>NC_090438.1:353256151-358256151 GCF_031143425.1 Pleurodeles waltl
AGGGCCCCAGAGATTCTGCCAAGGAGGGCAAGGGCAGCAGTGCGAAGAAGTCCGGCAGCAGGCGTGCTGCCCCGGAGGGCCCCACCAGCCCCATTTGGGGTGTGACGGAGGACACCCACGGGCCCAGGACTCCAGCACAGGAGGGCCCCGCAAGCGGAAGGTCGGATGGCGACTGAGCGGCAATTATTGGCCAGATCTGGTTCCCTAGGAACACAAGACAAGCACCGCTGAACAGGGCCCCGCCGTGAGAAGCACCGCTGAACAGGGCCCAGCCGTGAGAAGCACCGCTGAACAGGGCCCCGCCAAGACAAGCACCGCTGAACAGGGCCCCGCCAAGACAAGCACCGCTGAACAGGGCCCCGCCGTGAGAAGCACCGCTGAACAGGGCCCCGCCGTGAGAAGCACCGCTGAACAGGGCCCCGCCGTGAGAAGCACCGCTGAACAGGGCCCCGCCAAGACAAGCACCGCTGAACAGGGCCCCGCCAAGACAAGCACCGCTGAACAGGGCCCCGCCGTGAGAAGCACCGCTGAACAGGGCCCCGCCGTGAGAAGCACCGCTGAACAGGGCCCCGCCTTGAGAAGCACCGCTGAACAGGGCCCTTCATCTCAAGCACCGCTCCGCTGGGCACCGCCGTCTCAGAACCGCTCCGCTGGGCCCTTCCTGTCAAGCACCACTCCGCTGGGCCCTTCATCTCAAACACCGCTCCGCTGGGCCCTTCAACTCAAGCACCGCTCCGCTGGGCCCTTCCTGTCAAGCACCGCTCCGCTGGGCCCTTCATCTCAAGCACCGCTCCGCTGGGCCCTTCAACTCAAGCACCGCTCCGCTGGGCCCTTCAACTCAAGCACCGCTCCGCTGGGCCCTTCCTGTCAAGCACCGCTCCGCTGGGCCCTTCATCTCAAGCACCGCTCCGCTGGGCACCGCCGTCTCAGAACCGCTCCGCTGCGCCCTTCCTGTCAAGCACCGCTCCGCTGGGCCCTTCCTGTCAAGCACCGCTCCGCTGGGCCCTTCAACTCAAGCACCGCTCCGCTGGGCCCTTCAACTCAAGCACCGCTCCGCTGGGCCCTTCAACTCAAGCACCGCTCCGCTGGGCCCTTCCTGTCAAGCACCGCTCCGCTGGGCCCTTCATCTCAAGCACCGCTCCGCTGGGCCCTTCAACTCAAGCACCGCTCCGCTGGGCCCTTCCTGTCAAGCACCGCTCCGCTGGGCCCTTCCTGTCAAGCACCGCTCCGCTGGGCCCTTCCTGTCAAGCACCGCTCCGCTGAGCACCGCCGTCTCTGAACTGCTCCGCTAAGCCCTTCATCTCAAGCACCGCTGGCCCATTGGCAGGGCCGGATCTGTGTCGGGCAGGGCTTCACGAAGCACTCTGGCCAACATGCCTCCTCCATAACCAGTGGAATCTGTAATCCACCTGATGGACTGTGGCTTTGCACTCCCCAGGATGGTACAGTGGGCAATCCACCCACTGTAGAGACTTGAGAGACTGTGGCTTTGCACTGCCCAGGATGGTGCCGTGGGCATGGAGGCCCCTCGTGGATCTGGCGTCGTGGACTCATGTGGCTGAGGTGCCCCCCCTTCCCTTCCCCCTGAGGTGTCTGTTGTTTTATTATCTGATGCCCCAGCAGTGTTCTCTCCAATGGAATCGGGTCTCGTGTATGGGCTTTGCCCATGTGTTTATGCACATTGGCCCACGAACAATGGAATGTTGCCAATATGTGCCGGACTTGTGGGTGTGTTGCGTATGTGTGTGCCCGTAACCTTTTCTCCTCCCCCCGTGTCGTAGGTGCAGTACTCACCGTTGTCTCCTGCGGCGGCGTTCGTGCTCCTGGTAGAGGAGCAGGTAGACAATAGCTGGTAGGATGTTTAATTCAGGTTCCATGCTGTCCAGATTCCTCGTGGAGTGTATAGAGGTGAGCGTTTTCCCGTTCGTGCTCTGTTTCCGCCGTGTTTTTATCGGCGGGGCTCCCGCCCCGGAAAAGGTGGCGGATTGGTGGGTCGTGATAGGGTGGGCGGTACATTGTCTGCCGCCTGTCTGTTGGCGGTGACCGCCGCGCTGTTTTGTTTGTCCCGCCGTGGCGGTCGGAGTGTTAAAGTGGTGGGCTGTGTTGGCGGTTCCCGCCAGGGTCAGAATTCCATTTTTTTTACCGCCTGCCTGTTGGCGGGTTGGCCGCCGCTTTAACACCGACCGCCAGGGTTGGAATGACCCCCTATGTGTTACAATTGACCTGCAGGCTGCATTGAATTGATTAATGTTTTTAGTGAATGACGGAATCATATTGCAATTTGGGCAGGCATAGGGCCTCTATATACCTCCACTCTTGTCTGGTCTCTCGCACCGCACCATTCATTTCCTCGTCATGTTGTGTGTCACTGTGGTATTGCTGGTGGAGGCAAAAGAGATTGGAACATGGCAATGCCAGAAACATCCAATCACTGCGTGGCTTCATAATGAAGCCATAAAGTGATTGAGGCTGAGAATCCTGTCGGAATAGAAACTCCCACCCCCATGCTGAGTGAGGCAGCCTAACCACTCTCAGAGCCAATCCTGACACTGCTCTCTTGCTTTTAGGTTACCAACATAGCATGAGAGTAGTGCCAGGACTGGCTTGAGCAGCCGAAGTTAGTGCTCCTGAGGAGACCAGGGGCTGCAGCTGTGATTCCCCCGGCTGAGATGGCTCCCTAATTGAGCATGTCTGAGAGAGGCCTAATATGCATGTCAGGCTGGTCATAGAAAAGCTGCCATCCAACCTGACCTGCCCAATGCCAGTTTAGCGAGTCTGTCTCACTCTCTGCTTCTACTATCAAATATTTTCTAAGCCCCTCCTACCTTCCTCTGGAACTTCAACAACTATCCGGCAGCAGTTAAAAAAGCTAATCGCTGGCTCTCCTGCTAGAGGGGAAAAAAAACACAAATTGAGTATATACGTTTAATACTGGGGGATGGGGAGCACAAATAGGGATCTGAGGGGTCACAAATATAGGGAGGCAATGCCTCTGCACCCTAAAAGAGGAACCACTCCTATGTATGAGTATAAGGAAGAATGAGAGTGCACGTATGGTAAGTGATTAGGAGACTAAACACGACAGTGACTGTAAAGGAACTTTCACACATTTTCACTTATACGCCAAATCTCGTGTGATTGCCAATGCTAGATAAAATAATACCGAGAGCACAGAGATGGATCAGGCTTAGATCCATGTCTGCTGCAAACCGGAAGTTTTGCAATCTATGCATACTATGTACAGTTAGTCTTCATTTCTTTCAGAAACGTCGGCAGTATCATTGCCATCATATCATTGAAATAGGGATAACAACAGTGCTAACCTAGTAAGTCCTCGGAAGACATTGCAGGAAGTCATGCCACTTTGTCAATAACCCTGTTGTCAACAAATACTGTTGAAAACTGTCATGCTAATAAACAGTGATAAAAGACAGTATCAAAAAATACAATAACCATGAAAAGTAGCAACAATGCTTCATTGTAAACTTTCAGTCAGGTGATTAAATTATAGGGGATTGCAATATTGTTCAAATGGGGAACAAGAGCAACATATGGGTATCATACGCTACCAATACCTACACTTAACGACAACTGAGGCTCTAGCAATTTGAGGTGAAGTACGGTGCTCAACATTTTTGTTTGTTATGATCACGTTTGAAAATTGTTTTTCTTTATCCGTAAGGCTACTTGCTTTTATGTATTTTCATAAACACAATTAAATAACTTTTATGTGTAACAACAGTTTCAGTTCAGGGTTCTTCCTACTGACTGTTCCCAGCTAAGTCAATAAACATGCAGAGTATTTTTGATGTAAATAGATGCCTGGGGTGGTGGGTGGGGAATTTAAACATACAGGTGAGAATTTGTTGATATATACAGCATCAATTTTAGGACGTCCTCATTCCTCACTCGTCATCTCTACTTCTCATCCCCATTTCTCATCCTCCATCCCTACTACTCATCATTGTAAGGTATCTATCATCCCTGCTTCTCACTCATCATCCCTACTTCTCATCATCCTACATCATCCCTACTTCTCATTCATCATCCCTACTTCTCTTCCATCATCCCTAGTTCTCATCCCTCTGTCTCATCCCTGCTTCTCATCCATCATCCGGACTCCTCATCCATCATCCCTACTTCTCGTCCATCATACATCATCTTTACTTCTCATCCATCATCCGACTTTCCTTTCATCATCCCTACTTCTCATCCATTATCCCTACTTCTCATTCATCATATATTATCCCTACTTCTCATCCATCATCCCTACTTCTCCTCCATCAAACATTACCCCTGCTTCTCATCCATCATTCCTACTTCTCATCCATCATACATCATCCCTACTTCTCATCCATGAACCCTACTTCTCATCCATCATATATCATCGCTACTTCTAATCCCTCATCCCTGCTTCTCATCTCTACTTCTCATCCATCATCCCTGCTTCTCATCCATTATCCCTAATTCTCATCCATCATCCGTACTTCTGATTCATCATCCATCCTCCCTATTTCTCATCTGTTAAACTTTTCATCCTTGGTGTGGTCTCCCTTAACTTTTTGCTTCTGTTTCCCAGGTTGTTGATTTGTGCTGGACTCTGTTTTTGCTGTTTTTGTTACTCTGGGTACTTTACCACTGCTTATCAGTGCTAAAGTGCAAGTGTTCCTATACAAAATGTGTATGTAATTGGTTGATCCATGATTGGCATATTTGATTTACTGGTAAGTCCCTAGTTCAGTGCACTAGAGGTGCCCAGGGCCTGTAAATCAAATGCTATTAGTGGGCCTGCAGCACTGGTTGTGTCACCCACAATAGTAGCTCTGTAAACATGGCTCAGTCCTGCCACTACAGTGTCTGTGGTTGCAGTTTTAAACTTCCAATTTGACTTGGCAAATGTACCCACTTGCCAGGCCTAAACCTTCCCTTTTCTTACATGTAAGACACAACTAAGATAGGCCCTTGGTAGCCCCATGGGCAGGGTGCAGTGCATGTTTAAGGTAGGACATTCATGAATGTGCTTTTCCTAACAGTGAAATACTGCTAAATTTGTGTTGTAAGGCCTATCCCTCTCATAGGTTAACATGGGGGCTGCCTTTAAATATGATTAAAGTATAGATTCCCTTTGGGATCAAATAGACATGTGGAGTTTGGGGTCTCTGAGCTCGCAATTTAAAAATACATTTTTTAGTAAGGTTGATTTTACTGGGCCAGTCTGACAGTTGGGCTGTTTGCACCTCTCTCTACACCAGTGGTCTCCAAACCTTTTAATGCTGCGCCCCCCCAGTTGAAAAATAAAAATCACTTGCCCCCCGTCAGAATTTTTCACAATTATTTTATAAGGATAGCGATGTTTAAATAAGTCTAGACCTATTTAAACATTGCATTTAAGTATGGTTACCTTTTTAAAAATGCAATCACATGCTTCTGCTGAAAACAATGGCCTGTTATCTGCATAATGATTCTTTTAGCTGGAGTCTTGCGCCGCCCCCTGGGATCATTTGGGGGCCCCCCTAGGGGGGCCCACCCCCCAGTTTGAAGACCTCTACTCTAGACAGTGACACAAAGAGAGATGGGGTGTAGTCTGCAATTCCTGATGAGCCATCTGTGCTAGGAGGGAGGGGATGAGTGGTCACTTACACCTGAAAGGGCTGTGCCTGCCCTCACACAGTGTAGTCTCCAATCCCCTGGTATGTGTCTGGGGCCTGGGCAATGGCGGATTTCACAAACAACAGAGACTTTTCTTTGGAGTAAGCCTACTTCAAAGGGCAAAATGGGTATAAGAAGGGCACCCAAAACCACAGACTTTAGATCACTTCTGGAAACCAAGAGGAACCTCTGCCTGGCGAGGAGCTGAAGAGCTGAGGAAGAAGAGCTGCCTCTGCCTGTGACAGTGCTTTGTGGAGCTATCCTGCAGTTGCTGCTTCTGCCTGTGCAAGAGGACAAAGACTGGACTTTGTGTGCCTTCCAGCTTGTGAAGACCTCTCCAAGGGCTTGAAACTGAGCTTGCCTCCTGTTCTTGAAGTCTCAGGGACAGCAAAGACTTCTCTCTGACAGCACCTGGAGCCTCTGCTGAGACTCCTGCCCTGCCAAGTGGTGCCCTATCCAGTTCCTGTGGTATTGACAGGTAAATCTGGTGGATCAAGTTTGGAAATCCACGCACAGATCGCTGTGTGGGGAAATTTCTGACATAACCTCCTAAAGAAACGACGCGCCGCTGGATCTGCGGCTGAAATCGACACAGCGCGACTGGGAAATCGACACATGCGGCTGGAGAAACAACGTTCAGCATGGCTGACGGAGGCTGCAATGACACAACATCACTGGGCGTGGAAAAACAATGCAAGCCTGCCTGAACCTGAGGTGTTTTGTCCGGATCGACACATCTGTTTCCTGCGTGGAAAGAAACAATGCACGACCGATTGGACCGGTGAAAGAGAAACGACGCATGGTCTCGCTCGTGAGTGATATCGACGCATCGCAAGCTTCTTTCGATGCACACTCACCTGTGCTGGTTTATTTTTGATGCGACCCAGGTACATTTTCATGCTAACAGCGTTAGCGTTGTGTTTAAAAGATCATGAAGACTCTTTTTGCTTTTTAATTAATAACTTGACTTCTGTATGTTGGATTTTGGTAGTTTTGGTCTTGTTTTGTTGAGATAAATATTTTCTATTTTTCTAATCCTGTGTTGTGTCATTTTGTAGTGTTTTCATTAGGTTACTGTGTGTGTTGGTAGAAATACTTTACACCTAGCACTCTGAAGCTAAGCCGGCCTGCTCATGCCAAGCTACCAAGAGGGTGATTGGGGGTTAACTGAGGGTGATTCTCATTTACCCTGACTAGAGTAAGGGTCCTTGCTTGGACCGGGGGTAACCTGACTGCCAACCAACGACCCCATTTCTAACATGGTGATCAGCGGTTTGGATTGGACTTGTATTTGTATTTGACATACAGTGATTAAGTGTACACTACTGTTTTGAGTTCAGACCACTACGTGACCACATACTTCTTGTCTTGTGATTTTTGCTTTTTTCTTTGGAACTTCTTTTTGTTCTACTTGTTGCTGATCCCTTGATTGACTTTTTTGAAACTTCATTTGAGAACTTGTTTTTCTGCCTTTGGAACTTTGCACTTTTTTAACTCTTCCCCATGTCTCAATCTGGAGATGCATCAGCTAGAGCTGCTTTTGTCATAGAGAAATTGGAGAAGTACACAGTGGCTGAGTTAAAGCAGTTCTGTAAAGATTGTGCCTGCCCCATTAAGAGCTCATCCAAGAAGAAGGAGCTGCAAAAGGAGCTGAGGGCCTGGGTGACAGCCAAAGAAGCTGAGAGGCACACAGATGAGGAGCAGGAAGGGGAGGAAGGGGTGCAAGAAACTCACAATGATGTAGTGGGTAGGCCTGTTTTGTCCAGGGAGAGAGTCTCCAGGGTGGGTAGCAGTGTGTCCTCCAAGGGTCTGCCACCTGAAGAGTTACAGGACAGACAGGCAGAGAGAGACTACCAATTAGAGTTGGAAAAGCTCAGTCTAGAGATGGAAGAGAGAAGGATGGCCATTGAGGAAAGGAAGATACTTCTGGCTCATGAGCTTCGCTTAAAGGAGTTCGATCACAGGAGCCAGTCCAGTAGAGATGGTGTCAGCAACAGTATAGTGCAGCCTGAGAGAAGGGTACACACTTCAAAAGATCTAGTGAAGGATTACAAGAGGGAGGATGACATATACTTGTGATTCAAGGGGTATGAGTCTGCTCTTCAAATGAATCTGGTCCCTGAAGCTCAATGGGGGCAGCAACACTTTGAGGTAGAGGGGAGGGATACCCTGACAGCCTTAGGGGATTCTCAGGAGCTCACCTACCCTGTCATGAAAGATGCCCTACTCACAAGATATGGGTGGTCATTACAACCCTGGCGGTCGGTGTTAAAGTGGCGGTAAGACCACCAACAGGCCGGTGGTAAAAAATTTGGAATTACGACCGTGGCGGAAACCGCCAACAAAGACAGCCACTTTAACACTCCAACCGCCACGGCGGTACAGACAAACAGCTTGGCGGTCACCGCCAACAGACAGGCGGAAGACAATGTACCCCCCACACTATTATGACAGGCCAATCCGTCACCTTTTTCGGGGCAGATTCACCGAGGATAAAAACACGGCGGAAACAGGAATTTCGAAGGGAAAACGCTCACCTCTACACACTCCACGAGGAACAACAACACCATGGACCCGGAACTCCAAATCCTACCCGCGATACTCTTTCTGCTCCTGTACCAGGAGCACCAACGCCGGCGGCAAAGACCACGGTGAGTACTGCACCTACGACACAGGGGAGGGGGAGGCACAAAACAGGGACACACACACGCAACACCCCCACCCCCACCCTCACCCACTACAACACACACACTAATACATATCTATACATCATAGTAACCCCCAACCCCCCCAGAAGAATGCAAAGACAAAAGGAAATGAGTGTAACCAACAACTCACCCACTTCCTCGAAGACAACTCCATCCTGGACCCCTCACAATCCGGATTCAGACGAAACCACAGCACGGAGACTGCTCTCCTCGCCGCCACAGATGACATCAGACATCAAATGGACAACGGCGAAACCTCGGCCCTCATCCTTCTCGACCTATCAGCCGCTTTTGACACAGTCTGCCACTGCACCTACTGACCCGCCTCCAGGAAGCCGGCATCCAAGACAAAGCCCTCCACTGGATCTCATCCTTTCTCTCCGACAGAACTCAGAGAGTCCGACTCTCCCCCTTTCGCTCCAAAGCCACCAACCTCATCTGCGGCGTCCCCCAAGGATCCTCCCTCAGCCCTACTTTGTTCAACGTCTACATGGCCCCCCTCGCAAAACTGGCCCGCCAGCATCACCTCAGCATCATCTCCTACGCCGACGACACCCAGCTCGTCCTCTCCCTGACCAAAGATCCACTCACCGCCAAAACAAACCTCCACGAAGGACTAAAATCCATCGCCGAATGGATGAACAACAGTCGCCTGAAACTCAACTCCGACAAGACGGAAATCCTCATCCTCGGGCGCTCTCCTTCGGCCTGGAACGACTCATGGTGGCCCGCCGACCTCGGACCTCCACCCACCCCTGCCAGCCACGCAAGAAACCTCGGCTTCATCCTGGACTCTGCACTCACCATGTCCAAACAGGTCAGCACCGTCTCCTCCTCCTGTTTTAACACCCTCCGCATGCTCCGCAGAATCTTCAAGTGGATTCCAACAGAGACCAGAAAGATGGTGACCCAAGCCCTCGTCAGCAGCAGACTTGACTACAGCAACGCACTCTACACAGGCATCCCAACCAAAGACATCAAACGACTCCAGCGTATCCAAAATGCTTCCGCCCGACTGATCCTCGACATACCCCGCCGATGTCACATCTCCCCTCACCTGAGGGAACTCCACTGGCTCCCGGTGGAGAAGAGGATCACCTTTAAACTCCTCACCCACGCTCACAAGGCACTTCACAACGCCGGACCCTCCTACCGCAACTCCAGACTCAATTTCTACGCTCCCACACGTCAACTTCGATCCGCCAACCTCGCCCTCGCCGTCGTCCCCCGAATCCAGCGCAAGACCTGCGGCGGCAGATCCTTCTCCTTCCTCGCCGCCAAGTCCTGGAACTCTCTCCCCACATCTCTACGCCAGACCCAGGACCTCCTCACCTTCAGGAGACTCCTCAAAACCTGGCTCTTCGACCGCTAACTGCAGCACACCTCCACCCCC
Organism: Pleurodeles waltl; assembly: GCF_031143425.1. NCBI lineage: Eukaryota > Metazoa > Chordata > Amphibia > Caudata > Salamandridae > Pleurodeles > Pleurodeles waltl. The sequence goes on from NC_090438.1 coordinate 353,265,902, forward strand.
CCCCCCCCTTCCCCCCAGCGCCTCGAAACCCTGACGGGTACATAGCGCGCTTTATAAATATCGTGATTGATTGATTGATTGTAAAATATCAAAATACAGTATGCAAAAATATACATATAAACACTAATTACCAAATATACACCGAGAAAATTAGTCCAGGTATTGCACCATTTATAGTCCGTGGACCACTGGGCCCAAAATGCATGGGCGAGGCCCACACACGATACCAGATCAAAACGGAGAGAACACTGCAGGGGCATCAGATAGAAATACAACAGGCACCTCAGGGGGAAGGGAAGGGGGGGCACCTCAGCCGGATGAGTGCATGACGCCAGATCCACGAGTGGGCTCCATGCCCAAAGATGTATCCTGGGGAGTGCAAAGCCACAGTCGCTCAAGTCCATACAGTGGGTGGTTTGCCCACTGTTCAATCCTGGGGAGTGCAAAGCCACAGTCTCTCAAGTCTCTACAGTGGGTGGTTTGCCCACTACTTCATCCTGGGGAGTGCAAAGCCACAGTCTCTCAAGTGGATAACAGTCTCCACTGGTTCTGGAGGGGGACTGGTGCCCAGAGTGCTTCATCCTGCTAAGGACAGAGGTAGTGGATGCATGTCTCCACTGGTTCTGGAGGGGGACTGGTGCCCAGAGTGCTTCATCCTGAGAAGGACAGAGGTAGTGGATGCATGTCTCCACTGGTTCTGGAGGGGACTGGTGCCCAGAGTGCTTCATCCTGCTAAGGACAGAGGTAGTGGATGCATGTCTCCACTGGTTCTGGAGGGGGACTGGTGCCCAGAGTGCTTCATCCTGCTAAGGACAGAGGTAGTGGATGCATGTCTCCACTGGTTCTGGAGGGGGACTGGTGCCCAGAGTGCATCACGCACTCCGTGACGGTCCCAGTTGTGTCGGTGCCCCTGCCGCTCATGGGCTAGCGGTGCTTGAGTTGGCGGTGCCCTGTTCAGAGGTGCTTGGGTTGGCGGTGCCATGTTCAGCGGTGATTGATACGGCGGTGCCATGTTCAGCGGTGCCTGAGTTGGCGGTCCTTCATTGACCAGCTGGGCTGGGGCTGGCGGTCCTTCATTGGGCATCTGGGCTGTGCCTGGCGGGGCACTCCTGGGCAGCTGGGCTGTGGCTGGCAGGGCCCTCCTGGGCAGCTGGGCTGTGGCTGGCGGGGCCCTCCTGGGCAGCTGGGCTTTGGCTGGCGGGGCCCTCCTGGGCATCTGGGCTGTGGCTGGTGGGGCCCTCCTGGGCAGCTGAGCTGTGGCTGGCGGGGCCCTCCTGGGCAGCTGGGCTGTGGCTGGCGGGGCCCTCCTAAGCAGCTGGGCTGTGGCTGGCGGGGCCCTCCTGGGCAGCGAGGATGGGGCTGCCGCTGTCCTCCTGTGCAGCGAGGATGGGGCTGCCGCTGGCCTGCTGTGCAGCGAGGATGGGGCTGGCGGTGGCCTCCTGGGCAGCTGGGCTGTGGCTGGCGGGGCCCTCCTGGGCAGCGAGGATGGGGCTGGTGGTGGCCTCCTGTGCAGCGAGGAAGGGGCTGGCGTGGCCCTCCTGGGCAGCGGGGATGATGGCGGTCTTCTCCGCCGTGCTGCTCCTCCCAGACTTGCCGGGTTTCTTGTGGCCCTTCCCCACCTTAGGAGGAGTCACAGCTGAGTCCACACTCCCACTGGGACCCCTGGGAGAGGCTTGGGTGCACTGGCCAACTTCTGGTGCTTCACAGGGGGGGACTCGCTGTGCTGTGGCTCCGTGCCACACTGGCTGTCCTGGTGGCCGGTGCACTCCACATACCTGTGACCACAGGCACCACTGGTCCCAGAGATTTTGTGGCTGAGGTGCAAGTTCAGGACCTATGAGTTGGACGGGGAGGGGGGTTGGGAAATAGGTTAAAGCTGGACAGGAAAAGTTGTTTGGACACACTGGGACGGGTAGCTGGAGGGGGTTTGGGAGTGGAGGAAGAGGTAGTGGTTGCAGGAGGTGTACGTTTTGTGGCTTTGGGTGCAGGTGCATGCGCTGGAGGCTGTCGTGAGGTGGATGGCTGTTGGGTGGGTGTGTGCCTGCGTTTGTGTATCTTCGGAGGGGGTGTCACAGACACAAAGGGAGAGGACACAGGGGACATGTGTATGGTAGTGGGGGTGGTGACTGCACGTGCGAGGGGTGTGCTGGTGGGTGTGCTGGTGCAGGACGTAGTGGCTGTAGAGGTAGTGCATGCAGGTGTGAGTGTAGACGACACTGGGAGGGAGGAGGGAGACGATGAGGAGGGGGACACAGTGAAGGCAGTGGATGTTGTTGTGTCTGTATGTGTGTGATGCTTGCGTGAGTGCCTGTGGGATGTGTGGTGCTTATGTTTGCCTGAGCTTCCCTTGTGTGGTGAGGTGTGTGCAGGCTGGTCTGATGGTGTGCTTGGGATAGGCAGAGGTAGAGGGGATTGGGTCTGGGTGGAGGAAGTTGGAGGGGGGAGACTAGACACAGGGACAATGGCTGCCATCAGTGCTGAGGCCAGAGTTTGAAAGGCTGGGTGAAGGGCCGCCTGACCAGAATGAATGCCCTCCAGGAATGCATTGGTTTGTTGCAACTGCCTTTCTACACCCTGGATGGCATTCAAAATGGTAGACTGCCCAACAGTGAGGGACCTGAGGAGGTCAATGGCCTCCTCACTGAGGGCAGCAGGGGTGACAGGGGCAGGGGCTGAGGTGCCTGGGGTGAAGGTGATGCCCACCCTCCTGGGTGAGTGGGCACGGGGCAAAGGCTGAGGGGCTGCTGGGAGGGTGGTGCTGGTAGAGGGGGTGACGGCTGTACCTGAAGATGCGGGGGGCACAGATGTTGCCGCCACCACAAGGGAGCTCCCATCAGAGGATGAGTCCGTGTCGCTGGTTTCAGCTCCTGTCCCCGCAGTGGTGCTCCCTTCGCCCTCTGTGCCACTGGTGTATTCTGAGTCCGTAATGTGGCCCTCCATGGCCATGTGGGATGCAGCTCCCTCGTGCTCCGGTGCCACAGCTCCTCCACCTGATGATGCTAATGCACAGAAGAAAAGGGAGACCACAAAAAAGGGGGGGGGGAGGAAACAGAAGGAAGACATGTTGAGTGCATGGATTACCGCTACCGTTGGCGGACAAGACAGACACAGAAGCCCCTTGCACTACGTCGCGCTGTTGGGTTCTACAGTGCAATTCATGGGAAATGGCCTACAAGGCTATGGATCACATCTGCACACATAGATGACACAGGTGCATGAATAGCTGTACTTGGCACTCTACAGAGGTGGGGTGGGGGGCCACAGGGCCATGCCTTACGGAGGGGCCTAGCCTATGGAACTCGCCCTGGCCTAGGGAAACCCACAGCCCTCCTCCCCCACCCAGACACCTCCACTGTGCGCAAAGTCAGCAGAATGAGAGTGTACTCACCCCCTTGTGTCTGCTGGGATGCCCTCAAGCGCCCATCCAACTCCGGGTAGGCCACCGCCAGGATCCGGAACATCAGGGGGGTCATGGTTCGACGGGCACCCCTCCCACGTTGGGAGGCCATCCCCAGCTGAGCCTCCGCCGTCTTCTTGCTCCAGCTGCGAATGTCCTCCCATCTTTTCCAGCAATGGGTGCTCCGTCTGTGGTGGACCCCCAGGGTCCGGACGTCCTTGGCGATGGCACGCCAAATATCCTTCTTCTGGTGGGCGCTGACCTACAGGAAATGTACAGGGGAAGAAGAGAAGTCATTACCAACTGCGCCGTCAAAGTGAGTGGCCCCCATCCCTACCCTTGCCATGTGGCAAGTGCACCTACCGTCTTTCATGCATGCAGAAGTCTGCCCCCTTCCGTCTTACAACCAGCCCTCTCCACACAGGCATAGCCCATACAACATGCTCCCTGTGTACTTACCTGTTGGTCTGGAGGACCGTAGAGTAGCATGTACTGGGGAAGGACCCCATTGACAAGCTTCTCCAACTCCTCCGATGTGAATGCAAGGGCCCTTTCCCCAGACGCACGAGCCATTGTCTCTTCCAGACCGAGGTCACAGCAGCACTTGCAGTGTAGATCCTCTCCTGTCGAAGATCAGGTATCGAGTGATTATACAGATAGAAAATGGCGGTCACATCCGCGGCGGTCACGTCCGCGGCAGTGCGTACCATCACCGCCGGCGTACATCTCCATTGGCTCCTGGGACCCATAGGGTCCAATGCTAACCAATGCAGCATTGCACTGCGGTCTTCAACTGCCTACCGAGACGGTGTACAACGCCAGCGCAGTTACCTCACATCCCATTGTCCCACTTTACAGGTCAGGCATCCGCCATTTCAGGAGCCCACAAGGCCTAATTACCAACTGCGTCACACATACCTAGGCCTAGTCTCAACACACATACAGGCCACATTTTGTGCTTGATTGGTGTTTTGTGTAGACTGTGGATACATACCTCTGAGTTGTTTGACTCTGTGCTCGCTGTTGTCCTTCATAGGCACCGTCCGCTGGGACATGTGAGGAGATGGCGGAATCCTCCGGTGTACTGACCGCTGGTGGACCTGTCGGCAATGGAGGAAAGTAATTTGATTATCACCTACAGGTTTGACCGTGCCACAATCCAGGAACTGTGTACCCAGTTGGAGCCTGAACTGATGTCAGCAATCCGCCATCCCACAGGAATCCCCCCTCAAGTGCAGGTGCTATCAGTGCTCCATTTCCTTGCAAGTGGGTCATTTCAAACAACTGTGGCCATGGCATCAGGGATGTCCCTGCCTATGTTTTCCAACGTATTGTCCAGAGTGTTGTCTGCCCTGCTGAAACACATGCAGAGCTACATCTTTTTCCCTCGGGTGGAGTATTTGCCTACAGTGAAAGGTGACTTCTATGCCCTTGGACATATCCCCAACATCATAGGTGCCATTGATGGGACCCATGTGGCTTTGGTTCCCCCCCCCCACAGGAGTGAACAGGTGTACAGGAACCGGAAGAGTTATCATTCGATGAATGTACAGATGGTATGTTTGTCAGACCAGTACATCTCCCATGTGAATGCCATTTTCCCTGGCTCAGTGCAAGACGCCTACATCCTGCGGAATAGCAGCATCCCTTATGTGATGGGTCAACTCTAGAGGCACCGTGTGTGGCTATTAGGTGACTCTGGTTACCCCAATCTGTTATGGCTACTGACCCCAGTGAGGAATCCAAGGACATGGGCAGAGGAACGCTGCAATGAGGCCCATGGGCGAACTAGGAGGGTGATAGAGCGGACCTTCGGCCTCCTGAAGGCCATGTTCAGGTGCCTCCATATGACAGATGGATCCCTATTCTACTCACCAAAGAAGGTGTGCCAGATCATCGTGGCCTGCTGTATGCTTCACAACTTGGCTTTGCGACGACAGGTGCCTTTTCTGCAGGAGGATGGTCCAGATGGCGGTGTTGTGGCAGCTGTGGAGCCTGTGGACAGTGATGAGGAGGAAGCAGAGGAAGAAGACATGCAGAACATGAACTCAGTGATCCAGCAATATTTCCAGTGAAACACAGGTGAGAATACATTCCTGCCTACTACATGTACTTTTACACTTCTACCTCTATCCTGTCTGTCGTTTTCACCCAGTGTATGGTCACTGAGTTGTCACTTTCCCTTAAGGTTTCACAGGTGTGGGTCCCAACGTGTGTCATCTGCTTAGATTCCTCATGGACTAGAGCTGTGTGACATAGGTATGTTGACATTGCTATTTCAAGAACATTTTGTCACTGTAATAGCAAATACACTATTTCGAAATCACAGACAGACTTCAGATCTTTTGGTGCTTTAGGTGTGTTTATTTAAATACAAAATATTGGAGGGGGAAGTTAAATGGTGAGGGGTGATGGCGGAGGAGTGTCCATGGCAGAGTCCAGTCTATTAGTCTCACAGGTGCATTGCCCATATGGGCATAGGAAGTGGAGCTGGGGCAGTTTCAATATGGACAGGGTGACAAAGTGGGACAGTGGGATGACAATCAGGGTGGTCTCATTTCTTGGCGGGGGTCTTGGCATTGTGCTTTGTCTTGTTCCTGGATCTCAGAGACCGTTTGCGGGGTGATTCTCCGTCTGCAGGGGGTGGGGTGCTGGTGTGGTAGTCCTGTGGTGGTGCCTCCTGTCCACTAGCGCCGGCGGAGTTGGTGGGCAGTTCATCGTCCATGCTAGTGTAAGGGGCCCCTTGTAGTGCCACAGTGTCCCTCCTTGTGTTGAGTACTTCCTTCAGCACCCCTAAGATGGTGCCCAGGGCGGAGTGATGGTTCCTCCCTGAACCCCAAATACTGTTCCTCCTGCATCCGCTGGGTCTCCTGGAACTTGGCCAGTACCGTTGCCATCGTCTCCTCGGAGTGGTGGTATGCTCCCATGATGGAGGAGAGGGCCTCGTGGAGAGTGGGTTCCCTTGGCCTGTCCGCCCCCTGTCGCACAGCAGCCCTCCCAGTTCCCCTGTGTTCCTGTGCCTCCGTCCCCTGGACCGTGTGCCCACTGCCACTGCCCCCAGGTCCTTGTTGTTGTTGGGGTGGTGGGTTATCCTGGGTTCCCTGTAGTGGTGGACACACAGCTGATTGACGTGTCCTGGGGACGGAGGTATGGGCCCGCTGGGTGGGTGCTGTGCTGGTGTTTCCTGAAGGGGGAAGGTCTGTGGTGGCCTGTGCCTGTGTGAGGGGAACCAACTGTCCCGAGGCCCCCGATGGTCTGGGCTGGTCATCTAGATCCAGGTGGACAGAGGTGCTGTCATCACTGTGGGCCTCTTCTGTGGGTGGAGTGGACATGTCTGGACCCTCCTGTCTGGTGACGTTGGGTAGTGGTCCTGCAGGGGTGGAAAGGCATGATTATTGCATCTGTGTGAGTCATGGTGTGCAATGGGTGGGTGACCGTGTACCCCAGTGCTGGCATTCCTGTGTGTGGGCTTGTGTGATGATGGTTTAGGGGGGTGTATGGGTATGTGCAGTGGGCATGCTTTAGTGATGGGTGTCCATGCGTTGTTGTTGCATGCAGGGCTTGGTGTTGGGATGTGTGGTTTGTGATATTGGTACATTTGTGAGGAGTTGGAGTGATAGGGGTGGGGGCGAGGGTGGGGCTATGTGATAGCATGCAGGTAGGGTGGGGGATGTAATAGTTAAGATTTGACTTACTAGAGTCCATTCATCCACCGACTCCTGCGAGGCCCTCAGGATGCAGAATCGCCAAGACCTGCTCCTTCCATGTTGTTAGTTGTGGGGGAGGTGGTGGGGGTCCGCCGCCAGTCCGCTGAACCGCCTGGTGGTGTCTTGAGACCACAGAATGCACCTTCCCCTGTAGTCGTTCCACCTCTTCCTGATGTCCTCTCGATTTCTTGGGTGTTGTCCCACTGCGTTGACCCTGTCGACTATTCTTCGCCATAGCTCCATCTTCCTTGCAATTGAGGTGTGCTGCACCAGGGATCCAAATAGCTGTGGCTCTACCCGGATGATTTCCTCCACCATGACCCTGAGCTCCTCCTCCGAGAACCTGGGGTGTCTTTGCGGTGCCATGGGGTGGTGTAGGTGATGTGTGGGGTGGTGTGTGTGGTGATAAGTGTGGTGATATGTAGTGGTGTGTGGTGTATTGTGCGTGGAAGTTGTGTGGGTGATGGTGTTGTGTGCCTGTAGATGCTAGTTTGTTGATGGTGGTGTCTCTCTCTGGCCTTCTCTCTGTAATTGTGGTCGTAGGGGTTTGTGGGTGATGTGGGTGTGTGTTTTATATTGTATTGGGTGTGTGGGAGTGGTGTGTGTATGTGTATCAGGTGTGTGTATTTCGAATTGTCTAATGTGGTGGTGTTTTGGAGATGTGTGTATATTTTGAGCGCGGCGGTGTGTACCGCCAATGGAATACCGCAGTTGAAAGACCGCCGCGTGGATTCGTGTGTCGTGATAGTGTGGGCGTATTTCTGTTGCCGTGACGGTGGAGGATTTTTTTTCACCAGTTTATCACTGACCTTTGGTGTGGCGGATTTGTGTGGGTGTCTGAATTTTGTCGGATTCCGAGATGTGGCTCATAATAGCTGTGGCGGAATTCCGTGGCCGCGGCGGTGTGTTGGCGGTCTTCTGCACGGCGGTAAGCGGCTTTTACCGCCAATGTTGTAATGACTGCCATGGTCTCACCCCTGAGCAGTATAAGGAAAAGTTCAGGTCCTATAAGATGAAGGAGTCCCAAACATGGTTGGAATGTGTTGATTCTTTTTGCAGGTCACTGGATGGTTGGGTGAAGGGCAGTAAGGTAACAACATATGAGGAGCTTTACAATTTGATTGCTTGGGAGCACTTGTACAGTTTATGTTTTCCAGAGCTGCACCAGCACCTAATTGACTGCAAGCTGACTGATCCTAGGAAGCGTGCGCAGGAAGCAGACCTCTGGGAGAGCACCAGGCTCTAAAAGAGGTATGGGGAGACCACGCCAAGGGTTGGCAGGGTCCCTCTCAGAAGAAAGGGGGGGTAAGGGTAAACAGGGGGAGCTCTCTAAAGTGACCCAAACTGATTCCCAAGGTAAAGATTCCCAGCCCCCAGTGTGAAGAAGCCATGGTTCTCCAAAGGGAAGCCAGTGTCAGGGGGTCCCCAACGTAAGTGTTATGCATGTGACCAAGTGGGTCATGTGAGGGTGGGACCCCAAATGCCCTAAGAGTACACCGGCACCAACTGGTGCGCAGTCCCAGTGTTTGGCTAGTGTAACGCTTATAGAGAAGTTGGTTCCAGGTGGGTGGGAGCCACCTGAGATGACCCTTGTCTCACTAGGGGACAGTGAGATGGTCCAAAGAACCCTTGTGCCTGAGAACACTAAAAAGTACAGGCAGTGGGTGACCATTAATGGACAGAGGGTGGAGGCTCTGAGAGACACGGGAGCCAGTGTGACTACAGTGTGGAGTCAACTGGTGCCTGAAGAGAGAATTGATCCCCGGGAACTTCAACAAGTAGTTTCAGTGGACAACTCAGAGCGCCTGTGCAGAGTGGCGTAGGTTCCCTTTGAATGGAGGGTTCCTTGAAGGTAGCTGTGAGTCCAACCATTCCTGTAGATTGTTTGCATGGCATGGCAATGACCTGGAGGATTCCCCTTGCAAGGAGGTGGAACACAGGTCACACTTGGTGATGTTGGGTCTGCCTGGGTGGGTATGCGTATCCACCAGGTGAATGGCAGACCGTCAGGGTGGTCAAGAGCCTCTGGAGCCTGAAACAGTGGCCCAGGGGACCGCCAAAAAGAGGAAGGGCAAGGGGCGTGGGAAACCAGCCCCAGAAGTTCCCACGGTCTAGGAGGAGGCGGAGCCTGAGGGTGACGCCCCAGAGCCTACAGGGGAACAGGTGGGTGAACTGGGGGTAGTCCCTGAGCTGTCTCAGTGGCAGCAGGAAGGGGGGCCCACCAGGGAAGCATTCTGTGCAGCACAGAAGACATGCCTTACTCTGGAGGGTTTGCGGCAGCAGTCTGCAGACCAGGCGGCTGGCAAGGAGACAGGATCTCACCTGATCTATTGGGACGATGACCTCCTGTATAGTGAGCCTAAGGTTCCTGAGCCTGGGTCAGCCCGTGTGCTGGTGGTACCCCAGTGCTTCAGTGCCTTTTACTTTGGTTGGCTCATGATGTGCCTTTAGCTGGACATTTGGGGTGGGAAAAGACCTTTTAGAGGCTTCTCACTCACTTTCACTGGCACCTAATGCGCAGGCATTCAGATGCACATTGCAGGTCTTGCCAAACTTGTCAGGCAAGTGGCAAGAATGGGGGGAAATGTAAGTCTTCCCTCCAACCTTTTCCTGTTGTTAGTACCCCCTTTGAAAGGGTTGGTATTAACATTGTGAGGCCTCTGGATCCCAAGACAGCCAAGGGCAACAGGTTCATCCTGGTCTTGGTGGACCATGCCACGCGGTACCCAGTAGCCATTCCTATGAGATCAATCACTTCCCCTGTGGTGGGTTGTGCTTTAATGGGGGCTTATAGCCGCGTGGGGTTCCCCAAGGAAGTGGTATCTGATAGGGGTACCAACTTTGTACCAACTTCATATCCATGTATGTGAAGTCTCTGTGGAAGGAGTGTGGGGTAACCTACAAGTTCACCACCCATTACCACCCCCAAAGTAATGGTCTGGTTGAGAGATTCAACCGCACCTTGAAAGGCATGACCATGAACCTGTCAGAGCCCTTGAGACAGAAGTGGAATGTCCTCTTGCCAGGCCTTCTGTTCACTTACAGGGACGTGACTCAAAAGGGACTTGGGTTTAGCCCCTTTGAGCTTATCTATGGCCACCCCATGAGGGAACCTTTAAGTCTGGTGAAGGAGGCTTTGGAAAAAGCTCCTAGTAAACCCCCCCAGGATGTATTTAGCTACATGCTGGCTCTGAGAAACCAGACTGCCCACTTCAAGAGTCTTGCACAGGAGAACCTGGAAGCAAGCAAGGAGGATATGAAATGGTGGTGTGACTGGAATGCCACTCTGGTCGAGTTTCAATCTGGTCAAAAAGTGTGGGTGATGGCACCAGTGGAGCCTAGGGTGCTCCAAGACAAGTGGACTGGGCCTTATGAGGTGGTGGGGTGCAAGAGTGAAGTCAACTATCTGGTGGACTTGCAGACTCACAGGAACCCTTTAAAGGTCCTGCATGTTAACCGCCTGAAACCCCACTTTGAGCGGACTGAACTGTCCATGTTCCTTGCAACAGATGATGGAGTGGAGGAGGAGAGTGAGCCTCTTCCTGACCTCCTGTCTGCAGGAGAAAAAGATGGGTGCTCTCCCCTCCCTGACTACAGAGCAGCAGAGGGACTGTCGCCAGGTGTTGGGAAAGTTCGCCTCACTGTTTTCCCTGATCCCAGGGGTCACACACTTGTGCACACATGATGTGGACACTGGGGACAGTCCACCCATTAAATAGAAAGTTTACAGGGTGACTGACAGGGTCAGGGCTAGCATTAAGGATGAGGTATCCAAAATGTTAACCCTAGGGGTTATTGAGCATTCAAGCAGTCCTTGGGCCAGCCCAATGGTATTGGTCCCAAAGGCTGCTGCAGCTGGTGCCACTCCAGAACTCAGTTTCTGTGTGGACTACCGGGGTCTCAATGCGGTCAGAAAGACTGATGCATACCCCATCCCACGAGCTGATGAGCTCATTGATCGGTTGGGAGCTGCCACCTACCTCAGCACGTTTGACTTAATGTCTGGATATTGGCAGATTGCCTTGACTGAGGGAGGCAAGGAGAGGTCTGCATTTTCTACCCCAGATGGGCACTTTTAATTTAAAGTGATGCCATTTGGAATAAAAAATGCCCCTGGCACCTTTCTGAGCTTAGTCAACCGGGTGTTGGCTGGGCTGGATGAGTTCAGTGCCGCCTACCTAGATGACATTGCTGTTTTTAGTTCCACATGGGAGGAACATTTGCAACACCTCTGGAGTGTGTTAGAGGCCCTGCAAAAGGCAGGGTTCACTATTAAGGCAAGCAAGTGCCAAATAGAGCAGGGTTCTGTGGTGTACTTGGTACACCAAGTAGGGAGTGGCCAGGTGGCACTCCTACAACCAACAATTGACACCATTCTGGCTTGGGAGCCTCCCAAAACCCAGACTGAGGTGAGAGCTGTTGTAGGTATCACTGGCTACTAAAGGAGGTTTGTCAAGGGATATGGTACCATTGTTACCCCCTTGACTGAGTTGACTTCTAAGAAGCAACCCAAGAAGGTGATCTGGACAGAGGCTTGCTAGACTGCTTTTGATGCCCTAAAGGCTGCCATGTGCACAGCACGTGTCCTGAAGGAACCTGACTACTCCAAGGAGTTTGTTGTGCAAACAGACGCCTCAGAGCATGGTATTGGAGCAGTACTCTCACAGCTTAATGAAGAGGGCCTCAATCAACCCGTAGCCTTCATTAACAGGAGGTTAATTCCCAAGGAACGTAGGTGGAGTGCCATAGAATGTGAAGCATTTGCTGTAGTCTGGGCACTGAATGAGCTAAGGCCTTACTTGTTTGGGGCTCACTTTCAGGTTCAGACAGACCACAGGCCCCTTAGATGGTTAATGCAGATGAGGGGTGAGAATCCAAAACTGTTGAGGTGGTCCATTTCCCTACAGGGGATGGACTTTATGGTGGAACACCACCCTAGTACAGAACACGCCAATGCTGATGGTCTGTCCAGATCCTTCAGCCTTAGTGATGAGAACTCCCATGAGGTTGGGTAGTTGCTCCCCACTTCCAGCTCCGGGGGGACACGTGTTAGACTTTTCATCCCTGGCGTGTTCTCCTTTAACTTTATGCCTCTGCTTCCCAGGTTGTTGATGTGTGCTGGACTCTGTTTTTGCTGTTTTTGTTACTCTGGGAACTTTACCACTGCTAACCAGTGCTAAAGTGCAAGTGCTCCTATACAAAATGTGTATGTAATTGTTTCATCCATGATTGGCATATTTGATTTACTGGTAAGTCCCTAGTACAGTGCACTAGAGGTGCCCCGGGCCTGTAAATCAAATGCTACTAGTGGGCCTGCAGCACTGGTTGTGCCACCCACAATAGTAGCTCTGCAAACATGGCTCTGTGTGTGCAGTTTTAAACTGTCAATTCGACTTGGCAGGTGTACCCACTTGCCAGGCCTAAACCTTCCCTTTTCTTACGTGTAAGACACCCCTAAGGTAGGCTCTAGGTAGCCTCATGGGCAGGGTGTAGTGTATGTTTATGGTAGGATATATACTAATGTGTTTCATATGTCCTAACAGTGAAATACTGCTAAATTTATTTTTTCAATGGTAGAAGGCCTATCCCTTTCATAGGTTAACATGGGGGCTGCCTTTAAGTATGATTAAAGTGTAGATTCCCTTTGGGAGCTGATAGACACGTGGGGTTTTGGGTCTCTGAGCTCACAATTTAAAAATACATCTTTTAGTAAAGTTGATTTTAAGATTGTGTGTTTGGAAATTACACTTTTAAAAAAGTGAGCATTTTCTTGCTTAAACCATTCTGTGACTCTGCCTGTTTGTGGATTTCTGTCTGGGTCAGTTTGACAGTTGGGCTGTTTGCACCTCTCTCTAGACAGTGACACAAAGGGAACTGGGATGTAGTCTGTATTTCCTGATGAGCCATCTGTGCTAGGAGGGAGGAGAGGAGTGGTCACTTACACCTGAAAGGGCTGTGCCTGCCCTCACACAATGCAATCTCAAACCCCCTGGTGTGTGTCTGGGGCTTGGCCTGTACAAGGCAGGATTTCACAAATAAGAGAGACTTTTCTTTGAAGTAAGCCTATTTCAAAACCCAAAACCACAGACTTTAGATCACTTCTGGAAACTAAGAGGTACCTCTGCCTGGAGAAGAGCTGTAGAGCTGAGGAAGAAGAGCTGCCCTGCTTGTGACTGTGCTTTGTGGAGCTATCCTGCAGTTGCTGCTTCTGCCTGTACAAGGGGACAAAGACTGGACTTTGTGTGCCTTCCTGCTTGTGAAGAACTCTCCAAGGGCTTGAAACTGAGCTTGCCTCCTGTTTTTGAAGTCTCAGGGACAGCAAAGACTTCTCTCTGCCAGCACCTGGAGCCTCTGCTGAGACTCCATCCCTGCCATGTGGTGCCCTATCCAGTTCCTGGTGCCTTGACAGGTGAAGCTGGTGGATCAAGGTTGGAAATCCATGCGCAGATCGCCGTGCGGGGAAATTTCCGATGCAACCTCAGAGAGCAGCCAAAGAGACAAAGTACAGGTTTGCTAGGTTTCCCTAGGTGCTGACTGTGCTAGAGGCCAAAATCCACAGCTAGATACTTTGCAAAAAACAGCTATGATTTCCTTGGGAAAATGTGATGTGTCCACATTGTGTTTTAGAGCATTTCCTGTCACGGGCACTAGGCCTACCCACACAAGTGAGGTACCATTCTTATCAGGAGACTTGGGGGAATGCTGGGTAGAAGGAAATGTGTGGCTCCTCTCAGATTCCAGAACTTTGTATCACCGAAATGTGAGGAAAAAGTGTTTTTTTGGCCAAATTTTGAGGTTTCCAAACGACTCTGGGTAACAGAACCTGGTGAGAGCCCCACACGTCACCTCATTCTGAAATTTCCTAGGTATCTAGTTTTCAGAAATATATAGGTTGTTAGGTTTCCCTAGATGCCGGCTGAGTTAGAGGCCAAAATCCACAGGTAGGCACTTTGCAAAAAACAGGTCAGTGTTCCTTGGGAAAATGTGATGTGTCCATGTTCTGTTTTGGGGCATTTCCTGGCGTGGGCACTAGGCCTACTAACACAAGTGAGGAACCATTTTTATCAAGAGACTTTTGGGAATGCTGGGTGGGAGGAAATTTGTGGCCCCGTGTAGGAAGGTAGCCTCTTTGTAGCCTTGTTACCCCCACCTTTGGCCTGTTTGTGAGTATATGTCAGGGTGTTTTTACTGTCTCACTGGGATCCTGCTAGCCAGGGCCCAGTGCTCATAGTGAAAACCCTATGTTGTCAGTATGTTTGATATGTGTCACTGGGATCCTGCTAGCCAGGACCCCAGTGCTCATAAGTTTGTGGCCTATATGTGTTCCCTGTGTGGTGTCTAACTGTATCACTGAGGCTCTGCTAACCAGAACCTCAGTGTTTATGCTCTCTCTGCTTTTAAAATTGTCACTGCAGGTTAGTGACTAATTTTACCAATTCTGATTGGCACACTGGAACACCCTTATAATTCCCTAGTATATGGTACCTAGGTACCCAGGGTATTGGGGTTCCAGGAGATCCCTATGGGCTGCAACTGTTCTTTTTCCGCCCATAGGGAGCTCAGACAATTCTTACACAGGACTGCCACTGCAGCCTGAGTGAAATAACGTCCACGTTATTTCACAGCCATTTTACACTGCACTTAAGTAACTTATATGTCACCTATATTTCTAACCCTCACTTAGTGAAGGTTAGGTGCAAAGTTACTTAGTGTGAGGGGACCCTGGCACTAGCCAAGGTGCCCCCACATTGTTCAGGGCAATTTCCCCGGACTTTGTGAGTGCGGGGACACCATTACATGTGTGCACTACATATAGGTCAATACCTATATGTAGCGTCACCATGGTAACTCCGAACATGGCCATATAACATGTCTAGGATCATGGAATTGTCACCCCAATACCATTCTGGTATTGGGGGGGCAATTCCATGCATCCTTGGTCTCCAGCATAGAGCACGGGTACTGCCAAACTAACTTCCCGGGGTTTTCTCTGCAGCTACCGCTGCAGCCAACCCTCAGAAAGGTTTCTGCCCCCCTGGGGCCTGGGCAGCCCAGTCCCAAGAAGGCAGAACAAAGGATTTCCTCTGAGAGAGGGTGTTACATCCTCTCCCTTCGGAAATAGGTGTGAAGGGCCTGAGACGAGTAGCCTCTCCTGGCCTCTGGAAATGCTTTGAAGGGCACAGATGGTGCCCTACGTGCATAAGCCAGTCTACACCGGTTCAGGGATCCCCCCAGCCCTGCTCTGGCACGAAACTGGTCAAAGGAAAGGGGAGTAACCACTCCCCTGACCAGCAACTCCCAGGGGAGGTGCCCAGAGCTCCTCCAATGTGTCCCAGACCTCTGCCATCTTGGATGCAGAGGTGTGAGGGCACAATGGACAGCTCTGAGTGGCCATTGCCAGCAGGTGACGTCAGAGACCCCTCCTGGTAGGTGCTTGCCTTTCTCTGTAGCCAATCCTCCTCTGTGGGCTATTTAGGGTCTCTCCTGTGGGTATCTCACCAGATAACGAATGCAAGAGCTCACCAGAGTTCCTCTGCACTTCCCTCTTCGACTTCTGCCAAGGATCGACCGCTGACTGCTCCAAGACGCCTGCATAACCGCAACAATGTGGCAAGACGACTACCAGCAACATTGTAGCACCTCATCCTGCCGGTTTTCTCGACTGTTTCCTGGTGGTGCATGCACTGAGGGCTGTCTGCCTTCACCCTGGACTGGAAGCCAAGAAGAAATCTCCTGTGGGTCGATGGAATCTTCCCCCTGCCAGCGCAGGCACCAAACTTCTGCATCACCGGTCCTCTGGGTCCCCTCTCCTCCTGACGAGCATGGTCCCTGGAATACAGGAGCTGGGTCCAAGTGTCTTCGACAGTCCAGTGGCCCTTCTGTCCACATTTGGTGGAGGTAAGTCCTTGCGTCCCCACGCCAGACAGTAATCTTGTGTACTGCATGAACTGCAGCTGCTCAGGCTTCTGTGCACATTTGCAAGACTTCCTTTGTGCACAGCCTAGCCCAGGTCCCCAGCACTCCGTCCTGCATTGCCTAACTCGCTGAGTACGCAGACAAGTGAGGTCCCATTTTTTTGGGGAGACTTGGGGGAGTGCTGGGTGGAAGGAAATTTGTGGCTGCTCTCAGATTCCAGAACTTTCAATCACCGAAATGTGAGGAAAAAGTGTTTTTTTTGCCAAATAATGAGGTTTGCAAAAGGTTCTGTGTAGTAGAACCTGGTGTGAGCCCCACAAGTCACCCCATTCTGAATTTCCCTAGGTGTCTAGTTTTCAAAAATATATAGGTTTGCTAGGTTTCCCTAGGTGCTGGCTGATTTAGGGGCCAAAATCCAGAGCTAGGCTCTTTCCAAAAAACACATCAGATTTCAATGTAAAAATATGATCTGTCCATGTTGTGTTTCCTGTCACGGGCATTAGGCCTACCCACACAAGTGAGGTACCATTTTTATCTGGAGACTTGGGGAACACAGAATAGCAGAACATGTGTTATTGCCCCTTTTCTTTCTCTACATTTTGTCCTTCCAAATATAAGACAGTGTGTAAAAAGGACGTCTATTTGAGAAATGCCCTGTAGGTCACATGCTAATATTGGGACCCCAGAATTCAAAGATGTGCAAATAACCACTGCTTCTCAACACCTTATCTTGTGCCCATTTTGGAAATACAAAGGTTTCCTTGGTACCTATTTTTCATTCTTTATATTTCACCAAATGAATTGCTGTATACCCAGTATACCAGCCCTATATATCCCTGAAACCAGAAGAGTCAAGCAGATGTAACAGTATATTGCTTAAAAAAATCTGCCCTAGCTGAAAAAAGTTATAGAAGAAAGCGTGGATAGAAATGTCTCTTTTTTCACTTCAATTTGATTATTATTTTATTTTAGTTGTTACTTTCTGTAGGTAAACCTTGAAATGATCTACACAAATGACCCCTTGCTAAATATAGAATTTTATATACTTTTCAGAAATGTTCAGATGTCCGGGATCCAGCATTGGTTTCACGCCTATTTCAGTCACTAACTGGAAGGAGGTGAAAAGCGCAAAGAAAAGTAAAAATGGGGTATGTCCCAGTAAAATGCCAAAATTGTGTTGAAAAATTTGGTTTTCTGAGCTGTGAAGATGATGATTTTAGCACCATAAACCCTTTGTAGATGCCATTTTCAGGGGAAAAAAACACATGTATTGCTGAAGCCCTTTTTCCCATTTTTCTGGAAAAAAATGAAATTTTAACTGTATGTTTGCTAATTTCTTGGTCTTCTTCAAGGCAACCCACAAGCTCTGGGTACCTCTAGAATCCCTAGAATGTTGGAAAAAAGGACGCAAATTTGGAGTGGCTAGCATATGCGGACAAAAGGTTATGATAGCTGAAGCAGGAACTACCCCAAATACCCCAAAAAAGGTTTGGCACCGGAGGGGGAAAGGCCTGACAGCCAAGGGGTTAACTAAGTGTTTTTCTGTTTACATAGGTCTCTGCAGAAAGCTCTGCAGGTTTGGGGAAGGCAGGGGCCATAAATCAGCTCTTGAACAAAGGGTTATACAGTTCATGGATAACCTTTCTGGTTTCAGTTTATATGTAGGAAAGAAAGTGTTTAAAATCAACATTGGAGACAGTGCAATTCAAACCATCGAAACCTTTTCTGGTTTAATTTTTATTTGTAAAAATAAAATTTTTAAATTTGAGGCAGATTTTTAGCTCTGATGGCTGTTTTTTTCTTTTCTTGCAGTTTGCAGATTTCAGGACCAGTTGAGCTTCAGTTGTGTCGGAAACCAGGAAGAGCAAGTCCTGAGCAAAGGGAAAGTTCAAGGTAAACACAGATTCAATCGAAATAAAAGCTAGCATGCATTTTAAAATGTTTCATTTACAATCCCTTAATGTCAGCAGCATGCATTGTCGGCTAACATCTCTTATTTGCTCATAAATAGCATGTATTTATTATTTTCTTAATATATTTAAAGTAAACATTGAAGTCAAGGAAAATATTAGCCAATTAGGGACATTTTCACCTTCATGTTTCCCTTTTTCATGTTAACACACTGCATCTTAATGGTTGTAAGACCTGTCAGCTCATGGCATAGTTTCCCCTGTCTTTTTTGGCTTCTGGCCTCCTGTTATGATTCTGTGCTGAACTTCTTTTTTGCTAGTTTTAGGCACTTTATCACTGTTGACCGATGCTAAAGTGCAAGTACTCTCTGTCTTAATTATATTGGTGATTGGTTTATCCATGATTGGCATATTTGATTTACCAGTAAGACTCAAGTAAAGTGCACTATCTATGCCCAGGGCAAGTAAGTCAAATGCTACAAGTTGGCCTGCAGAACTGATTGTGCCACCACAAGTACCCCTGTAAATATGTCTCAGACCTGCCACTGCAGTGTCTCCCTGTATGGTTTTACTGCCAGTTTGACCTGGCAAGTGCATCCACTTCCCAGGCCCAAACCTTCCCTTTTACTACATGTGAATCACCCCTAAGGTAGGCCCAAGGCAGTCCCATGGGCAGGGTGCAGTGTATCTAAAAGGTAGCACATGTACTGCTGTGTTTAACATGTCCTGATAGAGAAATACTGCTAAATTCAGGTTTCAGTATTGCTAGGCCTATCTCTCCCATAGGTTAACATGGGGATTGCCTTCAAATATCTTTCCAGTGCAGTTTCCCTTTGGGAACAGATAGAGAGTTGGAGTTTAGGGTCTCTGGACTCACAATTAAAAATTAAATCTTTTGGTGACATTGTTTTTTAATTTGTAAATTTGAAAATGCCACTTTTAGATGGTGGCAAAAGACTACAATGCCCACTTGGGATCACATAAATTATTATAAATATGCAGCATAATGAAACCAAATTAGAAAACACATAAGTTATTACTATAATACGAAAGATTACATCACATACAAAACTACAAAACCCCCTATGAAAAACCTTAAAATACAGAGGACAGAAGAAAAGTGCTCAGAAGTAAAGTGCACGTGATTCTGAAAGAATAGGACAGAGACGTCCATCCAATAAACACATAGATTCACAAGAAAGAGGAGCCTGCTGTTTCAACTTATTACTCATTGAATCATTCAGATAAAATCAGAGGTGATAAATCCTCATTTAAGTCCTTCCTTCTTAATAAAAGAGAAACTACATCCAGGCTCAAAAACACTATATTCGATGTTTCGACCCATCCAATTCTCGGGCTACATCCGGGCTCACATAAGGGTCTTCATCAGGACTAAAACGATAGGGGTCTATTGGAATAATCAAACAAGTAATAGTCAATCTTGATCTACTCTTCTGATTTTTTTTTTAATTAAGCTGCTACAAACCCACTCCAATCATTACTTACACTTATTGTAATTCCATTATCACAATCTTCTTCCAGAGGAACACCTCACGTCACATCTAAAAACATCCAAACAACACACTATTATATAACTAAATCACTAAACCACACCCGATGCCTAAGTCAACCAGGACAAAGCATATTCTTACCAGGAATTACTGGAAAATTACTACTTCCATGTTCATTACAGACAATTACTCCACAATGGTCCCTTAGAAACCAAACCTAAATAAACCATAAAACTATTCATACAACAACCAACTTCCTAACCATAATAACTAATTAATGCAAAAATACTATATTCATTATAAAACCTACAACAACTATTGACAACGAAAAACCATTTTGCTTACAAAAACGACCACCCCCACATACCTTAAGATGTTTAAACATTAAGGTATAAGGACACTGGCAGCCTAAATCCACGTCCAGCTGTCGGTAAAAGAAAAACAACATTAGAGCAATACGTTTATATAGCTTGCCCCATTTCGTTAAGTAAACACAGGTGTGGAACCCTTAATGAAGGTGTTCCACACTGGTCCGTCTTGCTGAATGCGCGCTCTGCGCATAGTCCAGTTAAGCCGGAAATCGCCTACTTCATTGTTCACACAGACCAAAGCCTCATTCCATTTGGTCTGAAAACGAAGAAAAAATATAAAATCACTCTATGGGCTTCCTGTAGCGCATTCCATCCTCTCTAATACACACCGACACGGAACCCTTTGTTAAGGTGTTCCACATTGGTCTGCCTTATTGAATGCGCACACTGCGCACTCTCCAGTTTTACCGGAAATCGCCATGCTATATTATAAACAAGGACACGGAAAAGGAACAGAAAAATCGTTCCGTTCCGGTCTAAAGCCGAAGAGTAAATGCATCACTCTCCACACCTTCTGTAGCCCATTCAATATTTTCTATGAAATGGCAAATTGATATTATGCCACGAACGAATCAACTAAGCGAAAAACATTGTTCTATTTTAAACCAAGGGGCATATTTATACTCCGTTTGCGCCGAATTTGCGTAGTTTTTTTTACGCAAATGCGACGCAAAACTAACTCCATATTTATACTTTGGCGTTAGACGCGTCTAGCGCCAAAGTTCATGGAGTTAGCGTCATTTTTTTGCGTGAACACCTTCCTTGCGTTAATGATATGCAAGGTAGGCGTTCCCGTCTTAAAAAATGACTGCGATGCATATGCGTCGTATTTATACTCCCGGGCAAAAATGACGCCCGGGAGTGGGCGGGACTAAAAAACCCGCATTTGCGCCGGATTTTAGCGCCTGGGTCAAGGCAGGCGTTAAGGGACCTGTGGGCTCAGAGTGAGCCCAGAGGTGCCCTCCCAAGCCCCCAGGGACACCCCCTGCCACCCTTGCCCACCCCAGGAGGACACCCAAGGATGGAGGGACCCACCCCAGGGACATTAAGGTAAGTCCAGGTAAGTATATATATATTTTTTTTTGTGGCATAGGGGGGCCTGATTTGTGCCCCCCTCCATGCCACTATGCCCAATGACCATGCCCAGGGGACAGAAGTCCCCTGGGCATGGCCATTGGGCAAGGGGGCATGACTCCTGTCTTTGCTAAGACAGGAGTCATTTCAATGGGGGATGGGCGTCGCAAAAAAATGGCGCAAATCGGGTTGTGGCGAATTTTTTGCCTCAGCCTGACTTGCACCATTTCTGGACGCCCATACGCCATTTTCCCCCTACGCCGGCGCTGCCTGGTGTACGTCGTTTTTTTTAACGCACACCAGACAGCGCCGGCGGCTAACGCCGGCTAACGTCATTCAATAAATACGGCACCCGCATGGCGCTTCAGAATGGCGTTAGCCGGCGCTAATTTTTTTGACGCAAAACTGCGTTAGCGCAGTTTTGCGTCAAAAAGTATAAATATGGGCCCAAATGTGCAAGCGGCTACCATATTCTCCCCACCCTCTCTCACCTTGTACGAGAGAGATCAAACGAACCCAGAGCAGGAATACACCATTGTTCTACTCCCGTGCGCTTACGCATGCGACTTCCCTTAAGCATTACCAATCTCACCATAAAGGACAATAATACAACATTGTCCAATACCTAAGTGAACCGAGAGCGGTATGTGGGATTAATAAATTACCATTACACCAATGAAAATAAGAACCGCAAAATCCTATCTCCAAAACATTAACACAATTAATCCTCACCTCATTAGATACAGCAACCTTGTGCCAAGTCAGATGCAGATCAATATAACAATCAAGTACCATGATCCCCAAAGGTTTATTAATCAAAAAAAGATATACAGCAACATTTTATCTCATTCCCTATAATAACTAAGGGCCTTCAAGAACCTTTGGAATACTGCAGTCCAACCCTGTCAGACACACTACAACCTAGAATCTAATCTACCCATTAGACAGACTAGCTGTCTGCCTGGCTATCTCCTCATATTCATTCAGGCCTTGACTCACAGAATCCAAAAGGTGGATCCATTTGCACTCTTGTACATTCAGTATATTTGCCAAATTACCCCCCCCCTGTGGGGTGACAATAATCTTATCAATCACCCCCCATTTTAGGGAATCTACTGAATGATTCAATGTAGTAAAATGTTCAACCAATGGTGCCACTTGTACCTTACATCTGATACGACTGCAGTGTTGTAAGATCCGCACCTTGATTTTTTGTTTAGTTTGGCCCACACACAACAGATCACAATGGACATCTAATCACATGGATCACATTAACACTGTTACAATTGGTATGCTCTTTCAAGGTCACAGAAACGTGCTTATATTTAAATACTTTCATCTCCAAACATTGTTTACAGACTTTACAAGATCCACATTTAAAATGGCCCACAATCTTTGGTAACCTTAGCATTGTTGAAAGAGAGGTATTAGGGGGATCTGCTAACAACAAATTTACTGCCCAATCTTTTATGTTCTTAGCCCTCTGAAAAGCATGCATCAGGAAATCAAATATTTCCAGGTCATCAGAAACCAAACTCCAATAATTATTAATGATCTTTTTGATTTCAGTACTCCTTGTACAGTTTGTCGTACCACAAACCAGCTTATTCTCATCACTGTCCATTTTTATCTTTGGTTCAAGTAAGTGATCTCTATGGCAAAACCAAGCTCTCTTGCGTGACTTCCTAGCTAACCTCTTGGGATAACCTCGTGCTATGAGGCGATTCAACAATTCCTCAGATTCCTCAAAGTAATTTTGTTTGCGAGTACAATTCCTTCTGAGATGAAGAAATTGCCCATAAGGTAGGTTATCTCTAAGATTGCGAGGATGATGACTCGTATATTGTAGAAGAGAATTCCTCTCACTCGATTTTCTATATAGAGTGGTATAGAGTTGGTTATCTTCTGCTCTAATAGTTATATCCAAAAATTCAATTTCAGAGGAACTTGAATGTATAGTAAATTGAATATCTTTTGATCTGCCATTCAACCATTTGTGAAATCTCAACAGGTCCACTCGGGTACCTGTCCAGATCAATATTACGTCATCAATATAACGTTTCCATAACGAAATATGAGTAAAAATTGGTGAAGTTTGAACAAAGATATATTGTTGTTCAAAATTGTCCATATACAAAATTGCTACATCTGGTGCAAAAGTTGCACCCATAGCTACCGCATTAGTCTGCATGTAAAAATTCCCCTGAAAATAAAAGAAATTCCTAGACATAGGTATCTCTAATAGTTCTATTATGAACCCAGTGGGTACTTGTGATGGCTGTGGTCTCCCATCTAGTCTCTCTTTCATCACTTGTACGGCCTGTCCCTGAGGAATGTTTGTGTATAATGAAACAATGTCCATTGTCACCGAAATTTGGTTCTCACTATCAAAATGTAACTTGTCCAAAATGTTTATAGTCTCCATAGTATCTCTAAGGTAGGCCTCCGTTGCTGGAACTAATGGTTTAAAAAAGAAATCCACATATTTACAAATAGGTTCCAAAATGGAACCACATCTTGATATTATCGGATGGCCCGGAGGCTTTTGGAGATTTTTGTGAATTTTAGGGAGTGTATAAATCGTAGGCATATGAGGATTCTTTTTGTTAAAAAAAAGCATGTCCCAATTCTGATAAGAAACCCATCTCTAAACCTATATCTGTGACTTTTTTAATCAATGTCATCAACTCATTCGTAGGATCAAATTCCAATCTCAAATAGCTCACAGTGTCTGCCAATTGTGTCAAAATTTCATTTTTATAATCTCCAGTGTTTTGTACTACAATAGCTCCTCCCTTATCTGCTTGTTTAATCACTATCTCTCTATTGGATTTCAACCTGGACAGTGCCTCCCTCTCTGCTTTAGTAATGTTATACTTCACATACCTCCCTTTGAATATCAAATTCATTGTGTACCACATGACCACCTGTTCAAAAGTCAGATTTTTTTGTGACATTAAATGGGCAGGGGGAGTAAAGGTAAAGGTATGTGTAAACCCGTCACAGAAGTTGAGGGGCATGATGTAGACTTATTAAAGTAGTACCTCAATCTGACCTTACAGAAAAACTGACGTAATTCCATTTTCAAATTAAAGGAATTAGGTAGATTCGTCGGGACAAATGAAAGTCCTTTAAATAAAATCTGTTCTTCATCAGCTGACAGACGGTAGGTGGATAAATTTACCACCAGATTAGACCGATTCACCACCTGTAGTGTTGTCTCCGTGTTTGGATCTCTCCATGATCTTCCTGTTGGAAACGTACTTGCTTCCTCCCTCTGTATCGTCCCCTCCCCCAACCTCGTTCTCTGGGAAAGCCCCTGTTCCAGGGGCGGCCGCCTATCCCCTGGGGGGTCCATTGTGTTGGTCCTAAAAAAGGCCCTGAGGTCAAGTCTAGTTGATGTATATCTTGATTATGAGAAGCCATACTCATTGATGGCTGTTCATTGTCACTCTCACTACCCCCAGTTGAAGCTGAGGATTCTGAAAAAGTGGTGTATCGTCTCATGCCACCACGTCCTCTTATAATAATCCTCTGTCAGATATGGATAAGTCAATCTCTTATCATGAAGACTAATATCCCTCGCCAATTTATCCAATTTATACATCTGCGTACTAGTGTTAAAGTCTTTCATTGTCCTATCCAGGCGTTCTAGTGCCTCTTTGGCATTAACTAATGCCTTATTCTCAGATATCTTTTCTGAGGTCTGCAATTTCCTTCACCATTTTCTGAACCTCTTTCAGTGCAGTTTCAACTCCCAATACCATCCAGTGTCTTGAACAATTATTTGCTACAAAACTAAAATTTTCTTAAAATTTTGGATTATCCACAAAAATTGCTGGTTCATTCCTAACTTGTAACCCTAACGGGATAGTATTGGACTGAAGATGTTTTGTTAATAAATGGCCATGCAACCGAGTGCGTACCAATTTTTTCTCAAGTCACTCTAGTTGGTTAATCTTTTCACTCAATGAGAGGTCAATTGAAGTGGAAATATTACCTAAAAAATCCGACCCTGGTTGGCCCTGTATCAATCTATTTATGTAATCCTCACTATGGGATAATGTTTCTTTCTCAAAAGTCATTGTAATCAACTTCTATCTCCAAAATGTGAGTAAATCAAAAAACCCTTCGCAGGTCAGCACCTGCTCTAAGAGTATATTACAAAACCACAGAGGGTAACCCTATACACCCGGGAAGGGCTGGGTAGAAATTAGCAAAAGCCCACTCGGGAACACATAACTTTTTATAAATATACAGCATAATGAAACCAAATTAAAAAAACACGTCATTTATTACTATAATACAAAAGATTAAATCGTATACAAAACTACAAAACCCCCCTATGAAAAACCTTAAGATACAGAGGGCAGAAGATAAGTGCTCAGAAGTAAAGTGCACGTGATTCTGAAAGAACAGGACAGAGAAGTCCATCCAATAAACACATAGATTCACAAGAAAGAGGAGCTTGCTGTTTCAACTTGTTACTCATTTAATCATTCAGATAAAATCAGAGGTGATAAATCTGTCAGAGTCACCAGATCCTTGGGGTCTCTGCACGTTCCCAACACGTCCACCACTGAACAGCTCCAAGACTCTGATAGATAAATCACAGAGACTGAGAGAGTTCAAGAGGGGAAGAGGGGATTAGGAAGGGAACAGCTGGGAAGAAGACCTGTGGTAAGAAAAAGTTTAGAACACACAATATGAAAATTATATCTCCTGAAATCAATACTAGACTATGATTCTAAGCCTAGTCACTCTGAAAACATGAACAATCTAAGAGTTAAGTTTAAAATGACTAAGTTTCAAGATGGCCGGATACCTGTAGGGGAACCAAGATGAATTAAATGAAAACTTTCTAAATCAAGTACTTTCCTTTACACGAGAATCAGAAAAACATTCTGACAAAATCTTAAACCAGACATATAAATCCTGTTTTGAGAATGTATACTAGGACCATACAATATTGCATCTAGAAACTCTGGCCTTCTGTGTACTCTTAAAATGTTTCAACACAAATTGCGCATATTGCAGATATATATATATATATATATATATATATATAGTAAACACCATAAAAGGATTGTGCACCATGAATAACACAATATGGATTCAGGAAACAAATCACATAACTTGTCAACTCGAATATTACATAATAAATATCTTAGAATGGTGGCATACAATAAACAACATGAATTAAACTCGAGGAGAGAATCGTGCGTCTTGCCGATTCGAGTGTCACCATGTAAAATACCAAGAAATGGTAGCACGCAATGCATATCAAAGTCAAATCATCATTAATCGAATCGCGCGTCTTGCCGATTCGTAAAACACGATGTAAATGTCAAGAAATAACAGCTCACAATAAATAACAAGATCAAAGTACAATGAAACGAATCGCGCTTCTTTTGCCGATTCTAAAGCCACCATGTAAATGTCAAGAAATGGTAGCGCGCAATAAACAACAAAGTTAAATCCTCATGAAACGAGTTGCACATCTTGCCAATTCGTAAAACATCATGTAAATGTCAAGAAATAGTAGCGCGCAATGGACAACAATGTTTAAACACCATAAAACGAATTGCGCGTCTTGCCGATTCTTAAGCCACCATGCCAATGTCAAGAAATGGTAGCACGCAATGAATAACAAAGTCAAACCTTTATGAAACAAATCGCGCGTCTTCCCTATTTGTAAACTACCATATACATGTCAAGAAATGGTAGCACGCAAGTATTCTGTTACTCATTTTAGAATTAAACCAAGAATATGAAAATTCTCAATAACGGTGTCGGAACAGTCCAACCACTGTCTTACCGCGTGGAACAATGATCACCAATGAAGGATGAAGGGCAGAAGACTGGAAGATCCAAATAGGCCGCCGGGACAGGAGCTCAGGAAGAAGCTGCTGCTCTGCACCAGGACCTCTGAATAGTGAGCACTGGGAGTTGGGCTGGCTCTCTTTTATAGAGTCTTGGCCCAGCCCAGAACCACGCCCAGGCATGTTGCAGGGAACGTCTCTGGAAGGCCCTGGAAAGGGGCCACACCCTAACACACTCTGAAAACCTGCAGCAATACATTGCAAAGGAACAGTATTTGTAAGCATATTAAAAATAAGTTTTCAGGATTGAACTCTGCAATGCAAAAGGTTAAACCAAAACATATCAGCACAATGCATAAATTACATTGTTTTGAGAGTGCTGGGTTTTTGCATTTTTGTTGCCAATAGAGCGCGTACTGCTTTGGTGTTTACAAAATCCTCATTCAAGTCCTCCCTTCATAATAAAAGAGAAAGTACATCCAGGCTCAAAAACACTATCGTCGACGTTTCGACCCATCCAGTTCTCGACTACATCCGGGCTCACATAAGGGTCTTCATCAGGACTAAAACGATAGGGGTCTATTGGAATAATCAAACAAGTAATAGTCAATCTTGATCTACTCTTATGAAAATTGTTTATTTTAATTATGCTGCTACAAACCCACTCCAATCATTACTTACACTTATTGTAATTCCATTATCAAAATCTTCTCCCAGAGGAACACCTCATGTTACATCTAAAAACATACAAACAACACACTATTATAACTAAATCACTAAACCACACCCGATGCCTAAGTCAACCAGGACAAAGCATATTCTTACCAGGAATTACTGGAATATTACTCCTTCCTTCTTCATTACAGCCAATTACTCCACAATGGTTCCTTAGAAACCAGGGATGTTGGATGAGAAGCAGGGGTGAGTAGAGATGAAGGACGAGAAATAGGGATGAGAAGTAAGGATGAGGAGTGAGGAATGAGGATGTCATAAAATGGATGCTGTAGATATGATTCTTTTTTTCACTGTGCCTTTACACACAATACCACAGCTTACATGGCATTGCATACAAAAAAATATTGCTAAGATATACGTAAGCACCAGCAGCTAGTTTTTTTAATACACTTACTAGCCTCTGACCACAGAGATTGGACTCTATGGGGGTCATTACAACGCTGGCGGACGGTGTTAAAGCTGCGGTAATACCGCAAACAGGCCAGTGGACAAAAAAAGGGAATTATGACCCTGGCGGAAACCGCCAACAAAGACAGCCACTTTAACACACCGCCCGCCACGGCGGTACAGACAAGCAGCGTGGCGGTCACCGCCAACAGACAGGTGGAGGACAAAGTACTGCCCATAGTATCACAACCCGCCAATCCGCCACCTTTACCGGGGCGGCTTCACCGTGGTTAAAAACACGGCGGAAACAGCTTTTGCCATGTGAAAACGCTCACCTGAACACAACCCACGAGGAACGAGGACTCCATGGACCTGGAACTCCAAATACTCCCTGTCCTAGTGTTTCTGCTCCCCTACGACCAACAGCTACGTAGGCGCCGAAGACAACGGTGAGTACTGCACCTACGACACAGGGGAGGGGGGAGGCAAAAGTTAGGGGGACACCCACCAAACACCCCCACCCCCACCATTGCATATTTCAACATACACACCAATGCATTCACAAAAATCACAGTAACAACCCACAATCCCCCCGGAAGAATGAAAAGACAAAGCAAAATTTGGTCAAACATTGTAATGTGGCAATATACATGTCATACAAAAATATACAGATATATATATGAAAATCAGTCATAATTATATACAATACGAGAAGTAGTGCAGATATGTACATAACAATGTCCGTGCACCAACAATCCAAAAATACATGGGCGAGGCCCACAAAGGATACCTGACCACAATCGGAGAGAACACTGCCGGGGCATCAGATAGAAATACTACAGGCACCTCAGGGGGAAGGGAAGGGGGGGCACCTCAGCCGGATGACTGCAAAGCCAGATCCACGACGGGGCTCCATGCCCATTGATGTATCCTGGGGAGTGCAAAGCCACAGTCTCTCAAGTCTCTACAGTGGGTGGGTTGCCCACTGTGCCATCCTGGGGAGTGCAAAGCCACAGTCTCTCAAGTCTATACAGTGGGTGGCTTGCCCACTGTACCATCCTGGGGAGTGCAAAGCCACAGTTTCTCAAGTCTATACAGTGGGTGGCTTACCCACTGTGCCATCCTGGGGAGTGCAAAGCCACAGACTCTCAAGAAGATGCAGGTCTCCATTGGTACTGGGGGGGACTGGTGCCCAGACTGGATGAGTCTCCCTGTGAAAGTTCCTGTCCTGTCACTGTCTCAGCTGCACATGGGATAAGGATGCCTGATGTGGCGGTCCATTCATTCCTACCCGGTGCTTGCCCTTTTCAGCGGTGTTTAGCCATGGCGTTTCTGGACTGTTCAGCGGTGCTTTGACATGCCGGTCTTTGCCCTGATCAGCGGTGCTTTGCCATGGCGGTCTTTGCCCTGTTCAGCGGTGTTTAGCCATGGCGTTTCTGGACTGCTCAGCGGTGCTTTGCCATGGCGGTCTTTGCCCTGTTCAGCGGTGTTTAGCCATGGCGGTTCTGGACTGTTCAGCGGTGCTTTGCCATGGCGGTTCTGATACGGACATTGGTGTGTGGCATGACGTTCCCTACACTGGGCATTGGTGTGTGGCATGACGTCCTCTACACTGGGCGTTGGTGTTTGGCATGACGTTCCATCATTGACCAGCGGGGCTGTGGCAGCCGGGGCCCTCCAGGGCACTGACTACGGCGGTGGCGGTGGTCTCCTGACCAGTGTCGATACTTGGGCCCTCCTGGGCTGTGACTCTGGCGGTGGTCTCCTGACCAGTCACGATACTTGGGCCCTCCTGGGCTGTGACTCCGGCGGTGGTCTCCTGACCAGTGACGATACTTGGGCCCTCCTGGGCTGTGACTCCGGCGGTGGTCTCCTGACCAGTGACGATACTTGGGCCCTCCTGGGCTGTGACTCCGGCGGTGGTCTCCTGACCAGTGACGATACTTGGGCCCTCCTGGGCTGTGACTCCGGCGGTGGTCTCCTGACCAGTGACGATACTTGGGCCCTCCTGGGCTGTGACTCCGGCAGTGGTCTCCTGACCAGTGACGATACTTGGGCCCTCCTGGGCAATGACTCCGCCGGTGGTCTCTGGACCAGTGACGACGGTGCTGGCGGTTGTGTCCCGACCGCCGGAAATGATGGTGCACTTCTCCGCCTTGCTGGGCAGACTTCCTCTGGCTCTTCCCCACCTTTGGTGGAGTCACAGCTGACTCTCCAATCCCCTTGGAACCCATGTGAGTTGTTTTCCCACCAGGAGTCTTCACACGGTCCCGTCGTCCACTCTCCAATTTTAGAGCCTTTACAGGGGGTGGGCTGCCAGTGCCTTGGCTCCGGGGCACACTGCCTGCCCTGGTGGCCGGTGCACTCCACAAGCCTTGAACACGCACCACTGGTATTGGAGGCTTTTTGGCTGAGGCGCTACGACAGGACTGATGAATTGTGGGGGGTGGGGGCAAGAAGGTCAACTTTACAGAGGGACAGTTTCTGACGAACACTGGGATGGGTAGCTGGAGGGGGTCTGGGAGTGGAAGAAGAGGAGGTGGTTGTCGGAGGTGTCACTTTAGCTGTTTTGGGTGCAGGTACTGGAGGCTGTCGTGAGGTGGATGGATGTTGGGTGAGTGATTGCCGGCGTCTGTGTACTTTGGGAGGGGGTGTCACAGACACACTGGAGAGGACACAGGGGACGTGTAAATGGCAGTGGAGGTGGTGAGTGCAGGTGAGCGGCTTGTGGTGCTGGGTGTCCTTGTGCCATTCATGGTGCCTGTAGATGTGGTGCATGCAGGTGTGTGTGTAGACGAGACTGGGAGGGAGGAGGGAGAAGAGGAGGAGGGGGACACAGTGGAGGCAGTGGATGTTGCTGTGTCTGTACGTGTGTGAGGCTTGCATGAGTGCCTGTGGTGTGTGTGGTGCCTATGTTTGCTTGAGCTACTTGTGTGTGCTGACTTGTGTGCATGCTGGTCTGTAGGTGTGCTTGGGATGGGCTGGGGTACAGGATATTGGGTCTGGGTGGAGGAAGTTGGAGGGGGGAGGCTAGACACACGGACAATGGCTGCCATCAGTGCTGAGGCCAGAGATTGCAGGGTTCGCTGAAGGACAGCCTGACCAGAATGAATGCCCTCCAGGAATGCATTACCGTGTTGCAACTCTCGTTCTACCCCCTGGATGGCATTCACAATGGTAGACTGCCCAACAGTGAGTGACCTGAGGAGGTCAATGGCCTCCTCACTCAGGGAATCAGGGGTGACTGAGGCAGGGCCTGAGGTGCCTGGGGCGAAGGTGATGCCCACCCTCCTGGGTGAGCGGGCACGGGGCGAACGCTGAAGGGCTGCTGGGAGGGCAGGGCTGGTAGGGGAGGTGGTGGCTGTACCTGGTGACAGATGGTGCCGCCACCACAAGGGAGCTCTCATCGGCGGACGAGTCTGTGCCGCTGGTTCGTGATCCGGTGGCCAACATGAAGCTCCCTTCGCCCTCCGTCCCACTGGTGCATTCAGAGTCCGTGGTGGGCCCTCCATGGCCATTTGGGATGCAGCTCCCTCGTACTCCGGTGCCACTGTACCTCCGCCTGATGATGCTGATGTACAAAAGGACAGGGAGAGCACAAAAAGGGGGGGAGACAGAAGAAAGAGAGTTTTAGTGCATGGCATACCGCTCCCGTTGGCGTACAAGACAGACACAGCAGCCCCCTGCATTACGCCGTGCTCCTGCCCTCTGCACATGCAATTTCTGGGATATGGCCTTCATGGCAATGGTGGACATCTGCGCACATGGGTGCCACAGGGGCAACTATACCTCGACTTGCCACTCTGCTGAGGTGGGGTAGAGTGCCACATGGCCTACATTACGGAGGGGCCTTGCCTACCGAACTCGTCCTGGCCTAGGGACACCCACAGCCCACCTCCCCCACCCAGACACCTCCACTGCACGCAAAGTCTGCAGAATGAGAGTGTACTCACCCCCTTGTGTCTGCTGTGATGCCCTCAAGCGTCCATCCAACTCTGGGTAGGCCTCCGCCAGGATCCGGAACATCAGGGGGGTCATGGTGCGACGGGCACCCCTCCCACATTGGGAGGCCATCCCCAGCTGAGCCTCTGCCATCTTCTTGCTGCAGCGGCGAATGTCCTCCCATATTTTCCGGCAGTGGGTGCCCCGTCTCTGGTCGGCCCCCAGGGTCCGGACCTCCTTGGCGATGGCACGCCAAATGTCCCTCTTCTGGTGGGCGCTGACCTACATGACATGCACAAGGAAAGAGGAACAGTCATTACCAACTGCACCGTCGTTGTGAGTGGCCCCCTCCCTACTCTGGCCATGTGGCCCATTCATTCCCATGCATTAATGTTCTATGAACTCTGCCCCCTTCCCTCTTCCAACCAGCCCTCTCCACCCAGGCATAGCCCATACAACGTGCTCCCTTGGTACTAACCTGTTGGTCTGGAGGACCGTAGAGTAGCGTGTACTGGGGGAGGACCCCGTCTACCAGTTTCTCCACCTCCTGAGCAGTGAAGGCAGGGGCCCTTTCCCCAGACGCAGCAGCCATCGTCGCTTCCAGACCAAGGTCACAGCAGAGCTTGCAGTGTAGGTCCTCTCCTGTCGAAGGTCAGGTATCTAGTGATTGAACAGATAGGAAATGGCGGTGACGTCCGCGGCGGTGACGTCCGCGGTGGGGCGCATCATCACCGCTGGCGCACCTGTTCATTGGCTCCTGGGACCCATAGGTTCCAATGTTAACCAATGCAGCATTGCGCCGAGGTCTACGACCGCCTACCGCGACGGTGTACAACGCCAGCGCAGTTACCCCACAATCCCATTGTCCCAGTTTAGAGGTCAGGCAGCCACCATTTCAGGGGCCCACATGGCTTAATTTACCTCTGCGTCACACATAGCTGGGCCTACACTCAACACACATACAGGAAGGGTTTTGTGAGTGGTATAGTCTTCTGTGTAACTGTGGGTACATACCTGGAGGGATAATGACTGATTCTTCGCTGTTGTCCTTCGTAGGCACCGTCAGCTGGGACATGTGAGAAGATGGCGGAATCCTCCGGTGTACCGACCGCTGGTGGACCTGTTGACAATGGAAGAGAGACATGTCATCGTCCCCTACCGGTTTGACCGTGCCACTATCCAGGAACTATGTACCCAGTTGGAGCCAGACCTGATGTCACCAATCCGCCATCCGACTGGAATCCCCCTGACGTGCAGGTGCTATCAGTGCTCCATTTCCTTGCAAGTGGGTCTTTTCAGACAACAGTGGCCATGGCATCAGGGATGTCCCAGCCTATGTTTTCCAACGTCTTGTCCAGAGTGTTGGCTGCCCTGCTGAAACACGTAAGGAGATACATCATTTTCCCTGAGGTGGCAGATTTGCCTACAGTGAAAGGTGACTTCTATGCCCTTGGACATATCCCCAACGCCATAGGTGCCATTGATGGGACCCATGTAGCTCTGGTCCCCCCCCACAGGAGTGAACAGGTGTACAGGAACAGGAAGAGTTATCATTCCATGAATGTACAGATGGTCTGTTTGGCAGACCAGTACATCTCGCAGGTAAATGCTATGTTCCCTGGCTCAGTGCATGACGCCTACATCCTGCGGAATAGCAGCATCCCAGATATGATGGCTCAACTCCGGAGGCACCGTGTATGGCTATTGGGGGACTCTGGTTACCCCAACCTTTCCTGGCTATTGACCCCAGTGAGGAATCCCAGGACCAGGGCAGAGGAACGCTACAATGAGGACCATGGGCAGACTAGGAGGGTGATAGAACGCACCTTCGGCCTCCTGAAGGCCAGGTTCAGGTGCCTCCATATGACAGGTGGATCCCTATTCTACTCACCGATGAAGGTGTGCGAGATCATCATCGCCTGCTCCATGCTCCATAATTTGGCTTTGCGACGCCAGGTGCCTTTTCTGCAGGAGGATGATCCAGATGACGGTGTTGTAGCAGCTGTGGAGTCTGTGGAGCCTGTGGACAGTGATGAGGAGGAAGCTGAGGAAGAAGACAATGACAACAGGGAGTCAGTCATACAGCAATATTTCCAGTGACACACAGGTGAGAACATTTTCATGTTTAACATTACATTAACTTTCACACGTCTACCTCTATCCTGTTTCTCGAATTCATTCACTATTTGGTAACTGAGTTGTACCCTTCCATTACGGGTGTGGTTACCAACGTGTCATCTGCTTGCATCCTTCAAGAACTTGTGATGTGTGACATAGGTATGTTAGCCTTACAATGGGAAACCCATTATGACACTGTCATTGATAATACATATTTACTAAAACACAGACTGACTCCAGATTGTTTTGTGTTTCAAGGGTGTTTATTGAAGTGCTCAGAAATGTGAGGGGTTTGTTAAATGAGGATGGGTGATGGTGGAGAAATGTCCATGGCAGAGTCCAGTCTATTAGTCTCACAGGTGCACTGCCCATCTGGGCATAGGAAGTGGTGCTGGGCCAGTTTAAGTATGGACAGGGGAACCAGGTGGTACAGTGGGAGGACAAACAGGGTGGTCTCAATTCCTGGTGGGGGTCTTGCCATCTTGCTCTGTCCTGTTCCTGGATCTCAGGGACCGCTTGCGTGGTGGTTGTCCGTCTGCAGGGGGTGGGGTGCTGGTGTGGTGGTCCTGTGGCGGGGCCTCCTGTCCACTAGCGCCGGCGGAGGTGGTGGGCAGTTCATCGTCCTGGCTAGTGTCAGGGGCCCCTTGGAGTGCCACGGTGTCCCTCATGGTGTGCTGTATGTCCTTCAGCACCCCTACAATGGTGCCCAGGGCAGAGCTGATGGTCCTGAGCTCCTCCCTGAATCCCAAATACTGTTCCTCCTGCAGGCGCAGGGTCTCCTGGGAGTGGTGGTATGCTCCCATGATGGAGGATAGGACCTCGTGGAGAGTGGGTTCCCTTGGCCTGTCCGCCCCCTGTCGCACAGCAGCCCTCCCAGTTCCCCTGTGTTCCTGTGCCTCCGTCCCCTGGACCGTGTGCCCACTACCACTGCCCCCAGGTCCCTGTTGTTGTTGGGGTGGTGGGTTATCCTGGGTTCCCTGTAGTGGTGGACACACCGCTGATTGACCTGTCCTGGGTAGGGAGGTTTGGGCCCGCTGGGTGGGTGCTGTGCTGGTGTTACCAGAGGGTGGAAGGTCAGTGTTGGGCTGTGCCTGTGCAAGGGGAACCGACTGTCCCGAGGCCCACAATGGTCCGGGCTGGTCATCAGGATCCAGTGGGGCAGAGCTGCTCTCATCACTGTGGGCCTCCTCTGGGGGTGAAGTGGTGTTGTCTGGACCCTCTGGTGTGGTGACGGTCCTTCGGGTTCCTGCAGGGGCATAAGAGCATGATTATTGCATGTGTGTGTGTAATGGTGTGCAATGGGTGGGTGTTTGTGTACCCCAGTGCAAGCATTCCTGTGTGTGGGTTTGTGTGATGATGGTTGGGGGGTGTTCTGGGTATGTGCAGTGGGCATGCTTTAGTGAGGGGTGCCCATGCTTAGTTGTGTCATGCAGGGCTTGGTGTTGGGATGGGTGGTTTGTGTTATGGGTACATTAGTGAGGATTTTGAGTGATAGGGGAGGGTGTGAGGGTGGGGGTGTGTGATAGCATGCAGGTAGGGTGGGGGATATGATAATTAAGATTTGACTTACCAGTGTCCCATCCTCCACCGACTCCTCCGAGGCCCTCAGGATGCATGATGGTCAAGACTTGCTCCTACCATGTTGTTAGTTGTGGGGGAGGAGGGGGGGGTCTGCCGCCAGTCCGCTGCACCGCGATGTTGTGCCTGGAGACCGTTGAACGCACCTTCCCCGGTAGGTCGTTCCACCTCTTCCTGATGTCCTCTCTATTTCTTGGGTGCTGTCCCACGGCGTTCACCCGGTCCACTATTCTGCGCCATAACTCCATCTTCCTGGCTATTGATGTGTGCTGTACCTGTGAGGCAAACAGCTGTGGCTCTACCCGGAGTATTTCCTCCACCATGACCCTGAGCTCCTCCTCGGAGAAGCGGGGGTGTCTTTGGCGTGACATGGGGTGGTGTGTGTGATGTGTGGGGTGGTGTATGTGGTGATGAGTGTGGTGAGAGTAGTGATTTGTGGTGTTTTGTGCGTGGATGTTGTGTGGGTGATGGTGTGGTGTGCCTCTGTGTGATGGGGTTGTCTATTCTGTGCTCTCTCTCTCGCCTTCGTTCGTGATTTTTTGGTCGTAGGGGTTTGTGGGTGATGTGGGTGTGTGTTTTATATAGTATTGGGTGTGTGGGAGTGGTGTTTGTATGTGTATCAGGCGTGTGTATTTTGAATTGTCCAATGTGGAGGTGTTTTGGAGATGTGTGTGTATTTTGAGAGCGGCGGTGTGTACCGCCAATGGAATACCGCGGTTGAAAGATCGCCGCGTGGATTCATGGGTCGTAATGGCATGGGCGTGTTTCTGTTGGCGTGGAGGTGGAGGATTTGTTTCCGCCAGTTTATCACTGACCTTTGGTGTGGCGGAGTTGTGTGGGTGTCTGAATTTCAGCGGATTCCGAGATGTGTGTCATAATAGCTGAGGCGGAATTCCACTGCCGCGGCGGTGTATTGGCGGTCTTCTGCACGGCAGTAAGCGCCTTTTATCGCCAATGTTGTAATGACCCCCTATATGTCTTAATATTATAGTTATTACAACAGTAAAGCTTAGCTTTCATTGACATCTTTATAAAAAGATTTCAACTAAAGATAAAAAATGCAAGGCCTTGTGTTCTGAAAGGTGCAAGCGCGTCTGGTCCTTAGTAAGTAAACTTACAAGGGGATGCGTATAAGTCGATGAACCTTTTGAATCGCATGGAGTATCCTAGTCATGTATTGACTATTGAAATCAATAATCAGCATAAACTACCATTAATAAAACATCTTCTCATGAATAACCACAACTCGGTGAAGAGTTAAACAATTTTTATTTCCCTATTGATTACAATTCTAAATCATCTGTTAGATCAATCCTTATTCAATCAACTCAATTATTAATTTGTTCATGAAAAATATCATAACATAACTTGAAGAAACTATATGCGTAAATGCACCTACATATGCCAAAAGAATACCAGCAATAATAGCAGAGTTAAGCAAATAGCTCGTCAGCAATTTGTCATTGTCAACGTCACCTCTTACAGCCTACCTAGCCAAGATTAGCATCAGCACGTGGGGCTTCACGCAACACAATTTAGTGAAAAACATTAATTTGGAAAAAGATCTATCTAAGTGAAAATTCTATAATCAGCGCAGTTGGTACCTAGAAGAAAAGGCACAATTAGTCAATCACATTTTCATAGCTACCTATCCATAGAAAGGATCAGCAACAAAGTCAGTCTTCGTCTTCAGGTCATCAATTTGTCAGCCACGCATCAGGCTCTCAGAGTATGAGCCCAACGACAGAACCTCTGACAGCGTCTCCTGACGTCATCAATTTACCCTTCACAACCTTCTTCTTTAACCCCTTATCATGACTTATTAGGGTCCCCCAGTCCATCCTCCTAGTCAGTCAGCAGATATGACTTTAACCTATAGTATTTGTTTACCAAATCTACCAATTTTAATAGTAGATTAAGATGTGGATTGGTTCGCTATACAATGTCCTCATCATCCGGCTCTTCAGGTATCAAAATTGTTGCATGTTCCTCTTCAATCAGTGCCTCCAATGTGCACGTCCTGGGAAAGTACATTTAGCCTACTCTACACATAATTGTATCAAATTGTCTTCATCATCTCATGTCCGCCCGTACATTGCAGAAAATTCTAGCTAAGCAACTTTAACATTGGGCAGTTCAGAGTCATGTCAGCTTCTTGCAAAGGCGGTTATTATTTCTGCTCTCTGAGTGCGAGGCCTAGGAAGACTAGGCCATGTTTTCAGCTAAATTAGCACTATAAATTAAAGTAAAACATAGGTTATACATTTCAATATGACATATTATTACATTATTCTCGTATATTTTTCATTATTTCTTACAGTTTCAGTTATATTAGTGCAATCTCGTATATATGGCTGTCGTGCCCCGACGGCATATTTTTAAACATGCACATTATTTCTTCTGCGATTAATTTCTCTACAAACTTTTCATTATTCAAGCACATAAACATCATTAATAATTTTATAATTTGCATATCTGCTTCAACAGTCCCTCCTCTGATGACTAAATATGTCATCACACCTTTCTTTATCAACATTTTACAGTTCAGTTTCTGTTGTATTTTGTCTTCTTAAATGTTCCCTATATATTGTTTCCCTAGGTTGTTCTTCCCTCTGATTATTTTTACACCTCCTTAATGTTATCCTTTGCCATAATTTGCATATGCCCAATAATCCTAATATACATGCAATCACAATTATTATTCCCTGTACAATTTTCAGTAATACCCCATTCCAAATTTGACTAAACCAATTACCCACTGAAGCAAATCATTTTCCAACTTTCTCCCAAACCCCTGGTTCCTTCAATTCTTTCAAATCCTTACTTGAATTAGTTAAGTTAGTGAGTAAGGGGGTCATTCTGACCTCGGCGGTATAAGGCTCTTACCGCCGGTCAGAAGACCGCCATACTACCGCCGCGGCCGCGGTAAACCGCCACAGTCATTCTGACCCACAACTGCCAAACCGCCAAAAACCCGACATCCACGGAAGGCCGCCTCATCAGCGGGCAGCGATAAACTGGAGATGACCAAACCTCCACCGTCACGCCAACACAAACACGCCCATGCCATTACGACCCACGAATCCACGCGGCGGTCTATCAACCGCGGTATTCCATTGGCGGTACACACCGCCGCGGTCAAAATACACACACCCATACAAAACACAGCCACATTGGAGAATTCAAAATGCACACACCTGAGACACATACACACACCACTCCCACACACCCATCACCATATAAAACACACACCCACATCACCCACAAACCCCCCCAAATCGAAATTCAGAGACAAGGCGCAATACACAGAGAGAGAGCACAGGGAACGCAAACCACAACACACACAGGAACCCAACATCATCACCCACACCACATCCACGCACACATCACCACACACCACCACTCACATCACCACAAACACCACCCCACACCTCATCCACACCACCCCATGGCACCCCAAAGACACCCCAGGTTCTTGGACCAAGAACTCAGGGTCATGGTGGAGGAAATAATTAGGGTAGAGCCCCAGCTCTTCGGCACACAGGTGCAGCACACCACAATAGCCAGGAAGGCGGAGCTATGGCAAAGGATCGTCGACAGGGTCAACGCCGTGGGACAGCATCCCAGAAACCGGGAAGACATCCGAAAGCGCTGGAACGACCTACGGAGGAAGGTGCGGTCGATGGTGTCAAGACACAACATCGCTGTGCAGAAGGCTGGCGGCGGACCCCCACCCACTCCACCCGAATTCACAGCATGGGAGCAAGAGGTCTTGAACATCCTGCATCCTGAGGGCCTCGCTGGAGTAGGCGGAGGAATGGACTCCGGTAAGTCTCATCTCAACTACTTCACCCCCCCAACCACCAGCATGCCAACCCACACCCCCACCCTCACCCCCAACCCCCCAGCACACATCCTCCCTGCCAATGTCTCACCAGCACAACCCACCCAACACAACACCAATCCCTGAATGCCAACACAAACCATGGACACCCATCACCTAAGCATGACCACTGCACATACCCATCCCCCCCAACAAACCACCCTCCCAACTCCTCCCACAAGGGAATGCCAGCACTGGGGGACAAGGGCACCCACAAATCGCACGCCATGGCACACACAGAAGCAATAACCATACTCTTTTACCCCTGCAGGGCCCGAACGCCAACACACCGGCCAGGAGGGTCCAGATTTGTCCATCCCGCCCCCAGAACAGGCCCCCAGCGATGACAGCAGCTCTGTCGACCTAGAACCTGATGACCAGCCCGGACCATCGGGGACCTCTGGACAGTCGGTTCCCCACACACAGACACAGGCCACAGCAGACCCAACCCCCTCTGGGAATACCAGCACAGCTCCCACCCAGCGGGCCCATGCCTCTGTCTCCAGGACGCGTCAATCAGCGGTGTGTCCGCCACTACAGGGCACCCAGGCTGACCCACCACCCCAACAACAACAGGGACCTGGGGGCAGTGGTAGTGGGCACACCGTCCAGGGGACAGAGGCCCGGGGAAACAGGGGAACTGGGAGGGCTGCTGTGCGAGAGGGGGTGGACCGGCCCAGGGAACCCACTCTCCAAGAGGCCCTCACCACCATAATGGGAGCATACCACCACTCCCAGGAGACGATGGCGACGGTACTGGCCAGGTTCCAGGAGATCCAGGCACAGCAGGAGGAACAGTACATGGGGTTCAGAGACGAACTCAGGAACATCGGTTCCGCAATGGGGACCATCGTCCTGGCCGTCAACCAGATAGTCACCACATTGCGGGACCATGTGGCACCCCAAAGGGCCCCTGTCACTAGCCCGGACCACGAACAGCCTACCACCTCCGCCGGCGCTAGTGGACAGGAGGCCCCCACACAACGACAGGCCACCAGAACCCCACCTCCTGCTGAAGATCAACCACCCCGCAAGCGGAACCTGAGATCACACAAGAAGACAGAGTAGGATGCCAAGACACC
This sequence comes from Pleurodeles waltl, assembly GCF_031143425.1. Taxonomy (NCBI): domain Eukaryota; kingdom Metazoa; phylum Chordata; class Amphibia; order Caudata; family Salamandridae; genus Pleurodeles; species Pleurodeles waltl. The sequence goes on from NC_090438.1 coordinate 353,306,335, forward strand.
CGCCAGCATAAGAAACCCCCTGATGTCATCCCAACGTCCCACCTTGTCACCCTGTCAAACCTTAAACAGCCCCTGCTCCATCCTTCCACAGGCATATGGACAATGCACCTGTGAGAATGAGAACTGGACTCTGCCATGGACATTACTCCACCCCCACCCATCACCGTTTAACTATCATGGACCCATATGTAGCACTTAAAATAAATCACCACTTGCACTTCAAAAATCAGGAGTCTGCTTGTATTCTGTACAAATGTATTACACATAACGGTGCAATAATGTTCAGTTACATTGTGATGACAACAAACCAATGTCAATAAGCATTAGTCCATGGGCAAACAAAGCAGAAGTCACGCTGTGGGTCATACAGCTCTGAAAAGGGAAGGGAAAGTCAAAAATCAGTTAAAAGGAACTGGGGGGAAACACAGAAAGTAGAGATGCAGGAGGCCAGAAGTAAATGTAAAATGGCATGGGTGATCCTTACCTGTGTGCTACTGAAAATACTGTTGTATAACTGTGTCCCTGTTGTCCGTGTCGTCCCCGTCGTCTTCCTCCTCTTCACTCTCCACAGGCTCCACAGCTGCTACAACACCACCATCTGGACCATCCTCCTGGAGGAAAGGCACCTGGCATCGCAATGCAAGATTGTGAAGCATACAGCAGGCCACGATGATATGACACACCTTCTTTGGTGAGTAGATTAGGGATCCACCTGTCATATGCAGGCACCTAAACCTGGCCTTCAGGACCCCGAAGGTCCGTTCTATAATCCTCCTAGTTCGCCCATGGGCCTCATTGTACCGTTCGTCTGCCCTGGTCCGGGGATTCCTCACTGGGGTCAATAGCCAAGGCAGGTTGGGGTAACCAGAGTCACCAATTAGCCACACACGGTGTCTCTGTAGCTGTTCCATCACATAAGGGATGCTGCTATTTCGCATGACATACGCGTCATGCACTGACCCAGGGAACTTGGCATTTACATGGGAGATGTACTGGTCAGCCAAACAGACCACCTGGACATTCATCGAATGGTCATTTTTTCTATTTCTGTACACCTGCTCATTGTCTTTTGGGGGTACTAAAGCCACATGGGTCCTATCAATGGCACCAATGATGTTGGGGATATGTCCAAGGGCATAGAAATCACACTTCACTGTAGCCAATTCGCCCACCTCAGGGAAAACAATGTACCTCTGCATGTATTTCATCAGGGCAGACAACACTCTGGACAAAACCTTAGAAAACATAGGCTGAGACATCCCTGATGACATGGCCACTGTTGACTGAAAAGACCCACTTGCCAAAAAATGTAGTACTGACAGAACCTGCACCAGAGGGGGAATTCCTGTGGGTTGGCGGATGGGGGACATCAGGTCTGGCTCCAGCTGGGCACACAGTTCATGTATAGTGGCTCGGTCAAGTCGGTATCGAAGTATAATATGTTGTTCTTCCATTGTCGACAGGTCCACCAGCGGTCGGTACACGGGAGGATTCATCCTTCTCCTCGCAAGTCCCAGCGGACGGTGCCTAGGAAGGACAACATGGAGTACAGAGTCAAGCAACCCACAGGTACGTTCACCCAGCTTGCACAGTACACGAATTGCTATGCATTGAAAGGCTTGTATGAGTGGCAATGCAAGGCCTAGGCCTGTGTGACGCAGTAGTAATTAAGCCATGTGGGCCCTTGTAATGGCGGCTGCCTGACCTGAGAAGTGTGACAATGGGATGTGAGGTCAACGCGCTGGCGTGGCACACCGTGGCGGTAGGCGGTCGAAGACCGCAGTGCGAAGGCGCATTGGTTAACATTGCACCCTATGGGTCTCAGGAGCCAATGACGATGTGCGCCGGCGGTCGCGGTACGCACCGCCGCGGTACGCACCGCCGCGGGCGTGACCGCCATTTTCTATCTGCTTAATCACTCGAGACCTGATCATCCACAGGAGAGGACCTATACTGCAAGTGCTGCTGTGACCTCGGTCTGGAAGAGACAATGGCTGCTGCGACTGGGGAAAGGGCCCCTGCCTTCACTTCAGAAGAGTTGGAGAAACTTGTGGATGGGGTCCTGCCCCAGTATGCGCTACTCTACGGTCCTCCAGACCAACAGGTAGGTACATTGGGTGCACGTTGAATGGGTTATGCCTGGGTTGTGTATGGTGGATGTAAGATGGTGGGGTGGGGAGCGAATGAGGAGTGCAAGGCACGACAGATGAGAGCATGTGCCACATGGCAGGGTTGGGGAGGGGGGGGCAATCACATCTGACATGCTTAAAAATTTTGAAATTTCCTTTCCCACCCTGTACATGTCTAATAGGTCAGCGCCCATCAGAAACTCGACATCTGGCGTGTCATCGCCAAGGAAGTCCGGGCCTTGGGGGTCCACAACAGACGGGGCACCCACTGCCGAAAGAGGTGGGAGGACATCCGCCGCGGGACCAGGAAGACCGCCGAGTCACTGCTGGGGATGGCCTCCCAACATAGGAGGGGTGCCAGTTGTACCTTGACCCCCCTGATGTCCCGGATCCTGGCGGTGGCCTACCCCGATTTGGATGGGCGCGTGAGGACATCACAGCAGACACAAGGGGGTGAGTACCAGCACATTCTGCTATCTTTACGCGCAGTGGAGGGTTCTGGGTGGGGGAGGAGGGCTGTGGGTGACATTAGGCCAGGGCACTTTCTGTAGTGTAGTCCCCTCCTTTAGGCAGGGCCCTGTGCCCCCGCCCCCCACCTCTGTAGGGTGCCAAGTACAGCAATCCAGGGTCCAGCATCACCCATGTGTGCATTTGTTGTCCATAGACCTGTAGGCCTAGTCACAAGTACTGAGTAGTGTACCCTGATTGCGCGGCGTAGTGCTGGAGGCTCCTGTGTCTGTCCTCTCCGACAAAGGTGTTGACAATGCATGCACTCAACCTGTCTTTATTTCTCCCCCCACCCTTTTTCTTTATCTTCTTGTGCATGTGTGCATTAGCATCATCAGGCGGAGGAGAATTGGCATCGGAGCATGAGGGAGCTGCAACTCACAAGGCCCCGGTGGGCCATGCTACAGACACCGAGGTCACCAGTGATACGGAGGGCGAGGGGAGCTCCACAACGGGGACCCGTGGTGACAGCAGCGACACTGACATGTCCTCGGAAGGGAGCTCCCTAGCGGTGGCGGCAACATCCGTGCCCCCGCCTCAACAGGTACAGCCGCCACCCAGCGCACCAGCTCCACCCTCCCAGCAGCCCCTCAGCCTTCGCTCCGTGCCCGCTCGCCCAAGAAGGCGGGCATCTCCTTCGCCCCAGGCACCTCAGGCCCTGCCCCAGTTACCCCTGCTGCCCTCAGTGAGGAGGTCATTGACCTCCTACAGACCATCATTGTTGGGCAGTCTACCCTTTTGAATGCCATCCAGGGGGTAGAAAGGGAGGTGCATCGGAGCAATGCATACCTGGAGGGCATTCATTCGGGTCAGGCTGCCCATCAACGATCGTTCAATGCTCTGGCCTCAGCACTGACGGCAGCCATTGTCCCTGTTTCCTGCCTCCCTCTTCTAACTGCCTCCACCGTCTCCCAGTCTCCTGTTCCTCAGCCTATCCCATCCACACCATCAGACCAGCCTGCACACACCTCAACACCCAAGGGCAGCTCATCCAGACATAAGCACCACAGATCCCACAAGCATTCACCCAAGCAACATCCAGATGCAGCCATGGCAACAGTCACTACCACCTCTGTGTCCCCCTCCTCCTCGTCTCCCTCCTCCCTCCCTGTGACGTCTCCATTCACACCTGCATGCACACCACCATCAGCCAGTACTTCCATCACCACCACACCCTCCAGTACAGTCCGCACACGTGCAGTCACCACCCCTACTGCCATTTACACGTCCCCTGTGTCCTCTCCCACTGTGTCTGTCACCCCCTCTTCCAAAACACACAAACGCAGGCAGCCACCCACACAACAGCCAACCACCACACGACAGCCTACGTCACAAGCACCTGCACCCATAGACAGCACATTTGACTCTCCTACAACCACATCCTCTTCCTCCACTCCCATACCCACTGCACCTACCCTTCCCATTGCTCCTAAAAAACTTTTCCTCTCCAAACTTGACCTCTTTGCACCACCTGACCCACCCCCTCCATCTGGTAAGAGTCCGAAGAGCACCTCAGCCACCACCAGCCCTGCATCAAGTCTGACCATTGTGCACGGGTTTTGGAGTCCACCCTTTCCCAGCACAGATACATCGGCCAGCAGCAAGGGGACTGCCAGCCCCCCCCCTGGAAAGAGAACCCGTAAAAACAAGGCCCGCCGTGAGAAGGCTGACACGGCTGCCCCCAAGGAGCAAAGTCGTGGCCCGTCACCTGCCACAACATCAAGGGCAGGCAAGGGCCAGAGAGCCTCATCGAAGGAGGGCAAGGGCAGCAGGGCGGAGAAGTCAGCCAGCAGGGGCGCGGACCAGGAGGGCCCCACAAGCCCCATCCCGGGTTTGACGGAGGACACCCACGGGCCCAGGACTCCGTCACAGGAGGGTCCAGCAACTGCACGGTCGGAGGGCGACTAAGCAGGGAGTCCTGGACAGGTCTGGCTCCCTTGATGGACAAGAAAGGCACAGCTGAACAGGGCCCCGCCATGAAGACAGGCACCGCAGAACAGGGCCCCGCCGTGAAGACAGGCACCGCTGAACAGGGCCCCGCTGAGAAGAACGGCACCGCTGAACAGGGCCCGGCCGTGAAGACAGGCACCGCTGAACAGGGCCCCGCCGTGAAGACCGGCACCGCTGAACAGGGCCCCGCCGAGAAGAACGGCACCGCTGAACAGGACCCCGCCGAGAAGAACGGCACCGCTGAACAGGGCCGCGCCGTGAAGACAGGCACTGCTGAACAGGGCCCTGCCGTGAAGACCGGCACCGCTGAACAGGGCCCCGCCGAGAAGAACGGCACCGCTGAACAGGGCCCTGCCGTGAAGACAGGCACCGCTGAACAGGGCCCCACCGTGAAGACAGGCACTGCTGAACAGGGCCCCGCCGTGAAGACAGGCACCGCTGAACAGGGCCCCGCCATGAAGACCGGCACCGCTGAACAGGGCCCCGCCGTGAAGACCGGCACCGCTGAACAGAGCCCCGCCGAGAAGAACGGCACCGCTGAACAGGGCCCGCCGAGAAGAACGGCACCGCTGAACAGGGCCCCGTCGTGAAGACAGACACCGCTGAACAGGGCCCCGCTGTGAAGACAGGCACCGCTGAACAGTGCCCCGCCGTGAAGACAGGCACCGCCGTGAAGACAGGCACCGCTGAACAGGGCCCCGCCGTGAAGACCGGCACCGCTGAACAGGGCCCCGCCGTGAAGACCGGCACCGCTGAACAGGGCCCCACCGTGAAGACAGGCACCGCTGAACAGGGCCCCGCCGTGAAGACAGGCACCGCTGAACAGGGCCCCGCCGAGAAGAACGGCACCGCTGAACAGGGCCCCTCCTGTCAAGCACCGCTCCGCTGGGCCCTTCCTGTCAAGCACCGCTCCGCTGTGCCCTTCCTGTCAAGCACCGCTCCGCTGGGCCCTTCCTGTCAAGCACCGCTCCGCTGGGCCCTTCATCTCAAGCACCGCTCCGTTGGGCCCTTCCTGTCAAGCACCGCTCCGCTGGGCCCTTCCTGTCAAGCACCGCTCCGCTGGGCCCTTCATCTCAAGCACCGCTCCGCTGGGCCCTTCCTGTCAAGCACCGCTCCGCTGGGCCCTTCATCTCAAGCACCGCTCCGCTGGGCCCTTCCTGTCAAGCACCGCTCCGCTGGGCCCTTCCTGTCAAGCTCCGCTGGCCCATTGACAGTGCCGGTTCTGTGTCGAGCTAGTGTTCACGCTGCACTCTGGGCACCTGCCTCCTCCATGACCAGTGGAATCTGTAATCCACATGATGGACTGTGGCTTTGCACTCCCCATGATGGCACAGTGGGCATGGTGGCCCCTTCGTGGTTCTGGCGTCGTGGACTCCTGTGGCTGAGGTGCCCCCCCTTCCCTTCCCCCTGAGGTGCCTGTAGTTTTGTCATGTGATGCCCCAGCAGTGTTCTCTCCAACGGACTCAGGTCTCCTGTGTGGGCTTTGCCCATGTGTTTGGTGTACATTGGCCCACGGACTGTGGATATTTGACACACTGAGCAGGACTTATTGACTATGTACATAGCTTTCGCACTGTTCATGATTTTTGCTTTGATATTTCATAACGATAATTTTCCATGACTTCAATTAACCTAATTTATACATAAATTTTAAGTGACATTTTTTTTCTGTCTTTGCATTTTTCAGGGGGGTTTGGGGGGTGTGACTCAGTTGTTGCTCTGCATTGGTATGTTGATAGTTGGGGGTGGGGGCGTATGTGTGTGCCCGTAACCTTTCGTCCTCCCCCCTCCCCTGTGTCGTAGGTGCAGTACTCACCGTTGTCTTCTGCGCCGGAGTTCGTACTCGTGGTAGATGAGCAGGTAGACAAGAGCAGGTAGGATGTTTAATTTGGGTTCCATGCTGTCCTCCGTCCTCGTGGAGTGTATATAGGTGAGCGTTTTCCCATTCGTCGTCTGTTTCCGCCGTGTTTTTATCGGCGGGGCTCCTGCCCCGGAAAAGGTGGCGGATTGGTGAGTTGTGATACTGTGGGCGGTACATTGTCTGCCGCCTGCCTGTTGGCGGTGACCGCCGCGCTGTTTGTCTGTCCCGCCGTGGCGGTTGGAGTGTTAAAGTGGCGGGCTGTGTTGGCGGTTCCCGCCAGGGTCAGAATTCAATTTTTTTGACCGCCTGCCTGTTGGCGGGTTGGCCGCCGCTTTATCACCGACCGCCAGGGTTGGAATGACCGCCTAAGTCTCTTACCTCCTTATTGTTATTGGGAATGTATGAGCAGCAATGCTTAGCATTAATCATCCTACAGACTCCGCCATCTTTCTCTATTAATATGTCTAGAGCTAGCCTATTTTGATGCGTCATAGCTCTATTTGCAAATAATTCAGTACCTAACAGGAGTATTGCCCTTGTAAAATTTGTCAGCATGTTATCCACAATAGTAGACAACTTCTGTATCTTGATTGCATTCAAAATAACTCCTACAGAAGGAATTACTGCACCAAAAATATCTCCCACAATTGCAGAAGAGGTTTCCCTCCTCTGTTGCTTATGATGTAATTCAGTCACTTTTGGGAACTTCTTTAAATCATTTATCTGATAAGTTTTAGGAAAAACTATCCCTAAACAACATGTCCCATACCATTCTCTAGGAAGATGGCAATAAGCATTAAGTCCACAAATATAGTAAATCCCAGGAATCACAGGGTCCTGACCATTCAGCATAAAATTCCATTTACTCTGAAACAAAAACACACGCCTATATTCACTTGTTACTGCAAATAATGTGTCAGCGCGTGAATTTGGCCTATATATACAAAGCTTCCCTACATGTAATGCATCTAAAGCTAACTTCCCTTGTGTTTTAATAGCAGTGTAAGCATAATCATTCTTATTATTTCTCTTTCTAATCCATTCTCTAACTTTTCCTTCAATGCTTTCTCATGTTGTCAGTATGCCCTATAAAGCTCTTTTCTAATGGTGTAAGCAAACAGGTTAAATTATTCTTGTGTGTGTATGCGGTCCCAAATGTTAATGTTGGTTCAAAGAAGCCTCTAACTAATACTATATCATGCTCCTTTGCTTCTTTACTCATATATCTAATAAAAGAAACAAGTAAAAACACTAAGGGGGTCATTCCAACCCTGGCGGTCGGTGTTAAAGCAGCGGCCAACCCGCCAACAGGCAGGCGGTCAAAAAAATGGAATTCTGACCCTGGCGGAAACCGCCAACACAGACCGCCACTTTAACACTCCGACCACCACGGCGGGACAAACAAACAGCGCGGCGGTGACCGCCAACAGACAGGCGGGAGACAATGTACCGCCCACCCTATCACAACTCACCAATCCGCCACCTTTTCGGGGGCAGGAGCCCCGCCGATAAAAACACGGCGGAAACAGACTACGAACGGGAAAACGCTCACCTCTACACACTCCACGAGGAATCTGGACAGCATGGAACCAGAACTACACATCCTACCAGCTACTGTCTACCTGCTCCTCTACCAGGAGCACGAACGCCGGCGCAGAAGACAACGGTGAGTACTGCACCTACGACACAGGGGAGGGGGGAGGAGAAAAGATTACAGGCACACACATACGCGACACACCCACCCTCACCCACAACTACCTACACATCAATGCAGGGCAACAACTCAGAGTGACACCCCCCACACCCCCCGGAAGAATGCCAAGACAAAATAAAATGATCATGAAATTCAAATATATTGTAAGGCTAAGTAAAAAATTATTTCCAACATCTATAACTATATACACATATGTAAATTGTCCTGTCCAAATTGGGTTTCAGTCATTGTACGTGGGCCAATGGGCCTCAACACATGGGCAAAGCCCACACAGGAGACCCGAATCCATTGGAGAGAACACTGCAGGGGCATCAGATAGAAAAACTACAGGCACCTCAGGGGGAAGGGAAGGGGAGGCACCTCAGCCACATGAGTCCACGACGCCAGATCCACGAGGGGCCTCCATGGCCACTGTCCCATCCTGGGGAGTGCAAAGCCACTGTCTCACAAGTCTCTACAGTGGGTGGCTTGCCCACTGTTACATCCTGGGGAGTGCAAAGCCACTGTCTCACAAGTCTCTACATTGGGTGGCTTGCCCACTGTTACATCCTGGGGAGTGCAAAGCCACAGTCTCACAAGTCTCTACAGTGGGTGGCTTGCCCACTGTGCCATCCTGGGGAGTGCAAAGCCACAGTCTCACAAGTCTCTACAGTGGGTGGCTTGCCCACTGTTACATCCTGGGGACTGCAAAGCCACAGTCTCACAAGTCTCTACAGTGGGTGGCTTGCCCACTGTTACATCCTGTAGAGTGCAAAGCCACAGTCTCACAAGTCTCTACAGTGGGTGGCTTGCCCACTGTTACATCCTGGGGAGTGCAAAGCCACAGTCTCTCAAGTGGATTACAGACTCCACTGGTACTGGAGGAGGCATGGTGCCCAGAGTGCATTGTGCAGCCCTGCCCGACACAGATCCAGGCCTGCCCCTTCTGCCAATGGGCCAGCGGTGCTTGACTTGAAGGGCCCAGCAGAGCGGTGCTTGAGATGAAGGGCCCAGCGGAGCAGTGCTTGAGATGAAGGGCCCAGCGGAGCGGTGCTTGAGATGAAGAGCCCAGCGGAGCGGTGCTTGAGTCGGCGTGCCCAGCGGAGCGGTGCAGAGATGAAGGGCCCAGCGGAGCGGTGCTTGAGATGAAGGGCCCAGCGGAGCGGTGCTTGAGATGAAGGGCCCAGCGGAGCGGTGCTTGAGATGAAGGGCCCAGCAGAGCGGTGCTTGAGACGGCGGTGCCCAGCGGAGCGGTGCAGAGATGAAGTGCCCAGTGGAGCGGTGCTTGAGATGAAGGGCCCAGCGGAGCGGTGCTTGAGATGAAGGGTCCAACGGAGCGGTGCAGAGATGAAGGGCCCAGCGGAGCGGTGCTTGAGACGGCGGTGCCCAGCGGAGCGGTGCAGAGATGAAGGGCCCAGCGGAGCGGTGCTTGAGACGGCGGTGCCCAGCGGAGCAGTGCTTGAGATGAAGGGCCCAGCGGAGCGGTGCTTGAGACGGCGGTGCCCAGCGGAGCGGTGCTTGAGATGAAGGGCCCAGCAGAGCGGTGCTTGAGATGAAGGGCCCAGCGGAGCGGAGCTTGAGATGAAGGGCCCAGCGGAGCGGTGCTTGAGATGAAGGGCCCAGCGGAGCGGTGCTTGTCTTGAAGGGCCCTGTTCAGCGGTTCTTGAGACGGCGGTGCCCTGTTCAGCGGTGCTTGTCTTGAAGGGCCCTGTTCAGCGGTGCTTGTCTTGAAGGGCCCAGCGGAGCGGTGATTGTCTTGAAGGGCCCTGTTCAGCGGTTCTTGAGACGGCGGTGCCCTGTTCAGCGGTGCTTGTCTTGAAGTGCCCTGTTCAGCGGTGCTTGTCTTGAAGGGCCCTGTTCAGCGGTGCTTGTCTTGAAGGGCCCTGTTCAGCGGTTCTTGACATGTGTCTCCAGGGCACCATATCCGGCCAATATATGGAGTTCACTCGCCATCCGACTTCTCGCTTGCGGGGCCCTCCTGTGCTGGAGTCCCGCGCCCGTGGGTGTCCTCCTTCACACCCGGAATGGGGCTGGTGGGGCCCTCCTGGGCAGCTCGCCTGCTGCCGGACTTGTCGGCCGTGCTGCCCTTGCCATCCTTCCGTGATTCTCTGTGGCCCTTGCCTCCCTTTGTAGATGTGCCAGGTGGCACCCCACTTCCTGACGGTGCCAGGGTAGTGCCTTTGGAGGTTGCCATCTCTGGCCTCTCGCGCCGGGCCTTGCCTTTCTTGGATTTTTTCCCAGGGGGTGGGCTGGCTGTCCCTTTACTGCTGGCCGATGTAGCTGCCCTTGAAGGTGGTGGACTCCAATATCCTTGTACTATGGTCCTTGTAGGTCCAGGGGTTGTGGTGGCTGAGGTGCTGATTGGACTCTTACGAGATAAAGGGGGTGAGTCAGGTGATGGAAAGCGGTTAATTTGGGAAAGGAAAAACTTTTTAGGAGCAGTGGGAAGGGTAGGTGCAGTGGGTATGGGAGTGGAGGAAGAGGATGTGGTTGTGGGAGAGTCAAGTGTGGTGTCTTTGGGTGCAGGTGCTTGTGACGGAGGCTGTCGTGAGGTGGATGGCTGTTGGATGGGTGGCTGCCTGCGTTTGTGTGGTTTGGAAGAGGGGGTGACAGACACACTGGGAGAGGACACAGGGGACGTGTAAATGGCAGTGGGGGTGGTGACTGCACGTGTGCGGAGTGTTCTGGTGGGTGTGCTGGTGATGGACGTAGTGGCTGATGATGTTATGCATGCAAGTGTGAGTGGAGACGTCACAGGGAGGAAGGAGGGAGACGAGGAGGAGGGGGACACAGAGGAGGAAGTGGCTGTTGGTATGTCTGCATGTGGCTGTTGCTTGTGTGAATGCTTGTGTGATGTGTGGTGCTTATGTCTGGATGAGCTGCCCTTGGGTGTTGAGTTGTGTGCAGGCTGGTCTGTAGGTGTGTCTGGGATAGGCAGAGGAACAGGGGAGTGGGACTGGGTGGAGAAAGTTGGAGGAGGGAGGCAGGAGACAGGGACAATGGCTGCCATCAGTGCTGAGGCCAGAGCGTTGAACGATCGCTGATGGGCAGCCTGACCCGAATGAATGCCCTCCAGGTATGCATTGCTCCGGTGCACCTCCCTTTCTACCCCCTGGATGGCATTCAAAAGGGTAGACTGCCCAACAATGAGCGTCCTGAGGAGGTCAATGACCTCCTCACTGAGGGCAGCAGGGGTAACTGGGGCAGGGCCTGAGGTGCCTGGGGCGAAGGAGATGCCCGCCTTCGTGTGCGAGCGGGCACGGGGCGAACGCTGAGGGGCTGCTTGGAGGGCGGAGCTGGTGCGCTGGGTGGCAGCTGTACCTGTTGTTGCGGTGGGCACGGATGTTGCCGCCACCACAAGGGAGCTCCCTTCCGAGGACGTGTCTGTGTCGCTGATGTCTCCACGTGTCCCCGTTGTGGAGCTCCCCTCGCCCTCCGTCTCACTGGTGAACTCCGAGTTGGTTGCATGGCCCTCCAGGGCCATGTGAGATGCAGCTCCCTGGTGCTCCGATGCCACTTCTCCTCCGCCTGATGATGCTAATGCACACATGAACAGGAAGAGCAGCAAAAAAGGGGGAGGGGGAAATAAAGATATGTTGAGTGCATGCATTGGCAACACAGTTGGCGGAGAGGACAGACACAGAAGCCCCCTGCACTACGCCGCGCACTTGGGATACACTACTCAATCATTGGGACTTGGCCTACAAGCCTATGGACGACAACTGCACACATAGGTGACACAGGGCCATGGATAGCTGTACTTGGCACCCTACAGAGGTGGGGGGTGGGGGCACAGGGCCATGCCTTACGGAGGGGCCTAGCCTACAGAAATCGCCCTGGCCAAGGGATACCCACATCCCTCCTCCCCCTCCCAGACACCTCCACTGCGCGCTAAGATAGCAGAATGTGCTTGTACTCACCCCCTTGTGTCTGCTGTGATGTCCTCACGCGCCCATCCAAATCTGGGTAGGCCACCGCCAGGATCCGAGACATCAGGGGGGTCAATTGACGAGTGGCACCCCTCCTACGTTGGGAGGCCATCCCCAGCAGAGCCTCCGCGGTCTTCCTGCTCCCGCGGCGGATGTCCTCCCACCTCTTGCGGCAGTGGGTGCCCCGTCTGTTGTGGACCCCCAGGGTCCGGATGTCCTTGGCGATGGCACGCCAAATGTTGATTTTGTGATGGGCGCTGACCTATGTCACCTGTACAGGGGGAGAATTAACATTGTCATAATTTTCTGCATGCTCGATGTGAGTGGCCCCCCATCCCCACCCTTGCCATGTGGCACATGCTCTCATCCGTCGTTTGATGCATGCCTCAATCGCTCCCCTCCCCACCATCTTTCATCCACCCGACTCAACACAGGCATTGCCCCCAAAGCATGCTCCAAGTGTACTTACCTGGAGGACCGTAGAGTAGCGCATACTGGGGGAGGACCCCATTCACGAGTTTCTCCAATTCTTCAGAAGTGAAGGCAGGGGCCCTTTCCCCAGTCGCAGCAGCCATTGTATCTTCCAGACCGAGGTCACAGCAGCACTTGCAGTATAGGTCCTCTCCTGTGGATGATCAGGTCTCGAGTGATTAAGCAGATAGAAAATGGCGGTCACGTCCGCGGCGGTGCGTACCGCAGCGGTGGGTACCGCGACCGCCGGCGCACTTCGTCATTGGCTCCTGAAACCCCTAGGGTTCAATGTTAACCAATGCGGCTTTGCGCCGCGGTCTTCGACCGCCTACCGCCACGGTGTGCCACGCCAGCGCATTGACCTCACATCCCATTGTCGCACTTCACAGGTCAGGCAGCCGCCATTTCAAGGGCCCACATGGCTTAATTTCTACTGCGTCACACATGCCTAGGCCTTGCATCGACACTCATACAAGCCATTCAATGCATAGAGAATCGTGTACTGTGCAAGCTGTGGGAACGTACCTGTGGGTTGATTGACTCTGTGCTCGCTGTTGTCCTTCCTAGGCACCGTCCGCTGGGACTTGCGAGGAGATGGAGGAATGTTCCTGTGTACAGACCGCTGGTGGACCTGTCGACAATGGAGGAACGACATGTCATTCTGACATACAGCCTTGACCGAGCCACTATATAGGAACTGTGTGCCCAGCTGGAGCCAGACCTGATGTCACTCATCCGCCAACCCACAGGGATCCCCCCTCTAGTGCAGGTGCTGTCAGTACTCCATTTTTTGGCAAGTGGGTCATTTCAAACAACAGTGGCCATTTCATCAGGGATGTCTCAGCCTATGTTTTCAAAGGTGTTGTCAAATCAAATCAAATCATTAACATTTATAAAGCGCGCTACTCACCCGTGCGGGTCTCAAGGCACTAGGGGAAAGAGGGGGTTACTGCTGCTCGAAAAGCCAGGTTTTTAGGAGTCTCCGGAAAGCGGAGTGGTCCTGGGTGGTCCTGAGGCTGGTGGGGAGGGAGTTCCAGGTCTTGCCCGCCAGGAAGGAGAAAGATCTCCCACCCGCCGTGGAGCAGCGGATGCGAGGGACGGCAGCGAGAGCGAGGCCAGAGGAATGGAGGAGGCGGGTGGGGACGTAGAAGCTGAGGCGTCGGTTGAGGTATTCCGGTCCCTTGTTGTGGAGGGCTTTGTGTGCGTAGGGGAGAAGTCGAAAGGTGATCCTTTTGCTGACTGGGAGCCAATGCAGGTGTCTCAGGTGTGCGGAGATGTGGCTGTTGTGGGGTACGTCGAGGATGAGTTGGGCCGAGGCGTTTTGAATGCGTTGCAGGTGATTTTGGAGTTTGGCTGTGGTCCCAGCGTAGAGGGTGTTGCCGTAGTCCAGGCGGCTCGTGACGAGGGCGTGGGTCACGGTTTTTCTAGTGTCTGCGGGGATCCAGCGGAAGATCTTGCGGAGCATGCGGAGGGTGAGGAAGCAGGCGAAGGACACAGCATTGACTTGCTTGGTCATGGTGAGAAGAGGGTCCAAGATGAAGCCGAGGTTGCGGGCGTGGTCTGTGGGGGTCGGTGCGGTGCCGAGGGCCGTGGGCCACCAGGAGTCGTCCCAGGTGGACTGGGTGTTGCCGAGGATGAGGACTTCCGTTTTTTCAGAGTTCAGCTTTAGGCAGCTGAGCCTCATCCAATCTGCGACGTCCTTCATACCCTCTTGTAGGTTGGTCTTGGCGCTGGCGGGGTCCTTGGTGAGGGAGAGTATAAGTTGGGTGTCGTCGGCGTAGGAGGTGATGATGATGTAATGCTTGCGTACGATGTTGGCGAGGGGGCTCATGTAGACATTGAAGAGTGTCGGGCTGAGTGATGAGCCTTGAGGTACGCCGCAGATGATCTCGATGGGTTCTGAGCGAAACGGAGGGAGGTAAACTCTTTGGGAATGGTTTGAGAGGAAGGAGGCGATCCAGTCCAGGGCATGGCCTTGGATCCCGATGGAGCGGAGGCGAGTGACTAGGGTGCGGTGACAGACGGTGTCGAAGGCAGCCGAGAGGTCGAGGAGAATGAGGGTGACTGTTTCACCGTTGTCCATCAGGGATCTGATGTCGTCTGTGACTGAGATGAGGGCGGTTTCCGTGCTGTGGTTGGTTCGGAATCCGGTTTGTGAAGGGTCGAGCAGGTTGTTGTTTTCCAGGAAGGTGGTCAGCTGTTTGTTGACAGTCTTCTCTATTACCTTGGCTGGGAAAGGCAGGAGAGAGATGGGGCAGAAGTTTTTCAAGTCGCTCGGGTCAGCCGTAGGTTTCTTTAGTAGGGCGTTGACTTCGGCGTGTTTCCAGCATTCACGGAAGGTAGCAGAAGAAAAAGAAGAGTTGATGACGGCCTGGAGGTGAGGGGCGATGATGTCGTCGGCTTTGTTAAAGATGAAGTGAGGGCAGGGGTCCGAAGGGGCGCCAGAGTGGATAGAGTTCATGGTGGATTTGGTTTCTTCAGTGTTGATGTGGGTCCAGTTGTAGAGGGTGATGGCCGGGGGTGCGGGTTCGGTGGTGTTAGGTTGGGTCTGGTGTCCGAAGCTGTCGTGGAGGTCGCTGATCTTGCGATGGAAGAAGGTGGCGAGGGATTCGCACAAATCCTGTGAGGGCGTGACGGCGTTGGCGTTGGGGTTGGAGAACTCCTTGACGATGCTGAAGAGTTCTCTGCTGTTGTGGCTGTTTTTGTCCAGTCTGTCGGTGAAAAAGTTCCTTTTAGCTGCGCGGATCAGGTGGTGGTGTTCGCGGGTAGTGTTCTTGAGGGCGGTCATGTTGTCAGCGGTGTGGTCCTTGTGCCAGGCCTTCTCGAGGGCGCAACAGATTTTCTTTGATTCTTTGAGGGTGTCAGAGAACCAGAGAGGTTTTTTGGTGTTGGTCTGTCGATGCGTGCGTTTGAGGGGAGCAAGGTTGTCTGCGCAGTTGGAGATCCAGTTTGTGAGGCTGAGGGCTGCGTCGTTGGGGTCGGTGGTGAGGGTGGGTTGGTTGGCGGCGAGTGCGGAGAAGAGTTGCTCTTCGGGGATCTTGTTCCACTGTCGACGAGGGATGGGTTGAGTGCGGAGGAGGCGGGTCTCGCGTCGGAATGTGAAGTGGACACAGCTGTGGTCGGTCCAGTGTAGAGCAGAGGTGTGGCTGAAGAAGATGTGTTTGCTGGCGGAGAAGATAGGGTCGAGCGTGTGTCCGGCTATGTGTGTGGCGGTGTTCACCAGTTGTTTGAGGCCGAGGTTGGCGAGGTTGTCGAGCAGGGTGGTGGTGCTGGGGTCGTTGTTTTGTTCCAGATGAAAGTTGAGGTCGCCTAGGAGGATGTAGTCCGGTGAGGCGAGGGCTTGCGGGGAGATGAAGTCGGCGATGGCGTCGCTGAAAGGGGCGCACGGTCCGGGAGGACGGTAGACGAGTGATCCTCTGAGGGTGGTCCTCGGGTCGGTGCGAATCTGAAAATGCAGGTGTTCAGCGGCGAAAGGAGTGTCTTCGGTAGAGGTGGTGACGCTGATGGAGTCTTTGAAGACGATGGTGATACCTCCTCCAACTTGGTTGGTGCGGTCTTTTCTGGAGATCTTGTAGCCTTCGGGGATGGCGGTGGCGATGTCTGGAGCAGAGGAGGCGTTCATCCAGGTCTCCGTGATGAAGGCGACGTCCGGTGCTGTGGAGTCCAGGAGGTCCCAGAGTTCAACGGCGTGCTTGTGGACGGAACGAGCGTTGACCAGGATGCACTTGAGGTGGTTGATGGCGCGCAGGCTTGTGGTCGTGGTGGTTGCGTGGTGGAAGATGCGTTTGCAGGAGTTGCAGGCGAAGGGTCCATGGGTGCGTTTGGGGTGAGCTTGGAAGCAGGTGTTGGAGCGCCCTGGGTTGAGGGCGTGGAGTCGTAGCGGATCAGCGGGGCTTGGGAGAGCTGGGGAGCAGGGGTTGTGGCGCTGGGAGCGGGCCAGGCGCGGACGGGCGCAGACCGGCTTGCCTCTGGTGCGCCTCTGGCGCGCCAGCGGCGCGGTCGCGCAGCGGCCACCATATGAGGTAGGAGGCGGGGGAGGGGTCAGCTGGGGGCGAATGGGAGCTGGGGGGCGGGGGCGTGCAGGAGGTCGCGGCGAGAAAGCGCGAGGGAGGGGGGACAGGTAGAGTGAGAAGAGCTGGGGAGGGGGATTTAAGGGTGGAGGGGGGTGAGTGTTAGGAGGTTTAGGAGATTAGGGAGAGAGATAGGAGTAGGGTTGTGAAGATAGGGGTGGGGGGGTTGTAGAGGTGGGTGAGGGTGAGAGGTAGAGTGAGAGGATAGGAAGATAGGTAATAGAGGGGGTGGCGGGAAGGGGGGGGAGAGATAGAGAAATAGATAGAGAAAAATAGATAGAGAAAACGATAGATAGAGAAATAGATAGATAGAGAGATAGGTAGATAGGAGGAGGTGGAGAGTGAGGGAGTTAGATAGTGGGATAGAGAGACAGAGAGATAGGTAGATAGGAGGAGTGAGGGAGGTAGATAGCGAACGGGTTAGATAGGGGTGATAGAGAGGGGGAGGCGAGTGAGGGAGGGGGATGAGGCAGGAGCAGGAGGGCAGGCGCGGGGAGAAGAAGACGGAGGAGGCAGAAGAGCTGAAGGCAGAAGACAGAAGACAGAAGAGCAGAAGACCGGAAGAACAGAAGAACCAAAGACCGGAAGAACAGAAGAACAGAAGAACAGAAGAACAGAGGACCGGAAGAACAGAAGAGCAGGAGACCAGAAGATCACAGAAGAGCAGAAGATCACAGAAGAGCAGAAGATCACAGATGAAGATACGGAAGACGAGGAACAGAAGGCAGAAGACAGGCAGAAGACCTCAGAAGAAGATGAAGAAGAAGAGAGGCGACAGGAGAGGCAGAGAAGCACACAGAAGAAGAGAGAAGACAGGGAGAAGAAGAGTACAGAAGAAGATTACAGACGAGGAGCGAGGAGCGAGGAGGAAGAACAGAGAAGAGGAAAAGAAGAAAAGAAGCAGGAGAGAGGGTGAGTAGCGCGGGGCAGGGCGAGGGGCTGGGAGGTGGGGGGTACTTACTTTGAGGTGGGTCTCAGGAACTCAGGAACCTGGAGGAACGGGAGGAGCTGCAGCGGCAGGGGGAGCGACCTACCCTTGGGTCAAGGGTCGCTACAACTGTCGCGCTGCGCCGCCATATGAGGTAGGGGGGCGAGGGGTCAGCTGGGGGCGAATGGGAGCTGGGGGGCGGGGGTGTGCAGGAGGTCGCAGCGGGAAAGCGCGAGGGAGGGGGGGACAGGTAGAGTGAGAAGAGCTGGGGGAGTGGGGCTTAAGGGTGGAGGGGGGTGAGTGTTAGGAGGTTTAGGAGATTAGTGAGAGAGATAGGAGTAGGGTTGTGAAGATAGGGGAGGGGGGGTTGTAGAGGTGGGTGAGGGTGAGAGGTAGAGTGAGAGGATAGGAAGATAGGTAATAGAGGGGGTGGCGGGAAGGGGGGAGAGATAGAGAAATAGATAGAGAAAAATAGATAGAGAAAACGATAGATAGAGAAATAGATAGATAGAGAGATAGGTAGATAGGAGGAGGTGGAGAGTGAGGGAGTTAGATAGTGGGATAGAGAGACAGAGAGATAGGTAGATAGGAGGAGTGAGGGAGGTAGATAGCGAACGGGTTAGATAGGGGTGATAGAGAGGGGGAGGCGAGTGAGGGAGGGGGATGAGGCAGGAGCAGGAGGGCAGGCGCGGGGAGAAGAAGACGGAGGAGGCAGAAGAGCCGAAGGCAGAAGATAGAAGACAGAAGAGCAGAAGACCGGAAGAACAGAAGAACCGAAGACCGGAAGAACAGAAGAACAGAAGAACAGAAGAACAGAGGACCGGAAGAACAGAAGAGCAGGAGACCAGAAGATCACAGAAGAGCAGAAGATCACAGAAGAGCAGAAGATCACAGATGAAGATATGGAAGACGAGGAACAGAAGGCAGAAGACAGGCAGAAGACCTCAGAAGAAGATGAAGAAGAAGAGAGGCGACAGGAGAGGCAGAGAAGCACACAGAAGAAGAGAGAAGACGGGGAGAAGAAGAGTACAGAAGAAGATTACAGACGAGGAGCGAGGAGGAAGAACAGAGAAGAGGAAAAGAAGAAAAGAAGCAGGAGCAGGAGAGAGGGTGATAGCGCGGGGCAGGGCGAGGGGCTGGGAGGTGGGGGGTACTTACTTTGAGGTGGGTCTCAGGAACTCAGGAACCTGGAGGAGCTGGAGGAGCTGCAGCGGCAGGGGGAGCGACCTACCCTTGGGTCAAGGGTCACTACCACTGTCGCGCAGCGGCCGCCATATGAGGTAGGAGGGGGGGAGGAGTCAGCTGGGGGCGAATGGGAGCTGGGGGGCGGGGGCGTGCAGGAGGTCGCGGCGGGAAAGCACGAGGGGGGGAACAGGTAGAGTGAGAAGAGCTGGGGGGGGTTTAAGGGTGGAGGAGGGGGGGGTTAGGAGGTTTAGGAGATTAGGGAGAGAGATAGGAGTAGGGTTGTGAAGATAGGGGGGGGGTTGGAGAGGTGGGTGAGGGTGAGAGGTAGAGTGAGAGGATAGGAAGATAGGTAATAGAGGGGGTGGTGGGGAGGGGGGAGAGATAGAGAAATAGATAGAGAAAAATAGATAGATAGAGAAAACGATAGATAGAGAAATAGATAGAGAGAGAGATAGGTAGATAGGAGGAGGTGGAGAGTGAGGGAGTTAGATAGTGGGATAGAGAGACAGAGAGATAGGTAGATAGGAGGAGTGAGGGAGGTAGATAGCGAACGGGTTAGATAGGGGTGATAGAGAGGGGGAGGCGAGTGAGGGAGGGGGATGAGGCAGGAGCAGGAGGGCAGGCGCGGGGAGAAGAAGACGGAGGAGGCAGAAGAGCCGAAGGCAGAAGACAGAAGACAGAAGAGCAGAAGACCGGAAGAACAGAAGAACCGAAGACCGGAAGAACAGAAGAACAGAAGAACAGAAGAACAGAGGACCGGAAGAACAGAAGAGCAGGAGACCAGAAGATCACAGAAGAGCAGAAGATCACAGAAGAGCAGAAGATCACAGATGAAGATATGGAAGACGAGGAACAGAAGGCAGAAGACAGGCAGAAGACCTCAGAAGAAGATGAAGAAGAAGAGAGGCGACAGGAGAGGCAGAGAAGCACACAGAAGAAGAGAGAAGACGGGGAGAAGAAGAGTACAGAAGAAGATTACAGACGAGGAGCGAGGAGGAAGAACAGAGAAGAGGAAAAGAAGAAAAGAAGCAGGAGCAGGAGAGAGGGTGAGTAGCGCGGGGCAGGGCGAGGGGCTGGGAGGTGGGGGGTACTTACTTTGAGGTGGGTCTCAGGAACCTGGAGGAGCTGGAGGAGCTGCCGCGGCAGGGGGAGCGACCTACCCTTGGGTCAAGGGTCGCTACCACTGTCGCGCAGCGCCGCCATATGAGGTGGGGGGGGAGGGGTCAGCTGGGGGCAAATGGGAGCTGGGGGGCGGGGGCGTGCAGGAGGTCGCAGCGGGAAAGCGCGAGGGAGGGGGGGACAGGTAGAGTGAGAAGAGCTGGGGGAGGGGGACTTAAGGGTAGAGGGGGGTGAGTGTTAGGAGGTTTAGGAGATTAGGGAGAGAGATAGGAGTAGGGTTGTGAAGATAGGGGAGGGGGGGTTGTAGAGGTGGGTGAGGGTGAGAGGTAGAGTGAGAGGATAGGAAGATAGATAATAGAGGGGGTGGCGGGAAGGGGGGGAGAGATAGAGAAATAGATAGAGAAAAATAGATAGAGAAAACGATAGATAGAGAAATAGATAGATAGAGAGATAGGTAGATAGGAGGAGGTGGAGAGTGAGGGAGTTAGATAGTGGGATAGAGAGACAGAGAGATAGGTAGATAGGAGGAGTGAGGGAGGTAGATAGCGAACGGGTTAGATAGGGGTGATAGAGAGGGGGAGGCGAGTGAGGGAGGGGGATGAGGCAGGAGGGCAGGCGCGGGGAGAAGAAGACGGAGGAGGCAGAAGAGCCGAAGGCAGAAGATAGAAGACAGAAGAGCAGAAGACCGGAAGAACAGAAGAACCGAAGACCGGAAGAACAGAAGAACAGAAGAACAGAAGAACAGAAGAACAGAGGACCGGAAGAACAGAAGAGCAGGAGACCAGAAGATCACAGAAGAGCAGAAGATCACAGATGAATATACGGAAGACGAGGAACAGAAGGCAGAAGACAGGCAGAAGACCTCAGAAGAAGATGAAGAAGAAGAGAGGCGACAGGAGAGGCAGAGAAGCACACAGAAGAAGAGAGAAGACGAGGAGAAGAAGAGTACAGAAGAAGATTACAGACGAGGAGCGAGAAGGAAGAACAGAGAAGAGGAAAAGAAGAAAAGAAGCAGGAGAGAGGGTGAGTAGCGCGGGGCAGGGCGAGGGGCTGGGAGGTGGGGGGTACTTACTTTGAGGTGGGTCTCAGGAACTCAGGAACCTGGAGGAGCTGGAGGAGCTGCAGCGGCAGGGGGAGCGACCTACCCTTGGGTCAAGGGTCACTACCACTGTCGCGCAGCGGCCGCCATATGAGGTAGGAGGGGGGGAGGGGTCAGCTGGGGGCGAATGGGAGCTGGGGGGCGGGGGCGTGCAGGAGGTCGCAGCGGGAAAGCGTGAGGGAGGGGGGGGACAGGTAGAGTGAGAAGAGCTGGGGGAGGGGGGTTTAAGGGTGGAGGGGGGTGAGTGTTAGGAGGTTTAGGAGATTAGGGAGAGAGATAGGAGTAGGGTTGTGAAGATAGGGGAGGGGGGGTTGTAGAGGTGGGTGAGGGTGAGAGGTAGAGTGAGAGGATAGGAAGATAGGTAATAGAGGGGGTGGCGGGAAGGGGGGAGAGATAGAGAAATAGATAGAGAAAAATAGATAGATAGAGAAAACGATAGATAGAGAAATAGATAGATAGAGAGATAGGTAGATAGGAGGAGGTGGAGAGTGAGGGAGTTAGATAGTGGGATAGAGAGACAGAGAGATAGGTAGATAGGAGGAGTGAGGGAGGTAGATAGCGAACGGGTTAGATAGGGGTGATAGAGAGGGGGAGGCGAGTGAGGGAGGGGGATGAGGCAGGAGCAGGAGGGCAGGCGTGGGGAGAAGAAGACGGAGGAGGCAGAAGAGCCGAAGGCAGAAGATAGAAGACAGAAGAGCAGAAGACCGGAAGAACAGAAGAACCGAAGACCGGAAGAACAGAAGAACAGAAGAACAGAAGAACAGAGGACCGGAAGAACAGAAGAGCAGGAGACCAGAAGATCACAGAAGAGCAGAAGATCACAGAAGAGCAGAAGATCACAGATGAAGATACGGAAGACCAGGAACAGAAGGCAGAAGACAGGCAGAAGACCTCAGAAGAAGATGAAGAAGAAGAAAGGCGACAGGAGAGGCAGAGAAGCACACAGAAGAAGAGAGAAGACGGGGAGAAGAAGAGTACAGAAGAAGATTACAGACGAGGAGCGAGGAGGAAGAACAGAGAAGAGGAAAAGAAGAAAAGAAGCAGGAGCAGGAGAGAGGGTGAGTAGCGCGGGGCAGGGCGAGGGGCTGGGAGGTGGGGGGTACTTATTTTGAGGTGGGTCTCAGGAACTCAGGAACCTGGAGGAGCTGGAGGAGCTGCAGCGGCAGGGGGAGCGACCTACCCTTGGGTCAAGGGTCACTACCACTGTCGCGCAGCGGGCGCCATATGAGGTAGGAGGGGGGGAGGGGTCAGCTGGGGGCGAATGGGAGCTGGGGGGCGGGGGCGTGCAGGAGGTCGCGGCGGGAAAGCGCGAGGGAGGGGGGGGACAGGTAGAGTGAGAAGAGCTGGGAGAGGGGGGTTTAAGGGTGGAGGGGGGTGAGTGTTAGGAGGTTTAGGAGATTACGGAGAGAGATAGGAGTAGGGTTGTGAAGATAGGGGAGGGGGGTTGTAGAGGTGGGTGAGGGTGAGGGTGAGAGGTAGAGTGAGAGGATAGGAAGATAGGTAATAGAGGGGGTGGCGGGAAGGGGGGGAGAGATAGAGAAATAGATAGAGAAAAATAGATAGATAGAGAAAACGATAGATAGAGAAATAGATAGATAGAGAGATAGGTAGATAGGAGGAGGTGGAGAGTGAGGGAGTTAGATAGTGGGATAGAGAGACAGAGAGATAGGTAGATAGGAGGAGTGAGGGAGGTAGATAGCGAACGGGTTAGATAGGGGTGATAGAGAGGGGGAGGCGAGTGAGGGAGGGGGATGAGGCAGGAGCAGGAGGGCAGGCGTGGGGAGAAGAAGACGGAGGAGGCAGAAGAGCCGAAGGCAGAAGATAGAAGACAGAAGAGGAGAAGACCGGAAGAACAGAAGAACCGAAGACCGGAAGAACAGAAGAACAGAAGAACAGAGGACCGGAAGAACAGAAGAGCAGGAGACCAGAAGATCACAGAAGAGCAGAAGATCACAGAAGAGCAGAAGATCACAGATGAAGATACGGAAGACGAGGAACAGAAGGCAGAAGACCTCAGAAGAAGATGAAGAAGAAGAAAGGCGACAGGAGAGGCAGAGAAGCACACAGAAGAAGAGAGAAGACGGGGAGAAGAAGAGTACAGAAGAAGATTACAGACGAGGAGCGAGGAGGAAGAACAGAGAAGAGGAAAAGAAGAAAAGAAGCAGGAGCAGGAGAGAGGGTGAGTAGCGCGGGGCAGGGCGAGGGGCTGGGAGGTGGGGGGTACTTATTTTGAGGTGGGTCTCAGGAACTCAGGAACCTGGAGGAGCTGGAGGAGCTGCAGCGGCAGGGGGAGCGACCTACCCTTGGGTCAAGGGTCACTACCACTGTCGCGCAGCGGCCGCCATATGAGGTAGGAGGGGGGGAGGGGTCAGCTGGGGGCGAATGGGAGCTGGGGGGCGGGGCGTGCAGGAGGTCACGGCGGGAAAGCGCGAGGGAGGGGGGGACAGGTAGAGTGAGAAGAGCTGGGGGAGGGGGATTTAAGGGTGGAGGGGGGTGAGTGTTAGGAGGTTTAGGAGATTAGGGAGAGAGATAGGAGTAGGGTTGTGAAGATAGGGGAGGGGGGGTTGTAGAGGTGGGTGAGGGTGAGAGGTAGAGTGAGAGGATAGGAAGATAGGTAATAGAGGGGGTGGCGGGAAGGGGGGAGAGATAGAGAAATAGATAGAGAAAAATAGATAGATAGGGAAAACGATAGATAGAGAAATAGATAGATAGAGAGATAGGTAGATAGGAGGAGGTGGAGAGTGAGGGAGTTAGATAGTGGGATAGAGAGACAGAGAGATAGGTCGATAGGAGGAGTGAGGGAGGTAGATAGCGAATGGGTTAGATAAGGGTGATAGAGAGGGGGAGGCGAGTGAGGGAGGGGGATGAGGCAGGAGCAGGAGGGCAGGCGCGGGGAGAAGAAGACGGAGGAGGCAGAAGAGCCGAAGGCAGAAGATAGAAGACAGAAGACAGAAGACAGAAGAGCAGAAGACCGGAAGAACAGAAGAACCGAAGACCGGAAGAACAGAAGAACAGAAGAACAGAGGACCGGAAGAACAGAAGAGCAGGAGACCAGAAGATCACAGAAGAGCAGAAGATCACAGAAGAGCAGAAGATCACAGATGAAGATACGGAAGACGAGGAACAGAAGGCAGAAGACAGGCAGAAGACCTCAGAAGAAGATGAAGAAGAAGAGAGGCGACAGCAGAGGCAGAGTGTTGTCTGCCCTGCTCAAACACATGCAGAGATACATCGTTTTCCCTGAGGTGGGGGATTTGCCTACAGTGAAGGGTGATTTCTATGCCCTTGGACATATTCCCAACATCATTAGTGCCATTGATGGGACACATGTGGCTTTGGTACCTCCCAGAGAAAGTGAACAGGTGTACAGGACCAGAAAAATGTATCATTCCATGAATGTCCAGGTGGTCTGTTTGGCTGACCAGTACATCTCCCATGTAAATGCCAAGTTCCCTGGGTCAGTGCATGACGCGTACATCATGCGAAATAGCAGCATCCCTTATGTGATGGAACAACCACAGAGACACCTTGTGTGGCTAATTGGTGACTCAGGTTACCCCAACCTGCCGTGGTTACTGACCCCAGTGAGGAATCCCAGGACAAGGGCAGAGGAATGGTACAATGAGGCACATGGGCGTACTAGGAGGGTGATCGAGCGGACCTTCGGCCTCCTGAAGGCCAGGTTTAGGTGCCTGCACATGACAGGTGGATCCCTAATGTACTCACCAAAGAAGGTGTGCCAGATCATCGTGGCCTGCTGTATGCTTCACAACCTGGCTTTGTGACGCCAGGTGCCTTTTCTGCAGGAGGATGGTCCAGATGGTGGTGTGGTAGCAGCTGTGGAGCCTGCGGAGAGTGAAGAGGAGGAAGACGAAGAGGACGACACAGACAAGAGGGACACAGTGATACAGCAGTATTTTCAATAACACACAGGTAAGAATCAACACCGGCATTTTACATTTACTTACAGTCTCCTGCCTCTCTACTGTCTGTCCTTTTTACCCAGTGTATGCTAACAGAGTTGTGACTTTCCCTACCAATGTCAGAGATGTGGGCCCCACTGCGTGACCTCTGCTTTGTTTGCCCATGGACTACAGCTGTGTGACAGTGGTATGTTGTCATCACAATGTAACTGGTCATTTTGGCACGTTTATGTCTAATACTTATTTTCAAAAATACAGGCAGACTCCAGATTATTTGTTTGCAATAAGTGTGTTTATTAAAGTGCTCAATTTTGGGACATGGTTGAAAATCGGTGATGGGTGATGGTGGAGGAATGTCCATGGCAGAGTCCAGATTCTCAGTCTCACAGGTGCATTGTCCATATGCCTGTGGAAGGTGGAGCAGGGGCAGTTTAAGGTTGGACAGGGTGACAATGTGGGACAGTGGGATGACATCAGTGGGTATCCTTTCCTGGCGGGGGTCTTGGCATCCTACTCTGTCTTCTTCCTAGATCTCAGGCCCCGCTTGCGGGGTGGTTCTTCTTCTGCAGGAGGTGGGGTTCTGGTGGCCGGTTGTTCTTGTGTCGGGGCCTCCTGTCCACTAGCGCCGGCGGAGGTGGTAGCCTGTTCCTGGTCCATGCTAGTGACAGGGGCCCTTTGTAGTGCCACAAGGTCCCCCAATGTGGTGACAATCTGGTTGAGAGCCACAACGATGGTGCTCATTGCGGAACTAATGTTTCTCAGTTCTTCCCTGAACCCCATAAACTGTTCCTCCTGCAGTACCTGGATCTCCTGGAACCTGGCCAGGACCGTCGCCATTGTCTCCTGGGAGTGGTGGTATGCTCCCATGATGGAGGTGAGGGCCTCGTGGAGAGTGGGTTCCCTGGGCCTGTCCCCCCCCTGTCGCACAGCAGCCCTCCCAGTTCCCTTGTTTCCCTGGGCCTCTGTCCCCTGGACCGTGTGCCCACTACCACTGCCCCCAGGTCCCTGTTGTTGGGGTGGTGGGTTAACCTGGGTGCCCTGTAGTGGTGGACACACCGCTGATTGACGTGTCCTGGAGACAGAGGCATGGGCCCGCTGGGTGGGTGCTGTGCTGGTGTTCCCAAAGGGGGGAAGGTCTGCTGTGGCCTGTGGCTGTCTGAGGGGAACCGACTGTCCCGAGGTCCCCGATGGGCCGAGCTGGTCATCTGGGTCCAGGGAGACAGAGCTACTGTCATCACTGGGGGCCTCTTCTGGGGGTGGGATGGACATTTCTGGACCCTCCTGGGCGGTGTGGTGGCATTCGGGTCCTGCAGGGGTATAAGAGTATGGTTATTGCTTCTGTGTGTGCCATAGCGTGCAATGGGTGGGTGCCCGTGTACCCCAGTGCTGGCATTCCTTTGTGGGGGCTGTTGTGACGGCGGTTTGTGGGGGAGATGGGTATGCGCAGTGGGCATGCTTAGGTGATGGGTGTCGATGGTTTGTGGTGGCATGCAGGGTTTGGTGTTGGGATGGGTGGGTTGTGATGGTGAGACATTAGCAGGGAGGATGTGTGATGGGGTGGGGGGGAGGGTGGGGGTATGAGTTGGCATGCTGGTGGGTGGGGGGGATGAAGTAGTTGAGATTAGACTTACCAGAGTCCATTCCTCCGCCTACTCCTGCGAGGCCCTCAGGATGCAGGATGTTCAAGACCTGTTCCTCCCATGTTGTAAATTCTGGGGGTTGAGGTGGGGGTCCGCCATGACCCTGAGTTCTGCATCTGAGAACCTGGGGTGTCTTGGGGGTGCCATGGGGTGGTGTGGATGAGGTGTGGGGTGGTGTTTGCGGTGATGAGTGTGGTGAGTGTAGTGGTGTGTGGTGTTTTGTGCGTGGTTGTTGTGTGGGTGATGGTGTAGTGTGCCTCTGTGTGATGGTGTTCTCTATTCTGTGCTGTCTCTCTCTGGGCTTCGTCTCTGATTTGTGGTCGTAGGGGTTTGTGGGTGATGTGGGTGTGTGTTTTATAGTTAATTGGATGTTTGGGAGTGTTGTGTGTATGTCTCTCAGGTGTGTGTATTTCAAATTGTCCAATGTTGCTGTATTTTGGAGCTGTATGTGTATTTTGAGCGAGGCGGTGTGTACTGCCAATGGAATACCGCGGTTGAAAGACCGCCGCGTGGATTCGTGGGTCGTAATGGCATGGGCGTATTTCTGTTGGCGTGACGGTGGAGGTTTGGTCTTCGCCAGTTTAACGCTGGCCGTTGGTATGGCGGACTTTTGTGGATGTCGGGTTTTTGGCGGTTTGCCTCTTGAGTGTCAGAATGACCGTGGCGGTTTACTGCGACCGCGGCGGTATTGTGGCGGCCTTCTGACCGGCGGTAAGCGTCTTTTACCGCCGGGGTCAGAATGACCCCCTAAATCATAGTTGGAGTAAAAGTATTGTGTATACTCTTGGTTATAGAATCTTGTTAGTAGCAAACTACAGCTTATGCCATATGTTAATGGCAAACTATGGTACGTAACCCTTCTTCCACGGAGGAAGGAATTTGCCTACACACAAGACAATTCCTTGCATCCATGTCTCAACATACTCACTCAACAAGCGATAGAATACGTTAGAAGAAAGCTCTCCTTGAGCATTAGTATAATCATGCAAATATTTCTTATCTAACTTAAACTTTTCTAAAACTGTTAGTGTAGTAGTTCCAGGAACAGAAACAATAATAGCCTTTTTCATATCATGAATAGACATTCCCACAATCATTATTATAAACAATATTCCACACATAACTGCCACTCCAACACTCAAATATCTACAATACCTAACATTCCTAACTTGGTTGTTTAACTCAGCCATGATCTATAAAGAATCAGAAAGCAGAAGTAACTCTTAAATAAAGTGCAACGAATAAAATCAAAAATGAAGAAAAATGTATCTTCTCACAGTTCAGTTTCACATCCAGGAACCTTTTGTTTTCCTTTGTCAAATCGATGATCAGCTTGTCACACCCTGTTTTCAGGTTATCAATGTCTTTTCCAATTTTATTTCAACAGTCTTTTCTCAGGTCTCTTTAGATCAGCTCAACAACTCAGTCTTTTGTTTGCCTTCATGTTCATTCAAAGTACTGACTCAGAACTTCTCTATCAAAACAAAAGGACATAAACTCATGTTGCATTCATTCGTAGCTGCATATGCCCACTCAGGACCTGCGTATCTTCGACTGGCTATTCTTTTTCTTTTCAACCTACGTTCACCACCTATTCTCCTTCACTCAATTCTTCCTTTCTCGTAGTATCCACTTCTTCTATTATTTCATTTATGACCAATTCCTTCTTCTTTCCAATTTGTGACTCAAGCCAATTATCTCCTTTTCTCGTTCCTTCTGTCAGTATTCTCCTCAAGACTGGACTCTTTTCCTTTTCTTTTTCTATGGTGTTTTCTCTTGATGGACTTGCAACGGGTTCAGGAGGAGTCGAAACACTTTGGCTTTGATCCGTCTCAACTCTTTCACCCCCTTGATCTGGCACTCGCTCCATTTGCGTTTCAGCACCGTCTGCCTCTGGGAGAACCTCTGCTGTGCTCGGTTCTCCTGCTGTATCCATTGAGATAGGCTTTTGCACACCCTCCTGTAATTCTTCACTCTTGTCTCTTACAGGGGTGAGAGACCCATCTTCCACAAGCTCAGGTTCAACCTCGGGCTCAGCTTGCTCTTGTTTCGGTTCAAGTGTAGCTACTTGTTTCGCTGTTGTTGGTGCTCACAACAACGCTTCTTCATGCTCTTGTAGACTCACCACTCTCTTTGTATGACTTGCATGCATCCAGTTCAGCAGTCCTGCACACTTTACAGCTGTCGTAGTTGTTAGCACCACCTGGCAGGGACCTTTCCAACACAGTTCCAAACAGGTCTTGTGGACATGTTTTTGATGAGGACTCAGTCTCCAGTTTTCAGATTGTGACCTTGGTCATGGTATGGGTGGCAGGGTGGTGGTCTGCACTGTAGTGTGGTTGGTTTTACGTATCCTTTGCGCGTTAGCTTCAGGCTTTAGGCCTTTGTGCACTTTGCCCTGGATGTAATTTATTCATTTGCTGGCAGCTTAGAGCCTCTGTGCACTTTGCTCTAAATGCTTTTTATTAGGCTTCGTACTGTTATTTTTCAAATAGCCAGTTCTACGGTTTTGTTTTTTATTCATATCACACTGTTTTGCCTACTTCAGCACTGGAGTTCTCCATAACACATTCACTCTGTGCTTCAGTCAAGGATACAGTCTGGTACTTTGCCGATAGACGTGGTAGGAGTTTAGACTTGGCATTCCTGCGTAGGGACATTTTGTGATCACGCTGACATGTTAGTTATAAAATCACTTCCTTGTCCCAATACACGCAAGAGGGAGATTCCGACCAGGGAACCAGAACTAGACGCTGACTGCCTCGTTGCAGATGCTGAAGCAAGATCACAGGCCTTCGCTCAGGTATGAGAGCTGATGTCTCCCCAGTGATACAGACAGGCAAGCTAGAAGCTTAACATGCTGTGCTCGAAATAGAACAAGCAGAGGGAGAGTAGAAACTATTATACACGATGATCGCTTTGTTCTTATGTTTTACTCTCCTGGTAACTATTACAATCCTACTGTGTTGTATGGTTCTGGTAATTGCGGCTCATGCCTTATTATCTAAAATACAGTCGTTTTATTAAATCATTATATAAAACTTATACTGTCTTTTTCATTTGTATATGAGATCATATTGTAAATGAGAGAGTTGGTTTGGATCTGAGTGACCACGACTTCCCTGAGAAGTTCCAAAGATGTCATGCGCTCGGCTGCCCAATCATCTCTTCCCCGTGGGAGAAATGAGGCACTGCTAGTTAGCCGGAGCAAAAACCGGATTTAGGGTGACAGAGTTCCTTACACGTGGGTCAGACTCAGTCCCCCACACTGTTATCGATCCTACTGCCTAGAAATCCAGTAGTCTCATTTAGATAATGAGAGCCCACGCGACAGCACCTGCTGAGAGAAAGAGCAAACCACATCAGCCAGACCTTTGCAGTAGTCCAACACCATATCATCTGTAATATTCACAAGTGCATTGGCTGGAATTGCTGGCAATCTCATTGCTCTGCCCATGAGGATTTCATGGGGTGACAGCCCTGTCTTCCTGTCAGGTATGTTTCGCATTGACATCAACACCAAAAAGTAATGTGTCTGGCCATTTCCGATTGGTAGCGGCACACATATTGGCAATTCTTGATTCCAATGTACCATTCATTTGTTGCATTAGTCCTGATGCTTCAGGGCGATAGGTACAATGCAACTTCTGCTCAATGTTTAGTGCAGCACATAAGAGTTTAATCACCTCGTTATTGAAGTGAGTTCCCCTATCTGATTCTAAAGAGATCGGAAATCCAAAACGTGGTATTAACTCTCTAAGTAACAGCTTTGCTACTGTGAGACTGTCATTCCTTTGTGTGGGGTGTGCTTCAATCCAATGGCTAAAGACACACACAATCACCAACATGTACTTCAGACCACCACATGCAGGGATCTCAATGAAATCCAATTGCATTCTGCTGAACGGAGCTCCTGCTCTTTTATTGTGGCTCAAATTCACCACTGTCCCTTTTCCCACGTTTAGTTGCTGACAAATTATACATCGATGACATACTGTCTTTGCTGCCTGAATTTAGGATTGAGCCAATCAATTTTGCACAAACCTGACCATGGCATCACTTCCAATACGTGCTTGCCCATGATAATAGCAGGCCATCTGAGACAAAAAACTATTGGGCAACACCATCTGACCCTCCTCAGAAATCCAAATTTCATCAGGCCTTTGAACACATTTCAATTTTACCCAAAGTCGTTTCTCCTCCTTAACTGCATTTTCCTGCAATGTTTTCAATTCTTCTAAAGTATCAATCACTTTTAATGCAAAACTTGTGCAAATATTTTCTTCCTCAGGCAACAATTCCCACTTGTCATTAAATGATATACAGTTCAATGCGCAAAACCTTGCGACTTGATCTGCATATCCATTTCCCAATGAGATATAATCCTGCGTCTTTTGGTGTGCACTGCATTTTACCACTGCAACTTCTTCAGCTAACTGTATTGCATACAACAACTCTTTTATTTTGTCGCCATTTCTCACTGGTGTTCCAGTAGAGATCAGGAAACCTCTTTGCAACCACAATTGACCAAAATCATGTACAATTCCAAATCCATATTGACTGTCTGTATAGATTGTGACTCTTAGTCTCGCAGAAACATGACATGTTCTAGTAAGAGCTACCAATTCTGCCACTTGTGCAGAATATACACCATAAAGCCAGGAAGGTTCTAAGGTGCCTGTAATTGTGCATACCGCACATCCTGCTCTCCATGTCGCCTTTTCCGCATCTGAGACATAACCATCAGCAAAGACAATTTGGTCATTTTCTTCCAAACATGTGTCTCTAATATCGGGTCTTGGTTTTGTACACAGATCAGTTACCTCAAGACAATTATGCTCAATTTCTTCTTCTTTTCCAATTTCAACAGTATCACTTGGAAGCAATGTCGATGGATTTAACACTGTACATCTTTTTAATGTTACATTTGGAGCACCCAATATGCTCGTCTCATACCTTGTCAGTCTTGCACGAGTCAAATATTGTGTTTTTGTCCTTGTCAGTAAGATTTCAACAGAGTGTGGTACCATTACCGTAAAAGGGTATCCCATGACTACCCCCTCAAATTGAGAAAGACTTGGACCCAATTGCAGCAGCTTTACCTGGTTGCCTGCGTGCAGTAGCCGCAGTTGGTCAAAGTTAGCTGAAAAATAAGCACCTCCATGGACCTCTGTCAAAACAGACAAAGAACAAGCACCACGTTCATGGCAAAACAATGTGAATGGCTTTGTGTAATCAGGCATTCCTAACGCTGGAGCTCTGCACAAACATTCTCTCAGTTCAGTGACTCCTTTCATCTGAGCTTCATCTAGGGCAATGGGATCTTTAACTTCCTTGTGAGTTAACTACTGTAGGGGCTTTGCAATCTCAGCAAAATTTGGAATCCACTGTCTACAATACCCTACCATTGTCAGAAACATTCTAACATCTCTTTGTGAAGTCGGGGGATTTCTTTGCAATATCACGGTAATTCTCTCCCTGGAGATTCTTCTTGACCCTTTCTCAAATCTGATGTCCCAGATATTTCACTGGTTTTTGACAATACTGCAGTTTTACAGGTGATACCTTATGTCCAAAATTTCCCAAATTATTCAACAGGGCAATCGAGTCGTACATACACTCGTCCCTTGTTCTGGATGCGAGCAGCAAATCATCAATGTATTGTAGTAGAGTTGATTGATGAGGTAATTCTAATGACTCCAGATTCTTTTTCAGGATCTGATTAAACAGTGATGGTGACGCTGTATAGCCTTGTGGAAGCCTGTACCAGCTGTAGACTCTGTCTAGGAATTTGAAACTAAAAAGAAACTGACTATCCTCATGAAGAGGCACAGAAAAGAAAGCTCGTGACAAGTCAACCACTGTGAATCACTCTGTATCGCAAGGAATCTGAAACAGTATCACTGCTCGATTTGGCACTACTGGACAACACTTAACCACCATATCATTCACGTTTCGCAAGTCCTGCACAATGCGCACTTTCCCACATGGCTTCTTTAAGCCCATTATCGGTGAATTACATGGGCTGCTCAACACTTCCTTTAAAACCCCTTGTTTTAGAAAATCTCTTTGCGCCACCTTCATCAGGATACCTTGTGCCATGTTATACTGTGGAAGTTGTGGAAATACTGCATTTTGCTTCAATGTGATCTTAATCGGTTCCACTCCTTTAAATAAGCCCACTTCTTTACTTGTCAGGTCCCAGACATCTTCCTTCACTGTTCCCTGTAAATCTGCATGCAATTCTCTCACAGTAAACATTGGGAAAAACTCAATCAATGGGTATTCCTCATCAGTGTTTTTATTTGAGTTAAAAAAAAAAATAGCATATCAGGTTAGACATTATATAGCAATCTCTTTGCAATGCATTGAAACTAAAAACATATGCCAAACACCCCCAGCCCTCCCTCTCCACCCAAACCCCAACACAACACCCATCAGCACGTTGAGAAGTCCCTAAGTTCATGTCTCTCATCCCACTCATCATTCCCTGCGGTCTCTCCTGTTGCCATATGTCAAGGAGTGTATCGCTTCTCTCCCCATGAGTCCCTATACGACAGTCAGCTATATCTCCAAGGAGTAATATGCCATCCATGCTCCTCAAACCTTTTGAAACTTTTGAAACTTTCACGGGCATCCTCTATCTGTGTACGTCACTTTATCTCCCCATCATGAACCCTTCCATCCCTCTCCTCCACACCTCCCCCGATGGGCATGTCTCTGAGCCCCAAAGGCGGGCTATATCCTTTTTGGCTACCATCAGTCCCAGTCCACACAGCGTAAGTTTTCTCTGGGGCAAGTCAATATCATTAGGTATTCCCAGTAGAATAAATTTGGGATCTAAAGGAATCTGTACTGACAGCACTCCCTTCTTCTCTTCTATCACCTTACTCCAAAACTTCTTAATCTTGGGACATTCCCACACCACGTGAAGGTAGGATCCAACATTACCACAGCCTCTGATACAGTTTGGGTGTCTAGCCCTTCCCATTAAGTGTAGTTGTTGTGTATCATAGTATACCCTGTGTAGAATTTTAAACTGAATCAGCCTGAGTCGTGACCTAATCGCCACCTCTCTGGGGAACATCAGTGCCGCCTCCCAGTCTATGTCTTCCATCGGTCCCAGCTCTACCTCCCAGTTATTGCGCAGGTGTACCAGTGTGTTTGCATATTGTTGTTAATAGTCTTATATATGAGGGATGTCGCCTTAGCATCTATCCCACCCATTAATTGTCTGCCCTCTAGAGGAGCGCAGTTTGGCATTCCCTCTCCCGGGAGACCCTCCGCTCTCCATGCATGTCTCAGGCGTGTGTAATAGTAATGCTGTGTGTTGCTCAACGCATATTCAGTTTGAATGGACGCAAAGGACATAGGCCCTCATTACAACCCTGGCGGTCGGTGATAAAGCTGCGGTAATACCGCCAACAGGCCGGCGGTAAAAAAAATTGAATCACGACCATGGTGGAAACCGCAAACACAGACAGCCACTTTAACATTACGACCGCCATGGCGGTAGCAACAAACACCGCAGCGGTAACCGCCAACAGACAAGCAGAAGACAATGTAGCGCCCACACTATTACAAGGCACCAATCCACCAGCTTTTCCGGGGTGGTACTATCGCTATCAAAAGCATGGCGGAAACAGTCTTTGGAACGGAAACCACTCACCTCACGATACCCAACGAGGAACCAGGATACCATGGAGACGGAACTACAGGACCTGCCCATGTTGGTCTACCTCCTCATCTACCAGGAACATCAAAGACGGTGGTGACGACCACAGTGAGTACTGCACCTAGCACACAGGGGAGGAAAAAAGAGAGTGACACACACACGCAACACCCCACCCCCACCCTCACCCCCAACACCATACGCACAAATACATGCATCAACATTACATATACACCTCGTAACCCCCTGGAAGAACGCAGGGACCAAATGAAATGACTGTAACGAGTGTAATAATCAAAAAATCAGATAGGCCAAGATAACTTTAAGTGATAAGTATATACAAATATTTACAGAAAGTACACAAGTCCGTATACTGTTCCATGAAATGTCTGTGGACCAGTGGTCCCAAAAAGCATGGGCGAAGCCCAAACATGACACCTGACTCAAAACGGAGAGAACACTGCAGGGGCATCAGGTAAAAAAAAACACAGGCACCTCAGGGTGAAGAGGAGGGGGGGCACCTCAGCCGGATGATGGAACAACGCCACTGCTCCTCAAGGGGGCGCCCTGCCCACTGCCTGGTCCTGGGGAGTGCAAAGCCACAGTCTCTCAAGTCTCTCACGTGGGTCCACTGCCCACTGCCTGGTCCTGGGGAGTGCAAAGCCACAGTCTCTCAAGTGGGTGCACTGCCCACTGCCTGGTCCCGGGGAGTACAAAGCCACAGTCTCTCAAGTGGGTGGTTTGCCCTTTGCTTGGTCCTGGGGAATGCAAAGCCACAGTCTCTCAAGTGGGTGCACTGCCTGGTCCTGGAGAGTAAAAAGCCACAGTGTCTCAAGTGGGTGAGTTGCCCACTGCTTGGTCCTGGGGAGTGCAAAGCCACAGTCTCTCAAGTGGGTGGGTTGCCCACTGGTTCTGGAGGGGGCATTGTGCCCAGAGTGCATCATCCTGCCAAGGACTGGGGTAGTGGATGCTGTTCTCCACTGGTTCTGGAGGTGGCTTGGTGCCCAGTGTGCTTCATGCTGCCTAGGACTGGGGTAGTGGATGCTGTTCTCCACTGGTTCTAGAGGGAGCTTGGTGCCCAGTGATGCTGCACCTGGGGAGTGGCAGTTCCCATTCCCTCACCTGGGTGTCTGAGCCACAAGATTTTCAGGGAACAGGTAGCATGATACTCCATGGAGGCACAGACACACTATACCCTGCGGCGACTTAGCCTGCCAACTGCTGGTAGCGCTAGTGCTGGTTGTGGTGCCTCATGTAGTCTATGCAAGGTCCAGGACATATCCAGCAGCCTTGGACGGCTGCCCACTGGGGATGCTGCTGATGTCCGCTGTAGTGGCACTGGCTGCGCATGTCATGGGGCAGGTGACGGTGGCTGCGGCGGTGTCTGCGGCGGAGATGCTGCCGGTGGTGCAGGTGTCTGCACTTGTGGAGGGAGACTCCAGGCTGTCTCCTGAAGTCTCGGAAGAGTGCCCACTGAGGATGATGCTGGTGACTGTAGTAGAGGCAGCAGACGTGCAGGTGGCTGGGCAGGTGGTGGTGCAGGTGGCGGTCATCACGGTGGTGGCCACCGCCGTACAGGTTGCTGGTCTGTCTTGCAGAAGGGGTGACACCAGTCCCTCACCCGGAGGCACCGTGCCTTGAGCTGACTTCCCTTTGCCCTGGTGTCCCTTCCCCACCTTGGAAGTCGCTGCTGGGACCTTGCCACTGTCCTCTTTGGTCCTGGAAGAGGCCTTGCTGGGTGGTTGGCTCTGCTTCTCTCTTCGGCATGCGGGCCCCTTCTTTACCTTGGCAGGTGGCGGAATAGGGTGGTCCTTGGCCTCACTAGGTGGCACACTGGCAGCCCTGATGGGTGCCGCCTTCGATGTTCCTGGACTTGCAGGGACCACACTGGACGAGGATTGTGTGGCTGAGGTGCTGGGCTGGGATCTGGACATCCTGACCCTAGGGGGAGGACGGGGGAGGTGTAGGGAAGAGGTCAATGGAAGCTAAGAAACGTTTTTTAGACACACCGGGACGGGAAGATGGAGGGGGTTTGGGAGTGGAGGAAGTGGTAGTGGTTTTAGGAGGTGTACGTCTGCTGAGTTTGGGTGAAGGTGCATGGGCTGGAGCCTGTTGTGAGGTGGATGGCTGTTGAGTGGGTGTGTGCCTACATTTGTGTACTTTTGGAAGAGGGCTCACAGACACACTGGGAGAGGACACAGGGAACGTGTGCATGGTAGTGGGGGAGGTGATTGCACGTGAGCGGTGTATGGTGATGGGCGTGCTTGTAATGGAGGTAGTGGCTGAGGATGTAGTGCATGCAGGTGTGAGTGGAGATGAGACTGGGAAGGAGGTGGAAGATGTGCAGGAGGGGGTTGTTGGTGTGTCTGCAAGGGTATTGTGCTTGTGTGTGTGCCTGTGGGATGTGTGGTGCTAATGTTTGCCTGAGCCACTTGTGTGTTGATGTGTGTGCATGGTGGTCTGATGGTGTGCTTGGGATAGGCAGAGGTAGAGGAAAATACCCTCTACCTCTGCCTATCCCAAGTTGGGATTGAGGTAGTGGAGGTTGGAGGGGGGAGGCTGGACACAGGGACAATGGCTGCCATCAGTGCTGAGGCCAGAGCCTGAAATGATCTCTGTTGGGCCGCCACGCCAGAGTGAATGCCCTCCATGTATGCATTTGTTTGTTGCAAATGCCTCTCTACACCCTGGATGGCATGCAAAATGGTTGACTGCCCAACAGTAAGGGATTTCGAGAGGTCAATAGCCTCCTCACTGAGGGCAGCAGGGCTGACTGGGGCAGGGCATGAGGTGCCTGGGGCAAAGGAGATGCCCACCCTCCTGGGTGAGGGGGCAAGGGAAACACGCCGAGGGGCTGCTGGAAGGGGGTGCTGGTAGTGGAGTTGGCAGCTGTACCTGTTGTTGCGGTGGGCACAGAGGTGAGGTGAGAGGGAGCGCCCATCAGAAGAGGAGTCGCTGGTGTCCCCTCCTGTCCCCGTCGTGGAGCTCCCCTCGCTCTCCATCCCACTGGTGCCTTCAGACTCCATACATTCAACCTCCTGGGCCATGTGGGTTGCAGCTCCCTCCTGCTCCGGTGCCTCTGCTCCTCCGCCAGATGATAGTAATGCACACAAGGATGGCGTACATCGTCATTGGCTCCTGGAACCCATAGGGCCCAATGATAACCAATGCTGAATTGCGCAGCGGTCTTCGTCCGCCTACCCAGACGCTGTACAACGCCAGCACAGTTACCTCTTTTCCCCTTGTCCCTACTTACAGGTCAGGCAACCGCCATTTCAGGGGGGCACATGGCGGGGCACCTAACTGTGACACAGCACTTTTGGGCAGGAATACGGACAGACAGCGCAACACACAGATTAAATCGCAATAGTGCAAAACACCCTTGCGCTACCTATGTGGTATATGACCCTCTGCTCACCCTTCTCCTCCATAGGGCACATCCGCTGGGGCAGATGATGAGACCCCTGGTGGACCTGTCGACAATGGAAGACAGACACATCATTATGACCTACAGACTTGATCGTGTCACAATCCAAGAACTGTGTGCCCAGTTTGAGTCAGACCTGATGTCAGCTATCTGCCATCCCACAGGAATCCCCCCTCTAGTGCAGGTCCTGTCAGTGCTCCATTTCCTGGCCAGTGGTTCCTTTAAAACAACAGTGGCCATGGCATCAGGCATGTCTCAGCCAATGTTCTCTAATGTGTTGTCCAGAGAGTTATCTGCCCTGCTGAAACACATGCACAGCTACATCATTTTTCCCCAGGTGGAGGATTTGCTCACAGTGAAATGTAACTTCTATGCCCTGGGACATATCCCCAATATCATTGGTGACATTGATGGTACACGTGTCATTTGTCCCACCGCGCAGGGATGAACAGGTGTACAGAAACTGCAAAAACTACCATTCCATGAATGTGCAGATGTGTTTGGCAGACCAGTACATCTCCCATGTGAATGCCACGCATCCTGGCTCTGTGCATGACGCCTCCATTTGGAGGAATAGCAGCATCCCTTATGTGATGGGCCAACTCCAGAGGCACTGTCTGTGGCTAATAGGTGAGGCTAAGGTCCCCACACAGTTTGAATAGGTGTCTGGGTATGGGGTCGTCCCTAAGAGTTAGTGTACGTCTAACAGATACCCCTCATTATTTGCATGTGACTCTGGTTACCCCAACCTGTCATGGCTACTGACCCCAGTGAGGAATCCCAGGACAAGGGCAGAGGAATGCTACAATGAGGCACACTGACAAACTAGGCGTATTATAGAGCAGACTTTCAGCCTCCTGAAGGCCAGATTCCGGCACCTCCATCTAACAGGTGGCTTCCTATACTACTCACCGAAGAAGGTGTGCCAGATCACTGTGGCATGCTGTATGTTGAACAACCTGGCTTTGGGACGCCAGGCACCTTTACAGCAGGAGGATGGGCCTGTTGTTGGTCTTGTGGCAGCTGTGGAGTCTGTGGACAGTGAAGAAGAGGAGGCAGAAGAAGATGATATAGACAACCGAAACAACATCATCATGCAATACTTCCATTGAGACACAGGTAAGAGACTGGCCCTGCTCCTCTCATATCAGACTACTGTAGGACATTGCATAAATGTGACTTTTTACCTCTGTGTGTGGACCCTGACAGTTCACTTTGGCTTTCCTTTTCACAGATCTGGGTACCACATTCTGCCTTCTGCTATGTTTACTGCTGCCCAACAACAGTCATACTTTGGCATGTGCAAATGAACATTGCCATTGATATTTGTCAGAGAGGTTGTAATAACGCATTTGTGAAAGTCCAGACTGACTCCAGATTGTTTTGTGATTCAAGGGTGTTTAAGTGCTAATCAGTGGAGGGGTATGTGCAATGGGCTAGGGTGATGGTGGAGGAATGTCCATGGTAGAGTCCAGTCTTGTTGTATCACAGGTGCATTGTCCAAGGGGCCATAGGAAGTGGAGTAATGGCAGTTCAATTAAGACAGGACGACAGAGTGGGACAGAAGAGTGACAATCTGGAGAGTCTTATTTCCTGGCGGGTGTCTTGGCAATGTTCTCTGTTTTGTGTCTGGATCACAAGGACCGTTTGCGGGGTGGTTGTCCTTCTGCAGGGGGTGGGGTGCTGGTGGCCTGTTGGTCCTGTGGCGGGACCTCCTGTCCACTAGCGCCGGTGGACGTGGAGGGCTGTTCATCGTTCGGGCTACTGTCAGGGGCCCGTTGTTGTGCACAGTCTCCCTCCTGGTGTTGGCCATGTCTGCCAGCACCCCTGCAAGGGTGACCAGGGTGTTGTTAATGGACTTCAAGTCCTCCCTGATCCCCAGGTACTGTTCCTCCTGCAGGCGCTGGGTCTCCTGAAACTCGGCCAGTACCGTGCATATGGTCTCCTGGGAATGGTGGTATGCTCCCATGATGTTGGAGAGTGCCTCCTGGAGAGTGGGTTCCCTGGGCCTGTCCTCCCCCTGTTGCACAGCAGTCCTCCCAGTTTCCCTGTTGTCCTGTGCCCACTGCCACTGACCCCAGGTCCCTGATTGTCTTGGGTTAGTGGGTTTGCCTGGGGTCCCTGTAGTGGTGGACACACTGCTGATTGATGTGTCCTGGGGGCAGTGGCATGGGCCCACTGGGTAGTTGTTGTTGTGGTGTTTCCTGAGGGGGGAGGTTCAGTGGTGGTTTGGGACTGTGGCAGGGGAACCAACTGTCCAGAGGTCCCTGATGGGTCAGGCTGGTCGTTTTGATCCAGTCGTGCAGAGCTGCTGTCATCACTGTGGGCCTCTTCTGTCGGGGGACTGGATATAGCTGGCACCTCCTGTCCGGTGACGTTTGGTAGGGGTCCTGTTGGGGTGTAAATGCATAGTTATTGTATCTGTGTGTGCCATCTTGTGCAATGGGTGAGTTTCCCTCTACTCCTGTGCTAGCACTATCGGCTTGGGCTCTTGTGCGAGTGGTGATTTTGTGGCCTGGGTGAGTCTCTCTACTAGACATGCTTTGGTCATGGGTGTCCATGCAGGTCTGTGATGGGTGTCCATGCATTGGTGTTACATGCAGGGCTTGGTATTGGGATGTGTGGGTTGTGATAGTGGGGTATCTGTGAGATGTTGGGGTGATGGGTGTGAGGGTAGGGGTAGGAGTTTGTGATGGCATGCAGGTAGAGAGGGGATAAAGTAGTTAAGATTTGACTTAACAGAGTCCTGTCCTCCTGCTACTCCTGCAAGGCCCTCAGGGTGCATGATCGCCAAGACTTGCTCCTCCCATGTTGTTAGTTGTGGGGGAGGAGGTGGGGGTCCACCGCCAGTCCTTTGTACAGCTACCTGGTGTCTGGATACTACAGAACGCACCTTCCCCTGTAGGTCGTTTGACCTCTTCCTGATGTTATCCAGTGTTCTGGGGTGCTGTCCCACTAAATTTACCCTGTCGACAATTCTCCGCCATAGCTCCATCTTCCTTGCAATGGAGGTCTGCTGCACCTTTGATCCGAATAGCTGTGGCTCTACCCGGATGATTTCCTCCACCATGACCCTGAGCTCCTCCTCAGAAAACCTGGGGTGTCTTTGAGGTGCCATAA
The DNA here is from genome assembly GCF_031143425.1 of Pleurodeles waltl. Lineage (NCBI taxonomy): Eukaryota > Metazoa > Chordata > Amphibia > Caudata > Salamandridae > Pleurodeles > Pleurodeles waltl. The sequence continues at coordinate 353,347,058 of NC_090438.1, forward strand.
TTTGGAGTGCGTGATGTTTGTTGTGCTGTGTGATGTGTTGTGTTGGGGTGTGGTCTTTGAGGTGTGGGGATGTTGTATGAGTGAAGGTGTTGTATGCCTGTGGATGCTGGGGATGTGTTTGCTATTCTTGATCTCTCTGCTTCTTACCGAAAAGTCATTGTAAGGGGTGGGTGTTTTATAGTGGTCTGAGTGTGTGGGTGTGGTGTGTGTATGTGTATCAGGTGTGTGTATTTTGAATGGTCCAATGTGGTTGTGTTTTGTAAATGTATGTGTATTTTGAGCGCAGCAGTGTGTACCGCCAATGGATTACCGCAGTTGAACGATCGCCACGTTGATTCGTGGGTCATGATAGTGTGGGCGTATTGCTGTTGGCGTAACGGTGTAGGTTTGCTATTGCCAGTTTATCACTGACCTTTGGTGTGGCGGACTTGTGTGGGTGTCTGTATTGTGGTGGATTATGAGATGTGGGTCATAATACCTGTAGCGGATTTCCGCTGCGGCCACGGTATGTTGGCAGCCGTCAGCACGGTGGTAAGTGTGATTTACCGCCAGGGTTGTAATGAGGGCCATAATGTCCCCATCCTCCATCAGGTCCCCAACTTTTAATAATGCCAATCCGGTCCCAACATTCAAAACCTTCCAATTTCTTAATTTCCCACAACCAGCCCACCTCCCAAAGTGGGGTCTCTTTAGTGGGACGCATATGCCACCCCCTCATCTTATTAGCTCTCGCCCAAGCCTTCAGGGCTGCCTGCGTCGCTGGAAGAAGATGTCTAATCCCACCTCCCTCATAAAGGAACTGCCTGCACGACCTCCTATCCCATTGGAGCCGCTCTAGGTGGAAAGAGGGATGTTCCTCTGATGCGAATATCCAGTTGTTAACATTGACCAGGTGCGTCGCCCAGTAATAAGCCTCTATATCCGGCAGAGGCAATCCCCCTGCGTATTGATTGCATTGTAGTGTCTTAAGAGCTATTCTAGGATGTTTCTCCCCCAGAGGAAGAGCTGCAGATCACGATCTATGACCCTGAACAGGCTTGAGGGGATCTGATAGTATGTGTTTTGTAGAACATATAGGAGCTTTGGTAAGGGAATCATTTTAGTCATTACCATTCGGCCCATCAATGTAGGAAGCAGTGTTTTCCATCTGTCCAAGTCCGTCCTGCACTCCTTCATTACCCTCCCCAGGTTATGAGCATGGCATCTATCAGCTTCGTGTGTCACGTAAATGCCAAGATAGATGAAGCCTTCACCTGTACACTGCAGCCGTATCGGCAAACGGGGGCAGCAAAGCATCATCTTGCGGTGCATAAAGAATTGTTTTATCCTAGGTAATACAAAATCCTGAGAGCCTCCCATATTCCTCAAGTGGGAGAAAGAGCGCCGGGAGGGAGACCACTGGGCGAGTTATGTAGAGGAGGACATCAACCGCGTATAAGGAAATACGTTCCTCTTCCTCTTTTAGTCTAAAACCGTAGAGGCTCGGACAGGTGCGGATCTTGCACGCTAGGGATTCCAGGGTGAGGGCAAACAGTAGGGGGGACAGCGGGCATCCCTGTCTCATGCCCCGTGCAATGGGGAATTCAGAGGAGAGGACTCAGTTTACCCTCACCGCCACCACCGGGCTGCAGTAAAGCAGGCACACCCACCCTCTATATTTTGGACTGAAACCAAATTGTGTTAGCGTAGCTTCCAGGAAGGGCCAGTGCACCGCATCAAAGGCCTTCTCCACATCTAGGGCTAGAAACAGGTGAGGTTCAAGTCGACCCATGATCGCGGCCAGCCACACATGCGCTCGCCTCAGGTTATGTCTTGTGGAGTGGCCAGGCATAAAGCCAGTCTGGTCTATACGAACTAATTGTGGGATAACACCTATCATGCGAATTGCCAGTACTGTGGCCAAAACTTTCACTTCCACGTTTAGCAGAGATATCAGTCTGTATGACGCACACCACCATTTGGTTTTCCCCTCTTTATATATCACTGCTATCTCAGCCCTCATTAAGTCTAGGGAAGGACTCCTTGCTCACAAGCCTTCAAAAACATATTTAAGAGATGGGGCGCTAATACATTGTGGAATCTCTTAAAGATCTCCGCCGGAAACCCATTTGGGCCTGGGACTTTGCCCGATCTCAGCCTCGTCACTGCTGCTGTGATCTCATCTAATGTAATGTCTTCCTCTATTCCTTCCTGTCCCTCTACATCCAAGACAGGAACATCTATACTGTCCAGATATTCAGTGATGCAGTCGGCATTTTCTAATGGTCTTGCCCTGTAGAAGTCTCTTTAATAACAAGAAAATGCCTCTGCAATATCTTTGTCGGTGGACACCCTAGTCCCGTCTTGTGACTCCACCTCTTGTATCCATCTAGCCTCCCTTTCCTTCCGCCCAAGCAAGGCTAATAATTTCCCGGCTTTGTCCCCAGTCTCATATAGCCTGCATTGGACCGCCTGCAGACGATTCCTAGCCTCTTTTTCTGCTGTCGCTCGATATTCAGCTTTGTTGATGAAGGAGCATGGATGTAGGATTCTGTATTACTGCTCCCTCTAATTCTAGGAGCTTGCCTTTCATATTATTTAGCTGTTTATTGGCTCTTTGCCTTTTCTGAGCTACTAGATTTTGTGCACTGTCTCGGAGTACTGTCTTGTGAGCCTCCCACAACACCACTGCAGAGCCGACTGGCCCCAGGTTCTCTTTAAAATATAAGTCAGTATCCACCCTAAGTCCCTTCACCACCTCACAGTCTTGTAGATCCCAAGCACATATCCTCCACCCCATGCGCCCCTTCAGTCGTCACCCCAGATGCACCATCAAAGGGGAGTGATTCGACAGTCCCCTTGCCAGGTATTCAGCTTGGTGTATTTTGCCTACCTCTCCCGCCGGGGCAAAAATATAGTCTAAATGGGAGAAAACCCTATGAGCCCCAGAGAAATACAAGTACTTTCTGTCTGTTGGATGCGTCCGTCTACACAGGTCCAACAACCCCAGTGTGCCACAGTTTTGGGTGGGTCTGATCAGGACTGTGGTTGGGACACCCCTTGAGGTCACCGAATATCCTAAAGAGGTAGTGTACTGGGGCAGAAGAGCAGCTAAAGGCATACACGGGAAAGGACAGCTATGGACAGGCACAGGAAACAGGAAAGTAAAAGAAGATCAACCCTTGTGTGAACAAACAGGAAACGGATTACTAATGGACAAACAAGCTGGGGTTGTACACAGAGTAGGGCGCAGAACCTCCCACAGTGACAGGGAATGTCAATGCCTCTGTGCAGTTTGCTCTTACAGATAGTCACCCTGCCAGCCCCATAGAAAGGAGGCAGCAGAAGTGATTCTGTCTCTGGACCCTAGAGCACAAACAAGGACAGTACTTACATACACAAGACACGCTCTTGTGGGTACAGCTGGAAACACAGTGGCGATTCCTGTAAAAACAGCAATAGCACACTGTCACTGTTAGGAACGAAAGACAACGTATAACATTAGACAAGGATGGGGGCTGGAATTGCCTCCTGGGAACCAGGGGCCAACCCTAGTACAAAGGAGGACACTTATACACTGGTGAAGACTGATAGAACACTTACCAGACACAAATACCGAGAGGAAATGGAAACAGAAGGAAACAAACTATGAGGCAGAGGCAAGAACTGGGAACAGACTCAGGCTGAAGCGAAGGCAGGACTAGGACTGGAAAACAGGGTGCAAACTTCATGCTATAACATACAGAGAAAGGACTGGGAAACAGAGAGCAAGTTCTGGCTGGTACAGGCACGGACAGGGCTGGAATACAGGGAGTAGGAATATGCAATAAACAGGACTGGGAAACAGAGAGCAGGTTCAGGTTGCAACAAGGCAGGAGCAGGACAGAGAAACAGGGAGCAGGCTCTGGAAGAAACAAACAGGTACAAGGCTAAGATATAGGTAGCAGACTCCGGCTGGAACAATCAGGAGCAGGGCAAAGAAACAGGAAACAGGATCAAGCTGGAACAGAACAGGAACAAAACTGGAACACCATCCGACAAAGGGTCTGTAACACAAAGGAATCAAACTCCAATGCACGACAGGGAACTTGAGGAAATGGCTGCTGATAAGCAGTTCCAAGCTGGGCTGCACAGGAGAGGTCTCAGGTGCGTGTAGCTTCAGACACTCACAAGCCCTGGAGGAGAGGATCCAGTGAAAAGGAGCAACTGGACTTCTCCCATAGAAAACAATGGGAAACAGAATCCGGGCTTTCCTGACTACCAGGCTGTGCATTATGGGATTTGCAGTCCCAGGAAGCACATGTAGTACTACACACGTATACCATGGCCAAAAGAGAAACAAACCTGTGTCAGCAAGGGCCTTTAGATAACCGTTCAAGGTGATTTCCAGACTCCTGACAGTCCCCGTACACCTATATATCTATGATCAGGGTCCTCCCATCGGCGAATGACACAAAAGGGAGGGGACAGACGGATCAGGATTGCTACTCCCCTAGAGACAGACGTGTATCCCGCATGTGCCAGCACTACATATGGGCCCCTGCTCAGAAAAGCACACCTCATACCCCTGAGATGAGTCTCTTGGAGGAGTACTATATCTGGTTTCTGCCTTTTAATATATTGGGACACTAGTCCGCGCTTAAACTTGTCCCCCAGACCATTCACATTCCAGGAGAGGATAGTAAAGCCCTGTTCATTTTCAGAGAGCATCGCCCTAGCTTCTCTCAAGGGGGCCATCTGAAACATCTAATCATAGTAGCTAAGCTCTGCGGCCACTCGGACCTCCAGGAGCTTGAAAGAGGGGATAGAGGAACAACCTTTCCAGTCATGCAATACTCAACTATTTGTGTCTGTGGGTTAAATTGTAACGTGACAACAACAGTGAAACTAACCTTCTTGTAACAGAGCCCCATCCCACTCCCCTTCCCACCTCCCTTTGGCACCTGGGAGTGTACATCTCCACACCCCTACCCCACAAGAGACAAGAGGTCTGTAGCCCCCCCTCCCTCACCCTGCCCTCCCAACAATACAAACTTGTAGAACGTGTTTAAAGGGGAGATGTGCCACCAAAACAGGTGGAAATCCAGCTTTTTAGTGCTCAGATGAGAAAGTCTTCTTTCTCTCGTATGCAACCCTGTATCACACCCCCCTTAGTCTTAAGAGAACTGTAGTCCTCCTGGAGGGGGGGCGAAACGGTATCGTCTCTCCATGCTCCTCCAGCCTCCATTCATTGAGCCACCCCCGGACCTCTGGGCCTCCGGCACTTCTTTCTCCGCCTTCGTATTGTCAATAGCCTCCAATAGCAGGTGAGGGGACCCCCCCGGGTCCGATCGACCCCCAGGCATCAGCAAGTCCGCAGCTGTAGCTCCACCGCACCCCGAGTGCTTGCGCTACGATTCCCCTCCAAGTCAGTAGTGTCCGCTCCCCTTGCCACCCGCGAGGAAGGCACCACAGTGTGTCGCTGCCAGTTCTCTGTCTCTGCCCTTCTCTGCGCATCAGGAGGGACCAATCCTTGGGTCTCGCACCCTCCCTCTCCTGGGGTCCCTTCTCAGCCTCTCCACTCTCTTTCCTAGAGAGCCGGGGACGCTCCTCAATCCATCCCCAGGCCTCTTCCGGTGACTGAAAAAAGAAAGTCTTACCCTGAAACAAGACCTTTAGTTTGGCGGAAAAGAGGAGCATGTTCTGGAGCTGAAGACCACAAAGCCTGGCTTTGACCAAGTCAAAGGTACGACTATGACCAAGTCAAAGGTACGGCGTTGTTTCTGTACTTCTCTAGTGTAGTCAGGGAAGACCAGGGTCTTAGAGCTGTCATGCCGGATCTCCCCCATTCTATGTACTTCCATTAGGATCATATCTTGTTCCTGATAGTTCAGAAAATGGGCTATCACAGGCCTAGGGGGCGCACAAGGCGGGGGCCTCCCCCCCAATGCCCTGTGGGCACGTTCAAACACAAAGTAGGCAGAAAACTTTTCAGGCGGAAGGACTCTCCTGAACCACTGCTCCAAAAAATGATTCATATCAGTCCCTTCAAGCCCTTCTGCAAAGCCCACAAAGCGGAGATTATTGCGTCAAGCTCGGTTTTCAGCGTCCTCCAGCCGCCGCAGGTCCCTAACTGTGTCCTCCATTTCAGATATGCGTGACTCTGTGGACGTGACTCGCTCTGCCACTTTACGGAGGTTTTGTTGGAGCAGGGAGACCTCTGAGTGTACCTCGCCCATTCGCTCCTCCAGAGCCCCCCTGGATGCCTGAATCGCAGAGAGAAGCGCATTATTGTCCGGTGCCACCCCAGGATCTGTCACTGGCATCGGGGGAGGGGGTCACCACCTTGGTGTAATGATCCATTTTGCCCTGTCGAGGCTGTTTAAGCTCCTTATCTCGTGCCATTGGGAGACCTCCACAACAAGCCCCTCTGGCTCCCCAACTTCTCAGTGGCCCGCCAGTAGGGCACGTACCACCGCGTCCAGCCGCAAGCAGGAAACTGGGGGGGCCCCTCTCAACCTCCCCCCGCCCCGGAGCAAGCCAGGCGCTCACCTGACGGTCTCTCTGCCAAGTCTCCTTCTGTTACCGGAGGGGAGCCGGTGCCCTCCTCAGTTATCTCTGCACCTTCGACCACCCCCGGGACGGCGTATAGTCTCTGAATCCCACCGATTTCCCACCTCTCTGCACATTACTAGCCGGTCGCCATCCAACAGGCTCGCAGACTTCTCCTGCCTCCTGGCCACTCTCCATCTCTTACGGGTATCGGAGCAGCAATGCCCGGTCGCCCGCCTTCGGCCTCTCAAGGCGCCCAAAATCCAGGGGGGAGGGATGGGGGGTTGAGCCGTACCACCCTCGCTCTGGCCTCTCTTCCATCCAGGGCATACTTCCCTCTCTGCTCCTCCGCTGCCCCAGCTCTGGCACCGGAGATCCGATTTCAGTGATGGTAGTGCACCGGAGCCATGCCTCACCGCCCCTGCCCTCCGCGTCGACAGTCTACCTTTAACCAGCCCCAGGCACCAGGCGCTCCAGGGGTGTCCCGGCCAGGAGTCCTGCAAACCACGGGCCAAATCTCGGCCGTCCTTCTCCTCCGATGCACCTCTCCCTCACCTCCTCTCTCGCGGTGGGAAAACCTCCAAGTCTGGGCCCGCCGTGCCTCCCCGGTGACCGCAGAGGAGCACCCCAGTCACCTCACACTCCACCGTCCGGGGACCGCACAAAGAAGGAGGGAGGGGAGGAACCCCTCTCTTCCGATTCAGTATGTCTCGGAGGGGGAAATAGTGAACAAAGGATATTTTGGCAGAGGCCGCTACGAGCTCTTCAAGAAGCATCTGTCCTCCACGCCATCTTGGCTCCGCCCCTCCATTAGCATTGTTGATCATCGTCTCAGCCACCGGTTCTTCTTCATCATCGCTATTAGTTTGTACTTCTATACCAGTGTCTGAACAATTAACGGAGCATGTTGTCTTACAAAGTAAGTCCCTTCCCAGCAGGGATACTGGACTCGAGTCACAGACTACAAACCTAGCCTATACGTTTATGTCCAATGCTGTTTTGGCCCATTTGGCAAAAGCTGATGCTACTGCTGTGACTGAGCCCTTTATCCTCAAACAGATGAGTCCGCGAGCCAAGTTGCCTAGCAGGAAATGTCAGTTGAGATTTAGCATTAAGGGGCATATTTATACTCTGTTTGCGCCGGAATTGCGTCGTTTTTTTTATGCAATTCCGACGCAAAACTAACTCCATATTTATACTTTGGCGTTAGACGCGTCTAGCACCAAAGTCCATGGAGTTTGCGTCATTTTTTAGCGTGGACACCTACTTTGCGTTAATGATATGCAAGGTAGGCGTTCCCGTCGAAAAAAGTGACTCCGAGGCATGTGCGCCGTATTTACACTCCCGGGCAAAAATCACGCCCGGGAGTGGGCGGGTCAAAAAAATTTACGTCCAGCCGCTTTTGCGTTGTTTTTTAGCGCCTGGTCAGGGCAGGCGTTAAGGGACCTGTGGGCTCGGAAGGAGCCCAGAGGTGCCCTCCCATGCCCCCAGGGACACCCCCTGTCACCCTTGCCCACCCCAGGAGGACGCCTAAGGATGGAGGGACCCATCCCAGGGAACATAAGGTAAGTTCAGGTAAGTATTTTTTTTTGTGGCATAGGGGGGCCTGATTTGTGCCCCCCTACATGCCACTATGCCCAATGACCATGCCCAGGGGACAGAAGATGGCCATTAGGCAAGGGGGCATGACCCCTGTCTTTGCTAAGACAGGAGTCATTTCAATGGGGGTTGGGAGTCGAAAAAAATGGCGCAAATCGGGTTGAGGCGATATTTTTGCCTCAGCCTGACTTGCCCCATTTTTTGGCGCCCAAGCTCCATATTCCCCTACGCCGGCGCTGCCTGGTGTACGGCATTGTTGTCAGTATCGCTTTCTGAATAACTGACCTATGGGGTCTAATTTGTTTCCCATTTCAGTGAAGATACAGACTGTCTAGCTGGACATAAAACAGTAAGTAGCTTGCCAAGGTGTAAGAGCTTTTGGAGTCAACCAGTAATGTTATTTCTGTAGAACACTGGGGGATGATAGCTTCCTAAAAAACAGGCCACTTAACTTGATACTACAGATGATGGTATACCACTTTTTACTCATGTATGCTCATGCTTCATTGTTTTCAGTCAGTATCCCAAAGTATTATTTTATGTATCAATATGGAGCCCCAACCATAACAAATTATTCCATAGCATATGTTATACGTCACTTATAGAGCCAAATTCGGCATGCTGACAATAAGGAAACAGACACAGTGAGAGTTTATAGATATACGGATGAGTGCAACTGAAAATGAGAAAAGTGTAAAATGATTCTCGAAAGGTAAGTTGTTAACCATTAGTTTGAAGCAAAACGGGCATTTTATTCCAGCTCTGGACCCCAAGAATAAGAAAGAAAGCCATCCCTTGCAGGTTTTCTTCTTCCTAGGATATCTAGGCAAGAAGTGTTCTGAGGCCTGGAAATGATGGACTAGAACGTATTTTCTGAACTTGTTCTGTGAAATAAGTGCTTTGGTCATAAGCACATGATATACCGTGCACAGTCTTCACCTTGAACCTCGTGCAGGGCCAAGGTGAAGGATCCATTTCACAACTGGTTTAATACGATCTGTCCAGCTGGAGGCTGGGTGTCACCGTTTTTTTCTATAGGAAGTTAAGTTTGACCTCGTTTGCACTGTCCAATCCAGAGCCATCTACTTTGTTCCTGGATGTGGTACATTGAGGGATATACAATACTTAAATTAGCATCTGAGAGTGTGAAATGTTATGACAAGACCCGAAGCTCCTATTTTGCTAATTTATTTTCTTTAATTTAAATAGCAGCTGCAGTCAGGAAGAAAAAACTACAGAACCCATAAGGCGAACAACAGTAGCCAATGGGAAATAAAGTGTAGTTTAACAATATGCACCAATCACCGTCGAGCAGACCCAATAATATCTATCTTGACTGAGAACAGCCGTCTTTTCTTGCTGCTCGCAGTCAAGGTAAGTATTATTTTTCATCTACTTTTACACATGTATGTCAAATGTTTAATGCAGTGGTTTAATTGTGTTACATGCGCTTTATACTTCGCCCGTCTCTGCTTTTCCAGTCGACTTGTAACCGCATTTCTGCCTCGCACCCTGCGTTGCGCGCTATTCACATATTTCACAATTTTCCCCTCAACGCGCGGTCGCCATTTTAACCGGCTGTTGAGGGGAAACGAGTGACTGGCATATCTGCCGTGTGTTTCTTTACCTTCTTTTCATCTAGTTCCGGCTGCCTGCAGCGCCCTGTGTGCTCCGTTTCATAGGAGCTCCTCGGCTTTCAGTTTTGGTGTATTTCCCCGCCCCTAGGCAGAGCCTGGTCTTCTCCTTCACTGTCTGTGAGGAGGTTAACCCCTTCCTTCCTATTCTTGCCCATAGCCTGCTAATACTGTGTTTTCTTGCCACCATGGACAGCTCCACTGTATCCCAGCTTATTCATGAGGAGGAGGAAGAAGTCCTCAAGGATAACTTGAATGATTTCATTCAATTGTCGGTTGAGCAAGCTGTTTCAGCTTCATGGGAGAAATTATTTAAGAATTTGGAGAATTCTGTTGTCAAGATGGTCTCAAAAACCATGCTGGCCCAGTCTGCGGGGGATAGCAGAAAGCGTTCTGGCCCTTAAAAAAATTCTAAAACGACGCTATTGGGAGGTGAGAATTTCTCACAGAGGACGTGGCTCCTCAAAGGCCTCCTTTAAAGGAGGGGTTACCATTATCTAGACCTTCAAAAAAGTGCATGGAAAATTCTAAACATTTCTCCTCCCCTATTATTATTTAGAAGATTCTTGACACAGATGATGAGATGCATGACCCTCACTCGGATTCAGATAATTCCGATAAGGGACAATGGAGATGTTTTCTCCCCTCCTCCTCACAAAAGAACCAAATCTGAGAACCAGGATCTGTCAGGGCCATGCAAAATAATGGATGCACAAGGGGTTCCAATGTTTGACCCGAACGACATTCAACATCCGCGCTCTACTGAGTGGTTTCCCGCTGACCATGTGGCGGAATATGTAACATCTAGGTTGCGTACTTCTTTAGACAAATAAGTATGGGCGAAACTTACTCCGAATGTCCCCGTCCAGCTTTACCTTCAAAAATAACAACAACACCTACTATTGATTTGTCCCTGATAACTTTCTTTACGAAGTTTGGGAAAGACCCTCGTAAAGGGGTGGATAAAGCTTGGTCTACCCGACAAGACAAACTTTTGGACATTGTAGGGCCCTTAACCTGTATTTTTGACATGGCTGAATCAGCCTGCTTGGAATACGCCACAGTTGATCCCATGGAGTTATCGTTGTGGGCTCAGCGTGCCTTATGTCTACTTGGCAATGCTAACTTGGCCATTACCCATGAACGCAGGAAAGGACTCCTGCTGAAGCATGACCCAAGTCGGTAAACCTCGCTGGCTCAGATCCAGGTATTAAGGCAGAGGGTTTACTTTTTGGTGACTCTTTCATTAAAGAACTGAGCAAATATGTCGCAACTTTTGCCTCATTGGATAAGGCACAACAGTCGTTGAAAAAGATGTTTTCATCTCGGGTTTTCTCCAGGGCCGGCAGAGGCAGGAACCGCTTTGCCGGCCCTACCTATCCCAACCAAGGTTCCCAAGGCTACTACAACAGCAACTCATACCAGGAGTACAGGATGCAGTTTTATCCACAAAGGAACAGGGGTTTCAGGAACAAAGGCAATCGCAGTTCCGGGTTCTCATTACAACCCGATAAGTCAACTTTCTTCTCTTCCCGTCGTAGGGGGTTGTATTACTCTATGCCTTCCAAAATGGCAAGATCTCATAGCAGATCGTTGGGTTTTAAATACAGTTCAGGGTTATGTTATCAAGCTCTACTCAGAGCCTTTTCAATCAATTTTCCCTCATCCTCCTCAGTTTTCTGTTCAAATGACAAACTTAGTCACTTTAGAAATCCAATCTCTTTTGCAGAAACAGGCAATTGCCCCTTGTTCTCTAGACCCTTCGGGTTTAGTCAGCTCAGTTTTTCTAGTCCTAAAGAAGAACAAAAAGATGCATCCCGTTATCAATCCAAAACAGTTCAACCAATTTGTCATATATCACCACTTCATGGTGGAAACTATTCTACACCTCAGGGATTCCTTGCTTCAAGGAGACTGGATGGTGCGACTGGATCTACAGGATGCGTACCTCACAGTTCCCATGCACCCAGATTCTCAGAAAATCTCCAATTCCAATGGCTCAATCAAACATTCCACTTCACTTCCCTACCTTTTGGCCTGTCGTCCGCTCCTTGGTATTTCAAAAAACTAATGAAACCGGTAGTGGCCTTTCTCAGAGCCTGAGGGATCAGACTGATCAGTTACGTGGACGATATCCTTATCATGAACCAGAATCCTATGTACCTTCTGTCTCACGTCCATCTCACTAGTACTCCTCTCTCAGATCTCGGTTTTATTATCAATTACAAAAAGTCTTTCTTAATTCAGGCTCAAAGAGTCAAGTTTTTAGGTTTTCTAGTAGATTCCATGTCAGCCACTCTTCTCCTTCTGTCAGCTAAAATAAAATCCATAAAATCGGAAATCCTTCTGATCGACTGGAGGCACATGGTCTCTAGAGGAGTCAAGGTTGCACATCAACTGTTTAGAGATGCTTGCCAGCACCTTTGCAATCAAAAGTCTTGCAAGAGACATGGGGGTCATTACGACCTTGGCGGGTGGCTACCGCCGGCCGCCAGGCGGTAACCGCCGTGCGGCCCCCATTATGACATTCCCGCTGGGCCAGCGGGAATGAGGCCACAACATAGTAGCCGGCTCCTAATGGAGCCGGCGGTGTTGCAGCCGTGCGACGGGTGCAGTTGCACCCATCGCGCTTTTCACTGTCTGCTATGCAGACATTTAAAAGCTGGCCGGGGCCCTGTTAGGGGGCCCCAGGACACCCCTTACCGCCAGCCTCTTCCTGGCGGTGCAAACCACCAGAAACAGGCTGGCGGTAGGGGGGTCATAATGCCCAGGGCAGCGCTGCTTGCAGCGCTGCCCTGGCGGATTATCACCGCCGGGGCTAAAACGGCGGGAAACCGCCGGCCCCGGTGGTGCGACCGGCCTCCGTACCGCCAGCCTGTTGGCGGTACGGACGCCACATTACCCCTGGCGGTCTCTGACCGCCAGGGTCGTAATGACCACCATAGTTTATTGTTCGGTGCTTCTGAGAATGGACAACTTTTCTGCAGTTCGTTACATCAACCATCTGGGAGGCACAAATTCCAAGCCTTTAGCGGAATAGGCGAAAGGGTTTTGGGAGTTTTGTCTTCAAAACAGAATTTCAGTTCAAGCAGAGTATTTGCCGGGCAATCTCAGTTCAGTAGCAGATTGGCATTCTCGTCACTTCCAAGACTCCATTGATTGGAAGCTTCACACCGAGGTATTCAAAACCATACCTCACAAAAGGGGTCCCTTTCACATAGATCTTTTTGCATCCCGTCTCAATACACAACTCCCACAGTTCTTCAGCTGGCACCTAGATCCATTAGCACTAGCCTTCAAGGCTTTTTCTCAGGATTGGTCATCCTCCTTCAATTATGCCTTCCCTCCGTTCATCATGATCTCAAGATTGCTGGCTCAAGTCAGACGCCAACAGGCCACGTTAGTTCTCATAGCTCCTTTCTGGCATTCCCAGGGTGTGGTTCCCCACTCTGCTGGAACTTTCAATAGATGCTTCTTTCCTAATTCCCTCCTTTCCAGAACTCTTGACCAACCCCCTCGGCCTCTGCCACAGGCTGATACTACAGAATCCCCTCCCCCTTTCAGCCTGGAAAATATCAGGGAATCCCAATCTCTGCTACCTATTTTGACAGAAGCTTCAAACTTCATCAATCTGGCCTGGGCTCTAGAAACGAAAAAAGCATATAGATCAGCATGGTCTCTCTGGCATAGGAGGTGTGTGGGAAAACACGTTGATCCGTGTACAACAGATATAACTTTGATTGTCAATTTCCTGGTGGCAGAAGCCAGTAAAGGTAAGTCTTTTCGTACTATCAACCTGTACAGATCTGCAATTTCATCTTCTCACGCGTACATCAATGGAAAACCTGTTGGAGAACATCCGTTGGTTTGCCATCTGTTAAAGGGAGTAAACTTTTCTAATCCTCCAAAACCCAAATACAGTTCTTTGTGGAATGTAAATGCTGTGTTAAACCTTTTTGTTGACTAGACAGACAATTCAATGCTTTCTTTGAAACAATTATCTGCTAAACTCACCATGTTATTATGCCTTGTTTCTTTCAAACGTTTATCTGATGTTAGAGCGTTAGATGTTATAGCTCGTCATTTTACCCCAACAGGTGTTCTTTTTAATGTATATAGAAGTACTAAAACTAATCTTTCATTGGTTTTCTATCCCTTTTTTCCTGATCACCCTACGTTATGCGTAGGCCAGTGCTTGAAAGTCTATGAACAGCAGACAGCCGATTTGAGTAACACCTATGCATCCCAACTCCTCATTTCCTTCAGAAAACCTTTTAATCCTGTGTCCTCCCCCACCTTGGTCCGCTGGGTTCGTTGGATCATGTCCCTTGCTGGTATAGATATCTCTGCCTTTGGTGCCCACTCAGCTAGAGGAGCTACGGCTTCTAAAGCTTTCTGGTCTGGATCTCGCCTTGAAGACATTCTCAGATCAGCTGACTAGTCTAATGATAATGTTTTCAGAGTATTTTATTGTAAGCCAATTCAACTTACTTAATTAAATGTTATTGATTCGCTTTAAAATAGCATAATAGGAGCCTCCGGTCTTGTCATAAAATGTAGATTTTCCTAGTAATTTATGAAGGAAAGTCTTAATTTTATTATAGACATGGAGGCAAGTATTACCCCGCCTCTACAAATTCTGACATTTTTGTTTTATTCCCTCCCTTCCAGCATCTTCAACGACTCAACAGACCTCTTCTTAGAGATCCCTTCTTCATTCCTCCATCTACAGGAATATCGACCTCTCCTTCTCTCTTGAACACCCATCTTTCAGATCCACAGAGGCTTCTGAATTTTGTTTCTGGACTTTTGATGTTACTTCAATAACTTTTATCTGTTCTCATGGCAATATGTATTTATTGTACCATTATTCTGTTATTTGTTACTTATTAGTCTTGCACTAGAAAAGAGGGCTGCTCTCACTCAAGATAGGTATTATTGGGTCTGCTCGACGGTGATTGGTGCATATTGTTAAACTACACTTTATTTCCCATTGGCTACTGTTGTTCGACTTATGGGTTCCGTAGTTTTTTCTTCTTGACTGCAGCTGCTGTTTAAATTAAAGAAAATAAATTAGCATAATACTCGCCTCCTTGTCTTTAATAAAATTAAGACTTTCCTTCATAAATTACTAGGAAAATCTGCATTAGAGCCAATAACTCAGAACCCATCTTGTAATTTGGTAAATGAACGAAGGAGCAGTATCAGCCCAAACTCCTTACATTGTTCCCAGATACCAATTAATTGACTAACAAGGCAGTCATTAGTCTTTGTGCCTGTACATAGTTTGTGTAGTGCAAACCACACCGAAAAAGCTAAGGCCAAAACCTCATCTCTGTCCTAGTAAATGTGTGTTGAAGATCATTAGCTGCAATCAAAAGGTCAATAGCACAACAATTTGCGTGCGGAGGATTACATGAAGCAATATAAAATGAAATAATACATAAAATTAGTAGATACAAATTTCCTATTCACATTGTTTATGATGGTGGTACATATTCAAGTCATTTTTTCTTGTGAGGTGGGGAAATGTTGCATTAAATATTTTCCATATACTGTGTGAAATGCCATCTTTCATATGTAGGGTTTTATATCTTGAACTATAAAATTAATACCACAGTCTTCATCTTTTTTGCATTAGATGTTTGAATGACTCTTTTGAAACAATAGTGGTCTCATCACTTGTTACGGTAGCACAGTCGCGTTTTACTTGTTTCTGCTTGAACAGCTCATAATGAACAATCTGGGGAGCTATGAGGCAGCTTGAGTATGAAGTTATGTTCATTAAATGAATAAGGTGAAGTATAATATTGAGGAAAGGCAGGAGGTCTTCTTACATTTCAAGCAAAGCATTACAATTGCAAATATGTAGCATTTTTGTTTAATTTATTCCCCCTGTTGATGGGAAATATGAACACAATTACTTAAAAAATTAACGGCGTGGTTTTAATATCTGTTTTATGTATTCAAGGGTCTTGGATAGTAAATCCAGGTGGGAAGGATCTAAGAGGGCAGGATTCAGTTCAGATTTTCAAATTTGCCCCTGATTACGTAAACCAATTCAATTTCAATTCATTGGATGAAAATCTATTTTATGTAGGTTGCCTGAAAATCTGTCAAGGGTCCAGCACTCCTGGCGCTGTGGTCGACACCCTGATGTAACGTATTTATGAATGATCTGCCATATTAATGTGTATTCCACCATGACTGCGTGATATACGCATGGGCTTTCTAAAGAAAACAAATGAAACTGCTTTTGTAGACCAAACTAGGGCAGGTTTTTAGGGCTCATTGTATGTTCTGTACCTGCACTGTCCCTCAAATCTTCTGTTCTTTAAATGCAGCAAAAAGTGATAGTTTCTGAGAAACTATTGGGGTCTTGCGCCTGTTATTGATGGCATCTTCACCGTGTGTAGGAAGGGCATGGACTGTGACAGCACAGCGAATGCTGAGAAACACTTCAGGTCACATTAGCATTGTGTTATTGATGAGTAAAGGTGGCTCGGCAACTTTTTACAAGCCACAGAGTGTGTTATTCCGAAATGACTCTAGGGAGCAAAATGTGGTCAACCCTGTCTCATAATTTCAACTTTTTCTGCCATGTTTTGGTGGTCACTGGCAGCTACTGGCATCAGAAATCACAGGCCATTGAGGGGTATTAATAGAAATTGAAAAATAAGGTTCGAAAAGTATTTTTTTTTTAACCAAATGAAAAGTCTTTCAAGCATGCTTGCCTTGCATTTCAATGAGCAGAGCAGCCGGGGGAAATATATGGCCCCAGTAAAGGAAATAAGCAATGCCCTGTGTGCGATGTCCTGAGTGCTGGCAGGGAGGGGCCCTGGAGAGAGAAACTCGAGATGCAATGCAATGCTAAACATTTCACCTTATCGCTTCTAGGTTTAGCTACATTCTACCAGAAAGGACATATTGTGGCTTTAGTGAGCAGTGAGCTAAACAACCAGGTGTTTCTTTTGTAAAATAAGTTTATTTTAGGAGCCAGAGATAAACAAGGACAGCACTGAAATAAAGACAAAACAAATGTCAGGAACATGGGAAGAGCTGGTAGGAACGGAATGCTGCAATAAAACGCAGGCAGCTGCCAGCCTAAAACACCCAAAGTGAAAGGGAGCACAAAAAACATTAAAAAAACAATCTGTCACAGCAACAGATAAAGAAACCAAAGTGGCATAATACAGTAGTTGGTCACTGCTCTGAAACAGAAAAAGGAGGGAGAAGCCATAAGAAGTGTAGTAAAAGTATACATGAGGTTGAACGCTTACGCTCAGCCTAGAAAAGGAGCAACAATTGGGAAGTGGGCGTGGGTAGGGGGAATGGAAGGGGCAGTTTTGCACAGTCCGTGTGACTGACAATGACACTGGATTGTGCATAAATACAAATGATGTCCATTTTGGTTAGTAAGGATCACAAATGCAGGGGAACTTAAATAAAAAGAGAAATTTGCATACAGTTATAAGCTGGTGTAGGCAAACCATTGCTTGCCATCATGTTTATAAATCAAACTATAAATAAGGGAACTTTGAGGGCCCTGTCCTTCTACTTGTTTGTAGTCACCTTTACATGCACTTTTGTGCTGTAAACTATGACGGCGATATAACATCCCATCATTAGTTATGGACAGTACACTACAGCCCTCATTATGACCCTGTCGGTAATTACTGCCAAATTATGACCATGGCGGTGATAACTCCCATAGGCAGCCAATGTACCACACCAACAGCCAGGCCGGACAAAACACTCACCACGGCGGAAGCTGAAGATAAAGTACCGCACACCATATTATGACACAGGAAACCACCATGTTTTCCGGGGTGGTACCAATGCCATCAAAAGCCTGGCGGAAACACATCACTGAAAAGAAAAGACTCACCATGGGAGACACAGGGAAGAACAACGCCGCCATGGAACCTGAACTGCAAGTTTTCCCGATGATCTTCTACGTTATGCTCCATCTGGAACACCATCGCCGACGAAGACAACGACGGTGAGTACAGCTGCCTAGCACACAAGGGAGGGAGGGAGGGAGGATAACAAGAGTGATACACACACGTACAACACACACCCAACACACCCAACACACACCATACACACGTCCAGCTGCACGCCAAAAAACTATTTGCACCCAATACACAGCAGAATAATACAAGGATAACAGGAATGCACGAAAGTGAATGTATTAAAATCAACAGCTAATAAATTATTGAATTGTCCATGAAACAGATATGTACACATGTACACAAATGGGCACTGCCCAGTCCAATGTTTAAAGGGCCACAATGGACACAGGGCACAGTCCAAGGCCCAACTCGAATCCTGATTTCATCTGGATAGAACTCTGCTGGGGCATCAGTTTGCAAGTGAGCAGGCACCTCAGGGGGATTGGGGGCACCTCAGCCAGAGTCGGGAACAAGCCCACTGGTCCTGGAGGGGGCTCCATGTCCATTTCTCTGTCATGGGGAGTGCAAGGCCACAGTCTCCCGAGTGGGTACTTTCTCACTGGTTCTGGTGGTGGCTTCATGCCCGTTATTTTGTGCTGGGGAGTGAAAGGCCACAGTCTCTGTAGTGGGTGACTTTCCCACTGGTTCTGGAGGGTGCTCCATGCCCATTACTCTGTCCTGGGGAGTGCAAGGCCACAGTCTCTCGAGTGGGTGACTTTCCCACGGGTTCTGGATGGGGCTCCATGCCCATTACTCTGTCCTGGGGAGTGCAAGGCCACAGTCTCTGGAGTGGGTTGCTTTCCCACTGGTTCTGGAGGGGGGCCCTCATACAACAGCCCCTGTAAGCTGGCCTACATGGCTCCTTCTGGTGGTGATGTTTGCAGTGTTGTGGCAGAAAGAGGTACCTCCTGGGCAGCACCTACAGGTGGTGATAGCTGCAGTGTGGTGGCAGATGGAGGTGCCTCCTGGGCAGCCTCTACAGGTGGTGATGTTGGCTGTGTTGGGGCAGATGCCTCCTGGGCAGCCACTGCTGGTGGTGATGTTTGCTGTGTTGTGGCAGATGGGGGTGCCTCCTGGGCAGCCTCTGCAGGTGGTGATGTTTGCTGAGTTATGGCAGACAAAGGTGCCTCCTGGGCAGCACCTGTAGGTGGTGACTTTTCCTGTATTGTGGCAGATGAAGGTGCCTCCTGGGCAGCCTCTGCAGGCAGTGATGTTTGCTGTGTTGTGGCAGATGGAGGTGTTGGTGATGATGGCTGCACTTCCTCAGCTGGCGGTGGGGACCCCATGACCACTAGTGGTGGTGGAGGTGTCACCCTGACAGCCTCAGCTGGATTAGAGGGCTTCGTCCTCTCCATGACATGGGGCATGGATTCCTTACCCTTCCTGGCAGGAGTTGAGGGCTTCTTCCCCTTCTTGACTGGAGGTGCAGGCTCCTTCCCCTTTTTGCCTGGAGGTGCAAGCTGCTTCCTCTTCTTGCCTGGAGGTGTAGGCTCCTCCCCCTTCTTGCCTGGAGGTGCAGGCTCCTTTCCCTTCATGCCTGGAGGTGTGGTATTCTCCCCACCACGACGAGGTGCTGCCACCACTGTCCCCGTGGACTGTTTGGCTGAGGTGCTGGGCTAGGTCATATGGACCCTGCTCTTATGGGCAGAACTGGGGGAGGGGGAGAGAAGAGGTCTAGTTGGGCAAGGAAAAGCTTCTTAGAGACGGTGGGGCGGGAGGATTGATGGGAGTGGAGGGTGAGGGAGTAGTTGTAGGAGGTGTATGTCTGCTGGATTTGGGTGCAGGTGCATTGGCTGTATGTTGATGTGAGGTCAATGGCTATTGGGTGTGTGAGTGCTTGCGTTTGTGTCCTTTAGGAGGGGGGACAGACATGGTGGGAGAGGACACAGGGGACGCATGCATGGATGTTGTGGAGGTGTCTGCTAGTGAGGTGTGTGTGCTACTTGGTGTGGTGGCGCTGGTGGTAGATGTTGATCTAGTGCATGCAGGTGTGAGTATGGACATGACTAGGAGGGAGGTGGAGGAGGAGAAGAAGGAGGATATAGTGGAGGCAATGGATGTTGTTGTGTTAGCAACTGTCTGGTGTTTGCGTGAGTGCTTGTGGGATGACGTGGTGCTTGTGTTTTACTGTGCCAGTCTTGGGTGTTGTCTTGTGCATGCTCGTCTATATGGTTGCCTGGGATGGATTGGGGTTGAGGATAATGGGACTGGGAAGTGGTAGTTGGAGGGGTGGCGGTAGAAACAGGGACAATGGCTGCCATCAGAGAGGAGGCCAGAGCCTGAATCGATCTCTGTTGGGCTGCCAATCCACCGTGAATGCCCTCTTAAGGAATGCATTGCATTGCTGCATCTGGGATGCCAGCCCCTAGATGGCATTCACAATGGTTGATTGCCCTACAGAGATGGATCTCAGGAGGTCAATCGCCTCCTCACTCAGGGCTGACTGGGACAAGGCCTGAGGTGCCTGGGGTGAAGGAGAGGCCCACCCTCCTGGGTGAGCCTGCGGATGTACCTGCAGCTGGGGTGGTCACAGAGGTGTCCACCACCATCAGGGAGCTTCCATCGGAGGAGGTATCTGAGTCTGTGTTGTCACCTCCTGTCTCATCTGTGGTGTTTCACTCGCCCTCTGTCCCACTGGTTCCCTCAGCATCAGTGTACTCTGCCTCCTGGGTCCTGTGGGATGCAGCTCCCTCTGTCACCGTTGCCCCTGCTCCTCTGCCAGATGATGCTAATGCACACAAGGACAGGATGACAGAAAAAAAGGGGAGGGGAGAGGCAAAGTAAACACTGGGTCAATGACTGCACCAACACCACAGTTGGCATACACAGTATAGTCACACAGAGGGAACAGGCTTAAGCACTATGCATCGAATTGCCAGTGATATGGCTAGATGCGGCCACAAACCGCCAACTTCAGCAGTCCTGGGACCCACGATGCCCTGCCTGAAATGGACTGGTAACAAGCTAGGTTATCTGTATTTGCTATACACCCATTACCCTAGAAATGACCCAGGCTGTAATGTCTGGCCTGGCCTTAGGGGCACCCACTAACTCACATCCACCACCCGTATCGCACACCACCTGCCAAAATTTGTAAAGATACCCACTGTACTCACCCCTCCCTCACTGTACTCCCTCCTGTGATTCCCTCAAACGCCCAACCAGCTCAGGGTAGGCCACCACCAGTATGCGGGCCATCAAGGGGGTCAGGTTCCGACAGGCACCCCTTTCTCATTGGGAGGCCATCCCCAGCTGGGCCTCCGTGGTCTTCTGTGCCCAGCGTCTCAGGTCTTCCCACCGTTTCCGAAAGTGGGTGCTCCGCCTGCCATAGACCCCCAGGGTCCGCATGTCCTTGGTGATGGCACATCATAATCCCTTCTTTTGATGGGCGCTGAACTGCAGAGGCAATACAGACAGGAGAACACCATTAAACAAACAGTCCAGCCTGTCACACAAATGGCCCACCATACCCGTTTCCATCAACATTGGCACACACATCACACAGCGCACACCATGTACACCATCAAAAGACATTCACTCCACCCCCATGACACAATGCTTGCACACACATCTCCATGCATCCTTCCCACATGCATCGTGCCCATAGCGTACTCACTTGTTGGTCTGGAGTCCCATACAGCAGTCCATACTGGGGAAGGACCCCATACACCAGTCGCTCCAACTCCTCCGAAGTGAAGGCAGGGGCCCTTTCCCCGGTCACACGGGCCATAGTAGGTTGCAGACACAGGTCACAGCAGCACACGCAGTGTAGGTGTTCTCCTGTTGAAAGTCAGGAAACAAGTGAGGAATCAGATAGAAAATGGCAGTCACGTCCGCGGCAGTGTACACAGTCACCGCCGGCGCAGATCCCCATTGGCCACTGTACTCCATAGAGCCCCATATTATCCAATGAAGAATTGCACGATGGTGCACGACCGCCTTCCGCCAAGGCGCCCAACGTCAGCGGAATTACCTCACTTCCACCTGTCCCTTCATACAGGACAGGCAGTCGCCATTTCAGACGGGGAACAGTTATATCGACATAAACTGCGCCACCGATTAGATTGGCACATACCTCGCCATTAGCACTGTCCCATTACATAAGTGGGCCAAGTAGACTGAAGTTGTGGTTCCATTGTTCAAATTGTGACAGCCACCTCACTCTTGTATCCCTTAGATACCTACCACTGCAGATGAATAGGAGGTGGAGACATACCCCCATGTCCAGACGCCTTGTGCTCTTAGCTACACTGGGGGACAGGCACATTATTATCACCTATAGACTGGACAGGGCCACAGTCACAGAGCTCTGTGTCCAATTGGAGCCAGACCTGATCTCATCTATCCGTCATCCAACTGAGATCCACCTCATGTGCAAGTGCTATCAGTGCTCCATTTCTTGGCAACTGGTTCTTTCCAAGTGACCGTGGCCTTGGCAGCAGGAATATCACAGCCAATGTTCTCAATCATCCTGGCAAGAGTGTTGTCTGCCCTGGTAAAACACATGTGTAGCTGCATTTCTTTCCCCCAGGTGGAAGAATTGGCCACTGTGAAGGCCAGATGCTATGCAATGGGACATGTCCCCAATATTATTGGGGCATTTGATGGTACACATATTGCATTTGTCCCCCCTGCCAGAATGAACAGGAGATCAGGAATCGTAAGAGTTTCCACTCACTGAATGTGTAGATGGTATGCCTGGCGGACCAGTACATCTCCCATGTCAATGCTAAGTATCCTGGGTCGGTGCATGATGCCTTTGTTCTGAGGAATAGCAGCATCCCAAATGTGATGGCCCAACTACAGATACACAGGGTGTGGCTAATAGGTGAGCTTTGGTCCCCACCCACTGTATGTTAGTGCATGCCTTCTGGTGTTAACCCCATAGGATTGTGAGAGGCTAAATGTGCTCCCTCAATACTTGCAGGTGACTCTGGCTACCCAAACCTATCGTGGCTGCTAACCCCTGTGAGGAATGCCAGGACAGGGCTGAGGAACGGTATAATGAGGCACATGGGTGAACCAGACAGGTTATCGAGAGGACCTTCGGCCTCCTGAAGGCCAGGTTCAGGTGCCTCCATCTGACAGGTGGATCCCTGTGCTACTCACCCGAGAAGGTCTGCTCGATGGTAGTGGCATGCTGCATGTTGCACAACCAGGCCCTCAGATGCCATGTACCTTTTCTGCAGGAGGAGGAGACTGGAGATGCCCCTGCGGCAGCAGTAGACCCTGATGACAGTGAGGATGAAGAGGCTGAGGATGAGGACAGCAGAATATCAGTTATCCGTCAGTACTTCCAATGACACACAGGTGAGACAGTACAACTGCACATTCCTATGACTATTGGCATATTCTGTATGGCTGTAGCATGATGGCATTAACTTCTTTTGCATCTCAACTTACTGTCACCTATGGTTTGTCATTTTACAGATGTTGGTGATATAACAACAGTGTACTGATGTGCTGACTACAGCCAGCTACAGGTCATTATTTCTATGCTCTCACAGTGTACAGTTCATTTACACTAGATGTTAATGTTTCCATAAACACACATTATGAATCCATAAGATACTAGTAGTCAAGTTGTGTTCAAGGTGTTTATTGTAGTGCTAAGAAATTGAGGGGAAAGTGCAATGGAATGGGGTGATGATGGAGGAAAGTTCAGGGTATTGTTCCAGTCTGTTTGTAGCACAGGTGCAGTGTCCAAGGGGCCATGGGAAGGGGAGCAACGGCAGTTCAAAGTGGCCAAGGGAACTGAGTGGGACACAAGGGGGACAATCAGGAGAGTCTCATTTCCTGGTGGGGGTCTTGGCAAGTGTCTCTGGCTTCTGTCTCGGTCCCAGGGAACATTTGCAGGGTGGTTTACCTTCTGCAGTGGGAGGGGTGCTTGTGGCCTGTGGGTCCTGTGGTGGGGTCTCCTGCCCACTAGCTGCAGTGGAAGTGGAGGGCTGGTTTATGGACTGGCTAGTGCTAGGGCCCCGCTAGTGTGGTGTTGCCTCCCTCATGATTTTGACCATGTCTGCCAGGGCCCCTGCTATGGAGATCAGGGTGGTGTTAATGGCCTGCAAGGCCTCCCTGAGCCCCTGATACTGTCCCTCCTGCAGCTGCCTGTTCTATTGCACATTGTCA
Source organism: Pleurodeles waltl (assembly GCF_031143425.1). Lineage (NCBI taxonomy): Eukaryota > Metazoa > Chordata > Amphibia > Caudata > Salamandridae > Pleurodeles > Pleurodeles waltl. The sequence goes on from NC_090438.1 coordinate 353,370,885, forward strand.
AGGATCTGGCCCATTGTGTCCTGGGAATGTTGGTAAACTCCCAGAATCTTAGAGAGTGCCTCCTGGAGAGTCAGTTCCCTGGTGCTGTCCTCCCCCTAGCGCACAGCAGGTCTCCCAGTGTCCCTGTTAGCCTTTGCCTCTGTCTCCTAAACGGTGTGCCCACAGCCACTGACCCCAGGTCCCTGATTATCTTGGGTATGAAGTGTGGCCTGAGGTTCCTGTACAGGTGGTCACACTGCTGATTGACGTGTCCTGGGGACAGAGGTGTGGGTATGCGGGGTGGGTGCTGTGGTTTTGGATAGTGAAGGGGGAGGCTGTGTGGTGGACTGGGAGGGGGCTCGGTTGACCGGCTGTCCTGTGGTCCCTGATGGCCAGGTAGGTCATCCAGATCCAGAAGTCCAGAGTTACTGTCATCACTGGGGGCATCTTCTGTTGGGGGACTGGATAGTCGTGGCACCTCCTTTCCGCTGACATTGGCTGGGGTACCTGTGGGGATGTAAGTGATGTATTATGCTTCATGTGTGTGACATATTGTATATCCCTTGCTTCCCCTCTATCGTTGGTGTTGCTCTGCCACCTTTTGCTTGTGTATGGTGATGTATTGTGGGATTGTTAGTTTCCCTATGCTGTGCATGCTTTGGTGATGGGTGTCCATGCAGGGCTGGGAGGGCTGTCCATGCATTGGTATAGCTTGCTGGGCTTGGCATTGTGGTTAGTCATAAGCGGTAATTGTTGACTTACCAGTGTCCAGTCCTCCGACTACTCCAGTGAGTCCCTCGGGATGGAGTATTGTGAGGACTTTCTCCTCCCATGCTGTGAGCTGTGAGCTGTGGGGGAGGAGGTGGGAGTCCACCGCCAGTCCTCTGTAGGGCGAGCTGGTGACTTGCTACTATGGAACGTACCTTCCCCCATAGGTCATTCCATCTCCTCCTTATGTTGTTCCTTGTTCTTAGCTTCTGTCACACGACGTTCACCCTATCTGCGATTCTCCGCCATAGCTCCATCTTCCTTGCAATGGATATCTGCTGTACCTGTGCTCCAAACAGCTGTGGCTCTACCCTGACAATTTCCTCCACCATGACCCGTAACTCCTCATCAGTGAAATGGGGGTGCCTTTGTAGGGGCATGGGTGTTGTGTGGTGTGTGTTGGTGAGAGTGTAGTCAGTAATTTGGCGGGGTGTGTGATGTGGGGTGCGTGAGGGATGTAAGGGTGGAAGTGGTGGAAGTCTAGTTGTCTCAATGGTCTTGGTGTCAGTCTTATGGCAATGATTTGTATTCGTAAAGGGTTGTGGGTAATGTGGGTGTGTGTTTTAAAGTGGTGTGGGAGTGCTGTGTGAATGAATATCACGTGTGTGTTTTTCGTATTGGCCAATGTAGTGTTGTTTTGTATATGAGTGTCCATTCTGAGCGCAGCAGTATTTACTGCCAATGGTTTATCGCCGTTGAATGTCTGCTGTGGTGATTCGTGGGTCATAATGTGATGGGCTTTGTTTTGTTGGCGTAAAGGTATGGGTTTTGGGACCTCCACTTTAGCACTGACCTTTAGGCTGGCGGATTTGTGAATGTGGCTGTATTCTTTCGGATTGGTGTGTGTGTGTGTCATAATATGGCATAATATGGCAAACGGATATTCGCCACCGCGGCGGTATGTTGGCGGCCGTAAGCGGCATTTATCGCCAATGTCATTATGAGGGCCTATGATGCTACACAAAGGCTGTGGCATATTGTAGTGCAGAAGTTGTTTTGCAAACTTGGAAGCTGAAATACCAGGCCAACAAATACCAGAGACTCTTTAAAGTTGTGCAGTTTACAAGTGAGCACCAAAGGTAGTGCAGAGAACCCACCAAAACCGTGTCCTGGAAGTTTTATTTTGAATAGTTTTAGTTTGAATGTTGCCTGTTGGAAATGGGGTCTCTAGTTGTCAGTCAGTTTACAACCTGTCCAAGTAGGGACCCTCACTCTACAAAAAATAAGGGAGATACACAGCTCAGCTAACCCCTTCTCACCCCCTTGGTAGCTTGGCACAAGCAGTCAGGCTTATCGTAAGTCAGTAAACCAAGCAATACGTTGATTCCTTATGAGCAAGCGAGGCCATGTGTCGATTCTTTACCTGATGGGTAAGCGATGTGTTGATTCTTTCCTTGCAGAGGAGGGGATGTGTCGATATCTGGACGAGCAGCCTCTGGTCCGAGCAGTGATGTTGAAGATTTGACGTCCAGGGGCATTGCATGGAAAATTTTGATGCACAGCAGCAATTAATCCACGCTGAGCTGGTGATGTGTCAATCGATTTTTCAGCTGCAGTGCAGGCACTGCATTAATCTTTCTGCCGCTCAGCTCCGGCGCATGGATTTTCACTCTGGTTCTGCCAGTTTCCCCTTCCAGTGGCCCAGGGACTAGATGTGGCACTTCTTAGAAAGTCAGGGGGTCTCAGCAAGAGAGCTGAGGTGCTGCCAAATGAAGTGTTTGATGTCCCTGAGACTTCTTAACAGGAGGCATGCTTAGTCCAAGCCCTCGGAGGATCTTCACAAGCAGGATACACAGCAAAGTCCCGCCTTTGCCCTCTCTAAGGCAGAAGCAGCAACTGCAGGCCAACCCAGCAAAGCACGCATAGCAAAGAGGCAGTGCTCCTCCTTACAGCAGTGTTCTAAAACTGTGAGGTCAGCAGTCCAATACTTATACTCATTTCTGTTGTTGAAGTAGGCAAACTTCAGAGGAAAGTCTTTGTAGTGCACAAGACCCTGTCTCTTTCTTGCCCTTCCTCAGCTACAATCTAGGCGTTTGGAGACTGTCTTGTGTGAGGTCATTCACAGCCCTTTCAAGAGCAGGTCTCAGCTCCTCCCTCCCACTCTAGCCCAGGAAGACCCATCAGGATATGCAGGACACACCTCATCTCCCTTTGTGTCACTGTTTATAGTGAATTCACAAACAGCCCAACTGTCAGTCTGACCCAGTCGTGGATTCAGCAGCCAAGCAGGTGCACAGGATGGTTATCCAAGAGAATGCCTACTTTCTAAAAGTGGATTTTTAAACTGACAATCTAAATACCAACTTTAACAAAATATGTATTTTTAAATTGTGTGTTTAGAGACCCCAAACTCTATCTGCTCCCAATGGGAAACTGCACTTAAAAGGTATTTAAAGGCAATCCCAATGTTAACCTGTGGGAGAGACAGGCCTTGCAATAGTGAAAACCGAATTTGGCAGTATTTCATTATGAGGACATGTAAAACACATCAGTACATATCCTACCTTTCAAATACAATGAACCCTGGCCATGTGGCTACCTAGTGCCTATCTAAGGGGTGCATTACATGTACAGAAAGGGACTGTTTGGGCCTGGTAAGTAGGTCCACGTGCCAGGTCAACATGGCAGTTTAAAATTGCACACACAGAGACTGCAATGACAGGTCTGTTTACAGGGCTCCTTGTGGGTGGCACAATCAGTGCTGCAGGCCCACTAATGGCATTTGTTTTACAGGTGCTGGGCACCTCTAGTGCACTTTACTAGGGGATTACTAGTAAATCAAATATGTCAATCAGGGATAACCAATCATGATCACAATTTAGATGGAGAACACTTGCACTTTAGCACTGATCAGCAGTGGTAAAGTGCCCAGAGTACCAAAACAAGAAAAAACGCAGTCCAGCACACAGTCAAAAATACAAGAAGCAGAGGCAAAAAGACAGGGGAAACTATGCCAAGAATGCTAGGTCTAACAGTGCCCCTCACCACCCTTAGGCATGTAAAATAATGCAAATATTTAGAGGTTATTTTTACCCTTTTCCCCACTTTACAATGTTAAGTAAGGCTCGTGAATAGCAAGCCCACAGCTGCTACGATAGACCCACTAAAGAGTAATGCTTAATATAAAGCTATTGCTTAGAACCTCTACCAAAACCTTATTTGCAAAAAGGTATGCTCCTGCCATGGGAGTGGTCTCTCGGGAAGTGGGGTCTTGGACATTAGCTGTAATTCTGTGGTATCTAGTAGTCAAAGTTCTCTAGATCTTCCCAAATGTACCACAGTTGAAGCTTTTTGCTTGAAGCCTCTCATGGTATTCTTGGTTTTTAATGCAGAACAGAGGAGGATGCAATCATTCTTTCCATTTTGGTCTTAACTCAGTAGGAAGATTTGCTTGTTAGTATTTATGCAGGCTTACAGCATTGAATCACAGTGGTTTAAGCACCACTGTGTCCAAACTGCATCACTTTACAATCTAATATATGGTGCAGAAGTGTTGGTAAACATGTCATTCCATATACTTTCCAAGTCAAGTCAATTGGAGTTAACTGGGATTTGATGGCATGAAGACGCCAAATAATTGGCAAACTCTGGGCTTTGCAAGTACCCTATAACATAACATAAGAAGAAAGATCTTTGGATTCTGGTAGAATAAAAGCACACATAGGAGCCTGGCCGACGTTTTACCCACTTTCCCATTGGACAGAAAACACGACAATATCTGGAGACTAGATTAATATTGGCCGCTTTATTGCTCAATGGCAAATCCTAGACACTGTTGGCATTTTGTTTATACGTATTCTCTTAATAAAACAGTGACAGAAGCAACGGATACCTCACTGCTGTGCTTGGCATGTGGGCCATCGACTAACACCTCTGATTGTGAATTACCGGGCTGTGGTCTTCTTTTTAAGTATCAACGTTTCTACTTTCGGGACTGAATGGTAAATTATCTTAATGCTATGAAATGAACTAAACTGCGGGTGTGCAAAATGTCTCTTACAAATTCTATTTTTGTAGTACTTTTGAAAGGTGTGATTGGTTCGCAAAATGTTTGACATTCTGTATTTCGTGTTTTAAACGAAAATCCGAATTTTGTACCCCACCTAAGCTGGTTCGAGGGAAAAAGGGCTGCAAGCATCTATCCTGTTTGAGGAAAATGGTTTTAATGTTAAACTGTGAGAGAAAAGAATATTCATTTTCAGTACAACTAGCATTCCTAAAAAAATATTGTCCGTTTGAACAAAAAATATAGGCCAGGGAATATACACAGGAAAGCGGGAAACTGATCAAACTACACATAGCCCAATATTTGAGACTTATGTGAAACTTTGCTTTTCTAATAAAATCTGTCCCCACCAATAATTAAAACTGTGTGTGGCTAATTATTGATGAAAAGTTTGTTCTTTTCTAAATGCAAAATTAAGTTCAAAGCTTACTTAATTGTGATTACTTTGATGATGCTTCAGCCTAGAAACTGTAACAACATGTGTTATAAAAACAATAGTTCATCCAAACAATTATTCACAAATTAAGTTTAAAAAGTTAGAATACTTGTTTAGCAATCAGAATCATATTCAAAATCATTTTCCTAGGTTTATGCTGTCTGTTGTTTTTAGATATCCAGGCAGACAATACGTCAATGTAAAGTAGTCAGTAAAGTACACGTTCTGTAGACAGACTGGTTTAACCTACATTACATTATACATTCAAGGGCAATCCAAAAAAGTTTAGTTGACTTGCATGGCAGTGCTCAAAGAAAGTGTTTGTAAAAGGAAAAGAAAATGGGGTGAGATGACCATCGCACGCTAAAATTCTGCCTTAATTGTCATTCCAACGATTAGTGTAACCCCCAACGATTATTGGAATGTGATTACTGGTGCAAGGGAAGGAGTAAGAGTATAACTGTGTGTGTAAGGGTGCATGTCTGTGTGTTTTTGCATGCCTGTATCTTTGTAAGTTGGAGTCTGATGCTAGTTTTTCAGTGGATATCATAATGCACCATTGTTAGAAATGGCCATCCTTTGCATGGTTTCCTACCTGATCTTTGCCTTCTGTAGCTGAACCCGTTTTTTGTTGGCGTTAGGACTTTGTGTACTTTACCTATGCTAACCAATGGTAAATTGCTTGTGCTTTCCCTTTCAAACACGGTAAAGTTGGGATACCCCTGATTGGTACAATTATTTTACTGATAATTCCCTAGTACATGGTACTGCTAAAGCAGGTGTTTTAATTAAAAATATTAATGAAGATTCATGTATTCTGAGTAATGGATTTGCGTAGAGAATGTAATAATATAGAGAAAAATAATGCACACGTTTAAAAATGTGTCCACGTGAGTGGCCACTAATGTTCACGAAGTATACTTATTAATATGAAATATTGAGCTCATGTTTGATTAATGTAGTAATAAATCATATTAAGGGTTATGCATTATGTATTAGCCTTATTAACTGTAGGCCTTAACTTAGCGGAGGTCCTGGCCTAGTCGCACGGCCTCATTTCAAGCTATATTTCTAAACTGTTTAATAAAATGGCTGTTTAGAGAATTAAACTGTGATTTTCCACTGTACTGTTCAAATGTGTTCATAGCTGAAAGTCTTTCTCATGAGAATCACTTGCTAGAAGATGCTGTTCTTGCTAAATGTAACAATATAAGTGTAATGTGTGTAAGACTGACTTTCTCAAGAGGAGAATAATGAAGACACTGACTGGAGTATAAGCTGCAACAATATTGTTACCTGATGAGCCAGATGATGAGGACATTTCAAGAGAAACCAATCAGCGACATGTGAACCGAGTATTAGAAGAAATTATAGATTTGAAGTTTTAGTTTTATTGGACAAAGTTTGAACATGTGATCCCTTGACCAATAGGGACTTGGGAAGTAGTTTTAGGAGATCTAACTTAGTCGGACTGCACTGATGGAAGACAGACCATTTGCCCATTTTCTCTCCGGCTGAAAGGTCGTTATTTTGTTGAGTGTCTTGACAAGAGACGTGCTTAACTTTGCTGCTTAAAGACTGCCTTTTCTGAACTTTGATGCTGAATCCTGATGCATTGCTGACCGAAATAATGTCCTGATGACAAAGTCTATCTTAACTTGCAGATCCATTTGAGGAGAGGTATATTATTACTGATGTGTTACTTAAATCTGTTTGCTTTTTCTTTCTAGGTACCGACCGCACTATTTTGATGGAGCCATAGTGATCAATATAGGGAAAGGTGCGGAAGACATTGTGACGCGAAGGGTTAATTAGCTTGAGCAGTGTAGATGAGTGTAATGCCTGTTGAAACCCCCTCCCAAACATCGTGGAAAAGTTCATGATATTATTTTCAAGCTTGTTTGTGTAGATGACTCCGTCTCAACCTTGAGAACAAGAGTACAGGGAGAAGATGGAATGAAAACAAAGGCTGGAGAAGGGCAGAGCAGCCAAGTACTGATAACATAGCTAGAAAATGCCAGAATGAGATAGAATCCAAGCTTCGAGTTATTTAAGCACTGAAGTGTGGGTGAGGGATTTGGAAGCTCGCAGATGGAATTGTGGAAGCTGCCAAGGCCCAGCGCTGCCTCCCTGTTTGCTGACCGTGGTGCTTGAGGGGGAGAGAGGTCCAAGCAGGCGGTAGAGGGCTTCCCAGCATGTCGTGGACTAAGTTAAGTTTCCACACAGGGATGAAAGCCCTTTGTTTCTCTGCTCTATTATTATGACTGATTATTTATGCTTGCACTGTGTTTATAACCTGAAGTATTCAGCTTGTTTCTATTTTGCTTTCTAAACCTCTTAGTGTGAACTGCTACAATAACTGAAACATGCATTTTGGTGTGCAGTAAATCAAAGCTTATCCGAAGTATTCAGTTCGTTTATATTTTGCCTCCTGAACATCGTAGTGAGAGCCTGCTGCAGTAATTGAAACATGCATTTTGGTGTGCAGTAAATCAAAGCTTATCTGAAGTATTCAACTCATTTATATTCTGCTTCCTGAATATCGTAGTGCGATGCATTTTAGTATACAGTTAATCAAAACTTATATCTGTCAATGAACTCTTTGCTTATATATATATATATATATATATATATATATATATATATATATATATATATATATATACATAGATGCTCCTTATAGTGTACTTATATATAAATAGATGCTTTTCATTGCTATTCTTATTCTACTATTGTTAGTGTGCTAAATGCCTACATTTTACCTGCAATTTTAGTAAAGCTAAATTGTATTTATAATTGGCGTGTGGTCCTTCATTGAGCATCCTTATTGACTTATTCCGAACAGGTGTCAACCAGTCACCTGGATAAGACATTTGGTACCAGAAGTGGGGCATAAGTCAATAATGCCTCTTTGGGGACATAAGAAAAGTGAGGCAGAGAGCGGAAGGCAGCATGGGGCAGAAGCCAGATCCATTCCTGGGTGGTTAGCAATTGACCTGTTCTCTGGTGTGGCAGGACTCCTGAACCGGTGGGCAGCGGCGGTGTTATGGGAGGCATTAGATGAGAAAGTGACTTCTCTCTTAGTGGAAGATGCGGTTGAGAGTGTGAAGCTAAGAGGGGCGAAGCTGGAGCTGAAAGCAGCAGGGCAAGTGGGATGGCTTTTCCTGTCTGTGCTCCGTACAGTATACAGGAAAACATTAACACAAGATGCAGAGATAATAAAACTGTGGGATGAGGTTGCAGCCTTGCAGGAAAGGCAGTTACTTATGAAAGAGACCATAGAAAGTGCAGTGACTCGGGGTGATCAAATGGAGGCAAGGTGCACCGCATTAGCAGTACGAGTAGCAAAACAGAAGAGTAGGCAGAAGCCTAAAATGCCCTCAACTGTGCAAGTGAGGGCACTGATACGCAAACAGAAGAGTAGGCAGAAGCCTAAAATGCCCTCAACTGTGCAAGTGAGGGCACTGGTACACAAACAGAAGAGTAGGCAGAAGCCTAAAATACCCTCAACTGTGCAAGTGAGGGCATTGGTACGCAAAGAAAATTGGGATCCATATACTTGGGATGGAACAGTCTCAGACAATGATGACTGGAATTGGGAGGATGAGGTGGAAGTACGTGTAATAGAACTAGGTGGAGTTGAAAGTGGAGAAGGACGTGTAGGTGAAATTGAAGGTGAAAAGGGAGTGAATGGTGGGCAAATACAGAATTCTCATTTGGTAAGAGATTATACGCAGAGTGAGTTGTTGAAAAGAACCCGTATGTTTAGGCAGATGCCTGCAGAGCCTTTGTTTAAATGGTTGGTGAGATCGTGGGACACTGGAGCAAAAGATGCACTACAGAATCCTTTTACGTTAGGTCCCATCACAGAAGGAGACTTGTTTGAGCTGGAAATGATAGTACAGGATGATGTAGATGATGTAGTGATGTGGAGCCTATGGCAGAGGCAGGGAAAAAAGAGGGTGCCACAAGATTGGGCCTTATCGGAAATAGAACGCATAACTGATGATCGGCTGGTCACTTTAAAAACATGGGTCCCCTTACTAGGTTGGACAAGAGAAGAAGGGGTTGGCAATAAAGTAGGCAGAGCACAGGAGTTTGCCATTGTGAAGTGGAAATGGTATCTGCAGCAGAGGGCAAAACCGGGACCAGCAGGAGTGTCGAAGTTACAAGAAGATAAGCTACGGGCAGTGGGCTTGCAGGCAATGGCCCCTGCACCAGAGCCCTCTGAAATGGAATCCTCACCATTTAAGACAGCCCCGCCTTTTGAACCACTCACCGAAGAAGAACAGCAAAATGCATGGTTCACAGATGGTACCGCCCGGTACGATCAAGGAAAAAGACAATTGCAAACAGTTGCATTCTAGCCTGCTACAGAAATGATGTTGCTGCGAGGAAGGGATAATGAATCAAGCCAGCTTGCAGAACTGCAGGGGGTAGCAGCAGTGATCGAACAAGCCCCCATCGGAGAGAAAACATTTGTGTACACTGACAGTCGGGCCACTTACCAAGGACTAGTAAGCTGGGCCACGACATGGCGCAAGGATGGATGGAAAATTAAAGGCACCCCCATTTCGGGAGGCGAGCAGCTATGGGAAGAGATGTGGGAGAAAGGGCAAAACTGTCAAATCTATGTGGGACATGTGGCTGCCCATTGCCCATCGGATACCTCACTTGCATTTCTATTCAACAACACCGCAGATCAAATGGCCAAAACGCGAACAGTGGTCATCAAGGAGGAAGCTGACGCCGCTTTAGCAAACAGGGCCCATGCAACATCCGGACATCCAGGAGAGAATGGCACTTATGCATGGGCACAGCAACGACAAATTCCAGCCACTAAAGAACAAGTGCAAAAAGCAGTAAAGGAGTACCCCACATGCAACCAGATTAGACAAATGCCCTTGCAAAAGAAGCCTAGCGGCCATATCAGAAGAGGAACTGCAGCTACTACAGTGTGGCAATTGGACTATATCGGGCTGCTACCAAAAGAAGGAGGAAAAAGCTACGTATTGACCATGGTGGACACCTACTCTGGCCTTATGTTGGGTATGCCCTGTAAGCCTGCAGACCAAAAGTCCACTTTGCGAGGGCTAAACTACCTGATAAAACATTATGGGGCACCTGATGAGATCCAAACAGATAGGGGCACCCACTTTTCAGGGAAAACAGTTCCGGCCTGGGCGCTGGAACCGGGAATTCGGTGGATTGTGCACCTTAGTTATAATCCACAAGCTATAGGCATGATTGAGAGCTATAACGGATTGTTGAAAGACCAGCTAAAAAAGTTATCAGCACATGATAGACTTGCACAAGTGATTTGTGAACAAGCGTACACCCCTCACATTGAAGAAAGATCTGCCCCCCGATAACACCCAGAGAGGTGAGGGAGGATTTGGAAGCACAGGAAGAAAGTATGGGTGAACCATCCAGGGAAAAAGCCAGAGACAGGAGAGTTATTGAGTCAAGGGTTGGGGAGTACGTAAATTATACTTTTAAAGAACTCAAATGTACCTGTATTTGTACTTGCAGTGAGACTTACCCCACGGTCGTAAATGATGACATCTGCATCGATGACGTGGTTCATGATTATAACAGGAAAATGTTTATGAGTCCGACCGAATATAGTCCTTCATGTCACTTGTGCACCTCAAGCCGCTAACATAACTGATGACCAGGGAAATGTTTCACTTTGCAACGTGGAGGTACCTGGAGGTAAGTGGATGGCTGCCAAAGCTGTGACCTGGAAGGTAACTGGACAGCAAATCCGACATGCCAACGGACTGAACAAGGTGGAGGGGACGCCAGCAACAGTACAGGCTTTGTGTTACATGCTATACATGATATGTAAATATTGTGATACCAGGACACATGGTGGTTGTTATAATGAACAATAGAACACCAGCCTTCATGTTTTATATAACCGAAAGATGCATGGTTAACAACTTAAGCAAAGTTTCTATAATGCGATATAGAATAGGATGTAAGCAAGTTCTGCATGCAAGCATAATTAATCGTATTGTGTTACAGATAAATTTTGTCAAGGGGAATGTCTCAAAGTATGATCCATTATGTGCACCATGGACACCACAGTTATGGCCCTTGCCAAAGTTACGCAATAGAAGAGATCTAGGGTCCCTGATAGCTGGGGCCACCGGAATCGGGGTAGGGGCCCTGAATTATTTTGATGTTGAAGCCATTAGGAATAAGCTATCTTCTACAGGATATAGTACAGGAGAGGCCATAAAAGTAATTTCTCAATGGGGGCCCACACACTCACAAGAAGTATGGAAAGTCCTGTGTGGGTTGTATCGCGATTCGCAATGGCATAATTTCACTTATGAACAATTCGGGAAAAAAAGAGCTTTTAAAACACACAAGCAGTGTCCAAGGGTATCTAGTGCATACTATGGTAAAGCATTGTTAATCTTCAGTGTGCAGACTTTAACGCAGAATGGGGACAGCCTCAGGGTGAATATTGGAGACAACAATTGCATTTGCCTGAAGAAATATGGGTAAAGCCCAGACAGTTTCACGGTGAGGAAGAAATGTGTTATGCTCTTTTTGATATAGTAAGAAGTGATCTTCCTCCTAACATATGGTGCCCCTTTATATTGCTACCCGTAGTGATAAGTAAAAGAATGGTGGATACCTCACACTGACAAAAAGTTGATTGATTAAACAAATCACACTGTAGATCCCACTAGATGTGCAGATTGGTCTAAGGGGTGGGTATGTACACACACTGGACGGGTGCTAGATCCATGTCTTCACACAGTACCGGGAGAATGTGAATGGTTACCTTATCCTATTAAATGGCACAGACTTATATCAGATAGGGACAGAGAGTATATGTTATGTCATTAATCATCCCTTACTTATTAACGGATTTATACAAACCACCGGAGAGCAAGCAATGTGTATGCACAATATTACCAGTATTATTGACATAAGCACTCACATCTTGTACCGACTGACTAAGTTCACCATAAGCGCATTACAGATGCAAATGCGTGCGCAGTTAAAGTGGAACATCTCGCTTATTGTTAAGCTACCCAGATAAGAGGCAATCAGGCACTACGCACAAGTTACCTTTGCTAAATTTGATATGGCAGCTAAATACATCAAGGATACAGCCATACTGATGACCATAAACGCTAAACAGCTTATGCACACTGCTTCATGCATCCAGCAAATAACTGAGCATCATTGGTATGACATCTTCTTAGGCTGGGCACTAAGAGCTATAAAGACGCTAACTATAGTGTTACAACAGCTAATTTGGTTATTGATTGTTTGTGTTACGCTAATGACTATACTATGTAGACTATATGTATGCACAAAGCAGCTTCATACTAAAGATGCAGGCGCTTAGAATAACGTTGACCAGTATTAGTAGCAACCTAGCTAGCGGAATGTCAAAGTAAATGATATCCGTTTCAACATGCATCACGCTCATCTAAGGGGTGGAGTGATCAATATAGGGAAAGGTGCGGAAGACATTGTGACGCGAAGGGTTAATTAGCTTGAACAGTGTAGATGAGTGTAATGCCTGTTGAAACCCCCTCCCAAACATCGTGGAAAAGTTCATGATATTATTTTCAAGCTTGTTTGTGTAGAAGACTCCGTCTCAACCTTGAGAACGAGAGTACAGGGAGAAAATGGAATGAAAACAAAGGCTGGAGAAGGGCAGAGCAGCCAAGTACTGATAACATAGCTAGAAAATGCCAGAATGAGATAGAATCCAAGCTTCGAGTTATTTAAGCACTGAAGTGTGGGTGAGGGATTTGGAAGCTCGCAGATGGAATTGTGGAAGCTGCCATGGCCCAGCGCTGCCTCCCTGTTTGCTGACCGTGGTGCTTGAGGGGGAGAGAGGTCCAAGCAGGCGGTAGAGGGCTTCCCAGCATGTCGTGGACTAAGTTAAGTTTCCACACAGGGATGAAAGCCCTTTGTTTCTCTGCTCTATTATTATGACTGATTATTTATGCTTGCACTGTGTTTATAACCTGAAGTATTCAGCTCGTTTATATTTTGCTTTCTAAACCTCTTAGTGTGAACTGCTACAATAACTGAAACATGCATTTTGGTGTGCAGTAAATCAAAGCTTATTGTTTATATTTTGCCTCCTGAACATCGTAGTGAGAGCCTGCTGCAGTAATTGAAACATGCATTTTGGTGTGCAGTAAATCAAAGCTTATCTGAAGTATTCAACTCATTTATATTCTGCTTCCTGAATATCGTAGTGCGATGCATTTTAGTATACAGTTAATCAAAACTTATATCTGTCAATGAACTCTTTGCTTATATATATATATATATATATATATACATATATATATATATATATATATATATAGATGCTCCTTGTAGTGTACTTATATATAAATAGATGCTTTTCATTGCTATTCTTATTCTACTATTGTTAGTGTGCTAAATGCCTACATTTTACCTGCAATTCTAGTAAAGCTAAATTGTATTTATAATTGGCGTGTGGTCCTTCATTGAGCGTCCTTATTGACTTATACTGAACAGGTGTCAACCAGTCACCTGGATAAGACACATAGGGGCTGACGCCGCCCGCCAAGCGGGAACCGCCAGAAGACCGTACCGCGGTCAAAAGACCGCGGCGGTCATTCTGGCTTTCCCGCTGGGTGGGCGGGCGATTGCCAAAAGGCCGCCCGCCCGCCCAGCGGGAAAGCCACAGCAACGATGAAGCCGGCTCTGAATGGAGCCGGCGGAGTTGCTTTTGTGCGACGGGTGCACTTGCACCCGTCGTGATTTCCATTGTCTGCTATGCAGACACTGGAAATCAATGTGGGGCCCTGTTAGAGGGCCCCTGCAGTGCCCATGCCATTGGCATGGGCACTGCAGGGGCCCCGAGGGGCCCCACGACACCCGTTCCCGCCAGCCTGGTTCTGGCGGTCAAAACCGCCAGAAGCAGGCTAGCGGGAAGGGGGTCAGAATCCCCATGGCGGATTCTGCAGCCCAGGGGAAAACCGGTGGGAAACCGCCGGTTTCCCTTTTCTGACCGCGGCTTTACCGGTCTCGGACCGCCAGGGTAGGAATGACCCCCATAGTTAGATGTTTTCCAAATTTGTGTTTACTAAAATTGTTTTGCATGAAACCCAACATGCTGCTGCTAATCTGGTTTTAGTTAAGGGATCCTTACTAATGAAAGTCTACTATAGGGAATAACCTTTGATGTCTTTTCTTTGGTGAATCTAAATGTATGTGATATCGTTTGCACAATTGTTATTATTATGAATTTGCACTGTAACTTTAAAATGTGTAGTGGCTCAAGCTTTGATTAGATTATGCTTCTTTCGTTGCTTTGGAGAGTCAGTTTTGTTTCTGTATATTTATCATTTGATTTTGAGATTATTTTACGTAACATTAGCATTGTTAATATAGGGAAATTATTATTACAACTTTTACTAAAAGGGGTGGTTATTCATGACTGAGAGGTCATGCTGTGTGACATTGCTGACTCCAATTGATTACTAGTGCTATTGATTGTCATTGATTATTGATGTTACTGATTGAGTATTGATCGTGGATCTGCATGTACTGGTGGGAGCATCTTAAATGCAAGTCCAAAGGTTCATCGAACTATTCGCTTCCCTTGTAAGTTTACTTATTAAGGTCAGATGCGCTAACAGAGATAGTAGCAGAGGTGATGGTTCATCTCCTTAGGAGCCCATCATAGATGTCCGGTACAGGCTCATCTCCTTAAGAACCCATCATAAATGCTCAGTATAGGTGGTAATAACAGAGATAGTCGAAAGACTGATGGTTCGTCTCCTTAAGTGTTCACAGAAACGGTAGCAGAAAGACAGAAAGATCAACAGAGATGGTAGTAGCTTGATGATTTGGTCCTTAGAGAGTTCAGTATTACTGAGATCTGGATTTATTTTTCAATTATACAAATTGGAGAGAAAATGTTTCCCTAAGTCCTGAAATGACTTTCCCAGAATCTTGGAGCCTGCCAATGTTTGTTTGAGGATGTTCTTGGCGTTCTAGTGATAGAGTGAATAGAGTAGGTTTTGTGCTTGCACAGCTTATGCATATCGCAGGTGAATTGTGATGTTTGTGAGGGTTTAAGGAGTTTGTGTACTCCAAATTAAGTTGTAGAAGAAGTGTGCGTACTCTGCAGTGTGAGAGTAGGGAAGTCGTCGAACTTCACATGTGTGTGGCGCTTTGTGCTCAGAAATTGTCCACGTGGTTGTTGATGTACAGACCCTGCATGGTCTAAGACTCCGGAGTATATTGAAAAGTGTATGAGACACTTGGTTTTATATTGTAATTTGTCTGGTTTAGTAGATTGATTCAGCGTGGTCGACAAGTCAGAGTGTGAGTCAAAGTGAGTGAAAGAAAATTTTGACTGAGATCCGGCGAGTCCTATGTGCACCAGGACAGACCCACTGATCAGGTGAGAGTAAAATTAGCGGGTTGAATTTTGCTTGTAAATCTTGGAGACTGAGAAAGAAGGAGTAGCTGTAAATGCAGTAAGGGCCGTCAGTGTAAAATCCGCAAAGTTTCTGAAGCAATTGTGTTACCTTTCCTGTAGTAAACCAGCAGATTTGGTTTTGATTTTGGGTTCAGTGCTCGCAATTTTTGCATTTGTTTTGTGTGAATCAGAGTTTCGGAGGACAAGCCGCAAGACTTTGTCAGCTGCAGTATGTGTGAGTCTGACGTCATTAGAGCCACGCTGGGATAAGTTGGTTAGTAAAAAGCGTCACACACGGATTGGCTGCCGTCCCTGAAGCTCAATTGGTTGAGAAAGTGGGTGAAGAGAATTCTGAGATTAAAAGCCACTTGCTGATTTGATTTTGAATAACATAAAGGTCCAAAAGATTACATTTTTTAAGGCTTTAAAGAGTGCTTTAAGTGGAGATATGTACATTACAACGTGTATAGGCGAGGCTACACTGCCAGAAGGTACACAAGCTTACATTGTAATGGAAGAGAAGGGTGTCATGCCATGTCTTTGGCTAAAGCAGTGGTGCAAAGTGACAGAGAAAGGTGGGTGTTTCGCATTTTCTGCTAAAAGGAACATTCAATTTGAGGGTTGTGTATCATTTGAGTAGGGTACTGTATGATCCGAAGACCCCTCCAAGACCAGCACAGTGTGAGGCATTAGCGATCTGGGAGGTAGTAGCCAGAGAGCAACAGCAACAGAAATTTGAAAGGAGAATGAGAAAGGCAGAAAAGACATGAACAGCAGCTAGGTGGGACAGTGCTCCGAGAATTTGGATAAATGAGACTTTGCACGGAATTAAGTTGTTCCTAGCGATCACGCAGGACAATGAGAAGGAAGGGAGGAAAGCTACTAGAAGGACTAACAGGAGGCTGTCCAAAAGTAGGGAGGCTAGAAAGTCTTCAACAGTGGAGGAAGAATCAGATGATGATGAATTTATTTTACAGTTATTGAGAAATCGCCGACCACCATATGCAGCAAATGAGAGTGATCCAAGCACCAGTGCGGATCCTTCAGCTCTGACACAGGTTAATACTAGCCTGACACAGATACGATGCAGGGTTGTCTTAAGGCGCCTACTACTCCAGTAGTACAAATCAGGTTCAGAGAATTTACCCTGCTGTACCCATTATGGAAACGGCTACAAACTTAATGGGGCCTACTGAACAGGTTTTCCAGAGACCGATGCTGGTTCAGACAGAACCAACTCCACTTTAACTGCCACAAGTGCAACCACAAGTTATTCTGAGATTCACTCCAGTAACAGGGACACAGTCAGATATGTCTTCAATGATGATTCAGAACATGGGAGTTACTCTCCCACAGAACTTAAGTACCAGCCCAACCCCAGATGCCATATCTCTACCTATTACCATTGGTCCAGCCGTACACTTATTTGCACAGAAGAAAACCAGTGTATGTGAACGGAGTATGATGACACAGAATGCAATGGGGGAAGACATAACAAAAATACTCGAGTAGTCTGTCCTGTGGGACAATCTTTTGACGGATCGAGATCACTGTTGCACAATAATACATTCAGAGTACTTCCAGATACTATGATAGGGTCAAACATTAGCCAGAGCTTGAAAGTGCTGACACCGCAGAACCCGAATGCAGTTGCACAGCAGGTACCACCTGTCCAAGCCAGTAACATCTTGTTGCAAGGTTTGGCTGCTCAGCAGTTGACTGAATGGTTAGACAAGCTGAATACCCCGCAGAGTGCTCCTAGAGGAGAGGAGTGTTTGAACTAAGCTAGGATAAGCATGGAAACGGGTGAGCTCATTAAAGGAACTGTGGGTGTAAACAGGTTAGAATCCTACACAGAAGCAGAGATATCTGTGCCCGAAGATTACAAGGGAAGTGAGCAAAGTGCATCAGAAGCTAGAAGACCCGGCAGAGAAGTACGGCATAGAAATAGATAAAATGAAGCATTTGAAAAGGAGCTACAGATTATATTTTGAGACTAAAGACTTTGAACACATGAGATCCACCGGAATGAAAGCACACCTTAGAGAATTACTTCAAAGTGCCCAGACCTGAGGAGCGTTAGACAAATGGGAAGTGTTAAAAATGGTGTCTATGGATGGCAGTCAGGTTATTCCCTTATGAAGCAAGGACCCTCACTCTAGTCAGGGTAAAGGAAAATCACCCTCAGTTAACCCCCGCTCACCCCCTTGGTAGCTTGGCATAAGCAGACAGGCTTAACTTCAGAGTCTAGGTATAAAGTATTTGTACCAACTCACACAGTAACTCACTGAAAACACTACAAAATGACAGGACACAGGTTTAGAAAAATGGGAAATGTTTATCAATCAATCAGTCAATCAATCAGGAATTTGTATATGTGCACTACTCACCCATGAGGGTCTCAAGGTGCTGAGGAGGGGGGGAAGGGGAGGTGCTGTTACTGCTCGAACAGCCAGGTCTTGAGAAGTTTCCTGAAGGTAAGAAGGTCTTTGGTCTGTTGCAGGTGGATGGGAAGAGTGTTCCAAGTTTTGGCAGCGAGGTGCGAGAATGATCTACCGCCATTTGTTGTCCTGCAGATGCGTGGGACGGTTGTGAGGGTGAGGTCGGCGGAGCGGAGATGCCGGGTCAGGGTGTAGAAGGAGAGCCGTCTGTTCAGGTATTCTGGTCTGGTGTTGTGTAGTGCTTTGTGAGCATGGGTGATGGATAATGAGGAGTCCAAGATGAATCCTAGGTTGTGTGCGTGGTCAGTGGGAGTCGTGGCGGCTCCGAGAGTGGCAGGCCACCAGGAGTCATCCCATGCAGAGGGGGTGGAGCCGAAGATGAGGACTTCCGTCTTTCCGGAATTGAGTTTGAGGCAGCTGCTCTTCATCCATTCGGCGATGGCCTTCATTCCTTCATTGAGGTTGGTCTTGGTGGAGTCCTTGGTGAAGGAGAGGATCAGCTGAGTGTCGTCTGCATATGAGATGATGTTGAGGTTGTGGGATCGGGCGATGTTAGCGAGCTGGGCCGTGTAGATGTTGAAGAGGGTCGGGCTGAGGGATGAACCCTAGGGTACGCCGCAGATGATTTTGGTGGCCTCCGAGCAGAATGGGGGAGGCGGACTCTCTGGGGTCTGCCAGTGAGAAAGGAGTAGACCCAGTCCAGGGGTCTGTCGCGGATTCCTGCATTGCTGAGGCATGAGCGTAGAGTGTGGTTGCAGATGGTGTGGAATTGGGCAGAGAGGTCCAGGAGGATGAGGGCCGCGGTTCCGCTGTTGTCCAGTATGGTTCTGATGTCGTTGGTGGCAGCGATGAGTGCGGTTTCGGTACTGTGGTTGCTGCGGAATCTGGATTGGGAAGTGTCCAGGGTGCAGTTCTCCTCAAGGATGCGGTTTATTTGTCTGTTGACAGCCTTCTTGATGACTTTTGCCGGGAAGGGGAGCAGGGAGATAGGCCAGAAGTTCTTGATGTCGTTTGGGTCCGCCTTGGGTTTTTTGAGGAGGGTGTTGATCTCGGCGTGTTTCCAGCTCTCTGGGAAGGTGGAGGACTCGAAAGATCTAAACAAAACAAGAACAAAACTACAAAAATCCAGCATACACAAGTCAAGTTATGAATTAAAAAAACAAAAAGAGTCTTAAATGTTTAGAAAACAGTGCTAACACTGTTAGCGTGAAAAAGTACCTGGGTTGCATCAAAATAACACCAGACGGGCGAGCAGCCATCAGAAAAGGCCAGCAATGCGTCGATTTTTCACTCGCAAGTGAGACCGTGCGTCGTTCCTTCTCCGGTCAGGTCGGTGTGCATCGTTTTTCCCCTCTGCAGGAGAGCGATGCGTCGATCCGGACAGGCACCTCGGGTCCAGGCAGTCTTTGCATTGGTTTTCCACGCCCAGCGAGGTTTGCATCCTAAATCCGGTCGCACAGTATCAGAAAACTGCTCTATGTGGGGATGCGAAGTTAACAGCCTCCGTCAGCGGGTGTTGCGTGTCGTTTCTCCAGCCACGTTGTGTCGATCTTCCAGCCGCAATGCAGTTGGAGCATAGATTTCAGCTGCGAAGCCGGCAGTGTGTCGTTTCTCAGCCACGTCTTGGAAGGTGCATCAAAAATTTCCCCGCACGGCAGTCTTTGGCTGCCAGCTTAACCTTTCAAGGGCCCAGGAACTGGATAGGGCACCACTTGGCAGGGCAGGAGTCTCAGCAGAGAGTCCAGGTGCTGGCAGGGGAAGTCTTTGATGGCCCTGAGACTTCAACAGCAGGAGGACAAGCCCTTGGAGATTTCTTCACAAGCAGGAATGCACAACAAAGTTCAGTCTTTGCCCCATTTCACAGGTAGAAGCAGTAACTGCAGGATAGCTGCACAAATCACAGTCAGAGGCAGGGCAGCACTTCTCCTCAGCTCTTCAGCTCTTCTCCTTGGTAGAGGTTCCTCTTGGTTTCCAGAAGTGATCCAATTTTTTAGTGGTTTGGGTGCTCTTCTTATACCCATTTTGGCCTTTGAAGTAGGCCTACTTCAAAGGAAAGTCTCTCTTGTTTTGTGAGATCCTGCTTTGCCCAGGCCAAGCCCCAGACACACACCAGGGTGTTGGAGACTGCATTGTGTGAGGGCAGACATAGCCCTTTCAGGTGTAAGAGACCACTCCTCCCCTCCCTCCTAGCACAGATGGCTCATCAGGATATGCAGGCTACACCCAAGCTCCCTTTGTGTCACTGTCTAGCGAGAGGTGCAAATAGCCCAACTGTCAAACTAACCCAGACAGGGAATCCACAAACACTGAGTCACAGAATGGTTTAAGCAAGAAAATGCCTACTTTCTAAAAGTGGCATTTTCAAGCACACAATCTCAAAACCAACTTTACTAAATGATGTATTTTTAAACTGTGAGACCTTAAACTCCACATGTCCATCTGCTCCCAAAGGGAATCTACACTTTAATCATATTTAAAGGTAGCCCACATGTTACCCTATGAGAGAGATAGGCCTTGCAACAGTGAAAAACGAATTTGGCAGTATTTCACTGACAGGACTTATAAAAAACATAAGTACATGCCCCACCTTTAACATACACTGCACCCTGCCCATGGGGCTATCTAGGTCCTACCTTAGAGGTGTCTTACATTTGAGAAAAGGGAAGGTTTAGGCCTGGAAAGTGTGTACACTTGCCAAGTTGAATTGGCAGTTAGAAATTGCACACACAGACACTGCAGTGGCAGGTCTGAGCCATTTTACAGGGCTACTAATGTGGGTGGCACAGCTAGTGCTGCAGGCCCACTAGTATCATTTGATTTACATGCCCTGGGCACCTCTAGTGCACTGTACTTGGGACTTACCAGTAAATCAAATATGCCAATCATGGAAATCCAATTACACATATATTTTACATAGGACCACCTAAACGTTAGCACTGGGTAGCAGTGGTAAAGAGCCCAGAGTAACAAACAGCAAAAACAGAGTCCAGCACACATCAACAACCTGGGAAACAGAGGCAAACATTTAGGGAAAACCAAGCCAAGATTGCCAAGTCTAACAGGAAGGCAGATGGGTAAAGCAAAGAGAAAAAAGGAAAAGGGATTCTGTGGAGTTGACTGCAAATGTGCCTCAGGGCCAAGATCCAGTGAAGATTTTACCAATGAGAGAGATTCCAGGGAGGAATTTTGTTCATGTCCCTCGTAGCAGAAGTTATATTTTATAATTTACATATGATTATCCAAAATTCAGAGAGACACCAATAGAGTGGTACCAACAGATAGATAGGTTTGTAAAACTTGCAAAGTGCCTGTGGGAGGACCTGAACACCTTATTAGAGAAAGTGGTCCCAGCTGATCTGTGGATAGAGTGTAAGAGGAGTGTAGATCAGCCAACAAGAGATCCAAAGAGAGATAAAATTACTGGTGGACCGTCTCCCCAGCTAATGAAATATTACTATAAGGTGATTGAAAACGAGAATTTCGCCCAAGAATATTTATTGGCAGAGAATTGACAGGACAGCTCAGGAAGCAAAGGAGTCGATACATGCGTATTATGAGAGGTTGTTGAAGACGTTCAAGCATTACAGTGGTACAGAGACAATTTAGGCAAAGGACATGATTTATTTTGGGTTCAGATTTGTGGAAGGATTGAGACCTGAAATTAGCCAGATGATTAAGAATCATTTGATTTGCTGGCAAGTAATGCCGATTGATGAGGTGTTGCAGTACGCAAAATACTTTAGGGATGAGATTGAGTTGAAACAGAGAATGCTGAAGGAAAAGGCAATGGTGATGCAGATTAAAGCTGCTCAGGCAGGAATGCAAGAGAATTTTCCACAACAGCTACCAAAGCAGCAGCAGGGAAACATGGTGTTTCAGCCCCAGATGAGAGGTAGAGGTTGCAGATGTAATATGAATCGCGGACCAGACTTGGGTACTGTAGTAGTTCAGAATGATGTGCAGGGAATGAAGAAATTGTTGCCTTGTCACACTTGCGAAGCTGTCGGACATTGGAAACCGGAGTGTCCGATCTTGGTGCAGGAAGCTGTTGTTCAGCAAACTAATGATGTCAATTTATTTGAGAACACGAGAGGACTGAGAATGAGAGGTCGTAATCCAAATTTTCAAAATAATGTGAATCAAGTGCAGAATCGTCAACCCATGCATCAGGTGCAAATGCCATGTGTACAAATGACAGAGTTGCAGCCAGTGCAACAGCAGGTTCCCATGGTATTTAGACAGCAAATTCAAATACCTCAAGCCCCAATAGAACAACAGCAAATGATGCTTTCTCAACAGGTCACAGGTCAGAAGCTTCACTAAAGTAATAACACAGTGCACCAATTCCCGTTACACAGTGAGAATGGAATAAACGATGATTGGGTGAGCGAAAATTCAGATGAGGAGCCATGTGTGCTTGCATTCTCTTTAGAAGTAGATCAGAAAGGTCCCTATGTGAAGGGACGAGTCATTGGTCACAGAGTTTTATTTTTGGTTGACACAGGAGCTACACACTCCACAGTAAGATCAGTTGAAGTGCCGAATTTGCCCCTTTCAGGTAAAACAGTTCAGATTGTAGAGGTAGCGAATCAGTATTTGACGAACCCGATTACAGATCCAGTCCAGGTTAAAATTGGCAACTTCCGGGGATTGCACTGATTCTTAGTATGTGATTCAAGTCCAGTATCCATCCTGATTTACAGGGAGCGGTTAAAGGGAATGTGTGGGATCTGACAGGAAAAGAGATAGATCTGATAAAGGGAGTTGAGCCAGTTAAAGTTACTGTAAAGCTGAATGCTCAAATTCCCCAGTACCACATGCCCCAAAATGTCCTTATGAAGGTCGCCCAGATAATTGCAGACTTTGTGAAACAAGGAGTTTTGAAGGAAGTATTGAGCAGCCCATGTAATTCACCGATAATGGGTTTGAAGAGGCCCTGTAGAAAAGTTCTAATTGTCCAAGATTTTAGAAAAATAAATAACATTGTCGTCAAAAGTTGTGCTGTGGTGCCAAATCCAGCTGTGGTAATGCTCAAGATTCCGTGTGATGCTGAGTAGTTCACTCTGTTATTGTCTTGTCGCAAGCCTTCTTTTCTGTGCCTCTTCAAGAGGAAAGTCCATTTCTCTTTTGTTTCAAATCTTTGGACAGAGTTTACTGTTGGTGTTGAATTCCTCAGCGGTTTTCAGAGTCACCTTCCATATTCAATTAGATCTTGAAAAACAATTTGGAGTCGTTGGAATTGCCTTTCCAATGAACTTTGGTACAGTACATTGATGACTTGCTAATTGCGTCCAAAACTAGCGACGAGTGCAAGTAGGACACAATTGCTTTGCTGAACCATTTGGGAAAGAATGGTCATAAAGTGTCCTCACTTAAATTGCAATATTGTGAGAAAGAAGTGAAATACTTAGGTTATCAGATTGAGAAGAGGTCGAGAAAGATATCCAGAGAAAGGGTTACAACCATATTGCAGATGAATCCCCCATCGACACAGAGAGATGTCAGGATGTTTCTTGGGATGGTAAGCTATTGTAGCCAATGGATTCCTAATTTTTCAGTCATTTCAAGACCCTTGCAGAAGCTGACTCATAAAAAAGTCACTGATCCCATAGTTTTAGACCAGGCTGGAATGAAAGCGTTCACTGAATTGAGAGAGAGTCTGTGCAAGGCTCCAAAAGTATGCTTGACTACACAAAACCTTTCAGGTTGTTTTGTCATGAGCGAGATGCATGTTCTTTGTCAGTCTTGACGCAGGTCCATGGTGGTGTAAACCACCCAGTAGCATATTTTTCATCTACTTTGGACCCAGTTGCAGCGTGCAGTTGCAGCGGTTTGACAGAGCCTCACACAGTGTGAAGGCATTGTGATGGGATATCCCTAGACTATAATGGTCCATCACTCTATTGAGATCCTACTTACAAAGACGAAAACACAGTATTTAACAGGTGCAAGATTGACCAGATATGAAACGAGTATCGAAGGGTCACCAAATGTGTCATTGAAAAGATGTACAGTGCTGCACCCAGCAACCTTACTTCCAAATGAAAATGTTGAAATTGAGCAAGAGGAAGATGTTGAGCATGATTGTCTTGAAGTAACTGACTTGTGCACAAAACCAAGACCTGACATTAGAGATACTCGATTGGAAGAGAATGACCAAGTTATCTTTGTTGATGGTTCTTGTCTAAGAGACAACACAGGGACACTGTGAGCAGGATATGCTGTGTGCACAATTACTGGTATCCTGGAAGCCTCTTGGCTTCAAGCAGTGTATTCTGCTCAAGTAGTGGATCTGGTAGCCCTTACTAGAGCCTGCCATGTTTCTGCCCAGCTGAAAGTTACCACCTATATGGATAGCCAATGTGGATTTGGAATAGTCCATGATTTTGGCCAGTTGTGGTCACAGAGAGGTTTCATTACCTCTTATGGTTCACCAGAGAGAAATGGTGAAAGAATTAGAGAACTGCTGCATGCTATTCAAATGTCTGAAAATATTGCCTTGGTGAAATGCAGTACATATCTGAAGTCTCAGGACTTTGTATCATTGGAAAAAGGATATGTGGATCAAGTCACAAGGATGTGCGCATTAAACTGTATATCGTTCAAAGATAAGTGGGAACTGTTACTTGAAGAAGATGAAACATGTCCAAGTTTTGCATTGAAAGTAAATGACAAGTTGGAGGAATTGAAAATGTTGAAGAATAATGTTGACAGGGAGCAAAAATGTTCAAGGAGCAAAATGAAATGCGTACAGCGACAAGATGAATTTTGGGTTTCAGAAGAGGGTCAATTGGTTTTGCCGAATAACCTGTTGTCTCAAATGACCTGGTATTATCATGGTCAAGCACATGTTGGGAAGGATGCCATGATTCGGTTGTTCAAGCACAATTGGTTCAACCCAAGGTTTAGACAAGTTGCTGAAGCAGTTTGCCATTGTTGCGTCATTTGCCAGCAAATGAACGCGGGGAAAGGGACAGTGGTTAATTTGAGCCACATTGGAAGAGCAGGAGGTCCATTCAGCAGAATACTGATTGATTTTATTAAGATGCTTGTGTGTGAAGGTTTGAGATATGTGTTGGTGATTGGATTTTCAGTCACTGGATTGAAACTTATCCCACACGAAGAAATGACAGTCTCACAGTAGCGAAACTACTGCTCAGGAACTGATACCACGTTTCAGGTTTCCGATCTCTTTAGAATCAGATAGGGGAAGTCACTTCAACAATGAAGTAATTAAATTACTGTGTGCAGCATTGAACATTGAGCAGAAGTTGCATTGTAGTTACCACCCTGAACCATCAGAACTAGTGGAACAGATGAATGGTACCTTGAAGTCAAGAGTTGCAAAGATGTGTGCGGCCACAAATCTGAAATGGCCCGACGCACTGCATTTAGTTCTGATGACAATGAGAAACACACCCGACAGGAAGACAGGATTGTCGCCACATGAGATCCTTATGGGCCGAGCCATGAAGTTGCCAGCAATGCCTGCAAATGCACTTATCAACATTACAGATGATATGGTGCTGGACTACTGCCAAGGTCTGGCTGATGTGGTTCGCTCTTTCTCTCAGCAGGTAGAAGACACCACACTGCCACTGATCCATGACCTAGGAGACAAACTGAGGGCCAGTGACTGGGTTGTGGTCTGGACACATGTGAGGAAAACATGTTTGGAGCCTCAGTGGAAAGGACCTTTCCAGGTAGTTCTGACAACTACCACAGATGTGAAGTGCTCTGGAGTCCCAAACTGGATCCATGCCAGCCACACAAAGAAAGTGACATACCCGACTGATGAAGAAGCAGAGTTGTTGAAAGTATCAACAGCTGCAAAACAAGTCTCAGGGCTGGAAGGAGAACAAAGGGGAACTGAGACCGGATCTGAACATGTTGAGGACCATTCAATCACTCCTGTGAGAGACGAAGGAGAAGCCCCCCGGGAGGGTGACGGAGAGCCTATCTCAACAGAGGCAGCAGGAGAGCCTAATCAGAGGAGGGCTTTCCCAGAAGCAGACAATTTTGAGTGACAAACAGAGCAATTGCCAGACCCCCGAGGGGGAAGGAGTTGAGGCAGATCAAAGCCACTGTGATCTGACTCCTCCTGAAACAGTTGCAGGTCCGTCAAGAGAAAACACCATACCTCAAGGAGAAGTTACAAGTTCAACACTGAAAAGAACATTGCCAAGGGTCCACTGAAAGGAGATAAATGGCTAGAGTTACAAGCAAACTGAAAGAAAGTAGTTGTTGAAACAACAATTGGAGAAGAAGTAGATACAACAAGGAGAGAAGATCTAAGTGAAGGAGAATTGAATGGTGATCGAAAGTTGAAAAGAAAGAGAAAGCAAGTCAAAGATACGCATGTCCTGGATGGGTGTATGTAACTACAAGTGAATGGCATAAATATTTTTTTTCTTTTTGTTTTGATAGAGACATTCCAGGTCAATATTTTGGTACTGGAAGGAAGCTGATGAACTGAACTGTTGAAACAATCTGAGAACATTTTTGAGAAGAGACTGTTGAAAGTAACTGGAAAAGACTTTGATAACCTGATTTGACCTTTTGAAACCTGATTTTGACAAGCTACTCGCTGATTTTTGACAAGGGATCCTGGAAGTGAGACTAAAAGCTGTAAATAACTGCTGAAAGAAGAATTTGTTTTGTTTAAAATTTTTGCTGTAGTTTTTTCTAAATTTTATTTTCTGCTTTCTGATTCTTTACAGCTCATGAGTGGCATTAGCCACCAGGGTAGTAAAAATAGGTGCTGTAAATATATGAGTATTGGTTTGGCGATTGTATGCACAATATTGTTTGTGATATTGATTGTGGGAATGTCTGCCAACCATACTTCTGCTTTTGCACTAACAGCAATAGAGAAGTTTAGGTTAGATGAGATATATTTGCATGAGGATACTAATGCCCAAGGATAACTTTCTTCTAATGTCTTCTATCGCTTGTTGAATGAGTATGTTGAGAAGATGAATGCGAAGAATTGTTATTTGTGTACGCAGATTTCTTCATCACTTATCGTAGTTTGCCACTAACATATGGGATGAGTTGTAGTCTGTTACTAACAAGATTCTATAACCAGGAGTACATCCAGTATTTCTATTCAAAATATGATGTGTTTTCATTTGTCTCTATAATTAGGTATTTGAGTAGAGTAGCTAAGGATAATGACATAGTATTAGTTAGGGGTTTCTTTCAGCCTACATTGACATTCGGCACGGCTTATGCTCACCACAACAACCTAACATGCTTGCTTTCACCTTTAGAAGAGCTTCTTAGATCACACAGATGACAGGAGAAAGGCATTGAATGAGAACCTAGAAAACGGCTTAGAGAAAAGGACTTACAAGAATGATTAAGCTGACACCTTTTTTGTGGGAACATGTGAATGTAGACATATGTTTTTGTTTCAGAGTAAATGGTCACTTATGTAGAATGGACAGTATCCGGCGATTCCTGGGATACATTACATCTGTGGTCCTAATGCTTATTACCGTCTTCCAAGAGGATGGTATGGGACATGATATTTGGGAATAGTTTTCCCAGAGATCTTTCAAATGGATGACTTAAAGAAGTTTCCGAAAGTGACTGAATTACATCAAATGAGACAGAGGAGAAAGTCTCTTTCTGGTATACTGGGAGACATATTTGGAGCAATAATTCCTTCAGCTGGAGTTGTTCTGAATTCTATAAAGAATCAAAAGTTTTCTACTATGGTGGATAACATGCTGACAAATGTTTCAGGAGCCATACTTCTGATAGATACTGAATTAGCTGCCGAAAGAGCTGTGACTCTTCAGAATTGCCTTGCATTGGGCATTCTTTTAGCAAAGGATAGCAGAGTTTGTAGAATGCTTAATTTTAGGCAATGTTGTTTGTTCATTCCTGATAATAGTAAATAAATTAAAGGCTTACTTACTAATCTGACTAATGAAAGTGCTGATTTGAAAAAATTGAAAGAAGCAGGTGTTTGGGAGAAAGTTGGTAAAGGTTTTGCTTCAGTGGGAAATTGGCTCAGCAACATTGGGAAAGAAATATCATTTAAAATTATACAGGGGATATTGATTGTAATTCTTTGCCTAATTGGAATATGGGGAATATGTAAATTGTGTAAAAGAACACAATTAAAAAGGACAAAGAACAATCAGAGGAGGGAAGAAAAGAAAAGAAAAGAAAAGAAAAGAAATGGGAAAATTGTTTAGGGAAAATTTGAAAAGAGAACAAAAGTATGAAGGATTGAAATTACAGAATTTTAGCTGATGTAAAAATTTATGGGTGATAATTTGTGTGATGACACATTTAGTCATCAGAGGAGGGATTGCTAAAGCAGGTGTTTTAACAAAAAATATTAATGGATATTCATGTATTCTGAGTGATGGATTTGCATAGAAAATTTAATAATATAGAGAAAAAGAATGCACACGTATGAAAATGTGTCCACGTGAGTGGCCACTAGTGTTCACGAAGTATACTTATTAATTGTTTATTAATATGAAATATTGAGCTTATGTTTGATTAATGTAATAATACATCATATAAAGGGTTATGCATTATGTATTAGCCTTATTAATTGTAGGCCTTAAATTAGCGGAGGTCCTGGCCTAGTTACACGGCCTCATGGCAAGCTGTATTTCTAAACTGCTTAATAAAATGTCTGTTTAGAGAATTAACCTGTTGGGTGCCCCGGACAAGCTGGTCTCGCCCTTGGCACCGGTTGCCCGGTGCCGAGGACGAGACCAGCTCGTCTGGCTATGGGCCCCCGTGGGGGAGCGCTAGCGCTCCCCCAGATGGCTGAGCACCCCTCTCCCCTGGGCAGAGATGGAAGGGAAATCACTTCCCCTTCCACCCCGCCCCCTTGTGAACCCCTGTGGCATCTGATGACGTCAGCGCGCTTTCACGAGCTACACCTCATCAGAGGCCTTTCCCCGCAGTTCGAAGGAGAAATGCTAAACCATTTCTCCTCCGATCACGTGGAGGGGCAGAGAGCCATGAAAGGAGAGGAAAGGCCTTTCCTCTCCTTTCATTTCTCTCTGAGCATTTCTGCTGCCCGATCGCGAGGCGAACTGGCAGCAGAAATGGCCACTAGATACCAAGTATTTTTTTGTTGTTGTTATTTCCAATAAGGGGAGCAGCCCCTTGGGCAAGGGCCACTCTCCAGGGGGGGAAATGATTTTAAGGCCATTTCTGCCCCCCCCCCGGGGGCAGATCGGCCTAAAATTATTAGGCCGATCTTCTCCCAGGGGGTGCAGAAAACCACTAGACACCAGAGATCATTTATTTCCAATAAGGGGAGCAGCCCCTTGGGCAAGGGCCACTCTCCAGGGGGGGAAATGATTTTAAGGCCATTTCTGCCCCCCCCCCTCCCGGGGGCAGATCGGCCTAAAATTATTAGGCCGATCTTCCCGCAGGGGGTGCAGAAAACCACTAGACACCAGAGATAATTTTATTTTGTTTATTTGTATTTTTTTATGTTTGGGGAGTGACCCCTTGGGCAAGGGTTGCTCCCGGGGGGTCAAATTATTATTAGGCCATTTCTCCCTCCCCGGGGGCAGATCGGCCTTGCGATCTACCCCCGCCGGGGCAGAAACCACTAGACACCCAGGATTATTGATTTTTTTCATACTTGCGCATAAGGGGAGCGGCATCTTGGGCAAGGGCCGCTCCCCAGGGAGGCAAACAATTTTTAGGCTATTTTTGCCCCGGGGGGGGGGGGGGGCAGAAAACCACTAGACACCAGGGATGTTTTTTTTTATTTATTTTTTTATGTTTGGGGAGCCAAATTATTTTTCAGCCATTTCTGCCCCCGGGGTGGGGGGGTGGCAAAAACCACAAGACACCAAGGAATTTTTTGTTTTTTTATACTAACGCATAAGGGGAGCGGCCCGTTTGGCAAGGGCCACTCCCCTGGGGGGCAACATATTTTTAGGCCTTTTCTGCCCCCCAGTGCAGGTCGGCCTAATATAATTAAGCGTATCTGCCCCCATGCAGGGCAGAAACCTCTAGACAACAGGGATATATATATATTTTTATTTACTTTATGTTTTTATGTATGGGGAGCGGCCCCTTAGACAAGGGTCACTCCCCTGGAGGGGGCAAATTGTATTTAGGCCATTTATTTTTGTTAGGCCAATCTGCCTTCAAAGGGGGCAGAAACCTCTAGACACCATGGATTGGTGTGTGTGTATGTGTGTGTTTTGTTTGGGGTGGCAGCCCCTTGGGCAAGGGTCGCTCCTCATGGGGGCACATTACTGTTGGCCATAACTGCCCCCCTTGGGGGCAGATTGGTCTATTTGTGGAAGGCCCATATGCCCCCAAGGGGGGCAGAAAGCCCACCAGAGACCAGGGAAGAATTTTTTTTAAAAATAAGAGGTTGGGGTATGGCCATACCCCCACCCCAAATAAATGGGGCCAAAGTTGTTTTACCCCTGAGCCACACCCCGGGGGGACAGAAAGTCCACTAGATGCCAGGTAATAAAAAAATAAAAGAAAATAGTGGGGTGGTGGCTACCAACCAGTATGGGCCTGATTATGCCCCCACCCGAACTGAAGGGGCTAACAGTCATTCAGCTCTCCCCCGCACACTAAAACATCTTATCCCATGGCAAGAGGACATTTGATTATTTTTGTTTTTTGTTTTACATTTGGGCCATGAGAGTTTGGTAACTCTCAAAATCGTCCCACTTAAAATGGTGGGGGCTGCACTTTTTTTTACTTTGGGACGCTTCCATGTAGAAAAATCCACGAGACCTAGACACATCTGAAAACTAAACATCTAGTTGATTCCAGGGTGGTGTGCTTCACATGCACCCCGCACCATTTCCTTACCCACAATGCCCTGCAAACCTGCAACTTTGCTGGAAAGCACACATTTTTCCCACATTTTTGTGATGGAACCTTTCGGAATCTGCAGGAATCCACAAAAATCCTACCACCCAGCATTGTCTCATCTATACCGATAAAATGTCTGCTGCACTTGTCAGCCTAAAAATGATTTTTTTCAAACTGCCCTTTTGGACCGACTTTGGTTCCCCCTCAATTTCGATGTGTTTTTGGCTCTTCCCTGTCACAGACACTTGGCCCACCTACACAAGTGAGGTATCATTTTTACCAGGAGACTGAGGGGGACGTTGGGTGGTAGGAAATTTGTCCGGGTGAAGTGATCCCACACAGAATTGTGGGAAAAATTTGATTTTTTAGCTAAATTTGAGGTTTGCTGAGGATTCTGGGTAAGAAAACATTGGGGGATCCTAGCAAGTCACATCTCCCTTGACTCCCTCGGGTGTCTAATTTTCAGAAACGTCTAGGTTTGGTAGGTTTTCCTAAATGGCTGCTGATCCCAGGCCCAAAAAGGGAGGTGCCCCTGCAAAAACAGGTAGTTTTCTATTTGATAATTTTGATGTGTCCAGATAGTGTTTTGGGGCATTTCCTGCTGCAAGCACAAGGCCTACCCACACAAGTGAGGTACCATTTCTATCGGGAGACTTGGGGGAACGCTGGGTGGAAGGAAATTTGTGGCTCCTCTCAGATTCCAGAACTTTCTGTCACCAAAATGTGAGGAAAAAGTGTTTTTTTTGCCAAATTTAGAATTTTGGAAAGGATTCTGGGTTACAGAACCTGGTGACAGCCCCACAAGTCACCCCATCTTGGATTCCCCTAGGTCTCCAGTTTTACAAAGATTCACAGGTTTGGTAGGTTTCCCTAGGTGCCGGCTGAGCTAGAGGCCAAAATCCACAGGTAGGCACTTTGCAAAAAACACCTCTGTTTTCTTTGGCAAAATGTGATGTGTCCACGCTGTGTTTTGGGGAATGTCCTGTCGCGGGTGCTAGGCCTACCCACACAAGTGAGGTACCATTTTTATCGGGAGACTTGGGGGAACGTAGAATAGTAAAACAAGTGTTATTGCCCCTTGTCTTTCTCTACATTTTCTCCTTCCAAATATAAGACAGTGTGTAAAAAAGACGTCTATTTGAGAAATGCTCTGTAATTCACATGCTAGTATGAGCACCCCAGAATTCAGAGATGTGCAAATAACCACTGCTCCTCAACACCTTATCTTGTGCCCATTTTGAAAATACAAAGGTTTTCTTGATACCTATTTTTGACTCTTTATATTTCAGCAAGTGAATTGCTGTATACCCGGTATAGAATGAAAACCCACTGAAAGGTGCAGCTCATTTATTGGCTCTGGGTACCTATGGTTCTTGATGAACTAACAAGCCCTATGTATCCCCGCAACCAGAAGAGTCCAGCAGGCATAACGGTATATTGCTTTAAAAAATCTGACATTGAAGGAAAAAGAGTAAAACGTAGAGAAAAATGGCTGTTTGTTTCACCTCAATTTCAATATTTTTTTATTTCAGTGTTATTTTCTGTAGGAAACCCTTGTAGGATCTACACAAATTACCCATTGCTGAATTCAGAATTGTGTTCGGAATTGTGTCTACTTTTCAGAAATGTTTAGGTTTCTGGGATCCAGGATTGGTTTCACACCCATTTCTGTCATTGACTGGAAGGAGGCTGAAAGCACAAAAAATTGTAAAAATGGGGTATGTCCAGTAAAATGCCAAAATTGTGTTGAAAAAATTGGGTTTTCTGATTCAAGTCTGCCTGTTCGTGAAAGCTGAGAAGCTGGTGATTTTAGTACTGCAAACCCTTTGTTGATGCCATTTCAGGGAAAAAAACAGAAGCCTTCTTCTGCAGCCGTTTTTTACCATTGTTTTAAAAAAACAAAAACATTTTCACTGTATTTTGGCTAATTTCTTGGTCTCCTTCAGGGGAACCCACAATGTCTGGGTACCTCTAGAATCCCTAGATGTTGGGAAAAAAGGACGCAAATTTGGCGTGGGTAGCTTATGTGGACAAAAGGTTATGAGGGCCTAAACGCGCTCTGCGCCAAATAGCCAAAAAAAGGCCTGGCACCTGAGGGGGAAAAGGCCTGGCAGCAAAGGGGTTAAACTGTGATTTTCCACTGTACTGTTCAAATGTGCTCACAGCTGAAAGTCTTTCTCATGTGAATCACTTGCTAGAAGATGCTGTTCTTGCTAAATGTTACAATATGAGTGTAATGTATGTAAGACTGACTTTCTCAGGAGGAGACCAATGAAGACACTGACTGGAGTATATGCGCAACAATATTGTTACCTGATGAGCCGGATGATGAGGACATTACAAGAGAAACCAATCAGCAACATGTGAACTGAGTATTAGAAGAAATTATAGATTTGAAGGTTTAGTTTTATTGGACAAAGTGTGAACATGCGATTCCTTGACCAATAGGGACTTGGGAAGTAGTTTTAGGAGATCCAACTTAGTCGGACTGCACTGATGGAAGACAGCCCATTTGCCCATTTTCTCTCTTGCTGAAAGGTTGTTATTTTCTTGAGCGTCTTGACAAGGAACAAGCTTAACTTTGCTGCTTAAAGACTTTGACTTTTCTGAACTTTGATGCTGAATCCTGATTCCTTGCTGACCAATCTGATGTCTTGATGACTAACACTATCTTAGCTTGCCGATCCATTTGAGGAGAGGTATATTATTACTGATGTGTTGCTTATATCTGTTTGCTTTTTCTTTCTAGGTACCAACCACACTATTTTGATAGAGCCATAGTTAGATGTTTTCCAAATTTGTGTATACTAAATTGTTTTGCATGAAACCCAACATGCTGATGCTGATCAGTTGTTAGTTAAGGGATCCTTACTAATGAAAGTCTGCTATAGGGAATAACGCTTGAAGTATTTTCTTTGCTGAATCTAAATGTATTTGACATTGTTTGCACAATTGTTCTTATTGTTAATTTGCACGGTAACTTTAGAATGTATAGTAGCTCAATCTTTGATTAGATACGGTTCTTTCGTTGCTTTGGGCAGCCAGTGTTGTTTCTGTATTTATCATTTGATTTTGAGATTATTTTATGTAACATTAGTATTGTTAATTTAGGGAAATACATATTCTAACTTTTACTAAAAGATGTGGTTATTCATGACTGAGAGGTCATGGTGTGTGACAATTACTGACTCCAAATGATTACTAGTGCTATTGATTGTCATTGATTATTGATGTTATTGATTGATTATTGATCATTGAATCTTAAATGTGTGTCAAAAGGTTAATCGACCCCTTCGCGTCCCCTTGTAAGTTTACTTATTAAGGTCAGATGTGCTAACAGTACTACATATATCCAGGGCATATAAATTAAATGCTTCTACTCATTGTACCACCCACAAAAGTAGCACTGCAAAACACGCCTCAGTCCTGCCATTGCAGACTGCAGTGCAGTTTAAAAATGCCACTTCGACCTGGCAAAATAAAACTTTTGCAAGGCTTAAACCTTCCTTTTCAATACCAATATACCACTCCTCTGGTAGGACCTAAATGACCATGGGACAGAATGCATAGTCTTTAGAAAGTAGGACATGTGTACTTAGGTTTTACATGTCTTACCAGTGAAAATCCTCCAAAGTCATTTTTTACTTCAGCAAGGCTATCTCTCCCATTGAAAAGCACTGAGTTACATTAAAGAATGCATAACATCTGTTAGAAAATAGCAGTTAGACAAAAAAAATGATTTGAGGGTCATTGTAATAGAATCTTACAATCCAACATAATGGTAAAGTAGAATTTTAAATAGCTATTTTGAAAATGCTACTTTCAGAAAGTTTGCACTTTCTGCTTAAACCTAAAATGACCTTTCTGTCAGTATTCAGGTGTCACCTGATCCCTGCTGGCTCCATGGATTGAGCTGCATATCCCTTCTAAACATGGTACAAAGGGCCAGTGTGTATGGGAAGTTGAGGATCTTTCTGACAGGGTGGCTGGAGTGGAGAAATGCAGGTACCCTGATTACACGTCAAAGGGGCCTGGCCCTGCCCACACAGAAGAACCTGAAACCCTGCCTTTGTTTCACTAGCCAGGCATGAGCCAAATCCAAAAGAAAAGAAGGAACTGACCAGAACCAGTTTTAGAATTAGAATTAGACAAAGGGGGTTATTCTAACTTTGGAGGAGTGTTAATCCGTCCCAAAAGTGATGGTAAAGTGACGGATATACCACCAGCCGTATTACGAGTTCCATAGGATATAATGGACTCGTAATACGGCTGGTGGTAAATCCGTCACTTTTCCATCACTTTTGGGACGGATTAACACCTCCTCCAAAGTTAGAATAACCCCCAAAGTGTTGTACCCCAACCACAGGCTGGCACTAAGAATAAACGTGAGCTCCCCAAAGCCTGAAATCAGAGCACTCCCAGACCTGTGAAGACTCAGAAAAAGGACTGCCCTGCTGTTTGAAGCCTGAATGAAGACTGGGCCTATTTACCTAGAATCCAGGACCCCAGAAATCACCCCAACGGTCAGTTGGTTGACCTTCTGGATGAACTAAAGGGATACAACAAATTCCAGAGGCCTTTCCTGCTTCCTAGCTGACTAGGCCCAACAGGATCTGTCCTGATGTTCTCTGCTGACCTCTTTGGGAGACAATCTTGTCCCCCCCAAGTGTTGACCTAAAGCCCTAGACTCTTGGCTAAAGACAGAATGCACTTCTTTCTGCCTAAATGAAGGTTTCACAGGGTCTGATGCAGAGTTCTGCAAAGCAACACCACTGAACTGCCCTGACATTGTCATCAAAAGGAAAAACTTCCAGCAGGGCCAGTCTGGTCCTGGATCCGGCCCATGCTCCATCATGGTCGGCCTGAACTTGTAACTTTGTCTTGATCCTTCACAACCAGATACCCACAGTTGCTGATTCACGCCTTTTTGTGCTATTTTTAAACTTAAACTTTAAAAACTCATAGCTGTGATTCTACTGATTGGATTTTTCCTGTTTTGGTTGCCATTATATCCACTAAATTATATTCTATTTCAACTTTATTAATGAAGCAGAAAAGGCTAGTCATGGAGGAGAAGACAATTCTTACGGCCCATGAGAAATGGACTCAAAAGGGTATAGGAAATTAGTACAATTGGTGGCAGCGACACAGAAGTGCATAGAGGAGGTACAATGGTCCACATTCCCAAAATTCTGGTGCCTAGCTTTGTGTTGCGTAATGATGTTGACACGAGGTTTGAGGCCTATGAGGTGGCCCTCGAAAAGCACAGTGCCCCTGAAAAGGATTGGGGGGAATTCTCTTTAAGTATATGCTCACTTGGGGAGGGATACTCTTCTAGCCCTAGGTCAGGTTGAAAGAGTGAAGTATATCCTCATGAAGTTCTGAAGTGTGCTCCAACCCCAGAAAGGTACCACGATCTCCTACAACTATTAACCTGATTACTTATGGGTATCATTACTGTTTCTGCTCAAAGTCACACAAATGTGGCAGCATAGTCACTGTTTCAGCTTTCAGTGTTTCAGTTCTTGGATTTCTATTTCCTAACCCAGCAACTTTGCTTCAATAACCAATGAGTAGCCTACAATAAGCATTTTGTTTCTCCTCTGTCCCTGCCCAACCACTGTGACTTTGGCCAGCTCTGTGAGATTTGTGTTTTCTAATATCCTACCTCTTATTGAAACTTGGATGGCAGGTCATTTATTTATTTATAACCAATCCAAATCTGAAATTCACTTCGTTATCACATGTTTGATTATTTCACCTTTAATTTTACATTTATTTTCCCTCTAATCTTTAGTTCCGACTAATACATTTGTCAGTCTTGGTTTCATATAGATTTATTCTGTGTCAGCTGGCTTATTGGGCTAAGCCTCACCAGGAGCCCAATCCCGTTACCCTGAGTGCTTGGAACTGTACAGTGCTGCAGGGTATAGACTCTAAATGAGAAACTGGGCATTAGAAAACGCTGTGATTC
The DNA here is from genome assembly GCF_031143425.1 of Pleurodeles waltl. Lineage (NCBI taxonomy): Eukaryota > Metazoa > Chordata > Amphibia > Caudata > Salamandridae > Pleurodeles > Pleurodeles waltl. The sequence goes on from NC_090438.1 coordinate 353,407,770, forward strand.
TGCAAAGGGGTGTCCCATCATACATCTATGTTTCAAGTATTTTCGGGTAAGAGCACTTAGCACTCTTTACGTCAGCTGGTCATGAGACAAATGATCTAACGGATTGTTTTGCTTTTGCACCTATAGACCAGCCATCTAGTCATGAAGCAGAGAGACATATCATTTGTAAATTGGCTTCCGCATACAGTGTGAATAAAAGCCTGACATATAAAAATCTTGGGGCTGGGACGTGATGTGATTGATTGTAAAGGAAGGGCATAAGATAAAGGCCAGAACCTGAGAAAGAATGCATGTGCTGGGAACAGGGACCAGGTCAGTCCAGCTGAGATTTGTACATTATGTCCTTGATGCAATGCTTTGCGCCACTGTGCATCAGTGGTGATATGAAGTCAAGTGTCGAGTTGCGTATCTCTGCAATTGTTCTGATCAGAAGTTGCAAGGGCTATGATGACAGGTCCTGTTGTGAGTTATGTTGCACTGTGACAGGTGTGATCAAGAACAGCATGGGCTGCAATGCCCTGCAAGGTGTTGCATTGAGGTGCATCGTGCAGTTTCAGATCTGAGGCCACGGATCAGGAGCTGCGAGTGGTTGCAATGCGAGGTCCTGCATAGAGCTGCGTCATACACTATGATGCCAACCAGGGGCCCAAGACCTGGGGCCACCTCTTAGGGAACAGGATTCACTTCAGGCAGAGGCCAACAGCAGGTCTCAGGCAGGATCAGTTGCAGGACCACGCAGTCCTATTGCAGCTGGTCAGCTCAGCATTTGCAGAGAGGCCTCTGAAGTTTGTTTTGTCCCTGTATCTCACACAAGAGATCAGCTAACTGACCTTTGGAGTCACTATTGGTAGCCTGGGGTGGAGATAAGCAGGTCCAATTGTCCTTCCTAGACAGCAAGGCATTCTAGCAGCAGAGCAGTCCTTATTTTATAACCTTCACATGTCCAGGAGAGTTTTGATGAATCACACTTGGGGTTAAATATTTATACCTTGTTCAAGCCTTTCTGTGACAAGACTCCCTATCCTACAGCTACATCAAGTTCTGGATAGTACTTTCCTTTTCCCTGTCAAATTGCCCAACAGTCTGGAGGGACAAAAGACAGGTCAGGCCTGGTGTCAGTTTTTTTTGCCTGTGCAGGAGGCAAAGCCCTTTGAAATGTAAGTGGTACAGCTTGTCTCTTGTCATCCTGCCAGAGTCATTCTCTGTCATGTTACATAGGAAACTAGCAGAAGGATCAAATGTTTTGGATAAGAACATGCCAACTTTCTAAAAGTAGGAATATTGCTACAAGAGCAACCCTCAAACCTATGTGAACCTGGGTATATCATTATATTGTGCTACAATGGTTCTCACATGAACCAAATTCAGAATATACAGCAGTAAATACAATTATGAGCAAAATGATGTATCAGGGATGTTAAAACAAGGAATTATCAACACACAAACCAGACCCACTGTAGCACATGTAACATTCTAAAAGTGGCATTGCCAGAAATGTGACTTAAATCCGACTTCACCATTAAAGAGGAGTTTGAATTGGAAATCATTTGAGTGTAAGCAGCAGATTTCTATCTGCTCTGATTCCAAAGTTAGCGTTTATTAATTGTAAAAAGGTAACCCTGTAATAGTCAATGGAAGGGATAGGCCTCAGAACAGCGAAAAAACATTTTTAGGAGTTTTTCACTGCTACAACATTTGAAACTTAAGAACTCACGTCCTACTTTTTAAATTCAATGCTCCCTGCCCGATGTGCCTTTACGGCCTACAATGGAGGTGACTTAAACATATTAAAAATGAAGCTTAAGGCGTGTCAAAAGGTTTATTTTGCCTGGTCGAAATGGCAGTCTAAAGTTGCTCTACAGGCTGCAATGGCAGGCCTCAAATGTGTTAAAAAGCTACTTTAATGGGTGGCACGATGAATACTGCATGTGCACTAGTATTATTCCATTGACAGGCCTGGGGTACACGTTGTACCATTTACTAGGGAATTACAACTAAATTAAATGTGCCAAATGTGTAAATTAAATGTGCATAATTGGCATATTTAACTGACAGGTAAGTTAAATATGCCAATTAGGTGTAGGCCAATGTTAGTTACCATGTTTGAAGAACAGAGTGCAAGAAAGTTAGCACTGGTTAGCAGTGGTAAATTGCAGATAGTCTTTAAGCCAGCAGATACAATTTCAGAAAAATAGGAGGGGTGAAGCTGAAAGGTTTGGGGGAATACTACTCCGATGATGTCAGGTCTAACAACTGATTACAACTGTTTGGGATAATAGACCTCTGTGTACGTCTGGCACCATGCCATGCAGTACCTCAGCTCCTGACAGCATAGAGCCTCATGGAATGGTATGCCTATATATGTAAATATTTGCGTATGTGTCAATTTGTGTGTTGGTGTGAGTGTGTTTGTTGGTATGAGAGTGTGTGTGTTGGTATGAGAGCATGTGTAGGTGGAAGTGAGTGTGTTGGTATCAGAGTGTGTGTGAGTCAATCAATTATGAATATCTGGTAGGTGTCTTGGCATTTTGGTGGCTCTATAGGCATCAGTGACTTAATGATGTAATAAGTTAGCCCTGGTATTAGCTATCTCTTCCTGGCATACTATTGGCATTCTCTGAATTATAGTAGCACTGACACAGGTTAGTGTGCTTCAGAATATGAGGGAATTCTTGGTCTGATGGTGGTCTACCCTGACTTATTGTGGGCAGTGTAGGCTTTATAATATCATTGGCATGAAGTTGCACTCATTGATTACTGTGGGCATGCTATGGATTGTAGTTTTGGGGGCACGGAGGGTAGCCTCTACATTATGGCGGTCATAGTTGTGGCCTTCCTTTGAAAAATACTACTTATAACTAAGGTTAAAATCCTTGGTTCCTAATGGGTATCCTTGCATAAAGTGGTTATCCCTAATATTTATGACTAACACTAACATATGATGTGCATCCCTGACATATAATTAAAATATACAGGCATGGGAGATAGTTTCTGTGTGTGCTAATATTACATTTGGGCACTTAATGAAAACAAGCTTGCAGCACTAACCAATCACATCTTTACATTACTTCTTTCCTCAAGTCTGTGATTGGGTCACCATGAGTATATGTGCTGGCAAGTTCTTGAGGGCGTGCGTAGGAGCTATCAATCCAGTCTCGTTCCCTATTTCACACATGCCCAAGGACAGAACATTCATATTCTAGGTTTATATGTTGATTGAGGAATGCTTCCAGTGCCACAACACTTGACTCATAATTCATATCAGCTTAGTCTCAGAAACACTTTGAACATCTTACCTGCATAGTGAAGCAGGAACGTTCTCTCAGCAGTTCCATCTGTTCCTCTGGTGGCTTTGGAATAATTGCGTGGTGTGCCATCCAAACCTCCCATTTGCGGGCTGCTGTGACTCGGGCTATCAGTTCAATAAATGATGGTAGTGGGCAAGAGGTAGTTCTGACTGAGTACATAGTGGGGTTTATTTGTATAATTGGAATAACATTCTGACTAGACGTTGCTTCAAAAAAGTTTGCATTTTACCTTCTGCACTTTCTGTAAACTCTGTTGCAGTGATTTTGATCTTCAAAACTCACAAGGTTGTGAACTCAACAACGTGTGCTGTATTCCTTTCCAATCTTCAGTTTTCTTTGTGATGAGAGGAGTGCAATGTTTTTTATGTGTTCGTGGGTTCGTTGTCTTTTTTCTTCATTTATTTTCATAATTTTCATTTAATTTGTATTCATCATTTTTTATATTTGTGGTTTGCTCAGCTCCACTTCCTTGTGATGCACCTGCCCATTTATCCATTTCGTTTACTTTGAAAGATTGGTTGATTGCATGCATCATCACCAGACTTTAAATCCTTCTTCAGATGAGTCATTCCCACACCAGTCTCTGTATTTATTCTGGATTGCATTGTGCGGTAACAGGGCTGCACTGTCGGGGACAGTGGTGTTCAGCCCTACTGTCCTCCTACTTACTTCTCAGGTGGAGTGTATCATCACTGTGAAGCAGTGCCTGATTATTGCTGTCCAATAACATGACATGGGGCATGCAGTGAGACTCAGTAATCAGGCCCCACAGCAGAAGAGGGCCATTGATGGGTGCGCGCTAGATTGAAAGTGCTGAGGTCCCCTCCTGGTCCCATAAGAGTGGCAAGAGCTGCTGTTGCATGCAAACCATAACTACCAGCAGCACATTAGTGGAGAGGCAGCAAGTCATTCCTCTTTGCACCACTGTTAGAAATTGCGTCTCTAGCTGGCAGAGGTATGCACCCTGTCCAAGAAGGGACCCCAATTCTAGTCTAGTAAGTGACAACACAACCTAAATTATCCTGTGCTCACCCTCCGGTGGCTTGGCACAGGGCAGACAGGCTTAACTTAGAAGGCAACGTGTGACGTATTTGTGTAATAACTTATACAGTAAGATAGTGAAAACACCACAAAAAGTACTCCACACCAGTTTAGACACATTGATAAAATAGAACCAAAACAAAAAGAATCCAATATGCACAAGTCAAGATATCACTTTTTAGGGGTTTTGGTAAGTCTTAATCCATAGGAATCAATGGCTGTATCATTTTAGCACAACGTACCAGGGATCCAATCATAAATAATGATGCAGAGGGCCGCAGAGGAGGTGATGCATCAGAAAATAAAGAGATGCATTGATTTTTCCAGCACAGTGGAGGTGATGCATGGATTATTTCCTCACAGGCAAGGTGATGTGTCAATTTCCAGGTGCAGAGCCTTAGCTCCTTACTGCGGTGCAGGGATATTTTGACACCGAGGGAGGATGCTTGCAAAATCCAAAATGTGCTGGGAGATGGAAACAGGTGCTGCATCAATATGATAGGTGATGCAGTGATTTTCCAGCCACAAGACATGTGCTGTGTCTAATTTTGCAGGTGTTGAGTCAATTTTCCTATGCATTGGATTTTCTCTCTCTGGTGAAGTATTTGATGGCCCTAAGACTTCTTAATAGGAAGCAAGCTCAGTCCAAGCCCTTAGAGATCACTTGTGGGGGAAGGCAGAGTCCATCAAGCAGAGTCAGGGAGCAGCAGGCAGCAGGGCAACATGCAGGAGGGCAGTCCTTCCAAAAAAGCAGTCCAGATGAGTACTTTGCCTGTACAAAATCATAGGGGGAAACCCTTGTAACTCGACTATACTGGGCTAACCAACAGTTCTGATACAAAACTGGTATACAGTAGGGATGAATACATATATATTATATGTCACAGTGAAGACATTAATTGGTCACTGGATTTTTTTTTAAATTCTGATATTCATGCTTTATATGAATTTATATTTGTCTCCCTTTGTCTCGCTCTTCCTCTAAAGCAACAACACATATAATATACAATATTGACACAATTCACGCCACTAAAACAAATATATATACATCAAGTCACACAAAAATATCTAAATATACATCACAATTTTTAAAAAGCAGGTACTGAATGCAAATAGTATTGCACTGAAAACCTCTAACAAAATTTGCCACTGTGGGCTGCCAAACACTTTTTCCAAGAGCAATCCTCCAAATAAGGTAGTGGCGAATAATACCATCACTGGTAGATAACTATTTGTACTTACTGGTTAGATGTGGTATAATCCTATATCATAGTCTCTTAGTGCATAAATTCATAACACTCCTTAAATTGTTGGTTTGACACGTTTCGGCCCTCCAACTATAAGCCTCATCAGGACATAGGAAGCAGTACCTATATATACAATTGTAAATGTATAGAAAAGGCAGCATTGCCCACAATGTGTAGAAAATATGAGTTGGTGGGCAGGGTGCCATGTGACCCTGGTGGGGTTGCTGATAACTTATAATTATAAGTATGAGTAAACACATTTATTATCCCTACTGTATACCAGTTTTGGATCAGTACAGATGAGTCCTTTGGGCTGCACAGCAGTCTCTCTGACAGAGTCCAGACGTAGGTCCAGAAGTGTCTGATTTTTGGGGGGTCACAGACCCAGTATATCCAACCAAATGTGCCTTTGAAGTGGAAATACCTCAAAGAGTGGTTTTGAAATGCACCAGTTCCCCTTTCATCCCAGCTCTGTCTGCCAGGAGATATGTGTGGGGTGATCAGTCCTTTGTGTGAGGTCAGGTCACTAGCCATTGAAGTGTAAGTGAGAGCCCCCCCACTGCCTGCCCAAGAAGACCCATCAGTATGCAGATGGATGCAATTACAGCTGAGTGTTCTGTGTTTATGGCTGTCTGGGTGGAATGCACAAGGGGAGCTGTCAACCAGCACGGACTAGATGTGGATTGGAGACAGGCAGTAAGGTACAGAGAGCAGTAAGGGCAGAGAAAAGCCTACTTTCTAAAAGTGGCATTTCTAAAATAGTAATGTTAAATCTAACTTCACCAGTAACTAGGATTTCTCACAACCATTCCAACCATACCACACATGACAATGCCACTCCTTTCAGATAAGACATGACCACTTAAAAGAATATAAGGGAATTTCCAATGCTGGCCACGAGAGGAGCAGGCTTCACAATAGTGAAATATGACTTTGTGAGTTTTTTACTACCAGTCCTGCCCTTTACTTACATAGCACCCTGCACAAGTAGTTTATATGTAATAAGGGGGGTTTAAGGCTTGGCAAATAGTTTTAAATACCAAGTCGAAGTGGCAGTGCAACTGCACACATAAACCTCGCAATGGGAGGCCTGAGACATGGTTAAGGGGCTACTTCCGTGGGTGGCACAATCAGTGCTGCAGGCCCACTACTAGCATCTAACTTACAGTCCCTGGTCACATATAGTGCACCTTTACTAGGAACCTATAGGTAAATTAAATATGCAAATTGGGTATGAGCCAATGTTGCCATGTTTCAGGGAGAGAGGACATGCACTTTAGCACTGGTTAGCAGTGGTAAAGTGCCCAGAGTGCAAAAACCAACAAAAATGAGGTCAGATAAAGAAGAGGAAGGCAAAAAGACTGTGCTTTTTTCCAACAGCTACCCATTTGTAGGACAGCTGCAGGGTTCTGGTTGATAGGCTGTACATAGGTAAACGTCAGCCAAGATTCTCTCTTTGTAAAAGAGGCACAAGGTTCGGATGTCCATCCTTTGGCCAGATGCTGTGGTATTTCACTCTTTTCCAATAAGAAGGTGGCAGTGTCAGGATGTGCCCTGGTCCTTAGTGAAATAGCCGAGGCGTTGTCTTTGCCCCTTCATAAAAGGACAATCGGAGAAACTAGATTGGTATTGCTGTCCCAAGACACAGTAAACCTTCTTTCATTTTACTCTCAAGGGAAGATTTAGGCAAGGTGATGGGGAGCAAATGGGTCATTAGAGATGCTTTAAATTTAGAGGTGCGTTAGCTTACTCAAAGCTGGCGTTTTAGGGTTTTAAACAATACCTGCAAAATTTCATAAGAATCTGCAGAGGACAGGCTATAGCGGCGACAGTCACCCTTTGAAAAGATAACATGTGTGGCCTTGACTAACTAGCGCAGTCCTTAGTTTTCTTTAGATTACATTGCAAGTACGTGTCACAAAATAAAACAAGAACACAAAACATGCTGCCATCTAAACATGGTGGCCTTATGCTTCCAGTACATGTTTTTTTCAACTAACCAGCATATTTGATTTTAATTAGAACAGCAAGGGCGTTTCCTAGCAGGCATTTTCTAGAATTGTCAGCAGGGGTAGATGCAGGCGCCGGAACAACACCGATAACAGAGGTGGTGGTAGAGATGGTTTATTAAGACAGAAGTCAAGCATAAATCCCTACACCAACCAACATCCTCTTCTCTCCCCGTCAACTGTCGCTCTCTCACTGCCCATTCCAGAAGCCTCCCACACCATTACATAGTAAATACAACATTCTCTCATCTCTCGTGCTCAGAACACACGCACTTACACGTTACTAGGATACCACACCACCTTCTCCATATCAGATTACAAAGAAAATATTTGAACACAATTAAGTATCAAACACATAGACCCTGAACAGATTATGTTGTTTACAAGCTGAGACAAAACAGATTGAACATATCAACACAAAGTCCATGAAGTTAGAAAATAACACGAAGTTCACTTAACATAGTCCTTGAACCATGACGGCTTTGATACATTTCTTTTTGGCCGAGTCTCAGATGGGTTTCGCATCTTAGTGACGCATAGAATGATTGGAGCATCTTGAGCAGTAACTTCCGGTGAAGTGTCTAGAGAGTCATGAGCACCTCCATTGGGTCCTAAACACTTAGCCACCCTATTCAAATTCCATATCCTGTGGTCTTCTGTTTTCACAGCATTCCTAAACAGTTTTATGACCTTAAATGGACCCTTGAATTTAGATGGTTTTCCCTCTTTCCTTGGAGACCTTATTTTCACATAATCACCTTCACGCAATACCGTTCTTTTTACAGCTTTACGCTCCTCATATCTCAGCTTCCTTTTTCCTTTCACTTCCCTTTCTCTCTCTCTCCAACCTTCAATGTTATCTACCTGATCATTAACCTCTTTCCTTTTTTTTATTACCCACCTAGGCTCGATTTCGCTGTACGGTACCCTACCTTTGAACAACTGGAAAGGAGTCACCCCTGTGGTGGAATGTGGTGCTAATCGATAGTCTCGTACTTTTCTTCTCACTTCACTCTCCCACTCAACGCCATTAACAAGCACTAATTGCATGCATTCTTTCAGCACCTTTATAAAGCGCTCCACGACTCCGTTAGATTCTGGGTGATAAAGAGCTATTCTTTTATGTACCACATCCCTTTCTTTTAAGAAAGACTCCGCTATTTCAGAGACAAACTGCACCCCATTGTCAGTCAGCAAAGTAGAGGGAAACCCCTCTCTCTCAAACAAGTCATCAAGAAAGTTGATTATATCTCTTGACTCAACTGAGCTCACACATTTGACCTCAGGCCAACGTGAGTACATATCAATGCATACTAAAACATATCGATCAACAGATTTCAGTCTGATTGGACCTAAAATGTCTAAAGCTATGTCAACCCAGGGTGCGGAGGACTCTTCACGCGTGACCATAGGCTGAGTTCTACATTTCAATACCTTATCTGAACGTGCACACTCATGGCAATTTCTCACTTCTCTTTCTACCATCATGTCTATGGCAGGCCACCAGTAGGCGTTCCTTAATCTCTCCTTTGTTTTGGAGATGCCCATGTGGCTTGAGTGGGCACGACTTATGAGATCTTTTCTCAAGCTAGCTGGAGGAACCAACTTGCTGCCTCTCATCAATAGCCCATCCACCACAGACAATTCATTTCTGACTTGCCAGTAACCTGACATCTCTTCAGATTGACTCTTTCTGACACCCCAACCATTTATGATTTTGCTTAGTACTTCCTGCAATGTGACATCTTTTAACAATTCATCCACCCACACTGGTTCCGAAATTGTTCCCTCAGTAACAATACAGACCTTAATCTCCTCATCAGCTGCGATGTCAGCAAAACACCCTCTTTCAATAATCTCATCATCCTTTCCTGTATCTGGACAAAGTCTCGAAAGACAATCAGCCTGAACATTTAAGGGGTCATTCTGACCCTGGCGGTAAAATCCGCCAGGGCCAACGACCGCGGGAGCTGGCGGTGCTCCCTTGGGCATTCTGACTGCGGCTGTACCGCCGGTTTTCCGCTGCCCTGGGGAATCCTCCATGACGGCGCAGATTCCGATCCCCATACCGCCATCCTGTTCCTGGCGGTTTTGGCCGCCAGGCACAGGATGGCGGTATGGGGTATGGGGTGTTGTGGGGCCCCTGGGGGCCCCTGCAGTGCCCATGCCAATGGCATGGGAACTGCAGGGGCCCCCGTAACAGGGCCCCACCAAGATTTTCAGTGTCTGCCATGCAGACACTGAAAATCGCGACGGGTGCAACTGCACCCGTCGCACCCCTTCCACTCCGCCGGCTCCATTCGGAGCCGGCATCCTCATGGAAGGGTGTTTCCCGCTGGGCTGGCGGGCGGCCTTCTGGCGGTCGCCCGCCAGCCCAGCGGGAAACCCAGAATACCCGCGGCGGTCTTTTGACCGCGCAGCGGTATTCTGGCGGTTCCAGCCAGGCCGCCGGCTTCCGCCGCCGGCCGGGGTCAGAATGACCCCCTTAATGTCCCAGGCATGTAAGAAATCACAAATACAAATTCTTGCAATGCTACAACCCACTTCCTGATTCTATGTGAGATCATCTCTATTCCTTTCTTAGTAAATGCCTCTATGAGAGGCTTGTGGTCGGTCACTATCTGAAATTTATGTCCCCACAAGAACTTCCTCAGCTTTCTCACCGCCCAAAAGACACTAAGCGCCTCTCTTTCAACAACTGAATAATTAAATTCCGCTCCCTTCAAGCATCTAGATGCAAAAAGAATTGTCCTTGTTTCACCGTCTTTCTTCTGCAATAAGACCGCCCCAAGACCCTTTGAGCTAGCATCAGTCATCAAAATAATTTCATCATGTGCGTCAAAACTCCCTAAATCTGCTGCCTTATCAAGGCCGGCTTTGATATCTTGATACTCTTTTTCGCAAGCATGGTTCCAGTTAAATTCTGCTCTTTTTTTTAACAACTGTCTCATACTATAGGTTCTTTCTGCAAAACGTGGGACAAATTTATTGTAAAACTCCGCCATCCCTAGAAATTTTACAAGCTCTTCTTTACTTTGTGGACTGGGTAAATTTATGATAGTATCCACTAGACTCGCCTTGGGACGAATCCCTTTCGCCGAAATCTCATGACCCAAGTACTCTATCGTGGAAATATTTTTCTTACATTTCTCAGCTTTGAGCCTAAGACCATTGTCTCGTAGCCTCTCTAAAACCAACCTCAGTCTCTCATTGTGCTCAACCAGATTGATACCTGTGATTAAAAGACGCCGCAGAGATTAACCCAAACGGCATTCTAAGGAACTTGATTGTGCCAAAAGGTGTTATGAAAGTGGTAAGTTCCTGGAAAAGACACATGTAAATTGATTTGATGGTAAGCAGAAGCCAAATCTAGAGTTGAGAAGTGCTTTGCCCCACTAAGCGAACACAACAACTCTGTAATATTTGGGAGTGGATAGTGGTCTATGATGACTGACTTGTTCAAATCTCTGAGATCAACACAGAGTCTGGCCTCCCCATTGGCCTCCCTTGCCATAACTACTGGTGCCACCCATTCTGAAGCCTCAACCTCTTGAATGATACCATTCGTGATGAGTTTATCGATCTCAGCTTTCATTTTATCCCTTACCAACAAGGGAACATTCCTCACTTTTGCTGCCTTCTGCAGTGCTCCAGGCTTAAGCCTAATCTGATGCACGTAGTTCTTAAGACATCCTAATCTCTTGCTGAACACATCTGGAAACTCTTTCACCCACATACACACATCTTCTGAGACAGATTGAACCGTGTGGTTATCCTTAAGCCTAACAGGAGGATCTTCATTTGGATTGAGCAGAATTCGAAGATCACGTTGATGAAACCAACTAATCAAAGAGTCCCCTTTTACAGAGACATACACTTTTGCTGGAATGAGTCGACCTTTAAATTCTATACTTCCCCAGAAGTAACCCAGCAACTTGATTGGTTCACCACCATAACCCTTGGGTAACACATCCGGTTTTAGTAAGTCGACCATCCCCTTCAGACACTGATCATAGAACATTTTCAGTATTAATGTGATCTTTGCCCCAGAATCAAATAGGATTCTGAGAGGCTGACCATTAACTAAGATTGACTCCACAGGACCATCAAAAGACCCAACACTTGTTTGTAAGATCTGAACCACATTCACAGCTTCGGCATCATTAGCATCACCATCACACCACACTTCTCTTATTTTGTTAGTGTTATTCTTCACCCTGCAGCATTTTGCAAGATGTCCAACTCTACCACAGTTTCTACAGAATATTTTTCAGGCAGGACAATCTCTGTTATTGGCCATGTGACTGATGCCCCCACACCTAAAACACTTCCCAGCAAATGTTTTCTTTGTTTTTACAGACTCCCCACCGCCTCTATTGTCAGTATTGTTGCACAGTATAGCTTTCACGGAGGTTCCTTCTTCCCTTGTTGTGTCAGGAACAATGGAGTCTTTTCGAAGTACTTCAACACATTTCCTGGAGTGTTCACAGGTTCTGGCCAATACTAGTACCTCATCTAGGGATGGATTATCTTTTTGCCACATGCTTTCCTTTGCCTTCTCCAAGGAGCAGCCAAGCATGAATTGATCCCTTAAATGTTCCTCATAAGAATTTCCAAATGTACACATGGAAGCAAGTCTTCTAAGCTCCGTTATATATTGTTCTGTTGTCTCTCCTTGGCGTTGCACTTTCTTTCCAAACTGGTACCTTTCAAGAACTGTACCTTTTGGTAAGTAATGCAGATCCAATTTCTTTATACAAATCTCAAATTCATTGAGGCCATAAGAGTCTGAATCCGAGAGATTTTCAAAAACTTCTTGGCCCTCAGTGCCTAAACAGTGCATTAAAAGTGATGTCTTCCTTTCTGCACTCAATGAAGTACCACACACCCTAGCATAGTTGTTAAATACTTTCTTCCACTTTTGCCATTGAATAGGTGGATCACCGGGAGCAGTTAAAAAAAAGGTGCAGCAGGTACATTCTGCATTACAAACAGTGAAAATAGAATACTGTGATCAGCAGGTTGAGTTAATGTAGATTGAGAGACAAGTAAAAAAAACAATAAAAGATGATGTCTCTTTTGCCAAAATATTTGGTTAAATGCTTAACGCGACACGAGGCACAATCTTCACGATAGAAGGAACACTGTAGGTTACAGTTTCCGATAGATTTGGGCTTCAGAAGGCGACGCGTTGTCTCAGGAGGCGTTGTTGGTTATTGTTGCTAGGGATATGCACAGGAGCTTTTCGCGAAGCACACACGCGGCAGGAGACGCATTTCTTGACGCGTCAATAGACACTGTTGCTAGGCGAAGCTCGAGGAAGAGCCGAAGCCAAAATAAACACGTCAGTACATTAATGAAATACCTCGGATGTAAATAACTTGACGGAGAAGCTTCTTAGTCGTGTTGTTAGGGATCAGCCACCATCTGTTTTCTTCTCTGTAGTCTACAGACCAGCGTTGCGCTTCGCAAACTCTGCTCACGACCGATCTGTTTTTTTTCGCTTGTCGCCAATGTAGGATTGTCAGCAGGGGTGGATGCAAGCGCCGGAACAACACCGATAACAGAGGTGGTTGTAGAGATGGTTTAGTAAGACAGAAGTCAAGCATAAATCCCTACACCAACCAACATCCTCTTCTCTCCCCATCAACTGTCGCTCTCTCACTGCCCATTCCAAAAGCCTCCCACACCATTCCATAGTAAATACAACATTCTCTCATCTCTCGTGCTCAGAACACACGCACTTACACGTTACTAGGATACCACACATTTGTACTTAGAAAAAGTATCAAAGGTCAGTTTAGCTTTAATACAGATCAGCAGAAAAGCTGATTTGTATTTGTACAAAGAAAACAAACTATGGATTTGAATTACTAAAACATGAATACATAGTTTAAAGACACAGAGTGATTGAAATGGATACAGTATAGAAAGAAGAACACCTTTGAAATTATACTATTGACCCACCAGACCGGGCACTGGAACACACTTCGTTTTAGGCGTAGTGCACATGTGATCAAGCAAAATCCCATCACTCACAGTGCAAGACAGCCAGTGGCTTAAGTGGGCTGATCCATGTTCTCTTGCTGTATTCTGTGGCAGGCAAAATAAAACTTTGAATGACATTTGCCATACCAGTGAATGAAGAGGATCGACACAAAGCCCCTCTGTACATGCATATATGTATAAATGAATGAGTTCCATTTACACATTTTAAAGCAAACATTCCAAAATATGTGGATAAAATGGTAGAAATGCAATATAGTAAAACGTGACCAATTGTAGTAGGGCACATTTACCACTGAGTGCCATCTGGGGGTTAATATATCACCAGATATAACGACTAGCTAACTACTGTTATTGAAGCAAGAGCCAGGTGGTAAGTGCTTCTCAGGGATTATTAGTCCGATGTAAAGACAAATCTGATAGAGAACTTAAACAGTGCCCGGATTTAGTAACCCCTTTTATGCCCACCACCAACTGTAGTACACTGATATAATATATTTTGTAGCAACTGTGATCCTGAAACATAGATAAAGTAATGTCCATTGTAAATACTAAACCAAATGACAAGATATGAGGGAAAATACTCATTGTGCTATTTGAATTACTGTATGTTCAGCCGAAATAATACCTCAAAATAGTTTTGTAATATTTAATGATAATAATTAGACTACCATTGGAATGAACAGTGCTACTCAAAATATTAGAACCTTTATGAAACAACCACGAAGACCATTAGGAAATACCAACATAAGATAAACAGCTGCAACCTACTAGAAATAAAACCTGTTAGAATACACACAAAGTTCTTCTTTAAAATGCCTTCTACCCGGCTGCAGACCTGCACCAGGCACAACCTTGAGACGGGTGTTATAGATACATTCGACAGTCTCCAGGTGACCTTCCTATCTGAATGGTGGCTTACAGAATCATCCCAACTATTCCTAGGTTTGCTGATCCCTCAAGGATAGTACATTATTCACCTAAAGAGAACAGGCAAGTCTGAGGGTTCAGCAGCATCCAAAAAGATTCAATCAATCTTTGAATACCTACATAATAAATTAAAGTCAGCAGAACAGAAACACCTTTCTTTCCACCTTATTTATCATCCCACGAGAAACAACCTAACTTAAACCAACCTGATGAATTTACCACAATATGTGCAATCAAAAATGATAACAATATTTTATAGGAGACTTTCACAATTACAACAAACGATACAACAAAAATGATCTGTTGGTGTCTGTCCTAACCTCACACCTCGCCAACTATCTTAAATAACATTGCACACCGCCCCCCATTGCTAAAGAGAATAAAGCAAACGATTGACGAGGTAAGACCAGTCAATTAGTAAGATAATTCTCTAATATTCATTGTGAGAATCAAGCTGAACTCTGCTCTCCTCGTCCAACAGTCATGACACCTTTTTGGAGGAGTTATTTAAACCGGAGAGATATTGAATTATACTTATAACTCACATTGATAAACAGCGGACGGAAGTATCCTCTTTGTGTGGTATCCCCATGAACTACCTCTTTTGTGGACTGGTACTGAAATAAGGATTACATCCACACTGCCCTCAATGTACTGGAAACTAGAGTTTGACTGTATTTGACACAATTATTCTTGTTTTAGCCTGGCAGGTGTTTTGATTTGTGGTCTTTTATGTGTGTGATATGGGTTTGAATGATGATATGATTATTTCTTATTTCAGGTGCTTGTGCACTGAGTAACAGTTTATTGCACTATCATGATTAATAGAACACATGATTTTCTTAAGTTGTTTTTAACAATTCCAGTGATTAATTCATGTACTCGCTGTTGTAACAATTTGTACAATATTCTTCCCCACAATATACAATACCTTTTGTATATTATATTTGTTTGCCCAGTTATGGTGGAGTCACTAGGGCATGCCCCTGATGTTGATACTCCTCGTCCAACAAGGCCGAAGGAATGGATGAGAAACTTAAGAGATATTGACAAAGTAACCATCTTGTGACAAATAGAACATGCTTTTCAAGAAACTTCCCCAACCATTCAAGTGAATGGTGTAATAACCCGTTATGCTGAAATGATGGCAGAATCCCTAGACAAACTAGCTCTGCACTTCCTAAAATGGCAAAGAAAAAAGGACTCAACTGTGTGGTACTCAAAGGAGATAAATAAGGAGAAAAAAAACCTTTGATCCATGAAATGAAATTGGTGCCATTACACCTCACCTAGGAATATGACACTCCTCCTCAGAGAAATAAACGTATACAAGAAACTCATTTTCAAATCAAAATCCTCATTTCTATTGAGGGAAAGAGACAAAGTGAAATGATGTCCAAGAAACTATTTGAGATCATAAAAACATGTACACAGATGACTCCAAATGAAAAAGGTGAGGAACTGTCAAACGTCTTTACTGAGTAAATAAAAAAGGATCTAACTAGCCATCACAGATAAATCAAAGGAACAAAACTGTACTGACAGTCTTTCGGTCTCTCCTCATGGGCGGATGAGGATGATTACCCCAATCTGCCCCAACCGGGGGGGGGGGAGAGGGTCAGAAAGCCCACTAGACACCAGGGACTGTATTTATGCAGTATTTGTTCGGGCAGAAATGACCCCCTTGGGGCACGGGACTGTGCTCTCCTCCACCCGTACCCCCCTTTAGACTTTCTGCCCCACCAGGAGTAGGTAGGGGTATTCACCCCACTCGGCCCCTGGGGGAGAGCCCACTGAACACCAGGGATTTCTAAACAGCTCTAAACAAACAAAAGGGTGCGACATCCTACCCTGGCATCTAGCCATACCCCCCCCGAAGGGGGTTTCTGCCCACCTGGGGACAGATAGGTTTTTCCCAATTTGGGGCATCTGCCCTCTCCCTGGGAGGGGGGGGGCTATAAAGTCCACCTGAAACTAGGGCTTTTGCCTTTGGGGTGCAAGAAAGTGGTACAGGTGTTGCACTCTGACATTGGCCACACCCACCCCAAAAAGGACAAACCATTCGGGAGAATTGCCTCCAATTTGCCCCTGGGAGAAACAACCCACTGAATGGCAGGGATATGTTTTTTTAAATAAAATATTGGGGTGGATCTGGCCCATCCTAACATCAGGATGGGCCAGATCCACTCAAAGTGTCAACTTTTCTGCTCTTCTGTGGAGTAAAGAATCTCATCCCAATGGCAAGCAAGAAGACTGTGTAGGAAAGTACCATCTTGCCTGGCATGTTACCCCCATATTTCACTGTATATATGTTGTTTTAGTCTATGTGTCACTGGGACGCTGCCAGGCATCGTTCAGGGCAAATTCCCCGGACTTTGTGAGTGCGGGGACACCATTACACGCGTGCACTATACATAGGTCACTACCTATGTACAGTGTCACAATGGTAAGTCTGAACATGGCCATGTAACATGTCTAAGATCATGGAATTGTCACCATTCTGGCATTGGGGGGGACAACTCCATGATCCCCCGGGTCTCTAGCACAGAACCCGGGTACTGCCAAACTGCCTTCTCGGGGTCTCCACTGCAGCTACTGCTGCTGCCAACCCCTCAGACAGGTTTCTGCCCTCCTGGGGTCCAGGCAGCCCTGGCCCAGGAAGGCAGAACAAAGGATTTCCTCTGAGAGAGGGTGTAACACCCTCTCCCTTTGGAAATAGGTGTGAAAACTGGAAGGAGTAGCCTCCCCCAGCCTCTGGAAATGCTTTGATGGGCACAGATGGTACCCATCTCTGCATAAGCCAGTCTACACCGGTTTAGGGATCCCCCAGCCCTGCTCTGGCGCGAAACTGGACAAAGGAAAGGGGAGTGACCACTCAACTGACCTGCACCTCCCAGGGGAGGTGCCCAGAGCTCCTCCAGTGTGTCCCAGACCTCTGCCATCTCGGAAACAGAGGTGTCTGTGGCACACTGAGTGGCCAGTGCCAGCAGGTGACGTCAGAGGCTCCTTCTGATAGGCTCTTACCTCTCTTGGTAGCCAATCCTCCTTCCTAGGTAGCCAAACCTCCTTTCCTAGCTATTTAGGGTCTCTGCTTTAGGGAATTCTTCATATAACGAATGCAAGAGGTCACCCGAGTTCCTCTGCATCTCCCTCTTCACCTTCTGCCAAAGGATTGACCGCTGACTGCTCAGGACGCCTGCAAAACTGCAACAAAGTAGCAAGACGACTACTAGCAATCTTGTATCGCTTCATCCTGCCGGCTTTCTAAACTGTTTCCAGGTGGTGCATGCTCTGGGTGTAGCCTGCCTCCTCTCTGCACCAGGAACACTGAAGAAATCTCCTGCAGGTCGACGGAATCTTCCCCCTGCAACCGCAGGCACCAAAAGACTGCATCACTGGCCCTCTGGGTCCCCTCTCAGCACAACAAGCGTGGCCCCTGGAACTCAGCAACTCTGTCCAAGTGACTACCACAGTCCAGTGACTCTTCAGTCCAAGTTTGGTGGAGGTGAGTCCTTGCCTCCCCACGCTAGACTGCATTGCTGGGTACCACATGATTTGCAGCTGCTCCGTCTCCTGTGCACTCTTCCAGGATTTCCTTTGTGCACAGCCAAGCCTGGGTCCCCGACACTCCTTCTTGCAGTGCACAACCTTCTGAGTTGTCCTCGGGGATCGTGGGACTCCCTTTTGTGACTTTGGGTGGACTCCGGTTCACTTTTCTTCTAACTGCCTGTTCAGGTACTTCTGCGGGTGCTGCCTGCTTCTGTGAGGGCTCCCTATATTGCTGGGTGCCCCCTCTGTCTCCTCTTCCAAGTGGCGATATCCTGGTCCCTCCTGGGCTACAGCAGCACCCAAAAACCCTAACCGTGACCCTTGCAGCTAGGAAAGCTTGTTTGTGGTCTTTCTGTGTGGAAGCACCTTTGCAAGCTTCCTCACGACGTGGGATATCCATCCTCCAAAGGGGAAGTTCCTAGTCCTCTTTGTTCTTGCAGAACTCCAAGCTTCTTCCAACAGGTGGCAGCTTCCTTGCACCCTCAGCTGGCATTTCCTGGGCTCCTGCCCACTCTCGACACTGTCACGACTATTGGACTTGGTCCCCTTGTCTTACAGGTACTCAGGTCCGGAAATCCACTGTTGTTGCATTGCTGGTGTTTGTTATTCCTGCAGAATCCCCCTATCACGACTTCTATGCTCTCTGGGGGTATATGGGGCACTTTACACCTACCTTTCAGGGTCTTGGGGTGGGTTATTTTTCTAACCCTCACTGTTTTCTTACAGTCCCAGCGACCCTCTACAAGCTCACATAGGTTTGGGGTCCATTCGTGGTTCGCATTCCACTTTTGGAGTATATGGTTTGTGTTGCCCCTATACCTATGTGCTCCTATTGCAATCTACTGTAACTTTACATTGCTTGCATTACTTCCTTTTGCTATTACCTACATAATTTTGGTTTGTGTACATATATCTTGTGT
The DNA here is from genome assembly GCF_031143425.1 of Pleurodeles waltl. Taxonomy (NCBI): domain Eukaryota; kingdom Metazoa; phylum Chordata; class Amphibia; order Caudata; family Salamandridae; genus Pleurodeles; species Pleurodeles waltl. The sequence goes on from NC_090438.1 coordinate 353,426,780, forward strand.
ATATTTCTTATCCTCATACTGAGGGTACTCACTGAGATACTTTTGGCATATTGTCATAAAAATAAAGTACCTTTATTTTTAGTACTTCTGTGGATTGTGTTTTCTTATGATAGTGTGCATATGACACCAGTGGTATAGTAGGAGCTTTACATGTCTCCTAGTTCAGCCTAAGCTGCTTTGCCATAGCTACCTTCTATCAGCCTAAGCTGCTAGAAACACCTCTTCTACACTAATAAGGGATAACTGGACCTGGCACAAGGTGTAAGTACCTCTGGTACCCACTACAACCCAGGCCAGCCTCCTACAGACTGTAATTGTTTTGGGTGTTGTTTTTACATATGAGCCAATACCGCTCCACTTGCAATGAGAAATGGCTTCACTTTTTGTGCTTGAGCATGCTGCCACCTGGGAAAACCTACCAGACCCAGACAGTTTTGAAAACTAGATACCCAGGGGAGTCCATGGTGGTGTGCTTTACGTGGACCCCATAACATTTACTTATCCACAATGTCCTGCAAACCTCAAACCTTGACTAAAGCACACATTTTCCTCACATTTCTGTGAGGAAAACTTCTAGAATCTGCAGAGAGTCACAAATTACTTACCACCCTGAGTTCTCACATGTCTCCCAATAAGAACGGTACCCCACTTGTGTGGGTGGGCTATGAGACCACAACACAAAAGGCCTTTAAGCTCTATGTGGAGAGATCAGCAATGCAATAGCTGTAGGATTTGGGGCCCTGCTCAGCTGCCATTCCTGGAAACCTACCAACCCTAAGAATTTTGGAAAACAAGACAACTAGAGGTATCCAGGGTAGTGTGCCTTGGGTGAATCCACAAGGTTTTCTTACCCATGGTGCTCCGCAAACCTCAAATTTTGCTTGAAATCATGTATTTTCCTTACATTTCTGTGATGCAAACTTCTGGAATACACAGAAACCACAAAATTCCTACCACCCAGTATTACCACACTTGTGCCAATAAAATTGTTGTGCCAATTATATGGCTGACAGGAGCAGATCAAACCAAGGTCAATGGGAGTCCCCTTGCATGAGGACAAATCTACATTTATAGTTCTGTCTTTGTGTACAGAGTTTACAATGGAAATGTGAAGTACTGTGTGCCCTGATGAACCAAGCTGATGGAGGGCAAGCCTTTGTCCGCCCCTAAACCAGTTCTGATCAGCTCCTCTACCCACACTGAGTTTGGTTCCAGCCTCTCTAGAGTGACAAAAGGGAGGCAGGCGTAGGCGTCAGCTTCATCCTCCGTTGACAAGGCAGACATTTGTGAAGCCCAGGAAGGGGCTGGGAGCTGCCCCTTAGGCCATCTTGTAAAGTGAGGGGTACCTCTCCCCACTCCCAGGACCCTTTGTTCACTGTCTAGGAGCAATACACATCTCACCACAGGGGAGCCATCAAGGAGCAGGTGACAGCTTGACACTGGAAGGAAAGTCTTTAGGTTCCAGGCAGGAAAATGACAACTTTCTAAAAGTGTAAATCACAAAATACCAATATAACATTTTATTTGACCACTAAGTTGGATTTAAAATTACTAATAAAATTAGTCCTTGAACCATTTTTCTAGCTACTCCCAAACTGAATTCAGCACTTATGACAGGGAATATTGTAAACCAGTGTTGACCTGTGAGAGAGACAACCTTGCCACAGTGAAAAATGACTATAGATTTTTCACTGGTAGCAAATGTAAAACATAAATAATACATATTCTACTTTTTAAAAACCATAGACCTGACCTATGAGCTTTTAAGGACTACCATAGGGATGAGGTATAAGAATTAAAAAGGAAGGTTTAGATCTTTGAAAACGTTTATTTAGCCAGGTCGATATGACAGTTTGAAACTGTACACCCAGGCTGCAGTGGCAGGCTTGGAGACATGTTTTTATAGTGTTACTTAGTGGCTGGCACAATGAGTTCTGCAGCCTACTCATAACATTTAATTTACAGGCCCTCTGGACTGGTAGTACCATATACTAGTGACTGTCAAGGGAATTAACTGTGCTAATTACTTGCATGCCAATCTTTACAGGTTTTAAAGTGAGAACACCAACACTTAACCACTGGTTAGTAGGGGTAAAAAGTGCAGAGTCCTATGGCCAACAAAACCAGTTTCAGTAAAGGAAGGTTAGACAAAAATCCCACAGTCTTCTTGAAGTCCAAGACTTTGGCTGCCATTCTTTTCTTTTATCTAGAAGAACTACAAAAAACCTCTATTATGAATTTATGGTATACAAATGAGGTAATGGGAAGTGTTATGGCATCTGTGATAAGAGAATGTTTGGCATAGGGTGTCTTAGTGTTAATGTGCAAAGAAGAATGTTCCATAGCATTGTAGTTGGCATTTGTTTGAAGATTTTAAGCGGTAGGTTTGCCAAGCAGGTTTAATTGGCGAAGTCAGTAGAGAAATCCATATGAAGAAAATGCCCTTGGGAGAGAACGGTGGAGAGTGAGATTTGTGCTCTGGTCAGTAGTAAGTGGCTGCAATGAAGTATGAGACAAGTGTTTGTCCTTCGCAAGTGAATCATGTTTACTGGTGGTCACTTCTTCATGTGCTTTGGCGTACCTGGGCTAGTCTGGTAGATTAGCTGACAGAAGAAGGCTGTATGAGCACTGGTGTTAGCTAGCGCAAGGTGTTTGGCTTTAATCTTTGAAAGTATTTGAATATTTGTCCACATGAGACAAGTTTTCCCCCAAATTACAGCCCCAGCTACTTTAATTTATGAAGATATTATGGTCTCTGGAACGGGTTAGTGATACTGTGGAGAAGGGGAATTTGAAGTTGAAAGTGGCAACCTATAGTGTTATAGGGATAGGTTTGTGTTAATATCTTCATCATGGTAAAAGGTTTACTATTTCTAGCAATGATAGAAGCTTTTATGGCCTTTAGAGTATTTTGTTAAAATATGAAGGTTGATATCTGAGGATTCGGTTAAATTCATACAAACTTTAGGGTAATGTGCACCTCACAGGCCTTGCTATGCAAAATTAAGTTAACACATTTTCCCCATAAGGTATCTTTGTGTTGTTCAAGACTAAGAATAACAAGCATCTTTTTGGCTAGGAGGGTATGCCCTTTGGAAACAAATTAAAACGTAGGCTAGTTTTAATTGAGCCAGTATGAGAATATGGCATTTGCTACTGATGATGAGGAGGTGTTATAGTCTGATATGAAGAGCCTTGTATTTATTTTTGGTTTTGGTGGTCATAATAAGATCATGCAATAAATGTGTAGCCAAATATCTCTCTCTCTCTCTCTCTCTCTCTCTCTCTATATATATATATATATATATATATATATAAATATACACACATATATATATATCTATATATATATATATATATATATATATATATATATATATACACACACACACATATATATATATATATTATATATATATATATTATATATATATATATATATATATATAGATGATTATATTTAGATATTTACTAATTTATATATTTAGGAGTTTGACTATATAATATGTCTAACCTTTAAAATACTTCAGAGTGCAGAAGGGGTACAAACATTATGTGATATCATAGAAGAATATTGTTAGTAAGGAGAATGTGTCCGTTCAGGCAGGGTATTCAGATAGTACATTTAGAAAATGAACCTGAATTGTTCAGTTTTCAGAAGGATCTTGAAGTGAGGGTTCTGATTTCAGGGAAGGGCTGTTGTTCACCAGTCTTGTGTCTTCTTGAACTCCCTCCCCCCTCCCTTCTTAATGGCAGGCGCTGCGCGTCGGAGGTGAGCGTCCTCTGACCTGCCTTCGGTCAGGAACTCGCTCCCCCACGACCGCAGCACCACCTTGCTGTGTCCGTGTCCCTGACCCCCGCCCACGCTGCTACTCGCGTGTTCGAGGCCCTCCTCCACCCGCAGGCACCCGCCTGAGCCTCATCCCTGGTGTCTAGTGGGCTTCTGGTAAGCGTCGCTAGACTTGTGTGCATTGTGCCGTTTTCCTTTTTTTGTGACTGTTTTTCTGTGCCTTGTTTACAGCGTTAATTGTGCCACTGTTTACTGTGCCTTGTCTATAGCATTGTGCCTTGTGTTTAGCGTTTTATTGTGCCACTGTTTACTGTGCCTTGTTTATAGAATTGCGCCTTGGTTATAGCATTTCATTGTGCCTCTGTTTACCTTTTGTGCCTTCTCGCTTTTGCAACTGTTTTTCTTGCCCCTTGTGCGCTCCCCCGCCGGCCTCTGAGCCGCGTTTCCCCGCCGCTGCTTCCCCGCGGCCCGCCCCCCTCGCGTTCCCATTCGCCGATCCCTCCCGCCTCCCAGCTGCTCCTCCCTCCCCCTTCCCTTCTTAATGGCGGGCGCTGCGGGCACACCGATGGTGCGCCGATGGTGTGCCGGAGGCGCACCAGTAGGCAAGCCCGTCTGCGCCCGTCCACGCCTGGTCCAAGATTTTAGCTTGGGAGTTAGGGACTGATCTAGAGTTTGTCAGACAAGTTACACCTTCAGAAACGTGACTGATGTCCTGTCTGCCGTATTTCAAGTGTATTAAATCTAATAGCACTTATAATACAGCAGCCCAGATAGTCATCACAATTGTGGTGGAGTAACCTGTCCAGCAAACTCAAGTCAGGCCCTTAGTCTCTAAAATGGATGTCCAAAATCTTCAGCGGGGCAGGGCAGCAGATTGTAGCCAAAGAGGGTTCCATGAGGTTGTATAGTTTTTTAGATGAATTCCTGGTAGAGCCAATGGCTTTTGCCAAGAAAGCTCGGAGAAGGAGAAATTCAATTTTTAAGCCCAGAGAATGCCCATCATCTGCTGGATACTTTTGGTGCCTTCGCCAAGTCAAGATTTCTACCTTCATACTTATTGACTGTTTTAGAGCTTGGAATCATTCAGCAGAGGTAACAGCAGGATCCAGGGCAGGTCCAGTTGGAACTGGTCAGCTGGGCATTTGCAGAGGAGGCCTCTTGCATCTTTTTGTATCAGTCTAGCATGAACATGTCAGCGTTATGACCCTTCCAGTCAACTTCTTTGTCCTGAGTACAAGATGGAGCAGGTCCAGGCATTCAGGTTACACACTGACTGCACCAGCTAGTAGGTGAGAGTGATTCCTGGTTCCTCCCTAACCAGTGGGGTAAATGTTTCTAGTGGTAACCCTACCCATTTCTGAAACAGTTCCTGTCTGACTTACTGAAAACAATCCCACAGTGCCCCTCGCTGCCTAATTCAAAGATGGTGAAACCCTTCTTCTCTTGTGCAGAACCTTTGTGTCCATCCAGAGGTGTGGCCAGATTAACAAGCCCCTCATCTTTGGTCACTTCAAAACAATTCTGGGTTCAGCTCTTTTCCAATGGGATTGGTGCCTGCCTGACTGGAGGAACAATAGAAGAGGCCTGTTTAGGTGTCATCTGGCATCTTGGCTGTCACAGGGGAGTCCCCTTTAAAGTAAATTAAGGTCCTGGGCACAGCTTTAATGGACATCCGGACACATGAACAAACACAAAACATCACCGCATCCCCACATACCCAAGCCCTTGTCTCTGCCCTGAGAGCAGTTTTCACATCTCAATCGGGGCCATTAACTCAGGGGGCTGAGGTTGGCAAGTAATGCTAACTAGCCTCCTAAGGCAGGGAAAAGGCAGCTTTCTAATAGTTAATTTTCCTTAATGTGTGACCATTAAATTGGACATTTGATAAATAAGGAAAATGCATTTCTAGCTTCTCCCTACCTTGAGATAGCTGACTTAATATTTAATATCCCCAGTGTTTCCCTATGAGGCAGCCAGCCTTCCAACAGTAAAAATAGCTTTTGGGTGCAAGTCACCATAAGGACAAGTTAAAACTAAGGCCCTCATTACAACCCTGGCGGTCGGTGTAAAGCAGAGGTAACACCGTCAACAGGCCGGCGGTAAAAAAAATGGAATCACGACCATGGCGGAAACCGCCAACATAGACGGCCACTTTAACACTCCAACAGCCACAGCGGTACAAACAAACAGCATGTCGGTCACCGCCAACAGACAGGCAGAAGACAATGTACCACCCACACCATTATGACACACCAATCCGCCACCTTTTCCGGGGCGGATTCAACGCAAACTAAAACACGGCGGAAACTGGACTTGGAAGGGAAAACTCTCACCTCTACACACCCCACGAGGAACCAGGACGCCATGGAGCCGGAACTCCAAATTCTACCTGCTAGTGTCTTCCTGCTCCTCTACCAGGAGCACGACCGATGGCGGCAACGACCACGGTGAGTACTGTACCTACGACACAGGGGAGGGGGAAGGGAAAAGAGAGTGACACACACACACGCAACACGCAACACCCCCACCCTCACACACAACAACACACACACCAATACATGCTGAAACATTACATTTACACCCCCAGCCCCTCCAGGAAGAACGCAATGACAAAAGGAAATGATTTGAACGATTGTAATCAGGAAAAATCCATTACTCAAAATATATATACACTATTAACAAATATGTAGACCAAGAATTCAAATCCATGTATCTACATAGTCCGTGGACCACTGGGCCCAAAATGCATGGGCGAGACCCACACTCAATACCCAATCCAAACGGAGAGAATACTGCAGGGGCATCAGAGCTAAATAAAACAGGCACCTCAGGGGGAAGGGAGGCACCTCAGCCGGATGAGTGCACGACGCCAGCTCCACGAGGGGGCTCCATGCCCATTGATGTGTCCTGAGGAGTGCAAAGCCACAGTCTCTTAAGTCTCTTCAGTGGGTAGTTTGCCCACTGCTTTATTCTGGGGAGTGGAAAGCCACAGTCTCTCAAGTCTCTTCAGTGGGTAGTTTGCCCACTGCTATATCCTGGGGAGTGCAAAGCCACAGTCTCTCAAGTCTTTTCAGTGGGTGGTTTGCCCACTGCTTTATCCTGGGGAGTACAAAGCCACAGTCTCTCAAGTGGATAATAGTCTCCACTGGTTCTGGAGGGGGCTTTCTGCCCAGAGTGGTTCATCCTGACAAGGACTGAGGTAGTGGATGCCTTTCTCCACTGGAGGGGGCTTTGTGCCCAGAGTGCTTCATCCTGCCAAGGAGAGAGGTAGTGGATGTGATTCCCCACTGGTTCTGGAGGGGGCTTTGTGCACAGAGTGCTTCATCCTGCCAAGGACAGAGGTAGTGGATGTGATTATCCACTGGTTCTGGAGGGGGCTTTGTGCCCAGAGTGCTTCATACTGCCAAGGACAGAGGTAGTGGATCTGACACTCCACTGACGGTGGGCCAACATGGAAGCTGTTCAGGCCCCTGGAACTGACCACCAGCCTCGTACCACTGACCACTGAGGATGGCAGCCATGTCTGCGGTGGTGCCACTGGCACAGGATGTGGCATGGCCACTGGCGGTGCTGGCGGCGGCCTCAGCAGCGGCGGTGCTTGCGGGGCACATTGGGCAGCGGTGCTGGTGGGGGGCTCACTGAGCGTGCTGCTGGTGGCGGTGTCCTGGGCGGCGGTGCTGGTGGGGGGCTCACTGAGTGTACTGCTGGCGGCAGTGACCTGGGCGGCAGTGCTGGTGCGGGGCTCACTGAGCGTGCTGCTGGTGGCAGTGTCCTGAGTGGCGGTGGCAGTGTCCTGAGCGGCGGTGCCCGTGGCGGCGGTGCATGTGGCAGTGCATGTGGCGGTGCATGTGGCGGTGCCGGTGGCGGTCTTGTCCACTGTGCAGGTTGGTGGCGACTTCCCTTTCATTCTCTGGCCCTTCTCCACCTTGGATGGTGGCGCAGCTGTCTTGCCACTCCCAACTGTTGTCCTGGCAGAGCCCTTGGTGGCAGGTGTTTAGGCCTTCTCCCTCCAGGCTGTGGCAAACTTCTTTTGTTTTTGAGGTGGGGGAATGTCCTTGGCCTCGCTCCTTGGGTCACTGGCTGCCCTGCTGCTTGGGGCACTCCAGAAGCCAGTTACTGCTGGTACCACTTTTCCCGGTGATGTGGTGGCTGAGGTGCTGGGTTGAGACCTGGAAAGGAGGGCCCTAGGGGATGGAAGGGGTGAGGGAGGTGTAGGGAAGAGGTCAAGGTTTGACAGGAAAAGATTTTTAGACACACTGGGACGGATAGATGGAGGGGGTTTGGGAGTGGAGGAAGAGTTAGTAGTCGTAGGAGGTGTTTGTTAGCTGACTTTGGGTGAAGGTGCATGGGCTGTCGTGAGGTGGATGGCTGTTGGGTGGGTGTGTGACTGTGTTTGTGTACTTTGGGAGGCGGGCTCACAGACACACTGGGAGAGGACACAGGGGATGTGTGAATGGTAGTGGGGGTGGTGAGTGCACGTGAGCGGTGTGTGGTGATGGGCGTGCTGGTGATGGACGTAGTGGCTGAAGATGTAGTGCATGCAGGTGTGACTGGAGATGTGACAGAGAGGGAGGAGGGAGACGTGGAGGAGGGGGACACAGTGGAGGCAGTGGCTGTTGGTATGTCTGCATGGGTATGATGCTTGTGTGAGTGCCTGTGGGATGTGTGGTGCTTATGTTTGCCAGAGCTACCCTTGTGTGTTGAGGTGTGTGCATGCTGGTCTGATGGTGTGCGTGGGATAGGCTGAGGTACTGGGGATTGGGTCTGGGTGGAGGAAGTTGGAGGGGGGAGGCTGGACACAGGGACAATGGCTGCCATCAGTGCTGAGGCCAGAGTCTGAAAAGCTCGCTGTTGGGCTGCCTGACCAGAATGAATGCCCTCCAGGTATGCATTGGTCTGTTGCAATCCCTCTCTACACCCTGGATGGCATTCAGAATGGTAGACTGCCCAACAAGGAGGAATCTGAGGAGGTCAATGGCCTCCTCACTGAGGGCAGCAGGGCTGACAGGGGCTGAGGTGCCTGCGGCGAAGGAGATGCCCACCCTCCTGGGTGAGCGGCCATGGGGCACACGCTGAGGGGCTACTGGGAGGGCACTGCTGGTAGGAGGGGAGGCGGCTGTTCCTGTAGATGCGGTGGGCACAGAGGGGCCCACCACCGCAAGGGAGCTCCCATCAGAGGAGGAGTCGGTGTTGCTGGTCTCAGCTCCTGTTCCCGCCGTGGAGCTCCCCTCACCCTCCATCCCACTGGTGAATTCGGAATCCGTAGTCTCGCCCTCCAGGGCCATGTGGGATGCAGCTCCCTCCTGCTCTGGTGGCACTGCTCCTCCGCATGATGATGCTAATGCACACAAGAACAGGAAGACCACAAAAAGAATGGTAAAGAAAGTAGAAAGACATGTTCAGTGCATGCAATACCGCTACCGTTGGCAGACACTACAGACACAGCAGCCCTCTGCACTACGCAATGCACTTAGAGTTCCTTAATTAATCACAGGGCCATGGGGTACAAGGCCCATGTCCGATTGAAGCACACATGGAAGTCACAGGAGCCTGACTAGGGATAGATGGCTCTTAACACTGGTGGGGTGGGGTGCCACATAGCCTGCCTCACGACCTTGCTTACAAAACTCGCCCTGGCCTAGGGGAACCCACTGCCTACCTCCCCCACCCAGACACCTCCCATGCGCACTGAATCAGATGAATGTGACTGTACTCACCCCCTTGTGGCTGCTGTGATGCCCTCAAGCGCCCATCCAACTCCAGATACGCCACTGCCAGGATCTGGAACATCAGGGGGGTCATGGTGCGACAGGCACCCCTCCCACGTTGGGAGGCCATCCCCAGCTGGGCCTCCTCCGTCTTTTTGCTCCAGCCAGCGGCGAATGTCCTCCCATCTTTTCTGGCAGTGGGTGCTCCGTCTGTGGTGGACCCCCAGGGTCCGGACTTCCTTGGCGATGGCACGCCAAATATCCTTCTTCTGGTGGGCGCTGACCTACAGGAATAGTACAGGGGAAAAGGAAAAACTATAACCGTCCGGACCATCACAGTAATTGGCCCACGTTCCCACCCTTGCCCTGACGCACAGACACTCACCATCGTTTCATACACGCCTCATTCCCTCCCCCATCTCCCATCCACACCACTCCAAACAGGCATTGCCCATACAGCATGCTCACAGTGTACTCACCTGTTTGTCTGGAGGACCGTAGAGTAGCGTGTACTGGGGGAGGACCCCATCCACTAGTTTGTCCAACTCCTTCGATGTGAAGGCAGGGGTCCTTTCCCCAGACACGTGACCCATTGTCACTTCCAGACTGAGGCCACAGCAGCACTTGCAGTGTAGGTCCTCTCCTGTCGAAGATCAGGTATCAAGTGAGTGAACCGAGTGAAAATGGCAGTCACGTCCGCGGCGGTGCGTACCGTCACCGCCGGCGTACATTGCCATTGGCTCCTTGGACTCATAGGGTCCAATGTTAACCAATGCAGGATTGCGCTGCGGTCTTCGACCGCCTACCGTGACGTTGTACACTGCCAGTGCAGTTACCTCATATCCCTGTGTCCCACATTACAGGTCAGGCAGCTGCAATTTCAGGGGGCCACATGGCATTCATTTTAAATGTGTCACACATATCTATGCCTTGAATACATACTAAGACAGGCACATAGCGGATTGACAAATGTGTGCAATAAAGTTGTTTATTTCGTACCTCAGTGTTGGCTGACCCTCTGATCGCTGTTCTCATCCATAGAGCACGTCTGCTGGGGCAGGTGAGGAGATGGCAGCATCCTCCGGTGTACAGATCGCTGGTGGACCTGTCGACAATGGAAGAGCGACATGTAATAGTCACCTACAGACTTGATCGTGCCACAATCCAGGAACTGTGTGCCCAGTTGGAGCCAGACCTGATGTCAGCTATCCGCCATCCCACAGGTATCCCCCCTCTAGTGCAGGTCCTGTCAGTACTCCATTTCCTGGCAAGTGGGTCCTTTCAAACAACAGTGGCCATTGCATCAGGCATGTCCCAGCCAATGTTCTCTAACGTGTTGTCCAGAGTGTTGTCTACCCTGCTGAAACACATGCGCAGCTACATCATTTTCCCTTAGGTGGAGGATCTGCCTACAGTGAAAGTTGACTTCTATGCCCTGGGACATATCCCCAACATCATAGGTGCCATTAATGGGATACATGTGGCCTTGGTACCCCACCGCAGGAGTGAACAGGTGTACAGAAACCAGAAGAGTTACCATTCAATGAATGTGCAGATGGTGTGTTTGGCCGATCAGTACATCTCCCATGTGAACGCCAAGTTTCCTGGCTCAGTGCATAACGCTTACCTTCTGAGGAATAGCAGCATCCCTTATGTCATGGGGCAACTCCAGAGGCACCATGTGTGGCTATTAGGTGAGGACATGGACCCTTTACAGTGTGAATGGTTGTCTGGGGTTGTCCCTAAGGGTTAGTGTGTGTCTAACAGTTGTCCCTCAATATTTGCAGGTGACTCTGGCTAACCCAATCTGTCATGGCTAGTGACCCCAGTGAGGAATCCCAGGACAAGGGCAGAGGAACGCTACATTGAGGCACATGGGCGAACTAGGAGGATTATAGAGAGGACCTTCGGCCTCCTGAAGGCAGGTTCAGGTGCTTCCATATGACAGGTGGTTCCCTATACTACTCACCAAAGAAGGTTTGCCAGATCATCGTGGCCTGCTTTATGCTGCACAACTTGGCTTTGCGACGATAGATGCCTTTTCTGCAGGAGGATGGTCCAGATGGAGGTCTTGTGGCAGCTGTGGAGCCTGTGGACAGTGAAGAAGAGGAGGCAGAAAAAGAGGATATCGACAACCGAAACACTGTGATCCATCAATACTTCCAGTGAGACACAGGTATGAAGACCTCACTGCCTCCTACGTCTGATAAAATTGTTCGACCTCTCATCTGTCTGTCACTTTCACCCAGTGTATGGACCCTGATTTTCACTTTCCCTTTCGATTTCACAGATGTGGGTCCCACTGTGGGACCTCTGCTATGTTACCTCATGGACTAGAGCTGTGTGACATAGGTATGTTGACAATACAATGGACATTGCTATTTTCCTTAGTTATAGCTAATACACATTTGTGAAAGCACAGACTGACTCCAGATTGTTTTGTGATTCAAGGGTGTTCACTTAAGTGCAAATTTGTGGAGGGGTGATAAAATGGTCAGGGGTGATGGTGGAGGGATGTCCACGGCAGAGTCCAGTCTATATGTATCACAGGTGCATTGTCCAAAGGGACATAGGTAGTGGAGTTAGGGCAGTTTAAGGATGGACAGGGTGACAAAGTGGGACAGAAGGATGACAATCAGGGTGATCTCATTTCTTGGCAGGGTTCTTGGCATTGTTCTCTGTCTTTGTCCTGGATCTCAGGGACCATTTGCGGGGTGGTTCTCCATCTGCAGGGGGTGGGGTGCTGGTGTCGTGGTCCTGTGGCGGTGCCTCCTGTCCACTAGCGCCGGTGGAGGTGGTGGGCAGTTCATCGGCCAGGCTAGTGTCAGGGGCCCCTTGTTGTGCCACAGTGTCCCTCCTGGTGTTCACGAGGTCCTTCAGCATCCCTACAATGGTGCCCAGGGTGGTATTGATGGACTTGAGTTCCTCCCTGAACCCCAAATACTGTTCCTCCTGCAGCCGCTGGGTCTCCTGAAACTTGTCCAGTACTGTTGCCATTGTCTCCTGGGAATGATGGTAGGCTTCCATGATGTTGGAAGGGCCTGTCCTCCCCCTGTCGCACAGCAGCCCTCCCAGTTCCCTGGTTTTCCTGGGCCTCTATCCCCTGAACCGTGTGCCCACTACCACTGCCCCCAGGTCCCTGCTGTTGTTGGGGTGGTGGGTTAGCCTGGGTTCCCCGTAGTGGTGGACACACTGCTGCTTGATGTGTCCTGGGGACAGAGGTATGGGCCCGCTGGGTGGGTGCTGTGCTGGTGTTTCCTGAGGGGGAGGCTCTGTGGTGGCCTGTGACTGTGTGAGGGGAACCGACTGTCCAGAGGTCCCAGATGGGCTGGGCTGGTCATCTAGATCCAGTTGGACAGAGCTGCTGTCATCACTGTGGGCCTCTTCTGTGGGCGGAGTGGACATGTCTGGAACCTCCTGTCCTGTGACGTTGGGTAGGGGTCCTGCAGGGGTGTAAATGCATAGTTTTAGTATCTGTGTGTGCCATGGTGTGCAATGGGTAGGTGACCCTGTACCCCAGTGCTTCCATTCCTGTGTAGGACCTTGTGTGATAATTGTTTAGGGGTCTATGTGGGTATGTGTAGTGGACATGCATTGGTGATGGGTGTCCATGCTTTGTTGTTGCATGCAGGGCTTGGTTTTGGGATGTGTGGTTTGTGATAGTGGGACATATGTGAGGTGTTGGAGTGATGGGGGTGAGGGCGAGGGTGGGGGGTATGTGATAGCATGCAGGTAGGGTGGGGGATGAAGTAGTTGAAGATTTAACTTACCAGAGTCCATTCCTCCAGCTACTCCTGTGAGGCCCTCAGGATGCAGTATAGCCAAGACCTGCTTCTCCCATGTAGTTAGTTGTGGGGGAGGAGGTGGGTTCTGCCACCAGTCCACTGAACCGCAATGTGGTGTCTTGAGACCACGGGACGCACCTTCCCCCGTAGGTCGTTCCACCATTTCCTGATGTCATCCCATGTTCTTGGGTGCTGTCCCACTGCGTTGTCCCTGTCCATGATTCTGCGCCGTAGCTCCATCTTCCTAGCTATGGTGGTGTGCTGCACCTGTAGCTGTGGCTCTACCCGGATGATTTCCTCCACCATGACCCTGAGCTCCTCCTCAGAAAACCTGGAGTGTCTTTGCGGTGCCTTGGGGTGGTGTGGGTGATGTTTGTGGTGCTGTGTGTTGTGATGTGTGGGGTGATGTTTAGGGGTGTGTGGTGTTTTGTGTGTGGATGTGTATGTGTGATGGTGTTGTGTGCCTCTGTATGCTGGTGTTGTCTTTGCTTTGCTGTCTCTCTGGCCTTCTTTGGATTTTTGGGTAGTAAGGGTTTGTGGGTAATGTGGGTGTGTGTTTTATATTGTATTGGGTGTTTGGGAGTAGTGTGTGTATGTGTATCAGGTGTGTGTATTTCGAATTGTCCAATGTGGTTGTGTTTTGTAAAAGTGTATGTATTTTGAGCGCGGGGTGTGTACCGCCAATGGTTTACCGCGGTTGAAAGACCGCTGCGTGGATTCGTGGGTCGTGATAGTGTGGGCGTATTCCTGTTGCCGTTACGGTGGAGGTTTAGTTATCGCCAGTTTATCACTGACCTTTGGTGTGGCGGACTTGTGTGGGTGTCTAGATTTTGGCGGTTTCTGAGCAGTGGGTCGTAATAGCTGTAGCGGAATTCCACGGCCGCGGCGGTGTGTTGGTGGCCTCCTGCACGGCGGGAAAGCGGCTTTTACCGCCAATGTTGTAATGAGGGCCTAAATGTCTACATGTGCTACATTTAAATACCCTTCATCCTGCCTTTTAGGCTATAGAGGGGTGACTTCTTCATATTTAAATTAAAGGTTTGGACCTGGGGTTATTTTGGCAGTTTGTACATTGCTCCAGACAGGCTACAGTGGTAGGCCTCAAGCCATATTTGCACTGCCATGGTTGTGGATGGTACTATAGGGGCTGTAGTACACTAGAGGCATTTAGCTTCCAGACCCTGAGTACATTTTGTACCCAATGCTAGTGACATATAGGCAATTTAAGTAGGCCAAACAGAAGTATGCCAAATTCGACAGCCAGCAAAAACAGATAAGGCTAACTCCCACCATGTTGTCATCAATGATGTCATTTCAGATGTTGCAGTAATTTTATCAATGGTGTCATAGAACATACCATGAGTGATGCAATATGTGAGGTAATTAGCGAGTGTGCAACTATAGTTACTTTAGGGCATGTATTATAGATTCTTGAGATATCTTTAACTGGTGAATTACAGTGTTTTTTTTGTTTCAAATAGTATGATTTATCTGGCATTTTCACCTAAATATAGCATCCCTTTAAACATTGTTTTTTTCAGTGAATATCTATTTTTTTTATTGAAAGTAAGCTGTCCATTGTCATGTGTGGCATGTGGTTGGGTGCAGGACATATGGCTAGTCCCTATGCCCAAACCACCTGTGGGTGCCCAGGCCCCCACCATGCATGCCCTTTGGCTGTGAATGGCCTGGTGTTGGGTACAAAACACCCCATGGGCACCAACTCCCCCATTATGCATGGCCTTTGTTGGTGCTTGGGGTTAGGCGCAGACCCTGGCCGCGGCAGTCAAACTCCACAGGCAATGAACAGTGTCAAAGGGTAAAAACATTAAAATATAAAAAGTTGGGGGCCTATTGGCTTTATCAAGTGGTCAGTAGATCAACATATACGGAGCAGACTTATAGGCTTTGTCAAAAAGTCGCCACTAACTATAGTTAAATGGATATTTTATAAATGTACACATTAGAATGCCTAATAAAAGTGATTGTCACAATGCTTTTCAATAAAGCATTTTAATTAAGAATATTATTCTTGTCTTTGCATCTTTTTAAACATTATTCAGGTCACAAAGTACAGCCATAGAACCAGCCACTTCAACTGAAGAGAAAATGGTTCCAGTCAGTGCTTTAAAAAAAACATACAATAAGCTCTCCTGGGGCACAGGGTGAGCAACAAAGGCTCCGCAGCCCCTGCTGGCTCCCCAGCCACCACTGTGGCAGAAGCCTGAAAGTTTTAAAATATTTTATTAAAGTGGGTGTCCTGATGCCTACATAGGTCACCCACAACATTGGGTGACCTGGGGAGCCCAAATGCTTCTGCGGCCCCTGCAAGCTCCCCAATCAATACCCACTGTGGTGTTGGCAGGAACTGGCTCAGTCACTTTTCTCCCGTCCCTGTAGGAACACCATTTTTCTGTGCTCCCTGCCTGGGAAAGTGCAGGCTGGGTATGCCTCACTCTTCCAGGCTGGGAACTGCAGTACACCAGGTGATGGGGCCCTTGGGACACTGCTCACATTTGACATTAGGCACCAGGGGGTGGGGGTGCCCAAGTCCTGCATGGCTTGGGGAGGGGAGTTGCTCCCCTTCCTCCTAAAATGTAGGTCTTAGACTGTGGCATGAGGTTGCCAGTGTCCTAGTGAGGCTGGGAAGAGGGAGCCACATACCCTCTCTCCCAGTTAGCATGATCAGCCCTGGGGGATGAGGTCCCCAAGGCCTTTTCTTTTTCCCCCTTCCCTTTTCCCTTTACTGCGGCACTAGTGGAAGGAATTTTCAGAGCCTACTTAAGACTTGGGGAGAGGGCTGCCCCGTCCTTTTTAATAAAAAACAGCCATGGGGGTGGTATCACAGGGGGCTGAAGAGGCTCAGGAGGGAGGGGATGCTTCCCATAAAAAAAAAACACTGATCCATTCTGGGGGGGGGGGGAGCTCATTTGAAAACAGGATGGAGTCTGCTTTTTTCTTTTGGGCACCACAGGTCTGCGATGATTTTAAAAAAAGGGGTTTGGCTCCCACACCAGGCCAAGGAGGCATGGTATTCCTACTCTTATTTTCAGGGAAGGGGACTGAGTTCCCAAGGCCTAAAATAATGCCTGATGCCACATCTTTGTTAAAGTGGTGATAGCCAGTCAGATCATATCTTTTTGCCTGATAGATCTGCAGATCCTACACAGGGTAGAATATCCAATTATATGTTAACCTTAATTTCTCAAAAACTACTGAAACTACTAGAAGGATTTACACAAAATCACCAACCACTTTCTGGACCAAAATCTAGCTTTCTGCTAAATATGGTGTAATTCCTTTTAGCTGTTTTGGCTACAGCTGTGTCTAATTTTTCATATGTAAAATTGTATTGAGAAAATGAATGTTGCCCCCCTCCCACTTTTTCACCCCACATCTTATAGAAACATGGTCCTACATGTTCGTCATGCATAGTTTTCTTCAACAATTTTATTGCAAATGTTGCAGTGATAAAGTCAAAGATGCCATACAAGATCTCATCAATGATATAATATGTGGAGTAATTAGCTGTGCATGGTGAAGGCGCGAGTTATAGTTACCTTAGTGTGTGGGTTATAGTTACTTGAAAGAACTTTGACTATAAATACTGAATTTTCATGAATATTGTGCATGGTGAAGCAAAATTACTTTAAACTCATAATGTGCACCTAAAACACATGTATATCATAACCCTGGGGTCAGGGTACCTTCACCTTCACCCTGACCCCTTATACCAGTTTCAATTTGGATTTTCACTCCCAGGGCTGTGTCCTGTGAAATAAAATGGGGGCCGCATCTGTGTAGTCAAGTATGTGTCAGTCAATCGCAACACTTCAGTCAAAATATTCACTGCCAGAGATTTACAAATTTATTTTCCCTTCAATATCGCAGAAACTACTGAACAGATTCACACAAAATAAGTGATAGTGTAGTCTGCGTGCCGGCAGCTACCTTTCTGCCAAATTTGGTGTAATTTCATCCAGTGGTTCAGCTTGTAGTTGTGTCTAAAGAATTCTATGGAAATTAACATGGTAAATGCAACCCTTTTTTGTGCCCCCTTTTTCTCGACCCCCGCTTAACAGATCACCCCAAAACTTTCCATGCGTAACAAGAATCACGGCAACACTTTTTTTGTAAAGTTTTGTGAAAATTCGTCAAACGGTGCCAAAGATATAGGCAAGTATAAAAATGCTTTCCTATGGAAACATGGTTTTAACTATTCATACCTACCTACTGCCAGTAGGTAGTTATACTTAGAACCTAGTTTCCATAGAAAAAGTGTTTTTGACTTGCATGTATCTTTGGCGCCGTTTTCTGAATCTTCATTACATTTTCCAAACAAAGTGTGCCTAAGGGTCTTGTTGTGCATGGGGAGTTTTGGGACGATCTGTCAAGTGGGGGCTGAGAAACAGGAGGCCAAGAAAAAAGTGAATTTTCCATAAATGGTCCACATCGGGTGCACCAGCCTGCCTGGCTTGCATTGGATTCTAATACAAGATCGGGGACTGAAGCAAAGATAGTCCCGCCATTCCATGCATCTAAATGGTCTATCCATCACTGAAGCTCTACCTGAGATTCTGAACCTGGAGTTACTACTTCAGAGTAAGTGAGGACTCTGCATAGGTATAGAATTGTCAGTCTTTGAAGGTGTCCGATAGTGGAGGGGACCTCGAAAAACTGTCTGTATGGAAGAACAAAGAAGACCTACAATTCTTGCTAAAGATCTGAGACAAATCAGAGCACTTTGAAGAGTTTGAAGTATCTCTGACTTTATGGCATTGACTTTTGACAGAGGAAAAAGAAGGGTGGCACTTAAAGAATTGATTAAAAAATCATAGGAATTCTATCTCACTTGATGGGGTTATTACAGATTTTTCTTCATTGACAAAAAATCTCAAATGTGAGAGAAGGAAACAAGTGAGCTGTAGCTGAGATTGGAGAGACTGAGGGGCATATTTATACTCTGTTTGTGCTTTTTTATGCAAAATCAGCACAAACTCAACTCTATATTTATATTTTGGCGCTAGACCCGTCTAGCATCAATATATTGGAGTTAACATCAATTTTTAAATGCATAAAACCACCTTGCGTCAATGAGATGCAAGGTAGGCATTCCCATACATAAAATGACTCTAAGCACGTAGCGCCATATTAACCCCCATGCAAAAATGATGCATGTTTGGGAGGCGGACCCAAAAAAATGATGTTAACCCTGTTTTGTGTGAAATTTTAACGCCTAGGTTCGACCAGTCATTAAAATGAAGAACACATGCCACTATATAAGGAAAATTCACACAAGGGACATTTGCTACCTCCAGGACAACATGGAAGTCATACTGCTCCAGCTAGGCACACACCGCAGATGTCCGCAACGACAGCTTCTCCCTCCACAACAGCACCCCCAAACACCACCATGGCACTGACAAAGGCAACACAGTAGGCAGGAGAGGGTATTTTGGCAGAGGACAACCGTCTTTGGCCTCAGGGAGCAAGACATCATCAGGACTTACCACCTCAACCGGGAGTCCACTCTACGCCTGCTGAACCAGATTGCACCAGACATTACGGCAACGCTGCAAACTCCCTACAACATAATCACCCATCACAAAGCTTCTCACTGTTCTGCATATACTGGCTTCTGGATCCTTTCAGACAACAAGGGCACTAGTGGCTGGTGTCCACCAGCCATCAATATCTGCTCACCTGCCTAAGGTCCTAGATGCCATCATCCACCTCACACCCTACCACATCTGCTTCCCAAACACCCGTAAATTGCAGCAGGAGACCAAACAAGGATTCTATCTGATTGCTGGGTTTCTGCATGTGCTGGGTGCAATGGACTACACCAATGTGTGACTGTTGCCACCTGCAGCTACGGAACACCTATACAGGAACCGCTAGCACACACATTTGATAAATGTGCAGGCCATTGTGGACCACCGTGGGCTCTTCACCAACATCTCAGCCAATTACCCCAGCAGCATCCATGATGCTTAAATATTCCGGCACTCACCATCAATGAGCAGTTCCAGGATGGACAATATGGCAATGGCCTACTTTTCGGTTAGTCAACCAACCAATCAATACACACATAACACACCAACCCTGTAAGACAAACAACATATACACCACAACAAAGATGCATGGGCCTGGGACCACAGATGTACTGGCAACAACACATATGCAACATTCCGCAGTACACCACAATGATTGGACATCACAAACGCAGACACCCACATGTACCTAATACAGCCACAAACTAACAGCCCCACCATGTGAAGGACAGGAAGAGCTATGTTCTCTTTGCAAACAGAATAAGACCACAAACCACTACAAGTGTCCACTGGTTGACTAGTAATTATACTTCACACACATTAGACCAAACCAACTATAGCTCTGCCATATCGATGGCCTATGGCATAAGCATGTAAAGAAAGTCACACCCAGGCACATCCCCACCTCATTCATGGTGTGCAAGACTCAGGCACAATCCACATCTAATGCCACCAAAGTGGTGCCAACTACAACTACATCCCATCTACACATGCCTGACATACCTGCAGGCTGCACATACATCTGTTGAATGCATTGTATTGCACACATAGGAAGACTAATGTACCTGCCATTATAGACAATGGGACAGATTCATGAGAAATGGTGCCACAAATACTCAACTGACACCTCACATGCCCCACTTAGCGCCCCCTAACACCATCATGCCTATACTGCAGACTAACAATAGTACACCACGGTGCAGATTCACTGCTAAACTGTAATATTCATGGATACCATAGTAGACCCCTGTAGAAGTATGGAGGACATGACTGGCCATATATGCACTGTACTAAGTGACCTTTCAGAAAAATAGCTGGGCCCCCTCCCAAAGTCTGCATTGTGCATGTGTAGTACGTCTGGCTGAAAATCCAATTACTAAGAAGCTAGGACATACACCGGTACCAAATGTGATCATCATGCTAATATGTGATACACACCCTTCGACACCTGGACACTCATCGTGAGTTTGTTTTCCGGAAGAGGCCGCTTGGTAAACTTCCACCACAGTTAGACCGCCATTGTGGTCTAAACCCTGCTGGCCCAATTAGGAGTTCACTGCTGTGCCTGTGGGCGCAAGCATTATTTTCCATATGGCGGCCCAGCTGGGAAGAGGGCCAAAACATTGCATCTGGTTTGTAAGTCCTCTTGCTGCAATGTGGCATTGGGGTGGGTGCAGCAGCACCGGTAGCTGCTATTACTGCATGTAATTTGTGTACTGGAAAGCGCTACAGGTCTGTCCATGTGGTCCCCGGCACTGCCCAGTGCAGGGTCTCCAGGGGGCACCTGGCACCCCCATTCTGCCAGCCCTTGCATGGCAGTGGAACTGCCATGCAAAGGCTGGCAGATCTGGGAGTCTAAATCCAGAGGGCTGAGCTGCTTGCAGCGCTGCCCCCGCAGATTAAGACCACTGGGACTGGCAGGCAGCTGGCTGGTGTCAACCTGGCAATGTTGGTCGTACAACCATGGTGGGTCCACCACAGTCATAATGTGGGGGTCATACTGTCATGACCACAGCGGTCCAACATCCACTGTGAGCCTGGCATTCTTGACACCACCAGATTTGTAAAGAGGGCCAAGATAGTTGACAAAACCATCATCTGCCACTAAGGCCCACTAAGTGTTATACTGCATGCTTAATGCCACATGCCTACATCGATGAAATAGGCTGGCTTTGTAGGGCAGCTATGCTGGCCACATATCTGACACCATTGTGCTGCAAGGAGGTGGTAGCCTCTATCTAATATGAGGACCCTGCTATTAAAATCGACTACACAAAACATGTTACATTCATGATAAGCATACGTATTGGAATTCAGATGGTCATATACAGGTCCTTGAGTCAGTACCCAAGAATGACGTACATCAACACAGACAAATCGAGCCATATTACAAGGCCTGGAACATACACACCACCACAAACACCTCTGAGTCACCACTCAAACTGCAACCAACTACTGCCATGGAATATTCCAGGTCCCTCTCAACTCTTCACTAAATTTCTCCCTCTTATCTTTGAAGCTGACTAAGGTTATGGTATACAGCCGTGGGTCATGACCCCATTTGCAAATCCAACTACCAATGAACAGTGTGCCTACAATGAAGCACACAGGAAAACACGCAATGGGGTGGAGAGGAGCTTTGGCCTTCTCAAATCCCAGTTCAGGTGCCTGGACATGACAGGAGAAAGCCTCCTATATGCTCCCCGCTGGTATGCAAGATCATACAGGCATGTGCTGTCCTGCACAACATGTGTGTCAGAAACAATATCTCCTGGGATGGACAAGTAGATGTCCACAACGAGGAGGAGGATGATGGGGTTGAAGACCTTGAGGGGGGACCAACCAAACACAGCAGCAGGAGTCCGCAGGAGACTGACAATTGTTGACAACTTTTATACATCATCAACCAAAAAAGTATTTTGTAAATACCTCAAATAAATTTTGTTCAACTTAATCCTTGGTCTACTCATTGTCCATCACAAATACCATTGGAAAGTGAATCTAACCTCATGGAGTGTGTCAGAAACACAAAACCAACAAGTATGGTGCACACATCTTTGGTGATGTAGGGGGTTCTTCAGACTCCATCTCACACAGCTTTGCGTCAAAAAGTAGAAATATGGGCCTAAAGGTTTTAACACATCAGAAGTATGTTGTCTAAATAAATATTGAAGTGGATCCCTCGGGATCTGTGGTTTTATGACCTTTATAAATTACCATGGTGCTGAAGAAAGACCAAATGTAGGAAAGAAAAACAATAAGTCTGCCCCAGCCATTGAAACTTGAAGGAATTTTCTGCAGCTGTGGTGGATGGGTATTGTAAGAAATGCATTCTGGAGATCTAGCCTGACCATCCAGTCGTGTTGTAGTAAGGAGTCGCTGAGTTGAAGAATTATTTCAATTTTGAAATGATGGTATACCACAAAGTGATTGAATAATCTGAGATTGATGACATCCCATCTTTTTGTTCTTCTTTTGAACTAAAAAGATGGAACTTATTAACCCTGAAGGATCTGGGGAGCAGTGTTGAACTGTGTTTTTCTGAAGCAGAGACTGAATTGCTTGAGATATCATGTTGCCATTTCTGAGTAAAACTTTGGAGGAGGAGGAAGCACCCTCTGAAAAGACTTTGCTTAGAGCTCTATAAAATAACCTTAAATTGTGTTTAAGACCCAAAGGTGTGACGTTAACGTTTGCCACCGAGGACCTCCTTCCAGAGGATGGCCAGCACAAGGACTCACCTGATTGTGCATTAGCTCTGGAACTCATCTGTCTCGGACCTCTGGCTCCTTCGGGATAAAATTGGGGCTTGTAGTCTTGATAGCAGTAGTAGGTGTTGTTATTGTAGAAACCTCGGTAACACTTGTTGCAGAAATAACGGCTGGTAAAGCTGCCTCTAATGGCCCTTGCAAAAACACGTTGGGAAAGTACTTTTTTGATGGATTGTTGTGCCTTGTCAAAGGACTTAAAATCTGTGACAAATGAACTGAGCTTTTTAATAAAGAAGTCCTGAATAAGAATCCTTTTGCTTTGATGCATGGGTTAAGGGAGAGAGACTTGCCAGCTTAGGATCCACCTTGAGTCAAAGACCTTTTCTACTTCATGGGTGATGGCATGATTCCATTGCATAAAAGGCAAAAGGCTCTTTGAATCCATAGAGTTAGTTCTTTGGGGTTAATGGAATTATTTTCTGATCTGGCTGCTTCTGCCATATCAAATGTGCGAGCGAGGGGACCAATAATATCAAGCAGCTTATTGTGTCAAGTAGATCAAGCTTTACCTACCCCTTTATGGGTGTCTTTCCCGAACATAGAGAAGAAATTGAGTAAGATGGGATCAATTGTAGGAGTAGAAGCAATATTGGATGGCAACAAAGGTCAAAGGCATTCGGATGTCAGTTTGGCCCCAATCTGTTTTTCTAATGACAGTCGCAGTCTGGGGGAAATGCAATTTCCCACATGCTCAACAGGAGACCATTCTGTCAAATTCGGGTGATGTAAAAGACAAGGAACAAATATGGGCATGCCATCTGCATCTAGGACAGATTTTTCGAGGAATCGGAGGGACAGGACAAAATTGTAGGTTTTTAGAAAAAAGATCAACTGAATCAAACATGTCCTTGTCATCATCAGTGTCTTTATCACCCATGTTGTCGTCAGTGTCCATAATTTGAGATATGATAATCTTTGACGATTTTTCCTAAGTATGTTTAGTTTTAACTTTGCACTTATAAGGTGTCTTGGTAATTCCCTTCTTGTTTGGAGGGCTGGGAGGAGCTACGTCCTCATCCATGTGTGAGGGAACATCACTATTCACATGTCCAACTTGAGGAGAGGAAACTGAATGCACCTTCGTAGACAATTTAGGTAACACAGTGGTTTTTCATTTTCTGCTTCCCCCCACAGAATGGGCCATAAATTTCTGAGACATGATATTAACCGTGCATTTCCAATATTTTTACACATTTTGGTCATAGAAGCGGCCACAGCTTGTTCGGACGGTGGAATAAATAAATGATTCAGGTTATTTTTAAATGTCTCCCATCATCATCATTCTCATGGGAAATAGGAGAACTATCAAGCTTTATTAAAGGAAAGGGGTGTGTTACAGCAACAGTCTGACCCTCCCAGGAGGGATGAAGAAGAAGGAAACATATGAGGGAAGCTACGAAGGGGGGGAGAGAAAGGCAGCGCCCCCAGTGAGTGGCTAACTGGCATGGTCTCATTGTGCAGGAGAGAAAAAGACACCAAGGAGGCTCAGATGATATTTGGAGGCTAAAAGCAGCCAAACAGCACCAAATAGAAGGCGTTGCTGGGTCAATGCGTCAAACAGCACTGAAAAGATACTGCGCCACAAATATGGAGAAAGATGGCTGCGCACAGTTTACAACACTGTCGTGGGCGCATGGTAGGTGAGGAGAAACATTAGTCAGATCAGAACAAACAAAGTAAAGGTGAGGAGGAATACATATGTAATTAAGACAATATCATATGACAAATATTACAGACAATGTAATAATACATGTAAATATGAATAAAGGTACTTAAATTGACTGTGAGAAGCAAGAAAAGAGGGCTGTTCGCAGTCAAGTGGAATAATATAGGTGTTTCTGTTTCCTCATTAGTTTAAATTTGTACTGTTTTGCTCCCATTGGCTAGTCTTCTCTGTGCTTTATGGGAGTTGTAATTTTGTTTGAACCCTTGACTGCTGCTGTTATTAAAATGAAAGATTAGAGAAGCATAATAAGAGCCTCTGGTCCTGCACTAAAATTAGGCCTGATCTGTATGTAACATGCACATAATCAGAAAAAGGCCTGCACATATGTCACCCCATATAATGCTTTGTAAATGTAACATGTTGTGGCTACCTCGTTGTACCTTACCATGTTGTTGATGTAGACATGTTGTAATAATATGTTATAATTATTATCCAGATTATAGATGTGTGGCAAAGGTGCATTCTGGTGTGGAATCATCAGGGGTGTAAAGATACCTTTTGATGCAAAAAACAGATTTAAACAAACAAAAATCACAAATGCATTTAGGTGTAAATTCAGTTTAGGTGCAAAATCACATTAAGATGCCAAACCACTCCTGTTGTAACTAAGGAACGATTCTGAAAACACTTTTTTAGGGGCAAAACAAATATAGGGGAAATATTATGTGGAAAACATATTTATTAGCAAATATCAGCAGGAGTGCGGTATCACATTTTGGTGCAAAACAAAACGAAGACCATTCCACTGTAGACTAAAATTCAAACCGAGCCCTCTCTGTGAAGAAAGAATCCAGGTAGAAGTACAACCCTTCATGAACACAAGCCGGAAACAAGCTGGTGTGCTTCCAAAATAAGCTCAAAAGAAATTCAACCCTCCCTTATGGTTGGGGGTATTGTAACTTTGCAACTGTGTGTCTTTTTGTATGACCACTGTTAACAGTCTTCTATTTTGGCATTGATTCTACTGTATAACCAGCCATGAAGAAGCACTAGGCTTGCTTAGCCACCAACGGGTGAAACATGTGTTGGCTCTGTGTCCAAAAGTCATTTGGGGACCACCAAAAGAATTCATGAGACTGCATTTTAAATAAAGGATTGAACTTTTGTACTCAACAAACCTGGCAGCTGGTATCAAATACTCGATTAACCATGGACTAAAATATTTTGGATTCTCAGCTTTGTCCTGCAATATTGGAACAAAAACAATCCTGCCTGCAGAAAAGGCACCCTTGCATGATGGTGCAAGGGTGCCCTGCATTATCTCAAAGCAGCACATTGTGTGCCAGCACAAG
Source organism: Pleurodeles waltl (assembly GCF_031143425.1). Taxonomy (NCBI): domain Eukaryota; kingdom Metazoa; phylum Chordata; class Amphibia; order Caudata; family Salamandridae; genus Pleurodeles; species Pleurodeles waltl. The sequence goes on from NC_090438.1 coordinate 353,452,406, forward strand.
GAAAGGACAGGAATGGTTGGTATCATGTTCACTACAAGGCATTCCTACCCTTTCCATTTCAAGCAGTGCAGCCCAACAAGGTAGTGTGCTGCTCTGCACTGTGTGAAATAATGATAAATCTTCCCCTAGATTTTTAATGCAAGTGTTGCAGACTGAAACAATGGCCACCTTTTGGACTCTTGCTCCTTAGAGAGACTGCTTGTTTAGGGACAACAACACTTCTGTTTGTAGTCTACTGAGTCACTCCTACAACAAGTCGCAACTGTCGGCCCAACCCTCCTGGCTCACAAGCAGTACCTCACCAAAACATAGACTGCAAAGGTGATTTCTGGTAGCCTTACGCATGGACTTTAAATGAGACCTCTCAGGGATGTCGTGGAGGAATGGAAGTTCCCCTTTTCTCTCTTCAGCAATAAGTCTCATACAGTACATACACACGCAATGAAGGAGATGTAGGAAGGTTTCCAATATATTTATTGAAAAGTCTGTAATCTACGTAAAATGCATGAATTGCAATGATTAGGATGATGAGTGATAATAAAACCAAAATCGTGAAGATAAGAGTTTTGAACATGAAAACCCCGACCATATTGCAATAAACATAAGATATGCAATTCCTAGTATAAAACGCCTAATCTCTACCCTAGTGAAAGCTAGGTATGATAAACCCTAATATGCTAGTACCATGTCCACAAGAAGCACCCCCCAGCCCTCATTACCTTGGAATAAGGTCTCTAGGTCAGGCTCTGTGAAGGCACAAAGGCTGGGTTCTGCTGCAAGGTAACGTGCAGCGTATATGACATCTGGAAGGAACCCCTCTAATGACCTTGTCCTTGTGAGGTGTATTTATACTGATCATGTAGACTCCCTGACACAGGTATGTTACTAAACCACTGATAAAATGGCAGACTTGTGTCTGCAATTACATAAACAATTCCTAACAAGGGTGCATCATGTTCCTGTCAAACGTAAGTGAGAAAGGGACATGATGGCAACACCTACGTACAAGGCTGATAAATACATAAAATAATAAAGTAATACAATAAATGGAATAAAACAGAGCATGCTAAGTGGGTAGGAGAACCCTAGGTGACAGAGCAACAGGCCTGCAAGACAAAGGCTTAGCTAACTCCTGTGCCCAGTGGGAAACTAAAATGGATTCACCACACCCTCCCCATTGCCGAAACAAGGATTCTAACTCACTAGCGAGGGTACATGAGTTCAAGTCTATAAATGCTCTGAGATAAAAGCCTAAAATCTAGCTACATTCTAAGCTAAAAATATACAAAAGAGATATAGGCCCTCATTATTATGACATTGGCGGTAAATCCCACTTACCGCCATGCTGACTGCCGCCAACATACCGCCGTAGAGGCAGATATCCGTTCACCATATTATGACACACACACACTAATCCAACACTACTCAGCCACATACACAATTCTGTCATACCAAAGGTCAGTGATAAACTGGCGGTGTCAAAACCCACACCGTTACGCCAACAGAACAACGCTCACAACATTATGACCCAGGAATCACCACACCGGACATTCAACGGCGGTAAACCATTGGCCTACATACCGCCTTGCTCACAATACACACACTCTAACAAAACCACACAAAATTGGACAATTCAAACTACACACACCTGACACCCATACACACACCAAACCCACACCACTATAAAACACCCACCCACATTACCCACAACCCTTTACTAACACCAATAATTGCCAGCAGAGAGAGACAGGAAGAGCACCCACACAACCAGAACCACATACCACCATCACCTATACACTACCCACGCACCTTACATCACACACCCCAACACATCACCCTACACATCCTCACCCACACCACTCACACTACACCCATGGCACCACAACAACACCGCAGATTCTCTGAGGATGAGCTAAGGGTCATAGTGGAGAAAAACATCCAGGTAGGGCCACAAATATTTGGATCACAGGTGCAGAAGATATCCATTGCTAGGAAGATGGAGCTATGGCAGAGAATAGTGGACAGGGTCAACACCGTGGGACAGCACACCAGAAGGGATGACATCAGGAAGAGGTGGAACGAACTAGGGGGGAAGGTGCGTTCCATTGCAGCAAGACACCAGTACAGAGGACTGGCGGTGGATCCCCACCTCCTCCCCCACAACTAACAACATGGGAGGAGCAAGTCTTGGAAATCATGCATCCTGAGGGCCTGGCAGGAGTAGGAGGAGGACTAGACTCTGGTGAGTCAACTCTCTATTACTATCACCCCACCCTACCTGCATGCCATCACATACCCCCACCCTTACCCTCACTCCCATCACTCCACCACTTCCCATACACACCACCATCACAACCCACTCATCCCAATGCCAAGCCCTGCATGCCATACCAATGCATGGAGACCACTCACAGCCCGGCATAAACACCTATCACTACAGCATGCACACTAGAGACAATCATCTAGCCCACCAAATAACAACTCACGCAAGGCAAAGCTGCCAGGGCAATAACAACCATAGAGGGCAACACATCCATGCACAATATGTCACACATAGAAACAATAAAACTGCATTTACATCCCCACAGGTATCCAGCCAATGTCACTGGAGAAGAGGTGCCAGCAACATCCAGTCCCCCCACAGAAGAGGCCCACAGTGATGACAGCAGCTCTGGTCGCCTGGATCTGGATGACCAACCTGGGCCATCAGGGACCTCTGGACAGTCGGTTACCCAGGCACAGTCTCACACCAACAAAGAGCCTCCCCCCTCAGGAAACACCACCACAGCACCCACCCAGCAGGCCCATACCTCTGTCCCCAGGACACATCAATCAGAAGTGTGTCCACCACTACAGGGACCCCAGGGCACCCCCCAAACCCAGGACAATCAGGGCCCTGGGGTCAGTGTCAGTGGGCACACGGTTCAGGGGACAGAGGCACAGGACAACAGGGAAGCTGGGAGGGCTGCTGGGCACCATGGGGTGGGCAGTCCCAGGGAACTGACTCTCCAGGAGGCACTCACAGAGATCCTGGGAGCATTCCAACATTCCCAGGGTACACTGGGCCCGATCCTGGACAAGATGCAGGAGAACATGCGGCTGCAGGAGGGACAGCACTTGGGGATCATGGAGGACTTGAAGTCCATTAACACCACCCTGGTCTCCATTGCAGGGGTGCTGGCAGACTTGGCCAACAGTATGAGGGAGGCAGTGGCACACTAGCGGGCCCCTGACACTAGCCAGACTACTGAACAGCCCTCCACCTCCGCTGCCACTAGTGGGGAGGAGGCCCAACAGGCCACCAGCACCCTTCCTCCTGCAGAAGGAGAACCACCCTGCAAACATTCCCTGTGATCCAGGCAGAAGCCAGAGACTATTGCCAAGACCCCGCCAGGAAATAAGACTCTCCTGATTGTCACCCTTGTGTCCCTCTCTGTCACCCTGTTCACCTTGAACTGCCATTGCTCCTCTTCCTATTCCCCCTTGGACAATGCACCTGTGCTAGAAATAGACTGGACTCTAACCTGGACTTTCCTCCATCATCAACCCAGCCCATAGTAATTCCCCCTTTTCGTCAGAGCACTGCAATAAACACACTTTATAAAAATACAAGTATGGAGCATGTCAAATAATTTAAGTGTGTATTCGTTTAACAAGCTTTAAACATTGCAATTCAACTGTACAGTAATGTTAATGTAGGAAAGACCTGTATTTGGCTGAAGTGAACACACCAGGAGCAATAGTGGTGCACCAACATCTGCAAAAAGAGATGCCAATGGGTACAGTGAGTTGGCATAGAAGTAGGAATTCAAAGCCTGCCAGTGACAATGTCACACATCAAACTGTCAATTAAATGTGAAATAACACTGTCTTACCTGTGTGTCTTTGGAAGTATTGACGAATGACTGCACTTCTGCTGTCCTCATCCTCATCCTCTGCCTCCTCATCTTCACTGTCCACAGGGTCCACTGCTGCCACACCGCCATCTCCAGCCTCCTCCTCCTGCAAAACAGGCACATGGCGTCTCAAGGCAAGGTTGTGCAACATGCAGAATGCCACGATTATCTGGCAGACCTTCTTGGGTGAGTAGCACAGGGATCCACCTGTTAGATGGAGGAACCGAAACCTGGCCTTCAGGAGGCCGAAGGTACGTTCAATAATCCTTCCTGTTCGCCCATGTGCCTCATTGTAATGTTCCTCAGCTCTTGTACTGGGATTCCTTACAGGGGTCAGTAGCTATGATAGGTTTGGGTAGCCTGAGTCACCCGCAAATATCGAGGGACAACTGTTAGCCACACGCTTACCCTTATGTACCACACCATACCCATACACCAAAATCCACTGGGTGGGAACCATGGCTCACCTATTAGCCACACCCTGTGCCTCTGGAGTTGGGCCATCACATTTGGGATGCTGCTATTCCTCAGGATAAAAGCATCATGCACCAAGCCTGGATACTTAGCATTGACATGGGAGATGTACTGGTCCGCCAAACACACCATCTGCACATTGATCGAGTGATAACTTTTTCGATTTCTGAAGACCTGTTCATTTTGCCGGGGGGGGGGGGATAAATGCAATATGTGTCCCATCAATCGCACCCAAATCCTCCACCTGGGGGAAAATGATGTTGCTGCACGTGTGTTTCATCAGGGCATACAACACTCTTGTCAGCACTATTGAGAACATTGGCTGTGACATTCCTGCTGCCAAGCCCACTGTCACTTGGAAAGAACCTGTTGCCAAAAAATAGAGGACTGATAGCACTTGCACAAGAGGGAGGATCCCAGTGGGGTGACGGATAGCAGATATCAGGTCAGGCTCCAATTGGGCACACAGCTCTGTGATTGTGACCCTGTCAAGTCTGTAGGTGAGGATAATGGGGGTCATTCTGACCCCCGCCGGTTTCCCTTTTCTGACCGCGGCCTTACCGCCGCGGTCAGAATTGCCCCAGAAGAACCGCCAGCCTGTTGGCGGTGCTTCCGCGGCACTCTGCCCTGGCGGTTTTCAACCGCCAGGGTCAGAATGACCGCCAATGTGCCTGTCCTCCATTGTTGCCAAGATGCCAAGTCCACAAGGGTTCTGTGCATGGCGAAATATCTCCATGTCCTATTCATCCACAGTGGTTGCAATCTATGGGGCAAAAGAGTGAGCAGCTAGTCATTATCTGTACATTGTAACCACTACAGTTCAATGCATATTGTGATTGTTACAATATTTTGGTGGAACATGTCCAGTATGTGAAATTGGAACTGTGACGCAGTTAGGATCCATGGCCTTCCCCCCCATGAAATGGCGTCCGCCTGTCCAGTATGGAAGGACAGGTGGAAATGAGGTAATTCCACTGACATTGTGTACCGTTGCGGGAGGCAGTCGGGAACCTCAGTGCAATTCCTCATTAGTTATCATTGGGCCCTATGGGGTACAGTGGCCAATGGTGATGTACGCCGGCGGTGACGGTATGCACCGCCGTGGACGTCACCACCATTTTTTATCTGTTCACTCATTTACTACCCAACTTTCAACAGGAGAAGACCTACACTGCATGTGCTGCTGTGACCTGTGTCTGGAACCTACCATGGCTCGTGTGACTGGGGAAGGGCCCCTGCCTTCACCTCTGCGGAGTTGGAGAGACTGGTGGATGGGGTCCTACCCCAGTACCGACTGCTGTATGGGCCGCCAGACCAACAGGTGAGTACACTGTGAGTACGATGCATGGTGCATGAATGCATGAAGTGCTCTGTGTGAAGGCCTCGTTTAGGAGGGGGGTTGGTGGATGGGCCCTTGGCAGTGTGCAGCATGCATGCTGGGCATGTCTTTGCTAATGGGGATGGTAAGCGGCATGGTGGGCCATGAGTGTAACAGGCAGGCTGGTCTGACTAATACCTTTCCCTTTGTCTATTTCTTCTGCAGGTCAGCACCCATCAAAAGAAGGGTATATGGCGTGCCATTGCCAAGGACGTGCGGACCCTGCGGGTCTATGGCAGGCGGAGCACTCACTGTCACAAACAGTGGGGGGACTTAAGACGCTGGGCATGGAAGACTGTGAAGGCCTAGCTGGGGATGACCTCTTAACAAGGAAAGGGTGCCCATCGAATCCTGACCCCCCTGATGGCCCGCATACTGGCGGTGGCCTATCCGGAGCTGGATGGGCACTTGGGGGCATCACAGCAGCAACAAGGGGGTGAGTACAGTGCCCTTCATTACTACTTACGCCTGGTGGGGTGGTATCCGGGTGGGGGATGTGGGCCTGTGGGTGCCCTAGAGTAGGTCCCATGTTGGGCAGGGTTCTGATGTGAAATTCCTCCAACATAGCTAGTAGACATCAAGTACTGGGCAAGGGTGTGTGGGTTCTAGGTATGCTGCAGTTGGTGGTATCTGTCCATACCCATGGCCTGTTGACTAGCATTGTTACTGGTAGTGCATTGCCTAGTGCGTAGGGCTGTTCCCTGTGTGGGAGTGTGTTGTGTAAGCCAACGGTGGTGTTGGTGTCGCCACTGACCAAGTGTATCCTTTGTCTCTACCCCCCCTTTTTGTTTTGTCATCCTGTCCTTACGTGCATTAGCATCATTTGGCGGCAGAGCAGAGGCACCAGCATCGGAGGGAGCTGCATCCCACACGACCCAGGAGGCAGAGTCCACCGACCGTGAGGGCACCAGTGGGACGGAGGGCGAGGGGAGCCCCACGGCAGAGACTGGAGGGGAGAGTTCGGACATGGATACCTCCTCTGATGAAAGCTCCCTGATGGTGGCAGACACCTCTGTGCCCATCCCAGCTACAGGTACAGCCGCCACCCCGTACCAGCACTGCCCCCCCAGCAGCCCCTCAGCGAGTTGCCCGTGCCTGCTCTCCCAGGAGGGTGGGCATCTCCTTCGCCCTGGCACCTCAGGCCCTGCCCCAGTTAGCACTGCTGCCCTGAGTGAGGAGGCTATTGACCTCTTGAGATCCATCTCTGTTGGGCAGTCATCCATTGTGAATGCCACCCAGGGACTGGCAGCCCAAATTCAACATTCCAATGCATTTCTGGAGGGCATTCACACTGGCTTGCCAGACCAACACAGATCAATCCAGGCTCTGGCCTCCTCTCTGATGGCAGCCATTGTCCCTGTTTCCACCCTCCCCCCTCCTACTTCCTCTTCCCAGTCCCATTCCCCTCAACCCCAACCTATCCAAAGCACACATGTAGACGAGCATGCACACAGGACAACACACAAGAGTGGACATGGCAAACACAAGCACCACACTTCATCCCACAGGCACTCACACAAACACCATCCACATGCAGACATACCAACATCCACTGCCTTTCACTGCGGTCCCCTCCTCCTCGTGCTACACCATGCTCCCAGTTGCATCTCCACTCACACCTGCATGCACTACATGCTCATCCACTTCCACCATCACCAGCACACCTATCAGAACACACACCTCACTGGCAGTCACCACCCCAACATCCATGCACATGTCTACTGTGTCCTCTCCCACTGTGTGTGTGCCCCCCTCCTTCCAAAGTACACAAACGAGAGCACTCAGACACCCAACAGCCATCCACCTCACAACAGCATCCAGCCCATGCACCTGCATCCAAACACATCAGACTGACACCTCCTACAACCACTCCCTCTTCTTCCACTCCCACACCTTCTCCCTCTTCCAGCCCCAATGTCCCTGAGAAGCTTTTCCTCTCCACTGCTGACCTCTTCCCTACCCATCCTCCCCCCGTCCTTCACGTCAGGCCAGGGTTATCAAAACCCAGGCAAGCACCTCAGCCACCCAGTCCACGGGCACAATAGTGTCCCCAGAAACTCCAGGCGGGAAGGGATCCTAGCCACCAGCCAGCCAGATGGAAAGGGTGCCTGCCCCAAGTGCTTCAAGAAAGGGCAAGGAGCCACCCCCAGCTGCTGCAAGGAAGGGCAAGGAGCCAGCCCCAGCTGCAGGAAGGAAGGGCAATGAGCCACCCCCAGCTGCAGGAAGGAAGGGCAAGGAGCCACCCCCAGCTGCAGCAAGGAAGGGCAAGGAGCCACACCCAGCTGCTGCCAAAAGGAGCAAGGAGCCATCCCCAGCTGCTGGCAGGAAGGGCAAGGGGCCTGCACCAGCAGGCAGTAAGGACAAGGGGCCAAGTGCTGGGACTCTGTTGGAGCCCACACCACCAACCATGGTGGTGAAGTCGTCTGAGGCTGCAGGGGATGGGCTAGAGCCTCCTCTCACCACCACCACCAGCTCCGCTAGCAGCACTGCCACCAGCACCACCACCAGCAGCAGTAACACCAGTGGGCAGCTGCCTGAGGCTGCAGGGGATGGGCTGGAGCCTCCGCCCACCACCACCACCAGCTCTGCCAGCATCACCGCCACCAGCACTTCACCAGCAGCAGCAGCACCAGTGGGCAGCCGGCCGAGGCTGCCGGGGATGGGCTGGGGCCTCCCCTACAACTAGCTCCAGCAGCAGCAGCACCAGTGGGCAGCCGTCCGAGGCTGCAGGGGATGGGCTGGAGCCTCCCCCACCAGCTCTGCCAGCAGCACCGCCACCAGCACCACCACCAGCAGCAGTACTATTGGGCAGCCATCTAGGGCTGCAGAGGATGGGCTGGGGCCTTCCCCCACAACTAGCACCAGCAGCACCTTTGGGCAGCCATCCGAGGCTGCAGGGGATGGCCTGGAGCCTCCCCCCACCACTACCAGCAGCAGCAGCAGCAACACTGCCACCACTGAACAGCCGTCACTGCCGGTGGACATTCTGTAGACCTGCCTCCATGGGCTGTTGTGCCGCCTGCCCCTTGCAAATCCTGTTGGTATGACACCCACCTAAGAGACTGTGACCTTGCACTCCTCAAGATCTGCATCACAGGGCACGATGCCCCCTCCAGAAACAGTGGAGATGCCATTCACTCACCACATCCTCCCCAGGATGAAGATCACAGGGCACAATGCCCACTCCAGAACCAGTGGAGATGCCATCAACTGACCCCATCCTCCCCAGGATGAAGATCACAGGGCACGATGCCCCCTCCAGAACCAGTGGAGATGCCATCCACTGACCCCATCCTCCCCAGGATGAAGATCACTGGGCACCATGCCCCCTCCAGAACCAGTGGAGAAGCCATCCAATTGAGACTGTGGCCTTGCACTCCCCAGGACAAAGCAATGGGTATGTCGGCCCCTCCAGAGCCAGTGGGAAAGTCACCCACTTGAGTGACTGTGGCCTTGCACTCCCCAGGACAAAGCACAGGGCATGTTGACCCCTCCAGAGCCAGTGGGCAAGTCACCCACTTGAGAGACTGTGGCCTTGCACTCCCCAGGACAAAGCACAGGGCATGTTGCCCCCTCCAGGACCAGTGGCGTTGTACCGTCTGCCGGCTGAGGTGCCCCCCGTTCTCTGTCCCCCTGAGGTGCCTGCCTATTTTCGACCTGATGCCCCTGCAGTGTTCTCTCCGTGTTGTTGCAGGAGTGAAGTGGGGCCTTGGACTTTGTAATGTGGCCCTGTGGCCCACAAACATTGAGGCCTGGGCAGTGTCCCTTCATTTGTAAATATGTATTTACTTTTTGATTTGGATGCACGTATTGCTACTATTTTATCTTATTACACTCACTTTTATCCATTGGAGTTGTCCTTGCATTATTCCTGAGGGGTATGGGGTAAATATGTTATGTTACTGCATCTGCTTGTGTGTATGGTGTCACTCTCTCCCCCCCCTGTGTGCTAGGCAGCTGTACTCGCTGTGGTCGCCTTCGCCGTCGTTGGTGTTCGTAGTGGAGCAGGACGTAAATCAGCATTGGGAATATGTGCAGCTCAGCTCCATGGCTTCGTGGTTCTTCCCTGAGTCTCCTCAGATGAGTCCTTTGACTTCTGAGATCTGTTTCCACCAGGCTTTTGATGACGTTGGTACCGCCCCGGAAAAGGTGGCGGTTTCCGGTGTCTTAATACAGTGGGCGGAACATTGGCTTCTGCCTGGCTGTAGGTGGTTACCACAGTGGTGCCTGTTGATTCCACCCTGGCGGTCGGTGTGTTAAAGTGGCTGTCTGTCTGAGCTGTTTCTGCCATGGTCATAATTTGGCGGCATTTACCACCAGCCTGTTGGGGGTATTACAGCCACTTTATCACCAACCGCCAGGGTTGTAATAAGGGCCATGATGTCAACCATGACAAGCATGGCAGGCGAAACACGAGCCAAATTAATAAAGCAATTTGGTACCACATTTTACATTTTTTTTAAAGTCAATGGTCAAATTTTTGACAATGATCAATCATGCTCCAGTTCATCCAGCAATGAATCGCGCCAAAGTACTGCATTATGTGGTCACAACAGAGCTGGGCTGGTGGTAGCTCTGTCACTCCGCTAAGCTGAGAAAGCACAACAACTGCATATCAGGAATAGCAGTGGCAGTGGCAGTACTCTTCCAATCAGTGTCAAAGTTATAGGAAATCCACCAAACACACTCAAAAAGAGTGAATGGATAGCTGAAGGAATGACTCTGAAGATGATCTGGAAGGAGGAAACAAATAGAGACCCACAGCCTTAAAAAGTGAGCAATCCCAGCAATGCTCAAGGCACTGAATATTCTGCAGACCAGCTCTCCAAAGTGCTTGGGGAAGTTGGTATTTAATCAGGATTATATCTTGGCTGAGAGTGTACGTCTTCTTGGATGGCATCAATGCCACTTGTTTTTGAAACAGTAGTGCCTTTAGTCTGCTCAGCTTGTCAAAATTTATATTAGTAGTATCAATGTGAGGCCACATTTCTGCTACTCTTATCTCTTTTATGGGGGGAATAAAACATGGCTGCAACAAGTTACAATTTGAGAAACTGTAATTGAGTAGGCAATTCCTGGCCTCATTCCGCAACAACTCTGATCTTTCAGAACCACATAACTTCCATTTAAAGTATATGAAATGCTAGATGAATCTAAGGGAATGGAGTACCCTTCAGAAAGCATGCCATGTTTGCGACCTACGTATTGCAAAACACGTGAAGGGACACCTGCTTGCAAATCAATGAATGACTAACAGTAGTCTCACATTCTCTTCCGCTCAGAAAGACCTCTGTTTCACCGTTTACACATTTGAACCCAAAAGGCAACACTTACTCTTCCTTAGTATAGCTTTCTCCTAGCCTCTCATAGCTGGCCCCAGCAAAATGTTTCAAACATTTTTTTAAATGAAAGGTACAATTTGACAGATTTATAACCCCATGTACTAGACATACTGTTGATTGTGCCTCTGCTACAGTGAAAGACAGCGTTTCCAACTTTTCAATGTTAAGCATGGTGTAACTTGCTTCCTTTTTAGCAATTATATGGACAAATTAAAAGGAGCAAACACTTAACTACTGTTTATGTATTTCCAAGGGACGCAGCCATCTTTCAGAATCTGAAATGTACACCCCAACTGCATGATGGAACGCAGCTGAATTTGCCCATGTTGTAATAGGCACATCATCCTGAATGATGTCAATCGCAGATGACACAATATTATTAAGTGTATATATTCTGTTAGACAGAGTGTTCATGCCATTATCGAAAACAGCTAAAGTATTTTCCACACTTTGTTTATCTATCTGCCTTAAACGTGCAGCCACTTCTACATCTAATTTTATATGACAATCAGGAATCATCATAGAGAGCGGGGTTTTCTTAGATCTAGCAAGAAATCCTGCAAGGCTAATTCCTCTGATATGAGACTAAGATGTTCTTTAACTGCTGCTAAGGTGTTACATAACCATTGTTTGCACTGTTTTCCCACACTGTATGTAGTAACTATACCAGAGTGTTGACCTGAGACATAGCGAGGATCTGGCCGGCTAAACTTGAAACCCCCTGCAAAATTAACAAAACATGCCTGACACCCATTTGTGTTCAAAGGCCATCATAACCACCCACTGGGACTTGAAAGTGTGGAATTATAGGTACTATTCTGGACAGAAGTATTCCGTTCTTCTTCAGTGATATTTAAGTATTTTTGCCAATTGGTAAATTTTGTTGGTGTGGGGATACTGGGCGTGTTCATTTCTTTTATTTTTGTTAACCCTAAGCAGGATGTTTGCTGAACTGTGTCATTTAATAATATCATTTGTACAGGAATAAGGCATGCTATAATACATATTTTTGCCAATGTTTTGTTCCCCATACACTTTCACATCAGTAGTGTTCTTCCAGTATTCATAACCTTCAATAGCAAGTCGGGAAACAAAGGCATCTGGATAGATTAATTTGGTGTCAGTTAGCAAAATGTTTAGTATTTTAGAAGGTGGTAATTTAAAGTAGTATGACTCTGCACTTGTAATATCATGCCCAGAGAAATATGTAAATTTATCTACATATGTTTTGGGGCTTCCCACAGGTGGAGTTGAATAATGTTCCCATTGTGTGTAATTAAATAATGCTCTATGTCTAGTTGCTCGGTACAATAAATAATGTCCCCAATGATGATAACAAAACATTTCTTCATAATTTGCTGTGCTCATATACACATCTTCACTTTCAAATACAGTGTAATTCTGCAGTCCAGACAGCATATAATTAGCTGTTTTAACATCCCAGCCATCAGAAACAACATCAAGTGTAATTACATCAGTTATTAAAATTTTAAATGCTTAAGGAATTTGGATAACCTCAGTAGGACCATATATCAAATGGTACTTTATCCCAAACAATCCCGTCAAGAATTGGTACTGCTGAAATGTTCATAAGAGACAAGTCTCTTCGAACCTTATGTGAGGAGACATATGGAGTTAAAACTTTATCCATTGGCTCAATAGAAGAACGTTCTGGAAGAAAATGACCATTTATCAGAAGAAAGAAAGCAGTCACATATGTACAGCTTGCGTATCTTTGAAAGAGTTTCGGTTGCAGATGTAGATGAACTTGAAGAAAACTCATGTTGGTCGATGAAGTAACCAGAAGCAGTCTGTGAAAACACAGGAGCTTGTGCATTGCTAATGGATGCATCCACTTCACATGGAGGTTTATAGCAGACAATGTCATCAGTTTGTGGTGCATTGGAGTAATAAACAGCCACATCTTAGACAGTTCTTGACAGTGAAGTGGTACCAGGAATTAGCAGAAGCTCATTCTCTACTCTCCCCATGCTTGAGGAGGTATTCGTAGCATTTTTGTACATACAGCTATATTCAGAAGAGGTGTTGTTTCTTCTTTGAAGAGGTAACTCCTATTGGTTAGTAAGAGGGGACCAGGAATTACCCAAGGGGCCCGGGGTCTACTGTGCAGGATCGGCAATGTGGTGCAATTTTACGTTGTTAATAAAGATGAATCTTTTTCCTTTGGAACCTGGCAGCGGTGGTAGAATGACATTTCTGGAGCTTTGAATACCCAGGAGGTTAACTGGAGCTCTGTAAGATGGGCCAGTTTCCTTCTTCACAGCATTCTTCTCACGAATCAGATCCCTAACTTTAGGAGTCTGGCCTGTGGATGTTATTCCTAAGGTGGTGGCACTGGCGGATTAATTTGTTATCACAAACTTTTTGAAGTTTCTGTAAGACAGTGAGACATTCATTTATGTCAATGGTGTCTCTGCCGCCACCATACCAGGGCCATCTAGATAAGGGACATGCATAGGTATTCCAAAGAGGACCTCATAAGGAGTGCGTCCCCCGGAGGACTGTCTTCACAGGTTATTCATTGCTCTCTGTACCCCATACAGGTATTGAAGCCAACTGCGGCCTGAACCAAATACTCTTGCTTTTGAGGATTACTTTAGTTCGCGATTATTCCTCTCCACAACACTGTTATCCATGGAATGATATGGGGAAGAGTAATGGAGTTCAAAACCCAACATCTTCGTGGTGTCCCTGAATACCCTAGAGGCAAAAGCAAAGCCCTGATCCAAGTGGAATGCTGCAACCACATATGTATTGATAAAGACCAGCAAGTATTTTATATCAGTTTAAGCGTCTGCCAACTGCTGTGGCCATATGCACAGGAATCTAGAACAAGAATCAACAACAACTAAGATGTATTTGTATGCATCATCAAGTTGTAAGGGGTCACAATGGTCCACATATACACATTGTAGTGGCCTATTGGACACTAAGGCCCATATTTATACTTTTTTAGTGCCACATTTGCGCCACTTTTTGATGCAAAATCGGTGCAAACTTACAAAATACAATTGTAAAAGTTTAAATATGGGCCTAAGAGGGATGTCTGCAGTGGGCGTTTGATGTTGGAGCCCTTTTTTTGATGGAAAATGTCACAACAAAGGACATATTGCTAGGTCTGTTTGTATAAACCTGGCCAGCAGAAACATTTCTGTAGAAGGGATATTGCGGCCACCACACCAGCAAGAGCAGATGCAACACCCTCATGTGCTACTTTGATGAGATCAAATCTCTGGTCTTGGTTGGAGATCACTTGATCTCCCACCACAGGAATTGTCACTAAGTCAGCATTCTGTGCGCTGATATGTTAGGAATATTTTGCGGGTATGCTTTTGGAAGAGGCTTGTTCTCAGCCGAAGCCTTCACAGCAGCCTGAATCTCACTATGCGATCTCATGTGAGAACGAGTCACTGCAGCAATGGAAGCTGTAGCTACTGCTGATTTGGCAGCTTCATCAGCCAAAGTGTTTCCTACAGTGTGTACTCCTACATGCTGATGGACCTGTGTATGTACTACATGAGCATCTGGTAGCTTATCCTTTAGATTAGCACCCTCCCCCACAGAGTTCTGTGTTTTATGGTGTTCTTCTTTGAGTTTCTGAACTTGTTCTACCGCCAGTGATTAAGATAATCATTTTAGGACTGGACACAGTAATACAAATCACACACAATTAATGTGAGCTGTTCTGGATCCGTATTTACCAGTGCCAACTGAGCTGTACAGTCCCCCAGGATCTGCATGTTTGTATGTTGAGGGTGGAACACACCATCCTTCATCACGCCATTCACAGCTATGCAAGCAACTGAATTTTGATGATTTATATTTATAGCTAGTTGTGCTGAACCATCAGTATAAATGGCAGTTTGGTATCTGTCAAGGGTCAAGATGTTAGTGGGTGCAGGGTACTCCTGTACGTACTGGAGAAATTCTTGTGTTTTAAGCTTTGGGTCAAAGATGTATTCTACATCAATGGCAGTCAGGGAGGTTGCCCATTGAATCCATTGTGAATGTGATGCTTTAGTGTTAGCAATGCTTGCTTTGGTGACAGCCTCTAGGGCCGGCCCCGGGGTAACGACAATAATACATTTCCCTTGGGCTAGTGGCCTTTCATTAATGACAGTCATTTGTACAGCAGTCAGAATCTTTTCAGTGGGTGCAAATATGTTTTTTATGCTATGGGCATATTGTCACCCTCATTAAAGGAGACATAAGTGAACCTGATGGCCCCAGCAATTATTCTGATGACCAAATTTGTTTTGTTGTCACATGTGTGTAAGTGTTTTGCTTCTAGCATGTCTTGCTGCAATCCTCTAAGGATGTGTGTTTATGTTCAACTGTCCAGTATTTGCTTGAGAAATATGGGCAAATTAAATCATAGAGTGGTTTTATGCATTGTGCAGAATCTGGAATGTAAATTCTGCCAAAGTTAAAGAAACCAGGCACTGAATACAGTTTCTTGATGATATTTGTTGGTTAAAGTTGAGCACATATTTCTGAAAAGTGCGGGGCCAGGCTCTTGCCTTCATCTGATTGTGTATCCCAAGAACAGTATACTGAGAAAGGCTATTTTAAGTTTTCATAAAATTTAATTTGTAGCCCAAGACGGCAAATCCTAAGATGATCTGATTGACCTTGGCAAGATGAATGTTGAGGTCGTCATCTGTGAGATAGATGTCATCCTCAAACGCCTCAGGATCAATATCATGCAATATTGATGTTACATGGGCAGAAAACAACCCTGGGCTGTTCTTAAAGCCCTAGGGCAAACAACAAAAGTGTTTTTGTCAGCCAAATGCAAATGCACTCAGGTCCAGACTTTCATGCGCTACGTATTTCTTAGAGAAAAAAATTGGAAATATCCACGGTTGTTTTATATTTCTTACATACTATGTTGTTAATTAGTTCGGTGCTGTGTGCATTTTATATTGTGTATGTGTGTGTGTAGTTGTTTAAGTGTCCATAATCTAAGACTATTCTATATGAATGGTCTGGTTTTGCAATTATGGATTATTAATTGCAGAGACACAGGGCTCTATTACTCCCTGCTACTCAATCAATCAATCATAATTTATAGAGTGCAACAACTCACCCATAAGGGTCTCAAGACGCTGAGGGGGTCAGTCCTCGGTGCTTCAGTTGAAGAGCCTGGTCCTAAGGTCTTTTCCTGATTTGAGCCAATGATGGTGACTGCCTGAGGTGAAGAGGCTGGGGGTTCCAGCGCTTTGCCACGAGGTAGGCAAAGGATCTTCCCCCGCCCGAGGTCTTCTGTTTGCGGGGTATGGTGGCTACTACCTGTTGAACAGATTGGAGCGGTCTGGTGGGAGAGAAGAAGGTGATGCGGTCGTTGAGGTAGGTGGGTCCTAGGTTGTAGAAAGCCTTGTATGCATGGACAATGAGTTTGAAGTTGATTATTTTCTCGACTGGAAGTCATTGGAGGTCTCTTAGGTGTCTGGTGATGAGTTTGTGGCAGGGGAAGCCAAGGATGAGTCTGGCAGAGGCGTTTTACATGTGCTGTAGTTTCTTCAGGTTTTTCTGGGTGGGGCCAGCATAGAGGGCATTGCCATAGTCAAGTCTGCTGGTGATCACAGCGTGGGTTACAGTTTTGTGGCAGTCGTTTGGGGTTTATTTGAAGATCTTCCAGTGAAGTCAGATTGTATGAAAACAGGAGGATGCAACCATGTTGAATTGGCGGGTCATGGTGAGTGATGAATCCAGGATGAAGCCGAGGTTGTGTGCTTGGTTTGTTGGGGTGGGGGGGCACCGATGGTAGCAGGCCACCAGTTGTCGCCCCGAGCTGATGTGGAGGGTCCCAGTATGAGGATCTCAGTCTTGTCAGAGTTGAGATTGAGGCAGCTGTCCTTCATCCAGATGGTGACGGCTTCCATCCAATTGTGGAAATTTTTCTTGGCATTCGTGAGGTTTTCGATCAGTGAAATGATCAGCTGGGTGTTATTGGCATAGGAGACGATGTTCAGTCCGTGTTTCCTGATGATGGATGCAAGCGGAGCCATGTAAATTTTGAAGAGTTTGGAGTTCAGGGAGGAGCCCTGTGGAACTCCACAGCTGATCTCCGTAGGTTCTGACAGGTAAGGTGGGAGTCTGACTCCCTGTGTTCTGCTGGATAGGAAGGAGCGTATCCATTGCGTATCCATTGTAGGGCCTTTCCGCGGATGCCAGCTGCATGGAGTAAGGAGCAGAGGGGGTGATGCAAGACCGTGTCAAAGGCAGCCGATAGATCCAATAGGATGAGAACTGCTGTTTGGCCGTGGTCGAGGAGCAAGCGGATGTCATCTGTGGCAGCCAGGAGGGCAGTCTCCGTGCTGTGGTTGCTCCTGAAACCTGATTGGGAGATGTTGAGGATGTTATTGTCCTTGATGTATTTGTGGAGCTGTGCATTGATAACCTTTTCAATCAGCTTAGCTGGGAAAGGCAGCAGAGCGATGGGGCGGTAGTTCTGTCACGGACTACTCGTCGCTTATGTCTTTGGCCCACTGGAACTGTGGAGAGGCCTTGATTTTTGCAGGTTCTGCCTTGACCCAGGTAGGGGCGGTCCTTTCTGGTAGCCATGGTGCTGTCAACGGAGGGAATGCCAAAAGCAGTCCGTGCCCTCCAGAAGGAGTCCCAGAAGGAAAAAACCCAAAGGGAAAAAGTAGGAATTCCCTGGAACAAGAACAAAAAGTAAAAAAGGTAAGTCTTTCCAACAGGACAAAAAATTATACTGAAAAATGCTGGAACAGGCTAGGAAAAAATATAACTGGCAAAGAAAGAATCAGGGGTGAAGATCACCACCAAAGGAAGCGTTGCAGCACAAAGAGAACACAAATCACTCACCTTATATACCCAAGAACAGGAAGTGACCAACAGGAAGTAGAGAGGCACCATATTGGATTGGGAATAAATCATAGAAACATATAGAGAAAAACACCATGTTAAAAAAGGTTCCTAAGGCATGCACAGAGAAAGAAGGCATGCTGAGAAGAAGAAAGAACATGGCAGCTGGAGAAGTGCATAAATACAGGAGGAAAAGAAGAAAAAAGAAAAGAAGAAAGGAAAAAAGGATAGATTCATGAGGTAAGTGAGGGGTGTGGAGGGAGGTGTCCAAGAATGTAATGAGGGCATGCCACACCCGCAATTTGCTGAGGCCCCATGCCCAATTTGGAGCCTCGAGAAAAGTAAAGAATGGCAGGGGCGCGGCATGCCCGGCCGCCACGGCCAGCCGGACGCGCCCCGAGCTGAATGCTCAGCTCGCGCCGCGACAAGTTCTTGAGGTCCAGGGGGTCGGCCATGGGTTTCTTCAGGAGCGAGTGGATCTCAGTGTGCTTCCAGTCTTTGGGGAAGGTAGCCATCTCCATGGAACAGGTGAGAATGTGTTGGAGGTCGGGTGCGATGGAGGTGTCGGCTTTGTTAAAAATGTGGTGAGGACACGGGTCAGTACGGGCTCCGGAGTAGATGCTGCTCACGATGGAGCGAGTCTGTTGGTGGGCTCAGAGGGTCTTGGGGTCCAAAGCTATTGTAGATGTCTTTGGATTTTCAGTGGAAGAAGGTGGCTAGTCTGTCGCAGAGTTCCTGAGATGGAGGGATGTTTGCCACTTCCAATTGGGGTTTGGCAAACTCTTTGACCACGGCGAAGATTTCTTTGGTGTTGTGTGAGGTGGCAGTTCAGTGAGGATTTCCGTCACTGGGGCTTTAGCCTCATATTTGACTGGAAATTGAGGTTGAGGCGGAGGTGTAGACCTGATAGGTATCAAATGATAGGGGGAATCCTTATCCCACCCTACATGGTTGTGGTACAGCACCGGTGCCTATGCCAAAGCCCGGTTAACAGCATAGGCTTCCTTTACTGCATCCAGAACAAGATTTGAGAAAGAAGGCAAACTGACATCTTCCCCATGTGGGAGCTTACGGACGTACTCGGGTGACCGGCCTTTTTCTGCTAATGGGATATCACAATTAAGCTCTTCCCAAACAATTATGCTAATAGTGCGCTCTATGTCTTCCTCAATTTGGATATTTGTATCATATACCCAGTGGGTGTGAAGGGTCACCTGTCCACAGTCCCAACTACAAGATAGTCATTAGTTGCTGTCACATCCAGATGATCTTTCAGACACTGGTGACAAATCTTGACCTCTGCTGCGCTGTCTAGCAGAGTCTCTGTCCACGTCTTGTTCCTTAACAATGTCCTCTGCGTTGCTGGCATGTTTAAATGTTACTGCAGCCACCTTTTTCTTTTTCAATGGGGGCTTTTCTTGTTGGGATTTATCCTCTTTCTTGTCCAAGGAACACTGTCTTTTTTCTGCTCCACGTAGTCAATGAACTGCTCTGACTGACCTGCTGTTACTCCATTTATCCAGCATGTCCTGGAAGAAATTAGAGGGATGCGTATTAGTATATCTGTCAGGAGTCTTTAAAGTTCCTCTATTTCTGAGATTATATCTCCTTTTGAAACTCTCCGAATGCGGAGAGTCTGCTCTCTGACTTCTTTCTTTATTTTGTTTGTGTTTACTTCAGCGTTGATTAGAACCCTCCTGTGCTTGTTTAGTACCGTCCCTAGAGGTGGTACTTTGAATTGACAGTTTTTTCTGCTTGACTCCCAAACTATCCTGTCCCATACTAGTATAGGTTTTGGAAATCATTTTCGATAGTTGATGCTCCTGAATCTCTTGGAGCTGTTAGCATATAGCCAACGCTACCGCTTCCCCTTTAATGTTACTGAGTATTATTGAGGAGACTGTGTTGAAGATTATCCCCAAATCCAGGGCTGTAACAGCCCCATGTTCATTTTTAATTTATATTAACACTTCCAGCAAGTTGGAAAGTGTTGGGGTTCCATGTGTCCATGCGTAGTAGTGTAAATTGCAGCAAAGACTGCACTCCATGTGATGCAGTTGTCCACTGAGGGAACCATTCCAAATGGCAAGCTCAATCTGAGACTTCTATGTTTATTTTGGGGTCCCATATGGGAACACTGCTTTCAGCTGGTTAGTTTTTTTTGTGCTATCCAGAATGGAATGTTCTTACCTCCGTGTGCGCCTTGCCCATGATAGAATGTACTGTTTGTGGGTTAACCCCAGCAATGGCCAATCGGTGACCATCTGGTGCAGCCCGTGCTGTGGCAGTATTCAAGGTCCACGTAGATAATTGTACTAATCATCTGTAAAGTGCTACTAGCTCATTATAGAGTGTGTGTACTTCAGCTGCTTGCATTGCCTGTATGCCAGGATGTGGTGTATACGTGGCATTACAACTGCGTAATGTTTAATTGCACCGTGATGTACGATTGCACAGTAGTATGTTTATGGACGAGAATGGCTTTGTTAATCAGTCTATGGAGTTCTACTATTGGGTTTATGAAAAGCACATACATTGTTAAAAAAAATAAAACATTTTAACAAGTTTTACAATTCATTTTCTGTAATCATATCAGCATTTTGTGCAATGTCAAACTGGAATGGTGCTAAAGTTATCCCAGTTTGGGTTCGTTTTCGGAGTAGGTCACGATGGCTGCACAGTGCTGAGTCTTCTCTTGCCTCCCTCCCCGCCGTTGATCTCACATTCTCCCTCTAGGCGGCTCTCTAGCTCAGTGGACGCCTTTGAGCTTCACAGCAGAGAGAAACACCAGTGTCTTCTTATCTCTGCCTGAAGCAGAGGGCCGCCTGGTGCCACATACCAGCCAGCCTGAAAATACCTGCAGCTGTCAGCCGGAGCACAATGGAGAGAAGGTGGTCCCTGGCATCTGCCCTCACCCACGGCCTGCTTCTGTGTCTGATCCACACAACTGCTGCTGCAGCAGCAGACCTCCATCAACTCAATGATGCCATCAGGCACAGTGACACGGTTTCGAATCCAGAGGACACTTTAGAGGTACTTAATTCTTCGGAGGATCTACCGATTCAAAATTTGTCATCAAGGCTGAAAGTGTTCTCCCTCGATTATCACCATGTGCGGGTCCCCTTTGAAATTACGCTTTGGATCATGCTGGCCTCTTTGGCCAAAATAGGTAAGACGACGCTTACTCTTTGAAACGAAATGTACTTTGTTTGGCATGCCCATCATTCATTGTTCGAGTGAGTGAGTTTGCATGATGCAGTTGTCTGTCGGGTATTTGATTAATTTCTAGTTTCTGTCGCCTTCTCGTTAATAAATAGAAAAATCTGCTTAAAAGATGTTAATTCCATGAGTTTTCTATCACCCTTTGAAAACAAGTCACGCACAGGTTGATTCTAATTGGAGGCAATAAGCAGCCCCATTCATGCTGTGACTCGTATGCTTTAGGACTACATCAGATGAAATGTCTGCAAACATGAGTGGTCTCAGATTACTGCAGACAGGAGAGAGCTGAAGACAGGCGCTCCCACGGGTGTCACTGTGCCAGCAGCTAGCCGCCTGGGGTCTAGTATACAGTATAAGGCAGGGCTTGAAGTGGGCCGAGTCCTGCCGGTGCTGAGCACCGGCAGTTCTAAAAAGCAGGTGCTGAGAGGGGTCCCTATCGAGCACTCTATTTTTGCCCTGACCCCCAGGGTGAAAATAAAATCTTAACTCGGCAACAGTACCACCCTTCACTGCCTTTGATGTATCTTCAAAGAGACTTGTTAGAGTTCTTTTACAGTCTCATTTCCGAACTGAAACATTTTAAACATTTTATACAAAGATACAATTGTTGTTGCTTAATTATCTCATGCAGCTAATAACCAGTGACAAAGCCAATAGTACTGTCTTGGTGTGGGTGTAAAGCTACTTGTTGTATTATATATCTGGATGAAACCACAGAAAGAAGCAGCAAAATCCCAGTAGGGAGGCACACTATGCGAAGTAGAGACTTTTACAATTTACATGTTTTAAGCCACGCCCTTAATTACATTCTCCACGCCCCTTTGAACGGCCCCCAAATCTTTTCATCCCACTTAAAGCCATGATCTAAGGGGTACAGGCGTGCTGTGCATCCTTTATCTAAATTATGCTACTGGGGTGTCCAGTAAGAAGGTATGCCCTACGTGTAATATTAAGTAAGCATTAGACGTTATAATAAACCTTTAAGGCTTGTATATAAATCAACCATTTAACTTCAAATAATTGAACGAAGTCTTCACTCAATTAATTTACTAGATGTAAGAAATAAATAGTGTTGCAAGGATAATATATATATTTAGTTAAAACATTGCACTCATGGTTATCAAATATTAATGAAGGCAGTGTGTTACATCATGCACTTCGGTGAAGGATGCTTCTGCACTAAAATATAAATTATCCCTTTGGCCTACGCGATCTGGTGCTGGAAACACTCGTTATTCTCTGTTTAAATATTTAGCTTCATGGTTTTCTTGAGCATGATCTGGGCTTAGTGGAGCTGTACAGAAGGTCGACAATTGCGTAGTTCAATGTATGTGCAACATGCACCAATACATGGAATTAATAATCTTCATTTTCTACCTTAATAACAACACTGAATAAAGGCGCGCATCGCATAGTTTGAATTTATTATTTGTTAACTTATAAAGATATTTAATATGACGTTGCTTTTTCATGTCACGTAGTCTCGGTACATCTCATTAAATAAAGTGCGTAATTCCTACCATCACAAGAGGCTAACGACTTCTCATAGTACCTCGTGGCTCCACTTTGCCCCCACTGTCCTATCAGCTATGCCAGTGGCTGTGGAAGTTAAATGCTCAGTGCTGGCATCTGAAGCAACCTACATGCATGAGTTGAAATCTTGTCAAGGCTAACTCATTATATCAGTGGAGCTCTATAGACGATTATTAATCAGAGGATAGTAACACTTGCTACCTACAGTGCTTAGAGATGGCAAAAACAAGTTATTATTGCTTAAACATGCTACTGAAAAGAAAGGACGTCGGTTCTGGTCCATATGAACCTTCCAAAGGTGGATAAGATGGGTGCAGATATGTGCTCTTTACATTTGTGATAGAGAAGGACAGTGTCAATTAGAGGATACAAATGAAATGCTACTGGGAGACAGTCCAGTGGTGATCAGTCAGGTGATGCCATTTTGCCTCATCCTTTGAGGATACCACAATCCTACTCGTGGATAAACAAGTAGGAGTCATATTCAGAGCTACAAAGCCAATGGCAAAGTCAAAGCCAATGGCCTTCTCAATGGAAGGGCATCAGCAGGAGGAAGCCATCATCTGACAAGCCATGGACAATCCCACATCCATTGGTGATGGAAACTGTCACTTAAATGTCCTACTCCAGCTTCCTGCCCCTGCCAGCTTAGTCATACCACAGTCACCAGATAGTAAGACAGGTGGTCGCAGAGCAACCCCAGAGTGAATCCAACAATATGGATACAGGGGCATTGGGAAGAAGGGTGGGAAATAGATGAGCTTGAGGCAGAAGGTGTACGTGGGTAATTTATTCCATAAGAGCAACTGGGCATGTTTGTGAAATCACAGCCCCACAAGCTTAGGCAAGTGTAAGAATTAGTCTTCACGCTTTCACTACTTACTCTGTTCCTTAGACTCTAAACCCATCCACAAGATCAACAGAGCCATGACCAAATGACTAAAGATGATTTTTAAACAACTCAACACTCCATTGAAGTATCTAGCGTCTATTAGAGTTTTTTTATTTCTTATTTCGATGGGGAGATTCTTGAACGTGTCCCTTGTGATCTGGATTGATTTTGCTTGTCCTCTTTGTGAGCATTTGTGGTATGTTCTGAGGACAGGATGGACACCTTGTTCGACCAGCATAACAGCAGCCGGTTTTGTTAGATCATGGAGGGAGAGGGAGTTTGTGATAAGTTAGGTATAAGCACAGGGGTTCCAGTCAAGCCTCAGAAGAGGGGATACGTAAGGTTTTTCAGAAAGAACTGTGAGGGGGAATAGTTGGAGAATTTCTGCTATCAGGCTATTCCTTCAACCTACATCTTTGCTGACGTTCCTGTTTCTAACATTCCAATCTTCTAAGTCCATCAGGCTAGCTCCAGATGGGGCATGGATTTATAAAACCTGCTAAAGAATGGTGATCGTGCCAATGGAATAAAATACGGAAAAAATATATACAGGACAAAGATATAAACTATTGCATGTGGTAGTTTGGTAACAGTGCAGGAACTCTTGAGAATAAACACTAACATGCTGGCAAGCACATCAGCGCCACAATTTCCAAGATTGATCTCACCTGACCAGCAAAATCTGTAGTGTTTCACCAACAAGTGGTGCCCAGGGGAGCCGAGGATTTGTAATCAAATGCACTGACAGCACTTGCTTCCTCCATCTTTTACCAAGCGCAGCGATGGCGTCATTCCCAGGCAGCTCTCCTACTTGCTATGCCCCCAAGCCACTGAGATAACCTCTTCTGTCATAAGCAGATCAGGTGAGTTGCTGGTTGACTGCACCTCATGACCATCTCTATTTGGCCCCTATTCCCACTGGGGCTGAAATGAAAGTCTGTGAGAACTATGAGTCTTTGCTGCACTCCACTTTGCTGTACCAAATGCTAGTACCGCATCATGTGCCACCACACTGCTGCAATGCCATATATGAGAACCAGATGCTGGGAGACATGCACAAGTTGCACTGCCTTCTTCTCATCGTGCAAACTCTCTGCTTCTATTGGTCCATTCTCTCGCCTTCTCGCCTCTCTCATATCCCTTTCTCTTTACATCCCCCCTCCTTCTCTCTCTCTTGAAGGCTCTTGGTGCCTGCTGCAGTTGACCTTGGGAGCTGGGAAAACTGTAACAGGCACCAGAAGCATCCATACGCTTTCATAACTGGCCACCAGTGGCTCCAGCCCACCTGGGAAATGTCCTGTTGAATACAAGGCTCTTCTGGCCCTGTAAACCATGAGAAATTAACAGCTGTTTTGACTCACAGTTAGGTCCAACAAGGGTCACAATGTGCTCACTTGACTGTGCACTCCCACTGCATAATGCACTCATCAAAATAACATCACTGTCTCCCCTTCCATTCATACTTACTTCCCCACACTTCTGTACCTCTCAAATTTCCATCTGCAGTGTATTTCCTTGTCATCCCATAATTAGTTCCCACCTCAGTTTTTCAATTTTTACCACCTACTGTACCACATGCTAAACCAGGCCTCTTCTCTCAACAATAACTCAACATCTCCTCTCAGCATTAGCTCCCACTGGATTGCAGAAAAAAAACTACTATCCCAGCAGGCATTACAATCCCAGCCACACAAACGATCTACTGCCACACTTTGCCTAGTGCTAGCACACAAACAACCATACAAGTCCTCCCAGAAACCCTTCCTGCCTCTACATGAAATAAATCAGTGCTCCCCTGCACTCCTCTAGCTCCAATTCACTTTAGGGCTGTAAACGTTTCAAAGTGGAACTCATATTTATATAATTCACAACTCACAATTATCATAAAAGCAGAATGTAGTTGCATATTTCAGCAAAGTTATGTAAGGGGGTGGTACTATCGGGTAGGTATTGATTGGGACAAAGTCAATAGGTCGAAAACAAAGCCTAAGAGTGGCCTTCACCTTGGATCACAGAGCTATTGTAAATCGGATCCTTAATATATGGGATGTAATTAAGAACATTAGTCATTATAGACCTTTTCATGATACTATGTAAGTGGAAGGTTACAAGAAGCATTGCTGTTGCATTACTTTTGTGATAAGCCTCTACCATCTTTTTTGTTGAAAAGCTTTCAAATTACTCCATGGGTGTCAATTCACCGAAATGCCATGGGTAATGGTAGTGAAATAACATACCCACTGACCTTCATGACATCACATGAAGTGAACTCATATGATCCAGATCTGTTTCCAGGAAGGCATGTCACATTATTCTAACATCACAACTGAGGATTTGCTTTGGATATTATCACAAAGTAACACAAAGTTGTGGTATGCTTTGCATTATTGTCTATCATGGAGCGTTCCACGGATGTTTCATAGGCTTTTCCATGCAACCACCCATGAATTTTGGCCCCAAATCCCTTTCTGCAAACATTGGAAGACAGGAGTTTGCACCAAAATCTTATGCCTTCTCGAGGCAGGGGTAGCAAGGAGAATGTTCTTTCATTTCTTCTTGTTTTTCCAACTTTGCATGTTTGCTGCATACTTATAAAGTGGGAATTTTGTACTGAAAGGGACCCCTTTCAGTACAAAATCTATGCTTCAGAAAATGCACACACTTTGCACTCTCACAGAAGGTATGCACATTGGCGTCTGGCTGCCAAAAGTGAAGTGAAAAATTGTACTAAATCTTGTTAGACAATGCACATTTTTCTCTTCCCCCTTGACACAAGGGAGTGCAGCAACCTTAGTGTAGTGTTGCCTTACACCAAAGAATACTAAATCTGGGCCTCATTCTTACACAATCTCACTCACTACCTGTCACTTGACTGTCACTCACTTTCACTCAGACACACACATGCTTACACATACAGAAACATTTCCTTACACATATGAATACTATTTCACATAAACACACCCTCATCCGCAAGCACACATGTAACATGCATTAAAACCATTTTACTTAACACCAGCTGCCACCTTTGGTCCTAATTGTGCTTCATGTTTTATTACACTAATACTGAATAATAAAATATAATTTGCTATTAGCACAATTAAAAGGTGCCATACAATAAAGAATGCACAGCCCCCGTGTTCTTGGCACTGATTTGTACACCTCTGACGCCAGGAGTACAAAAAACATCACTTTGTCTCTCAATAGTGGTGCAGTCTGCACTATAACTCTATATTAGAAATCTCTGATATTCAAAGAAAGCTGTTAAGGCTTTTTGTGACATGAATGTACCCTGAATGGCAAACAGGTGTGTACCACTACACTGACCTTCCCTGGCATTCTGACTTTCATTTGGTCCAGCTATTATGATAAAGTAGCATGTGCACTGAGGACTAAGCCTGTCCATGATGACTCTGAGGCCCAGAACCTGTTCTGTGACCTGAAC
Source organism: Pleurodeles waltl (assembly GCF_031143425.1). NCBI lineage: Eukaryota > Metazoa > Chordata > Amphibia > Caudata > Salamandridae > Pleurodeles > Pleurodeles waltl. Next base: position 353,479,437 of record NC_090438.1, read on the forward strand.
AGGCTATGTGTGCACCCTTTCGTGACATGGGATTACAGTCTCTGTTCTGGGATGTTGACATAAAGTAGTGGTGGGAGCAGGCACTTTTTTGTAGATTATAGTACTGCATAAACCTTTTTCCTGATTTAGATGGAGTGCAGTGCTAACTTGCCACACTCATATAAAGTTCAAGTTATCCGTGACACCCAGATCCTTGCGTTGATTGCATGTGCATAAGGTATGGATGGTCACAAAATGAAGGGGCATATTTATGAGCGCCTTGCACCTCTTTATGTGATGCAATGGCAGCACAACCCTTGAACTCATATCTATGAGGCAACGCAAAGCCACTGTGCGTGCTTTGAATGGCCTCGTAGATATGGAGCATAGCAAAGCAGTGTAAATCGCTGCATTGCCTTACTCTGCACAAGGGAGGCATTCCATGGGCGTTGTGGTGGGTGTTCCCATGCAACACCCGTGTATTTTGACACATTGCCAGATTTACAAGGGCCTGTAAAACTGGGAATGTGCCAAAACCTTACGCCGCCAAGGAAGAGACACAACAAGCAGAAATATGTTTATTTCTCCTCCCTTCCTCCCTTTCCTCTTTCTATGTGTGGTGCATTCTGCAGCACACATAGAAAGAGGAAAACGCCTCCCAGGATTGTTTTTGTGCAGGAAGGTGCCCCTTCTAGCAGAAAAACAATCCCACCTAGAACACAGAGACCCTTGCACCATGGTGAAAGGGTGCATGCATTGGTGCTAGGCAGCCAAAACGGCTCCAGTGCAGTGGGAAAGGACAGGAATGCACCTTATCGCAAATATACTGCACATTCCTGCCCTTTCCATTTGATCAAGGTGCTTTGCTGCATTGCCCCATGTCAAAAGCCCATAAATATGGTCCCAAGTGTTGAGGTGTGAGTATGGTTGCTAGAACTAGCAGGATCCATTTTGGATTACTCCTCTTTTGACATAGCAAAATATGGAGGATCGAGTGTAGCTTCCCTGACAGTGAAAGTGTATTGTTTGCATTCCTAGGGTTAAAGAGAGGAGCACCACACACTGATGTATGGGAGAATGAGGACAGGGATACTACTGGAAATTCTATCAGGATCCTTAAGCAGGAGATTGCTGATTTGTCCCATCTGAACTATATTGTTTACTTGATTGTGGAAGAATAGAGGTGAGTGAACAGATGTTGTTAGAAGTAGGGTGGTTTCTAGAAAGAGCCTGCCTTTTTGTCTTTCCCTGAGTGCTACTTCAGAAAGGCTGATGACAGCCAGATACAGATCTTACCATTTGAGTGTCCTTATGTTTGATACTCATGTTTGAAGCCAGCATAATCCCTACTTACTGGGAGAGGAAGGCTGTTTTTGCACTGCAACCAGAAATGGAATTTGAAAAGGAACCACCCCAATTTGGTTCCAGCATCCCCTGTTAGTAATAAGATGAGATCAACATCCCCTGTTAGTAATAAGGTGTGACTGATACTTCCCACTTTGTTTCAGTTACAAACTCAGCAAGGGCTCAGCGAAGTATTCAAAGAGCTGCTGCGATCTAGAGCTGGTGTTTGCAAGATATCTGGCATACCAGAGTTGAGAGGACATCACCTGAAGTCTGTACAGCTTGCTAGAGAGTCATGGGTTTGCCTAGCACCTAGAAGACTGCCTGCTCAGAGAGGGAACAAATGTGCCTAGTCCTTCAGCAGAAACTTTCCAAGAAGACAAGTCCAGACATGTTCCCAGGCTGTGGAAGACCCAGCAGAAAGTCTATGTTAGCAGCAGTGTAACCAGAGCTGTGAGAGGTCACATGGCCTCTCGGGGTTGGTCATGTGGCAAACTGAATGAAAAGTTAACAACCACTTAAGTGTCAAATGCCATTCAGCTGCAGGGCAACATGAGCAGAGGGACCTGTTCTGCTTCTGTACTGATTTCTGTGGCTACACTGATATGCTGCGAGTCTTGCAAAACACTAACATTGTAGAGGCCCCCCTCTGGCCTAGAGGCTGCAGTTGCTGAATACAAGTAGCAAATGCTGGGGCATGCCATGCTGTCCATTCCCAGCAGGGAGATCCAAGAGAGACAGGTAACTGGAGGTCTGTAGTGAAAGACTGTGAGACTTGCCTTGAACTCAAAAGATAGTTCTGTAGATTAGAGGACTTAACAATTGTCACCATGAACTACTTTTTAAGGTACAAACTGAACTCATCTTCAAGGTGCCAAAATTAGTAGGTGTTCACAGAATTCTATTGGTGAACTTGCACCTGTGTCTTATTCCTGCCATTGATCTTTACTTTTCGGCTAGCACACTTTAGATGTGTGGGAACTGTAGCAGTCATATTAGAATGCTGGAGTGGGAAGGGTACTTTAACAATTGTGTTAGAACACTGAAGTTAGTATGGGAGAAATTAGCTAGAATCCCAGAGTCATGATTATTAGAACACTGCACCTGAACTCTCATTACTGTGTGTTGTATCTTGATTTGCTGTGGTAGTAAAGTACTTCTCTTTAAAGAAGATAAGCACAGGGCTGGGCAGGGAATTATTCTGTGTGTTGTTTGAGTTCTGATTCTCTGCCCCCTCACTACCTCTCTGAGACGCCTTTAAGCTGCTTGCCCTCACTACCCTGAGAGTCACATGTTTAAGGGGTGCATTTGTGCCCAGTTGCAGAGAATAGTACAACATATTGCAGGACACCAGAAGCAAACAACCACAACTTCCACTGTTGAAGCCTAGTAAGCCCTCCCTGCCCTGTGACCCCCCTGAACGGGTTCTGACAAGGCTACATGGTAAAGTGATATGTAAGTTTTGATCAACTTATTTTTTGAGGTTTGTTTCAATGTTTTGGCTATGAATATTCTGGTACAGCAGTTCTTGAATTTATTGTCTACTGTGGACCTCCTGTGAGTCATGGTTGTAACATGGAGACTCCCAATGAGTCATTATTGGAAGCCGGGGACCACTGGACTAAGCAATTTCGATAGTTTTACCCTCAAACAATACATAAACATATACAAACAAGCATACATTAAACAAATCCCCGAATATTGAAATAGTCTGCTTGATTCACAATCAAAAATAAAGAAACGTTTTCAAATTTGCCTCCTTATTTGTATACACTTTTTTAATTTGAATTTCTTAATTTTAATATTCTTTAATTTTGTAAACTATTTGTGGACCCCTTGAGTAGGTCCCTCGGACCACAGGTTAAAAATCACTGTTCTAGTAAATATCCACCTGCACTGACCCAGTCAAAATGCAAAATTTCTGTATGTACATCTATTAGGTAACAATTAGACGTTTGCTCTGTACAACTGGTCTTTAAAGTTACAAATAGGATATGAAGTAATTTTCATTGCAGTCATACTTTCATCCTATGCCCTCAAGCACAGCTTCTTGCATGCATGTAACTCCTAAGGCTTATAGAGTGATAACAGATACTTCAACAGTGATTCACGTCTGTTCAACTTTCATCTTTGACCATAAGAGCTGTAAAAGCTTTTTGTACAGTAAATCGTTAATGAACAGCAGAACAAAAGCTGGCATGACAGCAGATAGCTTTAATAGTTATTTTTATAATAATGAGAGCAATGTAAACTCAGCCGGCACTCCCTTGTAACCTTATTACACAAACGCTTTAAAGCTTTGATGAACTTATGTTCTATAATAATTCAATTACATGTATGATTAATCTAATAATCGTCTGATGCTACTGCATCATTTGTGCTATAGAAAACTCCAATGTCCGACATGCTGACAAACTTAATCTGGACGTTTTTCCATTTGAGAGCTCTGAGAGGGCTTGGTTTTAGCCTTTAATTGCTTTACAAAAATAAACTTCATTGTTATTTAATCTCGCCTTTTTAACATATTTTATAAAGCAACAACATATTTTCATTGTGGTATCATAGGAGAGAAATATATTTGTACCAAACAGCGATGTAATGCATTATTAACGAGCCAGTCGGTGAAACGGAACATTAGGAAACTTCTTGGCAATAGAACAAGTTATTGATTTTTTAGAGTGCCGCTGTCCTGTGTGAAAGTGCTGAAAGAAAATAAAGTGGATAAATGTATATTATAAGGCTTAAAAATAACATGAAACTATCAAACTAAGAATCGTATCAATGTGTTACTAAAATGTGTTTTCTTCGCCATTTTCACATTTGATTATATTATACTAATCATCAATAAATATTGGTAGATAGGAATCCATATAGACGAACGCCTATGATTGTTTTTCTAAATTATTTAATAAGGGTTTGCAGGCTGCCGCCATTCAAATTCCACATCAGAACCTCTAGGTATTACTTTGTGAAGAACGTTTCATGGTTCAGAGTATTCATCAGTGTAAAAACAGCTTCTGATGGGGTACATTTGACAAAGCAATGGGTGATTATTGGGCTGCATTCACGCCTTCTTAGGCCTAGCTTGACAGCTCAGTTGTCTGCAAGACATACTGTTATTTTAAGAAATTGGAGTATTAGTTGAAGGCAGTGAGAACCCACTTCAAATAATAACCACAGTCAGGGGGAACCACAAAAATAACAAAAAAAAACTTGTGGTTTACGTTGAAGCAGTATGTAAAGTATTCATGCAGTACTCAAACAGCAAACAAGTTAATACACAAGAAATATCCCAAAACAATTTAGAAAAAGAGAGGATATATTATTAAATAAAGCAACCCATAAAATAACAGAAATCCAATCAGAGGAATAGGAGTTAGGAGTTGAAAAGGGTTTAGGTAAAAACAGTGCCAAAAGATGTGAAGCACTAACTGTGAGTAACTAGGACAAAGTTACAGATTCAGGCCAACCACAAAAGATTGTGGGCTGGATACAGGGCCAGTTTCTGCCTGCTGGAGGTTTTACTTTATGATTTGGATGTGAGGTCTGTGCAAAGTTGCTTTGCGGAGCGATGTGTCACTTGGTGTTGGATCTGGTGAAGCTTTCAGTTCTGCTGCAAGGCTTGGTGGGTATTAAAGTTGCTCAGTGTCTGCTCTGATGAATCCCTTGGGTGGGGCTGCATGGCTCTTCGGGCCCTATGTCACTCGGCAGCATATCCGGAGCTAGCTTTGGGTGGGATCTCCATGATTTTCCCTTCAATGCTTTGTGTTGCTTGGTGTTCCTTCTTGTAAAGCCTTTGGTTAGGTGCTGCATGGCCAGATCCGGTGAAATCTTCATTTAAACAGGAAGAAGTGCGCTCTGCCTCTAGCCAAGGGTTCTGGACTTTGAGGACTGCATTTGGGGGCTGGAGGTGGGCTAGAACTCACTTCGACAGAGGCCAACAGAGATGACCAATTCAGTTCCAAATACTGCTGGTAAGCTGGAAAGCAGGAAGGGTCTCTGGAAGCTTGTTGTGTCCCAGTAGCTCAAACAGGTCTGCCACTGACCCGTGGAGTCACTTCTGGAGTACTGAATTCAAGGTAAGTAGGCTCAGTCTTTCTTCTTCAGACAGCAGAGCAGACTTTCTTCTGAATCTTCTCAGGTCAGGAGTGTTCTAATTAGGGGTTCTGAGGTTGTCACTTCCAAAGTCACCCTTTGTAAAATAATGTTTCCTATAATTCCTTATATTTTAGACGCTGTAAGGAGTTTTTAAATTTGTGTAATACATAACTGGAATCCAGCCTAGGTTTGATATATTTTTCCACTAAATCACCAGAAACTCATGGAAATGGGAGTCCCTCATTAAGACAGATCTAAAAAAATGAGTTTCATCAGCCTGGTGTGATCAGTCCAGTGGTCTCCATTTTGATAATACATCAATTTGAAGTAGAACCTCTTGAAAAATGTGGGCCATAATAGCCAATCTCTGTAGCAGGATGTTTTGGTCTACCCTTCTGATACATTCAGCATTACACATAGGTAGCCTTCTCCTTCATCTGCATGTCAAGAGAACCATCTAAAAATCCTGAAACTGAATGGCAAGCACCTCGCTATAAGCTGGAAACTAGATAGAAACAGTATCAAGGTTTCAAAAATGACCTTCTGTAGCAGGTGCAATTATTTGCCTTTTCATTTCATCCATTCAACGAAGAGCTTTGTGGATGGTTGGAAGGACCAATTTGTAAAATGAGTGTTACAAACTGTGTTGATCGCACTTTCAGAAGGAAAGCTGCCGCAGGATCTGACCTAGACTCCTTGGACCTTAGTGACTTAGGCTGGTCATAAGTACAGTCAAATGACTGTAGGTTAAGAGTGAAATGCTGCTGGTGTGGTTGGGGACTGTTGGAAATGGGGTCTCTGGTTGACAGTCATTTTGCACTCTGTCCAGACAGGGACCCTCACTCTAGTCAGAATAAGGGAGATACACACCTAGCATAACCCCTGCTCACACCCTTAATAGCTTGGCACAGAGACAATGTGTGAAGTATTTGTACAAAAACACACAATAACACAGTAAAAACGCCACAAAAGCAATCAACACCAGTTTAGAAAAATAACCAATATTTAGCTGAGAAAAACAACAAAAATCCCACATACACAAGCAAAGATACGAATTTTCAAAGATTAAACTTCAATGTGGTTCTCAGAAACACAATAGCTCCAAATTAAGCTATTGCGACGTTGTTGATGGAGTCGTTTCCAACAATCGGATGCCACTCACGACCCCCCAGGTACAGTACCTTTGGTGAATGAGGAAAACAAGCTGCTGCGTGGATTTGGGGAGGTGAGGTGTCGATGGATCTGGTGCGGCATCGGTTCCTTACTGCAGAGCAGGGGAGGTGATGCTGCGTTGGTGTGAGGCGTTGGTTCCTGATGGTCCGGCGGGGTCGATGAATCCAGCGAATTAAGACTTGGTTGGCGACTTCTCAGGGTTGCGATCATTTCACGGGGTGCAGGTGCCACAGCAGAGTCAGGTGTCACAGACGTCGGTGACACAGCACTCTGACTCACAGAGTTGCCGGGCATCAGTGGGGCAGCGGCGGCATCAGGCCTGCAGTGCCAGTCGTGGTTGTTGCACTCCAGCAGGGACCATGGCTTCGGTTGCAGGGGGTGTTGTGGAGTCAGGCTTCAGATTCAGTCTTGGAGTCATCCGGAGTCGATGCACCTGGTTCTGATTTTTAGGTCAGCTTTCACTCCCAAGGCCCAGAAACTGGAATAGGTACCACCTGGCAAATTAGGGTCCACAGCAAGCGAACCCAGAGGCAGGTACGTGAAGTCTTTGATGTCCCTAAGACTTTTTAAGAGGAGGCAAGCTCAGTCCAAGCCCTTAAAGAAACTTCACAAGCAGGATATACAACAAAGTCCAGTCTTTGTCCTCTTCAAAGCAGAAGCAGCAACTGTAGGCCAACCCAGCAAAGCACTTACAGTAAAGGGGCAGTACTCCTCCTCCAGCCCTTCAGCTCTTTTCCTTGGCAGAGGTTCCTCTTGATCCAGAAGTGTTCTAAAAATCTGGGGTTTTGGATTCACTACTTATACCCATTTATGTCTTTGAAGGAGGCAAACTTCAGAGAAATGTCTCTGTTGTTCACAACATCCTGCCTTGCCCAGGCCTGGCCCTAGACACACACAGGGGGATTGGAGACTGCAATGTGTGAGGACAGGCACAGCCCTTTCAGGTGCAGGTTTCAGCTCCTCCCTCCCCGTTCTAGCCCAGACGGACTCATTAGGATATGCAGGACACACCTCTGTTCCCTTTGTGTCACCGTCTAGAGGGAATTCACAATCATCCCAATTGTCAATCTGACCCAGACGTGGATTCCACAGGCAGGCAGAGGCACAGAATGGTTAAGCAAGAAAATGCCCACTTTCTGAAAGTTCCATTTTCAAACAGACAATCTAAAAACCACATCTATCAAAAGATGCATTTTTAAATTGTGAGTTCAGAGACCCCGAATTCTTTATCTCTATCTGCTCCCAAAGGGATACTGCACTTAAAAGACATTTAAAGACAGTCCCCATGTTCACCTATGGGAGAGATAGGCCTTGCAATTGTCGAAAACGAATTTGGCATATCTCACTATCAGGACATGTAAAACACACCAATATATGTCCTACCTCTTAAGTACATTGCACCCTGCCCATAGGGCTACCTAGATCCTACCTTAGATGTGACTTACATGTAGTAAAAGGGAAGATTTCGGCCTGGCAAGTGGGTAGTCTTGCCAGGTTGAAATGGCAGTGCAAGTCGTCACACACAGACTCTGCAGTGGAAGGTATGAGAAATGTTTACAGGGCTAATCATGTGGGTGGCACAATCAGTGCTGCAGGCCCACTAGTAGCATTTGATTTACAGACACCTCTATTACACTTTAGTAAGGACTTACTAGTAAATCAAATATGCCAATCAGGGATAACCAATCATAATCACAATTTATACAAGGAAAACTTGCACTTTAGTACTGATCAGCATTGGTAAAGTGCCCAGAGTACCAAAAACAAGCACAATCGAAGTCCAGCACACAGTCCAAAATACAGGAAGCAGAGGCAAAAAGACAGTGGAAACCAAACCTAGGATGCCAGGTCTAACATGGACTGAATGGGGTAGTGGATCTTGGTATTAGAATACTTTTTTTCTGGAGTGGTCGTTTATTTATCTCAAAGCTCATATGTATCAGTTGTCACCATTGCCTTTTGATTGTTATATTCGTTTCTATGAGAAATATGTTTAAAATATCCTATTTTGTCTATTAGTGAAATATGTCTGTGGAAAGCAATTCATTAGGTCGAGGGCAGAGGTGAACAGCTGAAAAATGACTGTAGACTAATATTCTTCCCTTTTAATGTTGGTTCAACAAAATAATTTTTTGCCTTCTAATTCATCATCAGTGTTTATCTTGTGGTCTTTTTCACTATTTAGAGTCTACTATAGTTTATCATGCTCGTTTTTTTAGCTTCTGGCTAAACTGTGGAGGATAATAGTCTTGAACCAATAGGATGAGGTTTAGATGCTTTTAATAGCAAATTGCACATTTCAATAAAGAAGACAGAACTATCACTGCATGTTAGGTTTTGAATTTCCATCAACAGTCTCGAGCAAGCCTTTGTAGGTGAAATTCAATGGACCCTTTTCGTGCAGGGGAAAATTGTCTTCTTTTTACTTGCAGTGGATGTGGGGTTCTGTAATATATAGATTACATCATTGTCTGACTGGATTATTGGATAGCAGGGTTATAAATCAGGGTGGCATTTAAAGTAAGGCCAGCAGCCTTGACAGGCTCATCCAGTAGCAGATTAAAAACCCAAATCTGTTCATCCTGGTATATATTATGCATTTTTGCAGAGAAGCTTGGTAATTATAGCTGTGTTGTGATCGGAGTGGGCTTTTGTCTTAATTACTTCAAAAAGTGTCTCTAGACGTGTGGCTGACTCAATTTGGTTCTATCTGAAATTAGATTTAGTTTGTTTCTTTTAGTTATGATTTGTATTGTTTTCTACCCTCTTTCACAAGGGAACTGTTCTTTCCAGTTATGTTCCTGGGAGTGATCGCTGTGCTTTTTCTCTTTTCATTTTAGAGTGCTCTAAGCTGTCCAGGATGTTGTGGTGTTACAATGGTCAGTGAGGTAGTATTATCAGACTAGTTAAAGGGGAATAAAGAGTCAATTCTCATGATCCTCATGTTTCTAATCTAGGCTTACTTGGATCAAGGTTGAGGGCCATGTATCCTACTAGGTAAATGCACAGAAAAGTAACTGAATATTCTGATATACACGATAGGATAACCAAAGAGGACTCATTTAGAATGACTCACTTCTCAGTGTGAGAAATTGGTGTGATAGGTGACTAGAGTGTGAGCCCTGGTCAAGCAACAGCCACAGCCCTAGGCAGGGTGAACCACCAAAAGTCGCTAAATTAACCTGTGTTTAACCCTGAGGAGCTTGGCACAAAAAGCAGGCAGGCTTAACTTGGAGGCAATGTGTGAAGTATTCCTGCAGCTCTCACACAGCAATAAAGGGAAAACACAACACAAGAAAAATCCCACACAAATTTTGAAAAATAGAGCAAATTTTGGTATGTTATTTGACACCAAAATGACAAAATGACAAAAAAGTTTTTAGCAAAATGTAGCTCCTAAAAGATCGAAGCGCCACTCGTGGATATTTAGTCATGTGAAAGCAGGCCAAAGTCTAAAAATATGGCAGACCACGATGGAGCATGGTTAAGATAGAAGTGAATTGGGCCTGATCAGGGCTTAGTTTTGAACTTAGCAGAATTTTCTAAAAGATATTCTGAGCGGGTATGTACAGCAGGGTAAGGCTGCAGGCAATATCCAAGGAAAGAGCATCATCGTCAGGGAGCCAGTGGAAGAAGTCACATCAGAGATTTCTACTTTTGGACTTTTTTTGGGGAAGTTGAAAATCTTTATCAGGACAAGCCAGGAGGCTGTACCAAAGACAGTTCCAGGAGATTGAATACCCCTTTGGCAGAGGACCACTGAACAGGATTTTCTGCTGTGGAAAATAATGTAGCAGCAGCAGCTAAAAAGTCAAACCGGACAGCAATGCATCTTGGTTGGTTCAACAAGCAGGTTGGTCCTGATCTTCCCTTACTTTGCAGAGCAATTTTAAACCAAAAATGTTCTTAATTTCAAGTTTTATATTCTGGATATCTGGATACCTCTAGCACCACCACCAAGGGGCCAGGAATGGGTGGACACAACGTGGGTGTTCAGGACTCACTCTGGCTGGGTCCAGGTGTGGATCAAGATAGTATGCCTATTGCTGTGAACAAGAGGCCTTGGAGTCACTCTGGTAGTCCTGGGTTCAGGTGAAAATGCAGGGCTCAAATGACAGGGCTTACCTCTAAGGGTTTAAGACATGCTACAGGCAGCAAGGCAGTTTTTCTGGGTGTAGCAAAGCAGACTTGTGGCGTACATAGCAGGCCACAGCAGCAGGGAGTCCTCTGGGAGTCCTTCTGCAGGTCCAGAAAGTGAACTGGAACGTGGGTCATTGGCCCCTACCTTTTATACCTGGTGCCTGCTTTGAAGTTGGGAGATGTTTCTAGAGGTTCCTCTTTGAAGTGCTTGAAATTTCCTGACTCCCTTGCTCTGACTCCAAGTTGGTTGCAAAGACAATGTGGATGTAACAAGCCCTTTGTGTGAAGACAGAGCGTAGCCTTTTCAGTTGCAAGTGAGGCTGTGCCAAACTCCGCACCCCCATCCTGCCAGCAGAGGGCCCATTCAGGCACACATATTTCTCTATTGTGTGACTGTCTGGGAGGAATTCACAAAGTCTAACTGTTAGTTATACTCAGCCATGTGACCCAATGGATGTTGGATGCATCAAATGGCAGGAAAATCCCAACTTTCTAAAAATGCAATTTTCAGAACTGTAATTTAAAATCCGACTTTACCATTAAAGAGGACTTTTAATTACAACTTCATAGATACCAAACGTTAAATGCCTATCTGTCCTCAATCAGATGTTAGCACTTATTGAATGTAATAGGGCAACCCAATGGTATCCCATGGGACAGATAGGCCTCACAGAAGTGAAAAATAAATTAAGGGGTTTTTCATTGCCAGGACATGGACTACTTCAATGTACATGACCATCCTTTTATTTACACATCTCCTTACCATATGGGCTACCTTGGGCCTACCTTAAGGGTGTCTTATACGTAATAAAAAGGGAGTTTAAGGCTTAGCAAGGGTTTTTTTAATTCCAAGTCGACATGCAGATTAAAACTGCATTCCGGCTGCTATGGCATGCCGGGGAAATGTTTTGAAGTGCTGCAGGCCCAATAGTAGTATTTACTTTTCAGGCCCTGAGTACATGGTATACCACTCTACAAGGGATTTAAAAGGAAAATTAAATATGCCAATCAGGAGTATACTGATTGTCGAGACAGGGCCACTCACCTGAAACGCAGGATGTCTGCAGGGGCAATGGTATGCCCGCTGACCTCCTGGAACACCCCTCGACACTTCCTGGTGGACACAGAAACCCCAGCAGGTGTCCCAAAAGGAAAGGGGGAGTGGAAGAGAAAGGGACAAAACACTGCCATGTCTTGCCGGTCAGGCACCCTGTATCCTCGGGGGGCAGGTCATTGTTGACAGAGTGATGGTAGAGTTAGTGCACTCAACTTCCTTGAAACTGGATCTCTCTTTTTGATATGGGCACAGGAGAGGTAGAAGAACACCAGGATGCTCCAGCACTTTTCTTGGATAATAATAACTGTCGGCACAATTACTAACACTGCATTACCAAAAACCCAAACTGAATACCATAACAAAAAGTACTGCGACACAAGGGCTGGCTTCACAGAGATTCACTGTTGCACACTACAAATAGAACTGAGGTTGTACTTATCATGCACAAGACAGACAAACAAGGGCATTAATGACATCACATATAACCTTCCTGCATGCATAGGGGTAAACTAAAAGAAACAAAAACAATCCAAGAAATACAAATGTCCACTCTGGGTTCAAACAGTTAGGGTGGCACAGTTTGGTTTGGTTTCACTCTGTGTGTGAAAAACCCTTCAAAAAGCAAATTCCTCAAATCTGAAACACAGGCGTGAATGACACAATTTAAATCCAAGAGTTATGCTAATAAAGAAAGAAAAGTCACATACATGCACTTTTAAAAATTGCACTGTCACTGTTTGTAGTAATCGAGCTCAAACAGATTTTCTGAAGCACCTGTAGGCAAGTAACTACAATAATAATGTAGAATGTTAAAAAATGCATTGTCTCTTCAAGATAAGACAAAATACGAGGTCTGAAATACACCAGCTGTTCCAGTAAAGTGCAGCGCTCAAAGAACAAACTCCCTGGAGAATACTAGTCACTTAGCTGCAGTCTCTTCCGGAGGGCTGGAGGAATGCCTGGTGTCAACTGGTACAGGAACAAAGAAATAATTGCCTCAAAAGTCCTGAATACGAGGATGACAGCAGGGGCTGGACTGCCAAATCAGATGCTGAGACCAGGAAGCAAAACAAAGCCAAGCAAAGAGGCATTCTTCACTCTGCTATTTATAGCCAATCAGGAAAGTAGTTGAGTTTCCACATGTGGATGAGTCACCACACCCAATTAGAAGCACATGTCTACACCACACCCAATTAGAAGCACATGCCTACACCTGCTCACATTAGCAAACAAGCATTGGTAAAACAAGCATTGATAACACCAATTTCATCACAAAAATGGAGGTAAGCCAGCAAAAGTTTGAGAGAAGACCACCCTAAGGCTGACATGCCTACCACGTGTTGAAACATTGGGTGCAGTTTTGACAAGTGCAGATGTGCACCAAGTAAAATAACTAGCAGCATGGAGAATGTGTTTTGGGTGTTGGTACAGCCCAGCGACCACTCTACACTCTCCAATATCATGTGGGGAGCTCCACCCAGAAAAAGAAAAGCCTACCCTAACACTGTTGCCCTTTTCCTCCTCACTCACAGCCCCTGTCTAATGACCTGCATTGCCCCCCACTCCTCGTTGTATATCATTGACTTATTGCCTGACTTAAATATTGTATTGTAAATATAATTTACATTTTGGCCTATTAGTTCTCCATTATTGAAACTAGGGGGGGCAATATACTTTGTAAACAATATTTAGGGCACCTTATTTTTGCAAGTCAATATTTAGTCTATTATATTCTAGTACCGTACCCTCTCGCGTTTAAGATCTTTTCTGAGTGGGACCCAGAGCAGGCATCCAAAATGAAGATTTTAACCTGCTGATAATGCATCCAGGTGCTATTTTCCTGTATGGGCCCAACAACTCAAAATTAATTGAGTTGAAGGATGTTATTGGATGGAATCTGAATTTTTAGTCCCATTATCTCCCCAGCCAAGCTCCAGGCATCTTTTAAGCAGGTCCTTAGATGTGAGTCAGAATTCTACCAGTCAGAGAAAGTAAACCCCCTCTCTTTATGTAATGTTTGCTAGCTTCTGACATTGTTTCATTGAAAATTTTATATTCTGTATCAATATTCCATAAGACAGCAAAAACTTCAACAGTTAATGGAATCAAGCTATGCATGCTCATGTAAAACAATATTGCAAAAATGAATTGCCTTCTTGTTTTGCATATGGCTTCAGATAAAATGGAAATGAGTCATCATTTGTACTGATTGTTAAAGAAATTCAAGCATTGTTTCTATACTGTATAACAGTTCCTGTCAGATTGAAAACTAAGCATAGAAAATTCTATAGAACATAATAACATGTTTTGGGACTCAAAATACCTCAACATAATTTTAATTATTTGTAACTTATAATAAATGTGTTCATCGTTTCTTATTCCACTCTGTTCTAAACTGAAACTCAACTTTTCTTCTTAGCTGAAATACAGTTATGTTTAATATGGTAACTGTGAATCACACTCATTGTTATTACTCATCGTTTTTAAAGAGAGCTACCTCACTCCTAGGAGGTAATCTTTTGTGCTTGGTTTATGTAGAAAGAGATACGTGGATAACTGTAACAAGGAAAACATTGGGTAGTACTGCATGTTTAATTTCTATCCCTGGCCATCAGATGTTGATCTGGCAATATACCTTCACTGGAGTTAACAAACAATAATTCCTAACCCACACAGCTAACTCTTTGTGGAAAAGCACGTGCAATGGAATTTAGAATACTAAAGGATTATTCCTTTTGGAAAAAAAAAACAAGTACAAAAGAGTTTGAAATTCTAACGGATGAGTCCATGTGCAAACAAACAAGCTCTGGAGAGTGTGTAATCTGAATTGACGACTTCTTGTGATAACAAGTGCAAGTCTATACCAGTGAGAGATACTTCTGTTTCCAAGATGTCTTTCCTTGATTTACCAGAAGAAGAAATGACAGGATTCCAACAGGAAGTCTCAGTTGCTGCTACTATGTTTCACTATTGCTACAGAATCGCGAAGAGTCTATACTTTGCTTCCACCATTAGCAAGTTTTGTGAGAGTCCTATGGGCTCATGGAACTGTGGTAGGAAGTTTTACCAGAATCCAAGTTCCCACAATACAAATCCTCCTCAGCAGCCCTGGGATCACTGCAAAGAGAAAAGGGACAACGATTTCAGCAAGGGGAAAAGAGAAGACAGAGTGGTCAGAGGACAAAAAGACAATAGAGGACAGAAATGACAGGAAGACTCAACAGTCATAAAAAGAGAAGAAAGGCTGGGAAGACACAAGGAAGGATCTTGTGGACACCCAGCTGGAAGAAGACCTACATAGCCAAAGACCCAGAAACAGAGAGGACAGAGGTCGCAAATCACAGACCGAGCATGTTGGTATAGAACAACCTGTTGTATTGTATTACTACAATGATCTTAATACTGCCATTTGCCTCTAATTGTCAGAGCAAAATAGCACAGTTTTCTCTGCGCTCTGATGTATGTTATCTCTGATATGCTTTAGATAGTAGGGATCAATATTTTTTACACGCCACTTCTGGGCGACTCATACTTCACACAGTACCACTCTTTCTGAGTTCAGATTTCAGGAGTTTTCAACTCAAATTTGGGAGTGTTGGCAGTCAGACGTCAGAGGAAAGGGATAACCAAACACTGTGAAAGACAAGAGTGTTGGGGTTCACACTAAGTAGGACACTTGTTACTTTGTATGAAAAAGAAAATTGCCCTTATAAGCCTCCTTGATTCTCTAGGTAGACATGTGGGGTAGTTAATGAGCCATAACCCCTCACCTCAAAGAAGGTGATGTGAGTTGAGTCATGGTCTAGTACAGCAGCAGTTAAAAAATATATCGACATATAAGGTCAATAAGATTTATTGAAAAGCACCAAATCAAAATGCACTCTAAAAATGGCACTGCAGTAGAATACAGTAATAACAGTAGGACCCAAGTATATGTGTAAAACACTAGTCCTGTAGTACCCTTTTATGTACTTTTACGAGCCTTTGTGAATTGCTCCAAAACATCTAAAAAGGGAATGATTCGGGAACATCCTGATCTTGTTAGTACAAAGAGAAATGACCCTCTTTGCACTTTCACTAATAGGGAGTAAGACATTTCGAATAAAAAAGTATTCTTGTAGTAATATGTGCCGTGTTCATAAATGTTTTTGTGAATTGGCGCCCATATGCTATTTCTGATCATGATATGATCGGGATCAATAGAACACACCTGATAACGAGAATGACAATACAGTTACTGTAATATGTTTGAATGATTCATACAATGTTCATAAATATGTATCGTTTAAGATCACTACCTGATCACAAACACTGCACTGTAAATTGAAGGATTATCGAGGGCTGTAGCGGGCATCAGGCATTTTTCTGTTGGGCTGGAAGGTTGAGGGATGGTTTTTCAGCAGTGTGGGCCAGTTTTGATACTGGGGGGCAGTTTTGAAGCAGTGCTGCAACATCGGCCCCCAGTAACAAAAGAACAAAAGCAGCAGTGCTTTGTCCCCCCTCCCCCCCCCCCGACCCGGGGGCTGGTCTGACAAAATTGTGTGCCAGGGCTGCTTTGGGTTCCCAGTCCGGCTGTAAGGATTAGGATCCTCCTTACAAACTTTGTTCCTGTTCTTTTGGATTTACAAGCTTTGTCATTCATTAGCCTTCTGAATGAACACTGAAAACTTGCAGAAACAAAATATGGAATAAGGTAAATTAATGAAAGAAATCTGAAGTATCTCTGGGCTTGTAAAGTGGCTGAAAGTCTGGGAAGTTAAAAGTATTTTCTAAGGAACAATGGTGTGTGAGGTCAATGGGACAACAAGGTACACACTGAGACCACACAGGCCTTTCTTGATCCAGCTCAATGCTGGGCTCCTGCAATAAAACAGAGTAAGGGGAGCAACAAAAAATACAAATAGCGAGGAAGGAAGGGGGTATGCTCTTGCCAGGGAGAGTCAGGACTCAGCTTATCTACACTGTAGACACTGAATATTGATAAACCCATTCTCAGATATTTGATGAGGGTTAGAGGGGGTTTGTTAGCATCAATGAAGTCAAGGTTCTCAGCAGCATCTGGCAGGCCAGAAAAGCTTCTGCATGACCTTTAGGACAATTACTAGCCAAGATAAAAAATTGGGAGCACTCAGCTCTACATTCTGGAAGCACCACAACAACGTCCATCCAAGTCTGTTAAAAAAAAGGTGTTCAGTAAGCTTATACTTCCACATTATTGTGGTTGGATAGAAGCCCATTGCCAGCCAAGGTTAGTGCATTTGCTGTTCGATGTAAAGCCAACCAGGGTAAAGCACAGCATCATTTGTTGTAGGGGCTTCTGTAAAAGGTGTCCTTTTCTCTTTTCATAGCATGCACTGCTGTGAGAAAAGGCTACATGAGGCTGGCCATGTAGAACCTTTCTTTGTATAATCCCCTAGAGAGGTCATGAAGACAACAGAATAAGACTAGAAGTAGCAGAAGGAGGGCTGTTACTGCCATACTCCAGTCGCGGCTCACTGTGCTCATGTGGGGCGGATGCTGCACGTGGAGGTGGTGGGGTGGGTTTGGGAGGGAGTACATTTATTTATTTATTTATTTTAAACTTATCTGAATGCCACTGCTCCACTCCTCCATCTCCTCTGCTGCAGGCATAGGCTCCCAGCCTGCCTTGCGGCCAAGCCTGACACAGACAGACTGGGAGGCTGTGCATGTTCTTTCTAGTCCGGCAACTGTGTTGCTGGGCTGGAGAGAGCCTACTGCGCCTGTGTGTTTGGCTGGCCTAAGACGGCTGGTCAAACATACATGTGCAACGAGGGAAGTGCACAGTGAACTCCCCTCATATCATCGTCATCCCTAATGCCCAGTCCCTTTAACAAACGAAACGACAATAAACTTGGTTTATTATCGTTTCATTTACTAAAGGATTTGCAGCAGCTGCTGCTGGCGGGCGACCCACCTCTGCCCCAACGGAGGAGCCGCCGCTGCCGTACTCTGTGGGTAACATTTATTCTCCAGCTTGAAAACAGCATTCACAAATGTAATAATGCCAGTGTTGGGCTCAAGATCATCTTAATGACAGACGTACTGCTAGTAACTACAAGCTTGCACGTGTTTAACATTATAGCAAAACCATGCACACAATTTTCATGAACGTTTCCACACATAACAAAACACAAATGAGTCACCATCTGCCCCAGACCAATATATTTAGTGTAGAAAGGGAGGCTAGTAGCCATCACTCTAGGATGCAGCTTCTGAAGCACAAAATCTATAATGCTGCCATCAACCTGGGTCTGTGCAAAGGGTACCAAAGGAAGCTAAGCCCTTAAAAATACAAGGTAGGGAGACCAGTGGAAATTCTCCACATTCTCAGTACACTCTCAGGGACACATTTATTAACAAATCGCGAAGTGCACCAAGTCACCTTGCTACTCTGCATGATAAGGAAGGTGCTGTACTTAGCATTTTACAGTGCATTTCTGGCTTTTCCCTGCGCTGTCTAGTGCCAATGCAGGAATCCTTGCACAATGAAGCAAGGGTTCCTGCGTTTTAACCAGGATGGTTTGTGCAGGAAGGGATACCCTACTGAACAAAAATAAGCCCTGAGGCATACTCCTTTTTCTTTGTGTGTTGCAGAATGCAGCGCACATAGAAAGGGGAAGTAACGAGGAGAAATTAAGATATTTCTCCTTATTATGCCTCAGTATGGCTCAAATATTCTTTCAAAGAGATAAGGTCCCTCTTCCTGCTTCTCTGTTGCTCTGGTGCATTTTTCAGTGTCTTCGCTGACTGTGACTATGTCTGTCTGCTATTAACTTTCACTCTGCTTTTCAATGGGAACATGTATGTAATTGTCTCAGTTTGAAACGAAACTCGTATCATGGCGCAGACCCTAGTCTTTAGTGCTTCAAAGCGGGACTTGGCCAAAGCTGATGTGAAGTCTGGAATATTTAGAAATGGTGTAAACGGGTATGGAGATCATGCCACTTGTGTTGCTCTACTCGGGTAATCCCACCCTTTTCCCAGACGTCGAATGCCATCAGACACATATGCCACCTTAGGCCGAATGATTCAGGGAAGCCACATTATTTGCCAAAGAGGCCCAACAAATTCCTTTCCATTATCAACCAGTGCCTTTCAATTTCCTTCTGCGACGATTCAAATGCCATCAGCAGCTTGATCAGTGCGTGTTTTTCTTTCAGATCAGGTACTTTCATACCTTCTTCCTTACTTGTGGGCAGATCTTCCTGTTGTCTCTGGGTTTGTCGTTTTGCCATATAAATGTAGAACATGCCAATTGAAACTAGGTAACTTTTGAAACTAGTGCATTTGGATGGAAACTGGGAGGGCTTGTAAACGATATAATTGGTGTGGAGGAATAATCATCGTTAAGAAGCCATATGCTCCATCCAGGAAACAGAGTGGTAATTTGCCCTGTATAGATCCCCAGTGATGGGGTAAGCTGAATTCCCAGGTACTTAATTAACTTATTTGCCCATTGGAAGGGTGACATCTCTGTACTTTCCCCAGTATAATGCCTATGACCCCAGCCTTGGAGGAGCTTCGTAACTAGCTCCCATAGATTTTTGCATATGGCCTATTCTCATTTTTGGTAGCACCTACGTAAAAGAGGGCCATTCTGTTCAACCACATTTTTTCTGCATTGATTGCTAGGATCAATAACGCTACGAGTATTATTGAATGTTTGCCGATTTTTTATAAACCCTGATTGGTCTGGGTCTTCTAACTATGGGAGACACTGCTCTAGTATGTTTGCTAAAACTTTTTTTAATGAATCTTTTGGTCCAAATTTAGGAGTGCGATCCGTTCACGTACTGTGCCTTGTTCCCTAGCTTTACCCGAGTTATGTATTTGGGTGAAGACTGCCTCTTTCATTGAGTCTGTGACCTTTCCTGAGATCTGAAAAGAATGAAAAGGTTTAGGTAAGTGAGGGATCAATTCAAGAGTGAATAATTTACAAAAAATAATTGTTAGGGCATCTGGCGCTGGGGGCTTGTGGGCAGGTAGATTTGTATCACTCTCCCCACCTTTTCATGCGAGATTTCTTTCTCAAATCTCACGCTTTGCCTAGGTCAGACAGGCAACTGGATGGGTTGGAGGAAATCACTGATCTTCAAAATGCTGGGTCTTGGCTCTGAAAGAGACACCTATAGAAACTCGACTGCTTCCTTCTTTTCCTGTTCCCTCTACATCATAGTCCCATTCAGGTGTCTGACATTAGGGATATGCGTCACATCCCTTATGTGATACAATCTAGCCCCTGGGAGCTTGTCTGCCTCTTTGACCTTTTTGTAGCAATTTATTTTCAATAGTGACTTTTCTGACCTCTCTGTAGGTAGTAGGTTTAACTGCCCCTTATTTTTGTCATTTCTTTCAGGAGTTAGATTGATTTCCTATTTTTATATTGCCTCTCTTTCTCCTTCAGCTCTGCCTCTAGTTTATCCTCCATCAAAGATCATATCCATTGTTGTTGGGCTCTGAAAGCATTGACCTTCTCCTTATGAGTGCCTTAAAGGCATCTCAGTTTAAAGCAAAGGAGTCTACTGTGTCTTGATGAATCACAAAATAAACTCCAATTTAGTTTTCGAGCTCTGTGCTGTAGTTTGTCTTTTAGGATATTTCGGTGAGTTCTCCACGGGCATCTCTCAGTTTTTCTCTCCCTACTCAAAATCCCAAGTAAGTTGGTTGTGGTCCGATATAGTTATGAGGCCCGTGTCTGTTTTTTCTGTTTGCTTCAGCATGGCCCCGTTCCCCAAATCTGTTTTAATGCTGAGAAGCTCCTGTGACAGTGAGAGAAGAAAATAAACTGCCCCTCCGTGGGGTGCCTCTCCCTCTATAGATCAGATAGCCTAAGTGAAGGTTAGCCTGTCCAATAGAACTTGGAACATCCCCGCTCCTGTGTGAAATCTAATGGATGTTTATCCTGATTAGTGTGTGGGACTAAATTAAAATCCTCCACCCACATTTTCTCTCCCCTCGCTATATCCAAGACCTTATTCAATGTTTGAAGAATTTACCTCTCCTGGTTAGTGTCCAGGGTGTAAAAAGTAATCACTGTTTTGTCCCATCCACGAAGTTCTCCCATAATAGTTATGAAACATCCTATTGGGGAATCTGTACACACTTTTTTAACCTTTAACACCAATTCTTTTGCGAGTTGCTATCATCACCACTCTTGCTTTTTTATATGTTGGGGAGGTGGGGTAAAGACATAGGCCTTATGTCAATAGCCAATAAATGTGTTTTGTGTAGCTACATTATATCCAGAGACTCATTCCGAATGGCGCTCCACACCTAGTGGCATTTGACCAGCATGTCAGGACCCCTAACATTCCATGATATGAGTCTAACCATATCTTAATCTACAGAGTCTACTGGATATCTGGCTCTTCTGACTCACCAGGGACCTTTCCCCGTGAGACCCAATAGCTGCTATTGCAAGCTGAATGTGATACATTGGTTTTGTCCTTCCCTTCTCCTTTCCTTGAACTATAAACCTTTTAAAGGAGACAGAAAAAATATTGTACCCTAAGTAAAACCCATATAACTGAACACCTTTGGGTGTTATTTTCTGGTGTGACAGAGTATCACACTTGTGGTCAACAGGACCTCTCCTGTGAGTCTGCCTCATCATCCTTCAAGTCATCCCCTTAGTCTCAGTGACTACGCTTTTCAACTGTTGGCTTTGCCGTCCATCAGCCTATTCTCTTTTCATTTCAGTTCTACTTTTGTGGGATTGCCTTTTTTTTCTCTCACATCTGTCCGTTGGTATGCACTCTTTCCATGGTGGAGGGGACCTCTCAGCATCTCTTGAAAACTCCTACTTTTCCAGTATGTCTCACCCTTCTATTAGAGATCTGAATGGTTTGGTGTTTCTTCCACGTCAAAAATTAGTACCATCTGTATGTGATTTGTAAGTTTTGGAGTTCCATTATAATATTAGTTAGAGCCCTCCATCTCTGCAAGGTGGCTTGGGACACATCTTGATATAACTAGACAGTATATGTCTGGGCTACTTCTAGGATCTTATCCATTGTGTCTAATGATGTCTAATGATGTCAGCCTGGCTATCACACCTCTTGGTTGTACGCCTCAGCCTGGATGAAGTGGTCCCACCCTATGTGCCCTGTCAGTTCCAATTGTTGCTGGAGATTCTAGGCCCAGGATGTGGTAATAGCCTCATACAGAACTCCACAGGGTCTGAGCCCTCCATATGTTAGCTAACATTGTGGATTCTCACACTACCTCTGTACAATCTGTCCTCTAGATCTTCACACTATATTTTATTGTCCTAAGTCTCCATGGTAATTTTAGCAATTGTTGCGTGGTTTTCACAGGAGACGGACTGTAGCTGAGAAAAGAGTCCTTGTTAAATCCAGCTCTAGTTGTGAAAGCTTGCGCTTCTTTTCTCCAGTCCAGTAATGTTACTGAGCTCTGACTTGACCATTCTCATTTGTTTGGCAAGAGTCTTGGTGAGCTGCTGCTAGTCTGCCAGGCATAACTGTAGGTCCTGTTTAGGGCTTGTTGACCTGAGCTTTTCTTTGAAGCCTCCATGTCAGGGTTCCTTATCTGAGGTGGGAGAAGAAATCCGCAGGCAAGGCTGTTTTGATGTAACACCTGCCCAACAGAACTTCATGCCTTACTGGTTGTGGACCACTTTGATTTCTTCATATGTTACAGTAGCAGTTCTGGTACATGCTGTTCAGTAACCAAAGTTGCGTTGGCTTACAGTTGTGCAGCCCTGCTCACTTAGGAGACAAGTAGTGAGGTTGCAGGTTTCTAACTGTTGAGGTTGATCCCATGAGTAGTACCTCAATAAAACTATTGGTTGCTCTTCATCGATGCTTACATAGTATTATGGCTTGTGACCCTTTGCTGACATGAACTGGTGCCATAGTTTGCCTCTGGTAGTATGACCCCCCTAAAGAGGGAGTTCCCATCATCCAAACACTGCCTCTCATGCACCCAGTAGCACCATGTCATTTCTCCACTATTCAATGGGAGATTTTTGTGTTGTTGATTGCAGCTTCCAGCTCCTCCATCTGTCCATGCTTCCATTGTTGCTGTTGCATCCCCCCACCAGCTCTTCTGTGTATGCTAGGTGTGTCTGATTCTGGCTAATCCTTCCGCACCTCACTCACCTCCTTTTTTACTACGAGGGGTTATGATCTAATCCTTCCCAGTGTCATCTGGTGTTCCTTCAGTTTGGAGCTGACAATCTTATTTTCTCATTCTGCACAGGGACAACAAGTAGGACAGGCAATCCTGGATGGCCTCAGTGAGGTCGATTAACTCAAAAGTATCAGTTTTGAAAGGCCCCACCTCACATCTCTTGGGCACAGCATCCACTCTTTCTTAGGTGCTCTGTGCCGTCATTCCTGTCTCTAGCAGGGTTCTGTCAGGATCTGGACACAAGATGGCCACCGTCCGATGTACACGGGCAGAACAGCTTGGTGTACCAAAAATCCCTTGTATGCTCTATGGACATTGCATCCACTATCCCATCGCCTTTACTTGCCTTCCACTGCCCTTAGAGGCAATCAGGATACAGAAAAGCCGTTGTTATTTTATGACATTCTCAGGCCCAGCCAGGAGCTCTGCTCCAGCACATTCACATCATGCTAGCATCAGCCCGCACCCCTATGAGCCCCTTAAGAACAATGTGGGTGTATCAGTAGAACAGAGAGAAGATTTAAGTATTTTGCTGCATTTTCAAAAAGCCATATGTATGTTCATCTTTACTTTGTGAACTGGCAACAACAGTCTGGAACATACACTTATGGCCAGTATTTTTGCTTTATCTTTAAGAAAGGCTATGCCCAAGCATGTCTCTACCTCGTAGACAAAAAATTAACTCCAAAATATAATGTTTCTATTACAGCAAAGTAAAGAACCAAATTACACAGTGGGGGTTATTCACAAAGATAACATGCTAGTGAGTAATTTACATGTGAAAGTTCACTATTATATTTTGTAGTAGCATCATTACTTTGGGCTATTCACAAAATCTGAGTGTAAAGTTACATTAAAATTCTGGGCCCCTGAAATCAGAGCAAGGGCAAATTTACAAGTGTAAAGCTATTAATGCCAAAAAGGAGCAGTACTATGTATACACCCCACATGGCAAAAAGTTGATACTGCAACACCCTCCCATAGAAAATAAGGGAGGTAGGGGCTTAAAACAAGCCCATAAGAAATAAATGTAACTTAAAGGGAAGGTATTTCAAATTGGTAAAAATATCAATAAGTATAATTTAATGTTAAAGCAAAATTATCTAAAAATACATTATTTTATTTTAACAGATTTTAATAACCTTCCTCGAATTTAGAAAATTAATATAACATTATTTTATTACATAATTTAATGTAATTAATTTTTATAAATTCTGTATTCACTTGAAACCACTGAAATTCGAAAATGGTGAGCCTTTGACATGCCTGGTGAGATGAGGTGTAGGTATGTGAGGCATACAGGTCAATGGCTATACCCATGTCATCTCATTGTATGCTGATGACATTTTATAGTATATATTTGGGATTGCAATGAGGACCTCCCAAAGCTGCTGAAAGAACCGTGTAGGTTCAGTGAACAATCAAATAAATGAAAACAAGTCGTATCTTCTTCCGCCAAGGATTGGGCCATGCCATTGGCTTAATCAAAAGAACATGGGTTACCAGTAGATGCCCAACCACTTAAATGTCATTCATACGAATTCCTGAGATGTATTTTGGGCAATTTGGGGTGGGTGATAATGGCAGCCAGATCCTTAACATTGTTCTGGAGTAAATAACCCCTGGAGATGGGGAGAGTGGCCCTCCTCAAGACAGCTTAAGAGACCATTTTTTTCAGGAGTTATCCACTCTCCCAACGGAATCGGTAAGCAGAGCAAATAGGAGGTGGGTCACACTGGACACACCTTATCTCTCCTTCAATAGAGGAGGGCTGGGGGTTCCTGATATCGAGTCTTACTGTATGGTGGCTTTATCTGTAGCTGCCTTTTCGACCTGGCAAAATAAATCTTTTGCTAAGTCTAAGCCTTCCTCTTTAATACTTATATGTTACCCCTAGGGTAGGCCATAAGCCCATAGGACAAGGTGCATGGTATTTAAAATGTATGAGAAGTATATTTAACTTTTTTACATGTCCCGGCAGTCAAAAATCTCCAAAGTTGTTTTTGACTATGACAAGGCCTGGCCTCCCATGTAACAACACTGGTTTACCCATTTACTCTAAATAAGGGCTAAATTCAGTTTGGGATCAGCTACAGAACTACGTCAAGAATTAATTTCAAGTGTAATTATAAATCTAACTTAAAAGGTAAAGTCAGATTTTATATCACTACTTTGGAATTTACAATTTTAGAAATGTGTCAGTTTCCTGCCTAAATCGAAAGGCTTTACTATCAGTATCACCTGACCCCTAAACACTCTCCTGCAGTTTGTGTGTATTGCTCCTAGACAGTGGACAAAGGTCTTGGGCTTGAACAGGTGCTGGACTTCCTTTGACAGGATAACCTGGGGGCTGTGATACACTACTAAGATGCCTCCACTGTCACACGCAGATGAAGTTGACACCTAGGACTGCTTCCTTTTTTGTCTGGCTAACCAGTCATCTCCAATCACACTGTGCTCAAAGCCTACCAGACAATACAGCTGTCTGGTTGCTAAACACTTTTTGTGGACATTTTGAAAGCTGACCTAGGAATACATTCTGCTTATCATTAACTTTGTTTCTGTAAAACACATTTGCTTGCTTTCTTTTTGCTAGATTTATTTGTTTGAGACTGTCCAGCATGTGTGTGTCCCTCCCATGGAGCATAGCCTGTACAAAACTCCTCTGACTCTCTCCTTGTATTCTTCTACTAGTATTCACTTTCTGTAAAAAGGCCTTTAAATTTTGTTTTTATCTTGTCATATTTGTTGTGCGTTCCAAGACTGAGGTCAAATGTCAGTCTCTGTCTTCCGTGTAAGTTTGGTGGTTAATTTTCTTTCTATGACTTCAAAATGAGAAGATGTATGTGACAATCTAGGGGTTTGAAGGGAAAGGCTTTTTTCTAGCACACAACAAAATTTAAATATCTGTAAATGAAATCTGCAAATAGTTCAGAATATATCAGAATTAGGAAAACACAAATGAAGAACTTTTTTGTAATTTTGAAGTATTGTGGAAACAAATATTATATTTAAATTAAAACAAATCAATATTCTAGGTTTCACAATTTCACACATTATCATTTGTGCGCTGTATAGTTTTATCAGTTATCAGTCTGTGCAAATGTAATGGTCATTTCAATTGAAAATGTGTTGTCTATAATGAGAGTGTGCTACCACACCATTCATATTCCTCTCTATGTCACTCCACTCTACGTCACTCTTCTCCACTCTATGACACTCCACGTTATGGCACTTCATTCCACGTCACTTTACAACACTCTATACCACTCCACTCTACATCATTCTTCGCCACTCCTCTTTATGACACTCCACTCTAGACACTTCACTACACAATACTCCACTCTATGACATTCTACTTCATTCCACTCTACTCCACTCCATGCCACTCCATGAGGCTCCACTCTAACATACTCTGGTCCACTCTATAACACACTACTCCACTCTATGCCTGTCCATTCTGCAACACTTTACTCCACTCTACTCTAACCCCCTCCAGTCTATAACCCTCGACTCCATGATCCACCTGTCTGCAACACTCTTTTATACTCTACGACAATTCAATCTAAGCCACTTCACTCTAGGCTACTCTACTCCACTCTATACCACTTCACATCACTCTACACCAATCTATGCTACTTTAATCCACCTTACACCTCTTCACTCCATGACATACTACTCCACTCTACAACACTCTACTGTATGCCACTCTACTCACCTCCACACCACTCTACTTTATGCCACTCTACTCTACTACCTCTACGCCACTCCATGCCACTCTTCTCCACTGTATGCCACTCTACCCTACTCTACAACACGCTATTTCAATCTAGTCCAGTCTACACCACCCCAAGACACTCCATGCAACTGCACTCTACAACAGTCTATGCCACTCTACTATACTCTACTCCACTCCATGACACTCTACTCCACTCCTCACCCCTCCACTCTATGCTACTCTACACCACTTCACTGCTGTAGGTATTCATATGATGCTTGGTGTGCTCTTAAAACGGGCGAAGATAGGATACCAAAACATCTCTTATTGGTTCATTACCTGGCGGTTGGAAGGCCAGCTTTTATTCTACCAGATTGATGTCTCTCAGCTTTTTGGTGATACAAGGACTGCTTTAAATTGGATGTTGGTGTTTCATTTTGGTGGTTACTAAGATTACCACAGTACACTCCCCACACACGCACAGCACAATTTTAGTGTGGCTGAAAACATTCTGCCATCTTAAAAATGCCAAAGGTGGGTAGGGGTGGCTCCAGAAACCTTTACCTAATTAGTTAGGGTGTCCCCAGGGGTCATTCCTGTCCACTTGCCAGGCATACATGTGGCACCTCCAGCCACCCACTCAGGACAAACTCAGGACCTGAGAAGAACAGAAAAGGACTGCCTTGCTGTCTGTGACCTGGAAAGAGCCTTGACTACAGGACCTGCTCTCCCTCTTGTATCCAGGGCATAACAGTGGTCTACAAGGGTCATAAGGCCGACCTGTTTAAGCTATGTGGGAACAAAAAGCTGCAAGAGGACTTTTCCTGCAACTACCCAGCCTACCAGTGGCAACTGGATCTGGATATGGATATGGACCCTGCTGTGGCCTCTACCTGCCACTCAGTGAGTCTCTAAGTGCCTCTTATGATGACCTAGGGGCTTTAGAAATATACTCCCATGGTGGATTGGGACTTAAAGGAATAAAGTCAGAAAGTAAAATCTTTGACTAGGACAAATCTGGTTAGTGTAGCTGACCTGTGCTCCCTCACAGTCAGCATCAAATTGCGTCTGGGTCCTCTTTTATTACAACTTTTGACTGATATCAGCAGTTAATGCTTCTTGGTTCCACTTTTATTTACTCAAACCTTTAAAAATGCGTCCCTCTTCGAGGTTTGTCATTTTAGTGCAATTTTGTTTATTTAATTATACTGTATATTTCAAATTTGTTTGGGGACTTTTTTGTTTTGCATTTAAACTTTATCACTGTTTTAGTACTGCACAAAAATACCTTACACATTGCCTCTAACTTAACCCTGACTGTTTTGTGCGTAGCTACCAGAGGCCTAAGCACAGGTTTATTTAGTGATGTTTGTGGTTCACTCTGAAAAGGATTGTGATTATTATTAGCTCACCCTGTTCAACTAATACTCCTAATTTCTTCCAAGCAAGTTGCATTGTGGGCTCATTGATCATTTCAGTTGATCCAGAAGGCTTTATCAGTTAATGATATTACAAAAGTATGCTTTAGTATATAGCTTATTTTGCTGAATTTGGAATTACAAAATAATCTGATGATCTAAAATCCCTAGCAGACCATGTTTCCTCAAACAATTGATTATAAAACATATTAATACATGTAATACATTGAGTTAAATGACAATGCTTTTAAGCCCCTTGAAATTTCAAGATACCCAACTGGCATAAATGGACCATGCAACCTTGCTCAGTGGCAGTTTGTTCTGTAATCTGAGTGGATCCACAAAATTCCTAGCATCCAGAATTTCCTATCTTCTCTTGATGAAAACAGCACCCCACTTGTGTGACGGACATACAGCCTGCAAAAGGGACAGACGAAAACTAGGGCCATATGATGTCAATGTGCTCTTCGCATGATCCCATTTCTTGGGACCACTGCCTTCTTCCCCTGGAGTTTTACAAACCCAAAAACATTTTTATTTTAAAAACATCACTGATTCCTTTAAGGAACATGGGCTACTTTAAAAAATGTTTCTCCGTTTTGAAATGCATTTATAGAGATGATGGTAGGCTGTTCCTTGCAGCCAAGCGTCAATGTGATTGCAGTAAATCAGAGAGGGCTGCAAACTTTGACTTGCATAATGAATATTAATAATGCAGGTTATTCTGCTACTGTGTCATATGATATTTTGTGAACTGATCTACTAGTATATAGGTCATTTCCCAAAATACTATTCCATTCACAAAAAGTTGCTTGCTAATTTGCAACCACTTTTTGCAAATTGAATAAAACTGCATGAATTACATATTTCATTGGAATGATCAGATCCTTTGGAACACCTTATATTGCTGCTGAAAACCGCTGAAAAGTTGCATGTGGTCAAGTGATAAATAATGAAGTTGCTGATTCCCTCAGTAATTCCCCATTTCTTAGAGGACCATGAAGTCCAACTCATAACAGGCTGAATCCTACCCACCCTCAGAGAACCAATACATTATTAGTAAGTCTGTGGCTGGGGAAATACTCATACAATTTCCGGTACTCTCACTCTGAGATCCATATTGTTGGTTTTTCTTAAGTTTTATAATTACCCCCCCAAACAAATCTGAATCACATTTATTAATGCCAATATTTGTTTTACTCCTTTGTTGCACTTTGAATCAGAACTCATATTTAGCCTATTGTCTGTCAAAATAATGTGCATTGGCCTGTATATACTATAAACCCATCTGATGAGCAATTGAACACTGTACATTAATTAGACATTTAGGGCCCTATTATGAGTCTGTCAGTCTGAAGACCGCCAGACTCGCGGTAGAGGTCAGACCGGTGCGGCTGTGGAGGTCTGACCGCCACATTACGACCCTGGTGGTCGGACTGCCAAAAGACCACCATCTCTGTCAGAATCTTTGATCCTGAAGGGATGATGGTGGTTGTGGTTGTAATCAGTCACGGTGGTGCAGAAGGCTACGGGGGGCATGCATGCCCACAACATTGTTGTGGGCAGAGCAGGAGCCCCCCTTCCCAGCACCGTCAGAATGAGCACTGTCTGCTCAGCAAACAATGCACATTCCAAGGGCGCTAGGGGGGCCCCCTATGTGATGGCATTTAACTTGGTTCCATGTGGAGCTGAGTCCAATGCCACTGCACATTTTCCACTGAGCTGACCGGCATAAACCTTGATATTCACCAGTCAGCCCAGTGGAAAACTCATAACGGGGCCAGTTGGTTGGCGGTCACCACCGTAGCGGTCTCCTCATCTGGAGTTTGGAAGTCAGGTTTTTCCGATTGCCAAACTCGCAATCAGCCCCTTACTATTTGCTTTTCACAAATTGCATTATATGTCATGCATATTTACAGTTTTAGCCACAGGGAGAAGCTGTTCCAGAACGAAACATTTACAGTCATGTGGCAGAGCCAGGTTAAGAACCCAGAACCTATTTTATGTTAAATAATATCGGACAAAACTATCAGTGTGATGATGTTGTTGTCACTTATTAACCAGGTCAGCCACTGGGGTTTCCTGAAGCACGTCTTCTGCCAACTGCTGGCCTAATCTTTACATTCACTCTGTGTATTAAAATCTTAGGATGATTTAAGATAATTGATTGTAAGGAACTATTCACAAACCAGTAGATAAAAGTCTGGGCTCTTCGTATACCAGAAAAGGTGTATCTTATACACATGTTCCATTTATGAATGTTAAGCTATAAGTACATATGTATCCTGAAATAAAACTAGAAAATTCCCTTCTAATCCAAAACATTGCTTCTTTTTGTCCCATTTCTACCCAGGGTTCCACCTCTCCAATAAACTCCCCTCTGTTGTACCCGAAAGCTGCGTGTTGATAATTGTCGGACTCGTCATGGGAGGAATCATTAATGGTGTGAAGGTCAAGTCTCCACCTGTCATGAACAGTGATGTATTTTTCATCTACTTACTTCCGCCAATAGTCTTAGATGCAGGATATTTCATGCCCAGTCGGCCATTTTTTGAAAACTTGGGAACTATACTTTGGTATGCAGTGATCGGAACCATGTGGAATGTGTTTGGAATTGGTGTCTCACTTTACGGGATATGTCAGGTGGAGGCATTTGGCTTGCAGGAAATATCCCTTCTCCACAACCTCTGGTTCGGTAGTTTGATTGCAGCAGTCGACCCCGTGGCAGTGTTGTCTGTTTTCGAAGAAATTCATGTAAACGAAAAGCTTCACATTTTGGTCTTTGGAGAGTCGCTCCTTAATGATGCAGTCACTGTTGTAAGTAATGTCGTTTAATTGTTCATGAAAATATTGCGCAATAGTTAGTTTTTAATATTGCACACATGAGGGGTTTGCATAATTTTGAAAGCTACAGGAAAAATATAAGAAATTGAATACATAACAAAAACACATCTCAAATATTTCAACTGAAGACTTTTGTTCTTTCTCGGGTTAAGAGAAATAGCAGCAACCGTTATTTTCACTGCTACAAACTACCAACAATTCTGACGGAGAGTGTTATATGCTGTTATTATCAGGAATACTTGCAATTTATTTCACTTGTACATCAGCTTTAAGTCTGTCATAGTAAGGAAAAATAATTTCTAAACCATCCCCAATAGTACTATGATTGTGTTTAGCAAGCAAAGACAGGCGTATGACTGTCTTAGGCAGGCTAAGACCCTGTGTAAATCAATCCCTTTTACCTGGAAATATAGTGTGAAGACTGGAAAATTACTCAGTAAGGAAGCCCCTAAATTTTTAATGTTTAAATTAGTTTATGAAAATATGGTAAGTAGGCCTGGGTAAAATTTAAATTATGCTGGCGCAATTTACACTATTTTGTAGTATGCTTGTTA
This sequence comes from Pleurodeles waltl, assembly GCF_031143425.1. Classification (NCBI taxonomy): domain Eukaryota; kingdom Metazoa; phylum Chordata; class Amphibia; order Caudata; family Salamandridae; genus Pleurodeles; species Pleurodeles waltl. The sequence continues at coordinate 353,510,934 of NC_090438.1, forward strand.
AGTGAAATTCCCAAAATGATGCCATTACACCACATCACATAATTATGCACTATTGATGCCATAATTTTACCACTAGTGCTTGGAAATAACAGTAATGTAGGAAGGTGGAGTATTATGTGGTGTGGGGGTTAGTCGTCACCATGTAATACTCTCACAATACTCCAGAGATGGTCCTTGGTTTCACATCCTTAGCTCAGTACTGGTAGTGTGGCAAAGAGCAGTCAGACTCAGAGGAGCATGTGTTAAGCATTTCACAATACACACATGGATGATAAGTAATTGTCCAAGTCAAAAGAAATCCGACACAAATTTCTAAAAATAGAGCTTATTTTTATATAAATTGAGGAACCAAAATGAACAGTATAGGCTTGGGAGAACCGGATATATTGATTTTGGAAGCAATAGAAAATCACTGCAGAATTGGCATTTAAAAGTTGCATTGAAGTCAATGGGAAATTGTAGTTGGTTGCAAAAATACACTGAAAGACGAGTTGCATGGAACCCTTGGGGGGGTTAAGCTAGTCAGTCCCTGGGACCAGATCACAACAGTCAGAGTAGTTTTACCTGGCCCATGGTGTCTGGATGCAGAGTTGTCCTAGCTCTCCGGGTGCTGAACAGTACTTGCGTTGAAGTCAAAGGTAGGGATGGCACATGTGACAAACAATCACTTAGGTGTTGAGCTCCGGGGAACCCTTGCATGACTAAGCTAGTGCAGGCCCTGGGAGCAGGGAGCAGGTCACAACAGTCGGTTCACTTCTACCAACCATGGGGGGCCCAGGGGCAGAGCTGTCCTGGCTGCCCGTGGTGCTGAATAGGGCCTGAGCTGGTGCTGATTTCACCATACACACAATGCTGTAGCAAAGGGGATACAAAAACTCAGCTTTGGGGTCATTGCTGATGTGTGTCACAGGTGCTGGGCAGTGCTCTCTTCTTGTAGCGTTGAGTCACCTGGGACAGCAAGATGCTTTTGAGACGTCTTGAGGTCCAGGGCAGTGGGGTAGTGGCCTGTAACATCGTGGAAAGCGAGACTATGACTCCCGCAAAGCACTACCACAACTGCATCCAACCGATTCCTCGGCCCGGAGGCCATCAATTCTTTGGTTCCAGAGCGTCTTTTTACCTGCAGTTTGCAGGGGACTAGTGCCACCAGTCCAAGGAAGACTGAGGGTGCTTCTGGATTTCACAGGTGTCCTTCTGGTCAGGAGTGATGAGTTTCAGTCAAGGACTAAGGTCGATCACGCAGTTCCCATTCTTTTGCCTCAAGGACAGAGTTTCCCTCTTTTGCTTTGGAGCAGTGGGCAGTGTCTGGTTGTCAGTGATGTAGAGATTCTGTGTGTCCTTCTTCAAAGTTAGTCCATGCAATCTGAGGTTCTAGTGTCAGGGGTGTAAAATCCCAGATTTAGGGGAGTTAGAGGTGTGAAGGGGCAAGTGGGCAATTGTCAGCTAGCTCCTACAGGTTACCTTTAGCTACCCAGAACTCTCTATTCTTCCACTACTAAGATGATAGGCACTCATATTTAGTACACAGACCTGGCTGCTCACCCTAGAGGTGTCTCCAGCCTGATGGGGGTGTGCACAGCACTGCATACCTAATTTCCCACCTGTCTATGAGCAAATGTGCCTGGGGGCAGTGGGAGGGCTGTTTTCTGGCTGGGCGGTTGTGCAGCCTTTGAAGCTCACTGCCCTGATGGCTCTATTCACTAGCCCGGCTGTGGGGCGGGAAGTATGACCTCCTGCCTACCTCAGCTCTTTGTTCTTACCTCTGGGAGTGCCCAGGCTGCCTGGCAGAAGGTCAGAGCTCTGTCTTGGTGGCAGCAAACATGGGGAAAAGCATGGGCTGCTCGGCCAGCGTGCAAAAGAGGGTGGCACACAGGTGGGCAACCTCTAGTGTGCCACCTGGGTGCATGCCACCTGTCCATCGGCACGAAATTCATGTTGGGTGAGAGAAGACATGGTGTTGGGCACCAAGCTTGACATATCTAGATGGTCCCATAATAGAAGAAGCAGCCCTGATCAACTGGGGCTTAAGTCCCATGTTATCCTATATACCGGTATGCACTTACAGTGTACCTCAATGGAAAGGATGCTACAGAGGCATATAAGCTTGTGCTTACATGCCTGCACCTCAAATATGATGCATCTTACCTCCTGGGTTGCATAGGCCTTCCTTAGGAGTGTCTGAAATATATGTAAGGCAGTGAATGTGACTTTGCCAATCATGATGAGGGCACAATCAAAACTGAGCAGTTTGCACTGCTCTGGCAGTATGCAATGGCAGGCCTGCCATCAGTAGTTTGCCTGGGTCCTCCAGGGTGGCACAACCTCGTGCTGCAACCCTGGGGATCCCTTTATCACTCATTCCCTGAGTACCCTGGGTACCATTTAGTAGGAGTTTATAAAAGAGTAATGTTTTGCCAATCAGGAATTCACCATGTTGACATGACAATTTAGAGAGAGAACACATACACTGGGGCCTGGGTATCAGGTCTCAGTGCATTATCACAGTCGAAAAACCAGCATCTAGGGGTTCAAATAGGGCAAACAATCGGGGGGCACCTGCAAAAGCCAGGTTTTCTTACACCAGAAAGCATGCAACTTGTGTTTTTTTTAATGCTATTTTTTACTTGCATCATGCTAAAATATAGTGCTAAATTGTGGATTTATAATTTGCATAGTTATGCATATCTTTCCTGAAATTTATATAACCATGGAAAAGCAAAATATGCAAATTTCACATGCCCCTGAGGTAAGCATTTCAGTGTTGGACAACATAAGTTGAAAGGAGATTTGCCAATAATTCAATAACACATTGCAGTCCACAGAAAATAGAATGTAAAATTGTTTTCATTTCATTCCCCACAAAAAACTCACAAACATACAGAATCATTAGATTTGCAATCTCAAGAGCCAGTTTGGAGTAGCTGGGAGTTCTTGGAACTGGGGTTTGGCTGCGGTAGCCTCTCCACTTTTTATTCTTTACTTTTTGTGAGTACTTCCCAGGTGCTCTCTTGTGGTACATGCTGGTACTGGTGCTAATTAAGGGTGTGGGAATCTTCTCCGCCGTAAGGATGACTGTCAAGTGCTTGCGAAGGGGCTGGACCTTCCTCAGTCGGGCATGTAAAAAGACCAAGTCCATCCCCCTAAGAAATATGGGTGCTCATCATCTAAGTTTAAAAAGCATCAATACTATCCTACCGTTTCTTCAAAAAGAGTCATCTAAAGATTTGAACATCAATGAACAAAATTGATTAGCGGTTAGCTGTGTTGACACTCGGGGAAATAATAAGTGTTCTCTGGTAGGGGTCTCTATGAATTATATTGCTCCTTCAGAGAATGGGGTTGGCGCCCTTGGAGGAGGGGACTTTTGCCCTCCCAGATATTGATGCAGAACTGAATGGTGCCGCTATCATAGGTAATTTATCCGATTATTGTCCGACTACCCCTTTGCTGGGTGAACCTAAAATCAGTCCTTCTGGCTTAAGGTTGTTCAGTAGTACCCCCACTGAGCTTTCTCTTTCACCAGCTTTGCCCACTTTGATGCCAGTACTGGGGTCCTCCGAGAACTTACAGGGTTGTCCTCCAGACCAATATGTTATATTTTCGGAGTCCTTCAAACTCCTAGAGAGAATTTTATCTTCAGTCTTGGCGCTTTAAAAAAAATCTTTAAATAATTCTGATCATACCCAGGACATTTTATTGTCTATATTGAAAGTTTTGTTAGATAAAAACATGTCAAATTAGATATGGATGATAAATCATCTATGGTTGTAAAGGTTGGATCTCCACATCTTGACGGTCAAGGTTCTAGTACATGTATGTCCCCAACTGCCCCTCGGGTATCTCAGCCTCTAGCACTCAGCTTACTTTTCTTGATCAGGGAACTCAGGTGGGTAAACCTCAGGTTCTGTTGAAAGCTTCAACTTTACAAGATCCCTTGAAGCAAGAATGTATTGTTTATTCCTTGGAAAAGCTTTTTCCCAGTCCTCTATCTATGAGTAATCGTAATTGCAAGTCGTATCTGATTCTGAGTCAAATCTCTCGGTGGCCCCTTTTCCCATTTTTCTGCCCAAAATCCATCCTTCCCCATTATCAGCAGAGCTTAATATGAGTTCGGCTTCAAAAGAGGTTGCAGAGGCGAAAAGTGTGGAGAAAAAGGGGGAAAAAGGGAGAAAAAAGGGGAAACTGCTCATTCCAAAAAAGAACCCAAGAAAGGTTGAGTTTGAGAATATTTACCTTAATGGGCCCTTGTGTGACTAGGAAGAGCATGATCTGGCCCAGAGGACGAAGACGCTCAAGGATATGAGATCTGTGGGATCGCCGTCTCCCAGGGGAAAACATGGTTTGGTTTGCCCCCCAGTAGGGGTTGGCAACGTGATAACTCACTTGACTCAATGAAGATTGTCTCAGATTTAAACCCATGTGTTGAACCTTATTGTAATGAGAATGTGTCTACAGGATTATCCGATACAGTCTTTAATTGTAATAAGGGCAGGTAAGCCACCTGTAGGATGAAAGCCGGAAAAGGGCTTATGGCAATCCCTGATTGTCTGGAATATTCTGCTCCTCTTGATCAGGATTTAGTTTTAAATTGTTCTTTTTTAATCTCTTGTTTTGCTATCATTGAGGAGTTAAAGCAAATAGACAGTAGGGATATTGCTTGGTAATCCTTAGAGCAGAGGGGAGATGAGTTATTGTCTAAAGACTGGTTTACCTCTAAATTTGTGGTGAATTTGATTTTAGATAATTGTGAGCAATTATTACGCAGAGGTATAGAGGTGTTCCCAGTATGGGATGAAGAAATGTTTCGTAAATTGCAGCAATCTCCCCCTCTTTCTCTCAGGATCGATACTCCCAGCTATCTAGTGTTGGATCTCTCTGCCTCCGCTTTGGGCAAAGTGAAAGTTTCCCTGTCTCATTGTCAAAGAGTGGTGAAATGTATGGAAGAAGCCCCCCTTCTCTATTCAGCTTTAAATAGCACTCGGGTGAAGGGAAAACCGTTATACCCTGGTTACTAACCCTAATCTTACAGTAGTCTCTTGGAACGCTGCAGGTCTGGGGAATCATCTGGAAAACTTAGAATTGATCCAGTCTTGTAAGACTGATTTAATTTGTATCCAAGAGACCTGGAGGGTTTCGGATTTCCCTTGCCCCGGGTACTTTGTTCATTTTTTAAAGGCCCAGTCTTCTCCGAAAGGGCACGCAAAAGGGCGTGTTGCTATGTTGTTTAGCAGTAACTATAAGTGGGATTTTGTGTTTATGCAAGTTTCTTTGAACTTTTTTCAAATCATGCAAGTGTTTCTAAGGTTGGAGAATGGTAGGAAATTTCCTTTATTAATAGTAAGTGCCTATATCCCTCTTGAAAAGGATTATGATTCAGCTTTATCACAAATGTTTGATCATATCTTTGCCGTCTGCTCTAACTCAAAGGAGTGTGCAGACGAGGTACTGATCATGGGAGTCTTAAATTGCAAGATCTCTAACCAAACCTTTTCCATCTTTTGTAATTTAGAGAGCGAGGATGCGATGAATATCTCTCCCATTCTATTTCCCCCTAGAATTAAGACAGATAAAAGGGGGTGGATCTTATTGAAAGGACTGAGGAATCTTAGTTGTATCATCTTAAACAGGTGCTTTCGCTCGTATTCCCCTGCAGCCTTCCCCCACAAATCCTTACAAAGTAAGTCTAATAATCATTATATGATGGCCTCTTATGCTATCACCCAATTGGTGGAGGATATGATAATTACTGATTCACATTATAGTGACCATAAGATTCTTAATCTTTTTCTAAAAATTCAGTTACCTTCAATTGATTCGTGGAATTTGAAGGGCAAGGATATTAGTTTTAATGGAAAATGGGCAGAATTTATTGGACACCAGCTAAAATCTTATATGTTAAAGACGTCCTTGAATGCTCAGTGAGATCTATCCCTGTTTGGAGTGGGAATCCTTTGAACTATTTCACCAAATTCATGACATGCATTACCCGAAGTGATTAGCCCAAATGTATAATACCCCCTCAAAAGAAAGTAAAGTTATCGGTACCATTATTGAACAGAGAGATCCATAAATTGGTAAGGAAAAGACATGATGGGTTGTCGAGGGACAGTAATAGGAAAATTTCCCTCTTAAAAAGAAGAAGAACACGTATGAAGAGAAGTATAAGGAAGGAGGAGGAGGACCAGAAGTGGGTTGCATTTAGGGAAGCCGCAGTGTCCAAAAATACTCAAATGTTTTGGTCTATGGTATCTGATGAGTGTGGTTATCGTAAGTCCTTTATTGCTCCCTCAATAGCTGAAACAAGAACCTCATCTCTGGGCAAAAATTATTCACCCGGTATTTCACAACTGCTATTTACAAGGTAAATTCCAGAGTGTTGGACAGGGAGTATTATAATCCCTCTTTATAAAAAGGGAGACAAAACCCTCCCTTTAAATTATCGCCAATTGCACTGTTGGACGCAACTAGTAAGATCTTTGTGAAAAGCATATTAGTACACCTAACTTCTTGGGTTGAGGAAAATGCGATCCTCCCTCTGGAGCAGGCAGGCTTTAGAAAGGAACACAATACTTTGGACAATATTCTTATATTGCAAACTATTAATAAAAAATATGCTCAGCTTAGGGGTGGAGTTGTATATGCTGCTTTTATAGATTTCTCAATGGCCTTTGATAGCTTAGATCGGTAGGCCCTATGGAAGAAACTGCACGAGATGAGTGTTCCACCAAATATTTTACGTTTAATTATTGCTCTGCACTCTTCCACCTGGTGCAAAGTTCTTTTAGGAGGAGAGCAGGGCTTGTCCTCTGAATTTGCTACAAACATTGGTTTGAAGCAAGGCTGACTTTTGGCTCTGTTGCTTTTTTCTCTATATTTTTAAGATTTGTCGGATTTCTTATCGAATGGAGTTGGTTTTGCACCCAAAATTGGAGGTCGACCTATCTCATGCCTGTTATATGCGGACAATATAGTTGTGACTGTCCTTATCCCGAAAGGTGCAAACCAGCGTTTAGCTGCCTTAATTCAGTACACTATGCAGCACCACCTGAAAATCAATATATCCAAATCTCAAGTTGTTTGTTTTCTTGGGAAAAGGTTTGGTAAAAAGATCAATTTCTCCTGGTTCTTGGATCAACATAAGTTAGAGCGGGTAAAAACGTATTGTTTTTGGGACATATTTTATTCCACTCACTCAGTGCCCAAGACCATATTTGAAATAATGTCAGTAAAGCCTTCTCTCAAGTGCAAGGGCTATTTGCTTTTTATGATGCAGTTGGCCAGCAACATTTGTTACATCTTCTCACTGCTTATCGAGTAAAGATACCAGCAACCTTTCTTTACGGTATAGAATGTATCGAGATTCCTAAATGGGGTTTTCTTGATAAGGCCGATGGACAGATTTTAAGATGGCTTGCCTCTTGTAATAATTCGATCTCAGGGGCTGCCCTTAGCTTTTACAGAATATTTTTTTAGTAATTTAAGAGAAAAATTTAAGTTTTTTACAAATTTAAATCTTGCAGCACAACTGCTTGATCCTGACATGATTCTTTCCCTGCCTTCGATTCTTTTTTAAAAAACCATGAAAGAGGTGACATGGTCTAAAAGTTTTTCTTTAGATTAGGAATCTAGTTTCCTAAAGAGGAGATTAATGACTGACTAAATCTGTAACTTTCAAAAACTCTCAGCCATATTGAACTTGGAATCTCCCACTTGGGGTGAGACTTTTTTTATCTTGTTGAGACTAGATAGATTGCCACTACGAGAACTCACCTCTAAATGGGATGGGTCTTCAAATATTTGTGATTTATGTCAATTGGGGGTACAAGATCTTAAGAATGTTGTGTTTGTTTGCCCCGTTTTAAAAGTTTATAGGAAAATATGGTTGAAACCCCTCTACCTGAATCTTAACATTTACTCTGCCAAAGAGACTTTGGAAATCTTATACAACCCACCAAATGAATTATTTTGTTATTGGGTTATTAAATATTTAAAGTCCTTTTTAAATCTTTACTGATTTTTGCTTTAGTACGGTACAAGAGAAATGTGTTGATCCTCCCTTGGCAGGGTTAAGACCCTATATGATTCTTATATAATATAAAACATTCTGATGTTATTATTTTGAATGCCTATTTGATGGGCAGAGGGTTTTCTGTTGATGTAGTTTTCGTATTATATCCATATAGATATTATGTATAGGTCCTAATTGGTTTGGATGGTTGCCAATCTAATCTTGGATTTGGGAGTATATTTTAAAAGTGATTTCTATCCAGGGAGTAACTGCTTGCATGATATGACGCGTATTAGGAAATCCAGTGAATGTAACTTATTTATAGAGAATGTAGTGTTTTATACTGGTTTTAAAATTGGAATTTCAGGGTCTTTTTCTATATTATTTTGTATTGTATTTGCATGTGGACCTCTTTGGAGTTCCAACTCATGATTTAAATAAATTTAAATTAACAGTGGAGAACATTTATTTTAAAGACTTGTTAACATCAGGTCACTTAGATAGCTGTCTGTCATGACAGACCTAAATGTTATTCAAGAAAACTTATGGTGTTGAAATAATTTTGACTTTTACAGAAATGGTGGATGTAGACAGAGGTGACGAGTTAGCTTCCAAGTGTGTGAAGGTTTGAATTAGGAGAAATGTCGTTGAGGTTCGTACAGTGAAAAGTAATGTGAATGAGGTGAATGGAGAAAGTAAAGAAATCATGAACACTGTGAAGGAGAAAAGTAAAATGTTTGATAAGGGCAAGTAAAATATTAACAAGGGTTATGAGGCATAACAGTGCTTAATTTGTAAAAGAATGAGTTGATGCCCAAAGTTGTGCTTGTAACCCTGCGGCAGTGATATTAGATGTAAGTGCACCGAATACCAAGGCTGTGCAATCTTCAATCTACCTCAGGCCTCTTTAATCCACTACCAGACACTCCCTGCCCCTTTATCTCACCCTTACAGGTTCCTGCTTTTTCCTTTTGAGACTTTTTCTGTCTTTCTCTTCCTCCTTCTCTTTCCTTTGTGTTTCCTCCCTCTTGCCCTTAGGAAAAATCTGATAAGAATAAGCTCCAGTCCCCAGAAAATGAGTCCCGGTGGGCTCCACCGGCAACCCCTGACTCAAATTAAGCACTGGAAAACAGGTTTGGGGTGAATGGCCATAAAGCAAATGCTAATGAGTGCCTGGGTTACAGAGTGGCTTGTTAAAAGTGGACAAACCTTTGGAAGTTATGGATGTGTGTGAAAGTTGCTCCCCAAAGAGTACAATTAGTTCTGTGGGAACTGAACAATTGAATGACAGTGGGGAATATGTACTATACCTACCAGGAGAAAAGAGTTATCAAGATGTAGAAGACCCCAAATGCATAATGGACATTGGTAGTATGTATAGAAATGTTTGTGGGTTCAAGTGCTTATGTAAGGAAATATCAGAACATAATCCTTCTCTATACTGAAGACACATAAAAATAAACAGTACGCAGGTGTGCATTCACACCCAAACAATATGTGAAAACACATTTTCCTTTCAAATTTTTTGGGTTGTCACTTATCTCTCCTTATCAGACTTGACCCAAAGCAAGAGAGAGAAAATACAAAAGGGGCACAGAAGGAGAAAGCCAAAGACTTAAAAATAGGGACAACAATGAAAGCAAGAATTAAAAAAGAACCTGAAACTGTGAGGTAAAGAGGCAGGGAGTGTCTGATGGTGGTTGAAAGAAGCATGCAATGAAATCAAGAGTACGCACTTTTGGTATTTGTCAGCTGTGACTTTTGATATCATTGACCATGGAACGAAGAATATAGTGTCATTTTTCATAAGTTCTTTTTAATGCTTCCCAGCAAGTTTATTTTAGTCTCACGTCTGGGATAAGCTCACTGATATTTGTTTTGATCACACAACCATTTGACAAGCATCTGTTTTTACTTGGTGGCTCATCTTCGAAATGGAACAATAACACTATGGTGGAAAAGTTTATTGACATGTCAGTTGCAGTTGCATTACAGATTATCACCTTAATTAGCTGGTGGAATTTGCTTTGTCATTATCAGATTGGATAGTGCTGATGCATCCTCAACACAACAACTAATCAGAAGAGATTTGTTATGATTGCTTTTTTATGCTTTTGTATCCAGACAACAAAGTAACAATACGGATTTAAATCTGATTTGTTACCCCTGATGAGTCTCTTTTTTTGTTTATATATTGATCATCATATTGGCTTCGTAAAATTGTCATCTTTACTTTTATTATGGGCTATCTATTTTTCCTCTCTCTCTCTGCAGAATGTAGCACATATAGAAAGAGGAAAAAAAAGGAGAAATAGTGTATGAGGGCAGCCCCAATGTTAGCCTATGAAGGGAGCAGGCCTCACAGTAGTGTAAAAACGAATTTAGGAGTTTTACACTACCAGGACATATAACTACACAGGTACATGTCCTGCCTTTTACCTACACAGCACCCTGCTGTAGGGGTTACCTAGGGAACACATTAGGGATGACTTATATGTAGAAAAAAAGGGGAGTTCTAGGCTTGGCTAGTACTTTTAAATGCCTAGTCGAAGTGGCAGTGAAACTGCACACACCGACCTTGCAATGGCAGGCCTGATACAGGGTTAAGGGGCTGCTGAAGTGGGTGGCACAACCAGTGCTGCAGGCCCACTAGCAGCATTTAATCTGCAGGCCCTAGGCACATATAGTGCACTCTACTAGGGACTTATAAGTAAAATAAAATAGCAAATCATGGATAAACCAATCAATAGCACCATTTACACAGAGAGCATATGCACTTTAGCACTGGTTAGCAGTGGTAAAGTGCCCAGAGGTCAAAAGCCAACAACAACAGGTCAGAAAAAATAGGAGGAAGGAAGCAAAAAGTTTGGGGATGACCCCGTCAAAAAGCCAGGTCCAACATGACCCCCTACCAGCCTAAAGCCAGGGGAGAACAATCACTATCCTGATGTACTTCCCTGTTTGAGGCGACAGAACAAAGACCCAGGCCCACAACAGCAGGGGCATGCTCCAGTTCTTCGCCTTCCTGACTCCAATTGGATCCCTCTGTCCATACTCTCAGGGCCCACTAAGCCAACCCATGGGGAACCTTTCTCCTTACCTGCGGATCCCATCTGTGCAGCACCTAACCTTACTTTGCTCACAGATGTATCCCAGGAGTAGGATAGTACCACCATGACCAACACAGTGGTGTTGCCCACTCTACCCCCGGGGTGTGACACTTGTCCCCCCCCCCAGGGATAACTCTGTCCACCCGGACAGCAAGCCACAGTGGTTACTGACAGCTGCCAGCGATGAGAGCCAGGCCCCAGGCCTCTCAAAGCTCTCCCACCACTGTGGCTGTGGGGAGTGGAGGGTGGTAGCCCCAGGTGCTGGGCACCCTTTAACCACTCTCCCTTCCACCAGGTCAGGGATGACAGCCTGAACCTGGTCCTCCCCTCTGGGGCTCTGTACCCTCCCTCCTGGAGCGGTACCCCCAGAGTCCAACATGGTCAGGGTGCTTATAGAAGTCGCCCTGTACCATTCCTCCACCAGTGCAGGGCTGTTAACCTGCAACTAGCCCTCCAACCTGGGGTCTGTACCTTCAGGTTGGACTAGAGCCCGGGGTGAGGCTTCCCTCCCCCTGCCCTACCTTCTGGGGTCCAGCACCCTCCAACTAGGAGTGGCCTCCTCAGAAGACAACATGGTAGGGGCACTGTTATCAGTAGCCCCTCCCTCCAGGTCCGGGGGGACACCCTGAACCTGGTCTTCCAGCCCAGGGTCTGTACCCTCAGACTGGATCACTGCCTGGCAAACCAGGACTTTCTGGGAGGCACACCTACCCCCCACCAAGTCAGAGTTTAACCTCTGCACCTGACTGTGAGAAAACAGGGCTGATTGCAGAGGCCCCCTAACTTTTTGCCCCCATTTTCCACTTTTTGCTGGTGTTTTCCTGACTCTGATGGTGCCCTGGGTACTGCTAACTAGTCCCAGGGCCTGTGCTCTGTGTAAAATCAATATGCAAATTAGGCTAATTATAATTGGCTAAGTTAACCTACCTATAAGTCCCTAGTATATGGTAGGGCATGTAGGTTTAGGGACCACAGCATAGGTAGTGCACCCATAGGTGCACTGCTGAGGTGCCAGTGTCATTTTAAAGGCAGGCCTGCCTTGCTGGCTGCTTTTAAATTAAAGTTATATGCAAATTCGACTTTGGAATTAAAAGTAGTTCCAAAGTCTTAAACTACCTTATTTTTACATATAAGTCACCCCTAAGGTGTGCCCTATGTGCCCCTAGGGCTGGGTGCCATGTAACTATAAGCAGGGACTTTATACAAATAGTTTTATAAGCCCTGGTGAGGTAAAAACAGCCAAATTCGTTTTTCCCTCATTGTAGTAAATGGCCTTCATAGGCTAGAATGGGGAAACTTTGTTTTAAATTTTAAAGTCTCCTTAAAAGATGCATACCAAGAATTTGGTATCAAATTAATTGTTGTAATAAATCCCACAACTTCCAGTTGTTGGATTTAATATAACTTGTTCAGGTAAAGAGTTTTAGACTTTACCTAGAAAGTTGCCAATTTCAGCCCTGCATTGTTTTTGCTGCTGTGCTCTGATTGGCCAGCCTGTAGCAGCTTAGCCAAGCGGCCTTGATGAGGTGTGAAGTGGCCTGGCTTCACACAAAGGAATGTGCCTGTGGGAGAGAATCTCCCCTCAGCAGATGGTGAGGCAGGAAGGGGGAGGGCTGCCAAACTGGTCTTCAAAGGCAGAGAAGGACATTTGGAGCAACCAGCAACACCCCCACACCCTGCAACCCCAGACAACTAGGTGCCCCCTTGATTAGATTAGGAGAGGGCAGGAGAGGGGTGTGTATATGATTTTAAGCCACACCAGTGGGTGGGCTCAGCCAGATGTAACCTCCAAAAATCAGATTCAGCCATGTTGGATTTTTAGAGAATGTTGCCTTCTGGAATGGATTTTTGCCACACTTCCCAGGAAGTGGTCATCACAGGGGGACGACCCTGTACCTGATTGGAGAACCAGGACCCCCCTGCTTTTCACCCAGGAGCAAGGATAAAACTGGCAGACCTGCACCCACACCTCAGATCCCCACCAGATTTCAACAAGAAAAGAACTAAAGGAGAAGAAGGACTGCCCTGCTGGACCTCTGGCCTGCACCTGGAACCTGCACTCAGAAGGACTGCAACAGCTGCACACTTGGGCTTCACCACAAGAAGGACTTTGCCTGGCTTCAACTGGTTCAAGGAGGGACTCCCTGTTTGCTACAGGTGAAAAATTGCTATCCAGAGTCCCCTGCACCAACTCCTGAAGAAAGTGATCAGCTGACCACTGTCCAGTGGCCAAAAAGGAGTTTGCGCCAGGTGCATTCTGGGAGTGGTAGTCCGCACCCCCCAAGGACCATCTCAGAACTTCTGGACCCTTGGGGTGAGCTGTGGACCCCAAAAGAACCTTAAAAGAACATCTGGGTGAAGCCCCAGAAGTTTGGAGAAGATTTGAGAATTTTTGTAAAAAAGCTCCATAGAGGGACCGACCCGCCGCGGAAATTCTAGCCGGCTTGCCTCAACCGCGACCCGGCCTGATTTGGTGGTTCGTCCTAAGCCAGAAGGTAAAAAGTTGACCGGCACCTCCCAGGCATCGTATCCGAGAAGGGCTCCATGGACGTCGGATCAAGATCCAGGTTTACCCCGGTCAAAGGATTTTCACCTCGAAAAAACGACTAAGTCCGAAGGTAAAAATCTCCACTGAGGAATCCAGCATCGCGTATCCGGAGAAGGACTCCAGGAGGTCGGATAGGACTGGCAGGTTCGTCCCGCTGAAGAAAATCTTCAAAATAAAGACTAAGTCAGAAGGTAACTTTTTAACCGAGGCCTCCCGCGACCTGTAGCCGAGCAGGGCTCCATCGCGGTCGGCCTGAAAGTTTGACTTTGCCCCGGTCGAGGTGCAACCAGATGACCCGATTGGCGCTTTTTGTTTCTAAGCGCTAGAAAAATAATAATTCTTTAAAAATTCATATCTCCGGTTCCCTTTATCCGATTTTATTCGTTTTGGTGTCATTTTAAAGATAAAAATATAAACTATTTTCATAAATTGGTTTTGGATTTTTAAACTGTTTCCTGTGTTTTATTTAATTACTGTTTTGTGATATTTGAATGCTTTATACACTGTCTCCTAAGTTAAGCCTTGACGCTCGTTGCCAAGCTACCAAGGGTTGAGCTGGGGTTAATTTACTGAGACCTAACTGGACCTAAGTGGAGGTTAGTGGCTTTTTGCTAGGTGTAGGTACCTACCTGCCCTTACCAATAACCCATTTTCCAACACTGACCATTCAACTCAGAGTCACCACCCTGAAGTTGAACAATTGCCTGGCACGCCAGGACTTCCTGGAGGGCACACTGACCCTCCACCAGGTCAGAGTTTAACCTCTGAACTTGGCCATCCAACTCAGAGTCACCACCCTGAAGTTGAACAATTGCCTGGCACGCCAGGACTTCCTGGAGGGCACACTGACCCTCCACCAGGTCAGAGTTTAACCTCTGAACTTGGCCATCCAACTCAGAGTCACCACCCTGAAGTTGAACAATTGCCTGGCACACCAGGACTTCCTGGAGGGCACACTGACCCTCCACCAGGTCAGAGTTTAACCTCTGAACCTGGTTCTCCAACATAGGGTCACCACCCTGAGGTTGGGCAACTGCCTGGCACACCAGGACTTTCTGGGAGGCACACCTACCTCCCACCAGGTCAGAGGTTAACCTCTGAACCTGGTTCTCCAACCCAGGGTCACCACCCTGAGGTTGAACAATTGCCTGGCACGCCAGGACTTTCTGGGGGGCACACCTACCCCCCACTAGGTCAGAGTTTAACCTCTGAACCTGGCAATCCAACCCAGAGTCAACACCCTGAGGTTGGACAATTGCCTGGCATAGCAGGACTTCCTGGGAGGCACACCTACCTCCCACCAGGTCAGAGTTTAACCTCTGAACCTAGTTCTCCAACCCAGGGTCACCACCCTGAGGTTGAATCTTTGCCTGGCATGCCAGGACTTTACTGGGGGGCACTCTCACCCCCCACAAGGGACACACCGTCCCCAAGGGCCACACAAGAGTCTGGTTGGCGCAGGTCTCCCGACCTCTGCCCATCCGGCAGAGTCTGGGTTTCCCCCAAACCAGAAACAGTTTCACCTGGGTCATTCCTGGGGGGCTCTGCTCTCAGAGCTGACCCCTGACTCTCAAGGTCCTCCACTGGGGTCTGGAACCCCCTCTCAACCCTATGTCTGGACTTCTGCACCCCCTCACTAGGAGTGGTACTGCCAGACACCAGAACTGTTGGGATGCTGGCTACAGTCACCCCCCCAAGTTTTTCTGACACTGCGGGGCTTCCCTCAAAAGGTGGCCCTACGGTACAGGCTAGGCTTCCCTCCTGGTGTTCCCTCATGGAACCCTCTAGGACCTGGGACCTACCTGGGACACTACAATCCTCTCCCACCTCACTTGGTTGGGAACCACCTAGACCACTCCCTTCAGGAGCACCCCCAAATGCCTCTTCAGACTCCCTGGTACTCACCCAGAAGTCTACCTCCATTGTAAGCTCCCTGGGGTCAGAGAACTCACACTCCACCTGGTGTTGGCGTAGCTCTGGAAAATAAGGACCAGACATATGCTCTCCAGCAATTACATCACTCTGCCCTTCACATGTATTAACCACAGTACCCTTCACCCAACCATCCAGTGACTCAACCTTGAAAAAGCACTTTACCTCACCCTTCTGAGACTGGTGAGACAGTATCTGACTGTCCCTGACACTCAACCCATACTCTTCTGGGATGTCTCTACACTCTATATTCAGGACGTCCACCAGGGGGGAACCCTTTTCTCTGTCACTCTCTGCTAGAGCCAGTAAAGTGTCCCTCCCCCCAGTAGGAATATGACTCCCTGTGCCAGTTCCCCAATCCTTCTCAGGGACCCTGTGCATAACGGGAACTACCTCATACCCTTGAACCACCTGGGGTGTGTCAACTCCCTTCTTCAAGTTGGGCACCACATCTCTGGGCTTGTGCCCTTCTTCAGCAGTACTGGATGCAAGATTTTTGCTGCCACCATCTGAACTGGACTCAGCCCTTCCGGCCTCCAGTTTCAGCTCTTCACAGCTCAGCTCTTGAGCTGCAGTCCTTTCTTCTTCTAGGGCTAAGAGTCTTGCTGCCTCAGCCCTTTCAAGCTGCTCATCTAGCTCTTCCATACACCGCTCTAGAGCTAGGAGCCATTCATCTCTCACTGGTTCTCTTTCCTCATCTGAGTAGTCTTCCTCCTCATTTGAGCAGTCCCCCTCCTCATCTGAGGGATACTTAGTCATTTGGTTTTTTTCTGCCTCTCTCTCTGCCCATCTTTCTTCCCCCCAGACTATGTAGGCATGTAGCATTTCCATCTTAGTAGATTTCCTTGATACAGTAAGGCCCCATTTTCTGCAAAACCTCCTTAGGTCAGCCTTAGTGAGGTGGTCAGTAGGCACAAAGAGTGAGCAGGTAAGCAATCTCATTGCTGATAAAGTCTTACTGTCAAAAACCAACATCCAAAGTCCAAAATATCAATAGTATATCCAGGAGGACATCAGAGAACCAAAGGCAAAAAAGATGAAAAATCAAGTTGACCTTCCACTGTGGGTAGGTAGTGAAATACTTAGCTACTGTATGTCACTGCACAAACACAAGTCCTATCCTCACCGCTGATCACTAATGTTAGAAATGGGGTTTTTGGTTGGCAGTCAGGTTGCCCTCTGTCCAAGCAAGAACCCTCACTCTAGTCAGGGTAAGTCACACACAATCCAAAATCAGCCTGTGCCCACCCTCTGGTAGCTTGGCACGAGCAGTCAGGCTTAACTTAGAAGGCAATGTGTAAAGCATTTGTGCAATAAATCATACAACACCATAGTATAACACCACAAAAATACACCACACAGTGTTTAGAAAAATATATAATATTTATCTGGGTATTTTCAGGTCAAAACGATCAAAGTTGCAATATGAACCCTCTAGGACAAATATGAATTTGTAAAGATATCACTGAAAAGTGATATAGAGTGTCTTAAGTCTTTAGAAAGCAAACAAAGTCTCTTTCAAACACAAAGTACCTCGTTTCTGGTGGAAAATCTCCTCAGAGGGCCACAGGAGAAGAGATACGTGGAAAACTGGTGTGTGCGTCGATTTCTCCTCAGCACACACGGACTTGCGTCGTTATTTTCCACGCGGGGAGTCGTGCGTCGTTTTCCGGCACGCGGACAGTCTCTTTCTGTGGAGCGCGGGGAGTACCAGATGTCCCGGGTCTGTGCGTGGATTTTCCTACTTGTTTTCCGGCTGCGCGTCGTTCTGCGGGGCTGCGCATCGAAGTTTCGATCTCACAGCAGACGTCGCGACGATTTCTCCTGGGGAGTCGGGCGGCGTTGTCCTTGCGAGGCCGTGCGTCAAAGTTTTGATCTCACGGCAGGCGTCGCGTCGATTTCTCCTTGGAAGTCGGAGCGGCGTTGTCCTTGCGAGGCCGTGCGTCAAAGTTTTAATCTCACGGCAGGCGTCGCGTCGATTTCTCCTGGGAAGTCGGGCGGCGTTGTCCTTGCGAGGCCGTGCGTCAAAGTTTCGGTCGTCCCGAAGGCGTCGCGTCGATCAGCGTCGGTGTGCGGCGTTTTTCTTGCCGCGGAACAAGTTGTGCATCGAAAATTTCGGCGCACAGAGCGTCCAAGTGAAAGAGAGAAGTCTTTTTGGTCCTGAGACTTCAGGGAACAGGAGGCAAGCTCTATCCAAGCCCTTGGAGAGCACTTTTACAGCCAGACAAGAGTTCAGCAAGGCAGCAGGCCAACAGCAAGGCAGCAGTCCTTTGTAGAAAAGCAGACAGGTGAGTCCTTTGAGCAGCCAGGCAGTTCAGCAAGGCAGCAGGCCAACAGCAAGGCAGCAGTCCTTTGTAGAAAAGCAGACAGGTGAGTCCTTTGAGCAGCCAGGCAGTTCTTCTTGGCAGGATGTAGTTTCTGGTTCAGGTTTCTTCTCCAGCAAGTGTCTGATGAGGTAGGGCAGAGACCCTGTTTTATACTAAGTTGTGCCCTAGGCACATATAGTGCACTATACTAGGGACTTGTAAGTAAAATAAAATAGCCAATCATGGATAAACCAATCAATAGTACCATTTACACAGAGAGCATATGCACTTTAGCACTGGTTAGCAGTGGTAAAGTGCCCAGAGGTCAAAAGCCAACAACAACAGGTCAGAAAAAATAGGAGGAAGGAGGCAAAAAGTTTGGGGATGACCCCGTCAAAAAGCCAGGTCCAACAGTGATATTTGTCCTTGTTACGCCTCTCCTGGTCAGGTGTAGGATTTGGGCACATTCTCAGTTTACCATATCTGGTAAATCTGGGAATGCGTCAAAAACCATGGGAGTTGCATGGAAACACCCATGGAATGCCTTTTTAGGTAACATTAATGGAAAGCAGTTATTTCTGCTGCGTTGCGTTACTTGAGATTTATGAAGCCACACAGGGCCACACAAAGGGGCCTTGCGTGGCTTCATAAGTCTGAGTTTGT
Organism: Pleurodeles waltl; assembly: GCF_031143425.1. Lineage (NCBI taxonomy): Eukaryota > Metazoa > Chordata > Amphibia > Caudata > Salamandridae > Pleurodeles > Pleurodeles waltl. Next base: position 353,529,501 of record NC_090438.1, read on the forward strand.
TGTATAGCTATTTTAGACATATTTTAGGCATGTTATTTTAGCAAACGTGGTATGCTGTGTCTCAAACATTCAGAGAAACATACACTCTCATACGTGGGGACCATTTTTTAAATGTCAACTGTTTTATTATAAAAACACTTCTTCGTCCCATACATGTTAGAGGGAGATTCCAGCCAGACAACCACAACTGCATGCTGATTGCTGATTGCCTTACTACGGTTGCTTGCCGATCCTTTGACCTACATGAGGACAGTGTCTTTCTAGACTATAGGCTTCTTTACTCAGGTATGAGGGATGATGTTTTCCCAGGGGGAAACCTGAAGGGTGGATTAGTCTTATTATGCTGTGCTTGAACCTAGCGTAGGTAGGAGAACTATATCACACTCCTGGCGACAGCATGGTGGGACTGTTTTTGTGTTTCACTCTCCTTGTCACCCTCTTGCTTTTATTGTGTTTTATCATCCTAGTTATTGCAATACTTGCCAGTTTATTTAAGGTGCAGTTACTTCAATAAAACCTTTACTGAACTATATTCTGCCTCTGTTGTCTTTGCCTGTGTCAGACCAATGCAAATGCGATAAATGGATGAGATCTGATTGACCACGATTCCCCTGAGGAGTCTTCCTTGTCATGCGCCCGGTTGCCACAATCATCCCTGCTCTCAGGTAGAGTTGAGGTGCTGCTAGTTAGCCGGAAAACCTGGATTAGGCCGACAGGTGTCACATGGTGTGGAATTGTACTTAGAACCCCACAATCTATGCAATCCTGCCACCCGAATCCCATAGCCTCATTAGCATAATGAGAACCTACGCAACAACTTAGGGCTTGCATCACATTTGCACCATGCAACACCACGTTGCGTGGTGTAAAATTGATGCAGTGAGGCTCATAAATATGCCCCTGTATTTCATCAACTTTTAGTTCATTAGAGTACTAATTTTCTTAATAATCATATGATGTATCTGTGAATATCGCAGATTTTTTTAAAGTATAGTACAATCACTAAAGTACTTATAGAGATTGTTTGTAAGTTTAATGTTGTTTATTTTGTGCAACAATAATAATTTGAAGAAGTCAGGAATTGTATATGAAAAGAAGGACTTCATCAACATAAGTGGTAAATTTTACCTTAGTTTCATTCTTAGGGTTCCCAGTGCCATGGTATTTCCATCTGCATTTAGCCATATTTCTTTCTTGGCCATCTAATTGGTATTTAACCATATTTATTTTGTGTTTTGAGAATAAATGGAGTCGTAAAACAGTATATTACCACATTAGGTGGATGCCTCTCGTGTTTTAGAAAATTAAGCAGCCACATATAACAAACAGTACACCTACAGTAACATATTAGCGTTATACTACAAATGTATGTTAACATATGCCTGTACTTAAGGAATTGTCATCCTGTTTTCAACTTCCCATGGGTCTTATCTGCTCAGCTTTTGCCTGAAATTCATGAAAGACAGCATCGAGAGTCTCTCATAAGAACCACAATTTCCAGCATTTTTTGCTATTAAAAACAAATACAGTCAGGAAAAACATTGTTTTCTGACTGTATTTTTCTGTAGAAATCAGTAAATATGGAAAACTGGGAGCCTTAACCATCATGTTGAAACCAAGAAAACTGAAAGACCTTTGATTTTTTTTCAAAAATGGTTCCAGAGTAAAAATGAATAATAAGGGAAAGAGTGCACAACCTTGACAAGTAGAGTCAAAATTAATAATAAGAGAAAGAGTGGACAACCCTGACAAGTGTATTTATGCTGTTCAAAATAAGAGGGTTGTTGGCCGTTGCTAAAAAATGACTTAGTGTGCGAAAAGTAAGGTAAACCTATGTATTCCAAAATAACCATCCAAAAACCTTGCCACCTCAGTGCACAATACATGAAATCCCAATTAACAGGGTTGAAAGCTTTCACTGTGTCTTAAGTGACAACAGCTACTTTTAAGGTTTATACGGAGGCCTAAAAGCTTAGCAAAAATTTTACTGTCTATATTAATAGGCGATATGGGTAGGTAATTTTCACAGAGTTAAGTCTCTATCTTTTATTGGGACCAGACATAGAATGCCCTCAGGAAATGAATCTTGTGCCTTGTTTATGGAAAGAAAATATTCAAAGAGTAAATAAAGTTTGTGTTTGAGTATTTTTGGGAATTTGGAATAAAACTCACTAGAAAACGCACCTGGACCAGTAACTTTATATTTATGTAATTTAACTGGAGTATCCATGAGCTCATTGACAGAAATGTTTTTTCCAAGGAGGAAGGGTCAGCAGATCCTTCCTGTCCGCATGGGATAGAAGTGAAAACATTGTCAAATGTCTCCTCTGATGGAGAGAGATCTGATCCACAGAGATTAGTATAACAAATTAAGAAAACATTGTAACATGCTGACATGAGTCAGTATTATGGCGTTACCCTCCATGGGATTAAGTTGAAATTTCTATTTTTTAATTTTTAAAATATTGACTAATAGATTCCCTACTTTGTTACAGCCCCCATAATTTTTTTAAAATATTTAAGACAGTAGCATGCATATTATTCAATTCTAGTTTAGCTGCAGTGAGAAGTGCTAACACATTTTTATGGTACAAGGCAATTTCTTTCTTAGTGGTGACATAATCAATAATAAGTCTTCTAGCGGCTGCTTTGTAAGCAAGCCAGCCATGCATCCTAGTAGTATCAGAGTTTAAATTTAGATACAAAAAAATTCAATAGAAAATTGGTGAAACAAATCTATGACAGTGTTGTCCTGTAATAAAGTCTTATTAAATCTCCACCTATTGGTGCATTAATGCTGGGGTATTAAATCAATGTCAGCTATAACTGGGGGATGGTCAGAAATTAAAATCAAACCAATTTTGGTCTGTGTCAGAGATCGTAAAAGATTGTGGGTAACAAAAATATAGTCAATACTGGAGTTCAAATGATGTGCAGGGGAGTAAAAGATAAATTTCACACTGTCAGGATGAAAGGCCCTCCAGACATCAGACAAACCTCAAGAGTGAATAGCCGTTGTAAAAGATTTTTGTCTTTTGTTTGCAATATTTATGGACTGGCAGCTTTGATCAATAAATGGATCCAAGAACTGATTACAGTTCCCTCCTACCTTAAGGTTATCTGGGGGACATGAATGCAATTAAGAAGAAAGGTTATCCCACAATTGAAAACCTATACCTTCAGGACAATAGACATTGCCTGTAGAGATTGGTACATGATTAATATTTAGGGCCAAAAGAAGCCACCGTTCTTCCTCATCTTTAACTCCTTTGTTGATGTCTAGAGATAAATATTTATGAAACACACTAATGACACTGTTTTTATGTTTAGTAGCCAGAGATCAGGGAACATGCCACATCCATTGTCTCTGTAAAGAAGTTATATATGTTTTGGAAAGATGCGTTTCTTGCAGTAAAGCAATCTGAAACTTTAGCCTAGATAAATATGTCAAAATGCTCTGTTTTTTAATGTGGTTAAGCAGACCATTTACATTCCTAGAGACAATGCATAGATTACTCATTTTATACAATCAGGAGAGAATGAATATAAATCAAGATGAAAGTTCATAGTTGAAAAAAATATATAGGAGATCATCCAACCAGGCAATCAAAATAGGCTGAGTGGGTAATAAAAGAGAGAGAGAATAGAATAGAAGAAAAAAGCATAGAGGGTTGGATTGGAAAAGAAAAAAGAGAAAGGTGCAGGAGAGCACAACAAGCTCACATTTGTAAAAGTAACAGAGATGGCAACAAGCCGAAAGACGTCAACCATATGGGCACAGAGAAAAAAAAGGAGAATAATAGCAGTAAACAGAGAGGATCGCAGAGCATATTTGTGAAGGATATCCAGGGGCCCATCACCCTAGAAAAAAAGGAGACAACCATAAAATAAAGTAAGAGAAGGTATGGACAGGATAGATGTTCAGGTGATACACAAAAAAGTATATACAGGAATACCTACCAAAACAAGAAACTTATTCACATACATTGATGTCTGTAGATATGGAGAGACATAAAAGTCAAGACCACAGGATACTGTGAACCAACCTCAAAGACATACAGGGAACCTGCAAAGACAAAGAGAATAAAGTCATTAAAGACACTATGACAGAACAGCAACAACAAACAATCACAACCTTAAGAGACATATAATGAAGCATAACAATAACATGACAAATGAGTTCAAGTTCAGCTTCTACTTTTTGTCTATTGATACACTTCTTTAGATCCTCTGGATTTTCAAATGTGTAGAACCTATCTTTGTACATGACTTTAAATACACATGGGTGAATGAGGCCAAAATGAGCATTTATGGATCTCAGTGTGAGGTGAAGATCTAGAAATTCCTTCCATTCAAAAGCTGTTGAATGAGCCACATCCTGTGCAAATATAATCTACTGAACTGACCATAACATTTGCTTGCAGTTTTTCAAGACTGAGAGCACCATAACGAGGTCCAAGTATTGCAGAAAGTAGGCAGTAGGCAATAATACCCCATGGGTGAGCAGAGTTGGATTTGGAATGAGTAGCTGACCCAACACGATGAGATACCTGTATATTAAGAGTAGGACTTTCCTTAAGTCCAACAATTTTAGGAATGTCAAGCGGTAGAAAAGAAATCATGTGGGACCCCTCAATTCTTTCACGAAGGCCATAGATTCTGAGATTAGTACGTCTGTTATGGTTTTGCAGATCCTCTGGGTACTTTTTGAGCAGGAAGATCTTCTTTGACATAAAGTCAAATAACCATAACATCCTGGGTGGCACAAATTCTTTGTTTTCGTCTCAGAAACTCGAATGTCCAACTTTGATAATTTCTCCTCAATTCTTTGAAGTGTGGCATTAGTTTCAACCAAAAAAGTGTTTACATTTTTAATTTATCCATTACATCCTCTAGAATGAGGGACAATGGAGATTTAGTTGGAGAAACAGGGTCTTAATTTGCCTGCTTGTTAACATTATCACTTTGGTCCTTCCTGGATGTAACTGTAGGAGTGGTAGAAGAAAAGTGTTTAGTTGTAGATGGCAGATGATGATCCATTGTTAACAAAGTACTCCCACTGCTTGTAAATGAAAAGGCAGGTCGTAAATTAAGGTAGCACTTGAAGACATGGAATGAGGACAACAGTGGATGTGATATTTACTTACACTTCACTGCCTTATGTTGAGATACTGTAGAAGCATGGCAATGACCAAGAACTTTGTCAGAAAAAGTCAGTCATTAAAGGTGGAACCCAGGTTCATATTGTAGCATTATGATGCAATAAACAAATAAATACATGCTCCCATTTAAAATAGAGACAGAGGAACCAGAAGCAGGTGTTGGAATGACAGGAATTCCTCATTGTGGAGAGACCCCTGAGGAGCTCTGATTAAATCAATGAAGAAAATGGCAGCTGCAGTAGCCAGACATGAGGAGCGGAATCACTGGCAGGTAGCTATTGAAGCAGACCATACAAAGGTCTGAAAAATTACTGTGCCACTCTCCAGCAATTCCACAGCTGCTGCTGCATTCCAAACTCCTGAGAGAGGACCACAAACCATGGAAAGATGCCTCAATTCTCTGGGAACGGCAGGAGAGCTTAGCCCGGGGGTCCATCTTGAAGTGTTCTGACTTCACTTCATTTATACACTCTTTTAACATTACTTATATGAGTTTTTCTCTAGAGGTATTCATACTATCATGTGTCTTGCTGCACGTTCATTAATATCTTTATTTTGTTAAGCATGTCCCTCTAGATTTTTAACAAGTCCACCATTATGCATGAAATGATAAGGTTAAGTTTCTTCATTAAAGCGGGAACATGTGATGATAACTCCTCAGATTTTAAAACAAACCATAATTATTAAGAAGCCATTCCTTACATTGTTGTCAATGATGTCAAATAGAAACAATTAGTCAAAAGTTCAGTGCTCATTGAAAAGCTGTCTGGCTGCCGTGCCACCAATTTTATGGCAAGATAGAGCAGACCCAGGCTGTGTTCATGGGAACTGTCCTCACAAATAAAATATGTATGAATTATTTTAAACATTATTGATTTCATATGTCTGATTTATAGTCTTACCCTGACAGATAATATATTTACCAATGATACAATATAATAATACACTTAATTTCCCACTTTCATCTTTCAGAGTTTGAGGTTGTGTCTTCACTTTCAGTTTCTGCCCTTGCACAGCTGGGTAGGTTTTCTGAAATTAAATCTTCACTAATACCTAATTTCAGTTTATTTAACATTCAGTTGACGAAGGTTTGCAATGCTGCTGTTTTATAAACTTTTACTCTGCAGATCCAGAATTTCTTTTACAGACTTTTGCGTCAGTGGTGAAAGAAATATTTCCGACTCTGTTTCTTTGGCTTTATGCATTAGTGATGAAAATATTCAATTACGTTCATACCAAGGAGTGCAATGGTTTAACATAATGCAATGACACTGAGTGTGCTGTTTTTTTAATGGCTATTGATTTTACATGTTCGCTCATGATGTACATCAGCAAGTAGAGACCACAACCATTGATCTGTTATCCATTATACATCCAAAAAAACGACCAGCAATGCCATGGTAAATGTCCCCAACGTCTGCCCCTCGCACACCACACTCATAGTCATATTTTTTATTTATGACATTTGCCAACCCACCATTACCCCCATACTCTACATCTTTGGAAATATGTCTTATATCAAGGGTTGTCAATGTACATCTCTGCCCTCCTTGTGTCTATGGCTCAATGGTATCCAGGAGAATACACTCCTTCACTTCAACTGACCAGTATGTCTGTTGGATCATGGCAGCAATTCCTTATTCTTGGCTTCTATTGCTGTCCGAAAACCCTCCAAGTTCACTATCGGTTCAAGACCATGCTCAACTGTACCACATAGACAACTACCAATTCTTCAATCGTCCATTTATGTACATTGGTAGCTACAGTTTATTTGATGGTACCATTCTGCCCTTCTATCCTTTTGCTATATTCTAGTTAACTAAGATAAATGCTAAGTCAATGAAGGGGCATTTAGGTTTCGATGACTTGTGCCATTTGGTTATGCTCAACAGACAGGTAGAAGGCTCAATGGCAATTGTTTTCTTGACTCTATCCCCACATTTTGACCACTGTCAACCGGTATGTCCCAATCTGCTCAGAAGTCCACACCATGAGATAGCCTGAGATGTTGACATCTAGGACAGAGGTCCAATGCACCAGGAAATATCCTTGCTGATTGGTGTGAGGAAAGGTATGTCTGATGCAGATAGCTAATTTAGGTGAATTCAAACCTCTGGTTCATTTGACTATCTTAGGGTAGCAGAGGACTCTGTACCAATAAGGATCAGAGATCTCCTTACCCAGATATCACTCCCATCTAGCTTTGCCCTGACAAAGAAATCATATGTACTAAGGTCCATTATAAATGGGTCATTCTGTGCCTGCAACTTCCCAGTGAAAGAATATTTTCAAGCAGGGCAGACCCCTTTGGTTTGGTGCCTTCAGTTCTCTATGTGAGTTGCACCACCCTTGTTAATGCTGCATGAGCTATCGAGTGGCCAAGTGCCATACCTGTTTCTTCACTTAGCATCTAAAATGTGATCAGCATGCTGCCCTGATATAAACTGCCAATATCCCAGTCTCATTCCATTTCCTATGAATGAACTTCTAGGTCAGTGTGACACGACTGGGTAAGCAGCATAAAGCTATGTTGGGTGCGCAGGGTGTCCCCCCCCTCTCATTTTGGCCATGTACCTATGCCAGCAGAACTGAGCTACCCTAGCTGCTCTGATGTGGCCCTTAGCAACTTTTCAGGTGTCCAGCAATGGTCCCAGTATCCATGTATTTCTGGGAGCCTGGAGATATATCCAAGGCCTCCTGACAAGGGAGTGCCGCAATCCCCCTCATTGGCCTTATCAACTGTGCCATGTAATAGTAATTTTTAAATCGGGTGCCCCATGCCACTGTCACATAGCCCTTGTGCAATTTTAACATATGCTAAACGTTTCCTCTTCTTTTCCCAAATCAGTTAAGTGAGAAGTCCAGTTAGCTCTCTAAAGTGGTTTCTTCAGTGTAATCGGAATTGCCAACAACATATAGCAATTGTGATAGTATATTCATTTTGATAATAGAAACCCATCCCATAGGTGAAAGGGGAGGCAGAACTGAAAGGGCAAGGATTATCTGATTATGGTGATTGCTTTCCCCACATTATCAGCCACCAAACATTCCTCATTGTGATACAGTTCCACTCTGAGTTATTGGAAGGCGTCTGGTTCCCATTTCAGGTAAGTGATTGTAAGCTCTTACTTCAGTTCATCTCCCCCGGGAAGACTGGGAACAAGCAAGACTTCCCCCTTTAACCCAGAGAAATGTCATGGCATCACCAAGCCTGCTTTGGGATTCCCGTAGTTACAGCAGAGAATTATCTGTTTAACGTGAGATTACATGGACCCATGTGTCCAAATCTATACTTTAATCCTGGGCCCTCTCTCACAGTTTACAGGCCAATGGGTCCATAGCCATTGTGAACAGGTTGGGGGAGAATGGGCACCCGTGTCGAGTACCCCTCTGGATCAATCAAGGTTTATAAAACACCAGCTCAGTGTACACCCTGGCCATATAAAACCGCATTCAGACCATACTCCCAAACCATAGACCAAGTTTCTCCACCAGTGTAGACAGAAAAGACCCCCCACCCCAAGTAAATCGATTACCACAGCTTGTGGGGTCTCCAGCTGGTCTATGGCTGCCAATATATCCTCAACTATCATTAAAGTGGTCAGGGCATCCCTTCATTCTTGAGTCACAATGGGCGTATGTATCCCAGCTAAGTACTCCCTTAGCAAGTGTCCCAAGAGTGCTTTGCCTGGGACAGCATAGAGAGATGTATAATAATCAGTGAAGGTCTGGCTGACATGTAGCTGTATATGTAAAATATGGCCCCCGTGAGAGTGTATGGCATAAATTGGTTTCTGATCCTATTCAGCATGAACGAGCCACAAGCTGTGCTCCTCAGCACAAACTAGCCACTACGTGGCCTGTTTACTCTCTCGCCCTTGGTTCATTGGCTAAATATTATTAATAACGAAAGAAGCTTACGTTTTAACATTAGATCATGATATTCTTTATCTCTGGCATTGTATTGTGTCTGCGTACTACTGGTTCCATGACAGCTAACATTTACAGTACATGCATCACAAGTTCCACTTTTGTTAACTGATGAGTCAAGACCTTCCTAGCCATGTAAGTCGTTTTCAAGCACATGCTTCGCGATAAAAAATGTAAAAGCCTCCCATTCAGAAGTGATATCACTGCCCATCCCCTCATTTTCCCAGAAGTGGTGTGAAATAATTTCCTTTCCTTTTTGTCTGAATAGTGTATCTAAGAGTGCATCCTCCTGCAATCTCCGAGTGGGGACATTGGTCGCAGGCCACCTATCTTCCCTCATCCATAATGGATTGTGAACTGACAGTGTTCTGCCTAAGTACGCCATTCTTGTTACCTTGCGTGCCGCCCCATGCTTACCCAAAAATATGTCCAACAGTGTTTATAGCAATGCGCGACTGAGTAATGTGAATATTCATCTCAGACTGAGTGCTGTTCCCACCGTATCTCAGTCAACCGACAGTTTGTGAGCCAAAAGTTAAACTGCCTAGAGCTTGCCCTACAAGTAGCATTTTGCAAGAGAAGTACAGATCTGTCCTTTTGAACATCAACCACAATATTATAGTCCCCACCCAATAATCATGCACAGTTCTGTAATTCAGAAAGCATAGTAACTAGGGAATGCATAAACTGAATGTAATTGACATTGGGTATGTATATACTCTCCACAGTTAGGTTCCTTCATCCCAGGTACCTGCAACAAAGACATACCCCCCTTCCTTGTCTACCATTGTGTATTTATTCTGAAATGACACTCCAGGGGCTACCATATCAGAACCCCACGTGCATATGCAGAATATGTGATACAAACTAACTCAAATCTTGATTTCCAATTCATCTTATCGGATCCTGTGCGTAGAAGAGTCTCCTGAATGCATGCAAATGACACTGTGTGCTGTTGATATTTTTCAGTTGAATACTGTTCATAATAATATTATTTCTAAATGTAAACAAACCGTATACATTCTACCATATATCCAAATTGTATATGTATATTAAAAGAATAGTGTAATATTTCCTACCTAGCTAAGACAATATTGCCTTCTTTAAAATTAAAACAAAAAAGCAAGGATCCACCCAAGATCCTATTGGCAAAATGTTGTGCTTAAAGTTATTGTTAGAACTATTTTGTGGAATTAGATTTCTGATTCTACTGAGCCCTCTGCACTGGGTACCTCTCAGAATGTGCAGCTAAACTCTACAGTGAAATTCATCTCTTAATGCCCTTATTATGCGTGGGTTGAAATTATGGGGTAGTAACTCCACATCCCAGTATTACCATGGGATCAATTATATTCCAATATGGACTAAGGAAAAACCAGTAACCAGTGTTTCTGATTCATAAAGGTGACCCCATAAATCTGGGTGTTGTAATGTTGGCAAACTCCTCAAGACATTACCTGGTGGATTTGTCCTGAGAAAATATGCATAATTCCCGCACTAGGGAATCCAATACCACATACTCCTGATCCATCCATTTGTGATTTCTATTACCACCAGCATGGGGAACTCCACACAAATCGTAATGAGAGCCTGTTTTTAGTGGGTCTGTTCATTCTTGTAGGGCAGTATGATGAATGTTACTTTAAGAGCCATACCGCAAGTGTGCGTCATCAGACAACTTCTTCTCTAATAAATTTCACTTTGAACGTAACCCCAGTTTACAGCATTTAAAATTTTAAAGGATGAGTGGGAAACAATTGCCAAAGCCTGTTCTTGACTCAGTCCTATTTCCATCTTTCTCTCTTGTTACAAAATATTTTCTCTAAACTTTATATTCCCCACTGACAAGCCTTGTATGCAAAGAGGTTTTAAAAGGTTTAGAAATTACAGTTATCATGAAACTACCTGGCAAGTGCATTTTAAGAATAACTCATTCTTCTTTGATTAGAAATACATTCCCATGTAGATGTTGGTGAGGAGTGAATTGCATACGGTTGGGTCCAAACTGAGGTGGAATGGTGGGTAAAAAAATGATGGACTGGGGTGCCACCCTCTGTAATTACCAGTGAGCATTTCATCAATCACTTTTTGTCTGCTTCAGTGTGATGCCCTAAATGGGACTGGCATGCTCAGACGTGGGTCCTGTGCACACTGGAACCAAGCTATATCCAGCAGAGGACCCATATTAAAGGCTATTTCAGCCATGATTTGCTTGTGTTTTGTTTTGGGGTGGGAATGGCCTGCAGTTAGGGATGGACTGTTCCTTTTTGAATCAAGGTCAAAACTGATTTTTATATTGCTAGGTCTCAATTGAGGTGGCATGGTGTGAAAGTGAAACGATGGTCTGGGATGCAGCCTGAGTAATTACCCATGGCTGACATTAATTCAAACATTTGATTCATTGTTTTTTAAATATGCTTTAAGATAAAGGACTAAGGGGGTCATTACAACCCTTGCGGACGGTGTTAAAGGTGCGGTAATATCGCAAACAGGCCGGCGGACAAAAAAAGGGAATTTTGACTGTGGTGGAAACTGCCAACATAGACAGCCACTTTAACACACCGCCCGCCACGGCGGTACAGACAAGCAGCGCGGCCGTCACCGCCAACAGACAGGCAGAAGACAATGTACCGCCCACAGTATCACAACCCACCAATCAGCCACCTTTTCCGGGGCGGATTCACCGTGGATAAAAACACGGCGGAAACAGCTTTTGCAATGGGAAAACGCTCACCTCCACACACTCCACGAGGAAGGAGGACACCATGGAGCCGGAATTACAAATACTCCCTGCCCTTATCTTCCTGCTCATCTACGAACACCAGCAACGGCAGTGCCGAAGACAACGGTGAGTACTGCACCTACGACGTAGGGGAGGGGGGAGGCAAAAGTCAGGGACACACACACGCAACACCCCCACCCCCACCCTCGCACATTACAACACACACACCAATGCATTTCCAAACATCACAGTAACAACCCACAACCCCCCCAGGAGAATGCAAAGACAAAACGAAATCAGTTCAAACATTGTAATGTATCAAAATACAGTTCCAAATATATACAGATATATATACACATTCAAAATTATATACATTACAAGAAGTAGTGCAGGTATGCACATATCAATGTCCGTGCACCACTGGTCCAAAAATGCATGGGCGAGGCCCACACTAGATACCTGTCCACAAACGGAGAGAACACTGCAGGGGCATCAGATAGAAATACAACAGGCACCTCAGGGGGAAGGGAAGAGGAAGGGCACCTCAGCCGGATTACAGCACCACGCCAGATCCACGACGGGGCTCCATGCCCATTGATGTATCCTAGGGAGTGCAAAGCCACAGTCTCTCAAGTCTCTACAGTGGGTGGTTTGCCCACTGTACCATCCTGGGGAGTGCAAAGCCACAGTCTCTCAAGTCTCTACAGTGGGTGGTTTGCTCACTTTACCATCCTGGGGAGTGCAAACCCACAGTCTCTCAAGTGGATAACAGTCTCCACTGGTTCTGGAGGGGGACTGGTGCCCAGAGTACTTCATCCTGTTAAGGACAGACAGAGTGGATGCATGTCTCCACTGGTTCTGGAGGGGGACTGGTTCCCAGAGTGCTTCATCCTGTTAAGGACAGACGGAGTGGATGCATGTCTCCACTGGTTCTGGAGGGGGAATGGTGCCCAGACTGCATCAGGCTCCCTGTGACGGTTCCTGTTCCGTCACTGTCCCAGCTGCACATGGGATAACGATGCTTGATGTGGCGGTGTTTTCCTTGTTCAGCGGTGCTTTGCCATGGCGGTCTGTGACCTGTTCAGCTGTGCTTTGCCCTGTTCAGCTGTGGTTTGCCATGGCGGTCTCTGACATGTTCAGCGGTGCTTTGCCCTGTTCAGCGGTGCTTTGCCATGGCGGTCTCTGACCTGTTCAGCTGTGCTTTGCCATGGCGGTCTTTGACCTGTTCAGCGGTGCTTTGCCCTGTTCAGCGGTGCTTTGCCATGGCGGTCTCTGACCTGTTCAGCGGTGCTTTGCCATGGCGGTCTCTGACCTGTTCAGCGGTGCTTTGCCCTGTTCAGCAGTGCTCTGCCATGGCGGTCTCTGACCTGTTCAGCGGTGCTTTGCCATGGCGGTCTCTGACCTGTGCATTGGTGTGTGGCATGACGGTCCCTCATTGCCCAGCGGGGCTGTGGCTGCCAGGGCCCTCCTGGGCACTGACTCTGGCGGTGGTCTCCTGACCAGTGATGATACTGCTGCCCTCCTGGGCACTGACTCTGGCGGTGGTCTCCTGACCAGTGACGATACTGCTGCCCTCCTGGGCACTGACTCTGGCGGTGGTCCCCTGACCAGTGACGATACTGCTGCCCTCCTGGGCACTGACTCTGGCGGTGGTCTCCTGACCAGTGACTCGATACTGCTGCTCTCCTGGGCACTGACTCTGGCAGTGGTCTCCTGACCAGTGACGACGGTGCTGGCTGTGGCGTCCCGGCCGCTGGGGAGGATGGCGCCCTTCTCCGCCATGCTGCTCTTACCAGACTGTGCAGACCTCTTCTGGCCCCTCACCACCTGTGGAGGAGTCACAGCTGACTCTGCAATCCCCCTGGGACCCTTGTGAGCAGTTTTGCCGCCAGGAGTCTTCACCCTGTCCCGTCGGCCACTTTCCAACTTGAGGTGCTTTACAGGGGGTGGATTGGCAGTGCTTTGGCTCCGTGTCACACTGGCTGCCCTGGTGGCCGGTGCACTCCACACACCTTGAACACGCACCACAGGTCCTGGAGTTTTTTTGGCTGAGGTGCTACTACGGGACTTATGAATTGGAGGGGTGGGGGCAAAGAGGTCAACGTTGCTGAGTAAGAGTTGCTGACGAAGACTGGGATGGGTAGCTGGAGGGGGTCTGGGAGTGGAGGAAGAGGAGGTGGTTGTAGGAGGTGTAACTTTAGGTGTTTTGGGTGCAGGTGCAGGTACTGGAGGCTGTCGTGAGGTGGATGGATGTTGGGTGTGTGGGTGCCCGCGTTTGTGTACTTTGGGAGGGGGTGTCACAGACACACTGGGAGTGGACACAGGGGACGTGTAAATGGTAGGGGGGTGGTGAGTGCAGGTGAGCGGGGTGTGGTGCTGGGTGTTCTGGAGCGAGTCCTAGTGCCTGGAGATGTAGTGCATGCAGGTGAGAGTGTAGATGACACTGGGAGGGAGGAGGGAGATGACGAGGAGGGGGACACAGTGGAGGCAGTGGATGTTGCTGTGCCTGTATGTGGGTGATGCTTGCTTGAGTGCCTGTGGGTTGTGTGGTGCCTATGTTTGCCTGAGCTACTTGTGTGTGTTGAGGTGTATGCATGCTTGTTTGATGGTGTGCTTGGGCTTGGCAGGTAGCAGCTCTGCCTGCATACATCGTAATACGGCAGTCTGGGGACCGCCGTCATGGAGGTCTTTTAGGTACCACTGCCTAGGCAGGCTGTCGGTCCGACTGCCAAAAACTTGTAATCGGGCCCTAAGTCCCCTAAAGGGCTCCTTTGAAGACACTTGGGTTGACTGACTGCACCGTTTCAACACAGATGCCAACCCAAATTTCAGATACCATGGTGGCATGTACACAACAGCACTGTGGGTAAAGAAGCCAAAATCAACATCGCAGTAGAAGAATGGCACAATGCCTTCCAAACCACACTATGCAGAACACAACCTATACTCTACAAATGCATAAAAGCCCTACAAAAAGAAAAAAGCTACTAACAAATAAGAATCGAGCAATCAGTAACCAAATTAAACCCAAAATAAGTAAACAAACCACTATAATGTTATACATGCTACAATGTAAAGTTAGGATCTTTATTAACAACAAAGGATCACACTACTTAAATTCAATAGCAAAATCTCTACTATAAAACATCTAGGCCCCAATTACGAGTACAGTGGTCCTGGGACAGCCATTCCCGCTGTGGTGCCCTAATCGGCGCATCTTCAGTGGTCCAACCACCAGATTATGATGATGGCGGTTGGACCACCATAAGACTGCCGCAACCGCCAGGATCCTCGACCCCGCAGTGGCAGCAGAGAGGAAAGCTGTGGTCAGTCACGGCAGAGCCAATGCCGGCACTGCTGTCCTGATTACGACCTGCCTTTCCACCGAGCTTTTCATGGCAGGGACCCCAACATGAAAAGCTCAGTGGAAAGGCATGAAGGGGCCCCTAATAGGGTCCCAGGGTGACTTTGCCCTTTGAGCAGTATCACTGAGGGCACATGTTGTGCCCTCCTATGCCTGCACTGTCAGTGCACACTGCTGCCATGTACAACATTGTGCCTAGCAACAGTGCACCCTAGCTGCATCTGGCACTTCACTGCAGTGACATGTGCTTTAGGCACGCTGCTGCAGTGACACCGCCGCAGACAATACCGCCAGCCCAACTGTAATGTCCTAATACAGCAGTGGGGAGCCATCCAGCTTGGCAGGGTCCTCCCGACTGCTGTATTGGCGGTCCAATGGCCAGACCACCAAGTTCATAATCAGGCCCTCAACTACCTACACACTAACCAAAAAAGCAAACCTTAACAAAGATAAATACCAGGGTGCATTAACAATTTGTAACTCAATATTAAACTATTTTTTTTTACATATCTGTCAAAAAAGCATATAGAACAGAAAAAAGTCTGATGGTATGTTTAATAATCAAGCAACAGCACATCAACCACAAAGCACAAAATTAGAAATAAACACAACATTGAACCCAGTAAATCTTGATGCTATTCTCTTTTTTAACCCTACATTGGTAACTGACAGGGATAATACTATGCGAACACTCAACAATTGTTTCATGCATACTAAACAGCCCTGTTTAGGCAGGAGACTCCTCTAGCAGTGTCTCACCAACATTGCCTTTTTTTCAATGCAAGTCAATGGGGGACATTAAATCTCCTGATTTTCGTTTCAAAATCTCCTTCTTTCTACTGTCAAAATGTTGGTATGTGTGTTGTTTGTTATTTGGTAAAAGGGAGGCCATGTGGTATAGCGATCAAAGCTGCCCTTTAGAACTGGAGGACAGGTTCAAGTCCCAGAACTGGCCCAATGTCTTGTGAGTCTGGACAAATCACTTAGGGCCTCATAATAATTCTGACAGTCAGACCGCCAGTCGGCCATGGTGGCAGTCTTTCGAATGGCACCAGGTAAACGGTCTCAAGACTGCCAGATTACGAGTTCCCCGTGGGGCTGATGTGACTGACTGGGGAGGCAGAGGTCTGCCTAATGGAGCTACTGCTGGCCATCTATCCCTATCCTGTCAGCACGACAGGTGGACTGTGCCCATGCACCACGTTGTGCACGGGACACAGTGCACCATGTGCAGTTTTTCATCAACATTGATATTATCAGTGATGTTATCAAAGATTTCATGAGTGCTGTAATTTGTGGAGTAATAAGCAGTGCATGGCAAGGGCATGAGGTATAGCTACCTTAGGGCATGAGTTATAGTTACTTGAAATAACTCTAACTGTAACAGGTGAATTTCGTTGGTTTTGTACTTTTAAAATGTGAGCCTAACTATAATGTCCCTGTAACCTTTGTTCTTTTTTAGAGAATTTCTATGTTTTTTTACAGTAAAGTAATTTTTATCACTATATGATAATCAAACCACTCCTGCACATGGACTTTGGCTGTGCATGGTGGGGGTTGGCCTCAGGGCTTGGCCTGCAGCCAGACCCTGTGGCCAACCCCCCTAACCACACAAACCTATGCTGCATGCAGCCTTTGGCCGTATGCAGCAGGAATTGCCCATAGCCTGTCTCTCTGGGTGCTAGAATAGGTGTGAGAAGGTATATCTGGGTGTGAGAGGGGGTTTTGTCTTAGTAGATCTGCAAATGGTTGTGTCAGTTTGTGTGTGGGCCTGTGAGTGGGTGCATGAGGGTTTCAGTGGGTCTGCGAGTGGGTGTGTGAGAGTCTGAGTGGATCTGTGAGTAGGTGCATGAGTGTCTGATTGGGTGTATGAGGGTCTCAGTGTGGCTGTGAGTGGGTGCACGAGGGTCTGAGTGGGTCTGTGAGTGGGTGCATGATTGTGTGAGTGGATCTGTGAGTGGGTGTGTAAGGGCCTGAGTGGGTTTGTGAGTGGGAGAATGAGAATGAAAGGGAAATTGAGAGAGAGAAAAAGAGTGAGGGGCAGAGATTTTTAGGTTTTGGTGAATTATATACATAGAATGAGATATTTCTGAACAAATTGAAAATAAAAATGTATTTGTCAATTAAAAAGAGTGAGTTCGCCTTCAAGTATGAACCTTAAACTTTTAAAGTTTAAAAGAAATTAAAGAAGGAAAATGACCATGGACATACCTGAAGTAGATTCCTCAACTGTCAGCATGAGGGCCTGTGACCTTAACTTTTAGGCCATAGGTGACTCCCTACTATGATGCTTCCAGAAATACCTCTGACAAACAATCCACAGATGTGACTGGAACGAAACATGAATGTTCCATCGCTAGGAAGGTTTAAAACACTAGTAAATAAACAAACACACAGCAAAGCAATACTAAGATTTTAACCTTCAGCCTACAGAGTGACAGCACAAGACCTTGACCATTAGGCTAGAAGTGACTCCACATTGTATCCAAACGTAACTATAACATTTTTGCCAAACATATTGGTAGTCTGACTCTTTGAAGTCATTGTATGGAGAGACCATTGCAATAACAGTCTCTCTTTCTCTTCCATCCTTTGATGGGATGGAAGAGAGAGAGAGAGAGAGTGACAGGTCCGCAGGGGGAGTCTCAAGGCCCGTGGTCCTAGCCGGATCCCATGTCCTGAGGGAGCCGCCATTGCTCCCACAAGCAGGGAGCTGCTTTAAAAAGCAGCTCCCTGTTTGCAGGAGCAATATTTTCATCTATTTCCCTGCACACATAGTTGCATGAAAGGAAACAGATGGAAACTTTCTCCCACTGGGAGCCGTTTGACAACTTCTGCTGCTAAAAGCAGACTTTGTTTGCTCTTGCTTGGTGGGAGCTATCAGCCTCCCACCAAGCCAAAGCAAATAGCTATGACATAGTAGGAGCCAGACCGGGGGGCCGTTCCCAGGGCCATCATTGGCTCCTTGAGGGGGTCCGTGCTGCCCACCTCCAATGAGTATTGCACTGGGGAGGTGTTCCCCGAGGCCGGGAGTCCGAAATGAATCCCCTCATTATTGTAATTTAGCCCCAAGGAGGTGGTGGCCTCTGTGCATAACATATGATATTGGCCCCAGAGAGGTGGTAGTCCCCGGGCCATGGATCTAAAATTGACCCCCTCATTATTGTATTTTAGCCCCGGGGAGCTGGCGCAGCCCCCTGCACACATCTATATTTGTGCCGGGTAGGTGGTGGTCCCCAGGACCAGGGGTATATAAAGTACCCCCTGGCTAAGTAATGGCCCCCGGGGCTGTGGATGGGTGGCGAAGGTGGCCCCCGCATTCAATTACAAATTGTGCCCCGGGATGTAGTGGTCCCCGAGGATGCAGGGGGCATGTGCCCAATCTCATTAAAGATTAGCCACAGGGAGGTGGCAGTCCCTGGGGCTGCCGGGGGTCCAACCTCCCCCTCCCCATATTTTATTTGTAATTGTGCCCCCAGGACGTGGAGGTCCCCAGAGCTGCAGAGGAGCGGAGTGGCCTCCCCTTCAAAATGTCTTTGCCCCTGGGACTTGGCTCACCCAGCGGCTTCACTGAAACATGAACAGGAGCCTATGCTTGTTTTTTTTTTATTTTCAGTGGATCCGCCACGACTCCCACTGAAAATGTTAAATACATGCTTTTTTACTCTGAGGAGGTAGACTGTCCCTTCCCTGGCCCCTTTTCTTCTTTTTTTCTATGGACTAGGCTGAAGCCGCGTCCCAACATTGCTGCCAATACTTCCTGGTTGAAGTGTTGGCAGACAATCAGATCTCAGCACTATATATATATATACATATGTATGTATATATATATATATATATATATATATATATATTTGTATATAGATAGATAGATAGATAGATAGATAGATAGATAGATAGATAGATAGATAGATAGATAGATAGACCTACTACAGCAGGTGGCAGGGTCAAAAAGGTAGCAGGTTCAAAAAGGAGGCTCAGTGAAATAAAGTATTTGGCTAAGGTCACATAATTTGATCAAGCAGGATGCCAGGATTTATCAATGATTTTTCTTTCAAGCTGTGCAATCCAGCGACTAGATGGGCATCTCTGACATCAAGTGTTAATGCGTTGTTCTTAAGTCTTGGAGTCCCGAAATTATAGTGTGGGTGAAGGCAGAATGCTGTTGTGATCAGGAGGCCATAAACCATGTTTTTTTCTGCAAATACCTTTTTTTTTCATTAGGGCATAACTATTAACTGTCACTAAAATAAGATGTCACACACAAAAATGCCACAAAATGCAATCTTGTGACACAAACTTTTCATTTTTTAGCCATATTCCATTACATAATATCCTGGGGGTCTGATAAAGAATCATAAAAACCCCTGTCAAATTGAAAAAAGAACCACTTGATGAAACCCAAAAAATCAAAGGGAACTAAAATACTAATATTGGCTTACTAAAATCTGAATTAATTTTCTTGAAAAACACACAGTAATCACAGGTCCATGAGAAGACTTCTGATCTGTAAACCTGTAAAACAACATATAATACCTACCTTCACAAAACACTAT
The DNA here is from genome assembly GCF_031143425.1 of Pleurodeles waltl. Lineage (NCBI taxonomy): Eukaryota > Metazoa > Chordata > Amphibia > Caudata > Salamandridae > Pleurodeles > Pleurodeles waltl. The sequence continues at coordinate 353,549,235 of NC_090438.1, forward strand.
TTCAAAATACAACATAAACATTACATAAACTGTAATAAACACAACAAATAACATGACAATATTTAAAACAACATGAGCCTAGTACCAAACTTCATATAGGCCTAAACCACAGCAAACACACATTAAACAAATACTACTAAATAACTGTCAAAATGATAACTAGCTAGATCTACCCATATTCCTCATACCCCAAACTCTCTATAGAACAAGTTAAAAAACCTCTTATTCAACAATCAATAGCAGGTAACCAGGAGTCACTCCCACCAAATCTGATGAAAAATGACAGTTCAGAAAACAATTGGACTTTAACCAAATGTTTTTAGGAATGTATAACAACTATGTAACAATTGTATAAAATATGTCGGAAAATACCAATACAATTATTAAGAAAAATATAAATAATGGAATAAATGATGTAAGTAGAACTATAAAAACAATAAATATGATAATGTACTACTGTTTATAATATACCTACAAATGATATAAAACTTGTTATAAAAAATGCATGTATAACAAATGTATATGGTTGAGAAAATGTATCATATTTGTAGAAATGTTGAAAAATACCAATATGTAGAACACTGTTAAAAAAATATACTGTTTGCATTTCACAAAAAAGTATAATACAAACTTTTCATTTTATCTTATATAACAAAATATGTGTCTAACAATGTAAATATATTTGTTAATTAAAATATAAACAAAAAAGAACAATATAAAAAATGTATAAAATGTGTCATTTACTATCCTTTAAAAAAGTCAATATGAATGATGTTTGTGAAAAATGCCATACTTATAATTTTTCATCATCTTATATGTACACTCTCATTTAATATATTTGACTAACCATGTTATACACAAAAGTGGTTATATTTACTACTCCTACTCCTAGTGAAACCATTTTGATGGTTGTGTTCTACAGTAAAAGGGTCACAACTACTCTTCCAATTTCACCCATAACAATTTTGGGGAGAGTGTGCAACATTAAAGGGCTTCCGTACACTAGAGGTACTGTGGCCCATATTTATACTCTGTTCGCGCCGGATTTGCGTCATTTTTTTAATGCAAATTTGGCGCAAACTTAACTCCATATTTATACTTTGGCGCTAGACCCATCCAGCGCCAAATTTATGGAGTTTGAGTCATTTTTTGTACGTGAAAACCTACCTTGTGCTAATGACATGCAAGGTAGGTGTTCCTGTGCAAAGAATTACTCTAAGGCATGTGCGCCTTATTTATCCTCTGGCGTCAAAATAACGCACAGGAGGAGGCGGGCTTTAAAACATGATGCCCAGCCGGATTTGCGCCGTTTTTTAATGCCTGGGTCAGGGCAGGCGTTAAAGGACCTGTAGGCTCATTTCCATGGTAGGAGACCATGGAAGCAGTCCACAGGTGCTCTTCTCTGCACCCAGGAACATCCCCTGCCACCCTAGCCCACCCCTGGAGGACACCCATGGATGGGGTGATTCATCCATGGTGAGTGCAGGTAAGTATATATATATTTTTTGTAAGTGACATGGGGGCCCTAACTTGGGCCCCCCTACATACCACTGTGCCCAATGGCCATGCCCAGGGGACTTACGGCCATTGGGCAGGGGGGCATGACTCCTGTCTTTGCTAAGACAGGAGAAATTTCCATGGGGGTTGTGCAACAAAAAAAGGCACTAGTCTGGTTAGAGCCAATATTTTTTACTCCAACCTGACTTGCACCATTCTTTTGCGCACAACCTCCATTCTTCCCTTCGCCTCCGCTGCCCAGTTACCATAATTTATTTTGACGCTAACCAGGTCACATCGCCGGCTAACTTGATTCCATAAATAAGGCGTTGGAATGGCGTTAGCCGGCGTAAACTTTTTGACGCAAATCTGCCCTGGCGCTGATTTGCATCAAAAAGTATAAATATGGGCCTATTTTCACTATTCCCACTCTAATGTAAGCCATTTAGGAGAAGGTGTGGGACATTAAAAAATCTAAACAAATTTGTGAAAAGTGGTGGTCATTAAAGTGGTCCCATTTACTATTCCCACTCCAATCTAAACCATTTTAGGGAATGCTTTGCATATTAAATGAGTCACATTTACTTACTACAATCTAAAAAACTTTAGGGAATGTTGTGGACACTAAAGCAGTGACATTTACAGTTACCACTCCAACCTAAGCCATTTAGGGGAAGATGTAGGACACTGAAGTGGCCACATTTACTATTCCTACTTCAATCAAAACCATTTTGGGAAGTGCTTTGGACACTAAAGACGAACATTTATTATTTCCATTCCAACCTATACTGTTATGGGGACAGTTTTGGACACTAAAATAATCAGATTTACTGTTCCTAGTTCACTCCAAATACATTTTTGAAGATGTTTAAAAGTAAAGAGAGCACAACATATATTTATCACCCCTTAATAAAAACCTGGTATTTTTACTAATATTTAATCTAAAAATAGTCATACAAATTCTCATATGTTTTATATAAAAAAATAATATATGAAAATCCACAAAAAATAAGCATACATTATTAATAAATTATGTAATAACACAAAAAGAAAGTATGTTTCATTAATTGTAATTAATACGTAGACGTTTTCCACCACTCATAATAGAAATAGCACAATGAATGATTAAATACATAACAAATATAACCAATTTAACTATGGAAATAAACTTATACAGAATTATGAATTTAATTTTTTTCATATACCATTGCGAAAAAAACATAACAACATATGTATATTAAAATATTTGTTAGAATTACTTTAATTTTCCATCAACATACCTAGAACTAAATTAAAAATATAAATTATCCTAAGAATCAACTATAAATATTTTACAGTTAAAATTATGAATCACTTAAAAAGCCATAATTTATCAAATTAATTTACAATAACATTTGTAATGCATAATATAAAAGATTATAAATAAAAAACGTATTTCAATAATTAAGTTTCTACAAAATAAAAAATAATTAAAAATACAATTTCTACACAATAAAAACTGCTACATAATAAAATAAGTGTATGCAATTTAACAACAAAGCATATAGAAACTAACCCAAAACATATGAACATTTTCACTCATTGTTTTTCAATAAATACATTCAAACAATAAAATATTTTTCAACATAAATTAAAAAAATATGCTATTATTAATAGATTATATATCAAATATATCAAAAATATTTCTAAAATAGTAAAACATAAGAAAACATTAGTAAAATGAAAATATATTTAATTAAACATTAGTTCCCAAAATTTCTATATTTTTGCATTAAAGATAAAATAATAAGTATAACAATACAAATTAAATCAATTAAATATCATATTATCACTGATACAGTGATTTGTTTTTTCCAGATACAGACATTTTTAAAATCTCCCCACTCTTTTAACCTATAAACCCAAAATCAGACTCCGAAAATGTAATAAAGCTTATAAAAAATTACTCTAGTATATTAAAAAATATAATATTTACATTTTACAGTAAATAAATCAGAAAAAAGCATTCAACCCTAATAAATAGTCCAAAAAACATAATATAATAACCATGAAAACAATAATATATATAACAATATATAATATATACAATGCTTCAAACGGTATTCTTAACTTCGATATTTCTGTCCATGATATTTTGCACATCGCAATAATTTTGACGCAATATTTTGGTTTCACAATATTTTTTATTCAATGTTTTGTCTAAACACCATCCTTAGAGGTCTCAATTTTGTAGCAGTTAGGATTTTCTTCTACACTTACAGAAGAAGAAAAACATTTAGTTGTCTCTCCTGCCAACAAATAGTGGTAATGTTTTTTTAATCTTAAACCATACAGGCTCATGCTGAATAACACAAAAAAATGCACTGTGCTTCAGCGTCACCCCTATAGAACAGTCATTTTTATCCCAGCACTTGAAATGTCATCATCATTGGTGCTACATAAGGACTTCCTAGAATTTCATGGTCATTTGCAACTCATCTATTAGATCAAGTTTGTTGTACTCTGTTAGCCCCATTGACAGCCTGCAATGGTTTCAAAGTACTCAGTAAGTGGCTCAACAGAGATCTAGTGAAGTTGTAATTTGCTAACTACAATCAGGAACAACATTGAACAAGGGTCGGGCTGCAGGACATGAAACCTAAAGTAGGATACACAGGAATAGTCACAGCAAAGCCATCAAATGAACCAAGAAGGCTTTCATGTAAAACACATCCTTGGGGCACCCAATCAAACTAAGGAAATGTTTAACATCTACCACGAGTTAGCAAACCTAGTGTTATTTACATTCAGTCAAATGTTGGTCTTTTAATACAGATACGATGCTAGGGTGAAAAGAGAACGGAGAAAATATAACAAAGAAAAATGCCCAACATTCAGTAATCAGCTTGCTCGACCACTATAGTAAAAACCTTTCCATGTAAATATCATTTTATAATTTGTCAGGACCACCTTGAGTCAATCTTTCCCTGAAGAAGATTCTTCATGAGTTCAGGTAGATAATATTATTTGGCTGGATTCTGACACATTAGTACTTTTCTTATTGTAGGAATGAGCATGATTAGGCTCAAAAGATTTATTGCTCATACTCAGAGTTCCGGGAATGTCAAATATACATGAAGATTCAAGTGGTTACTTCTCCAGGAAATAAAAGATATTGGCCCTGATTACGATTTTGGCGGTTGGACCAGCAAACAGCCATGTTGGCTGTCCTGGAAAGACCGCCTCACCAGCAGTCCCCTAGACCACTGTATTATGAGATATACAGGCAGGACTGCAAACCGTCAAGCAAAAAAGGTAGACCGCCAGTGGCAAGGTGGCTTGTGTCTTGGTGCTCCGATCACCAGTACTATAAGAGCCACAGCCAACCACCGAGCATATTACAGTCAGATAATCGCCATGGCAGTCAGCCAATGGTAACATACAAGTGCACATTAGATGAATTAAAAAACAACACAGTTGACACACATTGACCAAGTGGACACACCTGTAAAGCACACTATAAAACACGCCCCTTCACAGACCACAATCATCTGCATTTCTACACGGACCCAAAGAACCACAACCAGCACATATCGATTGTTACATAGATTAGGCACCCCTTTTTTCACCAACCCTCAGAACACCCGTCACACACTTTTGTCCGTTTACACCCTATTGCACTTCCCCTCTAACGTAAGTCCCTGTCACCCTCTTTTTTTGTCCACCATGTAACATGTGAAAAATTCCTGTTTCTCTGAAGATGAGTTAAGAGTCATGGTGGATGAAATCATAAGAGTAGAACTACAATTGTTTTGGATCACAAGTCCAGCATCCTCTTCTCAGTAGGAAAATGAAATTGCGGGACAGGGTTGTTGACAGAGTGAATGCTGTAGGCACCACCCCTCACACAAAGGAGGACATTAGAAAGAGGTGAAACTACCTCAAGGGCAAGGTCCATTCTCTGGCCTCCAGGCACCAGCTACCGGCCAAGAAGAACGGTGGTGGCCCTCCCAGTGCCCCATTACAATTCATTCCCTTTGAGGAGAAGGTCTAGGCCTCCTGCATCCTGAGGGCTTGACAGGAATACCTGGGGAAGTAGAGTCTGGTAAGTTACAACACAAGAACCTTAGAAGAAATGCAATGTCATGCATGCCCACAGCTCAGCTTTTGCCACTGTCTTGTTCATGTACCTCACCAACATTCAATACACAGAGTATCGGAGTGTTAACACTGTCAATCTGTATTGTTAGACCCAGCACCACAGTTACCAAAGCCCATCACATGCCATATGTCTGAGTGGTGCCTGGAAATCTCACAATAACTAAAACACTTTCCAGGATCCATGATATGTCCCAAAATTTAAATATATGTTCAAACCTAAATACAGCCTGCATACACATATGTAATACACAACAGTTGTCAAGTGTTGGGGAGTAGAGGGTGTAGCCTAAGTGCAACTCCCAGCATGCCCTGTTTATGTAAATACAAACACCAGCCCAGTGTTCTCTTGTCCAAAGACCCCTGTTTAGCGTCTCCCAAATGAAGTCTACATACTTGGTGGGATAACATTTGTCAAGTCTGTGTAGTAGAGGGAGTGATCAAAATGCAAAGCACAATGGGCGCTGTCCCAGTAATTCAAACCACCAGCCCAGTGGTCACTTGTACCAATACCCCTGTTTGTGAACTCCCCAAAAAAGTGTACTCACCTGGGAGGGTACCATTTGTATAGTGTGTGTAACAGAGAGCGTGATCTGAATGCAAAGCACAATAGGCCCTGTTCCAGTAACTCCAACTAGCAGCCCGTGGTCACTTGTTCAAATACCCCTGATTGTGAACTCCCAAGGGAAGTGTACTCACCGGGGAGGATGCCATTTGTATAGTGTGTATAGTAGAAAGAGTGTTCTCACTGAAATACACAATAGGCTCTGTTTCAGTGACTCCAAACACCAGCCCAGTGGCCACTTGTCCAAATACCCAAGTTTGTGAACTCTCAATGGAAGTGTACTCACCGAGGGGATACCATTTGTATAGTGTGTGTTGTAGGTGGAGTAACCTGAATGCAACTCCCAGCAGACCTTGTGTCTGTAACTCCAAGCACCAGCCCAGTGTTCACTTGCCCCAATGCATCTGTTAGTCTCTCTTAAATGAAGTTTACCTATCTGGGAGGATACCGTTTGTCAAGTGTTGGGAAGTAGAGGGAGTGACCTGACTGCAAAGCCCAATAGGCTCTGTTCCTCTGACTCTAACCACCAGCCCAGTGTTCACTTGCCTCATTTATCCCTGTGTCTTAGCTCTCAATTGAAGTGTTCTCACTTGGGAGGATACCATTTATATAGTGTGTATAGTAGAGAGAGTGACCTGACTACAACTCCCAGCAGGCCTTGTGCCAGTAACTCCAAGCACCAGCCCAGAGTTCACTTGCCCCAGTACATGTGCTAGTGAACCCTCAATTGAAGTGTACTCACTTGTGAGAGTACCATTTGTAAAGTGTGTGTAGTAGAGGGAGTGACCTGACTACAAAACCCAACAGGTCTTGTGTCAGTAACTCCAAACATCAGCCCAGTGGTCACTTGTCCAAATACCCCTGTTTGTCAACTTTCAAATGAAGTTTACTCACCTGGGAGTGATCGAGAACAGGTCATGCTCAAATCAGAGATGTGTCTGTCTGCCTAGCTCTAGCTTGACTTGCTAACCCAAGATAAAACTACTGAGGACAGGAATGACACCTTACCCAGTGTGCACATCAAGTATTCCTAAGGCCTCAAGATACATCACCAGTTTGGCAGCAGCAGCTGAGACATTGACACAGCACTGTGCACATGATGACTCTAGTCACATATATAACAAAGGCCTGGGTCTGCCTGCACCCCACTCAACTTGGCCTCAAAATGGTCCACTGTGTTGCCTGCACTAGTGGTAAAATGTCATTTTCAGGCCACACTCCAAAGTGCAACTGATCTGCACATCTCATTAGCAGCTTGAGTCAAATTGAATTGGCATGCTTTACACGTCATATCAAATCAGCCAATACCATGGTTACTTGGCACAATTGGATTAACTACAAATTAACTTTGCCCAAGGTCTCTGTTCACTGTAACACAAAACCTTTGGTGACAGATGTCACAATACAACCAGTAACAATGTATGTTTTACCTTAACAGGTAGATCTGCCACTGGGCACACAGAGGCCATGGAGCAAACTACCACTACCCCTTCCCCAGGATGAAACCCTTAGTGATGTCGACATTCCCGGACATCTGGATGTGGAGGACCGTTCTGGCCCATCTGTGCAGCCTGTTCAGGCTGCAACAATGAGTCTCACTGTGTCCACAACATCACCTCCCAGCCCTGTTGTTTCAACATCCCAGGCAACCATTCACCCGCCAACCCATGTAACTCGCACAGTGTCCACCATCTTGTGCCCCAAAGTCCTAGATCCTGCGGTGCAGCACAAAACTTCGGACAATGAGGGTCCAGGAATCAGTTAGAGAAGGCACCCTGTGGCAGGGGCACAGGCCTGTGGCGGTAGTGTGCATGTTAGGGATGCTGGGCCAGTGGGATGAGGCCACTGTGGCTGCTCTTGGCCAGGACATCATTAACCACATCTTGGGGGTCTAACAAGAGTCCCAAGGCCTGATGGGCAAGACGTTCACCGAACTACAGGAAATCAAGCAGCTAGAGAGGAATATGCATAGGGACATGTGTGAACAGATGGAAGCCAGCAATTCCAACATGGCCTCCCTAACAGGGGAGTTTAGGGACATACACACCACCCTGAGCAGGGCTTTTCAAAACCAGTCTACCCTTTCCTTTGGTTCATCTACAGAAGGCCCATCAACATTCGTGCTGGCCATAGGAAGGGAGGCCCGGCCAGAGGAACAACAGACAACAGGCAACCTTGCCTCTGTAGCAGCTTATCCACCACCGCAACCTGGGATGCCCAGCAAGCAACCCACTCAGTGCAGATGGCAAGCCTCCCACTATTGCCAGCAATAAACCTCTTCCATAAAGACCTCCTTTGTGTACCCCACATTCACTCTGGACTGATCCTGAACCACCTACCATTTCCAATGGGAGGAGTACTCTGGTCATTGGACTCCCAGTGGTGTGGAATCTACTACAATGATTTCATTCAGCATGATTGACTTCTTCACAAATTAATTTTTGTTATGTCACATATATTTTCTGTTGGTCATAACTTCACAATAATATCACCTTTCACTGACTCATAGGCCCTCATTCCGACCCTGGCGGTGGAGGGCAGAGGAAGCACTGCCAACAGGCTGGCGGTGCTTCCCGGGCCATTCTGACCGCGGCGGTAAAGCCGCGGTCAGAAAAGGGGAACCGGCGGTTTCCCGCCGGTTTTCCCCTGGCCCAGGGAATCCTCCATGGCGGCGCTGCTTGCAGCGCCGCCATGGGGATTCCGACCCCCTTCCCGCCAGCCTGTTCCTGGCGGTTTACACCGCCAGGAAGAGGCTGGCGGGAACGGGTGTCGTGGGGCCCCTGGGGGCCCCTGCACTGCCCATGCCACTGGCATGGGCAGTGCAGGGGCCCCCTAACAGGGCCCCACAAAGATTTTCACTGTCTGCTTAGCAGACAGTGAAAATCGCGACGGGTGACACTGCACCCGTCGCACCCCTGCAAATTCGCTGGTTCCATTCGGAGCCGGCTTTCTCTTTGCAGGGGCTTTCCCGCTGGGCCGGTGGGCGATCTTTTGGAGATCGCCCGCCGGCCTAGCGGGAAAGTTGAAATGACCCCCGCGGTCATTTGACCGCAGTGCGGTCTTTGGGCGGTTTCCGCACGGCGGGCGGCGCCCGCCGGGGTCGGAATGACCCCCATAGTCTGCTAATTTTGATTTCATAATAAGCCATGTAGATATGTCAGAACATGTGAACCATACGATGATGATGGTCCACGGTACTTGTTCAAGATGGGATAGGTTGCATGTACACAGTGTCCAGCTCAGGATTACAACCATCCCACACAAACACATACAAGCAAGTGTCTAGACAAAGTAAATATTGTATTACAGTGTTCAGAGCATAGGCTGTCAACATGTCTGAACTATTGGAAATCATAAATGATTGACTCATACTGAGTAAATAAACATATTTACAGGTACTAACCTCCAGATCATGGAAGGAAGTGATTTGTCAGACATTGTCCTGTAGAATAGGCAAACAATGAAGTGGTTGATGTCACCAGCCTGAGCCTTATCACAGTGGTTCCCAACCTTTTGACTTTTTTGTACCCCGACTTTATCATTACTGGAACCCGGGGACCCCCACTGAATAATTATTGGAATCCAGGGACCCTCCCACCCACTCATTACTGGAAGCTGGGGACCCAGGCCTAAACATAGTTGATGATTTCAAACTCAAAGCAATGCATAACAAATACAGAAACAAGCATTCATCAAACACATAAACAAATGATAACATATTTTATTTATTTAACAAACAAATACAAATACAAAACATAAAAAAATATTTTGAATGGGAAGATTTTAGCTTTTTTCAATTCAATTGAAGCTATACATCACCCTTACCGATTCTGTTTGATGCACCTGCACTGCTCCCATGAATCAATCTGAAGATATTAATTAAATTTTTGGCCTGCAATTTCAAATCCTGTGACATTTACAGTATGTTTTCAAATGCTCAATTGGATAGTCACTTTATTTATATACACTTTATTAATTTGTTAATATTATTTAATTCTTTAAGCAGTCGCGGACCCCCTGAGGAGGCTTTGCGGACCCAGATCACACGTTTGGAACCACTAGCTTATCACATACCACACCAAAGTATTTCAACATCACAGAATCCAAGATACAGACAGATGGCAGTACAATAGGGCCTGATCAGAGGGCCATCATAATCCAGTGCTCATGCATCTGGTGGTATGGCAAAAACATATGTCAGTGTTGTGGCACAGGCACCTTGGCCTACAATGATGAAACACATCTCAAGCTATATACAGGTCATACAAAAAGAGTGTTTAGATAATGTGAAGGGAAAATTACTTGGTTGTGGTCTAGGACTGCATATTGTTTGTCCACATGATGACATAGATGATGCATTAGGCCAACCAAAGCACACAAAACAAGTCCAATTTGCACTTCTCACCTTCCACCAAAACACTGTGCAAGCTGTCTCGGCGCAGGTCTCCTACATCCAAACCCTGTGACCTACATTACCTGGAACAATCCATGTCCACTTCGTAAGTCAGGACAGCATTACATATCAGCCAATGTCACAACTCTGAAATGCCCTCATGAAGATGTTATGGTGAAGGTACCTGTACACTGAACAAAACACATATAGTATAGGCTTGAAACCATGCATACAACACCAGCAAGCATCTAGAAAACAAAGTACATTGCAAGTAAACTGACACAAACAAAGGAACATCATCAAGGTGGGGATGTGTTAAGAGCTATCTAACCAATCAGCCTTTGGTTGATTATTGCACAGTATCAGCTCCCTAGCTGTTTCCAAAACACTCAACTCCACACATTCTCACAATTACAGTTCATTGTACAGTCACAGCCATAACATCACATGCCATTTTTACGCTCATAAGAAGTAGCTGTGGATGAGATCTTCTCGCAAGTCAATTCCTTTTTCTTCACCACTGTCATCCTCAGTTGGCATGTCAGGATTCTCACCTGGTGGCACCGCAGACTCCCTTTACCCTGGGATTTATGGGATATTCCACCTCAGGGTGATGTTGTGGAACATTGTCAGAAATAGGGTCTTTGGTTGGCAGTCAAGTTACCCCCTGTCCAACAAGGACCCACATTCTAGTTAGGGTAAGTCACACACAATCCAAATTATCCTGTGCCCACCCTCTGGTAGCTTGCCACTGAGCAGTCAGGCTTAACTTAGAAGGCAATGTGTAAAGTATTTGTGCAATAAATCATGCAGTAACACAGTAGAACACCACAAAAATACACCACACAGTGTTTAGAAAAATATATAATATTTACCTGGTAAGATGCAGGTCAAAACGAGTAAGATTCAATAAGTACACATTGAAATATCAATTAGAAAATTATATAAAGAGTCTTTAGTTCTTAAAAAGCAACAATTGTCTCTTGCAAGCAAAAAATATCTGGTTTGCGTTCAAATTGTCCACAAGGAACCGCAGAGGAGGAGTTGCTTGGAAAACAGGGAGGTGCACGTTGATTTTTCCGGCACACAGATGATGCATCACTGAGTTTTCATGCAGGGCAGGCTTTGCGTTGATTTTCGGCACAGAGACTTGGATCCTCTTCGGGTTGTTGGGTTTGGGACGCCACAGGGACTATGCATTGAAATCCTGGGCATGCAGGATGAAGTCACAAGGGTTGTGTTGATCCAGTGGGCGTTGTGTGAAAATTTCTGCCACACTGCAGGTGCTGCGTCGATTCCTCTCAGGACGTTGGGCTGTGTCGTTCTGGTTCGGCTTTGCCTCGATCCAGTGGGCCGTGCATCGAATTTCCAGTCGCACGCTGGTGCTGCATCAATGTTCTCATCGAGAAGTCGGGATGCGTTGTTCGAGCTTGGCGTGCAGTTATTTTCTCACCGCAGGCTGTGAGTCGTTTCTTGCAGGCTGTGCAACGATTTTTGCCGCACAAGGAGTTCTTTTGCAGAGATGAGTCTTGAGACTTCAGTGAACAGGAGGTCAGCTCTATCCAAGCCCTTGGAAAGCACTTGTCAGCAGATCCAGAGGACAACAAGGCAGCAGGGCAACAGCAGGCCAGCAGTCCTTTGCAGAAAAGCAGTCAGGTGAGTCCTTTGGGCAGCCAGGCAGTTCTTCTTGGCAGGTTGCAGGTTCTGGTTCAGGGATTCTTCACCAGTTGTATCTTGTCCAAAAGAGTCTGAGTTGGTAGGGCCAGAGACCTTGCTAAGATACCCAAATGTGCCTTTGAAGTGGGGGAGACTTCAAAGAGAGGCTTTGAAGTCCACAAGGTCCCCTTTCAGTTCCATCCTGTCTGCCAGGGTCCCAGTAGGGGGTCTGGCAGTCCTTTGTGTGAGGGCAGGCTATTGTCCTTTGACATGTAAGTGTCATGCCCTCCACCCTCCCAGCACAGGAAGACCCATTCAATATGCAGATGTGTGCAAGTGTGACTGGGCACCCTGTGTTTGGGGTTTGTCCGAGTGGAATGCACAAGGGAGCTGTCAACTAACCCAGCCAGATGTGGATAGTAAGACACAGAAGGATTTAAGTGCAGAGAAATGCTCACTTTCTAAAAGTGGCATTTCTAAAAAAGTGATAGTAAATCCAACTTCACCAGTCAGCAGGATTTTGTATTACCATTCTGGCCATACTAAATATGTCCTTGTTATCCCTTTCAGATCTGAATCTACCACTCAAACAGTATATGAGGGTAGCTCTAATGTCAGCCTATGAAAGGAGCAGGCCTCTCAGCAGTGTAAAAACAAATGTACGAGTTTTACACTGCCAGGACATACACACTGCACAGGTACATGTCCTGCCTTTTATCTACATAGCACCCTGCCCTATGGGTTACCTAGGGCATACCTTGGGGGGACAAAAGGGGAGTTTAAGGCTTGGCAAGTACTTTTAAATGCCAAGTCGAAGAGGCAGTGAAACTGCACACAAAGGCCTTGCAATGGCAAGCCAGAGGCAAGGCTAAGAGGTAAGAGGCTACGTATGTGGGTGGTACAATCAGTGCTACAGGCCCACTAGTAGCACTAGTAGCATTTAATCTACAGGCCCTGGGCACATGTAGTGCACTTTACTGGGGTCTTACAAGTAGATTAAATAAGACAATTGGGTATTAACTAATGTCCCCATGTTTTAAGGGAGAGAGCATATGCACTTTAGCACTGGATAGCAGTGGTAAAGTGTGCAGAGTCCTAAAACCAGCAAAAACAGAGTCCAAAAAGTGGAGGGAGGCAGGCAAAAAGTTAGGGGTGACCACTCGAAGGCTGTCAGGTCTAACAAGCATGCACCATGCCACAGTGATCTGAAACACTTTCCCGGCTGAGTAGAAGAAGAATCCACCAGTCTTGTCCAGACAGCAAAATCTGGCCATCAGGAACCCAAAAGCCAGCTCCACTGGCTGCTGTGTTCTTACATGAGCCTCATTGAAGCAGACTTCATTTGGCGTAGTAGAATTCCTCTGTCATGTAGTCATTTTAGTTATAGCTTCATGCACGTTACTTTAGAACACAGTGCACTTTAACCTAGATATATTTTATTCAGCTTTGTTGATTATTTTAACAATAGCCACTTTTGCGGTCTTGTTTAATTTCTCTCTATCTAGCTGTTCTTTGCTTAAGCCAACACTACGTTCTCAAACAAGACTTTCTTGTTCACTCTATGCTTCTTTCAAGGCTGCAGTGAGATAGGTTGCCGGTGAACGTGGTAAAAGTTTTGTCTCTGGTATTCATGGAAACACAAACATCCTTACGTAGAGACATTTTCTCAGAACATCAGCTGTTTTATTATAAAAACACTTCCATGTTCCATACACGTTAGAGGGAGATTCCAGTCAGATGACCACGACTGTATGCTGATTTGCTGAATGCTTCGCTACAACTGCTTCTGCAGACTTCAGGCCTTTGCTCAGGTATGGGGGATGATGTCTTCCCAGGAAAACCTGAAGGGCAGAACTAGGGCGTAACAAGCTGTGCTTTAATATAGCCTAGGTAGGAATTAGTCTATTGATTCTAGTGACAATATGGTAGTGTTATTTCTATGCTTTACTCTCCTTGTCACAATTGTAATCCTGTCATGCTTTGTCGTCCTGGTTATTGCAGTAAATGCTTTCTTATCTAAGATGAGATTGTTTAATTAAAACCTTATTGAAACACATACTGCCTCTGTTTGTCATTGTATCTGTGAGACCAATGTAATTGAGAGAAACGGATGAGATCTGAGTGACCATGATTTCCCTGAAAAATCAATTGTGTCATGCGCTCGGCTGCACAATCATCCCTGCTCTTGGGTAGAGATGAGGCACTGCTAGTTAGCCGGAGCACAAATCCAGATTGGGGCGACAGGTGCACCTGTAGTGGGTTAAGACTCAGTCTCCCACACCACAGGCGATTCTGCCACTCAAATCCAGGAGTCTCATTAGAATAATGAGAGCCTACGTTACACCTCAGCGGCGTCAACAACCAAGGGTAGTTTGGATATGCTGAGTCTCCTGTTAAGGAATGAGACATAAGTGCAACAATGAGTCACTCACCTCATTATTGTATCACCTTACATTGCTCATACAATCAGGACAGATGTGACTTACCAACCTGCCAGGCCCTCTCTGGTTGCAGTTGTGACATCAGCTGGGATATGGTGCTCACATTATGAAGGAATCATGAGCTGATCCTGGATAACATGCACACTCATTTGAGATGTAGAGATCTGCCAAACAGACAAGTTGCATGTTGATGGAATGGAAGTTCTTTCTGTTGCAATAGAGTTGTTCACTGGCCTGCAGTGGCACCAAACTAACATGCATGCCACCAATGGCCCCACGTGTGGCATTTGGGCAAAACCATAGAAGTCAGCCTTCACATTGGCTAAATCCTCACGTCGGGCGAACCTGATATGGGTGTTAATGTGTTTCAGCATTGCTGATAGGAAATCATTCAACACCAGACTGAACATAGATTGGGACATAGCAGCAGATAGGATCACTGTGTGTTGGAATGAACCTGTGGCCAGGAGGTGCAATACTGACATGACTTTTACAATGGGTGGTATGCAGGTTGGATTACTGGTAGCTGGCATCAGATCTGGCTGCAACTGATGGCATAAGTCCACTTTTTTTGCCTATTCAGATGGTATAACTTGATCACATGGCATTCCTCCATGGTCTGAAGGTCTGGAAGTACACAGTAGACAGGAGGTTGTTGCATCCTCCCTCTTTCAGGGTACCTATGTGTGTCAAGACATGATCCGCACCATTAGTCAGTGTGTCCACAGCAAAATACATGATGCATG
The DNA here is from genome assembly GCF_031143425.1 of Pleurodeles waltl. Classification (NCBI taxonomy): domain Eukaryota; kingdom Metazoa; phylum Chordata; class Amphibia; order Caudata; family Salamandridae; genus Pleurodeles; species Pleurodeles waltl. The sequence goes on from NC_090438.1 coordinate 353,564,670, forward strand.
CCAACAATATCATGTGACAAAGCATTTCTGACTGGATGGACGTGACACCAGGTACACATCACAACTGAGAACTACACAAGGGTCAAATGTGAGCCACATGGTTGTTAACACAAACATCCACAACAAGAATTCAGTCATCACACAACTATCTGCTACACATTTCATCCTCAAAATGGAACTGTATTTTCCGACCGACAAAAACTACTATTGGCCGTGGTGGGCTGTGTACAGCCGTCATAAGCCATCTGTGCCCTTCAAAACACTACACTGGTGGTTGTGTAGCTAGACCTACACAAGAAGACATATTTAGGGTGTTTCTAATGATATGAAATGTATATTGTTGTTGTGATGCATTTTACAGGACCTTATACAGCATTTCAAGCCGGCAAAATGGAGGATGTCTGACTTACTCTACTGGACATCAGGATTCGCCTGCATCTGCCGGTGGAAGTTGTCCACACAGTAGGCAGTTCCAACTGGGGAGGACACAGCGATAGGCTGATGCTGTTGTCTGTGGCAGTCGCAGCCCAATGGTTGTGTCCATCGGCGGTGATGACTGAGTACGTGGTGTATCTCTACACCATGTTGTGCAAAATCAGTCACTTGACTCCTGACACTGCTGCCAGCAACACCTCCACCACTTCAGCTGCTGTGGTGCCTCTGGGAGCAATCATGGCACAATCATGCCACATCCAGCAGGTGAAAGGGCCCCTGCCTTCTCCCCAGAGAAGCTGGAGAGGCTTGTGAGTGAGGTCCTTCCCCTTTATGGACAGCTCCATGACTCACCAGAGGAGCTGGTAAGTACCTCATTGGTACAATTGACTCTGTTCTACCCCACCCTTTCCCTCCTTACAGGCTACAATGTGTGATATCAATGGGATGTACATGGTGCAGGTATTGGTGACCAGTAGTATATGTTATGTTCATTCACAATGTGTGATTTGATGTTTTTAGGGTCCTAGATCCACCTTCTGTTGGATGCACATAGCTGGGCAAGGAGACCTTACTGCCATACATTTCTTTGTTTATGATGGTTGTAAAATGTTAGACAAGATCTATGTGCTTGACAGCATGAGTTGTTCATGCATTTTGTCTGAACATTTCAGGATTGTGTAAGCAATGTGTATTGTGCCACAGATCTTTCACCCCACATCTGGCCTTGCCAAACTGTTGTCCGGAAGGCATATCATGACTTACTGTGCCATTCAGGTTGCCACACAAGGCACAAGCAGTATTGCTGAATCCACATGATGTACTGTCATGCACGGAAGTGATGGAAGTGTGAGTGTCATGTAAGTTCGGTATGCTTAGCCTGCAGGGACCAGGGCCTGTCAAATGTATCTCCCAGTATACAACATAGTCCAGGCTGTGGAAGTCACTGTGGCTATGCAACTGTGCCACTGTGCCCACTCAATGTATACCAATTATCACAAGCACACCGAAATGTTCACGTGAATTTGGATTAAATGACAAAAGAACATTGAATGATAAGTGCATAAGTGTACTCAAAGGCAGCCTTCTGGAAGTTTGTACATCAACATATATATTATAATAAACACAGAAATAAGGCACGGGGTCTGTCTTGTTGGTTGTCGATGACGTTTTGACCCTTGTTATGGATGTTTGTTCTCTGCCTGGGAGAACCAGTGACTTTGTGGCCAAGGCAATCCTTATCCTTGGATGTGCCATATCTCTTTGGGAGCTGCATCGATATTGTTTTAAGTACAGGTTGTTGTGACCAACTATCCATTAAGGCACTGAGTTTGATATATATTCTTGAATTTTGACACTATAACCTATGGTCATAATGACATGATGCAGCTGCAGTCCCTGTATTGCGACCATTCCCTATGTTATTTTTTGTCCTGATGAGACCCTAACGTCCAAAACCCAAGAGGCTCCCACCCACATCGCAACCCATCCCTTCCACATCCAAGTCCTCCCCTGGCACACTTGCCCCCCCCCCACGGAAGCACCTATACCCTTCCCCCAAGAAGAAGCCTATCTTTCCAAAGAAAAAGACCCCCCTTCCCAAACCCAACCTCACCCATCCCAAATCCAACCCCACCCCACTCAAGGGAGGTGTCTCCCTGCACACTTAATGCGCCTTCCTTTAGCGGTCACCTGGCAGTGATTGGAGTCAAGTGTGGGCACTGTCATGAGCATGGACACTTTAGACTGGTCAATGACCTTTGATCTTCTTCATTTCAATTGAATAAACCCAAGTCCTTGCTTTTGTTGTCCTGCAATTAATTTTCTACCTTTATGTTGATCCTGAGTAACTTGTATTGTATGCTTACAGTTGTGTGTGTGTTTCACCCTGATTCCTGATCCTTTTGCTGGTGTTTGCATATCTGACTTTGTGGCCAATGCCCAAGACAAGGATGTTGACTGGATGGATATTTGTTTGTTAATGCAATTGGGATCTCATTGCATTGTGTTATGTTTGGTATGGTAAGTATTTCATCTTGTGTTGGCCAATGTCAGCATGTATGGTGTTAGACTTACCCCCCTGATATGGACTGTACATTTGTCTCATGTGCGGAAGCTTGAGGTTTGTTTGCCCACACATAAAGGGTGTTCACTTTTGCTAGCTTCCTTTACATTTGACTGAACATGTGTCCATTTTGCTGTGCGTACCTTGCAGCTACTTCATCTAGATGTATGGCCCATGATGTTGTTGTATGTGCTTTCTTGACTTGCACTTACACACTATGCAGATAGGCATCTCACTTGGCTCTACTATTGTTTGTCCCTGAAATACCTGAAGGACCAATCTCTGTGCAACTGTTGTGCTAGAGGCATGTGCAAAGTGTAATTTGACCCAGAGCAGCATTCTTCCATGAGTGCTCCTGATGCCCTCATCTCTATTGTGAAGGTATTGTTTGCATTGTGAGCTTTGGATATTTGTTTTTCTAACTATTGAGCATCCCATTGTCCTTCCATTGTGTTGTAATGTGGGTCCATTGCCAGGTTGTTTCATGGGGGGGATGTTTGTGTTAAATGACACATCCATACACATGTGTCTTCAATCTGAAGACAGTCCATGGCATGTGATCAATGTGTGTGTGTCGTTTGAATTATGTGTGATGTTGCTGTTGTGTGACACAATGTTTTGAACACTTCACTGTCATGTTTTTGTGGAGTGTGGCTATGCAGTGTAATGAGGCCCTTAATCTATGTTATTTTCTATTATTTAGTTTTAACATTGTACAGTATTATGTGAAGCAAAACCTCAATGTCTTCCTCTGGATGTGAAACCTCTTTGGCGGAGATCCATGAGGTTCGGTCTACCTCTTTGCAAGCCTCACCTGGAAACTCCAAATGATGTTTCTCACAATGAGATTTGATGATTTGTACAGGATAAGGTTTGGATTACAGATGAGAAAAGTACCTGATACAAATTGTGTTTTTTCCTTCCTTTTGCTTCTATGCTCAAGGGATCTGCTGTGGTACCCATCAGGGCTCTTCCCTCTCATCCAATGTTTTCAACATGTACATTTGTCCTTTGATTGTGTTCATTGAATTTTGTGGCTAATCAGCTCTATCATACATAGGTGGCACTCACATTATCTTTTGCCAAGCAAACACCTGGCTCGGTCATGCAATTACCCAATTGTCCCCTAGCTGTTCAACAATAGATGTTGTTTAACTTACTGCAATTAAATGCTAATAACATAGAACTGTTAGTGGCAAAAAGAAACCTAGATAGATGGGATAATACTCCTTGGACCACAGCTATGAGCTTTACACAGATACATTCAACTTCAGTGAATTCTCTTGCGGTTTACCTTGATTCTCAACTATTTATGGTACCACAGATCAAGGCTGTGGTCTCATCTTGCTTTTTTCAACCTGAATAATCAAAAAATACACTTTTGTTTCTGCTTACTTGTTACACATTGAAGACTTTACTTCACATTATGTTATTGTAATTGCTTCTATCCAAGTCACCTTGATCTGTCCCAGTTGCAGCAAATTCAGAATGTTTCTGTTGGTGCTGCTGGCAGACTGAGGAAATCTGATTAAATTTCCAAAGCCATTTTGAATTTTCATTGGCTTTCTGTGAAGCACAGGGTCATTTTTAAGGCGTTGTACCTTATTCACAAAGGGCCAGATGTAGCAAGCTCCCGGTTTGCATTTCTTAAATAGCGAATTTTAGGAAATCGCTATTTTAGAAATGCAAAATGGGATGTATGAAAATTGCGAGTCGGTAATAGCAATTTCTTAAAATTCTCAATCGCAATTTGCGAGTTGCACATACCGAATCGCAAAAAATAGCGAATTGGTTTTTGCAAATCGCAAATTGCGAAAACGGCAACCTGAAACAGCCTGATGATATCACAACCAGGAAATAAGTCAGTCCATGCTGTTTCCAAAAGCCCCACCTACAGGAGCAGGCAGAGAGACCCAGCCAAGCACCAGGGAGGCAATCTTGAGAGCCAGCCAGGACCAAACAGGATTATGGTTACTGATGGGAATGTGAAGGAGAAAGGAGATAGGAAGCGCAAACTCAAATTCAGTTAGCAGGAATTGGAGATGCTTACCAAGGATGTGGTCAGGAACCACAACAAACTTTTTGGAAAAAACTGGTGCCTGAAAGTGAGAAGAGGAAACTGTGGTCAGACATCCAGACCAAAATATGAGATGGGGTGTTGCGCAGCGCTCTGTCGAAGAGATAAGAAAACGCTGGTATGAAGGAGGCAAAGAGCACCCAAGGAGGACCACTCACCCAGACACCGTCTACACCAGTGGAAGAGATGGTGGAGTCCACACTGCTTCCTGAAGCTGTCAGTGGTGTCACTGACATTGACACCTCAGGCACACCCAGCACCAGCAAAGGTAAGGGCAGTAATGATGTGTTTCCCCATATGTGCATGTACAAATGCCCCTTAGAAAATAGCGATGACACTATGCAGTGTGATTGCCACATCTTACATACAACACAACAATGCCTTATGGGAGTGGTAGTCCACACACCTAAAGTGCAACTACCACATAAATAGCAAGATAGTGTAAAACCAAACAGAGAAACAACACAAAAGACTCTCGGTGATACTATGCAAGTGTAAATGTAATACTGTTATGCAACTATTTGAGTTCTAATCCAAGAATGACATGCTGCACATTGTTGTTGCAGATGTTCTGGGCCCTGATGCAGCAGAAGGTGGAAATGTGGGGGATAGTGAAACTCAGCCACAGTCCGACTCAAACACCAGTGAGTCCTTCATACAAGCACCAATTAGACACAGGGCAAGAGTGCTACCCCTCCCTGAGTACAACCTGGACTCTGATGAAATGCCAGATGATGTACCCACACCACACCTGTAACATGGGCGCAATGCACAGGCAGTTTGAGTCTCACAATCACAAGTCTCTCAGTGAAAACATGGGATCAATGCACATGCAGTTCGAGTCTCTCAATGAAAACGTGTGCAAGCTGCATGAGGGACAGCATACAGCAGCAGAAAATGCAAAGGAGATGACAAACGCCATTAGGGAACTCTGCACTGTGATGCAGCAGGAGCATGTCAGCCACTGTAGGCGCCATCACCAGTTGATGGAAATGTTGGATGGGTTCTGCATATCTGTCAATCGGCTCACAACCACAACTGCTTTGGTATCATGACATGCTGTGGGCATACAAGTGGAGATGGCACATTGCAGTCGGGACGTTTCACAAGGATTGGTGCAATCATCAATGTTTTGGAGACAATACAGTCAGCAGGGAGTGCTACAAACAGCGAACCGGGTGGTGGGGATAGTGAGAAGCTCTCTAGCCTCAGTAGTCTCACAGGCCCTGTGATGGATCCTAGGCGTCGCAGTACCAGACACAGTACTGTCTTTGAACCTGCTACAAGAGGTGCCACTGAGACCACTGAGCACTCAAGTGGAGTGAGTGGACGTAGTAAGTAATGTTGGGAGGTACAGGGGACTTGCATATCATGTAGCAATGCAGTGATACTATGATGCTAATAGTGTGACTCTGTTACTCACACCTGTTTGTGTATAGTGCATACCTATGTCCTAATCACACATATATCACCTGAAGTCAAGGCACTAAAGATGCTACCTATAGCAATACATAAAATTAGATGTGGTATTGTCATTATTTACATCAGAAATAGTTGTGCGTGATCTCAGCACGTCTATGTCTGCCCTGTGCTGCATTGCTTCTGTCTGCTGGCTGAAGTGGTGGCAAGGGATCGTCAACTTCATCTGAGTCAGGCTCGGTGGGTTCCACAGGTATGGCCCTCGTTGTTGCAATGTTGTGCAACATGGCACAAGTAGCCACGATTTTGCATGTGGTTTCAGGGCTGTATTGTAGTGCACCACCACTCTTGTGTAGGCATCTGAAACGGCTCTTCAGCAGGCTGAAGGTCCTCTCTACAATGTTGCAGGGTGTCCTGTGAGCAGCATTATGCCTCCTTTTGGCTGGCGTTGCAGAATTCAGATAGGGCGTCAGTATGAAGGACCGCACGGCGTAGGCACTGTCTCCTAGAATGACAGGAGAGTAAAATTAGTAATTGTTATCCGTGACATCACATATACATCAAGGCGACATTGTCAACTATAACATTACCAAGTAGGTATCCTTCGCCAAACTCCCCAGCAAGTAGTCTTACTATTCCACTGTGCCGAAAGATGTAGGAATCATGTGTGCAACCTGGGTATCTGGCACAAGATCTGTTATAATGTTGGAGGCATTGCTAATTCCTTGTATGTTCATGGAATGTGAACTTTTACGGTTCTGATAAACATACTCTGTGGCCGATGGTGGACAGATAACTACATGTGTCCCATTGATGGCACCTATTACATGTGGGAATTGGGTAATCTGGTAGAAATTGAATTTTGTAAGTAGTAATTCCTGTGGGGTGTTGGGGAATCTTATGTGCTGTTGAATTTTGCTCACCATGGCATTGAGAAATGCATTGAAGAAGCGTGATAGAACACTCTGTAAGACCCCTCCAGCTGCTGCTATGACCCCTTGATAGCTCCCTGTGGCTAATAGGAGCAGGGAGCATAATACCCCCACATGGGTGGGTATGCTATTGGTCCTATGTGTGTTTTGCTGAAGTAGGAGTTGTAGATCAGCTATCAGGTCAAGTATCATGGCTGAGCTTAACCTGTACTTATCACATATCTCCTCCTCTGACTGGTCAAAAAGGGTAATGCACACTCTAAAAATGCACTCCTGTTTCCTCCTCCCTCTCCTCAAACCTGCCAGGATCCTCATTCTCCTCGCCATCATGTAGATTGCAGCCAATGTAGAAAAGAGGTCATTCTGGGCCGCTTTCTATAGGTTGCACCTGTTTACCACCTGATTTCACTTCGTGGTAATTTGCACTTGCAAAAAGCCATTCTGCGAATAATCACAAAATGCGACTTTTTGATACATTGCATTGTGATATGGAATTTGCGAATCGCAGTTTGCAATTCGCAAATTCACATCTATATTTGTAAATCGCAGTAGGCGATTCGCATTTACTCGTCGCAGTTGCAAGGAATCACTATTTTAGCGATTCCTAATATTTGCACTGCAAATGCCTTTCATACATCGTGAAAGCCGATTTTGCATTCGTAAGCGGTGGAATTTACCGATTTGCACTGTTTGCGAATAGAAAATCCTTTGATACATCTGGCTCAAAGTTTTTAATGGACTAGAAAGGCCCCCTCCAGAATCCTGTCCTACTTTGAGCAATCTGTTGAAGAGATTCTGTTCCATTAATTCTCTTGTTTTCGCTGTCCTTAAGTTTAAAAAAGCGAGACTTGGGATAGATCTCCTTGGTTAGTCTTCCTGAGCTGTGGAACACACTGCTTCTGGGTTTACAAGCCATCTCTTTGCATGTTGGGCCCAGGGAAGCTTTGAAATCGTTCCTTTTCTTTTAGTGAGCTACTGCTCAAAACCCCATTATCAGCTGCTTGTTTATCTAGCACCAACATGTCTCTCGTGTTAACGTCTTCCATTCCTTCCTTTCATTGCTTTAGTACAAATAGTTATTATGGTTAGTTCATTCAGATTAGTTCCCCCCTTAGATAAAATAGGAAGCCTGGTTTCACTATGGCCTTGGAAAATGAAATTTAGCTAGGGGCCTGATTTGCTTTATAGAGTTTTTTGAATGGCCACTTTCCTACTGTCTTATCTTTTTATGGACTTTCATGAGCTTTCAGGATCAGGCCACAGGAGTACTTTGCACTGAGATCAGTTCTTGCGCATATTATTGCCATGATGAGTCTGTGATAAGTTCACTAAGTAGTTAGAATAACATTCTGAACAGAATGCTGTGATGTTATGGCTTTGTTTAACTTCAAACGTTTCTGGAGGCTACTATCCCCCACAGCCCACAATGATAGAGTTCTGGAAGCCTATACTCATCAACCATCTATCCCTTTCCTGGCAACCTCTGATATGTTGCATGGTCAAACTAATACGGGGTCAACTTCTGAATTAATCCATTAACTTATTCCGCAGAGCATCAGTTAGTTGTGCTGAGATGGTTATAGAAAGATTAGTAATGATGAAATACTGCTGGTCAAGTGTCATCTTGTTTATGATTGGGTCTCCCACTTTAGGTAGTTTGGATTTTGGCTGCACTTGGGAGTCCCTTCTTGCAGATTCAGGAACCCTCTTGATAGTTCATGAGGAACTGTCCTCATCTCCTTTGAAACATGAACTACCTCTTTTTCGTCTGTCTTTCCTTCAGACTTGTACAGCTCGAGGGTGCTACCTTGTTATGCTGCTGCAGGCTTTCTTCTGAGGGTGCACTCAATGCACTCTTGATGGACTCTTTTTTACTTTGAAATTTCTAATGGAAGTCAAGGTCGTTTGCGTTGCCTTCCTACTTCTTGAGGGTATTTATCTTGATACTATATTTCCAATTCCACATTAGCAACTCTTAACAGTTTCATGTTGGTCACTGTATTCCACTTTGTGGTTGAAATCATTGAGCTAGTCCTATGTATATCGTGAGACATTTTGCTTTGTACTCAGAGAGGCAATGACGGCTTTCTGTTTCAGAATTGTGTTGCCTTTAGCTCATGCTCTACCTCTGAGATTTAAGGGATGCACTGCAGACAAGGGTGTAGGAATGCGCCCTATACACGAGGTTCATCTGGGCAGCGAATTGGCTGATTAAGGAGTTTTAATGGCCTTTTTCAGCTTTAATCTGTGACTCATTTGCACAAGATTGAGCAGAAGCTAATAAATAATACAGAATGAATGAAGATACCATGGCAGTGCTTTTGGATGGGGGTTTACGGGTAGGAAAAGTAACCAAAATGTTTAGAGACAGAGAAATACTTAACAATAAAATGAAAAACATGCAAAGAAAAGCACTATTGCAAGTAAAGCACGTGAGGAAAATGGATTGGTAGCACAAAAAGAACAAAGAAAGGGATTCAAATGAAGAAGTTTGCTGAGAGAAGAAAGGAATGTAGCAAGGAGAAAATGAAACTTTGCTTTGGGAAAACATTCTCGGTGACCTTCATAGAAAGGGTCAGGATCACAATTACCTCACTCAGTGGATACGGTTCAAAGTGGGGGTTATCATTTTTTTGTCACTATTCCATGAAAAATCAGAGGCGTTACCACATTGTCCGCCTGGGCAATGCTAAAACAGATCATGATACGGCTGCTGGAAGACACTCTTAAAGATTCAATAACAGCAAACAGTCTACAGGCAGTGACATGATAGCATAGGCAGCCCAGGCAAGCAGTAGCAGGCAACAGGACATGTCATTTACCCCTTTGGCTGTGGAATAACTCCCTCTGCTAAATCGGTTTTGCTCTTAGAAACTTTTGACTTAACCTGTTTTAAGTCAAACAACGGATGTCAATAGCCATTAAAAAAAAATCTCAAAATCTCATTAGAAAATCTGGCTCATCATACTTGAGTTGCAATTCTAAAGGGAATTTAAAAACTACCTTTACGGCACAGTACTTTCCTATGCAGGTAAATATTTGTATTGACGTGTTTTTAAAGTCATTTAAAAAAAAAGGGGCATTTAAGCTGTAGGGGGTTTGTTTTTTAGGATAAAGGGAAGTGTAGCAGTAAAGGGAGGTAAGAGTTCAGGGGTGAGTAGAAGTAAAGGGATGTACGTTTATTTAGGTTTCAAGGCCAGGTAGAGGTAAGGCGGGTGGTAAGAGTTTTTGGGGCTCAGAGGTGTGTAGAGGTAATGGGTGAAAGATGTCTTTATGGTTCAGGGGTGGGTAGAGGTGAAACGAGGTAAGGATTTTTTGAGGGTTCACAGTCAGTTAGTGGTAAAAGGATAAGGGTGTTTTAGGGTTTAGGGAAAGGTAGAGATAAAGCGAGGCAAGGGATTTTAGGGCTCAGTGAAGGGAGTAGGTAAAGGAAGGTAGGAGATTATTCAGGGATAAAAACTATAAATAACCTGTATATGCGTAAAAAACGGGACTGGGCTTTCCTCCAAAATGAGAAAATATATTTATTGTTGGATAATTTTTTCTTGGGTTGGGAAATCTCCACACTGTAATGACTGGGACTAGGAGGATGGAGATATGGTGTTAATGATTCAATAGGGGTAGAAACTGTTTAGGGAGGAATAGAAAACATATAAAGAAAAGAAACTTAGGTTGGGAGGGACTTCCAACTATAAGCAGGGTAAACTCTCTGTCAAGAACCTCACCTTGCAATCATTAGAAGGAGGAAGATGGTGATTAAACTGAAATGGACTTTCAGTTTTATTTTGATCAAATAACATTTTCTAATTACCTTTGGAATTCCCTGCTCATGAACAAATTTAGAAATACATGGTTGTCACAAGCTGCTTGTATTATATTGAACGGATTTCATGTAGGAGCACCATCCCAGTGTTCTCTTAGGGACCTTGCCATTTCACAGTTGCCACAGATGAAAGGACATGAACGTGAAGCAACATACTTTTTATACATTTTTTTCAACGGACCTCTGATGTGGTCATAGGACACAACTGAGCAGATACATAGATGTGTATCCGGGTGGAATGAAAACAACTGTTAAGGATGAAGCAACAGGATCTAGGGAGCAATAGAGTTAGGGAAATTATTTACCACCTTTTACCAAGTTAAGTAATTCTGTACATGAAATAGAGACTCATGCATGCAAATGGTATATGTGCATGTTTTGCCCAGTTTGTTCCAGCATTTTTCATAATTTGTGTTAGCGAAAGCTCTAAATCGGGTCTATATGTACAGACATGTAAACAGCATTTGTGGCCATTTTTGCCAGCATCTAATTTAGACTGTGTAGCCTCTATGGTCATTTGCTGATTCCTTCACTTAAGCATGTCCCTCCATTCACATCTTTGGCCATATGTGCTATGGATAGATGTGAAAAGACAGAAGTGGAGATGAGGTATGGCTTTTTAGCAGAAATCTCACATTTTATGTTTTAACATTATTGTGAGGATTTTGGTGTATTGTTTGGTGTTGATGTACGACCTCACGATGTAATATACTTACAAAACCATATTGGGTTCAGTCTGGCTCATTTGTAAAACCTCTTGATCAACTGGGGGTAGCTGTGGCTTTGAGAAGCAAGGCTTGAGCAAAGGAACTAGTGTAAAGCATTTAGAAGCACCAATTAACAGAAAAAGAAAGTCAGACAACACAAATGAAATCCTACAATAATTTATGAAAAATAGATTATATTTTCATGGATTTTTAAATATCAAGATGAGCAAAATCCATCAGAGGGTTCCATAGATATAGATTTTTAAAGAAATGTAAGTGTCAGCATTTTAGTCCCAAGCACAAACAAGCACTGGTAACTTTAAATTTGGAAACTTTTGAAACGTTTGACAGAGGTGTGTTCGACTACTCCAACATGGATGGGGCAACCAATTCTGACAGGTAGAAGGTCAGGGAGGCCATTAAGGAATATTTGGACAGGCACCTGGCCACCAAAGTGGTCTCAAGTTCCACAATGTACATCAAAATCGTTGTAGACTTCACTGGAGTGGTACTGATGCAGAGGATCGTCAGTATGCTGAGGATGCTGAAGAATGCTCTGTATCCTGTGCAGTTGATGCATGTCTCCTTGTGGTTATTCCTCAGACCACAGGTAAGATGGGGGGGACTTTGGCCACAGGGTTTGTTGTCCCTCGAAGTACTCTTTGGGACAGTCTCTCGTCACAGCGGTTTCAGTGGTTTGTATGGTGATACTGTCTATCTTTGGTGACCAATCCACACTCTGATGACTCTCCTCTGTCTGACAGATATGGGTGCAACTTTTGAGTCCTAAGCAGAAGTCTTCTCAGCTGCATGTCGGCAGTCAACAGCGATTCCTTGCAGGTGGCTACTTGCTAGCCAATACTGGCTACTTCAGGTTTTATTAACCTGGTGCTTGAACAGGGAGTCAACCAACTGACACTTGGAGTCACTGGAGTAACCTTTGTGGTTTGAGGCTCTCAAACCACTTTTCCAACAGCCAGGTGCCACAAGCACAGTCCTCTCTTCACTAGCCCAAGAAGCAGCATGTGCAATCCGGCAATTGGTGCAACCTCTCTTGCCAGGCCCAGGGGTCAGCAAGGCAGTGTTTCTTTGGTCCTTTCTCCAGTCCAGATGCGATCTGAGGTTCAGGGTGCCGGGGGGGAGGGGAGGGGCATCTTTTAGCCCTGTAACTGCCCTGGGGGAATGATGTTGTCACTAGGCACTAGGTTACCAGGATCCCTCCCTTTTTGTGACAAATTCTGGCTATGTGTGGCATCTAGCAATTCCAGGGTGCACTATTCTTTCTACAAGATGTATGAACTCTTCCTAGGTTATGAGGAGCTCGGTAGCCCACCCTAGAGGTGTGGCTACCTGTGGGCTACACAGCCACATAAAAACTGTTGTGGCTACTTGTTGGAAATGGTCTCTCTGCGGGTCATCCCCACATTGTTTGCCTTCCTCCTTCTCTTTTTCTGACCTAATTTTGCTGGCTTTAGGACTCTGGACACCTTACCACTGCTAACCAGTGCTAAAGTGCATTTTCTCTCTCCCTAAAAACATGGTAACATTGGCTCATACCCAATTAGCATATTTAATTTACTTGTAAGTCCTTAGTAAAGTGCACTACAGGTGCCTAGGGCCTGTAAATTAAATGCTACTAGTGTGTCTGCAGCACTGGTTGTGCCACCCACCTATGTAGCCCCTTAACCATGTCTAAGGCCTGCCATTGTAAGGCCTGTGTGTGCAGTTTTAATGCCACTTCAACTTGGCATTTAAAAGTAGTTGTCAAGCCTTAAACTCCCTTTTTTCTATTCTACATATGTCACCCCTAAGGTAGGCCCTAGGTAATCCATAGGCCAGGGTGCTATGTAGGTAAAAAAGCAGGATATGTACATGTGTGTTTTATGTGTCCTGGTAGAGGAAAACTCCTAAATACGTTTTCCCCTACTGTGAGGCCTGCTCCTTTCATAGGATACCATTAAGGCTATAAGGTCATATTTAGTATGGCCAGAATGCTAATAAAAAATCCTGCTTATTGGTGAAGTTGGATTTTGTATTACTATTTTAGAAATGCACTTTTAGAAAGTGAGCATTTCCCTGCACCTAAAATCCATCTGTGCCTTACAGCCTGCCTCCAATCAACGTCTGGACTGGGCTGGTTAACTGCTTCCTTGTGCATTTCACCCAGACAACCACAAACACAGGACACTCTGTCACACCTGCACTCATCTGCATACTGAATGGGTCTTCCTGGGCCAGAAGGGTGGAGGGGCCTGACACTTACATTTCAAAGGCTAGTGGCCTGCCCTCACACAATGGACTGCCAAACCTCCTACTGTGACCCTGGCAGACAGAGCTGTACTAAAAGGGGACCCTGTGCACTCCAAAACCACTCTTTGAAGTCTCCCCCTATAAACTGGGTCCCTGATCCCACCAAATCAAACACCTCTGGACCAGATCCTCAACCTCTCAAGAGGAACTGCCTGGCTGCCCAAAGGACTCACCTGGATTGCTTTGCTGTGAATGACTGCTGCCATGCTGTTACCCTGCTGCTGAGAAGTGCTCTCCAAAGGCTTGGATTGAGCTTCCCTCCTGTTTTCTGAAGTCTCAGGGCCAAAAAGACTTCAACTCTTCAAGGAAACTCCTTGAGCACCAACAATCAACGCACAGCCTGCCAGAAACGATGCACAGCCTGCACTACAACGAGAAAATCACAACACAGCCGAACCGGAATGATGCAGTCCGAATTCCTGAGTGAAGAATCGATGCAGCACCTGCCATGTGCCATAACATTTGATGCATCGCCTACTGGATCGACGCAACGCCTGTGACTTCTTCCCACATGCCCAGCATTTTTCTCCGAATAGTCCCTGGGCACCCAAAGATCCCTGCATCGCAGTGGGGAACCAAGACTGCACACTGGAAATCGACGCAAAGCCCCTTGCAGCATGGAAAGAAACAAAGCATAGTCTGTGCAGCATTGGAAAATCTGACGTACACCTTATTTTATCATGCATCTCCTCCTCTGCAGTCTACATGCGTGGTAATTTTGATGAAAACCAGGTACTTTGTGCAAACAAGAGACAACTTTTGATTTCTAAGGTTTAAGACTCTTTGTAAACTTGCAAAAGTGATAGCTCAACTTGTGGTTATTGAATCTTGATTGTTTTTACCTTAATTTAACCAGATAAATATGTTATATTTTTCTAAACCTGTGTGATGTATTTTTGTGGTGTTTCCACTGTGTTATTGCATGGTTTGTTGCACAAATACATTTACCTTGCCTTCTAAGTTAAGCCTGACTGCTCAGTGCCAAGCTTCCATTGGGTGGGCACAGGATCATTTGGATTGTGTGTGACTTACCTTGACTAGGATTGTAGTCCCTATTTGGACATAGGTGAACACCTCTGCCAACTAGAGACCCCATTTCTAACACTACTGGATTCCCCTCTCTATTCCCGTCCCAAGCCCATCTACCTGAACAAAGGGGCAGCCCTTCTTGAGTGTGATCACCATTTGCCCACCAAAGGCGGCTTGTCTTTGAAGATCGCCTTTTGGGCCAACACCATCCGTGGCTTCCTGCAAGAAGTAGGTAATACCTCCCTCTGTGGCGGGCCTCTATTTTTCCAAAGCCTGGGGGTCATTTACACTACACCCCAGGAGGGCAGACAGATGTCTGGTGGCCAGCTACTGCAAAAGGCCATCAGATAAACTGGGCAACGGAGTGGCAACTTTCTAAAATCTGCCTTTCCTTAAAAGTGACTATACATTTGATTTGGAAATCAAGTTGAGTTTAATGTCGCAATTAATTTGATACCTTGAAGTACCCATTTTATTAGTCCCATTTATAAATTAAAGGGACGGAGATGTCAGCCTGTAACTCTGCACTAACCAAAGTGCTGCTAGCTTTTTCCCAGTAAAATGACAATTTGGCAGTTTACTGGTTAGCACATAATAACATGTATGCCCCACTTAATAATATATTGCTCCCTGCCATGGGGCTCGATAGTCCTTCCTTAGGGAAGACACATATATTGTTAAGGGAAGTGGGGGCTTTGCCATTGGCCTAAACGGCAAAGTTGAACAGTTTAAAACTGCCCTTCCAGTGTGCAGGGGCTGGGTGAGAGCCATTTTGTACTTGTACTTTGTCACATGCAGGTTGGCACAATAAGTGCTGCAGCCCTGGGTGGACATTCTCACATTCCCTGTGTACTCTTGGTACCATATAATAGAGAGATACATACGTAGGCTTATGACAGTGGGGAGTATCAAATACAACATACTTTTTGTAAGGGGTAAGAACACCGACGCTGAGGTCTGGATAGCAGGCCTCAGTGCACTCAGAGTCGAAAGACTAGTCCACAATTTTGGGAATGATCATGCAGAAAGAGGCATTTCCTTAAAATTACCGTTCTAGAAATTATACAAATGTATTATTTTAGCAGATTGTTTATGTTTCGGAGTTAAAATGATTGTTCATTTTTTTTTTGTAAAATGCAGTTTAGGGATTTTTGACAGCGATAGGCAAGAGTAACAGTGGACAAGGAGGCCATGTGTTTCTGTACAATATTAACGAAAAATAGAAGGATATCGTTTATGCATTCCTTCCAAATATAAAACAATCTTTTTTTGCTACTTTTTCCAGTGTTGGCAAAGTCAATATTGTTGCTTTTAATACAATAAACAGCATTTATTCGTGCAACACATGTAACCTATTTGGTTTGTGCATGCCAGTGTACATGTGTGTTGGCACATTAAAGCCGGACCTTTCGACTTTGCCAGTGCTTGTTGTTATTGTGCTTGGCTGAAAGACCAGTCAAAGGCAGAAATCGAATGAGCTGCCACACACCGAATGCTCTTTCCCTTCTCTCTTTCCTCCAGGTGCTGTACAAGATATTTGAAAACTTCAGTAAAATGCCTGAAATCCTGATTGTGGACATTATGGCTGGAGTAGGGAAGTTTTTCGTGGTCGGACTGGGTGGTATATTTGTCGGCCTTGTCTTTGGAGTAGTTGCTGCCTTGACCACTCGCTTTACCAAGAACATCCGTGTCATTGAGCCCCTCTTCGTGTTCCTGTTCAGTTACCTGTCCTACCTCACTGCAGAGATGTTCCACCTCTCTGGGATTGTGGCGTAAGTATTTTTTTAAATTGTGTACCACATATATATATATTTTAATTTTGAAACTAACAATGAGGGAGAACGTGTTACAAAAGAAGCGTACGTTAGGCTTCAACCTGAGGAGCACTTAATACTGTGGTGAACACATTACATTTGTAAAACTCTTTGAAAAATCAAATTAAAATATAACACACAGCAGACTGTACAATTATGCATAAATAATGGCAGAACGTATTCCGCGTGAATTCAGGCGCCCAGAAGATTAGGAGCACAATGGAAGGCAGTTGTGGAGCGCTTCATGAAACTGATGGAATCCGACTCATTCGTTTGTTGAAATGCACGTTGGAAAAATAAGAAAAGAAATGATTTTCTCTACGCTGGAACACTGCAGATGAGACTAGATGAAAAGGCCAGCAGGCCAGTTTGGGTTGGCTCGAAACCCCTTGTTATTTTGGTAAGGCTTTAATCAGGTGCACTCAGTATGAGCAGACATGAAGCATTCTCCTACAGCCATTGCTGCAGTTATAGATACGCCAGTTCCTGTCTGGTTTGACTGGCATTGCCCTTTAAACAATGGGCCTGAACTCCCTCTCTGGCTGAGCTCGTCAACCGCACTAAATAAGTGGTTCTTGATTTAACATTGTTAGTTAATGTAAAAGACAATCAAGTGAAAAGTTCGGAAATGCAAATACGTATCGGTGGCACCATTTTTATTTAAAACGTGGTACTATGTTTATTTTGAAACTGTAACCTTGGCAAATCTAACAGACTGTCACGTCGCAGCAGTAACATGAAGTGACATGAGTGTGTCTGGCTACAGAAATTGCTGCATGCTCCAGGGCGTTGCTGATAAAGGAGCATTTGGACGGGCGGTTCAGTCGGGAGCACTGGGTCCATTCTGTGCTGCACTTCATAGTGATAAAGCGCTTATCGATTCCAGCTGTTGTCTCTAATTGTAATATGACTTATTTTGGTCGCTATTTTTCCTGATTAAAGAGATTCATTTGAAGGAAATTCACTCACACCACAATAACTCTAAGGCATTTAAAAAGTGCTAAAATTTTCCAAGTGTTACATTTTCAGTTTCCTCTTTATTCTATTAACAAAGTCAGTGTTACAAATGTAATGTAGATACTTTTTTTCCTTTTTGAGTTTGGCTGTGGAGAGCCTTAGCGCTCTGCCACCTAACGCACGTACAACCTCACAGCAATTCATATTTAATAATAACATTTTTGGCACAATTCATATTTAATAATCACATTTTCGGCACATTGGTGCACTGCAGCGATAATCCATTTTTATTTTACATAGCAAATACTGCGTGACCAGGACGGTGGAAAATATGCTTGCATGTACGTGGTGTTTTTGTCTGTGTTGTCACATGTTGCTTGCATGAGACAGAGAATTGCTTTTATTTGAAGCCTGCTTGGAGTATCGGCCTTAAACTGAAAGCTACGGTTTACTCTTCGGATACTAGTGAGCCTCGTTTATTTTAGCAATTATTGGAGGGGATGCGTTTGCAGAGCATAATTTTTCAAGCCTGCTTTGAGATCGGCACTGCTCCATTTTAACATGCCAAAATAGCAACCACTTATGCACTAGTGAGGAATTTACATGTACGTCCATATACTACTGAAGCATTTTCTCTGTTATCCCTTTTGATATTGACCTTTATTCGTTTTTCTTTGCCAAGAGGACACATTTAGGAAAGTATTTCGAGATAGGGCATTTAACATTTTTTTAATATCACTTTTTTGGCATTTTGTCAAAACATTGATGTTTATTCATCATAAAGAAATATAAGATCTCAACGATTAGGAAACAGCTACCTTCAGCACATCTACCTGAGTGCCCCACCCACATGCCATGCAGTCTAAGTAGACCCTGTGAGCAGATTTTGTCAATATATTTGGTCAAAACCACCTTTACCATTCAATAATCTCCATCTGCTCCCCTGTTGTGATCCTTGGACGTCGGTCTTATTTTGTCAAAATGATCCTTGTCCCAAACCCCGAAGCATTTTGTTGGGCAGTCTTTAACTCTATAGACACACTCTTCTGCAAGAGCACAACAGTCAATACCTTGCAAATATTCCACTCTTAGGGAAGCTTTGTCCCTCTTGGATACCAATAAATATTCCTATCTCAATATTGCAGTGGGGCGGGTATGCCCAGATGTGGGTCCCGTGCTCACTGTGCCACTGGATTCAAGCTAGCCTCGCTGATGAAGGGTGATACCCTGAAACCGGTCCCAGGATGCTTGTTTCTTATCCAGGGAGGACCTGGCCTGGCAGTTCGGGCTGGAGTTTTCCCATGGGGGACAAGGTCAAGACTGATTTGCATATGGCTACGTCAAACTGGGGTGGCATGGTGACCAAAATAACAATGGATTAATCCCAGATCTGTGACAGGAGTGAGTGGTTGAAATGTTTCAGCACTACACCCATCATTCTTTTGTGTTGCTAAAGTTGCCCAAAGTGGGAAGGGTATAATATTTTTTGTCCAGACATTGGTCCCTTGCTCACTGTGCCAACTGTATTGAAACTAGTCTGGCTGATGAAGAGTGATACCCTGACTCTGGGCCCAGGATGCTTGTTTCCGGTCCATGGAGGACCTGGCCTGGCAGTTCAGGCTGGACAGTTCCCCTGGGGAACAGAGTCAAGACTGATTTGCATATAAGCTGGGTCCAAACTGGGGTGGCATGGTGACCAAAATAACGATGGATTAAACCAGATCTCTGACTGGGGGTGAGTGGTTGAAAAGTTTCAGTACTCCGTCCATCATCCTTTTGCGTTGCTAATGAATGCCAATGTCTGTCTTATTTTTTTCCTTTTCATTTATCATCCCACTCTCTGCACATTTACATACACTCTCTTGTAGAAGCGCAGCCTGGGTCCAACCTTTAACTCCAAGGCCCCTGCTAATTCTTCAATCAGATCATCGTCGGTCCAACGTCTATCTCGGGAGTGGGTTCTGGCAAGACTCAGTGCTCCTCCTATTGCTTTCGTGCCTGGTCCTCTGCTAGTCCTTCTAAACTGCCTGACCCCATGGAGTCCATTCTTGGACTCCAGAACAGGGTCACATCTTCTCCCTTATCTTCCGAAGGCCACAGTTTCAGCTCCCAGGATCAGCACCTGATCATTGGGAATGTGCTCTCCCTTCTTAATCACTCTCCTAGGTTTTACTGGGCAGTAGTGCTACCCGTCCAGCCACAGCAGTGATCGCATCTCCATCTTCACCCCCACTGATGGCTGCCAGGACAACAACGGATCACCAAGTGGGTGCTCTCTCCCGTTTTGCTGACCTCAGTCTTAATAGGCTATGAGGCCAGGACTGTGTCAGCAAGCTGCTCTCGATCTGTTTGTCTTTGCTTGGTTCCAGACAGCTGTGGCCAGAGGTTTTGCCACGACCACCCTCCCAGGATCATCGCTTAGTACCAGGCCTCCTTTTTTATTGCACCTCATCTGCTGCCCAGACCGTGCCCACAACTCCAGACAACTAGTTGCTTCTGCAGCAGGAAGACAAAGGGAGCTCACAATGGAGCTAGTGATCGAAGGCATTTTGCAGGGGTGAGAATAGGATTGCAAAGGATATTGTGACACAGCCAGTTTGGAGCATTGCTAGATTGGGAGCACCATCTTGTCTGTCTACTGGTGTTTTACTTTTGATGAACCTGGGTACACACCAGGTATCTCCATTGCCTTGAAGTTGTGCTATGCTCACAGGTGACCTACTGACAGACTAGTGGTTACTGCTGTGCTGCAAGTGTCGTTGCAGTGATGCTGCTCCATACCATGCTCTGTTTGGAGGTGTGAGAGGAGGACACATTAGCAATTCCTCATGTGTCTTGAACTTTAATCCTCTCTGCCTCATACGCTGCATTTCTGTCCAGGATCAAGCTCTTATATTTTGTAACATCAACCATTGAATGGGGCTAATCTATAGTGTGAATTCAAAGCAATGACATAGATACACACTGTGTTGGATGATATCCATCTGTTGGTCCTGGCCTTTAATTCCAAATGCTGAAGCATGTTATTGGCCGGAGTCAGTCCCTTGTCATCTTTGAAATATTTTTTGTGTGCCAGGATAATTACAGCACTTGAACCATTGGGATGAAATTTTTTGTAAAGCATTTACATACTTGCTTCTGCCCGGTTGAAACTTACAGTGTGAGGAAATGTTGGGAACACTGATTGACTCTTGCAGGTTACCGAAATGCTACTTGGCTGTTAATATAATGCAATTATTTGTTTGTCATATGGCGGCTACTGGGTTGGCAACCTCCTTTTAAAGAGCATTTCAAAGCAAGTTCAGGCTGTTTGCAAAACAGTAACACTTGCTGTCTGCTGGTACACACAAAATAGTACTGCCACTGCTGGACACATAATTCTCAGTCAAATCCTTGGTATGAGCCACTTAAAAGTTTGCATTGAATGCCATTTTGATAAAAATAGCTCTGTGCAACTCCTCTAAGGTGAACATAGCAATATTAGCATACTGACCAGTGCTTCCAATGGCAGCGGAGATGTTCATTGACCTTGTGTAAAGTTCCTTGAATGGCTTCCATTGGTAATACAAAGGTAGACTGCATTAGTCTCACAGTCCCTCAAGTCCATTTTCAGATGAATGATGATGCTGATATGCAATTATCCGACCTTACTCTATGTAGCTGAAAGGCAACGACTGTAGAGAGTTATGTTTGGCTTTTTTTTGTCCAAATAGTTTGCACCTTTTGGATATTTTAATTTGGAAGGGCACATGCCAAGAATCTGTCTCTTTGTACTGCAAACAAGCATTGGCAAAGCTAGTAGGTCTTGCCTTTAAAAGGCATTTGCCGAGCGAACGGGGGAGGGGAACACCAATAAGTAGGGAGAGCAAAATAGTGAGGTGGTACGGATATGAGGGGGAAACAACACGCCTGGAAGAGAACAGGGAACATACTCCCATGAAGTGCTGAAAATACAAGACTTTAAACCAACATGCATGGTACCTTTTTGAATGAAATGACTCCACAATTATCAATTGGCTTCGAATTCAGAAATTGAGGACATAAATTGCATACTGATTACTTACAGTTCGGCCTGAAACCCCCCCAAGTTTGCTTTAATGATGAACAGTGCTAGCGCGCCTGGTCCTTAGTAAACTTACAAGGGGACGCGTATAGGCCGACGAACCTTTTGGATCACAAGGAGTATCCTAGCCATGTAGTGACCAGTGTTATCAATATTTAATATACCCAATCAATAATCACTAAGAGAATTATTAATCATTAATCAATGATTCAACATTCCATGAATAACCACAACTCAATATACGTTTTAGTAATTTTATTTCCCTATTAGTTACAATTCTGCTCCATATGTTTAATTCAAACTTTATTCAATCAGTCTCAGAATTAGTTCATTAATGACCACCAATAACATAATCTAATCAGAACTTGAGAAAACATATGCTCTAATGCTTCAGCATTCGCCAACAAAGATGAATATAACATCATTAATAGAGGAGTTCAGCAGTCAGTTTGTCAATCATTTGTCACTGTCAGTGTCACCCAAAGGAACCTTACATAACACAGATTAACATTAGCATGTGGGACTTCATGCGAAAAACAATTTGGAACATGAATTTAGAAAACATTTAGCTAAAAGAAAAACTATTTAAACAGCGCAGTTGGTATCTAGAAAGAAAGGCACAAAAGTTAACAGTCACATTGTCAGAGCTACCTATCCACAGAATGGATCAGCAACAAAGTCAGTCTTCGTCTTCAGGTCATCAATCAATCAGCAACACATCAGGCTCTCAAGAACATGAGCCCAATGACGGAATCTCGAATTGCGTCTTCTGACATCTAATATCTGCATCAGTTCTCCCCTCACATCTGAGGATTTTGCCCTTTGTCATGTCATTTTATTAAGGTTACCCGGTCCATCCCACTAATTCCTAATTGGTCAGTCAATCCCCAGTTATTACCCTAACCAATAATGCTTATTTTACTAATCTATAAATTCTAAGATAACACCATTCTCAGTTCATTGATTGGTTCACTGTACGATGTCCTCATCATCCGGTTCATGAGGTATTGAAAATGTTGCATCTTCTTCTTCAGTCAGTGTCTCTATTGTTCGAGTCCTGGGAAAGTACATCTTGTCTGCTCTACACAACATATGTTGCAATTTGATTCACTTCTCTCATGTCCATAGGTACATTGCAGAAAATTCTAGCTAAGCAGACTTTATTAACATGAGAAGTTCAGGGACAGTTCAATACATTAGCTTCTCTACTGTGCTAGTAATTCAGCTTCTGCATGATGCCTGTCAAAACTAGGCCATAACATTGGCAAGGTTAGCTCTACAATATAATGCAAAACATACGTTATACATCTTAAAATGGCATATTAGTACATTATTATTATTATACGCTTTCAATATTTCACACAATTTTTAGTCATTTTAGTATAACTCATGACGGATGGCAGCCACTTTCTGTGGCCACATTTTTCAAATGTGCTCATTATTCTTTCTACGTTTCATTTTTACTATCATTTTCTTGTTAATCAAAATGCATAACACTCATTATTATTTCTAATTAACATATCTGCGCCAGCAACAGCACACACACTCGCAGATGATTAAAAAAGAACCTTACGTCTTGAAAGTATTTAATAAAACCTGTTGATGTGACAGGTAAACTTATCTGTCCTTCAAAAATGATAATTAAAAGAAGACTACTTCGTTTTGTGGAAAACGACTGGAAGGATTACCTTAGGTGGCCTACACAAATAAATTTTATTGAGGTCTGTTCAACAGGTCAGAAAAATGCCATGTGTTTTATGGAACTGATTATAGCAGCACATTCATAAAAAATGATGTAAAACATGAAGCAATGTCAGGCCATATCTATTTGTGAAGCAGCAAAGAAAAAACAGTGAAGCAGAGGAGGGCTCATTTGAACAGCAGTCCTTGAGAAGGAAATGAACAGGGCTAAAGTATTGTCTGCACAAACCACGTTTTGTTTTCCTTCAGAGAGCAATTACACGCAATATACTACACACAAGCACCCTGGTATATGCCATTTGGAAGACACACTAATCACATCCAAGCAGTCTTGTCAGCCCAAGGGAAATTTCCTTCTGTAGATAGAGCGCATCTGTCCACTGTAGCCCTCTGACTCCCGTAGCAATAGACAGCTGCTCTTCATAAACCATCTGTACGTGCTTGAATCGGATACGAGCGAACAGAGCAGTTTCAACTTTTCCTAAAACATTTTGAGTTGCGTATGACGTCCACTTTTTGCAGCACGTGACTTGTTTTTTCCATGCAGCAAGAATATCTGAAACGCGTTGCATGCTATATGAAAAAGAGCATTTGGCTTCGTGGAATCATAGAGGGTTCATAAAAGCAGGCAAAACCTGACGTGGTTAAGCAAAAACGGCGCAAGGAGACAATGCAGTTCATGAATATTTGAAAGATGCCACTCACTGGAGAGAGCAAGAAAACACATGCATTCCCATTGAGTGCTGAAAGTGAAAGAAAAAAGTAGTCAATTTAAAACAAGCAGCATCAGCAGCAGAAGGATACAAGTCAACCAATCTGAAAACTGTGAGGCAGTAGGAATGGTCCTAGGGCAGGACAAACATAAACACAGGGAGTAAAGTCTTCAAATATGGGGCAAGGAACTGATATAAGCATAACACCATCTAATAATGAGAAACTGACTGACACCAAACCTACTCTGTATGGTATTGTAGATAGTAGGACAACTGAAGCTGTTTGTGAGTTGAGACCTAAAAATGGCCAATGGATGGATTTAGGTGAACTTAGGCCGCTGGCGAAAATAACCTTTTTAACAGCTGCTTTTTTGTGGTAAATGAAGGCTGCAAATATGCAGTAGCTCTAGGGTTGAACATACTCCTACCCGATGACCATAAAAGTTCTAGGTTAATATTTCTATGCCACTTTCTGATTGCAACGATTGGAACAACATGGCAGGGCTTGGTGTTTTGATACCAGAAAAAAACATGCAGTCTGTCTATTTTTCATTATCAGCCTTTCCTCTTGGTATAAGCCCTCAAGTTCAACAGAATTAGCAGGCACCCACTGCTTTTGGTGAACAGGCAATTACAGTTTGTAACCAATCAGGAATGTCTTTGGCCTGAAGACAACTAATGTATGTTAGGCTCTAGAATTTTTACATTGTGTTCAGATTTCAAGTGTTCTTTACTTCTTTCAGAGATAAATATAATCCTTTACTAGGGCGAAAGGTCCTGATTTAGGTCTTGACGAAGGGGAATACTCTGTCACAAACATGACGGATTTCCCATCCGCCTTATTGCCATCCCATTATATCCTATGGAGATCATAATAAGGCGGACAGGATATCTGTCACGTTTGTGACTGAGCACTTCCTCCGCCAAAGTCTAAATCAGGCCCATAGTCTTTTTGACAGAAACAGAATCAGTAGCAGTTCTTGGTGTTTTAGCGGTGCAGTTCCTGCATTCAACAAACAAGGCAGCCCTCTGAGTTGGGATTGTTCAACTTCTGTCTGAATTTGGAGCCCTATGGTTGCTTACATGCTACATGTTGCTAGTTCTGTGTTTGCAACTGAGACTTTCCTTGAACTTTGATTTGAATTACTTTTTGTTACAAGGCCATTTACATTACTGGTGTTGTTACAGAGGTTGCTTTGTCTAAAATGTCTCCCTCTACACCATTCGCAAATCTAGACATATTTTCATACTAGGAGGAGAAAATCCATTTGTGGTAGAGACTAGTCCTTCTCAAAGCTCCATGTTCACATCTTTATGCTTATCATCACCTTCATGAGGAGACCTGAATTAAAAGTTATCCTTTTTCATTACCACTTCCAGTTTAAACATATTAAAGTGCTCCTTTAATTACCAAAGATGTTTCCTTCACCACAGCATTGTCAGCAAGAACAGACATCCTGTACTAAGCTGAGCTTGCCTAGGATATTGTACTTAGGGGAATATTTATACTTTTGGTGCAAAACCGCACTAATGCAGTTTTGCACCAAAAAGTTTAGCACCGGCTTGCGCCATTCCTGAGCACCAGCTGGAAGCCATATTTATGGAATTGGGCAAGCTGGTGCAAAGGGTGGGTTAGCATAAAACAAAAATTACGTTAGCTGGGTGGGGCTGGCGGTATGGGAGGAGGGGATTTTGCACCAAAAAATGATGTTAGGCTGGTTAGAGTAAAAAAAAGATGACTTTAACCAGCCTAGTGTCATTTTCTGATGCAAAACCATCCATACCACATGACTCCGGTCTTAGAAAAGACAGGAGTCATGCCCACCACCCCACTGGCCAACACAAGGAACAAGGGTCCCCTGGGCATGGTCATTGCACCCTGTGCCATGCAGGGAGCCCCAAGTAGGGCCCTGATGGCACTTTAATTAAAATAAATACTTACCCATACTTACCCTACTTACCTGGGATGGGATCCCCCATCATCCGGTGTCCCTCTGGGGTGGGGGAGGGTGTTCCTGGGGCTTGAGGAGGGCACCTGTGGACCCATTCCATGGTGTTTAACCACGGAATGGGTCCACAGATCCCTTAATGCCTGGTCTGACCCAGGCGTTAAATAATGGTATTAGTAGTCTCTCCTCCCACCCGTTCGTCATTCTAGCACGGGGGGATAAATATTGGGCCATTGGGTTAGCACCATTTTTTAGATGGGACCGTCTACCTTTCATCTCATTGACGCAAGGTAGGTCCACACATCTACAAAATGGTGCAAATTTCAATATTTTGACGTTAGACTGGTCTAACGTCAAAATATAAATATGGAGGAAGTTTTGTGCTGAATTCGCGTGAAAAAAATGATGCAAATTCAGCAGAGATGGGGTATAAATATGCACCTTAGTACTTATACAGGACGATATAGAAGTACATTTCTGAGTATTACTACAGGAGCACTATTTAATATACTGTTGCATGACTTTGTAAATTGGCCCCAAAATATCCAAATGTTTTGCTTTACATGACTGAAGATGCCTTAGTGAATGGGCTTGTTTGGAGCTTTGAGATATATTTTGGTATCATCTATAAGAGTTTGAAAACAACAGTGTCACAGATGATATGTTCTCTTACATCTCTAGGACTTCTGACACATCCTGGGAGACATACGTAGATGTGTTTAAAGTTAATTATCAAGTATCAGTAGATACAACATTCCCAGGTTACAGCAAACAAGTTAAGTTATTGCATTCCTTGGAGATGGACGATTTGCACATTTTCAATACACCTCCACAGCCAGAAGAGGATGTCAACAAGTAATACAGGAGTACTAATTTATATGTTCTAACATGCCTCTTTAGTATGCTCCATTGTCTTCTGGTAGTGGGGCACTATGTAGGATCCTTCATTTCACTGATTTAAAAATATTCTGATAGGTTGATCCCAGCCTATCCCACACTGCTTGACTTATTTAAGTGTGGACGTTTCATGCCAGTTCCAGCTGTTTAGATGATTTCTAAATGAAAACATTTTTGTTAGAAATAGGTTCTCTAGTTGGCAAAAGTATACACCCTTGTCCAAGTAGGGACCACAAACCTAGTCAGGGTAAGTCACACTTCAAATCATCCTGTGCCCACCGTCTGATAGCTTGGCACTGAGCAGTCAGGCTTAACCTAGAAGGCAATGTATTTGAATTTGTATTTATTTATTTATTTATTTATTGTTTCAGTTGATTAAAACCTTAACAATTTTGCCAAGTTGCATGATAAATGAAAGAATACGATTTTTAATACAGAGAGATAAAATGTAAATTGGAAAGTAAAAAAAAAAGGGAAAGAGAAACTTTTTGTTTTAGTGTCTCTGAAATAAAAGAATGAAGAAATGTCTAGCTTATAATGGGAGATCAAAGATGTACAGGCTGTTAGCACTTCAGTTTATTACTATCCTGGAGCTTAAGATATGTCATTGGTTAGTGAACATCCTCTTAAGTAGTCCCTTTTGAAGGGCTAACAAACCTGGACAGATGCAGAATGTGTGTATTAGATCTTCCTTTTGGCATGCACAGTGCCTACACTGCTGAAAGATAATGTTCTTCCATGACAGAGCATTGGCCAAGGTTGGCAAGTTGCCTAATAACATTGTCATGAGCGTGTGTCTCCTGTGTGGTGAAAACGTTGTGAAGAGATAGGCAGCCGGTTAAAGTTTGATATATTTGGTCATCCACGCATGTGCCCAGGCAGTAAATTTGTCTTTATCTTCTATGAATAAAAGCAGTTTAGTGTCCTTAGTAGTCCCTTTAGAGAATGACTTGTATGTCAGGACTGCCTCCCACAAATCCTTAAGTCGTAGTTGGACAACTGATGATTGAAGGTACTTGCTGTAGGCTGAGTACTGATCATGTTCTAGTGCCTGCCAGAGAGCCTCATTCAATTTGTCTGCTGAGTGACTGATTTTGTACCAAGTTTTAATCGTCTCTGCTCTTGCGACCAAATCTTGCTGTACGAGTCCTAATTTAAGGTGGACCTGCGTCGGCAGGCGATGTGTAAAGTATTTGTTCAATAAATCATACAGTAGCATAGCGAAAACACCACAAAAATACACCACACAAGGTTAGAAAAATAGATACTATTTATCTGAATAAAATAAGGACAAAACGACAAAGATCAAATAAGCACAAATTGAAATATCACTTTAAAAATGTTTAAAAGAGTTTTAATCCTTAGAAATAAACAGTTGTCTCTTTGTTACACACAGTACCTGGTATGCATCAAAAATAATGACGCATGGAGACCGCAGAGGAGGAGATGCGTGGAAAAATAGGGTGTGCATCGAATTTTCCGATGTGGTACAGACGATGCGTTGTTTATTTCCACGCTGGAAGGGGTTTGCGTCATTTTTCGGCACACAGTATTGGTTCCTCACTGCAGTGCGAGGATATTTTGATGCCCAGGCACTATGCAGGGAAAATCATTGATGTGCTGGAAGAAGGCATGGGTGCTGCATCGATCCAGAAGGGGATGCTTCGAATTTTCCATCGTAAGGCAGACGCTGCATAGAATTTCCAGTCAGGAAGTCAGAGCTGCGTACTTTCGTTCAGCTGTGCGGCAAATTTCTTGGTCACAACGCAGACTTTGTGTTGATTTTGGCAGGTGGTGCATTGATGTTCAATGCACAAGGAGTTTTCTGAAGAGATTAAGTCATTTTGTCCATGAGACTTCAGAAAACAGGAGGCAAGCTCAATCCAAGCCCTTGAAAAGCACTTTTGGGGAAGGCAGAGTACTTCTCAGCAAAGTCAGAGGCCAGTAGGGCAGCAGGGCAACAGCAGGGTAGCAGTCCGTCTCAGCAAAGCAGTACAGATGAGTCCTTTGGGCAGCCAGGCAGTTCCTCTTGACAGGATGCAGGTGTAGGTTTAGAAGTGTCTTTGGTGGGATCAGAGACCCAGTTTATAGACCCAAAAATGCCTTTGAAGTGGGGGAGACTTCAAAGAGTGGTTTTGAAGTGCACAAGTTCCCCTTTCAGTTCAGTCCTGTCTACCAGGATCCCAGTAGGGGGTTTAGCAGTCCATTGTGTGGGGGCAGGTCACTCACCTTTGAAATGTAAGTGTCAGCACCCCCTCCCATCCAGCCCAGGAAGACCCATTCAATATGCAGATGGATGCAGGTGTGACTGAGTGTCCTGTGTTTGTGGTTGCCTGGGTGAAATGCACAAGGAAGCTGTCAACCAGCACAGACCAGATGTTGGTTGGAGAGAGGCTGAAAGGTCAGTGAAACTGCAAGCACAGGCCTTTCAATGTCAGGCCTGAGACATGGTTAACGGGCTACGTATGTGGGTGGCAATATCAATGCTGAAGGTCCACTAGTAGCATTTAATTTAGAGGCCTTGGGCACATGTTGTGCACTTTACTAGGAACTGATAAGTAAATCAAATATGCAAATTGGGGATGAACCAATGTTACAATGTTTAAGGGAGAGAGCATATGCACTTTACCACTGGTTTGCAATGGTAAAGTGTGCAGAGTCCTAAAGCCAGCAAACACAGTGTCAGAAAAGTGGAGGGAGACGGGCAAAAAGTTGGGGGATGACCCCATCCTAAGGCTGTCAGGTCTAACAATTTTCTTTCAAAGAATATTTAAACCATTTTTGTGTTCTAGATGTAGTCAAGATGAAATAAGCATGAATAAAAACTTAACAATATATATTCATATATATATATATACAATATATATATATATATATATATACTGTAGACATTTACAAATATATTTAAAAAAAAAATCAAAAGTATTTAATCAGAGAAGCAGTTTTGCTTCATATGAGATTGCGACACACAACAGAAATGTACCTCTGACTAATCATCATGGCCAACCCTGAAGAGACCTTGGATACCATCCTTGTCAACCATGTGACCTTGTCCCGAGAGGTTAATCAGTAGCCCATGGGCTTATTCGCCTTAAAATGTAAGGAACATTTATTATCTTTCAAGAAATAAGTGAATGTAGCACAAAGGGCAAAATCAATAGCAAAGTAATAATTATTATACATTTGTGTACTGTGGCAGAGGGCCACCTTTTACTCCTTTCCTCGTTGACTTGTGTCACTTGTCATGAGCAAATTATGCCCAGATAAACTGAAAGATAATAATATGTGCTCACCATTATGCAGCCCCAAATCTCTGCAATGTGTTTGAACATAAGTGTTTGAAAATGAAAATAGGTTTAATAAACTAAAACACACTCCTGAGCTCACAACTACAATACATAGAGTGTAGTTCTTTAAGACAGATAATGAATCTAGCTTTGCTATCACTGCTTCAAGTCACCAAATACTGAATTGGGTCTCTAGTAGGCAGAATTAGGCACCCTGTCCAAGTAGGTACCACAATTCTAGTCAGAGCAAGTCACAACACAACCAAAATGATCCTGCACTCACTCTCCGGTAGGTTGGCACAAAGCAGGCAGGCTTAACTTCGAAGGCAATGTTTAAAGTATTTGTGCAATAACTCATACAGTAAAACAGTGCAAATACCACAAAAAAGTACTCCACACCAG
Source organism: Pleurodeles waltl (assembly GCF_031143425.1). Lineage (NCBI taxonomy): Eukaryota > Metazoa > Chordata > Amphibia > Caudata > Salamandridae > Pleurodeles > Pleurodeles waltl. The sequence goes on from NC_090438.1 coordinate 353,595,247, forward strand.
TTTAGAAAAATAGATATTATTTATCTGAATAAAACAAGACTAAAATAACAAAAATCCAATATGCACAAGTCAAGAACTCAAGAATCAGTGGTTGTATCCTTTTAACACACACTACCTGGGTTGAGTCAAAAATAATGAAGTAGAGGGCCACAGAGGATGAGATCTGTTGGAAACTAAAGTGATGCGTCGGTTTTGTCTGGCACGCCGAAGCTGACGCCCAGGAACGATGCATGGGAAATACAAATTGTGTTGTGAAGAGGCAACAAGTGCTGCGTCAATCCGTCAGGTGATGCCATGATTTTTCAGGCATGAGACGGGTGCTTTGTCGACTCTGCAGGCATAGCGGCACATTTTGCAGGCGTTCCATCGGTTTTTCCGGTGCAGTAGATTTTCTCCTTCAAAGTAAGGGGGAGATTTACAAACATTTTGCACTGGGTTAGTGTCACAAAAGTGAAGCTAACCAGCGCAAAATGTTTTTTCCTCACTTACTTTCCAGCACAAAACTTGTTTTGTCCTGGAAAATATTCTAAAAGTGTTTTGCGTTACTTAGCATTGAGGGCGTGTTACATGGGTGGTACATCAGAATTCCCATTAACCACCCATGCCTTTTAACACAACACAGAATCCACAAATAATAGTGGACAGAGTTTTGCACCAAAAGTTAACGTCATTTGAAAGTAGGTGTTAAAAGGAGGAATGTTTTAATTTCTCCTATCTTTTCCAACTTTGCATGCATGCAGCACTGTTCATGTGGAAATGTTTTAAAGTGTGTCTAAGCATAGTATTTTGTACTGGAAAGGTGCCCTTCCACTATAAAACGATGCTATACTCACGCACATACTTTTGCACTATGGCTCAAAGGTGTGTGTGTTGCGTAAATCAGCACTAGCGCTAAGGAGAAGAAAGGAGAGTGCCATATCCTTGTAGATATGGTGCTCCCCTGCTCCCTCCCTGTCACGCAATGCAACACAACGTTTTTGGCTAGTGCGCTGCTTTTCATGAATTGTCGGTAAATCTGGCCCATAGTCTTTGATGGTGCTGAGACTTCAGAACAGGTGCAAGCTCAATCCAAGCCCTTGGAGAGTACTTGTGAGGGAAGGCAGAGTCCTTCCAGCAAAGCCACAGGCCAGCAGGTCAACAAGCAGGAGAGCGGTCCTTCCAGAAAAGCAATCTAGATGGGTCCCTTGGGCAGCACAGCAGTCCCTCTGTAGGTCCACAAGTGCCTGATTTTAAGGGGGATCACAGACCCATATATATACATTCCCAAATGTGCATTTGAAGTGGAGGAAAACAGTTCCCCTTTCAACCCAGTACTGTCTGCTAGGAGAACTGTGGGGGTAATCAGACCTTTGTGTGAGGCCAGACCACTAGCCTTTAAAATGTAAGGGAGGGCTCCTTCACCCTTCCTGCCCATGAAGACCCATTAGTATGCAGATGAATGCAGATGCAGCTGAGTGTCCTGTGTTTATGACTGTCTGGGTGGAATGCACAAGGGATCATTCAACCAGCATAGACCAGGCATGGATTGGAGACAGGCTGTAAGGCAGAGAGAGCAGTAAGTGCAGAGAAATGCCTACTTTCTAAAAGTGGCATTTCTAAAATAGTAATGTTAAATCTGACTTCACCACTAAGCAGAATTTCTCATTACCACCCGATCATACCAAACATGAGAATGTCACTCCTTTCAGATCATACATTACCACTTAAAAGCAGGCCTGAAACATGGTTAAGTGGCTACTCATGTGGGTAGCACAATCAGTGTTGCAGGCTGACTAGAAGCATTTAATTTATAGGCCCTGGGTACACCTAGTGCACTTTTCTATGGTCTTATAGGTAAATTAAATATGCCAGTTGGGTAGGAGCCACTATTACCATGTTTAGGGGAGAGAACACAAGCACTTTAGCACTGGGTAGCAGTGGTGAAGTATGCAGAGTCCTGAAACCAGCAAAAACGAGATTTGAAAAAAAAGAGGGAGGCAAGCAAAAAGTTGGGTGAAAATCTCCCGAAGGCTATCAGGTCTAACACTAAAATATAGACTTCCACTTCCATAATGCCTGCTTTTAGTTTTCTGCCACAGGCTAGTGCTGCCCAACCCCAGACCCACTTAAAAAAAAAACTGGGCCTTCAGCCCTTTACATCCCACAACCACCCCTGAAATACAGTGAACATTTAACCGTAATGCCTTCTTATCTCTTTTACCCTGTTGGATTACAAAAACAACTATAAATTGTTTGGCAGGAGCATATTTTACTGTAATCTCCCCAATGTCCTGCAGTCATTTCAGATGCAGTTCGATTTTACTGGAAAGGTTTAAAAAGTCATTATTGTAAGCTAAGTAGCACTATCAACATGTGCATGTGCTCAAGCCCTCCTACCAAGCACTTTTGGAAGATGGTGACCACCTGGCATTGAGGCAAATTCTGGACAGGACTGTAAAAGATTCAGGACAAAGGGTCAAACTTCAGGATTAAAATTCAGGACGAAGAGTCAAAATTCAGGACAAAAATTCAAGAACAAATATCAGTTTTACAGACACACCCAAGAGACGCCATGCCTCACTATTTTATCAGTGCCTTCATGTACTCTTTTTTAACATAGCACTATTTATTCACTGTGGTCTTTTTGTGATTGCCTCCAGGTATGCTACATTCAGGTGTCACATTACATCCTTGTTCAGTGGTAAACAAGTGCCCTTCAGGAACTTCACTCTATGCCCTCTGCAACACTGCACTGTACACCACTGCACTCTATGCTAGTGCACTTTACTCTGTAACACTCAACTCTATGCTCCTACACTCTACATCAATACACCGTATGTCACTCTAGTCTACTCTGCACCACTGCACTCTATGCAACTGCACTCTACATCACTTTACTCTATGCCATCACACTCTATGCCTCTCTAAGCAACTCTACTCTACCTGCACTTCTCCACTCTACGCCACTTCTCTCTACAGTGAAATAATCCACTTTCAGCCACTGCACTCTGTACCACTGCATTCTATGCCACTCCACCCTACCCTCCACCTCTCTACTCTATGCCACTGCACTCTACTCTGAAACAACCTATTGTACGCCACTGCACTCTACGCCACTCTGCCTCACTGCACTCTAAACCACTGCACTCTATGCCCATGCACTCTAAACAACAGCACTATGCACCACTGCACTCTGACACTCTACTCTGCAAGACTGCACTGGCTGCCACTATGCTCTACACCACTCTACTCTGTACTACTGCATTCTGCACTAATACACTCTATTCCATTGCACTATATGTCACTCACCCTCTACATAACTTCACTCTATGGCACTGCACTTTAAAACACTATACTCTGCTCTGCACTGCACCACTCAACCCTTCTCCACTCTGCACCACTCTACACCACTGCACTCTATGCCACTCAAGTCTACTCTGCACTCTATGCCACTGCCCTACTCCACACTACTGCATTCTCTGCCATTCTTTTGTATGCCACTCCTCTCCACTGCACTCTATGCCACTTTACTCTGCCCCATGACACTCTATGCCACTGCACTCTAAACAACTGTATTGTACACCACTGCCCTTTACTCTGCACCACTGCACTCTATGCCACTGCTCTCTGTACCACTCTACTCCACTCCACACCACTGCACTGAAACTCGATTCTGCAACATTTCACTCTCTGCCACTGTACTCTACACCACTCTACTCTGCACTACTGCATTCTATGCAACTCTACTCTGCATCACCCCACTCCAAGCCACTGCACTCTACAGCAGTATAATTTGCTCTGCACTGCACCTTTCTGCACTACTCCATTCTGCACCACTGCACTCTATGCCACTCAAGTCTACTCTGCACTCTATGCCACTGCCCTACTCTACACTACTGCATTCTCTGCCATTCTTTTGTATGCCACTCCTCTCCACTGCACTCTATGCCACTTTACTCTGCCCCATGACACTCTATGTCACTGCACTCTAAACAACTGCATTGTATACCACTGCCCTTTACTCTGCACCACTGCACTCTATGCCACTGCTCTCTGTACCACTTTACTCCACTCTGCACCACTGCACTGACACTCGACTCTGCAACATTTCACTCTCTGCCACTGTACTCTACACCACTCTACTCTGCACTACTGCATTCTATGCCACTGCACTCTATGCGACTCTACTCTGCATCACCCCACTCTATGGCACTGCACTCTACAGCAGTATAATTTGCTCTGCACTGCACCTTTCTGCACTATTCCATACTGCACTCTATGCCACGTGATTCTACTCTGCACTCTATGCCACTGCACCACTCTGCACTACTGCACTTTGTCACTCTATTGTATGCCAGTCTACTCCACTCTATGCCATTCTACTCCGTCCCATGCCACTCTATGCCACTGCACTCTACGCCAATATACTCTATGCCAGTGCAATCTGCATCACTCTACTCTACGCCACTGCACTCTACAGCACTATACTCTACTCTGCACCACTCTGCAATATTCCATTCTGCACCACTCTATGCCACTGCACTCTATGCCACGTGAGTCTACGCTGCACTCTATGCCACTGCACCACTCTACACTCTCTGCCACTCTGTTATATGCCACTCTACTCCACTGCACTCTATGCCACTCTGCTCTGTCCCATGCCACTCCATGCCACTGCACTCTAAACCACTGCGCTCTATGCCAATGAACTTCAAACAACTGAACTGTACCCCACTACACTCTTCTCTGCACCACTGTGCTGTACGCCACTGCTCCTATGCCACTCTTCTCCACTCTACACCACTATACCACTAACTTTTAGCCATGCTAAACAGCAGCCACTCTGGTATATAACATGGCTAAAACACATTGGCAAAGCCAATAACTCTTGTGTAGACAGGACCTATTGGCTTTGACAATGTTTGTTTGTACTATGAGGTACCTAGGTCCTCAAAAGAACTGTGAATGTGTAAGCCCTTATTTTAGACATGCATTAAACACATCATAATATAGGCTGCTACAGAATGCACAAATACATTTCAGTTAAATAAGAAATGGCCTTCTAAAATACAGATTTGAATAATATACAGTTTTCACCTAGTGTTTGGGAAGGAGACACCCTGACAAGCAGGCTTGTTCCTTATCTGTCTGCCCCTCCCTCCCTCAGAGCACAGGAGACTTCCTGCCTTACAGTCCAGCTGGAAAAACTGATGTGTCCTAATTAAATTTTCTCCCTTAGGTGAAAGGCTAAAATTACAAACAAATGCTCTCCATTAAACCTTTCATCACTGGCAACGGACGGACGGCAGGTCGAAATTACGGACAGGCCGTGAAAATTACGGACATTTCGTGAAAATTATGGACGGGTGACCCTAACTATATCTGCTTCAAAATATTGTCAAGCACTTTGCTATGAAAATAATCTGCTGAAAACAAAAACAAATTCTATAATTTGGAAAAATGTGTCTATACATAAGAATTGGAATGGAAGTGTCCCCTTATTTCGAAAGGCTGACGATTGCCCTGAAAATGCTAGGACACCGAAACCAGATAGAAGAGGAAGTCGTTTCCTGTGTCCAGAGGGTCGGCTTGAATTTATCCAAGCGCTCACTTCTGATGTGCACCGCAGCATCTGTTAATCTGTTCATGGTAGCTTTGCATTCCCCCATGGCGGACATAGTCAATAATTCACAATACAATATCACAGAGCTAATGGACGAGCTAAGTGGACAAACAGTAATTGGAACTCTGCTTCCATAAGTATTACATCAAAGTAAAGAACATTGCCCGCAACATCAGCAAAGAGCAAGTACTTAAATCTTAATGATCTTTCCATTTTTTACATCGGTTTGCATCTATTACAGAATCTTTTTCTTTCGTAAAAAAGAATATCAAAAATAACATTATTTGTAGTCGTTTGTGGAGCTCTAGATCACGCGCTTCTTTTTGTTTGCTAATGATTTTCTTTTAAAAAATAAATCCATTTCGTTTGTAAAGATCTTATAAGATCCTGGGATAATTTAGATGGATTCAATACGTTTGAATGAATTAGTTGGGCATGAAATTGGTAGAATGAATTGGCAGAGCATCTCTGCCTTATTTTCTTATGCTACGACTATTACCTTTGTATGACAAAGCATACCGTAAACTAGGGGACAATAGTTCACAGGCGCCGTTTATGGAATTCACTGAAAAGTTACGAGCCCTCACAGTTCCGCAGTGTGTAGGCGTCTTAAATACAGGTGCATTTTAAAATGCCAACCCATAATCTGTTTTAGAATTATAAACAGTCTCTAACTGGTTATAAAGCTCAAACACCTGATTGAGAAACACTAGTCGATTGTCTTAGCCATTAGACACAATACGACAATGCCACAATAGTTCTCGGGACCGCATGTACATGCGTACTGTTTGAGTGTCCCTTTTTGCAAGACAAAAAGAAAAGCTCTCCCACAAAGGATGTGGTAAGCTTAGTATGACACCACACCATAGCTGAAGGTGGCTCACGCTGTTTTCAATCTGACTACTTTCTGAGCTCCCTCTTCCAGATTCCGAAACAAGGAGTGTTTTGGGCATTGTTCCTTACCCACTATACACAGACCATATCCAGCTTTCTAACATTCACCAGTACTAGCCGCTCCTATGTCATCAAAAGGCAGTCTTTAAAATCCAATGACCCCTTGCTCTGAAGACAGCTTCCAACCCCTTGGCTCCAGACGTCTCAACTTGCTGATCCATGGATACAGTCTCTGCTCCAAAATCCACTGTAAAAACAATGATTTGATGAATGGAATGCTTAAAATATTTTCAACCTTTAGCAATTGCTTGGGCCATATGCCAATCCATTGTTTTTTGGCCCACCATGCCATCCCATTTTGGACCCACCCATATGCAGTTCAGTCAATTCTTTCCCCATGGGAACAGTCCAGTCAGAAGTGCCAGGCCAGGTCCTCCCTGAACTGGAAACATGCATCCTGGGACCAGTTTCAGGGTACCCCCTTTCACCAGCCAGGGTAACATGCACCCAGTAGCACAGTGGGCCCAAGACCAACTTCTGTGCATGCCCGGCACACTTAGGGCAGCAAATGCAAAAACAACAAGGTGATGAATGGAATGCTTGAATTAATCTCAGCCACTGGCAATCTCTCAGGCCGCATCCCAATCCATTGTTTTATTGCTCATGATACCACCCCGGTGTGGACCCAGCCATATTCAAATCAGTCTTGACCCTGCTTCCTATGGCAAAAGTCCCGTCTGAAATGCCAAGCCCTGAAACTCGTCCCGGGATGCTTGTTTCCATTCCAGGGAGGACCTGGCCTGGCGGTTCAGGCTGGCCTGGTCCCACGGGGAGCAGGGTCAAAACTGATTTGCACATGTCTGGGTCCACACTGGAATGGTGTGCCAAGCAAAAAATACTATGGATTTTGGCCCAGATCTGTGACTGTGGATGAATGTTTGATATTGTTCAGCATTCCATCCATCATCTGTTTTTTTTGCCAAAATCCACTGTAGCCATCCATGCCACTTGGCTCACCCTCTTTTCTTCCCCTATCACTCGGCCTTTGCTTAATGTAGGTGACTACCACAAATTTATCTACTACAACCAGCATCCACACAGGTTTTCATATCCTGCATCCATGCTGACAACCATTTCACAGCACTGTCATCCTGCCTCCTTGGATCCCCAGTAATAATTGGTGAGGCTCCAGGCTGCTCACACTATTGCAGCCTTTAGGGCAGCAAATGCAAAAACAACTCCAGTTTGGACCCAGCCATATGTAAATCAGTATTGGCCCTGCTCCTAATGGGAGCAGTCCATCCCTAACTGTCAGGCCATGTCCTCTCTGGATCAGAAATACGCTTGCTGGGACTAGTTTGGGGTATCACCCCCTCATAAGGCAAGTGAGCATGCCCTCTCTCAACTGGGGGAGTCTCAGGATTGCCTTTGTGGACTCCAGGAAATGTAGCACTGTGAAAAAGAGGAAAACACTGAAGCAATAGGGAATTACTTTATAAAATGATTCAAAGTGATTGGGGTTTTCATCAGTGGGGTTAGGAATTACAAACTAGGAAATACCCTGAAATGGTGGTTACTACAGATGGAAAAGGAATTAACTGAAAACATTGTATTGTGTTATAAAATCTGAATAAATTGGGAAAGGTGGTAAGAAAAATGTGTTCTTTCAACAGTTTTATGCAGAACCGAACAAGATATCTAAAACTATATGAAATCCTACAAACAATAAACATTTCTCTAGTCACTAAAACTCAATATTTGCTCTCCAGTTTCTAGGTTAGAATCCTCTAACTAGTTGTATTTTGTAATGATCAGTCGAATAATGACACTCTTCCAGTATCAACAACAGCATACATCGCTAGTTAGCACACAGCTGTAATGTCAAAGCAGAAAATTGCAGCTTTTACTTGTAAGCACCAAAGAACAGTCTTACAGAGATGTGTGTTGCCTCTTGCATATCTGTGTGGTAACTGCCTCTGCCCACCTCTGTGCTTCCTGTCTGCATGTCCCAAGGCACATGCACTCAAAGTATCAGCTCCACCATGCTAAGAAATACATGATAAGAACAACACCATCATCTCATATCAAGTATATGTCAACTTAGAATGATTAGTCATTCACATGATGTCTTTTTCCAGAGGTGTGATGGTTCAATGGAGAACCAGTGGTCAGACTATAGTGAACAAGGGGGCGAGGAAAATGAACTGGGGCAACCAAGTACATAGTCATTGTGAAAAATTTGGTTGTTGGTTGACTGGCATGTAAACTCCAGTCAAGGAGCAACCGAAATCCTTGTTAGGGTGAGGTACAAGCCAACCCTAAATTAACCTCTGGTCGCTTGGCACTGAGTAATCAGGCTTAATTTACAAGCAATGTATAAAGTGTTTGACCAACAGTTCAAACAGTACAAGAGTGAAAACACCAGACAAAAGGGATCTCACACCAAGTTAGAAAAATATAGTAAAATGTAATAAATAAAACCAGACCCTAGCACCAAAAATCCAATCAATAGATATAGAGATATTCAAGTTTATCAATTTTAGTGCAAATTGTGCCAAAAAGCACAAAGCGGCAACTGTGGAAATGTGGTCATGTTGGGACAAAGTAACAAGTTCAGGCACAGCCTGTCTACAGGGACCCAGTTATGCTCACTATATAAAGTACCTTAAATCCTGGTTTGCGGAGCATTGCAAGACCCTGTATCAAAGATGCTTCACTTAGCTGAAGTGATGCACAGGTTCCAAGATGCAGTGAGGCTGCAATGCGAGGGCCTGAGTCATCGTTGAGGATCTCATCCACTGAGCTTGTGATGTGAAGTCCGACAATGAGGATGTGACGTGCAGCTGGGGCGACACGTCAGTTCTGAACAGCTGTGAGACTGTGATGTGCAGTCTGAAGTCTCCATTGAGGCTGCTGTCAATGAAGAATGTACACAGGGCGATGTGGCAGTTCCAAACAGCCGCAGTGTGAGGCAGGTCTCTGCGACGGGACCAATTCACTCAGTAGCGGAGATGCATTGGTTCTGCTTGGGGCTGTACCACATAGCATAGCAGATGAGATTCGTCGGTTCAATCAAATCCACTTGGCAGGGTAGACTCACAGATGGCAGAGTCCAGGTGCAGATGTAATGCTGTTTACAGTCTGTTATGTATATATGACTTCAGATCAGGAGGCCAGCCAACTAGGCTATTGAGCAACTTGGATTTTGGGGTCAAGAGATACAGGTGCATTCTTTCTCATCCAGGCAAGAGGGCAGCAGGTCAGCACAGCAGGGTAGAAGTTCCTTTAGAGCAGCAGCCCAGCAGAGTGGCAGTCCTTGTAGCAACACAGCAACCTCTCTTTCTGGCAGAGTACCCACAGGTCCAGCAGTGTACGTCATCACGGGAAGAGAGGCGCCGGGGTAGGTTCGTAAACGACGGACCACTGCACAACTACAGCAACAGTCCTAGGCTTTCATCTTCCCAGGGAGCCAATTCCATAATTTGGGGATGGGCGACCTTTTTGTTTAGTTGACCGGACGGACAATAGCCTTCAATGTAAGTGACAGGAGTTGCTATCTCCCTGCGTTTTCTGTCCTTTTATAGACCTAATAGTATTGTAAAAAAAAAATTGAGCACTGCAGGAGAAGTTTTGTTTGTGTTTATGTTGGTCCTGATGAAGCGTCATTGGATCCGTTTGGACCATCGGACGCGAAACATGTTGACCTACTTCTAGAGGCTAAGTGACAATTCCCTTACCCTGACTCCTTATGAGAAAGTGGTTGAGCATTATCCTCACACTCACACTTTCACGTTGTTTTTAATCTTGGTCTAAGTTCTCGGTCTTTATAAATAAATCATTTGGTTGTTGAGGCTTAGAATCAATTTTAACCTAACCTTTCTCTCCTGTTTAATCAGAGATCTCCCTGCAAGTGGAGCCCGTCAGACATTGCAGCGCCGGTCTGACGAGGAGCATCCCCCGATGATGAAGCATGACATCCATATGGATGTGTGAGGGCTCTTGCTCCTAAACCTTTGGGTTCCCTGCGTGATCCTCTGGAACAGTGTACCTTTTGTTTTGTTACGAGAAGCTTCTAGAGGCATGCCTTTGAAGTGGACAGGTGCCCTGCCTTCCTGGTTCCAGACTAACTACAGGGGGTATGCAGGGGGTATGCAGCCCATTGTGTGGAAATCTGACACAGCCTATTCAGGTGTAAGTGGGGCTAGGCCCATCTCCTTCCCATTCGGCCAGTGATGACCGATCAAGTCACACCTAAGCTCCACATTATGTGTAGCTGTCTAGGAGGAATACACAAAGCCCAACTGTCACTTACATCCTGTCATGTGACCCAAAGGTAGCCTGCAGGCGCCAAAGGCCTAAGGCAAGAAAATGCCAACATTCTAAAATCAACATTTTTTGGATTGTAATTTAAAATCTGACTTCACCATCAGTTAGGATTTATATTAGGATTCCAGAGACACCAAACATGAAGGGGTCACCTGTTCCCATTTGGAAATTACACTTATAAAAAGGTGATAAGTTAATTCAAATGTTATTCTACGGGAGAGGTAAGCCTTGCAGTAGTGAAAAATGAATGTAAGAGTTTTTCACCACCAGGACATGTAAAATCTGAAAGCACATGTCCAACTTTTTAAATGCACTGCACCCTGCCCTTTCACTTTCCAGAGCCTGCCTTAGAGGTGACTTATATGTATTAAAAATAAATGTTAGGGCCTGGCAAATGTTTTTTTGCCAGGTTAAATGGCAGCTTAAAACTGCATACACACAGGCTGCAATGACAGGCCTGAGATATATTTAAAGTGCTACTTAAGTGGGTGGCACAATCAGTCTTTCAGGCACTGGGCCTGAAAGACTGATTGTGAAATGGCTTATGATTCTGATTGTGAAATGGGATATACCCAATTGAACTATTTAATTTTCATGCTAGTCCCTAGTAAAATGGCATTACCTATACCTGGGCCTGTGGAGTAGCATGTAAATTGCCCATACTGGCGTCATCCTTTGATGCACAACCTCCTGTTTCCCCTATGCCTCCCCCACCCGTCCTTTTTTATGACACTAGCCAGGCCTTACTACCGGCTACCATCATACCATAAATATGACGTCCAGCCGGTGTCTTGGGATGGCGCTAGCTGATGATTGACTTTTTCATGCAAAACTGCAGTAGCGCAGTTTTGCGGGCAACAGTATAAATCAAGGCCTTGGTGTCCCAACTAGACCACTGAAACCTGCCCTATCTGGCACTTATTGACCTTGTTAATGAGGCCTGCCCTCTGCAGAGACTAAAGCACCTACTAAAGGGTGGCACAAATGGGGTCCCAGATGGAGCTGAAGACCACAGTGTCATTGAGATATGCAGCACTGAAATTCTTCAACCCAGGCAGGACCCATTTGACCAACTTCTGGAAAGTGTGAGGGGCGTTCTTCAACCCGAAGGGCATTACCCAGAACTGGAAGTGCCCTTCTGGGGTAGAACACATACCACTTTATATCCCCCTCGGTCAAGGCAATCTGCCAGTACCCAGATGTTAAGTTAAATGTGCTGAGGTACTTTGAAGCTCCTAGCTGATCTATGAACTCATTAGCTTGGCCGGTGGGGTCCACATCTCACTTGGTGACTGCATTGAGCCCCCGGTAATCTACACAGGACCTAAGTTCAGGGTGGCACCTGGAGGGGCAGCCTAGGGGACTCACACCACTGGGCTGGACTAAGGGCTGTTTGAGGCCTCAAAAACACCTACCTCCAGCATCTTGGAGACCTCCTCCACGATGATGGCTCTCACCTTATCAGACAACTGGTAGATTTTACTCTTCACCAGAAAGCTGTCCCCAGTCTCAACATCATGGCTACACCATATAGTGAGTCCTGGGTTAAGGAAGGATAAAGAGACAAACTGCCCCAACAAGTGTCAACAGTCTCTTTGTTGATCTATGATCAGTGTAGGAGATAATCTGACACCCTCCACTGACCTATCCTGCTCTTTGCAAGGAAGAAAAAAGGTCAGGGAGAGGTTCACTCTCCTCCACTTCATCGTCATTGAACAGGATCATGGATAACTCAGACCTCTTAAAGTGGGATTTGAGATGATTGATAAGTAGGACCTTAAAGCATTCTTAGGAGTCTTGAGGTCCACCAGGTAAGTGTCAACATCAGGGCAGTGCGTGCTCTACAGGTGACTAAAATGCAAAAACCCAGCCTTTATGCAAGAGCATAATTCATGCATTGTGTTTATATGCAGTATGTTAACCTTTTGCATCGCAGACTTTAACCTTGAAAAACACTATTAACGATGTTTGCAATAACTGTTCTTTTGCAAGGTATTGCTGCAGACTTACTGAGTGTGTTAGGGTGTGGTCCCTTTCTAGGACCTTCCAGAAGCTTTCTCTGCGGCATGACTAGGTGTGGTTGTGGGCTGGGCCAGACTCTATATGAGGGAGCCAGCCCAGCTCCACGTGCTCACTATTCAGAGGTCCTGGTGCAGAGCAGCAGCATTTTCCTGAGCTCCTGTTCCGGAGGCCTACTTTGATGTTCCAGGCCTGCCATGCATTCTTTTGGTGATCCTTGAGCAGGGTGGTAAGACTGAGGTTGGGCTGGGCCCCCGACCCCGTTCTTAGGGACTCTTGAGTTTTGGGGCCTACTCGTGAAACTTTCAGAGTACGCGAATCATTGCTGTGATGCAAATCTTGGTGTTCGGATCGGCAAAAGAGTGCGCGATCATTTCATGGCATTTGCATCTTCTTGTTTGAATTGGCAGTGTGCGCGATTCATTTACCGCATGTAAATCCTGGTGTTCAGATCGGCAAAGGCTAACGCGATCATTTCATGGCATTTACATATTCTTGATGGAATGGACAGTGTGCGCAAATCATTCCCACATTCAAACCTTGATGTTCAGATCGCTTACAGAGTGCGCAATCATTTCATGGCATTTGCATATTCTTATTGGAATAAGCAGTGTGTGCGATTCATTCCCGTATTTAAACCTTGATGTTCAGATCGCTTACAGAGTGCGTGATCATTTCATGGCATTTGCATATTCTTGTTGGGATCGGCAGTGTGCGCGATTCATTCCAGCGTTTAAACTTTAATGTTCAGATCGCTTACAGTGTGCGCAATCATTTCATGACAATTAAAACTTTGATGTATAGTGTTTCCTGAAGTGCACACAATTATCCAGGGCCTTTGAATTTTCTGCAAAGATGCTAAATTCAAGATGTTACATTCTTTGTGCATATTAAGTCCTTAGTACAATTCCAATTGTTTTCCAGTACGCGAATCATTGCTCTGATGCAAATCTTGGTTTTCAGATCGGCAAAAGAGTGCGCGATCATTTCATGGCATTTGCATATTCTTGTTTGAATCAGCAGTGTGCACGATTCGTTTACCGCATGTAAATCTTGGTGTTCAGATCGGCAAAGGCTTGCGCGATCATTTCATGGCATTTGCATATTCTTGTTTGAATCGGCAGTGTGTGCGATTCATTTATCGCATGTAAATCTTGGTGTTCAGATCGGCAAGGGCTGGCGTGATCATTTCATGGCATTCGCATATTCTTGATGGAATCGACAGTGTGCGCGATTCATTCCCGCATTTAAACCTTGATGTTCAGATCGCTAACAGAGTGCGCAATCATTTCATGGCATTTGCATATTCTTGTTGGAATAAGCAGTGTGCGCGATTCATTCCCGCATTTAAACTTTAATGTTTAGATCGCTTACAGAGTGTGCGACCATTTGATGGCATTTGCATTTACTTGTTGGAATTGGCAGTGTGCGCGATTCATTTCCCGCATTCAAACCTTGGTGTTCAGATCGCTTACAGTGTGCTCAATCATTTCATGACACCTAAAACTTTGATGTGTAGTGTTTGCTGATGTACACATAATTATCCAGGGCCTTTGAATTTTCTGCAAAGATGCTAAATTCAAGATGTTACATTCTTTGTACATATTAAGTCCTTCATACAATTCCTATTGTTTTCCAGGGAATGTTTCAGATTACCTTTTGTCCTCATGTAAAGATGCAATGTTTGTTCTGAAACATTATTCTAAAAGGTTCTTATATTCCTAGACAGTACGTGACATTTCATGAAAAGTTCATATGAAACATTCTATTAACCATTCTTGATTCCTTTCCAGGTACCCAGACTTCTTGAGGTCTAGTTATAGTCCTTGCTTAAGTTATCCATGGTTCCAGTATGACAACGCTTAGAATCATAGTCTAGTGAAAATCACTGTTATAATATCTTAATATTGTGTTGTTTAACCTTTTTCTTCCTACAGGTCTCCTTCCCAGCTGTTCCCTTCCTAATCCCCTTTTCCCCCGCATGGACCCTCTCAGGCTCTGTGATATTTCTATCAGTTTTGGAGCTGTCTAGTGGTAGACATGTTGGGAGCATACGCAGGCCCCGAGGATCTGGTCTCCCTGACAGTAAGGGACTTCACTCTTACGTTCCTTTACCACATAGGACCCAGAACAACAGTCTTGCAGGGCTCTGGGCTCCACGGGTTCCATCACCCACACTTTTTGGCCAGGCTGAAACTCGACCAGAGTGGCCTTCTGGTCTTACCCCTGTTTCATGACCTCCTGGCTGGCTTCTAGATTAACCTTAGCTTGCTTCCAAAAGTGCCAGTATGTAGCTGACTACCTCCTGGAATCATTCCCTGAAGCTTGCTCCCACCCTTCCTTGACCAGACTGAGAGGTCCTCGCACCGGGTACCCATACAAGAGCTCAACGTGGCTGAAGCCAGCCCCCTTCTGGGGCACCTCCCAGCATGCAAACATCAGGCATGGCAAGAGGATGTCCCACTTCCACCTTAAGGGCTCTGACAGGCTCATGATCATGCCTTTGAGGGCCTTGATGAATCTCTCAACAAACCCATTGGTTTGGGGATGACAAGGAGTTGAGAACTTGTAGAAACCCACAATCCTTCAACATGGTCTTCATGTACTCTAAAATGAAGTAGGCACCGCAGTCTGACATCAACTACTTGAGAAACCCAACAGGGGTAAATATCCCCATCAGTGCTCTGGCCACGGAGGGCGCAGTCAACATTCTTATAGGGATAGCCTCCGAGTACCGGATGGCATGGTCCACCAAGATCAGGATAAATCTGCTCCCCATGGATGTCATGGGGGTTCAGATGCCCAACAATGTTGATGCCCACTGCTTCAAAGGGGGTGTCAATGATAGAAAACGTTGACAGGAACACTTTGTGATTCCCTCTTCAGTTGCCACTGGCCTAGCAGTTTAGACAGGAACTGCAGAATGCATCTGAGGCCCTCCTCATTTGAGGTCAATAATAGTGTGTGGCAAGCCTGTCAAAAGTCTGATTCTTCCCAAAATGACCTGCCAGGGGTACATGATGTGCCAGCTCCAGAATGAAGACCATTTAGCACCTGGGGACCACCAACAACTGTGTTGCCCCAGGTTCTGGAACCTTAGGTTAACTATACAGGAGACAATTCTCCCAGTAAATCAGGTGATCACCAGAGGTTGCCGCAATAGGCCCTCAAGAGTAGGGCATACCATATGTGCCTTGCAACATTCTCACCTGAAGGCTACGGAGCATTCCCCTGATGGTCAACCTCCTCCCTGAATGTGGGAGTTTCATGAACATGTTTCCCACACTCCTTGTCCTTCTTCTTTTTGACAGATGCCTAAGCTATTGACTACCTCTCGGGCGGCCATGGAATGTGTATTCAGGCACCCCCAGTCAGGTAATTGTAACATTACCAAGTGGGACCTGAGCTTCACCCCCTTCCACATGGTATGCTCGAGGTCATTGCCAAACAGACAATCCACAGGCATAGACAGGCTCACAGCTACCCTTCAGGAACCTGAGACAACCCCAGTGGCTGCCAACCAGTGGGGGGCTGTGCCCACTTGTGATACTTGGCATCTCTCTTGAAGTGCCCTTCCTGTTTGCACTCATGGCACTTGAGGGGTGCCTTACCTGATGATATACTGTCAGGGGACCATTTATTATTTTTCTCAGTTAGGGGATGGGAGTCCTGACCAGTGGAACTAGTTTGGGGGCCTTAGAGAACTCTTTAGTTTTATTTTAGCCTCCCCCCTCCTTCCTCTGATGAGAACCCTGTCTACCCTTGTGATGATCTCCCCCAAATTCCTTCTTGTGGACCCTAGTGCCGACCCAGCAATCCACCTTCTTGAAAAGCTCTCTGCCATCAGTGAGCTTACTATCAATCACAGATCTGCAAAACAAGACTGAACATGTGGTCCTTTGCAATCAAACTGTACAGCCACTGATAATCTTTTACTATACTGCTTTTCACCCAATCATCCAGTGCCTTGCAAAAGGAATCCACACAACCCACTCAGGTCTGTTGGGATGCTGCTGGCTGCCCCTAAACATCTTCCTATATTCTTTGGGGGTAATGCCATACTTCCTGATAAGGGCTACCTTAATGAGGGATACCTCATCCTATCCCCCTTCTCTAGGGTAATTAGGGTGTCCCTACCTTCACTAGGTAGTGTAGAGGTGCACAGGATCCCTCACAGGCATCCTGATCATCTGTAAAGCAATCTCATAAGTCTCAAACCACTTGTCCCCCACAAAAGAGTCAGGCACCAGACTCTTGGGAATCTGGATACTTTTGTCTCCAGAGGGCACTGTAGAGAGGCTGCCATTATCACTGCTGGACCCTGACTGCTTACTTTTGAGGTGAAGCTTCTTTAGTCTCAGTTCACAAGCTAGTAACAACGTTTCTCCTCCAAGGCCCCCCTCTACCTTCTTCTCCTCCATGGTCAGTTTCCTTTCCTCCTTTGTTTAACTGGGATATCTGCAGCTTGAACTTTCTTCCCTCCCTCCTGTATGCCAGCTCCTCTGGGGGCAGGCTGCGGGAAGAGGCACTGCTCCCTGCCCTGACAGAAGGCTCCACTTCAGGGGTCAAGTGACCCCCCTATAGTGCAGGTGGTACCACCGGAAAAGGCCATACCTAGGCCCTTTTATCTCATTATCCTCTCATGTGGCTTCAATCAGTCACTGATGGGCTTCTGTCCAGGCCCTTAGTGCCTTTTGGACCTCTACCTTCTTGGCAGTGTGTTTGCTGGGAATTCCCTCTCCTTGCAGAACTCCTTGAGCTGTGCCAAAGTGTAGAACTCCATGTTAACCAGCGCAAACTCCATATTGATAGAGGTGGATTCAGGCATAACAGTCAGAGAATTTAGAAAAATAAAAAAGGCTAATCAGGGAGAATTTAAACTTAGATTGGTCTCAGATATGGGATGGTAATGTACACACAATCACTGCATCGCAGAGCACAAACACAAATCTATGACCTCACTGCTTATCATCAATGTGAGAAATTGGGTTGTTGGTTGACTGGGGTGTGAGCCCTGGTCAAGCGGCAACCACATTCTTGGTCAGGGTGAGGTACAAGCCATACCTAAAAAAGCCTATACTCAACCCTCTGATAGCTTGGCACAGAGTAATCAGGCTTAAGCTAGAGACAATGTGCAAAGTATTTATGCAACACTTCAAAGAGTAAAACAGTGGCAATGCCACACAAAAAAGATCCCAGATCAAGTTAGCATAAAATGTACCCAAATAACAAAAATCCAATCAGTAGAACCAGAAATATTCACATTTAAAGATGTTTGTGAATATATCTCCAAAAAGCACGCAGCACCAACTGTGGATATCTGGCCACGCCAGACTGGGAAAAAGTCGCAAGTTCAGTCCAACCGAATGGAGCACGGGCCAGCTACAGGGACCCAGTTGGACCTGCTAAACAACATACCTTGAATCATGGTTTGTAATGTGTTGTGAGGATTCGCATCAAAGATGTGTCGAGCAGCCAAAGCGATACATTAGTTCTGAGACGGGGCGAGGCTGTGATGCGAGGGCCGGCATCATCATCGAGGATCCTGCCGACAGGGCTTGTGATGTGAAGTCCAGCTCTAAGGATGCAGCGTGTAGCTAGGGAGGTGTGTTGCTTCCGAAGAGCTGCAAGGCTATGATCTAGAATTTGGCATTGTTGAGACTGACGTTGATAAGGGCCTGCAACGAGGATGCATTGCACAGTTGGGACAATGAAGCAGGTCGGAAGAGCTGCAGTGTGATACAGGTCTTTGAAACGGGTCCAATCCCCATAGCAGTGGAGATGTGTTGGTTCTGCTTGGAGCTGCAAGTGCAGAAGAGAAGATCTGTCGGTTCTGCTGGACCACCAGAGGCTGACAAGGCACCTTAAGCCTACTTTCCAGGGTCCAGGACTCAGGTGGCACGCTTGGGAGGGTAGGCTCACAGATGGCAGAGTCCAGGTGCAGATGCAAGGTTGTTGGAAGCCTTGTATGTCCCTGAAGCTTCAGATCAGGAGGCCAGCCAACAAGCCCTTGTAGACAGTCTGGGTTCTGAGGTCAAGAGATGCACGGCAAGTCCCCCTCACCCAGGCAACAGAGCAATAGGCAGCAGGTCAGCACAGCAAGGCAGCAGGGTCTTCAGCGCAGCAGTCCAGAAGAGTGGAGCCTGAAGTGAGTAGATAGTACAAGTGACCGTGATTGTCTCTTGAATAGACATTCAGGGATGTGCACAAATGCACAAAATGCCCACTTGCATAACCACCCTCACAGCAAATTACTTACTAAAAGTGCTATTCAAATTGTTGTCCCCTTAGTAATAAATCAGTGGGAGAGTGGGGTTGTAATATTAGTCAGCTCTCTTTCTATTATTGCAATCCAGTACTGCCCACTCATGCATTGATCTTGCATTTCATTGTGTGATCTCAGATAAGGCAGTTAATGGTGGATAAGCAATCGATGCCGTGGCCTGCTACTTTGCTCATTAGACTGAGGTCTTGAAAGGTGTTTCTGCACTGGGTGTTTTCAAGTGTGAGAATGCTTTTGTGTTCTGTCATTGTGAGAGTGTTTGGTGTCTAACACGTGTGTGTTCAGGTATATGCATTATGTATAAGTCTTACTTGTGTGTGTGAAAGTGTGTTAATTATGGTTGTGTGTGTCCTCTGTGGTTCGTTTGGTGGTCTGGTGTGTGTCAAATATAAGCATGTATTTTGCCTTTTTGTTTGTTGCATTTATGTGTGTCTATTGGAAATGTAAGTTTTGTGTGTATTTTCTGTGCATGTTTATTAAGTAATGGTGTGTATGTGGACCTGTTCTGGTAGTTTGCGTGTCTAATGTGCAGTTCATATGTTTTTGCTGTGTGTCTGATAATGTGTTATGCATCTACACATCCCGTGATGGCACAGCAATATCGCTAAGCCCACAAAGTATAGCTCTGGTATTAAATCTTTCTGCTCTTTGTGCTAAAGAAGCAACAACCGTACTGTTGGGCACCTGAGGTCACATCCCAACCATTTACTCTTGATCCTACACCACATTTCTAGTGAACCCATGATCCAATTAATGTTTTATTAAACACATTCAGTGACTTCCATACACCAAGTCCTGCCATACACTATCTTGTTAATAGGCAGTTTCATCCATTTGTTGACATGCCCAGTGATGCAAAGGCTTAGCCTATAGGCTTCTTTCTACTGATCTCGGCTATCTCCCACACTTCAGAGTATTCACTGGGCTTAGTATTTACCTGGATCATACACATCTACATCATGTATATCAGCCATAAATCATGATCACTCCCTGATAGGTCTAAGGAATGTCAAACAAAAACTAAAGCCACAAACTGAGATAGTTCAACTCTTTGCATACAACGCAAGGAGATATGCTCTATACATTCTCAAAAATAATATTCCATTCCATGTTCTCCTCTCCTATAGCAATGACATGGAAGCTTTCCTGGACCTGGCCCCATCGTGGCTGAGAAATTACAACCATCTGATAAAGCCATCAGATAGATGTAAATCAAGCCAACATGAGCAGACAAAGTCGAACACTAGAATAAGGTTAGTGAAAAACCTAGGCAACTTCTGATAACAAGTTTTGCAAGCTTATATTAGAGAATGAGAAGTGGGTATCCAGAGACAAAAAAAAGTTTCACTGCCAGACTCAAATCAATCAAGCCTCACATCAGTCAAATGAGCTATTGAAAGCCTTCTGGGAGACAACGGAGACAGAACACAAAGATGACCCTTGCATCGCTAAACAAAATTGTAACAATCTGGGAAATCTGGTTAGCATTTGATATTCTAGAACTTTCAGAGTCATCCCCTTTCCATGTGGTCCAAACCATCCATCATCCAAATATACAATAGGGTGGTCCATCACAAGCACATACCTAGAACCCCTATAACAGAAAAGATGGCACCAGCAGATGGTTTCAGGTGTGGAGCCAACTGAGCCTTCTCTGTCAGCAACATTGGCGTTCTCTGACTCTAAATGAGGTGGAAGAGCCTCAGATTGGTTGGATGGGAAAACCACTAACTTTCAGGTTGGGGTCAGCAGCACAGCTCTTACATCGTACTAGTCATTTCTCTCTATCCTAAGACAATGGGTTAAGAACTATTTGCTACTTTGAACAGCACCTATTTGTTGCAGGGTTCAACTGGGATATACATTACCCAACACCCCCACACACACCGTTTTTTAAATATCTTTATGAGGTTGCAGGCCTAGGTTAGTACACAGTACCAAACACATTTTCAATTGTACATTTATGATATCCACCTTCATATTCACTTGAAGAAAAACAGTACAAAAAATTACCTCCACTTGCTTGAAACATATACATCATTGAAGGACCGGCTGAATGTGGCATACTAAAGTTATATAACTGGAGACACAGAAGGAGGCAGAATACCAGCGGATGGGCTAAAAAAGATTGGCTCAACTCCAACCTCCAAAAACGTGGTCACAAATCTTGTGATTTTTTTATGATGCAAAACTATACTTATCACTCCAAATCACGTCATTCAAAGTACATCCGATAATGTCTGTAGTAATCTCACTGTACACGGAGTCAATCAGGTTGAAGGTACAAGAAGTTTATTCGTAGAAAATAAATGCAAGCCTCCTCCCGAGCCAGCTGTACAGCAACTGACTCGATCAAAACGATCGCCAACACAACATTCTCAAGTAACCAACACTACATAGAATATAACACATCCCCCTCCCTTCCAATTTTCCCCAAAACACACAAAACACACACATAAACGAAAAGCTAACATAATTACAAAATACAATTATACTATATCCTAAAAAACTAAAGAAAATTAAAATCATGTTAAAAACATGAAGGCAAAAGAGTTCCAAGACACAACTTAAACAAATTGTACATAGTCCTGCAAATAACATGGTGGTCTGCGAGTTCTTTGGCTGCGACCACCATCTGTAATACCATCATTTGAAACAGATTCTGCCCCCACTTGATTATGTTCAGTATCACTTATGCCGGGACTAAGCATCAGATGTTCTACTCTCTCAGAAGCATTCCCATCTGACTTGGCATTTAACTCTTCATCACTCATCAACATAAAACTGTTGTAACCCTTTATAAAGGGAGGGTTATCCTTAACTTCCACATCACTTTCTTTCCTCCTGTGGCAGACCGCAACCTTTCTTTTATTCCGTTTGTCACTATTCTCCAACTCCACATGATTCACTCCCACCTTCTTGACTCTGAAAGGACCCCAGAACTTAGAAAGACCACCAATGACTCTACCATGTCTGATCTTTACCCAATCTCCATCATTTCTTCTAGTATTTTTGCTTGTGCAACCTGTATCACACACAGAACCATTCGACAACCACGCTTGCAATAATTTCAAACCTGGCTTCCTTCCCCTCATTCTTTCAAACGGAGTTGCATCCGTAGATTTTATATTGTAGTACGGTGGGCCCAGACCATCTCATTTACAATTTCCCTTACATCTTTTCCACTATGCATACCCATTAACATTGTCCCTTTCACCAATCGGTTTATTCTCTCAACCATTCCATTGGCTTGAGGATTATAAAGAGCTGTACGCCTATGGATAATTCCACAGTTCTCTAAAAACTTCTTCATCTCATGAGATGTAAGTTGAGTGCCTTTATCAGTTATCAAGACTCTAGGAAAACCTTCTTCCAAAAAAACCTCCCACAACACTTCAATAGTACTCCTAGTGCTAATCTCTTGCACAAACTTCACAACCACCCATCTTGAGTACACATCAACCATGACCACAGCATTTCTGCATGCATTCCCCACACCTTGCATGGGACCAATAAACTCCAAACACATTCCACCACGGTAACCCAGGATCTTCTATATGACCCTAAACTCCACGCGTACCAGTCTTCAACCTTTTTTCGCTTTCTTTACACGTTGTACAATCTACAACCCACCTTGAAATCATATCATCCATGCCTGGCCACCAAAAGTATTCCCTGACTCTCTTCTTAGTCATGGTTTGGCCCAAATGACCCTCATGTGCCAACACAAAAATCCTCTTTCTTAGACCCTCTGGTGGAATAAGCTTGTCATTTCTCATAACTAAGTTTGAATCTAGAACAGATAACTCATCCACCAGTTTTAAATAAGGTCTCAAGGATGGAACCACAGTACTTTCCCTCCTTTTACCTTCCACAATCATTCGTACAACACCCTTGAGTACTGAATCCTCCATACAAATCCTCCATTCCTCCACGGAAAAAGTGCCTTCACCCCAGTCCTCAATATCACTAAACCAAGCTACTGCCCCTTCCTGTTCTTTGAGTAAATCCTCCGCCTTGTCCACACCTACCGAGTCTAAAGGCAGCCCCGAGAGACAATCTGCTCGGGCATTCTCCCAACCAGGAATTTAACTCATACTGAAACGATATTCTTGGAACCTGGCAGCTAACCTCGCTAGTCTAGCAGAACCTTTACCCGCACCACCAGGACTCAACACCTTAAGTAACGGTTTGTAATCAGAACGTAAAGTGAAATCTATGCCCCAAAGAAAAGTCCTGGAGTACTCCACTGACCACACAGCAGCCAAAGCCTCGCGTTCTATCACAGAATAATTCTGTTTGCACGCCGTCAAAGACAGCAATGCAAAAGCCACAGTTGCTTCTTTCCCTTTACATACCTGAGATAGTACAGCTCCCAAACCACACGCACTCGCATCCACAGTCAGAATTGTCTTAAGGCGAGTATCAAAAGGAGACAAAATACTAGCTTCACAAATGTTTTTTTTCACTGTATGAAATGCAATCTGTTGTTCCCTTCCCCACTTGAAATTGGACCCCTTCCTCAGCAACATTCTTAAGCTTTCAGTTTTCCAAGCAAAATCCTCTACAAACTTGTTGTAATACTCTATCAACCCCATAAAGGAATGCAACTGATCTTTGTTACTTGGAATGGGTGCTGAACGAATAGCATTTAACAAGTCTTCCTTGGGTTTGTACCCTTCTCCACATACAGTATGGCCTAGGAAATCAGTTTCCTCCACAAAAAAATTGCACTTGTCTCTCCTCAAGGTCAAACCAGCTTCCTTCAATTTGCTTAGAACAGCTTTAAGAACAGCATTATGTTCACTTACTGTATGACTAAAAATCAGATTGGCGTCTTGAAAATACATCACGTTCTGCAATCCAGAGAACAGACTTGACATAACTCTCTGAAACACACTTGCTGCAGAGGACAGCCCAAAAGGAATTCTGGTGAATTGAAATGTATGCTTCATAGTCACAAAGGCAGTGCACAAAACTCGTCATGTAATATAATTTGATGATCTGCACTCCTCATATCCAATTTAGAAAAATACTTCCCCCCTTTGAGAAGAGACAAGAGTTCATTTATGTTTGGAAGAGGAAAGGAGTCTGTGACCACAAATTTATTTAAACTATGTAAGTCCACACAAAAACAAAGCTTGCCATCCCTTTTTTTTGTAATAACTACTGGTGAAACCCATGGTGAGGCCTCCACTGGTTCCCATTATACCCTGATCCATCATGGTTTGTAAAAAATGTTTTACTTCTTCACTTACCACCAACGCTACCCTCCTCACTTTGTGTTTTATCGCTACTGCACACTCTTCCAGTATAATTTTGTGGACGTACCTTTTTAACTCCCCCAGCTTTTTATCAAATACACCCTTAGCATCTTCAATAATTTTTTCCAAAGTTTCATCTTCTTTCATCAAAACCTTATTGTCAGAATGGGGATCAATGATGATATGCAAATCAAATTGATGCTCCCATCCCAAAATCGGTGGCCCAGACTCTGCCACATAAACTTTCCCTTCAACACATCGATTGCCAAACTTAATATAAGAGGTAAAATAACCTACGACATCAATCTCCACCCCTTGATACCCTCTAGGATTTATATCTTTAGGTAACAAAGAAATATCATGCCATAACTCAATCCACAATGACTTTGGAATAATAGTATACAGTGAACAAGAGTCCACCATTAGTTCCACTTCCTTGTCAGCTATGGTAAAGATTCCGTTCGGCCTGGTCACTCTCCCTTTCCCTGTTCCAGAAGCTTGAACTAGTAAGATGCGGTCACTATCACAGCTTTCCTCCACAGGATCAGCTACCACAACTCTTGAATTGAAGCCGTCTTTGCACATCTGATCAAAATGCCCCTTGCGACCACATTTCCTACAGTCTTTATGAACAGCAAAACACCATTTAGCATCACTGGTATGAACAGAGCTCCCACACCTTGCACAGAATTTAGGTTTTAACAAGATTGAATCCTTAATCCCATGTTTACTGCTTGCAGCACCACCGTGCTTGGACAGATTATGTTTTTTTTATATTACTGCCACTTCCTCTACACCTTCAGTACTTCCATTCCCTTTTTTGTTCATTTCTCGCATGCACATGTCTGATTCCTCTACGATTTTTGCAATGGAAATTGCATATTTCAGGGATGGGTTCTTTGCTTCCCATAGCTGTTCTTGCGTTTTTTTACTCCTGCACTGTACAATAAGTTGATCTCGAATTAGCTCATCAGTCATATGCTCAAATTTGCACTTCACCGACAATTCATGTAAACTAGAAACGATGTCTTCTAGTGACTCTCCTTCTTTTTGTGGCTTAGTGTAAAACTTGTAATGTGACATTACTATATTTTTCTTCCTTGGCAAATCTCTTTTCTGAAAGTAGTTTTGCTTCTTCATAAGCATCACCTAAAGGTTGTCCATTGTCATTGCAAATTTCTGGTAGAAATTGAAAATATGATGAGCTTCTCTGCCAATTGTGCCTAACAACAGTGCTTTCTTCCTGTGCGCAGATAAACTTTAGCCATCCAATGCCACCACATAGTTTTTAAATAGATCTATCCATTCTCCCCATTGTATAGAGGGTTGACATCTATTATCCAAAAATGGTGCTAGAACGTTAATAGCAGAAGTCATCACAACATTGAATTATAGTGTCTCTTCCACACTTGTTGGTTGCTAAGGACCTTTGATGAGCTTCTCTGCCAATTGTGCCTAACAACAGTGCTTTCTTCCTGTGCGCAGAGAAATTTTAGCCATCCAATGCCACCACATAGTTTTTAAATAGATCTATCCATTCTTCCCATTGTATAGAGGGTTGACATCTATTATCCAAAAATGGTGCTGGAACGTTAATAGCAGAAGTCATCACAACATTGAATTATAGTGTCTCTTCCACACTTGTTGGTTGCTAAGGACCTTTCCTTTTCCTTAGCAAAAAAGCAAATAGCGTACTTTCCTCTAATTTGTGAGTGGGGCGGGGTTCACAGTTTCACAGGTTTCCCCACTGTGATTTGAGACTGACACTCACAACGAGGACAGAAAGAACAGGATCATTAGCAGCACATGAGGACCGCGCGGACCTCTAAAATGGTAAGCACATATTTACCAGTGTGTGAAATAAATGTAAATATGCGCGCTCCTTCGTCACGCAGAGCCGTCTAAGCTCCTCTTCTGACCCGAAGTTGACGCCTTACTGCTAGACGGCACAGCGGTCCTCTCCCGGACATAGTTCGTCATCACTGTCAGTTACCGTCTGCTTACACGCATGGATCCGATTGGATCGTGTTTACTTCACCCACACGGTTATCCAACGAGTGTAGCTGCTGCACACAGAGTCAATCAGGTTGAAGGTACAAGAAGTTTATTCGTAGAAAATAAACATGATCCTCCTCCAGAGCCAGCTGGACAGCAACTGACTCGATCGAAACGATCGCCAACACAACATTCTCAAGTAACCAACACTACATAGAATATAACAATGTCCTGAAGGATTCTTTTGCATCTTCAGCTGGTATGCTGCTTTGAGCATTCCAAGGCTCTGATGCTTTCCGGGTGGACTACTGGGACAGAATCTATGTTAAACATAGTTTAAACAAGTAAATGGCTTCCTTCCCAGAATACCTAATTGCTAACTAATCAAATTTGTATTATTAGCATTTGGCATGGAAGATATATTTAGCTTCTTGAGATTAAAGACATCTGTGGAGATGGCAATCACATTTTTCAAATTACAAATCTCTGTGTTCAGGGCAAAAAGGCAATGCTGCCCTATAGGCAGAAATGAATGAACACAAAAATGCGTCAACAGACAGAAAGCTAGACCTCAATGCTTCCTTGTTACTGTGTAGTTCAGGTGCAGCGACAGATAGTTTGAATTGTTTAGTCCTATGATGGACAAAGGGGCCATGGATGGTATGTCACATGACATGGGTCAGGGAACTACCAGTCCCACTGGGAGAAGTTCCAATGGATTCAATCAGCACCTCATTAACGGGGCTCACAAGACTCAACCAGTTTGGGACATGACCTAGCAGTTACACTGGTCTGCTTCTACCAGAAATGGACGACTTCTTACTTACATACGACTGATCTCAAAACTGTAATGGACTGGACTGTATGAATACTCACCAGTGGCTGAGATGAATTCAATCATTTCGTCCTTCACTTTTCTGTTTTATAATTGGGGCCCATGAAGTTCGATGTGCTTGTGTTATACCACAGCCAATCCCCTCTCTGCCTTAGTCAGTCCCACAACTCACTACTCCTACAATTAGAACGTACCTAAATTAAACTACACTTCTCTTAAACAAAGCTACCGAGCTGCTCATGAACCACCAACCACTTAATTTGGCTTGTCATTCATTGGTTATATGAAATGGATTTGATTTTTTTGAATTAGACACAATTAATTAAATTGATGAATCTAACCTTAAAGATGAAACACATTACTACAACGAATAATGCAAATATTGCAATAATTAAATCAGAAATAATCTCGCTTTGACAAAACCCATAGATCTGGCAATTTTTTTTAGGTTTAGTATGCCTTCAAAGTGAAACAAATGGTGGGGGGCATGTGGACCCCCCGGGACCACCACTTTTACAGGACTACCTAACAAAAATTGTTGGGGGACTGTGAGGACCATCACTCCCCAGAGATACACAGGAAAGTTTTTTAAAGGGCGGGTGTGCTGACCCCCCAGCCCTGGGGATCACCACCTCCCCAAGGCTACTTTCAATAAATATATGGGGAGCTGTGTAGACCCCTCTGGGAACCACAACCTCCCAGGGGCTACCTTTAAAAAATTCTTGTGGGGCCACATGGACCCCCAAGGCCCCCGGGACCACCACTTCCCTAGTGCAACAAATTAAAAATAGTTGGGGCGCTGCGTGGACGACCCCAGGCCTCAGGGACCACAACCTCCCTAGAAAATATTTTTCACTTCAAAATGAGAGGGAGCCATGTGGCCCTGTTACTTAGGCCTATTTTGGCCCCGGGGACCATGGCACCTGGCCACGTCTGCCTGGGTGCCCTGGCCCCACCTAGGGCCATGTGCCCTCCTCCATGTTTTTAAAAATTTCTAGGGCCCTGGGGAGGTAGTGTTTCCTGGGGCTAAGGGGTCCACATGGACCCCCCTACAATATATAGCATATAGCGCAAGGGAGGTGGTTTTCCCTGGTGCTGGGAGCATAAGGGGGGATTCATGGGGCCCCTGTATATTTAAAAATGTAATCCTGGGAGGTGGTGGTCACCTGGGCACGTGGGGGTCCATGCAGTGCCCCTAACAGTATTAATTTGTTGCCCTGGTGAGTTGTTGGTCCCTATGGCCCGATGTTGGTGGTCCTTGCAGCCCCGTATCTTTATTGATTATTGCACCGGGAAGGTGGTGTTCCCTGGGGCTTTTAAAAGCCCGAGAGGGGTGCCCTGTGCTCACCCCTTCTTAAACATTACATTAGCCATGCCCCCGGGACCTGGCCCACCTGGGGGCAAAATGACTTAGAAGCATGTGAGGCTGCACATTCTTTTTTAAATTCTTTAAAAAATCTGCTGATCCATCTGTGGATTTTGCTAAAAAAAAATGTTTTTAGGCCTGGCAGGGTCCCAGGTGGACCCCAGAACAAAGGCAGGAGGTTTAGGGTATACCTACACTGCCCCTTTCCTTTTCTTTTGTATTTTCTTTGGGACTCAGCTGAAGCCAAGCCCCAAAATGGGTGCCAACCCTTCCTAGTTGAAGTGTTGGCAGCCAATCAGATCTTAACAGGAGGTTTCCAGGATCCACAGCTCTGGATAGCCATATTTCTTTTCCCTTAAATATCTCAAAAACTACTTAACACCAAATAACAAAAAGCGTAATCTAGGGACCTAAAGCAACCATTCTGCCAAATTTGGTGTAATTCCGGCCAGCGGTTCGGGCTGCAGCCGTGTCTAAACTTCTATGGGAATAAACTTTGGAAACACAATTTTTATGAGCCCCCTCCTTTTTCTCAGCCCCTTCTTGATGGATCACCCAAAAACCTTCTATGCACAACAAGACCTAACTTGATACTTTATTTGGAAAATTTAATGGCGATTCATCAAACGGTGCCAAAGATATAGCCAAGTCAAAAAACTATTTTTCTATGGAACTATGTACACAGTTTTCAGATATATATATATATATGACAGAAAAGCACTGAATTGGAGAGTATTCAACTTTTTATAGATTATCAGCGTCACAAGTTAATTCCCTGTAGAATATCTAGGTAACATAACATCTTCAAAATTTAAGGGAGTTACAGCAACCCTAAAAGTTTGGGTCACACCCATGCTAGTCGAGGATTGGGTTTAAAGTGGGCAGTGATCAAGTACTGTCATGTGATAACAAACTACAGTTTGCAGGTCATATCTTCACAATGGGAAAGATCAATAGGACAAGACAAATTCCCTGGGATTCAGCAAAGTTAGCCCATGATATTTTGACCACTCTCATTGTGGTAATGGCCGCTGGCAGGGCTCATAACCACTTGCATCTTCTATTGCTGACAAAGGTACATTGAGAGTTATACCTCCACAGTGCAAAGGTTCAGATCATTCACCAAAATGCAACCAAGTGCCCAGGAGTCTACAAGGCTAGCTTGAGACATTGTGACCTGCCTTAATGTGGTATGGGGTATGTGAGGTGGACAGCCTGGAATCATTGTACTGAGGTAGGTTGTCCGGTCGCTCAGGTAATCAGCAACACCTGTAATAAAGAAAAGAAACAAACTATCAGCAAGGGAGGGGACTCCCAACGAACCAAAACAATAAAGACAGACTACTCTTTTTAGGGACAGGAGGGTGGAGTTATAACTGCCATGAGCCAATCCACGGAGATGAGAAGTAGAACCCAGGAAGGAGTGTTGTGGGAACCAGGAAGAGAACCACAAGAACAGCAGCAGATTGAGAAAGCATTGGAGATCTGTGGGAGAATCAAGATTAAATAAATCAGAGTCAGGAAGAGCTGAGTGAGCAACCGGATGAGAGGAATAAGAGCCAGGAAAACAATCCCACCAACCTCGACGAACTCTCCAAGACATGGTCCGAGGAGTGGTGGTCGCCACCGGAGGATCCTGTCTTGCCCGCCACAAATCCGGAGAGTTGACGCTCTGCGGGTGAGTGACTCTGGACGGGAGCAGGAAGCACTGTGGTGGGTTGGTTTATACAGCAGGAAGGGGAGAGGGAAGAAAGTTGCAGTTGGGGAAGTCTTGTTGCTGTACTCTAAGCTGATTAAATGAGATTCTCCACAAGACAGTGTGTGACAATACCCCAAAGAACAGATGATTTTCCTAATCTGCGGTGCAGTTTTTGGTGATCCTCACATTAACAATGCACATACTGGCAAAAATAAAGTAGAGAGAATCCCCTATACTGAGGTCTTTTTATTTTCGTTGTGTTGTGTTTTTTCCTCATTACAGAACCGAGTGATCATAGGCTAAAAGGAAGAGGGAATGTACAGAGATAAGTGGGGTGAGAAGGGAACCCCTATGCAAGAAAACCTCACTATGGTGGTCATTACGAACGTGGCGGTATGCCCGCCATGTCAGCGGTGGCAGGTAAAACCGCCAGCCGGCATGGCGGGCCACACCACCACATAATGAACCCCATGACGGCCGCCATCAGCAGCCTTCACTCACCGCCAGGCTGCCTCCATCAGGCAGCCTGGCGGCAGTCGGAAACATTATCCGACAGGGCAGCGGTGCTGCCCCTCGGATAATGATTCCTCAGCCACCAGCCTTTCCCTGGCGGGTTTCCCCGCCAGGGAAAGGCTGGCGGAAGGGGTGCACCGGAGCACCCCGGGGGGCCCCTGGACTGCCCATGCACTTGGAATGGGCAGTGCAGGGGCCCCGGTGCAGTGCCCCATCGCGCAGGATCTGCGAGACGGGTGCAGCTGCTCCCGCCGCACAGAGGCATTGGCGGCAGCTCCATGTGGAGCCGCCGTCAATGTCCCGGGCAGGCATTCCTGTGTGCCGGCGGGCTGAAACAATGTTTCCGCTCGCCAGCCCACAGGAATGTTCCCAATACGTCCGGCAGGGACCCGGGGACGCTGGCGGTCAGTGTTTTGACCGTCAGCATGAACACAGCGGTTGCGATCGCAGTGTTCATAATGAAGGCCCATATTTGTTTTACATGATAATATTTCCACAGGTGCCGGTGATGGTTACACCTCTTGTTGGGGACATCCTACTTACAGCCCTTTTCTTTTTCTGGGGCCACTGGTGGCCACATCCACCCACGATAACCAAAAAGAAGAAGAAAAATATCATTTAAGACCTCATCCAGTGCTGATGACCCGTACTTCTCCTGGAATCTCTGACCTTATTCTTTGTACAAAACAGCAATAAAACTTCAAGATTCAGAAACCTACACAGCCTCCGAGTCCATATATCCGCCCATCCCTCCTACAGGTTAGTTTGATTTTTCCTACCTGGCAGGGCTCAGCATACTTTCATCTTCTAATGTGGATAAAAGCTGTTTGTGGGTCATGTCACACAATGTGAAGGGTCAGCAGGATGTAGCCAAATGCCCAGGAATCAATAAGGCTAACTGAGACAATGTTAACAGCCTTAAAGTAGTCAAATGTTTCCCTGCAATGTGCCTGCATGGACCAAGTCGATGGTTCTTGCTTTAGTCTCCCAGAGCTGACTTAAGCTGCAGTATACGGTAGACTCAATCAACACACTCTGCTGGCTGGAGCAAGCATTCAGAGGTGTTAAATTGAGAGTTACCCAGGAGAGTAGATTCCACCAGTTGCATATGAGTTTGTTTTTGTTCAAAGGCTGCTGAATCTAGAAGAGAGCACCGTTAATGGGCAGGAGGAGGGTAGTGAGTGGTAGAGTGGAAATGACTAGACAAAGGAGTTCAGAAAGGAAGTTAGCTAGTGTAGGCACATAAAAAATTGCTTCCACAAGGCTCACTAGTCGAAGAAGAGCTTGGCTAAGATTGGATAAATTGAGAACTGTCAAATAGTGTCATACAGCTTTCCTAGCTGAAAGAATTGAAGTGTGGTAAGTCTCCTTATACTGCACTGCCTCTCTTTTACCCCAAATTGTCATTCACTATAATTAATGAATGTTGAAGTTGTTCTGGGAGGAAACTCTAGGTCAAGAAGATGCCTACTATGTAAATTAGAAAGAACTAGAGTCTCTGGGATCCAAGAAAAGTCCTCAGTGTGCATGGAGAGGTTAGGACAGCAGGTTGATTTGCTCTTATGCTGTCAGCATAGGTGTAGTTAGCAGCTTAAATGGGGGTGTCACTGGGCCCCATGGGGTGGTGAACTCACTCCTTCTTAAAAATAATTATTTATGGGCCTCATGTATTCGATGTTTGCAGGCACATGCTCATACATAACACCCTTAAGAAACATTATGTCAGAAGGCTGTGTTCTTAGGTCGAAAGGCACAGTGAAGAAAGCAAAACAAGTTATAAAATAGAGAAGCACAGAGAGAGGAAAATGGAAAGTGTGAGTGAGAGAAATAAAAAAATAATGTAAAAGTAAAAAAGGGGAGAAGCAAAATTAGTAGATGCAAAGGGGAACTGAAGAAAGGGAGGAAGGGTAAATGAAAGGAACAAAAAATGAAAGGGAAGAAGCAAGAAAAGGTGAAAGGAAGTAAGGGTGAATGAATTGATGGCAGGTTGAAAAGATGTATGAAGTGCAAGGGTAAAATGATAAATGGAAGGGTAAAAAGAAGAATATAGGAAAGATGAAAGCATGGACTGAAGAGTGGAAGGATCTATAAGTGAAAGTGTGACTGAATGGAAGAATGATCTTGTATGTGAAATGAGAAAGGAAAAGACAAAGGATTGATGCATGGAAAGATGGATAGATACAAAGTACATTGATAGGAGCAAGAAGTAATATATATATGAAACAGTGAAAGGATAGATAGATTAAAGAAAGTATAGCTGAATTTGTGAGTCAATGGAAAGATGGAAGGAAGAACAGTTTGATGAGTGGATAGATAAAAGGTAACAGGGTGGAGAGATAAGATGGTTAAAAAGGAGGAAGAAAGCTTGAGTGGAACTCTTCCAAGGAGGGTTGAGTTTGTTGGCTTTTTATGCTCTGTGTGACCGGAGGTATGGCTCAAAGTGGGGGTTATTTTAATTTTCTGGCTCCTCCCTTGGCTGTCAGGGAAACAACCTTGTAGGTGCTTTGTTTCTCACCCCAGCATTTGCAGGGTGTACGTCAAGCTGTGGTCTAAGATGCAACAAGACAAGGGGTAGCCCACCGGAGCTTGGATAGTAAACCTCTCTTCCAAATTTTGGCATGCTTAATCACAGCTGGAGTATATGGAATCTAAAATGTATGTAGTTAAAGTTATGTAGTTTTTGCTCAGGTTGCCGGCCCTGATTACTCATGCCTATCTCCATCATGTGGAGTACTTGTTCAGCAGTAGACAGTGTCCCTACCTATAAAATAAATAAAATGGTGTTTGGCTATGGATTATGTCACCAATTTCCATTCTTGGCCTTTTGGTATCCTTTTAAGCCTTCAACAGCATCTCTTCATGTCTCATGCCGCTGTATGGACTAGTGGGTCTTTTTTTATTTCGCCCTTTATCAGATTAGCTACAGGGGGAACATCTCACTGGCCCTGTGGCTGAGCTGGTTAGTTCTTATTCTAATTATATTTTGCCTGTCTATCTCTCACATACCATCACACATAACACAGCCAGGCACTGTGACTCATAACATGATAACCGCACCTTGTTGGATATCCTTCACAACATGATACATGCACTTAAAACAGAAACACCACCCTCCCAGTGACATATTCGACATGATAGAGATTGCTATCAATTTGGGCAAGCACTTTGGCACCCCACGTATGCATTATAACAGCCACACAAATGCTACAGTAGATTATGTCAACAAATCTATGATTTCTAAGACTTTCAAATGCTGACAACAAGGAAACCAGATCAGATAGGAGGTTAAGAAATTGGATAAAATTAATATGCGATGAAGGTTCTGGCTGATGCAGATTATAGAAGGGGCAGGGTAGGAATACGCTGACTCACTAGGCCTGGTGATGGGGTACCCCAGGGTTCCCACCAGGGCCAAAAACATTTTTTCATTTTTCCAGTGACCATCATGGAGGTTCCGTGGATCTCAGGAAATTGTTTTAAAAAATTTTTTTTGATGCTCCCTGCATGTGTGAGCAATGCCTGCTCCTGCTGGACATAGGAAGCTGGAAGGGACTGCCGGGTTTTAAGGCTCACCCCATGGTCCCCAACACTTCACAGTGGGATCCATGGGTGGGGCCAGGGCATGCTGAGAACAAGTCATTGGGCCCCCTAGGGCAAAAATCAGCCCTGGGAGAGGGGGCTACGTGGCGCTTCTCCCCTTTCAATGATTGGTGAGGTCCTGGGGTGGAGTGCCGGGGCCAAAATCAGCCAGGTGAGGTGGGCCACCTGGCACCTCTCCCCCTTTCAATAACTGGACAGGCCCTGGGGGATGGGCTCCCTTGGGCCAAAATCGGCCTGGGGAGGGGGTGTCCATGTGCCCCCCTCATCTTACATTAATTGGTCAGGCCATGAGAGATGGGTTCCCTGGACCATAATTAGGTCGGGGTGAGGGACTGTGTGCCTCCCTTCCAGGTTGCCTACATATGGAGGTGAGCCATAGGCCATGCCCTGCAGCCTCGCCCTGCCTTACACAGCCAGGGTGGGTTGTCAGCATGACATTGGCCATAACTCGCTCTCCCTCCATGCATCGCTTCTTACCCCAAATATTGCATCAGTAATGACATATTCTATGACATCATTAATACCATAACTGCAAAATTTTCATTACAATTATTGATGAGAAAATTGTGCATGGCTGGGGCGCCAGTTATAGTTACATTAGGGCGCGAGCTACAGTTTCCTGAAATAACTAAACCTATAACTGTTGAATATCTATGACTTTGTGCATTTAAAAGTTGATCCTAATTTTAACCTCCCTGTAACCTTAGTTTTTTTCAGTGAAAAAAAAAATATATATAAGTACACATACATACATACATATACACGTGTGTGTGTGTGTATCTATCTATCTATCTATCTATCTATCTATCTATCTATCTATCTATCTATCTATCTATCTATTTATCTATATACTTACATGTGTATTTTCACTGATAAAAAGAGGTTAAAGGGATGTTATATTTAGGTGAAAATGTCAGTTAAAACATAACATTTGAAATAACAAAACAACTGAAATTCACCAGTTATTATTACCTGAAGTAACTATGACTCATGACCTAAAGTAACTATGACTCATGCCCTCACCATGCACAGTGTTGTCATCAATGATGCAATTTCAGGTGTTTCAGTGATTTTATTAATGATGTCACAGAATTTGTCTTGAGTGATGTAATATATGAGGTCATAAGCAGCGCACACAAGGCTTCCCAAATTCACAGCTCTCAGTGCTAACTTTGTGCATATGAACTAGTGGTTCTGTGAGGAATATCGCCCTTTACCCAAAGGCACATCACTCAGTGCTTCCCTGAAGCTCCACACCCAGTGCTCCTCTGAGGTGCATAAACAGTGCTCCTCTGATGCGTATCAGTTTGTGCTGTCCTGGTGCACATCACCTTGTGACCCCTGCTGCATGGTAATGTATGCTTATGGTAGTCTGTGTGCAAATATGCTCTTATCCTCGTTGGCCTATGTGCATGACTGCCTGTATGTTTGATGAACTGTATCAGAAGAGGTGTGCTTGTGTATTTGCATACCCTGCTGTGTGATACAAAGCCGATTGGCTTTAGTCAGTAAATAATGACAAGTACTTAAAATAACATTTTACTCCACAAAAAAAGCTAAAATTGCTTGATAAAGTGGTAAATTATTTTTAATTTTGATTTTCTTTCCCCAGAATTATTGCCTGTGCCATGAGTATGAAACGCTATGTGGAAGCTAATATTTCCCAGAAATCCCACACTACGATAAAATACTTCATGAAAATGTGGAGTAGCGTTAGTGAGACACTTATTTTCATCTTTCTTGGGGTCTCAACCATCGAAGACAACCATGAGTGGAACTGGCCTTACATCTTCTTCACCCTTGTCTTCTGCCTTGTCTGGAGAGCCTTAGGTAAAATAGAATATTTGTAAGTAGCTCTTTTTTTGTGACAGGTAAGGTTCTTCATTATCCTAGCAATGTGAGAGAGTCAGTAAGTTAGCCATTCCATGAGCCAGTTAGTGAGGCAGCGAGGGGCTGGATTTGTAAACACATCAAAATGATCCACTTCTAGCTACTTTTTGTCTGGAGAAGTTAGTGCCCTTGAATTTTCTTGTCCTACACAAATAATATGTATTATTAGCCACAGTATTACTATTGTTAGGCTAACACACCTCTTACAGCAATAAAACATATGCCCTTCAAGTTATATAAATATTTTTGGTGCATACTCACCTGCCAATTGTAAGAAATTGGGTTATTGATTGAGGTGGGTGGAAGCCTCACTCAGTCAACAACCTCAATCCTTCTCACGGTGAACCAAAAAAGTCACTAAACTGCATAACCATCTGATCTCTAGGCACAAAAACAATCAGGCTTAACTTATTGGCAATGTGTAAAGTACTAATGCAGCAAACAAACAGTAATAAAATGAAAACACAGCACAAGAGAAATTCAAAACCAATGTAGAAAAATAGAGAACATTTTAATAAATAAAGTGATTCTCATATGACAAAAATCCAATCAGTAGAACCAGAGATATTCAGCTTTAACGTTTTAAGTGAGAACAGTGCCTAAAAGCACAAAGTGCCACTTGTGGTGTTATGGTTGCACTAGACTGGAGGAAAGTCAAAAGTTCAGGCTGACTGTGATGGAGCGCGAGTTGGAGCAGGCGCAAGGCTAGTCCTGCTGAAGAGTTACCTTCAAAATCCAATGTGAAGAATGCCATTTGTGCTTGAGAAGGGATCCGAGGAGGAGGCTGAGCGTTGTGGATAGTCATCATGAAGAGCAGGTCGGGCATCATGGGTGGTCATTGTTGTAGCAGAAAGAGCCAGCCAATCATTGTGGACTGTCATTGCTGTAGCTTTGCATTGGTAGTTGTCGCAGGCTGGCATTTTGCAATACCACAATGTATGGGGCTTGCGCTGGCGGTTGTTGACGATGCGAAGGTTAGGTCTCACAGGAGCTTCACATTGGCAGTCATCGCAGGTGGCAGAATCTTGACACAAATGGGCCAGTTTGCATTCGTGAGGAGCCCAAACTTCAGGATATTCACCTTTTCTTTGGGAGGAGTACACTCTGATGCCAGCCAAGAGTTCAGTTCCTTGGGAGGTACTGCTTGGGGATTAGGGGCTCACTCCAGCTAAGGCCAACAGGGCTCAAGTAGGCCAATTGCTAGTCCAGGCAGAGCCAGTTCCAGCATGTCAACTGGGCAGTTGCAAAGAGGCCTCTGAAGATATTTGTGTCCATGAAGCTTACACAGGAGGTCAGCCAACTGGCCCTTGATGTTACCCTTGTTAACCTGTGGTAAAGACAAGGAGGTCCACTCTTCCTTCTCAGACAGCAAGGAAGTTCCTCAAACAGTATGACAGTCATCTGGCAGCACAACAGTCCTTCTTCTGTAACTTCCACAGGCCCTGGATTGTTTTGGTGAGCAACTGTGGAGGTCCAATATTTGTACCTGGGGTCAGCCTTAGTTTGGGAGGACTCACTGTCTTACCCCCACATCTGGTTCTGAAAAGCTCTTCTATTTCCCCATCAAGGCTCCAAACCATCCTGCCAGAATGGCCCATTTTGTCCAAACCCCAGACCCTTCTGAGTTACTATCTGGAAGCATTACAGAAACCCCAAAGGCAGGACCACTCACAGTCATGTAACTGAGGACACTGGCAGAAGGCACAAATGGTTGGGAGGAGAAAATGCCAACTTTCTAAAAGTGGCATTGTCAGAATTCTAACTTGAAATCCAACATTTCCATTAAAGAGCAAGCATTTTAAATTACAATTTATTTGAGTCTAAACAGCATATCTCTATCTGCTTCTAACCTAAAGTTAGCACTTATTAAAATGTAATAAGGTATCTAACTGTTAGCCAATAGAAGAGGTGGGCCTTACAACAGTGATAAATTACGTTAGGACTTTTTCAATGCCAGGACATGTAAAAGTTAAGCACCCATGTCCTACTTTCTAAATATGATGCAACCTGCCCTATGAGCGTTTATGGTCTACTGTAGAGATGTCTTATAAATAATAAAAAGTAAGGTTTAGGCCTGGCAAAATGCTTATGTTGCCAGGTTGAAATGTCCGTTCAGAACTGCACTATATGCTGCAGAGGCAGGCCTGAGACATGTTTCAAAAGGCTATTTTAGTGGATGGCATAAAGAGCGATACAGGCCCAATAGTAGCATTTATTTTCCAGGCCATGTGTACATGTGTTACTATTTAATAGGGGCTTATAAATAAATAAAATTTTCCAATAAGGATTAGGCCTATTTTACCATGTTTGAAGGAAAATTCACAAGCACTTTAGCAATGGTTATCAGTGTCCTAGTCCTAAAGCCAGCAAAAAACGAAATCAGCAAAACAGGAGGAGTGAGCGCAAAGCATATAACGGAATACCATTCCAAGGACGTGAGGTCAAACACCAGTGAACTATCTTAATGAAATAATCACCAGACATAGGGCCTCATTATGACCCTGGCGGTAGAGAACCGCCAGGGCCAACGGGGGCGGGAGCACCGCCGACAGGCCGGCGGTGCTCCCTTGGGCATTCTGACCGCGGCGCTTTGGCCGCGGTCAGAAAGGGAAAACCGGCGGTCTCCCGCCGGTTTTCCACTGCCCCTAAGAATCCTCCAAGGCGGCGCAGCTCGCTGCGCCGCCGAGGGGATTCTGACAATCCTTACCGCCATCCTGTTCCTGGCGGCTCGCCCGCCAGGAACAGGATGGCGGTAAGGATTGTCGTGGGGCCCCTGGGGGCCCCTGCAGTGCCCATGCCAATGGCATGGGCACTGCAGGGGCCCCCGTAAGAGGGCCCCGCTAGTATTTCACTGTCTGCATAGCAGACAGTGAAATACGCGACGGGTGCAGCAGCACCCGTCGCACCTTCCCACTCCGCCGGCTCGATTACGAGCCGGCATCCTCGTGGGAAGGGAGTTTTTCCCTGGGCTGGCGGGCGGACTTTTGGAGACCGCCCGCCAGCCCAGGGAAAAACTCATAATACCCTCCGCGGTCTTTTGACCGCGGAGCGGTATTATGGAGGGCTGAATTCTGGCGGGCGGCCTCCGCCGCCCGCCAGAATCAGAATGAGGGCCATAGTCATTCTACTTCAAATATGTCAGCTCCCATTTACTGAACTTTCATGTTCAGATCCTGAAAAATATATGTAAGGTTTGGGTATATTCAGAGCTTCATTTCAAGTGTTCCTACAATTACAAAATGTGGTATTAATGAAAACACTGGCAACAGTAAACATCTCTAAAATTTAAAATAAAGGGAGATCACACTATAAACGATTTTATGTTGAAAATATTCATTGGTAAATAGCATATGTAACACCAGAAAGAGTGTGCTAGCTGATTTTTGGGTGTTCTGTGACCAATTTATAAGTAGACTAAATAAAAAAGGAACACACACTGAAGCCAATGGGGACTGCAACTTACACCTTCATGGCTGCATGACACATTCAGAAATTGTTCGGTAACGCATCTCAGGACCAGTAGGTGTTGTGTATACTTGTGGCAAGAGGGAGCATCAGTGTCAGATTAGCCATACAGTATAGCATGCAATTGTTTTGCTTTTCACTAATGACCGAGCTGAAAAGCTCATACACTGGAAAAAAGTCTCTGGAATGCACTTCTTAGTCCAAAGAAGACATCTATTATTTCACTACACAAGGTTCCTAAAAGGAGATTAGCATGTTGAAAGCACATGTTTAAAAACAAATCACAGCAATGAAATGAAAACATACCAAAATGATTCTCCACTGTAATATACACAGCAAATATATGTATCTATATTATACTGCAAAGCAAATAATTAATAAAAATGCATCAAAGTAGGGCCTGTCAGGTGCTTCATCTTTCTCTTGCCAGCAAACCGATGACCCTGTTCGACTGCGAGAAAGAGAGACCTCCTCCCTCATGGGAAATCTATATCAGGCATTTTATGTCTTAATCCTGATTTAGGCTTTTGATTCTCTCACTGTAGCACTGGTCTATTTTATATCTTAAAAAACCAAAGGAACTTTCTGGAAAAAACCCTCCTGTTGTGTGAGAAGTATTCAAACATGCTGGCTAGTTTAGATATGCTTTGAAAACACGTTGGGGTTTGGCCACAATCCCGAGATGTTAAGTCAATGTAAGGCCGTTCCCTGCCGTCTGAGTACATCCTTATCAACCAAAGCCCTTGGTGAGAAAAAGCTCGAAAACAGACAGACAACGTGGAAGATCGCTGGAAGCCTTTAACATGGCAGTGTCTAATGCTATGAGAAAGTCAATAGGCAGAATGAATCTAAGGCTAAACTGAATACATAATGGAGTCTGCAACTGGTGAACACTAATGTGACGGTGGGCAGCTAAGCCAAGTGCAAAGTGGTGCAACACAAAGTCAGTGGTCAAAACACACATTTCAATACAGCAATACCAAATGGCCTTAATAATAAACCAATTGCAGGATTCCCCAAATCAGTATCTTAAATGAAACTGATCTATCGAAATGTCTTTTAACTGAGATTTAGAGACATGCCCACCTGCTAGGCTGTCCTGCACCATACACAAAGACTCACTCAACCACAGAGGGCTGTCTGCATACAGTCAGCAATCACATTGTCATTTAAAAACACAATGAGCACACCTTGATTGTCTGAATCAACTTTGAACTTGAAGTGTTAGACTCCTGCCACTGAATGTCACAAAAGGTTTTGATTGGGCTTTCACATTTCCGTCATGCACAGTCTTCTCATCAATGATGTTATTTCAAATGTTGTAGTGATATTGACAATGATGTCACAGAAGATGTCATGAGTGATGTAATATGTGGGGTAATTAGCCGTGCATGGCAAGTGGGTGAGCTATAGTTCCTTAGTGCATGAATTATAGTTACTTGAGATAATATAACTCGTGAATGTGAGTGTTTTCTTTTCTTTTAAAACATTAGATTGTCACTAAAATTCTCACCTAACAATATTGTTACTTTTAACTTTGTTTTTTTCAGTGAATTTTAGGTTTCTTAATGCAAAAGTAATATTTTATTGCCACATGTAAGACCAACCCCCAACTTGCATGTCCTTTGGCTGTATGCAGTGGGAGCTTAGCTGCAGGGCCTACATCCAAAACTCCGCAGGCAGCAAACCCCACACATTGAATGGCCAATAGCACAGTGCCCCTCCCCCAGTCATTTTGGGTCCAAGGGATTGCTGGCGCATGGGCAGTGGAACAGAAGTCAGCTCCCACCCGGTGGGAGCTTTTTTAGAGCTACCATCAAGTGAGAGCAGCCATACCTTTCCTGCCTGTGTTCCTGCTGGCAGGGAAGACATGTCTGCTCCTACCTGGTAGAAACTTTAAAAATGTTCCTGCCAGGCTGAATCAAATATGTGTTTTCTTGTCACCCTAATGTAGGCAGGTAAACTACTGTGTTCCAGGGAAGAGCCCCCCAGATACAGTAATTTTGCTTGCCCCAGGGATGGGATTCCCAGTCCTTTTACAGGCTCAGGGAGGAGATGGGCCTCTACGTTTTATCCGCAGTTGGCCTTGTTGATGGAGTCCTGTGGCCTATTATGGCAGCGCTGCCCTCTCCCTTATTTTTCACACCAGCCCCTGGGGATAGAGTTTCTGGGGCCTCACAGAGGATCAGGGAGGAGTACTATGCCCAGCCCTATGTTATTTAAGATCCCAGGTGACAGAGCTTTTAAAAAAATGTTACTATGGATTGGCAGATCCTCTAATTTGTGGCAACATTTAAAAAAAATGACCCCAGGAGTGGTTCCTCTGGGTACCACCTACCAGTCTTGGGAGGCAGGCTATGCCTACCCTGCCTCCAATTTGTTTTTTTTACCTCTTATAGAGGAATTGGAACTGAGACCTGAGTCCTAAGATGGCTGCTGCCACATCCTTGTTGGTGTGGTAGCAAGCGATCAGATCTGAGCATGAGATCTGCCAGACTGCAGATCCTCCGCTGTGTGAAACATTTAATGTTTGAGTGTTAAGTTCTAAAGAAAATACTGAAAGGATTTAGACCAAATCATAAAAAGCACACTTTTTGGACCAAGATTGAGCTTTCTGCCTATTTTGGTGTACTTCTGTTCAGCCATTTGGGGTGTAGCTATGACTACAACTTCCTGTGGAAAAATGAATGGGGAACATGTGTCTTGCCCCCCCTTTTTCTCAGTCCCCGCTTGACAGCTCAACCCAAAATATATATATGATAAGCATTTTATTATGAAAAAACACTTTATCAATAGAAGTACTGAACCAAAAAATAAGTGGAGTTTAGTAAATGATCATGTGCTAATAATGAAAGATAGTAAATTGTTTGCTGTAGCGAATGTAAATAATTATGCTATTAAGGAGTCAAACCTGTGATAAGCACTTTGTTAATAAATAACATTTTAGCAGAAGAAGTACTTTATCAAAAAATTAGTGAATTGATGTAATGATCATGTGATTGTATAAACTGTAACTCATTACAAGGTCATTATGTGATTTGGATTCTCATACTGCCATAAGGAGGATTGATTGTATAGGAATAGCTCTACATGTTACACAAGTGGTTTGTGTGTGTTTATACCTTTAAGAGAAGGTGTTGACATAAATGAGGAGATCCCTTTAAATCTATGTTTTGCACTGGACTATGGGATGGCCCAGTCGAAGGCTTTTTGCCTTCGCGTAGGCCAGATTTTCTCTGTGGCACTTCGCACTTTGCACTTTATTGAATGAAATAATAAATCCCTTCTGAAAAGCAACTAGTCGAACTGGATTTGTGCCATCTCTCAGAATTGCCAGAAGAACAGTGTGCAGATTGGGGCAGGCTTCCTGGGAGAGAACATATATATATATATCCACTGAAAAAAAACAAAGGTTACAGGGACATTATAGTTAGGCTCTGAATTTACTCGTACAAAACCATAGAAATTCAGCAGTTATAGTTAGAGTTATTTCAAGGTAACGATAACTTGTGCCCCGCCATGCACAGTTTTTTCTTCAATAATTTAACTTCTAACGTTTGAGTGATATTTTTACTGAATTTATTAAAATTGTCATGAGTCCTCTAATATCTGGGGTAATTAGCAGTTCATGGCAAGAATGTGAGTTATAGTTACCTTTGGCCGCAAGTTAAAGTTACTTGAAAGAACTCTAACTATAACTGCTGAATTTCTCTGGTCTTGTGTGAGTAAATTTAGAACCTAACTGTAACATTCCTGTAACCTTTGTTTTTTAAGTCAATATCTATGATTGAAAACAATTCTATTTCCTAACTATGACGTACCTGTAACCTTTGTTTTTTTCAGTGAATTTCTCTGGTTTGTTTAATGTAAAGTATTTTCATTATTATATGTTAAACCAACCATAGCCAGTCCCTGTGACTAACACACTTACCATCCAACTGCGTGCTGCATACAACCTTAGGCCATGTGAGGCGGGAAGTGGCTGCAGAACCTTTCTCTCTGGGTGTGAGAATAGGTGTGAGAAGGTGTCTCTGGGTGCAAGAGTGGGTGTGAGATTTTCTTTCTGGATGAAAGAGTTGGTGTGAGAGGGTCTATGTGGGTGTGAGAGTGTCTGTCTAGGTGTGAGAGTAGGTGTAAAACGGTGTCTCTGAGTGTAACAGTGGGTATAAGAGTGTCTCTGTGAGTGTCTGTGTGGGTCTGTGAGTGTATGTGTGAAAGTCTGAGTGGGTCTGGGAGTGGGTGTGTGACTGTCTGTGTGGGTCTGTGAGTAGGTGCATGTGTGTTCAAGTGGGTCTGTGAGTGAGTGCATGCGTATGAGTGGGTCTGTGAGAGGGTGTGTGAGTGTTTGAGTGGGTCTGTGATTTGGTGCATGAGTCTCTGAGTGGGTTTGAGAGTGGGTGCGGAAGTGTCTGAGTGGGCGTGTGAGTCTCTGAATGGGACTATGAGCAGGTGTGTGAGTCTGTGAGTGGGCCTATTAGTGGGTGCGTGGGTGTGTCAGTGGGTTTGTGAGTGGGTTCATGAGTGTCTCTATGTGTGTCAGCAACTGTGTGAGTGACTGTGACACAAAGAATCCTAATCTGCCCTTTAATCCAACAAGAGTCCACAGCTTTGCATGAAATATCTACCCAAGTGGAGTTCTTTCTGCCTCCTTGGGTAAATGTCCAGTATATATTCTGCACTGCAGCTGTGTGATGGAGCATAAGCAAATGTCTCCAGTGGCTTGGTGTGCGTTTTGGCAGCATGATTATTCCTGTTGTCTATTTGTCTAGAATTCTGTGATTAGATGAATTATCCTATAGAGAGGCCACACGACTACCAAGATGTAAATCTCCAGCAAACCAGGGTTCTTCCTCTTATCTACATAAAGTAAGTGCTACTTTGTTTTGTGGAGATGTCCTCATATTCCTTTGCAACAAGAGTGTGTCATCAAAATTGACAGGAAATGTGCTAGGAAGCCCTTTGGGAAGCTGTCCATCATCCTGGCAAAAAGGGGGGAAGACATATACATACTACTAAGGTAGATGGTGCTGGGCCAGGCGGGCGCAGCTTCCTGGTGATTTGCACATTTGCATACTTTTAGCAACTTAAAGGTAGAACCATGTAATGTAGGGGAGGGGGCGCATGATCCCCCAGCCTATTTCGGCTCTGAAGACCCCATCCCCTTTGGGCCCACATCCACTCATTGGTGGAGGGGGGCTGTTTGGCCCCCTCCCCTGCCAA
This sequence comes from Pleurodeles waltl, assembly GCF_031143425.1. NCBI lineage: Eukaryota > Metazoa > Chordata > Amphibia > Caudata > Salamandridae > Pleurodeles > Pleurodeles waltl. The sequence goes on from NC_090438.1 coordinate 353,640,218, forward strand.
GTTGGGCCCATCCCCCAGGGCCCACCTCCATTGAATAGGGGAGGAGCGTCAGATGGCCCCCCTCCTTGGGCTGATTTTAGCCCCAGGGACCCCATCCCCCTGGGCCGCCATCTTTCCTGGGTACCCCTCAGGGGGGACCCTCAATGCCCCATATTTCCAGCCTGCTTCCCACCTCCTATGGGAGCTGTCTTGCTTTTGCACACAGGGAGCAGCTAAACAGGCAGCTCCTTGTCTGCAAAAGCAAATATTTCATCTCTTTCCCTGTTCGCATCTCTGTGTTCAGGGAAAGAGATGAAACCTCTGCTTCTAGTGGGTAAGAGCAAATTGACAGCTCTTGCCTAGAAGCAGAGTGTTTGTCTTGACTTGTCAGGAGCTGTTAAAGCTCCTGCCAAGTCAGAGCAACTATGCCCTGGAAGTGGGCACTCAGGTACATAGCAGCAGCCGGCCCTGGGGGGTGACGGTTCTCTGGGCCATTATTGGCTCCATGAGGAGTGGCCCCCCTCCAACATTTTAACTTAGCCCCAGGGAGATGGTGGTCCACAAAGGCCTGGGGTCTGCAAATGGCCAATTTTCTTCATTTTATATCAACCCCGGGAAGAAGGTGGTCTCCGGGGAGCAGGCGAGTCTGCAGAATCCCAGTATTATAATTAAGACATTTTGCCCCAGAGAAGTGGTGGTTCCTGGGGTGTGGGGGGCCATGCAGCCCACCACATTCTATTGAATTTAATCCCAGGCGGTACCTGGAGCATAAATAAGCCCTGTGTGCCCTACACCTTTATTTTTTATATGCCACTGGGACCTGGCTTACCTAGGGGCTATACTAAAACAAGCCTGGGACTCCTCGCTTGTTTTTATTTAAAATTTTCTTCCTTGAAGAGGTCCCTCTGGAACCCCAGCTCCAGAGCTCAGGGGTCAGGGTGTCCCTACCCTGGCTCCTTTTCTTTTTTTTTTTTTTCAGGACTCAGCTGAAGCAGTGTCCCAAGATGGCCTTCAACTATTCCTGGTTGAAGTATTGGCAGCCAATCAGATCTCTGGACGAGATCAGGAGAATTTGCGAACCCTTTGCCTCTAGATATGCAAATTTGGTTTTCCTTTATTTTCTATTAAATTACTGAACAGATTTACATCAAATAACTAAAATCATAATCTGCCTACCAAAAACTACCTTTCTGCCAAATTTGGTTTAATTCCGTCCAGTGGTTTGGGTTGTAGTCATGTTCAAAGCTCCTATGGGAATTAACATGGGAAATGCACTTTTTTGACTCCTCCATTTTTATTGGCTCCTGCTTGACAGAAACTTTCCATATGGAAGAAGATTAAACAGTACACTTTTTTTTTCAAAATTTCATGAAGATTGGTCAAACAACACCAAGACACCAAAGTTATGTGCAAGTCAAAAAATGCAATTCCTATGAAATCATCATGGTCCTAACTATAACTATATATATATATATATATATATATATAGGTTACATGGATGTTATAGTTATGTTCTGCATTTACTCACACAAAACTATAGAAATTCAGCAGTTATAGTTAGAGTTCTTTCAAGTAACTAAAAACTGCACCTAAGGTAACTATAACTCAGTATGCACAGTTGCCTCATCAATAATTTTATGTAAATGTTGCAGTGACATTATGACTATGTCATCAATTATATAATATGTGGAGTAATTAGCTGTGCATGGCGAAGGCGCAAGTTATAGCTACCTTAGGGCGCACATTTTAGTTACTTGAAAGAAGTCTAACTATAACTGCTGAATTTTTTCTGGGTTTGTACAAGTAAATTAGGAACCTAACTATAATGTTCCTGTAGCCTATGTTCTTTTCAGTGAATTTCTTTGTTTTTTTAACATATAGTAATTTTCATTGCTACACGTGAATCCTACCACCGCCAGGCATGAGCTTCGGCAGTGCACTGCAGCAGTTGGCCAAAGGGCATGGCCTGTGGCCAGGCCCTGAGACCAAGCCACTATAAGCACCCACCCTGCACCATGCACAGCCTTCTCCTGTGCACATTAGGGGTTGCCCGCAAGGGCTGGCCTGCAGCCAGTCCCTGCGGCCAACCCCCTTAACCACCCACCCTGATCCTGTTCATTGCCCTTTGGGCATGCATGGGGGTAGTTGCCCGCAGCCACCCTGGGTGTAAGAGTGTCTGGGGGAAAGGTGTGATAGGTGAGAGAGGCTGTATCTGGGGTAAAAGTGGCTGTCAGAGTGTCTGTCGAGTTGTGAAGGTGCAAACATCAACATTTTAGTGGGTGCGTCAGTATGTGCACAGGGATGTGAGTGGGTGTATCAGGGTATCAGTGGGTCTGTGAGTGGGTCTGTGACAGTCTGATTGGGTGTGCGAGTGGGTGCACAATTGTCTGATTGGGTTTGAGTGGGTGTGTGGGGGTCTGACTGGAGCTGTGAGTGAGTGCATGAAGGTCTGAGTGGGTCTGTGTGTGGGTGTGTGAGTGTCTGAGTGGGTCTGTGAGTAGGTGCGTGAGTGAGTAAGTCTGTGAGTGGGTACGCAGGTGTCTGAATGGGTATGTGCGTGGGAGAATTGATTGAAAGAGAGAGAAAGAAAGTGAGAGAGAGATTTGGAGTTTTTTAGGCTTTGATGTCTGACATACATATAATGAGCTATTTGTGTACAATTTAAAATAGAAAATAAAAAAAGTATTTGTCAAAAAATATAATAATTTGTACTTTAATATGATATAATAAAAAGGGGGTAACGAGTCCAGCTGGACTTGAACCTCTAATGCTACAGCGTTTCTTTTTTAAAAATAATTCTTTTTAGCCCTCCATGGGCTTTCATGGACCGCAAGGGAGCCCTGAAGGGCTCCCCCAAGGTTCCTCCCTATTTATTTAGCCTGAAGGCTTCTCTTGCAGTGCCATTGCTTCAGCAAGCACAGAGCTGCTTTGACAGCAGCTCCCTGCATGCTGAGGCATTTCATCTCTGTCCCCTGCTCGCGTGCAGGGGACAGAGATAAAAGCTTTGGATTTTGACAGCGGGACCTGTATGTACGTACTTTTTTTTTACTTAGGCCCTCATTATGAATTTGGCAGCAAACACTGCCGACCGCCGTGCTGACGGCTGACAAAAGACCGCCAGTGGCAGCGGATTGCATACCACCATATAATGATGCCAAAAAGACAGACCGCCCAAAAATTGACAACCTCCACCCACCACCAGGCCAACGACGGCAGAAATGCAGTAAACATCACCCTGACACTGCCACAGATACAAACCCCCCACCCACCAAATAATGAGGCACAAATCAGCACAGCGGTCAGTGAATGTCAAATGACCATTGGCGGGACGGGCCGCCGCAGTCAGCAATGGGATCCGCCAACAAGAAATCCACACATTGGCAAATTTCAAAAGCACACACCTGACACACATCCACACACCTCACACACCCACCCACACCACTATAAAATACACAAATACACATCCCACAATCCTGTGCAATGCCAATAGCACGACAGAGATTGACACCTCAACACGCATACACTGAAGTAACCATCATACAAGTAACACACACAAAACCACCACCAAAACTCAAACACTGCACATCAACCATCACAAACCACATACCCATCCACACAACAGCACTGTCACCAACTCACCTACAACACACCACCCACATACACACCATGGCACCCCCTAAGCACCCCCACTTCACCGACAGGGAGCTAAGGATCATGGTGGATGAAATACTCGGTGTTGAGCCACAGCTATTCGGCGCACAGGTGCAGCAGACGCCCTTGGCCAAGAAGATGGAGCTAGACAGAGGATAGTCAAAAAGGTCGACTCTGTAGGAAACCATCCATGCACAAGGGGTAACATCACGCAGGTGGGTATACATTGTCATATAGGCAGAGAGTATAAAGATCCCACGTCATAATGGCAGTGTCTCCACTGCACAACCAATGGTCATTAAACATGGCTTTGGCTTACGCCAGAACCCATTTGTGAGTAACTCGCAGCCAGTTATCTATTTTGGGGGGATGAGGTGCTTTTCAGTGCATGGCAATTAGGTGCTTATAGAGCACGGTTGCAAGATCAGTGAATTTCAGGTAGTGTTTATTGCGTTTTGTATGTGCCAATATTCTGAAAAGACAATGAAAACAATGAAGTAGGGTCAGAGGGATATGGACCTCTACAATCTTGTATATGCGTGTCATGACCTCAGTCCAAGTTTGCAATATTGGTGGACATTCTCAAACCATGTGGATAAAAGTGGCTAGTTCGAGGTTGCATCTGGGGCACCTAGGACGCGAACCTGGGAACATTTTGCTGAGCCATAAGGTGTAAAGTAAGCCTGATGTACATAATCAAATAGTGTATTTTTCAGCTGTGCGTTATGAAAGACATGCTTGACGTGCATGAGGGCCATATCCTATTGTGTATTGGTGAGCTCTATGTTTAGGGAGTCCTCCCACCGTACCCTACTCTGAGATGGTGGGTTACTCCTCCCATGAAAAAGTGCCTCACATAGGGCCGATACAGCTCTATGATCCAAGCTGTGCGTAAGAATGAACTGTAGCACTGCGTTTACTAGAGGTTCAGATGTTCCTGGGGGTCATATGCTAGCAAGCTTCATTTTGATGGGTAAGTAAGTGAGAAAAATGCCCACCCCATCTCATATTGCTCCCGAAGGACCAGGAAGGACATGAAGGCACCGTCATGATACAAATTGTCTAGGTTTGTCAGCCCAGCCTCCCTCCATGGGGTGGAGTCATATATACCCATTAAGCCACTCATGGGTGGTACGTCCTGTTAAGGTAATTCTGGTGCATATGGAAGAGGTGCCCGCCTGACGTTTATCTAACTTGTCCAGGTGGGTGCGTAGCAGTAATCCAGGTCTACAGTCCTGCCCATCCAAAGAAAACAGCCATTTCAGGAGGCTGTAATTTCTCAGGCCAGCTCTTATCAGGCACACCTCTCCCATTCCAGTATCTGCCAGCCAGCACATAGACCATTGTAGCTGCGCTGTAGCAAACTATAATTTGAAATTAGGAACTCCTAGACCTCCCTCTGAACAAAGCTCTTGTAGGATCGTCAATGAGGTTCTCTTGCATGCCGTTCCCCACACTAGGGCCATGTCCAGACTCCGCAGGGAGCGGAAGAGGGACCTAGGTGAAATCACTGGAAGAACAGCAAAAAGGTATAACAATCGTGGGGGTACCAGCATCTTGATTATCGATGCCCTGCCCATGGGAGACAAAGGCAATTGCGTCCAGAAGTGCATAGACTGGTGTATAGATGACAATCCCCACTCATGGTTACCCCCACCAAGTCCCTGGAAGTATGACAAACATTGACTCCCAAGTAATGTAAGGTATCAAAGGCCCAGGGGAGGTGTCCTCCATGTAACAGGTAGCAGTGTTCGTATGCCACCTTACGCAATGGGAATAAGCATGATTTGCCCCAATCTATCTTAAGGCCTGCAACCTCCCCAAAGTGCGTAAGTAAGTCATATAAAAGTGGTAGTGTGGTGACGTGATCCCGCAAATATATAAGAATGTCACTGGCATATAATGAAACGACATGCCATGCTGGCCCTATCGCAATGCTCCATTTCGGACCTCTGGAGTGTAGTGCTATAGCCAGTGTCTCTATGGCGAACGTGAACAGAACCGGCGATAAGGAGCAACCTTTCCGGTTTCCCTGTCCTATGGAAAAGGAACCCGAGATGTAGTGGCCTGTATGGGCGTGCGCTCTTTGATCCTTATAAAGGAGCTTAACCCATCTGAGGAAGTTGAGTTCCAATCCGAAAGCTTAAAGGGTTTGTAACAGAGATTCCCAACCCAGCACATCAATCGCCTTCTCAAAATCCAATGAGACTGCCACTGGAAGAACCACCTCCCCAGTCAACAATATGGCACAGCCATCTGATATTAGAGTGTGTGGCTCTCCCTGGGACAAAACCACTCTGGTCAATGTGAATAAGTGTACTTATTATAGGTCTATAAGTCTGTTCATAAGAATTTTGCTTAAGTTCTTGTAATCAAGGTTTAGCCTTAACAGCAGCGTATAAGAGCTCACTTCTAAGGGGTCCCTACCAGGCTTCAACAGCACAATGATCAGGGTTTCCCAAAGCGATTCAGGCAGTGTGCCACACTGATGTGCCTCATTGTAGACCTCAAGGACATGAGGGACTAAAGAGGACCCGAAGGTCGCGTAGTACTCGACAGGGAACCCATCTGTGGCTGGTGTTTTACACAGTGTTATTTGCTGAATCACCAATGTAATTTCCTCTTGCTGGAGGGCCTATTCTTGCTCCTGTTGTTGTGCTAGAGACAAGGTGGGATTCAACCCAGCCTGGAGCCATGTAGATAGTAGGGAAGGGAAAGGTGCCTCTGGGGCAGTGTGTAATTGTTTGTAATATTTACTGAATACTTCATTAATGTCCTCCTGAGTGATCTGGACAGTCTCTGTGTGATCACGTATGGCTCTTATCAGGGTCCTCGATGTCTCTGTTTTCAGCAGCCATGCTAATATACGTCCTGGCTTTTCTGCGTCCGCGTGTTAGTGGGACACATAGGATTGATAATCTAGGCCGTCTAGCATATTAAGCTCCCCCCAGTAATGGGGGATCTGGGCTGCCAGTTTTGGATATATACTTGGCAGGGTAACCTCCTCCATTTCCAAGAAACGCAAAAGCCTCTCTGATTCAAGTACACTACGTGTGAGAGTGGAGCGGACACCCCATGTCGTGGAGATACAATGTCCCTGCATAACCACCTTCAGGGCGTCCCATTCCAACTCCATAGATGTCCCCGTTCCTGCATTTTCCTGAAAGTAAGCAGAGATGCTGTGGCTAGTGTGGTGCGATATAGCGTGCCCTAAAGGGCCAGCTTCCACTCGCAGGCGCCAGGAGGGGATTGCTGGATGTGGGCTTCCCCACTGAAACGTGACCTTAAGCAAGCAATGATCTGATAGAGTTCTGCTGAGGTATTCAGAACTGTGCATTAATGGGCAACTTTCAGAATTGCAGAGGAGATAATCGAGATGTGTGTGTACTTGATGGCCTGAAGCGTAGTAGGAGTATTCCTGTTTGTCAGGGTGACCTAGTCTCCAAACGTCATGCAGGTCTAGGCTCTTACTCCACTGTTGGAAATGTTTTGTTGCAGAGACATTCGCTGTGCTCAGCATGGGTGGCAGCGATCGGTCCCAATTCGAATTATGTGTACAGTTAAAATCGCCTCCCCATAACCCTGGGTCCTGCGGCTGTGACAACATAGTAGGGGATAAAGTATCTAGGAAGGTGGCGTGGGCAGTGTTGGGGGCATATAAAGAGACCAGATATTTAGGGTGGCTGTCTAAGGTACCCTCTACCATTATATATCTACCTTCAGGGTCTGACAATAGCCTATTGGATATAAATGGAACCTCAGGCGCAACCCAGATAAAGACACTGCCGGCATAGGATGAAAAGCCTATTCCATAAGTTTAGCCACGCCATCACTTACAAACTTTGGTCACCTCTCTTTTGGTAAGGTCGGTCCCTTGAATATAAGCAAAGTAAATATGGCGTCATCGGATATACGCATATGTTTTATGTCTTCGGTTCGGTGTTGCTATACCCCAAACATTCCAAGTAACAACATTATACATTGCAGTCCTGAGAACAGTGTACAAATATCTAAATGCATGTCAATGTTATTGACCCCCCTCTCGGCGACTCCTCCATTACCCGCATACCAACATCGTGGGTTCCACACAGTAATATGAAACATTATAACACGAACATCATAAACAACTCCTATTCCCAGGCCTGAGTGCTTAACAACATCATGCCACCCTTAGTAAAGAAAAACAGCAAATATCTAGTCAACGCCTTGTGGCAGGTAGGTTGTTATGGAACAGTTCTCCTGGGGCGGAGTCCAGGAAGGAGCCAGAGTGTGCCCAGTGTGGAATAACAAGATACAGTTGCTGGGTCCTTAGCTTTACTGATCATTTTTTCCTATGAGACTGATTTGGGATCTTCCTGTGTGTGTACCATATGGCAGAGGAACAGTTTCACAGGTCATCTGCGGATCTTGGAATAAACCATGGCCCCATGTGGAGCAGAGTGCCAGAGGATTGAAAGCCACCTGTATCAGAACTGGAGTCAGTTGCGCGCTCAGCTTGTAGGGCCACGTAAGACTTTGTGTTGCAAAGAGAGGCCTCTGAGACTGCTCATGCCGGCTTTGCAGCTGCTTGATCCTTAGTTGGTTTAGCCCTGGGTGTTCTATTCTTCTGATTCCTGGATGTGGACATTAGCCAGTCTCCGCGTTCCTGAGTCTCTGATGGTGCGCTTACAAGATTCTTGGCATAGAGCCAGGTCCATACGTCCTCCATACGAAAGTGGAAAACATGACTTACTTCACGTCTATGACTCAAAGCTTAGCTGGGAACAGCAGGGCATATTTCAAATTTACCTCTTGTAGACGATGTTACACTTTAAGGTATGAGTTTAGTTGCTGTTGTACCGCCATGGTGAAGTCAGGATACACTATAATCGGAGCATTGTCATGTTGCCCGGGTCCTTTGTTTGGAACCACTGCAGAAGCAGGTCTTGGGCCCTTTAATTAAGCAGCCGATGAATTAACGAGGCCACACACTGAGAGGAAGTGAATAATAAACACAAAGATTTATTCACGAGAACAAACGCGATCCTCCTACCAAGCCAGCCACACTCCAACTGCCTTGGCAAGAATGAACACATCACTCCCTTCCCATTCCAAATGGAATGCTCATAAATAAACATTAAAGTGACAACTAACCCACAATAATATAACACATTCCTCTCCCTTCCAGTTTTCTAACAAGCACAAAAACCCACAAAGACATAAATAAAAATAAAAAAACAACAAGCAACCAATAAAAGTATTTAAACACATTGTAAGTAATCCTGTACATAATATGTTGGTCTGTGAACTTCAAGACAGCAACTTTAAACATATTGCATGTAATCCTGCAAATAACATGGTGGTCTGCATACTCTATGACCGTGACATCCATCTGCCAAGCCACCATGTGGTACGGGATCTGCACTCTCTTGCACAAAATCCACACCTCTAACTCCCAATTCAGCACCTTGTTTCGCTACACCCTCACATTCCTTTCCATCAGATCCACCAACCAAATCCTCATCACTCATTAACATAAAACTTTTGTAACCACAAAAACAAAAGTTGCACTGAACTGTCACACCTCCTTCACTTCCTCTTTGGTAGACAGCTACCTTCCTTTTACTCCATTTATTGCCATTCTCTAACTCCACATAATTGTCTCTCACCTTCCTGACCCTGAATGGGCCCCAGAATTTAGAAAGACCCCCAGACACTCTACCATGTGCGATCTTCACCCAATCACCTTCCTTCACATCCTTCTTCCTTACTACCTTATCCTCACAGCTTAAGTCTCCAACACTACTATGCATCAACCATGCCGGTAGCAATTTAGAGCCCTGTTTTCTACACTTCATCTTCTCAAAAGGATTTGTACCTGTGGCTTTGTTCACTGTGGTACAACACCATTTCATCCACAATTTTTTTTTAAGTCCCTCCCACTTTGAATGCCCATCAGAATAGTACCTTTTACTAATCGATTGATCTTCTCCACCATTCCATTGGCTTGTGAATTGTATAACGCTGTACTCCTATGTATGATACCACACGTCTCCAAAAACATCTTAATCTCATAAGAGGTAAGTTGGGTACCATTATCTGTTATTAGAAGCTGAGGAAAAACTTCCTTCAAAATCTCAATGGTACGCCTAGTGTTGATCTCCTGCACAAATTTTACAACCACCCATCTTGAGTGGACATCGACCATGAACAAAGCATTTCTACACTTATTCCCTATGCCTTGCATGGGACCAATAAATTCCATACACACTGCACTCCACTGTAGCCCAGGATCTTCAATATGCCCTTGTACACCTTGCGCACCAGTCTTCACTCCTTTCTCACTCTCCGTACAGGTGGTGCAATCTATCACCTATTTGGAAATCATGTCATCCATGCCTGCCCACCTGAAGTTTTCCCTGACTCTTTTCTTAGTCATGGTTTGTCCTAGATGATCCTCATACGCTAGAATAAAAATCCTTTTTCTTAAACCCTCTGGTGGAATAAACTTATAATTTCTCATAACTAAATTCTCTTTCACAACAGACAACTCTTCCACAAGTTTTAAATACGATCTCAAAGATGGAATAACAGTACTATCTCTCCTCTTCCCTTCCACAATCATACATTCTACACCTTTGAGAACTGAGTTATTTTCCATAGAAGGTTTCCATTCTTCTGCAGAAAAAGTACCTGCACCCCATTCTTCAATGTCACTCAACCAAATTACTGCTCCTTCCGGTTCTTTGAGCAAATCGTCCATCTTGTCTGCACTCTCCAAGTCCAAAGGTAGCCTAGAGAGACAGTCTGCTTGTGCATTTTCCCAACTCAGAATATATCTCATTCAAAACCGATATTCTTCAAGCATAGCAGCTAACCTCGCTAGCTTAGCAGAACCTTTAACTGCTCCCCCCGGCCTCAACACTTTAAGAAAAGGTTTATGGTCAGAAAGTAAAGTAAAATCTATGCCCCAAAAAAAGGCCCTAAAATATTCCACAGACCACACTGCAGCCAATGCCTCATACTCGATTACCGAATAATTCAGTTCACAGGCAGTCAAAGAACATGAAGCCAAAGCCACTGTTGCTTCTTTTCCTTTATGCACTTGTGATAGTACTGCTCCCAAACCAAAAGCACTGGCATCAACCGTCAAAATAGTCTTAAGACGGGTATCAAAAAGTGACAAAATACCAGCTTCCCAAATGTCTTTCCTCACAGCATTAAACACAACTTGCTGTTCCATTCCCCATTTAAAGTTGCAGCCATTCCTCAACAACATTTTTACATTTTCAGTCTTTTGAGCAAAATTTCAGCAAACTTATTCTAATACTCTATGAGGCCCATGAACGAACGCACCTGATCTTTGTCACGTGGAATGGGTGCAATTTGAATAGCTCTTATCAAATCTTCCTTAGGTCTGAACCCTTCTCCAGAAACAGTATGACCTAGATAATCTATTTCTTCCACCAAAAATGTACACTTGTTTCTTCTCAAAGTCAAACCACCTTCCCTCAGTCTATTGAATACTGATCTTAGAACCACATTGAGTTCTTTTATAGTTTGGCCAAAAATGTAAATGTCATCTTGGAAGTAAGTCATGTTCTGTACTGCTTTGAATGAATTTGACATGATCCTTTGGCACAGACTTGCGGCTGAAGACAAACCAAATGGCATTCTGGTGAACTGGAACGTGCCCTCCATTGTTATGAAAGCAGTGAGTGCACGGGACTCATCATGTAATTTGATCTGGTGATATGCACTCTTCATATCCAACTTAGAAAAATACTTCCCCCCTTCGAGCAGAGACAAGTGTTCATTAATGTTTGGAAGAGGCAAGGTGCCTGTGACCACAAACTGGTTCAAACTGCGCAAATCCACACAGAAGCAAAGTTTGCCATCACTTTTTTTATATTAACTACTGGAGAAACCCATGGTGAGGCTTCAACAGGTTCAATTATACCTTGATCGATCATGTCATCTAACATATATTTTACTTCTTCTCTCACAACCACTGGTACTCTCCTCACTTTGTGTTTCATTACAACAGCATCGTCTTGCAGTATTATTTTATTGACATACCCATTCAACTTCCCCAATTCCTCATCAAACACATCTTTGGCATCATTCAGAATTTCTTCCAGACACCCATCCTCTACTATTAAAATCTTGTCATCAGAATGTGGGTCAATGACAATATGTAAATCACATTGATGCTCCCACCCCAGTATCGGTGGTCCAGATTCTGCTACATAAATTTTCCCTTCAACACTTCGAGAACCACATTTTATAAGAGACCCAAAATAACCTAAAACCTTGATCTCTAATCCTTGATAACCTCTTGGACTGATGTCCTTAGGTAACAATGTAATATCATAATGGTGTACAATGATCCAGAGTCAACCATTAATTCCACCTCCCTGTCTGCAATAGTAAAAATTCCCTGTGGTTTGGTCTCTCTTCCTTTTCCCACCACGGTAGATTGTACAAGAAGGATACGGTCATCAACACAGCTTTCTTCTGCTTGATCTGCTACAGCCACACGTGACTTGAAACCATCCTTGTACATCGAAGCAAAATGCCCCTTGCGACCACACTTTAGACAATCGTTGTTAAGAGCAAAAGACCACTTGGCATCATTGGTGTGCCCTGAGCTCCCACACCTTGAGCAAAATTTGTATTTGGCCAACTTTTGTTCTTTGTTATCCTGCTTATTGTTTGTTAAACTGCTGTGTTTGGGAAGAACATAATCTTTCGATACCACTGCAACTTCATCTTCATCTTCACCTTCACCACACATACTTTCTTTTCTGTTGATTTCCCTCATAAACATATCTGATTCCTCTACAATGTTTACAATTGTAATCTCATCTTTAAGTGAAGGCTTCTTTGCTGCCCACAAACACTCTCAAGTTTTTTTTACTTCTGCACTGTACAATAAGTTGGTCACAAATCAACTCATCGGTCATAGGACCGAACTTGTACTTCACAGATAGTTCACGTAGGCTTGAAATAAAGTCTTCCAACGACTCTCCTTCTTTCTGTGGTCTAGTATAGAACTTTTAACACAACATCACTAGATTCTCTTCTTTTGAAAATCTCTTCTCTAAATGTAATTTTGCTTCCTGATACACTTCTTCCAAAGGTTGGCCATCATCGTTACTAATTTCTGGTAGGTATTTGAAAATGTGGTGTGCTTCTTCGCCAATAGTGCTCAATAATAGTGCTTTTTTCCTCTGTGCCGAATTTTTTTGACCATCTAATGCTACTACAAAGTTCTCAAAAAGATCTATCCACTCTTCCCATTGGACAGATGGTGGAGACCTCTGATCTAAAAATGGAGTCGGAATGTTAATTGAAGATGCCATAATGAAACACTTGCAAAAACTGTGAAAAGCAAGACAGACTAAGAGAACATATACTGTAATCCTTTTTCTCTTTCCTCCACTAGTTTGCTGCTAAGGGTCTTTCCTCTAATGTAGCCAGGGTTGTGATAATGCCCTTTCCTCTAATGTAGCCAGGGGTACTTCCTGAAAGCCATGCAATCGTATAAAAAAGACTCTATGAACAGGACCACATAGAAAGGACCACTGGAATGAAGTGCTATGAGCGCGAGCACAGGTAAACGGTAAGTGCGTGAATGCCTAAGTATACCACAGTCAACAGGCGCAGGCACTTCACCATTTAATCATGAAAGTAGGGTGGCTTCTTTACCCTCCGAATTAGCCAGATTCCCACTCCTCCTCTGAATTAGCCCAATTCCTGCTCCTCTGTCACAGCGCTGAGACCAGCTAACTCCATCTGAACAGCTCCAGGGTAGGCAATTCACTCACATCCAACGAGATACGCAGGTTCGATTGGAACACAGTTGTCTCACTCTCAGTGCAAAAAACAAATATGTGTGACTGGCACTCATCGTCAAAATGAAGTAACGAGGACACACACTGAGAGGAAGTGAATAACAAACAAGAAGATTTATTCACGAGAACAAACGTGATCCTCCTACCAAGCCAGCCACACTCCAACTGCCTCGGCAAGAACAAACGCATCACTCCCTTCCCAGTCCAAATGGAACGCTCATAAATAAACATTAAAGTGACAAGGAACCCACGCTAAGACTATAACACAGCCGTGCTATTATTGGTCATGGCGGAGAACCAGGCACCATAAGGCGACCAGGTATGCAATGCATTTTCTCAATGGAGAAGGATTTTGGTGTCTTGCCCTCCAATACCATCTTTGTGAGCCAGGTTTCTATGAAAAGCTCTACACTAGGGCCTTTGGCGGGCTCTTTGAAACCCAATAGGTGAATATTACTGCATTTGGAACGCCCATCGGCATCCTCCGACATATGCTGCAGTGTAGCCATATCATCTTCCATTCGTTGCAGCTGGGTGTGAACATCCTGCGCCATTGGCTGCATTGTGGCAAGAATGGATTCCACTTCCCCCACACCGTACACTAATTTGTGATGGTAAGCGTGAAGTAGATTCACTTCTATAGAAATTGGGTCAATCCGGGACTCCAGAGAAGTTTTTGTCTCTAGGATACCTTGTAGTACTTTATCAAACTTCAAGTAGTGTGTTTGAAGCTGGGTTTCAAGGTAGCGGAGACTCTCCAAGGAAGTGACCAATGAATTAGTAGAGTGCAACACCTCACCTGATCCCCCTACTGGTGGTTTGAGGGGTTTGGACTTACCCATCATGATGGACATCCGCCTAGAAAGAAGCAGGGTGGAAAGACACTAGGACCCGTCAAGCACCTTTTCTAGGTCAGCTGCAAGGTGGCAACATTCACAGCAGTAGGTAGGCAGTTTGTAGGATTCACAATATTACAGCAGCTGGCCCAGGTTGTAGCCCAATGCCCCCAACAAGGTCTTTTCAATCACCAGTAATGACCAACAGTCTCCAAATCTCTCGCTGTTGGGAGACCTAGAGATGCCGTTTCCAGAGGCTTATTGATGCCCCAAACTGTAACAGGGCCAAATCACACTTGCCCAGACTCTTCCAGAGTGAGCAATGTCACCTCGTCATGACCAAGACTTTCCTATCGAATAGTGTCTAGGCACCGCAGTGACTACAGCGCTGAGAATGGGTCATGTCCACCGGCACCTCCTTCACCCTAACCCTGCCCCTACTTCCTTCCTCACCTTCAGCTAGGGTCAGCAAGGGGGAGGAGTCATTTTGGGGGTATTGGCCCCCCAGCGCAGTTGTGTCCTCACCCAGTGAATCCTGTCACCTTGGTGCTCCTCTGGCCTTGTCCCTCGATTGGGCCATGGGTGGTCTAGGTGTCACCATGGAGTCGTAGTCAGGGCTGCAATTTATCTGCTTTCAGTTGGGGTACAGCAGGGGCCCTCCTCTTTCACCTGTTTCTCTCCGACCCAGGGCTCCGCCGATGCACACGTTCCCCCGCTGTGACCCACAAGCAGGCTCACTGGCCCCTCAGTTCTTAGCCCGGCTGTCGCTCTTGTTGCCACCTCTCAAGCGACCGGGACCAGCCCACTCGGCTCCACAGAGGCTCCGGCATCTGGCGGTGCTGATCAAAGGGCCTCCGGAGTGCGGACACCAGCCTATTCAGTATGATAATTGCCGGGACCACTTGGAGCTCCGGCCTTACACGACCAGCACAGTTGCTATCTTGGCCATGCCCCCTCACCTAATTTTATTAATAAAATGTACTCATCTTATAATTTCTACGCTAAAATAAACTACAGATCTTTGAATAACGTTGCTCATTATTATGCCTGATACAAAAGTAAGAGTTTTTCATGCAAGCAGGTCAAATAAATAATTCCACAGTTAATTCATAATTTTTATTGTCACCACCATTTTTAGGCCTAATGATGTCTGCACTAGTCATGATTCACATACAGAGAAGGCTGTGTACCCAACTATTATAATAGATTTCAAATACAGATCACTTTTTTCATTTGTTTTTCAAGATATCACCCTTGTTAGGTCGAATTATGTCTATACTAGTATTGATCCACATACAAACAATCTAATGTTATAGTACTGATCCGCTTTAGAACTTAAGTTCAAGAAACATTAAATAAGAATTAGTAAGTTTGAAAGGTAGTTTTTGTTTAAATTGCAAACTGGTATCATTACATCCTGTCCATCTGTTTTTTGTCTTCAAATATACAGTATAATGTCCAGAAGTAATGTTTATTCCTTTATGGAAGATTATAGCCAAAGTACAATATGTTCTACCAGAAAATGATATCTGGCCAGTTTTAAAATTTGTAATTTCACTGTCCAATTTTGCTCCATCTGCTCTACATCGTTTGAACATAGCTATAATGTATTTACCACTCCACTGTATAAGCAATGTAGACAACAGATTAGATTTACATGTTCAACATGTCATAGTTTGGTCACTCTATTTATTTGTTTTTCAAAAGGCACAGTCTTACAATGCAGAAGAGTTAAGTACAAAAAAGCGCTCGCATTGGATTTTAGTGGTAGATGAGAAAGAGCAATCTTCACACTCATGATACCATGTATAACTGAGTCCACATATAATATCAATATCCACATTTTCTTCTTCTAAAATTCCAAGGATCACCATAAGAAATTCCTGTGCATCTTGCTGAGCATTTAGAGTAAATACTATAGATCCACTGTATTGATCTACTAGTCCTCAATCTTCCTGAAACAGATTGTATTGCAGTTCTGTTTCGAGATAACCACTGAAGACAATTAAAACGTGCTGTACACAATGTGTTTTATCTTGGATAGCATTTTCTACATGTGGTAGATGAAAGAGAGCATTGAGGACACCATTAGCCAGTAGTGTTATCAAACTGTAAACCCACAATATCTGCGTCCTTTTCTATCTTTCCTTTCTTTACACCTTCTTCTTTAGGTTTGCTTCCTATGTTATCTATATTTTTTGTAGACTGTTTTGTCAGTTTCCGCTTAGAACATAGTATCTTCTTTTCATAAACACAGTACTGTCCTAAATGAGGAGCAAATTTACTTCTTAACCTATTGTACACTCTCACACAATTTACATCTGCACTTACTTTTTTTTCCACCAAAATCCATTCGAAACAGACCAGCTAATGTTTGAACTCGTGCCACTGCCACATATGACAATCCTTCTTTAAAAACTGTATTTCCAATATTAATAAATGCAGCATCAGCACTTAGACATTGGGACTTGTGGATTGTTACAGCATATGCAAGACAAACTGGAAACTGTTTTCGTCATACACACACATTTTTCATAATCAAAAAACATACAACATATCGTCCAATTTGCTTAAACTCATCAACATGATCAAACTTTATAGCGAGAAATTCAACCTCATTACTGTTCAGAAAATTAATAAAGTCATCAATTTTTCCCATTTCACCATTTACCAATCCTTCTCCACCATTTAAATTATGTCTTTCAAATATTCTACAATTCTTGCAGACAAAAATGCTTTTCTAATCTAGCAGTCTTAGAAACCGATTTCTCCAAACAGTACAACTTTTTTGGAATTTTTTCACTAAGTAGTATAGTTACTCCTTGGTGTTCAATTTTGTGAACAGCAGTAATCTCCAAAATGTTTCCATTTTCTAGTTTAAGCAATTTTTCATTACACGTTGCACACTCTTGAAAGCGTGGGCATCAAATAAACTATGGCCCAGATTTATGTGGGCCTAGCAGCATTCCAATGCTACATTAGCATCATTTTTTTATGCTAATGTGGCATTGGAAGTCCAAAACCTCTGCACCATTGTGCCACTTTGTAACCTGTTAAGCCATTTTATGCCTGCGGCAGGCATAATGTATGCAAGGGGGGCGTTCCGGCGCTAAGGGGACCATAAAAATAGCGCAAATAAATCAATGAGATTTCTTTGCGTCATTTTTATCAGCATTTTTAATGCTTGCTAAAAGCAGGCATTAAAAAGAGGCTCCCATTGAGTTCAATGGGCCTATGGGTGCTTTGCAGCATTAGCATTATACATTTTTTATGCCAATCCTGCAAAGTGCCAGACTAGCGCCAAGAATTATGATGTTAGTCCCCCTGAGTACTGCCATGTTGTGCCGTATTTTAATTAAGGCGCATACATGGTGGCATGGGGGCGCTAAGGGGTGCAAGAAAAGTAGTGCTGCACAAGATGCAGCACCAGTTTTCATAAATCTGCCCCTATATGCTTTCCCTCTTTGGAAAATGTATACATTAGCTCAGCTCGTGCCTTGTTAGAGGGAAAGAGATCCTTTATAAGTTGACTTCTCAACATCAATTTTGCCTCCTGTGTCAGAACTCCCACTCTAATTTCCTTTAGAATGTTTCCATAGTGCATGTCAGAAGCTTGACACATATTTTTCACAAGTTCATTGTATTCAAAATATTGCCAAATGTTAACATTGCTTATGCTTCCTAGTGAATTTTGAGTGTCATCATGTGAGAGAGTTTTAAAAAACGGCTGTCTTTTTACAGGAGTCAGTTGTAGTAGGTCTCCAAAAACTATCAAATATTTTCCTCCAAACAAGATATTGTTTTCTGTTTTTAATATCTCTTGCAATCACAGCTGAACAAAAGCAAGCTTACGCAGTTCACTTGATGTATTCCAATTTATGATTATGTTCTACAGGTAGCATTAGTAGTCTGTGTAAAGTTATTTCCGTGATGTTGTGTCCAGCTAATCCAGTTGGCGCAGTTACTACACACAATAAGTTGGAATCTATATTTTTCTGCAGGTAAGTAGAGATAACTTTAATGAAAAAACGTGTTTCCAGTACCAGCTTAACCACTAATGTATAACAGAATTGTCTGAAATGATGAGCAACTGCATTCTTTTTTATCATGTTATAATTCATGTTCTATTTTTTCTACATGTGTTCCTTCTCATGTTTAAACCACACTATGCCATTCTCAGTTATTATTGGTGTCACAGGAAAAATCACACCTTCGGTATATGCTTTACTATATCATTGAATATCTCACTTTATTAGTAGGTGCAGCCATGTACTTTTTCTCGAACAGGATACATATATATATATATATATACACAAACACCACTGTAGATTCCAAATAGATACCAATATCCCTTCCAATTTTTCATTGTGACTATCATTTTCATCAGTTACCTATTACTTTGGAAAATATATTCATTAATGAATCTCTATTCTCTCACACTATTAGTATGAACCTCAAGATATGAATGTTTGCATAGCTGTTTATCTGACTATATTACTGTTGCACTCAATATCTCCATTCTTATCGTAGTGTAGACAACACTATCTACATACTTTCTAATGGCCTATAATGCATTGGGATCTCTGAATCATTTTCTTGGGGAAAATGTTATATCATTGATGTTACTTGGGACAATCCCATGGAAAAGATATACACTACATCATAATTTATTGCATTTTGTATGTAATAAACCTGGTAATACATGCCAATGCTACAGAACCTCATAACTAATCTAAATGTGGAAGAACAGTAAAAACATCACATTTCTTTCTTATTTTTCTCTGTATGTCACGTGTATTATACACTTCACATAATAATAAGGAAACACCTTTAAATATGTTTTGTATATACATAAAGTACCTATATTAAATAAAAGCACTGATCCATGCATTTTTAGGCAAATACATGCATTACTATATATTATAATTACACATGTAATAGCTAATACCTGTTTCTCTCTATCTCATACTGTATACACTTCTGTCTCTTTTATAAGTATTTACTCATGATATTTATACACATTTCAGAAAATTATGGCGGTCATTACAACATTGAAGGTACAAGCCGCTTACCGCCGTGCAGAAGACCGCCAACACACCGCCGCGGCCGCGGAATTCCGCCACCGCTATTATGACCCACATCTCGGAATCCGACAAAATTGAGACACCCACACAAGTCCGCCACACCAAAGGTCAGTGATAAACTGGCGAAAACAAAACCTCCACCGTCACGCCAACAGAAATATGCCCACACTATCACGACCCACGAATCCACGCAGCGGTCTTTCAACCGCAGTATTCCATTGGCGGTACACACCGCCGCGCTCAAAATACACATACATTTTCAAAACACTGCCACATTGGTCAGTTCCAAATGCACACACCTGATACACATACACACACCACTCCCACACACCCAGTACAATATAAAACACACATCCACATCACCCACAAACCCTTATGACCACAATTACAGAGAGAAGGCCAGAGAGAGACACCACCATCAACAAACTAGCATCCACAGGAACACAACACCATCACCCACATAACTTCCACGCACCTCACACTATACACCACTACATATCACCACACTTATCACCACACACACCACCCCACACATCACCTACACCACCCCATGGCACAGCAAAGACACCCCAGGTTCTCGGAGGAGGAGCTCAGGGTCATGGTGGAGGAAATCGTCCGGGTAGAGCCACAGCTATTTGGATCACAGGTGCAGCACACCTCCATTGCAAAGGAAGATGGAGCTATGGCGAAGAATAGTCAACAGGGTCAACGCAGTGGGACAGCACCCAATAAATCGGGAGGACATCAGGAAGAGGTGGAACGACCTACGGGGGAACGTGCGTTCCGTGGTCTCAAGACACCACCAGGCGGTTCAGCGGACTGGTGGCGGACCCCCACCTCCTCCCCCACAACTAACAACATGGGAGGAGCAGGTGTTGGCGATTCTGCATCCTGAGATCAGTGGAGGAATGGACTCTGGTAAGTCAAATCTTAACTATTACATCCCCCACCCTACCTGCATGCTATCACATACCCCCACCCTCGCCCCCACCCCTATCACTCCAGCTCCTCACAAATGTACCAATATCACAAACCACACATCCCAACACCAAGCCCTGCATGCAACAACAACGCATGGACACTCATCACTAAAGCATGCCCACTGCACATACCCATACACCCCCCTAAACCATTATCACACAAGCTCCCACACAGGATTGCCAGCACTAGGGTACACGGTCACCCACCCATTGCACACCATGACACACACAGATGCAATAATCATGCCTTTCCACCCCTGCAGGACCACTACCCAACGTCACCAGACAGGAGGGTCCAGACATGTCCACTCCACCCACAGAAGAGGCCCACAGTGATGACAGCACCTCTGTCCACCGGGATCTAGATGACCAGCCTGGACCATCGGGGGCGTCGGGACAGTCGGTTCCCCTCACACAGGCACAGGCCACCACAGAGCTTCCCCCCTCTGGAAACACCAGCACAGCACCCACCCAGCGGGCCCATACCTCCGTCCCCAGGACACATCAATCAACTGTGTGTCCACCACTACAGGGAACCCAGGATAACCCACCACCCCAACAACAACAGGGACCTGGGGGCAGTGGCAGTGGGCACACAGTCCAGGGGATGGAGGCCCAGGAACACAGGGGAACTGGGAGGGCTGCTGTGCGACAGGGGGCGGACAGGCCAAGGGAACCCACTCTCCACGAGGCCCTCTCCTCCATCATGGGAGCATACCACCACTCCCAGGAGACGATGGCAATGGTAGTGGCCAAGTTTCAGGAGACCCAGCGCATGCAGGAGGAACAGTATTTGGGCTTCAGGGAGGAACTCAGAACCATCAGCTCCACCCTGGGCACCATCGTAGGGGTGCTGAAGGAAGTACTCAACACCAGGAGGGACACTGTGGCACTACAAGGGCCCCCTGTCACTAGCATGGACGATGGACTGCCCACCACCTCCACCGGCGCTAGTGGACAGGACGCCCCGCCACAGGACCACCACACCAGCACCCCACCCCCTGCAGATGGAGAACCACCCCGCAAACGATCCCTGAGATCCAGGAACAAGACGAGCACGATGCCAAGACCCCCGCCAAGAAATTAGACCACCCTGATTGTCATCCCACTGTCCCACTTTTTCACCCTGTCCATATTGAAACTGCCCCAGCTCCACTTCCTATGCCCATATGGGCAATGCACCTGTGAGACTAATAGACTGGACACTCCTCCACCATCACCCCTCACCATTTAACTTCACCCTCCAATATTTTGTATATAAATAAACACACCTAAAGCACCAACAGATCTGTAGTCTGTCTGTGATTTCGAAATAGTGTATTTGCAATTACAGTGACAAAATGTTCATGAAATAGTAATGTCAACATACCTATGTCACACAGCTCTAGTCCATGAGGAATCTAAGCAGATGACACACGGTGGGACCCACACCTGTGAAACCGTAAGGGAAAGTGACAACTCAGTGACCATACACTGGGTGAAATCGACTGACAGGAGAGAGGTAGAAGTGTAAAAGTACATGTAATAGGCAGGAATGTATTCTCACCTGTGTTTCACTGGAAATATTGCTGGATGCCTGTTCTGCATGTCTTCTTCCTCTGCTTCCTCTTCATCACTGTCCACAGGCTCCACAGCTGCCACAACACCACCATCTGGACCATCCTCCTGCAGAAAAGGCACTTGTCGTCGCAAAGCCAAGTTGTGAAGCATACAGCAGGCCACGATGATCTGGCACACCTTCTTTGGTGAGTAGAATAGGGATCCACCAGTCATATGGAGGCACCTGAACCTGGCCTTCAGGAGGCCGAAGGTCCGCTCGATCACCCTCCTAGTTCGCCCATGGGCCTCATTGTAGCGTTCCTCTGCCCTTGTCCTGGGATTCCTCACTGGGGTCAGTAGCCATGACAGGTTGGGGTAACCAGAGTCACCTAATAGCCACACACGGTGCCTCTGGAGTTGACCCATCACATAAGGGATGCTGCTATTCTGCAGGATGTAGGCGTCATGCACTGAGCCAGGGAACATAGCATTTACCTGTGAGATGTACTGGTCTGCCAAACATACCATCTGTACATTCATCGAATGATAACTCTTCCAGTTCCTGTACACCTGTTCACTCCTGTGGGGGGGGAACCAAAGCCACATGGGTCCCATCAATGGCACCTATGATGTTGGGGATATGTCCAAGGGCATAGAAGTCACCTTTCACTGTAGGCAAATCCTCCACCTGAGGGAAAACGATGTAGCTCCGCATGTGTTTCAGCAGGGCAGACAACACTCTGGACAATACGTTGGAAAACATAGGCTGGGACATCCCTGATGCCATGGCCACAGTTGTTTAAAATGACCCACTAGCAAGGAAATGGAGCACTGATAGCACCTGCACTTGAGGGGGATTCCTGTGGGATGGCAGATTGCTGACATCAAGTCTGGCTCCAACTGGGTACACAGGTCCTGGATTGTGGCACGGTCAAACCTGTAGGTGATAGTCAAATTTCTTTCCTCCATTGTCGACAGGTCCACCAGCGGTCGGTACACCGGAGGATTCCGCCATCTCCTCACATGTCCCAGCGGATGGTGCCTATGAAGGACAACAGCGAGCACAGAGTCAAACAACTCAGAGGTATGTACCCACAGTCTACACAGAACACCATTCATACACAAAATGTGGCCTGTATGTGTGTTGAGACTAGGCCTAGGTATGTGTGACGCAGTTGGTAATTAGGCCATGTGGGCCCCTGAAATGGCAGCTGCCTGACCTGTAAAGTGGGACAATGGAATGTGAGGTAACTGCGCTGGCGTTGTACACCGTTGCGGTAGGCGGTCGAAGACCGCGGCGCAATGCTGCATTGGTTAACATTGGACTCTATGGGTCCCAGGAGCCAATGACGATGTATGCCGGCGGTGATGGTACGCACCGCCGAGGATGTGACCGCCAATTTCTATCACTTCAATCACTCGATACCTGATCTTCGACAGGAGAGGACCTACACTGCAAGTGCTGCTGTGACCTCGGTCTGGAAGAGACAATGGCTCATGCGTCTGGGGAAATGGCCCCTGCCTTCACATCGGAGGAGTTGGAGAAGCTCGTCGATGGGGTCCTCCCCAGTACACGCTACTCTAAAGGTCCTCCAGACCAACAGGTAAGTTCACAGGGAGCATGTTGTATGGGCTATGCCTGTTGGCGAGGGCTGGTTGTAAGAAGGAAGGTGGCAGAGTTATGCGTGCATGAAAGACGTGGGTGCATGTGCCACATGGCAAGGGTAGGGATGGGGGCCACTCACTTTGACGGCGCAGTTGGTAATGACTTCTCTTCATACCCTGTACATTTCATGTAGGTCAGCGCCCACCAGAAGAAGGATATTTGGCTTGCCATCACCAAGGACGTCCGGACCCTGGGGGTCCACCACAGACAGAGCACCCACTGCCGGAAGAGATGGGAGGACATTCGCCGCTGGAGCAAGAAGACGGCGGAGGAGGGGTGCCCGTCGAACCATGACCCCCCTGATGTTCAGGATCCTGGCGGTGGCCTACACGGAGTTGGATGGCCGCTTGAGGGCATCACAGCAGACACAAGGGGGTGAGTACACTCTCATTCAGCTGACTTTGCGCGCAGTGAAGGTGTCTAGGTGGGAGAGGAGGGCTGTGGGTTTCCCTAGGCCAGGGCGAGTTCCGTAGGCTAGTCCCCTCCGTAAGTCATGGCCCTGTGGTCCCCCACCCCACCTCTGTAGAGTGCCAAGTATAGCTATTCATGCACCTATGTCATCTATGTGTGCAGATGTCGTCCATATCCTTGTAGGCCATTTCCCAGGAATTGCACTGTAGAGCCCAACAGCGCGACGTGGTGCAGGGGACTTCTGTGTCTGTCTTGTCCGCCAACGGTAGCGGTAATCCATGCACTCAACATGTCTTTCTTCTGTTTCCCCCCCCCCTTTTTTGTGGTCTCCCTGTTCTTGTGTGCATTAGCATCATCAGGCAGAGGAGCAGTGGCACCGGAGCATGAGGGAGCTGCATCCCACATGGCCATGGAGGGACACACTACGGACTCCGAATACACCAGTGGGACAGAGGGCGAGGGGAGCACCAAGGTGGGGACAGGAGCTGAAACCAGCGACACGGACTCGTCCTCCGATGGGAGCTCCCTTGTGGTGGCAGCAACATCTGTGCCCGCCACTTCTACAGGTACAGCTGCCACCCCCCTACCAGCACCGCCCTCCCAGCAGCCCCTCAGCCTTTGCCCTGTGCCCGCTCACCCAGGAGGGTGGGCATCACCTTCGCCCCAGGCACCTCAGGCCCTGCCCCAGTCACCCCTGCTGCCCTCAGTGAGGAGGCCATTGACCTCCTCAGGTCACTCACTGTTGGGCAGTCTACCATTTTGAATGCCATCCAGGGTGTAGAAAGGCAGTTGCAACAAACTAATGCATTCCTGGAGGGCATTCATTCTGGTCAGGCGGCCCTTCACCGATCCTTTCAAACTCTGGCCTCAGCACTGATGGCAGCCATTGTCCCTGTGTCTAGCCTCCCCCCTCCAACTTCCTCCACCCAGACCCAATCCCGTGTACCTCTGCCCATCCCAAGCACACCATCAGACCAGCCTGCACACACCTCACCACACAAGGGAAGCTCAGGCAAACATAAGCACCACACATCCCACAGGCACTCACGCAAGCATCACACACATACAGACACACCAACATCCACTACCTCCACTGTGTCCCCCTCCTCGTCGTCTCCCTCATCCCTCCCAGTCTCGTCTACACTCACACCTGCATGCACTACCTCTACAGCCACTACGTCCCGCACCAGCACACCCACCAGCACACCCCGCTCACGTGCAGTCACCACCCCCACTACCATTCACACGTCCCCTGTGTCCTCTCCCAGTGTGTCTGTGACGCCCCCTCCGAAGATACACAAACGGAGGCACACACCCACCCAACATACATCCACCTCACCACAGCCTCCAGCGCATGCACCTGCACCCAAAGCCACAAAACGTACAACCACCACCTCTTCCTCCACTCCCAAACCCCATCCAGCTACCCGTCCCAGTGTGTCCAAACAACTTTTCCTGTCCACCCTTAACCTATTCCCCCCGTCAAACTCATAGGTCCTGAACTAGCACTTCAGCCACAAAATCTCCGGGACCAGTGGTGCCTGTTGTCACAGGTATGTGGAGTGCACCAGCCACCAGGACAGCCAGTGTGTCACGGAGCCACAGCACAGCCAGTCCCCCCCTGTGAAGCACCAGAAGTTGGCCAGTGCCCGGCAGGAGAGGGGGTAGACTCCAGCCACCCAAGCCGCTCCCAGGGGTCCCGGTGGGAGTGTGGACTCAGCTGTGACTCCTCCCAAGATTGGGGAAGGGCCACAAGAAACCCGGCAAGTCTGGGAGGAGCAGCACAGCGGAGAAGCCCGCCATCATCCCCGCTGCCCAGGAGGGCCTCGCCAGCCCCATCGTCGCTGGCCAGGAGGCCACCGCCAGCCCCACCGTCGCTGCCCAGGAGGGCCCCGCCACCCACAGCCCAGCTGCCCAGGAGGGCCCCGCCAGCCACACCCCAGCTGCCCAGGAGGGCCCCACCAGCCACAGCCCAGCTGCCCAGGAGGGGCCCGCCAGCCCCAGCCCAGCTGCCCAGGAGGGCCCTGCCATCCACAGCCCAGCTGCCCAGGAGGGCCCCGCCAGCCACAGCCCAGATGCCCAGGAGGGCCCCGCCAGCCACAGCCCACCTGCTCAGGAGAGCCCCGCCAGCCACAGCCCAGCTGACCAATGAAGGACCGCCAGCCCCAGCCCAGCTGGGCAATGAAGGACCGCCAACTCAAGCACCGCTGAACAGGGCAAGCACTGCTGAACAGAGCAAGGACCGCCAACTCAAGCACCGCTGAACAGGGCAAGCACTGCTGAACAGGGCAAGGACCGCCAACTCAAGCACCACTGAACAGGGCAAGGACTGCCAACTCAAGCACCGCTGAACAGGGCAAGCACCGCTGAACAGGGCAAGGACCACCAACTAAAGCACCGCTGAACAGGGCAAGCACCACTGAACAGGGCAAGGACCGCCAACTCAAGCACCGCTGAACAGGGCAAGGACCGCCAACTCAAGCACCGCTAGCCCATGAGCGGCAGGGGCACTGACGCAACAGGGACCGTCACGGGGTGAGTGATGCACTCTGGGCACCAGTCCCCCTCCAGAACCAGTGGAGAGATACATCCACTACCTCAGTCCTTGGCAGGATGAAGCACTCTGGGCACAAAGCCCCCTCCAGAACCAGTGGAGAAAGACATCCACTACCTCTGTACTTGGCAGGATGAAGCACTCTGGGCACAAAGCCCCCTCCAGAACCAGTGGAGAAAGACATCCACTACCTCAGTCCTTGGCAGGATGAAGCACTCTGGGCACAAAGCCCCCTCCAGAACCAGTGGAGAATGTTATCCACATGAGAGACTGTGGCTTTGCACTTCCCAGGATTGATCAGTGGGCAAACCACCCACTGTAGAGACTTGAGAGACTGTGGCTTTGCACTCCCCAGGATTGATCAGTGGGCAACCCACCCACTGTAGAGACTTGAGAGACTGTGGCTTTGCACTCCCCAGGATACATCAATGGGCATGGGGGCCCCTCGTGGGTCTGGCATCGTGCACTCATCCGGCTGAGGTGCCCCCTTCCCTTCCCCCTGAGGTGCCTGTTGTATTTCTATCTTATGCCCCTGCAGTGTTCTCTCTGTTTTGATCTGGTATTGTGTGTGGGCCTCGCCCATGCATTTTGGGCCCAGTGGTCCACGGACTATGAATGGTGCAATACCTGGACTAATAATCTTGGTGTATATTTTGTTAATAGTGTATATATGTATATTTTTGCTTACTGAATTTTGATATATTACAATTGTTACACTCATTTCCTTTTGTCTTTGCATTCTTCCAGGGAGGTTGGGGGGTGTAACTATAATGTATAAATATGTATTAGTGTGTGTGTTGTAGTGGGTGAGGGTGGGGGTGGGGGTGTTGCGTGTGTGTGTCACTGTTTTTTGCCTCCCCTGTGTCGTATGTGCAGTACTCACCGTGGTCTTCGCCGCCGGCGTTGGTGCTCCTGGTACAGGAGCAGGAAGACTATCGCAGGGAGAATTTGGAGTTCCGGGTCCATGGTGTCCTCCTTCCTCGTGGAGTGTGTAGAGGTGAGCGTTTTCCCTTCGAAATTCCTGTTTCCGCTGTGTTTTTATCTGCGGTGTATCCGCTCCGGAAAAGGTGGCGGATTGGCCTGTCATAGTAGTGTGGGCGGTACATTGTCCTCCGCCTGTCTGTTGGCGGTGACCGCCAAGCTGTTTGTTTGTACCCCCTATATATCCACTAAAACATATATACTCTATGCACATACCTCTTAAATAGTTGCTCCTGATAGTTACAATATTATCACAATATTCTTCTGTACTCTTTTCTTTCTATAATCATAAAACCTCAGCATAAGAATTGTACAGTACACTCACACCAAGTAAACCTTAATAGCAATCTTCTGAGCTCTGCTCTCACTGGTATTGTAGTGCTTAACAAATCAAAAGTTTTGTTTCATATTTATCTTCTATTACCCAAGACCTGAATGGTTAATATCTGTTAACTCCTTGTTTGCCTCTCTTAAAGAAGCCCAATGTGCTATACAATACTCCTGAAGTCGCAAATCCTTTGCGTCCCCCAGCACGGCCCCATGTAAAACTGCAATGGATTTGAGACTCTGGACAGGGGTGCAAAACTTAAATAACAAATCCTTTCCTTTATTTTTCTTTTAGTCATAATACACACTAACAGAAATATTATTTTGTAAGTTATCATCTGCAAAATAAAATTGTAATTGTACTATTCTACTGCCCTTAAATGCAATCTCCCACCCCCGTAGTGTACTGGTTCAGCTGCCATAACAACCTTGTTTGTGACACTCCCTGTGCCAGAAGTTTAAAAGGTCTCAGCACTGTCTTCTAGGAGCATGCTAGCTTTTCATTTGTTCTGTACCAGGTGTAGTTGACTATTTGCAAATCTGAGCATATCAAAAACACTATGGGCCTGATTACAACTTTGGAGGAGGTGTTAATCTGTCCCCCATGTGTTCGATATACCACCAGCCGTATTACGAGTTCCATAGGATATAATGGAGTTGTAATACGGCTGGTGGTATATCCGTCACATTTGGACACCTTCCTCCAAAGTTGTAATGAGGCCCTATATGTTTTTCAACAAATTGTCATCCAATCGCAGATGCAGTAACTCCATGCTGTAAATTGCAACTTGCTTTCATCTAGTCATCTATTTTAAACATCCAAACATTTTTGTGCTTTTCTTAAACCTACTGCTTCCCTCCTTTTTAACCACCTCACATTTTCAAAACTCCTTTAGTGAACTGCAGCCTTCTCTTCAGTGCTCCTCCTTCTAATATTCAAATTGCTGAGAGTGTGGATTGTAGGTCACAGCTGTGTTTACTGGGCAAGTGATAATCCTAGAAAGAGTAGCATTAACAGGGACCAGGGTTTGCCTAATGTGGATATCACTTGTGTTGGCCAGAGAGGGTTAAAGTGGCATCAGTTGCTTCCATTGGTTGAAAGCATAAGAGATTGCCAACAACCTCACCTCATGATTGGGAACTGTGGTGGTAATGACCTAGGCACACTCACTGGAGTAAGATTGGAAACCCTAATGAAAGATACTTTTAGACAATTAATGACACATTACTAAAGTGGTCACCCACGTTTTGTCCACAGATTGACAAAGCTAGGAAACATATTAACAAAACTTTTCTGCATATCTCAGAGACTAAGCCATGGGTTGTATTTACAATAATATTCTACAATTTCACATGCCAGCAATATATAGAAGAGATGGTAAGCACTTTATAATTTCAAACTCTGCAACCGCTCTTATCTGAATTTATTTTATACAAACAAGAGCCACCTTACATTCTAAACTGTAATTAATTCCCTTGAAAAACTAATTTTTTTCGTAATGGAATTTTAAAGTCGCAATTCCATCGCAGCTCCATCTGGTGCCACAATGAGGCTGTGACTCCAGACCAACCATTTGTAGGTGTAGAAGGAATACCTCAGGCATCTTTTAATATACCAAAGGTGTCAGAGTTTATCTACTCTGACCCCTTCTGTATTCCTCACCCCTAATTCCATCCCCCAGAACCATGACAATGTTTATAAAATGGTGGCACAACCCTAAAAACACCTTCTAGCCAACTAGTTACACCATGCATATATAAATCATACGCTGTCGGAGTTGGTCTGACAGTGACTTCACGAGTGTCTGAGTGGGTCTCTGGGTGGGTGCATGAGTGTCTGAGTGGGTCTGTCAGTGGATGTATTAGCATCTGAGTGGGTCTGGGAGTGGCTGAATGAGTGAGTGTGTATGTGAGTTGAGTGCATGACTGAGTGGGTCTGTGGGTGGCTGCATGAGTGTCTGACTAGGTTGGTGAGTGGGTGCATGAGTAGCTGAGTGTGTCTGTGGGTGGGTGCATGAGTGCCTGACTAGGTCTGTGAGTGGGTGCATAAGTAGCTGAGTGTGCTCGTGGGTGGGTGCATGAGTGTCTGAGTGGATCTGTGAGTGGCTGCATGAGTATCTGAGTGGGGCTGAGGGTGGGTGCATGAGTGTCTGAGTGGGGCTGTGGGTGGGTGCATGAGTGTCTGAGTGGCTCTCCTGGTGGCTGCATGAGTGTCTTATTAAGCCTGTGTGTGGCTGCATGAGTGCCTGAGTGAATCTGTAGGTGACAGCAAGAGTGTGTGAGTGGGTCTGTGAGTGGGTGCATGAGATTCCGAGTGGGTCTGTGGGTGGGTGCATCAGTGTGTGAGTGGGTCTGTAGGTGAGTGCATGAGTGTCTGAATGGGTATGTGAGTGGCTGAATGAGTTTCTGACTGGGTCTGTGAGTAGATGCATGAGTTTCTGACTGGGTGTGTGAGTGGGTGCATCAGTGTCTGAGTGGGTCTGTGAGTGGCTGCATCAGTGTATGACTGGGTCTGTGAGTGGCTACATAAGTATCTGAGTGGGTCTGTGGGTGACTGCATGAGTGTCTGAGTAGGTCTGTCAGTGGGTGCATGAGTGTCTCAGTAGGTCTGTAGGTGAGTGGATGAGTGTCTGAGTAGGTCTGTGGGTGGGTGCATGAGTGTCTACATGGATCTGTGAGTTGCTGCATGAGTATCTGACTGGGTCTGTGAGTGGATTCATCAGTGTTTGAGTAGGTTTGTAGGTGAGTGCATGAGTGTCTGGGTGGGTCTGGGAGCGGCTGAATAAGTTTCTGAGTGGGTCTGTTAGTGGTGCATGAGTGTCTGGCTGGGTCTATGAGTGGGTGTATGAGTGTCTGAGTGGGTCTGTGGGTGGCTGCATGAGTGTCTGACTGGGTCTGTGAGTGGGTGCGTGAGTGTCTGAGTGAGTCTGTGAGTGGGTGCATGAATTACAGAGTGGGTCTGTGGGTGAGTGCATGAGTGTCTGAGTGGGTCTGTTCGTGGGTGTATGAGTTTGTGAGTGGATCTATGGGTGGCTGTATGAGTTTCTGAGTGTGTAAGTGAGAGGGTGCATGAGTGTCTGAGTGGGTCTGTGGGTGGCTACATGAGTGTCTGACTGGGTCTAAGTGGGTGCATGAGAGTCTGAGTACATCTGTGAGTGGGTGCATGAGTGTCTGGGTGGGTCTGTGGGTGGCTGCATGAGTGTCTGGCTAGGTCCGTAAGTGGGTGCATGAGTATCTGAGTGTGTCAGTGGGGGGGTGCATGAGTGTCTGAAAGGGTCTGTGGGTGGCTGCATGAGTATCTGGGTCAGGACTGTGGATGGGTGCATGAGTGTTTGAGGGAGTCTGTTAGTGGGTGCACGAGTGTCTCAGTTGCTCTGTGGGTGGAGGCATGAGTGTCTTATTGGGTCTGTGTGTGGCTGCATGAGTGCCTGAGTGAATCTGTGGGTGGCTGTAAGAGTGTGTGAGTGAGTCTGTGAGTAGGTGCATGAGTGTCTGAGTGGGCCTGTGGGTAGATGCATCAGTGTCTGAGTCAGTCTGTAGGTGTGTGCATGAGTGTCTGAGTGGGTGTATGAGTGGCTGAATGATTGTCTGACTGGGTCTGTGAGTGGATGCATGAGTTTCTGACTGCGTCTGTGAGTGGGTGCATGAGTGTCCGGCTCGGTCTTTGAGTGGATGCCTGAATGTTTTAGTGTTTGTCTGGGTGGGTGCCTGAGTGGATCTGTGAGTGGGGTATGAGTGAATCTGTGAGTGTGAGTATGAGTGTCTGTGTTTTTTATTTGAGCGTTCGCCCGGAGTTGCGACTCCATCATGGCTTTACACGGGGGCTGCGCTGAAGGCCGCGTTGGAGTCGCGACTCAATGGATGTGCCACAAAACAGGGTTTCTTCTTTCTAAACACAACAACTGTGATTTGACACACCCTTTAATGCCCCCATGGTGTCAGAGTACCACTCACTGCCCCCTTCTATTATTATGAGACCCTTTTTCCATTCCATGGGACTGTGACCTGGTTCATAAAATGGAGGCCGCATCTTTCTGAACAGTGTCCAACTAACCAATCACAGTATTCCTCGTGGTGCGAGGATTTGCATAAGGGGTCGCAAATCCTATATTTCGATCCTTCTGTTTACACTCCCTGAGCCACTGGACTGACGAATGGGGAGCTCTTTTCCTCACTTTTGGACCCCATCTATGTTCTGGGACAGTGACATGTGCAAAACCTGGTGATCATCCTTAAACTGGTAATTTATGGGTCCTTGCACAACTTTTCGGGTAGTCTTCCTTACTGAAAACAGCCAGATGTACTCCTGTCAAAGGCAGGGGAAAATCTGTTTGAGGTAATGGAACACCCTGCAAGAAATTGGGTTACTGGTTGAGGGTGGGTGAAACCCTTTTGAATTGCTGTGTGTTCAACTCTCTAGTAGCTTAGTACAGAGCAATCATGCTTAACTTACAGGCAATGTGTGAAGTATTTGTGCAACACTTCAAACAGTAATAACATGAAAACACAGCACAAAAAGGATCCCACACCAGATTAGAAAACTAGGGAACATTGTAATAAATAAAACAAGTCCAAAATGACAAAACTTCAGTCATTAGAACTGGAGATTTACAACTTTAAAGATTTTAGTGAAAATAGTATCAGAAAGTCTGAAACCGGAAAAAAGTTACAAGTTCAACTGACTGCAATGGAGCATGGGTCGGATACAGGGACCAGGTTAGGACCGCTGAAAAGTTATCTTCTCAGTTCAACAAAGAGTCACGTTCGTTGTGGAAGAGGCCTCAAGGTGCAGGGAATCATCAGACAGTTGTTGATGTAGCACAAAGAGCAGGCCTGGTGTTGTGGACGGTCTTCGGGTTAAATGCAAAGGTCCTGTTTTCATCATAGATGGTAGGGCTGGGGCTTTCAATGGCATTCGCTACGAGCAGTCCATGTTGTAGTATGAAGGGTCAGTGTGACTGAACTTTGTGTTGGTGACTTCTAGAAGTGACAAGGTTTTGACTTTAATGGGCCAGTTTGTGGTCACGAAGAGCCCAAAAACCTCCTTTCCCCCCAAATGAGGCTACACAAAGGGTCCAGGACCTGTGGGCATGCTCCAGCTGGATCTAGGTGCTTGTTCAGGTGCTTGGGAGCCTGGTATATCCCTGTGGCTTTGAATAGGAGGCCTGCAGACAAGCCATTGGAGTCACTCTGGTAGTCCTGGCTTCAGGTGCAGGTCCAATCCCTCTGACTCAGGCGGGGAGGCAGCAGGATAGCAATGCAGGGAGGCAGTAATCTAGTAGAGCAGCAGTGCAGCAGTGTGGCAGTCCTTTCAGCAGCACAGCACTCCTTCTTCTTGGCAGAGTTTCCACAGGTCCAGATATGTACTAAGGAGAGGGTGTCTGAGGGACAATATTTACACCAGTTGCCTCCTTTAAAGTGGGAAAGCTTCTATAGGTTTTCTTTTGAAGTGCACAGGTTTTCTGTCTTCCTGCCCTTCTTTCAGACTAACTGCAGGGGGTATGCAGTCCTTTGTGTAGAGGCAGGATACAGCCTATTCAAGTGTAAGTAGTGCCCAGCTCTACCCTCCTATACTGCCAGTGATGGCCCATCCAGGAACACCCAAGCTTGCTATTGTGTGTAGCTATCTAGGAGGAATACGCAAAGCCCAACAGTCAGCTACACCCAGCAATGTGACACAGTGACAGGCTGCAGGCACAAAAATGATAAGGCAGTAGAATGCCAACTATCTAAAAGTGGCTTTTTCAAAATTGCAATTAAAAAATCTAACTGTAAAATAAAATAGGATTTTTCATTACAGTTCCAAAGACACCAAACCTGAACAGGTTACTTGTTCCCATTTGAACATTGGAACTTGATAAATGTAATAAGAAAACTCCAATGTTGTCCTATGGAAAATTTAAGCCTTGCAGTAATGAGAAACAAATGGAAGAGTTTTTCACTACCAAGACATGTAAAACTTAGAAGTACATGTCCTACTGTTTAAATACACTGCATTCTGCCCCCTGGGCTGTTCAGGCCCTACTTTAGTGGGGGCATATATGTATTAAAAAGGAAGGTTTGGGCTTGGCAAAAGGTTTATTTTGCCAGGTCAAAATGGCAGTTTAAAAACTGCACATACAGTCTGTAATGTCAGACCTGAGACATGTTTAAAAGGGCTACTAAAGTGGGTGGCACAATCAGTGCTGCAGGCCCTGGGCAAAGGTAGTGCCTCTTTACTAGGGACTTACATGTAAATTAAATATGCCAATCTGGTATAAATCAATTCTACCATGTTTTATGGAGACAGCACAAGCAAATTAGCACTGGTGTACAGTGGTAAGGTGCACAGAGTCCTTAAAGTCAATAAAAACAGGTTCAGAAAACTGAAGGGGAAAGGCAAAAGGTTTGGGGATGACCATGCGGTGAGGGCCAAATCCAACACAACCCCCCTCCAGCCAAATGCCAAGGTAGTCTAATCAATATCTTCTTGTGCTTCTTTGCTGAGGCGTTAGAACATGAACAAAGGTCCTGTTATGCAGGGACCCTTGTCAATTTGTTGCCTCTCTGAACTTATTTGGATCCCTCTGTTTACACTTCCTGAGCCACTGGACTGACAAAGAGGGAGCTCTTCTCCTCACTTATGGACCCCATCTATGCAGTGCCAACCTTAACTTTCTCACAGATGTATCCCAGTAGGCAAACAGTACTATCAGGTAAAACAGAGTGCTGTCGCCCATTCCACCCCTTGGTCAGACTTATGTACCCAACCCAAGTAAAACTCTGCTCATAATGACAATAACCATCAGAGGCAACTGACAGCTGTCAGTCTCAAGAACCAGGCCGCAGTCATCCAGGGTTATCTGACCTTTTAGTGGGAAGCAATAGCCCCCAGTGTTAAGCACCCTTCATCCACTTTACCTCCCACTAGTTCAGGGATGGTATCCTGAGTCTAGACACTCAGACCAGGTTATGTACCCCTCTCCTATCCTTCCCCTCCATCTGAGTTCCAGTTCCCTCCCCTTGGGAGTGGTACCCATAAAAATCTGCACTGTTAGGTGCCTTGGGCGGCCATCCCTCTCAGTTCTTCTGACACTGAGGCAGATTCACTCCCCAGAATGCTGACTATGGGCATCTGGAGACTAACTATGACCTTTACCATCAGATACCTCCCTACCCCACCCCACTCCAGGGAAACAAGGGCCAAAGGGAAAGAAAAAGTCCTGCCAAGGGGCCTAAATTACCTTACACACCTGGTTGGTGTACTGCTCTAGAAAAAGTAGCCTTTCCACTATCATGATCTGCCGTTCATTGGTGTCCCTCAGAGTAGTGACAGGGATCCTATTCACCTTGACCTGGTGCAAGTGATGACTCCCACTCCCAGGGATCATAAGCTCACCTTTTGAGTTTAACACCAGCTAAGGGAGATCATGCCATGGTCTATGACCTGCCTCTTGGGCCTATTTACCCCTATCGCCATACTTGACACACCTATATGATTTCTACCAGTTGGCGGTTTCTCAGGCCGGACGGAGTCCCCCTGTTTGTGTCCTAGCAGAGAACAGTCAAAGCAGAGGTGTTGGACCTGGGGTGCATTGTGCCCACCAGAACATCCCTCCTTTTTCTCAGGAGGGGCATGGGATCCCTTACCTTCCACCTTGCTCTGGGACATGTCTGTGTCTCCCATGACCCCCCTCACTTTGTTGTCGGGATCCAGAACCACCCATCTTGAGGTCACTCCCTGGTTACTTGTTGGACACTCTGGTACTAACCCAGAGACCACCATAGCAAGCTTCCTGGGATCAGTCAGCTTACTATCAACCAGGTATAGACTGTTGGCATAGTCAAGCTTGGAGATTACGAGTGTGAGGATGGTTTACAGTTTTTGAGGTATCCAAAGAGTGGGAGGATGCAATGTAGTGTTTCATTGTGTACAAGGCACTTTAAAAAATGGGTCTGAATCCATGGCTACCCCTAGGTTTCTGACTTCTCTTGATATTTTCAGAGGGGCCTCATGTTCCTTAGGCCATATGGCAGTAGGCTGGTATTTTTGTTACTGTCCGCAGTTCATAAGGTCTGTCTTTGCGGTATTTAGTTTTAGGTGATTATTCATCATTCATGCATTTCCGGCCTGAAGACAGTCATCAAGTATTAAACTGTAGAGGTCTTTCAGCGCATCCAGTTTTAGAAACAGTTTGGGTGTCATCCACATAGTTGTAACAGGTGAACCTAAATGATTTAACTAGGTTGGGTAAGGAGGTTAGGTAGATGTTGAATAGTACAAGGGGCATGATGACCACTGTGGGACACCACAGTGTTGTACATGAGGAGCTGATAGGAAACCCAAACATAATTCAGAAGCGATGTCCAATCAGGAAACAACAGATTCCAATATTGCATGTTGCTTTGATTAGCCTGTTGTACTGTGGCAGAGTTATCACATGTCAGGTCTGACTTCTATTCGACCTGTTATGAAATATAGCTTGGTGAGAGTAGGTATCTGTCCTAAAGATTATTTTTTTGCAGGAGCCACACAGTTTGTCAGATTAATATACCAGCTACAGAGGAGTGCAAATAACCTAACTTACAGTAGTGTGAATCTGAAATGAAAAACACAGCTTGCTATTTCACAAAGAGCTGCTATAATAGACTATCTTTTCACAATGAGGAATCATCTCCTTCAACTAAATAATGTGGAAACCATAATCAGGGCATTTCAGGCTGAAAGCATTTGTATTACAATTGACTTCTCCAGAGATCTCCCCAGAACATCGACTACCATTTTCTGATTTTTATATAATGTAATTTAAGATCTGTGTAGTTTTTTATCTTTATTGACTCTTTGAAATTCTGCTTTATCTTCATCCTATTTATGATCGCAGCAGATAAATTGCTGTTATAAGATCCAACGTAATTAATGTGCTAAGTGCTAAATAATTGGTGAACATTTGGGGTAGTATTTTTATTGGGAAAAGTGTGGGATCACTGGGTGGTAGGAATCTTTCGAATATTCTCAGATTACAGAGCTATCCTTCACAGAAATATGACGAAATCTGTGATTTAGCCAAAGTTTGGATTTTGCAAGCCATGCTGGGTAAGAAAAAGTATTGGAATCCATGCCATACTTCCCTAGGTACCTTGTTTACAAACAAATTTGGGTCTGGAAAATGTCTCTGGGTGTCGACTGAGTTCTGGTCTAACTATCACAGCTATTCATATCACCAGAATCAGTCAATTTTCAAGGCAAAGGCCCTCAGTAAGACATTGGAGGTCTTTTCAGAAGACCGCCGTGGTGACGGTCACCAACAGACTGCCACTTAGGCTGCAATCCGCCAGCCAGATAATGACACACAAACTCACCAGAAAGCAGCCCAAACAGCAATTCCGCCAGACCTAACGATGGCATAAAACAGTCGGTCCCACCACCCTCCCCATCATGCCTGCAACACACCGCCCTTCAAATAATGACCCGTGAATCACCACAGTGGTTACTCAACAGCAGTTACCCATTGGCAGTGCGGACCGTCACGGTCAATTTGGCCACTCCACACTAACAGAAGACAACATTGGGCAGATTGAAAAACCCACACCTGACACATATACCCACACACCATGCACACAATTTCAACAGCACTATAAAACACCCCCCCACACAACCCACAAGTCTTTGCAAAAGCAAAAACCTAGCAACACATTCCCAGCCCAAACATTTACAGAACTGCACACACAAACCACAACCACCTATACACCCATCACGCATCACACACCACACACCATACCTCAAAACACAACACTGGACACAATCACTACTAGAATCCCACATGCACACACACCCTGCATCCTGACAAAACATTACATCCCCTGCACAACACACACACTACACCCACTATACAATAGGTATGTCCCCACAAAAGAACCCCATTTTACTGATGAGGAGTTGCGAGTCATAGTAGACGAAATCGTAAGGGTTGAGCCACAGCTGTTCAGTGCACAGGTCCAGCAGCTATCCATTGCCAGGAGATGGTGCTATGGCGGAGGATCGTGGACAAGGTGAACTCCGTGGGAACCTATCCAAGCACAAGGGATGACATAAGAAAGAGGTGTAACGACCTACAGGTAGGGTGTGTACAATGGCATTCAAGCACCACATTGCTGTCATGAAGACTGGAGGTAGACCCCCACCTCCTACCCCACAGTTGTCAACATGGGAGGAGAAAGTATTGGCTATCCTGCATCCAGAGGGCCTCACTGGAATCATTGGAGGGGTGGACACTGGTCACCATTACTATCCCGCACCTACACCTGCATGCCATGTCACCCCATCACCCTGACTCCCTTCACCCCACTCCATCTCAAACACAGAACCACCCCCATAACCACCCTCAACTGTGTACCCCTAAATGCCCTACTCACTGCAAGCACACCCCTCCAAGCCATGCATGCACACACATCAGTAATGCATGGGCAGCATGTAGCACTTCCAATCCCACAATCCATCAATATACACAAACCAAAGGTGGAAGAACAACACTCATCCCATAGGGAAAGCCAGAAATGCTGCATATGTAACTGACAATTATTGTAACAAATCTCATACATGTCCACAGGTACCCCAGCCAATGTCAGTGGTCAGCATGTACCATGTCAACCCAGTCCTCGACCAGAAAAAGGCTCCAGTGATGACCGCAGTCGGACATCACAGCCAACACCCAGTCTACCACAGAGCACTCCACATCGGACTCCAATGCTACAGCAGCCACCCAACATTCCCAAACCACTGTCTACTGGACACGTCAATCAACAGTGTGCCCACCTGTACGGGGACCCGAGTCAACACCACACAGGCAAGACGATGAAGGTCCTGGTGTCAGTAGGAGTGGGCACAAAGTTCAGGGGACACAGGAACAGAGGGCCAGGGCCAGCGGGAAGATAGCTGTGCACCAGGGGGTAGCCCAACCCAGTGAACCGACTGCCCAGGAGGCACTCACACATTTCCTGGGAGCACACCAGAAATCCCAGGACAGCATGGGCCAGGTACTCACCATCTTGCAGGAGAACCAGAGGCTGCAGGAGGAACCCCACCAGGAGGTCATGCAGCAGTTGCAGGCCTTAAATACAAACATGGCCACCACTGCAGGGGTGCTGAGTGACATGGCTACCATCATGTGTGAGTATACAACACACCAGCAGGCCCCTTCCACTAGCCAGTGTACTGACCAGCCCTCTACATCTGCTGCAGCCAGTGGACAGGAGTACCTGCCACAGGACTCACAGGCCACCAGCACCCCTCCCTCTGCAGCAGAAGAACCACTCCACAAATGTTCCCTGCAACCCAGACAGACACCAGAGACTGTAGCCAAGACAAAAACCACTGCCAGAAAGTGAGCCCATCCTAAATGTCTCCCTTGTGTGCAACTGAGACACCTTGTTTCCATTGGACTGACATTGCTCCCTTCCCTATGCTCCCAGGGATCCTGGACCTGTGCTACAAACCTACTGGGCCACTACACTGAAGACTGTGTCCACCATCACCCCACTCTATTGCACCATCCCTTCCTTTTTGTCAATTCAATAAACAAAGTTAAACACAACTGACTGTTTTGTGCTTTAATTACAACAATATGGAATGTCTTGACCTGTGTGATACTGTGCATATGTAACATAAAGTGTGAATCCATCCAATGGCAGTCAGTTTGGGGTACACATAACCAGTGTGAGAGCATATGACAAGTCACCATCCACCAAACTGTGTGAAAGCAGTCTGTAGGCATCACATGAGTTCACAGTAGTGACCACACCAACATCTGCAGAAAGGGAAATCATTAGTGACATTCAAATGAGAAGTAAAGGAAGTAGAGCAACATGATCCCCTGTAAGAAAACAGCCTACATTCAGATGGTCACTTCAACTTAGACATTTACACAGGAATTGACTCCAAACACCATACACGAGGAGAAACAACTCATCTCAGGCCCTCACACAAGATACCACAGTATTAGCTATGCCAAGTAGCCAGAATGCCAATCCCTCCTCTGGACCACCTAATCTGGGTCACGCTGTCAGGAAAAATGAAGTCACAGAGTGATTGTGTAAGCACATTGTAACTCACACAACATTCCCAGCAACAAATACTACTTACTGTAAGAAATAAGGACACAGTTTGATGTGGGCATGTATTTGAAGATGCTAAACTACTGATACATTGCATAGGCTGAATAAGCTTGATAACTATCACCATGACACTGGCACGACTGACCACAGATGGAACAGTGTCAGGTCAAACAATGCACACATTTGTGCTTGGCACAACACAGCAGCCACACAGCACTATGTTGTAATGGAGGTATGAACATAAGTACAGTCTTACCTGAGTGTCATTGGAAGTACTGGAGTATCAGATGTGTCCTCCTCCTCCCCATCCTCATCTCTGTCTTCAGTGTCCTCTGCTGCCACAGGTGCATTGTCTGCCCCCTCCTCCTGCAGGAATGGCACATGGTGTCTGAGGGCCAAATTGTGCAGCATGCAGCAAGCCACCACTATCTGGCAGACCTTCCTATGGGAGTAGAGAAGGATCCATCAGAAATGTGGAGGCACCTGAACCTGGCTATCAATAGGCCAAAAGTCCTTTTGATTGCTCTTCTGGTCCGACCATGTGCTTTATTGTAACGATTCTCTGGCCTTGCCTCGGATTCCTCACTGGTGTCAACAGCCAGGATAGTTTTGCGTAGCCAGAGTCACCTGGAAGTAGTGAGAGACACACATTACTCATGCACAATAGCACAGAGGAAAACTCCAGGGGGCATACAGTGACATACATTGCGTGAAACCTCAAGCTCACCTATGAGCCACACTCTCTCTCTCTGTAGTTGTGCCTTCATCTATGGGACACTGCTATGCCTCATAAGCATCATGCACAGATCCTGGAAACTTGGCAGTAACGTGGGAAATATACTGATCAGCAAGGCAGACCATCTGAATATTTATTGAGGGGGGGTCAAGACTGATTTGCATATGGCTGGGTCTGAGCTGGAATGGAATGGCAAGCAAAAAAACGGATGGATTAAACCCAGATCTGTGACTGGGGGTGAATGTTTGATTTGTTCTGCATTCCGTCCATCTTTTGTTGTTTTTGCATGTGTTTCAGCAAGGCAGACAAACTCTACTCAGCACATTTGAAAACATTGGCTCTGACATACTTGTAGCCAAGCCCACAGTTATCTGGAAAGAGCCACTGCCCTGGAAGTGGAACACTGACAGCACCTGTCCTGCAGGGGGTATTGCTGTAGTACTACTAAGAGCAGGAATTAGATCTGGTTCCAATTGTTGACACAGTTCAGTGATTGTGGTCCTGTCCAACCGATAGGTGAGTGTAATGTGGCGTTCCTCCAGTGTAGCCAAGTCAACTAGGGGTCTGTATATGGGTGCATGCTTCTTCCTTCTCCTCTTCAGTGGTTGGTGTCTAATTAAAACAAACATCAGAAGTGTGTGACAACAGGACGGATGGACACACAACATCACAGTACACAGAGCAGTCAAATCCAATTCACGCTACCAATGATTGTAATTTGCAACAGTGTCCCCTACATGCAAACGGACTACTTTATTGATACATACTATTCATTTGCCATTGTGTCTCACAAATGTAGTCAGAGTCGTGTGTCTTGATTTGTAGCATCCCTTTGTACATGTTCTGTCAAATACTCATCTGAAAGCAGTGCACTGGGTTGAGATCTAATTTGAGTGCCAGAGTCTACAACCAAACCAAAGTATGTAGCGGATATGAATTGCCTTGGTGTGTACCATCGGAACCCATGACGCACATTGAATTGACCGCCATGAGTACCAGCATCACGAAATGGTAACTGCCTGTCCTGCCGGCATTAGGTGTCATAGCGGGGGCGGTCTGCACTGCCGTGCAACTCCTCATTGGTTAACTTGGAATTCTATGGATGATCACTGCCGGTGGTGATGGTATTCACCAGTGCGGACGTGACTGCCATTTTCTGTATCCCACTTCACTTGATTCCTGACTCTCACCATAACAACAC
Source organism: Pleurodeles waltl (assembly GCF_031143425.1). Taxonomy (NCBI): domain Eukaryota; kingdom Metazoa; phylum Chordata; class Amphibia; order Caudata; family Salamandridae; genus Pleurodeles; species Pleurodeles waltl. Next base: position 353,682,089 of record NC_090438.1, read on the forward strand.
CTCCACTGCGTGTGCTGCTGGGTCCTGTGTCTTGAACCCACAATGGCCCATGCTACAGGGGATAGGGCCCTAGCCTCACATCTGAAGAACTTGAGAAGCTTGTGGATGGGGTCCTACCCTTGAATTGACAGTTGTATGGGCCTCCAGATCAACAGGTGAGCACCTTTTAGGTACTTTGAATGCAACATGGCTGTATGTAGACATAAGTGTGTGTAGGCAGTGTGTCATTTGGGGAATGTATTTATGCTGCATGCAATGTGTACACAGAGGTACGAGTAAAGTGTAAGGTTAATGTGGGAGCTATGCAGTATGTAAGCCACTGCTGTAACAAAATGTGTGCGGAGTTCATGGTGTCCTTCTTTCTGTGTTCCCTATGCAGGTCAGAAGATAGGGTTATAGCGTGCCATCACCAAGGACATGCAGACCCTGAGGGTATATGACCAGCAGAGCACCCCCTGCAGAAAGAGGTGGGAGGACCTGCAACACTGGGCCCAGAATACCACGGAGACCCAGCTGGGGATGTCCTCCCAACGACCCCCTTAATGGCCCACATACTGGCCCCCAGATGGGCGCTTGAAGGCAGCACAGCAGCGACAAGATGGTGAGTACACACTGTATTGAATTCTTTCCTGCTGCCTGCCATGGTGTTTGGGTGCAAGGTTGTGGTCAGTATATGGCCTTATGTGCCCCTGAAGCTAATCTTGTAAAGTCCTGCAATGTAGGGTAGTGTGTACATTTGGTCTGAAACCTACATCCTGACTCACCGGTGTTGTTGTGATGCTCTGATTTCCACTGCTTGGGTGGTGTGACTTTCCAATTGCACGTTGTGCAGTCACCTGGTCAGAATTATGTAGCTGTGCCTTTGTCAACAGGCAGACATGGCTTAGTGAGTCCCAGTAGGTGTGCCGATGGTAGTGTCAGAGTACATTTCTACTGTTGTTCCCAGGCAATGGTTTGGTATTGTAGTTGTTACTGCACAATGTTAGTTCCAGTGAGTCATTGTGATGTGTATGCCATATGTGCTGTGATTTCTGTGATTGACCCTGTGCTCTCTTTCTTTCTCCCCCCACCCTCTCTCCTTTACTTCTCCTGTCCTTGTGTGCATAAGCATCATCTGGCGAAGGAGCAGGGGCACCGGCAAGGGGGGAAGCTGCAGCCCATGTGACCCAGGAGGGAGTGTCAACTGACACCAAAGGGACCAGTGGGTTGGAGGGTGAGGGGAGCACCACAGGGGAGACAGGAGCTAAACCTACTGACTCAATACCTCCTCTAATGGAAGCTCCCTGGTGGTGGCAGACCCCTTTGGGACCACCCCAGCAACATCATCTTCCTCCACACTCCGTACCAGCACCGTCCTCCCAGTAGCCCCCCACCCAGTTGCCCGTGCCCACTCACCCAGGAGAGTGGGTGTCTACTTTGCCGCAGGCAACTCAGCTCCTACCCCTGTCAGCCCTGCTGCCCTCATTGAGGAGGCTATTGACCTACTGAGATCCATCTCTGTAGGGCAGTCAACCATAGTGAATGCCATCCAGGGGCTGGCATCCCAGATGCAGCAATGCAATGCCTACATGGGGGGCATTCATGGTGGCTTGGCTGCCCTACAGAGATCATTTCAGGCTCTAGCCTCCTCTTTGACGGCAGCCAATGTCCCTGGTTCTTCTGCCTCCCTCCAACGACCTGTTCACAGTCCCAGAGCCTTCTCTTCCCACCCATCCCAAGCACACATTCAGACCAGCATGCACCCAAGACAACAGACAGGACTCACAAAGACAAGTAGAAGTACCACAGATCATACCACAAGCATACACACAGCCAACAATCAGAAGCACACACAACAGCCACTGCCTCCATTGTCTCCCCCTCCACCTCCTCCCTCACAGTCACATCAGCACTCACATTTGCAACTGCTGCATCCTCAGTCCCAGATCCTGCACCTGTACAGCCTTGCTCATAGTCACCACAACAGCAGACACGCACACTAGCACGCCATTCACCACATGCGCAGTCACCACCACCATCACAACCACATGTAGCACACCCACCTCACTTGCAGACAACACCACAACATACATGCACACAACCTGTTTTTCCCCTCCCATCCTGTCTGCCCCCCTCCAAAGAAGCATAAACGCTCCCACTCAGACACTTAACAGCCATCAACCTCACACATGCACACTGTACATGCACCTGCAACCCATTCCAGCACATCTACTCCTCCCTCTACCTCCACTCCCAAACCTCCTCCCACACTCCCTCCCACTGTACCTAAGAAACGTTTCCTTGCCCGCCTTGACCTCTTCCCTCCTCCTGACCCACCCCGTCATGTCCGGAAAGGGAAGGTCCTGCTCCCCCAGCCCAGTACCTCCAGCTCCCAATCCCCTCATGGCCCCCCTGGTGTAACACATGTCCCTCCCCCCACTTAGACACCTCCCATAACGGGGCACAGGACAGCCACTCCGAACCTCCGCTCCAAGCACACTCCTCTGGCCCTGAAAAAGAGGAACAAAGGCCCACCCCTCCCAAACCCAAATCTAAGGACCCCCCTGCCAAGAAAAGACCAGCCCCAATCCTGCCGACTCCCCCTGCCCCCATGCGGTGCCTGCCTTCCACGTCGATGCCCCTGCCCAGTGGAGTCACTTGTCCTGTCAGGAATCAGGTGGACCGCTCACACTGCCATGGACACTATTGGCCTGGTTAATGGCCCTTTGTGTATATAGTTCAATTCAGATATTGTGATTGCTATTCCCACCGGTTGGATAAAAGGTATTTGTCCTGGCATCTTTTTTACTTCTGGATTCTATTATTGTACTTTTCAGTCAATTGTTCTCTGTGTGTTGCATGTGTGTGGCGTGTGTTGTGTGTGTGGGTGTGTCACGCTCCCCTCCCTCCCTTGTGTGTTAGGCAGCTGTACTCACCATCAGCGTCTTGGTTGGTGTTGCTGCTCCTGAACTCCCATCGCGTGGTACAGCATCGGCAGGGCTTCCAGTTTGGGTTCCATGGTGGCCGCTGACTCCTCTGTGTCCCTGGAGGTGAGTGTCTCCTTTTATATGGGTTGTTTCTGCCGGGCGTTTCATGGCAGTGGTCCCACCTCGGAAATCTTGGTGGTCTGCTGAGTTGTAATATGGTAGGCGGTGAATGGTGTTCCGCCATTCTGTAGGTGGCAAAAATTGTGCTCAGTGACTGGACCAAGTGGCGGTTCAGGCGGTGCATTGGCTGTATACGGGAGGGATCACCGCCGTGGTCTTAATATGGCGGTCTTCACCGCCAGCCTGGCTGAGGTACTACCACCATCACCGGCGTGGCGGTCAGCTGACAGCTAATGTCATAATGAGGGCCAAAATCTTGATTTCTCCTTGTGTCTTACGGGCCTTAGGGAAACTTTCAGTTCACAGGCATTGGCTCCATCACACAAGTGGGGAACTACTGTTATCATTAGAAGCGTAGGAACACTGGGAAAACTTATAGTTCAACGCATATTCCATTAGTACGATCTGCATTCACTTATGTTTTGCTGTGTAATGTCAGTGCACACAATGTGCTGAGCAATACAGCAAAACAAAAATCAAACTTAGGACTTGTGTGGAAGAATTTTCCTTGTGTACCAACTTTGATTTTGGAAAAGAAAATGTTTCTGGTGTTACATGTAGACAAATGGTGAGTGGTGATTTTAAGTGCAATTTATAGCTTATCATTTTTTGTCCAAAGCACCTGGTCCAATGTGATTTCAATGCACAATTTTGCATTTTATTTTTTTAAAGGGATCTTAGTGTAAAATACACAAATGACCTTGCATACTAGTCTTCAAAATTCTAATAAGATCTAACCATTGTTACTTGATCCACTTTGCTTTTTTGCAAAGAGCTTAACAATGGCACCCTCTTGGTATTTGTTACTATTTGCTCTTTGTGAGAGGTACTGACACATTCTCTTTCAATGCATATCAGCCACGTCTTCTTTCTTATATAGACACTGAAAAGTACAACCTACTTCCTGAGAAGTTAAAGTTCTGCTAAGAAGGTGAATTGGCTTCCTAGTGTACATTTAAATATGGCAGTCTCTTAACTGTTTCATAACATGAAGCTTGACTTTTATCTGCACCTATTCTAATGGCATACAATGCTTCTGCAAGTAAACATTTTCCGTTTCTAGTACACATAGTAGGCATTCATGCTTTCTACATTCACTACTCAGAAAAGTTCATTCTCATCTCAGCAATGTTAGCCCTATATTGGGTGCCACCTTGAGGGTCCCTTGCAAGGACTCTACTGCATATGTAACTGTAGAGAAGATCCAAAATTCTGGAAGTGAAGTTCTCTGTAGCATCGAAATGGGAGGTACAGTGCAAGCACCATCAAAGAGAGAAGTTATTACAGAACATGATCCTAGATGCAAACAGTGAAACCACATCTCAGAGCTTTAGACTTCAGACAGGTCACAGGCCTCAAATGGACTGATCAAGGGCTCACACAATCACCTATACTTTACCATGCTAGCCTTACCTGTCTTGCTAATCAATGTCTAATGAAGGACTGCCTGTGTTCAAAACATTTCGCACAAGCTGCCTGTAACTATGAAGGGTATATGCCAATGTCAGAACCTTCTTCAAGTCCATGCAATTTATATTGATGATTGTGATTAAACATAATTCAGCTATCCATCATTTATCACAACTTTACAGTGTAAATAATTGTAGGACCTTCCTAACCTCTCCTGTAACATATCTAAATTCTATTTAGTTTTCACCATTGTTGCATCCCTAAAATATTTTAAACACACTGTTCGCCAATAATTTCCCAATATGGACATAGTCCAAGCTCTCTGTGTAGTTATTTTAAATTAGTAGCAAGTTAAACTAAAACTTCACTTACAAAGTTGTGCGGAATTAGTAAATCCCACACTTTATGAAGCAGATGAAGTTTCCTAACAATACTTGATGTGAATTTTTTATCCTTTCGGGTCTTCCAGGTGTGATGATGTCCCAATGAAGAATGTCATAGATAAGACATCTTCCAACAAAAAAATGTTTGAGTGTTAAGGTTGTACACCCAGCACCTCAGTTAAGAGGTGAGATGGGTGGGGGGGAGCTCTGAGCTGAGGCCAGCATATTTTTTTTAATAACTTGATAAGCTTTGCATTATACAAAGCTTTAACAGTTTATAAAATACACAAAGCTGCCCGTCAGCCTACTTTACAGCTTTACATCTTTCTACTTTAAATTCTGTCTAACTGATATGATTTAATGTTGGATTGTGAAAAGGTGATCGAGAGTGCTTTAATATGTACCTCAAAAATCGACATATTCCTTCAAATAGAATCACACTGTGTGCAACCTGGATATCAAAACTAGAATATCGATAACAAAATATTGAATCTGAAATATCAACAGGTAGGTATGAATAGTTTTTTTAATCCGTCGCCACATATATTTACCTATGCAATATATATATCTTCCAGGTATGTAGAAGTTGAGTTACGAATAGTAAATCTATGCTTCTGTATATGTACTTACCTTTCAATAGCCAGCCCTTGACATTCTTGTATTGCGATATTCTGGGGGGCATTACATAGTAGTACAATCTGTATTTGGGAAAGGATGCACCTATATAGCAAAGCTTTAATGTCTGGTGATAGCAGAGGGCCATGCCCAGTGGCGTAACTAAACTGGAGCTTGCCCCCCTGCAATGAACATGGAGGGGGCCTGCCTTAGACTCCCTCAGGCCAGGTCATGTGCTGAGGGGGCCTCCTGCAACTCGGTGCCCCACTCACCGCTGGGGCTGCGGGGCCTTTGTTACACTTCTGGCCTTGCCCCCCTAAAAATATACTTCTGGCTACGGGTCTGTCACTGTTTACTCTTGTTGCTATTAATTCTCCTATCTAGTGGGCCTTGTACGGACACAGGCGAATCAAGAAGCAGAAGGCTACGCTCCTGACAAGAGGAATGCAATTTGTCTTGTTTTCCAACAGAAGTTTCTCAGGCACAAAAATATATCTTCTGATTGTTGATATCTTTAGTTTTTGTGCACATTCATAACGATTGATAGCCAGAGTAGTAGTTTGAACAAGATAGAAAAAAAATGAATGGTTGAGGTTAATACATTTTTTGAAGGAAATAACTTTTTTGGGAGTAACCCATCCCACTCTTTTTATTCTGAGAAGATTTGTATGCAAAAAAACCTGCGATAACTGACTGCCATGAAGAATTCATTTTTAAGGCAATTTATGACTACTGTTTTTCGAAGAATAAATAACAACATTTGGTAGACTTGAAGGATTTACTCATTGTAGGAAGTTGGCTCTGTATGTGCTATTTCAAAGTAAGGAATAGCATGCACAGAGTCCAAGGGTTCCCCTTAGAGGTAAAATAGTGGTAAAAATAGATAATACTAATGCTCTATTTTGTGGTAGTGTGGTCGAGCAGTAGGCTTATCCAAGGAGTAGTGTTAAGCATTTGTTGTACATACACATAGACAATAAATGAGGTACACACACTCAGAGACAAATCCAGCCAATAGGGTTTTGTATAGAAAAATATATTTTCTTAGTTTATTTTAAGAACCACAGGTTCAAATTCTACATGTAATATCTCATTCGAAAGGTATTGCAGGTAAGTACTTTAGGAACTTCAAATCATAAAAATTGCATGTATACTTTTCGAGTTATTGACAAATAGCTGTTTTAAAAGTGGACACAGTGCAATTTTCACAGTTCCTGGGGGAGGTAAGTTTTTGTTAGTTTTACCAGGTAAGTAAGACACTTACAGGGTTCAGTTCTTGGTCCAAGGTAGCCCACCGTTGGGGGTTCAGAGCAACCCCAAAGTCACCACACCAGCAGCTCAGGGCCGGTCAGGTGCAGAGTTCAAAGTGGTGCCCAAAACACATAGGCTAGAATGGAGAGAAGGGGGTGCCCCGGTTCCGGTCTGCTTGCAGGTAAGTACCCGCGTCTTCGGAGGGCAGACCAGGGGGGTTTTGTAGGGCACCGGGGGGGACACAAGCCCACACAGAAATTTCACCCTCAGCGGCGCGGGGGCGGCCGGGTGCAGTGTAGAAACAAGCGTCGGGTTCGCAATGTTAGTCTATGAGAGATCTCGGGATCTCTTCAGCACTGCAGGCAGGCAAGGGGGGGGTTCCTCGGGGAAACCTCCACTTGGGCAAGGGAGAGGGACTCCTGGGGGTCACTTCTCCAGTGAAAGTCCGGTCCTTCAGGTCCTGGGGGCTGCGGGTGCAGGGTCTCTCCCAGGCGTCGGGACTTTGGATTCAAAGAGTCGCGGTCAGGGGAAGCCTCGGGATTCCCTCTGCAGGCGGCGCTGTGGGGGCTCAGGGGGGACAGGTTTTGGTACTCACAGTATCAGAGTAGTCCTGGGGTCCCTCCTGAGGTGTTGGATCTCCACCAGCCGAGTCGGGGTCGCCGGGTGCAGTGTTGCAAGTCTCACGCTTCTTGCGGGGAGCTTGCAGGGTTCTTTCAAGGCTGCTGGAAACAAAGTTGCAGCCTTTCTTGGAGCAGGTCCGCTGTCCTCGGGAGTTTCTTGTCTTTTCGAAGCAGGGGCAGTCCTCAGAGGATGTCGAGGTCGCTGGTCCCTTTGGAAGGCGTCGCTGGAGCAGGATCTTTGGAAGGCAGGAGACAGGCCGGTGAGTTTCTGGAGCCAAGGCAGTTGTCGTCTTCTGGTCTTCCGCTGCAGGGGTTTTCAGCTAGGCAGTCCTTCTTCTTGTAGTTGCAGGAATCTAATTTTCTAGGGTTCAGGGTAGCCCTTAAATACTAAATTTAAGGGCGTGTTTAGGTCTGGGGGGTTAGTAGCCAATGGCTACTAGCCCTGAGGGTGGGTACACCCTCTTTGTGCCTCCTCCCAAGGGGAGGGGGTCACAATCCTAACCCTATTGGGGGAATCCTCCATCTGCAAGATGGAGGATTTCTAAAAGTTAGAGTCACTTCAGCTCGGGACACCGTAGGGGCTGTCCTGACTGGCCAGTGACTCCTCCTTGTTTTTCTCATTATCTTCTCCGGCCTTGCCGCCAAAAGTGGGGCCTGGCCGGAGGGGGCGGGCAACTCCACTAGCTGGAGTGTCCTGCTGGGTTGGCACAAAGGAGGTGAGCCTTTGAGGCTCACCGCCAGGTGTGACAATTCCTGCCTGGGGGAGGTGTTAGCATCTCCACCCAGTGCAGGCTTTGTTACTGGCCTCAGAGTGACAAAGGCACTCTCCCCATGGGGCCAGCAACATGTCTCGGTTTGTGGCAGGCTGCTAAAACTAGTCAGCCTACACAGATAGTCGGTTAAGTTTCAGGGGGCACCTCTAAGGTGCCCTCTGGGGTGTATTTTACAATAAAATGTACACTGGCATCAGTGTGCATTTATTGTGCTGAGAAGTTTGATACCAAACTTCCCAGTTTTCAGTGTAGCCATTATGGTGCTGTGGAGTTCGTGTTTGACAAACTCCCAGACCATATACTCTTATGGCTACCCTGCACTTACAATGTCTAAGGTTTTGTTTAGACACTGTAGGGGTACCATGCTCATGCACTGGTACCCTCACCTATGGTATAGTGCACCCTGCCTTAGGGCTGTAAGGCCTGCTAGAGGGGTGTCTTACCTATACTGCATAGGCAGTGAGAGGCTGGCATGGCACCCTGAGGGGAGTGCCATGTCGACTTACTCATTTTGTTCTCACCAGCACACACAGGCTTGTAAGCAGTGTGTCTGTGCTGAGTGAGGGGTCTCTAGGGTGGCATAATACATGCTACAGCCCTTGGAGACCTTCCCTGGCATCAGGGCCCTTGGTACCAGAGGTACCAGTTACAAGGGACTTATCTGGATGCCAGGGTGTGCCAATTGTGGAAACAATGGTACATTTTAGGTGAAAGAACACTGGTGCTGGGGCCTGGTTAGCAGGGTCCCAGCACACTTCTCAGTCAAGTCAGCATCAGTATCAGGCAAAAAGTGGGGGGTAACTGCAACAGGGAGCCATTTCTTTACACTCATAGTGCTATATCTTGGGCGTGCAGTATCTTCTATCCATGCTGTTTATCCACTATAGAAATTCAATCTGCAACATCTGAAAAGCTGGAGGAAGGGGGTGCAGAGTGTCAGGAAATGAACCTTTCCAAGTGTAATGTGACTAACCTCTTAGTCGCAGAGGTTTCCTTGTGTTTGCTTTGGCGAAATCCCCGCTTTCTATATCTGCCACGCACACTGCCTTTTCTTGACATTGTTGGTTCTTCTGGCTCTCTGTTTGAGGAACATCCTGCATTCTGTGTTTGTCTCTTTCCCCTATTTTGCTTGCTGGCATCAGCTCCTGCAGTAAATGTGGGAGCCATGCATCTTTCCTCTTTTCAATGCCCTTTAATCTGCTGCTGAGGATGCCGGTGTTCTGATGCTTTTATCCATATCTTTATGAGTGGCCTGCGTCTTTGTTTACATTTCTTGTGCTGGAACTGATCCTGTATTGTTGCTCCTCTGTTTTTCTACTGGACAGATTCTTGAAATAGGCTCCTGATCTACAGTTTATATTCTCTTTTATTTTAGTCCATGGTTCCCCTGATGTGAAAATCTGTTTCCCTTTTCCATAATTTGTTTCTGTTGTGCCAGTCCGAAGTTGGCCGAAACGTACATTCCTGGAGAAAGCAATTTTTCCCTTTCTTGTCTCTATACGATCAGCTCTGGGCTTCCATCTATGTGCTACAATGTTGTTCTACTAATTATTCCTTCTGGAAGCCTCTTGTGTTCCTTTGGCATCCACTCTTCAACTTCTTTCATCTATAGCTGGCCTGGGTAGGTTGCCTCAAATTTCTCAGGATTTGTTTTACCAGTTTTTCCTCTGATAAGCTAGAACATTTTTCAGAAGCCCTCCTTCCTTTGCTCATTCCAGGTGAAATTTAGTTTGAAGTGGAAAGAGGTTAAGAGAGCTGCAGGCTTTATCTCGGTACCAAAGAAGACTTTAATGAACGGCGACTCAAAATACACCACCTGGTGTAGTATGACACCAAAAGCCTTCCTCTCATGAAACCACAATTTGATCAACTCCAAGATTCCAGTTTGTTGCAATGTTGCTTTACTCGTCACTCCCTGCACAATCATCCTCTGTTGTTTAAGCAGTGCCAGATTAAAACCTGTGATGGCCCCTTAGGCAGTCGAAATATCAGGGCCCCCATCGCAAATTATCTCCTAATACGTTTTTAATTTTACCAATCAACAATTTTAACAAACCAATTTTATTACCCACAACTATCCATTACACAGAAGATGAGGTTTTAAGAGGCATAGTGTTATGTGAATCTCATGTCCATGGTTTAGTACTTTAAGTTGTTAATGGGTGCATTACATTAATACAATATTTTCTCTATAGACTCTTTATTGTAAAGTTTTCATTTCTTTGAGTTGATTCATTTTTTTCTCTCTTTTGAAAACAATTTAAGAAACTTTTCTTGTAATTTTCTTTCAAGATCAAATCAATATTATGTTGATCCGTTGTTGGGGGCCACTAAAAGGAGTGAGGCCCCAAAAAGGAGTGAGGCCCATAGGCTGGTGCCCACTTTGCATATTTGGTAATCCGACACTCCAATCTTAATTACCTTTGCTCCCGTAGCCTGTCCGTTGCCTGGCATTTCTCACAAGGATTTTTTTTTCACTGTTTAGCAGTCTTTTTTAATTCAGGTAAAATGAAATCTTTTCCAACAGCTCTCTCCTTTTAATCATTTCAGTTCAAATTTATTCTAGAGCTCGATGCTCTAAAAGAGAGTAGCAGGACTTATTTTGTACCAAGAGAAGACTTTGAACACAGTACCCGAAACAAGCCATTATCAACGTTTATTGTTCATTTCAAAGCCTGCGTGCAATTTATCAATTTCATAGGCTGTAAACTGTCGACAACTACCCTAGCCAGTTCAAAACCTACCTAATTCTGTGTTTGTGAGCTATTCACCTATTGCTGAGCCTGTGTGTTATTCCCCTAAGTGAGTAACCGAATTGCATTTTATTATCTGCCACCTTTCTAGTGCACCAGACCCCACAATAATCATCAAGGGCACGAGGATGACCCTTAAATGCACCAGCGAAAACTGAACGAATATAAAAACTATGGAGAAGCGATCGTTCAACCACTGGAAATCTACAACTGATGTCCATTCACCATCATTAATTTTCGAAAAAAACGCCATTGGCATTACCACCGCTGGGTCTTGTTTTAGGAATTACTAAATACTGCTGTGTCTTAAGAAGTGTGTTAGATGTGTTTACCTGCACCCTGTTTCCCATATTACATTTTGTATTCTTTGCTTGTGACACTTTGATGTAATCTTTATTTTAACCCTACTTTTCCTATTCTTTTAGCAAACACTGAAAGTAACCTTACCTATTTAAACCAGCTACAAGCCAATAGCGAGTCATCCCAGCATGGATGGTAAAACAATCTGAAACACGTGCTCCCTTTATTTGCTATACTCAAAAAACAAGTAACAATCATTTGGCATGGCCAGACACTTACCCACTGCTTTGGTCAGGTCTGGCTGAGTATTGCCAATGTAAAATAACTGAGATAACTCTAGTGGGGCTTTGAGATGCTAGAAAAAACATCTCAAAGGGCACTATTATTCCTCATTTTGTTGGAATGCATTGAAGCCCTTGAAGCCACTGAAGCCTTTGGACCCTGTTGACTCCTCCAAAGAGTGACCCCAGCGTCAACAGAACTTCTGCTAGTTTCAGTGGTGTCTCGATTCCACTGTTCCAGACCTCACAGCTGACGGATATCATGGTGTCTTTCCCATCACTCACGACGCAAGGAAGGAATGAATGAATGCAGAGATGTGCTTGTTGAAGGATGTCAGGATAGTTTATATATGGATGGACTTTGATTGACAGTAACTAAATATAACCTTCCAAATCACAAGTACTTGAGGTAGATGCATTGAAAAGGTGCTTGCAGAATCGTGCGTCTATTCGGTCACAGAAGTCATCGAATATTTACAATGCACTTTTCATATATGCTTGGCGCTGTTTTTTTCGTCTCATACACACTATGGGGGTCATTCTGACCCTGGCGGTCCATGACCGCCATGGCGGAGGGCGGCGGAAGCACCGCCAACAGGCTGGCGGTGCTTCCTGGGCGATTCTGACCACGGCGGTAAAGCCGCGGTCAGAAAAGGGGAGCCGGCGGTTTTACCGCCGGTTTCCCGCTGGCCCAGGGTATCCGCCATGGCGGCGCTGCTTGCAGCACTGCCATGGGGATTCCGACCGCCTTCCCGCCAGCCTGTTTCAACCAGGATGGCGGGAACGGGTGCTGTGGGGCCCCTGGGGGCCCCTGCACTGCCCATGCCACTGGCATGGGCAGTGCAGGGGCCCCCTAACAGGGCCCCATACAGATTTTCACTGTCTGCCTTGCAGACAGTGAAAATCGCGACGGGTGCCACTGCACCCGTCGCACCCCTGCAACTCCGCCGGCTCCATTCCGAGCCGGCTTCATTGTTGAAGGGGCTTTCCCGCTGGGCCGGCCGGCGGTCTTCTGGCAGTCGCCCGCCGGCCCCGTGGGAAAGCCAGAATGGCCGCCGCGGTCTTTCGGCGGGAACCGCTTGGCGGGCGGCGACCGCCGCGGTCAGAATGACCGCCTATAATATAATGTTGGGCGGTAAGAGAAAACATAACTGCTACAGAAGAAGGACCATGTGCCAGCTGAATGAAAAAGTTGTTAACATGTTTCTAATTAATGTTCTTCGTTTTCACTTGTAGTAAGAAAGAGTATCTTGAAGCTGATCATCAATGTATTCCACGCTGGGAAGTTATTACATTGATTAGATGTTGCCATTGGTTTGCTAAACACTGTCACAGCCCATCTAGGTTAAATCCATGAAACGTCGGTTTAACACAATAGAGATGTCGTTTTAAAGATTATTTTTATAAGCTGTTACTGATTGCTTACGAATATTGAACATAAAGAAAAAAGAAAAAGATGGGATAGTGAATATGTTTTTTGTCTACTTTCATATTTTAGGAGTTCTTGTATTGACCTTTATCATCAATAAATTACACGTGAACGCGGTGACCCGCAAGGACCAGTTCATAATAGCGTATGGAGGTCTGAGGGGTGCCATCTGCTTCTCCCTCGTCTTCTTGCTCCCTGATTTTTCAAGAAAGAAGCTTTTCATTGCAGCAACGACCGTTGTCATTCTCTTCACTGTGTTCGTCCAGGTAAGTGATCCTTTACCCTTTTATGCAGCTGAAGAATATCGATGTTTGCAATAGGTGAGGATGAGGAAGGGTGGGGTGTTAAAATGGAGCAAAGGAATCAATGAGATTCCTTCGCACCATTTTTATCGGCATTTTTTAACGCCTGCTCGGTGCAGGCATTAAAAAGAGTCTCCTATTGATTACAATGGGCCCCTGGGTGCTTTGCCGGATTAGCGTCATCATTTTTTACACTAATCCTGCAAAGCCCCAGACTAGCATAAAAAAATGATGATGCTAGTCACCCTAACTACCACCATGGTGCGCTGTATTTTAAATATGGCACTACCATGGTGGCGTTAGGGTGGCGCTAAGGGGGACAGGAAAAGTGGCACTGCACTAGGTGCAGCACCACTTTTCATAAATCTGCCCCGAAATGTGTGAAGCCGCCGCCTCTATAATAAGCAACTTGTACCAATCCAAACACCAGTAGCACTAGTCTTGGCAACAGCTAACTGGCAGAGTATGCAGTCTCTTGTGCCAAGGACCATCAATGTTCACACCTGAGAGGCTAAATTTTTTAAAGCAGTGCTTTAGTATACCTGAGCAGCTCCCCAGAAAGGCTGAAATATTACTAGCAGCACATTTTCTATGGTCCCTCAGTTGGTACACAAATAGTGATGAATATTGTATGACTACACATAATTTACAACTGCTTGTGTTCTTTCATCATAAGATACTAAGGCCCATTTTTAAGAGGGCCTAGCACCTCCTTGCACCACATTAGCATCATTTTTATTAAGCTAATGTGGCCCAACGAGGCCAACATTGCTGTGCCAGATTTACAAAGTGGCACATTGCATGCATTGAGCCACTTTGTAACCCCTTGTGCCACATTATGCCTGCACCAGGCATAATGCATGCAATGGGGCATTCCCCATCCAAGAGATTCCACTGAGTCATTTTTTGCAGCTACTTTGAATGCCTGCAGAGAGCGGGCATTAAAAGGGGGCATGGCATTACTTTCAATGGGCCCCTATTTACTGTGCAGGATTAGCACCAACATTTTGGTACTAATCCTACACAGTACATCAGTAGCATCAAACATTTTAATGCTATTGCCCCTACCCTGTACCATGGTGCGCCATATATTAAATACAGAGCACACATGGTGGTGGTAGGAGGCCGCTAAGGGGCACAGGAAAAGTGGCACTTCATTGGATGCAACACTACTTTTCTTAAATCAGGCCCCAAATGTGTATTTACTCTAATTGCCATGTGGTATCAGACAGGCATGGTAACTTCCATGGCATGAATATGTGCCTGACATGGATCCATTTTTTCTGTATTTGACACATGTTTTCTCACTTTGGGCTTGGGACAAATACTGTTCCTGGTTACTGTGGCACAAATATAGCAGTGGCAAACGGCATTCATTCCTTTTTAAAACTAGAAGGCCATCCCAAGGCTTTTTAGCAAATTTATTTGAAAAACCATGTTGTAATACGCAAAGTTTGGACCTATTTTGTTTAATTTTTTTATGTGAGATCCTCTCTGCCTACACCCACTGCAGAAGGCTAGATGCCCTTGCCCAGTGACCACTGTTGACTGTTCCACTCACCAACCTCTCTGCATTGATCACTGACTCCCACATAACATCCTCAACCAGTTGTGTTGACTGACATCCCCAAATACCGGTTACAGTAGTCAGTAGTCTCAGCCTTCTACTATGGAAACATTACTGCTCACAAATGCTCATTGTGGGATAGTGTGAGCCCTGAATACTGAGTCCAGGATATTATGGGACACAGTTATTGTGGACAAACTTTTAAAAGGTAAGTATGTATAGATTTGACTATATATAGAATGAAGGCACATAAATGTGGATATAAGAACAGTAAATCTGTACTTATGTCAATGCGCTTACCTTTTGATATTTTGTCGATCGTTATATGTCGAAGGATATTAGTATGCCACAATATTGTTGTACTCCAAATTCAAGAGTACAATCCTCTGGGACTAGGACTCAGACTATTTGCACACTGGAGTCCCTGCTTGAGGAATAGGTAAATCAGCATGGCAACATATAGACCCTGCCCACCCCATCATCACCTACTGGAATGGAATAAAGGTAGCTTCTGGTAAGCCCAGCAGTGGTCAAAAATACACAACACAATCACTGCTGGCAGAGAGAGACAGGGAGCAAAACATAGAACCTTGGCTGTGTTTTCTGTATTAGAGCACATACTACCACCAGATTTTTCTATATACATTGCTGTGTTATTATATCTGGATATCTTTAAAGTAGTGACTCCACAACCCAACATGGTATGCTGTATTAGCATTGCCCCTGCTGACACACACAGCATTACATGTGCTGTTTTTCCAGTGGGGAATATTGCAGTAGCTACTGGAACTTGTCCTGTCAGGGTAGGGGTGATTTAATTTGGAGCGATGGGCAGTACAAATGCACTTCTGTTGCGGTTCGTGTCGGAATGTGTACCTGAGCAATCAGGGGTTGCATGGATCCAACTGGGACAAAATGAGTCTTTACACTTTGGTGTTCTGGGGCTACCTCACAATTGCAACCAGAAGGGTAGCAGATCCACGCTTTTAGCACTTTAATCTCAGGAAGGCATAGGAGTCTAAAGTTTATTGTAATAGGTAGTGTAGGTTAAAACTTGAAACTCTGACATGCACATAATCAATTATTACATGATTATCCAGTCTGTGTTTTTACATTAAAAAGAAAAGTCCATTAGTTCACTGTAGAAAGTTGGGTCTGTATATACTATTTCAAAGTAAGAAATAGTGTGCACAGAGTCCAAGGGTTCCCCTTAGAGGTAAGATAGTGGCAAAAAGAGATAATTCTAATGCTCTATTTTGTGGTAGTGTGGTCGAGCAGTAGACTTATCTGAGGGTAGTGTTAAGCATTTATTTTACACACACAGGCAATAAATGAAGAACACACACTCAAAGACTGATTCCAGGCCAATAGGTTTTAATATAGAAAAATATATTTTCTTAATTTATTTTAAGAACCACAGGTTCAAGATTTACAAGTAATACTTCAAATGAAATGTATTTCACTCAGGTATTCTAGGAACCATGAATAATCACAATAGCATGTACAGTTTTTACAAAACTAAGCTATTTTAAAAGTGGACACTGCAGAAATCAACAGCTCCTGGGGGAGGTAAGTAATTGTTAAGTTCACAGGTAAGTAAAACACTTACAGGGTTCAAAGTTGGGTCCAAGGTAGCCCACCATTGGGGGTTCAAGGCAACCCCAAAGTTACCACACCAGCGGCTCAGGGCCGGTCAGGTGCAGAGGTCAAAGAGGTGCCAAAAACACCTAAGCTTCAATGGAAACAGGGGTGCCTCGGTTCTAGTCTGCCAGCAGGTAAGTACCCGCATCTTCGGAGGGCAGACCAGGGGGGTTTTGTTGGACACCGGGGGGACACAAGCAGGCACAGAAAGTACACCCTCAGAGGCACAGGGGAGGCCGGGTGCAGTGTGTCAGGTTTTGTGTAGAAAGCAATGGGGAGACCCGGGGTCTCTTCAATGATGCAGGCAGGCACAGGGGGAGGGGGCTCCTCGGGGTAGCCACCACCTGGGCTAGGCAGAGGGTTGCCTGGGGGTCGCTCCTGCACTGGAGTTCTGTTCCTTCAGGTCCTGGGGGCTGCGGGTGCAATGTTGGTTCCAGGCGTCGGGTCCCTTGTTACAGGCAGTCGGCGTCAGGGGGGAGACTCTGGATTTCCTCAGCAGGCATCGCTGTGGGGTTCAGGGGGGTCAACTCTGGCTACTCACGGGCTTGCAGTCGCCTGGGAGTCCTCCCTGCAGTGTTAGTTTTCAGCAGGTCGAGCCAGGGGCGTCGGGTGCAAAGTAGAAAGTCTCACGCTTCCGGCGGGAAACGAGAAGTCCTTAAAGTTGCTTCTTTGTTGCAAGAAGTTGCAGGATTTTGAACAGAACCACTGTTCACGGGAGCTTCTTGGTCCTTTGGATGCAGGGCAGTCCTCTGAGACTTCAGAGGTCGCTGGTCCCTGTTGGATGCGTCGCTGTTGCAGTTTTCGTTGAAGTAGGGAGACAGGCCGGTGGGGCTGGGGCCAAATCAGTTGTCGTCTCCTTCTTCACTTCAGGGCTTCAGGTAAGCAGTCCTTCTTCTTCTTTAGGTTGCAGGAATCTATCTTCCTCGGTTCTGGGAGCCCCTAAATACTGAATTTAGGGGTGTGCTTAGGTCTGGGAGGGCAGTAGCCAATCGCTACTGGCCCTGAGGGTGGCTACACCCTCTTTGTGCCTCCTCCCTGTGGGGAGGGGGGCACATCCCTAATCCTATTGGGGGAATCCTCCATCCACAAGATGGAGGATTTCTAAAAGTAAGAGTCACCTCAGCTCAGGACACCTTAGTGGCTGTCCTGACTGGGGGGGGTGACTCCTCCTTGTTTTCCTCATTATCTCCTCCAGCCTTGCCGCCAAAAGTGGGGGCAGTGGCCGGAGGGGCGGGCATCTTCACTAGCTGGAATGCCCTGTGGCGCTGTAACAAAGGGGGTGAGCCTTTGAGGCTCACCGCCAGGTGTTATAGTCCCTGCAGGGGGAGGTGAGAAGCACCTCCACCCAGTACAGGCTTTGTTCCTGGCCACAGAGGGACAAAGGCACTCTCCCCATGTGGCCAGCAACATATATGGTGTGTGGCAGGCCGGCAAAAACTAGTCAGCCTACACTGGAAGTCGGGTATGTTTTCAGGGGGCATCTCTAAGATGCCCTCTGGGTGTATTTTACAATAAATTGCACACTGGCATCTGTATGCATTTATTGTGCTGAGAAGTTTGATACCAAACTTCCCAGTTTTCACTGTAGCCATTATGGAACGGTGGAGTTCGTGTTTGACAAACTCCCAGACCATATACTCTTATGGCTACCCTGCACTTACAATATCAAAGGTTTTGCTAAGACACTGTAGGCGGATAGTGCTCATGCACTTATGCCCTCACCTGTGGTATAGTGCACCCTGCCTTAGGGCTGTAAGGCCGGCTGGAGGGGGGACTTACCTATGCCACAGGCAGTGTGAGGTTGTCATGGCACTCTGAGGGGAGTGCCATGTCGACTTAGTCTTTTTCTCCCCACCAGCACACACAAGCTGTGAAGCAGTGTGCATGTGCTGAGTGAGGGGTCTCTAGGATGGCATAAGACATGCTGCAGCCCTTACAGACCTTCCCTGGCATCAGGGCCCTTAGTACCAGGGGTACCAGTTACAAGGGACTTACCTAGGTGCCAGGGTTGTGTCAATTGTAGAGACAAAGGTACAATTTAGGGAAAGAACACTTGTGCTGGGGCCTGGTTAGCAGGGTCCCAGCACACTTTCAAATCATAACTTAGCATTAGCAAAGGCAAAAAGTCAGGGGGTAACCATGCCAAGGAGGCATTTCCTTACATTCACACAAAAATAAATACCAGACACAAACTGACCTCCCTTTGTATGGTCAGAGAGTTCACAATGAAAAAGCTTTTACAATTGTATTTGTCATGGGTTACACCATGCTATGTCTGTTGTTACTTTATTTGACAGAAGGTCAGCATTAACATCTTTATCATTAATGATCAACTTCATAAATGGGTTAACACAACTGCAATGCAACAAAATGTAAAGCAGAAGAGATGGCGCTCAGGGACAAACTTACCATTAGACAAAAAGTGAGCACCAAATTCCACCAGTAGCAGTCAGTCGTCAAAGCAGCAAGCCACAACAGTCCATGGCTTGCACAGGGCAGGAGTAAGGGTTAGAAAGTCAGAACTTCACAAACCATAAACCACAAAATAACATCAAATAAGCTAATGTTCAGTCAGTGCTTTTACTTTTAAATGAAAAACTTATTTTAATTCACTCACAACTAAACACTAAGAATACAATTACAAATACAATGAAAACCATACATCTCTGGCTTCTTCTGAATTTGAGAACTTTGTAAGTAGGGTTCTTGGTGTATGCAAAACTATGCAAAACTCCTTCCTATTGTGTTTGCACACAATTTTAAACTATATAGTGTAACATTCCTGTCACCAGGTTGCACTGACAAAGCTATTGAATTGAAAATAGGGTCTTGTTAATCTTGTGTTTATTAACTCCAGTGGGGCAATAGGTTTGGCAACAATATTGGGGACACAATCATTTTGTCAGATCATCGTTTGTTAACAATATTCTAACTCAAAACCATACAGCACTTTCAGTTGTCTTTTGTGATTAAATGAGCTCTGGCAGGCAGCTTAGGCTGTCTATAAAAAGAAGTAATGAAAAATAAGCAGAACCACCCTTACTCCATGTCCAATATATCTAGAGAGGATTTAAGAATGTCCTTTACCTCTCAGCAAATATAGCTTACTGGTTGTTTACCTACAGACATTCATAGGTACCTAGGTTTGTAAGGCCTCCTAATCAATTATCAGAAATAGGCACCTTTGGATGTTTTTTATTTCCTCAACATATATTGTGAGACCACCATAATGGGAGACATGAAACACATGTGAACACGCAATGAAATAGGATGACCATCAGACCTACTGTTTAGTACTTTCACTATAGCTTGCCAAATCAGTGGGCTTCCAGAACACCACTTCTATCTGTATCCCTACCATATATAAATGACCTTTCAGCCTAATTTGTCTCCACAGGATGTGGACAATATTTATTTTCGCTACAGAGCTTTTCCAACACCTAGCATCATTCCTTGACCTTTCCTTCTGCATCACTTCAATGTAGGTTGTTCAAAATCAAGTATTTTGTCATGTTTCATTCACTATGTGTCAGTCCCTCATCATAATATCCCACATCACAAGTTTGCTGAAATTCTGGGAGAAGTAAATTTAGCCTCTAATGGTCTCAGAAAAAAACAACATTAGGCCACTGTAGCCTCTTCAACTGTTAAGTGTGTATCTCAATGATGACCAAGATCCAACATAGATTTTAACAGCAAGTGTTTAGTCAAGTCGATTTCACTGATTTTCTTTCCCTCTCTTTGTGAATATGTGCCCATTCCTCCTAGTAGGTGAATAATTTGACGGTTTGTATGTTAAGATTAGGTGTGGGCTGTGCTCTTTCAAATTTTATGTGCCCCATAGTTCATGTTGATACCACCATTTCAGGGCCCATAGGCCTTATTATGGGCAGAAACATCATGAGTTTGCTGTAGCTTGAGGCAATATTGTGACAGGACAACTGATAAGACAGGAAAATGCATTTCCATGCTGGAAGGTATGAGTCATCTGATATGTTGATGGTTGGCTACTGTCATTGCACCATTAATGTATCTGGTGCTCAAGTGAGCACAGCTTCCCAAACATAGGTCCTCCTTACAGAGCAAGGCTGGCGGTCTGATGACCGCCAGCCTCACTGTAATGGTCTTACTGCCGCGGACCCAGCAGTAAAAACTGCTCCATTACAAGTTGTGGGGTTTTGCAGAAGCCATACCA
Organism: Pleurodeles waltl; assembly: GCF_031143425.1. Classification (NCBI taxonomy): domain Eukaryota; kingdom Metazoa; phylum Chordata; class Amphibia; order Caudata; family Salamandridae; genus Pleurodeles; species Pleurodeles waltl. Next base: position 353,702,695 of record NC_090438.1, read on the forward strand.
CCACAATGCCGCCTGGCCCGCTGGTGAGGTCGCACCGATGTGACCGGCAGTGAGCTCATCCAGCCTGGCGGTAGGCCTCTGCCTGCCAGCCGGATTACAAGGCTGCCGACTGCCAGGCTTTTGGTGACATTCACTCTATCATGAAAACCCTGGCAGTAACGCACCTGGAGACAGGAATCCCCATTCCTGTCACCAGCACATGCATCCCCACACTTCCACACACTTACAGACACCCACACCCCTTCTCGAATGCATACATTCACATACACACCCCTACGAATACTTTCACACACACACCCCCACTCACTCGCAGACTTGCACACATGCACCCCCGCTCACTTGCAGAGATGCACACATTCACCCCTACCCGCATGCATCCCAATACACACACCTACTTACTACAACCCCAACATACCCCACTCCCCTCCACATGCATGCAGACACCCCCAACCACACTCATACATCCAGACACTCCACTCGCTTACTCACAGGCACTCAGACACCCCCATTTGCACAAATACATGCACTCAGACACCCCCATTTGCATTCATACACACACTCAGGCACTCCCATTTGAACACATACACACACACACCACACATGCACCCAATACTCTCCTCGCCCCCCTTTAGACGATCAACGTACCTTTTCTGGTGAGCTGGTCGTCAGGGAAGGGATTGGTCCTGGTGGTTTTGTACCACCAGCACCATGACGCCAGCAAGACTCCGCCAGGCCATATTATGGCTCATAGTATGGCGGGCGGACACTTGCTGGAATGGCGGTGCTGGTGATGCAACTGCTTTGGCCAGGCTGACGGAGTCAGATGTCCAAACAGTACTCCTAATATGGCGGTCAGCAGACCACCAGCACTGGCAGTCTGTTGGCTGCAGTGGCTTTGGCGGTCTTTGGAAAAGACTGCCGAAGTTGTAATGAGGCCTATAGTTCATATTAACAGCTGCCATAATTAAGATTAATGGTGCCTTTGTCCACAAGAAAAGTCACACATTTTTTGCACTGACAACGGGCTTTCAAAACAAACCTATGCTGGCATTACTATACCGCGATTAACAAAGTGCCTGTGGCAGAAGACACCCAGCTTTGATGTAAGACTGTCAGTCCTTTTCAAGGCCTCAGCTTTATGTTCTTTGTTCAAGTATTGAAGCATCAGAAAAAACAACCGACTCCCACTTAGGTGAATAAACTGATGCAGCAAGAGAAGCCGGAACATACAAATGCTACCTGCTAATCTTAACTAAAGGTGTGATTGCCATGTATTGGGAGTTGCCCATGGGAAAGCTTTGCAATAGGTGTAGGTGAGTGCAGTAGTGAACGGTTGGTGTCTCTCTCTGAAGTTTTGTGCCCCATCAACTACTTTACACAAACAGATGCTAATTCATGTTACTGGCACAAATGGTGGTTGTTTATATCAAATACAAAGTGCAGCAATCACAATTGCCATTATGGTAACTGCCTTTCAGACTCTGGTGTCGTCTGTTAATTGTTGCAGCCTGATGACATGAGATACAAATGGAGCTTTACTATGTGCAAATAAAAAATTGTGATTCAACCTGTTACAAAATCACAATATGGGGTTGCAGCCAAATACAGATTTATATTTAGAAGGAACATGATCAGGGTGCCCCTTCCAAATATAGAATCAGATTGCTATGTATTAAAGTTTTGTGACTGAATTCCGGAATCAAAACAATCTTTTACCACCTCCCCAAAGGAGGTGCTAAGCATGTGGCCCATTCCCCTTTGTGAATGTTGACAAAACATTTTTAAGAGGAGACTATAATCACATCGACCACTGCCTATTCCTAAAAAAATGACACTTACATGTTTCATTATTTTAGACTCACCCTGTTTTATTTAGCTTTTCAGAAAAAATGCTTTATTTAAAAGCAATAACTGACATGGTGGTCACCATCTCTAGTGGATTCTTAGTGGATCACAATTTGCAACGTATCTCATTAATATTCCTGAGTTAGGGCAAACTGCAACTCCCTAGGAATTTATAATTTGTGAACTGCCCTACTAATACATAGGTCGGTTCACAAAATACCACACTGGACCAAAAAATACTGCCCACAAAATAAGACCAGTAATTTGTCAAAATTTCTTTGTACATTTGGCCCAAAGTTTGTTGAAAAAGTTAAAAAAACTGTGGAAACTGAATTTTCCTCAATAGATCTGAACTACAAAAACTCTCAGAAAGACTGTATTGCTCCATTTGCTATTTCACTTAGCTCTACCTATTTTTATTGCATTGTGGTATAAATCACTAGCAGTTTATCCAAGAGAGCAAGAATTGCCATGTTGTTCTGTTTATGTCTGTTTTCAATAAACACTGGTAATAACAATGCTCAGAAAACAGTAGGAATGAGACATCTCCCTAGCAGCTTGGAAAATGGGATTGAATATAATTTGGGTTGGTTCTTGACCAAAGAGTTACACCATAACATTTAGAATTTACCATTGAAGTTTCTTACTATGCCTAATCTAGCTGTTGTAAGTTTTATTTCTAATTTCAGTTTGTGTTCTGGTTCAATGATTGATTTTCTTGCCAAAGTAAGTAGAGTAGTGTGCATTTATCGGACCAGCTGTCCTACCAGAAACAGAGCCCACGTGGGATTCATCCTTCACCAAATTGTAGCAAGATGCCTAAATAAGTAATACTAACCACTGATCTTGAAGTGATCTCCGGGTCACAAGTGATTCTCAGAAAGAAAGGATCAGTCCTCTAACTTTCCAAGGTCATGAAATTGAGTAAATTAGGTAGTAGTCACACCTTTTATTTATTTCACCTACAAATTGCAGAATTGTGGTATGAAGTGCTAAAACTAAACAAATTCATTTTGGCTTCAGAAGTATCTCTTTTTAACACATCAGCCTAAATCCTATTTATGATGACCACTTTAAAATAGGATTTGCCACAAATGATTGTGCATCTGTTTTTTTGAAGCGCTTTGTTCGGTCACCTGTTGAATTCTTCCCTCAGCAAATATTTTGACTAGCCCTCTTGAATAAAAAATCCTCACCCATTGCACAATTAGAATTTCGTAAATCAATATCACTGATTATGTAACCACCACTGATTCTCGCATTCCCGATGGCCACAGCCCTGAGAGCTACTGCCATTTCTGATGCACAAACTGCCTCATGCATAAACCTGGTATATCCACATCAAATGGTAGAAAAATAATTTGCCTGACCAGGTTCTCGTTTCTGATATCCCCATCATCCGCTAACTACTGTAGTGACCTAAAGGATCACAGTTAGTTTAAAAATCAACTTTCCTTCTGTTGGCTTACCAAGAGCATCCCTTTCTTCGAGCTCATACCCAACCATATTTATATGTGTTTATTGAAGCCTGCGTAGCTCAAAGGACCACAGGAAACCACTCTACAACAATTTTGCAGCCTGATTCACACATTCAGAAATGAGGGAATTTTTCATTTATAAAGTGCACCTATAGAGGAGGAAAATCCAGCAGTATGGCAAAGTTACTGCATTCACAGGTTTAAGATTGAGGAGATTGTGCAAAAACAGGAAGACACCCACAAACTGAACATGTCCAGCTATTAGCATACACATGGCATCTACTGTTGCTACATGGAAATCCCTAAAAATGAACACCTTTGAAAAAGGGGAGTGAGTGTTTTCTTACAATAAGAAACTGAATTGGGCAACAAAATACTTTTGCCAGATGCAGAGGAAGGAAATTCTCTAGGGTGCAACAGTTGTGTAGTAAATCACGAAGTAAGTTGCAGTTCTCGATAAATCATCGTTTTATTAAAGATAAACTGGGTATAATAACCTCGGAGAGCTCCGTCCAAGTCAACCATGCTCTCACATAATCCGAACACCAAACCACCACACAACATCCCCTAGCAACCATTTCCAAACATTCTAAAGTGTCAATCGTGACACTCGTATTAAGAACATTACTTTGAGTTTTACTCATATTAAGAATATTACATTGTGTTTTTTTTTTTACAAATGTCAACCGCCCCTACATAAACAAAAAAAACTGAAAACACAGCCAACATTATCCCAAATAAACAGAAAGTTGCTTAATAACTACTATCTTTTAAATCAAACTCTAAATTTCCAAGGCATTTTACGCACTCTCTTACTTCTACGTGGTGATGACATTTGTCATTCTGGCTCAACATGTTGCAAAACATCTTGTGTATCTGTATTGTGAGTCCTCGGTTCTCCACCGTCACAACACACTCCTGGCACCTTTTGTAACTTTACTACTTTTGACTTGTTCCACCATTTGTTACCTTCAACTTTTATTGCATTGCCCTGTACCAAATCTAGTCTTACCAGATCAGAAAAGTTTGGACTATCTTTCTTGACAAATGTAGGTAATTTTATGGATACCCAGTCACCTGCTGATATGGAAGTCTCTTTAACACTTTTCCGTTTGTCAAATTACATTTCCTGTATATTTTGTTTTTCCTTTACATTTTGTTTAATCATGGTTGCACATTCCTTTAATTGCATATCCTTGAAAAATCTGGACATCCACACTGGACTCACTTGCATACTTGGTTTTCTCCCTCTAATAGCTTCTAAAGGAGACACTCCTGTGGTGGAAAAACCCCCAACGTAGCCTGTACTGATGCTCCCACATCACACCTATTCTTCAACGACCATCTAATGCACTCTCCCAATACGCGATTGAAACGCTCAAACAAACCATTGGTTTGTGGTTGGTACAGAAAACATTTTAAGTGTTTTATAGAACCTTCTTCCATGAACACTTTGAAATCCTCAGACACAAATTGTACACCATTGTCTGTAATTATTTCTTCAGGAAACCCCACACTCATGAAAACCTGCCTAAAAAACATTTTCAATGATTTCGCATTAGGTTCTTGGACAAATTTCACATAAGGCCATTTTGAATAATAATCAATCAACACATACGCATATCTGAGATTATAGTTCAGAGAATGAAAAGGTCCCCCTAAATCCACCCCCAACTTCTTCCATGGGCCAGATGGGTACTCTATAGGAACCATGGGAAGAGTGATCGTTTTAAATGTTTTATCACTATTGGATCATATAGTGCAATTTATTTTACCAAATTATGAATTTCACTGTCTATACGTGGCCACCAAAAACATTCACATACCCTTCTTTTGGTCAGTGTTGCTCCTAAATGACCTTCATGAGCTCTTTCAATGATCTTAAACCTCAACTCTACCGTTGGGATCAATTTATCATCTCTCAAGAGTAAACTGTCTTCAATGGTCAATTCATCAGACATCTTCCAAAACGGTTGGATATCAAATGCCATCTCTTTCACATGAGGCTTCCCTCCTTTGATACACCTTATAACTTCACACAATTTCTTATTTGCATATAACTTTTCCTTCCATTCACCTTCTGAACAGACCCACACCTGTTTAACTTCAACAGCAGCAATTAAGCAACTTCCGTCCTCTACATCCTCATCACAAGTGCTGTTGATATAAGGTGGAAAGCATGATAAATAGTCTGCTCTGATATTCTTGACCCCCTGAATGTGCATAACCTCAAAATCATATTGCATTAGTCTGGCCGTAAATCTTGCAATTCTGGGTGTAACAGTCTTGTTAATGGTGCCATTGAGAATCAAAACCAGTGGTTTATGGTCCGTTTTTAACACAAAATGTCTGACCCAAATATGATTTCTAAATTTCTCAACTGCCCACACACAGGCTAACAATTATTTTTCAATTACAGAAAAGAAGATCTCCGGCTCCCCTAACGCCCTTTATACAAAATCAATAATATTCTCAACACCATCCTTAGTTTGCGTTAGCACTGCCCCTACACCTTCGTTACTTGAATCTACTGTCAAACAACCCTGCACATCCTGATCATAAGGCTTTACTACCTCTGCACTAACTAGTTGTTTTTCTATATCCTCAAATGCTTCATCACATTCAGCATTCCATTTAAAGCTCACACTATTCTTCAAGAGATTAGATATTGGTCTAACACTGCTCACAAAATTTGGAACAAAACGTGAATAGAATTCACACATTTCCGAAAATGACTTGACACCAACCTTGTCCTTAGGTGGTAGAGCAGCTTTGATGTCATCGATCAGATCTGGTTTCAGGAAAATACCATCTGCTGAAATTACATGGCCTAGACATTCTACAGATGATTTAATGAACAAACACGTCTTTCTCTTGAGAACGATTCAACAAGATGAAAACATTTCCAACACAAGTCTTAAAATTCTGTTATGTTCAAACTGATCACTTGCATGTATCAGCACATTATCTGGAAACACTGACACATTTGATATATCTTTTAATAGAGAACTAATAATCCTTTGAAAAACTGAAGCTGCAGATGCCAGACCAAACGGCATGCGGCAATGCCGAAAGGTCCCTATTGGTGACACAAATGCTGTTAAGTATCTTGATTATGGATCCAACTCGACCTGATAGAATGCACTGTCTAAATAAAGTTTAGTCAAAACATTTGCATTTTTAATGTTTAGACCTTTTGCTGCAACATAAATTTGACCATAAATCTGCCTTTCCTTAAACTCCATAATTTCTTCAAAATAGCCTTGAAGCTCGATTCTTCTTCCTCATAAGAAACAGGAGTTCTATCTGGTGGTAATAGCACCCGGTCTTTCCAGTTCTGCTAAAACACATTTTGCATGATCATCGTGATTCTAGCATCTGAATCCGCTAACAAATGTATATGTTTATCTCTCACTCTTATGATTACATACGGATCAACACAACTTTCAGGATCACCACACTTTGCCACACTGCCATCAACCACCAACACCATTTCTTGAACTTCCCCAATCAAATCTTCGACCAACCCCACATTATCATCTACCACTGAAGTTACCGTACTTCTTTTACGACACTCACTCTGACACACCTTCGCAAAGTGACCAGTTGTTCCACAATTTCTACACTGAACATTTAAAGCTGGACAATCCTTCACTCCTTTCATATGTATAGCAAATCCACATCTAAGACAAATATTTCTTTGTTTAAAGAAACCACTTGAAAACTCGACTTGTCTGATCTTCCTTTTGTTATCTCTGGTTCTGACCACACTAACTTTTTCTCGACTGTCCATTGACTTCTCTATCTCTTTTGTTGACTTAATCAATGATTCAATACTTTTCGCAATTTTAATAGTCTCTAATAGCATTGGATTGTCCAAAGGTAGTAATTTTTGCTTAATAGATCTGTCCAAACTGTGACATATAAACTAATCTCTGATCAGTTGGTCGCTCAATTCTCCAAATTGACAATCAGCAGCCAATAACCTCAAAGCAGAAATGTAGGTGTCCACATCCTCGCCATTCTACTGATCTCTTTTAAAAAACTTATGTCTACACACTACTAGACTTGGAGGAGCATCAAATATGTTACGCATTTTCTTCACAGCAGCCTCATAGTCATCCAGTTCTTCTTCACCATTAGGTACATCTGGTACATATTTAAAAATAGATCTTCCTTAAAACCCAATGGAGTGTAACAATAAACATTTCTTGTGTTCAGGACTAAATCGTGCCACTCCAATGGCTCCTAGGTATGTCTCGAACACATCAAACCAATGTTTCCAAGCAATATGTGGTTGACCTGGGCTTTCTAAAAATGGTGGTGGTGAATTTACAGCTTTCATAATGCAATATTCCAGATTGCATTTTTCAAACACACATACACATATAAATATATGTTTTGTATGTATGCTTTTGAATATCCAAACCACAATAAACAGTGAGCCACACTAAGCAGCTGAAGAAATCACTCCAAAATGTCCACCGTCTTTTAAAATGTGGATAAGTCCTTTTCCACAATATATAGAATAAATACAAACTGTAAACTGTCTATTCTCTGTAAATTTGTACAGCTAAGATGGTCACAGTTTATTTTTGTTTTTTTACGGCGAGTGGGCACACTTCCATAAAGCACAGAGAAGGAAAAAACACACCTCCAAAATGTCTGCCGTATTCTCTTGTATTTACAGCCGATGTTGCATGTCATAATGAGGCCACCCCTACGAAATGCCTCCTCTGCTCCAAAAACTGCGTGATTGTGAAACAAACAGAGACAAGCTCTCACCATTGCCCTTCACCGCTGCCGATCACCGTTTTGAGATGATCGTCATCCTATTCCGATCATCGATTTCTCTGGCCGCTTGTATGCCGACTCGCACTCGTGGGTTCGCTGCACTCGGAGGTTTCCAACTCGTCGCCAACATCAAATGTAGTAAATCACAAAGTAAGTTGTAGTTCTCGATAAATCGTCCTTTTAACCTCAGAGAGCTCCATCTAAGTTGACCGTGCTCTCGCATAACCCGAACACCAAACCGCCGCACAACATCCCCTAGCAACCATTCCCAAACATTCTAATGTGTCGCTCGTGACACTCGTATTAAGAGCTTTACATTGAGCTTTACTTGTATTAAGAATATTACAAGTTGTCCCAGGGAGACCAAAAGTTATATGCACTAATGCATATTTATGCATTGTTTATTATATAGTAAGACATTTGCCTAACATATTTTTCAAATTGCAGTACTCAGCATAATCTAAGGCTTTTGCTGTTTGCTTTTTGTTTGTATGTCTTAAAGATGAAAATCTATGTCACAAATACTGTTTTGATTCATAAATATGTTTTGTAAACCCTTTTGCAAAACAATAAGGTACCTGAGGAATCAAATCTTTCACTACAACTTCCAGGCTCTTCTGTCAAATTGTGCTTTCCTTGGTTGCGTTTAAACTGGGCAAGGCATGATGAAAAGGATCAGGGTCAGGTTTAGGAAACCCTTTTCCCCCATTTGTGCTGGAGCAGGTAGAAAAATAGTTTTATTTTGGTGTATGATGATTTCTAAATTTAATTTGAGCAATTTGAGGATTGCTGCAGATGTACTTTTGCATGAATTTCCCACTATTGCTTCTAGGTCACATGTGGGGGGCCTAGAGGATGAAAGATAGAAATGGACTGAATAGCATGTCACAGCATTTTCATCCCGAGAGGGACTCATTTAGCTTTTTAGGGAACCGGGAGGCACACAGCAGCACCATAGGCTGTTTCCTTATTGCACTGCCTTCTGCAGTAAAAAAAAAGACCTTCACATACATAGTGAGGTTTTGAATGCATGCATCAAAGGGACATGGCTTGTCCAGAATAGCTACTGAGGCAACTCTGGAACTCATTTTATGTTTAAACAAAGATAAGGGAGTATACTTTAGTCCTACGTTGGTTTCCACTCCGATAATATGGAGTCCTGCAACTCTAACATTCAAAATCAAACTAGGCTTGCCAACCATAAATCTACAACTTTAGTACACTATGGGGGTTATTCCAACTTTGGAGGAGGTGGTAATCCGTCCCAAATGTGACGGATTTACCACCAGCCGTATTACGAGTTCCATAGGATATAATGGACTCGTAATACGGCTGGTGGTATATCCGTCACTTTACCGTCACTTTTGGTACGGATTACCACTTCCTCCAAAGTTGGAATAACCCCCTATGTTCATTAAAGAAAAATATGCACTTGAAAAAAATTGCCCTGCAGATCACAGGAAATTGAAAGCTTGAAGATTACTGGCAGAGGTGTTGTAGAAACTGGTGCAACCTAAACTGCCTGCAGAATGAGAACAACATGAGGAAGCAGTGGGATCTCTGTTGTCAGTTGAAGGCTTTGCTACCCCGTGGCCTTTGGCACTGCCTTGCAGGTGGTGTTCATGTATCTGCTGGTTCCACTGCCCCAGAGCCCTTAAGACACTGCGGAGAGCAGAAAGGAGCTGTGTCTTGCAGTGCTCATGGATGGTATGTGGTGAGTGCTGGCAAACTCTACACTATCTGATGCATTCTCTCCTGCAACACTTGAAGGAGCTGACCTTTACAGAGCTCATTGGGGAACTGCTGAATGCCCGCTGAAGTTGTACCAAAGGGGAGAGTCTTGCACATGCTATGTAGAGGCAAGGGGATAGCACAACACAACATGTTGACAGACACTTTCCCTCTGGCACCTACTCAACACACAGGCTGCAATCCTCATAAAACCCTCCACCCCTGCATCCTCTGGTCAGTCGGAGGGATGTCTGTGTTGTGTAGGAAAGGCGATACCCATCCTGCAGTGATAAAAGTGCAGCTCAGATGGTGCTAGGTGCCAGGAGGCACCTCAGATGCCACTCTAGCCACAAGTGTCATAAATACTGCATGTTCTACTTACTATGCAGTGCATGCTTTTAACTTCCCATGCCTGAGTTATGCACATCAATACCTATAGTGGTTTTCAATGGCTGTGGATGCAGAAACAATCACTGGCCCTTGTGTGTGCTTATCTTTCCAAAGGTGGGCGCAGACAGTGAACAAATACCATCAGTTACAATGTGTTACCCAGCAGTTGCCCAATGGCTGCCCATTCGGCTGATCAAATATGTGAATGGCAATAGCAACATGGCTAGTCCCTGAAAGGACCTAAATAAGTGCCCAATCTTTGCATGCTGTGTGTTGTGATCCAACATGTGAATGCCACTGCAACTAAACAATGACAAAAGGGGGTCTGATCCAGAGTTCCCTACAAGTTGAATTTTTTGTGTTTTTATGTATTACTTTCTGGGGATATAGAAAGACAGGCAAGGCTGTCTTTTTCTTCGGATCTAAAAATGCCTGGGAATGTTTCCGTCCACTCATTCAAAGCAGTGCTTACAGCATGAATGCACACTACACGGTGCCCCGGAAAGTAAGTGAATAGTGACTTCTGGCACGCTGTCTTTCACCAGCATTAGGAAAGGATTACATTTTGTCAAACACTGGGCACTAACTGTAACTGGAGCAAACACCAAATTAGACACATAAGACAAGAATCAAATAAGGAGATGAATGCCACAAAAATTACAGAAAACAGTGAAACATGAGAAATATCATTATATGAGAAATATATTAACATGATGTTCATCCAGTGTTTACATATAATATCGTGGTGAGGAGCTAAATACAAAGAAATAAAGGCAGAATCTCAAATAAAGGAAATGGGTGAACATACAGAATGAATTGATATTCTGATAACTTTATGACACAATTATATGTGATTCACAAATCACATGCAAGAAACACCAATAAAAAGTCTAAAGGTTTTATACTGAAAAATAAACAACAATTTTTTAAAATAAAGAAGTAAAACTTCCATCTTGAAGAACTGTTTTAATAATATTGCTAGAGCATTTTCATCCTTTGCAAGAATCAATGCTCATCGAGATAAACGGATCTTTGGAGCCTGCATAGGATGTGGCAGAACTTTGCAACAAAATTTCAGTACGAACCAATTAACTTACACAGTATGACCAATGTGGCAAATCAGAGACAACTCCTTTCTGGAATAAAGTCATGGGATGTATTACAAACTTAAGCTCAGAGTTATGTAGACAATTTGGAACACAAAGTTATAAAGATACAGAATCACCCAGGGTTGACCAAGGCAACTCAATATGTTCAGGACAACTAACATTAGAAGAACTAGGCACCCTACAAAGACAAAGCAAAACATCAATAAGATCATTTGATGAACTGAAAATACATGTTGCTCAGATTTAATAACCAGCAAGGCAATTCCAAACTTCCAAGTTAAATTTTGCCGGGCATAAGGAAATTCTGCAGTTACCCAATTAGGGGAAATCAAGTGTGGGGCAGAACACATGTGGGTAAAAGACAAAAAGAACAAAAAGGACAAAAATGATTTGGAAAAGGGTACTGTAGGAAGTTGGCTCTGTACGTGTTATTTCAAAGTAAGAAATAGCATGCACAGAGTCCAAGGGTTCCCCTTAGAGGTAAGTTAGTGTCAAAAAGAGATAATTCTAATTCTCTATTTTGTGGTAGTGTGGTCGAGCAGTAGGCTTATCAGAGGGTAGTGTTAAGCATTTGTTGTACACACACATGCAATAAATGAGGAACACACACTCAAAGACAATTCTAGGCCAATAGGTTTTTATATAGAAAAATATATTTTCTTAGTTTATTTTAAGAACCACAGGTTAACGATTTACGAGTAATACTTCAAATGAAAGGTATTTCACTTAGGTACTTTAGGAACTTTGAATTAGCAAAATAGCATGTACAGTTTTCACAAAAATGGCAATAAGCTATTTTAAAACTAGACATACTGCAATTTTCAACAGTTCCTGGGGGGGTAAGTGTTTGTTAGTTTTGCAGGTAAGTAAACCACCTACAGGGTTCAAAGTTGGGTCCAAGGTAGCCCACCGTTGGGGGTTCAGAGCAACCCCAAAGTTACCACACCAGCAGCTCAGGGCCGGTCAGGTGTAGAGGTCAAAGTGGTGCCCAAAACGCATAGGCTTCAATGGAGAAGGGGGTGCCCCGGTTCCAGTCTGCCAGCAGGTAAGTACCCGCATCTTCGGAGGGCAGACCAGGGGGGTTTTGTAGGGCACCGGGGGGGACACAAGTCAGCACAAAAAGTACACCTTTAGCTGCACGGGGGCGGCCGGGTGCAGTGTGCAAACAGGCGTCAGGTTTGCAATGTAGTTCAATGTGAGACCTAGGGGTCTCTTCAGCGATGCAGGCAGGCAAGGGGGGGGGGGCTCCTCGGGGTAGCCACCACCTGGGCAAGGGAGAGGGCCACCTGGGTGTCACTCCTGCACTGGAGGTCGGATCCTTCAGGTCCTGGGGGCTGCGGGTGCAGTGTCCTTACCAGGCGTCGGGTTCTTAAAAGCAGGCAGTCGCGGTCAGGGAGAGCCTCTAGATTCTCTCTGCAGGCGTCGCTGTGGGGGCTCAGGGGGGTCAACTCTGGCTACTCACGGGTTTGCAGTCGCCGAGGAGTCCTCCCTGTAGTGTTGGTTCTCCACAAGTCGAGCCGGGGCGTTGGGTGCAGAGTGCAAAGTCTCACGCTTCCGGCAGGAAACGTGTGTTCTTTCAAAGTTGCTTCTTTGTTGCAAAGATGTTTCTTCTTTGGAGCAGAGCCGCTGTCCTTGGGAGTTCTTGGTCCTTTTAGATGCAGGGTAGTCCTCTGAGGCTTCAGAAGTCGTTGGACCCTGTGGAACGCGTCGCTGTAGCAGTTCTCTTAAAGTGGGGAGACAGGCCGGTAGAGCTGGGGCCAAAGCAGTTGGTGTCTCAGTCTTCTCTGCAGGTTTTTCAGCTCAGCAGTCCTTCTTTGTCTTAGGTTGCAGGAATCTAGTTACCTAGGTTCTGGGAGCCCCTAAATACTCGATTTAGGGGTGTGTTTAGGTCTGGGGGGTTAGTAGCCAATGGCTACTAGCCCTGAGGGTGGCTACACCCTCTTTGTGCCTCCTCCCTGAGGGTTGGGGGGCACATCCCTAATCCTATTGGGGGAATCCTCCATCTGCAAGATGGAGGATTTCTAAAAGTCAGAGTCACCTCAGCTCAGGACACCTTAGGCTGTCCTGACTGGCCAGTGACGACTCCTTGTTTTTCTCATTATCTCCTCCGGCCTTGCCGCCAAAAGTGGGGCCATAGCCGGAGGGGGCGGGCAACTCCACTAGCTGGAGTGTCCTGGGGTGCTGTAACAAAGGGGGTGAGCCTTTGAGGCTCACGCCAGGTGTTACAGTGCCTGCAGGTGGAGGTGAGAAGCACCTCCATGCAGTACAGGCTTTGTTACTAGCCACAGAGTGACAAAGGCACTCTCCCCATGTGGCCAGCAACATGTCTGGTGTGTGGCAGGCTGCTAAAACTAGTCAGCCCACACTGGAAGTCGGGTATGGTTTCAGGGGGCATCTCTAAGATGCCCTCTGGGGTGTATTTCACAATAAAATGTACACTGGCATCAGTGTGCATTTATTGTGCTGAGAAGTTTGATACCAAACTTCCCAGTTTTCAGTGTAGCCATTATGGTGCTGTGGAGTTCGTGCATGACAGACTCCCAGACCATATACTCTTATGGCTACCCTGCACTTACAATGTCTAAGGTTTTGCTTAGACACTGTAGGGGCATAGTGCTCATGTACTTATGCCCTCACCTATGGTATAGTGTACCCTGCCTTAGGGCTGTAAGGCCTGCTAGAGGGGTGAGTTATCTATGCCTATAGGCAGTGTGAGGTTGGCATGGCACCCTGAGGGGTGTGCCATGTCGACTTAGTCATTTTATCCCCACCAGCACACACAAGCTGGCCAGCAGTGTGTCTGTGCTGAGTGAGGGGTCTCCAGGGTAGCATAAGACATGCTGCAGCCCTTATAGACCTTCCCTGTCATCAGGGCCCTTGGTACCAGGGGTACTAGTTACAAGGGACTTACCTGGATGCCAGGGTGTGCCAATTGTGGAAACAAAGGTACAGGTTAGGGAAAGAACACTGGTGCTGGGGCCTGGTTAGCAGGCCTCAGCACACTTTCAAATCATAACTTGTCATCAGCAAAGGCAAAAAGTCAGGGGGTAACCATGCCAAGGAGGCATTTCCTTACACAACCTTCCCCCCCAAAACGAAAGAGGATGAGGCTAACCTTTCCCAAGAGAGTCTTCATTTTCTAAGTGGAAGAACCTGGAAAGGCCATCTGCATTGGCATGGGCAGTCCCAGGTCTGTGTTCCACTATAAAGTCCATTCCCTGTAGGGAGATGGACCACCTCAACAGTTTTGGATTTTCACCTTTCATTTGCATTAGCCATCTGAGAGGTCTGTGGTCAGTCTGAACTACAAAGTGAGTACCAAAGAGGTATGGTCTCAGCTTCTTCAGGGACCAAACCACAGCAAAGGCTTCCCTCTCAATGGCACTCCAACGCTGCTCCCTGGGGAGTAACCTCCTGCTAATGAAAGCAACAGGCTGGTCAAGGCCATCATCATTTATTTGGGACAAAACTTCCCCTATCCCAGGTTCAGAGGCATCAATCTGCACAATGAACTGCTTGGAGTAATCTGGAGCTTTGAGAACTGGTGCTGTGCACATTGCTTGTTTCAGGGTGTCAAAGGCCTGTTGGCATTCTACAGTCCAGTTTACCTTCTTGGGCTTTTTCTTGGAGGTAAGTTCTGTGAGGGGTGTCACTATGGATCCATATCACTTCACAAACCTCCTGTAGTACCCAGTCAAACCAAGGAATGCCCTGACTTGAGTCTGGGTTTTTGGAGCTGCCCAGTCCAGAGTAGTCTGGATCTTAGGCTGGAGTGGCTGAACTTGGCCTCCACCTACAAGGTGTCCCAAGTAAACCACAGTTCCCTGCCCTATCTGGCATTTGGATGCCTTGATAGAGAGGCCTGCTGCTTGCAGGGCCTTCAAAACCTTCTTCAGGTGGACCAGGTGATCCTGCCAGCTGGAGCTAAAGACAGCAATATCGTCAAGATATGCTGCACTAAAGGACTCCAAGCCAGCAAGGACTTGATTCACCAACCTTTGGAAGGTGGCAGGGGCATTCTTTAAACCAAAGGGCATCACAGTGAACTGATAATGCCCATCAGGTGTGGAGAATGCTGTCTTTTCTTTTGCTCCTGGTGCCATTTTGATTTGCCAGTACCCTGCTGTTAAGTCAAAGGTACTTACGTATCTGGCAGCACCTAGTTTATCAATCAATTCATCTGCTCTTGGAATGGGAAGGGCATCTGTCTTGGTGACAGAATTAAGTCCTCTGTAGTCCACACAGAACCTCATCTCTCTCTTCCCATCTTTGGTGTGAGGTTTGGGGACTAAGACCACTGGGCTAGCCCAGGGGCTGTCAGAGTGCTCAATGACTCCCAATTCCAGCATCTTGTGGACTTCCACCTTGATGCTTTCCTTAACTTGGTCAGACTGTCTGAAAATTTTGTTTTTGACAGGCATGCTGTCTCCTGTGTCCACATCATGGGTACACAGGTGTATCTGACCAGGGGTTAGGGAAAAGAGCTCAGCAAACTGTTGCAGGACCTTCCTACAGTCAGATTGCTGTTGGCCAGAGAGGGTGTCCGAATAGATCACTCCATCAACTGAGCCATCTTTAGGGTCTGTGGAGAGGAGATAAGGGAGAGGTTCACTCTCAGCTTCCTGGTCCTCATCTGTTACCATCAACAGATTCACACCTGCCCTGTCATGGAAGAGTTTGAGGCGGTTCACATGGATCACCCTTTTGGGGGTCCTGCTAGTGCCTAGGTCTACCAGGTAGGTGACCTGACTCTTCCTCTCTAGCACTGGGTAAGGGCCACTCCATCTATCCTGAAGTACCCTGGGAGCCACAGGCTCCAGAACCCAGACTTTCTGCCCTGGCTGAAACTCAACCATAGCAGCCTTTTGGTCATACCATATCTTCTGGAGTTGTTGGCTGGCCTCAAGGTTTTTACTTGCCTTTTCCATGTACTCTGTCATCCATGAATGTAGGCCTAGTCGATAGTCCACTATATCTTGTTTAGGCTCATGAAGAGGTCTCTCCCAGCCTTCTTTTACAAGAGCTAGTGGTCCCCTGACAGGATGGCCAAACAGAAGTTCAAAGGGGGAAAACTCTACTCCCTTCTGAGGCACCTCTCTGTAGGCGAAAAGCAGACATGGCAAGAGGACATCCCATCTCCTTTTGAGTTTTTCAGGGAGCCCCATGATCATGCCTTTCAATGTCTTGTTAAATCTTTCTACAAGACCATTGGTTTGTGGATGGTATGGTGAATTTGTAAGTCACCCCACACTCATTCCACATATGTTTCAGGTATGCTGACATTAAGTTAGTGCCTCTGTCAGACACCACCTCCTTAGGAAATCCCACTCTGGTAAAAATACCAATGAGTGCTTTGGCTACTGCAGGGGCAGTAGTCGACCTAAGGGGAATCGCTTCAGGGTATCTAGTAGCATGATCCACTACTACTAGTATGTATTGGTTCCCTGAGGCTGTGGGAGGTTCAAGTGGACCCACTATGTCCACACCCACTCTTTCAAAGGGGACCCCCACCACTGGAAGTGGAATGAGGGGGGCTTTTTGGTGTCCACCTGTCTTACCACTGGCTTGACAGGTGGCACAGGAGACACAAAACTCCTTGACCTTCTGGGACATGTTGGGCCAATAGAAGTGGTTGACTAATCTCTCCCACGTCTTGGTCTGTCCCAAATGCCCAGCAAGAGGAATATCATGAGCTAAGGTCAGAATGAACTCCCTAAACTCCTGAGGCACTACCACTCTCCTAGTGGCACCAGGTTTGGGATATCTTGCCTCAGTGTAAAGGAGTCCATCTTCCCAATAGACTCTATGTGTCCCTGTTATTTTTCCTTTGGACTCTTCAGCAGCTTGCTGCCTAAGGCCTTCAAGAGAGGGACAGGTTTCTTGCCCCTTACACAACTGTTCCCTTGAGGGTCCCCCTGGGCCTAGGAGCTCAACCTGATAAGGTTCTAACTCCATGGGCTCAGTTCCCTCAGAGGGTAGAACTTCTTCCTGAGAAGAGAGGTTCTCTTTCTCTTGTTGTGTGGAAGCTGGTTCCCCAGCCTTCTTTTCTTTTCTCTTGGAGGGTTGGGCCCTTTTTCCAGTCTCCAACACCACTTTTTCACCCTGAGCTTTGCACTGTGCCCTTGTCTTGACACACACCAGTTCAGGGATACCCAGCATGGCTGCATGGGTTTTGAGTTCTACCTCAGCCCATGCTGAGGACTCCAGGTCATTTCCAAGCAAACAGTCTACAGGGATATTTGAGGAGACCACCACCTGTTTCAGGCCATTGACCCCTCCCCACTCTAAAGTTACCATAGCCATGGGATGTACTTTAGTCTGATTGTCAGCGTTGGTGACTGGATAAGTTTGTCCAGCCACGTATTGACCAGGGGGATCCAGTTTCTCTGTCACCATGGTGACACTGGCACCTGTATCCCTCAGGCCTTCTACACTTTTCCCATTAATTAAGAGTTGCTGCCTGTATTTTTGCATATTAGGGGGCCAGGCAGCCAGTGTGGCTAAATCCACCCCACCCTCAGAGACTAATGTAGCTTCAGTGTGAACCCTGATTTGCTCTGGGCACACTGTTGATCCCACTTAGAGACTGGCCATTCCAGTGTTAACTGGAGTAGAGTTAGAAGTGGAACCTTTCTTGGGACAGGCCTTGTCTCCAGTTTGGTGTCCTTGCTGATTACAGCTACGACACCAGGCCTTTTTGGGATCAAAGTCTTTACCCTTGTACCCAAAATTGGATTGTGAAGAGGCTCTGGGCCCTCCCTCCTGAGTAGGTTTTTGGGGCCCTATAGAAGACTCTTTACTTTTTCCCTTGGATGTCTCAACACTCTTCCCCTGGGGAGTCTTGGTGACCCCTTTCTTTTGGTCACCCCCTGTGGAAGTCTTGGTCACCCTAGTCTTGACCCAATGGTCCGCCTTCTTTTCCAATTCTTGGGAAGAAATTGGTCCTAGGTCTACCAGATGCTGATGCAGTTTATCATTGAAACAATTACTTAACAGGTGTTCTTTCACAAATAAATTGTACAGCCCATCATAATCATTTACACCACTGCCATGAATCCAACCATCCACTGTTTTTACTGAGTAGTCAACAAAATCAACCCAGGTTTGGCTCGAGGATTTTTGAGCCCCCCTGAACCTAATTCTATACTCCTCAGTGGAGAATCCAAAGCCCTCAATCAGGGTAGCCTTCGTGAGGTCATAGGATTTTGCATCTTTTCCAGAGAGTGTGAGGAGTCTATCCCTACACTTTCCAGTGAACATTTCCCAAAGGAGAGCACCCCAGTGAGATCTGTTTACTTTTCTGGTTGCACAAGCCCTCTCAAAAGCTGTGAACCATTTGGTGATGTCATCACCATCTTCATATTTAGTTACAATCCCTTTTGGGATTTTCAACATGCCAGGAGAATCTCTGACCCTATTTATGTTGCTGCCACCATTGATGGGACCTAGGCCCATCTCTTGTCTTTCCCTTTCTATGGCTAGGATCTGTCTTTCCAAAGCCAATCTTTTGACCATCCTGGCTAACTGGAGGTCATCTTCATTGAGGCTGCCCTCTATGCTTCCAGAGTTGCTGGAGTCTCCTGTGAGAGAAGCAGCATTTCTGACGATCACTTGTGGAGACAGGGTTTGAGGGACCCTGTTCTCCCTAACTAGGAGTGGGGGTGGGAAATCCTCCACATCACTAGCTTCCCCCTCTGGAAAGGTAACCTCAGAGGGGTTGTTCTTCGCAAACTCTGCCAAAAGCTCCTGGAGCTGTACTTTGGTAGGGTTTGAACCAGTTTTAATCTTTTTGATTTTGCAGAGAGACCTTAACTCTGACATCCTAAGATGCAGGTAAGGGGTGAGGTTGAGTTCCATCACAATCTCTTCTGCAGCAGACATTATGGGGGTCATTCTGACCCCGGCGGTCAAGGACCGCCGGGGCCAGGGTCGGCGGGAGCACCGCCAACAGGCTGGCGGTGCCCCGCAGGGCATTCTGACCGCGGCGGTTTGGCCGCGGTCAGAAATGGAAAACCGGCGGTCTCCCGCCGGTTTTCCGCTGCCCAAAGGAATCCTCCATGGCGGCACAGCTTGCTGTGCCGTCATGGGGATTCTGACACCCCATACCGCCATCCTGTTCCTGGCGGTTCTCCCGCCAGGAACAGGATGGCAGTATGGGGTGTCGTGGGGCCCCTGGGGGCCCCTGCAGTGCCCATGCTAATGGCATGGGCACTGCAGGGGCCCACGTAAGAGGGCCCCACAAAGAATTTCAGTGTCTGCTGAGCAGACACTGAAATTCGCGACGGGTGCCACTGCACCCGTCGCACATCCTCCACTCCGCCGGCATCCTCATGGAGGGTTGTTTCCCACTGGGCTGGCGGGCGGCCTTTTGGCGGTCGCCCGCCAGCCCAGTGGCAAACCCAGAATCACCACGGTGGTCTCCTGACCGCAGAGCGGTGTTCTGGAGGGGGGAACTCTGGCAGGCGGCCTCCGCCGCCCGCCAGAGTTAGAATCACCCCCTATGTTTCTAAAAGTTGGAATACTTTTTAAGAATCTAAAACTATCTCTAGAACTTAATTCAAACTTTTTACAAAACTTTTAAACTCGAAAAGAAATGCTAACAGGGACTAGCACAAGGCCCTAGCAGGACTTTTAAAAATTTAGATAAATAGCTCAAATTTCAAAAATCAGTTTCTAATGAGAATTTTTGGAATTTAGTTGTGTGATCAGGTATTGGCTGAGTAGTCCAGCAAATGCAAAGTCTTGTATCCCACCGCTGCCACCATTGTAGGAAGTTGGCTCTGTATGTGTTATTTCAAAGTAAGAAATAGCATGCACAGAGTCCAAAGGTTCCCCTTAGAGGTAAGATAGTGGCAAAAAGAGATAATTCTAATGCTCTATTTTGTGGTAGTGTGGTCGAGCAGTAGGCTTATCAGAGGGTAGTGATAAGCATTTGTTGTACACCCACAGGCAATAAATGAGGAACACACACTCAAAGACAATTCCAGGCCAATAGGTTTTTATATAGAAAAATATATTTTCTTAGTTTATTTTAAGAACCACTGGTTCAAGATTTACGAGTAATACTTCAAATGAAAGGTATTTCACTTAAGTACTTTAGGAACTTTGAATTAGCAAAATAGCATGTACAGTTTTCACAAAAATGGCAAGAAGCTATTTTAAAACTAGACAGTGCAATTTTCAACAGTTCTTGGGGGAGGTAAGTGTTTGTTAGTTTTGCAGGTAAGCAAACCACCTACAGGGTTCAAAGTTGGGTCCAAGGTAGCCCACCGTTGGGGGTTCAGAGCAACCCCAAAGTTACCACACCAGCAGCTCAGGGCCGGTCAGGTGCAGAGGTCAAAGTGGTGCCCAAAACGCATAGGCTTCAATGGAGAAGGGGGTGCCCCGGTTCCAGTCTGCCAGCAGGTAAGTACCCGCGTCTTCGGAGGGCAGACCAGGGGGGTTTTGTAGGGCACCGGGGGGGACATAAGTCAGCACAAAAAGTACACCCTCAGCGGCAGGGGGGCGGCCGGGTGCAGTGTGCAAACAGGCGTCGGGTTTGCAATGTAGTTCAATGTGAGACCTATTGGTCTCTTCAGTGATGCAGGCAGGCAAGAATGGGCCATCCTCGGGGTAGCCACCACCTGGGCAAGGGAGAGGGCCACCTAGGGGTCGCTCCTGCACTGGAAGTCGGATCCTTCAGGTCCTGGGGGCTGTGGGTGCAGTGTTCTTACCAGGCGTCGGGTTCTTAGAAGCAGGCAGTCGCGGTCAGGGGGAGCCTCTGGATTCCCTCTGCAGGCGTCACTGTGGGGGCTCAGAGGGGTCAACTCTGGCTACTCACGGGCTCTCAGTCGCCGGGGAGTCCTCCCTGTAGTGTTGGTTCTCCACAAGTCGAGCCGGGGGCGTCGGGTGCAGAGTGCAAAGTCTCACTCTTCCGGCGGAAAACGTGTGTTCTTTCAAAGTTGCTTCTTTGTTGCAAAGATGTTTCTTCTTTGGAGCAGAGCTGCTGTCCTCGGGAGTTCTTGGTCCTTTTAGATGCAGGGTAGTCCTCTGAAGCTTCAGAGGTCGCTGGACCCTGTGGAACGCGTCACTGTAGCAGTTCTCTTGAAGTGGGGGGACAGGCCGGTAGAGCTGGGGCCAAAGCAGTTGGGGTCTCCGTCTTCTCTGCAGGTTTTTCAGCTCAGCAGTCCTTCTTCATCTTAGGTTGCAGGAATCTAGTTACCTAGGTTCTGGGAGCCCCTAAATACTCGATTTAGGGGTGTGTTTAGGTCTGGGGGGTTAGTAGCCAATGGCTACTAGCCCTGAGGGTGGCTACACCCTCTTTGTGCCTCCTCCCTGAGGGGTGGGGGGCACATCCCTAATCCTATTGGGGGAATCCTCCATCTGCAAGATGGAGGATTTCTAAAAGTCAGAGTCACCTCAGCTCAGGACACCTTAGGGGCTGTCCGGACTGGCCAGTGACTCCTCCTTGTTTTTCTCCTTATCTCCTCCGGCCTTGCCACCAAAAGTGGGGCCGTGGCCGGAGGGGGTGGGCAACTCCACTAGTTGGAGTGCCCTGGGGTGCTGTAACAAAGGGGGTGAGCCTTTGAGGCGCACCACCAGGTGTTACAGTGCCTGCAGGGGGAGGTGAGAAGCACCTCCACCCAGTACAGGCTTTGTTACTAGCCACAGAGTGACAAAGGCACTCTCCCCATGTGGCCAGCAACATGTCTGGTATGTGGCAGGCTGCTAAAACTAGTCAGCCCACACTGGAAGTCGGGTATGGTTTCAGGGGGCATCTCTAAGATGCCCTCTGGGGTGTATTGCACAATAAAATGTACACTGGCATCAGTGTGCATTTATTGTGCTGAGAAGTTTGATACCAAACTTCCCAGTTTTCAGTGTAGCCTTTATGGTGCTGTGGAGTTCGTGCATGACAGACTCCCAGACCATATACTCTTATGGCTACCCTGCACTTACAATGTCTAAGGTTTTGCTTAGACACTGTAGGGGCATAGTGCTCATGCACCTATGCCCTCACCTATGGTATAGTGCACCCTGCCTTAGGGCTGTAAGGCCTGCTAGAGGGGTGAGTTATCTATGCCTATAGGCAGTGTGAGGTTGGCATGGCACCCTGAGGGGAGTGCCATGTCGACTTAGTCATTTTATCCCCACCAGAAACACAAGCTGGCCAGCAGTGTGTCTGTGCTGAGTGAGGGGTCTCCAGGGTGGCATAAGACATGCTGCAGCCCTTAGAGACCTTCCTTGGCATCAGGGCCCTTGGTACCAGGGGTACCAGTTACAAGGGACTTACCTGGATGCCAGGGTGTGCCAATTGTGGAAACAAAGGTACAGGTTAGGGAAAGAACACTGGTGCTGGGGCCTGGTTAGCAGGTCTCAACACACTTTCAAATCGTAACTTGGCATCAGCAAAGGCAAAAAGTCAGGGGGTAACCATGCCAAGGAGGCATTTCCTTACAGGTACTCTCGGGCAACAAATACTACCCAAGGTGGGCAAAAAGTATGTAAAAAGGGAAAGCATTAGCATGTCAGAAGCTTATTCTTCTGCAAGGGTAAGGAAGAAAACATCTATAATCTCAGTAAGGCTTTTCAAAGGAGTAAAAAAAAGACAGAAAGATACCTCTCCAAAGGGCTCAGCATGCAGGGCATAGGGATCTTCTTGTAGCTCCTAAGGAATCTTATCTGCCATGAATCTTGAATTAGTCTGTCCAAAGTCCAACTGGACATCAACATATCAATGTTCATACAACAATCTGATTCATCAGGGCAACAGTATATTTTACATTGAAGGGGCAACATCTAATAGAAATCGATCATATGACTCCAATTTGAAACAGACTCAATTTTTTCCAAGCCTGTCATGAGAACAGAATTCATCCGTGTTACTCCACATGAGATTGAAAAAATGTTTAATTTGCTAGTCCACAGTCCAGTGTTCTCCACATCCAAGGTCAAATGCTACAACTCTCTATGTGTAGAACATAGACACCTATTAACAAAGTCTTCTCATAGGAACAAAGTCTAAAAGGGAAGTACACGATAGCAAGATGACTTGACATTTTCTGCACAGTCACAAAATACAGGACCAAGCAGGCCTCGCTTAGGCTAATGAAAGTGAGATAATACAGCATATTAATACAATCAAATTAAACGTTTGATTTTAAAATACAAACCAGAAATTCTGCTTTAAGAATTCTCCATTAGCATTCATGTTACAGTAACTTTAAACAAAATTACTCTGTTATTACATTTCAGTCAGTATAGCATGGAACTACATTTCTCTATTTTTCACACATTTTTTTAAAGCATTAATCATTAGAAAATCAATATAATTTCAATACAGACTATTCGTTTTGAGTCTAAATTATAACATAACATCAGTTTAATCCTTCTAACATTTAATTAAACTGCAAATCCCCCTGTGTCTCTAACATTAGTCTAAACAAATGTATATTTAAAAAAATGTCTTCTCAGTGCATCACTCTACAGTCAAACTATTAGTGATTTGATTAACCTAATGCATAGATTGTCACATGCAGATGATCACTGTAACATGAGGGACAGCACTAAGTTTCTGCTACAACAGTCGCCCCTCTGATGGCAAATCAAGCCATCACAAAATATTCCAACTCTCATTTTCAATTAGACAGCTCAAAATTTCAGAGGCATATTCAGGTAAGATCTTCTGAAATCCTTTAACTGCTTGATGTTTCTATAGTATGTGCTCCTCCTAGTCTCCATCTCAACCTCCTCCTTTCTCTATCTATTTGTGGCTCTTCTCTCTTTCAGATTTTTGAATAATTTGGAAAGACCAACTGCAACTACGATACACAAAGCCATAACCAATAGCGGTCTCAATATGGTTCTCACAATCCCTCTCTAAGCTCCCAACCCGATTGAAATTTGCAGAAAAGCCACTACCTATTGCTTCCAATGCACCTGGTACTGTTAAATCTTTCAGGTCCCGTTTGAAGCCAGTCATGTTTGCAATGTATTTTCGGATATCCTAACTAATTGTCAGATGTGTAAGCGCAACATTGTTGAGCATGCAACATCTTGCAATCTCTGTCTTCGTTCGTGAGAAGAATGTCTAACACAAGGCAATTTTGTAAAACCATTGATCTTACAGCAACCATTTATGTGTCCATTATTAATATGGCACCTGCAGTGTTTGTTGATAGTTTACTTACTATTGTTGACAACTTTCTAATCTTGAGATCATCTAAGATAACTTTTACTGATAAAATTATAGCACCAAAAATATCTTCCACAACTTCTGAAGCACTAGCTCCTCTCTTAACTCTGGTGTTTGATTTCTCATGCCAGACTGGATCATGAAAATTTGTCCAGATGATAGATCTTCAGAAAAACTACTCACAGGTTTCATGTACCATACCAGCCTTTTGGTAGCTTGTAATAGGCAGTTTTTCCACATATGAAATAAACACCTGGTATTGTGGGGTCTTGTCCATTCAACATAAAGGTCGAAACACTCTTAAACAGAAATACATGTCTACATTCACTAGTTCCTTCAAAATGTGTGTTTTTCATTGATCTATGTCTGTATACACATAACTTCCCTACATGTTGTCAATCAAAAGCCAAGAATCCTTTATTTCCAACTACTGAATGAGTTTCATCTTATTCCCAAATTTGTAAAACTGTTTCGTTTTCTATTTTAACCATCATAGTCCTTCACCGCAAATTGTCAAATGAATTGCTTCTCTACTGGGGTAAGAATGCAGGTCAAATTATTCTTGTTGGCATAAACTGTACGAAATGTCAATGTAGGCTCAAAGAAACCTCCCACTGTGTCATTGTGTTTCGTCTTTGCAATGTTGCGCAAATATTTCATAATGGAGAGAATTGAGAACACTAGGTCATAATTTAAGTAAAAATATTGATAATGCTCCTGCTGATATAAGAGTGTTAATAACAAATGACAGTAAATTCCATAGGTTAGGGGTCAACTATGATATGTGATTCCCTCACACACACATGAAGGCAACTGTGTACATACGTATCAATCTCTCGTTTCTATGGTATCTACATACCGTGTACCAACTTATACTACACTTTTGCAGACAAATCACCTCTAGAATCATCAGTGTGTAAGTATTTCTCATCATTGTACAGGGTATTCTGATTTGCAATGGGATTTGCTAAATTTGGGGCACTTGTGGCTGTAACCTTCTCCGCATCATTAGCTATGGGCAGACTTAAACCAATGAACGAAAATATAATCATGATAACTGTCATTACCACTACGCTTATACATATGCATTCGCATTTACTACTTCTATTTTGATTAATCTCCATGAGTTCTCTAATTAGTACCAAATATCTCAGATTAATAAATCCTCTTTGTTGGACTTTTTTGTTTATGCAGGGCCATCCCCAATCTTTTTGCCTCCTGCCTCCTATTTTTTCTGTCCTGTGGCTGTTGGCTTTTGAACTCTGAGCACTTTACCACTGCTAACCAGTGCTAAAGTGCATATGCTCTCTGTGTAAATTGAATGTAATTGATTTGTCCATGATTGGCATATTTGATTTACTAGTAAGTCCCTGGTAAGGTGCACTAGAGGTGCCAGGGTCTGTAAATCAAATGCCACTAGTGGGCCTGCAGCACTGGTTGTGCCACCCACATAAGTAGTTCTGTAATCACGTCTCAGACCTGCCACTGCAGTGTCTGTGTGTGCAGTTTTTAACTGTAAATTCGACTTGGCAAGTGTACCCACTTGCCAGGACTAAACCTTCCCTTTTCTTACATGTCAGACACCCTTAAGGTAGGCCCCAGGTAGCCCCAAGGGCAGGGTACAGTGTATGGTTAAGGTAGGACACATAGTAATGTGTTTTATATGTCCTGACAGTGAAATATTGCTAAATTTGTTTTTCACTGTTGCAAGGCCTGTCCCTCTCATAGGTTAACATAGGGACTACCTTTAAATCTAATTAAAATGTAGATTCTCTTTGGGAGTGGATGGACATGTGGAGTTTGGAGTCTCTGAGCTCACAATTTAAAAATAAATCTTTTAGTAAAGTTGATTTTAAGATTGTGTGTTTGAAAATGCCACTTTTAGAAAGTGAGCATTTTCTTGCTTATACCATTTCTGTGACTCTGCCTGTCTAGGTGAGTTGGACAGTTGGGCTGGTTGCACCTCACATTAGACAGTGACACAAAGGGAGCTGGGGGTTTAGCCTGCATATCCTGAGAAGCCATCTGTGCTAGGAGGGAGGGGAGGAATGGGCACTCACACCTGAAAGGGCTGTGCCTGTCCTCACACAATGCAGTCTCCAACCCCCTGGTGAGTGTCTTAGGGCTGGCCTGGGCAAGGCAGGAATTCACAGTCAAGAGAGACTTTGATTTGAAGTAGGCCTACTTCATAGGAAAAATTGGGTATAAGAAGGGCACCCAAAACCACAGACTTAAGTTCACTTCTGGACATCAAGAGGCACCTCTGCCTGGAGAAGAGCTGAAGAGCTGAGGAGAAGTGCTGCCCTGCCTGTGACTGTGCTTTGTGGAGCTATCCTGCAGTTGCTGCTTCTGCCTGTGCAAGGGGACAAAGACTGGACTTTGTGGTATGTTCCTGCTTGAGAAGGGCTCTCCAAGGGCTTGGACTGAGCTTACCCCCTGTTCTGAAGTCTCATGGCCATCAAAGACTTCCCTTACCAGCACCTGGACTCTCTGCTGAGATTTCTGCCCTGACAAAGGGTGCCCTATCAAGTCCATGGGCCCTTGAAAGGAAAAGCTGGTGAAAATGAAAGGAAATTGACTTCAGAGAACTCCGGACCGTCGCCGCTGCTGAATCCAGTGAAGCCGCCTGCAACTGACTCCGTGATCTTCCCAGGAATGCGATGACCTTCGCAGGCCCGACAACGCTGCAGCCCCGCCGAAGTCCATGACTCCATGGAAGTCGCTGCACCACGTCGTGAACGACGCCGCTCGAAGTGCACGGACGCCGCGATCCCCGACTTCGTGCATCGGCTTGTTTTCTCTCTTCACCAAGGTGCTGGGGGTCTGCGTGACTCCGTGGCTGGCACCGTGGTGTTGGATTGTTGGGAATGACTCTGTCACGATGACGTGTTAACACCTCATTTAAGCATTTTGTGTTTCAAAGCTCTATTTTTGGATTTAATCTTTAAAAATTAATAACTTGACTTGTGTATTGTTGATTTTTGTCATTTTGGTCTTGTTTTGTTTAGATAAATATTTTCTATTTTTCTAAATCAGTGTTGTGCCATTTCGTAGTGTTTTCATTAAGTTACTGTGTATGTTGGTACAAATACTTTACACCTAGCACTCTGAAGTTAAGCCTACTGCTCTGCCAAGCTACCAAGGGGGTAAGCAGGGGTTAGCTGAGGGTGATTCTCTTTTACCCTGACTAGAGTGAGGGTCCTTGCTTGAACGGGAGGTAACCTGACTGTCATGCAAAGACCCCATTACTAACACTCATTGATTCCAGTGAGAGAGATTTATTATTAAATGCACCCAGAGGGCAACTTTGAGGTGCACCCTAAAAGCCTTCCAGCTACTAGTGTGTTGGCTGACTGGTCCTGACAAGTTCAGCCAGCTTAGATATTTTTCTGCCCCCCCAAGGAGGGCCAGAGACAAAAGTTTGCAATGGGCTTGGGTGTTAGCAGCTCACCCAGGCAGGATAGACATTCGAGGAAGGGAAAATTCACAGGCCTAGCAGCTTTACAGTACAACCCAGGTCTCTCTAGATAGTGGAGATGACTGACTCCCCTGTCCTGACCCCACTCTTGGTGGCAAAACCGCAGGAAAAGTATGCAAATTAATAGGTGTGCCCACTTAATGACAATTCCACCCTTAAGGTGGACGAGCTGAAGTAGACACCACTTTTTAAATTTCTTCAGCGTTGTTTGGAAGGAATTAGGCCACTAGGGTTAGGGTTATGCCCACTTCCCAGCAGAAGTGGTCATAGAAAGGGTGTAGTCACCCAAAGTTGGTCAGTCAATTGGCTACCACCTGGCACTCCCTGTAATGTCCTTAAATTGAGTATTTTGGTGGCACCCCTGAAACCTAGAACTCAGATCCCTACTGACCTGAAGAAGAAGGACACTCCAGAAATGCAAAAGACAAGAACGGAAGATCTGTGACAAACTCTTCCCCAACCCTGCCAGTCTGCCTGTGGACTTCGACAATTGCGAGAAACAGTTCTCATCCACCAGCTGAAACTTCTAAAAACCTGGGAATACTGCCAGCCTTCATTCCAGCACAAGGAACTCCTGTGAAGTAGCAGAGCTACAGAAGAGGACTCTGGGTCGCCTAAACTGCAGCCGGACAGTACCACTGCACTAGAGCCTCCCAGCCTGTGTTGAAGTGGGCCAACAATGCCAACCTGGTCCCCAGGAATCCAGCAGCCAAGTCCATTGTGGGTTTCCCCACTGCAACCTCCACACTGGCCCTTTTAGCCATGACAGCTGCCTGTGACTGTAACCCCGACGGTCCACTGCACCTCTGCACATGGACACCCTGGATTGAGAAGAGTGTGATGCGGTGACACCAATGGTCCTCTTCTTCTTAATCTGCTGGTGTCACCACATCCCACCAGCTCATGAGACTTGAGCCCACTTGTTGGTTGACCAGAATGGTCCCCCAGTCCACAGCTGCAGACTGTTCTGTGGGCCGCCTTCAACCACGGCTGCCACTAGTGACAGTCACCCGATGGTCCAAGAACCCTCTGCACCTGGACGTTCAGGACCAAGGAGAGGAGGACCACTGGTCTCCCTACATCTCCGAGCATCACAAGACATGAGCCCACTCACTGGCTCAACCAAATAGATGCCCAGTCCTAGTCTGCAACATAAATCCACAGAGATCAATCCCCATTAAAATATTTTGGGCACCCGACGCGTACTACACCTCTACACCCGTCCGCCCCAGTGCTGCCCGGAGTGACCTGTTGGTGTGGTCCTGACCCTTGCCGAGTACGTACCTTAAGTCTACAAGATTGGTCCTGTGAGTCATCAATAAGTTCTTGTTGCCTGACTGTGTTTTCTTCCCATAGGTTAACATTGAAGAACTCTGAAATTGCACTGTGTCGATTTTTTAAACAAAAAATTATTTATGCTTGAAAAGGTACTTACCTCATAACAAAGTTCTTTGCTTTAAAGTATATAAAAAAAGTGTTAGTTTTTCAAATTGATCTCAAATTTATTCTTTGAGTGTGTGTCTCATATATTGTCTCTGTGAGTGCAACAAATGCTTAGCAGTACCCTCTGAAAAGCCAAACTGCTTGCCCACACTACCACAAAAATAGAGCATTAGTCCTTTCTACTTTTGCCTTTGTAAATCAATTGGGAATCCACTGGACTCTCTGCACTGTGTACTTCTTTTTAGTACACCACATAGAGAACAAGCTTCCTACATTGAGCACAGCAATTTGTTTTTAAAAAGTAGTCCTTAAAAAAATGTAATGACTCACAAAAGAACCTTGATTGCCTAGAAAGTTCTTCAAGAGTTTTCTCTACTTGCAAATGTTCAAAAGCTTCTACTAAAAGTTCAAATGCCTCTAATAAACACACAGCTGTAATAACTAAAAATCACTTCCAATTGTAATGTCGTTGTTCATCAAACAGCAATGAGATCTCAAAGTTGAGCTCCAACGCAATTTCAACTCGAGAATATTGAAAATGGATTCTAATTGTTAAAGCAAAAGGTTGCAAGCTCCTGAGTATTTTTCGGCTTCGTACTCTCTTTCTCTTTGGTCTTCTGACCCTCAGTATCACTGCCACTTTGACTTGACTCTTCAGCCTCTTCAGCAATAGTCAGAGGCACTTGTACAGCTAGCACTGAGTGCTCTTTAGGCTAGTTTTCTCCCAGTACATCTCTTTTCCTTGCAGCTTCAGGTCCCTCATCAGCATTCGAGCTTGCATGAGTTAATTGATTCTGTCTCAGCCCTTCTGTACCATCAACTGTTGTTGACTCGCTCAGACCCCCCTCAGGCTGCACTTGAGCTATAGCAGCAATGTGTCCAGCACCAACAGCTTGACTAACCCAATCCCTCTCGCTCACTGTAACCAACCCTTCTGTAACAGGTACCCATCTAGGGGATCTGGAGCTTTGCAAGTGTGTCTAGCATGTACCCAGTTAGGGAGACCAGCACACTTAACAGCTGTAGTGGTTACCAAAACCACATGATGAGGATCTCTCCAATGGGGCTCCAAGCACATTTTCCTTCCGTGCTTTTTCACCATGAGCCAGTTGCCTGGCCATATGTCCTGGCAAAGCTCCTGCTGCTGCTTTGCTGTATCTTTTCAACCTGATGAAAGAAAGAATGAACCACATCAGCCAGTCCTTTGCAATAATCCAGCACCAAATCATCTGTAATGTTCACAAGTGCACACGCTGGCACTGCTGGCAATCTCATGACCCTTCCCATGATAATCTCATGAGGGGACAACCCAGTCTTTCTTTTGTATACTTATTAAGACAAGAGGCAATGTGTCTGGCCATTTCAAAGTGGTGGATGCACATACTTTTGTCAATCTGGACTTCAGGGCGCCATTAATCTGTTCAACAGGTCCAAAAGCCTCAGGTCTATAGTTACATTGTAATCTTTGCTCACCTTGTAGTGCCCCACACAATATTTTCAGGACTTCACTGTAGAAATGGGTTCCTTGGTCTGACTCTAAAGAAGTTGGGAATTCGAACCGTGGAATCAGTTCCATAACTAACAGCTTTGCTACTGTGAGACTATCATTCCTCCTGATTGGGTAACCTTTAACCCAGAGTGAAAAAATACATACAATGACTAAGACATATCTCAGACCATTGCACACAGGGAGTTCTATGAAATCCTCCTACATCCTGTTAAACAGTCCTTATCCAGCTATATGACTCGGTGTGACACCTGAACGCTTTCTTACATTCATCTGCAGGACTGTGACACATCTGTAGCACACGGCTTCTGCAATCAGTCTGAACAGGGGAATAAACCATGTCTGTCTAAAGGGTCTAATCATTGTATACCTACCTATATGTGACTTTTCATGATAGTATCAAGCCATGGGTGACAACAAGCTATTGGGCAACACTGCTGTTCCATCACTTGAAACCCAAAACCATCCTCATTTCTCGTGACACATCCTGCTCTAACCCAACTTTACTGCTCTTCATCTCTTCATATGTCACTTCTTCCTGCAATCTCTTAACTTCTTTGCATGTATCAACAGCAGTTAACAGGAAATGTTGACTTGTCTCATCATTTCGTTCATTATTCTATTCTCTATTACAGGATGTACAACTTAGAGCACAATATCTTGCCACTTCATCAGCACATGTATTACCTTAGGTTACATAGTCAGTAGATTTCTTGTGTGCTGTACATTTAATAACAACAATTTTTGCAGGCAGTTGTAATGCATTCAGCAGATTGTAAATCTTATCACTGTTGTGGATAGGGGGTCCAGAGGAGGTCATGTACCCTCTCGGGTACCAAAACTGCCCGAAATCATGAACAACACCAAACTTATACTGACTATCAGTGAAGATTGTCCCTTTGAGCTGTTCAGAAAAACAGCATGCTCTGGAAAGAGAAACCAATTCTGCTGCTTGGGAAGAATAGACTCCTGTAAGCCAGCAGGCTTTAATCATGCTTGAGGCTGTGCAAACTGCATACCCAGCTCTCAGGGTACCATCTTTATCTCTTAAACTGGAGCCAACAACAGACTTGACATAGTCATTTTCAGGTAAGGGGACATCTTGAATGTCAGGTCTTGGTTAGGTGCACAATTCAGTCACATCGAGACAGTCATGCTCAACCTCATCCACCGTCATTGACATTTTCAACAGGATTTGGCAATAACGTAGCAGGGTTCAAAACAGTACATCTCTTGATGTTAATATTTGAAGAAGCAAGGATGGTTTGCTCATAGCTTGTCAAGCGTGCACTGGTCAAGTAGTGGGTCTTGGTTCTGGTCAACAGAATTTCCAAAGAGTGGGGAACAAATATGTTGAGGGGATGACCCATAACAATGCCTTCACACTGTTTGATGCTGATGCTCAGGGCAGAAACTGCCTTCATACAACCAGGCAGCAGTGAAGCCAAAGGATCAAGTGTGGCAGAAAAATAAGCCACTGACTTGTTTGCATTTCCATGCACCTGTGTCGAAACTGAGAGACCACATCCATTCCTCTCACAAAAAACAAAGAAAAGCTCTTGTTACAATCAGGCATTCCCAGAGCTGGGGCTCAGCATAGGCTTTCTTTCAGCTATGTGAAGGCACATATGCAGTTGTCATCCAATGATACCAGATCACACACATCTTTGTGTGTCAGCCTCTGTAAAGGCTTGGCCAAAAGGGAAAAGTTAGGAATCCAATGGCCACAGTAGCCATTAAATTCCTAACTCCCATTCCCAAAAACATTCAGACATCTTTCTGAGTGGCAGGGGGATTCTTTTTCATTACTGCTGAGATTCTTTAATGTGACACTTTTTGCACACCCTTCTGAACGTGATGACCTACGTACAGGACTTATTTCTTGGAATTCTGTAATTTTGCTGGGGAAACATTATGTCCATTCTCTCCTAAATTAGTCAGAAGAGCAATTGTATCCCTCCTGCATGCTTCTTGAGTGTTTGACGTAACAAGTAGGTTGTCTGTGTATTGCACTAAGACTGAGTGGTAGGGCAGGTTAAGGGACTCCAAATTTGTTTTCAAGATCTGATTGAGAATCAAAGAACTTTCAGTATACCCTTGAGGAGTTTGGCACCTTGCCAAAACACTACTGCCAGATTTTGAATGCGAAGAGGAATTGGCTTTCCTCATGTAATGGTATGGAGAAAAAGACTTGACATAAATCACTCACCGTAAACCGTTCTGTTTCACATGGAATTTGGAATAAAATCACTGAAAGATGCGGTACCATGGACCACCATGGAGCACCAGTTTCATTTACCTTCCTCAAGACCTTGACTATGCTATACTTTCCATTGGGTTCAGCAGTCCTAAAATGGGAGAGTTTCATGGACTTCCCATTATCTCTTTTAAGATACCTTGTTCAATTAAACTATTAATCAGTGGAGCAATTCCAGCAATTGTCTCGGGTGCCATGTTATACTGGGGTGTTTTGGGATACATTGCATTTGAGTTCACTGCTCTTTTGATAGGCTCAAATCCTTTGATGAGTCCTATAACTTTTCCTGAAAAATCTCAAACCATAGGAATCAGTGTGTCTTTTAAATCTTTGTGCAAATCATTACATATCATCATTGGGTACAATGTGACATTCGAGTACGGCTTCACAGTTTTACTGGGCACGTCTTCCTCATTTGTCTGGATTGCAATTCCATCTAATGGAACAATATACCTTACACAGTAGGTCGTACCCAAGTAAATTTACATGACTTGAATCACAGACCACAAACTGGTACTCATCTTCAAATGAACCTATTTTTACACTGACATATTCTGTAGAGGGTTGTTCAACTGTTTATTTGTGACTCCTGCAAACTGGATTATTTTTCCTGGTAGGGACACATTTGTCACTTCTACAGGTCTGACAGTGGACCGTGTAGCTCCAGTGTCAACCAGGAATGATACATCAAGACGCATAACTACATTTACATAGAGACTACTTTGATCTACTTCTAAGGATGTACTTAGCATGCAATCCTAATCATCTGAGCTATCTGCTTGAAGAATCTCTGGAAATTTCTCACACCCAGGTCCATCAAGGGAAACTGTGGTTATTTGATTCACATTTGCAATTTGATTTAAACTCTTTTGGGGAACAACCATTTTCTGTCGAGTCATTGGGCTTATGGTACCAGCAACTGCAGTCCAGAGGACACATTTACATTTTGAACTTGGTGTCTTGAAACTCTTTGGATTTGAAACTGATTATAATCTTGTACTTGAGCAACTCCAGTATTCTGTACTTGATTATTCACATTAATAAAGGGGCACTCCCTTAGCCAATGACCCACATTTCTGCACGCTTGACACAGATTATTTCTTTTCAATGCCTTAGCATCTAACCCATCTCCACTCTGATCTACCTGAACACCACGTCCTCTACTTCTAGACTTGACAACATTTGTTACCTGCTGTGGTACTCATTGCATATCTCCAGTGTTCACCATCATCTGAGGACTCTGACTAGCTTTCTGTGCAGCTTTCAAATGCATGACCATAACCTTCTCTTTCAACTTTTTCTGTTTCAATTCCAGTTCATCGATACAATACTTTGCATACCACATGATTTCATCAATTGGTGTGTTGCGCCAAAAAATCAAGTGTTGCTGAATCATCTCACTTATGTCTGCCTTCAATCCTTGCACGAACCTGAACACAAAATGACCCATATTCTTAGCTCTATTCTCTTTGTACCACTATGATGTTTGAAAGCCTGCAACAATTTTTCATGATAAGCATGAATCTACTCCTTTTACTCCTGGGCTGTGCTGTCAATCTCCTGCCAATCAATATCTTTCAGAAACACCTTGTTTTTCAAAAATGACATCACCTTGTAATACTTTTTAACACTTCATCAGGTGGTGCACCAGTTACTGGATTTCTTTGAGGTTCACAATCTGGCCAATCAAGATTCACCTTGCATTCAGTCCACCAATCAGTCAGAACCACAATGTCAAATGACGTGCTCAAATCCTCCCACAGGTATTTTGAAAGTTTCTCAAATCTCTCAGCTTGTACCACTCCTCTGGTTTCTCTCTCACTCTTAGGTAATAATTTGTGAATGATAAAATAACATTCCTACTCCAAGGTACATGGATGTAACCTCTACCTGATATCTCTCTCATGGGCAGATCTCTACCTGATATCTCTCTCACGGGCAGCCTTTTTACATTGTCCTCAGCTTGCTTTGCTCCTCCTGGAGGCACATTTGGCTTCACTTTCTGCTGATCTCTACCTTCCTACATATTTATAGCTCCCCATTTCAGAATGTACATAATCAATTCCCTACTGTGCACTTTCATTCCAGAGGATCACATGTTGACTATGGGCCTCATTTAGATCTAGGTGGAGGAGTTACTCCGAAACAACAGTGACAGATATTCACTCCACCAAATCCAAGTACCATTGTTTTCTATGGAATTTAGATTTTGGTGGTTAGGATATCTGTCACCGTTGTGATGGAGTAACCCGTCTGCAGAGATCTAAATCAGGCTCTGTATCTCTTGTGCTAACCTCCAATCTGTAACTTCTCTTTTGGGGCTTTGGTATCTCCAAATCCACATCATATGTTTTAGCCACTGTGGCTATTTTTTCATAGGCCTGTCCTGCACATTGAGCACTGTATTTGCACATGAACCGCAGTTTGTCGTCAATGTGAGTTTCCATCTGGGCTTTGTCTAACATTCCTAAAATCATTTCATTTAATTTCAATTTCAAACTGGGCACATTCACTGATCTATCTCTCTCTGGTGTCTCTTCTGTCCTCGCATTGCAGCTTGTTATACCTGTTGCAACTTCACGACTCAAATTGTTTAACAAGTCATTCAACTGCTGCGTAGTGACACCTTGTAGGTTTATATTATTATTATGTGATACTCCTGCTCTTAACACGCCTCCATTCTGCTGACTCAGGGGAACTAAAATTTGACACGATCTCTGGTGTCTTAGAGGGTACTCCTCCTTGTGGAGTGCTGCAATTTACATTCAGGATCTGATCTGGCCTAGGCACAGAATAAAGTGGGGTTCCCGGAGAAAACCTCAAATCAGGAGTAAATCCTGTCTGACTAGTTATCAGGTTTAGATCTGCAACCTGTGTAGGGGTTTGTGGTTTAACAAGAGAACCTTACTCTCCATCTCTGAGTTTTTAGAATATGCTGATCTCTGCATACTAATTGGTGTAATCCAAGCGTATGTAACTGGTGTATCTGGAACCTTTATTGAATGTGCATTGCTTCCAGATGTACCTGGAGCATAGAAGGGAACAAGGAGACCTATAGTCACAGGGAACTGTTAAGGCATCTGGACCCATATGATTTGCTCTGGACCCATATGATTTGTCTGATTCTGAGGAATTGTCATTCTTGCACTCTGTCCTGTTAAGACAGTACTGAAACTTTGTCCTGTTTGACTCGGGTTACATTTGAAATTGACTGGCCTGGACTAAACATTTGCTCCAATTGATGCGGAATGCAATGTTGTACAGGTGGATTCACATAAGGTGACTGTTTCACATTAGAATTTGGCCCAACCTGATTTACAACAGAACTCTGTACAGGCTGAACTTTCTAAAACTCTGAACTGGTTGTCTCAGTAAAAGAATCTGTGTCACTGAATTTGCTGGTGTACCTGATACTATCTGATTTGGGGACTGTGCAGTGTGCACATTTGGGGTTACATTTTGTGCTACTTCACGTCTTGCTCCTACCTCAACCGAGTGGCGTAGAGGTGAACGATTCATCAAAATCTGATTTATAAACTCATCATGTGAATCACTCTCATATGTAGCAGTCTTTTTAAAGTCAGTATCCATTCTCTGTTCTGACTTTCATGTCTGTTTCTTAATCTTGGGTTTAGTGCTTTCACCATCTTCATTTGAAATAGATAGATACGTTCTGACATCTTTGATTACATTTGCTTTCCACATTTTCTGTTCTTCATCCCATCCAACTTCTGCAAGTGTCTTGATTGCTTTCTGCATTCTGTTCTCATATGTATTTGTCATTTTCTCTCATGCTATGAGTTCCCAAATACTAAAGGCTTCAAATTATGTGGGTCTTGGAGGCTTTGATCTCTCAAAGCACTCGCCTAAGATTGTCTAGAATTTTCAGATTAAAAGTTCCATAATAGGGAAATGCTAGGGCTCCTCCATTTTCAGTAATCTTACACCTTTTTTCAAGCCACAAACATGCATAAAATCATTTTACAGATGGTGCATAATGACCTTGATTACCTTTGGGTGGGGTCTCTATTCCCTACCTACCTGAAATAAACACATCTCCTCTTAACACACTCTTTAAAGATTTAGGAAATTTAAGTTTTAATCAAATTCAGTTAATCATAGCAACTTTTGATTGAAGGAAGTAACTTCAATCCAACAACCCTTTTGTCTCAATGTTTTCTACTAATAGCAGTGTGGCACTGTACACTACTTACTGGTGTGGCTTCACATGAACCAACCTCTACCAGCATGGCACACAATGTCACACTCACTCCTTTCAGCACTGCAGTCACTAAACAATTGTCTCTCACACAATCGCTCATACACCCCTCACGCAAAATATTGTGAGCAAAAACTAAAAACTTGTCCGTATGATATAGGGTAGTAACTCACACACTTCAAAGCTGTTCCGGGATACACTTTTACAGCTGTAGATTTCACAATTACACAACAAGTGAAACTTGACCAGCAATTGTCACTCCGGTTGATACAGATACTCCTTGTACACTCAAGATTCACTTAATACCAACCACAACTCGCACTCACTCAAGGAAAACTATTGTCACTGTCAACAACATCTCATGACAAGTACCTCACTGCAGACAATAAATTAATCAAGTGTCTTCTAAACTTGTGCAATATCCCGGGATCTCAGGCCATGATGGACCCGTCAACAACAACAACCACAGACATTTTATAATAACAGGAGCTACAATCAAATGAGTATGACAACTCCAATAAACACTTCACAACTTCAGATTTTACTGCAATCCTCAGGCCAAAAGCAATGTAAGTTCAAAACCCTATTAATACTTACACATCCATCTCTTGTGGGCACGATGCTGGAACCTCATCAGTCGACCATTGGACAGAATTCGTTGTGGTCAAATTTTGGACTGGTCAATCGCATAGGACCAATCCCATCTCCCTACCATTGTACTTCAATGGTTCTTCCTCCTTGTGGGACAAACCATTATTCTGCTACCAGATCTGCTGGAGCATTCACAGGAATCAGTGCTCACTGAGTTTAATGGATCTTTGGACCCAGCATAGGATGTGGTAGAACCATACAACAGCATATCAATACTAGCCAATTAACTTACACAGTTTGACCAATGTGGCAATAGAAGGAAAACTCCAGTCAAGAATAAAGTTAAGGGATTTATTACAAACTTTAGCTTCTCTTCCCGCTGTACATTTTCTGTTACAGCAATAATACATATGTGGTTGCCCCTGGGTTAATGTCCTGCTTAGCTCCTCAGAGTTTCTGGTGGTCCCTGTATGTGTCGAAGAGTTGGCATAAACCCTTACATCCCTCTCCCTACCGCATCTGTAGCTTCCTTAGAAATTACTTACATGACCAGCGCTACTTGCCACCCCATATTTTTGCATACTTCTTTTCATTGCCTCTACTGCAATATACATCTTATTCCAGCATTCAACCATTAGCCATGCCTTCCCACCATTTTTGTCTTCCTGGAGTTCCAGATCCCCATTTCCTATCAATGTCTCTCTTGGCCGACATGTACCCTAGGTTGATCAATAATTTGTGGTATCTTGTGTGGTCAGTGTGTCCCCATATATCCAAAAGTGCTGTTGTTGGATGCATGTCCAGGGGAACCCCATGGCCTCTTCCAATGTCTGTTCCTCCTCCTTCCAAAAGGGTTCGATCTTGGGGCTAGTCAATAAAGTATGGAAGAATGTGCCTTTCCTCCCGCACTCTAGCAAGTATTCAACACTAGTCACCCTTCTCAGCTTACTGAGTAGAGTGCGGGTTTAATAGACCCGGGGTAATATTTTAAGCTGTATTAATCTGAACGATGCAGGTATGGCACCTTCAGTTGGGAACATAAGTGCTTTCCCCCAGTCGTCCTCTACCAAATCTTTACAATCCCTCTTCTATTTCTCAGGCATCCAGGGGTGGTTGTGTGTTTCTCCTTAAAGTGCTGTATGTAAGGGAGATCAGTTTCCGTGGGACTGCCTCATCTAGTAGTCTGAGTTCCACTGGTGCGTCCTCCTGTGTTTTCTGCTCCACTAGGACATCAAGTCACTGTGTATTGGACATGCTACATTCCTTTTGTAGATGTTTGAAAGGTACTACACCAGTGGCATCCCATACCTGAGTGGAGATCCTTATGGAGTCCCACTGTCTCAATCTCTGCAGGTCCTGTACTTTAGGAAGTCATGAACCTTCCAATAGGGGTGTTCTCGGGGTCAGAGAGTTGGCCCATCCCATTTCCCTTGTCAATTTTCTCCATATTTGGATCACTGCAACCATGACTGGGCTTGCATTGGGTTAAATATTTCTCCCAAAGAGTCAGTGTAGGTAGCTGTGATGGCGCTTATCTTCCCTATCTGCCCTGAAATCCAGGTCTTCTCGGGGGCAAATGGCCAGTAGTTAACCACACTCACCTGTGCAGCTTTGTAATATTTGCGGTTATTGGGGAGAGCTATCTCCCCTTCAACTTTAGATCCCTGCAGTATACATAGGGCCATCCTTGGTTGTCGTCCCACCCACAGCAATGTATGGACCAGGGCCTCCACCCTAGTGAAGAAGGCATCTGAAATATGATATGAATAGTTTTGAAGAATAGAAAGGAAGCGGGGGAGGGTGATCATTTTGTATAGCACTGCTCTTTCCATCAGGGATAATGCCAATGTTTGATGTCCTTCT
Organism: Pleurodeles waltl; assembly: GCF_031143425.1. Taxonomy (NCBI): domain Eukaryota; kingdom Metazoa; phylum Chordata; class Amphibia; order Caudata; family Salamandridae; genus Pleurodeles; species Pleurodeles waltl. The sequence goes on from NC_090438.1 coordinate 353,742,574, forward strand.
CGAAATGTTGTACCATGGGGGCCAAATTAGCATCATAGTATTGTGTGGACTGTTTTGTGACCCAAATCCCTAAATATCTAAATTTGTCTGTCTCTACTCTAAGTGGCAATGTCAGTATTTGATTTGGTTTCCAATTGCCAAGGGGGAGCGGTTAGGACTTGTCCAACTTTCCCTGAACCCCCGAAAAATATCTTCCAGTTGACCAATCGATGAGGACATCTGCGTTAAGTAGAGCAAGACATCATCAGCATATAGAGAGATGTGTTCTTTTCTATTGCTGTTGGTTAGCCAGCACCTAATCAGTGGATCTATCTGTATCCAATTTGGTAGTCCCTCAATCATCAGCGCGAATAGCATTGGTGATAAGGGAAATCCATGCTTTGTGCCCCTGTGCAGTTCGAATTCAGAGGAGGTGTATACACGCTTACTTTCGCACCTGGTCTGTCATACAGGAGTCTGACCCTTCTACTAAATGTGGGCCCAATGCCCATCTTTTCCAAGACCCCAAACAGATAGGGCTATTCCACAGAATCGAAGGCCTTATTGGCATCCAGGGAGATTATTGCCATCCCTGCAAAAAAGCCTTTAATCCTCGCAAGGTTATTGTGAAATCGTCGTAGATTTGACGCTGTTGAGCTCCTTTGGACAAAGCCACACTGGTCTTGGTGGACCAGGGTCACCATGACTTTTTTCGCCAGCATTTTAAAGTCTACATTCAGTAGTGAGATTGGGCAGTAGGAGTCCTCATGGTCCTGCATTTTGCCAGGCTTAGGTACTAGAAGGATCGTTGCTAATTGCATGTCTCTAGGAAGCCTCCCAGTCTTGAACACACCTTTAAGTACTGCACATAGATGGGGGATTGCCCATTTGCCGAGTTTTGAAAGGACATCGGCGGGAAGCCATTAGGACCTAGGGTCTTTCCAGTTTGTAATTGTCACCACCGCATAGGTCTTGTTGAGGGTTCATCTTGGTCATGGGACAATCAGCTATGAAGCTGTATACGTCTCCCTATGTGATTGTCAGTCGGAGGCATATCACACTTCTAGTGGGCAAGCAAGCTCCTTCACTATGTTTTTGGAGTCTCTAACCGTCTCCCCTATAATAGTCTCCAGTTCTCTTATAAATGAGTCCGTCCACTCTTTACTCCCCATCCAGGCCAATAACTTCTGTGTCTTGTTTCCCGCCTCATAAAGGCATTTTTGTGTTAGCAAATGCCTGTGTTTCACTTCGTCTCTGGTCCCTACTTGGTATTTCTTTTTGATCTTCTCTGATTTTCTCTTCTGGTCCGGAGGCAGGGAGGCCGCAAAGTTCCTTTTTACCTCCAGCAAGTCACTCTTGAGGGTCTGCAAAAGTTGTTGTTTTTCTTATTGGTCCACCACTTCTCCTGCAAGGATCACACTTCTAATAGTGGCTTATTTGCCTTCGAAAGAGTTACTGGCTCTGCACATTTTCTGTATTTTCATCGAAGTACTATTGGGAGGCCTTCCCCAAGATTTCTACCACTTTTATATTTGTGAGATGCCACGTCTCCATCTTCCAACCTCCTCTAGGTCGTCTATCCCCTGTTTGCCTGAAGGCCTCAAGTGGGTAGCCTTTGATGCCCCTTGCAAGGTATATCGCCTCTCTGAACCTGGATAATATGTCTGCTGTGGTAAACAGATAATCAATCCTAAAGTGAACGTTAGTCTCAGCTGAGTAAAATGAGTAGCTCTTTTCCCTCACATGTTGGGTTTGGCACATGTTGCATAATCCCAGGGCCTGTGTGAATCTCTCTGATTTGCCCCTTGTTAAGCTCCCACTTGTCGATGTGCTTGTTCTGTCTAGCTGTGTATCCATAACTAAATTGAAATCACTCCCCACTGTGGTATACGCCTAAGGGGTATCTGTCAGTATTGCACCCACTTGCTGAAGTGTATCTCCCTGTAGCCCAGAGGTAGATATACATTGAACAGTAGTAAGGGTATAGTGTTGTAATCCCCTAGTATTGTGATATAGCACCCCTGTGGGTCCACCCAGGTGTGAACCATGTGAAATGGAAGGGATTTCTGAAGCAACACCATTACCCCCTAGAACCTGAAGCATATTGAGCGTGGCCTATCACCTTATATTTCCCGCCTTCCATTGCACGGAGCTGGTGACTTTCCTATAAATATACTATATCAGGCAGGTACCTAGATAGTGCTTTGTGTATCAAACCCCTTTTTATCTTGTTTCCCAGCCCATTCACATTCCAGGTTATGAACGTCAATTCACCTGGTTGCATCTTTGCTTCTAGTTGTCCGTCAGTCCTCTTGAACTCTCATGACCCTCTTCCCTGGGAACCTCCCATTCAGTGGTACTATGTTGAAATATCCCTCCAACAAATGTATTAAAAACCAAAGGCCATCGGCCCCAACACCCACCTCTCCCTACCTAATTGCGTTGTGGATGCTGAACTAATTACCCTCCCAACTCACAGTATGTATTGTCCCTAAACCGACTGAGGGAACCGTCCCTCCTGAGAGAAGATCTCTTCTGGGTGTGGCCAAAAGCCTCTTCCTTCATCATAGTCTTGACACTCAAGCTCCCCCACCAACGTGGATTAATCAGGGGGGAGAGCTCTAATTCGCCTCCATGTGAGAGCCCCCCAGGGCCATATCAGCTAGGTTCCAGTATGAGTATCACCGGCTGTCCTCTGTCCTCCGAGTGTTCTATACTACTGCCCCTAGTTTCCGGGACAAGCACTCTCCAGCTGTTGTTTGCCAGGGTTGCATTACTTTGTTGAATGTCTTGCAGTGTTTTGATTTGAGCATCCTTAATTTTTTCCTGTGTTCGGGCAGTTCCTGTCTGTCCATAGTCTTCTACCTATGGGGGGTCATGGTAAAGTCGCTGCACATCGAGCCAATCCCATGCATCCTTAGGGGTGGTGAGGATGTGGGCCTTTCCACAGAACTCAGCCCTCAGCATAGCCGGGTATATCAGAGCGTATTTCAGGTTCTGCTGTTGTAGGACTTTTGTAATTGGGACAAAAGCCGCCTTTGTCATTGGACAATGGCGGTATAGTTTAGGTATATGTTGATGTCCTATCCTATTTTCGAGGGAATTTTTTTTCCTGCTGTTTGGAGGATCACATCACGATATTAGATGTTTGTCAAACACACATTAATCGGGCACGGGGAGCCCACGGCTGCTGTGGACTCTGGGTTCTTATGGGGGCATGCCACTGAGAAAAATCATGAAGGTTCTCCACCTAGTACTGTGTCGCTCAGCCAGGCTTCAATGCAGAGGCCTGGGGATTGTCCCTCTACCCTTTCCCGGACTCCCACCCATCAGATGCTATGTCTCCTTGATCAAGTTTCTGCATCCTCCAATCTATTGGTCAGGGTCTTCAGTTCCCCGTCCATGGCGGCAACTCTCTGGTTTAGGTCTTTTAGTTGAGGTACCTTAGCTTCTAGCGTGATTTCCGTGTCTTTTTCTCAGTCAGCTAACTTCCTTGGATCATCGCAGAGGAGACCCGCATCCCCTGCCAGCTTTGCTATTTGCGCCTCCAGGGCTGTTTTTGTCTCCTTCCCTGCTTTCTATCTTGCTGCTATGTGTTGTGCCAGTGGTGCAGGGTCCTCTCCTGCCTCTTGTGGGGTTCCTTGAGTAGCACCATCTGAGTGCCTCTATCCCTTGACGACGCCTGCCCATAGTTGTTTTGCGATAACAGTTTGGTTGTACCTAAGGTCTGTGATGTGCGGTTTCATAGTTCAATCGGTCTGGCTCATAGGGGCCTCTGACCGGTATGTAACAGTGTAGCGGGGATTCACCAAATGATAAAACAGACAAGAAGGGCTAGATGGAGCAGGGGACCATGACCACAGATCACCAGGTCCCGTCCAGATTATTTCCATCATGATCAAAGGGTCCTCCAGTCTCACTCAGACATGCGCCTCTCTCCCTCCAGTGCCAGCAGGCCCAGGCGCCCCCATGTGTGTCTCCACTAGTGCTTTATTAGGGCCCTGCAGTGTAACGCTGGGGGAACCTCCCCTCTGTAACACCCCTCATGCAAAGGGGAGTCAAAAAGTGATGATGTCCAGGGCACCCCAGTCCAACTCCTCAGTAGTGGGCACCGCTAGGCCCTTTGAGCCTTGCCAGTAGGCCCGATCCCTAGCATCTCTTCCTTGGCATGCTCTATCTTTGCAGGTCTAAGGGAGGGGGAGAAAATGTTCCCTCCGATCATCTTTAAAGATCACTGTCACAAGCTCATTGACACCGAGGCGTTTGCGGCTGCTGCTGACTTCAGGTCGCTTCTGCTGCTTGTTGCCAGGAGTCTGCAGTTCTCAGCTCGGGTCTCTCCGCTGCTCTCCTCAATATCCCTGCCAAGTTGGCCCTGTACAATCGGTACGAGCAGCACCTGCCTATTTTCTACGCCCGAGAGCGACTTCAGCATGCCAGAGGGCTCACCCGTCTTCTTTTCAACCTAGCAGCCACCATGATACAGCCCAGGCTCGTCATTCTCAACGGCATGTCACCTGCCTTCAGCACTCCTCTGGGGCTCCACAATACTCTTTCTGCTGGTCTGTGCGGGGGAGGGCAGCGGGGGAGCCCCACCAAGGAGGTTTCTCCAGTGCCATAGGCAGGATTTATTCTCCCTTATTTGGACGAGGGCTAGCAGAGCTCCATTGCTGGTCTAGCCACAACCAGTCCCTCTGCATTACTATTGCATACTGCCTAAGGGAGGTGGCGGTCACTGGGGCTGTGGGGATGCCACATGGCCACCGCACCAAATTAATTGAATGTCCCAGGGAGGTGGTGGTCCCCAGATCTGCAGGGGGGGTGATGAGTCCCCCACATAAAAAAAAATCAATGCCCCCAGGACCTGCCCATCCGGGGACTTATCAACCTCTTAGCTGCTGGGCCTTCCCCTCCCCTCCCCCCGTGCTGAGCCCTTTTTTGGCTATTTGGGGTAGTTCGCGCTTAGGCCTTCATAACATTTTGTCCACATAAGCTATCCACGCCAAATTTGCATCCTTTTTTTCCAACATCCTAGGGATTCTAAAGGTACCCAGAGTTTCTGGGTTCCCCTGGAGGAGACCAAGAAATTAGCCAAATACACCAATTTTTGTTTTTTTTAAATGGGAAAAAAGGGCTGCCGAAGAAGGCTTGTGGTTTGTACCCTGAAAATGGCATCAACAAAGGGTTTTGCGGTGCTAAAATCACCATCTTCCCAGCTTTCAGGAACAGGCAGAGTTGAATCAGAAAACCACATTTTTCAACACAATTTTGGCATTTTACTGGGACATACTTCATTTTTACTATTTTTGGTGCTTTCATCCTCCTTCCAGTTAGTGACAGGAATGGGTATGAAACTAACACTGGATCCCAGACAGCTAAGTATTTCCGAAAAGTAGACACAATTCTGAATTCAGCAAGGGGTCATTTGTGTAGATCCTACAAGGTTTTCCTACAGAAAATAACATCTGAAAAACAAAATATTGAAATTAAGCTGAAAAAAACATCAATTTTTCTCAGCGTTTTTTAAAGCAATATACCGTTACGTGTGCTGGACTCTTCTGGTTGCAGGGATATATAGGGCCTGTAGGTTCATCAAGATCCCTAGGTAACCAGAGCAAATAAATTAGCTGCACCTTGCAATGGGTTTCCATTCTGTACCGGGTATACAGCAATTCATTTGCTGAAATATAAAGAGTGAAAAATAGGTATCAAAAAAACCTTTGTATTTCCAAAATTAGCATAAGATAAGGTATTGAGCAGCAGTGGTTATTTGCCCATCTCTGAATTCCGGGGTGCCATACTAGCATGTGAATTACAGGCTATTTCTCAAATAGATGTCTTTTTTACACACTTTCTTACATTTGGAAGGAAAAAATTTAGAGAAAGACAAGGGGCAATAACACTTGTTGTGCTATTCTGTGTTTCCCCAAGTCTCCCGATAAAAATGGTACCTCACTTGTGTGGGTAGGCCTAATGCTCTCGACAGGAAAGGCAACATGGACACATCACATTTTTACATTGAAATCTGATGAGTTTTTTGCAAAGTGCCTAGCTGTGGATTTTGGCCTCTAGCTCAGCCGGCACCTAGGGAAACCTACCAAACCTGCACATTTTTGAAAACTAGATACCTAGGGGAATCCAGGATGGGCTGACTTGTGGGGCTCTGATAAGGTTCTGTTCCCCAGAATCCTTTGCAAACCTCAAAATGTGGCCAAAAAACACTTTTTCCTCACATTTCGGTGACAGAAAGTTCTGGAATCTGAGAGGAGCCACAAATTTCCTTCCACCAAGCGTTCCCTCAAGCCTCCCGATAAAAATGATACCTCACTTGTGTGGGCAGTCCTAGTGCCCGCGACAGGAAATGCCCCAAAACACAATGTGGACATATCACATTTTCACAAGGAAAACATAGCAGATTTTTTTCAAAGTGCCTAGATGTGGATTTTGGCCTCTAGCTCAGCCGGCACCTAGGGAAACCTACCAAACCTGCACATTTTTGAAAACTAGACACCTAGCGGAATCCAGGATGGGCTGACGTGTGGGGCTCTGATTAGGTTATGTTACCCAGAATCCTTTGCAAACCTCAAAATGTGGCCTAAAAAACACTTTTTCCTCACATTTCGGTGACAGAAAGTTCTCACTCAAGTGGTGTGGTGTTTTTATCAGGACAGGTGATGAATCACTTGGTGGTAGGAATTTTGTGGATCGCACCATATTTCTGTAGTTTGTGTGACAGAAATGCAACATTTTATTCATATACATGTTATTCAACATTTCAGCTTTGCAGTGTATTCTGGGTAAGAAATCTTTGGGGAATCCACACAAGTCACACCTCTGTGGACTCCCCGGGATGTCTCGTTTCCAGAAATGTTTGGGTTTAGTATGTTTCCCTATTTAGCCGCCGAACCCAGGACCAAAAACACAGGTGCCTGCCTTGCAAAACCAGTTTGTTTTGTGGTAGCTAATTTTGATGTCTCCACAATGCAATTTGGGCAGTGGAATTTGGGGCTGAACTAAATTGGGGAGCTCCCAAGAGAGCACCCTCTATGTGCTTGCCCCACATTCACCTGCTCTCTGGGTTGGGCTAACCCACTATTGCCCTGTTGCACAGACTGTGCTTATGAAGGGACAACAGGACTGGCCTCATCATCTCCCTCACAATTTACTGAAAGAAGTTATCCAATGGGACTCCTCCAACTTAAAAATCACTCCCAGAGTCTGCTCCATTGTCCTATCCCTCAGATGCTATCTCAGTATCTGCTGTCTCAGTCTCTGATCCTATGTCAGAGTTGTCCTCTATAACCCGAGTGACGTCAGCAGCAGTCATCTATCAAGATGCCATCTCTGCTATTGGCTAAACTGTTGCTCTAAAACACTAGCCTACATAGACAGTCACAAAGTTGATGGTGTGTGTGTGTGATACGTGCAACAGTAGAGGTCACCTTACCTGCACTTCTTCCCTCAATCAGCACGTTCTTTCAAGACACTCAAACACCTTTTCACATACCATTCGTCACAGTCTTTAGCACCTCCTGCGCCCAGTCCAACAATCATTATTGGTGCTCCCACTCCCATGTCCTCCTCCTCGGATCCCCTCATTACCACCAAGCAAACGTGCTCTTTATCTCTCCATAGTCACAGCCCACCCCGCACATACATTTAATTTGTATTATAGCTCAGGTAGTGTTTGACTTTACTAATGTACTCAGCTATTTACATAAAATACAGATTTGCTCTTTGCAGTAGTCATATAAACCTTCTGCCCTTCTTTATGGCACTAAAACTGCCACTAGACAAAAGTTTGATCCTTTTGTACCAGAAGCATAATCACAAGACTTACTTGACTTTTTTATTGCTGCCTAAAAGCTACAGTTGAAATGCGTCAGTTGAAGTATGTGCACTGCTTTGAAGACGCAAGCTGCAACTGCAATTCCTGGGGGCCGATTGCAGCCCCCAGGGAAACCACACATGCACTGACAAAAGTGATCTATATATATATGTATATAAATATAGATATATAGATATATCTATCTACATGGATATATCTATAGAAATATCTCTCTCTCTCTCTCTCTCTCTATATATATATATATATATATATACACATACATATATATATAGCTCTATCTACAGATATATCCATGTACATAGATATATCTATCTACATGGACTGATATATCTATATATAAATCTATATATAAATCTATATATATATATATATATATATATATATATAGATCTGTATTTTTTTGGGTAGTTGTAGGGTTTCCTTGGGAGCCAAAATGGCAAAAAAAAAAGATTGCCCCCACAGGGGGTTGCCCTCGCCACGGACGGCCCCCTGTCAATTTCTTTATATAAAAATAATAATAAATTAGCCCCTGGGGGTGGCGCGATCGCGCCCCCCCCCCAGGGGGCCCCAGCCTTGAAATTAAAAAATATGGCCCGGGGAGGGCGGCCCGGTTTCCGACGCCCGCACAAAAGGGGTTAAAAAAAAAAGCACGGGAGCCTACGCTTGATTTAAAAAAAAAAAAAATCCTGTGAATTCCCAACAGTATCGTAATTTAGCTGCAATATTTTTGTTTTAAAATGCCTTTTTGCTTTGGGGGGAATCCCTCAGGGCGCCCCTCCCCCGGCACCCTGCTTTTTTTCTTTTTTAAAAAAACTTTTTCAGTGGGTCCCAAGATGGCTGCCAAAACTTCCTCTTTGAAGTGTTCCTAGCCAATCAGAGCTGTGCATTTCCCTGCACACGTTGTCTTTCTTCAGAAAGTCATCATGGGCTTGGATATGCAAATGTATTTTCCTTTATTATCTCCAAAACTACGGAACAGATTTACACCAAATAAGCGAAAGCACAATCTGCGTACCAAAAGCTAGCTTTCTGACAAATTTGGTCCAGGGAGGACCTGGCTTGGCATTTCGGGCTGGACTGTTCCTATGAGGAAATGGGTCACAACGGATTTGCATATGGCCGGGGCCAAACAGGGGTGGCATGGTGAGCAATAGAACAATGGATTAAACCCAGATCTGTGACTGGGGTGAGTGATGGCATTGTTCAGCACTCTGTCCATCATCCTTTTGTGTTGCTTATGTTGCCCTAAGTGGGAAGGGTATGCCCAAATGTGGGTCCCGTGCTCACTATGCCACTGGGTTCCAACTAGTCTGGCTGATGAAGGGTGATACCCTGAAACCGGTCCCAGGATGCTTGTTTCCAGTCCAGGGAGGACCTGGCTTGGTTGTTCGGGCTGGACTGTTCCCATGAGGAATAGGGTCAAGACTGATTTGCATATGGCTGGATCCAAACTGGGGTGGCAGGGTGAGCAAAAGAATGATGGATTAAACCCAGATCTGTGACTGGGGGGTGAGTGTTTGCATTGTTCAGCACTCCATCCATCATCCTTTTGTGTTGCTATATTTAATATATGGCGCACCATGGCACAGGGCAGGGGCAATAGTGTCACATTTTTGACACTATTGATGTACTGTGCAGGATTAGCACCAACATTTTGGTGCTAATTCTGCATAGTACATTCGGACCCATTGAAAACAAATAGAATGCCCCAACGCCTGCTCTTTGCAGGTGTTAAAAGTAGCTGCTAAAAATGGCGCAGAGGAATCACTTAGATTCCACTGTGACATTTTTGTGGCCCCCCTAATGGGAGAACACTCCATTGCATACATTATGCCTGGTGCTGGTATAATGTGGCACACGGGGTTACGAAGTGGCTCAATGCATGCATTGCACTACTTTGTAAATATGGCACAGTGAATTTAGCCTTGTTGGGCCACATTAGAGTCATAAACAATTATGCTAATGTGGCGCAAGTAGGAGCTAGGCACTCTTAAATTTGGGCCTTGGTGTAATTCCGTCCAGTAGTTCGGGCTGTAGCCTTGTTCAAAGGAAATGGAAAGATCTATGGAAATTGACATGGGAAACACAACTTTTTTGTCCCCCCTTTTTTCTCAGCCCTGCTTGATGGATCACCCCAAAACTTTCTGTGCGCAACAAGAATCATGAAGATTCGTCAAACGGTGTCAAAGATATAGGCAAGCCAAAAAACACTTTTTCTATGGAAACATTGTCCTAAATATAACTACCAAGTGGAAACTGCCACTAGGTAAAATATATTTATATGGAAATTCCTTTTGCTATGATCACCTCCAAAGTTTTGGACCTATGGTGCTGATTTGTTGACTTACAGTGCACTGCTGAAGCCTGCTAACCAGGACTCAGTGCCATTGTTCTGACCCTACCAATTATTGACTTGTACCCAATTGGTATGACTTTCCATACTTTTAAGTCCTTAGTATGTGCTTTCAGGGGTACCCAGGGACTGTAAATTAAAGGGCCCCACCAAAGTTGTAGCATTTACAATGCCACCTTGGCAATGCTGCGTACTTCCATTCGGTATAAAGCTGCATTAGTCTGGCCACGTCATTCTCAGGTGGGAAGGCCCGCTTCTTTTCCACCTTCTCTTAGAGGGCAAAGAGAGGAGTCATCAGGGTACCTCTCTACATGTGGCTCAGTATTCAGTAGGCAACCCTTCCAGTCCAGGGGTTTTCCTGGAAGCTATTGCTGACATGACCACTCCTACTGAACCAATTTATAACGGCTGGTCTACTATCTGGGCCTCAGAATGAAATAGACGGCGAAGGGGCACATCCTGGAGGAAGTGAGCACCTTTTAGTCATCCTAGGGGCTGCTGCACATAGATAACTATAGTAGTACAGAGTAGTGTAGAGTAGTGAGTAGTCAGCAAATGTCTGCGCAATGTCACTGGGAGTATAATGGCTGTGGCCCTAGCCGTTGGGAATTTCTGGTACTGTTCTGTTTGCCAGTGGGCAGGAGGCAAGCCAGTAAAGTAGTTTGCCATTTTTGTCTTCCCATCCTTAGACCCTGGTTGTTGAGGTCTGCCATATTTGTTTCTCGACTTCGAGCGACAAGAACAGGTTCTCCTCATGCACTAAGTCTAGCTTCCGGGAGATACAGCTGGAGTTATCTTAGCCCAATTGTGACTCCAGCTGTAGGTCTCAGGCTTCCAATTGAGTGATGTGGTGGGACTTCAGACCAACAACAGTTCGGTCATATCAGCCAGCACCTTGTAGGCTGCTAGTAAGGTCCCTATCCAGGGCTATTCAAAGGGGAGCATCAGGGACAAGGAGCAGAACCATTGGCATAGCCCTCAATAGTGGCCTTGCTAGCGGTCCACAAGGTGCTGACTGATTTGACCAAACTGTTGTTGGTCTGAAAGTAGGCCTTGAGTTCATTGTCCAGTGCTGCACATATTCCTTGTCTTGGCGATACCAGGCTTTGAGATGCTACATGGGATGTGGGTCACCCATTGTAGAGCCCACACATAGGAGGAGAGGAGCACTGTCAGAAATTTGGATTTGAGACCCTTCCCAAAGGTCGGGAGCAGTCGTAAATATGAAGTCTATACGAGATTGAGTGTGGTGTGCAGCAGAGGTGTGAGTGTATTGGTGCATAGAGACTGTGAGTAGAGGTCCAGTCAGAGAGACGCTGGGTGGTAGGCCAACCTGAGCTGAGGGAACACTCATGATGTCAAGTTCTGGGGCTAAAACAGCATTGAAGTTGCTGCCGATGTCCTTCAGTTCCTCAGGGACGGCCAATATTACTCTAGAGAGCTCACAGAGGAACACATTTAGGGCTGTTGGGGTGCGTAAGCACAGACAAGATTGATCATACGTCCTCCCGCCCTTCCAGTAAGGGTGAGGAAGCAGCCCTGAGGTCCTTTTCTTTCCCAGTGACTGTAAGGGGAAGTGAGCAGCAAAATTGGCACACCTTGGGAGCTATGGATAAATTCTGAATGAAAGACTCAGTAGTAGCTATGGTGTGTCAGAAATGAGAAATTATTCCCTCATAACCGAATTTCCTGCAGAAATAGGATAGCAGGAGGGATACAGTGTGCATATTCCAGGACTGCCTATGCTTCACCCGGTCCAGCAATTCCAGGAGAGGACCTGTAGCTATCCTATATTATGAGACGCAAAGGACATGCTAGTTAATGGGATGGGCCCAACCGATCCCGGACTGACAGACTTTCCGGGGATCCAGTCATTACTTAAGGACTGTGATTATGTACTTATGTTAAGATGGAGGAGACATCATGTAACTAGAGTACTAAGTGTGGTGCAAGTCAAAAACACGACCAAAAACAATCATGGACACAATAGTAACAGAACATTTCCCCTCCCCATCCCCCCAACCTCCCTCTCTCCATACTTCCACCCCAAAAGCATCTGTCGCAACACAACTCATAGTTGGGACAGGAGTGGTAGACCCCTCTATTTTGTAGGATCAGGGCAACTCTAGGACTTGAAGCAAATGTCAATCAAACATTTACGGTGGACAAATATTGCCAAGGGTTTGGACTGCCTTCAATTCAAATCATTGGGCTCCACTCCTGTCTCTGGTGGGAGAGTCTTGGAAGCCAGGGTGGGACCCGCCGTGGTAGGAGGCAAGAAGGCAGGAAAAGCAGTCAGTGTCAGCACCCACAGCACAGGAGTTGGGGATTGTGAGTCTGCCCTCTTTGCTCTGCATCCCAGACGGAAGCGAGTGCAACTCCGTTTCAGCTTGGGAGAGAGTTCAGGACTATTTGACCCACAGGGCCGCATGTCCAGGGTCAGATAGGTGTTTTTTTGCTGGAGGGGGTGTTATTCAGTGAGCTACATCCACGCTACTTTCAGGTTGTTGAAAAGTGAGTCTTCTTGGTGAAGACCATCCATAGGCAGGCAGGGAACAGCAGCCTATAGGGAAGATGGAGTGCCCAGAGTTTTTGTTTGACCGCTGTGTATTAGCGGCACTGCTGCTCTACCTCTCTGGTGTAGTCCAAGAAGATAATAACTTTAGTCACATTGTAATTCTGCATGAGATTGAGCGACCTGCAAGATTGTATTCCTATCCTTAAAGTTGACTACTATCATTTGCCTGGGTGTTAGTGCTCTATGAGCACTCTCAATTGCAAACCACTGAGAGTGCTGATCTGCAGGCATCTAGGACTTAATACAAGTTTGCAGAAACACCAGAAATGCTGCTGCTTGGGGAGGCTGTCCGCCTTTAGGGATCCCCACAGTGCACAGATTGCAGATTGTTGCAGCAAGAGCAGTTTTCCACGCCCTTAGCACAGCGATGGAGCTCGGCAATGTGTGAAAGGAGGTGGGAGATCTGCTGTTTCAGAATAGTAATGTGGTCTTCCACCGTGAACAGGCAGGGCTCAGCTTTGGTGATTTTAGCCATGACGTTGAGGACCTTGATGCATAAGAGCCATGTGCACACGCACCTCACCAATCTTTGTTTCAACAGAAGTTTGGGAGGCATGAATTGCTTGAAGAATGGCAGCAAGATCACCGTCAGTTGAGGCAGGTTTGTCAGCAGCAATGCCTCCAGGTTGTCCCTAGCTTGAATATACTGGTGTATACAAGTTAGAGCGCACAGTGTACAGGCCGGCTTGTCTTTACCCGTGACTAGGATGAGGTGAAGCAATGCTACTATGGTGCTGGTGGAGTCTGGCCTACTTACCACAAGCATATGGCAGCATGAGCAGCCAGGTCCCTCCTCTGGTGGAATACGGGTGATGAGCAAGGTAACTGGTGTCCCAAGAGGATCCAGGGTGTCTTTCCTGGGTGGACTAGGAGCAAGTATGTGAGTGCACCAGGCCCTAAAGTGCAGTTGGCAGACCCACCACCACTAAGTGATATAGAAATGGCACGCCTTTGTGAATAGTAGGTGGAAAGGAAATAGTAAATGTACCTGGATGGCAGGGTGTTCCAGGGCAGTAGTCAGTTTCGACTCCTTGTATGTCAGCTCCATCTGGTTGGACCACGTATGTGTCTCAAGGCCCGGGTCCCCAACTACGCCACACGGCCCAGGTCAAGGGCACTGAATGGTACTCACGGGGGGCCGGGAGAGGGTTAGAGCATAGGGATATGGTGCAGACAGGTGGGATGTCAGTGGACCGTGTTGTGGCCTTATTTACGATTCACTAGGGTTGCAGGAGGTTTCTGATAGTGAGGCCCTGCAGGGCTGTGGAGTCAACCCCGGTATGTTGTCTCACCATGTAGCCAAGGAGCAACCTTTGTGGGTGTTTGTAAAATTAGAGGAGTTGCGGGATGGAAGGTGGGCCCAGCCGCAGTACAGGCCTGACAACCCCAGTGTGATTCAAGTGACTGCTGCAACACTCGCTGTGCAGTGATTTTTAGTTTCAGAGCTGCCGTGACCTCACATTGGGCCTGCATAGATGTGGTGGTGCTCCAGCACCCCGTGGCCGAGTACAATCCCACAGAGTCTGCACAGCTTCTTAGGCACCGCCATAGCCATTAGGTTTCAAGGGTCTCCTGGATCCAAGTCTGGTACCATGCACAGGACAGTCAGCAGAGATTCACCTGTAGCACAGGCAGACGTCCAAGTGGTTCCCATCCCAGCAGCAGGCCCCCAGGGCAGAATGGTTCTTAGTGGATCTTGGAGGCACAGCAGCACCATGTAGTAGTCCGGTATAGATCGGAATAGTTTCTCTTGCCATACAGTCCGGTACCTGGTATTGTAGCTGGAGGTGAAGGGCAGTATGAGCCCAAGCCCTGAGGCCACTTGCAATGCTCGCCAGCTGGGATGGTACTTACCTTTTTCCTCCTCGGTGGAGTGGAGGGCTGAGCTCACTGCAGGACCAGCTGGTTGATGAGGCATTGCATGGCGGCTGCCATGTTGTCAGGCCGCCAGTTCAGATTGAAACCGGGAGGAGGATTTTGCCTTGAGTGGTCTTATGTCTGTGCAGTGGGAGAGGAGGGGTTCAGAGCCCCACAGAACTGTAAGGGGGAAGAAAAATGTCCTAGAGATGCAAGGATGGAAGCAGATGATGGAGGGTTCCAGGGCACTCTAGAAGTGCGACGGCAAACTTGACGCTCCAAGCCCTTCCCCCCCATTGTTAAATGAAAAGGGTGAGCCAGGGCCTGAGGGGTGGGTACAAAGTTATGAGAGAGGGCTGTATGGGCCCCCTTGTTGAGTCTTCTGAAGGCTTTGATGTAAAAATAATAGCTCTCCCCACTAGGGACATGTGGTTCCACAGGCTGGCTCCCCAGTTATACTCTGGGATCTCTGAGACCCTATGCATCATGAGAGCTAGCTCATATGGTGAAAGCCAGCTGTCAAATCCCCCAGTACAGATTTCATACATTTTTAAGTGGGGGAATGAGGCCCCCTCCCTAAGTCGTAGGCCGGTCCCGGGGACTCATCCCCTGGAGCTCTAAGTATGTCTTGCGCTTCTGGCTTTAGGTCAGGGAAGAATGTTTGCTCCTGCTGCTGGTGTGGGGCTATATTCTGCTCCCACATGGCAGAAGCATAGATGTTGGCTCTTCCCAGTGCCCAGGATGGGTGCTGGCTGTGGAGCCAGCAGGGACAACAGGGGCTTAGAGGTTCCCTTTGAGTCCCTCAACATATTATGGAGATGTGGGTTCCCCAGGGAGGACTGGGGCACTAATCAAACACAAATATAGTTTGTGCCTGCACCTACAATGATTGCTGGCCAGGGATCTGGTAGGGACCCAGATTGCATTGGGGTTCCCCACCATGGCTTCAACAAATAAAATGTTGTGGGGCCCGGGTGGGAACGGCACTCCCACTAATAAAAAAACATAAAAGGCAAAAAAAGTTATAATAATTTATTATTCACTGCTTCCAAACTGAAGCTTTCCATAATGAACTTCAAGGCAAATTTGCAAATTCTTCCTCCTTTTGAGTACCCCAATCTGGCCAGGGGCACCATTGCATGTTTGCAGCATCCCCTCAAAAATACTGCAAAAACGTAACCCTGAAAATATTAACCCTATGTTTCCTGTAGTCCATGAAATGGCTCCAGAATAATTTGATTATATTTTTAAGCTTTCCCAGAATTTGAGCTCTTCAGCTTGGAAATGCAGGATCCCTTGTGATTGGTCTTATGGCTAAATGATGTGGCTTGAAGAGTGTGAAAGAAAGAGTCTGGCACATGTTTAATTTTGTTTTAATACAAATGCTCTATTTAAATGCTTATTGACAGACACTGCAATGATCCCTTGTCAAAACCAAAAGGTCTCTCTTTTATACATTGGCAGTGACTTACATTAAAAAAACTAGAAATGTACTAATTATTGTTAACTGAAGTAACTATAACTTACATTCTCACCATAAACTGCTTGTATCCTCACATATTACATTACTTATAACATGTTTAATGACGGCATTGAGAACATCACTGATGCCATCTAAAATATCAATTTACAACAGTATTGTGCATGGCAAGGGCTCAAGTCATAGTGAATATATAGTGAGGCACTTCCCAGACTGAGTCCTCAAGTCTTAACGTGGCTTCCTCAACACCTTTGTTGATGTTGAGGGCAGCCAATCAGGTCTAATTGTTTTATCTGTTGGTTCCATTGTTCCTTCACAGCCTAAAATATCCATACATTTTGAACCTCAATTGCACAGAAACTACTGAAAGGAGTTACACTAAATCACTCCCTTTCTGCCAAATTTGGTGTAATTTTGTTCAGACATTTTTCTGTATCAACGTTCAGTTTCTTTGGTAAAATTGCATAGTTGAAAAGGAATTTTGTGACCCTGCCCTTTTTCTTGGGTTTTGCATGATGGATCACCCCAAAACTTTTCAGAAAGGGGCTGTGAAGGATGGGACTATTTTAAAAAGTTTTGTGAAGATTTGTCAAAACAGCAACAAAGTTATTAGCAATCCAAAAAATCAATATCCTATGGAAATCTGGTCCTAAATCTAATCTACCCAGTTGCAACATTTTAAGCAAACATTACTGCCTTACAATGAAATGTTATTGGATGAACATATGAGTGGCAATGTGCAGTGTTTGTTTGCTTTTTCTGTGTCACCTCCTGGCACAATAAGCAGCTGAGGTGGTGATGTACAAGGGCTTGGGGGCGTCCAGGAGGAACAGTTCTGGGGCACTATTTGGCCCTCCACTAGAGCTGCCAGTAATAACTAAAAATTTGACACCAAACCAATTAAATCAAGGAAATAAATTGACGTTAAGTTTGGAAACTTCACAGCTTTAATGAGGTTCGGCTCACCTGTATGTTAACTCAGATAAATCCACAAATGTTTTATCTGTGCCCAAAGTTTTCAGTTTAGTTACTGGGATCAATGAGAAGAGCTTGGAGAGAGTTGCTGACATTTTCTTTTACCACATCCGCATGACTAATTATTTTCTGTTAATTACTAAAGCAAGTAATTTGTGCACTTATGGAAAAATATACACATTTGCATACACCCACCCCACCCACAAACATACCGACAGGCAAATCACAATTGTGTAAGTAGAACCCCATTCAGAGGGCCACAGGTCAAGCAGGAGCTACTGGGCCTAACCATGATGGTTGAGGCCTTTTACTCCCAATTTCCTGGCCCCGCCTCAGTATGGATCCCACTCAACTAGGCCAAGAATCCCTTTCTGCACTTGACTCTCAGATTGGTAGTGTAGGACGAGCAGTCAACGCTCTTTCGGGGGGAAGAAGTATTTTAATTCTAACACTCTGCATGCAAAGATAAACAACATTCAAAAGCAATAACACAATACTTCTTAAAGTTAGAGCTCTAGTAGTTGTCAGGTCACCCCCTGTCCTTCCAACCCTAGTACAAAAGGTTAAATGTTTTTCCCCATTCACTGATGACTGCATCCAGGGAATGCAAACTATTAGGCCGTATTCAAGAATTCTCCCCTTGGAATCCTTTCATAAGTTCAGTCACTAGAGTCCATGGGGTTGCAGCACCAATGGCGGTGTTAACGTGTCCTTTTATGATAATTTATTACACCTCAGGACTCGTTTTAGGCCAATGAATCTTTTGACACAGTTGAGAGACACCTTAGGACGAGATAGCTGATCAATATGTCAATCAATACGCCTATAATGTCATCAATATTTATCACAACAATACATTTCACTTTAGTCAAAGTCATTAATAAATTCAAAACACTACCATGACCTTTCAGTCATGAATAACCACACCATTTTAGTAGAATGTTATGAGTTTTATTCCCTATTGATTACAGATCTAAGAGCAGATGCGTTAATCTCTACACCAGGAAACATAAAAGCATAGTTACGATATGGCAGCTTTGATAAGATTTCAATAAAGTGAGAATCACAAACATCAGAACATAACACGACGTAAACATAGATCAATTTAGCAGAGTGTCAATAATGCGTCAGTTCAACAAAACATAGTCGGTCGTTTGTCTATTTGCGTCAGTTTGGTGAACACCTGTCCTAACCACTGATTAGCATCCGCATGTTGGGCTTCATGTAAAACAATTTAGAACACCAATTTGGAAAATATCTAACTATGGTCTCTGTCATAAATAAGCAGTTGGTACCTAGAAAGGAAAAGCAAACAGACAAATTACAAATGCATTGTCATAATTACCCTCCAAGGATTAGGTAAGCACACGGGTTCAGTCTTCGTCTTCAGGACATCAGTCAATCGCCATCTGTCAGAACTCAGCTCTGGGGCAAAAGGGGTACTTCCCTCATAAGGAGGTAAAGTGTAAATGGGCAATCTAAGGACAAGGATGGTTTAAGTAAAACCAAGTAAGTCACCGGACAGAGTGACAAAGTTTCTGGATAAAATCAATAGCATTCCCTACCTAATTCTAAATGGCTCCCCCGTGTCATGGGTTTTTATCCTTTTTTTGTGGTACATTCCCCCAAATTTCTATTGGACATTTGTTATACCCCACTATCTTTAACCTATCAGAAAACACATTAGGTCACCTAACACTTCACCCCATATTATTTTACAGACATTTTATTGGTCTCCATAATTGACGTCTTCAGAGGTGGCACATCCGGTATGATTTAATCTTTCTGTAATTCTTTGCACATCTTTTGGTCAGTAGCTCCATTGTCTTCACCAGTTTGAATGACCTTGTACATTACATTAATCTACACTGTTTCATTTTGTTTTAACATTATTCTATAAGCAAGGACAAATTCATGGGAACGGATCTAGCATGGTTACATTCGTCTTTTAGTTTAAAGGAAAAAACACACGGGGTCATGTCCTTTTGTGAGTCAGCACACTGCAAGATAGAAAAATACATTTAATATGAGAGCCAAGCAGCTAAGCTTCGGCTCATGCTGAGTTATGGCCTATGTGGATTTCAGCACAGATTCAATAACGCAATCATTAATAATTAGTACAAACTTATTCAAATACATAATATTACATAAACATTTTAGTCATCATTATTAGTCTAAGTATGCATTGGCGGTCACTCCCCGTGGTCACATTTCAGGTGCATATTCAAGCAAAATTACTATTACAGTTTATATACGGCATTATCACACATTTTTTCATAACGTTTTATGTTAATATAGATTATATAAGCTACACTCTCTCAGTCCCTCCTCTGATGACGTTCGTTATCACACAAACCTTTCCCTTTGACCCTTTACTTTAATTTTTCACCTTGCGCATAATGCGCATTTTAACATCTTGTCCCTTGTGTAAACTTTCGCAAATTTCATTAAACATTTTCTCCCTTTCACTTTCTTCATTCTTTGTATTCCTCTTTGTCCAATCTCTTTTAATTTTATCATTAATTTTGCATGCTCCCCATAATCCTAATAAACAGGCCAGAACAATTAATAGACCCCCTAATATTTTTTCAAGAACCCTACTCCAAATATTGCTAAACCAGCTCCCTACTCTGGCACTTCTTTTTCCTATTTTTTCCCATACTCCAGGTTCCTTCAAATCCTTCAAATCTGCACTATATTTAGTTAGGTTAGTAAGCATACCTCTAATCTTTTTACTATTGTCCGGTATATATGAGCAACAATGATGCTCGTTGAGCATCTTGCAGACTCCGCCGCTTTTTGCTAAAAGAATGTCTAAAGCAAGCCGATTCTGAAGAGTCATAGCTTTTTCCGCAGCAAGTTCAGTATCCATCAGGAGTACAGCCCCTGTAAAATGTGTCAGCATGTTATCCACAATAGTAGACAACTTTTGAATCTTTATGGAGTTTAAAATAACCCCTACTGAAGGAATTATGGCTCCAAATATGTCACCAACGACAGCAGCTGCTGTCTCTCGTTTTTGTCTAACATGTTGTAATTTAGACGTTTTAGGTATTTGCTTTAAGTCATCAATCTGATAAATCTTTGGGAAAACTATTCCCAAATAACATGTCTCATACCATCCCTTAGGTAGACGGTAATAAGCATTAAGTCCACAGATATAATAAATCCCAGGGATCTCTGGATCCTGTCCATTTAACATGAATGTCTATTTACTCTGAAACAAAAACACATGCCTGCATTCACTCGTTCCAGGAAATAAAGTGTCATGTTCAGATTTCGGCCTATATTTACAAAGCCTCCCTACATGTAATGCATCTATAGCTGATTTGCCTTGCATCTTTATTGCAGTGTAAGCATAATCATTTGCATATGTGCGTTTCTCTAGCCCCTTTTCTAATCTTTCTTTCAATGCCTTGCGTCTATCATCAGTGTGGTCTAAGAAGCTTTTCTCTACAGGTGTCAACAAGCAAGTCAGATTATTGCGGTGTGCATAAGCTGTCCGAAATGTAAGCGTTGGTTCAAAGAAACCTCTAACTAACTTTATACTATGCTCCTTAGCTAATTTGTTCAGAAACTCAATCACTGGCACAAAAGAAAACACCAAATCCAAATTTGAATAAAAATATTGCACATGCTCCTGATTATAGAATCTTGTTAATAGCAAGCTACAACTTATCCCGTATGTTAATGGAAGACTATGATATGTGACCCCTTCTTGTACTGATGAAGGAATCTTTGTGCACACATAACAGTTCTTTGCATCCATGGTTTCAACATACTCATTTAGCAAGCGATAGAAGACATTAGTGGAAAGTTCCCCCTTTGAGTTAGTTCCCTCATGCAAGTGTTTTGTATCCTGCTCAAACGTTTCCCACGGTGTTAGTGTTGTAGTCTCAGATTTTGAAGCAGTGTTAGTTGCTTTCTTATCCAACCACGGCATTCCCACAATCATTCCTACAATTATTATCGCACACAAAATACCTAATATAAGACTTAACCAACCACACACCTTACCTCTTTTGTTACTACCTCTATTATAAGCCATGTCTGTAAAGAATCAGACAGCAGAACAACAATCAACTCAAGGACGATATAAAACTCTTTTTTTATCTTGATGCACAAGTCTCTCTCTCTCTCTCTGCATGTATTTACAGCATTTCACTCACTCCAGGACCCTCTTGTCAAATCAGGTTAGCAGCTTGTCATAATCGGGTTTTCAAAGTCAATTCAGGCTATCAATGTCACATCCGGTAGTTTATAAGTCTCTTTCTCAGCTTTTCAGCTTTCGATTTTAATTTTGATTTTAACAAAGTCTCTCTCTTTAATTGATTTCAGGTACCATAGTATTGGCCTGGTACTTCTCGATCAAAACAGAACGCTAAGAATTCTTGTTGCCCTTCAGATGTTGTTGCATATGCCCATTCAGGACCTGTGTACCTTCTATTTGTGGTTCTTTTTCTTTTCAATCTGCGTTCGCCTTGCAATTCTCCTTCACTTAGAATCTCTATTCGGGATGTATCAGTTTCTTCTGTTATTGTTTCACCTGGTACAGTCCTTTCTTTCGCAGTCTGTTTCTCTGGCCAGTTATCTCCCTTATGCGTCTTCTTCCTGCTTGCCCTTTCAGGACGCTGAACAGCACCCTCCTCTTGTGCTATGGTGTTTTCTCTTGATGGACCTGCAACTGGCTCAGGGGATGCTGGTGTGCTTTGATCTCTCTCTACTATTTCCCATTCTTCTTCTTCTGGATCTGTGACAGGTTCAAGCTCTAGCCCGTATCCGTCTACTTCTGGGAGAACCTCTCCTTGATTTAGTTCTCCTGCTGCCTCTACTGAGATAGGCACACTGTCACATCTCTCAAACTCATTTACTGTTTGATGGACTAGGCTGTTCTCAGTGGGCTCTCCTACAGTCTCAGCTCCCCCTTGGCTATTTCCAGGCCCTGAGACTTCCTTCTCTAGACTTGCTGAGTCAGATACTTCAAGTTCCTCATCAGTTGGACACGTTACCTTCTTTGTGTGACTGGCATGTATCCAATTTGGAACGCCTGCACATTTCACAGCAGTGGTTGTTGTCAGTATTACTTGATATGGCCCCTTCCAGCGCGGCTCCAAACACGACTTTCTCATGCGCTTCTTGACAACCACCCAGTCACCGGCTTGCAGGGTGTGACCTGGATCACTGATCGGTGGCAATGTGTTGGCCTCTACCTGGTGAGAAAAAGAGCGAACCACGTCAGCCAAACCTTTGCAGTAGTCCAACACCATATCATCTGTGATATTCACAAGAGCATTTGCAGGTACTGAGGGTAGCCTCATAGCTTTACCCATAAGGATCTCGTGGGGTGATAGTCCTGTCTTCTTATCAGGGGTGTTTCTCATGGACATCAGCACTAAGGGCAATGCATCTGGCCATTTCATATTGGTAGCTGCGCACATCTTTGACATTCTCGACTTCAAGGTACCATTCATTTGTTCTACTAGTCCTGATGCTTCAGGGCGGTAGCTACAATGCAGTTTCTGTTCAATGTCTAATGCAGCACACAAGAGCTTAATCACCTCATTGTCGAAGTGTCTGCCCCTATCTGATTCTATAGAGACCGGAAACCCGAACCTGGGTATTAGTTCCCTAAGCAGCAGCTTTGCAGCTGTGAGACTGTCATTTCTATGTGTAGGGTAAGCTTCAATCCAGTGGCTGAAAACACACACAATCACCAACACGTATTTCAATCCTCCACAAACAGGCATCTCAATGAAATCCATTTGCATCTTGCTAAATGGACCGCCAGCTCTCCCTATGTGGCTCAAAGTTACCACAGTCCCTTTTCCTGCATTCATCTGTTGACAGATTATGCATCTGTGACAAGTAACCTCTGTGGCGTGTCTGAATTTCGGGTTAAACCAGCCAATCTTGAATGATCTGATCATTGCATCTCTCCCAAGATGTGCCTGTCCATGATAAAGCCTTGCAAATTGTGACAGGAGACTATTTGGCAAAACCAGTTTCCCCTCTTCTGAGACCCATAAGTCATCAGCCCTTTGTACACATTGCATTCTCTGCCAGGAGTGTTTCTCCTCTCTGCTAGCTCGACCCTGTAGTGTTTTTAGCTCATCTAGTGTATCAACCACCCTTAATGCAAAATTCAAGCATGTGTCATTTTCAGTTTGCCGTAACAATTCATACTGGTCCTTAAACGATATACAGTTCAATGCGCAAAACCTTGCGACTTGATCTCATAGCGGTTTCCCATGGACACAAAGGCCCTCATTACAACATTGGCGGTAAAAGCCGCTTACCACCGTGCAGAAGACCGCCAACACACCGCCGTGGCCGCGGAATTCCGCCACAGCTATTATGACCCACATCTCGGAACCCGACAAAATTCAGACACCCACACAAGTCTGCCACACCAAAGGTCAGTGATAAACTGGCAAAAAAAAAAACTCCACCGTCACGCCAACATAAATACGCCCACACTATCACGACACACGAATCCACGCGGCGGTCTTTCAACCGCGGTATTCCACAGTACCACCACACCAGCACCCCACCCCCTGAAGAGGGAGAACCACCCCGCAAACGGTCCCTGAGATCCAGGAACAAGACAGAGCACGATGCCAAGACCCCTGCCAAGAAATGAGACCACCCTGATTGTCATCCCACTGTCCCACTTTGTCACCCTGTCCATATTGAAACTGCCCCAGCTCCACTTCCTATGCCCGTATGGGCAATGCACCTGTGAAACTAATAGACTGGACTCTGCCATGGACACTCCTCCGCCATCACCCCTCACCATTTAACTTCCCCCTCCAATATTTTGTATTTAAATAAACACACCTAAAGCACCAAAAGATCTGGAGTCTGTCTGTGATTTCGAAATAGTGTATTTGCAATTACAGTGACAAAATGTACATGAAATAGTAATGTCAACATACCTATGTCACACAGCTCTAGTCCCTGAGGAATCCAAGCAGATGACACACTTTGGGACCCACACCTGTGAAACCGTAAGGGAAAGTGACAACTCAGTGACCATACACTGTGTGAAATCGACAGGCAGGATAGAGGTAGAAGTGTAAAAGTACATGTAGTAGGCAGGAATGTATTCTCACCTGTGTTTCACCGGAAATATTGCTGGATGACTGGGTCCCTGTTCTGCATGTCTTCTTCCTCTGCTTCCTCCTCATCACTGTCCACAGGCTCCACAGCTGCCACAACACCGCCATCTGGACCATCCTCCTGCAGAAAAGGCACCTGTCGTCGCAAAGCCAAGTTGTGAAGCATACAGCAGGCCACGATGATCTGGCACACCTTCTTTGGTGAGTAGAATACGGATCCACCTGTCATATGGAGGCACCTGAACCTGGCCTTCAGGAGGCCGAAGGGCCGCTCGATCACCCTCCTAGTTCGCCCATGTGCCTCATTATAGCGTTCCTCTGCCCTTGTCCTGGGATTCCTCACTGGGGTCAGTAGCCATGACAGGTTGGGGTAACCAGAGTCACCTAATAGCCACACACGGTGCCTCTGGAGTTGACCCATCACATAAGGGATGCTGCTATTCGCATGATGTAGGCGTCATGCACTGAGCCAGGGAACATGGCATTCATATGGGAGATGTACTGGTCTGCCAAACATACCATCTGTACATTCATCGAATGATAACTCTTCCGGTTCCTGTACACCTGTTCACTCCTGTGGGGGGGGGGGCAAAGCCACATGGGTCCCATCAATGGCACCTATGATTCCCCCAAGGGCATAGAAATCACCTTTCACTGTAGACAAATCCTCCACCTGAGGGAAAACGATGTAGCTCCGCATGTGTTTCAGCAGGGCAGACAACACTCTGGACAATACGTTGGAAAACATAGGCTGGGACATCCCTGATGCCATGGCCACAGTTGTTTGAAAAGACCCACTTGCAAGGAAATGGAGCACTGATAGCACCTGCACTTGAGGGGGGATTCCTGTGGGATGGCGGATTGCTGACATCAGGTCAGGCTCCAACTGGGTACACAGTTCCTGGATTGTGGCACGGTGAAACCTGTAGGTGATAATCAAATTTCTTTCCTCCATTGTCGACAGGTCCACCAGCGGTCGGTACACCGGAGGATTCCGCCATCTCCTCACATGTGCCAGCGGACGGTGCCTATGAAGGACAACAGCGAGCACAGAGTCAAACAACTCAGAGGTATGTACCCACAGTCTACACAGAACACCATTCATACACAAAATGTGGTCTGTATGTGTGTTGAGAGTAGGCCTAGGAATGTGTGACACAGTTGGTAATTAGGCCATGTGGGCCCCTGAAATGGCGGCTGCCTGACCTCTAAAGTGGGACAATGGGATGTGAGGTAACTGCGCTGGTGTTGTACACCGTTGCGGTAGGCGGTCAAAGACCGCGGCGCAATGCTGCATTGGTTAACATTGGACCCTATGGGTCCCAGGAGCCAATGACGATGTACGCCGGCGGTGATGGTACGCACCGCCGCGGACGTGACCGACATTTTCTATCTGTTGAATCACTCGATACCTGATCTTCGACAGGAGAGGACCTACACTGCAAGTGCTGCTGTGACCTCGGTCTGGAAGTGACAATGGCTTGTGCGTCTGGGGAAAGGGCCCCTGCCTTCACATCGGAGGAGTTGGAGAAGCTCGTCGATGGGGTCCTCCCCCAGTACACGCTACTCTACGGTCCTCCAGACCAACAGGTAAGTAGACAGGGAGCATGAAAGATGGTGGGTGCATGTGCAACATGGCAAGGGTAGGGTTGGGGGCCACTCACTTTGACGGCGCAGTTGGTAATGACTTCTCTTCTTCCCCTGTACATTTCACGTAGGTCAGCGCCCACCAGAAGAAGGATATTTGGTGTGCCATCGCCAAGGACGTACGGACCCTGGGGGTCCACCACAGACGGAGCACCCACTGCTGCAAAAGATGGGAGGACATTCGCCGCTGGAGCAAGAAGACGGCAGAGGCTCAACTGGTGATGGCCTCCCAACATGGGAGGAGTGCCCATCGAACCATGACCCCCCTGATGTTCAGGATCCTGGCGGTGGCCTACCCGGAGTTGGATGGGCGCTTGAGGGCATTACAGCAGACACAAGGGGGTGAGTACACTCTCATTCAGCTGACTTTGCGCGCAGTGGAATGGTCTGGGTGGGGGAGGAGGGCTGTGGGTTTCCCTAGGCCAGGGCGAGTTCCGTAGGCTAGGCCCCTTCGTAAGGCATGGCCCTGTGGCCCCCCACACCACCTCTGTAGAGTGCCAAGTACAGCTATTCATGCACCTGTGTCATCTATGTGTGCATATGTCGTCCATAGCCTTGTAGGCCATTTCCCAGGAATTGCACTGTAGAGCCCAACAGCGCGACGTAGTGCAGGGGGCTTCTGTGTCTGTCTTGTCCGCCAACGGTAGCGGTAAGCCATGCACTCAACCTGGTTTTCTTCTGTTCCCCCCTTTTTTTGCGGTCTCCCTGTTCTTGTGTGCATTAGCATCATCAGGCGGAGGGGCAGTGGCACCGGAGCACAAGGGAGCTGCATCCCACATGGCCATGGGGGGCCACACTACGGACTCTGAATACACCAGTGGGATGGAGGGCGAGGGGAGCACCACGGCGGTGACAGGAGCTGAAACCAGCAACACGGATTCGTCCTCCGATGGGAGCTCCCTTGTTGTGGCGGCAACATCTGTGCCCCCCACTTCTACAGGTACAGCCACCACCCCCCCTACCAGCACCGCCCTCCCAGCAGTCCCTCAGCCTTCGCCCCGTGCCCGCTCACCCAGGAGGGTGGGCATCACCTTCGCCCCAGGCACGTCAGCCCCTGCCCCTGTCACCTCTGCTGCCCTCAGTTTGGAGGCCATTGACCTCCTCAGGTCCCTCACTGTTGGGCAGTCTACCATTTTGAATGCCATCCAGGGTGTAGAAAGGGAGTTGCAACAAACAAATGCATTCCTGGAGGACATTCATTCTGGTCAGGCGGCCCTTCACCAAACCTTTCAGCACTGATGGCAGCCATTGTCCCTGTGTCTAGCCTCCCCCTCCAACTTCCTCCACCCAGACCCAATCCTCTGTACCTCTGCCTATCCCAAGCACACCATCAGCCTGCACACACCTCACCACACAAGGGAAGCTGAGGCAAACATAAGCACCACACATCCCACAGGCACTCACGCAAGCATCACACACATACAGACACACCAACATCCACTGCCTCCACTGTGTCCCCCTCCTCCCTCCCAGTCTCGTCTATACTCACACCTGCATGCACTACCTCTACAGCCACTACGTCCCTCACCAGCACACCCACCAGCACACCCGCTCATGTACAGTCACCACCCCCACTACCATTCACACGTCCCCTGTGTCCTCTCCCAGTGTGTCTGTGACGCCCCCTCTGAAGATACACAAACGCAGGCACACACCCACCCAACATACATCCACCTCACAACAGCCTCCAGCGCATGCACCTGCACCCAAAGCCACAAAACTTACACCTCCTACAACCACCACCTCTTCCTCCACTCCCAAACCCCCTCCAGCTACCCGTCCCAGTGTCTCCAAACAACTTTTCCTATCCACCCTTAACCTATTTCCCACCACCCCCCGTCCAACTCATAGGTCCCGAACTCGAAGCTCAGCCACAAAATCTCCGGGACCAGTGGTGCCTGTTGTCACAGGTATGTGGAGTGCACCGGCCACCAGGACAGCCAGTGTGTCACGGAGCCACAGCACAGCCAGTCCCCCCCCCTGTGAAGCACCAGAAGTTGGCCAATGGCCAGCTGTGACTCCTCCCAAGGTGGGGAACGGCCAGAAGAAACCCGGTAAGTCTGGGAGGAGCAGCACGGCGGAGAAGACCGCCATCATCCCCGCTGGCCAGGAAGGCCCCACCAGCCCCATTGTCGCTGCCCAGGAGGCCACCACCTGCCCCATCGTCGCTGCCCAGGAGGCCACCGCCAGCCCCATCGTCGCTGCCCAG
The DNA here is from genome assembly GCF_031143425.1 of Pleurodeles waltl. NCBI lineage: Eukaryota > Metazoa > Chordata > Amphibia > Caudata > Salamandridae > Pleurodeles > Pleurodeles waltl. Next base: position 353,770,616 of record NC_090438.1, read on the forward strand.
GAGGGCCCCGCCAGCCACAGCCCAGCTGTCAAGGAGGGCCCCGGCCAGCCTCAGCCCAGCTGCCCAGGAGGGCCCCGCCAGCCATAGCCCAGCTGCCCAGGAGGGCCCCGCCAGCCACAGCCCAGCTGACCAATGAAGGACCGCCAGCCCCAGCCCAGCTGGGCAATGAAGGACCGCCAAGTCAAGCACCGCTGAACAGGGCAAGCACCGCTGAACAGGGTAAGGACCGCCAATTCATGCACCGCTGAACAGGGCAAGCACCGCTGAACAGGGCAAGGACCGCCAACTCAAGCACCGCTGAACAGGGCAAGGACCGCCAAGTTAAGCACCGCTGAACAGGGCAAGCACCGCTGAACAGGGCAAGGACCGCCAAGTCAAGCACCGCTGAACAGGGCAAGCACCGCTGAACAGGGCAAGGACAGCCAACTCAAGCATCGCTGAACAGGGCAAGGACCGCCAACTCAAGCACCGCTGGACAGGGCAAGCACCGCTGAACAGGGCAAGGACCGCCAAGTCAAGCACCGCTGAACAGGGCAAGCACCGCTGAACAGGGCAAGGACCGCCAACTCAAGCACCACTGAACAGGGCAAGCACCGCTGAACAGGGCAAGGACCGCCAACTCAAGCACCGCTGAACAGGGCAAGGACCGCCAACTCAAGCATCGCTGAACAGGGCAAGGACGCCAACTCAAGCACCGCTGAACAGGGCAAGCACCGCTGAACAGGGCAAGGACCGCCAAGTCAAGCACCGCTGAACAGGACAAGCACCGCTGAACAGGGCAAGGACCGCCAACTCAAGCACCACTGAACAGGGCAAGCACCGCTGAACAGGGCAAGGACCGCCAACTCAAGCACCGCTGAACAGGGCAAGGACCGCCAACTCAAGCACCGCTGAACAGGGCAAGCACCGCTGAACAGGGCAACGACCGCCAAGTCAAGCACCTCTGAACAGGGCAAGCACCGCTGGCCCATGAGCGGCAGGGGCACTGATGCAACAGGGACCGTCACGGGGTGAGTGATGCACTCTGGGCACCAGTCCCCCTCCAGAACCAGTGGAGACATGCATCCACTACGTCTGTCCTTGGCAGGATGAAGCACTCTGGGCACCAAGCCCCCTCCAGAACCAGTAGAGACTGTCATCCACTTGAGAGACTGTGGCTTTGCACTCCCCAGGATGCAGCAGTGGGCAAACTACCCACTGTAGAGACTTGAGAGACTGCGGCTTTGCACTCCCCAGGATGCAACAGTGGGCAAACCACCCACTGTAGAGACTTGAGAGACTGTGGCTTTGCACTCCCCAGGATGCAGCAGTGGGCAACCCACCCACTGTAGAGACTTGAGAGACTGTGGCTTTGCACTCCCCAGGATACATCAATGGGCATGGAGGCCCCTCGTGGATCTGGCGTCGTGCACTCATCTGGCTGAGGTGCCCCCCTTACCTGCCCCCTGAGGTGCCTGTTGTATTTCTATCTGATGCCCCTGCAGTGTTCTCTCTGTTTTGATCTGGTTTCGTGTACGGGCCTCGCCCATGCATTTTGGGCTCAGTGGTCCACGGACTATAAATGGTGCAATACCTGGACTACTAATCTTGGTGTATATTTTGTTAATAGTGTATATATGTATATTTTTGCTTACGGAATGTTGATATATTACAATGGTTACACTCATTTCCTTTTGTCTTTGCATTCTTCGGGGGGGTTAGGGGGTGTAACTGTAATGTATAGATATGCATTGGTGTGTGTGTTGTAGTGGGTGAGGGTGGGGGTGGGGGTGTTGCATGTGTGTGTCCCTGTTTTTTGCCTCCCCCCTGTGTCGTAGGTGCAGTACTCACCGTAGTCTTCGCCGCCGGCATTGGTGCTCCTGGTACAGGAGCAGGAAGACTATCGCAGGGAGAATATGGAGTTCTGGCTCCATGGTGTCCTCCTTCCTCGTGGAGTGGGTAGAGGTGAGCGTTTTTCCTTCGAAATTCCTGTTTCCGCCGTGTTTTTATCCGTGGTGAATCCGCCCCGGAAAAGGTGGCGGATTGGCCTGTCATAATAGTGTGGGCGGTACATTGTCCTCCACCTGTCTGTTGGAGGGGACCGCCAAGCTGTTTGTACCGCTGTGGCGGTCGGAGTGTTAAAGTGGTTGTCTTTGTTGGCGGTTTCCGCCACGATAGTAATTCCAAAATGTTTACCGCCGGCCTGTTGGCGGTCTTACCACCACTTTAACACCGTCCGCCAGGGTTGTAATGACCATCAAAGTCTTGTGACCTAACATGAGCATTGCATTTCACCACGGCAATTTCAAGAGGTAACTGAATCGCATGTAACAAATCCTTAATTTGTTCACCATTTTTCACAGGAGAACCAGAAGAGGTCATAAAACATCTCTGTGACCACAATTGGCCAAAATCATGTACAATTCCAAATCCATATCTGCTGTCAGTATAGATAGTGACTCTCAGATTTTCAGCTGCGTGGCATGCCTTAGTAAGGGCAATTAGCTCTGCAACTTGTGCGGAATACACTCTCTCGAGCCAGGAAGCTTCAATGATACCAGCTATGGTACATATAGCGTAACCGGTTCAGGATCCATCAACAAACATAATGCAGTCATTTTCTTTTAACTGCGTATCTTGAATATCAGGTCGGGGCTTGGTACATAGTTCTGTTACCTCAGACAATCATGCTCCACTTCCTCTTCATTATTAATCTCAATACTTTCAACAGGAAGTAGAGTTGCCGGGGTCAATAGAGTACATCGCTTCAGTGAGACATTAGGCGACCCCAAAATGATTGTCTCATATCGGGTAAGTCGGGCATTTGTCATGTGCTGAGTTTTAGTCCGAGTCAACAGAATTTCAACTGAATGTGGAACCATTACTGTTAGGGGATGTCCCATCACTATGCCTTCACACTGCGTGAGGCTTTGAGCAACTGCTGCAACTGCAGGCAAACAACCCGGTAAGGCTGCTGCGACGGGGTCCAAGGTAGCTGAAAAGTATGCTACAGGGCAGTTTGCATCTCCATGGACCTGTGTTAAGACAGACAAAGAACAAGCATCACATTCATGATAAAACAAAAGAAAAGGCTTCATATAATCAGACATACCCAGAGCTGTTGCCCTGCACATGCACTCTCTCAATTCCATGAAAGACTCAAGCTCTTCCTTGGATAAGGCTATGGCATACGGTTCATCCTTAATCTCTTTGCCTGTCAACTTTATCAATGGTTTTGAGATAATCAAAAAGTTGGGTATCCATTGGTGACAGTAGCCCACCATTCCCAAAAACATCCTGACATCCCTCTTTGTTGTCGGGGGGTTCATTTGCAAAATAGCTGTCACCCTTTCCTTTGATATTCTCCTGGACCCTCTCTCAATCAAGTGTCCTAAGTACTTTACTTCTTTCTGACAGTACTGCAGCTTCTTTGGCAACACTTTGGGGGTTATTCTAACTTTGGAGGAGGTGTTAATCCGTCCCAAAAGTGACGGAAAAGTGACGGATTTACCACCAGCCGTATTACGAGTCCATTATATCCTATGGAACTCGTAATACGGCTGGTGGTATATCCGTCACTTTACCGTCACTTTTGGGACGGATTAACACTCCTCCAAAGTTAGAATAACCCCCTTTATGTCCGTTCTTTCCTAAGTGATTCAGTAAGGCAAATGTGTCATACCTACAGTCGTCTTATGTCCTAGACGCAATCAGCAAGTCGTCAATGTACTGTACTAGAGTCAAACTGAAAGGCAGTACTAAGGATTCTAAGTCCTTCTTCAATATCTGATTGAAGATGGACGGTGACTCAGAAAACCCTTGAGGAATTCTGCACCAACTGTACACCTTGTCCAGGAATTTGAAACTAAATAAAAACTGGCTGTCCTCATGAAGAGGCACCAAAAAGAAGACTTGTGACAAGTCTACAACGGTGAACCATTCAGCATCACACAGAACCTGAAACATGATCACTGCTGGGTTTGGCACTATGGGGCAACACTTCACCACAATCTTGTTTATTTTTCTCAAATCCTGTACAATTCGAACCTTTCCACAAGGCTTTTTCAATCCCATTATCGGTGAATTACATGGGCTGCTCAATACCTCCTTCAGGACTCCTTGTTTTACAAAGTCCGCAATTATTTGCGACACCTGAATAAGGACATCTTGTGCCATATGGTACTGTGGCACCTGGGGAAACACTGTATTTGGCTTCACTTGAATCTAACTGGTTCTACACCTTTTATTAGTCCCACTTCCTTTCCTGTCAAATCCCACACTTTCTCTGTCACCGTTCCTTGTAACTCGGCGGGTAAGTCAGTCACTGTAAGCATCGGGAATAAGGTTATCAAAGGGTAATCCTCATTCGCAGTTCCTGCCTCTAACTCTGAGAACTGACCATCATCCCCTTCATCATCACTGTTTGTCTGCACCTCAATTCCATTGTTGGTACAGGTAATTGAACATTTTGTTTTGCACAGTAAGTCTCTTCCCTGTAGGGACACAGGACTTGAATCGCAGACCACAAACTTATACAGACCCTGGAAGTTGCCAATCTCAACCTGCACCGGATCTGTAATCGGATTTGTCAAGTATTGGTTTGCTACTCCGACCACTCTTATGGTACGCCCCGAAAGTGGTAATTTTGGAACCTCTGTACTTCTGACTGTGGAGCGCGTAGCTCCGGTATCAACCAAGAATGAAACTTTGTGACCCATCAACTTTCCCTCTACATAGGGTCCCCTCTGATCTACTTCTAGGGACGCTGCAAGCCTGCATTCTTTGCTGTCTGAACTGTCATCCGACCATTCATCATTCACTCCATCTTCACCACGCAATGGGAATTGCTGTACTGGATTATTTTGGCTCATCACTTGACCTGTGACCTGCTGAGGAAGCATCACCTGTTGCTGTTCCATTGGAGCTAATGGTAGTTGCATTTGCTGTCTAGGTACCATGGGAACCTGCTGTTGTACTGGCTGCATTTGCGCTGACTGAACATGCGGCATTTGCATTTGCTGCATAGGCTGTAGCCCTTGCATCTGAACCATGTTATTTATAAGTTCGGATTTTGATTTCCCAATTTTGGATCTCTCATATTTTGCAATGTGCCGGCATTAGTGCTTTGTTGAATGACACCATCCTGCACCACATTTGGGTATTCCCGCTTCCAATGCCCCATGCCCCCGCTCGCGTGACATGGTGACATCTTTTTCATCCCTTGCACATCATTTTGAACCACAACAGTATTCAAATCTGGACCGCGATTCACAAAACCTCAACCTCTCGGTTGTGCCTGAAACACACCATTTCCTTGCGGTTGCTGCTGTATCATCTGTTGAATTCCATTTCCCTGCATTCCTGCCTGCGCAGCCCTTATCTGCATCACCATCACCTTTTCCTTCAACTTTTTCTGCTTCAACTCGATCTCATCACTACAGTATTTCGCATACTGCAACACCTCATCAATCAGCTTAGCTTGCCAACAGATCAAATGATTTTTAATCATCTGGCTAACCTCTGGTCTCAGCCCTTCAACAAATCTGAACACGAGATGGTTCATGTCCTTTGGCTCAACAGTCTCAGGACCACTGTAATGTTTGAATGCCTTCAACAATCTCTCATAGTAAGCAGGTATTGATTCCTTAACCTCCTATGAGGTTCGGTCGATTTACTGCCAATCAGTCACTTTCGGCGACACTTTCTGTTTCAAAAACTCAATCACTTTGTGATAATACTTCATTACCTCCTCAGATGGTGCTCCGGTTACCTTATCCCTTGCCGGCTCCTGCGTTGGCCAGTCTACCCCTCTCTTGCATTCAAGCCATAAGTCGGGCGGAACAATGATCTCAAACAAGGTATTCAGGTCTTCCCAGAGACACTTCACAAGCTTCACAAACCTATCCGTCTGTTGATACCACTCTATCAGCTTCTCCCTCAACCTGGTATAATCATTTGTGAAAGATAGGATGTCTCCCCTGGACCACGGTACATGGATTAGAACCCCACCGGCTGTTTCTCTCATGGGTAACATCTTTACTGATTCCACATGTGGTGAAGTTTTAGCTTTACTTGACCCCGGACTGTCACTTTTCTCCTTATCTCTTTTCTTGGCCCATCTGCCTTCCCACTTTTCTAAAGCTCCCCAGATCTGATCACTTTGCAGTATTTCCTTTCCATTCATTCCGGAAGACCTCATATGCTCGAAGTCTTTTGAGTCAAAGTCTAACCTGTAGCTTCTTTTCAAATGCTAAGTATTCTCAATATCTATATTATATTTGTCAGCCAGGTTCGCTTATCTCTGATGTACCTTACCTACTTCTTTAGTGATCTTAGGGCACAGATATCTCAATTCTGCTTCTGTGTATGTCTCTAATCTGTTTACCCCCATTGTTCCTTCCACTAATTCAGCAACTTCCATGCCCAGTCTCACAAAGTTCAGGTACTCATCTCTTTCCAACCTTTCCGGTTCCACTGCAGTTACTGTAGTCTTTTGTGAAGCATAGGTTTTCTCTAACCACTCATTTAGCTGTTGTACCGTAAAAGCTTGCAGTGAAATATTCCCTGCATGCATCATTGGCGACTGTGAAGCATTCGTACTTATTGTCTGTGGGGTCAACACACCTAGCCCTGCCTGCCTCATTGCCTCCAATGGTGCTTCAACCAGGCTAAGGTCTAGCAAAGACCTCGGTTTTTCGACCGATTGGTCCCCTGGGGCCATTAACTCGGGAGTTCCTATGGACCCTCCTCTTATTACATCTTGAGTCATTACTCCCTGATCACACATACCAGGTTTACCTTGTGCCTACAATGGCACCGGTGGACCAACAGTGATAGGCAATGATATTGCAGCTGGTGTCTGACCTGGTCCCAAACCTCGTGGAGCAGCGTCCCCAAAGGTCTGATTTACTGAAGCCGGGGCAGGTATTAATGGAGGTCCTGCTGCTGGGTTATATCCCAGTATCAGTTGTGGCTGCGGCTGGGGCAGCAATTGTGGACTTGGCTCAATCTGCACTAACCTCGATTTTGTATATATTGGGTCCGGCGACACTATCAGATTTGTAGTAGTCTCTAGTACTGGGACATCTGGATAGATTCTCTGCATCTGTGGTGGAGGTTGCAACTGTATCTGCATGTCTGGTGTAGTGGGTACACTGACACCATTCTGTATCGAACCCGTATCACTAGTCTGTGTTGTATCAGTAACTCCCTTCTCCTGTTTCAGGTTCCCAGGATCCGCACTAGTGCTCGGAACATTGTCGCTTACCGCATAGGGTGATCATGTAATATCTGATTTAGGAATTCTTCATCATCTGAATCGTCTTCTTCTATCCAAGATCTCTTGGGGCCAGATGCATGAAAATGTTTTGCACTCGCAAATGGTGTGAATCGCAAAATTCGGCCGTTTGCGAGTGCAAAACAGTGGTCTGCAATGCATGAAAGGCATTCGCAGACCACAAAGCAGAAATCGCTGAAATAGCGATTCCTTGCGTTGCGACCTGGGTTTTGCGAATCGCAATTTGCGATTCGCAAAATCCACATCGCAAGGCTATGCTGCAAAAAATCGCAAATTGCGATTTTTCGCAGAATGGCATTTTGCACATGCAAAATACCATGGACTGCAACCAGGTGGTAACCTGGTGCAAAATTTAAAAATGCATTTAAAATGCATTTTTAAATTGAACATGTAAAGCACACATGCCCTTTTGGCATGTGTGCACCTTACATGTCCCCCAAAACATTTTTGGGGTGCAGCAGAGGGGGGATTTGCATTTCCAAAATTGCGATTTCTGGTTCAGAAATCGCAATTTTGGAAATGCAAAAAATTTGCAGCTATGGACCAACAGGCCCATAGCTGCGAATGGGACCGGTATCGCAATTTGCGATTCGGTAATAGCATTTGCGATTTTTAAGAAATCGCTATTACCGAATCGCAAATGTGATACATGCCACTTTGCGAGTCGGTAATAGCGATTTCTTAAAAATCGCTATTACCGAATCGCAAAGGGCTGTGATGATACATCTGGCCCTTAGTCTCTTTAGGCTTATTAGAGTCTTTGTCTGTTTTACCTGTGGCTTTCCTCGCCTGCGTCTCATCTCCCTGTGTTATTGCTGAGAACAATTTTAATCCGTCAACTATTCCCCGTATCCACATTTTACTCTTGTTGTCTCATCTAGCCTCAGCTAAAGTCTTTTCTGCCCTTTTTATTCTCCTCTGAAATGTTTCTTGTCTCTGTTTAATAGCCATTAAATCCCAAATTGCTAAAGCCTCGTCTTGAGCTGGCCTCGGAGGTGACTTCTGTACTCTTAACATCCACCTTAAATTCTCTAGAACTCTCGTATTGAACGTCCCATGCTCCGGGAACGCCAAACATCCCTCTTTTCCTGTCAATTTGCGCCACTGTTTCATCCATAAACAAGGCGCGACACCTTTTTCCTCCATGACTATATAAGCTGAAGTACCATCAGGCGGTGTAGGCTCCCCTTCACTCGCCATAATGTATACGTCTCCTTTCAGAGCACTCTTAAAAGCTTTGACAAAATTCATCTTTGCGTCTTTTCCCTTGTTGTATTTAGTCAGAAAGTGACTTTAATTCCCAGGACACTCTTCGCCCACCTTTCTCCACCTATTGCCTCTCACGGACGGCAGCCAATCCGTGCGCGACCTCTCTCGACAACTGACCTATCTCAGCGCGGCACCACTGACGTCACATTCACACACTGCAGTTGACAAAGTCTTGCGGCTCGTCCGCCCCTCACTGGATTCACACCAAACTAATGCAAAAATTATTGCGAGCACCTTAACAACAACAACAACACACATTTCCCGGTTTACTACAGGAAGGGAAACACATTTGCTTCAGAACTTTACAGAGATTTCACTTGAAGCCTCGGCTGCTACTCTCTCCTTCTCAGTTCCCGCACCCGCAAGCAGAACTCGACCCGCAAATCCTACTCTCGACTTGTCAACGATTTGCTCTAGTGCACTTTAGAAGTTGCCAAATCTCCATCGAAGGTTTCACACATACATTTTGACCCAAACTAGACTTGTCAACCACGCCCGATTGACTTAATTAAACCGCACAAATTACAACATAAACCCAAGTGTCTCCTACACTTTTCAATATACTCTGGAGTCTTAGACCACGACTGGTCCATACAGGAACAACCAACTACGTGGATAATTTTGAGCACAAAGCGCCACACTCATATGAAGTACGCCGACTTCCCTACTCTCATACTGTGGAGTACGCCCACTCCTACTAAAACAACATTACCTGGCCTAAATACACACAAACTTCACAAATCACCTGCAAAAATGCATAAGCTGAGCAAGCGCAAATTCTTCACCACGCATGCTATGACGCCGAGAACATTCCCAACTCACTTAGGCAGGCTCCGAGATCCCAGGAAAGTCATGGTGAATTTAGAAACACATCATACCTCCAATGTGCATTATCTCAGAAAAACAATTTAAACAATGATTCTCCGTCCTAGGGCCCCAAAGGGCCAAACCGTCGATCTGCTACCAGAACTGTTAACGCGTCCTTTTATGATAATTTATTACACATCAGGACTCGTTTTAGGCCAATGAATCTTTTGACCCAGTTGAGAGACACCTTAGGACGAGATAGCTGATCAATATGTCAATCAATACGTCTATGATGTCACCAATATTTATCACAACAATACATTTCACTTTAGTCAGTCATTAATAAATTCAAAACACTACCATGACCTTTCAGTCATGTATAACCACACCAGTTTAGTAGAATTTTATGAGTTTTATTCCCTATTGATTACAGATCTAAGAGCAGATGCGTTAATCTCAACACCAAGAAACATAAAAGCATAGTTACGATATGGCAACGTTGATAAGATTTCAATAAAGCGAGAATCACAAACATCAGAACATAACACGGCGTGAACATAGATCAATTTAGCAGAGTGTCAATAATGCGGCAGTTCAACAAAACATAGTCGGTCGTTTGTCTATATGCGTCAGTTTGGTGAACACCTGTCCTAACCACTGATTAGCATCCACATGTAGGCCTTCATGCAAAACAATTTAGAAAACCAATTTGGAAAACATCTAACTATGGTCTCTGTCAAAAATAAGCAGTTGGTACCTACAAAGGAAAAGCAAACAGACAAATTACAAATGCATTGTCATAATTACCCTCCAAGGATTAGGTCAGCACACGGGTTCAGTCTTCGTCTTCAGGACATCAGTCAATCGCCATCTGTCAGAACTCAGCTCTGGGGCAAAAGGTGCACATCCCTCATAAGGAGGTAAAGTGTAAATGGGCAATCTAAGGACAAGGATGGTTTAAGTAAAACCAAGTAAGTCACCGGACAGAGTGACAAAGTTTCTGGATAAAATCAATAGCATTCCCTACCTAATTCTAAATGGCTCCCCGTGTCATGGGTTTTTATCCCTTTTTCGTGGTACAGTCCCCCAAAATTCTATTGGACATTTGTTATACCCCACTATCTTTAACCTATCAGAAAACACATTAGGTGACCTAAATCTTCACCCCATATTATTTTACAGACATTTTATTGGTCTCCATAATTGACGTCTTCAGAGGTGGCACATCCGGTATGATTTCATCTTTCTGTAATTCTTTGCACATCTTTTGGTCAGTAGCTCCATTGTCTTCACCGGTTTGAATGACCTTGTACATTACATTAATCTACACTGTTTCATTTTTTTTTAACATTATTCTACAAGCAAGGAAAAATTCATGGGAACTGATCTAGCATGGTTACATTTGTCTTTTAGTTTGAAAGAAAAAACACAGGGGGTCATGTCCTTTTGTGAGTCAGCACACTGCAAGATAGAAAAATACATTTAATATGAGAACCAAGCAACTAAGCTTCGGCTCATGCTAACTTAAGGCCTATAAGGATTTCAGCATAGATTCAATAACGCAATCATTAATAATTAGTACAACGTTATTCAAATACATAATATTACATAAACATTTTAGTCATCATTATTAGTCTACGTATGCATTGGCGGCCACTCCCCGTGGTCACATTTCAGTTGCATATTCAAGCACAATTACTATTACAATTTCTATGCGGCATTATCACACATTTATTCATAAACATTGTATGTTAATATAGATTATATAAGCTACGCTCTCTCAGCGGTATGTCCCTAGGGCCCCAAAAGCCCAGTGCTTGGTTTACCTGCCCTGGCAGTAAGGAACCCTCCAGCAGTGCAGAGCAGTTCTGCTCTGGATCGGTGAAGTAAGGCTCACACGTGGCAGCACAGGGCAGGTATAGGTTCTCTCCCTCCAGCCATGCTACCGGCTGGGTCCGATGATCAAGGTTGCTCCTGTTCCAACGATCATGCAGTCAGTCACTTTTCCTTCCACATGCATGTGGGGTGGTCTCCTTTCTCAGACGGGGTTCCGGCAGTGTTCTGTTGATCTTTAGACCTCCTTCGGTGCAGAACACATTATGCAGACTGGTCCCGTCTTGGTCACAGTAGCAATTACCTAGATCTTTGGCCTCAGTGTCTATAGTGGCCCCTTCCTGGCATTCATGGTCACTGCCACAGCGCTCACAAATCCGGTCACATTGGCCTTATGTTGGCATCCATGACAGACCCTCCTTTTTAAAATTATTCCAGCACACGGGAGGTGGCCCAATTTGTGCAGGAGCAGGTTTATCCCACCGGCTCCATGATTCAACCTATGGCAGACCCTCATGGCATACGTGGTTACCGAACCAATATGTCACATGGGCAATGGCCGGATTGATGCAGGAGTGGGTTTCTCCCACTGTGCTCCTTAACTCAGTCCATGGCGGTCCCTTCTGGCATTCGGGGTCACCGATTCAGTCTGGGACATGGACTATGGCTCTATCTGTGTAATAACAGGTACCTCACACAGGTAGTCCTCATATCAGGGATCCCCTCTGGACCTCCCTCCCTCCAGGTCTCTCCTCTTCCGTATGGGCACAACGATCTTAGTGAGTGGGCAGGAGTTAGTACTCCAGGCTCCAGGGAAGATAGTTTTGGTTTCCCTGAGTGATTTCCCTTCACCCAGCAGGGAGACTTGCAGGCTTGGGTCCCTAGTTCTGGTCACAAATCTAATTTAGTGTCTGGTTCTTGAAGTTTTATGTTGAGGTTCTGCTTCTTTGAAATGGACATCTTTCCCAGTTCTTCTTCCACTTGAAGGATGTATTTCACAGCAGACAGGACTCCAAAGAAGATTCATGCGAGTGAGCAAATTTCACACTTGCATGCCCATCACAGGTGTGCATCAAAAGGTTAAACCTGGGCCTATAGTCCTACTGTTTACGATTCCCTTACCAGCCTCATCTTTCTCTTCCGAGATGTGTCTAGGCCCCTTTCTTGTGATCGGTTACTGAGTCAAAGAGCCCTTTGAAATTCACAGAGAGAGCTTGGCATTTCCATCCTCCAGTGCGTGTCCCACCCAGCTTACAGAAAAGCAACATAAACAAATCTGTCTGGAGTTATCCCTCAACTCCTCATGTTTTCACAAGGCAGGCCTGGGCTTCCCAAAAGGGATCACAAGGTCCTTAATGTATTGCACCACTTGCATGCGCTTCTGCGCTTAGGCCCATATTTATACTTTTTGGCACAAATCTGTGCTAACACAGGTCTGTGTCAAAAAGTATAGCGCCCGCTAGCGCCATTCCTAGATGCCGGCCGGGCGCCATATTTATGGAAAGGCACTAATGCCCTCTTAGCGTCATTGTGATGGATGCTAACAGGGCAGGGAGGTATAGGGGGAACCACCGCTTGTGTGCCAAATTATAGCGCTACACTGTTTGGAGCCAAAATAATCGACTCTAGGCAGTGTAGCCCCATGTCCTGGCGCACCAGCCCCATGGACATGAATCCTGTCTTAGTAAAGACAAGAGCCATGCCCACCACCCCAATGGCCAAGCCCAGGGGGCAAATGTCTCCTGGGCATGGCCATTGGGGCCAGCGCCGTGGAGGGGGCCCCAAGTCAGGACCCCGAGCGGTGTTTGCCCAAAAAAAAACATAGTCACACAGGCTTACGTTGGATGGGCCCCCCATCCTTAGGTGACCTCCTGGTGTGGGGAGGGGTGGGTGGGGATGACCCTGGGGACAGGGAAGGGCACCTGTGGGCAATTTCCATGGTCTCCGACCATGGAAATCTGCCTACAGGTCCCTTTACGCCTGCCCAGACCCAGGCATTAAATAATGGCGCTAAGCAAGCTTAGCGCCATTATTTAAGGCCCCATCCGCCGTGCTGGATTTTAGCACGGGGGAATAAATATGGTCAAAGGCCATTTCGTCCTTTTCTGGACGGGAACGCCTACCTTGCATCTCATTGACACAAGGTAGGTGTTCCCCTCCAGAAAACGACGTAAACTCCATACCTTTGGCGCTAGATGTGTCTAGCGCCGAAGTATAAATATGGAGTTAGGTTTGCGCTGAATTAGAGTAAAAAAATGATGCTACTTCAGTGCAAACCAAGTATAAATATGGGCCTTAGTGTGAATCCACAGCACACTCACTACTCAGCACTATTATTCTCATGTATTATACCACCACCAGCATACCCACATGTAGCACAGGCTCTCGGTCTGCATACACTGTTCAGTACTGCAGTCTTCCCGTGCTGTACCAGAGTGGGTTATTTTGAAGAGACATACTGCCAGCACACACATTTATCAATTGTATACTGTAACAGACTTCACCCTTTGTGTAGTGTACTTCTTGTAAGCACACATGAATTCAGCAGGCGTCACCACCACACACGCATTTCCACATCAACCTGATGTAGTTCTCGGGGTGAGTTAAGCACACAGCAGCAGCACTTTCAAAAAGTTGAGTGAGCCTGTAGGCCTTACTCCAGTGACACAGAGTAAAGAGGACCTGTTCACTACTCCTGATCACTACATGGCATGCTACTGAACTCCTGGTGAAGGTGGTAGCCTTCCACTTCTGTGATGGCTATGCTTTGGGTGCCCCTCCTGGTCTAACAAGACTGCAAATCATGTGAAAGGCCAATGTCATGACACACACATGTTTGCCTGTGCCAAAAAATCTGCATCAGGGATCCAGACAACACAGCTGGTTACTCAGGGCAGGGGTCCACATCTCTTACAAGGCAGATGACTTTCTGTCCCAACAGTGTTTTTGCAATCCTCCAGTAAAGCCAAAGCATTGATTTATGTAGCAAATTCACCTTTTTTGCATGGCCACCCCAGATTTCTTGACTTTATCTAGAGCCTAGCTTTTCTGGCATTAGAACTTTGGGCACTTTACCCCAGCTAAACAGGAGTAAAGTGTCAGTGTTCCCTTGTTAAATTGGCTAATACCTGATTGTCAGATTTTAATTGCATGTAAGCCCCTGAAATATGGTGTTGAAAACACACTCAGGGCCTGGAAGTTAAATATTACCTCTGAACCATAGCACCTACTGTGCCATTGTGTGGACTGGCAAGTAAAACATGGCCTGAAGCTTACCACCTGTAGCAAGAATCAACAGCCTACAAACCTGTTGAAATAAATATTTTTCACACGTTAGAAACCCTGTTTTTAAACAATAGGTCTTTCCTAAGTACACCTTGTCGCCCACAAGGCAGGGTGCCTAATATTTACAAGTGGGATATGTGTGATATTAAACCTGGCATGTTCCTCCAGTGACTAGACTCCAAACAATTTTTACTTTCAGCACTGCAGCTGGATCCTAGAAGTTTTTAAAGTGCAGATTATGATCTTAATTTGTAACTTTTCACAAGGAATGGCTAAAATGGTCATTCAAAATCGATCTACCCTGTTTATTAAAAATCCAATTCAGTGCTCAGATTAGATTTCTCATAAATATTTAGAAAAAGTGACTTTTAGAAAGTTACCTTTTCCCTGTCTGAAAGTCATAGAGCATAATTTCCTTTAACCTGCCAGCAACTGACCAGCAGCAAGTGGTTGTCCTTAATGAGTTGTGAAAACTAATCCCAAAGCAGAACAAAGGCTTATTCCTGGTTGCAGGATGGAGTAGGCATGGGACATTTGATCCTTATCAGCCCAAGAAGGACAGTTTATGTTGGATATAGGAACTACATTTACTTGAACTGGATAGAGGTGAAGCCTGTCCACTCATAGGTTAGTGTACGGAGAGACCTGATGAAGGGAAAGCCTTTGTTCCCAAGACCCACACTAACCAGGCAGGTTCCAAACCAGTGGGAGGGGAGCCGCCATTAGAACCAGTTTTGAGTGTACACAGGGGAGGAGTTTGCTGATATCCCTAAAAACACCCCTGACCGACCTACCGGCACTCTCTAAGACCAGAAGGCCTTTGCCTTCTTAGACTTTTCTTAAAAGGGTGCAATGAAGGATAGTTTGCAGTAAGGCAAACAGGATGTGCAGAAAATGTGAGGACAGTTGAACCAGAGAGTGTTTTCCCCATTGGCTCGGTAGTGTCCAGGAGTCAACCCCACCCACTGGCTACTGCAAACCATATATGTGCTCAGTGCTTAATTTGTGCTTGTTATTTCCGGTGCTGAGGACCGGCACTTATTTTTGAGGGCCGGCGCATACACTTCTGCCTCAAGCATTTACTGCGAGCAAAAGACACGTTTGGAAAAGACGGAGAAAGATAAAAACAAAAAGCGTCACGATGAGAGAAAGCAGAAAGCTGCAGGTGTGAGGTGCAGGGGCAGGGAGTGGCTTTAAATGGATTGAAGAGGTCAGAGATGGCATCGGGATTACGCTGCCTCAGTATTCCGTGCTCGCACATTTAATTGCAACAGCTGCGTGTTTAAGAGGAGGGCTTTGAGCACCAGCACCTTTTTATTTACAAATTAAGCACTGGATGTGCTACTGCAAGGAACCCTACTCAGAACACTTTCTGGACCCATAGAAAATCAGAAGTGGGCTGGACCTGCTCTGGTGGTGAGAGGAACACTTAAGAACTGGACCTGCTCTCTCTTGTATCCAGAACAAATAAGTGGATTCCCAGGGTCAGTTGGCTGACCTCAGGTGTGACTATAGAGACACAACAAGCTGCAAGAGTCCTTTTTCCTATAGGTATCAGTTGATCAGTACCAATGGGACCTCCACTGGACCTTGCTGGGGGAATCTGCTGAAGTCAGTCTTGGCCACTGTGTACTGTCCTTGAGGTCCTAGGAGCATTAAAAGTGACCCAAATGAGTTGCTCCAGAAACCTTGAAAATGTGGGAGTTTGCAATTTTTGTACTTCCAAGACCTCCAGAGTCATCAGTGCGGCCTCAAAGCAAAGGTGTCTGATTTCAATGCAACTTTGTCGGATGCAGCATCAGGCTTCCTCTGTTGGAGGTCTTTGAGCCCCATGAAAAAAGACTTACTGTGTTGCTTGAAACAAAGAGAGCGTAAATGCACCATATCTACTAAGATGTGGAACACTTCTGCTCTCTTCTAACGCTTGTGCACTGTGTACTGCTTAGCACCAAAGCAGGCAAGTTTGTGCAATTTTGCAAGTGTGCCTGAGTTACAGGCAGGGTTGTTTTGTGCAAGAAGGCATTCATTGCTGCACATAAACAATTGTAAGAAGCCATTTCCTCTTTTTCTGCGTGATCCAGAACGCATCAGGCATATAAACAGGAATTAACTAGGAGAAATAAATATATTTCTCCTTGTTATGCCTCTCTGTGGTAGGTGCACCATTTTGGTGCAATCCCAGGGTTACTTCTTTTAGTGAATCTGGGATTGCACCAAATTCTATAGGTGGGCGCACAGGAAATACTTCACCTATGGAATGGCTATCAAATTGAAAAGTAGTGCAGCACAGTACAAGCCACGCAAGGTGACATAAATAGCCCTTCCATAGATTTTGAAATCCCATTTAAGTATGTGCAACACCTTGTTATGTGCAAGGACAGCGCAAGTCCTCTGCGCCTAAGTCAAAAGGGAAATTCTGTGACCAAGATAAATTCACTTGGTGTATCTGACCAGAGTTCCACTGCAGTCAAACTTAGGTCCTTCTTCCATAGATTTTCATTGGCGCTTAGTGGTTTTTGGCGAAGTTAGAAATTGGGTTCCTCTTGCAGAGGTATGCACCCTGTCCAAGCAGGAACCACAATCCTAGTCAGTGTAACTCACAAATAAGTCCTAAATTAACCACTGCTTGCCCTTAGGTAGCTTGGCACAGAACAATGAAACCACTACACAAAACAGGGACCAGACTTGGCTTGCTAAGAACAGTACCTTAGGGCGGAGTTGCATCAATGTTGAGGACAAAATGTGAGGAGCAACAGAAGTGAAGCATTGGCGTTGATCCAGCAGACGTAGGCGTTACGTCACTCCAAGCTGTGCAAAGTTGGAGATTCGTTGGAAATGGTGGCACTGTGTCACGCAGTAAGCAATGCAGTGCTCCTGATCTTCACAGCAGCGGCACATTCAGGTGTGTCAGCTTCTCCCTCCCATCTTGCCTAGGATGGCCCATCAAGCTGTGGATGGTCATCATTTACACCTAAGCTCCCTTTTTTTGTGGATGTCTGGAGGGACTACACAGGATCCTAGCTGTCATCCACCCAGATTTTTATTCAGAGACAGGCAGAAGGCAAGAACATGTCAACTTTCTAAATGTGGCATTTTCTAAATACAATTTGAAATATGGCTTCACCATAAGTTGTGATTTTAAATTATGATTCCATAGACACCAAACTTTGGGGTGGTCCCGTCTATTCCCTGTTGGAAATCATACTTATAACAATGTGATAAAATAATCCCAATGTTATCTTATGGGAGCGATGGGCCTTGCAGTAGTTAAAAATTCATTTAAGAGTTTTTCACCACTAGGACATGTAAAAATTAAAAGTACATGTCCTACTTTCTAAATACACTGCACCCTGCCCTTGGACAGTCTATGACCTACCTCATGGCTGACATATGTATTACAAAGGAAGGTTTGGGCCCGTCAAGAGTGCTAACATGCCAAGTGGACATGGCAGTTTAAAACTGCACACACAGCTTCTGCAATTGCAGGCCTGAGGCATGTTTGAAGGGCTACTGGAGTGGGTGGCCAGTCAGTGCTGCAGGCCTAAAAGTAGCATTTAATTTACAGACCTTGAGCATCAGTAGTGCACTTTACTAGGGACTTATAAGTACACTAAATATGCCAATTGTGGATACGTCAATATTACCATGTTTTAAGCAGACAGCTCATGCACTGAAGAACTGGTTAGCAGTGGAAACTCGAAGAGGAACTTGAGGTGATTGACATGCTTGACCCTCAAAGGGTTCCTGGGACTCTTGAGGTCCACCAGCTAGGTGATATCACTCTTGCGCTTCTTCACCTAATAAGGCCCAGAGCAGTGGTCTTGCAGGGCCTTGGTCTCTACTGATCCATCACCCACACTTTTCATGTCCTCCTGGCTGGCTTCCAGATTCTCAAGTGAGTTTCCAGAAGCGTGATATCTGGTTGTGGAGTGCCAGCATGTAGCTCACCATGTCCTGAGGTGTCTTCTGTGATCTTGCTCCCAGCCCTCCTTCACCAGCCTAAGAGGTCCTCCTATAGGGTGCCCATACAGAAGTTCAAAGGGGCTGATGCCAATCCCCTTCTGCGGAACCTCCCTGTCTGCAAACAAAAGACATGGCAAGAAGATGTCCCAGCCTCATGGGTTCTGACAGACCCATAACCATGCTTTTAAGGGTCCTGTTAAATCTTTTAACAAGCCCATTGATTTGGGGTTGACAAGGAGTGGAGTACTTGAATATTACCCCACACTCCTCCCACATGGCCTTTATGTATCCTGACATAAGTTGGAACTCTGGTCAGGTACCACCTCCTTGGGGAAACCCACACAGGTCACATCAGTGCCATGGCCACTGCTGGTGCACTCACAGTCCTTAGAGGGAAAGCCTCCAAATGAGACAACCTGTACCTTTTGGATAAGTACTATAACCAATCAGGAGCCAGAGCACCTTCAGTAGATAGGAAAGAGTGGACCAGCAAAAAAATGGTTACTTCCTTTGATACATCAGACTCTGAAGGGGAGGTCAGCTCACATCAATGTGACTCATTTGAGAATCGTTATAATCAGGCCGAGGTGTATAATCCTCAAAATTGCTTTTTAGGACCCAGGAGGGGAGGCCACTGACCCAGATTTTGGAACCAAGCAAGGAACAGATACCTGAATTTTGATCCATCATCCCATTTTCTCCAGACAAGACGACAATGTTACCAGAGGAACTGAACTCAATCTCAGTGGGAAGGAGTTGAAGCCTATTTTGAATGATCTATTGACCAAAGGATTTTCATTTGTCCCCAGTATAGGGTGTGACAAATTTGAATTTCCCAAGGACTTGCTTGCGTTCTTCTGGCGCATTAAATTGAAAAAAGTTTTCAGGCCTGCACAGGACATGGGTGAGGAAAATCGATTGGGTTTGAAACCCCCTTCCACATTCATACCATCACTGGACAGTCTGGGAATGGAGGAGGAACTTTTTGAAAAGGCAGTTCTCAGGAAAATCCAAAGAGTGACTAAATATATACCAAACCCCACTTAAAACCTGACAAAGAAAGAAAGTATGGAAACGTAAAAAACTCAGTGAGAACAAAGAAATTACAGTGAAGCCATGTGACAAAAGGTGAGGTAATATGCCACTGTATACTCAAACATACAAATCCAAAATGAAGTTCATGTTACAAGTAGCGGAACACTATCAAAGAATTCTGGGAGACCCAGAGAAAAAACGTACACAACTCATCCAGACCATTAGCCTGGAAGCAGTTTGTCAAGGCATTATTTGTGGGAATTAATTTGAGTACCTTGATCGGACACATACTCACCTATAATTCATGGCATTCTCAAGATGCACAGAAATGTAAAGGACCCCCCTGCGTCTGTTTGTGTCAACCGTTAGTGTCACAATGGAACCACTCTCCGAATACGTGGATGTATTCCTGAAGCCATTGGTAAATCAATTGTCCTCTTTCGTGAGGGACACTGGGCACAGGATTACGAAGATAAAGGACATGGAGTTTGATGCACATTGGGAACTTTTTGTCACATTGGACATTGAAGCACTGCACACAAACATCCCTTATCAGCAAGCATTGGGCACAGTTTGAGACATACGAGAAAGGATGAGAATCCACAAAAGGAATTTATCTGACAGTGCCTGGAAATAGTTCTTTATGAGAACTTCTTTGAATTTGACCGTGAGATTTTTCACCAAATAAAGGGAGGTAGCATGGGGGCAGCGTATTCCCCAAATGTGGCAAATCTGTACATGGGCAAATTTGAAGAAAAACACATTTATAATGAAGTTGCTCCTTTCTATGAAAATGTGAAATATTGGTTGAGATATATAGACAACATCTATTTAATATGGAGAGGAAATGAAACACAGTTGTGAGAATTCCTGTCATGGCTCAATGTATGTGATCAGAATTTGAAGTTCACAAGCAATACGAGTCACACTCAAGTGGAATTTTTAGACATATTAAACAAGCACCAGTACCAGCGCCTTATGGTGCCTTTGTGCACCAAACCAACAGCAAGAAAAACGCTCCTCCACTTTGATAGCTCCCACTCATGATGTCAAATGTAAGGTATTCTGTTCAGTCAATTTCTCAGACTTAAACAGAATTGTACCAACATCAGGGATATTTTGCAGCATGCAGACACTGTGAGGATGAAACTATTGAATCATGGCTACCGTGAAAGACTAGTGAGAGACTCCCTTAAGAGAGCAAGATATTACAAGGGGGAGAGTGTAGGAAGTTGGCTCTGTATATACTATCTCAAAGTGAGAGATAGTGTACACAGAGTCCAAGGGTTCCCCTTAGAGGTTGATAGTGGCAAAATTAGATAATACTAATGCTCTATTTTGTGGTAGTGTGGTCGAGCAGTAGGCTTATCAGAGGGTAGTGTTAAGCATTTGTTGTACACACACAGGCAATAAATGAGGAACACACACTCAAAGACTTAACTCCAGGCCAATAAGTTTTATATAGAAAAATATATTTTCTTAATTTATTTTAGAACCACAAGATTCAGGATTTGAGTTAAGTACATAAAATGCAAGGTACTTCACACAGGTAACTATAGAACTTTGATTTAAAACAGTAGTACACACAGTTTTGGTTAAAATGGCAATAAGCTATTTTAAAAGTGGACACAGTGCAAAAATCAATAGTTCCTGGAGGAGGTAAGTTTAGCTAGGTTTCTCAGCTAAGTAAAGCACTTACACAGTCAGTCTCCCGGGCATAGGCAGCCCACCGTTGGGAATTCTAGGCAACTCCAATGCCACAACGTCAGCAACACAGGGCCTGTCAGGTGCAGAGGTCAAAGGAGGGCCCAAAACACATAGGTGCCTATGGAGAACAGTGGTGCTCCGGTTCCAGTCTGCTAGCAGGTAAGTACCTGCGTCCTTGGGGAGCAGACAAGGGGGGTTTTGTAGAGTGCTGGGGGAGCACACACATGCACAAAAAATATACCTTCAGCGGCACAGGGGTGGCCGAATGCAGTGTGCAAAGTAGGTGTTGGGTATTGTGTTGAAAGCAAAAGCAGGACCCGGGGGGTCACTCTGGCGATGCAGGCAAGGCACAGGGGGGCTTTTTGGGCCAGCCACCAGCTGGGCTTGGATGAGGGCCACCTGCTGGTCACTCCTCTCGGTCTTGGGGGCTGGAGGTGCAGTGCTTTGTCCAGGCGTTGGGTTCCTTTGTTACCAGGCCATCGCGGTCAGGGGGGAGCCTCTGGATCCCCTCTGCAGGCGTCGCTGTGGGGGTTCAGGGAGGTCAACTCAGGGTGTCCACTTCATTGGTGTCGTCTGGGATGCCTCTCTGCGGTGTTTGTTGTCCTGAACTCAAGCCGGGGGCGTCAGGTGCGGAGTATGAAGACTCACGCTTCT
Source organism: Pleurodeles waltl (assembly GCF_031143425.1). NCBI lineage: Eukaryota > Metazoa > Chordata > Amphibia > Caudata > Salamandridae > Pleurodeles > Pleurodeles waltl. The sequence continues at coordinate 353,792,445 of NC_090438.1, forward strand.
GGCGGGAAGTGAGAGTCTCTTTAAAGTTGCTGTTTTGTTGCTTTTTCTGGACAGAGCCACTGTCCTCAGGAGGTTCTTGGTCCTCTAGGTGCAGGTCAGTCCTCTGAGCCCTCAGAGGTCTCTGGTCGTGCTGGATGCGTCGATGTGCAGGTTCTTTGAGTCTGGAGACAGGCCGGTAGGGGTGGGGCCAAGTGAGCTGTCATTTCCGTCCTCTCTGCAGGGCTTTCAGGTCAGCAGTCCTTCTTTCTGTTGTAGGTTGCAGGAATCTGACTTCCTGGGTTCAGGGTTGCCCCTAAATACTAAATTTAGGGGTGTGCTTAGGTCAGGTGGGCAGTAGCCAAAGGCTACTGTCCTTGAGGGTGGCTACACCCTCTTTGTGTCTCCTCCCTGAGGGGAGTGGAGCACATCCCTATTCCTATTGGGGGAATCCTCCAAACTCAAGATGTAGGATTTCTAAAAGCAGGGGTCACCTCAGCTCAGGGCACCTTAGGGGCTATCCTGACTGGTAGGTGACTCCTCCTTGTTTTTCTCATTATCTCCTCCAGACTTGCTACCAAAAGTGGGCCTTTGAGGCTCACCGCCAAGTATTATAGTTCCTGCAGGGTAGGTGAGAAGCACCTCCATAGGTGAGAAACACCTCCACTCAGTGCAGGCTTTGTCCCTGGAGTGACAAAGGCACTCACCCTATGTGGCCAGAAACTTCACTCGTTGTGGCAGGCTGGCAGAAACTGGTCAGCCTAGCACTAGGAGTTAGAATGGTATTCAGGGGGCATCTCCAAGCTGCCCTCTGGTTGTATTTTACAATAAGTTCCACACTGGCATCAGTGTGCATTTATTGTGCTGAGAAGTTTGATACCAAACTTCCCAGATTTCAGTGTAGCCATTATGGAACTGTGGAGTTCGTAATTGACTCCCAGACCATATGCTCTTTATGGCTACCCTGCACTTACAATGTCTAAGGTTTGGCTTAGACACTATAGGGGCATAGTGCTCATGCAATTATGCCCTCACCTGTAGTATAGGGCACCCTGCCTTAGGGCTGTAAGGCCTGCTAGAGGGGTGACTTACCTATGCCATAGGCAGTGAGTTGTGGGCATGGCACTCTGAGGGGAGTGCAATGTCGACTTAGTCTTTTTCCCCCCACCAGCACACACAAGCTGTGAGGCAGTGTGCATGTGCTGAGTGAGGGGTCCCCAGGGTGGCATTATACATGCTGCGGCCCTTAGATACCTTTCCTGACCACAGGGCCCTTGGTACCAGGGGTACCATTTACAAGGGACTTATCTGGGTGCCAGGGCTGTGCCAATTGTGAGAGCAAACATACAGTTTAGGGAAATAACACTGGTGCATGGGCTTGGTTAGCAGGGTCCTAGCACACTTTCAATCATAACTGGCATCAACAAAAGGCAAAAGGTTAGTGGGTAACCATGCCAAGTAAGGCATTTCCTTACAGAGAGCATGTTCCCAGATAGGAGAAATGAGCAGGAAGATAAACTAGTATGTGTGATTCAGCACTTGATTCTCAATGAAAAGATCAGACGGATAATCATCCCGCAGTGGCACATACTCAATGTTAATCCAGAATCAGGTACCCTCGATAAACCTATGTTTGCGGTTAGGAGGAACCACAACTTGAGAAATAAACTAGTGAAGCCACGTATTAATAAACATCTCAACGACAAACAGAAATCCATCACAGGATTCAGCCCCATAAAAGGCAATCACAAATGAGGCACTTGTCACACATGTGAAGATGCCATTGTATCCAATGAATTCACGCTGAGAAAGAAAACTATTCAACTCTCCAATAGGACAAACTGTAGGACAATGAATGTGATTTATGTGATCCTGTGCCCTGTGGACTGGCTTACATTGGAGAAACGAGTAGGGAAATCAGACAGCGCTATAGTGAGCATAAATCAACTATACACAATTGCAAAGACGTGATCCTCTGGTCCAACACTGGACACCAGCTAGACATACGGAAAAATTTCCAAGATGGATTATTTTAGAGAAGATTCAATCCATCAGAGGGCAGGATACAGACAAGCAGAGAAAAGGAAGGGAAGTATACTAGATTTACATGCTTGGAACATATGACAGTGGCTTGAATGAGTCCATCCCCTGGGAGAATGCCATTACGTAGTATGTTTGATTTGCTTCTATGTTCTGTTTCTTTCTTTTCAGATTTCCTTTCCCCTGTTCCTCCCTTATTGGTTTTTCCTTTACCTTTGGACCTAGGCATGTCTATGTAAGGGTATCACTGCTTCAGTCCCTTCTCTCTGTCTCTCCATTTTTGTCTTATACCTATTTATTTTTTAGACCAAGACATGGTTGTGTTGGTTTCTTCTATTGGTTGATGTTCCACTCCTACATGATGTTGGAGCTCCACAATCAGTTAGAACGTTTAGGAGGCCTTGTTTTTCCAAAAGACGATCTTAATACCCTATCTGATTTTCTATTGGTGCTCTTGTTCTCCTGTCTATCCCTTGATGGGGATTTGTGACCTGCTTTTGTTTGGTTTTAGGTAAGTATGTCTATATAGAGGTTTCTTTGTAATTGTCTTTTCTCTTGTTTGCATTATGTTTGTCCTTTAGTTCCTTTGAACCAAATGTATTAATGCAGGGATTTATTCTGCTAGCTTCTTCCCCTGTCAAACATGGAGCCTGAGCTCCCCTGCCATCTAATATGGTCTGGAGGCCATCCTGTTCCCGTGATAGGTGAACTCTTAATCTTACCGGACTTCCTACTGAGGCTCTCATTCTCTTGTCAATCATTAGAACGGGGTGTATTGTGGCCTGCCTGGACAGGAACATATGGCCTGCTCTTTTTCCAATTTATTCTCGCACATTCCTGCAGCCGCCGGCTTTTGATCTTGATGATGATTTGAGTCAGTGTCCATCAATGTAATCAGCCTAAAGACCCCCTGGTCTTACGGTAAGAGGGACTGGTGTCTTGAGTTTTGTCCTCCTTGTGTATCGCTCTTGCTGTTTTAGCCGTACTACTCTGCAGTACTCTATATAGGGACCTAGCGGTTTTTTGACCTACGCTTCTTCCCTTGTTCATTATGGATTATTTACTTGCGGGGAGCGCTGGCCCTGTTTTCTCTAGGATAATGACCTCCCCTCTTTCTTTTTTCATGTTGGCCTCCCAGCAATCTTTCTTAGCTTGCCACAGAGATCATGTTATTACTGTTGCTTTGCAGTCTCTATTGGATACTAACCACAGTGTTTGGGCACATTTTCCCTCTTTGAGAGCACTTTGTTGTCTTTACCAAGCAGGCGACTCCTTTTGAGTGTTGCCGTATTTTATCGCGGCACAGTTTGCATTCTTGTGGGGGAGAGGACTCAGGAAGGCCTATATGTGTAGTTACCTATAGTAGCTGCACCTTTCCTAGTTTCTTGACCTTTTTGTATTACCATCCAGTCGCTTAATGTTCATTTGTGTGATTGTAGGATTTTGTGTCCTGTACTATTAATACCCTCCACCCAAGGCACTATCTGACTCCAGCAGTTCTTCTTGGAGTCTCGTGGCATATTAGGTTCAACATCCCTTTTTATCTGTCACTAGTGTAGGTGAATGTATTATGGCATCCTTGTATATACTTTTGTCGATAAGGCCTCTACGCCCGGTATGTTTTGACGCATTTTTTTTATTTCTTCATTCAGAGTAGTCTACTTGTGACTTTTTTTCTGTGTGCATTAGGACATGGGACAGTGTTTCGGTAACCTTGCGTGTCTCAGAGGTAACACTGTCTATTGACTATTTGTCATAGAGTTGACGGCCTTCTACCATGAGCAAGGGAATGGTGGTCATGGTGAATGCATCTTTAAGTAGCATACGTTGATGGTTTCTTTTCTATTTCCTCACCTCTCAGTACAAGGACTCTGCAGCGCCTAAGTACCTGGTTACCCTCATTTGGATCTGATACCCCACTAGAGCTACTATAGGCATTCTTTAGTTTTGTACTTTTTGGTATCCATTATTGTGTGCATTGATCATTGTGTATTTTCATCTCCATCCTGTAAATTAGGTCTGGGTTGCAGTTGTCTCCCTTATGGTTCTTTTCTGGATCACTGTGTCCTTAAGAAGGTGGCCCCAGCCTTGCGGTTCCACCGAAAAGTGCAACAGCCACTGTGTGGGATTAGATGGATCACTACCTTTTTAGAGTGCATCCAAACTTAGATGATTTGATATTGACCAACAAATATTGATGTACTATCACAACGTTAGACAACTGTATCAATCTGATTGAATACGACTTAACATCAGCACAGCATATCAAGTGCCTATGAATGTTATTAAAATGTATGCATAGAGGTCAATCCAATTGAATATATTTGTGTTTTTTGTGTAAAAGGAGTGACCTCATAAGATCTGCAACCATTCTGTTTTAGGCCTAATGGATTGTTTTAGCTTTTATATGTGACAGTGTATAATTGAGTTTTGGGTATGTGTGGTGTACTGGGGTGAGTGTTTGCATTCTGAAGCATGTTTGGAGAGAATGCGGTCTGTGACCCAGACATTCTGGTATGGTATCTGAAGAACTGATTTTGTACTTGTATGTATTTTGAAAAAAGTTTTAAAGAAAATGAAATGATTTTAATTCAATAAAAAGGTTTTCAATATGTCCTTGTCTTATGTATTATTTTCTAGCTCCAATGTGATGGTTCATAAGTAATTGGCAAGAGATGGTTCCTTCTACTCTTACCTTGAGGAAGCTTTTATTTTTTGGTGTTTCTCATAGCCTCAAGGCACCTGGTGGCATGGTCCACCAAGACCAGATCAAACCTGTTGCCCATAGCTGTCTTGGGACCCAAGGGCCCAATGATGTCAGTGCCCCCTTTCAAAGGGGTTGCCAATGACAGGAAAAGTTGCAGGTGGGTCTTGCACTTCCCCTCTGTCTTGCACACTTGCTTGGGTAGGACCTTTAAAACGCATCTGAGGCCTTCCTTATTTGAGGTCAGAAAACGTGGGTGGCAAGCCTGTCAGAGGTCTTACCCTGCTCCAAATTACCGGCCCAAGGAGCATCATGAGCCAACCCCAGTAGGAAGGCCCTGTAGCACTGGGGGACCACCAACATGGCATGCACCAGGCTCAGAAGCCTTAAGCTCATTATACAGGAGACCATTCATCCAGTAAATCAGGTGTTTGCCAGAAGTGCCACCAGCTGCCTGGGTCTCAGCCTACTGCCGCAGGCCCACACATTTAGGGCATTTCTTCTGTACCTTTCAGAACTTCTCCCTGGTGGAACCTCCCTCCTGCTGCCATTTGGACAGCCCAACAGGTTCCCCAGTTCCACCACATCTTTCCCGGTAGGTTCTGGTGCATCCCTCTCAAGGTCAGCTTCCTCACGGACCATGGGAGTTTCAGAGTGGGTTTCCCGCACCCCTTGTCCTTCCTCTTTTGGGCAGGACCCTGGGTTATCCTTCCAGGCTCCAGGTCATTCTAACCACCTTCTTGGGCTGCCAGGCACCCTCACTCAGACAACCCTAACATTTCCAAGTGGGACCTGAGCTCCACTTCCTTCCAGGCGGTATGCTCCAGGTCATTGCCAAGCTGACAATCCACAGGCATGAATGAACTCACAGCTACCCAGAAGGAAACTGAGACCCCTCCTCCCATTTAAAGGGAGCCAGAGTCACTGGGTAGTGGCTTTCACAGTAGTCAACTGCAACATCTTGGTGGAACACATTAGGGACTACATGCTCTGAGGATGCAAGATGACACCAGATGGTTGTCATGCTGGCTCCACTGTTTCTCAGAGTCTCCACCCTCTGCCCATTAATGGTGAATGCCTGTACTCCCTAGTGTTACTAGGCATGTGGGTTCTCTCCACAATTTCTCCATCACCCAGGGAAACTAGAGTAACCTTTACTCTGTCCCCTCCACTATCTGACACAATCTCTCCCCACACTAGCCAACCCCGAGGCTTCACTCTGGTGGGAGGCAGTTCCCGCTTGGGGCATTTGGCATGAACCCTTAAAGTGCCCTTCCTGCTGGCATTCATAGCATATAGGGGGTGCCTTCCATGCAGATCTACTGTCAGGGGACCATCTCTTTTTCTTTTCAGTAGGGGAATGGGAGTCCTGACCCAAATAACTATTTTGGGGCCCTTTAGAGAACACCTTGCTTTTGTTTTTGTCCCTCTTACTTCTTCTGGTGAAGCACTGCACACCCTTTTTGCAGACCATGGTGCTGACCCAGTGGTCCATCTCCTTAGTGAGCTCCCTGGGGTCAATGAGCTTTCTGTCAACAAGGTGTTGGTACAGATCTGGAACATAAAGACTAAACATGTGCTCCTGTGCAGTCAGACTATACTGCTTTTTATATTGTTTTACTTCACTGTCCTTCCTCCAGTGTCTTATAAAAGGAATCAAAACAATCCTCTCAGGTATGTTGGGGTAGTTTCTGACTTTCCCTGAGCTTCTTCCTGTACTTCTCTAGGGTCAAGCCCAATTTCCTGATCAGGGTTTCTTTCATGGGGGGATACCTCATCCTGTCACCTGCACCTAAGGCCAGTAGGGTGTCTCTTCCCTTGTTAGGGACATGACTAGCTCCCAATCTCTCAATGGGTTCTGTTGCATCTGCAAAGCAATCTCATAAGCCTCATACCATCTATCATTGTCATCTACCACCACAAAATCAGGCACCAGACCCTTGGACACCTGGACCCTTTTTTCTCCAGAGGGCAATGCAGGACTCTGCCTGTCTGGCCTTAATGTCCAGCTCTTCCAGGCTCAGTACATAAGCCAATATGAGTTTCCTCTCCTCTATGGCCCATTTTGTCTCCTCCAATGCCCTTTCCAATGCCCTTTTCTTCTCCTCCTCTTCCATGGCCAGCCTTTTCTTATCCAGTGCTCTCTCCTTCTCCAATTTTAATTTGGCAAGCTCCAGCTTTATCTTCATCAATTCCTCCTCATCCTCCTCTGCATCTACATTAGAAGCAGCACAAACTTCTGCCCAGGCCCTCAGCACCTTTTCCAGATCCACCTTTCTGGTGGAGCTCTTTCCTGAAGGTCCAATTCTCTTGATGATATCCTTGAGCTGGGCCACAGTATAACACTCCAGGTTGGCAGTTTTAAGTCCATCTTTTCAGGTGCAGGTGCAGATGTAGAACTCCCTTTAAGAGACATGATTTTGGAAAAAAAGGCCAATTATGAAGAATTGAAAAGAGTTAAAAATGGTCTTTGTGCGGAATGGTAGTGTACACCAAATTACTCTATGGACCTGCACAAATGCAAGTCCTATTCTCACCGCTGATTACCAATGTTGGAAACTGGGTTTCTGTTTGCTAGATGTTTGCAATCATCTCCAAGCAGGAACCACAATCCTAGTTAGGGTAAGTCACAAACATTCCTAAAATTAACTTGTGCTCATCCCCTGGTAGCTTGGCACAGAGCAGTCAGACTTAACTAAAAAATCTTTGTATAAAGTACTTGTCCAGCACTTCAAACAGTAAAACTGTGAAAACACAACAAAAAAGATACCACACCAGGTTTGAAAAATAGATCTTAATAGAAAGAACAAAACAAGACCAAAATGACAAAATTCCTATTTGTAGAAGTCAAGATAAGAATTTTTTAAGAATAAACTTAGTTGTGGTGTTTAGAAGCATAAAGCTCGAACTAGGGCCATCTGGTTGCTCTAGACCAGGTCAAATCGGAAAAGGCAGGTCAACCACGATGGCACGCGGGTCGGATACAGGTGCCAGCTTTAGACTGCTGAAAACACTACCTTAGTTTGGAGTTCCATTGAATCCAAGGACAAAATGTGAGGAGCAAATGAGGTGATGTGGTGGTGTCAGTCTCGCAGAAGCAGGTGATGCATTGGATCTGAGCCGCACATGGTTGGAGATTCATTGGGAATGATGGCAATGCATCTCACCGTCTACAATGAGGTTCTCCCGATCTTCACAGAAACGGCAATTTGTTGGTGTTGACGGTGATGCAGTGTCCTCAATCATTGCAGCAGCAGCGATGCATTGGTGTTGATGGAGATACACTGGTTTGGATCAGTGCAATGGCATTGATGTGCAGGTTCTGGCAGTTGCAGCACTTTAGACCAACTTTTTAAACGCCCAGGAATGGATTGGTGCCACTTGGCAAGGCAAGACTTGCAGCAAGGAAAGTTCAGGGGCTGCTGCAGGATGAAGTAAAGCCTTTGATGTCCCTTAGGGTTCAGAAGAACTAGAGGTAAGCCAGCTAACGCTTGGAGTCACGTTGGCTCTGGGTTAGGGAGAGTCAGGTCCATTCTTTCTCACTGCCAGGCAATGAGGGAAGCAGGCAGCAGGGCAGTCACAGCAAAGCAGGAGTCCAGCAGAGTGATACTCCTTTCAGCAGCACAGCTGTCCCGCTTCCTGGCAGAGTATCTACAGGTCTAGAACTGTACTCTCCTGATAAAGTATTCACAGGTCCAGAAGTGTACAGACTTGGTGGTGGTTGTGGTCCAGTTCTTAAAACTAGTGGTGCCTTTGAAGTGGGGTAGACTTCAAAGAGAGGCCTTTGAAGTGCACATAGCCCCTGCCCTTCCTTTCCTGGCTCCAGACTCACTAGAGGGTTGGTATGCTTTGTGTGGTATCAAGACACAGCACATTTAGGTGTGTCAGCTTCTACCTCCCATTTTGCTCATGATTTCCCATCAGGCTGTAGATGGCCCATCAGTCACACTTGAGCTTCCTTTATATGAGAATGCACAAGAGCCCAGCTGTCACACACCCACATGTGCATTCAAAGACAGGCAGAAGGGACCAGATGGTTAAAGTACAAAAATGCCAACTTTCTAAAAGTGGCATTTTCAGAATTACAGTTTAAAATCTGACCTTATCATAAACTGTGATTTTAAATATTGATTTGATTATAGAAACACCAAACTTTGGGTCCCATCTGTTCCGAATTGAAAATTACACTTCAATGTTATTCTATGAGAGAGATAGGCCTTGCAGTAGTGAAAGACGAATTTAAGAGTTTTTCACTACTAGGGCATATAAAACTTAAAAGTACACGTCCTAATTTTTAAATACACTGCATCCTGCACTTGGGCTGTCTAGGGCCTACGTGAGGGGTGACTTATATGTACTAAAAAGGAAGGTTTGGGCCTGGCAGGAGGGTTAACTTGCCAGCTCAACATGACAGTTTAGAACTGCAAACACAGGCTCTGCAATGGCAGGCCTGAGTCATGTTTGAAGGTCTACTGGAGTCGGGGCACAATCAATGCTGCAGGTCCACCAGTAGCATTCAATTTACAGGCCCTGGGCATCAGTAGTGCACTTTACTAGGGACTTTTAACTAAATTAAACATGGCAATCGTGGATAAGTCAATGTTGCCATATTTTAAGCTGAAACCATATGCACTTTGGCACAGGTTAGCAAAGTGCCCAGAGTCCTAAAGGCAGCAGAAAAGGTCAGCTAAACAGGAGGTTTGAAGGAAAAAAGTTAGAGGAAATCACACCAAGGGTGCCTGGTCCTATGGGCAATTTTGTCACTTTGATCTATAAAAATATATATGTCCATTTCCCCTTAATAGATTTCTGTCGTTTCCATGCCATTCTTTTGTTTTTTTTTATTAATTAAAAATGCAATCCTTCTAACTCTAGGAGTTGTATTGCTTGGTGTTTTGAATTTGTGACTATTTAGTATCAATATTTTATACATTGCCCTAAGTTAAGCCCATCTGCTCTTTTCCATAGCGTTAAGGGGAGTGAGCTCAAGTTAATTTAGTGAAGTTAGGGTATACCCTGACAAGTTAGTGTTATTAATTTGAGGTGAACTACTACTCACCCCAAATAATAATTCATTTTCTTACAATTTCGATTTCTGTGAAGACTTCTTTTGGTTAGACCTATCTGACTATCTATCATTCCTCCTCATTTAACAGACATGGTGCAGTGTCCAACACTGACACTTTGTGTAATTTATGTTATTATGAAAATAGTGTAAAATTTGGGAATTTAATTGATGGCTCTTTTGTGCATGATCAAACAGTTTCTAGAAGGTGCTGTGTGTTGCTAGCGTGAGCGGCGCTACTCAGAAACCCTCCATTTACAAGAATTTAGAAGAAGGAATTATCGTGCAGCATGTGTTAAAATGTTAAATTAGCACAGTTTCTGTTTTTTTCTAATAACACTTGATTTTGGCAAGGCTATTTAATTCCAGCATGGCTCATGCTACCGATGAATTTTCTGGAACTATACTACCATCTAGTGGCTGAAAAATATTTTAAACATCATTCATTACTTGAATATCTTGCTGGTCTGTTTTTTCGAATGTAATAATTTGAAATCGAAATTGATTGCACTTGTTTCTCAGTGGGAAGATCCAGTGCCCTTGGTATGTTTATTTTGACCACAGCTAATTGAAACGTCTTTTTATTACAAGCGTTTTACCAGCTCAATTCTCATTCTCAAACAAGTTGGCGAAGGTTTTGCCGATTGGGCTTGTTTTTCTGAAGACATATGTCACGCTCCCAGCTACTTGAAGTTTGATTTGACACCTCTCTGTTCCAAGGCAAATCGCAGCATTCAACCCATTTGTGGCAGACTGAATGGCGCAAGCTACGGGAGCAGTGTTCGTGACAAGGTTGCGAGTTTTGATATGCAAATACGGGTTAGGAGGATGTGAAAAGACCCTTTTACTAGGTTAGCATGACCATTCAGAACGGCTGGCATTCTGAAGATTTGTCAAAGGCTGTTGTGATGTTGCAGCTCAATTCTGCGAAGCACAACAAAGGAATTTTAAAGGTCGAGGAATGCTTTTATGCATTCCAACAACTCTTAAGGATGACGCAATTTCTAACCCAATGGTTTATATTGTTTTTAGCAAAGCGGGCCTAGTGACACTAATTTGAAATCAGTTCTTGCAGTGCAAAATGGTGATACCATTGACTGATATCGAGCTCTTTAACATCTGCAATCTGGTTTCTGGGGGATGGAGGGCGGTTATTAATACTTAGGTTTCAATATATTTGTGCATTAAAAGTATAGATCCATTCATAAAAAATTTTGATTTGGCAAATGGACAAAAAATGGGAAATCTTAATTGTCAGTTGGTACCTCGGTGTTCTACTTTATCAGATGCCAACAATTATGTAAAAATACATCTTAAGATTCAACAACTTGCTGAAAAAAAACAAAAAACAATTGGTGGAAATGCTGGAGTTAACCTCAACCAGCGTTTTAATCCATCCTATTTTTGCTCACTGTGCTTTCATTGCCGGTGAATTTTGATATTTTACCAAAGCCTACACTTAGATGTGTTTTTCACATTCTCATGAAGAAACGGGGAACGATTCACAAAGCTATTTGCATATTTAAGTGTACATGTGCAATAAGTTAAAATTACTTATGCAAATAATAACGTGCTATTCGACAGTGCAGAAGGGAGATGCCAATGACCAGAAAAGAAGTTCTGCTGGATGAATGTATCTCCTGCCAAGTCTCAGCACTGGGATTTCAACTTAACTTTGTAACCTCACCCACGTGACCTGTTTGCATTGCTCAGCATTCCATCCATCATCTGTTCTTTTTGCTTTTGTTGCCCTAAGTGGGAAGGATATGCCCAGACGTGAGTCCTGTTTTCACTGCGCCACTGGATTCAAGCTAGCCTGGCTTATAAGGGGTGATAACCCAAAACTGGTCCAAGGATGCTTGTTTCCGGTCCAGGTAGGACCTGCTTTGGCAATTTGGGCTGGACTGCTCCCATGGGGAGCAGAGTCAGGACTGAATTGCATATGGCTGGGACCAAACTGGGGTGGCGAGGTGGCCAAACAAATAATAGATTAAACCCAGATCTTTGTGACTGGGGGTGAATGTTTCCATTGTTTAGTATCCCATCTATCATCTGTTCTTTTTGCTTTTGTCACCCTAAGTGGGAAGAGTATACCTAGACAATGGTCCTGTGCATACTGTGCCACTGGATTCCAACTATCTTGGCTGATTGAGGTGATACCCTGAAACTGGTCCCAGGATGCTTGTTTCTGGCCCAAGAGGGATCTGGCTTGGCCATTTGGGCTGGACTGTTCCCATGGGGAGCAGGGTCAAGACTGATTTGCAAATGGCTGGGTCCAAACTGGGGTGGCGTGGTGGGGAAAAAATGATGAATTAAACCTAGATCTTTGTGACTGGGGGTGAATGTTTGCATTGTTCAGCATTCCGTTCATCATCTGTTCTTTTTGCTTTTGTCACCATAAGTGGGAAGGGTATGCCCAGGCATGGGTCCCGTGTTCAGTGCACCACTGGTTTCTGCACTGGCGTTTCAACTTAATTTTGTAACCTCACCCACGTGACCTGGGTAAACCAACCAGACCTTAGCCTTCAGGAGAGCAACCATGGTAGTATCCAAACTGTTAGTGCCTTCACACGTGCACACCCACAGTTCTTCCAACCTTTAGAATAGAAGTTCAATAAAAAAAAAATCATAATAAAATAAAGCTATAAGTGTAGTTCGCACCCATAGTCTCAGTAGCGCTGAGATGAAGCAGGGTAAGGTCTTAGGCAATACCGAGGCTAGCCCTTTCTCTGGTTTGGGGAAGTGACAAGAGATCCAAAGATGTAAGACAGGACTATCGATTTGTTCAGAGATGATGGAGATGGGCTGCTTGGTAGAGTTCCCAATACTGACAGAGGTGAAGGGGGAGAATCCAAGACAGCTGGGTAACTCACATTTATTTCACTTTCACCTTCCATATCCTCATCATCTGCGTTACTGGAATCCACTTTGTGTTTCTTAATGAACCTCACATTCCTTGTAACAGTCTCAGCTCTCCTACAAGAGGTGATCAGAGTTCCAAGAGAATGACCTGGATGGCAAATGAAACTTGCTGCCAGGATGTCTTTCCCTGACCAGAACACAGTCACCTATGATGATGGACAATCGGTAAGCCCGCATCTGCCACTCTACTGGTTTTATTTCAGTTTCTGGCTAATTTGTAGACTGATGTCATCAGCAGGTGATGGAGTTAAGGGGGGATTATAATGATCATATGTTTTAACATTCAGATACCCCCCTTTTTGAGCAATATTTATTTAGGTGTATGCTTTAAATATAAAGCTTGAAAATATGTTCATGTTTTCTTTTGTATGATTTTGAATTGTTTTTCTTGTAACTGTTTTTAAATAATGAATAAACCTCCATGGAAACTAATAGCTTCTTATTGTTTTAAACAATAAGCAAGGTTTCACAGAATGTAAGTAAAAAGTTAGAAGGGCTTTACTAGTAATTATTTAATTTGAAAAGGTTCAACAATATTCAGACAAAATATATGAACTAGAATAGAGTGTTATGAACTAGAGTGGGACTTTGTGGCAAAGATTCCAGATTGAGGGTCATATAGAGTTATTACTAACTTTCCTTGCTGAAGACTACCAGGGGAATGCACATCCAGGCTTGACTTGGCTTATCTGTTGACTTGCAGATGAAGCACTGTTTCTTTGCTGAATATTAGGTTTTTGTTCAAAAAGATATGCAGGTGTGACCTATCTGTGAAACTCAAAGTGGGCTCTTTGTTGTGTGGAATTTAGTTAATTTAGTATAGAGAAAAGAGGGGTTGGGAATATTGATGTAAGCAATCTTTAACTCCTTCGCTGCCAGGTCTTTTCCACCTCTGCCAGGCCTTTTTTTTGTTATTTGGGGCAGTTTGCGCTTAGGCCCTCATAGCATTTTGTCCACATAAGCTACCCACACCAAATTTGCTTCCTTTTTTCCAACATCCTAGGAATTCTAGAGGTACCCAGAGTTTGTGGATTTCCCTGGAGAAGACCAAGAAATTAGCCAAAATACAAAACAATTTTTTAAATGGGGAAAAGAGGGCTGCAGAAAAAGGCTTGTTATTTTTTTTCTCTGAAAATGGCATCAACAAAGGGTTTGTGGTGCTAAAATCACCATCTTCCCAGCTTTCAGGAAGAGGCAGACTTGAATCAGAACACCACATTTTTCAACACAATTTTGGCATTTTACTGGGACATACCCCATTTGTACTATTTTTGGTGCTTTTAGCCTCCTTCCAGTTAGTGACAGAAATGGGTATGAAACCAATGCTGGATCCTTGGGAGCAAAACATTTATGAAAAGTAGACACAAATCTGAATTCAGCAAGGAGTCATTTGTGTAGATCATGTAAGCTTTTCCTACAGAAAATACCAGCTAAAATAAAAAGATATTGAAATTGAGGTAAAAACACCCAGCCATTTCTCTCCACGTTTTACTCTGTTGCTTTTTTCTGCCATGTCAGATTTTCAAATGCAATATACTGATACGTCTGCTTGACTCTTCTGGTTGCGGGGATATATAGGGCTTGTAGTTTCATCAAGATCCTAGTTATCCAGAGCCAATAAAAAAGCTACACCTTGCAATGGGTTTCCATTCTATACTGGGTATACAGTAATTCATTTAATGAAATATAAAGAGTCAAAAATAGGTATTATGGAAAACTTTGGCCCATATTTATACTTTTTGACGCAAAACTGCGCTAACGCAGTTTTGCGTCAAAAAAATTAGTGCTGGCTAACGCCATTCTGAAGCGCCATGCGGGCGCTGTATTTAATCAATGACGTTAGCCGGCGTTAGCCGCCGGCGCTGCCTGGTGTGCGTGGAAAAAAACGACGTACACCAGGCAGCGCCGGCGTAGGGGGATATGGGGCTTGGGCGTCAAAAAATGGGGCAAGTCAGGTTGAGGCAAATTTTTCGCCTCAACCCGATTTGCGCCATTTTTTTCCACTCCCAACCCCCATAGAAATGACTCCTGTCTTAGCAAAGACAGGAGTCATGCCCCCTTGCCCAATGGCCATGCCCAGGGGACTTATGTCCCCTGGGCATGGTCATTGGGCATAGTGGCATGTAGGGGGGCACAAATCAGGCCCCCCTATGCCACAAAAATAAATAAAAATAAATGACTTACCTGAACTTACCTAAATGTCCCTGGGATGGGTCCCTCCAGCCTTGGGTGTCCTCCTGGGGTGGGCAAGGGTGACAGGGGGTGTCCCTGGGGGCATGGGAGGGCACCTCTGGGCTCCTTCAGAGCCCACAGGTCCCTTAACGCCTGCCTTTTGCAGGTGCTAAAAAACGGCGCAAAAGCGGCCGTACGTAATTTTTTTTGACCCGCCCACTCCCGGGCGTGAATTTTGCCCGGGAGTGTAAATACAACGCACATGCCTCGGAGTCAATTTTTTAGACGGGAACGCCTACCTTGCATGTCATTAACGCAAAGTAGGTGTCCACGCTAAAAAATGACGCAAACTCCATGGACTTTGGCGCTAGACGCGTCTAATGCCAAAGTATAAATATGGAGTTAGTTTTGCGTCGGAATTGCGTCAAAAAAAAGACGCAATTCCGGCGCAGAGTATAAATATGCCCCTTTGTATTTCCAAAATGGGCACAAGGTAAGGTGTTGAGAAGCAGTGGTTATTTTCACATCTCTGAATTTCGGGGTCCCCATTCTAGAATTTGAATTACAGGGAATTTCTCAAATAGACGTCTTTTTTTACACACTGTCTTACATTTGGAAGGAAAAAATGTAGTAGAGAAAGACAAGGGGCAATAACCCTTGTTCTTCTACTCTGTGTTCCCCCAAGTCTCCTGATAAAAATGGTACCTCACTTGCCTGAGTAGGCATAATGCCTGCGACAGGAAACGCTACATGGACCCATCGCATTTTTACATTGAAATCTGATGTGTTTTTTTGGAAAGTGACTAGCTGTGGGTTTTGGCCTCAAGCTCAGCCGGCACCTAGGGAAACCTACCAAAAATGGGCACTTTTAAAAACTAGACACTGAGGGGAATTCATAATGGGGTGACTTGTGGGGCTTTCACCAGGTTCTCTTACGCAGAATCCTTTGCAAACCTCAACATTTGGCAAAAAAGCACCTTTTCCTCACATTTCGGTGACAGGAAGTTCTGAAATCTGAGAAGAGCCCAAAATTTCTTCCTAACCAGCATTCCCCCAAGTCCCGCGATAAAAATGGTACCTCACTTGTGAGGGTAGGCCTAGTGCCCGCGACAGGAAATGCCCCAAAATACAATGTGGACACATCACATTTCCCCAAAGAAAACAGAGCTGTTTTTTGCAAAGTGCATAGCTGTGGATTTTGGCCTCTAGCTCAGCGGCACATAGGGAAACCTACCAAACCTGTGCATTTTTTAAAACGAGACACATAGGGGAATCCATGATAGGGTGACTTTTGGGGCTTTCACCAGGTTCTCTTACGCAGAATCCTTTACAAACCTAAAAATTTGGCCAAAAAACCCTTTTTCCTCACATTTCGGTGACAGAAAGTTCTGGAACCTGAGAAGAGCCACAAATTTCCACCTACCCAACATTCCCCCAAGTCTCCCCATAAAAATGGTACCTCACTTGTGTGGGTAGGCCTAGTGCCCACAACAGGAAATGCCCCAAAATACAACATGGACACATCACAGTTTCCCCAAAGAAACCAGTGCTGTTTTTTGCAAAGTGCCTAGCTGTGGAATTTGGCCTCTAGCTCAGCCAGCACCTAGGGAAATGTTAGACTTTTCATCCTTGGCGTGGTCTCCCTTAACTTTTTGCCTCTGTTCCCCAGGTTGTTGATGTGTGCTGGACTCTGATTTTACTGTTTTTGTTACTCTGGGCACTTTACCACTGCTAACCAGTGCTAAAGTGCAAGTGCTCCTTTACAAAATGTGTATGTGTTTGGTTTATCCATGATTGGCATACTTGATTTATTAGTAAGTCCCTAGTACAGTGCACTAAAGGTGCCCAGGGCCTGTAAATCAAATGCTACTAGTGGGCCTGCAGCACTGGTTCTGCCACCCACATAAGTAGCTCTGTAACCATGTCTCAGACCTGCCACTGCAGTGTCTGTGTGTGCAGTTTTATCTGTAAATTCGACTTGGCAAGTGTACCCACTTGCCAGGCCAAACCTTCCCTTTTCTTACATGTAAGACACCCCTAAGGTAGGCCCTAGGTAGCCCCAAGGGCAGGGTGCAGTGTATGGTTAAGGTAGGACATATAGGGGGTCATTCCGACCCTGGCAGTCCATGACCGCCAGGGCCGGGGACCGCGGAAGCACCGCCAACAGGCTGGCGGTGCTTCCTGGGCCATTCTGACCGCGGCGGTAAAGCCGCGGTCAGAAAAGGGGAACCGGCGGTTTCCCGCCGGTTTTCCCCTGGCCCAGGGAATCCTCCATGGGGATTTCGACCCCCTTCCCGCCATCCCGTTCCTGGCGGTTTTTACCGCCAGGAACAGGATGGTGGGAACGGGTGTCGTGGGGCCCCTGGGGGCCCCTGCACTGCCCATGCCACTGGCACTGGCATGGGAAGGGCAGGGGCCCCCTAACAGGTCCCCATAATGATTTTCAGTGTCTGCTTTGCAGACACTGAAAATCGTGACGGGTGCCACTGCACCCGTTGCACCCCAGCAACTCCGCTGGCTCCATTCGGAGCCGGCTTCATCGTTGCTGGGCCTTTCCCGCTGGGCCGGCGGGCGGCCTTTTGGCGGTCGCCCGCTGTCCCAGCGGGAAAGCCAGAATGGGCGCCGCGGTCTTTTGCCCGCGGTGCGGTCATTTGGCGGTTCCCGCCAGGCGGGCAGCTATCGCCGCCCGCCGCGGTTGGAATGACCGCCATAGTAATGTGTTTTATATGTCCTAACAGTGACATATTGCTAAATTCGTTTTTCACTGTTACAAGGCCTGTCCCTCGCATAGGTTAACATGGGGGCTACCTTTAAATCTGATTAAAGTGTAGATTCCCTTTGGGAGCGGATGGACATGTGGAGTTTGGGGTCTCTGAGCTCACAATTTAAAAATACATCTTTTAGTAAAGTTGATTTTAAGATTGTGCGTTTGAAAATGCCACTTTTAGAAAGTGAGCATTTTCTTGCTTATACCATTTCTATGACTCAGCCTGTTTGTGGATTCCATGTCTGGATCAGTTTGACAGTTGGGCTGGTTGCACCTCACACTAGACAGTGACACAAAGGGAGCTGGGGTGTAGCCCGCATATCCTGATGAGCCATCTGTGCTAGGAGGGAGGGGAGGAGTGGTCACTCGCACCTGGAAGGGCTGTGCCTGCCCTCACACAATGCAGTCTCCGACCCCCTGGTGAGTGTCTGGGGCCTGGCCTGGGCAAGGCAGGATTTCACATTCCAAAGAGACTTTACTTTGAAGTAGGCTTACTTCAAAGGAGAAACTGGGTATAAGAAGGGCACCCAAAACCACAGACTTTAGAAATACTTCTGGAACCAAGAGGAACCTTTGCCTGGAGAAGAGCTGAATAGCTGAAGAAGAAGTGCTGCCCTGCCTGTGACTGTGCTTTGTAGAGCTTTCCTGCAGTGCTGCTTCTGCCAGAGTAAGAGGGCAAAGACTGAACTTTGTTGTGCCTTCCATCTTGTGAAGAAATCTCCAAGGGCTTGATTTAGAGCTTGCCTCCTGTTGTTTGAAGTCTCAGGGGCAGCAAAGACTTCTCTCTGCCAGCACCTGGAGTCTCTGGAGAGACTCCTGCTCTGACAAGTGGTGCCCTATTCAGTCCTTGGGCCCTTGAAAGGAAAGCTGGTGGAAATCCAAGGAAATCGACTTCTGACGACTTCGGACCGACGCTGCTGCTGAATCCGGTGACGCCGCCTGCACCCGACGCCGTGACCTTCGATGGAACGCGATGCTCTTCGCAGGCCCGACGCCGCGCCAGCCCCACTGAAGTCCGCGACTCCGTGGAAGTCACCGCACCACGTCGTGACCGACGCCGCTCGAAGTGCGCAGATTCAACATTTCGCACAGACGCCGCGATCCCCGACTTCGCGCATCGGCTTGTTTTCACTCTTCACCAAAGGTACTGTACTTGGGGGTCTACGCGACTGCGTGTCCGGCGCCGCTGGTGTCGGCATGTTGGGAACGACTCCGTCACGACGCCATCGAAGCATTTTTGTTTCTAAGTGCTATTTTTGTGTTTAATCTTTAAAAATTCATAACTTGACTTGTGTATGTTGGATTTTTGTCGTTTTGGTCTTGTTTTGTTTAGATAAATATTTCCTATTTTTCTAAACTGGTGTTGTGTCATTTTGTAGTGTTTTCATTAAGTTACTGTGTGTGTTGGTACAAATACTTTACACCTAGCACTCTGAAGTTAAGCCTACTGCTCTGCCAAGCTACCAAGGGGGTAAGCAGGGGTTAGCTGAGGGTGATTCCTTTTACCCTGACTAGAGTGAGGGTCCTTGCTTGAACAGGGGGTAACCTGACTGTCAACCAAGGACCCCATTTCTAACATTGGTGATCAGCGGATGGGATTTGAACTTGTATTTGTACTTGACATACAGTGATTAAGTATACACTACTGTTTGAGTTCAGACCACTACGTGACCACATACTACTTGTTTTGTGATCTTTTGTTTTTTTCTCTTTGGGACTCGCTTATTCCTTGATTGACTTTCTTTGGAACTTCATTTTGGGAACTTGTTTTTCTGCCTTTGGAACTTTGCACTTGTTTTTGAATCTTCATCATGTCCAATGCTGGAGATCCATCAGTTGGAGCTGACTTTGACCTTGAGAAATTGGAGAGTTATACCAAAGCTCAGTTGAAGCAGTTCTGTAAAAGTTTTGACTGTCCCATTAAGAGCTCATCCAGGAAGTAGGAGCTGCAAAAGGCACTGAGGGCCTGGGTGACAGCCAAGAGCACTGAAGGGCACACAGAGGATGAGGGAGATGAGGAGGATGAGGAAGAGTGTTCAGTACACAATGGTATTGTGGGTGGGTCTGTTATGTCCAGGGGGAAGGTCTTCAGGGCAGGTAGCAGTGTCTCATCCAAGGGTCTGACACCTGAGGAGTTACAGGACAGACAGGCAGAAAGGGAATACCGATTGGAGCAGAGGAGGCTAGCCCTTGAGGAGAGGAAGTTAGCGATGGCTCATGAGCTTAGCCAGAAGTTCCCATGGTCCGGGAAGGAGGCGGAGGCTGAGGGTGACGCCCCGGAGCCTACAGGGGAACAGGTGGCTGAACTGGGGGAGGTCCCTGAGCTGTCGCAGTGGCAGCAGGAAGGGGGCCTACCAGGGAAGCATTCTGTGCAGCACAGAAGACATGCCCTACTTTGGACGGTTTGCGGCAACAGGCTGCAGACCAGGCGGCTGGCAAGGAGCCAGGATCACACCTGATTTATTGGGAGGATAACCTCCTGTATAGCGAGCCTAAGGTTCCTGAGCCTGTGTCAGCCCATGTGCTGGTGGTACCCCAGTGCTTCAGGGCCTTCCTACTGGGGTTGGCTCATGATGTGCCTTTAGCTGGACATTTGGGGCAGGACAAGACCTTTGAGAGGCTTGTCACCCACTTTTACTGGCTCCTAATGCGCAGGCACTCAGATGCACATTGCAGGTTTTGTCAGACTTGTCAGGCAAGTGGCAAGAGTGGGAGGAAATGTAAAGCTCCCCTCCAGCCTTTGCCTGTTGTCAGTACTCCCTTTGAGAGGGTAGGCATTGACATTGTGGGGCCTCTGGATCCCAAGACAGCCATGGGCAACAGGTTTATCCTGGTCTTGGTGGACCACGCCACCCGGTACCCAGAAGCCATTCCTTTGAGATCAATCACTTCCCCTGTGGTGGGTCGTGTGTTGAGGGGAGTTTTTACCCACATGGGTTTCCCCAAGGAAGTGGTATCTGATAGGGGTACCAACTTCATATCCACATATATGAAGTCTCTGTGGAAGGAGTGTGGAGTAACCTACAAGTTCACCACCCCTTACCACCCCCAAAGTAATGGTCTGGTTGAGAGATTCAACCGCACCTTAAAAGGCATGATCATGGGCCTGTCAGAGCCCTTGAGGCGGAAGTGGGACGTCCTCTTACCATGCCTTCTGTTCGCCTACAGGGAGGTGCCTCAAAAGGGACTTGGGTTTAGCCCCTTTGAGCTGATGTATGGCCACCCTGTGAGGGGACCTTTGAGTCTGGTTAAGGAAGCTTTGGAGAAAGCTCCTAGTAAACCCCCCCAGGATGGATTCAGTTACATGCTGGCTTTGAGAAACCAGACTGCCCGCTTCAGGAGTCTCGCTCAGGAGAACCTGAGAGCAAGCCAGGAGGATATGAAACGGTGGTAC
The DNA here is from genome assembly GCF_031143425.1 of Pleurodeles waltl. NCBI lineage: Eukaryota > Metazoa > Chordata > Amphibia > Caudata > Salamandridae > Pleurodeles > Pleurodeles waltl. The sequence goes on from NC_090438.1 coordinate 353,813,485, forward strand.
GACCAGAATGCCACTCTGGTCGAGTTTCAACCTGGTCAAAAAGTATGGGTGATGGCACCAGTGGAGCCTAGGGCACTCCAGGGTAAGTGGACTGGGCCATTTGAGGTGATGGAGCGCAAGAGTGAAGTCACCTACCTGGTGGACTTGCGGTCTCCAAGGAAACCTTTAAGGGTCCTGCATGCCAACCGCCTCAAACCTCACTTTGAGCGTACTGAACTGTCCATGCTCCTTGCGACAGATGATGGGGTAGAGGAGGAGAGTGAGCCTCTTCCTGACCTCCTGTCTGCAGGAGAAAAAGATAGGCCAGTGGAGGGAGTGATCCTCTCCCCCTCCCTGACTGAGGAGCAGCAAGGTGACTGTCGCCACGTGTTGGGACAGTTTTCCTCACTGTTCTCCCTGATCCCAGGAGTCACACACTTGTGCACACATGATGTGGACACTGGGGACAGTACACCTATTAAACAGAAGGTTTACAGGGTGACTGACAGGGTCAGGGCATGCATTAAGGATGAGGTATCCAAAATGCTTACCCTAGGGGTTATTGAGCACTCCAGCAGTCCTTGGGCCAGCCCAGTGGTATTGGTCCCAAAGGCTGCTGCACCTGGTGCCACCCCAGAACTCAGGTTCTGTGTGGACTACCGGGGACTGAATGCGGTCAGTAAGACTGACGCACACCCCATCCCCCGAGCTGATGAGCTCATTGACCGGTTGAGAGCTGCCAAGTACCTCAGTACGTTTGATTTAACATCTGGGTACTGGCAAATTGCCTTAACTGAGGGTGCCAAGGAGAGGTCAGCATTCTCTACACCAGATAGACACTTTCAATTTAAAGTGATGCCATTTGGGATGAAGAATGCCCCTGCCACCTTTCAGAGGTTGGTCAACCAGGTGTTGGCAGGACTCGATGAGTTCTTTGCCACCTACCTGGATGACATTGCTGTGTTTAGTTCCACATGGGAGGAACACCTACAACACCTCTGGAGAGTGTTAGAGGCCCTGCAGAAGGCAGGCCTCACTATTAAGGCAAGCACGTGCCAAATAGGGCAGGGTTCTGTGGTGTACTTAGGACACCAGGTGGGGAGTGGCCAGGTGGCACCCCTACAGCCTAAGATTGACACGATTCTGGCTTGGGAGCCTCCCAAGACCCAGACTGAAGTGAGAGGCTTTTTAGGTCTCACAGGATATTACAGGAGGTTTGTTAAGGGATATGGTACCATTGTTACCCCCTTAACTGAGTTGACTTCTAAGAAGCAACCCAAGAAAGTGATCTGGACAGAGGCTTGCCAGAACGCTTTTGATGCCCTGAAGGCTGCCATGTGCACAGCACCTGTGCTGAAGGCACCTGACTACTCCAAGGAGTTTGTTGTGCAAATAGACGCCTCAGAGCATGGTATTGGAGCAGTACTCTCACAGCTTAATGAAGAGGGCCTAGATCAACCCATAGCCTTCATTAGCAGGAGGTTACTACCCAGGGAATGTAGGTGAAGTGCCATAGAACGTGAAACATTTGCTGTGGTCTGGTCACTGAAGAAGCTAGGACCCTACTTGTTTGGGACTTGACTTCCGAGTTCAGACCGACCACAGGCCCCTCAGATGGTTAATGCAGATGAGGGGTGAGAATCCAAAACTGTTGAGGTGGTCCATTTCCCTACAGGGGATGGATTTTACGGTGGAACACCGTCCTGGTACAGAGCATGCCAATGCTGATGGTCTGTCCAGGTTCTTCTGCCTTAGTGATGAGAACTCCCATGAGGTTGGGTAGTTGCTCGCCACTTTCAGCTGGGGGGGGGCACGTGTTAGACTTTTCATCCTTGGCGTGGTCTCCCTTAACTTTTTGCCTCTGTTCCCCAGGTTGCTGATGTGTGCTGGACTCTGATTTTACTGTTTTTGTTACTCTGGGCACTTTACCACTGCTAACCAGTGCTAAAGTGCAAGTGCTCCTTTACAAAATGTGTATGTGTTTGGTTTATCCATGATTGGCATACTTGATTTATTAGTAAGTCCCTAGTACAGTGCACTAAAGGTGCCCAGGGCCTGTAAATCAGATGCTACTACTGGGCCTGCAGCACTGGTTGTGCCACCCACATAAGTAGCTCTGTAATCATGTCTCAGACCTGCCACTGCAGTGTCTGTGTTTGCAGTTTTATCTGTAAATTCGACTTGGCAAGTGTACCCACTTGCCAGGCCAAACCTTCCCTTTTCTTACATGTAAGACACCCTTAAGGTAGGCCCTAGGTAGCCCCAAGGGCTGGGTGCAGTGTATGGTTAAGGTAGGACATATTGGGGGTGATTCTGATATTGGCGGGCGGCGGGAGCCGCCCGCCAAGCGGGAACCGCCAGAAGACCGTACTGCGGTCGAAAGACCGTACTGCGGTCGAAAGACCACGGCGGTCATTCTGGGTTTCCCACTGGGCTGGCGGGCGACCGCCAAAAGGCTGCCCGCCAGCCCAGTGGGAAACAGCCTTCCCACGAGGACACCGGCTCAGAATTGAGCCGGCGGAGTGGGAAGGTGCGACGGGTGCAGTGGCACCCGTCGCGTATTTCAGTGTCTGCATAGCAGACACTGAAATACTTTGTGGGGCCCTCTTACGGGGGCCCCTGCAGTGCCCATGCCAGTGCCAGGAACAGGATGGCGGTAGGGGGTGTCAGAATCCCCATGGCGGCGGAGCGCGCTCCGCCGCCATGGAGGATTCTCAAGGGCAGCGGAAAGTCGACGGTACACCGAATGCCCAGCGGTGCACCGCCAGCCTGTTGGCGGTGCTACCGCCAACCTCCGCCATGGCGGTAATTACCGCCAGGGTCAGAATGACCCCCATAGTAATGTGTTTTATATGTCCTGACAGTGAAATATTGCCAAATTCGTTTTTCACTGTTGCAAGGCCTGTCCCTCTCATAGGTTAACATGGGGGCTACCTTTAAATCTGATTAAAGTGTAGATTCCCTTTGGGAGCGGATGGACATGTGGAGTTTGGGGTCTCTGAGCTCACAATTTAAAAATACATCTTTTAGTAAAGTTGATTTTAATATTGTGCGTTTGAAAATGCCACTTTTAGAAAGTGAGCATTTTCTTGCTTATACCATTTCTGTGACTCTGCCTGTTTGTGGATTCCCTGTCTGGGTCAGTTTGACAGTTGGGCTGGTTGCACCTCACACTAGAAAGTGACACAAAGGGAGCTGGGGTGTAGCCCACATATCCTGATGAGCTATCTGTGCTAGGAGGGCGGGGAGGAGTGGTCACTCGCACCTGAAAGGGCTGTGCCTGCCCTCACACAATGCATTCTCCGTCCCCCTGGTGAGTGTCTGGGGCCTGGCCTGGACAAGGCAGGATTTCACATTCCAAAGAGTCTTTACTTTCAAGTAGGTCTACTTCAAAGGAAAAACTGGGTATAAGAAGGGAACCCAAAACCACAGACTTTAGAAATACTTCTGGAACCAAGAGGAACCTCTGCCTGGAGAAGAGCTGAATAGCTGAGGAAGAAGTGCTGCCCTGCCTGTGACTGTGCTTTGTAGAGCTTTCCTGCAGTGCTGCTTCTGCCAGAGTAAGAGGGCAAAGACTGGACTTTGTGTGCCTTCCATCTTGTGAACAAATCTCCAAGGGCTTGATTTAGAGCTTGCCACCTGTTGTTTGAAGTCTCAGGGGCAGCAAAGACTTCTCTCTGCCAGCACCTGGAGTCTCTGGAGAGACTCCTGCTCTGACAAGTGGTGCCCTATCCAGTCCTTGGGCCCTTGAAAGGAAAGCTGGTGGAAATCCAAGGAAACCGACTTTGGACGACTTCGGACCGACGCCGCTGCTGAATCCGGTGAGGCTGCCTGCACCCGACGCTGTGACCTTCGCTGGAACGCGACGCTCTTAGCATGCCCGACGCCGCGGCAGCCCCGCTATGGTCTGCGACTCCGTGGAAGTCACTGCGCCACGTCGTGACCGATGCTGCTCGAAGTTGCGCGGATTCAACGTTTCACACAGACGCCGCGATCCCCGACTTTGCGCATCGGCTTGTTTTCACTCTTCACCAAAGGTACTGTACTTGGGGGTCTACGCGACTCCGTGTCCGGCGCCGCTGGTGTCGGCTTGTTGGGAACGACTCCGTCACGACGCCGTGTTAACACCTCATCGAAGCATTTTTGTTTCTAAGTGCTATTTTTGAGTTTAATCTTTAAAAATTCATAACTTGACTTGTGTATGTTGGATTTCTGTTGTTTTGGTCTTGTTTTGTTTAGATAAATAGTTCCTATTTTTCTAAACTAGTGTTGTGTCATTTTGTAGTTTTTTCATTAAATTACTGTGTGTGTTGGTACAAATACTTTACACCTAGCACTCTGAAGTGAAGCCTACTGCTCTGCCAAGCTACCAAGGGGGTAAGCAGGGGTTAGCTGAGTGTGATTCTCTTTTACCCTGACTAGAGTGAGGGTCCTTGCTTGAACAGGGGGTAACCTGACTGTCAACCAAAGACCCCATTTCTAACAGGAAACCTATCAAACCTGTGTATTTTTGAAACCTCGACACCTAGGGGATTCTAAGATGGGGTGGCTTGTGGGGCTCTCACCAGATTCCCTTTCCCAGGTTCCTTTGCAAACCTCAAAATGTGGGCTAAAAAACACCTTTTCCTCACATTTCGGTGACAGAAAGTTCTGTAATCTGAGAGGAGCCAAAAATGTCCTTCCACTTACCGTTCCCCCACGTCTCCCAATAAAAATGGTATCTGACTTGTGTGGGTAGGCATAGTGCCCGGGGCAGGAAATGCCCCAAATAACAACATGGACACATCCCATTTTCCCAAAGAAAACAGAGCTGTTTTTTGCAAAGTGCCCAGCAGTGGATTTTGGCCTTTACCTCAGCCAGCACCTATGGAAACCTACCATACCTGTGTATTTTTTAAAACTAGACACCAAGGGGAATCCAAGATGGGGTGACTTGTGGGGCTCGCACCAGGTTCTGTTACACAGACTCCTTTGCAGACCTCAAAATCTGGCCAAAAAACACTTTTTCTGCACATTTCAATGACAGAAAGTTCTGGAATCTCAGAGGAGCCACAAATTTCCTTCCACCCAGCATTCCCCCAAGTCTCCCAAAAAAAATGATACCTCACTTGTGTGGGTGACCCAGGTGCCTCCAACAGAAAAAGGCCAAAAACATGTAGAGATTGAGGAGCTAGGATAGCGAGTTGATAAGCACATATTTTTCTTTTATACATCTTTAGGTTGACTCTGACACTTGTGTTGGGGGGCGACCCTTGCCTAAGGGGCCACCCCCCACACAAAAAAAACAAAGCACAAATATCCCTGGCATCATTGTGGCTTCTGCCCCCCCGAGGACAGATCATGCTTAAAAATAATCCACCAATCCGCCCCCAAGGGGGGCAGAAACAGCAAAAAATATCATCCTCCCTTAGCGAGGCGACCCTTGCCCAAGGGGCCGCTTCCCCACACAAAAAACACACACACACGCAAACAAACAAACAAAATCCCTGGTGCCTAGTGGATTCTGCGCCCTTGGGGGCAGACGGGCCTAAAAAAAATAGACTGACCTGCCCTCAAGGGGGAAGAACTGCCCAACAGTGTTTTCTCCCTTGGGGGGTGACCCTTGCCCAAGGGGCAACCCCCAACACAAAAAAACAAAGCGCACAACATCCCTGGTGTTATTGTGGCTTCTACCCACCCTGGGGGCAGATCGGCTTAAAAATAACGAGCCGATCTGCCCCAAAGGGGGGCAGAAACAGCATAAAACATTATGCCCCTTTAGTGAGACAACCCTTGCCCCAGGAGCCGCACCCCCACACAAAAAACATACACATACATACACACAAACAAAATCCCTGGTGCCTAGTGGATTCTGCCCCCCTTGGGGTCAGATGGGCCTATAAAAAATAGTGTAGTGAATCCTAGTTTGTTTTAATGGGATTACAGGAGTTAGCTTAGCCTTTGGCTTGCAGACTCGTGCCCCCGTCACCTAGTGACTTTTAACCTACTTAGCTTGCTCTGTCTTAGCCCATTTAATTATTTAATTCACCTAAGATGGCTGCCTTGTTTATAGTTAGGCCACTTGTTATGCTTTGCATTATCAGTGCCACTGTGCTAAGGAGTCAAGATCAAGCAACAAAGACAAACAAACAGTAGGTGTTCACACTTAGGGATTTTCACTCGCTATACTTTCGAGGGATTTGTTTATAATAATTGCCGTCCCAAGCATGTCTGTTATCTATTGTTTGGGAACACACCTACGTCAGGGGTCCTGGAAGATCTGTATACATCGCACTTTAGACAGATAATCAGAGGGATACCGACCAGAGGGGATCCCCACCATCGCTGATATCGATGCTGCACGTCGTCTTGACGCTGACCCAGTCTTCGTGTCCCTGCGGAGTCTGAGATAGAGACCTCATTCCAAGTTAACGAGGGTTGGGGCTCCTCTCATGGACATGGCATTGGCAGATTAGGTTTAGCAAACCCAGCCCTGCTTTAGGTAGGATGTTAGGTCTATCACATTAGGGTATTAGGGCATATTACATCTCGTATGTCTTTTACATGCATTGCAAGATGGTGGGGGTCTTTGCAATAATGACTCTTGTCTTCACAATTCTGTTTCTTGCACTATTCATTATCCTAATCATTGCAGCCCATGCAACATATCGCAAATTGCAGTTGTGTTAAATAAAAACGATTGCAACTTTACTGCATCTTTGTCATTGCCTGTGTTTGTGTGAGACATGATATATCTGTGAGAAAGGGGTAATCTCCATTTAATCACGACACTCATTGAGATGTCTTATTCTTGAGTCCATGCGTAAAGGCTGCCACAAATCACCCTTCACTATTGTGTTTCTGGTGAGGTGCTGCTAGTGAGCCGGTAAGGTTAGCGCTTCGATGCATCTGCCAGAATGCGCTCTAGAAATACCCAATACATACATACATACATACGTACAACAGTTGCGACTTGTAGGATAGGCATAGTCGCCTACAAACAAAAATACTGTCACCCTTAAACCAGCAGTCTTGCCTAGAGCAAGAGTCCAAACTACAACAATAGGCCGATCTGCAGAACTGCCCAACAGTGTTTTTCCCCTTTTGATGTGGAGACCCTTGCCCAAGGGGCTGGCCCTGATTTTAAAAAAAAAAAAATAACACACAACATCCCTGGCGTTGTCTTGGCTTCTACACCCTGGGGGCAGATTGGCTTAAAATTAATTGGCCGATCTGCCCCCAAAGGGGGCAGAAACAGCATAAAACATTATGCCCCCTTGGGGCAGCGGCCCTTGACCAAGGGGCCTCACCCACACAAAAACCACACACACACATGCACACAGACAAATTCCTTGGTGCCTTGTGGTGCATTCCTGCTGCCCGATCGCGATCGGGGAGCAGGTATGCTAAAAGAGGCTTCAAGGGAAAGGAAAACCCTTTCCTTTCCCCCGGTGCCTCTTTTGAAGCAATTCCACACACCCCCCGCCGGAAGTGAAACTCACCTCTTCCTCCCTTGACGTACTGGAAGCAAATGGCTTCCAGCGCGTTCGGTGGCCTCTAATGATCTCAGCGTGCGATCGCAAGTTCACATCATTAGATCGGGGTGAGGGAGGTCCGGAGTGGAAGGGGAAGCGATTCCTCTTCCAGCCCTGCCCTGGGTGGTCAGCCTCTCGAGGGGAGCGCTAACGCTTCCCTCGAGGGCTGGGTGCAGGACGCAATGGTTACGTCCTGGGCACCCGAGGGGTTAAGGCACCACTGCCATGTTACAAGATTTTCTGTTATTCAGCCCCCTAATAGGTATCATAGTCGTTATCATTTTCATTTTTATTATGCAGTGTCTGTGTGTGCAGTTTTAAACTGCCAATTTGACTTGGCAAATGTACCCACTTGTCAGGCCTAAACCTTCCCTTTTTATATATGTAAGGCACCCCTACAGTAGGCCCTAGGTAGCCCCATAGGCAGGGCTCAGTGTATATAAAAGGTGGGACATGTACTTATGTGTATTACATGTCCATGTTGCATGTTGCAAGGCCTGTCTCTCTCATAGGTTGACATGGGGGCTGCCTTTAAATATTATTAAAGTGCAGATTCCCTGTGGAAGCAGACAGAAATTTGAAGTTTAGGGTCTCTGAGCTCACATTTTAAAAATACATCCTTTATTGAAGTTGGTTTATAGACTGTGTGCTTTAAAATGCTAATTTTAGAAATTAAACAAACACAAATGATGGACGGAATGCAGAACAATCAAACATTCGCCCAAAGTCATAGATTTGGGTTTAATCCATCAAGTATTTTGCTCACCATGCCACCCCAGTTTGCTTTGCATTGCGTCCATCATCTGTAGTTTTTGCATTTGTCGCCCCACGTGGGAAGGGTATGCCCGAACATGGGTCCTATACTTGCAATGCCACCAGATTCAAGCTAGCCTGGATGATGAAGGATGATACTCTAAAACCAGTCCCAGGATGCTTGTTTCTGGTCCAGGTAGGACTAAGCCTGGCAATTCAGGCGGGACTGTTCCCATGGGGAACATGGTCAAGACTGATTTGCATATGGCTGGGTCCCAACTAGAATGGCACGGCAAGGAAAAAAAAAAGATGGATTAAACCCAGATCTGTGACTGGGCAGAATGTTTGATTTGCGCTGTATTCCAACCATCCTTTGTTGTTTTTGCATTTGTTGCCCCAAGTGTAAAGGGTATGCCCAGACGTGCTTGCTATGCCACCAGATTCAAGCTAGCCTGCGTGATGAAGGGTGATACTCTGAAACTGGTCCCAGGATGCTTTTTTCTGGTCCAGGGAGGACCTAGCCTGGCAGTTCGGGCTGGACCCATGGGGAACAGGGTCAAGACTGATTTGCATATGGCTGGGTCCCATCTGGAATGGCATCGCAAGCAAAGAAACTGATGGATTAACCCCAGATCTGTGACTGGGGGTGAATGTTTGATTTGCTCTGCATTCCGTTCATCATCTCTTGTTTTTACTTTTAGAAAGTAGGCATTTTCTTGCTTAAACCATTCTGTGACTATGCCTGTTTGTGGATTCCCTGCCTGGGTCAGTTTGACAGATGGGCTGTTTGTACCTCTCTCTGGACAGTGACACAAAGGGGTGGGGTGTGGCCTGCATATCCTGATGAGCCATCTGTGCTAGGAGGGAGGGGAGGAGTGGTCACTCACACTTGAAGGGGCTGTGCCTGCCCTCACACAATGCAGTCTCGAACCCCCTGGTGTGTGTCTGGGGCCTGGCCTGGGCAAGGCAAGATCTTGGAAACAACAGAGACTTCTCTTTGAAGTAGGCCTACTTCAAAGGCAGAAAGGGGTATAAGAAGAGCCCCATAAAATGCCTGAAAATTAGATCACTTCTGGAATCAAGAGGAACCTCTACCAAGGAGAAGAGCTGAGGAGAAGTGCTGCCCCTTCCTGTGACTGTGCTTTGCTGGGCTATCCTGCAGTTGCTGCTTCTGCCTATAAAAGTGGACAAAGACTGGACCTTGTGGTATAGTCCTGCTTGAGAAGAATCTCCAAGGGCTTGGACTGAGCTTGCCCCCTGTTCTGAAGTCTCAGGCTGTCAAAGACTTCCTCTGCCAGCACCTGGACTCTCTGTTAAGGCTCCTGCCCTGACAAGTGGTGCCCTATTCAGTCCCTGGGCCCTTGGAAAGAGAAGCTGGTGAAAATCCAAGAAAACCGACTTCGGACAACTTTGGACCAATGGCGCTGCCAAATCCCGAGACGCCACCTGCAGCCAACTCTGTGGTCCTTGCTCAAGTGCAACAAACCTCTCAGGCCCAATATCACTGCAGCCGCGTCGAAGTCCGCGACTCCGTGGAAGTTGCTGCACCACGTTGTGACCGCCGGTTATCGACTCTGCCCGAAGTGCGCGGATTCAGTGCTTCGCGCCGACGTACCTCACCTCCACCGCTCCACAGCCAGGACCTGACACCGCTTCGTGACACCTCCACTCCTACACCCCGCAGCACCGGAAACAACGCTGCCGCGGATCCAGTGAAGCTGCAATCCCTGACTTCGCGCACTGGCTTGTTTTCACATTTTTACTAAGGTATTGTACCTGGGGGTCTGCATGACTCTGTACCCGGCGTCATTGGTGTCGGGTTGTTGGGAAAGACTCCTTCACGATGGCAAGTTATTACCTCATCGAAGCATTTTGTGTTTCTAGGCACTATTTTTGAGTTTAATCTTTACAAATTCATAACTTGACTTGTGTATGTTGTATTTTTGTTATTTTTGATCTTGTTTTGTTTAGATAAATATTACCTATTTTTCTAAATGTGTGAGTGTAGTGTTCGTTCTGAGCTACTGTGTGTGTTGGTACAAAGACTTTACACATTGCTTCTGAAGTTAAGCCTGCCGGCTCGTGCCATGCTACCAAGGGGGGGAGCGGGGGTTAACCAAGGATGATTCTCTTTTACTCTGACTAGAGTGAGGGTCCTTGCTTGGACAGGAAATAACCTGACTGCCACCCAAAGACCCCCTTTCTAGTAATGCCATTGTTCTGAGTTTGTAAATGTTGTCATGGATTTTGAAGGAAGACTGGGTAGCCTTATTTTTTGTAGTGTATCCTGTATGAGGAAAACTGTCCAGGAGCTGCAGTGGGAGGAAACTGGGCTGGTCATGACACTGAGAGGCGAGATGCAGTTCTAATTTGATCTTCCTTGTCTTATTGATGAAATGGCAGAGGACTGATTGCAATTTGGTAGTTTCTTCTTTTCTACTGAGTGGTGTTTAGAATGGAAAGTTGCTTATTGTTTGATGATTTTGAAAAGTTTTTTGGGTCTGTTTTTGGCATTATCTAGTTGCGATGTAACGTATTCTGCTTTTGACCTACAGATGTTTTTGTTGTCGGAGTTGCTTAGTGACCTCAATTGCTTAAGGTGAGAGCCAGATGGAGAAATTCTCCTTGATCTCTCAGCAATTCTTAGATTGCGTCTTTCCTCATTTAAGTGCCAATGAACCAGGGTTTGGAATGTCTACTAGGTATTCTTTTAAGCTGCTTCGCAGCAATCATGTCCAGTATGTCTGACATGGATTGGCTGTAGTGTTCGGTAAGCTCACTCACATTCCTTATGTTTGTGGGAGGAGGTAGGATGTTGGTGCTAATAGCAGTTAGCTCGGTAGGATTAATATTGTATAGGTCTCTAGACCATTGTCTGGGTTTGGGAAATTGACCCTTTCTAGACAACACATTTTCCATGATAAAGAAGAAGATTAAGTAGTGATCAGACCAGTCATAGGGGATATGTATTCAAGTTGTATCACATTATCCTTGGCGATTATTAGATCAAGGGTCGAGCCTCCGTTGTGTATTGGGCCATTGCAAGACTGGATGAGGTGGAGGGTCTGTAAGGAAAGCCTTGAAGTTGTTAAGAATGCGGTCATTTAAGTAATTCCAATGAATGTCAAAAACGCCAAGGAACATCTGGTTGATCTGTTGGTCTGAATAAGAAGAGTTGGTTTCCATCATTTGTTCAATGAAAGGTAGGTTATTACCTAGGGGTGGTAGATTGTGTGAGGGTTTACTCACACACTTGTTATTGCTCCATATTTCAATACCTAGGTATTCACACGATGGCACTAGAGCCATTTGTGATTGTTTTAGAGTGAGCATTGAGTGGTAAATGAATGCTCTGCCACATCCAGCTCTTCTGGATTTGTCCAGTCAGATGATGTCATAGTTGGGTGGTACTAAAATGTTCAAAGTGGGTGGAGAGGAATCATTGAGCCATGTTTCAGTTAAGTAAAGGAGGCCAAGGTCTTGGGCAAGAATGAGATCAGTGATGTCAGCTGTGTGTCTTACCACTGACCTGTAATTAAGGAGCAGAAATCTGTGATGAGATTCAATAACTAATGTTTCATGGTGTGCAGTGGGAACTTATAACAGGTTATACTTGTTCATAGATCTACAGTTGAGACTGGGTTTTCTGTGCTGGTTGGAGGTAATAACCTGGATGGTGCTCGGCAAGCATGTTGAGTCCTTATGTGTATTGGTATTGAGTGTTGAGTCCTTATTTGCATTGGTACATGACAGCAGAAGGGAGTGAATTTCAGCATCAGATAGTTTTCTGTAACCCCCTGGGTTCTGGAGGTAGGGTTGAAGTGGGGTCGAGATCTCACAAGCAAGTTCGGTGACTTCTCGTTATTCAATGATACATGATGAGAGACGTTGGGTCATCTAGTTGAGAAATTAGGTTATTGATTTGTCTGAGGGGTTATATTAGATCAAGAGGTCAGGTTAAGACTCCAGTGCTTCTCGAGCTTCGAGGTAATGTATGTAAGGTTTTGGAGATTGGCTCTGACTAACAGAAGGTCTTGACTAAGATCAGTTAGTTTGTCCTCAAGGAAAGAAGGATTATCATTATAGATGGTAGTATAGTGTGGTCTAGGGGTGGAGGAGATGTGTGAGCTCTCTAGGGTGTACGTGGAGGCCCTTAGTCCTGAGGGATCAATGGAGATGGGGGAAGAAAAAGCTGATAGTGGAGAGCTGGGAGAGGGATTGCTGGATCTGATGTTAGGATGAGGGATTGGAAGAGGACTAATAAGCGTGACAGTGGCAGGCATCCTCTGCTCTTGGGAGGTCAATTCGAAAGTCAGAGGTGGTTGATAAGGTCACCGAAAGTGAAGTAGATGCGGATAGTGAAGGGGTTACCTTGATTAAGGGAAGCTGATTAGTAACTGAGATTTTCTTTGGGTTGAGGCTGTTGACCATTCTCGGGCAGTGGGTATAATTTCTTGGTATTCTATGAGCTAAGGGCATGCGCCAATTCGTTAAGTCGATAATGAGGGATGGGAAGGGATCATCATTAGGAGAAGCTGTTCTGGGTCTATCACTGATAGTTCCTGTGTTGCAGTGACTAGGGGTGAGGGGGCAGCTTGAGGTAGCATAGGAGATAAGGTAGAGGTGGGTTGGGATGATGGCTGTGTTTCCATCATGAAGCGGGGGTAAGGACATTGACTTTGAGAGGAGAAGGGAACATTGTAAGACACTATGGGGGTTATTCTAACTTTGGAGGAGTGTTAATCCGTCCCAAAAGTGACGGTAAAGTGACGGATATACCACCAGCCGTATTACGAGTTCCATAGGATATAATGGACTCGTAATACGGCTGGTGGTAAATCCGTCACTTTTCCGTCACTTTTGGGACGGATTAACACCTCCTCCAAAGTTAGAATAACCCCCTATGTTTATGATCTTCATGAAAATTTCAGCAAATCCCTTGAGATTACTGTCAGAAGATTGGATGGGAACATTTCCACTGTTGTAAAGGGTGATGGTTGCCTCCGCCTTTAAATCCTCTGAAGATGTTATGGTTATACGAAGCCCATGTGGTGTTTTTTCCTGGAAGTGTTAATCTGGAGCATTGCCGCTATAGCTCTCCTTCATTGTGCTCTTCTGTTGGTGAAGATGATTAAATCAGTAACCACTCCTGCTTTATTACCACAATAATAGGCACTAGATAGGAGCGTTTCAGAGTTCTGTTTGAGAAGAATATGTTTGAAACACTTGGCAGTGCTCTTAGATTGGAGGGTAGTTAATTTTGAAAGCATTACGGCCCAACAGGGCCACCAAACTATCACTAGAGCTTAGGTTGTTTGGTTCCATATTAGCAATAGTATCCTGAGTATCAAATGAGTAGAAGCTCCTGCTAGAGTGTATAGACCAGTGTCAGAATACAAAAAGAGTTGCAGTGCATGCAAGAGTGCTTATGGGTGGATAGAGCATTCGGACCAAGAGTGGCAGTGGAAAAGGCTGCCTGTATTATAGTGAGCAGACGTACAGAAGGATCAACTTAGTGCCATTACAATAAGACCACTCCATTAGAAGCTCAGGAGGGAGGAGTCCTTCTTCTTATCCTTATAGTATAATCAGGTCACTAAGAAACATACTTACTTTTCAATGAAATGGGTATCTGTTAATACTCCTCTACAGGCTTCCAGGTTAGGGAAAGAAAATGTTCAGAGGACTCAGCCTAAGTACCCTTCAAAGATGGTTGCTCCAGTGACAATGAGGCGAGGAGTCCTTCAATGATAATAGGTCGGCTCGGGAGGGGGATCGAGGCCCATTAGGTAGTGCTATGAGCACAAGCCATACTTCAGGTAGTCCGTGTCCTTCCACACTAAAATCAACTGCCACCATCAACCAGGTGGAAATAGTGCAGCCGCATCAATGGCAAGTAAGGAGATGGCAGGATGGCCAGTTACGGGCACAAGACCAAAATTTCAGCACTCTAGTTGCAGGCACAAAACCCAAATTTTAACAGTCCTTCTAGTCCCACAGTGTGCAGTGCTGCAGTATAGACTTGTGAAAGAGTCTGACCTTTAAGCTTGCAATGATGTATATCGGCTCGGAAAGGGGGTGGAGACCCACAATGAAGTGCTGCAAGTATGAGCCATGCTTCCAGCAGTCTTGTGTCCTCCTGCACTCTAAAAACAATTACTGGCATCAATCTGGGTGAAATAGAGCAGGCCCTTTGAGAGCAAGTCAGGGGATGGAGGATGTGTCAAATCACCAGAGCTGCAATCACCAGGCCCCTGCTGCATCAGGTCAGCTTTGTCCCGTCAGGCCAAAAAACATGAAGGGAAGGCAATCAGGTCATCAGCTGGGCCCCATCATCACGAAGCTAGAGTTGCTTTTCCCTGAGCATCTCATATTTACATCCAGTGAACAGGTCCGGAGGCAGGAAAGATTGGCTTGGGAGTCTTGTTTTAGCCCATTTTTTGTTGAAACTACTGTAGATAATCCTCGGTCGCCTCTTAGTAACACTTGGCACCAGGCAGAGGAATGCAGGGCAATTATTAATAAGATAAGGCTGTCTGGGATTCCCAACCTCTTCAGTTTTTTCAAAAGTACAGGCCAGTGTACCATATCAAGGCTACTGAAAAGTCTATGAATGGCACATAGACGTTAACCCCTCAAATTACTGTATTCTTTTCAGTATGCAGATATTATCCAATATGAATATTTTCTTTTCCTAAAGTCTGCTTGCTTCATGCAAAGGTTATTTCCTTCCACTACCTTCTAGGGTGAGTTTCTCTAATAAGCTCCTATGAAACACTTTCCCCATCACTTCTAATAAGGCGATTTGGTGATAGTTACCAAGAAGATGTCTAGATCCCTTTTTATGGAGCAGAATTAATATGCTTCCCGGACCTGGAAGGGGGCATTACCCCATGCTGATATCAAGAGGAAAAAATGGGTGTAGGATAGGAGGCCCACAACAAGGGCTCCTTTTCAATGAGTTTCATCGGAATTTCATATGGGCCCATTGCGCCCGAAGATCTGATTCTCTGAATAATTCCCTTGATCTCACACGTATAAAGAGCCCGACATAGAGCCCAACATACAGTGGGAGAAATGGGAACTGCGAGGGAGATGACAAACAGAACCAGGGTTGCCATAAAATACATCTTTAGGGTAAGATCTCCATACATTTTCTTTTATGGGAACTGGCAGAGGCCTTGCTCTGGTGCCACTGTTGTTACCAATTAGTTTCCAATATCCTTTGGAATCCCTACGGGAGGCTGCCTGTTTTAAGTGCACTCAGTTATGATCTTCCTTCTTAAGGAGTATTTTGCTCAGCATCTTCTCCTCTTAAGGAGATCAATCAATTTACTCCATTCTGCAGAAAATTGCAGGATCTGTGCCCTTACTAATTTCTTTATTTAGGCTTCTTACCGGATCCAAGCATGGTCTCTGCTGAAGGGATAGGTTATTATTCATTTTACAGATTGAGACTGTAGGAGGCTAGCCTGGTTTGTAGTGGGTACCTTGGGTACTTACACCTTATACCAGGTCCAGTTATCCCTTATTAGTGAATTGTAGTAGTGTTCTAGCAGCTCAGGCTGATAGAGGTTGCTATAGCAGAGCAGCTTAGGCTGAACTAGGAGACATGCAAAGCTCATGCAATACCACTTATAGTACTTATACACAAGTAAAGACAATACTCAGTGTTACCAAAAATAAAGGTAGTTTATTTGGGTGACACAGTACTAAAAATATCTTAGAGGCAATACTCCTTCTGGAGGTAAGTACTATACACAATATATACACTAGACACCAAAATAAGGCAAGTAGTTAGACATAGGATAATGCAAACAATAGGAAATGCTATAGAATGCAATAGGAGAAATTAGGTCTAGGGGCAACATAAACCATATACTAAGAAAGTGGAATGTGAATCACAAATTTCCCCCTAGACAAGTGTAGTGTGTGCAGAATTGCTGGGGGAGTAAGAATACAGTAAAGGTAAGGAAATTACCCCACCCCAGAGCCAAGAAAAGCAGGAGTGAAGTACTGCAAGTTTCCTTAGGACACACTACACCTCATGATTGGAATTATTGCAAGAACCAACCAAGTCTGCAAACAACAAACAGTGGATTCCTGGACCTAAAAACCTGCCAAAGAAGGAGACCGAGTCCAGAAGTCGAAAGAAGTTCCAGGAAGGACAGGAGCCCCTGCCAACCAAGAAGAGTGTGCCAAAGAAGAGTCACTGGTTGAACGAAAACTGCAGAAATGCACCCTAGGAAGATGCCAGTGGGTTCCTGTATGATGCAAAGGATGTCCCACGCCGTGAAGCTGGATGCAGGTGAGTTTTGGTGCTGGATTCCTCCAACAAGCCTTGGTTCCGGCAAAGTCATGTTTTGCAACCACTAGGTGCTATCTGGACCCAGGAAGGACCTGGGGGCCTCAACTCTGTGTGAGGAGGAAGAGGGGGCTCTCAGCACTTCAGAGGGCCCTCAGAGCACCAGATAGCGTCCACCGGTGTCCCAGGACACAGGGACAAAGGAGGTGCAAAATGCAGTTGGTGCAGCACTACAGTGTCGCCGGAGATTAACTCAGTGAGTTGAGCGTCGCAGGATAGAGTGCTGGGGACCTGGGCCAGGCTGTGCACAAAGGAATTTTGCAAATAGTGCACAGAGGCCTCAGGAGGTGAAGAAGACGCAGTGCACAGGGGTACTGTCGTCCTGGGGGAAGGCAAGGTCTTATCTCCTCTGAATTGCGACAGCAGGACCTCAGGACAGTCTGTGTCGATGGGGTTCACCCTCTGTGTTCCAAGTAGCATGCTCATTGCTGTGTGAGGACACCAAGACAGCCAGTCATCAACTTAGAAGGTGCCTCCGTCACTTCACAGGAGATTTCTTCGGTCAGGATGAAGACAGGGAGTCCTCAGAGCGTGCACACCATGGAAACTGGAGCTGAAGTTGCAGAAGAAAAGTATCCCTTGTGGATACTTTGTTGCTGTTACAGCGGTTCCTGGAGCAGGCTGCAGCTGATCCGAGGTCAGAGGATGAAGTAGTAGTTGCAGAGGATTCCTGCTGGAAACTTGCAAATAGAATCTGAAGAGAACCCACAGGAGAGACACTAAATAGCCCTGAGAGGGGGACTGTCTACCTTATCAGGTAAGGACCTATCAGGAGGGGTCTCTGACATCACCTGCAGGCACTGGCCACTCAGAGTCCTCCAAGGTGCCCCCACACCTTGCAAAGCAAGATGCCTGATGTATGGGACACACTGGAGGAGCTCTGGGCACTACCCCTAGGGTGGTGATGGACAGGGGAGTGGTCACTCCCCTTTCCTTTGTCCAGTTTCGCACCAGAGCAGGGGACAAGAGGTCCCTGAATCGGTGTAGACTTGCTTATGCAAGGAGGGCACCATCTGTGCCCTTCAAAGCATTTCCAGAGGCTGGGGAGGCTACCCCTCCCCAGCCTGTAACACCTATTTCCAAAGGTAGAGGGTGTAACATCCTGCTCCCAAAGGAAATGCTTTGTTATGCCTTCCTGGGACTGAGCTGCTCAGACCCCAGGAGGGCAGAACCCTGTCTGTGAGCTGGCAGCAGCTGTAGCTGCAGTGCAAGCCTCAGAGAGCTGGTTTGGCAGTACTGGGGGTCCATGGTGAAGCCCCCAGGATACATGGAATTGGCTCCCCAATACCAGATTTGGAATGGGGGACAATTCCATGATCTTAGACATGTTACATGGCCATATTTAGAGTTACCATTGTGAAGCTACATATAGGTATTGACTTATATGTAGTGCACGCGTATAATGGCATCCCCACACTCACAAAGTCCCGGGAAGTGGCCCTGAACTATGTGGGGGTACCTTTGCTAGTGCAAGGGTGCCATCACACTTAGTAACTTTGCACCTAACCTTCAGAAAGTGCAGGTTAGACGTGTAGGTGACTCATAAGTTACTTAAGTGCAGTGAAAATGGCTTTGAAATAGTGTGTGCACTATTTCATGCAGGCTGCAGTGGCAGTCCTGTGAAAGGGTTTGTCTGAGCTCCTTATGAGTGGTAAATGAAATGCTGCAGCCCATAAGGATCACCTAGAACCCCAATGCCCTGGGTACCTAGGTACCTAGGTACCGTATACTAGGGACTTATAACGGGCGTCCAGTGTGCCACTTGAAATTGGTAATTGAAGTCACTAGCCTATAGGGGCAAATTAATAAGTAGAGAGAGCATAGGCACTGAGGTTCTGATTAGCAGAGCCTCAGTGACACCGTTAAGCACTATACAGACACACACATTAGGCCATAAACTATGAGCACTGGGGTTCTGACCAGCAGGATCCCAGTGAGACAGGCAAAAACATACTGACCTACAGGTAAAAATGGACATGCCAAGAAAGATGGTACTTTCCTACAGAGACCAAAGTTTTTACACTAATTCCATGCTTTACTAGAGAATCTGAAGAGGGGATCTGCTGATCACCTAATAATGCCATTAGCGTTTCGTTCAATTTTACTGCTGCTTTGGCATTCTAATCCATTCTGCCATTAGACTTTTTAAACTCAACAACTCATTTTTAAAATGTCAAGGTCCTGCTTTCATTAAGCCCGCCTCTATCTCACAAGAGATTAGCATGTGATTACTATGTATGTTATGTACAACTTCCATATTTGACAATCTATTAAAGGTGGCAAAAGAGGCAATTACGTAATCAATAATGGAACCACCGGAGCATGACATGTGAATGACCTTTGCAGGAGTATAATTTTCTATTTTCCTGTTTACAACCAGGATTTCAATAGTCCTTAAACCTTCTTGTAACACCAATCATCTTTTGTCTACTCTATTGCTAGTGGGAACATAACTGGAGGGATATTTAGTGCTTTTTCTTTGGAATCATTTGCATGGTTAGAAACTTTGGCATTTATATTGCCTACCAAAACTATATGTGTGCAGGCCTCCACTATATTCTTACGGAAGAAAAGTCAAACATGTATTTCAACAGGGGGGTGTATTAGGAATCTGGGAGGATAAAATAGTTTACCATCAAAAATGAATCAAAACTTTCCTGGTTCCCATTAAAACTTATTTTCGCTGCTTAGATTAAAATGCAAGCATGTGATAAATCTTTGTATTTCCAGCCAATATAAGTGCTGAGCAGCATGGCTATACCCTCTTTTGCTTGAGCCCTCTTAACATAATTTGCAGGAGAGCTTAGCACAAAATAACCTTCAGTTGACCAATTATTTGCACTCCAAGTTTCTTGAATACATATTATATAGTTATTTAGACCTTTCGAAAATAGCATTTTGTTTTTATTGGATGATAAGTCGACTGCATTCTAAGAAATTAATTTGAGACCATTATTAGGAACAACTTGTAACCTTTATCTCTGTTGGGCCATTAGAATTAAGAACACCCGCCACCCTGCTTCATCTCTCTACTACCTCCTTTTCGGTCGGGCTCTGTTTTCTCTCATAAACCCTCCTACCCCCTTTCCACAATGAAACCTGCAGTTTGCTTTCCCTCTCAAATGGGGTAGTAACTTGGAGGGGAGAATAAGAAAGATAAGTGCCCTATTTGTAGGAACTAAAGAGCAAGATTCAGAGACCTTCTCCTCTTGTAGAGGGAGAACAATAACACCACAACAGTGCAACTTGTCACCATTCAGTATCATTAAATTAGATATTACTTTAGAGCAGAAAGTAACTCTGGCCCCACTGTTCCTACCACTGTTAAAAATACGGACTTGAGCGAGGTCACTACTCTGTATCATATTAAGGTTGGGAACATCTGTGAAGCAACCCAAGAGGAAAGGTCACCAGATCTAAGATGATAAAAAATGATTTGGACCAAGGAATAGATGACTGCTTAAAGGAGGAAATGACCCTAACACAACCCATCTCGTTGCCATCATAAATGACATTGTCTCCTACTATAGCAGTGAACAAATCAGCTAAGGGATTCAAAATATGAAGGGAGGTCACTGCTAAAGGGCCAGGAGAAGCTTGAAGACTTGGTAATAGCACTGACGAGGTCCCAGGAAGCTATGAGGGGGATGAAGTCTTATCCTTTTTTCATCAGAGGCTCCCCCCACCTTTTTGATAATTAGAGACAATCCTGAGTTTAAAGGAAGAACTGGAACAGAGTTCATGTCAAAGCGGAGCTTTCTTCACTGCCAGTTACTGATTCAACAAAGTTTTCTCCTCCTTGTAGTCCTTTGCACATTCTTACTCTTATTCTTAGTCATCGTTTCTTTCTCTGCCAGTTCAACCATAGCCGCCTTACTTTGAAAAATGGGAAAAAGCTTTTTCCCTTTTACCTTTTTTACGAGGGGCTAAGTCGTGGTGGTGAAACATCATCACCTATTCAATCAATCCATCAAGGAATTTGTAAAGCGCACTACTCACCCGTGAGGGTCTCAAGGCGCTGAGGGGAGGGGTGGTGGCGCTTCTACTTCTCGAACAGTCTTGAGAAGTCTTCTGAAGGTAAGGAGGTCCTTGGTCTGACACAGATGGGTGGGAACAGTGTTCCACGTCTTGGCGGCGAATTGTAAGAATGATCTGCTGCTGGTTGTAGTTTTGCGGATGCGTGGGATGGTTGCGAGGGCGAGGTCGGCGGAGGGGAGCTGTTGGATCGTGGTTTACAAGGAGAGCCGTCTGTTGAGGTATTCTGTTCCGGTGTTGTGCAGTACTTTGTGAGCGTGGATGAGCCATTTGAAGGTGATTCCCTTGTTGACGGGGAGCCAGTGCAGGTCTCTCAGGTGGCCTGTGATGCTGCAGTGGCGGGGGATGTCCAGGATGAGGCATGCAGAGGCATTCTGAATGTGTTGCAGCCTTTTCTGGAGTTTGGCCGTGGTTCCTGCATAGAGGGCATTGCTATAGTCCAGTTTGCTGCTTACCAGGGCTTGGGTGACTGTTCTTCTGGTTTCCATGGGGATTCATTTGTAGATCTTTTAGAGCATGCGGAGGGCGATGAAGCAGGAGGAGGAGATCGCGTTTACTTGCTGGGTAATGGATATTGAGGAGTCCAGGATGAATGCTAGGTTGCGTGCGTGGTTGATGGGAGTCAGAGCGGATCCAAGTGTGGCATCCCCCATTGTGAAAAGCTTATTCAAGGATTAGGATTGTTCAAGCTCGCATAAGTCTTGACTCACTTTATCTTGTAGCCTACATTGAGGCGGGCCAGCTAGAGTACTTGAATCCTTGCAACTAGAGTAAGTAACCACCTTCAGCCTATGAGACTTACTTGTACTAGCTACTGGGGCCTAGCCTGAATGTTGCCTCACGTAAATATAGAACAACTACAGTCCTTAGACTATTATGTTTGCTGATTTGCTTGAGCCATGGAACGCAAGACCCCCCTGAGGAAATGTGTCAAAGGGTTGTGTCTGAGATGAGTTGAATAGCAGGGTTTGGGTGGGAGGATGGCTGTGGGGTACGGAGCATCAGGGGGTCTGTGAGTCTCAGGCATTATAATACAAGTATGCATGCTTTTCAGGATTGTAAATGTTCTTGTACGTGGATGTTCTGTCACCATTGTAGCCCAGTTAGAGCAAAGGTGGGTGGGGGTAGAGTGGTTGTTCTTCTGTTGTTAGTTTGTTTTGACCTGTAGCAAATATATCTTTACGTAACAAGATTTGAAAACTTGTAATTGTACTTGTTATATATGCCAATAACAATTTATACACAAAAACCACAGTGCCTAGACAGAAGTGTGAATCAGGCTCTAACCCAGACAATACTAGCTTGCTGGCCTTAATAAGCCTAATAAGACTGTGTATATTATTTGTGGTGAGCCGCATTTAACTTTTTGTTCGTATATATACATATATATATATGTATATATTTATATATATATATATATATATATGTATATATATATATAAATAAATACTGCTTTTTTGATAGCAGTAAGTATCTTGCAGGACATTAATTTATTGTGGTTGCTGAGTGTTTTTTGAGTCTTGGGCTCATGTAAACCTTACACCTATCTCCCCAGAAATAAGCATTGTACTCCTCCACCTGTGCTACCACTGAGAGTCAAGTGCTGCAGGGGTAGTACTTGGCCCAGTTGCTCAGAGCTCATAGCAGGTCAGGATACATTTAATCAGGAGTGAAATGCCTCAGTCCCTATGGTTGACCCCAGGAGTTCCTGCTTGCCCTCTAAAAGGGTTTCAGACACAGGCTTATGCCTCGTTACTCCTGGAATTCAGGAGTACTAAAAAAGTAAGTCAAATCAAAATCTTTGAGAATTGAGCCCAAACTTGTACATGCCCCTAGCACCTATTCAAGAGTAAATCACATCTACTCACAGACAAATTCTGTAAATGAGGGCCCTTGTGAAATGGGCCCCTTTTAGTTTATTGAATAAGGTTTCTAACTATTCACAATCATTTTCTTTAAAAAAACGTTGATCATCTCTTGTTGTCTTCAGGGTCCTCATAATAACAACTTATCATTAAAAAGTTGCAGATTATAGTATCAAATTGAATGTGAGTGAGCTAAAGAGAAATGCTGGTGTAGTGACATGGACTTGCTGATGTCAGCAGGCTCTGACACATGCATCCACATTACTCTTGGGAATGCATGCCCATGTATCGGCTTTAAAAGGCTTGTCCAGGTCAGTGTAAAGAATAATATCTCAACCCCTTAAATAGAGTTAGAAACCTATTTCTATTCTTCACTGCTGAATTGCTTCACAATCAGTGAAGTTTGGTGTCTCAAAGGCAGGAAAAACAGTTATCAGTTACATTTCCTGCTAAAATGCAGCAGATGGTGCGCAAATTTAGGGGCATATTTAAGAAAGTGGTGCTGCACCTAGTGCAGCGCCACTTTCCTTGCGCCCTTTAGCGCCCCCTAACCGCACCATGTGTGCACCGTATCTAAGATATGGCTCACCGTGATGCAGAGTAGGGGTCAATAGCTTCATTTTTATTGATGCTACTGATGTACTCTGCAGGAGTGGCACCAAAATATTGTCGCTACTCCTGCAGAGTACATCGGGGCCCATTATAATTAATGGAAGCCCCCTTTTTAACACCTACTATGAGCAGGTGTTGAAAGTACTTTAATATATGACGCAAGGAGATCTCCTAGATTTCCTTGTGCCATTTTTTTAGCCCCCTTAACGGCGGAATGCCCCCTTTGCATACATTATGCTTGATGCAGGCATAATGTAGCACAAAGGGTTGCAAAGTGGAGCAATGCATGCATTGCACCACTTTGTAAATATGGCATGAGGATTTCGGCCTTGTTGTGCCACATTAGTGTAAAATAAAATTATGCTAATGTGGTGTAAGGTGGTGCTAGGGGCTTATAAATATGCCCCTTAGTTTTTAAATCTGTAGATGGGAAAACAACAATATTCCACTAATCTCAATATGTGCAGATTGAGAAAAACATTTGTGGCTCTCAATGCAAGTCTGTAGTTCCTTACATCTGTTAAACTGAAAAATGATACCATGATGCAATGGCAGGTGAGTGTGCTGTGATGAAACTTTAATTGTATTTGTCATTGTCTAATTTGACCACAGCCCAATATTGATCACATCCACAAATTGCCTGCCTTTCTCAAGTACCCATTACAACAAAGGAGTTTCAACCTATTCCCCATAGACAGGCAGCCAGTCACACATAATTTGATGTGACTTGGGGAGCCATTTGGAGTTTGTGGGAACATAAGCGCTGCTGTAAATTGGCAGATGGCCTGCCATGCCAAACGTGTGATATTTACACTGCCAGAGCTTCAACTGGCATACACCTTTGACCTGAAAGCCCGCCCACCACAGGTCTAACATGTCAAAGTGTTGGATGGATTGTCGCTTGTTGTCCATACCCGGGACAGGTGAGGCACAGCAGTTCCAGGTAGAGAGAATGCACAATAGCAACCTGAATGAAAAAGCTTTCTATGCATTAGGGCCATTGTTATTTTTTTTTTTCAAGAAATAAACACCTGCTTTGGGGGTTTGTTTCGTGAAAACTAAAATCTTTGCCTTACCAGTGTATCAAACCTCTCAGTGATCTCTAAATACAGCCAGCAGCCCTTTGCCAGGAAATTGAAACCATTCCCTCCACTGAGCTGGAAAGCCAGTAGGTTTCACAATATACTATAAAGGAAACATTCACTGTTGTAGTACTCCTGACTTACTCCTAAACCACAAGAAGAAGCCAGGAGTAATCCTGTCTTTTGCCGGAATTTAGAAGTACTCCTAGCTTACTTCTGGAATGAACTCAGGAGTTAGCCAGGAGTGTCACAAGAATAAATGACACCTACTCATACTCATCCTCACTGTGAATCACTTACCATCACCACTGTTCACTGGGCATGAATCACAAAGATATTTATTTATTTAGGTTTTATTTACTCTTGTAGTGTTTCTAGCTTACTCCTGGAGTTCAGTAATAGACCAGGATTACTGTGAAATAAGTGTAGCACAAATGTCTTACTTGCTACAATAAGCCTAGAAAAATCATACGTTCAGACTGAAATAGATCACGTCTTTTGTATCATTATTGCATGGTCCTTTATATTGGCCTCAAAGTTTCCATGATCAATGTGCATGCTCATTACTTTAAATGCTGTCCCTGGGGCTACTTTACAAAAATTTAGAAATTTCTCGGGTGAAATATTTTGCAGGATCCCTTTAAAAAAAATATAATTGTTTTTTAGAAAATTCCTCCACAATGGCTAGCTGAGGAGTTAACCTTGAAAGGTGGTGTAATTTTGATGTAACTCTTTTCCAAGATTTGCTACGTCCACCTTCTGTGCTTTCACCAAAAGTTTCAGATTTTCATAGGATAATTAGCTGGGGAATGCCAATGGGGGCTTATGTCAAAATGACAAACTGTTTCTTACAGACCTTCTACCTTTCTAAATCCAAATGTCTGTTTTTCCTACATAGTGACTCTTCTTGATAAAGACGTAATATGTCCTTCACTGTCTTGGATAAGCATATTTCTATTAAAAAATGCCCAAGGCATAATTCTGCCTTTTTGCTTGTCCTGCAGCCTTCCCAAACAGCACACATGAAAGATCATGTGAGTAAACTTTTCAACTCTACCCTGATTGCCTTAATCTGAGCCAGTCCTCCTACCCATAACAGACTATCAAAAGGAGCGTTAATGGAGATAAAAGCACTTGTGTTTCTTGCCATTGCTGCATTTAACCAGCTGCTGCTCCTCTGCAATGGCTGAGGAGCGTCGCCCCACTCGCTCAGAGCCAGCACTCTGAAAAATTAAATATTTTGTTATTGTTTCATTTTTCAGCTTGTGGCTTTGAGCCAACATGTGCAGGGAGGGTCAGGGCTGGGCCATGGGAGGGAAGAGTAGGAGAGGAGTGGAGTGGAGTCTTAGGCCGGCCAAACAGACATGTGCACTTAGGTTTCTCCAACAAAGCTGTATGTGATAGCCGAGTTGGAGAAACAGCACAGACTCCCTGTGCCTGAGTATGTGGTAAACCAGCCCGCTCAGGACAATCCCCATGCTGCTCTCATGCTGCATGAGAGCAGTGCAGGCATTGCACAGGGAGTCTATGAAGCTGTCCCATGGACTGCTGGGAACAGGAAGCAGAGGAGCGCGAGGTTGCAGGTAACTCCAGGGAAGTGTTTTTCTTTATTATTAAACCTCCCTGCCCCCCTCGGGCGCTCCCCACACGCTCCCCCATGCCCCCTCCACCCGCCCCTCTACTTTTAATTTGCATCAGCCTTCACTGCATTTAACAAAAACAAATCCCACTTTTCTGATGTTAAATACAAGACAATAAAACCAAAGGACCTCAATATAATGAACAGCATTACATTCCAGTGTGCCACACCCAACTCTGCCAAGCCACTGGTTGGGTGTAGCCTCATGAAAGCACTTTGTTTTTCTGTGCCTGTAAATACGACACTTGTAGGAAAGTACCCTCTTTTCGGGATGGTTACCCCCACTTTTTGAATGCTGTTGGTATGTCTTGACTGTGTTCACTGTGATCCTGCTAACCAGGACCCCAGTGACTGTGCTCTCTCCCTCTAAATTTGGTTGCTTACGACTTATCACACCCCACAATTGGCATACTGGTGCACCCATATAAGTCCCTAGTATATGGTACTTGGGTACCCAGGGCATTTGGCCACCAGGGGTTCCCGACGGGCTGCAGCATGTATTGATCCACCCAGGGGAGCCCATGCAAAATGTGTCCGCAGGCCTGACATTGCAGCCTGCGTGAAAAGGTGCATGCACCCTTTCACTACAGGTCACTGCACAACGTCACTGTAAGTCACCTCTATAGTAGGCCCTCCTAGCCTAGAGGGCAGGGTGCAGGAACCTGTGTGTGAGGGCACACCTGCATGAGCAGAGGTAGCCCTATGAACTCCAGCTCCATTACACTGGACTTTGTTAGTGCGGGGAAGCCATTTTACCCATGTACTGGACACATCACTACCTGTTTCAAGCTACATAATGGTAACTCCCAACCTGGACATGTTTGTATCAAACATGGTGGAACCATACACCAATACTGTTGCCAGTATTTATTGCATGATTCCATGCACTCTGGGGGCTCCTTAGAGGACCCCAGAATTGCTCCTACCAGTCTTCTGGGGCTTTCTGAGCAGCCTGCGCTACTGCCACCCCTCAGGCAGGTTTATGCTCTCCTGCTGCTTGACCAACTCTGGCAGAGAAAGGCAGAACAAAGGAATTCCTGAGGGAGAGGGAGATAACACCCTTTCCCTCGCAAACAGGTGTTACATGGCTTGGGATGGGAGGGGAGCCACCACTATGCTTTGAAGGGCACATTTGGTGCCCTTCTTGCATAAACCGGTTTGCCCCTGGCCAGGGATCCCTGGACAATGGAAAGGGGAGTGACCACTGACCTATCGACCACCACGCCAGGGCCCCTCCAGGTGGCCACTTGATTCTGCCATCTTGAATTCCAAGGTGGGCAGATGCCCCTGGGAGCATCTGAGTGGCCAGGTCAGGCAGGTGACATGATAGCCCCCTCCTGATAGGTGCTCATTCTGCCAGGTAACCAATCACTCTTACTGCGCTATTTAGGATGTCGATCTCAGGTGGGTCCTCAGATTCGAAATGCAAGATTCCAGCAGGACTCCTCTGCATCATTTACTTCATCTTCTGGCCACCGGGACTGCAACTGGAACCTTCAGGAACCGACAATCTGCAACTCTAGGAAGGACTCAGCTGTGCAACATTGTTTCTCCGGCTCCTTTCCAGCAACTGCAACACTTCCCTGGTTGTGCATCTTCTGAGGGCAGCGAACCTTCAGCCTCCACAAGAAGCAAGAAGGACTATCCCTTGGAGTGAAGGAGTCACTCACCTGCATCCGAAGGCACCAACTGCAACAACAACTGGCTGCGTGGATCCTTTCTCATACAGAAATGTGTGTATTCTGCATCACAAGTGGTAGTCTGTAGTGGTCGCCTTGGTCCTCTCTACCAGCTATCCAACTTGAGAGACGGTAAGCTCGTGCCTCTCCTTGCAGGAGAGTACCCCTATGCACAGAGACTCTTGCATCTACCAAGGCTGGTTTGTTCCTCCTCCAAGGGATCTTCAAGCTCCTTGTAGCCCCAGCACTCCTTCTTGCAAAGCACAGTCTTGTGCCTGCTGCTCCAGCGATGTGGGACTCTTCTTCAAGTGTGCTGAGTGGGCCTTACTGCAGCTCCTGTGCTTGCTGCCCATGGGTCACCTGTGGGGGCTGCCTCCTCTTCTTGTGACTCTCCCAGCTGTTGAGGCTCACCTCAGACTCCCCTGCTTGGTTCAAGTCCCCTGGACCTTGCTGGTCCCCTTCAGCCTTACAAACCCTTCTTCCCAGATGCTTGCATTTTCCAAGGCTTGTTGGTGGGTTTCCAGCAACACTGACTGACAGTATCATGACTGCTGATGTGGGAAATCACTTGCATCACTGCTGGAACTCCTCTTCTGCTCCTATGCTGCACTGGTGACTTTCTGCATACACTGACCTGGTTCTGCATCCACAGAAGGGTGGGTTGTGGCTCCTGCCACAATCAGACACTCTATCACAAACTGGAATTGGTCCCCCTCCTTTGCAGATCCTCTTCTGTCAGGATCCACCTTTGATTGCTTCTAGTCTTGTCTGGGTCTTGCACAGTCCTTTTCCAAAGTCCTCTTGTGGGTTTTGGGGAAAACCAGGTACTTACTTCTTCTCTTCTGGTCGATGGGGGGCACCCTGATACTTACCTCTTGGGGTTTCTAGTTTCTCCAGCTCCCCTCTACTGATTTCACTTTCTTGAGTGAGGGACTGTGTTTGACATTCCACTTTTTTAGTATGTGGTTGGGCCCTCCCCTAGGGACCTCACTATGTTCTGTCATTGCTTTTACCAGTGCCTATTGCTTTCTATGCTATTTACTGATTTCTAATGTGTATATAATAGTAGTTTTACTTACCTCTAGTTGGGGTATTGCCTATACAGTATTTTAGTACTAGTGTTACTTTATTTTTGTAACAATGTATGGTTCTTTCGTGTGTGTAAGAGCTGTATGACTATAGTGGTATTGCATAAGCTTTGCATGTCTCCTAGATAAGTCTTGGCTGCTCATCCACAGCTACCTCTAGAGAGCTATGGCTTCCTAGATACTGCCTACACTTTACTAATAGGGGATACCTGGTCCTGGTAGAAGGTGATAACACCATAGGTGCTCACCACACACCAGGATTGCTTCCTACAACACTGACACATTTTAATGGAGAAACATATCAGTAGAGTCTGCCCTTGATGCCTACGGTGCATTCACTAAGAAAGCCCTTATCCGAAATGAAAAACTGTCATCTGGATGAGAAAGTGATAAATTTGTCTCGGCTTGGTATCCTTACCGTTGGTGAAAGGTGATATTCATTCTAGATAACCTCTTATAAACACTTAAAGGTAAACTTCATCTAGATGGCAATATATCCAAGACAGAGTTGCCCATTAATAGATTAGCACATGAGACCAAAGGAGCTAGGTTCTTTATGCTCTTATTGTCTGCCTCGCACCCTTGCGTACAGCACCATCTTGGTGTGAAGCAGGTTGAGGAGTTGTCTCACATAGGCCCTCATTATCATATTGGTGGTAAAAACCGCCTAGCGCCGTGCCTACCATCCATCCGCCTTATCATGACCACAGCCAGATTTCCGCCAGAAGGATGGTGGAAATTTAGCTGTGGCCATGCCGGCGGATGGCCTAAGGTGGGGCTGCTGCCAGCAGCAGTGCCACGCCAGTAGACTGCCGTCAGCCATATTATGAGAAATAATACGGCCTGGCGGTGTTCTGCTGGTGGACTCTGCAGCTGGCAGCAGCGCCCCGTCCCGTCTCCTGCTAGAGGACCCCCTAAGCATAGGTAAGTGGGTGCTCCGACAGGGGAGGGGGGTGGGGGATGTTGTGTGTGAATGTGGGGGCGTGTCTGAACGTGTGTGCATGCGTGTCTGAGGGTGTGTATTCTGTGTCGTATGTGTGTGCATGTATGGATGTGCCAGTGCGTGTCTGTTGTGAACTGCTGTTTTGCTTTCACTAATGACGGAGCTGACAAAAATCTCTGGAATGCACTTCTTAGTTCAAAGAAGACACACGTTTAAAAATAGTCACAGCAATGAAAGGAAAATAAATCAAAATTATTCTCAACTGCAATGTACAAAGCAAATATATGTGATTATAGCATAATTGCAAAGCAAATAATACAGTAAAAGTTAATCACCATAGGGCCTGCCAAGCTCTTCATCTTTCTCATGCCAGCAAGAAGATGACCCCATTAAACTGAGAGAAAGAGATATCCACCCTCACGGGGCAAGTGTCAGGCAATTGACGTCCAATCCTGACTGAGGTCTTGGAAACTCCCTCGCTACTGAGCAGGGCCACCTCTTTTGTATCTTAAAGAACCATGGAAAGAGCCTTCTAGAAGGCCCCCCCACCTCTCAGATGGAAATATTCAAACATGTTGGGTACTGTAGGTCAGAGTTGGAAGAAAAACGTTGAAAACTGGCCAGCCTTTTAAGGCTCTCCTCCCAAGGCCGAACTGTTCCCTGCACTGAAGAAATAAAAAAATATGTACTTTCTTATCATGAACCGAGTGTTCGGTGAGAGAAAATACGAAAAAAACAAGCTTAGGTTTCGATGTAGAAAAACACAGCTCAACTGCAATGTCTCAACTGCAATGTCTAACGCCACAATAAAGCCAATAGCCAGCTAAACTGAATACAAAATGTAATCTGCAACTGGTGAACACTGAACAACTAATATGCAAAGTGGTGCAACACAAAGTCAGTGGTCAAACATACCTATTTTTAATACAACTGTGAATGCATGTCTGCGTGTATGTTTGAAAGTGTGTGTGTGTAAATGGATGTATGCATGCATGAATGAATGTGGGAATGGGTGTGTGTATGCATGTGTGCGTCTTTGAAGGGAGGCGTGTGAATGAAGTGGAGGGTTTAGAGAGGAAGGGGGTGGGGGTGGAATCTGGGGGTGGGGAAGACCTCTATCAGTGACCGGGAAGGGATTCCCTATTACTGATAGTGCCTACCGCCATGGTAACCGTGGCCTGGTTTGGCTTCAGCCAAATGGCCAATGTCATAATATGGTGGAAAGTACAGCCAGTCTGTTGGCAGTACTTTCCACCATAACACTGCCGACCGCCAGTGTCATAATGAGGGCCATAGTGATTTCCTCACAAATCCCACCACCAAAGTGTCATAGTTTGACTCTTGCACTAGGCAAGACTGCTGGTTTAAGGATGACAACACTTATGTTTGTAAGTGACTATGCCAATCCTACAACAAATCATAACTGTCGTCCCAACCCTCCAGACTCACAAGAAGCACCTCACCAAAAAACCAAACAGTAAAAGGTGATTTGTGGCAGCCTTTTCACCTAGACTCAAGAGTGTAACATCTCAGAGAGTGTTGTGGTTAAATGGAGATTACCCCTTTCTCACATAAACTCAATCACACACAGGCAATGAAGAAGATGCAGTAAAGTTTCAATAGGTTTTATATAGCAAAACTGCAATCTGAGATAGGTTGCATGGGATGCAATGATTAGGATAATGAACAGTGCAAGAAGCTGACTGGTAAAGACAAGAGTGATTAATACAAAGACCCCTACCATCTTGCAATAACATGAAATGACATAAAGTATGGGATGTGTCCTAATACCCTAGCATAATGAGCCTAACCTGTAACCTAAAAGAGAGCCAGGTATGTTAAACCTAATCTGCCAATGCCATGTCCATCAGAAGAGCCCCCTACCCTAGTTACCTTGGAATGAGGTCTCTAGCTCAGACTCCGTAGAGACACGAAGACTGGGTCAGCGTCAAGGGGACATGCAGCATCGATTGCAGTGATGGCATCTGGTCGGAATCCCTCTGACTACTTGTTTAAGTGAGGAGTATTTTTACAGACCTGCTTGGATCCCTGACGTAGGTCTGTTCCCAAACATGATAACAGGACATGCTTGGGACGGTAATTTATATAAACAATTCCCTTGAAAGCATGAAGAGGGAAAGTACCTAATGTGAACACATACAGTTTGTTTATCTTTGTTGCTTGATATTGACGCCTTAGTGCGGTGGCACTGATATTGCAAAACTAAAACATGGGCGTAACTAAAAACAAGGCAGCCATCTTAAAGGATTTAATTAAATAAATGAGCTAAAACAGAGCAAGCTAAGTAGGGTGAAAGTCAATAGGTGATGGGGGCACGAGTCTGCAAGCCAAAGGCTAAGCTAACTCCTGTATCCCATTAAAAAAACGAGGATTCACTACAAAAGTATGGATTTATAGTGATAAATAGTTTTTGGACAGTGGTGTAACATCTTGAGGTCCTGTCCCCGAACACAAATGTCCATCAATCCTTGTTAATTAAGTTATCCACGTACAATTTGCCTTGTTAGTAGCGGTTTCTTTGCCAGCCACAATGGGCATATTTCCATGTCCATGGTGTCAATGAGGATGATTATGACTCTCTTTTCGTTGTTATATATTTTTAGCTTCATGAGGGAATCACAGGTAGAATATTACAACCTTCCATATCAGTATAACAAAATCTGCCGCACCTTTTCTAGTATAACCTTGGACACCATGAATCCTCTAAAACACTAAAGCATTGATATTTTACCCGCATCACTATCATATGTTTTTTAATGTGCTTCATTTCTCACTTTTGCCTTTTTCCGTTTTTCAACATCTTCTTACACATATTACCTGATGGCTAGTGTTCTTGGTACCATTCCTGGAGCTTTGTTGATAATTATTCTAATACAGTAGCAGTAGTGAAGGCTCTCTCGATCAACCACAGGAAGAATGTGACCATGTCATTTTAGCTTTTCACACTGGCCTGACTTCACACAGACCTTCAGACAGTTTGCATTTGTAATTGACTATACTAGAGACATTTTTATGGGTAGGAATGCCTTTATTGCCAAACATTGAGAGTTTGATGGTGTTACAATGACATTGGAGCAGTTGTTAATCTGAGTTTCCAACATTGCTCATCTTTGTTCTTTATAATGACTAATTTCAGTTTTTATCTTTATGAATACCTTATGTTTCAGAGTCTTTATTTTCAATTACACTAATCATTTTTATTGTATGGCTCCTCAATTTCAATCACATTTTTAGTAAGAATAATGGTTCTTTAAGACTATCTTTTTTTTTCATAAATCAGTATCTCAAAAATTGGGATTCCTTGTGGACTAATCACAAAGGATAAAGTGTTAAAGACAGTGTCTTTGAATGTGTTGTACCCCATTATTGTTCTCTGGAAAGGAAGACCTTATTTGTGCTTCCTGTAAATGATTGTCAGGAAATTTCAATTGGTTAGTACCTACATAAACATGAAAAACGTACAAGGTATTATTAATAGGGTCATGCCAATGTTATTTATGCCGGCAATCAAGATACAACAGAAGCGATTCTAGGATCAACACTTTCTCAAACCCCCTGGTGACCATGCAATGGCTATTGGTGATGGTCAGCAGTAGACGTAGGGCAAGAGGAATGGGACAAGAAACAGAGACACTGAAAATATTTCTACTCCTGTTCTTACTGCTGGGCACAACCTGATCTATAAAGGCACTGATATCTGCACCAATAAATAATTCATTTAGAATGTTGTCAATTATTTTACATTCATTGGTTTTACTCTGGCATGTGATATGCCTTGTCACAATATCTGTATAACCCACCATCTATAACTTGTTGGTGAAAACTCTAACTTTATAGAGCTAGAAGATGGAATACACCTTTCTAAAGTATTCACAAAGTAACCTGAACTATAATACATGATCCTAATAAATAACTGTCTTGGGTGAATTGCAATTATATTTGTCACCTGAATGATTCTCAACATTCATAGTTCATGAGATGTAACATAAAAATACACGTTGATGTTGTACTTTCTTTCCTGACATTATAGATACACTTCCCTAGCACTAGCAATGAATGACCTTTTTGGCTTTGCTTATTTCTGTTTCTATTTGTGCAAGACACAGCAATGAGTGGAATGCTGTTAGACCTGACAGTCTCAGGGTGGTCATCCCTAACTTTTTGCATGCTTCCCTCCACGTTTTGGAAACAGTTTTTACTGGTTTTAGGACTCTGGACACTTTACCACTTCTAACCAGTGCTAAAGTGCATATGCTCTCTCCCTTGAAACATGGTGATATTGGTTCATACCCTATTCACCTATTGGCTTATTTAATCTACTTGGAAGCCCCCAGTAAAGTGCACTACATGTGCCCAGGGCCTGTAAATTAAATGCTACTAGTGTGCCTGCAGCACTGATTGTGCCACCCACATAAGTAACCCCTTAACCATGCCTCAGGCCTGCCATTGCTAGGCCTGTGTGTGCAGTTTCACTGCCACTTCGACTTGGTATTCACACATACTTGCCAAGCCTTAAACTCCCCTTTTTCTACATATAAGTCACCCCTAAGGAAGGCCCTAGGTAACCCATAGGGCAGAGTGCGGTGTAGGTAAAAGGCAGGACCTGTACCTGTGTAGTTCCTATGTCCTGGTAGTGTAAAATTAGTTTTACACTGCTGTGAGGCCTGCTCCTTTCATAGGCTAACATTAGGGCTACCCTCAAATACTATTTGAGTGGTAGATTCTGATCTGAAAGGACCAACATGGTAAAATGGTAATACAAAATCCTGCTGACTGGTGAAGTTGGATGTAATATTACTTTTTAAGAAATGCCACTTTTAGAAAGTGAGCATTTCTCTGCACTTAAATCCTTCTGTGCCTTACAGTCCATGTCTGGCTGGGTTAGTTGACAGCTCCCTTGTGCATTTCACTCAGACAACCCCAAACACAGGATGCCCACTCACACCTGCACACATCTGCATCCTGAATGGGTCTCCCTGGGCTGGGAGGGTGGACGGCCTGACGCTTACATGTCAAAGAACAGTGGCCTGCCCTCACGCAAAGGTCTGCCAAACCCGACTGGGACCCTGGCAGACAGACTGGAACTGAAAGGGGACCTTGTGCACTTCTAAGCCACTTTTCGAAGTCTCCCCTACTCCAAAGGCACATTTGGGTATTTAAACAGGGCCTCTGACCCTACCAACTCAAACACTTCTGGACAAGATACCACTGGGGAAGAAACTCTGAACCAGAACCTGCAATCTGGCAAGAGAAGCTGCCTGGCTGCCCAACGGACTCACCTGACTGCTTTGCCCTGTTGCCCTGTTGCCTTGCTGCCCGCTGGCTCTGCTGAGAAGTGCTCTCCAAGGGCTTGGATTGAGCTTGCTTCCTGTTTTCTGAAGTCTTAGGGACAAAAAAACTTCATCTCTGCAAAGAACTCCTTGTGCGGCAAAATTTCAATGCACAGCCTGCCAGAAACGATGCACAGCCTGCATCGCTGTGAGAAAATCACTGCACGCCAAACCAGAATGACTCAGTCTGGCTCCCCGAGTGGAGATCGACGCAGCACCAGCATTGCTACCGGAACCTCGAAGCATACCCACTGGTTCAATGCACAGCCGAGCTAGAATGGTGCAGCCTGACTTCCTGGGAGAAGAATCCACGCAGTGCCTGCCATGCAACGGAAATATCGCCCACCGGATCGACGCTGCTCCCTGCACGACCAGGATTTATCTGCATCGTCTCCAGAGAGTCAAAATTCTCCGCAATCTGAAGAGGATCCAAGTCCGCATGCCAGAAATCGATGTAAGGCCCTGGCTGAGTGAAAAATATTGATGCATCATCTGTGTGCGCCCAGAGAAACCGACGCATACCTCCAAGTTTTCCACGATGCATCTCCTCCTCTGAGGTCCCTTGCGGACAATTTAGACGCAAACCAGGTACTTTGTGCTTGCAAGAGACATTTATTGCTTTTAAGAACGTAAGACTCTTTTTATCATTTTTTATAGTGATATTTCAACATGTACTTATAGAATCTTGATCATTTTGACTTGCATTTAATCAGATAAATATTCTATATTTTTCTATGCCTGTGTGGTGTAGTTTTGTGTGTTTATACTGTGTTATTGCATGATTTATTGCACAAATACTTTACACATTATCTTCTGAGTTAAGCCTGACTGCTCAGTGCCAAGCTACCAGAGGGTGGGCACAGTATAATTTGGATTGTGTTCGACTTATCTTGACTAGAGTGAGGTCCTTGCTTGGACAGGGGATAACCTGACTGCCAACCAAAGATCACATTTCTAACATATGTCATTTCTTTATCTATGCGGGTCAAATCATCAAGCCTGGAAGGAGAATGATCACGGATCCTAAAGATTGTGCTGGTTATAAATTTTGGTTTGCAGGAATGTTGCACCTACTTTTCTGCTGCTTCTCTGCTGTCTACCTGCTATGACTCCTTGCCACCAACAGGAGTCCAACCAGTAAAACCATAACACAGACACTGTGTTTTGCTGCTGTGCAATTCTCAAAACATACATATTGTATTTCAAAAAGACATTGGGAAAAATGACTGGAAGTGTGTTATTTGAAAATCCATCCACATAATCTAAATTAATATTATCTTCTATAGAACACCAGTGCTTGGATATTGCTTTTTGCCAATTGACTCTTCCTTCGTTTATGATCGCCACCCCCAGTGCATAAAATGTTTCCTTTCAAGGGTAACTGCATTCTCTTATTTTAAAAAAATATATATGTTGCGGTATATGCAACAAATCTATTGCAAGTTATTTCTTAATCTAAGAGAGAAAATGTATCCTCTCAATTATATTTGTAAACAGTTGCCATAACCAGAGATTGTAAGATTATAGAACACAAGCTGTTTGATTGTGTATTTAGGTGTGACATTTACTTTGTAGAGTCAGAATTGAATTACTTTTCCTAAATATGGTTACATTGTGTTTAATTAGGACAACCTTTTTCACATTTAAAATAATAATTTGTATTTTTCATTGTGCTACAGGGAATGACAATCCGTCCTCTTGTTGAATTACTAGACGTTAAGAAGAGAAGTAAAAATCCCCCCACTGTAAGTGAGCAGATTCATATTCGGGTAAGTGAGATTAAATGCTTTAGATATACTGTAGCTTCCTTTATATCGTGTGGACCTTAGGTTGGGTAGGAGTTAATTCACGCTTGTCCTTGTCATTGTTTTCAAAGGGCAGGAATCCCATTGTCACTGACCTCTACAGGTATAGCAAGTATTAAAAAGTTTGTAGTAAGGGTGAATTCAATAAATAAGGCTTCATTTCCTCAAACACAGACTCTTGCTACTTACCCAAAACAAATTCAACCCTTTCCTTAGTGAACCTTGTGGGACATCCCCCATTGAGATATATTTGGGAAGAAAGACCTGAAACAGAGAAAGCCTGATATTTGTAGCCAAGGGCGGGGTGATTTTTAACAGCTTTGATCAACCCAGGCCTAGTATAATAACAGACGCTCTAATAAAGTGTCCCGAATATTCTAGCATTTTGTGGCCACATACATATCATCCATTCTAAAGTGTAGACTGTTAGATTCAATGTCCTGCATTACTTTTTGTATTTTGTTGTTGTATTCCAATCCTGGAAATCTGACACAACTTGTAGGTCTTGAAACAAGTTACCTGTTAAAAAAACACTGCTGCAGCTGCAGCACCAAAAATACTTTCTTTGGTATTGAAAAACTCAATTTGGAGTCACAGGAATGGTGAGATTTACTCTTTCTGGAGAAAAAAACAATCTGATAATATGCTGACTGTAATTCCAATAAAAAAAAAATGTTTCCTTAATCTAGGCTGGCCAGCAAATCATCAGTTTTTGGCATTGAATGTGAGTAAACATAGATAGCCCAGTTAAGGGAACATAAATCTACACACAATCTCAAGTCATTGTTTTTCTTCTGTGCCACAACAATTGGTGATAACGAGTTTCAATTGCATCGTCTGCTCACAACTTGCTGAGGGCATAGGTATGGTCATATCTAATGCTGAGAGGTGTCGCCTTCTTTTGTGCTTTACAGGAATAGCACTGTCCTTGATTTTTACTTCAGAACTCTCAAGTGTATGCAGACCATCCTCAAACATTAATTAATGCCTGTTTTAGTGTCTCACTGCAATCAAAGTTAGTCATATGCTTGTCACCAACTCTCGAGGGAGAGTCACTAATATTGGGCTGCACACAATTATTCTGAACTAGAATGCGCACCTACTGCCCAGTGAGGGAAGCAGATAATTTCTGACAAATTAGGACCTGCTATTTCTTCCTGGCCAACAGTTCAATGGTGACTAAGCCTTAAGGAACGGAACCCAAAATGTCTTTGCCCATAAAAGTAAAATATACTTTCTCTACAATTTCAAAACCCCTAAAGGAGATGGACAATTCAAAGACCCAATAAACTCAATAGTAAATCCTTTAAATGGCTCGGTCTTAATGTCAGGCTCACACAAGACTTCTTCTTTTCAGTGAGCCAAATAAGTGTCAAGTGTGATGATGGTAGACATTGATCTGAAAACATAAGACGTTCCAGAAGAGTATCCCTTTTGAAGATCTGTGGGATGCCCAGAAGAATGGGCGTCCCTGCTGTTGTTGATTAACACTAAAGCTTTGAGACTGCTAAGATATTCTTCTTTTAATGAAGGATGTTGGCCTCTTTCCAAGAAAGAATAATACTGCTAGCAGCTTCTGCTAAAGTCAACGTGTTGGAAGGTAACACTTTTTCTTGAATTTCCTTCCTGTAACAATGCACTACTAACTAATCACTGATCAATTGGCCCATGAATCGTTTGAGTTCACAAAGGGAAGCTAAAACCTTTAATGCTGTAACATAACATTCCATAGGTTCTTTTTAGCAGCTGCTCCCTAAAGAAAAATATCAACATCCTAATGATAATGATAATGAAGCATTGCTCCACATGTTGAATAGATTATTGATGTTACTCTAGCTCTTGCTTTTCAACTAATGAGCACACAAGGAAACACATGAAAATCCACTGAAACTTCATGCTCCAAGACATATTTGTTTCTCCCAGCTCTGTAACACTGATGATTGATAGCCCTAAATAAAAAATTAAAAGACCTGAACCAGCCCTTTAAGAAAATTGGTGGGTTAACATGAGAGTCAAGAAACAAAAGAGGAGGATTGAAACCTTGTATTCTAGCCATGAAGGCAAAGGTAAAAAGCAGCACATGTATAATGTAAACATTAATAGCTAAAAAACATAAACCTACAATAAGTATCCAAACTTAAGTTTAAAAGAAACTATATTGTTCCAAGTCCTACGACAAGAGTAAAATTAGAAATGAGCACATCACTGTGTCGCACATTTTAGACACTGAAAGAGCACACATTCACATGTAACTCACTTAAAGAGAATGTAGGAATTCCTGCAATTGAATTCATCAAAGAACAATGCTTATATCTGGACAATAAACACTCTGTCAGGTTTATCGCAATGAAATACAGTACAACCAGTACTAGGATATACCACAGACACATACTTTTATTATTGTGAATCACCATCAAAGCAGAACAAATTGTTTATGATACTAACAGAGGATGCAATAGTGAAAAAAGTACACCCAAAGTGAAAATAACACCACAAAATACATATAACATCCAAAGAATCACTGCTGTTTCTATAGTAATTGGTGTATTGATAAATTATCACAAAGACAGCCTCTATATTGTATTTAAGCAAATATATCCATAGGACAGTTCCCCTATAGGATAAGAAGTAACAAGGTCTGTCTTGTTGGCTGTCAACAACGTTTCAACCCTTAAGAAGGATGTTAGGGTATCATCAGGACAAAAAGTGATCTGGGTAATGGTTGCCTTACAATAAGGTTGCAATTAGTG
This sequence comes from Pleurodeles waltl, assembly GCF_031143425.1. Lineage (NCBI taxonomy): Eukaryota > Metazoa > Chordata > Amphibia > Caudata > Salamandridae > Pleurodeles > Pleurodeles waltl. The sequence goes on from NC_090438.1 coordinate 353,852,945, forward strand.
ACACAACTAGAGATAAATGCAAAAAGAACAAGTGATGGACGGAATGCTGAGCAATGTCATACATTCACCCCCAGTACAGAGATCTGGGCCTAAATCCATCGTTTTTTTGCTGCCCATGCCATTCCAGTTTGGACCCAGCCATATGCAAATCAGTCTTGACCCTGTTCCCCATGGGAACAGTCCAGCCCGAACTGCCAGGCCAGGTCTTCCCTGGACTGGAAACAAGCATCCTGGGACCGCTTTCGGGGTTTCACCCCTCATCAGCCAGGCTAGCTTGAATCCAGTGGCATGGGAAGCACGGGACCCACGTCTGGGCATACCCTTCCCACTTAGGGCGACAAATGCAAAAAGAACAAGTGATGGACGGAATGCTGAACAATGTTAAACATTCACCCCCAGTACAGAGATCTGGGCCTTAATCCAAGAACGATGGATTAAACCCAGATCTGTGACTGGGGGGGAGTGTTTGCATTGTTCAGCACTCCGTCCGTCATCCTTTTGTGTTGCTATAACTGGAGATAATGCTGCACCTTGATAAAGTACCTGGTATCAAGTAATAATCTGTAATGTTGCTGATACGTTTGATGCGTTGGATTAAATTAGGGTCCTCACAAAGGGCCCTTGTTCTTGAGATGCGGCCCACTGTTATGCATAAAGCAATTCCCACGGTGAGGAATGCTTATAGCTCCAAAAGTAGCCCATCCTCTTGATCGAAGAGACAAAGGAAAACACATTTTTGACAGTCACACATACCTTAAACTGTTTTTGTTTTGTACATTACCATTACATGCACTTTACCCTGAAAAGACATGTACAAATTAAAGTGAAACTGGTGCATGCATTATTGTGACATACACTTATCTAGCGAACATCTATATGCAGTAACCGCTGTCTGTCTTAGGGGGACATGCTCTATTTAACTACATTCTGTAAACACAGAACAAAGGCATTGCAGAAATCACTAATGGATAAATTATTATTTTTAATGGCATGGTTCATCAGTGAGTATAATAGGCATTCTGCTTCAAAGGGCCAATGCATTTTACTTTTGGAGATGAGTGAGAATATTTTGGACATGCATATGTGACAATTTATTTTACACTTCACAACTAAGATATGTGTAAGCACAGCCAGGAACTTTACTGACCATTAAAGGACTACTTTTCACTCTTAACCAAACCTTGAACCTATAAAATGTTAGAAATGATTTTGAGATATTATATGCATGTAGCTCACAGGACATGGAAAGCCCTGAGCACAACTATTATCCGCTGCTTGTCATATACAAAATGAATATGTAAACTACACTATATTTGAGAAAGTGCCTCTTTTTGCATGCTAACCCCCATTTTCCAGACTGGTATTGCTGGGCTTTGTCCTCCACACACTGGAGCACTGCTATCCAAGTGCCAGTGTTTGTGCTGTGACCCCTTATCTGACAGTGAAATTGGCGAACTCTTAAATGGTATATCCAATTTCTCCCTAAGGCCAAACTATATGGTGCAAGAAATACACCAATGGTATGCCAAGTTACGTCACCTGTGGAGTGCAGCACATCAGCCAATGAGCTTACAAAGAAAACCTGGCTTAATGCCCACCTGTGTAGCCTGACCTATGCACTTTTTAAACCTGCAGGTGAACCTTTTTAAATTAACCCTTTTGACAGAAAAAAACCTTCCTTTAGATACTGGATTTAACTTAGTAGGCCTTGCAACCCACAAGTTAGGGCGTCAGCTCAGGTGAAATTTTAGCTACACTGGTGTAATTGGCGTAATTTTTCCTTTCTTTGTCTAATGAAATTCATAAGCATATACTGAGATTACACCACTATGTCACAGCACGTATCAAAAATACTGATCCAGGGAAAATTCTTAATGGAAGAAGCATGGAAACATTGCGGTTGGCACAGATGCATGCTGCAATTTCCCAATGTGAACATCAGTTCATAACTGTTGCAGGTTAACAAACAATTTAGGTTTATTTTTTTATTTTTTTACATGAGCAATCTATGTGGGTAATTTTTTAAGCGTGAAACAATTTCAAAAGTGAGCAGCAGTTTTTTTTTAATGCAAGTGACTGGAATATCAACTAAAAATATAAAGAATATAGGGCCAGATGTACAACCCCAAGTTTTGCGAGTCGCAAATTGCGAGCTGCAAAACATTATGTACAGCAGTGTACTTTACACTGTTTGCTGTTAAAAATGGGGTCACACATGACCTACCTCAGAATATTCATGAGGTAGGTCGCAATTTGCAACCACATTGGGGGATGGCCGCCCTCACAGGGATGGTGGCCTGCTGGAGTCAGCAGACCACCATGTCTGTGACTGCTTTTAAATAAAGCAGTTTTTTGCAGCCCGTTTTCATTAAAGAAAAACAAGATGCATTTAAAAAAAAAGAACATTTTTCTTTTAATTTTTTCAGAGTAAGCGGTGGTCCCTGGGACCACTGCCTGCTCTGAAAAAATATGTTCGCTGCCATTCACAAAGGACCCCTTCCCGTTTGCGAATGGGTTAGCACCAGTTTGAAACTTGTGCTAACTGCTATTGTTTTGTGACCGCATTTACGGTCACAAAACAATACTGCATCACGCTGCGACTCACAATTAGGAAGGGAACGCCCCTTCCTAATTGCGACTTGCAAACCTATTTTGCGATTCAGTAAACAGATTACTGAATCACAAAATAGGGTCTGTACATACCAAAATGTTTTTTCGTGTCGCAAATGGTCCGATTCTGCGAATCAACCTGTTTGTGACAGGAAAAATGGTACGTACATGTGTCCCTTAGGGTAGCAAATTTTCTTCCTGTCCTGAAGACTCCTCCTTTTTTTTTTTCAACCCTTGGTCATTTTGGATTTTTGGGGGAAGCAGCATATATCTTTGCTTGTAATCTCTGCAGAAACCACACTTTTGGAATTTTTACCATGTTATTTGTTCTCCATGCAGTGCTAGCCATTTTGTGTAGCTTGTGTGTGTGTTTGTCATAGCCCACCATTTTTAGTTTGTTCTCAAAGTCTCCTTCTTTGTTGGTCAGGTGGTAATGATCATTTTGTGTAACCTGTGTGTGTGTGGAGGCCTTTTTGTCTTTGTTCTCTATGCCTCCTTTTTTGCTGGCCATACAGCGACCACTATTTTATGCAGCCATTGCAAGTGGTAGACAGAAAGAGACTGTGAACATGAGTGTGAGTGTGTGGTGGCCACTTTGCCTTTGTTTTCCGTACTTTCTTTACTGGCCATGTGGTTGGTGAGCTAGCTACGACCATTTCGTACAGCCAGTGCATGTTTTAATCTTTTATTCCACTTTTAAAAGCCATTCTCTAGGAACATTGATAGAACAAGCCTATGATATTTTTTGTTAATTTGTTCATTTTTTTGTTTTTTTCTTAATATATTTATTTGTGGGTGTGATGATTATAGTACACAGCTGTTGTTTCTGATTCATTTATTCAATTTTTGCCTGCCCTCTCCCTCCCATTGGGTTCCCATGAGCCATAGCGGGACTCCAGGAAGTATTTCATTAATTTATTTGATTTTTGTCTACCCTCATCTTCCTTAAGATATCCATGAGACTTGGAGGGGCACTAGAAATTGTATCACATTGTCTAGATTGCCTAAAGCTCACTGACTTACAACTTCATGTTTGTTGCCTGCAGGTACACAAGGTGTCACAAAACGGACAATACTGAAATGGAGGGAAGTCTGCAAATTAGTTGACAGTGACATCAGAATCCTCTGCTAAGTGCTTCTGCTTGTGCAGAAGGTGCCCCCAAAGAAGGAGGTTACTGCCCAAAAATTGGCCAGTGAGCAGAAGTTTGCTGCCAGTGCCATCATTGATATCAAGCCCACTTCATTTTTCCAGAAATGCCACATACCATCTGCATCCTTTTCTGGTTAGGAAGAGGCTGGTAGGAGGATCACCCCTGGATCACCCCTGGATCAATAGTATCACCACCAGTACTAATGCCTATGTCTCTCAGCACTGCAGTGACGGCAGTCATGGAGAGCATTGAGTTTAAAATTGAACTGACCCAGGAACAAACCGAATCTTCATTGTGCAGTCAAAAACAGGAACCACAGGCTACACCACCTGATCTTCCAGAACTATATCAGAACAGAAAGTTGAGCTTGCTGCAGAGGAGGATGTTTTTGTGACTATTCTCCCATTGGAGAATTGCACAGAGGAAGTATAGCTCACTTCCACTTAATCTGCTCGGAGTTATGTAATTCCACCAAAACCACCTGTTTCCCTCTTCTCAAGAAATCCGCAAAACATGTACTAACCTACCGCAGTCATAGCCCACCACAGAATAAAACAGCACTACCACCTTGCTTGAGCACCACAAATTCTTCTAACTTTGGCACAATAGGAAAGCTCCCCTACCCAATTTGGAATTTTTAATGCTTAGGCCACAAGAGGAATGCATCACAAAATGTTCAAGTTGCATAAAAAGCTTGTAGTGGTAAGCCAGGTGGATATTATGGAAGTGGAGGCCAACTGGTGTATCTGAAAAATTAACCCACAGTTGTGTTGGAAGAGCACCTCAAAAACATAATTGCTGGTGAAGAGAGAGAAGAAGTTCATCTAATAGAATGATGTAGTAGGGAGGAAGAAGAAGAGGCTATGTTCTCTATGGAGTTCCCATACAACAGAAACCAAGAGAAAGCACATTCATTCATTGGGATGGTGCCCAAAATATTAATACTTGACTTCCTCCCATTTTCTTTTGTGGAAGGTGCGGGGTTTCATTCATTTTCAAAGAATTAGGGCCTGATGTAGAGTTTACAGAAAGAACAGATGATGGAGGGAATGCAGAACAAATCAAACATTCACTCCCAGTCGCAGATCTGGGTTTAATCCATTGTTTTATTGCTCACTACGCCACCTCAGTTTGGACCCAGCCATACGCAAATCAGTCTTCTGGTCCAGGGAAGACTTGGCCTGGCAGTTCGAGCTGGACTGTTCTCAGAGGCGCAGGGTCAAGACTGATTTGCATATGGCTGAATCCAAACTGAAGTGCCATGGCAAGCAAAAAAATTGATCGATTAAACCCAGATCTGTAACTAAGGGTGAATTGATTTGTTCTGCATTCCGTCCATCTGATTTAGAGTTTAGCAGAGGAGTTACTCTGTCACAAATGTGACAGATTTCCTGTCTGCTGTATTGCAAGTTCAATAGAATATAATGGCAGTGTAATATAGTGGACAGGATATCTGACGTGTTTGTGATGGAGTAACAGCCTTCGCCAAACTCTAAATCATCGAAAAGGTAAGGTTAAAAGCCAGACATAATTTTCCACTGTTGCTTTGCCAGTGCCATCAAGAGCTGCAATTGGATGGTGAAGCTATGAAAGACAGCGCTGTTCAGTCCAATCCCCTCTCGATGAAAATGTGAACAAGTTGTAAAACAAATGATTACATAAGCATCATTGCACACTGGATCTCTTTCAAGGGAGTGAAGCAACTGCTAAGTTTTGGTCGGGCTACTGATTATGCTTTTCAGGGCCTTTGGCATCAAGTGACATTTTGGTTGTTCACTATGGAGAAATTGCATACATCTGTCATACTACTGGATGAATTTAAAACCAAAGTCTGCCAACATCTTCACCCCAGATGTATCCGCATTGGATTCATTGCAACTTACAATGGCAGTAATATTGTTAAAGCCATGGCAGATGGAGGATACTTCAGAGTCCCATGCTTAGGACATTGCATAAACCTAATCATGCAGCCCCCCCCCAAAAAAAAAAAGAGGTAGTACTATTAAGCAAAATACTTGTCACCTGTTGAAGAATGTGCACTCATTTTAGTCATTCGTTCAAAGCCTGGAAGCAGTTGAGGATCACTCAGTGTGCTAATAAAGATCCCATAAATGCCCTGATGCAGGAGGTGCCAACATGTCGGAGCTCAGCCCCATGCATGCTGCAATGCCTGTTTGAGCAGTACAGGACTATCAATGAATATGTCATTTAAAGTAGCGGGGATGCAACTGCCAAAACCATGACAATGGAGATATACAAATGCTACTCCTTTGGAAATGATGACACAAGGGTGTCAGCAAGGAGGATATAACAATGAGCCAAGTGATCCTGTTGTCACTCATGCTGCAGGGACATTTGCATAAGTTAGCACAAACAATTATGTCTGTAAATAAAGAAGCAGCTGCTTTGGTCAATAGACTAATCCTTTGTTTGAACACCACTCAAACTCTGCAAAAAGAGATTGCATTCTCCCAAGAGTACATCTATGCCATGATACTCGATCTGTGATACGAAAAAGCACTAGCCACTTTCATTGCTTTCTCAACATTCAAAGTCTCAAGGACTGGGGTCCTCAGGAAACCAAGTGATCTAGATAAAGAACCACCACAAATTTGAGACCAGGGTAGAATTGGAGTACAGCCTTCTACATTCAGAATTTGCAGTGCTTTTGGATATCAGTCTCTGCAGCAACAATCAACATGAACACAGCTACTAAATCTGTAGCAGCAACAGCTTCCAGTTAACTGCCATTGTCTGTAATGGGTCAGTTTCACATAGCAGGACGTAATTCAGTCAACAAAGGGTCAGTAAGCAGTAGCACCAATGCCAGTTGAGAAAATGGTCCTAGACTATATTGATGTCCCAACAGAGATATACCTGGATCAAGACCCATTGACCTATTTGCATGATAAGAAGAAGCAGTGGCCAGGGCTCAGGAGGCAAACAATGAAGCATATAGAATGATCAGTAGCTAGTGTGTCTTCAGAGCGTGTGTTCAGTTCAGCTAGGGCAGCACTTACATTCAGAAAGTCCAGTCTCTCGTGTTGTAATGTGAACAGATCGACAATCATTAGGATGAAGAAACACTTCTTACCAAAAAGTTATAATGCTCCTGAAGACAGAGTCTTGGATGAGAGCAATTGGTCAGACATCAGAAGTGTGGCAAATGAGCAATCTCCAGATGAGCACTTTAAGTTTGAGGGCGAACTCTAATTCCTGACTAAATATATATAACACAACAAATCATATGACTGATTTAAATACATCTATATCTATCTATATATATGTCTCTCTCTCTCTCTCTCTCTGTGTATATATATATATATATATATATATATATATATATATATATATATGTATATATATATATGTATGAATATATATTTATATAGACCCAAATATTATATATATATTTTTTTTCAGATCCTCCCATACCCTGTTGCAGGGGAGGAAAAGACCACACTTGAAGCCGGCTATACATTCCTGTTTATTTCCAAAAAGAGAATCAGGAACAATGTCCAATGTGTTTGGACACCAAGACCTTGATCGCAGGCTAACATTTGGAAAGTCCTATCTTCATGTTTATGTATCCCTTTAACACATTTTAAGAAAATATATTTATGCATTTTCCTTCGTTCCTTTATGTTTCCCAATTTATTAACTTTTCCCATCCCACAATTATTCATAACATAGCGTATTACCATACATTTTACTTTTTCTCCCACAATTTATACCAAAGCTGAATGGGCACTCTAGCTGATGCATTCTGGTACTGGTAGTGTGCAGTGACGCACTTCATATTCACATTTCTTTTTCACTTTATATATGTCTGCAACATGTTCCTTACATGCAGTGTCATAAACGTAATTGATCACATGCATCTCAATATTCAAATGCTCAAATGCCCCTACTTTCTAACATCAAGCAGCCAAAATCTGCTTCTCTCCGCAGTGGGCCTTATCTTCCATTCATACTACACCTGTCTGCAGCCATTGCATTATGGTACTAGTAAAGTACCGTCACCCAAAGCATGACCTGATATTCACTAGATAACTATCACTTCAGTGAGAACAAAGTTCATATCACCCTTCATAGAAAAAGTACTGCCATGAACTATGTATTGCATGTGTAGAGTTTTCATCTACTTTGTACTAAATGGAGCATCCCATATGGAGAGTTTGTCAGAATTAAAATAATTTGTTTGGAGCCCAAGGAATTGGAAAAGAACTTGCAGGACTCATCAAGGAGATTTGAACATGCAAATATCCCCCTCGATGTATAAAGAAGGCAGTGACAAAAATGCAAGACATTGACAAATCAACATTGGTGCATAAGCAAAGGGAGGTTGCACAAGGAGATTCAAAACTTTGATTAATCACTACACACTCGAGGGAATCTACTGAGGTCCGGAAAATAATGTCTAAACACAGGACAGTATTAAACATGGATCCCACAACTGATTGGTGACAAGCCACAAACTACTTTCAGAAGAGTACCCAGTTTGGGGGAAGAGTCATTATAGCAACCAGAAGCAGACATGGCTGCAGAAACCAAGCTTTTGGAAGTGTATAAGCTGCAAACGGTACACAATTGGTATAAACAAAATGGAATATCAAATAGCCAATAACCAGTGCAGGAAAATTAATCAACACATCACATGTAGAAGCAGGATCACAATCTACATTATATAATGTCCATGCAGTCTGAAATATGTTGGAAGCAGTGTGCTAACCAAAAAAAAAGATATTGAAACATATTTGGTTGATGGTTAACTGTGATAGGAGCTATGCAGTAGTGAAACATATCAAATCAGGCACACAATAGCGATTGGCAACAAATGAAATATTATGCCATTGACCATGTGCCCAAATCAGAGTGTGGAAGAGACAGGGAGAAAATCTTATGCCATAAATAATCCATATCGCTTTGGGCATTGTTGCTGATTCTCTTTTTGGAAATAAACAGGATTGTATATCCTGCTTTAGGTGTGGTCTTTTCCATTCTGGGAATGGGATATCGGAGGATTTGAAAGTTTAAAGGCTTACCCTGCAGTGGACCTGCACCACCATGCAAAACAGTCATGGAAAAGCACCAGTTATGCCCCCTAAAAGAGGGCAGATGAGTTTGTGCATATATATTTATATATTTATGTATATATAAATATATATATAAATATATACATATATATATATATATACACTTAAAAAATCAAAGGTTACAGGGATGTTATAGTTAGGCTCACATTTTACCATGGAAATTAAACACTTATGGTTAGAGTTGTCTCAAGTAACTATAACTCGTGCCCTAAGGTAACTATAACTCGTGCCCCCGCCATGCACAGTTTTTTCATCAAACATTTTACTGCAAATATTACATTGATATTATCAAAGATGTTATCAAAGATATCATGAATGCTGTAATTTGTGGGGTTATTAGCAGTGCATGGCGAGGGCACAAGTTATAGTTACATGAGGTAACTATAACTATAACTGGTGTATTTCTAACATTTTGTACTTTTAAAATGTGAGCCTAACTATAACGTCCCTGTAACCTTTGTTTTTTTCAGTGAATTTGTATTTTTTTTAATGTGTAGTAATTTTCATTACTATATGATAGTCCAACCACTGCTGCGCACGGCCAACCTCCTATAAGCATCCAACCTTGCACTGTGCACTGCCTTCACCCATGCAAAGGGGAGCCAGACCCTGCAGTCAGCCCCCCTAACTACCCAACCCCATGCTGTGCACAGCTTGGCCGTGCATTGCAGGAGTTGGCTGCAGCCTCTCAGGGTGTGAAAATAGGTGTGAGAGGATGTATCAGGGGACGGGATTGGCTGTCAGATTGCCTGTCTGGGTGTGAGAGGGCGTTCATAAGTGTTTTAGCTGGTCCGTCAGTGTGTGCAGGTCTGTGTGTGGGTGCATGTGGGTGTCAGTGTGTCTGTGAATGGGTGTGTGATAGTCTGAGTGGGTCTGTGAGTGGGTGCGTGACGGTCTGACTGGGGCTGTGACTGGGTGCACAAGGGTCTGAGTTGGTATGTGGATAATTGTGTGAATGTCTGAGTGAGGTCTGTGAGTCTGTGCCAAAGTGAGTGAGTGTGAGAGTGAGAGAAAGATTGAAAGAGAGAAAAAGAGTGAGAGGGACAGAGATAGAGTTTTTTTAGGCTTTGATATATGACATACTTAGAATGAGATATTTCTGGACAAATTAAAAATAAAAATATATTTCTAATTTAAAAAGAGAAATGTTACCTTTCAGTATGAACCTTAAAGATTTGTAGATAAAAAAACATAAACGATGTCAATAAACAAGTCCAGCTGGACTCGAACCCTCAACGCTCAGTGTGAAGGTATGTGACCTTCACACTGAGTTATTTGTTTGCTTTTTTAAAAAAATTTTTTTAGCTCTTAATGGGAGAGCCCTTTAATTTTTCATTTTAACACAAGCCTAAAATGGGCTATCTGGCACTGCGGGGGAGGCCTTAATGCTTCCCTCGTGGTGCCCTTGCTTCAGATTCTTCAGAGGTATCCTTTACCTTTGTTTCTGAGACTTGGCTGAAGCCGAGTCCCAACATGGCTGACAATACTTCAACGGCTTCCTTGTTGAAGCGTTGTCAGCCAATCAGATCTCAGCACGTGATCGGGAGGGATTGTGAATCCTTTGCGTCTCTCTATATATAACTATGTTTTCCCCTTAATTTCTCAAAAACTACTGAACGGATTTCCACCAAAACAAAAAAAGAGTCCTTCTCGACTGGGACCTACCTCCCTGCTAAATTTGGTGTAATTTCGTCCAGTAGTTTCAGCGCTATCACTGTTCAAAATTCCTATGAAAAAAAGAGTGGGGAAAATGTGTTTTGGGACCCCCCCTCCCTTTTCTCAGAAGGATCATCATGAAACTTTCCAGACAGCAACTGATGTGACTGGCACATTGTTTTGTAAAGTTCCTTGAAGATTCGTCAAGCGGCTCCAAAGATATAGGCAATAAAAAAAAACACTTTTTATATAGAAACTAGGTCCTAACTATAGCTATTAAGTGGCGACTGCCACTAGGTAATATATATATATATATATATATATGTATATATATATATATATATATATATATATATATATATACAAATATATAAAATAAAATACAGTGCCAGTTGCCATATGTATTTATAGATAGGATCAGGTTTCCATAGAAATCAATTCTTTTTTGTTTGCTAATAACTTTAGGGCCATTTGACAAATCTTCATGGAACTTCCCAAACTTCACAGGCCTTAACCCCTTCCTGGGAAGTTTTTGGGTGATCAGTCAAACAAGGGCAAGGCTGAGAAAAAAGGGAGGTCCGGAAATGCCTTTTGCCATACAAGTTACCATAGCTGAACTAAACAGTGCTACAGCTAAAATGGTGATTGGAACTACACCAAATCTGGAAAAAGCAGGATCTTGATTCAGAAAGAATACTTTTATTAATTTGGTGTGGTTGAGAATTTAAAGTTCAAAATTTATAGATATATCAGGCCTATAACACCGTAGGTCCAGCAGATCGAAAGATAAGATCTACATAGAGGTTTGGCAGTCATTTTAAGACTCATGGGTACTGGGGGAAACAAATGGTGTTTCCCCCAGTACCCATAGGCATAGGCCAGGCCCTAGGGCTGAGTCATGCATTTTTTTCTGTTAGGGGAGAGGGACATGTGCCACCCCAAACTATTTCATGGCCACAGTGTCCCAATCTCCTGGGGCCTAAGTCTGTTTTTTTACCAATGGGGTGTGGTGTTTTCAGGGAACCACCCTGCCATAGGCCAGGCCCTTGGGGTGAGTCAGGAACACTGTTCTGTCCCGTGCCTGGGAGAGTGAGGGCAGGGATCACAAACATAATTCCCTGCTTGTGCTCTCCTTGGAAGAGAACATGCTCCTTCCAGAGAGAGCAGAAACAAAAGCTGCTCCCACTGAGCAGGAGCAGAGTAATACAGGAAGCGCCTGCTAGCACCAAGGATGGATGCTGCTAGGGGAGGCGGTGGAGCTGCATGAACCATGGGGCTCCCCCATTGCCCCCAACACTTATGTATGTGTTGGATGCCACAGGGGGTACCAATGCACCCACTAAAAATAAATTAAAATAATATTTTAAAAAGGACAGTGGTAGCACAGGAGTGCTTCCCCATGCTGCCATATTGTTTTAAAACAAATTAGGCTGTGGGTGGCCTGTATGGAACCCACCCAACAAAAAAAAAAACCTAATAGCTGCAGCCTCATTGCTTCATCATTGAAGCAGTGAGGCCTCTCATTTTGTATTCACTGTCCCCCTCAAGAGTGCACCATAATGCACCTGCATGGAATTTATTGTTATGTACTATATTGTTGTGGTACTCCAGGAGAGGCAGAGTCACCACCAACAATTTATATAAGTGTTGTACGGGACTGCAAGGAGAACAGCAGATCCCCAGAAAGTAAAAACAAATCTTTAAGTCTCCTGGGTAATAGAATGCATTATCCCAGGAGAGCTTTCCTATATTTTTAAAGCACTCCAAGCTGGAGTTTGAATACTCTTCAGATGGGGTGTTGGGGCACTTTTTGGTTTACTGCATTTTGTGGCCCAAAGAGTGCGAAATAAATATTCAAAGACACAATTATGGTTATTTGAAATAAAAATACTTTATTTTAAATGCTTGTGTGACTAAAACTATTATGCATTGCTATGTGTATATTTCTGAGGATTACTTTACAATATGGTTACTTTTTGATAGGCCAATAGACTGGTTCATATATTACATCACTCATTACATGTTCCATAACATCAATGATAACATCACTGATGACATCTAAAATGGTAGCATGGTGCATGATGGGGGTGCAAATTATAGTTTTTTCCATTAAGTAGACTTGATGAATTTCATTAGGGGGCAGTGTAGGGAAACTCTACCTTCATCAGCCTTGAGCCAAATGCACATTTTCAAAAAACAATACTGACAATTTGCAGAGGATCAGCACATAGAAAAAACAGGGTGGGCAAGGGTCCAAGAGTCAGCTCAATAGATTTGGAAAGGAGAGGAGCATTTGGCACCCCGCCCTGAGCTTTTTCTAGGCCCCTGGAACCAGAGCCACCGGGGCTCTTTCATTTAAAAAGGGGGGCCACATGCAAATGCTCCCCTCCAGGCCATTGTTAGGCCAGGGGACCCCATCCCCCAAGACCAATTACTTAAAAAAGAGGAAGGTGGCCATCCACTCAGGCTATTTTCAGGCCTCTGGGAGCTCATTTGCCAGGCTGTGTCAACAGTTATGGGAGGGGCCTGCAGCCCCCCTCGCCTAGCCATTGGAATGGCCCCAGGAATGTCAAACCCCGGGGCTGGCTCTGGTGTCCCAAGGACCCATTCCCTGGAACATCATTGTTGCCTCCACGTGGGCAGAGAAGACTGCTGTGCTTCCACATGGTGGGAGCTGAAAATTTCCCACCGAGTGGGAGTACAAAAGTTTCTCCCCGCCCGTTAAGGCAAAAAACATAGAATTGCTCCTGCATGCACAAGTGAGAGCAGGTCCATCCCTTTAGATCTTCACACAGGTCTCAAACAGCAGGTCCAGTCCCCTGCAGCAAGATCTAATCACAAGTACCACCTTTTGACACACATTGTGACCTTTGTATAGTTTACACCCGTAAATAGTATTCTGAAGACTTTGGAGGAAGAGTGTGGTCTTTGTCTCCTCTTTTCCCCAAGCTCAGCACTGAGCCCCATGTTCTCAGTGCTCATTTCATCACTATGGGAATGGGTTTTATTTTCTAAATGGACCAAATATCAAAATAGAAGCTGCATCTCCTATGCTTGCTTCAATATTTAGAGATGATGTGAGATCTGCAGGGCCATGTTTTGGATGTGCGGATTTTCCATCTCTACACATTACCTCGGGAATTGGTTCTGGCTCCCCAACTTCCTTGTGCTTGTCATGAATTATCACAAGTCCAAACACATCTCAAAATGGGAGAGATGAAAATATGGGTTCCTCTATTTTAATCCATGGAGTTAGCTGATAAGATTTGCTGTTTGCCATACTCCTGCATCCTTCCTGGATTAAGGTGATCCACCAAGGATCCTTTTGCAGCACAATTTTGTTTCTACAACTTTTTTTATTACATCATCTAATGATGTCTACATCAAAATATTCCAGCCACGGCCAGCTAATTTGGCCAGCTAATTTGGTCAGCCAATTTGAGAGTTGTGATCTGCAGTTTTCCTCATATAATTGTACATTGTTACATTCAACCAGCAGATGGTAGGATACGTACAAATAAGACTAGTAAAATGTTCAGCAACCTAAAATCAATAATATGTGAATGGAAGATTAAAACAATGATAGCAAAACTATAAATTATTACAAAGTTAATGCCAGGGATCTTAAGTAAAATTCTATGAAAGGAAGAGAGCTTTCTCCAAAAGACTCACCTACACATTTTAAATCAAAACATAACAGAAATGACAATATCATTATATTATGTGGAGTCACACATATAAAACAGAAGTCGTGTGATAACTTACAAAGGCCTGTGCACCTCATTCAAGTATTTGCTTCTCTCATTTTTTCAAATATTATTCAAGAAAAATTGCAATGAGGAAATGTTTCTTTAGATTCAGCAGATGACTGCTGTAATATCAATATAAGGCAAATGCCATCTAACCATCTTGTATATGCAGGACATATGAGTTTTAAATATTGCTCTACTGAAATATTTTATCTAGTGTATAGACTATGAAAAAACCCTGACTAAGTATATAGCACCGGCCATTAGATCCTTGTGCATTCTATAGATACATTGCGCTACTTGATGGGGATGTAAATATTTAAGCACCAATAAACAAAAATACTTGCCAAAGAACTAGGGATCTTTGAATATGGCTAAGTTAAATACCATATTATAAGAATATACCATAAGGAAAATATATATATATATATATATATATATATATATATATATATATATATATATATATATATATATATATAATAAATATATGTATATATATATATTTATATATACATATATATATGTATATATGTATATATACACACACACACAGACACAGACAGACACACAGCATTTGTCGAATCTTCATTTATCTTTCCACCTCATGGAAGGTTTTGAGGTGATCCATCAAGTGGGTACGAGAAAACAGCGGATCGTAAAATGCAACTTACCCATGTATTTTACATGGCCTTTTTTGGAATGCGGTATTGCAGAAACCTCTGAACGCAATTACACCACATTTGTCAGACGGCTGCATCTTGGTATAGAAAGCATGCTGTTTGTGATTTTGTGTAAATCTGTTCTGTAGTTTTAGGTAAATTAAGGTACAAAAATATTTGTATATCTGGACAGTTTGGTTACGGGGATTCTTGCGAGAGTTCTGCGAGCTTACCTTAAAAAATAATAGTGTTCTTATTGTCTTAAGGGGCTTTTGTTCCTTTGGCCCATCTTGCTTCTACAGGAGAAAGCGTCCTGCCTGGCTGGCCAGAACATGAAAAAAGATGCTGGAGCAGCCGTTACTGGAAACCAAGGGGCATATTCATGAAAAGTGGCCCTGCACCCAGAGACCCATTGAAAACAATGGGAGCCTTGCTTTAATGCCTACTCTTAACCGGCATTAAAAATGCAGATAAAAATGATGCAAAGAAATCTCTTTGCATCATTGTTTCGGCCCCCCAGCTCTGGAACACCCCCCTTGCATACATTGTGCCCAGCGCAGGCATAATGTGGCAGAAGGGGTTACAATGTAAGCATTGAGCAACTTTGTATATAGGACACAACATTTTTGGCCTTCCAACGCCACATTAGTGTAAATAAAATGATGCTAATGTGGAGCTGGAATGGCGCTAATCCCTCTTAAATCTGGGATCAAGCATTTAGTCCCCCTGTGCTAAAAATAGTGATACCCTGCCTTCCTAGCCCTTGTTGGGGAGTCCCAGAGGGACCCCACTAGGGGCCAAAATAAAAATAATGCCACAATCCCACGGTACTCCCACAGGAATGCAGAACAAATGTATTTTTTTCACTTTTTTTTTTTACATTTATATGACAGGTGGGGTGGGCCAACTCTCGCGGTCAATTAAAAACATTATTAGGGGAGGTCGGTGTGCATGGAGCCCCTCTCCCCTAGCCAATTTTGTTGCTGGAGACTCTATCTTCAGGGATGAAATATAATAAGTGATGCACTGCACCCTCCCTGAGCCTTTGCAGGCCCTGGGACCTCCATGCTTCAGGTATGTTAATTTTAAAGGGGATGAGGCAAACAGAATGCTCCTACCGGGTGGTAGCCGATATTTGCTTCCCTGCTCGCACTATTGTGGGCAGGGAAACTCAAATTGCTCCAAATTGCGGGTGCATGTAAAACAGCTGCTCCCGCAGGGCAAGAGCAATGCTGGATACTGAAGAGAGGCCTCGGAGGATGGGGTCTCTGTGGCTGTAAAGGCTCAGAAAGGGGGACACATATCTCCCTCCTCTTACTCAAAAGAAAGACCGGGGGAATAGGCTTCCCAGTGCCATAAAGGCTCGGGAGAGGGGCCACTCACTCCTTTCCCCTTTAAACACAGAGATAACATGAGGGATGGTTACCCGGGGCTTTAAAGTCTTAGGGAAGGGGCAGAAAGTCCCCCTCTCCTTAAAATAGGCCCCAGGGATGGGGGTCCATCGGGCCCATAAAGGGTTGGGGACGGGGCGTTTGCTGCCAGTGGGGGTGTTGGACCAAGGACTTCGCCATAGACCTGGCCCTCCAGCCAACCCTATGTTAAGTCTTTGCACAGCAGGTGGTTGGCTTTACATATGGTAAAAACCCTAAAACATAACTGAAAAACCAAAGGTTAAAGTTAGAAATTATGATTATATCTTATCTACATTAAAAACCCCTTCAAAATTAATTGGAAAAAAAGAAACCAAAGGTTAAAGTAACGTTATTGTTAGGTGCCAATTTCAGTGAAAATGTAATGTTTTAAATAAAAAAACTGTGAAATTCACCAGTTATAGTTCTTGCAAGTAATTGTAACTTGTCCCAGAAGGTAACTATAATTGGCATCCTCGCCATACACTGCTAATCATTCCCCAAGTTATATCCCTCATGACATTTTCTATGACATTGTTGATAACATCATTGCAACATCTGAAATTACATATTTGATGACAAGACTGCATGGTGGAGCATGAGTTATGGTTACTAGAAATACATATAACTGGTGAATTTAAGTATTTTTGAATATATATATATATATATATATATATATATATATATATATATATATATATATATATATATATATATGTCAAACAAAGTGGTCTAAAGGTTGCTGGGCGGTCACTCCACTGCCGGTGCCCAGTGACGGAGAGGACCAGTCTCGTAAAGTATAAACAACAAAGAGGTTTTCACCGCACTCCATGAAGTCTCAATAGTGCAATTTATTTCAAAATAACAACCACCAACGCGTTTCAACTCCCCATGGAGTCTTGTTCACAGTGAATGAGTCCCTCTTCCCTTTTACTATTTATACTCAAAATTACTACATCAAACATAATGCATTATGGATATTGTAGTGTACACATATTACAAGAAAAAGTACAAATAAATGATTTTCTAAACTAAAAATTTAAAATTTAAAAATCCCATTTCCAATGTATGATACTATTCACTTGTGTTTTTCTCTGTTCTTCCAATCCTTTCTGATTTATAATTTCATATTGTTTGTATTTATTATTTACCGTTTTCAATTTCACTGTTTCTACTATCAAGTAGATAACACTCTTGCCCTTTAACTTTAATTTCTTTGATATTATATATATATATGTGTGTGTAGGGTGTTGCTTCTGTATTACAGCATATTCTTATCTAATAATTAGTTGCTTTATATCTACATTAATCTGGAGCGATTTATTGCATTCATTCATCATCCTATTGTTACATTATAATATTTTTCTTATCTCTTATTTTATTCTATTGATTCCACATAAATATCAATGAATGCTTTTTCTCTCCAATTTGTTGGCTACCATCATTTAGCTATAATGTCAGATAGTTTAATGATAAGTAACCACCCTACACTACATGATTAATGTTGTTATCATATATTTTCAAAATCATAAATGTGCATGTAGTTCCTCATCCATATTCAGTCCATAAGGCATTTTAGTATGGAGCTGAATAATGAGTTTACTCTCCATCTGGCGTAGCTTTCGAATTCTGTCACCCCCTCTCTCACTCTTTTTCATTTGCGCTATTCCCATGAATCTTAACGATCTCCAATCATTATTGTGTGATCTCGCAAAATGTTTTGCCATGGTATTGCTCATATCTTTGTTAGTAACAGCTCTGGTATGTTCTAAGATCCTTTTCTTGAGCGGACATATTGTACTGCCAATGTATCTCAATCCACACTCACATTCAAGCATGTATACTACATATTGGCTATCGCAAGTGATTCTCTGTGAAATATGTATGGCCTTACCATTATGATCCATATAGGTTTTTGTATTTTTTGCAGTCTGGCACACTTTGCATTTGTTACATTTATAAAAGCCAGTTGCCTCATTCTTCAAACAATTTCTTGAAATTGGTGCCACATAGTGGCTCTTTACTAATATATCTTTCAAAGAGCACGACTTCCTATACAATATTTGTGGTTTACAACCTATTCTTTTTGCCAAATCCTGATCACTTCTCAGTATTTTCCAGTGTTTTCTAAATATTGATTCTATGTCTTTACTTTCTTTACTGTAAGTGAGAATTAGACGAGGACACACTTCCTCCTTATCACTTTCTCTTTTCATACCCTTGTCTATCAATGTTTGTTGTCGAGATATCTTTTTCGCCCTCTTCTCACTCGATTCAATATTTGCCCTTAAATACCCACGGCGTTCAAATCGTTTACGCACCATGTTAAATTGTTTATCCATTTCTTTATCATTTGAGCAATTACGTCTCATTCTTAGAAATTCCCCAAATGGAATGCTCTTTATCATTGGTTTTGGGTGAAAGCTGCTCCCATGTAACACACTATTAGTAGATGTTGCTTTCCTGAATACAGTTGTATTGATTTGATCATTCTCTATATACACTTTAATGTCTAGGAAATCGATTTGTTTCTCATTGATGTCATAAGTAAAACTCAAACCACATTCATTTTCATTCAAGATTTTGAAATACATGTCAAATTCTTCCTTGGTGCAATTCCAAATCAAAAACAAATCATCAATATAGCGTAGCCATAAGACTACCTTATTCACATGCTCAGAGTATTCATCCTGCCATGCTATTTCTCTCTCCCACCAACCTAAAGTTAGGTTTGCATAACTTGGAGAGAGGGAAATACCCATGGCAGTTCCTCACACCTGCTTATAGATAGTTTTGTCAAATATGAATATGTTGTTATTCAGACATAGCTCTACCATCTCCACTAACATTTCAGAATGGTTTTTTTCTTCAATTTGTCTTTGTCGCAGGAAGAACTTCAATGCATTTAACCCTACTTCATGTCTAATTGAAGTATACAGTGATACTGCATCCACTGTCACTAACTTGTAACCTGATTGCCATTGAATGTCATCTATTATTCGCAGGAAATCTCCAGTACCCTTGATGTAGGAACTGAGAGAGGAAAATAAATTTTTCTAATAAACTTATACGTGTCTATTTTAGTTTCAACCCTATCCACATGATATTCAGGACAAAAAGATAGGTCTTTGTTTAGTAAATTTTCTTCTTCCTTTGTTAATATATGATCAGATAAATTTATCACCAATTTCTCTTCTTCGATCTTTTCCACACCTTCTATTATTTCCTTTGTCTGTTGCGCAGGGGATAGTTCTTTCTTTCTTTTACCTCTTCTGATTTTTCTATATTTGATTGTGTGTTTCTTGGCTGGCCTCTTAAGTTAGTGAAACATTTTAGTAAACATCAACCAAGATCTAGAGACAAACAAAACACACAGGAAGATGTGGGCTTGACAATTGATCAAATAGAAGATATGAAAGTCTGTTATGACTTAATGAACAATTTGGAAGATGATGAAATGACCTTGAATCAAATATTGGAAACAATGGGAATTTCGACAACTATTCATGAATATAGTAATTTTAAACCAGCTTCAAAATTCTGTCCTGTTTTAACTCCAGGAAATAAAGTGGATCTATTTCATGAAATGGTCATTAACGATTTGGAGAATATAGAATATGTTAAATCTACTAAAAGAGGTGAAAATTTAACCATGACGGAACGAAAAGCCTTACAACAACTGGCGGACAAAGAAAGTATCATTATCAAACCTGCAGATAAGGGAGGAAATATTGTGATTCTTAATCGAAATGACTATGTCACAGAGGCAATGAGACAATGAGTTATGAAAAATTGAGAAATGATCCTACAAATCACATACTGGAATTGATTACTAAAAAGTTGGAAAAATGGCGGAATGAATCATTGATAAATGAAGAAGAATTGAAATATTTAAATCCAAGTCATCCGATTCTACCTACCATTTACTTTCTTCCAAAGATTCACAAAACATTAAAAAAGCCTCCAGCAAGACCCATCATCTCTGGCTATGGATCTCTGTTTGAAAATATATTTAACTATGTTGACTATTAAATTGCTCCAATGGTTTCCTCTCTCAGTTCCTACATCAAGGATACTGGAGATTTCCTACGAATAATAGATGACATTCAATGGCAATCAGGTTACAAGTTAGTGACAGTGGATGCAGTATCACTGTATACTTCAATTAGACATGAAGTAAGGTTAAATGCATTGAAGTTCTTCCTGCAACAAAGAAAAATTTAAGAAAAAAACATTCGGAAATGTTAGTGGAGATGGTAGAGCTATGTCTGAATACCAACATCTAAATATTTGACAGAAATATCTATAAGCAGGTGCGAGGAACTGCCATGGGTATTTCTCTCTCTCCAAGTTATGCAAACCTAACTTTAGGTTGGTGGGAGAGAGAAATAGCATGGCAGGATGAATACTCTGAGCATGTGAATAAGGTAGTCTTATGGCTACGCTATATTGATGATTTGTTTTTGATCTGGAATGGCACCAAGAAGAATTTGACATGTATTTCAAAATCTTGAATGAAAATGAATGTGGTTTGAGTTTTACTTATGACATCAATGAGAAACAAATCGATTTCCTAGACATTAAAGTGTATATAGAGAATGACCAAATCAATACAACTGTATTCAGGAAAGCAACATCTACCAATAGTGTGTTACATGGGAGCAGCTTTCACCCAAAACCAATGATAAAGAGCATTCCATTTGGGGAATTTCTAAGAATGAGACGTAATTGCTCAAATGATAAAGAAATGGATAAACAATTTAACATGGTCCGTAAACTATTTGAACGCCGTGGGTGTTTAAGAGCAAATATTGAATCGAGTGAGAAGAGGGCGAAAAAGATATCTCGACAACAAACATTGATAGACAAGGGTATGAAAAGAGAAAGTGATAAGGAGGAAGTGTGTCCTCGTCTAATTCTCACTTACAGTAAAGAAAGTAAAGACATAGAATCAATATTTAGAAAACACTGGAAAATACTGAGAAGTGATCAGGATTTGGCAAAACGAATAGGTTGTAAACCACAAATATCGTAAAGGAAGTCACGCTCTTTGAAAGATATATTAGTAAAGAGCCACTATGTGGCACCAATTTCAAGAATTGGTTGAAGAATGAGGCAACTGGCTTTTATACATGTAACAAATGCAAAGTGTGCCAGATTGCAAAAAATACGAAAACCTATATGGATCATAATGGTAAGGCCATACATATTTCACAGAGAATCACTTGCGATAGCCAATATGTAGTATACATGCTTGAATGTGAGTGTGGATTGAGATACATTGGCAGAACAATATGTCTGCTCAAGAAAAGGATCTTAGAACATACCAGAGCTATTACTAACAAAGATATGAGCTATACCATGGCAAAACATTTTGCCAGATCACACACTAATGATTGGAGATCGTTAAGATTCATGGGAATAGCGCAAATGAAAAAGAGTGAGAGAGGGGGTGACAGAATTTGAAAGCTACGCCAGATGGAGAGTAAACTCATTATTCAGCTCCATACTAAAATGCCTTATCGACTGAATATGGATGAGGAACTACATGTACATTTATGATTTTGAAAATATATGATAACAACAGTAATCATGTAGTGTAGGGTGGTTACTTATCATTAAACCATCTGACATTATAGCTAAATGATGGTAGCCAACAAAATGGAGAGAAAAAGCATTCATTGATATTTATGTGGAATCAATAGAATAAAATAAGAGATAAGAAAAATATTATAATGTAAAAATAGGATGATGAATGAATGCAATAAATCTCTCCAGATTAATGTAGATATAAAGCAACTAATTATTAGATTAGAATATGCTGTAATACAGAAGCAACACCCTACACACACATATATATAAATAAGATCAATGAAATAAATGTTAAAGGCAAGAGTGTCATCTACTTGATAGTAGAAATAGTGAAATTGAAAAAGGTAAATAATAAATACAAACACTATGAAATTATAAATCAGAAAGGATTGGAAGAACAGAGAAAAACACAAGTGAATAGTATCATGCATTGGAAATGGGATTTTTAAATTTTAAATTTTAAGTTTAGAAAATCATTTATTTGTAATTTGTCTTGTAATATATGTAAACTACAATATCCATAATGCATTATGTTTGATGTAGTAATTTTGAGTATAAATAGTAAAAGGGAAGAGGGACTCATTCACTGTGAACAAGACTCCATGGGGAGTTGAAACGCGTTGGTGGTTGTTATTTTGAAATAAATTGCAGTATTGAGACTTCGTGGAGTGCGGTGAAAACCTCTTTGTTGTATATGTATGTATATCTATATCTATATCTATATATATATGTATATATATATATATATATATATATATATATATATATATATATATATAGCTGTGAATTGGGTTACTGCTTGACTGGGGTGTGAGCCCTGGTCAAGCAGCAGCCACAATTTGAGTCAGGTAGGACACAAGAAAACTCCATATTAACCTGTGCTCACCACCCCAGTAGCTTGGCACAGAGAAGTCAGCCTTAATTTAGAGGCAATGTGTAAGCTATGTGTGCAGCACTAAAACAGTGAAAACACCACACAAAAAGATCCCAGGTTAGAAAATAGAGCAACATCTATTAAATAAAACAAGACCAAAACAACAACAGTCCAATCAGTAGAACTGGAGTTATGAATTTTTAAAGAATAATCTGCATTGTAGCTCCTAAAAGCAAAGTTCCAACCATGGCTATCTGGTCATGACAGACTAGGTGAAGTCCAAAAGTTTAAGCTGACCATAATGGAGCACAGGTCAGAAACAGACCCTAAATTAATTCAACTGAAGCTCTACCCTATCCCGTTTTGTGCCAAGAGTCCCATTCACATGGAAAAGTTCACCAGGAGCAAGAAGAGCATCACTTGTGGTAGTTAGTGTGAGGTGAGGAGCAGGATGGGTGTCCCAGACTGGCGGGTCGGAGCCTCATGTACGTCATCCACAAAGGTGGACAATGTTTGCTATGCGAAGGGATAGATTTCCAGCATCTGATCCTGATTTTTCATGTGAGAAACACAGTTGTGGTGTTAAAGTGCTTATTTGTGGTCACAAACAGCCCAAAAGCTTGACTTTAGGAGCTCAAGAGTCACACCAAGGGCCCAGGACCTGAGAGGCACCTCTTGAGGGTCAGGAACTCATTGGAGATGGGTCTAGGAGATGTGGGGAGCGTGTTATGTCCCTGAGGCTCCTATTAGGAGGCCAGCAGACTAGCCCTTTGAGTCACTCTGGGGTCCTGGTTTCAGGATGAAGTTACAGAACCTGCTTTTTTTGCCCAGGCAAGAAGACAGCATGCAGCAAGTCAGCACAGCAAGGCAGCAGCTCCTTCAGAGTGGTCCTTTCAGCAGCACAGCAGTCCTTCTTCCTAGCAGAGTATCTTCAGATCCAAAAGTGTACTGAAATAGTGGTGTCTGAGGTCCATCTTTTCTAAACTGATGCCCTGGTTCTAGAAGATGGGAATAGCTTCTAGACAGTGTCATTGAAGTGCAAGAAATTCCCTGCCTCCCCAGCCCTGGCTTTAAGCTGGCTGAAGTGAAAATGCAGGGTCCTTAAACCCATTGTTTGGAAACAGGACACAGCCTATTCATGTGTAATTGGGGCTGCACCCAGCTCCTCCCTCCCATGCTGCTAGTGATGGCCCAATATGTCACACCTGAGCTCTCATTGTGTATGACTGTCTAGAAAGAATACATTAAGCCCAATTGCCAACTACACCCAGTCATGTGACCCAGGCAGATTTCAGGCACCAAATGGGTAACGTAAGAAAATGCCAACTTTCTAAAAGTGGCTCTTTCGGTATTGCAATTTAAAATTCGAACTTCTCCGTAAGTTAGAGTTTTAAATTGTGAAAGGTAACTGATGTTATACTATCGGAGAGGTAGGCCTTGCAGTAATGAAAAATGAATGTAAGAGTTTTTCAGTACCAGGACATGCAAAACCTAAAAGTACTTGTCCTATGTTTCAAATACAATGCACCCTGTCCTCTGGGCTGTCCAGTGCCAACCCTAGCAGTGACATATATGTATTAAAAAGGCAGGTTGAGCCTGGCAAAAGGTTTAATTTGCCAGGAATGAAACAGCAGTTTAAAACTGCACACACAGGCACTGCAATGGCAGGCCTGAGACATGTGTAAAGGGCTACTGAAGTGAAAGTCACAATCAGTGAGGCAGGCCCACTATTAGCATTTAATTTACAGGCCCTGGACACTTGTAGTACCAATTTGATAGGGATTTACAAGTATACCACTTGGGTATAAGGCAATTTTCCCATGTTTAGAGGGTGGAGCGTAAGACTTTTATCACTAGTTAGTATTCGTTAAGTGCACAGAGCCCTAAGGACAACAAAAATTAATTCAGCAAAAATTGGAAAAGGATGAGAAAACGTCTGGGGATGACTGCAAAAAGGGCAAAGTTGAACACATATCTTGGTATTAGCACCTGGCATTTCATTTCCAGATGCTTGTTGACACCTGTGAGGCTACAGTCTATAGACCATGCTATCATAGTATGGTATTGCCCACAGAAATTGCTGTTTTACCATTACACAATGCGCAACACTTTGGTTCTAAATGTGGTGGCCATGCTGTAGCTTTAATGTAACAAAATACCACTTACAATACTATTGCAAGGCATCCACCCGCTGCTACGTAAAATTTTGTTATTGCAAGGATATGCCGGCCATGTTTTAGTGGCAGCATGTTTTCTACTTTTATTCCCTTTGTGCATATGTTGTTCAGTCTGTGTGTGAGTTCTTTGCTTTTGTGTAAGTGGATGAATGCTAGAATGAGTCAGTTGGTGAATGAATTGACACATGACAGCTAAGAGGAGTGACAGAGTCCAAGCTTTATATCTTACTGAATGTCTAAACCCATCATTGACTGAGAAGGTACTCTCATTTAAAAGTCAGAATTATTGGTGTTTCAATGTTTGTTCACGTTGTGAAGAAAGAGTAACAGTCATCTCACTTGATACTGATTGAAAGTCTAAATTTCTGGTAGACTGATTAGTGAGCATACCAGAGAAAATGTTCAATTGTAAGTAATAGTAACTTTTTATTCATTGGTTGTGTAACCATAAGTAGCAGGCTGGATGCAGCAGTGACTGAGTAAAATTCATAGGGGAAGGTGGTATGGCTGTTGGTTGTATCCATCACAAAATGCATGGAGGTGGTACAGCTGTTCAGAGCTGTGACATTATAACTATGAGACTTGTAAATGTTAGGCATGAAACTGACTCCCACGGCTTTACAACTTTTTGCTTTCTCTTGTAGGTATTAGACCATTTGCTGGCTGGCATTGAAGATGTCTGTGGACACTGGGGGCAATACTCATGGAAAGACAAGTAAGATTCTGCCAACAGATAATCATTGTAGGTAAAATGTAATTTTGGGTGAACTGAAACTGCACAAATTTGAATCACCCAAATTTTTCAGATGATTCGAGGCTCAAGAAGTTCTCAAGTGTAGTCGAGATTCGAGGTAAAAGATTAGGGCCCATATTAATGAAAAATGGATGTGTCTAGTGTCAAAATATAAATATGGAGTTAAGTTAGTGCCGCTTTAGCGTCAAAATTGATGATGCTAAGGCGATGCTAACCTTCCATAAATATGGTCCTAAATGTGGGTTCATTGCTTGTAGACTATAGGTTTGTTTAATTTTCTCTATTGTCTTTCTGTATTTTCCCTTTGTGTGGAGATCAGAGTGTCAGTGAAGGACAATGGCAACGTGATTGAGTATGGGAATGCAATACATATTTTGGCTCATAATTTTGGTTTGCCTTTTATGAAAAAGTGGTTAAGTATATGTTTTCCATCTGTGCTCTAAAATGCTCTAAAATGTATGAACAGGCCAGGGACTGAAAATATTGTTAAGAAGATTATTGTCTTTAGAGTCTAAACATCTGAATGCCCAGCAGTACACATTTATAGACTTCCTGCTTATAAACTAATTCTTAGAGTAGGGAAAATACGGTCATTCTAAAAATAATAGGGCCTGTTCAGCTTTTTGTAGTACACCAAGTAGTACTACAATAGTAGTACTAAAGTATTAAAACAATCTATTCACAAAGCTACAAGTGTAAAGCTCCATTCCACCTTTCCTATCTTTCCTAGTAGAATGGTGGAGGGGACTGGGGGAGTGGTTGAACAATGAGGTGTGTGTACTACAAAACAGGTTATGTTTATGGAAGAGTAAGGAAGGGTTAAGTGGAGTTACAGGGGTTTGGGGTGTGGAGGTGTACCACCTCGAAAGATTGAGCACATTGTTATTCACAAACTGTACTTCTTAACATACTTATGCTAAAATGAGCCTCGCACGCCACATGACCAACCACTGGTACTGCAACATTCACCTGTAGAAAACAATGGAGTTAGGGACTTAAAATTCTACTTCATAGCGAATAATGTTAAATTAAATTAAATTACATCATTAAAGTTAATGATAAAATATTTTCTATAGATAAAATATATTTTCTTTAATCTTAAAATATTTTAATAACATTTTTTATTAAAAATATAATGCAACAGTATTTTGGGTTAAACTTACATTAATTTAAATACTCTATACATCACATGTAATATCTATCATGTAAACTTAAAAAATCTTTCTTATGTTAAATAATTAGCCAAATCAATTCATATATAGTTATTTTCAATGTACATAATAGTAAAACTTGTTACAGCACAATTAACTTCATTTTAAATTAAATATTTAATTTGTTTAAATGTATTAAATGAAATATAATTTTTTTAAGACTTAGTATAAAAATAGCACCTGAAATAAAATGTCTGTATTTATTATGTATTAAAAATTACAAAAAGATAGTATGAGATCAATGGAAATGTATTTTTTAAATAAAGTTCCATATATTTTTTAATTAAATTTTTTTAAAATATTTGATCATTCAATAATATTTTCAAAATATGTATTCTTCTTTAACATTCAATATAATTTATATATATTTTCAAAAAGTTTAAATAATTTATTTTCATTTAAGATTATTTCCTATAGTGTTCTATTTTAGGTGACCACATCCGATATTTTCCATGAGAGCGTGATGCTGTATTAGTGATTGGCTATGTGTGGTGCTGGACTTACTACTGCTCCTTTTTGGCTGCATTAACTTATATTCTTACACTTGGCTCCACTCCTGTTTCAGAGGTTGGACACATATAAGTCTACACGTTTGAATAACTTTACTGGTGTAAAAGGCAAATTGCAAAAAGAAATACTTATTCAAAAGTGTAAGAGTGAAATTACACATGTAAATTGCTCACAAGTTTCAGTAACCTGCGTCAATAGGCCCTAATATTTTGACCTTTTTCCTGGATTTTTTTTTTACTATGAAATATTTTCAATTTTCTTACTCCTTCTGGATAATGTTGGGATTTGGGGCCCTCTGTCATGTCTACTGTACTTACACTTAAATATCTAATTTTGGAACTATTTAATTGTTTTATTTGTCTATTCATAGAAAATTATTTACTTGCAAGACTCCGATAAAATTTGATATTATGAGGCTTTTTGTCTCACTTTGGTTTCACACACAGACAGTAGAAAAAGGAAATCAAAGCCAAACAAATTCAGGGATGGATACTGGAACCAATGGCAACGTTACACCTTGTGGAGGGCTATGATTTTCTGCGGGGGACAGCAGAACACTGCAGTGCGATATAGTAGGCGCTCAATTTCCAGCGTGGAGCAACTGGACCTGTTTAAAGGTTATTTACTCAATAAGTTGGGAATACAAAATTACAGTAAATTCACAACCAGGTGTGAGAGGTAGCTTGCAAGAAAATGTAATCAAGTCAGTAGAAAAGTATGTAAACCATTAGCAACAAACAGTAGAAATATGTGTATAGAACAGTAAAAATATGTGCACCAATACAGCGCAAAAAGTCTTGAGAACAGTTTCTGAACCAGGGATAACATGAAAAGGACAATACAGCTTAGCAGTCATCAGTCCATGTTAGATATAAAATCAGTTTGGAGAAGGGGGCAGCCACGTCTTCGTCTCCCTCGACCTGCTCATCCCCCTCCGACATGGAACTGCATCCTCTAAAGCAGTGTGATACAACTAGAACAGGATCCCTGTACAAACTGGGATCACAGAGCTTCAAACCTGCTTCACCATGAGCACCTCACATGATCCAACATCAATTTCAATGCCTGGATCACCTCCTGCTCAGCCACTCTGGCCCTGCTCAGTACCATCACCACCCAAATACCAGACCTCCCCTGAGTTGGTATACAGAAAATACTCACCAAACTCCACTGCAAGCAACTCAAATGCCAATGGAGGCATACTCATAACGGAACTGACAAAAGTACCTACAAATCATTTCTCAGGCTCCACCATCAGCAACTCAGATCCACTGAACAATTTGAATTGACTGAAAAAATGAAAAAATCTCACACAATACCAAAGAAATCTCTGCCATAATGAAGGACTTCACTCCATCCCAGAATTTCTGCTCTCAACTCTTCCAATATTTCAGCAACACAATCAACAACTTTGCTCACCAATAGGACCCATCCACCCTTTGTGCACTCCAACAGGGCGAGTCAAGCACCCCAGAAACTGCAATAATTTACTGACCCACCATAGCCCTAATGGAAACTGTGTAGACAATGCACTCCATTCATTCAGGATCCTCATCCAACGCTAAGCACACTGTATCTCCAACAACACCTCATGTGCACCACACATATCTCAATACTCAACGGCTCCTCACCACAACCACCTTCTCAGATGCCTGGAAATAGACCATCATGCTTACTCTTCTGACAAAACTTTGAGGAGAGCCGAAGAGTAGGCAAACTACAGGCTGATCTTGCTTCCCTACCCAGCTAAAGTGATGGAAAAACTCAGCAACAATCAAATGGCTGGCCACCTTAACAACAACCACCTCCTCATTCCAACTTTAGACCCAACCACAACACCAAGACTGCTCTCATCACAGCCAATGATGAAATCCGCCTGACAGTGGACAGAGGAAACTCGGCAGCACTCACCCTGCTCCACCTCTCAGCTGCATCTCCCATCCCCCTCCAATGCCTCCATAAGGCTAACATATGCTGACCCACTTTCCAATGGATCAGCCCCTTCCTCACAGTATGCACCGATTTGGTCCGGTCTCGCATCATATACCTCTCCTGCCGGCAACTTGATCTGTGGAGTCCCAGAAGGATCCTCACTATGCCCCAAGCTGTTCCACAACAATATGGCACCTCCTGCTAAGATCACCCACACCGATGGAATCAGCTCCATCTTATATGCTGACTACACCCAGCTCATCCTCTCCCTCTTAGACTCCTTCACAGACACACTCCCAGCAGCCATACCAATTCCACAACCTGTGGGACTAAAGTTGTCAGCTGGATGAAGACCAACTGTCTGAAGCTCAAATCAGACAAGACACAGGTAATACCCTTCAGAAATTGTGGACCTCAAGCTAGTGGTCAGCTGAACTCGAAACAACACACATTTTGGTCAAACAAGCCAGAAACCTAGCAATAGTAGTGGAAAGCCTCCTCTTGCTTACACTCTGACAAAATCCTTAGAACAATCTTCAATTGGTTCCTGCTTAGCTTCCATAGAACCCTAGTTGGCATCACTGTTTAGCTCACCAAGAGGCTCCGGGCCATCCAAAATGCAGCAGCCAGGCTCACACTCAAACTCTCACCCCACACAAACATCACAGATCTCAGAGACCTCCACTAGCCCACCGTCCACAAATGAGCACTCTTCAAACTCCTCTCACACAGGTAAAACACCCTACACAATCTAGGTGCCACATATCTTAGCAGCCATATCAGTTTGTACAGAAACCTATTGCTCATCCAGCTGCCTGCTCTCCCATATTTGTCTGCATCCGAAGAGCCAGAGCAGGTGGACGGACGTGCTTGACGTGCTTTCTCTTACTTGGCTCCAAAAGCATTGGGCAACATTGCGCTGCACATCAGGGTAGCAAACTAAGTCCTCAAAATTTGCAAGAAACCGAAACCTAGATTTTCCTTTTAGCCCCTAAATACCCTTCTGATTGAGATGTACACTATGCAAATGAATGTGACACAACATAACATGAAATAACTGTGAGCATTGGTTGAATTTCCACTAGACCAAATGAGAGATGGACTATATCACATGTGAATCATTCTAGTAACTTTCAAGAAAGGTAACAACTTACGCACTTAGAAAGTGTACAATTGAGGGAATATAAGCAAAGTCAGTAAAGAAGAAATGCAGCACTTGGAACATCCAAAAAGATAAAGCCAGTGATAACCTGTAGCAAAGAATTATGACATAAGTGTTACAGAATATTTGTGCACATGCCAATCAAAGGCGTCTGAAATGGTTTATAAGCACAAGAAAAATTAATTAATTATCTATGAATTGCATATTCAGTTGACCTGGAGGGTCACCAAACAAATTGTTATGAGGCTAGCTCAGCAGTCAAACACAAGGCACAAATTTGTTGTGTTCTGTACAAAACGTATCACATTACTTAAAGATAGTTCACAGGTGTCAGAGTCTGAGATTATTATAAAGATAGAGGATGACTTTTAGATAGCAACAAGATTGTAATATTTTTCAGTGAGCAAGATGAGCATTTCTCAGTAGCAAATATCTGAAAGAGAACTTTTAATAGTCATACCCATTTTCAGAGGACAAACATTGATACTGCATTCAATATTGCATCTCTACCAGCAGTAAGAGCAGCTTCATCACTCAGTGCTTGCTATGGCCTTGACTAACAATCCAGCTTATACTTTAGGATGCGTAATAATGCTTAACAAAGGATTAACATCAGCCAAACTAGGTTTGTACCATTCAAATACAGTTTGCAATTCTTAACTGAAAGTTTGAGGGTTATGTGATATAATAGGGAATATGATTTAATATTCATGATGTCACTTGTGGACCACTTTCATGAGCAATTATTTGGTCTCCATCCCAGTAGATTGATACCCTTACATGGGAAGAAAGACATCCAGTTGGATTTCAGAAATATCATTGGTGTTGCACTGTCCTCCTTGCTGGCAAGAGGAATGTGTTGATCATGCAATGGCACTCTCTCAAGCTCTCTCACCCTTGCTCGTACAGTCATTCTTAGACTTTGAATAATGGTCAAACTGGAAGCCGGACTCCTCCAATTTAATGCTTTGGGGTAATTGGGTAATGTATGAGATTGCATTGGTGGTTGCAATTGGGGTGTCATTATGTCCACCTGTCTTCTTATCCTCACTCCAGTTATGCTGTCACTTGCTGCATTCTCCGCCCTCACTGTGCTCACTTATGCTGAATTTCCTATGATGCCTCTGTTGGCCTATTGACTGGTACTGCTCTGTCCCCAGGCGTTCTTTATGGTGCACCCCCAGCATCAATTTCAGTACACATCTCTATACAATTAATAAACAGTCAGACACAATACATGCATTTCAAGGCATGTTGGTGCAGTTTGATCTGATGGGGATTTGAGCACTGGGATATGTTCTATCCAAGCAACACTCCTTCCCGCACACCTCTAGAAAAAATATCCCACCTTGCTTGTGTGGCACCAGGGGTTGTCATGTAGAGTCTGGTCCAGCTCTGCTACCTACATCTGATCAAGTGTGGACACTTCCTGATGGCAGAACACTAGGACCAGGAGGAAACTCTGTTCACTTTGCCAATCAAAATCTGATAGAGTTAATTAACAAAAGAAAAAAAACTCATAGTCTGTGATTATCAGTTCTTGTCGATCCAGGGGACCCACACCCCATCAAACCCTATCATACTCAGAATGCAAACAGATTTAAAACAACAACTTTATAAAATGAAGACATCACACAGATGTCCAAGTCTGAGATCATGATAAAGGAAGAAGACAACCTTAGTTATTAGAAAGTAAACTTTCAGCTGAGCAAACTGATCTTCTTTTGTTGCCTTGGGAGACAAAATGTGAAATAGAGGGTCTAAACATCATATACAGCCACTTCCTTTAGGCATGGTTAGCATGAATAAGAAAACAGGACTCCAGCAGCTATGCTTAGGCAATAAGTGCATTTAATACCAGTATATTCTATGGTCAGGAGTGAGTTTAACAAATATTTTAAAGTCCTTCTAGATGACATTTAGCTATTAATAGAATATCATCTGTCTACACAGAAACCTGACTGGGAGGTGAGAAACCTACTCTGACTTTCAGTAGATATTTTGTGATGCTGTTTGATTGCCTGCAGATAGTGAGAACTGGAACATAACGTCAAGTTTAAATGGAGTTCATTTGGCCTTCTCCTAAAGGCAGTGTTTGCATGGCTGGCTATGCTAAGACGTTTCAGTTGGCTAATGATAGGGTTGTACATGAAGGAGATACCATATGTTCCTTGAAGCAATTGTTGCTGCAGTCTATCAGGATTTTCCTTCAAACAGTAACACATGCATGGACTCCCTCTTCAGCTTCCCCATCAGTGCCACCCACAAGGTGGCTTGTGTGCACCAGATTTGGTTTCATAGGATAGAAGATGAGATTAAAGCTAAGTTATGCAGTCAACAGATATGTAGTAGAATTGGGGGCAGTGGAGGAACACTCAGATGAAGGTATCATTCCTCTCTACACAGTCTTACAGGTATGGAATGGAATTTGGGACAGTAGGGACCTACCCCCAAAAGAGGTCATTTACCCCTCTGCGCTTCACTTTTGCTTAGCTACCCCTCTGCTGCACTAACTAGACCCATGCCTTCCTCCTTTAGTCTACCCAGATTTACGCACCTGGTACACTATGACTGCTCCAAAGCATTGCTTCTGTCTCTGGTATGGCCCCAGTAAATTACAATTGAAACAGAAAGTTGATTCAAGATATAGAGATCTTCTCTGTACAACATTATTAGGACTGCTGCTTCATACTGCAGATCACACAGAAAGGCACTTGGCTCGGGTTGTTGGACTAGACAGCACCCTCCAGACAACTATCCATTTATAGCTCAGGAGGTTTTTGTGGGCTTGGTGGTGCAGGAGTAGTGAGATCAAAGCCAGGCATGTCAATTGAAAGCACCAAAACACATACTATGCTTTATTGCTAGATGTTGGAGCAGCAGAAGACTCACACATCCCTACGTTCCAATGTAGCACTCACTGCATCACACTGACATGGGTACCACCAGGTGCTCCAGCAGGTTCTACCATTGCAGGTTTAGGTTGCAGGCTATGTGGACTCTGCCCCAGAACATTTCAGGCAAAGGCTACCATCTTACTGCACATGACAATATGCCAATAGATAGGAAAAGAAACAGCTAAAATAAAAAAAACAAGCATTTCAGTCTAGAATTTCCAGTTGGAGCAGAATGAAGGCTGTTACACATATTGTAGTTTCCTATCACCTAACCCAAACCCCGGGTCACACTCTATGCACCGATCATGAAAGGAAATCTCCACACATCTGAGACACCATCTTCTTAGGCCTTCTCTTGTTTGACTTTAGTCTTGTGTCCCTGACTTACAATTATAAATTGAGAAAGGTGTGTGAAGCTATCTAGTCTGAGGATAATCTTCCCTCCCCATCCTTGCCTCTCTGTAACTTTCCTTTTTACTCGCAGCTACTACCATAGGGTTGTAATGAGTAGCAAAAAAGATATGAAGTGTAAGAGGCCAAAGCAAAATATTTGTACATCTTTTTGGAGTATTCAGATGAGCTTAGGTCTAATATATTTTTCATTCACCTATTTTCAATCAGCTTCAAAATATGCAGAAAAAATCTTCACAATAAAACTTACAATTATACATAGAAACGATTGGAAGAATGTATACAACAGAAACATGTATTAATTAAATCACTATATAAAATGTGTAATACTAATAACATTGTTCTACTGTGTGAAAAACTGTGAAAATAAATATTTCCTCCTCAAATCCTTTTGGGAGTGACAGAAATGCCCAAGCCTATTTATCAGATTAAACATCCTTAACGTTTGAGGATGTTGTGTCATCCTCCCAGGTTACATGGTAATCGTATTCCCTTTGTTCTAAAATTGATTAACATAAATCTCTTTACATAGAGTGATTGGTTTTCCTTCAAATGCAAGTTGAGTTAACTTGGTGCAGAGGAAAATACTAGATGTAGCTGAATATTAAGATGACAAGGCATTAGATCAAGCATGTAACACTGTTTTAATCCTTTTTTTAACGTTTTAGAACAGATACTGGATAGGTCCACCCACATATACCATTATTATGAACCAACTAGTAAATCATTTGGCTAAGCCGTAAGGCACTACTGATTGAATCATCAGCATTATATGAGTGAGCATATAATAAAAGCCCTAAGGAAATGCAGTAGGCGCGTGTATTTATTACTCCCAGATTAATAAAAGACTTACAGGTAATAATCATCTCAACCTTCCACTCGTCCTTTATGCACAGGATACCCATACACTGCACATTTTATATAACATCTCAGCATCTCCGCTCCGCCAACCTCGCCCCGGCAACCGTCCCATGCATCCGCAGAACTACAAACAGCAGTAGATCATTCTCGCACCTCTCTGCCAAAACCTGGAACACTCTTCCCACCCACCTACGCCAGACCAAAGACCTCCTTACCTTCAGGAAACTTCTCAAGACCTGGCTTTTCTAGCAGTAGCAGCACCTCCCCCTCCCCGCGTCTCCCCCTTTCCTCAGCGGCTAGAGAACCTTTATGGATGAGTAATGCGCTTTACAAATTCCTGATTGATTGATAGATAACACATTCCTACAAAACGTTGCTGAATAATGGTTTTCCTGATATATTCTTTGGAGAAATGAAATCCCACACCGACGCCAGTTAAAATCAGTTTCAAAGCATATGGTATCTGTTTGATGTGGATGGGCAAATATTTTAACTCAGTGCTCAGCAGAATTTGCCAGAAAATTTTCAAATCGACTGCTGTTTTACCTGAGATACAAGACTGGCAAATACAATAGTGACAGGCCATTAGCTAATGAAAGGGGCAAAAATGCCCGAACTCGAGAGAGAAAAGGGGGTACAGAGCTAAAGAAGGATTTCTGTACATCTACCGTCACATTTCATTTCTCCCACTCTTCTTTCAAGCTACATTTTACTAGAGCCCTTTGAAAAACTGACCATTGGCTGGTGATTTAGAGAATCTGGGAATGTTTGGAGCATGGATCAGCTTTGATTCCCCTCCGTACTGGCCTGCATATTTCTTTGCCAGCACTGCCAACTGTTCAAGCCCAGGTTGATTAAAAAGGAACTGAACAGAGGGCAAATAGACAGCAATAGACACAGAGAAACACAGACACATATACACAGATAAGCAAACTCATACAAACACACACACTGTTCCTGCATTCTCCTGCCTATCTACTACCAAATGTCCAATGTCTTGTCACATCAACATCGAAGGACCCACTGCTGGGTAGTCCAGAAAGAAGCAGTTAAAATGTGCATTTTGTAGTAGGAGTGCGTGGAGAGCAATTAGAACTGGAGTGATGTTCGTCAGAGTTGTTTTTGGCCTCGATTAATATGGCTGTGAGATGGACAACTATGTTCAAAGGTGTGAGGAATTACTCAAAGTCTTAAGAGAGAATTTCCAATATCAGTGCAAAAGAGTACTGGAGCCAAAGGATCCCCATCATACTTCCGACCAAAGCAATATGCAAATGGATACACAGTATGATTTTGAAAGTAAGAAGAACTTTAAAACAAATCAGTGATATGTGGGAAAATCTTCCCTCATTTCTGGTGATTAGGCCAGGTGCAGAACATGCCATTTACACCACAGCTACTGGTCTACAGTTTGAAACCTTGCAGACTATTATGGAAATAATGCTGAGCTATAAATTCAGAGGTGTGTTCAGTTGTGAGTTGGTGTTCATATTCATGTTCATTGTTCATATTAGCACAAATATTTGTTCTAATAGTATGGAGTCTATTTCTTGGTCATAACCTTCATTTTTGAAAAGTTTGCAGGCCCACCTTTGTCATCTGGAGAGATCTGCACACAAAAACTAGCACTTCATCACTTAGAAGTAAGCTAATAGTACGCAATTACTACATTGTGTACTTTGTTATCTCTTTCCTTATTCTATGTGGGTTATTCCTCATTTTGGATACTGACAACTTGTGGATATCTCTAATAATAGAGCCTCTTTTGAAAAACAGGTATAGTCTTCACTGTTTGACTATATAAATGTCCTGTGCCCCTTATTTCTCCATTTTTTTCCAGTCTCCATCCAGAGATAAGGAATTCATTTTCCTAAAACTGTTCATACCGCTGTACTGTTTTATGTTTCCTGAAACAATTGTCTATCCCTTAGCAGGTCTCTGCTGTACCAGAGAGCTCTGAACGCTCTGTGTTGTTCAATTTCATTTATATATCCAGTATGGTAAAGTGCTCAGCTCTGAGTCATTCAAACTCTTTGTACACAAACTATTGCAAAATGATCCTGTGATATCAGGAAAGTCAATTACATAGTTGGATGAAATGTCAAGCGGAATCCTCCTGATTTACATTTTTTGTTATTCTGAGAGGGCAACCAGCGATATAGCATCACCAATAAATAAATACATAAGTATTTCAGGCCAGTTGTGGGCACTGATATTTAGTACAGATAAAAGTGGACTTTTAACGATGTAATAGTAGTTACAACCTCCAAAAGAAAAAGTGATAGTTTAGACATAATTCAATATATGGATAACTAGCAACTTTAACTTGATGTCTATAATTTCTGAAAGATATTTAGCTTTAAGCTATTAAAAGCATTCAATAGGACTTAACGGCAGCACTGGTGGCAGGTTATTGTCAAAGAACTGGAGGTCGCATGTTCTACCACAAGAGTTGATATGTCACAGAGGTATTAGGGAGGAAGTCTTGGCAAGTGTGACAGATGGCCCGGTCCATGTAGGTGCCTCTTATTTACAGATGGTGAAGAGTCATGATGAGACTGAA
The DNA here is from genome assembly GCF_031143425.1 of Pleurodeles waltl. NCBI lineage: Eukaryota > Metazoa > Chordata > Amphibia > Caudata > Salamandridae > Pleurodeles > Pleurodeles waltl. The sequence continues at coordinate 353,890,222 of NC_090438.1, forward strand.
GCTAAGAGGTAAAGCACAGTCAAACTGTACCTAGATGTAGTAGGTTTTGGTTGCAAATATTCTGGGTCTATTCCCCAAGGTAAACATACATGTCTAGATTTCTTCATGTGTAAATATACTCTTACACTTTGTAGGAACTTTAATAATTTTTTCTATCCACCATATGTAAGATTATTTCAAAGTGTAGACTTACATGTTTCCACCTTCTCAGGGTAGTGAGTGCAATATGCATACATGTAATTTATGACTGTAAATTTACTTCTAGTAACTTTACAATTGTATTTTACATTTTGCACAATTGTTGGAGACCTCTGCACTTGGGACAGAGACCTCCACAACTGGGACAGAGACCTCCACATGGAATGGAATAGGAGAATTTAATACACATGAACCAAATAGTGCAAACCTAACACCCAATCCTTTCCAACAACATAAATACTGCCCACATCATTTCTTCATTGCTCTCAATTCTTCTTTGCCTTTCTGATCCTGCAGCCATTGCATTCTTCCCAAGGGATGCAGACCCCACTTCTGAACAGGAAGATAAGTGTAACTTTAGAGGAGACAACCCTTGAAGTTAAATGTATGCTACAACACTACAAATAATTATATGCAATGCCTCCACTCACCCTCAGTGGAACACAGAAAGTAGTCTCATGGCAGGTGCTTTGGGGTTGAAGGAATGACTTGCAGGGGATATTAAGAAAGGCTGGCACAGGTTGCTCCAAGAAGGGCATCTGCATTCCATCTCTGTTGCATCCCTCTCAAGGACACTATACTCTCCACAATGCACCCCCACCTGCTGTAAGGGCTGCTTCCTTCCAACACTAATGTGGTGCTAGGTAACATTCTAAGTCCCCCTCTCTCTCTCTTTCACCAACCTACACACTTTATTTCTGTCCTTCCCATCCCTATATTTCTAGGCACATATCACAAATATACTCCTCATAACGCCCTCTGACACATACTCTATAAACACTTAGATGTTTTGTTTACCTTTCTTTTATTTATTCTCTTTTCATACAACACTCTTTAGAATAGATTGGTTGCTTTGACATGAGACATTGCAAGAGTAGCAGGGCAATACATGGGTGAGATATCACAACACAACTCAACTACACACACAGGTGTTTCCTTTTGCTAACATAATCACTATCACATTATAGGATATTTCTTTAATTTCTTTTGTTAAAGCTTCAACATTGTATTTTACAACATGTTTCTGCAGTCAAACCTTGTAGTCAGCCGTTTATATTTATATTGTTAAACTATTATACAATCATACACTTTTGTTTACACTTTTTGGGCCCTGAACATCCATCATAACATCTACTTTTCCTAGTACTGCAACAAAACATGGACTGGCACCACTGAGCATATGGTTGGTAGAAATTGGTAAGTTAAATATCTACTCTTTTGGCTTTGGGTCTATCTGTTTATTGAAGGCCACTTCACAGATGGGCAGCAGTCTTCCTCCAAAATCAGTTCTGAGGATGGTCCAGTCCCCAGTCATTAGCTAATCAGCAACAGATGCTTGTTCCTCTTAACCCCTTCCCCGCCACGGACGTAATGGTTACGTCCATGGCAGCGCCCCTGTGGCGCCATGGACGTAACCATTACGTCCTGAATGCTTCCCTCGGGAGAAGCGCTAGCGCTCCTCCCGAGGGCCGCCCCCCCACCCCCCTAGGTCAGGGCTGACCGGGGAATCCCTTCCCCTTCCAAGGGTCGCTCCCGGCGGGGGAGGGTGGGGGTTGGGGGGGCAAATTTATTTTAGGGCATTTCTGCCCCCCCCCTGGGGCCGGCTGAGCTACAGGCCAAACACCACAGGTAGGCACCTTGCAAAAAACACCTCTGTTTTCTGTGAAAAAATATGTTGTGTCCACGTTGTGTTTTGGGCCATTTCCTTTTGTGGGCGCTAGGCCTACCCACAGAAGTGATGTACCATTTTTATCGAGAGACTTAGGGGAACGCTGGGTGGAAGGAAATTTGTGGCTCCTCTCAGATTCCAGAACTTTCTGTCACGAAATGAGAGGAAAAAGTGTTTTTTGGGCCAAATTTTGATGTTTGCAAAGGATTCTGGGTAACATAACCTGGTCAGAGCCCCGCAAGTCACCCCATCTTGGATTCCCCTGGGTTTCTAGTTTTTAAAAATGCACTGGTTTGCTAGGTTTCCTCAGGTGTCGGCAGAGCTATGCCAAAATCCACAGGTAGGCACTGCTTTTTATAAAAAAATGTGATGTGTCCACGTTGTGTTTTGGGCCCTTTCCTTTCGTGGGCGCTAGTCCTAACCACACAAGTGATGTATCATTTTTATCGGGAGACTTGGGGGAATGCTGGGTAGAAGGACATTTGTGGCTCCTCTCAGATTCCAGAACTTTCTGCCACAGAAATGTGAGTAACATGTGTATTTTTAGCCAAATTTTGAGGTTTGCAAAGGATTCTGGGTAACAGAACCTGGTCCGAGCCCCGCAAGTCACCCCTCCTTGGATTCCCCTAGGTCTCTAGTTTTCAGAAATGCACAGGTTTGGTAGGTTTCCCCAGGTGCCGGCTGAGCTAGAGGCCAAAATCTATAGGTAGGCACTTCGCAAAAAACACCTCTGTTTTTTTCCAAAATTTAGGATGTGTCCACGTTGCGCTTTGGGGTGTTTCCTGTCGCCGGCGCTAGGCCTACCCACGCAAGTGAGGTATCATTTTTATCGGGAGACGTGGGGGAACACTGGGTGGAAGGACATTTGTGGCTCCTCTCAGATTCCAGAACTTTCTGCCACAGAAATGTGAGGAACATGTGTTTTTTTAGCCAAATTTTGAGGTTTGCAAAGGATTCTGGGTAACAGAACCTGGTCCGAGCCACACAAGTCACCCCTCCTTGGATTCCCCTAGGTCTCTAGTTTTCAGAAATGCATAGGTTTGGTAGGTTTGGTAGGTTTCCCTAGGTGGCGGCTGAGCTAGAGGCCAAAATCTACAGGTAGTCACTTTGCTAAAAACAGCTCTGTTTTCTGTGATATGTCCACGTTGTGTTTTGGGGCATATCCTGTCGCGGGCGCTAGGCCTACCCACACAAGTGAGGTATCATTTTTATCGGGAGACGTGGGGGAACGCTGGGTGGAAGGAAATTTGTGGCTCCTCTCAGATTCCAGAACTTTCTGCCACAGAAATGTGAGGAACATGTGTTTTTTTAGCCAAATTTTGAGGTTTGCAAAGGATTCTGGGTAACAGAACCTGGTCCGAGCCCCGCAAGTCACCCCTCCTTGGATCCCCCTAGGTCTCTAGTTTTCAGAAATGCACAGGTTTGGTAGGTTTCCCTAGGTGGCGGCTGAGCTAGAGGCCAAAATCTACAGGTAGTCACTTTGCTAAAAACAGCTCTGTTTTCTGTGATGTGTCCAGGTTGTGTTTTGGGGCATATCCTGTCGCGGGCGCTAGGCCTACCCACACAAGTGAGGTATCATTTTTATCGGGAGACGTGGGGGAATGCTGGGTGGAAGGAAATTTGTCGCTCCTCTCAGATTCCAGAACTTTCTGCCACAGAAATGTGAGGAACATGTGTTTTTTTAGCCAAATTTTGAGGTTTGCAAAGGATTCTGGGTAACAGAACCTGGTCCGAGCCACACAAGTCACCCCTCCTTGGATTCCCCTAGGTCTCTAGTTTTCAGAAATGCACAGGTTTGGTAGGTTTCCCTAGGTGGCGGCTGAGCTAGAGGCCAAAATCTACAGGTAGTCACTTTGCTAAAAACAGCTCTGTTTTCTGTGATGTGTCCACGTTGTGTTTTGGGGCATATCCTGTCGCGGGCGCTAGGCCTACCCAAACAAGTGAGGTATCATTTTTATCGGGAGACTTGGGGGAACATAGAATAGCAAAACAAGTGTTATTGCCCCTTGTCTTTCTCTACATTTATTCCTTCCAGATATAGGGGTGTGTGTAAAAAAGACATCTATTTGAGAAATTCCATGTAATTCACGTGCTACTATGGTCACCCCGGAATTCAGAGATGTGCAAATAACCACTGCTCCTCAACACCTTATCTTGTGCCCTTTTTGGAAATGCAAAGGTTTTCTTGATAGCTATTTTTTACTCCTTATATTTCAGCAAATGAATTACTGTATACCCGGTAATGCTGAAAACGCACTGCAGGGTGCAGCTCATTTATTGGCTCTGGGTTCCTCGGGTTCTTGATGAACCTACAAACCCTATATATCCCCGCAACCAGAGGAGTCCAGCAGACGTAACGGTATATTGCTTTCGATAATCTGACATTGCAGGGAAAAGTTACAGAGTAAAAAGTAGAGAAAAATTTATGTTTTTTTCACCTCAATTTCAATATTTTTCTTTTTCAGCTGTTATTTTCTGTAGGAAACCCTTGTAGGATCTACACAAATGACCCCTTGCTGAATTCAGAATTTTGTCTACTTTTCAGAAATGTTTAGGTTTCTGGGATCCAGCATTGGTTTCATGACCATTCCTGTCACTGACTGGAAGGAGGCTGAAAGCACAAAAAATTGCACAAATGGGGTATGCCCCAGTAAAATGCCAAAATTGTGTTGAAAAATTGGGTTTTCGGATTCAAGTCTGCCTGTTCCTGAAAGCTGGGAAGCTGCTGAGTTTAGCACCGCAAACCCTTTGTTGATGCCATTTTCAGGGGAAAACCCACAAGCCTTCTTCTGCAGCCCCTTTTTCCAATTTTTTTGAAAAAAACGAAATTTTCACTGTATTTTGGCCAATTTCTTGGCCTCCTTCAGGGGAACCCACAAAGTCTGGGTACCTTTAGAATCCCTAGGATGTTGGAAAAAAAGGACGCAAATTTGGCTTGGTTAGCTTATGTGGACAAAAAGTTATGAGGGCCTAAGCGCGAACTGCCCCAAATAGGCAAAAAAAGGCCTGGCACAGGAGGGGGAAAAGGCCTGGCAGCGAAGTGGTTAAGCAAGACTCATGTCCATATGTTCCTCAGTTAACAGGCATCTCTATATGTGATCTCCCGCACTCTCCTCTGATGAAGGTGCATCTCCAGTCGCTGGCATTCATCTTAGGTAGAAAATAACTTAGTGAAAAAACAAGTATTCAGGAAGATGGAGAGGGGTTGGCATTGTCTAATGCTTCTGGCTGGGATTAACATTTTTCCAACAACAATCTAATGCACAAGAGGATATTCATGCAATGGGGCCGCTCTCCAAGAGATACTTTTCTCCCTGAAAGGACTCCCCCAGATGATTAACAGGCAGATCCGTGACTTGGACAATATTGTGAATTGTTACAAAGACATGGCAAAGATGCACCAAGAACATCTTCAACATTTGAGGGACGTGCAAGGCAAAATACATTGCCCATGAAGATGATAGAGGCAAAAAGCAAAACATGCCAATATCATTCTTTTCAGATAATGTGCAGATAATCCTACAAGGGCACCACAAACTAGGGCGAAACAAGACGAGCACCCTCCCACCTGTAGTGCTTAGGCAGAGTAGTAGGATAAGCCTCCCAATTAACTTTGCTTTGTGGAATTTCTCAACTCTATCCCTTACACATTCGCCGAAAACCTTTTGGGAAAACAGAATGCTGAATACCATTTTTTTATTAAAAGAAACTGTGTCTATATTTTACCTGTATTGAATGTTTAATGCTGAAGTTAATACATAGGAACATTTTATGTTCTGTTTTTTGTTTACCTTTAAGGTGTGTTGCATTAAAAATGACTTAATGATAGTAAAAGCATCTTTTAAATAACTACACATTTCATTTGTAACATACAGTGCATTAATCTGCAAACATTTTTTTTTTTAAATTGAGGAAGACAGTGCTTTATTTTTTATTTTTTAAATATTTTAAAAAATGTTTTTTTTTTTTCAAATATTACTTTGGAACAAAGTATAAATAGTCCTTGGGATCGAGTAAACTTAAATAAAATTGAGCTTTACTCCAGAGGGTAAATAGAAACTTTAAGAAGGGTAGGCAAATAATAGAAACACACGTGGAAATGTTAAGGGAAGATGTCTACATACAAAGGGGAACAATTAAAAAAGTATGCAAAGAATAAAAAAGGCCATACTTAAAAATAAAAAAAATTGCCCAAAAGTCCTGAAGTTCTGAATCAAAGTTTACTATCCGAAAGTGTGCTACAGTTATTCCCCCAGGCCACATGGGCCTGTATGAATCACATTTCTGGCTTGGGGCAAAACCTCCAGGCCACCCTGTTTCACTTTTTACCTACAACATTGATAAGTCCTTCTCTGATGTGGATGCTAAATACCTGACAATGGCAGGACAAGACATCCCAGAGGACGAAGGAAAGACAGAGCTAACAGGAGTGCTTGGCCTAGCATCCTTGGTGTGGTTTTCCCCTAACTCTTTGCTTTCAGACCTCCTGTTTTTTGCTACCCTTGGTAGCGACTTAGATGTTGGCGGAGGGGAATACTCTGTCACAAACGTGACAAGTATTCCGTCCATTGTATTACGATCCCATTCTATCCTACGGGTTCATATTATGGTGGACGGGATATCTGTCACTTTTGTGATGGAGTATTCCATCCTCCAACATTTAATCAGGCCCTTAGTTTTTGCTGGCCTTAGGATTCTGCACACTTTACCACTGCTAACCAGTGCTAAAGTGTGTGTGCCCTTTCCATAAAACATAGTAACATTGGCTATGTCCAATTGGCAAATATAATTTACTTGTAAGTCCCTAGTAAAGCGGCACTACATGTGCCCAAGGCCTGTAAATGCTTCTAGTGGGTCTGCAGCACTGGTTGTATTACCCACCTACGCAGCACTTTAAACATGTCTCAGTCCTACATTGGAGAGCAGTGTGTGCAGTTTAAACTGTCACTTCCATCTGGCAAAGTAAACCTTACTTTTTAATACATATATTTTACCCCTGGGGTAGGCCCAGGACAGCCTGCAGACAGGGCGCAATGTATTTAAGAAGTAGGCATTTTCTTGCTTAAAACATTCTGTGACTCTGCCTGCTTGTGGATTCCCTGTCTGGGTCAGTTTGTCAGTTAGGCTGTTTGTGAATCCCCTCTAGACAGTGAGACAAGGGGAGCTGAGGTTTAGCCTGCATATCCTGATGGGCCAGCTGTGCTAAAGTGGAAAGAGGAGTGGTCACTTACACCTGAATGGGCTGTGCCTGCCCTCTCACAATGCAGTCTCCAACTCCATGGTATGTGTCTGGTGCCTGGCCTGGGCAAGGCAGGGTCTTGTGAACAACAGAGACTTTTCTTTGAAGCTTGCCTACTTCAACGACAGAAAGGGGTATAAGTAGTGGACACAAAACCCCAGACTTCTGATTTCTTCAAGATCACTTCTGGATTTAAGAGGAACCTCTGCCAAGAAGAAGAGCTGAAGAGCTGAGGAGAAGGGATGCCACTGCCTGTGACTGTGCTTTGTTGGGCTATCCTGCAGTTGCTTCTGTCTGTGAAAGGGGACAGAGACTGGACATTGTTGTGCATTCCTGCTTGTGAAAAATCTTCAAGGACTTGAATTGAGCTTGCCTCCTGTTTTGAAGTCTCAGGGCCATCCAAGACTTCCTCTGTCAGCACCTAGACCTTCTGCTGAGACTCCTGCCCTGCCAAGTGGTGCCCTATGCAGTCCCTGGGCCCTTGAAAGGTGAAGTTGACAGAACAAGAGCTGAAATCCACACACAAAATGCTGTCCGGGTAAATTTTCGACACACTATCTGCAACGCGGCTGATAAACGATGCACCGCTGGCTTTGTGGCTGAAATCGACGCTCCACCTGCATCGCGGCTGGGAGATCGATGCACCCTGGCTGGATAAACGAAGCGCAACACCAACTTACAGCTGCTGATAATGATGCAAACCCCATACAGTGCAGTTCTTCCAACACCATGCAACCAGATTTCTCAGGCATCGTCCCTGGGTGTCAAAGTCATCCTGACCCTGCACAGATCCGAGGCGCCCTATCCGGAAATCGATGCATCGCTGTCTTGCGAGGGAGAAAAATGATGCATCGTCGACCCGACCAGAGAAGAAACGACACATGGACGCACTAACGATTAAGGAATCGACGCATCGCTGACTTTTCTGACTCACGCTCGCTTGTGTGGCTTTATTTTTTAAGCAAGCCAGGTACTTTGTGCAAAATCAACGTTTCCATTGTTTTCTATTTCTTATTGTTTTGAAAATTAATATCTTGACTTGGGTATGTTGGATTTTTGTTGTTTTGGTCTTATTTAATTTAGATAAATATTGCCTGTTTCTCTAAACTGGTGTGGTGTCCATTCTGAAGTGTTTTCACTGTATTACTGTGTGTGTTGGTACAAATACTTTACACATTGCTTCTGAGTTAAGTCTTCCTGCTTGCGCCAAGCTACCAAGGGGGTGAGTGGGGGTTAACCAGGTGTGTTTCTCCTTTGTCCTGACTAGAGTGAGGGTCCTTGCTTGGGCAGGGGGTAACCTGACTGCCAACCAAAGACCCCATGTCTAACAACATAATTGTTTTACTTATGCCTTTTTAAATGTGGGCACACCTTCCTGATCTGATACTAATATACCATTACAGGCCTGAAGTCCAGGAAGCAAAGTGAATGATGGTGTCTGTCATGCTAGCACAGTCAGTTTTTTTTTTAGAGATGGAGCCAATAGTGCAGAAATGCCCCATTGCTAATTCTCCTCTGTTTTGAGTGTGTGATTAATACTAAGCCATTTACGGGTCTCATTGAAATCACCAGTGAGGAGTGTGGAACAGTTAACATTACTCTGGACCAAGTAACCGTACAGAATTTGTATTGCTGGTAATTTACTACACCACATGAAATAGTTTGATAAAAAGTCCAGTGAGGGATGAGAGAACTAACCCTAAAGTACTGGGAGTGAGGTAACATGTGAGGTCACAAGCAGGACATGGAGAGAGTGCTAGTTATAGTTAGAAAATTCACTGATAAAAACAAAGATAAACGTGAGCTTATAGTTAAGTATGGTAATAATATTTTACTATACATTAAGGAAAATCCTTAGTAATTCACTGAAAAAAAGAATGGTAAAGTGACATTTTAGATAGACAAAAATGCCTGTTAAAGCAGAACTGAGACTCATCAGTTATAGTTAACAGAATAATTATTACTCATGCCCTGCCCACTCACTTCTTATAACTTCACAACTTCACATATTACATCACTCGTGAAAAGTTCTATGACATCATTGAAAACATCACTAATGACATCTATAATAACACCAGCATGACGGGGGGTGCGAGTTACACTTTCTTCAGTTAAAATGCAGGAGGCCTTCCTAATGCTCTGCATGGGATACTGTAGGCCAGCACCACACTTTGAAAAATGTTCCAGCTCCAAGCTCCACTGGAGTTCACCATCCACCACTTTTATGGGGTGGATCAATATATTGGCCACAATCCAATATCAAATGGTGCGGTCAAAATCTTGATGTTTACAAGCAATTGCTGTTATTACATTAAACATCAGCGCTGCCTCATATCCATTAAAGCTAGGTAGATCACCAAAGTTTGTTATTCTAATAATTTGGAAGCACTGTTCTGGGGGTGGTGTTGCTGTTCCTGTGAGTGACTGTGGCTCATGCTGAAGTGCATTAATGACTGTTTTGGTTCCTTTTTGGCTGTTTTAGCTATAGGAGTGCAGTTTCAGAATAGGAAAGGGCTTACTCATGTGGGTAGCTGCATGCCCAGTCATGGTTCGCTGTGATGTACAAGGGCAGGGTAGCACATGAGGGGGTACAAACATTTTATTTACATGAAAAAATAAATAAAAACGTACCTGCTCTGCCGCCGCGCCGGTCCTCTTTCCTGGTCACTGCAGGCAGGCAAAGGATCCCAACCTGCTGACTCAGCCAATCCTAATGCTGCATGAAAACAGCATTAAGGTTGGCCAGAGCGCCCAGCCAGGGCACTCCCAGACAGACTGGAAGCCTGTGCCTGCTCTCTCCAGAGCAGGCCAGCCAAACACACATGCGCACTGAGGGGAGTGCACAGTGCTCTCCCCTGAAACGTGATGGGAGGCTGTTGAGCATGTAATATTCTGGTTTTTAAATTAATTGTAGTAATATAGTTCCTCTTGAACTGAAATGGAACAAGTCCATGAGAGGCAAAATTATATGGAAATAGTCAAAAGGGCTAATCTATGATATGATTATTAATGTCACAAGCCAATGGATGAAAGAGGCTGGCCCACATAGACTAATGGTTAAAGAGTGCTAACCCAAAGCCCAGTCTATGTATATTTCTGGGCCAGCTTAAGTGCTTGTGGCACCCTGTGTGACAGTCTTTTTTGGCACCCTTTACCTCAAGACCACCTCCTTGTATTCACTAAACTGGCAACTGTGTCCCTCATCTCTCTATAGCCCCCTTTCACATACATGTATTTGTTTTAAAGCACTTGTAAAGGCTGGCTTTACTAATCTACTCAGCTATCCACATAAAATATAGTTCTGTTCTTTGCAGCAGGTACATTAACCATCTATGCTACTTTATGGTGTGTCAAAGATGCTGCTAGACAAAACTCCCATCTCTCTCCCTAGCAGGAACATTATTGACAAGCCGTATCTTGACATTTTAATTGTTTCCCGAAGGCTGGACGAATAAGAAACTTTTCAGTAGTTGCTTTTAAATCACATGTTTCATAAGTTATTGTGAAACACCCCCCTGAGGTCAGCGTCCCCAATGCAGGTGAGCACCCAGTGCGGTTGCACTGCTCACACTGCCCTAAAGCTGGCCCTGGTATATTGTATGCACCTGATTCAACAGACAGCTCTGCTAGCAAGTAAGCCCTAGAAACAGCACGATGTGCTGCTATGCACGGTTGTCTTTTTTTTTCTCTTCTCATGGATGTTTTACTATTTTTAGGTCAAGCCTGCAGGCAGCGCGCATGCGCTGTCGCTATGGCGACGATCTATTGTATCTTAGGAAAAAAAGAACTCTACAAAAAGGGGCTTTTAGCCCGCCCATCACTTAAAATTTGCTACTACCATTAAGACTATTGTTTGCTGCCTTCTAATTCGGCAGTCCATGGCATGCCGTCACTTCTTTGTCGCTGTGTGGAGCATAGCCGAAGAACAGATTAATTTAATTAGTCTTCCTCCGCCCCGCTCACTGCGATCAAGGTACTAGTTCTTTTTGTTTTCTAATTTTAAGTAGCGCAAACTCGGCCCAATTAAGTGACGGTTTACTTGTTTAAAGTAGGCAATAATGTGATTTCCCTTCTATGCCGTGCAGACGCGATGCATACCTATAAAGCTGTCTGTTCAAAGAGCGATTTCGGGTAAAGTTGGTATTTTTTTCATGTCATAAATACTTCCCCGTAAATCACATGCAAGTCTGGAGGCCACCCTGTCACTTTAAGCCAACACATAGGTTTCATTCAGCGCAGGACACGTCAAACATTTTACAGCCTTGTTTCTAATTCTGAAAGACTTGTTTATAGTTCGGGTCCATATTCCCGTTCAATTAACATATGCTTTAGGTTTTACTTTAGTTCTTCTTTCAAATCTTCGAGGTTACACTGAAAGTGTTTAGGAGAAAACATATAAAATTAACTAACTTTTTCCCACAGGAGGTCAATTTGCTACTGTAGACAGAACCATGTGCGAGGTTTAAGTTTCTTCAGAAGCTGCTGCAGTAAGCAATTATAGCTTTCCTGGACATATTAGGATTTTCATTTTAGAATAGAATGCACCATCATGATAAAAATACTTACTTTAAGATAAACTGGTCCAAGCAAAATAGTCACTTTGAGTAACCAACATTAACTCTGCTTTATTGTGGTGCCTTTTCATATCAGCTCCTCCTCTGTGTTCCTCCTTCAGTAATTAAGGCAATTTAATAATTTTATGAAAATGATAGCTAAAGCAGAAGTTCCATCACTCACCCTTCGACCTCAGTGATGTACCAGGAAGTGAGGTCGCTAGAGCTTTGATAAAAGGTCTTCATATGTTTATCCAACCTGTTGCTACTAAGAACTAGAGTTTGGGGGTTATAGCATATTATAAAACAGCCTCCTAAATCTAAACTGCTTTACATTAGTTATATTGGTTAAATTATAGGGCTTCAGATTGATGAACATTCGAGTCAATGCACTGTAAAAGGCAATATTTGTAGACCACATTACACAGCTTGTTGGCGCTTCTATAACCTTTAATAAAAATGGCAATATATATTTCAACGTAACAAAAAAGCAAACAAAGCCAAAATAATTGCATGGTTAGGTAAGAGGTTGTATTGAAAATAGTTATGGATATTAGATATATTTATATGCATACCTGCCATGCCAGTGAAAATAAATGTGTCCAAATAAAACAAGTGTACTAATACACACACCTCACTCATTTATCAATAAAGTGCAAAACTCACACAGTATATCTTACTCTAGAACATTAACTTCATTACCTACCAGTCAGGAAATTAAGTTCTTCTGATACCTATTGTTTTGCATCCCAAGGTGTAGACACTCCAGGAAAGGAGGTCTCCACTTCTAAATTCTGGCAGCCAAAGCATGGAACCTTCTCCAGTTGAGTTTACGCACCACACACGATCAAGCACTTTCTTAAAAATTCAGAAAAACTTGTTTATTTTTCACTTGTTCATTTTTAGGTTTTAGTACTGGTTTCCATTTGTCTTCTACAGCACCAGGACACGTCTTTGGAACAGATGTTGGCCTCTCAATCTCATTCATTCAATCAATCATTCCTCTTTCTTGTCAGAGTACGGTATGACTCATTTGAGAAAACAATGGTGATTGTCTCACAGATTACGATCTATAATCAACTACAGCAGAAAACAGCTGGGGCCTTGCAAACAAAGCTTCGTTATTTATTGTGATTTTATGTCACTACATGAATTTACCCTCTTTAGCTGTGGATAAGGATGCATGACATTGTTTATAACTGCTGCGCACTAACAAAAGAGCATGGCATAAACCAAACATGCAGCTATGCAGAGGGCTCTTAAGGAAGTGGAGGGGCTTCATGACTCATTCAAGGCTCTTCCTTTCATGAGTCATGGCCCCTCCCCACTCTCAACAATGTTAATAACTAGAATATTACACTTGAGAATCTGTGTGTGTGTTTGTATCAGCGCCACTGGAATTATGCGACAGGAGAGGGCTAAATTATGCGGCAAGTCTGACTAAATTAAGTGGCAGGAAAATTCAAATTATGCTTCATAATGCAGCACATTTTGTGATGGTATTATTTAATTGTCATTTTTAGGTCGAGCTCGCAAGTGCTCTGATGTGTTGTAATCTATTGGTGGGCTTTTAACCACGCCCACCGCACACCCATCACTATCACTCGTTCATAGGCTTGCCTTTCAAAACTCCTCTTTGGGGCTATTTTGTTACTGCTTTGGCCATCTACCCTATTACATGGATAATTGCACATTTGGCGATTCGTTTGACGGCAAGCAAACTTCTTTTTCTTTTGTGTCTCTCCTTCACGCTCATGGCGGCCGTGGCGCTTTGAATTGGCTCGCTTGTGTCAACTGTTCTTGATATGTTTAGGTGACCCTTGTAGTTTATTTCCCTTGTTACTCCTCCGTGGCTGTCTTGTGCCTTCTTGGGGGGAAATTGTGTTAGCCAGCCAGCAACTTTGATGGTGGGGTGGTGAAAGTGGTATTCTATTGCAATTAGCATGGCAGATTTAAATTAGATTGCTAAATGGCAACATTTTCATTTTTGGCTGCAGTTAGAGGAAGAAGGTAAATAGGAGTGCTTTATTTATATAGGGCCACTAGAATTATGTGGCAAGAAAAGTCCAGTTATGAAATTACAAAGCCAATAGCTCTAACTCAAGCAAATGCGAGACCTATTGCATTGCAAATGCTTGCTATCTAGACAATTAAGGCACTAACACATAATACCAGCTTCTTTGTTTTTAAACGTTTTTAGTGCATTCAGGGGATGATTGGTTTCTCCCAAAAACATAATATTATTAGGTAATGATAATTTTGCAACACGTTTTGTAAAAAAAATCTAATGCTAAACAAACGTTAAGAGCAAATAATGCTTCTGAAAAGAAAACACTGTGCCCAACTGACTTAGAAACACACATTTTAACAAGACATCTTTGAAAAATTTGTGGTGGGTTTTGAAAGGCAAGTGATTTGCTAGTTCTGATTACCTCGGGCAAAAAAAAGCTATAAATAATATTTTTACAGTGCCTTTTTCTTATCACATTACGAATTTAATGTGCAATTCTTTATAACGTTTCAGTTCGTTATTGAGACTAGCTTTTAAACATAGAATTAAGTGTTTCTTGAACTCTGTCTTTTTAAGTAAAAATGTCGTTCTCTGTGAATAAAATAACTTGTTCTAAATCCCAAATCTTGTCAACTATACTTGGCTGAAAAGTTTCATTTAAACTTCAAGTGTCTGTTCACTTTGTCTCCTTGCAGATATGAGTATTTCAACACTAAATACCTGCAAAAGATTCTTCTCAATGATCACAGCCAGCCAAGCTCCAGCATTGTGCTCCTGTATCAGAAACTTGAGAAGAAACATGCAATTGAACTTGCAGAATCCGGACACTTATCTCATGCACCCTCCACCATGTCTTTAAAGTAAGTGCGCCTCCTACACAAATGGAAGGAGAAAAATAATTAAAACTGCAGAGAAAGTCTATGAGCAATGCAAGAACTAATCAAGAAGGACATTGAATTTGTGCATGCTGGGTATATTTCTGGAAGAAGTTGCTTACGGTGTACTGTAATTCCAATTTTAGGTAAATGACAGCAGTTATCTAGGAGGGCAAGCGGCGAGAGTCCTTCTTGATTTCTTCCTCAGCTCTTGGTGGCCTTAGACAATGCGTCTCATCTCTCCCTCCTTCCTTGTTTCTAGCAGTCAAGGGTAACCTTGGCGTTCTGCAGTGAATTGCCTTTCGATATTGACAGAATAAGAAGCCACAGAGTTAAAATCGTTTTGATCCATCTTTATCCGGTTGTTTACTTGGTCCTACTGGGGCCTAACCTCACCTCCACGTTGCTCAGTCTCTACAAGACTGCTTCTGTACAACTCTAAAGGAAGCACGGATTTTTTTTTCTTTCATATGCTAATAATACTAAACTCGTTTTGAAGATGCTTTTAAAAGCTGTTTGAACAGTGAGACTGTATGGATGTTTTATAATGATCTCAAACTAAATGTAGATAAAATGGAAACTTGTGTTTGGTGCTTAGAGTTTAATCTGGATAAATACCTGGTGAATTTAATCCTCAGGAACAACCTCACTCCCTAGTTGAGGCTGCATTTAATTTAGAGATCATTTAAAAAAACAGTTTACATTAAACTCCGAGCTAGGTAAACTCTATGTCTTCCTTTCTTGTGTGTAGGATCCTGAGGAAAATATTTCTGCTGCTTCCTCAACCTGTATTAGAGCAAGAAGGAGAAATGAGTCACAGAGTCCTGACTACCCAACCTAGACAACTGGGACAGAAGCATACTGGCTATTTAAACTAGGGACATAAAGTCCTAATAGACTCAAATCTATTTCATTTTTTAACTCTGCGCTTGACATATGAGAATATATAATTCTTAGTAGCCATCTGCTGTTTGAACCCAGATTTTTGGCAGGGAGACCATGATTCATTTTAAAAGTGCCTGAATGTTTCTGCACCTGTGCCTCTGTTTGCCAATACTATTGAGCCTCTTCTTGCCTCATTGCCTTGGCCGTCATAGCTGTATATGTGTTTGGATATTGATAACCCAGTGTCAATGTATGTGACTGACTGTTTCAATGTCAAATTAGGCCTTCCCACCTTGTGTTCAAGTCTGGGCTGCTTGTGTGTCACTTTTTAAGTCTCTTAGGGCCAGATGTAGGTAGATTCCAATTTGCGACTTGCAAATTGCGAGTCAGAGTGACTCGGAATTTGCAAGTCGCAAATTGGAATGTTGGATGGTGTCCCTGACACCATCTGCGACTCGCAAGGGGGTCGGAAAGGTCCAC
This sequence comes from Pleurodeles waltl, assembly GCF_031143425.1. Classification (NCBI taxonomy): domain Eukaryota; kingdom Metazoa; phylum Chordata; class Amphibia; order Caudata; family Salamandridae; genus Pleurodeles; species Pleurodeles waltl. The sequence continues at coordinate 353,906,132 of NC_090438.1, forward strand.
CTCATTAATATTCAATTTGCGACCCCCTTTCGAGTGGCGGCATTCACAGGGTTGGTGGCCTGCTGCGGACAGCAGACCACCATGTCTGTGGCTGCTTTTTAATAAATAATTTTTTTTTGTAATGCAGGCCATTTTCCTTAAAGGAAAATGAGATGCATTACGAAAACGAAAAATGAAACATTTTCGTTTCAGTTTTTCAGAGCAGTGCCTGCTCTGAACAAATGTTTCCAGTTCCATTCACAAAGGGGAAGGCGTCCCATAGGGACCCCTCCCCTTTTGCGAATGGGTTACCACCCATTTCGAATGGGTGCAGACTGCGATTGGTTTGCAATCCCGTTCGCGGTCACAAAGCAATCTGGCATTGCAATTGCGACTCGCAAACCCGTTTTGCGATTCGGTAACCAGGTTACCGAATCGCAAAACAGGTTTTGTGCATTGCAAAGTGCATTTTGCACGTCGCACACAGCGAAATTCGCTGTTTGCGACGTGCAAACTGTTTCCTACATCTGGCCCTTAGTCACTTGCTCCCCACCCACTTTGTTTGATTTCCATGTCACTGCTCAAGTTCCATAGTCCTGGTATTCCTTTCCTAACATCTGTCCATGTTTCTGCCTGACTGAGTGTCCATGTTTTTACATACCTGACGCAATGTCTCCCTGTCTCAGAGTCTGTGACTGTTGCTAATATCCATGACCCAGTACCTATGTCTGTGTTTCATCACTTCAGTGTCCCTGTTTGTGTCTCCCTGTCCCTCATCAGTTTCCAAGTACCCTACATTCTTGTTTGTATCCATGTTTCTCAATCAAGTGTATGTTATGTTCTGGCAAGCAGAAGGTCGAGCAGGTAAAATACTGGGTGATTAATATTTTAATGTAAGAGTACAGACGGCACATAATGTCTTCCTCAGTAGGGCCTCCAGGCCCAGCCAGTAACTCATTCAGCCAGGAACCTTCATAGAGAATATCTGAAAAAGAGCAATACCATTTGAGAATTTAATCCCAACTATCAGCATACAGCACACCTCCCTTCCCACTAAATAAAAACTGGAACCGAAAGAGAAAATGGTTCTAGGAAGAAACAATTAACAATCACAACAATGTAAAATAACACAGTAAATAACAATAAAACAGAAGTATAACCAATACAAGGAATCCAATCTCAAAACGCAAACAAATGATTACTTGTTCAAGACATACTTGGAGTGATACAATGTCTGATAGTTTTAGTTATGAGGAAAGCTAAAAACTCTAAATGGTGGCTTAAAATAATTTTAAATCATATAAATGTTTAGGCTTACAATAATTCCTTCAGGTTCTGCCAATATCTTTCTTCCAAACGCCATCAGAGGCTAAAGCCCCAGAATAATTTTGTGTGGAATTCGAAAATACTCTCTCTAAAGAATGGGCAACCAGTGGAGGCCTGATAGGCTACGAGCATCCCTTCCCAGCATCAGGGGTATCAGCACTCAAGGCAGGTCCTCCATGTACATCGGATAGAATGGACCTGTCAACCACTCTGCGCTCACCAGGTACAACAGGAGCTCCAGAAACATAATTTTTGAGATGGAGCCTTAAGACTAGCTCCAAAAGTAGGTTACTCTAACTTAAGTCTCACATTATTCTCATGCTGAGCATCGCCATCCTTAAACCTTCGCCACACTCCTCTTGCTCCACCACTTCCCAGTCTCCATCTTCACAGAATGTTGAGAAAGTTGCACATTAGACTTACTAGGGAAGAATTTGGGAGACACTTTACCAGCACCTGTGCGACTCCCAATTCTTACTTTGCCTTCACTTGAACATCACAATCTATTACTTTTCTTAAATTGCCATACCAGAGATTTCTCCTGAGCTGACACTCTCAATTGTATCTCATGGACATAATGCATAGTACTTCTCACTTAGTTTTTTTTTCAGAAACCAATTGGGTGACAACACATTGGAAGAAAACCTTCCATGCAACAAAACAAATGGAGCTACGCATATAATGAAGTACAGACTCTTATGATAACTCCATATCCTCTCAAAAAGAGCTTCCTGCACAGCCCAAAAGACATATCCAGTACTTTAGGTTGCTCGCTTGCAGGCTATGTAACGCAGTGGCTAAATGTTTAATTTAAAAAGTTCTCCAAAATTTGACTTGTTCATAAATTGTAAGATACCACAAGGCCCCTCTGAGCAATTTGGACCAAGCTGCTTCTTGAAAGACCTGGAAGAATTTAAAGAAATCCTCTCATAATCAACGCTCCTTCCACCCTTAATTAATCTCTGAACTTGTAAAAGAAGTTGCGTTCTTGGGGGTACTGAGCTCTCCCTAGGCAACCCTTGGACAATAACTTACAAGCATACAATGGCACTCATCATTCTCAACAGTGCCATTCCATTTGTTTTGCAAAATCACTCTCTCGGCAACTATCACACCATCAACCAACCCAGACACATGTTCAATGTCCTCACTGAAAGTATGCTCCAAATTGCCACAAATAGGATCATGTGCTGACGGGCACCTAGCCAGGAAGTCAGCTTTACATTTCCTTCCTCTGGCAATATGTTTGGCCTTGAATTTGTATTCATACATTTTTGAAAGTAGTCTAATAAGCCTTGGTGTTGCGTTGTTGCCCTTCTCATTCAACAGAAATACCAAAGGTTTATTATTAATGGCAAATAAAAACTCCCTACCCTACAACTAAGTTGCAAAAAGTGTTATGGCCCATACTTAAGCCAATGACTTCTTCTCTATAGTACTGTTATTTCTTTTCCACAGACAATGGAAGTTTGGAGGTAAATAGCCCTGTGCTCCCCTAATCATCAATAATTTGATTTGACTGCCATCAACTGTGACCATAGAGGGAGCATCACCTATGAAAGGTTGAAGTGCTGAGACTTAATCAAGGTTCTCAAATTAGAGAAAGTCAAATCTTGTTCCTCATTGCAAACATATTTGGTTTCACATCTCACAAACGCCCTCTGAGGTTCCGTCCGCACAGGTAAATTGTCTACAAACCATAAGTAATACTAACATAGGCCTAAAAAGGACCTCAACTTCTCTTGTCACAAGGTGGGGAACATTTGTCTATTACCTGCAATATATTGTCCTTGGGCTCGATATCTTGAGAAGAAATATTGTGTCCCAGATTCCAAACCTGTTCTATTAGGTACCTGCTTTATCCCCTATTAACCCTGATGCTATGTTTGCTCAAAATGTTCTTTGTTCAATATTTGCAAATGTTCATGAACAAAATCTGAAGATATCAAAATATCATTTTAGTAAGCCAGAAACTGTTTTTCATTCCCCCAGACTTGGTGCATCGACCTTTAGAAAACTGCCACAGCCAAGGCTAGGCCAAAAGGCATATGCAAGAGTCTTAATGCTCCAAATGAAATATTGAATGCAGTTAAAGAATGTGAGTCCTCACTTGATTTCACCTGGTGCTTAGCGGCTCTTAAATCAATCACTGAAAAAACTTTGCCCCCCAGCTGTTCCAACATTTCCTACATTTTCAGAAGCTGGAAACAATACAACAGAATGTGTTTGTTTAAGGGCCTCAGATCTATGCACAGGGTGGAATCAGTTGTTAGAACTCTACAGCCTCAATAACTTTATCTACCAATAGCTTTTCCAGGTGCTCTTTCAATTGTCCTCTGATACTCAAAGGCACACTGCCAACATTATCTATCACATAAATAGCACTGTTTTGTAATATAATCATACGCTCATAACCTTTAACCACCCCAAACCTATCTTAGAAAGATAGACATGATTATTCCAAATCTCACCCAGAGATTCAATTTGTAACTCTGGACCATCACCCAAACAAATCTAATAAGCACCATCCCAAATTTTACCTGGTCCTTCCAACACACAATGCTGTAACCTGTTACAGCAACATATATACCTTTATGTGGATTACTTTATCCTTGTAGGCCAAATCATCATTAAAGTTCCCCATCATGTTGATTTCCTCCCCCTCAAAAGCTACAGGAAGTAACAAATAAACATGAGCCCATTCCTGCATGTACAGCTTATTGAATATGATGGTGATGGGAGGCCTTGAATTTACAGTGACGTTAAGGGATACAATACCAATTTGTATTTTGTATATAGGAGATCATCTCAATCAAGAGTGTTATCTTTCTCTCATTTTTGACATCTTCTTGGCCTTTTATCTCATGCACGTCAGGCTAATTTGACACAACCTTTTGTATGTTCCTGCAGACCCTAACAAAGTTCCCTAATTTACGACATTTCAGGCAAGTTTCCCTATAGCAGGACAGATAGTAGCATTTGCTATATGATTCTTGGATCCGCATCAGAAAACACTCTACTTGGACCAATGGCTCTTTTTATGCTGCTTCTTATTGCCACTAACAATGGAAGTTATTTGCTTGGGTTAAGCACAGTGCTTGTTGAAAGTTGTTTAACCAATTCAGTTACCTCCAATATGTTCTATATATTATGCAAAATATTCTGGTATGTTGTTATTGAACAGATGGTTGAGTACAGTATTCTTACTTTCACATGAGGTAAGGGCAGCTCAATGTTGTTATCCAAGGCACACCTCTTCAAAAGAACACTGCATCCCAATCAATCATGGGTCCACAAGCCAGCTACTTCTCCTGTTAGTTGTTGAATTTATGCTTGTCTGATCCCGTATATCACTTAATTACCTTTTTTGTTAGGTTCACGCTACAGAAATACCACATACACACAGCTTAATTTGGGTAATATAAGGATGGTATGCTGACATTATACATAAAAAGGATTAATTTCACACTACAAGCATTTAGATGCTAGCAAGTTCAAGAATATTGTTATAGTCTTTTTCTAACAAGCCAGTGGAAAACATTTAGATTTTGATTCCTTGTTTTACTTACAGAAGTGCACTATCTTTTTTTGCCTGGTTTTATCTTTTCAAGCAGCTGCTGCAGAATAAGTGAATACAAAAAATGAATTATTACCCACACATCTTGCGCTTGCCCAGCAGTTTGGCAAGAAAGATTAATTTTGTGACCACCTTTTAAAATTGCAGGCATTCACACTATAGCGGAATCTATCCTTTTTCATGTTTTTTGGTCCAGTAATTTTATTTTGCATAAAAATGGTTAAAGGTGCAACCAACATCTCTTTCATAATCTTAATGCTGGGTAAACAACTTGTTTTTATTTGGGGTGCTTTGTTCACATTTGCCTTTGTCTGCGGGGCAGTGAATAATGTTGATTTTATGTTATGTAAATTATAGCACTCCTCCAATAAAGAACCCTTGTACTATAATTTTTTTGAAAACTGTCACAGAGCCTCACCAGCCTCATAAATTAAAAAAAATCCATAAAAAATAAATACAAAATACATACCTTAAGGGGTTTTAGGTCTTCTGTCTTCATCCATTGGTCTTCTCAGCTGTTATTCTCAATTTTTCACCCACCACATTATACAGCATGCAAGATAGAGCAGTTAATCAGCCAGCTTCAGTCACTGGCTCTCTTGCATGGTTGATACCCCCTCATTTCTTCCTAATCACATGTACATATCTACTTAAAAAGAAGTGTACTTCAGAGCCAGGGCTATTGGCCAATGTTTTAGGTGGCCAGCATTATTTTTGTTTCCATTCTTTAGCTTTGTTCAATTTATTAAGCAAACATTTGTGTTTAAACTTCGTGTCTAATTTAGAATTTGGCAGAGGGTCACTCTGTGACAAATGTGACAGATATCCACTCCACCTTATTACAAGTATCACAGGATATAATGCACTTGCTATAAGGTGAAGTGATATCCGTCCAGTTTGTGATCTCATCTGCCAAATTCTAAATGAGGTCCTGTGTCTTGTAATGAAAGTAGTACAAAGCCATCAGTCCCTCTCTTTGTGCAAATTAGAATCTTAATGTGCATTGAACCTAGAAATGATTTCTAAGCACATATGCTCACTCATACCATGTGAGAAAGTAGCCTCTTTCTAGCATGGTTACCCCCACTTTTGGCCTGTGTGTGAGTGTATGTCTGTGTTTTTACTGTGTCACTGGGATCCTGCTAGCCAGGACCCCAGTGCTCATAGTTTGGGGCCTAATGGGTGTGTTGGCAGTAGTGCTTGACTGTGTCACTGAGGCTTTGCTAACCAGAACCTCAGTCTTATGCTCTCTCTGCTTTTAAATTTGTCACTGTAGGCTAGTGACTTAATTTACCAATTTCAATTGGCACACTGGACCCCCCCCCCCTTATAAGTCCCTAGTATGTGGTACCTAGGTATCCAGGGCATTGGGGTTTCAGGAAATCCTTATGGGCTGCAGCATTTCTTTTGCCGCCCATAAGGAGCTCAGACAAACCCTTTTACAGGACTGCCACTGCAGCCTGTGTGAAATACTGCACACACTATTTCACAGCCATTTTCACTGCACTTAAGTAGCTTATAAGTCTCCTATATGTCTTGCCTTCACTTGCTGAAGGTTAGGTGCAAAGTTACTAAGTGTGAGGGCACCCTTGCAGTAGCAAAGGTGCCCCCACATAGTTCAGGGCCATTTCCCGGGACCTTGTGAGTGAGGGGACGCCATTACACGCGTGCACTACATATAGGTCAATACCTAAATGTAGCTTCACAACGGTAACTCTGAATATGGCCATGTAACATGTCTAAGATAATGGAACTGTCCCCCATTTCAAATCTGGTATTGGGGAGCCAATTCCATGCGTCCTGGGGGCTCCACTATGGACCCCCAGAACTGCCAAACCAGCTCTCTGAGGCTTACACTGCAGCTACAGCTGCTGCCACCTCACAGACAGGGTTCTGCCCTCCTGGGGTCTGAGCAGCTCAGGCCCAGGAAGGCAGAACAAAGCATTTCCTCTGAAAGCAGGGTGTTACTCTGTGATGGGCCTCTGCTACAATACTCGGACCCGTCCTGCCGAGAGGTGAAAACTGCCACTGTCTCTTCCAACCCAGAAGAGCATGACCCACCGACCTATCCCCTTTCACTTCCGGGTGTAGAAAGGCAGGGGAAGTCATTGTGCGCCTTGCCCGGGGGTACAAAGGAGGACAGGGGACTGAATGGCGGCGGCGGAGAATCAGGCGAGAAGGAGACCCAAAGAACCACTGACGGTGACCGGGGAAAAGGAGACCTCGCGGAGACCGACTGCCGATCCGAAGGAGTGCCCAAAAAGTAAGCGCGCCGGGAGGCACCCAGCACAAACTCCGGCCACCCTTGTGGGACAGCATGGCCACCTCAGGTGCGTGGATGTTCTAGATAAAAGGGGGGGAAAGGGGAAGGAGAGGGGAATGCGAAGATGGCACGGGGATCAGAAAAAATCTGATAAATTGTTTTGTTACTTTATTTCTGGGTTCTTTCTTTTAAAAAAAATGTATTTTCCCTTTATGGTTTAAAAAGGGCGGGGCAATCAAAACGGGAGCAAACACAGAAAATGGTTCCATGAGATTGTCGGGCACCTAATCCAATTCTAGGTACAGGGCACAGAGGTAAAAGAAAAAAAAGGAGGGTTCGCACGGGGAAGAAGAAACAAATGGTGAAATACAAGAGCAGACAGAAACTCGGAAAGAAGAAGAGCGAGTACAAAGACATAAACCAAGGGCCAAAGCAGGTATATCTCTAAAAAGGACAACACAAAGCAAACCCAGAAAAGAAATACCGAACAAAGAGAGGAACAAAGGAGGAGACCTACAGAGCAGGTCACAGGGAAGGAGAAGGAGGGTCAGACTTATACCAGGAAAAGACAGAAAGAGGCAGAAGACAAGTAAAAAGAGAGGAAAGAACAACTATAGGGTCGAAATAGAAACATAGCAAAAGACCAAACACCACATGCGCCTCCTGGGAGCCCTGTAACGAGAAGACGAAGGGAAGAATAAAAGAGACATTCATCATCCATAAGGAAAACCTGAACTGTATGAGATAAGACTAAACACCAAATAAAATTCAACATCACATCTGCCACTGACTACTTGTCCTTATTGTGCCAACCTGTCACATACACCCTCTCCCTTTGGAAAGAGGTGTTATAGACTGGGGAGGGGTAGCCTCCCCCAGCCTCTGGAAATGCTTTGAAGGGCACAGATGGTGCCCTCCTTGCATAAGCCAGTCTACACCGGTTCAGGGACCCCTTGTCCCCTGGTGCTAAACTGGACAAAGGAAAGGGGAGTGACCACTCCCCTGTCCATCACCGCCCTAAGGGTGGTGCCCTGAGCTCCTCCAGTGTGTCTCAGACTTCAGCCATCTTGCTTTGCAAGGTATGGGGGCACTCTGGAGGGCTCTGAGTGGCCAGTGCCAGCAGGTGACGTCAGAGACTCCTCCTGAAAGGTCCATACCTGATAAGGTAGCCAATCCCCCTCTCAGGGCTATTTAGGGTCTCTCCTGTGGGTTCTCTTCAGATTCTGCTTGCAGGTTTCCTTCAGGAATCCTCTGCAACTACTACTTCATCCTCTGACCTCGGATCAACCGCAACCAGCTCCAGGAACCACTGTAACAGCAACAAAGTATCCATAAGAGATACTTTTCTTCTGCAACTTCAGCTCCAGCCAGCAACTGCAACAGTTTCCATGGTGTGCACGCTCTGGGGACTCTCTGTCTTCATCGTGCACCAGAAGGACCGAAGAAATCTCCCGTGAGGTGATGGAGTCACCCCCCCCTGCTCACGCAGGCACCTTCCAAGACGACGACTGTTACCCTTGTACTCCTCTCACAGTGACAAGCATACTCCTAAGGACACAGAAGGTGGACCCCAACAACGTAGACTTTCCTGAGGTCTTGCTGACGCACTTTGGAGGAGACAAAACTTTGCCTTCCCTAAGAGCGACGGTACCCCTGTGTACTGCATCTTCTTCAACGCTTGAGGCCTCTGTGCACTATTTGCAAAATTCCCTTGTGCACAGCCTGGCCCAGGTCCCCAGCACTCCCTCCTGTGATGCTCAACTCGTTGAGTTGTTCTCCGGCAGCGTGGGACCTTCCTTTGTTGTGCTGCACCAACTGCATTTTGCACCTCCTTTGTCCCCCGTGTCCTGGGACTCCCGTGGGTGTTGCCTGGCATCCTGAGGGCTCCCTGAGGTGCTGAGAGCCTCCTCTTCCTCCTCACGTAGAGTTGAGGCCCCCAGGTCCCTCCTGGGTCCAGCCAGTGCCATTTTCACACAAATCGCATATTTGTCGTAACAAAGGCTTGTTGGTGACTTCCAACACGAAATTACATCTGAATCCATCTTCACGTCCTGGGACATCTTTTGCATCATGCAGCAACCAGCTGGCATCTTCCTAGGGTGCATTTCTGCAGTCTTTGACTAACCAGGGACTCTTCTTTTGCACCCTCTTCTGGGTTGGCAGGTGCTCCTGTCCTTCCTGGAACTTCTTTCGACTTCTGGACTTGGTCCCCTTCTTTTGCAGGTCTTCAAGTCCAGGAATCCAACAGTTGTTGTTTGCAGACTTAGTTGGTTACTGCAGTAATCCATATCACGAGGTGCAGTGTGTCCTAAGGAAACTTGGAGTACTTTACTCCTGCATTTCTGGGCTCTGGGGTGGGGTAATTTACTTACATTTACTGTATTCTTACTATCCCAATGATTCTGCACACACTACACATGTCTAGGGGGGAATTTGTGATTCACATTCCACTTTCTTAGTATATGGTTTGTATTGCCCCTTGACCTATTTTCTCCCACTGCATTCTATAGCATTTCCTATTGTTTGCACTGTTTTATGATTAATTACTTGTCTAGTTTTGGTGTCTAGTGTATATATTGTCCATAATACTTACCTCCAGAAGGAGTATTGTCTCTAAGATTTTTTTGGTACTGTGTCACCCAAATAAATACCTTTATTTTTGGTAACACTGAGTATTGTCTTTCCTTGTGTATAAGTACTGTGTAACTATAAGTGGTATTGCATGAGCTTTGCATGTCTCCTAGTTCAGCCTAAGCTGCTCTGCTATAGCTACCTCTATCAGCCTAAGCTGCTAGACCACTACTACATTTCACTAATAAGGGATAACTAGAGCTGGTATAATGTGTAAGTTCCCAAGGTGCCCAGTACAAACCAGGCCAGCCTCCTACACACCAGTATTGTGCTATTAAAATTATATATGAAGAATATAGTTGCCATGTTTAGGCAACAGCATACCTTTGTTTTTTTCTTATTTGTGGCACATTCTGTAGTACTAAAAATGTTTAAAATAACCATTGTCTCATCTTCTCTAGACATGCCCTATTGGCTTTGCTCTTGCTTGTTTAATGTTATTAAAAAGGATCGTATGAATTTAACACTAATTATTTTTAACCACATTCCTCTGGTAACGCCTCATAAACCTGTGTCTAGGTTTCAGCAAGCATTGTGCACCGTAAACACATTGGTCAATTACATGGTATCAGTTTGTTAGAGTCTTGCCCTCCTTTGAATCCAGTTGGGAAACGATCCCTTGTTAAAGTTTTTTACGCAAAGGTTCTGGACTGTCTCTTTTAACCGTGTATTTGAGGAATAATGGTTAAAACAACGTTTTCATTACTCATAATTAATTCACGGTGTACCTATTTCCTCTGTAAACCTTTATGAGGGATCCTGATGACTGTCTGTCAGCAAGATAGCTACACAGAGAGTCAGACAGAGAGGTATATAGACAGACACACAGATGGAATGTAATCCATGGATTAAGATGTGAACTAGCAATTCTGTGAAACTATGATGCTCTAATAAAATGTTTTTTTCCAGCACCCACAACCAAATTTCCAGTACAAAAAGATTAGTCTCGCCAGAGCAGCTTGACAATATACAGAAAATATTATCAAGAAATCTGTATCAAATAAGAAAGACGGTAAGAACTCCATCTCAGATATGAGACTTATGAAATTAACTGAATTGTTTTTCGCAACATTTTTTACTTCAAATTTATACATCTGACTTTAGTTTTATCATTTCCAGTATTGCACTTAGTTGTATCATTCAAGGTGAAGGAAATGAAAAAGTAGACGGCTAATTGTATTTTGATGTTGTCGGCTTTACCGCTTTCAAAGATGTGTACATTTCCAAAGATCTTGGCATACTGCCGTTTTTCTCCATATTTGCAATTTCTTCAGCATGACGTATTTTGGAAAGCTTGAACAATAGATTATTTGACACTTCTTCACAGCAGGACTCCAGTGTTATGCAGTGCACTGCAGTGTCATTGAGGTAGTTCATTTTTCTGCTCTGTGGTGTAACAGTCCTTGAACGCAGTTGTGGCTTTTTTAAGTGTAGCTTTCACCCCGAAACTTATTTGTAGACTTACTTGATCTCTTAGAAGGTTAGGTGGTCAATCATTTTCCTAGAGGTAAATAATTTATTTTTTAATGGGGAGATCCTGACCTCAGCTCACCTTATTCCCATTATGTTAGATCATTTTGCAACAGTCATTTCTCTATAAAGAAGTTTTAGAAAATGTATGTACTAACAGTTTGCATTATTTGCCTTCAAAACTTTCAAATCACAAAGCATATGTCTATAGAGTCCACATAATAGATTGAATGCGAAAGAGCGAGAGAAAGAGAGAGAGGGAAAGAGAGAAAGATAGAGAGAGAGAGAGCTGGGCCTTCTGGTAAAACAAAAGTATGCACCTGATTGTGAAATCCAAGCAGTAGTACTTTAGCAGCTTTATATTTGGATGTTGAACTCCCTGATAGGCCCCTCTCACTTATCATGCCATATTTAGGATCTATTTTAATTGGACAGGCAGTGGAAGCATTCTAAGTAAAACTCTGTTACCAAATTCATAACGTTTTACCATTGCCTATTATATTAGTGGAATAGATGTATTTTCCTTGTTTTTCATTCATAGCCATCATACCATAGTCTGGTTGGCCAAGTAGTTAATGCGAAGCTTTTCATGCTGTCAGGCTTTGTGCATAGTTTTCCCAGAGTTTTAAACACTGTTGGTAGTGATGGTAGAGAATATTAACACAGAGAAAACTTCAGTAGCCAAAACAGCTGTTCACTATGGGGCGTTTCACATATTTAGTGTATTTATTTGTATGAATTATTTATTTAGCTGAATGTGTGCTATGGTAAACCTTCGGTCATATGGTGTGAATATAAATCTAAGGTACAATGGGCTTGAGGCAGACCATAACTGATCATTGGTTGCAGGTGCTGAGAGGATGATCTCACTTATAACTGTAGTCTGTGTGTCTGCTGGGGTGGAAGCAATCAACATCATGCTGGTAAGTGGATTTGGAGAGAGTGGGATCATTTATGAATAGCGAGGATCTTAGAAAAGGTGAGGTTTTTTTTTTAATTTCTAAAGTGGCGTGATCTGTGAATCACATTGAGACGGTTGGCAGAACACATGGATGTTGTCTAGCTCTTGGTGTGTTTGTTCCTGGCACCCACAGCCATTCTGCCAAAGCACCTGATGATCTGACTGAAGTTCTTGAGTCTGATACAGGCTATGGGTAGGAGCTTAAGGTATTTTTATATAATTGAGGGTAAAGTGACCCCTGGTTTTAGACTAGACACTTGATAAAACAGTAAAAATATGTTGGACACTCTGAATTCAGTTTACCGTTTGTAGCCAGGTGCTAGATGAGCTTATGAGAACAGACATTATTGCACTATTGAAAAAAAATAACATTTAGGCCCATATTTATACTTTTTGACGCAAAACTGCGCCAACGCAGTTTTGCGTCAAATTAATTAGCGCCGGCTAACGCCATTCTGAAGCGCCATGCGGGCGCCGTATTTAATAAATGACGTTAGCTGGCGTTAGCCGCCGTCGCCGTCTGGTGTGCGTTAAAAAAAACGACGTACACCAGGCAGCGCCGGCGTAGGGAGATATGGGGCTTGGGCGTCAAGAAATGGGGCAAGTCAGGTTGAGGCCTCAACCCGATTTGCGCCATTTTTTTTCACTCCCAACCCCCATAGAAATGACTCCTGTCTTAGCAAAGACAGGAGTCATGCCCCCTTGCCCAATGGCCATGCCCAGGGGACTTCTGTCCCCTGGGCATGGTCATTGGGCATAGTGGCATGTAGGGGGGCACAAATCAGGCCCCCCTATGCCACAAAAAAAAAAAAAAATACTTACCTGAACTTACCTTAATGTCCCTGGGATGGGTCCCTCCAGCCTTGGGTGTCCTCCTGGGGTGGGCAAGGGTGACAGGGGGTGTCCCTGGGGGCATGGGAGGGCACCTCTGGGCTCCTTCCGAGCCCACAGGTCCCTTAACGCCTGCCTTTTGCAGGTGCAAAAAAATGGCGCAAAAGCGGCCGTACGTCATTTTTTTTGACCCGCCCACTCCCGGGTGTGATTTTTGCCCGGGAGTATAAATCCGACGCACATGCCTCGGAGTCGATTTTTTAGACGGGAACGCCTACCTTGCATATAATTAACGCAAAGTAGGTGTCCACGCTAAAAAATGACGCTAACTCCATGGACTTTGGCGCTAGACGAATCTAACGCCAAAGTATAAATATGGAGTTAGTTTTGCATCGAAATTGCGTCAAAAAAAACGACGCAATTCCGGCACAAACGGAGTATAAATATGCCCCTTAATACGATTTGTAAAATCCTGTTAGTTCATTGAAAAGACAATGTTAGACCTGAAAACCTTCGGCATACACTTCCCCGAAACGTTTCACCTTCTTCTCTCCTGTTTGCTGAAATTCATTTTTGTTGGCTTTAGGACTCTAGCACTGGTTAGCAGTGGTAACATGCACAAAGTACTTGTGATCCCTCCTTTAAACATGGTAAAATTGGCTTACACCCAATTGGCACATTTAATTTATTTTCTAAGTCCACAGTAAAGTGATACTACACGTACCCAAGGCCAGTGAAGTAAATGCTTTGAGTGGGCCTGCAGCACCTTTAGTGCCTCCTCTAAAGTAGCCTTTCAAAACATGTCTTAAGGCTGCCATTACAGGACCTTTGGTTGGCATCCGGGTTGCAGGTCCTGAACTACTGGGTTTGTGCAGTGTTAAACTACTAATTCGACATTGCAAAATAAACCTTTTGCCTGGCCTAAACTCCCCTTTTAATCCATTTAAGTCACACATAAGATAGGCCCTAAACAGGCCGTAGGACAGAGTGCATTTTATTTCAAAGCTTGAGCATGTGTTTTAAGATTTACATGTCCTGGTAGTGAAAAAAACCCAAATTCATTGTACAATACTGTGATGCCCATCTATTCCTAAGGACAACATTGGGTTACCTTATTACATGTAATAACTGGTAACATATGATTGGGAACAGGTAGAAATGTCATGTTTGGACTCAAAGGAATTTTAAGTCAGATTTTTATTTGCAATTCTGAAATTGGCACTCTTCGAAAGATGGCATTTTCTATGTCCTAACCTTTTAGCACCTGCAGCCAGTGTCCTAGGTCACATGACTATGAATAGTTGACAGCTGACCTTTGTGTATTCCTCTCAGACAGTGAGACAAAGGGGAATTAGGTATTGGCAGGATGGGAGGGGTGGAGATTTTCCCTGCCCCACTTACTTTTCAGAGGGCTGCCTCTAGCCCACTGAAGGAACTTGGAACCAGCCTTTTGTCACCTTAGACTACTTGGAGCCAAGTCAGAAGAAGTAAAGAACTTTCCAGAGCCAGATGTGTGGGTAGCCTAGAACTTTAACCCACTTAACAGGCTGGCATTCAGGGTCACTCCTGGACATTTGGAGACTAAAGAATAACTGCCTTGTTCCCTAGAGAACTGCCCTGCTGCTTGAGGCCTGCCATATTCAGCATAAACCTGCCCACTGCTACCAGAGAACTTCCCTACTGCTTGGGCCCTGCCTTGTTCCTCAGAAGACTTGCCTGCTGCTTGAGGCTTGTCTTGATCTCTGACTGGACCTGCTGCCTTCAACCCAACCTAACCAGAGTGACTCCAAGTGTCAGTTGGCTGCCCTTCTGTTCTAAGCAACAGGGACATAACAAGCTCCAGAGGCCTCCCTGTAGCTGCCCAATTGACCTGCAACTGGCCCTATCTGAGCCTTTCTGGCCTATGGTAGAGTGAGTCCTGGATCCCCAAAAGGTGCCTAAGTAGGTCCTGTACATTTGGCTGGCATCAAGGTGCAGTCCTCTTCAAGAATAGGAGAAGTCCTAAACTACTGGGCTGTAAGGACAGCAAACAGGCTGATTCACACTGAAACTCTGCTGCCTCTGATGACTGCAGTGCCAAGCTCCAGTAAGCCAGATTCTTCTTGCTACTGCAACAGCCAGCAACGTGAGATCTGCACTTGTGCTACAGCAACGACAGCCAATGGTAAATGCCAATGCGACCCTCTGCGATACCTGACTGGATCTTTGTGCTACAGCTACAACCGTTCACAACACCAGGCCTGCTATACATGCAACAGCAACGACCATGACAATATTTTCCCTGTTCCTTTTGGCCTCCTCCACTGTTGATGGATGGATGTTATCACGCCGGACTTTGAGAAGGTAACATTTTCAGCGGGACTACTCGTACATCCTCCCCTCTATCATAGTCTGCCTGAACTTGAGACTTTCCCCAGTCTAGCATGACCAGATGACTATGAGTGGCGCTTTGTGCTTTTAGGTGCTTTGTCTACAAAAAAGTTTATGGTCTCATTTAATTTATTAAAGCTAGCTCTATTTTTCTAAATTGGTGTGTTTTTTTTATTGTGTTGTATTTTCACTTTATTATTGTGTGTCGTCCATAGATACTTCAGAGAGTGCCTCTAAATTAAGCATGACTGCTTTTGCGCCAAGCTACCAGAAGGTTAAGCACAGGTTCATTTGTGACTTTTGTGGTTCGCCCTGAAAGGAGTTGGGGTTGCTACTTGAGTAGTGTTTCCATCCCCCTGAATCAATAACCCAGTTTGTTACAAAACCCCAGACACCACAGATCCAAACAACTATCACCTCATTACAGGTGCTCAATAGATGTTGAATCACTTGAAATAATAGTCAGAAACCCATTCTAAAAATGCATCAAATCAAATGCCATGCTTCACTGACATCAGTTCGGGATCTCATCGGTGCGCTATTGATTTTGTCCTCTGCCAAGAACAATAAAAGTCTGGGCACACCTGCTGCACTTAAACACATATTTATACTTCTTTAGCACCAAATTTGCACCATTTCTTTTTATGCAAATTCGTCACGAAATATAGGATTTTGCGCCATTTTTTGTGATGAGTGTAAGGTATGCGTTTTCCATCCCAAAAATGGTGCTATCCCCATTGCCCCATATTTAACCTTGTGCTACAATGACACACGGGTGGGAGGAGCGGCAGATTAATGGTGCTAAGCTTGCTTAGCACCAGTATTTAACACCTGGGTCAGACCAGGCATTATGAGACCTGTGTACCCATTTCCATGGTTAAACACCATGGAATGGGTCCACAGGTGCCCTCCCAAAGCAATAAGGAACACCCCTATCAGAGGGACACTGGAGGATGGGGACCCCTTCCCAGGTAAGTCCAGGTAAGTAATTTTAAAATATTTTTTAATTGCAATCGGGGCCCTAACTTGGGGCCCCCTGCATGGTACAGGGTGCAATGGCCATGCCCAGGGGACACCTGTCCCCTGTGCTGGCCACTGGGGTGGTGAGCATGACTCCTGTCTTTCCTAAGACAGAAGTCATGTTTTTGGTGGTTGTGCACCAGAAAATGGCAATAGTCTGGTTAGAGGCACAACCTCCTTCCCTACCGCCTCCCCAACTCTGCTAGCATCATTTTAGTTGATGCTAGCCCAAGCTGAGCACCAGCTTGCACCATTCCATTAATTTGGCGTCCGGCTGACACTCAGGAATGGCGCAAGCCGACGCTATACTTTTTTATAAAAGTATAAATTTGTGTCTTTACTGTAGTAAACTTTAAAGTGATGGAAAGATTGCTCGAGTAAATCCCATCCACTGGTGATTGCTCAGGTCATCTTCCAGCAAATTGCTTTTTGCCTAATATGTCACCCTAGACAGAGAAAAATAGTATGCAAGTCACTCTTGGCCCAGCTCCATTAGGAGCTGTGCAACCTGAACTGCCAGGCAGTGTCCACCCTTACAGACAAAAGCACAAAGAGCCCCAGTTCAAACAGCCACCAATTCATAAAATCATAATCAAATGTAATTGTTATCATGCTCCCTCAGATCCGTTTCTCTTCGCAACTCTTCCGATCCGATCCGATAAGAGATAACGCATAGTCACAAGGGATAATTACAATCTTGATTTTGAGAAGATGATTGCTGGTGGTGAACAGTGGCACTTATTTTTGGGGACCTGCGCGTATTTGTTTCTCGTCAGACATTTGCCAAGAACAAGAGAAGGAAAACCACATAGATCAGATTTAATTATTTTTATCGATACGCTTTTGATGGTTGATATTGCAGTTTTTCCGTGGTTCCTACAGCTTATTAGCCCTCCGCCATACCCCCTAGAAGGATTTTCGGAGACACTTTGCGTTGACAGTATTATCAGGTATGAGTGAGACCAGACACTATTGTATTTTAAACAATAACTTAGGCTCTGCATGTGTCTTGAAAAGCCATTTTTGCGTGTACACTTGTCACGGTGATGGGTTTAAGTGCATGTTTTGCATTTTCACGGTGATGGTGGTGTTTTGTATAGCTTCCTATCTTCACTTTCCTTGGATCCCTCACTGTCAGTGCAACGGGCTTGACAATCCCCTATAATGATGTGACAATTTTCAATTGAGTTATTCATTTTTTATCATGCTTAGATCAAAGACTGCGTCATGATTTATAAGTACCCTATGGTGCCCTGAAGAAGGTGGCCCCAGTATTATGTGACCATTCTGATTGGTCAGTCCACCGAAATACGTGTTGGCTTTGGGTCTTGATGAAAACCAATTATTCTTTTGGATCGACTGTGAAATCTTGATATTGATATTCTATGGACACTGGACGAGTTTGGGCTTTGATGAGAATTTATTATTCTTTGAAGTATCTCTAAATAACTTTTTGAGATTTATATCATTTGGACTTTGGAATGAAATCGATACATACCATTTCACTACAGGATCTGTTCATTATTAACAAGCATTATCCATCGAGTTGCATTTAATGTATGGTTATATATGCTTATGATTTCGATTGTGGCCGATCAACAGTATTCTTTGTATGTATTTGTATATGTTGATGTTATTATTTGTTAGTCCAGTGCTTTGGATGTTGTTTTTTGTTTTGATTTATTTTGTTTGTTTGTTTTGTGTTATATTGACATTGGTCTATTAGTTAAACGTTATTCTGTTTTGTTTAGGGGGAATTGTCTTACAAGATATGTGTTTTGATTACTTTGTGTGTATTTCTATTAATACAAATGATTGTGTGTTCAATATAATGCAATTCCAAATTTGCTATTATGCATTAATATCTGGGAGAGTGATGTTTGTTTTACTGCTTTAGTATTTCCCTAGATCTCTCTCTGTATTTGATCAGGGACCCTTTGTTTGATTGCTTTATATGCAGTGGATTAAGGTGCCAGAGAAAGCATATGTAGAATTAAGTGAAAGGGAGAAGGACATGCTTTCACAGCCAGGGATGGATAGTGCAAATGGTAGGAGGAATAAGTGACCTTCTCGGAGAAATGAGGAGCAGGGTACCTGGGTCCTGGACCAGTCCGGACATGGACGGACGCAGACGTACTTGACTTAGGCATAGGCACGCCTTTGGCACACCAGCCGCGCGTCCGCTGCATCTTGACCCTTATGTGAGGTCAGGGAAGCAATGGGTGGCAACTAGACAGCAACCCAAGTTCCTCGAGGGAGTTGAGGAGGAGTAAAAATGGCATCAGAGGCCAGGGGCATACGGAAAGGAGAGTGGAATAGAGTAAAGCTCAGGTAAGGTGCCCTTCGCCAAAGCACCCATGTGACACACAAACAGCGCTGAAAAGCAGCTAAGACCAACCTGAGTCCACTAAACATGGACCTGAGGGGTCAGAGAAAAACATAAAATTGGCTAAAAACGATAGCTATGTAAATATTATTGTTAGAAATGCTTAAAAGATGCTTAGTAAAATATAAATCACCTTCTGAAGTTAGTCTGAGGGTGCCCTGCGCATCCGCTGCATCTCGACCCTTATATTGAGTCAGGGAAGCAATGGTCAGCAACTAGACTGCAACCCCTGATGGCGGCTCCTCGAGGGAGCCGAGGAGGAGTACATGCATATCTTTCTAACCTTTCCAAAGAGTAGCAATACAGTATAGGGCAGGCTGTTCTATCTAAGCTACTCTAGTATATGGTCCTTTTGTTTCCCTTCACTCAGGATAGTGAATGGGATTTTCACATTGAATCAGACACAATAGGCGCTACCAAGTGTGTAGAACTATTCCTTACCAGTGTTCTCCGACAGAAATAATGTGTGGGTCAGAGCACAGAACAGCATTCCAGTGAAGGTGAGCTCAGTTCCATCTCCTATTACTGTGGAGGGTGGGGGGAGGTATGAGCACACCATGAAGAGTCTCAGTCAGACTATGTCCTCAGTATTCGCAGGCCTCTCCTTTCTCACTGGTGAGGGTGGAGTCAGGGATCTCGCAGTGACGGCAGCCATGGGCAACTGCATGCCAGGTCTCTCAAGACTGCTGAGGTGGAACGTCGTGGAAAAACACATCTTAACATCTATGCTGTTACGAAGATATGTGAAATCGGGAGATCAGAATACTAATCTGATCTTCCTATTTAATCGAATTGTGTTGTCCTAGGCAAAACACCCTCCTGTTCCTCGGTTCCCGTATCCATTAAAGCTGAAAGTGTTTCGCAAAAAAGCAGATCTGCACTATTAAGTAATATGCTGAAAACGAAGCATTTACATTTAGAAATAAAGTTGCAATGCATGATTTCATGGTTGTTTGAATTTGTTTTGTTAATGTTTAGGGTGGATTTTAAACAATCAAAAGGTTGTGAGCCAATCACATTTATGCTATTTGTGTATTCAATGGTTTTAGTTATGTTATTATGTGCGAGGCAGATCAAAAGTCTTACAGCATTTTACACGAAAGAGTTGGCATAAAATAAGCACTGAATATGAATATAAAAAAATATCAAAAGGTACATATGTGAATGCAAAGAATGATGCAGACAAATACATACTTATGGAGTATATTTATATAATATAATGAAGAGAACATGTTATAGAAACAAGAGCTGAGACAAATTGATAAGCATATTATATACAGGAAATTTGGCAGCATTGGATACATGGCCTATAGAGAAAGAGGGGGGACACCTGTGGGGCGTATTTGATGTTTGTATTAAAATCATTGTATCTGCCAGCATATGCTAACTTTGGAGGTAGTCCTGTTAATGATTGCATTTTTTTTCATGTTTGGAGATCAGACACCGGCATACAACAGGCACACACTGCCAACAGAAACTGGTGCTAAACAGGCCAAGGAGATCCTAATACGGAGACGTCAGAGCTTTCGCGTAAATCACAGAAGACATAACTCTGAGTTGACTGACAAAGAGGTATGCTTGTGTTATAAGTTAAATATCTATAGCTACTATCATAAGTTCTTGTTGCATGCTACTTTTGCAAAACAGAATGTACGAACTTCGAGCATCTTTTAGCTGTAGCTATCTCGCCAGCGTGTTGTAATAAAAACAAGCATTGACAAAGACAATAGGCCTCAACTATGCAAGAGCTATTGGCTTTGGCAATATGTTTAAGCCATGCTGTACACCAGCTTGGAAGCTGTTCAGCATGGCTAAAAGTTACTGGGGTGAAGGAAAGTGGCATGAAGTAGAGTGTCATAAAATATAGTGTTGTGGAGTAGAGTGGGGTGTTATGAAGTGGCATAGAGAGTCATGGATTGGCGTAGAGAGTCATGGCATGGAGTAGTGTAGAGTAGAATGGAGCAGCTTGATGTGGAGTGGAGTGGAGTGTCACAAAATGACATATAGTGGAGTGACAGAGTGTTTTGGAGGGAGTAGAGTGTCATAGATTGGAAGAGCGCAGAGTGGAGTAGAGCCTCGTCGAGTAGTGTTGAGTGGATTAGAGTGTCAAAGTGGGGTGGCATAGAGAGGTGTGGAGTAGTGTAGAGCAGTTTGGAGTGGCATAGAGTGTTTTGCACAGAGTGGAGTAGAGTGTCACAGAGTAAAGTGGCATAGAGGAGAGTAGATTGACGTACAGTGTAGTAGCATAGTAGAGTGGAATGGCATGTGGCGTAGAGTGTAGTAGAATGTCATAGAGTGGAGTGGCAGTGGTATCACATAAGGCCCCACAGCCCCTGCGGTGCTGGGGGGGAACCCGAGCTCCAGACCCCCCCTCAGCAAAAGTGGTAGGTGGTGGGCCACAGAGAATGGGGCCTCTGTGTGCTTTGCAGGGGGCTCCCTCAAGTTTTATTATGTCACTGTGGAGTGGCATATAGTGTCAAAGTGGAGTGGCATAGAGTGGTGTGGTGTGGAGTAGAGTGGAGTGGCAAAGAGTAGAGTACCAGAGAGGCGTAGAGTGGAGAAGATGTGTGGAGTTTAGTGAAGTAGGGTATTGCAGGAAAGAATGGATTAAAGTGCCATTGAGTGGTGTAGAGGGGATTTCATAGAGCATTGTAGAATGAAGCAGGGTTGTAGAGTGGCAAAGAGTGGAATCGAGTGTTGTGGAGTGGAGTGGCATGGAATAGAGCAGAGTGTCATAGTGTGGAGTAGAGTTTAATGGAGCAGAGTGTCAGAGTGGAATGTTATATGGTGAAGTGGAAAAAACATCATTAAAAAAAAAAAAAAACAACAGAGAGTATGCATTTTCATCTGTGTGTATATTTAAAAATCAATGTGAAATCTGACAAAGAATTCACCATACCCGACTGACAGTACTTGTACCCAAAACTCTACTTCAAAATACATTTATTAGAGGGTGTGTTACACCTCAAACAACCCCCCTTGAAGCTTTGCCCTCATCTGTTACATTAATATTGGAAATTGGTCTGTACTGTGTCTGTCTCCTGTAGCACCAGCGTCTTGCTTTCAAACCTTTCCTTAAACTGGGTCAATGCTGGCACATTTCCCCTTTGATTGTTCCAATGCATTTATCCTTTCCCTATTGTGGCCCGAAATGTGCTTATTTATAGATTATGCCACACTGAGTGAGGCCTTGCTAAATAGCTTCTAGCTCACTGCAACACAATCCTACTTCATCATTAGTGAACTTGGGTTTCCTCTTTTCTAAGCCATTTTTCTGAGCCTTCTGACTTGACAAAGTATTAAGATGAGGTGTTTCATTGATGTGATTAGGCCCATGCTCCTTTCCTCTCTTCATCCACAGTGTTCCTGGTTCACTTTCTGGTTTTGGATGTTATGCAACAGTTGTAATTTAATTCCTATTCAGAAATTGGGAAACCTTCATTTGTAAATATGAAACATAGCATTTTATATTGCTGTACCTGTTACAACTGTATTCTAGAATTAGCAATTTGAATTTTGCAAACTGGTAAATTTTTTAAAATTCAAGTTGCATATTTTGATTTGTGTACATCATGACCATAACTATTTGTGGGAAGCCTGTGTTGATGCACTTTTCTTGTCTGATGTATATAATATATTTAAGAATTTTGGGATTCCCTCTTATCCGAGTAAAGGGCAGCTTTATTTGGCTGTCTATCCTTGTAGGAAATAACCTTATCTTTTGCGGTGTAACTCCAGATTTTTGCCCTATCTTTTTTTGCTGGCTGTAGAACTCTGTGCACTTTATTCTTGCTAACCAGTAATAAGGTACCTGTACTCTCTCTGTGGACATGGTTGAATAGATACACTGTTAAGTTACCTCCAAGTCCCTAGAATATGGTACAGGTTGTACCCAGGGCATATAGGCTACATGTAACTAGTTGACTGCAGCAAATATTGTTCCAACTACTGCAGCGGCATTGCAAACCTCATTTTGGACCAACCATTGACGCCAGAACATAGCAATGCAAAAAATGCAATTGAAGGTGTCAAAATAAACCATATTGACAGGTCAAAACCTTTTAAATATTAATAAGTGATGCCTACGTAACCCTTACAGTCCATAAGGCAGGGTGCTTGGTACATAAAACTAGGGCATGTAAACGTTTTATGTTAAATGTGTTCTTACAGTGACTAGTGGCAATAGCTATTTTCACTTTAGGAAGTCTGGTTGGCCATTAGATTAACACTCAGAAGCAATATTTAGTATTAATTCTACTATCTTATGGTAGGGACCAGATAGAATTATCAATAAACATGTATTTTTAATATTTATTAAAAGCGCAATTCAATGGTGAAATCCGATTTTTAGTAACTAATAGGGAAAATGTACTTTTAGAAAGTTACCTTTTTCCTGTCTAAAGCCTCTGGAGGCTAATTTGCATTAACCTACAGCTGCAGCCCTCCCAGTGCTCAAGCCCTGATGCAGTGTGAAAGCTGCTCTCAGAGCAGAGACAGGGGCATGGGTGTGGGGATCTGTTTTTGTTCTTCTGGCAGAATCATAATTAAGGCTAACCCAGGAACTTAATTTATTCCAAAGGCACCTCCCCTGCCATAGACTAATGCAAGATGACACACCTGGATAACCCCTTCATTTATTCCCCCTCCCCCAGCCAGTCAGGTACCAATCCCAGTATGAGGGGAGCTGCCCCCAGAACTGGTTTCAAGTGACCACAGAGTAGGGGCTACTCATTATCCCAGCCACACCTCTGAGTGGGCCCAGAGGCTCTGCACAAGGGGAGAAGGGTTTCACCATCTTGGATTTAGTCAGAAAGGTGAACTGTGACATTGTTTGCAGTAGGGCACACAAACTGTTGCAAAAGTGGGTATACGTACCCTTAGGAACTTCACCCAATTTGTTGGATAGGAACCAGAAGTCACTCACATACACTAGCTGATGCCAGGCATATATGTGGCATTTCTTGTAATCTCCTCAGAAAACTTTCTGGACCAGAGGACCTGAAGGACCGGAGCTGCTCTCTCTTTCATCCAGGACAAAGAAGTGACTCCAAGAGTCAGTTGGCTGACCTTCTGTTCCAAGCCAAAGGGACACAACAAGCTATAAGATGTCTTTTATGCAATTTACCAGATGACCAGTCTCAAATGGACCTGCCCAGGACCTTGCTGGCGGGCTCTACTTGAGGGAGCTCTGACTCCCATGGGCAGGTCCTGGAACCAGTGGCTGTATTTGGCTGGATTTCTCCTATAACCCTGGAAAAACCTGTAATTTAGAAAAGAGTTTGGTCCAAAGACCTCAGGGGGACCGGGACAAACCAGCCAAGTCATGGTTAGCACCCTCCGAGCATTTTCACAACAGCAAATCTTCTGCAGTAGGACCTCACAGAGACAGTATCTGCCTTATTGAGCCTTCTTCTGCCATGACCTGCAGCCTTGCCCTGCTGAAGGAATCTGAGCTCCAAAGGAGTGACTAAGTGAGACTGAAGAAATCTTGACCGAGCAAAGTCTCTAACAGTATCCTGCCAGAGAGGGACATTCTCTGGGCTCAAAATTCTACTTTCTCCCGCTCTGAGCTTTCTTACTAAAAACCAACGACTTCTCCGGGGCAGTGTCATGGAGCCCGACATCAAGAAGGCTTCTTCAGTTAAGTCCCAAGGCAAAACCTCAGACTAGGTAAACCTGATTTCTGTATCAGACCCATGCTCCATCACAATCGGCCTCAAATTGAGCCTAAGTTCCGTTCTACGCGACCAGTTGACCATGGGTAGCTCTATACGCTTTTGGGCACTATTTTTAGTTAAAAATAAAAAAAAATATTTTTTGGTTCCCTTCATTGATTTTTATTTTTCGTTTGGTGTCATTTTATTTATTAAAAAATGCTCTATTTTTCTAAATAGTTTATTTTCTTCATGTTTTGTGTTTCTACTTTATTAACATTTTGGTACTGCATAAATGCTTTACACATTCCCTAAATAAAGCCTCTCTGCTCTGTGCTATAGCTACTACTGGGTTGAGCTCAGGTTAATTTTGTGACTTTATGTGTTCGCCCTGATAAGAATTGTATGTATTACTTACAGTGGGTATTCATTCCCCTTAACTAATAGGCCGAATTCTTACAATCTGTTGGACCTGGCCCTTTTTTCAGGGTCATGCCAAGATTTTTGTCTTCTGTTGCTGAGGGCATTTTTGTTGGCATTAGGACTCTGTGCACTTTTTGCCTCTTCAGCAGTACTAAATTGCTTGTGCTCTCTCCTTAAAACATGGAGCAATTGGCAGCACCTTGATCGGTACATTCAGTTTACTCCTAAATCTCTAGTAAATTATACTACATGTACCCAAGGTCTGTAAATTAAATGCCACTACTGGGCCTGCAGCACACATGGTGCCACACACTAAAGTAACCTTTTAAAACATGCCCCAGGGCTGCCACTGCAGCCTGTAGTGCAGTTTTATACTGCCATTTTGACCTGGCAAAATAAACCATTTGCCAGGCCAAAACCTTTCTTTTTATTACATATATGTCACCCCTAAGGAAGGCACTACAGGTTCATGGGGCAGGATGCATTGTATTTGAAAGGTAGGACAAGTGGGTTTAAATTTTTTATTTTCCAGCCGTGAAAAGCTCTGAAAGTAATTTTTCACTGTTACAAGACCATATCTCGCCCATTGACTAACACTGGTTTACTCTATTACTTTTAGTAATTGCTAACTTTGGATTGGGAGCAGATAGACATATGCTGTTTAAACTGAAATACATTTTAACTTAAAATTGTCTTTAATGGTAAATTTGGATTGTAAGTCACAACTTTGAAAATCCCACGTTAAAAACATTGGTGTTTTCTTGTCCTGTTTGTGCCTTCTGCCGGTATCCAGGACCACATGACCATAAATAGCATTGCTTTTAGGATTTGTTTATTCCTTCCGGACAGTGACACAAAAGGGGATTAGATGAGGACAGGATGGGCCGTCCTGACAGGATGGTTGGGGTAGAGCCGTACCTTCAGTTGGCATCAGTGGAGCTCCCTCTGTGAAGAAAGGTGAAATCCTGAAGTTTCAGGCTCTTCACGGCTGTGAAGGGGCCTGTTCTTGCCGAGGCTCTGCTGGTGCAACGACCACCAATGTGAAGCTCAGGTGAATGCAACTCGCTAGCAATGACTGGCAACATCGAATCTGCTCTCAGTGACCACTAACACAAAGCTTCAACAATGACCCTCAGTGACACCAGCCCGTATTGTGGTGCTACAGAGACACCAGGCCTGCTCCTTAAGCTACAGCTATGACCATCCTCAACACTCTCCATGCACCTAGTGGCCTCCTACACCTTGAACAGAACTATTTCTGTGAGATGTTGCCAGTGGGGGTTAACCTTGTTGTGTATCCGGCCCACCCTCAATGGCAGTCAGCCTGAGCTTGTGATTTATCCTCGGGCTACTACTATTAGATGACCATGAGTGGCTCTTTGTTCCTTTAGGCTCTATATTCAATTAAAGTGTTCAAATTGAACACCTTAGGTTCTACTGATTGGAGTTTTGTCATTCTTGCAGCATTTCATTTAATAAAATGTACTCCAATTTCCTAATTTGGTTTAGTATTTTTCTTGTGTTCTATTTGTTCTACTTATTTACTGTTTGTGTGCTGCATAAATACTTTACACATTGCTCTAAGTTAAGCCTGACTGTTTTTACGCCAAGCTACCAGAGGTCTAAGTGCAGGTTAATTTTCTGACTTTTCTAGTTCAGCCTGTCAATATTTCTGATTGTTTCCTGAGCAGGACTTCTACCCTTCTAAACTGATATCCCGCATCCTTACACAGTTCTTTTATTTACAGGTCAAAATCTTTGGTCTCTTCTTCCTTCACAATGTTTGCCAATACTTTTGTATGTTCTTTTATAATTACATTAGTATATTTATACTCTACAGCTTGCCATTATTAGCTTCTTGAATTAAAGTCTTTATTACTACAAGGATAGTGACGATTAAGGCCCTTATTTACCCTGGTGGCAATGTGGCGGTATCGCCGCCAACAGGCTGGCAGTACATACCGCCACATTATGAGATTGGTGGGTTGGCTGTAGCCAACCTGCCACTTCTCCAATCATACTGCCATGGCGGTATGAGGCACTGGACCGGAGATATCTATCTCTAGCCCAGTGGCCGACATAGTACCACCTAAGGCATTATGAGCTGCCCTACCACCATGGTTTTTGTGGCATTAGCAATACCACAAAAACCATAGCGGTAGGCCCTACCGGTGACAGGGAATTCCTTCCCTGTCACCGGTAGGCAGCTCCCCCTCCTTGCCCAACAATTACCTGACACCCCCCCTATCCAGACTCACCACCCTCCAATCCATTCGCTCACTCCATACACGCACATACCACACAACTGCTCCCATCCCCCCACAGCCACACACGCACACATCACCCCTCTCCACACTATATAGTCAGAGTGCCCCTCACACAAAACGCCCCCTCCCTGCATACACAGACACAGACACCCACATGCACCATGCATACACCCATTCACTTAGACATACCTGCATTCATTCACACACTGACATGCACGCATTCATTCATGCATACTTCCAGACATACTCACACAGATTCTAACACACAATCACACTGACATACAGACACGCTCTAATTTCACCATTCTTACACGCATTCACTCATATGCATACACCCACGCAGACAACACAACACACACAGACGCTTTCACGCACATACTCAGACATTCATGCACATACTCAGACACACATACAAAACACCCCCCCACCCTCTTACCCTGTCGCAAGCCCAATTTACCTTGGTTGAGGAGGTCTTCCGGCAGGAACGGGAAGGGGCGCTACTACTGCTAGCAGCTCCCCGCCAGCAGAACACCGCCAGGCCATATTACTGGACATAAAACGGCTGGTGGCATTCAACTGGTGTGGCGGTGCTGGTGTTAGCATCGCCAGCTTACCACCGTCCATCACCATGAGCACTGCCGGATTTCAACCCTCATTGTGGCGGAAGTCAGGCAGTGCTCCTAATATGGCATACGGATGGTAACCAAGGTGGTGGTATGTTGGTGGCCGTCACCGCGGCGGTAGGTGGTATGTACCGCCAATGTAATAATTAGGGCCTAAGTCTCCAGGGTTATAATAAGCAGCCTTTTGCCTTACCTACAGTTTGTTGTGGGCCACTTAATCTTTGACTACATTTTGATGCAGATCTGATGAAGAATTTAGAGGTGATAGTAACAGTGATACAGGACTTGCCCAAATGTGCTCCTTCCTATTTAACGCTTCAAATGATATTCACTTACTGCTGAATAATAGTTGAAAAAAATAGCAGTCAGTCAGAGGATACTTTGGGCCTTATTTATACTTTTTGGTGCAAAACTGCACCAAAAAGTTTGGCACCGGCTTGCACCATTTTTTTAGCACCAGCTGGGCACCATATTTATGGAATGGTGCAAGCCGGTGCAAAGGGTAGGCTACAGTAAATAAAAACAACTTTATTCGGGTGGGGCTGGCAGTGTTGAAGAAGAGGATTTAGCACCAAAAAATGACTTTAGGCAGGTTAGAGTAAAAAAAAAATGACTCTAACCAGATTAGCATCATTTTATGGTGCTAAACCTACCATTACATGACTCTGGCCTTAGAAAAGGCGGAGTCATACCCACCACCCCAATGGCCAGCACAGAGGACATGTTCCATAATATGGCCTGGCGGTGTTTTGCTGGCCGACACTGCTGCTGGCAGCAGCGCCGCGTCCCGTCACCTGCCAGAGGACCCCCTGCAAGCAGGTGAGTTTGGTTCTCCGACAGAAAAGGGGGGTGATGGGTATTGTGTGCGTGTGTGGGGGTGTGTGTGACTGTGTGTTAGGGTGTGTGTCTGTTTTTGTATGGGTGCATGCGGGTGTGAGTCGTGTGGAATGCGTGCATGTATGACTGAATGTTAGTGTACATGTCTGTTGTATGTTGTGAATGCATGTGTGCGACAATGTATGTTAGTGTGTGGGTATGTATGTGTGCATGCGTGGGTGGATGTGGGTATGTTTCTGTGTATGGGTGTGTATGTGTGCGCGAGTGGGTGTGTAGATGTTGGGGGGGTTGGGAGGGGGAGATGAGTCTGGGGATGGTGAGGGGGCAGAGGAGACCAGTATCTGTGCCAGGGAAGGTGTTCCCTGGCACTGATAGTGCCTACTGCCATGGTTTTCGTGGCAGTAAAAAAGCCACGAAAACCATGGCGGAAGGGGGGACATAATCCCAAGGGTGGGTTGAGTGGGTTGAGCCAAACCGCTAATGTCATAATTTGGGAAAAGGTACCGCCAGCCTGTTGGCAGTACCTTCCCCCAAATTACGGCCGTCCTTCAGGGTCGTAAGGACCCCCTTGATGTCACTTTTATAGTGATAGCTCAACATATACTTATGGCATTTTAATCGTTTTGACCTGCATCTTATCAGATAAATATTCTATATTTTTCTAAACACTGTGTGGTTTATTTTTGTGGTGCTATACTGTGTTATTTCACAATTTATTGCACAAATACTTTACACATTGCCTTCTAAGTTAAGCCTGACTGCTCAGTGCAAGCTACCAGAGGGTGGGCACAGGATAATTTCGACTGTGTGTGACTTACCCTGACTAGAGTGAGGATCCTTGCTTGGACAGGGGGTAACCTGACTGACAACCAAAGACCCCATTTCTAACAGTTTGAAATTACGTATCTTTAAAAATGATTAGTTTCTTTTATGCTGTTTATGAAGAAATATAAGCCTTTAATGTGTATTTGGTGGAAACAGATATTAAAGCAATTTTTTCATACAACCAGACACTGACTCACATACTAATGGATCCATTCCACTTCTTCAAAAACGGCTTATGAGTGACTGAAGTGGGCTAATAAATTTGAACATCTGAAATTTGTAAAGTTCCTGGACCCTTACCGTACAACTTTTCTATCACTGATATCTTCATTAATGTCCCATTGTCACCGTCAGTGATGACATTAATGATAATATCTGAATTGTGTTCGGCCATGCACGATATCATGAGCATAGCCTGAGGTGGTATATAAGGACTCGAGGTTGTTTATTTCACTGTAACCTTATTGTTTCTGGCACTACTTTGTGTTTTATTTAAATGACAATATCGCACCCGTGACATGAGAAGCTCCATTTGAAAAAAATATTTCGACTTAAACGCTATCTTAAGGCTGTGAAGCAGATTCATTTAATTAGAAGGCAGCATGACTATCATGATCTTTTTAATAGTTATACAATCATCACTATTTTCTTGCTATTGGAAACCTTTCATTTACATTTTCAATATTTAATTAGCATCCTGCAGTTTTTGAAATACAAATTTATAGAAAGAATGAAATAATTGCTAATTCGGGGTTAGGAGCTGCTGTTTGTTTAGAGTGAGCATGTGACCCTTTATTTGAAAGATTGTGCAAACATTTTTTTTATTGTTTTTTAATTCATAGAGGGAAAGCTCACAGCATTCAGAATCTGGAAAAAGGCCGAAATTATACCGTTCCTTAACTGGTAAGTTCAGAATGTAGCTTGAATGTTACGCAGTCAACTTAATACGGAGCGTTTTAACAGTATTTGAGGCTCAATGTGAAACTTTATTAAGAACACACCTATAAAGCAGTGAAACAAACAATACGCAGTCCCCCATTTAATAAACATTTGAGTTCTTAAATCGTTCTAAATCACTGCAAAGCATTGCACATTGCTCTTGTCAGTGTGCCTCACTGTAACATCTAAGCACAGAAAACACCCATAGGAATATCAAATGCCACCAAAACCTGGTTGCTTCATAACATAACTTTATTAGGTGCTCTGTGGCTCTGTTGATCTGTCACTTGGTATAAACATAAACTGGATATTCACAACAAAGTTTCGATGAAAGGACGCCAAGCAGGAGGATGAAAAAGGAAAAAACTATCAAGCAACCACACCATGGGGCAAGGAAAAGAGAATCGAGTTAATGTCTAAGATACAGATGCAAGCAAGCAAACTATTAGAATCAATCAAACAAAAAACACAAAGTTCCTAATAAAAATAACCAAGAATCCCAATTGTGGAGTTTGTTTACCAGTTTTCCAGGGGAGGAGAACCTAAATGTAATTTTGGTGATGGAGGGCAAGGTAACCACATAAATTAAACAGCCAATAAAGCAGCAAAGACTGGACCTCAAATTAAAAGGAACAAATGCTATTTAAAATATATATATATAAGAAGACGTAGAACCTTGGCAAAACATAAACCAAGGCTTAACAAAGCAAGCACTGGCAAAGCCAGTAAATCCGGCCTTAATATGTTATAAATCATGCAACCAGTGGCATGCATAAGTGCTATTTGCCTGCTTAAGCAAATGGAAACAAGACTTTTTAGCTGTGCAAATTCCTGGTGTCCGAGAACAGCCTTTCAAATGCCAATTCAAGTGCTGATTTACTGTTAGTAGTGTGCTTTAGATCCCATTTTGAACTCAACCAAGATTCCTGCACTGTGTACCTAGAAGCATACCCTGATGTGTTTTGTATTGGAGAAAAGCTCGTATTTGTTTGTATTTCTCAGTCTGTAGTCTAGAAAGCAGCCTGGGCTAGAAGGACAGCATCTAACCTTTCTTTCCAGGAGTGAGCAAAGATGTAAGAAGTTTTGCAGTGCTAGATAACTCAGCATATGGGAAATAATCACGTGCCCGTGTTAGGTAAAAGAAGATAGTGGGGGTCATTACGACTCCCGCCGGACGCGGTGACTGCGCGCCCGGCGGGAGCCGCCAAAATACCGTACCGCGGTCGCAAGACCGCGGCGGGTATTTTGAGTTTTCCCCTGGGCTGGCGGGCGGCCGCCGAAAGGCCGCCCGCCAGCCCAGGGGAAAACTACCTTCCCACCATGAAGCCGGCTCGTAATCGAGCCGGCGGAGTGGGAAGGTGCGACGGGTGCTACTGCACCCGTCGCGTATTTCACTGTCTGCTATGCAGACAGTGAAATACAAGCGGGCCCTCTTACGGGGGCCCCTGCAGTGCCCATGCCATTGGCATGGGCACTGCAGGGGCCCCCAGGGGCCCGCGACACCCCCTACCGCCATCCTGTTCTTGGCGGGCAAACCGCCAGGAACAGGATGGCGGTAGGGGGTGTCAGAATCCCCTCGGTGGCGCAGCAAGCTGTGCCGCCTTGGAGGATTCTTTTGGGCAGTGGGAAACTGGCGGGAGACCGCCAGTTTCCCTCTTCTGACGTCAGAATGCCCTGCGGGGCACCGCCGGGCTGTCGGCGGTGCTCCCGCCAACCGCGAGCCTGGCGGTCTATGACCGCCAGGCTCGTAATGAGGGCCAGTGTTTCAACCTTGCTATTGCCTATGTGACATTAACGTTTCTTGTAATCATGCTGAAATATTTCAGGTTTATGGTTAGAAAACATCAGAGTTTGAGTTGTTTTAACAAACTTGCTTTTCTCTCGGAGTTTGGCTTGGTCGAGCAACACATACCGAAAGCAGCGCTCTCGTGTTGTCACTGTTGGAGACATGCTATTGAAATCAATAGTTGGACAGGTTCATACAATACATCATCTGTAGGACGATTTTGGGACCAGAAGCACATTTTTAGCAATTACTCACATTGTTGGGCATCACTTAAAATGTAACTCAGGCAAACTGGATTGATCGAAAATCACTTCCAGCAGTCTGTGATTCAGGAGTCTGTAAAAATATTTTACCCTTCACACCAGAAGGCATTGTTTTGTTGGGCAGAAACGGTGATCACTATGCTTATATGTTTTTTATCTGATACAAATCTCTAATCGTAAATGCATTTCGTGAGGATACTTCGTTTATGCAGCTACCTGGAGGCATGGGCAAATCAAAATAACACTTTTTTGCACACAGGTCTACCAGCTGCTGGCGCTGGCAAAAGCTTCTGTCAGAAATTAAAAATGTAGGGAGCACTTGGTTATTGAACAATAAATAAGTGAAACAAATTCTTGCTGGCTCATGTAGGAGCATATTTATACTCTGTTTGCGCCGAATGTGCGTCAAAAGTTTTGACGCACAATCGACGCAAACCCTGCCCCATATTTATACTTTGACGTCCGACCCCGCGGGCGTCAAAGTTCCACCATGTGCGTAATTTTTTGGAAGGGGGAACCAGCCTTGCGTTAATTATATGCAAGGTAGGCGTTCCCTTCCAAAAAATGACTTTAAGGCCTGTGCCCCATATTTATACTCTGACGTCATTTTGACGCACAGGAGGGGACAGGCCTTAAAAAACGGCGCCCAGCCTGATGGGCGCCGTTTTTTAACACCAGGGTCAGGGCAGGCGTTAAGGGACCTGTGGGCTCAGAAGGAGCCCAGAGGTGCCCTCCCATGCCCCCAGGGACACCCCCTGCCACCCTTGCCCACCCCAGGAGGACACCCAAGGATGGAGGGACCCATCCCAGAGAAGTTGAGGTAAGTTGGGGTAAGTATTTTTTTTAGTTTTTTTTTTGTGGCATAGGGGGGCCAGATTTGGGCCCCCCTACATGCCACTATGCCCAATGACCATGCCCAGGGGACATAAGTCCCCTGGGCATGGCCATTGGGCAAGGGGGCATGACTCCTGTCTTTGCTAAGACAGGAGTCATGTCAATGGAGGTTGGGCGTCAAAAAAAATGGCGCAAATCGGGTTGAGGCCTGAATTTTGCCTCACACCTGACTTGCCCCATTTTTTGACGCCCATCCTCCATTTTCCCCTACGCCGGCGCTGCCTGGTGTGAGTCATTTTTTTTGACGCACACCAGTCCGCAGCGCTGGCTAACGTCATTCAATAAATAAGGCGCCCGCATGGCGCTTTGGAATGGTGTTAGCCGGCGGTAAAAATTTTGACGCACAACTGCGTTGGCGCAGTTGTGCGTCAAAAAGTATAAATATGGGCCTTAGTATTTAACATCCCAGTAGCCTTAGCGCAAATAATGTTGGCTTGGAAAGAAAATAGTACATTTGTCAGTCCACCTTGTTTGGTGGTAGTTGCCTAATGGTGCAAGAATGTACATCCAACTGTCCCTAACTCTAGAACTGCAATGGAGAATGGGGAATGGGGTTGTACTCGAAATAGTGATGTGTTGGACCTGGAGACTTCATGGAGATGAAGATACCTCTGGTAACTGGCATATATCTCAGGAAATAGTGAAGCAGCGGTGAAAGGAGGGGGGGGTTCATTTTAGCAGC
Source organism: Pleurodeles waltl (assembly GCF_031143425.1). Classification (NCBI taxonomy): domain Eukaryota; kingdom Metazoa; phylum Chordata; class Amphibia; order Caudata; family Salamandridae; genus Pleurodeles; species Pleurodeles waltl. The sequence continues at coordinate 353,940,139 of NC_090438.1, forward strand.
TTTCAATATACAAAAAAGTACTAGGACCTAGAACAAGATCAGCAGCACAGATATTTAAGAAGGACAGGCTGAATACAGACACCCATCATAGAGTAAATAAGGCACCCATTTCGGACTTCTGTGTGATACTACAATATGAGGTGAGAGAATCAGTTTATGCATAATACCAGGTTTCTAGTCAATCAGGGAGATTACAACTATAATTTGCATATAAAACATCCGATCACGTTCGAAAAACAATGCACTCCATTCATTGCAATGGAATTGCTATCCTAGGTAGTGAAATCATGACTCCACTAACGACATGAATTATTCTCGGTCCTGATCCAAGCTGAGACTGCTGAAATGTCAAAGCATTGGCTGTGTTAGCGCATCAGACCTTATCATGTAAACTTACAAGGAAGACGCGTATAGGCCGATGGACCTTTTGACTGCGCTTCGAGTAATTCCCATCATATATCCCCTTACCAACACAAATCAATAACAATTAGCAATCAATGACATCAATAATCAATAGGAATCAGTAATTTCCACTCACCATGACTTCTCGCCCATGAATAACCACAGCTTTATATAAAAGCTAGAATATTTATTTTCCTATAATAACAATTCTAATGTCAGGTAACTGAGCCTCAAAATCAAATCATGAACATACAGAAACAATAGTGGCTTACCAAAGCGGCAAAAGATCACAATCTAATCAAAGCTTGAGCTATCACAGATTCTGAAATTATAATACAAATTAATAATACGAATAACTGTGCAAACAAAATAACATACATTTAGATTCAGCAAAGAAAATACATCAACTACTTTTACATGTAGCGAACTTCATCAGTGAGAACCGTAACTAACATCAGATCAGAATAACATGTTTGGGCATCATGCAAAACAATTTAGTCACACAAATTTGGAAAACCCTCTAACTATGGCTCTGTCAAAATAGCAGTTGATACCTAAAAACAAAAGCAAATAGACATAACAATCAGTAACATCGTCTAATACCTGTCCTCAATATGGTTCAGCAACTGTGACAGTCTTCCTCAATAGGATGTCAGTTTGCTCAGCAAGACATCAGGATTCAGCATCAAAGTTCAGAAAAAGAAAAGTTGCTTCATGCAGTTCGGAAAAGAATAGTAACTAATGCTCATGAACAATGGGGAGAATGGGCTCTCTCTAGACAGTTAAAAAAAATAGAGCTAATGGGGTGTATTTTCTGTGTGCAGTCTGGCTAATATAGATTTCCTAAAACTATTTCCCATGTCCTTATTGGTCAAAGAATTGCATGTTTACATTTAGTCCAATGAAAATAAAACCCCAAATCTACTACGTCTCCAGTACATGGTTCAAATGTCGATAATTGGCTCCTCTTCTCCTGTTCCCATCGTTCGGCTTGTCAGGTATCAATATTGTTTCAACTTATACTCCAGTCAGTGCGTCCGTTGTGTTCTCCTGGGATGGTCACTTTTACACATACTACCTTATAAGTTGGTTCTCTAGCTAGTACAGCATCTTCTAGAAACAGTTTCGCATGAGAACAAACTTCAGCTTCGAGCACATGGTCAGTACAGTGGAAAATCACAATTTAATCCTGTAAGCAGACACTTTATTAGTTGCCTAAGAAAAGCAGCTTGACGTGAAGCCTTGCAACTAGGCCAAGACCTCGCTAAATTAGGCCTACAATTTAATAAAGCCAATACATAATCCATAACCTTTAATATGACATATTACAAAACATAAGGTCAATGTTTTACATTAATAAGCTATTAATAAGTACACTTCATGAACATTGGCAGCCACTCACGTGGGCGCAACATCAAATGCGTGCATTATTTTTCCATGTTAATACATTTTCTATGCAAATTGAACACTCAGAATACATGAATATTCATTAATAAACTTGTCGTTAACAATCTCTCCTCTGATGACTAAATATGTCATCACACTAAATCTTGCCACACAAATTATTCTTTTGCTTCCGCCTAAAATTTTGTCATTTCTATCCCCTTAAATCTTCATTCCATTTTTGAATTTTCCCTAAACAAATTTTCCCTTTTCATTTTTTCCCTCCTCTGATCATTATTCGCTTTCTTCATTAATCATTCTACACAATTTACACATTCCCCATGCTCCAATTAGGCAAATCACAATAATCAATATCCCTTGTATTAATTTCAAAACTATCCCTTTCCCAATGTTGCTGAGCCAATTTCCCACTGAAACAAATCCTTTTCCAACTTTCTCCCAAATACCTGGTTCTTTCAACTCTTTCAAATCAGCACATTTATCAGTCAGATTAGTATGTAAGCTTCTAATGTCTTTACTATTATCAGGAATTTACGAGCAGCACTGCCTCGAATTAAGCATTTTTCAAACTCCGCCATCTTTTGCTAAAAGAATGTCTAACGCAAGGCGGTTCTGAAGAGTCTTAGCTGTTACAGCAGCTATTTCTGTATCTATCAGGATCATGACTCCTGAAAAATTTGTCAACATGTTATCCAAAATAGTAGACAACTTTCAAATCTTTATAGAATTTAGAACAACTCCTACTGAAGTAATCATTGCTCCAAATATATCTCGCACTATACCAGAAGGAGACTTTCTCTTTTCTCTACTGTAATGTAACTCAGTCAATTTCGGTATTCTTTTCAAGTCATCAAGTTGGAATATCTTTGGGAAAACTATCCCCAAGAAACATGTGCCATACCGTCCTCTTGGAAGACGGTAATAAGCATTAGGTCCACAAATGTAATATATACCAGGAATCGCTGGATCCTGTCCATTAAACATAAATGTCCATTTACTCTGAATCAAAAACACATGCCTACATCCACTCGTTCAGTCAAACAAAGGCCTTGATTTATTCTCTTTTTGCTCCACATTAGTGTCATTATTTGACGCAAAAGCGATGCAAACTTACAAAATACAATTGTATTTTGTAAGTTTGTGCCGTTTTTGCATCAAAAAATTACGCTAATGGGGCGCAAATAAATACATCAAGGCCATAGTGCCAGTACTAGATATAGGTCCATATATACAAAGCTTCCCTATGTGTTGCGCATTTAAAGCTAATTTCCCTTGTGTTTCTATTTTACTAAAAGCGTAATCATTTCTAAAAGTCCTTTTCTCTAAGCCCTTTTCTAGCTTCTCCTCTAATGCCTTTCTCCTGTCATCTGTCTGATCTAAGAAGCTCTTTTCTAAAGGTGTAAGCAAGCATGTCAGGCTATTTTTGTGCATGTATGCTGTACCAAAAGTTAATGTAGGCTTGAAGAAATCTCTTACTAATTTTATGGCATTGTCCTTAGCCACACTACTCAGGTACTTAATTATGGGGACAAACGAAAACACTACATCATGGTTGGAATAGAAATACTGAATGTGCTCCTAATTATAGAATCTTGTTAGTAACAGACTACAACTTATCCCATAAGTAAGAAGCAAACTATGATAGGTAGCTCCTTCTTCGACTGATGAAGGGATCTGCGTGCACACAAAACAATTCCTCACATGCATCGTCTCAGCATACTCACTCAATAAGCGATAGAAGACATTAGAAGAAAGTTCCCCTTTCCACGTGCAGATACTTCTCATCTAATGTAAACTTCTCTATCGCTGTTAATGCAGTGGTCGTCTCCAAAGCTGAAGTATGATTGGCTTTACTCTGGTCAAGAACAGTCATCCCCACAATCAATATCACACATACAATTGCCAAACCAATACTCAAGTATTTGCAGCACCTATTCTTCCTACCCTGCTGGTTAATGTTACCCATGATCTGTAAAGAATCAGAAAGTAGAAAAGAAAGCGTAGAACTACGCAGCAAAAATCAAAAACAAAAATCTTCAATCTTCTTTCAGCAGTTATTTACAGCTTTCAGTCTCACTTCTAGGGACCTTTGTCAAAATCGGCTTAGCAGCTTGTCAAATCAGGTTATCTTGTCAAATCAGGTTTTCAAGAAGTCTTTTCTGGTTACTTTGAACAGTCTCTTTCTCTTGGTACTTTTCTCAATTTGTCATAACAGTTCAGTTCATTAACTTCCTTCAATAGCATAAATATTGACCTTGAATGTCTCGATCAAAACAAAAAGACAAAAACTGTCTTTGCCATTCACTTGTTTCATATGCCCATTCAGGACCTGCGTACTTTCGACTTGCTATTCTCTTTTTTTTCAACGATATCTATTCAATTCTCCTTCACTCAGATCTTCCCTTCTTGCCATATCTACTTCTTTCTTGATTGTGACTCCGGACACTTATCTCCTTTCAGTGGACCTTTGGTCAATGCTCTTTTCAGTGTTGAACTTTAAACTTCTTCTTGCTCTGCAGGATTTTCTCCTGACAGACCTGCAACTGGTTCAGGAGGGTTTAGATCACACTGGCTTTGATCTGCCACAACTCCTTCCCCCTCGGGGTCTGGCGTTTGCTCTCTTTGTCTCTTGACTTCATCTACTTCTGGAAAAGCCCTCCTCTGACTAGGTTCTCCTGCTGCCTCAATCGATATTCGTTCACTGGCACTCTCCTGGAGGTCTTCTCCTTTGTCTCTCACAGGATTGACTGGACTGTTCTCAACTTGCTCAGATCTGGTCACAGTTCCTCTTTCTTCTCTTTCCGGCTCTGAGGCTTGTCTGGTCATTGTTGGTACTTTCAACAACTCTTCTTCATTGACCAAAGGACATGCGACTTTTCTCGTATGGCCTGCATGTATCTAGTTCGGAACTCCAGCACACTTCACAGCTGTGATAAAGATCAAAACTAACAGGAAAGAGCCTTTCCCACGTGGTTCAAAACATGTCTTCCTCATGTGTTTCCAGACCACCACCTAGTCACCAGCTCTCAGGTTGTGTCCTGATCTTGGATCAGTGGCAGTGTTGTGGCTTCCACATCAGCCAGACCTTTGCAGTAGTCCAATAACATATAATTTGTTATGTTCACAAAAGCATTTACAGGAACCCCTGGCAATCTCATTGCTCTCCCCATAAAGTTCTTGTGTGATGGCAGTCCTATCTTCCTGCAGGGTGTTTTTCTCATTGTCATCAGAAGTAACAGCAGTGCATCAGGCCGTTGCAGATTCGTAGACACACACATTTTTGCCATTCTTCACTTCAAGGTATCATTCATCTCTTCCACTAGCCCTGATGCTTCAGGGCGGTAACTACAATGCAATGTCTGCTCAATGTTCAAGGCTGCCCATAGTAATTAAATTACTTCATTCTTGATGTGACTTCCTCTATCTGATTCTAAAGAGATCGGAAACCCGAAATGGGGTATCAGTTCCCTAAGCAGTAATTTCACTATTCTGAGGCTGACATTCCTTCGTGTGGGGTATGCTTCAATCCAATGACTAAAGATGCAGACAATCACCAACACATATCTCAAACCTCCATATACAGGCATCTTAATGAAATCCATTTGCATTCTGCTGAATGGACCTCTGGCTCTTCCAATGTGGCTCAAATGTACCACAGTCCCTTTTCCCACGTTCATTTGCTGATGAATGACGCAACAATGGCAAAATGCTTCAGCAACTTGTCTAAACATTGGATTGAACCAATTCTGCTTAAAAGTATGAATCATTGCATCCCTCCCAACATGTGCTTGACCATGATAATATCTATCCATTTGAGACAACATACTGTTTGGCAAAACCAAATGATCCTCTTCTGAAACCCATAATTCATCCTGTTGCTGTACACATATCATTTTGCTCCATGATCGTCTTTCTTCCCTGTCAACATTATTCTGCGGTGTTCACAATTCTTCCAATCGATCTATAACATGTAATGCATAACTTGGACATGTCTCATCTTCTTCAGGTAACAATTCCCACTTATCCTTAAATGATATACAGTTCCATGCGCGAAACCTTGTGGCTTGATCTGCATATCCATTTCCCATTGACACAAAATCTTGCGATTTCAGATGTGCACTGCATTTCACCACAGCAATCTTTTCAGGCATTTGAATAGCTTGAAACTATTCTTGAATTCTCTCACTGTTTCTCACTGGTGAACCAGAGAAGGCAATGAAACCTCTCTGTGACCACAACTGGCCAAAGTCATAGACTATTCCAAATCCATACTGGCTATCCATATAGATGGAAACGTTAAGCTGGGCAGAAACATGGCACGCTCTTGTAAGGGCTACCAGTTCTGCTACCTGTGCAGAATATACTCCTCAAAGCCAAGACGCTTCCAGTATACCAGTAATTGTGCACACAGCATTTCCTGCTCTCAGTACTCCTGTATTGTCTTTTAGACAGGAACCATCAACAAAGATAATTTGGTAATTTTCTCCCAATTGGGTGTCTCTATTATCAGGTCGCTGTTTTGTGCACAGATCAGTTACTTCAAGACAATCATTCTCAATGTCTTCCAACTTTTCAACTTCAACATTTTCATTTGGAAGCAAGGTTGCCAGGTTTAGCACTATACATCTTTTCAATTACACATTTGGTGACCCTAGAATAATCGTCTCATAACGAGTCAATCTTGCACCTGTCAGGTACTGGGTTTTGGTTCAGGTAAGTAAAACTTCAACTGAGTGAGGGACCATTATGGTTAAAGGGTGTCCCATCACAATGCCTTCACACTGTGTGAGGCTTTGTCCAACTGCTGCAACTGCACGCAAACAGCCGGCTAAAAAGCTGCTGCGACTGGGTCCAAAGTAGCTGAAAAATATGTTACTGAGCAGTTTACACAAGAACATGCATCAAGCTCACGACAAAACAACGTGAGGACTTTGGGTAGTCAGGCATACCCAAAGCCAGAGCTTTGCACAGCCTCTTTTTCAATTCCAAAAAACGCTTTCATGCAAGCCTGGTCTAACACTAGGAGATCAGTGACTCCTTTGTGAGTCAGCTTCTGCAACAAAATGATTGAAAAACTTGGGATCCATTGGCAACAGTAGCCTACCATCCCTAAAACCATCCTGACAACTGTGTTTGGCTGGGGGATTCATCTGCAATACGGCTGTGACTCTTTCTCTGGATATTTTCCCTATTCCTTTCTCAATCTGGTGACCCAAGTATTTCACTTCTTTCTGATAGTATTGTAATTTAAGTGGAGACATTTTACGACCATTCTTTCCCAAATGGTTAAGCAAGACAATTGTGTCATACTTGCACTCGTCCCTCATTTTGGACGCAATCAACAGGTCATCAATGTACTGTACCAGTGTCGACTAGAAAGGCAATTCCAATGACTATTTTTCTAGATCTGATTGAATATGGAAGGTGATTCTGAAAACCCTTGAGGAATTCAACACCAACAGTAAACTTGGTCAAAAATTTTGAAACAAAAGAGAAATTGACTATTCTCATGAAGAGGCACAGAAAAAAAAGCTTGTGACAAGTCTATGACGGTGAACCATTCAGCATCACATGGAATCTGAAACAGCATCACAGCTGGATTTGGCACCACGGGGTAAAATTTGTTCACAATGACATTTAGGGGGTCATTACAACATTGGCGGTAAAAGCCGCTTACCGCTGTGCAGAAGACTGCCAATACACCGCTGCGGCCGTGGAATTGCGCCACAGCTATTATGACCCACATCTCGGAATCCGCCGAAATTCAGACACCCACACAAGTCCGCCACACCAAAGGTCAGTGATAATCTGGCGAAAACAAATCCTCCACCGTCACGCCAACAGAAACACACCCATGCTATCACGACCCACGAATCCACGTGGTGGTCTTTCAACCGCGGTATTCCATTGGCGGTACACACCGCCGCGCTCAAAATACACACACATCTCCAAAACACCGCCACATTGGACAATTCAAAATACACACACCTGATACACATACAAACACCACTCCCACACAGCCAACACAATATAAAACACCCACCCACATCACCCACAAACCCCCACAACCAAAAATTATAGACGAAGGCGAGAGAGAGAGCACAGCAATAGACAACCCCACCATCACCCACACAACATCCACGCACAAAACACCCCACACCACTACACATCACCACACTCATCACCACATACACCACCCCACACATCACCTACACCACCCCATGGCACGCCAAAGACACCCCAGGTTTTCGGAGGAGGAGCTCAGGGTCATGGTGGAGGAAATCGTACGGGTAGAGCCACAGCTGTTTGGTTCACAGGTGCAGCACACCTCCATAGCTAGGAGGATGGAGCTATGGCGAAGAATCCTGGACAGGGTCAACACAGTGGGATAGCACCCAAGAAATCGTGACGACATCAGGAAGAGGTGGAACGACCTACGGGGAAGGTGCGTTCCGTGGTCTCCAGGCACAACATCGCGGTTCAGAGGACTGGCGGTGGACCCCCACAACTAACAACATGGGAGGAGCTGGTCTTGACCATTATGCATCCAGAGGGCCTCGGAGGAGTCGGTGGAGTATGGACACTGGTAAGTCAAATCTTAACTATCACATCCCCCACCCTACCTGCATGCTATCACACACCCCCACCCTCACACCCTCCCCTATCACTCCAACTCCTCACTAATGTACTAATAACACAAACCACACATCCCAACACCAAGCCCTGCATGACACAACAAAGCATGGACACCCATCACTAAATCATGCCCACTGCACATACCCATAAAACCCCCAAACCATCATCACACAAGCCCCCACACAGGAATGCTAGCACTGGGGTACACGGTCACCCACCCATTGCACACCATGACACACACAGATGCAATAATCATGCTTTTACACCCCTGCAGGACCACTACCTACCGTCATCAGACAGGAGGGTCCAGACATCTCTACCCCACCCACAGAAGAGGCCCACAGTGATGACAGCAGCTCTGGCCAACTGGATCCAGATGACCAGTCCGGACCATCGTGGGCCTCGGGACAGTCGGTTCCCCTCACACAGGCACAGCCCAACACTGACCTTCCACCCTCTGGAAACACCAGTACAGCACCCACCCAGCAGGCCTATACCTCCGTCCCCAGGACACGTCAATCAGCTGTGTGTCCACCACTACAGGGAACCCAGGATAACCCACCACCCCAACAACAACAGGGACCTGGGGGCAGTGGTAGTGGGCACACGGTCCAGGGGACGGAGGCCCAGGAACACAGGGGAACTGGGAGGACTGCTGTGTGACAGGGGACGGATAGGCCAAGGGAACCCACTCTCCACGAGGCCCTCTCCTCCATCATACCACCACTCCCAGGAGACGATGGCTACGGTCCTGGCCAAGTTTCAGGAGACCCAGCACCTGCAGGAGGAACAGTATTTGGGCTTCAGGGTTGAACTCAAAACCATCAGCTCCGCCCTGGGCACCATCGTAGGGGTGCTGAAGGACATACAGAACACCATGAGGGACACCGTGGCACTCCAAGGGGCCCCTGACACTAGCCTGGACGATGAACTGCCCACCACCTCCGCCGGCGCTAGTGGACAGGATGCCCCGCCACAGGACCAGCAACCCACCCCCTGCAGACAGAGAACCACTGCGCAAGCGGTCCCTGAGATCCAGGAACAGGACAGAGCACGATGGCAAGACCCCCGTCAAGAAATGAGACCACCCTGATTGTCATCCCACTGTCCCACTTTGTAACCCTGTCCATATTGGAACTGCCCCAGCTCCACTTCCTATGCCCATATGGGCAGTGCACCTGTGAGACTAATAGACTGGACTCTGCAATGGACATTCCTCCACCATCCCCCATCACCATTTTACCACCCCCTCCAATAATTAGCACTTCAATAAACACCCTTGAAGCACAAAACAATCTGGAGTCAGTCTGTGATTTTGAAAATGTGTATTAGCTATGACAATGACAAAATCCGTTCAAAAATGTAATGTCAACATACCTATGTCACACATCACAAGTCCATGAAGGATGCAAGCAGATGACACACGTTGGTAACCACACCTGTGAAACCGTAATGGAAATATTGCTGTATGACTGAGTCCCTATTGTCAATGTCTTCTTCCTCTGCTTCCTCCTCATCACTGTCCACAGGCTCTACAGCTGCCACAACACCGTCATCTGGACCATCCTCCTGCAGAAAAGGCACCTGGCATCACAAAGCAAGATTGTGAAGCATAGAGCAGGCGATGATGATCTGGCACACCTTCCTTGGTGAGTAGAGTAGGGAACCACCTGTCATATGGAGGCACCTGAACCTGGCCTTCAGGAGGCCGAAGGTGCGTTCGATCACCCTCCTAGTCTGCCCATGAGCCTCATTGTAGCATTCCTCTGCCCTGGTCCTGGGATTCCTCACTGGGGTCAATAGCCATGACAGGTTGGGGTAACCAGAGTCCCCTAATAGCCACACCCGGTGCCTCTGGAATTGACCCATCACATAAGGGATGCTGCTATTCCGCAGGATGTAGGCGTCATGCACTGAGCCAGGGAACATAGCATTTACCTGTGAGATGTACTGGTCTGCCAAACATACCATCTGTACATTCATTGAATGATAACTCTTCCGGTTCCTGTACACCTGTTCACTCCTGTGGGGGGGAACCAGAGCTACATGGGTCCTATCAATGGCACCTATGATGTTAGGGATATGTCCCAGGGCATAGAAGTCACCTTTAACAGTAGCCAAATCCTCCACCTGAGGGAAAACGATGTAGCTCCTCATGTGTTTCAGCAGGGCAGACAACACTCTGGACAACACGTTGGAAAACATAGGCTGGGACATCCCTGATGGCATGGCCACTGTTGTTTGAAATGACCCACTTGCTAGGAAATGGAGCACTGATAGCACCTGCACTTGAGGGGGGATTCCTGTGGGATGCCGGATTGGTGACATAAGGTCTGGCTCCAACTGGGTACACAGTTCCTGGATTGTGGCACGGTCAAACCTGTAGGTGATGATTAAATGTCGCTCCTCCATTGCCAACAGGTCCACCAGAGGTCGGTACACCGGAGGATTCCGCCATCTCCTCACATGTCCCAGCTGACGGTGCCTAGGAAGGACAACAGCAACCACAGAGTCAAGCAACTCAGAGGTATGTACCCACAGCTACACAGAACACGAAACAAAATCCAAAAAGTTGTCTGTATGTGTGTTGAGTCCAGGCCTAGGTATGTGTGACACAGTTGAAAATGAAGCCATGTGGGCCCCTGAAAAGGCGGCTGCCTGACCTCTAAACTGGGACAATGGGATGTGAGGTAACTGCGCTGGCGTTGTACACCGTCGCGGTAGGCGGTCGAAGACCGCGGCGCAGTGCTGCATTGGTTAACATTGGACCCTATGGGTCCCAGGAGTCAATGATGAAGTGCGCCGGCGGTGATGATACGCACCGCCGCGGACGTCACCGCCGCGGACGTGACCACCATTTTCTATCTGTTCAATCACTCGATACCTGATCTTCGACAGGAGAGGACCTACACTGCAAGTGCTGCTGTGACCTCGGTCTTGAAGAGACAATGGCACGTGTGTCTGGGGAAAGGGCCCCTGCCTTCACTGCACAGGAGTTGGAGAAGCTCGTGGACGGGGTCCTCCCCCAATACACGCTACTCTACGGTCCTTCAGACCAACAGGTGAGTACATAGGGTGCAAGTTGTATGGGCTATGCCTGGGTGGAGAGGGCTGGATGTAAGAAGGAAGGGGGCAGAGTTTTGCGAGCATGAAGTACTGTGAATGCATGTGCCACATGGCAAGGGTAGGGATGTGGGCCAGTCACTTCGACAGTGCAGTTGGTAATGACTTCTCTTCTTCCCCTGTACATGTCATGTAGGTCAGCGCCCACCAGAAGAAGGATATTTGGCGTGCCATCGCCAAGGATGTCAGGACCCTGGGGGTCCACCAGAGACGGTAGCACCCACTGCCGTAAAAGATGGGAGGACATTCGCCGCTGGCGCAAGAAGACGGCGGAGGCTCAGCTGGGGATGGCCTCCTAATGTGGGAGGGGTGCCCATCGCACCATGACCCCCTGGATGTTCCGGATCAGTAGCGGTAGCGGTGGCCTACCCTGAGTTGGATGGGCGGATGAGGGCATCACAGCAGACACAAGGGGGTGAGTACACTCTCATTCTGCTGACTTTGCGCGCAGTGGAGGGGTCTGGTGGGGGAGGAGGGCTCTGGGTTTCCCTAGGCCAGGGCGAGTTCCGTAGGCTAGGCCCCTCCGTAATGCAGGCCATGTGGCACTCCACCCCACCTCTGTAGAGTGCCAAGTACAGGTATACATGCCCCTGTGTCATCTATGTGTGCAGATGTCCACCATAGCCATGTAGGCCATATCCCAGGAACTGCATCTGTAGAGCCGAACAGCGCGGCGTAGTGCAGGGGGCTGCTGTGTCTGTATTGTCCGCCAACGGTAGCGGTAGGCCATGCACTCAACCTGTCTTTCTTCTGTTTCCCCACCCCTTTTTGTGCTCTCCCTGTTCTTTTGTGCATCAGCATCATCAGGCGGAGGTACAGTGGCACTGGAGCACGAGGGGGCTGCATCCCACATGGCCATGGAGGGCCACACCACGGACTCAGCATACACCAGTGGGACGGAGGGCGAGGGGAGCTTCACGGCGGTCACCGGATCAGCAACCAGCGACACGGACTCGTCCTCCGATGGGAGCTCCCTTGTGGTGGCGGCAACATCTGTGCCCCCACTTCTACAGGTACAGCCGCCACACCCCTACCATCACCGCCCTCCCAGCAGTCCCTCAGCCTTCGCCCCGTGCCCGCTCACCCAGGAGGGTGGGCATCACCTTCACCCCAGGCACCTCAGCCTTCGCCCGTGCCCGCTCACCCAGGAGGTGGGCATCACCTTCGCCCCAGGCACCTCAGCCCCTGTCCCAGTCACCTCTGCTGCCCTCAGTGAGGAGGCCATTGACCTCCTCAGGTCACTCACTGTTGGGCAGTCTACCATTGTGAATGTCATCCAGGGTGTAGAAAGGGAGTTGCAACACACTAATGCATTCCTGGAGGGCATTCATTCTGGTCAGGCTGCCCATCATCGAACCCTGCAATCTCTGGCCTCAGCACTGATGGCAGCCATTGTCCCTGTGTCTAGCCTCCCCCCTCCAACTTCCTCCACGCAGACCCAATCCCCTGTATCTCTCCCTATCTCAAGCACACCATCAGACCAGCCTGCACACACCTCAACACACAAGGGCAGCTCAGGCAAACATAGGCACCACACATCCCACAGGCACTCACACAAGCATCACCCACATACAGACACAGCAACATCCACTGCCTCCACTGTGTCCCCCTCCTCGTCGTCTCCCTCCTCCCTCCCAATGTCGTCTACACTCTCACCTGCATGCACTACCACTACACCCACTAGGACTCGCACCAGGACACCCACCACCACACCCCGCTCACCTGCACTCACCACCCCCACTACCATTTACACGTCCCCTGTGTCCTCTCCCAGTGTGTCTGTGACGCCCGCTCCCAAAGTACACAAACGCGGGCACACACACACCCAATATCCATCCACCTCACGACAGCCTCCAGAACATGCACCTGCACCCAAATCATCAAAAGTTACACCTCCTACAACCACCTCCTCTTCCTCCACTCCCATACCCCCTCCAGCTACCCGTCCCAGGAAAAGTTTCTGACCAACGTTGACCTCTTTCCCACCACCCCCCCTCCAATTCATAGGTCCCGTACTAGCACCTCAGCCAAAAAATCTCCAGTACCAGTTGTGCCTGTTAGAGGTATGTGGAGTGCACCGGGCACCAGGGCAGCCAGTGTGACACAGAGCCAAAGCACAGCCAGTCCCCACACTGTGAAGCACCAGAAGTTGGACAGTGCCCGACGGGAGAGGGGGAAGACTCCTGCTGGCAAAGCCGCTCACAAGGGTCCCAGGGGGAGTGTTGAGTCAGCTGTGACTCCTCCCAAAGTGGGGAAGGGGCAGAAGAAAGCGCCAAAGTCTGGGAAGAGCAGCACGACAGAGAAGGCCGCCATCATCCCCGCTGCCCAGGACGCCACCGCCAGCCCCATCGTCACTGGTCAGGAGACCACCGCCAGAGTCAGTGCCCAGGAGGGCAGCCCCATCGTCACTGGTCAGGAGACCACCGCCAGAGTCAGTGCCCAGGAGGGCAGCCCAATCGTCACTGGTCAGGAGACCACCGCCAGAGTCAGTGCCCAGGAGGGCAGCCCAATCGTCACCGGTCAGGAGACCACCGCCAGAGTCAGTGCCCAGGAGGGCCCCAGCAGCCACAGCCCCGCTGGGCAATGAGGGACCGCCATGGCAAACACCGCTGCACAGGGCAAAGACCGGCATGGCAAGCACCGCTGAACAGGTCAGAGACTGCCAAGTCAAGCACCGCTGAACAGGGCAAGCACAGCTGAACAGGGCAAAGACCGCCATGGCAAGCACCGCTGAACAGGACAAGCACCGCTGAACAGGGCAAAGACCTGCATGGCAAGCACCGCTGAACAGGTCAGAGACTGCCAAGTCAAGCACCGCTGAACAGGGCAAGCACAGCTGAACAGGGCAAAGACCGCCATGGCAAGCACCGCTGAACAGGGCAAGCACCGCTGAACAGGGCAAGCACCGCCAACTCAAGCACCGCTAGCCCATGTGCGGCAGGGGCAGTGATGGAACTGGGACCGTCACGGGGAGAGTGATGCACTCTGGGCACCAGTCCCCCTCCAGAACCAGTGGAGAACAGCATCCACTACCTCAGTCCTTAACAGGATGAAGCACTCTGGGCACCAGTCCCCCTCCAGAACCAGTGGAGAACAGCATCCACTACCTCAGTCCTTAACAGGATGAAGCACTCTGGGCACCAGTCCCCCTCCAGAACCAGTGGAGACTGTTATCCACTTGAGAGACTGTGGCTTTGCACTCCCCAGGATGGTACAGTGGGCAAACCACCCACTGAAAATACTTGTGAGACTGTGGCTTGGCACTCCCCAGGATGGTACAGTGGGCAAACCACCCACTGCAAAGACTTGTGAGACTGTGGCTTTGCACTCCCCAGGATGGTACAGTGGGCAAACCACCCACTGAAAAGACTTGTGAGACTGTGGCTTTGCACTCCCCAGGATAAAGCAGTGGGCAAACCACCCACTGCAAAGACTTGTGAGACTGTGGCTTTGCACTCCCCAGTATGGTACAGTGGGCAAACCACCCACTGAAAAGACTTGTGAGACTGTGGCTTTGCACTCCCCAGGATACATCAATGGGAATGGAGCCCCATCTTGGATCTGGCGTGGTGCTGTCATCCGGCTGAGGTGCCCCCCCTTCCCTTCCCTCTGAGGTGCCTGTTGTATTTCGATCTGATGCCCCTGCAGTGTTCTCTCCGTTTCTGGTCAGGTATCTGATGTGGGCCTCGCCCATGCATTTTGGACCCAGTGGCCCACAGACATTGAATGATACATACCTGCACTACTAATCGTGATGTATAATTTTTTTAATGTGTACATATATCTGTATATTAGCTTACAATATTTTGATACATTACAATGCTTGAACTCATTTCCTTTTGTCTTTGCATTCTTCCGGGGGGGTTGGGGGTTGTTACTGTGATGTTTGGAAATGCATTGGTGTGTGTGTTGTAGTGTGCGAGGGTCGGGGTGGGGGTGTTGCGTGTGTGTGTCCCTGACTTTTGCCTCCCCCCTCCCCTATGTCGTAGGTGCAGTACTCACCGTTGTCTTCGGCGCCGGCATTGCTGATGATCGTAGAGGAGCAGGAAGACTATAGCAGGGAGTATTTGGAGTTCCGGCTCCATGCTGCCCTCCTTCCTCGTGGAGTGTGTTAAGGTGAGTGTTTTCCCATTGAAATGGCTGTTTCCGCAGTGTTTTTATCCACGGTGAATCCGCCCCGGTGGCGGATTGGCCTGTTGTAATACTGTGGGCGGTACTTTGTCCTCCCCCTGTCTGTTGGCGGTGACTGCCGCTCTGCATGTCTGTACCGCCGTGGCGGTCGGAGTGTTAAAGTGGCTGTCTTTGTTGGCGGTTTCCGCCACAGTCATAATTCTCTTTTTTTTTCGCTGGCCTGTTTGTGGTATTACCGCCGCTTTAACACCGTCCGCCAGGGTTGTAATGACCCCCTTATTTTTCTCAAATCCTGGACAATTCGAACCTTTCCACAGGGCTTTATCAATCCCATTATCTGTGAATTACATGGGCTGCTCAACACTTCTTTCAAGACCCCTTGTTTTACACATTCTCCAATTATGTGAGCAACCTTTATAAGGATGTCCTGTGGCACATGATACTGGGGAAACATTCAGCTCAACTCCCTTTATCGGGCCTATCTCTTTCCCTGTCAAATCCCACACTTTATCTTCAACTGTTCCCTGCAAATCAGGAGGAAGCTCCTTCACAGTGAACACTGGAAAGAAATTAATCAGACGGTACTCCTCATTTATCATCTCACAATCGGTCTCTGGAGCTAGGTCCTCCTCATCATCACTATTCGTCTGTATCTCGATTCCATCATTTGAGCAGGTAATCGAGTATCTGGCTTTACACAGCAAGTCTCTTCCCAATAGGGATACTGGACTTGAATCACAGACTACAAAGTTGTATAATCCTTTAACGTTGCCAGCTTTAACCTGATCTGGTTCTGTAATTGGATTGGTAAAATACTGATTTGCTACTCCTGCAATCTGAACTGTCTTTCCTGAAAGGGACAAGTTCAGAACTTTTGAAGTTCTCATTGTAGAGCGTGTAGCTCTTGTGTCAATCAAGAATGAAACTTTGTGAACCATTACCTTTCCTTTCTCATATGGTCCTTTCTAATCTACTTCTAACGATGCTGCAAGCACACATTCCTCTTCATCCGAACTCTTGCTAATCCAATCATCATTTATTCCATTCTCACTGTGTAGCAGAAATTGGGGAACTGTGTTATTCCTTTGGTTAGACCTCTGACCTGTGACCTGTTGGGGAAGCGTCACCTGCTTCCGTTCCATTGGGGCTTGAGGTATTTGAATTTGCTGTCTAGGAACCTGCTGTTGCATTGGCTGTAACTGTGTCACTTAGACATGTGGTATTTGTACCTGCTGCACGAGTTGAACATTTTGCATTTGATACACATTATTTTGAAAATCCAGATTATAACCTCTCATTGTCATTCCTCTCATGTTTTGAAACAAATTGAGGTTTACTGAACAATGCCTTCCTGCACCATCATCGGACACTCCCATTTCCAATGTACGACTGCTATGCAAGCGTCACAAGGCAACACTCTTCATTCCCTGCACATTATTCTGAACCACTACAGTACTCAAATCAGGGCTACAGTTTCCATTACCAATTCCCCGTGACCTCTACCTCTCATATGGTTGGTGACACTTTAATCTGCATCACCATCGCCTTTTCTTTCAATTTTCTCTGCCACAACTCAATCTCGTCACTACAGTACTCTGCATACTGCAACACCTCATTAGTCAGCTTTGCTTGCCAGCAAATCAAAGGACTCTTAATAATCCGGCCAATTTCAGGTCTCAATCCTTCCACAAATCTGAACACAAAATAAATCATGCCTTTCGGCTCGATCATTTCTGTACCACTGTATTGCTTAAATGTCTGCAACAATCTCTTGTAATGCTCATGTTTTGACTCCTTTGCATCCTGAGCTGTCCTGTCTATTCTATACCAGTCAATGTTTTTGGGTGAAATTCTCATTTTAAGAAATTTAATCACTTTGTAATAATATTTCATTACTTCAGGAGATGGCAGACCCGTATTCGGACCTCTCGCTGGTTCCTTTGTCGGCCAATCTATACTCCTCTTCCACTCCATCCACAGATCAGCTGGGACTGCTATCTCTAACAGAGTGTTCAGGTCTTCCCACAGTCACTCTGTAAGTTTTTTGAACCTGTCTGACTGCTGGTACCATTCTCTCTCAACCTGGTATAGTCATTCGTAAAGGACAGAATATCATTTCTGCTCCAATGGACATGAACAAAATTCCCTCCTGGTATCTTTCTCATTGGTAATATTTTAATTTGATCCTTTCTCTGCTGCACATCTGCAGTCAGCTCCACAGATTTCCTTTTTATTTTATCTCTTTTCTTTGCCCATCTGCCTTCCCATTTGTACAATGCTACCCTAATACTCCATTTCAAATGGTTTGTCTTCTGTATTTCTAAGCCATACTTCTTTGCCAGGTCTTCTAACCTTTCATGCACATTGCTCACTTCCCTCATAATTTTTGGGCACAGATATTTCAATTCTGCTTTTGTGTAGGACTCTAGTCTGTTCACACCTAAGGTTCCTTCAATGAGCTCACCCGCTTCCATTCCTAGTCTTGTGTAGTTCAAGTACTCCTCTTCCATTGCAGTGAAATATTGTTGGCCTGGGCATGTGGCACTTGTTGCACCACTGGGTTCGGGTACTGAAGCCTCAGTAATTTCAGGCTCTGACTAACATTCGACCCTGTGACAGTATCCGGAGGTACTCCGAATGGACTAAGGTCTAGCAATGATCTCGATCCGCCAAAGGTCTACCCCACAGAGAGACTACTTGGATATTCCCATTAAGTCCTCCCCTCATTGAATTCTGACTCAGAACTCCCTGTCCATTTGCACGATTTTTCTCCTGTGTGAACAAATGTACAACTGGACCAATGGTGACAGGTACAGACACAACATCTGGGTTTGGTCTAACACTGAAGTTCTGTGGGTGCATAGTTCCCACATTCTGGCTCATCAGTACGGACCTGTCTGACTGTGTCCCTATTATCGGTGTGTAAGTTGGCACTGCTTGTGACTGCACTTGAGGCAGTAAAAGTGGATTTGGCTCTGTCTGAACCAACATCAGTTTCGGGAAAACCTGTCCTTTTGGCACTATTAAGTTTGTGGCAGTTTCCACTATGGGTACATCATGGTAAATTCTCAGGACATTCAACTGTGGCACATGATTTTGTGCTACTGGAGTAATAGATGCATTAAGACTGCGCTGCGTTGGGCTCTGTGTCATGCTAGGATTAATCTGCACTGGACTCTTCATGTTAACCTGGGTCGGACCTGATTCACTCTAGTGCTTGGACTATTCTCTTGCACTACATATGGTGGGGGACGGTTTCTCAGTAACTGCTAAATAAACTCATCATTGTCTGACTCTTCCTCAAATGTTAAAGATCCTCTAGACTCCTTTGATCTCTGCTCCCTACTCTCGGAAGGGCTTCTGTTTCTTTTTCTGGTAGCTTTCCTTCCTTCTCCCTCGCTGTCTTGTGTAATCGCTGGAAATATTTGAATCCCCTTTAAAGTCGCTACTCTCCACAATTTCTGACCACTGTCCCATCTAGCCTCCCCTAGTGTCTTTTCTGTCTTTTTCAATCTCCTCTCAAATTTCTGTTGTTGTCGCTTTTGCTGCCTGGATACTAACTCTTAGATTGCTAATGCCTAATACTGTTCTGGTCTCGGAGGGGGTTTCAGATCATACAGCACCCTCCTTAGATTCTTTAGGCTCCTCAAATTAAATGTTCAGTGGGCAGGAAACCCCAAGCTCCCACCCTTTTCTGTCACTTTGCACCATTGTTTCAACCAAAGACATGGCATGACACCCTGCTCCGCAATCACAATGTAAGCTGGTGTACCTTCTGGCGGTGCAGTATCCCTGTTACTCATTGTAATGTACATATCTTCCCTTAAAGCACTCTTTAAAGCTTTTACATTTTTTATTTTTATGATCTTTATGTTATTCAAAATCAAATCAGGAAGTGACTTTTAATCCCAGAATTCTCTTCAAACACCTTCTCAACCAATTGTGCTTCACGGACAGCTGCCAGTCCGTGTGACCCATCTCACTAACTAACCTATCCCAGCGCAGCTCCAATGACATCACACTCACACATATTGCAGCTGACAAAGTCTTGCAGCTTGTCCTCCTAAACTGAGATTCACGCCAAACTAATGTGATTTATTGCAAGCACTAAACAAAATCAAAACCCAATTTGTCAGTTAACTACAGGTAAGGTAACACAATTGCTTCAGAAACTTTACAGATTTTTAACTGATGGAGTTTTGCTCTAGCAGCTACTCCTTCTTTCTCAGTTTCCATGATTCGCAAGCAAAATTTGACCCGCAAATTTTACTCTCAACTGATCAGTGGGTCTGTCCTGGTGCACATAGGACTCGCCAGATCACAGTCGAAAATTATTTTGCTCACTTTGACTCACATTTTTACTTGTCGACCACGCCCGATCGATCTATTAAACCAGACAAATTGCAAGAAAAACCAAGTGTCTCATACACTTTTTCAATATACTCCGGAGTCTTAGACCACACAGGGTCTGTATACCAATTTGTCAGCACAAAGCACCACACATGTGAAGTTCGACGACTTCCCTACTCTCACACATTGGACTATGCAAACTCCTTCTACATCTTCATTTGGAGTATGCAAATTGCCTAAAACCTCAAAAACATCACAATTCACATGCGATTTGGCAGTCAGGTTACCCCCTGTCCAAGCAACGACCCTCACTCTAGTCAGGGTAAGTCACACGCAATCCAAATTATCCTGTGCCCACCCTGTGGTAGCTTGGCACTGAGCAGTCAGGCTTAACTTAGAAGGCCATGTGTAAAGTATTTGTGCAATAAATCATACAATACCACCATGCAGCACCACAAAAATACACCACACAGTGTTTAGAAAAATATATAATATGTATCTGGTTAAATGCAGGTCAAAACGATCAAAGATGCAATAAGTAAATGTAGAAATATCACTGAAAAGTGATATAAAGTGTTTTCAGTCTTTTAAAAGCAAAAAAAGTCTCTTTCAAGCACAAAGTGGTTCGCGTGAAAAATCTCTGCAAAGAACCGCAGAGGAGGAGAAACGTGGAAACAAAGGGGCGTGCGTCGATTTCTTGGGGCACACACGGGGATGCGTCATTTAGTTTCCACACAGGGATGGCTGTGCGACGATTTCGGGCACTCAGTCGTGGATCCTCTTCGGGTTGCAGGGTTTTCAGACGCCCCAGGGACGATGCATGGATTTTCTGCACTGGTAGGATGAAGTCACAGGAGCTACATTGATCCGGTTGGCATTGCGTCACATTTTCTACCGCACGTCAGGTGGTGCATCAATTTCTCTCTGTAAGTCGGGTTCGGTCGTTCCAGTTCGGCTATGCATCGATCCAGTGGGCCATGCGTCAAATTTCCGGTTGTTACTCTGGCGCTGCGTTGATCTTCTTGTTGCGATGTCGGGCTGC
Source organism: Pleurodeles waltl (assembly GCF_031143425.1). NCBI lineage: Eukaryota > Metazoa > Chordata > Amphibia > Caudata > Salamandridae > Pleurodeles > Pleurodeles waltl. Next base: position 353,961,227 of record NC_090438.1, read on the forward strand.
GTCATTCCGGTTCGGCGTGAAATTTTCACCTCGGTGCAGGCTGTGCGTAGTTTCGGGCAAGCTGTGCATTGAATTTCGCCGCACAAGGAGTCCTTTTTTAACAGGTGAAGTATTTTTGGTCCCGAGACTTCAGGGAACAGGAGGCAAGCTCTATCCAAGCCCTTGGAGAGCACTTCTTCACCTCAGCCAGAGAGCAGCAAGGCAGCAGAGTAACAGCAAGGCAGCAGTCCTTCACAGAAAGCAGTCAGGTGAGTCCTTTGGGCAGCCAGGCAGTCATTCTTCACAGGATGCAGGTTCTGATTACAATTTTCTTCTCCAGGAAGTGTCTGAGTTCGAAGGGGCAGAGGCCCTGTTTATATACCCAAATGTGAATTTGAAGTGGGGGTGACTTCAAAGAGTGGCTTAGAAGTGCACCAGGTCCCCTTTCAGTTCAAACCTGTCTGTCAGGGTCCTAGTAGGGGGTGTGGCAGTCCTTTGTGTGAGAGCAGGCCCTCCACCCTCCCACCCCAAGAAGACCCATTCAAAATGCAGATGTATTCAAGTGAGGCTGAGTATCCTGTGTTTGGGGTGTGTCTGAGTGAATGCACAAGGAGCTGTCAAATAAACCCAGCCAGACATTGATTGTAAGGCACAGAAAGATTTCACAGAAATGCTCAAAAGTGGCATTTCTAAAATAGTAATATTAAATCTAACTTCACCAGTCAGCGGGATGTTATATCACCATTCTAGCCATACTAAATGTGACCTTCCTACTTCTTTCAGATCAGCAGCTACCACTCAAAGAATGTATGAGGGCAGCACCAATGTTAGCCTATGAAGGGAGCAGGCCTTATAGCAGTGTAAAAATGAATTTACGAGTTTTACACTACCAAGACATGTAAACTACATAGGTACATGTCCTGCCTTTGCCTACACAGCACCTTGCCCTATGGGTTACCTAGGGCATACATTAGGGGTGTCTTATATGTAGAAAAGCGGGAGTTTTAGGCTTTGCAAGTACTTTTAAATGCCAAGTCAAATTGGCAGTGAAACTGCACACACAGGCCGTGCAATGGCAGGCCTGAGACAAGGTTAAGGGACTACTTAAGTGGGTGGCACAATCAGTGCTGCAGGCTCACTAGTAGCATTTAATCTACAGGCCCTGGGCACATATAGTGCAGTCTACTTGGTACTTATAAGTAAATTAAATAGTCCAATTGGGTATGATCCAATGTTACCATGTTTAAAGGAAGAGAGCATGTGCACTTTAGCACTGGTTAGCAGTGGTAAAGTGTGCAGAGTCTAAAAACCAGCAAAAACAGTGTCCAAAAAGTGGAGGGAGGCAGGCAAAAAGTTAGGGGTTACCACCCTAAGGCTGTCAGGTCTAACAGCCACCATTTGCGAATGCATAATAGCCTTTCACGATTTAAGAAAGGCATTCGCAGTGAAATTGGATGGAGTTGCATTTCTTAATAGCGATTCCCTAATAATGATTGCGACTATCTTGGAATCACTATTAGGGAATCACTATTTTCTTACATATCATTTTTCATTTCTTAAATAGCAATTTCTTAAAATTCGCTATTTAAGAAATGCAAAAGAGTACTTTGCTACATCTGGCCCAAAGGTCTTATTTTTTTATTCTAATCTTCAGTTCTAAATTTGTAAAGCCACTATAGATATAGATTGTCTCCAAAACATTGGCTGTCATTTTAGAGATCAGACACCTATCTCCAACAACAATATATTCCAGTAGATGGACCATGCTAGTAGTGTGTTGCTGTATTAACCCATGTGACCCTTTACAAGCTGAAAATGTAGGATTGCTCAATTTGCAGCTTTTCTAGCCAAGGCAGGTCCGACTTTGGGGACATTAACGAGCCTTTGACATAGAAGTTCAGTCTACATATTCCAACCTACTCGTTTGAAATTATTTTCATAGTGTTCAAATTAAGTTACCTCCTACACCTTTAGATGTACCTTCAATAGGTCTTATTTCATTTGTGACAGTCTCCATGAAGCCATAATTTTAATTCATAGATTCTTTTCCACTTACATTTCTTACATAGATTGCAAGACTATTGGTGGCTTGAAGGCTCTTTCTGCATCTTCTTTCTTTACTGCATCTTTGTAGGTAACGTCACGCTAAACTAGAAACCTTTCATTTTACTGAAGGTGATTTCTGAATTTCATTATTTCAAGTGCTTTCCACACTAACTTTCTTTCCTCCCCTTGTCATACAAAGGACAACTAAGCTGCACATTCTTTTTTATCGCAGCAGGGTTTTTAGCCAGGTCAATCACTGACCTTTTTGTAGCTTTTCAGTACAGCAACTATAAAAAGCTGCAAACAATCTCCATCATTTTATCAACACTTTTACAAACTAGCTGGTAAAGCTCTACCTTGTACCCTTTGAACAAAGTCATTTACGTATGCACTTCAAAGAAGAATTCTAATCACTGGCATTGCAAGTGTGTTCTAAATGCAAGCAACGAAAATTGTTTACCATACTTCCAATTTGGTAGTAATATGCAGCCATAATTGTGGTGCAGTGGACTCAACACAGCCCTGGACGACATTGCCACTGCATTTGCTGGACTTTTGTTAGCTACTCCCCTATTTCAGTGTCTGGCCTTTTGTAGAGCAGACAATTGTGCCTCCTGATAATCTTTCTCTTAATATTACTGTTTGGATGTGCGCAATAGAATACACTACTAATGCAGCATAGTGGGGCTTCAGAGCTTTTTTGCTTTAAAAATATTATATAGGAGTTCTCAACCTTGTTTTAGAAGTGGTTAATAAACAAAAACTGCAAGAGCTAGCATCCATTAGAAGAACAAGTTTATTGACTTTGGGAATACTCTTTCTGCTGGATAGAGTCTTCTGCTGGTCACCTCCTACCTCCCCTCCTGAGGATATGACCAGTTTTGTTTTTTGTTGCTTTCTATGTTTTAGCTCCTCTGACCTGAAATCTTTAGTGCTGGTATAGCCTTCAAGGGACCTCTGTCACTTCAGTTGAACCTGCTCGCATACACAACTAAATATGTACAGAGGCACCTGGCTAAATGCCTGGATCTAGTCCATGCAAATAATGATTATATAAGATATGTGCATAAATCTCTGTATCAAGGTGACATAAAGTGAACCAGGATAAGCTGCTTCCTCTTGAAAAATATGGAGGGCCACCTTCTTTAAAGGTATGTGTGAGTGTGGAGTGTGGAAGCTGGGAGCTGTGTGACTACAGCTGGCAGCCAGCACAACACAAGGCAAGATACATATTTCTGGGCCTTGGTGGAAGCAGATATTTCACCTTCATGAAGGAAACATTATGTAGGTGATGATATAACTGAATTCGGGATAAATGATGGAGACTGCTGCTTTGCCTTTTGTTGCTGTGTATTAACCTGAGTCTACGACAGACATCAAATACAATACATTTAGGCAGGAAAGAGCTGGTCTTTGAGGAGGGAAGAGTAGCAATCAAGGCTGCAGGATAGAACAATTGGGCCAGTGCCCTTCAAAGCCTGTCATGGGCGACAAGAAATAGAGATCATCCCTTGGATATCATCTCTTGTGAAAGCGACTTTAACTACTCAAGTTCCTCTTCCCTCCCTCCTTATAAAGGGCCAGGTAATAATCTTCAGCAATTCACTGGTTGATGGGTTCGCAGAACTTTCTAACCTTATGATGCGCACTGAGCTGCAGGTAATGAAGATGAGTTGCCTATTATGGGCCATACATTCCATGAGTAGCCAGTGACTGGGTAATGCAAATTAATTTATTACTAAGGACTATCAACCCAATGGGTGAGTTGAGGCCCTTTCTGGGTCCCCAGTTCATCAACGCAAGAGTAATAATACCTTACAACAGTCGTTGGTTCACAGCCATTGCCACAAGCCTCACACTTTTATGACAGGATATATAAGCTTAACTCTGCCCTTATATGTAGTCAAAATGGGTTTGGAGAATTGACCCTGCACATATTTGCATCATATTGTTGCCATTTTACGTGGTAATTGCCACCCCAGAGCAATCTTGATTTACTCTGCTAGTTTATGTGAAAGCCATTAAAGCATACAAAAGTGAGCAAGAGTATGCTAGTTTACGTGTTTCCTGAATGAGAGCATTGTATCCATATTTGTTCATATTTATTTTTACCCTGCTGCAATGTGGGCATGTGAGTATACATCCTAGAGTATTTCACTTACCCCCCTGTGCATGTGTGATTCTTTATTAGGTAAAACAGACAATAAATGGTTTACTGGACACACAACCAGGTTAGAGGACAGTCTGTTTGCCCATACTATAATATTTTATCCCAACAGTACCTGTTGCACACACTACGGAAACTGCTGCTCCTCTACAAATTACTGAAAAGCAGAAGGCACAAGCAGGAATGCTATATAAGGGGAAGGGTATATGGTGTGCCAGTATGAACGTAGAGCTGAAAACACTTACGAAATTACATCATCGACCATTTAGGTATATCTGATCATTTAGGATATAGTACTAAATAGAGGGAAAAAACTGAACAACGCAATTATCCGTCGAGAAGGGGCTGAGTGTCAGCGAGCCGATTAACAAGTACATCTAGAGAATAAAAGACCCAAATGTTTTCAGTCCTCCGTTTGATTGTTTTAATCTCAACGTTTTTACCAGCTGTCACTAGCGGTCACTTGGAGCCACCAATCGATTAAAATCAGCGCTGAAAATGAAAGAGGAGCTAATGTTTGCACCTTCTCGTACTACTTGTGTTCTTGCCTAGTTTCGTACTAACATGTTGCTATACAAATATTATGCCAAACGGACTCAGTTAAATAAAAGTCACAACCTTATGTAACAATTAAGTTTCAATTTTGGCGAAAAAAGGTTTGTTTTGAAAAAATAACAGATGTATGCTTATAAACAGAATATTCAACAATAATAAAAGATCATTCTGTAAGGTATTACACTGAATTGAGCAATGTTAATACTCTTAACCAAAAATATAACATTCTGAAAGAATGGTTAATATGGGAAGCCGTTCATGTCAAAATTACAGCTCCCCATATTGGACACCTCCTAAAATGTATAGTGTGCTGGAAGATGAATATGACACACACCAGAATAAATGTACTATCTGTCAAAATAATTATGATACCTGGCAGAGCGAATCTGAATTGAACCAAAACAAATATGAAACCTGGCAGAATGAATATGCTACCTAGTGATTACTATGAATAACACACACACCAAATTGAATAAGAAATATATTGAAATATATATAAATCATACTGAAATTAATATGGCCCTCACTGTAAACAATAAAGCAATCACTGAAACAAATACAATATTCACCAACAAGAATGGAGCATTTCTTGAAATGATTGACTTATGCCAAGAGAAATATAACATACATTGAAATTAATATGGCAGATTGAAAATAATATAAAGTATTGAAATGAATATATTATCTTCTGAAAAGAAAACAATGCACATTGAAATTAATACAATGTACATTGAAATGAACATTAAACATGTTGCAATTAATGTGAATTGTGTTGAAATCAATATTACTGAAATGGCAATGAATATAAGACACACAGAAATGAATAGGAGATGATTGAAAATGAATATGGCTTGTGTTGAAATGAATTCAATCCCATTGAATTGAAGTTGACATGCCTTCAAATGAGTATGACCACAGCTGAAATTCACATGAGATTTGTTAAAATGAATATGGCACGCCTTGAAATTAATATGACACACATTCAAATTAATATGATACATATTCAAATAAATATGATATATGTTAAAATTGATGCATCTTAAAATTAATATGACAAGTGTTAATATGAATATGACATCCATTGAAATAAAGTTAACATTGATTGAAAAGAATATAACACATGTTAAAATGAATAACATGAGTTGAAATGAATATGACCTTCATTGAAATTAATTTGACATGTTTTAAAATGAATACGAGTAACGTTAAAATTATCATGACATTTATCACAATGAATATGGCTTGCATTAAAAGTGACATGATATACATTGACATGATTATCATATATGTTGCAATGGATATGATTCATGTTAAAATTAAGATGTGTTCATATGAATGAAGCATCCATTGAAAGAAATATGACACATGCTAAGATGAATATGACATGCATCGAAACAGATATGAGCTCCACCGAAATGAATTCAACATGTCTTAAACTGAATATGACCAATGCTGAAATTAAAATAAAACTTGTCAAAATGAATATGTTATGCTTTAAAATTTATATGATACACAGTAAAATAAATACTGCATATATTGAAATTTTAATATGACCTATGTTGAAATGGATATGACCCGTGTTAAAATTATTATGACAGGTGTTAAGGTGAATATGACATCCATTGAAATGAATGATGTTTGTAGAAAGGAATATGACACATGTTAAGATGAATATGAGCCACTTTGAAATGAATATCACACCTGGTGAAATTAATATGGCCCACATCAAAAGTAATATGACATTCTGTAACATGAATGTCACACTTTTTGAAATGAAAATGAAACTGTGAGATAAATGTAACATGCTTTAAAAATGAATTAGGTAAATATTGAAATGAACACAAGCCATGTTTAAATGAATATGACTGCTGTTTAAATGAATATGGCTTGCTCTGAACTTATGTTGATTTGCTTTAAAATTAATATTACATATTGAAATTAATGTTACATATTCTCAAAGGGTCGCATTACGAGTTTGGCGGTTTGTGCACCACCATGGCGGCGGCGTGACCACCATCTGCTTGGCAGTCAGACCACAGTATTACGATGCTGGTAGTCCCATAGGGAAAGACTGCTGCAGTCCCGCCCACACCAACAGGCAGCGCAGACCACCGCAGTGGCGAGGGAGATTTCTTCAGTCCTTCTGGTGAAGGGTGAAGACAGGAAGTCCCCAGAGCGTGCACACCATGGAAACTGTTGCAGTTGCTGGCTGGAGCTGAAGTTGCAGAAGAAAAGTATCCCTTGTGGATACTTTGTTGCTGTTACAGCGGTTCCTGGAGCAGGCTGCAGTTGATCCGAGGTCAGGGGGTGAAGTACTAGTTGCAGAGGGTGAAGTAGTAGTTGCAGAGGATTGCTGAAGAAAACTTGCAAGCAGAATCTGAAGAGATCCCACAGGAGAGACCATAAATATCCCTGAGAGGGGGATTGGCTACCTCATCAGGTAAGGACCTATCAGGTGGGGTCTCTGACATCACCTGCTGGCCCTTCAGAGTCGCCCCACACCTTACAAAGCAAGATGGCTGAATTCTGGAACACACTGGAGGAACTCTGGGCACCACCACTGGGGTGGTGATGGACAGGGGAGTGGTTGTCCCCTTTCCTTTGTCCAGTTTCAGGTTAGAGCAGGGGAAAGGGGTCCCTGAACAGCTGAAGACTGGTTTACGCAAGGAGAGCACCATCTGTGCCCTTCAAGGCATTTCTGGAGGCTGGGGGAGGCTACCCCTCCCCATCCTGTAACACCTATTTCCAAAGGGAGAGGGTGTAACACCATGCTCTCAGAGGAAATGCTTTGTTCTGCCTTCCTGGGACTGAGCTGCTCAGACCCCAGGAGGGCAGAACCCTGTCTGTGAGGTGGTAGCAGCTGTAGCTGCAGTGCAAGCCTCAGGGAGCTGGTTTGGCAGTATTGGGTGTCCATGCTGGAACCCCCAGAATGCATGGAATTGGCTCCCCAGTACCAGATTTGGAATAGGGGGACAATTCCATGATCTTAGACATGTTACATGGCCATATTCGGAGTTACCATTGTGAAGCTACATATAGGTATTGACCTATAAGTAGTGCATGCGTGTAATGTCGTCCCCGCACTCACAAAGTTCCGGGAAATGGTCCTGAACTATGTGGGGGCACCTTTGATGGTGCAAGGGTTCCCTCACACTTAGTAACTTTGCATCTAACCTTCAGCAAGTGAAGGTTAGACATATAGGTGACTTATAAGTTACTTAACTGCAGTGAAAATGGCTGTGAAATAGTGTGCACTATTTCACGCAGGCTGCAATGGCAGGCATGTGAAAGAGTTTGTCTGAGCTCCCTATGGGTGGCAAAAGAAATGCTTCAGTCCATATGGATCTCCTGGAACCCCAATACCCTGGGTACCTAGGTACCATATACTAGGGACTTATTAGGGGGGGTCCAGTTTGCCAATTGAAATTGGTAAATGAAGTCACTAGCCTACAGTGACAAATTTAAAAGCAGAGAGAGCATAAGCACTGAGGTTCTGATTAGCAGAGCCTCAGTGACACAGTCAAGCACTATACAGACACACACATTAGGCCATAAACTATATGCACTGGGGTCCTGACCAGTAGGATCTCAGTGAGACAGGCAAAAACATACTGACATACATGTAAAAATGGGGATAACATGCCAAGAAAGATGGTACTTTCCTACAGCAGTATTTCATTATCAGGACATGTAAAATACCCCAGTACATGTCCTACCTTTTAAATACACTGCACCCTGGTCATGGGGCTGCCTTGGGCTTACCTTAGGGGTACCTTACATGTAGTAAAAGGGAAGGTTTGGGTCTGGCAAGTGGGTGCACTTGCAGGTTGAAATGGCAGTTTAAAACTGCACACAGACACTGCAGTAGCAGGTCTGCAACATGTTTACAGGGCTACTCATGTGGGTGGCACAATCAGTGCTGCAGGCCCAATAGTAGCATTTGATTTACAGGTCCTGGGCACTCATGTTGCTCTATACTAGGGACTTACTGGTAAAACAAATATGCCAATCATGGATAAACCAATCATCAGGTCAATTTAGATAGAGAGCACTTGCACTTTAACACTGGTCAGCAGTGGTAAAGTGCTCAAGGTCTGAAAGGCGGCAAAAACTAAATGTAGCACATAGTCGAAAACATATATTTATTTTAGTTAATTAATTTGTCTTCAGAATATGTAATATTAATTTCAATATGTATTGTTAATTTTAAAGCAAATCAACATCGATTCAAGGCAAGCCATATTTAAATAGTGAGCATTTTAATTTACACATGGCTTGTGTTCATTTCGATATGTGCTTTATTCATTTCAAAGTATGCTATATTTATCTTATATAGTTTCATATCCATTTTAATAAGTGCCATATTAATTTAAATGAATGCCATATTAATTTTGATATGGGTCATATCAACTTCATCAGATGTCATATTAATTTGAAAATGGTTCATATAAATCTTAACATGTGTCATATTGCTTTAAATGAATGGTGTATTCGTGTCAGTGGATGTCATATTCATCTTCACTCCTGACATTGTAATTTTAACATGGGTCATATCCATTTCAACATAGGTGAAATTCATTTCAATACATGCAATATTCATGTCGATGTGTATCATATTGATTTCAAAGCATAACATTCATTTTGACAAGTTTCATTTTAATTTCAGCATTAGTCATATTCAGTTTAAGGCATGTTGAATTAACTTCAAAAGGGCTCATATTCATTTCATGTCATATTCATCTTAGCATGTGTCATATTCCTTTCAATAGATGTCTCATTCATATTAACGCATGATATTGATTTTAACATGACTCATACCAATTGCAACACATATCATAATCATGTCAATGTGTGTCATATTACTTTCAATGCAAACCGTATTCATTTTTTTATAAATGTAATGTTCATTGCACATTATATTCCTTTCAGAATAATGCATTTTCATTTCAGTACCTTATATTCATTTCAAGCTGTCATATTCATTCCAATGTGTGTCATATTCCTCTTGGCCTATGTCAGTCATTTCAAGAAATGTCACATTCTTTTTGACAGATATTGTATGTAAACGTAAACGGCAAACGTGTAAACGTGAACTTAAACGTAAAACATAAACGTAAAACATGTTTCAGTGATTGCTTTATTATTTACAGTGAGGGCCATATTTATTTCAGTATGATTGATACATATATTTCAGTATATCTCTTATTCAATTCTGAGTGTGAGTTATTCATAATAATCACTAAGTAGCATATTCATATTTGTTTTGGTTCAAGTCAGATTCACTCTGCCAGGTATCATATTTATTTTGACACATAGTATATTCATTCTGGTGTATTTCATATCCATTTTGCAATACGCTATGCATTCCAGGAGGTATCCTTTATAGGGAGCTGTAATTTTGACATGAACGGCTTCCCATAGGTTGATCCTTTACCGTTGTATATTTGTGTTCAGTATGGCGCATTAGGCAGTTTGATTGCACACTTTCGTTTGTGTTTATTTTATGAATGTAGATTTGGTGCTTGTTAAAGTGGGTAACTTGGGAGCACTTGAAAATGAAAATACTCACAACTATTCAAATATGAGCGCATTCATCACCATTTTCTATAATTCCTATTAAGATAGCACTCATATAATTCATACTCTGGCTCCCTGCCCCCTCAACCATTTAGTATTAGGCCCATTCTACTTCCCTGTTTTCAATACATGCATTTCCACATACCTGCTAATCAATAGTTTGACGTCTGACCAGTCTAGTCTGTTTACAACATATTCCAAAGTTTGTTTGAGATTCCCCGTGAACTCTACATGTTCACATGTATTTTTGGATTCATCTTCGCCTCCTTTGTAAAGACACTTTTTAAAATTATCAGAATAAATTAACACTCATGTAATGAATTACCTCAGCTGAGATGTCCTACAAATTTGGCATATATGAAGGTACTTGTTCTCAACTACTCACACTGCTAATGAGCTCTGAATCCTAAATTAATAATGCTTCTTAATCATAATTTGACCTTGGTTCGAGTTTAATGAAGTTCTTCTGGTTGAGGGAAATGCTTGCTTGAGAATGTTATTTACTGTTTATTAACAATGTTCTGCTCATAATCTTCTGTTTTCTTCTGTATTCTCTAGTTGGGGATGCTGAAACGGTCCCAAGTGTAGAATACAATCCAGCATCCTCTACATGTTTCGTTATGCTTCCTCATCCTGATGCAACAGAAGAGGTTATTGAAGAAGAATCAGAAAATGGACGATGTGTGTGAACATGAATTACAGCATGGGCATTCTTCTCCTAGGGAATGAGATGGTGACTGGAGTCTTGGGGGTAGAGGTGGGGCATTCAACTGATTGACTAGAAAATAATGCAGATAACCAGTCAATAGTATATGCAGTAATAGGACATTTCTTTATAACTGGTTCTTCTTGGCCTATGATCACCCAAAAAGTTTCACCTGGAATGCTGCTCTTTCTCTGTGTATACTCAATCCCACAATACTTCTTTATAATAGTATAGGATATCTTTTTGTGGATGTACACATGCATGAATACAGACTGAGATACACCTTCTGCTTCAAAATCATTTAAATATTTGAACATAATAAAAAAGGATTTAGCTGGTTGACAAGGGCCTAACTAATGATTTAGGTGTTTAATTAATTTATTATATTTGAGTTAAGTTGATTTGTTCTAAAAAGCCTTGAAACATCGTGGACATGCATACTGCCTAGTAACAGAAAAGGAGTCATAGAGCATTTTATGGTTACATACTGCATGTGGAGTATTTAACAATCTTGCATTTTCTGCTTCTAAGGACCATGGGCCAGATGTAGAAAGATTCCAATTTGCGACTTGCAAATTGCAAGTCAGAGCGACTCTTGGAATGTAGGATGGTGTCCCTGACACCATCTGTGACTCGCAAGGGGGTCGTAAAGGCCCACCTCATTAATATTCATGAGGTGGGTTGCAATTTGCGACCCCCTTGTGAGTGGCGGCATTCATAGGGATGGTGGCCTGCTGCGGAAAGCAGACCACCATGTCTGTGACCGCTTTTTAATAAAGCATTTTTTTGTAATGCAGCCCGTTTTCCTTAAAGAAAAATGAGATGCATTACAAAAGCGAAAAATGAAATGCTTTTGTTTCATTTTTTCAGATGAATGTCCATAGGACCATAGGACCACTGCCTGCTCTGAAAAAATGTTTGCAATTCCATTCACAAAGAGGAAGGGGTCCCATGGGGACACCTTCCCTTTTGCGAATGGGTTTCCACCCATTTCAAATGGGTGCAAACTGCGATTGGCATTCGCGGTCACAAACCAATCTGGCATTGCACTGAGACTCGCAATTAGAAAGGGGAGTCGCACTGCGACTTGCAAACCCGTTTTGCGATTCGGTAACCAGGTTACTGAATCGCAAAACCGGTTTTGCGCATTGCATAGTGCAGTTTGCACATTGCTAACAGCGAAAATCGCTGTTTGCGACGTGCAAACTGTTTTCTACATCTGGCCCTATATTACATACATTGCACTGGAGAATGAGCAATTTTTCATCAGTGAATGGGCAATTTTGCATCACATGTTCACCAACAGACCAGCTGAAATGGCAATTATTTTCAGTTCAATTGTCACTCTGACACTGATCAGTCAATGCAAACATTATATCACTTATGTGCATAGATCGGTCAATGCAAATGCTAGTGTAAAGATAGATAGGCAATAGTGCACATTTAGTCTGTCACTGGTGAATACTTTGTAATTAGGCTACAAGAAATATCCATACTATTGAGAAGCTCAAGACACAATGCTATGCCATTGAGGTTGGGTTCAAGCTAAGGTCTCAGTTAAAAGTGCAATGGTTTTTCTCCCTCTAGGTTCTTCAAATCACGGCAGCCAGAGTCGTCAATACCCAGAGATGATTTAAACATAGCACCAAAAGTCATCTATATATTGCAGCTGGTACTTCTTTTTAATGCCTCAAATGATGTGCCCTTCTTTATAATGCAGATTATACAAATCACACACTTAACAAGATAGCCTTCACAGGTCAAAATTCAAAGTCAAAACTATAAACGTTTATCTACATATAGTAGTCATTACCCAAGGAAAAAAGTGATTAGTTTGCTAGATTCAAATCAGCATTAATAATGCATCAAATAATAAAATTGTGAGAGGTAACAAAATAAGGTACAGCTTCAAAGCACGTAAATAGCCAGAACCAAAGTATAGTTCAGCAAGGGGACATGCATAATACTTGTCAGGTAAAGCCTAAATATAAACCACTAGGCGGACTAAAGATGAGTCTGGGTAGTATAAATCAGAAGACAGTCCAACATGGAGTCTGCCTTTGAGAAAGTAAGCAAAAAGTATGACATATCTCCCAAAAGGGAACATTTTATAGGTCTCAGACAGTGAAAGCCAGACTGTTTACGTGATGAGATCTTGCATCATAGAGCTGTACTAATACAGTAACTTGCACATAAGCCAATAGAAATAAGAAAATGTGAAGTATCAAATAAGAAACATTTAGGCACACCTACTGTGTGAAAATGAAGGAAATATTCTTGCATTTTTTTCTTACATTAAACAATTATGAATGGCTGTCTTTCATTTGACCCTGTGCGAAAGGCGTTGAATATTGCAGTACTTGAGAGCGTTCGCAGCAGACTTTCTTTGTTAGGAGGTAAATCAAAACACTTTTTCTAAACCAACAAGTAGACTCTATGAAGAAAACGTCTATTTCACTTATTTTCTCAAATGGAAAAATACAAACACAAACATAAATTGAACAATTTTTATGAATGGATGTCAATGCAAGCTGGCTGTGGCACTGTCTCTTACTACAGCCTTCTTATACTAATTTAAGCACATTCAAATCACCATTATTTTCTAATAATTAAATACACTCTGACACAGAGTATACTAGTCACATACCCTTAACAAGTTAGTTTGGTTTTGTTTAACTTTGACCTCTGAGGCGCTGTGATCTCAGTTTCATTATTTGTATGGAAGTGATTTTGGCCACAGGCTCAGGGCCCTGGAATTTCCAACCTGTTACAGTTCAATGCTCTTCCTTTCTGTTTGCAGTTAACAAAGATCTGCAAATTTGTTGCTCCGTACAAAATTGCGATAACATAAAAATGCTTAGGTGCTGAGAGTGGCCAAATTGCACACACTATCCTCCCAGGCTGTTTGTGCACATGCTAGAATACAGTGTTTTCCACAAAAGGAGTATTTTACTTTCAGATTTGTGAATGCAATAGAACATGTTGTTAATGGAGTAGTATTGTTTTTTCTTAAATGTTCTGTATATAAACAAAATGGACATTTCTTGCCTTCAAGAGTCATGCTAGGAATGGTGGAAAAGAAAATGCAGACGTGTGGCGAGGGAGAATATCTACATGAACCATTTGAGGTGTGTAAATGTAGGCATTCCTGCTTCAGAGCGGAGGTGCTGCTAGCTACATTCGAGAATCCCCTAGACAAGGAACACCTTTGCAGTGATAGTGCAGTAGTTGATTGGTAACAGAACATCTTTTGCTTCCAGAAGGAAGTGATAATCCTCCACTACAAGTTAAGCCACTTCCTTCTGTATCAAAAAATTAAACATTAAAGTATCAATAAGCTCTAATATCATGGGCTAAATATTGAAAACCAGATTATAGTATCTTGGTAAGTATAGATTTACTTTTCTAAACTCCACACCTACGTGCCCTGAGGATTTTTGTATTTTAAAGCTGTCATACCTATACTAACCTATATATATTTACCATCAGGATATTGTATTCACAATAGTTTTGCATATCAGTATTTGAAATTCAATATTTTGGTCCCACACACCCCTAAATCAAGCACCAAATTCCAGTGGCAGTTTTTGCATGCCAGAGTATCCCATATTGTCTCTTTCTTTGTTGTAGTTCTATGTATTTGATCATCAGTAGGAGAGTGAAGAACACTGGTATTCACAGATAAAGAGAGCAAGCCAAAAAGATCTATTACCTGCAAACTTGTCAATCCAATAATCATTTTATCATTGGAAACCACGGATAAAACACACCAATGGGTCTGTCTCAAAGATCAATGAAGATGAATGCAAGAATGCCCAAACCAAAATAGACTAGATTGTAAGCTGAGAAATGAATATAAATACAGATGGAAAAATTATTCATTTTATATTTTGTAAACATGTTTTGCTGTGCTCCATTGTGGTGTACAGATAAATGTAAGATCTACTCCTCAAAAGGAAGAATAGCTTTTCAAAGGGGGAAAAATCTAAATGTATTTTATGTTATCTTCAAATAAAATAAGAAAGAATGCATGCAACCTATAATGTACGTCGAAAATATATGTACCATGTTCATTAACAGACCACACCCTCCCTGGACTCATTCAGACAACAGCTGTTGCCATACGAAGCAGCACAATGTATGTATTTATTGTATGGTTTTGTAAAGACCTAATTGCCACAAGGTGTCCTGTGTCTCATTTACATGCCCAATGTGCACCAACCTCTAGGACCGGAAACAGTGCAGTCCCTTATGGACTTTGGTGCTCCCTGATGGACCTGTCTCTACTTGGTTAAATCTCACACATTACGATGAAGCTGTAAACATTTTTAGCAAGAAATAGAGACAAGGGCTAAAGGGCTAAAGTTTTGAAGTTTACTGAAAGAATATTAGCACAGAAATACATCAATTATGCATATAAGTATATAAATCATAAAATACAAGAACGTAAAGTTCTACTGTGAATCAAGAATAGATTCACCTTCTAAAATAGGTAAAAGGTGAGGGCCCACAAGCAGAATAAGCAGCTTCTTTTGTAGGACATATACAAAGGATTTTATTCACTACATTCACTACACCAAATGGGAAACAAGCAAGAAGAAATATTTTACCACATGGTGCATTTGAAAATTCTCTCATAATTCTACTGTTTTAGATTCAGATGTTCCCAGAATCATTCAGGTGACATGACTTGTTACATCGTCTGTTATTCATTCTAGGACAGTTATGTTGTCCTTGAATAGGCACATTGCATTCAATGTGATTGGGAAAGTCTCAGTCTTAAGCCCACAATTCTTTATTCTTGCACAAAAACAACAACTACACTGATCACGTGATACATTACAGTGTCACATCCAAAATGAAAGAAAGCACACTTTAACTTACACCAGTGTGAGCTTTATTTCTCATGCATTAAACACTATGATTAAAAAAAAATCCCACACTTCCATAGGCCCCCCTCTCTATTAAGTTGTATGTAGTTTGAAAGGCTTACAAATATTGTTCACAATACATTAATTTGAGATCTTTAGCCCTAGAGGGTTGTTAGGACATCATACCTAAACACCTTTCAACTGACTTCCTACCCTGATAGATTGGTATTCTGTCACCCTTTTCTCCACTGCTGTAATTAACTTCTAGCTTTCTTTCTTGTGCATTGAACAAATAACATATCTTGCCAACCTCCCCCACCTCTATTAGGGCTTCACCCATTCACACATACAGGCAATATCTGGCACCCTTTTCCTTTTTCCACCTACTTTAAGCCTCGTGTCCACATGCCTTTTAGACATTTTAAAATAAATAATGTACTCCATCATGCCCCTGAGCTCTGAGCTCCCATAAGTATTTTTGTCACATATTAAAACAAACCTGATGACCTGCTTCCTTCTAACATTGTTCTCTTGGCCTCCTTTTCCTTCCTTATTTCCATTCTTTCTTAGAGAGAGGGGAGCATTCAGTGTGCCAGTCACATTACAGTCAATCTATATGACAGATCAATGTGCTTCTTGATAGCTCTAGAAAGTGAGGGTGGCAAGTAGATTATGCCAACCTCAGATCAGTGAACACTCTAGGAGCCAGGAAAATTTGGAAGTTGCCACCACAACACCTACCTTATGTTATTTTGATTTGTATAGCTCACTATTCACACGAGAGGGTATCCATCTACCTTTTTCAAAAATTGTTTTCATTCCATAGAAATGACAAAAGTAGCAGGGGGTTCATCACTTTTAATTGAGGCCACAGAGAATGTAATCAGTAATAATAGGTTGTAGCAACATTTAAAATATTGGAAATTGCATGCTATTTCACTGAAATAACATATGTCTGATTCCTTTGTTACTAAAGTAGGATCAGAATGATTTCATCGCATTGATCAAGCAGGACATCTGGTCTTTTTTAACATGGCTGCTACAGTGATTGACATGCCTAGTGTTATGTAGTGAGGTATTGATTACTACAATTAACTGCACCCTTATTACATTTCTAACTTTAGATGCACTACAACATATCCTAAATACTTTTATTGCTATTCACAAACTGCACTTCTAAAATTACTACAGTCTTAAAGGACCCATAACAGTAGTAAATGCACACAGCCTAGCCTTGGACTAAGTCCAACACCACATCCTGTCACTCATAGGTACTGCACACTTTCATAGAAAATAAAGGAGAAAGGGACTTAAAATAATAGCCCACAGGAAATAATATTAAATAAAATAAATCATTTTGAATTTAAAATACATATTTTGTAAATATATATGTTAAAAGTTATATTCAATTTAAAATTATATTGAATGAAAAATGAATATTTAAATATTTTTTAAATAAATGAACTAAGCAAATAAGTTTAATAAAATTTACTAATGAATAATTACATTTATGTTAAATTGATATAAAAATAAAAGTGAGGGTGGATATAAAATATAAAAAAATATTAATGTAATTAATATGTGGATTTATTTATTAACATTTAATTTGATGGGTTAATGTTCTGCAAAATTTATTGTTTAGTTTAAGTTCAATAATTCTTTTAAGATCATTTACTTTTTTATTTTACATTAAAATATTGTTAATATTTTTTTAAAGAAGTAATTCACTTTATTATATATTTCCATGTACTGTACAGTAGGGAGACTTCTATTATGGTGATTCCATCTGTGTGTGGAAAATTACCAGTAGTAACTTTACACTTGTAAATCCTGTTCTAGCATGTATCATCCCCTGTTTTGAGGGGTTGGAGATATGTAGGTTTGCATCTTTTAGTAAATGCAAAGTTACTAATAGTTGCAGTAGTAGGTTTACACAAGAGTAAAGTTACAAGGGTAGACATACCTTTTTGAATAGATGCCATATTCTCTTGTGTGGCATCACTTTGGATCCATAAGTACAGTTCTAATAACCTTAAGGAATATTCAAACGTTTCTAAAACATACCGCAGTAGTCAGGCATGAAAACAGGTTTTAGTTTGTCAGTATTTGTATTCTACTTTATAGAATTGTGATCGTAGTTTGGTTTCATTGCTGGTGCTGTACATTGTGCATTGTTTCGGCTGCTCACTTCTCTAAGAATGGAGTAGGTAGTCTCATATTCTGATCTGTACACTACACCTGTGACTTTACAGCTGTGTTTTTAAATGATAAAAGACAAAGATATGCTTAATTGTCATTGGCTTCTACTGTACCTTGTACTGTACAAGAACTCTTGTTTTGGTTAATGATCTCCCTCCCACCATCTGCATCACGGACCAGATATTTACCAAATTGCACTCTTTATGTAGAGCATTTGCAACAGCTTTTGAGAAATGGGTGCAAACGTACGAATACATTTCACGAAATGTGATTCGGACACCTCGAGTTAAGAGAGAGCACAACTTTATAGGTTTTGTTCAGGAGTCAATCGAGATACCGGCAACAGAACTGGCTAGACATATTTAGCTTGGAGCCCTCGCCTGCAAGACAGTTTTTGCTTGAACCTAACCCCGTGACAAAAACAAACATTCAACTTTGCATTGCATAATTTCTAAACTTTCACACTTTTCAATTAATGTTAAATGTCACAAATTTCATAAACTAAACAAAGTACATGAGCATAAAGAACATTTCAGAGTACACCATGCCACCAGGTGCTGTAAAACAGGTTTTCACTGGGAAATATTTAGTTGATTTCATCAAATCGTTCAAGCTAACAAATACAGGTGAATATGATACATTTCAGTGAAGGTAGGGTTCCTGCAGGCGTAAAAACCCTTCACAGTGCCATTGATAGTTTTCACAATGGAATATAATCCAAAGTGGTGGTTTTGTGACACATCTCTTTCCATTCAATATTATTCGTACAGGAGTGTATCGCTAGCAAAGGTCAAATGCCTGCTTGTAAGGCTGTTCATAAAATGCAGCAAATTATAAATTTCCCTTCATCCCATCACATGAACGTTGCAAACTTCAACCTTCTTATGTGTTTCCCTGTGTAGGCCTATATTATGCATAGACTTCCAAAAGAATTAAGGTGATTAAGGTGCACTAAACCAACCAGTCCCTCATTATAACATTGACGGTATATACCGCCTCTGCCGCGGCGACGGCTGCCAAAAGACCGTCGCTGTGGCTACCAGCTGCCAGCCGTATTATGACCACAGCCAGATTTCTGCAAGAAGCATGGCAGAAATCTGACTGTTGCCATGCCAGCGGTAAGGTGGCGCTGCTGCCAGCAGCAGCGCCACACCAGTAGACCACCGCAGACAGTATCATGACACATGATACAGCCTCCCGGTGTTCTGCTGGTGGACGCTGCTGCTGCCAGTGGACACCCTCACAAAAGGTAAGTCGGGTGCTCTGACAGGGGAGGGGGTGAGGGGTGTTGTGTGTGTAGGGGGGTGTGTGTGTGTGTATGCCTGTGCGTTCGGGAATGTGGGTGTGTGTTGCATGTTGTGTGTGTGTGCATGTATGGTTGTGTGAGTGTGTGTATGTTATGTTGTGTGAATGCCTGTGTGCTTGTATGTATGTAAGTGTGTGCGGATGTGTGTGTGAATGGATGGCTGCATGCATGCCTGAATGTGGGTATGAATGTGTGAATGCGTGTGTGTGCATGAAGGTGTGTGAATTAAGGGGTGGGGGTTTGGAGAGGGAGGGGGTGGTTGGGGGGAAACCTGCGGTGGGGAAGACCCCTATCAGTGACAGGAAAGGGATTCCCTATCACTGATATTGCCTACCGCCATGGTTTTCGTGGCGGTAAGGAAGCCACGAAAACCATGGTGGTAGGCGGGGTCATAATCCCGCAGGCAGGCTAGTGATGGCCGCCGGGGTGGAGACTGAAGTCTCCAGCCCAGCGGTCATTACCGCCGTGGCGGACGGTGTGGTACATTGGCGGTTTGGCTTGAGCCAAATAGCTGATGTCTTAATAGGGAGAAAAGAACCGCCAGCCTATATGTCTGTTTAGGGGTCCTGCCCACTTGGAGCCCCTGACTTTGAGACACTTCTCTGGCACAAATCAAAGGCCCACTTTTCAGGCCCCATCGACCTGCAGGCAACATCTGTGCATGTCTAGAACTTCTATCAGTGGTGCTACTTCACTTTCTCCTGATTCTTGTGTCCGCCCAGGCCCTTGCTGTGCCAGATGAAGCAGAGGCGAGGCCTGTTTAATTAAGGATCCCCCAACCATTGAGTGGGTGTCTTTTCATTGATCCGACCACAAAAGTATCGTTATTCAGGCAGGCAGTAGCATCAAGACACAATTCCTGCAAGTGCTACTCAGCTTTGCTGGTACAATTTTCATAGCGGGGTATTGCCATCAATGTTACATCACTAATGTCATAGGCATTCTGAAAAACACAAACATCACACGAAGAACAAGTGTTGCAAATGTGCCACATCCGTTCAGAAAGAGAGTGGTAAGTGTAAAGTAAGCAGCTGCATTTTGGGGCAGAGTGTCACCAATATATTACTAAACCACTGTGTGTGATAGCACACTGTCATTTGCAAACAGCACATGTTCCATTGAAATGACTACTACATTTGTACATATAGTTTTACTGATAAAAACTGTACAGCGCACAAATGATAATGTGTGGAAACTGATTTTCAGATAAAATTTGTCATTTGGGCATCACCAAGTAAAGTGTATTGATTTCTTTTGATCCCATTAAAATGTTTGTTTTCATCATTCTTCAGAACTACAAAAAAGTGATTAAATTACACTTTCCTAACTGATTATTTATTTTGAAAGATTTATACAGTTCATTTATAGACCTTCACATTTTGTTGTGTGTTAGAAAGATTCTACATGCTACAGCCTTTCCTTTCTAACCAGCAAGATTGCTATAGTTCAATTAAAAAAAAAATCTCTCACTTTGCAGTCAGATAAAGAAAGTAAACACTAATATCCATGAGAAGATCTAGCAATTTGTCAGAAAACTAGCCTGACATTTGCCATTTGTTTCTGGCCGCACAGCAAATGTGACAAAGATAAAGACAAGTCAACTTTAATGCCCCCTCACCTTCGGAACTTCAGAATGGTTATTTCGGGGGTGCTGTAGCACCCCCGGAGCCCTACTTCCAGTGCCTACAGTGCTAGCCATTGGGGGTGCCACTAATGGAACCCCACACATTTACAGGCCATATATTTTAAGAAAACCTGATTCCAGCCAATATCAGTGATATCAATGGGGCCTATTTGGTGGGAGTTCACTGCTCAGAGCACCTTATAGCACCAGAGCTAAATACGCTCTTAGTAAGTTTAGATTTCTAAACAATTAATGCAGTGTAAGTGTCAAGCGCCTTTTTCTTTTCCATAACCAAAGAAGCCAGCTCCTTGGTGATAGATGCTGACCCATATGATATTTGAGGTATGTTGCTATGTGGTATTCACCCACACTTGTCAGTATGAACTAGTTCAGTAATCACTGTTAGCAACCTTATCACTAGTACTTCCATATTTTTTTCTATCTGCATTCAAAATGAGTAGCACTGTGTGCCGTTTTTGGTACCTAAACATTTTGCTGGAGAGGATGTGACGAAAAAAGTATTGTGGGCCAGAAGATGTGAAAACATTTCTAAAAGTACAAAGATACTGAGGAATGATTTCACAAATTAAAAAAGATGTAAATGGGAGACGTTGTTGGTCTGACCCTATACTGCCATTATTTGGCATTGAATCATTGACATCTACAACTGGCAAATGTGTAACACATTCCCCTGGTAGCTCGATTGTGTGTTGCCCAGTTCTGGAAACAGGTTGAGAGACCTTCACTAAATCTCTGGTGGTCCAAAATATGATCTGTGAATGCACTAGATTGTCTCACAGCCATGGTCCATGATATGATGAATATAATTGAGAGAGCACTGACTCTTTTTAAAAGACATATAAAGAGACTAACTATTGAGTAATGTTCAGACTTATGCAGTAAGTCCCAGACATGGCCCACAACATTCTGCATTTTACTATTGCCACTTACAAAATATATTTAAGTATATCATTCTACAATGATAAATGTCTGATATTGAAATAGCCACCCTTTCCTGTGTCTGTAAATCCAGTGGATCTTTATTTATCATCTAGACAATGACTATAAACTCCTCTCTCTTAGATGGTAGAAGAATTCCCATATTAGTAACTTAATTCACTGATTTGAGGGGCTTGTCACTTATCATCTCTCCATATTCTTCATAGAAGTACACCATGAAGCCCATCACCATGCAAACTCTCTCTATTGCATTTTTCTATTGCCATCACATATTCTTCCCAGACCAGCTGAGCTTCAAGCAGTTCACTTTGTTCTCGTAACAATCTGGGAAGGTATACGTTTGCTGGGTTTCATCCTGTTTCTGTCTTGGGCTCAGTACTGCAAGCATGAGGCTGTCAAGGCCAAACCCTCCCTCCACCCTTAGAAGTTGACCCACCCCTGGGAGCGTGGACTGTCCTACATCTCATCAACTATTTTAAACTCCACAATTCTTGGGCCATGTGCGTGTGAACTTTTGAGACTGTTCATGGGCGTGAGGTTTATTTTTGTCGCTCGCTCACAAGTGCCACAATATTTTCAGACTGCTAGTGAGCACTCACAAGATTTCAGGGCCAACTTGCACAGCTTAAAGCCACAACAGTGCCATAGTGCCACTCCTCAACACTTATGCACCTCCAGTACATTTTCTACTCAAGGATGAGCTACATCTACTCAAAAAGAGGTTTTTGAAAGTATCTTCTTCTCCAACGGAACGTTCAAGTTGTTTCTCAGTGCCAGAAGCTTTTTCCATTTTTACTTTTTTTCCTAACAGGATGAAAGTGCCCCAGAGACTTCAACTTTCTGTTCCTGTCCAGCAGGCTCTGTCCAGTGCTTTGTCTATCTCCTGATCACATTTAACCTGGATTTTGAGGTAGAAGGATCACTTTCTTTGTCTCCTTGATATATACCTGTGGATTTAAGGACTTGTTTTGTGACATCACACAAGTAAGTTCAATCATTACTGTATAAGGATGTTGTTTGTTTGTTAGGGCATGCCACCAGTATTTCCTTGTACTTTAAAACTATTTTTGAATTTCATTGTGGTGGGTGGCCTGGAGTTTAATTAGGGACCTAGTTAAGTGTTTTGCATTTCATTGATTTTCATCTTTTGTAAAGGAAAACTGTTGCACAGTTCAGCACCTTTTCCCCATGTTTGCTACATTTGCAATATTAATCTACTTTACTATATGACCTATACTTCCAGCTGGCAATCTAGCGAGTAGGCCCAGTACTAGTCATCAGTGCAAGAAAGAAATATTTCTATGGTACATGGTTTTAAAACTTCATTTAGGGCAGGGGTGGCATTGGATTAAATTACAAATGTTGGCTACTGTTTAAACTTAATTTTTTATTGCATAGGAGGATGTGTATTTTTTTTATAGCTCAGTTAATTTTCATGTTTTACACTGCTGAATTAATGGTAGTGTTTTCTTCAGTGTTACCACATTTTCTCATTTTTATGGCCATAGTCCAGAATGTATTCTTTGTTCCCCATGCCTCCTTGCTCACTGTTGTTCTTTGGCCACATAGCTGGCAGATATTTTGTGCATCCAGCCAGTGTGCCTTTTCCATAGGCTTGCATGTGTTTTTTGTTCCACAAGCCTCCTTGTTTGCTGTTCTCGTTTGACCACATGGTTGGTAGTCATTTTGGGCATCCAGCCAGTGTGCCTTTGCTATCAGCTTTCATGTGTTTTTTGTTCCCCATGCCTGCTTGCTCGCTGCTGTTGTTTGACCACATAACTGGCGGATATTTTGTGCAACCAGCCAGTGTGCCTTGGCCATAGGTGTGCATGTGTTCTTTTTTCTCCATGCCTCCTTGCTCACTGTTGCTGTCGGACCATGTGGCTGGTGACAATTTTGTATAGCCAGCCAGTGTGTTTTTGCCATTCGCTTGCAGGTGTTCTTTTTTCTCCATGCCTCCTTGCTTCCTGTTGTTGTTTGATCATGAGGCTGGCAGATATTTTGTGCATCCGGCCAGTGTGCCGTTGCCATTTGCTTCCATGCGTTCTTTGTTCTTCATGCTTCCTTGCTCTGTGTTGTTGTTTGAACATGTGGCTGGCATTCATTCTGTGCACCCATCCAGAGTATTTTTGCCATAGGCTTGCATGCTTTCTTTGTTCCTGATGCCTCCATGCTCACTGTTGTTGTTTGACCATGAGGCTGGTGGCCATTTTGGTTCATCCAGCCAGTGTGCCTTTGCAATAGGCTTGCATGTGTTCTTTGTTCTCCATGCATCCTTGCTCTCTATTGTTGTTTGACCGTGTGGCTGGCAGACATTTTGTGCATTCAGCTAGTGTGCTTTTTCCATTTGCTTGCATCTGTTCTTTCTTCTCCATG
Source organism: Pleurodeles waltl (assembly GCF_031143425.1). Classification (NCBI taxonomy): domain Eukaryota; kingdom Metazoa; phylum Chordata; class Amphibia; order Caudata; family Salamandridae; genus Pleurodeles; species Pleurodeles waltl. The sequence goes on from NC_090438.1 coordinate 353,985,593, forward strand.
CCTCCTTGGCCTCTGTTGTTGTTTGACCAGGTGTCTAGCAGCCATTTTTTGTATCCAGCTAGAGTGTCTTTGCCGTAGGCTTGCATGTATTCTTTGTTCCCATGCATCCCTGCTCTGTGTTGTTGTTTGACCATGTGGCTGGTGGCCATTTTGTGCATCCAGCCAGTGTACCTTTGCTGTAGGCTTTCATGGGTTTGCTGTTCCCAAAGTCTCTTTGCTCACTATTATTGTTCGGCCATGTGGGTGATGGCCTTTTTGTGCATCCAGCCAGTGAGCTTTTGCCATAGTCTTGCAGGTGTTCTTTGTTCCCCATGCCTCCTTGCTTGCTGTTGTAATTTGACCAAGTGGTTGGTGGCCATTTTTTTGCATCGAGCCAGTGTGCTTTTGCCATATCCTTGCATGTGTTCTTTTTTCTCCATGCCTCCTTGCTCTCTGTTTCTGTTTGGCCATGTGGCTAGTGGCCAATTTGTGCATCTGACCAGTGTGCCTTTGCCATAGGCTTGAATGTGTTCTTTGCTCTTCATGCCTTCTTACTCACTGTTTTTGCTTGAACATGTGGCTAGTGGCCATATTGTGCACCCAGCCAGTGTGTTTTTGCCATAGTCTTGCATGTGTTCTGTGTTCCACATGCCTCCTTGCTTGCTGTTGTTATTTGACCAAGTGGTTGGTGGCCATTTTTTTGCATTCAGCCAGTGCGCTTTTGCCATGTGCTTGCATGTTTTCTCTTTTCTCCATGCCTCCTTGCTCTCTGTTGTTGTTTGACCATGTGGCTGGTGACCATTTTGTGCATCTGGCCAGTGCACCTTTGCCATAGGCTTGAATGTGTTCTTTGTTCTTCATGATGTCTTACTCCCTGTCGTTGCTTGAACATGTGGCTAGTGGCCATTTTGTGCACTGAGCCAGTGCATTTTTGCCATAGTCTTTGATCAATATAGGGAAAGGTGCGGAAGACATTGTGACGCAAAGGGTTAATTAGCTTGAGCAGTGTAGATGAGTGTAATGCCTGTTGAAACCCCCTCCCAAACATCGTGGAAAAGTTCATGATATTATTTTCAAGCTTGTTTGTGTAGAAGACTCCGTCTCAACCTTGAGAACGAGAGTACAGGGAGAAGATTGAATGAAAACAAAGGCTGGAGAAGGGCAGAGCAGCCAAGTACTGATAACATAGGTAGAAAATGCCAGAATGAGCTAGAATCCAAGCTTCGAGTTATTTAAGCACTGAAGTGTGGGTGAGGGATTTGGAAGCTCGCAGATGGAATTGTGGAAGCTGCCATGGCCCAGCGCTGCCTCCCTGTTTGCTGACCGTGGTGCTTGAGGGGGAGAGAGGTCCAAGCAGGCGGTAGAGGGCTTCCCAGCATGTCGTGGACTAAGTTAAGTTTCCACACAGGGATGAAAGGCCTTTGTTTCTCTGCTCTATTATTATGACTGATTATTTATGCTTGCACTGTGTTTATAAGCTGAAGTATTCAGCTCGTTTATATTTTGCTTTCTAAATCTCTTAGTGTGAACTGCTACAATAACTGAAACATGCATTTTGGTGAGCAGTAAATCAAAGCTTATCTGAAGTATTCAGTTTGTTTATATTTTGCCTCCTGAACATCGTAGTGAGAGCCTGCTGCAGTAATTGAAACTCAATCAAAGCTTATCTGAAGTATTCAACTCATTTATATTCTGCTTCCTGAATATCGTAGTGTGATGCATTTTAGTATACAGTTATTCAAAACTTATATCTGTCAATGAACTCTTTGCTTATATCTATATATACATAGATGCTCCTTGTAGTGTACTTATATATAAATAGATGATTTTCATTGCTATTCTTATTCTACTATTGTTAATGTGCTAAATGCCTACATTTTACTTGCAATTCTAGTAAAGCTAAATTGTATTTATAATTGGCGTGTGGTCCTTCATTGAGCGTCCTTATTGACTTATACCGAACAGGTGTCAACCAGTCACCTGGATAAGACAGTCCTGCATGTGTTATTTGTTTCCCATGCCCCCGTGCTGACTGTTGTTTGACCATGTAGCTGGCAACCATTTTGTGCATCCTGCCAGTGTACCTTTGCCATAGGCTTGCGTGTGTTCTTTGTCGCCCCTGCCTCCTTGCTCGCTGTTGTTGTTTGACCATGTGGCTGGCAGCCTTTTTGTCCATCCAGCCTGTGTGCCTTTGCATAGGCTTGCATGTGTTCTTTGTTTCCCATGTCTCCTTGCTCGCTGTTGTTGTTTGACCATGAGGCTGGCAGCCATTTTGTGCAGCCAGCCAGTGTGCCTTTGTCATAGGCTTCCATGCATTCTTTGTTCTTCATGCCTCCTTGCTCACTGTTGTTTGACTGTGCGGCTGGAAGATATTTTGTGCATCCAGCCAGTTTGTTCTGCCATAAGCTTGCATGTGTTCTTTGTTCTCCATGCTCCTTGCTCACAGTTGTTATTTTATTATGGGGCTGGTGGCCTTTTTGTACATTCAGCCAGTGTGGTTTTGCCATAGGCTTGCATGGATGGATGTTATTTCAGTTAAATAATATACTTGAGGATCATTGTAGTATTTTTACATTATGAATATGATTTTGATGAACAGTGCTTTTATTACATGAATTTTTGTGCATTTTTTTATTTTGCATCTCCTTGCCTCACAATAGGTTTCTTCTCATCCTCCAATACAAACATCAGCAATGTTTTATCACTTTTTCATTTTACTTTATTATTATTTTATTTGAATATTTTTATTTTTATTTTTTTCATTTTTTCATTTTTATTTTGGATTTTACATTTTTTTAACTCTGATTGTAAATTTTTGTGATGTTTTTTATTTTTTAGTTTTTTTTGCATTTTGACTTGATCGCACAGCTGTGCAACAGAATTCCGTTTTTTTAGTTATAATTCCATTTCCTCATAAACACCCTGCATTCGGTGCACTGCAGACGCATTCAGCATCGTTCATTTTCTTTTAATGATTATTCAATTTCCCACTGGATCGCATCGCCTGCAATAGGCGCACACTTACCTTCATTTTTGTAAAGATTATTCCATTTATCCATGCACTTCCCTGACTGCCACAGGTATCGCCTTTAGAATAGATGGACATAAAGCAAAGAGCTTTATCAGTATGTTGTGTGTTATGTTATCCTGACTGCACATTTTGTTTATGGAATGGTGGTGTGGCTTGACTTTAAAGTGATTGATTACTGTTACCTAAGTAAGCAACTGCATTAATATTGCATTAGTCTATACTAACTCAAACTGCAATAATGCCATGTTTCACCAAATGTTTTTCCTGCTTATTTGCTTTTATGTGCACAAGAGAAGAGGAGACATCACTCACAATACTGGCAAACAGAATGCCTATACAATGACACCAGTCCTCCAATCTCTTCCGCTTGTAGAGCTTAGTGCCACTGTCAATTGAGAGCTTTAAGATGACCCCAAAGTTGCTCTCATTAAGTGGTCAGTAAGAAGAAGCAGCTTTCCACCACTGGTGTGCCAACCACAACCTTTTTTCGGCAGACGTGTGACTGCCTCACCGGCCTCTTGGGATGAACCTGTGAGCAGCACTCCCCCATCCATAGCACCACCCGAACCTAAGCCCTAGACCATGTCTGTCAGTGAGAAAGCCACCTCAATTATAACAATGCAGATGAGCAGTGATGCTGAATTTGATTTGTCTCTTTTGTAGAGTAGTACCCAAACAGTTTAGGAACCAGAGCAAAGTGGACAGCAGCCAGCAATAGTAGATCTTTCTGAAGTTGGAACAGAATAAGAGGTTGAGCTTTTTGCTAACAAGGAACCTCCTCTTTTAAAAGCATTGGGTCCCAGTTCTCCAGCAAGGAAAAGGAAGGGTACTACTGCGCCATCTTCTTCAGACACCACTTCTGATGATGATGATGATAGGGACATGGAGTAGACCCCGTCAGAGTCCAGGAGACGCAAAGAGAGGCACGCGAAAATAAAAGTTTCTTAAAGCCTTAGAATTATGGAAGACGTTGAGGAGAATGACGAGCCACTCAATGTGGAGGCTGGCACAGAGCAGTCCAATATTACTATTCAACTTGGTCTGAGTAGAAGTATGCACTGCAGAGAGGCAATCGACGACAAACCCACCTACATCCAGTTCTTCTTCAGGCATTGGCCCACTAAAAAAGTACTCCTCCCCAGTTTTGGACTTTTTACACTTAGCGAAAAGGAGAAAAACTTTGCAACACGCTTCATTTGCCACACAAGTGTTCGTCGAGGGAAGTCTGGTTCACATTACGGTACTGAAGGCCAAACAAACCATACGAAAAACATTGCGCAATCCGGTGGGAGGAGCACATTAAAGAAATTGCTGAATGTGGTTGTGGTGGTGAGGATGTGGAGAGCCGGGAAACATCAGCTACAAGTCCAATCATGGTGGGAAGTGATGATGAGGAAGAAGAAGGCAACATCCTCAAGCAAAGCAGCCCTGTCCACAGCAATGCACCAGAATTACCCGCCTATGCCTCCTCACAATGACACAAGAAGACTCAGAGTCAGATGGAGACACCACAGCATAAAGTTACTGACTCACACTACACATTGAGTCTACTACCACCTACTTCTTGAAAGTTATCTGCATCAGTGGTCCCAGAAAAGAAGAACATCCAGGCTACTATTACAGTTTAGGCAGGAGGGGCTCTACAACCACAACCACACAATGGTATGTTTGTATAATGGGAAGTTGGCAAAAAAGTTAGCGCTTGACCTCCTCCCCTTTTCTTTTGTTTAAGGAGTGGGATTCTAAGAATTTGTGGCGCCATCTGCTCGAAATGGAAGGTTTCAAATCAGATCTATTTTGTCAAAGCTGCTGTTCCAGTGCTGCATCATGATGTGTTGCAATTGACAGGACAAGCTTTGCAGCAAAGTTTTGTTCACACTATCCTCCTGCCGACAGACATGTGAATGAGTTGTCAGGTGACTGATTACACGTACATCACTGCACAATGGATCTGTTTTGTGGGGGTAAAGCAAAAGTTATCTACAGGTCCTGGCCCTAAAAAAGTTTTAAGAGTTTTCGGTGGCATGCAACAGTAGACATATTTGCCATGGAGAAATTACATACAGCTGCTAACATCTTGGATGATTTTAACAGCAGGGTGTCTGAATGGCTACAACCCTGAGGTCTCAGAATTGGATTAGTTGCCACGTACAATAAAGTAACATAGTCAACGTCATGTCAGATGTCGGCTATTTCAGGGTTCTGTGTTTGTTGCATTGCATCAACCTGGTTGTGCAAGACTTTCTCCATAAAGAACACGTAGGCCCTCATTCTGACATGGCAGTAAATCCCACTTACCACCATGTTGACTGCCGCCAACATACAGCCGGCGCAGCGGATATCCGCTTAACATATTATGACACACACACACACCAATCCGTCACTATACAGCCACACACACAAGACCAAAGGTCAGTGATAAACTAATGGTATCAAAACCCACACCATTACGCCAACAGAACAATGCCTATCACATTATGACCCATGAATCACCACGGCAGACATGCAATGGCTCTAAACCATTGGCTGTATATACCGCCGCGCTCAAAATACACACACAAATAAAACAACACCACATTGGACAATTCAAACTATACACACCTGACACACATACACCCCCCACAACACTCTAAAATACACACCCACATTACCCACAACCCTTTACCATTACAAATAATTGCCATGAGATAGACACCACCACCACAGACAAGACCAGAGACACACACCACCATTGCCTATACACCACCCATGCAACTCACAACACACACCCTAACACATCACCCTACACACCCTCACCTACACCACTCAAACTACACCCATGGCACCACAACGACACCCCAGATTCTCTGTGGAGGAGCCAAGGGTCATGGTGGAGGAAATCATCCAGGTAGAGCCACAGTTACTTGGATCACAGGTGCACCAGATATCCATTGCTAGGAAGATGGAGCTATGGCGGAGGATCGTGGACAGGGTCAACGCAGTGGGACAGCACCCAAGAACAAGGGATGACATCAGGAAGAGGTGACCTAGGGAGGAAGGTGCGTTCCATTGCAGCAAGACACCAACTCGCTGTACAGAGCACTGGCGGTGGACCCCCACCTTCTCCCCCACAACTAACAATATGGGAGGAGCAAGTCTTGGCAATCATGTATACTGAGGGCCAGGCAGGAGTAGAAGGAGGACTGGACTCGGTAAGTCAACTCTATACTACTATCACGCCCTAGCTGCATGCACTCACACAAGGCAAAGCTGCCAGGGCAATAACAGCCATAGAGGGCAACACATCCATGCACAATATGTCACACACAGAAACAATAACACTGCATTTACATCCCCACAGGTATCCCAGCCAATGTCAGCGGTGAAGAGGTGCCAGCAATTTCCAGTCCCCCCACAGAAGAGGCCCACAGTGATGACAGCAGCTCTGGTTGCCTGGATCTGGATGTCCAACCTGGCCCATTAGGGACCTCTGGACAGTGGTTTACCCAGACACAGTCTCACACCACCACAGAGCCTCCCCCCTCAGGAAACACCACCACAGCACCCACCCAACGTGCCCATACCTCTATCCTCAGGACACGTCAATCAGCAGGGTGTCCACCACTACAGGGACCCCAGGCCACCCCACAAACACAGGACATTCAGGGACCTGGGGTCAGTGGCAACAGGCACTCGGTTCAGGGGACAGAGGCACAGGAAAACAGGGAAGCTGGGAGGACTGCTGTGTGCCAGGGGGAGGACAGGCCCAGGGAACCGACTCTCCAGGAGTCACTCACCGTGATCCTAGGAGCATGCCAACATTCCCAAGATACGCTGGGCCAGAAACCCAGAAGGGCATGCCTTGCTTGAGAGATTAATCTTTTACTTGGCTTGTAATGCAATGCTGTGAAATGATATCATCTCGTCCAAAGAGTACATCCGTGCCACCCTACTTGATCCACAGTGCAAAGAATTCAGCCAACATTCATTCCTTTTTCTGATGGGGATGTTTCAAAATACAAGAGGTGTATTGTTGAGCAAGCTGGGCACCGGGAAGAAGAACGGCTAGAACTTTAAGTCCCTCTTTGCAGTTATGGGATGCCACCTTCAACTTTCAGAGGGCAGTCTTGTCTCATCACAGCAGCCAACACCAGAAACAAGAGCACAAGAAACAACAGCAACATATCAAGTGGGCGCAACTTCTGCACTGGCTTGGATTCAAGTGGCCGGTCCCAAGTCCAGTGCAGAGGCAAAGGCAAAAGAAGGTGAGCAAGTAGCAGCACCAATGACCAGTCATAGGATCTTCCAAGAGTATCTGGATGACCCAAAAGAGGTGTATGCCGATCAAAACCCATGGTTGTATTGGTATGGGAAGATCCACTAATGACCAGAGCTCAGCAGGCTGGTAATAAAGTATCTGGCTTGTCCAGTAGTCTGTGTTTCTGCTGATTGTGTGTTCAGTGCAGTTGGCACAGTTGTTACAGCGAGAAGGACCAGGCTCTCACCTCAAAACGTGGAGAGAATGACCATGATTAAAGTTAACCCACATTTCATACCACCTGATTACCCTATTCCTGAAACAGCACAGGAGGAAGAGGAGGATGATTGGTCAGAATCAAGTGTGTTGGCTTACCAACTTCTGGGTAAACCACCTGAGTTTGAGGACAAACTCTATTTCCTGAACTGCGTATGCCAGTGCCAGCATAGAAACTTTTTTATTATTTCACATTGAACCTATTTCTTTGCCAAAAAGTAGCTAGTGGAACACTATATATGTGTTTGATTTAAGCTGCAATTGACAGGACAAGCTTTGCAGCAAAGTTTTGTTCACACTATCCTCCTGCCGACAGACATGTGAATGAGTTGTCAGGTGACTGATTACACGTACATCACTGCACAATGGATCTGTTTTGTGGGGGTAAAGCAAAAGTTATCTACAGGTCCTGGCCCTAAAAAAGTTTTAAGAGTTTTCGGTGGCATGCAACAGTAGACATATTTGCCATGGAGAAATTACATACAGCTGCTAACATCTTGGATGATTTTAACAGCAAGGTGTCTGAATGGCTGCAACACTGAGGTCTCAGAATTGGATTTGTTGCCACGTACAATAAAGTAACATAGTCAACGTAATGTCAGATGTCGGCTATTTCAGGGTCCTGTGTTTGTTGCATTGCATCAACCTGGTTGTGCAAGACTTTCTCCATAAAGAACACGTAGGCCCTCATTCTGACATGGCAGTAAATCCCACTTACCACCATGTTGACTGCCGCCAACATACAGCCGGCGCGGCGGATATCCGCTTAACATATTATGACACACACACCAATCCGTCACTATGCAGCCACACACACAAGACCAAACGTCAGTGATAAACTAATGGTATCAAAACCCACACCATTACGCCAACAGAACAACGCCTATCACATTATGACCCATGAATCACCACGGCAGACATGCAATGGCTCTAAACCATTGGCGGTATATACCGCAGCGCTCAAAATACACACACAAACAAAACAACACCACATTGGACAATTCAAACTATAAACACCTGACACACATACACCCCCCACAACACTATAAAACACACACCCACATTACCCACAACCTTTTACCATTACAAATAATTGCCATGAGATAGACACCACCACCACAGACAAGACCAGAGACACACACCACCATTGCCTATACACCACCCATGCAACTCACAACACACACCCCAACACATCACCCTACACACCCTCACCTACACCACTCAAACTACACCCATGGCACCACAACGACACCCCAGATTCTCTGTGGAGGAGCCAAGGGTCATGGTGGAGGAAATCATCCAGGTAGAGCCACAGTTACTTGGATCACAGGTGCACCAGATATCCATTGCTAGGAAGATGGAGCTATGGCGGAGGATCGTGGACAGGGTCAACGCAGTGGGACAGCACCCAAGAACAAAGGATGACATCAGGAAGAGGTGACCTAGGGAGGAAGGTGCGTTCCATTGCAGCAAGACACCAACTCGCTGTACAGAGCACTGGCGGTGGACCCCCACCTTCTCCCCCACAACTAACAATATGGGAGGAGCAAGTCTTGGCAATCATGTATACTGAGGGCCAGGCAGGAGTAGGAGGAGGACTGGACTCAGTAAGTCAACTCTATACTACTATCACGCCCTAGCTGCATGCACTCACACAAGGCAAAGCTGCTATGGCAATAACAGCCATAGAGGGCAACACATCCATGCACAATATGTCACACACAGAAACAATAACACTGCATTTACATCCCCACAGGTATCCCAGCCAATGTCAGCGGTGAAGAGGTGCCAGCAATTTCCAGTCCCCCCACAGAAGAGGCCCACAGTGATAACAGCAGCTCTGGTTGCCTGGATCTGGATGTCCAACCTGGCCCATTAGGGACCTCTGGACAGTGGTTTACCCAGACACAGTCTCACACCACCACAGAGCCTCCCCCCTCAGGAAACACCACCACAGCACCCACCCAACGTGCCCATACCTCTGTCCTCAGAACATGTCAATCAGCAGGGTGTCCACCACTACAGGGACCCCAGGCCACCCCACAAACACAGGACATTCAGGGACCTGAGGTCAGTGGCAACAGGCACTCTGTTCAGGGGACAGAGGCACAGGAAAACAGGGAAGCTGGGAGGACTGCTGTGTGCCAGAGGGAGGACAGGCCCAGGGAACCGACTCTCCAGGAGTCACTCACCATGATCCTAGGAGCATGCCAACATTCCCAAGATACGCTGGGCCAGAAACCCAGAAGGGCATGCCTTGCTTGAGAGATTAATCTTTTACTTGGCTTGTAATGCAATGCTGTGAAATGATATCATCTCGTCCAAAGAGTACATCCGTGCCACCCTACTTGATCCACAGTGCAAAGAATTCAGCCAGCATTCATTCCTTTTTCTGATGGGGATGTTTCAAAATACAAGAGGTGTATTGTTGAACAAGCTGGGCACCGGGAAGAAGAACGGCTAGAACTTTAAGTCCCTCTTTGCAGTTATGGGATGCCACCTTCAACTTTCAGAGGGCAGTCTTGTCTCATCACAGCAGCCAACACCAGAAACAAGAGCACAAGCAACAACAGCAACATATCAAGTGGGCGCAACTTCTGCACTGGCTTGGATTCAAGTGGCCGGTCCCAAGTCCAGTGCAGAGGCAAAGGCAAAAGAAGGTGAGCAAGTAGCAGCACCAATGACCAGTCATAGGATCTTCCAAGAGTATCTGGATGACCCAAAAGAGGTGTATGCCGATCAAAACCCATGGTTGTATTGGTATGGGAAGATCCACTAATGACCAGAGCTCAGCAGGCTGGTAATAAAGTATCTGGCTTGTCCAGTAGTCTGTGTTTCTGCTGATTGTGTGTTCAGTGCAGTTGGCACAGTTGTTACAGCGAGAAGGACCAGGCTCTCACCTCAAAAAGTGGAGAGAATGACCATGATCAAAGTTAACCCACATTTCATACCACCTGATTACACTATTCCTGAAACAGCACAGGAGGAAGAGGAGGATGATTGGTCAGAATCAACTCTATTTCCTGAACTGCGTATGCCAGTGCCAGCATAGAAACTTTTTTATTATTTCACATTGAACTTATTTCTTTGCCAAAAAGTAGCTAGTGTAAAACTATATATGTGTTTGATTTAAGCTGCCCCACCATTTGTTAGCCACATATATGGCTGGATTGGAGTTGAACCAGTATGCAGTGAAGAAGCCTCCACATTCCCTTCAGGACATTGGAGACAATGCCTGCCTCCCTCGCATGCCCCTTGCCTATTTTCTTTATGCATCACCTAGCAGGTATGTCCCAGAAAATCATTTATTTAAAGACTACCAGTGCCAATGCCAAATTCCAATGTTTTGCTAGCATCAAAGAGGAGATACAATTTTGAATCTACCACAGTGCTTGGATTGGAAGAGGTAACTATTTACTATTGCACTAATGAGTGAATATATATTATTGAGCAATGATTGAAGATGTATGTGGTGGCAGACAGTGAAGGAGGATGTTTGACAAAGGTGTAAACTTGATTTAGATGATTTGCAAAGTTTGGAGGCTGATGGGTGATATTTGTTTGCTTAATATGATTGTCCTTTCAAACTTAATGTAATTTGCCTGCACAGTCCACTTCTTTTTTCTGGTTCTTCAGAGACCGGGCCAGTCACTTTAGTTAACAAACACAAATTCACACAAAATGATCCAATTGTCTTTCTCTATTTGTTCTTCAACAGAAGTGCACTACATGTCTATCTATCTTGCATGGGACAGGGCTACTTGGAATAAGGCGAAGGAAGATGGAAAGACTTAGGATGAGACTACCGTAATAGCTAGAACAAGAAATATATCCACTTTAACCTGTTCTGTGCCGCTGTGCCGAGGATGTAACCATTACGTCCTCGGCACACAGCCCAGCGCTCTCGCTCCCTCTGTGTGCTTCCCCCCGCCCCCCCAAAGGCAGGTATGGAAGGGGAAGCCCTTCCCCTTCCACCCCCGACACCCTCACCCCCGTGACATCAGCACATGAGCGCGCGCTGTTTGTCACAGAGCCTCCCTCATGGTGCTGGAAGCTCACCTTCCAGCGGGATCGAAAGAGAAATGCTTTGCAATTCTCTTTCGATCACGAGGGGGAGGCCCGGAGAGGCTTCAAAGGGAAGGAAATGTATTTCCTTCCCTTTGAAGTCTCTCCAAGCGTTTCAAAAGCCGGATTGCTTGCAATCCGGCTTTTGAAACACCCAGTAGACACCAGGGATTTTTTTTTTTTAATTGTCATGAGGGAGCGACCCCTTGGGCAAGGGTCGCTCCCAGGGGGGGCATTTTTGGGAAGGCCTTTTCTGCCCCCTCTGGGGGCAGATCGGCCTATTATTAGGCCGATTTGGCCCCAGGGGGGCAAAAAGGGGAGCCCCCAGAGGGGCACCAGGGATTTTATTTTATTTTTGTTTGTTTTTGTTTATGTTTTTGTTTTAGGTGTGGGGAGCGACCCCTTAGGCAAGGGTCACTCCCCTAGGGGGCAAATTATATTTAGGCCATTTCTGCCCCCCTTGGGGGCAGATTGGCCTATTTTGAAGAGGCCAATCTGCCCCCAAGGGGGACAGAAACCACTAGACACCAAGGAGTTTTTTTTTTTTACGTGAATTTCACGCAAGGGGAGCGACCCCTTAGGCAAGGGTCGCTCCTCTGGGGAGGGGGAATTATTTTAGGCCATTTCTGCCCCCCTGGGGGGTAGATTAGCCTATTTTGATTAGGCTGATCTGCACCAGGGATTTTTTTTTTTGTTTGTTTTACAGATGGGGAGCGACCCCTTGGACAAGGGTCGCTCCCCTGGAGAGGAACATTGTATTTAGGCCATTTCTGCCCCCTTTGGGTGCAGATCGGGTGATTTTTGCTACGCCAATCTGCCCCCAAGGGGGGCAGAAACCACTAGGCGCCGGTGTTTTTTTTTTTTGCCGCCAATGTCACGCAGGGGGAGCGACCCCGTAGGCAAGGGTCGCTCCCGTGGGTGGGGGTTGGGGGTGATGGGGGGAGGAACTATTGGTATTAGGCCCAGGGGGTGCAGAAACCTCTAGGCGCCAGGGCAAAAAAAATGTTTGTGTTTTTTTTTTGTTTGTTTGTTTTTTTAGAGATAGGGAGCGACCCATTAGGCAAGGGTCACTCCCCTGGGGGGCAAATTGTATTTAGACCATTTCTGCCCCCCTTGGGGGCAGACTGGCCGATTTTAGGTCAATCTTCCCCCAAGGGGGCAGAAGCCACTAGGCATCAGGGATTTTTTTTTGGCGCCAATGTCACGCAGGGGGAGCGACCCCGTAGGCAAGGGTCGCTCCCGGGGGGGGGGGGTTGGGGGCGTGAGGGGACAAATTTATTTTAGGCCATTTCTGCCCCCCCGGGGGCAGATCGGCCTATTGTTATTAGGCTGATCTGCCCCCGGGGGGGGCAGAAACCTCTAGGCGCCAGGGCAAATGTTTTTGTTTGTTTTTTTAGAGATGGAGAGCAACCCATTAGGCAAGGGTCGCTCCCCTGGGGGGCAAATTGTATTTAGACCATTTCTGCCCCCCTTGGGGGCAGATTGGCCGATTTTAGGTCAATCTGCCCCCAAGGGGGCAGAAACCACTAGGCATCAGGGATTTTTTTTTTTGGGCACCAATGTCACGCAGGGGGAGCGACCCCATAGGCAAGGGTCGCTCCCAGGGGGTGTTGGGGCGTGGGGGGGTAAATGTATTTTAGGCCATTTCTGCCCCCCCGGGGGCAGATCAGCCTATTGTTATTAGGCCGATCTGCCCCCAGGGGGGGCAGAAACCTCTAGGCGCCAGGGCAAATAGTTTTTTTGTGTTTTTTGTTTTGTTTGTTTGTTTTTTTAGAGATGGGGAGCGACCCATTAGGCAAGGGTCGCTCCCCTGGGGGGCAAATTGTATTTAGACCATTTCTGCCCCCTTGGGGGCAGATTGGCCGATTTTAGGTAAATCTGCCCCCAAGGGGGCAGAAACCACTAGGCACCGGGGATTTTTTTTGAGGCGCCAATGTCACGCAGGGGGAGCGATCCCGTAGGCAAGGGTCGCTCCCAGGGGGGGTTTTGGGGGTAGGGGACAAATTTATTTTAGGCCATTTCTGCCCCCCCCTGGGGCCGGCTGAGCTAGAGGCCAAAATCCACAGGTAGGAACTGTTTTCTATGAAAAGTTTTTATGTGTCCACGTTGTGTTTTGGGCCATTTCCTGCTGCGGGCGCTAGGCCTACCCACACAAGTGAGGTATCATTTATATCGGGAGACGTGGGGGAAGGCTGGGTGGAAGGAAATTTGTGGCTCCTCTCAGATTCCAGAACTTTCTGTCACCGAACTGTGAGGAAAAGTGTTTTTTTAGCCAGATTTTGAGGTTTGCAAAGGATTCTGGGTAACAGAACCTGGTCAGAGCCCCACAAGTCACCCCATCTTGGATTCCCCTGGGTTTCTAGTTTTCAAAAATGCGCTGGTTTGCTAGGTTCCCCAGGTGCCGGCTGAGCTAGAGGCCAAAATCCACAGGTAGGCACTGTTTTCCATGAAAAAATGTGATGTGTCCACGTTGTGTTTTGGGCCATTTCCTGTCGCAGGCGCTAGGCCTACCCACACAAGTGAGGTACCATTTTTATCTGGAGACTTTTGGGAACGCTGGGTGGAAGGAAATTTGTGGCTCCTCTCAGATTCCAGAACTTTCTGTCACCGAAATGTGAGGAAAATGTGTTTTTTTGGCCAAATGTTGAAGTTTGCAAAGGATTCTGGGTAACAGAACCTGGTCAGAGCCCCACAAGTCACCCCATCTTGGATTCCCCTAGGTCTCTAGTTTTCAAAAATGCACAGGTTTGGTAGGTTTCCCTAGGTGCCGGCTGAGCTAGAGGCCAAAATCTACAGGTAGGCACTTTGCAAAAAACACCTCTGTTTTCTTTAAAAAAATGTGATGTGTCCACGTTGTGTTTTGGGGCGTTTCCCGTCACGGGCGCTAGGCCTACCCACACAAGTGAGGTATCATTTTTATTGGGAGACTTGGGGGAACGCTGGGTGGAAGCAAATTTGTGGCTCCTCTCAGATTCCAGAACTTTTTGTCACCGAAATGTGAGGAAAATGTGTTTTTTTAGCCAAATTTTGAGGTTTGCAAAGGATTCTGGGTAACAGAACCTGGTCAGAGCCCCACAAGTCACCCCATCTAGGATTCCCCTAGGTCTCTAGTTTTCAAAAATGCACAGGTTTGGTAGGTTTCCCTAGGTGTCGGCTGAGCTAGAGGCCAAAATCTACAGGTAGGCACTTTGCAAAAAACACCTCTGTTTTCTTTCAAAAAATGTGATGTGTCCACGTTGTGTTTTGGGGCGTTCCCTGTCACGGGCGCTAGGCCTACCCACACAAGTGAGGTATCATTTTTATCGGGAGACTTGGGGGAACATAGATTAGCAAAACAAGTGTTATTGCCCCTTGTCTTTCTCTACATTTCTTCCTTCCAAATATAAAAGAGTGTGTAAAAAAGACATCTATTTGAGAAATGCCCTGTAATTCATATGCTAGTATGGTCACCCCGGAATTCAGAGATGTGCAAAAAAAACACTGCTCCTCAACACCTTATCTTGTGCCCTTTTTGGAATACAAAGGTTTTCTTGATAGCTATTTTTCACTCTTTATATTTCAGTGTTGGAAAATGGGTTATTGGTAGGGCAGGTAGGTACCTACACCTAGCAACAAGCCACAAACCTCCACAAAAGTACAGTTAGGTCTCAGTAAATTAATCCCAGCTCTACCCTTGGTAGCTTGGCATCGAGCGTCAAGGCTTAACTTAGGAGACAAAGTGTAAAGCATTCAGATATCACAAAACAGTAATTAAATAAAACACAGGAAACAGTTTAAAAATCCAAAACCAATTTATAAAAATAGCTTATATTTTTATCTTTAAAATGACACAAAAACGATTAAAATCGGTTCAGGGGAACCGGAGATATGAATTTTTAAAGTATTATTATTTTCTAGCGCTTAGAAACAAAAAGCGCCAATCGGGTCATCTGGTTGCACCAGGACCGGGGCAAAGTCAAACTTTCAGGCCGACCGCGATGGAGCCCTGCTCGGCTACAAGTCGCGGGAGGCCTCGGTTAAAAAGTTACCTTCTGACTTAGTCTTTATTTTGAAGTTTTTCTTCACCGGGACGAACCTGCCAGTTGAATCCGACCTCCTGGAGCCCTTGTCCGGATACGCGAAGTCGGTTTCCTCGGTGGTGATTTTTACCTTCGGACTTAGTTGTTTTTTCGAGATGAAAATCCTTCGACCGGGGTAAACCTGGATCTTGATCCGACGTCCATGGAGCCCTTCTCGGATACGATGGCTGGGAGGTCCCGGTCAACTTTTTACGTTCGGACTTAGTCTCTTTTTTGGATGTTTTTCTTTACCGGGACGAACCACGAAGTCAGGCCGGGTCGCGGTTGAGGCAAGCCGGCTAGAATTTCCGCGTCGGGTCGGTCACTTTATGGAGCTTTTTTCCAAAATTTCTCCAATCTTTTCCAAACTTCTGGGGCTTCACCCAGATGTTCTTTTAAGGTTCTTTTGGGGTCCACAGCTCACCCCAAGGGTCCAGAAGTTCTGTGATGGTCCTTGGGAAGTGCGGACTTCAACTCCCAGAATGCACCTGGCGCAAACTCCTTTTTGGCCACTGGACAGTGGTCAGCTGGTCACTTTTTCAGGAGTTGGTGCAGGGGACTCTGGTTAGCAATTTTTCACCTGTAGCAAACAGGGAGTCCCTCCTTGAACCAGTGGAAGCCAGGCAAAGTCCTTCTTGTGGTGAAGCCCAAGTGTGCAGCTGGTGCAGTCTTTCTGAGTGCAGGGTCCAGGTGCAGGCCAGGGGTCCAGCAGGGCAGTCCTTCTTCTCCTTGTAGTTCTTTCTTCTTGAAATTTGGTGGGGATCTGAGGCGTGGGTGCAGGTCTGCCAGTTTTATCCTTGCTCCTGGGTGAAAAGCAGGGGGGCCCTGGTTCTCCAATCAGGGACAGGGTCGTCCCCCTGTGATGACCACTTCCTGGGAAGTGTGGCAAAAATCCATCCCAGAAGGCAACAGTCTCTAAAAATCCAAAATGGATGAATCTGATTTTTGGAGGAGAGATCTGGCTGAGCCCACCCACTGGTGTGGCTAAAAATCATAAACACACCCCTCTCCTGCCCTCTCCTAATCTAATCAAGGGGGCACCTAGCTGTCTGGGGTTGCAGGATGTGGGGGTGTTGTTGGGTGCTCCAGATGTCCTTCTCTGCCTTTGAAGACCAGTTTGGCAGCCCTCCCCCTTCCTGCCTCACCATCTGCTGAGGGGAGATTCTCTCCCCCAAGCACATTCCTTTGTGTGAAGTCAGGCCACTTCACACCTCATTAAAGTAGCCTGGCAGAAGCTGCTGCAGGCTGGCCAATCAGAGCAGAGGAGCAAAAACAATGCAGAGCTGAAATTGGCAACTTTTTAGGTAAAGTCTAAACTTTTTACCTGCACTAGTTATATTAAATCCAACAACTGGAAGTTGTGGGATTTATTATAACAATCAATTTGATACCAAATTCTTGGTATGTAACATTTAAGGAGACTTTAAAATTTAAAATAAAGTCTGCCCATTCTAGCCTATGAAGGCCATTTACTTCAATGAGGGAAAAACGAATTTGGCTGTTTTTACCTCACCAGGGCTTATAAATCTATTTTTATAAAGTCCCTGCTTATAGTTACATGGCACCCAGCCCTAGGGGCACATAGGGCACACCTTAGGGGTGACTTATATGTAAAAATAAGGTAGTTTAAGACTTTGGAAGTACCTTTAATTCCAAAGTCGAATTTGCATATAACTTTAATTTAAAAGCAGCCAGCAAGGCAGGCTTGCTTTTAAAATGACACTGGGCACCTCAGCAATGCACCTAGGTGTGCACCACCTATGCTGTGGTCCCTAAACCTACATGCCCTACCATATACTAGGGACTTATAGGTAGGTTAACTTAGCCAATTATAATTAGCCTAATTTGCATATCCATTTTACACAGAGCACAGGCCCTGGGACTGGTTAGCAGTACCCAGGGCACCAGCAGAGTCAGGAAAACACCAGCATAAAGTGGAAAATGGGGGCAAAAAGTTAGGGGGCCTCTGCAATCAGCCCCAGTTTCTCACACAACCCCCCCCCAGCCCACACGCCCAGGAGACTCAGCCCAACCCTGGGAGAGTCTTCCTGGCTTGTTAGGCGAGGAAGACAGTGAAGAAAACTGGCTGTCCCTTTGCAGGGCCTACTCTGCCTTATATCCTCCTGTCAGGGTCACTCCCTCTGGGTAGTGAAGCCATCCCAACAGTAAAAGGACCCAACTCAAACTGAAACTTCCCTCTAGGGGGGTTTTCCTCCTCTCTCTCTGCCAACTTGGGTAGTGAGGTGCCCACCTCCCCTACTCCAAACTTTGCTAGGGCAACACCTAGCTTACCCAAAGAGGTCACCCAACACTTGAGCAACCCCACCATGACCAATAGGGTCAGGGGGCCTACTTTGCTATTGGCCCTGGGGTCTGCCTCCCAGGCCAAGTACAGTGCTGCCAGGAAGGCTAGCACCCAGCAGAGGCTACTGACAGCTGTCAGTACCCAGAACCACACCCTAAGCTCTCCACTGACAGGTGGCTGAGCTGCTTTAGGGGCATCTTTGGGGTCCTGGCACCCCTCTTGCTGTCTTGAGTGGGGGGCTACCACCTCCTGTGGCAGACACCCTCCTTCCACTCTCCCTTCTGTCAGTGCAGGGGCAACATCTTGCATCTGGACAGCTGCCTGACTACTCAGGACTTCCTTGGGGTCAGGTGAGGCCTCACCAGTGCCAACTCTGGGCTCCCCCCCTACTGGGGCAGAAGGCCTTTGGCTCCCTGGAACTCTCTTTAAGAGTGGCCTACCCTTCCTTTTCTTCTTTCCTTTTCTTGGGGACCCCTGTCTCCTAACTGTAGGGACTGACTCCCCAGGACTTTGGGTTGGGGGGGCGCCCTGGGCGACCACCCCATCTGTGACCAGACTCACCTCTGGGAGGTCATTGCCCAGGATACAATCTAGGGGAAGGTCAGCACTGACTACCACCCTAATCCAGTCAAGGATACCCTCCCTCTCTAGGGGCACTATGGCTACAGGTTTGGAGGTGACCTCCCCTGTGGCTATCCTGACTTTCTTTGTCTTTCCTGGGACATACATGTCTGGGGTCACTAACCGGTCACTCACTACAGTGTGACTGGCACAGGTGTCTCTCAGGCCAGTGGTAGGGATCCCATTCACTTGAATGTGGTGGAAGTGCCTACTCCCACCCTCAGGGATCACCAGCTTACCATCTGGTCCTGTCTCCCAGCACAATGCTAGGAGGACTTCATCATCTGAGGAATCCTCCTCTATGGCTACACTGGACAGCCCAGTGCTAACCACCTTCTTTGGGCAGGCTGCATCTCCTCTGAAGTGACCTGTCTGCTGACAGTCAAAGCAAGCCCTACTGTCCAAGAGCTTTTTTAACCCTGGGTCTCCCTGTCTCTGCATGTCAGAGTGGGAGTGGGATTTACTCTCCTCCTTCTTAGGGTTCTGGGGTACAGAGGGAGTCTCTGTGGTGGGCTTACCACCTCCCTCCTTAGGTTTTTGGGGACCTGACCCCCCCTTCTTGGAGTCTCCCCCCTGGGACTTGACAACCACCCTGGTTCTCAACCACTCATCAGCTGCCTCCCCTAGCTCTCTAGGGTTGGTCTGCTTAGAGTCCACTAGATGCTGGCGTAACCTTTCTTGGATACAATTGGTCAAGATGTGCTCTCTCATGATCAGATTGTATAACCCCTCATAAGTATTTACTTTGTTGCCAATAATCCAGCCCTCTAGTGCCTTTAGTGAGGTGTCCACAAAGTCAACCCAAGACTGGGTACTGACCTTCTGGGTGTCCCTGAACTTCATTCTATATTGCTCTGGGGTCAGACCAAACTTCTTGGCTAAGCACCTTTTCATACTAGGGTATGAATCTGCCTCCTCCCCCCTTAAGGTCAGAAGCCTATCCCTCCCTGAGTTGGGGACCAACTCCCACAAAAGGGAACCCCAGTATTGAGGCTTAACCCTTCTCATTTGGAGTGCCCTCTCAAAGGCCCCTAGCCACTTATCTATGTCATCCCCCTCTACATAAGCAGGAACCACCCCCTTGGGTAATCTGGGGCAAACTCCCCCACCCATGGACACCTCAGCTTCTTTATCGCTGCTTCCATCTCTTTTCTCTTTGTATGCCCACTTTTTCTTTTCTAGGGCCAGCTTCTCTGCTTCCAAAGCTATGTAGGCTAGCTGGGCTTCCAGCTCTCTTTCCCTGATGGATGGGTTCTCTCCTCCTGAAAGGACCCTCTTCCTACCACTAGCTTTGGGTCTGCCCCTAGTGACTGTATCCAGTGAGGACCGTTCCTCCTCTTCCTCACTTGGGGTCTGATGCCTTCCCTCCCCTGAGTGGTTAGAGTTAGCATCTTCCTCTTTTTCTTCCCCCTCTGGAGCTTCCTCTGTGCCTAGCCCTTGGGCCTCAGCCCATGCTGTCAGGGATTTAATCAGGATTTGCTTCCTGAGATCAGTGGTTGCAGGCAACCCTCTCTCAATACACAACCCCCTAAGCTGGACTACTGTCAGTGTGGGTAGGCTAGCCAGATCAAGCTCCATGGTTCCCTAGTTTTGTGTCAACAAAAACTTTTTGCAAAAATTGGTAACAAGAATTTAGAAAAATTACAAAAATTCAATAATTGAAATTAATCCAAATTAATTAAAAAAAAAATAAAATTAAAAATTAAAAACAATTTTTGCACTAGGACAATTTAAAGGATTTTTAATTTGTTTTATCTAAAACTGTAACGTGATATTGAACACAAGTACAGGATCCCGTCGCTGCTTCCAATTATGTTGGAAAATGGGTTATTGGTAGGGCAGGTAGGTACCTACACCTAGCAACAAGCCACAAACCTCCACAAAAGTACAGTTAGGTCTCAGTAAATTAATCCCAGCTCTACCCTTGGTAGCTTGGCATCGAGCGTCAAGGCTTAACTTAGGAGACAAAGTGTAAAGCATTCAGATATCACAAAACAGTAATTAAATAAAACACAGGAAACAGTTTAAAAATCCAAAACCAATTTATAAAAATAGCTTATATTTTTATCTTTAAAATGACACAAAAACGATTAAAATCGGTTCAGGGGAACCGGAGATATGAATTTTTAAAGTATTATTATTTTCTAGCGCTTAGAAACAAAAAGCGCCAATCGGGTCATCTGGTTGCACCAGGACCGGGGCAAAGTCAAACTTTCAGGCCGACCGCGATGGAGCCCTGCTCGGCTACAAGTCGCGGGAGGCCTCGGTTAAAAAGTTACCTTCTGACTTAGTCTTTATTTTGAAGTTTTTCTTCACCGGGACGAACCTGCCAGTTGAATCCGACCTCCTGGAGCCCTTGTCCGGATACGCGAAGTCGGTTTCCTCGGTGGTGATTTTTACCTTCGGACTTAGTTGTTTTTTCGAGATGAAAATCCTTCGACCGGGGTAAACCTGGATCTTGATCCGACGTCCATGGAGCCCTTCTCGGATACGATGGCTGGGAGGTCCCGGTCAACTTTTTACGTTCGGACTTAGTCTCTTTTTTGGATGTTTTTCTTTACCGGGACGAACCACGAAGTCAGGCCGGGTCGCGGTTGAGGCAAGCCGGCTAGAATTTCCGCGTCGGGTCGGTCACTTTATGGAGCTTTTTTCCAAAATTTCTCCAATCTTTTCCAAACTTCTGGGGCTTCACCCAGATGTTCTTTTAAGGTTCTTTTGGGGTCCACAGCTCACCCCAAGGGTCCAGAAGTTCTGTGATGGTCCTTGGGAAGTGCGAACTTCAACTCCCAGAATGCACCTGGCGCAAACTCCTTTTTGGCCACTGGACAGTGGTCAGCTGGTCACTTTTTCAGGAGTTGGTGCAGGGGACTCTGGTTAGCAATTTTTCACCTGTAGCAAACAGGGAGTCCCTCCTTGAACCAGTGGAAGCCAGGCAAAGTCCTTCTTGTGGTGAAGCCCAAGTGTGCAGCTGGTGCAGTCTTTCTGAGTGCAGGGTCCAGGTGCAGGCCAGGGGTCCAGCAGGGCAGTCCTTCTTCTCCTTGTAGTTCTTTCTTCTTGAAATTTGGTGGGGATCTGAGGCGTGGGTGCAGGTCTGCCAGTTTTATCCTTGCTCCTGGGTGAAAAGCAGGGGGGCCCTGGTTCTCCAATCAGGGACAGGGTCGTCCCCCTGTGATGACCACTTCCTGGGAAGTGTGGCAAAAATCCATCCCAGAAGGCAACAGTCTCTAAAAATCCAAAATGGATGAATCTGATTTTTGGAGGAGAGATCTGGCTGAGCCCACCCACTGGTGTGGCTAAAAATCATAAACACACCCCTCTCCTGCCCTCTCCTAATCTAATCAAGGGGGCACCTAGCTGTCTGGGGTTGCAGGATGTGGGGGTGTTGCTGGGTGCTGCAAATGTCCTTCTCTGCCTTTGAAGACCAGTTTGGCAGCCCTCCCCCTTCCTGCCTCACCATCTGCTGAGGGGAGATTCTCTCCCCCAAGCACATTCCTTTGTGTGAAGTCAGGCCACTTCACACCTCATTAAAGTAGCCTGGCAGAAGCTGCTGCAGGCTGGCCAATCAGAGCACAGCAGCAAAAACAATGCAGAGCTGAAATTGGCAACTTTTTAGGTAAAGTCTAAACTTTTTACCTGCACTAGTTATATTAAATCCAACAACTGGAAGTTGTGGGATTTATTATAACAATCAATTTGATACCAAATTCTTGGTATGTAACATTTAAGGAGACTTTAAAATTTTAAATAAAGTCTGCCCATTCTAGCCTATGAAGGCCATTTACTTCAATGAGGGAAAAACGAATTTGACTGTTTTTACCTCACCAGGGCTTATAAATCTATTTTTATAAAGTCCCTGCTTATAGTTACATGGCACCCAGCCCTAGGGGCACATAGGGCACACCTTAGGGGTGACTTATATGTAAAAATAAGGTAGTTTAAGACTTTGGAAGTACCTTTAATTCCAAAGTCGAATTTGCATATAACTTTAATTTAAAAGCAGCCAGCAAGGCAGGCTTGCTTTTAAAATGACACTGGGCACCTCAGCAATGCACCTAGGTGTGCACCACCTATGCTGTGGTCCCTAAACCTACATGCCCTACCATATACTAGGGACTTATAGGTAGGTTAACTTAGCCAATTATAATTAGCCTAATTTGCATATCCATTTTACACAGAGCACAGGCCCTGGGACTGGTTAGCAGTACCCAGGGCACCAGCAGAGTCAGGAAAACACCAGCATAAAGTGGAAAATGGGGGCAAAAAGTTAGGGGGCCTCTGCAATCAGCCCCAGTTTCTCACATTCAGCAAATGAATTGCTGTATACCCGGTATGGAATGAAAACGCACTGCAGGGTGCAGCTCATTTATTGGCTCTGGGTACCTAGGGTTCTTGATGAACCTACAAGCCCTATATATTCCCCCAACCAGAGGAGTTCAACAGACGTAACAGTATATTGCTTTCGAAAATCTGACATTGCAGGAAAAAGTTACAGAGTAAAACGTAGAGAAAGATTGATGATTTTTCACCTCAATTTCAATATTTTTCTTTTTCAGTTGTTATTTTCTGTAGGAAACCCTTGTAGGATCTACACAAATGACCCCTTGCCGAATTCAGAATTTTGTCTACTTTTGAGAAATGTTTAGGTTTCTGGGATCCAGCATTGGTTTCATGCCCATTTTTGTCACTAACTGGAAGGAGGCTGAAAGCACAAAAAATTATAAAATTGGGGTATGTCCCAGTAAAATGCCAAATTTGTGTTGAAAAATTGGGTTTTCTGATTCAGGTCTGCCTGTTCCTGAAAGCTGTGAAGCTGGTGATTTTAGCACCACAAACCCTTTGTTGATGCCATTTTCAGGGAAAAAAACACAAGCCTTCTTCTGCAGCCACTTTTTCCCATTTGTTTGAAAAAAACGAAATTTCCACTGTATTTTGGCTAATTTCTTGGCCTCCTTCAAGGGAACCCACAAAGTCTGGGCACCTCTAGAATCCCTAGGATGTTGGAAAAAAAGGATGCAAATTTGGCTTGGCTAGCTTATGTGGACAAAATGTTATGAGGGCCTAAGCGCGAACTGCCCCAAATAGCCAAAAAAAGGCTTGGCACAGGAGGGGGAAAAGGCCTGGCAGCGAAGGGGTTAAAGAGAAACCATGATGATGAAGACTCTGAGGCCTAGTACTTACTCAGTTATGTGCAATGGAAAGAGATGCATTCATTTGTAAAATGCTGCTGAGTGTGTGTTTGTTGCATAGCTGGCTCAAACATGAAACTCCTCTTATGTTCTTACTCTACATCTGCGCCTTTTTGGTGCACTCCTGACACCTCGTGAAGCTTACCTTTCTTCTGTCCTTCTCCTTGACTCTACAATACAATTTCTGTTTTTCAGTTGTGAAGGCCCTTTCCTCTTTTGCTTGAACACAACTTGGTGAAAGCTCAACACTCCTACTTACCTACTGCACAGGTTTAGCCAGGAACCCAAGAGAGAGAATAGAGATGCACCACCCACACTGGCAATACAGAATCATTTTTCTTTTAGCAATCATAATTTGTTTAGAACTGGGTAAGTTAACTTCACTCCTCTATAATTTGTATTTTTCAAACCTAGAAGACAGAACATTTAGAGATATACTATCTTGGGTCTCTCTGGGGATGAGGCACGGTTTGCAATGCATTTAACTAAACTGTTTCATACTCATTCCTTTATTTCTTTCCACAACAGATTGATGATGGTATGCTGCTCTGCTCCTCTGAATACTGATATTGTTTTATGTAGTGTTTGTCTTTACTACCTCTTTTCCCAAATCCTCTTTCCCATCCTTTCATCTAACTCCTAACCCTCTTGCTCCTACCTGTGCGAGTTCATTGAAGTGTGACTTCATTTTCACCATACATGGATCACACACTTGCAGGGGTGGATGTGGTGAAAGCAACACCTACACACTGCATTATCTTAAATTATCTAAGCAGTAGCCCACACTGGCACCACTTACCCACCCACAAATCAATTGTCAAAATCATCATTCAGACGTTGTCTTGTTCTTCGTAAACGGTTAACCTTTTCCTGATTCTAGAATTTCATTTCCTACATTTATTTTTCATTAAATACTAGCTCTCCATTGCTCAAAAGAAGCTGATATTCTTGTTTTTATTGTCATATCAGATCTTCTTTGTTGTGTGTCATTTGATCATCATGGTAGCCTGGTCTCAGTCTTTCTAATGTTATAATATAATATAATCCACTAACTTTCTGTTTTCTTTCAGTCAAGTTGACAGTGATAGATAACCCTTTGATTAATCCTACAATTAGAGCTTGCATAGGAGGGAGTGGAACCTTGCTTGTGATGTCACACCAGTAAGTGTTCTAGCCTGCTACTATTATCACCACCACCACCATAAAAAAGGCACCTTGGGGAAACCTTGCAGTAAGAAGATAGGTAGCAGCCCTTGCTTCATCTATTCAGGTAAAATAACTATGGAGTGAAGTGAACTCATTTAGTTAGTAGTTAACGTTTACTGATGTTGTCGTCTGTGTGGCTAGGTTTTTGTAGGTAAAATAGTCAATAGCTGTCACCCACTAGTGGTCAATATAGTTACAGAGAATAGTAGAGCAAGGGTATAACTAAATGCATTCACTTTTTAAGCAGATTTAAAAATAGACTGTGCTAAAAGATAGCAGTGCCATTATAAGACTAAAATGAAGATTTGAGGCACAAATACAGTAAAATAAATAGTTCCCATTTTATTATTTACAATTTTAAAACACACCCTTTCCACCCACAACTGGCCCAAGTCCAAACTGAAAAAAAACCTGGTCCTAACTCCTTTTCCCACCCTCTTCTCCCACAACAAGTGTCCCTCACACTAAAACAAAAAATGTAAAAAAAGGGTTAAAAGAGGAAATTTGCCAAGCGAGTCTGGAGAGCATTGGAGTTGCCTCAATCTGTGCCACCCAGCAGTACAGGTGTTCAAGGCATTGTAGGAGAGGGTGTGGAATATGCGGTCTGAACATGAGGGAAGCAGCAGTGGAGAAACACAGACGGGCTGCTGACAGCGGGGATGAAGGTGTTGTTGCCCCTGGGAGGCTGGATTAACTTGGACCTGTCGGCATGAAGACAGCTGCCTTGTCCTCCTCCTGCAGAGACACCAGCTGCTGGTACTCCTTGCAGATGACCTCCAGCCTCTGCCGCTATGGCCGGGCTGCTATCTCCTGGCGTGTAGGAGTATTTCCACCAGAAGTAGTTATTGCACAAAAGAAAAAGGAAAATAGCAAATTATATACTGTGCTCTATGCAAACAATTGTTTAAAAAGTAGATTGGCATAGTGGCAGTACATTGCAGGACCCCTAGGGCCATTGGAATTTGATGCGGCTGATTACGAGCCACAGGGCCATTTTTTTACCCAAGCATGCCTTACTGTAGATGATGAATGTTGAAAGGATAATATTTGAACTGTCATCTGAATTTGTTTTAGAACCATGAACTATAAATCACTTGTACATAAATGTGGTGCATGTCAAAAAGGGTTTTTTCAATTGTTTTGATGGCCGGGATAGAATTTAGGAAAGAATAAGAGACTGAAGTACTGAGAGGTGACAGAGTGGGCACTGGGAGGAGAATACACCTTGTTTTAGGTTTGCAACGCCTTGACAAGTTTGTAAATGCTGCATTGCCTTAAGAAGATTCACGCTGCAGTTACATCACAGTAGCATGGGTGACTAAAGGCCTGATTTATGAAAGATTAGTGCCACCTTTGCATCATTTTTTTTATGCAAAAGCGGCGCAAACATTTTATGAATTAGGCCCTAAATGTTATTGGCAGGGAGGTAGTAAATGAAGTTGGGTGGGAGGATCCATATCTGCCTTGTTTAACAACGACAGTGAGTTATGGGAGTAGACAGAAAATTAAAATATCTCTCACTTTGACCCAAAGCTTTGATAACCAAACAAACCAAGTGAAACAGGTGAACATGTCCTTCTCCAGAAGAGCTCTCTTATTTCTTGATCCAAGCAATTATCAATGTATCTTTTCTTTGTTCTATTCACCCTTTGATACCCACCTTTGACACCTATCATTTAAGCTTTGCATTCTCTCTCATTCAGTCTTTCACCATTCCAATCCATTCATCCATATATCCACCCCATACATACACTCACCTATCCACCCTTTCACCCATCCTCTCACCCATTCATTCATTTACCCATGCATCGTTACCATCTACCCATCCTTTAGCCCACATGAGCATCCTCTTACCTATCCTCCCTTTACCCACCCAGGCATCCTTTCACCAATATACCCTTTCATATATCCTTTCACCCACCCAAGCATCTCTGATCACACACCTATGCAACTTTACACCCACGCATCCCTTTACTCATATACCATTTCACCGATCCTTTCTTTTAACCATCCATCCATCATTTCCTTTTCCATCAACCCATCATTTGTATTGTCCGTTCATTGTGAGCTTTTGTCTGCTGAGTTACAGATAGAAGAGGCTATTAAGTATTAAGAACTCAATCCCCGCTGTAGCTCTTAAAGCAGGGAGGTCACAAGCAATGCCCTTGCAGTGTGTATACTAGTAATTGTCAATAAGAAAGCATTATACCTTACCAACCCTTGTCCCTAATGCTGCTGGTTCTCCCCATCAGGCCGTGTCCGGCACACTGGTGGCACTGCTGCTGGCCCCTGCACTAGTGCTTGTTGTGGCTGGGAAAAACATTACACATTTTAGATACCAAATACACCTCCACTTGTTATTTTTTAAGAACTAATTCAACAAAATAAAACCGTAATAGATCATTACAGCTCTCTCTTCTTCTATCAGGCACTTTAGGAATTTTGTCAGTTAACTATGTTAGAATAGCCAGGTATTCAAGTCAACTGCAAACGTTTCATGATGGAGGGGCAGAGCTAAGTCTCTGAAGTTCAATGAAGGGGTAGAATATTTGATCACTCCGGGACCTATGGTGAGGTCTTTGTTGACAAATGCAATGGGACTCTCCTTATACTACTTTCCAGCCAGGTTGCACTGCCATTGAAAGTGCTAGTATGGCATACTACTGGATAAATGAATAATACATGCACACAACATGGGAGAGCCACCATGACTATGGCCACTCTCTCATTTTGCTGTTTGAGCATGAGAAAGGAAAATAAAACCTTCATAAACTTGCGTAGAAAAGCTGATTTGGCATTGCAAATTTCTCAGTAGAGTATCTGCCATAAAAATCTATCCTCTTAGTCACAGTATCAGTCCACAAGATATATAAAGGGTTAAGGGGAAAGCTATGTTTAGTAATAAAGCAGAAGAAAGCTACCTAGTAGCACAGACAGAAGGATGTCAGGTACAGAAACATAAAAAATAGAAATATGCAGGGATAGCAAAGCTTAGATAGACTGAAAATAAGTACAAAAAAGGTAGACAGGCACAGTAAAAAAAGAAAAAATATTCTAATTGAGGAGAGGTGACAGTTAGGGAAATAATAATAAAATAGCAGGAATACTTACTGGGGTCAGCAGGTCCACCAGCTGCCGCACTGCTGGTGTCACTGGCACCCTCATCCCCCGAACCCACCTCAGATCTTGCCCTCTTCTTCCCCTTACGTGTTGAGGTAAGAAATAAAAAAGATAAAAAATAGATTAGTGGTACAGTTAATCTCCCAAGAAATATTTTTGACAGGCAAAGGCAAACACAGTAACATTGTACTTTTCTAAATCAGATCACCTATAGTACTAGTATCGACTATCGTTATCATTTATATTGCAACAAATGATCTTTGCTTCTCAACTACCTTTAATGGGCCAACTGAGTCTCCCTTTTTTTTTTCAAAGCATAGATCCATACTATGCATCACTGGGAGATTGTGATTGGGACTGCATAAGCCACTTAAAGAAAGGCACAGAGAACAGAATGCATATTCACTGATATTACTTACTACTACTACCACTATCTTATTCTTGGTGACAGGACCGAGGAGTCTCAATCTGCATGGCTTCCTAAATAATCAGCGCAATTGTATGCCGATAAGTACAATTAGGTAGCGCTGACTGAGCACCTGGCTAGCTCAATCTGGATCACATAATATTTGTTGCAACGTAAACTTAACTTACATCTGATTGTCAGCACTACTATTAGAAAAAAATATTAGCATTCTGGAATACACACCACAAATTCATAATTATTTACTGACTGAGCCTGGACACCTTCACACCCAGCAGGTTGAGCAGGACCTGCTTGAGGTCCAGTATATCCGCCCAACGGTGTGTCAACTGCTGCTAGGTGTGCTGGACATCAGTCTGTGGATGCACACACCGGCGCGCCCTCCCCCACAGCTGTCGATGCTCACAAAGGGCATAACCGTTCCCAGGTCTACCACCTACTGCCAGCATAGAGGGGAGATGGCACTACACAAATACCACAAA
Source organism: Pleurodeles waltl (assembly GCF_031143425.1). NCBI lineage: Eukaryota > Metazoa > Chordata > Amphibia > Caudata > Salamandridae > Pleurodeles > Pleurodeles waltl. The sequence goes on from NC_090438.1 coordinate 354,014,583, forward strand.
TGCTACCACCTGCCCCTAGGAAAAATCGTTTGGGGCTGAACCCCTTGGCGGTGATGATGACCACAATGTGTGTGATTAGCAGCTGCATCGGTGCCACCACTCCCTCTGCCCCTTGCTCTGCCACTGTGCTGGATGGGGAAAAGGTAAGGAAATAGAAGCAAGGAAGTATGAAAGAAAAAAATTAAAAAATAAAGGGAAAAGCAACAAAACAACAAAGTATCAAAAGTCATGTAAAACACAAAATAAATTACAGAAACAAATAATACACACCACAAAGACACACTGATGTTTTAAAGGAAAATGAGGGCTGGGTGATTTAGATAAGGGTGGGATTGCAAAGATTAGGGGTGGATTAAGTTAGGCACAGCACCATGCCAAGAGAAACAGAAGAAAACAATATGGCCACGCACATGTGAAAAACATAGCAGGAACGGGCACATCAAGCAATATTGCCTGCTAGGAGAAATCCGCAGAGCTCACAGAGTTTTTAACCTACTTTGCGGAATTGCAAATGGAAGAAGAACTGAACTGAACTGTTGAGCTCCACCCAACCCTACAGTGAAGCAAGTCGAAAGAGAGAATCTCTTATGCAAGCTATGAGTAATGAGCAGAGAGTGGTTGGGTTTGGGATGCTAGCTTTTGACAATACTTGTGACTCTTGTCAGAGTCTCTAGCACATCTCTCTAGCATGTCTATATAGTGTGTGAACCTGTTCTTTCTCTGGGACATTTTTATACAGAATATGATACATAAATTTAAATTTTTTTACATTTCAAATATTTTCCCAGCCAATCAGAAGACAAAGGGTCCGTAAGACAGGAACTGTTTCTGTTGAGATGTTCTAACAAAGAGCATTCTAAACACAACAAATATTTATTACACTTTTAACTAAACTGCAACATTATGTAATGTTCCCATACATCTGAGTCTCTGAAAGAAAGAACAATCATGTACGTTTTTGGTATGAGCTCATTCTTTCTTTTCTCTCACACACATCTTCACGTTGAAAGCTCATTCATAAAGAAACAAATGGTAAAATGTATTAGGCAAATTAGGAATTCCAATGCAGGTCAAGAGGTTAAAAAGAAAAGAAGAGAAAATATAACTTTATTTGTTAACATATGAAGTTTGCATCATGAAAAGTTATGCAAACAGTCCTGGAAGAAACACCTCTGCTGAGCTTTAACTATTTGGAATTTGCAAGAATCAGCAAGTTAACCAAGTGAAGGACGTGTTTATTTAGGCACTATAATCCGCTTGTATGGGTTATTGTTTTTTTTGCATCTTTTATTTTTATTAAAATCTCCAACACCCCCTTGAATGAGGTCAAGGATGGTGCTGAAGGCCCAGTGGAAATTGGGATGATGAAAGCGAGAGAAAGAGAGAGGCACACTCTAGGCTCATCTCCTGGTGGCAATTGGAAGATCTGGACTGGATTCTTTAGGCATTGTATTTCGAGTCCAAATCAAGATTTAGGTCTCCAACTACAGGTGAGAGAAAACAAATGACTAAGGGGTCAAACAACACTGGAGGGAAGTATGACATATGAATACCACAGATTAAGACTTATCAAGTACCAGCAGGTAGTACGCTGTAGCTAGCTTCCAGTGTACCATGAAACCAATATTGGAGCTGGATATGAAGACGCTCAAGCACTGGGAAGATGGTAGATTGGATGTGAGATACAACTATATTCATGTTTAGGAGGCAGATAAGTCATACTAGAGGAGAGTTCAGTTCAGAATGGAAGGGGGGAACAACAAAAGTGTAGTGATGACAGGTGAGACTAATGTGAATAGTGAGGAGTCAAATCATCCACTGTTGCCAGACAAGGGAGCTACATATGAGTCAAGTCTAAATACTTTGGGCTTGATTTAGAACTTGGGGGAGGGGGCTACTCCATCACAAACATGTTAGATATCTCAGTTGCCGTATTACAATCCCATAATAGCCAATGGAGATAATAACAAGGCGGATGGGATATCCGTCACATTTGTGAGGGAGTAACATATCCACCAAACTCCAAATCAGGCCCTATGCCACTATTGATCTGGAAATATGTCTTTAGTGTGAAGGTCCTCTAGTGGCTGGAGATATGACTGACTCTGTGAAATGTAGTCTTACATGTAAAATGGTGTACTTTCCATTGTCCTCTGTGCCACCATGTTTGTCTCATGTGCTTCACAGTGTCTTGTGACCTGACAGCTTCCTAGTTAAGGATTTTGTGTTCCGTTCGTTTAGATAAGTATTAGGCACTGCATTCATTCCCTCTTGAGCATAGCTAAGGTTAACATTAGGATCCTGGTTCAAGCTGATACAGCCATGTGGATTCTTTGTTCTTACCAGTAAACCTAATGACTTGCTTGCCTGGTGACATTCTTGGTGAAGCCTCCATTTATATGCGTTACAATTTCTCTGTATTACAAATAAGCCTCCTTTCTTTTTGTAGTAATCTCAGAACAAATGGTGAAAGGACTGTAGTGCACCTCCTGCCTGTTTCCGTGGTTTGGGTAATTTGCAGTATGTAGAAAAGAAGTCTGGAAGCTCCAGAGTTCCTACTGGGCACCATAGGAAAAAAAGATACTTGAATAAAATGTTAATGTAATTGTTCCAAAATACTTCAGGAACTCCTTTTTTAAGAATAGCTTTTCATTATTCATTCACCTTGAAGACATTACAATCCACATACAAATTATCTAAAGTCCAACTAGTATTTGACTAACGATCCACACCAGATCCATTATTTTACAACAGTTGCATTTAAACCACAGGTGTTCATTTCATCCTGGATGCATTTCAGGAGTAGCCCTTCCTTAGGGGCCATAGTGTATACAACTTCTTAACAACACACAAGAACGCCAACATTAGCAAACATTATTGGAGCAAGATTTGGGTCACAGATATTCATATTCACTATCTCTTCATATATGACAGATTGGGCATTAAGTAATTATGCTACTGTAACCACAACACCCTGGTGGCTGAAAGAACTCTAATTGTAAATAGGTCTCGTCAAGCTGTAGCAACCTCTTGTAATCACCGCCCATCTCCTAATTAGTAAACAGCAATGTTGACAATAAAACACATAGAAACGTTGTGCTGCAGACTAACCTTCATTACAAGTCTAAACAATAACAAGAACACTCTTTAAGGGCATAAACATTGTCTGCTACCGGTTGGTTCACTAGTTAAAAACATAATGACATAAGCAGGTGAACTCTTAAACCACCACCTCCATGGGGGAAAATGTTTGTCCTCCCTCAGAGCCCGGGGAACTGCCACCTCCCTGGGGCCATTTATTTAAATTAAGGGAGCCACGCAGACCCCCAGTCCCGGGGACCGCCACCTCCCCAGGGCTGCAAGAAAAGAATGAAGGAGATCCATTGCAGACTCCCAGCCATGGTTTCCACCACCTCCCCGGGGCAAATTCAATTTTGGAAGGGGGGCGGTGTGACCCCCCTCGTGGAGCCACAAATGGCCCAGGGGGCATTCAGCCCCCAGGGCAGGCTCCTGCTATGTCCCAGGGTGGTCACCCCGAGGCATAGTTGTTTGCCCTGACTTGGTGGGATTATTGACAGCTCCCGCCAAGTCAGAGCAAACACTCAGATTCTAGCAAGACAGAGCTGTCAAACAGAGAGATAGCTGAATCTTTAGCACCTCTCTGTGTGCAAAAGGAGTTCTGCTCCCGCAGGAGGCGAGGAGCCGGCAGGGGCTGCTGGGGCCTTCAGACTCCTCCCGCGGTCCCATTGCACCATGGGTGCCCTGCAGTGCACCTAAGACAGATGGCAGGGCCCCTGAGGGTGAGGTTCCTGTGGCCAAGAAAGGCCGAGGTATGGGAGCCTGTGGCCGCCTCCCCCCAAAAATAAACATATTAAGGCTGGGCCCCAGGGTATAGGGTCCCTGGAGCCACAATTGATGGGGCAGAGGCTGCACAGACGCCCTCCATCCCAAAAAATTATTTCAATAAGGCTGGGCCTTGGGGGATCGTTTCCCCAAGGCTGAAATTAGCTGAGGGAGGGGGACCACGTGGCCCCCTTGCTCTAAAAAAAATATTTTAAGGCTGGGCCCCAAGGGATGGGGTCCCCAGGGTCGAAATCAACCAGGGGAGGGGGCCGGATGACCCCTCCCTAAAAGAAATAATTATATTAAGGCCGAGCCCCCGGGGTGGCGTCTCAAGGACTGAAATCAGCTGGGTGAGGTAGACCACGTGGATCCCCAATGGAATTGTAGTGAGACCCAGGAGATGGGGTCCACAGAGCCGAAATTGGCCAGAGGTGGGGGGTCCTGCAGCCGCCCTCCCTCACACAAGCCATTAGCCCAACTAGGTAATACTTACTAACTAAACATTAGAAAGTGCCCCAGTTTGATGGACATTTTGTGCAAACTGTGGACTCTTGTTGGATAAGCAAGCAGCTGAGCTTCAGTTCTGGCCATGATGCTCATTTCACAGAAATTAAACCTCAACAGGAAGCACTTAGAAATATAAATGTGGCAGGTGACCCCATTGAAACTCCACAATGATCATAACTCTTGGGGTTGGCAAAGGCAAAGCAAGTGTGTTTACTCTGCAATTCCATATTGAAAAAATATCTGAAATCCTTTGTGGAGGTCAATGCATCCTTCATCTGTTGGACCACAATCAGACACTCTCACACCCACTCTCACTCACACATAGACCCTTTCACACCCATTCTCATACCTAGACAGGCACTCTCACACCTACACTAACACCCAGAGAGACAGGCCCTGCTGCCAACTCTTTTTTTTTTCAAGCCACTCTCACATCCAGAGACTGCCTCTCGCACCTATTCTAACACCCAGAGAGACAGGCCCTGCTGCCACTCCCGCTGTGCATGGCCAAAGCCGGTGGGCAGCATGGGCTTGGTGGTCTGCAGGCCGAAGGCCATGGCAGCAGTGGTTGGATTACTGTATAGAAATGAAAATTACTTTAAAAAATAAGTAAAAAAAACCTTAGACACTCACATAAAAAAGCAAAAGTTAGAGGGGCATTCTAATTAGGTTCTGAATGTAGTCACACAAAACCAGAGAAACTCAGCAATTATAGTTAGAGTTATTTCAAGTAACTATAACTCACGGCCTAAGGTAAGTCTAACTCGCACCTTTGCCATGCACTGCTAATTACCCCAGATGTTACAGAACTCATGACAACTTTTATAATGTCAATACAAGTATCAATGAAACACTAGAAATTAAATTATTAAAGAAAAAACTATGCATGGTGGGGGCGCAAGTTATAGTTACCTGAGGCCATGAATTATAGTTACTTGAAAGAATTCTAACTATAACTGCTGAATTTCTCTGTGACCTGTCCCTGCGGCCAACCCCTAGACCAGCTAAACCCTGAAAGCACACCCCCTCCCCAGGCTGATCTCAGTCCAGGGCCCAGCCTAAACATTTAATTTATTTAGGGTGGGAGGTTCACAGCTCTTCTCCCTGGGGCCCAATCACCTGGGGCCAAGACAAATTTTTTTTTTTTTTGAGGAAGGGGTGACATAACCCCATTCCACAGGGCTGATCTTAGCCGTGGGGGCCCCATCCACCAAGTCCCGGCCTAAACATTAATTTTATTTTTAGTGGAGGGGGCCATACAATCCCCATCCCCAGGCTGATCTCTGACCTAGGTACTCCATCCCCCAGTGTCTGACCTACTTGTTACTTTTTTGGGGGGGGATCCCCTCACCAGGACCAATTTTGGCCCCAGGGACCCCATACCCTGGGGCCCACTCATGTGGCTCCCCACCTCCTGTGGGAGTCAGCATTGCTGTGACAGAGAGGGAGCTGCTAAAGCAACTCCCTCTCTTTGAGAGCAATTTCCTCTGTGTGCCTGTCTGCCTGTCCGAGGGCAGGCAGACAGAGGAAAACTCTGCTCTGATGAAGGGAGAGCTGTTCATCGGAACAGAGTATTTGCTGTGACTTGGGGCAGCTTCAAAAACTGCAGCCAAGCCACAGCAAACAGCTATGTCCCAGGAGCGGGCACCCTGGGACATAGCAGGTGTCCAGCTCTGGAGGTTGGCGGTCCCCAAGACCATCAGTTACCCCACCCACAGAAACAGCCCCAGGGAGGTGGTCATCTCCAGTGCTGGACCTTCTTTTTATTTTTTTAGTGTTTACCCCTGGAAGGAGATGGTCCTTGGGACTGTGGGGGAGACTACGTTGTCCCCATGCACAGAATTAAATTGAAGCCCCGGGGAGGTGGTGGTCCCCAGGGCTGCATCCTCCTCCCATTACTTTTGTTTTTAGCCCTGGGGAGGTGGTGGCCTCCAGTGCTTTGGGGGGACCGAGTAAACAATGCCCCCGGAACTTGGAACACCCTTGGGCTACAGAATTGTGTGCTTTATTTTTTACAAATTTTCCCTGTATCTGTTGCAATTCCCAGTGACAATGTAAAAAAATATACTTTAACCCTGAGGGTGTCCCTTTAGGGCTCCAGAACCAGAGCAAAGGGGTCAGGGTGTCTATACCCTGGCCCCTTTTGATCCTTTTATTCTTTTTTTGTGAAGCTGAATTCCAACATGGCTACGAGCACTTCCTTGTTTAATTGTTGGCAGCCAATTAGATCTCAGCACGAGATCTGGAGGAGTCACAAATCATTTGCATCCCTATATATACAAATTTGCATTTCCTTTAATTTCTCAAAAACTACTGAACGGATTTACGCTAAATAACAACAAGGTTTCTTTCTGGACCAAGAGCAAAAATTTTGAGTAATTCCATCCAGTGGTTTTGGCACTATCACTGTTCAAAATTCCTATGGAGGAATGAATGGAGGAAAAATGCGTTTCGGGACCCCCCTTTTCTTTGCCCCGCTTCATGAATCATCCCAAAACTTTTCTGACAGCAGCTGAAGTGAGTGTCGTATTTTCTTTTTTGAAGATTGCTCAAACAGCGCCAAAGTTATTAGCAAAAAAAAAAAACTCTTTCTTTATAAACTAGGGGCCAGATGTAGCAAAACTAGGTTTTGCGACTCGGAAATTGCGACTCGGAGCGACTCGCAATTTCCGAGTCGCAAAACCATATGCAGAATGGTGTCTCAGACACCTTCTGCGAGTCGCTATGGGGTCGCAAAGACCCACGTCATTAATATTAATGAGGTAGGTCGCATTTTGCGACCCCATAGCGAGTCCCTGCACTCACAGGGATGGTGGCCTGCTGAAGTCAGCAGACCTCCATGTCTGTGACTGCTTTTTAAATAAAGCTGTTTTTTGATTTTATTTTGCAGCTCGTTTTCCTTAAAGGAAAATGGGTTGCAAAATAAAAAAAATAACAAAACCTTTTAGTCTCGGTTTTTCAGAGTAGGCATACTGCCTGCTCTGAAAAACCCTTTTTGGCAACATTCACAAAGGGGAAGGGGTCACATGGGGACCCCTTCCTTTTTGCGAATGAGTTACCACCAGTGTGACACTGGTGGTAACTGCGAATTGCTTTGCGACCGCATTCGCGGTCACAAAGCAATTTAGCATAGCGATGCGAGTCGCAAATAGGAAGGGAACACCCCTTCCTATTTGCGAGTCGCATTCACAATTTGCGAGTCGGTACTGACTCGCAAATTGTGAATGAGCATCGCTAACGGCATTTTGCATGGCGCAAACTGCGATTTTCGCAGATTTCACCATGCAAAATGCTTGCTACATCTGGCCCTAGGTCCTTACTATAACTGCCAAGTGGTGGCTTCCACTAGGTAATATATACATGCGCACACACACACACGCACGCACACACACGCACACACCCACCCACACACACACACACACACACACATATATATATATATATATATATATATATGCACGCTTATTTGTTTTATTTATCTATCACAATATGTAAATATTATCATTACTATTTTATCTACAAGTGCATCACTATTGAAAATATTGAGGAAAATATAAATAAAATAGTTAAAGTACATTGACACTTGAAAGCCTAAGTTTATAAAATACAGCTTTAAATCTTGATATATTGTCCTCCTTACACAAGTATACCCTCTCTGTATAACTTCTAATGACTATTCCTATCAAATAAACTATTCCTATGTAAACCCAAACTTCAATACCATCTTCAATACCATCTGCAGTACATTCAGACCTGGCCAAATGCCAAACACCATTTGTCTCTGACCTTTCTTTCCTGTTCTAGACCTTCTTTCAAACATCCACCTAATGTAGTCCACTAGAATATAAATCCAAAGAGAGTTGCAGAGCAATAGAACCATCCTTTCAAGCCAAACCAAATGCCAACATCTTTTATGATCTCTCAGATACCTAATCAGTGCATGGACGGTCAACACCACTAGCAGGCAGATCCGATGGTGGTCAACCTTCTTTCCTCATCAATTCATAGGGCTCTCACCTCTTTTGTCATTGGTCAGGATGAATGCTTTGAAATTGATTACAAGTTGGGTGGTTAATTCTGCCCCGTTCATAAGTAGGGTTTACTCACTGGAAGGAATTAACCATCTAGCCTATAGTTTATGGCATCTCATAAATAACGATACAGAGTTTTTTGTTATTTATCAGCTGCATTAAGTAATCAATGGTGGCTGCTGCCAATAAAACTTGGTGGGGCGGCACGTGGAGTGGGAGGGAGAAAGGAGGGGGGAATAATAAAAATAAATAAAACAACTTCTCTGCCGCTGCTGGATGCTGTCTCGGTGTTCCTGTGCTCCTGCTTCCTCTGTGCTTCTCTGCCCCCCTCCCCACCCAATCCAGATGTTTCTTTCATGCCATTACCCAGCATGAGAGAAGCACCAGGATTGGTCTGAGTGAGCTGAAATGCTGCTCAGTTAGGGACTGGGAGCCTGCACTGGTTCTTCACCTGGCTGTGCAACATAGTTCGGGTAGAGAGTTCTAAGTGTGCATGTCAGTTTGGCCAGCCTAAGATAGCTGCCCAAACCGACATGTGCACTTCCAGTGCACCTACCACACCTCTTCCCTGCTGTTGCCGCAGAGGATGGCCGTGCCCCTTCCTAGACTCGGCAGACTGGTTAAGTAATAAACAAAATGATAATACAATTGTTTTATTTTCATTTTATTTTTCTACTTTCTGCTGCCTTTCAGCAGTGGGGCTATGCTCCTCCACCATACAGAACTCAACATAGTTAAATTTCAACAGGTCGAACCTGCCAAAATTTTACAGGAGAAAACACACAGTATTTACCCTATCATGCAGAATTTGGTGCTTGAACCACTGAAATCTGCATGTTATTCCCCACAAACTCATAATAGGTATTATTTATCACACCCAATAAATCGTGTACATTGTGGTATTGGTATTTATCAGATGGGATAAATAATGCTTCAATTTGTAAAACCTTCTATCCTTGCTTCATTTATCTGAATAGGGAACACAAGTTCCAACACAATGGCCCTCATTCTGACCTTGGCGGGCGGCGGAGGCCGCCCGCCAAAGTCCCGCCGTCAGGTTACCGTTCCGCGGTCGAAAGACCGCGGCGGTAATTCTGACTTTCCCGCTGGGCTGGCGGGCGGTCGCCTTCAGACCGCCCGCCAGCCCAGCGGGAAAGAGGCTTCCACGATGAAGCCGGCTCGGAATCGAGCCGGCGGAGTGGAAGCTGTGCGACGGGTGCAGTTGCACCCGTCGCGTATTTCACTGTCTGCGCAGCAGACAGTGAAATACATGTAGGGGCCCTCTTACGGGGGCCCCTGCAATGCCCATGCCAGTGGCATGGGCACTGCAGGGGCCCCCAGGGGCCCCGCGACCCCCCCTACCGCCATCCGGATCCCGGCGGTCGGACCGCCGGGATCTGGATGGCGGTAGGGGGGGTCGGAATCCCCTCGGCGGCGCAGCAAGCTGCGCCACCTTGGAGGATTCAATGGGGCGGCGGTACACTGGCGGGAGCCCGCCAGTGGTGCCGGTCCGACCGCGGCTTTACCGCCGCGGTCGGAATCCCCATTGGAGCACCGCCGGCCTGTCGGCGGTGCTCCCGCGGTCCTCCGCCCTGGCGGTCTTTGACCGCCAGGGTCAGAATGACCGCCAATGTCTTCCTGTACTGAAACTCAAATGAATATTTGACTCTTCTGATAAAACCAGAAGTTTCTTGAACTTGATAAACACAAAGAATTGTCTGATCCTGTCCCAAAGCTCATACCTGGTTCTCTGAATGGGCTAATTTATTGTACTTTTTTCTGTTTAAGTGTAACAAGCCATTTCACATGCCCAGAAAAATCTCACCTTCAAAACCTTTGACCTCTGCCATCACTTACCTGGTGACCAAGTTCCAATACAAAGATCCTTGTCTCCTGACACCATGAACCTTTCCGAAAGGCATATTTCTTTTTGCAACCTACTGAACACTGAGCACCATTTTAAACGTTGTTACTCATAAAGTTTCAGGTAAAAAGTGAAACTTTGAAATTAACTGGCTACTCAAAATGCACCAAAAGAATCCTTATGCAAAAATATGAACAAATGTCCTTCAAAATATATATGCCTATCAAACTGTTCAGTTTAAAACACACTAGATCTCCCCAACATCAGAGCTCTCTTAAGTCATGGAGCTGCCGCAAACTATTTACATCAGTCCAACCCAGGAATGGTAATTTAATTTTTTAAAATATATAATACTTTGATACCTTATCTAACTTCTAGAACAGCTGCTCCTCTACTCGTGGAATACCAAAAGAGCCTGGTGCAGGGTTTACAACAAATTACTTTTCATTTTATAACATTGTCAGTTCAAGAATTTTCCTAAGTGCAGGCGACTAGCATCACAATTCTCCCAAAAAATGAAAATTATTTTGGCACATTATGGCATGTTGCTTACCAACAGAGTGCCAGAGTGTGTTTGTTGATTGACTTCTACCCCAGGTGTTACTCTTTTTAATGTCGGCGGTCACTGCGCCACTTAGCATAGTGATGTAAAGCTCTTTTACCTCAAAGCCAGTATAGAGACTGCTTACTGGTTCGCTCTGGTAAATCTATGATGTATATCAAGACTAAGGCCACCCATTCCCTTTGATTGTGTGTGAAGGCACATAAGAGTTAAAAAGTACATCTGAGTTTGGCTACTCATGGGAGTCTGCTTTGAATGTTGTAATATCAAGAGTTGTAGGGCACTACACAGGGTTTAGTAGCAGTCGCTCCTACTATTTCTACCCTCAATGGATGTCCCTAGGGCTGGTATACGTCTGGAATATTTTATAAAGCTGAGGGCCAAGGAGGAACATTTCATTATTAACTTGACCTGGGCCTAATTGGTTCTAGCAGCTCAGCTTGTGACCGCTCAAGGACAGCATCTATGTAAAGGTACAGCCAAAAGGCAACACCAGACTGCACAACATCTCAAAGAGAAAAGAGGCTGCCTTTCCCGCCCACAGATCTTGTAATCTCTGCTGCTGGAGAGCTACCTTCTGTAAAGCAGAACAAAAACTCAGAATGATAGTTCCACCTGCAAAACTGATGGAGATGTACCAACTCTAAAAGGAAAATGAATTCTGAGTTAATTGATTTACCCCAAAGATTTGGGACAACCTTCAAATCTGACTGGACAGCTGGATGCGGACCAATTGCTCCAAGACTGGATATAAGCTAACCCTTCATCATATCTACAGTTTTTCTTTTACTTATGGAACTTTGTCCACGTTTTTAGAGGATGAATGAGGAACGGCTAATCACCCATAGGGTCTCTAGGTGCTGTTTGTGGGCGTGCTGCTCAGTCGAAGAGCCAGGTCTTGAGGTCCATCCTGAACTGCTTCAGTGGTGTGGTCTGCCTGAGCTTGAGAGGTGTTTCATGTCTGGGCTGCTAGATTGAAGAAGGATCTTCCTACTGCTGTGCTTTTCCAGATCTTGGGGATGGCTGCAAAGACGAACCGTGTACAGAGGCAGAATGTTTTGCTTTTGCCTTTTTGCTGCAAGTATGTAGTCCCAGGTCTGAAGATAATACTCTGTTTCTGCCCTGGGGGAATCCAGGTAGTGAACTGCCATAAATGTGGAGGACATGCTCAGTTCAGAGTCCACATTCTGCATTCAGAACCTTGCCTTGAGGAAGTCAGAGAAGCCAAGCATGCCAAGGCCGGGAGCAGGAAACTAATGCCCAGTCCCACTTACACCATCTTGTAAGTGGCTCCCCCAAAGTCCATGTGCTTTGAACTGCAGTGGCTGTAATATCCATGAGATGTGATTATGTGCGACAATAACAACCAGGTGAGATTTCTGCAACTTGCACGATGTATTGCCATGCACTGCACCTTTCCTTAAAGAGATTTTGATGATTATAAGAGGCCTATGTGTCTGCATACAGAATTGCTGTATGTCTTTTCTTCAAGTTATGTTGATGACTATGAGAGGCCCAAGCACCTTCAACTTACATTGCCATACATCAAATGTGTAGTAAAAGTATGGTCTTGCTATATGTAATTGGTATAGTGATTACATTTACAGATTTGCAGTAGTCATCTCAGTCATATATTTTATTTTAAGGCAAACAAAAACAAAGATCAGCCAGCACGTGTTTCACTCCCTCAATGATGCACAGACCTGTAGCTTTTTCAGCGCTAAAAGGGTCTTGGTAGCCAAAGCCATCTCTCTAATTCGTCCCTGAAATTTGCATATGTCCAGTAGAGAGTCTGATCCTGTGTTTGCATTCCTAGGTCTATTAGTAAAGAATCTGTGATGATGCATTTAAATTTCAATAACATTTATAACTCTGACCTCCTAGGCTGTTTTGTAATAGGAGGTTTATACCTCTGTTGAAAAAAATAATATTCTAGCAGTCATTCATTCATTTCATTTGAAACTTTATTTCAGCCATTGACCATAAACGTACCAATCAATAATACAAGAAAAATGCATCACAACCTTGCAATCATTAAAACAATCATTAAAAAAGTTGTTTTCAAGCTTACACGACAGCAGCACAAATATCATCACACGTTGCATCCACAAAGATGTAATCAATGCAACTCTGACAGGAGTTCCTTCTAAAGGTGGGGTGTGCCCTTTATCAGATGCAGTCCTGCCATTACAGGCTCTCAGTTGACAACACGTACAGAGATTCAGAGATTGCAGAGCTACACTACGGAAAGTTGTTAGACTGGGGCCTGAGATTTGGGAATTCCAGAGTATTGATTTACTTCAGTTGTAATTTCCCTTATTTGTGCAGAGGGCTCAAAACATACATTAAAATCTCTAGCTACAATCACAGCTGCCTTCCTCCTTTGACTTTGATGAAGTAAGGCTACTCAAAAGGTGAAAACCCAGAGACTCTGTTGATTTTTAAATGCTCCTAATATATACATTAGTGAGAAGACGTTTTACATTTTTCTGGGAAGCGACCTCGAGCCCAAGCAGGTGAAGAGAATCAATGAGTAATTGTCTCACATGGCAATCCAATGAAATCTATAACCAAATGGTCAGGCCACCTGAGGGTCTACCTGCCTGTGACTTGTGAGCTGGCACTTGAAAGGTCTTTAAACCTTGCTTGTGGGAGGGATTGGATCCAAGTTTCTTAGTACATAGGTAAACTGACCAAGTCAATGAATATGCCCCAATCCTCTTGAACGTGCTTCCTCCCTAGTCCTGCAATATTCTAAGAGACCAAAGTGAAGTTGATGGGAAGAGTAGACTTGGCCAGGTCTTGCAAGTTCTGGGATTGAAGGTTAGAATTGTCTTGCCAGGAACACAAGGAGTTGCTCATAAGGGATACATACACGTCTGTAGTTGAAGAATACATCAAATCACCTGGGTCCTCCAACAGAGTAACTGAAGCGGGACTGAGGTTTTTAACAGCAACCTGGGTTAGAGGAGGTGTATGACAAATTCACATTGAGAATCTCTAAGGGATCCGGTCAGTCCACTTGGGAAAGGGAGGAGGGAACTGGATTTGTTCCACTCTCTGCAAAGATGGAACTCTAGCTTTAAACTGGATTGGGGATCACTGGAAGTAAAAGTTCACACCTGTAAGGACGATAGACAATTAAGAAACAAGGGGTGGGAAAATTGCAATTTAATACAATCTGATTTATCTGTAAAATGGCTGTCGATGAGCTTTGATTATATCTGAGTAAATTGCACTATAGCACTTCCTCACATCCCTGAACTAGTGTGGCACTTTATCTAATAGGGAAGCTTCGTCTTCCTTTGAAGATGGATGTAACTTTGGGACCATGGTCATACAGATGACCTGATGTGGGAGAAGACGTTGTTAGTATTATTATTCAATGGAAAAATGAAAGGAGGTTCTTTAGGTGGGGAAAGCTAATTTTGGGTCTAGAACCGACATAGAGAGGGAGTCAAGAAAAGAGGGACCTGGAATTGACATAGGCCCTCCCATTTCTCCTAAGGGCCATGCTTCAAATTTATATGGGGCTGGTTTATGCCACATCTAGCAGAGTTTTGGTGCTTGCCAACAGAAAAGGGATAAGAGGGTTTCTGAGCCTGCACCACAAAATTATTTTAGAGAACCTGCAGTGGCCTCGCTATAAGAGCTACAACTAGAGCAGTTTAATAGTGGGTCAATATATGATGAAGCCTCCAATATGAGTGATGGTTTTGCTGTGTAGCCATTTTAGTTATAGCTTAATGAACGTTATTTCGGTCACACTAAGCCTGTCACTGTGCACTTTAACCTAGATATATTTTATTTTACTTTGTTTATTATTTTAACAAAAGCCACTTTTGCTATCTTGTTTTATTTATTTCTATCTAGCTGTTCTTGCTTAGGCCAGCACTACGTTCTCAAACAAGACATTCTTGTTCACTCTGTGTGTCTTTCAAGGCTGCAGTAAGATAGGTTGCCGGTGAATGTGGTAAAAGTTTTGTCTCTGGTATTCATAGAAAACACACATCCTTACGTAGGGACATTTTCTCAGAACATCAGCTGTTTTATTATATAAACACTTCCCTGTCCCTTAAACTTTAGAGGGAGATTCCAGCCAGAGGACCACGCCTGTATGCTGATTGCTGAACGCTTCACTACAGCTGCTTATGCAGGCATTAGGCCTTTGCTCAGGTATGGGAGATGATGTCTTCCCAGGGAAACCTGAAAGGCAGAACTAGAGCTTAACATGCTGTGCTCTATTATAGCTTAGGTAGAAATTAGCCTATTAACTCTGTAATATGGTAGCTTTATTTCTATGCTTCACTCTCCTTGTCACAATTCTAATTCTGTCATGCTCTATCATCCTGGTCATTGCAGTACATGCTTTGTTACCTAAGATGCAGTCACTTCATTAAAATCTTATTGAAACATATACTGCCTCTGTTTGTCATTTTTTATATGAGACTAATGTAACTAAGAGAAACAGATGAGACCTGAATAACCACGATTTCCTTGTGAAGTCAGCTGTGTCATGCGCTCAGCTGCCCACTCATCCCTGCTATTGGTTATAGGTGAAGCACTGCTAGTTAGCCGGAGCAAATCCCGGATTGGGGCGACAGGTGTTACCTGTAGTGGGTTAAGACTCAGTCTCCCACACCTCAGGCAATTCTGCCACTCAAAATCCAGTAGTCTCATTAGAATAATGAGAGCCTACGCGACAAGGCGCCACCAACGTTTGGTCAGGCTCTAATTTTCGGATCCTCCTGAGAATCTCTGTCTCACTACATACAAAGACACAGTACTATATACGAAAACATTTGTGGTATTGAGGATTTCCTCCTCAGCTAAGTAAGGAACACCTATCTGACGCTGGAGGTTGTTCAACCTTGAACTCTAAAAGGATAATCCCCATTTGGTGATCTTATCTCTGAACATATTTACCATTTAATATGGCAAATCCACAACAGGTTGCAATTACAGTCAATATGAGTCCACCCCTTACTGCACATTTACTGGCACATGGCCTGACGGCCCAGGGGGGTCCAGTCACATTTGTTGTTGATGCACATGCAGCTTATAAAACAGAACTCTCTTATTCTTGGGTCACATTTCCAGCAGTTGATGGGAACACAAATATATTTCATCACTAAACACCTGCAAACATACCTGCACAACACAGGTACATGTTCATATTTAGGAATACCTTTATCTTATTAAGAACATAATAATTGGATTGATGGCACCCTACCCCACACAATGTTACCCGTTAAGTTAGGTTTTCTGAGAAATGATGGTCCTACCTGACCTTTGTTGGCCACTTATACACCTCTCCCAGCTGCAGCTAATTTAACAGCAGCTGAAGTCCGTCGCTTATATGTTGAGCTGACGGTATATACAGACGATTAGTACAGTTTGTAATGCAAACATTAAACACAAACCCAGCACGTGCTGCACCAGTGCAACCACATGCAGTGATGCCAGGCATTAACCCTGCAACTGTACATTCGATCATGGGTAAGGTACCCGCCAAACGAGAAGAAAGAAGAAAAAGTAAGGGGCATATTTATACTCCGTTTGCGCCGAATTTGCGTCGTTTTTTTCGACGCAAATTCGGCGCAAAACTAACACCATATTTATACTTTGGCGTTAGACGCGTCTAGCGCCAAAGTATGAGGAATGAGAGTCATTTTTTTGCGTGAACGCCTTCCTTGCGTTAATGAGATGCAAGGTAGGCGTTCCCGTCTAGAAAAATGACTGCGACGCAAATGCGTCGTATTTATACTCCCGGGCAAAAATCACGCCTGGGAGTGGGTAGGGCAAAAAACCCCGCATTTGCGCCTCTTTTTAACGCCTGGGTCAGGGCAGGCGTTAAGGGACCTGTGGGCTCAAAATGAGCCCACAGCTGCCCTCCCATGCCCCCAGGGACCCCCCCTGCCACCCTTGCCCACCCCAGGAGGACACCCAAGGATGGAGGGACCAATCCCAGGGACATTCATGTAAGTTCAGTTAAGTATATATATATATATATTTTTTAATATTTTTTTTTGGCATAGGGGGGCCTGATTTGTGTCCCCCTACATGCCACAATGCCCAATGACCATGCCCAGGGGACAGAAGTCCCCTGGGCATGGCCATTGGGCAAGGGGGCATGACTCCTGTCTTTACTAAGAGAGGAGTCATGTAAATGGCGTCTGGGCGTCGTTAAAAATGGCGCAAATCGGGTTGAGGCGATTTTTTTGCCTCAACCTGACTTGCCCCATTTTAAGACGCCCTAACGCCATTTTCCCCAACGCCGGCGCTGCCTGGTGTACGTGGTTTTTTTCCACGCACACCAGGCAGCGCCGGTCTGCTAGCGCCGGCTAACGCCATTCAATAAATACGGCGCCCGCATGGCGCTTCAGAATGGCGTTAGCCGGCGCTAAACTTTATGACGCTAAACTGCGTTAGCTCAGTTTAGCGTCAAAAAGTTTAAATACGTGCCTAAATGTGCTGGAAGCAGTTTTTCCCCATACAGGACCTCAGGATAAACACAGAATACTAACTATGTAATTGCCATTTGGGATGGTTCCCACAATAGATAACTGTAATACATTTGCCGCATTCTATACTACCGCACACGGTACACCAACACTTGCCAATTCACCAGAAGTGTTGAAACAAATTCAAGATGAATACGGGGCTTCCCCGGCCCTGGACTTGGGGATGCTATTAATGGGCAATTATGCCATGGTATCTTCAATTATATTAATTAACCTTAAAGGTGAAGCGGTCGCACTAGCGGTGCGCATGCTGCTCCAGGACGTTCCTTCACAGGATAAAGATTGCGAGCTGCCAAAGATTATCGTGGAAACCTACTGTAGTATCGGTCAAGGTAGTCTGGGGGTCAGACAAACAAAACTACAGTTCCAGGGTAAATCTAATAAAGATTTTACCAAGCAAGCTCCTGAGGGTAATAAGAAACGCTGGGACAAAAAACAACAAACTCCTAAAAAAGAAAGGGGAGAATCTCCGCACACAGAGGCCCCGCAGAATAGATATAATCTCAGGAATAGGGATAACATAAAAATTCCTGACTGATATTAATATATTGATACAAGCCAATCTCGTTCCTTTCAGGACTCATTGGAAAAACGCAGTGAGAGAGGTGGGCGGTCAGAGCGAAGAACTGAGTACATGAAACAGAGACAGGAATCACAATGCTTAAAAGAGGTTTCTGTTAAAAAGGAAGAGAAACCTCCCCAACAAAAACCCCAATTTAAAAAGAAAAAAGTGGCAGCAGTTGCAGTTCGACATGCCACTCAATAAATGTGCTCTCTTGAAGAAACAAGAAGTGGGCATTAGCTCTACTAGACAGCGTGGCAGAGGTCACAATAGTTCGCCGGAATCTTCTAGAGCATCTAGAGGTGACAGCAACTGATGATTTCCTACAAGTAGAAACTGTGGACATGCGTGTCTCAATGCCTGATAGGGTGTACAAAGTAACGCTACAGTAAGAAGGAGACACTGAATGCACAATCGACGCAATCTTTTGGGACCGCGTCATGTACCTATGTTATTGGCTGAACAGGATTGGCCACCTGAATTTATCCCCATATGGGGAAGATGTTATTAAACCTTCTTTGTCACACCTTGTTCCAGAGGAGCTTGCAGAATTCTACGCCATCGATTGGGCACTGGCGCAGGCACCCGCGTTCTATCACAACCACATAAGATGGGACAAAGATTCCTCCTATCATGTAATTCCTATTAAAAGTCAGAACCATCCTCAACCTCACTATCCTATTAAACATGATGCTAAAGCACCCGTGAGGGAAATCCTCACACAACTGGAATACCAGGGTGTAATCGAACTCTGCATCCCACCAATTAATAATCCTTTATTCGCAATAGCTAAATCTGACAATTCAGACAGAATAGTCTTAGACTACAGACACTTAAACGGTCAGACACGCACATATGCTATACAAAACTCACATAGCACAGCACGTATGAATAATATAATGCATAAAAAATCTCCAATGGGTTTTTCTGCCAAAATATAGAGCCTGAGAGTAGAGACTTCACAAGTTTCAGCTCATTAGGCTCCCTGAAAAATTCTATTGTTTACCCCAGGGGTACAAGAACAGTCCAGGACTGTTCACAGCTTGTGTGACTTCAATATTGCATGATATTGACCCTGAAGCATTGACCTATGTAGATGATATCTATCTCACAGATGATGAATTACTACAACATTTAACCCCTCGGGTGCCTTGAATGTAACGGTTACGTCCTGGGCGGCACCACTCGGGTGCCCAGGACGTGACCGTTACGTCCAGACAGGGGCTCATGGGGAAGCGCTGGCGCTCCGCCCAGGGGCCTAGGGCCCCCTCCTATGGGCAGGGGTGGAAGGGGAATCACTTCCCCTTCCACCCCCACCCCCCTGAACCCCCTATGGCGTCTGATGACGTCAACGCTTGATTGCGTGCTGACCTCATCAGAGGCCTGCCCCCATCAGGGGAGTAATGCAAAAGCATTTCTCCTCTGATCACGTGGAGGGGCAGAGAGACATGAAAGGAAATGAAAGGCCTTTCCTCTCCTTTCATATCTCTCTCAGAATTTCTGCTGCCCGATCTCGATGCGCTCGGGCAGCAGAAATGCCCTAGACACCAGGGATTTTTTTGTTTTGTTTACGGCATAAGGGGAGTGGTCCCTTAGGCAAGGGCCACTCTCCAGGGGGGCAATTTATTTTTAGGCCATTTCTGCCCCCCATCTGGGGGCAGGTCAGACTATTACAATTAGGCCAATCTGCCCCCCGAGGGGGGCAGAAACCGCTAGACACCAGGGATCATTTTTTATTTTGTTTTATGTATGTGGGGAGCGACCCCTTAGGCAAGGGTCGCTGCTTTGGGGGCACTTTTACTTTTAGGCCGGGTTTAGGCCAATCTGCCCCCAAGGGGAGCAGAAACTACTAGACACCAAGGATTTTTTTTTTAATGCTTGCGCATAAGCAAGGGCCACTCCTCAGGGGGGCAATTTACTTTTAGGCCTTTTCTGCCTACCCGGGGGCAGATCAGCCTATTACAATTAGGCTGATCTGTCCCTAGGGGGACAGAAACTGCTAGACACCAGGGATCTTTTTTTTTGTTTTGTTTTTTGTTTTATATATGTGGGGAGCGACCCCTTAGGCAAGGGTCGCTCACTTGGGGGCAATTTTACTTTTAGGCCATTTCTGCCCCCAAAGGGGGCAGATCGGCCTATTTTTATCAGGCCAATGTGCCCCCAAGGGGGATAGAAACCACTAGACACCAGGATTTTTTTTTTATACTTGTGCATAAGGGGAGCGGCCCCTTGGGCAAGGGCCGCTTCCCAGAGGGGCAATTTATTTTTAGGCCTTTTCTGCCCGGGGGGGGGCAGATTGGCCTATTATAATTAGGCAGAAACCCCTAGACACCAAGAATATGTATATTTTTGTTATGCTTACTTTTTTTTAATATATGGGGAGCGACCCCTCAGGTAAGAGTCACTCCCCTGGGGGGAAAATTGCCTTTAGTCCATTTCTGCCCTCCTTGAGGGCAGATCGGCCTACTTTTGTTAGGCCACCCTGTACCCAAGGGAGGCAGAAACCACTTGACACCAGAGATTTTTATTTTTTTTGTGTCAATTTCACGCAAGGGGGGGGGGGCGACCCCTTAGGCAAGGGTCGTTCCCCTGGGGGGACAAATTTATTTGAGGTAATTTCTGCCCCATTTGAGGGCAGAGTCTCCTATTTGTATTAGGCTGAATTGCCCCCAAGGGGGTCAGAAACCACTAGGCAACAGGGATTTTTTTTGTGCCAATTACACACAATGGGAGTGACCCTTTATGCATGGGTTGCTCCACTGGGGGGGGCTAATTTATTTTAGGCCATTTCTTCTCCCCTTGGGGGCAGATCGCCCTATTTCTATTAGGCCGATCTGCCCCCGGGGGCAGAAACCACTTAGGCACCAGGGATTGGTGTGTGTGTTTTGTTTGGGGGGGCAGCCTCTTGGGCAACGGTCACTCCCCATGAGGGGCACCTTACTGTTGGTCATACCTGCCCCCCCTATTTTCGGAAGGCCCATCTGCCCCCAAGGAGTCAGAAAGCCCACCAGAGACCATGGAAGTTTTTTTCCCCCAAATAAGAGGGTGGGGGTATGGCCATACACCCACCCCAAATAAATGGGGCCAAAGTTCTGGCCACCAGTGGACAGATGGGGAAATTAAACCAAATCCACTCCCTGGGGGGAGGGTGGGCAGAAAGCATACTAGATGCCAGGGAATAAAAAAATATGTATAAAATAGTGGGGTGGTGGCTACCAACCAGTATGGGCCTGGTTATGCCCCCACCCCAACTGAAAGTGGTAACAGTCTTTCACCTCTCTCTCGGCACACTAAAACATCTTATCCCACAGTAAGCAAGAGAACATTTGATTATTTGGGGTTTTGGTTTTACAATTGGGCCATGAGAGCTTGGCTAACTCTCAAAATTGTCCCACTTGGAATGGCGAGGGCTGCACTTTTTGGACTTTGGGATGCTGCCATGTAAAAAAATCAAAAGACCTAGACACATCTGATAACTAAACACCTAGGTGATTCCAGGGTAGTGTGCTTCACATGCACCCCACACCATTTTCTTACCCACAATGCCCTGCAAACCTCCAACTTTGCTGTAAATCATACATTTTCCCACATTTTTGTGATGGAACCTTCCGGAATCTGCAGAAATCCACAAAATTCCTACCACCCAGCATTGTCTCATCTATACCGATAAAAATTCTGCAGCAAATTTCAGCCTAAAAATGTTTTTTCAAAACTGCCCTTTTGGACCCGCTTTGGTTCCCTCTCAATTTCAACATGTTTTTGGCTCTTCCCTGTCACAGGCACTTGGCCCACCTACACAAGTGAGGTATCATTTTTACTGGGAGACTAAGGGGAATGTTGGGTGGTAGGAAATCTGTCCCGGTGTGGTGAACCCACACAGAAATGTGGGAAAAATTTGATTTGTTAGCTAAATTTGAGGTTTGCTGAGGATTCTGGATAAGAAAACATTGGGGATCCACGTAAGTCCCTCGGGTGTCTAGTTTTCAGAATTGTCTGGGTTTGGTAGGTTTCCCTAGATGGCTGCTGAGCCCAAGACCAAAAACGCAGGTGCCCCCCACACCATGCAAATACAGGTAGTTTTGTATTTGATGATTTTGATTTGTCCAGAAAGTGTTTTGGTGCATTTCCTTTTGCGGGCACTAGGCCTACCCACACAGGTGAGGTACCATTTTTATTGGGAGACTTTGGGGGAACGCTGGGTGTGGCTCCTTTCAGACTCCAGAACTTTGTATCACCATGTGAGGAAAAAGTTTTTTTTAGCCCAATTTTGAGGTTTGCAAAGGATTCTGGGTAACAGAACCTGGTCAGAGCCCCTCCTGTCGCCCCATCCTGGATTCCCCTAGGTGTCTAGTTTTCAACCATGCACAGGTTTGGTATGTTTCCCTAGGTACCGGCCGAGCTAGAGGCCAAAATCTACAGCTAGCGACTTTGTAAAAAACACTTGAGATTTCAATGTAAAAATGTGATGTGTCCATGTTGCTTTTCCTGTCGCAAGCATTAGGCCTACCCACGCAAGTGAGGTACCATTTTTATCAGGAGACTTGAAGGGAATGCAAAATAGCAAAACAAGTGTTATTGCCTCTTGTCTTTCTCTACATTTTTTTCCTTTCAAATATAAGATAGTGTGTAAAAAAGACGTCTATTTGAGAAATGCCCTGTAATTCACATGCTAGTATGGGCACCCTGGAATTCAGAGATGTGCAAATAACCACTGCTTCTCAGTACCTTCTCTTGTGCCCATTTTGGAAATATAAAGGTTTTCTTGATACCTATTTTTCACTCTTTATATTTCAGCAAATGAATTGCTTTATACCCGGTATAGAATGAAAACCCAATGCAAAATGTAGCTCATTTATTTGCTCTGGGTACCTAGAGTTCTTAATGAACCTACAAGCCCATATATCCCTGCAACCAGAAGAGTCCAGCAGACGTAACAGTATATTGCTTTCAAAAATATGACATCGCAGGAAAAAGTTACCGAGTAAAACGTGGAGAAAAATTGCTGTTTTTTTACCTCAATTTCAATATTTTTATTTATTTCAGCTGTTATTTTCTGTAGGAAAACCTTGTTTGATCTACACAAATTACCCCTTGCTGAATCCAGAATTGTATATACTTTTCAGAAATGTTTAGCTTTCTGGGATCCAGCATTCGATTCACACCCATTTCTGTCACTAACTGGAAGGAGGTTGAAAGCACAAAAAATAGTAAACATGGGGTATGTCCCAGTAAAATGCCAAAATTGTGTTGAAAAATGTGGTTTTCTGATTCAAGTCTGCCTGTTCCTGAAAGCTGGGAAGCTGGTGATTTTAGCACAGGAAACCCTTTGTTGATGCTTTTGTCAGGGAAAATACCACAAGCCTTCTTCTGCAGCCCTTTTTTCCCATTGTTCTGAAAAAATCAAAAATGTCACTGTATTTTGGCTACTTTCTTGGTGTCTTTCAGGGGAACCCACAGTGTACCTCTAGAATCCCTAGGATGTTGGAAAAAAAGGATGCAAATTTGGCGTGGGTAGCTTATGTGGAGAAAAAGTTATGAGGGCCTAAGTGCGAACTGCCCCAAATAGCCAAAAAAAGGTCTGGCACGTGTGGGAAAAGGCCTGGCAGCGAAGGGGTTAAGACGGGTAGCCCACATTGTTGTAGGATTTTCGGCTACAAATTCAATTAAAAAAAATTAAAAATAGCCTTCCTTAGTGTCCTGTTTCTGGGATATGGGCTATCAAGTGAATGAAAGAGCCTAGTGCCACAATTCCTGGAAAGATGTGCACAATTACAACCTCCAAATACCATTAAAAAATCCAATCCTTATTGAGTTTCCTAAATTTTGTACAAACTTTCATTCCTGATTATGCATAACGCATAAAACCTTTATATGACTTAATACATCCTGACTTTTCAAGTACATTTTGGACTGTTGAACACACATGCATTCTCAGAGCTTTGCAAACAGACATGCTTGCAGCTCAACACTTACACACAAGGGACAAAAAAACACATTTCGTAATCACAGTAATTGCTGGTGCCATTGGTTTCACCCTTGTTACTTTTAATGAGGGTGAGACAGTCCTGACTGCATAGAAATCGCATTTGTACTCAGCAGCAGAACAACGCTTTGTTCCCACTGAGAAAAGTCTCACTGCTGTACAGATGGCTGTCATTAAAGAAAGACCTCTGGCCCAAAGCAAACGCATTAGTGTTGTCTCTCCAATTCTGGCTCTTGAGGCTGTCGCCAATGCCAGCGTTCCAAACGCTAAAGCATTACATTCACACTCAATGGGCAACGTCTTTGACAGCCACTGATGTAGACTACATTTTTGACCCAAAATTACAAACTCAAGAATTTTTACAATATGAACTAGAATACCCAGTTCCAGCAAACATACTGCCTATTGATCAGTATCAAAGAGTCATGTACACCGATGGCTCAGCGCAACCTGCAATTTGCACAAAGCATCAATACTCCACTGCTTGCGCAGTCGGAAGTGGCTACATGGAGGATAATACATTTTGTCCCCAACATACATTTACGCAAACCCTAGGGGATTACACAGCACAACTAGCAGAGCTCAAGGCTTTGGTGATGGCACTGGAACATACGGATTCTGCACAGTTAATGCTCATTGTTTGTGATTCATGTTATTGTGTCCAGTCCTTCAATGAACACCTGAATTACTGGCACCAGTATGGGTTCAGAGATTCTAAAAGCAACACCATTAAACATAGACTTCTGTGGGGGAAAGTAGAGGATCTAAAGGAAAAGCTACCAAATGTTCATGTTGTACATACACTTGTACACCAGCGTGTTGGATTACACGTTGCTGGGAATATACTGGCTGATGAAGCTGCAAAGTCAGCAGTAGCGAAGGCCACTGTTGCTGCAGTAACCTTCTGAGGTGTGAAACCAGACGATGAAATATGGGCTGTTGTGAAAGCTACGGCTGAAGGTACGCCTTACCAAAAAGTATTTCCTGCTAAATATTCCTACCGAATGGGAGGCTGCCTAAACACTGAGGTTAAGATACCAGGCATAGGGTTCGAGAAATTCCCAACAAAGACATAAGATCAGAGTTGATTGATTAAAGCAGCGCATGACTGGGTAGCATCTGCCCATGCTGGTGTAGCGGCTACAATATCATTGTTACAAGCAGGTTATTGGTGGCCAGGTCTGTACAAAGATGCCAAGCAGTATGTCCTTTGTTGTGACATCTACCAACAAATTAAAGTTTCCTCCGCTAAACACCCACTGCAGACACCCCTTCTAATTTTAAACAAACTCACGGGGTCATTCCGACCCCGGCGGGCGGCGGGCACCGCCCGCCGGGCGGAGACCGCCAAAAGAACGCACCGCGATCAAATGACCGCAGCGGTCATTCTGACGTTCCCGCTGGGCCGGCGGGCGACCGCCAAAAGGCCGCCCGCCGGCCCAGCAGGAAAGACCCAGCAAAGATGAAGCCGGCTCCGAATGGAGCCGGCTGATTTGCTGAGGTGCGACGGGTGCAGTGGCACCCGTCGCGATTTTCAGTGTCTGCCAAGCAGACACTGAAAATCTTGTTGGGGCCCTGTTAGGGGGCCCCACGACACCTGTTCCCGCCAGCCTCTTCCTGGTTTCCCATTTCTGACCGCGGCTTTACCGCCGCGGTCAGAATTGGCCAGGAAGCACCGCCAGCCAGTTGGCGGTGCTTCCGTGGTCGTTGGCCCTGGCGGTCAATGACCGCCAGGGTCAGAATGACCCCCTCAGTCTCCAACACAGCAGGCGATTCTGCGGCTCAAAATCTAGTAGTCTCATTAGACTAATGAGAGCCTATGCGACAGCTTGTGGCTGTCTTTTTGGCCTGCTGACAAGGACCCTGGGTACCGAGTTTAAATAAAAAAGTACCTTACTTCGTAGATCCTTTATTTCAGCCCTCAGGGTGCTAATGACTGCCCAAAGTTCTTTGATCTGGACGCTAGCCTCCTCTGCCGTTGACATCAAAGCAGCAGAAGCAGCAGGCACTCCTGATTCACTAATGGTCAAGACGGTATCAGCCAATGAAGAAAAACAGAGCATATAATTGTAGGTTCTAGGGGTATAGGGAGTTTAGATGGATTATGCAATTGAGAACTGTTGTCAAAATTAACCCCTCGCCCCTTCTCTTAAGGGCTGGTGGTCAGGGATTGAAATAACTTAGATTTGTTTGCCTTTCTTTTAAAGAAGGAACTTGTAGCTTTTTTTATTTTGCCCCGGAGATGTTTGAGGCTTCTGGGAGCAAAATATTCTCCACCTCCCCTATAAGATTATCAATATCTTGCATGTTGATCGAGTTGGTGAAATAATCTAAGGTGTTTTCCCCGTGGGCTCACCTACTTTTTTGTTGGAACTCTTTTTTCCCCCATGTCTTTAGGCAACAATTAATCGACAAAGTTCACCCACTCAAATTTTGGGAAAAATAAACTAAGAAACTGGCAATAGTAGTTAAATAGCTAAGCAACCTCCTTAGTGAATTAACCTTCTTACATCCAACTGGTCGACTAAATAAACCACTTGAACTGGGTTAGAAATGGGGTCTCTAGCTGGCAGTCAATTTACACTGTGGCCAAGTAGGAACCCTGACTCTAGTCAAGGTGAGGGAGATACCCAGCTCAGATAACCCCTGCTCACCCCCCTAGTAGCTTGACACAAGCAGTCAGGCAATATGTAAAGCATTTGCACCTAACACACAGTAATACAGTGAAAACTATACAAAACGACACCAGACCGGCTTTAGAAAAATAGCCAATATTTATCTGTGTAAAACAAGACCCAAACGAAAAAAATTCAGCATATAGTAATAAAGATATGAATTTTACAACAATTACTTAAAAATATGATTTCTTAACTTCAATAGCTCCATCTGGGGCTATCACGGCATTGTGAATAACAAATTCAGCAGTTCAAGCCGACTATGGGGTGCGGTCCAGCTACTATGTCAGGAGGACCTGTAAACAGTACCTTGGAAATGTAGGGCATTGTGATCTTCGCGATGAGAACCAGTGTGTGGTGCCGCTAGGCATCAGCAGGTGTGGGTTCCAGAGGCAGGTGCAGGGGTCTTCGGGCCAGTGAAGTCACATGCATTGCAAATCAAACTCCGAGCTGATGAAGAAGTCAGGAGCACTAGCGTCAATGGTGTCGGGTTGTGGTGTGAAGTGGGACGATGCGATGTGCGGTGCCCACAGGTCACAATGCAGGCAGCGGCTCAGTGATGACAACCTGTGGTGTCGGTAAGACCAGGACTGCGGTGTGAAGCAGGGCGGTGCGATTTGCGGGGTCTCCAGGTTGCGGTGCAGACATAGGTGTCGTTGTTGCTCAATCACTGTCGTTGGTAGGCCCTAGGTTTGGATACGATGCAGGGTTGGCTCCCTGCAGCACCCACGGGTCGTGGTGCAGACAGGGGCATCTATTGATGATGCTGACGTCGTTAGACCGGGGCTGCGGTGTGGGATGGGAAAGTGCTTCATGCGCCGCACGAGTGGTGTCTTTGGGCCATTGTGCGGGCAGTGGCGTAGGTGTCAGCATACAGCGGTGTTGTCGGGGATACCAAGGCTGTGTTGTGAGCAAGACAATGCGGAGTGTGGGACCCACAGGTCAGGGTGCAAGCAGCAGCTCGGTGATGGCATCAGGTGGCGCCGTTGGTGGGACCACGGTTGCTGTGTGAAGCGGGGCACAGCTCTGTGTGGCGTCATTAGGTCATAGTGCAGACAGCGGTGTCGCTGATGGCGTGGTGGTGGTTATAATTCAGTTGCAGCACAAAACACACAGTTTTCAGTGCTGTAGACAGATGAACCTGAAGTCTTTAATGTGCCTGAGACTTCCAAAAGGAGGCAATCTCCACTTCAAGACCTTGAAGAAACTTCGCAAGAAGGATACACAGCAAAGTCCAGCCTTTGTCCTCTTTAAGGTGGAAGCAGCAACTGCAGGCCAACCCAGCCCAGCACACACAGAAAAGGAGCAGTACTCCTCCTGCAGTTCTTCAGCTCTTCTCCTTGGCAGTGGTTCCCCTTGATCCAGAAGTGTTCTAAACGTTTGGGGTTTTGGATCCACTACTTATACCAGTTCTGGCCTTTCAAGTAGGCAAACTTTAAAGGAAAGTCTCTGTTGTTCACAAGATTCTGCCTTGCCCAGGTTAGGCTGCAGAACCACTCAATGAGGCCAGAGGCCACATTGTGTGGGGACAGGCACAGCTCTTTCAGGTGTAGGTGTCAGCTCCTCCCTCCCCACTTTAGCCCAGGAGATTCATCAGGATATGGAGGCTACACCTCAGCTCCCTTTGTGTCACTGTCTAGAGGGAATTCACAAACAGCTATCAGTCTGACCCAGATGTGGATTACACAGGCAGAGCCACATAATGGTTAAGCAAAAAAATGCCCACTTTATAAAAGTGGCATTTTCAAACAGACAATCTGAAAACCAACTCTACCAAAAGATGTATTTGTAAATTGTCAGTTCAGAGACCCCAAACTCTAGCTCTCTATCTGCTCCCAATAGGAAATTACACACAAGAGAAATTTAAATGCAATCCCCATGTTAATCTATGGGAGGGATAGTGAAAAACAAATCTGGGAGTATTTCACTATCAGGACATGTAAAACACATCAGTACATGTAAAACACATCAGTACATGTCCTACCTTTTAAATACACTGTAACCTGCACATGGGGCTACCTAGGGTCTACTGTAGGGGTGACTTACATCTAGTAAAATGGAAGGTTTGGGCCTGGCAAGTGGAACACTTGCCAGGTTGAATTGGCAGTGCAAGACTGCACACACAGACACTGCAGATGTCTGAGACATGTTTACAGGGCTACTCATGTGGGTGGTACAATCAGTGCTGCAGGCCCACTAGTAGCATTTGATTTACAGGCCCTGACACACATTGTGCACTTTACTAGGAATTTACTAATAAAATAAATATGCCAATCATGGATAAATCAATCACCAATATTACTTACACAGGGAACACTTGCGCTTTAGCACTGATCAGCAGTGGTAAAGTACGCATAGACAATACACCAGCAAAAACAGAGTACGGCATACCATAAAAATAGGAGGTCAGAAGACAAAAAGACAGGGGGAAATATGTCAAAAGATTCCAGGTCTAACAAACTGCATGATTAAAAAAAATATTAATAATAACTAACAGAATAGGTCCACTTGGCTGGGTTAGCTGTAACTATATAACTAAAACAATCCAAATAAGAGTCACAATCATTACTAAATGAAGTCCTCCTGCAGCCAATGTTGTCATGCAGGCCGAAAAGAATCACAAAGGTAATGAGAACAGCACAAACCTGAAGCAACCAGGGATTCAACCATAAAACCAAAGGGGGTGGCCCCACTCCGGCTCTTCCTGTTGCTGACATTGCTCACATGTGTCCTATGCAGCAGGTCAAAGAAATGCGCTATATATCATGTCCGCAAGCAGCAGGTGGTGAAGATAATAGGTACCACATCCTGGGGCCCTGTGATGTTGGTTAATGGAGTCCCCACTCCAGAAAGTGCCTTAATGGGGTCCCGCACAGGTGGTCAAAGAAATGTGCTATATAACACGTCTGCCAGCAGCAGGTGATGGAGATGACAGGGACACCTCCTGGAGCCCTGGGGATGCTGGTTAATGGAGCCCCACTCCAGAAACTGCCTTAATGTGTCCCCGCATGACTATTCCAGTAGTCACTGCGGCCCAGTCGTAGTGTGTGTCAAAACTTTTTGATACCCACTATGACTGCACAGCAGTGACTGTCTTGCCTGTGAGGGGGCAAAACACATGTTGGCCAATCTTTGTTTTTAATTGCCTTAAAACAAAAAAAAGTAATGAGATGACTACTATGAATATGTAAATCTAATCACTGCCCTGGGTGCCCAGGCCCCAGCTCCCACTTACCTGGACCAGTCTAACGTCCTTTTGGACCCTTCATCGCTCTTTGAGGCTCTGCCTCGTTCTTGTGCTCCTTCTTCTCTCTCCGTCTCTTATACTTCCGCTCCCCCTCACTCCTGAGCTCTTCCCCTTATCATTTTCAATCTCTCTCACTCCTTTGCCTTTGTCCTTTTGCCTGTTTTTTCACTCTCCACTCTCTCTCTTTGTCTCTTAATGTAGTTTTTTTCACTTCACTCACTCTGTTCTTCTTTGTGCCTGTTTTTTCACTTAGCTCCCCCCTCTCTTTCTTTCTCTTCTCTCTCTCTCTCTCTCTCATTGTGCCTCTTTGTGCCCTTTTCCTCTCTCCATTCTCTCTCTTAGTGCCTATTTGTCCCTTTTCCATATGTCTGCTATTCCTTTACATTCATTCTCCAATGATTCGTCCTGTGCTTTCCCATCTCCCGCCTCCCCACTCCTTACTTGTATCTCTTTCAAGTCCCTTTTCCCGCTTCCTGTGCCTCGCTCTTCCATAGCCCATCCTCCTCCCATGAATGCTACATGACCCCATTCAGCAGGTGCCCAGGCCCCAGCTCCAATTTACCTGACCTGGTCCTCCAGCTTGTCTAAAGCCCTTTCGGACCCTGCCTCACACCCTTTGCTTCATTCTTGTGCTCTGTCTTCTATCTCAGTCTCTGTTCCTTCTTCTCACCCTCACACCTGTGCTCTTCTCCTTGTCCTTTTCAATTTCTCTCTCACTGCTTTGCCTTTGTCCTCGTGCCCATTTTTTCACTCTCCACGCTCTCCTTGTGGCTCTTTTAGCCCATTTTTTACTCTCCACTCTCTCTCTTTGTGCCTCTTTCTGCCCATTGTCCACTCTCCATGACCTACTTAATGGCGGCTGCTATGTGACTGCACAGCAGGTGCTCCAAAGACAAGCTTGTCTGCGCCCATCTGCACTTTGACTGTACCCATTGCCACAGACCCTGGTTCAACTGAACACCACCACTACAGATCTTCACTCCTGCATGCACTCAACACAGGACACCATCACAACAGCTGTTTTCACGCCTTACCTCATTCCACGGTAGGACCTTTCTCATGCACTCACTGCCATTTCACCTGCACCAACACGCTAAACCTAAGTGCCACACATGCCTCAGCTCATCTGGCATGCATGCTCCTTATCACTAGATCTCTCAGAAAACATGCCTCCGAGATCTGGAACTTCATCAACACACATGCTGCAGACATCCTCTCCCTGATAACGTCTTGGCTAAACCCAACATCAGCAAGCACCATCACTCTACTCGGATGCAAGATCTCTCACCAAGACAAACTGAAGACGTTGGGGGAAGGACTCCCCATCATCCACAAGGACTCCATTACCTGAACTATCTCCCTGATGATAACACAACCTTCATGGAACACGTGTACTTCAGACTTACTCAGTAACCTCAATTTCCATCTTAATGACTGAAACAATCTCACCTCCACCCCCCTTGTCGAGAACCATGAGATCCTGGTACTCACCCAGATCTCCCAAAGTCCTACCCACAATGCAGGATACACTATTGAACCCAACCCCATACAGTCAAAACTGCTAACATTCTCAGATGTAGCTGGAATAATATAAAGGATGCAGACTGTGCTAAACACCCTCAATGCCGAGCAATCAAACCTCATTAGTGACCTGCATGCCAACATCAAAGCCTTTAACAACTGGATCACTATTGGTGCAAACACCTGAGTCCCCCTGAGAATGTCAGACACTCAAGAACCAACACACAAGCCAGCTGGTACACTGAAGATCTTAGAAAGTCAAATGGCACTGCAAACAGCTGGAGAGAAAATGGAGACCCACTAATGACACCATTGCAATAAACTCTTACAAGTCTGTACTCAGGAATTACCACAGCCAACTCTATGAGGCAAGAAAAACAGCCCTAGCTCTCAGACTAGAAAACAGCTCCAATAACTGCAAAAAGCCCTTCAATATTATCAAAGAATTCTCCAACCCCACAGCTGCCACCAACCCCATCACCCCTTCACAAGATCTCTGGAACAACCTCTCTGATTTCTTTCACCACATAATCGTCAAGATGTACAGCATCTGGACACAAGAACTCATCAACTAGCTGCCCAC
The DNA here is from genome assembly GCF_031143425.1 of Pleurodeles waltl. Taxonomy (NCBI): domain Eukaryota; kingdom Metazoa; phylum Chordata; class Amphibia; order Caudata; family Salamandridae; genus Pleurodeles; species Pleurodeles waltl. The sequence goes on from NC_090438.1 coordinate 354,046,485, forward strand.
CACCACCAAATCAGACCACCAGATCACAAACTGGAAACCCCTAACCTCGGAACACACCAGCAAATCCTGACAACAGTGCACTCCTGGGCCCCCACCAACATAGGCCCCACAATATCTACAACATGGGAGGAAGTCAGATCTCTCTTCAGCACCATCATCAACACCTCTATCCAAAGTGGAACTTTCCCAGGCAACTGAAAACACACACCAATCCCAGCTCTCCTGAAAAAGCCCACAGCAGACCCAAAGGAGCTCAGCAATTGCAGACCTATCTCACTCCTGTGCTTTGCATCTAAACTCTTGGAGAAAGCTACCAACAAACAACTCTCCAACAATCTTGAAAAACACTACCTATTAGACATATCACAGTGTGGATTCCACAGCAACCACAGCATGGAAACTTCTCTCTTTGCAGCAGTGGATGACGTACGGATCATCATGTACAAAGGGGAAACTGCAGCACTCATATTAGTCAACCCCTCCACAGGCTTCAACACTGTCTCACACAGCACCCTCATAACAAGACTCTACAATTCAGGAGTAGAAAGACGCTCCCTGAGATGGCTGGCCTCTTTCTGTCTGAAATGATCCAGCAAGTAAGACTCCTGCCCTACACTTCATCTGCGGAATCCCTCCAGGATCTTTGCTCAGCCCTACTCTCTTCATCATCTACTCTTCAAGGGTTTTCTTGGTGGTGATGGGCAGTGAAAACTGACCCTTAATTCTGGGCTTCTAAATCAGGGAAGTGAAATTAGAGGTCTTCCTTTGACAGCCCTTACTTGGCATTGCAGTCGGGGGAAGGGGTTAATCACAGTGGGGCTGGGGTAGTCTCCACTGTGATTAAACCTATGGTCTGCCCACATTTAAATCGGGTGGGCTGACCACTATGTTGGCAGGAGAAACATTGTCACAATTGCAACAGTATTCCCTCTCCAGCAAAATATAAATTAGGCCCTAAGTGACTAAATGAAACCTGTGTGCCAGAACAACATCCCCCATCACCGAGTGGCTAGGGATGTAAGTAGGTCTGTATACAATTGCATGGTGCTGCTGACCTCAGACTCTCTCTCCACCATGAGACTGACACTCTTTTTCATAGCAGCTGTGACCTACTGACTGTACTACAGCTACCAACAAATGCACGTTGATTGAAAGAAATCAAATCTCTGTAACAACTTGTGCCATAAGTTCACTAGTATATCAGATATTTGTGCTTGGCTATTACATGTAATTAGCCCAGCGAATGTATCACCACCAATGTGTAAACAAAAGACACAGAGAAAATACATAGCATTAGAAACGCTGCTTTCGGAAGACATATTAATGCCACAGAAAATCTAGTGGGTCAATAGTATTTCCTGGGTCCTGTGTGTCCAATTACAGCAGCAATATTTGTTACAAGGATTGTTTACCAGCCTGTTAATTACATAATATGAAGTCCATAAAATAGCACATTGCAGTGTGCTGGCCAGTATATCACCCCAAAACATCATAAAACATGTTGTTCTAAACTTTCAGTCTTCCCAGACCTCAATTGCTTAAACCCTTACTGCAACAGAGTGCTGCTTAGCTTTGAATTTCTTGCCCAGTTTGGAAGTTGCACAATTGTTTTATAGTTATGCCTCACAGTCCTTCACGGTGGGATGAAGCATCACTGTTTTCTAGGTATTATAATCTGTTCTCTGTTGAGAACCGAAAAAGAATCAACTGGATTCCTTCTCTCCAAGTATGCTGTAGCCATTAACTAATACATTGGACATGCAGCTGGAAAATGTCCTATCCATATTTGGGATACTCACCCTCAGTTGCCAAATTCCCTGCCACGAAAATCTGGATTTAAAATTACTGCTAAAAGCTTAATGCCAAAGGCCACCTTGCCTACTCTCAATTTAAAGAAACTCTCAAGGTACATTGACAATGTGTACTCAAAATACAGATGAGATGTTCTCCAACATATGTCAATGTACAAAATACCCACTTTCTAATATACGATAAGAGATTGTCTATACAAATACAAGGCTCTTGAACAATAACAATGTTTTTCAAAAGAATGTTGAGTTATGCATCAAAGGTTTGGTCTCACTTGTAATAATTCAGTGAGACCATCTTTAGGACTGTGTCTTTCGAAAGAGGATAACGGACCCCTTTGAGGCCAACTTCAGACTGGGCTTGAAATGGCGTAATGCTTAGGAAAGCATTTAAAATACAAGCCAATCAGTAAACATCTCACGTGTATTTTAAAAACACATTGTCAAAGTACCCTGAGTTTCATATTTTGAACCCCTGAATTTCTGTGTTAATTATCTCTATTTGTTTTGAAATATGTTTGAAAATATATACACCTGCTTGTGCATATAATTGTGCATTCTTTTGTATATGAGTCAAATAATTATTCAATTCAGTTGGGATGTCATATTTTGACATCACAATTTTGCAACAAAACTTTGTTGAAAATATTGTTTTTAAGTAGATCCCTTGTTTGCACCTTTACTTTTCTATTTATTTTTAGAAAGTTGACATTTTCTTACTTTAACCATTCTGTGCTGCTGCCTGTCACTGAATACACGTCTGGGTGGGTTGCAACTTGGCTACTGTGCATTCCCTCCAGACAGCCACACACAAAAGGAGCTTAGGTGTAAGCTAACTGAGTGGCCATCTGCATGTTGATGGCCCATCCTGGGCACGATGGGAGGGAGTGGCTGACATTTGCATATGAATAGGCTGGGTCCTGAGCCCTCGCAAAGGGTTGCATAACTAGGTGCACTTCAGACACCTCTCTTTGAAGTCTCCCCCACTTCAAAGGCACTACTGTGTTTAAGTAATGTACCTCAAGCACCACCAAATCAGTACACTTCTGGACCTGAGGACATTCTGCCAGGAAGAAGAACTGCTGTTCTACTGTCACTCTGTTGGAACTCTACTAGACCTTCCTGGACTCTTAGGGGGTCAATACAACATTGGCGGTAAAAGCCGCTTACCGCCGTGCAGAAGACCGCCAATACACTGCTGCGGCCGCGGAATTCCGCCACAGCTATTATGACCCACATCTCGGAATCCGCTGAAATTCAGACACCCAAACAAGTCCGCCACACCAAAGGTCAGTGATAAACTGACGAAAATAAAACCTCCACCGTCACGCCAACAGAAACACGCCCATGCTATCACGACCCACGAATCCACGGAACGGTCTTTCAACCGCGGTATTCCATTGGCGGTACACACCACCGTGCTCAAAATACACACACACATCTCCAAAACACCGCCACATTGGACAATTCCAAATACACACACCTGATACACATACAAACACCACTCCCACACAATCAATACACTATAAAACACACACCCACATCACCCACAAACCCCTAAGACAAAAAATTATAGACGGAGAGAGAGAGAGCAGAGCATAGACAACCCCACCACACAGAGGCACACAACACCATCACCCACACAACATCCACGCACAAAACACCCCACACCACTACACATCACAACACTCATCACCACATACACCACCCCACACATCACCTACACCACCCCATGGCACGGCAAAGACACCCCAGGTTTTCAGAGGAGGAGCTCAGGGTCATGGTGGAGGAAATCGTACGGGTAGAGCCACAGCTATTTGGATCACAGGTGCAGCACACCTCCATAGCTAGGAAGATGGAGCTATGGCAAAGAATTGTGGACAGGGTCAACGCAGTGGGACAGTACCCAAGAAATCGTGAGGACATCAGGAAGAGGTGGAACGACCTATGGGGGAAGGTGCATTCCGTGGTCTCCAGGCACAACATCGCGGTTCAGCGGACTGGCGGCGGACCCCCACCTCCTCCCCCACAACTAACAACATGGGAGGAGCAGGTCTTGACCATTATGCATCCTGAGGGCCTCGGAGGAGTCGGTGGAGGAATGGGCACTGGTAAGTCAAATCTTAACTATTATATACCCCACCCTACCTGCATGCTATCACACACCCCCACCCTCACCCCTTCCCCTATCACTCCAACTCCTCACTAATGTACTAATAACACAAACCACCCATCCCAACACCAAGCCCTGCATGACACAACAAAGCATGGTCACCCCTCACTGAAGCATGCCCACTGCACATACCCATAACACCCCCTAACCATCATCACACAAGCCCCCACACAGGAATACTAGCACTGGGGTACATGGTCACCCACCCATTGAACACCATGTCACACACAGATGCAATAATCTTGCTTTTACACCCCTGCAGGACAACTACCCAACGTCACCAGACAGGAGGGTCCAGACATCTCTACCCCACCCACAGAAGAGGCCCACAGTGATGACAGCAGCTCTGGCCAACTGGATCCAGATGACCAGCCCGGACCATCGTGGGCCTCGGGACAGTCGGTTCCCCTCGCACAGGCACAGCCCAAAACTGACCATCCACCCTCTGGAAACGGGCCCATACCTCCGTCCCCAGGACACGTCAATCAGCTGTGTGTCCACCACTACAGGGAACCCAGGATAACCCACCACCCCAACAACAACAGGGGCCTGGGGGCAGTGGTAGTGGGCTCACGGTCCAGGGGACGGAGGCCCAGGAACACAGGGGAACTGGGAGGGCTGCTGTGCGACAGGGGGCAGACAGGCCAAGGGAACCCACTCTCCACGAGGCCCTCTCCTCCATCATGGGAGCATACCACCACTCCTAGGAGACGATGGCTACGGTCCTGGCCAAGTTTCAGGAGACCCCGCGCCTGCAGGAGGAACAGTATTTGGGCTACAGGGAGGAACTCAGAACGATCAGCTCTGCCATGGGCACCATCGTAGGGGTGCTGAAGGACATACAGAACACCATGAGGGACACCGTGGCACTCCAAGGGGCCCCTGACACTAACCTGGACGATGAACTGCCTAACACCTCCGCCGGCGCTAGTGTACAGGACGCCCCACACCAGCACCCCACCCCCTGCAGATGGAGAACCACCCTGCAAGCGCTCCCTGAGATCCAGGAACAGGAGAGAGCATGATGGCAAGACCCCCGGCAAGAAATGAGACCACCCTGATTGTCATCCCACTGTCCCACTTTGTAACCCTGTCCATATTGGAACTGCCCCAGCTCCACTTCCTATGCCCATATGGGCAATGCACCTGTGAGACTAATAGACAGGAGTCTGCCATGGACATTCCTCCACCATCACCCCTCACCATTTTACCACCCCCTCCAATAATTAGCACTTCAATAAACACCCTTGAAGCACAAAACAATCTGGAGTCAGTCTGTGATTTTGAAAATGTGTATTAGCTATGACAATGACAAAATGCGTTTTCAAATGTAATGTCAACATACCTATGTCACACATCACAAGTCCATGAAGGATGCAAGCAGATGACACACGTTGGTAACCACACCTGTGAAACTGTAATGGAAATGTACAACTCAGTTACCAAATAGTGCTTGAAATTGACAGACAGGGTAAAGGTAGAAGTGTGAAAGTACTTGTAGTAGGCAAGAAAGGGTTCTCTCCTGTGTGTCACTGGAAATATTGCTGTATGACTGAGTCCCTGTTGTCAATGTCTTCTTCCTCTGCTTCCTCCTCCTCACTGTCCACAGGCTCCACAGCTGCCACAACACCGTCATCTGGACCATCCTCCTGCAGAAAAGGCACCTGGCGTCGCAAAGCAAGATTGTGAAGCATACAGCAGGCGATGATGATCTGGCACACCTTCCTTGGTCAGTAGAATAGGGAACCACCTGTCATATGGAGGCACTTGAACCTGGCCTTCAGGAGGCTGAAGGTGCGTTCGATCACCCTCCTAGTCTGCCCATGGGCCTCATTGTAGCGTTCCTCTGCCCTTGTCCTCGGATTCCTCACTGGGGTCAATAGCCATGACAGGTTGGGGTAACCAGAGCCCCTAATAGCCAAACCCGGTGCCTCTGGAGTTGACCCATCACATAAGGGATGCTGCTATTCCGCAGGATGTAGGCGTCATGCACAGAGCCAGGGAACATAGCATTTACCTGGGAGATGTACTGGTCTGCCAAACATACCATCTGTACATTCATGGAATGATAACTCTTCCGGTTCCTGTACACCTGTTCACTCCTGTGGGGGAGACCAGAGATACATGGGTCCCATCAATGGCACCTATGATGTTAGGGATATTTCCAAGGGCATAGAAGTCACCTTTAACAGTAGCCAAATCCTCCACCTGAGGGAAAACGATGTAGCTCCTCATGTGTTTCAGCAGGGCAGACAACACTCTGGACAACACGTTGGAAAACATAGGCTGGGACATCCCTGATGCCATGGCCACTGTTGTTTGAAAAGACCCACTTGCTAGGAAATGGAGCACTGATAGCACCTTCACTTGAGGGGGGATTCCTGTGGGATGGCGGATTGCTGACATCAGGTCTGGTTCCAACTGGGTACACAGTTCCTGGATTGTGGCACGGTCAAACCTGTAGGTGATGATTAAATGTCGCTCCTCCATTGTCAACAGGTCCACCAGCGTCGGTACACCAGAGGATTCCACCATCTTCTCACATGTCCCAGCTGACGGTGCCTAGGAAGGACAAAAGCGACCACAGAGTCAAGCAACTCAGAGGTATGTACCCACAGCTACACAGAACACGAAACATAATCCAAAAAGTTGTCTGTATGTGTGTTGAGTCCAGGCCTAGGTATGTGTGATGCAGTTGAAAATGAAGCCATGTGGGCCCCTGAAATGGTGGCTGCCTGACCTCTAAAGTGGGACAATGGGATGTGAGGTAACTGCGCTGGCGTTGTACGCCATCGCGGTAGGCGGTCGAAGACCGCTGCGCAATGCTGCATTGGTTAACATTGGACCATATGGGTCCCAGGAGCCAATGACGAAGTGCGCCGGCGGTGATGATAGGCACCGCCGCGGACGTCACCGCCGCGGACGTCACCGCCATTTTCTATCTGTTCAATCACTCGATACCTGATCTTCGACAGGAGAGGACCTATACTGCAAGTGCTGCTGTGACCTCGGTCTGGAAGAGACAATGGCACGTGCGTCTGGGGAAAGGGTCCCTGCCTTCACTGCACAGGAGTTGGAGAAGCTCGTGGACGGGGTCCTCCCCCAGTACACGCTACTCTACGGTCCTCCAGACCAACAGATGAGTACATAGGGTGCAAGTTGTAGGGGCTATGCGTGGGTGGAGATGGCTGGTTGTAAGAAGGAAGGGGCAGAGTTCTGCGAGCATGAAGGAGTGTGAATGCATGTGCCACATGGCAAGGCTAGGGATGTGGGCCACTCACTTCGACGGTGCAGTTGGTAATGACTTCTCTTCTTCCCCTGTACATGTCATGTAGGTCAGCACACACCAGAAGAAGGATATTTGGCGTGCCATCGCCAAGGACGTCCGGACCCTGGGGGTCCACCAGAGACGGAGCACCCACTGCCGTAAAAGATGGGAGGACATTCGCCGCTGGAGCAAGAAGACTGCGGAGGCTCAGCTGGGGATGGCCTCCACCTGATGTTCCGGATCCTGGCTGTGGCCTACCCTGAGTTGGATGGGCGCTTGAGGGCATCACAGCAGACACAAGGGGGTGAGTACACTCTCAATCAGCTGACTTTGCGCGCAGTGGAGGGGTCTGGGTGGGGGAGGAGGGCTGTGGGTTTCCCTAGGCCAGGGCGAGTTCCGTAGGCTAGGCCCCTCCGTAATGCAGGCCATGTGGCACCCCACCCCACCTCTGTAGAGTGCCAGGTACAGGAATACATGCCCCTGTGTCATCTATGTGTGCAGATGTCCACAATAGCCATGTAGGCCATATCCCAGGAACTGCATCAGTAGAGCCCAACAGCGCGGCGTAGTGCAGGGGGCTGCTGTGTCTGTATTGTCCGCCAACGGTAGCGGTAAGACATGCACTCCACCTGTCTTTCTTCTGTCGTCCTCCCCCCTTTTTGTGCTCTCCCTGTTCTTTTGTGCATTAGCATCATCAGGCGGAGGTACAGTGGCACCGGAGCACGAGGGGGCTGCATCCCACATGGCCATGGAGGGCCACACCACGGAATCAGAATACACCAGTGGGACGGAGGGCGAGGGGAGCTTCACGGCGGTCACCGGATCAGCAACCAGCGACATGGACTCGTCCTCCGATGGGAGCTCCCTTGTGGTGGCGGCAACATCTGTGCCCCCCACTTCTACAGGTACAGCCGCCACCCCCCCTACCAGCACCGCCCACCCAGCAGCCCCTCAGCCTTCGCCCCGTGCCCGCTCACCCAGGAGGTGGGCATCACCTTCGCCCCAGGCACCTCAGCCCCTGCCCCAGTCACCTCTGCTGCCCTCAGTGAGGAGGCCATTGACCTCCTCAGGTCACTCACTGTTGGGCAGTCTACCATTGTGAATGTCATCCAGGGTGTAGAAAGGGAGTTGCAACACACTAATGCATTCCTGGAGGGCATTCTTTCTGGTCAGGCTTCCCATCATTGAACCCTGCAATCTCTGGCCTCAGCAATGATGGCAGCCATTGTCCCTGTGTCTAGCCTCCCCCCTCCAACTTCCTCCACGCAGACCCAATCCCCTGTACCTCTGCCTATCCCAAGCACACCATCAGACCAGCCTGCAAACACGTCAACACACAAGGGAAGCTCAGGCAAACATAGGCACCACACATCCCACAGGCACTCACACAAGCATCACCCACATACAGACACAGCAACATCCACTGCCTCCACTGTGTCCCCCTCCTCGTCGTCTCCCTCCTCCCTCCCAGTGTCGTCTACACTCTCACCTGCATGCACTACCACTACAGCCACTAGGACTCGCACCAGCACACCCACCACCACACCCCGCTCACCTGCACTCTCTACCATTTACACGTCCCCTGTGTCCTCTCCCAGTGTGTCTGTGACGCCCCCTCCTAAAGTACACAAACGCGGGCACACACACACCCAACATCCATCCACCTCACGACAGCCTCCAGAACATGCACCTGCACCCAAATCATCAAAAGTTACACCTCCTACAACCACCTCCTCTTCCTCCACTCCCAGACCCCCTCCAGCTACCCGTCCCAGTGTTCGTCAGAAACTTTTCCTGAGCAATGTTGACCTCTTTCCCACAACCCCCCCTCCAATTCATAGGTCCTGTACTAGCACCTCAGCCAAAAAATCTCCGGTACCAGTGGTGACTGTTAGAGGTATGTGGAGTGCACCGGGCACCAGGGCAGCCAGTGTGACACGGAGCCAAAGCACAGCCAGTCCCCCCCCTGTGAAGCACCAGAAGTTGGACAGTGCCCGACCTGATAGGGGGAAGACTCCAGCCGGCAAAGCCGCTCACAAGGGTCCCGGGGGGAGTGTCGAGTCAGCTGTGACTCCTCCCAAGGTGGGGAAGGGGCAGAAGAAAGAGCCAAAGTCTGGGAAGAGCAGCACGGTGGAGAAGGCCGCCATCATCCCCGCTGCCCAGGAGGCCACCGCCAGCCCTATCGTCACTGGTCAGGAGACCACCGCCAGAGTCAGTGCCCAGGAGGGCAGTCCGATCGTCCCAGGAGGGCAGTCCGATCGTCACTGGTCAGGAGACCACCGCCAGAGTCAGTGCCCAGGACGGCAGTCCGATCGTCACTGGTCAGGAGACCACCGCCAGAGTCAGTGCCCAGGAGGGCAGTCCGATCGTCACTGGTCAGGAGACCACCGCCAGAGTCAGTGCCCAGGAAGGCCCTGGCAGCCACAGCCCTGCTGGGCAATGAGGGACCGCCATGGCAAACACCGCTGCACAGGTCAGAGACAGCAAACTCAAGCACTGCTGAACAGGGCAAGCACCGCTGAACAGACCGCCATGGCAAGCACCGCTGAACAGGTCAGAAACTGCAAAGTCAAGCACAGCTGAACAGGCCAAAGACCGCTGAACAGGGCAAAAACCGCCATGGCAAGCACCGCTGAACAGGGCAAGCACCTCTGAACAGGGCAAAGACTGCCATGGCAAGCACCGCTGAACAGGGCAAGCACCACTGAACAGGGCAAAGACCGCCATGGCAAGCACTGCTGAACAGGGCAAGCACCGCTGAACAGGGCAAAGACCCCCATGGCAAGCACCGCTGAACAGGTCAGAAACTGCAAAGTCAAGCACCACTGAACGGGGCAAAGGCCGCCATGGCAAGCACCGCTGAACAGGGCAAAGACCGCCATGGCAAGCACCGCTGAACAGGGCAAGCACCGCCAAGTCAAGCACCGGTAGCCCATGTGCGGCAGGGGCAGTGACGGAACTGGGACCATCACGGGGAGAGTGATGCACTCTGGGCACCAGTCCCCCTCCAGAACCAGTGGAGAACAGCATCCACTACCTCAGTCCTTAACAGGATGAAGCACTCTGGGCACCAGTCCCCCTCCAGAACCAGTGGAGAACAGCATCCACTGCCTCAGTCCTTAACAGGATGAAGCACTCTGGGCACCAGTTCCCCTCCAGAACCAGTGGAGACTGTCATCCACTTGAGAGACTGTGGCTTTGCACTCCCCAGGATGGTACAGTGGGCAAACAGCCCACTGAAAAGACTTGTGAGACTTGGCTTTGCACTCCCCAGGATAAAGCAGTGGGCAAACCACCCACTGAAAAGACTTGAGAGACTGTGGCTTTGCACTCCCCAGGATGGTACAGTGGGCAAACCACCCACTGAAAAGACTTGTGAGACTTGGCTTTGCGCTCCCCAGGATAAAGCAGTGGGCAAACCACCCACTGAAAAGACTTGTGAGACTGTGGCTTTGCACTCCCCAGGATGGTACAGTGGGCAAACAACCCACTGAAAAGACTTGTGAGACTTGGCTTTGCACTCCCCAGGATATAGCAGTGGGCAAACCACCCACTGAAAAGACTTGTGAGACTGTGGCTTTGCACTCCCCAGGATGGTACAGTGGGCAAACCACCCACTGAAAAGACTTGTGAGACTGTGGCTTTGCACTCCCCAGGATACATCAATGGGCATGGAGCCCGGTCGTGGATCTGGCGTGGTGCTGTCATCCGGCTGAGGTGCCTCCCCTTTTCCCCCTGAGGTGCCTGTTATATTTCTATCTAATGCCCCAGCAGTGTTCTCTCCATTTCTGGTCAGGTATCTGATGTGGGCCTCGCCCATGCATTTTGGGCCCAGTGGTCCACGGACATTAAATGGTGCATACCTGCACTACTAATCGTGATGTTTATTTTGTTGCATGTGTATATATATCTGTATATATTAGCTTACTGTATTTTGATACATTACAATGGTTGAACTCATTTCCTTTTGTCTTTGCATTCTTCCTGGGGGGTTGGGGGTTGTTACTGTGATGTTTGGATATGCATTGGTGTGTGTGTTTTAGTGGGTGAGGGTCGGGGTGGGGGTGTTGCGTGTGTGTGTCCCTGACTTTTGCCCTTCCTCTCCCCTATGTCGTAGGTTCAGTACTCACCGCTGTCTTCGGCGCCGGCGTTGCTGATGATCCTAGAGGAGCAGGAAGACTATTGCAGGGAGTATTTGGAGTTCCGGCTCCATGGTGCCCTCGTTCCTCGTGGAGTGTGTAGAGGTGAGCGTTTTCCCATTGACATGACTGTTTCCGCCGTGTTTTTATCCACAGTGAATTCGCCCCGGAAAAGGTGGCGGATTGGTAGGTTGTGATACTGTGGGCAGTACTTTGTCTCCTGCCTGTCTGTTGGCGGTGACCGCCGCGCTGCTTGTCTGTACTGCCATGGCGGTCGGAGTGTTAAAGTGGCTGTCTTTGTTGGCGGTTTCCACCACGGTCATAATTCCCTTTTTTTTCCGGCCTGTTTGCGGTCTTATCGCAGCTTTAACACCGTACGCCAGGGTTGTAATGACCCCCTTAGTTTGCTATGTCTGCCCTGCTGCCTTCGTTGCCTGGGAGTGGGAAGGACTGGACCTGCACTTCTACATCCCAAGAGCCAAAGTGATTCCAAGGGCTTGGTGGCTTACCTGCTGTTCTGAAGTCTCAGGGAAATCAAAAACTTCACTCCACTCTGCTACAGCTTCTGGATTCAGTTAACTGTGAGTCCTATCCTACCAAGTGGTGGCAATCAGGTCCTGAGCCCTTGGAAGTTTTATTTTGCAACTATCGTCTACATAAACCTATGCACCAATGTCACTGTGCCAATCAGAACCACTGCATCTCTACTCAATGCGAAACCATCGCTGCTGTTGCTAGGGATGAGGACATTTCAGCACCAACTGCATGGCCTGGAATCAGCGCTTCACTCTGCCCGACACATTGACTTTGCATCACGGGCTGCCCAGCTCGATGATGATGCATCACCTTCATCGCAAAGGGTTCAATGCTACACCTCTAAAACGTCAAATCAATGACTGGGCTGCTCATCTACCATGCATCTCTGACTGCGCACAACAAAACCAGTTCATCGCATTCACATCGGCTTCTCAGTTCCTCGCAACGGATCCTCAATGTTGACGCATTCCTCCACACAAGGTACTGTTTTAGAGGGACAAGTATGATCCCTGTAGCCAGCCCACGCTCCATCAGGGTCAGCCTGCATTTTGGATTTTCCCAGGTCTAACGTGACCAGATAGCCCTGATTGGTGCCTTAAGATTCTAAGCACTATATTTGCAGATATTCTTTAAAAACTCATATCTCAACTTCTACCTATTGGATTTTTGTCATTTTGTTCTTATTTTTTTCATTAAATTAAGCTATTTTCTAACTTGGTGTGGATTGTTTTTGTGTGGTGTTTTCACTGATTTACTATTTGAAGTGTTGCACAAATACATTAGACACATTGCCTCTTAAGTTAAGCCTACCTGCTCTGTGCCAAGCTCCTAGATGGCGAGCAGAGGTTAATTTATGGTGAATATCTGACTTACCCTGACAAGGACTGTGGTTCCTGTTTGGACAGGGTACACACCTCTGTCTACCAAAATCCCAATTTCTAACAAGTAGCTTTTAGTGCAATAACTTAACATAGAGTTTGGTACAGTGAAATAGCGTACAGTTGTTAACAATACAGTGTAGGGCCGTCCAGTAAACTGGCATAGCCAAATGTTTAGGAGAACAGTGTAATAGAATACAGTACTGTGGTGTAGACTGGAGTGGAGTATGGAGATGCTGGGTGGAGTGGAGTAACATACAGTGGATTAGCATTGAACATGAAGGCATATACTGGAGAGTCATAAAGTGAAATGGCATGTTGTAAATAGCAGAGAATGCAGTAGCGTAAAGTAAACTCTTCTATGGTAGAGTTGCGTAAAGTGGAGTGTGAAATTAAAATGAATGGTACAATAAAATTATGTACATGTAAAATTATATCTGAGAAATTATAATTATAATCTCTAAATGCTTATTTAATTTTAATTTTGTGACTATATATATATATATATATATATATATATAGATACATACATCTATATATATATATATATACATATATATATTTATAAATACTGTAAGTAATTGTAAAATGTAAAATGTAATGTAATGTAATAATGTAAAATGTAGTTACATATTGTGCTATAGTATACTGTGCAAAGGTCATGTTGTACCACAGTACATGGGGCTTAGAAATGGTGATGTGATTGGTTGATGGCTGTGTTTACCAAAGGTAAAAGTCAGCCATGTTGTTTATATGACAATTTTGCATTATTGTACTTCAGTGTTTCCCTGACTTGTGGGTTAGGGTATTACATGTAGTTGAGTATTAAGTTTTATTATTGTTAACAACCTATTACAACTTTCATTAAGTGGTAGTAGGTTAACTTTTTTGTTTTGAAAATTGCATATATTATCCACCTATAGATTTTTTTTTAAATTATACCTTAGTAATTTTGCACTTGTCTGAGAAATATCTGCACATTTTAGGAGACTTCTTCTACACGTTTAATTGTCAGAGTAAATGTTTTGTGCAGTTGGCTAAAGAGGGTGTAAACAAAAAAGGGGTATCCCAAAACAGGCTGAAATTAAAAATATTTAACATGCACTTTTATATTTTGCATTTCGTGAAAACCAGGAGTTGTATTTTGCATAAACGTGGCAGGATTACACGTTATGGTGCACAGAAGTTTATTTTGAGTAGTGCAGGTAAGTAGTGTAATTATTTTATGCGTTTAAATGTATTTAAAGTTAGTAATATTTCTTATTGCGGTATTTTTGTGAAATGTTGGGGTATTTCACGGTAGTACCATGGTACATGGTTGTCACAAGTCGTTAGCTGATTAGCTAATCATTGGCATTACAAAAGTCAAAGGCAGCAATGTTATTTTATGTACACTTTCTCTGTGTTGTGCTTTACACCTTCTAATGTAGATAAGCATTAGGTTTGGTGTTTTTGTCATATCTTTTACAACATTAGTAAAAAGGTACTAGGTAGATCAAATTATTTCTACGTTTCTCAATATTTTTAAAATACTTTGGAGTTTACTGCTTTACCCCCAAAAAGTTTTTTAAGGTTGTCATTTTTGTTTATACATTTCTCTATAATTTAATACCAGTACACTGTGAACTGCTTTTTTGTTTAAAGTAACCTGGTATTTTTTACTAATGAAAGTACCCCATATATATATTTTTGTGTATATTTACTGTTAGAAATGGGGTCTTTGGTTGCCAGTCATGTTACCCCCTGTCCAAGCAAGGACCCTCTCTCTAGTCAGGGTAAGTTACACACAATCCAAATCATCCTGTGCCCACCCTCTGATACCTTGGCACTGAGCAGTCAGACTTAACTTAGAAGGCAATGTGTAAAGTATTTGTGCAATAAATCATGCAATAACACAGTATAACACCACAAAAATACACAACACAGGTTTATAAAAATATAGAATATTTATCAGAGTAGATTAAGGTCAAAACAATCAAGGTTTGATAAATACAAGTCTTTAGTTCCTAAAAAGCAATAAGTGTCTCTTGCAAGCACAAAGTACCTGGTTTGCATCTAAATTATCCGCACCGGACTGAATAGGAGGAGATGTGTGGAAAACTGGAGGGGCAGGGTGCGTCGGTTTCTTCGGGCTCACACAGACGATGTGTGGATGCTTTTCCACGCAGCAAGGGCTTTGCGTCGATTTCTGGCATGCAGGCTTGGATCTTCTTCAGGTTGTGGGATATTTGGACGCCTCAGGGTCGATGCAGAGAAATCCTGGGGGTGCAGGACGAAGTCACAGGAGCTACTTTGATCTGGTGGGCGATGCTGGGAAATTTCTGTTGCATCGCAGGCGCGGCGTCAATTCTTCTTGCAGGAAGTCGAGCTCCATCATTCTGGCTCGGTGATGCGTCAATCTGGTGGACTGTGCATCAACGTTCTGGTCGCAACACTGGTGCTGCGTCAATCTCCACTCGGGAAGCCGGGCTGCGTCATTCTGCTTTGGCAATGCAGTGATTTTCTCACTGCAGGGCAGGCTGTGCGTCGATTCTGGCAGGCTATGCGTCGATTTTCACTGCACAAGGAGTTCTTTGCAGAGATGAAGTCTTTTTGTCCCTGAGACTTCAGAAAACAGGAGGCAAGCTCAATCCAAGCCCTTGGAGAGCACTTCTCAGCAGAGCCAGAGGGCAGCAAGGCAGCAGGGCAAAAGCAAGGTGGCAGTCCTTTACAGCAAAGCAGCCAGGTGAGTCATTTGGGCAGCCAGGCAGTTCCTCTTGGCAGGTTGCAGGTCCTGGGGCAGGGTGTCTGTCCCAAGGAGTATCTTGAAGTGTCCAGAAGTGTCAAAATTGGTAGGGTCTGAGACCCAGCTTATATACCCAAAAGTGCCTTTGAAGTGGGTAAGACTTCAAAGAGGGGGTTTGAAGTGCATAAGGTCCCCTTTCAGTACAATCCTGTCTGCCAGGGTCCCAGTAGTGGATATGGCAGTCCATTGTTTGAGGGCAGACCACTGTCCTTTGAAATGTAAGTGTCAGGCCCTCCATCCTTCCAGCCCAGGAAGACCCATTCAGTATTCAGATGTGTGCAGGTGTGACTGAGCATCCAGTGTTTGAGGTTGTCTGGGTGAAATGCACAAGGGAGCTGTCAACCAGCCCAGCACATGTGTGGATTTAAGTGCAGAGAAATGCTCACTTTCTAAAAGTGGCATTTCTAACATAGTAATATAATATCCAACCTCACCAGTATGCCCGCAGAATTTTGTATTACCATTCTGGCCATACTAAATATGACCTGTCTACTTCTTTCTGATCAGAATCTACCACTCAAACAGTATATGAGGGGAGCCCTAATGTTAGCCTATGAAAGGAGCAAGCCTCATAGCAGTGGAAAACTAATTTAGGAGTTTTAAAACACCCAGGTATTGGTCGTGCCTTTTACCTACACAGCTCCCTGCCCTATGGGTTACCTGAGGCCTACCTTAGGGGTGACTTATAAGTAAAAAAAGGGGAGCTTAAGGCTTGGCAAGTACTTTTAAAAGCCAAGTCGATGTGATACTGGAACTGCACACCCAGGCCTTGAAATAGCAAGCCTGAGAAATGAGGGTGGCACGATCATTGCTACAGGCCCACTATCAGCATTTAATTTACAGGCCCTAGGCACCTGCAGTGCACTTTACTAGGGACTTCCAAGTAAATTAAATATGCCAGTTGAGTATGAGCCAATGTTACCATGTTTTAAGGGAGAGGGCATATGCACTTGAGCACTGGTTAGCAGTTGTAAGGTGCGCAGGGTCCTAAAACCAGCAAAAAGAGTGTCAAAAAGTGGAGGGAGGCAGGCAAAATGTTGGGGGAGACAACCCTAGGCTGTCAGGTCTAACATTTACATATGTAAAAAAGTAAAAAAAACACAACGCAGAACACAGGGAAACTCAAGCTAGAAACAAGATGGCTGCCTTTAACTTTTGTAAAGGTAGTCAGCTAATGACTTGTCATTGCTATATACGTTGGAAATACTGCAGCACTGCCCTGTCTACAGATTTCACTAAATTTAAAACTTATGAAATTCTTACCTTCTTACCTCACAGTACCTCACAGAGTCATCTGCACACCAATATATATTTAGTCCTTCCAAATTTCGTTAAAACCAAACTGATAATTTTCACTCTATTCAAAATACAAAAGTCAATGTGAAATGCATTGGATTTTACGCTTGTTTTATTACCCCTCCTTTTTTTTCTTTGTACCCCAGTTGACAAAATGCTGCAAAACGTTTAGGATTACAAGGATGAAATGATAAAATAGGGGCACTAGGTAACAATAACCAAAGGTTAAAGTAACGTTATAATTAGGTGAATTGCTCTCTGACAATGTTAACATTTGGAACTAAAAAAACACAGAAATTCAGCAGTTACAGTTTGCACCACTAATCATAACTTGACCCCTGCCATGTACTGTATATGAACTCACATATGACATCACTCATGACATGTTCTATGACATCATTTATGACATGTTCCATGACATAATTTATGACAACATTGATGACATTGATTACATCACTGATGACATCATCCAATGAGTGTGCTAGTTTGTTTATAGTTTACATAGTGACAAATAGATGATATTATATGACTTTCCTACATAATTTCATATAGCTTGGATACAGAGACTGATTATAAGTGTTTCCAAAATGCCTGTGCTCCTAATGCACCATAGCTGTGTAGTGGTATAGAACAAATAATTTTTTTTTATCCCACAGTAACTCTGTCTGTAGGTGACAATTCACTTTTGTTCATTATGCTTCAGACTAGCTTTTTCATTCTACAGAAAATACATTGTACAGAAGAGACATTCTATGTAGTTTTGCTATAATAGATCAGCTATCTGTAATGTTTTCACCACAGTGTGAAGGGTGCAGGTTCTTTTCCACCTGACATCTCTTGCATAGAGTGTACACTGTTCTTAGTCGATTTTTAAAAATACTCTGTTGTGCATGTCTCATCAGACTTTCACTGTCTGCAAACTGTGTAATCCATAGTAAACCCTTTCTAAAGGAAAAAACTGTTTACAGTACTTACTTTGTGGCTCATATCAAGTTCATTTCTCAATGTAGGTTTTTATTTTTTTATAAAGTGATGGCTCTCATGAGACACTCGTGAGAGCTGGATGCACTTCTTGTTCACCTCCCGCAAACCACTAACAAGATTGTACATTTAGAATTAAGTTAATTACTGTGTTGCACTGTAATTCTGAACAAAATAGAACATTACACAAAAATGAATTGTGTACTGTGTTATACAATGTGTGTTATACAATATATAAAGGAAGGAATTTTTTACGATCTTGTGAGATGCCCATGAGACACCCAGGAGAGGTCATGAAGAGGAAGCAAACCCTAAGGAAGGATTCTGATTGATTCTTATGGATGTCCTTATTTAGGAAAAAGGAGGTTCCATCCCTTTTGTTTTATTTCATTATTGGGCTTTGGCGAGAGAAGACATATTGGCTTGCTCTCCTATCCTGTTTCTCTTTCTGCAGAAAGATGTCTTCATCTGATTCAGATGAACAGCCAGGGACTTCTGCACCAGCTGAGCCACCACAGCCACCAAATGAATCCTCTCCACTAAGACTTCTCTCTCAGATGACAGGTGTGCGTAGCAGGGAGTGGAGAGAGACTTCCCTTTCCACTCATAACTCTCTCTGACGTGATGAGTGTGCATTTTAGAGTGTGTATATATAGACTGGCCTCTCCTCTCAGAACTATCTCTGAGATGATAGGTATGCATAGTAGAATGGGGGATCAGATACTAGCCTCCAAGCTGTGACATCTCTCTGAGATGACAGGTATGCATATTAGTGAGCAGAGAGGGACTGCCCTTTTCTCGCAGACCTATCTTTGAGAAGACAGTGGTGCATATTAGAGTGCAACATGGGCTGGCTTTTCCTGTGAACCTGTCTCTCAGATGATCGGTATGTGTAGTAGTGTGTGCAGAGAGACACCGGTCTCTCCACTGAGATCATCCATGATGACGGGTGTGCATAATAGGGTATGGAAAGAGAGTGGCCTCTCCTTTCACACCTCTCTCTCAGATGACAAGGGTACATAGTAGTGAGCGTGGAGGGACTAGTCTTTCCTGTCAGATCTCTCTCTCACATGATGAGTATACCTGGTAGTGATTGTGGAGGGGCTGGCCTTTCCTTTCAGACTCAGAAGACAAGTGTGTGTGGTAGGGTGTATGGAGAGTGACTGGCCTTTCCGCTGAGACGTCTCTCTAAAATTTACACAGTAGGGTGTATTGTGAGGGACTAGCCTCTCCTTTGAGATGTCCCTCTCTCACTCAGATGAGGGGTGTGTGCAGTAGGGGTGTTGATGGACTGGCCTCTCCACTGAGACCCCTATCTATGATAATGAGTGTCCACAGTAGGGTGTGGGAAAAGATTATATGATACTCATAAATCTTAGTAAATAGTACACTCTAACAAAGTGTACTTAAAGATCACCTACTCCTTCCTTTTTTTCAAGGTCCACGGTCGCAAGATTGTACTCATGACAATAGTTATCTCTTACACACTTTCTTTAAATAAAACGGACCTCAATATGCATTCTTACTAATGGAGTGTATTCAGAACTCATCTACCCCTTTTTACCATTCGCTATCTCACTACAGTCCCGCAAGATAGTAGAAATAAATTAAAAACAATATTCATTTATAATCTTCACAATAGTTATCCCTTAGTAATTTCTTCTCTAAATCAATGTGGCAGCTTGCCATTTTATTGCCCTTTCTGTGGATTTTGTACTTAATTTCCACAACAGCTCAAATTTTTCACAGTAAACTGTAATGGCTGCAATTTCTATTCTAATTTTGCCAGCCAAACAGAATGCTTGTGGGACTCATGGTGGCATCTCGCTCCCACAAGAGCACTAAGGCTCACTGTAAAAATTGACATCTTGATCAATCCAGGCCTCCATTTTTAAATTTGCGCTTTCCAGAGGCTCATAGGACCCTCACAAGCAGAACCATCAAAATATAGAATGATTAAATTTTTTGCCTCTCCAATTCTCCAAAACTACTGAATGGATTTATGCCAAATCACAAAAAGCACAATCTCTAGACCAAACTCTAGTTTCCTGCCAAATTTTGAGTAATTCTGATCAGCAGTTGTTGCTGTAGCCATGTTTAAAGAAGTCTATGGAAAATACATGGGTATTTTATGTTTTGGCACCCCCATTTTTACCCAGATCCTACTTGACAAATCACCCCAAAACATTCCAGGAAAGAGCTGAGGTTGCAAGACACCAGGTAGCAGTACAGAGGACTGGCGGTGGACCCGCACCTCCTCCCCCACAACTAACAACTTGGGAGGAGCAAGTCTTGGCGATCATGCATCATGAAGGCCTCGCAGGAGTAGCAGGAGGACTGGACTCTGGTAAGTCAAATCTGTACTACTATATCCCCACCCTACCTGCATGCCATTACAAACTCCTACCCCTACCCTCACCCCATCACTCTACCACCTCACACATACCCCACTATCACAACCCACCCATCCCAATACCAAGCCATGCATGCAACAACAATGCATGGACACCCATCACAGACCTGCATGGACACCCATCACCACAGCATGCACACTAGTGACAATCACTTAGCTAACCAAATCACAACTCACACAAGCCAAAGCTGCCTTGCTAAGAACAACCATAGAGGGAAACATACCCATGCACAAGATAGCACACGCAGATACAATACCACTGCATTTAATCCCCACAGGACTACCACTCAACGTCACTGGACATCCAGTTCCCCGACCGAAGAGGCCCACAGTGATGACAGCAGCTCTGCATGCCTAGATCACGATGACCAACCTGGCCCATCAGGGACCTCTGGACAGTTGGTTACCCTGCCACAGTCCCAACCCTCCACAGAGCCTCCCCCCTCAGGAAACACCAGCACAGCACCCACCCAGCGGGCCCATCCCTCTGTCCCCAGGACACGTCAATCAGCAGTGTGTCCATCACTACAGGGAATCGAGGCAACCCCACAAACCCAAGACAATCAGGGACCCGGGGTTAGTGGCAGTGGGCACATGGTTCAGGGGCAGAGGCACAGGACAACATGGAAGCTGGGAGGAATGCTGTGCGACAGGGTGAGGACAGGCCCAGGGAACCCATCCTCCACGAGGCACTTGAAGGGATCCTGGGAGCAGACCACTATTCCCAGGTGACCATGGGCCAGATAATGTACAAGTTGCAGGAGACCCAGCGGCTGCAGGAGGGACAGTACCTAGGGATCAGGGAGGACCTCAAGCACATCCACACCACCCTGGTCACCATTGCAGGGGTGCTGGCAGACATGGCCAACACCATGAGGGAGGCTATGGCACACCAACTGACACCTGACACCAACCAAACCGAAGAACAGCCTTCCACCTCTGCCGGCGCTAGTGGACAGGAGGCCCCGCACCAGGAACAACAGGCCACCAGCACCCCTCCCCCTGCAGAAGGAGCACCACCAAGCAAACGGTCCCTGCGATCCAGGCAGAAGCCAGAGAATATTGCCAAGACCCCCGCCAGGAAATAAGATTCTCCTGATTGTCACCCTTCTGTCCCACTCTGTTACCCTGTCCACCTTGAACTGCTATTGCTCCCCTTCCTATGCCCCATTGGACAATAAACCTGTGATACCAATAGGCTGGAGTCTACCCTGGACTTTCCTCCATCATCAACCCAGCCCATTGCAATACCCCCTCCACTTATTAGCACATTTATAAACACCCTTGGAACAAATACAAGTATGGAGTCTGCCAATTGATTCAAATATACATTCGTTTAACAAGCTGTAAACATTGCAATTCAACTATACAGTCATGTATACATAGGTATGACCTTTAGTGGGCAGCAGTAAACACACCAAGAGCCAGAGTGGGGCACAGAGATCTGAAAATAGAGATGCCAAAGGGTATAGTAAGTGGCCATAGAATATGGAAAATCAAGCTGCCATGTACAATGTCCAACACAAAATTGCAATGGAAAGTGAAGTTACAGTGTCTTACCTGTGTGTCACTGGAAGTACTGTTGAATGAGTGAACTTCTGTTGTCCACATCTTCTTCCTCTGCCTCCTCTTCCTCACTGTCCACAGGCTCCACCGCTGCCACAAGACCTCCCCCAGACTCATCTTCCTGCAGAAAAAGCCCCTGGTGTCTCAAGGCCAGGTTGTGCAACATGCAACGATGATCTGGCACACCTTCTTGGGTGAGTAGTACAGGGATCCACTTGTCAGATGGAGGCACCGGAATCTGGCCTTTAGAAGGCCAAAGGTTCTTTCAATTATCCTCCTTGTTCGCCCATGTGCCTCATTGTAACGTTCCTCTGCCCTTGTCCTTGCATTCCTTACTGGGGTCAGTCGCCATGAGAGGTTGGGGTAACCAGAGCCACTTGCAAATATTTGTGTACCATCAATGGCACCAATGATGTCTGGGATATGTCCCAGGGCATAGAAGTCAGCTTTCACTGTGGCCAAATCCTCCACCTGGGGGAATATGATGTAGCTGCACGTGTGTTTCAGCAGGGCAGACAACACTCTGGTGTACACGTTTGAGAACATAGGGGGTCATTCTGACTCCCGCCGGGCGCGGTCACCGCGCGCCCGGCGGGAGCCGCCAAAATACCGTACCGCGGTCGGAAGACCGCGGCGGGTATTTTGAGTTTTCCCCTGGGCTGGCGGGCGGCCTTCAAAAGGCCGCCCCCCAGCCCAGGGGAAAACGACCTTCCCACCATGAAGCCGGCTCGTAATCGAGCCGGCGGAGTGGGAAGGTGCGACGGGTGCTACTGCACCCGTCGCGTATTTCACTGTCTGCTATGCAGACAGTGAAATACAAGCGGGGCCCTCTTACGGGGGCCCCTGCAGTGCCCATGCCATTGGCATGGGTTCAGCAGGGGCCCCCAGGGGCCCCGCGACACCCCCTACCGCCATCCTGTTCCTGGCGGCCGAACCGCCAGGAACAGGATGGCGGTAGGGGGTGTCAGAATCCCCAAGGCGGCGCAGCATGCTGCGCCGCCTTGGAGGATTCTGACGGGCAGTGGAAAACCGGCGGGAGACCGCCGGTTTTCCTGCACTGACCGCGGCCAAAGCGCCGCGGTCAGAATGCCCTAAGGGGCACCGCCAGGCTGTTGGCGGTGCTCCCGTGGTCGGTGGCCCTGGCGGCCACCGGCCGCCAGGGTCAGAATGACCCCCATAGTCTGTGACATGCCTGATGCAATGGCCACTGTCGCTTGGAAGGAACCACTTGCCAGGAAATGGAGCACTGACAGGACCTGCAAAAGAGGGGGGACTCCTGTGGGCTGGCGGATAGCTGAAATCAGGTTTGGCTCCAATTGGGCACACAGTTCCTGGATTGTGTCCCTATCAAACCTGTAGGTCAGGAAAATGTGTCTGTCCTCCATTGTCGCCAGGTCCACCAGGGGTCTGTACATGGGGGGATGTCTCCATCTCATATTCATCCTCAGCGGTTTAAGTCTAGGGAGAAAAACGGTGAGCCGAGGGTCATAGTCACACATATTTTAAAATAAAAATGCATTTCTTCCTTTACAGAAACAGTATGTGAATTCGAGAGTCAGTTGCTGTGCCAATGTCTGCAGTGACACAGTTAGGTGCCATGGTTTGTGTCCCCCTGAAATGGCGGCTGCTTGACCTGTGAGGAGAGACAAGTGGAAATGAGGTAATTCCGTTGGCGTTGTGTGCCGTAGTGGTTGGCGGGCGACGACCGCTGCGCAACTTCGCATTGGTTAACATTGGGCCCTATGGGTTCCAGGAGCCAATGGTGATGTACGCTGGTGGTGACGGTACGCACCCCGCGGACGTGACCGCCATTTTCTATCTCTTAACTCACTTGCTACCCAACCTTCAACAGGAGATGACCTACACTGCAAGTGCTGCTGTAACCTGTATCTGGAAGCGACAATGGCTCAAGTGTCTGGGGAAAGGACCCCTCCCTTCACTTCAGAGGAGTTGGAGAGACTGGTAGATGGGGTCCTACCCCAGTACACTTTACTCTATGGTCCTCCAGACAAACAGGTGGGTACACTGTGAGCATGATGCGTGGGCCATGGATGCATGGAGTGCTGTGTGTGTAAGCCTCATGTAGGGGGGGCTGAGGTGGTCAATGTATGTGCGTAAGGGGATGGGAGGGATATGGTGGGCCATGAGTATGACAGTCCGGACAGTATGACTAATCCCTTTTCTGCTGTATTTCTCCTGCAGGTAAGCGCCCATCAGAAAAAGGGTATTTGGCGTGCCATCGCCAAGGAGGTGCGTACCCTGTGGTTCTTTGAGAGGCAGAGCACCCACTGCCGCAGACAGTGGGAGGACCTGCGCCGTTGGGTAAGGAAGATAGCGGAGGCCCAGCTGGAGCTGGCCTCCCAAAGAGGAAGGGGTGTCTGTCGTACCCTGACCCCCCTGATGTTCAGCATCCTGGAGGTGGCCTATCCGGAGTTGGATGGGCACTTGAAGACATCACAGCAGCCAGAAGGGGGTGAGTACAGATTCAGAAACATGACTTTGCGCGTGTTGAGGTTTTACCTGGGTGGGGGATGTGGGCTGTGGGTGCCCCCAGGCCAGGGCGAACATGGCAGGGTAGGTCTCTTGTTTGGCAGGCTCTGAAGCACTCCAACCCCATTAGTGTTAGTGGCCATCTACTACTGGGCAGGGTGCTGTTGGTTTCAGGTGTGCAGCTGGTGGTGTTATGCTATGTACCCCATGGGCTTGTGACTAGCTTTGTAACTCGTAGTGCATGGCCTAGTGCATAGGGCTGCTCCCTGTGTGTTGTGTACGCCGACGGTAGTGTTGTTGCTGGCATTGACCAAGTGTATCCTCTGTCTCTCCCCCCCTTCTTGTTTTGTCACCCTGTCCTTGTGTGCATTAGCATCATCTGGCGGAGGAGCAGAGGCACCGGCGACGGAGGGAGCTGCATCCCACATGGGCCTGGAGGCTGAATCCACAGACGGTGAGGGCACCAATGGGACGGAGGGCGAGGGGAGCACCACGATAGAGACAGGAGTTGACACTACAGACAGTGACTCCTCCGATGGAAGCTCCCTGGCGGTGGCGGACACCTCTGTGCCCACCCCAACAACAGGTACAGCCGCCACCCTCATACCAGCACTGCCCTCCCAGCAGCCCCTCAGCGTGTTTCCCATGCCCGCTCACCCAGGAGGGTAGGCATCTCCTTCACCTTAGCGACTTCAGGCCCTGCCCCAGTCAGCCCTGCTGCCCTCAGTGAGGAGGCTATTGACCTCCTGAGATCCCTCACTGTTGGGCAGTCAACCATACTGAATGCCATCCAGGGTGTCGAAAGGCATTTGCAACAAACGAATGCATACCTGGAGGGCATTCACTCTAGCGTGGGGGACCAACAGAGAGCATTTCAGGCTCTGGCCTCCACATTGATCGCAGCCATTGTCCCTGTCTCCAGTCTCCCCCCTCCAACTTCCTCTACCCAGTCCCAATCCCCTCAACCGCAACCTATCCCAGGCACACCTTCAGATCAGCATTCACCCATATCAACACACAGAAGTGGCTCAAGCAAACACAAGCACCACACTTCATCTCACAGGCACTCACACAAGCACCATGCTCATTCAGACACACCAACATCCACTGCCTCCACTGTGTCCCCCTCCTCCTCATTGTCCACCTCCCTCCCAGTTGCGTCTCCACTCACACCTGCATGCACTACATCCTCATCCACTACCTCCATCAACAGCACGCCTATCACCACACTCCCCTCACTGGCAGTCACCACCCCCACATCCATGCACACGTCCCCTGTGTCCTCTCCCACTGTGTCTCTGACCCCTCCTCCCAAAGTACACAAATGCAAGCACACACCCACCCAACAGCCATCCACCTCAGAAAAGCATCAAGCTCATGCACGTGCACCCAAACACAGCAGACTGACACCTCCTACAACCACTCCCTCTTCCTCCACTCCCAAACATTCACCCTCATCCCACCCCAATGTCTCTAAGAAGCTTTTCCTACCGAACATTGACCTCTTCCCTACCCCTCCCCCATGTCCTTCATCTCTGGCCAGGGTGGCTAGAACCCAACCCAGCACCTCAGCCACCAAGTCCACGCCCGCTGTGGTTTCTGCAGCTGCCAGAGGCTCTCAGGGGGCACCCGTCAGCCCATCCAGTGTGACACCAGCACCTGCCAAGGCCAAGAAGGTTCCACCACCTGGCAAGGGCAAGAAGGGGACAGCATCCAGCAAGGAGAAGGAGCCACAACCACCCAGCAAGGCCACATCAAGGACTCCAGCTGGCAGACCCAAGGAGGCACCACCATCTGGCAGGAAGCTGCACAGAACACCAGCCAGGGCACTTCAGCCATCCCAGCCTGCAGGTGAAGGCCTGGTGGCTACCAGCACAGCCGCCAGCACCGCCACCTGCACCGTGGCCAGCACAGCCACCTGCACCGCCACGTGCACCGCCGCAAGCACCGCTGCAAAAACCGCCACCTGCACCGCCGAAAGTAGCACCACTGGCAGCAGCAGCAGCCCCAGTGGGCAGCCATCCAAGGCTGCAGGGGAAGGGCTGGAGCCTCCCCCCACCACTGGCAGCACCGGCACCTGCACCGTGGCCAGCACCACCACCTGCACCGCCGCAAGCACCGCTACCTGTCCCGCCGCAAGTAGCACCACTGCCAGCAGCAGCAGCCCCAGTGGGCAGCCGTCTAAGGCTATAGGGGAAGGGCTGGAGCCTCCCCCCACCACTGGCAGCACCCCAACCAGCACCAGCACTACCACCACTGTGCAGCCATAGCTGCTGGTGGATGGACTGTAGCGTTGCCTCCATGGAGTGTCATGCATCCTGCCCACTGCAAATCTTGTGGGTCTGACACCCAGGTGAGGGACTGTGACCTGGCACTTCCCAAGTGCTGCATCACTGGGCACAAAGCCCCCTCCAGAACCAGTGGAAGAAGGCATCCACTCACCCCCTCCTTGCCTGGGTGAAGCACGATGGGCACACATCCCCCTCCAGAACCAGTGGAAAAAGGCATCCCCTTACCCTATCCTTGGCTAGATGAAGCACACTGGGCACACAGCCCCCTCCATAACCAGTGGAAGAAGGCATCCACTCACCCCCTCCTTGCCTGTATGAAGGACACTGGGCACAAGGCCCCCTCCAGAACCCTTAGAAGAAGGCATCACTTGAGAGACTGTGGCTTTGCACTCCCCAGGAGCGAGTAGTGGGCATACCACCACTTGAGAGAATGTGGCTTTGCACTCCCCAGGACCAAGCAGTGGGCATGGAGCCCCCTCCAGGAGCAGTGGTGTTATTCCATCTTCCGGCTGAGGTGCTCCCCTTCCCCGTCCCCCTGAGGTGCCTGTGTGTTTTCGACCTGATGCCCCCTGCATTGTTCTCTCCGTATTGAGGTAGGAGTCAAGTGTGGGCTTGGCCTATGTGTTTTGGCCCAGTGGGCCACTGACTATTTCTATGTGGACATTTTCCCTCCTTTTGTATATATTGTATATATTGTACATACTGTTTATTTATTTATTAACGTATTTCTCAGAATTTCTAATATTACACTCATTTGACTCCATTGCTTTTGTCCTTGCGTTATTCCCGAGGGTTACGGGGTGTATATGTAACGTTGTTGCATGTGTTTGTGTGTATGGTGTTGGGGGTGTGGGTGGGAGTGTTGCATGTTGCGTGTGTGTGTCACTCTCTTTTTTATCCCCCCCTCCCTTGTGTGCTAGGTGCAGTACTCACCGTGGGCGTCATCACCTGCGTTACTGCTCCTGGTATATGAGTAGATAGAGAAGATAGATGGAGAAGACCTGCAGCTCGGGCTCCATGGCATCCTGGTTCTTCCTTGAGTGTCGAGAGGTGAGTGGTTTCCCTACAGAGTACTGTTTCCACTAAGCTTTTGATGGTGTTGGTACTGCCCCTGAAAAGCTGGCGGATGGGTGGGTTGTAATGGAGTGGGTGGTACATTGCCTTTCACCTGGCTGTTGGCTGTCCCGCTGCGGTGTTTGTTGCTACCGCCGTTGCGATCGGAGTGTTAAAGTGGCTGTCTATGTTGGCGGTTTCCGTCGTGGTCATGATTCCATTTTTTTTACCACCTGCCTGTTGGCGGTATTACTACCGATTTAACACCGACCACCAGGGTTGTAATGAGGGCCTTAGTAACACACCAACAAAAGCATTTATGTATCCATTTACTCACCTATACATCCATTTACATAGTCTTTCACACATCCATACAGGCACTGTCGCACTCGCTCACACACCTATACAGCGATTCATATGCCCAGCACTGACTGTTAGGTACCCATGCACTTACACAGATATACACCTAGTTATAAATCCAGTCACCCACCCATATACCCAGTCACATACCTATTTATAAATCCAAATAGTCACTAACACAGAGTCAGACAATGACAGAGGCAATTCCAAATCTACTCACACATCCACACAGCAGTTATGTATGCACCACTAACAGAGGCAGTTGCACACCCAAACACTAACATACACAACCAGTTACTAACCCATACAGCCACTTACGTACTAATTTAGACATCCATACAGTAACTAACACAACCACTCAGATTCCTTCTCAGCTACTTACACATCCTGTAACACACCCACACAGGCACTGATACGCTCATACACCTATCCACTCAACCAGTCACACACCCAGTCGCCCACCTGTACAACCACTCATTTACTCACTTATACACCCATACTCAAACACTTACACAGCATGTTACAAACTGAAATAACCATTTATGTAGCTATTTGCAAGCTTACAGTATGCAGTCTAATAGTATGTAAAGTAAAGTTAAATGTATTCTATATTTTGTTTTCAGATATCTACTTGTGTTGAAAGAGGAGGATTTCTGATGCCAAGAAAGGCAGAGAAGACAACAAAAACAACAGAAGGAAGAGTACTATCTGCATATAGGTGATGTAAAAAAGAGTTGTTGGTAAGAAAACCAAGGGGTTTCTTGAAACAGAATGTGAAAAAATGCAAAATGTGGAAAAACACAAAGAAAAAGCAAGGTTTAAAATCAACTCACAAAGAAGAAAGTCACATTGACGAGAAGGTGGCAAATAATTTAAAGAAATGTGATTGAGAATGATTAGAAGTATGGTAATACGAAATGTGGTAGGAAACATGAAGCAGTGTTAAAAGAGAAGGGCAGCATTGATGCAAAAACAACATTTTGTGAGAGTGGTTGATACAGGAATTGCTGTGAAGCACCAACTATTTATCTTGATACTAAACAGGATGAGAACACTGGACAGTACAGTATTGTCTATGAAGAAAAGAAGCCAAAAAAGGCTTCTTAATAAAAGTAACTTTTGCAAATTTTTCAAAGGGGAATGGAAGCATGGGTCTTGTACTGAGGCTTTCTTTAATGAATAAAGCTATGTCCAACAGAACGCATTCGTGCATGCAGTTAAAACAACTGGCTGATGCTATGAGTTAAAAGACAGTACTCCCATTGCAAAGGAGGAGATGGTTCATAGAAATGTAGAGGAGAAAATAGGTGAACAGGTACAAGGACGACCTAGACATGCCCACATGTATAAATGGGATTGCGGTAGTATTTGTAGTGTTCACCAGGAATCAATTGATATGTTAAGAAATGTTCTACGTCAATTTCCAGATTGAAATGCAAAACAGAAAATTGCATTGTTGGAAGCATCCAGGCAAAGTCATGACAGTTTCTGATTTACAAGGACCCTCATTGGTGTGAACATAATAAGGGGGTGCACCACTTGATCCATCAGGTGAAATACAATAAATATATACAAAGTCCAATATAGTCAAAAAAGTAATGATGCCAAATGTCTGTTGGTTTCTTCCAAAGAGTTTTTCATTAGCACTGGTTCGTAAGAGAAAGCAGCCAACGCGTTTCGCCCTATACATGGGCTTCTTCAGGGCAATATTCCGATTCGGATACAAGTCGGGCTCGTAACGGGCATGTGAACGCGAATGCCGAAAGGTTCTGAAGAACCAAAAAGACTGAATTATCAGGATCCGCGATTTAGCGAAATCGGTATAGCCATAAAAATCCGAAATTAGAGAGAGTGCGTGTCCCAAACAAGGTGGACGGGTCCAATAATATATGGCCAGAATATACGGGAGTACACTGTTGGTGACTGGCCATATATTATTGGACCCGTCCACCTTGTTTGGGACACGCACTCTCTCTAATTTCGGATTTTTATGGCTATACTGATTTCGCTAAATCGCGGATCCTGATAATTCAGTCTTTTTGGTTCTTCAGAACCTTTCGGCATTCGCGTTCACATGCCCGTTACGAGCCCGACTTGTATCCGAATCGGAATATTGCCCTGAAGAAGCCCATGTATAGGGCGAAACGCGTTGGCTGCTTTCTCTTACGAACCAGTGCTAATTAAAAACTCTTTGGAAGAAACCAACAGACATTTGGCATCATTACTTTTTTGACTATATTGGACTTTGTATATATTTATTGTATTTCACCTGATGGATCAAGTGGTGCACCCCCTTATTATGTTTAACCATATGGGGTTCTCTGTTACCTCTTAGGCTCTTCTGTGCAGCAGGAGCTTCGGTGGAGTTGCACACTATTGTACCTGGAATAATTTTGTATTATTATATATATCGTGAGTTACTGGATACTAATAGGGCTTGGTGCGTCTCTTCTCCTTTTTGGGTTTGCTGCATTTCTTCTTGTACTACGACCCTCATTGGTGTGTTTATGGACAAACAAATTTCAGCTCATCATTCGAAGATGTGAAATGTAGTTAGAAGAATTTACTTTGTAAGTCCCACTGCAAAGGCCAAATTAAAAATGTTGATGTCTCCTTGCAAACTGAAGAAGAAAATTAGGAAAGTGGCTAGAATTTTCAGTGCAATTATTTGTGGATGAACATTTGGATTTGTCAAAGCACCAGATCATGTGAAAGTATTGCTATGACAAATTAGGACAATAAAATGCCAGCCAGAGCAATACACAATAAATTAGAAGTAGTTGAAATTCCAGAGGAATTTTGACATCTAAGTGTTTATGAAGGAATACTCATACACTCTAAACATCCTTTTAAAGCAATCGATCACATGGAACCAAAGACTGGAAAACTACTGCCCAATGAGGTTCAGAAAAGGCTTAAAGGTAGAGTTGTGTATTGATCTTTAATTTTTAAATGCAATATTGAAACTGTGGGTGTAGAGAAAGTTCTGGATGAACTGTTATTCTAGTGAAAACTGTGCCACGAAAAACAAAAAAATATTGCAGGAATTAATGGATGTAAATATATTGAAAAAAGCTATGTTGTCGCTTAAATAAAATATTGTACATCAGAAGCATGTCGCACATGGAAGATGCATGGAGGAGGAAATGTTATCTTCAAGTGGACTATTTGGAAAAGTGGATAGAAGTAGATCTGAAGAAATATGTGAGCACTACAGTATCCATCCCCTGCATTCAAAAGTGGTTATGGGAAAGCTATTGAACTGTATCAGATGAAACAAGCTAAAAGAGCTCCAATGAATGTGGGAGAGAAATGCTTTTAAGCTTGATTTTTTTCTAAACTGTTTCCAATTGAAGTAGGTGGACGATATAATGAGCGCCCTGTGCAAATACCTGTAGCTAAGTATAAGTCAACAAGACTATATTCAGAGGACCTTAGATTTCGACAAATATTCTTTATGTATTCCATCTCTTACTTAAAAGTGATTTATCTGGACTGTCATATCCTGTTAATTATATTCTTACAACAGGAGTTTATGTACAAACTATGTCTGCAAAAGACGTTGTTGAAACAAATCATGAAAAGATGAGAAGCTCAAATGTAATTTGGTAAATTTGATGGCATGTCAAATGGGACCAATGAGTATTGGTGTCATCATTTTGGTGAACTCAACGGTATGCTTTGAAATTTAGGTGCCACAACTTGGTTTGTAACACTGAGTTGTGCAGAGTATGAATGGAATTATTTACATGAGTTTTTGAGAGAAGCAAGCCCTACCATTAAAGACATTGAATTGAAGAGACCAAGAAAACTTTACTTTTTGGATCCTGAAAATGTTTGCAGGTATTTTAACCACAGATTTCAAGCTCTGTTGTCCTTCATCCGCAAACAAAAAAATTCACCTTTTAGAGAAGATACTGATTTCTTGTGGTGAAAAGAGTACAAAGCAAGAGGTGATCCTCACAGTCATATGCTGTTGTGGATGAAAGATGTATCTAAAATCAGAACAGACACAGATGAGCCTGTACCTCCATTTCATAGAACAGTATATTACATGTGGCATTCTAAAATACACTGAGGGAAAAACCATTAAGCAGCAAGTACAACATTTTCAGTCTCATAGATGTGGAAAGTACTGTCCAAAGAAAAATATAGAGCAAAAGGAAAGTTTTACACAAAATGTCATTTTAGATTTTAAAGACCTGTTACTTCAATAGGAAGAGTGAAAAGATGTATATTTATAATGAGATATACACTTATTCATAAATCACCAAAAGACTCCTACAACCTCAGGAGAACAAAGGCTTTGAAATATATTAATGACTATAATCCTGCCATTTTGAAATGTGGAATACCAATATGGGTATTCAAATTGTTGCAGACAACTTTATAGCTGTTGCTCGTTATGTTACTTCATAGATAACAAAATCTGATAGATGGGGATGAAAGATGTTTGGGAAGAGATGTCAGATGAAAAGTCTCCAACAAAAAACTGTATACCTTAAGTTTGAAGATGCAGTCACACAAAGAAATTGGATCCTATGAATGCTGTGATTGAATGAATTCTGCTAGCTTCTATTCTAAGTCAAAATAAATTGTTTTGGTGAGTCAAGGCCTAGCATTAACTCAAAACAGAGTTTTGAAATCAGAAATTCAGCATCTTTCAGAATTTGAGCCAGATAGTGCAGACATTGTAAAAACAAAATTGTTGGACACTTACTATGCAAAAAAGGAGTGTACATCTTGATAATGTTTGTCTCTATGATGTACTTCAGTGCTACACATATAGAAACAATATGACAAATGTAAATCAAGATAAATTTGCTGTACTTGGTTGCAATCGGTGTTTGGTTCAACATAGGAAAGGCAGTCTAATTAACCATTGAAAACTGAGTTACCAGATTGATGAAAAAAAGAGAATGTTTCTATTTGGCACTTCTGCAGCTGTTTAAACCTTGGCATTCTGAAACAGGATTTGTGGGCGAGTCTGACTGCCATGAAGTCTCTTTCAGTGCTGCATAGGATGGCATTGAGTGATCAGTATTTCCAATCTACTTGAAAATGATCAATGATGAAATTCAACAGGAAGATATAATTGCTGCTGACATAGCGAAGGGGCATTCCCAAAGCAGCAAAAGTTGAGGTCCTCAAAGTCAGGACCCACTTGGACAGTCAATAGTTGAAAATGAGGCGGCAATAGCAATGAATGAGGTGGAGACTGTGATGGAGCAATCAAGACAGGAAAAAATTGATCTGGCAGAATTAAATGGATAACTAAATGATGAGGAAATTGAAATATATAAATGGAAGTGAAAGGTAAAGTTAAGCATGGATTGTTTCACAACAAGAATGGGTGTGCATGCTCAACATTTAAGCCTATACTGCTCTGTATCAGCAGTCAAACTTGTACTGGTAAAAGTTTCCTAATGCAAGTTCTTATTGCTTTTCTACAGAACACTACAGACTGTAATTTATCATGTGTGTTACAGCACAATCAGGATTAGCTGAACACAATGTCATTGTGGATGTTTGTTTACATTCTAAATACAAAGAATTAATTAGGAATACGTGACAAATATCTGACATTAAATATGACAGAATTTTGAAAGATATTAGAGTAGATGTTCATTCAAAAGACGGAAGACATGTTTTAGAAAGTCATTTTCTTAAAAAAACATTATCCAATAACAAAGAAATCAGCAGCAGAACTAATGTTCAGTATTATACAAGAAGGTAAATATATTGTGTGGCTAAAGCTTACGTTGGAAGAGTGTGCATCTTTCAACAATAAATTGGTAGAATTGGAGAAAGAAGAATGCTTAAAACTGAAGGCTAAATATAAAATAGAATAGAAGGTTGTCACTGTATTGCTCAATAAAAAGTTACAAGCAAAACTGGATTCATTAGAAAAATCTGTTTCACAAACTGCAGGATTGGGGAAATGTTTAATTCTATGCAAAAACTGTAGGGTGATTTTGTGTCAAAATTTAAATGTTGTGAGGAAGGTTGGTTTGTTTAATGGTGCTATAGGTAAAGTTGTTGAGTTTATTAATTTTACTTATAGTACTATGGTGGAATGCCTTGTGATTAAATTCGAAAAATTTACAATGCAAAGCAAATTGCACAATCTCCTACATGCTTTTTGCTTGTAAAAGATTTATCTGACTGAAACAGTATTAAATTTCTTTAGCATATTCTGTTACTATTCATAAATCTCAAGGTTTAAGTTTAGATGCAACATATATTAATATCGATAGTACAGTGTTTAAGGAAGGTATGTCATATGTAGCTTTGTCTTGAGATAGGACATTGTCTGGTTTGTGTCTCGTTGCATCTGAGGAGAGCAGAGTAAACATGGACTCAAGTTGTGTTAAAGAATGCAACAGATTAAGACGTCTTTATGGTCTTCATTTAGGACAGTATCCAGTTAATGAGAACAGCTCATCTGTCCACGGCGTAAAGTTTCAAAGCAGTATAGTGATGGCATTGTAAAGAAGGAGAAGAAAAAGAAGAAGGACGTTGTTATGAAACAAAAAAACTAAATTACGGAGATATTGTTGGTTATCAATTGTCAAACCCCTCTGGCGATAACAGCCTGAGAAACAACAGAATATATTGTGTTTTGCATTGTATAGTCTGTTAAACCGTCTGCGTAGTGAGACAATGACAATACATTCTGCATCAGTAATTCGTGACACTGTAGATACATGTAGTGGATCTGGACAGTTTACTCAAAATACTCAAGAGGATGCAAAGGAGTTTTTAATCGTGATGTTTGATGTTTTAGAAGAAGACATGATACCTGTAATAAGTTATTTGGACTTAGTTACTTGTGGACCATGAATGAGAAGATTGCTCATGCACATCAACTCCCCAAATAGAATCAGAGCGATTTATTTTTTTAATGTTACCAGATTCCAAAAGTGTGACCTTTGAGATATTAGTGAGAAAAGCTCCACAAAATAATATATGTCTAAATTGTCAAACAGATGGTCTGTCGGCTTTACATGTAGCACTAACTGGGAAGTATGTCAATTGGATGCATCAATGATGCAAAGCAGATGAAAATAAATTAGAAAATGAGATTAGTAACTTTAAAGCAGGACACATATCTGTTTCTGGTAATATATATACTACTATCGCTATCATTTTCCATGAAAGAGTTAGTATTAGATCTGGTTGTTGCACTGTCTATCTAAAAAGTAGAAGTGGATGAACAGAATATAAAGATAGGAACCTCTAAATTAATCAAAGATTGCCTTGGAAGTTACCATATTCCTATGGAACCAAATGTTTAAGGAGGGTCACGGTTGTAAAAGTGAAACAATCTAGTTATTTTAGATGCATTATCAGGGTTTATGACATCATATATCATCAGGCCTATCAAGAGTGATGTCTTTATAAGGCTTTGCCTATGCTGGTGTGCCTTATATATCTAGAAGTACTGATAGTGATGAAGTCCTCATTTTTAGCATATGTTTCTTTGGATTAGTAGTGCAAGTACAGATAAAATGATAATTTAAAGTATTGTATCAGGTGCAATGTGCAGTGTTGCTTATTTGCAGTGAGATACTGTGCAGTTCAGAGTTTTTTATAATGTTTATATGATTGTTTCTCCCCACTGTTCAAGAACGATTCCTCATAGAGTACATCATTTATCATATAAGTATAACACCTGAGAACAGTGAAAAATAGGAAAATTAAATGCTTATTTTTTATATTAACACAACATTAGAGCATAGGAAATGTGTAGCAATTTACTGCTAATATGGGTTTTTGCATTGTTAACATTTCTAAGTTTAATTGATAATTTTGTAAATTGCAATACTATTTTTTTTTTTTAACAGAAGAATGGCACCATCTATTGGAGTAATGTGGTTTACAAATGTGTTCTTCCAGTGTTGTTGTATAAGATTGCATTGTGAGGGTGTTCAGGACTGCAAAATAAATACACCCACTTACACAGTCTGACACCCACTTACAGTCCCATACAGCTGCCCACATACTCACTAACAAATTTATACAGACATTTATTTACCACATATCCACCCAGTCATTCAGATACCCAATTGCACACTCAACAGAAAATCACCCAGCTACTCACACACCCACACACTCACTGACAAACATCTAACCACACCCATACAGGCACTCACACATTCACACACCCACTCACATTCAGTTACTCACACATCCATTTATACATGGAAATACCTACGCACATAGGGCATCATTTACAAGGCCTTAGAGCCAGTGTTGCATCATTTTTTTGACACAATAGTGATGCTAGCAGTGCTTTACACTGCTCCATATTTACAAATGGATGCATTGGGCCCTGCACCAAATTGTACCTGCACCAGGTATAATATATGCAGGGAAGGCATTCCCACAGGAAAAAACCCACGCAGAACTGACACAGTGAGATTAATAATATTTCACTGCATCATTCTGCAACTTCACTGCATTATAATTTTACTTCCTGCTCAGAGCAGGCAAAAAATGGATGCAAGGCTTTTCCCTATGGGGCCTCCTCGCATTGCTGGAGTAGCATCATTTTTTGGATGATAGTCTAATAATGTGTGAGTTTAGTGGCAACAGATTTGTCCGAATTTTGGACGTATGTGTGAAAACGTGTACCATGAAGCTCTGTATTGTAAATACATTGCATCCATGGCATCATTAGGGGTTCATGGGGCACTGCTAGAAATCTGATGCATTGGGGCTGATGTCATATTCTTGTAAACGAGGCCCATAGACTTATATACCCATAGACACTTTGACACTCATTCACGTATCCACAGCTACTTACATACCCACTCAGAGACCCATACAGCTACTCACACACCCAGACAGCCACTTACCCAAGCACTGATACACCCATAGAGCCACTCACACATCTACTGAGACACTTATACAACCACGTAAACATCCATTTCCATTTTAGTATGCTAGATGACATTGCATAACATTTGCTAGTGTCTTCTTTAATACTCTATAAGTTTATTCCTCTTGGTGAATAATAAAGTAGTCAGATGTGCTACTTTGATTTCACTAAGGTGAGGTATGGTACATGTATACATAGAAAAACTAAGGGACACATAAACACACAATTGTATAAAAACATAACACAAGTGATAGCTCTTTCTTTGACCACATGAAATGATCCTAAAAAGAACCATTTTTTGGGAGTTTTTTAATTTTGCAGGAAAAATAACCAGGGTAGTAAAAGCATTAAAGAAAGGCAACTTGGAGTAAGCAACTGTCTGCAGTCTTTGCGAAGAATGGAAAGTGAAATTATGAGAAAAAAAATACCAAGTGTCATTGTTGACAGGACCCATGAAGTCAGCAACAGGTGACATCTTTAGTCCCACTGACATATTACACTTGCCACAATGGGTGATCATGTCTGGGAGTTTCTGTGAGACACCAGGGATAGTAATCATCTGGTCATGTGGTGACAGTTACACAGATGGTCCAGCTGCTGATGATGCTGCACCTCCTTCCTTTTCTCTCATCATACTGTCATATGTTTGTGAGTGGATGGTTTTGAGATGCTTCTACATGGAAGATGTGCCATGGGAATGCTTTTTGCCTGTTCCTCACAACATTGCATTTGTTGCACCTTACAATCTTAGCAACAACCT
Organism: Pleurodeles waltl; assembly: GCF_031143425.1. Classification (NCBI taxonomy): domain Eukaryota; kingdom Metazoa; phylum Chordata; class Amphibia; order Caudata; family Salamandridae; genus Pleurodeles; species Pleurodeles waltl. The sequence continues at coordinate 354,084,167 of NC_090438.1, forward strand.
TCTTTTAATGTATTTATATGTAATTATAAACTGTGAAAATGTATATTGCTAAATTGACCGTATGAGTGAATTTGTAGTATGATTTATATACAACAAACTGTGAACTTTACAAAAAATAGTTACAGGGATGTTATAGTTAGGAGATAGCATTACAAAATTGACTGAAAAAAACAAAGGTTACAGGGGCGTCATAGTTAGGAAATAAAATTTAAAAAACCTTAAAGATTCACTGAAAAAAACAAAGGTTACAGGTAGTCATGACCCCTTGCTGTACCTCTGTAAAAAAAATGTTGTTCAGAGATGTTGATTTTTGTTTTATGTTTTTGCATCATTAGAGAAGTGATTCAGCTTGGCTAGACATTGCTAATCAGGCCATTTGTTTCTGGATGACATTTTCAATGGCGGATGTGTTGAGGTGATGATATAATATTTCAGGAAACATGAGACCTATACTCTTAATTTTGGTGTCAAAGCATATGTTTTGAGGGTCAAATAGTCTTATAGAGACTGAAAATAGCACCTCAGAGAAACCCTTCCACCTTTTTCCAAATTGGCATTTCTATAATGATGTGAATTAGCCATCATATTGGTAAATTATTTTAATACTTTTTTAGTTACAGGTTTTCCGTTGATTCAAATTCATAAACATGAGCAAAGCAGGTGGTAGCAGAGGGCCTTTACCTCCTGACAAAGTGTTGCTGATTACAAAATCTGAGGACTCCTTCAACAAAGAAAATTGTGTCATTTGCCAAACTAGTCTAAAAGAAAAGCTAACATCAACTGCGGCATGACAGAAAAGAGTTCAAGATGCTGCAGAAATACGGCAAGGCGAAGTTCACAAAAGATTGAAACTGATGGGTGAAGAGGAAAAAATAATTTAGCATTGTAACAACACATGCTACAAGTCATATACTATGGGAAAAAGCCTGGTAAGATGTTTAAAAATAGCACAAACCAGTGAACCACAACAATAACCCAATGCCCATCCACTTAGAAGATCAATGGCTACCCGTTGCCCACCTCCAACAACTGATCAGAAAACAAAGGATCTTCAATGTGTTATCTGTGGTTTAACCAGAGCAAGAGCCAAAGGGACTAGTGAAAGAATAAAGCACAAAGTATGTGAGTCTCAAACGGCAAACATGTTTTTATCTTCTTCCAAGATTAATTTTCAGCTGAATAGCTGACCTAAACAGGCAGGTGAGAGTATATGCAGCAGATTTGTATGCCCACCTAAACTTCATGCATGCATACATTCGAAAACATGAATGTACAAAGAGCTCCAAGCATCAAGGTAACCGCCAGACTTCAGTTAAGTTTGCACTCTTTGACAAAGCACATGAAGTTTTAAAGCAAATCTCGAGTGCTGACTACGAGTTCACACTCAGTGAGATCAGAGAAATAATGGTCAACATTGATGAAACTGTATTGATCCATAATATTGAAATTAAGAGTTTTCTGGTGAGAATGTACAATGACAGAATTCGTTTTTTGTCAGTCTAACAAAAAAAAATGAGCCAATTATGGGTGGTCTGAGTTGATTTGACTCCTGAGATTCTTGCTGCCAAAATAAGATCACAGGATGCAGTACAATCAGCAGGAACCATTTTAGGAAACATTCTGAAAGATTTAGATTTTGGACTTAATGACAAATTTTGGGATTCCCCAGTGTTCAGAAAACCATGGAAGTCAACAAAGAATGCCTGATGTTGTCTTAACATTTTACATCATTGTTTAATATCAACAAAGCAAAACAGTTACAAACTAAAGTTCTTGAGTATGGAACAGAAGCCTACAACATTGATGATGGCTTTGAATATATAAGTGAAGAAGTGGAAGACAATCCCATGAACCGACAGGCTTATGCTGTGCAAATGTACTGTCTTTTCCAAATCATGTTTTATTAATTATATGACAGCAAAAAGAAAACTTTGCTACACATGATGACTGCCCACCCAATCTATGACAGGTGCAAAAATAGAGAGCTAAAGCTGATTTAACTGGACTTTTCATATCACTTATTCAATGCGGGCTGAAGAATGAAGAAAAGCCAATTCCTCCGTCGGCTAGGATTTATGCTCTGATCTCCCAGAATACCGTCCCGCTGAAGAAGGTTGCATTTTTACCAGAAATACTATCTCCAGTCACAAACTACGCAACAATAAACACAGCTCTAAAACATGTCCAAAATGTGCATTCTCAGCTTGAAGACCAGTCTATGCTGCCAATTTTCTGCGATGAAAGTGTTTTTCATATTGTAACTGACCTTTTTATGAGCAATCCAGTAGAATGGATCTTAATCCATTGATGGGCATTTTTCACATGACAATGTGTTGTGGTGTGTAGGAAGTTATTTTAGTGGATATGGCATAGACAATGTACTCATGGAGGCAGAAATGTCAAAAAAGTGTCAAAACATGTCAAAAGTAAAACTGTTCATTCAGTATTGAGTGGAACTCATTATGTTCATTCATTACAAGGTATGCTCAGAGTATCTGAGGCTATAAAAACATTGCTTTAGAATGGTTTCTGGAACAAGAATGACAAATTAGGTTTTCTATATTTTATCTCAGAAGTGAAAACGGCACAGGGTGCACTCCATTTAAAAGACATGAAGCAAAGCCGGGCAATTTTCATGACACTATGTTCAAAATCAGAAAACCTTAAGGTCATAGAGTTTGTCAAAGAATATGAAGAATAGTGAGTACTTTGCAAGTACTGGGGAAATGTTTTACACATGATAGCTCCAGTGAACAATTAGGAAGGTGATTAGGAGCTGCATGTGAAGACCGTGGAGTCACTGATTACTGTCTTTCGCAAATTCAATTGCATAAACTACCTGAGACATGGGTCCTGGTATTTGTAAAGGGTGAAGAAGCTAGAAGTAGAAAAACCATACCTCTACAGGAAATTCATACAAAAACATTTTCTAATGAAAGACAGTGAGGGAAGGTTTAATGCTGTGCCACCAGATATAAAACTGAAAGACAATCAAGAGATCACACAAAAGTTCCAAGGGAATTGTTGGTCAGACACGTAAAAGTGAATATGTTGCTCAATAGCAGCTAGTTTACTATGAAGTCCTTTATATTTGCAATGTTTTCAGAGAGATAACAATTTCAAACTTAATTGACCATCATGAAACTGTTCCTCACCATTAACTTGTAGGAAAAAGAGGAGAAAGTTTTAATAAACATGTTGACAGCTTTCTTCATTTAATACAGCAGCAAGGAAGCCCTTTTGAAATGATTGAGCCTACTGGACTACAGAACTTGGTGACCAAACAATATGTGAATAACAATATAAAGATACATCTACTAGATGTTCTGGAACATGGATCAAAACTATACGCAGAACTGAAGCCGGAGAGATCTGTCTTGAAAGAGAATCTGTTAGACATAATCACTAAAGCTAAACTTCCACACTTTAATTGCCATAGTAAGACTCTCACCCAGCCAGCCACTACAAAACAGGCTACAAAAACAATTTTCGCAAGCATGTAGAGATATGGATGTAGCAAAAGAAAGGGGTGAAATTATCAAGGATCATGTTACATGATCTTCTTCCAACAAACACAATATTTGATGGAGATGCTGCAACCAAACCAGTGAAGCACAAAGTGTTAAAAGAGCTCGGAAAAAAGCTTACACTTAAAGAATTTCAATTAAAAAAAGGTGTCCTCAATAAAAACTGCTGTTGTTGTTGACTATTTGTCAGAATTGCGAATGGTCAAAATTTTATCCAAGCAAAATTTGGGAGAGGTCATTCAGACTGTTCTACTGAGATAAACGTCAGTATGCACCTTGCAAGAACTGCACATCGCCTTTGAGAGGTATCTTGAAGTATCTGTAGAAGAATGTGAGAGAATCAGATGAATGTCTACAAGTGGAACAATTGTCCTTGCCTGCATCAAAAATTCGACACCTATACCTGTGCATTTTGATAAATTCTGGTCATCAACATCAAACAAAATTTACTTGGCTATGTTCAGTTGCCAAAAGATTGCTGATGCTTCAGTGAACACTGAATTATCAATTATCACAAGAGGAATGATTGTAAATGAGGAGTTGGTGCCTGCGGAAATATATTCAAAAGGTACGGACTATATTGTTCAAGAACTTAACAGCAAATTGGAGGAAGCTGACCTTCATGTTGTGCCACATGCTGACTGGGCTGTTCGAAAGGGTTCCAATTGAATCATTTTATTGTCAAATTACACAGATATTATTGTGCTACTTAGATCTGTTGCAGTATTCATAAGTCAAGAATTGTCAGAGTTATGGATATGTTATGGAACAGCCTAGAAAATATGCTTAATCCTGATTTATATTCCGTACAAGAAATATGACCCAAAGATACCCAGTGTTCTTATTAAGGCACGTAGTCTTAAGGATGATGACACTATGAGCAAAATCTGATCAAAGCTTGGAGATTTTACTGCTGAACCTGTGACGTTTCTAAAAGGATTTGCTGGGACAGAAGAATAATATGATGTCAAAGACTGAAAAATATCTTGTGCTTGTGTGGAAAACAAGTTCTGACTGTCACACATTTGAGGATCTTCAGTACAGTAAGTTTGAGATCAATCCTGCTAAGTGACCTTCCACAGACGTCATATTCTGTGTGTGGACACATTAAAAGAGCCTTTTACTTGATGAGAAGTTGTGCAAATGTTTTGGATCATGCGTATGTAAAGAAAGATCTGTGTGAATTTGGTTGGGAAGATATTGATGGGATGCTAAAACCTAAGAAATTTCTAAACCTCTACCCACAGAACTTACATGTACACGTGCTTGCAAAACCTGTGCTACAAAAAGATGTCCCTGTCAATATGCTCTTGTCAAAAGTTCAACATTCTGCAAAAAGTGAACTATGAAAATGTTCTAAAACAGGAGTAATATACATTCCTTTTTTCATATTCAGATCATAAACATTGTTTGATGTCAACATAAAGGGAATAAAAATCTTAATTATTTGTTTCATTTCCATACTAGGGTGGCTCCTTTGCTATGGCGAAGGAGCGTCGCCCCACTGGCTGTGCCAGAAGCAGACAAATAAAATTACAGATAGTTTTATTTGTCTGCTTCTGGCACAGCCAGAAGTTCAGGGAGTGGTCGGGCTGGGCCACGGGAGATGGGAGGGGAAGGAAGGGAGAGTGCTCATAAGTGCACATGTATGTTTGGCCAGTCTCAGATGGCCGGCCAGACACACATGCGCTCTTAGGTTTCTCCAGCCCGACTGTGTTTTACAGCCAGGCTGGAGAAACTGCACAGACCCCAGGGCTGTGTCTGAGTGGCAGTCACTGCCGCTCAGACCAATCCTGGCACTGCTTTCATGCAAGGTTTTGCATGAAAGCAGCACCAGGAATGCTGGGGTGCCTGTGCTGGTGTCCCAGCAGTGAATGCTGAGACACCAGAGGAAGAGGAGTGCGAGGAGGCTAGGAGGGAGCAGGGACGAAGGAAAGGTACGTTTTTATGCTTTTAACATGTTTACCTTCTCTCTGTCCTCCCCCCAGCCCCTCCCCTTGTGTTATGCAGCAGCCACCACTGTTTTCATATGTCTCTTCTTCCTCCATTATAGCCGCCATTTTGGGAAAAGGTGGAAGAGTTGCTCTGAGGAGTTATTTCCTATCTCTATAACAATATTTGACCCCCGAAATCTATATTTTGACATCAAAATGAAGTATATAGGTCTCATAGTTCCTGAAATGTTACATCAGCACTGCAACACATCGGCGGATTTCAAAAACGCTGTCCAGAAAAATTCGGCCCAGATCAGCAATGTCTACCCAAGCTAACATACTTCTCTAATGATCCAAAAACACAAATTAAAAATGAAAATCTTTGGATAACTATTTTTTTTTACTACAATATACCAGGGGGCCAGGATTAATTTACCTTAAGGACAATTGACAAGGTCCTAAGTGCCAAGAACAAGAGTTCTCTAAATGGAGTGGCGCTCGCTTCTAGAGAAATGAGCGGAGGCATGAACTGGATTGAGCGACTTACAGAGAGATACCCTGAGGCTTCCTATGGCACCAGATTGTGCTTGAGAGATGAACCAACGCATAGAGGATGGAGAAGAATAGCTTGGCTCTGACTTGATCAATATAGGAGTAAGCAGAAAGTGTCTGTGAATCACCATCATAAAGCTACCATCCTATGTATGTAAGTTTAGAACATAAATTGGGATCATATTTCAACTCCTAACCAGGTAAGCCCTGCACATAAACTTTAGCCCTCAGTCATCGAGCAAGCTTAATGCTTTCCAAGCGGGGTTCCTGACATAGTCAATGTATTGGGTGAACTTTCTTATTGTCACCTCACAATTGTTTATGCTACCAAACAAGAGTAAGGCACATTTGGGTATTTGTTGTCTCAGATGGAGCATGTTTGTCGTGAAGCAGAATAGGAACCTTACTTCAAAATGTGTATGAACAGTAAGGTGTTGTAGGAAAGTCCTTTTTTTTTGCCTGATCACCCCCACTCTTTCTGGATAGGTACTGGTGGTTACTGACTCTTGGCTGTGCCCTGGGTACTGCTTACCAGTCCCAGGGCCAGTGCTCTGTGTAAAATGGATATGCAAATTAGGCTAATTATAAATTGGCTAAGTTAACCTACCTATAAGTCCCTAGTATATGGTAGGGCATGTAGGTTTAGGGACCACAGCATAGGTGGTGCACACCTAGGTGCATTGCTGAGGTGCCCAGTGTCATTTTAAAAGCAAGCCTGCCTTGCTGGCTGCTTTTAAATTAAAGTTATATGCAAATTCGACTTTGGAATTAAAGTTACTTCCAAAGTTATAAACTACCTTATTTTTACATATAAGTCACCCCTAAGGTGTGCCCTATGTGCCCCTAGGGCTGGGTGCCATGTAACTATAAGCAGGGACTTTATAAAAATAGATTTATAAGCCCTGGTGAGGTAAAAACAGCCAAATTCGTTTTTCCCTCATTGAAGTAAATGGCCTTCATAGGCTAGAATGGGCAGACTTTATTTTAAATTTTAAAGTCTCCTTAAATGTTACATACCAAGAATTTGGTATCAAATTGATTGTTATAATAAATCCCACAACTTCCAGTTGTTGGATTTAATATAACTAGTGCAGGTAAAAAGTTTAGACTTTACCTAAAAAGTTGCCAATTTCAGCTCTGCATTGTTTTTGCTGCTGTGCTCTGATTGGCCAGCCTGCAGCAGCTTCTGCCAGGCCACTTTTATGAGGTGTGAAGTGGCCTGGCTTTACACAAAGGAATGTGCTTGGGGGAGAGAATCTCCCCTCAGCAGATGGGGAAGCAGGAAGGGGGAGGGCTGCCAAACTGGTCTTCAAAGGCAGAGAAGGACATCTGGAGCACCCAGCAACACCCCCACATCCTGCAACCCCAGACAGCTAGGTGCCCCCTTGATTAGATTAGGAGAGGGCAGGAGAGGGGTGTGTTTATGATTTTTAGCCACACCAGTGGGTGGGCTCAGCCAGATCTCTCCTCTAAAAATCAGATTCATCCATTTTGGATTTTTAGAGACTATTGCCTTCTGGGATGGATTTTTGCCACACTTCCCAGGAAGTGGTCATCACAGGGGGACGACCCTGTCCCTGATTGGAGGACCAGGGCCCCCCTGCTTTTCACCCAGGAGCAAGGATAAAACTGGCAGACCTGCACCCACGCCTCAGATCCCCACCAAATTTCAAGAAGAAAGAACTACAAGAAGAAGAAGGACTGCCCTGCTGGACCCCTGGCCTGCACCTGGACCCTGCACTCAGAAAGACTGCACCAGCTGCACACTTGGGCTTCACCACAAGAAGGACTTTGCCTGGCTTCCACTGGTTCAAGGAGGGACTCCCTGTTTGCTACAGGTGAAAAATTGCTAACCAGAGTCCCCTGCACCAACTCCTGAAAAAGTGACCAGCTGACCACTGCCCAGTGGCCAAAAAGGAGTTTGCGCCAGGTGCACTCTGGGAGTTGAAGTCCGCACTTCCCAAGGACCATCACAGAACTTCTGGACCCTTGGGGTGAGCTGTGGACCCCAAAAGAACCTTAAAAGAACATCTGGGTGAAGCCCCAGAAGTTTGGAAAAGATTGGAGAAATTTTAGAAAAAAGCTCCATAAAGTGACCGACTCGACGCGGAAATTCTAGCCGGCTTGCCTCAACCGCGACCCGGCCTGACTTCGTGGTTCGTCCCGGTCAAGAAAAACATCCGAAAAAAAGACTAAGTCCGAACGTAAAAAGTTGACCGGGACCTTCCAGCCATCGTATCCGAGAAGGGCTCCACGGACGTCGGATCAAGATCCAGGTTTACCCCGGTCGAAGGATTTTCATCTCGAAAAAACGACTAAGTCCGAAGGTAAAAATCACCACCGAGGAAACCGACTTCGCGTATCCGGACAAGGGCTCCAGGAGGTCGGATCCAACTGGCAGGTTCGTCCCGGGGAAGAAAAACATCGAAAAAGAGACTAAGTCAGAAGGTAACTTTTTGACCGAGGCCTCCCGCGACTTGTAGCCGAGCAGGGCTCCATCGCGGTCGGCCTGAAAGTTTGACTTTGCCCCGGTCCTGGTGCAACCAGATGACCCGATTGGCGCTTTTCGTTTCTGAGCGCTAGAAAATAATAATACTTTAAAAATTCATATCTCCGGTTCCCCTGAACCGATTTTAATCGTTTTTGTGTCATTTTAAAGATAAAAATATAAGCTATTTTTATAAATTGGTTTTGGATTTTTAAACTGTTTCCTGTGTTTTATTTAATTACTGTTTTGTGATATTTGAATGCTTTACACTTTGTCTCCTAAGTTAAGCCTTGACGCTCGATGCTAAGCTACCAAGGGTAGAGCTGGGATTAATTTACTGAGACCTAACTGTACTTTTGTGGAGGTTTGTGGCTTGTTGCTAGGTGTAGGTACCTACCTGCCCTATCAATAACCCATTTTCCAACATAATTGGTGGCAGCGACGGGATCCTGTACTTGTGTTCAATATCACGTTACAGTTTTAGATAAAACAAATTAAAAAATCCTTTAAATTGTCCTAGTGCAAAAATTGTTTTTAATTTTTAATTTTAATTTTTTTTTTTTTTTAAATTAATTTGGATTAATTTCAATTATTGAATTTTTGTAATTTTTCTAAATTCTTGTTTCCAATTTTTGCAAAAAGTTTTTGTTGACACAAAACTAGGGAACCATGGAGCTTGATCTGGCTAGCCTACCTACACTGACAGTAGTCCAGCTTAGGGGGTTGTGTGTTGAGAGAGGGTTGCCTGCAACCACTAATCTCAGGAAGGAAATCCTAATTAAATCCCTGACAGCATGGGCTGAGGCCCAAGAGGTAGAGACAGAGGAAGCTCCAGAGGAGGAAGAAAAAGAGGAAGATGCTAACTCTAACCATTCAGGGGAGGGAAGGCATCAGACCCCAAGTGAGGAAGAGGAGGAACGGTCCTCACTGGACACAGTCACTAGGGGGAGACCCAAAGCTAGTGGTAGGAAGGGGGTCCTTTCAGGAGGAGAGAACCCATCCATCAGGGAGAGAGAGCTGGAAGCCCAGCTAGCCTACATAGCTTTGGAGGCAGATAAGCTTGCCCTAGAAAAAAAGAAGTGGGCAAGCAAAGAAAAAAAAGATGGAAGCAGCGAGAAAGAAACTGAGGTGTCCCTGGGTGGGGGTTTTGCCCCCAGATTACCCAAAGGGGTGGTTCCTGCCTATGTAGAGGGGGATGACATTGATAAGTGGCTGGGGGCCTTTGAGAGGGCCCTCCAGATGAGGAAAGTCAAGCCTCAGTACTGGGGTTCACTCCTTTGGGAGTTAGTTCCCAACTCTGGGAGGGATAGGCTCCTAACCATGAGTGGGGAGGATGCAGACTCATACCCCAGTATGAAGAGATGCTTGACTAAAAAGTTTGGTCTAACCCCAGAGCAGTATAGGCTTAAGTTTAGGGACACCCAAAAGACAAGCACCCAGTCCTGGGTGGACTTTGTGGACATTTCAGTGAAAGCACTGGAGGGCTGGATACAGGGCAACAGGGTAAGTACCTTTGAGGGGCTGTACAATTTGATTATGAGGGAGCACCTTCTAACTAATTGTGTCCAAGAGAGGCTCCGCCAGTATCTAGTAGACTCTAGGTTGACCAACCCCAGAGAGCTGGGGGAGGCAGCAGATGACTGGTTAAGAACTAGAGTTAACCAGAGACCCCCAGGGGGTGATCAGAAAAAGGGAGGACATGGTTCTTCTCAGGGGAAGAACCAGGGGAAAGATGACAAAAAACCCAAAGAGTCCTCACAAGAGTCCCCAAAAACTTCTCAGGGAGGGGGAGCCCCGAGCCAATTCACTTCTAAAGGGAAAGGGTATCAGGGAAAGAATTTTGATCCTGCTAAAGCAGGAAGGTTTCAGGAGCTTGCTAAGGCCGGCAAGTGTTTTGACTGTTTTCAGCCAGGACATAAAAGAGGAGATGCTATCTGCACCAAGAAGCCCCCCACTGGTGGGCAATCCCAGGGGATTGCTAGTGTAGGGTTGGGGGTGGAAGTTGGCCCAGGGGTGGAATCAGGGTACACTGAAGTCACCTTAGTATCCGTGGGTGGGGTGGACATTGCAACTATGGCCACCTTACCTCCCATCATGCAGAGGTATAGGCAGAGGCCTAAAGTCAATGGGACTGAAGTGGAAGCTCTGAGAGATACAGGAGCCAGTGTGACAATGGTCACAGAAAAGCTGGTTTCTCCAGAGCAGGTCTTACCTGGTGTCTTCCACCAGGTGACTTATGCAGATAGCAGAACCAAACTCCATCCCATGGCTATGGTGAGTCTGGAATGGGGAGGTGTGACTGGCCCTAAAAAAGTAGCTGTAGCTCCTGCCCTCCCAGTAGAGTGTCTACTGGGAAATGATCTTGAAGCATCTGAATGGTCAGAAGTGGAGAGAAGGGTCCATGCAAAGATGCTGGATCTCCCTGAATGGGTGTGTGCTGTGACCAGGTCACAGGCAGCACAACAGGGAAATGCTGGACACTTGGACCCTGGAACAATGGGCCAAGCCTCCAAGAAGAAGAGAAAGGGCACTGGGTCTGGCTTGCCAGCCCCAACAAGTACAGAGGGTCAGGAAGAATCCAACCCTGAGGGGGAGGATCTGAACTCTGAAGGAGGGACACCTTCCCTGCAAACTCTGCCTGACTTGGCAGAACTGCAAGGGGCAGGTGGGCCCACCAGAGAAGATTTGTGCCAGGGACAAAGAGAGTGTCCCACTCTTGAGGGCCTGAGGCAGACTGCTGCCAGGCAAGAACAAGGGGATACCAGTGGTACCCACAAGGTTTACTGGGAGGATGGAGTTCTCTACACTGAGGCTAGGACCCTCAAAGAAGGGGCTACTAGGAGAGTAGTGGTCCCCCAAAAGTATAGAGAATTCCTCCTTACCTTAAGCCATGATATCCCCTTAGCTGGTCATTTGGGACAGACCAAGACCTGGAACAGGCTGGTCAACCATTTTTTTTGGCCAGAAATGTCAGAAAAAGTCAGGGAGTTTTGCAGCTCCTGTGTCACCTGTCAAGCCAGTGGCAAGACAGGGGGCAAGCCAAAGGCTCCCTTAATTCCACTGCCAGTGGTTGGGACTCCCTTTGAGAGGGTGGGGATTGACATTGTTGGTCCCCTAGACCCACCAACTGCTTCAGGTAACAGGTACATTGTGGTGGTAGTGGACCATGCCACCAGGTACCCTGAGGCAATACCCCTCCGGACAATCACTGCACCCACAGTGGCTAGGGCCCTACTTGGTGTGTTCACCAGAGTGGGATTCCCAAAGGAGGTGGTCTCAGATAGGGGCACAAACTTTATGTCAGCCTATCTGAAAGCCATGTGGGAGGAGTGTGGTGTTACTTATAAGTTCAGCACACCCTACCATCCACAGACCAATGGTCTAGTGGAAAGATTCAATAAGACCCTGAAGGGCATGATCATGGGTTTGTCTGACAAACTCAGGAGGAGATGGGATGTCCTCCTCCCATGCCTGCTGTTTGCCTACAGGGAAGTGCCACAGAAGGGGGTTGGATTCAGCCCCTTTGAGTTACTGTTTGGGCACCCTGTAAGAGGCCCATTGTGCTTGGTGAGAGAGTCTTGGGAAAAGCCTCTCAAGGAAGCCAAGGAGAATGTGCTGGATTATGTACTAGGCCTGCGGTCTCGCATGGCTGAGTATATGAAGAAGGCAAGCAGGAACCTGGAGGCCAGTCAGGAGCTCATGAAGCTCTGGCATGATCAAAAGGCTACCATGCCTGAGTATCACCCAGGACAGCTGGTGTGGGTTTTGGAGCCCATGGCTCCTAGGGCACTACAGGCCAAATGGACTGGGCCCTATCCAATCCTAGAGAAAAAAGGTGAGGTCACCTACTTGGTGGACCTTGGCACCCCCAGGAATCCTCACAGGATCCTGCATGTTAATAGGATGAAACCCCACCAGGACAGGGCAGACATGACCATGCTGATGGTCACTGATGAAGGGAAGGAGGAGGAGGGTGAACCTCTGCCAGACCTCCTGTCCTCAAAGGAAAAAGATGGGTCAGTGGAGGGAGTGGTACTCTCTCCCAAACTGACAGATCAGCAACAACAAGACTGTAAGCAAGTCTTGGGACAGTTTGCTAGTCTGTTCTCCCTGACCCCTGGACTCACCAATTGGTGTGTCCATGATGTTGACACTGGTGACAGCTTGCCTGTCAAGAACAAGCTGTACAGGCTGTCTGACCAGGTCAAGGCCAACATCAAAGCTGAAGTGGCTAAGATGTTGGACCTAAAGGTAATTGAGCCCTCTGATAGTCCTTGGTCCAGTCCAGTGGTACTGGTGCCCAAAGCTAGTCCCCAAGGTGGGAAGAAAGAATTAAGATTCTGTGTGGACTACAGAGGTCTAAATGCAGTCACTAGGACTGATGCTCACCCCATACCTAGAGCTGATGAGCTCATTGACAGGTTGGGGGCTGCCAAATTCCTGAGCACATTTGATCTGACCTCAGGATATTGGCAGATTGCCTTAAGTCCAAGAGCCAAGGAGAGGTCAGCATTTTCCACACCAGAGGGCCACTTTCAGTTCAAGGTGATGCCCTTTGGGATGAAAAATGCTCCTGCCACCTTCCAACGGTTGGTGAATAGAGTCCTATCTGGGTTGGAATCTTTTAGTGCAGCTTATCTAGATGATATAGCTGTATTTAGTTCCACCTGGAGGGACCACCTGGTCCACCTGAAGGAAGTGCTTCAGGCCCTGCTTCAAGCAGGCCTGACTATCAAGGCAAGCAAGTGCCAGATAGGGCAAAGTTCTGTTGTGTACCTGGGCCACCTTGTTGGTGGAGGCCATGTACAACCTCTCCAGCCCAAGATCCAGACTATCCTGGATTGGGAGGCTCCAAAAACCCAGACTCAGGTCAGGGCCTTTCTTGGCCTGACTGGGTATTACAGGAGGTTTGTTCAGAATTTTGGGACCATAGTGGCCCCTCTGACTGAGCTTACCTCCAAGAAACAACCCAAGAAGGTCATTTGGACCCCAGAGTGTCAAAAAGCTTTTGACACCCTAAAACAGGCTATGTGTTCAGCACCAGTGTTACTGGCCCCTGACTATAGCAAGGAGTTTGTAGTGCAAACAGATGCTTCAGAGGAAGGGATTGGGGCAGTGTTAGCACAAGTTAATGAAGAGGGCCATGATCACCCAGTTGCCTTCATCAGCAGGCGACTACTCCCCAGAGAGAAGAAATGGAGTGCCATTGAGAGGGAGGCCTTTGCTGTGGTTTGGTCCCTGAAGAAGTTGAGGCCTTACTTGTTTGGCACTCACTTCCGTGTACAAACTGACCACAGACCTCTCAGATGGTTGATGCAGATGAGGGGGGAGAACCCAAAACTGTTAAGGTGGTCCATTTCCCTACAGGGGATGGACTTCACAGTGGAGCACAGACCTGGGACTGCTCATGCCAATGCAGATGGCCTTTCCAGGTTTTTCCACTTAGCTGATGAGGACTACCAGGGTGTAGGTTAGTACCCATCACCTTTCATCTGGGGGGGGGCAGTGTAGGAAAGTCCTTTTTTTTTGCCTGATCACCCCCACTCTTTCTGGATAGGTACTGGTGGTTACTGACTCTTGGCTGTGCCCTGGGTACTGCTTACCAGTCCCAGGGCCAGTGCTCTGTGTAAAATGGATATGCAAATTAGGCTAATTATAAATTGGCTAAGTTAACCTACCTATAAGTCCCTAGTATATGGTAGGGCATGTAGGTTTAGGGACCACAGCATAGGTGGTGCACACCTAGGTGCATTGCTGAGGTGCCCAGTGTCATTTTAAAAGCAAGCCTGCCTTGCTGGCTGCTTTTAAATTAAAGTTATATGCAAATTCGACTTTGGAATTAAAGTTACTTCCAAAGTTATAAACTACCTTATTTTTACATATAAGTCACCCCTAAGGTGTGCCCTATGTGCCCCTAGGGCTGGGTGCCATGTAACTATAAGCAGGGACTTTATAAAAATAGATTTATAAGCCCTGGTGAGGTAAAAACAGCCAAATTCGTTTTTCCCTCATTGAAGTAAATGGCCTTCATAGGCTAGAATGGGCAGACTTTATTTTAAATTTTAAAGTCTCCTTAAATGTTACATACCAAGAATTTGGTATCAAATTGATTGTTATAATAAATCCCACAACTTCCAGTTGTTGGATTTAATATAACTAGTGCAGGTAAAAAGTTTAGACTTTACCTAAAAAGTTGCCAATTTCAGCTCTGCATTGTTTTTGCTGCTGTGCTCTGATTGGCCAGCCTGCAGCAGCTTCTGCCAGGCCACTTTTATGAGGTGTGAAGTGGCCTGGCTTTACACAAAGGAATGTGCTTGGGGGAGAGAATCTCCCCTCAGCAGATGGGGAAGCAGGAAGGGGGAGGGCTGCCAAACTGGTCTTCAAAGGCAGAGAAGGACATCTGGAGCACCCAGCAACACCCCCACATCCTGCAACCCCAGACAGCTAGGTGCCCCCTTGATTAGATTAGGAGAGGGCAGGAGAGGGGTGTGTTTATGATTTTTAGCCACACCAGTGGGTGGGCTCAGCCAGATCTCTCCTCTAAAAATCAGATTCATCCATTTTGGATTTTTAGAGACTATTGCCTTCTGGGATGGATTTTTGCCACACTTCCCAGGAAGTGGTCATCACAGGGGGACGACCCTGTCCCTGATTGGAGGACCAGGGCCCCCCTGCTTTTCACCCAGGAGCAAGGATAAAACTGGCAGACCTGCACCCACGCCTCAGATCCCCACCAAATTTCAAGAAGAAAGAACTACAAGAAGAAGAAGGACTGCCCTGCTGGACCCCTGGCCTGCACCTGGACCCTGCACTCAGAAAGACTGCACCAGCTGCACACTTGGGCTTCACCACAAGAAGGACTTTGCCTGGCTTCCACTGGTTCAAGGAGGGACTCCCTGTTTGCTACAGGTGAAAAATTGCTAACCAGAGTCCCCTGCACCAACTCCTGAAAAAGTGACCAGCTGACCACTGCCCAGTGGCCAAAAAGGAGTTTGCGCCAGGTGCACTCTGGGAGTTGAAGTCCGCACTTCCCAAGGACCATCACAGAACTTCTGGACCCTTGGGGTGAGCTGTGGACCCCAAAAGAACCTTAAAAGAACATCTGGGTGAAGCCCCAGAAGTTTGGAAAAGATTGGAGAAATTTTAGAAAAAAGCTCCATAAAGTGACCGACTCGACGCGGAAATTCTAGCCGGCTTGCCTCAACCGCGACCCGGCCTGACTTCGTGGTTCGTCCCGGTCAAGAAAAACATCCGAAAAAAAGACTAAGTCCGAACGTAAAAAGTTGACCGGGACCTTCCAGCCATCGTATCCGAGAAGGGCTCCACGGACGTCGGATCAAGATCCAGGTTTACCCCGGTCGAAGGATTTTCATCTCGAAAAAACGACTAAGTCCGAAGGTAAAAATCACCACCGAGGAAACCGACTTCGCGTATCCGGACAAGGGCTCCAGGAGGTCGGATCCAACTGGCAGGTTCGTCCCGGGGAAGAAAAACATCGAAAAAGAGACTAAGTCAGAAGGTAACTTTTTGACCGAGGCCTCCCGCGACTTGTAGCCGAGCAGGGCTCCATCGCGGTCGGCCTGAAAGTTTGACTTTGCCCCGGTCCTGGTGCAACCAGATGACCCGATTGGCGCTTTTCGTTTCTGAGCGCTAGAAAATAATAATACTTTAAAAATTCATATCTCCGGTTCCCCTGAACCGATTTTAATCGTTTTTGTGTCATTTTAAAGATAAAAATATAAGCTATTTTTATAAATTGGTTTTGGATTTTTAAACTGTTTCCTGTGTTTTATTTAATTACTGTTTTGTGATATTTGAATGCTTTACACTTTGTCTCCTAAGTTAAGCCTTGACGCTCGATGCTAAGCTACCAAGGGTAGAGCTGGGATTAATTTACTGAGACCTAACTGTACTTTTGTGGAGGTTTGTGGCTTGTTGCTAGGTGTAGGTACCTACCTGCCCTATCAATAACCCATTTTCCAACAGGTGTTAAATACCATAGGTATATGTTTCCCACACTAAATGTGAATATTTTCTGTCCATACAGATAATTGTTAGGTTGCTGTATATTGCAAAAAAACAAAAACAAACATCCAGAGTATGGTTCCCCACCTATTTGTACATGTGTGATGATTTTATCAGTGTGATACTCTGGTGGAGGTTTTCCTGAACCCTGCTGATTAAGGTAGAAGCATTATGAATATTTCAGCCCGAAACCCTTTATTTTCCAATACTGGCAGACCTGGGTATGAGCTGCCACTATGCAGGTTAGTGCTAAACCCCATATCAATATATGTCTAAACGGAGTGGCTAATATCTACTAATATGGGGAAATCAGGTTTAAACAGCCACTCCCTTGGACATTGTGTTGTGTGTTGGCATAATATAACCTGGACTGTATTTCTGTCTGCCGATGTAAGAACGGAGAAAAATCTAAAACTTTAGGGCCCTCAACATTGGTCACTGAGGAGAGATGAATATAAGCAGGCCCCAGCACCATTATTTGTGAGCAGCAACAGGTTTGCCTCACCAAGTCAATTCCCAAGCCAATGTTTGCCTCCCTAAGTCTATATTAAACTAGCAAGGCAGTTAAATTGCCACGATAGAATGGTTTGTTTTAAGAAAAGTTGAAGCATCCTGCCTGTGCAAAGAAGGAGGTAGGTCGTCTTTAATCACTCAGCCATGGATGGAATAGACCTATAAAGAACAAAGTCTGGTTCAGTTTGTAATATACTGATATGTTCAAAACGTACATGAAGTGGCAGAGGGTGTGCAAATGAATATCTCCTTTCTCCATAAAATTATTCACCTCCTTCAAACTGAGCACAGAACCAACTGACCAAAGCTTGTACTTCCCGGCTGTAGTAACATTATTTGATGCCATCTCGCCAAGAAACTCACTGTCAAGTCCCGAGAAACACGCCTCTATCCCCCAATGAATTGAAGAACAATCTCCCTTCTACACTAAGACGGATATAACAAAAGATGGGATATATGGCAGAACCTTCACGTGCATGCAAGGCAGGTGTGACACATAACTGTGGTATACCTAGATGAATAGGACAGAAGACAAGAGAGCCGTAGTGACACTGTCACCAGGACCCAGCTCCAAGAGAGGTGTAAATGATGCAGAACTTTGACTAAGACAGGGAGATATTTGGCAGCAGTGGCAATCGTCCTCCGCAATAGGAAGGTGTTTGTGGCACATTACCATGTTAGACTAGGACAGACAGGCCACAAGATGGGACCTCTTTGGCAGCACTACCACCTGCACCCTGGTGCTCAGAAGCAGAAAGCAGATGGGAGTGACATCATGTGCACACTGGACAAAAGTTATCACAACTGGGCTAAGACAAAATTAATTATAAAACAACAAGCGACAATAAGTAACACTCTATCTCAAAAAGAACTAATCAGCCAAAGCTAAGCAATAGCAACAAAGCGCAGTTTAACGTAGCTCAAAGTGTGAAGAAGCTATTCGTAATTCAATGTTTTATTTTTTCATGCCTTAAGCTATTCCCTTAAATGTTATGCTTAGAAAGCATGCCCCTGAGCCACTATTTATTTAACCTTATGTCATTATAAGCAGCAGTTGTAAAAATATTTGTAGTTTGCAGTATTCAAGTTTATCCCTCCAGATCATGTATCTGCATTTGTGATTATAGCTGTGGAAATTGCAGCTTTGTGTACCACGTATAGGAATAGTCAACTTTTGAAATGATCTTCGCAAAGATAAACATTTGTTTGGTCTGCAGATCAGCAATATTTCAGCATAGTTTCCCAGTGAATCATTTCGCTCAGTTCTAACCCTGGAAAAGCTGGGGATTTGGACTCGTATATCTCCTAGCAGGCTACAAACAGATCAGCATAGAGTTTCAGGGAGTCGATGCCAGTTGTTCGTCGGGCCCCAGATTTATGCATTTCAGTTTACTTAGTAAATAATCAGTTTTTAGTAATCACCGTCGGTGGTCTTAGACCTCACAATACGGTGGAACAATTCTACTCTACTGAGTTTCAAAGTGTGGAAAATCCACACTTTAAAGGGTAAATTCTTTTTAAAGTTATTGACCATGGTTATAGTGCACAATTAAATATGACATGGTGCTTTGGAAAGAAATATTACTCTTATTACCTTAAAAGTATATTTATTTGAAGGATAGAGTTATTGTATATTTAAGTTATTTTCCGGGAATCTGCTACTATATAGTTGTGCCATGATTTTCCATTTTCCTTATGTCAAACGTTACAGTGCCCATGAATTAAGTTCCACTGTTTTCTGCATTTCAAACTTATTTTTAATCCAAATTTAGATCTGTTTCACAGACTTTAATAATATGAAATTCAAACAGACTTTGAAGTAAAACGAGATACTTAACCGGTTCAGTAAATGACGTTTTGTTTAAAACTATGCACCTATTGCACACTATATATCACACAAATACTGCATACGTTTATTAAAACACGAACAGATACCACAGTTACTTTTCAAATAAAATAAACCCACAGCCCTTCCCTTCCACCAGAACTATTATACCTGGCAGCACCAGATACTCTCTATACTGTTTCCACCAGGTCAAATCGGATTGACTCTGGAGAGCACTTGCACTAGCTGTCTGCGCCCAGTACATGCCAAGTACACGCTAAGTACAGGCCAAGGGGTCTTTCTCTGTCTCTCCTCATAGAATCTTATATAGAAAGTATCCAATGCCTAATTGTAAAAATATAAGTTCCAGTCTCCAAGGCTAATTGGGCAAAGGATGTGAGCAGGCTGAGGGCAGGTGCATTGTGCTCCCTGCAGGATCACCTCTTGCTTGTTTTGCTGTATTCGCATCTGTTTTACTGAATTTGTTTTTTTGGATTTAGACTCTGTGGACTTAACCAGTGCTAATGTGCTTGTGCTCTCTCTCCCAAAAATATGGTACAATTGGCTTACACATGATTGGCACATTTAATTTACTTGCACATCACTAGTAAAGTGCACTACATTTACCCGGTCCATTAGTGGGCCTGCAGCACTCCATGTGCCACCATTGTGGACTGTGTGCAGTTTTAAACTGCCATTTTGACCTGATAAAATTACCCTTTTACCAGTCTTCAACCTCACTTTTTGATACATATGTCATCCCTAAGACAG
This sequence comes from Pleurodeles waltl, assembly GCF_031143425.1. Taxonomy (NCBI): domain Eukaryota; kingdom Metazoa; phylum Chordata; class Amphibia; order Caudata; family Salamandridae; genus Pleurodeles; species Pleurodeles waltl. The sequence goes on from NC_090438.1 coordinate 354,103,802, forward strand.
GCTCTAAACAGCTCTAAGGGCAGGGTGCAGAGTATTTAAAATGTTGGATATTTAGTTCAATTTTTACATGTCCTGACAGTAAAAAAAGTAAACTCATTTTTCACTACTGCAAGGCCTACCTCTACCAAAGAATGACATTGGGTTACCTTATTACATTTATTAAGTGATCACCTTTGTTTGGGAGCAGGTAGGAATGTCAAGTTTGGTTTCAAAAGAATTGTAATATAAACCTCTCTTTAATGATAAAGTTGAATGTTATGTCACAATTCTAAAAACCTTTAGCAAGTTGGCATTTGCTTGCTGTTAGACCTGACAGTCCTAGGGTCATCACCCCACACTTTATGCCTGCCTCCCTCCACTTTTTGACACTGTTTTTGCTAACCAGTGTTAAAATGCATATGCTCTCTCCCTTAAAACATGGTGGCATTGGCTCATACCCAATTGATATATTTAATTTACTTGTAAGTCCCTTGTAATGTGCCCAGGGCCTGTAAATTAAATACTAATAGTGGGCCTGCAGCACTGATTGTGCCACCCACATAAGTAGTCCCTTAACCATGTCTCAGGCCTGCCATTGCAAGGCCTGTGTGTGCAGTTTTACTGCCACTTCGACTTGGCATTTAAAAGTACTTGCCAAGCTTTAAACTCCCCTTTTTCTACATATTAGTCACCTTTAAGGTAGGCCCTATGTAACTCATAAGGCAGGTTGCTATGTAGGCAAAAGGCAGGACATATACCTCTGTGTTTTATATGTCCTGGTAGTGGAAAACTCCTAAATTGGTTTTCCACTGCTGTGAGGCCTGCTTTTTTTATAGGCTAACATTAGGGAAACCCTCATATACTGTTTGAGTGGTAGATTCAGATCAGAAAGAACAAGACAGGTCATATTTAGTGTGGCCAGAATGGTAATACAAAATCCTGCTGACTGGTGAGGTTGGATTTTATATTACTATTTTAGATGCCACTTTTAGAAAGTGACCGTTTCCCTCCACTTAAAATCCTTCTGTGCCTTACAGCCTGTCTCCAATCCACATCTGAGCTGGCTGGTTGGCAGGTCCCTTGTGCATTTCACCCAGACAACCACAAACACAGGATGCTCAGTCACACCTGCACACATCTGCATACTGAATAGGTCTGCCTGGTACGGGAAGGGTGGAGGGCAGAACATTTACAATTCAAAGGACAGTGGCCTGCCCTCACACGATGGGCAGACAGGGTTGTACTGAAACGGGACCTTGTGCACTTCAAAGGCACTTTTGGATATATAAACTGGGTCCCTGACCCTACCAATTTAGACACTTTTTGAGACAGATACTCTAAACCAGATCCTGCAACCTGCCAAGAGGAGCTGTCTGGCGACCCAAAGGACTCACCTGGATTGCTTTGCTGTGAAGGACTGCTGCCTTGCTCTTGCGCTGCTGCCTTGCTTGCCTCTGGCTCTGCTAAGAAGTGCTCTCCAAGGGCTTGGAATGAGCTTGCCTCCTGTTTCCTGAAGTCTTGAGGCCAAAAAGGCTTCACCTCTGTAAAGGAACTTCTTGTGTGGTGAAGATCTATGCACAGCCTTCCGGAATCGATGCACAGCCTGCCTAGCGGTGAAAGAATAACTGCATCACTGGACCGGAATGATGCAGCCCTGCTCCCGGAGTGGAGATCGATGCAGTGCCAGCGTTGCAACTGGAACTTCGACGCACAGCCCACCAAATAGAGGCATCGGCGAGCCTGAACAACGCAGCCCAACTTCCTGCAAGAGGAATGGACACAGCCCCTGCCGTGCAACAGAAACTCAGCTGCATCGCCCACCGGATTGACACAGCAGCTGTGACTTCGTCCTGCACACCCAGGATCTCCACGTATCGTCCCTGGGTGTCGAAAGACCCTGCTCACAAAGAGGATTCAAGCCTGTGCGCCAGAATTCGACGTAAAGTCCTTTGCATGTGAAAAAGAATCTACGCATCGTCTTTGTTTGCCCAGACGTCTAATGCACACCTACCTTTTTCCACGCATCTCCTCCTCTGCAGTCTTGGTGCGTGTTATTTTGACACCTATCAGGTACTTTGTGCTTGCAAGAGACAATTGTTGCTTTTAAGCTCTTAGGACTCTTATTATTATTATTACCAAAGTGATATTTCAACTTGTGATTATCCAATTTTGATAGTTTTGACCTCCATGTAATCATATAAATATCTTATATTTTTCTAAACCTCTGTGGTGTCTTTTTGTGGTGTTTTCACTGTGTTGTTGCATGATTTATTGCACAAATACTTTACACATTGCCTTATAAGTTAAGTCCGACTGCTCAGTGCCAAGCTACCAGAGGGCGGGCACAGGATAATTTGGATTGTGTGTGACTCACCCTGACTAGGATTGTGATCCCTATTTGGACAAAGGTGTATACCTCTGCCAACTAGAGACTCCATTTTTAACACTTGCCCTAACTATTTGTTGTCTGCAACATGTGTCCTAGGTCACGTGACTAGGTGAAGTTGGCAGTTGACCTTGGTGCACACTTCCTAGATAGTGATACAAAAGGGGACTTGGTGTTGTTAGGATGGACCATCTTGTCAGAATAAGTGGAACCGAGCTGTCATCTACCACACTTGTACTTCAAGGTCCTCCCTCAGCACATTCAGAAAGTACTTCACACTAGTCTGTTGTCACTACAGACCCATTGGAGCCAGGGGATGGGAAGAATGGAAATTCCATAACCAGTTATGGGGGGAAGTCTAGAAGTTTCTCCCCTTTCAAAGTTGGCACCAGGTGTAACTATTAGATCCTCAGAACAACTCTTCAATACATGCCTGCACCTATGGACACTAGAGAAGGATGGCCCTGTTGCCAGAGGACTGCCCTGTTGTTTTAGCCCTGGCCTGCTGTCTGAGAAGGAAGACTGAGAAGGAGGATGGTACCTGCTCTTTTCATCCCAGGCTACCTGAGTGAATCCAAGGGCTAGTTAACTGCCCTTCTGGCCTGAGCTACAAGGACATAACAAGCTCCAGAAGCCTCTCTGCAACTATGCAGCTCAACTGCTGCACTGGAACTGTCTGGACTTGCAACTGGACAGAGTTCCTTATCCCCAAGAGGTGCCTTGGTATTGCATCAGTTGATTTCTGCATGGAAGAAAATAGGAAATCCTGACATTTGAAGCTCTTCACAATTGTAAACGGGCCCAGTTGTCCCAAAATCTTGCCTTCTACACCCACCATCAGTGTGAAACTCTGGTGAACCCGCCTCTCCATGTCTCAGTGACTGCCAAATATGACTGGCAATGCAAAATCTATACTTTGCACTACAACATCGACAGCCCTTGGTGACTGCCAAATGTGAAGCTCCACTAATGACCATCCATGACGCCAAACAGGATCTTCACACTTTAGCAACAAACATCCTCAAAGCTCGGCCTACTCTTTGTCCTACAGCAATGACCATCCACAGTGCTCTGCCTCCTCCTGCGACCTTCTCCATTATGAACCAGACTATTTGCGCTGGACTTAGAGAAGGTATCTTTTCAATGGGACTAACCTGGCTCCTGTATCCAGCCTGCACTCCTTCAACTCATCCTGACTTTCTACTGGTCTCACATGACCAGATAACTAACAGTAGTGTTTTGTGCTTTTAGGAACTATATTTAATTAAATATTTGAAAGTTCATATCTGTGGTTCTACTGGCTAAATCATTCTTGTTTTGGTGTCAAATAATGAATTACATTTTACTTTATTATTTTGAATTAGTGTGGGATTTTTTTTACGTTCTTTATTCACTTTATTATTGTTTGTGTGCTGCATAAATACTTTACACATTGCCTCTAAGTTATGCCTGACTGTTTATGTTCCAAGCTACCACACGGTTTAGGGCAAGTTATTAAGTGACTCCTTGTGGTTCACCCTAACAGGGACTGTGCTTGCTGCTTCAGTAGGGATTCAACCTTCTCAACCAGTGGTCCAATTTCTTACTGTAGGAGGCTGGTCTGGCTTGTAGTGGGTACCTAAGGTACTTACACATTACACAAGGTCCAGTTATCCCTTATTGGTGAAATGTAGTGAAGTCTGAACTAATAGACATGCAAAGCTCTTGCAATACCACTGTAGTCACACAGTACTCACACACATGAAAGACAATACTCAGTGTTACCAAAAATAAAGGTACTTTATTTTAGTGACACAAGGCCAAAAATACTTTGGAGACTATACTCCCTTAGGAAGTAAGTAGATTACACAATATATATACTAGTAACCAAAAACAGGTAAGTAAACAGTCAGAAAATAGTGCAAATAGTGAAAGTCACCATAGGCTGCAATGGGCCTAGGGGGAACACAAACCATATACTAAAATAGTGGAATGAGAAATTTGTTTTCCCACCTAGGCAAGTGTAGTGGTTAGAGGGGCACTGTGAGTGTAAGAATACACCAAAGGTAAGTAACGTACCCCACCCCAGAGCCCAGGAAAGCAGGAGTAAAACACAGCAAGTTTCCTAAAACACACTAGAGGTTGTGGTAGAAGGGTAATGCAAAAATCAAGCAAGACTACAAGACACCAATGACGGATTCCTGGACCTGAAGACCTGCAGAGAGAGGAGACCAAGTCCAAGACTCAATGAGGAGTCCAGGAGTAACAGGAGCCCCTGCTAACCCAGAGGAAGGTGCAAAAGTGAATTTTCCAGTGCACCAAAGAAGACAGCTGAGGATTCCTGCTTGATGCAAGAGATGTCCCACGTCGAATAAATGTATGCAGGCTGGTTTCTGTCCTTGGATTCCACCAACAAGCCTTGGCTCATGCAAAAGATGCGTTTGGCATGTAAAAGTGCTACCTAGACCCAGGAAGGTCCTGGGAGTCTCAACTCAGACTGGGGAGGCAGAGGGGGCTCTCAGCACTTCAGAGGGCCCTCAGAAGACTAGGCAGCACCCACAGGAGTCCCAGAATATGGTGACAAAGGAGTTGCAAATGACAGTCATTGAAGCACTACATAAAGGTATCTCACACCGCAGGAGAACAACTCAGGGAGCTGAACATCACAGGATAGAGTGCTGGGGTCCTCGGCTATGCTGTGTTTGAAGGATTTCTTGGAGAAGTGCACAGATGCCCCCAGGAGCTGCAAAACATGTGGTGCACAGGGATACTGTCTGGCTCGGGGACACAAGCTCTTACCTCCACCAAATTCGGACAGCTGGACCTTTGGACAGTCGGGGTCATTTTGGTCCACCACCTGTGTTCCAGGAACCACGCTCATTGTCAGGAGAGGGGACCCAGAGATGGACAGGGGAGTGGTCACTCCCCTTTCCCTTGTCCAGTGTCATGCCAGAGCAGGGACTGGGGGTCTCTGAACTGGTGTAGACTGGATTATGCACAGAGGGCACCATCTGTGCCTTCAACGCATTTCCAGAGGCTCTGGGAGTATACACCTCCAATGCCTGTAACACCTATTTCCAAAGGGAGAGGATTTAACACCCCTCTTCTAAAGGAAATGCATTGTTCTGCCTTCCTGGGATTGGGCTGTTACTGTCCCAGGAGGGCAGAAGCCTGTCTGGGAGGTGGCAACAGCTGATGCTGCAGTGAAAACCTCCGAAGGCTGGTATGGCAGTAGGGGGGGCATGGTGGAGCTCCAAGAGTGCATGGGATTGTGCAACCAATACTGGAATCAGTATTGGGGTACGATTCCCAGTTGTTAGACACCTCACATTGCCATATTTGGAATTACCACTGTGAAGCTATATATGGGTATTGACCTGTATATAGTGTACACTTATAATGGCCTCCCCACACTCACACAGTCAGGGAAAATGGGCCTGGATGACGTGGGGGCACATCTGCTAGTGCAGGGGTGCCCTCACACACAGGTACTATGCACCTAGTCTTCAGAGTCTGACATATACGTGACTTATAAGTGACCTAGTTCAGTGCCAATGGCTGTGAAATAGTGCTTACACTATTTCACTCAGGCTGCAATGGCAGTCCTGAAGAAGTGTTTGCATGAGCTTTTTATGGGTGGCAAAAGAAATAATGCAGCCCATAAGGATCTCCTGGAACCCCAATGCCCTGGGTACGTAGGTACCATATCCTAGGGACTTATAAGGGCAGTCCAGTATACCAATTTGGAGTGGAATTCTGGGTTACCAGTATGTAAGTTACAAATTTAGAACCAGTGAGAGCATAAGCACTGGAGTTCTGATTAGCAGGACTCCAGTGACACAGTCAAGCATACTGACAACATAGTAAAAGATACTTACATGTAGGCCACAAACTATGAGCACTGGGGTCCTGAATAGCAGGATCCCAGTAACACAGTAAAAACTCACTGACAAACACTGACAAACAGGTCAAAAATGGGGGTAACCGTGCTAGAAAGAGGCTACTTTCTCGCACTCACTTTGGTGCTCAGTAATGGGATTCAGTACTTGTGCTTGTGCAGTTCCATTCAGTGTGATTTTTGTAACACTAAAAATCCCATATACATGATTTGATGCTAGACTCAACCTCCTTTGAAAATTTGCCTTGATTCGCTTCTTTTGTGTTTCCACACTCACTTCTATTCTACCTGAATTTGTGCACTTGTAACTCTGCCTGATGCAAACATGGAGTTTAAGCTCAACAACCTGGAGAGCTACACTCTGGTTGAGCTCAAGTTATTCTGTAGAGTGGGACCTCCAGCAAACAGAAGTTCCAAAAAGCAGAGGCTTCAGAATGTCCTTAGGACCTAGTGTGAGGCCTACCATTTTCAGGCTACAGCACAGGAGGAGGATGAGGATGTGGTCGTGGAGGATGAGCAGGAGGAGAAAATGGAAGAGGCAGAAAGCAATCTCTGCTTGTGCCCCCCACAGGAGCAGGATTTCTATCAGATCTGGAGCAGGCAGCACCTTTGCCTGCAACCTCTCCCTGAAGGAGCTGCAGGTTAGGAGGGCAGATAAGGAGTTCCAGCTGGAGCTATCCATGATAAAGATGGAGGAAAAGGAAACAAAGGCAGAGAGAGAGAGTTAGCCAAGGAGAAGGTTCAGGCACAGAGTGCCTTGGAAAGGAAGAAGGCAGAAGGCAACAGGGCCCTAGAAGAAAATAAACTGGCTCTGCAAGAAAGAAACATTCTGCTGGTTCATGAAATGAGTAAACAACAGGTGAACTTGAAGACCAAACAAAGCACAGGGTCCATCAACAATTATGGCAGCAAAACTACAGTATCTCATGAGTAAAGGAGAGACTACATCCCTAAACACCTAGTTTTATAGTGAGGGATAACATATACAAGTGATTTGAGGCCTACAGAATTCACAGGGTGCCTGAGGGAGATTGGGGTGTCAGTATGTGGAAGCACATACCTAAAGAGGGGAGAGATTATTTGTTGGCCTTGGGGACGGGTAATAGGATGAACTATCATCCATGAAGGCTGCCCTCATCCGAAAGTATGGACTCACCCCAGAAAAGTATAGACTGAAGTTCATGGACAGCAAGAAACTTCCCCACCAGTCTTGTGTTGACTTTGTGGAGTATTTCAGCAAGGCACTGGATCGTTGCTCGGTGGGGTCGCAAAAGTAAACACTTTTGAGGGGCTACAATCTGTTTTCCAGAAAGCACATGTTCAGTCATTGGTTTCCAGAGCCAAACCAACACCTGATAGACAGCAAGCTCACTAGACCTAGTGAACTTGCTATGGAGTCCAACCGTTGGCTCAGCACCAGGTTACAAAAGAAGATACCTGGGAGTTACTACAAGAAGGGTGGTTCAGGTACCTCAGCAGAGTGAGGGGGAGGTCCATGGTGAGACAGACAGGTAAGGTGGGGGAAAGGGTTCCCATGCCCCTTCTGAGAAACAGAGAGAAGGTTCTGGTGAGCAGTGGCATCCCTAAGGCCTGGTGAGCAGTGGCAATAAATGCTCCCAGTTAGGACACAAGCAGCACTCTGTCCTAATACACCACACACTAGTGGGACTGTTGCAGGAGTGACCTGTGTGGCTTTAGAAACAGAATGTAGAGCATGCCCTGGTGTTCCTTAGTTGGAAGGTGGATTCCAAGGGTAAACTTGTAATCCCTGACGGTGAGATTCATCACTTTCATCAGGGAACAGTCAATGGGATAGTTGTGCTAGTTAGACCATGGTGGTGGAAAGACTGATTTCCTCAGAGCAGTTCACCAGGCAGGTGTGTACAGTAACACAAGACCACTGGCATGACTTTTTCTGCCAAATGGCTGTGGTGTCCCCAGATTTAAGTGGGAAAGCATCCCTAAGGAGGTTTTAGTTAGTCCCTTGATGCTCACTTGCTAATTTCTGGGGAATGAATTACCACCAGTGGTAGAAGAGCTGAGAGGCATAGCTGCCCATGGCACCCAGAAAGGTCTGGTTACTCCCAACAGGAGAGTATGGAGGTGAAGGTGGTGGAAACAGCCCACAGTGAAAGGACCAGTGGATAAGGGGCTGCCACCTCTAAGAACAGAATACCCCAAGACTGACTAAGTGGAGCCCACTACTGACTGGGAAGTGCAGCCTGTGCTGTCATAGGAATAGAGGAGAGTAGTCCTGCACCAGGCAAAACCCTGCATGATACCAACAGACTGTGTCACTCTTGAGAGGGTGGTGGTTCCCCCTATATGTCCTGCTTTGCCAGGCACCTTTTTAGCTTCAGGATAAAGCTATATATTTAATTCAATGTTAAAAAATATAAACATGATTAAAACATATATATTATTTCATGGTAAATATTTTGTTCACCTTTTTAGCTTTAAAAGTGTAATTTAACTTTTCTGAAAAATAATTAAATTAATTTCAATTATTTATACTAATCAAACTGTCACAATATATGTTTAATTTATTTATTTTACTTTAACTGGGATTTCTAAAAATAAATATTTAAGAACCTAATTATAATTTAATTCAATATATTTAAATAATTAATTACTGTAAAGCTGCTACTATTCATTTTCCACATCTGCAGAGATCTATCCATGGCAAAGCAGGGAAACAAATATTGAAATGTCAAATATGAATGTAAATGAGTTTGATTTGTTTATTTATTTTGCATGCAGTACTGTGAACTTTATTTCATGTTAATGTTTAATTGATTTAAATATGTTAAATTAGATTGAAATCACTTTTAAAAGATTTCTTTTGAAAAAATGCCATATAACTTTATTTGTACTTGCTTATCATGCATTAAAGATTATAAAAGGTTATATTATGTTATGTTATGTTAACCAATTTATATAGCGCATAGCTACCCGAAGGCCTCCCAGCGCTTCAGCAGAACCTCCCAGTGATTTCATAAGGAGATCACTATAACCATGTTTTCAGTAACTGCCTAAAGATTAGTTCCTGGTCAGTGAGCAGTAATGATAAAGGTAATGAATTCCACAGCGTCGTGCCTAGGTATGACAAGGACCTTCCACCCCATCTAACCTTTTTTACAGAGGGTTTGCTGCCAAAGCTGCTGATGAAGACCTAAAATGTCTTGAGGGCTTATAGAAAGTGGCCAAAGAACGCAGCTGTGGGGGCCCTTTATCATGTGGGGATCTATGTATATAGCATAGAGCCTTGAATTTTATTCGCTGCTCAACTGGGAGCCAATGCAGGGTCAGAAATGCAGATTTAACGGATTCATGTTTAGGGATATTAAAAAGCAGTCTAGCGGCGGTATTCTGTACCACTTGAAGTCTCCTTTTCACGTACTTTTGAGACCCGAGAAAGAGGGCATTCCTATAATCCAGGTATGAGCTAATCAATACCTGTATAATTAATCTCTTTGCCAAAAACAGAAGGATTTTAAACACCTTCCTAAGGAGTCTAAATATGTCGATGCGCGAGGCCGAGGTTTTCTTTGCCTCTTGATCCATGGCTAACTACAGATCAAGCCAAATCCCAAGACTCTTAATATGTTCCTTGGGTACTGGAAGCTCTCTCAAAGGAGACAGAGCAGAGGGGGGATGGCTTTAAAGGACCTCGAGAGCCCAAAAACATAAACTCTGTTTTGTCTGCATTAAGTTTGAGTTTACAGTCTGACATCCAATTAGATATTGCCCGTAGGCAGGGGCCGAGCAAGGTGTCTAGTGAATTCTAGTTTGAAGTCAAAGAAAACACCAATTGTCATTGGCGTATGTTATCAGAGAGAGGCCAAAAGGCTCCTCTACCTTAGCAAGAGACAGCATATAAATATTGAACAATGAAGGACTGAGGGAGGAGCCCTGAGGTAGGCCCCATCTATTATTATAACAACATGAGTAAAAAGATCTATCCAGTACCTGGAATGACTGTGTGCTTAAAAACTCATTTAACCAACTTAGCACAGTCCCTGTGACTCCTATCTCCTTCATCCTCTGGAGTAGGATCCTATGGTCTACCGTATCAAAAGCGGCACTCAGATCCAGTAACACCATTGTCAAAGCCTGGCCATCATCGAGGTGCTGTCTAGCCCATTCCATTACTGCAATCAGAGCTGATTCAGTACTGTGTAAGGGTCTAAAACCCATATGGGAGGGGTGTAAAATATTGTTGGCCTCAAGATAGACAGACAAATGTCTATTTACATGTTTTTCTAGTATTTTAAAAAAGGCTGGTAGCAGGGAAATGGGTCTATAGTTGTGTAAAATTAAGGGGTCTAGATTGGGTTTTTTGAGGAGAGGTTTAACAATCGCATGTTTCGATTGAGAAGGGAAACTGCCATTCTCCAGTGATAGATTCAGTAACTCAGTGAAAATAGGTGCTATTATTGGTGATCCTTGGGCTAGGATCGTCGGAGGGGCAGCAGGGTCGAGGGGGGGATCCTGATTTTAGAGTGCCCATAGATCTTACAGCACTTTCAATAGAAACAGGGAGGGAATCTGAAAACCTAACTGTCTCATTAAAAGGCTGTACCTCCGTGTTTAAATGGCTCGTGGGGTTGGCCTGAAATGCTAAATAAATCTCAGTGAATTTGTCCTGAAAAAAGGAGCCTAGATCATTACTATGCTTATGGGAGGCTTCTACCCCTTCTGCATGTAGCTGAGGGGAAGCAATATCTTTTAGCAACTGAAAGATTACTTTAGGAGAGTTAGCATTCTGTTCAATTATTGCCGAGTAGTAGAGTCTTTGGGCTGCTTTGATTTCCAAATGGAAATGTCTAATCCGTCTATTATAGTCTTGTTTGACAGAAGCACTATAGGATTTTCTCCATCTCCTTTCCAATCTTTTGCAGTCTCTTTTGAGTGCCTGCAGCTGAGAGGAGAACAAAGGTTCCCTTTTCTTTCTGATGGAGGTCCCCCGTCTTACTGTATAAGGTATGAGGGCATCCAGACTATTCGTGATCCAATTATTCACAGAATCTATGGAACTAGTCAAGTTCCCATTCACAGCTGGTTTCGTACTGGTTAATATATTAAATCAGTCAGTAACCTTGAGCGTATGCCAACGTCTGTGAGGTTGAGATGTAGTCTGCAGAGATTTTCCAGCTTGCTGGGTAGGAAAACTTAAATCAATTAAAAAGTGATCTGACCATGCTAAAGGAGTCGGTGGAGAGACCGTTAAATTCATTACATTACTAAAAATCAGGTCAATCGTGTGGCCTTTGTTATGTGTCGGACCTGTAATTAATTGTGTAAGGTCCAGGGCTCTCATTTCAGACAAACATGTCTGGACTATGGTCTTGTCCTCATTTTCTGTGTGTACATTAAAATCCCCTAAAATAGTAAAATTAGGCTTATTACAAATTAACTCAGCAACATATTCTGGAAATGAATCTATAAAACGTTACACTGATCCTGGAGGAGGATAAATTAGGGCTCCTGAGAAACTAAGGCTGCGAATTAGAAGAAAAGAAAAGAGTAAACACTCACAATCTCAGATATCAAGGGGGGCTGAAGTCACCTTGACCGTATCCTTAAAAAAAATAGCAATTCCTCCCCCCCACTCTGTCAACCCTAATGATTAAATAGTCACTGGGCAAAGCCAGTGACACATCTGGTCCTGAGCCCTCATGTAACCAAGTTTTGGTTAGGAACAGCGCTGTCGGTTTTTGGGTGTCCAGAAGCAGATTAATATCTAGCTTATGAGCAGCTAATGATCTACAGTTACTCAAAAGAAACCTGCTTTGCGGGGAATTATGAGGACGATTCCCAATATATGGGGGTCCTGTAGTTAGAAAGTCTGAACTCACCCCATGTAATGTCTCCCGTTCCATGGCTATAGATGGAAGAGTGGGCTTAAAAGAAAGTAAAAAATCTGTATCATAAATTATTTGTTCTGACCTGGTTTGGGCATGGCTGCTGGCCCCTGGTCCCGGCTGGGCACGGATGGGCGCGGACGGGCGCGGATGGGCGCAGATGGGCATGGACGGGCTTGCCTTAGGCGCCCCTGCTGCACGGTCGCAGCATTGCCGGCAAAAATAGGTTTCCCGGTCTAGGAGAGTCAGGCCACTAGAACGCTGACCTCCAAAAATGGTGCCCAATCGGGTGCCAAAGGACCTGAGTCATAATGGCTACTGCCGCCCACTGCTACAACCAGCCGCAGAACACGGACTGGAGGTGACACGGGGGCCAGGCAGAAAGTGTGAGAGCAAATTGAGGTACATTATGAAAAGATTAAAAATGAATAAAAATAGCTGGCTTGTTAATTCTTAAAAAATATATCCTGATGTAAACTACATATATATATATACATGTATTACCCCCGCTATAAAAAGTTTATGTGTAGAATTAATTGAAACCATTGTAGTTATGTTACAAAGCGCTAAACTTACATGTATTTTGAAATTAAAAAATATTAAAATATTTTTCCATAAAATAATATTTATTTTGTTTACATATGCATTTGTAAACAAATTAAAACAATTTCTATGTGTACAATGTCAATATATATATATATATAGAGGTGGTTCAACTTGAAGTCCCTGCTTCCATTAGCTTCAATGGGAGGGTGTTGCAATATCAGTGGTTAACCATACTTGGTGCTGGACTTAGTCCATTTCTGAGCTGGAGTACAATTGCTACTGTTTTAGGTCATTATGTAATTATGATAACTTTAGAAATGCAATTGTTAATACAAAGGAACTTACTGTTTTGTGAGTGGGTACGTAGCTCTATCTAAACCCCTCCTCAGCCTTTCCTAAACCCCTCCACCTTCCTCTCTACACCCACACCATTTACTACGAACACCACCCCATTTTCCAGTCTCTCCCCGGTACCTGCAACATTTAACACTAAGGCGGTCGTTACAACACTGGCGGTAAAAGACGCTTACCACCGTGCAGAAGACCGCCAACACACTGCCCCGGCCGCAGAATTCCTCCACAGCTATTATGACCCACATTTCGGAATCCGCCAAAATTCAGACACCCACACAAGTCCGCCACACCAAAGGTCAGTGATAAACTGGCGAAAACAAAACCTCCACCGTCACACCAACTGAAATACGCCCACACTATCACGACACACGAATCCTCGCGGCGGTATTTCAACCGCGGTATTCCATTGGCGATACACACCGCCGCGCTCAAAATACACATACTCTTACAGAACACTACCACATTGGATAATTCCAAACACAGACACCTGATACACATACACACACCACTCTCACACACCCATTACAATATAAAACACACACTCACATCACCCACAAACCCCCACGACCAAAAATTCTGAAAGAAGGCCAGGCAGAGACACCACCAGCAAGAACAACAGCATCCACAGGCACACAACACCATCACCCACAGAACTTCCACGCACCTCACACAACACACCACTACATATCAGCACACTTATCACCACACACTCCACCCCACACATCACCTACACCACCCCATGGCACGGCAAAGACACCCCACGTTCTTGGAGGAGGAGCTCAGGGTCATGGTGGAGGAAATCGTCCAGGTAGAGCCCCAGCTATTCGGAGCACAGGTGCAGCACACCTCAATTGCAAGGAAGATGGAGCTATGGCGAAGAATAGTGGACAGGGTCAACGCAGTGGGACAGCACCCAAGAAATCGGGAGGACATCAGGAAGAGGTGGAGCGACCTACGGGGGAAGGCACGTTCCGTGGTCTCAAGACACCACCAGGCGGTTCAGCGGACTGACGGCGGACCCCCACCTCCTCCCCCACAACTAATGACATAGGAGGAGCAGGTCTTGGCGATTCTTCATCCTGAGGGCCTCGCAGGAGTAGGTGGAGGAATGGACTCTGGTAAGACAAATCTTAATTATTATATCCCCCACCCTACCTGCATGCTATCACATACCCCCACCCTCACCCCCAGCACCCCAACTCCTCATATATGTCCCAACATCACAAACCACCCATCCCAACACAAAGCCCTGCATGCAACAACAAAGCATGGACACCCATCACTAAAGCATGCCCACTGCACATACCCATACAACCCCCTAAACTATCATCACACAAGGTCCCACACAGGAATGCAAGCATTGGGGTACACGGTCACCCACCCATTGCACACCATGACACACACAGATGTAATAACCATCCTTTTATACCCCTGCAGGACCCCTACCCAACGTCACCGGACAGGAAGGTCCACACATGTCCACACCACCAACAGAAGAGGCCCACAGTGATGACAGCACCTCTGTCCAACTGGATCTAGATGACCAGCCCGGCCCATCGGGGACCTAGGGACAGTCAGTTCCCCTCATCCAGTCACAGGCCACCACAGACCTTCCCCCCTCTGGAAACACCAGCACAGCACCCACCCAGCGGGCCCATACCTCCGTTCCCAGGACACGTCAATCAGCTGTGTGTCCACCACTACAAGGAACCCAGGATAACCCACCACCCCAACAACAACAGGGACCTGGGGGCAGTGGTAGTGGGCACACGGTCCAGGGGACGGAGGCCCAGGAACACAGGGGAACTGGGAGGGCTGCTGTGCGACGGGGACGGACAGGCCGAGGGAACCCCCTCTCCACGAGGCCCTCTCCTCCATCATGGGAGCCTACCACCACTCCCAGGAGACGATGGCAATGGTACTGGCCAAGTTTCAGGAGACCCAGCGCCTGCAAGAGGAACAGTATATGGGCTTCAGGGAGGAACTCAGAACCATCAGCTCCACCTTGGGTACCATCGTAGGGGTGCACCAGGAGGGACACTGTGGCACTACAAGGGGCCCCTGACACTAGCATGGACGATGAACTGCCCACCACCTCCGCCGGCGCTAGTGGACAGGACGCCCCGCCACAGGACCACCACACCAGCACCCCACCCCCTGCAGAGGGAGAACTACCCTGCAAATGGTCCCTAAGATCCAGGACAAAGACAGACCACAATGCTAAGACCCCCGCCAAGAAATGAGACCACCCTGATTGTCATCCTACTGTCCCACTTTGTCACCCTGTCCATTCTTAAACTGTCCCAGCTCCACTTCCTATGCCCCTTTGGGCAATGCACCTGTGAGACTAATAGACTATACTCTGCCATGGACATTCCTCCGCCATCACCCCTCACCATTTCACTACCCCCTCCAATATTGAGCACTAAAATAAACACACTTAAAGCACAAAACAATCTGGAGTCTGTCTGATTTCGAAATAGTGTATTATCAATTGCAGTGACAAAATGCTCTTTCAATTATAATGTCAAAATACCTATGTCACTCAGCTCTAGTCCCTGAGGAATCTAAGCAGATGTCACACAGTGGGACCCACATCTGTGAAATAGTAAGGGAAAGTGACAACTCATACACTAGGTGAAAACGACAGACAGTATAGAGGTAGTAATGTTAAAGTACATGTAGTAGGCAGGTCTGTACCTGTGTCTCACTGGAAATATTGCTGGATCACTGAGTCCCTGTTGTTCATGTCTTCTTCTTCTGCTTCCTCGTCCTCACTGTCCACAGGCTCCACAGCTGCAACAACACCGCCATCTGGATCATCCTCCTGCAGAAAATGCACCTGTCGTCGCAAAGCCAAGTTGCGAAGCATACAGCAGGCCACGATGATCTACCACACCTTCTTTGGTGAGTACAATAGGGATCCACCTGTCATATGCAGGCACCTGAAACTGGCCTTCAGGAGGCCGAAGGTCCGCTCAATCACCCTCCTAGTTCGCCCATTGTAGCGTTCCTCTGCCCTTGTCCTGGGATTCCTCACTGGGGTCAGTAGCCATGACAGGTTGGGGTAACCAGAGTCACCTGCAAATGGTGAGGGACAACTGTCAGACTAGCACTAACCTGGAGGAATATCCCCAGACCCAGACAACCATTCCCACTGACTTGCCTCCAGGTTCTCACCTAATAGCCACACATGGTGCCTCTGGAGTTGACCCATCACATAAGGGATGCTGCTATTCCGCAGGATGTAGGCGTCATGCACTGAGCCACGGAGCTTGGCATTCACCTGGGGGATGTACTGGTCTGCCAAACGTACCATCTGTACATTCATAGAATGTTAACTCTTCCGGTTTCTGTACACCTGTTCACTCCTGTGGGGGGGACCAAAGCCACAGGGGTCCCATCAATGGCACCTATGATGTTGGGGATGTGTCCCAGGGCATAGAAATCCCCTTTCACTGTAGGCAAATCCTCCACCTGAGGGAAAACGATGTAGCTCTGCATGTGTTTCAGAAGGGCAGACAACACTCTGGACAATACGTTGGAAAACATAGGCTGGGACATCCCTGATGCTATGGCCACTGTTGTTTGAAAAGACCCACTTGCAAAGAAATGGAGCACTGACAGCACCTGCACTTGAGGGGGGATTACTGTGGGATGGCGGATTGCTGACATCAGGTCTGGCTCCAACTGGGTACACAGTTCCTGGATTGTGGCACGGTCAAGCCTGTATGTGATAATCACATGTCGCTCCTCCATTATCGACAGGTCCACCAACAGTCGGTACACCTGAGGATGCCGTCATCTCCTCACATGTCCCAGCGGACGGTGCCTATGAAGGACACAAGCGAGCACAGAGTCAAACAACTAAGAGGTACGTACCCACAGTTTACCCAGAACACCAATCATACAAAAAAGGAGGCCTGTATGTGTGTTGAGTCTAGGCCTAGGTATGTGTGATGCAGTTGGAAATGAAGCCATGTGGGCCACTGAAATGGCGGCTGCCTGACCTCTAAAGTGGGACAATGGGATGTGAGGTAACTGCGCTGGCGTTGTACTCCGTCGCGGTAGGCGGTCGAAGACCGTGGCGCAATGCTGCATTGGTTAACATTGGACCCTATGGGTCCCAGGAGCCAATGACGATGTATGCCGGCGGTGACAGTACGCACCGCCGCTGACTTGACCGTCATTTTCTATCTGTTCAATCACTCGATACCTGATCTTCGACAGGAGAGGACCTACACTGCAAGTGCTGCTGTGACCTCGGTCTGGAAGAGACAATGGCTCGAGTGTCTGGGGAAAGGACCCCTGCCTTCACATCGGAGGAGTTGGAGAAGCTCGTGGATGGGGTCCTCCCCCAGTACACGCTACTCTACGGTCCTCCAGACAAACAGGTAAGTACACAGGGAGCATGTTGTGTGGGCTATGCCTGTGTGGAGTGGGCTGGATGTAAGAAGGAAGGGGGGAGAGTGCTGCGTGCATGAAAGACAGTGAATGCATGTGCCACATGGCAAGGGTAGGGATGGGGGCCAATCACTTTGACGGTGCAGCTGGTAATAACTTCTCTTTTTCCCCTGTACATTTCATGTAGGTCAGCGCCCACCAGAAAAAATATATTTGGCATGCCATCGCCAAGGACGTCCGGACCCTGGGGGTCTACCACAGACGGAGCACCCACTGTTGGAAAAGTTGGGAGGACATTCGCCGCTGGAGCAAGAAGACGGCGGAGGCTCAGCTGGGGATGGCCTCCCAACGTGGGAGGGGTGCCCGTCGCACCATGACCCCCCTGATGTTCAGGATCCTGGCGGTGGCCTACCCGGAGTTGGATGGGCGCTTGAGGGCATCACAGCAGCCACAAGGGGGTGAGTACACTCTCATTCTGGTGACTTTGTGCGCAGTGGAGGGGTCTGGGTGGGGGAGGTGTGGGTTTCCCTAGGCCAGGGCGAGTTCCGTAGGCAAGGCCCCTCCGTAAGGCAGGCCATGTTGCACCCCACCGCACCTCTGTAGAGTGCCAAGTACACCTACTCAAGCCCCTGTGTCATCTATGTGTACAGATTTCGTCCATAGCCTTGTAGGCCATTTCCCAGGAATTGAACAGTGGACCACAAGAGCGCGGCGTAGTGCAGGGGGCTTCTGTGTCTTTCATGTCCACCAACGGTAGCGGTAATGCATGCACTCAACATGTCTTTCTTCTGTCTCCCCCCCCCTTTTTGTGGTCTCCCTGTTCTTGTGTGCATTAGCATCATCAGGCGGAGGAGCAGTGGCACCGGAGCACGAGGGAGCTGCATCCCACATGGCCCTGGAGGGCGAGACTACGGACTCAGAGTTCACCAGTGGGACGGAGGGCGTTCTCTGATGGGAGCTCCCTTGTTGTGGCGGCAACATCTGTGCCCCCTGCATCTACAGGTACAGCCGCCACCCCCCCTACCAGCACCGGCCTCCCAGCAGCACCTCAGCCTTTGCCCTGTGCCCGCTCACCCAGGAGGGTGGGCATCACCGTCGCCCCAGGTACCTCAGGCCCTGCCCCAGTCACCCCTGCTGCCCTCAGTGAGGAGGCCATTGACCTCCTCAGGTCCCTCACTGTTGGGCAGTCTACCATTTTGAATGCCATCCAGGGTGTAGAGAGGCATTTGCAACAAACCAATGCATTCCTGGAGGGCATTCATTCTGGTCAGGCGGCCCTTCAGCAAGCTTTTCAGACTCTGGCCTCAGCACTGATGGCAGCCATTGTCCCTGTGTCTAGCCTCCCCCTCAAACTTCATTCACCCCGACCCAATCCCCTGTACCTCAGCCTATCCCAAGCACACCTACAGACCAGCATGCATACACGTCAATATACAAGGGAAGCTCAGGCAAACATAAGCACCACACATCCCACAGGCACTCACGCAAGCATCACACACATGCAGACACACCAACATCCACTGCCTCAACTGTGTCCCCCTCCTCCTCGTCTCCCTCCCAGTCTCGTCTACACTCACACCTGCATGCACTACCCCTACAGCCACTATGTCCCTCTCCAGCACACCCACCACCACACCCCGCTCACGTGCAGTCACCACCCCCACTACCATTCACACGTCCCCTGTGTCCTCTCCCAGTGTGTCTGTGACACCCCCTCCCAAGATACACAAACGCAGGCACACACCCACCCAACATCCATCCACCTCAAGACAGCCTCCAGCGCATGCACCTTCACCCAAAGTCACCAAACGTACACCTCCTACAACCACCACCTCTTCCTCCACTCCCAAACCCCCTCCAGCTACCCGTCCCAGTGTGTCCAAAAAACATTTCCTGTCCAACCTTGACCTCTTTCCCACACCTCCCCCACCCCGTCCGTCTCATAGGTCCCGAACTAGCACCTCAGCCACAACATCTCTGGGACCAGTGGTGCCTGTAGTCACCGGAATCTGGAGTGCACCGGCCACCAGGGCAGCCAGTGTGGCACGGAGCCACAGCACAGACAGTCCCCCACCTGTGAAGCATCAGAAGTTGGCCAGTGCCCGGCAGGAGAGGGGGAAGTCTCCAGCCACCAAAGCCGCTCCCAGGGGTCCCGGTGGGAGTGTGGAGTCAGCTGTGACACCTTCCAAGGTGGGGAAGGGCCACAAGAAACCCGGCAAGTCTGGGAAGAGCAGCACGGCGGAGAAGACCACCATCATCCCCGATGCCCAGGAGCCCACCTCCAGCACAAGCCCAGCTGCCCAGGACAGGACCGACAGCACTAGCCCAGCTGCCCAGGAGGCCACCACCAGCACTAGCCCAGCTGCCCAGGAGGCCACAGCCAGCACCAGCCCAGCTACCCAGGAGGCCACCACCAGCACCAGCCCACCTGACCAGGAGGCCACCGCCAGCACCAGCACAGCTGCCCAGGAGGCCACCTCCAGCACCAGCCCAGCTGCCCAGGAGGCCACCGCCGGCACCAGCCCACCTGCCCAGGAGGCCACCGCCAGCACCAGCCCACCTGCCAAGGAGGCCACCGCCAGCACCAGCCCACCTGCCAAGGAGGCCACAGCCAACACCAGCCCAGCTGCCCAGGAGGCCACCGCCAGCACCAGCCCAGCTGCCCAGGAGGCCACCACCAGCACCAGCCCAGCTGCCCAGTAGGCCACCACCAGCACCAGCCCACCTGCCCAGGAGGCCACCGCCAGCACTAGCCCCACTGGGCCATGAAGGACCGCCAGCAAAAGCCCCGCTGGGCCATGAAGGACCGCCAGCAGCTGAGACCCTGCAATGGAGACTGCCATCTTAAGCACAGCTGAACAGGGCACCGTCGCCTCAAGCACTGCTGAACAGGGCACCGCCATCTCAAGCACCGCTGAACAGGGCACCGCCATCTCAAGCACCCCTGCACAGGGCACTGCCATCTCAAGCACCGCTGAACAGGGCACCGCCGTCTCCAGCACCGCTGACCCATGAGCGGCAAGGGCACAGACACAACTGAGTCCGTCACGGGGTGAATGATGCACTCTGGGCACAAAGCCCCCACCAGAACCAGTGGAGAAAGCATCCACTACACTAATCCTTGGCAGGATTAAGCACTTTGGGCACCACGACCCCTCCAGAACCAGTGGAGAAAAGCATCTACTACACCAATCGTTGGCAGGATGAAGCACTCTGGGCACCAAGCCCCCTCCAGAACCAGTGGAGTAAAGCATCCACTACACCAATCCTTGGCAGGATGAAGCACTCTGGGCACCAAGCCCCCTCCAGAACCAGTGGAGAAAAGCATCCACTACACCAATCCTTGGCAGGATGACGCACTCTGGGCACCATGCCCCCTCCAGACCCAGTGGAAACTGTCATCCACTTGTGAGACTGTGGCTTTGCATTCCCCAGGATATGGCAGTGGGCAACCCACCCACTGAAGAGACTTGAGAGACTGTGGCTTTGCACTCCCCAGGATTGAACAGTGGGCAAACCACCCACTGTAGAGACTTGAGAGACAGTGGCTTTGCACTCCCCAGGATATGGCAGTGGGCAAACCACCCACTGTAGAGACTTGAGAGACTGTGGCTTTGCACTCCCCAGGATATGGCAGTGGGCAAACCACCCACTGGAGAAACTTGAGAGACTGTGGCTTTGCACTCCCCAGGATTGAACAGTGGGCATGTGGCCCCCTTGTGGATTTGGCGTTGTGCACTCAAGCGGCTGAGGTGCCCCCCCTGTCCCTCCCCCTGAGGTGCCTGTTTAGTTGCTCTCTGATGCCCCTGCAGTGTTCTCTCCATCATGGTCGGGGATCTTGTGTGGGCCTCGCCCATACTGCGTGGTCCCAGTGTTCCACAGACTTTCTTAGAGCACTACCTGGACTACTATGCTTGGTATATATTATGTACATGGTGTATATATATATATATATATTTCTGCCTACTTGCTTTTAATATATTACAATGGTTACACTCATTTTCTATTGTCTTTGCATTCTTCCGGGGGGCTTGGGGGGTGTAACTGTGATGTATTGATATGCATTAGTGTGTGTGTTGTAGTGGGTGAGGGTGGGGGTGTTGCGTGTTGCATGTGTGTGTCCCTGTTTTTTGCCTCCCCCCTCCCCTGTGTTGTAGGTGAAGTACTCACCGTGGTCTTCGCCGCCGGCATTCGTGCTCCTGGTAGAGGAGCAGGAAGACTATTGCAGGGAGAATTTGGAGTTCCGGGTCCATGGCGTCCTCATTCCTCGTGGGGTGTGTAGAGGTGAGCGTTTTTCCTTCAGGATTCCTGTTTCCGCCGTCTTTTTATCCGTGGTGAATCCGCCCCGGAAAAGGTGGCGGATTGGCCTGTCATAATAGTGTGGGTGGTACATTGTCTCCCGCCTGTCTGTTGGGGGTGACCGCCGCGCTGTTTGTTTGTACCGCCGCGGCGGTTGGAGTGTTAAAGTGGCTGCTTTGTTGGTGGTTTCCGCCACGGTCGTAATTGCAAATTTTTAACCGCCGGCCTTTTGGCGGTCTCACCGCCGCTTTAACACCGACCGCCAGGGTTGTAATGACCACCTAAGTTTTAAACTTGCATGTGTGAGCTATCCCCGCACAAGAAAAGCAAGGAGGTGTGGAGATTTACATTTATTTCTTGCATAGGAAAGTATTGTATTTGCAGGAATCCAAGATGGTGGCCGGATTTCCCGTCTGATCGCCACAACCGTTCTAGCCCATCCCTCGTCTGCAAACGGCTCCTCCACACCCGCCGCGGAAGCCGCAGATGCCGCGGATGCCGCGCGCCTGCAGCACAGACCGCTGCAGGCATCTCACTGCCTCTTGGTGGCTCTTATGAGGATCAAGGCCGGGGGGACAAGCGGCGGAGGGTGCCTCAGAAAGAATTAAGCGCCACGTTTGCCCTGGAGCCGCGCTCTTTTATCTATCGATGGAGCGCGACTCCTGCTGTTTCTTGGGGACGGTTTTTGGCATTTGGAGCGTCCCGATGGCGCCGAATCCCATCAGGACTCCCCGCTCCTCATGGGCACGGCAGAATCCAGACCCAGTGGAAGCCAAAAGGGTTAAAAGACATCCGGCCCTCGGCTCGAAGGAGCACAGTAACCCTCACTGGAAAGTGCCCCCGCAGAGGATACCAGGCACGGAGAAAGACGCAAGGAACTCGGTTCCAACAATGTTTGCCAGTTTTATGAAGACCAAACATATGCCTCCAGTAAAGGTAGTACCTGACGTACAATCCAGCGTGCCAGGAGTCGATGGAGGGCAGCTACATCTTTTGAAGTACCTATTTCTTTCTATATGTAATGCAGAGGGGACGGAGCCAGCCAGCCCAGAGATTATCAGTACAAGCCCAGGAAACAGCGGGGAGGTGGTGGGCCCCCCCCATTGGGGGATGAGAAATCATCTGAGCAGGAGCTAAAGGAAGGGTTTCGTGAGCTTAACCCAGGGAAATGCAATGTACAATCTCACACCCTAGCCAAGGATGCGCTCTCACAACAGGCTGAGGACATGGTCAAACACTTAGCGATATTTGAGACTCTCAGCCCAGGCCCAGAGGGGGAAAGAGGCAAAACCAGCGAACAGTGATCACGGGCTGCTTGATACGGCAGAAAGCTTTTTTTCCCTGTCTGATCAATCTAGAGACTCAGATCTAGATGAGGAAATCCCACTAACAGACTCAGACATTGAAGGTAGCTCTGTAGCAAGCATCTGGGCATCTAATCATTTAACATGTAGAAGAAAATCATTGGAACAGACTGGTTCTAGGTACAATTCGGGGGCTAAGCTCAGGGGAAACCCGCCTAATCCTCAAGAAGAAGTTTGTGAAATGCAGTGGGACTATACTGGCACCCAACAGGCTTTCCTGAAAGTAGATACGGCTGGCCACTCCTCAATGCCCCCTCCTATAGATGGCCCTGCTGAGACTCCTTCGTTAGATCTTATTTACCGGACAATGGTCCATAAACATGAGCAGGCCCAGAAGGAGAGTAGGAAAGCGAAATTGGCAAATAGACAGTTACAACTATGCATCAAAAAGGTGGTTAAATCCTGCCAGGACATTGGCACACGTATTGCTTCCATTGCTTCCATGGAGGCAGAAGTCAGAGCAACAACAGCACAGATGGCGACACAAGGGCAACAGATCTCGGACACCCAATGGAAACTAGAAGATGCTGAAAACCGCAGCGATGGAATAATTTGAGGGTTCTGGGTATTGCCGAGGGCCTCGAGGGGCAGGATACCAGGGCCTATGTAGAGTCACTCTTCAAGAAATCATTCCCAGATCTTACTGAGTATGACTGGGAAAGGGAGATCCAGAGAGCACATCGGTTCCCGTTAATGAGAAAGAAGCAGACATTGACTACTACTAGTAGAGACCAGAGTTATCCACAGGCTATTATTGTGTACTTTGGTAATTTGTTATTGAGGCAGGTGGTGTTTGAAAGGTCTCGCTCCAACTCAAAGATGACTGTGGAAGGTGTATCGTTCTTTACCAGGCCAGACTTTGCACATGCCACAGTAGAGAGACGGTGGCGACTCAGGCAGATGATTGTTCAGTTTCAGGAGTTGGAGGCGGAAGCCTACCTGTTGAGCCTTGCGCGTCTAAAAGTTATTTATAAAGCAACCACAAGATTTTTTCTTTCAGAAGTCAAAGCAGGGGAACATGTACAGCAACTGAAAAGTGGTAAAAAGTAGGGGTGGGGGTGGGGAGGAATAGCTTCTCTCAAAATTAAGTCATCTATATGTAAGCATATAAGGTAATGATTGGGATAGGCACCTCCCCTCTCCCTTATTTTTCATTAGTGTTTTTTGTTTGTTTTTTGTAGAGGGCACTGGTTAGGAGGGTGGAGAAGAGGGGCCGGTTGCAAGGTTTTGCTAGGCATGAATTTGGGTAGATTATTTAAGTATGAGTGGGTTAACGGGACTGGCAAATTCCATCTTACGGCTTAGAAGCATGGAGATTCTATTTGTAGGGGTATGGGTTGGGGATGGGTTAGGAAAAGGGTTCAGGTTGTGGAAGTAGCAAAGCTAAAAGGCTCGTTCAGGGTAACCAGGAGTAACAACATGCATAACAATGGGGCAGGAGAGTGAATTATGCATTGCCACAGTAAATGTCTGTGGGCTCAATAATGGAAAAAAGCAACAGCTTGCAGGAGAGGTTTTCAAGTCTTGGAATGCTGATCTTATTTGTATGCAGGAGACACATATTGCAGGCACACAAAAGCAGCTAATGGAGTTTTATGGGTGGAATTTAGTGGTATTTACACGTCAAAATACAACCACTAGAGGGGTTGCTATATTAACTCGAATCAGATCTTTGGTCATACATAAACAATTCGCTGACAAGTTAGGCAGGTCAGCCCTGTTGGAATGCTCAGTTAGAGGGTTAAGGTTTACTATATGTTCCATTTATGGATCAAATATAGACGATCCTGAGATATTGGAATCACTTAACTTAGAACTTACGGCATGGGCAACGCCAGTTATAATGTGTGGGGATTTTAATATACATTTAGATAATAAAGAACCCATTCGGGAACAAATGTTGTTCCTGGGTAGAAAAAAAGAAAGTTTTTAGGGCGCTTCAGTCATTGGTTATCTATTAGGGCTTGATCGACGCTTGGCAGCAGTGCTGCCCGCAGCATCCAGGGTTCACTTTCTTCTCTGCTCCACATAAGAAACTAGTTAGGTTAGATTATTTTTTTGTGACAGCATCTTTGCAAGAGCAAATAAGGGTGGATAGATTCCCTAGAATCATATCAGATCATAATCCATTGCTATTGGCTACAGAGATTGGGAGAAAGGGCCCGCAGCCTAGATCTTGGACATTTGATAGGGCATTATTAGCTGATCCAGGTTATATCCAATAAATGAAGGAATGGATTCCGGAATTGTTTAAGATAAACCAGGGCTCTGCTTCCAGTCAGACAGTATGGGACACATTTAAAGCAGCTGTCAGAGGAGAAACTTTGAGCTATGGAATAAGAAAGGAGAAAATGCGCATGGATCAATTAAAACTAATACAGACAAAGCTGGTGATTGCGGAGCAACGATTAGGGGAGGTGATCCGCAGTGAAGCAGAGACCTCTGACATTTTGTGTGATGTAAATATTATTAAGGCAGAGGCCACTAAGATTTTTATGGAAAGGGTTGCTGCAAAATTTTTGCCGCATCGTCAGGTATGTTATGAGTATAGTGGGAAAGTCGGCCAACAGCTAGCGTTAAAAATAAGACAGAAGCAGGTTTTTGGGAACATTAATAGTTTAATGAATGAGGATGGGCAGCTGGTCCATAATGGCCCAGAGATTATAGAAGCCTTTAGACGGTTCTATCAAAAACTATATAGCCAGGAAGAACAATCACAAGAAGAGGGGGGGCTTGGTATTATGGGTAATGAGATATCAGGTCAACTGAGGGAGGAAGATAAGGTAGCTTTGGAAGCGCCTGTGACACTTGAAGAAGTAGATATAGCAATTCGTGCTCTGGGAAGTGGGAAGGCGGCAGGGGGGGAATTTAATTCCATTAGAATTTTATAAGGTTTTTTTTGTGGAGATACGCAACCAGCTGTTTAGCCTATTTATCGAAGTACAGGCAGGGGCCCCTCAACCGGCCTCCTGGAGGGAGGCCAAGATCGTAGTCTTTCTGAATAAGGACAAGGAACCCTGCCTTCCTGGCTCATATCGCCCAATTTCGTAAATCAATAGCGATGCCAAGATTTATGCTAAAATACTTGCCAGCCGACTGAGTTCGGTAATTTCTGGTTTAGTATCTCCATGGCAGCATGGCTTTATTCCAGGGAAGAGCACGGCAGATCTCATAAAACGGGTTATTGCGCTACTTGATGCAAGTGCTACGGTTAAGCTTCCTATGGCAGTAATTCTGCTGGATGCAGAAAAAGCTTTGATCGGGTTCATTGGCCCTTTCTATTAGCTGTCTTGCCCAAAAATAACATCGGTCCTGGGTTTGTTGAGGCAATTCAGCAACTCTATCATAAACCAATGGCTACGCTACAAATTGCCGGGCTGAAGTCAGCTTCAATCAGTATCCAGAGAGGTACGTGAAAAGGTTGTCCGTGTTCACCATTGCTCTTCGCTCTATACATCGACCCCTTGATCAGGAAACTGATTAGTAATAATCAGATCATTCCAGTCTCATTGAAAGGGGAGTGCACTAAGATCTTAGCATACGCGGACGATATTGCGGTGGTCACTACTGATCCTGGAACTGCTACATTGGAAATAGAGCAGGAAGCCCTGCAGTTTGGGAAAAGGTCTGTCTATTTGTTGAATAAAAGCAAATGTCAGATTTTGGTGAATGAATCAGTAGATTTTAAGGATGAGAGTGTAAAGACTCAGGTTCAATATCGAGGTGTTAAATTGATAGCAAATCTTGACGAATTAGTGAAAATAAAGCTGGCCCCGGTCCTAATTAAGACTAGGAAAGATCTCGCTCGCATCAACAATCTACATTTATCACTCATGGGACAGTGTTATGTGATTAAAATGGTGTTTTTCCCCAAAGTACTTTCTCTTTTTAGAACAATCCAGCTAGAGATTGGGCAGGACTGGTTTAAACCAATAGAAGGTCTGGTTAGTAGTTTTATACGGTCCTGTACGAAACCGTACCGGGCCTTCCACTTTATGACGCTTCCAAGAAAGGGGGGTGGGCACGCCCCAATTTTAAACTCTATTATCTGGCAGCAGTACTGCAGTATGCACAGACACTTTATGTCACAGATAGATCCAGGCAAGATACTCTCCCTTCGATATATACCTTGATCCTGGGTAAAGAAGCAGATGCAGTTTTCTTGCGGATTTTGGAACCTAGTTATTATAAAAAGGTTAAATTTAAGATAATTTATTCCGCATTTAAGGTTTGGACTCAGGTCAAACGTAAGACAGGCACAGGACGAGTTTGCTACTATACCCCTTTGTGGAATACCCCAATGTTTCCATCGATATTTAAAGGCCATTATTGTTTGAGATGGGGTAGCCATGGCATCCATAAAGTTGGAGACCTTTTCCTTCCTGGTAGTTATTTTAAATAATTTAAAGACTTAAGCACGGAATTTGCTTTGGAAAAAAGAGATTTTTTCAAATTTTTACAGATCAGGACTTTTCTATCAACCGCTATGACTCAAAGCCTGTGCATAGACAAGATTAAGTTGATGTAGGTTTCGGGACATCCTACTAGTTGCGGTATTAAGAATTTGTATCCACTTCTTTTAAATGTAATACAGGATGACCTGGCTTTACTTGTTAAAAAGTGGGAAGGGCGGGTTGGAGCCAAAAAGGCAGAGGTTCGTGAGTCAATGGAAATGGCACGGACTGTTTTACTGTCTGCAGGCCCTCAAGCTCAGCATTTTATGGTATTGTACAATCTATATTACACACCGGCTAAGATTGCGAGCTGGGGTAAGACTGCTGGTATTACCTGCTCGCGCTCTGGTAGCCCAAAAGCAGATCTTCATCATATGTTTTTTGAGTGTGTAAAATTGTCAAGCTTGATTATCGGCATATCTGGTATCTTGAAGAAAATTTTGAAAGAAGCAGTCTATCTGACACCTCAAATGATTTTGTTGGGGGTTGACCATTCAGTGTGTGAGAATCGACATAGATATTTTTTGTTCATAGCAATGTCTGTATTACGCAGCTTTGTAGCATCTTATTGGCGGGATGTAGATCCAGCACGGTTTAATCAATGGTTTTCACCGCTTCTATCTATTTATCATCTGGAAAACAGCCTGTACGAATTAAAAGGTATCTCAGCCGGGAAAAATGGCACGAGAATTTGGGCACCCTTTGCCGCATGGCTCCTGGGCCCTGAGAATACAAAAAAATTAATGTTATATGGGATCTCAATGGTTACAGATCGTGATAATTGATTAGGAAGTCTCTTTTTTCTGTAGGTATTACGATATTGATGTATTCATGTATCTGTGCGGCAAGCATGTACCAAGCTGTGTGTTCAAATAAAATTAAAATAAAAAAAGGAAAGTATTGTATTTGCTATATCACCATCATATGATAATTCCATGAACAAATCACAGTATTGCATCATAAAATTTCATATAGCCCTATTCCTTCACACAAAGCCACTACATGAATATTGATTCTGCCCTTTTGACCTAGGGTCTCATTATGAGTTTGGTGGTCTGAGTAAGACCACTGCGGTGGCAGCCGCCAAAAGACCACCATGATGGTGGTCATACAGACCACTGTATTACGAGTTACACATGCAGGACTGCTGAAGCCGCACTAAAATTCCAATACCGCCAGGACTACAGAGGGCGGTAAAGGGGCGGTTCCACTACCAGCACTGCTAGCCCATCAAAAACTGCATTGGTCTACAAAGTAATACACTACATCACATTGGATTGTTTGAATTCCACATACCTGAGACACATCCACACACTCGACAAACTGCATTATAAAACACACCCCTTCACACCCCACAATCCTTTGCTTCAAAAACACCATACACAGCTAGACAGAGGCCACGCACCGAATTTAGGAACCATAGAATAGGCACCCTTCACCTCTCCAAACACCACCCATCTCACACCTGCGCATCACACATATCAAACCAATCTTTGCCACACATCACAAACCACCCGTCACCCACTCACAACACAGCACCCACACCTCATTATCCAATTATATACCTTTTTGTGTCATGCAACTCTACCATGTCTCCACAAAAACATTCCCACTTCACAGACGATGAGTTGAGGGTCATGGTGGACAAAATAATCAGGGTAGAGTCACACCTATTTAGAGTTCAAGTCCAGCAAACCACCATTGCCAGGAAAATGGAGATGTGGCAAAACATAGTCGACAGGGTGAATTCTGTAGGTAGCTATCCATACACAAAGGAGGACATCAGGAAGAGGTAGAACAGCCTGAGGGGGAAGGTACATTCCAAGGCCGCCAGGTACCAGCTGGCAGTCCTCAAGACTGGTGGTGGGCCCCCACAACCTTCCCCAACGTTCACATCTCCGGAGAAGAAGGTCTTGGATATCCTGCATCCTGCGAGCCTGACAGGATTACCTGGGGCAGTGGAGTCAGGTAAGTCACAGCACTGAAAATGTCACCCTAAACTTGTGTCTTGCATGCTCACTGATCACTTTTTGACGTTGTAACAGCCAACACACTAACCATCCCTCTGTCCAACTGTCCAAATACCGCTCTCCCGCATACCACATGTCAACTAAACTCACCTGGGGCACAGTGTCTGTGTATGGTGTGGCTGGTACAAGGACTGACAGCACTACATCTCCCAAGAGGCACTGTTCCACCATTAAGAAAACCAGAACAGTGTACCATAATGAAAATAGCTTTGCATGTTAACTACACAATCAACTCAACCCACCTGAATGATCAACAATTTCACACTCTAGGGCATTGAAAGCAATGCTTCGGGCATCTGCCAGTACAATACCACCAACATACAGCTACCGCTGGCCTTTTTACCTCACATCAACCATTGACAGATACCCACCTGGGGAGAACATACATATCTACAGTGTGCTGTACTAGGTGTAACCTGATATATATGGCCAGGTAGAATGGTTACTCATAATCTGATTAACAGTTCAGTGTACAATTACATTCAGTAGCTGTCTGGTGACTCAATACTGAACTACTGCTAACTGGGAGGTAACATGAACATTATCCAGCCACACCAGATATGAGTCTATCAACAGACGTCCAACTGCCAAGCTCAACTGACATCCTGTAGCAAGGTGTATGACATGTGTACCCCAGATTTGAAAGCAGGTGTGACTGTCATATCATGGGATCAAGTACAGCCTTTCTATACATGGCTCAAAGCCTATTAACCAGTCAAAGATTGATAATGCATGTTGCATTACAATCTGTAACAGTCCTTTCCAATTCTTCCACAGGTCGCCTACCCATCATGACTATGGAGAGGACTCCTGAGACAGCCAGTTTCCCCTCTGCATGAAGCCCTCAGTGAGGAGAACATCCCTGGTTGTGAGGACAATGAGGGCTTCTCTGACCCTTATGGGATACCTGGTCAGTCTACAACTGTCAGCCTCACCCTGCCCACAGGTACTCCTCCCAGCCCTGTTGCTTCGACATCCCAGGCAACCATTCAGCCCCAAACCTGTTTCGCAAGGACAGTTAATACCATCATGTGCCCCTAGTACAGGTACTGGAGTCATCACTAGAGAACCTAGACAATGAAGGACCTGCCAACAGTGGGAGTGGGCGAACTGTCCCAAGGACACAGGCACGAGGGGGTAGGGTGCATGAGAGGGATGGTGTTGCCCAGCGGATTGAGGCTACTAGGGATACAACTGGCCAAGACATCTTCTCCCAAGTCTTGTGAGCCTACCAACAGTCCCAAGACATGATGGGCCAGTTACTTGCCATGATGGTGGAGATAAAGTAGCTGCAGAGGGACAACCACCAGGAAGTCGTGCAAAGGTGGGAGGCCCACAATGCCCTCATGGCCTCCCTAACAGGGGTGCTGAAAGACAATACCACCCTGAGTAGGTTATGTCCACTACCACAGACCCCTTCCATTAGCCAAGTTATATCAGACCCCTCTATATCTGTGGCAGCCAGTGGAATGAGGCTTTGCAAGGGGAAGGACATTCCTCAGACACCCCTGCCTCTGTAGCTGAAGAACCCTCCCCTGCAAATGTGGACGTTTACCTGAACATCCATAAGGAGCAGATGCCTAAACCTCAAGCACGGCCAGGAAGTGATCCTCTACTCATTGGTTCCCCTTGTGGGTGACTGATACACCCTGTTATTCCACCACTCTCCATTTTCCAAAGGCACAAAGACACTGGACGTGAGACTCCAAATGTTGTAGCAACTACCCTGATCATTGCATCCACCATGACTTAACCCTTCATTTTTTGCACTATATGATTTGATCCCAATCCTTGAACTTACCTTTGCACTTGCATATAAACACAACTAAAACACATATAATGGTTGAGAGCCATTTCTTAGCTATATTGAACAGTGAACTGTGAAACATGTTGCATACACATTATTTTCACATATGTTACAAATCATTTAAATCCCATCTCAAATGTACTGTTGAATCTGGGTCTGATATATGGATAATTGTACAAATGGACAGACTCCTTTTCGCATTTAGCACATCATCCAGCACATAGGTTAATAACATGCCAAATTTCATACAGTGCAGTTTAGCTTCACAATATAATAGGTGTGAACAACAAGCCCCCCACAGACTACTGAAGTTAGGGACATGTCAGTGTTTGTCTGTACAAATAGGCAAACAGATTGGTTCAATGTCTCATCAGCTAAATCTTTATCACATACCCATACCATACCTCCGAAAATGACCATACCCCATATTACTGACAGAGGTCAGTACAAATTCACCCAGTTATGGAACCTTCTACTTACCATGGTCGGGTATCAGTAGGCATGCTATTCATCTATGTCTTGACACACATGCACAGTGGCATGCAATGAGGAAACACAGTGACAGCTACATACAAGTTAAATAGTATAATTATCAAACCAATGAGAAGGGTGAAGTGATGGGGTACACAGGATGACACAGACCACACATATGAAACCATTTTACCCAGACAACATGGCACACAGGTCCCACTGTCCTGACAGCATGGGCATGGAACTAACACACCACCAATATGATGCCATACAGTACTTGGAGCCATCCATGTTCACTTCACATGTCAAACCTGCAAATCCCACCTGCCTGTGACACAATTCAGAATTGACCACATAAAGATGACCTTGCGAAGAAACCTGCAAAGTAAAAGTGTAATACAAAAGGTATAAGCAGGTAATGGTAATGAAGACCCACAAAGACATTTTATAAATACAATAGTTGCACTGAGTGTGCTGTGTGACAGACAGTAACACATGAGATCATCACGATAGTCACACCTCTATGTACAATTTTGCATGCACACTTGAGCTATGTACTGCTAAGCAACTAATGAGGTGTCTGATGGTCATACAAAAACACAAACATCTCTAAGCCCCCAAAATACTCCCTGAGTCAAGCATTTTACAGAACAACACATACCTACAGTTGAAGTACTGATGTATGAGATCTGCACGTATGTCTCCACCTTCATCCTCATCACTCTCATCTTCACTTGGCAATTCTGCATTCTCAACCACTGGAACTGCTGGTTCCCCCTCATCTGGTATATATGGGGTCTAACTTCTCAGGGTGAGGTTGTGGTACATGCAGCAGGCAACAATGATTTGACACACTTTGGTGGATGAGAAGAGGAGGGCTCCACCTGATTAATTAATGCAATCTAGCCTTTAGGAGCCCAAAGGTCTGCTCCACAACACACCTTGTCCTTCTGTGGGCCTCATTAAAGGGAAATTCTCCTGGCATGGTTGGGCAGCTCACTGGTATCAACAACCAGGGATGGTTTGGGTAGCCAGAATCACCTGAAAGGAACCATAGCATTTGAACAAACAAACATGAGACATCCTACATTTGGCAGCAGACTTTAGACTTTAGATACTGACACGTATCACCAATATGACTTACCAATCAGCCAGGCCCTCTCTTTGTAATGTTGTATCATCATCTGAGGTATATTGCTATTCCGCATGATGAAGGCATCATGAACTGAACCTGCGTACTTTGCACATACTTGGGAAATGTAGAGGTCCACCAAACAGACTACTTTATGGAGTGGAAGTTCTTCCTGTTACAATACACCTGTTCATTGCCATTTGGGGGAACCAAGGCTACATGGATACCATCAATGGCTCCCACCATGTGTGGTATGTGTGCCAAAGCTTAAAGATCTGCCTTCACATCTGCCAAATCCTCACGCTGTGGAAATCAGATGTAGCTGTTAAGGTGTTTCAACAGGGCTGAGAGGACATCCTTCAAGACCAAACTTAACATAGGTTGTGACATCCCTGCACTTAGGGCTATGGTATTTTGAAAGGAGCCTGTGGCCAGGGAGTGCAGCACAGACATCATTTGTACAAAGGGAGGAATGATATTAGGATGATGAATGGCAGGCACCAGATCTGGCTCCTACTGACAACAGAGATCCATGATTGTCTGCCTATCCAGGTGGTGGATCTGGATGACATGTCGATCCTCCATGGACTGCATATCTGCTAGTGGTCGGTACACTGGAGGTTGTCTGACCCTTCTCATACCAGGGTAACTAGATGAAGAGGAATAAGAAGGTGTGTCTAGCAGTCATTGTGTCCATTGTAAGTGTGTAAATACATATGTCATACATGATGCTTGTACATGCCATATGAAATAGTAAAAACATCGTACACAGGACATACCTTGGGAAATAATGGCTTATTGCTACTATGTCCTCCCCTTTCCGCAATTGTGACTTGAAAATCGATATGCATATCAATGAAAGCCTCAGTGATTATGACATTCTTACCATGTTTCACACATTATAGACCAGATACCATCAAACCAATTGCCATGAGCTTCAGAAAATGCCACCAACAATACATAACTCACATCCCATGAATACCACAACATGTATTCAAATCGGATTTCTGTAACATGGTTGCTAATAGCCTGCACTGAAAACCATGGTGTAGTTATTTTTCAAACCCTGTTACGTATCTCAGTTTCAACTTTTCAGGCCATATAATGTTCTTGAAATGGAAGCTGCCTAACTTACTGTGCTGGACCTCAGGAAAGGACCTACGTCTGCCGGCAGAAGTCGTCATGGTGGTAGGCAGATACTACTGCAGTGGATATTGCCATTGGAACACATAGCTGCCTTTGGCGGCCTTGGCCAAATGGTGATGACTGCCAGCGGCGACGGTGTCTCACATAGTGGATGTGATGGCCATTTCATACTTCATCTCTCACTTGACTCCTGATACTTCTGCCAGCAAGAACTCCACAACTTGAGCTGCTGGATACTGCCTCTGGGAGCAATCATGCCATGGCCTACAGGTGATAGGGCCCCTGCTTTCTCACCCGAGGAGCTGGAGCTGTGGAGCTGGAGCTGGAGCTGGAGTGATGGAGGAGGTCCTACTTCTGTATGGACAGCTCTATGGTGCACATGAGGAGCAGGTAAGTGCACTATGTACACATATATTTAATTAGCTCAACTATACTTGGTTTAACTAAACAAAGGCTGATGGGCAATGTATCAGAATCTGTCCTCAAAGTGTGTAGGGTCCCAAAATTGGGATAGAATGGGATGAGTTCCTGGTCATGTACTTATGTCTGGTGACAGACTTTGAGTCCTGAGACATTGTGGAGAGTGTTTGATGTATGTTCCCTGACCCACCTTGTGACTGTTTCTCAATGGTTAGTAGAGGTGGTATACCAGACTCCTCCTGAAAGACCATATTGGCATATATGTTTCCTGTCTGGTCATATCTGATAACAAAAAAGCTGGTGCTGGAGATGCATGTTGTCTCTCTGTGTCCACCCTCACATCTGGCCTGACTGCATATGCTCATCTATCAGTGGAAGGGATGTTCAAGACAATCAGTGTTTGGCAAGTTGTACTAACTAGTTAGTTGCCCTGTCTGTTTTAGTATGCACCATGTGGATATGACAATCTTTTCTTTTTCTATGTCATCCATGCAGGTCAACGCCCATCAGAAGAAGGGTATCTGGCATGCCATATCCAAGAAAGTGTGGACCCTTGAGGCCACAGCCGGTGGAGCACCCACTGTCGGAAGAAGGGGGAGGACCTGAGACACTGGGCCTGGAAGACCGCAGAGGCCCAGCTAGGGTATGTCCTCCCAATGAGGATGGAGTCCCATCGTACCATGACCTTTCCAATGGCCCGCATTTTGGCAGTGGCATACCCTGAGTTGGATGGGCATTTGAAGGCAGCACAGCAGCCACAAGGGGGTAAGTACAGGCCTAAATTAAGTTTGTCCCTTTAACAGATGATTGATTTAGTGCACAGTGTGTCAGCTCTGACAATGTGGTAAGTGCAATGTGTCACAGATCTCCTGTGTACACATTGATGTACCGTAGCCATCTATAGCACTCAGGTGTGCACATACCTATGTATTTGGAGGCATGTACCTCAAATATGTAGTCCCCTCATTACAATAGCATTTTATGGAGCACATGTGACTGTCATATGTGTACCATTATACTGCATTTACTACAGTGGTGATTGTACATACCCACCAAAAGGTCAATCCTCCTATTATCATGTTAGTAAGTTGTGTAGATCCTTGACTTCTGTCCTCTGAAATGTCTCAAGATTTCTGTCCATGTACAAAATAGAGTCATACTTATTGTAGTCAACTCAAGTTTTCAAATGCTTTCTGATAAAGGACAGCAGCATGTGATGTCCACCTGACATGTCACATGACATACAGGGCTAACTCCTTCACCCATGTTACAAGGTTATCCCCCTCAGTAAGCGAGGGATTCACATTGATATAATGTGCAGTCTCATCAGAGTAGGCAATATGCATGTAGATACCACTGAGGTGTTGCAACATTTAAAGGGCATATATACATCAGTATCATAGGCCAGGATTTTTCCTACCTTGACAATGTTCTGTTAGTGCAAAGTGGCCACACTGCTTTGCCCTAGGGCATACTGTACTAGGCATGATTCAGAGGCACTGTTAGCCTATTCATAGTTACATTTTTGACAGATATATGTGTCATCATCATGTATTCATTGAAATGTTCTGTAATGATTCAACATTGGAAATCGTTACGTCTGCTTGCAGTTGTTATGAAGGATGTGGCTATTGAGTCCTGACTGTTTGGGTACCTAATGTTGGCAATGACACCTATGTGTTGCAGGTGTGAAAGTTCACATACACATGTGAGTTGTATTGTAAGTGTTTCTAGGCTTGTGACTTGCATCATGGTAGGTGTGCCTGTCATGTTGCCAACACATGTGCTTTTCCTATGAGAATCGTTCACAAACAGATGTAAGGCTTGCCATGCCTGATGTCTGTAGTGATGTTTCCACTCAGTCAGTGGTCTATTGATGGACTAATTGCATGATTAGGTAGGTCTGATTGTCATCTTTCTGAACAGTACAGTTGTATATTTGTAAGGTACAGACATCTTGTATTTGTGTGTGGAACATAGGTTTGAGTTCACGTGGCCCTTACTTGACTGCTAAAGCCTGCTCACAGAACATAAATGAGCTGGATGACTAGGCCCACATTGTAATTTCAACCCTTGATACCTCACTATTGGAGGATATGTATGTGCCATGTGTTCTGACTTCTTAACTGAAAATTTAGATGAATGGTCAGTTAGTCAAATTAACTTTATTTCGGCTACAAGAGCCACAAAAGCACAGCAACAATAAATAATCACACAGAATTAAATATTATATATACAGCACATGTGATTAGATAAAATAATAAAATTAAATAAAAT
Source organism: Pleurodeles waltl (assembly GCF_031143425.1). Taxonomy (NCBI): domain Eukaryota; kingdom Metazoa; phylum Chordata; class Amphibia; order Caudata; family Salamandridae; genus Pleurodeles; species Pleurodeles waltl. The sequence continues at coordinate 354,140,612 of NC_090438.1, forward strand.
TAAATACACTCCCAGAGTAAGTTTATACATTCTTGCTAAAACCATTATTCAGATAGGTTTCCCTCTGACAATCCAACTTCCCCAAGGAATTTGGCAACAGCAATCACAGGCATATGACGAGTGTCTGATTCGGAGAGCTAAGTCGGACCTGCTAACACCCAGCAGTCTACAAGCTGGGGCCAGCCATTTCCTGTGTGAAGCAGTGTATGCAGGGCAGACAAATAGGACGTGAGGGAGGTTTTCAATGGGTGCTTTACAAGCTGGGCAGAGGATTGTTTCATCATGTGACCAGCGACTAGTAAATAGTCTTAATGGCAGGGTGCCAATACGGAACTGGAAGTACAACTTCCTTTCTCTTGGCACCGTGATTAAGTCCCAGAAAGCCTCATATTATCTCTTTTAGGCTGGTGAAGACACATGATAGTGTAGAGTGAAGAGCAACCCTCATGTCTTCTGAGTCTACCATATGCAAGTACAATTTTTTAAGATCACTTTTTGAAGGGAAGAAAGTAGTGGTTGGGGAATCCCAATGTTCTCTAAGCCTAAGAGAGTAAAGTAGCTCCTTGATGTGTCTGAACCAGGGGATACAATGAGAGTGGTCAGCTTCTAAGATGACCTGCAGGGCTATAGTAGAGGAGGCAAGCTCCAGGGTGGTCCAAAGATGCCACCAATACAAGAGGGAATGTAGGGGGGCTTTGTGGTCAATGTGTGTTTCATGCCTAGGTCTTTAAAAAGGGAAAACAATGGAGTACTTGGCGGGAGGGACACTAGATTTCTTAAGAAATTATTTTCAGAAACATTTATTTCTTGGGCTTTAGCATAGCCCCAAAGTTCAGCTCCGTAGAGGGCTGAACTTACTGTCTTGGTTTCATAAATCTGGATTGCGGGGCGTATTAGTTTAGTATGTGAGAGGTTAAAGTCCTTTATTAAGACCCCTGTTGTTTGCTTTAACTTCAGGGCTTGCTTTGCAATATGTGATTTCCAAGACATTTTTTCAGTTAACATTATGCCCAGGTAACTAAAAGTTCCAACCTTTTCAAGTGGAGTTCCCTCGAGAGTGAACTTTCCTCTAAATGATCTGTGTGGATTAAGTGTCATCAATTTAGTTTTAGAAGCATTGATTTCAAGTCGCCGTGTGGAGCAAAATTCCTCAAAAAAGCATGAGGAGTTTACGCGATCCACCTGGGGTCTTGGATATCAGGGTTGTATTGTCTGCAGGGAGCAGGACCAGAACTTTCCGTGTGCCTAGCGATGATGCGTCAGCCTCCAGTCTGAGTAAAGAGGGGACGATATCATTTATGTACAGGGAGAACAGGGTGGGGGCAAGGACACACCCTTGCCACACACCCCTTGACACCTGAATGCTGTCAGTTAGCTGCCCCCTATCGTCCCACCTGACACGTTCATAGTTACCCTCATGGAGCTGAGTTAGTAATACAAGAATGTGCTTGGGGATTCCCATTAGGGAAAGAACTTCCCACAGCCTGTTACGGGGTACTAAATCGAATGAGGGTTTCAAGTCCACAAAAGCAACATACAGGTTCCCTTTACCAATAAAAACGGTTTTCCAGTATAAGAGCAGAAACCTAAGGGCTTACTCAATGGTAGAAGTTTTTTTGCGAAAGCCGGCCTGGAGGGGACTAAGGATGTTCTGTCATCCAGTCTTGAATCTTGCCCAGAAGGCAATGACAGAACACTTTCTGCACACCGTCTATTAAACTAATTGGCTTATAATTACTGGGGAGGCCTCTTTCGCCCTTTTTGAAGATTGGGACAACAATGGCCCCCTTCCAAGACTCAGGGATTGGCGCCCCAGATGCTATTGCATTCGCTATGATGGCGATATATCTTGACCAGATTGCTATAGCGGTTAAAAATAGCTCTGCTGGAACACCATCTGCACCAGGTGCCCTACCACGCTTTAGAGAGTCTAAAGAGTATGCTATGAACGCTTGGGAAAATAGTCGCAACACTGGAGGGGTGGGTGTTAGGGTAATATTTGGGCAAGTGTCCTTATGTCGAGAGATAGAACTATCATGGTTTGAAGAATACAACCCACTAAAGTGGTTTACCTAGTCCTTTGGTGCAATATTAGTTGTAATGTTCAATTCGCTGTTTGCAGGGCTGCGCGCTGCCAGAGACCAAAATGTGCTGCAATTCCTCTCTTGTGCAGCATCACTAAGTGCAGCCCACCACTTGTCATCTTGTTCACATTTAGCTTTGTTGATAGCTGATTTGTAAGACTTTCTGGCTGAGCTAATTGCATTTACTTCCTTAGATTTGACAGCTCGGATTAAATGCTTGCTTGAGGAGCGGCATTCTTTGTTAAATCAGCGATAAGAAGAGGGCTGCGATACCCTTGAAACATGAGGTGTGAGTTAAGCTTATTTCCTCGTTGGGGATTGCAAAGGTGTTGTTAGCAGCGTCAATGAGTGTAGGTTGAGCCAGAACCATGTTCCTCTTTAGGTGACATTTGTCATTAACCAGACTGATTCCCTTTGGTGTTGCCCATGGACAGGTGGTTGCTCAAAGCTGACAAGTGGACTGAGAGAGGATTATGGTCACTTTCAGATCTCTCAATAACCATCATGTCAATGACTAAAGGCCATAATCTTATGTTGACTAGATAATCAATTCTACTGGTGTGGTTAACTTTGTTATATGTATGGCAACCCTTTACGTCTGATTTGGTCCTGCCATTGAGTGCCCTAAGTCCAAATTCCATAGTCAATGATTTTACTTGAACAGCAACTTCTTTTAAGGGGTGGGATATCCAGGGCAGGGATAGACCATACCTGATCCTCCTCGTGGGTGGACCCAAGATCATCCCAGTCAAGAGGTTCAAATGTGATGTTAAAGTCACCTGCCACAATAATTTTGTAATTCCGGGAACAGTTTTGCAGAAATGCCTCCAGAATGCAGAGGGTTTTGGAAACCTGACCCCCCCAACCTCTCTGGTATAGATGTTAAAAATAATCACAATTGCATCACCCCTAAATGAGAGGCGAAGACCTAGCAGGTCGGGGGAATCAATGGATAGCTGTAATATACAGCAGTTTAGTGATGTTCTAGTCCAAATGACTGTACCCCCCAGAGGGCCTGGAATATAAAAGTTGGAATAGCCAGTTCGAAAGAGTGGGTCGGTCGACCATGTCTCTTGAAGAAGTCACATGTTGTATTCCTCAATAGGGGGGTGAAGGACGGGAGGGGGAGGATAGATCTCAGACCTGCCACATTCCATGGGACAAGTCGTACCCCGGTGGTTGAATGGACAGCCCTGTCCACTGACATATTTGAGAGTTTGGTTACCAGAGTGTGGTTTAACAGGCGAGGTTGCTTGGGAGGAAAGGGGTCATCATCACTATTGTCCAGCAAATCCTGTATTGAGTAATGATAACCATCTGGGGGACCTGACCTGGTCATAGGTGCAGTATTCTCATGCTTTGCTATCTGTAATAAGTGAGATTCACTGGGGAAAGAATGTACAATGTTATCACAGCTATACAATGGAACACCAGTGGTCTGGTGGGATCTGTAAGGAGAAGAAACGTGAAAGCTTGCGGAGGCAATATTGGGGGCTACAGGCAGACCAGAGACAGTTGTTTCATGTGAGTCAGGGGGGAAGTTGAGCATGTATTTCAGATGATGCTTTAAGTCAGTCATTCTCGCAAACAGCAGATGGATTACCTGTTGGGCAGTGGATGGGACGAGCCCCACAGTATACAGGTGGACTATGATATTTGAACTGGATACAGGATTGCTCTGGAGCACTTGTCCTTGTGTCTAGGGCCACCAAGTTGTCTACCATACTCCTGTCCCTAAGTGTCAACTGTAGAATGTCAAAGTGTTTGCCTACATTGGGCCTTCTTACTGCATCAATTATATGCTTACGTATTACATAGAAAAAACCTAATGGAATCTCCCCCTTCTCTTTATGCCAGTGGGTGTAGCTTAGGAACATGGACCATTAGAACAGTCCTTGTAGATTGGAGTCGGTCAATGATGGGTTGTGCAGTGTATTTAGGGACAGAATTGCTTGTGGATTTTGTGGTTTAATAGCAGGCATCAAATGCCTTCCCTGCACCTAAGCTATTGGGTTGGGGGGGACTGATCTTAGCATCAGCTAGAGATTGGTCAGCACAACTATTTGCTAGCGTTGTCGGCAATTTTGTCATGGTACCTGAAAGGTTTTCCATTGGATTGCAGAAATAATTTATGGAAGTCGTTGTGTCCGGAGAAATTAGCTGCTTGACTATTGCAATTAAGGAGTTAACCATAGACTTAAGTTCTGACACCTCCCTCTTTAAATCTTGTATGCATAACATATGCTGTGCATTTGACTGGGCTGAGTGCTCATTTACATCTACATCTACTGACCCACCCACCCTGATGCATGGGTCAGGGTCGTCCTGTGAGTCTGAGATATTTATTGAAGGGGTAATGCGGTTGAAACACTGAATAGGTTCGCTGGGATCGGTTGGAGGCTTATCTGCTGATAATGGGGGAGTGTGGGTGATGACATCCCTACCCTCCCCCTGCCCTGTGGAGGCTATAGCCTGTTGGACGCGTTTTACAAATATGTCAGCAATTTTCTTGTGACCAGTGCCCTTCCAGACAAGGGAGCGCTCTCCCCCAGTTCCGTTGGGGCCGCTGTCTGAAGAGGAAGTTAAGATTCCTTCACATTCGTCAAGAAGGTTGTCGATTCTGTCCATAACACAGTTATTGGCTACATGCTTATGTCTCTTCCACTTGTTTTTAACACCGCCCCTGCCCCACCCTCTATTGCTTTCCTTTTGCCCATTGAGCTATAATTGATGGATAAATGTTCTATAAAAAGTTAGTTCAATGATACACCTACAAGAAGATACAATAGTGGCAAGAGTCAACGGTGCCTGCTTAGAGAAAATGTTAGGGGGGTGGCCCAGCCCAGACTCCTCCGGGCTACATTGGGCATTCGCCCAGGCGTAGCCTGCCCTCGTCCCATGCTGCAAAGTGCCCCCATGCTCTATATAGCGCTCGATGGTCCGGTCAAGTGGATGCAGGTGCTGGTAAGATGGCCGCCTCCAGGGGCCACAAAGCAGTCTGGGATATGTAGTCCCTTTCAAAGTTCCAGGTGTGTCCCACGCCGCAAAGTGCCCCCACTCGCTATATAGCACTCGTTGGTCTGGTCAAGTGGTTGCAGGTGCTGGTAAGATGGCCGCCTCCTGGGGCCACAAAGCAGCCTGGGATATGCAGTCCCTTTCAAAGTTCCAGGCGCGTCCCGTGCCGCAAAGTGCCCCCACACGCTATATAGCGCTCATTGCTCTGGTCAAGTGGATGCAGGTGCTGGTAAGATGGCCGCCTCCTGGGGCCACAAAGCATTCTGGGATATGTAGTCCATTTCAAAGTTCCAGGCGCGTCCCGCCCTGCAAAGGGCCCCAATGCGTTATATAGCGCTCGTTGGTCTGGTCAAGTGGATGCAGGTGCTGGTAAGATGACCACCACCTGGAGTCACAAAGCAGTCTGGGATATGTAGTACTTTTCAAAGTTCCAGGCGCATCCCGCGCCGCCAAGTGCCCCCACGCGCTAAATAGCGCTTGTTGTTCTGGTCGAGTGGATGCAGGTGCTGGTAAGTTGGCCGCCTCCTGGGGCCACAAAGAATCTGGGATATGTAGTCCCAGTCAAAGTTCCAGGTAATTTGAGTTGTTACAGGATTCCATATGTCCTTGGTGTATTGTTGTAACTATGTGAAATGAAGAAGTTATGGCTTAACTACACTAGGCTTGCTTGCCTTTGCTTTACAACATTTGTCATAGCCTGGTATTTTAAATCAGAGTAAAATATTTGTATGTTTTGAGTATGTGTTTTTGATTGGTGGTAAGCAACTTGACATTAATAAATTGTTGTTTGTTTAGTGTGTGACTATGTTGTTGTGGATAGGGGACCTGTATCATGTGGCAAAGTCACCTTGTCATGGTATGGTCAGAGTGGTTGGTCAACTTGGTTCTTGGTATTGTCGGTGTCAATTAGATTGCTTAGTTTGTGTATTACAATGTTTATATTGAAGAACCTACTTCATGTTTGGTTGTGACATGATGTTGGCACTTAACTGGCACTACCTCGTGTTGTTGATGAACAAGATGTAATGAGCCTTATGTTTATATGGTGGAAGTGTTATCTTGTGACTTTGATAACCATTCCTGAATTTCTGTTTTTCAACATCAGCACTGGCAGGCGAAGGAGACTGGACACACCAAGTGGGGAAGTTACTGGCCACGGGACCTCCAGTCACAACACCACCAGCACTGAGGGACCCAGTGGCCTGGAGGGCGAGAGGAGTGCAACGGGGGAGACCAGATCAACTACATCTTTGGATTACTCCTCCAGTGGCCACTCCCTAGTGGAAACATACCCATCTGGGACAAGCCCAGTACCATCTCTGTCCACCACCCCCCATTCTATCATCACCCTCCTTGTAGCTCACCACCCAGTTGGTTGTGCTCGTCCACCCAAGAGGATGGGAGCCTCCTTTGCAGCGGGCACCTCTGCCCCAGACCTTGTTAGCCCTGATGCCCTCAGTGAGGAGGCTATTGACCTCCTGAGGTCAATCTCTGTGGGTCAGTCAACTATTGTGAATGCCATCCAGGGACTGGCAACTCAAATACAATAGAGTAATGTGTTCCTGGAAGTGCACTGGAATGGCCTACAAAGATCAATTTCAGGCGCTGGTCTCCACACTGATGGCAGCCAGTCACCCCTTGTCTACCGGTCCCCCTCCACCTTTCTCTTCCTAACCCAATTTACCCTTTACTCTGACCCAACCAAAGCACACAAACAGGCATGCATCTACCTCAACACCAAAGGGTAGCTCTGACAAACATAAGCACCACAAGACATGCCAGCAGCATGCACACAGACAACATCCACCTGCAGGTTCAGCAACAGTCACGACCTGCCCTGACACCCTCACTACCCTGAGCATCACAGACACAACACCTGGCACACCTGCTGACACCAAACCAACATTCACTGCTATAGCCACCACACCTCGCCTACTCACAGACAGCACCCCAGCAGACCCTCAGACATCCACCCCAGTCACCACACTTGCAGACACCACAACCACAGACATGCCTACATGCAGCACATCCACCATACCTGCAGTCACCACCCCAACAGACAGCAACCCACCCACCACGGCATCCCCCAGCACCTTCATCTCCCCTCAGCCCAAGAGACATAAACACCCACACTCACCCACCCAACAAACTCCCACAAGAACACCTCCCACAAACACGCACCCAAAATTTCCACACCGACACATCATACAACCACTCCCTCACCCTGCACACCAAAACCCCCTTCTTATGACCGTCACAGTGTGTCCAAAATAACTTTCCGTGCTGTGTTTGACCTTTTCCCTACACCTTTGTGACACCCCTAAAATGATTTTTCCCTCCCCAAGGCCATCCCTTCTACCTCCAAGGCCTCCCGTACACCCCTGCCAGTACCCATGCCCCTGCCCCTGCCAAAATGAAGTCCATCCCTCCCAAAAAGATCTAACCCCCTCCCAAGCCAAAGCCTAAACACCCCGTCCCAAACCCCCACAAATCCCTGAGGTGCCTGCCTGCCCCATTGATGCCTCTACCTGTGGAGGTTACTGGCAGTCAGGAGTCAAGTAGGGACACCATTTTGTGCCTTAGGTGCTTTTTGTCATGGAAAATGGACTGGCAAATGGCCTTGCACATATTTATTTTCATATTTATTATTTGCATAAATAAATATAACCAAACAGTGGTTAGTATTTTGGTTACATCTTTATCCTGCATTCCCTTTCCTAAGTTTGAGTTGTTCATGGCTGACATTGTTTGTGTGCCGGTTTATGTGTGTGTGTACTGCGTGATGTATTGTCTGAGCAGTCTGTGAGGTTGTGTGTAGTGCTTTCATCTTCCAGGAATAGGGTGTATTTTGTGTGATGAGTATGTGTATTTAGCGTATTGTCTTAGTGATGATATGTGTTTGTCATAGTGCTTGGTGACCTGTGTGTTTAGACTGTTTGAGTCTGTGTGTATTATGCATGGCATGATAGGTTTGGTGTACTGTGTGTGTGTGTGATATGTGTGTAGATTGATAGGTTGTGTGATGGTGTAATTGTGCATGTTCCATCACAGATGGTTGTACATTGTGTTGTTTGTGTGTGAAGTCTCTGGCCAGTGTCGGTAGTGAGTGTGTGGCATGTGTTTATATTTTTTCGCTTGTTATGTTGTTACAAATTCGTATGTTGTATGTGTATTTGTGTGGCTGGGCCTGTGCTGTGTTGCTGTCTGCAACTGTGTGTTCTTGATGTGTGGTGTGTGTGTATGTGCCGGTGGCAGTGTGCTTGCTGTGTATGTGTGGGTGTATGTGCTGCTGTGTAAGTGTATGTGTCTCTGTACTCTTGTGTCTGAGTATAGCTCTTGCACCCCCACCCTGTGGTATGTTATGTTTCACTTCAACATCATTCATTTGACATATGTTACAGGTGAGTGTGGGTACTCACGGTTGTTGTCGCCCTCGTTGATGGTGATTTCATTGTCTTTCTGTGAGCAGGATCAGCTGGATGATGTCTAGTTGTGATTCACAGCTCTGGACGAGATGGCTTCCTGGAGGTGAGTGGCTCCTTTTATATTGTTATGACTGGTGTTCTGTGGTGGTCTGACTGTGGCGGAAATGTTGGCAGTGAGCAACCTTGTAATGAGTCAGGTGGATACATGATCTCCCCCGGACTGGTGGTGGCTCCAATTGTCTGCGGCGGTCTGACCACACAGGCAGTGCTTTGGCAGTCTTCTGTGTGCACCACAGTCAAACACATAATTTGGTAGTCTTCTCCAACAGGCTGTTTGTGGTTGGACCGCCACCACCAACATGACGGTCCTCAGACTACCAAACCTGTAAAGAGGGACCTCATGTCATCCAGAGGTGGCAGAACAAACTTGTTACATAAACAATAGTAGACAGCTGTAAAAAACGCATTTGTGTATGCAAGGTGAAGGTCCTTGTAGAATGTTACAGAAAGCTCCTCTAGTAGGCCCACTTTGTGAACAATGTCATTCAATATAAACAAATCCACATTTTGCCACATGTAGTGTAAGGCAGAAATATAATGGGAGAATAAACAAAATGATTAACCATTATGACAACCATTTTAGACAAGACGGAGTCAAGGCCTACCTAAGGCATAGTTAGCTTAAGCCAGAAAAGCAAACTTTAGCATTTCATAGCAAATGCATTTAAATTGTAATAGTTTCTTGTCAATACGCACATATGAATTCCAGTGTAGATGAATCGGTCTGCATAATATTAGTAATGTACATTGTGATTTAATCATACAAAAGCACCCACATTGGTTAAATGTTACCAGGCCTGCCATGGGGTGCCAACAAGGATATTATTTCATAAACCATAACTGGATTGTGATTAACTGCTGGAACTTGGGAATCAGCAAGAAAAGAAAAATCACACGACCGTGAGGTATTTGCAGGCTTCTATCACTTTGTACTCGGTTTGAGCCTCTGGTGTAGTCCCATTCACAATGGAAAATAATAGATCTATGTTATGAAAACATGTAGGTCTAAAACAAATTATTTTCTGATATTAATGAAGGAGTTGGACTCAACATGTTCTGTCTCATCACTTTAACATCAGCAATGATTGGCTGTAGCACTTGCAGGTTGCAGTGCTTGCTCAGTAAAGCAGGAGAGGGCTATAGGCACCCCCTGCTAGCTCAATAGAGGCGTGGCAAACACTGAATCCTGGTTTTCAAATGCGGTCTCCATGAAGGTCAGATTCATGGGGTGATGTAACTTTCCTTAAGTGAGGTGGTCTATTTCGAGAATCCTCATACTGGTGGAAGGAGATTTCCTATTTTTAACTGCTTTCAGTATGATAAGCTCAAATGAAGGTCAGGTGATTGACTGCATGAACAGAACTTTTACGTAGTCCCTTCAGCTCAGGCACATCAAGGCCAGGCGTGGCCCGTCCTTTAGGGCGGAGGGGCCACGCCCCCCCACCTTTTGCCTGAACAAAGGTCAGCCTGGCAGACACTCTTCATTTTCAGCTCAGACAGCCAGGAGTGAGACATGCGCGATTTGTGCAGACTCCTGGCTGCCTGAGCTGAATTTTGCTGGGCTGAGGAGGTCACAGCTCCTATGGGCGTGACCTCCTCAGCTCAGCAAAGGTGCCTCGAGGCCCTACCCTGGGTGACGAGGAAAGTGTCAACCATTGACACTCACCCTGGGCGCTTCAGGTTTAAGCCCTGAAGCGCCGAGGGCGATTGTCAATCAGTGACACTTCGTCACAGAGTGGGGTGGGGTTAGCAGTCTCACTGACCCCATCCCACTCTGTGACGAGGCTGGGACTGCTGCCTTCCCTCATTGGCTGACCTAAGGTCAGCCAATGAGGGAAGGCAGCAGTCCCAACCCACCTGGGACCTCGAAGCTGAAAGTAAGTGTGTGTGTGTGAGAATGTGTGTGTGATGTTTTAAAATGAATGTTTGATGCATGCGTGCATGTTTGAATGTTATGAGTGTGAATGGATGTGGGTGCATGCGTGTGTGAAATAATGAGTGTGTGATGTTTTAAAATGAATGTTTGGTGCGTGCGTGCATGTTTGAATGGTATGAGTGTTGTTAATGGATGTGCATGCGTGCGTGCATGTGTGTGTGAAAGAATGAGTGTGTGTGAACTTTTAAAATGAATGTTTGGTGTGTGCGTGCATGTTTGAATGTTGTGAGTATTGTTAATGGATGTATGTGCGTGCATGTCTGTGTGTGAAAGAATGAGTGTGTGTGTGTGTGCTCTTCCCACCTGCCCCCCTCCCTCCAAAAGCTGCCGGCTGTCACTGATCAAGGCACTAAGCCACTGAGCTCTCTGTATAGGGTGAAGTTAACATGAACACAGGTTGCCTGAACTTGAAGAGAAACTAGGGGAGGCCTGCCTGCAAAGTGGGCCGCAAGAGGTCAGAGGATAACCCTGCCAAGGTCACAAAGTGAAGATAGGAGAAGATGCAGGTGTGGCAAACACTGCCTAACCCCTTGTCTCCAACAGTCTTTTACAACTGGACAGCAAGGAGCCAGGTTGGATGGAGCAAACGTTTTAAAAAGACAGGTGAAGCCTTAGACCAGTGCTGTCAGTGGCATAAAAAAAGAGAATCGATGAGAGAGATGCAATGAGAGGATTCAAGGGGCAGTGTGGGTACTTACCCGGCATAGCAGGAGCCAGTGAGCACGGTCATGAGCTGAATGATGGGACCACCCCCTCCACAGGACAAGGGATAACAGCAGGTGACAAATTGTCTTTGTTGCCTGACGGCAGAGCTAGCCCAACAACAGACAACGGAGGTGTCTTAGCAAAGTCTTAGCAAAGACCCAGCACTCGTAGCCTAGGCCCGCCTGTTGCCCGGCTAGACAGTAGTGAGTTAAGCCTAACCAAGATGGAGGATCCAGGGCTGCACTCTGAACGAGAATGAAAATATTTCTGCATGACAATCAGCAAAGAAAACAACTTTGGCAGGTTGCCTGCGAACGAGCTAGAAATTGTCAAATGTTGAATGAATTGCGGCCTTTACTTTCAAATAGAAACTGTCAATTTGTGTATTGTATGGTCACAAGAAGCGAGAATTGGACCCAGTGCCTGGGTTAACTTCAGTGCTAATAGTTACACATATTACTACCAAGAGATGCTAATATCTACCAGTATTAAAAAGGGTCAGCAGGCAAGTGTTCTGTGCTAGAAGACCTACAGGGTATGATGGCTAAGAGTAAAGCAAATTCTTTTTTCAGATAAATATGACCGTTTGTAATGGAACATCTGTGAATCAGACACACATTTTGTATGTAGAATATTATTTATAATCTACCAATGTACAGCTTGGCAATTTTCGCACCCTGGTCTTGATCCCATGGGCTGAAAACAACAAATGAAAATTCGATAAAAGAGGTGAACTTAAGTGTCTGCACTGTTTAAACAAGAAAAACAGGTACCAGTATTAGCACCTTATTTGGTGTTTTAATTTTAACCTAGTTATATTACTCAGTGTTTTACTATAAGCCAGGTTGACACTCTGGACAAAAGTAAATGGCTCTTTCCATGCAAACCAATATAAAGAGAAGTCCTGCCACCACAAACAACTAACTTTATTTAAAGCGCCTTTGAAATGGTGCAAAATGTAATGCTTTCAGTGTTTAGCATCTCATACAACACCACAAAGGGATATGTGTCAATGCCAGTTCCCCTTAAATGTAATCAACAATCAACTATTCTCACGCTAAAATTGGCGCTGAAACCTTCATTAATTAATAAGATTAATTGACTGGTCTGTATATGAAGAGAACAGGAGCTCTGCAGCGAACTGCAGTCTAAAGCCACTGGGATGGGAACGAATTGATACAACTAAACATATGACGTGAGGTCTGTCAAAGATGGTTTAAAGAAGGGCAAACTGGTGCTTTCTAGAGCGAACACAGTATGTATTCATTCTGGCAATAGGTGGTGGACCATTGTGTCAAATGCGATGTACAGGTAAAAGAGCACTCGCATGGCCAATACTCCGAGCTAAGATCTATACTATGAGTCAGAAAGCCTGTCTCAGCCCTATGACTCTTCTGATGGAAGTGAAATAAGAGGGCTTCATTGAGGCAATTCAACAAGTACTTAGTCACCGCACTTTCATACATTTTGCTAACCACCGGATGGCCCACAAAAGATCTGAAGTGTCTAGGGGTCCATGAATCTAAGATAACTTATTTTAATAGGGGGTATTTGAGAAGCGTGTATGCTTAATATGTAACTTTGAAGAACAGAGCCAGCTCACGGCTAGACCTTGAAGAACAATGGTAGGATTCTGTCTAAACCATAGGCTTCTGGCTGGACTTTAAGAGACGACCAGTAGGTTACTGGCTAGAACTCAAGGGACAATGGTAGGATTCTGGCAAGACCTTGTGGGATACTGGTAGGATCCTGGACACATAGGATTCTGGCTAGATCTTAAGGGATAACTGTCAGGACTCTGGCTAGACCGTAAGGGACACTGGTAGGATTCTGGCTATACTTTGTGGGATACTAGGAGAATTCTGGATAGACCTTTCAGGACACCGGTAGGTTTCTGGGTAGATTTTAAGTGACAATGTTACTATTCTGGCTAGATATTAAGGATTAACTGGTAGGAGTCTAAAAAAAAATGCCATTACAGATCGTAATTAAACAGTGACTTGGTTTATTAGGAGTGACCAGGTAGGTGTGAAAAGCATGCCCCAGTCTAGGGCTTAAAATCAAGACAAATTTTAAGGCATATTAAGGAACATCCACGTATTCATCTGCACTTTCTGGACTCCATGGATTCACTGGATCCCAATCAGCTTCAGCCAACTGAGCAAAAAGATCTTAAAGACTATCCAAGATTTAAAGACTTGTAGGACTTGGACAAATTACAAGCCTAAGTCTGCCAAATCGTTGTCAAGTGCTCCTGTTCACCAGCTAGCCAGCTGGCCTGATGGCTGAGGGTGCTGAGAGTCTCAGTGGGTGAGAAACAAGGAACCAAGGGAAGCAGCCTGTGGCTGGGTGGGTTTCCTCACACACCTGCATCTGAAGTAGTTGGTGCATACATAAGGAGCAAACCAGCATTCCAGCATCCCTGAAACCAGCAATTCACTTATGCACCTATATTTACCTAGATCTAAGGTTGTAAAACCTGAGGTTGCTCACAAGGAGTTCTAAAGTTTTGGAAGCATGGGAGAGGCTCAGTTAGGAAGATTGCATAAATATGAGATCAGGGAGAGCGAGGCAAACTGGATTATTGAAAAGTAACAAAAGGAAATGGATTTGCAAAGGGACAAATGAAGTAATCAAAAAAAGAACCTTAGGTGAGGGTAATGTTTCACCCCCTCACCCAACTCTGGTAGCTGTAGAGCCGGCCACCACCTCCAAAACAAAGGAGCACCAGCCAAGGATTTACACAAAATTCTCCTTCATGAGGGACACAGGGGCTCTGCTATGTCTGAAGAAACAAGGACCTCTATGCTCTTCAATCTCCTTTGCATCCAGTGGTTATAGAACAGCCCAACCCATTGAAGATGACTGAAGGAAATGTAAGTGATATTAAAAACTCTCCATTTACTAGAGGCTACCAAGGAGTATTGGCTTCTGGAGGATTACGAATGAACACGGCCCTGGGAGATATAAACACACTATTTCTTGATCACTTTACAGCAGAGGTTACCACAGGAATATCAGCTATACAGAGAATTGTTTGCAATGATGCAATACTTCCAGGGACAGCAGAGGCTAAAAGGGCTCCACTTAAACCAACAGTTGTCATCTTATCAGACTTAAATACTCCTTGGAAATTACTACAAAAACTATGTGCACCTTTAATATCTGTAATTGAAACTGAGAGACCTAGACACAATAACGAACCAACCTCAGCAGCAGCCTGCTTTAAGGAAAGTCTGTCAATAAGCCCTGGTCTAAAATTCCTAGCAGTCAATGAAATCTCAGACGGTTGCAAATCGGATGACCTGGTTACAACGAACTTATTTACATTCAAATGAACCTCCCTGAGTACCACCAAACCTGAATCATAGCAGGACAAGCCAAGTGTTGGACCTGACAGCCTTAGGGCGATCATCCTCCAACTTTTCGCCTGCCTCCCTCCACTTTTCTGACACTGTTCTTGCTCGTTTTGGGTCTCTGCTCACTTTACCACTGTTAACCAGTGCTGAAGTGCATATGCTCTCTCCCTTAAACATGGTAACATTGGTTCATTCCCAATTGGCATATTTGATTTACTTGTAAGTCCCTAGTATAGTGCACTACATGTTCCCAGGGCCTGTAAATTAAATGCTACTAGTGGGCCGGCAGCACTGATTGTGCCACCCACATAAGTAGCCCCTTAGTGTCTCAGGCCTGCCATTGCAAGGCCTGTGTGTGCAGTTTCACTACCATCTCAACTTGGCATTTAGAAGTACTTACCAAGCCTTAAACCCTCCTTTTTCTACATATGAGTCACCCCTAAGGTAGGCCTTAGGCAACCCATAGGGCAGAGTGCTATGTAGGTAAAAGGCAGGACATGTAGCTGTGTGTTTTATATGTCCTGGTAGTGGAAAACTCCTAAATTCATTTTCCCCTACTATGAGGACTGCTCCTTTCATAGGCTAACATTAGGGCTACCCTCATAGACTGTTTGAGTGGTAGATCCCGATCAGAAAGAAGTAGACAGGTCATATGTAGTATAGCCAGAATGGTAATACAAAGTCCTGCTGACTGGTAAGGTTGGATTTTATATTACTATTTTAGATGCCACTTTTAGAAAGTGAGCGTTTCCCTCCACTTAAAATCCTTCTGTGCCTTACATCCTGTCTCCAATCCACATCTGGGCTGAGCTGGTTGACAGCTCCCTTGTGCATTTCACCCAGACAACCACAAACACAGGATGCTCAGTCAAACCTGCACATATCGGCATACTGAATGGGTCTTCCTGGGTTGGAAATGTTGAGGACCTGACACATACATTTCAAAGGACAGTGGCCTGCCCTCACAAGATGGACTGCCAGAGCCCCTACTGGGATCCTGGCAGACAGGGTTGTACCGAAACGGGACCTTCTGCACTTCAAAACCACTCTTTCATTTGAAGTCTCCCCCACTGCAAAGGCACTTTTGGGTATATAAACTGGGTCTCTGACCCTACCAACTTAGACACTTCTGGACCTGAATCTGCAACCTGTCAAGAGGAGCTGCCTAGCTGCCCAAAGGACTTATCTGGAGTGCTTTGCTCTAAAGGACTGCTGCCCAGCTGTTGCCCTGCTGCCCTGCTGCCCTCTGACTTTCCTGAGAAGTGCTCTCCAAGGGCTTGGATCGAGCTTGCCTCCTGTTTTCCGAAGTCTCAGGGTCAAAAAGACTTCATCTCTTCAAGGAACTCCTTGTGCGCTGAAAATCGCTGCACAGCCTGCCGGAAATGACACACAGCCTTGCCTGTAATGAGAAAACCGCTGGACAGCTGAAACGGAATGGCAGAGCCTGAGGTCTGAGTGAAGAAAAGATGCAGCGCTTGCCTTGCAGCTGGAACTTCGACACACAGCCCTACCGGATGGACGCAGAGCTGAACTGGAATGATGCAGCCCGGCTTCCCGAGTGAAGGATCGATTCAGCGTCTGCCATGCAACAGAAAATTCAACGCATTGCTTACCGGATCGACGCAACAACTGTGACGTCCTCACATCGTCCCTGGGCATCAAAGAGAAACCTGCATTGCAGCAAGGAACCAAGCCTTTGTGACGGAAATCGACGCAATCCCCTTATAGCGAGGAAAGAAATGATGCATCGTTTGTGCCAGGCTGGAAATTCCGATGCACACCTTTTTTTTCCACGCATCTCCTCCTCTGTGGTCTCCATGCGTGTACTTTTTGATGCAAACCCGCTACTTTGTGCTAACAGGAGACCATTGTTGATTTCTTACACTTAAGACTCTTTTTAATCTTGCAAAAGTGATAATTTGGATTGTGTGTGACTTACCCTGACTAGGATTGTGGTACCTATTTGGACAAGGGTGTATACCTCTGCCACCTAGAGACCCCATTTCTAATGCCAAGCTATGGAGGTAAACTCAGTGAATATTTCCTGGCTATGCTCTCATCTTAAAACAGTCCTCCAATAGTGCCCTTGACAAAGACTCCCCCTCTGAGAGGCCCAAGAGTTCAGATATTGAGACAGCAATTGGTGACATATGAAATACATTATATTTGACAAGGCAAGGATGGGAAGAACTGGTAACTTCATAAACTCCAGAACTATTTCAGGAGAAGGGCAGCAAACTGCCAGAAACTTAGAACACTAAGTAGAAGCTGGAAGGGACAGACAACATAAGGTCCTCCCTATTAAACACTATGCAACTGTCAATTAATGAAATGCAATATCAATCCAATAAAATGGACATGCAACTATCAGTACTTCATTCTTGCTCGTTTCAAACATCGATACCAGGCTGTCTGACATGAATAGTTTGATTAGAAAGGCCCAGGCTGAAACACAACTAACTCAATCATTTTGCAACTGTATCACAATAGTTGATAAATTCTAACATTACCAGCCATGATAGGTAATCTCCTGTCTGATATAAAAGAGGTTCTAAAAATGGACATCAGCTCAGGCAAGCCCCATGCAGGATAATGCAACAACTGACCAAACAGCTGAGAAGGCAGAGAAAGTAGAGGAGGAAACAATCAGCAAGGAAAATGTCCAAGAACAGAAAAAGCTCTTACAGAAGCACATAGATAAGGAAAACCAAGAGACTTACAGGCTTTCATACAGTGGAGGAATCAACTTTCAGAAAGGACCTCCCTCTGTTAGAGCAGTTAGAGAAGGATAAAGCAGGGTCAACAGTAGCATGCTCTTCAAAGCAACACCAGAAACAGAAGAGGAAGGGTAGGAAAAGAATGACTGATATAACAGTGTTCTTCCATACTTGCCCTGTAATACCAGAGGCAAGAGCCGAGTGGAGAGGGGAACCAGCATAATAATAGCAGTTAACACACAGAATATCACTAACCTGTCCAGTACAAACTTCAAAACAATTGAGGAGGACCAAGGGAGTGGGGGAGGCATCAGCCAGGATGACCGAACATTGAGCGAAATAGAGGAGGGGACAGTAGCTGCGGAGGAGGAACCTTCAGCGCCAATCTTAGCTACTGGAAGTACCTTAGAGTTCGTATAGACAGGGGTACCAACTCCACTGGAAGCAGATGAACGGTTACACCAAGCTAACTGCTCAAATCATTCACAGATACAGCCAGAAGCTAGAATGACCTTGTTTGTCCCGGGGTATAAGTCCAGAAGCGGGGGCATCCTCAATAGAGGAAGTACTGTGTGACTACTAAATTCAATTAGCAGACTCACAGATTTAAAATCCCATGATCTGGAAGTGACTGAATTTAAAGAGTACAAACACCTCTCAGAGAATGAGGTAACAAAAGCAAAGAGGATCATGGACGAGCAAGTGCAAATAAATGCCTGGGGGAACAAAGTGATGCCTTTCCAAAAAACAGGGTATCCAGCTCCCTTGCTTCCAGAATGCAAAGAACAGCTAGTCCCCCTCCCCAGGTTTATTGCGACGAGGACACAATCTGTACTTAGATGGGCTTGTAGTACTTACCCAGAACTCAAGTGAACAAGTGATGGCTGGAGGGAGGGTAAAGTCAAGGATGATATTTCAACATTTGATGGTTGGGGTTGGTTAGCCAGAACACTAAACACTTGGAGCAACAATATTTGACTTGGAAGAAAAAAGTCACCAACAGATAATATTTTTTTACTGTTATGCTCCTGGAACATTAACGGCTTGGGAAGAAAAATAAGGGATTCTCGGTTATTGCAATACTTCCAATGTTTTGATCTTTTATTTCTACAAAAGACATGGGCCCTCATTCTGACCTTGGCGGGCGGCGGAGGCCGCCCGCCAAAGTCCCGCCGTCAGATTACCGTTCCGCGGTCGAAAGACCGCGGCGGTAATTCTGACTTTCCCGCTGGGCTGGCGGGCGGTCGCCTTCAGACCGCCCGCCAGCCCAGCGGGAAAGAGGCTTCCACGATGAAGCCGGCTCGGAATCGAGCCGGCGGAGTGGAAGCTGTGCGACGGGTGCAGTTGCACCCGTCGCGTATTTCACTGTCTGCGCAGCAGACAGTGAAATACATGTAGGGGCCCTCTTACGGGGGCCCCTGCAATGCCCATGCCAGTGGCATGGGCACTGCAGGGGCCCCCAGGGGCCCCGCGACCCCCCCTACCGCCATCCGGATCCCGGCGGTCCGACCGCCGGGATCTGGATGGCGGTAGGGGGGGTAGGAATCCCCGCGGCGGTGCAGCAAGCTGCGCCGCCGCGGAGGATTCAATGGGGCGGCGGTACACTGGCGGGACCCCGCCAGTGGTGCCGGTCCGACCGCGGCTTTACCGCCGCGGTCGGAATCCCCATTGGAGCACCGCCGGCCTGTCGGCGGTGCTCCCGCGGTCCTCCGCCCTGGCGGTCAAAGACCGCCAGGGTCAGAATGACCACCATGGTTACAACAATCGTTTCATCTGCAAGGATTCAAAACTTATCATCTCCCAGCTGCAAAAAGAGCTAAATTTGGACATTTGAAAGGTAACCTTGAAATATCTACTTCAATAAAGAGCATTTACGCAGCCAACGTACTGGATACAAAGACAACTTCAGCAAAGGCCATGCTATCACTGGCTATAAGAAGTAATAATAATGACTTACATTTGGTGCTCATAAATGTGTACCTCTACCCTTGTGATGAGATCAATGGAGCGAATTTGCTGAGAGATGAATTAACAAGGATACTAACGGAGGAGCCTTTGCCAAATTTAGTACTAGCATGCCACTTTAACATGCACTTGCTGGATCAGAAGGCGATTACTTCTTGGAAGAACATTTCTCTGCATGGAACATTCCATACCAGGAAAGTGGTAAGCGGGGAAAGCAAACCACATTAGCCAAGAATCTACTGAGAGATTAAGAACATCTATGTTTTTGTGCTCTAAACGGATGCTTCCCAGGAGATCGCTTTCCTGCAGCTTCCTTTGATAATGCGCTAGCCAGTACTATAAAAGACTACACTTTGGTAAACATCTCTTTGATTTGCAAAGTTATAGATTTTCATTTAGGAGCAAAAGATCACCATGTCCACCTCCCACAAGAAATCAGAATGAGTGTGCAAGGTGTTATTTTAAATAGCCCTGCATAGGTTTCTAGCTCCATTTATACAGTAAATATTAAAAGGATTAAATGCAAAACCCATCATCCTGATCAACTGCTGGTTATGGTGAAGAATCTTTGGGAAGAAAAGCGAAGTGCTGGCCCAAAAGCAATAAAAAGCTGGGAAAACATCACTAAATAATTTGAAGAAGCTAACTCCACAAATGAAGGGCCACAATTGATGGCAAGAGAAAACCCTTGCAGCGAGAACCCAATTATAACACAACCCATGTCAGCAAGCCACCTCCCTACTTCACAATACAGGCAAATTCAAAGTCTAAAGAAAGCAATAAATAGATCATTACCAAGACTTCACCTATACAGCCCGAGACCAATGTTCTAAAGGCGTTGAGGCAATTAAAAGTGGCTAAGAAAAAGATCATGTGACAATTGAAAAGGGAAGCAGAAGAGATGCTCTGGGTGAAGCTACTCCATGACATAAAAAGGAACAACAGTTCAAGATTCTGGCGAATGATTAACAGACTACAGAACCCCACAGTCCATGAAATTAGCTCTCATTTAACAGAAAAGGGCTGAGTCAATTTTCTCATGGATCATTTTTACATGGATCCTTCCAGTAGTGCACAGGAAAAAGTGATAACAGGTCACATGGATTGAGAAAATACTCACGATTTAGGTTATGCTCAGACAATCACAATTACGGGTGAACAGATCAAAAACAAGATAGCCAAAGGCATGAGGGAGGGAACACTCGAACAAGATGGGATCCCCGCAGTTCCATTCAAACTAAATCCAGATTGCTGGAGGGAAATATTGAAACTAGTATTTGAGCAAATTCTTCAAACAGAAATAATTTGTGCTTCCTGGAGGGGTTTGATTATTTCCCCAATATTTAAGAAAGGTGACAAGAATGAGCCACACAATTATAGGCTGGTCACATTAATAGACAACAACGCTAAATACTGAGCTGGCCTCATTTTAGAAGAACTGAAAGGTTGTGAGGTAAAAAATGCAGTCACCCCCCTCAATCAAACATGATTCAGCAAGCCTAAGGGGACTACCACAAACATACTAATTGTCTCCCTGCTGATTGACGTTGTAAAGGATGCCAAACTGCCATTATTACCTCTGCTTTTTCAATGATGCCTCAGCATTTGACCATATAAACAGGCAGAAACTGTGGGACAAATGTGCTAAAAGAAATATTCCATCTAGGCTTTTGAAGCAGTTGATTGTTCTATCTTAAAATACCTGGATCCAAGTGAAGCTGGGAGCAGGTGATTATCTGACAAGAAGGGTTCCAGCTAGTAAGGGGCTGAAACAAGAATGCATTTTAGCTCAGACCTTATTCAATCTCTTTATGTCAGCTATATCAACTGAGGTGGACAAGTGCAACTCTCATGTCCCAAAGATGGGTGGTCTTGCCCTTTTGAATTTATTATGTGCTGACAACCTTGTGCTTAGCTGAACTCTGGTTAGCCACCAGGGTTTACTTGACACTACCCAAGATCATTCTGTTAAAAATGGGCTGCAGATGAACATAGATGAATTGAAAGTCATTCAGTTAAATCAAACAAAGGTCAATAGAAAACATTACTGGCATCTGGCAGGACAACAGCTAGAAACAATTATTAAATACAAATACTTGGGGGTTATAATTGACAGCAATGGCATGTTTATTGTTTATGTTTATGTTTATGTTGTTTATGTTTATTGCGCATAAACAGGCATTCAAAAGAAGAGGAATTGCTATGGCGATAGCACTGTGAAATCTCAAGAACAAAATGGTGGGACCAAGTCTTAAGCCTTTGATTCAGGTGGTGCAGGCAAACTTCATTCCAACTATCACCTACGGAAGTGAATGTATGAGGGGCAGTGGCACAAGCATGCTGGATGGTATAGTAACAAGAGCATTGTGAATGATTTTTAACCTACCAAATTATACTTCACCAGCTGAAAGAAGACTGGTATTTGGCATGCAGTCACAACAACTTGCACGCAGAGGCGCTTATGTTAACAGCTGGTAAAGGATTAAGAGAGTTGAGCCCAGCACACTAAGGCCCTCATTACAACCCTGGCGGTCGGTGTTAAAGCGGCGGTAATACAGCAAACAGGCTGGCGGAAAAGAAAATGGGATTACGACCGTGGCGGAAACCGCCAACATAGACAGCCACTTTAACACTCCGACCACCACGGCGGAAGAAACAAAAAGTGCGGCGGTCACCACCAACAGACAGGCGGGAGACAAAGTACCGGCCACCCTATTACAAGAGGCCTATTCGCCACCTTTTCCCGGGGTGAAACCAACGCTATCAAAAGCACGGCAGAAACAGTACACAGAAGGGAAAACACTCACCTCTCAACACCCAACGAGGAACCAGGACGTCATGGAGCCCTAACTACACGTACTGCCCATGTTGGTTTACCTCCTCTTATACCAGGAGTCTGAACGGCGGCGGCTGCAGCGACTACGGTGAGTACTGCACCTACAACACAGGGGAGAGGGGAGGAAACAGAGTGACACACACACGCAACACGCAACACCCCCACCCTCACCCTCACACACAACAACATGCACACAAATACATGCAGCAACATTACATATACACCCCTGTGCCCACTGGAAGAACGCAAGGACAAAAGGAAATGATTGTAACCATTGTAATCAAGAACAATCCATTATTCAAAAGTCAGAATTCAGTATATACAAATATGTACACTAACTACACAAGTCCGGATAGTGTATTAATCATTGTCCGTCGACCACTGGGCCCAAAATGCCTGGGCGAGGCCCACACATGATGCCTGACTCAAAACGGAGAGAACACTGCTGGGGAATCAGATCGAAAATATACAGACACCTCAGGGGGAGGGAGTGGGGGGCACCTCAGCCTGATGAACGCACGACGCCACTGCTGCACAAGGGGTCTCCATGCCCTTTGATGTATCCTGGGGAGTGCAAATCCACAGTCTCTCAAGTCTCTCCAGTGGGTGGTTTGCCAACTGCTTTATCCTGGGGAGTGCAAAGCCACAGTCTCTCAAGTCTCTTCAGTGGGTGGGTTGCCCACTGCTTTATCCTGGGGAGTGCAATGCCACAGTCTCTCAAGTCTCTCCAGTGGGTGGGTTGCCCACTGCTTTATCCTGGGGATTGCAAAGCCAAAGTCTCTCAAGTCTCTCCAGTGGGTGGTTTGCCCACTGCTTTATCCTGGGGAGTGCAATGCCACAGTCTCTCAAGTCTCTCCAGTGGGTGGTGTGCCCACTGCTTTATCCTGGGGAGTGCAAAGCCACAGTCTCTCAAGTGTATAACAGTCTCCACTGGTTCTGGAGGGGGCCTGGTGCCCAGAGTGCTTCATCCTGCCAAGGACTGAGGTAGTGGATGTGATTCTCCACTGGTTCTGGAGGGGGCATGGTGCTCAGAGTGCTTCATCCTGCCAAGGACTGAGGTAGTGGATGTGATTCTCCACTGGTTCTGAAGGTGGCCTGGTGCTCACAGTGCTTCATCCTGCCAAGGACTGAGGTAGTGGATGTGATTCTCCACTGGTTCTTGAGGGGGCATGGTGCCCAGAGTGATTCATCCTGCCAAGGACTGAGGTAGTGGATGTGATTCTCCACTGGTTCTTGAGGGGGCATGGTGCCCAGACTGCTCCACGTGCAGTGTGGCCAGTACAATTCCCTCACCTGGGTGTGCGTGCCACAAGATTTGCGAGGTTCAGGTAGCATGATACGCCATGGAGGCAGCGACATACCCCACACTGCTACGGCTGTGCCTTCCACCTGCAGGTGTAAACAGTGATGGAAGAAATGCCTCATGGAAGCTGCCCAGGGTCCAGGAACTCTCCTCCAGCCTCAGACGACTGACCACTGGGGATGGTAGCCATGTCAGCGGTGGTGCCTGTGTCCGAGTACGCTGCAGGGCCGGTGGCGGTGCTTGCGGCAGTGTCTGGCGCGGCTGTGCTTGTGGCGGTGTCTGTTGCGGCGGTGCTTTCGGCGGTGCTGGCGGCAGTGCATGGGTCAGCACCTGCAAAGGGACACAGCAGGACGTTTCCTGCAGCCTCGGACAGCTGCCCACCGGGGAAGAGGCTGGGGACTGTCGCTGAGGCTGTAGACGTGCCGGGGCGATGCAGGTGGCAGTGCTTTCAACAGTGTCTGTCGCGGCAGTGCTTACGGCGGTGTCTGTCGCTGCGGTGCTGGCGGCGGTTTATGGGTAGGCACCTGCAGAGGGACACAGCAGGACGTTGATTGCAGCCTCAGACAACTGTCCACTGGGGAAGAGGCTGGGGACTGTCGCTGAGGCTGTAGAT
Organism: Pleurodeles waltl; assembly: GCF_031143425.1. Lineage (NCBI taxonomy): Eukaryota > Metazoa > Chordata > Amphibia > Caudata > Salamandridae > Pleurodeles > Pleurodeles waltl. The sequence goes on from NC_090438.1 coordinate 354,164,630, forward strand.
GTGCCGGGGGCAGTGCAGGTGGCGGTTGTGGTGGCGGTTGTGGTGGCGGGGCAGCTAGCGGTGTTCACCACCGTACAGGTTGGCGTGGTCTTGGACAGAAAGTGTGACACTGGTCCCTCAGTCGGTGCCACCATGCCCTCTCCTGACTTGCTCTTCAGCTTTTGGCCCTTCCTCAGCTCTGATGGTGCCACAGTTGTCTTGCCACTATCCCCTTTGGTTTTTGCTGAGCCCTTGGTGGCTGGTACTTTTGGCTTCTCCCTCTGGGATGTGGGCACCTTTTTCACCTTGGCAGGTGGCGGAATGTCCTTGCCCTCGCTACATGGCACACTGGCAGCCCTGATGAGTGGCGCACTCCATGACCCCGCAGTTGCTGGCACCACTGTGCCTGGGGATTTGGTGGCTGAGGTGCTGGACTGGGACCTGGAAAGCCTGGCCCTAGGGGAAGGACGGGGGGAGGTGTAGGGAAGAGGTCAATGTTAGCCAGGAAGAGTTTCTTAGACACACTGGGATGGGAAGATGGAGAGGGTTTGGAAGTGGAGGTAGACGTAGTGGTTGTAGGAGGTGTACGTCTGCTGAATTTGGGTGAAGGTACATGGGTCGGAGGCTGTTGTGAGGTGGATGGCTGTTGGGTGGGTGTGTGCCTGCGTTTGTGTACTTTGGGAGGAGGGCTCACAGACACACTGGGAGAGGACACTGGGGATGTGTGCATGGTAGTGGGGTTGGTGAGTCCACGTGAGCGGTGTGTGGTGATGGGCGTGCTGGTGATGGAGGCAGTGGCTGAGGATGTGGGGCATGCAGGTGTGAGTGGAGATGAGACAGGGAGGGAGGAGGAAGACGTGGAGGAGGGGGACACAGTGGAGGCAGTGGATGAAGCTGTGTCTGCATGAGGATGGTGCTTGTGTGAGTGCCTGTGGGATGTGTGGTGCTCATGTTTGCCTGAGCCACTCTTGTGTGTTGATGAGTGTGCATGCTGGTCTGATTGTGTGCTTGGGATAGGCTGAGGTACAAGGGATTGGGTCTGGGTGGAGGAAGTTGGAAGGGGGAGGCTGGACACAGGGACAATGGCTGCCATCAGTGCTGAGGCCAGAGCCTTTTGGGCTGCCTGGCCAGAATGAATGCCCTTGTTTGTTGCAAATGCCTCTCTACACCCTGGATGGCATTCACAATGGTAGATTGCCCGACAGTTAGGGATCTCAGGAGGTCAATAGCCTCCTCACTGAGGGCAGCAGGGCTGACTGGGGCAGAGCCTGAGGTGCCTGGGGCGAAGGAGATGTCCACTCTCCTGGGTGAGCGGGCACGGGACACACGCTGAGGGGCTGCTGGGAGGACGGTGCTGGTAGGGGGGTGGCGGCTGTACCTGTTGATGCGGTGGGCACAGAGGTGCCCGCCACCGCAAGGGAGCTCACATCAGAGGAGGAGTCGCTGTCACTGCTGTCTGCTCCTGTCCCCGCCGTGGAGTTTCCCTCGCCCTCCATCCCACTGGTGGCTTCGGACTCCATTGTTTCGCCCTCCAGAGCCAAGTGGGTTGCAGTTCTCTCCTGCTCTGGTGCCAATGCTCCTCCGCCTGATGATGCTATTGCACACAAGAACAGGGAGACCACAAAAAGGGGGGAGACAGAAGAAAGACATGTTCAGTGCATGCAACACCACTACTGTTGGTGGACACAATACACATGAAGCAGCCCTCTGCACTACCCCATGCACTAACAGTTCCTAGAAATTTCAGCTGACCATGGGGTACAAGGCCTAAGACCAATTGCTGGACACCTGGAAGTCAAAGGAGCCTGACTAGGTGTAGATAGCTTTTACCACTGGTGGGGTTGGGGTGCCAAAGAGCCTGCCTCACAACGGACCTTGCCTACCAACTTCGCCCTGGCCTAGGGGAACCCATTGCCCACCTCCCCCACCCAGACACCTCGTAATGCGCGCAGAGTCAGCTGAATGAGAGAGTACTCACCCCCTTGTGGCTGCTGTGATGCCCTCAAGTGCCCATCCAACACCGGATAGGCCACCGCCAGAATCCGGAACATCAGGGAGGTCATGGTGCACCCCTCCCACGATGGGAGGCCATCCCCAGCTGGGCCTCCGCCGTCTTCTTGCTCCAGCGGCGCAGGTCCTCCCATCTTTCAGTGGTGGGTGCTCTGTCTGTGGTAGACCCCCAGGGTCCCGACGTCCTTGGCGATTGAACGCGAAATACCTTTCTTCTGGTGGGCGCTGACCTAGAGGAATGGTACAGGGGGAAAAGGAAATTACTTACCCATCTGTACCGTCATACTCATTGCCCCCCAGTTCCCACCCTTGCCCTGACACTCATACACTCCCCATCCGCACATGCAGGCCTCAGCGCCCCCCGTATCTTCCATCCACACCACTCAAAACAGGCATTGCCCATGCAGCATGCTCACAGTGTACTCACCTGTTTGTCTGGAGGACCGTACAGTTGTCTGTACTGGGGGAGGACCCCATCCACCAGTTTCTCCAACTCCTCCGAATTGAAGGCAGGGGCCCTTTTCCCAGACACATGAGCCATCGTCGCTTCCAGACTGAGGTCACAGCAGCACTTGCAGTGTAGGTCCTCTCCTGTTGAAGGTCAGGTATCAAGTGAGTGAACAGACAGAAAATGGCGGTCACGTCCGCGGCAGTGTGTACCGTCACCGCCGGCGTACATCGTTATTGGCTCCTGGGACCCATAGGGCCCAATGTTAACCAATGCTGAATTGCGCTGCGGTCTTCGACCGCCCATCGCGATGGTGTAGAATGCCAGCGCAGTTACCTCATATCCTCTTATCCCACCTTACAGGTCAGGCAGCTGCCATTTCAGGAGGCCACATGGGATGGATGTTAACTGCGTCACACCTATCTAGGCCGGGAATATAGACAGATACCGGCACATTGCGGATTAATAACGTTTCTGAAAATAAGACCTCAGTGTTGGATGACTCTCTGCTCGCTGTTCTCCTCCATAGGGCACATGCGCTGGGGCAGATGATGAGATGGCGGCATCCTCCGGTGTATAGACCCCTGGTGGACCTGTCGACAATGGAAGAGAGACACATCCTGGTCACATATAGACTTGATTGTGCAACAATCCAGTCACTGTGTGCCCAGTTGGAGCCGGACCTGATGTCAGCTATCCGCCATCCCACAGGAATCCCCCCTCTAGTGCAGGTCCTGTCTGTACTCCATTTCCTGGCCAGTGGGTCTTTTCAAACAACAGTGGCCATGGCATCACGGATGTCCCAGCCACTGTTCTCTAACGTGCTGTCCAGAGTGTTGTCTGCACTGCTGAAACACATGCGCAGCTACATCGTTTTCCCTCAGGTGGAGGATTTGCCCACAGTGAAAGGTGACTTCTATGCCCTGGGACATATCCCCAACATCATTGGTGCCATTGATGGTACACATGTGGCATTTGTACCCCCACCCAGCAGAAATGAACAGGTGTATGGAAACCGGAAGAGCTACCATTCTATGAATGTGCAGATGGTGTGTTTGGCAGACTAGTTCATCTCCCATGTCAATGCCAAGTATCCTGGATCTGTGCATGATGCTTACATTTTGAGGAATAGCAGCATCCCTTATGTGATGGGCCAACTCCAGAGGCACCGTGTGTGGCTAATGGATGAGGGTAAGGTCCCAATACAGTTGACATAGGTTTCTGGGTATGGGTCTGTCCCTAAGGGTTAGTGTGTGTCTAACAGTTGTCCCTCGACATTTGCAGGTGACTCTGGTTACCCCAACCTGTCATGGCTACTGACCCCAGAGAGGAATCCCAGGACAAGGGCAGAGGAACGCTACAATGAGGCACATGGGCGAACTAGGAGGGTAATCAAACGCACCTTCGGCCTCCTGAAGGCCAGATTCCGGTGCCTCCATCTGACAGGTGGCTCCTTACACTACTCAACAAAGAAGGAGTGCCAGATAATCGTGGCTTTCTGTATGCTGCACAACCTGGCTTTGCGACACCAGGTGCCTTTTCTGCAGGAGGATGGGCCAGATGGTGGTCTTGTGGCAGCTGTGAAGCCTGTGGACAGTGAAGAAGAGGAGGGAGAAGAAAAGGATATTGACAACTGAAACAACATCATCATGCAATACTTCCAGTGAGACACAGCTAAGAAGATGCCACTGCTTCCCACATCTCATTTTATTGTTGGAACTAGTATAAGTGTGTCATTTTCATTTCGTGTATGGACCCTGACTTGTCACTTTGACTTTCCATTTCACAGATTTGGGTCCCACTTTGTGACCTCTGCTATGTTTACTGCTTGCCTACAGCTGTGTTACATTGGTATGTGAACAAGTAAATTGCTATATTCCATAGTTATTGCAATTACACATTTGTGAAAGCACAGACTGACTCCAGATTGTTTTGTGATTGAAGTGTGTTTATTCCTGTGCAAATAAGTGGACGGGGTTATAAAATGGGCTGGGAGGATGGTGGAGGAATGTCCATGGCAAAGTCCAGTCTATTTGTTTCACAGGTGCATTGTCCAAAGGGGCATAGGAAGTGGAGCAATGGCAGTTTAAGGATGCACAGGGTGTCAAAGTGGGACAGAAGGTAGACATTCAGGGGAGTCTCATTTCCTGGCGAGGGTCTTGGCAATGTTCTCTGTCTTGTTCCTGGATCTCAGGGACCGTTTGCAGGGTGGTTCTCCATCTGCAGGGGGTGGGGTGCTGGTGTCCTGTTGTTCCTGTGGCGGTGCCTCCTGTCCACTAGCGCCGACGGAGGTGGAGGGCTGTTCATCGTCCAGGCTAGTGTCAGGGGCCCCTTGTTGTGCCATTTGTCCCTCCTGGTGTTGGCGAGGTCTGCTAGCACCCCTGCAATGGTGACCAGGGTGGTGTTGATGGACTTAAAGTCCTCCCTGATCCCAAGGTAGTGTTCCTCCTGCAGACGCTGGGTCTCCAGAAACGTGGCCAGTACCGTTGCCATCGTCTCCTAGGAATGATGGTAAGCTCCCATGATGTTGGCGAGTGCCTCGTGAAGAGTGGGTTCCCTGGGCCTGCCCTCCCCCTGTCGCACAGCAGTCCTCCCAGTTTCCCTGTTATCCTGTGCACCTGTCCCCTGAACCGTGTGCCCATTGCCACTGCCCCCAGGTCCCTGATTTTCTTAGGTTGGTGGGTTTCCCTGGGTTCCCTGTAGTGGTGGACACACTGCTGATTGACTTGTCCTGGAGACTGAGGGATGGGCCCACTGGGTGGGTGTTGTGCTGGTGTTTCCTGAGTGGGGAGGCTCTGTGGTGGCTTGTGACAGTGTCAGGGAAACCGACTGTCCCGAGGTTCCAGATGGGCCGGGCTGGTCATCTTGATCCAGTTGTGCAGAGCTGCTGTCATCACTGTGGGCCTCTTCTGTGGGGGGATTGGATATGTCTGGCACCTCCTGTCTGGTGTCGTTGGGTAGGGGTCCTGTTGGGGTATAAGTGCATAATTATTGGATCTGTGTGTGCCATTGTGTGCAATGGGTGAGTGACCATATACTCCTGTGCTTGCATTATCGGCTTTGTCCTTATGTGATTGGTGATTTTGGGGCATGAGTGAGTCTCTGTAGTGGACATGCTTGGGTGATGGTTGTTCATGCATTGGTGTCACATGCAGGGCTTGGTTTTGGGATGTGTGGGTTGTGTTGGTGGGGTATCTGTGGGTTGTTGGGGTGATGGGTGTGAGGGTGAGGGTGAGGGTGGGAGTATGTGATGGCATGCAGTTGGGGTAGGGGGGATAAGGTAGTAAAGATTTGCCTTACCAGAGTCCAGTCCTCCTGCTACTCCTGTGAGGCCCTCAGGATGCAGTATTGCCAAAACTTGCTCCTCCGATGTTGTTAGTTGTGGGGGAGGAGGTGGGGGTCCACTGCCAGTCCTCTGTACAGCTGGTGTCTGGAGACCACGGAACGCTCTTCCCCCATAGGTCGTTCCACCTCTTTCTTATGTCATCCCTAGTTCTTGGATGCCGCCCCACTGCTTTGAACCTGTCGACAATTCTGCGCCATAGCTCCATCTTCCTTCCAATGGAGGTCTGCTGCACCTGTGATCCGAATAGCTGTGGCTCTACCCGGACGATTTCCTCCACAATAACCCTGAGCTCCACCTCAGAGAACCTGGGGTGTCGTTGAGGTGCCATGATGTGGTGTGGGTGATGTGTGAGGTGGTGTGTGTTGTGATGTGTGAGGGGGTGTGTTGGTGTGTGTTGTTTGAGGTGCGTGGATGTTGTGTAAGTGATGGTGTTGTGTGTCTGTGGATGCTGGTATTGTTTTAGGTAGTGTATCTCTCTGGCGTGGTTTCAACATTCTGGTAGTAAGGGTTTGTGGGTGATGTGGGTGTGTGCTTTATATTGGATTGGGGGTGTGGTGTGTGTATGTGTATCAGGTGTGTATATTTTGAATTGTCCAATGTGGTTTTGTTTTGTATATGTGTGTGTATTTTGAGCGCGGTGGTGTGTACTGCCAATGGATTACCGCGGTTGAAAGAACGCTGTGTTGATTCTTGGGTTGTGATAGTGTGGGCGTATTCCTGTTGGCGTGACGGTGTCGGTTTTGTTATAGCCAGTTTATCACTGACCTTTGGTGTGGCAGACTTGTGTGGGTGTCTCTATTGTGGCGGATTCCGGGATGTGGGTCGTAATACCTGTAGCGGAATTCTGCAGCTGCAGCAGTATGTTGTGTAGTGAATCCTAGTTCGTTTTAATGGGATAACAGGAGTTAGCTTAGCCTCTGACTTGCAGACTTGTGCCCTGTCACCTAGTGACTTTTAACCTTCTTAGCTTGCTCTGTCTTAGCCCATTTAATTATTTATTTCTTCTAAGATGGCTGCCTTGTTTATAGATAGGCCACTTGTTATGGGTAACATTATCAGTGTCACTGCGCCAAGGCGTCAAGATCAAGCACCAAAGACAAACAAACAGTAGGTGTTCACACTTAGGGATTTTCCCTTTCTATACTTTTGAGGGATTGTTTATATTAATTGCCGTCCCAAGCATGTCTGTTATCTATTGTTTAGGAACACACCTACGTCGGGGGTCCTTGTAGATCTGTATAAATACATCACACTTTAGACAGATAATCAGAGGGATTCCGACCAGAGGGCATCGCCACCATCACTGATACCGATGCTGCAGTCGTCTTGACGCTGACCCAGTCTTCGTGTCCCTGCGGAGTCTGAGATAGAGACCTCATTCCAAGGTAACAAGGGTTGGGGGCTCCTCTCATGGACATGGCATTGGCAGATTAGGTTTAACAAACCCAGCTCTCCTTTAGGTAGGAGGTTAGGCCTTTTCCCATTAGGGTATTAGGGCATATTACATCTCGTATGTCTTTTCTACATATTGCAAGATGGTGGGGGTCTTTGTAATAATGACTCTTGTCTTCACAATTCTTTTTCTTGCATTATTCACTATCCTAATCATTGCCGCCCATGCAACTTATCGCAAATTGCAGTTATGTTAAATAAAAACTATTGAAACTCTACTGCATCTTTGTCATTGCCTGTGTTTGTTTGAGACATGATAAATCTGTGAGAAAGGGGTAATTTCCGTTTAACCATGACACTCCCTGAGATATCTTATTCTCGAGTCCATGCGTATCGGCTGCCATAACTCTTCTTTTACTATTGTGTTATTGTGTTTCTGGTGAGGTACTGCTAGTGAGCCGGTAAGGTTGGGACAACAGTTGCGACTTGTTGTAGGAAAGGCGTAGTCGCCTACAAACAAAAGTACTGTCATCCTTAAACCAGCAGTCTTGCTCTGAGCAAGAGTCCAAACTACGACAGTTGGTGGTCTTCTGCACGGCGGTAAGCAGGATTTACAGCCAGGGTTGTCATGAGGGCCTAAATGTTCACTTATGGAATTTATCATTGGCCAAAAACAGTGGTGCTGCAAAGTACTACTTACAAGAGTCAATAGAGTAACTGGGCCTTCTGGATCTCTGGGAGGCCTTGGGGGCATACAACAGTTTCAAACAGCTTGTCAATAAAGCTGTCAAAAGTTTCTCTTTAACAGAGGACAAAGAAGTGTTGTCGGGAAGGACGCACCATTGGTTTTCTCTGCACAGCTATGCTAATACAGCCCCACCACATTATTTAGGTACCAGCTTGGTATCCTCCATACCGTATTACTCCTACCTCCATGGAAACACCCACTGGACCATTCAGAATTGCTGACTATGTGGGACAGCAAAACAGGATGTGCTGCATTTGCTATGTATATGTGGAGAACTTGCACACAAACGCAGACTACTGCAAAGCCCCCTTTTTTTTAATATCAATGGAAGAAGAACATGTAGGCAGGCAGTGAATGCATATTTTGCTGGTGGAGCTGTTCAGCTGGCTTGCCACCTAGTATGATTCCTAAGCATTGCTGAACAGAAATTAGATTCTAATAATGCAATAGTGCGCTAATCATTTGCTAATTTGCACATTATTTAGAATTTATAAATTGCTAGGTTTGACACAGTGGGTCCTATTTTCTGCAGCAAGAATCCAAAAAGTATTGATAATTTTGCACGTTGGTTTCCATAACCTATTCAGTTATAAGGCTCTACGGCTCCTTAACTTTAACAAAATTTTGGCTGCTAAAAACTGGCCCTGCTTGTGCTAAATTACCCCAGATTGCTCTCACTTTGCTATTTGTAGAATGAGCTCACACACTGCCGATTTTGCTTATTGGCTTGTGTGAGAAAACTGTGCTGATTGCAGAGGCCCCCTATCCTTTTGTCCTGATTTTTCACTTTTTGCTAATGTTTTCCTGACTCTGATGGTACTGCTAACTAGTCCCAGGTCCAGTGCTCTGTGTAAAATGAGTATGCAAAGTAGGCTAATTATAATTGGCTATGTCAACCTACCTCTAAGTCCCTGGTATATGGTAGGGCATGTACGTTTAGAGACCCCAGCATAGGTAATGCATCCACAGGTGCACTGCCGATGTGCCCAGGGTCATTTTAAAGGCAGGCCTGTCTTTCAGGCTGCTTTTAAATTAAAGTTGTATGCAAATTCTACTGTGGAATTAAAAGTACTTCCAAAGTCTTAAACTACCTTATTTTTACAAATAGGTCACCCCTAAGGTGTGCCTTATGGGCCCCTAGGGTTGGGTGCCATGTAACCAATTGCAGGGACCTTATAAAAATAGTTTTATAAGCCCTTGTGAGGTAAAGCAGGCAAATTTGTTTTCCCTCACTGTAGTGAATAGCCTCCATAGACTAAAATGGGGAGACTTTATTTTAATTAACAAAGTCCCCTTAAGTGTCAGACTACCTAGAGTTCAGTATCAAAGTATTTGTTATAATAAATCCCACAACTTACAATTGTTGGAGTTAATATAACTAGTTCAGGTAAACAGTTTTAGAAATCTACATGAAAGTCGCCAACTTCAGCTCTGTAGTGCCCTTCTCTGATTGGCCAGGCCATGGTAGCCTCGCCAGGCTGCTTTGATGAGGTGTGAAATGGCCTGTGCTGAACACAAAGGATGTGCTTGGGAGAGGACATCTGCCTCAACAGATGGTAAAGCAGGAAGGGGAAAGGGTGGCCAAACTGGTCTTTAAAGATAGGGAAGGATGTTTGGAGTAGCCCAGCACCTTCCTCACATCCTGCAACCCCAAACAATCAGGTGCCCTCTTGATAAGATTAGGAGAGTGCAGGAGAGGGGTGTGTTTAGAATTTTAGCCACACCAGTGGGTGGACACAGCCAGATCTAACTTCCAAAAATCACTTCACTTCCAGCCATGTTGGATTTTTGAAGAATGTTGCTCCCTGGGATTGAATTTTGCCACACTCAGAGTGGGAATGATCTTGCCTCTGACTGGACAACCAGGACCCCCCTGTTTTTCAGCCAGGAGAATGGATAAATGTGGCCGAGCTGCACCCACACCTCAGATCCCTACAAGCAACAAGACAAGGAAGAAGAAGGACTGCCCTGCTGAACACCTGACCTGCACCTGGATACTGCACTCTAAAGGACTGTACCAGCTACACACTTTGGCTTCATCACTAAAAGGACTTTGCTTGCCTTCTACTGCTTCAAGAAGGTACTCCCTGTTTGCTGCAGGTACAAAGTAGCTGCCCAGAGTCACCTGCATTAAGTCCAGCAAGCCGAGCCCAGCTGACTAGCATCCAGTGGCCATTTGAGGATTCTGACTAGGTGCATTCTGGGAATTCTAGTCCCAACTCCCAAGGAGCAACTCAGAGCTTCTGGAACCTTGGATCGAGTTGTGAACACACCAAGGACCCAAAAAGAACCTCTGGAAGAAGATGCAGATGCCTGGACACATTTGGAGCAACTCCATAAGATGAAGAGATGCATTGTGGGAGTCGTAGTCCAAAACCCCAAGAGGCAAACCAGAACCTCTGAACCCTTGGCTGGTGCAGTGGACCACTTTCTTGAATCAAGAAACACTTCTGAAAGTAAGTGCGACAGTGTTACCTCGTGGATGGCCTGAACTCTGGACTTTGTCCCTTTCCAGTGTAATCTTTTTTAACCCTTTGAGCGCTAGTTACTTTTATGAGCTAGAAATCATTGTCTCTTTAAAAATCCATATCTCTGGTTCCCCTTAGCCAATGTTTATAATTGTGGTGTTAGTTTAAAGATAAAAACATAATCTATTCTTGGGAATTGGTGTTTTCCTAATTGTGTTTTGTGTTTTACTTATTTGTCTCTTTGTGATTTTTAAATGCTTTACACACTTGTTTCCTAAGTTAAGCCTTGTCGTTCGTTGCAAAGCCACCAATGGTTGAGCTGAGATTAGTTTATTGAGACCTAACTGGACCTAAGTGGAGGTTAGTGGCCTACTGCTAAGTGTAGATACTTACCTACCCTTACCAATAATCCACTTTCCAACAGCTTGTTAACCATACTGAATGTTATGGTCTTAGGGCATTTTTATCTTAGGAATGTCAGCTGCCAGCAGCAGATTTTATCCTGATAACCTATTTTCATTGTTTCAGTGGCATGCTTTTTATCACTTTATGGTTGATTAATGATATAACATTGAAATGTAATCTGAATTTTAATCATGATTGATTAATTTGAGCAATTGAATGCTGTTGGACCTGGCTTTTTTGACAGGGTCATCCCCAAACTTTTTGCCTCCTTCCTCCTATTTTTTCTGACCTGTTGTTGTTGGCGTTTGAACTCTGGGCCCTTTACCACTGCTAACCAGTGCTAAAGTGCATATGCTCTCTGTATAAATTGTACTGTTGATTGGTTTATCCATGATTGGCTATTTGATTTACTTGTAAGACCCTAGTAGAGTGCACTATATGTGCCTAGGGCCTGTAGATTAAATGCTACTAGTGGGCCTGCAGCACTCGTTGTGCAACCCACTTCAGTAGCCCCTTAACCTTGTCTCAGGCCTGCCATTGCAAGGCCTGTGTGTGCAGTTTCACTGCCACATCGACTTGGCATTTAAAAGTACTTGCCAAGCCTAAAACTCCCCTTTTTCTACGTATGTCACCCCTAATGTGTGCCCTAGGTAACCCCTAGAGCAGGGTGCTGTGTGGGTAAAAGGCAGGACATGTACCAACCACAGCACTGAAACCGCCCTCATCTCAGTCACTGACGACATCAGAACCCTGATGGACAACGGTGAAACAGTCGCCCTCATTCTGCTCGACCTCTCGGCTGCCTTTGACACCGTCTGTCACCGCACCCTAATCACCCGCCTCCGCTCCACCGGAATCCAAGGCCAGGCCCTGAACTGGATCGCCTCCTTCCTCTCAAACCGTTCCCAAAGAGTTTACCTCCCTCCGTTTCGCTCAGAACCCACCGAGATCATCTGCGGCGTACCCCAAGGCTCATCACTCAGCCCAACACTCTTCAATGTCTACATGAGCCCCCTCGCCAACATCGTACGGAAGCACGACATCATCATCACCTCCTACGCCGACGACACCCAACTTATAATCTCCCTCACCAAGGACCCCGCCAGCGCCAAGACCAACCTACAAGAGGGTATGAAGGACGTCGCAGATTGGATGAGGCTCAGCCGCCTAAAGCTGAACTCTGAAAAAACGGAAGTCCTCATCCTCAGCAACACCCCGTCTGCCTGGGACGACTCCTGGTGGCCCATGGCCCTCGGCACCGCACCGACCCCCACAGACCACGCCCGCAACCTCGGCTTCATCTTGGACCCTCCTCTCACCATGACCAAGCAAGTCAACGCTGTGTCCTCCGCCTGCTTCCTCACCCTCCGCATGCTCCGCAAGATCTTCCGCTGGATCCCCGCCGACACCAGAAAAACCGTGACCCACGCCCTCGTCACGAGCCGCCTGGACTACGGCAACACCCTCTACGCCGGGACCACAGCCAAACTCCAAAATCGCCTGCAACGCATTCAAAACGCCTCGGCCCGCCTCATCCTCGACATACCCCGCAGCAGCCACATCTCCGCACACCTGAGACACCTGCACTGGCTCCCAGTCAGCAAAAGGATCACCTTCCGACTTCTCACCCACGCACACAAAGCCCTCCACGACAAGGGACCGGAATACCTCAACAGACGCCTCAGCTTCTACGTCCCCACCCGCCTCCTCCGCTCCTCTGGCCTCGCACTCGCTGCTGTCCCTCGCATCCGCCGCTCCACGGCGGGTGGGAGATCTTTCTCCTTCCTGGCGGCCAAAACCTGGAACTCCCTCCCCACCAGCCTCAGGACCATCCAGGACCACTCCGCTTTCCGGAGACTCCTAAAGACCTGGCTGTTCGAGCAGCGATAACCCCCCCTTTTTCCCCTAGCGCCTTGAGACCCGCATGGGTGAGTAGCGCGCTTTATAAATGTTAATGATTTGATTTGATTTGATTATATGTTCTGGTAGTGTAAAACTCCTAAATTCGTTTTTACATTACTGTGAGGCCTGCTCCCTTCATAGGCTAACATTGGGGCTGCCCTCATACATTGTTGAAGTGGCAGCTGCTGATTTGAAAGGAGCAAGAAGGTCATATTTAGTATGGCCAGAATTGTAATACAAAATCCTGCTGACTGGTGAAGTCGGATTTAATATTACTATTCTAGAAATTCCACTTTTAGAAAGTGAGCATTTCTTTGCACTTAAATATTTCTGTGCCTTTCAATCCATGTCTGGCTAGGTTTAGTTGACAGCTCCCTGTGCATTCACTCAGACACACCCCAAACACAGGGTACTCAGCCTCACTTGCATACATCTGCATTTGAATGGGTCTTCCTGCGTCTGGGAGGGTGGAGGGCCTGCCCTCTCGCAAAGGACTGCCACACCCCCTACTGGGACCATGGCAGACAGGATTGAACTGAAAGGGGACCTGGTGCATTTCGTAGCCACTCTTTGAAGTCACCCCCACTTCAAAGGCACAATTTAGTATAAAACAGGGCCTTTGCCCTACCTCATCAGACACTTGCTGGAGAAGAAACCTGAACCAGAAACTACATCCTGCCAAGAAGAACTGCCTGGCTGCTCAAAGGACTCACCTGCCTGCTTTCTACAAAGGACAGCTGCCTTGCTGTTGGCCTGCTGCCTTGCTGAACTCTTGTCTGGGTGTAAAAGTGCTCTCCAAGGGCTTGGATTGAGCTTGCCTCCTGTTCCCTGAAGTCTCAGGACCAAAAAGACTTCTCTTTTTCATTTGGACTCTTCGTGCGCTGAAATTTTCAACGCACAGCTTGTACCACAGTGAAAAATTCACCGCACGCCGATCCAGAAAGACTCCGCTCGACGCCTGCGGTGCGACCGGAACTTCGACGCACGGCCTCGCATGGACAACCCCGCCCGACTTCCAGAGGGGAAATCGACGCAACGCCTGCCGTGAGATAGAAAATTCCACACACAGCCTCCCGGAACGACGCGCAGCTGGATAACAAGCCAAAGAATCCACGCACAGACCCTGGGACATCTGGTAATCCCGCGATCCATAGAAGGAGACGGTCCGCGTGCCGGAAAACGACGCATGTCTTCCCTGAGTGAAAAATAACAACGCAAGTCCGTGTGTGAAGGGGCGCAACAGATGCACACACCATTTTTCCTCCCGTAGAACGACGCACGTCTCCCTGTGTGAAAAATAACGACACAAGTCCGTGTGTGAAGGGGCGTAACCGACACAGACACCATTTTTCCACGCATCTCCTCTTCTGCGGCCCTCTGCGGAGATTTTTCACTCCAAACCAGGTACTTTGTGCTTGAAAGAGACTTTGTTTACTTTTTAAAGACTTAAGACACTTCATATCACTTTTTAGTAATATCTTTAGAAATTCATATTGCATCTTTGATCGTTTTGACATGCAAATACCCAGATAAATATTATATATTTTTCTAAACACTGTGTGGTGTATTTTTGTGGTGCTATATTATGTTATTGTATGATTTATTGCACAAATGCTTTACACATTGCCTTCTAAGTTAAGCCTGACTGCTCGTGCCAAGCTACCAGAGGGTGGGCACAGGATAATTTGGATTGTGTGTGACTTACCCTGACTAGAGTGAGGGTTCTTGCTTGAACAGAGGGTAACCTGACTGCCAACCAAAAACCCCATTTCTAACATTGGTGATCAGCGGTGAGGATAGGACTTGTATTTGTGCAGTGACATACAGTAGCTAAGTATTTCACTACCTACCCACAGTTGAAGGTCAACTTGATTTTTCATCTTTTTGCTTTTGGTTCTCTGATGTCCTCCTGGATATATTATTGATATTTTGGACTTTGGATTTTGGCTTTTGCCTGTGATACCTTATCAGATTGAGAATGGGTATCTACCTTGTGTCATTCTTTGTGCCTACTGAATCCCTCACTAAGGCTGACCTAAGGAGGCTTTGCAGAAAATGGGGACTTCCTATGTCAAGGAGATCTACTAAGATGGAACTGCTAGATACCTACATAACCTGGGGGGAAGAAAGATGGGCAGAGGAAGAGGCAGCAAAAAAACAAATGACTAAGGACTCCTCAGATGAGGAGGAGGACTGCTTAGATGAGGAGGAAGACTACTCAGATGAGGAAAGAGAACCAGTGAAAAATGAATGGCTCCTAGAGGCAGAGCGGTCGCTGGAGGAGCTAGATGACTTTATTGAAAGGGCTGAGGCAGCAAGAGCCTTAGCCCTAGAAAAAGAAAGGATTGCAGCTCAGGAGCTGAGCTGTGAAGAGCTGAAACTGGAAGCCGGAAGGGCTGAGTCCAGTTCAGATGGTGGCAGCAAAAATCCTGCATCCAGTACTGCTGAAGAAGGGCACAAGCCCAGAGATGTGGTGCCCGACTTGAAGAAGGGAGTTGACACACCCCAGGTGGTTCAAGAGTATGAGGTAGTTCCCGTTAGGCACAGGGTCCCTGTAAGGAAATGCCTCCTTGGCATGGTTGCCCCCTGACTTTTTGCCTTTGCTGATGCTATGTTTACAATTGAAAGTGTGCTGAGGCCTGCTAACCAGGCCCCAGCACCAGTGTTCTTTCCCTAACCTGTACTTTTGTATCCACAATTGGCAGACCCTGGCATCCAGATAAGTCCCTTGTAACTGGTACTTCTAGTACCAAGGGCCCTGATGCCAAGGAAGGTCTCTAAGGGCTGCAGCATGTCTTATGCCACCCTGGAGACCTCTCACTCAGCACAGACACACTGCTTGCCAGCTTGTGTGTGCTAGTGAGGACAAAACGAGTAAGTCGACATGGCACTCCCCTCTGGGTGCCATGCCAGCCTCTCACTGCCTATGCAGTATAGGTAAGACACCCCTCTAGCAGGCCTTACAGCCCTAAGGCAGGGTGCACTATACCATAGGTGAGGGTACCAGTGCAGGAGCATGGTACCCCTACAGTGTCTAAATAAAACCTTAGACATTGTAAGTGCAGGGTAGCCATAAGAGTATATGGTCTGGGAGTCTGTCAAACACGAACTCCACAGCACCATAATGGCTACACTGAAAACTGGGAAGTTTGGTATCAAACTTCTCAGCACAATAAATGCACACTGATGCCAGTGTACATTTTATTGTAAAATACACCACAGAGGGCACCTTAGAGGTGCCCCCTGAAACTTAACCGACTATCTGTGTAGGCTGACTAGTTTTAGCAGCCTGCCACAAACCGAGACATGTTGCTGGCCCCATGGGGAGAGTGCCTTTGTCACTCTGAGGCCAGTAACAAAGCCTGCACTGGGTGGAGATGCTAACACCTCTCCCAGGCAGGAATTGTCACACCTGGCGGTGAGCCTCAAAGGCTCACCTCCTTTGTGCCAACCCAGCAGGACACTCCAGCTAGTGGAGTTGCCCGCCCCCTCCGGCCAGGCCCCACTTTTGGCGGCAAGGCCGGAGAAAATAATGAGAATAACAAGGAGGAGTCACTGGCCAGTCAGGACAGCCCCTAAGGTGTCCTGAGCTGAGGTGACTCTAACTTTTAGAAATCCTCCATCTTGCAGATGGAGGATTCCCCCAATAGGGTTAGGATTGTGACCCCCTCCCCTTGGGAGGAGGCACAAAGAGGGTGTACCCACCCTCAGGGCTAGTAGCCATTGGCTACTAACCCCCCAGACCTAAACACGCCCTTAAATTTAGTATTTAAGGGCTACCCTGAACCCTAGAAAATTAGATTCCTGCAACTACAAGAAGAAGGACTGCCCAGCTGAAAACCCCTGCAGCGGAAGACCAGAAGACGACAACTGCCTTGGCTCCAGAAACTCACCGGCCTGTCTCCTGCCTTCCAAAGATCCTGCTCCAGCGACGCCTTCCAAAGGGACCAGCGACCTCGACATCCTCTGAGGACTGCCCCTGCTTCGAAAAGACAAGAAACTCCCGAGGACAGCGGACCTGCTCCAAGAAAAGCTGCAACTTTGTTTCCAGCAGCTTTAAAGAACCCTGCAAGCTCCCCGCAAGAAGCGTGAGACTTGCAACACTGCACCCGGCGACCCCGACTCGGCTGGTGGCGATCCAACACCTCAGGAGGGACCCCAGGACTACTCTAAGACTGTGAGTACAAAAACCTGTCCCCCCTGAGCCCCCACAGCGCCGCCTGCAGAGGGAATCCCGAGGCTTCCCCTGACCGCGACTCTTTGAACCTAAAGTCCCGACGCCTGGGAGAGACCCTGCACCCGCAGCCCCCAGGACCTGAAGGACCGGACTTTCACCGGAGAAGTGACCCCCAGGAGTCCCTCTCCCTTGCCCAAGTGGAGGTTTCCCCGAGGAACCCCCCCCTTGCCTGCCTGCAGCGCTGAAGAGATCCCGAGATCTCTCATAGACTAACATTGCAAACCCGACGCTTGTTTCTACACTGCACCCGGCCGCCCCCGCGCTGCTGAGGGTGAAATTTCTGTGTGGACTTGTGTCCCCCCCGGTGCCCTACAAAACCCCCCTGGTCTGCCCTCCGAAGACGCGGGTACTTACCTGCAAGCAGACCGGAACCGGGGCACCCCCTTCTCTCCATTCTAGCCTATGTGTTTTGGGCACCACTTTGAACTCTGCACCTGACCGGCCCTGAGCTGCTGGTGTGGTGACTTTGGGGTTGCTCTGAACCCCCAACGGTGGGCTACCTTGGACCAAGAACTAAGCCCTGTAAGTGTCTTACTTACCTGGTTAACCTAACAAATACTTACCTCCCCTAGGAACTGTGAAAATTGCACTAAGTGTCCACTTTTAAAACAGCTATTTGTGAATAACTTGAAAAGTATACATGCAATTTTGATGATTTGAAGTTCCTAAAGTACTTACCTGCAATACCTTTCGAATGAGATATTACATGTAGAATTTGAACCTGTGGTTCTTAAAATAAACTAAGAAAAGATATTTTTCTATATAAAAACCTATTGGCTGGATTTGTCTCTGAGTGTGTGTACCTCATTTATTGTCTATGTGTATGTACAACAAATGCTTAACACTACTCCTTGGATAAGCCTACTGCTCGACCACACTACCACAAAATAGAGCATTAGTATTATCTATTTTTACCACTATTTTACCTCTAAGGGGAACCCTTGGACTCTGTGCATGCTATTCCTTACTTTGAAATAGCACATACAGAGCCAACTTCCTACATTGGTGGATCAGCTGTGGGGTACAAGACTTTGCATTTGCTGGACTACTCAGCCAATACCTGATCACACGACAAATTCCAAAATTGTCATTAGAAATTCATTTTTGCAATTTGAAAAGTTTTCTAAATTCTTAAAAGACCTGCTAGGGCCTTGTGTTAGATCCTGTTTAGCATTTCTTTTAGAGTTTAAAAGTTTGTTAAAAGTTTGAATTAGATTCTAGAACCAGTTTTAGTTTCTTAAAAAGTATTCCAACTTTTAGAAGCATAATGTCTAGCACAGATGTGAATGTGGTGGAACTCGACACCACACCTTACCTCCATCTACAGATGAGAGAGCTAAGGTCACTCTGTAAACTAAAGAAAATAGCAATGGGCCCCAAACCTACCAAAGTACAGCTCCAGGAGCTTTTGGCAGAGTTTGAAAAGGCCAACCCCTCTGAGGATGGCAACTCAGAGGATGAAGATAGTGACTTGGAGGGAAATTCCCCCCCTCCAGTCCTACTTAGGGAGAGCAGGGCTTCTCAAGCCCTGACTCCACAAATAATAGTCAGAGATGCTGGTTCCCTCACAGGAGGGACCAACAACTCTGAAATCACTGAGGATAACTCCAGTGAAGAGGACATCCAGTTAGCCAGGATGGCCAAAAGATTGGCTTTGGAAAGACAGATCCTAGCCATAGAGAGGGAAAGACAAGAGATGGGCCTAGGACCCATCAATGGTGGCAGCAACATAAATAGGGTCAGAGATTCTCCTGACATGTTGAAAATCCCCAAAGGGATTGTAACTAAATATGAAGATGGTGATGACATCACCAAATGGTTCACAGCTTTTGAGAGGGCTTGTGTAACCAGAAAAGTGAACAGATCTCACTGGGGTGCTCTCCTTTGGGAAATGTTCACAGGAAAGTGTAGGGATAGACTCCTCACACTCTCTGGACAAGATGCAGAATCTTATGACCTCATGAAGGGTACCCTGATTGAGGGCTTTGGATTCTCCACTGAGGAGTACAGGATTAGGTTCAGGGGGGCTCAAAAATCCTCGAGCCAGACCTGGGTTGACTTTGTTGACTACTCAGTGAAAACACTAGATGGTTGGATTCAAGGCAGTGGTGTAAATAATTATGATGGGCTGTACAATTTATTTGTGAAAGAACACCTGTTAAGTAATTGTTTCAATGATAAACTGCATCAGCATCTGGTAGACCTAGGACCAATTTCTCCCCAAGAATTGGGAAAGAAGGCGGACCATTGGGTCAAGACAAGGGTGTCCAAGACTTCAACAGGGGGTGACCAAAAGAAAGGGGTCACAAAGACTCCCCAGGGGAAGGGTGATGAGACAACCAAAACTAAAAATAGTAAAGAGTCTTCTACAGGCCCCCAAAAACCTGCACAGGAGGGTGGGCCCAGAGCCTCTTCACAAAACAATGGGTACAAGGGTAAAAACTTTGATCCCAAAAAGGCCTGGTGTCATAGCTGTAAACAGCATGGACACCAAACTGGAGACAAGGCCTGTCCCAAGAAAGGTTCCACTCCAAACTCCCATCCAGGTAACACTGGTATGGCTAGTCTCCAAGTGGGATCAACAGTGTGCCCAGAGCAAATCAGGGTCCACACTGAAGCTACTCTAGTTTCTGAGGGTGGGGTGGATTTAGCCACACTAGCTGTCTGGCCGCCTAACATGCAAAAATACAGACAGCAACTCTTAATTAATGGGACTAGAATAGAGGGCCTGAGGGATACAGGTGCCAGTGTCACCATGGTGACAGAGAAACTGGTTTCCCCTGGCCAATACCTGACTGGAAAAACTTACACAGTCACCAACGCTGACAATCAGAGAAAAGTACATCCCATGGCAATGGTTACTTTAGAATGGGGAGGGGTCAATGGCCTGAAACAGGTGGTGGTCTCCTCAAATATCCCAGTGGACTGTCTGCTTGGAAATGACCTGGAGTCCTCAGCATGGGCTGAGGTAGAGCTAAAAACCCACGCAGCAATGCTGGGTATCCCTGAACTGGTGTGTGTGAAAACAAGAGCACAATGCAAGGCACAGGGTGAAAAAGTAGAGCTGGAGTCTGGAAAAATGGCCCAGCCTACCAAGAGAACAGGAAAGTCAGTTGGGAAGCCAACTGCAACACAGCAAAAGAAAGGGAACCTCTCTTCTCAGGAAGAAGTTCTGCCCTCTGAGGGAACTGAGCCTTTGGAGCTTGAACCTTATCAGGTTGAGCTCTTAGGCCCAGGGGGACCCTCCAGGGAAGAGCTGTGTAAGGGACAAGAAACCTGTCCCTCTCTTGAAGGCCTTAGGCAGCAAGCTGCTGAAGAGTCCAAAGGCAAGAAAAATGGAACACATAGGGTCTATTGGGAAGATGGGCTCCTGTACACTGAGGCCAGAGACCCCAAACCTGGTGCCACTAGGAGAGTGGTAGTGCCTCAGCTGTTCAGAGAGTTCATCCTAACATTGGCCCATGACATTCCCCTTGCTGGACATTTGGGACAAACCAAGACGTGGGAGAGGTTAGTCAACCACTTCTACTGGCCCAATATGTCCAACATGGTTAAGGAGTTTTGCCTCTCCTGCCCCACCTGTCAAGCCAGTGGTAAGACAGGTGGGCATCCAAAGGCCCCCCTCATTCCACTTCCAGTGGTGGGGGTTCCCTTTGAAAGAGTGGGTGTGGACATAGTTGGTCCACTGGAACCTCCCACAGCCTCAGGAAATATGTATATCCTGGTAGTAGTGGATCATGCTACCAGGTATCCTGAAGCTATTCCCCTTAGGTCGACTACTGCCCCTGCAGTAGCCAAGGCCCTCATTGGTATCTTTACCAGAGTGGGTTTCCCTAAGGAGGTGGTGTCTGACAGAGGTACCAACTTCATGTCAGCATACCTAAAACACATGTGGAATGAGTGTGGAGTGACTTATAAATTCACTACACCATACCATCCACAAACTAATGGCTTGGTTGAGAGATTCAACAAGACATTAAAAGGCATGATCATGGGGCTCCCAGAAAAACTCAAAAGGAGATGGGATGTCCTCTTGCCATGTCTGCTTTTCGCTTACAGAGAGGTGCCACAGAAGGGAGTAGGATTCTCACCCTTTGAACTTCTGTTTGGTCATCCTGTAAGGGGACCACTTGCCCTTGTTAAAGAAGGCTGGGAGAGACCTCTCCATGAGCCTAAACAGGACATAGTGGACTATGTACTTGGCCTTCGCTCTAGAATGGCAGAGTACATGGAAAAGGCAACCAAAAACCTTGAGGCCAGCCAACAGCTCCAGAAGTTTTGGTATGACCAAAAGGCTGCACTGGTTGAGTTCCAACCAGGGCAGAAAGTCTGGGTTCTGGAGCCTGTGGCTCCCAGGGCACTCCAGGACAAATGGAGTGGCCCTTACCCAGTACTAGAGAGGAAGAGTCAGGTCACCTACTTGGTGGACCTGGGCACAAGCAGGAGCCCCAAGAGGGTGATCCATGTAAACCGCCTTAAGCTCTTCCACGACAGGGCTGATGTCAATCTGTTGATGGTAACAGATGAGGATCAGGAGGCAGAGAGTGAACCTCTCCCTGATCTTCTGTCATCAGACCCAAAAGATGGTACAGTAGATGGAGTGATCTACTCAGACACCCTCTCTGGCCAACAGCAAGCTGATTGTAGGAGAGTCCTACAACAGTTTCCTGAACTCTTCTCCTTAACCCCTGGTCAGACACACCTGTGTACCCATGATGTGGACACAGGAGACAGCATGCCTGTCAAGAACAAAATCTTTAGACAGTCTGACCATGTTAAGGAAAGCATCAAGGTGGAAGTCCACAAGATGCTGGAATTGGGAGTAATTGAGCGCTCTGACAGCCCCTGGGCTAGCCCAGTGGTCTTAGTCCCCAAACCTCACACCAAAGATGGAAAGAAAGAGATGAGGTTTTGTGTGGACTACAGAGGGCTCAATTCTGTCACCAAGACAGATGCCCATCCAATTCCAAGAGCTGATGAGCTCATTGATAAATTAGGTGCTGCCAAATTTCTAAGTACCTTTGACTTGACAGCAGGGTACTGGCAAGTAAAAATGGCACCTGGAGCAAAAGAAAAGACAGCATTCTCCACACCTGATGGGCATTATCAGTTTACTGTTATGCCCTTTGGTTTAAAGAATGCCCCTGCCACCTTCCAAAGGTTGGTGAATCAAGTCCTTGCTGGCTTGGAGTCCTTTAGCACAGCTTATCTTGATGATATTGCTGTCTTTAGCTCCACCTGGCAGGATCACCTGGTCCACCTGAGGAAGGTTTTGAAGGCTCTGCAATCTGCAGGCCTCTCTATCAAGGCATCCAAATGCCAGATAGGGCAGGGAACTGTGGTTTACTTGGGCCACCTTGTAGGTGGAGGCCAAGTTCAGCCACTCCAACCCAAGATCCAGACTATTCTGGACTGGGTAGCTCCAAAAACCCAGACTCAGGTCAGGGCATTCCTTGGCTTGACTGGGTATTACAGGAGGTTTGTGAAGGGATATGGATCCATTGTGACAGCCCTCACTGAACTCACCTCCAAGAAAATGCCCAAGAAAGTAAACTGGACTGTGGACTGCCAACAGGCCTTTGACACCCTGAAACAGGCAATGTGCTCAGCACCAGTTCTCAAAGCTCCAGATTATTCTAAGCAGTTCATTGTGCAGACTGATGCCTCTGAACATGGGATAGGTGCAGTTTTGTCCCAAACAAATGATGATGGCCTTGACCAGCCTGTTGCTTTCATTAGCAGGAGGTTACTCCCCAGGGAGCAGCGTTGGAGTGCCATTGAGAGGGAGGCCTTTGCTGTGGTTTGGTCCCTGAAGAAGCTGAGACCATACCTCTTTGGGACTCACTTCCTAGTTCAAACTGACCACAGACCTCTCAAATGGCTGATGCAAATGAAAGGTGAAAATCCTAAACTGTTGAGGTGGTCCATCTCCCTACAGGGAATGGACTTTATAGTGGAACACAGACCTGGGACTGCCCATGCCAATGCAGATGGCCTTTCCAGGTTCTTCCACTTAGAAAATGAAGACTCTCTTGGGAAAGGTTAGTCTCATCCTCTTTCGTTTGGGGGGGGGTTGTGTAAGGAAATGCCTCCTTGGCATGGTTGCCCCCTGACTTTTTGCCTTTGCTGATGCTATGTTTACAATTGAAAGTGTGCTGAGGCCTGCTAACCAGGCCCCAGCACCAGTGTTCTTTCCCTAACCTGTACTTTTGTATCCACAATTGGCAGACCCTGGCATCCAGATAAGTCCCTTGTAACTGGTACTTCTAGTACCAAGGGCCCTGATGCCAAGGAAGGTCTCTAAGGGCTGCAGCATGTCTTATGCCACCCTGGAGACCTCTCACTCAGCACAGACACACTGCTTGCCAGCTTGTGTGTGCTAGTGAGGACAAAACGAGTAAGTCGACATGGCACTCCCCTCCGGGTGCCATGCCAGCCTCTCACTGCCTATGCAGTATAGGTAAGACACCCCTCTAGCAGGCCTTACAGCCCTAAGGCAGGGTGCACTATACCATAGGTGAGGGTACCAGTGCAGGAGCATGGTACCCCTACAGTGTCTAAATAAAACCTTAGACATTGTAAGTGCAGGGTAGCCATAAGAGTATATGGTCTGGGAGTCTGTCAAACACGAACTCCACAGCACCATAATGGCTACACTGAAAACTGGGAAGTTTGGTATCAAACTTCTCAGCACAATAAATGCACACTGATGCCAGTGTACATTTTATTGTAAAATACACCACAGAGGGCACCTTAGAGGTGCCCCCTGAAACTTAACCGACTATCTGTGTAGGCTGACTAGTTTTAGCAGCCTGCCACAAACCGAGACATGTTGCTGGCCCCATGGGGAGAGTGCCTTTGTCACTCTGAGGCCAGTAACAAAGCCTGCACTGGGTGGAGATGCTAACACCTCTCCCAGGCAGGAATTGTCACACCTGGCGGTGAGCCTCAAAGGCTCACCTCCTTTGTGCCAACCCAGCAGGACACTCCAGCTAGTGGAGTTGCCCGCCCCCTCCGGCCAGGCCCCACTTTTGGCGGCAAGGCCGGAGAAAATAATGAGAATAACAAGGAGGAGTCACTGGCCAGTCAGGACAGCCCCTAAGGTGTCCTGAGCTGAGGTGACTCTAACTTTTAGAAATCCTCCATCTTGCAGATGGAGGATTCCCCCAATAGGGTTAGGATTGTGACCCCCTCCCCTTGGGAGGAGGCACAAAGAGGGTGTACCCACCCTCAGGGCTAGTAGCCATTGGCTACTAACCCCCCAGACCTAAACACGCCCTTAAATTTAGTATTTAAGGGCTACCCTGAACCCTAGAAAATTAGATTCCTGCAACTACAAGAAGAAGGACTGCCCAGCTGAAAACCCCTGCAGCGGAAGACCAGAAGACGACAACTGCCTTGGCTCCAGAAACTCACCGGCCTGTCTCCTGCCTTCCAAAGATCCTGCTCCAGCGACGCCTTCCAAAGGGACCAGCGACCTCGACATCCTCTGAGGACTGCCCCTGCTTCGAAAAGACAAGAAACTCCCGAGGACAGCGGACCTGCTCCAAGAAAAGCTGCAACTTTGTTTCCAGCAGCTTTAAAGAACCCTGCAAGCTCCCCGCAAGAAGCGTGAGACTTGCAACACTGCACCCGGCGACCCCGACTCGGCTGGTGGCGATCCAACACCTCAGGAGGGACCCCAGGACTACTCTAAGACTGTGAGTACAAAAACCTGTCCCCCCTGAGCCCCCACAGCGCCGCCTGCAGAGGGAATCCCGAGGCTTCCCCTGACCGCGACTCTTTGAACCTAAAGTCCCGACGCCTGGGAGAGACCCTGCACCCGCAGCCCCCAGGACCTGAAGGACCGGACTTTCACCGGAGAAGTGACCCCCAGGAGTCCCTCTCCCTTGCCCAAGTGGAGGTTTCCCCGAGGAACCCCCCCCTTGCCTGCCTGCAGCGCTGAAGAGATCCCGAGATCTCTCATAGACTAACATTGCAAACCCGACGCTTGTTTCTACACTGCACCCGGCCGCCCCCGCGCTGCTGAGGGTGAAATTTCTGTGTGGACTTGTGTCCCCCCCGGTGCCCTACAAAACCCCCCTGGTCTGCCCTCCGAAGACGCGGGTACTTACCTGCAAGCAGACCGGAACCGGGGCACCCCCTTCTCTCCATTCTAGCCTATGTGTTTTGGGCACCACTTTGAACTCTGCACCTGACCGGCCCTGAGCTGCTGGTGTGGTGACTTTGGGGTTGCTCTGAACCCCCAACGGTGGGCTACCTTGGACCAAGAACTAAGCCCTGTAAGTGTCTTACTTACCTGGTTAACCTAACAAATACTTACCTCCCCTAGGAACTGTGAAAATTGCACTGTGTCCACTTTTAAAACAGCTATTTGTGAATAACTTGAAAAGTATACATGCAATTTTGATGATTTGAAGTTTCTAAAGTACTTACCTGCAATACCTTTCGAATGAGATATTACATGTAGAATTTGAACCTGTGGTTCTTAAAATAAACTAAGAAAAGATATTTTTCTAAATAAAAACCTATTGGCTGGATTTGTCTCTGAGTGTGTGTACCTCATTTATTGTCTATGTGTATGTACAACAAATGCTTAACACTACTCCTTGGATAAGCCTACTGCTCGACCACACTACCACAAAATAGAGCATTAGTATTATCTATTTTTACCACTATTTTACCTCTAAGGGGAACCCTTGGACTCTGTGCATGCTATTCCTTACTTTGAAATAGCACATACAGAGCCAACTTCCTACAGTCCCTGAGAAGGATTGGGGACCTGGCACAGGGAGTCATATTCCTACTGGGGGGAGGGACACTTTACTGGCTCTAGAAGACAGTGACAGGGAAAAGGGTTCCCCCTGGTGGCCGTCCTGGATATAGAGTGTGGAGACATCCCAGAAGAGTATGGGTTGAGTGTCAGGGACAGTCAGATACTGTCCCACCAGTCTCTGGAGGGTGATGTAGAGTGCTTTTTCAAGGCTGAGTCACTGGATGGTTGGGTGAAGGGTACTGTGGTTAATACATGTGAAGGGCAGAGTGATGTAACTGCTGGAGAGCATATGTCAGGTCCTTATTTTCCAGAGCTATGCCAGCACCAGGTGGAGTGTGAGTTCTCTGACCTCAGGGAGCTTACAATGGAGGCAGACTTCTGGGTGAATACCAGAGAGTCTGAAGAGGCATTTGGGGGTGCTCCTGAAGGGAGTGGTCTAGGTGTTTCCCAACCAAGTGAGGTGGGAGAGGATTGTAGTGTCCCAGGTAGGTCCCAGGTCCTAGAAGGTTCCATGCGGGAACGCCAGGAGGGAAGCCTAGCCTGTACCGTAGGGCCACCTGTTGAGGGAGGCCCGCAGTGTCAGAAGAACTTGGGGGGGTGACTGTAGCCAGCAATCCCACCAGTTCTGGTGTCTGGCAGTACCACTCCTAGTGAGGGGGTGCAGAAGTCCAGACAGAGGGTTGAGAGGGGGTTGCGGTCCCCATTGGAGGTCCTGGAGAGTCAGGGGTCAGCTCTGAGAGCAGAGCCCCCCAGGAATGACCCAGGTGAAACCGTTTCTGGTTTGGGGGAGATCCAGACTCTGCCAGATGGGCAGAGGTCAGGAGACCTGCGCCAATCAGACTCTTGTGTAGCCCTTGGGGATGGTGTGTCCCTTGTGGGGGGTGAGCGTGCCCCTCAGGAAGTCCTGGCATGCCAGGCAATTGTTCAACCTCAGGGTGGTGACTCTGGGTTGGATGACCCGGTTCAGGGGTTAAACTCTGGCCGGGTGAGGGGTCAGTGTGCCCCCAAGAAGTCCTGGTGTGCCAGGCAACTGTTCAACCTCAGGGTGGTGACTCTGGGTTGGATGGCCAGGTTCAGAGGTTAAACTCTGACCTGGTGGGGGGTCAGTGTGCCCCCCAGGAAGTCCTGGCGTGCCAGGCAATTGTTCAACCTCAGGGTGGTGACTCTGGGTTGGATGGCCAGGTTCAGAGGTTAAACTCTGACCTGGTGGGGGGTAGGCGTGCCCCCCAGAAAGTCCTGGTTTGCCAGGCAGTGATCAAGTCTGAGGGTACAGACCCTGGACTGGAAGACCAGGTTCAGGGTGTTCCCCCGGATCTGGAGGGAGGGGCTACTCATAACAGTGCCCCTACCATGTTGTCTTCTGAGGAGGCCACTCCTAGTTGGAGGGTGCTGGACCCCAGAAGGGACGGCAGGGGGAGTGTCCTGTGTTTATGGCTGTCTTGATGGAATGCACAAGGGAAGCTGTCACCTATCATAGACCAGACATAGATTGTAAACAGGCTGTAAGACACAGAGAGCAGTAAGAGCAGAGACATGACTATTTTCTAAAATTGGCATTTCTAAAATAGTAATGTTAAATCGAACTTTTCTCAGTTAGCAGGATTTCTCTCAACCATTCCAAACATATCAAACATGACAATGCCACTCCTTTCAGATCAGATATTACCACTTAAAAGTATATAAGGGAATTCCCCTGTCTGGCCTATGAGAGATGCAGGTTTCACAATAGTGAAAAATGACTTTGGGAACTTTTTACTACCAGGGCATGTAAAACTTACAAGTACATGTCCTGCCTTTTAGATACACTGCACCCTGCCCTGTAGGTCACATAGGGCCTACCTAATGGGTGTCATATATGAAATAAAAGGGGAGTCTAAGACATGGCAAAGGGTTTTTAATGTGAAGTTGAGGTGGCAGTAGAACTGCACATACAGGCCATGCAGCCCTGAGACATGGTTAAGGGGCTTCTTATGTGGGTGGTACAATCAGTGTTGCAGACTCACTAGTGGAATTAATGTGCAGGCCCTGGTCGCATATAGTGCACTTTACTAGGGACTGATGGGTAAATTAAAAATGCCAATTGGGAAGGAGCCAATGTTACTATGTTAAGGGGAGTGAGCGCAAGCAGTTTAGCACTGGTAAAGTGTGCAGAGTCCTAAATCCAGCGGAAATTAGATCAGAAGAATGGAGGGTAGCAGGCAAAAGGTTGGGGGAAGACCACTCTATGGCTCTCCGGTCTAACATGATGAGGTAATAATATTTTCATAATATTCATAATTTCATTGCATTTAGCTAGTTTATCTTTCTCAAAATCAATGATGCAAACCCAAAGTGAGAAAATATGGCACATTGACCAGGTAAAAACAAGACTGTTTCAAATACTGTGAGCATGCAATGTTCTCCCAAACGAGTAATCAATAACATGAGTGTTACTGTGTGTTAGTTTGGTAATAACTTGGTAAACTTTTAAACAGGACTTGTGTTCCAGCAATTACGCTGAAACTCAGTTAACAAGTGGATCAGTGCGTGTATTGCCGTCACATTGTGAGTGAAACTTTCTCAGAGCTGACAGTAGTTGATGTAGGATACTCCAAGAACTATTAAGTAAATAATGTATTTAAAACAATTTCATAGGCTTCAATTGCAAAACCAAATGTAAGCACTAACCATTGCCAGCATGACCATGAAAATACTTTTTCAACTGGTACCCCTAAAGGAGATTTACGTTTGTTCCCACTCTTACCTCTCCCCTTTGCCTTCTAGTCAGCTTCTTCCAGGGCCCTCCTCTCTCTACTCATCAAGCTCCCGAAACAATACCCTGGTCCTTACCATCCTCGAATACCTCAATAGGTTCCTTGTTTGTTCCCCTGGCTGCTACTTCTCATCTCTGAAGAAAGAAGGCAATGTTGTGCGCACTGCTCTTTTCAACCTCTCCTTTCCAGCACGAGTCACACAGACTCGCGTGTAGTAGCCTGTTTAAAGATCCGCCCTAGTGTTCAAATTGTTTAGTGTCCACATCGTGATCCCTCCTGAAAAGTGGCGACTCCTCCAAAAAAACAGAGGATCTTTGCTCCCCTGCCAGCAGCTGCAGCTGCAAGCCCTTTCTGAAAAAACTATAATAAACTCTGTTTATTATTGTTTTTTGGGAAAAGGGGCAGGGCCACGGGGGTGATGAGCTACTCCCCCTCAGAGCACAAGTGGGTTTGGCCCGGCGTCTCAGCCTGGCCAAATACACATACACACAGGGCTCTCTCCAGCCCAGCAACATAGTTGCTATCCTGGTGGATGCCTGCACAGGCTCCCAGTCTGTGTGGGAGCGCCCTGGCTAGGCGCTCCCAGCCAATCCTAACGCCGCTCTAAACAGCGTCAGGATTAGTGGAGGGCAAGCTGGGAGCGTGTGCCTGCTTGCAGCGAGGAGACAGAGGGGCGGAGCTGCGCATGACTTTAAGTGTTTTTTAAAAAAAAATCTATTATTTTTAATTTAATATAATTCCCCCTTAGCCACCCATTCTGCTTTGTGCGAGCCGCAACTGCTCCACCTACCTCAAAGCCTCCCTCATCAGTACTTAATTTGTGAAAGAAAGAGTACTGGTGTCTGAAACTGTGCTCAGAAGTCAGTTGGCAGTGCAATAAAACATTGGCAAGAAGAATACTGAGGCAAGTAGTCTTTAATCCACTACAGGCACTGCCTCCCCCTATTCTCACACTTGAAAGTTCCTCCTTTTTGTTCATTCTAGTTTTGCCATCTTTTTCCTCCTTTGCCTTTTTGATCTGTGTATGTTTCCCTCTCTTGCACTTGGTAAATATCTGATAGGGGAAAAATAAGAGCCCGTCCCCAGAAATAAGTGCTGATGCCTCCCCACTAACTCAAATTAAGCACTGTCTCTCACACATATTTAAACATTACAACCTGAATTTAAGAAAATTGGTGCTGCATCCAGTGCAGCACCACTTTTTGCTGCGCACCTTAGCACACCCCTACTGCCACCATGTGCGCGACGTATTTAATATTGTTGGACTTTTTTGCTTATGCAGTGTCATCCCCAATCTTTTTGCCTCCTGCCTCCAATTTGTTCTGATCTGTTGTGGTTGGCTTTCGAACTCTGAGCACTTTACCACTGCTAACCAGTGCGAAAGTGCATATGCTCTCTGTGTAAATTGTATGGTTGATTGATTTATCCATGATTGGCATATTTGATTTATTAGTAAGTCCCTAGTAAGGTGCACTAGAGGTGCCAGGGCCTGTAAATCCAATGCTACTAGTGAGCCTGAAGCACTGGTTGTGCCACCCACATTAGTAGCTCTGTAATCATGTCTCAGACCTGCCACTGCAGTATCTGTGTGTGCAGTTTTTACTGTAAATTCAACTTGGCAAGTGTACCCACTTGCCAGGCCTAAACCTTCCCTTTTCTTACATGTAAGGTACCCCTAAGGTAGGCTCTAGGTAGCCCCAAGGGCAGGGTGCAGTGTACGGTTAAGGTAGGACATATAGTAATGTGTTTTATATGTCTTGACAGGGAAATATCGTTAAATTCGTTGTTCACTGTTTCAAGGCCTGTCCCTCTCATAGGTAAACATGGGGGCTACCTCTAAATCTGATTAACCACTTCGCTGCCAGGCCTTTTCCCCCTCCTGTGCCAGGCCTTTTTTTGCCTATTTGGGGCAGTTCGCGCTTAGGCCCTCATAACTTTTTGTCCACATAAGCTAACCAAGCCAAATTTGCGTCCTTTTTTTCCAACATCCTAGGGATTCTAAAGGTACCCAGACTTTGTGGGTTCCCCTGAAGGAGGCCAAGAAATTGGCCAAAATACAGTGAAAATTTCATTTTTTGCAAAAAAATTGGAAAAAGGGGCTGCAGAAGAAGGCTTGTGGTTTTTCCCCTGAAAATGGCATCAACAAAGGGTTTGCGGTGCTAAACTCAGCAGCTTCCCAGCTTTCAGGAACAGGCAGACTTGAATCCGAAAACCCAATTTTTCAACACAATTTTGGCATTTTACTGGGGCATACCCCATTTGTGCAATTTTTTGTGCTTTCAGCCTCCTTCCAGTCAGTGACAGGAATGGTCATGAAACCAATGCTGGATCCCAGAAACCTAAACATTTCTGAAAAGTAGACAAAATTCTGAATTCAGCAAGGGGTCATTTGTGTAGATCCTACAAGGGTTTCCTACAGAAAATAACAGCTGAAAAAGAACAATATTGAAATTGAGGTGAAAAAAACATCAATTTTTCTCTACTTTTTACTCTGTAACTTTTCCCTGCAATGTCAGATTATCGAAAGCAATATACCGTTACGTCTGCTGGACTCCTCTGGTTGCGGGGATATATAGGGTTTGTAGGTTCATCAAGAACCCGAGGAACCCAGAGCCAATAAATGAGCTGCACCCTGCAGTGCGTTTTCATTCTATACCGGGTATACAGTAATTCATTTGCTGAAATATAAGGAGTAAAAAATAGCTATCAAGAAATCCTTTGCATTTCCAAAAAGGGCACAAGATAAGGTGTTGAGGAGCAGTGGTTATTTGCACATCTCTGAATTCCGGGGTGACCATAGTAGCACGTGAATTACATGGAATTTCTCAAATAGATGTCTTTTTTACACACACCCCTATATTTGGAAGGAATAAATGTAGAGAAAGACAAGGGGCAATAACACTTGTTTTGCTATTCTATGTTCCCCCAAGTCTCCCGATAAAAATGATACCTCACTTGTTTGGGTAGGCCTAGCGCCCGCGACAGGATATGCCCCAAAACACAACGTGGACACATCACAGAAAACAGAGCTGTTTTTAGCAAAGTGACTACCTGTAGATTTTGGCCTCTAGCTCAGCCGCCACCTAGGGAAACCTACCAAACCTGTGCATTTCTGAAAACTAGAGACCTAGGGGAATCCAAGGAGGGGTGACTTGTGTGGCTCGGACCAGGTTCTGTTACCCAGAATCCTTTGCAAACCTCAAAATTTGGCTAAAAAAACACATGTTCCTCACATTTCTGTGGCAGAAAGTTCTGGAATCTGAGAGGAGCGACAAATTTCCTTCCACCCAGCATTCCCCCACGTCTCTCGATAAAAATGATACCTCACTTGTGTGGGTAGGCCTAGCGCCCGCGACAGGATATGCCCCAAAACACAACCTGGACACATCACAGAAAACAGAGCTGTTTTTAGCAAAGTGACTACCTGTAGATTTTGGCCTCTAGCTCAGCCGCCACCTAGGGAAACCTACCAAACCTGTGCATTTCTGAAAACTAGAGACCTAGGGGGATCCAAGGAGGGGTGACTTGCGGGGCTCGGACCAGGTTCTGTTACCCAGAATCCTTTGCAAACCTCAAAATTTGGCTAAAAAAACACATGTTCCTCACATTTCTGTGGCAGAAAGTTCTGGAATCTGAGAGGAGCCACAAATTTCCTTCCACTCAGCGTTCCCCCACGTCTCCCGATAAAAATGATACCTCACTTGTGTGGGTAGGCCTAGCGCCCGCGACAGGATATGCCCCAAAACACAACGTGGACATATCACAGAAAACAGAGCTGTTTTTAGCAAAGTGACTACCTGTAGATTTTGGCCTCTAGCTCAGCCGCCACCTAGGGAAACCTACCAAACCTGTGCATTTCTAAAAACTAGAGACCTAGGGGAATCCAAGGAGGGGTGACTTGCGGGGCTCGGACCAGGTTCTGTTACCCAGAATCCTTTGCAAACCTCAAAATTTGGCTAAAAAAACACATGTCCCTCACATTTCTGTGGCAGAAAGTTCTGGAATCTGAGAGGAGCTACAAATTTCCTTCCACCCAGCGTTCCCCCAAGTCTCCCGATAAAAATGATACCTCACTTGAGTGGGTAGGCCTAGCGCCGGCGACAGGAAACACCCCAAAGCGCAACGTGGACACATCCTAAATTTTTGAAAAAAACAGAGGTGTTTTTTGCGAAGTGCCTACCTGTAGATTTTGGCCTCTAGCTCAGCCGGCACCTAGGGAAACTTACCAAACCTGTGCATTTCTGAAAACTAGAGACCTAGGGGAATCCAAGGAGGGGTGACTTGCGGGGCTCGGACCAGGTTCTGTTACCCAGAATCCTTTGCAAACCTCAAAATTTGGCTAAAAATACACATGTTACTCACATTTCTGTGGCAGAAAGTTCTGGAATCTGAGAGGAGCCACAAATGTCCTTCTACCCAGCGTTCCCCCAAGTCTCCCGATAAAAATGATACATCACTTGTGTGGGTAGGACTAGCGCCCACGAAAGGAAAGGGCCCAAAACACAACGTGGACACATCACATTTTTTTATAAAAAGCAGTGCCTACCTGTGGATTTTGGCCTGTAGCTCAGCCAACACCTGAGGAAACCTAGCAAACCAGTGCATTTTTGAAAACTAGAAACCCAGGGGAATCCAAGATGGGGTGACTTGCGGGGCTCTGACCAGGTTATGTTACCCAGAATCCTTTGCAAACATCAAAATTTGGCCCAAAAAACACTTTTTCCTCTCATTTCGGTGACAGAAAGTTCTGGAATCTGAGAGGAGCCACAAATTTCCTTCCACCCAGCGTTCCCCTAAGTCTCTCGATAAAAATGGTACATCACTTCTGTGGGTAGGCCTAGCGCCCACAAAAGGAAATGGCCCAAAACACAACGTGGACACAACATATTTTTTCACAGAAAACAGAGGTGTTTTTTGCAAGGTGCCTACCTGTGGTGTTTGGCCTGTAGCTCAGCCGGCCCCAGGGGGGGGGGGGCAGAAATGCCCTAAAATAAAATTGCCCCCCCAACCCCCACCCTCCCCCGCCGGGAGCGACCCTTGCCTACGGGGTCGCTCCCCCTGCGTGACATTGGCGCCAAAAAACAAATCCCCGGTGCCTAGTGGTTTCTGCCCCCTTGGGGGCAGATTGACCTAAAATTGGCCAATCTGCCCCCAGGGGGGCAGAAATGGTCTAAATACAATTTGCCCCCCCAGGGGAGCGACCCTTGCCTGATGGGTCACTCCCCATCTCTAAAAAAAGAAACAACAAAAAAAAAAAACACAAAAAAAAAATTGCCCTGGTGCCTAGAGTGTTCTGCCCCCCCCCCCCCCGGGGGCAGTTCGGCCTAATAATAGGCCGATCTGTCCCCCGGGGGGGCAGAAATGGCCTAAAATAAATTTGCCCCCCCAACCCCCACCCCCCCCCGGGAGCGACCCTTGCCTACGGGGTCGCTCCCCCTGCGTGACATTGGCGCCAAAAAACAAATCCCCGGTGCCTAGTGGTTTCTGCCCCCTTGGGGGCAGATTGACCTAAAATTGGCCAATCTGCCCCCAGGGGGGCAGAAATGGTCTAAATACAATTTGCCCCCCCAGGGGAGCGACCCTTGCCTGATGGGTCGCTCCCCATCTCTAAAAAAAGAAACAACAAAAAAAAAAAAACACAATAAAAAAAATTGCCCTGGCGCCTAGAGTGTTCTGCCCCCCCCGGGGGCAGTTCGGCCTAATAATAGGCCGATCTGTCCCCCTGGGGGGCAGAAATGGCCTAAAATAAATTTGCCCCCCCAACCCCCACCCCCCGCCCCCGGGAGCGACCCTTGCCTACGGGGTCGCTCCCCCTGCGTGACATTGGCGCCAAAAAACAAATCCCCGGTGCCTAGTGGTTTCTGCCCCCTTGGGGGCAGATTGACCTAAAATCGGCCAATCTGCCCCCAGGGGGGCAGAAATGGTCTAAATACAATTTGCCCCCCAGGGGAGCGACCCTTGCCTGATGGGTCGCTCCCCATCTCTAAAAAAAAGAAAGAACAAAAAAAAAAAACACAAAAAAAAAATTTGCCCTGGCGCCTAGAGGTTTCTTCCCCCCCTGGGGGCAGATCGGCCTAATAATAGGCCGATCTGCCCCAGGGGGGGCAGAAATGGCCTAAAATAAATTGCCCTCCCCCCCAGGGAGCGACCCTTGCCTAAGGGGTCGCTCCCTTTGCGTGAAATTCACGCAAAGAAAAAACTCCCTGGTGTCTAGTGGTTTCTACCCCCCTTGGGGGCAGATTGGCCTCATCAAAATAGGCCAATCTGCCCCCAAGGGAGGCAGAAATGGCCAAAATATAATTTTCCCCCAAGGGGAGCGACCCTTGCCTAAGGGGTCACTCCCCACCAAAAAAAAAAAAAATGAAACAAAAAATAAATAAATGGTCCTTGGTGCCTAGAGGTTTCTGCCCCCCCTGGGGGCAGATCGGCCTAATAGTAGGCCGATCTGCCCCCAGGGGGGGCAGAAAAGGCCTTCCCAAAAATATGCCCCCCCTGGGAGCGACCCTTGCCCAAGGGGTCGCTCCCTTTTGTCAATAACAATAAAAATAAAAATAAATCCCTGGTGTCTAGTGGTTTCTACCCCCCTTGGGGGCAGATTGGCCTAATCAAAATAGGCCAATCTGCCCCCAAGCGGGGCAGAAATGGCCAAAATATAATTTTCCCCCAAGGGGAGCGACCCTTGCCTAAGGGGTCGCTCCCCACCTCAATAAAAAAAAATGAAACAAAAAAAAAAAAAATGGTCCCTGGTGCCTAGAGGTTTCTGCCCCCCCTGGGGGCAGATCGGCCTAATAAGGCTGATCTGCCCCCAGGGGGGGCAGAAAAGGCCTTTTAAAAAAAATGCCCCCCCTGGGAGCGAACCTTGCCCAAGGGGTCGCTCCCTTTTGTCAATTTAAAAAAAAAAAAAAAATCCCTGGTGTCTAGTGGGGTTTCAAAAGCCGGATTGCAAGCAATCCGGCTTTTGAAACCCTCGGAGGGACTTCAAAGGGAAGGAAATACTTTTCCTTCCCTTTGAAGCCCCTCCGGGCCTCCCAAGTGATTGAAAAAGAAATGCTTTTGCATTTCTTTTTCAATCGCGCTGGAAGCAGAGCTTCCAGTGCGACGAGGGAGGCCCCTGTGACACATCAGCGCGCGCGCGCGCGCGCGCTGACGTCACAGGGGGGGTTGGGGGGGGTCGGGGGTGGAAGGGGAAGGGATTCCCCGGTCAGCCCTGACCTAGGGGGGTGGGGGGGCGGCCCTCGGGAGGAGCGCTAGCGCTTCTCCCGAGGGAAGCATTCAGGACGTAATGGTTACGTCCATGGCGCCACACGGGCGCTGCCATGGACGTAACCATTACGTCCGTGGCGGGGAAGGGGTTAAAGTGTAAATTCCCTTTGGGAGCGGATGGACATGTGGAGTTTGGGGTCTCTGAGCTCACAATTTAAAAATACATCTTTTAGTAAAGTTGATTTTAAGATTGTGTGTTTGAAAATGCCACTTTTAGAAAGTGAGCATTTTCTTGCTTATACCATTCCTGTGACTCTTCCTGTTTGTGGATTCCCTGTCGGGGTCAGTTTGACAGTTGGGCTGGTTGCACCTCACACTAGACAGTAACACAAAGGGAGCTGGGGTGTAGCCTGCTTTTTCTGATGAGCCATCTGTGCTAGGAGGGAGAGGAGGAGTGGTCACTTACACCTGAAAGGGCTGTGCCTGTCCTCACACAATGCAGTCTCCGACCCCCTGAGGAGTGTCTGGGGCTTGGCCTGGGCAAGGCAGGATTTCACATTCAAAAGAGACTTTACTTTAAAGTAGGCCTACTTCAAAGGAGAAATTGGGTATAAGAAGGGCACCCAAAACCAGAGACTTTAGAAACACTTCCGGAAACAAGAGGAACCTCTGCCTGGAGAAGAGCTGAAGAGCTGAGGAAGAAGAGCTGCCCTGCCTGTGCTTTGTGGAGCTATCCTGCAGTTGCTGCTTCTGCCAGAGTAAGAGAGCAAAGACTGGACTTTGTGTGCCTTCCATCTTGAGAAGAAATCTCCAAGGGCTTGATCTAGAGCTTGCCTCCTGTTGTTTGAAGTCTCAGGGACAGCAAAAACTTCTCTCTCCAGCACCTGGAGTCTTTGAAGAGACTCCTAGTCTACCCTGTGGTGCCTAACCAGTTCCTGGGACCCTGAAAGGAGCAGCTGGCAGCCTAAAGACAAGGAAATCCATGCACAGAGCGCCGTGCTGGGAAAAGACCGACGCAGCTCCGATCTGCGGCTGAAGAAACAACACGCCACCGACTCCGCAGCTGAGAAACGACACTCGTAGGGAACGCGACTGAAGAATCGATGCACGGGGCAGGAGAAACGATGCGCAACCTCCTGGGAGGCTGGGAGATCACAACCTGCGCTGCAGGGTTTTCAGATCATCGTGCAGCTGGATTTCCGACTCAAGTACTGGTGTGCGTGGAAAAACAACACAAGGTCTGCCCGGACCCGAAAGTGCTGACCGGA
Source organism: Pleurodeles waltl (assembly GCF_031143425.1). Taxonomy (NCBI): domain Eukaryota; kingdom Metazoa; phylum Chordata; class Amphibia; order Caudata; family Salamandridae; genus Pleurodeles; species Pleurodeles waltl. The sequence continues at coordinate 354,201,565 of NC_090438.1, forward strand.
TCGACACATCGCTCTCCTGTGGAGAGAAGAAACTACACGCCCGACCCGGCGAAAGAAGAAACGACGCACGGTCGCTCGTGAGTGGAATCAATGCCTCGCAAGCCATTTTTGACGTGCACTCGCCCGTTCAGGGTTATTTTTGATGTGCCCAAGGTACTTTTTCACGCTGACAGCGTCAGTGTGTGTTTAAAACTACTTAAAGACTCTTTTTGCTTTTTTATTGATAACTTGACTTGTGTATTGTGGATTTTTGTCGTTGTGGTTTTGTTTTGTTTAGATAAATATTTCCTATTTTTCTAAACCTGTGTTGTGTCATTTTGTAGAGTTTTCATTAAGTTACTGTGTGTGTTGGTACAAATACTTTACACCTAGCACCCTGAAGTTAAGCCTACTGCTCTGCCAAGCTACCAAGGGGGTAAGCAGGGGTTACCTGAGGGTGATTCTGTTTTACCCTGACTAGAGTGAGGGTCCTGGCTTGAACAGGGGTAACCTGACTAACAATCAAAGACCCCACTTCTAACATAAATATTTTCTATGTTTCTAAACTTGTGTTGTGTCATTTTGTAGTGTTTTCAATAAGTTACTGTTGTGTCATTTTGTAGTGTTTTCATTAAGTTACTGTGTGTGTTGGTACAAATACTTTACACCTAGCACTCTGAAGTTAAGCCTACTGCTCTGCCAAGCTACCAAGGGGGTAAGCAGGACTTAGCTGAGGGTGAATCTCTTTTACCCTGACTAGAGTGAGAGTACTTGTTTGAACAGGGGGTAACCTGAATGTCAACCAAAGACCCCAATTCTAACAAATATACAGCACATACTGGCGCAGGGTAGGGGCAATAGCGTCAACATTTGTGACGCTATTGATGTACTGTGCAAGATTAGCACCAATATTTTGTTGCTCATCCTGCAGAGTACAGAGGGGCCCATTGAAGACAATGATATGCCCCCTTTTAATGCCTGCTCTGTGCAGGTGTAAAATGCCACTAAAAAAGGCGTAGTGGAATCTCTTAGATTCCACAGTGCCATTTTTGCAGTCCCCCTAATGGGGGAACGCCCGTCCCTTACATACATTATGCCTGACACAGGCATAATGTGGCCTAAGGGGTTACAAAGTGGCATTATGCATGCATTGCGCCACTTTATAAATATGGTGCTGCGAATTTTGCCTCAGGCCACATTAGCATCATAAAAAATGACGCTAATGTGGCACAAGGAGACGCTAGGCCCTCTTAACTCTTGGCCTACAGATCCTAAGCAGTGGGCGATCATCCTTTACCACCTCTGTATCCAGGGACACCTTAGGCATTTCACTGGTCCTGGGCAAAATTGGTTTGGGGCCCCTGTTCAGCTCAGCTTTGAATCGATGATCCATTTCAGCTCTTTCATGCCCTCTTTGAATAGGTCACAGGCATACTGGTTCAAATTCTAAATGTGCTTACTTCTAATGTTTAGGGATAGTGACGTGTTTTTTTCAATATTATGATACAGCAGTAGCTCACTAATATTTTTTGCAAATAACATTTTTTTCTAAATGTTAGCTGGTCTTGAAAAACATAAGCATTTATCTTGTAAGTACCTTTAAAAGACTCCCATAGATCCCCACATATCAAAAAGTAATCAAAGGAAAACTGTATTTATAATAATCTGTTTAAGAATGATTCAAGGTCTCAGCAGAGCAGAGCTGGCTCTATCGGGGCCCCTGAAAAGCTGAGGTCCTGGGCCAGGGCCCACTTTGCCCATGTCTTAAAACGTCCCAATCCGTATCCAGGTATGTGTATGCACTCCTCCTCTTGATATTATGGCAGCTACTTCATTGCACAGGTTCAAAGCTGCCCCAGAGAATGACTTCTCCTGCTTGAGAGATAAACAACTGGTACCCAGTCCATTACACAGAGCAGTACTAACACTATCAACCTTGCTATGGGTTCATGATTCATTCATCCATGGAGTGGTGTATCGAATAATGTCTTGCCACTGCCCACACATCTCATCAACAAGTGTATGATGGTTCATGCCAGCAAGTCCTATAGTTTCCGTGTACTGGATACAGTAAAGATGCATTTTGGGGAGTTCGTTATTTTACAATGATGCATACGACTGCATTTATTCCAACAAAACACCAGGAGGCGATATTGTGTTACAATTACTGACTGATAGCTCTTCGACAGCTTATTGAAACATCTTTTTATAAATGTAAATTTTGTTTTGCTTTATTGAAGTAACATTTTAGCGTTATAATATTTATTCTGCCAGGGATTACTACAATAAGTTAGTTACCGCGCTACTCCAGTTCCATATATCTGTGTTTTTCTTACTAAAACGTGTCCACCTCTAACCTTTGGTAAATACACTGGGGAGTGGTTTATGCTTTCTGTGAGCGCTCACGTCGCGCAAAGCGCCACAACGTATTGTGTCGATTTACTAACCTATTTAACATGGCCCTGCTATCACCCGGCAATATTCATTTGCACAGTACACGATCTCTGGAACATAGTTACACCAATAAACTATGACCAGTTTTAAGGGAAAATGATGGTGCGAGATGCTGCTCCAAATTTGGCAGGATCGCGCACCATCACTTTCATAATGCAGGGATGCGCTGTATTTAATAGCATAGGGCACACCCCTGTGTTGCCCCCTGCGCCACGCTGAGGGGCATATTTATACTCTGTTTGCGCCGGAATTGCGTCGTTTTTTTTAACGCAATTCCGACGCAAAACTAACTCCATATTTATACTTTGGCGTTAGACGCGTCTAGCGCCAAAGTCCATGGAGTTTGCGTCATTTTTTAGCGTGGACACCTACTTTGCGTTAATGATATGCAAGGTAGGCGTTCCCGTCTAAAAAAATGACTCCGAGGCATGTGCGCCGTATTTACACTCCCGGGCAAAATTCACGCCCGGGAGTGGGTGGGTCAAAAAAAATGACGTACAGCCGCTTTTGCGCCGTTTTTTAGCGCCTGGTCAGCGCAGGCGTTAAGGGACCTGTGGGCTCGGAAGAAGCCCAGAGGTGCCCTCCCAAGCCCCCAGGGATACCCCCTGCCACCCTTGCCCACCCCAGGAGGACACCCAAGGCTGGAGGGACACATCCCAGGGACATTAAGGTAAGTTCAGGTAAGTTTTTTGGGTTTTTTTTTTTGTGGCATAGGGGGGCCTGATTTGTGCCCCCCTACATGCCAATATGCCCAATGACCATGCCCAGGGGACAGAAGTCCCCTGGGCATGGCCATTGGGCAAGGGGGCATGACTCCTGTCTTTGCAAAGACAGGAGTCATTTCAATGGGGGTTGGGAGTCGAAAAAAAGGGCGCAAATCGGGTTGAGGCGAAAAATTTGCCGCAGCCTGACTTGCCCCATTTTTTGGCCCCCAAGCTCCATATCCCCCTACGCCGGCGCTGCCTGGTGTACGTCGTTTTTTTTCACGCACACCAGGCAGCGCCGGCGGCTAACGCCGGCTAACGTCATTGAATAAATACGGCGCCCGCATGGTGCTTCAGAATGGCGTTAGCAGGCGCTAATTTTTTTTACGCAAAACTGCATAGCAAAGTGATACCCTGTGAATAACGTCACCTTAAGGACAAAGCAAAATATTCCTAGGAGTACCCCTTTAAATCAGCCTGTAAATCTGCCACTGGTAAAGCCTTCATGGCATGTTTGCGCCTCCCTCAAGGTAGTACATTTAACCCTATGCATAGGTCTAGTTATAGGGGTGAAAATGCTAAACTTGTTTTTATGAATCAGAGTCTTAGAGGTTTGACATCTTGAGCCAGATTAAGCAAAAACGTTTCAATTTTGTTTCCTAATCCCGTTTGTTTTAAACTTAACTAGTGTTCTCTGGAAACAAACAAGAATTCTATATTTTCTAGATTTACTTTGAAGTCCTTTAATGCCATCTATTTTTCAATTTGTTGCACAGTTTTTGTGAGTAATGATAGTTGCAAAGTAGGCACTTTCCATCCACAGTTGTGTATCATATTGCCATACACTTGGGTGACTGGATACATCTGATCCCTTGGGGAAAATCTGTCTCCTTGCCAAGTACAAAGTTCCCAATCCTGTAAATTCAAACACACAATTTCAATAATTTATGCTTGGGCTCAACCCCTGGTAGCTTTGACAGAAACAGACAGGCTTAAGAAAAAAGAAAAGAAAAAGAAAACAATAAAAGTCCCACAGCCGATTTCTAAAAATAAAGACAAAATTAATAAAATGGCACCATAATAACAAAATCGAATAAAGGGGGCAGAGGTATGACCTTTGTTAATTTATAAGGCAAGAAACACCAAGGTAAAGTAATGTAAAAAACAGAAACCACTGACTAGGGCCCAGGTGTAATTTCAGGCTGACCACAATTTAGTGGAGAGTAGATACACCAAGCAAGTTGTCCAGTTCAAAGTTTTTATCTTCTTACTTAGGGTCTGATTTAGATCTCCATGGATGAGTTACTCCATCACAACTGTGATGAATTTCCTGTTCCCCAGAAGATGAATCTCATTATATCCTATTGGATTTATATTTCAGGGGATAGGATATCCATCACTGTTGTGACAGAGTAACTCGTCCTTTGAGATGTAAATCAGGCTCTTTGGCCTTATTATGAGTCTTGTGGTTCAAAGGCCGCCAGACTCGCAGTGGCGGTTAGACTGCTGCACTCCAGGTGGTCCAGCCGTCAATTACGACCCTGTTGGTCAGACTGTGAGGGGACCACCTTGCCCGCCAGAAGCATGGCTCCCGAAAGGCTATTGGCATTAGGACTGGTGGTCAGCCACGGCGGCGCAGAACTCCATGCAGCTGTGCTGATCATGTCTCCTGTTTCTGCGAGACTTTCCATGGTGGGGACCCTGCCATGGAAAGGCTGGCAGAAACCCAGTTCTGGGGCCCCCTCTTTCTAGGACCCTCAGAATGCAAACAGCATGTATTTTGAGGGTCTCTGTGCAATGACATTGGACTTGGCTCCATCGGGAACTCGTTACGCATTATTGTAATTGCACATGTTTCTCAACTTCCTTTTTCTATTAGGAGGATCAATTAAAGAACCAGCAGTTGTGGCCAGTTGAAATGATCTTCCTGGATTATCTGGTTGAAGCCTAGGTGGTTGTGGACAGTTGACTTGTGCTTCCTGGATTACCTGGGTGAGACCCAGGTGTCCAGAACTTATCTTGACAACAAGAATTGGTCTAGATCTGCTTTAAACATTGCCATTATGTAAATAACTGAGTTGCCATATTACACAAGATTTCAAAGGCATAACATGATTCAAACCAGTACTATGATGAAAAGAATATAACAGCCTCTCTGATATCACTCATAATGGGGCAATAAGGTTTGACAAAGGCATGACTAGCCCTTCTGGGACCATGACTGTTGCCCTTCCAAAAGACAGACCAACAGGCCGAGGTTTAGTAGGGTTCAGGGCATAGAAACATTGGATGAGACGAGGGGCATGGACAAAGGAGGCTGGTTCCCAGGAGTGCTTATCAGGGGACTAACCCTTCCAATCAATCAAAAAATACATTTTCCTGGAATGCATTTTGCATCTAGGATGCATTGTACTTCATATTCTTTATGATTTCCTATTACCACTGGGGAAGGAGGTATATCATTTCATGTGTGTGGATGACTTGGTTTGATAAGAGAAACATGAAACACTGGATGTATAGCATATTCATCTGGTAAGTGTAAAGATACTGTGACAGGTGTCAGAATATCAGTAATCGGAAAAGGACCTATGAATCGTGATTAAAGTTTCCTTGGGCTCTCATGTCTGATGTTGCGAGTGGATAACTACATCATGTCTCCTTTCTTATATTTAGGTGCAGGAGTTCTACGTTTATTGGCATGTGCTTTCATTATTAGTTTATTTTGTACTAAACATTTAGAGGCTTGTACTTGTGTATCTTGTAATGTCAGTAACCTTCAGAGACAGAAGGCATTAGCTTTGCTGTGTTTGAGATCACTGGGAGGGACCATGGATGATAACCGGTGAGGAAGAAGAAAGGAGAGCACCCAAAGCAGTATGACTACTATTTTTGTGTGAGAACTCCTCCAATGGTAGGGCCTGTTCCCATTGACTAGTAAGAGTGGAGGTTAAACACCTAAGCATCTGTTCCAAAGATCGGTTCACTCTCTACATTTGACCAGCAGTTTGGGGATGATTGGGTGTTGAACGAACCAACTCAATTCCTAATGTCAATACATTTTATTAACTTGTATCAGCAACACGCCATACAATAATATAAAAAGTACACATCAAAGAAGACAAAAAAATTATAATAGCCCCATAGTCACAGCTTAAAACATACTAGCAACAATCACTCTATTCATAAAAAGTCACATATTGGCAAACAATTAAATGTAAATAATTGATTTAAGAACGACTACCCCCCCATCCACATCTTTAGAAGAAGGGCAGCACTTTGTCAGTACCTGTCCTCTACTTGTGGGGGGACCCGGAGGCAAAGTGCTTGTGCTCACAGTATTTTGTATTGGCAGTAATAACTCACATAGCTACAGGGTCTTTTAGAGCGGAAAGAGGGACCCTAACGTTAGCGTGGGGCAACCATTATTTCATCATACCGCTATTGCCTAGGCCCCTTTTAGATCTTGTAAAATTTTAAAAGTTTTAAAAATCAGCCACTTCTAGGGTCGCTGACAATTCCCTTAGCCTGGGCCAAGTGGCCCCTATGTATGAGGCGACCAGGTTATGTTCGCTCATATTACCCAGCCTTGCGCAAAGTGCGAGCACAGTTTTCGTGGGATTTGCTCCACTAGCATTAAAAAGAGGGAGAAGCCACTGGCGCCTTGACTCATCAAATTTCTAACAGTCCAGGATGGAATGAGCTACATTATCCACCTACCCAAGGTTGCAGTCACACAACACCAAACCTACTGCCAGCCTATGAGTGTGGACCAGGTAGCCTCTTAGGGGCAGAACACCCAGCCTTTATTTCATATGGAGAGTCCACTTCAATTCAGGATACAAAATATCCAAGTAAGCCTGGGGACCTGGGTCATATACATTTTTAAAGTAATAGTGCATGATTGAATCAGGCCTGAGTTCCTAGTGCATCCTCATCTTACTGAGTTTCCAATATCCATCTTTTATCAGGCCCACCGTATCCTTGGTAACTCTACCTGGATCCACCCATAGGCCCTTCAACCGAAGATTCTCTAGAGTCTTTTTAAAATAAGCTCCCCAGGAACACCCCTCAGAACCACCATACAAGATGACTCCTTCCAAAGTTTCTAAATACACTGCCGCCCTAGGGTTGCGCACTACTCTTGCCCAGTACAATATTGGCCTTATGGCTTCTAGTTCCGTAATCTGTGTCAAATTTAGTTCTGCATAGAGAACGTTCTGGGGGGTTTCCGGTCCCAGCCCCAGTAAGGTTCTCAGAAAATTATTCTCAGCAATCTGCAGCACTCTAACATTTGTGAATCCCCAGCGTTCCGCTCCATAGAGTGCTGCAACCACTGCTTTTTTAGCATATATCTCCAGGATGATGCTAACACTACGGCCTCCAGCCTTATACTTAAATCCCAATATTGCCCCAGACGTTTGTTTAAGGGCAATGGCTGCATTCCGAACATGGCAGTCCCAACTTAAGTTCTCAGAGAACCACACCCCTAGATAATCAAAGAGCTTGGTAACTTCAATTGGGGCATGGTTAATCATGAGCTTCCTCCTTTAGGCTAGGAGAGGGCTGCAAGGTCATCCCCATGGTCTTCATGGAATTAATAGTTAATTCTTTTTCATCGCAGTATTTCACAAAGCGGGCAAGGAGCCTATGGACCGCATTTTCAGTGCTTGCCATAAGAACTTCATTATCCGCAAACAATAGTATTGGCACCCTCCTAACCGCTGCAAGGGGGAGATCTAACTGCTCCCCTAAGAGTAATTGAGTCACATAATTTAAAAAAAGGCTAAAGAGTAGGGGTGCCAAGACGCAGCCCTGGTGTATGCCCTTTTGTACCTGAAGGGGTCTGTGCATTCCCCACCCATCCCATACCTTACACTAGCCGTGTTGTCCGTATGAAGAGATGCTATAGCTTTCACTAGGGAGGCCTCAGCCCCAGACTTAGCAGAGACCACCATAGTTTACCCCTGTCTACTGAATCAAAGGCAGCGTTCAGATCTATGAAGACCAGATATAAAGAGAACTTCTTGATTACAGTAAATTTATATGAAATCAGGTAGAGTAGAATGACCTGGCCGATGGTTCCAATTCGGGGACGAAAGCCCGCTTGCACTTCTGTCAACACACCCCAGGGCGTCAACCCACCCCTGGAGGCGATTGAGCAGGACTTTCCCTAGGACCTTCCCTGCCACATCAGGCAAAGAGATCAGCCCGCAGTTGGCAGGGCATCCTCGATCACCCTTCTTATAAATCAGAACAATGACGGCAGAATACCAGGACCGCAGTACTATGTTCCCCTCCAGGGTTGCATTGAACACCTTGGTGAGTATTTTGGCCCAATAAGGAGATGCCTCACAGTAAAGGTCCACCAGCACCATATCTGGGCCTGGGGCCTTATTTGTCTTCATTGCTTCCAGTGCCCTAATTACCTCTTGGATTAAAATTCTTATCTCACAAGGGGCAGTAGGAGGGGCATCAACCACAGGGGTACTATATAATGTGCTGAAGTAATCAACTCAGGCAAGGGGGCCTATGCAGGTTTCTACAACAGTCGCTGCCCCCTTCTCCACTCCTGCCACCAATGCTAAGAATCGTTTTGGGTCGTAGTCAGCGGTAGTTTCTTTGAGTTCAGCCCAGAGTGTACTTTGGTACGTCCCCTTCTTAGTTGCCATTACGTGTTTATAGCCCTTTCTATGTGCTCTAAATTTCTCTTCACTAGCAGCGCTATCATGGCGCTGGGATAGGGCAAGCGAGACCTCTATTTTTACCCTTATACACTCCTCATCAAACCAGCCTTTGCGACCCGCCTGCCCTTTTCTACTGTTATCACATGGATTAGATGTTACAGGTTTAGACCACAAAGCCCTCAACTCCCCTATCATTGTGTCGTATGCCGCCAGGATAAGAGGGCTGGCAGTAGGTGAAGCATCAGAGATAAATTGGACGTAGTTAGCCAATATGAGTTCAAGTTGTGGGAGATCCTGCAGATACTTTTCCCTATCTCACCGTATTCTGTTTCTACAGTTGGTCAGAACAATCTCCTTCTCACATTTCCAAGCCCAAGAACATTTGGCTTCATATTGAGAGCAAGTGGGTTGTGATTGCTTTCTATCCAACTAACCACAGCCATATCAAGGATAGCTGGCCACACTTCCACATTAACCATGACATAATCAATGACAGACTGAGATCTTCCACTGTCGAAGGTTGCCTTTGCGGCACCATCCGACTTGGAGCGGCCATTAACAAAGCGAAGGCCGTTACTGAGCATAAGGTCAGTGAAGGCCTTAGCGTTTTTTGTAGACTTTGTACAATTCATCGCTGTCTCTGGAATTCCCATACTCCAATCTTCTGTCACAGTTTCACTGCTATTAATGGCATCACAAGCTGATGTGTTAAAGTCTCCACATACCAGTATCACATCCCTATCTCTATCATGGCGCCATGGTGTTCTATCATTTACAGTACCTCTTCTCATTTTGCCAATGTATGTGGAGCATTCTTTCCAGATTACCTGTACCCCGGCGACTATTCTGGGGGGATATATAAATTCAAAATACCCATTATACTCCCTTTACCCCTTGCTGCCCAAAGTCTCACATGTTGGATATTAGCACGAGCCAACAGGTGTGGCACATCTATTTGTTCTATGTTACAGTTTAACCTGCACGATACCCAAATTGAGATACTGCAAGATGGGTGTCCCTTCCTGGGCCGAATGGCCAGCAAGTCAAATCCCAGGAACCCATTAATACATGTTCTTTCAACAGCCCAGGTTTCTTGAAAGCAGCAGATATCGTACAGACTGACAAATTCAGTCATTATCTTTCAGCTTGTTAGCCAGACCAGCTTTATTCCAGGACAGGATTCTCAAGCAACCCACCTTCAATTTGTTACATGAAATAAGTGTTGGGGGGAGCATGGTGGGGCAATAGTACAATTCCTCATTGTTCAATCCACGCTTGTTCTAGAGGATGCTCCGGAGCTCCTTGCCAATGCCGCTGTTACCCATGACTAATCCTCGCAGTTGTCCCCTTTAACCCTCCCATCGTGGCTGGGATTTGCCTACAGTTCTTATGCATAGTAATGGTCAATGTTTCTCGCCCCTCACTATCTTTAGCTATGGTTTTCTCCTTTTTTTGCCATAGTATCGGTCCATACCTGGGAGAACTCCCAGTCCTTAGCATGTCAAGATAATTCCCACACTGCTCATCCCACTTGGTTCCTCCTGGTTAAAGTTGGGACATGGCTGCACATCGGCCCCAATTATGTGAAAACAATCTACTTGGTTAAGAATTAGATTGTCTGTCCCTGATGAGGCAAACTTGACCAGTGCCAAAGAGCAAAATTGGGCTAGATCACTTTGAATGCTTTCAGAACAGGCATACCCCCTGTAAATATCAATCTGATTTACCTTTTATCCCAGTTTTACTAGTCTCATATCACTGGAAGAGAGGACTCTCAGCTCCAGCACAGCATAACAGAGGTTGAATAGTCGTGATCTATTTAGAGGTAAATTTAGACCCACATCTGGGAATAGATCAATAAACTCCAGGCAGTGTCCACTATATCTTCTCAATGGCGTAATACCAAGAGTAACGGCAGTATCACCATTATATGCGTGGCGAGCATCCACACTATCGTGCGTCTGGTTCCTGAGGGCATCGGAAATGGTACAGCATCCGGGTTCAAGTTCTAGTCAGGGTGAACCCTCAGTTCACTAGATGTTTGCATATCATCCTCTTCAATTGGAGTTACCGCCATCTCCTGTGGGCGAGGCAGAGAACTATCTGTCTCAAATACTCTTCGTGCACCTGTCCCCACCACCATTCTTTTTCTCTTTCTCTTTATGACGTCTTTCTTCTTGCTCCTATCCCTTGGGGGTGAAGTTAATGATCAACATCTTCCATCGCCTCACCCTCATGCTGTGTAGTGCAGGAAATGGGTGGATCGTGGGGTGGCTACTTCACCCCAGCATCCAGCAACCTGGCAGCGAGCAATATCAGGTGCGGGGGTGGCTGGGTTGCTGGTATCAGTATTCTTCCCCCTTGGCGCATCCTTAGAATTTGAGGTTAAAGTTGGCCCTCTGTCTGCATCATCCTTAGGATTAGAGAATAGCCATTTGAGGGAATACACTGGAAACAGTATTCCTAATGTAGTTCATAGGACTTGCCAGAATTTTTATGTGCATTGTGAATCACGATCTGAAATATTCTTAGTTAGTAAAACATGTAACCTAACAATTTGTTGTAAGAATATATCACTAAACTCCACAGCTGAGAGTATCTTTCTGAGGGAAATGAAGTGAGTCATTTTGGATAACATCTACCACTACCAGAATGGTGGTAAATGTGTTAGATTCTGGTAAATCAGTGACAAAATCTAAATTGTTTGTAAGCCAAGGAGCTGGTGGAATGGGCAATGGCTGTGGAAGACTCGAGGGTGCTAAATGTTGAGTCTTATTACGAGCACATACAGGGCAAGAATTTAAGTAAGTCTGAACCTCTTTTGGAGTATTTTCCTACCAGAAATCTCTTAAAATTTTCTCTAGGGTCTTCTGGATACCTGGCTGCCCAGCTCAGGCCGAGTCATGGTGCTATTCTATGATTTGGTGTCTCAAATCTCCTTGTGGTATAAACATCTTTTTAACCACCTTTTATGCTGTGTTTTGGGTTAAGCAATCAATCCTGAGATTAAATTGTTAGTAGTGCCTCCTTAACTTCAGTCAAGAAAGTATTGACTATTGACACTTCCACAATCTTTTTAGAAGGTATAATACTAGGAGGGGTGTAGAGTCCTCCTTGTCTTCTTTTTGACCCAACCTAGACAAAATGTCTGATTGTAATTGCTTTGTTCCAGGATGATACGTGATAAGGAAATCAAAATCACTAAAACATTATAGCCAACGCATTTGACGAGGTGTGAGAGCTTTTATTGAAGTAAAGAACTGTAAGCTCTTATGATCCGTGAAAATTGTAATGGTGTGTTTTGCCCCCAATCGATGATGATGCCATTGTGCAAAAAACACCTTGATGGCCAATAACTCCCTATCTGCCACTGTGTAGTTTTGTTCAGCAGGAAGTAGCTTTCAAGAATAATACGCTAAAGGGTGCAGATAGCCGGTCTTGGAATTTCTCTGAGATATATAACACCCCACCAATAGCTTTTTGTGAAGTGGACGCCCCAATAAAGAATGGCTGACCAGGATCTTGATGTGACAGAATGGAAGCTGTTATGAATTTCTGCTTCGAGGTTTGAAAGGCCTGTTCAGCCACTTCTGACCGCAAGTATGTTTGTCCTTTCTTTAATAATTGAGTAATTGGTACCACAATATCTGAAAAACCTGCAAAATATCTCCTATAAAAGTTGGCAAAACCAGGAACTCCCTGGATCCCTTTATCAGAAGTAGGTGACAGCCAAGAAAGAATGGCTTCTACCATTTTTTGGGCCATTGAAATACCTTCTGGGGACAGATGGTAACCCAAGAATTCCACTGACCTTTAGTGAAATGTACATTTATCTAATTTGGTGTATTGAGAGTTGTCTCTCAAATGCTGAAGAATAGTTCTTACATGTAGGACGTGATCCTGCTTAGTCTTAGAGAAAATCAAAATATTGTCTATAATATGCCAGATTGTGTTGTGAAAGCCATTTTCCACTCAACTCTAGCTTTAGCACATATGAGTTGGTAAGCAGTGCGTAGATCTGATTTTGTATATCTACTGGAGCTGCATACTTGATCTAATAGCAGGAGAATGAGTGGTAATGGGTAACAATTTTTAATCAAGGCCTTGTTAACTGTGCAAATGTTGATGCTGGTCCATCATTACCCATTCTGTTTTGGGACGCAAAAGAGGAGCGAGGAAATGAGTGAGTTGGTATGCCTTATTAATACCAGTTTTAGCATTTCATTGAAATATTTATGTAAATAAGGTTATTTCCTGGTAAATTCTACTGCATGGGAGTATTGCCCTTGGAATTAGATCAATTCTACAATCATACACCCTGTGAGGTGGTAACTGGGTAGTTTTGATAGGATCAAAGATGTCTGAAAAGTCATGATATTCCTATGGTAATGTGTTAGGGTGAGAATGATGTGCAGCCACACAATGAACTGGTGTGACTGGTTCCTGAGTTTCTGGATAACATGTTGTCCTACAAAAGGGGGAATCCAATTTTATAGTTCTCAAGACCCAATCTGTCTTAGGGTTGTGATGCTCTAACCAGGGGATGCCTAGAATCACACCAAAAGTTGGTGTGTCAATAAGATGAAAGATTATGTGTTCTGTGTGACTGCTATCCCCAACCAAGGTCAGTGTTGTGGTATTAAACCGTATCAGTCCAGAGGAAAGAGCTCTCACAGGTTCTGGTTCTGATTTTGTCACTCAGGAGATACTTAATTTTTCAGCCAGGGGTAGATCAAGGAAATTTCCAGTGGCCCCGGAATCAATGAGAACAGGAAGATTATGGCCCTCATTACAACCCTGGAGGTCGGTGATAAAGCAGCGGTAATACCGCCAATAGCCCGGCGGTCAGAAATATGAAATTATGACCATGGCAGAAACCACTCAGACAGACAGCCACTTTAACACACCGACTGCCAGGGTAAAAGCAACAGGCACCACGGCGGTAACCGCCAACAGCCAGGCAGTAGACAACGTACCGCTCACTCTATTATGACCGGCCTATCTGCCACCTTTTCTGGGGTGGTACAAACGACATCAAAAGCCTGGCGGAAACAGATCTCAGAAGTCTAAGGACTCACCTGTGGAGACTCAGGGAACAACCACAACGTCATGGAGCCCGAGCTGCAAGTTTTCCCCATGTTCGTCTACCTTCTGCTTCATTATGAACACCAACGCAGGCGAAGACGACCATGGTGAGTACTTCCGCCAAGCACACAAGGGAGGGGGGAGGAAAAAGAGAGTGACACACACACGCACAACACACACTCCACCCCCAATACCATACACACAACCAGAAGCAGCAACATAACACATCTACCCCGTACCCCTCAGGAATACTGCAAAGACAAAATGATTTGAAGAAAGTGAGTGTTATACAATAAAATACTATGAATAAGTGCATCAAAATCCAAACGTTTATACATATTTACAAATGTAGGGACACTGCCTAGTCCTCAATGTCCGTGGGCCACAGGGCCACAACACATTGGCCAAGGCCCCACCTCACTCCTGCAACAACACGGAGAGAACACTGCAGGGGCATCAGGTCAAAAATAGACAGGCACCTCAGGGGGATGGGGAGTGGGGGGGCACCTCAGCTGGAAGATAATGCAACACCACTGGTCCTGGAGGGGGCAGCATGCCCTGTGCGCTGTCCAGGGGAGTGCAAGGCCACAGTCTCTCAAGTGGGTGGTTTGCCCACTGCTTGGTCCTGGGGAGTGCAAGGCCACAGTCTCTGAAGAGGGTGGTTTGCCCACTGCTTGGTCTTGGGGAGTGCAAGGCCACAGTCTCTCTAGTGGGTGGTTTACCCACTGCTTGGTCCTGGGGAGTGCAAGGCCACAGTCTCTCAAGTGGGTGGTTTGCCCACTGCTCGGTCCTGGGGAGTACAAGGCCACAGTCTCTCAAGTGGGTGGTTTGCCCACTGCTTGGTCCTGGGGAGTGCAAGGCCACAGTCTCTCACGTGGGTGGTTTGCCCACTACTCGGTCCTGGGGAGTGCAAGGCCACAGTCTCTCTAGTGGATGGCTTCTTGTACTAGTTCTGGAGGGGGCATTGTGTCCAGTGAGCTTCATCCTGGGAAGGATGGGGTGAGTGGATGGCTTCTCCACTGGTTCTGGAGGGGGCATTGTGCCCAGTGCGCTTCATTCTGGGAAGGATGGGGTGAGTGGATGGCTTCTCCACTGGTTCTGGAGGGGGCATTGTGCCCAGTAAGCTTCATCCTGTGGCGGATGCGGTGAGTGGATGGCTTCTCCACTGGTTCTGGAGGGGGCATTGTACCCAGTGAGCTTCATCCTGGGAAGGATGGGGTGAGTGGATGTCTTCTTCACTGGTTCTGGAGGGGGCATTGTGCCCAGTGAGCTTCATCCTGGGAATGATGGGGTGAGTGAATGGCTTCTTCCACTGGTTCTGGAGGGGGCATTTAGCCCTGTGATGCAGATCTTGTGGAGTGCAAAGTCACAGTCACTCACCTAGGTGTCAGAACCACAGGATTTGCAGGGGCCAGGCCGCGCAACAGCCATTGGATGCAGGACTACACACTGTCCGCTGGCAGTGATGGTGGCTCAGTGGTGGCAGTGGTGCTGGTGGCGGTGCTGGCAGTGGTGGGGGGAGGCTCCGGCCCTTCCCCTGCAGCCTTGGATGGCTGCTCACTCGGGATGCTGCTGCTGGCAGTGGTGCTGGTGGCGGTGCTGGCAGTGGTTGGGGGAGGCTCCAGCCCTTCCCCTGCAGCATCGGACGGCTGTCCACTGGGGCTGCTGCTGCTGGCAGTAGTGCTGGTGGCGGTGCTGGCAGTGGTGGGGGGAGGCTCCAGCCCTTCCCCTGCAGCCTTGGTGGGCGCCCACTCGGGTTATTGCTGCTGGCATTGGTGCTGGTGGGAGTGCTTGAGGCAGTGCTGGCAGTTGTGGGGGGAGGCTCCAGCCCTTCCCCTGCAGCCCCGGAAGGCTGCCCACTGGGGTTGCTGCTGCTGGTAGTGGTGCTGGTGGCAGTGCTGGCAGTGGTGGGGGGAGGCTCCAGCCCCTCCTCTGCAGTCTTGGGTGGCTGAACCACTGTGGTGGTGGGGGTTCTGAATGAGTCCAAGCACCAGGCCTCCTGTCCTTTCTGCCTGCTGATGCAGACCCCTTGCTCTTCCTGTCAGCAGCCGGGGATTGCTCCTTGCCCTTCCCTGTAGCAGCTGGTGGTGCCTCCTTGCCATTCCCTGTAGCAGCTGGGGGTGCCTCGTTGCCCTTACTTGACGCAGCTGGTAGTGCCTCCTTAGCCTTCCTTGCAGCACCTGGTGCAGGCACCCTTCAAGTGTGGCTGCCTGGTGCCCGGGATCCTCTCCCACCTGGAGCAGCTATCAACACTACTGTGGATGTGGACTGGGTGGCTGAGGTGCTCGTCTGGGTTCTGACCACCTGGCCTGACGTGAAGGACGGGGGGAGTGGTAAGGAAGAAGTCACTGGTGGAGAGGAAAAGCTTCTTAGGGACATTGGGGTGGGAAGAGGGTGAAGGTTTGGGAGTGGAGGAAGAGGAAGTGGTTGTAGGAGGTGTCTGCTGATTTTGGGTGCAGGTGCATGGCTGGATGCTGTTGTGAGGTGGATCACTGTTGGGTGTCTGAGTGCCTGCGTTTGTGTACTTTGGAAGGAGGGGGCACAGACACAGTGGGAGAGGACACAGGGGACATGTGCATGGATGTGAGGGTGGTGACGGTTAGTGAGGGGCATGTAGTGATAGGTGTGATGGTGATGGTGGGAGTGGATGAGGATGTAGTGCATGCAGGTGTGAGTGTAGACGCAACTGGGAAGGAGGTGGGTGAGGAGGAGGAGGGGGACACAGTGGAGGCAGTGGATGTTGGTATGTCTGCATCTGGATGGTGTTTGTGTGAGTGCCTGTGGGATGATGCTTGTGTTTTCCTGAACCACTCCTGTGTGTTGTCTTGTGTGCATGCTGGTCTGCCTGTGTACTTGGGATAGGTTGGGGTTGAGGGGAATGGTATTGGGTAGAGGAAGTTGGAGGGGGGAGGCTAGAAACAGAGGCAATGTCTGCCACCAAAGAGGAGGACAGAACCTGGATTGATCTCTGTTGGGCTGCCATGCCAGTGTGAATGCCCTCCAGGAATGCATTGGTCTGTTGCATTTGGGCTGCCAGCCCCTGGATGGAATTCACAGTGTTGTCTGCCCAACAGAGATGGATCGCAGAAGGTCAATAGCCTCCTCACTCAGGGCAGCAGGGCTAACTGGGACAGGGCCTGAGGTGCTTGGGGCGAAGGAGATGCCCACCCTCCTGGGTGAGCAGGCACAGGAAACATGCTGAGGGGCTGCTGGGAGGGCGGTGCTGTACCTGTAGAAGGGGTGGGCACAGACGTGTCCGCCTCCACCAGGGAGCTTCCAACAGAGGAGGTATCACTGTCCGAACTGTTCCCTCCAGTCTCTGCTGTGGTGCTCCCCTCGCCCTCCGTTCCACTGGTGCCCTCACCGTCGGTGGATTCGGCCTCCTGGGCCCTGTGGGATGCAGCTCCCAACGTTGCCCGTGCCTCTGCTCCTCCACCAGATGATGCTAATGCACATAAGGATGGGGTGACAAAACAAAAAGGGGGGGAGAGAGACAAACGATACACTTGGTCAGTGGCGGCAACAACACCACCGTTGGCGTACACAACACACAAGGAGCAGTTCTACGCACTAGGCAATGCACTACCAGTCACAATGCTAGTCACCAGCCCATTGACATGGACACCTGTACTGTACTGTAATAGTATTTAAATATCGCTTACTACCCCTGACGAGGCATTGAAGCGCTTTTTAGCGAGTAGCATGCTAGTCCGGAACCCAAAAGGAATTAGTGGTGGATTAGTACAGGGAAATATGAGTACCGTTTTAATATTAGTATGAGTTAATTTGAGCCACGGATATGTGAGTTTGTTAGTTGGATTGACTGGAGCAATGGAGGGGTGGAAGAGGGAAGAATCCAGAAGTGTCAATTGGGAGTTTATGGTAATAGGGTTTAGGCTTGGGATGACTAAAGGGGGGATGGAGGAGGGAAGAGTCTGTGGAAAGGGTTAGTTAGGGAGATCATAGTAGCAGGGTGAGATAAATGAGGGAGAGTTTAGTAGGGTTGTTTGGGAGATCATGGTAGTAAAGTGAGGTTTGGGTGAGTTAGATGTGGAAGAGGAGGGAAGAGCTTAGGCAGGGTTATTTAGGAGATGAAAGTAGTAGAATGGATTTTGCATGAGTCAGAGTGGGAATGGAGGATAGATTGATAGAGACATGACATATGGTGATGGGTAGACAAAAATGTGATATCAAATTAGAGCAGGGATTCATACATATCTTATATAACAACTAATCTAGGAGTTATGCAATGACCTATGAACATGTTAAGCATAGAATAACACACACATATATAAATATATATACACAAACACACATGAATACACAGACATATGCACAAATATAGGTACATACATATACATATTTAAACCATGAGTAAATATACATTAGTTAAACAGGTTTAAAGAGTATGTGTGTAGTTTATTGTTATGACATAGTAGAGATATATATTTTCTAAAGAACTACATATAACTAGAATATACACATAATCAGCTAAAAATATTTATAAACATAGACATATGCAGTCCATAGCTGTTTGAATATCTGGGTGATTTGTGCTGGTCAACTGGGTTGGTTACTACATCATAAAAGGAAAATCAGTTTCCCCTTGTTTTAAGAACATACTAGGTCATTACAATGTCAAGTTGTTGCCAAGTTTTCAAGATTGAACAATTGTTTAGTTTAGGTATCTACAAGAAACATGAAGGGGCTACAAGACCAATCGCCAACTACTGACAATTTTTCTGTTCTGCTTGGTTAACAAAAGTGACCATACAAAGCTGATGATCGGTACCTAATTGCAGATTGCTCCTCAGTCTGCATTTCAATAGGAGTAGAACCATCTGAAAGCATTAACACCTAATTATATCTGGTGGCACTGTCCCATTTTCAAATACGTACCTCTTGCTAGGCAGCTCGTCAAAATGTCTTTGGGGAATGTAGTTGAAACTTCAGGAACACAAGCAAGTTCACAAATATAAATTGCCATTTCTCTTGAGAACAGAACAATGCAACACCAAGACCACATCCATCCTACTTGTTACAAATCACCGTCACTGCAACAGATCTATCTAGGTCCTACCCTTCTTCACTCACTAGACAGAACTCAACCCAATCTGCTGCAGGAGTCCTTCATCAAAATAAGTCTTGTAAAAATGTCTTATTGTTTGCTGTTTTAGTCCTTAAAATGTCCCTTTCCCAGAATTCTCACTGGTTCTTTTTCAGCAGATGACCACTCTCCTCCACAACTATCACTGCAAGTTTTTGTAATAGATTCACAAATGGATCCTATGTGGAACATATTGCCCCATACTCTTAAATACACTGAAAATGCCTAAAGCACTATTTCACAGGGTCTCATATTAGCTGTATGTTATCTATCTTATGCAAAAAGAACAGATGATGGACGGAATGCTGAACAAATCAAACATTCAGTCCCCAGTAACAGATCTGGGTTTAATCCATCAGTTTTTTTGCTCGCCATGCCATTCCACTTTGGATCCAGCCATATTCCAATCAGTCTTGACCCTCCTCCCCATGGGAACAGTCCAGCCCAAACTGCCAGGCCAGGTTCTCCCTGGACGAGAAACAAGCATCCTGGGACCGGTTTTCAGGGTATCACCCTTCATGAGCCAGGCTAGCTTGAATCTGGTGGCATAACAATCACAGAACCCATGTCTGGGCATACCCTTCCCACTTAGGGCGACAAAAGCAAAAACATGATGGTCGGAATGCCGAACAAATCAAACATTCACCCCCAGTCACAGATCGTGGTTTAATCCATCAGTGGGGGTGAGTGTTTCAGCACTCCGTCCATCATCCTTTTGTGTTGTTATCTATCTTATATCTTCCTTATAAGAACGTGTT
Source organism: Pleurodeles waltl (assembly GCF_031143425.1). NCBI lineage: Eukaryota > Metazoa > Chordata > Amphibia > Caudata > Salamandridae > Pleurodeles > Pleurodeles waltl. The sequence continues at coordinate 354,221,336 of NC_090438.1, forward strand.
TTGCTTTAATCTTCACTTTGGAACACTTTATAGCACAACATTTCTCTGGATAGTTGGTGTCAGTTGGAACGTCTCTTCACTGCCATCAAACAGCACACGCATTACTCAGTTGTAAACTGATGCATAGTTCCTTATTGTTTTCTCACAACACGTTTATTTGAGTGCACTTAAAAAGATCCAAAAATTTATCTTTGCAAGCGTTTACTCACCTTTCAAATGTTCGGCCACATCACCTGTGCCTGCCTTTTCCTGCAGAAAACTCACTAACACAGACTGACTATGCTTCTTGGTCCTGAGTTTTCACAAATTACTGTGGTATATAATTAATTTATGCGTAAGCTACAGAAAATCACTTGACATTCCATTAGCAATCGATCACCTGCCTCGACTTGAAGCTGTTAATGCAAATCTTTTTCTTCTCTGTACTAATAAAGCCCACTGATATATAACAACTTTACAAGAACAAACCAACATTACAAGATATACAATCCTTTGCTGTACCACTGTGCACCATCTTGGTCGTTCCAGTACTTTTATCACATTACATGCCTTAAAATATCAAAAATATGATGTATATAGAATGAGAGCTTCCTTTGAAAATCAAGTGGAGATTGTCCATGCTTTATCTATGTAGTCGACTTTCCCACAACGTGATCTTTAGACCCCTAGTAAGGTCTTGAGAAAAGAGAGTACAAAGCTATCCCTTTCAATTTGCCAGCTGCCTCGTATTCACTCTGTGATGGACGAACCAAAATTGCCTTAACTACTCCAAGCCTGAATTAATCTCGTCTTAGACTGCACCCAACTCACACAACTGTCATCGATGGTAGTTGTTAAATTCCCTACAATTATCTTTTGCATCTTTCAAGCATCCACTTCAGCAAAAATACAAATATTCAAATAACTTAAAATTCATATGAGACAACATTTAGAAGATACATAAGGGATTAGGGGCCAGATGTAGCATGCCGTTTGCATGGCGCAAACTGCAAAAAACGCGGTTTGCGCCATGCAAACGGCCTCGCGCGATGCACATTCCCAAATTGCGAGTCGGTACCGACTCACAATTTGGGAATGCGACTCGCAAATAGGAAGTGGTGTTCCCTTCCAATTTGCGACTCGCATCGCAATTCAGATTTGCTTTGTGACCGTGAATGCGGTCTCAAACCAACTCGCAGTTACCACCAGTGTCACACTGGTGGTAACACATTCGCAAAAGGGAAGGGGTCCCCATGGGACCCCTTCCCCTTTGTGAATGTCGATAAAAATATTTTTTCAGAGCAGGCAGTGGTCCTATGGACCACTGCCTACTCTGAAAAAAACGAAACCAAATGGTTTCGGTTTATTTTTCATTTTGCAACTCGTTTTCCTTTAAGGAAAACGGGCTGCAAAAGGAAAAAAAAAACAGCTTTATTTATAAAGCAGTCAGAGACATGGAGGTCTGCTGTCTTCAGCAGGCCACCATCCCTGTTAGTGCAGACCCACCTCATGAATATTGGTGAGGTGGGTCTTTGCGACCCCGTAGCGAGTCGCAGAAGGTGTCTGAGACACCATTCTGCATCCGTTTTTGCGACTTGCAAATTGCAAGTCGCAAAAACAGATTTTTCTACATCTGGCCCCTGGACACCAATCAGATGAGCTCTCCTGTTTTTCCAGGAAAGCTAGTGTATGTTCTAAAAATGAATAAGATGCCCAAGCTAACCGACGGCATGAAGTGCTATGTAGGGAAACGTATATTTCTGTAGATAATCGGCATTTATAATATTATCCAAGCATCTGAGTCAACTAATAAGTTATAAAAATGCCATCCCAAATCAAAGATTTGTAATCCCCAATGACTGTCAGGACAAAGAATGATTCAACCTCAGCAGACTGTTTTTGTTCTGTGGTATTGTGGATCCTTGCACATTTAAAGTCTCGCCTCATACAAAAATGGTTTTATCTTTCATTAAATTCAAATGTTATTGTTTTCTAAAGTCTACACAATTTCAATTCTGCGGGATCACCGAATAGTATCTGTATAGCGTTCGTTATTAATTGCAAAATACTGGAAGGAAATTATTTTTCTGTCCGGACAGCCCATAGAAAGTGAGTCTATGATACTCGAATCCGCATTGGACTAAAACGCATCCTCTGCTAATGTGAAAACGTCCTGGCACTGTGTATATAGTGTTTATTCTATAAATTTGGACATTTTTCAAAACTTTTTTTAGATTTCAATTTAGCAATGAACAACTCAGAAATGAAACCATTACTTCATAGGTATAAATGTGTTAAACAGGATGCACTTTTTTCCAAAAGTATTTTTTTGGCAGTTTTTGTACAGCGCAAACGTATCCCAAGGGCATTAGCGCGCTTTACACCACCACCAGAATACAGAGGGTCAGATTTGTGTTTTCTTTTTTTTTTTTTTAAGCACGAGGAGATTAATTGATGTGCCCGGAATCACAGGGCGTGCAGCCGACGCCGGTACACGAAGCTTATTCCCTAAATTCCCAAATTGCCATCTCTGCAGAGTAAATACCCTGACACAAGTCTAAAACATATAGAGAGACTAAGGGCCATATTTATACTTTTTGACGCAAAACTGGGCTAACGCAGTTTTGCGTCAAAAAAATTAGCGCCGGCTAACGCCATTCTGAAGCGCCATGCGGGCGCCGCATTTAATCAATGACGTTAGCCGGCGTTAGCCGCCAGCGCTGCCTGGTGTGCGTGGAAAAAAACGACGTACACCAGGCAGCGCCGGCGTAGGGGGATATGGGGCTTGGCCGTCAAAAAATGGGGCAAGTCAGGTTGAGGCAAATTTTTCGCCTCAACCCGATTTGCGCCATTTTTTTCGACTCCCAACCCCCATAGAAATGACTCCTGTCTTAGCAAAGACAGGAGTCATGCCCCCTTGCCCAATGGCCATGCCCAGGGGACTTCTGTCCCCTGGGCATGGTCATTGGGCATAGTGGCATGTAGGGGGGCACAAATCAGGCCCCCCTATGCCACAAAAATAAAATTAAAAAATGACTTACCTGAACTTACCTTAATGTCCCTGGGATGGGTCCCTCCAGCCTTGGGTGTCCTCCTGTGGTGGGCAAGGGTGACAGGGGGTGTCCCTGGGGGCATGGGAGGGCACCTCTGGGCTCCTTCCGAGCCCACAGGTCCCTTAACGCCTGCCTTTTCCAGGCGCTAAAAAACAGCGCAAAAGCGGCCGTACGTCATTTTTTTTGACCCGCCCACTCCCGGGCGTGAATTTTGCCCGGGAGTGTAAATACAGCGCACATGCCTCGGAGTAAATTTTTTAGACGTGAACGTCTACCTTGCATCTCATTAACGCAAAGTAGGTGTCCACGCAAAAAAATTACGCAAACTCCATGGACTTTGGCGCTAGACGCGTCTAACGCCAAAGTATAAATATGGAGTTAGTTTTGCGTCAGAATTGCGTCATAAAAAACGACGCAATTCCGGCGCAAACGGAGTATAAATATGCCCCTAAGTGGCAAAAGTAAACTATTAGGAGCCACCGGAGTAACTTCCCCCCTTCCCATTTAAGTGACGTCACAAACGTAGCACAGGTAGAACTTAAAAGAGGACTTTACTGTCAACGATGAGATGCAGCCTCTACTAGATATGAAGGACAAACTTCGCAAAGATATTTACAGGAAACAGAACAAAGATGGTATAATAAAAGCTCTTAAACCGTCAATTAGATTTGGAAACTAGCTGGTGTCAGGAATGATCTGAATAAGTCGATAAATGACGGGACACTTTAAAAATAGGACATAGTGTATGAGGTTTGTCCTTGCCTGTGTTGTCCCCACTGTTGAGAAATCGCCCCCGTGTTATAGAAACATAAAAATGTAAATTCAAAAGTAAAAAGATTTTTTTAAATCACATCTATGCTTTCTACATAACAAAAACTGAATTTACGGATGAAATAACATTTGTAATCCCATTTCAGAGTTTGTATTTTTTCTACTTAGGGTTTGCAGCATCAAACGATTAACCAAACCCAACCACGACCACTCCCACACATCAGGAAGATGCTGGTAGTAGGTCTGAGAGTTATAAATGCCCCAAAGGCCGGTTTGCATGCCTAGGTGATGCTGTTCACCATCTGCTGAGACCGGCGCCACGTCGGGGCATAAGGCAACACCACGGACACCTAGAAAACCCCATTGGCCTGGGATTAAGAATCAACGCCCCCTTCTAAAAGTGGGTGCACTGGTACTTTGCGTATACCTCCACTTGTAACCCGAGGGCGACAGAACTCTATTTCATATTGCGCTACCGTGATCTCCAAAATCACCACATTGTAGCCGGGTTACTGGATTGCATAAAACATCCTCCACAAATAATCCCCTCCCGCAAGTCTGGTGTTTTGGGGGTAATGCCAAGAAGCTAAGTGTTACCCGCAAGCCCTGCTTTAATACAGGTGACACCCCCCCACCTCTGCCCATGTACGCTGCCCCTCACCCCGCGCCTGAGAGCCTTCCGTGTACTGTCCGCCCCCCTCCGTAAACCCTTCCTGATGGCGCACCGGGGGAACCATGGGTCTTCACGTGCGCATGGAAAATTGCCTCCCAGGTTCCGAATAAGGTGGTGCGCTACACCCACAATGGGGTGTAGTTCCCGCCCCCCCTTCACGACTTTATGACCCAATACCAATGAACATGTTGCGCTTTCGATAGTGTACCCCGACCTAGTCCCTTCGGGCCTATTTGGTGCACCATTGTCGCCTGACACCCCTCCTGTAGCCTTCTCCCGGTTCATCTGGTCGGCTCACATTTGGTGTTCTGGTGAGTCTCCCCTCTGCACCTACCCGGGGTCCCTTATTTCTCCCACGGCAGAAGAAACATGGATTTGGTCCTTCCTGTCTTCCCGATAGTGCCGTCTTCACACACTGCCTCCCTCCTTAGGGTCGTGGTACATGCGCCCTGTCGCTGCCCTCCTTACTCTAGGAGGCATTGGAGCCCCCAGACACCAGGATGCCTATTACCCCTCCCCTTCCTGGGGACCAGTTACAACCCCACCCCCTTCGATATCTGATCACTGCTTGTCTCTGTTCCAATTGCCTGCTCCCCCTTCCCTTCTAAATCTCTCCACCCTGTTTGGACCCTAAAACCTTCTCCTCTACCTCTCCACGTATCAGGGACGAAGGCCTCCACCTTTCAAGCCTGTGAAATGTCACTGATTGGATGGGGCGGGGGGAGTTGTGGTATACCAACAGGCGTGGGCAATCTCACAAACAGGGAGAGGCCAGCAAAGGGCCTGGCTCGCCTTCAAGATCCCGTGAGCAAGTCGACCACTGAACATATTTCCCAAGTACCCAACTCTACAAAATTAAAGAAAATACATTTCTTTAGTGCAGCAGTGTGTTATCTCCTTTTCCGGCGCAAACTCTACATAATTCAAGAAAATGTATTTTTTTAGTGCAGAATTATGTTATGTGTTGTTGTTCCGGCGTTGTGAACCGTTCTGTTGAAGGCGTCGGGACCTAACGCCAATTGTAGCATACCTTAGACCCACAGACCCCTGTGTACTAGTGAATGCCTACTAGCTTTGTTGGAGGAAGTTTACATCAGACCCTGCACAACATGAGACCTGCCCTGCAATGTCCGGCCTGGCCTAGGGGCACCCACAGGCCCACATCCCCCACCGGGATACCACCCCAAAACGCGCAAGTAGTATATTGGACCACTGTACTCACCCCCTTGTGGCTGCTGTGATGCCCCCAAGCGCCCTCCAGCTCTGGATAGGCCACCGCCAGTATGCGGCCCATCAGGGGGGTCAGGGTTCGACGGCACCCCTTCCTCATTGGGAGGCTATCCCCAGCTGGGCCTCCGCCGTCTTCCATGCCCAGCATCTCAGGTCCTCCCATCGTTTCCGACAGTGGGTGCTCTGCCTGCCGTAGACCCCCAGGGTCCGCACGTCCTTGGTAATGGCACCCCATATACCCTTTTTCTGATGGGCGCTGACCTGCAGAGAAATACACATAGGTAAAGGTGTCCTGCCTGTTACACTCATGGCCCACCATAGCCTTTCACATCCCCCGATGCACAGACAAGGCCAAACATACATGCAGCACGCTGCCCAGTGCCCTTCCAACAACCCCCTACACAAGGCCTTCACACACAGCACTCCATGCATTCATGCCCCATGCATCGTGCTCACAGTGTACTCACCTGTTGGTCTGGAGGCCCATACAGCATTCGGTACTGGGGTAGGACCCCATCCACCAGTCTGTCCAACTCCGCTGTGGTGAAGGCAGGGGCCCTTTCCCTAGTGACACCAGCCATTGTTGATTCCAGACACAGGTCACAGCAGCACATTCAGTGTAGGTCCTCTCCTGTTAAAGGTCAGGTAGTAAGTGAGTGAACCGCCTCTGTACATCACCATTGGCCAACGTAACCCACAGGGCCCAATGATAACCAATGAGGAGTTGCACGGCGGTTCTCGACCGCCTCCCACAATGGCGCACAACATCAGCGCAATTACCTAATTTCCACATGTCCCTCCACACAGGACAGGCGTAAGCCATTTCAGGGGGGGGCAGGCCATGGCACCTAACTGTGTCACAGTACATATAAGCACCACTTGGACCTATCCAACAATATACTGTTACAATCACAACATGGAATGAAGTGTAATGTTTGGAAATATGAGATACTGACCAGCTGCTCACTGTTTTGCCTCATAGATTACAACCGCAGCAGATGAATAGGAGATGGAGACATCCCCCCATGTACAGACCCCTGGTGGACTTGGCAACAATGGAGGACAGGCACATTATCCTCACCTATAGACTGGACAGAGCCACAATCACAATGTGCCCAACTGGAGCCTGACCTGATATCTGCTATCTGTCACCCCACCCGGATCCCCCCCTCTTGTGCAAGTCCTATCTGTGTTCTATTTCCTGGCAACTGGCTCTTTCCAAGTCACAGTGGGCTTGGTAGCAGGAATGTCACAGCCAATGTTATCAATAGTGCTGACCAGAGTGTTGTCTGCCCTGATTAAACACATGTGCAGCTATATTGTTTTCCCCCAGGTGGAGGTTTGTCCACAGTGAAAGCTAATTTCTATGCAATGGGACATATCCCCAACATTATTGGGGCAATAAATGGTACACATATTGCATTTGTGCCCCCCCCTGGAGAAATGAACAGGTGTTCAAAAATCGAAAGAGCTTTCACTCAATGAATTTGCAGATAGTGTGCCTGGTGGACCAGTACACATCCCATGTCAATGCAAAGTATCCTGGGTCTGTGCATGATGCCTTTATCCTGAGGAATATCAGCATCCCATATGTGATGGCTCTACTCCAGAGGCACCGGATGCGGCTAATTGGTGAGCCCTGGTTCCCAGCCAGTGGATGTTGGTGTATGGGTATGGTGTGGGCCCTAAGGGTTAGTGTGTGTCTAACAGGTGTCCCTCGATATTTGCAGGTGACTGTGGTTACCCCAACCTCTCATGGCTACTGACACCTGAGAGGAATCCCAGGACAAGGGCAGAGGATTGTTACAATGAGGCACATGGGCGAACAAGAAGACTTATAGAGAGGACATTTGGCCTCCTGAAGGCTAGGTTTCGTTGCCTCCATCTCTCAGGTGGTTCCCTGTGCTACTCACCCAAGAAGGTGTGCCAGATCATTGTGGCATGCTGTATGTTGCACAACCTTGCCTTATGTCGCCGGGTGCCTTTTCTGCAGGAGGATGAGGCTGGAGATGGGTGTGTGGCAGCAGTGTACCCTGTGAACAGTGAAGATGAGGAGGCAGAGGATGAGGATGAGGACAACAGAAGTGCAATAATTTGTCAATACTTCCAATGACACACAGGTAAGACAGTGTGACTTCACTTTTAATTGACAGTTTTGTGTTTGACATTGTCACTGGCAGGCTGATTTTCCCACTTCTGTGGCCACTCTTGGTACACTTTGGCATCTCTAGTTGCAGATATTTGTACCCCACTATCTCTCCTGTTGTGTTGACTGCAGCCAACTACAGGTCATTCCTATGTATACATTACTGTACTATTGTATTGCCGTGTTTATGCCTTGTTAAACAAATACATACTTAAATCATTTGACATACTCCATACTTGTATTTTGTCAGAGGGTGTTTTTTTAAGTGCTAATAAGTAGAGGGGGATGTGGAATGGGCTGGGTTGATGGTGGAGAAAAGTCCAGGATAGAGTCCAGTCTATGTGGATCACAGGTGCATTGTCCAAGGGGGCACAGGAAAGGGAAGAAATTGCAGTTCAAGGTGGACAGGGTGACAGGGTGGGACACAAGGGTGACATTCAGGAGAGTCTTATTTCCTAGCGGGGGTCTTGGAAATAGTCTCTGGCTTCTGTCTGGATCTCATGGAATGTTTGCGGGGTGGTTCTCCTTCTGCAGGGGGTGGGGTGTTGGTAACCTGTTGGTCCTGTGGCGGGGCCTCCGGTCCACTAGCGGCAGCGGAGGTGGAGGGCTGTTCATTGGTTTGGCTAGTGGTAGGGGCCTGGTGGTGTGCCACTGCCACCCTTATAGTGTTGCCCATGTCTGCCAGCACGCCTGCAATGGTGACCAGGGTGGTGTTTATGTCCTTCAAGTCCTCCCTGATCCCCAGGTACTGTCCCTCCTGCAGCAGCTGGTTCTTCTGCATTGTCCAGAATCTGTCCCATCGTCTCCTGGAATGGTGGTATGCTCCCAGGATCTTGGTGAATGCCTCCTGGAGAGTCGGTTCCCCCCGTCACACAGCAGTCCTCCCAGCTTCCCTTGTCCCGTGCCTCTGTCCCCTGAACCTTGTGCCCACTGCCACTGACCCCAGGTCCCTAATTTTCCTGTGTTTGTGGGGTGGCTTGGGGTCCCTGTAGTGGTGGTCACACTGCTGATTGACGTGTCCTGGGTACAGAGGTATGGGCCCGCTGGGTGGGTACTGTGCGGGGGCGGAGGTTCTGGTATGGTACTGTGCCTGGGTAACCGACTGTCCGGAGATCCCTGATGGGCCAGGTTGGTGATCCAGATGTCCAGAGCTGCTGTCATCATTGTGGGCCTCTTCTGGGGGGGACTGGATGTTGCTGGCACCTCCTCTCAAGTGACGTTGGCTGGGGGACCTGTGGGGATGTAAATGCAGTGTTATTGTTTCTGCGTGTGACATCTTGTGCATGGGTGTGTTGCCCTCTAAGGCTGTTTTTGCCCTGGCAACTTTGCTTTGTGTGAGCTGTTATTTGGTGAGCTAGCTGTTTCCCTCTAGGGTGCATGCTTTATTGATAGGTGTCCATGCAGGTCTGTGATGGGTGTCCATGCATTGGTGTTGCATGCAGGGTTTAGTATTGGGATGGGTGGGTTGTGATGGTGGGCTGTGTGGAAGGTGGTGGAGTGATGGGAGTGAGGGTAAGGGTAGAGGTATGTGATGGCATGCAGGTAGGAGGGTGATAGTAATAGAGATTAGGCTTACCAGAGTCCAGTCCTCCTCCTACTCCTGCCAGGCCCTCAGAATGCATGATTGCCAAGACTTGCTCCTCCAATGTTGTTAGTTGTTGGGGAGGAGGTGGGGGTCCACCGCCAGTCCTCTATTCAGATATTTGGTGTCTTGCTGCCACAGAACGCACCTTCCCCCGTAGGTCGTTCCACCTCTTTCTGATGTCATCCCTTGTTTTGGGGTGCTGTCCCATGGCGTTGACCCAGTCCATGATTCTCCACCATAGCTCCATCTTCCTAGCAATAGATGTCTGCTGCACCTGTGATCCGAATAGCTGTGGCTCTACCCGGATGATTTTCTCCACCATGACCCTCCTCTGAGAACCTGGGGTGTCGTTGTGGTGCCATGGGTGTAGTGGAAGTTGGGTGGGTGAGGGTGTGTAGGGTGATGTGTTGGGGTGTGTGATGTAAGGTGTGGATGGTGTATATTTGATGGTGGAGTGTGGCTGTGGTCTTGTCTGTGGTCTTGCTATCTCTCTTGTGGCACTTGTTTCTATTCATAAAGGGTTGTGGGTAATGTGTGTGTGTGTTTTATAGTTGTGAGGGTGTGTGGGTGTGATGTGTGAATGGGTGTCAGGTGTGTGTTGTTTTAATTGTTCAATGTGGTGTTGTTTTGTATGTGCGTGTGCATTTTGAGTGCGGCGGTATGTACTGCCAATGGTTTACCACAATTGAATGTCCGCCGTGGTGATTGGTGGGTCATAATGTTGTGGGCATAGTTCTATTGGCGTAACGGTGTAGGTGTGGATACCGCCAGTTTATCACTGACCTTTGCACTGGCGGACTTGTGTGTGGCTGTATAGTGACAGATTGCTATGTGTGTGTCATAATACGGGTAGCGGTGATCCACCGCGGTATGTTGGCGGAAGTCCGCATGGCGGTAAGTGGTACTTACCGCCAATGTCATAATGGGGGCCTATATCTTTTTTGGGAGATAGAATGAAAGTCATTCTAATGGTTATGTGTCTTGGGACTCGATTAATAACATTACTAATATATTGTGAGATCTGAGGAACTATAACTCTAGAAAAGGCAATCTTGTCATTCTTCAAGAGTGTTAGTTTTCATGCACTGTGTCATCAGTATCTAGGCAAGCTAATCTCTTTTTCTTTTTTGGCTTGGCAGTACATTTTCTGGCAAAATCACCAGGCTTGGCACAATAAAGACAAAGATTAGCCTTATGTTGTCTGCCCTTCTTGTCTGATAGTAAGGACCCCTTGATACCTCCAGTGTACATTCAGATGCTTTATCAACCATGCCTTTTCTTTCAGTTTTCTGTTTTCAGGACTACCACTACTACTTGTCATTTGTTACTTCTACATTCACCTAGTCTATGATTCAGGTTAACAACCAGATCAATGAATTCTGTGCAGTTCTCAGGTAATTCTACAATGTGTGCCAGTGAGTTCTTTAAATCATCCTTAGGGACTCTATAAAACAAAGATGTACATTCTTCCTCAGGGCCATGGGTTTCAGAAATAAGCCGTTTAAATTGAGTAATGTAGGTTGAAAGATCTTTAGAGCCCTTTTGCAAATTTAATAGCTCATTGTCACTGGACTGAATAAAAACATGTTGTGCAGAAAGGCTATTCTTTGTTGCCTTAAAGACTATGAAATTGTATAGGATAGGGTCATCAGATTCTATCAACGGAATGGCCCAATTAGCAGCCACACCTCCCAGATAAGAAATTTTGAAGGCGACTTTGGCTGAATCAGAGTTAAAAATCTGAGGCTTACAAATAAAATATAATTGGCACTGACTCGTTTATACTGTGACTCTTGCCCTATCGCCATTAAATCTTTCTGGGTTAGCCAGAGGAACCAGACTAGAAGTCATTATTGTACTATGTAAGTTTTGTTGTGGGCGAGAAGAGGCAGGCAACGGAGTGTTTGTATATATTACCAAAAATAGATGGGCTTAAGACTGGCCAATTTCCTTTCTGTGAAGTATCCCTCCACTGTGCGAATTCAGTCTTGCTTCTGGTTACCTCCTCCCTTAAACACACACTCTCTTCTTTTAGGTGTAGGGTGTCGATGGTGACATCGTCGCCCAAAAGGAACGCTATTTTTGTGGCTTAGCCTTCAGTTTGGGCCACTCACCTGAACTTCAGGTTTTCACATCGAGCAAGGATAATCTCTGAATCCAAATGAGAACTGACATGGCAGCAATGAAGGACAGACTGCAACCATTGGAGTTTCAAAGGGAATGCTTGTGAGAGATAGAAAAAGAGAAATACCAGAACTTCTGCATATTCAAATTTCTCTACTCCGGGCACTGCTGGGCTCAAGGATAGCTGGATTGTCGTTCTAGATTCAGGATACTGGCAATAAGGATTATTCAGATACAACGGTGTGGGCTCTGATTTCCCTGTAATGAAACCACACTTTAAAACAGGAAAAACTAAACAGATCTTTAGCATTAAGTAGCGTCAACCTACCAATAGTTCACACTAGAAACATTCCCCAGTGAGATTTAGGCATTATCCAGGAATTATCATGAATTGGAATTATCATTTACAAGGATTTCCACTGAGAGAAAATAACTTAGTTAATCACTACAAAATTACTTCAAATTCTTCAGTAGTTCAAGAGTCTCAAGAGTTCAAGGTTCATATGCAAATATGCAAACGTAATCACACTATAGTTCTCAATTGTCCCAAACGTCTTCAGAACACCAACATCAGATTCTGATTGAGAAAACACAGATTGAAAACCATCTATGAGCTCAGGATCCCGGAAGGTGAAGTTTACAAGAATGCAACTTTTCTCTAATGTCTTTTCAGCCATAAGATTGGTCTGAATATTATTGCTGGTTTTAATCAGCGCTGATCAAAATCCCAAATTAAACAGAAAAATTTGTGTTACCTTATTTTGGATGACTCATGTCCATTTGCCAGAGCAAGAAAGTGTGATGCAGGAGATTAGTTGCAAGCTGCACGCCTTTTACAGGGACTGTGGTAACTGCAGAGAAGATCAGATATACTAGGTCGGAACTCAGGAAGTGCCTCACTGCGAGAATAGGTCGGTCACTGTGAAGGTATAGATGCCACTGTGAAGAGAGGACTGCCACTGCAAAGGGAAGGCTGCTGAAGACAGGAGACAGGTAAGCATTGCAGCTAATCAGGATTTAGTCTGAAAGGTTGTTTTTTCATAGCTAGGCCGAACCAGGTGCAAGGAAACACATGGGGAAAACATAGGAACTTGTTAGTCATAATTGTAATTACACATTTCTCAACTGTCTTTTTTCTATTAGGAGGATCAGTTAAAGAACCAACAGTTGTCGGTAGTTGACATGTGCTTCCTGGATTACCTGGGTGAGGACCAGGTGTTCATAAGTTATCTTGACAATATGCATTGGTCTAGATCTGCTTTAAACATTGCCATTATGTTCATAACTGAGTAATCAAGTCGCACAAGGTTTCAAAGGCATAACATGATTCAAACTAGTACTGTGATGAATAGAAAATAACAACATCTCTGATATCACACAATGGGAGGGGTAAGATATGACTAAGGCATGACTAGCCCTGCTCACAGCTGGGACTATGGCACTATCTCTCCTATAGGGTAACATGGGGAATGCCTTGAAATATTTTTTAAGTGCAATTTCCCATTAGGAGCAGATAGAGATCTGGAGTTTGGGGTCTCTGAACTCACAATTTAAAAATACATATTTTGGTGAAGTTGGTTTTTAAATGGTTAGTTTGAAAATGGCACTTTTAGAAAGTGGCAATTTTTTGGCTTAACTATTCTGTGCCTCTGCCTGTCTGCTGAATACACATCTGAGTCAGGATGACAGTTGGGCTGTTTGCACATTCACTCTAGACAGTCATACAAAGGGACCTGATGTGTGCCCTGCATATCCTGGTGGGTCTTTTTGAACTAGAGTGGTGAAGGAGCTGACACTTACACCTTAATAAGGATGTGCCTGTCCTCGTACAAAGCTGTCTCCAACTCCCTGGAGTGTGACTGGGGCCAGGACAGGGAAAGATAGGGTCTTGTGCACTACAAAGACTTCTCTTTGAAGTTTGCTTACTTCTAAGACAGAAATGGGTATAAGTACTGGAACCCTGTCACCACATAGTTAGAATCCCTCTCGAATTAGGAAATTCCAACAGGAAGAAGAGCTGGATGCTGTAGGAGGGGCTGCCACTCTGCCTATTGCTTTGTTGTGCTTGCCTGCTGCTTGCTGCTTCTGTCCTGGGAGTGAAAGGACTGGTCTTGTCTTTCTATATCCTGCTTCCAAAGATTTTTCAAAGGCTTGGACTGAGCTTGCCTCCTGTTAAGAAGTCTGAGAGACATATTAAACTTCACTTGACAGCGCCTGGACTCTCTTGCTGGGAGTCCTGACTTGTCAATTTGTGCCTAATCAAGTTCCTGGGCTTTTGGGAGTGAGATCTGGTGCCACAAGAAAGAAAGTAGTGTATCACTGTCCAAAATAACTTTGGAACTGGTACCTCTCTCTGACTCTGCGTCCCTGCCTGCACTGGAGCCATGGTCCCTGCTGAGTGCAATGACTGTGACCTACAATGCAAGTCCAATGCCACCAGAGTGCCTCAAAAGTCCAGCTACAGTGTGAGGGTCACCAACATCTATGGCACCTGACTCCGCACCAACACCTGTGTTCCTGTGGTCTTATCATGACACTCCACCTTGTATTAAGTGACCAACGCCTCACCGCCAATGCAGCATTACCTCCCTTGCAAACATAAGGAGCCAACACCTCACAGCCCCTGCCTAGCAGTAAGGACCTGATGCCTCCCCTCCCCGGTGGCAGTAAAGAACCAACACTGCTCTGGCTGCAGTGACTCCTCACCTCCCCTGCAACATCTTTTTTTCTCATCAATTCCAAAGGATCTGTAGCCAGGGTCTATATGACTCTGGGGTCAGCTGCACCCCCTTGCGGGTGGCACCGGGCTGATTGGAATTGACTGCATCAAGCCACTGGGATAGCCTCAGTGGGAACTATTATATTTCTAAGCACTATACTACATTTAATCTTTGAAAATTAGTATATTTACTTTGTGTATGTTGGATTTTTGTTGTAAATATTGGCTATTTTGTTAAACTGGTATGGAGTACTGTTATTGTGTGTGTGTGTACAAATACTTTACACATTGCCTCTAAAATAAGCTTAACTGCTTGAACCATGCTACCAAGGGGATGAGCAGGGATTATCGTAGCTGTGTGACTCCCTTACCCTGACTAGAGTGAGGCTCCCTACTTGGACATGGTGCAAACCACTGCCAACTAGATACCCCATTTCCAACAAATATTAATGAAGTAGGTTGCAAATTGCAACCCACTAGAAAATGTAGCCATCACCGGAACGGTGACCTTCTGAAGTCAGCAAACCATCAAGTCTGTGATTGCTTTACAGTTATACATTTTTTTATTTAAATGAAAACCGTTTCCTTACATAGGAAAACAGGATGATTAAATAAAAATAACGTTTAAGTAACACTTTTTAAGAGTAGGCAGGCATCCATGGAAACAATGCCTATTCTTAGAAATATTTTTTCCAACATTCTTAATAGGGAAGGGGGTCGCTTGGGGATCCCTTTCTATATGCAAATGCCTTACTACTACCTTTCAGCAGTCAGTAAAAGAATAATGTTTTGCACCTGAAATTTGGTTGCAAACAATAAATACATAGCAATTTGAAGTGTTTTTTGGAAGGGACACCCTAAACAAGCCCAGTCAAAATACCAAATCAGTATTTGGTTGTAAACCTAAATTTCGATTCAGTAGTGTGTTACCGAATTGCAATTTAGTTCTGAACACAAAAAAAGGCCTTTTAGCAACCACAAACAGGCCAATGCTAGGAACTGGGCTGCTTGCGAATATTAAAACGTTTGATACATCTGGCCCTTAAAAAACAATCCGTCATGCACCTGCTTCAACTCAATTTAGAAAAAGGACAAATCAGACTGGCAAAGAGAAGATGGAAACAAAGCCCATCAACCTCACACAGCTTTGCACTGGACAAAACCCATTTAATATACTTTGTATACAGAACAAAAAATTCCTTCTGCAGATCACAACTGGTCAAGGCCAGAAACCATCCTAAGAAACTCTACAACATCAGCAAACATGACCAACATTGTCCAGAACTCATATGCCACATTCGAAAAATGCCAAGACTTTGCAAAATTCTTCACAGATAAAATAATGAAAATTTAACTTTTTCTGAACTATTAAAAACACAAGAGGAATACTACATCAGGTACATTCACACAGCTGAAACAAAGTACCAAGAAGAGAGAAGCCCTCATACATCTCTACCCCCAGCATCTCAAAAACAGAGCATCATGGAAAGAATTCTGAACCCCCACAGAAGATGAGCTCCTTAAAACTATACTGGGGAAGTGGGGTGGACTTTGGAGCTCATTAAAGCTTCAGTCAAATTAAAAAATGTCAAGTTATGGGCCTTTTGATTATCGGGTATTAATGTAGCCTGGGCTTTCAGAGCAGTATTGATGTTTTCCCTGTCTTGTCGCACAGTCTGAGAATACTGTTCTAGAACCAAATGTAAGTGCTTCTGGCATTCAGAAAGTTGCTGGATCATCTGTTCCATAGTTACTGGTTGTGTGATGTGTGCAACCTGTTTTGGGACCAGTGTCCCACTTCTGGCACCGTATGTAAGAAGGTCAGACTGAAGAGACACAAGCTAGTGTGAGGGTGTCTTAGATTAATTTATTCACCACCCTTCTTTTAAGGATTTAGTGAGGTCTTGCTGTATTTCACAATCAATATTTAGAGTACACATAAGTTAGTTCATCAAAACAGAGTTCCTTCACCCTTTCAGGTTATATGGTTCACTCCCTCTATGAATTTGCTCTTCTTGTCACTGCCAGACAGACCCTCAGGAAAACAAAGAGATCCTGATCTACTATTTCTTGATCTTATTTTGGTACCCTTCACGAGTCACCCATTTAGTGCTTGACTTTGGAAATGCATTTTAATAAGCCCTATCCTTATCTGTGCTGCCCATCGAAGAGATACCCGACAATATCACCTTTGGTGAGGCCAGTAAAATCATCCAAACACCCGTACAAAATCACCATAACTCTTGTAGCCTGCAAACCAGTGCTTGCCCCATGCTATGGCCTTCTATAGATGTTGTTTAGGGGTCATCAGGGGTCTCAGCTGCGACCCCTGGCCTCAGAGGTGGAAAAACCAGTGCAAGGAACACAGGGGCAGCTCTCCTAATAGACTTTGCTTGGGGCTACACTTTCCTGTATTTATTCTGTTTTCTTCATTACACTAATAGTGCATAGTATATTGTTCATTGTTTACCAATAGTATAGTGAAAAATGAAGTACAGTTAGCTGGAATATGACCCTCCTTAATACCTAAGGTACGTAAAAAACGTTTAAATGTATTTTGTGTGCTTTCTTGCGGGTGAGAGTGTGCTTATGTAAAAGAGAGTATGTATGACCTGTGCTCCCTGTATAAATTGTGAATATGATTGGTTATACCTGATTGGCATATTTAATTTACTAGTAAGTCCCTAGTACAGTACACTAGAGTTATCCATTGTAAAAGCATGCCTAGAAAAGGCATGTGTGGGAATGGCATGCATGGTTCTAGCATGCGACCCCCCCCCACCTGCCCTAAGGCCCAGAAGTACCCCACTTCTAATACTAAAACTACCCTGAGGCCCCCACCCCTAAAACAAAATTACCCTGGATATCTCACACCCACCCTGAGCCCTAAACCCATCCCCGAAGGGTGCACAGCACCTAATTCATAAACCCTTCCATTGCTTCTATGTCCTCTCCTCGTTGCTCTGTTCACTTTTTGGTGTGAACCTTTGCCAGCCATCCTTGGCGTTTTCTCTCTCCTTTTCACCATCAACAGCAGCTCCTTGCGATGCCATCAGGATGCTGCAGTTTTCCTCAATGTGCGGACTAAAGGCATAACCTTCGACCTTGGCTGGCTCTTTGTGCCTGCAGTGTTGGAAAGCTCACAACCACAATTGCAACTCAACTGTCCAAATCTCTGGGAATCCCACTAGACAAAACATTGAGTATGATCTCTCCCATAAACTCTGCATCAAGAAATACCATTGACAAGCACAAGCTAATAAAAAAGGTCTATCCTTTCAATCCAAAAGTGGACCTCAATAATGTAGTCTAATCTCTGGTATTCCCTAGATTGAACTATGGCAATATGATGCTCCCAGGCACAACAAAACCCACTTAACCCCCATGAGGACCACTCCTAATGCAGCAGCCAGGCTTATAACAGTGGAACAATGATACAAACACATCACATCCACAGTGACCAAACTTGATGTCTCAATATAGAAGAAACATTATTTTTAAAACAGCCTGTATAGTACACAAAGGTCTCCATATAGATACACAATGAAATACATATCGTTTTCTTGTAATGTACCCAGAATCTGAAACTCCCTGTCATCAGAGATTCACACTAAGCCATGGATAACTAACTTCAATGAAAGTCTAAAAGCAATGATGCTAGAAAGACACCAGGCAACAAATGAGTAAATGAATACTTTTCCCATAATGCAAACTCTAAATCTACAACACACCAAGGTACGTAAAAGCAAATTTAGGTCCAAATTTATACTTTTTTAGCACCGCATTTGCATCATTTTTTGATGCAAATGCGGCGCTAAAACAGTATAAATAATGGCCCTAGATTCAAACATAGAATACAATATTACAGGGACTCTTCTTGGTCTGACCTTATAAACACTATAGAAACATTGATCTTATCTCACACCATAGTTGCTGTCCTGGAACCACCAAGGAAAATCTACTGGTGATGTTAGGAACACACTGCGCTAGGTAACCATGCTATTTCATATAAATTTTTGACTACGGAATACGTACAAAACATGTATGTAATTTTGAAATATGCTATTACAGGTGGAAAATTGCTGGCTAATTATACGCTCTTATACGGCTGGATCACATACATGTCACATAAAGCTCATCTTTATAAATTAATAAACTAATAATTGGCAGGCTTCACTATGGTCCCCTGTTGCATGAACCCTCCCCTAATGCTTTTTTTGAGAGAGGATGATTCACACATCTCACACATACCTCACACAAATGTCTTTCTGCCAAGTGTCCCAATCCATTGTTTCTGCTGTGGGAGCAGTTTTACACATTAGCAAAGGCGAAAGCACTAACAGCCAGGGCAGCTGTGGGAAGTCTAATGGTAATTAGAATATTAGAATGTTGCCTCAGTCCAAGCAGCAGCATCTGGGGATCACCTTATCTACTGGGAGAATGATCTCCTTTACAGTGAGCCAAAGGTACCAGAGGCTGGGACAGCACATGTGCTGGTGGTCCCCCAGTGTTGCGGAGTCTTCCTACTGGGCCTGGCTCATGACATTTACCTGGCAGGCTTGTCACCCGCTTCTATCGGCCCCGAATGCAGACAGCCTCAGATGCATTCTGTAAGTCCTGTCCTATCTGCCAGGCTACTGGGAAGACAGGGAAAAGGCTCAATGCCCTTTTGATCCCACTCCCTATCATTGGCACCCCCTTTGACAGGGTGGGCATCTACGTTATTGGTACATTGGACCGCAAAACTGCCCTCGGCAACAGGTTTATCCTGGTTTTGGTGGACCATACCATCCGCTACCCAGAGGCAATCCCTCTGAGGATGGTGACTGCACTGGTGGTGACCAGAACTCTGATGGGATCTTTACCTGTGTGGGATTACCCAAGGAGATTGTGTCTGACAGAGGCACAAACTTCATGTCTGCATACATGAAACCCATGTCGGATGCATTTGGGGTGACCTACAAGTGCACCACACCCTATCATACTCAATCCAATGGTCTTGTGGAGAGATTCAACAAGACTTGAAGGGCATGATCACTGGCCTCCCTGAAACCATGAGGCATAAGTGAAACGTCCTCTTGCCATGCCTTCTCCTTGCTTAAAGAGTGGTACCCTAGAAGGGGCTAGTGTTCAGGCCCTTTGAACTTCTTTATGGGTAGTCATGGGGACCCCTAAGCTTAGTGAAAGAGGGGTGGGAGAAAGCTCCAAGGGCACCCCTTCAGGATGTGGTCAACTACATGCTGACCCTTCGCAACCAGATGCACCACTTCTGGAAGAAGGCCAAGAGCAACCTCGAGGCCAGTCAAGAGGTTATGAAATGCAGGTATGACCAGAAGACCAACCTAGTGGAGTTTCATGCTGAAGACAAAGTGTGGGTGATGGAGCCAGTAGAGCACAGAGTTCTCCAGGACCACTGGACTGGCTCATAAGAGATAAAGGAGCATAAAGGGGAGGCCGGAGGAGGAGAGTGAACCTCTTCCGGACCTCCTCTCTGCCCAAGAAGGTGATGGGTTGGTGGAGGGTGTCAGTCTCTCTGACTTCCTGACCCTGGAACAACAAGGTGACTGCTACCAGCTGCTGGAGCAGTACTCCTCCCTGTTTTTTCTGACCCCTAGACTCACACACTTGTTTGTCCATGATATTGACACAGGAGAATTACATTTACAGGTTGTCAGACAGGGTGAAGGCCAGTATCAGGGATGAAGTTGCCAGGATGCTGGCTCTGGGGGGTAATCAAAAAATCCAGCAGTCCCTGGTCCAGCCCTGTGGTGCTGACACCAAAGGCTGCATCACCCGGTGCAAAGCCAGCACTTAGGTTCTGCGTGGATTACCGGGGTCTCATTTCAGTCAGTAAACTGACGCTCACCCCATCCCCCAAACTGATGAGCTTATAGACAGGCTGGGCGCTGCCATATTCCTCATTACTTTTGATCTCACATAAGGGTACCGGCAGATCGCCTAGTTCGAGGGGGCTAAAGAGAGATCCAGTTTTTCAACTCCTGAAGGACTTTACCAGTTCAGGGTGATGCCCTTTGGTTGGAAACATGCCTGTGCTACCTTCCAGCAGCTGGTTAACGGGGTCCTGGCTGGTAAGGATGCACACTCTGTCACTTATAATAGAGTCGCTGGGATCTTAACCCTGTAGGCTGATAGGAAATGGGCAAAATGGCGCTTACCATTGGCCTTATAAAAAGCCTGAAAGGCCTTGGGCTAATGACAGGGCCTTGTTGGTATTCTTTTTTTTTTTTTTTTTTTTTTTTTAAGTTTCAAAAGTTTTATTAAGAATATATATGGCGGTACATACAGCATATAAACAAACTGTTTAGCTTTCAAAACATTGTTTTTGTTCGTTTACCACAATTATTTCCATTGTAAGCATATATACATGTACTGTCAGGTAAGTAAAAATTCCCAGTTGCATAGTTGAGTTGTGTACCCTTATTTTGAAGAAGAGTGGAAAACAGGTGGAGGGGGGTGGTAAGGGAAGGGGGAGCGAGGATAGGGTTGTGTAGGAGAGGTTGGTCTTGGTATAGGGGAGAGACAAAATAGTCATATGAAATGGGGAGGGGGAGAGAAGGGAAAGAAAGAGGGAGAAAGAGGAAGGGTAATCGCGGGGGAATGTAGAATGAAGAGACTCGAGGTAGGCAGGGGGTCTTTGTATCCTGAGACTAGCTTGTTCAGGCCTAAGAGTAGATCGTTCTGTACTTCTCCGTCTGTAGCAAGTTATTATCTAGAGGTAGATGATATGTATGATAGATATGGTAAGGTCGGTTAGAGAGTGTCTACGTCTTATATGAGTTGATTTCTCAGTCCTTGTTTGTGTTAGGAAGCGACTTGTATTACTATGTTGGGTAGTTCAGGGTCGCGGGCATGTGACAAAATTAGAGGCCTGTGGATTGGTAGAGAGAGAGAAAAAAGAGAGAGAGAAGAGAGGATAGCGTAGCTAGGGAGAGAGAGAGGGGGCAGTAGGAGATTAAATGTGTTTCCGGAGTCTAGGATTCTCAGAGGGTGATTGGTAATTAATATTCCCTAATCATTGATCATTGAACATTGATCATCCGTTGGTCATCCACCAGCCGCTTCATGGTCTCTTCAAGAATGGGCGCCAGACCTCCTCAAATTGTTCTGCTTGGTCCTGTAGGTTATAAATCACTCGTTCATGGGTAGCCGTTTGATACATGGCCGTCATCCATTCCATGGGTGTGGGGGCAATGCTAGATCTCCAGTGCCGGAGTATGCATATTTTGGCCGTGGCTAGCGCCGTGTGGATTAATCGTTTATGTGCCCGCGATAGGGAGGGATACGGGCGAATGTCATGTAGAATGATAAATGCTGGTGGGGTCGGTTTTGGTATCTGTATGAAGTCCGATAAGGCGAGGCGTACCGCGTCCCATAGTGACTGTACCGTGGGGCAGTGGCATAAAATATGAAGTTGGTCGCAATATGGCTCTGTGCATCTCCAACAGTTCGCGTGAGGTATCAACCCTGCCCTGAAGAGTTTAACGGGGGTCCAGTACCATCCCTGAAGGATTTTAAATAGGCAAAATTTCAGGCGTGCTTCACGTACGCCCCTGTCGAGGGCTTCTAGTATGTCTGGCCATTCTTCGTCCGTGTAGGTTATCTCTAGTATGTCCTGCCACTTTAAGCGTAGTCGTTCAAGTAAAGGCTGAGAGTAAAGGTGGTTAGTTAATTCGGCATAGAGGCCAGCCAAGACGCCTTTTTGTCGGCCCCATTTCTGAAGATAGGTGACGATGGGTGAGGTTTTGAGCAGCCACGGGGGGGTTCCTAATGTTCTCCGCATACAGTGTTTGAGCTGTAGATATCGCCACTCCTGGTTACTTTGGATACCGAATTCTTCCTGGAGGGAGGCGAATGTGCGGAAGCTATCTCCATCTATTATGTGAGATATATTGTGGATACCTGCCTCGGACCATTGGGGCCATCTGAGAATAGTCCCTCCTATTTTAATGCTTTTATTCCCTGCTATGGGAGCCTGAGTATGCAGGGAGGGGTGTACTCCTAGTAGTCGATGGGCTCTGCACCACGCTGTGTTTGTAGCCTTGCGGATGGGGTTAGTTAAGGGAACGTGGTCGGCGTATGTTCCTCCCATCTCCGTATACTGTCCATATAGGAGTTTCTCTGTGATCACCCATTGCGGTGGATCGGCTATATCCGGAAGCGTATATATTAGCTGTGAGAGTTGTAGGGCCAGAGAGTATTGTTCTACCGAGGGTAGTCCTAATCCTCCGTAGAGCCGTCGTGCCAGTATTATTGCAGGTTTCAGTCTTGGGCGTGAGGAGCCCCAGACGAAGGCCCTTATGGATGCGTCTATTAATCGGAGTGAGGAAAGAGGTATCTGTAGGGGAAGCATACCTAACACGTATGTGAAGCGTGGTAAGGTGACCATTCTGACCTCCTGTGTCCTGCCCCACATGGACAGGCCTAGTAGGGACCATTTGGCAAAGTCTTGTTTCATTTTAGATATAAGGGGGTCTATGTTGTCCCTGACCATATGTTCTAGACCTCTGTTAATAAACGTTCCTAAATATTTAAGGCGGGTCGGGGTCCATTTGAATTGAAGGCCATGTATTGCTGCCCTCGTCGTTATGCGGGATAATGGGAGTGCCTCACTTTTATCCCAGTTTACCCGATATCCGGATAGGGATGCAAAGTCTTCTATAGTGGAAAGTAGTGCTGGGAGCGAGGTTTCTAGATCGGACATTGTTAACAGAATGTCGTCTGCGTAGAGATATATTTTGGATATGCCCCCGGTGATATGGATCCCTTTTATTTGGTGAGAATTTCGTATGGTGGCAGCTAGGGGTTCCATGGCCAATAAAAATAGAAGTGGCGACAAGGGGCATCCCTGGCGTGTGCCCCTTCCGATAGGGAATGGGTCTGACATGATGCCCCCACAGTTAACCTGTGCTGTGGGGTGGTCATATAATAAACGTACTTTAGAGATAAATTGTTCCCCCAGGCCAAAATGCTTCATGGTTGTGAATAGGTAGGGCCACTCAATGCGGTCGAATGCTTTCTCCGCGTCTAGGGACAGGGCTAGGGCTTCGTCAGGTAAGTGTATGGCAAAGAGTTCGCATATGATTTCTGGAGGTACGGCCTGGTACAAATCCTACTTGGGTATTGTGAATCAATGATGGTATCACCTTGCGGAGCCGCGCTGCTAGAACACTGGCTAGGAGTTTGACATCCCCATTCAAAAGGGAGATAGGACGGTAACTGCCGCAAAGAAGGGGGTCTCTCCCTGGCTTAGGCAAGATGACAATCGTGGCTTTATTGGATAGAGCGCCCAGGGAGCCTTCTTGACATGCTTCCGTCAGTGCTTCATGTACTGCGGTTATTGCCTCCTCCCCAGCCCATTTATAGAATTCCGCAGGGAATCCGTCCTCTCCTGGTGATTTATGGTAGGGGAGGCTTGTTATAACTTGGGTTATCTCTTCTTTGCTTATGTTACCGTCCAAGAGGGCCCTGCCTGCCTCAGACAGACGGGGTAGATTGGCCGCGGCAAGGAATGTCTCCATTTGTGTTTGATCTGTCGTTGTTTCAGGAGTGTACAAATGTCGGTAGTACTTGGCGAACTCGTTTACAATGTCTTGTGGGCGAGTTAGCACTGCTCCTGAAGAAGATGTTATGGCCGCAATGGCAGAGGCTGCCTCTCTTTGTCGGAGCTGCGCCGCTAGGAGGCGACCTGCTTTTTCCCCTTGTTCGTAATGGCGGCCTCGCAATTTTTGCAGTGCGTATTCCGCCTGAGATGTATAGAGTTCATTGTGTGCCATGCGGGCCTGTTCTAAGGCGTGTCGCAGCCTAGGGGATGGTTGGGCGGTATATTGTTTAGTGAGGTCCTGTATCGTGGTCTCTAAGGTGGTTTGGCGGGCTATTCTGTCTTTGTTGGCCAGTGCTGCATCTCGCATCATATTCCCTCTTAGGGTTGCTTTTGCTGCCGCCCATAGGATCCTTTTTGAGGATACAGTGCCTGAATTCTCGGCCATGTATGTGGTTACATGAGCTTTTAATTGTTCCTTCCCTTGTGGAGAGCGATATCTGTGTACAGCCAGTCGCCAGGGTTTTCGACCAGAGAAGGAGAGTCCCACCTGGATCCGGATTAGTATTGGGGAGTGATCTGAGAGCCCGCTGTCTAGGATACAGGTGTCTTGTATATGAGGGATTACAGTGTGTGATACTAAGAAATAATCCAGACGCGATAGGGTGCCATGGACGGTGGATAAGAAAGTATATTCCTTATCTTTCGGGTGTTGTATTCTCCAGCAGTCCACCAGACCGACGTCAGTGGTCAGGTCTGTCAGAAGCGCTCTGTCGTGATTGTTACATACATCGACAGGGCCTGTCCTATCCATTATGGCGTCTTGGACGAGATTCCAGTCTCCCCCAATTATGTATCGAGTAGTTCCGATTTCTGTCAGGAGGAGATTTAGCTGTAGAAGGAATGGGCGTTTTGGGCCGGTTGGTGCGTAAACGGATCCCACGCATAAAACAGTGTCCCCTAGTTTTAATTTAGCAAATATATACCTTCCTTCCGTATCATTCCAGGATTTAATGATAGTGACCGGGAGGGATTTACGCACTAGTATCGCCACTCCACATTTGCGGGGTCCGTTACTTCCAGATTCCTGACTCGTTGGACGGCAGCTGAAGGCAACCCTCCCTACCCAATCCCGTTTAAGTTTACTGGATTCCAGAGTGTCAAGGTGAGTCTCTTGAATCAGAGCTATATCTGTTTTTTTGGATTGAAGATAGGACAGTATCTTTTTCCGCTTAACATAGCTCGTCATGCCGTGTACATTCCAAGAGAGTATGCGTAATGGTCGCGTCGCTTGAGGGTGGGGCTTGAGGGTGAGTAAGTAAGCACCCTCGATCCGGGGTTGGTGTTGGTGGGGGGGGGAGGGAGGGTGGGAGATATTGACTTAGTAGTTAGAGTGGGAGTTGTGTTTCGATATGATACGGTGTTTTATTTTATTTTATTTTATACGGGGGTTAGTAGCTGGTGGAGGCCAAGGGAATCCTCTGGAGAAGAAAGAGAAGAGAGAGGAGAGGGTGAAGGAAGAGAGGTAATATAAGTAGGACGAGAGCCAGATGGAGGGGAAATATGAGGGAAAAAGAAGGCAAGGAGAAATGAGAGGGAGAAGAAAAGAGGGAGAAGGGGGGGAAGGGATGGATGCGTGTGCTGAAGTTGAGAATGAGAGTATAGCAAGAGAGCGTGCAATTTGGGGGAAGAAGTGGAGAAGGGTAGGGATGAGGGAGGTTAGGAGTCCAACCTCCTTCGTTCGTTAGGTCTGTAAACGGCGGGACCGATTTCTCTCGGAGCTCTCGTGCCGTCGGGCGGTCTCGATCGGGGGGGGGCGAAGGGGGGAAACAGCAGACAGCCAGTTATCGATATGTCGGTGATAAGGAGGGGTGGGGGGGGCACACAGCAGTGCTTATGTTTATGTATCGGGAAGTGGGTCTGTTCATCGGTGGTTAGTGGCTAGTGTATTAGTTATATAACTAAAGTATATATTGGCAGAAGTAATGATCGGTTAATAACTATAGTACCTGAGCGGCGCTGGAGAGGAGGGAGGGGGTGTCGGGTGTTGATGGGGTATGGTGTTTAGGATGTTGTGTCTAGTACTTGATGTTGTATGGTATCCTAGGGTGTTTAGGAGTTCATAAGATAGGGTCGTAAATTAAAGTAGGGACTGGGCAGACAGAAAGACCGAGACCGGCTGGCGAGGGGAGGGGGGGCAGGGCAGAGGAGGGGGGGAGAGAGCTCAAACAGAGTATTATAGTTCTCGCGTATGCATGGGTACATAAAGATACCAATATACAGTATAATATAATACTTCCTGAGCATTTCTTTTCAACTATAACACTGCCTCGTCTCGTCTCGCCTTACAACTGTTCAATGACATATTAGGTTGATCAACATAACATATCCTGGCATCTTATCACATTATCATGTTAGGAGCCATTATGCCAAACGTCTCTCTATTAATCGTAGGATAGGTAATGAGTGTAGCTGAGCCCCGGGTTACGCGAGGATAGTGCGTATCTCATCCTATTACTAACTCCTTGCCGTGTATTATTACATCATAATACTGACCTACTAAGGTCTTACTTGGTATGTGCCACCATCATAGTCGTTCTGTTGTTGATGATAGTTTAAGATAGTAATAATGATTAGGATGGGGGTAGGTAAGAACATCTGGGGAAAAGAATAGCTAATAGTTTATAATTTACATTGTGATGTTATAATGTGGTGTGGAGTGGCAGTGTAGAATGTCATAATATTTCGCTTTGTTATGCGGTATTATGTTGTATTATGTCCTCGTGTTCTATTTTTTTTTTTTTTTTCCCAGTTTCTTATTGTAGAATAAGGTAAAGTCAAGTAGTGGGAGCTTTGATATGTTTCAGGTTATATCGTATTGTGTGTCCCTGTATTGGAATTAATTTATCTTTACGTGGTCTAGTCCCATCCCTTGGGGTGATAATGGGGGCTAAACGGTTCTAATGTCGGCGCTGGTCGAGTGTGGTGTGTATTAGGAAAGTTTCACATACTTTGTTGTTTACTACCATGAGATACTTTGTAGTGTGTGGAATGTAAGGTAAGTTCCTTGATAGTTAATTAGTGTTTATTTTTTGTTATCTGTTTAATGCCCCTGTTACCTTGTTACCTTGTTATAGGGTTATAGGGTCGGGACCGGGCCCTTATTCAACATACAGTCAGTTGGTGGGGTCTGATCCCTGTTCTAGTAATCATCATCTGTTGTGTACTGAGGGCAAATAACGATTTACTGGTAGTTTCCATTATAGGGCCTCGGCTCTAGTCATAAAGAGCATAGATTTTTCATGTATCTGGTTTTAACATTGATACTAGCAGTCTTAGACAATTACAATAGTAATACACATATGATCTGGAAAGGTACTCATCCTTCCGCGGAGTCTATAGTTGTTATTTTCGACTCTCTGGCGATAGTCCCATAAGTCGTCTTGTTGCGTTACCTTCTCAAGAAGACCCAGTTGTAGGCTTTAAAGGGGAGCGGGATTTGTCTCTTTCCGATAATTGGGTGTGGGTTACTACTGCGTGTAAAATCTGACCCCTGTCATCATATGATCTAGTTAGTCTCTCCATGTCTCTACCTCTATGACTGGCTCCGGTGTCGTGTAGAGCCGTCTTCACCTTTTCTATTCCCGAGTGGGGGGTTTCGGCCCTATCACTGCCTCCTACAATGTCATGCTCACTGTCTGTGTTGTAAGAGTCCATAGGCTGGGATTGGAAAGAGTCAAGGAAGAGTCTCAATTCGTCGGGGTTATAAAAGTCCTTGGATACTCCATTTTTTGTAACCCACATTCTTGCAGGGTCAAAGAGACCGTATTTCATCTCTAGTTTGCGAAGCCGGGGTCGTAGGGCTAGGAAAGCCTTTCTACGTTCGTTGGTTTCCTTGGAGTAATCGGCGGTTATTCGGATCTCGTGCTGGTCTATTCGGAAAGGGCCGTGGTTGCGTGATACTTGTCGGGTTTGATTATGCCGCAGCAAGCATGTGATGATTGGGCGGGGCCTTGAGGAGTTGTCAGAGCGTTTTGGGCCTATCCTGTGTGCCCGTTGGAATTCTAGCGGCGGGTCAAAGTCCAATGAAATCATTTTTGGAAGAGTGGAGGTCAGAAAAGTCTGCATATCCGAGCCTTCTTCGTTTTCCGGGATCCCAAGTATGCGGATATTGTCTCTCCGGCTCCTGTCCTCCATGTCCGTTAGTTTGCTCCTGAGGTAGATGAAGTCTTGTTCTCGCACCTGAGACGTGTTGATCTGCGTCTCTAGTGATCCCATGCGTTGTTCTAGCTCTGTCACTCTAGATTGAAAGCCGGCAATGTCAGATCGCATGGATTTGGTTTCTAGTGTCAATGAAGTTATAGAGGCGTCCATCCCCTCTATGCGGCGGCTGACGGTGGTGATCTCTTGTAGTATCCTGTCCATAGTCGTGGATTGATCTTTATCAGGCATCGTGGTGGACTCGTTTAAAGGTGGCGATGTTTGAGGGTTTATCTTCGTGGGGGTTAGGCGTTTGTGTTGTAGCGCTTCTGAGAATAATAGTTGTCGTGCAGGCTTGCTGACAGGTTTATGGTTCGGTTTGTTGCCGGGCATCGCCTCAATTGTCTACAGAGTCTGACCACGTGGGGCCCGAGATTCCCTCTGTAGATTCCGATAAGGATATAGATGTTCGGTGGCTTACACTGGTGTCAGTCCACTCCCTTCTCCTGTATCTCTGTTCTCTTGGCTCCCTCTGGCTCTCCTCATCTCCGGTGCCCCCCCAGTCGCTCACCCCTCTCGTCCCCTCACCTCCACGTGCCTCCCGTCGTGCCCCTCTGCCCTCCTCAGTATTAGTTGTCTGGAGGGGGGGGGAGAAAGTTTATTATCTCAGCCGGAGGGTTTTTGTTGTCCCTCTGTGATGGAAAAGAGGGGAGAAGTCGTGCCTCTGCCTCAGGCGATGCCGTTCTTATTTTGAAGAGATTCGATCCTACCTCTTTTTGGGTTTCTCTCCCGGCTGTCGAAGGGGCCGCACCCCTTTGCTGCGTCTTCCCGTCTCCCTGTGGGGGGGGAAGGTCCACGGGTGTTTGTTGGCGTTGTAGGGAGATGGATGCGGGTCGTCACGGCTCCCGCAGTCCCTGCGGCCTGTTCAGCTTGCTCCTTGCCGCTACGGGCACGCCGTCCGCGGTCTTCCGAAGACGCGACTCCGCCCCTTTTTCCAGGCCTTATCGGCCTGGGGCGAGTCACGAGTTTCCTGCCTTGAGTCCCGCTCCTACGGGGTCCCCGGACATGGTTCCGTGTCGCCGCTGTTGTAGGTGTGGAGGGGCACCGAACCCGGTGTGTTGTCCGGCTGTCTTCTCGCCCCTCCGGGACCGCCTCGCCGCAGAGCTCTCGCTCTAAGCGGCCATCTTGTTTCGTGGCCCGGCCACGCCCCCTTGTTGGTATTCTGATGTGTGTGATCAGAATCTTTTATTGAAGCCGAAAAGATCTTACCTAAAAACTGGTATGCAGTTTGCTGTTCCAGTTTATGTTGACCGATTACCCAGGGAAACAAGACTTTTCTTCTACGGATCTTCCCGGAGAGGCATACCAACTGAGACTTAGCTGCATTAATTTTCAGATAGTGCATCTCTGAGTAAGTTTTCAAAGCATCCAGTCGACGGTTTAGGCCTTTTGGGGTACGGTCATACACTACTATATCATCCGCATACATCAGACACACAATTGGCCGGCCCCCCACCGCAGGGGCAACGCCGTAGGAGTTCCTGTGGCTCAGAGGTAAGTCATGAATATAAAGGGAGAAAAGTAATGGGGCCAGTATGCAACCTTGTTTTAAGCCATTTTTTGTTAATATCTTTGAAGATAGTCCCTGTTCTCCGCCCATTAAGATTTTACACCAGATTGATGGATGAGTATAGGACAATCACCAATTGCAGGAGGCCAGATGGAACTCCTAGATCTTGGAGTTTTTTCCACAGTATTCCCCTATCCACTCTGTCAAATGCTGTGGAGTAATCGATAAATGTTTCATACAATATACCTCCCCTAGTCTGGACATACTTATCAATTATAGTTTGCATAATCAAGATATTATCAAGGGTATTATGGGCTTTTCTAAAGCCTGCCTGTTCCATTGGTAAAATACCCTTTTCCTCCACCCAATCCGTCAATTGTATGAGGATACTTTTTGCAAATATCTTTTCTGTAGCGTCTAATAAAGCAATTTGTCTTTAATTTGACGGGATTGATCTATCTCCTTTTTTATGTGAAGGGAATATTATACTACCTGTCCATGATTGCGGGATGGTGCCATAGGCATAGCATAGTCCGAAAACTGGTTGAAGTAATTTTGCCCGTAGCAAGGGCTCCCTTTTAATTAGGGTCATTGGGATCTCATTGGGGCCCATGGTGCCTTAACAATGCATTGATATTATGATCCCTTCTAGTTCTATCACTGTTGGTGCCTCTGTATCACCCCTTTCTCCACCTCTATATAATACTATCTCGTTTCTCCCCATATCAGCACCCTGGTTTTCAGCGTATAGTTCTTGGATATACGATTTCCATACTTCCTCTGCTATCGGGGCGGCCGCTACGTTTTTTACAATTTTCGCACCTCTCCGATATGATAGTCCAGAATAATCTGGTATTTCTCTTTATGGCCGCTTCCCTCAATGCCACCCAATTCTGGTCCTCTTTTTTTTTTTATTGTCAGTTTCAGCCTCGATCTTCTTCTCTTTAGTTTTGTTATTTCCCTACTCAACTCCTTAGACGTGTACTCCAGATGTCAATGTATTAACTTATTAATTACTCTATTCAAGTTCAAAATAGGGAGCTGATCGTTATCTACTTTTGTTGAATTAAGCCCAGGCTTCTTGTGCGCTGTAATATTCCTTATCAACTTGGGAAATTGTATTGGTGCATCTTTACCCCACACCTCCAGATTTCCTGTGATATTCTCCAGCAGTGGCTTAATCAATAACATTTTTACTGTCGACCAAGACATTCTCCTATTTTTTCCCATACTACTTACGTTTACACCTTTTAATGATCACAAATCTGTTGCCCCTAGCTTCAGACATAAGGAAAGCCTTAAAATTTTATGGCCACTATATGGAGTATCAAATATCTCCATGTCCCCAACTTTTTGAACCAGGTTAGATGAAGCACAGATGTAGTCTATTATAGAGTTATTCTTAAATGACTTATGGGGGTGAGCTGCGGGAGAAGCTGTACTATAGCGCCCATTAAGAATGATGCAGCTGCAAGCCCATAGGCCTTTCAACAAGGAAATTCGTCTTGTATATGTCCTAATTCTAGGAGGGAACTTAATAGCTGGAATATTAAGCGTATTTTTCTCTGTCTCGGTTACTAAAAGCGTAAAGTGTAGTGTTAGAAACTTTGCAGTTTAAGTCCCTCATCATAATTAAATTGACGGGGTTTCTTACAGCACAGATTTGTACAAAGAGTTGTTGAAGTGAAACGTCCCATTCTTTTTCAGGCGGGATATACACATTCATATTAGTTACAGGTATTTTCTAACTCTTCTCCTCTCTAAGATGTACTTGTACTATTTGGCAAAAATGTATAGAATCGGGGAGACTGACATATTCCCAGTTATATCTATTACTTAAAAGCACGGCTATTTCCCCTTTAGCATGCCCTTTTTTTTTAAGGGAGTGCTTTTTTGCTTAAGACCGTGTAACCTGGACAGATAAAATCATTATGACACCAAGTTTCTTGAATACAAATCAAATCAAACCTCATTGAACACAAAACTTGTACTTTACATTGATCTTTCCCTAGACCTGCAATATTCCAGGAAGCCAGGGTAGGGCCAGAGCTAAAAACAAAGCGGATTCAACTTCTCCCTCGGCTTAGGTCTGTTCAATACCCCTGCTAGCCAATTCCAATTTTCTTGAATGGCACCATAGCCCTGCGATTTGGGCCCTTCCACCACGTTCACTATCCTTATACCTTGGTGTAAAGAAACTTGGACACTTTCTCCTAAGGTGGAAAAAGATTTTTCCCCCCCATTCATGGCTACATTTATAGGATCAGATCCGTGAGTCTTAGATGGCCCACCCAAAAACAATGACTTCTCTCTGACTGGGATCACATCTATTCCTCTACGTTGTAACTGGGCACTTTTAGCCAATATTAATTTCACAGTAGTTTTGGAATAGAACCAAACCTTTGCCTGGCTCCTACCTTTACTGCGGTCAGGAAAGACCCTCACAATATCAGAACTTTCAATTAGATTGAGCTCAGCTATTTCCAAGAAACATGATAATATGAATGATCAATTTATGCATACATTTGAGTCAAATATAGCCGAGAATTCCAAATAGTCAGGTAAGTCGGTCTGAATTTTCCTCCCATACTCTGAAAATTGGCTCCCGGTTGAGGCCCCTTATCCACGTTATGGGCTAATTCAGTCAGGAGCATGATGGAAGAGTCAGGTCTTACACGTGAGATCACTGGAGTCGCTGGGTCATCTGTCTGGGCCAGGACTTGTGCTTGTCCAACTACAAATGCACTCTCAGTCTTATTCAGAGAATTCCTCAAAGGGAGGCCCAGTTTCATTGTGTCTGTATATTCCAACTGTTCTCTCTCTTCGAACTTAACCTTCCGTTCTTTTTTTAAAATAATTCTCCGATTTCTTTTCTTTCCCAACTTTTTCCCTCTTCTTTTGGATATTCTACTGGCCTGCCCCACATCGATTTCTACTTGATCACTTTGCTCTACTCGCTCCACCTATTTTATAAGTAGGTGATCTTTGGGAAGAAAGATTGGGAATGGTACTGTACTGGGGCTAGGGACCATTTCTTTGGACTGGGCGATGTGGTCCAGTGGAGTAGTATTTTGAATTGAAAGAGAATTAGTAAACAAATGGTCCAAAGAATATATCTTGTTCTCTTCCGAGGCATGCGTTACTATCTTAGAGTCTCTTTTGTCCACCTGTGATTTCCCAGTTTGAATTCCTCTATCGAGGAGAGCGGGTCTCTCACCTTCAATCTTCAGCTCCTCAGTACTTGTATAGTGCAGGTTTATACCATTTGCGTTCAGACCCAAGCTTTTAGTTGCTTCTTTTTTAGATGACATAATCCACTCTGTCGGGGAATAGCTCATATTTTGATTTACTAGTAAATCTTTTAAAATAGAAACCAGAATATCTTGAGTATGGTCTGAATTTTTTACCAATTTCTCCAAAAGTTTTAGGATGGATGATAAAATTCTTTCAAGGCACTTGAGAGACTCAGAGAAAACTAAGTGATGTGAAGATGGACACCATAGATCTATGGTAGCAGATGGAGTTAAATATGGAGTTAAATCAGAAAGAAAATGATCCGAAGGGGTACTACTGAATAGTTTTAGCAAGGGTGAGACAATATTGGAGTGTGCTTCTGCGGGAGTCATTGGTATAATTGAGGGTGCTACTCTACAGCTAAGCCCCTCATCCTCATCCAGAACTATATCAGGGAGGGTAAAATCTGTAACTTTAACCTGACTTATCCCCTCCACAATAGCCCCCGCAGGCCCCTCCTTAGCAGTAGAGCCCTCACCATCCAAAACATTCGGATCATTATTCTGAGTAGGGCCTAGAGGAGATAGATTAATGATGCCAGGTGTGTTTTCTTCCATAACCACTATTTTCTCACAAGGCTCCTTCCACAGGAATGGTAGGATGTTATTCAGACTTTTTATATTTACTTATTGCGCCACTTTGTTTCTCAGGGGGTTTGATTTAGCTTTTTTACATGCCCGATTCAGGAAGGACCTACCCCTTCTTGTGCGTTTAGACGTCATTCTGTTGGTGCTGTTCTCAATCACCCTCTTGCTACAAAATGATACAAAATGTCTCCGATACACCGCTCTCTCAAAATATAGGCAATGTCCAATAAAGTAAAGTAGTACCACCAGTATACCATCAGAAGTACCATAAGTACCACCCGATCCCAGTTGCAGTTGCAGTTGCGGCAGGAATGAAACAAAATTAAATAAAATGAAATGGGGAGACCGGCACCAGGTGGGCAGAAGCGGGAAGGCCAACCCGACTCGACTCCCAGCCCTTCTGGAGCTCTCCTGGCTCCCAACTCCCCCGCACTCTTAATCCTCTCCCCTCCTGCTGCGCGATTCAGTTCGGGGATTTCGGGGCTTCCGCTGCCAAGCTGATTCCAGCCCGACAATAGTCAATAGTCAATAATTAATAGTCATAATAACTATGGTGCCTTCGTAGGTAAAATACCACAGAAGACGATGAAGTCAGTTAGAGACACTGGAGACCGGTGAAGGGAAAAGCACCTTTTAGGACTCCTGTGAGTCAATAGAAGTCAGTAGGGATCAGTAGGGGTTAAAAGAAGTGCAGGGTAGTTGGAGCACTATGGGCACTATGAGGCAGTTAGACAGGCAAGTGACCGAAGGGGGTGAGAGAGAGACCCCTCTCCCCTTCTCCCCCCTTACCTCAGCCACAAAAGTCAAGCCAGCTTCCACGCTCCCTTGCTTGTTCCTTCAAGCCCAATGGCCTTCAAACGATCCCCTCCTCCTCCTTCCTTCCTTCCTTCTCCTTTCTCCTTCAGTCCTCTACTCCCCTGCACTGCAATACTGCCAGACTGCTCACCTCGCTTCACCAAGGTGGGCAGGCTTCACGACCCCCAACTCAGCTTACTCGGCTTACTTGGCTCAGCTCCTGAGCTCCAAGACACAACACACCCCAACTTCAAGGCCCGCAGCCTCTCTTTTGCTCAGGACTGAGGGTCTCAGGACTCAGAGCTCAGGCCCAAGGTCCAAGATAAGGGGGGACCCACCGCCACCGCCGTCAGGCACCAGGCACCCTGCTCCCAGCCAGAGGAGCAGCCCAGGAGGAGCCCAGCGGGATCACCAACAAGGGGGGAGACCCTCCCAAGAACTTTGTCTGCCGCCCGCCGCCGTCAGGCACCAGGCACCCTGCTCCCGGCCACAGGAACAGCCCAGGAGGAGCCCAGCGGGATCCACAACAAGGGGGGAGACCCTCCGAGGAAGCCTCATCCACCTTTAGGGACCCTGACCTGGCACCCGGCACCTAGATCCCGGCACCCAGTCGCAGGAGAAGCCCAGCGGGGGGCCTAACAGCAACAGCAAAACCTCAAGGGCAGCAGCGGCGGACGGCGTCGAGGACAAAATGAACCAGAAACCGGAAACTCGCTCTCGGCCTGCGTGCAAGCGGAAACTTGCTGTCCCTTCTGCACTCTCTGGCATTTTGGTCAATGTTACCGTGTTTGGGGCGAGAGCGCAATCACATTAGCACTGGTCAGCAGTGGTAAAGTGCAAAGAGTCCTAAAACCAGCAAAAAATGAGACCAGCAAAAGGGAGGGAGGCAGGCAAAAAGTTGGAGGAAGACCACCCCAAGTTTGTCAGTTCTAACAACAGTATATAACATATATAAAGAGACTTTGGTACAGCCCAGGTCATCTACTGGCTTGCCTCAGCACTTCAAAGCAAAAACAACAATTGATGGACGGAATGCTGAACATTGTCAAACATTCACCCCCAGTACAGTGATCTGGGCCTAAATCCATCATTTTTTTGCTGCCCATGCCATTCCAGTTTGGACCCAGCCATATGCAAATCAGTCTTGACCCTGTTCCCCATGGGAACAGTCCAGCCCGAACTGCTAGGCCAGGTCTTCCCTGGACTGGAAAAAAGCATCCTGGGACCGGTTTCGGGGTTTCACCCCTCATCAGCCAGGCTAGCTTGAATCCAGTGGCATGGGAAGCACGGGACCCACGTCTGAGCATACCCTTCCCACTTAGGGCGACAAAGCAAAAACAACAAGTGATGGACGGAATGCTGAACATTGTCAAACATTCACCCCCAGTACAGTGATCTGGGCCTAAATCCATCTTTTTTTTGCTGCCCATGCCATTCCAGTTTGGACCCAGCCATATGCAAATCAGTCTTGACCCTGTTCCCCATGGGAACAGTCCAGCCCGAACTGCTAGGCCAGGTCTTCCCTGGACTGGAAAAAAGCATCCTGGGACCGGTTTTGGGGTTTCACCCCTCATCAGCCAGGCTAGCTTGAATCCAGTGGCATGGGAAGCACGGGACCCACGTCTGGGCATACCCTTCCCACTTAGGGCGACAAAGCAAAAACAACAAGTGATGGACGGAATGCTGAACATTGTCAAACATTCACCCCCAGTACAGTGATCTGGGCCTAAATCCATCATTTTTTTGCTGCCCATGCCATTCCAGTTTGGACCCAGCCATATGCAAATCAGTCTTGACCCTGTTCCCAATGGGAACAGTCCAGCCCGAACTGCTAGGCCAGGTCTTCCCTGGACTGGAAAAAAGCATCCTGGGACCAGTTTCGGGGTTTCACCCCTCATCAGCCAGGCTAGCTTGAATCCAGTGGCATGGGAAGCACGGGACCCACGTCTGGGCATACCCTTCCCACTTAGGGCGACAAAGCAAAAATAAACAAGTGATGGACGGAATGCTGAACATTGTCAAACATTCACCCCCAGTACAGTGATCTGGGCCTAAATCCATCATTTTTTTGCATGCCTCAGCACTTCTCCATTAGGCATTGTCTTACTGTGATGTCCTTCATGTTTTGGAAGCAACCCACAACACAGCTGAATATTTACATTTCCGACTATTATGGTATCAGGACACAAAGTAGGTTTCTTAGGGCATAGTGTTCACCATAATTTGATGGATTTATTTATGAAACAATGTACTTTGGAAACATTAAGAGACCCAGGTGTCCTGCTGAGTAAGTCCATGCACTGGCATGACCCAGTTATGACTTCCCTGCCTGGCAGCACCAGCTTCATGCTCTCCATATATGCGCCTTCCACCAGAGGCAGCTGAGACGTCCCCAGGTATAGAGTAAGGCTTTCGCACATCCTTCATGAGAAAAATATGTCAGTTACAGAAGTGTGGAGCAGCCGGTGGCCAAACTGCAGCAGGAACACCCCCAAAGCCACATCTCCACTCTTCACCCTTATCTTTGAAAACTGGGCGATTTTATGCACTTACACTGTAAGTGTTATCTTTGCATTGCAAATTTTGTGTATGATAAATCAAAGATCATTGTCTGGCATTACCAACTCAAAAAA
Organism: Pleurodeles waltl; assembly: GCF_031143425.1. Lineage (NCBI taxonomy): Eukaryota > Metazoa > Chordata > Amphibia > Caudata > Salamandridae > Pleurodeles > Pleurodeles waltl. The sequence continues at coordinate 354,258,254 of NC_090438.1, forward strand.
TGTAAAACTGGGAGAAGCCCCAACGTGAAATCTGTACCCTAATCACACATTATCTTCTAAAATGAGCTGCCTTTTCCTTAAATTGTTTTCAGAACTCAAAGTCCATCTTTTTTAGCCAATACACATTTTTTAAAGAAAAGACAAAACATGAACAGGACCCAGAACCACCCTGCCCAATATTTCTGTACTTCTTCTCTATGATCAATAACTTGTGACCTCATGTGGAAGGCAGGTAGTAACCTTTCATTTCAGTTCGGTAAACCTTAAATCAATGCATAGTTGTTTGCCTGGGTCGGTTAGTGTGGCACGCTAATAGTGCTAAGGTCATGGGTTAATCCAGCAGTGACCAGGAATTTAGGGCCAGATGTAGGTAGTTCCGATTTTGCGAATCGGAAATTGCGAGTCAGTGCGACTCGCAATTTCCGATTCGCAAAGTTGGATGCAGAACGGTGTCTCAGACACCGTCTGCAATTCGCTATGGGGTCATAAAGACCCACCTCATTAATATTAATGAGGTGGGTCGCATTTTGCGACCCCATAGCGAGCCCCTGCACTCACAGGGATGGTGGCCTGCTGAAGACAGCAGACCTCCATGTCTGTGACTGCTTTTTAAATAAAGCAGTTTTTTTTAATTTTGCAGCCCGTTTTCCTTAAAGGAAAATGAGTTGCAAAATAAAAAAAATACCGAAACCATTTGGGGCCAGATGTAGCAAACAAAAAATTTGCGACTCGGATTTTGCGAGTTGGTGCGACTCGCAAAATGCGAGTCGCAAATTGGAATGCAGGCAAAAAAAACGTGCCGAAATTGCGACTCGCACCCGGACTCGCAACGCAGTGTGCGAGTCCGCCGATTGCGAGGTCGCTTTTTGCGAGTGTGCAAAAAACGAACTCGCAATTAGCGAGTGGATGTCGCAAATTGCGATTAGCTTGTTAATTGATTACAGGTGCAGCAGAACACTCCAGAAACCACTCCAGAACACTCTGGAAACACTTCCTGGCACATGATGATGACATCACAGCCAGGAAGTTTACTAATACACCTGGGAGTAGGGAGGACCACACCCTTTTAAAACTGCTGAACTACACACAGGACAAACAGCAGCTGCCATGGAAGGAACACCAAGGAAGAGGAAGCAGAAATTCTCAGAGAGGGAGCTGGAGGTGCTGACAGACGAATGCTGTCAGCACTATGATGACTTGTTTGGAAAATCAGCCCTCAATGTTCCTGAAGCCACCAAGAAACAGCTGTGGCAGGACATACAGGACAAGATAAATTCCCTGGGGGTGAGCCACAGGAGCATAGATGACATCAGGAAAAGGTGGTATGACCTCCGCTCCCGGACCAAGGAGAGGTTGGCTGAAAGGCTCCGGGAGATGAGAGGCACAGGAGGGGGACCATCGTCTGTGCCACCACCCACACCCCTGGAAGAAAGGGTGGAGGAAACCTTGGAGGAGGAGGCAGTTTCTGGATTTGGGGACCTGGACACCTCAGAGCCCAGCACATCAACCGGTGAGTACCATGTGACATGCCTGTACCCCGATCAATGCCATACCCCCACCCACCATGTACACAGAGGCATGCACAACCAAGATAGCTCCATTTCAGGGTAGCAAACGCCAGAATGATGCATTATGGGAAATGTAGTCAAGTAGGCAGTTCATAGGCAAATGTTTATTAGGAAGTGTGCAACAGATAGTAGATACTGACAGTCTGTTCCCCATGTCCCACAGGTCTCCAACAAGACACCACCACTACTCCAATCAGCCAGCCCCATGAGGACACCTCAGGACCCGCCAGCACCCCCACCTGCACGGTCAACAGCATCCCTGCAGTAGCCACACCTGCTGCAACAGTATCCCAAGAGGCTGCCCCAGCAACAGGCAGGGATGAGACAGGTGAAATCACAGGGCAGCCACCGCTGCGCAGGCGTCGCAGGTCCAGGACATCAGGGCTGCAGTCTGCATCCGGGCAACTACCTCCCAGCACCAGTGAGGCACATCAGCTGCATGGTCAGCACCTACAAAATCGAATTTTAGGGAGGATTAGTGGTGTGCTGCACCGCTTCGTGCGCAATAACCATGCCAGCATGCAGCACCTGAACTCAAGGATGGACATGATCTGCACTAACACTGGGGACCTTGCCCTTGCCATGAGGGAACTGGCGGGGGGACTACTGGCCCAGGCCGAGGGTGGGCGGCGCTGGGACCGTCAGCTCCTGCGTAGACTGGACAGGATGGCCACATCCATCGGCAGGCTCGCCATGAACACCACAGGCCTGTCGAGGAGGACAGTTGGGCTGCAGGTGGAAATGGGCCATTTTGCTGGGGATGTGGCTAGGGGCCTGGGACGTCTGACCCACATCATTGACTTGATGGAGACACGGAATATGTCTAGGGGCACAGGGGAAACACCCCAGGACAGTGAGGAGGGCTCGACAGTGAGCAGTGTCTCTGTCACTGAGAGCAGAGTGCTCAGGAGTAGCAGGCAGAGCACCACGGAAGCACCAGGGACCAGCCAGGCTGGCAGGAGGGGCAGAAGGTCATAGAGATCACCCTGGACCATTAGAAGTGGCACATGACGTCAATGTGCCACATGCCTGGTGTGCATTTTCATGCCCATGGACATTCATTACTTGTAAATAGTTTCATTTCTGCACTAATAAAATAGTTATTTTTGTTCCACTTAACAAATGGAGTTTTTGGTCAATAGGTGAGTATGGTTGGAGTTGACACGTACCTTCCAAAGTATTGTGTTGCGATGTGTTCCCGTCTCAGTCTGCCTTGATTAGCTATACTCCTATCCCCATGATGGCGATGTGGTTGTTCTTGCTCTTCATCATCAGGATCTGGGTCTGCAGGGGTGAGAGGTAGCCCACGTCGGGTGGCTATGTTGTGGAGATGGCGCATGCGACCACAATTTTGAATGCTGTAATGGGGGTATACTGGAGGGCACCTCCACTGCGGTGGAGGCATCTGAATCTTGCTTTCAGGAGTCCAAAGGTGCGCTCGATAAGGTTCCTGGTCCTCTTATGTGCATTGTTGTATCGCCTCTCACATTCATTGCTGGGTGTTAAAAACAGAGTCATGATCCATGGCCTTAGAGCATATGCACTGTCACCTGTTGGGCACAAAAAGTACACTGTTAGGAAGTCCTGATTGTTGTGCATAGTGACCTGTGTGTATGTCTGCAAGGTGTCTGTAGCTCTACCTAGGAGGTATCCGTCTCCAAATTCCCCACGTTCCAGGCGTTGATGTATCCCACTATGCCTAAACATGTATGAGTCATGGGTACTGCCTGGAACCTTAGCTACAATGTCCGTGATGACATAATGGGCGTCACAAACAACCTGAATATTCAGTGAGTGGGTACACTTTCTGTTGCGGAAAAGATGTTCCAGATTTGCAGGGGGGCATATTTGAATGTGTGTCCCATCTACACACCCTATGACATGGGGAAAGTGGGCAATGCGGTAAAAGTCCAGCTTGGTGCTGTTAATTTCTGCCTCATTCCTGGGTAGGTATATGAAGTGAGACCTGTGTGTGAGTATGGCATCTAGGAATGCCCTGAGGAACCTTGACACTGAACTTTGGGATACCCCACCTGCCACAGCAATTACCCCCTGATAGCTCCCTGAGGCCAAGAGGTGCAGTGAGCATAGCACTTGCATATGCGTAGGGATGGCGCAGCCACGCAGAGTCTGGTGTTCTAGCTGTGGCTTCAGTAAATCAATTAATTCTAGTATGGCTGCGCTGCTAAGGCGGTATTTATCGTATATCTCATCCTCAGTTTGCTGAAAAAGAGTCTGCCTTGTTCTATATATCTTCTCCAGTCTGTGGCCCCTCCTCCTCCTCTGCTGGGCTGCGTGGACTCTCCTTCTCACTGCTATCAGGTATATCTTCGCCATGTTGAGTAACCCAGATGCCTTCTGGGTCTCCTTTTATACTTTGGTTATGGTTACCACCTGCTCTGAGTTAGTGGTAAATGGCAAGTGCAAAAATGGGCTTTTTGCTACTAGTCGCAATTTGCGAGTTGCAATTGCATATGGTTTGCGACTCACAAATTGCAACTTGCAATTTGCGGGTCGCAAAATGGGGTCGCAACTGATGCGACTCGCAAACGGGTCCCATCGCTTTTTGCAAGTCGGAAATGGGGTTTTTGCATCCCATTTCCGATTTTGCACTGTCGCAAATAGCGAATCGGCCCATTTGCGACTCGCAAAACTTTGCTACATCTGGCCCATAGTTATTTAAATGTATTTATTTATTGGTGAGTTACTGGATTTGTGGTCAAATTTGGTGGTAGTTTTTATTATTTATTTTCTATTTATTTATAAATTGTTAATTTTAATGTTTGAGCTGTCTTTGTTATTATTAATTATGTACACTTTTTTATTTTTCAGTTACTTAAGAGATCATTTTAAATAAATTTGTAAGTCATTGTTGTAACCAAAACTAGTTTTTTTATATTATTGATTTTATAAATTATTGAACTGTGGTTAATGATTTATAACTTGATTTTGTTGTGTTAGTTGTTTATATATTAACCTCTTAGCTGCTGGGCCTTTCCCCCCCCCCCAGTGCTGAGCCCTTTTTTGGCTATTTGGGGTAGTTCGCGCTTAGGCCTTCATAACTTTTTGTCCACATAAGCTATCCACGCCAAATTTGCGTCCTTTTTTTCCAACATCCTAGGGATTCTAATGGTATCCAGAGTTTGTGGTTCCCCCTGGAGAAGACCAAGAAATTAGCCAAAATACAGTGAAAATGTCGTTTTTTCCCAAAAAATTGGGGAAAAGGGCTGCTGAAGAATGCTTGTGGTTTTTTCCCTGAAAATGCCATCAACAAAGGGTTTCTGGTGCTGAAATCACCATCTTCCCACCTTTCAGGAATGGGCAGACTTGAATCAGAAAACCACATTTTTCAACACAAATTTAGCATTTTACTGGGACATACCCCATTTTTTACTATTTTTGGTGCTTTCAGCCTCCTTCCAGTTAGTGACAGGAATGGGTGTGAAACCAATGCTGGATCTCAGAAAGCTAAACATTTCTGAAAACCAGACAAAATTCTGAATTCAGCAAGGGGTCATTTGTGTAGATCCTACAAGGTTTTCCCACAGATAAATAAATATTGAACTTGAGCTGAAAACAACAGCCATTTTTCTTTATATTTTACTCTGTAACTTTTTCCTTCGATTTCAGATTTCTGATAGCAATATACCGTTTTGTCTGCTGGACTCTTCTGGTTGCGGGGATACAAAGGGCTTGTAGGTTCATCAAGAACCCTAGGTACCCAGAGCCAATAAATGAGCTGCACCCTGCAGTTGGTTTTCATTCTAAACTGGGTATACAGCAATTCATTTGCTGAAATATGAAGAGTGAAAAATAGGTATCAAGAAAACCTTTGCATTTCCAAAATGGGCTCAAGATAAGGTTTTGAGGAGCAGTGGTTATTTGCACATCTCTGAATTCCGGGGTGCCCATACTAGCATGTGAATTGCAGGGTATTTCTCAAATAGACGTCTTTTTTACACACTCTCTTATATTTGGAAGGAAAAAATGTAGAGAAAGATATGGGGCAATAACACTTGTTTTGCTATTCTATGTTCCCCCAAGTCTCCCGATAAAAATGATACCTCACTTGTGTGGGTAGGTCTAGCGCCCGCGACAGGAAATGACCCAAAACACAACGTGGACACATCCCATTTTTTTGACAGAAAACAGAGCTGTTTTTTGCAAAGTGCCTAGCTGTGGATTTTGGCCTCTAGCTCAGCCGGCACCTAGGGAAACCTACCAACCCTGTGCATTTTTGAAAACTAGAGACCTAGGGGAATCCAAGATGGGGTGACTTGTGGGGCTCTGGCCAGGTTCAGTTACCCAGAATCCTTTGCAAACCTCAAAACGTGGCTAAAAAAACACGTTTTCCTCACATTTCAGTGACAGAAAGTTCTGAAATCTGAGAGGAGCCATAAATTTCCTTCCACCCAGTGTTCCCCCAAGTCTCCCGATAAAAATGAAACCTCACTTGTGTGGGTAGGCCTAGCGCCCGCAACAGGAAATGCCCCAAAACACAACGTGGACACATCCCATTTTTTTACAGAAAACAGCTGTTTTTTGCAAAGTGCCTACCTGTAGATTTTGGCCTCTAGCTCGGCCGGCACATAGGGAAACCTACCAAACCTGTGCATTTTTTGAAACTAGAGACCTAGGGGAATCCAAGATGGGGTGACTTGTGGGGCTCTGACCAGGTTCTGTTACCCAGAATCCTTTGCAAACCTCAAAAAGTGGCTAAAAAAACATGTTTTCCAAACATTTCAGTGACAGAAAGTTCTGAAATCTGAGAGGAGCCACAAATGTCCTTCCACCCAGCGTTCCCCCCAGTCTTCCGATAAAAATGATACCTCACTTGTGTGGGTAGGCCTAGCGCCTGTGACAGGAAATGCCCCAAAACACAACATGGACACATCCCATTTTTTGACAGAAAACAGAGCTGTTTTTTGCAAAGTGCCTACCTGTAGATTTTGGCCTCTAGCTCGGTCGGCACCTAGGGAAACCTACCAAACCTGTGCATTTTTTAAAACTAGAGACCTAGGGGAATCCAAGATGAGGTGACTTGTGGGGCTCTGACCAGGTTCTGTTACCCAGAATCCTTTGCAAACCTCAAAATGTGGCTAAAATAACACGTTTTCCTCACATTTCGGTGACAGAAAGTTCTGGAATCTGAGAGGAGCCACACATTTCCTTCCACCCAGCGTTCCCCCAAGTCTCCCGATAAAAATGATACCTCACTTGTGTGGGTAGGCCTAGTGCCCGCGACAGGAAGTGCCCCAAAACACAACGTGGACACATAACATTTTTTCATAGAAAACAGTGCCTACCTGTGGATTTTGGCCTCTAGCTCAGCAGGCACCTGGGGAAACCTAGCAAACCAGCGCATTTTTGAAAACTAGAAACCCAGGGGAATCCAAAATGGGGTGACTTGGGGGGCTCTGACCAGGTTCTGTTACCCAGAATCCTTTGCAAACATCAAAATTTGGCCAAAAAACACTTTTTCCTCTCATTTCGGTGACAGAAAGTTCTGGAATCTGAGAGGAGCCACAAATTTCCTTCCACCCAGCATTCCCCCACATCTCCCGATAAAAATGGTACCTCACTTGTGTGGGTAGGCCTGGTGCCCGTGACAGGAATAGATCACACAACGGTCAATGTTGGTCCTTACATGAGGCAACTGTTGACCCTGGGGTGATCCATTCCTGACGCAGGCACTAGGTGTAGGCACTCAAGTGGGGTAGTGTTTTTATCAGGACAGGTGAGGAGTCACTGGGTGGTAGGAATTTTGTGGATCCCAGCATATTCCTGTAGTTTGTGTGACAGAAATGCCAGAAAATTTAGTTTTTATTCAACATTTCAGCTTTGCAGGGTATTCTGGGTAAGAAAACTTTGGGGAATCCACACAAGTCACACCTCTGTGGACTCCCCCGAATGTCTAGTTCCCAGAAATGTGTGGGTTTAGTGTGTTTCTCTATATGGCGGCCGAACCCAGGACCAAAAACACAGGTGCCTGCCTTACAAAACCAGTTTGTTTTGCCATAGATAATTTTTATGTCTCCACAATACGATTTGGGCGGTGGAATTTGGGGCTGAACTAAATTGGGGAGCTCCCAAGAGAGCACTCTCTCTCTCTCTGCTTGCCGCCGCATTCACCTGCTCTCTGGGTTGGGCTAACCCACTATTACCCAGTTGCACAAACTGCTTGCGAAGGGACAGCAGGACTGTCCTCATCACCTCCCTCATAATGTACTGGAAGAGGAGTTATCGAATGGGACTCCTCCGACTGAAAAATCACTCCCAGAGTCTGCGCCATTGTCCTATCCCTCAGATGCTGTCTCAGTATCTGATGTCTCAGTCTCTGATCCTATGTCAGAGCTGTCCTCTGTAACCAGAGCGAAGGCAGCAGTCATCCATCAAGATGCCATCTCTGCTATTGGCTAAACTGTTGCTCTAAAACACTAGCCTACGTAGACAGTCACAAAATCGATGGTGTGTGTGAGATACGTGCAACAGTAGAGGCCACCTTACCTGCGCTTCTTCCCTCAATCAGCACGTTCTTTCAAGACACTCAAAAACACCTTGTCACATACCATTCGTCACAGTCTTTAGCACCTCCTGAGCCCAGTCCAACAATCATTACTGGTGCTCCCTCTCCCTCCTCCACGGATTCCCTCATTACCACACAGCAAAAGTGCCCTTCATCTCTCCATAGCTGCCCTCCACCCCGCACATACATTTCATCGGTATTATAGCGCAGGTAATGGCTGACTTTACTAATGTACTCAGCTATTTACATAAAATACAGATAGGCTCTTTGCAGTAGGCATATAAACCTTCTGCGCTTCTTTATAGCACTAAAACTGCCACTAGACAAGTCTGACCCTTTTGTAGCAGAAACATAGTCACAATACTTACTTGACTTTTTTATTGCTGCCTAAAAGCTACAGTTGAAAAGCGTCAGTTGAAGTATGTGCATTGCTTTGAAGACGCAAGCTGCAACTGCAATACAACTGGCGGCAAATATATATATATATATATATATATATATATATATATATATATATATATATATATATATGTACATATATATATATATATATATATATATCACTTTTATATGTGGGTCTGGTTTTCCTGGGGGCCGATCGCAACCCCCAGGGAAACCACACACATATTGACAAAAGTGATATATATATATATATATATAGCTCTATCTCTATATATATATATATATACATAGATATCTCTATAGATAGATCTATAGATATATATATACATATATCTATATATATCTATAGATCTATCTATAGATATATTCATGTACATAGATATATCTATCGATATAGATAGATCTATATATATATATATATATATATATATATATATATATAGATCTATTTTTTTTAGTTGTTGTATGGTTTCCTTGGGGGCCAAAATGGCCCCCAGGGAAACCCTACAACAACAACAAAAAATATTGCCCCCACAGGGGGTCGCCCTGCCCACGGGCGACCCCCTGTCTATTTATTTTTATTTATTATTATTATTCTTTTTTTTAAAAAATGTTTCCCCTGGGAGGGGGCAGGATCGCGACTACCTTTAAAAAAAAAAAAAAATGCCCCCAGGAGGGGGGGGGGGGGGAGGGGGCGGCCCGTTTTCCGAGGGGGCCGACCCCCCCAAGTGAAATCCCTGGCATCTAGTGGTGTTTCCTGGTCCCCGATCGCAGCACACTCTCCCCTTTCTCACGAGGCCTTCCCGAACGCGGGGAAGGCCGTTTTCCCCATCGGAGCAGGAAGCGGCCGAAAGGCTGCTTCCTGCTCCGATGGGGAAATCAACTTTGTAACGTCAGATGTCACAAAGGGGCGGGTGGGGGGATGGGGGGGGAGACACGGAAGCTTCCGTGTCTCCCGGGGATATAAAAAAAAAATAATAATCCACAGGTGCGACGCACCCGAGGATTTATTAACCCCCTCCCTGGTGTCGCCCACTGGTCGTGACCCGCACCAGGGAGGTAGTGCGGGCATCGGCCAGTGGCCGACGCCCGCAGTGAAGTGGTTAACTCATTGTTTATATTATTATTTTTAAAATATGTCTTTTTATTTCAATTTGTTTATGTGGTGTTGGGTTTTTGTGGCGGTAAAATCAAAAGTTTTTATATTTATATATATATATATATATATATATATATATATATATATATATATATATATATATATATACACAGATACATATATATATATATATATTTATATATATGTATAGCTTAATGCCTTTAATTGATAAACATTATTTAATGTTATTTTAGTTATAGTCTTAAATGTTTATGTGCAAATGTGGAAATTCGATTTTGTACTAACTTTTATAAATTGTATAATGTTACAAAATATATAATGTATACATTTTTTAAAATATATCTTTAAACTATAATTTATATTGACTGTTTATGTATGTTTACTTTTATTTTAAGAGTGGAAATAATAAATCTGACCTATGCAAAGTCCAACACATCCCCTACTTTTACTTACGATGAAGTGAGAAAAATAAATCTAGTGCCTCCAAAGTCTAACACTCTCTCTACTTTTGCTCAGGTTGGAAAGGTAATATTAAATATAGCTCCTCTGAAGTCCAACACTTCTCATACTGTTGCCTGTGTTTCGAATGGGATTAGAAAATCTGACCACTCAAAGTCAAACACTTTCTCTACGTTGCTTACGTTGGAATGGGAATAATAAATCTGACTCCTTCAAATTGCAACACTTTCTGTACTGTAGCTCAGGTTGGGGTGGAAACAGTAAATCTGACCCCTTTAAATTCAAACACTTTTTCTACTGTTGCTCAGTTTTGAGTGGAAATAGCAAACCTGGTCCCTCCAAAGTCCTGCACTTTCACTTTGTTGCTCAAGTTGGATTTGGAATAGTAAATCTTCTAAGCAAAAACGGATTTCTGAAATAAATTATCTTAAAGTTTATCATATGCCTAATGTTCACTTAAGTCTGAGGGTCATGGGCAAAGATGACTTTGCTTAATTCTGAAGAGTTAGGTTAGTAGATTGACCTTTATACAGGTAAAGTACACACTGAAACAAGAACCAACTAGATTCAACCCTTAAACATGTGTGTCTTACATACCCAGAACCACTTTGGAGTTGTGCCAATGTTCAGCCTGAGTGCACTTAGGCCATAGAACATTGGCATTTGTTAATTAACTGTTCTTGTGTATGCAGAAACAGGCAAGACATACCATGATTTTAAAGCTCTCTATGCAGCAAGCACACCACACGTGCCACAATGTGTTGATGGTCCAATAAATATGAAGTATCCAGGCACAATAAATCCAATGTTTTAACATTTTTTTTATTTCTCAGTTAAACTTTTCTTCCCAAAGTCAGAGGAATTGTGTTAAAAGTAATTAGAAGCACATTAACGTATGAAATCAATGACAAATATTTTACACACAATATTCTTAGTTGAGCATACTACAATAAATATTTGGAGACAGTGTATGTCTGAGATTTTGTATAGGGGTCAGAAGATGATTGCGTCCTTATGAGGGCCACACCATAGTGTTTAATCATAATGCCAGAGTAGATGTAACTCCTCTCTGCATTAGGTAGAAGGGATCTTCCAGGCAGGAGTTAGAGGCCCTAAATGAAGAGGAGACTTTGTTCCTGCAGCATCATTTTAAAAAGCCAGATTGGGGCCACAGTGCACCTAAGGCCAGGGCCACTGAGATTCCTCCCTTTGTTGCCTTTTTTCTGTGGTGAATCCCTCCCAAACACTAACCCTAAATAAAATTCAACTGATCAGTATATTGTATATATTCATTGCTCTTGAGTATTTGTATTAAAGCTTCAGGTGGAGTTACAGGCATCGGTATAACAAACAACCCCAAGATGAGTAGAAAAGGCAACACCTCGGAAGTCACAACAGTAGGGTCACAGGATCAAAGCCAGCAACATAATTTAATTTACAATGAAAAGTGTGTGCTCTTGTTTCTTTCAAGTGAAATGTTTTGAGAAGTAAGGAAGTCTGGCAATGGCATAGTTAGACTGTTGTGCCCACATCACACATCAACTGATATGTATTAGAATATCGGAATGATGAGAGCTCCATTGGAGACAATGAAGTACTCTAGGCTTTTACTGTTGAATAAAAGCCTGGAGCATCAACATTCCAATGTTCTTTGTTCACAGCAACAGCTCTAAGGCTATATTAGCCTACTGGAGCTTCAGTTAGACAAAATCTAAGGCCCAGATTTATGTTAAAATGGCACAGCATGGTGCTGCACCAAAACTAGCAGTGCCGCACAGCGTCACTTTTGAAATGCAGAGGTTTGCCGTATTTAGAGGAATACACACTCCTGTGTTCCCCCCTGCGCTGGCACTGAATTAAGCTGCCTAGCGCCAAGTCAGGGATCCTTGCACCATAGTGCAAGGGTGTCTGCATTGGGGGGATAGATTGTTTATGTGCAGAAAGGTGCCCCTTCCTGCACATAAGCAATCAATATGGTGATTTGGCACTTCTATGTGTGGTGCAAAATGCAGATATTTGGATGCAGCTGCATTCCATAGAGCAAAGACACACGTCAAAAACTGGACATTAAATGGATTTGTTGAGTCCTCTTCTTGATCAATCAATCAATCAATCAGGGATTTGTAAAGCACATTACTCACCTGTGAGGAGGGGAGGGGGGAGAAGGTGGAGGTTCTGCTACTGCTCAAACAGCCAGGTCTTGAGAAGTTTCCTGAAGGTAAGGAGGTCTTTGGTCTGGCGCAGATGGATGGGAAGAGTCTTCCACGTTTTGGTGGTGAGGTGCGAGAATAATCTACCGGCGGATGTAGTTCTGCGGACGCGTGGGACGGTTGCGAGGTTGGTGGAGCGGAGATGCCAGGTAGGGGTGTAGAAGGAGAGTTGTCTGTTAAAGTATTCTGGTCCGGTGTTGTGCAGTGCTTTGTGAGCGTGGGTTAGGAGTTTGAAGGTGAATCTCTTATTCACTGGGAGCCAGTGCAGGTTTTTTAGGTGGTCTGTGATGTGGCAGTGGTGGGGGATGTCCAGGATGAGGTGTGCTGAGGCGTTCTGGATGCATTGCAGCCTCTTCTGGAGTTTGGCCGTGGTTCCTGAGTAGAGGGCATTTCCGTAGTCCAGCTTGCTGCTTACGAGGGCTTGAGTGACTGTTCTTCTGGTTTCGGTGGATATCCATTTGTAGATCTTTCGGAGCATTGGGAGGGTGTTGAAGCAGGAGGAGGAGATGGCGTTGACTTGGTGGGTCATGGATAGTGAGGGGTCCAAGATGAATCATAGGTTGCATGCGTGGTCGGTGGGAGTCGGAGCGGTTCTGAGAGTGGTAGGCCACCAGGAGTCATCCCATGCGGAGGTGGTGGAGCCAAAGATGAGGACTTCCGTCTTGTTGGAATTGAGTTTGAGGCAGCTGCTCTTCATCCATTCGGCTATGGCCTTCATTCCTTCATGGAGGTAGGTCTTGGCGGAATCCTTGGTGAGGGAGAGGATCAGCTGGGTGTCGTTGGCGTATGAGATGATGTTGAGGTTGTAGGATCGGGCGATGTTAGCGAGCGGGGCCATGTAGACGTTGAAGAGGGTCGGGCTAAGAGACGAACCCTGGAGTACGCCGCAGATGATTTCAGTGGCCTCCGAGCGGAATGGGGGAGGCGGACTCTCTGGGTTCTGCCAGTGAGAAAGGAGGTGACCTAGCCCAGGGCTCTGTCGTGTATTCCTGCATTGCTGAAGAGTGAGCGTAGTGTGTGGTGGCAGACGGTGAGGATGAGGGCTGCGGTTTCGATGGTGTCGAGTATGGTTCTGATGTCGTCGGAGGCGGCGATAAGGGCAGTTTCTGTGCTGTGGTTGCTGTGGAATCCGGATTGGGTGTGATTCTCCTGTGGGAAGCAGGTTAGTTGTCTGTTCACGGCTTTCTCAATGACTTTTACTGGAAAGGGGAGCAGGGAGATAGGCCGGAAGTTCTTGAGGTCCTTTGGGTCCACCTTGAGTTTTTGAAGGAGGGCGTTGATCTCGGCATGTTTCCAGCTCTCCGGGAAGGTGGCGGACTCGAAGGAGCTGTTGATGATCTTCCGTAGTTGGGGTGCGATGACGGAGCGTGCTTTGTTGAGGATGTGGTGAGAGCAGGGGTCACATGGAGGGCAGGAGTGGATAGTGTTCATGATTTCGATGGTGTTGTTGTCGTTGACGGGGGTCCAGAAGAGCAGGATGTTGCTCGGAGGTGAATCTGTGGTGGTGGTTGCCGGGGGGTTCTGGGTGCTGAAGTTGTTCAGGATGTCTGCAATCTTGCGGTGGAAGTAGGAGGCTAGGGAGTCACAGAGGTCTTGGGATGGCGGGATGGCGTTGGCGTTTAAGCTGGGGTTGGAGAGTTCCTTCACGACATTGAAGAGCTTCTTGTGACTGTGTGCATTGTTGTTGATTCGGTCTTTGAAGGCTGTTCTTATGGCGGCTCGGATGAGTTGGTGGTGTCTGCGGATGGCATTTTTGAAGGCTGTGTGGTTGTTCAGAGTCTGATCTTGGCAGCCAGTTCCTATTGAGTCTTCAGCAGCTTTGCTTAGGTTTGTGGAGGTTGGCATTAAACCAGAAGGCATTTTTGTCGGTGCGTCTATTGGAGGGATTCTTGATTGGGGCGAGAGTATTGGCACATGTGTTGACACATTGCCTGAAGTTGTGGGCAGCTGCATCAGTGTCAGTGGTGTCGATGGGTGGGTTCTGGGAGAGGGTCGCGATAAGTTGTTCTTCGGTGACCTTGTTCCAACTGCAGTGGGGGATCCGTGGTGGGTGGTGGTGTGTTGTGGGTTTCTGGAAGGAGAAGTGGATGCAGCGGTGGTCTGTTCAGTGGTGTTCGGTGGTATGGCTGAAAGAGACGTGATTGCTGGCGGAGAAAATAGGGTAGAGTGTGTGTCCTGTGGACTGGGTTGGTGTTGTGATGAGCTGTTTGAGGCCGAGGTTGTCGAGCAGGGTGGCGGTGTTGTTGTTGTTGGTGTTCTCAAGGTGGAAATTTAGGTCTCCAAGGAGTATATAGTCAGTGGATGCGAGAGTGTGTGTGCTGATGATGTTGGTAATGGAGTCGCAGAATTGCAGTCATGGGCCGGGGGGCCTGTAGACGAGAGTCCCTCAGAGGGTGGTGCTTGGGTCAGTGTGGATTTGGAAGTGCATGAGTTCGGCAGTGCTGAGGGTGTCTTTGGTGTTGGTCGTGATCCTGAGGGTGTTCTTGTGGATGATGGAGATGCCTCCTCCTGGTTTGTTGGAGCAGTCCCTGTGAGTGATCTTGTAGCCTTCCGGGATGGCTATGGTGATGTCAGGCGCTGAGAAGGGGTGCATCCAGGTCTCGGTCAGGAAGGCGACGTCTGCGGAGGCTCAGTCGAGCAGATTCCATAGCTCTACTAGGTGCTTGTGGGTGGAGCGGGTGTTGAGGAGTATACATCTGAGATGGTTGCATCCTGCATTGATGGGTGGGTCGTTGGTGTGAAGGCTGGAGAAGGTGCAGTTCCGGCAGGAGAATGGTCGGCAGGTGGCCTGAGGGGGGCTTTAAGGCAGGTGTGGAGGCTTGAAGGCAGGCAGAAGAGCAGCCGGTGTTGAGGGCGCAGAGGGTGGCGGTGTTGTAGTGAAGATTGATTGCCCAAAGAAGGGTGACTCTTGCCACAGTGCCACTCGGAAAAGAATAGTACATGTAGAAGTTCTTAAGTGTCTCATTTAGAGGGTCCCAGATAGGAGAAAAAACACAAAGGATAAATATCCTCCTTGGACATCTTCTACTCCCTTAATTGAAGATGAAGGTTAATACAGATGTGATTAACAAGACACCAAACCCATCCTGACATCAGGCAGGAGAAAAGAGCCCAACAAGAAATCAAGAAGTAGAATCCAGAAAATGGTCCAACTGCTAGAAGCAAAAATCAGAAACAAAAATAAAGCAAGTTGGCAAATAACACAATAGAAAATAATGTAACAAAAACACTCTACTTTGTCTTGGATTGGGAACCTCAAATAGAATCCTATGTACAGACCACCATCTTGAATTAGAGCATTTTATAGGATCTGTTAATCCGTCTCTACTGTAGCTCATACCGTTTACTTGGCACACAAATAAGACATCTAAATTAGACACCTTTCACCCAGCACAGCATCCAATGTTGCTCCATTGCCGTTTATACCTCATGATCCAGAACTCTTGACACACCTCTTTTGATGACTGTAGCGTGTGAAAAACAGGGCTGTCGACGTAATGGGATGTTCAGTCAAATGCTGAATGTGTTGCCTAGAAATACACAGTATAAGGGGCAATTCCTTATCCTTTGAATGCATGCAGACTCTGGAAACCTCTGGGCACCACTCTTGTTAGGGGTGTAACAATATACTTATTTTAGCAGGAAATCTCAAAGTCTAACTAGAATTTATTTTTTGCCTGATATTAAACACTAAAATTTGATTTGTATTGACTTTAAAATAAAGAACACTGAGACAGGAATCATGAATGATGATCCCTCAGCAATAGCAGAAATATTTTTAACATTTTGTCAGGATTTGTATACAGAGAACCTCCTCCCCGTTTTGGCAAAAAACACTATGGATCTCATTGCGAGTTTGTCTGTCTCAGGTGGTGGTGGTGGTGGTGTTGCCTACAGGCAGGCACAGAAGACTGCCAAATTATGACCACAGCTGTATTCCCAAAGGAAAACAGCCAAATCACCGCTGTCACTGCCACTGTGGTCGGACCGCAATGGACAACGTAGGCATATTCAAGCTGACGGATACCCTGTTACCACTGGACAGATTACAAGGCAGCACACTACCAAGGTTTCCGCCGCGGTTT
This sequence comes from Pleurodeles waltl, assembly GCF_031143425.1. Classification (NCBI taxonomy): domain Eukaryota; kingdom Metazoa; phylum Chordata; class Amphibia; order Caudata; family Salamandridae; genus Pleurodeles; species Pleurodeles waltl. Next base: position 354,274,624 of record NC_090438.1, read on the forward strand.
CACCACCATGGAAACCCAGGCGGAAACAAACTGCATAAAGGAGACACTCACCTTCAGGAAGCCATATGCATCCGGAGCCGCCATGGAACCAGAACTAGACGCCATCCCACTGCTCCTGCTGGCACAAAGACTATGAAATCTTTGCTGATGACATCAACAGCAACCGTAAGTACACACACACTTACCTGTTACTGTTGTATATTGCCAATATATGTAAGCTCACACAATATATCATCGGGAAGGGGTGCATGGGCGACAACCACGCACTCCTACATACACACGCACACTCACTTACAGCCACACACACACCTGCACATATACAGTACACACACTTCGGCCAACACACACATACATACACCAAAACACACATGCATGGAAACACAGCACAGGCCCAGTTACACATGATAACACACAACACCACAACACATCACAATACCACAACCACACCAATATGTTGGCAAGCACTCACAATATACAATAGCCACACTTTGTCAGTACATTGGCAATCACTCACAATAGACACTATCCAGGGACACATCACACATACAACACAACCTACAAGTAACAGGCAATGAACACACAATCACACAGTCATACAAGTTACCAATCGACATACACATCAGACACAGCACATTGTATCTATCATACCATGCACTCAACACGCACATGCATACTGTCAAAACACACCAAGCCACACAACACAGCAACAAACACATGTCAACACAAACACCACTCAATAGCATGTCAATAGCATGTCAACAAAATATTTCAAACAGACATATGCCCATCACACAAAACACTTCATATGCTTAGGGTACAAAAGTACAGCACACAATCTCACATACTGCCCAAACAATACAGGTAGCACAAGCACCACACACACACAAATACTCACACACATCCAATGTCAGCCAGGAACAACTTCATACTGGGAAAAGAAATGCATAATAAAGATGTAACCACTAAACCAGCAACACATTGGTTGTAGATCTATTGAAAATTCTGCAGTTTGAAACTCAATGGCCATAGGCCAGTCCTCTTACAATAGTCTGTATGCAAACAATGCACATAAGTGTGCCCTGAACTTGATTCCTGACTGCCATGTAACTTCCACAGGTAGGGGCATTCACGTGGCAGGCACCTCAGGGATTCTCAGTGAGGTGGTAGGGGGGGTTTATTCTTAGGTTTGGGAGGGGGCCTTTGGGATGTAGCTTGGGAGAGAGGGGTTTAGGTTTAGGCTTAGACTTGGTCCATGGCCAACAGCTTTGCCTGCTGATGCTGGAAAACAGAAAGAGAGGTAGGGTCATCATATTCTTTTCAAACACTAACATCACAATGTACCCACTAATCACATTGCAACCCCCAGATAGAACCAGGTTACTGTAAATACAATGTCACAACTAGATACCATCTACATCCCTACATTACAACAATGTCACACACCAGATAAGTCACCTCTCACACACCTACTATACCACCATATCACAAGAATCTGAATCTGAATCCCTATCCACAGCAACATAGTCAACCAAGAACCAAGCCATAGGAAATAGTGGTAATATTCATTTCAATATATCACATACTCAAAATCCACACATGCCTATATCATTAGCTGATGTAATGTACCAGGAAAGGAACTACATCATATGCCAAACACAAGACAGCATGTTGCATGCAAGCCAAAACCATTTCATGTCACAAAGTCCACAACTTTCACAATTGAAATTTGCGAACATGCAACAACTCTACCTGCCTTTTCCTTAATTGGAGTATGATAGAGTCTAAACACATGTCACCAACACATGTCCCAATAGTCATGTAGGAAAGGAGTATACATACTTTGTGGAGCTAGTCATTTTAGTCATTCTCCCCCTTTAAACAAAGTCATATCCACTCCTAGGGGCCAACATGGCCCAAAGAATTTACCGACAGACAACCCCAGGCATCATACCAACACCTTAAATATAATGTAAACCTGTCATGTGCATGAAGGCCACATACAATACAACTAATCTTGATGTGTGGCAACATAAATAGCCCATCATACAAGTGCCGGCATGACTATCCACATTTTAGACATGAGTAATCTCACATCTGTATATGAACTTTGCAATACCACAACACACTTCTGAGTTTAACATGACAGAGACATACACCATGAGGCAAGCCAAATGACTGACTATACATGCCATTCCAACAACATGTGAAGGTGAAATCCCACACCTGCAACCCAATGAAGTCTTTAAAAACAATAAGATTACATACCAAAAGCCTTCCAAACATATCCACAATAGCAAAAATAAGTATGTTTATGTTGCATCACAATGTTGATTTATGGCTGACCCTAATGATGTACACACAATGTTGTCAAAAAACAGTGTAGATTGTACCTATTACTAAGTAGGTGTGGCCTACTTAGCATGCGCACAACACTTTAGAATAGGAAATTGTTGTGTAGCCACTTACCATCCAGAGAACATGTACATGGTACCAATATTCTCAGCTCTCATATCAATGATATGGGTTGCACTAGGAATCCAGATGGACTAGCATGCTTTAGTAAATGCAGGATGTCCATTCTGATGAAACATCGCATGAGCCAATGTTTAGTCCTTACTTACCAGTGTGTACACCTCCTAACAGGTCTGAGTAAGTGTAGGAAGTATGGCATGTGAAATAGATTGAGATTACAGTCTCACAATACGTTAACACTCTTTGGAAACCTCAGGACTAGTTGGCAGGTAGGTAGGTAGGTAACTTTATTGCATGATTACTTAAAATTGTTTCAGACAAAGTACAATAAACACACATAGAATAAGATAAAATACATCTTGTCATATGCAGTAATAAAATAGTGTCAACCCAGCAAAGAAAGTACAAATGTCAATGAAGACAATCCTAAGGTCTGGTATCAAATCAATTGGTATAAAATTTCTGTAGCTTAGAATGAGCGTGCAGATGTCTTAAAATGCTATCATCTTAGCAATGAAAGTGCAAAATGCCAGAAGAGGCTATCCTTAAAGTCTGACGGTGCCTCTGATATTATACAATTCTATAATCCTAGCTTAAAATGCAGTAAAGGCACAAAACGAGATACCTCTTATTCTATGTTATAATACAACAATGTGACTACAACAATGAAAATGAGGAGGCCGATTGAGCCTGTCCTAGCAATCTGATATCAAGTTATTATAAATTTCTAGCAATCTGATATCAAGTTATTTAAAAATTCAGAGTTTTACAATTAGAGCGTGAATGCCATAAAGTGCTATAATCACAGCAATGACACTGCAAGAGCTGACAACCTGATATTGAGTTATTATAAAATTCTAGCAATCTGATATCAAGTTATTATAAAATTTGCAGTTTTAGAGTGTGAATGCAATAAAGTGCTATAAAAATTATAAAACTTAAACGTGATAGTGAAAATGCTGAAAAAGAGCTATGAACACAGCAGTGAGAGTGCAAGCGCCAATGAAATGTATCCAGGCAGTCTAACATCGATTTAAGGAGAGTATAAAGGCCCATATTTATACTTTTTAGCGCCACATTTGTGCCACCTTTTGACACAAAAGCTGCGCAAACTTTCAAAATACAATTGTATTTTGTAAGTTTGTGCCACTTTTGCGTCAAAAAAGGATGCAAATGGGGTGCTAAAAATGTATAAATATGGGCCAAAGTTTGAAAACTGTGGAACAGAGTGGTAGAGACCAGGAGTTCAAGTGAAAGTTCCCTGTCTTATGTGTATCACCATGATGTTGGTCAAAGACAGGCTAGGTATGAGTGAAATTAGCATAGGTGAATGAGCCACTTCGACAATAAGGTTTCTTTAGGGGCCACATCTCCCCTTTTGATTCTAGCATGTTGCTGGCCCCGAGCAAACTGTAAAACCTTTCTCATAATAGTGAACAATTTCCCAAGACAAGCCAGTTCCATAGGGATCTCTGCAGTGAATATATATTTTACGTCTTCTTTGCATGTTCTCAAGCCATGTTTCAGGAATAGAGGTTTTAGTAATTGAAGTCTGCCTGAGGCCAAGCATGGGTAGCAACATATTAAGGGCCAGATGTATCAAAGGTTTTTACCCATTCTGTGTCTATGGGAAAAAGTGTTCATACATATGGCCCTAAATGTATTATGAATTCAGTATGGTAGTTACATAGGGTGCATTCTTGTGAGTATCCCCGCTTTGACTTCCAGTTGCGTCTAAAGTCCCAGACGGGGAGTGTTAAAAGATGCACGTGCAAGATACTCTGAAACCCATGGGCTCCCAGTGCTGCTTTCGTGAACAATTGGGCATTAGTAGTTGTATGAGCTAAACCCTCTGCTCCGCCAACATTCCTGATTATGTCAATGTCTTTTTCTCTTGAAGCTTTCACACCATTGTCTTTCAAAGTCTTTTTCAGCAGGGCCATCAATCTGAGGGGGTCCGATGAGTACGAGGGAGCTTAATTGAAACATTTCTCAGCTTGCCTTAGATAGATGGTGCAGCTGATAGAATCATCTTCAAAGATTGCTTTCAGGGACCCTCTCAAGCTGTCAATATTGGCCCTACAGACAGAGTGGAAAAGCTTGATTATATCCATTTTGCAATGTATATCTATTCTGATTATGTTGAACTCCAGACATATCCCTGCATGTCTGGTTGATTTAGGCATCTGGAATAGGTTCTCATTTGGCACTTCTCCAGCAGTCTAATCAGCCTACGGGGATAAGCAAGGTGTCCATAGGTGATAGCAAGTAGTAGTTTTGCTTTAATTACTCTCCTCATTGTCTCTGGTGATTGCAGCCGGAGGTGGTGTTTTGCTAAAGCATAAGTAGTTCTCTCTGCCTTAGTTCTCAGTGCCGCTACTGGTTATGATATTTCCCCATCTTCAATAGCCAAACTCCAAGATAAATTTTCTTCCATTTCTATTTCTAGCGGACTGAGTTTCCATTCTCTTTTTTGGTCTGATGTTGCCGTTAATGCATTTTTTTAGTTGTAGCTATGTAATATGTCCATACCCCTTTTCAACCCTATCCGGGTCTGAGCAAGCAGGACCAGATATTGAATTATGGGGAGCACTGTCTTACCCAGTTTCAGAGGGAGAGGATTTCCTCTGTGCAATTCCGAGCCAAGGTCAGCTGTGTACAGATTAAAGAGAGTGGGGGCGATTACACATCCCTCTTTTAGTCCTTTGTGGGTGAGATTTTTCTTGGTAAGAAGTGTATTTGTGATCTTGATTCTCATCCAGGTGTCAGGATAAAGTGCGATTACGGAAGCTAACAATTTCTTTGGAATTCCACTGGTCGCCAGCTTCTTCCAGAGGTTGTGACACACAACACCCTCAGAGGTCGCACTATAATCAATGAAACAAGCAAAAAGCAGCTGGGCATGTGATTTCAGTGCTTTCTGAACTAGGTATGACATAGTAAGAACATTATCTAGTGTGGAGGAACTAAGTCTAAAACCGTTTTGATATATTGGTATGATGTTATTTTCAGTGATCCATTTTTCAATCTCTTGGAGCAGAACCCTTTCATAGGCCTTGCCATCCACATCCAGTAGTGCTATTAACCTGTAGTTTTCCGGGAGAGTAGAGTCTCCTTTTGTAAAGATTGGGTGCAGTATGGAGCATTTCCAGGCCTCTGGGACCGCATAATAATGAAGGCAGTCATTGAAAAAGTGGTCAGAGGTTCAGCCCAATAGTCTTGATAGTCTCTAAATATGCTCCCTGGAAGGCCGTTTGGTCTGGGAGCTCCATCCCGCCTGATATTGCAGAACACCATTTTAGCTGATTTGAGTGTGACCATTAACGCTGTATTTTCTAGGCCATCTAGATCGTGCTCCCATCCCATGCCCTGGCTTTCAGAGGACTCTGGGTCCACATAGAGGTTGCCCACATGGCTTTCCCATGCGTTGGCGGATATTGCATTGACCTTATTTGCAGATGCGTGTAGCAATGAGTTGATGTAGTCCCAAAATTCTCTGCTTTTGCTCGGAGGAAGTAATGCATAAAAATTGATTCAGCATTCTTCGATCTCCTTTTGATTTAATTTCCACAGTATTTCCTTGTGCTCTTTCATCACCTTCCTCCTAAGGGCTTCTGCTTCCAGGGTTTTGTTCCTTCTGCATCAAATTTCTGTCCACCTGCATTTTCTCTTGCTCTGTGTATTTCCCTAATTGCTGTAAGCATATCTGCTTTTTGCCTTCTGCATCCTGCTAACCCTTGCTGCACTGGACAGCATAAAGAAGCGTGTAAATTCTTCATCGTGTTAGCCCATTGGTTACTGATCTTGCTTGTCTAGCTTTGAAATTTTAATGGGCCATTGCCCTGCTTCCAGAGGTCGTATTTTGCCTTGCTGGTCCAGCTCCATTTGAGCTTTTTTGTCAATGGGCATAGGTTAGTTGATAATTGCTGTCCGGTGGCCTTATAGGACTGATATCTCACCATTTCAAGGTCTATGTCTATTATGACAGGATTCTGATCACTCTCAGATCTTTCGGTCACTTTATGATGACTTAGGCATCTACACAGTAATGCTGGGCTCAAGAAAGTGTAGTCTAGTGTAGAGATGTTTTTGAACGTTGGGATGAGTGTGCCCACTACTCTGTTGCTGCAATTGGAAGATCGCAATTCCTGTTCTTTAAAAACGGTTTCTAGGGCAGATCTTATGGAATCTCCAGGGAGCCCCACCTCCTGGCTGAGATGTCGAATATTGAAGTCTCCTGCGCTTAGATGTTCATGATCTGGTGTTCATATAAAAATTCCTTTAATAGGGACAAAATTGATTTAACCTTTGTCTGTTTACTTTCCCGACTGGGATTTCTGTACAAATTTATGACTTATATCGGTGTTGTGTTTTTGGTGAGTGCTAAGCCATATACGGTTATGACGTGGACTAGTCGATTTTTCCCAAGGCTCCAGTTTAACCGCTAAGTCTAATTTAACGTACGTTGCAAGACCTCCCATATGTCTTCCAAACAAGTTTTTCTTTTGTGCAGGGGGCTGAGTTGTTATGTAGTCCAGAATGGTTTGTGGCTCCTTTGTCTAGGTTTCCTGAAGGCACATAATATCTACATAGTTTAAGAAGCCCTCAATGTTGGGGCTAGCGATAAGGGATGCCAATCCAGCCACATTTCAGCTGATTACCTTAATCACCTTGTTTGATTTGTTTAATGAGAGTCCTTTATGGTTAATGATACATTTTCCCTTTAGGGGTCAATGCTGCGGGATGCCAGATCCAGTCCGGCCCTTCCAGATTGCTGTCATAGTTTCTTACGTCATCAAATTCAAATCGAGACCCTTCTATGTTCCTTGTCAGCTGTATGGTAATTTTCTTATCTACCATCAGCGGTTTTATCACCAGGGTTCCCCTCAAGGTACTGAACAATTTTTTGGTTGGGCCTGTTGATTCATTTCCCATAGACAGCACTCGAGGATAGAGTTCTTTCTCTAATTTACTGATTTTTATGCCCCAATTTTCCAGCAATCCCTCATGTTCAAATAGTCTCTCAACCATGCCTTGGTCAGCCCATGTCATTAATGTAGATTCTCTTTGGCTGATCTATGCTTATGGGTTAAAGTTTACTGTTGAGAGGCCCCCTGTTGTAAGATTCGCCGGTGATAGTAAATAGTTCAGCAGCCGCAGGATATTTGACCTATTAAGTATATACAAAGGAACTTGTGATACATATAAAGGGGTGAATATTATTGTCGGCTGTTCATTGGTTTCTTGTAAGTTTACAGTATCTATGTTTGATGTCCCATAGTGCTCCTGCTCGTTATCTGATCTATGTATGATGGAATATCCTCAAGAAGATGTATGAACAGGTGATCGATGGCTTCGTTCTGTGGTCCAGGCATGCTCCTGAGCCATCTCTGTTGCCTCTGAGGGTGGGATTGTTTCTTGCATTGGTTTGTGTTCCTGATGGGCACCATTTTGTTTCACTTGTCTTAATTCCGGGGGGCATGCCCCCCTGCTTCCCTTTAGATTCTGTTCTGGAAGGTTGATTACTGGGTCCTTGTGTGGATTCTTCCTGAGATTGTTGCCAGGTTGCAGGGTTCGTCGTGGCCTCTCTGTTGTATTTCTTTGTAGTTTTGGATCACCCTTGTTTGTGTATGGGGGTGACCCTGCTGGGAAACGCCCTCAATGCCGACTCCTAAACAACGAAGTCCTGGTTAACGAAAGCAGAACAACGCTTTTGTTAACCACGACTTCGTTGTTTTGTGCCTTAACCACTCATGTGCTGAACAACGCACATGTGTGGTTAAGGCACAAACAAGGGAGTCGGCTGAGGAGGACGTCACGATGACTCAGGTAAGTGGGGCAGGGTGGGGGGTCGGGGTTTTAGTTTTTGAGGCGGGGTGGAGGGTTGGTGTATTTTCTGGTTTGGGGACGGGGTGGGGGGTCGGGCTTTAAGGTTTAGGTCAGGGGGTGGGGGTGTCAGGGTATTTTCTGGTTTGGGGTGGGTGGGTTGGGGTTTAAGGTTTAGGGCCGGGGGTCGGGGTATTTTCTGGTTTGGGGCCGGGGGACGGGGGTCGGGGTTTAAGGTTTAGGGCCGGGGGTGGGGAGTTGGGTTATTTTCTGGTTTGGGGGAGGGGTTGGGGGTCGGGGTTTAAGGTTTAGGGCCGGGAGTGGGGGATCGGGTTTTTTTCTGGTTTGGGGGTGGGGATGGGGGTCGGGGTTTAAGGTTTAGGGGCGGGGTGGGGGGTTGTGGTTTTAGGTTTTAGGGGTGGGTAATTTTAGGGGCAGGTTGGGGAGTTGGGGGAGTTTCGGTTTAGGGGCAAGGTGGGGGGCTCGGCGTAGTTTTAGGGGTGGGGGTTGGGGTACTTTAGGTTTCAGGAGTGGGGGTTGGGGTGTTTTAGGTTTTGGGGGTAGGGGGTAGGGTGGGGTCAGTTTTAAGGGCAGGGGTGGGGGTTGGGGTTTTAGGTTTTAGGGGTAGGTTGGGGGGTCAGGTAATTTTAGGGGCAGGTTGGGGGTTTAGGTTTAGGGGCAGGGTGGGGGGCTCGGAGTAGTTTTAGTGGTGGGGTACTTTAGGTTTCAGGGATGGGGTTGGGGTTGTTTTAGGTTTTGGGGGTAGGGTGGAGGTCAGTTTTAAGGGTGGGGCGGGGTAGTTTTAGGGGCAAGGGTGGGGGGTGCAATCGTGGTTTTAGGGGGAGGGCGGGTTGCGGTAATTTTTAGGGGTGGGGGTGGGGGGCCAGAGGGGACGCATGCAGGAACAATGGATGCCTATCACTAATGCCTTTATCAGGAACGCCTTTACAATGAAAAATCGTTGTTAAGGCATTCGTGGTAAAGGCATTAGTGGTAACAACGAGGTTGTTGTTCCGACCTCCTTGTTCAGGCATTCGTTGTTCCGGCAGGCGTCGTTCTGACATACATCCGACCCTGCTACCTCGGCACCTGTAGAACTCTTCCTCCTATCCAGACATAGCTGATAAATCAAGGGTTTCTTCTTGGGGATAGCCCTTCCTGTAGAGTCATCACCCCACTCGACCACAGGGCATTGCCCTAGACCCATCGCAGATTCTGTCTCACCGGTCTGTGAAGATGCATGTTTTTTTTGGGAATTGAGTCATCTATATCCTTTTCTCAACCTTTGCCTTTGGGCTGCGCCTGGTTGGAGTTTTGGGCCATGTCAACCCAGTGATATGACTGCCATCCACATTTTTCACCACTTGAGATTTATGTTTTCCTTTTCTGCCTGATTCCTCCCCAGTTACTGGGGTGATGTGTGCGTGGGAGTGGGTTTCAGGTACCATAGTAGATAGCGATCTCTGCTGGAAAATTGGATAGGTCTTGATCTGCACTGGCATATTCCCTGATGCCTGTGTGACTTTCCAGTGCAAATTAGTCTATTGTTTTTTTTTGTGGCTTTGAGAGTTTTTTTCAACTTCTTCTTCTGTTGCCTTGTTAGTTGTAATTGTTGATTGATCCTAGTATCAAACTCACACAGTGGTTTGAAGATTACTTCCGGAACTTGCTATTCTATGCTATTTTCGGCAGCATTAGTATCTAAAGGGGTCAACAGCATTGGGTGTGCCACAATTGACTGCCTGTTGTTTGATTTCATCTCCCTACTTCCTTCCTCACCTTCTATGGGTGCAGTAGATTCCCCTTTGGGTTGATTCGGTAGGTGCTGTGTCTCGCTGCTTTCCTACTGGCGTCCCACCGTTCTTTTTTTTTGTTAGTTTCATCGGCTGCTTTACATTGTTGGATGAGGCTAGTTAGCAGGTCTGGCAGAGTCGATAATTTATCTATTATTTCATCATTGCGGGTCCCTTCCACCGCATTGTCATCTTTCCAACTATTACCCCACTTGTCTAGCTTTTCACTCAATTAGTTCAATTTATTGTCTAGCGTTAGTACACTTTGAGCCAGCATGTGGGTTAGTTCTAGATGAATCTCCATCTTGTGTGACAGCCAAGTAAGAGCTTTAATTGCTGCTAGGAGAGAGGCATTAATGGTGTTTGTAATGTAGTCTGATCTGCACACTTCTTCCGGTTCCTAATTGGGCGAGTTTCCCTCTCCCAAGATCTCCTCATACATCCCACTAATCTCATTTTCGTGAACTGGCGCTTCTACACTATTTTCCTGCAATGTCCAGCCATCTTGACCTGTTGCAGTGAACAGTGCCTGGGGAACTTCTTTGTACCTTGTGGGCGGGGGTGGAACAGGTCTGGCTATTGCCAGTGATTTCATGTGCCTGGGCCTCCCTTGTTTGTGATTGTGCCGGCTGATGAATCTCTGCCACTGTTTGCCATTTATTGCTGCTTGGAGATACAGCCTTCCCCCTTTTCAGCTGGCTGGATGTCCCTACCCTGGGAGCTGGTCTGCGGTCAAGGCCCACTGGGCAAATGTTGATACTGGTTGTTCTATCATTGTTATTATGACTGTTATTGCTTTCTCCCAATGCAGTGTCTGCCAGTTCTAGCAATTGTCCAATCATTGAAGCATCCAGGCTGAAACTTGTAGCACAGCTAACAGGATCTTGTGCTTGCCCAGTTTGTGTGAACCTAAGTAATGGATGAAGCTCCAATATCGGAGTAGGAGGACCAGTGGAAGTCTGTGTTACTTGGTTATCCATAAGTTTGATGGATTCTCCTTCTCCTGCCCCACTCCTCTCTCTTGTAAAATAATTATGTGTGTATGTTTTCCTAGAATTTGGAACATTTCACTTAAAGCCTGTCTTGTGATCCTTCAGGGCATTGGGCCCATCTGTCGGTGACTGACCTGCCTCGGCATCCGGTTCGTAGTCATCTCCATTGTGACACTTCTTCTATGGGTTCTGTAATGATTGCAGTACTCCTCGTAGAGTTTACTTTGATTACGGGGCTTATAGGACAAGTGGGGCACCCTCCTTCACCATCTTCCACCACTCTCATTTTGATCATGTTTGAATGATCGGATGGTCTCAGTCCCGTATACCCGGATTGAGACTGTTGAGCTGTTTTGGGTTGTCACCTCAACTTACCACAAGCTGCCAGTATAGAAAAGATCCTATGTGCCGATTTCCAACAAACCCCAAATATTTTGAAAACTACATCGTCTTTAAAAATTTTCTGTTTTTTGTGCCTTTTTTGGCTTAGGTACCGGCCCGGGGATTCAATATTCTAAGCGAGTTGAGTGCTGATAATGCCTCTCCCGGCTTTGGTTCCAGCGCCTGCTTCTGTGTCTGCTCCCCCTCCAGGGGGGACAAAGGCCAGCTTAGCAATGGATTCACTCTAGTTGTTTGTTCAATCAGCTGGCTGGTGTCCTGAGTAGTGTCCTGAGTGGGAAGGTGGAAGGAGAGCTATTAGTGCAAATTGTCTTTTGTGACACAATGAATATTTGTTTAGATAGTGCATGCTTTCTTTCTTGATTGGTTGCATAGCCCTCTCAATATAGAATTATATAGCATAGAAAATGCTAGTCTACTCAATTCAGTTTAGTTTGCCACTAGCCACTTGCCTCAGCACAATTGAGTACCACCTCACCCCCTGCCCCTCCACAGACTTTATTTTGTTTTGTCTCCGTGGGCCGGGGGGGCACAAGCACACTCATGGAAAACTCTGTTCATGCTCAGTCACAATTGAATTGTTGCAGTGCCATGTAATTTTGCACTTCAATGTTGCAGTTCTGTGGAGCGCTTTGAGGGCCCCCTTATAGCTTCAGTGTCTCCAGTGGCTTTTTTTTTTTTTTGCTCTTTGGTCTTGTGAATTATCCTTTTAAATTGCCTTTAAGTTTGAACTCAAACAGTGGCTCTAATGATTGCGGATTTTATTGCAATTTAACTCTATTGCATGTCTAATAAGATGCTGGGATGCTGGTGAGCTGTAGAGCAGAGTCTAATCACGGCGATCTACTATTCCACACCTAGCCCCTCGGTGCTCCTTCTTAATCTAAGTCTCGTCTTAGTCTTAGGGCCAGATTACAACTTTGGCGGAAGGGGTTAATCCCTCCCAAATGTGATGGATATCCCACCCACCGTATTACGAGTTCCACCTGGCATGCGGTTTCAGCTCATTTTCTGGGCCTCGCTGTGCCACGATCGACAATCAGCGCGCAATAAGGCAATGCGTTCCAAAATCCAAGACTCACCAGCTCTCCGGCTCTCTGATGATTGCCACACTCTTGGTCTCCTGGGCTCCTGGGTTCTCTTGGGCTGTGGGCCTGGTCTGACCTCCGGGCTCTTTTGGGGGAGGGGTTGGGGGTCTCCACCTCCAGGTGGGGCATCCCATGAGCACTGCTAGGCCCTCTCCCTCCCCTCTGCTGCTCTGAGTCCGATGCCACATCCGGTTCCAATTCCTGGGAAGGAGGAGGACTTCTGCTGACTGTCAAAAGGTGGTGTGGGATGGCTCAGGAGGAAGGGACCACAGTCCTCCAGCTCCTCCCCATTCAGCTCCGCGTTCAGCCGCTGCTGTTTGCGGGCTGTTCGCAAGCCCGCCCTCTATGCCTCCACGCCTTCCCTACGCCGAGTCGAGACTATCTGTCTCTGACTAGTAGGCATGTTCTCAACTTGTCAGACTCTATGTTGCACATAGAGATGGATCAAGGGGCATTTGAATGGACAGAGGGCAAAGACCAGGACAATTTACCCTTAGAATATTGAGAGTATGAATCTGTAGATGGCAAGGAACAACCAGCAGGGTATTAGGAGCAGTATAGTGGTGCACATATGACACAGTCACATGTGCATCATCATATGGTATTGTACAGAAGGGATGACATAGGTGAGTAACATGTCCCTATACACAATACAATGTGCACACTTACGTACCAATGTTGAGGACTCTACATCTAGGTGTACCTAGGAGACATTTTACCTGTTGCACCTACCACATTGTCACACTCAGGAGTCTTTCACATCATACACTGCCTCGGTAGAGGAATGTAAATGAGTGTAGTCAGTACTCAACTCATTGTGGCTGCTGTTCTGCCATCAAATTCCCATCAAACTCAGGGTAGGCCACCGCCAATATGCGGGTGTTAGACTTTTCATCCTTGGCATGGTCTCCCTTAACCTTTTGCCTCTGTTTCCCAGGTTGTTGATGTGTGTGGGACTCTGAATTTGCTGTTTTTGTTAATCTGGGCACTTTACCACTGCTAACCAGTGCTAAAGTGCAAGTGCTCCTTTACAAAATGTGTATGTAATTGGCTTATCCATGATTGGCATATTTGATTTACTAGTAGGTCCCTAGTTAAGTGCACTAGAGGTGCCAGGGCCTGTAAATCAAATGCTACTAGTGGGCCTGCAGCACTGGTTGTACCGCCCACATAAGTAGCTCTGTAATCATGTTTCAGACCTGCCACTGCAGTGTCTGTGTGTGTGGTTTTAACTGTAAATTCAACTTGGCAAGTGTACCCAATTTCCAGGCCTAAACCTTCCATTTTCTTACATGGCCCTAGGTAGCCCCAAGGGCAGGGTGCAGTGTATGGTTAAGGTAGGACATATAGTAATGTGTTTTATATGTCCTAACAGTGAAATATTGCTAAATTCATTTTTCACTGTTGCAAGGCCTGTCCCTCTCATAGGTTAACATGGGGGCTACCTTTAAATCTGATTAAAGTGTAGATTCCCTTTGGGAGCGCATGGACATGTGGAGTTTGGGGTCTCTGAGCTCACAATTTAAAAATACATCTTTTAGTAAAGTTGATTTTAAGATTGTGCGTTTGAAAATGCCACTTTTAGAAAGTGAGCATTTTCTTGCTTATACCATTTTTGTGACTCTGTCTGTTTGTGGATTCCCTGTCTGGGTCAGTTTGACAGTTGGGCTGGCTGCACCTCACACTAGGCAGTGACACAAAGGGAGCTGGGGTGTGTCTGCATTTCCTGATGAGCCATCTGTGCTAGGAGAGAGGGGAGGAGTGGTCACTCACACCTGAAAGGGCTGTGTCTCCTCTCACACAATGCAGTCTCCAACCCCCTGGTGAGTGTCTGCGGCCTGGCCTGAGCAAGAAAGGATTTCACATTCAAAAGAGACTGTGCTTGAAAGTAGGCCTACTTCAAAGGAGAAATTGGGTATAAGAAGGGCACCCAAAACCACAGACTTTAGAACACTTCTGGAAACAAGAGGAACCTCTGCCTGGAGAAGAGCTGAAGAGCTGAGGAAGAAGAGCTGTCCTGCCTGTGACTGTGCTTTGTGGAGCTGTCCTGCAGTTGCTGCTTCTGCAAGAGTAAGAGGGCAAAGACTGGACTTTGTGTGCCTTTCCTCTTGTTATGAAATCTCCAAGGGCTTGATTTAGAGCTTTCCTCCTGTTGTTTGAAGTCTCAGGGACAGCAAAGACTTCTCTCTGCCAGCACCTGGAGTCTCTGGAGAGACTCCTGCCCTGAGAAGTGGTGCCCTATCCAGTCCCTGGGCCCTTGAAAGCAAAAACTGGTGAAAATTCAAGGAAATCGACTTCGGACGACTCCGGACCGACGCCGCTGCTGAATCGGTGCCGCCGCCTGCAACCGACTCCGTGATCTTCGCTGGAACGTGACTACCTTTGCAGGCCTGACACCACTGCAGCCCTACTGAAGTATGTGACTCAGTGGAAGGCGCCGCACCACGTCGTGACTGACGCCACTCGGAGTGCGCAGATTCATCATTTTGCACAGACGCAACCATCCCGACTTCACGCATCAGCGTGTTTTCGTTCTTCAGCAAGGTACTGTACCTTGGGGTCTGCATGACTCCGTGGCCAGCGCCGATGGTGTTGGATTGTTGGGAACGACTATGTCACAACGCCGTGTTCAGACGTCATCGAAGCAATTTGTGTTTCTAAGCGCTATTTTTTAAATAATTCTTTAAAAATTCATAACTTGACTTGTGTATTGTGGAGTTTTGTCATTTTGGTCTTGTTTTGTTTAAATAAACACTCTCTATTATTCTAAACCTGTGTTGTATCATTTTGTAGTGTTTTCATTATTTTACTTGGTGTGTTGGTACAAATACTTTACACCAGCACTCTAAAGTTAAGCCTATTGGTCTGCCAAGATACCATGGGGGTAAGAAGGGGTTAGCTGAGGGTGATTCTCTTTTACCCTGACTAGAGTGATGGTCCTTGCTTGAACAGGGGGTAACCTGAATGTCAACCAAAGACCCCATTTCTAACAGTGGGCCTTTAGGGGGGCTTAAGGTCCCCCGAGCACCCCTTTCTCCTTGGAGGACATCCCCAGCTGGGTCTCAGTAGTCTTACAGGCTGAGCCCTTTGGTATTGTATTGGACTCACCTGCTCCTCTAGTGCACCATAAAGCTGGTCAAGCAGGGGTAGGACCTCCTCCACAAGCTTGTCCAGCTGTTCCGGAGAGAAAGCAGGGGCCCTATCATCTGCAGGACTTGTCATGATTGCTCCCAGAGACAGTACACAGCAGTTCAGGTCATGGAAGTCTTGCTGGCAGTAATGTCAAGAGTCAAGTGAGAGATTGCACAGAAGATGGTCGTCACACCCGCTACATACAGGACCATCACCACTGGGGGACATCACCATTGGCCCAAGTCTACCAAAGGATGCAATGTGTTCCAATGGCAATGTCCACCACGGTTGTAACCGCCTACCGGCATGATAACATCCGCCGGCTGAGTCAAGTCACTTCATAATGTGCAGTACAGTATGTCAGGCAGCTGCCATTTTAGGGCTCAACTATGTATGATGAAGTTATGAAAGTTGCATCATTATCCGAAAACATATATCTATGACAATATATAAAGTACAGGCTTACTGTTTACACGTATCAATGTGCTTGTCATTAGTTGAGGAAGTAAAATGAAGTATTTTGGGTTATGTACATGAAACAGTGTTGTCACTATACAAATGACAATCTGAAGAGGGTATAGGTGCAACAATTATGTGTTACATGTCAACAGAGTGATATAATGTTCACTGTCAGTACATGCAAGGGTTTTGGGGATTTGAATCTGGTACACTTTCATATTTTGCCTTGCTATGTGCTGAAGACCAGATATTCACTGTTTCGTGTGACATGATTTGGATACATGTGTGATGTTGTTCTGATCATACTTATAATGTATAGATTTAGTCATTCACAGACATTCTGGTGTTGTCCCACATAGTTACCCTTGCCTCAGAAGTGCAAGACAACCTCTAGTGTACCGTCCACTAGCAGACCTGTAGACCATGGAGGCGCGACATGTAATCCAAATATATCACCTGGATAGACATACAATTATGGATCTATGTCATCAGTTGGAGCCAGATCTGACCCTTGTCATTGGCAATCCCAAAAGCATACCTCCCATTGTTCAAGTCATGTCAGTTCTGCACTTCCTGGACACTGGGTCCTTTCAGATTACAGTGGCCCTAACTTCAGGGATGTCTCAGCTCATGTTCAGTCTTATTTCGAAGGCTGTTCTGTCTGCATGGTTAAAACACCTGAATAGCTATATCAGATTTCCCCAGCGTGAGGATTTGGCACGTGAAGGCAGATTTCTATGCTTTGGGACACATTCCACATGTGGTTAGAGCCATAGATGGAACCCATGTAGCCTTGGTTCCCCTAAGTGCAAATGAACAGGTGTATAGGAACAGGAAAAACTTTCACACCATAAACATCCAAGTGGTCTGTTTGGCTGACCTCTAAATTTCACAAGTTTGTGCAATGTATCCAGGATCAGCCCATGATTCCTTCATCATGCAGAAGAGCAATATTCTACTGCTGATGACACGACTATACAGCGAGGGCCTGGCTGGTTGGTAATTCACATATGTCATGTGCGTCTGTACCTTTTTCGTGCTACCATAAATGTGGATGTCCAAGATTAAAGTTTGGATTGGTGTCACTATATCTTACAGGAGACTCTGGGTACCCAAACCTTCCTTGGTTATTGACACCAGTGAGGTACTCAACCATGCCAGGGGAAGTCCATTTCAATGACGCCCATGGAAGGACAAGGCATGTCGTGGAGCAGAATTTTGGGCTCCTGAAGTCAAGATTTCACAGCATAGAACAATCTGGAAGAGCCTCCTCTACTCACCCTACAAGGTATGTCAACTAATTGTTACCTGCTGCATGTTCCCCAGCCTTGCCCTGAGACTTCAGATGCCATTCATACCAGATGAGGGGAGCCAGCAGATCCTGTGAGTGGAAATGCAGATTTGCCAAGTAAGGATGAGCATGATGAAGATGAAGCTGGAGACATCAGGGTAGATGTCATCAATCACTTCTTCAACTGCCTCAAGGTATGTGATGTTCAATAGAGATTTCATGGGATATTGTTGAGGTTATGCATGCCATGTAATATTCTTTATATCACCATCATTTTGGTCTTAAGTGACTCCAAAGCCCATAACTCAGATATGCATGCTGAATTTTATTTGGAGTTGTGTACAGAACTGCTATGTACCTGTATTGTTTTAAAAATGCACAATCAAAGTTATATTTGTAGCTATGAATAGACAATGTCATGTGTGTGTTCCACTCTGGCATATACCTTATCTTTCTCAATCACATATTTGCAGTTTGGCTCACCCTCATTTGGCATTCTCAGACAATGTCACAGGCAAGTGGTATTTGAAGACTGTCATGAGAAGTGGGCATGGATTAAACCAGGTACTGATTAGCATGAGATTTATTGTGTGTAAGTTCTATGCCTAGACTGTCAGTACAGTGGGATGGTAGTGTCCTTTTCCACACAAAAGACATGTTTGGTATTGGAGGTGGCTCAAATGGTGCCATGTGTGTGTCCATTTGTGTCTAACACATGTCATAATGTGGTATCTAGACACTCTACAATCATTATGTGTTGTGTTGTATGTGACCTAACTTGTGCATAGCTGTCAGTGTGTTTCCTCATTGCAGACCAATGGGCATGTGTCGGAAGACTGACATAGGTGAGTGGCAAGCCTACAGATACCTGACCATGGTAAGTGGAAGATTCCATGACTGGGGAGATTAGTACACACCTCTGTCTGTTCCATGGGGTATGGTCATTTGGGAGGCTAAAATATGGGTATGTGATAAGGCTTTAGCTGATGATACATTGAACCAACCTGTCTGCCTCCTGGGATGGTGATAGAATGATATGTCCTTAACTTCTGTATTATGTGGGTTGGTAGTGAATGACACCTAAGCTGTAACACTAAGTCCACAGCATGACTTCACGTTGTGGTGATTGCCATTCTTCAAATAAATATGTAGAGATGTACAATACAGGTGACTTGTGTCATGTTTATGTAAAAATCCCAATGCTGTATGTATTCTGGTTGTCCAGTACATGTGCGATGAACATAACAAAGGTATAACATTGGACAGGAACATTTTGGTTCAATATTTCTTATACATGACAGTTGTACATGGTTGATATATCACACTTACCTTACAGGACCTGTGGCTAAGGGGTATTGACTGGGGAGTGCACAAAAAAATGAGTGAATTGAAATAGAAATGTAATAAAGTTAACAGTGAAGGAGTCAGTCATGATGGATGAAATCATCAGGGTAGTAGCTACACCATTTGGAAACACAAGTCAAATGTCTTTACACCATAAGAAAATGGAGTTAGGTATCAGAACAGTCAACAGGGTGAATCAGTGATGTACAGGGGGAACCAATCAGGAGAGGTTAACTTCCTGGCAGTGGGTTTAGTCTTGGCATCTGCTCCTCCTGAATGTCTGGGTAGACATCCACGTTTGCGGGGTGTTTGAGGCATTCCCTTCACCTGGCAGGGCCTCAATTTCCCTATCAGCGACAGATGTTGAGGGGCCTGATGTCTCATGGCTAGTGGAAGAGGCGTGATGTTGGGTGCCAAACCTACTCAAGGTAGGGTTCATGTTCCCCAGCACCCTAGCAATGGAAACCAGGATGGCATTTTGGGCCTGCTACTGCTATATGGCTTCCTGGTAGTTTTCCCTCTGCAGCTGTCTGATCTCCCCCATCATGGTCAGTACCTGGCCCATCATGCCTTGGGAATTTTGGTAGGCTCCAGAGACTTGGGAGATGACCAGGAGACCATCCCTAGTGTCCCTTGGAGCCCCCAACCTCTGGCCCACACCATCCCTCCCATGCACCCTACCCATAGGTACCTGTGCCCATGGAACAGTATACCCACTCCCACTGGTGGCAGGACCATCATTGTCATGGGTGACATTGGGAGACTCAGAGACCTGTACTGGGGGGCACAGGATAGAAGAAACTGTCATTAGGACACAGGTTTGGGGGCACATTGTTGTCTAAGATGTAGTTGCAACAGGGCTGAGAGGAGTCATTGAGGACAGGATGAGGCTGACAGTTGTTGACTGACCAGGTGTCCCTGATGGGCCAGCTTACTCCTCAGTGTCCAGCCATCCAGGGCTGTTTTCCTTACTGGGGCCTTCATCCCAAGGGGTAATGTCAGTCTCTGGTGTCCTATCCATGTTGGGGATGTCAAGGTTAACTTTAAGAGAAATGGAACAGACAGTTGGTGTAAGTGATGCAACAAGTGATGTATAAATGGACAACTAAACATGGTATGGCAATTACATACAACATGCTCCATGCTCCTGAAGTATGTTGGTGTTTAAATGGCTGCAAATACCCTCACATCTTGTCTGAGTGAAGACATGACACTGTACATTTCTCTCCCAGTAAAGTGTATGGCATCATTGAGCCAGCTAGAAGCTGGACAATGCACAATGGTGGCAGAGCTGGCACTAAAATAGGTGTTACAGTTTGGCCTGGGCTTCTGTCTGGATGTACTACAATGTCCAGTTTGCCATTTAGGTGTCACCCCCCCAGGTGAGTATATGACATTATTATGGATGTTTTATCTAAGTCCAGTTTGGTATGGGACACAGCTGTAGCTGTGATTTGCTTGTAATGGTACTGGTAGTGGGACATTGCATCTCTGTCATTGCAATCAACAGTTCAATAGTGGACCATTCAGGATGTATTACTTTGATTGTTAGTTTCGCATGTAAGACATTTCAAATTTAGTGCACAGTTCTGGTTTTGTTAATGCTGGACTAGTCCCTTCTGGGAATTGTAGTGCTGTCAGTTCCCAGGACTTCACATGCCCTTCCCAAACACTGTAGCCCAAAGTGAGTTTACTTCATATGTGGCATGTTTTGATTGATGTTAGTTCAGACCACTGTGGTTCGCACCACCAATGGTTTTCCGCCATGGAAGAACCGCTCTCGTGATTTGTGGATCGTAATTAGATTGGTTGATTTTTGTTGGGCTGGTGGTGCTGGTGGTCTAACCGCCATTTTTCTCTCCGCCAATATCCTGGTGGATATGGGAAATGGTCTGTTTTTTGGTGGTCGGAGCTGTATATCTCTTAATACGGCAGTAGGATGACCGCCACCACAGTGTCAGACTGTCAAAGTCGTAATGCGGCCCTAAATTCTTAGAGAAAACCAGTCTAGATAAATGCTTATTGCATGAGGCTCATCAGTTTAAAGGGTGGATAAAGTCACTGATGTAGTAAGAACCATGGCATTGGGAAAAACACTTGGGAAGAATGGCTTTTCTGCAGAGGCAAATAGGATTTTGAATGATTCTTTTACTCTGCAGTGAAAAAGTGTTTGACACAATTGTCTCTCAAAGGGACCTTTGCCTTCTTTAAAAAGGGGGAAATAACAATCTTTCTCAGACCTAAAAAGGATTCAGGGTGCTATGGATCCAGTTGGCCATTTATGTTACTGATCATGGGTCATACAATTCTTCTAAAAGCTCCCACCAGCATGGGTGACCTGCACCATCCTCAAAATAGGGTTCATATCAATACTGTGTGCATGCAAGTGATAGACTTTGCAAAAATTACAGGCAAACCATTGGGTGTATTTTTATGGATGTAGAAAAAACATCTGACCTGGGAAACTGTGATTTTCCAGAAAATGTGATAGCTAGGGGTTTTCCATTCAAGTTCATTAGGCTATTAAGATTTCCATGGCAAATGAAATTATTTTGAGAAGGAATTGGCATAATTCAGTTAGAATGGGGTACCTGGTATAGATGTTTACTATCTCCATTGCTATTTTTGCTTTTTATTGAGCTGCTGTCTAGATATATTACTAAAGAAGAAACAATTAGGGTGAGTTTAAATTGACCTTGTGTGCATAAGTTATTAGTCTGTGCGGATGAAGAGCAGCAGAAAAATACAGAGCTCTGTGAAGTACTAGATATATTTGCTAAAATGATGTATTATAAAACATATGTCTAAAACAGAAGCTGTCCTAATTAATAAGGGTTAAATTATATCCACTATTAGAAATGGGATCTTTGGTTGGCAGTCAGGTTACCCCCTGTCCAAGAAAGGTCAGGTCAGGGTAAGTCACACACAATCCAAATTATCCTGTGCCCACCCTCTGGTACCTTGGCACTGATCAGTCAGGCTTTACTTAGAAGGCTAGCCAGGACCCCAGTGCTCATAGATAAAAACCTATATATCAGTGTGTTTTGCCTGTCTCACTGGGATCCTGCTAGCCAGGACCCCAGTGCTCATAGTTTGCGGCCTGATGTGTATGCCTGTATGGTGCCCAACTATGTCACTGAGGCTCTGCTAATCAGAAACTCAGTGCTTATGCATGCTCTCTCTGCTTTTAAATTTGTTACTGTAGGCCAGTGACTTCAGTTACCAATTTCAATGGGCATACTGGACCCCCCTTATAAGTCCCTAATGTATGGTACCTAGGTACCCAGGGCATTGGGGTTTCAGGAGATCCTTATGGGCTGCAGCATTTCTTTTGCTCAGACAAACCCTTACACAGGACTGTCACTGCAGCCTGGGTGAAATAACGCACATGTTATTTCACAGCCATTTTCACTGCACTTAAGTAACTTATAAGTCACCTATATGTCTAACCCTCACTTGCTGAAGGTTAGGTGCAAAGTTACTAAGTGTGAGGGCACCCATGTACTAGCAAAGGTGCACCCACATAGTCCAGGGCCATTTCCCCGGACTTTGTGAGTGCGGGGACGACATTACACGCATGCACTACTTATAGGTCAACAGCTATATGTAGCTTCACAATGGTAACTCAGAATATGGCCATGTAACATGTCAAAGATAATGGAAGTGTCCCCTCATTCCGAATCTGGTATTGGGGAGTCAATTCCATGCATCCTGGGGGCTCCACTATGGACCCCCAGTACTGCCAATTCTGCTCTCTGAAGCTTGCACTGCAGCTACAGCTTCTGCCACCTCACAGACAGGGTTCTGCCCTCCTGGGGTTGGGCAGCCCAGTCCCAGGAAGGCAGAACAAAGCATTTCCTCTGAGAGCAGGGCGTTACACCCTATCCCTTTGGAAATAGGTGTTACAGGCTGGGGAGGGGTACCCTTCCCCAACCTCTGGAAATGCTTTGAAGGGCACAGATGGTGCCCTCCTTGCATAAACCAGTCTACACCAGATCAGGGACCCCTTCTCCCCTGCTCTGGTGGGAAACTGGACAAAGGAAAGGGAAGTGACCACTCCCCTGTCCATCACCACCCCAGGGGTGGTGCCCAGACCTCCTCCAGTGTGTCCCAGGCTTCAGCTTTGCAAGGTGTGGGGGCACTCTGGAGGCCTCTGAGTGGCCAGTGCCAGTAGGTGATGTCAGAGACCCCTTCTGATAGGTCCATATCTGATAAGGTAGCCAATCCCCTCTCAGGACTATTTAGGGTCTCTCCTATGGGTTCTCTTCAGATTCAGATTCTGCTTGCAAGTTTCCTTCAGGAATCCTCTGCAACAACGTCAGACTCTTCTGACCTCAGATTAACCTCAGCCTGCTCCAAGAAACACTGTAACTGCAAGAAAGTGTCTACAAGAGACACTTTTCTTTAGCAACCTCAGCTCCAAGTCAGCAACTGCAACAGTTTCCATGGTGTGCATGCTCTGGGGACTCCCTGTCTTCATCCTGCACCAGAAGGACCAAAGAAATCTCCCATGGAGTGATGGAGTCACTCCCCTGCTCCAAGCAGGCACCTTCCAAGGTGACAATCGGTACCCTGGGACTCCTCTCACAGCAATGAGCTTGCTCCTAAGGACACAGAGGGTGGAGATCATCAACGTAGACTGTCCTGAGGTCTTGCTGACGCAATTTGGAGGCAGTAAGACCTTGCCTTCCCCGAGAACGATGGTACCCCTGTGTATTGTGTCTTCTTCGCCTCCTGAAGCCTTTGTGCACTCTTTGAAAAATTCCTTTGTGCACAGTCTGGCCCAGGTCCCCAGCACTCCACCCTGAAATGCTCAACTCGCTGAGTTGTTCTCCAGTGGTGTGGAACCTTCTTTTATTGTGCCTCATCAACTGCATTTTGCTCCTCCTTTGAACCAAGATCCTGCAGCTTCTGGGGGTGCTGGCTGGCATCCTGAGGGCTGTCTAAAGTTCTGAGAGCCTCCTCTTCCTCCTCACACAGAGTTGAGGCCCACAAGTCCCTCCTGGGTCTATCCATTGCCATTTTGATAAAAAATGCACTTTTGTCATAGGCAAGGCTTGTTGGTGCCTTCCAACACGAAATCTCATCTGCAACAATCTTCGCACCGTGGGACATATTTTGCATCATGCAGGAACCTGCTGGCATCTTCCTAGGGTGCATTTCTGCAGACTTCTACTAACTGGGGACTCTTCTTTTTCACCCTCTTCTTGGTTGGCAGGGGCTCCTGTCCTTCCTGGAACTTCTTTCGACTTCTGGACTTGGTCCCTTTCCTGTGCAGGTCTTCAGGTCCAATAATCCAGCAGTTATTCTTTGCAGACCTGGTTGGCTGCTGCAAAATTCCCAAAACGAGGTCTAGTGTGTCCTAAGGAAACTTGCAGTACTCTACTCCTGCTTACTTACCTTTACTGTATTCTTACTCTCCCAGCGATTCTGCACACACTATACTTGTCTAGGGGGGAATTCGTGATTCACATTCCACTTTCTTAGCATATGGTTTGTGTTGCCCCTAGACCTATTTTCTACCATTGCATTCATAGCATTTCCTATTGTTTGCATTGTTCTATGACTATTTACTTGTCTAATGTTGGTGTCTAGTGTACATATTGTGTGTAATACTTACCTCCAGAAGGAGTATTGTCTCTAAGATATTTTTGTTACTGTGTCACCCAAATAAATACCTTTATTTTTGGTAACACTGAGTATTGCCTTTACTTGTGCATAAGTACTGTGTAACTATAAGTGGTATTGCATGAGCTTTGCATGTCTCCTAGTTCAGCCTAAGCTGCTCTGCTATAGCTACCACTATCAGCCTAAGCTGCTAGAACACTACTACTTCACTAATAAGGGATAACTGGATGTGGTATAAGGTGTAAGTACCCAAGGTACCCACTACAAACCAGACCTGGCTCCTACAAACACCACAAAAATACACCACACAGTGTTTAGAAAAATATACGATATTTATCCTGATAAATGCAGGTCAAAAAGATTGGGAGGCAATAAGTATATGTTGAAATTATCATTGTAAAAATGATATAAGGTGTGTTCAGTCTCTTAAAAGCAACAAATGTCTTTTGCAAGCACAAAGTAACTGGTTTGCGTACAAAATCTCCGCAAGGAACCAGAAAGGAGGAGATTCGTGGAACACGGGGAAGTGTGTGTCGATTTCTCGGGCCGTACACCGCTATGCATAGTTTATTTTTCACGCAGGGAAGGCTTTGCGTCGATTTCCGGTGCTCGGATCCTCTTCGGGTTGCAGGGTTTTCAGACGCCCTGGGGACGATGCCTTGAAATTCGTCGCTTTCAGAATGAAGTCACAGGGGTTGCTTCGATCCGGTGGGCGTTGCGTGGAAATTTCTACCGCACGGCAGGTGCTGCGTCGATTCCTCTCTGGAAGTCTGGCTGTGGCGGTCCAGCTCAGCTGTGCATCGGTCCAGTGGGCTGTGCGTTGAATTTCCGGTTGCTATGCTGGCGCTGCATCGATGTTTACCTTGCAAAGTCAGGCTGCCTCATTCCGTTTCAGCATCCAGTGAATTTTTCACTGCGATGCAGGCTGTGCACTGTTTTCTGCCAGCAGTGCATCGATTTCCGCCGCACAGGGAGTTATTCTTGCAGGAATGAAGTATTTTTGGTCCTGAGACTTCGGGGAACAGGAGGCAAGCTCTTTCTAAGCCCTTGGAGAGCACTTCTCCGCACAGCCAGAGAGAATAAAGGCAGCAGGGCAACAGCAAGGTAGCAGTCCTTCACAGAAAGCTGTCAGGTGAGTCCTTTGGGCAGCCACGTAGTTCTTCAGGGCAGGTTGCAGGTTCTGGTTCAGGTTTCTTCTCCAGGAAGTGTCTGTGACAAGAGTGCCTTGTCAAGAAGTGTCTAACTTCAGAAGTGTCTAAGTCGGTAGGGTCAGAGATCCTGCTTGAATACCCAAATGTGCCTTTGAAGTGGGGGAGACTTCAAAGAGTGGCTTAGAAGTGCACAAGGTCCCCTTTCAGTTCCATGTTGTCTGCCAGGGTCCCAGTAGGAGGGTGTTGGAAAATGGGTTATTGGTAGGGCAGGTAGGTACCTACACCTAGCAACAAGCCACAAACCTCCACAAAAGTACAGTTAGGTCTCAGTAAATTAATCCCAGCTCTACCCTTGGTAGCTTGGCATCGAGCGTCAAGGCTTAACTTAGGAGACAAAGTGTAAAGCATTCAAATATCACACAACAGTAATTAAATAAAACACAGGAAACAGTTTAAAAATCCAAAACCAATTTATAAAAATAGCTTATATTTTTATCTTTAAAATGACACAAAAACGATTAAAATCGGTTCAGGGGAACCG
The DNA here is from genome assembly GCF_031143425.1 of Pleurodeles waltl. Lineage (NCBI taxonomy): Eukaryota > Metazoa > Chordata > Amphibia > Caudata > Salamandridae > Pleurodeles > Pleurodeles waltl. The sequence goes on from NC_090438.1 coordinate 354,300,740, forward strand.
GAGATATGAATTTTTAAAGTATTATTATTTTCTAGCGCATAGAAACAAAAAGCGCCAATCGGGTCATCTGGTTGCACCAGGACCGGGACAAAGTCAAACTTTCAGGCCGACCGCGATGGAGCCCTGCTCGGCTACAGGTCGCGGGAAGCCTCGGTTAAAAAGTTACCTTCTGACTTAGTCTTTATTTTGAAGTTTTTCTTCACCGGGACGAACCTGCCAGTTGGATCCGACCTCCTGGAGCCCTTGTCCGGATACGCGAAGTCGGTTTCCTCGGTGGTGATTTTTTACCTTCGGACTTAGTCGTTTTTTCGAGATGAAAATCCTTCGACCGGGGTAAACCTGGATCTTGATCCGACGTCCGTGGAGCCCTTCTCGGATACGATGGCTGGAAGGTCCCGGTCAACTTTTTACGTTCGGACTTAGTCTCTTTTTTGGATGTTTTTCTTTACCGGGACGAACCACGAAGTCAGGCCGGATCGCGGTTGAGGCAAGCCGGCTAGAATTTCCGCGTCGGGTCGGTCACTTTATGGAGCTTTTTTCCAAAATTTCTCCAATCTTTTCCAAACTTCTGGGGCTTCACCCAGATGTTCTTTTAAGGTTCTTTTGGGGTCCACAGCTCACCCCAAGGGTCCAGAAGTTCTGTGATGGTCCTTGGGAAGTGCGGACTTCAACTCCCAGAATGCACCTGGCGCAAACTCCTTTTTGGCCACTGGACAGTGGTCAGCTGGTCACTTTTTCAGGAGTTGGTGCAGGGGACTCTGGTTAGCAATTTTTCACCTGTAGCAAACAGGGAGTCCCTCCTTGAACCAGTGGAAGCCAGGCAAAGTCCTTCTTGTGGTGAAGCCCAAGTGTGCAGCTGGTGCAGTCTTTCTGAGTGCAGGGTCCAGGTGCAGGCCAGGGGTCCAGCAGGGCAGTCCTTCTTCTCCTTGTAGTTCTTTCTTCTTGAAATTTGGTGGGGATCTGAGGCGTGGGTGCAGGTCTGCCAGTTTTATCCTTGCTCCTGGGTGAAAAGCAGGGGGGCCCTGGTTCTCCAATCAGGGACAGGGTCGTCCCCCTGTGATGACCACTTCCTGGGAAGTGTGGCAAAAATCCATCCCAGAAGGCAACAGTCTCTAAAAATCCAAAATGGATGAATCTGATTTTTGGAGGAGAGATCTGGCTGAGCCCACCCACTGGTGTGGCTAAAAATCATAAACACACCCCTCTCCTGCCCTCTCCTAATCTAATCAAGGGGGCACCTAGCTGTCTGGGGTTGCAGGATGTGGGGGTGTTGCTGGGTGCTGCAAATGTCCTTCTCTGCCTTTGAAGACCAGTTTGGCAGCCCTCCCCCTTCCTGCCTCACCATCTGCTGAGGGGAGATTCTCTCCCCCAAGCACATTCCTTTGTGTGAAGTCAGGCCACTTCACACCTCATTAAAGTAGCCTGGCAGAAGCTGCTGCAGGCTGGCCAATCAGAGCACAGCAGCAAAAACAATGCAGAGCTGAAATTGGCAACTTTTTAGGTAAAGTCTAAACTTTTTACCTGCACTAGTTATATTAAATCCAACAACTGGAAGTTGTGGGATTTATTATAACAATCAATTTGATACCAAATTCTTGGTATGTAACATTTAAGGAGACTTTAAAATTTTAAATAAAGTCTGCCCATTCTAGCCTATGAAGGCCATTTACTTCAATGAGGGAAAAACGAATTTGACTGTTTTTACCTCACCAGGGCTTATAAATCTACTTTTATAAAGTCCCTGCTTATAGTTACATGGCACCCAGCCCTAGGGGCACATAGGGCACACCTTAGGGGTGACTTATATGTACAAATAAGGTAGTTTAAGACTTTGGAAGTACCTTTAATTCCAAAGTCGAATTTGCATATAACTTTAATTTAAAAGCAGCCAGCAAGGCAGGCTTGCTTTTAAAATGACACTGGGCACCTCAGCAATGCACCTAGGTGTGCACCACCTATGCTGTGGCCCCTAAACCTACATGCCCTACCATATACTAGGGACTTATAGGTAGGTTAACTTAGCCAATTATAATTAGCCTAATTTGCATATCCATTTTACACAGAGCACAGGCCCTGGGACTGGTTAGCAGTACCCAGGGCACCATCAGAGTCAGGAAAACACCAGCATAAAGTGGAAAATGGGGGCAAAAAGTTAGGGGGCCTCTGCAATCAGCCCCAGTTTCTCACACAACCCCCCCCCCAGCCCACACGCCCAGGAGACTCAGCCCAACCCTGGGAGAGTCTTCCTGGCTTGTTAGGCGAGGAAGACAGTGAAGAAAACTGGCTGTCCCTTTGCAGGGCCTACTCTGCCTTATATCCTCCTGTCAGGGTCACTCCCTCTGGGTAGTGAAGCCATCCCAACAGTAAAAGGACCCAACTCAAACTGAAACTTCCCTCTAGGGGGGTCTTCCTCCTCTCTCTCTGCCAACTTGGGTAGTGAGGTGCCCACCTCCCCTACTCCAAACTTTGCTAGGGCAACACCTAGCTTACCCAAAGAGGTCACCCAACACTTGAGCAACCCCACCATGACCAATAGGGTCAGGGGGCCTACTTTGCTATTGGCTCTGGGGTCTGCCTCCCAGGCCAAGTACAGTGCTGCCAGGAAGGCTAGCACCCAGCAGAGGCTACTGACAGCTGTCAGTACCCAGAACCACACCCTAAGCTCTCCACTGACAGGTGGCTGAGCTGCTTTAGGGGCATCTTTGGGGTCCTGGCTCCCCTCTTGCTGTCTAGAGTGGGGGGCTACCACCTCCTGTGGCAGACACCCTCCTTCCACTCTCCCTTCTGTCAGTGCAGGGGCAACACCTTGCATCTGGACAGCTGCCTGACTACTCAGGACTTCCTTGGGGTCAGGTGAGGCCTCACCAGTGCCAACTCTGGGCTCCCCCCCTACTGGGGCAGAAGGCCTTTGGCTCCCTGGAACTCTCTTTAAGAGTGGCCTACCCTTCCTTTTCTTCTTTCCTTTTCTTGGGGACCCCTGTCTCCTAACTGTAGGGACTGACTCCCCAGGACTTTGGGTTGGGGGGGCGCCCTGGGCGACCACCCCATCTGTGACCAGACTCACCTCTGGGAGGTCATTGCCCAGGATACAATCTAGGGGAAGGTCAGCACTGACTACCACCCTAATCCAGTCAAGGATACCCTCCCTCTCTAGGGGCACTATGGCTACAGGTTTGGAGGTGACCTCCCCTGTGGCTATCCTGACTTTCTTTGTCTTTCCTGGGACATACATGTCTGGGGTCACTAACCGGTCACTCACTACAGTGTGACTGGCACAGGTGTCTCTCAGGCCAGTGGTAGGGATCCCATTCACTTGAATGTGGTGGAAGTGCCTACTCCCACCCTCAGGGATCACCAGCTTACCATCTGGTCCTGTCTCCCAGCACAATGCTAGGAGGACTTCATCATCTGAGGAATCCTCCTCTATGGCTACACTGGACAGCCCAGTGCTAACCACCTTCTTTGGACAGGCTGCATCTCCTCTGAAGTGACCTGTCTGCTGACAGTCAAAGCAAGCCCTACTGTCCAAGAGTTTTTTTAACCCTGGGTCTCCCTGTCTCTGCATGTCAGATTGGGAGTGGGATTTACTCTCCTCCTTCTTAGGGTTCTGGGGTACAGAGGGAGTCTCTGTGGTGGGCTTACCACCTCCCTCCTTAGGTTTTTGGGGACCTGTCCCCCCCTTATTGGAGTCTCCCCCCTGGGACTTGACAACCACCCTGGTTCTCAACCACTCATCAGCTGCCTCCCCTAGCTCTCTAGGGTTGGTCAGCTTAGAGTCCACTAGATGCTGGCGTAACCTTTCTTGGATACAATTGGTCAAGATGTGCTCTCTCATGATCAGATTGTATAACCCCTCATAAGTATTTACTTTGTTGCCAATAATCCAGCCCTCTAGTGCCTTTAGTGAGGTGTCCACAAAGTCAACCCAAGACTGGGTACTGACCTTCTGGGTGTCCCTGAACTTCATTCTATATTGCTCTGGGGTCAGACCAAACTTCTTGGCTAAGCACCTTTTCATACTAGGGTATGAATCTGCCTCCTCCCCCCTTAAGGTCAGAAGCCTATCCCTCCCTGAGTTGGGGACCAACTCCCACAAAAGGGAACCCCAGTATTGAGGCTTAACCCTTCTCATTTGGAGTGCCCTCTCAAAGGCCCCTAGCCACTTATCTATGTCATCCCCCTCTACATAAGCAGGAACCACCCCCTTGGGTAATCTGGGGCAAACTCCCCCACCCATGGACACCTCAGCTTCTTTATCGCTGCTTCCATCTCTTTTCTCTTTGTATGCCCACTTTTTCTTTTCTAGGGCCAGCTTCTCTGCTTCCAAAGCTATGTAGGCTAGCTGGGCTTCCAGCTCTCTTTCCCTGATGGATGGGTTCTCTCCTCCTGAAAGGACCCTCTTCCTACCACTAGCTTTGGGTCTGCGCCTAGTGACTGTATCCAGTGAGGACCGTTCCTCCTCTTCCTCACTTGGGGTCTGATGCCTTCCCTCCCCTGAGTGGTTAGAGCTAGCATCTTGCTCTTTTTCTTCCTCCTCTGGAGCTTCCTCTGTCTCTACCTCTTGGGCCTCTGCCCATGCTGTCAGGGATTTAATCAGGATTTGCTTCCTGAGATCAGGGGTTGCAGGCAACCCCCTCTCAATACACAACCCCCTAAGCTGGACTACTGTCAGTGTGGGTAGGCTAGCCAGATCAAGCTCCATGGTTCCCTAGTTTTGTGTCAACAAAAACTTTTTGCAAAAATTGGAAACAAGAATTTAGAAAAATTACAAAAATTCAATAATTGAAATTAATCCAAATTAATTTAAAAAAAAAAAAATTAAATTTAAAATTAAAAACAATTTTTGCACTAGGAAAATTTAAAGGATTTTTAATTTGTTTTATCTAAAACTGTAACGTGATATTGAACACAAGTACAGGATCCCGTCGCTGCTTCCAATTATGTTGGAAAATGGGTTATTGGTAGGGCAGGTAGGTACCTACACCTAGCAACAAGCCACAAACCTCCACAAAAGTACAGTTAGGTCTCAGTAAATTAATCCCAGCTCTACCCTTGGTAGCTTGGCATCGAGCGTCAAGGCTTAACTTAGGAGACAAAGTGTAAAGCATTCAAATATCACACAACAGTAATTAAATAAAACACAGGGAACAGTTTAAAAATCCCAAACCAATTTATAAAAATAGCTTATATTTTTATCTTTAAAATGACACAAAAACGATTAAAATCGGTTCAGGGGAACCGGAGATATGAATTTTTAAAGTATTATTATTTTCTAGCGCATAGAAACAAAAAGCGCCAATCGGGTCATCTGGTTGCACCAGGACCGGGACAAAGTCAAACTTTCAGGCCGACCGCGATGGAGCCCTGCTCGGCTACAGGTCGCGGGAAGCCTCGGTTAAAAAGTTACCTTCTGACTTAGTCTTTATTTTGAAGTTTTTCTTCACCGGGACGAACCTGCCAGTTGGATCCGACCTCCTGGAGCCCTTGTCCGGATACGCGAAGTCGGTTTCCTCGGTGGTGATTTTTTACCTTCGGACTTAGTCGTTTTTTCGAGATGAAAATCCTTCGACCGGGGTAAACCTGGATCTTGATCCGACGTCCGTGGAGCCCTTCTCGGATACGATGGCTGGAAGGTCCCGGTCAACTTTTTACGTTCGGACTTAGTCTCTTTTTTGGATGTTTTTCTTTACCGGGACGAACCACGAAGTCAGGCCGGATCGCGGTTGAGGCAAGCCGGCTAGAATTTCCGCGTCGGGTCGGTCACTTTATGGAGCTTTTTTCCAAAATTTCTCCAATCTTTTCCAAACTTCTGGGGCTTCACCCAGATGTTCTTTTAAGGTTCTTTTGGGGTCCACAGCTCACCCCAAGGGTCCAGAAGTTCTGTGATGGTCCTTGGGAAGTGCGGACTTCAACTCCCAGAATGCACCTGGCGCAAACTCCTTTTTGGCCACTGGACAGTGGTCAGCTGGTCACTTTTTCAGGAGTTGGTGCAGGGGACTCTGGTTAGCAATTTTTCACCTGTAGCAAACAGGGAGTCCCTCCTTGAACCAGTGGAAGCCAGGCAAAGTCCTTCTTGTGGTGAAGCCCAAGTGTGCATCTGGTGCAGTCTTTCTGAGTGCAGGGTCCAGGTGCAGGCCAGGGGTCCAGCAGGGCAGTCCTTCTTCTCCTTGTAGTTCTTTCTTCTTGAAATTTGGTGGGGATCTGAGGCGTGGGTGCAGGTCTGCCAGTTTTATCCTTGCTCCTGGGTGAAAAGCAGGGGGGCCCTGGTTCTCCAATCAGGGACAGGGTCGTCCCCCTGTGATGACCACTTCCTGGGAAGTGTGGCAAAAATCCATCCCAGAAGGCAACAGTCTCTAAAAATCCAAAATGGATTAATCTGATTTTTGGAGGAGAGATCTGGCTGAGCCCACCCACTGGTGTGGCTAAAAATCATAAACACACCCCTCTCCTGCCCTCTCCTAATCTAATCAAGGGGGCACCTAGCTGTCTGGGGTTGCAGGATGTGGGGGTGTTGCTGGGTGCTGCAAATGTCCTTCTCTGCCTTTGAAGACCAGTTTGGCAGCCCTCCCCCTTCCTGCCTCACCATCTGCTGAGGGGAGATTCTCTCCCCCAAGCACATTCCTTTGTGTGAAGTCAGGCCACTTCACACCTCATTAAAGTAGCCTGGCAGAAGCTGCTGCAGGCTGGCCAATCAGAGCACAGCAGCAAAAACAATGCAGAGCTGAAATTGGCAACTTTTTAGGTAAAGTCTAAACTTTTTACCTGCACTAGTTATATTAAATCCAACAACTGGAAGTTGTGGGATTTATTATAACAATCAATTTGATACCAAATTCTTGGTATGTAACATTTAAGGAGACTTTAAAATTTTAAATAAAGTCTGCCCATTCTAGCCTATGAAGGCCATTTACTTCAATGAGGGAAAAACGAATTTGGCTGTTTTTACCTCACCAGGGCTTATAAATCTACTTTTATAAAGTCCCTGCTTATAGTTACATGGCACCCAGCCCTAGGGGCACATAGGGCACACCTTAGGGGTGACTTATATGTACAAATAAGGTAGTTTAAGACTTTGGAAGTACCTTTAATTCCAAAGTCGAATTTGCATATAACTTTAATTTAAAAGCAGCCAGCAAGGCAGGCTTGCTTTTAAAATGACACTGGGCACCTCAGCAATGCACCTAGGTGTGCACCACCTATGCTGTGGCCCCTAAACCTACATGCCCTACCATATACTAGGGACTTATAGGTAGGTTAACTTAGCCAATTATAATTAGCCTAATTTGCATATCCATTTTACACAGAGCACAGGCCCTGGGACTGGTTAGCAGTACCCAGGGCACCATCAGAGTCAGGAAAACACCAGCATAAAGTGGAAAATGGGGGCAAAAAGTTAGGGGGCCTCTGCAATCAGCCCCAGTTTCTCACAGAGGGATAGCAGTCTATTGTGTGAGGGCAGGCTACTGTTCTTTGACATGTAAGTGTCAGGCCCTCCACCCTTCCAGCCCAGGAAGACCCATTCAATATGCAGATGTGTGCAAGTGTGACTGAGCATCCTGTGTTTGGGGTTGTCTGAGTGAATGTACAAGGGAGCTGTCAACTAAACCTAGCCAGATGTGGATTGGAAGGCACAGAAGGATTTAAGGGCCAGATGTAGCAAGGCATTAGCGCCTCGCAAACGGCGAAAAATTTCGTTTGCGAGGCGCTAATGCCAGCACGCGATGCAGAAACACATTTTGCGAGTCGAAACCGACTCGCAAAATGAGTTTCCGACTCGCAAATAGGAAGGGGTGTTCCCTTCCTATTTGCGACTCGCACTGTGATGTAAGTTGATTTGCGACCGAGAAAGTGGTCGCAAATCAACTCGCAGTTACCATCCACTTGAAGTGGATGGTAACTCATTCGCAAAGGGGAAGGGGTCCCCATGGGACCCCTTCCCCTTTGTGAATGATCACAAAAGTATTTTTTCAGAGCAGGCAGTCCTATGGACCACTGCCTTCTCTGAAAAAACCCGAAACAAAAGGTATTTCCTTTAAGGAAAACGGGCTGCAGATAGAAAAAAAAACTGCTTTATTTAAAAGCAGCCACGGACATGGTGGTCTGCTGTCTCAGACTCGCTATGGGGTCGCAAACTGCGACCCACCTCATGAATATTAATGAGGTGGGTCTTTGCGACCCCATAGCGAGTCGCAGAAGGTGTCTGAGACACCTTTCTGCATAGCAAATTGCGAGTTGCAATTTGCGAGTCGCTCGGACTCGCAAATTGCAAGTCGCAATTTGCTGTCTACCTACATCTGGCCCTAAGTGTAGAGAAATGCTCACTTTCTAAAAGTATTTCTAAAATAGCAATATAAAATCCAACTTCACCATTAAGCAGGATTTTGTATCACCATTCTGGCCATACTAAAAACGACCTGGCTACTCCTTTCAGATCAGGATCTACCACTCAAACAGTATGTGAGGGTAGCCCTAATGCTATTCTATGAAAGGGACAGGCCTCAGAGCAGTGTAAAAATGAATTTAAGAGTTTTACACTACCAGGACATATAGAACACACATGTTCATGTCCTGCCTTTTATCTACCTAGCACCCTGCCCTTTGGGCTACCTAGGGCCTACCTTAGGGGTGACTTATTTGTAGGAAAAAGTACGTTCAAGGCTTGGCAATTACTTTTAAATGCCAAGTCAAAGTGGTAGTGAAACTGCACACAAAGGCACTGTAGAGGCAGGCCTGAGACATGGTTAGGGGGCTACTTGTGGGAGGCACAACCAATGCGGTAGCCCAGTACCAGCATTTAATTTACAGGCCTTGGGCACATGAAGTGCACTTGACTAGGGACTTACAAGTAAATTAAATAAGCCAATTGGGTATGAGCCAATGCCACCATGTTTTAAGGAGAGAGCGTATGCACTTTAGTACTGATTAGCAGTGGTAAAGTGCGTAGAGTCCTTAAGCCAGCAAAAATGAGGTCAGAAAAACAGAAGGAGGAAGGCAAAATGTTTGGGGGTGACCCTGCAGAAAGGCCATTTCCAACATCCACATATTTGAATTTTGAGATTGATGATTCATGGAGTGGTTAGATATCTTGAAATTTGAGTTTGTGGGAAGTCTTTAGTAATATATCCTCTTAACTTGCCCCATTACTAGGGATGATTGCCCAGAATTTCAAAACACTGCTCTTCATAGCTAAAGAAGGAAACTTAAATGTGGTTAAACTTATAATGCTACAATATTCATTTTCATTTTAAAGCTTTCCTTGCACACTGTTTCAAACTATTTTTGGTAAATCTAATAAATGTAATATTTCTATTATCTAGGCATGCAAACTTGCAAGAGAGTCTAAGGTAAAATTATGATCCCCATAGCAGAAGGGGGAGGTTCTACTGTATTATTTAGCTGTCCTTTCCTCCTTTATTGATCAAGTGCTTGTCCGACATTCTGACTTGCTATTCTTCCTAAAAATGTTAATCACTATGACCCCAAACCCTGGTAATATGGAACACAGTGGAACATTTCAGTGTGTAAACTTTTTCATGAAAGTACGTTTTAGGACTTTATGGGCATTGTGAGAAAGATATGCTCAATGTATGAAAAAGATGAAATAAAGACAAGACTGGGTGTGTTCCATTTTAGGAAAATGTTAATATTTCATAAGACCTCATGATGTGGGTCTAAGGCTGGGAAACAAAACGGTCTGTAACAGCTGGACCAGATAATGGATAAAGAAGGATTTGTACCATTTGGGAAACTCCAGGAGCAATGTGTTTAGAATTCAGATGCAGTTGTGTTTCTTAGTCGAAAATAATTATACTAGTTTGTTTGAGGCAGGGTTTGTGAACCAGCCCATTTAAGGACTAAGGGCCTCATTACGAGGTTGGCAGTCGGACTTCCAGACTGCCATGTTGGCGGTCTTTCAGACCACCCTATTACGAACCATACAAGCAGGACCACCGACCGCCAACCAAAAAGGGTAGACCTGCAGCAGAGCGGAGGCCTGGAAATAGGCAGTCTGAGCTCCAGTGCTGACAGCACCACTGACCGTATTACAAGCAGACAGTCACCATGGCCGACTCCCATGTCGGGCAGCTAATGGCTGTCTGAATCACAGTGGTACCCGGTAACCAAAACAATACACAACTGCACATTGGATGAATTTGAAAACAACACAGCTGACACACTGGACACACCTCTGTATTGCTTTCCATCATGGCATGTTGAAAAAAATCCCTGTTTATAAGAAGATGTGTTAAAAGTCATGGTGGACGGAATAATAAGAGTAGATCCACAATAGTAGGGAGCACAAGTCCAGCATACTCCTCTCAGTATAAAAAAGAAAATGTGGGACAGGATCGTCTACAGAGTCAATGCTGTATGCACCACCCTGATATAAGGGAGGACATTAGGACCTCAGTGGCAAGGTCGGTTTCTTGGTCTCCAGGCACCAGCTACGGGCCAAGAAGACTGGCGGTGACACTCCCAGTGCCCCATTACATCTCTTTTCCTGGGAGGAGAAGGACTTGGCCATCCTGCATCCTGTGGGCTTGACAGGAATACCTTTGGGAGGGGAGTCTAGTAAGTCACAATGCAAACATTTTCCTAAATTTCAATGTCAAGTATGCTCATAGCTTATCTTTTGCCTCATTTACTGTTACTCAACTTCCCAGCCCAGTGTTCATCTGTCTAAAAACCTCTGTTGGGCAGCTCACATTTGAAGTGTACTCACTTGGGGAGATGACATTTTTTATATGGTGTGTAGTACAGTCACTGACATGACTACAACTCCCAGCAGACACTAGTCCTGTAATTATAAACACTAGCACAGTGGTCATATGCCACTATACATCTGTTTGTGAACTCTCAATCGAAGTGTACTCACAGAGGGGGAGAACATTGGTCAAGTGTGTGTACGAAAGAGAGTGACCTGACTGCAACTCAAAGGTGGCACTCTGTTAGCAACTCCAAACACCAGAACAGTGGTCACTTGTCTAAAGACCACTGTCTAAAGACCACTGCCTGGCAGCTCACAATTTAAATTTACTCAGCTGGGAGGATCCCATTTGTCAAATGTGGCAAGTAGAGGGAGTAACATGACTCCTCGGGGGAGGAAGGCCCTGTGTCTGTAAAACCAGCCACCAGCCCAATATTCTCTTGTTCAAATATCATTGTTTGGTAACTCTCCATTAAAGTGAACTCACCTAGGAAGAAACCATTTGAATAGTGTGTGTAGTACAGGGAGTTACATGACTGTAGCTCCGTGGAGGCTCTCTTACTGTCACTACAACCACCAGTCCAGTGTCCTCCTCTCTAAAGGCCTCTGTTTGGGAACTCACACATGAAGTGTACTTACCTGGGGGATAATATTTGTATGGTGTGTGTACTAGTGAGAGTGACATGACTGCAACTCCCAACAGGCCCTCTATCTGTAACTCCAAACACCAGAACAGTGTACTCTTATCCAAGGACCCCTGTGTCTTTCCTCTTAATTGAAATGTACTCAACTAGGAGGAGACCCTTTGTATAGTGTGTGTAGTACAGGGAATGACATGACTGTAGCTCCCAGGAGGCTCTCTTATTGTCACAACAACCACCAGTCCAGTGTGCTCTTCTCCAAAGGCTCATGTTTGGGAGCTCACAAATGAAGTGCACTCACCTAGGGAGATAATATTTGTATAGGGTGTGTACTAGAGAAAGTGATAAGACTGCAACTCCCAGCAGACCCTGTATCTGGAACTCGAATAGCAGCACAGTGTGCTCTTGTCCAAGGACCCCTGTGTCTTAACCCTCAATTGAGGTGTACTCACCTGGGAGAATACCATCTATATAGTGTATGTAGTACAAGGACTGACATGACAGCAACTCCCAGGAGTCCCTGTTTCTGTAACTTGAAACGCCAGCACAGTGATCTCTTGTCCAAAGACCCTGGTGCCTCAACTCTCTATTGAAGGGTATTCACCTGGGATGATGATATTTGTATGGTGTGTGTAGTACAGGGACTAACATGACTGCAACTCCCAGGAGGCCCTCTTGCTGTAACTCCAAATACCAGCACAGTGTTCTCTTGTCAAAAGACCCCTGTTTAGCAACTCACTCCCAAATGATGTTTACTCACCTGGGGGGATACCATTTGTCAAGTATTGGGGAGTAGTGAGAGTAACCTGACTGCAACTCCCAGCAGACCCTTTTCAGGAACTCCAACCACCAGTCCAGTGTTCTCTTCTCCAAAAACCACTATTTGTAATTTCCCAAATGAAGTTTGTTCACCTGGGGGAATACCATTTGTCAAGTATTAGGGAGTAGTGAGTGTGACCTGTCTTCCACTCTCAGCAGGCATCGTATCTCTAACTCCAAACACCAGCCCAATGTTTTCGTCTCCAAAGACCCCTGTGTCTTAACTCTCTATCAAAGTCTACTCATCTGGGAGGATGATACTTGTATAGTGTGTGCAGTACATGGAGTTGCATGACTGCTAAGTCTAGGAGACACTGTTTGACTAACTCAAAATACCAGTCCAGTGTTCAGTTCTCGAAATACCATTCTTTATTTCGAAACTCACAAATGAAGTGTACTCACCTGTGGGGATGACATTTATCAAGTGTATGAAGTAGAGGGAGTGACATGACTGCTAAGGCCAGAGGGTTTTGTCTCTCCAACTCCAAACACAAGCCCAGTGTTCTCATGCTCAAATACCCCTGTGTCTTAACTCTCAAATGAAGTTTACTCATCTGGGAGGATAACATTTGCATGGTGGTGGGAAGTAGAGGGTGTGACTGGAATGCAAAACCCAATAGGCCCTGTGTCTCTAACTCCAACCACAAAAACAATGTTCACTTGCTCAAATCGATCAATTTATGAACTCTCGATTGAAGTTTACTCACCTAGGTGTATACCATTTGTCAAGTGTGTGTAGTATGGAGTGGAGAGTGACATGACTGCAACTCCCTGGATGCACTCTTTCAGTATCTCCAAACACCAGAACAGTGGTCACCTGTCCAAATACCCTTGACTGCTAGCTCACAACTGAAGTTTACTCACCTGGGCGGGACCAAGATATAGATCATGCTCAACTCTCAGATGAGTCTGGCCAGCTAGCTCCGTCTTGACCAGCTAACCCAAGATTATACTATCGAGGACACAAAGGACACCTTATCCAGTGTGTAAAACAATGATCCCAAAGGTCTCAAGATACATCACCAGAATAGTATTGGCAGCAGACACATTTACAATGTACTGGCCACATGACAACTCCAGTCACATATACAACAAGGTTTGAGGCATAACAATCAATTAAGCCTCAAAATGACCAAAGGCATATCCTGCCTAGCCTCTGTTTTGCCTGCACTGGTGGCAAGATGGTATTCTCAGGCCATCCTCCCAAGGGCTAATGATCTGCACATTTTAGCAGCTGGTTGACTTAGAATGAATTGGCATGCTTCACAAATGTCAGGTCAATACAACCAATATCATGGCTACTTGCCACAAGAAGATTAACCTCAAAATAACCTTGCCCAAGATCTATGCATACAGTAACAAAAAATTGTTGGAGGTATGTACCACAATACAACCAGTAACATTGTATTTTTCGCAGCAAAAGGGTGAGCTGCCACTGGGCACACAGAGGACACAGTGGAGAAGACACTCCTGGATGTTGAGGACAGTTCTGGCCCATCTGGGCAACCTGGTCAGACACCAACAGTGAGTTTCACTGTGGTCACATCAACACCTCCCAGCCTGGTTGTCTCTAAATCATAGTCAACCATTCACCCCCCAACATATGTTCTGAGCACAGTGTCTACCATCTTGTGCCCTCTCCAGTCCTGGATCCTGAATTGCAATGCAACACTTCCAACAATGAGAGTCCAGGACCCAGTGAAAGAGGGCACCCTGTGGCAAGGGCACTGGGCCATGAGGGTAGAGTGTGTGTGAGGAATGCTGTGGGCCAGCAGGGTGAGGCCACTGGGGATGCTACTGGCCAGGACACCATCAGCCAAGTCTTTGGGGTCTATCAGGAGTCCCAAAGCATGATGGGCCAGATCTTGACTGAACTCTATGAAATCAAGCAGCTACTAAGGGACAACCATGGGGATATGTGTGAACAGTGGGAGGCTCACAATTCCACCATTGCCTCCCTAACAGGGGTGATGAGGGACATTAACATCACCTGGAGCCGGGCTCTATAACACCATTCTACTCCTTCCTTTGGTGCATTAATACCAGGTTGTTCTTCATCTGTGCCAGCCACTGGAAAGGGAGGTACTGCCAGAGGAACAAGCCACATACACCCTTGCCTCTGTAGCAGCAGACTCCCATCCACCATGCCAGTGGGGACATCCGACGAAGAATCCAGGAGGTGTTGTTGAGTAGGCTCTCATTATTCTAATGAGACTACTGGATTTCGAGTGGCAGATTTGCCTACGGTGTTGGAGACTGAGTCTTACCCACTGCAGGTCACACCTGTCGCTCCAATCTAGGTTCTGCTCCAGCTAACTAGCAGTGCCTCATCTCTACCCAAGGGCAGGGATGATTGGGCAGCCGAGTGCATGACATAACTGGTTTCTCAGGGAAGCTGTGGTCACTCAGGTCTTATCTGTTTCTCTGAGTTACATTGGTCTCACGTACACAATGATAAACAGAGGCAGTATATATTTCAATAACGCTTTAATAAAGTGACTGCATCTTAGATAGCAAAGCGTGGACTGCAATAACCAGGATAATACAGCATGACAAGATTAAAATTGTGATGAGGAGAGGAAAACATAAAAATAATGATACCACATTGTCACTAGAGTCAACAAACTAATTCCTACCAAGGCTATGATAGAGCACAGCGTGTTAAGCTCAAATTCTTCCCTTCTGGTTCCCCTGCGAAGACATCATCCCCCATACCTGAGCAAAGGCCTGAAGTCTGCAATACAGCTGTACCGAAGCATTTGGCAATCAGCATACAGTTGTGGTTCTCTGGCTGGAATCTCCCTCTAATGCGTAAGGAACAGGGAAGTGTTTTTATAATAAAACAGCTGGTGTTCTAAGAAAATGTCCCTAAATAAGGATGTGTATTTTCTATGAATGTCAGAGACTAAACTTATACCACGTTCACCGGCAAACTCTCTTACTGCAGCCTTGGAAGAAGCACAGAGTGAGCAAGAATGTCTTCTTTGAGAACAGAGTGCCGCCTATGCAAAAACAGTTAGATAGCAAGAAAATAAAACAGGACCGTAAAAGTGGCTACTGTAACAATAATAAAGCAAAGCTGAATAAAATATATCTAGGTTAAAGTGCACAGTGGCAGGCCTAGTATGTTAAAATAACGTGCATGAAGCTATAACTAAAATGGCTACACAACAGTGTGGATGGCAAGACACCCACCACTGCCAGAAAGTGACCTCTTCTTAAAGGAACTCCTTTGTGTGCCACCCATTCACTCTGTTGACTGATTCTAAACTACCCACCAGTTCAAATGGGAACATGACTCTGGACTTTGGACTCCCAATGGTGTGGCATCTACTCCAATGATTTCCTTCACCATGAATGACCCCTTCACTTTATTATTTTTCTTCTTTTCTGTCAAAACATTATTTACTGCATCAGCACTGTAATGAATTCACTGATCACAAACTCAGTCTTCTTGCTTAATTTCAACATTTTGCTATGTAGAGATGTAAGACCATGTGAACGATATGATGAAGACATAACTTACTTGTTCATGGAGGGATATCTTACAGGTACACAGTGTCCTGCTCAAGATTACAACCATTACACACAAACACATCAGTACAAGTGTCTGGTCACAAAAAACAGTTTATTCCAGTGTATAGCACATAGGCTGTCCATAAGTTTGGACCTTTGAGATTTAAGAATGTGTGACTCATGCTGAGTTAAAGTACATATTCCAGGGTGCAGCTCCACATACCATGGAAGGGAGGGATTTGTCAGACATTGTCCTGTAGAATAGGCACACATTAATGTGGATGATGTCAGCAGCCTGAGCCTTATCACATACCACACATATCACATGCAGCTTGAGCCTTATTACATACCACACCAAAGTAATCCAACATCACATAATCCGATATACAGACAGATGGCAGTATAACAGTCCCAGATCACAGGCCCATCATAATTTAATGACCATGCATATGGTGGTATGACACAAACATATGTCAGTATTGTGGCACAGGCACTGTGGCCTGCAATGATGAAACACACTGCAGCTACAAACAGCTCATACAAGAATAGTGTTCATGCCTTGCTCACAATCAATTACTACATATTTCATGCCCACATGATAACAAACATGATGCACTTGGCCCAACACAGCACACAAGACAAGTCCAATGTGCACTTCTGACCTTCTACCCAAACACTGTGCATGCTGCCTTGGTTTAGGTCTCACACACCCCAACTCTGTGACCTACATTACCTGGAACAATCCATGCCCACTTTGTATGTCAGAACAGCATCAGATACCTGCCAAAGTCACAACTCTGAAATGCCCATATGAGGATGTCATGCTGAAGGTACCTGTACAAAGCCAAAACAGGGTGTATGGGCTTCAAAACATACCTACTACACAATTCACTTAGCAAGCTACTGGGAATGTAATTAAATTGCAATGAGGCTGACACAAACAAAGCATCATCACCAAGGTGAGGATATGTCAAAGGCTAACTCATCAAGCAGCCTTTGGCTGAGTATTGCATAGTATCAGCTCCCTACTTATTGCTAAAACACTCAACTACAAACATTCTCACAACTACAGTTCATTGTAGTCACAGTCATTACATCACATGACATACTTACACTCATAAAAAGTAGCTGTTTAGATATTCCCTCAAGTCAACTCCTTCCTCTTCACCACTGTCATCCTCAGTTAGCATTTCAGGATTCTCACCCGTGGAACTGCAGTCTCCCCCTCTTCTGGGATGTACAGGATATTCCTCTGCATAGTGATGTTATGGAACATGCAGCATGCCACAGTGATCTGACACACTTTTCCAGCTGAGTAGAGGAGGGCTCCACCAAACCAGTCAATACACCTAAATCTCGACATCAGGAGCCCAAAAGCCCACTCCATTACCCGCCTTGCTCTTCCATGGGACACAGTGAAGCAAACTTCCCATGGCATAGTTTGATTCCCCAGTGGCGTCAACAACCAAGGACGGTTTGGAGATGCAGAGTCTCCTGGTAAGTATTGGGACATTTTTGCAACAATGAGTCACTCACTTCATGATTGCAGCACTAGATATTACACACACACACACAAACAGGACAGATGTGACTTACCAAACATCCAGGCCCTCTCTGTGTACCGTTGTGACATCAGCTGGGGTATGGTGAATGTTGATGTAATGGAAGTTATTTCTGTTGCAGTATACTTGTGATTTGGCCTGTGGTGTGGCCGAGCCAACATGTATGGCATAAATGGCCCCCACCACATGTGGGATGAATGTGTGCAAAACCATAAAAGCCAGCCTTCACATGGGCTAAATCCTCATTTCAGTGAAACTGCATGTAGCTGTCTAGGTGTTTCAACATTGCTGAGAGGACATCCTTCAACACCAGACTGAACATAGGTTGGGACATACCAGCCCAAAGGGCCACTGTATTTTGGAAGGACCCTGTGGCTAGGAAGTGTAATACTGACATGAATTGTACGCTTGGATAACTAATAGCTGGCATCAGATGGTAGAGCAGTATGATGTGACATTCTTCCATGGTCTGAAGGTCTGGCAGTGGACAGTAGACAAGAGGTTGTCACATCCTCCCTGTCCTTGGCACCTATCTATGACAAGACATGATTTTTAACAATAGACAGTGTGTCCACAGCAACATACATAATGCATGTCAATGATATCATGTGACAAGGCATTTCTGAATTGAGAGACATGGCAACCAGTACACATCACAACTGCAAATAACACAAGGGTCAGGTGTGCCCCCTCATGGTTTCCACACATACTCCACAACATGTATATGGACCAAACTTAAAGATGTGCAACACAATTGCCCCTTGAAATGTGATTGGATTTCCCTACTGAAAATGACCATCAGTGGTGGAGGACTGTGCCCCACTGCTAAATGCCATCTGTGACCTGCAACAAACTACAAGGATGTTAGAGTCATAGGACCTTCATGACAAGACGGGGTAAGCAAGTATTTTTGTGAGGTAAAGAATCCTTTTCTGCAGGTATGACACAGTTTATTTAGCCCAATACAGCATTTCAGGTCACCAAAATGGCGGCTCCCTGACCTACTCCACTAGACATTAAATACTGCTCTCGACCGCCGGCAGAAGTCATCATGTTGGTAGGTGGTTGCAACCACGGCAAACACAACCATAGGCTAACGCTTTTGCCAGTGGCGGTAGAGGCCAATGTCTGAGTCCACCAGAGGTTACGACTGTGTACATGGCGGATGTGACTGCCATGTTCTGCAGATTCACTCACTTGACTCCTGTCACTGCTGCCAGCAACATCTCCATGACTTGAGCTACTGTGTGTCACCTCTGGGAGCAATCATGCAGTGTCCAGCAGGTGATAGGGCCCCTTCCTTCTCTCCAGAGGAGCTGTACAGGATAGGTAATGAGGTCCTACCTCTGTATAGAAAGTTCCATAGCTCACCAGAGGAACAGGTAAGCAAATGATGTGTACAATTTTCTCTGTACTTCACCATCCTTTCCCTCCTCAAGGGCTAGATTGTGCCCATGTGTGCCAGTTAGTCTACTCATATGCCTATTGTTGCAGTCTGTGTGGCACCAATGGGATGGATAATGTAAAGGTATTGGTAGCCAGTGCCATATGTTAAGTTCAGTCACATTATGTTGCGCGAGGATTTTGGAGCCCTAGATCTTCCTTGTGTTGGATGCACATAACTAGGTAAGGAGACATTATTGCCATCCACTGACATCACATTCCTTGTGACTGTTCTAAATTACAGACAAACTGTATTTGCATGGCAGCTTGAGCTGCGTATGTATGTTGTATGAGTCAGCTGAGGGTCAAATGAGTAATGGTATAGTGCCGCAGATCTTTCAACCCACATCTGCCCTTGCTAAACTGTTGTGTGGAAGGTATATCATGAGTCACTGCCCTTCATGTTGCCACATACACCACATTCCAAATTGATTTTGGCTACATGATGTACATCATGCATGGAAATGAAGTGTCATGTAGGTTCTCTCAGCTCAGCCTGCAGAGACCAGGGCCTATCAAATGCATCTCCCAGTATATGACCTAGTCAAGCCTGTGGTAGAGTCACTGTGGCCATGCAACTGTGGTACTCTGCCCACTCCCTGTACTCCAGCAGATCCTGTCATGTGGCAATGTGATGCTCCTCTGGTGGTAAAACCTACCCTGAATGCCTCATTCATTTAACTGTATTAGGAATGAGTTCAGAGGTAAGTCAGTACTGTAGTCACATGTGTATTTTACCTAATTGTCAATGTGTCTTTGACTTATGATTTGCCCCTTACTTCCATTGGCAAGAAGGTGCGGACCCTGGGGGTCCACAGCTAGCAGAGTCCCGACTGCAGGAAAAGGTGGAAGGACCTTAGACCGGATCGATCTAGGGCTGTGCTCCCAATGGGGAGACCATGACTCTCCAAATGGCCCCATTCTGGCAGTGGCCTACCCACACCTTCATGGACATTTGAGGACAGCACAGCAGCCACAAGGGAGGTGAGTACAGAGAATATTCCTGTCTGTCACATTGCCAAGTGATTGTGTTAGGTTCTGACAGCTCCCCGTGACAAATGGGGATGAGACGTGCAAAACAGTAGATAAATGAATGTTCGTATAGACAAGTCATGTATTGTTTACTGATGTGCCTTGCCTATTGACCCAGGGACCTGGGACACAACTGTGTACAATCCATAAACAACTTGCTCTCCAGGGATGACATATGGCTGTGTACAGTGATCAATCAAGTACTGTTTATTGTTGTAGTGAGTGCCAATTCTGTTCAACAGGCCACAACTCCTCAATATTACTGCCAAAGGTAAGGAAGTGATAGATCACTGTCCTCAGCCATGTGTCTGGGTAAATGAGCATGTTGGCATCTGCCACCCAGAGGCCATTTGTCTTCAGCGTATGACAGGTGCTGGTGCCTCACTGCAGTCTGTAATGTGAAGATGACCATCATACATGTGACAGAGCATACATTGTACTTTGGGTGCAGCTACAGATCAATACTTTTCTTTGGTGAGTGAGGAATGTCCATTAGCATGATTTATGTGACCTCACTGTTGCCAACATTCCTTGTGCCCACATGTCAGCATGTGTCCCTTTCTCATTAGCAAAACATTGCTAAGCTGCTGTTTGATACATGGTCTATCTTTGATGTTGGGATAATGTCTGTATTCCCTCACATATATGGGCAACCTGTGTTTGGAATACAACATTTACAATGGGGGTACATACCAAGTTGTGCCATGTACAGGAGTGTGTAACCATTGTTTATTGACTGACACATTTCCTCATGCATCACAGCATGTCATTTTGCATGTACAACCGCAGTAGCAATGAGGGACATAACAGGTAGACCTGGAGTTTTGAGCCATAATGTGCATTTCTATGCCATTGATGTGGTAGCATGTAGCAAAGTGCACTGTACATAAGTAATGGGTAAGGTTTGTAACTTTACTGTTGGCGTGCATTTAGGAGTGACGTGCAGTTATGTTGAGATCACATGTGTTTGGGAACAAGCATTCATCCACAGACAGAAATCTGGGTCTGCATGACCATAACTGAGACAAGGTTGTAGCTTCATACTGGGCAACATGATGAGGGCCTTCAACAAGTACTTGCAAATCTCAGGGCCTCTCTAACATCCAAGGGACTAATGGCATTTACTGATGCACTAAGAGTATGTTATTGTAAGGGGTGCTAGGCATTAGTAGTGATTACATTAGCCTGAGGCTTGCTGATTTATTTTGTAGTGGATTTTGGGGACATCTCTCCCTGACATATTGCACAGTGTCCCTTTCCATTCCACATGTGGGCCTATCCGAGCAACATTAGTACTAACTCCATGACTCTTTTGGGACAAATATAACTTGGTGATATGTGCATTGCGGAACTGCTTCCAGTGTGACATGAGTATTTCCATGTCATGTTCTCCAGCTATTATACTTGTGTGAGCAACATGGCAGGATTGTGAAGCAGAATTTCTTATTGTTGGGTCATTATGTATGTGACAAATAGATGTCTGCGTAACCTTGTGTAGGATCTGTGGAAATGGAGTTGACATTGGCCTACTATTGTATGACAATAGGTAGCTGTGGTCTGGTCCATGGGGCAAAGCTTTGAGAGTGATGAGGTCTCCTACTAGTTCAATGGTTACTGTCATTGCACACCTTCAGCCATGCAATAGTAGTTGTCTGACATCCCGATTTTCCTGTGGGCAACTGTTGACAGTTCAGTTGGCATGCATGCATGGGGTATGGCATAGGTATGGGCAACTTAGGTGAAGTTTGTTGCTTGGGCCTTTTTGACATCATGGTAATGTTTGTTAATCAGAGCTGTTGTTCATCTGTGATCATAGACATGTGATGACCCTATTTCTCTTTGTAATTGCAGCATCAGAACCGGGAAGCAAAGGTTTCAGGGCATAGCCGAGTGGGGACACATCTGGCCATGGGACCTTAGGTCAAGACACCACAGACACAGAGGGACACAGTGGCCTTGATGGTGAGGGGAGTGACACAGGTGAAACTGGAACATCATCTTCATCATCAGAATCTTCCTTCAGTGGACACTCCCTAGTGGTGGCAGATCAATCGGGCATAGCCCTGTACCACCGTTGTCCGCTACCCCCGTTCTATCACCACCCTCCCTTGTGCCCCCCACCCAGTTGGCTGTGCCTGCTCACCCAAGAGGGTGGGCCTCTTCTTTGCTGCAGGCATCTCAGCCCCAGCCCCTGTCACCCCTGCTGCCCTCAGTGAGGGGGCTATTGACCTCCTAAGAAGTATCTCTATGGGTCAGAAAGCCACTGTGAATGTCATTCAGGGATTGGCAACTCAACTGCAGCAGACTAATGCATTCCTGCAAGGCATTCATAGTGCAGTGTCTGGCCTACAAAGAACGTTTCAGACTCTGGCCTCCACACTGATGGCAGCTAGTCACCCCCAACTTCCGTCCCATCTCCACCTCTTTCTTCCCAATCCAAATCCCCCATTCCCCTACCTACCCAAAGCACACAGACTGATCAGCACACACCCACCTCATCACACAAGAGCAGCATACCCAGACACAAGCACCTCAAAACACACCGGCACACATGCAAACAATAGACACCTATAGACACAACATAAGTCACCACTTCCCCGGACACCCCCACCACCCACACCGGCCCACATATGACATCAAGCATACCCACAGGCACCACAACTCTCAGTGACACACCCACCACACCCGGTATATCCGCAGACACCACATCAATAGACACACTGACATCCACCACAACCACCAAACCTGCAGACACAACCCAAACAGACACACAGACATCCACAACATACAGCATACCTGCAGAAAAACACCCCAAAAGACACATACAACCACCACTCCATCTCCCAGCAGCTACACCTCCCAGCCCCCAAGACACACGAACGCACACTCTCCCCAAGCAACAGACACCACCTAAGCACAGGTATACCTCCCACACACCCCCATGATATTGACACCAATACTACAGACAACCTCTCCCTCGACATCCAAATCTGCACCACCTCCTGCTGACTGTCCACATATACCTAAGAATGTTTTTTTGTTTGACCTTGACCTTTGCTTTGTTCCCTCCACTCCCTGTCCCAAAACCAAGAGGCTGGAAGTTATGAGTCAAGTGACGACACAATGATGTGCCTGTGCAGAACCATATGGACTGTCCAATGGTCTTGGATTTTCAAACATTTACATTTAATAAACCAAAAATGTTGGTTTTGTTTGGGTATTCATTTGTCCTGCAATTCCCTTTCTACGTTTATGTTTTTACAGAGTGACTTGTGTTGTATGCTCAAAGTTGTGTGTGTTTCAGCCTGCTTGCTGATCCATTTGCTGTTGTTTGCAGAATCAGACTTTGTGGGCAGCGCTGGTGTCCCCCAAGGGAATTGTATGTGTTGACTGTATGGATATGTGGGTGTAAAAGAAATAGTGGTGTCATAGCATTGTGTACTGCTTGGTATGGTAAGTATTTCATCTTGTGTTCAATGTGAGGATGTATGGTGTTAGAATTGTCCGCCTGATATGGATTATGGATTCATCTAGTGTGTGACAGCTTGAGTTTTGCTTATGCAGACATAGGCCCTCATTACAACCCTGGCGGTCAAAGACCGCCAGGGCTGTTTTGGAGTTTGTACCGCGAACAGGCTGGCGGTACAAACTCGGGCATTACGACCGTGGCGGAAGTGCAGCAGACCCACCGCCGGGACCAGCGGTTTCCCGCCACTTTTGTTCCGGTGGTTGTTTTCCCCCAGGGCAGTGCTGCTTGCAGCTCTGCCCAGGGGATTACGAGTCCCCCTCCTGCCAGACTTTTCATGGTGGTATGAACCGCCATGAAAGGGCTGGAGGAAAGGGGAGTCGCGGGGACCCCTGCCACTGCACCATGGAGCTTTTCACTGTCTGCTGAAAAGCGCGAGGGGTGCAACTGCACTCGTCGCACCGCCGCAACACCGCCGGCTCCATTTGGAGCCGGCTCCCGTGTTGTAGCCGAGATCCCTGCTGGGCCGGCGGGCGGAAACCAGGTTTCCACCCGCCGGCCCAGCGGGGATCTCCAAATAGACCCTGTGGGAGTGTGGCCGCACTGGCGGACGCCCAGCGGTTTCAACTTGGCAGGTGGCGGTTGCTGCCCGTCAATGTTGAAATGAGGGCCATAGACTGTGTTCAATTGTGCTACCTCTGTTTACATTTAACAGTGCATGTGTCCATTTAGCTGTGTGTACCTTGCAGCTACTTCATGTAGCGGTATGTCCCATGCAGTTGGATTTGTATGTGCTTTGTTGATTTGCACTTCCACATTTTGAAGATAGGCATGTCATTTTGGTCTAGCATTGCTTGTCCCAGAGATAGCTGAAGGGTCAGATCCTGTGCAAATGTGGTTTTATGGGCATGAGCAAAGTGATTTGTGTCCATGTGCGGCCTTCTTCACTGAGAGTTCCTTATGCCCCCAAACATAATGAGCAGTTATTGTTTGCATAGTGATCTTTGTATATTTGTCTCTCGGTCTACTGTGCATTCCATTGTCCTTGCTTTGTGTTGCAATGTGAGTGTTGTGTGTCTCCTTTGCAGGGCTATTGACTGGGAGTGGCATTTGTGTTTAATGGCGCATTGATGTAGGAGGCTGGCCTGGTTTGTAGTGGGTACCTAAGGTACTAACACCTTGTACCAGGTCCAGTTATCCCTTATTAGTGAAATATAGGCAGTGTCTAAAAGCCAGGGTTTCTAAGGTTAGCTACAGTATAGCTGAGCAGCCAAAGCTTCTCTAGAAGACATGCAAAGCTCATACACTACCACTGTAGTTATATAGTATTGACATACATGAAAGAAAATAATCAGTGTTACAAAAATGAAGGTACTTCATTTTGGTGACACAAATGCCAGAAATACCATGGAGACTCCCTTAGGAGGTAAGTAATACACAAATTATATACACTAGTGTGCAGAAATAGCTGTAAAAACAGTTAGAAAACAGTGCAAATAGTGAAAATCACAATAGTTGGAAATTGGCCTGAGGGAACATAAACTATATACTAAGAAAGTGGAATGTGAAAGTTGATATCCCACCTAATCAAGTGTAGTGTGTAGGGGGGCGCTGGGAGTATTAGAAAATACCAAAGGTAAGTAATAGAAACCCACCCCAGAGCCCAGGAAAGCAGGAGTAAATGACAGTAACTTTCCTATTACACACAGGAACATGAAAAAGAAGATATTGCAAGAACCAGAAGAGACAGAAAGACATGAACAATGGATTCCTGGACCTGAAGACCTTTGGAAGAAGTTGACCAATTCCAAGAAGCACAGAAGAGTCCAGGGAGAACAGGAGCCTCTGCTAGCCTGTATGAAGGTGCAGACGAAGAACCACTGGTGAAGAACAACAGTCAGTACTGCATCCAAGAAGACGGATGCGGGTTCCTGGTTGGTGCAGATGATGTCCCACGCTGGATGGATGATTACGGTCCGGTTTGCGTTACTGGATTCCGCCAACAAGCCTTGAAAAATGCCAAGATTGGGGTTAGCAGGAAATGACACTGGCCGGGACCGGGAGGGACCTGGTGGACTCTACCCAGGAGGGGGAGTCACAGGGGGCCCTCAGCAACTCAGAGAGCCCTCAGATGACCAGGCAGTGTGCACAGGAGTCCCACAGCAAGGGGCAAAGAAGGTGCAAAAGGAGGCCCATGCAGCATTACAACAAAGGGTCCTGCACCACCGGAGAACCATGCAGGAAGCTGTGCCTCACAGGAAGGAGTCCTGGGGGCAGGAGCTGCAAGGTGCATGAAGAACTTTGTGGAAGGATGCCAACAAGCTTTCCCAACTGCAAAAGACGTGGTGCACGGGGGTACTGTCTTGCGTGGGGAGGCAAGCTCTTATCTCCACCAAAGTTGGACATTTGGACGTCAGGAACATTGCGACCACTTCAGTCCATGACCCATGATGCAGGATCCATGCAGCTCGTCAGGAGACGGATTCCACACAACCAGTCATCGTTGCAGAGAGGTACCTACTGAGAAGGGAAGTGACTTCTTCACTCCAACAGAGATTTCTTCGTTCTTCTGGTGCAGGCTGGAGGGAGGCTGTCCTCTGAGGATGCAAAACCGGGACACAGTTGCAGTTGCAGACAGGAGCTCAAGATACAACATTGCAGAAGTAGTCTTTGCTTCTTTGTTGCAGTTGTAGAGTTCCTGGAGAGTCCAGATGCAGTTTCTTCAGTAAAAAGGTGAAGTAAAGGATGCAGAGGATTCCTGCTGGAGTCCTGCAATCCGAATCCAAAGAACCACCCAAGAGAGAGAACATAAATAGCCCTGAAAGGGGGGTTGATCAGCTAACAGTTAAGCACCTATTATGGGAGGGCTCTGACATCACCTGCTGGCACTGGCCACTCAGATGCACCCAGAGTGCTTGGAATCCAACATGGCAAAACCCAGGGACCCTCTGGAGGAGCTCTGAGCACCCCCCTAATGTAGTGATGGACAGGGGAGTGGTCACCCCTGTAGGAGGCTGGCCTGGCTTATAGTGGGTACCTAATGGTACTTACACCTTGTGCCCGGTCCACTTATCCCTTATTAGTAGATTAGTAGTGTTCTAGCAGCTTAGGCTGATAGAGGTAGCTATATCAGAGCAGCTTAGGCTGAACTAGGAGACATGCAAAGCTCCTACTATACCACTTATATCATATACGTACAATATCACAAGAAACACAATACTCAGGGTTACTAAAAATAAAGGTACTTTATTTTAGTGACAATGTGCCAAAAATATCTCAGAGGATATACTCCCTTAAGAGGTAAGTAAAATACACCCAATATACACACAAACCAAAATCAGGTAAGTAAAACAGTCAGAAAGTAATGCAAACACTGTAGAATACAATAGGATGCAATAGGCCTAGGGCCCACACAAACCATATACTCTGAAACTAGAATGCGAACCCTAAATGGACCTCTAGGCTAGTGTAGTATGTAGAGGGTCGCTGGGAGTGTAAGAAAACACTAAGGGTGTCCAAGATACCCCACCCAAGACCCTGAAAAGTAGGAGTAAGTGCTACTACTTTCCCAGAAACACACTAAACTCGTGATAGAAGAATCTGCAAAGACCACAACAGACTGCAAAGCACTGAAGACGGATTCCTGGACCTGAGGACCTTCAAAGGAAGGGGACCAAGTCCAAGAGTCGTGAAAGTGTCCAGGGGGAGCAGGAGCCCACTAAACCCCGGATGAAAGTGCAAAATGGCTGCCTACAGATGGAAGAAGCTGAAGATTTTGCCACAATGAAAGGTGCTAGGAACTTCTCCTTCGTGTAGAAGATGTCCCACGGAGTGCTGGGGGACGCAGAGTTGATTCTTTGGAGAAAGTCTGCAAATAAGCTTTGCGAGCTGCAAAGGTCGTGGTTGAAGAAAAAGGTTGCTGCCCGGGACCAGGAAGGATCAGAATATCGCCACTTGGGAGAGGAGACAGAAGGGGCCCTCAGCAATACAGAAAGCCCAGGCACAAGAAGGCAGCACCCGCAGAAGTCCTTGAACATGGGTTCAAGAAGACTAAGCACAGCAGTCGTCATAACACCACAAAAGAGGGTCCCACGAAGCCGGAGGTCAACTCAGGGAGTTGAGCAATGCAGGACAGAGTGCTGGGGACCTGGGCTAGGCTGTGCACAAAGGATTCCTTGCAAAAGTGCACAGAAGCCCTAGCAGCTGCAGTTCACGTGGTGCACAGGATTACTGTCTGGACAGGGGAGGCAAGGACTTACCTCCTCCAAATTTGGACAGTTGGCCACTGCAGGAGCTGTAGTGGTCCACAGAGGTATAGCTTCTGGATATCTAGTGGCATGGTCCACTACCACTAAAATGAACCAGTTTCCAGAATCTGTTGGAGGGTCAAGGGGGCTAACAATGTCAACCCCTACCCTTTCAAAGGGCACCCCAACCACTGGCGGTGAGATCAAGGGGGCCTTTGGGGTGCCACCAGCCTTGCCACTGGCTTGGCAAGTGATATAGGAGCGAAAAAACTCCTTTGTGTCCTCTGACTTGTGAGGCCAGGGAAAGTGAGGGACCAGTCTGTCCCAGGTCTTACTTTGCCCCAAATGTCCAGCAAGGGGAATTTCATGAGCTACGGTCAACAGAAATTCTTTATACTGCTAGGGACTGACCAGTCTTCTGGTGGCACCAGGTTTTGGGTCCCTTGCCTCAGTGTATAAGAGATTGTTTTCCTAATATACCCTTTGGGTGTCACTGATATCCCTTGCCTCTTGTTTGACAACACTCGCCTTAAACACTCAAGTGAGGGACGGGGTCTGCTGTGCCAAACTTAATTCCTCCCTGGCAGGTCCCACTGCACCTAAAAACTCAACTGTGTCACTTGCAGTTCCTCAGGTGTAGGTTCTGTCCAGGGAGTAGACTCTTCCTCCTCAAAGAGGGAATCTTCAGTGGAGGGAGGGACAGTGGATAACGTTTTACACTTTCTACCCCTACTTTTGGGAAGCTCTTGGCCCATTGATCCAGGATCCAAGTTTCTCTGTCCTCTTTGTTTCTTGGCCTGAGCCCTTGTCAAACAAAAGATGTGCCCAGGAATGCACAGCTTGGCAGCATGGGTCTCCAACTCCACTTTAGCCCAAGCTGAAGTCTCCAAGTTATTCCTAGTAGACATTCTACAAGTAGGTCTATGGAGCAGTAACCCCTCCCCGGTTGAGATTAACAACACCCAGGCTAACATTGTTGAATGGGCCTCGGTCACAGCCATGGGCTGGCTTACAGTGTTGTTATGGGTGTCTGTCACTTGGCACCTATGACCAAGTAGGTGTTGCTAAGGGGCCACCAGTTTTTCAGTCATCATTGTGACAGTGGCACCTGTATCCCTGTAGGTCTCAACATGAACATCATTTATTAGGGGTTGTTGCTTGTACTTATCCATATTAAGAGGAAAAGCAACAAAGGTGGCCAGGTCAATGCCACCATCAGAGACTAAAAGAGCCTCAGTGGTTTCCCTAACTAAACCAACCCCCACTACACTTCCCAGAGTGAGCCCTGCCACACCCTTGGATTGACTATTGGTAGTGTTATTTTTCCCACCACGACTGCTATTGCTAGGGGCAATAGTTGAAGCACTCGGGTTGTGGTGGTCGGAGACTTGGCATTTTTCTTTGGACAAGTACTGTCACTTGCCCAGTGACCTTTGTTCTTACACATATAGCACCATGGCTTCTTATTCTAATGGTTGGAAGAGGATTTAGATCCAACCCCAGAAGGTTTTTGTGGGCCTGATGAAGACCCCTTCTTTTTATCTTTGTCCCCACGTTTGTCATGAGACTTACCATCCTCCTTCTTGTCCTTGTCACCCCTGTATGAGCTTTTCTGCTCACCCTTGTTCTGACCCATTTGTCTGCTTTCTTTCCCAATTCTTACGGAGAGGTTAGATCTGAGTCCACTAAGTATTTGTGCAACAAGTTAGACACACATTAATTCAAAATATGCTCTCTCAGAAGTAAATTATATAAGCCCTCATAATCAGGCACTTTGCTGCCATGTAACCAGCCTTCTAAAGCCTTAACAGAACAGTCCACAATGTCAACCTAATCCTGTGAGGACTCTTTTCTGGTTTCTCTGAACTGTATCCTGTATTGTTCAGTGGTTAAGCCACATCCATCCAAGAGTGCAGTTTTAAGAATACCATAGTTGTGTCAATCTTCTTCTCTGACAGTGAGGAATCTATCCCTCCCCTTGTGAGAAAAGACAACCACAGAATAGCAGCCCACTTCCTTTGAGGGACCCGCTGAACTTTGCAGGCCCTCTCGAGTGCAGCAAACTACTTGTTGATGTCACCCCCCACCTTGTTTGGGGGAACACTTGTATGCAGGTTTCTAGAATATATGGTGTCCTCCCTGACCCCATAACTCCTGAAACTGCTGCTGCTGCCACCATGGGTAACTAACCACAAATGCCGCTTTTCCCTTTCCACTGCCAAGGCCTCCCTATCTAGGGCTAGCTGTTACTGCCTCAGCCTGGCCTTCTCCTTTCTCAGTTTCCTGAACTTCATATCTATGGAGTCATCACCGGAGTTGTACCATGGAATCCCTCAGAAACCTAGGTGATGTGGGAATGGGCACATGTAGACCTTTCCCTAACTTTTGTGACCCTAGTGACTTGACCTCTGGGTGTGAAGGGAGCCCTACCTGTATGACTACCGCTCCCACTACCAGCTACATTAGTAGGTCTGCTAGGTAGAAGATCTTTGGAAGAGCCCTACCCTGAACCTGGATGACTGTTATCTAGTTCAATGGGTGCAGAATCTTCCTCCTCCTGGCACTGGTCTCAGGTTGGGAAGCTGCAAGAAGCCTTCCTCTGTTGGCAACTGACAGCTTCAATCATGGAATTAATATTGAAATCAATCAACTTACTCCACCTAAAACCCCTGGCTTTTCAGAAAATAAAAAAGTTTGCTGTCCCTGGTTTACTAAGGAACTCAAGCACTTACAGAGAAAATATCGCCAACAAGAACGGAAATGGAAGTTAGATCCAAATTCGGATGCAAAAGAGAAGCTTAGAGTTGTCCTTAGGGCCTATAAAGACGCAAGTACAAAAGCTAAATCCGATTATTTTACTCAGAAAATTAAGGAGGCATCAAATGCACCTAGAGAACATTTCAAAGTGGTACACCTCCTGACAGTCCCCTCTATGCCCCCTGAATTGGAGAATTTGCAAGAATTTTGCAATAAGGTTGTGACCTTCTTTGAAAATAAAGTCCTACAAATCTATGTGAGTTTTACCCATTCTGTATGGATATCCTGCCCATATGACTATCTAAGTAGACTCTCCCTTGTTAACTACCTTCCAGCCACTATCACCAGAAAGGATTAAAGAGATTATGTTGGGAAGTTAAGTCAGGTCCCCCCCAGAGACCCCTACCCCCACCCCCCCATATTTTACAGCGGGTTCCTGATCGAGTATCTACAGCCCTTGCTCCGATTTTCCAGGAGGTCTTAACTTCGGGGGTCTTTCCTCCATCTTGGAAAGAAGTGATGGTGGTCCCCTTGAAAAAGAAACCAGATGGAGCAGTACATGATCTCAAAAATCTTACTCCCTGTTCAGGCAAAGATCTTGGGGAAACATATTAATATAGAGGTAGCCAACTTTCTCCGAAATTCGGGAGGCCTAGACTCTTCTCAGCATGGCTTCAGGAAAGCCAGTAACATGGAATCCGCTCTTATCACCACTTCAGATACTATTCGTAGATTGGTCGATGAGGGGCAAGGAGCTGTATTAGTTCTATTGGACCTATCTGCTGCTTTTGATACTATTTCACCTCATATCATGGCATCTCATCTCTATCATGCAGGGTTTAGAGGTACAGCATTAAAGATCTTGGAATCCTTTTTGGGAGAAAGATCCATCACGGTTAGCTGTGGAGACTTTAGGGCACCAGCATATCAACTGCCATGTGGCGTCCCTCAAGGCTCCTCACCCAGTCCTACTTTATTTAATCTGTACGAAGCCCCACTGGCCAGACTTATTCATTCATTTGCCATTATGTCCACTTCTTACGCTGATGATACACAATTGATTATTCTAGTTCCTAAGAACTGGGAGGAAATGGCAGATCACTTTCACAACTGTATGCGTGAGGTCAACAGTTGGATTGACTTGAATTGGCTAAAGATGAATGTCGACAAAACTGAGGTTTTGTTTTTTGGCTCTAGCAAGGGATTGTGGAGCTCACGCTGGTGGCCATCAGAGTGTGGCGAATTGCCTGCCCCCATTACCGCCACTAGAAACTTGGGAGTTATTTTCAACAACTGCCTTTCTTTTTTTAAAGCCCCAAGTAAATTCCATCACCAAATCTAGCTTTTGGACTTTGAAAATGTTGAAACAAATTCTTCCTTATTTGTAAGGAATTTAGAATCACAGTTAATCTGTGTTAGAAATGGGGTTTTTGGTTGGCAGTCAGGTTACCTCCTGTCCAAGCAAAAGCCCTCACTCTAGTCAGGGTAAGTCACACACTATCCAAGATTATCCTGTGCCCACCCTCTGGTAGCTTGGCACGAGCAGTCAGGCTTAACTTAGAAGGCAATGTGTAAAGTATTTGTGCAATAAATCATACAATACCACCATATAGCACCACAAAACTACACCACACAGTGTTTAGAAAAATATATAATATTTATCAGGATAATTGTAGGTCAAAAAGAATAAAGTTGCAATGGAAAATTGTAGAAATATCACAGGGAAGTGATATAAAGTGTCTTAAGTCTTTAGAATGCAATACAGTGTCTTTCAAGCACAAAGTACCTGGTTTCTGGTGGAAAATCTCCTCAGAGGGCCACAGGAGAAGAGATGCGTGGAAAAAGGGGTGTGTGCGTCGATTTCTCCTCAGCACACACAGACTTGCGTCGGTCTTTTCCACGCGGGGAAGTCGGGCGTCGTTTTCCGGCGCGCAGACAGTCTCTTTTTGTGGATCGCGGGGATTACCAGATGTCCCGGGTCTGTGCGTGGATTCTCCTGCTTGTTTTCCGGCTGCGCATCGTTCTGCGGGGCTGCGCGTCGAAGTTTCGATCTCACGGTAGGCGTCGCGTCGATTTCTCCTTGGAAGTCGGGCGGCGTTGTCCTTGCGAGGCCGTGCGTCGAAAGTTTGGTCTCACGGCAGGCGTCGCGTCGATTTCTCCTTGGAAGTCGGGCGGCGTTGTCCTTGCGAGGCCGTGCGTCAAAGTTTCGCACTCACGGTGGGCGTCGCGTCGATTTCTCCTGGAAAGTCGAGCGGCTTTGTCCTTGCGAGGTTGTGCGTCGAAGTCTCGATCGTCCCGAGGGCGTCGCGTCGATCAGCGTCGGTGTGCGGCGTTTTTCTCGCCGCGAAACAAGCTGTGCGTCGAAATTTTCGGCGCACGGAGCGTCCAAGTGAAAGGAAGAAGTCTTTTTGGTCCTGAGACTTCAAGGAACAGGAGGCAAGCTCTATCCAAGCCCTTGGAGAGCACTTTCACAGCCAGACAAGAGTTCAGCAAGGCAGCAGGGCAACAGCAAGACAGCAGTCCTTTGTAGAAAGCAGACAGGTGAGTCCTTTGAGCAGCCAGGCAGTTCTTCTTGGCAGGATGTAGTTTCTGGTTCCGGTTTCTTCTCCAGCAAGTGTCTGATGAGGTAGGGCAGAGGCCCTGTTTTATACCCAAATGTGCCTTTGAAGTGGGGGAGACTTCAAAGAGAGGCTAAGAAGTGCACCAGGTCCCCTTTCAGTTCAATCCTGTCTGCCAGGGTCCCAGTAGGGGGTGTGGCAGTCCTTTGTGTGAGGGCAGGCCCTCCACCCTCCCAGCCCAGGAAGACCCATTCAAAATGCAGATGTATGCAAGTGAGGCTGAGTACCCTGTGTTTGGGGTGTGTCTGGGTGAATGCACAAGGAGCTGTCAACTAAACCTAGCCAGACGTGGATTGTAAGGCACAGAAGGATTTAAGTGCAAAGAAATGCTCACTTTCTAAAAGTGGCATTTCTAGAATAGTAATATTAAATCCGACTTCACCAGTCAGTAGGTTTTTGTATTACCATTCTGGCCATACTAAATATGACCTCCCTGCTCCTTTCAGATCAGCAGCTGCCACTTCAACAGTGTATGAGGGCAGCCCCAATGTTAGCCTATGAAGGGAGCAGGTCTCCCAGTAGTGCAAAAACGAATTTAGGAGTTTTACACTACCAGGACATATAACTACACAGGTACATGTCCTGCCTTTTACCTACACAGCACCCTGCTCTAGGGGATACCCAGGGCACACATTAAGGGTGACTTATATGCAGAAAAAGGGGAGTTCTAGGCTTGGCAAGTACTTTTAAATGCCAAGTCGAGGTGGCAGTGAAACTGCACACCCAGGCCTAGCAATGGTAGGCCTGAGACAAGGAAAAGGGGCTACTTAAGTGGGTGGCACAATCCGTGCTGCAGGTCCACTAGTAGCATTTAATCTATATGCCCTAGGCACCTGGAGTGCACATGACTGGGGACTTATAAGTAGATTAAATAGTTCAATCAGGTATGATCCAAAGTTACCATGTTTACAGAGAGAGAGCATATACACTTTATCACTGGTTAGCAGTGGTAAAGTGCGCAGAGTCTAAAAACCAGCAAAACAGTATCCAAAACGAGGAGGGAGGCAGGCAAAAAGTTAGGGGTGACTACCCTAAGGCTGTCAGGTCTAACATGTGTCCCCCCCAGCTGAAAGTGGGGAGAGCTACCCGACCTCCTGGGAGCTCTCATCGCTAAGGCGGAAGTACCTGGAGAGACCATCAGCATTGGCGTGGTCAACCCCTGGGCGATGTTCCACCGTAAAGTCCATCCCCTGTAGGGAAATGGACCACCTCAGAAGTTTTGGATTCTCACCCCTCATCTGCATGAGCCATCTGAGGGGTCTGTGGTCTGTCTGAACTAGGAAGT
Organism: Pleurodeles waltl; assembly: GCF_031143425.1. Classification (NCBI taxonomy): domain Eukaryota; kingdom Metazoa; phylum Chordata; class Amphibia; order Caudata; family Salamandridae; genus Pleurodeles; species Pleurodeles waltl. Next base: position 354,334,834 of record NC_090438.1, read on the forward strand.
GAGTCCCAAACAGGTAGGGCCTCAGCTTCTTCAGGGCCCAGACCACAGCAAAAGCTTCTCTTTCAATAGCACTCCACCTCTGTTCCCGTGGTAATAGCCTTCTGCTAATAAAGACTACCGGTTGATCTTGGCCCTCCTCATTTAGCTGTGCTAGGACTGCCCCTATGCCATGCTCTGAAGCGTCTGTCTGCACGATAAATTCCTGGGAGTAGTCAGGGGCCTTGAGCACGGGGGCCGTGCACATGGCTTCCTTTAGGGCGTCAAAGGCTTTCTGACAAGCCTCTGTCCAATTCACCAACCTAGGTTGCTTCTTGGACGTGAGTTCTGTCAAGGGGGACACAATGGTACCATAGCCCTTGACAAACCTGCGGTAGTATCCGGTGAGGCCTAAAAAGGCTCTCACCTCAGTCTGGGTTCGAGGTGGTTGCCAGGCCTTGATAGTTTCGATCTTGGCCTGGAGTGGCTGCACCTTGCCACCACCTACTAGGTGTCCCAAGTACACCACGGAACCCTGCCCAATCTGGCACTTACTAGCCTTGATGGTCAGGCCTGCCTGTTGCAGGGCCTGAAGCACCTCCTTGAGGTGGAGCAGGTGTTCCTCCCAGCTGGAACTGTAGACAGCTATGTCATCCAGGTAGGCTGCACAGAAGGCATCCTTGCCAGCCAGGACCCCGTTAACCAACCGTTGGAAGGTAGCGGGGGCATTTTTTAATCCAAACGGCATCACTCGGAACTGGTAATGGCCGTCAGGGGTGGAAAAGGCGGACCTTTCCTTAGCCCCCTCAGTCAGGGCGATCTGCCAGTACCCTGAAGTAAGATCAAACGTACTCAGGAACTTGGCAGCGCCTAGCCTGTCCACGAGCTCATCAGCTCGGGGGATGGGGTGAGCATCAGTCCGGGTGACTGAGTTGAGACCCCGGTAGTCCACACAGAACCGGAGCTCTGGCTTCGCACCTGGGGCAGTAGCCTTAGGGACCAATACCACTGGGCTGGCCCAGGGACTACTGGATTTCTCAATGACCCCTAGAGTCAACATCTTGGAGACCTCCTCCTTGATGCTGGCCTTCACCTTATCCGACAACCTGTAAATTTTGTTTTTCACAGGGAGACTGTCACCGGTGTCAATATCATGAACACAGAGGTGGGTCAGCCCAGGAGTAAGGGAGAACAGGGGGGAGAACTGCTCCAACAGCTCATAACAGTCTCCTTTCTGATTTAGAGTCAGGGTGCCAGACAGAATGACCCCGCTTACTGACCCATCACCTTCTTGGGCAGAGAGGAGGTCGGGGAGAGGTTCACTCTCCTCTTCCGTTCCTTCATCTGTGACCAGAAGCATGTTGATCTCCGACCTCTCACAATGAGCTTTTAGTCGGTTCACATGGAGCACCCTTAGGGGATTCCTAGGGGTTTTGAGGTCCACTAGGTAAGTGGCCTCCCCTTTCCGCTCCTTTATTTCAAATGGGCCAGACCAGCGGTCCTGGAGAGCTCTGGGCTCTACTGGCTCCATTACCCACACTTTGTCTCCAGGTTGAAACTCTACCAGGGTGGCCTTCTGGTCATACCATTGTTTCATCACCTCTTGACTGGCCTCAAGGTTATCTTGGGCTTCTTTCCAGAAGCGGGTCATCTGGTTGCGGAGGGCCAACATATAGCTGACCACATCCTGAGGGGGTGCCTTTGGAGCTTTCTCCAATCCCTCCTGGACAATGCTTAAGGGTCCCCTGACAGGGTACCCATAGAGAAGTTCAAAGGGACTGAACCCTACCCCTCTCTGGGGGACCTCTCTGTAAGCAAAGAGAAGGCATGGTAAGAGGACGTCCCACTTACGCCTCATGGCCTCAGGAAGGCCACCAATCATGCCTTTCAGGGTCTTGTTGAATCTCTCCACAAGACCGTTCGTCTGGGGGTGATAGGGTGTGGTGAACTTGTAAGTTACACCACACGCATCCCACAGCGACTTCATGTATGCGGACATGAAGTTAGTGCCTCTGTCAGACACTATTTCCTTGGGGAACCCCACACGGGTAAATATCCCCATCAGGGTTCTGGCCACCACCGGTGCAGTTACTGTCCTTAGAGGGATTGCCTCTGGGTAACGGGTGGCATGGTCCACCAAAACCAGGATGAACCTGTTGCCTAAGGCAGTTTTGGGGTCCAAGGGGCCAACAATGTCGATGCCCACCCTTTCAAAGGGGGTGCCAACGACAGGAAGTGGAATCAGGGGGGTTTTAACCATTTTTCCTGCTTTACCACTGGCCTGGCAGGTAGGACAGGATCTGCAGAACTTGTCTGAGTGTGTCCTCATTTTGGGCCAATAAAAGTGGGTGACAAGCCTGTTAAAGGTCTTGCCCTGCCCCAAATGTCCTGCCAGGGGAATGTCGTGAGCCAGACCCAGTAGGAAGGTTCGGTAACATTGGGGGACCACCAGCACACGTGCTGCCCCAAAGCCCGGAACCTTAGGCTCACTGTAAAGGAGATCATTCTCCCAATATAGGTGGTGATCGCCAGAGGCGTCGCCGGCTGCCTGGTTTGAGGCTTGTTTCCTCAAACCTTCTAGAGTGGGACATTCTTTCTGCGCCTTGCAGAAGTCCTCCCTGGTGGGTCCACCCTCAACTTGCCAACCAGCAAGCTCAGGTAAGTCACCTAGGGCGGCGATGTCTTCCCCAGTTGGCTCGGAAGCCTCCTCCTCAGGAGCCCCGTCAGCCACTGTGGGAACAGCGGGGGCCGGTTTCCCGCACCCCTGGTCCCTCCTCCTGGCAGCTCTCTGGGCCATCGTTCCAGGCTCCAGATGCCCTTGACTTCCCTCTCGGTCAGCCATGGACCGTGTGGTCATGCAGACCCACTCAGGTAACCCTAACATCTCCAGGTGAGACCTGAGCTCCACTTCTTTCCAAGCAGTGTGCTCAAGGTCATTGCCTAACAGACAATCTACAGGCATGGCAGGACTCACAGCTACTTTCAGAGTACCAGAGACCCCCCCCCACTCAAAGGGAACCAGAGCCATCGGTAGGTGACTCTCGCGATTGTCAGCTACTCTGACCTGGTGGAATGTATTAGGCATTATCTGCTCTGCTGACACCAGCTGACTCTTGATAGTAGTCATACTGGCTCCTGTGTCACGCAGAGCCTCCACCCTCTGCCCATCAATGGTGACCCACTGCCGGTACTTGGAAGTATTTCTAGGCATGTGGGCCTTGGGCACCATTTCTCCTTCTCCCAGGGACACTAGGGAAATCTCTACCTGTTCCCCAAAGCTAGTTGGGTCCATCTCCCCCCCGAGTGCTACACTAGTCAACCCAGGTGCCTGTCCGGTAGTGGACGGTGCCCTCTTGGGGCACTGAGGATCGCCTTTGTAGTGACCATATTGGTAACATTCCATGCATTTGGGGCTAGATTTTCCTGACTTGTCAAATGTCCCTGGCTTTCTCCCAAATTTGGAAAAGGAAGGGTTGCCACCCCCTCCCTGGGAATTCTTTTGGGGGCCTTTAGAGAGTTCCTTATCTGTAAGTTTATCTCCCCCCTCTTTCTTCTGTTGGGAACCCTGACCACCTTTGTGGGAGTCCCCCCCAGGTACCTTTTTGGACACTCTGGTGCTAACCCAGAGGTCCGCCTCCTCAGCAAGCTTCCTGGGATCAGTCAGCTTACTATCCACTAGGTGCTGGCGCAAATCTGTATAAGTAACATTAAGCATATGCTCTCTCAGGATCAAATCATATAAACTTTTATAATCTGCTACTTTGTTGCCCCGCACCCATCCATTCAGTGCCTTACTAGAGAAATCAAAGAAATCTACCCATGTTTGTGTGGTTTGTTTGGTGCTGTCCCTGAACCTCTGACGGTATCCCTCAGGGGTCAGCCCAAACTTGGCAAGTAAAGTGGCTTTCTGGAGTGGGTATGTGTTTTGATCCGGTGGATCCAATGTGAGAAGTGTGTCCCTCCCCAATGGCGGCACATAACCCCACATAGCTACCCCCCATTGCCCTTCAGGAACCTCATGAGCCCTTAGTGCAACTTCATAAGCAGCTAACCATTTATCTATGTCATCTCCCACCACAAAACTGGGCACCACATTTTTGGGTATACGAACCTTCTTTTCTCCAGCAGGTCCTGTCTGTATGCTGCCACCATTATTGCTGGATTCAGACTGTCTTGCCTTGATCTCCAGCTCCTTGAGACTCAGTTCATGAGCCAACAATAGTTTCTTTTCAGCCAAAGCTCTTTCAGCTTCCACTTGTTTGGCTGCTCTTTCAGCTTCTGCTTGTTTGGCTGCCCTTTCAGCTTCTGCTTGAATCTGTTTGGCTGTCCTTTCAGCTTCAATCTGTTTGGCTGCTCTTTCAGCCTCAGCTTGTTTGGCTTCTCTTTCTGCCCTCCTCTCCTCCTGTTGCGCCTCAATTTTCAGTTTTGCCATTTGCAATTGGAACTCCCTTTCCTCTCTCCTTTCCTCTGCGGTCAGGCTTTGCATGGAGACACTGCTCCCTGGTCTGGAAGGGTGCACAATTGCAGTGGTAACACCATCCATAGATAGTGAAAATCCTTCTGAGGGGCCATTTTCTGGCTCCCCTTCCTCATCATCCTCTAAATGGGCTTCTGCCCAGGCCCTCAGCGCCACTTGAAAGTCCTCCTTTCTGGAGGCCCCTTGGGTGGGTACCCTCAATGCCCTGCAGAATCCTCTTAGTTGTTTGACCGTGTATGTATCCAACTGGACTAGGTCAAAGTCCCCTGTCTGAGACCCAGTCAGAGACATGTTGAGTGAGGATTTAGTTTTTGAAAATTGTCAGGAAAAAACGGATTTTCAAAAAGAGATAAAAACCAAGTTGACCTTCAACTGTGGGTAGGTAGTGAGATACTTAGCTACTGTATGTCACTGCACAAATACAAGTCCTATCCTCACCGCTGCCACCAATGTTAGAAATGGGGTTTTTGGTTGGCAGTCAGGTTACCTCCTGTCCAAGCAAAAGCCCTCACTCTAGTCAGGGTAAGTCACACACTATCCAAGATTATCCTGTGCCCACCCTCTGGTAGCTTGGCACGAGCAGTCAGGCTTAACTTAGAAGGCAATGTGTAAAGTATTTGTGCAATAAATCATACAATACCACCATATAGCACCACAAAACTACACCACACAGTGTTTAGAAAAATATATAATATTTATCAGGATAATTGTAGGTCAAAAAGAATAAAGTTGCAATGGAAAATTGTAGAAATATCACAGGGAAGTGATATAAAGTGTCTTAAGTCTTTAGAATGCAATACAGTGTCTTTCAAGCACAAAGTACCTGGTTTCTGGTGGAAAATCTCCTCAGAGGGCCACAGGAGAAGAGATGCGTGGAAAAAGGGGTGTGTGCGTCGATTTCTCCTCAGCACACACAGACTTGCGTCGGTCTTTTCCACGCGGGGAAGTCGGGCGTCGTTTTCCGGCGCGCAGACAGTCTCTTTTTGTGGATCGCGGGGATTACCAGATGTCCCGGGTCTGTGCGTGGATTCTCCTGCTTGTTTTCCGGCTGCGCGTCGTTCTGCGGGGCTGCGCGTCGAAGTTTCGATCTCACGGTAGGCGTCGCGTCGATTTCTCCTTGGAAGTCGGGCGGCGTTGTCCTTGCGAGGCCGTGCGTCGAAAGTTTGGTCTCACGGCAGGCGTCGCGTCGATTTCTCCTTGGAAGTCGGGCGGCGTTGTCCTTGCGAGGCCGTGCGTCAAAGTTTCGCACTCACGGTGGGCGTCGCGTCGATTTCTCCTGGAAAGTCGAGCGGCTTTGTCCTTGCGAGGTTGTGCGTCGAAGTCTCGATCGTCCCGAGGGCGTCGCGTCGATCAGCGTCGGTGTGCGGCGTTTTTCTCGCCGCGAAACAAGCTGTGCGTCGAAATTTTCGGCGCACGGAGCGTCCAAGTGAAAGGAAGAAGTCTTTTTGGTCCTGAGACTTCAAGGAACAGGAGGCAAGCTCTATCCAAGCCCTTGGAGAGCACTTTCACAGCCAGACAAGAGTTCAGCAAGGCAGCAGGGCAACAGCAAGACAGCAGTCCTTTGTAGAAAGCAGACAGGTGAGTCCTTTGAGCAGCCAGGCAGTTCTTCTTGGCAGGATGTAGTTTCTGGTTCCGGTTTCTTCTCCAGCAAGTGTCTGATGAGGTAGGGCAGAGGCCCTGTTTTATACCCAAATGTGCCTTTGAAGTGGGGGAGACTTCAAAGAGAGGCTAAGAAGTGCACCAGGTCCCCTTTCAGTTCAATCCTGTCTGCCAGGGTCCCAGTAGGGGGTGTGGCAGTCCTTTGTGTGAGGGCAGGCCCTCCACCCTCCCAGCCCAGGAAGACCCATTCAAAATGCAGATGTATGCAAGTGAGGCTGAGTACCCTGTGTTTGGGGTGTGTCTGAGTGAATGCACAAGGAGCTGTCAAATAAACCTAGCCAGACGTGGATTGTAAGGCACAGAAGGATTTAAGTGCAAAGAAATGCTCACTTTCTAAAAGTGGCATTTCTAGAATAGTAATATTAAATCCGACTTCACCAGTCAGTAGGTTTTTGTATTACCATTCTGGCCATACTAAATATGACCTCCCTGCTCCTTTCAGATCAGCAGCTGCCACTTCAACAGTGTATGAGGGCAGCCCCAATGTTAGCCTATGAAGGGAGCAGGTCTCCCAGTAGTGCAAAAACGAATTTAGGAGTTTTACACTACCAGGACATATAACTACACAGGTACATGTCCTGCCTTTTACCTACACAGCACCCTGCTCTAGGGGATACCCAGGGCACACATTAAGGGTGACTTATATGCAGAAAAAGGGGAGTTCTAGGCTTGGCAAGTACTTTTAAATGCCAAGTCGAGGTGGCAGTGAAACTGCACACCCAGGCCTAGCAATGGTAGGCCTGAGACAAGGAAAAGGGGCTACTTAAGTGGGTGGCACAATCCGTGCTGCAGGTCCACTAGTAGCATTTAATCTATATGCCCTAGGCACCTGGAGTGCACATGACTGGGGACTTATAAGTAGATTAAATAGTTCAATCAGGTATGATCCAAAGTTACCATGTTTACAGAGAGAGAGCATATACACTTTATCACTGGTTAGCAGTGGTAAAGTGCGCAGAGTCTAAAAACCAGCAAAACAGTATCCAAAACGAGGAGGGAGGCAGGCAAAAAGTTAGGGGTGACTACCCTAAGGCTGTCAGGTCTAACAATCTGGCATTAGTTATTTCTAGATTAGACTACTGAAATGCCCTGATGCTCAATCTTGACAACTCCTCACTTAGGAAGCTTCAGCTGATTCAAAATACAGCTGCCCATTTCATATTAGATCTTCCCTGCTCGGCATCAGCTAGCAGTAGAGTGGAACAATTGCATTGGCTACCTGTCACAAAGCACATTACTTTTAAAACTCTAAGTTTGACTTATAGGTCTTTACATACATGCGGATCTGAATACTTGTCCTCAAGGCTACGTTGGTATATGACGAACCGCCAATTCAGATCAACAGGAGCCCATCTGGTCCTTGTCCCTCGAACTCGCAAGGCTAGATGGGGGGGGGGGGTAAAGCATACACTGTAGCGGCTGCCAAGCACTGGAATTCGCTCGTCCTGATTATTAGGAAGGAACAACATTTTATGACCTTCAGGGGGCTAGTAAAAACTTGGCTCTTTCGCCAGTAGCTGTCTTCTCTCTCTCGATTTTCTGAGACTTACTCTTCTTATACCAAGTGCTTCGATACTATGGCTGGAATGTGCTTTATAAATACTAAAATACAAATACCAGAATGCTCCTGGTCATACTGGAGAAGGAGGCTCCAAAGAAAATTCTTATTTGGATTCTTCCCCACATCTGGTTTTCTGTCTGAGCAGAGCCCCTTCAATTCCTTGAAGGTCATGCCCTCATAAGGAGTACCCATGACTTCAGAGCTAGGCCCAGCAGTAGACATGATGTGTGTATGTTAGTGTAGTGCAGGAAACCCTAACCTACCTAACGTCTAGTCTCTTGGAAAGGAAAGTGAGAGACTAGAACCCTGTACTAGGTATATATGTTTAGCTCTAGGTATAGAGAATTATTTTCTGTGGAAAGCACCAGTAACAGAGTGATAATGCAATTGCAAGTACTTACCCCACCGCTGCACCACAAATGTAGGAGGTTGGCCTGGTTTGTAGTGGGTAACTAAGGTACTTACACCGTATACAGGTCCAGTTATCCCTTATTAGTTAAATGTAGGCAGTGCCTAGAATCCATGTGTGTAAAAACAACGCAAGGCCTGCCTGGACTGAGAGTGCTGACCAGATCGACGCATCGCTCTCCTGCGGAGAGAAAAAACGACCCGCCTGCCCGACGAAAGGAGAAACGACGCAAGGTCCCGCTCATGAGTGGAATCAACGCATCGCAAGCCCTTTTTGACACGCACTCGCCCGTGCAGGGTTATTTTTTGACGCACCCAAGGTACATTTTCATGCTAACAGTGTTAGTGTGTGTTTGAAGCTACTTAAAGACTCTTTTTGCATTTTTATTAATAACTTGACTTGGGTATTGTGGATGTTTCTCATTTTGGTCTTGTTTTGTTTAGATAAATTGTTCCTATTTTTCTAAACCTGTGCTGTGCCATTTTGTAGTGTTTTTCATTAAGTTACTGTGTGTGTTGGTACAAATACTTTACACCTAGCACTCTGAAGTTAAGTCTACTGCTCTGCCAAGCTAGCAAGGGGGTAAGCAGGGGTTAGCTGAGGGTGATTCTCTTTTAACCTGACTAGAGTGAGGGTCCTTACTTGAACAGGGGGTAACCTGACTGTCAACCAAAGACCCCATTTCTAACATTGGTGATCAGTGGTTGGGATTTGTACTTGTATTTGTACTTGACATACAGGGATTAAGTGTACACTACTATTTTGAGTGCAGGCCACTATGTGATCACATACTACTTGTTTGGTGATCTTTTGATTTTTTCTCTTTGGGAATGTTTTCGTTCTACTTCCATTTTTCGCTAATTCTTTGATTGACTTTCTTTGAAACTTCATTTGGGAACTTGTTCTTCTGCCTTTGGAACTTTGCACTTGTTTTTTAATCTTCATCAAGTCCCAAGCTGGAGATGCATAAGTTGGAGCTGACTTTGACCTTGAGAAATTGGAGAGTTACACCAAGGCTCAGTTAAAGCAGTTCTGTAAAAGTTTTGACTGTCCCATTAAGAGCTCATCCAGGAAGGAGGAGCTTCAAATGGCGCTGAGGGCCTGGGTGACAGCCAAGAGCACTGAAGGGCACACAGAGGATGAGGGAGATGAGGGGGAGGAAGAGGAGAAGGAAGAGTGTTCTGTACACAATGGTATTGTGGATGGGCCTGTTATGTCCAGGGAGAAGGTCTCCAGGGCAGGTAGCACTGTCTCATCTAAGGGTCTGACACCTGAGGAGTTGCAGGACAGACAGGCAGAAAGGGAGTACCAAATGGAGCAGAGAAGGCTAGCCCTTGAGGAGAGGAAGTTAGCGATGGCTCAAGTGCTTAGCTTGAGAGAGACAGATCATAGAAGCCAGTCCAGTAGAGATGGTGGCAGCAATCCTACAGTGCATCCTGAGAGGAGGGTGCACCTTCCTAAAGACCTTGTGAAGGATTACAAGAGGGAGGATGAAATACACTTGTGGTTCAAGGTGTATGAGTCTGCTCTCCGCATGAATCTGGTCCCTGAAGCTCATTGGGGGGTGGGTCAGTGGAAGCACTTTGAGGTAGAGGGGATTGATACACTGAAAGCCTTAGGGGATTCTCAGAATCTCACCTACTCTAGCATGAAGGATGCCTTGCTTACAAGGTATGGTCTTACCCCTGAGCAGTACAAGGATAAGTTTAGGTCCTACAAGAAGAAGGAATCCCAAACATGGTTGGAATGTGTTGATTCTTGTTGCAGGTCACTGGATGGTTGGGTGAAGGGCAGTAAGGTAACTATGTATGAGGGGCTTTACAATCTGATTGCTTGGGAGCACTTGTACAGTTTATGGTTTCCAGAGCTGCGCCAGCACCTGATTGACAGCAAGCTGACTGACCCCAGGAAGCTTGCGCAGGAAGCTGACCGCTGGGAGAGCACAAGGGTCTAAAAGAGGTATAGGGGAGACCACGCCAAGGGTGGGCAGGGTCCCACTCAGAAGAAAGGGTGGGTAAGGGTAAACAGGGGAGTTCTCTAAAGGGCCCCAAACTGATTCCCAGGGTAAGGACTCCCAACCCCCCAGTGAAAGAAGCCATGGTTCTCTAAAGGGAAGCCAGTGGCAGGTGGTCCCCCATGTGACTGCTATGTATGTGACCAGGTGGCTCATGTGAGGAGGACCCCAAATGCACCAAACGTACACCAGCACCCACTGGTGTGCCGTCCCAGGGTTTGGCCAGTGTAGCGCTTGGGAGGAGTTGGTTTCAGGTGGGTGGGAACCAGTTGAGATGACCATTGTCTCACTAGGGGACAGTGAGATGGTCCAGAGAACCCTAGTGCCTGAAAACATAAAGAAGTACAGGCAGTGAGTGACCATTAATGGACATAGGGTGGAGGCTCTGAGAGACACAGGAGCCAGTGTGACTACAGTGTGGAGTTAGCTGGTGTCTGAAGAGCAGATAGATCCCCGGGGACTTCACCAAGTGGTTGTAGTGGACAACTCAGAGCGCTTGTGCAGAGTGGTGCAGGTTCCCTTTGAATGGGGGGGGTATCAGGTTCCTTGAAGGTAGCTGTGAGTTCAGCCATGCCTGTTGATTGTTTGCTGGGCAATGACCTGGAGGATTCCCCTTGGAAGGAGGTGGAACACAGGTCTCACTTGGAGATGTTGGGTCTGCCTGGGTGGGTATGCGTATCTACCCGGTCAAAGGCAGCCCGTCAGGGTAATCAAGAGCCCCTGGAGCCTAAAACAGTGGCCCAGGGGACCGCCAAGAAGAGGAAGGGCAGGGGGCGTGGGAAGCCGACCCCAGAAGTTCCCATGGTCCGGGAGGAGGAGGAGCCTGAGAGTGATGCCCCAGAGCCCACAGGGGAACAGGTGGCTGAACTGGGGGAAGTCTCTGAGCTGTCGCAGTGGCAGCAGGAAGGGGGGGGCACCAGGGAAGCATTCTTTGCAGCACAGTAGACATGCCCAACTTTGGAGGGTTTGCAGCAGCAGGCTGCAGACCAGGCAACTGGCAAGGAGCCGGGATCACACCTGATCTATTGGGAGGATGACCTCCTGTATGGCGAGCCTAAGTTTCCTGAGCCTGGGTCAGCCCATGTGCTGGTGGTACCCCAGTGCTTCAGGAACTTCCTACTAGGGTTGGCTCATGATGTGCCTTTAGCTGGACATTTGGGGCAGGACAAGACCTTTGAGAGGCTTGTCACCCACTTTTACTGGCCCCTAATGCGCAGGCACTCAGATGCACATTGCATGTCTTGTCAGACTTGTCAGTCAAGTGGTAAGAGTGGGAGGAAATGTAAGGCTCCCCTTCAGCCTTTGCCTGTTGTCAGTACTCCCTTTGAGAGGGTAGGCATTGACATTGTGGGGCCCCTAGATCCCAAGACAGCCATGGGCAACAGGTTTATCGTGGTCTTGGTGGACCATGCCACCCGGTACCCAGAAGCCAATCCTCTATGGACCGTCATTGCCCCTGTGGTGGGCCGTGCCTTGATGGGAGTTTTTACCCGCATGGAGTTCCCCAAGGAAGTGTTATCTGATAGGGGTACCAACTTCATATCTACATATATGAAGTCTCTGTGAAAGGTGTGTGGGGTAACCTACAAGTTCACCACCCCTTCACACCCCCAAGGTAATGGTCTGGTTGAGAGATTCAACCGCACCATGAAAGGCATGATCCAGGGCCTGCCAGAGGCCTTGAGGTGGAAGTGGGACATCCTCTTGCAATGCCTTCTGTTCGCTTACAGGGAGGTGCCTCAGAAGGGACTTGGCTTTTAGCCCCTTTGAGCTCATCTATGGCCACCCTGTGAGGGGAACTTTGAGTCTGGTGAAGGAAGCTTTGGAGAAAGCTCCTAGTAAACCCCAGGATGTATTTAGCTACATGCTGTCTTTAAGAAACCAGACTGCCCGCTTCAGGAGTCTCACTCAGGAGAACCTGGAAGCAAGCCAGGAGGATATGAAACGGTGGTATGATCGGTATGCCTCTCTGGTCGAGTTTCAACCTGGTCAGAAAGTGTGGGTGATGGCGCCAGTGGAGCCTGGGGCACTCCAGGATAAGTGGACTGGGCCATTTGAGGTGGTGGAGCGCAAGAGCGAAGTCACCTACCTGGTGGACTTGCGGTCTCCAAGGAACCCTTTAAGGGTCCTGCATGTCAACCGCCTCAAGCCACACTTTGAGAGGACTGAGCTGTCAATGCTCCTTGCAACAGATGATGGGGTGGAGGAGGAGATATAGCCTCTTCCCGACCTCGTGTCTGCAGGAGAAGAAAGATGGGTCAGTGGAGGGAGTGATCCTCTCTCCCTCCCTGACTGAGTAGCAGCAAGGTGACTGTCGCCACGTGTTGGGACAGTTTTCCTCACTGTTTTCCCTGCTCCCAGGAGTCACACACTTGTGCACACATGATGTGGACACTGGGGACAGTACACCTATTAAACAGAAGGTTTACAGGGTGGCTGACAGGGTCAGGGCATGCATTAAGGATGAGGTATCCAAAATGCTTACCCTAGGGGTTATTGAGCACTCCAGCAGTCCTTGGGCCAGCCCAGTGGTATTGGTCCCAAAGGCTGCTGCACCTGGTGCCACTCCAGAACTCAGGTTCTGTGTGGAATACCGGGGACTCAATGCGGTCAGCAAGACTGACAGAAAACCCATCCCCCGAACTGACGAGCTCATTGGTCGGTTGGGAGATGCCAAGTACCTCAGTACGTTTCATTTAACATCTGGGTACTGGTAGATTGCCTTAACTGAGGGGGCCATGGAGAGGTCAGCATTCTCTACCCCAGATGGACACTTTCAATTTAAAGTAATGCCGTTTGGGATGAAGAATGCCCCTGCCACCTTTCAAAGGTTGGCGCCTACCTAAATGGCATTGCTGTGTTTAGTTCCACATGGGATGAACACCTGCAACACCTCTGGAGATTGGTAGAGGTCCTGCAGAAGGCAGGCCTCACTATTAAGGCAAGCAAGTGCCAAATAGGGCAGGGTTCTGTGGTGTACTTAGGACACCAGGTGGGGAGTGGCCAGGTGGCACCCCTACAGCCTAAGATTGACACAATTCTGGCTTGGGAGCCTCCCAAGACCCAGACTGAAGTGAGAGCCTTTGGTCTCACAGGATATTACAGGAGGTTTGTTAAGGGATATGGTACCATTGTTACCTCCTTAACCGAGTTGACTCGTAAGAAGCAACCCAGGAAAGTGATCTGGACAGAGGCTTGCCAGAACGCTTTTGATGCCCTTAAGGCTGCCATGTGCACAGCACCTGTGCTGAAGGCACCTGACTACTCCAAGGAGTTTGTTGTGCAAACAGATGCCTCAGTGCATGGTATTGGAGCAGTACTCTCACAGCTTAATGAAGAGGACCTAGATCAACCGTAGCCTTCATTAGCAGGAGGTTACTACCCAGGGAACGTAGGTGGAGTGCATAGAACGTGAAGCGTTTGCTGTGTTCTGGGCACTAAAGAAGCTAAGACCCTACTTGTTTGGGACTCACTTCCGAGTTCAGACCGACCACAGGCCCCTCAGATGGTTAATGCAGATGAGGGGTGAGGATCCAAAACTGTTGAGATGGTCCATTTCCCTACAGGGGATGGACTTTATGGTGGAACACCATCCTGGTACAGAACATGCCAATACTGATGGTCTGTCCAGGTTCTTCCGCCTTAATGATGAGAACTCCCATGAGGTTGGGTAGTTGTTCCCCACTTTCAGCTGGGGGGGACACGTGTTAGACTTTTTCATCCTTGGTGTGGTCTCCCTTAACTTTTTGCCTCTGTTCCCCAGGTTGTTGATGAGTGCTAGACTCTGATTTTGCTGTTTTTGTTCCTCTGGGCACTTTACCACTGCTAACCAGTGCTAAAGTGCAAGTGCTCCTTTACAAAATGTGTATGTAATTGTTTTTTCCATGATTGGCAAATTTGATTTACTAGTAAGTCCCTAGCAAAGTGCACTAGAGGTGCCAGGGCCTGTAAATCAAATGCTACTGGTGGGCCTGCAGCACTGGTTGTGCCACCCACATAAGTAGCTCTGTAATCATGTCTCAGACCTGCCACTGCATTGTCTGTGTGTCCAGTTTTAACTGTAAATTCTACTTGACAAGTGTACCCACTTGCCAGTCCTAAACATTCCCTTTTCTTACATGTAAGACACCCCTAAGGTAGGCCCTAGGTAGCCCCAAGGACAGGGTGCAGTGTATGGTTAAGGTTGGAAAAATAGTAATGTGTTTTATATGTCCTGACAGTGAAATATTGCTAAATTCGTTTTTCACTGTTGCAAGGCCTGTCCCTCTCATAGATTAACATGGGGCTACCTTTAAATCTGATTAAAGTGTAGATTCTCTTTGAGGGCGGATGGACATGTGGAGTTTTTGAGGTCTCTGAGCTCACAATTTAAAAATACATCTTTTAGTAAAGTTGATTTTAAGATTGTGTGTTTGAAAATGCCACTTTTAGAAAGTGAGCATTTTCTTGCTTATACCATTTCTGTGACTCTGCTTAATTGTGGATTTCCTGTCTGGGTCAGTTTGACAGTTGGGATGGTTGCACCTCACACTATACAGTGACACAAAGGGAGCTGGGGTGTAGCCTGCATATCCTGATGAGCCATCTGTGCTAGAAGGGAGGGGAGGAGTGGTCACTTACACCTGAAAGGGCTGTGCCTGCCCTCACACAATGCAGTCTCCAATCCCCTGGTGAGTGTCTGGGGCCTGGCCTGGGCAAGGCAGGATTTCACATCACAAGAGACTGTGCTTCGAAGAAGGCCTACTTCAAAGGAGAAATAGGGTAGAAGAAGAGCACCCAAAACTATAGACTTTAGAACACTTCTGGAAACAAGATGAACCTCTGCCTGAAGAAGAGCTGAAGAGCTGAGGAAAAAGAGCTGCCCTGCCTGTGACTGTGCTTTGTGGAGCTATCCTGCAGTTGCTGCTTCTGCCAGAGTAAGGGGGCAAAGACTGGACTTTGTGTGCCTTCCCTCTTGTGAAGAAATCTCTAAGTGCTTGATTTAGAGCTTGCCTCCTGTTGTTGGAAGTCTCAGGGACAGCGAAGACTTCTCTCTGCCAGCACCTGAAGTCTCTGGAGAGACTCTTACTCTGCCCTGTGGTGCCCATCCAGTTCCCTAGACCCTGAAAGGAGAAGCTGGCAGTCTAAAGAAAAGGAAATCCACGCACAGAGCGCACCGCAGGGAAAAGATTGACGTGACTCCTATCTGCGGCTGAACAAACGACATGCCACCAGCTCTGCAGGTCAAAATCGACGCTTGTCGGAAACCCGGCCGAAGAATCGACACACGGAGCACGAGAAATGATGCGCAGCATCGCTGACGGAGGCTGGGAGATCGCAACCCACGCTGTGTGGTTTTCGGATCATCGTGCGCCTGGATTTCTGACTAAAGTACCGCTGGGCGTGTAAAAACACCTCAAGGCCTGCCGGGACTCGAGAGTGGTGACCGGATCGACGCATCGCTCTCCTGCGGAGAGAAGAAGCAACACACCCGACCCGATGAAAGGAGAAACGACGCAAGGGCCTGTTCGTGAGTGGAATCAATGCATCGCAAGCCCGTTTTAACGCGCACTCGTCCGTGCGGGGTTATTTTTGACACACCCAAGGTACATTTTCACACTAACAGTGTTAGTGTGTGTTTGAAACTGCTTAAAGACTCTTTTTGTATTTGTATTAATAACTTGGCTTGTGTATTGTGGATTTTTGTCATTTTGGTCTTGTTTTGTTTAGATAAATATTTCCTATTTTTCTAAACCTGTGTTGTGTCATTTTGTAGTGTTTTTCATTAAGTTACTGTGTGTGTTGGTACAAATACTTTACAGCTAGCACTCTGAAGTTAAGCCTACTGCTCTGCCAAACTACCAAGGGGGGTAAGCAGGGGTTAGCTGAGGGTGATTCTCGTTTACCCTGACTAGAGGGAGGGTCCTTACTTGAACAGGGGGTAACCTGACTGTCAACCAAAGACTCCATTTCTAACAGAGAGGATGTAACACCCCTCTCCCAAAGGAAATCCTTTGTTCTGCCTTCCTGGACTTGAGCTGCTCAAGCACTAGGAGGGCAGAAACCTGCCTGATAGGTGGCAGCAGCTGGGGCTGCCTGGAAAACCTCAGAAGGCTAGAATGGCAGTACTAGGGGTCCTCCAAGGAGCCCCCAGAGTGCATGGAATCATACAACCAATGCTTGCAAAAGCATTGGGGTATGATTCCAACTTGTTTGATGCCAAACATGCCTATGTTCGGAGTTACTATTACGTGGCTGGACATAGGTAGTGACCTATGTCCAGTACATGCATACAATGGTGTCCCCGCGCTCACGAAGTCTGGGAAAATGGTCCTGGAGGTAATGGGGGTACCCTTGCTAGTGCAGGGCTGCCCTCACACACAGGTACTCTGCTCCCTGCTTAGGGCTGGAGGGCTTGCTATAGGGGTGATTTATAATTGACCTGGTGCAGTGTAAATGGCAGTGAAAGGGTTCATGCACCTGTTCACGCAGGACTTATAAGGGGCACTAGTATGCCAATTTTTGGTGAAATACTGGGTTCCCAGTATGCAGTGACAAAGTTTAGAGGAGAGAGAGCATAATCACTGGAGTCCTGGTTAGCAGGATCCCAGTGAACACAGTCAAGCACACTGACATCAGGCAGAAAATGGGGGTAACCATGGCAAAAGGAGGGTACTTTCCTACAATCGATAGATATGTTTATTGAATGTGACCACAGGCCATCGCATGTGGTGTGTTGTTGGTGTTGTGTAGGACAGTGTTGTGTACACTTCACTGTTCCTGTGCCTGAGGTGAGCAGACGTTTGTTTTGTGTAGTGTTTCAGTGCGGTGTGAATGACCTGCCCAAAGGGGGCATAATGTGTCTGTGCATGTGTCCTACTTTGTGTCTGATTATGATGCTGGACACAATAACAAGTGTACTTGGTGCCCGTAGCGTGACCAACAAATGATGTGGCTGATAGCGAAATGATCTACTGTTTATCCTAATGACACAGGTAGGTGTGTGTATGTACTGGCACTTGTGCCCGTTGCAGCGTGGATTTTGTGCTCCATTGATGATCATCAGCAGAGACAGGACGTGTGTGATGGGTT
The DNA here is from genome assembly GCF_031143425.1 of Pleurodeles waltl. NCBI lineage: Eukaryota > Metazoa > Chordata > Amphibia > Caudata > Salamandridae > Pleurodeles > Pleurodeles waltl. The sequence continues at coordinate 354,352,001 of NC_090438.1, forward strand.
CCATGGCGGCAACAGACGTGTGAGGTTGCCTTTAGCTGAGTATCTTCCTGTATACTCCTCATTTCTGTCTGCTGAGACATGGTGGTTGGACCGCCACAATCACATTGGCAGTGTGCAACCTCATCATGCGTCCAGCAGAAACACTGAGTTGCCGGCCTGTTTGTGCTGCCTCATGACTGCGGCATTCTGTGCTGCCTGGTGGTGCTGGCGGGACTGTGGATGTCTTTGCCACATAGGCTCACATGACTCATAATACGGCGGTCCGACCGCCAACCCGATGGTGGTCCGACCACCCACACCGTCATGGCAGTCCATGGACCACCAAAGTAGTAATGAGGGCCTAAATTTATAGGTGTTAAATTATTGTTGGAAACAGTCCACCTGGCCTTTCAGAAATCTAAACAATTTAGCAATGATTTGAATATTATTTTGTGAGGAGAAGGATTGAATTGAATTAAACACAGATATGCACCAATTACTGATTGGTTGCAATCTCAAACGAATCTAACACTCTTCCATTTATAAATGGTAACATACAAATAAAATCAACATATTCGAGCTGCAAGCTGTAAACAGGATAATGAATGCACAGGATGTGGGACTGCTCAAAAATAAAATATTTTTTTTAATTAGACTTTTTTATGTATAGAGGCAGTTTCTATTCTCGCATGGGTCGATGGGAGAAAAGGAAAAAGAGAATACAATCCGTTGGAAACGTTTGGTGTGTTTTAGTTTATTCGTGCGAGTTCAATAATTACCCAGAAAAGGAAAGCAGAATACCCCCTCTCCGTGACTGCTGAATAGACATGTACATTTACAGTTTAAAAAATGTGTCTGGCCTTTGAACATTGGATAGAAGCTACTAGCCTGTAAGCTGCAATTAATGTATGTTGTGCTAACTACATATGATCTGTATTATACTGGGCTATGCATACTACCGTAAGCTGTGGTTTTTCTGTGTGTGTCTGAGCATTTAAGCTTATATTTAAAGGCAACTCAACAAAAGTGAAATAGGTTGCCCACTTATACACGGTGGTGACTTCTGGCTCTCCCAGGGTAGATTAAGTGAATGATATCCCCATGTACAAGGAGAATTTCCTTCATCTGCTGTTGTAATTTCTTCTAATCAGGAGCAAATTGCTCTGGAGGGAACCACACCGATAGAATGACAGCAACCTGTTTGGTGTTGAGCATGAAGAGGATCTGATGTTGGGATTCTGATGAGTTATCTGTTTGGCTGGTAACTGGTTATTCTTTAAGAAATATACATTGGACTTTTAATGAGTAGCCATTACTAAAGGCACTTAACCTTAATTTGAATATGGCCATCAGTTTTGTTGCTCGTCAACATGCAGGATACCTAATTCTGAACGTTTGAAAGCAGATAGGTATACTTCTTCGGAACACAGACAGATAATGTATCTGTGACTGGAATCTGACACAAATTGGACAGTTGCTATTGGGTGTATTGTAGTTGGGAGCATCAATAAATGTAAAAAAGAAAAATGTAGTGACCACACAAAAAGAGGTATTTTCTCATACTGTGTAACAAAGTACTTGTCTTTTCTAAAAATAAGTTCTGTGCTGGACATTGATTTTATTATGCTGCTGGGCGTGGTGTGTAGTGCTGAGCACATGTACCCCGCCCTGACCACCAAAGAATCCTATAACTGCTCGCCATTGTTACCAGTGAGAGTTAAGTGATGGAAGGGTTGTACATGGCTCATTTTGCAGCATTATGGTAGGACAGATCCCCATGACAACAAAACCAAACAACCCCAGCCCAGATGTAAGTGTTTGTTCCGTGGCCTTCTGACCTGGGTCTGCTAGCATCCAAAACTTCAGCCTCAGGAAGTGTGTTTCTCCATTCATTCTAGTATCTTAAAGTCTATTTCTGGAAAGTTCATATCCTTTAAGTATTCATCTTGTTTGGTGTCACACCTAGTTTCCACCTTGTATAGTTAAGGTTTATAATAAAAAATCCTTCCCTATAACATTTGTCAAAGACGTTAGGCTTGTCCCTGTTCTAGACTACTGATCGAATTATGAGTATCCAGTGTTTTCAATCTGTAAACCTAGACAGAGTCTATCAGCTTTTTCCATTGTAGAGTTGTTTTGAGCATATTATTTGCCCGTGGGTTTCCCTAAACAGTAAAATCTCCAACTCAGCTCTGGCCTTCTGCAACTCCTTATAACATCAAGTCTATGTCCTGATTAAAACCTATTGTATGCGCTGCTCTAAATCTGTGTATGCGGTGCTCTAAACTTGCCTTCTTGGCCATATACATAGCTATCTGTGATCCCAGTGTGCTGAAGGAATAACAAGAAGAAAACAGTTTAAAAACAAAACAAAAAAAACACAAAAATAAATAAATACCTAGATATTTGAAACTGTAGCTGGGAACTTTATGTTGTGTGGGCGTTAACATAGGATGGTCATTAATGGATATATAAAGATGTACTTGGCATTTTCAGATATATTGTAATTAGTATGAATGTTTATGGTCCACAATACATGTTCCTTTGCATTCCATGACTGCACCGTACGTGATAGTGCATCATTTAAAATCCTGATAATGGTTACAAATATGAGGCAACCCGATTGTCACAATATTTCCATTACCAGTGGCTTCTAAATCAGGTGGGTGGTCAGCTATTCTTGAAAAAAGCAGAATAAAGTTAATTTCAAAAGACAGAGACTGAAGGAATGGGTCATGAGGTTTATACCGAGCATCAGGCTGAACAGCATTGTCGCTCTTTAGTTTGTGACTTCATATAGGATTAGATCATCAGCCATCAGAAGATATTATTCATGAAACGAAAATGGTTAATACAGCTGGACACTTTCGGTTAATCACTTGCTCCATCAGTTGCCTTCCCTTCTTGTGACTGTAATTCACACAAAACGGTAGATGTGCAAAATCATACTCAAAAGAACTTTCTGCAATATTGTAGAGAAAGTAGAAAAGGGGCTGCGCACTTTCAAATCCATCACCAATGGCTTGGACATCATTCTGCGGCGGCGCGGCCGAAATCTGCAAAACACCTTCTTAGAGAGCTAAAATGACTTCAGAATGGAAATAATATGTGGCATTTTCAATTTGCTCTTTTATTTAACGTGAAGACATCGATGGCATGAGATGAGAAAGAAAAAAGCCATGGCCCTGCCGCAGCTGCACCTTGCGTGCAGCACTATATGCCCAGAATGCAGCTGCTACGTGAGGCATGCCACTTGTGTGAGGCATGTCACTTGTGTAGTGTTCTCAGTGTAAGAATGCACCAGGGTGGGTCCTTCCTTGGTTTACACCCCTCACAGGCTCCAGTTACGGACATGTGGCCAGTGTCTATTGATGAGTGACCAGGACTGTTTCTGCATGCCTCTTTACGAAATGCTTACCAACCGCAACACAGCCGTGTCACTTTTAAGTAATGCCCCAAAAATTCAAGTCCTGACCAATTTCATTCACGAGTATTCATTTCCTCTGGGCCAAAATGGTCACCGTCATTATTACGAGTATGTAGCGGTTAATATCTTATTATCAAAAAGATGTCAGTATTAAACATAGTGGCAACTAAAGATGCCACGTTTTTTAGCAGATTTGAGACTTGTCTGTAGTATATGTGTACAATCTATTTGTGTTCCATTCTCCTCATACACACTGTGATGTTAATTCCTATTATTTTGTGATATCGTGTCCGTTCTTATCTTTTTACTGTATTTGTATCGTTATTCTCAGGGTGTCTTCCGTGCCACAAGTGTTTCAGTGAGGAAGGTCATCTGCTTTTAATAGACCCTGGCCCACTCGCCTGTGTAATCCACACCCAACCGAAAAGGCTTGTGTGCGCCTTAAAATAGCACCCTCTCTCTAAACCTCGCTTCACTCCTCCGGGGACTTTTATTTGTGTCTGTTTATCATTTTGCCAACGTGCGGCCAGGTTCCATCATGAAGGTCGGGGTGGCAGCTCTGTGCGCGGGGATTGTCGGTGGTGTTGGCGTTCTGCTGTTTCTTACAGCTTTTGGAACAGATTATTGGTTGCTAGCAACAGAGGACTGTGGGATCTTTGAATCGGAACAAGTCATTTTGCCGTCTGGAAAGGTAAATAAAACCTTCAGAATTATGGTTACAATACCACTGAGGACTGTTTTTTTTTAAATATATTAAATAAATATACGCCGCGCTGCTGTGAAGTTAAACATTCTTTGAGGAGCTCAAAAATTACATTTAAATCAGCCTACCATGTGAAGAAGCATCCTGCAGGATTAGTAAACAGACAGCTGCGAAGGAGCTGATAGATCTCACATATTTTAGCTTGAAAAGATTTTTTCAACAGCGTTTGTGTTTGTCATTTTTTTCAATCGTGTCTTTTAAATGAAATACTGGATTTTTTTCAGCGTCTTGATTTTCAGCAGCTTCCTAATGTTCACAAGATTAGTGGAAAAATGCGTGACGGATTCAAACAGTACGAAACGACCTTTTAGGTCACACAAGCAAATACAAACATTTTCCAGATTTGATCTTTAAGGAAATGTCTGATTTGTGTTTGTTGTCTTTCCGATACATTTCAGTTTACAGAGGGAAACCAATGTGGGATTTTTTTAAATTTGAAATGAAATTCAATGGGAAAAAAACAGAGACTGAAGGGACGTTGTAGTTAGATGACATTTTAAATACGAAAACATACTGAAATTGGCTTTGTTTGTTATAATCCAGTGAGCTAACTATAATTTGTACACCTGCCATGTCCTGCATATGAACTCACGATTACATCACTCAGAACATCTTCAATTGCATCATTGATCCATCCCTGATGACACGGATGGCATCAGCCATCCTGCTAATTGAAAATGCTGTACTGCCCTTTTTAAAAGATTTTTCTCAGTGGTCACACAGCACTCCTGTGGGAACCCGATACACATAACGTTTTTTAATTTTAGCCCCATCGGTAGGGGGTCAGGGCATCCTTACTCTGCCCCATTGTATCTTTTTAAAAAAACATTTTCAGGACAGGAGACTGAGTCCCCAAGTCCTTCAGTGGTGGCCACAAAATTTCTGTCAGTGAGGCAGCCAGGCAATCAGAGCACTCATTCCCAAAAATACCCTTTGCCAATTATAGTGCTTAAACATATGAATTTAAACCTGTCAATCTAGCCATGCATTTTGAACCTTAATTTCTAAAAAAAAAAACAAGTGAACAGATTTAGACCAAATCACAAGAAGCTGCTTCCTAGGTAATGATCTAGCTTTCAGGCAAATTTGTTATAATTCCATTCAGCTGTTTTGACTGTTGCGCCTTTTAAAATTCCAAGTGGAAATTGCATGAGAAAATTGCATTTTCTGGCTCCTCCTTTTTATTGACCATCATTGGATGGATTACTCCAAAATTTACCAGGAAGTTGCTGAGGTGGATGGGCTTTCTTTGTGGGAAAGTTTCATGAAGATTCGCCCAACTGTGCTAAAATTAATAGCATAATAGTAAACACTTTTCCTATGAAATGTCTGGCCTAGTTATAACTACACAGTGGTGACCCCACCATTTGTAATATACGTATTTATATACCGAGAAACATTTTTGAAATACACTACTGCCAAAACAACTAATCTCAGTCTAGAAAGAATTCTCTTTATGATTTAGTGTAAATCAATTCAGTAATTTTTAAGAAATTAAGGTTGAAAAATGTTTGTATATCTGGGTGGTTGGGTTTGCAAAATGCTCACAAAAGTTTGCAAGCACAACATCAAAAATAGAGCGCTTTGATTGGCCCTGGGGGCTTTTCCCCTTAGGGCCAATTCTCTCCTGTGGGAGCAAGGGTTCTACAGGAGCGAGTTGAGGCTACCATCACAGGACTCTAGGGACTCAGTGAGAACATCAACAGATCAGCGTCCAATGAAAGCAAGCGCTGAGTTGAAAGACAAGCTTTCAGTGCATGTTCGAATGAGCACCAGAGGTACCGAAACATGGGCTGCACACAATGCAAAACAGGTCTAAATGACAGTGTCCAGTCACACTCCAATTGCTCCAAGAGTGTTGCTCCAAAGTACTGCATCATGCGTTCACAACACAGTTGGGCTGGTGGAAGCGCCTTCAGTCCTCCTTGTTGCGGTGGGACAGCCATTGCGCAGAAAAAGTAGCAATAGCAGAATGCCACCTATTATAGCCAAAGTTACAGGAAATCCCCCCAAAATACTGGAGAATATTGAATGGATGGCTGAAGGTATTATGCTGAATATAGAGGAGAAGGTGCAAACAAAACCAGAACCAACAGTGTTGGACCTGGCTTTTTGACAGGGACATCCCCAAACTTTTTGCCTCCTTCCTCCTATTTTTTCTGACCTGTTGTTGTTGGCTTTTGACCTCTGGGCACTTTTACCACTGCTAACCAGTGCTAAAGTGCATATGCTCTCTGTGTAAATTGTACTACTGATTGGTTTATCCATGATTGACTATTTAATTTACTTGTAAGTCCCTGGCAGAGTGCACTACATGTGCCTAGGGCAGGTAGATTAAATGCTACTAGTGGGCCTGCAGCACTGGTTGTGCCACCCACCTCAGTAGCCCCTTAACCCTGTCTCAGGCCTGCCATTGCAAGGCCTGTGTGAGCAGTTTCACTGCCACTTCGACTTGGCATTTAAAAGTACTTGCCAAGCCTAGAACTCCCCTTTTACTACATATAAGTCATCCCTAATGTGTGCCCTAGGTAACCCCTAGAGCAGGGTGCTGTGTAGGTAAAAGACAGGACATGTACCTGTGTAGTTATATGTCCTGGTAATGTAAAACTCCTAAATTCGTTTTTACACTACTGTGAGGCCTGCTCCTTTCATAGGCTAACATTGGGGCTGCTCTCATACATTGTTGAAGTGGCAGCTGCTGATCTGAAAGGAGCAGGAAGGTCATATTTAGTATGGCCAGAATGGTAATATAAAATCCCGCTGACTGGTGAAGTCGGATTTAATATTACTATTCTAGAAATGCCACTTTTAGAAAGTGAGCATTTCTTTGCACTAAAACCTTGTTGTGCCCTTCAATCCACGTCTGGCTAGGTTTAGTTGACAGCTCCTTGTGCATTCACTCAGACACACCCCAAACACAGGGTACTCAGCCTCACTTGCATACATCTGCATTTTGAATGGGTCTTCCTGGGCTGGGAGGGTGGAGAGCCTGCCCTCACACAAAGGACTGCCACACCCCCTACTGGGACTCTGGCAGACAGGATTGAACTGAAAGGGGGCTTGGTGCATTTCTGAGACACTCTTTGAAGTCACCCCCACTTCAAAGGCACAACTTAGTATAAAACAGGGCCTCTGCCCTACCTCATCAGACACTTGCTGGAGAAGAAACCTGAACCAGAAACTACATCCTGCCAAGAAGAACTGCCTGGCTGCTCAAAGGACTCACCTGTCTGCTTTCTACAAAGGACTGCTGCCTTGCTGTTGCCCTGCTGCCTTGCTGAACTCTTGTCTGGCTGTGAAAGTGCTCTCCAAGGGCTTGGATAGAGCTTGCCTCCTGTTCCTTGAAGTCTCAGGGCCAAAAAGACTTCCCTCTTTTACTTGGACGCTCAGTGCGCCGAAAATTTCGACGCACAGCTTGTTTCGCGGCGAGAAAAACGCCGCACTCCGACGCTGATCAACGCGATGCTCTGGGGACGATCGAAGATCCGACGCACGGCCTCGCAAGGACAACGCCGCCCGACCTCTAGAGGAGAAATCGACGCGACGCCTGCCGTGAGATCGTAATTTCAACGCGCAGCCCCGCAGATCGAAGTCTAGAGGAGAAATCGACGCGACGCCTGCCGTGAGATCGTAATTTCGACGCGCAGCCCCGCAGACCGACGCGCAGCCGGAGAACAAGCAGGAAAATCCACGCACAGACCCGGGACATCTGGTAATCCCCGCGATCCACACAAAGAGACTGTCCACGCGCCGGAAAACGACGCCGACTTCCCCGCGTGGAAAATAACGACGGAAGTCCGTGTGTGCTGAGGAGAAATCGACGCACACACCCGTTTTCCACGCACCTCTTCTCCTGTGGCCCTCTGAGGAGATTTTCCACCAGAAACCAGGTACTTGTGCTTGAAAGAGACTTTGTTTATATTCTAAAGACTTAAGACACTTTCTATCACTTTTCAGTGATATCTTTACAAATTCATATTGCAACTTTGATCGTTTTGACCTGAAGATACCCAGATAAATATTATATATTTTTCTAAATACTGTGTGGTGTATTTTTGTGGTGTTATGCTATGGTGTTGTATGATTTATTGCACAAATGCTTTACACATTGCCTTCTAAGTTAAGCCTGACTGCTCGTGCCAAGCTACCGGAGGGTGAGCACAGGCTGATTTTGGATTGTGTGTGACTTACCCTGACTAGAGTGAGGGTTCTTGCTTGGACAGAGGGCAACCTGACTGCCAACCAAAAACCCCATTTCTAACATTGGTGGCAGCGGTGGGATGGAAGAACTAGATGAGTTTCTTGAAAGGGCTGAGGCAGCGAGTCTCTTAGCCCTGGAGGAAGAAAAGATTGCAGCTCAAGAGCTGAGCTGTAAAGAGCTGAAACTGGAGGCCGGAAGGGCTGAGTCCAGTTCAGATGGTGGCAGCAAAAATCTTGCATCTAGTACTGCTGAAGAAGGGCACAAGCCCAGAGATGTGGTGCCCAACTTGAAGAAGGGAGTTGACACACCCCAGGCAGTTCAAGGGTATGAGGTAGTTCCCGTTATGCACAGGGTCCCTGAGAAGGATTGGGGAACTGGCACAGGGAGTCATATTCCTACTGGGGGGAGGGACACTTTACTGACTCTAGCAGAGAGTGACAGAGAAAAGGGTTCCCCCCTGGTGGACGTCCTGGATATAGAGTGTAGAGACATCCCAGAAGAGTATGGGTTGAGTGTCAGGGACAGACAGATACTGTCTCACCAGTCTCAGGAGGGTGAAGTAGAGTGCTTTTCCAAGGTTGAGTTACTGGGTGGTTGGGTGAAGGGTACTGTGGTTAATACATGTGAAGGGCAGAATGATGTAATTGCTGGAGAGCATATGTCTGGTCCTTATTTTCCAGAGCTACGCCAACACAAGGTGGAGTGTGAGTTCTCTGACCCCAGGGAACTTACAATGGAGGCAGACTTCTGGGTGAGTACCAGAGAGTCTGAAGAGGCATTTGGGGGTGCTCCTGAAGGGAGTGGTCTAGGTGGTTCCCAACCGAGTGTGGTGGGAAAGGATTGTAGTGTCCCAGGTAGGTCCCAGGTCCTAGAGGGTTCCATGAGGGAACACCAGGAGGGAAGCCTAGCCTGTACCGTAGGGCCACCTTTTGAGGGAAGCCCCGCAGTGTCAGAAGAACTTGGGGGGGTGACTGTAGCCAGCATCCCAACAGTTCTGGTGTCTGGCAGTACCCCTCCGAGTGAGGGGGTGCAGAAGTCCAGACATAGGGTTAAGAGGGGGTTGCAGACCCCAGTGGAGGACCTTGAGAGTCAGGGGACAGCTCTGAGAGCAGAGCCCCCCAGGAATGACCCAGGTGAAACCGTTTCTGGTTTGGGGGAAACCCAGACTCTGCCGGATGGGCAGAGGCCGGGAGACCTGCGCCAACCAGACTCTTGTGTGACCCTTGGGGACGGTATGTCCCTTGTGGGGGGTGAGAGTGCCCCACAGGAAGTCCTGGCATGCCAGGCAAAGATTCAACCTCAGGGTGGTGACTCTAGGTTGGATACCCAAGTTCAGAGGTTAAACTCTGACCTGGTGGGAGGTAGATGTGCCTCCCAAGAAGTCCTGCTGTGCCAGGCAATTGTCCAACCTCAGGGTGTTGACTCTGGGTTGGATAACCAGGTTCAGAGGTTAAACTCTGACCTGATGGGGGGTAGGTGTGCCCCCCAGAAAGTCCTGGCGTGCCAGGCAATTGCCCAACCTCAGGGTGGTGACCCTGGGTTGGGGAACCAGGCTTAGCGGTTAAACTCTGACCTAGTGGGAGGTAGGTGTGCCTCCCTGGAAGTCCTGGCCTGCCAGGCAATGGTTAAACTTCAGGGTGATGACTCTGGATTGGCTAACCAGGTTCAGGGGATAAACTCTGACCTGTTGTGGGGTAGGTGTGCCCCCCAGAAAGTCCTGGTGTACCAGGCAGTGGTCCAACCTCAGAGTGCTGGCTCTGGGTTGGATAACCTGGTTCAGAGGTTAAACTCTGACCTGGTGGGGGGTAGGTGTGCCCCCCAGAAAGTCCTGGCATGCCAGGCAATTGTTCAACCTCATGGTGGTGACCCTGGGTTGGAGAACCAGGTTCAGAGGTTAACCTCTGACCTGGTGGGAGGTAGGCGTGCCTCCCAGAAAGTCCTGGTGTGCCAGGCAGTTGGCCAACCTCAGGGTGGTGACTCTGGGTTGGATACCCAGGTTCAGAGGTTAAACTCTGACCTGGTGGGAGGTAGGTGTGCCTCCCAAGAAGTCCTGCTGTGCCAGGCAAGTGTCCAACCTCAGGGTGTTGACTCTGGGTTGGATGACCAGGTTCAGAGGTTAAACTCTGACCTGGTGGGGGGTAGGTGTGCCCCCCAGAAAGTCCTGGCGTGCCAGGCAATTGCCCAACCTCAGGGTGGTGACCCTAGGTTGTGGCACCAGGCTCAGAGGTTAAACTCTGACCTGGTGGGAGGTAGGTGTGCCTCCCTGGAAGTCCTGGTGTACCAGGCAGTTGTCCAACCTCAGGGTGCTGACTCTGGGTTGGATAACCGGGTTCAGAGGTTAAACTCTGACCTGGTGGGGGGTAGGTGTGCCCCCCAGAAAGCCCTGGCGTGCCAGGCAGTTGCCCAACCTCAGGGTGGTGACCCTAGGTTGGAGAACCAGGTCCAGAGGTTAAACTCTGACCTGGTGGAGGGTCAGTGTGCCCTCCAGGAAGTCCTGGCGTGCCAGGCAATTGTTCAACTTCAGGGTGGTGACTCTGAGTCGAATGGCCAAGTTCAGAGGTTAAACTCTGACCTGGTGGAGGGTCAGTGTGCCCTCCAGGAAGTCCTGGCGTGCCAGGCAATTGTTCAACTTCAGGGTGGTGACTCTGAGTTGAATGGTCAGGTGCAGAGGTTAAACTCTGACCTGGTGGGGGGTAGGTGTGCCCCCCAGGAAGTCCTGGTTTGCCAGGCAGTGATCCAGTCTGAGGGTACAGACCCTGGGCTGGAAGACCAGGTTCAGGGTGTCCCCCCGGACCTGGAGGGAGGGGCTACTGATAACAGTGCCCCTACCACGTTGTCTTCTGAGGAGGCCACTCCTAGTTGGAGGGTGCTGGACCCCACAGGGGAGGGCAGGGGGAGGGAAGCCTCACCCCGGGCCCTAGTCCAACCTGAAGGTACAGGCCCCAGGTTGGAGGGCCAGTTGCAGGTTAACAGCCCTGCACTGGTGGAGGAATGGTACAGGGCGACTTCTGTAAGCACCCTGACCATGTTGGACTCTGGGGGTACCGCTCCAGGAGGGAGGGTACAGAGCCTCAGAGGGGAGGACCAGGGTCAGGCTGTCATCCCTGACCTGGTGGAAGGGAGAGTGGTTAAAGGGTGCCCAGCACCTGGGGCTACCGCCCGTCACTCTCCACAGCCACAGTGGTTGGAGAGCTTTGAGAGGCCTGGGGCCTGGCTCTCATCCCTGGCAGCTGTCAGTAATCACTGTGGCTTGCTGTCCGGGTGGACAGAGTTATCCCTGGGGAGGGGACAAGTGTCACACCCCGGGGGTAGAGTGGGCAACACCACTGTGTTGGTCGTGGTGGTACTATCCTGCTCCTGGGATACATCTGTGAGCAAAGTAAGGTTAGGTGCTGCACAGATGGGATCCGCAGGTAAGGAGAAAGGTTCCCCATGGGTTGGCTTAGTGGGCCCTGAGAGTATGGACAGAGTGATCCAATTGGAGTCAGGAAGGCGAAGAACTGGAGCATGCCCCTGCTGTTGTGGGCCTGGGTCCTTGTTCTGTCGCCTCAAACAGGGAAGTACATCAGGATAGTGATTGTTCTCCCCTGGCTTTAGGCTGGTAGGGGGTCATGTTGGACCTGGCTTTTTGACAGGGACATCCCCAAACTTTTTGCCTCCTTCCTCCTATTTTTTCTGACCTGTTGTTGTTGGCTTTTGACCTCTGGGCACTTTTACCACTGCTAACCAGTGCTAAAGTGCATATGCTCTCTGTGTAAATTGTACTACTGATTGGTTTATCCATGATTGACTATTTAATTTACTTGTAAGTCCCTGGCAGAGTGCACTACATGTGCCTAGGGCAGGTAGATTAAATGCTACTAGTGGGCCTGCAGCACTGGTTGTGCCACCAACCTCAGTAGCCCCTTAACCCTGTCTCAGGCCTGCCATTGCAAGGCCTGTGTGTGCAGTTTCACTGCCACTTCGACTTGGCATTTAAAAGTACTTGCCAAGCCTAGAACTCCCCTTTTACTACATATAAGTCATCCCTAATGTGTGCCCTAGGTAACCCCTAGAGCAGGGTGCTGTGTAGGTAAAAGGCAGGACATGTACCTGTGTAGTTATATGTCCTGGTAGTGTAAAACTCCTAAATTCGTTTTTACACTACTGTGAGGCCTGCTCCTTTCATAGGCTAACATTGGGGCTGCTCTCATACATTGTTGAAGTGGCAGCTGCTGATCTGAAAGGAGCAGGAAGGTCATATTTAGTATGGCCAGAATGGTAATATAAAATCCTGCTGACTGGTGAAGTCGGATTTAATATTACTATTCTAGAAATGCCACTTTTAGAAAGTGAGCATTTCTTTGCACTAAAACCTTGTTGTGCCCTTCAATCCACGTCTGGCTAGGTTTAGTTGACAGCTCCTTGTGCATTCACTCAGACACACCCCAAACACAGGGTACTCAGCCTCACTTGCATAAATCTGCATTTTGAATGGGTCTTCCTGGGCTGGGAGGGTGGAGGGCCTGCCCTCACACAAAGGACTGCCACACCCCCTACTGGGACTCTGGCAGACAGGATTGAACTGAAAGGGGGCTTGGTGCATTTCTGAGACACTCTTTGAAGTCACCCCCACTTCAAAGGCACAACTTAGTATAAAACAGGGCCTCTGCCCTACCTCATCAGACACTTGCTGGAGAAGAAACCTGAACCAGAAACTACATCCTGCCAAGAAGAACTGCCTGGCTGCTCAAAGGACTCACCTGTCTGCTTTCTACAAAGGACTGCTGCCTTGCTGTTGCCCTGCTGCCTTGCTGAACTCTTGTCTGGCTGTGAAAGTGCTCTCCAAGGGCTTGGATAGAGCTTGCCTCCTGTTCCTTGAAGTCTCAGGGCCAAAAAGACTTCCCTCTTTTACTTGGACGCTCCGTGCGCCGAAAATTTCGACGCACAGCTTGTTTCGCGGCGAGAAAAACGCCGCACTCCGACGCTGATCAACGCAACGCTCTGGGGACGATCGAAGATCCGACGCACGGCCTCGCAAGGACAACGCCGCCCGACCTCTAGAGGAGAAATCGACGCGACGCCTGCCGTGAGATCGTAATTTCAACGCGCAGCCCCGCAGATCGAAGTCTAGAGGAGAAATCGACGCGACGCCTGCCGTGAGATCGTAATTTCGACGCGCAGCCCCGCAGACGACGCGCAGCCGGAGAACAAGCAGGAAAATCCATGCACAGACCCGGGACATCTGGTAATCCCGCGATCCACAGAAAGAGACTGTCCACGCGCCGGAAAACGACGCCGACTTCCCCGCGTGGAAAATAACGACGCAAGTCCGTGTATGCTGAGGAGAAATCGACGCACACACCCGTTTTCCACGCACCTCTTCTCCTGTGGCCCTCTGAGGAGATTTTCCACCAGAAACCAGGTACTTGTGCTTGAAAGAGACTTTGTTTATATTCTAAAGACTTAAGACACTTTCTATCACTTTTCAGTGATATCTTTACAAATTCGTATTGCAACTTTGATCGTTTTGACCTGAAGATACCCAGATAAATATTATATATTTTTCTAAATACTGTGTGGTGTATTTTTGTGGTGTTATGCTATGGTGTTGTATGATTTATTGCACAAATGCTTTACACATTGCCTTCTAAGTTAAGCCTGACTGCTCGTGCCAAGCTACCGGAGGGTGAGCACAGGCTGATTTTGGATTGTGTGTGACTTACCCTGACTAGAGTGAGGGTTCTTGCTTGGACAGAGGGCAACCTGACTGCCAACCAAAAACCCCATTTCTAACATTGGTGGCAGCGGTGGGATGGAAGAACTAGATGAGTTTCTTGAAAGGGCTGAGGCAGCGAGTCTCTTAGCCCTGGAGGAAGAAAAGATTGCAGCTCAAGAGCTGAGCTGTAAAGAGCTGAAACTGGAGGCCGGAAGGGCTAAGTCCAGTTCAGATGGTGGCAGCAAAAATCTTGCATCTAGTACTGCTGAAGAAGGGCACAAGCCCAGAGATGTGGTGCCCAACTTGAAGAAGGGAGTTGACACACCCCAGGCAGTTCAAGGGTATGAGGTAGTTCCCGTTATGCACAGGGTCCCTGAGAAGGATTGGGGAACTGGCACAGGGAGTCATATTCCTACTGGGGGGAGGGACACTTTACTGACTCTAGCAGAGAGTGACAGAGAAAAGAGTTCCCCCCTGGTGGACGTCCTGGATATAGAGTGTAGAGACATCCCAGAAGAGTATGGGTTGAGTGTCAGGGACAGACAGATACTGTCTCACCAGTCTCAGGAGGGTGAAGTAGAGTGCTTTTCCAAGGTTGAGTTACTGGGTGGTTGGGTGAAGGGTACTGTGGTTAATACATGTGAAGGGCAGAATGATGTAATTGCTGGAGAGCATATGTCTGGTCCTTATTTTCCAGAGCTACGCCAACACAAGGTGGAGTGTGAGTTCTCTGACCCCAGGGAACTTACAATGGAGGCAGACTTCTGGGTGAGTACCAGAGAGTCTGAAGAGGCATTTGGGGGTGCTCCTGAAGGGAGTGGTCTAGGTGGTTCCCAACCGAGTGTGGTGGGAAAGGATTGTAGTGTCCCAGGTAGGTTCCAGGTCCTAGAGGGTTCCATGAGGGAACACCAGGAGGGAAGCCTAGCCTGTACCGTAGGGCCACCTTTTGAGGGAAGCCCCGCAGTGTCAGAAGAACTTGGGGGGGTGACTGTAGCCAGCATCCCAACAGTTCTGGTGTCTGGCAGTACCCCTCCGAGTGAGGGGGTGCAGAAGTCCAGACATAGGGTTAAGAGGGGGTTGCAGACCCCAGTGGAGGACCTTGAGAGTCAGGGGACAGCTCTGAGAGCAGAGCCCCCCAGGAATGACCCAGGTGAAACCGTTTCTGGTTTGGGGGAAACCCAGACTCTGCCGGATGGGCAGAGGCCGGGAGACCTGCGCCAACCAGACTCTTGTGTGACCCTTGGGGACGGTATGTCCCTTGTGGGGGGTGAGAGTGCCCCACAGGAAGTCCTGGCATGCCAGGCAAAGATTCAACCTCAGGGTGGTGACTCTAGGTTGGATACCCAGGTTCAGAGGTTAAACTCTGACCTGGTGGGAGGTAGATGTGCCTCCCAAGAAGTCCTGCTGTGCCAGGCAATTGTCCAACCTCAGGGTGTTGACTCTGGGTTGGATAACCAGGTTCAGAGGTTAAACTCTGACCTGATGGGGGGTAGGTGTGCCCCCCAGAAAGTCCTGGCGTGCCAGGCAATTGCCCAACCTCAGGGTGGTGACCCTGGGTTGGGGAACCAGGCTCAGCGGTTAAACTCTGACCTAGTGGGAGGTAGGTGTGCCTCCCTGGAAGTCCTGGCCTGCCAGGCAATGGTTCAACTTCAGGGTGATGACTCTGGATTGGCTAACCAGGTTCAGGGGATAAACTCTGACCTGTTGTGGGGTAGGTGTGCCCCCCAGAAAGTCCTGGTGTACCAGGCAGTGGTCCAACCTCAGAGTGCTGGCTCTGGGTTGGATAACCTGGTTCAGAGGTTAAACTCTGACCTGGTGGGGGGTAGGTGTGCCCCCCAGAAAGTCCTGGCATGCCAGGCAATTGTTCAACCTCATGGTGGTGACCCTGGGTTGGAGAACCAGGTTCAGAGGTTAACCTCTGACCTGGTGGGAGGTAGGTGTGCCTCCCAGAAAGTCCTGGTGTGCCAGGCAGTTGGCCAACCTCAGGGTGGTGACTCTGGGTTGGATACCCAGGTTCAGAGGTTAATCTCTGACCTGGTGGGAGGTAGGTGTGCCTCCCAAGAAGTCCTGCTGTGCCAGGCAAGTGTCCAACCTCAGGGTGTTGACTCTGGGTTGGATGACCAGGTTCAGAGGTTAAACTCTGACCTGGTGGGGGGTAGGTGTGCCCCCCAGAAAGTCCTGGCGTGCCAGGCAATTGCCCAACCTCAGGGTGGTGACCCTGGGTTGGGGCACCAGGCTCAGAGGTTAAACTCTGACCTGGTGGGAGGTAGGTGTGCCTCCCTGGAAGTCCTGGTGTACCAGGCAGTTGTCCAACCTCAGGGTGCTGACTCTGGGTTGGATAACCGGGTTCAGAGGTTAAACTCTGACCTGGTGGGGGGTAGGTGTGCCCCCCAGAAAGCCCTGGCGTGCCAGGCAGTTGCCCAACCTCAGGGTGGTGACCCTAGGTTGGAGAACCAGGTCCAGAGGTTAAACTCTGACCTGGTGGAGGGTCAGTGTGCCCTCCAGGAAGTCCTGGCGTGCCAGGCAATTGTTCAACTTCAGGGTGGTGACTCTGAGTCGAATGGCCAAGTTCAGAGGTTAAACTCTGACCTGGTGGAGGGTCAGTGTGCCCTCCAGGAAGTCCTGGCGTGCCAGGCAATTGTTCAACTTCAGGGTGGTGACTCTGAGTTGAATGGTCAGGTGCAGAGGTTAAACTCTGACCTGGTGGGGGGTAGGTGTGCCCCCCAGGAAGTCCTGGTTTGCCAGGCAGTGATCCAGTCTGAGGGTACAGACCCTGGGCTGGAAGACCAGGTTCAGGGTGTCCCCCCGGACCTGGAGGGAGGGGCTACTGATAACAGTGCCCCTACCACGTTGTCTTCTGAGGAGGCCACTCCTAGTTGGAGGGTGCTGGACCCCAGAGGGGAGGGCAGGGGGAGGGAAGCCTCACCCCGGGCCCTAGTCCAACCTGAAGGTACAGGCCCCAGGTTGGAGGGCCAGTTGCAGGTTAACAGCCCTGCACTGGTGGAGGAATGGTACAGGGCGACTTCTGTAAGCACCCTGACCATGTTGGACTCTGGGGGTACCGCTCCAGGAGGTAGGGTACAGAGCCTCAGAGGGGAGGACCAGGGTCAGGCTGTCATCCCTGACCTGGTGGAAGGGAGAGTGGTTAAAGGGTGCCCAGCACCTGGGGCTACCGCCCTCCACTCTCCACAGCCACAGTGGTTGGAGAGCTTTGAGAGGCCTGGGGCCTGGCTCTCATCCCTGGCAGCTGTCAGTAATCACTGTGGCTTGCTGTCCGGGTGGACAGAGTTATCCCTGGGGAGGGGACAAGTGTCACACCCCGGGGGTAGAGTGGGCAACACCACTGTGTTGGTCGTGGTGGTACTATCCTGCTCCTGGGATACATCTGTGAGCAAAGTAAGGTTAGGTGCTGCACAGATAGGATCCGCAGGTAAGGAGAAAGGTTCCCCATGGGTTGGCTTAGTGGGCCCTGAGAGTATGGACAGAGTGATCCAATTGGAGTCAGGAAGGCGAAGAACTGGAGCATGCCCCTGCTGTTGTGGGCCTGGGTCCTTGTTCTGTCGCCTCAAACAGGGAAGTACATCAGGATAGTGATTGTTCTCCCCTGGCTTTAGGCTGGTAGGGGGTCATGTTGGACCTGGCTTTTTGACAGGGACATCCCCAAACTTTTTGCCTCCTTCCTCCTATTTTTTCTGACCTGTTGTTGTTGGCTTTTGACCTCTGGGCACTTTTACCACTGCTAACCAGTGCTAAAGTGCATATGCTCTCTGTGTAAATTGTACTACTGATTGGTTTATCCATGATTGACTATTTAATTTACTTGTAAGTCCCTGGCAGAGTGCACTACATGTGCCTAGGGCAGGTAGATTAAATGCTACTAGTGGGCCTGCAGCACTGGTTGTGCCACCCACCTCAGTAGCCCCTTAACCCTGTCTCAGGCCTGCCATTGCAAGGCCTGTGTGTGCAGTTTCACTGCCACTTCCACTTGGCATTTAAAAGTACTTGCCAAGCCTAGAACTCCCCTTTTACTACATATAAGTCATCCCTAATGTGTGCCCTAGGTAACCCCTAGAGCAGGGTGCTGTGTAGGTAAAAGGCAGGACATGTACCTGTGTAGTTATATGTCCTGGTAGTGTAAAACTCCTAAATTCGTTTTTACACTACTGTGAGGCCTGCTCCTTTCATAGGCTAACATTGGGGCTGCTCTCATACATTGTTGAAGTGGCAGCTGCTGATCTGAAAGGAGCAGGAAGGTCATATTTAGTATGGCCAGAATGGTAATATAAAATCCTGCTGACTGGTGAAGTCGGATTTAATATTACTATTCTAGAAATGCCACTTTTAGAAAGTGAGCATTTCTTTGCACTAAAACCTTGTTGTGCCCTTCAATCCACGTCTGGCTAGGTTTAGTTGACAGCTCCTTGTGCATTCACTCAGACACACCACAAACACAGGGTACTCAGCCTCACTTGCATACATCTGCATTTTGAATGGGTCTTCCTGGGCTGGGAGGGTGGAGGGCCTGCCCTCACACAAAGGACTGCCACACCCCCTACTGGGACTCTGGCAGACAGGATTGAACTGAAAGGGGGCTTGGTGCATTTCTGAGACACTCTTTGAAGTCACCCCCACTTCAAAGGCACAACTTAGTATAAAACAGGGCCTCTGCCCTACCTCATCAGACACTTGCTGGAGAAGAAACCTGAACCAGAAACTACATCCTGCCAAGAAGAACTGCCTGGCTGCTCAAAGGACTCACCTGTCTGCTTTCTACAAAGGACTGCTGCCTTGCTGTTGCCCTGCTGCCTTGCTGAACTCTTGTCTGGCTGTGAAAGTGCTCTCCAAGGGCTTGGATAGAGCTTGCCTCCTGTTCCTTGAAGTCTCAGGGCCAAAAAGACTTCCCTCTTTTACTTGGACGCTCCGTGCGCCGAAAATTTCGACGCACAGCTTGTTTCGCGGCGAGAAAAACGCCGCACTCCGACGCTGATCAACGCGACACTCTGGGGACGATCGAAGATCCGACGCACGGCCTCGCAAGGACAACGCCGCCCGACCTCTAGAGGAGAAATCGACGCGACGCCTGCCGTGAGATCGTAATTTCAACGCGCAGCCCCGCAGATCGAAGTCTAGAGGAGAAATCGACGCGACGCCTGCCGTGAGATCGTAATTTCGACGCGCAGCCCCGCAGACGACGCGCAGCCGGAGAACAAGCAGGAAAATCCACGCACAGACCCGGGACATCTGGTAATCCCCGCGATCCACAGAAAGAGACTGTCCACGCGCCGGAAAACGACGCCGACTTCCCCGCGTGGAAAATAACGACGCAAGTCCGTGTATGCTGAGGAGAAATCGACGCACACACCCGTTTTCCACGCACCTCTTCTCCTGTGGCCCTCTGAGGAGATTTTCCACCAGAAACCAGGTACTTGTGCTTGAAAGAGACTTTGTTTATATTCTAAAGACTTAAGACACTTTCTATCACTTTTCAGTGATATCTTTACAAATTCGTATTGCAACTTTGATCGTTTTGACCTGAAGATACCCAGATAAATATTATATATTTTTCTAAATACTGTGTGGTGTATTTTTGTGGTGTTATGCTATGGTGTTGTATGATTTATTGCACAAATGCTTTACACATTGCCTTCTAAGTTAAGCCTGACTGCTCGTGCCAAGCTACCGGAGGGTGAGCACAGGCTGATTTTGGATTGTGTGTGACTTACCCTGACTAGAGTGAGGGTTCTTGCTTGGACAGAGGGCAACCTGACTGCCAACCAAAAACCCCATTTCTAACAAACAGCCTTAAAGAAATTGGTGATTCTAGTAGAACAGGATGCATTAAACATTCGTCCCACAAGCTCACTAAAGTGTCTTGGAAAGTCAGTACTTAAAAGGGACTGTATCTCTGTTTATGACCTTGCAACCTGAAGTGCATAGGTCTTGCATGCAGATGTGAGCACCACATGTTTTTGAAACAATAAAGCCTTGAGTCTGCTCAACTTGTCAAAATTCACATTTGAAGTAGCAATATGGGGCCAAATCTCAGGTACTTCCCCCTGTCTTGTAGGAGGAAAAAGTACATTCCAGCAGTATGTAACAATCTTAGAGACCAAAATAACATAAACTATTCCGGCTCACATTCCACAACAGTTTTCCCTATTAAGGATGACATAGCTGCCATTTGAGAGCACCTGGAATGCAGGTCTAATCAAGGGGACTGGAACTCCCTTCAAATAACAAGCCAAGTTTGCTGCCAAAGCATTACACGCCCCATGCAAGGACAGCTGTTTACAAACCATTGAATGGCTGACAGAAGTCTTACATTCATTACTGCTAAGAAAGACTTCTTTCATGCCATTGAGACATTTGTATGAAAAGGGTAGCTCCTACACCTCATGGATGTAACTATGTCCTAGCCTTTCATATCTGCCTACTGGAATGTGTTTTAAGCAGGAAGTGAATTGAAGTGTTGAAATAGGCAGATGAATAACCCCATGTATTAACCACTCAGCAGATGGTATTTCAGCCACAGTAAAAAACAACTTTTCTAATTCCTCAAAATTTAACATGACATAAGTCGCTTCTTTCTTAGCCATTAGTTGTTGTTCTTGCGTTAAATTAAATGTGGAAAATTTGTCCCTTGTGCTACGGTGTTGCCAGGGAACGGGACCTGCCTTCAGTGTTTGTAGTGTCCAATCCAACTGCATAATGGACCTTAGCTGACTCTGTCCATGTCACTTTGTATTATGTCTATTGCAGAAGAAACAATGTTGCTTAAGGTGTATATCCGGTCAGACAGGGTATTAATCCCATTACCTACAACAGCTAATGCTTTCTGTAAGTTTTCCTGATCTATTTGCCTTAACCGGGCAGCAGCTACTTGTTGAGAAAGTTTCCAAATTTAATTACAGACTGCATATAAGAAGCACTTTCTGTGTTGTTTCTTGTGCCTAACAGGAAATCCTGTAAGTCAGTGTTTTTAGACAGGAGACTGAGGTTTTCTCTAACAGCATCTAGTGAGGAACTCTTCAAACATTGCTGGCATAGTTTCCCTACACTGTATGTTGTTACTACACCTGCATGTTCAAATGACACATAGCGAGGGTCTGGCCTATCTTGTTCTAAAACCCCAGTGGAGTTTATAAAACATTTATTGGCCACAATAACCACCCGCCAGGACGTGAAAGTGAAGCATTAAACGTGCCATTCTAGACCCATTCATAGAGCTGATCTTCAGTTGCATTTATATATTTTTGCCATTGTAATATGTTTCACAACTCCCTTGTAGTGGAGTTGGACAATGTTCCCATTGTGTATAATTATTAAAAATAGTTTTTGGGGTACTTGCTCTATGAATGAAATGGAAGTATAGCAAAACATGTCGCCATAATTCACTTTTGATTGATAAACATCCTCACTTTCAAATACAGTAAAATACTGCAATTCAGTCATCCTAGAATCAACTGTTTTCACATCCCAATCATCAGAAACAACTCCGGGCATTATTACATAATTCATAGAAAGTTTAAACGCATATTTGAATGACCTCGGTAGGGCCTTTTATATCAAATATGACTTTATCCCAAACAATCCCATCAGGAATTGGTATAGCGGAAATGTTCACGAAAGACAAGTCTCTGCCGACCTTGTGAGAAGAAAAATTGTGTTTTAGGACTTAGTCCACCAGTTCAACTGTTGATCTTTCAAGAAGGTAATTACCATGTAGTAACAGAAAGAAGGTAATGACAAAGCCAATCCAAAGGAGGAAAGCTAATACAGTCAAGGAAAGCCACAGATAGTTCCATGGGAAAATAAAGTAATTTGTTTTAAGCCAGTTTATTAGCTTACGTGTTTTTGGTAGTTCAGATGTAGAAGAGGCAAATCAATCCTAAAAAGTGTCATTGATGTCGGCAAAATATCCAGAAGCAGTTCGTGAAAAAGCTGGAGCTTCGTAGGAGGAGAACTGGTAGGGGTCTTCCACGGCGGTTCACAGTAAATGACGCCATTCGTCTGTGTTGAAGTTGTGATCGATCAGCAATTTCTATATTGTTTGTTGTAACAGATGTTAGTGGAACTAATGCAAGATCATTTTCCACCCTTCCCAAGCTCGGAGAGGTGTCAGACATATTGACCAGTAGTGAGAGGGATTCAGGAACTACTGGCTGCTCCTCTTGGTCTGCTGTGCAGAATCAGCCACATGGTTTAACTTGACATTGTCTATAGATAAAAAGCGGTTTTCTTTAGCACCAGCCAACGGTGGTAGAATGACAGTTCTGGTAACGTGTATTCCCAAAACTGGGACCGGTGCACAATAAGAAGGACCAAACTCATTTTCCCAGCAACTATTTCATGTACTAGATCCCCAACCTTTGGAATCCAGCTAGTAGATGTTATTGGTACATCCTTGATTCCTGCGGTGGCAGCACTGGCAGAAGCGTTGTCATCACAGAACTGTTGTAATTCCTGCAAGACAGTGACATGTTCATTTATGTCAAAAGGTGTTCTGCCGGTTACATGCCAGGACCATCAAGATCTGGAACATACATTTGAGTTTGAAACAGGCACTCGTATGAAGTACGACCCCCCCCAGGGACCTTCTAGGCAGATTAATAAGTGCTCTCTGGACTCCATACAGGTGATTAAGCCAACTACGACCTGTACTTAATACTCTGTCTGTTAAGGACTGCTATAAATCACGGTTTCGTCGCTCCACAACACTATTTCCTTTGGGAAGAAATGGAGACAAGTAATGGAGTTGGACCCCTAATGAAGCCATGGCGTCCTTGAATGCCCTTGAGGCAAAGGCAGAGCTCTGGTCCGAGGGGAAAGCCGCTACTGCATATGTGCCGATAAAAGCTCAAAAATCTTTAGTACCAGTCGGAGCGTCAGACCAGTGTTATGGCCACACCCATTGAAATCTGGAGCAAGAGTCAACAGTGACTAAAATGTATTTGTGTGCACTGTCCGGTGTTAGGGGACCACAATGGTCCAAGTACACACATTGTAAAGGTTTGTTGGAAATTAAGAGGGGTGTCTGTGGTGGGCGTTTGATGGTGGAACCCTTAATTTGTTGGCAAATGTTACAACAAATGGCATACTGTTTGGTCTGTTTGTATAGACCTGGCCACCAATAACGTGCTTGCAATAATGATATTGTAGCCGTTACACCAGCATGGGTATATGCAAAACCCTCTTGCACTGCTTCAATCAACTCTGGTCTTGTGTCTTTATTGGGAATTACTCAAACCCGCTTGCCTGGTATTTTTACTTCTATGTCAAGGAAGCCTCCCTTTCAGTAGGAATATTTAGCAGGAAATGCTTTTGGATAGGGTGTGCCTTCAGCCTTAGCTTTCACGGCAGCCAATATGTCTTCGTCCGGTTTTGTTCCAGAACAAGTTACTGCAGCAACAGAAGCTGTAGCTACTGCTGATTTGGCTGCTTCATCAGCCAGTGTATTTCCAGCAATGTATATTCCAACGCGCTGGTGTCCAAGTATATGTACAACATGGATGTTTGGTAGCGTTTTCTTCAGATCCGCTACTTTCCCCCACCAAAGTCTGTGTTTGATGGTGTTGCCTTTAGAATCTCTGAACCCATTTTGGTACCAGTAATGCAGGGATTCA
Source organism: Pleurodeles waltl (assembly GCF_031143425.1). Classification (NCBI taxonomy): domain Eukaryota; kingdom Metazoa; phylum Chordata; class Amphibia; order Caudata; family Salamandridae; genus Pleurodeles; species Pleurodeles waltl. Next base: position 354,375,692 of record NC_090438.1, read on the forward strand.
TTGTAGGACTGGACACAATAGTACGAATCATCGACAGTCAATGTTAGCTGTGCAGGATCTGTATGGTCTAGTGCCATCACCAGAGCCTTTAGCTCTGCTAGTTGCGCTGTGCAATCCCCTAGGGTTTGCGTGAATGTATGTTGTGAACAAAATTTCTTACCCTCCGTATAGCCACTTACGACTGCGCAAGCAGTGGAGTATTGATGCTTTGTGCCTATTGCAGGTTGTGCTGAGCCATCGGTGTACATGACTCTTTGATATTGCTCAATAGGCAGTGTATTTGCCGGAAATGGATATTCTAGTTTCTAGTGCAAAAAGTCTTGAGTTTCTAATTTTGGGTCAAAGATATAGTCAACATTAGTGGATGTCAAAGACGTTGCCCATTGATTCCAACATGGATGTAATGCTTTAGCATTTGAAACACTGGCTTTAGTAAGATCCTCAAGGGCTGGAATTGGAGTTATGACAATAATGCATTTCCCCTGTGCCAGTGGTCTTTCTTTAATGACGGCCATCTGAGCAGCAGTGAGAATCTTCTCAGTGGGAGCAAAGTGTTGTTCTGTTGTAGAGTACAAATATGATTTGTATGCAGTCAGGACTGTCTCACGCTCATTGAAAGTTACATAGGTGAAACCAATGGCACCAGCAATTACTCTGATGACCAGATGTTTTTTATTGTCCCTCATGTGGTAAGTGTTGTGCTGCAAGCATGTCTGTTTACAAAGCTCTGAGAATGCGTGTGTGTTCGACTGTCCAAAATTTACTGGAAAAGTCGGGACGTATTTAGTCATGTAATGGTTTTATGCATGATGCGTAATCTGGAATGTAAGTTCTGCCAAAATTTAGGAAACCCAAAAGTGACTGGAGTTTTTTAATGGTATTTGGAGGTTGTAACTGCACACAATTGTCTAGGAATTGAGGCGCTAAGCTCTTTCCTTCACTTGATAATTCATATCCCAGAAACAGGACACTAAGGAAGGCAATTTTTGTTTTTGTGAAATTTATAGCCAATTCGGCAAATCCTACAACAATGCGGGCTACCCGTCTTAGATGTTGCAATAATTCATCATCCGTGAGATGGATATCATCTACTTAGAACAATTCTTCAGGGCCACTGTTGTGCAATATTGAAGTCACACAAGCCGCAAATAATCCTTGACTGTTCTTGTACCTCTGGGGTAAACAACAGAATTTTTTCTGGGAGCCTAGTGCACTGAAACTTGTTAGGTCTCTACTCTCCAGCCCTATATTTTGGCAGAAGAAACAATTGGAAATATCCAGTGTTGTTTGGTATTTTTTGCACACTATGGCCCATATTTATTCTTTTTGACGCAAACCAGTGCTGGCACTGGTTTGCGTCAAAAAGTTTACCACCGGCTAATGCCATTCCTACGTGCCTTGCGGGCGCCTTATTTAAGGAATGACGTTAGCCGGCGCTGCGGACTGGTCTGAGTAAAAAAAAATTACTCAAACCAGGCAGTGCCGGCGTAGGGGAAAATGGGGATTGTGCGTCAAAAAATGGTGCAAGTCAGGTTTGAGGCAAAAATCATGCCTCAAACCGGACTTGGGTCATTTTTTTACGCACAACCCCCAGTGAAATGACTCCTGTCTAAGCAAAGACAGGAGTCATGCCCCCTTGCCCAATAGCCATGCCCAGGGGACTCCTGTCCCCTGGGCATGGTCATTGGGCACAGTGGCATGTAGGGGGGTCCAAATTAGGCCCCCCATGCCACTTAAAAAAAAATACTTACCTCAACTTGCCTATACTTACCTGGGACGGGTCCCCCATCCATGGGTGTCCTCCAGGGGTGGGCGAAGGTGGCAGGGGGTGTCCCTGGGGGCAGGGAAGGGCACATCTGGACTCCTTCCATGGTCAGAGACCATGGAAGTGAGCCCACAAGTCTCTTAACGCCTGCCCTGACCCAGGTGTTAAAAAACGGCGCACATCAGGTTGTGCGCCATTTTTTAAAGCCCACCCTCTCCTGTGCGTCAAAATGACGCAGGAGTATAAATAAGGCGCACAGGCCTTAAAGTCATTTTTTGGCGGGACGCCTACCTTGCATGTCATTAATGCAAGGCAGTTTCCCACATCCAAAAAATGACTCACACAGAGGAATATTGACGTCCACGGGCTCGGGCGTCAAATTATAAATATGGGGCAAGATTTGCGCCGAATGTGCGTCAAAAATGTTGATGCACATTTGGCACAAACAGAGTATAAATATGCCCCTATGTTGTTCACGAGTGCTGTGCTATGTGAGTTTTGTATAGTGTATGTGCGTTTATGACTGTTTAAATGTCTGTAGTCTAAGACTATTCTGTACGAATGGTCCGGTTTAGCCACAGGGAATAAGGGATTATTCATTGGTGAGACACAGGGTTTGCTTACGCCTTGGTACTCCAGTTGTGTGAGGACTTCCCTCATGGGTGCTTTTGCATCATGTTTTATTGGATACTGTGGTTGAGGTTGGGGTTGATTTTTAATAGGAATTACATGATAGGGGGAATCTTTATCCCACCCTACGTGGTTGCGACATAACGCGTGTGCCTTCGCCAATGCCCAATCAATGGTGCAGGATTCTGCGAGCTAAACGCGAACAAGGGGCGAGAAAGAAGGTTTGTTAGCATCTTCCCCATATCGGCAAGTACGGACGAATTCAGGTGGCCAATCCCTTTTGGCCAGTAGAATATCATATATGTTTACGACGCGGTTCCAAAAGATTGCGTCTATTGTGTGCTCAATATCTCCTTCTAACTGTAACATTACTTTGTACACACTATCAGGCATGGAGACACGCATGTCAGCAGTTTCAACCTTTAAGAAGTCATCATTTTCTTTCACCTCCAGATTCTCTTGAAGATTCAGGCAAACTATTGTGACCTCTGCTGTGCTGTCTAATAGCTCTAATGCCCACTTCTTGTTCTTCAACAGAGCCCTCTTCTTGAGTGGCATGACGAACTGCAACTGCTGCCACTTTTTTTTTTTATTGTTGTTTTTGTTGGGGAAGTTTCTCTTCTTTTTTAACAGAAACTTCTGTAGAGCGTTGTGATTCCTGTTTCTGTTTCACGTACTGAGTTCTTCGCTCTGACAACCCACCTCTCTCACTGCGTTTTTCCGGTGAGTCCTGAAAGGAATGAGATTGACGTGTATCAGTATATTGACATCTGTCAGGCGTTTTTATATTATCTCTATTTCTGAGATTATGGGGATTATTCTAACTTTGGAGGAGGTGTTAATCCGTCCCAAAAGTGACGGAAAAGTGACGGATTTACCCCCAGCCGTATTACGAGTCCATTATATCCTATGGAACTCGTAATACGGCTGGGGGTAAATCCGTCACTTTTCCTTCACTTTTGGGACGGATTAACACCTCCTCCAAAATTAGAATAACCCCCTATATCTATTCTGCGGGGTCTCCCTGTACAGAGATTCTGCCCTTTCTTTTTTAGGTTTTTGTTGTTTTTTATCCCAGCATTTTTTAGAACCCTCAAGAGCTTGCTTGGTAGAATCTTTACTAGATTTACCCTGTAATTGTGGTTTTGTAGGTCTGGCTCCCAGACTATCTCGACCAATACTAGTGTAGGTCTCTGCGATAATCTTTGGCATCTCACGTTCTTGATCCTGTGGATGAACGTCCCGAAGCCCCATGCGTACCGCTAGTGCAACTGCTTCCCTTTAAGGTTACCTAATATTATTGAAGATACAGTGGCAAAATTGCCCCTAAGTTGCATCCCCAAGTCCCGGGCCAGCCCCGTATTAATTTTGAATTTGTTTTAACACTTCCGGTAAATTAGCAAGTGTCGGTGTACCATGTGTGGTAGTAAAGAGCGTGGCAAATACCGTGCCCCAAGTATTGCAGTTATCTACTGTGGGAACCATCCTAAATGGCAAGCACATAGTAAATACTCTATGCTTATCCTGGTGGTCCCATATTGGGAAATAGTGCTTCCAGTGCATTTATTTTTTGAACTAACCAAAACAGAATCTCTCCTCGTTTGGGCGGGTACTTTACCCATGATCGAATGCACAGTCGCTGGATTAATGCCTGGCGTTACTGCATGTGGTTGAGCTTGGGCAGCACATGCTGGGTTTGTTTTTAATGTTTGTGTTACAAACTGTACTAATCGTCTGTATATGGCCGTATGCTTAGCATATAAGTGACGGACTTCAGGTGCCATTAAGTTTGGTGCAGCAGGGTGAGGTGTATATGTGACCAATAAAGGCCAGGTTGGACCATCATTACTTAGAAGACCTAACCTAACATGTAGAATTGTATGGGGTAGGGCGCCATCAAGCCAGTTATTCTGTTTTTAATAAAATAAAGGTATTTCTAGATATGCATATGCTCTGTATTGTGCAGGTGTGTTGGCAGGTGTATAGTGATGAAGTGTATTTGTGTTCCCATCAGCTGCTGGAAATGTGACCCAAGAATAAAACATTTCTGTTCTATAGGCTGGATGAGCCTCAACAACAAATGTAACTGGACCCCCCTGGGCTGTTAGGCCATGTGACAGTAAATGTGCAGTAAGGGGTGGTCACATATTAACTGCAATTGCTACATGTTGCGGGTTTGGCATGATGAATGGTAAATTTTGTTCAGACATAAGCACACCAAATGGGGATTATCCTTTTAAGGGTTCAAGATTGAACAACCTACAGCGTTAGTAAGGTACTCCCTACTTAGCTGAGGAGGAAAATCCTCAATACTTCTCTGTATATAGTACTGAGGTGTCTTTGTATGTAGTGAGACAGAGATACTCAAGAGGACCCGAAAATTAGAGTATGACCAAACGTTGGCAGCGCCATGTCGCATAGGCTCTCATTATACTAATGAGACCACTGGATTTGGGCAGCAGAATCACTTGCACTGCGGGGGACTGAACCCACTCCAGGCGACACCTGTCGGCCTAATCTGGGTTTTGTTCTGGCTAACTAGCAGTGCCTCATCTCCACCCTAGAGCAGGTATGATTGGGCAACCGAGCGCATGACACAATTGACTCCTCAGGGAAATTGTAGTCACTCAGATCGCGTCTGTTTCTCTCAGTTACATTAGTCTCACATATGCAAGGACAATCAGAGGCAGAATAGAATTCAATAAGGTTTATTGAAGTAACTGCATCTTGGATAATAAACCATGTACTGCAATAACTAGGACGATGAAGCATGACAGGATTAAAATTGTGACAAGGAGAGTAAAGCATAAAATTAACGCTGCCATATTGTCACTAGAGTTGTTAAAATAGTTCGTACCTAGGCTATGTTAGAGCACAGCATGTTAAACTCTAATTCTGCCCTTCAGGTTCCCCTGGGAAGACATCATCCCTCATACCTGAGCAAGAGGCCTGTAGTATACATAAGCAGCTGCAGCAAAGCACTCAGGAATCAGCAAACAGTTGTGGTAATCTGGCTGCAATCTCCCTCTAACGTGCATGGGTCAAAGTAGTGTTTTTATAATAAAACGGCTGATGGTCCAAGAAAGGATACCTACGTAGGAGCTTGTATGTTTCTATGAACACTTGAGACAAAGCGTTACCATGTTTGCAGGCAACCTATCTTACTGCAGCCTTGAGAAAAGCACAGAGTGAAAGAAATGTCTTGCTTAAGAACACAGTGCTGGCCTAGGCAAAGAACAGCTAGATAGAGAAAATAAAACAAAACCTCAAATGTGGCTATTGTTAAAATAAAAAAACAAAGCTGAATAAAATATATCTAGTTTAAAGTGCCCAGCGGCAGGCCTAGTTCCCTAAACTAACGTGTATGAAGCTATAACTAAAATGGCTAAACAACACCCTGTACTAGAATTGTTTAAAAAAACAAACATGCGGAGGCAAGGTAGGGATAACCTGCCCACTAGCCCTTGTGGAGGGTATGGACGGGTCACAGAAGGCGCTTCCCTGGGACTAAAATAATTTTTTTTTTAGTTTTTTTGTCGTGATCCAGCAATACTCGTGTGGTATTAAGGAAAAAATAAAAAATAAAATGCCATTGATTTTTTAATTAAAATGTCCCCTGGGGTGGGCTAAGGCCTGGGAGTCAAAACATATATAATTATTTGGTGAGGTGGTTGTGTGTTTTTCAAAGGGGAGTGGGTGCATGGTCCTTCATCCTGAGCCTTGTAAGGCCCAAGAGACACCACCTATCGGGCCAGTTTTTTTAAATAAGGGAAGGGAGGCAAAAGATGGTAAACTTTTGGAGAAGGGGACTTGAAAAAGACAATACATGTGTGTTATATATGTTGATATTCAGATCCCTTCACAAAGCCAGTAGCCCCACGTCTTATATTTGAGTGTTATGAATCTTTCACAAAATCAGTAGCTCTGCGTTACATTCAGTAATGTGCATGCAGAGGAGTTTGGCTGTCAGGCCCTGTGCCCTTATCCCTGCCATGCATGTCTTCTGGACAGAAGGGTGTTGGGCACTAGCAGGGTTTGAACGCAGGGCCTGTCCCACAATCAACTACATGCAGCACATGGCCGAACGCCATGCTCAGTGTGGAGTTGGCCGCCTATGGGTAGTTGGACTATGGCCAGGTCCTGTGGCAATCTCCACATTCAAGGGATTGTTGGACTTGATCCTCTCAGCAGGGCCACTCTCAAACATTTTGCTTTCACCTCTTCTATTTTTACTAAATACATTTTTCTTGGTTGTAGGACTCTGTGCACTTTACCACTGCTAACCATTGCTAAAGAACTTGTGTTCTCCCCTTTAAACATGGTAAAATTAGCTTACACCTGATTGGCATACTTGTCTACTGAAAGTGCCTAGTTGAGTGGTAACAGCCTATAAATTAAATACTACTAGTGGGCCTGTAGCACTTATTATGCCACCAACTTAAGTAGCCCCTTAAAACATATCCCAGGCCTGCCATTGCTGCCTGAATGCACATATAAATTGTCAATTTGACTTGACAATATACACCCTTGCCAAACCTTAAACTTACCTTTTACAGCATATAATTCACACTGAACGTTGGCCCAGGTAGCCCACAGGGCAGGGTGCATTATTATAATTAAGAGGTTGGGCATGCAGTTTTAGGTTTTACATGTCCTGGTAGTGAAAAGCTCCTAAATTCATTTTTCACTGCTGTAGGGTTTACCTCTTCCATAGTGTAACGATGGGTTGCATTATTACATTTAACAGGTGCTAACTTTTGATTGGGAACAGGTAAATGTTTATTTTTGTTGTCTGAGAAATTGTAATTAAAAATCCTCTTTTATTATAAAGTTGGATTTTAGCATACAGTTTTGAAAATGCCTCTATTTGAAGCTTGGTTCACATGACTGGGTGTAGTAGTTGATCTTTGTTTATTCCTTCTAGACAGTAAGACAATAGAGGGATAAGCAGTGCCTGGATGAGTCATCAACTGGCGGAAGGGTGGGCAGTGTTGGCACATCCCCACTTTCCACTGTATAGGCTCTACTCTGCCTTTACACAAAGGGCTTGTCTCCCCTGCATTGTTCATATAGCCAGCTTGGAACAGGACAAGAGAGTCAGGATACCTCAAGCACTACAATGGGAATTATTTAAAAATGTTTCCTACTTCAAACAACATGCTGTGTTTAAAAAAGGGACCCTTAGACTGAATCTTCTGTTTACTTTCTGTACCTGCCGAAGGACTCTCAGATGATTGGCTACTGCTGTGTACTTCACAAGACTGCTTTGCTGCACCTGGAAGGGCTGATTGATGCTAGGAGACTGTCTTGAACCCTCAGAGGCCTGTCCCAGTGCATAAGCTCTGTTTCATCACTTGAACCCAGGAATACCAGAGTGAAACCAAGGGCCAGCTGGCTGGTCTCTGGATCAGAGCCACAGGAATAGAAAAGGATCCAACCATTTTAAACCCACCCCTGAACCCACACCAGTCAGAGTCAATCCTAACCCTCCCAGTGGTGCCTCTCCAGTTCTGGACCCATGGTGGTGGGGCTAAAAGTGCCCAGATATACAGAATCCAAACTTGAGGCTTAACAAATGTTTCTCTAAAAACTGCTCTGAGAACAGAGTGAAGATTGGGGCCAACCTGCTTGCCTACCCACCCGAGGTGCATTGCTTGTCGGCATGACTTAGCGGTAGCCCCCACCAGGTTCCTCTCCTCAGCAGCAAATCCTGTTCAGCGGCTCTTCACCAAAGGAGTATTAAGCCTCCTGGAACTTGTGTCTGCAACAGCCTCCTGCCCCATCCGACTGGAGAATTTCAACTTCCAGAAAAAAAAAAACAAGACTAAAGGTAGAAATCTTCACTGAAGCTTCATCCAGCAACTCCCCAATGACGAAGACTCCCCTTTAAACACTGCCTGCAATCTTTCCCTGCTGAACTTTATCTTCTCAGAAAAAGTTCTTTAAACTTTCTTCTAAATACGAAGGTAATAACTGACTGTCCCAATCCTCTTTCTGTATCTGACTCAAGCTCCAACGTGGTCAACCATATTTTTCATGTTTGACCTGGTCTGGTGTGACTAGAGTTGCACGGTTGGCACTTTAATCTTTTAGGTACTACTTTTTACATTAAACTTTCAAAATGTATAACTTAAGTTCTATTGATTTAATATTTGTCATTTTGGTCTCAAAAAAACTTAGGAACATTTACTTTATGTTTCTAAATTGGTGTGGGTTTATTCTTGTGGTGTGTTTTCATTTTATAACTATTTGAAATGCAGCATAAATACTTTCCACATTGCCTCTAAGTTAAACCTGAATGCTTTGTGCCCACCTACCAAAGGGTTAAGCACAGGTTAATTTGGATTTTGCTTGTGTTTCACCATGACGGAGTTTGTGGTTGCTGCCTGAGTAGGATTTCACCCACCTCAACCAGTAACCGAAATTCCAACAGGGATATTATAATGAGGTGAATATGTCACATAAAACACACCATTTTGTACTCGCAAAACCACTTAAATTTACTAGTCAAAGTTACCTCAATGAACTATAACTCCTGCCCTCAGGTAACTATAATTGACACCCTTGCCATGCACAGCTTGTTACCCCACATACTACATCACTCATAGCATAATCTGTGATATTATTGATGACATGACCGCAGCATCTGAAATTACATAATTGATGATAAGACTGTGCATTTCATCTAACTATAACGTCCTTTTTTTTTCTGTAAATATACATATCTACATCCATAATCAATTAAAAGAAAACAATTGTTAAAGCTTAGTTACAATTAGGAAAACATATTGTCCCTATGGAAACCAAGTTAAAACTACACAAACTTTAATAATTCTAAAGTTATAGTTATATATGGTGTCTCATATAGTGAAGTCAAGTATTGTAGACTGGAGCAGCGACTTGTACAGTGAAATGGCATGTTGAACAGTAGAGTAGGGTTGTTAGACCTGGTATCCTTGGCATGGTTTCCCCTGTCTTTTTTGCCTCTGCTTCCCATGTTTTGACTGTGTGATGGAGTCTGCTTTTGGTACTCTGGGCACTTTACCACTGCTGATCAGTGCTACAGTGTGAGTGCTCCTGGGTAAGTGTATGTGTAAGTGGCTTTTCCATGATTGGCATATTTGATTTACTAATAAATCCGTAGTAAAGTGCACTAGAGGTACCCAGGGCCTGTAAATCAAATGCTACTAGTAGACCTGCAGCCCTGGTTGTGCCACCCACATTAGTATCCCTGTAAACCTGGCTCAGACCAGCCACTGCAGTGTCTGTGTGTGCAGTTTTGACCTGCCAATTCGGCATGGCAATTGTACCCACTTGCCAGGCCTAAACATTCCCTTTTCATACATGTAAAGCACCCTTAAGGTAGACCCTACGTAGCCCCATGGTCAGGGTGCAGTGTATGTTAAAGGTCGGACATGACTGATGTATTTTACATGTCCTAACAGTGAAATACTACTATGTTCGGTTTTCACTGTTGCAAGTCCTATCTCTCTCATAGGTTACAGTGGATGAACTTTACGGTGGAAGACGTCCCTGATACAGAACCGACCAATGCTGACGGTCTGTCCCGGTTCTTCCGCCTTCGTGATGAGTACTCCCATGAGGTTGAGTAGTTAAATCATTTTAAAGTGAAGATTCCCTTTGGGAGCATATAGAAATGTAGAGTTTGGTGTCTCTGAACTCACAATTTAAAAATACATATTTTAGTGGAGTTTGGTTTTAGATTGTTAGTTTGAAAATGACCCTTTTAGAAAGTGGGCATTTTCTCGCTTTAACCCTTCTGTGACTCTTCCTGTTTGTGGATTCCCTCTCTGGGTCAGTTTAGCAGTTGGGCTGTTTGTGAATCCCCTCTAGACAGTGAGACAAAAGATGCTGGGGTGTAGCCTGCATATTCTTATGAGCCTTCTGTGCTAGAGTGGAGTCACAATGCAGTCTCCAACCCTCTGGTGTGTGTCTGGGGCCTGGCCTGAGCAAGGCAGGATCTTGTGAACAACAGAGACTTTCCTTTGAAGTCTGTCTACTATTATTGGACCCCAAACCCCAGACTTTAGTTCACTTCTGAAACTAAGAGGAACCTCTGCAAAGGAGAAGAGCTGGAGAGCTGAGGAGAAGTGGTACCCCTGCTTGTGAATGTGCTTTATTGAGCTATCCTGCAGTTGCTGCTTCTGCCTGTGAAAGGGGACAAGAACTGGAGTTTGTTGCATTCCTGCTTAAGAAGAATCTCCAAGGGCTTGAACTGAGCTTGCCTCCTGTTTTGAAGTCTGAGGGCCAGCAAAAACGTCCTCTGCCAGCACCGGGACTCTGTGCTGAGAATCCTGCCCTGCCAAGTTGTGCCCTATCCAGTCCCTGGGCCCTTGGAAGGTAAAGTTGGCAGAACAAGAGCTGAAATCCACTCACAGAATGCTGTGCGGGTAAATTTCTGATGCACCACCTGCAACACGGCTGATAAACGATGTGCCACCCCCCTTCGTGGCTAAAATGGATGCTCCACCTGAATTGCAGCTGGGAGATGGACGCATTGCAGCTGGAAAAACGATGCAACACTCGCTTGCAGCTGCTGATAATGACGCAAACCCCATGCAGCGAGGTTTTCTAACATTGTCCGACCAGATTTTCTACGCATCGCTCCTGGGTGTCAAATTCATCGTGGCGCATCACTCTCTTGCGAGGGAGAAAAACGATGCATCACCTACCCGACCGGAGATGAAACGACGAATGGCTGCACTTGCGAGTATGGAATCAATGCATCTTTGACTTTTCCGATGCACGCTCACTCATGCAGCTTTATTTTTGACACAAACCAGGTAATTGTGTAAAATCAACGTTTCCATTGTTTTCTATGGAGTAAGACTTTTATTCTTTTGAAAATTATTATCTTGATTTGTGTATGTTGGATTTTTGTTGTTTTTGTCTTGTTTGAGTTAGATAAATATTACCCATTTGTCTAAACTGGTGTGGTGGCCATTTTGTTGTTTTATCACTGTATTACTGTATGTGTTGGTACAAATACTTTACATATTACTTCTGAGGTAAGCCTGACTGCTTGTGCCAAGCTAACAAGGGGGTAAGCAGGCGTTATCTAAGTATGTTTTTCCTCCATTGCCCTAACTAGGGTGAGGGTCCCTGCTTGGACAGAGTGCAAACTCACTGCCAACAAGAGCCCCCATTTCTAACAAGTGGGTTGTACACTGTCAAAGAGGGTAGAATAATATTTTAGAGTGGAGAAGGGTGAAGTAGAGTGTCATAGAGTGGAGTATCATCAAATGGAATGTCGTAAAATACAGTGGAAGAGAGTGTCCTAGAGTGGAGTGCCATGTGATGCAGTAGAGTGGAGCATTGTAGAGAGAAGTTGAGTGACCTGTTGTCAAATGTCGTGGAGTGTAGTACAGTGGTGTAGAGTGAATGGGCATAGAGTGGAGTAGAGTGCCATAAAGTGGCATAGAGTGTGGTACACTGTGGAGTTCCATACAGTGGAATAGTGTTGGACAGTGGAGTGGCATAGAAGGGAGTATAGTAAAGTGGCATGAATCAGGAAAAAGTGTAGTAGAGTGGGGTATAGTGGAACAGTATCCACTATAGTGGGGTAGTGGAGAGTGGAGTAAAATGTCAAAGAGTGAAGTTGCGTGTTGTAGACTATAGTGGTATGATCTGCAGTAGAGTGGATTGGCATAGCATACAGTCAAGTAACGTGTTATAAATTGGAGTATTGTGTTGTAGAGTGTAGTGGAGTGTTATACAGTATTGGAAAGTGATGTACACTACAGTAGATTGGCATGCAGTCTAGCTGATGTTTGTAGAGTGGAGTGTGTACAGTACAGTACAGTGTTGTACGGTGTGGTACAGTGAATGGGTATACTGTGTTATAGAGTACAAAGGCACTGAATGGTGTAGAGTGGAGTAACATACAGTGGAGTAGAGTGTCAGAGTAGAGTGGAGTTAAGTGGGGTGCAGTGACAGACAAAGAGCTGTGTACAGTGTAGTATAGTGAACTAAAGAATCGTGGAGTAGTGGAGTAGAGGGTTGTACTGTGTCATACAGTATAGTACATTGTTGTACAGTGGAGTGAAGAGGTATCGACAGGAGTAAAGTGTAAGAGAGTGACATAAAGAGTAGTGGAGTGTTCTAGAGTGGAGCTGCATTGAGTACAGTAGTGTGTGAAACAGTGGAGCTGCATAGAGTGGATTGTTGTATAATAGCATGGAGTGAGGTAAAGTCTCGTACAGTTAAGTAAAGTTCAGTTGAGTTGTGTAATGTAGTATGTTGTAAAGTACAATACAGTGTATTTGTGTGCCATATAGTAGAGTGGCATAGAGAGGAGTGTACTTGTGCAGGATAGGTAGTAAACTGTTATAAATTGGAGTGGGGTCTCATACAGTAGAATGTAGTGCTGTGTCACATAGAAAAGAGCCACACAGTGGAATTGAGTGCTGTACATTGGAGTGTATGGGCACTGAGTGGAGTTTAGAGTGGGACAGTAGAGTATACGGGTATAGAGTGTAGAATGTTGGTTGACATTTATAGAGTGGAGTTACATAGAGTGGATTAGAGCCATACAATGGAGCGGCAATTGAGTGGAGTGGCATATAACACAGTGGCATAGAGTTACCATAAAGTGGAGTAGCAGAAATTGGAATAGCGTATAGTGGAATACTGTACAGTGAAATGTAGAAGAGTGGAGTGGCATAGAGTGGAATAGCATAGAGTGGAGTGATGTACAGTGGAGTAGCATAGAATGAAGTAGGCTACAGTGGATACGCATAGAGTGGGGTGACATACATTGAAGTGGCATATTGTAAAGTCGAGGTAACTGTTATAAATTGGAGTGGCAACTCATAAAGTAGAGTGGAGTGCTGTGTCATACAGTGTTGGAAACTGACGTAGAGTGCTATACAGCAGTGTGCAGGCATAGAAGTGAGTTCAAGTTTGACAGTTGAGTGTACGGGGATAGAGTGGAGTAGAGTCTAGTAGAGTGTCAGAGTGTACTACAGTTTTGTAAAGTGGAGCTATATAGAGCAAAGCAGTGTACACTGGATTGGCATGAAGTGCAGTAGCATACAGTGAGTGACATAAAGTGGAATAGTCGAGAGTGGAGTAGTGTAGACTGGAGTGGCAAACAGTGGATTAGCATAGAGTGTAATAACATATAGTGTAGTAAGGTACAGTGGAGTGGCATACAGCAAAGTGGTTTAGATTTGAGTGGTGTATTGGGGCTGTTGTAGAGTGTAATAACATACAAAGGAGTGGGGCACAGTGGTGTGGGGTTAAATGGAATACCATACAGTAGAGGGGGGAAAGATCGAAGTTGTATAAGGTGTAGCAGCATGGAATGGAACAGAGTACAGTGGAAGAGCATAGAGTGGAGTACAGTACAGTGGTGTAGAGTAGAAGAGCATAGAGTGGAAGATAATAGAGTAGAATAGAATAGAGTGGAGTGGACTTCAGTGGAATGGTGTAGAAGTATGGTAGAGTAAAATTGCACAAAGTGGAGTGGTGTTCAATGGATGACTAGCGTAGAATCGAGTGGTGTAGAGTGGAGTAGTATACACTAAAGTAACATAGAGTGGAGTAGTGTATAGTGAAGTGGCATGCACTGAAATGGCATAGAGTGGAGTGGTGTACAGTAGAGTGGCATAGACTGGAATAGCATATAGTGGAGTGGCATACAGTTTAGTGGTGCGGGCTGGAGTGGTGTAGAGTGGAGTAACCTATTGTGAAGTGGCATACAGTGGAAGAGCATAGAGTGGAGAGATGTACAGTAAGGCGTCACAGACTGGAATAGCATATAGTGGAATAGCATGCTGTGCAGTGGTATACAGTGAAGTGGTGTAGATTAGAGTGGAGTACACATGAATGGGGTAGAGTGTAATAGCATACAGTGGAGTGCCATACACTGGAGTGGTGTCCAATCGAATAGAATAGCATAGAATGAAATAGTATAGAGTGAAGTGCAATACGCTGGAGTAGAGTCAAATGGCGTACAATGGAATGGCACACAGTGGAAAAGCATAGAGTGGAGTGGCTTAGAGTGGAATGGCACAGAGTGGAATAGCATATACTGGAGTACAATATAGAGGAGTGGCATACAATGGAGTGGCATACATCGAAGAGGTGTATATTGGAGTTACATAGAGTGGAATAGCACAGAGTGGACTGGCGTAGACTGAAATTGTGTACAGAGTAATAGCGTAGAGTTGAGTGGTGTACAATGGAGTGACATACAGTGTAATTGTAATAGTATACAGTGGAATCGCTTACTGTGGGGTGCTGTTTAATGGAGTGGTGTAGACTGGAGTGGCATACAGTGGTGTGGGGTAGAGTGTAATAGCATACAGTGAAGTGCCATCAATTGAAGTGAGATCCAATCGAATAACATAGAATGAAGCGGTGTAAAGTGAAGCGCAGTACATTGCTGTGGCATAGAGTGCAGTAGCGTGCAATGGAGTGCCATAAAGTGGAATAGCATACAGCGTAGTGTTGTTGAGTGGAGGGGCATACAGTGGAATAGAGCGGACATACAGTAGAGTGGCGTAGAGTGGAACAGCATATAGTGGAGTAGCTTCCGGTGCATAGTGAAGTGACAGACTGGAGAGCGAACAGTGGTGTTGCGTAGAGTGTAATAGCTTAGAGTGGAGAGGCGTAGAGCGAAGTCTTGTACAGTGGAGAGGAATAGAGTGGAGTGGTGTACAGTGGTTTAACATATAGTAGAGTGGCTACAGTGATGTGGCATATGGATACATGTGAAATTTACCAGCATTGTAGATTATGGTATGCAGAGTGATGCAAAACAGCGAATTGTATTTCCTTGAAGTTCTCTCGATTTATCAATACACATAGAGTCACTCATAGTGGCCTTCTGGTCTGTTGTAACTCTGACTTACGTATTGCATTGCCCATGTGACACTATGGGTGATGCAAGGGTACCACAATCTAACTATACAGCTAGCCTTAGTTATATTTTGTGCCATGACAACATTGCAGTATACCGTGGTACATGGCGATGACAAGCCAGTATCTAATTGGGTAATGGCTGTTTTTGAGAATGAAAAAACAGCTATTTTGCTTTTACTACACTTTAGCTGTGTTCAGGTTTAGGGCCTTAGATATAAGCAAGTTTTATTTATTACCAAATATTTTTTATCTATTTTAAATAAGTTTACTGCACGTACAGTAGTAGTCAAAAATAAATTGGAGGAATTTCAGGAAAGTACAGCTGTGACAGATGTCACTAAGTTGAGATGCCTTACAACTTATGCTTGCCCAATTAACTGCAGTACCCAAAAGCATCATCCCTGCACTATAATAAATAATCCTGCCAAATTTCATGTAAATCCATTCAGCCGTTTTGTGCTATGTCAAATACAATAGTCTATGGAAAATGCATCAGTGGAAAATTGGTTTTGGGACCCCCTTTTATCTTTGCACCCCCTTAATTATTTACCACAAATATTTACATCATCTCAAAATGTAGAAAACGCTTTGAGGCTAGAAGTAGTTCTGAAACTTTACATATGCAGTTTATTTTATTTTTGTGGGCTTCCTTGCTACTTTTAGTAGAATTGTGCTCAAAGTGAATGAAAGCCAATAATTATTGTAGTGAAAGCTAAGATTACTATTTTTTTCCTAATGGCCAATCATCATGTTGTCCCTATAGTAGTTTGTGTAGCTCACTGCTAGGTCACTTTTCCATTTTGTTGCACATGAGTACAAAAGGAAGATGTTTTGTGTTTACATTATTGGGTACAGAGAGCAAAGAAAACATATATAAATTAAGATGTTTCTATTTGTTACATATTTGCTTATAGAGTTTGCTTTTAGGTTTCTGATGGAAATGGTCCTCTTTGCAGGGCCACCTCCAAATGTTTTGCCATCCTTCTATTTTGTACTGGATTTTTGCTTGTGGGCCTTAGAACTCTGTGCACTTTACTACTGCTAACCAGTGCTAAAGTGCTTGTGCTGTCTCTCTCTCACTAAAATATGATTTGATTGGCATATACCTGATTGGCATATTTAAATTACATGTTAGTTCCTTGTAGAGGTGAATACAATATACCCAGGACCTGTAAATTAAATGCTACTAGTGGGCATGCAGCAGTTATTTTGCCTCCCATTTCAGTGGCGCTTCAAAACATGCCTGAGGCCTGCCATTGCAGCCGGAAGGCAGTATCCCACTGCCATGTCAACTTGGCATTCAAAACCTTTGCCAAGCCTTTAACTTCTCTTTTATTATAGATTAGTCACCCCTAAGATAGGGAATAGGTAGCCCACAGGGCAGGGTGCTGTTTATCAGTTTAGTTGTATATGTCCTAGTGGTAAAAAAACTCTCATATTTACTTTTACTACTATTAGGCCTACAGCTCCAATAGCCTAACATTAGGGATTCCTTATCATATTTAATAAGCTGTAATTCCTATACCAGAGGTGGTAGGTATACCTTGCTTGGTATCTATGAAAGTGTAATGTTAAACCCTCTTTAATGGTAAAGTCGATGTATCATTACAGGCTTGAAAATGCCACTTTTAGAAAGTTGTCATTTTCCTGCACTTAGCCCTCTGTGCCAGTAGTCTGCTTAAGGTCACAAGACATGATGTAACTGACAGTTGAGACTTTCTGAATTAACCCTGGACAGTCACACAATAGTTGGATTATCAGTGCCCGAATGGGCCATTAACTGACTTGATGGGAGATGAAGCTAAGCACAGCCCCACTTACACCTGAATAGGCTGAGCTCTGCTACCATTCAATAAGCTTTACAACCCTGTGTTGTCAGTGCAGCCAGCTAGGGGCCAGGGCAGGGAAGGGAAGGGAAGAAAACTCCTAGAACTTCAGAAAATCCTTTTGGAAACTTCTCCCAACTTCTAGGAGCAGGGCACCAGTGTGTAAAAATAGGACTGTCAGACCTACTCCTCAGTTCACTACTAGACCTGTGGAAGGACTCTCAGAGAACTGCCTGCTGCTGTGACCTGCGGTGCAGTCTGCTGCTGTACCTGGAAGGACTGCTTTGCTGCCTAGAGCCTGCCTTGAACCTTCTGAGACCAGACCTGCTCTCGAGCCCTGCATCTTCACCTGTACCCAGGACTTCAGAAGTAACTCCAAGGGCTAGTTTAGCTGGTCCCCTGTTCAGAGTCACAGTAACACCACAGGCTCCCACCATCTTGAATCTGCACCTGGATCCAGCCTGATTCAGTCTTGAACCGACAAGAGGTGTCCATTCACTCCTGGACCCTTGGTTGTGGTGCTAAAGGTGCCCAGGCAGCCATTTTCCGAAACTGAGGACTTTTTTTTAACCTCAAACTTTAAAAAATCATAACTCTGGTTCAACTAATTGGATTTTGATTGTTTCAGTTTCAAATAAGTTATTACATTTGCACTATTTTTGTAAATTGGTTTCGCGTTTTGATTTGGGATTTTTATTGTGTTGTGTTTTCACTATATTGAGGTTCACCAGTTAAGCACAGTTTAATTGAGTGACATTTTTTATGGTTCACCCTGCAAGGGATTGTGGCTGTTGCTTTACCAGGGTTCACACCTGACTCACCCAACAACCCAATTTCTCAAAGTTTCCATTAGCATGTGACCATAAATGGGTCTTTCAGTTGTTCATGTAATAAATCTGAAACTTTACATATTCAGTCTAGTTTATTCTTTGGGCATCCTTGCTGCTTTTAGTAGGAGTGTGCTCTATATGAAGGCCAGAGTGAATGAAAGGCAGTCATCGTTACTATTATTAAAATTGAGATTATTTTGTTTTCCCGAGTGGCCAATTATCATGTCCTCTAAATAGTAATTTTCATGGCTCATTGCTAGGGCAAGTTTTCATCTTGTTGCACAGAGGTGCATAAGAAAGATGCTTTTTGTTTTGGCTTGTTAGGTCACTTCTGTTTTGTGAGCCAGAGAATATGCAAAGAAACCTTATGTAGATGAAGATGAATTCTATGTGTTATGTATTTTTAGTAGGTTTCAATTAGCATGTGACCATAAAGTGGTCTGTCAGTTGTTCATGTGGTAAATCTGAAACTTTACATATTTCGTCTACTTTATTTTTTTTTCATCCTTGCCATTTGTAGTAGTACTGTGCTACAAGATATTGCTAAGTTGAAAAATATTATCAGTTAACATTTACTTAGCCTACTTACCTGCAGTATCCACATAATCATCTGCAACCCCCAAAATGTAATACTGCCAAATTTCTTAAAAGTCCAAGCTGACACTTTTTGCACTATGTGAGGTACGTTTATGAAAAATGCATTGTATTTGAAGCCTCTATTGGGACCCCTCTTTTTAATTTACACCCCTTAACCAAACACTGTGAAACTTTAATTTCTCCTAAAATGAAACAGAGGTATGAGGCCAGCAAAGTTTCATGCACATTCATCAAACGGGTACAAAGTTATAAAGGGAAAAACAATCCAAAAAATCTCTATCTGTGGGCACCTGACCTAAAATTAAAGAGTGGCTTGTGCCACTCTGTGATCTATATCTATCTATATATATATCAATATCTATATCTATATTTATAGAGTAGATATCTACATCTATTTAGACATATATGTAACTTTATGTACACATGCAAATATATATTTTACAGCATTTTATAGCTAAGAACTATTTTTATAACAATAATAAACTTAATTTAAGGAAACATTTAATTAAGTATTTAACCTTTTAAATAAAATTGGTTAAAAAAATGTAAATATATAACTTCTTACCACTTTTCCAAAATATTAAACAAAAATAAAAAAATGTGTCAGAGTGAGGACATTTTAAACATATTGTTAAACAATTATTGTTTGGAAATAACAATATTATATTTATATTATTTTACCCTTTAATATACATTTATTTTCATGCATTATGAGCCATAAAAGTTCATTTTTATCATTTATCAGAACCTAAGTAAATAAGAATATACATGTATATTTACCTTTGTGACCCGGCTCCTTAATATTTTTAATTTATTACACAGGCTTGCTCTTTTCTTTTGATCACTGGGAACTGTGCCCATTTTGTGAAATGGTTTGCAGATTAGAATGCATTTGATGTTAACTTATTATTTAATTAGTTATAACACGTTTTAATATGTTTCTCTCATGGTAGATGCAGGGTGAATGATGACTACTTAAAGTACAATAATGTTTGCGCCCAAAAACGACAACAAGTATTTTGTAAAGGTTCTAAAACCTATACTTACATTGTACAAGTTCACAGGTTTCACAATTGTGTTGTTAGACTTTAAAACGATAACCTGGGAGATAAAATCAAATAACTTACTTTAGGGATATAAGTCACTAGAACTTAGAAAGCAGGATTCTATTCATAGATGCAAGATTGATAGTATCTGTGCATGCCTTTTTGAGAACGTTGCAAACTAGGTACGTCTATGCGCACTATGGTCCAAATTTAAGAAAAGTGGCACTGCCACTTTTCTTGCACCCCTTAGTGCCCCCATAACGCCACTTTATGTGCGCTATATTAAACATACAGCACACCGTGGTGCAGATTAGGGACAGTAGCATCAACATTTGTTATGCTATTGTTGTACTCTGCAGTATTAGCACCAAAAACATTGGCAGTAATCCAAGTACATGGAGGCCCATTATATATAATGGTGTGCCTCCTTTTAACACCTTCTCTGTGCAGACGTTTAAAAATGCAGCAAAAATTGGGGCAGTGGAGTTTCACAGATTCCACTGCACCATTTTTGCAGTGCTCCTAATGGGGGAACGACCCCCCTTGCACACATTATGCCTGGCACAGGCATAATGTGGCACAAGGGGTTATAAAGTGGTGCAATGCATGCATTGCGCCACTTTGTAAATCTGACACAGTGAATTTGGCCTCGTTGAGCCACAATAGCGTAATAACAAATTACATTAACGTGGCGCAAGAAGGCGCTAGGCCCCCTTAAATTTGGGCCAATGTTTCCTGCCTTAGTGCTTATTTCTTGTGAATGGCAGTTGTTTTTTCATGCAATTTTCCATCTTCATAAAAACTGTTCTTACCCACTTTACACACTTCAGCCCCCCGAAAAATTGCCATAGGTGGTGATTTCAGGATTTTCCTGTTTTCTTCCCAATACCATGCTTACTCTAGTATAACAATTTCTTGCATGAAGCAGTTAATCTTTATTTCAGGCATGGGGAGATTTGAGAAACAACAGTTTAGCGAGGAGGCAACAGCAATGATTTGGTCAGTGGGTGAATGGCCTCATTTCTGACATATGAACATGTGTCTCTCGCTCTCTTTCTCTCTCTTACTGTGCATGACAATTTGGGGCAAAACCAAAAGTGCCCCACTCTTAAAGGGCATCTGTCTGTATCACTCTGCTGTCTTCCACATACCAGACTCACCTTTCTTGGTTCAATGGAGCAGTCACTCATTCTCTTCTTTCCACATCACTGACTGGCTGGTTAGCTCTACTGCAAAGTCCCTTGTGGGATATCCTACTGCAGTGAGTGGGGCCACTCTGCCAGTGATCAAGAGAATCAACAGAAGGCCTCACTGGCAGATCACAACCTTTACAGAGATAAAGCACACAAACCACTGATGCATGTATTTACCAAAATCACATAAGCTGTCAAAAAGTTTTGAGTGGCTTTGGAGTGCAGTGAGGGGTCTGACTAGTCTCCACAAATTGCATTTTATTAAGCATTGGCAATACCACTCGGTCTGGCTTAAAGGAATATTGTGTGGTTATGTGAAGCATTATAAGTAAATAGCATATGTATTTGTGTTGAACAAAGAACTGTAAAGTAATATTGGTGTTGGTTAAAAGGTGAGGGGACAGGTGCACTGTCAAGCCATACCTAAAAATCCATGTAGATTAATGACTGTGCTCCTCCAATCTGTGCTACTGCCCAGGAAAGATAAATACTATACATTATTAAGTTATTAAAGGCACTTTTACAGCATTACAGCACCATATGTGTTCCCTTCAAAGTAGGGGTCATCCAGCTGGATAAATAGACTAACTTGTTACAGCTGGTGCAGGGTAAACACTTTTAGGTGGAAGCACACAACTTCTGACCAATCAAAACATGTACTCCTGGCTCCCAATAGGTGTGCAGAGTCAAAGCCTCTCTCTAGTGGTACTCACATATTTGTCTGATGATAGATGGGCTGTCAAGCCCAACTATACAAATGAGCCCTGGAATGCACACTCACAGCATATTATCATGTTTACTGGTAAATAAGTAAAAATCTGAAGAGACATTTCAGAGGCAGAACTCATGAACTTGTCCAAAACGTAAAGAATTCTCATAATTCCATAGGAGTGTGTTTCAGCGGGAACAAATACATCCCTTCCACTATAGAAAAATAATATGAACATGTTTTTCCTCACAGTATAAATACAGATATCACCAAATATAAAACTTTTGGTGTATTCTTTTAACCTACTTCAAATGTCTGCCCAGACCTCACCAACACCGATTCTATTTGCCTACTTTCCAAACCAGTGCCAGTGTCTTCCCCTTCCTCCCTCCCTGGCCTCCTTGCTTCTGCCAGCTGTAGTCTTTGACTTGGCCTTGCTGGCTGGTTGTGCCTCCTTCCCCTTGCTGGATGTTGTCCCCTTCTTGCCCGTGGCGAACCCTTCTTGGCATTGGCAGGTGGCAGGTGTTGGTAGCACACTGGCTGGTCTGACGGGTGCCTCCTTGGAGCCTCTCACAGCTGCAGAAACCACAGCAACCATGGACTGGATGGTGGAGGTGCTGGGCTGGGTTCTGGCCACCCTGGCCCTAGGTGAAGGATGGGGGTGGGTGGGGTAGGGAAGAGGTCAATGTTGGCGAGGAAAAGTTTCTTAGGGACACTGGGTGGGAAGAGGGTGAAGGTGTGGCAGTGGAGGAAGAGGGAGTGGTTGTAGGAGGTGTCAGTCTGCTGTGTTTGGTTGCAGGTGCATGAGCTGGATACTGTTGTGAAGTGGATGGCTGTGGGTGGGTGTGTGCTTGTGTTTGTGTACTTTGGGAGGAGGGTTCACAGACACAGTGGGAGAAGACACAGGGGATGTGGGGGTGGATTTGGGGGTGGTGACTGCCAGTGAGGGTCGTGTAGTGATAGGCGTGCTGTTGATGGAGGTAGTGGATGAGGATGTAGTGCATGCAGGTGTGAGTGGAGGCGCTACTGGAGGGGGTG
The DNA here is from genome assembly GCF_031143425.1 of Pleurodeles waltl. Classification (NCBI taxonomy): domain Eukaryota; kingdom Metazoa; phylum Chordata; class Amphibia; order Caudata; family Salamandridae; genus Pleurodeles; species Pleurodeles waltl. The sequence continues at coordinate 354,398,214 of NC_090438.1, forward strand.
GATGATGAGGAGGAGGGTGACACACTGGAGGCAGTGGATGTTGGTGTGTCTGCATGGGGATAGTGCTTATGTGAATGACTGTGAGATGAAGTGTGGTGCTTGTGTTTGCCTGAGCCACTCCAGTGTGTTGATTTGTGTGATTGCTGGTCTGAAGGTGTGCTTGGGATAGGTTGGGGTTGAAGGGATTGGGACTGGGCAGTGGAAGTTGGAGGGGGGAGTCTGGAGACTGGGACAATAGCTGCCATCAGTGCAGAGGCCAGAACCTGAAATGCTCTCAGTTGGGCAGCCACGCCAGAGTGAATGCCCTCCAGGTATGCATTTGTTTGTTGCAAATGCCCTGTGACACCCTGGATGGCATTCCGTATGGTTGACTGCCCAACAAGCAGCAGGGCTGACTGGGGAAGGGCCTGAGGTGCCTGGGGCAAAGGAGATGCCGACCCTCCTGGGTGAGCAGGCATGGGAAACTCACTGAGGGGCTGCTGGGAGGGTGGTGCTGGTACGGGGGTGGCGGCTGTACCTGTAGTTGGGGGTGGGCCCAGAGGTGTCCACTACTGCCAGGGAGCTTCCATCGGAGGAGGAGTCGCTGTTGGTAGTGTCCCCTCCAGTCTCCGTTGTGGTGCTCCACTCGCCCTCCATCCCACTGGTGCCCTCACCGTCGGTGGATTCGGCCTCCACGGCCATGTGGAATGCAGCATCCTCCGTTGCCGGTGCCTCTGCTCCTCCGCCAGATGATGCTAATGCACACAAGGACAGGGTGACAAAACAAGAAGGGGGGAGACAAAGGATACACTTGGTCAATGCCAGCAACAACACTACTGTTGGCGTACACAACACACAGGGATCAGCCCTATGCACTAAGCCATGCACTGCCAGTTACAAAGCTAGTCACCAGCCCATGGGGTACAATGCCTAATGCCATTAGCAGCACACCTGAAACCCACAGGACCCTGTCCAGTAGTAGATGCCCACTAACACTATTGGGGTTGGAGTGCTTCAGAGCCTGCCCAACAAGGGACCTACCCTGCCATGTTCGCCCTGGCCTAGGGGCACCCACAGCCCACATCCCCACCCAGGTAAAACCTTAACATGTGCAAAGTCATGATTCTGATTCTGTACCCCCCCCCGTTGTGGCTGCTGTGATGCCTTCAAGCACCCATCTAACTCGGGATAGGCCACCGCCAGGATGCAGAACACCAGGGGGCTTAGGGTACGACGGGCACCCCTTCCTCGTTGGGAGGCCAGCCCAGCTGGGCCTCCTCCGTCTTCCTGGCCCAGTGGCACAGTTCCTCCCACTGTTTGTGGCAGTGGGTGCTCCGCCTGTCAAAGACCCCCAGGGTCCACTCCTCCTTGGCGGTGGCACACCAAATACCCTTTTTGTGATGGGCGATGACCTGCAGGAAAATATGCATAGAAAAAGGGATTAGTCATACCGTCCGGACTGTTACACTCATGGCTACAGTATCCCTCCCATCCCCTTACACACAGACATTGACCACCAGACATGCTGCACTCAGACCAGGACCCCCCGCTCCCCCTCTACACGAGGCTTACACTCACAGCAATCCATACATTCATGGCCCATGCATCATGCTCACAGTGTACTCACCTGTTTGTCTGGAGGACCATAGAGCAAAGTGTACTGGGTAGGACCACATCCACCAGTCTCTCCAACTCCTCTGAGAAGGCGGGGCCCTTTCCCCAGACACTCGAGCCATTGTCGCTTCCAGACACAGGTCACAGCAGCACTTGCAGTGTAGCTCCTCTCCTGGTGAAGGACAGGTAGCAAGTGAGTGCACAGATAGAAAATGGTGGTCATGTCCGAGCCGGCATACATCGCCATAACGCCCAATAATAACCATTGTGAAGTTGCGCGACGGTCAACGACCGCCGTCCGCAATGGCACACAACGCCAGCAGAATTATCTAATTTCCATTTGTCTCTCCTCACAGGTCAGGCAGCCGCCATTTCAGGGAGGCACAGGCCATGGCACCTAACTGTGTCACAGCAGACATTGGCACATCAACTGACTCTCAAATTCACATACTGTTTCTGTAAAGGAAGAAGTAAATTTTCATTTTCACATATGTGTGAATGTGACCTTCTGCTCCCCGTTTCTCGCCCTAGAGTTCAACCAATGAGGATAAGAGGAGATGGAGACATCCCCCAGTGTACAGGCCCCTGGTGGACCTGGCGACAATGGAGGAGAGGCACATTATCCTGACCTACAGACTTGATAGGGCCACAATCCAAGAACTGCGTGCCCAATTGGAGCCAGACCTGATTTCAGCTATCCGCCAACCCACAGGTATCCCCCCTCTAGTGCAGGTCCTGTCAGTGCTCCATTTCCTGACAAGTGGTTCCTTCCAAGGAAGGCATGGCATCAGGGATGTCTCAGCCAACGTTCTCCAACGTGCTGATCAGAGTGTTGTCTGCCCTGCTGAAACACATGCGCAGCTACATCGTTTTCCCCCAGGTGGAGGATTTCACCATAATGAAGGCTGACTTTTATGCCTGGGACATATCCCCAATATAATTGGTGCTATTGATGATACACATATAGCATTTGCACCCCCACCCCGGAGAAATGAACAAGTGTTCAAGAATAGAAAAAGCTTTCACTCTCTGAATGTGAAGATGGTGTGTTTGGCGGACCAGTACATCTCCCATGCCAATGCCAAGTATCCTGGTTCTATGCATGATGCCTTTATCTTGAGGAATAGCAGCATTCCATATGTGATGTCTCAACTCCAGAGGCACCGGGTGTGGCTAATATGTGAGCCCATGGTCCCCACCGAGTTAACGTAGGTATATGGGTGTGGGTTTGGCCCTAGGGGTGAGTGTGTGGCTAACAGATATCCCTCGATATTTGCAGGTGACTTTGGTTACCCCAACCTCTCATGGCTACTGACCCCAGTGAGGAATGCCAGGACAAGGGCAGAGGAATGTTACAATGAGGCACAAGGGTGAACAAGGAGGATAATTGAGAGAACCTTTGGCCTCCTGAAGGACAGACTCCAGTGCCGCCATCCGACAGGTGGATTCCTGTACTACTCACCCAAGAAGGTGTGCCATATCATCGTTGCATGTTGTACAACCTGGCCTTGAGACGCCAGGTGCCTTTTCTGCAGGAGGATGAGCCTGGAGATGGTTGTGTGGCTGCGATGGAGCCTGTGGACACTGACAAAGAGGAGGCAGAGGAAGAAGATGTGGACAACAGAAGTACACTCATTCAACAGTACTTCCAGTGACACACAGGTAAGACACTGTAACTTCACCTTCCATTGCAGTTTTGCGTTTGACATTGAACATGGCAGCCTGATTTCCCTTTTTCTATGGCCACTTACTTTACCCTTTGATATCTCTATTTTCAGATATCTGTGCCCCACTCTGGCTTCTGGTGTGTTTACTGCTGCCCACTACAGGTCATACCTATGTAAATATTACAGTACATTTGAATTGCAATGTTTACAGTTTGTGTAACTAATACATGTGTCAAACAATTGCGAGACTCCATATTTGATTTTGTACCAAGGGTGTTTATTTAGGTGATAATAAGTGGAGGGGGGGTTGAAATGGCCTGGGTTGCTGATGGAGGAAAGTCCAGGGTAGAGTCCAGTCTATTTGTATCACAGGTGCATTGTCCAAGGGGGCATAGGAAGTGGAACAATGGCAGTTCAAGGTGGACAGGGTGACAGAGTGGGACAGAAGGGTGACAATCAGGAGAGTCTTATTTACTGGTGGGGGTCTTGGAAATAGCCTCTGGCTTCTGCCTGGATCGCAGGGACCGTTTGCGGGGTGGTTCTCCTTCTGCAGGGGGTGGGGTGATGGTGGCCTGTTGTTCCTGTGGCGGGCCTCCTGTCCACTAGCCCCGGCGGAGGTGGAGGGCTGTTCATCGGTTTGGCACTGCCTCCCTCATGGTGTTGGCCATGTCTGCCAGCACCCCTGCAATGGTGACCAGGGTGGTGTGAATGTGTTTGAGGTCCTCCCTGATCCCCAGGTACTGTCCCTCCTGCAGCCACTTGGTCTCCTGCAACCTTAACAGTATCTGGCCCATGGGCTCCTGGGAATGGTGGTATGCTCCCAGGATCCCTGCAAGTGTCTCGTGGAGGATGGGTTCCCTGGGCCTGTCCTCCCCCTGTCGCAAAGCAGTCCTCCCAGCTTCCCTGTTGTCCTGTGCCTCTATCCCCTGAACCGTGTGCCCACTGCCACTGACCCGAAGGTCCCTGATTGTCCTGTGTTTGTGGGGTGGCCTGGGGTCCCTGTAGTGGTGGACACACTGCTGATTGACGTGTCATGGGGATAGAGGTATGGGCCCACTGGGGGGGTATGGGATTGTACCTGTGTAACCGACTGCCCGGAGGTCCCTGATGGGCCAGGTTTGTCATCCTGATCCAGGCATGCAGAGCTGCTGTCATCACTGTGGGCCTCTTCTGTGGGGAGACTGGATGTTGCTGGCACCTCCTCTACGGTGATGTTGTGTGGGGGTCCTGTGGGGATGTAAATGCAGTGTTATTGTATCTGCGTGTTCCATCTTGTGAATGGGTATGTTTCCATCTATCATTGTTATCAGCAAGGCAGCTTTGGCTTGTGTGAGTTGTGTTTGGTTTGGCTAAGTGATTTACACTAGTGTGCATGCTGTGGTGATGGGGGTCCATGCAGGTCTGTCATGGGTGTCCATGCATTGGTGGTGCATGGAGTGCTGGTTACTGGGATAGGTGGGTTGTGATGGTGGGGTATATGTGACGTGGTGGGGTGATGGGGTGAGGGTACATGATGGCATGCAGGTGGGAGGGTGGAAGTAGTAAAGATTTGACTTACCAGAGTCCAGTCCTCCTGCTACTCCTGCCAGGCCCTCAGGATGCATGATTGCCAAGACTTGCTCCTCCCATGTTGTTAGTTGTGGGGGAGGAGGTGGGGGCCCACCGCCAGTCCTCTTTACAGCTACCTGGTGTCTTGCAACCACGGAACGCACCTTCCCCCGTAGGTCGTTCCACCTCTTCCTGATGTCATCCCTTGTTCTTGGGTGCTGTCCCACGGCATTGACCCGGTCCATGACTCTCCGCCATAGCTCCATCTTCCTTGCAATGGACGTCTGCTGTACCTGTGATCCGAATAGCTATGGCTCTACCCGGATGATTCCCTCCACCATGACCCTTAGCTCCTCTTCAGAGAACCTGGGGTGTCTTTGTGGTGCCATGGGTCTAGTGTGAGTGGTGTGTGTGAGGGTGTGTGGGGTGATGTGTTGGGGTATGTGCTGTGAGGTGCGTGTATGGTGTATGGGTGATGGTGTTATGTGGCTCAGATTCAGTGGGTGCTCCTTGCTTGTCTCTCTCTCAGTTGCCAATATTTTCTTTCATTGTAAGGGGTTGTGGGTATTGTGGGTGTGTGCTTTCTATTGGATTGGGTGTGTGGGTGTGGTATTTGTATGGGTGTCAGGTGTGTGTAGTTTGAATTGTCCAATGTGGTGTTGTTTTGTGAGTGTGTGTTTATTTTGAGTAGGGCAGTGTGTACCGCCAATGGTTTATCGCGGTTGAATGTCCACCGCGGTGATTCGTGGTTCATGATGCTGTGGGCGTATTTCTGTTGCCGTAACAGTGTGGGTTTTGTTACCGCTAGTTTATCACTGACCTTTGGGCTGGCGGACTTGTGTGGGTGTCTGTATCATGGTGGATTTCTTTGTGTGGGTCATAATACTCATAACGGTATAACGCCGCGGTCACGGTATGTGGGCAGCCGTCAGCACGCCCGTAGGCGGCATTTAACACCAGTGATGTAATGAGGACCTTAGTCACTTAATGTCCTTGCTTCTGTGATTTTTTCGTCCACCTGTAAATTATTATATTAAACAGTGTTGGAGGAAATGACCCCTTCAGCTTCAGTTGTGATTGTGCTGGATTCTTTGAATGTGACTCCAAGGGGGTGGGAAGGTTTATGCTACTAGGAACACATTGGCAAGGAAGGATTGAGCTATGAGCAAGGCAAATGATGTTTGGACTTTAGATCCACGTGTGTCTAGCGAGGGTCCTGCTTCGGGGGTCATATATTGGAGAACATGCCCCTATTGGGAAATGGCATACATCAAAATGTATTGTGTAGCAAACTGTACCAGTCCAACCTCTTTTGCAACCTCTGCACCAGTTTTGAAACGCAGGAATGCATCGTATTTGCAAGAATATGGTGCACCACTGCCTTTGCCCCTCCGCCGGCACTAAATTAAGCAGTCTGTGCCAACGCAGGCATCCTTGCACCATAGTGCAAGGGTGTCTGTGTTGAGGGGTGTAATTGTTTATGTGCCAAAAGGTGTCCCTTCCTACACATAAACAATCATCAATGGTATTTTGCTATGTGTGCCGCAAAATGAAGCACACACAGAAAAAGCAAAAAAGGAGGAGGAATAAAAATATTCCTCTTAGTTGTGCCATGCTAATGCCACCCATGGGGTGGTGTTAGTTTTTGGTGCTGTCTCAGATTTATGAATTCTTGTAAATCTGGGGAAGCGTCAAAAGCACTGTGTGTTGCGGTGGAATGCCCACTGTAACACCCATTGCTCACCCCTCTGATGCAGAAAACTGCGTCAGAAGGGGCCATAGTTTCAAGGAGGCATAAACCACAGAAAATGGCATTACACCTCCTTGTAAATATGGAGAAGTGGTTAGCGCCACCGGAGCATTCCAAAATTGATGCTCCGGTGGCACTTGGGCCTTGTAAACCTGGCCTTTAGAGTGCTTGTCAATAATCTACTCTCTTTTAAACCATATAAGTCCAGTGCACCTCCCTGGACAGCTTTGAATGCATCTGAGAGTCAACGGTTAAAAAGGGATACTTGGTCTTCAGTTTGAGGGTCTGACCCAGGTCAATAGAAGCAAATTTGACTCAATTTGGGCCTGTTAACTACTGGTTACCCCGAGACCTCCTAACATGGTTTCTTACATTTGGCTAGACTGCATCTTTCACCAAGTTCTTAGCTTATGCCTTGCTTATACGGTGAGCTACAAAATCTGACAAATGCAATTATTGTCTTGCCTATACATTTTAAAGGAAGATCTACATGCCCCTCTATCTTACTGACTATTGTCCTGCTTAACATGAGGAGATTTTGTGAAGGCACCAAAAGAGATCTTGGTTATGAAACAGGAGGAAAGTTAAAATGCTAATCAGACGCAGTCACAAAACCAGAGCACCTCCAGTCTGAGACCTTCCACAGCACTTGTGAAGGAAAGCCACAAAAACGTGATTATGAGGCAACTATGAGGGCTAACAGGGGAAGCTGTAGATCGGATGTAGAGGAAGCTTGGAAATCTGTAGAAGCAGCAGTGCCAATGATTTTAAGTGGGTTTGAAGCAGGTGGTGGAAGGTCAGCTAGGGTCATGGGGGAGTTTTGGCAAATGGAGGAAGAGAAAGGACACTAACTATGATTTCTGTGTGTAGATCTGGTAATCTCTCAGTCTCTAGCCAGGAATAGCTGTGTCAATTCTGATTGCCTATGGGCTAGTCGATATACTGTAAAGTGGGTGACTACAACCCCGATCTGAATCATTGGCTTCTCTGGCCTTTTGTTTACTACATTTGTTTCTCTGTATTATTGTAATCTCAGATCAGCTCTACAATGCAAGTAGGGACTGGAAATGTGAAATTATTTCGATCCTGTACTATACATTATGAGTAGTTCTTCCTTCTCTTCTACTTATTCCTTGGTACTTAGATGTCAGAAAGCATTTTTTCATAGCTTTATTTTTGTACTCAATGTAGCGTGAACCTGACCAAGCAAAAGTGATGGATCACATTAAAAGGTCATTTGAAAGAAAAAACCTTTAAAAAAATGTATTTATCGATTTCTCATGAAAGTAACAAAACAACAATAGCCCCAGACATTGAGGAATGATACAGTGAGGACAATGTATTCATATAGTGTAAAGGACACCAATAAAGTATGGTGGTGCAGCTCTGATAGTAGGATCTGATATGTGGGAGGGAGGCATAGACAGTGGGAAATTGGACAGGGTAGGGTAGCAGGCCATACCTAAGACTTGCAGATGCATAATCACAAGACTAACTCAGGACCCACACTGACAACACCAATGTTCAAGAACCCTGCTCTGCAGACTCAGTGTACGCAGGTAGTCCTGGAAAGGTTGCCAAATCTCCTTTGGTCTTGAAGTCTGGGATATAGAAGAAAAAACTTAAAAAACACAACAGAGCTTCTTTACAATTTTTGTTCACAGTTTTTATTGGTATTTCAGCATCATACATATCTAGTGCAAGCACAGTATTGTCAGTGATTACATCCATAGTCATTAACATAGCATCCCCCAATATGAGCAATACCGTTGTGTGGGTCTCCCAAACAATTGTTAGCACATTGAGTGACACTAAAAGCTGTACAATCATTCAAGTTCAATCTCAAAAATCCCTATGAACCCTGGTGCAATAAAGAACTCCCCCTCCCCCAGCCTGTGCTCTGCTGTTTATAAGGTCCGTGTTTCAAAAGATATCCAAACATTCAAGTCAACCACAGTTGTTCACTGCTCAGCCATTCCCATCTCTTACTTAGCAATATCCCTGCTACTAAGCATTTCATCCTTGCCCTACCATGATTCATCATCTGCCATCCTATTGACTTGCCTTACCTTTTTCATGTGTACCACCTGACCCTTAGCTCACTTTGCTAAGTGTTTCAGCCACTTAGCCATCTGAAGAGGTGTTAAATTCAATCATCTGATGGCTATAAATAGTTTGGCCAGGGTCAGTCCAAGGATTGCAAATTTCCTACTTAGCTTTATTTTTTCTTAACTGGCACCAACCCCAGCAAGCATTGTTTCAAGTTTTTAAGTTTAGCCCACCCCGTATCTCTACTCAGGTGCCCCAAAACTTCCTCGCAGTAATGTATGGTTTGTGGACATGACCATAGAACATGAAATACCTCTCCTTGTGTCTGCCTGCATCGTGTATACCTTTGATGCCTAAATGGGTATATTGTGTATGGAGAATTGAATGAAAGATATGGGATATGTACTACACTGAATAGAGTGAGTTTAATCTATGTATTGGCAGATACCTCTCTCACCCTTCTTTGTACCCTAGTCCATTCTTCAGGTGTAATTGGGTACTCACTGTTCTGCTGCCATGTTCCTTCTATCTTAAGGGGAGGTCTTGGTCTGTTCAGCCACAGCATATTGTACAAATGAGTTATAGGCCTCCTTCCTTCCACCAGCTTTAACAGCACAACTAGCCTCTGAGTGTGATCAAGGGCACTCAGAAAGCACTGCCATATTTCCCTTGCTGTGGCCGCCAGCCTGGCATACCGGAGAAATTGACCCCTCCCCAGACTGAAGGGTTCCATGGCGTCCTGCAGCATGCCAAAATGGCCCAACGGATATAAGTCATATAAGGAGACACAACTCCCCCGCCAACAAGTTATGGACATCGTCTGAGCTATTTGCATGAAGGGGTGAATCTTCCACACCTCCAGCTCAGGTGCTTCGGGTGCCCTGCAGTGTACCACCCACACCACCCATTCCCAGAGTCTGCCCACCAGTTTCAGTACCTGTAGCATCTATCACGCGCCCCATATGTAAAATGTGGCACTGCTGTGCCACATGTGTCACATGCATGGCATGATAGTGAACGCTATCAGTATTCCAGGGGATTCCTTACTCTGGGAGTTGGGCAGCCTTAAAGCTCTCCAGTTGACTCAATGAGAACAGTGCAGATTTTGTTTGATTACTTGGAGACCCAAGAGTTCTCCTAATTCTCTTGTTATATTCAACAGGATTGGGTTGAAATGTCTGGCTGATGCAAATACACCATGGCGTTATCTGCATAAAAGGACACAATATGAGTCATCTGTCCCACCTGTATATCCCAGCAAAGCAGCACCTACCATAACCTGCAGTCTACGGGCTCCATCACCAGGACAAATAGTAGAGGGGACAAGGGACACCCCTATCTAGTTCCTCATTACAATTGAATCACCTCAGACACCACCCCTCGTATGTACCCCTGCCAACGGAGAGGTGTAGAGTAATTTCACCCATGCAATAAATTTAGGTCCTAGCACCATTCTGTCAAATACTTGCCACATATACTCCCAGCTAATTGAGTCAAATGTCTTCACTATATCAAGAAAGGCAAAGGCATACTGATCATGATCCAGACAGGGAGCATGAAAATCATGTGCCAGACGAGCAGGTTGCAAAGCATATTTCTACAGGGAATAAAGCCTGATTGGTCAGGGTGGAACAGCTTCAGGAGGTGTAGGTACAGACATCTAGCGAGTAGCTGCCCTAGTATCTTCTGGTCCACAATCAGTACGGACAGTGGGTGGTACGAGGCCATGTCTAAGGGGTCTTTCCCAGGTTTGGGTATTAACATTATCAGCACCTCAAGTATGGACATAGGGAGAACCCTTCCTTCTAAGTCTTCCTGATACACCTGGAGTACTTTATCAGCCATATCCTCTGGAAGTGCCTTGTAAAGCTCAGCAGGCAGACCCCCGACCCCCAGGCTTTAGCCGTCTTAAGTGAATCAATGGCTAGTATTAGCTCCTGTTTAGTTAGAGCCACCCCCCAGTTCCTCCTGCTCAGGGTGCCCTAGCTGCTGCAGCAGGTCCAGATAGGCTACCACCGCATGCACCAGGGTACCACCGGGCAACCTGTATAACTCACGGAGGTCATCCGTCAGGACATCGTTGAGGGCCTGCTGTGCACGAACCTCTCAGTCAAGTGAGTCCCTAATCAATAGGATACGGTCAGACTGACATTCCCGTTGCACCGCCCTTGCCGGTAAATTACCTGCCTTATCGCACTCCATATGAAGATGCCTTGTATAAGAGAAACTGGCATGTTTTTTCAGGTGCTCCCACAAGGAGATAATTAGTTTTTTTGCACCTCGCCATGCAGGGCGTAACTTCGGATGTGTCTGCAGTGCCCTCTGAGAGTCATTAACAGTCCTTCTAGGATTGTCAGTTCCTTTTCCAATGAATGCGTTGTGGTTGGTATGCCCGCACCCTGGGTACCACCTTCAAGGCATCCCAGTCCGTCGCTCTATGCTTGGTGCTATTCCAATTAATGTTGAAATACTCAGTCAGGGCCTCTGTAACTGTACCTCTGTAAGCCAGATTTGTGAGAGCTTTTGCTCTCATCCGCCACAGTGGTACTCTTCGGATCAAAGTATAAGGGACTAATTTAGAGTTTGGCGGAGGGCGTTACTCCATCACAAACGTAACGGATATCCCGTCTGCTGTATTCTGATCCCATAATAGCCTATGGCGATCATAATATGGTGGACAGGATTTCTGTCACGGAGTAACTCATCTGCCAAACTCTAAGTCAGGTGCTAAGTGAGGAGTAAGGGTGGATCAGATCCTCCAGCTTTTCACGATTTTGTGTTTGACAAAAAAGACATGAAACCAGCTGTGAAGCCTGATGATTACCATTTTGCTGACATGTGCTGCTATAAAAGCAGAGAAACCAGGCTGTCTGTTGGAATAGTGCAAAGGTCACGGAAATCTTCTATAAAACTGTCACCCCATTATCTTTGTTGACTAATCCTGTGATTTATGTTGAGAACTCTCGAAAAAAAAATGAAACTTCACATGCTATTTCAAAAAGTAGTCTGACAGCTGCAATGGATTGTATTTTTTGGCAATTACTGTATGTAATGTTTATGCTCTATCATATATATATATATATATATATATATATATATATATATATATATATATGTGTGTGTGTGTGCATCTATATATATGTGTGTATATATATGTATATATATATGTATACATGTATATATATAGATATATATTTATATACAGTATATACATATATCTAACAAGCATAAATGTTGCAAAACAAGTCAATATTTTTTTTAAACTCCACTTATTGCCAATTTGTTCTTATTACTGTGCCTTATAACACATTTCAAGTAATTTGTCATACAATGAAAATTGTTTACTGTTTATCATAAACTCTGAGGGCCATATTTACAAGTGGGCTGCACCGTCGATGTATCACTATTTGTGATGCACTAGCAGTGCAGGCTGCAGACCTATATCTACCAGGCCACTTGGGGGGGGTTTACATAACCTTGTAGATATAGTGTAAGGCAGTGCTGCGCAGCCCAAGTCACTCCGTTGCATTACTTTGCATCATAGTGGGGTTCCATGGGTTTTGCTGTGCGTGTTCCCGTGCAAAACACATGAATTTTGATGTGTTCCCAGATTTACAAGGTTTTTTAAACTTGCAAATGTGTCACCAGGGGAGGTGTAAGGGAGGCGTAATGAGGAGAAATGCATTTATATATCCTCAGTTTTCCTTTTTCTATGTGTGTTACATTCTGCAGCACACACAGAAAGAGAAACATGCCTCTTGTGATTGTTTTTGTGAACAAAGTTGTCCCTTCCTGCATAGAAACAATCAACCCAGCAACACAGACACCCTTGCACTATAGTGCAAGAGTACGTGTGATGTCAAGTATAGGTTTTGTATTATAATGGGACACGTCCAGTACAAAATACTGTGCTTTGACATATTTTAACACTTTTATAACTTTGTGTGTGTCCTATACAGTACATCATACATACAATTTAGAAACATTTGAAAAAAAAAGCAACTTTACACCTGCCTCCAAGAGGTGTATGTTTTAGTCACCAAAACTCTTGTCAATGCTAGCAGATCAGGAGTTTTGTCAAACATCCATGGGTGATTGCATAGCAATGCTCATGTACCATCCATTGTATGTCCCATTGATGCAAACTAGTGCAAATTGCTACTTTGCGTTACTTTCAAGCTACTTTCCAGTGCAAAACATGTTTTGTGCTAGAAAGTAAATTCCAAAGCGAACACTTCATGTCTGGTTTGCGTCACAAAAAGGACACAAACCGTTGAGTGTTGAGAATAGTTACCAATACCATCTTACCTTGGTTGTTCTTTTAATTGAGGAAACGAGAGATACCTTTCTCTGGTAGGAGTGATGTTGGAGCTCACAGCCATTCAGCTGTTGCAACTTTTTAACTTAAAGAACTGTTGGGTCATTCTGTGTTGGTATTTTGTATGCTTTCCATAGCTTTGGCTGCAATTGTGAGCATGTACTTTATCTGTTTGAATTTATTGTATCCTGTAGGTTGTGAATAGTCGTGGTAGGGAAGTATTCTGTGGGAGCTTCATGCATACACTATGTGCAGGGTCACCAGTGTGCAAAATCGAGGAGCCCAGGCTTCAGCCTTTTACCTTTCCAATTCATGCCTCTGGTTTTTGCTTAGCTACAAAGCCCAGTCTTACAGGCCAAAGCAGTATTGACTGGTCCTGGTAGTTTATGTGACCACTTCCTTGAAGACCAACAATAACACTGGAAGTTGGGGATGGGTGGGTTTCATTCAGGCATATGGTACCAGAAAACTGTACCAAATATTGTCAGACAGAACTATTGATTCCTAAGTATAGTTTACCAACATATCATCCTACGGGAGTTAACAACAGAGAATTTACACCTAATGGCAATATATGTTTATAGGGTATTAACCCCTTGGATGCGGGAGCCGGCCACTGGCCGACGCCCGTGCTACCTCCCTTGTGCGGGTCATGACCTATTTTTTATTTTTTTTGTTCTCTGGGAGACACGGAAGCTCTTCCGTGTCTCCCCCTGCCCCCCACCCGCCCCTTTGTGACGTCAGCGCGCCGCTCCACTTTGGGGATTTCAAGCGGCCTTCCCCACGTTCGGGAAGGCCTCGTAAGAAAGGAGTGGGAGCACCAATAATGATTGATGGACTGGGCGCAGGAGGTGCTAAAGACTGTGACGGATGGTATGTGACAAGGTGTTTTTTGAGTGTCTTGAAAGAACGTGCTGATTGAGGGAAGAAGCGCAGGTAAGGTGGCTTCTACAGTTGCACGTATCTCACACACACCGTCGATTTTGTGACTGTCTACGTAGGCTAGTGTTTTAGAGCAACAGTTTAGCCAATAGCAGAGATGGCATCTTGATGGATGACTGCTGCCTTCACTCGGGTTATAGAGGACAGCTCTGGCATAGGATCAGAGACTTAGACATCAGATACTGAGACAGCATCTGAGGGATAGGACAATGGCGCAGACTCTGGGAGTGATTTTTCAGTCGGAGGAGTCCCATTCGATAACTCCTCTTCCAGTAAATTATGAGGGAGGTGATGAGGACAGTCCTGCTGTCCCTTCGCAAGCAGTCTGTGCAACGGGGTAATAGTGGGTTAGCCCAACCCAGAGAGCAGGTAAATGCGAGGCAAGCAGAGATAGAGAGTGCTCTCTTGGGAGCTCCCCAATTTAGTTCAGCCCCAAATTCCACCGCCCAAATCGTATTGTGGAGACATCAAAATTATCTATCGCAAAACAAACTGGTTTTGTAAGGCAGGTACATGTGTTTTTGGTCCTGGGTTCGGCGGCCATATAGAGAAACACACTAAACCCAAACATTTCTGGAAACTAGACATTCGGGAGAGTCAACAGAGGTGTGACTTGTGTGGATTCCCCAAAGTTTTCTTACCCAGAATACCCTGCAAAGCTGAAATGTTGAATAAAAACTCTATTTTTCTCACATTTCTGTCACACAAACTACAGGAATATGCTGGGATCCACAAAATTCCTACCACCCAGTGATTCCTCACCTGTCCTGATAAAAACACTACCCCACTTGAGTGCCTACACCTAGTGCCTGTGTCAGGAATGGATCACCCCAGGGTCAACAGCTGCCTCATGTAAGGACCAACATTGACCGTTGTGTGATCTATTCCTGTCGCGGGCACCAGGCCAACCCACACAAGTGAGGTACCATTTTTATCGGGAGACTTGGGGGAACACTGGGTGGAAGGAAATGTGTGCCTCCTCTCAGATTCCAGAACTTTCTGTCACCGAAATGTGAAGGAAATGTGTTTTTTTAGCCAAATTTTGAGGTTTGCAAAGGATTCTGGGTAACAGAACCTGGTCAGAGCCCCACAAATCACCCCATCTTAGATTCCCCTGGGTCTCTAGATTTGAAAAATGCACAGGTTTGGTAGGTTTCCCTAGGTGCCAGCTGAGCTAGAGGCCAAAATCTACAGGTAGGCACTTTGCAAAAACCAGCTCTGTTTTCTTTAAAAAAATGTGGATGTGTCCACGTGGCGTTTTGGAGCGTCTCCCGTTGCGCCCGCTAGGCCTACCCACGCAAGTGAGGTACCATTTTTATCGGGAGACTTGGGGGAACGCTGGGTGGAAGGACATTTGTGCCTCCTCTCAGATTCCAGAACTTTCTGTCACCGAAATGTGAGGAAAATGTGTTTTTTGGCCAAATTTTGAGGTTTGCAAAGGATTCTGGGTAACAGAACCTGGTCAGAGCCCCACAAGTCACCCCATCTTGGATTCCCCTAG
Organism: Pleurodeles waltl; assembly: GCF_031143425.1. Taxonomy (NCBI): domain Eukaryota; kingdom Metazoa; phylum Chordata; class Amphibia; order Caudata; family Salamandridae; genus Pleurodeles; species Pleurodeles waltl. The sequence continues at coordinate 354,413,582 of NC_090438.1, forward strand.
GTCTCTAGTTTTCAAAAATGTGCTGGTTTGCTAGGTTTCCCATCGTGCCGGCTGAGCTAGAGGCCAAAATCCACAGGTAGGCACTTTGTGAAAAACACCTCTGTTTTCTGTCAAAAAATGGGATGTGTCCACGTTGTGTTTTGGGGCATTCCCTGTTGCGGGCGCTAGGCCTACCCACACAAGTGAGGTATCAATTTTATCGGGAGACTTGAGGGAACGCTTGGTGGAAGGAAATTTGTGGCTCCTCTCAGATTCCAGAACTTTCTGTCACCGAAATGTGAGGAAAATGTATTTTTTTTAGCCAAATATTGAGTTTTGCAAATGATTCTGGGTAACAGAACCTGGTCAGAGCACCACAAGTCACCTCATCTTGGATTCCCCTAGGTGTCTAGTTTTCAAAAATGCCAACTTTTGCTAGGTTTCCATAGGTGCCGGCTGAGCTAGAGGCCAAAATCTACAGCTAGGCACTTTTAAAAAAACACGTCAGATTTCAATGTAAAAATGTGATGTGTCCATGTTGCGTTTCCTGTCGCGAGCATTAGGCCTACCCACGCAAGTGAGGTACCATTTTTATCAGGAGACTTGGGGGAATACAGAATAGCAAAACAAGTGTTACTGCCCCTTGTCTTTCTCTACAGTTTTGCCTTCCAAATGTAAGACAGTGTGTAAAAAAGACGTCTATTTGAGAAATGGCCTACAATTCACATGCTAGTATGGGCACCCCGGAATTCAGAGATGTGCAAATAACCTCTGCTTCTCAACACCTTATCTTATGCCCATTTTGGAAATACAAAGGTTTACTTGATACCTATTTTTCACTCTTTATATTTCAGCAAATGAATTGCTGTATGCCCGGTATAGAATGAAAACCTATTGCAAGGTGCAGCTCATTTATTGGCTCTGGGTACCTAGGGATCTTGATGAACCTACAAGCCCTGTATATCCTCGCAACCGGAAGAGTCCAGCACATGTAACGGTATATTGCTTTAAAAAATCTGACATTGCAGGAAAAAGTTACAGAGTAAAACATGGAGAAAAATTGCTGTTTTTTTCTGCTCACTTTCAATATTTTTTTAATTTCAGCTGTTATTTTCTGTAGGAAAACCTTATAGGATCTACACAAATGACCCCTTGCTGAATTCAGAATTTTATCTACTTTTCAGAAATGTTTAGCTTTCCAGGATTCAGCATTGGTTTCACACCCATTCTTGTCACAAACTGGAAGGGGGCTGAAAGCACCAAAAAATAGTAAAAATGGGGTATGTCCCAGTAAAATGCCAACATTGTGTTGAAAAATTGGGTTTTCTGATTCAAGTATGCCTGTTACTGAAAGGTGGGAAGATGGTGATTTTAGCACCAGAAACCCTTTGTTGATGCCATTTTCAGGGAAAAAACCACAAGCCTTCTTCTGCAGCCCTTTTTTCCCATTTATTTAAAAAAAAAAACGAAATTTTCACTGTATTTTGGCTAATTTCTTGGTCTCCTCCAGGGAAACCACAAACTCTGGGTATCATTAGAATCCCTAGGGTGTTGCAAAAAAAGGACACAAATTTGGCGTGGATAGCGTATGTGGACAAAAAGTTATGAAGGCCTAAGCGCGAACTACCCCAAATAGCCAAAAAAGGGCTCAGCACTGGGGGGAAAAGGCCCAGCAGCTAAGAGGTTAAGACACACTATATCTGTCTGATGAAAGTTTTAGGAACTATACTGTGACATGCTACTTAGAGCAAAGCAACAGGCTAGTGACCTTTCACAATTATGATGTTAGAAGAGATTCTAGGGAGGCTGACCTGTGAGGAAGAAGTGTAAGGCTGGAAAATTCCCAGTCTTTCCAAAGGAGAGTCACCATCCAATGCACACAAAGTCAAAATGGAACCACAATATACTCTTTTTCACGTCAACCACATACACATCAACACACAATATTCACAGATGCCCACACATGATGAAGGCAAGCAGACCAATTTACAAGGACTTGGTGGATCTTTAAGCAGGGAATGTCAGTGGGCGTCCTCCACCTACAGGTATAGAAACAAAGTCCTATGACCCTCTACTATGAAAACATTGCCACCGCTTCCAGTTACAACATAGTTTGGGTTGAAGAGGCAGTAGCAACTGTATGGGGAAGTACACACATAGCAACTCTGGCCACTCAAGCACTGCATGGATGTCAAACATCAACAGAAATGATGGGACCCTTCCAATGGATTTGCATGACTGCTAAGTACCCTAAAGAAAAATGAAGAGCTAGCTAGAAAAAATTGACAATGCAGGTATGCAGAACTTTTCTAAACTATGCAACATATTTTGGCATTATTTCTAATATTGACACAGTCTTTTTGTGAGTTGGTAGAAATGTAGGATGCTAAGTATGTAGGGTATAGGGCTTTAGGGATAGTTTGTGGGCAGCAAGATGCCTGTAGTTGTTGTTTGGGAGGTAGTAGCTCACTGAGGTATTCCAAAAAGAACAAAAACTTGAAAAACTGTTAAATTTTAATCACTTTTTTTGTGCTGCAATGAATGTAATTGTGTGCTGCAAAATTTACATTTTTATGCCACAACATTTTTAAAATGATGCCACAACATCCTGGGGTGTCTGGAGAGTGATCTGAGATATATCTAGCCAAATATGATGTGTTAGTTACTCTCTGGTGTCTTCCAGTTGTGTGAAAAAGTAATCAATCAATCAATCAATCAGGGAATTTGTAAAAGTACACTACTCACCATTAGGGTCTCAAGGCGCTGCTCGAACAGCCAAGTCTTGAGATGTCTCCTGAAGGTAAGGAGGTCCTTGGTCTGACGCAGGTGGGTGGGAAGAGTATTCCATGTCTTGGCGGCAAGGTGCGATAATTATCGACCGCTGGTGGTTGTTCTGTCGATGCATGGGACAGTGGAGAGGGCAAGGTCGGTGAAGCGAAACTGTCAGTTCAGGGTATAGAAGGAGAGGCGTCAGTTGAGGTATTCTGGTCCGGTGTTGTGCAGTGCCTTGTGAGCGTGGATGAGGAGTTTGAAGGTGATTCTCTTGGTGACGGGGAGCCAATGCATGTCTCTCAGGTGGGCAGTGATGTGGCAGTGGCGGGGGATGTCCAGGATAAGGCGTGCAGAGGCGTTCTGGATGCGTTTCAGTTTTTTCTGGAGTTTGCCCATGATTCCAGCATAGAGGACATTGCAATAGTCCAGTTTGCTGCTTAAAACGGCTTGGGTGACTGTTCTTCTGGTTTCAGTGGGGATCCATTTGTAGATCTTCCAAAGCATGTGGAGGGTGTTGAAGCAGGAGGAGGAGATGGCGTTGACTTGCTGGGTCATAGATAGTGAAGAGTCCAGGATGAATCCGAGGTTGCGTGCATGGTTGGTGGGAGTCGGTGCAGTTCCCAGTGTGGCAGGCCACCAGGAGCCGTCGCATGAGGAGGGGGTGGAGCCAAAGATGAGGACTTCTGTCTTGTTAGAATTCAGTTTAAGGTAGCTGTTCTTCATCCATTTGGTGATGACCTTCGTTCCTTCATGGAGGTTGGTTTTGGTGGTGTCCTTGGTGATGGAGAAGATCAGCTGTGTGTCATCGGTGAATGAGATGATGTTGGGGCTGCGGGATCAGTCGATGTTAGCGAGCGGAGCTATGTAGATGTTGAAGAAGGTTGGGCTGAGGGACGAACCCTGGGGTACACCACAGATGGTTTTGGTGGCTTCAGAGTGGAATGGAGGGAGGCGGGCTCTCTGAGTTCTGCAGTGAGAAAGGAGGTGATCCAGTTGAGGGCTCTGTCACAGATTCATGCACCGCTGAGGCATGTGCGTAGGGTGTTGTGGCAGACGGTGTCAAACGTGGCTGAGAGGTCCAGGAGGATGAGGGCTGCAGTTTCCCCTTTGTCCAGTATGGTTCTGATGTCGTCTGTGGCGGCGATAAGGGCAGCTTCGGTGCTGTGGTTGCTACGGAATCCAGATTGGGATGGTCTAGAATACTGTTCTCCTCAAGGAAATGGGTCAGTTGTTTGTTGGCAATTTTCTCTATGACTTTTGCCGGGAAGGAGAGCAGGGAGATGGGCCAGGAGTTCTTGAGGTCTCTTGGGTCCGCCATAGGTTTCTTGAGGAGGGCTTTGATTTTGGCATGTTTCCAGCGCTCCAGGAAGGTGGCGGACTCGAAGGAACTGTTGATGATCTTCCGGAGTTGGGGTGCCATGACGGAGCTTGCTTTGTTGAAGATGTGGTGAGGGCAGGGGTCGGATGGTGACCGGGAGTGGATTGCGTTCATGATTTCGATGGTGTCGTTGTTGTTGACATGGGTCCAGGAGAGCAGGAGGCTGCTGGGTGCGTGGTGATTCTGCGTGAGTCCAGCCTACTGTGTGTACTACTGTGTGTATCAGCTATAGGGGTGTAACAGGAGTGCATATGTGACTGGGAATGCTGGGCACTCCAGGTATCCACCAACCCCATGGTCTGCATCACCTGCTTCAAGGCTTCTGTCATTTTACGTTTAGTGCCCTGTCGAGAGGGAAATCAGTTCCATCACTCCATCCTGCACAGTTATAGTTCCCTGCTCAGTCATCTCCATGGGCAAGAACCTCTGCACCTCTGCTAAAACTTTCCCAAAGAAGGTTCCATTTTCTATGTTAGGAGCATAAAACCTGACAGGTAATGGGTAAGTCCCTCATGCAAAGCCTGAATATGAAGTTGCATATGCCTGCCCTCTCCACCTCCGGCAGAGGGAGGTTACACTGTTGCCCCACAGATGAGTCTCCTGCAGTAATTTGATCGAGACCCAATAGTGCTTGAGGTAAGCAAAGACTTTATGACATTTCTTTGGTTTGTTTATCCCCCCTAGCGTTCTATGTAAGGAACCTGTAGTCATGTCTCAAATCTAGCATGCCTGTAATTCAGTCCACAAGCCCCCACCCACAACTGGGCTGGTAGATTATGGGCAATGACGCTCAAGGTTGACAGGCAGCAAGATCACTTTTCCCCAAAAGAAGAAAAAAAATTAACACTTAGCAACTACACCTCAAACTCCCCCTCACACTCAGTCAAAATATGAAGAACCCCCACCCCAGGGAACCAGGTAGCCAGAAGGGAACCAGTCACCACCCCTCTACCCACCCACAACCCTACTTAGGTATAAACTAGAACAATACGAAGGCCCTCATTATGACATTGGGGGTAAGTGCTGCTTACCGCCATGCTGACTGTCGCCAACATACCGCAGCGGTATTCTGCTAAGCGTATTATGACCCACACAGAGAAATCTGCCAATAGACAGACACACACACAAGTCTGCCAGCCCAAAGGTCAGTGATAAACTGGCAGTACCAAAAGTCACACCGTTACAGCAACAGAAATACACCCACAGCATTATGACCCACGAATCACTGCGGCGGACATTCAATCACGTTAAACCATTGGCGGTACGTACCGCCCTGCTCAAAATGCACACACACTAACAAACCAACACCATATTTGACCATTCAAACTACACACACCTGACACACATACCACACCCAACCCACAAACCACTATAGAACACACCCCCACATTACCCACAACCCTTTACCACTGCAAACAAATTACAACAGAGAGAGAGACACGCCAGGAGCACCCAAAGAACCAGAGCCACAGAACACCATCACCCATACACCATCCACACACCTCACAGCACACACCCCAACACATCACCCCACACACCCTCACACACACCACTCACACTACACCCTTGGCACCACAAACACACCCCAGGCTCTCAGAGGAGGAGCGAAGGGTCATGGTGGAGGAAATCATCCGGGTAGAGCCACAACTATTTGGATCACAGGTGCAACAGACGTCCATTGCTAGGAAGATGGAGCTATGGTGGAGAGTCGTGGACAGGGTCAATGCCGTGGGACAGCACCCCAGAACAAGGGATGACATTAGGAAGAGGTGGAACGACCTATGGGGGAAGGTGCGTTCTGTGGTAGCAAGATACCAGGTAGCTGCTTGGCTCCTTTGTTCTCAGTTCCATCATGGACTCCTTGAAAACATTTGGGTTCTCTGATGACCAATTCTTAGCGTTGGTTGTTAAAGAGATGGGTGATGATTTCACCTGTAAGGTCACCGGGAAACAAGATGAGGATGGATTTACATTGGTCAATCTCAAAAAGAAAATGAAGAGGATTGAAGCCCATGCCAACTTAATTTTAGAATACTTAAAGGCTGGTGTGATCCCAATGGGCCTTAGAGTGAAGAACATTCCTGGGCTCTTTGCAGAGATTCATACGTTTTTGGAGAAATGGTCCTTGATAGCGAACCATTGCTCCAGGGACTGGATGATGCTGATCATAGGAACAGCAAGAGAAATGATCAGTTCTCTTGAAAATGAAATCTTAGATCTTGAAACTAAAATCAAACAAAAATGTTCTTTGGAAGAAGCTAAAGCTAGCCTTGAAAAGATAGGGATGGAAATAGAAACATATCAGGAGTATTTGATCAAAAGAAAGACAGATAAATTCAGAAAGTATTTACATATTTTTTCACAAGAAAGAGCTTATCCATATTTGAGAGAAAATTTCTATATAGAAGAGCCACATGATGGCTCCAACACCAATACTACCCTACATAGAAAGCAGAGAGTCACGTTCTCGGATACCTCTGGATCCGATGGAGAAGGAGGTTCCAACAGACATGACCTGACACACGACAAGGCAATGAGAACTACTGATTTTTAAGACAATCGAGGGAGGTAGAATGGCCCCAGGGGAGGATCACAGAACAGACGGAGATCAGTCCCATCAGTTTCTGCAAACACGGAGACATCAATAATGGAAAACTCAAATGTAAATAAGTCATTACCTATCTTTAATCTTACTAATTTTCAGTTATAACAAGTGGATTTGGATCTCCTTAGCAAGGGCCTTTCTTTCAATCCTAGTCAGAGAATCGATAAATTTGAAACCATGAAAGATATTCAGGCTTTCTGCTGGAAAATTAGGCTTATGAAGTTTGTTCAAAATAGAGAGGCTACAGATGATTATAGTCCAGTGAAATTTAAACCTCATTCGACCTTTACTCCAAGTTTAGATCAAATAGGCCCTGAAGTAGCCTTTAGTGAAAGAATTATCTATGATAAAATCAAACAGGTTGTTAGATATGTTCCAGCTCCTGTTAATAACCTCACTTACACACAAAGAGAATCTATGAAGAATTTGCAGCGGAATAAAGACCTTACAGTGAAGCTGTGTGATAAGGGAGGAGGTATTGTACTTATTGATACGGAACATTACAAACAGAAGATGAAAATGATGCTGGCTATACCAGAACACTAGCAAAAGATAAGAGATAACTCCCACATGCATATTAGCCATAAAATACAGGCAATATGTGAAAGGGGTATTAGAGATGGTAGCATCCCTATATGGTAGCATCTCTAAATTTGAAGCAGATTTTTTGACAGTGAGTAAGCCTAAATTACCGGTGATATATGGGGTACCGAAAACCCACAAACAAGTCCATGATCCTCCCCTTAGACCCATCGTGTCCACTATAGGCTCGGCCACTGAACCTTTATCCAACTATATCGATTTTTTGATTAAACCATTGATTACACATTTTCCCTCATATGTCAAAGACACTAGCCATATGATAACACGACTTGAGGGTCTCGCTTTTAATCCTGAGAGTTCATTTTTAGTCACCCTGGATGTGGAAGCACTCTATACAAATATCCCACAACAGGAAGCTTACGAAGCGGTCAGAAACCTTCTGACAGAGAACAACCTGTTGTTCCTGTAGACTTCGCTCTTAACTGTTGAGAGATTGTCTTGCAGGAAAATGTATTTGAGTTTGATGGAACTATATTCAGACAAATCAAAGGAGTTAGTATGGGAGCGGCGTGTGCTCCCAGTGTGGCGAATATATATATGTGCCAATTCGAAACCAAACATATATATAATGAAATGGCCCTTTTTTTAAAAACATTTCCCATTGGGGTTGATATATAGATTACATCTTTTTTATTTGGATAGGTGAGGTAGATCTTCTTCAGGAGTATATTGAGTGGCTCAATACATGTAATAACAACCTTAAATTCACCCCGCATGTCAACAATAAAAATATTTAATTTCTTGATATTCTTATATTTGAAAAAAAGCAACATCTTCAGGTCACATTGTACAGTAAGCCTGCTGCTAGAAATACTCTCCTTCACTTTAACAGCTACCATCCGAGCAGTCAACAACAGAACATTCCGTTTAGTCAGTTCCTTAGGATCGTAGGAACTGCAGCACCATAAATGAATATGATAGGAATGCTCCGACTATGAAGGAAAACTTTCTCCAGCGGGCTTACCCTTATAGGGTCATTCGCGATGCATAAAAGAGGGCTATATATTACAACCGAGAGGCCCTTTTTGTTCTGCATCAAAAAGATGAATCAAACAGAATGGTGTGTGTTATTAGACACTCCTACATCAATAATAAGATACAAAGTGTCATTAACACACACTGGAACATCTTGAATACTAACAAAGAAACTGCTCCCCTTTTGAGACCCATGTTTGCCTATAAAAGAAACTCTAACGTCAGGGATAAGCTTGTTCAAGCAAGGCCTAACAAAGGAAGTGAATTCTTACAAAGAAGCATTTCAGGAGCCAATCCCATATTAGGAAACCACCGCTGTGGTGTATGTCATGCTTGTGCTCATGCCATAGTATCTGACTCTTTACTATACAACAAAAAAATGATAAAATTCAAGAACATGACTAACTGCTAAAGTGCAAACATTATATATTTAATCTTGTGCCCCTGCAGACTTCGATATGTGGGTGAAACAGGCAGACAATTTAGGCAATGATTTAGCGAGCATAAATCAGCCATCAAGAACCATTGCTCTCAAGCTCCGCTGGTAGACCACCATTGGGAGAAGGGTCATCAATATGATGACTTAAAGTGGATCATATTCTTTATTGTTTATTCATTTTGGTTTTTCAGTTCCTGTATATTTTAATTATTTTGCCCCCTTTTTACTCTAGTTCCCATTGTTTCAATTAATATTTACTGAATAGATACGGTGCTATTACTATTTCATTTGGCTTCCATCCTGTTAAGATGGCGGCCGTGTAGCTTTTAAGCTTCCTCCGTGGTAGGACGTTTCTCGTCCGTCCTCGGTCTCTATGAACTTGATGGCATCCCAGAAGCGTGCCAGTTGCTCCGACAGCCGGGCAACATTTTTAAAAGCTGTTCAGTCTTCAGCTCGGTTTTCTTCAATTACACCGCAACTTATATGAACGCAGTGGGATTCCTGGAACGGGGCCGACTATATTTACACATCTTGGCAGGTATGCGAAAGCAAGCGAGTTATTCCTGAGCGCTTCTTTTCATTTTTTCTTTTATTTGTTTATTTCTTTTTCCTTTTGAAAGTATTACAATTTGCGATAGTTCTCAATGTTTTGGCGTTTATTGCATTTTCAGGTGAGGCTAATACAGTTTTCCCTCGTGGTTGAATTCTTTCTTTCAACGTGTCTATTTTTTCCAGAAAAGTACATGTGGGACCCCAGTAATAATAAAGGTAATGTACTGAGGCTTAGGTGAGATATCGTTTTTTCATGACTACTTTGTCAGCTTCTGTAAGAATGGGGCAGAGAATATACATACCTCTTCTTGGTCCTATACATTTCTTATTGTATATAGCTCAAGTCCTCTCATCATGAGACATCCCAATTAACATTTGTCATATCCATTATGGAGCTGCAACATTTTTCCAAGTAAGAGATTTTGATTTTTGCCCTGGGAGTTCCATCTGTCCGTATGCATGTTCACCCAGAAAATACCTTTTTGGGCTGAGAGAGCCATCTTGGGACACCATATTTTTAGGGTCGAGCCTGCGTCGCATGCGCTTGCGCATGCGTATCGCTTATCGAGACGCTTTAGGGATTAGAAAAGGGCTCGGAGCCCTGTCGACGTCATGTCAGTGTCTTTCATTGGCAAGTTGGTTTGCCCGTTAGAATACGCTTATTTTCATTAATGGAAGGCACGCATACCGCATGCTTTTTCCGGTGGTTAGCCCTCCTTGAGTGCAGGGACCAGTCCAGTGCTTCGCATACTATCAACCTTGTTACTCAGTTAATTGCAGTTTTGCCAATACTTTTATTAGTGTGAACTGTAGCAGCACGATCGCGCTGTTTATTTTTTATGCAAGAAAAATCCAGTTGGGAGTTTACAACTGTGAACAGCTGTAACTCCGACAAATGCGAGACCCTAGTGCATTGCAAAAGCTTGTTTACTTTTTCTTTGCACTTTTGGCTTTTTTCAACACGACTGTACATATATGTAACCACGAGGTTGGTTTCTTGATTACCATGACTTTGCACATGCATGCTTATCGTGGATGTATCATATATTGCTGGCATTTGCACTCTAGAGTCTTGAGTTTTGAGTACAATCTTTTTAAGATATATGCTCATCATGGTAACAGCAAGCAATAAGACTTCAATATGTGGACCTGCCAGTAGAATCTTTTTGTTCCTTTCTTTTATTCATTTAATTTCAGTTCATTTATCTATCCCTGCTTTTTCTTTTATTTCTGACTTTTTCTCTTTTTCTTCTTTTGTTGTTGTTGTTTTTTCTATGTTTGTTTGGTCTTGTGTGTTTCAGTCAATATATATCAGTGTTGTCCATTTTAATAACAATATTTTGCTTGCTATAGGTATTCGAATTGAGAATTATTATAGTCCACCTCTGGGATTATTATAGATATTTCAATAAACTGTGTGCCCTGATGAAGGTGAGTGTCCATTTTAGGTCACTCTTCACCGAAACGTACGTCGGCACTTGCACACGGGGACCAAGACTTTGGATCAGATTTGTGTTCCATCACAGCCACAAAAGAGACTAACTTAAGAGACAATGGGGGTGATTCTGACCCCGGCGGTACAAGACCGCCGGGGCCAGGGTCGGCGGGAGCACCGCCGACAGGCTGGCGGTGCCCCGCAGGGCATTCTGACCGCGGCGGTTCAGCCGCGGTCAGAAAGGGTAAACCGGCGGTCTCCCGCCGGTTTACCGCTGCCCTTAGAATCCCCCATGGCGGCGCAGCTTGCTGCGCCGCTATGGGGGATTCTGACACCCCCTACCGCCATCCTGTTCCTGGCGGTTCGCCCGCCAGGAACAGGATGGCGGTAGGGGGTGCCGCGGGGCCCCTGGGGGCCCCACAAAGTATTTCAGTGTCTGCCTAGCAGACACTGAAATACGCGACGGGTGCAACTGCACCCGTCGCACCTTCCCACTCCGCCGGCTCAATTCTGAGCCGGCATCCTAGTGGGAAGGTTGATTTGCCCTGGGCTGGCGGGCGGCCTTTTGGCGGCCGCCCGCCAGCCCAGGACAAATGTCAGAATCACCGCAGCGGTCTTTCGACCGCGGTGCGGTGTTCTGACGGCGGTACCTTGGCGGACGGCCGTCCGCTAAGGTTAGAATTAGGGCCAATATATCAACACATAAAAGAAAAACTGTTTTCTGTTTCTATACATGAGTTGCAATTTGTATCTTTGATCAAACATTACAAGGAGGAGATTGTTGTTTCTCTTTTTTTTTCGACCTATCTTGGTGCTAGGTGTATTCTGGTTTGTTTTTAGTGTGTGATTGACCCTGTATGATAGTGAATTTTTTATTGCTTTAGTATAGGGGGTGTTTCGACTATGCTTTCTCTGTAAGTTTTTCTATTTTTCTATTGTTGGATTAGATAAAGTATATATATTTAATGTATTAATTAATAAACTGTATTAATTGTCCATTTGCTTTATATGTATAGTTTGTTTTGGCTCTTTTTGGTTATTTTTGTGGTTAGCTCTGTATTCAGAGCTTTATAGGGATTCTGGTATTTCGGAACCCTTAGCATGAAGTTGGGTTGTTTTCATTCTATTTAAATACCAGGTAGCTGTACAGAGGACTGGTGGTGGGCCCCCACCTCCTCCCCCACAACTAACAACATGGGAGGAGCAAGTCTTGGCAATCCTGCATCCTGAGGGCCTGGCAGGAGTAGCAGGAGGACTGGACTCTGGTAAGTCAAATCTTTACTACTTCCACCCCCCTACCTTGCTGCCATCACGCACCCTCACCCCTACCCTCACCCCCATCACCCCACCACCTCACATATACCCCACCATCCCAACCCACTCATCCCAGTAACCAGCACTCCATGCACCACCAATGCATGGACACCACTCACAGCCCTGCATGGACACCCATCACCACAGCATGCACACTAGTGACAATCACTTAGCCAACCAAATCACAACTCACACAGGCCAAAGCTGCAAAGGTAATAACAACCATAGGGGGGGAAACATACCCATGCACAAGATGTCAAACGCAGTAACAATAACACTGCTTTCACATACCCACAGGACCCCCACCCAACCTCACCGGAGAGGAGGTGCCAGCAACATCCAGTCCCCCCAAAGAGGCCCACAGTGATGACAGAAGCCCTGCAAGCCTAGATCAAGATGTACAAACTGGCCCATCAGGGACCTCCGGACAGTCGGTTACCCAGACACAGTCCATACCACCACAGAGCCTCCCCCCTCAGGATACACCAGCACAGCACCCACCCAGTGGGCCCATACCTCTGTCCCCAGGACACGTCAATCAGCAGTGTGTCCATCACTACAGGGACCCCAGGACACCCCACAAACACAGGACGATCAGGGACCTGTAGTCAGTGGCAGTGGGCACACGGTTCAGGGGACAGAGTCACAGGACAACAGGGAAGCTGGGAGGACTGCTGTGCGATAGGGGGAGAACAGGCACAGGGAACCGACTCTCCACGAGGCACTCACTAACATCCTGGGAGCATACCACCATTCTTAGGAGACCAATGGCCAGATACTGGCCAAGTTGCAGGAGACCCACCGGCTGCAGGAAGGACAGTACCTAGGGATCAGGGAGGACCTGAGGGACATCCATACCACCCTGGTCACCATTGCAGGGGTGCTGGCAGACATGGCCAACACCATGGGGGAGGCAGTGGAACACCAACGGGTCCCTGACATTAGCCACACTGATGAACAGCCTTCCACCTCCGCTGATGCTAGTGGACAGTAGGCCCCATCACAGGAACAACAGGCCACCAGCACCCCTCCCCCTACCGAAGGAGAACCACCCCACAAAAGGTCCCTGCGATCTAGGCAGAAGCCAGAGAACATTGCCAAGACCCCGCCAGAAAATAAGACTCGCCTGAATGTTTCCCTTTTGTCCCACTCTGTCACCCTGTCCACCTTGAAATGTCATTGCTCCACTTCCTATGCCCCCTTGGACAATGCATCTATGATACCAATAGACTGGACACTATCCTGAACTTTCCTCCATCAGCAACCCAGCCCCTTGCAATACCCCCTCCACTTATTATCACAAAAATAAATACCCTTGGAACAAATGCAAGTATGGAGTCTGTCAATTGATGGAAATATGTATTCGTTTAACAAGCTGTAAACATTGCAGTTCAACTGTACAGTTATGTATACATAGGTATGGCCTGTAGTGGGCAGCAGTAAACACACCAGGAGCCAGAGTAAGGCACATATATCTGAAAATATAGATGCCAAAGGGTACAGTAAGTGGCCATAGAATTTGGAAAATCAGCCTGCCATGTACAATGTTCAACACAAAACTGTAATGGAAGGTGAAGTTACAGTGTCTTACCTTTGTGACACTGGAAGTACTGTTGAATTATAGTTGTTCTGTTGTCCACATCCTCTTCCTCTGCCTTCTCTTCATCACTATCCACAGGATCCACTGCTGCCACAGAACCATCTCCAGTCTCATCCTCCTGCAGAAAAGGCACCTGGCTTCTCAAGGCCAGGTTGTGCAACATTCAACATGCAACGATGATCTGGCACACCTTTTTGGGTGAGTATCACAGGGATCCACCTGTCAGATGGGGGCACCCAAATCTGGCCTTCAGGAGGCCAAAGGTGCATTCAGTGATCCTCTTTTTTCACCCATTTGCCTCATTGTAACGTTCTTCTGCCCTTGTCCTGGCATTCCTCACTGGGGGCAGTAGCCATGAGAGGTTGGGGCAACCAGAGTCACCTGTAAATATCGAGGGATACCTGTTAGCCAGACCCTCACCCTTAGGGCCAACCCCACACCCATATACCAACAGACACTGGGTGGGGACCATTGGCTCACCTATTAGCCACACCCTGTGCCTCTGAAGTTGAGACATCACATATGGAATGTTGCTGTTCCTCAAGATAAAGGCATCATGCACAGACCCAGGATACTTTGCATTGACATGGGAGATGTACTGGTCCGCCAGGCACACAATCTACACATTCAGAGAGTGAAAGATCTTTCCATTTCTGAACACCTGTTCATTTCTTCGGGGGGGGACAAAGGCAATATGTGTACCATCAATAGCACCAATGGTACATAGAAGTCAGCCTTCACTGTGGCCAAATAATCCACCTGGGAGAATACGGTGTAGCTGCGCATGTGTTTCATCAGGGCTTACAACACTCTGGTCTGCACGTTTGAGAACATAGGCTGTGACATCCCTGCTGCCATGGCCACTGTCGCTTGGAAGGAGCCACTTGCCAAGAAATGGAGCACTGACAGGACCTGCACAAGAGGGGGGATACCAGTGAGGTGGCGGATAGCTGAGATCAGGTCTGGCTTCAATTGGGCACACAGCTCTTGGATTGTGCCCCTATCAAGTCTGTAGGTTAGGATAATGTGCTTGACCTCCATTGTCGCCAGGTCCACCAGGGGTCTGTACACGGGGGTATGTCTCCATCTCCTATTCATCCTCAGCCGTTGAACTCTAGGGTGAAAAAGGGTGAGCAGCTGGTCATATTCAAACATATCCTCAGAGTAAAATGCCTTGCATTTTGTGACAGAAACAGTATGTGAACGTGTAGGTCCGTTGATGTTCCTATGTCTGCTGTGACACAGTTAGGTGCCATGGCCTGTTCCCCCCCTTAAATGGTGGCTGCCTGACCTGTGAGGAGGGACAAGTGGAAATGAGGTAATTCCACTGACGTTGTGCGCCGTTGCGGCAGGCGGTCGACGACCGCCGTGCAACACCTCAATTGTTATCATTGGGGCCTACGGGTTCCATGAGCCAATGGTGATGTACGCCGGCGGTGATGGTACGCACCGCCATGGACGTGACCACCATTCGCTTTCTGTTCCCTCACTTGCTACCTGACCTTCAACAGGAGAGGATCTACACTGCAGTGACCTCTGTCTGGAAGTGACCATGGATTGAGTGTCTGGGGAAAGGTCCCCTGCCTTCACTTCCGCGGAGTTGGAGAGACTAGTGCATCGGATCCTACCCCAGTACCGTTTACTTCATGGCCCTCCAGACCAACAGGGGAGTACACTGTTAGTACGGGGCATGAATGTATGCAGTGCTGTGTGTATAAGCCTCGTGTAGGGGGGGCGGCTGAGGGGCTGCATGTATGGTGGGCAATGTCTGTGCGTAAGGGGATGGGAGGGATATGGTTGACTATGAGTGTAACATGCCGGACGGTATGACTAATACCTTTCCTTATGTATCTTTTTCTGCAGGTCAGCACCCATCAGAAAAAGGGTATTTGGCATCCCATCGCCAAGGAGGTGCGGACCCTGGGGGTCTTTGACAGGCAGAGCACCCAAGGGCACAAACGGTGGGAGGACCTGCGCCGCTGGACAAGGAAGACGGTGGAGGCCCAGCTGGGGATGGCCTCCCAACGAGGAAGGGGTGCCGGTCATACCCTGACCCCCCTGATGTTCCGCATCCTAGCGGCGGCCTATCCGGAGTTACATGGGCGCTTGAAGGCATCACAGCAGCCACAGGGGGGTGAGTACAGTTTCAGAATCATGAAATTGCGTGTGCTGAGGTGTTATCTGGGTGGAGGATGCAGGTTTGTGGGTGCCCCTAGGCCAGGACGAACATGGCAGGGTAGGTTCCATGATGGGCAGGCTCAGATGCAGTCCAACCCCAAAAATGCTAGTGGGTGACTTCTACTGGGCAGGGTCCTGTGGGTTTCAGGTGTGCTGCTATTGGCGTTAGGCATTGTACCCCATGGCCTGGTAGTGTCTGGCCTAGTGCATATGGCTGTTCCCTGTGTGTTGTGTATGCCAACGGTGGTGTTGTTGCTGGCATTGACCAAGTGTATCCTCTGTCTCTTTCCCCCCTTTTGTTTTGTTACCCTGTCCTTGTGTGCATTAGCATCTTCTGACAAAGGAGCAGAGGCACCGGCGACGGAGGGAGCTGCATCCCACACAGCCCAGGAGGCCGAATCCACCGACAGTGAGGGCACCAGTGGGACGGAGGGCGAGGGGGGCACCACGGCGGAGACTGGAGGGGACAGTTCGGACAGTGACACCTCCTCCGATGGAAGCTCCCTGGTGGTGACGGACACCTCTGTGCCCACACCAACTACAGGTACAGCTGCCACCCTCTGTACCAGCACCACCCTCCCAGCAGCCCCTCAGCGTGTTTCCGGTGCCCGCTCACCCAGGAGGGTGGGCATCTCCTTTGCCCCAGGCACCTCGGGCCCTGCCCCAGTCAGCCCTGATGCCCTCAGTGAGGAGGCTATTGGCCTCCTGAAATCCATCTCTGATGGGCAGTCAACCATACTGAATGCCATCCAGGGGCTGGCAGGTCATTTGCAACAAACAAATGCATTCCTTGAGGGCACTCACTCTGGCGTGGCGGCCTATCAGAGATCATTCCAGGCTATGGCCAACTCACTGATGGCAGCCATTGTCCCTGCCTTAGCCTCCCCCCTCCAACTTCCTCCACCCAGTCCCATTCCCCTCAAACCCAGCCTATCCCAAGCACACCTTCAGACCAGCATGCACCCAAATCAACACACAGAAGTAGCTCAGGCAAACACAAGCACCACACTTCATCTCACAGGCACTCAGACAAGCACCATCCAGATGCAGACACACCAACATCCACTGCCTCCACTGTGTCTCCCTCCTCCCCGTCGTCCACCTCCCTCCCAGTAGCGTCTCCACTCACGCCTGCATGCACTACATCCTCATCCACTACTTCCATTCACCATCACTACACGCCCCTCACTGGCAGTCCCCACCCCCACATCCATGCACACGTCCCCTGTCCAGCCCATGCACCTGCACCCGAACACAGCAGACACTTCCTACAACCACTCCCAACCCTTCACCCTCTTCCAGCCCCAGTGTCCCTAAAAGACTTTTCCTCTCCACCCTTGACCTATTCCCTGCCCCCTCAACCTTCACTTCGGGTCAGGGTGGGCAGAACCCAGGCCAGTACCTCATCCACCCAGCCCATGGCCACTGCAGTTTCTGCAGCTACTGCAGGTGTGAGAGGCTCCAAGGAGACACCTGTCAGCACTGCCAGTGTGCCTGCACCAGCTGCCAAGGGCAGGAAGGGAACACCAGCTGGCAGAAGCAAGGAGGCACCACCAGCTGCCAAGGGCAGGAAGGGAACACCAGCTGCCAAGGGCAATGAAAAAGGCACAGACACCGCAGGCAGGATGGATATGGTGCCTGGTGCTGGAGCAGCATCTGGGCAAACAACACCAGCCATGGCACTTCAGCCGTCCAAGGCTGCGGGGGAAGTGCTGGAGCTTCCCCCCATCACTGGCAGCATCACCACCTGCACCGCTGCCAGCACCGCCACCTGCACCGCCACCTGCACCACTGCAAGCATCAGCAGCCCCATAGGACAGCTGTCCGAGGCTGCAGGGAAAGGGCTGGAGCCTCCCCCCACCACTGGCAGCACTGCCACTTGCACCGCTGCCAACACCGCCACCTGAACCGCCACCTGCACCGTCACCTGCACCACTACCAGCAGCAGCAGCCCCAGTGGGCAGCTGTCTGAGGCTGCAGGGGAAAGGCTTGAGCCTCCCCTCACCGCGGGCAGCACTTCCACCTGCATCGCCAACAGTACCTCCACCTGCGCCACCACCTGCACTGCCACCTGCACCACTGCCAGCAGCAGCAGCCCCAGTGGGCAGCCGTCCGAGGCTGCAGGGGAAGGGCTGGAGCCTCCCCCCACCACTGGCAGCACCGCCGCCAGCCCCGCCACTGTCACCAATGAGCAGCCGTCACCACCAGCGGGCAGTGTGTAGTCGTACCTACATGAGCTGTAGTGCGTCCTGGCCCCTGCAACAACTGTAGGTGCGACACCCAGGTGAGGGACTGTGACCTTGCACCATCCGAGATCTGCATCGCTGGGCAGAAAGCCCCCTCCAGAACCACTGGAAGAAGGCATCCACTCACCCCCTCCTTGCCAGGATGAAGCATCGCTGGGCACAAAGCCCCCTCCAGAACCAGTGGAAGAAGGCATCCACTCACCCCCTCCTTGCCAGGATGAAGCACACAGGGCATAAGGCCCCCTCCTGAACCAGTGGAAGAAGGCATCCACTTGAGAGACTGGGCTTTGAACTCCCCAGGACCAAGCAGTGGGCAAACCACTCACTAGAGAGACTGTGCACTCCCCAGGACCAAGCCGTGGGCAGACCACCCACTAGCGAGACTGTGGCTTTGTATTCCCCAGGACCAAGCAGTGGGCAAACCACCCACTAGAGATACTGTGGCCTTGCACGCCCCAGGACCAAGCAGTGGTCAGACCAACCCCTAGAGAGACTGTGGCTTTGCACTCCCCAGGAACAAGCAGTGGGCAAACCACCCACTAGAGAGACTGTGGCCTTGCACTCCCTAGGACATTGCAGCGCTCTGTGTGAACATGTTGAATGATAGCATCACAGACCTTAAAAAGACCAGCTACCAGGGATCACAAGGGCGTACTCAGCCATGTCTCCATCGCCAGCACTCTGTGTGCCCTCACCATGATGAAGAAATGATATAGTTGTGTGGCCATGAGGGTTTGTGTAATCCCGTTTTCTAGAAAAACGTCCGCCAACGGGTCCCCAACACATTGCGGGATGCCCATAGGTGTAAATTATTTCACCATGATTGGCCTTCAGCATCTTCCAGGTGCTTCTCCATAAACATGATACTACATTTCAACCCCTCCACTGCTCTGAGCGAACTGACCTCTGCCTTCAGCGCATCCACATCATCTTTTACCACTGCCGTTCAGTCCGCTACCTTTCGTAGATCCAAGCGCATATGTTTAATCCCCATGGCCATGGAGCCTATATTCCCCTCCAGTACAACTCGGGAGCTCTGTATTGTTGCAAGGAGTTCCACAGTCATAGGCACTTGTACCGGCATGCATGAAGACCTCACGCAGGGTGGATGCGCAAGTGGCACTTTTGGCTGAGTGACAGTGTACTAATACATTTTTTTGGCTTGTGCCAAATAGGCCCCTTTGTCCTTCCCCATCTCTGACAGTTCCAGGGGCTGCCCAGGGTGATACCGACCAACACCTCTCTCCTATGGTTGCCCCACAGGTTCTGTCCGGTCAGTAGGTTTTTCTCAAGAGAGGCTTATAGATTTACTCGTAGACCGCAGGGCATGTTGTCTCACTCGCAGCTCATGCCCAACACCTGGGCTCCTCCAGAAAGACCACTCATGTGGAGGCACTTGACATAGATGCTGCAAGATTAGCAGGGTGGTGGGGCATTCAACTCAGTGTCTGAGGCTTCAACAGTCACTCAATCACACCTCCCAACTGCAGGACAGTCCAGGAAAGGCTCCTTTCTTTGGTGTCACTTCAGTGTAGGAAGCTACACAGCCCCCACACTGTTCTGCTAGCCATCTGGCATAGGGCAGACCACTGTCACAGTCTGCTCTCACCCGATGGCTCCCAACACCTTCCAAGGTGGCATCTCGTAGCTGGCAGCCCAGGTGGCCCTTCGGCTTCTATCCGCTCATCCCTCTGTTCCATCTTTCTAGCTGCTCAATCTCCATGCTCCAGGCCCAGCTAGGCTCACTGCAACCTTGCAGGCAGTGGGCTTGCACTGAGCCTCTTCGGGCCCCCAGTGGATCACCAACAGTAGAAGGTGCCACAAATTCCAGAGTAGGGGTCATGAGGCATGAACTGGCACATGATTATCAAGGATGCAGAGCTCCATGCAGGAGCTAGCGAGAAGGATATCTAGTCAGACATCTTGGCAGGCTGCGCCACAACAGTACACCTATACAAGAAAGGGTGCATAGGTCTTGCCCCTCCTCCTCCACAGAGGACTACTGATTTGTGTTAAGAGACCTCTGAAATTAACAAACTGTGGTGTTTCCCCCGAATACACAAAAAAATACAGTTACAGCCAGGAGGAATTTGTGTGGAGAAATAATTTATTGTTCAGTGGAGCTAAAGCAATTTTCAGTGTTGGGGTGCTGCCATTAGTTTTATATCAGTAAAGTCACAGGGATTGTGAAAAATCCAAGCAACAAACAAAAATGTGTGGCAAATGTGCCATGTTTATTCAGCAGGAGATTTGTAAGGGTGTGCTTTCTAGCTGGTAGTGCATTTTGAAACAATGGCGCGGTATCACACTGTCATTTCCTAATTGTTCTGGCCACTAAATTTGCAGATACACACAGTTTTACTAGTAAAACAATGAAGTGTGGAAATCGGGTTTCAGCAAATATTTATCATTTGCAACAAGTAAAGCATCTTAATTTGTTCCTATTAAAATCTTCGTTTCCCCTACACTTCACAATTACAAACACTTTGCTTTATTTGTGTTTTCCTAATGGCTGATATATTTTGAAATATGTATGTGGTTCACTTACATGTATTTAAATGATCTGTATTAGAAACAAAAAGATATCGTACAGTGGTTCCTTTCACTTCCAGTATCCCAGCAAGATTGTCAACTAGGTTACATTTTACAAAATCCTCCCACCTTGCAGTGAGAGAAATATAAGTAACCACCAGTTTCCAAATAAGCAAAGATTTGTCAGAAGACATTTGACCAGTGTCTTTAAATCTGCAGAAAATGTGACATAGTAAAAGCAAAGTCTAAAGGCAAGGGCCCTGATTTAGATATTGGCGGTAACGGTCCCGACATCGACTTTTTGACTGTAAACCAGCCCACCGCCATGATGGTCCGCCCACCCTATTTCGATGTCAGCGAGGGCACAGGTGAAAGACTGCCAATTGTCTGCCATCTCTGCCAAAAAACTTCACCAGTGTCGACAGCGCCAAAGTCAGAAGCGGCTGATGGTGGGACTCCAGCCCCTTTTCCTGCCAACCCAATCACGATGTGCATTCCCATCTACGCAACTGTGGCAGCTAAACCTCCACACCTGAGTTGACAAATTGGGAGCTATATAACAATGAAACTCAACTTTTTAACGCTTGCCATCATTTCCTGCCACAATGAACCCACTGCTACCAGTCCTGCCGTTGCCCCTGGGCCAGGTCCAAGATAGATATCAATCCCATCATCACCGGAACAGAAGGTAAGTTATGGTCATTCCTGTTATCCTCTGAGTTGTAGCTTCACAGTAGTCCTGGACTCGAGCATGGATCAGTATTTTGAGCAAACACCACCATTATGCTGCAAAATGCTGAAGAGTATAATGTTGTAATAACAAAATGTATCAGAACAGACTTCGAGATATAAGTAGCACCTGACAATTTGGTACGGACTGCTTTTATGGCAATGGATACCTACACAAAAAAGTTTCAATCACAAATAGAAATGTGTCTTCACAGGTGTGTGCATTATTGTCCCCAGAATATCAAAAGCAACTGAAACAGTATACCCAATCTGAATCAAACAACCCCATGATAATGTAGCGGTTACACTATAGCATAATACAGGTGGGTGTACAGAGAATGTACTACCAATTTTACTGGTAAACTGCAAACAGAGCAGACATACATGAAGGTCAAATGTCCCCTTGGTGTGTGCAATATATCACAAGCATAAGAACAGATTTAACTGTAAAGCATCAGGTTCCCTATGCACAATATTGAGACATGATGTCAAAATAAACACACATGCATTCTTCAGTCACAAAAAAAGAAACATATGTCATTTTAGTGTAAGTTCTAATAACAACATGAATGCCTGCACCAAAATTAATTTGTACATCAGAAATGTACAACAATAATGCATGTTTTGAAAAAAAATCGAAATTATACAGCCTGTGCTTGTCATTGTCACAAATGAGACTAAGTCCATGGCACACACATTGGCAGGAAGAATATTATCAGTAAACAATTAGGCCCATATTTATACTTTTTTAGTGCCACATTTGTGCCGCTTTTTGACAAAAAAATTGCTAAAACGTACAAAATACAATTGTATTTTGCTAGTTTGCGCTGCTTTTGCGTAAAAAACTAACGCAAATGCGGCGCTAAAAAAGTATAAATATGGGCCTTAGTGACAATCACAAAATAGGGTCAGGGTAAAGGTATTATGCAAATAAAAAATATTTATATAAATGAGATACTTCTCTCCTAATTAAAATCAAGAACATAACAAATAAACAAGGACACTAGGCCATCAGTTAATTGCATGGGAGTTTTCACACAACTTGTCTCCTAATGTCAGTGCCAAAATAAACCTCCTCTGGAAGGGGCATCTATGGGCCAGAGAGCAGACACCTCAATGATCTTAGTGAGGAGATCCTTGGGTTTAGCAGGGGTGGCTTTGGAATTGAGAGGAGTGGAGTTGTTTTTTTTAGGAGGGGGCTTTTGAGTTTGGGATCGGAGGGTTTTGACTTGGGAGGGGTCGGTTTGAGTTTTGAAGGGGTGGGTTTGGATATTAAGAAGGTGTTTTTTTACTGTGAAGGTGTGGAATGAGAATGGAAAGGGTTGAAAAGGTTGGGTTGGGATTTGGAAGGGGTGGGTTGGGATTTGGAAGGGGTACAAAGATGTTTGGGAGAGGTGTTTTGGGATGAGGAAGGGATCAGGAACAGGCCAAACATAAGGTCTTCTTTAGGGAAAGAGGTAGGATGTTTGAGAGGGTGTTGGGGTTGGGAGGTAGAGGGAGTGTCTGTGTCTGTTGTGCATGTGTGTGTGTTGAATGTGTGGGTGCTTGAGGATCCAATGTATGTACTGCATCTTTAGATTTGTGTCTCTTACTGATTGTTGGGTGGGTGAGTGTGGGTGTTTGGGTCCAGTCTGGATGTGTGTGTACTGGATGTAGTATGTGTTGGTGTGGTGTCTGTTGGTGTGCTGGTGCATGCATTTGTAGTGACGGGTGTCCTGACTGGGGGTGTGCTAGTGGTGTGTGTGTGGGCATTAGTGCAGTGGTAGATGTGTCTGTGCTGGTGGGGGTGGTGTGCGTGTCATTATGTGTGCGCTAACGGGTGTTTTTGTGGTATGTGTGGGCAATGGTGTTGTGTCTGTGGGTGTGCTGGTGGTGGGGCTGTGTTTTTCTGTTGTGGTTGGTGTGATGCCTGTTGGCATGCTTGTAGTGGTGGTGGTGTGTGTTGTGTCTACATCGGTATGTCCGTGACTATTTTTTGCTGTGTCAGTTTTGGGATGTGTTGCTTGTGGTTGTTGTTGTGGATCCATGCATATGTTTGTGTCAGCTAGGGATTTGGGATGGGGCAGGGGTGGGAGTGTGGGCATGAGGTTGACGTGGGTGGGAGTTTTGGCAATGAGAAGGCCAGACCCTGGAACGACCATTGTAGGCCAGACAGGGCACCATGAATCACATCCAAGTAAGCCAGCACCTGGTTGTTCTGACAAACCAGCCCCTGGGTGGCATTCAGAAGTGTGGTCTGGCATACAGCAATCATCAGTAAAAGGTCTACAGTCTTCTGACTGAGCGCAGCCTAGGATGCAGGGGCAGAGGTGCCTCCAGCAAAGGTGATGCTGCCCCTTTTAGAGGGGTGGCTACAGCCAACGGGAGGGGCAAGAGGAAGGATGGAGATTGGAATGGGGGATACCAAAGATGCAGGTGTAACAGTCACTCCAGGGACTACACACACTAGGGACTGGTCTTCATTGGAGGCCTCTGAGGAAGATGTTGAATCAATCATGGCCTGCTGGCCAGTCCCCTCACCCTCGGTGCCACTGGGTTCCTTGGTGTCTGTGGTGTCCACACCTGATCCCCAATGGCCAGCTTCATCCCTGCCAATGTGGCACTTGTCACCTTCAGCTTGCCCAGTTGATGCTGAAAACACAGATACAACAGTTTAGGGTTTCTGTGAGAATACAATTCGCCATCAATGTACATCAAACAACATTTGCAATAAGTTCACCAATCCTCCACCCAAATCCCATATCATGTATGCCTTTGTCACTTATACACTTGTAGTACACTCCATGACAAAGGTATCCAAAGCATGAGTAAACACATTGGTGGTCATTACAACCCTGGCGGACGGTGTTAAAGCGGCAGTAAGACCGCCAACAGGCTGGCGTTAAAAAAAATTGCAATTACGACCGTGGCGGAAACCGCCAAAAAAGACAGCCACTTTAACACTCCGACCGCCACGACGGTGCAAACAAATAGCGCGGCGGTCACCGCCAACAGACAGGCGGAAGACAAAGTACCGCCCAAGGTATCACAACCTACCAATCCACCACCTTTTCCGGGGCAGATTTACCGCGGACAAAACCACAGTGGAAACAGGACTTTGAAGGGAAAACGCTCACCTCTACACACCCCACGAGGAATCCGGACGCCATGGAACCAGAGCTGCACATCCTGCCAGCCCTTATCTTCTTGCTCCTCTACCAGGAGCATGAACGCCGGCGGCGAAGACAACGGTGAGTACTGCACCTAAGACACAGGGGAGGGGGTAGGGAAAAAACAGGGACACACACACACAACACCCCCACCCCAACCCTTACCCACGACAACACACACACCAATACAGCATGATACATTACAGTTACACCCCCTAATCCCCCCGGAAGAATGCAAAGACAAAAGGAAATGAGTGTAACCATTGTAATATATTAAAAGCAAGTACGCAAAAATATATATATACACTATAAACAAAATATACACCAAGCTTAGTAGTCCAGGTAGTGCTCCAATGAAGTCCGTGGAACACTGGACCCACACGGTATGGCTGAGGCCCACACAAGATCCCCGACCATGATGGAAAGAACACTGCAGGGGCATCAGATATCAATAAAACAGGCACCTCAGGGGGAGGGAAAGGGGGGGCACCTCAGCCGGTTGAGTGCACGACGCCAAATCCACGAGAGAGCCACATGCCCACGCCTTGGTCCTGGGGAGTGCACAGTCTCTCTAGTGGGTGGTTTGCCCACTGCTTGGTCCTGGGGAGTGCAAAGCCACAGTCTCTCAAGTCTCTACAGTGGCTGGGTTGCCCACTCTTCCATCCTGGAGAGTGCAAAGCCACAGTCTCTCAAGTGGATGATAGTCTCCACTGGTTCTGAAGGGGGCGTGGTGTCCAGAGTGCTTCATCCTGCTAAGGACAGAGGTAGTGGATGATAGTCTCCACTGGTTCTGGAGGGGGCATGGTGCCCAGAGTGCTTCATCCTGCTCGTGACGGACTCCGTAGCATCAGTGCCATTGGCGCTCATGGGCCAGCGGTGCTTGAAGCGGCGGTGCCCTGTTCAGCGGTGCTTGTGGCGGCGGTGTCCTGTTCAGCGGTGCTTGAGGCGCCGGTGCCTTGTTCAGCAGTACTTGATGCGGCGGTGCCCTGTTCAGGGGTGCTTGAGGGGGTGGTGCCCTGCTCAGCGGTGCTTGAGGCGGCGGGATCCTCTGCAATGACTCAGCTGCTGGCGGTCCTCTCTAGCCCAGCGGGGCTTGTGCTGGCGGTCCTCTCTAGCTCAGCGGGGCTTGTGCTGGCGGTTCTCTCTAGCCCAGCGGGGCTTGTGCTGGCGGTCCTCTCTAGCTTAGCGGGGCTTGTGCTGGCGGTCCTCTCTAGCCCAGCGGGGCTTGTGCTGGCAGTCCTCTCTAGCCCAGCCGGGCTTGTGCTGGCAGTCCTCTCTAGCCCAGCCGGGCTTGTGCTGGCGGTCCTCTCTAGCTTAGCGGGGCTTGTGCTGGCGGTCCTCTCTATCCCAGCGGGGCTTGTGCTGGCAGTCCTCTCTAGCCCAGCGGGGCTTGTGCTGGCAGTCCTCTCTAGCTCAGCGGGGCTTGTGCTGGCGGTTCTCTCTAGCCCAGCGGGGCTTGTGCTGGCGGTCCTCTCTAGCTTAGCAGGGCTTGTGCTGGTGGTCCTCTCTAGCCCAGGAGGCTTGTGCTGGTGGTCCTCTCTAGCCCAGCGGGGCTTGTGCTGGCGGTCCTCTCTAGCTTAGCGGGGCTTGTGCTGGCGGTCCTCTCTAGCCCAGCGGGGCTTGTGCTGGCGGTCCTCTCTAGCCCAGCGGGGCTTGTGCTGGCGGTCCTCTCTAGCCCAGCGGGGCTTGTGCTGGCGGTCCTCTCTAGCCCAGCGGGGCTTGTGCTGGCGGTCCTCTCTAGCCCAGCGGGGCTTGTGCTGGCGGTCCTCTCTAGCCCAGCAGGGCAGGTGCTGGCGGTGGCCTTCCTGGGCAACAGGGCAGGTGCTGGCCTCTTGGGCAGCAGGGCAGGTGCTGGTGGTGGCTGTTTGGGCAGCAGGGCAGGTACTGGCGGTGGCCTCCTGGGCAGCGGGGATGATGGCGGTGGCCTCCTGGGCAACGGGGATGATGGCGGGGATGATGGCGGTGGCCTCTTGGGCAGCGGGGATGATGGTGGTGTCCTCCTGGGCAGCGGGGATGATGGCGGTCTTCTCCGCCGTGCTGCTCTTCCCTGACTTGCCGGGTTTCTTGTGGCCCTTCCCCACCTTGGAAGGTGTCGCAGCTGACTCCACACTCCCACCAGGACCCCTGGGAGCGGTTTGGTGGCTGGAGTCTTCCCCCTCTCCTGCCGGGCACTGGGCAACTTTTGATGCTTGACAGGTGGGGGACTGTCCGTGCTGTGGGTCCGTACCACACTGGCTGCCCTGGTGGCCGGTGCACTCCAGATTCCGGTGACTACAGCACCACTGGTCCCGGAGATGTTGTGGCTGAGGTGCTAGGTTGGGACCTGGAGAGTCAGGACCTAGGAGACGGACGGGGTGGGGGAGGTGTGGGAAAGAGGTCAAGGTTGTACAGGAAAAGTTTTTTGGAGACACTGGGACGGGTAGCTGGAGGGGGTTTGGGAGTGGAGGAAGAGGTTGGGGTTGTAGGAGTTGTTCGTTTGGTGAATTTGGGTGAAGGTGCATGCGCTGGAGGCTGTCGTGAGGTGGATGGCTGTTGGGTGGGTGTGTGCCTGCATTTGTGTATCTTGGGAGGTGGCGTCACAGACACACTGGGAAAGGACACAGGGGATGTGTGAATGGTAGTGGGGGTGGTGACTGCATGTGAGCGGGGTGTGGTGGTGTATGTGCTGGTGATGGCAGTAGTGGCTGTAGATGTAGTGCATGCAGGTGTGAGTGTAGACGAGACTGAGAGGGAGGAGGGAGACGAGGAGGAGAGGGACACAGTGGAGGCAGTAGATGTTGGTGTGTCTGCATGTGTCTGATGCTTGCGTGAGTGCCTGTGGGATGTGTGGTGCTTATGTTTGCCTGAGCTTCCCTTGTGTGTTGACGTGTGTGCATGTTGGTCTGAATGTGTGCTTGGGATAGGCTGGGGTACAGGGGATTGGGTCTGGGTGGAGGAAGTTGGAGGGGGGAGGCTAGAGACGGGGACAATGGCTGCCATCAGTGCTGAGGCCAGAGTCTGAAAATCTTGCTGAAGGGCCGTCTGACCAGAATGAATGCCCTCCAGGAATGCATTCTTTTGTTGCAACTGCCTTTCTACACCCTGGATGGCATTCAAAATGGTAGACTGCCCAACAGTGAGGGACCTGAGGAGGTCAATGGCCTCCTCACTGAGGGCAGCAGGGGTGACTGGTGCAGGGCCTGAGGTGCCTGGGGCGAAGGTGATGCCCACCCTCCTGGGTGAGCGGGCACGGGGGAAAGGCTGAGGGGCTGCTGGGAGGGCGGTGCTGGTAGGGGGCTGGCGGCTGTACCTGTAGATGTGGGGGGCACAGATGTTGCCACCACCACAAGGGAGCTCCCTTCAGAGGACGAGTCCTTGTCACTGGTGTCAGCTCCTGTCCCCGCCGTGGAGCTCCCCTCGCCCTCCGTCCCACTGGTGAACTCTGAGTCCGTAGTGTCGCCCTCCAGGGCCATGTGGGATGCAGCTCCCTCGTGCTCCGATGCCACTGCTCTTCCGCCTGATGATGCTAATGCACACAAGAACAGTTGGCAGACATGACAGACACAGAAGCCCCCTGCACTACACCGTGCTCTTGGGCTCCACTGTTCAATCCCTGGGACATGGCCTACAAGGCTATGGACTACATCTGCACACATGGATGACACAGGGGCATGACTAGGTGTACTTGGCACTCTACAGAGGTGGGGTGGGGTGACACATGGCCTGCCTTACGGAGGGACCTTGCCTACTAAACTCGCCCTGATCTAGGGAACCCACAGCCCACCTCCCCCACCCAGACACCTCCACTGCGCACAATATCAGCAGGATGAGAGTGTACTCACCCCCTTGTAGCTGCTGTGATGCCCTCAAGCGCCCATCCAACTCCGGGTACGCCACAGCCAGGATCCTGAACATCAGGGGGGTCATGGTGCGACGGGCACCCCTCCCGTGTTGGGAGGCCATCCCCAGCTGAGCCTCCGCCGTCTTCTTGCTCCAGCGGCGAATGTCCTCCCACCTTTTCCGGCAGTGGGTGCTCCGTCTGTGGTAGAGCCCCAGGGTGCGGACGTCCTTGGCAATGGCACGCCAAATATATTTTTTCTGGTGGGCGCTGACCTACATGAATTGTACAGGGGGAAGAGACATTTTGTTATCAACTGCACCGTCACAGTCATTGGCCCCCATCCGGACCCTTGCCATGTGGCACATGCATTCATCATCGTTTCATGCACGCCTCAATCCCCCCCCCCCATCTTTCATCAACCCCACTCCACACAGGAATAGCCCATATAGCATGCTCCCAGTTTACTTACCTTTTTGTCTAGAGGACCGTAGAGTTGCGTGTACTGGGGGAGGACCGCATCCACGAGTTTCTCCAACTCCTCTGATGTGAAGGCAGGGGCCCTTTCCCCAGACACTCGAGCCATTGTCTCTTCCAGACCAAGGTCACAGCAGCACTTGCAGTGTAGGTCCTCCCCTGTCGAAGATCAGGTATCGAGTGATTGAACAGATAGAAAATGGCGGTCACGTCCGCAGCGGTGCGTACCATCACCGCCGGTGTACATCGTCATTGGCTCATGGGACCCATAGGGTCCAATGTTAACCAATGCAGCATTGCACCGCAGTCTTCGACCGCCTACTGCGACGGTGTACAACGCCAGTGCAGTTACCTCACATCCCATTGTCCCACTTTACAGGTCATGCAGCTGCCATTTCAGGGGCCCACATGGCTTAAATTTTAACTGTGTCACACATACCTAGGCTATCCTCAACACACATACAGGCCACTTTTCGGATTATGATTCGTGTTCTGTGTAAGCTGTGGGTACATACCTCTAAGTTGGTTGACTCTGTGCTCGCTGTTGTCATTCATAGGCACCGTCCGCTGGGACAAAAGGAGATGGTGGCATCCTCCGGTGTACAGACCGCTGGTGGACCTGTCGACAATGGAGGAAAGACATGTGATCATCACCTACAGGCTTGACCGTGCCACAATCCATGAACTGTGTACCAAGTTGGAGCCAGACCTGATGTCAGCTATCCGCCATCCACAGGAATTCCCCCTCAAGTGCAGGCGCTGTCAGTACTCCATTTCCTTGCAAGTGGGTCATTTCAAACAACAGTGGCCATAGCATCAGGGATGTCCCAGCCTATGTTTTCCAACGTGTTGTCCAGAGTGTTGTCTGCCCTGCTGAAACACATGCGGAGCTACATCGTTTTCCCTCAGCTGGAGGATTTGCCTACAGTGAAAGGTGATTTCTATGCCCTTGGACATATCCTCAACATTATAGGTGCCATTGATGGGACACATGTGGCTTTGGTCCCCCACCCCCGCAGGAGTGAACAGGTGTACAGAAACCGGAAGAGTTATCATTCCATGAATGTGCAGATGGTGTGTTTGGCAGACCAGTACATCTCCCATGTGAATGCCAAGTTCCCTGGCTCAGTGCATGATGCCTACATCCTGCGGAATAGCAGCATCCCCTACATGATGGGTCAACTCCAGAGGCACTGGGTGTGGCTATTAGGTGAGCACCTGGAAGCAAGACATTGAGAATGGTTGTCTGGGTCTGGGGATATCTCTACAGGTTAGTGTGTGTCTAACAGTTGTCCCTCGCCATTTGCAGGTGACTCTGCTTACCCCAACCTGTCATGGCTACTGACCCCAGTGGGGAATCCCAGGACAAGGGCAGAGGAACGCTACAATGAGGCCCATGGGCGAACTCGGCGGATTATAGAATGGACCTTCAGCCTCCTGAAGGTCAGGTTCTGGTGCCTCCATATGACAGGTCGATCCCTATTCTACTCACCAAAGAAGGTGTGCCAGATCATCGTGGCCTGCTGTATGCTTCACAACTTAGCTTTACGACAACAGGTGCATTTTCTGCAGGAGGATGGTCCAGATGGCGGTGTTGTTGCAGCTGTGGAGCCTGTGGACAGTGAAGACGAGGAAGCAGAAGAAGAGGACATGGACAACAGGAACTCGGTGATCCTGCAATATTTCCAGTGAGACACAGGTAAGAGTACAGACCTGCCTACTACATGTACCTTAACACTACTACCTCTCTACTGTCTGTCGTTTTCACCCAGTGTATGGTCACTGAGTTGTCACTTACCCTTACGATTTCACAGATGTGGGTCTCACTGTGTGACATCTGCTTTGTTTCCTCATGGACTAGAGATGTGTGACATAGGTATGTTGCCATTACAATTGAAAGAGCATTTTGCCACTATAATTGCTAATACACAATTTCGAAATCACAGACTGACTCCAGATTGTTTTGTGCTTTAAGGGTGTTTATTTAAGTGCTCAATATTGGAGGGGGTTGTAAAATGGTGAGGGGGATGGTGGAGGAATGTCCATGGCAGAGTCCAGTCTATTAGTCTCACAGGTGTATTGCCCAAATGGGCATAGGAAGTGGAGCTGGGGCAGTTTGAGGATGGACAGGATGACAAAGTGGGACAGAAAGATAACACTCAGGGTGGTCTCATTTCTTGGCAGGGGTCTTGGCATCATTCTCTGTCTTTGTCCTGGATCTCAGGGACCGTTTGGGGGGTGGTTCTCCCTCTGCAGGGGGTGGGGTGCTGGTGTGGTGGTCCTGTGGCGGGGCGTCCTGTCCACTAGCGCCGGCAGAGGTGGTGGGCAGTTTATCATCCATGCTAGTGTCAGGGGCTCCTTGTTGTGCCACAGTGTCCCTCCTGGTGTTGAGTACTTCCTTCAGCACCCCTACGATGATGCCCAGGGTGGAATTGATGGTTCTCAGTTCCTCCCTGAAGCCCAAATACTGTGCCTCCTGTAGCCGCTGGGTCTCCTGAAACTAGGCCAGTACCGTTGCCATCGTCTCCTGGGAGTGGTGGTAGGCTCCCATGATGGAGGAGAGGGCCTCGGGGATAGTGGGTTCCCTTGGCCTGTCCTCCACCTGTCGCACAGCAGCCCTCCCAGTTCCCCTGTGTTCCTGGGCCTCCTTCCCCTGGACCGTGTGCCCACTACCACTGTCCCCAGGTCCCTGTTGTTGTTGGGGTGGTGGGTTAGCCTGGGTTCCCTGTAGTGGTGGACACATTGCCGCTTGACGTGTCCTGGGGACAGAGGTATGGGCCAGCTGGGTGGGTGCTGTGCTGGTGTTTCCAGAGGGAGGAAGCTCTGTAGTGGCCTGTGACTGTGTGAAGGGAACCAACTTTCCAGAGGTCCCCGATGGGCCAGGCTGGTCATCTAGATCCAGTTGGACAGAGGTTCTGTCATCACTGTGGGCCTCTTCTGCTGGTGGTGTGGACATGTGTGGACCCTCCTGTCCGTTGACGTTGGGTAGGGGTCCTGCGGGGGTATAAAAGGATGTTTATTACATCTGTGTGTGGCATTGTGTGCAATGGGTGGGTGACCGTGTACCCCAGTGCTTGCATTCCTGTGTGGGACCTTGTATGATGATGGTTTAGGGAGGTGTATGGGTATGTGCAGTGGCCATGCTTTGTTGATGGGTGTCCATGTTTTGTTGTTGCATGCAGGGCTTGGTGTTGGGATGGGTGGTTTGTGATAGTGGGACATTTGTGAGGAGTTGGAGTGATGGGGGTGAGGGTGAGGGTATGTGATGGCATGCAGGTAGGGGATGTAATAGTAAAGCTTTGACTTATCAGAGTCCATTCCTCCATCTACTCCTGCGAGGCCCTCAGGATGCAGAATCGCCAAGACCTGCTCCTCCCATGTTGTTAGTTGTGGGGGAGGAGCTGGGGGTCCGCCGCCAGTCCGCTGAACCGCAAGGTAGTGTCTTGAGACCACAGAAAGCACCTTCCCCCGTAGGTCGTTCCACCTCTTCCTGATGTCATCCCGATTTCTTGGGTGCTCTCCCACTGCGTTGACCCTGTCCACTATTCTTCGCCATAGCTCCATTTCCTAGCTATGGAGGTGTGCTGCACCTGTGCTCCAAATAGCTGTGGCTCTACCCGGACGATTTCCTCCACCATGACCCTGAGCTCCTCCTCAGAGAACCTGGGGTGTCTTTGCCGTGCAATGGGGTGGTGTGGGTGATGTGTGGGGTGGTGTGTGTGGTGATAGGTGTGCTGATATGTAGTGGTGTGTTGTGTGAGGTGCGTGCAAGTTCTGTTGGTGATGGTATTTTGTGCCTGTGGATACTTGGTTGTGGATTGTACTGTCTCTCTCTGGCCTTCTCTCGGTAATGTTGTAAGGGTTTGTGGGTGATGTGGGTGTGTGTTTTATATTGTATTGGGTGTGTGGGAGTGGTGTGTGTATGTGTATCAGGTGTGTGTATTTCGAATTGTCCAATGTGGTAGTGTTTTGTAAATGTGTGTGTATTTTGAGCGCGGCGGTTTGTACCGCCAATGGAATACCGCTGTTGAAAGACCGCCGGGTGGATTCGTGTGTCGTGATGTTGTGGCGTATTTCTGTTGGCGTGACCGTGGAGGATTTGTTTTCGCCATTTTATCACTGACCTTTGGTGTGGCGGACTTGTGTGGGTGTCTGAATTTTGGTGTATTCCATGCTGTGGGTCATAATAGCTGTTGCGGATTTCCGCGGCCGCAGCGGTGTGTTGGCGGTCTTCTGCAAGGCGGTAAGCGGCTTTTACCGCCAATGTTGTAATGACTGCCATAGTCCTGGAGACACCTCTGAAACACTGCAGTATAGAACTAAAATTGATTCACTTCTCCCAAAGGGAAAGGTTTTGTGATGGAAATTGATTGCTCAAGATGGGACACCACATCATCTATCTGATGTAACCTTCCATATGCAAATGTCCTTTTCAGTATCACATGGCTCTCCATCATCGATTTCTCCTCTGGGCAGAACTAAAAACACAAAAATGTCTGTGGGACGTACAACGCTCATTAATTTGCACACATTCCTGTCTGTTGCAATCAATGCAGTTTGGCAGACACATTTATGTTGTTTTTCACAGAGTGGCTTACATGAACAGAAGGATCAAGGACTCAGGTCCACCTGCTACTGTCCACATTAACTTACTAGATATTTTGCTGGACAGACTGTGTTCAAATATGTTTTAATTAAGGAATGATGCCACTGTACACAGAATACCAATTCATTTGGTGAAGATTGTCATTCTCATATTGTCAGAGCACCACCTTATCAATGTCAACTCTGATATATCAGCAGCATTATAATTGTACAGTTACCAGCAAAGGGGCCTACTTTCACTACACATATTTGTGAAGTACCATCACACCTGACCCAATCATGACATGGGGCATGTTTTGTGAAACTGTCCCTCAGGCAATGTGAAAATGCTGGTAATCCCTTTGCATGCAACCATGTGTCTACCCACAATAGTACTTGCCTTGTGAGGAGGAATATAGTGGCATCTTTCATCGCAAAGCAATACACCACACACAGCATCAGACACTGTCTGATCAACTTACATCTCCAGAAATCCTTATGGGGTTTCAATGAATGTCAACCTTAATGTTGATAGCATACCACATAGCCGAAAACTAAAGACGTGAAAACACAGCAATATCTAAAGACAATGACTTACCCTTTTGTTGCTGCTGTTAGGCCCTCAACTGCCTGTCAAGCTCTGGGTAAGCCACTGCAAGGATGTGGGCCATTAGGGGTTAAGGGTGTGGTGGACCCACCTGGATCTCTGGGAGGACTGCCCGACTTGGCTCTCAGCAGACTTCCGTGTTGCATGGCGCTGGTCCTCCCACCTCTTTCTACAGTGCAGACTGTGCCTCTTGTGGACCCTTAGGATCCACACCTTCTTTGCGATCATTTTCCAAATCCCCCACTTCTGATGGGGGGTTGACCTGCATGGCTGACAGAAAAGAACAAGAAAATAAATGTAAGTGTTTCTGTTTGGCAGTACTGACGTGACATTACATTTTGGATATTCACACAGACATTCATCTAACAGTAACTAGATTTTTTCCAAACAAAATATTACAGGTAGCTCAGAAATACTGATTTGCAGTGATGTCATGAGCACCATCAATACTTGCTCCCCATGTTTCTTAATCAGACCTACAACATCATCTTGGCCAGAACTATGCAAGCTATACTGTTGTGGGAGCAACCCCTGATTACTCACAATCACTGTGAGCTACTGAACGCCAAACCACCTGCATAATGCTTGCACTTAATCCGACTCACAACTACATTGGCTTCTTGCTTAAACTCCCAAGAGTCAGAACCCATGGTCTGCAACACATACAGTGACCAAGGTCAAGATATAAGGGGTGCTATGTGTCAGTGAGCGCAGGGATTTGTGGAGTGTATGAAAAAGTATGTGTTGGAATGGGACAGATTGGGATGAATGATTGCGAGCCTGTGTTATCTGACTTTGCTGCACATAAACTAACTTCACCTATATGTGGCTCTATTACATGTTTATCTATACAGAGCAACCTCATATAGATTATTTGCTGAAATTCCACTTGACGGTACAGCATCAGACAACTCCATTGTCTACGTATTTCCCTCAACATCACCATTGTTTGAACATTGGCTGTATGTTGTCAGTCCTACTACTGGTACACTGTCTACTCGCCACTGGTAGTCAGTGGCCTTCAGTTTGTGTGATGAAATAGGATTTGTGTCCTACATGGACACACATTATAGCTTCTACTTTCAGATGACCTCACATTGCCATGCACAGACATTTCAGACAGTGGCAAAAAACAATCTGTCTGAGCTACATCATTCTGTCAACTCCAAACACAATACTACCCCTATTTACCAAAGAGGAACATAGCCTGTGTATCAGAAAAGAAGAGGTTACTCAGTCAGACATTCCCCAATCAAACATGTTCCTGTTCCTCTGGGGTCACAGGGACTGGCTCTCCCTGGCAAGGAGCTCCTGCTCCTACGTGCTGAAGGCAGGGGCACTGTCACCTGCTTTGCCCAGCATCCTGGCTCCCAGATGTCAGAAACAGCAGCAAAGAATCGAGGAGGTCTTGATGGCTGCAAGTGAATGTTTTTTCTCAACACGGATTACAAGTACACAGCGGACACAATCCGTGACAGAGGCGGGCACAGCTTTAGGCTCACGTTAGCCCATGGCAGAGCCCGTTGGGTAGGGTACCACCTCCTACGAGGTCGACTTCTGCCAACAGACACCGGGTAGCCAATATCCTCATGGCAAGGTCAGGCAGCCACCATTTCAGAGTATGAAGCTGTGCATTTTTCAATTGTTAGTGCGTAACGAGCACTCAAAATGGAGGCTAGTGTATTTCTGATTGTCAGATACCAATGGCACTTTTCTTGGTAAGATATGACACAATAAAATGTGAACCGTGGCTATGTTTGACACCGATAGTGCCACGGGGGAAGTACTACCTCCGTTGATGGTATTTAAAAAAAAAATGAAAACAAGTGTGCAAAAAATACATTTTAAATGTATTATTTGCACACAATGAAAAAAAGAAAAAAAGCTGTAAATAATTTTGAGGTGCGAAAATTTGATGTTAATGTGTGTACATGTTTTACCCAATCACATTTCTACTGTTACCAAGAAGTCAGATATGTGTAGTCATTAAAAGTATGGCTTGCCCATTCCAGCTGATATTTTCTTTTCCATACATAGAGATGTCTGAACTCAACCATGGGCAGAAGGTGATGGCCTCAAGTGTTCCGGTCCTTTACAGTCCTTGCCACCATAGAGGATGTTATCAAGCAATTTTGACTAAATAGGCAAACTTTTAAAGTCTGATCTCCTGCCTCACAACATGAATCCACAGCCATAACACCAATAGTGAAATTCATGGCAGTATTTCATTTTGTTGCCACTGGCACTTTTCAATACACTGTGGCAGTATCATGAGGCATATTCCAGCCAGCTTTCAGTGGTGTGCTACAGGAAGTCCTTGCTTTCGCGATAAAACACATCAACAGCTACATCCTATTCACACGTCCAAAGGTTTGGCCACTGTGAAGGGAGATTTATATGCTTTAGGTGGACTACCACATGTGGTTGGAGTTTGTTTCTTTAACTAAATTAGATAACTCTTTACCTCTTTGTCATTTCTACATTTGTTTGGCAAATGAATGTTCAAAAGATTCGACAACATGATGGTGGAAGATGGACATGGCACACGAAAGGCCACAAATGATTCAACCAGAATCTTGTAGTCTGTGTCCATAACTTTTGTTTGCATGACAAAAAAGAACAGTAAGGTGAATCAAAAAAATGAAATGAACCAATAAAGTCTATCAAGGTGGATGGAAACATCAATCAATCAATTTTTTTGTTGAGCGCGCTACTCATCCGGGAGGGTCTCAAAGCGCTGGGGAAGGAGGGGGGAATGCTACTGCTTGAAGAGCCAGGTCTTGAGGGGCTTTCTGAAGGACAGGAGGTCCTGGGTTTTGTGTAGGTTGGTGGGGAGGGAGTTCCAGGTTTTGGCAGCGAGGTGGGAGAAGGACCAAAAACTCATGGTAGTAGACCCAAAAACTATTTGAAGTCCAATGTCCAAGATACAACTGTCCTCAGAAAAGGCGAATGTGTCCATTAAATAGTGAACAGGGTGAATAGTAGATATGCATAGGAGGAAATTAGGGTCTGCGTCTCTTGGAGGTGGTGGTGTTGGTCTTGTCATTCTCTCCTGCTGATCCAGATAACCTGGAAAGTCTGTGGAGGAGAAGGGGCACAGGTGCAGGGACTAGGGTGTGTGAGGCAGGCTCCTCATGTGGCAGGGCCTCCCTGTCTGTGACTGACAGTGGTGTACCTGGCCCAGATTTGGAGGGACCACAGACAGAGGCAGATATGATAGGAAAAGCCCTGCACATAAGGTGATAGATGTCAAAAAGCCCCACTGTCAGGGAGCTCATTCTTTCATTGTGGCTCTGTGGTTCCAAGGTGTGCTCACACTGTACCTCCATGATTGCCTGGAGATCAGTTAAAACCTGGCCCATCACGCCTTGGCACTGTTCCATTGATCCCAAGACTTGGTTAATGGTGGTCTGGCTGACAAAGACCATAGTGGCCTCAATTTGCTGGCCTACAGATTCCCTCCCATGACCCCTAGTCCCCTAGCCTGTACCCTTGAGGAAGTTTGCACCATCCCACTGATCCCTGGCAGAACTGGAGGCTGTGTTGGTGTTGTCTCAACAGCAGGTAGGACAGGGAGGGCACAGGATTTGTGTATACCTCCTCAGGGACAGGAAGTGGAGGTGCCCTCATGCTAAGATGCTTTTGCAGCTGTGGTGGGAGGTAGAGGTGTGGGCAGAGTGTGACCCATTGGGACTGTCTGCCAGACACACAAGGTGGATCAGCTGGCTCCTGATCATCTGGACTTGCAGTAGTGGAGTCCTCATTGAAGGCTTTCTCTTGGCCTGGAGTGGAGATGTATTGCCTGGCAGATGGTGGTCCACTGGGCCATGTGGTTGGGCATGTGAAAGTTGCAGAGAATGTGCAATAATTACATAATTTGTGCATTTTATGTGTCTTTGTCTATAAGTGGCCCAACTTAAACTGATTAGGGCTTTGTGTTATTTTCATTATTTTACACATGCAGCCTGATTTATATAGATGTCTACCCCAGTGCTGATGTTGTGGAGATGTCCTGAAATGCAAAAGTGTTATTGTAGAACTGTGTGTTACGTATAGCAGACATTCAACTCAATACAGAGGTGAGTAGATTGGAGTACTGGACCATTCCAAGGCCTAGTAGGCAACAAAACATTGGATTCAAAGTAGTTCAGTTTACAAATATAACTGTATTTGATCATCATATAGACAGTGCAGATGAATTTGTGTGTAGCTACTACTTCTATTCGACATGCCACAGCACACCTTTGGAAATCTTGGATAAAAAGGACAATTAATTATGTAGGCATTTACATAAATTCAGTATAACTATGATCAGGTGTCAGCATGATTGTGACACACAAGAAATGACATTTTAATCTATAGCATGACATGGTGACTGTCAAATGCATTAGTTTATGAAATGTGTGTACATATGGAGGTAAAGGACGGTTGAACAATATTTCATTGCACTATTGCTTTTCAGATCCAAAAACACAGCATCATGGTAGTTGTAGTCATCTGTTGACACCATAGACAATACTTGTTTGAAAAGTAAGTAAGTTACACATAGCACTTTCCATGACTACATTGAAGATGAACACACATTTGCAATATGTACACATATATGGGTATGATGTGGCTAGGAGAAAGTATGACTTAGAAACGCTATACTTTCCTGTGAAAATGGATGTAGTTTTGGACCTGTTTTCAGAAGAACAACATACTTTGATAGAAAGCAATGGGCAGAGCCAATGCAAGGGATGATCCATGGGGAACTACACACACTCTGACTATACATATTGCAAATTGTTAGAAGGAGAGCTACAGCCATGCTGCTAGTAATTAGTATGACACAATATATTTTGTGGAGTCCAGTTTAGCTATATCTGTTTTGCTAAGGGTGTTGCAGCATTCTAAACATTAAACTTAAGGGCAGAACTCCATTTGCGATTGTTGAGACATTGCTAAGTGTGACTTATCAGACACCACTCCACCAGTGATTCTTGTCAAGCCTTCAGGATGTAGGATCTGCAAGACCTTCTACTCCCAGGATAAGAGTCGTAATGTGTGGCTGGGAGTATCACCAACAGTACTTTGGGCCTCAAGGTGATGTTTGGAGGCCAGTGAATTAATTTTCCTCTGCAGGTCACTCCACTTCTTCCTAATCTCCTCCTTTGTGTGAAGATTCTTAGCTACAGCATTCACTCTGTCAACTATTCTGTACGACATTTGCGACTTTTGGGATATGGTAGTATTTTGGACTTGTGCTCCAAACAATTGTGGCTCTACTCTTATGATTTCCTTCACCATGACAGCCAACTCTGCCACAGTGAATTATTGAGAAAAATGTAAGTAGTGCCCAAAAGGCTAAGTGAGAATCCACTAAGCATGGTTTTAACTAAAAATGGAGAGGGAGAGTAACACAGAAACAAAACTGTCTTTTGTGTAGCAATTCCTGCATTCAGATGGTCTGCTGCAGTGTGATGGAAGACAATCATGGTCTGAAATGGTGTGTGCTTTATAGTGTGTGTTTGCAGGTGGTCACAATTGTCCAGTTTGCAATAGGTGTGGGCTGCTAGCATCCATTCAATAATCACAGCTCTAGTACTAGAAAGTATGGCTTCTGCGTCGGACTCCCGCTGTCATGGGCCTGCCACTGACACGCCACCAGAACAACTGTGTGATCTAAATAGGCTCGGTGGGATGCTGCTGTCAAGATGGTGATGGAGGGCCTCCTCGTCACCACTGGAGTCTGCCATGTCAGCTGCGGGATACAACTGGCAAAAGAGAGTGTACTCCGTCTTGGTGGACTATGGCTTAGATGCAATACATCTAAATACGGTGGGAGGAAGACCACTGACTTGAGTGTCTTTTTGGGCCCACCACTGATGCGGTTTGGGGGTGCGACCACGACATCCTAACCAGGCCCATGTATTTTTTCTCACCAACCTTCTGAACTCCAGTGTGGAATGTTTTGTGGGTGCTGCAGCACCACAATGCACCCCTACTTACAGTGCCTATGGTATTGAGTCGAATAGTATTTTTAGGTGCAGTAAAAAAGCATCTGCAGGTTATTCCCCATCCTGACCTCATAAACTGTGAATGTGGCAGTAAAATATATTAAGAGTCCAACCTCCAGGTGCAATAATTTGGTAGATTTTTCAGCATCTCTTTGTTTCTTAGAAGTGCAGTAAGAGTCCACTGCCACACTCACAATACAATTACTGCTCCAATAACTCGCTGACTGTAGGTTTGCCTTTGTGTAACAGCCCTTTGCCTTGCAATTATGTTCTCACTGAACAAATACCCAAGGCTGGCCTTAGTGCAGTGTGACCACTGTAGGCGCACTTAGCGCTGACCTCATCGGCGCTGTTTTTCAAAATAATGTGTGGGCTTTAAAGCACCTACTGCAGAGTTCCTTGATGGTCCAGCAGTTTTACAGCAACAATAAAAATGCCATGACAGCTATGGTGAATAATCTTCCTGCTGGAGAGAGACCGGAGTTTGTCTAGTGGCAGTTTTGACTCCTCATTAAGTATAGCAAAGCATCAATGTGCCTGCTGCAAAGAACGAGGTTGAGTGAACTATGAGTAGCGTTATAAAAAAACAAGAAATGTATGGGAGAGAGGGGCCATGGAGAACTGAAGGGCACTGTTGGTCGGTGGTAGTACGTGAATCGGTGGAAATGAGGTCCGGGGGAGGGGGGCACCAGCACTGATGCTGGGCCTGAAAATACCACAGATACAAATTCATAAACACAATGTGGGACTTTTGCCCCATTACCATATAGTTGAGCAATAAAAAGTAAGTAAAAAAATCCTGCACAGCCGATGGTTTCCTGCATTCTTCCACATAGCGTGAATATTTTTTTTAAACATTGGGGGCTTCCAGTGAGGACTTCCCCTCCATAAGGACGTTAAAAATGGAAATTCAGCATTGCCCCTTCTAAACCACAACACAAATCACCAAAAATGCTAACATATCACATAAATGGTAATCAGTCAGATTCATATTCCTGTTCAGTTGTATCGTTCCATTATAGTTTTAAAGGGATGGCATCATGGGGCTGGGCTTCAACAGGCAGTGTGCTTAGCCAACTATCAACACTGACATTTATGATTAGTGAGGTTCTCAGTCTCACTCCCACAAATGATTCTAGTTTGTTTACATCTCTGTCTTGCTCATCATCTATAGTGCATGTTTGGATGCATTACTTACTAATTTATTTAATGATGACAGTACAGTGGCAAAATGTCCACGTTTTCTCCAGCTATGCAAAGCAACGCAGTCTTTGCATATCTAAAATGGAGGCAACATGTATTTTGATGGCTTAAATGCAAAATGTCTGCATGTGCATAAATATATGAATATGTTTTATTTTATTTTCAAAGGAGGGTTTGAAGGTATCTAGAAGACCTGCCCTCACCTTTCACCATGAAGGTTTCTTTTGGAGATGTTGGTTTAATGGAGATGACTACCAGAAAACTGTATGGAACTTTTGGTTCAGTGAGTATCAACTTTACATGTTTCTTTCTTGACAGTTTTGGTTAGGGGCATTCAGCATCTGTGTTAGTAGATGACAAGCAGTCGTGTTGGGTATTTAACCAGGTGAAATACGGTTTGATGTAATTGTTGAAAATGTGTTCTCTAAACGTAAATGACATTTGCAAACTAGTTTAAAAGCAGACGACATTAGAAAAGTATTCGTAGAACGCAAGGACCAATTGTAGATGTTGAGCTGAACTTGAACTAGATGTTGATGACCAAGCAAATTAGAGTGGCAATTTTTAGTGCCAAACATTCAGGATCAGCAATTGTGAATCAAAGATAAACTCCTGGTTCTGGCCTTCCTTTAGATTAAGTCCTGTACGGCTTAACAGATAAAACAACATATTAATCTGCTGTGGCATGAAATCACATTAATACAAGAAAAACAGAAGGTGGTGAAATCATCCCTGAATTGCATTTTTGTTCAGTTTCAGCAGCCAGTTTATCTTTCTCTACTACAAGTCATGTGGTTGTCCCTATTGTATTGATTCACTACTTCTGTTGTGTTACTGCTGTAGGACTAGTTCTGAGAAGGTGCTTGTGGTAGGAGTTGGTGGTATCTTGTGCATGATGTACAACCAGTGCTGTAACATTAGCCCCCACAGCCCCTGCTAAGCTTGTGCCCAGCGCTCCAGTGGGCCCCCAGCTGTGTACAACCTGAGGGATTGGGGTAGGGCTCATCGAGAGCAACAGCACATAATGCATTCAAAAACGGACTGAACAGTGTCAAAATAGCTGCACTCTTTGTGCTGAGAAGTGTTTTAAGAAAGAACATTGAGTTTTATTTAACTTTCATACGCAGCTGTGCCATAGTGTGGTTGAAGAAGGTCTGTAACACATTTTGTGGGTGGAGACCCACTGCCCCTTTGTACGTCATATTCCTGGAAGTTCCTAGGGTATGTTAGGGCTTGTAGATGTAGAGACTCCAGTGGCCCTAATGCACTTAAGTGTGCACTGCAGTTGTGTCTGATGTCATTTTAAAGCCAGGCCTGCCTTGCAGGCTGGTTTTGAAATAAAACTGTGTCCAAATTTGCACATTTAATCAAAAACAACATTTTTATTACTTTTAGGTCAACCCTAAGGTCTGCCCTTGGTGCCCAAAAGGTAAGGTGAATAGTTATCAAAAGCAAGAACAATATAAAAGATGATTTATATGCCCTGGTACGGAAAACAGTGAAATATGTTTTTCCCTATTGTAGTGCTACTATCACCATGGGCTAGCATGAGGAAGGCTTTATAAAATATAATAAAGTCTAACTTCGGATTGTAGTTAGCTCGACACTTAATTTAAAGTATCAATTTATTACTTACACAAAACCCAAAACTTACCAAGGTCGAATTTAATATAGACATTATAGGGAAGTGGTTTTGGAACATACTATCCTGAAGTTACCTAAAGCTGCCGTCCAGCAGCCTTTTCTGATTGGTCAGCCTTTGACAGCCTGAGCCAAGCTGCTCCTGCAGCAGGTGAGACAAAGCCTGGGCTGCTACAATACAGCTATTTGATGGGAGACGGTGCCAGGACTGGGTCAATAAGTTAGACTTCAAAGGCAAGGGCCTCTGCAGAAAACAGATGTCACAGGACCCAGATCACCCCCATTTCTTTGATCTCTAGCCTAGTGGGAGTCTCCTTAATTTAATTAGGAGAGTTGCTGGAAGGTGATGTTTTAGAAATGGGGTCTCTAGTTGGCGGAGGTATAAACCCTTGTCCAAGTAGGGACCACAATCCTATTCAGAGTAAGTGACACAGAATCAACATTATGCTGTGCCACCCTCTGGTAGCTTGGCACTGAGCAGTCAGGCTTAACTTAGAAGGCAATGTGTAAAGTATTTGTGCAATAAATCATGTAATAATACACTGAGGACACCACAAAAAGACACCACAAAGGTTTAGAAAAATATAGGATATTTATTTGTTTAAATTAAGGTCAAAGCGATCAAGATTTGATAATCACAAGTTGAAATATCACTTTTGTAATGATAAGAAGAAGGTACCTGGTTTGCTTCAAAATTACACGCACAATGAATGCAGAGGAGATGTGTGGAAAAAGGTAGGTGTGAGTTGGTATTCCGGGCGCACACAGACGATGTGTTGATTCTTTTCCACACGGCAAGGCCTTTGCGTCGATTTCCAGCACGCAGGCTTGAAACCTCCCTGCAATGCTGGGTCTTTTGATGCCCAGGGAAGATGCGTAGAAATCCTGGGCATGCGGGATGAAGTCACAGCTGTTGTGTTGATCCGGTGGGTGATGCAGTGGAATTTCTGCCGCATTGCTGCCACTGTGTCAATTCCTCTCGCAGGAAGTCGGGCTGCGTTGTTCTGGCTTGGCGATGCGTCAATCTGGTGGGCTGTGCATTGAAGTTCCGGTCGCATCTTTGGTGCTACGTCGATCTCCACTCAGGGAGCTGGGCTGTGTTATTCTGGTTCGGCGATGCAGTGATTTTCTCACCGCTGGACATGCTATGCGTCGATTCTGGCAGGCTGTGCATCGATTTTCACTGCACAAGGAGTTTCTTTGCAGAGATGAAGTCTTTTTGGTCCTAAGACTTCAGGAAACATGAGGCAAGCTCAATCCAAGCCCATGTAGAACACTTCTCAGCAGAGCCAGAGGTCAGCAAGGCATGAGAGCAACAGCAAGGCAGCAGTCCTTTACAGCAAAGCAGTCCAGGTGAGCCCTTTGGGTAGCCAGACAGCTTCTCTTGGCAGGTTGCAGGTTCTGGTCCAGAGTGTCTGCCCCAAGTGTCTAGTTTAGTAGGGTCAGTATACCCAAAAGCGCCCTTGAAGTGGGGGAGACTTCAAAGAGTGGTTTTTAAGTGAACAAGGTCCCCTTTCCGTACAACCCTGTCTGCCAGGGTCCTAGTAGGGAGTTTGGCAGTCCTTTGTGTGAGGGCAGGCCAATGTCCTTTGAAATGTAAATGTCAGGCCATCCACCCTTCCAGCCCAGGAAGACCCATTCAGTATGCAGATGTGTGCAGGTGTGACTGAGCATCCTGTGTTTCTGGTTGTCTGGGTGAAATACACAAGGGAGCTGTCAACCAGCTCAGCCCAGACGTGGATTGGAGACAGGCTGTAAGGCACAGAAGGATTTAAGTGCAAAGAATAGTTCACTTTCTAAAAGTAACATTTCTGAAATAGTAATATAAAATCCAAACTCACCATTCAGCAGTAGTTTGTATTACCATTCTGGCCATACTAAATATGACCTGTTTACCCCTTTCTATTTAGAAGCTACCACTCGAACAGTTTATGAGGGTAGCCCTAATGTTAGCCTATAAAAGGAGCAGGCCTTGTAGCAGTGGAAAATGAATTTAGGAGTGTTCCAC
Source organism: Pleurodeles waltl (assembly GCF_031143425.1). NCBI lineage: Eukaryota > Metazoa > Chordata > Amphibia > Caudata > Salamandridae > Pleurodeles > Pleurodeles waltl. The sequence continues at coordinate 354,458,404 of NC_090438.1, forward strand.
TAGGAGGAGAAATATATTTCCTGTCTTTTACCTACCCAGCACCCTGCCCTCTGGATTACCTAGGGCCTATCTTAGGGGTGACTTATGTGTAGAAAATGGGGAGTTTAAGGCTTTGCAAGTTCTTTCAAATGCAAAGTCGAAGTGGCACACACAGGCCTTGCAATGGCAGGCCAGAGACATGGTTAAGGGGCTACTTATGTGGGTGGCACAACCAGTGCTGCAGGCCCACTAGTAGCATTCAATCTAAAGGCCCTGGGCACATGTAGTGCACTTTACTAGGGACTTACCAGTAGATCGAAATATACCAATTGGGTATGAACCAATGTTACCATGTTTTAAGGGAGAGAGCATATGCACTTTGGCATTGGTTAGCAGTGGTAAAGTGCACAGAGTCCTAAAACCAGAAAAAACAAGATCAGAAAGTGGAGGGAGGCAGGCAAAATGTTGGGGGTGACCACCCTAAGGCTGTCAGGTCTAACAGGAGTATAGTCAATTGTTAGCCACACCTGTGCATTGGGTTACACAGACACAGACTCCAAGTAAAGATTTTCTCAATTTTTAGTTGTGAAAGAATGTTGCATTCAGGGCTAGACATTTGTCACACTTCACAAGAAGTGGTCATAATAGGAGGATTGTTGTAATTGAGGTCTGCCCCTTCAGTATGCCCGGATTTGTTTTTGCTTTCTTGATCACCTGGTTTTGGATATTTTACTGTGGGTGTGTCTCACCCAAGATTATCACATGGCAAACAAACTGGTGTGTTTACCATCAGTGTGTGCCTTTTAAGATAAGGCTGCTGCAACGCAGCAAGGTTAGGGGGCTCTTGACTTGTTAAATGTGAACACATGTGCACACGTGTGTGTGTACACAGGTGCGGGCTGTGCGTGGGATAGTACTGTTGTACACAGATCAGTAACTGCACACAGGTAGCCGGCTCAATACGGACTTTGCAGAATTGGTATTCACCTGGGAAAGGCCTTATAAGGGTAGTGTATACTAATAGGGAAAATCAGTGTGTTTTACTGTTTTATCTATAGTGACACCCATTATACACATTGGTAGAAAACTCCTCTTTGGCATACAGAGGTCAGTGACATCTTGAATTGTAGTGTAACCTGTGTGAGAAAACTAAGGCCCTCGTTACAACCCTGGCAGTCAGTGATAAAGCGGCAGTAATACCGCCAACAGGCCGGCGGTAACAAAAATGGAATTATGACCACAGCGCAAACCGCTCACACAGACAGCCACTTTAACACACCGACCTCGATGGTGGTAGCAACAAGCACCATGGGGGTAACCACCAACAGCCAGGCGGAAGACAGTGTACCGCCCATACTATTATGACACACCTATCTGCCACCTTTTCTGGGGCGGTACCAATGACATCAAATGCACGGCGGAAACAGAACACAGAAGTCAAAGGACTCACCTCTGGTGACTCAGGGAACAACCAGGATGCAATAGAGCCCGAGTTGCACATATTCCCCTTGCTTGTATACCTTTTCCCGCATTACGAACATCAACGCCGACGAAGACGACAACGGTGAGTACTGCTGCCTAGCACACAAGGGAGGGGGGAAAAGAGAGTGACACACACACACAACATGCAACACCCTCACCTCCAACACCATACACACAACCAGATGCACTAACATTACATATCCACCCAGTACCCCAGTATAAATACGTGCTTCAAATTCAAAATGTATATACATATTTACAAATGGAGGGACACTGACCAGTCCTCAATGTTCGTGGGCCACAGGGTCACAACACATAGGCCAAGGCCATACTTCACTCCTGCAACAACACAGAGAGAACACTGCAGGGACATCAGGTCGAACATACACAGGCACCTCAGGGGGACAGGGAATGGGGGGCACCTCACCAGAAGATGGTACAACGCTACTGGTCCTGGAGTGGGTAACATGCCCATTACTCTGTCCTGGGGAGTGCAAGGCCACAGTCTCTCGAGTGGGTGATTTACCCAGTGCTTGGTCCTGGGGAGTGCAAAGCCACAGTCTCTCTAGTGGGTGGTTTGCCCACTGCTCGGTCATGGGGAGTGCAAGGCCACAGTCTCTCATGTGGTTGGCTTCTCCACTGTTTCTGGAGGGGGCCTTGTGCCCAGTGTGCTTCATCCTGGTAAGGATGGGGTGAGTGTATGGCTTCTTCCACTGGTTCTGGAGGGGACCTTGTGCCTAGTGTGCTTCATTGGTGGTGCCTCCTTGCCCTTGCCTTTGGCAGCTGGTGGGGCCTCTTTGCCCTTCCTTGATGCACCTGGTGCAGGCACCCTTTCAGTGCTGCTGCCTGGTTCCCTGGAGCCTCTCCCACCTGCAGTAGCTGTCAACACTACTGTGGCTGTGGACTGGGTGGCTGAGGTGCTCGCCTGGGTTCTGACCACCTTGGCCTGACGTGAAGGACGGGGGGGAGGGCTAGGGAAGAGGTCAACAATGGAGAGGAAAAGCTTCCTAGGGACATTGGGGCAGGAAAAGGGTGAAGGTTTGGGAGTTGAGGAAGAGGGAGTGGTTGTAGAAGGTGTCTGTCTGCTGAGTTTGGGTGCAGATGCAGGTGCATGGGCTGGATGCTGTTGTGAGGTGGATGGCTGTTGGGTGTCTGAGTGCTTGCGTTTGTGTACTTTGGGAGGAGGGGGCACAGATAACAGTGGGGGAGGACACAGGGATGTGTGCTTGGATGTGGGGGTGGTAACTGCCAGTGAGGGGTGTGTAGTGATAGGCGTGATGGTGATGGAGGTAGTGGATGAGGATGTAGTGCATGCATGTGTGAGTAGAGACGCTACTGAGAGGGAGGTGCAGCACAAGGAGGAGGAGGGGGTCACAGTAGAGGCATTTGATGTTGGTATTTCTGCATCTAGATGGTGTTTGTGTGAGTGCCTGTGGGATGATGTGTGGTGCTTGTGTTTGCTTGAGCCACTCCTGTGTGTTGCCTGTGTGCTTGGGATAGGTTGGGGTTGAGGGGGAGGCTAGAAACAGGGACAAAGGCTGCCATCAGAGAGGAGGCCAGAGCCTGGTTTGATCTCTGTTGGGTCCTCACGGCAGAGTGAATGCCCTCCAGGAAAGCATTAGTTTGTTGCAAATGGGCTGCCAGCTCCTGGATAGCATTCACAATGGTTGACTGCCTAACAGAGATGAATCGCAGGAGGTCAATAGCCTCCTCACTCAGGGCAGCAGGGCTAACTGGGGCAGGGCCTGAGGTGCCTGGGGTGAAGGAGATGCCCACCTTCCTGGGTGAGTGGGCACAGGAAACACGCCGAGGTGCTGCTGAGAGGGCGGTGCTGGTACGGGGGTGGCAGCTGTACCTGTAGCAAGGAGGTGTCCACCACCACCAGGGAGCTTCCATCGGAGGAGGAATCACTGTCAGAACTGTTCCCTCCTGTCCTGGCAGTGGTGCTCCCCTTGTCCTCTGTCCCACTGGTGCCCTCACTGTCGGTGGATTCGACCTCATGGACCCTGTGGGATGCAGCTCCCTCCATGGCCGGTGCCTCTGCTCCTCCGCCAGATGATGCTAATGCACATAACGACAGGGTGACAAAACAAAAAGGGGGAGGGAGAGACAAAGGATGCACTTGGTCAATGGCTGCTCCAACAGCACCGTTGGTGTACATGACACACACACACATACACACACAAACAGGAATACCTAACGCCAATAGCAGCATACCTGAGACCCACAGACCCCTGCCTAGTAGTGGATGACTACTTGATTGGTAGGAGGTGGTGTACAGCAGACCCTGCCCAACATGGGACCTACCATGCAATGTCCGGCCTGGCCTAGCGGCACCCACAGGCTCACACCCCACCACAGGAAACTGTACTCACCCCCTTGTGGCTGCTGTGATGCCCTCAAGTGCCCATCCAGCTCCGGATAGGCCACTGCCAGTATGTGGGCCATCAGCGGGGTCAGGGTTCAGCAGGAACCTCTTCCTCGTTGGGAGGCCATCCCCAGCTGGGCCTCCACCGTCTTCCTTGCCCAGCATCTCAGGTCCTCCCGCCGTTTGCGACAGTGGATGCTCCGGCTGCCGTACACCCCCACGGTCCGCACGTCCTTGCCGATGGCATGCCATAAACCCTTTTTCTGATGGGCGCTGACCTGCAGAAAAATACACATAGAAAAAGGTATCAGTCACACAGACATTGCCCACCATACATGCAGCACGCTGCCCAGGGCCCATCCACCAACCCCACCTACACGAGGCCCTCACACACAGCACTCCATGAATTCATGCTCCATGCATCGTGCTCACCATGTACTTACCTGTTGGTCTGAAGGCCCATACAGCATTTGGTACCGGGGTAGGGCCCCACCCACCAGTCTCTCAAACCCTGCAGCGGTAAAGCCAGGGGCCCTTTCCCCAGTGATATGAGCCATTGTCGGTTCCAGACACAGATCACAGCAGAACTTGCGGTGTAGGGCCTCTCCTGCTGAAGTTCAGGTAGCAAGTGGGTGAATAGATAGAAAATGGCAGTCATGTCCACGGCGGTGCGTACCGTCACCGCCGGTGTACATCACCAATGGCCACTATAACCCATAGGGCCCAATGACAACCAATGAGGAGTTGCACGGCAGTACTCAACCACCTCCTGCAACGGGGCACAACGTCAGCGGCATTACCTCATTTTCACATGTCCATCCACACAGGAGAGGCAGACTCCATTTCAGAGGGGACACAGGCCATGGAACCTAACTGCGTCACAGTACACATAGGCACCATTAAGGCCTATGCAACAATATACTGTGATAGTCACAACATACAATGCAGTGTAGTGTTTGGAAATGTGGAATACTGACCAGATGCTCCCCGTTTTGCCCCCTAGATTACAACCGCTGCAGATGAATAGGAGATGGAGACATCCCCCCATGTACAGACCCCTGGTGGACTTGGCAACAATGGAGGATAGGCACATTATCCTCACCTATAGACTGGACAGGGCCCCAATCAAGGAGCTGTGTGCCCAATTGGAACCTGACCTGATATCTGCTATCCGCCAGCCCACCGGGATCCCCCCCTCTTGTGCAAGTCCTATCTGTGCTCCATTTCTTGGCAACTGGCTCCTTCTAAGTGACAGTGGGCTTTGTAGCAGAAATGTCACAGTCAGTGTTCTCAATAGTGCTGACCAATGTGTTGTATGCCCTGATTAAACACATGCGCAGCTACATCGTTTTCCCCCAGGTCGAGGATTTGGCCACAGCGAAAGCTGACTTCTATGCAATGGGACATATCCCCAACATAATTGGGGCTATTGATAGTACACATATTGCATTTGCCCCCCCCGGAGAAATGAACAGGTGTTTAGAAATCAAAAGAGCTTTCACTCCATGAATGTGCAGGTAGTGTGCCTGGTGGACCAGTACACCACCCATGTCAATGCAAAGCATCCTGGCTCTGTTCATGATGACTTTATCTTGAGTAAAAGCAGCATCCCATTTGTGATGGCTCAACTCCAGAACCACTAGGTGTGGCTAATAGGTGAGCCCGGGTTAGTGTGTGTCTAACAGGTATGCCTCGATATTTGCAGGTGACTGTGGTTACCCCAACCTCTCATGGCTACTAACCCCAGTGAGGAATGCCAGGACAAGGGCAGAGGAGCGTTATAATGAGGCACATGGGCGGACAAGAAGGATTAGCAAGAAGTCTTTTGGCCTCCCGAAGGCCAGGTTTCATTGCCTCCATCTAACTGCTGGATCCCTGTACTACTCACCCAAGAAGGTCTGCCATGTTGCATAACCTTGCCTTGAGACGCCAGGTGCCTTTTCTGCAGGAGAATAAGGCTGGAGATGGGTGTGTGGCAGCAGTGGACCCCGTGGACAGTGAAGATGAGGATGAGGACAACAGAACTGCAATATTACAACAGTACTTCCAGTCACACACAGGTACGACACTGTAACTTCACTCTACATTGACAGTTTTCTGTTGAACATTGTACATGGCAGGCAGATTCTCCCAATTCTATGGCCACTTACTGTACCCTTTGGCATCTCTTTTTTCAGATATCTGTGCCACACTCTGGCACCTGGTGTGTTGACTGCAGCGTACTACAGGTCATTCCTATTTATACATTCCTGTACAGTTGTATTGCAGTGTATAAAGCTTGTTAAACAAATACATAGTTCAATCATTTGACAGACTCCATACTTGTATTTTTTTAAATTGTGTTTATTTAAGTGCCAATAAGTAGAGGGGTATGTGCAATGGGCTGGGGTGATGGTGAAGGATTGTCCAGGATAGAGTCCAGTCTATTTGTATCAGATGTGCATTGTCCAAGGCGGCATAGGAAGTGGAGCAATGGCAGTTCAAGGTGGACAGGGTGACAGAGTGGGACACAAGGGTGACAATCAGGGGAGTCCTATATCCTGCGGGGGTATTGGCAATGTTCTCTTGCTTCTGCCTGGATCGCAGGGACCGTTTGCGGGGTGGTTCTCCTTCTGCAGGGGGAGGGGTGCTGGTGGCCTGTTGTTCCTGTGGCAGGGCCTCCAGTCCACTAGTGGCAGCAGAGGTGGAGGGCTGTTCATCGGTGTGGCTAGTGTCAGGGTCCCGGTGGTGTGCCACTGCCTCCCTCATTGTGTTGGCCATGTCTCCCAGCACCCCTGCAATGGTAACCAGGGTGGTGTGGATGTCCTTCAGGTCCTCCCTGATTCCCAGGTACTGTCCCTCCTTCAGCCGTTGGGTCTCCTGCAACATGTCCAGTATCTGGCCCATCATCTCTTGGGAATGGTGGTATGCTCCCAGGATGTTGGTGAGTGCCTCCTTGAGAGTCGGTTCCCTGGGCCTGTCCTCCCCGTGTCGCACAGCAGTCCTCCCAGCTTCCCTGTTGTCCTGTGCCTCTGTCCCCTAAACTATGTGCCCATTGCCACTGACCCCAGGTTCCTGATCGTCCTGTGTTTGTGGGATGGCCTGGGGTCCCTGTAGTGGTGGACACACTGCTGATTGACATGTCCTTGGGACAGAGGTATGAGTCCGCTGGTTGGATGCTGTGCTGGAGTTTCCTGAGGGGGGAGGCTCTGTGGTGGTATGGGACTGTGCCTGGGTAACCGACTGTCCGCAGATCCCTGATGAGCCAGGTTTGTCATCCAGATCCAGGTGTCCAGAGCTGCTGTCATCACTGTGGGTCTCTTCTGTTGGGGGGCTAGATGTTGCTGGCACCTCCTCTCCGGTGACGTTGGGTGGGGGACCTGTGGGGATGTAAATGCAGTGTTATTGTTTGTGCGTGTGACATCTTGTGCATGAGTGTGTTGCCCTTTATGGTTGTGATTGCCCTGTCAGCTTTGCCTTGTGTGAGTAGTGATTTTGTGGGCTAGGTGATTCTCTATAATGTTCATGCTTTAGTGATGGGTGTCCATGCAGGTCTGTGATGGGGGTCCGTGCATTTGTGTTACATGCAGGGCTTGGTATTGGGATGGGTGGGTTGTGATGGTGGGGTGTATGTGAGGTGGTGGAGTGATAGGGGTGAGGGTATGGGTGGGGGTATGTGATGGCATGCTGGTGGGGGGGTGAAAGTAGTACAGAGTTGACTTACCAGCATCCAGTCCTCTTGCTACTCCTGCCAGGCCCTCGGGATGCATGATTGCCAAGACTTGCTCCTCCCAGGTTGTTAGTTGTAGGTTAGGAGGTGGGGGTCCATCACCAGTCCACTGTACTGCTATCTGTTGTCTTGCTATCATGGAACACACCTTCCCCCGTAGGTCGTTCCACCTCTTCCTGATGTCATCCCTTGTTTTTGGGTGCTGTCCTACGGCGTTGACCCTGTCCACGATTCTCCGCCATAGCTCCATCTTTCTAGCAATGGATGTCTGCTGCACCTGTGATCCAAATAGCTGTGGCTCTACCCGGATGAGTTCCTCCACCATGACTCTTAGCTCCTCCTCTGGTAACCTGGGGTGTCTTTGTGGTGCCATGGGTGTAGGGTGAGTGATGTGTGTGAGGGTGTGTGGGGTTATGTGTTGGGGTGTGTGCTGTAAGATGCGTGGATGGTGTATGGGTGATGGTGTATTGTGGCTCTGGTTCTGTGGGTGCTCTTGGTGTCTCGCTCTCAGTTGTCAAAAAAAAATCGGCGTAAAAGGATGTGGGTAGTGTGTGTGTGTGTTTTATAGTGGTGTTGGTGTGGTGTGTGTATGTGTGTCAGGTGTATGTAGTTTGAATTGTCCAATGTAGTGTTGTTTTGTATGTGTGTGTGTATTTTGAGTATGTATTGCCAATGGTTTACCACGGTTCAATGTCTGCCGTGGTGATTCGTGGGTCATAATGCTGTGGGAGTAGTTCTGTTGGCATAAAGGTGTAGGTTTTGGTACCGCCAGTTTATCACTGACCTTTGGGCTGGTGGACTTGTGTGTGTGGCTGTATAGTCACGGATTGCTATGTGTGTGACATAATATGGGTAGTGGTAATCCGCCACGCCGGCAGTATGTTGCTGGCAGTCAGCATGGCGGTAAGTGGGACTTACCACCAATGTCATAATGAGGGCCAAAGTATGTAACTTCCAAAATAATATCTTTACACCTTATGGGTCATCCAGAGTTTTCATATTTCCCTGGTTCAGATCAGGATCGGAGCCCAGACCTTTTGTCAACCTGCTGTGACCACTTAATTACATTTCTCATCAGCAGCAGGAATAAAGGCCGACCCACACAAAAGGAGAAATTAGCAGTACTTCCCCCAGCTCCTGAGGAAGAAAGGGGTAGTGTGGAATGATCTGGATCAATCACTCAGCTGTCACACTGTACCAGGGATTGGTCTGCCCAAGTCCCTAGAACAAAGGAGAGTGCCCTGACAACTTGAGCCAACCCACTGGGTGGGGGGACCATTGAAATTCTAGAGTGCAAGTCCCTGGCATTGATGTCAGTGTGGGGTGGAGCTGAGATTCCAGGAGCTGATGTGACCAGAGCCTCCTGGGTGACACCATTGTGGACTGTCCCAGCATGCTGTGCAGAATGGTTGGGACAGGGGTAGAGAGGTGATGTGGCATCCTATAATTGGCCAGGGGTTCCTGACTTTTGAAAACTTCATTTCCTCTTTAAAAACTCTTGTAACAAGGAGGAGACTCTCTCTTGCTCGTGGATTTTTCTACAGTTCGCTGCTGAATATTGGGATCACAATGGAGAACTGGAAGGAGGAACCCCCTGATCCCCACTCAGGACTAAGGACTCTGACCAGTTTACCCCAGGACCAGTGGGTTTCCCCAAGGTTCAGGAAGGCTTCGCTCTTATGCCCCCTGAGGACGAGTTAGAGGAAAGCCCTGAACTTTTCTGCACCCAGAATCAAAGATCATGAGGAGAGCCACTGCAGTGTGGCAGGGAGGACCAGATCTTGGTGAGGGAGGCTGCTGCAACTGCCCCTGGTGATTAGAGCTTACCACAGGAGTAAAATGAGCCCAGCATCATCTAAATCAGCCCAACATTCTAAATGTTGCCAACCTTTGACCTTTTTCCTGCTTTAGACCTCATGAGGCAGTAAATTCCCCCGGTAAAGGACTTTGATCCAGTTCTTCCACTATCTATTTGACTCCTCAGCCCAAGACTATGCAGCGACCGACCGGTCTCAAATGAGCATTTCAGTGCTCACATTATGTGATACACCACATGTTCAGGGTATCAACATTAATCCGTAAATTATGGAATCTAGCAAATACTTTCTATCAGTTTGAAAAAATAGTGCTAGTGTTGCCTTCAATCTGAAGTAGCAAAGCTAGGAAGTAAAAGCAGGCGCTTGACATTAATCAATAGTGACTACTTCTGTATCATCACCAGGCATGGACTTCCTATTAACGAGACTTAGATCAGTCAATCAATTGTTATGTATATGACAAAATAAAACCTTGCTCAGTTTTTACGTGTATTCATTAAAATAGAAAATTAGAATATTTGACATGTATCTGCAAATTTCATAAAAAGTACGATATGAATACAATCTATGCATCCTTCTGAAAATTCGACAAAACTATGCAAATATTTCTATATAATTCTTCATTAGGAGCAATTAATTTTTCTCTTTAGTACTTACACCATGATCCAGGCACTAGGTATTCTGATTCTGGAAGCGTTTATACCAACTTATATTTCAGATACTAATAAACAACATGGCATTCTTTTCATATAGCCACTTGACGTGCCTGTGTGCCAAACGTCATTTGTAAGTGTATCATACTAGACCCAACCTCTATACAGCGTTTCAGAACATGAACAGCAAAACCACTACTCCAGAAACATCTAAACAACATGCAGTGGGCATGGCACATTTACAGAGCCCATAAACCCTGTGATACATTTCTGTATTACGATTTGTGATTCACCATCCGAATACTCTTGATATGTAAAACACAACCTCTACCCCAAGGTCTCTTGGCACGCATGTGTCTTCATGTCACCTGAAAGAGGAAGTCTTTGGGCCTTTTTAAATGTAGCCGCATCAACTATGTGCCTAATATGTTTGATCTAGGAATTTCAGAAGATGGGACCCTGCACTGAGCCCTCTGCCATCGCTGCTCTAAAGTTCTAACTGGGACACGATCAGGTGCCAGACTCGAAGTGTACTACAGCATACATCGCTGTGCTTACATTGACTTTGGAATACTCACCATTGGCAGAAAGGTGCATATGTTCTTACAAGTAGTTTTACAAAGAACACCAAGCATTATCACTTATCTGAACATGCAGTTTATGATGATTTTTATTGGCCTGCTGTCAATGTGAGGATGGATAAAGGTATAGTTGAATGTCAAACTAGAGTTCATACCAAACTGGGCTGTGCTAATCAGCGTAAAAAGAAATAGTAGATTTTTAAAGTCATCGTAGCTCACTTTTCTATTGCAGTCCAAGCTAAAGACACCTTTTAAGGAGAGGCTATTAGGCACTGTAAAATAAACATCATAGTACAAAGTACACACTCTATGAATGATTGTTATCAGATGTTCTTAAACTGTTTTTGCTCTGAGCCCCGCCCAAGCAAAATGTTTTGAAGTCATCTCTCCCTGCCAAATGGTATTGGAAGGATTGGGATCATGGCTGAGTGCACGGGGTGGGATAATTTCAGTGGCTCTTTTTCTGCGGCTCATAATGCACACTAAGGGGCAGATTTAAGAGCCCCAGCACCTCATTGAACCACATTAGTGTAATTTATTTTGACTCTAATGTGGCCCAACAAGGCCAAAATCGTTGAGATATACTTACAAAGTTGTGCAATGCATGCATTGCCCCACTTTGTAGCCCTTTGTGCTACATTATGCCTGCGCTAGGCATAATGTATGCAAAGGGGGCGTTCCCCTGTTAGGGGGCTAGTGAGTCGAAAAAATGGCTCAAAGAAATCTAAATGATTTCTTTGTGCCATTGATAACGCGTCCAGCCCTTATAAATTACCTGTACCTGGACACGTTTGAGGTCGGTGAATCTTTTAACCGAGTCGGGCTCTCCTCATCCTAAATAGTTGAGTCATTCAGATCAATAATCAATAACTATTGTAATCGGTAATCAATACTCAATTTATAGATCGATATAGCACATCAGAAATCAATAACAGTGGGTATTTCGGCGCACCATGACCTTTCAGTCATGAATAACCACACCAGTTTATTAAAAGTTAGTGAATTTATTTCCCTATATTAACAAAGCTAGCACGATATATATATGTCTCAAAACCAATTGATATATGTATATGAACATTACTAACTGTCCATAACGGCGGAAGAAACGCAATCTTCGTAAAATCTGAATGATGATACACTCTGTTATTGCAATGCAAATCACCAATATAACTAACTGTATTTGACTAATTGCATACATTCGGTCAGCATAACAAGATTTCAATTTGGCATGGTACATTGAATGAATACCTCGACTAACCTCTAATTAGCATCGGCATGTGGGACTTCATGCAAAACGAATTTAGTCAACACAAATTTGGAAAACTTCTAGCTAGGACCCTATCAAAATAGCAGTTGGTACCTAAAAGGAAAAAACACAATGCATAATACATTTATCCTTTCATATTTACCAAATACAATCAGCATTCAAGAAAAGTCTTCGTCCTTCAGGTACCGGTTGATCAGTATGGGGCAAGTTTCAAAGGGGCAAAGTTAAGGGCAAGCTTCCTTGCAGCGGCAAGGAGAATGGGGCAAAGTTACTGCATGGGCAAGACGGGGACAAATCGAAGTTAAAGTCTCTAGGGTGAGAATTCTTAAAGTCTCTTTCTCTCGAATAGAGAAAAGGGCATCAGGGTGTCGTCCAAAATGGAGTCTGGCATCAGGCTTCAAACTGGCATCGAGGAAAAATGGCTGACTTCTCTTTGTCCGGTGGGTTTAAGTAAGAAACATTACAAATTCTGCAGGGTCTTCCATTGGAGGGTTCATAGGTTGGCTTCAAATTGTCCAATCAAAATTGTCTTTTACTAGCGCTCATTTATGCATACACTGTCCTTGGAGCCTTGGAACACAAATTGTAACATGGTTTGCCAATTATTTTACTATCTGTACCTTCATTGTCCGCACCTGCAGAGACTGACCTTGTATCAAAGGGGATGAAACCGGCCTAGCACGAAACCTTGGAGATAAGTGTACCAGTCAGCTCTACTGGAAAAATACAACTTCAAGCAAGAATATATGTTTCATTAGTTCAAGGAAAAAAAAACACGCAGTTAGAATTTGAAACCAGGCAACTAGGCCAAAGCCTGTACTAAATTTAAGCTAAGCAAAACAGTTTTCAAACAAGAAATCATGGCATATATTTGCGATTATGACTGATTACTACATTTTCAATACTTCATAATTAATAAAGCTCGTTTACAATGATGGCGAACTACCCCGAGGGCACATTTTCCCTCGTACATTAATTCTTTTACTAACATCACTCTATATTATATGTTTTGATTATGCAACATGTATGAATATATGTAGGACCCTCTTTTTCTGCGTCATCACCATTTATTCAGCACTTTTAATGCTTGCTCAGAGCAGATGTTAAAGCAGGCACACCATAGTGTACAATGGACCTCCATGGGCTCTGCAGCATTAGCATCAACAGTTTTTACACTAATCCTTCAAAGATCCGAACTAGCGTAAAAAAGTTTGACGCTAGTTCCCTAACTACCGCCCTGGTGCACCATATATTAAATACGGTGCACGCATGGCGGCTTTAGGGCTGCGCTTAGGGGCACTAGAAAAGTGGTGCTGTACTAGGTTTTATTAAATCTGCCCTTAAATGTAAGACTTATAAAAGAGCAAATTCACCAAAAACACAAACAGATCAACAAGTACTGTTCCCCATTACTGGGGTGTTGTGTGTCTATCAGACTCCTGAGCACCAATGCAACTGGATGTGCAGCTCTAATAATATTTCCTCTGCCACTTTCACCTTTTCCCTACCATAACTGGCATCACTACAATCTTGAAACAGACTCTTTGTCCCTTTCAGAAAAAACTGAGCTCCCAAATGTGACCCACTCTTTGCTGCAGGGGTGCCCTCAGCTATAATGCCAATGAGGAGTATGAACTCAATGCCCCTTTTTGTAAAGTAAGACAATCGTAATTGTGATGCAGTGGTCCCCTTACATCCCTGGGCAGTGCATCTGCTTCACTAATGATAGCTACTAGATACTTCATTGCAAGCTGACTGCCTCCAGTGTCCTTTGTTAAAAAACATACACCGCCATATTTTTCCATCCCTCTCCCCACCATCTATATGAGGCGCAATCTAAGGTTTCTTCTTTGCTTTAATTTTCTCTCCCTTGGCCCATCACTCTGTGCCTCAAAACAACACTGGCACTGCAAGGGAGCACAAGACACAAACACAAATACAGAAGGATAGGGTTTAATTAGCTCCTCACACGCCTGGGCCCTGATGCCCCTGCAATACTAAAAACTAAAGGCTGTCTGTTCTGCCTACTCCACTGTGCTATTATGTGGCTTGGCGTACCGCTCCGCGAGCCAAATGTTCGGCTTGGGATGCTGCGCGCGGCAGCAGGACGCAGCGCACCCCGAGCCCTTCCTACATCTGTCGAGGCCCCAAATTGGGCATGGGGCCTCGTTTTTTCTTTAGTGCGGTGCTTTCCCAGGAGATCCTGCCCCCACTCACCTCTTTTGTTCTTCTCTTCTTTCCTGTCGCTCTTGTTTCTGCTCATTATATACTTACTGTTTTAACCATGTTTACACAAAATTTGAAAAAGTATGCAAATTATATTGCCATAAATTAAATTTCACCTACGCCTTTATGAGATAAATTAATTGTTAACCAGGACCTATACCTGTGAGAAATCTGGCAGAGAAAACACCATAGGTGGGTACACTGAGAGGTTTCCCACTGGGGAAATCTTTGGACAGAGGTGCCTATATACACAGTTTCTACCCCTATGATGTACGTTGTTAGAAGTCTCAGCTGTCTGGAACACTAACATCTTTTATACTGGGCACTAAGGGGGGTCTTACCGCCACATTATGACCATGTCGGACTTGCAACGGTAATACCGCGATACCGCCAGGCTTCCGCCAGCCTGCAGCCTGGCGGTCACAGCGGTTGTAATCTGCCAGGGCAACAGCGCTGCCCTGGGGTTTATGAATCCCCATCAGCCAGCCTGTCCATGGCGGTAAACATGGCCATTGAAAGGCTGGTGGTATGGGAGACTTGGGCCCCTGGAGGCCCCGGCAGTGCCCATGCACTTGGCATGGACACTGCAGGGGCACCCATGCACAGTCCCATTGTGCATTCCACTGCCCGAATTACGGGCAGTGGAATGCGCGACGGGTGCTTCTGCACCCGACGCACCTCAACATTGCAGCTGGCTCGATTACGAGCCAGCATCAATGTTGTGGTGACACTGTTTCCATCCGCTGGCCCAGCGGAAATGTCATAATAGGGCGCCAAACATACCACCAGCACTGGCGGTGTGTTGGCGCCTGCGGCTTCGGAATTCTTTTAAAAAGACTGCTGAAGTCGTAATGAGAGCCTAAGTGTTAGATTTTCCCTTATGCAGGGTCATTCCCAATCTTTTTGCCTCCTGCCTCCTATTTTTTCGGACCTGTTGGCTTTTGAACTCTGAGCAGTTTACCACTATTAACCAGTCCTAAAGTGCATATGCTCTCTGTGTAAATTGTATTGTTGATTGGTTTATCCATGATTGGCATATTTGATTTACTAGTTAGTCCTTAGTAAAGTGCACTAGAGGTGCCCAGGGCCTGTAAATCAAGTGCTACTAGTGGGCCTGCATAACTAGTTGTACCACCCATATTAGTAGCCCTGTAATCATGTCTCAGACCTGCCACTGCAGTGTCTGTGTGTGCAGTTTTAAACTGCCAATTCGACTTGGCAAGTGTACCTACTTGCCAGGCCTAAACCTTCCCTTTTCTTACATGTAAGACACCCCTAAGGTCTAGGTAGTCCCAGGAGCAGAGTGCAGTGTATGTTTAAGGTAGGACATATACTAATGTTTTTTATTTGTCCTAACAGTGAAATAATGCTAAATTTGATTTTTACTGTTTGCAAGGCCTATCCCTCTCATAGGTTAACATGGGGGCTGCCTTTAAATATGATTAAAGTGTATATTCCCTTTGGGAGTGGATAGACATTTGGAGTTTGGGGTCTCTGAGCTCACAATTTAAAACTACATCTTTTAGTAAGTTGATTTCAAGATTGTGTGTTTGAAAATGCCACTTTTAGAAAGTGAACATTTTCTTGCTTAAACCATTCTGTGACTCTGCCTGTTTGTGGATTCCCTGTCTGGGCCAGTTTGACAGTTGGGCTGTTTGCACCTCTCTCTAGACAATGACAATGACACAAAGGGAGCTGGGGTGTAGCCTGCATATCCTGATGAGCCATCTGTGTTAAGAGGGAGGGGAGGAGTGGTCACTCACACCTGAAAGGGCTGTGCCTGCCCTCACACAATGCAATCTCCAACCCCCTGGTGTGTCTCTGGGGCCTGGGCTGGGCAAAGTAGGATTTCACAAATGAGAGATACTTTTCGTTGAAGTAAGCCTACTTCAAAGGGGAAAATGTGTATAAGAAGGGCACACAAAACCACATACTTTAGATCACTTCTGGAAACCAAGAGGAACCTCTGCCTGGAGAAGAGCTGAAGAGCTGAGGAAAAAGAGCGGCCCTGCCTGTGACTGTGCTTTGTGGAGCTATCCTGCAGCTGCTGCTTCTGCCTGGTGAAAGGGGACAAAGACTGGACTTTGTTGTGCATTCCTGCTTGTGAAGAAATCACAATGTGGCAATTCATATCAAAGCTACTAGATTCTGAGAAAATCAGTTTTTTCTCCATGCCATTTGACCGTCAACTCCCATAACAAGCAAATCTGCACGTACACGAAAACAAATCACATTAAAACCACTAACGTCGTTGAGTCCATAGTAACATTTCGAAAGAGCACAACCAGTGATACAATTAGCAGTAATCCACCGCCTGTTAATTCAGCTGCTGCTGACGTGAAGTCGAACTGGACATTCAATACGGAGAATTCAGTCAAGGAATACGTCATTCATATAGTATTTGAATGTCATTCTCAACATTCTCAACATTCTCAGCATTACAACATTCCCTGTCTATACCTGCAACCCAGACTGCTGTTTGGTTTAATAATGATTGAGACTTTCAACATTTTTGCTGGTAGCAATAACTATTTGTGTTGTGTGGAATATAAAATATTTTTCTCCACATTTCTTAATGAAAACAATTTTCTTCACACAATATTCATTTGTGGCTGTGGCATCCACCCACTCAGCTTGTGTATGCAGGTCAATAATTTATAGTAGTTGTGAACATTCACCTGTTTTCATTGTTTGTATATTTTTAGTTTGCAGGTTCATAAAGTGGTAGTAATGTTTTAATGGAAGTGAAGTAAATCTAACTTTGGCAGTGAAGTAAATCTAACCTGGGATTTATGTTTTTCAGCTAACCAAGCACACCCCAAGCACTGTATTCAAGGCTACCTTTTTCCAATGCCGATAGCCTCTGGCCCGGTTCCGCATCCTTCATACGACGCAACAGCAGGTGAGTTTCTAATGTAAACCTTATCGGTTTTAGATTTGACAGTTTATCAGGAGGAGCTGTTTTGGGTCTCAACTGATCAGCGAATTTTAAGACTAGCCTAAATTGACATTTCTGTTTTAGGCACATAACGAGTCACCATGAAGACCAGGCTGTAAGAACAAGCTTGAAGCAATTATGATGGGCAGTCAGAAAGGATAGACAATATTTTTATTTGTTAGTTTTTCTTATTTTTTTATATTTTCTGACAACATAAGCACTTTATGAAGACTTAAAGTAGCTTATCGTATAATAGACAATAAATAGTGGAATTCAATGCACATTTAGGAAATTCAAGGCAGCACTCACAAACCTAATGAACCATAGAGAGCATACAGAATTGCTCCATCTTTAATTAGTCAATTGGATGGGCTATAAATATTAGCTATGTAAGATGTAACTCACCTCACATTTTTCTCATTGAATCAAACTGCTGCCATAAAGGTATTGATCTGCTCACATAAAAAGCAAGGTGATGAAGGAATGCTTGTATCAATACAAGACACTGACACTCGCTCAGACCACATCACAGTCCCTCATTTTTCATCTACTATGCCACCATAGATAGCGACCTGCCATACGCAAATGAATCCTGCTCTAAGAGGAACAGACCAGTCCGAATTATAACAAAAGGTCCCCTTCATACAGAAAAACAAGCAACCCCTGACCAGTTCAGCTTATTTAGAACGCATCAGTGAGGTATAACTTGAGACTTGTTGCAAATTGAGCTTAGACCCATGTCTACTGCAACAAACAACAAGGTGAAGGAATGAATGATTGAATTATTGATTTCACCCACTGTGCCATTCTACACTTAGACCAGTCATATGCAAAGTGTTATTGGCCCTGCTCCAAAATAAACAGTTGGACCCAAATTACCACTTATCTTCAGACAGAAACATAAGGAAGCCCATACAATGATCTGCCAAAAAGCTGGCAGTTGACATTTTTGCAAGTGTCATTACTATGCAAACTACATTCTGTTTTTCTGGTTCCTCTCCTCAAGCAGACCTATTATGACAGTCAAGCATACACGCTTGTTTTCCTGCCACACTAACTACTTTAGATTCCAGAATCCATGTAGTCTGTCACTTTTATAAACCTATGCATGGATCTGCATCAGGTCTGTCGTTTCGAGGGCAGTTTGAGGTAGAGCACAACTTCCAAATGTCCAGTTTTTTAAGACATGTGAAAAATACCATACAGTCTTGCAGTGCTGTAATTTTTAAATTAACAAGATTCAGCCTTTTACTCATCATACTTAACATTTTTGTAAATATTCAGAATTGATTGCAATACCAAGTGGCAGTCTACATTTCTTAGTGTCCTATTAACTGGGATATGTGAAATAATGAAGTCTCCATGTGTGAATTAAAGGTGCCAACAGATTTATCTGATTTTTCAGCACTGATATTTTCTCTGACAGTAGTTCACTTGTGTGCAACTACTTAAAAGGCTAATCATGCTTGCTCAAGTTTCTCTTCAAGCTACTCAAGTAATTGCACCCTCTTTTCCTTAGATACATGACACAAACAGTTCAGTCATTTTGTTGCTCACATTTTAAAGTATTCATCATTGAATACTTCTGGTAAAGGTACAATATTGTAAAGTTGTGCATGCCACTTGTTTCCATGGAGTTTAAGTGTACCCAAAATTCTTGTTTGAACATAAGCACTGCTCCCAAAGCGGAATATGAGACTTTGTCAAAAATACCAACATTTCCCTTGTTTAAGTTCCAACTTGTTACATGCTGTCAATTACAATAATAGTATAGAATAGTACATAAAAGTATACTGTTTTAAAATCTAATACTCTTAGCTGGTAAATAATAATATGATGATGAGTGGGGCATCATTATGCCTTTAACCAACCTCAAGACATTCTAGTATCCCATATAAAGCAACGGAATAGGATGCAGATCTTTTGAAACAGAGCATTTAGGCACATAGACTATTGGGGTGATTCTGACCCTGGCGGTCCAGGACCGCCGGGGCCGGGGTCGGCGGTGGCACCGCCAACAGGCTGGCGGTGCTCGCCGGGCATTCTGACCGCGGCGGTACAGCCGCGGCCAGAAGCGGAAAGCCGGCGGTGTACCGCCGACTTTCCGCTGCCCATGGGAATCCGCCATGGGGATTCTGACACCCCATACCGGCATCCTGTTCCTGGCGGGTCGCCCGCCAGGAACAGGATGGCGGTATGGGGTGTCGTGGGGCCCCTGGGGGCCCCACTTTGTATTTCAGTGTCTGCTTTGCAGACACTGAAATACGTGACGGGTGCCACTGCACCCGTCGCACATCCTCCACTCCGCCGGCTCCATTCGGAGCCGGCATCCTCATGGAGGGTTGTTTCCCACTGGGCTGGCGGGCGTCCTTTTGGCAGTCGCCCGCCAGCCCAGTGGGAAACCCAGAATCACCGCCGCGGTCTCCTGACCGCGGAGCGGTGTTCTGGAGGGGGGAACTCTGGCGGGCGGCCTCCGCCGCCCGCCAGAGTTAGAATGACCCCCTATATGTCCTGGAAAAGTATAGAAAAACGTGGTAGAGCCACCATCCTAATGATAATCCTTATCTCTGTCAGCACTAGAAGTGCCATTTCTTCGGATCCATCATAGTCTTTTTGAGGATCACCTCATGTAATGATGGGTTGAATTGGAATGCATTGAGAAAGGTTCCAAATGGAACACTAGCACTGGCAGTTGAAGTTGGGACTGAGTTGAGACGTTTCGTGGTGTGCGGGGCTTACAATATTGCGAAATAAATCCTTCAAAGCTTACCTGCCTCTAGACCTTCTTTACAGAATTTAGTGACAAATGAAAAGGACAGCCCCCACACCGCTATCCTCGTCTCCTGTGTCATCACCAGTTGCTCCTTCGCGTCGTTCGGAAATCAGGACGCCGGGATTAACCTCTGTTTGAAGTCTTCGTCCAATGCCGGTTCCTGGTAGGTGCCTGTGCCAACCACAATTAGGATTACAGTTGCATCCAAACCTTTAGGGTGCGTCTCGTCTCGTGCGACATCCTAGGCCCAAGATCCTGCACGCGCTTTGGCAGCTTCCAAAGCTGTTGGGCGCGTCTTGTGTGGTATCCTGGGCACGAGATTCAACGCGCGCTGAGATCCGACGCGCACAGTGGTAGCACGCACAGTGGCTGCATCTAAGACTATGGGGCGCGAGATCCAACGTGCACAGTGGCAGCGCGCCTGTTTTTTATGGCATCCTGGAAAGACTGACAGCATACAAGTCGTGTAACGAAGACCAGGTCCTTGAAGTAAACTGATGGCACGCATAGGATTGTGCGTGTTGAGGCTACACTCTTTAGAGGAAAGAACCTTAAGAAGTACACTTTTGTCAAGTTGTTAGAAGAAAGGCTCTTCAATGATATCCTTGGCGTTTGAGCGATCAGACATCTGTTGCATCTTTATAGGAGAGCTGTTTAATTGAATAGGAAAAAAAAAACTGATTAATACACAATTTTCAACTTCTAGTGTGACAATGTCTTCTCTGAATTTACATGCACCCCAACCATTTATTTTAGCAAAGGGGAGCCTGTCATGCAGTGGCAAGAATGGAGAGAATATTTCTGAAATTACATTGACATTTTCGAAGAAGAAGAATTTTCTGCGGAAAAGAAAAAGAACATTCTATTGCATTGCATAGGCTCTGGAGGCTTGAAACTGTACAATGAGATGGAAAAAAATCTAGGAGCGATACAGATAGTGGGGACGTATTTACACAAGCGTTAGAGGATTTAGACGCTCATTTATCTCCAACTGTTTGCGTAGCAGTGGATAGATTTAATTTTTTTCAAAGGAAACAGTCTAAATCTGAATCTGTAGAAGAGTATGTGTCAGCTCTTAGGAACTTAGCTAAAACGTGCAGATTTGGAGGATTACAGGAAGAATTCATTAGTGATCAAATTGCAATGCATGCCAGTAATCCCAACATTCAAGATAAATTGTGGGTAAATGGAGAAGCATCGTTGAAGGAAGTTATTGCGCTTGTTAAAAAAGCTGAACTTACCCGTAGATGCGTCAAAGCCATGGAAGAGCATAAGAATGATATTAAACAAGTTATGTTCACTAAAGAAAATTCTAGTTTCAAAAACGACTCGAAGAGTGTGCGTTATAAGAAGAAGGCCCAACGAGATCAACGTATTCAACAACGAGATCAGCAAAATATTAAAAAAATTTATAGGTGTGGAAGTGCTGATCATTTTGCTGATAATAAGAAGTGTCCTGCTAAAAATCAGAAATGTTCATTATGTGGTCGCATGGGACATTTTGCAAGGGTATGCAAAAGTTCTAAAAGAGGAAATATAAAATTTATTGAAGAAGAGAATGATTTGGATTGTCAGGAGGATCAGGATGATGAGAATGGGGTCTTTTGCATTGAATATGATTTACTGGATATTGAGCAAGGACTGAATAAAAAACCTGTATGCGAGCTGAGCATGGGTGGGATAGCAGTAAAAGTAACAGTTGATTCTGGTTCGCCTTTCTCCATAATTGAAAAAACAATTTGGATGGAAAAATCCAAAGAAAACTATGGGGACATACTAGATAGGATGGATGTGTAAGCGAAAAGTTATACTAGGGAGAGAATAAATTTTGTAGGGTACAAAAACATGGAATTCGAATTTAAAGGAAAAAAGGCTATGGTGGTTATTCTAACTTTGGAGGAGGTGTTAATCCGTCCCAAAAGTGACGGAAAAGTGACGGATTTACCACCAGCCGTATTACGAGTCCATTATATCCTATGGAACTCGTAATACGGCTGGTGGTATATCCGTCACTTTACCGTCACTTTTGGGACGGATTAACACTCCTCCAAAGTTAGAATAACCCCCTATGTGTAAATTGTATATATCAGAAAAAGGTCCTTCAGTTTTGGGGTGGGTAGATCAAGGAAAAATAGGTATAATTCTTAATCCCAACAGTTTTGAACCTGTGCTATCAACTGATAGTAGTGTAGATAACGATGAAATTGTACACAAATATCCCAGGGTGTTTTCAGGGAAAGTGGGGTGTTTAAACGATTTTAATCATAAGATAGTGTTGAGGAGTGGTGTCAAACCAGTTGTTCACAAAGTTCGATACGTACCCTTCTCGGTCAGAGATGAAGTTTTAAGTGAACTTAAGCGACTCACGAATGAGGGCATAATAGAGCGTGTGGAATCAGCAGAATGGATTTCTCTTCTAGTTGTGGTTAAATGTACGAATGGTAAGATCAGATTGTGTTTCGACTTGTGAAGCCTGAATGAGTGTATAATGGTTGATCAGTACCCTTTACCGAAGATAAATGAGATGTTTGCATTCACAAAAGGTATGAGTTGGTTTTCTACTCTTGATTTAAAATCAGCATATCACCAAATTAAGCTAGATTCGGGTAGCAAGAAATTAACAACGTTCATAACACCATTTGGTTGTTATCAATTCATGAGGGTACATTTCGGGCTAGCTTCGGCTGCTGCAATGTTCCAGAGAATTATGGGTGAATTACTATTAGGTATTAAGGGTGTCATGTTCTTTCAAGATGATGTTTTAATAATGGGTAAGACAAAGGAAGAACATGATGAGCGGTTACATCAGGTATTGGACGGGTTTGAAATGAAAGGTTTGACTGTGGAATTTGAGAAATGCTAAATTGCGAGCAGAAGCGTTAAATACCTTGGTCATGAAATCAGTGAGGATGGCATTAAACCAAAGGAAGAATTGGTGAAAGCCGTCATGATGGCACCTGTTCCACACAGTAAGGACGAGTGGAGTTTATTTCAAAATTCATAAACAATTTTTCTGAAAAAACATTTGCCAAAAGACAACTACTGAAGACCAGAGTTAAATTTGATTGGTCCAGGAATTGTCAGGAGGAATTTGATAAACTGAAAGTAGAGATTAGTAAGGCTCCTTTCTTGAAAGGTTTTGATCCTATAAGTAAAAATGTTCTCACCTCAGATGCCGGCGCAAAAGGATTAGGGGCTATCTTATCTAAAAAAAATGATGAAAATGAGGAATTGATTGTTGGCTTTGCTTCAAGATCATTATCTGAGGCGGAGATTAAATACTCAGTGATAGAAAAAGAGATGTTAGCGTGTTCTTGGGCTTTAGTACATTTCAGGCAATATATATGGGGACTCAAAGTGATTGGAAGAACTGATCACAAGCCTTTGACAAAAGTTCTTCCCAGCAAGGGGTTGCAGAACGCTTCTTCTAGACTTGCCAGAATGTCTGTAAAACTATTGGATTTCAACTACGAAGTACAATAAATACCTGGTACAAAGAATAGGGTTGCTGATTTTTTAAGTCGGCTACCATTACCTTTTGATTCTAGGAGGGATACAGATGAGGGGTTCATGGAGGATGAACAGGTTGCATTGCTGTTTGATGAAGGTCTGGATGGGGTCAACATAGATGAATGGAAAATGGGCATGGAGACTGACAAAGAATTACAGAAAGTATTGACGTATGTGCGTTCTGGGTGGCCGAACAAAAAAATTCTCAGTGAAATAGAACGTCGTTTTTGGGAAGTTCGCAATGAGCTGAGTGAAGAGCAAAACATTCTCTTGAGGTATGGTAGGTTTGTCCCACCAAAGTCGCTACGTACGAAAACTTTGGGAGTGTGCCATGAAGGGCATTTAGGTATTTCCAAGACCAAGGCGAGAGTGAAGAACATATACTGGAGGCCAGGTTTGGATGTTGAGGTAGAGAGATTAGTAAGAGAATGTGTCACCAGTGAGAATGCAGACAAAACACGGAAGACTTTCAACCCACTGTTGTTTCCCGTTCCTTGCCCAAACATGCCATGGGATAAAATTGGTATTGATATCATGGGAAGAAATTCATTATTGTGGCAATGGATCACTTTTCTAAATGGCCGGAAGTGAAAATCACAGACAACGTGCAGACTGGCGATGTTGTGAGGTTTTTGGATAAGTTGTTTATTAAGGAGGGGCTACCAAGATGTGTAATTTCTGATAACGGCCCTCAATTTATTGCTGATACATTCAAAAAATTCCTGCAAAGGAATCGAATCTTTCACAAATTAACTTCTGTATATCATCCAGAAGGCAATGGTTTAGTTTAGCGGTTTAACCGTGTAATTAAGAGCACATTACAATTGGCAGCTAGTAGCTGTTTGAATTGGGAAAAAGAGGTATTCAAAATGATTTGGGCGTACAGGATAACACCCAGAAATAGTACAGGTAAAAGTCAGTTTGTAATTATGAGAGGCAGGGAACCAGTGAGTAAGGAGTGTGCATGGATTCGGGAAGGAAATGTTTCTGAATGGTCATTGGAAAATGTAAAAAAAAAAAACTATTAGAGGCAAAGTTAAATTATGATCTGAAGCAGAATGTGAAAATTGTTCCTGTGAAAGTGGGAGATTGGGTAAGAGTTAAAAAAAGTTGTAAAGTACGTAAGGGAGAAAGTAGGTTTAGTGAACCTTTGAAAGTTACTGAGGTATTTTGTAATTCAGCGCGATTGAGTGATGGAAAGGTGTGGCATCTAAGCCGCATGGCTAAATGTAAGAATGTGTGTGATAAGGGCAGATCGTGGAATTATGGCTAAATGTAAGAATGTGTGTGATAAGGGCAGATCGAGGAATTATGACTGGATGGATGATGTGTGTGGTGGAAATAGTATTGGAGGAGATGTGGGAAGTCGAGAAGTAAGAGATGAGAGTGAAGCAAGAATTGAGAATGAATATAAGAATACTAATTCTGGAGGTAGAATGGGAAGGTTCGGAAGAAATATCAGAACACCAATGAAATTGAGAGATTTTGTACATTAATTGTACAGTAGTTATGTCCTTATAAAGTGAATTTGTAAATTTGCATTTGCAATGTAATATTACAAAATGTTTTACCACTATTAGACCTAACTGAGTTTGCCAATTGTATATTAATACAGAGAACGATGTTAGGTGCCCACCTCATAAGAGGCCGAATTTCCTCACTATTTAAATACCATATGCCCGCTGTTGGTAACTCAACGGGTGGAGAAATACTATTCCAAGATAACATATCAAGTCAAGCTACAAATTACATTTCTTCACCAACCATTTTTATTAGTGCCCCTAGGAGACACTGTTAAGCATCTTTTCAGCTGAACAAAATAACCATAGTCTCCTTTTTATCCACTTCTGAATTGTCAAGGAAAATCACCACTGTTGCTTTGACCATACATTTCGCTAGAACAAATCCATTATTAAAATGGGAGGCAATATCCTGGTATCTTACCTCAGTATCATATCATCCTTGTTCTATTAATATCCCTTCTTATTATTTTCCCTGGCACATGGATGTCCCAGCTCCATTTCTATATATCAAGGATTAGCCAGCCGGAACTGACAGTATACAGTTCACTTGTAAACTATGACTACACACATTTGAACACACGCAGCCTTCTGACACATCTAACACTGAGATTCAAATGCAGCCCTCATGTGTTTGCAAGCAGAAGCAACACGCAGAGTGTGATATTGGTTAAGTCTTGTGAGATATTTGAATCTCACAAGAATAAAGAAGCAAAATTCTGGGTGAAGTCTTGCAAAAAGGCAAAGTATTTTTTTTGTCTGCTGCCAGTAATGTGAGGGAAGAACGTAAGATGCCTACAGGGTGCTCCGCCTTTGCAGTATAACTAGCCCTGGTGCCTTCCTCCTCCTGAGATGGGTATGATCATGATGCAAGGAAGACATCACAACCCCTGCTTGGGTCCTTGGAGGAACCACTGCTTACCACAAAGGCTGTGTCTCACCTCAGTGACCTGCTCCCAGTTTCCCAGTTTAAGTAACACCATTGGACTATGAATTGCTATCTGCTGTGAACTACTGAGGCTGTGTATGTGTTGAAAGGGCCTAAATACTGTCCCATTACCTACAATTTAAATGCATTTGCCTGGCTGAGAGAGCTCTGGCCCATTCATTTCAGCTTGCACGGCCTTCTGAAACATCCAACACACAGGAAAACCAAAAATACACAAAGGTTTCCACATGCTACTCACACAGGATGTGCTAATTGTGACCTTCAGGCCAATCGCTGCACTAGCACATCCCTCTTAAGTGTGCAAGTAAAAATGTTGTCCATATACACCAGGTTCTTGTTTTATAACTAGGGGCGAGAGATTGCCCACATTACTTTTGTTGAAAGTAGGTCACTGTATGCCCATGTAATAGATTTATTTACACTACCATGTTGAAAAATTTATCATAAATTAAAATCTTCTTTAGACATAATATTTATTGTTCACCATTTTAATGTTATCTGATGTTTACTCACCCCACCTCACCCTTTAAAAGTAAGCCTTAATTAGTGTCATCATTATTCACTTAGATTTCAAACCTAGAATAAAGTGTATTGGTATTTAATAAGCTTACAGTAGTTATTGATTCCTGATGTTCCAGAGTCAACAGTAAATATTTCTTACAACATTTCATCAGTTAGCTCTGAGCTCATGAGACCCTATAAAATGGTCTCACACTTGTTCTTGAGATCTTCTTTGACGTTCTTTGGATTCTTTAGTATAAACGATTGCAAGATTATTCGTCAAAAAAGTTTCAATTATTGTCCTAATGCTGGCTGTTTTATATACAAATATTAGTTCCTTGTTTGTGCAGACGTCTATCCCTACTAGATACCAATCTGTGATATACCAAACGTTGATAGAACTAGCTGGGGACAGAGAGTTAAAGTACCTAATCCCAAAATGTAATGACTGATATAGTGGTAGTTTAAACATCACTGTTTCTGGTTGTTGTTTTTTTGGTTGACCTGGAAAATAGCCTTAGAGATTAGATTCTCTTGGTATATCTTCCAACCACAAAAGTAACATAAGGAGGGCTATCTCATTAGTGTGACAATTACACTATTTCCAGACCTGTGGATCTGACACCAAAGACACAAACCACATGATTGAAGGCTATGTGTTTGTGAAAAGAATTATTAATAGGAAGCACAAGTGAGCCACGGGGTGATGTCTCTGCACCTGGCTCAACATAGCATGTGTCCTCCTTATTCAGTGGAAGGGTAACTTTTTTCTCTTTAAACAAAAATGAACCAGAGAATAGATTCAATTTACACTAAATTAGGCTATGAGGAAGAGGCAAAAGTCCCAAATATTTTCATCATAAAAAGAACCTGATTTCTCTGACGAATCCCATTTTTCACTCTTGATAGCTCTGAACAAGCACCAAGAACTTGACATATCACCTTGTCCTCCTCCTCTCTAATAGTGAGTACTTTTGCAACACCATGTTTTCTGTATCAGATTATGGAGTGGTTGCGCAGGTGTTCTAATAAAAACTATTAATGAGTGTTCATGTATTCTAAATAATGGATTTGTGTAGAAAAATATAATAACGTAGAAAAATAATGCAGACATTTGAAAATGTGATTAGGATGAGTGGCCGCCAATGTTCAAAAAGTGTACTTATTAATATTCTAATGCTGTGAAATGTTTTGACTAATGTAGTGATATGTTATATTAAAGATTATGCATTATGTATTAGCTTTATTAATTGTAGGCAATATTGTTACCTGGCAAGCCGGATGATGAGGACATTGCAGGACAACCAATCAATGACATGTGAACGGAGTCATAGTAGAATTCATAGATTTGAAATTTTAGTTTTATTGGACAAAGTGTGAACATGCAATCCATTGACCAATAGGGATTTGGGAAATAGTTTTAGTAGTTTTTATTTAACAAGACTGCACTGACAGATGACACAGTCTTTGCCCATTTTCTTGCTGGCTGAAAGGTCAATATTTTCTTGTGCCTCTTGACAAGAGACATGCTTAACTTTAATTCTTAGAGACTTTGGGGGTCATTACAAGACCGCCGGAATAAAGGCACACCTTATGGAATTGCTTCAAAGGGCCCAGACTTGGGGAGCAGATGGGTAAAGAAAAGAGACAAGAGGAAAAGGGATTCTGTGGAGCTGACAAAAAATGTGCAGCAGAATAAAGATCCAGTGAAAATTTTACCAATGAGAGAGATTCCAGGGGGACATTTTGTTCATGTTCCTTGGAGAAGAAGTGACATTCTGTTGTTTACAAATGATTATCCAAAATTGAGAGAGAAGCCAGTAGAGTGGTATCAGCAGAGAGACAGGCTTGTGAAACTTGTGAAGTGCCTGTAGGAGGACTTGAAAACATTACTAGAGATAGTGGTTCCAGCTGATCTGTGGATTCAATCAATCAATCAATCAATCAAACAAATTTCTTAAGCGCACTACTCACCCGGTAATGTCTCAAGGCACTGCGGGGGGTTACTACTCGAAAAGCCATGTTTTGAGGTGACTTCTGAAGGTTAGGAGGTCCTGGGTCTTGCGTAGGTTGGTGGGGAGGGAGTTCCAGGTTTTGGCGGTGAGGTGGGAGAAGGATCTGCCACCCGAGGTGGTGCATTGGATGCAGGGACTGTAGTGAGGGTGAGGTCGGCAGAGCAGAGCTGTCAAGTTAGTTTGTGGAAGTTGATTCGTTCGTTGAGGTAGGCCGGTCTGGTGTCGTGGAGGGCTTTGTGAGCGTGGACAAGGATTTTGCAAATTATCCTTTTGTTGATGGGCAGCCAGTGTAGGGATCTGAGGTGGGCGGAGCTGTGTTCGTGGCGAGGGAGGTTGAGGATGAGACGTGCAGCTGCGTTCTGGATGCGCTGGAGTTTTCTCTGAAGCTCGTCTGTGGTCCCTGCGTAGAGGGCATTGCCGAAGTCCAGTCTGCTGCTTATGAGGACATGGGTGACTGTTCTTCTTGTTTCTAAAGGAATCCATTTGAAAGTCTTGTGTAGCATGCAAAGGGTGTTGAAGCAGGAGGATGATATGGCGTTGATTTGCTGAGTCATGGAGAGAGATGAGTCCAGTATAATGCCAACATTGTGTGCCTGGGAGGTGGGTGTTGGGGGTGGTCCAAGGGTGGTGGGCCACCAAGAGTTGTTCCATGCTGTTTTGTTGGGACTGAAGATGATGATCTCGTTTTTTTCTGAGTTCAATTTGAGGTGGCTGGCTGTCCTCTAGTTACGATGGCGAGGAATCCGGAGTGTAGGTTATTCTTGGCGGTAGATGGGTTCCTCGTGAGGGAGATAATGAGCTGGGTGTTGTCAGCGTATGAAATGATGGTGAGGCCGTGGGGGCAGATAAGGTTGGCTAGTGGAGCCATGTAGATATTGAACAGGGTGGGGTTGAGGGACGATCCTTGGGGGACCCCACAGATGGTCTTGGTGGCTGTAGACCAAAAGGGAGGGAGACAAAGTCTTTGGGTTCTTTCAGAGAGGAAGGAGGTGAGCAAG
The DNA here is from genome assembly GCF_031143425.1 of Pleurodeles waltl. NCBI lineage: Eukaryota > Metazoa > Chordata > Amphibia > Caudata > Salamandridae > Pleurodeles > Pleurodeles waltl. The sequence continues at coordinate 354,487,690 of NC_090438.1, forward strand.
TCCAGGGCTTTGTGGTGAAAGTGAATTGAGAGTAAAAGGAGTGTAGATTGGCTAACAAGTGAACCAGAGAGAGACAAAAATACACCATCTCCTGAGTTAATGAAATATTACTATAAGGTGGATGAATTTTTGAAAACATTTCACCAAAGAATATTGGCAAAGGATTGACAGGACAACTCAGAAAACAAAGGAGTAAGTACATGCATATTACGAGAGATTGTTGCAGGCGTTCAAGCATTACAGTGGTACAGAGACCATTGAAGCAAAAGATATGATTAATTTTGTGTTCAGATTTGTGGAAGGGTTGAGACCTGAAATTGGCCAGATGATTAAGAGTCATTTGATTTGCTGGCAAGCAAAGCTGATTGATGAGGTGTTGCAGCATGTGAAATATTGTAGTGATGAGATTGAGTTGAAGCAGAGAAAGTTGAAAGAGAAGATGATGGTGATGCAGATTAAGGCACCTCAAACAGTAATGCAAGGGAATTTTCCACAGCAGTTACCACAGCAGCAGCAGGGAAACATGATGTTTCAGCCCCAGATACGAGGTAGAGGTCATGGAGGAAATGTGAATTTTGGTCCAGACTTAGGTACTGTATTCGTTCAGAACGATGTGCAAAGAATGAAGAAATTATTGCCATGTCACGTATGTGGAACTGTTGGACATTGGAAGCGAGAGTGTCCAATGATGGTGCAGGAAGGTGTCGTTCAGCAGAGTAATGACATCAATTCATTCCAGAACATGAGAGGGCCGAGAGTGAGAGGTCCTAATCCAAATTCTCAAAATAATGTGAATCAAGTTCAGAATTTTCAACCCATGCAGCAGGTGCAAATGCCACGGGTACAAATGACACAGTTGCAGCCAATGCAACAGCAGGTTCTCATAGTACCTAGACAGCAAATTCAAATACCTCAAGCCCCAATGGAACAGCATCAGATGATGCTTTCTCAACTGGTCACAGGTCAGAGGCTTAACCAAAGTAATCACGCAGTGCACCAATTCCAGTAACACAGTGAGAATGGAATAAATGATGATTGGATGAGCAACAGTTCAGATGAGGAGCTGTGTGTGCTTGAAAGAAAGAAAGAGGTCCCTATATGAAGGGAAAGGTTATGGGTCACAAAGTTTCATTCTTGGTTGACACAGGAGCTACACGCTCTACAGTGAGAATTGCAGAAGTTCCAAATTTGCCCCTTTCAGGTAGAACAGTTCCGATTGTAGGAGTGACAATCAGTATTTGACCAGCCCAATTATGGAGCCTGTTCAGGTTAAAATTGGCAACTTTCAGGGATTGCACCAATGCCTAGTCTGCGATTCAATCCCGGATCCCCACTGGGAAGAGACGTACTGTGTAAAACAAAATGTTTGATTACTTGTTCGAGTGATGAAATTGAGATTTAGACAAAGAGTGATGATGAAGATGACCAAGCCCCAGAGTTGGAAAGTGAAACTACAAATGAGGAGTACCCTCTGAATGAATTTTTCCCAATGTTCACTGTGAAAGATCTTCATTCTGATTTGCAGGGAACGGTTAAGGAGAAAGTGTGGGATTTGAAAGAAAAAGAAGTAGGACTGCTAAAGCTATGTCACAACATGTCCTTATGAAGGCTGCCCAGATAATTGCAGACTTTGTAAAGCAAGGGGTTTTGAATGAAGTATTGAGCAGTCCATGTAATTCACCAATAATTGATTTGCAAAATCCCTATGGAAAAGTTCAAATTGTCCAGGATTTGAGAAAATAAATGAGATTGTGGTCAAATGTTGTCCTGTGGTGCCAAAGCTAGCTGTGATGTTTCAGATTCTATGTGATGCTGAGTGGTTCACTGTCATTGATTTGTTGCAAGCCTTCTTTTCTGTGCCTCTTCATGAGGATGGTCAATTTCTCCTTTGTTTCAAATTTCTGGATCAAATTTATTGCTGGTACAGAATTCCTTTAGGGTTTTCAGAGTCACCTTCCATATTCAATCAGATCTTGAGGAAGAATTTGGAGTCGTTGGAATTGCCTTTCCAATAGATCTTGGTGCAGTGCATTGATGACTTGCTGATTGCGCCCAAAACAAGGGACGAGTGCAAGTATGATACGATTGCATTACTGAACCACTTGGGAAAGAATGGTCACAAAGTGTCTCCGCTTAAACTGCAGTACTGTCAGAAAGCCGTGAAATACGTGCGTCGCCAGACTGAGAAGGGTTCAATAAAGAAATCCAGAGAAAGGATTACAGCCATATTGCAGATAAGTCCCCCGACCACACAGAGAGATGTTAGGATGATTTTAGGGATGGTAGGCTTCTGTCGCCAATGGATTCCAAACGTTTCAGTCATTTCGAGACCATTTCAGAAGCTGACTCACAAATAAGTCACTGATCCTATACTGTTAGACTAGGCTGGAATGAAAGCAGTCACTGAATTGAGAGAGAGTCTGTGCAAGGCCTCAGCTTTGGGTATGCCTGACTACATGAAACCTTTGACATTGTTTTGTCATGTTCTCTGTCTGTCTTGACATAGGTCCATGGAGGTGTAAACCACCCATTACATATTTTTCAGCTACTCTGGACCCAGTTTCAGCAGCTTTACCAGGTTGCTTGCAGGCAGTTGCAGCAGTTAGTCAAAGCCTTACACAGTGAGAAGACATTGTGATGGGACATCCCCTGACTGTAATGGTCCCTCACTCTATTGAGATTCTACTTACAGGGATGAAAACCCAATATTTGACTGGTGCAAGGTTGACCAGATATGAAGCAAGTATTCTAGGGTCACCAAATGTGTCATTGAAAAGATCTACATTGCTGAACCTGACAACCTTACTTCCAAATGAAAATGTCGAAATTGAACAAGTGGAAGATGTTGAGCATGATTGTCTTGAAGTAACTGACTTGTGCACAAAATGGAGACCAGACATTACAGACACTTGATTGGAAGAAAATGACCAAATTATCTTTGTTGATGGTTCTTGTCTGAGAGACAATGTAGGGACACGGAGAGCAGGATATGGTTTGTACACAATTACTGGTATTTTGAAGCTTCTTGGCTCCGAGGACTGTATTCTGCTCAAGTAGCGGAACTGGTAGCCCTTACTAGAGTGTTCCATGTTTCTGCTCAGCTGATGAAAGTTACAATCTATATGGATAGCCAGTATGGATTTGGAATAGTCCTATTCTGGTTCACCAGTGAGGAATGGTGAAAGAATTAAAGAATAGTTACATGCTATTCAAATGCCGGAAAAGATTGCCTTGGTGAAATGCAGTGCACATCTGAAGACGCAGGACTTTGTATCATTGGGAAATGGATATGCAGATCATCGCAAGGTTTTACGCATTGAACTGTATATCATTCAAAGACAAATGGGAAATGTTACCTGAAGAAGACGAGACATGTCCAAGTTTGCATTGAAAGTAATTGATACCTTGGGAGAATTTAAAATGTTGCAGAATAATGCCAACAGGGAGGAAAAACGTTCATGGAGCAAAATGAAATGTGTGCAAAGACAAGATGAACTGTGGGTTTCAGAAGAGGGTCAATTGTTTTTTCCAAATAGTCTGTTGTCTCAAATGGCTAGGTACTATCATGGTCAAGCACATATTGAGAGGGATGCCATGATTTGATTGTTAAAACATGATTGGTTTAACCCACGTTTTAGATAGGTTGCTGAAGCAGTTTGCCATCGTTGTTTCATTTGCCAAAAACTGAACGCGGGGAAAGTGACAGTGGTTAATTTGAGCCACATTGGAAGAGTGTGAGGTCCATTCAGCGGAATGCAGATGGATTTCATTGAAAAGCCTGTGTGTGGAGGTTTGAGATATGTGTTAATGATTGTTTGCATTTTTAATCACTGGATTGAAGCTTACCCTACTCGAAGAAATGATAGTCTCACAGTATCAAAACTACAGCTTAGGGAACTGATCCTGCGTTTTGGGTTTCCGATCTCCTTAGAATCAGATAGGGGAAGTCCCTTCAACAATGAAGTAATTAAATTACCGAGCAGAAGTTGCATTGTAGTTACTGCCCTGAAGCATCAGAACTAGTGGAACAGATGAATGGTACCTTGAAGTCAAGAGTTGCAAAGATGTGTGTGTCCACAAATTTGAAATGGCCTGACGGATTGCCTTTAGTGTTGATGTCAATCAGAAACACACCAGACAGGAAGACAGGATTGTCGCCGCATGAGATCCTTATGGGCCGAGCCATTAGGTTGCCAGCAGTGCCTGCAAATACACTTGTCAACATTACAGATGATATGGTGTTGGACTACTGCAAAGCTTTAGCTGATGTGGTTTGTTCTTACTCTCAGCAGATGGAAGCTACCACACTGCCACCGATCCATGACCCAGGGCACAACCTGAGAGCCGGAGACTGGGTTGGGGTCCGGAAACACGTAAAGAAAATGTGTTTGGAGCCTTGTTGGAAAGGTCCTTTTCAGGTATGTCTGACAACTACCACAGCTGTGAACTGCACTGGAATTCTGAATTGGATCCATGCCAGCCACACAAAGAAAGTGGCATGTCCACTGGATTATGAGGAAGAAGAGTTGTTGAGACTACCAACAACAGTGAAACAAGTCTCAGGGCTAGAAAGAGAACAAGGGGGAACTGAAACCGAATTTCAGCCCATTGAGGAAGGTTCAGTCACTCCTGTGAGAGACGAAGGAGAAGACCTCCAGGAGGGTGACGGAGAGCCTATCTCAACTGAGGCAGCAGGAGAGCCTAGTCAGAGGAGGGCTTTCCCAAAAGCAGACAATCTTGAGAGACAAACAGAACAATTGCCAGACCCAGAGGGGAAAGGAGTTGAGGTGGATCAAAGTCATTGTGATCTGACTCCTCCTGAACTGATTGCAGGTCCGTCAAGAGAAAACACCGCAGAAGAAGAAGAAGGTTCAAGTTCAACTCTGAAGAGAACACTGACAAAAAGCTCCACTGAAAGGAGATAAGTGGCCGGAGTTGAAAGTAGAAAGAGAAAAGGAAGTGGTTGTTGAGGCAACAATAGAGGAAGAACTAGATATAACAAGGAGAGAAGATCTGAGTGAAGGAGAGTTGAATGGTGATCGAAAGTTGAAAAGAAAGAGAACAGCAAGTCGAAGATATGCAGGTCCTGAATGAGCATATGCAACTACAAGTGAATGGCAGCAAGAGTTTTTTGTCTTTTTGTATTGATAGAGACATTCTGGGTTAGTATTTTGGCACTTGAAGGAAGCTGATGAACTGAACTGTTGGAACATTCTGAGAGACAAGTTTTGAAAAAGAGACAGTTGAAAGTAACTGGAATAGACATTGATAACCTGATTTGACTTTTGAAACCTGATTTGGACAAGCTGCTTACCGATTTTGACAATGGATCCTGGAAGTGAGACTGAAAGCTGTAAATAACAGCTGAAAAAAGAGTTGTTTGTTTTTGATTTTTGCTGCAGTTTTTTTAAATTTCCCCTGCTTTCTGATTCTTTACAGATCATGAGTAACGTTAGCCAGCAGGGTAGGAATACTAGGCTCTGTAAATATATGTGTATTGGTTAGGTGATTGTGTGTGGGATATTGTTTGTGGTGTTGATTGTATGTATGTCTGTTCTTAGTAAGAGTGAAGCCAACCATACTTCTGCTTTTGAGACAACTACTGCACTAGTGGCAATCGAGAGGTTTAAGTTAGACGAGAAGTATTTGCACGGGGATACTACTGCGCAAGGAGAACTTTATTTTAATGTTTTCTATCATTTGTTGAGTGAGTATGTTGAGACGATGGATGCGAGGAATTGTTACTTGTGTACTCATATTCCTTCATCAGTTGGGGAAGGAGTTACATACCATAGCTTGCCTTTAACATATGGGATAAGTTGTAGTCTGCTACCAACAATATTTTATGACCAGGAGTATATTCAGTACTTTCATTCAAATTATGATATGATGTTTTTGTTTGTCCCTATAATTAGGTATTGGAGTAGAGTAGCTAGGGATAATGACATAGTAATAGTTAGAGGTTTCTTTGAACCTACATTGACATTTGGCACAGCTTATGCGCACAGGAATCATCTGACATGCTTGCTTACACCTTTTGCGAAAAGCTTCTAAGATCACACAGATGACAGGAGAAAAGCATTGAAGGAGAACTTAGAAAAAGGCTTATAGAAGAGGACTTAGAGGAATGATTAAGCTTATAGTGTGATTAAAACGCAAGGTAAATAAGCTTTAGATGCGCAATACGTAGGGAAACTTCGTATATACTGGCCTAAATCGCGCACTGACCATTTATTTATGGGGACGGGTGAATGTAAGCATGTGTTTTTGTTTCAGAGTAAATGGACGTTTATGTTGAATGGACAGGACCCGGTCATTCCCGAAATTTATTATATCTGTGGTCTTAATGCTTATTACCGTCTTTCAAGGGGATGGTATGGGATATGTTATTTGGGGATAGTTTTTCCACAGATTTATCAAATAGATGATTTGAAGAAGTTTCCAAAAGTGACTGAATTACATCATAAGAGACAGAAGAGGGAGTCCTCTACTGGTATAGTGGGAGATATATTTGGTGCAGTGATTCCTTCGTGGGAGTTATTCTAAATTCGATAAAGATTCGAAAGTTGCCTACTATTGTGGATAACATGCTGACACATTTTTCAGAAGCCATACTCCTGATAGATGCTGAGTTAGCTGCTGATAGAGCTATGACTCTTTAGAATTGTCTTGCTTTAGACATTCTTTTAGCGAAGGATGGCGGAGTCTGTAAAATGATTACTTCTAGGCATTGTTGTTCGTATATTCCTAATAATAGTAAAGAAATTAGAGGCTTGATTACTAATCTGACTAATGAAAGTGCTGATTTCAAAGAATTGAAATAACCAGGTGTTTGTGAAAAGATTGGCAAAGGTTTTACTTCAGTGAGAAATTGGCTCAGCAAAATTTGAAATGGGATACTATTGAAAATCTTGCAGGGAATATTAATTATTGTGGTTTGCCTAATTGGAATATGGAGATTGTGTACATTTTGCAAAAGAATTATATTGAAAAGGTCAAAGAATAATCAGTGGAAGGAAGAAAAGAAAAGCGAAAAATTGTATAGAGAAAATTCAAAAAGGGACTAAAAGTATGAAAGGATTGAATTGACAGAATTTTAGCTGATGCAAACATTTGTGGGAGGTACTTCGGGCTAGATGTAGCAAAGGATTTGCACGTCGCAAACGGCGAAAATTGCCGTTTGCGAGGCGCAAATGCCTCTTTGCTATGCAGAAATGCATATTGCGAGTCGGGACCGACTCGCAATATGCATTTCAGAATCGCAAATAGGAAGGGGTGTTCCCTTCCTATTTGCGATTCTGAGTGGTATGCAATACCATTTGCGACCGCATATGCGGTCGCAAATGGTGTCGCAGTTACCATCCACTTCAAGTGGATGGTAACCCACTCGCAAATTGGAAGGGGTCCCCATGTGACCCCTTCCACTTCGTGAATGGACCCACAAATATTTTTTCAGAGTAGGTAGTGGTCCAAGGGACCACTACCTGCCCTGAAAAAAAAACGAACCTAAAGGTTTCGTTTTTTTTTTTTTTTAAGTGCAGCTCGTTTTCCTTTAAGGAAAACGGGCTACACTTAAAAAAAAAAAAAATGCTTTATTGAAAGCAGTCACGAACATGGAGGTCTGCTGACGACAGCAGGCCTCCATGTTTGCGAGTGCCTAGACTCGCTATGGGGCCGCAATTAGCGACACACCTCATGAATATTAATGAGGTGGGTCATTGCGACCCCATAGTGAGTCGCAGTCGGTGTCTGAGACACCGTACTGCATACCAATTTGCGACTTGCAAATTGCGAGTCGCAGGGACTCGCAATTTGCAAGTCGCAAATTAGCATTTTGCTACATCTGGCCCCTAGTGTGATGAAACATTTAGTCATCAGAGGAGGGATTGTTAGTGCAGGTGTTCTAATAAAAACTATTAATGAGTGTTCATGAATTCAGAATAATGGATTTGTGTAGAAAAATAAAATAATGTAGAAAAATAATCCACTCATTTGAAAATGTGATTACGATGAGTGGCCGCCAATGTTCACAAAGTGTACTTACTATTCAAATGCTGTGAAATGTTTTGACTAATGTAGTAATATGTCATATTAAAAGTTACGCATTATGTATTAGCTTTATTAATTGTAGGCCTTAACTTAGCGAAGGCCTTGGCCTACTTGCCAGGCCTCATGTCACGCTGTATTTCTTAACATTTAATAAATGGCTGTCCTAGAGAGTTAAACCATGACTTTCCATTTGCATTGTTTAAATGCGCTCATAACTGAGAGTTTTCTCATGAGACCTGACTGCTAGAAGATGCTGTTCTTGCTAATGTAACAGTTTGAGTGTAATGTGTGAGACTGACTTTCTCAGGAGGTGAACAATGGAGATACTGACTGAAATAGAAGTTGCAACAATATTGTTACCTGACAAGCCGGATGATGAGGACATTGCAGGACAAACAATCAATGACATGTGAACGGAGTAATAGTAGTATTCATAGATTTGAAGTTTTAGTTTTATTGGACAAAGTGTGAACATGCGATTAATTTACCAATAAGGATTTGGGAAATAGTTTTAGTAGTTTTGATTTAATGAGACTGCGCTGAGAGATGACACAGTCATTGTCCATTTTCTTGCTGGCTGAAAGGTCAGTATTTTTTTGTGCCTCTTGACATGAGACGTGCTTAATTTTAATGCTTCGAGACTTTGCGTTTTCTGAACTTTGATGCTGAATCCTGATGCCTTGCTGATCGACTGATGTCCTGAGGATGAAGACTGATTCTGCTTGTTGATCCACATTTGAGGATAGGTATTATGAATCAGACTATTTATTATCAGGCATATTTATTCTTTCTTTCTAGGTAACAACTGCACTGTTTTGATAGAGCCATAGTTAGATGTTTTTCCAAATTCGTGTTACTAAATTGTTTTGCATGAAGCCCAACATGCTGATGCTAATTTGATGTTAGTTAAGGATCCTCACAAAGCAAATTGTGCTAATAGGGAATAATGCTTGATGAATTTCCCTGCTGAATTCGAATGTATGTAATCACTTTGACGCCGTTGACTTTTTTATTAATTCACACCATAACCTTAGAATGAGTCGTAGTTCTAGCTTTGATTAGATTACGTTTCTTCCACCACTTGGGACTGACAGTATTGCTTTTCTGTGTGTTTCATTCGATATTGAGAATAATCTACATGACCTTAGCGTTATTAATATAGAGAAATAAATATTTGAACTTTCACAAAAGGTGTGGTTATTCATGACTGATAGGTCATAGTGCGTGACAGTTACTGACCATATTGATTATTATTGCTATTGATTATTGCTGACTGTTGGTATTGTGTATTGGTTATTGATTATTGAATTGCATGTATGGGATTTATGGTTGGAACATCTTAATTGCAAGTCAAAAGGTTCATCAACTTATTTGAGTCCCCTTATAAGTTTACTTTTTAAGGTCAGATGTGCTTTCAGAGATGGTAGCAGAGGTGAAGTATATATTTCTTCTTCAATCATTTTTATTAGTGCCCCTAGGAGACACTGTTAAGCATCTTTTCAGCTGAACAAAATAATCATAGTCTTCCTTTATCCACTTCTGAATTGTCATGGAAAGTCACCACTGTTGGTTTGACCATACGTTTTGCTAGAACAAATCCATTCTTAAAATGGGGGGGGGATATCCTGGTATTATACCTCAATATCATACCATCCTTGCTCTATTAAAATCCCTTCTTATTCTTTTCCCTGTTACATGAATGTCCCAGCTCCATTTCTATATACCAAGGATGAGCCAGCCGGAACTGACAGTATACAGTTCACTTGTAAACTATGACTGCACACATTTGAACTCACGCAGCCTTCTGACACATCCAACACAGAGATCCTGAAGCAGCCCCCACGCGTTTGCATGCAGAAGCAACACGCAGAGTGTGATATTGGTTACATCTTGTGAGATATTTGAATCTCACAAGAATAAAGAAGCAAAACATTGTGTGAAGTCTGGAAAAAAGGCAAAGTAACAATTTTTTTAGTCTGCTGCCAGTAATGTGAGGGAAGAAAGTAAGATGTCTACAGGGTGCTTCGCCTTTGCAGTATAACTAGCCTTGGTGCTGTCCTCCTCCTGAGATGGGTATGCACTTATATGATGATCATGATCCAAGGAAGACATCACAACACCTGCGTGCGTCCTTGGAGGAACCACTGCTTACCACACAGGCTGCGTCTCACCTCTGTGACCTGCTCACAGTTTCCCAGTTTAAATACCACAATTGGACTATGAATTGCCATCTGCTGTCAACTACTGAGGCTGCATACGTGTTGAAAGGGCCTAAATACTGTCCCATCACCTACAATTTAAGTGCATGTTGCCTCCCTGATGCTATTGAGAGAGAGCTCTGGCCACATTAATTTCAGCTTTCACGGCCTTTTGAAATAACCAACACACAGATAAACCAAAAATACACAAAGGTTTACACATGCTACTCACACAGGATGTGCTAATTTTGACCTTCTGCCAAGCGCTGCACTAGCACATCCTTCTTAAATTTGTAAGTGAAGATATTGTACATGCACACTGGGTTCTTGATTCATAACTGGGGGCGAGAGATTGTCCACATTACTTTTGTTGAAAGTAGGTCTTTGTATGCCCGTGAAATATATTTATTTACACTACCCTGTTGAAAATTGTATAATAAATTAAAATCTTCTAATTTTTCCAAAGTTATAATACTGTTTAGACTTAATATTTATTGTTTGCCAGTTAATATTATCTGATGTTTACTCAGCCCACCTCACACTTTAAAAGAAAGCATTAATTATTGGCTTCATTATTCACTTAACTTTCAAACCTAAAATAAAGTGTATTGGCATTTAATAAGCTTACAGTAGTTATTGATTCCTGATGTTCAAGAGTCAACAGTAAATATTTCTTTCAACGTTTCATCAGTTAGCTCTGAGCTCATGTGACCCTGTGAAATGGTCTCACACTTGTTCTTGAGATCTTCTTTGCCTTTCCTTGGATTCTTTAGTATAAACAATTGCAGGATTATTCGCTAAAAATGCTGGCTGTTTTGTATACAAATATTGATTCCTTGTTGGTGCAGATGTCTATCCCTACTAGAAACCAATCTGTAATATACCAAACGTTGATAGAATTAGCTGGGGACAGAGAGTTAAAGTACCTAATCCCAAAATGTAATGACCGATACAGTGGTGGTTTAAAAATCACTGTTTCTGGTTGTTTTTTTGGCTGACCTGTAAAATAGCCTTAGAGATTAGATTGTCTTGGTATATCTTCCAACCACAAAAGAAACAGAAGGAGTGCTATCTCATTATTGTGACAATTACACTATTTCAAGACCTGTGGCTCTGATACCAAAGACACAAACCAGATGGTTGAAGGCTATGTGTTTGTGAAAAGAATTATTTTTAGGAAGCACAAGTGAGCCAAAGGATGATGTCTCTGCACTTGGCTCAACATAGCATGTGTCAGTACTTTTGCAATATCAGCTTTTCTGTATCAGATTATGGGGCACTTCTACTTTGAAGAAAAGACCTTAATTCATCAGGATTTGGCTTGTCAGATGCACTTTCAAATTTTCCATGAATTGGAGGCTTCCAGTTTTGCCTTCACGTCAACTGTCAAATTCCAGCTCTGGCCGATATACTAAAGTACTTTCAAGCAGATAAGAGATCCCTCAGTTCTAAGACCTTCTGCTTCTGACCAGGCTTGTGCTGGTGGGCTTTTGTTTGGTCAGGGGTGTTGATTTGGAAGTTGACAATAGCATAATCAATTGAGGTGAAAGGCGAGGTTGTGATGATTTTGTGGCAAACAGAGGGTTGAGGGTGTGTCTGGTGGAGTGTGTGGGTCTGGTGATGTGTTTTATCTGTCCGAGCTTTCCTAGGCTGTTGGGGACTACGATTCAGATAGTCATTTAGACCTTCCAGGTGGAAGTTGAGGTCTTCTAGTAGGATGCAGGCTTTGGAGTCAATGGTGAGAGGGGCAAGTAAATCTTTGATGTTGGTGAAGCAAGCTTATGGCTGCAGAAGATAATTCTGCTCACAGTGAATGTTGCTGAGTTTCGCAGTTTGAAGTGTAGGTACTCTGTGGAGGAGGGTGTGTTCTCTGTGGTTGTGGTGAAACTGATTGTTTCTTTGAATCTAATTGTGATTCCACCTTTTGGTTTGTGTTGCCGTACCTGTTGTGCAATTTTGTATCTGTAGGGATGGCAGTGTCGATGTTGACTTGGTGGTCAGCCACATTTCCATAAGGAAGTGGAGGTCCGGGTCATTGCAGTCTAGATGTCTGCGGTGTGTTTCTTGGCTCAATCGAAGACTCCTTGGGACAAAGATTTGTTGTCAGTGAAAAAAACTCAGAAATGTTGCAACATAACAGTAAATCCTACAATTGGAGTTTACTTGAAAATATTTGTGCAAAATGAAAATTGCTTACAGCCACAGAAAAAAATGATCTGATCTGAATTATACTTTTGTTTCACAAATATTTCCAGTGTTTGCAGTCATTAATTGAAATACACCTATGCTAATTATATAACAATATAGTTAGTGGTTGCAGCTTGCACAGGGTAATGCCATCTTTGAGGGCCGAGATGCCCACTGTACATTATTTTATTTTGGTAAAAAATTATTATGAGGGTCAGTCATTCTACCAAGGTGTGTTCCAACAAATTTACCATACTTTGACTTCTTACCCCTGTTGGGGTGCTGTTACAAACAATAGACATATACTAAGGAGACCCAACAACATCTAGATAACTGGTTCCTAGTTGGATGTTCTTCATTGGCCTTCTAACAGATCATAGCCCTAGGTTGTAATCAAGCACTGCACTGGAGCCTGTTGGTTTTTTGACACACAAACCTTTTCCATCCTGCTGGCCTTCACATATTTAACAATTCTCATTAAACACACAAAAGGAGATCGGAGTGATGATTCCAATTCATCTAACCACTGGCAATCACTCAGGGTAGCATTCCAACCATTTGTTCTTTTGGCCAGCATGCCACCCTAGGTTAGACCCGGTTATATAAAAATCAGCCTTGGTCCTGCCTCTATAGGAACAGCCTAGTCTGATATGCCAAGCCAGGTCCTCTCTAAACCGAGTGTGATTTTTTATCGGCCACTGAAAGGACCAGAAACGAAGAGGCCCAATCAGGGCGTATCCTTTATGAGTTGCCTGTGTTCCATTTCCAGGGGAACCCGGCTTGGCAATTGAGCCTGGACTTTTACTATTGGAGCAGGACCAAGACTGATTTGCAAATGGTTGGGTGTATTCTCAGGTGGTATGGCTAGCAAAATAACGATGGTTGGAATGCTTCCCCGACAATTGCCATTTGTAAGGTGTATCATTCCCTCCACAGGCGTCTGTGTGTGCAACATCAATAAAGCAATGTTTTTCTATACAAGTGATGATGCAAATAGACGTGAACTCAGAGCATGCTGCATATTTCCTGAAAATAATGTAATATTAAATGTTCTTTATAAATACTTAACCACCGCACATTTTGCAAAGTGCTAAAAAAAAGTACTGTACAGAAGCATGCAGCATAAGACTAGTTCCTATCTGGGATAAATGTCATCTGGTGACAAGGACTTGTCCAATCTGACAGTCCCATACACATTTGGTATAGTAACTAATAGGCATGCACAGTACGGTAGGCAAAGCCTACGCGACAAATGAAAAGTGATCAGAGTATCCCGGTTTACTCTAGCTTAATCACAGAGTGGTATTATTTTCATTTGAACAGTATACAGAGGATTCTGGACGGCGTTCATCGTGCTGGCTGTCGCTGCCTGTCTCGTTGGAGGTCTCCTGCTGGTGTGCGCTGTGCCCTTCGTCAGCGCGCGCTTCTATAAAGTTGCCGCCGGATTCCTTATCACCTCTGGTAAGCTGCCAAGCCTAGGTAATCGGATACACTGCTGCATGAAATGCCAAGCCCCGAGCCAACTGTGCGTCAAGGGCAGAACTGTGTGAAATGCAGGACTATTACAGTAATTGATACTTGGCACATGATGTCTGCGAATGTACTTTATGAATTCCGCTATTATGTATATTTTCCATGTAATGCTAAATTACTATTTGTTAAAGTGCGTTGCAAGGTATGCATGCGGTACTTTTCATAAACATGGAAGGGCTGTAATTCCCATGCAGCTTAACATCCCTCGTAGATAAGGGTTTGGGGACAGCATTCCCTTGTCACTCAATATTGGCATGTTTGTAACAGGATTTTCGTTTGTTCGCCAGTTTAAATTCTCGGTGTGCCCGAAGATTAGCAAAACCTCGATTTTCAATGGAAAAAAAACAGCAAAGCGATGTGTCCAAATGTTTGTGAAACACAGAGTGCATATGAACACCCACAATGAAAACCAATGGAAAAAAATGGAGCTTAAAAAACTTTCAATTAATAGTACATGGTATTTTATAATAAGGATGGCATCAAACGTAGCAAAATCACAGGACTTCAACGGAGCACCACAACTACAGACCATTAAGTTCGTTGATGCTTTTTCACATATGTCCACACGATACAAGCCATTAAGATTCCATGAAAGATCTAGAACAATGTGTCTCCATTACGATGATGATGTAGCTAGCAGGTAGCTGCACTGGCTAAGAAGAAAGAGTGCGATCAGCCCTACGGCAAACATGGAAAATAGGCCTGCATATCCCCTTGATGGATATTGAAAAGACTCATAATTGAGTTGCAGAGGACGACTCTACCTTTTTGCCCTGGTGCCATTGCCCCTGCTACACCATTAATAGCTACACCAATCTGTATCAGTAGGTGGATGTTACGGTGAATAATTGTGCTGACATTGTGTTTGTTATCACAAAGTATTGCAAATGAATGTGCCTTGAGTGTCGCATCTCATATGTTGATTCTTTACTAAGGCTAATCTCCCAAAAGATACCTTTGTCTAAAATGAATTTCACCACATGAAAATGAAGACTGATTAGGGTTTAATGCCAGAAATGTTTTTGTTTGCCGACATATCCCAAAAGCAGTGGATTCTTCTGCCACCTGTGATGTACCACTAACATAAGTGCAATATATGTATGTCACAGACATCAAGGGGCATATTTATACTCCGTTTGCGCCGAATTTGCGTCGTTTTTTTCGACGCAAAATCGGCGCAAAACTAACACCATATTTATACTTTGGCGTTAGACGCGTCTAGCGCCAAAGTATGAGGAATGAGCGTCATTTTTTTGCGTGAACGCCTTCCTTGCGTTAATGAGATGCAAGGTAGGCGTTCCCGTCTAAAAAAATGACTGCGACGCAAATGCGTCGTATTTATACTCCCGGGCAAAAATCACGCCCGGGAGTGGGCGGGGCCAAAAAACCCTCATTTGCGCCTCTTTTTAACGCCTGGATCAGGGCAGGCGTTAAGGGACCTGTGGGCCCAAAATGAGCCCACAGCTGCCCTCCCATGCCCCCAGGGACCCCCCCTGCCACCCTTGCCCACCCCAGGAGGACACCCAAGGATGGAGGGACCCATCCCAGGGACATTCAGGTAAGTTCAGGTAAGTATAATTTATTTTTTTATTTTATTTTTTTTTGGCATAGGGGGGCCTGATTTGTGCCCCCCTACACGCCACAATGCCCAATGACCATGCCCAGGGGACATAAGTCCCCTGGGCATGGCCATTGGGCAAGGGGGCATGACTCCGGAGTCATGTAAATGGCGTCTGGGCGTCGTTAAAAATGGCGCAAATCGGGTGGAGGCGATTTTTTTGCCTCAGCCTGACTTGCCCCATTTTAAGACGCCCTAACGCCATTTTCCCCATCGCCGGCGCTGCCTGGTGTACGTGGTTTTTTTCCACGCACACCAGGCAGCGCCGGTCTGCTAGCGCCGGCTAACGCCATTCAATAAATACGGCGCCCGCATGGCGCTTCAGAATGGCGTTAGCCGGCGCTAATCTTTTTGGCGCAAAACTGCGATAGCGCAGTTTTGCGTCAAAAATTATAAATATGGCCCCTAGTTTCACTATAAGTGCCATGTTGAGAGTGCTATGGTGTTAGAAATGGGGTCTTTGGTTGGCAGTTAGGTTACCTACTGTCCAAGCAAGGACGCTCACGCTAGTCAGGGTAAAGGAGAATCACACTCAGTAAACCCCATCACCCCCTTGGTAGCTTGGCACGAGCAGGCAGGCTTAACTCAGATGCAATGTGTAAAGTATTTGTACCAAAACACACACAGTAATACAGTGAAACATTACAAAATGACAGAACAGAGGTCTGGAAAATAATAATTATTTTATCTAAATAAACAAGACCAAATAAAATACAAATCCACAATACACAGTTAAAAATATGAATTTAGCACTTAAGAGCACCAAAATGGTGCCTAGAGGCACAAATGCTGAAGTTGGTATTAAGCGGCGTTGTGACGGTTCGTTTCCTAGAATGTGACGCCAATTGTGCCATTTATGGAGTCGTTCGACCCCCAGGTACAGTACCTTAACAAACAAGTAGAAAATAGGCTGGTGTACGGAGTCGGGGAACAAGACGTTGCTAGATCCGATGCAGTGTTGGTTCCGGTGCTACAGAGCAGAAGGCAGAGGCTTTGCGCAGTGACATTGAGTACTTACTGCAGAGTGGTGGAGGTGAAGCAGCATCAGTTGCGAAGTCGGTCCCTTGGTTCTGGCAGGCACGAAGTCTGTCAAAGCCATGATGCTGCGGTGCGATCTCACGGGGTCGCAATGACGTCACAGGGCTGCAGGCACTGCAGTGGCATCAAATGTCACGGACGTCAGACTTATGACACTCTGAAGTCATTGAAGTCGGGCAGGATCAACGGCTGCAGCAACGTGAAGCCTACAGGGTCGTCGGGATCATCACACTTCTGTGAGGTCCATGGCCTCGGTCCAGGCTTTGGTGTCCTCTTCAACGTCGCACGCATCGTCCGGTGGTGTTAGACAGGTTTTTCTCCAGCAATTCACTTCCAGGGGACTAGGACCTGGAATGGCACCTTCTGGCAATCTAGAGTCCACAGCAGGCAAACTCAGAACTGGGTGGTGAAGCCTTTGCTGTCCCTAAGGCTTCAAAACAGGAGGCAAGCTCTAGTCCAAGCCCTTGGACATACCTCTCAAGCAGGAATGCAAAACAAAGTCCACTCTCTGTCCTCTTGCACAGGTAGAAGCAGCAACTGCAGAATAGCCCAACACAGCACAGTCACATGGTAGCACTTCTCCTCAGCTCTTCAGCTCTTCACCAGGCAGAGGTTCCTCTTGAATCCTTGAAGTAATCTGATTTGCAGGGGTTTTGGGTTCAATACATATACCTCTTTCTGCCATTGGTAAACTTCAAAGCAAAGTCTCTCTTGTTTGCAAGATCCTGCCTTGCCCAGGCCAGGCCCCAGACACACACCAGGGGGTTGGAGACTGCATTGTGTGAGGGCAGGCAAAGCCCTTTCAGGTGTGAGTGACCACTCCTCCCTACCCTACTAGCACAGATGGCTCATCAAGGTATGCAGGCTACACCCCAGCTCCTTTTGTGTCACTGTCTAGGGGAGAGGTGCACAAGCAACATCGCAAAACAAAATAAAATGATGGACGGAGTGTTGAAACTTTTCAACACTCACCCCCAGTCATAGATCTGGATTTAATCCATCATCATTTTGCTCGCCACGTCACCCCCACTTTGGACCCAGCCATTTGCAAATCTGTCTTGACCCTGTTCCCCATAGGAACAGTCCAGCCCGAACTGCTAGGCCAGGTCCTCTCTGGACAGGAAACAAGCATCCTGGGACCGGTTTCACGGTATCACCCTTCATCAGCTAGGCTAGCTTGAATCCAGTGGCGCAGCAAGCAAGGGACCCACGTCTGGGCATACCCCTGCCACTTAGGGCGCACAAAGCAACATCACAAAACAAAACAAAATGAAATGATGGAAGGAGTGTTGAAACTTTTCAAACAGTCACCCCCAGTCACAGAGCTGGGTTTAATCCATCATCATTTTGCTCGCCACGTCACCCCAGTTTGGACCTAGCCATATGCAAATCAGTCTTGACCCTGTTCCCCATGGGAACAGTCCAGCCCGAACTGCTAGGCCAGGACAATAGGAGCACAAATTCTGACCCAGTTGCCCACTCTTACACAACCATCCTTCACAGCATGCTTAAGATTGTGATAATGTTTAGTTTCAGTCACCTCCTTACCCTCAGGCTCTCTTCAGCCCTCATCCACTGACATATTCACCCATGCTTTATTATACCCAATCCACCTCGGAATTAAAAGAGAATTAGATTTCCTTCCAATGAACAATTCAAAGAGATAACAATCTGTGGTAGAATCAGGTACACAATCCAAAAACAAACTTCACTAAAATATGTAGTTTTAAATTGTGAGCTCATAGACCCCCAAACTCCATATTTCTACCTGCTCTCAAAAGGAATCTGCACTTTAATAATATTTAAAGGCAGCCCCCATGTTAACCTATGAGAGAGATAGGCTTTGCAACAGCGAAAACAAAATTTGGCAGTATTTCACTGTCAGGACATGTAAAAAACATCAGTACATGTTGCACTTTAACATACACTGTACCCTGCCCATGGGGCTACCTAGGGCCTACCTTAGGGGTGCCTAGATGTATAAAAAGGGAAGATTGAGGCCTGGGAAGTGGGTATACTTGCCAAGCCGAATTGGTAGTTTGAAACTGCACACACAAACACTGCAGTGGGTCTGAGCCACGTTTACAGGGCTACTCATGTGGGTGGCACAACCAGTGCCTCAGGCCCACTAGTAGCATTTGATTTACTGGCTCAAGGCACCTCTAGTGCACTTTACTATGGACTTACTAGTAAAACAAATATGCCAGTCATGGATACACCAATTACACATTCATTTTACATAGGAGCACTTGCACTGTAGCACTGGTTAGCAGTGGTAAAGTGCCCAGAATATCAAAAACAGCAAAAACAGTCGAGCATACATTAACAACCTGGAAAACAGAGGAGAAAAGTTAAGGCAGACCTTGCCAAGGATGCCAAGTCTAACACGTGGCAATATATGAATGATGGTGAAATGAAGCACATGGAGCCATAAGTATGTAGAACAGCTGCATTTATTGTCTCAGCCACCAAATATACAAACACTAACTCTTTCTCCAACAATTATCCTAACCTATTGTACTAGAATGCAATGCCTCAGAGTAAAGTCACAGACAAGGACTCTGCATCTAGGACTTAGAATTAGGGAAACGTAGAACACCACCCAAATTCTCTTTACATAACAAAAGCAAAATAAACCCACACCATCAGAAAGACAAATGACATTCTACTGAAAATGATAAAACCAAAGTTAACATGTAGCAAAAAGGCAGAATCCAACATCCAGTTGAGAGGATGGAAGGAAACATCCTGTGAATATTGGGAAACAAAATGTCTACACACACCCTTGTAGAATTACATCACTGAAAGCCTTACGATAGGTAGGTTTCTTTTTCTTTTTATCTTGGAAGCAGTCGAGGAGTCACTTTTGGCACTTTCTTCTTTCTCTGAACCCACAGTCTGTCCTCCTGTGGAATCACAGTTGTCTTTGGCCAGAGAGTATCTTCCTATTAGAACCACCCTGTTGTTCCAAGTTCTACTACTAGCATTTTTAGCTGCATTCCTGAAAGGTCCACCCACTTCTTTTGGATCAGCAAACCATGACCACATTTTAGCTCCAATAGGAGCACAAATTCTGACCCAGTTGTCCACTCTTACGCAACCATCCTTCACAGCATGCTTAAGATTGTGATAATTTTTAGTTTCAGTCACCTCCTTACCCTCAGGCTCTCTTCAGCCCTCATCCACTGACATATTCACCCATGCTTTATTATACCCAATCCACCTCGGAATTAAAAGAGAATTAGATTTCCTTTCCAATGAACAATTCAAAGAGATAACAATCTGTGGTAGAATCAGGTGCAAAACGATGTGCCACTAGATGATTAGACACCTCTTTCTTCCATTCAGGGCAGTTGGCTTTTGCCAAATAGATGTTTTCATTAATGTTCTCATCAAATCTTTCTAGCATGTGATTCAAGTGTGCATGGTACAGGAAACACCTTTTGTGCATCACCCTGTGATTTTGCAAAATATCTTCCTCCTCTTGGAAACACAACTGGAAAAACTGGATCCAATTGGCCGTTAATAAACTCGTTGGACGTCCCTCTCTCCTGAATACATTTTCCAGGACCCTAATAACACTCCAGAGGAGGTATCTCCAGTGCAAACAATGTTCAGTTTTTGGTAAAATAGGTCCACAGCTGCAATCACATAGTGTGTTAATCTCTCAAATGCTCCAAAATGTCAACAGCAATCTCTTTACAAGGACACTCTTGGCAAGTTCCTATAACCATTTGTAGAAGCCTTGCTCCGCAAATCACTTTTCTTCATCTAATCTTGCTTTCTATGGCCAAATCTAAACCATACCACCAGAAATCTTCTATCACTCTTTTCTTGGTTTTGGCCACCACCAAATGCCACACATGAGCCAGAGCCAAAATTATCGCATTATGTCCTCTGGGTACCATTAACTTGGCCCCTCTAAACACATCGTCATTATGTAACAATAAACCATTCTTAACCACATAAAACACCTACACACATTCACTCACCAGCGACCACTTAGGCCATCCTTTCCTGATGTACAAAGCACTCAATTTGAGAACTTCATCCTATTTAACATCATCCTTCCACTCTTTCTCAGAGACAGAACCACCCATCACAATGCAATACCCTCTTCCACCCAGACATCATCATCCAGACACTCATCAATTCAACAATCCACTGCAGTGAGTCTTGATAAGTAGTCGGCACACTATACCTGACACTCAGGATGTATTTGACACAGAAAGTATACTCTTGCAATTTTATGATCCATTTTCTTATGTTGGTGACCCCATGACCCCATAACCTTTCTTGATAAAAATCATCCATAATCCAGTCTGATTGTACAGAAAAAAGACTGCCCAGTACGAAATTTCAAATGTTCTTAATAGCCCAATGACAGAAAGGGCTTCCTTCCCAATTAGAGTAGTTAGTTGTGACTCTCTTCAGTCCTTCAAAAGCACAAGCACTTGTCTCCACTCCCTTTCACAATGTAGAACATGGCTACTCCAAGCCCATTGCAACTGGCACTGGTCACCATATTAATCTCCCTCCCCAGGAAAAATCCTACAAATCAAAAACACTCTGAAGTTCATGCTCTATAAATGCAAATTCCTCATTGTATGTATCACTCCAGGTAAATTTCACACCACTCATATTCAAACATTTCAACTAAATTATACAGGAATTGTCTACATTTTACCATCCTGAACAAAAGAGACAACTTCCTTTATATACTGCTGCACCTACAATTTACAAACAGTCTCAGCTAAGCCATTCTTCAGCTTCACTCCTTTGTAGGACACACCATGTCCAAAGTATGATATCTTCTCCTTTTCAAAAACAAGTTTCTTTAAATTCAAGTCATAACAATGTCTTCCAGCCTTGCTACTGCTGTATGTACTTGTACATTGTGGGCCTAATTCTCAAAGTTCACTTAGCAGTATGTTTTGTAATACTACAAACTGCAATTCACAAAGTATGTGTGGAGCTTTATGCCTCCGCATTGCCTCTATTTATGCCTGTGACGTTCTCTGTTTGATTGCGGAGTCTCTGCACACTTAAGTTTACGTTTTAGTAGTAAATGTGAGTGGACTGGAGGGAGTGGGTGGGAAAAGGGGCAGACTTATTGTTAAAAGGGATGTGATTTGGAAGGAATAAATAGGGTTTAGGGTTGGCCAGGATGGGATGTAGGGAGACATCACCCACCCATTCAAGACAAAAACAGTTTAATTACTCTGGGGTAGTAGTGCTGTATTTACCTTTTGTAGCAAGTTTACACTAAGAGTTTGTGGATACCAGAAGTAGTAAACTAACTACAAAGTGTAAACGTACTCAACAGTATAAGTTACATTTGTGAATCAAGCCTTCTGTTCCATACACAATACAATCATCCTGGAATCATTATGCCTCCATTGATGTAACTAGACAATAAAGACCAAATAAATCTAGTTCAAATAAGAAAAGCCCTAGCACCCATCATCATCCACTGAAAAATCAAGGCAGTTGATACCACCCCCAAATGGCAATTTTAAGAACATAAATGCTCCCATGTGTTTTACAAACAAATTCAATTCTTGTAAACTAGGAAATAGGTGAATCTGATAGTAATCTGAAGCCCGGTCTGTAGTGGTGATGCTACTAACCCCAGACAAGGAAAACATAATCTTCACAATGTTGGGTAGAAGAAAAATCTGTCCCCTGTTACCTCTCTATTGAGTGCTGTTAGCTCAATACAGAGATGAACTACCCCACTCTCCTTCTATGTCATAATCACATAAGCTAAGCACTCAGTGGCCTCCACAGAGACAGTGACACTATTCATTTGTATTTTACCAAGATTTTTGCATATGGTGTCCTGAACCTTTAAGTTCATTATTCAAACTTAAGAGACCATGGGAATGGCACCACAGTGACTTACTTTGAGCTTGATTTTGTACACATTACTCCTTACATAACCTTTCCAAAATCCTCAGAACCTCTCCACCACCTGGTGAATGCTAAAGGTTGATGACTATTTGGGTCCAAATAAGTTCCCAAATATTTCTAGTGCAAGCAACCCTAAATACTGTCTCCTTTCACTGACATATACACCTCCCAGGAATGATCTTCCGTTTGAACTCAATTTCACCCCAAAAATAGCGATTCATGTCCATTTTCTCAACCACTCCATGTCCACTAGGTCTAATGACCATGTTGGCAGTGTCACGTTCTTCTCAAAATAGCATTTGTAGATATTTTTAGGAAATGTTGCTTAATCTAGAAAAGAGTCGAACATCATGTCCACAGTTGCATCCTCAATCCTCACCACATCGCCAGGGCTGCCAACCACTTTCTCTCTTCCTCACACTATTTTCTCACAACCATTCCTTTGAAAATCTTCTCAGCACTCCTGCAAAGGTTTATGAAGTGGGCTTTTGCCCACAGGTATTGCACCGCTAATGCATACGAACATTCTTTGCTTTTGGTCTTGTGACCAGCCTTTCCATGTAGGACTAACAGAAGTGAAAAATTAATATAGGAGTTTTTCATTACCAAGATATGTAAAACCTAAGTAAAGTATGCATGTCCTATATTTAAGATACTTTAGATATTTTAGCACCCTGCCCTGTGGGCTTAGGGCCTACCTTAAGGTTGACTTACAAGTGTTAAAAAGGAAGGCTTAGGCCTTGAAGAATTTTTATTTTGCAAGATTGAAATGGCAGTTTAAAACTACCACAGTCTGCAATGGCAGGCCAGAGACATTTTTTAAAAGGGGTACTTGAGTGAGTAGCACAATAAGTGCTACAGGCCCACTAGGAGAGTTTAGTTTACAGGTCATGGGTACCTATAGTACATATACTAGAGACTCATAAGCAAATTAAATGTGTCAATCAGGGGTAAGCCTGTTTTGCCATGTTTCAGAGAAAGTGCAGGAGCACTTTAGCACAGGTTAGCACTGGAAAAATGTACAGAGTACTAAAGCTAACAAAACCAAATCCAGCAAAATAGAAGGGGTGAAAGAAAAACATTTTGGGGAATACCACCCAAGAATGTCAGGTCAGAAACATTCCACTGCATGATATAGTGAGTTCCTCCCAAAGAAAATGCACCTGGGGCTATAAGTAGAAAAGCTACTTCAATTACGTAAGCCACCAATTTCACAAAGAGTAATTGTGACACCCAAGCGTTTCTTACCATGGATTTCAAGTAATTTAGTGGCACCAAGTGAAGCCAACCTGCAAGGGCTCTCCCTCAAAGACTCAAAGTTAAGGAGAAGTAGAACACTACAGATGGTTCAATAACTTTTAGTTAGCTGTATTGCACAACAGACAGTGGGCCATAAATATTTTCTGTTTGCCAAGTCATACACATTTGTTTCCAGTTTCTAATTATTTATGACAAAGAATAACAGTACAAATTTGCAAACTGAATGAAACCTATTAGCTCATACACATTAATCCTTTAAGAGATACCATATCATAATATGGGCGGCTGGCAGAAAAGTGGAATCATTTTTTTCCATCATAAATCATTTTACCATGTTAAAAATGTTCATATGTTTGGCTGCTTACCAGCAATTATGTTTTAATCCAAATCTGAATTTTCTGCAAGGAATAACTAGACAATTATTTTTCATTGAGTTTCAAACATTCTTTATTCAGCAGGCAATATACATTTGAATGTCTGAAATACTTCTATTAGATGAACGCCTTAAAAGTTTCCCCCCGATATTTGTGGTGTGTGTCTTGAGAATCAGTGAATGTCAATTTGGGTTCTCATTGTTGGGAATCATTTCGAAGTCAGCAGACACCCAGGGATGACTGGGTGGTCCAATGTTTTTTGAAGGCCTGCATCTGTGAGCAGATCAGGCAGAGGCATTGTGCCCTGTTTTTATAGGGTGCAGGGTACCGTAGGTCTCTACAGGGCAGTGTAGATTTAAAAAAAATATTTTCCTCTCACTTGTCTTTGCAAGTGTCAACCATCACTGCCACTAGTGCGAGTCCGACATTAAGGGGTAGATTTATATGTTGGCTGTAGGGATACTCTGTCACAGCAGTGACGGAGCATCCTTATCGGCAACATAATGGTCTGTCCACCTGATTCTAATGTGGGCAGACCTTAGGTGTAACCATGGCAGAAACTACTGCATCTCTGCCATGGTTTCATCTGTTCGATGGCCCAACAGCGTAAGGGCTGTGAGAAGCTGACCTCTGTGTCCACCCACCTGGACACACAAATTCGTTTTCACTGCTCATTTTGGCTAGGAAAACCCTGGCAGTACGTGAAAGGGAAAATTGTCCATGGTCCCTTTCACCATGGGAGATAACTCCCATGGCGAGGGGGTCAATTTACTTTATATTTTTAAAAATAAAATCCCACTTTGAGTTTTTTATTTTTTAGAAAATAAAAAAAAGATAGACCGGCAGCTCCATCATTTTTACATAGCCATACATCAAACGGTGACGGTGGTTACTGCCAATGATTCAGGAATATCTGCTGGCTTGATGATCATTTATACATTTTACAGGCAGATAATCCATCAGGAACTTACTCCGTCACCTTGATGGCCTTGATGTCCTGCTCTGCTGACTCCATGAGCTGAGCAGTATTTTGATTGGTAGTGCTGCCACATTCAGTAATTTTGCGCACACAGGGCCAAATATAGCCCAAATTTGTGCACTATGTCCGAGGGTTATTTACCGCACAAATGGGAAAAATATTGCCCATTTGTGTGGGAAATAGCCCAATCTGGCAATACTGACTACAGCTTGCCAGAGTGTTCTAAAGAACAACTAGAGCACTAACAGTCTTACTTATGAAAGAAATGTGGCACAGTTGAAGCCATCTTGATTGAATCAAAAAGGTAAAACGTAAAACATTTAGGGGCATATTTATACTCCGTTTGCGCCGGAATTGCGTCGTTTTTTTTAACGCAATTTCGACGCAAAACTAACTCCATATTTATACTTTGGCGTTAGACGCGTCTAGCGCCAAAGTCCATGGAGTTAGCGTAATTTTTTAGCGTGGACACCTACTTTGCGTTAATTATATGCAAGGTAGGCGTTCCCGTCTAAAAAATCGACTCTGAGGCATGTGCATCGGATTTATACTCCCGGGCAAAAATCATGCCCCGGAGTGGGCGGGTCAAAAAAAAATGACGTACGGCGCTTTTGCGCCGTTTTTTTGCGCCTGCAAAAGGCTGGCATTAAGGGACCTGTGGGCTCTGAAGGAGCCCAGAGGTGCCCTCCCATGCCCCCAGGGACACCCCCTGTCACCCTTGCCCACCCCAGGAGGACACCCAAGGCTGGAGGGACCCATCCCAGGGACATTTAGGTAAGTTCAGGTAAGTGTTTTTTTATTTATTTTTTTGTGGCATAGGGGGGCCTGATTTGTGCCCCCCTACATGCCACTATGCCCAATGACCATGCCCAGGGGACGGAAGTCCCCTGGGCATGGCCATTTGGCAAGGGGGCATGACTCCTGTCTTTGCTAAGACAGGAGTCATTTCTATGGGGGTTGGGAGTCGTAAAAAATGGCGCAAATCGGGTTGAGGCGAAAAAATTGCCTCAACCTGACTTGCCCCATTTCTTGACGCCCAAGCTCCATTTTCCCCTACGCCGGCGCTGCCTGGTGTACGTCGTTTTTTTTAACGCACACCAGACGGCGCCGGCGGCTAACGCCGGCTAACGTCATTCAATAAATACAGTGCCCGCATGGCGCTTCAGAATGTCGTTAGCCGGCGCTAATTTTTTTGACGCAAAACTGCGTTGGCGCAGTTTTGCGTCAAAGAGTATAAATATGGGCCTTAATTTAAAAACGAACAAAATGAGGGAGTTGTGCCAGCACCTCTGGCCTCATTGATTTCTTTAAGTTAGTTGATAATGGGTTGTGCTCCAAGTGTCGATGGACCACTGGACGCGTTTAAGATATTCACACCTAAGTCCATATATGTCGTAAATATCCTCAAAGAAGCGCTATAAAGTCTTTGGAGTCAGTAATTTTCATGCACCATGACCCATTATGTCACGAATAACCACATCTTTAGTATCAGTTAGAACATTTATTTCCCTAGATTAACAATGCTAGTATCACATTAATTAGTCTCAAAGCCACATGATATACAGTAATTATACAAACAACACTGGTTGACCAAATCTCCTGAAGAATCTCAACTTAATTAAAGCATTGACAACTAATCCCTCCAAAGCCAAACTACAAATCAATAACAAGAGTAATTGCACAATGGAAATAACATACATTTGAATTCAGCAGTTGAGCAACATCAAATGGCAATTTCAGTTGGAAAGAGGAAAAACTCACTGTCATATTAGCATCAGCATGTTTGGGCTTCATGCAAAAGAATTTTGTCAATATAAATTTGGAAAACATCTAACTATTGCTCTATCAAAAGCAGCAGTTGGTACCTAGAAAACAAAAGACAAATCAACAATAAAGGCATTTACAGTTCGATATACCTGTCATTATGGATCATCAAGCGGTGATAGTCTTTGTCAGGTGGACATCAGTTCAAGCAGCATCAGCATCGGGACATGAAGGTGTAATGATTCAGCACCAGCATTTACACACTGAGCATGAAAGAAGTGAAGTATCGAGCGGGGTCTCTGCTGAGAAGTGTCTGAAGTGACTAAGGGGGTCATTCTGACCTTGGCGGTCCATGACCGCCATGGCGGAGTGCGGCGGAAGCACCGCCAACAGGCTGGCGTTGCTTCCTTGGCGATTCTGACCGTGGCGGTAAAGCCGCGGTCGGAAAAGGGGAGCCGGCGGTTTCCCGCCGGTTTCCCGTTGGCCCAGGGAACCCGCCATGGCGGTGCTGCTTGCAGCACCGCCATGGGGATTCCGACCCCCTTACCGCCAGCCTGTTTCTGGCGGTGTCCACCACTAACAGGGCCCCACAAAGATTTTCACTGTCTGCTTAGCACCCCTTCAACTCCGCCGGCTCCATTCCGAGCCGGCTTCATTGTTGAAGGGGCTGTCCCGCTGGGCCGGCCGGCGGTCTTCTGGCGGTCGCCCGCCGGCCCAGCGGGAAAGCCGGAATGACCGCCGCGCGGTCTTTCGGCGGGAACCGATTGGCAGGCGGCGACCGCCGACCGCCGCGGTCAGAATGACCGCCTAAGTGTGTCCGAATTCTTAGTGCGTGCCGTTAAGTTAAAGTTGTCCCACAAGAATCATACGATAGCCATTAGTCCAATTAAATTATTTTAAAAAAATCTAAGATATAACTAAACAGTCTTTCACACGTTGATGATTGGCTCTTCTTCTTTTGCGCACATCGTTCGACTCGTCAAGAAACATTTTAATATCCTTCTGTTCTTCCGTCAGTACATCCATTGTTCCTGGGAACATTGCTTTCTCATACGCTCATAGTTAACATTTGCAACAATTTAGAACATTCAGGTTTCTACATACATTTCCTAATAAACAGTTCTCAGGATGAAAGGAAAAACATTTTTGTTACTACTATGATTTGATCTACCTTCGGTCAGAACAATACTCTTTATTATTCAGCAAGCATGAGATCATATTTTATTCTGATATTGCATTTTTCAATAGAGGCTGTGCAGGATTAAGACCTTGACCTCGATAGCTTGAGGCCTACAGTTAATTTAAACAAATACATAACATTTAATCGTGAGCATAACCCATTACTGCAAATTTTTCATTTTTAGTAGAACATTACTCAGTAGGTGACGGCCATTCAAGTGGGCAAATTTTCGAGTTGCACGTTATTTTCTATGTTAATTCATTTTCTATGTCAATTAAAAATACAAAATACATGAAATATTTATTAGTAATAATTTCAATGCTCATAGAGTTCATTTTCTTCTAATAAATTAAGATTAGGGCTGTCGAAAAAATGAGGGCACATTTTAAGTGAGTCCTAAAATATCTTCCTGTTGTACTTCTAGCAGGAGCAGCCTGACAGTTGCTTCCCTTGTATTTCACTGCAGACTCTCCGAGTGTTCTAAAGAACAACTAGAGCGCTAACAGTCTTCCTTATAACAAAGGTGCGGCACACCTAAAGCAGTCTTGATTGAATCAAACTGGTAAAACTTAAAACACTGAGAGCCTGATTACGAGCTTGGCAGATGGGATACTCCGTCACTAATATGACAGATATCCTGTCCGCTGTATTAGAAGTTCAATTCTATCCCATGAAACTTGTAAAATGGCAGGCGGTATAACGTCACATTTGTGATGGAGTATCCCATCCACCAAGGTTTCAATCAGGCCCTTAATTTAGAAAGTAACAAATGAGGAGGTTCATTTTGTCATAGAAATTATGGTTTGTGTTGTAGAAAGAAAAATTAGCACATGTTTTAAGTTAGTTCTTAAATACCTTTCTCTTCTATTTCATTAAAACATTGGGCAGGTGGACTTTCAACATCAGCAGCAGACTGCCACTTAACTCCCTGGTGATCAGCAGCTAATAGTGTTCTTATGAGCAACTAGACTGCTAACATTTTGAATTTAGGTCAAAAGAGTGCCACATCTGAATGCCATCTTGATGGAATTGAAGTGGAAAACTGAAAATATTTTCTACTGAGGTTATTGCAGTAAGTAATTAAATTAGGCCCTGTGTCCATCTTACTTAACATTAAAAACCCTCGATGTTCACTGGAAAAAAACACAGGTTACAGGGACGTTATGGTTAGGAAACAGAATTTTAAAAAGTTAGGAATTCACAAAAAAAAAAACCTAAGGTTAAGGGAACATCATAGTTAGATTTAAATTTTGCATGCACAAAACCATAGAAATTCAGCTGATATAGATGTATTTCAAATAACTATAATTCATGCCCTAAGTTAACTATAACTCACGCCTTCACCTTGCACTGCTAATTATCTCTGATATTACATCACTCATGACACCGTCTATGACATCATTATTATATATCTCTGTAACATTTGCTGTAAAATTATTGATGAGAAAACTGTGCATGGCAGGGGTGCAAGTTACAGTTACCTTAGGGCACGAATTATATTTACTTGAAATAACTATATATATAAATCTTTCTCTATATATACACAGCAAAAAACAAAGGTTACAGGGATGTTATCATTAGGATGGTGTTTTACCCATACAAAACCATAGAAATTCAGCAGTTATAGTTATACTTATTTTTAGAACCTATAACTTGTGGCTTAAAGTTACTTAGCAGCATGAGTTATAGTTTCTTCAAGTAAGTATAACTATAACTGCTGAATTTCTATGGTTTTGTATGGGTAATACATCAACCTAACTATAACGTCCTTGTAACTTTTGCCCGAAGGCCGTGCACAGTAGGGTGGCCGTGGGGCCTGCAGCCAAACCCCCGCATGCACTCAATCCCATGTACCCATTTGTTAAATTGAAGGTGGGTGCCTCTGTGCCTACCCAATGCACTCATAATGCAGGCCAGTTGGTGGCTGAGGGGAGCCCCGAGGCCCCCATACCCTCCAGCTGGCTCCCCAACCTGCACCATAGTGAGTGCTGGCAGGAGCCAGCACTATTCCTTTGCTCCCACCTGGGTGGGAACAGGCTTTATTTTAGAGCTACTACCAGGTGGGAGCAAATTCTGCACAGCAGAGTGTGGACAGGGTATGTCTGGGCTCTCCCCAACGGTGAACCACAGGGGAGTCCTTGGTGCCTCAGCGTGGCTTGGGGAGGGGACAACACCACCTCTCCTTATTTAAAAAATTGGCCCTGGGGGATGGGTCCCCAGGGACTGGAGAGGTTTGGGGAGGGGGCCTTATGCCTCCTTCTCTTTAATTATGTATCACCCCAGGGAATTGGGTCCCCGTGCACCCACAGGGATTAGGAAGAAGGGGCCACATACCTCTCCCCTTTTTAAGTGATTCACCCTAAGGTGATGATGGGTCCTAGGGCCAGAAGACGCCTTGGGGAGGAGGGCGTATGCCTCCTCCCCTTTAAATTAAAAAAATATATATATATGTGTGTGTATATACATATATATATATATAAATACCTTCCTTTCCCTTCTCCTACACCGCTTGGAACAACCTTCCTCTACACATCAGACAAACCACCTCACTCAGCTTCACGAAGGAACTGAAGACATGGCTTTTCTAATAACCACCTGTAAGGAAATGCCTCCTTGGCATGGTTGCCCCCTGACTTTTTGCCTTTGCTGATGCTATGTTTACAATTGAAAGTGTGCTGAGGCCTGCTAACCAGGCCCCAGCACCAGTGTTCTTTCCCTAACCTGTACTTTTGTATCCACAATTGGCAGACCCTGGCATCCAGATAAGTCCCTTGTAACTGGTACTTCTAGTACCAAGGGCCCTGATGCCAAGGAAGGTCTCTAAGGGCTGCAGCATGTCTTATGCCACCCTGGAGACCTCTCACTCAGCACAGACACACTGCTTGCCAGCTTGTGTGTGCTAGTGAGGACAAAACGAGTAAGTCGACATGGCATTCCCCTCAGGGTGCCATGCCAGCCTCTCACTGCCTATGCAGTATAGGTAAGACACCCCTCTAGCAGGCCTTACAGCCCTAAGGCAGGGTGCACTATACCATAGGTGAGGGTACCAGTGCATGAGCATGGTACCCCTACAGTGTCTAAACAAAACCTTAGACATTGTAAGTGCAGGGTAGCCACAAGAGTATATGGTCTGGGAGTTTGTCCAACACGAACTCCACAGCACCATAATGGCTACACTGAAAACTGGGAAGTTTGGTATCAAACTTCTCAGCACAATAAATGCACACTGATGCCAGTGTACATTTTATTGAAAAATACACCACAGAGGGCACCTTAGAGGTGCCCCCTGAAACTTAACCGACTATCTGTGTAGGCTGACTAGTTTTAGCAGCCTGCCACAAACCGAGACATGTTGCTGGCCCCATGGGGAGAGTGCCTTTGTCACTCTGAGGCCAGTAACAAAGCCTGCACTGGGTGGAGATGCTAACACCTCTCCCAGGCAGGAATTGTCACACCTGGCGGTGAGCCTCAAAGGCTCACCTCCTTTGTGCCAACCCAGCAGGACACTCCAGCTAGTGGAGTTGCCCGCCCCCTCCGGCCAGGCCCCACTTTTGGCGGCAAGGCCGGAGAAAATAATGAGAAAAACAAGGAGGAGTCACTGGCCAGTCAGGACAGCCCCTAAGGTGTCCTGAGCTGAAGTGACTCTAACTTTTAGAAATCCTCCATCTTGCAGATGGAGGATTCCCCCAATAGGGTTAGGATTGTGACCCCCTCCCCTTGGGAGGAGGCACAAAGAGGGTGTACCCACCCTCAGGGCTAGTAGCCATTGGCTACTAACCCCCCAGACCTAAACACGCCCTTAAATTTAGTATTTAAGGGCTACCCTGAACCCTAGAAAATTAGATTCCTGCAACTACAAGAAGAAGGACTGCCTAGCTGAAAACCCCTGCAGAGGAAGACCAGAAGACGACAACTGCCTTGGCTCCAGAAACTCACCGGCCTGTCTCCTGCCTTCCAAAGATCCTGCTCCAGCGACGCCTTCCAAAGGGACCAGCGACCTCGACATCCTCTGAGGACTGCCCCTGCTTCGAAAAGACAAGAAACTCCCGAGGACAGCGGACCTGCTCCAAGAAAAGCTGCAACTTTGTTTCCAGCAGCTTTAAAAGAACCCTGCAAGCTCCCCGCAAGAAGCGTGAGACTTGCAACACTGCACCCGGCGACCCCGACTCGGCTGGTGGCGATCCAACACCTCAGGAGGGACCCCAGGACTACTCTGATACTGTGAGTACCAAAACCTGTCCCCCCTGAGCCCCCACAGCGCCGCCTGCAGAGGGAATCCCGAGGCTTCCCCTGACCGCGACTCTTTGAACCTAAAGTCCCGACGCCTGGGAGAGACCCTGCACCCGCAGCCCCCAGGACCTGAAGGACCGGACTTTCACTGGAGAAGTGACCCCCAGGAGTCCCTCTCCCTTGCCCAAGTGGAGGTTTCCCCGAGGAATCCCCCCCTTGCCTGCCTGCAGCGCTGAAGAGATCCCGAGATCTCTCATAGACTAACATTGCGAACCCGACGCCTGTTTCTACACTGCACCCGGCCGCCCCGCGCTGCTGAGGGTGAAATTTCTGTGTGGGCTTG
Source organism: Pleurodeles waltl (assembly GCF_031143425.1). Taxonomy (NCBI): domain Eukaryota; kingdom Metazoa; phylum Chordata; class Amphibia; order Caudata; family Salamandridae; genus Pleurodeles; species Pleurodeles waltl. The sequence continues at coordinate 354,520,356 of NC_090438.1, forward strand.
TGTCCCCCCCGGTGCCCTACGAAACCCCCCTGGTCTGCCCTCCGAAGACGCGGGTACTTACCTGCAAACAGACCGGAACCGGGGCACCCCCTTCTCTCCATTCTAGCCTATGTGTTTTGGGCACCACTTTGAACTCTGCACCTGACCGGCCCTGAGCTGCTGGTGTGGTGACTTTGGGGTTGCTCTGAACCCCCAACGGTGGGCTACCTTGGACCAAGAACTGAACCCTGTAAGTGTCTTACTTACCTGGTAAAACTAACCAAAACTTACCTCCCCTAGGAACTGTGAAAATTGCACTAAGTGTCCACTTTTAAAACCGCTATTTGTCAATAACTTGAAAAGTATACATGCAATTTTGATGATTTGAAGTTCCTAAAGTACTTACCTGCAATACCTTTCGAATGAGATATTACATGTAGAATTTGAACCTGTGGTTCTTAAAATAAACTAAGAAAAGATATTTTTCTATATAAAAACCTATTGGCTGGATTTGTCTATGCTTAACACTACTCCTTGGATAAGCCTACTGCTCGACCACACTACCACAAAATAGAGCATTAGTTTTATCTATTTTTACCACTATTTTGCCTCTAAGGGGAACCCTTGGACTCTGTGCATGCTATTCCTTACTTTGAAATAGCACATACAGAGCCAACTTCCTACACCACCTCACCGGTATACGCTACTCCTCCCCTGCAGCGCCTTGAGACCCTAATGGTTGCGAAGTTGTGTTTACAAGTACTGATTGATTGATTGATATATATAAAACCTACTGGAGATAGCCAGTAGGTAGTTATAGTTCGAACCTACTTTCTATAGGAAAAGCATTTCTTGTTTTGCCTTTAACTTTGGTGCATACTTTTCAAAACTAGCATGCTAGTCACTTTAGATTCTGTGTGAAGTTTCAGGGTGATTCATCAGGGGGTCGAGAAAAAAGGGCTGAGTCCCAAAATGTGTTTTTCCCCATGCAGTTTCACATAGGGATTTTAGACCTGACTACAGCCTGAAACCCTCGGCTGAATTTGGCAGAATGCTGGCTCTTGGTCCGGAAAGATCCCCTTTTTGTTGTAAATCCTTTCAGTAGTTTTGGAGTTAGGAACGGAAAAAGAAATATAGATTTCTAGGGATGCAAACCCTTCACAGATTCACTTGTGGAGGATCTTCGATCTAAGAGAAAAGCAAGGCCCTGATTCACTGACTTCAACCTGAGTTGAAAGTTGCAGCTGCCATTTTCTTTCTCGCATTGGGCAAGAGGAGGAAAGCCAAAATAATAAAATAAAACTGATATAAGGGGGCCAGGATACAGGTATCCTGACCCCGTTGGAGAGATGGAAGGGTCCCTGAGGGATCCCTCAATGACACAAATTGCTCAAATTATTTTTGGGCTAATCCACAGATCTGCGGATCCACCGTGGTTCTCTAGGTGGCTCCCCATGTAAACTTGTGAAGGCTCCATGGGTCTAAAAAACAATGAAAAATACCCATTCACACACCAAAACATGCTGTGCATGACCAAAGGCTCTCGTTGCAGCTCCCAACAAAAATGGAGCTGCAAGTGCCTCTGGGACATCCACAAAATAAAAACATGCCGGCTCCGACCGATAAATATGATGGGTGTGTGTTGTAATGCCAGCTTGGCCTGAGGGGGCCCTTGGGCTCCCCCTGCTTACCCAAACCAAAATTAAAGATGTGGGTGTCCTGAGCATCGGGGCAACCACAAAAAAAGATTTTGAAAAAAGTAAATAATGAATGAGAATCCAGAGGTGCTCATATATTATTTCTTGCTTGGACAAGGTTTCCCCTTAATGCCTCGGGCTTTTTATGGTGAATTTTGCTTACTGATGGTGCTTCTAGAAGAGGCAGAAGAACCACCAGTCAGACCCAACGGTATCATTGCAGTGCAGGGTGTAATCAACAAAGCGGGGTTCCGAAGTCTCCGCCACCCTACTAATTACAGTATTGTTCTCCCCCAGCCTTTTCATGGCGGTACAACCGCTATGAAAAGGCTGGTGGAGAACAAGTGGAGAATGCCACGGTGGGCCCCTGCACTGCCCATGCCCATGGCAAGGGCTCTGAAGGGCCCCCCTTCCCCGCATCCTTAAAATCCCGCACTGTCTGCTGTGCTTTCCAAGGGTGCTGGTGCCCCCTGCATGCAAGAGCATTGCTGTCGGCTCTATTATGAGCCGGCAACAGTGCTGCTCCACCTTTCCCACTGGGCTGACAGGCGGGAACCTTAGTTTAATTAGAAATGCAGTACGAAAACAGTATTGAAGTCAACACGCCTAATAATAAAAATCGCAAACTGAATTAGAAAAATAGAGTCAATTTAAATAAACAAAAGTACACTAAAAACTCAATAAAGGGAACTGGAGATATGAGTTTTTAAGGTTTTAAGTTTAAATAGCTCCAAAAGAGCTAAGTGCCTATGATAGTATATGGTCACAGTAGACCAGGACCTAGGTACAGTTTGAGGCCCAGCACAATGGATCACAAGTTCTGATTCAGCAAGCAATATTGCCCGGGGAAGGATTTTATTTTAAGACTTAGGGCCTGATTATGACCTTGGTGGATGGGATACTCCGTCACAAAAGTGATGGATATCCCGTTCACCATATTACAAGTTCCAATATATCCTATGGAACTTGTAAAACGGCAGGGGGATATCCATCTCGTTTGTGACAGAGTATCCCATCTGCCAAGGTCGTTATCAGGCCCTTAGTCTCCAAAAGCCAAGACAGAATCTCTCAGCGGGGCAAGGTGGCCGACTGTATCTGATGAGGGTTCCACAGGATCAGATGACTTCTCAATGAAAGTGACACTAAGCAGGATTTGCCGCTGTAGAAATGTTACAAGTGGGAAAACCTGTTTCTTCAGACCAGCAAAGTCACACCTTCACCAGTTCAACTCTGGTGGTTAGTTAGATTCCTCCAATGGCTGGAAGTCCCATAACTTTGCAATGGTAAAACCCTTTTCTTCATTTCTTCACCTAAGGCTCCCAGACTTCAGAGGGCTGTTAGGAATTCAGGGCTTGGTTAAGAGGAGACCTAAGGGTCCATTGCAGGTCCAGTTGTGACTAGGCAACTGGCCATCCACAAACAACAGGACCCTTCAGCTTATTATGTTCTCATACCCACCCAAGAGGTAAGCCCACTTAACCAGAGAGTCCACTTCTTTGTTCTGGGGTCAGGAGAGTGCAGGTCCAGTCCTTCATAGCTCCTCTCAGTTAACAGCAAGCAGCGTTCAGTCTTCTTCTGATCTTCTGCTGGTACAGAAAAGTGTTCAGAGGAGCGTGTTTTGAGTGTTACATCTATGGTTGGTACTAGCTAATAAGTGTGGTGACTCCTGCCTTTTCCCTAACCAAAAGTGTAAAAGGTCCCAGGGGCATGGCTCCCACTTCTTCAACAGTTCCAGTTTTCTCCACAGCAAACAATCCCACAGTGCACCTTACTCATAAAATCCATGAATGGGAAACCCCTTCCCCCTTGTGCAGGGCCTGTGTGCCCACCCAAGGGTATGTCCAGGAAAAAGAGTAGCTCCCCTCCTTTGTGCTCACTCAAAACTGGGTCTCAGGACAGCTTTCCTACACTGGGCTTGGATCCAGCCTCAGGCGTGCCTTGTGAATGCAAAGAATCAACACAAAGCGAGAGACTGTTATTTACAGTGTTTGTTTGAATAAAATATGCCCTTGCATCATATATTGATCAAACAATGATGTGAGGGCACATTCTATTCTAAATTTTAACACAAAATGATGGATTTACATTTTTGCCTAGCTATGTGTAATTTCATATGTTTCAAAATGTAATGTAAAACCAAAGCAATTTTTGTGAATTACACACACCCCTGGTTTTTAGGCTGCTGCATTTAGGCTACACATAGTAGGCCTGAAGCCATGTTTTACAGGACCACATTGTAGATAGTACAATATGTGTTGCATTCCACAGATGACACTTAACTTCCAGGCCCTGTATAATATGCACCATATGCTAGGGACTTGTAGGCAAGTCAGGAATATGGCAGTTTAAAATTTTTTTTAAGGGGGAGCCCAGGCACTCTACCCCTGTAGCAGTTCACAGAGTTCTAAGTCAAGCAAAAGTAAGGTCACGGTTCGATGTTGCCATCTTGGCTTTTGATGACAGCTTGATCACCTTATGGAGCTTTTTTCCAAAAATGCTCCATACTTCTCCAGAATTCTGGATATTTTTTCAGAAGGCATGTTTGGGGTCTTGATGTGTCCACAAACTTAATCCAAGGTTACAGAAGGTCTGAGCTGCTCCTTGGGAGTTGGGACTACAATTGCCACAATGTACCTGGTCAAATCCTGAAAAGTCCAGTAGGCGCTAGTCAACTGGGCTCTTCTTACAGGACTTGATATGGGGGAAACTTGGTAGCACCTTTGACGTGTTGCTGACAGGCAGTCCACTTCTACATCTTGAGAAGCAGAGCAAAGTCCTTTTTGTGGTGAAGTCAAGAGTGTGCAACAGGTGCAGTCCTTCAGAGTGCAGTCCTTCTTGGAGCAGACCAGGGGTTCAGCAAGTCAGGCTTTCTTCTTTTGATTTCTTCCAACAGGGATCCGAGTTGCTGGGCAGCTCTTCCATTTTTATCCAGATTTCTGGGATGGCAAGCAGGGGGGCACCCATGAACAATGGGGCACAGGGCTGTGTCAGCTTCTGTGATGATCACTTCCTGCAAAGAGTGGCACATTTAAATTCCAGAAAACACTCTTTCTCAAAAATTCAAGATGGAGAAACTCTCTCCTGGAGGTTCAGGTCTGGCTAAGTCAGTTCACAGGTGTGGCTAACTTTTCCTTACACTCCCCTTCCAGCCCTCTCCTAATCTAATTGCAGAGACTCTCATCTGGCTAGGGTTATAGGAAATTGGGGTAGTCTGCTTTCTGTACAAAGCATCTTTCCCTCCTTTGAAGACCAGTTTTGCCATCCAGCCCCTTTCCTGATCTGGCATGTGCTGCTGCAGTTCTCCTCCCACCAGATGGTTCCTTTGTCCCAGCCTAGGCCATTTCATTTCTCATTAAGGTAGCTTGGCTCAGCTTGTCAAAGGCTGAACAATCAGGAAAGCTGCTACTGAGCTGAGTTTAGGTAACGTTAGGAAAGACTTCTAAAACTCTTTTCCTGTAATAGTTATAATAAATCTAACATTGGTAAGTTGCTGGATTTGTTCAATCTAAATATTAATTTGATACATTGAATGGCATTGTTAGCTAATTCCTATCAAAAGTAAGACTTGATTAATTTTAAATAAAGGATTCCATGTTAGCCTATGGAGCTAATGCACTACATTGGAGAGAAATTAAATTACCAGTTTTTCCCTCATCAGGGTGTGTAAAACAAATGTTAAAATGTCCATGTTTATAATTACACTGCACACTACCCTGGGGGCACCTAGGGGACACGTTAGGGGTGTGCTATATGTACACAGAAGGTGGTTTAAGACTTTGGAAGTACTTTCAATTCCAAAGTCAATTTTGGGCTTATTTTTAAGCAGCCATGAAGGCAGGACTGCCTTCCAATAATGACATTAGGCACCACAGCATGCACCCACAAATGCTTTCACTACACCGGGGTCCCTAACCCAACACACCCTACCATATACCAGAAACTTACAGGTAGGTTGTCAGAGCCAATTATAATTATGCCTACTTACCATAAACCTTTTAAACTGAGCACTGGCCGTGGGCATGGGAAGCAGAGCCAGGGCACAGTCAGAGTCTGTAACCACAAGTATCAGTCAAAAAAGTGTGGTGATCAGGGCCAAAAAGGTGCCTTCATCACACCTCCTCTTTACAGGGCTAATATGTGAAATGTAATGTATATATGTGAAACCCTAACATCAAGTTCAGTATTGTTCAAATAACATAATTTCACTCTCCAATATTAGTGAGAATCCTGCCATGCAAACACAAACTAGTATGCTGCTAAAATGTTTTCCTGCATACAGGTCTGTCTCTGTAACCAATGGCTCAAGTACTAAAATGTGCTTTAAAGAAGTGAAGAGGCAGAAAATGCTGTACTTAAAGTACCACTCCTGCAGCTGGGTTGAATGTAGGAATAAATTTGGCTCAGACAGGCTTTCCTGGGGAACTCCCTGACAATCCTGGTGCTCAGACTGCATTTTTGTGGGTCATTACTAGTATTAGAGTTCCACACACTACACACATATTCATAACCTCAGTCTCCTGAAACTCTACCCAAGAGGCCGTTTCTTATCTTCTTCACTGTTTCTTTCCATTGATTCATCTGTGTCTGTGGCCATCAATGCTTTGGCAACCTTTATAACTGTGAACTTCATCTTGGACCCTCTTCTCACCATGACCAAGCAAGTCAACGCCGTGTCCTCCGCCTGCTTCCTCATCCTCTGCATGCTCCGCAAGATCTTCCGCTGGATCCCCGCCGACACTAGAAAAACCATGACCCACGCCCTCGTCACGAGCCGCCTGGACTACGGCAACACCCTCTACGCCGGGACCACAGCCAAACTCCAAAATCGCCTGCAACGCATTCAAAACGCATCGGCACGCCTCATCCTCGACGTACCCCGCAACAGCCACATCTCCGCACACCTGAGACACCTTCATTGGCTCCCAGTCAGCAAAAGGATCACCTTTCGACTTCTCACCCACGCACACAAAGCCCTCCACAACAAGGGACCGGAATACCTCAACCGACGCCTCAGCTTCTACGTCCCCACCCACCTCCTCCGTTCCTCTGGTCTCGCACTCGCTGCCTTCCCTCGCATCTGCTGCTCCACGGCGGGTGGGAGATCTTTTTCCTTCCTGGCGGCCAAGACCTGGAACACCCTCCCCACCAGCCTCAGTACCACCCAGGACCACCCCGCTTTCCGGAGACTCCTAAAAACCTGGCTATTCGAGCAGCAGTAACCCCCCCCTTTCCCCTAGCGCCTTGAGACCCGCACGGGTGAGTAGCGCGCTTTATAAATGTTAATGATTTGATTTGATTTGATTTGAATTGTTTTGTCATTTTCCATACCATAATTTCTTCATGCTATGTTATTTATTTTAATCAGTTTTTGTTGTAAGGGAGATTATTTTCCTATGGTTCCTTTGACCATACAAGCTGTTTTTATATATTTTGTTACAAATATTAAATTTCCATTCAAAATTAAATGTTGGGTGTTAATCTCAACAGTGGAACCTTTGACAATACAAGCTGTTTTTATGTTTTCCCGATTATGAAATGTCCATTCAAAATCAAATGTTGTGTGTTAATCTCAACAGTGCATGTAGGAATGTGTATGAGAGGAAGATGCATGTTTGTGAAGGAAATGAGTGGTGTCTTGTTTCATGAATGTGTTTACTGTGTTTGTATGAATATTGTCTCTGTCTTTAACTGATTTTGTGAAAGGAGTGATGAATGAGTGTGTGTTGTGGTGTGAGACCACATAGGGGACTATATTTGTGCCTGGAAATGAATGGACCAGATTCAAAAACTGACTTCTTCAGTACATAAAGTAATATAGAACGTAGTAGTACTACTCATATATTTTAAAATACAACTCACAAGCCTAAGGCCAGAGACCACCACCTCTCCTATCCTTTCTGTGAGGAGATTTTCGCTACAGTGGCAAGAGCTCCTCACACTTAGATTTATGATTTATCAGCAGTTACTGAAGGGAACAAGAGCATTGGTGGAAAATTGGGACTAAGGCCCTCATTACAACTTTGGCGGGCGGCGGAGGCCGCCCGCCAAAGTTGCGCGTCGTGAATACCGCACCGCGGTCGGAAGACCGCGGCGGGTATTCAGAGTTTTCCCCTGGGCTGGCGGGCGACCGCCAAAAGGCAGCTCGCCAGCCCAGGGGAAAACTACCTTCCCACGAGGACGGCGGCTCGTAATCGAGCCGGCGGAGTGGGAAGGTGCGACGGGTGCAGTGGCACCCGTCGCGTATTTCACTGTCTGCAATGCAGACAGTGAAATACAAAGTGGGGCCCTCTTACGGGGGCCCCTGCAGTGCCCATGCCATTGGCATGGGCACTGCAGGGGCCCCCAGGGGCCCCACGACAAGCCATACCGCCATCCTGTTCCTGGCGGCCGAACCGCCAGGAACAGGATGGCGGTATGGCTTGTCAGAATCCCCTCGGCGGCGCAGCAAGCTGCGCCGCCTTGGAGGATTCAAACGGGCCACGGGAAACTGGCGGGAGACCACCAGTTTTCCTGTTCTGACCGCGGCGTTACCGCCGTGGTCAGAATGCCCTGCGGGGCACCGCCAGCCTGTCGGCGGTGCTCCCGCGTGCCGCGGCCCTGGCGGTTCTATACCGCCAGGGTCGTAATGAGGGCCTAACTATTGCTAAATAGGAGAGGGGTTTAGGGAAATTTAATGACCGCTTTAAAAGGGACATGCTAAAACAAAAGAGTAAGATAATTACAATAGTTTGATTTTTAAAATCATTTATCTATCTATCTATCTATCTATCTATCTATCTATCTATCTATCTATCTATCTATCTATCTATATGAATCTATCCATACATATAGATAAATATAGATATATAGAAATATGTGTATTCACTAAAAACTCCAAACTAATGTTATAGTTAGATAAAATGTTCAGTAACAACGTAATGTTTTAAACTCTAAAAAACACAGAAGTTCATCTGTTATACTTTCTCAAGCAACTATAACTCATGCCCTAAGGTAACTATAACTCCCACCCCTGCCATGCACAGTTTCCTCCTCAACAATTACACTGCAGATATTGCAGTGATATTATCAGTGATGTCATAGAAGATGTTATGAGTAAAGTAATATGTGGGGTAATTAGCAGTGCATGTTGAGGGCGCAATTTATAGTTACCTTAGGACACGAGTAATAGTTACATGAGATAACTATAATTATAACTAGTGAATTTCTGTGGCTTGTAGAGTCTAGAAAATTACATTGTTACTAAACATTTCACCTAACTATAACATTACTTTAACCTTTGTTTTTTTCATTGAATTCCTAGGATTTTTTATAACATAAAAAAATATTTAATTATTGTACATAAATCCATCCCTCTCTGCCATGCACGGCCTCTACCCATGCCGCAGTGGGAGGTTGGCTGCAGGGCCTGGCCTGCAGCCAGTCCCTACAGCCAACCCTGCACATGCAGCCAACCTCATGTTGCACACCGCCTTTCACTGTGCACAATGAGGGGATGGCCACCAGACCTTGCCTTCAGCTTGGCAGGTCATATTGCAATCATAAAAATGGTGGTCCTTCCCCATTTTTCTAAACATACCTATCCCACTCACTAACCAATTATTTTTTAATATGCTGGTAGACATAATTTTAAGACTCTTCGGGGCAGGCAAACAACCTCAGATTGGTTGCGACACACTGATTCTCACTTACGAAAGGGGAAGTTTCGAAGTCCTGCATCTGCATTTGTACTATTTAGCATCTTAGTGCCAATACCCTCACCATTGGTTCCATGCCGATATGTGCATCCGATATTCTAAACCTCAAATTGACCAGGCCTATCCTCTACTAATAAATTATATCCTACCAGTGGGGCTACTCCTAGTCCCCGCAGATATACAAACTCTCTCAACCACTAGCTGGGCTCAGAAGAAACTGCTTTGCTTGCTGAGGGGTAAACTGTTGCACTCCCCCCTCACTACCCCTAGCATACAATCAATGGTTTCCAAAAATGTAGAAAGGTTAGTCACCTGCACAGTGTTGCTGCATGCTCTTCATACTTTTGGTGACCTTTTCCCAGATGGTCATGTAATTTGGTTACCAGAAGGTTTTATAAGAAAACTTTTTAGTTAAATATGAGTGAAGAGTGGACTTTAAAGTGGTTTTCAAATGAATTGGCTGAAAAGGAGTGTGCATGCAGAGGGGCATGGCAGACAACGCATGCCCGGGTGGCCTCATCCACAGTCAAGAGTGGATCCAGGAGCCAACCATCTACCCGACAAGCTGCCATCGGAAATCACTAGGCCATGGTCCCTGCCCACCAGAACAGGCTGGACTAGAGGCTAATACACCCTTCCCACCACATCCCAGCTTTACTCTTTGAGTAGTGCAGTAAAGTATAGTTTTTCAGTGAGTTCTGTGCAGCAGTGGAGTTCCCCAACCCTTCACAGTTGCAATTAGTATCAGAAAAGGACTACCTGGTTCTTTCTTTCAGAGTAGGTCCTTAAAGCTTAGGCAATGCACCAGGAGATGTTGGAATGCAGGAGCACAGGAGTTGTGAGAGAGTTGCACGGGTGCATCCTTTAGAGTACTAGGCACTGGTGGGCCCTTCTCTCTAGTGGAAGTGGCTGACAGTAGGCGGTGGTGGTTTGCCGGTGTCATCGGTGGCCTGCCTCCAGTTTAGCTGCCTCAGGTGTCACTGTTTAGGAATCACTGACTGTGAACTATTAAATACTGAATACTCAGTCTGCCTGGAGCATCCTTACTACTTTCCTCTTCCTCTTGGCCAATGCCCCTCCTTTGTCCCTGAAGTAGAGACATTTGGTTCATTAAGAGTTTAGGAAGGAACTGAGTGATGGGCAGAGAAAACTTCTCTTCAGTGGGGGCATCCATTTCTTCACTTGGATTTTGGATCATGACATTTTTGCTTAAAGGCTTTCAGCCACAAGTGTGATCTCAGCTAGGATCAAATGCTGCCTTAGGAATATATTGATTGAAATGCACACAAGAAACCCATTACTTTGAAAGCTTGTACGGCAAGGACAACCAGGGCCAAAGCAATTCTTGGCAAAAGAAAACAGGGGAACTCCGTTTCCATAAACCTGGTATTGCTGCAATATTATTAAAAGCCCCTTCCACAGCAGCTAAGTGAACTGTGAACAATCAAGCACCCCCCCCTGCAGGAATAAGAAAGTATTATAAACCCCAAAAGACCCAAACACTTGATCTTGGAAACATCAGTTCCCTCCCAGGAACACCAAACCATGAGGACAATCAAGAACAGCACCACCATAGTCAGAAAATAAACCGGTGCTAACTAACAGGCCTTTCATTCAGGAGGAGAAAGCTGCCATAGATGTGGGTGGTAACTCTTATACATTACCAAAAGAAGATATTTGATTTCCCCTCTTGCCCCAGGAAGGAGCTCAAAACACCCTTAAGGAAGCCATCCTTAAAGACAACTTGAAAAAGGGAATCACCCCAAGAGGAGACTATAGGCATCTAGACAGCATGTCTGATCACCAAGTTGCAAAATCCTTGGCTGTGGGCTAGAAAACACAATCTCTATGGCCCCATCCCAAGAAATTAAAATATTGCCCATCCCAATGCTTAAGCCTCCACAAAGAATTTTAGTGGCAAATGAGGAACTCCCTCAGGAAACTGCTGCATCGATGAATATTCATGGTATCAGTAGTGACCAAGCCCTGATTGATTGAATGTCGACATCATTACCTCCCTTAGCATGTCTATTGGTGAGCCATTACAAGTCACAAGGCTAGAAATATTTAATAATGGGATGGCACATATGTCTCCTTCTACAATGAATACAAATAGAAAGCATCATGTAACTCTAGAGCAGCATTACATCTTGGGCGAGAAGATTAACAAGGTAATGAACCTGTTTGTTACCCCACTTCAAGACCAATCCTTCACAGATCTAATTGGAAGCTCATTTGAATAACTGGCTATAAGTGGACATCAAGGCAAGAACCCACCACCTCCAAGGGCGCAGCGACCATTGTAAACCCCCCAATTTCTCTGTCAAGCAAAATATGTCTTTCAGAGAAGTCCATCCATGATTTCCATATCTTCCAGTGGATGCAGGAGAAAATGCAAGCATTTTCACATGGCATTGGGCTGGTGAAGGGCTATAGACAACACTCTAACAACTATGGGCCAGGACGCCATAATCCGTGCTGACAAACTAGACACACAAATACTCATGTTACAATCACTAATGAATTACATCCAAAATATGGACAGTCAGATAGACAACTCTCTTACTATGAAAGCTCAACAACTAGTGGGCAAAACATCCATCCAAGTAAATGCTCACTTCTTTTAGAGAGGATTTTGGCTTTGCCAGGGATAATGTTAGATTTAGTAAAAGAAAACAATTCAAGTACCTAACTCCAGGCTAAGATCCAACTTTGAAACACTGGACACCAACGTCAGAGTGTTACCCTACCAGCTCCACATCTGATCTGTCCCAACAAGAACAATTCTTGGAAGTATCAAAATCCTTTAGCCACCTATTTAAAGAGGGCAAAGGCAGTTCCTGAGCTGAATTCATTAAATTCAACTAGTAGATAATTACCCATGAACAAGCTCTTGAAGAAGAATAGAAAACGTCTGTGGAAGTTAAACAAAATACAAAAATACCAGATAAAATTAGATAAAAAATGTACACTATTTTTGAAAATCCGCTGCAAGGGAACAACATAATGATTACAAGTCAAATTAAGGAAAAGTTAATGGGCAATGGCAGCATTACATCAAATAGGCTACAACCTCCTCTTGAGGACTCAAAACCTGTCCCAAGCAGTGAAATTATCAATCTCACAAAGAACACGGCCTGGGACGATGAGGTAAAATGACATCAAGTGAGCACTCCAAAAAGGATGATGACCACCGCAGCTCAGACAAAGGAAGCCACTGTTATACCTTTGGAGCTGAGACTAATTGTAAAAGCACAGAATTGGCCAAACAAAGGAATGGGAGGAAATTTATCCTGCAGAACTCTGTGGAAACATACAGTATTGACCAGCTGTCACAATGCATTCATCTCACCAAAATGAACTGTCCCGGTAAAAAATTATGTTCATGTTGCCTGCATTAAAAGCACCCAAAAAGCAACAGTCATTTGATTCTCTCTGTTAAATACAAACGCATTTAATAATTCCAACAATTTGGATTCCAGAGTCAGGCTTGGTTGGATTGAAAGACCCAGCTCCAAGACCCCGCTTGCAAAAGTTCAAGAGCACTCTTTCCTTCACACAGGCTCGAAAGGTAGCCTTGACCACAAATTTGCTAGTGTGTCTGGAGGGACATGGTGCACAAAGGCAAATTTGGACAGCACACCTCTCTCCAAAAAGCAAGACTATGAGTACCAGCAATAGCTGATCCTTGAGGCGGCTCTTTTTTTCACCTTGAATATACTTCCTGCAGACACAAAGACATTCTGAATAGACAAAATGTACTTAAACTTCTTTCTGCCCTTCCTGGCCAGGATACTCTTGAATACAAAGATCTTGATTACGTCACATTTGTCCCGGGGACAGAGGATCACTCTAAGGAGGCCATTTAAGTGATGTTCAGTGAAGCTGAGATAGCAAAGACGCATGGAGAGGTCCTCCTAAATACTGGCATAATGGGGGATCGGCATTATTAAAGTAAAAAAACTAAAATATTCATGGATCCTGGCCAAAATCAGTTATCGTAACGAGCAGTAGGAATCTGTCCTTTGCTGTTCAAGGGGCCCACAAAGCATAGGGTCAGTAATAGAGCTGATTCAGATAAAGAAGGAGGTTGCTGCCACTATGCATTGAAAGGCAATAAACTACCATGTGAATCAAGACAATACTAACCCCCACAACATCACTTTCTCCTACCACACTTTTGGACTGCAATTCTGTTAATGAAATAACCAAGGTCTAAATAACCTCATGTCTAACACTGACACCATGGAAGAAATTAGTAAAAAGATATAGGGCCTGATTCTAACTTTGGAGGACGGTGTTAAACCGTCCCAAAAGTGGCGGATATACCACCTACCGTATTACGAGTCCATTATATCCTATGGAACTCGTAATACGGTAGGTGGTATATCCGCCACTTTTGGGACGGTTTAACACCGTCCTCCAAAGTTAGAATCAGGCCCATAATATGTCTGCAAGAGACATGGCAGTCGGTGGCTACAATATGGCAGGAATACTTGGAATTTATCACAGGACATGAACCATCTGTCAAAGTAGGTCATTCTGTCAAAGGGGGGCTACTTAAGAATGCATGAACACCAACGCACACAACAGCAAGGAGCTCTTCACCATAGTAATTCACAAACCCCCGAAACTGACACCTCAGACATACCCCCTCTCATGACCTCTGCAATTACCTTGCCACCTTTTTCTCCCCAGAAAATCCAGGACATATATGAAGAATTCAAGAACAAAATCCCACACCCACTGCCCACCAGCAACAACAACAGACCCCATACCGCACCAGATCCTGAAGCATTGGGACCCTATCTCCAAAGAAGACACTCTGAAACTCATGACGTCCATCCACTCAGGTGCACCCTCAGACCTGTGCCCACATAACATTTTCAACCTGACCAGCATCACCAGCACACCAGAGCTCTGCTGGACTATCAACCTCTCCATCAAAACAGCCACCTTCTCATCTGACTGGAAGCAGGCAGAAATCAACCCACTCCTAAAAAAAAAAACGCCGACCAAGGGATTTGAAGAATTACAGACCCATCTCTCTGCTCCCCTTCCCAGCCCAGGTAACTAAAAAGGCCATCAACATGCAACTAATGGAGTTCCTTGAAGCAATCCAGGTCCTAGATCCTTCTCAGTCCAGATTCAGGAGCAACCACAGCACCGAAACAGCCCTCCTCGCAGCCACGATGATAGCTGTGCCATACTGGACCACACAGACACGGCCGCCCTCATCATCCTTGACCTCTCCACCGTGTTTGACACAGTCTCCCACTCTATTCTCCACACCAGTCTCAATAATGTAGACATCCACGGTAAAGCATTGGAATGGATTTGATCCTTCCTCACCGGAAGAACTCAGAGTGTCAGACTCCCACTGTTCACCTCGGCATCCAAAGTAACTTGCTGCGGAGTACCACAGGGATCCTCACTAAGCCTGACCCTCTTCAATATCCACCTGGCCTGCTCGCTAAAATCGTCAGACAGCACAGACTAAACATTGTATCCTACTCCGACGATATCCAAATGATCCTCTCCTTGACCAATGACCCAACAACATGAAAGAGAAATTTCCATGATGGAATGAGAGCAGTCTCCACCTGGATGGAAACCAGCTGCCTCAAACTCAACTCAGACAAGACAGTGATCCTCGTAATCAGCTCTACCCCCTCTGCCTGGGATGACTCCTGGTGGTCAACTGCCCTAGGAAATTCGCCCATCAACACCGTCTCATTGTCTTGCTTCCACACCTCGTGCCTTCATCAGAAGATTTTTAAGTGGATCCCCTCTGAGACAAGAAGGACGGTCACCCACATGCTTGTCAGCAACACACTAGACTACGGCAACACACTCTACACTGGCATTACTAAGAAGCTCAAAGAAGACTACAGAGGATCCAGAATGCAGAAGCAGGCTCATCCTGGATATCCCCCACCACAGCCACATCTCTGCCTACCTCAGAGACCTGTACTGGCTCCAGGTCAGCAAATGCATCACTTACAAGCTACTGACATACACTTACAAGGCACTGCACAACATAGGACCAGCCTACTTCAACAACGTCTTGACCTTCTACACAACCTCCAGGCAGCTACGATCCTCCTAACACACCCTCCCCACCATCCCCAGAATCAGGAAAAGCACAGCTGGAGGCAGATCCTTTGCTTATCTTGTAGCCCAGGCATGGAACACACTCCCACTCAACCTCAGACTGGCCACCTCGCTGAAGCCGTTCAGGAAGGATCTCAAGACCTGGCTTTTCAAGTGAAAAGCACATCCACAACAGTGCCTTGAGACCCCATGGGTGACAAGTCTGCCTTTATAAGTGATTGAATGATTAATTTATTCCTCTGTAGGTGTCTCCATTCTGATACACAAAACCCTGGCCCTTGAGGTAAAAGAGCTCGCAAGCATCCTAAGGGCATTCATTTTTGTGAAAGTACAGCTGCAAATGAAGGGCATTGCATGAATGGACCTCCAATTGTTTTTGGAAGTATTTAAATAAACTCAAAACAGCCCAAGAAAATAACTGCTACAGGAGAAATCATTAAAACCAATAAAATCCTAAGGTAACATTACGGTGCATTCATGTGGGTAATGGCAAGTGATTTCAATATGTACCTACTAAGAACAGTGGAAGCCTTCATATGGCAACAGGAGGAAGGCATCCCTTGGCACATCCTGCAGATAGCCTTGGGGAAAATCAAAAAGGAAAAGGCAGAGAAAAATTGCCAACGCTCTTAACTTGTTGGGTTAAAGAACCCTCAATGGCAGAGGCACCTTGAATCAACCTGCATCTTGCACTTATATCTCAAGCTCTAGTTCCTCCCTAATTGATTATATTTGGGTTTCCTCACAGAATTTCCACCAGGTAAGCAACTTCCAACTGCAACATAGTTTGATCAGTGACCATGCAAGATTAATCTGCTCTCTCTCCAGGACAACCACCAGAGTCCCACAAATTCAAACAATTGGCATCCAGGGGGGCCTCTGCGGCTTCAAAGAATAAAACAGTTTTCAATGCCAAAAACTGAAGAATGCTCTAAAAAATAAGGGGAAGGGAGCAGTCATCTTCACCTCCACTCTCGTCTTTGTTTATGGAACCGCTACTTAACGTGATTGTCACCAAGGAGGGAGTTATGGGATTTAGGCAAGCAAGCAATCAAATCCCTGAATTGAGAGCTTTTCAACAAAAAGTGAAGAAAAACAGAAAAAAACCACAGCAACAGAATCATCCATCAGGAAAGAAAGATATTCTGAACGCGAGGGAGGCCTACGGAACAAACGTAGGGGAAATTGCTAGACAAATGAAGACAAGAGGTGGATCGAACTCCATGAGGCTTCAAAAACAAGGAATTCCGAAATTGGAGATGGGTCCAAAAATTATCAAATGGAAACAACTTGAAGATTACTCCATCCATTTCAGCATCTAAGTGGACTGAATACATTTTAAATCTGTCTAAAACTGCAATTGGGGGACCTGGCCTTGACCCCCCGTTGGTTGACAAATGTGGTCATTCTCGTGGAAATCGTGATCAATGGGGTTAGGGCATGATTGGTAAAGATATCATCAGCCTAATACTTGCTTCTTTTTGATCCTTAGGGGCCCTGAGACCAAATGGTCTTCACACCAGAATATTTAAATCTGTAATTGAGGAATGGGCTTCTTTATTAAGCCCCCATTTCAGCAACTGTGTCCTGTCAAATGATGTACCGGAGAGTTGGAGAAGCTCCATATTAACTTTGATTCACCAAAAAAGCACAAACAATCAACAGCCATCTTCAGGTTAATTGCCCTTCTTGACACTGATGGCAAATGCTTTGCCAAAATCTTGAATAATGAGTTAGAAGAATGGGCCACCTCAAAGGTTTGAATTCCCATCACTCAGTTGGGCTTTAGACATGACCATGGCACTTAGGATAATCTGATCATTCTATCCTCTCTGATCAAGGCCACTACCATAAAAGGCGTCCCTCCACTGTAAGCACTATTTGTCGATTTCACCACTACATTCAATAAAGTTGACAGATCAAGACTCTGGCTGAAGTTTCAAATCTGTGGTATCTCTGAAAACCTACTGAGAGCTATCATGAGC
The DNA here is from genome assembly GCF_031143425.1 of Pleurodeles waltl. Taxonomy (NCBI): domain Eukaryota; kingdom Metazoa; phylum Chordata; class Amphibia; order Caudata; family Salamandridae; genus Pleurodeles; species Pleurodeles waltl. Next base: position 354,537,825 of record NC_090438.1, read on the forward strand.
TCTATACTAGGACTCGGTGAAAGTCAAAATATCAGCAAATAGAGTTACAGCGGAAAAGATTTGGAACAATAAGGGTCTAAAAAAGGAGGGCGTCTTAGCCCCCCTTTTATTTAATCTCTATTTGCCTGACATAAATGATGCACTAGCCTCAGCCTTAACCTCCCCCCCAAATTTGTGGGCACCCACATCCATCCCTATGCCTATGATAATCTACCATTTGATTATACAACAGTGGGGCTTCAACTATCCTTGGGGGCATTCTTATTGTATTGCAAGGAAAATAAACTATTAATAGTCAGTCATTTAAGAATGAATATCATGATTCCTGGAGTGTAAGCATAAAGAAATTCAACAAAGTCAAATTTGCCATAATGACGCACCACTGGAGCAAGTATCAAGCATAAATCATTTTGGCATCTATTTGGCTTGCACCAAGCACAGCTGTCTATCTTAAAAGAAATCTTCCTGCCCATGATCATGAGCTTTAAAAAATTGTTTAAAAAGATCAGCGTCCCAGACCTTACGGGCATTTTCAAAGTAAGCCAACCTTAACTGATGGCTCACTAATATTCATAGATCATCTCACCACATGTCTGGACATATCCCAAACCCGATGCTACAGACACCTATTCCAGCTTCCAGATGCAACCCCTTAATCACAAATACAGCTGGAATTCGGACTAGGTAAACAATCATGCTGAAAGCTTGATTTTTTGATTATTTCTCTAAACCTAAGGCGGCCCCCAAAGGATCTCCCAAAGAGCTAATAAGGTCAGGCTTCCAGGACATCAAGCTCCAATGGAAGCCCTACGTCAGGGACTCAATTGAACTTCTGGATGCACAGAGTCTCTTAGAACAAAGTCTTCCACCAAAACTAACCTCCAAAATCCATGTAAAAAATGCAAAAACAAAATCGGGAGATGAAGATAGGCAAGAGCTGGCCTCTAAAGGCTCATGCAGATCTGTGTGTAGCTTTTTGTCAAGATCATGGGAAAGCCTCTTACTTATTCAGCCCTATGAAACTTGCCTTCAGAAAAGAACTTATGAGGCTGAGAAGAGGACTAATACCCCTAAAAGAATGCACATTTTTGTGTTTAAAAGGCTCTTGCAATTACAACTGCTGACTGTGCAAATTAAAGCAAGTTGTATGTCTTTTCCCTAGCCTGAAAAGTTTAAGGTGATACTGCCTAAAGCCAATATTCCAACATTTGGTCATGAATCAATGCAACAAAGCTATTACTGCACGTTTGAGCGGAGTAAATGCACAGCTCTCAGCTTGGTTTGTGAAATGTTTTAGGAAGCCCTTAAGTTATTGAACTCACAAAGCCTAATGAAGTTGCTCAGGGAAGCCCTTTATTTATTGAACTCAAGGCCGGTGGGTTATAAAAGTCATAGGTGGCAACCTTGGTCAGGATCAGTGCATGTTTTCCCACTTATAAGGAGTCAAAGAAAAGTTACCACCTGTTTTTGTTGCTTAGAGAAACTTCACAGTACACTTTATTAATTGGTCTACAATCTAGCTGGGACATTTATTTGAATAAAGTTGTATAACTTTATCCCTTTCCCACTTTTGGCCATGACTAGTGTGTGTTAGGTTGGGCAGGCCCCTTGCCACTGTAAAATGCATTTCATGAAATTTATTAGACATGTTTTTGAAGCCCAATGAAACTGCATAGTGCTCTTTAATCACCAGCCTATAACCTTGCTTTCCCATGTTAGTCAGGATTAGTGCGAGTTAGGTCTGGTAGGCCCCTGATACTGTAAAATGCACAACTCCACTGACCTTCTGGTCAGTGTTTGCCGCTTCCTCCTGCATGGCTCCATCTGCTGCTGCCACCACAACTGATATCCACAAAAGCCTGCCAGTTCTGAGATCGAGGCCTGCCTCAACCCACAGGCACCCGCCTGCGCCTCTTCGTTAGTGGTCTAGTGGTCATCTGGTTCTGTCTTTTGCTGCTTTTTCTAAGTTTTTCCACTCTTTCTCTTGTTTTCTTTGCCACTTTTCTACTTTTTCTGCACCTTTCCTCTTTGTCACTTTCCTGCGCTACCTTCCCTGCTGCTGCTTCCCTGAGGGTGTGCCAAAGGCAAGCCCATCTTTGCCCATCTGTGCCTGGACCGCGCCCTGTGCCATGGACCCTGGGTCTCACCTCCTCCATCAGTTTGACTCCAACACTCTTCACATCCTCAACCAGGGAAGATCCTCAGCCTGCCACCTAGCGGTCCCAAGGAACACTCATAGACCCTTCTTGTGCCGCTCATGCTCCTGCACCCTTCACTGACCACCACGTAATCCCTCACCAAGCCCAGACAGCCACCTCAAGTGAATCCTCCTCAACACTCGCTCCCTCATCACGCATGCACTGGAAGTCTGGGACCTCCTTATTATTGACTGCCCGGACATCGTCTTCCCAATGTAAACCTGGATCACCCTCACCTCGGCCCCAGACATTGCATGGCCATCCCAGACAACTACATAGTCATCCACAAGGACTGAAACAACCAACCAGGAGGTGGTATTGCCATAGTGTAAAGGAATACTCTCCCTCTGACAACCACCGAGTCACAGAATCAGCCAACCCATGAATACCTACATTTCCAGATCCAGACCAACCCCAACTCCTCCCTCCATGGCATGCTCGTGTACAGACAACCCAGTCCCCGACCTCAATTCAGCAAAGCCATTGCTGACCTTGTTGCCCTCCAAGCACTAGCCTCTACAGACTACATCCTACTCAGCAACCTCAACTCCCTCCTTGAAATTCATGATGACCCCAACACCACAAGTCTCTTTGACAACCTCCCAATACAAGGCCTCAAACAACTTGTCAAAGCCCCCACCCACACAGCTGGGCACACCATCGACCTTGTCTTCTGGATAGGGAATATCACCATCTCTCATACCACTGAACACCATTGGACTGACCCCAGGTGTGTCCATTTCACCTTCACTAACAACACTGCATGCAAGTTTGCTCCCTGCTATGCCAGAAGACTGGGTAAAAGTCACAGAAGCACAACTCACCAACACACTCAGCCACTCCTCCCCTTCAGATGCAGCAAACATGAATGAATCTCACGTAATCTACATGGCTAGATCTCAGAATGCGCTAACAGTATGGCTCCCCTGAGGAAACCTGCAAGAAACCAGCAAAAAAAACACCTAGATGGTTCACGACTTGGCCTGGGTGGAGTTCATGGAGTTTCAACCTGTGAAATTCCACGGAGTTGATTAGAAACTCAGAGGAATTCTGCAGAGGCGGAGTTCCATGTGCCATAGTGTCCTGAATGCACCTGATCTTGAAAGCGCAAAGCTATGCGTTTCTGAGATCGGGCACATTCAGGAGAGGGCCGTAGGCAGTGAAAGCTGCCAGTTCCGGCCTCTTGTGCACAGACTTGTCCCTTATCCACGGGACAGGCTGCCTGAAACAGCAGCTTTCTTTCATTGCCTACTGTCCTGGCCTGAATTCAGGCCAGGGCCGTAGGCAGCAAAAGCTTCTGTTTCAGGCCAGTACACAAGGGACCTGCACAGTCCAGTTCATAAGAGGCCTTAAACAAGAGCGTTGGATGCCTATGGCCCTGGCCTGATATCAGGCCAGGGCTGTTTCAGGCCTCTTGCGCACAAGTGTGCACAGTGAACATTTAAAACGAGGGCTCACCAGAGTCCTTGCTTGTCATTGTCAGCCACGCTCTGCCTCTCTCTGCCCCCTGCTGGAGGATCTGGTCCTGAGCTGGTGCTGGCAGAAGCTCCATGCTGCCGTGCCAACGTCGATCTGAGAATGCACACTGCAGCCCAGCTATGGGCTACACAGCACAAACACAGACTGTCTGCACTTGTGCTGTGTGGCCCATTACTGGGCTGCAGTGTGCACGCGTTGAGCTCCACTGTGCTGGTGGGGTTAGGGGAGGTCCCGGCTGAAATCCACGCTCCAAGTGGAGCGCAGAGAGCCTAAAAACTCTGTTAGCTATGCAAGTGGAGCAGAACTTGTGGCCTACCCCTATTCACAACGGACAGAATTCAAATGCTCCTGCAGGCGACAGGAACAGAAATGGAGGACCATAGCAACGTTAACAAAAAAGGCAATTTCCTGTATTGTTAAATCCATGGCACCAGTAGAGCTTACAGTTACCATATGTGTTTAAAGAACTATAAGCTGAAGCTCTATGCTCTTCAGCTGGAGTGCAGAGCCCCCTTATACTAGGTTTTATAACTGTACGTTTATGGCCTGAGAAATTTTATAAAAACACTCAAAGGCATGTATTAAAAATAAATAAGACAACCACTTTGCAATGTGTCAATTCATAAAAATATGCAATTGATTATAGTTGCTAGTGATTTTATAACAAAAACAGTAGGTCTGCTTTATCCATGTTGATATGCTGTCACCATGATAATGTCAATATGGTTAATGATTCTTTGACAAAGCTAGTAGGTCTGCATTACTTAAAATTGCACCCTTTATAGTTTTGCATCACACAGTCCCATATTCAGTTGTATGCCTGTGGAGTTGGGCGCAGGGACCGGCCAGAGGCCAGGCCCAGTGTCAAACCCTAATCTGTCCATGGCCAAAAGTCCTGCATCCCAGGGAGATAGAGAACCCGTGGTGAGGGGGTTGGGTGGAGGGCCTGGCAACTGACCAGCCTCTGTGCCCAACTCCATGCTGCATACAGCCAAAGGCTGTGTGCAGCACAGGGTTGGGCTCCCAGGGGATGTCAGGAGCAGGGCCTGGTTGCACATGGTGATGTCACACACAAAAGGATGCAGTCACCGCTTAATAGGGTACTTAAGCCTTTCTCAATGTACCCAATGGTTTAATATATTGGTCTACCTATACTTAGTCAACTACCTCCATTCTGGGCAGTTCCAAGAATTGAATGAGGTGAGCTCACTCATGTCATGTGACATGCTTCATCATTGGTCACCTCACTCCTCCTCACCCTTGCAAGATAGTACTCCCAGGGCGGACGTGGCCTCAAGGGGGGAATTTGGTTGAGGACATTCTTAGAAGTAATCTTATCTGGATACATTTTTGGGATCCAAGTATGCCTATTAAAAGTACCTGATGGTAAACCACAAGATTTCCCTTTATTTGGTTGTACCTCAGTATACATAAAAAATACCATAAAGTATTGATGGGAGGACAACGCTAGTATTATAGCCCTTGTTTACCTCTCATGGTGCTGGACATCGTACTTCATGTTAAAAGATACATAGAAATTCACTTAAATGAACTAAAGGTTACAGAGACATTATAGCTAGGAATTGAAAATTATATCTTACTTTGAATTTGAAAAAAAAAACTTAGAAATTTGCTGAATAAAAACAAAGGTTTTAAATTAACATAACCACTGGAATTCACCAGTTATTGTTATCTCATGTAACATAAATCATGCCTTAAATTAACAATAAATCACACCCTCACCATACCTTTTGAAAACCATACCCCAAGTGTCAATAACATAGAGAAAGGTACTAATCAACACATAGGTAAATGAACTGTGGCAGCCATTTTGAAATGAGTTATAGTATCATATCCTACGAATCATACACAATGTTATGACATTTACCTCATCTTCGTAGTTCTTACTCTATAATATCTGTTGAAAATGAATTAAAGGCTAGAATACCATCCTAAATTAAATTTCAAACAAAACGAATAGTATTTATTGGGCAAGTGGTGAATAATAAAAACAAAAAATGTTAGCTACAGGGCAATTGGAGCTTGCATTTAGCACCCTTAATAAATTCATCATCTTCTTTCCCACCAATCCATAACACCAAAGTAATTCATTCTAGAATCATTTCAACTAAATATATTCAAATTGCGGTGGGTCTAGCTCTGTAGTAACATTTCTTGAAATGAACTGATGTTCTAATTAAATGAAGCATTAGAAAAATAGAGCTTACATCAACCCAAATAAATATCAATCAATATCACTGCTTCACAAATTGTATATTACGGATTCTACATGTGCTTCGGAAGATTATTAATACATACATCTTGTTTACACCTGGAAATGCACTTAATTATTTTTGTGTAACCTAGCCCCAGCTTATATTCAAAAACCCTTCTTTATGCAGACCTATATTTAGATAGCCCCATGCACAGTGAGCATAGTACACTTTATACTTGCAAAATACAAAGCCAATTAACAAAGTGTTAACAATTTGTATAAGCAGGCAAACAGTTAATTAAATTCTTAGCTTTTATGATTTCCACCATTTATGTCTGCTATCCATCCTTCTATACTATGTGAGAAAAAAAGGGAGAATGGGCAAAAGACAATTAAAATCCAAATATGTAAAAGCACAATTGGTCCTAGGGATACAAGTTTGAAACTGTACATAATGAGAACAAACATTGAACTCCATGTCCCACTATTCTCCAAAATGAACACTTATGGCCTGATTTAGATCTTAGTGGAGGGGAATACTCCATCAAAAACATGACAGATATCACATCCGCATTATTACAATCCCATGATATCCAATGGAGATTCTAATAAGGTGGACAAGATATCCATCGTGTTTGTGACAGAGTATTCCATTCACCAAGATCTAAATCAGGCCCTTAGTTCTTCATTCCTATTCAGGACATATGGGTTCCTTGTGCCCCGATCTACAATATATCTCAATTCAAGACATCTCAAGGACTATGGGCCTGATTCCGACTTCGGCGGAGAGGGTTAATCCGTCCCAAATGTGACAAATATCCCGCCCGCTCTATTACGAGATCCATAGGATATAATGGACTCGTAATTTGGTGGGCGGGATATCCGTCACATTTGGGATGGATTAACCCTCTCGCCGAAGTCGTAATCAGGCCCTATATCCTGCAGGGGCAGCTCTTCCGCTAGTGCAGAGGAGTTTGCCCCCTCCACCACCAGCAGAAGCTGCAAACCCTTTAAGACAAAACAATAATGAACTATGTTTATTATCTTTTTGTGTTGAATGAGGTGGGGCCACGGACAGACTGTGACATGAACTGAGGGGAGTGCACTGTGCACTCCCCTCAGAGCGCATGTGTATTTGGACGGCAGACTCAGGCTGGCCAGACACACATGCGCAGTGTGCTCTATCCAGCCAGGCACTGTGATACTGGGCTGGATAGAGCAAGTACTGGCACCCAGTCAGCCTGGGAGCGCCGTGGCTGGGTGCTCCCAGCCAATCCCACCTCTGCCCTAAGCAGCATCAGGATTGGCCGCAGGGCAGGCTGGGAGCCTGTTCTTGCAGTCGACGGCAGAGGAGCAGAGCAGCGCAGCACTGAAATAAGGTAATTTACAAAAAAAAAATGTTATTTTATGGTATTTCGCTCCCGCCACATACCGCCCGCCCCTTTTCCCTGATAGCCTGTCCCCTCCACCTGATTAGGTGGAATCCAGTCAGTAGGAATGAAATTCAACAGATTGCTATCACCTCCATGAAATTCGTCTCAATGAATAATGTCTTTATGAGTGATAGCCCGAAGATGGTCAAAAACCTGTTTGTAACAGCATAAATGGTGCTACCCAAATACCACTTATGTCAGTGGTACATCAAAATATATACCACAAAATCTGAGTTGCACGTAAGGAATTTGTTGATAATACTTTCCTGTTTCAATAGAGGCAAGTTATATCTGCTCTTTTTGGAACTAATCATGCAAACCTTGCACAGGCTACATTTGAAAACACTTGCATATTGTTAGACCCATCATGTTTGGGGTAAGATCTGATAGCATTTTTGCTCAATCTGTCCTTCAGTGTTGTCCCCTTTCTGAATGTGATGCTGGGATGTCCCTCCACATCGTCTACTAAACTCTGTTCTATGGACAGGATTTGCCAATAGTTAATAAGTATTTTATTTACCACGAAAGCCATCTGCTTACAAGACTCTGATGCTATTGTTTTCACTGTCACACCTTGTCTTTCTACCAGAGTGAGGCAAGAATCTAAAGATAGTTTTAAAGTATCTCCTTTCCCTGATCCTAGCAATTCTATTGATACATTCACAGTCAAAGGCTGCATCTGAACTGCAATTACGGAGTACCCTCAATAGTTCTCTGTAAGGGATACTATAGATAATGAATTTAGGGTGACTTATTCGTGCTCTCTGAAATAATGAATAAAAAAAGTTACAGCTAGTTGTAGGAATAAACTTACACTCGAGTGAATGTACATGTAGGTGTTTACCTTTCAGAATGGGGCACTATTTGTCCAAGATTATGAGAACAGTGATGTTGATTTTTTTTCTACATTGTTTAGATTTTATTGATTTGTGTGTGTAGTTTCTGTCGGTGAAGGCTTGCCTGGAAAGAGCATTGGGTGAATGTGCATAGTTGTGTGTAGTAAGTGCAGGGAAGTCAGGTAGGCCAGGAAGTGTATATATGTATGAGGGATATTTGCATTTGTGAGGGAAGTGAGCTCTGTCATGCTATTCTAAATAATGTGACTGAGTTAATACAGTGAGTGATTATTACTCCTGTTGGTGTGTGTTTCCCTGTGTATAAGTGAAGAATGACTAAGTAAAATGGTGTGTAGCATGATACAGAAGGCGGTGTGTGTGTAAAATGTGCAGGTTTGAGAGAAAAGTGATTATGGCACTATTTGGGTGCTCTTTCTGTATTTTAGAGCTTGTCTATGTAAGGATGATGAATGACAGTGTGTTTAGCTGTGTGTTTGAACAGTTTAATAAGTTGCAGGTATGATTGTGAGAAAGTGTGCTTTTGAGAGGAACTTGATTTTGTGAAATTGTTTTCTAGAAGGTGTGAGGAATTTCTAAAGCCCAACACCCAGGACATATTGGGGGTCATTCCGACTCCCGCCGGCGGCGGTAACCGCACGCCCGGCGGGAGCCGCCGAATGACCGCACCGCGGTCAAATGACCGCAGCGGCCATTCTGGCTTTCCCGCTGGGCTGGCGGGCGACCGCCAGAAGGCCGCCCGCCGGCCCAGCGGGAAAGCGCCTTCAACGAGGAAGCCGGCTCCGAATGGAGCCGGCGGAGTTGAAGGCGTGCGACAGGTGCACTGGCACCCGTCGCGATTTTCAGTGTCTGCTTGGCAGTGCCCATGCCCACTGGCATGGGCACTGCAGGGGCCCCCAGGGGCCCCACGACACCCGTTACCGCCATCCTGTTACTGGCGGTGAAAGCCGCCAGGAACAGGATGGCGGTAAGGGGGTCGGAATCCCCATGGCGGCGCTGCCTGCAGCGCCGCCGTGGAGGATTCCTTGGGGCAGCGGGAAACTGGCGGGACACCGCCGGTTTCCCATTTCTGACCGCGGCTGTACCGCCGGGGTCAGAATGCCCATGGAAGCACCGCCAGCCTGTTGGCGGTGCTTCCGCGGTCGTTGGCCCTGGCGGTCGGTGACCGCCAGGGTCAGAATGACCCCCATTGTTTGGGAACAAGGACAAGTTTACATGTTTATTTTGGCCTTTGGACTGGTAGGTCAAGACCCCTACAACACAAACCCTTTGGCTGCTAATTAATAGAAAAAGTGAACTATCTGCAGTTGAGGTTATATGTGTGTGTCCATGTTTTAATGCTGTGTAAGCTTGCATTTATGTTTCATTGGTGCAAAGCCTCTATTATTAATGTAAGGACTCTAAACCTTTTAAGCTCAAACTGCACTACTGACAGAGGTTTGAGTAAAAAATGCATACACACATGTTTGAAAAGTTTATGAATATGAGGCTACGTATAATTCTCCCAGAATGCCCTCTGATTAGATGCAAATGTTTGCAGAAGCTTGTAAGCAAGAGTGATGATTTTTAGCTTTCAAAATAAAATGTTCATAAAAAAATGAAGAAGGAAAAAATTGTTTTGCTACTGTGACATTTCGGGGACTATTTATTTGAAGCATAATTCAGTCAAATGTTTTGATGCATACTAGTATTTCAAAAACATCTTCATAATGAAACCATTTTCAACAAGATTATGGGAAACATGAAAATAAATAAGCACTGGCAAATCCAAGTTATTTGGTTTTGTCAATGCGTGCCTTGTTTTGACATGGCTTTTGTAACACATTAATGTTGTGGGGGCTGCTAGGCCCTCACCATTGCAACAAACCCTGGCAAAATGCAAAAAAAGTTTTTGGGTCTCAAAAAGCACACATTGCCATGAGTGGTGTAACACAGGGCCTTGCAGTGTGGGGGGGAGGAGGAGGGGAGCAAGGTCCAGGGGGCCCCCTCAGCACAGCACCTGGCCTGAGTAGATCCAGAGTGAAGCCCCTTCCATGTTCTTTGCAGTTTTGTTACACCACTGATTGCCACAGTAATTCCTGGCACTGAACAAAACTACTTTGTGCACAAATATGCTCCTTGAGGATGAGCAGAATACTATCACTCACAGTAAAGCCAGTCAATATATATAGAGAGAAATAGAATTGTAATAAAAACAATATGTCTTGGTTAACGCCAGACCTAATTAGGATCCCAGTTCTTAAAGAAAGTCACAAAAGTACACTCATGAGATATGTCTTTACATTAGTGGCTTTCAAAAATTCACAATAATTTACAGAAGTAGACCAGTAAATTGAACTCCTAGAAAATATTTGTCAACTATATTTTAGCATGAGCAAATATACATGTGTAGGTTTGCTCATGTGAAAATATATTGAGTGTTTACAAGTTCATTTTCCCTCCAACCACTTTTTTCCCAACCTTGGAAGAACTTCTACTTCTGTACATGTCAGGAGTAAATTTCCAACCTTTCTCAGTATGGTAAAAGATTAGAAAAGAGCTGGTGAAAATCATTAAAACATGCACGTTAGTTTGTTTGCAAAGACTCAAAGTCATTCGAGCCCTGGAACTATTGCTTACTGTTTCCTCCAGCCCCAGTATATAGATCTGAATAAAGGTGGCAAGGAAATTGCTATAGTAGGGCTTGAAAATACTAGTATTCAAACCCTACTATAATATTAGCCCTGGCATAATCGAGAAAGCTATTATCAGAGCTCTTACATAATACGATTGCTGCCATAATTTGTTGCTGCACTACATGGCAACAAAGGGACAAGTATATTTTTTCACAGGTCAAGTAGATTTAAGAAGTAACCTGTCCCATTGACAAGTAGATATTTTCTTAAATTCCACACCCCTGAAGTGCTAATGCTTTTATGTGTTTTAGTAAGTATTGGTCCTGTCTGTGTGCTTTCCTGGGTAGGAGAAATGGATGAGTGCGCAATGAGCTGTGACTCAGAATTCAATAAGGAGTGTGTGTCCCTGAAAGGGGTATGTATATGAGGGACAGCTATATCTGTTAAGTCAATTCTCTGTCTATTTTGTTTCTAACATTTGAGTGCATCTTACACCTATATGTGGAGGGTTGGTGATTAATGTGTGTAGCACTATATGAGTGCTTATGTATGCACTGGAGAACTTGTGTGGCCTGAAATGTGAGTAGCTAATCTTTTCTCTGTATGGATGGTATGTGTTGGGTAGTATTGAATGTGAGATGTCCTTGAAATGCAATGTGTGTTGCACACTGTGTGTGTGCCTGGTTGCGTGTATTGCAGGTATAATGATTTTGCTGTGAGTCACTAAAAATGTGTGAGGAGTAGAGATGTGTATATGTAAACCCTTTTTTACAAAATTAACATGTTTTCCTCTTTTTTGAAAAATCTTTCTCAAAACCCTTTTTTTCATTTTTATAGCCCATTTTACACACACTTTGCCTAACTATCTGTGCAAGCTGGTAACCCTGTTTGTCCTTCCCTAAAAAGGGAAACAGACCAGGCTACAAGGCTACATAAATACGGGTCACCAGTTAAGAGGAAGCTCAATTTCTTTCTTCTCTGGATTATTTCAAAAACTCTACTCTTTAAAATCTCTCAAGCTAAGATGTTCCAGTGAGAAAATATAACATTTAACCATTTTAGATGGCATATAGCTCTTAGATCTGAACACAATTGTTCTTCAATACCGGGATGCGAGGTGATGTTGGACATCTTCATGATTTGGGCAAGAATTAATATATCAGCTAGAGACTGAAAAAAATTGACCTCAAAAACGTATCATAACTTGTTAGGTTTGTGTTTCAAGAAAATCTAGCACTCAGGCTAGGGAAGGGTACCTGGAGAATGGAGAAAGGAGTCTACTTAAAGTACTGGTTTTGCTTGACTGGTCAGAGATGTCTGCATGCTTGTGTGTGTGCCTCCATCCTGATGCCTGGCACAAAACAATAATTTTTCCAACAAGGCAGGGCCACCAGTGTAGTGGTGGAGCTTAAACCTGTGTGTAGCCAGTGACTCTGCCAATATATAAATTGAACCGTACATTTATTGATTTATTAAACAAAATCTCAAAAGAATCTGCCTTTAAACTATGTTGTATTCCCTTTTCCTTTTCCAAAATTAGAGACACAACACTAGTAAAATCATATACTGATTGTACCAGGCAAACACATGGGTGAAAAGTAGAAGGAAAAACTTAGGAAGGATAACTTAGAATGGAAGCTTTTGAGAAAGAATAAATTGTACCTCTCTGTGTTTGTTTCATCTTTACAAATTTGTAAAAAGATGCCTTTTCTTGCTCTTTAGGCTAGGCATTAGGCAGTTGCTTCACTTGATTATAGAGATGCTCCTATATTTAGAAATTCAAAAATTCTAGACATATCGTCTGGGGATTATACAAGTACACTGAAACAGGATCTGTCATGTAAACTCCCAGGAACCTAAAAAAAAACAATATAATCTTTCAATGTGTTCTCCAATGGTGGTTTGCCTTTTTTGTATGTACACTTGTGTTTTATGAATTTTAATCACACACTGTGTGAACACCTCAGGACTGACCACTTTGAACTTTTAACACAATATTTTAGTTGTGATAGCCATGCAACAAGAAGTGTTTCTTAATCATACATTAGGGTTATTATATTTTATCCACTAAGGGTAGAAAGTTTTAAATTAAAAAGGGAGAAACATAAAGACAACATTGTAATGTTGGAGCAGAAGGCGTATACTAGCCATAATAAATCCCAGGCCATTCCATTATCTTTAATAGAGCTCTGCAATGTTCTAATATACAGTACAACACTGCCAGATTTGCACAGAAGCACTCCTGCTTGAAACTTCTCACCCTGTCCTCTCCAATCAAAGATAACTGCACCATCCATAAATACATCCCCGGCAGTGCCTCCTACTTCTGCTCTCTCACTTGCAAAGGGATTCTGTTTTGTATTTTTTGGGGTCTGCCAGTTTGGCTCTTTTGACAATACTTCTCTTTAAATGCGGTAAGTTGTTTGGACGAAGATTTGCAGTGCTTAGTCCTACACTTCGGAACTTTCTTCAATCCTTTTTAGGTCTTTACCACACACAGGTTTAACAATCTATCAGAGACCTTGAGTTAGCAGATCTTTACAGTAAACAAATCACCATACATACAAACAGTCGACTTTCAGTCAGCCCCTTTAAGCCACTGGCTCTCATGTAGTTTTAAGATGCTGCCATTTATTGAGTAGACTATCCTTGAAATCCAGGGCATTCCATTGAGGGCTACATTACATAACATGAATGTTGAGGTAGGACTTAAAGAAGCCCACAGTGAACATCTTCATCCAATGCCAGGGGCTTTGCTGGCCCTTGTAGGTGCCTCTCCATGTCATCATGTTCGTTTCAGTGTCTAGGATTCCCCAGCCCCTTGAAAGTTATGGCCCCCACCACGTCTCAGAGCTGCCCACATTATTGCCTTTGCTAATGCTTGTTGAATTGCTTTGTAGGCATTGGTAAAATCAGTAGGAGTGTCAGCCAAGATGGGTTGTTATGTTTGTTACACTTTCAAGATAGCCATTATGTTGCATGTAGGCATAATTGACAGATATCTTGGAAGTATAGAAAATAACATTCCAAGATGGCAGGATACCCCTATTGGCTTTGGCAGTGCTTGTGTTTCATATGTATAAGAATTGACAAAGAGAGACTAATAATGTGCCTGTGCTTGTTTTTTAGACGTGTCTCTTGTTAGACTTTTCATCCTTGGCATGGTCTCCCCTAACTTTTTGCTTCTGTTTCTCAGGTTGTTGATGTGTGCTGGACTCTGTTTTTGCTGTTTTTTTTGTTATTCTGGGCACTTCACCACTGCTAACCAGTGCTAAAGTGCAAGTGCTCCTATACAAAATATGTAATTGGTTCATCCATGATTGAAATTGTTTGATTTACTGTTAAGTCCCTAGTACAATGCACTAGAGGTGCCCAGGGCCTGTAAATTAAATGCTGCTAGTGGGCCTGTAGCACTGGTTGTGTCACCCACCTTAGTAGCTCTGTAAACATGTCTCCGACCTGCCACTGCAGTGTCTGTGTGTGCAGTTTTAAACTGCCAATTCGACTTGGCAAGTGTACCCACTTGCCAAGCCTACACCTTTCCTTTTCTTACATGTAAGACACCCCTAAGGTAGGCCCTACGTAGCCCCATGGTTAAGGGAGCAGTGTATGTTTAAGGTAGGACGTATACTAATGTGTTTTAGATGTCCTAACAGTGAAATACTGCTAAATTTGTTTTTCAGTGTTGCAAGGCCTATCCCTTGCATAGGTTAACATGGGGGCTGCCTTTAAAAATGATTAAAGCATAGATTCCCTTTGGAAGCAGATAGAAATGTCAAGTTTGGGTTCCCTGAGCTCACAATTTAAAAATACATATTTTAGTAAAGTTGATTTTAAGATTGTGTGTTTGAAAATGCCACTTTTAAAAAGTGAACATTTTCTTGCTTAAACATCCTGTGACTCTGCCTGTTTGTGGATTCCCTGTCTGGGTCAGTTTGACAGTTGGGCTGTTTGCACCTCTCTTTAGACAGTGACACAAAGGGAGCTGGGGTGTAGCCTGCATATCCTGATGAGCCACCTGTGGTAGGAGGGAGGGGATGAGTGGTCATTCACACCTGAAAGGCTTTGCCTGCCCTCACACAATGCAGTCTCCAACCCCCTGGTGTGTGTCTGGGCCCTGGCCTGGGTTGGGCAAGGCAGGACTTCACAAACAAGAGAGACTTTCCTTTGAAGTAAGCCTACCTCTAAAGGCAAAATGGGTATAAAAAGGGCACTCAAAACCAAAGACTTTATTTTACTTATGGAAACCAAGAGGAACCTCTGCATAGAGAAGAGCTGAGGAAGGAGAGCTGCCTTGCCTGTGACGGTGCTTTGTGGAGCTATCCTGCAGTTGCTGCTTCTGCCTGTGCAAGAGGACAAAGACTGGGCTTTGTGTGCCTTCCTGCTTGTGAAGAGCTCTCCAAGGACTTGTACTGAGCTTGCCTCCTGTTGTTGAAGTCTCAGGTCCATCAAAGACTTCCCCTGCCAGCACCTGGACTCTCTGCTGAGACTCCTGCCCTGCCAAGTGGTGTCCTATCCAGTTCCTGGGGCCCTGACCAACCCTGAAAATCTACTCACAGACCGCAGTGCGGGGAAATTTCTGACACAACCTCCGAGAGAGGCTGAAAAAACATAGCGCTGCCGGCTCCACTGCTGAAATTGATGCAGCGCAGCTGGGAGATCGACACACACAGCTGGAGAAACGATGCTCCGCATCGCTGACGGAGGCTGGTATAGTTGCAATCCAAACAGCGCGGTTTTGCTATCACCCTGCAGCAGGATTTTCGATGCAAACTTTGCTGGGCGTGGAAAAACGACGCAACGACTTCCCGGACCCGAGTGCTGCCTGGATCAACGTATCGCTCCCATGCAGGAAGGAAAAACGGCGCATGCCGGTCTGACCAGAGAAGGTGAAACAACGCACGAGCTCTCTTGCGGGTGGGAAATTGACACACGCTTACCTTTTTCGACGCGCACTCACCCGTGCGTGTTATTTTAACGCAACTCGGGTACATTTCAATGCTAAAGGTGTTTTATCTGTTTACCAAATGATTTAAGACTCTTTGCTTTTAAATTAATAATTTGGCTTGTGTATGGTGGATTGTTGTCATTTTGGTCTTGTTTTGTTGAGATAAATATTTCCTGTTTTGCTTAGCCTGTGTTGTGTAATTTTGTAGTGTTTTCATTACGTTGCTGTGTGTGTTGGTATAAATACTTCACACCTAGCACTCTGAAGTTAAGCCTGCCTGCTCGTGCCAAGCTACCAAGGGGGCAACCGGGGGTTAGCGGAGGGTAATTCTCTTTTACCCTTACTAGAGTGAGGGTCCTTGCTTGAACTCGGGGTAGCCTTACTGCCAACCAAAGACCCCATTTCGAACATCTCTGATATAAGCATGCTTTTGAAAAATATATCAAAAACTGAATTTTCCATCTGCCTTTGCTTGGGTTGTGACAGCAATCTCAGTCTTAAGTTCCTTCCAGCAACAATAAACCCTGAGGAGTGGTCATGCACTTCACAAATAGGTTATTAAATCCATGCATTTAAAAAAACAGGAGTGTATAATTGTCAGGTATAAAATTTATCAACATTTTACCACATTGCAGTGAATTAATGCCTTATTTTTTGTCTTTGATATAGACGGTTCCACAGAGGAAAGCTGACAGAACTCTTTCAGCCAATGTTGATCATTAGCTTCTATTTTAAAATTCAGGTGTTCAGTATCAGTTTAATTACTATTAAAAAAACGTTGTCAACTAATTCCATTCTGCTCAGAAATCCATCCTTAGGCATTCAAATTTAGAAATTCTAGTATATCACTGGATTTATTATCCAGGTCATTTCATTTTGGCTCTTATAAAATGTATTGGCCCCTAAGGAATATTTACAGATGCCTAGCGAATACACACAAAAGCTGCAGTGCTTTTACAACAAGAAAACAATTAGAGGTATCACTCAGCTCCTACTTTACCGTTTTGAATAGCTTGTCAAACTTTTGGAGGATGACCTTTTTTGCACTGAATGAAATGCAATCCCCATTTAACTGACAAATACAACCATATTACTAAATAATTTACTGGTGCAAAAAACATGGAGATACCTGCACGTAGGGCCTAACTCACAAAGGTAACTTACACTTTGATTTAAGTTCACAATTGTTTGCCATTTCTAAAGATATTTGTGAATCAGACCCAAAGGGCTTAATTCTAGATGCAATCTGGGCACAAATTGTGCTGGAGCACTATCCACTCCTTATGCTCTGCGCTGGGTGAATCACACTATAAGTCCCATCCAGGTGAACATGTTTATGGAATAAATATCACTGACACAAACAACCTTCAATGAGTAGAGTAATATCAGTCTTAATAGAGTTCTCGATGCAGCAGAGCCCCTATAAGGCAATGACATTAAGTTCGCATTGCCTGTTGATGCCTTTCAACACAGCCCTTTTACACGTTCTCAATAAGGAAGCCCCCATTATATCTCTTTATGGCTGCTTTGGCAGGTCGTACATCGGTTATTTGTCTGGTATGATCATCTAGCTTCCTAACAAACCTCCAGCTTGACAGATTTCATACAGGAAATTCAGCAACAACTCAACTCCCTGGCAAAATTTGTGTGGCCACTCTTCCTAAGAGAGACACATTCTCCTCCAAAAAAGTACAGAAAAGGTTAATTTTTAGGACTAACTTTGAATAAGGAACTATCTCACGTTAATATAATCTTATTGAACTGCTTCTGTAGATTAAGATGTCTTGGCAAGATTATTTCACTTCTGCCATCTAAGTATGATATTCAAGTGATATCTGCTTGTTTTATTTCCAGAATTGATTACTCAAACATCTTATATTTTTGTCTGTCTGACACAAGTCTAGCCCAGTTGTAGAGGATTCAGAGTTCTGCTGTATGAAAAGTTACAAACCTCAAAAGATGTGATCATGTGTAACACCAGAAAACAATGGCACTGGCTCTAAGCAGAGCGTCTGTTTTAGAGCCCTCGCCCGTATGCACAAGATCTACTCCCA
The DNA here is from genome assembly GCF_031143425.1 of Pleurodeles waltl. NCBI lineage: Eukaryota > Metazoa > Chordata > Amphibia > Caudata > Salamandridae > Pleurodeles > Pleurodeles waltl. Next base: position 354,555,621 of record NC_090438.1, read on the forward strand.
CAACAAAAATGTGTACTTAAGTGAATAGTTTAGACACTACTTTCTGTGAAGAAACCTGTCCTCCTATTATAACCTTATGATTACTGTAACTGTCGGATAGGATAACTCTCCCTTCAATTTCTGGTCCTATATAACCTATGATCCCACCTCAGAATAATACACTCACATCTGGAATTTTAAAAAGCATTAAAGCCCTTTTTCTGTCACCTTTTGTGTCTACTGTGATATTGGGCTAGGTGCACCAACTTTTTGCAAATCAAATCTGATTTTGTGAACTAACCATGCAAAATTGTTTACAAACTCAGCATTAGGTGTGGGTCACGATTTAATCTACCTCATCAATATGAGGTAGGTTGCAAATTGTGACTCAGACCATCAGATGTCTTCACAGGGATGGGGGTCTTCTAGGGACAGCTGAGCAGTGCATCTCTGATAGCATTTTGTTAGAAATGGGGTCTTTGGTTGACAGTCAGGTTACCCCCTGTTCAAGCAAGGACCCTCACTCCAGTCAGGGTAAAAGAGTCTCACCCTCAGATAGCCCCTGCTTACCCCCTTGGTAGCTTGGCAAAGCAGTAGGCTTAACTTCAGAGTGCTAGGTGTAAAGTATTTGTACCAACACACACAGTAACTTAATGAAAACACTACAAAATTACACAACACCAGTCTAGAGAAATAGGAAATATTTATCTAAACAAAACAAGACCAAAACGACAAAAATCCAACATACACAAGTCAAGTTATGAATTTTTTAAGATTAAACTCAAAAATAGTGCTTAGAAACACAAAATGCTTCGGTGAGGTGTTAACATGGCGTTGTGACGGAGTCATTCCCAACAAGCCGACACCAGCTGCGCCGGACTCGGAGTCGCATAGACCCCCAAGTACAGTACCTTTGGTGAAGAGTGAAAACAAGTTGATGCGCGAAGTCGGGGATCGCGGCATTTGTGCGAAACTTTGAATCCGCGCACTTTGAGCGGCATCGGTCACGACGTGGTGTGGCGACTTCCACGGAGTCGTGGATTTCAGCGGGGCTGCAGCGGCATCGGGCCAGAGAAGATCAGCGCGTTCCAGCGAAGGTCACGACATCGGGTGCAGGCGGCATCACAGGATTCAGCAGCGGTGTCGGTCCGAAGTCGTCCGAAGTCGATTTCCTTGGATTTCCACCAGCTTTCCTTTCAAGGCCCTAGGGACTGGATAGGGCACCACTTGTCAGAGCAGGAGTCTCTCCAGAGACTCCAGGTGCTGGCAGAGAGTAGTATTTGCTGTCCCTGAGACTTCAAACAACAGGAGGCAAGCTCTAAATCAAGCCCTTGGAGATTTCTTCACAAGATGGAAGGCACACAAAGTACAGTCTTTGCCCTCTTACTCTGGCAGAAGCAGAAACTGCAGGATAGCTCCACAAAGCACAGTCACAGGCAGGGCAGCACTTCTCAGCTCTTCAGATCTTCTCCAGGCAGAGGTTCCTCTTGATGTCCAGAAGTGATCTAAAGTCTGTGGTGTTGGGTACCCTTCTTATGCCCAATTTCTCCTTTGAAGTAGGCCTACTTCAAAGTAAAATCTCTTTGGAATGTGAAATCCTGCCTTGCCCAGGCCAGGCCCCAGACACTCACCAGGGGGTTGGAGACTGCATTGTGTGAGGGCAGGCACAGCCCTTTCAGGTGTGAGTGACCACTCCTCCCCTCCCTCCTAGCACAGATGGCTCATCAGGATATACAGGCTACACCCCAGCTCCCTTTGTGTCATGTCTAGTGTGAGTTGCAACCAGCCAAACTGTCAAACTGACCCAGACAGGGAATCCACAAACAGGCAGAGTCACAGAAATGGTATAAGCAAGAAAATACTCACTTTCTAAAAGTAGCATTTTCAAACACACAATCTTAAAATCAACTTTACTAAATGATGTATTTTTAAATTGTGAGCTCAGGGACCCCAAACTCCACATGTCCTTCCGCTCCCAAAGGGAATCTACACTTTAATCAGATTTAAAGGTAGCCCCCATGTTAACCTATGAGAGGGACAGGCCTTGCAACAGTGAAAAACGAATTTTGCAATATTTCACTGTCGGGACATATAAAAACACATTACTATATGTCCCACCTTAACCATATACTGCACCCTGCCCTTGGGGCTAACTAGGGCCTACCTTAGGGGTGCCTTATATGTAAGAAAAGGGAAGGTTTAGGCCTGGCAAGTGGGTACACTTGCCAATTCGAATTTACAGTTAAAACTGCACACATAGACACTGCAATGGCAGGTCTGAGACATGATTACAGAGCTACTTATGTGGGTGGCACAACCAGTGCTGCAGGCCTACTAGTAGCATTTGACTTACAGGCCCTGGCACCTCTAGTGCACTTTCCTAGAGACTTACTAGTAAACCAAATATGCCAGTCATGGATAAAACAATTACATACACATTTTGTAAAGGAGCACTTGCACTTTAGCAATGGTTAGCAGAGGTAAAGTGCCCAGAGTGACAAAAACAGCCAAATCAGAGTCCAGCACACATCAACAACCTGGGGAACAGAGGTAAAAAAGTTAGGGGAGACCACGCCAAGGATGAAAAGTCCAACACATTTAAATAGAGTACTTTTTAAAATGCAGATTGTGTTCCTTAAGTACTACTACCCACTTCCAAACATTTTTTTACTTGCATACACAATGGGCAAGCGGTCCTCATGGACCAAATCCATTTTCCAGTGGGTTACTACCTCCTTTAAGGAGTTGGTATCCTATCTGTGGTTTGTAACCAAAATTGTGGTAGGACACCTTTGATACGTAGCACTGTGAAATAGTATTTGGAAGACATGCCCTAAAAAAGTCCTTTCCAAATTGCAATTCATAAGGCATTTCTAAACCCATACTGTGTATCAGTGACCAGTTACCAAAATGCAAAATGGGTTCAGTAGATTTGCAAAACACATTTAGTGGTAAGAAATCTTGTGATATTTTTATTTGTAGGCTTTGAGGCTACTAAATGGCTTTGTACATCTGGCCTGTAGTTATTCAGATCTTCCTTTACAATTGTTGCTGTTTCATTTTACAAATCAGTCATTTGTTACACGCACCATGATGCCTCTGGAGCTGAACATCTACTCCAGAAGTAATAAATCAATCAAATCAATCAATCAGGATAGAACAAACAATACTGGCAAAAGGCAAGATCGGCATGTACACATTATTTTTGCTGTGCTATGGTAAAGAGAAATGGAACAAACATTTTCTCTATTTCTCCAATCTGATTGATGGGATGCTGTTTTAGGGGAAATCAGTTTTGAAATTCAGGTTGCACTATTTATTTTTAAAATTGGCTGTTCATTGTTTATGTTTCTGTACCACATTTTCATTTTATTCACAGTCACCCTGGATTTGTCACCTTTTTCTTGACTCTTTTTGTTAGTCTTAGGACTCTGTGCGCTGTGACATTGCTATTATGCACCATCGTGAGTATACTCCAAACACTAAAAGGCATTTTTAAAATAGATTTCAAACAATTGCCCAGTTTAACTTTCCTTTAAGGTCATAGTAGATGGTGCAGAAAATGCACCAATGACTTGGGAGCTAAATATCACTTGGGTGGCAGTACGTGTTTATACCACTCAACTATGTGACAAACATATTTAGCTGCCTGGAACACCACTGTGCTCTGGCTGGGCTGCAGTTTAAAGGCACTGAAGTAACACATGACAAGTAAAAGTGCATTCACTATTTAAGACATCATATTTATATATATATATAAATAAGTCGCTGCTACATTGTGATAGTAAATCCCACAAGGCAGTTATCCCAAAATATACTAAAATGGCATGTGATATATTTTAAAAGTCTGTCCTCACAGTGACTGAAGGTCTAAAAGCTATTTCCACTGTTTAGTCTGTGCTAGACTCTTCCATGTACAGGGCTATATGTAAACAATGTTCTCAGGAATTAATGTTTTAATGCGTGAGAAAATGCTAGTGAAAGCAATTTCCCACGTAAATTTGAAAATCTGATTTAATAGTAAAATCAGATGTTTGATACCTCTAGTAGGAAAGTAACTTGGTAAAAATGCGTTTCATCCTGCCCGAGCCAAAACTGGTGTAAAAACATTTTGCCACGCATCTTACCTCAGATGCTTGTACAACATTCTTTGCTGGGAAACTCAACAACTCAGCTCAGGTCAAAAAGGCTTGCCACCCCAGGAAGAATGGGGTGGCATTAACTACGAACCTCCTAGCAGGGATTATCTATCTGGGAGTGGGATAGGAACTCTCAGCAGAACAGAAGATCTCTTTTGATTTGGTGTTGCCAAAGAGGCCATTTCCTATTGATCCATGGAACCACACTAAACAGCCTGGCTTTACCCACTGGTGGGGAAGGGAACCAGTTTGGCCCAATCAGGGGAAAGAAAGTTCATTTAAAAAGGGGAGAGGGTAGTTGTAAAATAATTCAAGGAAGAAGAGATGCAAAAGAAGGAGGTATAGGGCAAGAAAGTAGCCGGGAATGGGTACAGAAAATTCTCCAAACCACAGACTGGTGCACAGGATAAGACTGGCACCTCTCCACCCTTAGCCTGGGAATACTACACCTGAAGAAGAAGGCCTTGCTGAAAGAAATAAACCTACTTATGCTTGTTGGAAGAAGTTTAGCTCAGAAGGACCGCTCATTGGACCTGAGTGGAAAGAGACATGGTTCCTAGAAGTCTGTACTGAAGATCCTTGGGGCTGAAGGGCTGACCAGAAGGAAATATCCCAGTAGTTTGAGAAAAGTGTGACATATTTATTTTTTCTACTGCCAGAGGACCCACACAATGTGCTGAGGCTTGCTGACCGAGGTTGCACCGAAAGCAGGCAAGAAAAGCTGGTTCATCCCAGTCAGAGCTTTCTTCTGTTGAAAACATAGTTTCATTATCACCTCATGGTAAAGGTATTCAGCTTTGTGGAGTCAAGCCCAGCTACAGTTTTTAGCCCCGCCCAACTGGACGATTTTTAAAACCAAAAAGGGGCTAAGGGCTTGATTTAGAGTTTGGCCGAGGGGGTTACTTCGTCACAAATGTGACAGATATCCCGTCCACTGTATTACAATTCCATAACAGCCTGTGGAACTGCAAAGACGGTGGACTTCGTATCCGTCACATTTGTGACAGAGCAAACCCTCTGCCAAACTCTAAATGAGGCCCTATGTCCAGAGGTAAAGCCTTGAAACAGGTCAAGGCAGTGAATGTATATAGCCCCAAAGCTAAATTTGGCAGCTATAAAATATATGTTTTTCACACTCAAAGCTTTTGATTACAATACCAAAGGCTTCAGTGGAAGTTTGACTGTGAAGTATCTGACTTGATGAGACCCTTACCCACCTTAGCATTAGACCTTGCCCTGCTGATAGTGTGGGCATTCCCAGCCTTATATTTCTTTAGATAATTTATTTATAAGGTGACAAGTATATAATCATCAATTATCCTTAGAGGTTAACACAAATCTTTGGACTCAGATAGGAGTAAGATACCCTTCTAACAGTCAACATCAAAAAAATCAAATGAATAAGCATCACTTTCAATACTGGAGTCTGTAATTTATACACACCATGACCTATGTGGCCATAAATCACCACACCAGTTAAATAAGGTTCAATCATGTATTACCCTTTAGATTAACAATGCTAGGATCACATAACTCAAACGCAAGACATAATGATAAAAGTACAGAAACAATACAGGCTGATCAAGTCTTCTAAAGAATTCTAGCCTAGACAGAATATTTATCATTAAGCATTTAAGAACCACCATACAGAATAACAACATAAGCAAATGAATGATAGACAAAAATACACTTAGTTATTGCAGATTAATTATTTACAATCAATTTCTATGAAACAGTTGAATTTAGATTTTGACATCCTTAACTATTAATCTAATTCGATAAGCATGTTTGGGTTTCATGCAAAAAGAAAAGAAAAGAAAATTAATTTGGAAAACATCTGACTATGGTGCTTACCAAAAATAGCGGTTGGGTTTCTAAAATAAAAAAACATAAAAATCTGCAAGGAAGACAAATGCACATTTGGTAATACCTCTCATAAATGGTTCCGCAAGCAGTGATGTCTTCATCGGTGGAGCATCATCTGGTCTTCTTCACCGGGAAATGACATAATAGGGAACAGTTCACTAATGTTTGGCCTTAATGCATCTGAACTGACAATGGCAAAGAGCTAAAGACATAACACATCATTATACTAGCTTAGAAAGTAGAACTCTGAGAAAGCTGAGAACTGCAAGGCACTAAAAGCAACTGCCCTTACATCACTTGAGCTTGTTATATTAAATCCCACGAAAGCAACTAGCTAAGCTTCTATTGGTCAGTGTATGGTGTGGTTTGGATCATAGCCAATTAGCTTTTCTCCACGTTTCAGATGTATATTTTCTTCATTTGCTACCTTCATGATTGGCTCATCTTCTCCCTCTGCATTCACCAGTTTCCGCAGTAGAATACTTGTTCCTGGGTAGACATTATCTCATCCCAGGAAGACAGACAAATATTACAACATAAGAACATAACTTTTCCCTAGTGTGGACACAAGTCACACAGGATGCTTAGAGAAACATTTTTCGAAGCATTAATACTTTTAAAGCATTTCTTCTGGACAAGTACTAAAACGTGGGCCCTTTTTGAAGCTAATGCTAATTTATGAAGAATAAAACATTTCATAATATATAAACTATTAATCCTTTTAGTACATATTAATATTCATTTGTCAGTACATTTAATTATGACTAAACAAAATACATTTCCATTAGACAATTATTTTCATATTTATGCATATTGTTTAAGTTGTCCACCATGTCACGTTTTTATTTGTTAATTCACAATTTCTAAACAAGCTTTCATTATACTTCATTTCACACTATATTTTAATGTCACAATTTTTATTGATAATGTTTGCACTCCAACAATAGATTTTGACTTCTATTTCAGAGACTATGGTCCTAATTTAGATTTTCGTGGAGGGGTCACTCCGTCACAAATGTCTGCCATATTACGATTTACATAGGCCATAAGTGTGAAGGTAAAATCTTTAATTGGGTTTACCCACTTGGTGTGTCTGACCTCTGCTCTATGATGGTTGGCCTGAATCATTGTCATTTTTGACACATCCCAAGTACTGTGTGTAACAAGGATACAACCACTAATTCTTAAAGATTGAGACTCGTTTAAACCGTTAATAAGTGATATCTTGACTTGTGCATATTGGATTTTTGTCATTTTGGTCGGATTTCATTCAGCTAAATATCATCTATTTTCCTAAACTGGTAAGGAGTACTTTCTGTGGTGCTTTCACTGTGTTACTGTATGAATTATTGCACAAATACATCACATATTGCCTTCTAAGTTAAACCTGCCTGCTCTGTGCCAAGCTACCAGAGGGTGAGGACAGGATAATTTGGATTGTGTGTGATTTACCCTGACTAGGATTGTGGTTCCTACTTGGACAAGGGTATATACATCTGCCATCTAGAGACCAAATTTCTAACAGTAAGGAATTGTATTTTTTGCATTAATGATGCTTCGATGCTTGGCTTGTACTGGCATTGTCAGCGATTTTATAATTATCTAGAAAATGCAAATACACAAACGGATAAAGACAGGGTTAGTTGTTAGCATTTAGTTGTTTGCATTGTATGTGCAGCAAAACACTATAAATCTTTGAAATAAGCACTTAGCATTCGTTTATCAGGAACATAATTACATTTGTACTTAAGGTAGTATTATGAACGTATTTGCTTTAATTAGGTGCAGTTGAAGAGAACTGTCTAGATTTGCTTCTGTAAAATCATCTTTGAGGCGCATAGGTTCATAAAATATTTTCCAGTGCGTGAGCTGATATAAAATGTTGGTAGGAAAGACTGGGTGGCTAACAGATGTGAAGGCAAAGGTTATACAGGGAGTGCAGAATTATTAGGCAAGTTGTATTTTTGAGGATTAATTTTATTATTGAACAACAACCATGTTCTCAATGAACCCAAAAAACTCATTAATATCAAAGCTGAATATTTTTGGAAGTAGTTTTTAGTTTGTTTTTAGTTTTAGCTATGTTAGGGGGATATCTGTGTGTGCAGGTGACTATTACTGTGCATAATTATTAGGCAACTTAACAAAAAACAAATATATACCCATTTCAATTATTTATTATTACCAGTGAAACCAATATAACATCTCAACATTCTCAAATATACATTTCTGACATTCAAAAACAAAACAAAAACAAATCAGTGACCAATATAGCCACCTTTCTTTGCAAGGACACTCAAAAGCCTGCCATCCATGGATTCTGTCAGTGTTTTGATCTGTTCACCATCAACATTGCGTGCAGCAGCAACCCCAGCCTCCCAGACACTGTTCAGAGAGGTGTACTGTTTTCCCTCCTTGTAAATCTCACATTTGATGATGGACCACAGGTTCTCAATGGGGTTCAGATCAGGTGAACAAGGAGGCCATGTCATTAGATTTCCTTCTTTTATACCCTTTCTTGCCAGCCACGCTGTGGAGTACTTGGACGCGTGTGATGGAGCATTGTCCTGCATGAAAATCATGTTTTTCTTGAAGGATGCAGACTTCTTCCTGTACCACTGCTTGAAGAAGGTGTCTTCCAGGAACTGGCAGTAGGACTGGGAGTTGAGCTTGACTCCATCCTCAACCCGAAAAGGCCCCACAAGCTCATCTTTGATGATACCAGCCCAAACCAGTACTCCACCTCCACCTTGCTGGCGTCTGAGTCGGACTGGAGCTCTCTGCCCTTTACCAATCCAGCCACGGGCCCATCCATCTGGCCCATCAAGACTCACTCTCATTTCATCAGTCCATAAAACCTTAGAAAAATCAGTCTTGAGATATTTATTGGCCCAGTCTTGACGTTTCAGCTTGTGTGTCTTGTTCAGTGGTGGTCGTCTTTCAGCCTTTCTTACCTTGGCCATGTCTCTGAGTATTGCACACCTTGTGCTTTTGGGCACTCCAGTGATGTTGCAGCTCTGAAATATGGCCAAACTGGTGGCAAGTGGCATCGTGGCAGCTGCACGCTTGACTTTTCTCAGTTCATGGGCAGTTATTTTGCGCCTTGGTTTTTACACACGCTTCTTGCGACCCTGTTGACTATTTTGAATGAAACGTTTGATTGTTCGATGATCACGCTTCAGAAGCTTTGCAATTTTAAGAGTGCTGCATCCCTCTGCAAGATATCTCACTATTTTTGACTTTTCGGAGCCTGTCAAGTCCTTCTTTTGACCCATTTTGCCAAAGGAAAGGAAGTTTCCTAATAATTATGCACACCTGATATAGGGTGTTGATGTCATTAGACCACACCCCTTCTCATTACAGAGATGCACATCACCTAATATGCTTAATTGGTAGTAGGCTTTCGAGCCTATACAGCTTGGAGTAAGACAACATGCATAAAGAGGATGATGTGGTCAAAATACTCATTTGCCTAATAATTCTGCACTCCCTGTATGTGAAAACAACAATCTAATACCTTACTCCAAACATTAATTAGGAGAAGACCAGCGAGGTCTGCTTTCCTAAAATTAAATCATTCCAAGTTATTCGTGCAGAGATTGAAGGTTAGTATTTTAGTTTCACGCTAAGTTAGCGCAATGTCAGGTACTGTAACCTTGGATGGAAAGACAAAGGCAGAGGAGAAGTCAGAGGTTAATTTTCTTGCAATTAGCTTCCATAAAAGATTGGAGGAAGTGAAAAGAAAAAAACTGAGAAAAAGAAATTGAGTCGGACTGCTTCTTCCCAATAATTAGCAGCTATAATTGGCCAGCATTCTCCTCCAGGCAAGGAGACAGGGAGTCGCAGGGTTCAATTTACTTAGAATTAACTCCTGCATGTTGCTACTCGCTCATTTAGAAGCATGATTGAGTTGCTGTCCCTTGTCCTGGAGTTACTAACAAGATGCTGCGCCGATCTTGCAAAGTCGAAAGAAAGATTGAAAGGCAGGGATCAATTCTTTCCCAATTAGCCCCAGAAGCTGACATCTGTCTAATCAGAGCAGAGCTCGTCTTTGGCAGTGACCTTCTTTATTAAGAGACCTAATGGACAGAACTAGAAAAGAGCATCGCAGTGATGGTGGCTAGCGAGCAGTCACACAGCTGTGTTCTGTTTTTTAGAACAGGACGAGTGACACGCATTTAGCCTAGCTTAACCTGGTGACAATGTACGAGATCTGAAAAAATATACTAAATCAGTTTGATGCAAAGGGGCACGCAACCGCTGTAATTAATTTCTTACAATTACTCGCCATCCTACTGCAAGTTATCTACGACCGGGAGTGTACATAAAATTATATTTAGGTAACAGTGAGTTTTTCACCCAGGCGTTGAGGGACATCACATAGACAACGAGAGTGAAGCTCGAGTTGTCTGTGATGTCTCTCACAACCTCGAGCCGAAAAACATTCTTGTAGCTCACTTTTTACCCATCTAGCATTGAATGTTACGCATGGTCCCTAAAATAATCTCCCCTGCTTTCAACTGCAGCACAGGTCCAGAGGAGTAATGGGGAGCACACACAACATGACCTTTATTCCATGTTGAAAATGTCTGCTATTAAATAAATATCCAGGGAAATATCAGCAAGCCTAGAGTGCTGCTGGAGCATCACTGTTTTTGACGCTCCGGCGGCGCAGACTGCAGAACCATATCTATGAGGCCACGTAGAGCCACTTTGCATGGCTTTTAACAGCCCTGTGGATATGGAGCAAGGCAGCGCAAGTCACATCGGGAGGGTGTTCTGTGGGCATCGCGGTGGGTTTTCTCATGCAACGCCCATGAATTTTAATGCTGCCCCACATTTACTAAATGATGTAAACCTGGGACAGTGCCAAAACCTTATGTCTCCCCAGGTGTGATGTAATGAGGTGAAAGATCTTTATTTCTCCTCGTTGTTTCCTCTTTCCATGTGTGCTGCACTCAGCAGCACACATAGAACGAGAAATGCCTCTCTAGATTGTTCTGCATGCAGAGCAGACACTCTTGCACACCCTAGGTGCAAGGGTGATTGTGCTGGCACTAGCCACCAAATTGAGAGCCCGCACTGGGTGAAACCGGCACCACATTGGTGTAGGGCAGCACAGCAAAAAGGCTTGTGGCACTGCCCTACGCCAATATTTTGTAAATATGCCCTCTACTTTCTAAGGCATTGAGATGTGAGCGCTTAAAACAAAGGTAAGGCTTTCTTAAAACAAATGCAGCAATCAAATGTTCTTTGTCCTAGTACACATTTTATTGTAGAGTTGGTTTTGTGGAAAGGCGGAAGCAGTCCATGTCAAGGAACCACACAAAGTGAATTTGTGCACGTGCACGTCTCTTGGAATATATCATAAACAGACCATGTCCTAGTAATTTAGGATGCTGCTCGATTGTTGAATCAGTGTTCACAAAGCTACTCTCAGATCATATGAATGAATGATAGAATGACATTGTAGCTCTGAAACGCACGTTGACCTCACCCAAGCATGCCTTTTACATTTGGGTTGGAAGGGTTCGGGGTTAGTGAAGACCACATTACTTTGCTTCTGAGGCCGAGGGGGTTTCCTCTATTATTTAGCATCAATGCACAGTGGACTGGGTTCGGGCTGTTTCAGACCTTGACTGAAAGGCAGACAGAATAGGGGCTCTCTATAAGCAGATTTGTTTGGGGAGACTGGTTTGTCTGAAAGGAGGGGCTGCTGCTGCCATCTGCAGCATATAGATACGTTTCCAAAGGAGCAGAGGGATCAGCAATGCATCGTAAATTGTGAACATTTTTGACAGGAGGGTCTTAAATGCATTTTTCGTTTTGCATGGTTTCTCAGTATATATAGCTCATTCCCAGGCGTGGTGGCATTACCTCAGAAGGTTCTGTTTTCAGCGTCCCTTAGTTGGAAAGCCTCCAGTCACAGTAGTCAAACTGTTTAAGCCGGCAGACAGGGTTGAGACCGCACCATGTGTGAAATTGTAGAGAGGAGGAGGGGGCTACCAATCTGTACATCACGAGGGTGCTAATAATATTGTAGGTTTAGGCTCCGCATGAGCTCGTTCATATCTGGTTCATTTGTAGAACATGTATTAAATGGCATTCCATAATATCTAGTATCCCGATAGCAAAATCGTTTCTTTTTGGTGAAACTAGAGATGAAAAGAAGTGTAAACAATCCTATTTCGAGTAACATTTTCTCAAATGAAAAAAAAGTGTTAAACAGTCTTGCCAGCTTCAACATTTTGCAATTTTAGAGCCCTGATTCATAAAGGTTTCCTTATCGATAACAATGACATACCCTTTTTTGTTTCACTTCTTTAGGACTCCTGAATTTCAGTACTAAACAAGGACCACCCTCGGGTACTCCTGAAAATCTGGAGTAAACCAGGATTACTACTAGATTAAGGAACATCAAAATCTTTGTAAATTGTGACCTGGATGTCGTTTTATAGTAAACAGCGATGACAGGATCATATGAATGTAGAAAAGATAAGAAAGATTCATCAGTTTGTGACAAATTTGTGTGCATACAAGGATAAGTGCACGCTTGCAGAAAAATATGTGTACAAAGGTAGGAGCTGGCCCCAGAAAATCTGGGGGCTCTGGATTAAATATAGAAACACGTACCAGAAGGAAATCAAAGCATGGGAATGTGAATTCATCGCACACATGGAGAGTGTATATAATACACATGAATCATATGCGGAGCCACATTTATAAGACGTTATCATTCTTGAGAAATATCATGCTCAGTGAGAGCCTTAGCCTGTGATTCTTGAGTGCTGTCATTGAGAACGACGTACATTTGTTTTTTGTGCATTGCTCTGTGTTTTTCTTTTTGAAATAGAATATTTAACAAAAATTGGTGAGACTGTCCACAGTTGTTTGCATACATTAGCGACCCATCTACCGCATATTGCACTCTCAGCTATCAATAGATGAAAGATGGTAATAAAGATGTGCATGAAAACGGGATCAACTCCCAACTCCTAATATGTACTGGTGACAAAAAGACTAGTTTTCCCTACCACCTAGATATCAGTAACTTGTATGGCTTTAATAAACCCAACACACCCTTCCATCACCCGTCACAATGTCAGCTACTCACCCAGTTGCATCTACTGAATGGGCTCAAGTTTTTTCATGACACTTCAAGGTCTGGTCAGCAGTTGATAACAAACATGATATCCATAAAATTGTCCTCTATCAGAGCCATGACTGTCTCTTCTGCACAGATCATAAGACACCACGGACTAAACAACATCTTAGTTTACTTTGATCCACAGAAACATTGTGATGTGAAGTGCACAGACATCGAGAAAGAAGGTGGGAAAATTCCTTGATCAAATAGCGAAGTAAATGTAATTTTAAGAAAAATCTTGTCATAGAATTATACACATGAAACTGTCCACAAACATGTCTGCTATATGCCATGGTTCCATGAACACCAATGTCTGACAACCTTCACCACATTCTTTCATGGATTTTATAAAAAAATAAAACATACTTCTATTATTAGAATACAATGTTTTCGTGCCACTAGTACACAACTCATCAAACCTCCAGCTACTCTGTTGCACGTGCCCTCAATTTGATCATTTAGCATAACTAGAGTTCAGTTCTATATCTATAGGTTACTGCTAAATAGGAGGTTGAACATCTTTCGTCCATAATCACCACGGGCAGTCATTAACAACAAGGAAAACGAACACAACCAAATCATACACTAGAGCAAATTCCGAAATAAGCTACTGTCTTTTTTTCAGTTATGAAAAAATGGCATCATTCTCAAATTCACAAAAGTAATTGCCTTGGGAGAGGTTAAACGTTATTTATGGGGTGCATTGTGAATAGAAATATAAAATAGGCAGTCTCCGTGTACGCACATCTCTCACCATCTAAGGCTGCTGACTACGATTGCTCTAGAATATTAGTAACCGGTTGAACATGACTGTCTGACTGATAAGTGCCAGGTGTGATGTTACAGTTTGTCTTAGTAGTGTCTTATAATCTGCAAACCATGATCACAAGCCAAAGAGTCAGATACTTTAACTTGTTGATTGTTCAAAAGCATTGTCAAGGCTCTATGCAAGTATTTCCAACCATTTAACAATTTGTCTTCATTGAAAATATCACAAGAATCCTTGACAACTTTCAACGGAATAACAAGGTCCCTGCTGGTATCACAAACAACACAGACACTAAGGAAACAAAAAAAACAATGCATTGTCAGCCTGTCTCACTTTATCACATGGATCCCTGAAATCTCACCAAAGATATCCCCAGATGTGCCAGATCTTCATCTACTCACACCTAACCCATGATGGTCCTTAATGAGTGCAGGTGTATCCTAGCTATCTAACTCACATGGTCATTGCTAGAATGTGTATCCCCATCTTGAGACTCCCACCAAATATAAAACCCTTTACATAAAATAATTGAATTCAGGCACACCTTCACACGCATTGACATATGGATGTGTTACAATGGGCCTTTGCTCTCAGGATAGTGCTAAAACATCTCTCTTAAAAATCTAGATGATCCTCAATGCAGCCACAAAAGATGCAACAAGTCAATGAGAACTTCTAGAACAACCAAGACCCACATTTCTGATTGTTGCAGCTTAAAGGTAGAGGTGTCTCAGATTCCTTCCTCTCCTATTTGAATACTTCCCCTTTAACTAACCTCAGTCACTTAAAATGTGTCCTTTGGTGCCCAATTACATTTGGTACTGTAACGAGTCATGCAAAGTTTACCCTTGCCAACTGTGCATTTCACTATCTAAATCTGTCTCAGCCTGACATCCACTGATTGCCAGAAACTACTCTACATTTCTTAAATGACATCACTCATTACATGTTGGAAAGTGGATTATTGGTAAGGGCAGGTGGGTACCGACACTTAGCAATAGGCCACAACCCCCTAGTAGGTTAAGTCAAGGTCTCAGTAAATTAATCCTTGCTCAACCCTTGGTATCTTGGCCCACAAGCAGTTAGGCTTAATTTAGGAGACAGGTGTCTAAATCATTTAATACCAGCAAAACAGTGAATAAGTGTTAGAAATGGGGTCCTTGGTTGGCAGTCAGGTCACCCCCGTCCAAGCAAGGACCCTCACTCTAGTCAGGGTAAAGGAGAATCACCCTCTGTTAACCCCCGCTTACCCCCTTGATAGCTTGGCACGAGCCGGCAGGCTTAACTTCAGAAGCAATGCGTAAAGTATTTGTACCAACACACGCCGTAACCCAGTGAAAACACTGCAAATGACACAACACAGGTTTAGAAAAATAGGTAATATTTATCTAAACAAAACAAGACCAGAATGACAAACATCCAACATACACAAGTCAAGTTATGAATTTAAAAAAGAATAAGAGTCTTAATCCTTAGAAAACAGTGAGAACGTTGTTATTGAATAAAAGTACCTGGGAAGCATCAAAATAAAGCCACATGTGCGAGCGTGCATTAAATTTCTCACTCACAAGCGAGAATGTGCGTCATTACTCCTCCGGTCGGGTTGGCGTCCATTGTTTCTTCTCTCCCGCAAGCGTACGATGTGTCGATCCCGGATGAGCACCTCAGGTTCGGGCATGCTTTGCATTGATTTTCCACGCCCAGTGATGTTGAGTTGAAATCCAGTCGCACGGTGTCAAGAAACCATGCTGTGTGGGGGCTTGCATCATTGACAGTAGCCGCTGGTGTTGCGTGTCGTTTCTCCCGTCGCGTTGCATTGATCTCCCAGCTGCAATGCAGGTGGAGCATTGATTTTATCAGCGATGCTGGCGGTGCATCATTTAGCAGCAGCGAGGCAGGTGGTGCGTCAAAGGTTTCCCCGCATGGTGGTCTTTGTGTGGATTTCTGTCCTTTTCTACCAGCTGCACCTTGTAAGGGCCCAGAGACAGTTTAGGGCACCACCTGGCAGGCAGGACTCTCAGCAGAAAGCCCAAGTGCTGGCAGAGAGAACTCTTTGTTGTCCCTGAGACTTCAACAACAGGAGGCAAGCTCAGTTCAAGCCCTTGGATATTCTTCCCATTGGGAAATCACACACAAGTCAGTCTTTGTCCTCTCTCAGGTAGAAGCAGCTACTGCAGGCCAACCCAGCAAACCACAGTCACTGGCAAAGGGGCAGTACTCCTTCTCCAGTTTCTCCAACTCTTTTCCCGGGCAGAGGTTCCGCTAGATTGCAGAAGTAATCTGATCATCAGGGGATTTTGGGTGCTCTTCTTACACCCCTTTCTGCCTTTGAAGTAGGTCTACTTCAAAGAGAAGACTCTGCTGTTTTCAAAATCCTGCTTGGCCCAGGCCAGGCCCCAGATACACAACAGGGGGTTGGAAACTGCAATGTGTGAGGGCAAGCACAGCCCTTTCAGGTGTAAGTGACCACTCCTCCCCTCAGTCCAGAAGTGGTTATGAAGGCTACACCCCCGCTCCTTTTGTGTCACTGTCTAGAAGAGAGGTGCAAACAGCCCAACTGTCAAACCGACCCAGGCAGGGAACCCACAACCAGGCAGTGAAAGAATGGTTTAAGCAATAAAATGCCTACTTTCTAAAAGTGGCATTTTCAAGCACACAATCTAAAAACCAACTTCAATAAAAAGATCTATTTTTACTTTGTGAGTTGAGAGACCCCAAACTCCAAATTTCTATCTGCTCCTTAAGAAAACCTACTCTTTAGTCACATTTAAAGCCAGCCCCCATGTTAACCCATGAGAGATATAGGCCTTACAACAGTGAAAAACGAATTTGGCAGTATTTCACTTTCAGGACATGTAAAACACAAACGTACATGTCCCATCTTTAACATACACTGCACCCTGACCATGGGGCTACCTAGGCCCTACCTTGGGGGTGCCTTACATGTATGAAAAGTGAAGGTTTAGGCCTGGCAAGTGGGTAATATGCCAAGTCATATTGGCAGTTAAAAACTGCACACATAGACACTGCAGTGGCAGGTCTGAGCCATGTTTACAGGGCTACTAATGTGGGTGGCACAACCAGTGCTGCAGGCCCACTAGTAGCATTTGAGTTAAAGGCCCTGGGCACTTTTAGTGCACTTCACTAGGGACTTATTAGTAAATGATATACACGCCAATCATGGATAAGCCAATGTACACATAAAATTTAGACAGTGAACACTTACACTTTAGCACAGGTCAGCAGTGGTAAAGTGTCCAGAGCAAATAAAACAGCGGAAACAGAGTCCAGCACACAGAAGCAACCTGGGAAGTAGAGGCAAAAAGTTAAGGAAGATCATGCCAATGATGCCAAGTCTAACAATAAGTAAAACAAAACACACAATAAAAATTCAACACCAATTTATAAAAATAGGAAATGTTTTTATGTTTAAAATGCCACCAAAACAACAAAAATCCAATGTAAGGAACCAGCAGTATGAATTTCGAAAGATTAAACGTAAAACTAGCGCTTAGAAGCAAATAGCACTGGACAGGAACAAAGTCCAGAGTTCAGACCGCTCATGATGTAACACTGCTACACTTGCTTGCAGAAGTGTTTCTTGACTCAGGAAAGTGTTCAACAGCACCAGCCAAGGACTCAGAGGCTCTGATTTGCCTCTTGGGATCTGAACTCCCACAATACACCAATTTTCTTTATGGATCTTTTTACAGAAGTTGCTCCAAACTTCTGGATCTTCTTCTAGAGGTCCTTGAAGTGTCCACAAACTTGATCCAAGGTTCCAGAAACTCTGAGTTGCTCTTTCCTCAAATGGCCTCTGGACACTGGTCAACTTCTTGCAGGACTTGATGCAGGGGACTCTGGTCAGCTGCTTAGTACCTGTAGCTTACAGGGAGTCCTCTCCTGGAGTTGCAGAAGCAAGGCAAAGTCCTTTTCATGGTGAAGCCCAATGTAGGCAGCTAGTCCAGTCCTTTTAAGTGCAGTGTCCAGGTGCAGGCCAGGGGTCTAACAGGGCAGTCCTTCTTCTCAGTATTTTCTTCCAGCAGCGATGTGATTGTGGGCAGCTCTGCCATATTTATCCTTGTTCCTGGATGGGAAGCAAGGGGTGCTCCCATCCAATGGGGTGCAGGGCACCACCGCCTGGGTTGATCACTTCATGTGAAGTGTGGCAAAATCAATCCCAGGGAGCAACATTCTTTAATACTCCAACATGGATAAACATTCTCCTTGGAGGTTAGATATGGGTGAGTCCACCCACAGGTGTGGCTAAGTCACCCTAACACACCCTTTTCAGCCTTCATCCTAATCTAATAATGGGGCTCCCATCTGTCTAGGGGAGCAGAAAATGGGGGAGGTCCAGTTGGCTGTCTCTCCTTTGAAGACCAGTTTGGCTACTCTTCCCCCATCCTGCTGTGCCATCTGCTGCAGCAGTTCTCCTCCCACCAGGCGCTTCCTTTGTCTCAGACCAGGCCACTTCACTTCTCATCAAGGTATAGTGGTTCAGGTGGCCAGAGGCTGGCCAATCAGGAAAGGGCACTATAGGGCTGAAATTGGTAACTTTCAGAAAGAGTTTTAAAACTCTTTCTCTGTGCTAGTTATAATAAATTCAACCATGACAAGTTGTTGGACGTATTATAACATTTAATTGGATACCAAATGTGATATATTTAGCTCCTCTTTGTCAGAAAGAAGATTTTATTCATTTAATATAAAGTCTCCCAATGTTAGCCTGTGGAGCCCATTGACTACAATGGGGACAATTGATTTGGCTATAAAACTTATTTTATAAAGTCCCTGCTTATATTTACACTGCCCCAACCCTTAGGGCACCTAAGGCAGACCTTCGGGGTGACCTTTATGCAAAAATAAGGTAGCTTGAGACTTTGGAAGTACTTTTAATTCCAAAGTTGAATTTGGGGTTACTTTTAGCTTAAAGGTAGCTAGCAAGGCAAGCCTGTCTTTATAATGACATGCGATACCACGGCAGGGCAGCTATGGGTACATTAACTATACTGGGGCCCCTAATCCTTCATGCCCTACCATGTACTAGGGGTTTGTAGGTAAGTTGTCAGAGCCAATTATAATTAGGCCTAGTTTGCATATACCATTGTAAACAGAGCACTGGCCCTGGGACTGGTTAGCAGTGCACCATTGTGAGCTAAAAGTGAGGGCAAAAAGAGAAAGGTCTTCTGCAATCAGCCCAGTTTTCCCACATTACAAATTAATTTTCAAAAATCAAAATCAATACCAGGAACTAAAACATGATTGGCAGACATAAAACCAGAGATGGCTAGCAGTTTTCTGAAGTGGTAAATGGACTAGAGCCCCTCCCTCTACATGAATTACTATGTTTTAATCAATCCAACTATGCCACTAATCCTGCACTTTTGTGTATCATTCTTTGTTGTTTTAAAATGAAACATGCCCAAAACAATAGACCTGTCTATGAGACTAAAGGTGTCATTAGGTTGAGCTGAATGTACAAAGCTTAGCATGATTAACATCATGAAGATCAAGAGATATGAAAAAGAAAAAGAAAAGAAAAAGGAATACATGCAAATACAAATGCTTCTGTTACAGTACTTATCGGGAGGACTCCTCCTAAACATCCCTCCCGCCAGCCCACCTCTCCCTTCTCCGTCAGTACACTAGTACACTCCCCTGGCTTGTAGCTCTCTCACAAGTTGTCCCAACAGACAAAACTCAGAACAAGTGTAAAGGCAATATAGATCACTTCACCATCAGTATGTGAATCAAACACTTCTGAATCCTGTGTGAATCAATCCCTGAGTGAAGTCTCAGCAATTTCCCCTTTTCTCCCTTCCCTGATTTGGGTCAAGCTGTGTGCCATGGAAATGCCAGGGTGGTCAAAAACCTCCCTCCCTCAGCAAGTGATGATGCTAATGCACACAAGAACAGGGAGACCACAACAAAGGGGGGGAAGACAGAAGAAAGACATGTTGAGTGCATGCATTACCGCTACCGTTGGCGGACACAACAGACACAGAAGCCCCCTGCACTACGCCGCGCTCTTGGGCTCCACTATTCAATTTCTGGGAAATGGCCTACAAGGCCATGGACGACATCTGCACACATAGATGACACAGGGGCATGACTAGGTGTACTTGGCACTCTACAGAGGTGGGGTGGGGTGCCACATTGCCTGCCTTACGGAGGGGCGTTGCCTACGGAACTCGTCCTGGCCTAGGGAAACCCACAGCCCACCTCCCCCACCCAGACACCTCCACTGCGAGCAAAGTCAGCAGAATGAGAGTGTACTCACCCCCTTGTGGCTGCTGTGATGCCCTAAAGCACCCATCCAACTCCGGGTAGGCCACCGCCAGGATCCTGAACATCAGGGGGGTCATGGTGCGATGGGCACCCCTCCTACATTGGGAGGCCATCCCCAGCTGAGCCTCCGCCGTCTTCTTGCTCCAGCGACGAATGTCCTCCCATCTTTTACGGCAGTGGGTGCTCCGTCTCTGGTAGACCCCCAGGGTCCAGACGTCTTTAGCGATGGCACGCCAAATATCTTTTTTTTGGTGGACGCTGACCTTCATGAAATGTACAGGGGAAAAAGAGAAGTTATTACCAACTTCACAGTCAAAGTGATTGGCCCCCATCCCTACCCTTGCCATGTGGCACATGCATTCACCGTCTTTCATGCACGCAGCACTCTCTCCCCCTTCCTTCTTACATCTAGCCCTCTCCACACAGGCATAGCCCATACAACATGCTCCCTGTGTACTTACCTGTTTGTCTGGAGGACCGTAAAGTAGCGTGTACTGGGGGAGGACCCCATCCACAAGCTTCTCCAACTCCTCCGATGTGAAGGCAGGGGCCCTTTCCCCAGACACTCGAGCCATTGTCTCTTCCAGACCGAGGTCACAGCAGCACTTGCAGTGTAGGTCCTCTCCTGTCGAAGATCAGGTATCGAGTGATTGAACAGATAGAAAACGGCAGTCACGTCCGCGGCGGTGCGTACCGTCACCGCCGGCATACATCGTCATTGGCTCCTGGGACCCATAGGGTCCAATGTTAACCAATGCAGCATTGCCCCGTGGTCTTCGACCGCCTACCGCGACGGTGTACAACGCCAGCGCAGTTACCTCACATCCCATTGTCCCACTTTAGAGGTCAGGCAGCCGCCATTTCAGGGGCCCACATGGCTTCATTTCCAACTGCGTCACACATACCTAGGCCTAAACTCAACACACATACAGGCCACCTTTTATGTATGATTGGTGTTCTGGGTAAACTGTGGGTACGTACCTCTGAGTTGTTTGACTCTGTGCTCGCTATGGTCCTTCATAGGCATCTCCTCACATGTCATAGGCTGGGACATGTGAGGAGATGGCGGCATCCTCCGGTGTACCGACCGTTGGTGGACCTGTCGACAATGGAGGAGCAACATGTGATTCTCACATACAGGCTTGACCGTGCCACAATCCAGGAACTGTGTACCCAGTTGGAGCCAGACCTGATGTCAGCAATCCGCCATCCCACAGGAATCCCCCCTCAAGTGCAGGTGCTGTCAGTGCTCCATTTCCTTGTAAGTGGGTCTTTTCAAACAACAGTGGCCATAGCACCAGGGATGTCCCAGCCTATGTTTTCCAACGTATTGTCCAGAGTGTTGTCTGCCCTTCTGAAACACATGCGGAGCTACATCGTTTTCCCTCAGGTGGAGGATTTGCCTACGGTGAAAGGGGATTTCTATGCCCTGGGACATATCCCCAACATCATAGGTGCCATTGATGGGACCCATGTGGCTTTGGTCCCCCCCACCGGAGTGAACTGGTGTACAGAAACCGGAAGAGTTATCATTCTATGAATGTACAGATGGTATGTTTGGAAGACAAGTACATCTCCCATGTGAATGACAAGTTCCCTGGCTCAGTGCATGACGCCTAGATCCTGCGGAATAGCAGCATCCCTTATGTGATGGGTCAACTCCAGAGGCACTGTGTGTGGCTATTAGGTGAGCACCTGGAGGCAAGTCAGTGGGAATGGTTGTCTGGGTCTGGGGATATCCCTCCAGGTTAGTGCGTGTCTAACAGTTGTCCCTCACCATTTGCAGGTGACTCTGGTTACCCCAACCTGTCATGGCTACTGACCCCAGTGAGGAATCCCAGGACAAGGGCAGAGGAATGCTACAATGAGGCCCATGGGCGAACTAGGAGGGTGATCGAGCGGACCTTCGGCCTCCTGAAGGCCAGGTTCCGGTGCCTCCATAAGACAGGTGGATCCCTATTCTACTCACCAAAGAAGGTGTGCCAGATCATCGTTGCCTGCTGTATGCTTCATAACTTGGCTTTGCGACGACAGGTGCCTTTTCTGCAGGAGGATGGTCCAGATGGCGGTGTTGTGGCAGCTGTGGAGCCTGTGGACAGTGAAGAGGAGGAAGCAGAGGAAGAAGACATGAACAACAGGGACTCCGTGATCCAGCAATATTTCCAGTGAGACACAGGTAAGAGTACAGACCTGCCTACTACATGTACTTTAACACTACTACCTCTCTACTGTGTGTCGTTTTCACCCAGTTTATGGTCACTGAGTTGTCACTTTCCCTTACGATTTCACAGATGTGGGTCCCACTGTGTGACATCTGCTTAGATTCCTCATGGATTAGAGCTGTGTGACATAGGTATGTTGACATAACAATTGAAAGAGCATTTTGTCACTGTAATTGCTAATACACTATTTTGAAATCACAGACAGACTCCAGATTGTTTTGTGCTTTAAGTGTGTTTTTTTAAGTGCTCAATACTGGAGGGGGTAGTGAAATGTTGAGGGGTGATGGCGGAGGAATGTCCATGGCAGAGTCCAGTCTATTAGTCTCACAGGTGCATTGCCCAAATGGGCATAGGAAGTGGAGCTGGGGCAGTTTAAGGATGGACAGGGTGACAAAGTGGGACAGTAGAATGACAATCAGGGTGGTCTCATTTCTTGGCAGGGGTCTTGGCATTGTGCTCTGTCTTTGTCCTGGATCTCAGGGACCGTTTGCGGGTTGGTTCTCCCTCTGCAGGGGGTGGGGTGCTGGTGTGGTGGTCCTGTGGTGGGGCGTCCTGTCCACTAGACCCGGCGAAGGTGGTGGGCAGTTCATCGTCCATGCTAGTGTCAGGGGCCCCTTGTTGTGCCACAGTGTCCCTCCTGGTGTTGAGTACTTCCTTCAGCACCCCTACGATGGTGCCCAGCGTGGAGCTGATGGTTCTGAGTTCCTCCCTGAAACCCATATACTGTTCCTCCTGCAGGTGCTGGGTCTCCTGAAACTTGGCCAGTACCGTTGCCATCGTCTCCTGGGAGTGGTGGTAGGCTCCCATGATGGAGGAGAGGGCCTCGTGGAGAGTGGGTTCCCTTGGCCTGTCCGCCCCCTGTCGCACAGCAGCCCTCCCAGTTCCCCTGTGTTCCTGGGCCTCCGTCCCCTGGACCGTGTGCCCACTGCCACTGCCCCCAGGCCCCTGTTGTTGTTGGGGTGGTGGGTTATCCTGGGTTCCCTGTAGTGGTGGACACACTGCTGATTGACGTGTCCTGGGGACGGAGGTATGGGCCTGCTGGGTGGGTGCTGTGCTGGTGTTTCCAGAGGGGGGAAGGTCTGTGGTGGCCTGTGACTGGGTGACGGGAACTGACTGTCCTGAGGTCCCCGATGGGCCGGGCTGGTCATCTAGATCCAGTTGGACAGAGGTGCTGTCATCACTGTGGGCCTCTTCTGTTGGTGGTTTGGACATGTGTGGACCTTCCTGTCCGGTGACGTTGGGTAGGGGTCCTGCAGGGGTATAAAAGGATGGTTATTACATCTGTGTGTGTCATGGTGTGCAATGGGTGGGTGACCGTGTACCCCAGTGCTTGCATTCCTGTGTGGGACCTTATGTGATGATGGTTTAGGGGGTTGTATGGGTATGTGCAGTGGCCATGCTTTAGTGATGGGTGTCCATGCTTTGTTGTTGCATGCAGGGCTTGGTGTTGGGATGGGTGGTTTGTGATGTTGGGACATATGTGAGGAGTTGGGGTGCTGGGGGTGAGGGTGGGGGTATGTGATAGCATGCAGGTAGGGTGGGGGATGTATTAATTAAGATTTGTCTTACCAGAGTCCATTCCTCCACCTACTCCTGCGAGGCCCTCAGGATGCAGAATCGCCAAGACCTGCTCCTCCCATGTTGTTAGTTGTGGGGAAGGAGGTGGGGGTCCGCCGCCAGTCCGCTGAACCGCCTGGTGGTGTCTTGAGACCACGGAACGCACCTTCCCCCATAGATCGTTCCACCTTTTCCTGATGTCCACCCGATTTCTTGGGTGCTGTCCCACTGCATGACCCTGTCCACTATTCTTCGCCATAGCTCCATCTTCCTTGCAATTGAGGTGTGCTGCAACTGTGCTCCGAATAGCTGTGGCTCTACCCGGACGATTTCCTCCACCATGACCCTGAGCTCCTCCTCCGAGAACCTGGGGTGTCTTTGCTGTGCCATGGGGTGGTGTAGGTGATGTGTGGGGTGGAGTGTGTAGTGATAAGTGTGCTGATATGTAGTGGTGTGTTGTGTGAGGTGCATGGAAGTTCTGTGGGTGATGGTGTTGTGTGCCTTTGGATGCTGTTGTTCTTGCTGGTGGTGTCTCTCTCTGGCCTTCTTTCGGAATTTTTGGTCGTGGGGGTTTGTGGGTGATGTGGGTGTGTGTTTTATATTGTAATGGGTGTGTGGGAGTGGTGTGTGTATGTGTATCAGGTGTGTGTATTTGTAATTGTCCAATGTGGATGTGTTTTGTAAATGTGTGTGTATTTTGAGCGCGGCGGTGTGTACCGCCAATGGAATACTGCGGTTGAAAGACCGCTGCGTGGATTCGTGTGTCGTGATAGTGTGGGCGTATTCCTGTTGGCGTGACGGTGGAGGTTTTGTTTTTGCCAGTTTATCACTGACCTTTGGTGTGGCAGACTTGTGTGGGTGTCTGAATTTTGGCGGATTCCGAAATGTAGGTCATAATAGCTGTGGCGGAAATCCGCGGCCGTGGCGGTGTGTTGGCGGTCTTCTGCACGGTGGTAAGCGGCTTTTACCGCCAATGTTGTAATGACCCCCAATGAGTTGCATGAATGGACCCTACGCCTCCTCAATTTGGATGTGTCCTGTACCTTGTACATTTGTGTCTCATATTTTCTAATCGAAAACTTTGGTTGACCATTCTTGGTGTGTTGGGAGAGTTGTCAGATGCCAGTGTCGGAGGATGCAGATCTTTGCGACCATCAATGCTGTCAATATCAACCTCCTCAAATTATACTGTCATACATGTCCAGAACATTGTGTATGATAGCTAATTTGGCCACTGTGATAAAGTGGATGGGGCTGGTATTCCACAATATGCTCCATGTACTTGTACAGCACAAGGGTTAGATTTATACAGGACTACAGTATATGGAGGAAGTCCCAGCCAGGTTCAAAGCACCTCCAGCAGTTCTCATGAGGTAAAAAGCAGACTTTTTCAGCTTTTACAGAACAAGTACCAGTCATTCAATTTGAAAAATTACAAACATTTTAACTGGTCATGTCTTACGGTTTTGTTGTGGTTGTCCAATGAGTCTGACCAATTCTTATCAATGTATTTGAAAGCTAGACATGCCTGCTAATGATGTCTCACCTTGCAACTAATACTATGGGAGTATAGTGAATCAATAAGAATTTGGCGCAGATAGGAAACAGCGGCCCTGGAGTCACCCCACATGAGTATGTATTTCTGAATAGGTGACTTTGAAGTTAGCAGTGTCACAGTTGATGGTGTGTCGGCTGTAATGAAAGTTCTGTACAAATGACTTCAAATGACTTGATCATTTTAGCATCATAAAGGTCATATATCTTCATGATCACTCTTTGCGACTATTGCAGCCAATAGAATGTGTTGTGGCCTATTCTAAGGGCCACATTGGACCAGCTCCGCACTTCCCAATGGCGAACACCATTAACATCTAAGAGCTTGCAAGCTTCTTTCCTGATAGCCAACATTGCTATAATCTTAAGGGCGTGTACTAGTGAAGGGAGGTCCCAATCACTGTATTGTATGTCCATGCCTGGCGGAGCTTGCGCTCAGATTTTCCTATAGTTTCTTAGGTAGGCAGCTCCTCTTCAAGGGTCATAAAGTACCCCAATTGTAGTAGGTGATGACAGAGATAGTATACATACATATCCGGTAGTCACAGTCACTCCGCCCTTGTGCCTGCATGGTATTTAGTAGGTTTGAGCCTAGGTTTCCTATCTGCCAGATGAAGGCTTTAATTTGATTACTTAGAATCAGGAGTCGTTTTTTAGGTATCGCAAGTGGTATCATGTCCAAACCATGATTAAACCTGGGTGGGCTGACCATTTTTACCACCTTGGTTCTTTCCCTCAAGGAGAGTTGTAGTGAGGACTATCAGTGCAAATCACAGCCCATTTGTGCCATCAGGGGCTGCAGATTGGCTGTCACCATTCCCTCCAGACCTCTGTGGGTCTGAATGTCCAGTTATTTGCCCAGCAGTTTTCCATGTGAAGGCAAAGTTGTAATGGAGCTGCCTGATTGGGCACTTCATGATCGGTAGAGCTTTACTCTTTGACCAATTGATCTTGTACCTGGAGAAGACTGAAAACTCCAAAATCTGGGACATTAGTTGAGGTACTGAGTGATAGGGATCACTGAGTGCAATGAGAATGTCATCCTCATAGACCAGAATCTTGATTTGGCAAGCAGTCATTTCAACACCCTTTACCTGCTCTCATTGACAAATAGTTTCCACAAGCAGTTATAATGCTTTAAAGAAGAGGAGGGGGAATATGGGCACCCCTGTCTTGTCCATCCGTATTTAGGAAAGGGCTGTGATGTTTCGCCCTGCAGTTGACTTGGGCAGTAGGATCAGAGTAGAGTCATTTTATATTTGCAAAGAATCCCAGCCGGTGCTGACTCTTTTGAACAAATACCCCCATTCGACCCCATCAAATGCTTTTTTGTATCCACGTTTTTTCCAGTCACCCAGAGAAACTGAGGTAAGGTAACCAAAGGTTAATTTACATGTTAGGGCCTAACTATGACCGGCTTGTTAAATTACTTGTGTAATCCCCTGTTTTTGCATGGGACGGAAATCTGAGTTTGGTTTTATTTACCAAATCCTCTAATTATTGGATGCATGAAATAACCCAACATTCATTAAATTTCAACAGGTCAAATATGCCAAATTTTAACAGGGGAAAACATACAGTATTTATCATATCATGTGGATTCTGGTGCATTAAACAGCAAAATCCACATGTTGTTCCCCATAAACTCATAACAGGTGTTATTTATCACACCTGATAAATAACATACCCGGTGGTGTCTTTATTTATCAGGGGCGATAAATAGCGTCACAACTTGCAATCAGGCACCAAGGGTCATATTTATACTCTGTTTGCGCCAGATATGCATAATTTTTTTTACGCAAAGCCGGTGCAAACTTAGCTCCATATTTATATTTTGAAGCTAGACCTGTCCAGCTTCAAAATATTTAAGTTAACGTACTTTTTTTCCTACAGAAAACTACCTTGCATCAATGAAATGCAAGGTAGGCGTTCCCAGGCAAAAAAATTACCCTAATGCCCGTGCGTACTATTTATCCTCCCCTGCAAAAATCATGCACGGGAGGAGCAGTTCCATAAATAATGGCGATAAGCCTGCTTAGCACCATTATTTAACGCCTGGGTATGGGCAGGCGTTAGGGGACCTGTGGGTCATTTTCCATTGCCAGAGACCATGGAAACAGCCCACAGGTGCCCTTCCCAGCACCAAGGGACACCCCCACCCACCCCCACTCACACCTGGAGGACACCTAAGGATGGGGGAACCCATCCCAGGTAAGTCCAGGTAGGTTTTTTGATTATTTTTTTTAAGTGCCATGGGGGGGCTAACTTGGGCCCCCCTACATGGCACTGTGTCCAATGGCCAGGCCCAGAGTCATCTGGGCCTGGCCATTGGGATGGGGGGCATGACTTCTGTCTTTACTAAGGCAGGAGTCATGTCCATGGGGGTTGTGCGTCAAACCAACTGGCACTAGTCAGGTTAGAATCATTTTTTTAACTCTAACCTGACTAGTGTCATTCTTTCCAGCACAACCTCCAGTTTGCCCTATGTCTCCCCTACCCAGTTAGCGTAATTTATTTTGACGCTAACTGGGCCTTCTGATCTGAACTTCCATGTCTACTAGTTTTCTTCTCAAGGCCCACAGTTCCTCGTTCAGTTCTGGTTGGTTCTCAAGAGCTGTAAGACTGTCATCCAATGCCTCAAATTTCCCTTCAGTGGTATACAAACAATTTTGGAATGCTCCAAAGTCAGTTTGAAGGGATTTTATTAACCTGGATGTGGATTTTGTATCTTCATGGACTAAACTGATAATCGATTTGATGGAGGTAAGTTCTTTCAGCATGGTGTGCAGCATGACTTCTGCCATAGCTGAATGGTGAGTTGTGTGCTTGCCTGCCAAAACTTCAGTTAAAAAAAGGTTGACACACCAACTTGCCCTTTGACATCAGGGACCTCAGAGTACACGACTGAAGTCTTGACATGTTAGAAGCCAGGTGTACTATGACGAGAGTTCCAACAAGCTTCTCTAGGATCCTACAGCAGGAGTGTGCCGTTAGCAATGTGCCAGTAGGAAAAATTCACACAAGCACCTCCTGAGATGGAGACAGAAATGGGGAAGGGCTGTGTCACTAGGTTATAGATCCAGTAGTCCTCCAAGGGCCCACCCTCTAGGAGCTCCCCGGAAGCGTGTGGCACACAGTGGGAAGGGTAATAGTCTTCAGGATGGGTGACTCCTTAAAGTGATATCCAGAGTACTCATGCAGTCCCAAACCAGTGGCAGATGAGAAGTAGGGCTACAGACAAGGACTAGGGAAATGTAGATTTTGCCTAGGGCAGAGAGTATATATAGCCAAAGTGTGTCAGGCTACAATGTGGCCCAGATTTCACAAGGTGCCACCACCTGGTAGATGCCCCACTCCAAGGGGAATCTTACAGAGCAAGTTAGTATATGACGTGCAATGCTGTGCCCGGTCCCAAGTCTGAGACACTGTAGCTATTGTAGGTACTAGGAGAAGACTGAGTAACACCAGCATGCAAAGGCATCGGCTGGGCAGAAAAGGGGTTCTCAGTTTATGCCCTGTGTGGTCTAAATTCAGTGCATCACTTACATAGGAGGGGTAAAGTTTAGTATCCCACCATGATAAAGTATGTTTGAATATTCCACTGTGAAATAAGTAACACACTGTGGCTGTATTTTTGCTTCTGTTTTTGATTATTTCCATGTGGCTTTTTGAATTTTTTATATTCAGTACAACATATTCTTGCTAAATTGAAATGACTTTGGTGTATGGATAGCCAATCAGTAGCTTTCAAAAAAATGATTGAATTGATTTTGTAAAATGTGCTACAGTCTAACATGGCGCCCGCAATACTAAGCTTTCATGATTGTCTCATTAGAATTGTCCTTTGTTATTGTCTAATTTGCACAGTCACTTTAAAATGCCTTAATGAAGTGCCTACTATCACTTGATCAGTGACCAAGTAGTATGTTGGCTACCACCTAATCAATCATAAATTTTTCACCTCATAGCACTCGTTTTGTGTTCTTGGATAGAGAGAAAAAGATTTGGTGTGAAATTGTTCCAGTTTCCATACCCCATACACTAGCCACCACAAAAAGAAGCCCGGGGTCTCTCTGTGGAACTATGTGCTGCAATGATCTATCTATCTATCTATCTATCTATCTATCTATCTATCTATCTATCTATCTATCTATCTATCTATCTATCTATCTAGCTATCTATCTAGCTATTTTCTCTCTATCTATCTATGTTTATGCATATATAGATACAGATATAGTGCAATAAAATGCATAGTTTCATTAGAAACTGATTATAATTTAAATTGATTTGTTTACATATATATGGTTATAGAAATGTTAGTATTTTGGAATGGGTTGAGGGGTATATTGGGGGATAGTTTTTATCAAAAATAAGAATGTATTAGTAATTAATAAGTTATTATGAAAAATTGTAAAAATGGGCAAAACATTTACGCTTGTGTGTCCTATATGTCAACTTGAGTGATTTTTGTTGTTTAATTGTTACAATAGTTTCAACGCTTTAACAATCCTATTAAAATTTATAGACATTTTCAAAATGTTAGTTTTTTTCATTTTTAAGATAGGTTAATGATGGTACATTTTTCAAATGTGTTAATATAATTTCTGAAATAATTGTGATGATTACCCTTGGTATTGATATGTAGTGAATCTGAAACCCCCCACAAAATACATGCCCTTTCCCAGGTGTTTGTTAAACTCGATTTAGAATGGTAAATCTGACACCTCTCCCTTCCAATGTAGGCACATTCCCCAGTGTTTACAATATTAGAGTTAGAATTGTAAATTTCACCCCCCCTCCAAATGTACGCATTTCCCCCAATGTTTATTAAACTGGACTTAGAACAAGAAATGTCCCCCTCCCCCAAAGTATGCAGTTTTCCCAGTGTTCCTTAAGATAAAATTAATATTGTAAATATGGCTCCTCACAATGTGTACAGTTTCCCCAATGTTTGTTAAACTGGATTTAGTTAGAAAATCTGCCCCCCCCCCCATGAGATATATATTTCCCCACTTTTTGTATGTGTTTAGTTAGAGTAGTGTATTTTCATTGTATTTCATTTATGTATTTATCTATGTTTTAGATTGCAATAAGGTTACAATTTTTTCTTCACCCTGTATTTTTTATAAAATAGTTTGAGTTTTTCATGTAAAAGTACATATTATTTTTATTGTGTCTTGTTTTTTAAAATAATTCCAATTTTTGCTCTGTGGTGTACTATTTAAAAATAGTATTTTGTTACATACTTATATCATTTATTTGAATGGTTATATAAATATGAAATATGATCAGGAAATTAAAAAAATACTAATTACACATTTTTATATTGTGTTTTATTACTCAAAATAAACTAGTAAACATATTATTTTATTTCAAATTAGTTTGTAAAAATGTAGTTTTTAATATTAAATGATCAATTTATTGTAAAGTTACTGAATTGTTAAGAATTGTAGTAAATTATTATCTCTCTGTTATTTTCATGCTATGTTTTTTTTAAAACATTTAAAAAAACATTTTTTTAAATTACTATAATGTTAATTACATTGTAATGCTTATACTTACCAATGGAGTGTCGATATTTTTGGTCCACAAAACTTTGTAGTCGATATTCTTGTGTTACACACTACATGTATGTCAACTCAATATTTTGATTGGAAGTATTTAGACAACATTTTTTGTGTGTCACAGATTCGTTTGATCAGTACTGCATCATACAGCTCCAGAGCCCCTGAGGTTCAAAAGGGTTGCCCTCCCCATGACTACTTATATCGTCCGTTAAATTGAAAATCTATTTTTCATGAATCCTTCATATATGGAGGGTGTGAACAAAAAAACCATTTTGAGATGCTTTAGTTTGCAGAGCCATACATTCATTCAGAATATTTACCTACAAAAAGCCTCGGCAAGACTGCAAAGTGATGGAATCAGGTAATTTGCTAGGTATGTTTTACACCTACAAACATATGTAGGCAAAGAACAGAGACGCATGTATTTGCGATCTCGGTCTCTTCTCTATACCGAAGGATTCTAGGCAAGACGAGCAACGGCTAGCTTCCTGCCTTCAGCAAATCTTTAACTCTGGCACATTATATTCTACTACCTAATGAAATCTTCGAATATGTTGAACTATTCGTTCAGTTGAGAGCATCCTTCTCTATAGGTAGTATGAAAGTATGAACGCAATTTTTTCTGGCCTAAAAACCTTGATGAACCTTGGGCAGTCTCTCCTTCGTACCCTGGTAATACACCTGGCCAAAGCCAATGCAGCCTGGTGCCCAGATCTATATAAAATATTGACGTCCAAAGCATGACTTCTAAACTTGACCAACGTTATTATAAAAATCAAAAGATAAAGCTAACATTGTAAGCACATCTTTAAAATTGTGCCAACCTATCAATTAGTACTGTAAGTCTGAACTATCTTAATCTTTACATAGAACATCCATTTAATCTACCCTTTCATCATACATTACTGTGACTCCCTGGATTACAGAGCCATGATGCTGCTATGTTCAATGGTATAATCTGTCTTCAAATATGTAGCTTAATCTTGCTGCATCTTGAAATTAATTTTAGAACATTCCGACAAGCCACCACACTGAAAGGCCAATGGAGGTGGAGCTCAGGTTGTCTAGGTATATACGTGCCAAGAGCTCTTTGCTTGCAGAGAGATATCTGGATGGGAGGGTACCTTTTCAAATCAGCAATTTGGAATCTTCGACCCAGAAAGCCTGTTTTGCTTAACAATTGCCTCAGTGCTTAACAATTGTGTTGGTCTTTCATTTCAAACAAAGTCCTCCTTTTTATTCAGTGATATATAATATTGAGTTGTTTTGCTAATTGTGAAATTTAAAAGGATGTGATTATAAAAAAACACACCTGATGGGTTGGGCAGCATCTTTAAAATGCGCTGTGGCAACGCTGAGAAAAGCACAGAAGCATAAAGATCCAGAACGGCATGAGATACAAGAGAACAGAGTGAGGTGTACTGGTTGACATCATAGGGAACCTGGAACCTATCCTGACAATGTGTCCTAGGGTAGGGAGGAAGGGCGACTGTCTCTCTTGTGGTTCAAATCACTAACGTATCCACTGCAGAGATCTTTTATCGAGCCATAGTCAAAGGTTCATAAACTGGCCCTTGTGTTCAGACATTTTGGAAAAGGGAACCACCAAGAGACAGATAGACGATACAGGGGAGCCAGCTGTTAAGTGAGACATTGACAGTGTTACCTGACAAAGAAAGCCCGTACGTCCAGGTGAGCCACAGCATCCTTCTATTCACAGAACAGGGTAAGTCTTTATCTGGATGGGCCGTTAAGCCGGGGGCCGTTAAGCCAGGGATACGTGAAGCTAGGTGTAAACCATATTTTATTTTCAGTTATTTTAATCTGTGTGGCTTTCATTTCCAAAGATGATGTCAAATATGCAAAATAACCAGAATTTCTAAGATTTCAACATTCATCCCTTTTTCCAGTCACTATATTCATTTATTGCGTTAATCATTATATTGTGATTATTGCACGCCTTATAAACGCCCCCTGAGTTCCAATTCTGGTTGTTTTGATTTCCATGAGAATAAACTGCTCAGTATGCCATTGGTCGGACACCAGATGCCCTACTGCGGCTGACTTCATTAGGCAGCCACCTGACAGTGTATTTCACATTCTGACATAAAACCGATGATATCGGCCTTATCTAAAAAGGTAAATAGGATGCCATTTCTTTGGTATAAAATTGCTCTTTTGGTGTCATTGAACTGCAAATAGAAAATGTGCAGCTGGCTCATTTTATATTTCCACAGCTTCTCTGCTAGGCGATCGCTCTGGATTGTAAGCAATTAATGGAACTGTGATTGAAGTGACCCTTGCTGCACCAGCCACAGCAGCCAAAATGAAACAGTTAATGCAAAAGTGTTATTTCTAATACAGTGGATGCAGCGGTCGGTATCTCTGCAGAGTGGGTGCAGAAAAATAACAATATGTACTTAATAATCTAAATGCATCACCAAAAAGGGTCCAGAGAAATATATAGGCATCTACTGTGCGAGTAATTACAGCTCCTCAATTCATAGTGCAGCGACGGTTTTCCCACATCAGATAGCTATTCATATGTTTCCTTGATTTTTGTAACAAAAATGAAAAAAAAAAAAACATTTTTAAATTAGAAGTGCCTAAAACTTTCAAGGGGGTTATTCACAAATGCATTTGGGTGTGCTCAGGTAGTACTCCTGTAGCACTGTTTTGCATGTTACTACATACCTTTGTGAACGGGCCTCAAGACATTTAGGGGCCTATTTGTAGGCCCCTAGCGCCACCTTGCGCCACATTAACTTCATTTATTTTGACGTTAATGTGGCCCAACAAGGCCAAAATCCCTGCACCGTAATTACAGAGTAATGCAATGCATGCATTGCGCCACTCTGTAACCCTTTGCGCTACATTATGCCTGCACCAGGCATAATGTCTGCAAAGGGGGCGTTCCCCCATTAGGGGAGCCGGAAAAATAGCGTGAGGAAATCTATGAGATTTCCTTGCGCCATTTATTACGGCTCTTTTAATGCTTGCTCAAGAGCAGATGTTATAAGGGGGCTTCCATTCTTTAGAATGGGCCCCTATGTACTCTGCAAGAATAGCGCCAATATTTTAGCGCCACTCCTCCAGTGTACGTCAGTAGGGTCATAAAAAAATTAAACTATTGCCCCTTACCCTATGCCATGGTGCACCATATCCTAAATACGGCACACACATGATGGCGTTAGGGGGTCCTAAGGGGCGCAGAGAAAGTGGAGCTGCACTCAGTACAGTGCCACTTTCCTTAAATCTGCCCCTTAAAACAGAAATATAATGGGAATATTTTAGGAATTTGTTTGCAAAATTAAAATGACTATCGAGGACTGTGCACATACTGCCCTTTTACTAAAGAAAGTTTCAGGTTGTGGAGCAAATTCACAAATGCAGGGCAGACTCACAGGTGGCAGAGTCGAGGTGCTGTCTAGGGAGTGGGAAGTCTTTCATGTCCCTGACACTTCAGAAAACAAGAGTCTAGTCAGCTGGCCCTTGGAGTCACTCTGGGTATTGGCTTCAAGTAATGTGGATTCAATCCTTCTCACCCAGGCAAGGAGGGTAGCAGACAGCAGGTCAGTACAGCAAGAAAGCAGTACTTCCAGAGCAGCAGTCCAACAGAGTGGCAGTCCTTGTAGCATCACAGCAGTCCTTCTTCTTAGCAGAGTATCCATAGGTCTAGAATTATACGGAGTTGGTAGTGTTTGAGGTTCAGTATTTATACTTTGGTGCTGCAGTTCTGGACAGTGAGAGAAACTTCTAGATGCTGGTTTTGAAGGCATTCTGCAGCACACATTGAAAGAGGAAAATGCCTCTCAGGATTGTTTTTGTGCAGGATGGGGACTCTTCCTGAACAAACACAATCCAGTTTGAAACCTAGGCACCCTTGCACCATGGTGGAAGGGTGCCTACTTTGACACTAAGCAGCACGTTGTGCACCAGTGCAAGAAAAAGACAGGACTGTACAATGTTAATTACAACACATTACTACCCTTTAGTGATTGGCTGTGCTGTGTGATTTTTTTAAAATGTGCCCCTTAATATCTGAAACATCTGGTACTAGACCACCTCCACAACATCCCATCCAGAATTACATTAGTCCCCTT
This sequence comes from Pleurodeles waltl, assembly GCF_031143425.1. NCBI lineage: Eukaryota > Metazoa > Chordata > Amphibia > Caudata > Salamandridae > Pleurodeles > Pleurodeles waltl. The sequence continues at coordinate 354,590,815 of NC_090438.1, forward strand.
GTGATTACAAAAATTAGAGTACTCCCCAAAATTCTGGTGCCTAAGTGTAGGATGAAGGCAAGAGCATGCACTTCTAGACTGAACCCTAATTGTGAGTCGGGTTTCATTTAAAAGATCTCTGGTGATATGGGAAGAGGGGATCCTCCTTTTATCTTTACTTCACACAGTTCAACAGAAGCCCTTTCCAGAAATCAATAGTGGCAATCAACTCTAGATATGTCCTAACTAAACCCCAACTTGTTCTCAGCCTACAAAACGATTACAGGCATCACACTCTGACACAACTGATGAGCTCTGGTTTAGAGAAAGGACTGATTAATTGATACTTCATAAGCAGATCATGCTCTGTACTCCAGAAGCAGAGTGTGCTCCTTGAATGACACTACCTTAAAACACACTCTACCTTTTTGTTTACTGTGTCCTTTGACATAATAGTTGCCACACAGCCCAGGTGTGTGATGGGCATCTCTGATGTAGGCTCAGCTGCATAACATATGCAAGAGCTGCTGTGAGTAGACATTAAATGAATGCACCTTCATTGCACTGCATTGTTACTTCACTGTACATGCATTACAATGCAAGAATGCTTTAGGCACTTAAAAAGGATCAACACTGTACAACACTGTACAAAAGTTTTGTAAGTATATATTATTTGTTTGAGTGATCATACTAAAGGTGTCTCTAACCACACCTAATAAACAAAGCTCTTTGGAAAGCTCCTATTTTGTACTAAGTTAAGGAAGTTTGCTTAGGTGTAGCTAGATCAGAAAAATTAAGCTAAGCTCTTTTGGTGAATCTAAATTGTAAAGCTTTCATGAGGCTCACCAGATGCCCTTTGTACACCAGTAGCAAAACAGCAACGGGTACTATGTTTTATAGGTAGCCAGTAAAACTGAGATTAAGCAGACTCTTACCTGTTAATGCCTGTTAATACCCAATGCATGGACAAACATTTTGTTCCTGTGAAATGCCAATGCGGCTATCTCTCATTTTTATGGAGGTCCAGCCTCATTCAAAAGAAGGAACATCTGTGCATGTATACCTGCACTATATTACATATACAGATGCAAAAGCAAACAAACTCTTTGGAGGCACAAATCACTGCCAGAGGCTGTGCCACTTTAAATTCTTCAAAAGAAGAAAACCATAAGTATAATTCTCTGATCTTCTTAAATTATGATGTGAAAGCCCAGAAAAACAAAAATGATGGTGGTCATTACGAGTTTGGGAGATGTATGACCGCTACGCTGGCGGTGGCGATCCGACCACCAACAGGCTGGCGATGTGGACCGCCATAATATGACTGTGGTGGTGAACAGGCCAGCACACACCCAGTACACCACCTGTACCGCCAGTGCGGGTCTACCACTACCGACAGTGATGCCATCTACAGGGTGGCGGAAAGGACCTTACCGACCACCGTATTAGGGATCAGCACACTGCCACGGTTTCCAGGGTGGGCAAACCTCCACTCAAAGCATGCCGGAAAGGAACAGTATAAAAGGAAGCACTCACCATAGGGACTCAGAGGAGATCACTGACAACATGGAGCGTGAAATGGAGATCTTACCGAGGCTGGTACTGGCTATGCACCTCCACGACGATGAAGAGGACAATGGTGAGTACACCGCTTACCACGCAAGGGAGGAAAGGGAACAATTAAACACCCACACGCCACACACACCCTTGACTGCCATGCCCACACACAAACACACCCATAGCAACACCCCTACCCATAGACATGCATACACACACGCTCACACGCACTCACAATACACTCACACACAACGAGAACACACACCATGCCCCACAACACCTGACATACACACACCAAACAACACCAACCATAAACACGTCACAACACACATTCCCAGCCACACACAAATTGATCACAAAACCACGGCTGACACAGACATCAGGCAGAAGACGGCATACCAGACACACATAAGGCACACAACCACAAGTGCCAACCACACATACACTGGTACCATACCATGACACCATCGTCCATACCTCTCACTCCACCCACACCATGTACAACAACTGAACACACATCACAAACAAATACCCAAACACATACCATCCACACCAACTTCCAAAACTATCACCACACAAACAGCATTGCACACACAAATACAGACAGGGGCAACATTTTAAAATAGAAGTGATGCAGCCACACAAGCACAGTACACATGCACACATGGGGACAACGATGCACATACCTGTGCACAGGAGGCAACCATAGTGAAATGCAGGACCACTTGATCAAAGTGCACTAACTGTGCATGTGAACAATCAAGAACTATTTACAAATGGGCCCATTGGGCAGTTCAGAGGTCCATGACCATGCGGCCAAAAAGCACAACAAGGCCCCAACTTGACTCCTGATACATCCATGGTCTCCACAGGGCAGGGGCATCAATGGAGCAGGCACCTCAGGGTGCAGGGGAAGGGGTTGGTGGTGGGGACTCATGTCTTAAAGGGGGGCTTGGGCCTTGATGGGGGGGGCTTGGGATTCTGCTTGGGAGGCGGGCTTTGTTATCGGCTTGGGGGGGTATTGGCCTTATTACCTTCTAGGTAGGCATTGCTCTGCTGCATTTGGGATTGCAGCCCCTGGATGGCAATCACAATGGTTGTCTGTCCCACAGAGATGGTCCTCAGGAGGTCAATAGCATCCCCATTGAGGGCAGCAGGGCTGACTGGAGCAGGGGCTGAGGTGCCTGTGGCAAAGGAGACACCCACCCTCCTGGGTGATCTGGAATGGGAAACTCGGTGGGGAGCTACATGGAGGGCGGTGCTGGTACGGGGATGGCAGACGAAGATGTTGTTGGGGTGGTCCAAGAGGGGTCCGCCACCACCAGGAAGCTGCCTTTGGAGGAGGAATCTGAGTCTGATGTTGCAGTGGTAGTAGGCTCCCCCGTGGTGCTTCCCTCATCCTCCGACCCAGTCAGCGGAGTATTCCTCTTGGGTCCTGTGGGCTGCAGCATCCCCATTTGCCGGTGCCTCAGCTCCTTTGCCTGATGATGCTGATGCACACAAGGACACAGGAAAACAGAGAGGGAGGGGGTAGACAAAGAAAGGGATACAGGCTGTAAGCAACTCAACTATAATGTAGGTAGGCACACATACACTACACTTCAGTCCCAGGGCTCACCATACCATGCCTTTGCACTACAGGAATGTACCACTGATAGGGAGTACACCTACCTCTTTGGAGTCAACTACACTGACAGTGGTGCCCTACAGATGCAATGCACATGTCCTGCAACTCCAACTGAGGTATCCATTTAATGCTCAGATGTCATGAGTAACACAATGTCACTGAGCAAGACAAACGGAATAGTACCTGACTGACTTCACTATACAATTTCCACCTTACCTGGGTACACTTGCCCCCCACACAACAAGGTAACGTAACCTGGCCAAGAAGCTGAACACCTGCATACCCTGACACCTATGAGTTAGTGTAACAGCAACCTTACCCCACATTGCCTACCATCCCCCAATACAGCTGGCTTGCAGGACTGTGTGAAAACTCACTCCCTTGTGGCTGCTGTGATGCCTTCAAGCACCCATCCAAGGCTGGGTAAGCTACCACCAGTATGCAGGCCATTAGGGGGGTAAGGGTCCGACCTGCACCCCTCCGTCCCCAACTGGGCCTTCGCGGTGTTCAGGGCTCAGCATCTCAGGTCCTCTTACTGCTTCCTGCAGTGGGTGCTCTGCCGGCTATAGACCCTGAGGGTCCGCACATCCTTGGAAATGGCTCGCCATAACCCCTTCTTCTGATGGGCGCTGACCTGCATGAAAGAAATTTGGAATATACATTAATGTAGACTGACCACATGCATGCTGACATAGGGTACAATTGCACTGACAGTTGACAATACATCCCATCATCTTCCTACAGGTACACATTGATGGCCTACTCCACTACTCCTATATGCTTGGTAATCCTACATTCACACACACCTGCACCCAAGCAATCACACTCACTGCTAGGACACTGTTCATCAACTTACCTGCTCCTCTGGTCGCTCATACAACTTTGCATACAGGGATGGGACCCCGTCCACAAGCCTTGTCAGCTCCTCCTGGGTGAATGCTGGGGCCTTCTCCCCTGTAGCACGAGCCATCTTTGTGCCCAGATTCAATACACAGAAGCACACAGAGTGGAGTAGTGGTCATGGTGAGTGCAGGAGTCAAGTGGCTAAGGGAAATCAAAATGGCGGTGAAGATCGCAGAAGCACACGGAGTGGAGTAGTGGTCATGGTGAGTGCAGGAGTCAAGTGGCTAAGGGAAATCAAAATGGCGGTGAAGACCGCGGCAGTACGTACCGTCACTGCCGGCGGCAATCGTGTTCCCCATAGACACCGATGTTAACCAATTGGGAATTGCACGGTGGTACAGGCTGCCTAATGCAATGACGATTTATGCCAGCAGAGTCATGTCACTTCCATCTGTCCACAGCATGGAGGACAGGCGATTACCATTTAAAGTGTAAAATGTAATAGAGTGCGATCTCTACGTGCCCTCCATGCTGTCATATCTTCCTGAACATGTCATGCACACCAGTCATACACAGCAGTACATGCCATATGTGATGTGTGGCATCAGTTATCTACATTTGTAGGTTGTATGGCACTTTGTACATACGTTGATTGTCACAGTGTTAGCTGCATGCAACCCTTCCATGATGTGAAGGCTATGTTTGTGCTGTTCTGTGTGCATTGACATCATCCATAATGTGTTGGTGTGGTGAAATATGTGTATTGTCCCTCCCTAAGTACCAACACCTGCAGAGACTGAGGAATGCACCGGTGTATCGGGCCCCTAGTTGACCCGGTAACCATGGAGGAACAACACATTATACTGACCTACTGTCTGAACCGGATGACCATACATGAACTGTGTGCCCAATTGGAGCCAGATCTACTGCCAAGTCTACGTAATCCCTATGCTATTCTACCTACTGTGCAGGTTCTATCTGTGCTACATTTTTGCCCAATGAGTAATTTCGGGCAACAGCCACCTTGGCAGCAGGTGGGTCACAGCCAATGTTCTTTTAACATCTCAAGGGATGTCCTGACTGCCTTGTTGAAACTCCTCCACACCTACAACAAATTTCCCCAAGCTGCTGACTTGCCCACTGTGAAATCAGATTTCTATGCCATTGCACGGATTCCACATGTGATTTGGGCCATAGATAGCACCCATATTCCCTTGATTCCTCCCAGGGTCAATGAACAAGTGTACAGGGATAGGAAAAGTAATCACTCAATTAATGTACAGGTGGTGTGTCTTGCAGACCAGTACATCTCCCAACTAATTGCCAAATTCCCTGGAGCTGTGCATGACTCTTAAATTTTAAGGAACAGCAGTGTCCCACACCTGATGGCACATCTACAAGGAGAGATATCCTGGCTTGTGGGTGAGAGAGATTTGAGAGTGCAGTAGCTAACAACCTACCTTTCTAACTCTTTTGCCTCTACACAAGGCTGACATGTGCTCTGTATTCCCACTCTTCTTAGGTGATTCTGGCTATCCAAACCTGTCCTGGCTGTTGACACTAGTCAAATCAAATCAAATCAAACACATTTATAAAGCGCGCTACTCACCCGCGAGGGTCTCAAGGCGCTAGGGGAAGGGGGTTACTGCTGCTCGAAGAGCCAGGTTTTGAGCTGCCTCCGGAATGCAGGGTGGTCCTGGGTGGTCCTGAGGTTGGCGGGGGGGGAGTTCCATGTCTTGGCTGCCAGGTAGGAGAAGGATTTCCCACCTGCCGTGGTGCGGCGGATGCGCGGGACGGCGGCGAGTGCGATGTTGGCGGAGCGAAGTTGAGGATGAGGACTTCAGTTTTTTCTGAGTTCAGTTTCAGACGGCTGAGTTTCATCCATTCTGCAACGTCTTTCATTCCATCTTGCAGGTTGGTCTTGGCGCCAGTGGGGTCCTTGGTGAGGTAAAGTATCAGCTGAGTGTCGTCGGCGTAAGAGGTGATGTTGATGTTGTGTTTGCGTACGATGTCAGCGAGGGGGCTCATGTAGACATTGAAGAGAGTCAGGCTGAGCGAGGAGCCTTGTGGGACGCCGCAGTTGATCTCGTGGGGTCTGAGCGGAACGGAGGGAGGTAGACTCTTTCGGAGCGGTTAGAGAGGAAAGAGGTGATCCAGTCCAGGGCCAGTCCTTGGATACCGGTGGAGCGCAGGCGGGATGTTAGGGTTCGGTGGCAGATGGTGTCGAAGGCAGCAGAGGGGTCGTGGAGGATGAGGGCGACTGTTTCTCCGTTGTCCATCAGAGTTCTGATGCCGTATGTGACTGAGATGAGGGTGGGTTCTGTGCTGTGATTGGCTCGGAATCCGGACTGCGAGGGGTCGAGTAGGTTGTTGTCTTCAAGGAAATTGGTCAGTTGCTTGTTGACGGTCTTCTCTATGACTTTGGCAGGGAAGGGGAGGAGCAAGATGGGGCGGAAGTCCTTCAGGTCGCTGGGGTCCACCGTAGGTTTCTTCAGTAGGGAGTTGACTTCCTTGTGTTTCCAGCTCTTGGGGAAGGCGGCAGAGGCAAACGAGCTGTTGATGATGGTCTGGAGATGCGGGGCAATGATGTCGTCGGCTGTGTTGAAGATGAAGTGTGGGAAGGGGTCCGAGGGGGCAACGGAGTGGATGGAGTTCATGATAGCTTTGGTCTCCTCCATGCTGATGTGAGTCCAAGCTTTGAGGGTGATGGCTGGGGTAGTAGGTTCTGTGGTGGTTGGCTGGGTCTGGTGTCCGAAGCTGTTGTGTAGGTCGGTGATCTTACGATGGAAGAAGGTAGCAAGGGAGTTGCAGAGGTCTTGTGAGGGCGTGATGGAGTTGGAGATGGCGTTAGGATTGGAGAGCTCTTTGACGATGTTGAAGAGTTCTTTGTTGTTGTGAGTGTTCTTGTCCAGTCTGTCTGTGAAGGAAGTTCTTTTGGTGGCGCGGATCAGTTGATTGTGTTCGCGGGTGGCGTTTTTGAGGGCAGAAATGTTTTTTGCGGTGTGGTCTTTGCGCCAGGCTTTCTCGAGGGTACGGCAGGTTTTTTTGTATTCCTTGAGGGTGTCTGTGAACCATTGAGGTTTCCTGGTGCTGGGCTGTCTTGGGAGGTGTCTGAGAGGTGCGAGGTTGTCCGCGCAGTTGGTGATCCAATGAGTGAGGCTGAGGGCTGCGTCGTTGGGGTCGGTGGAGAAGGTGGGTTGGTTGTCGCTGAGAGTGGAGCGAAGCTGTTCCGTGGGGATTTTTTTCCAATGTCTGCGTGAGATGGGTTGTGTGCGGAGGTGGAGAGTCTTGCGTCTGAAGGTGAAGTGGACACATCTGTGGTCAGTCCAGTATATTACGGAGGAGTGGCTGAAGGATACATGGTTGCTGGTGGAGAAGATGGGGTCGAGCGTGTGTCCGGCGATGTGGGGTGTTGCTTGAGACCGAGGTTGGCGAGGTTGTCGAGCAGGGTGGTGGTGTTGGGGTCGTTGTTCTGCTCCAGGTGGAAGTTGAGGTCACCGAGGAGGATGTAGTCCGGCGAGGCAAGGGCGTGCGGGGAGTTGAAGTCTGCGATGGATTCGCTGAAGAGGGCGCGTGGACCAGGTGGTCTGTAGATGAGAGTTCCTCTGAGGGTGGTCCTGGGGTTGGTGTGGATCTGGAAGTGCATGTGTTCAGCAGCGAGGGGGGTGTCTTCTGTGGAGGTGGTGATGTTGATGGAGTCCTTGAAAACGATGGCGATTCCTCCACCGACTTGGTTGGTGCGGTCTCTCCTGGTGATCTTGTAGCCGCCGGGGATGGCTATGGCGATGTCGGGGGCTGAGGAGGCGTTCATCCAGGTGTCAGTGATACATTAGTGAGGTATCCCAGGTCAGAGGGTGACATTCACTACAATGGGGCACATTGCAAGACAAGAAGAGTTATCGAAAGGACCTTCAGCGTCCTGAAGGCAAAATTCCGGTGCCTGCATTTGTCAGGCGAATCCCTGTTCTCCACCCCAAACAATGTTTGCCAGATCATCGTGGCCTGCTGTAAGCTGCACAACTTGGCACTAAGGCAACATGTACCCCTACAGGAAGATGAGGAACAACATGATCCACCGGTGGCAGCTGAGAGGACAGAGAACAGCGATGAAGAAGGGGAGGATGATGTGGACTTCAGAACTCAGCTCATTCAGCTATACTTCCAATGAGTTGCAGGTACATTTAGCCTAATGTTTCCTACAACATTTTCTACGTGGAGTTGTTCACAATTGTAAGATTTTACAATCAGTTCTGGAGACACAGCAGTGTGTGTGTGGTGCAATGTGTGTATTGTCACATACCCCTCACTGCTTCATGTGTTTGATGACTCCCAAAGGTAGTTCACGCCGAGAAGTTTTGTTTTCCTGCATGTGTTTCCTGCATTCACATGTATGGATATTTGGCCTACAATTGTACTAATTCTAAAAGCTGCATATGTATGTGCATAACTGGTGTGTAGTACAACTGACAAATGGTAATATTGGTCAGTGAATAAGGTGACAGTACTCTGCCAAGGATGTTCAACTTTGGACACAATGCAGTTACATGTGCCATTGAACAAACTGTACCTAAATGTATGCTACATATTTGTTCCTCGGAGCTCTTACTATGCTGGGATACCCTTTGCCATGCCGTGTGCAAGGAGGATTAGGACATTCCTGGTACAAGTGTGAGGAAGCCATGTCTCAGATTTGGAATGTTACGTGCCTGCAGACATTGCTAGCATGCTGACAGGATTTGGGAAATGGCGTCCTGGCCCGTCAATGCCCTTGTTTGGCTCCCCTCTTGTCCCACAGATGGCCTCCCACTGGGCCGGGCCCGCTGTGCCTGTGACCCCGTTACAGTCACCCCAATCCCACTTGCACCAAGACCTTCATCATCTTGCCTGGTGACAGGTAGTGACTCCGGTCTCTGTACAGGTGGGCACACAGTGGATCAGCCAGCTGTTGGCGGTGGCTGTGTAGTGGGGGTCTGTCTGATGGGCTGGGTGGGGCTTCTGGAGGGTGACTGATCAGAGGTTACCGATGGGCCAGGCTGCTCGTCCAGATTCAGACATTCCTCTGTGGTGTTGTCACGGGGGCCTTCTTCTGCTGTGGGACTGGCACTTCCTGGCATCTCCTGGTGGCTGCCATGGGCAGTGTCACCTATAGAGTAAAACAAATCAAGTTGATTGTGTGTCCTGCAGAGTGATTGACTGTGCGTTAGCTCGGTGGCTGTAGTGTTCAACAGCTTCAGGGGATATGGCAATGACAGTTGGTTGTTGATGGTGGACATTGCACAAGTGCTTTGCTTGCACACATTCACAGTGGCATGTGTTTCCTTCTGTTTCTGTCCTCTGACCTGTCATTTCCATTTCCCTGTCAGCATCTGCCACCAGTTGATTGTGCTTTCATCCCCATACATCAGCTGCAGGACTCCCATTGGGATAGGTGCAGTGCATGGAATTAGTGGGATGGGTGATGCATTGTGGGACTTGTTGTGTTTCAAGCATTACAGGCAGGGACTGGTAGTTGTGTGCAGATTGGTTGGGTAGGTGTTAGTGGGGTGCGTGGGCATGCAGGGGATGGGTGTGGGTGGTTGATGGGTTGGGATGGAAATGGCATAGGGTGTCTTGGGTTTGGTACAGGGGAGGGGATGACATGCCTTTCAAGGGCAAGTGGTGGGAGAGGTGTGTCATTGACTTACCAGAGTCCAGTCCTCGAGTGAGTCCAGTGAGGCCCTCAGGATGAAGAATTGCCATGACCTTTTCCTCCCACTGGGTCAACTCTGGGGGAGGTGGTGGGGGACCGCTGACAGTCCTCTGGATGGCAATATGGTGTTGTGACCAATGCCATTGGCCAGACCTTCCCACGCATGTGGTTCCACCTCTTTCTGATGTCGTCCCTTGTGTGTGGATGGTTTCCCGCTGCATTCACCCTGTTGACAGTCTTCTGTCACAGCTCCATCTTCCTGGCTATGGATGTCTGCTGGATGTGTGCACCGAACAGCTGTGGCTCCACCCGGATTATTTCATCCACCCCCTGTCAGTGAAATGGGGGTTTGTAGGGTGTGCCATAGTGGTTTGTGTGGGGAGATGTGTCCTGTGATGTGGTGGTGTTGTTTGGGGTTGTGCAGTGTGTGAGTGAGTTTGTGACAAATGTGGTTAAAATTGAAGGTGCAGTTGTTGGATAGGTGGTTGTGTGTTTGTGAGTTATGTGTGATGTGGGGTGTGAAAAGACGTGACTTGAGTTTGTGGTGTCCCTTTCCAGTTGGCCGGTAGTTGTGTGACAGTAGGTAGGAATAGCTCAGGATTGTGGGTATTGTGGGTGTGTGTTTTATACTGGGGTGTGTGAAGTGTAAGTATGTGTCTCAGGTGTGGGGTTTTCAAATTGTCCAATGGGCGGTGTTGTTGTTGGTGAGTCCATTTCATGACCGCGGCGGTCCGTACTGCCAATGGCATACCGGCATTGAACGACCGATGTGCTGATTTCTGAATCGTATTTGGGAGGGCGGCTTTGTTTTTGCCATGGCGGTGGTAGATTCTGTGCATCCTGTTTCTCGCTGTTGTTTGGCCTGGCGGGGTGGGATCCCTCACTCTTTTCTGGTGGATTTTGCCTTTGGAGTCATATTACGGCGGTAAGTTTTCCCCATCCACACTGGTCTTTTCACAGCAGACTGCTCTGCGGTTGGTGGGAATTACCGCCAAACTCATAATGACCACCTATGTGTTGTTGACATGAAACTAAGCAACAACCCTAGGATCTGGACAAGTGCTCATTAGGAAACACCAAAACGATTTGTAATAATACACAGCAGTGAGTCAACTAATATCAAAAACAATGACTGACAGTGGCACCACTTTACCCTCTGAAGTGACTGAAACTCACCATTAGCTCTTGTCATCCTCACACAATAACCAACAGGGTCAGGGATAAGTTAACAGAATGAATCAGGCAGGAATGGTTTGTGAGAGGGAACTGTTAGACAGGCTGGCTTGATGGATGGAGCCCTGATGTTAAGGAGTATAATGGTAACCCTAGCGCCAGATGCAAGACTACTCCTTTCACCACATTGCAGAGATCCTCCCTGTCTCAGTTCTTTTGTGAGCATTTTGCCCACATGGCCACATCCCATTTCCTCAGACAGGACCTTGAAGGGGTCACTACTGGAAAGAAATTGTCTTGCCCTTTTCCTCCTGTTTAAGAAACTGATATATGTTGCTGCTATTTTGTTCTAGTGCATGGATGTCTATATATGGTCCGAGAGAGCTCCATCTATGTCAGAATTTCAAAAAACCCAAATAGGATAAATGCACAGTCAAGAACCTAAACGCGACTCATTGTGATGGTCACTAGTTATTATGAATGTCTAACATGGATGCAGGACTTCTGAATGTACTTTGCTAACCACTGTAGTAGTGCTGCGTATGTATACTTCTTTCAGCTCCTCCCACAGCTTCTAAGTTGCGGGGAAAAAGTATCTGCAGTGACACCCGTTGGTTCAGATACATCAGGCTATATGTTATGGACGTTTTTTAGTTGTATAGGCATTGGGCTTCCTTAGGGGCATTTTTGAAGATCAATTATAAACAGAACTTTGGATTGCCCCTAAATAATGTTCTCTTCGCCATCCTTTAATGAAATTACTGCCTTTTCCAGAACGTGATGGAAAAAGTACATAATGGAAAAAGGAGGTAAGTTGCAATGTGATTTCCCTTTGCTGCTTTCACTCTCTGTACACAACCATATCCTGCTTGTTTACTGCAACTCATTCAACACTACTGCAGCTGTGGTAAATTATTAGAGATCGTGGTGCACTTTTTTTTAGGACTGTCATCATCTTTCTTGAGATTGGCATCTTCCTTCAAAGTGCCATTATGTTGTATTCTGAAGAAAATCACCACATGGCAAACTATACATAATTATAATTGTGTGCATACATATTTGTTAGATAAAATTTCTGACTTCATAAGTAGCCATTTATTGCTACTGGTTCAGATGAAGAGTAAAACAAGTCACACTGTTCATGTAGAAGATCTGTTTTTATATTGTCAAGGTTGTTTTCAGAGCCAATTTGTACATGCTTGTGATGCATGTCCTCATATTGATCCATTTCAGTCCATTTCATCACTGGTTTAATTTTTGTTTTGACGTAATGATGCTTACCCCAATGATGACAACTGGTTGCATAGAAACAAGAAGGGGCTAAGGGGTGGACTCCTGAACCTGTTTGCAAATGTTAGTAGATAAATGTATGCAGGCTTCATGACTTTGGAATGGGTTTTGCCTTTTCACAAGGTTAATGGACCTTTTTAACCAGTAAGAAGTGTGGTGAACCATACACAAATTTACATCAACGCCACCCCAACAATTTAGACACAATGACCAATGTGGCCACAGAAGAAAAACTCCAATCAGAAACAAAGTTCAAAGCTTTATTTTACAACTGCAAAACTAGTGTCAAAAAGACAGTGCGTAAAACTACAGTGTAAAGATATATAATCACTGTAGGCTGCCCAAAGTGGTAAAACAAGTTCAAAGGAATTAGTGTTAACATAATAAGGCATTCAAGAAGAATCATTCATATCATTAATGAAATTATCAGAGATCCAGAAATATATCTTAAGTCAGACTGCATGAACATCATCAAGTTCAATTAACCAAAGTAAGAAGTTTTTGACTGGACACATGTTGTCCTTACAGCTAGCCAAATTATGAAATACGTGTGTGGGGACTGAGACATGCAGGCTAAAACACAAAAGGAGGCAAAACTAATTTGGAAATAAATATATCTCAGATAACAGAATACTAGCTCCAAAATTAAAAAGAATGAGTGTCAGCATGATAGATTCTATTCTAACAAAAGGGACATAACGAGGGGAGATGATAATCAGCTGAGAGAGTTATACCTCTCCAAGGAATAGCATTCAGAGATTCTTCATCAGCAAACCATCTGGATCAGCAGCAAAGTTCAGTCAGAAGCATCATTAGTAAAGGTGCAGAGAGAGAACTGACTAAAAGTTTAAAGTCCATCCCTAATATAAAACACATAAATCAAACTGATTTGTTGGTTTAACCCCTAGGTTGGCTTGGACGAGGTGATCTCGTCCAAGGCACCGATTCCCGGGTGCCTTGGACGAGATCACCTCGTCCTGCACCCGGGAACTGGGGGGAGCGCTAGCGCTCCCCCCCTGGTGCTCCACACCCACCGCCCCAAGGCAGGGATGGAAGGGGAAGCCCTTCCCCTTCCAACCCGACCACCCCCACTCCCCCTGTGACGTCAGAGCATGATCGCGCGCTGATTTGTCATAGGGCCTCCTCCAGATCGGAAGAGAAATGCTTTGCATTTCTCTTCCGATCACGTGGGGGAGGCCGAGAGAGGCTTCAAAGGGAAGGAAAGTTATTTCCTTCTCTTTGAAGTCTCTCTCTGCGTTTTGGCAGCCGGATTGAAAGCAATCCGGCTGTCAAAGCGCCCACTAGACACCAGGGATTTTATTTTTTATTTTTGAAACTGGCATAAGGGAGCGACCCCTTGGGCAAGGGTCGCTCCCAGGGGGGGCATTTTTTGGAAGGCGTTTTCTGCCCCCCCTGGGGGCAGATCGGCCTATTATTAGGCCGATCTGCCCCCAGGGGGGGCAGAAACCTTTAGGCACCAGGGATATATATATATTTTTTTCCTTTATGTATGTTTCTGTATTTTTGGAGGTGGGGAGCGACCCCTTAGGCAAGGGTCGCTCCCCTAGGGGGCAAATTATATTTAGGCCATTTCTGCAATCCCTTGGGGGCAGATTGGCCTATTTTTGTGAGGCCAATCTGCCCCCAAGGGGGACAGAAACCACTAGACAGCAGGGAGTTTTTTCTTTGTACGTGAATTTCACGCAAGGGGAGCGACCCCTTAGGCAAGGGTAGTTTCCCTGGGGGGCAAATTTATTTTAGGCCATTTCTGCCCCCCTGGGGGGCAGATCAGCCTATTTTGATTAGGCCGATCTGCCCCCAAGGGGGGCAGAAACCACTAGGCACCTGGGATTTTTTTTTATGGCGCCAATGTAACGCAGGGGGAGTGACCCCGTAGGCAAGGGTTGCTCCCGGGGGTGGGTTAGGGGGGTGGGGGCAAATTTATTTTAGGCCATTTCTGCCTCCCCTGGGGGCAGATCGGCCTATTATTAGGCCGATCTGCCCCCGGGGGGGCAGAAACCTCTAGGCGCCTGGGCATTTTTTTTTTGTGTTTTTTGTTTGTTTGTTTTTTTAGAGATGGGGAGCGACCCATTAGGCAAGGGTCGCTCCCCTGAGGGGAAAATTGTATTTAGACCATTTCTGCCCCCCTTGGGGGCAGATCAGCCGATTTTAGGTCAATCTACCCCCAAGGGGGCAGAAACCACTAGGTACCGGGGATTCTTTTTTTTTGCACCAATGTCACGCAGGGCGAGCGACCCTTATGCAAGGGTCGCTCTCGGGGGAGGGTTGGGGTTTGGGGGGGCAACTTTATTTTAGGCCATGTCTGCCCCCACTGGGGGCAGATCGGCCTATTATTATTAGCCCGGGGGCAGAAACCTCTAGACGCCAGGGCAAAAATCTTTTGTGTGTTTTTTTTTTGTTTGTTTGTTTTTTTAGAGATGGGGAGCGACCCATTAGGCAAGGGTCGCTCCCCTGAGAAGCAAATTGTATTTAGACCATTTCTGCCCCCCTTGGGGGCAGATCGGCCTATTTTAGGTCAATCTGCCCCCAAGGGGGCAGAAACCACTAGGCACCGGGGATTTTTTTTTTTGCACCAATGTCACGCAAGGGGAGCGACCCCGTAGGCAAGGGTCGCTCCCGGGGATGGGTTGGGGAGGCAAATTTATTTTAGGCCATTTCTGCCCCCCTGGGGCCGGCTGAGGTAGAGGCCAAAATCCACAGGTAGGCACTTTGCAAAAAACACCTCTGTTTTCTATGAAAAAATGTGATGTGTCCACGTTGTGTTTTAGGCCATTTCCTGTCAGGGGCGCTAGGCATACCCACACAAGTGAGGTATCATTTTTATCGGGAGACTTGGGGGAGCGCTGGGTGGAAGGAAATTTGTGGCTCCTCTCCGATTCCAGAACTTTCTGTCACCGAAATGTGAGAAAAACGTGTTTTTTTAGCCAAATTTTGAAATTTGCAAAGGATTCTGGGTAACAGAACCTGGTCAGAGCCCCAAAGTCACCCCATCTTGGATTCCCCTAGGTCTCTAGTTTTAAAAAATGCACAGATTTGGTAGGTTTCCCTAGGTACCGGCTGAGCTAGAGGCCAAAATCTACAGGTGGGCACTTTGCAAAAAACACCTCTGTTTTCTTTAAAAAAATGTGATGTGTCCACGTTGTGTTTTGGGGCATTTCCTGTCACGGGCGCTAGGCCTACCCACACAAGTGAGGTATCATTTTAATCTGGAGACTTGGGGGAACACTGTGTGGAAGGAAATTTGTGGCTCCTCTCAGATTCCAGAACTTTCTGTCACCAAAATATGAGGAAAAAGTGTTTTTTTAGCCAAATTTTGAGGTTTGCAAAGGATTCTGGGTAACATAACCTGGTCAGAGCCCCACAAGTCCCCCCATCTTGGATTTCCCTAGGTCTCTAGTTTTCAAAGATGCACAGGTTTGGTAGGTTTGCCTAGGTGCCGGCTGAGCTAGAGGCCAAAATCTACAGGTAGGCACTTTGCAAAAAACACCTCTGTTTTCTATGAAAAAATGTGATGTGTCCACGTTGTGTTTTAGGCCATTTCCTGTCAGGGGCGCTAGGCATACCCACACAAGTGAGGTATCATTTTTATCGGGAGACTTGGGGGAGCGCTGGGTGGAAGGAAATTTGTGGCTCCTCTCCGATTCCAGAACTTTCTGTCACCGAAATGTGAGAAAAACGTGTTTTTTTAGCCAAATTTTGAAATTTGCAAAGGATTCTGGGTAACAGAACCTGGTCAGAGCCCCAAAGTCACCCCATCTTGGATTCCCCTAGGTCTCTAGTTTTAAAAAATGCACAGGTTTGGTAGGTTTCCCTAGGTACCGGCTGAGCTAGAGGCCAAAATCTACAGGTGGGCACTTTGCAAAAAACACCTCTGTTTTCTTTAAAAAAATGTGATGTGTCCACGTTGTGTTTTGGGGCATTTCCTGTCACGGGCGCTAGGCCTACCCACACAAGTGAGGTATCATTTTAATCTGGAGACTTGGGGAAACACTGTGTGGAAGGAAATGTGTGGCTCCTCTCAGATTCCAGAACTTTCTGTCACCAAAATATGAGGAAAAAGTGTTTTTTTAGCCAAATTTTGAGGTTTGCAAAGGATTCTGGGTAACAGAACCTGGTCAGAGCCCCACAAGTCACCCCATCTTGGATTTCCCTAGGTCTCTAGTTTTCAAAGATGCACAGGTTTGGTAGGTTTGCCTAGGTGCCGGCTGAGCTAGAGGCCAAAATCTACAGGTAGGCACTTTGTAAAAAACACCTCTGTTTTCTGTCAAAAAATGTGATGTGTCCACGTTGTGTTTTGGGGCACTAGGCCTACCCACACAAGTGAGGTATCATTTTTATCAGTAGACTTGGGGGAACATAGAATAGCAAAACAAGTGTTATTGTCCCTTGTCTTTCTCTACATTTTTTCCTTCCAAATATAAGAGCGTGTGTAAAAAAAGACGTCTATTTGAGAAATGCCCTGTAATTCACATGCTAGTATGGTCACCCCGGAATTCAGAGATGTGCAAATAACCACTGCTCCTCAACACCTTATCTTGTGCCCATTTTTGAAATACAAAGGTTTTCTTGATAGCTATTTTTCACTCTTTATATTTCAGCAAATGAATTGCTGTATACCCGGTATAGAATGAAAACGCACTGCAGGGTGCAGCTCATTTATTGGCTCTGGGTACCTAGGGTTCTTGATGAACCTACAAGCCCTGTATATCCCCGCAACCAGAAGAGTCCAGCAGACGTAACAGTATATTGCTTTCAAACATCTGACATTGCATGAAAAAGTTACAGAGTAAAATGTAGAGAATAATTGCTGTTTTTTTCACCTCAATTTCAATATTTTTCTTTTTCAGTTGTTATTTTCTGTAGGAAACCCTTGTAGGATCTACACCAATTACCCCTTGCTGAATTCAGAATTTTGGCTACTTTTCAGAAATGTTTAGGTTTCTGGGATCCAGCATTGGTTTCACGCCCATTTCTGTCACTGCCTGGAAGGAGGCTGAAAGCACAAAAAATCGTAAAAGTGGGGTAGGTCCCAGTAAAATGACAAATTTGTGTTGAAAAATTGGGTTTTCTGATTCAAGTCTGCCTGTTCCTGAAAGCTGGGAAGCTGGTGATTTTAGCACCGCAAACCCTTTGTTGATGCCATTTTCAGGGGAAAAAACACAAGCCTTCTTCTGCAGCCACTTTTTCCCATTATTTTGAAAAAAACAAAATTTTCACTGTATTTTGGCTAATTTCTTGGCCTCCTTCAGGGGAACCCACAAAGTCTGGGTACCTCTAGAATCCCTAGGATGTTGGAAAAAAAAGGATGCAAATTTGGCTTGGCTAGCTTATGTGGACAAAAACTTATGAGGGCCTAAGCGCGAACTGCCCCAAATAGCCAAAAAAAGGCCTGGCACAGGAGGGGTAAAAGGCCTGGCAGCGAAGGGGTTAATGGCATCAGGTCAGGCATGAGGGGCATCATCTAATCATCAACAACTGGTGATTCCAAAGGTACAACAGTCCATCAAATTCTCAGACCTTCCATGAGAACCATCTTCCATCCGTGTGAGTCCTTACAGTAGTACCAACATTTTATTTCACGTTAAGTCCACAAGCCAGGATGTTCCTCTCAAGATCACTAAGCTAAAAGTCTCTGTGCAATTGACCTATGAACCTATTGCTATGTGAAAAGCTTCTCATGAGAACGGAACCTATAGAAAAACTCACATTAGAAAGAACAATGATTCATCACTTTTACATGACTGCAAAATACAAGCTCTGTTTAAGCTAATAGAAGATAAATCAATTACAGTTAATCATTGCAGATTGACAGAACATGTAAAAATGCAAACTTATATACTCATTAATATTGATATTTCATTAGTATGAGCAATGCATTTTACTTTAAATTATAACTTTGTCATTACATTTCAGTAAATGTGACAAAAAAGAGCAATTTTTACCTTTCTGCACATATCTTTAAACTCTAAAATAACACATTAAACATTAGTGTGAGACCTGACAGCTTTAGGGTCGTCTTCCTCCAACTTTTTGCCTGCCTTCTTAATTTTTCTGATCTTATTGTTGCTGGTTTTAGGACTCTGTGCACTTTACCACTGCTGTCTAGTGCTAAAGTGCTTGTGCTTTCTCCCCTAAACATGGTACCATTGGCGTATACCCAAGTGGCATATTTAATTTACTTTTAAGTCCCTAGTAAAGTGCACTAGATATGCCCAGGACCTATAACTTATATGCTACTAGTGGGACTGCAGCACTGATTGTGCCACCCTCATAAGTAGCCCCATGTCTCAGGCCTGCCATTTACTGCCCCTCTGACTTGGCACTCAAAACTACTTGCCAAGTCTTAAATTCCCCTTTTCTTATATATATTTCACCCCTAAAGTACGCCCTATGTAACCCATAGGGAAGGGTGCTATGTAGGTAAAAGGTAGGACATGTAGTTATACGTTTTACGTGTCCTTTTGGTGAAAAACTCCCAAAGATCGTTTTCCCTACTGTGAATTCTGCTCTGAGTGGAGTAGACTTGCCATATTTGGTATGCTTGGAATGGTTGTAAGAAATCCTACTTTCTGGTGAAGTTTGGTTTTTGCACTACTATTTCAGAAATGCCACTTTTAAAAAGTAGACATTTCCCTACACCTCATGCCATCTGTGCCCTACAGCCTGTTTTCAGTCCACGTCTGGTCTGTGCTGGTTGACAGCTCCCTTTATGCATTCACAGAGACTGCCATAAACACAGGACAATCAGCTGCATTTGCATTAATCGGCATATAGATGGGTTTCCCTCAGCAGGAAGGATGGAGGGACTCTCACTTACACTTCAATGGCCAGTGGACTGCCCTCACAGAAAGGACTGATAATCTCCCACAGGGCTCCTGGCAGACAGGGATTGGTTGAAAGGGGAACTTGTGCTGGGTTGAAAGGGAAAAGGGCGCACATCAAAACCACTCTTCAAAGACACTTTTGGGTGTATATGTTCTGGGTCTCTGACCCCACCAAATCAAACATTCTGGATCTGCAACCAAACTCTGTCAGAGGGGCTACCCGGCTGACCAAAGGACTCATATGAACTGCTTTGCTGGAAGGACTGTTGCCCTGCTTGTTGCCCTGATGCTTGCTGGCCCCTGACTCTGCTGGAAGGATTCTTCCTTCTCCACAAGTGCTCTCTCAGAGCTTGGATTGAGCTTGCTTCCTGTTCTGAAGTTTCAGGGCTACAAAGACTTCTCCAAAGGGAAGAAAATCCCTATCCATCGGAAAATCAATGCAATGCCTGCAGAAATCAATGCAGTGCCTGCCTTGTGGCTGAAAAATTGCTGCATCGCCTACTGGATTGACACATTGACTGCTCCTTGTCAGCAGGGCATCAACGATTCTGAACGCATCGTCCTTGGGCGTCAAAATATCTTTGCAGCGCAATGAGAAACCAAGGCTGTGATCCTGTAAATTGACGCATCACCTTGCAGCATGGAATGAAACAACGCATCGTCCGTGCCGTGCCGAAAAATATGATGCAGCCTCTTATTTTTCAACATGTGTCCTCCTCTGTAGCTCCTGTGCGTCGTTATTTTTTACGCATCCCACTTACTGTGTGTTACAAGGATACAACCACTGATTTTTAAGGATTGAGACTCATTTAAACCTTTAAAAAGTAATATCTTGACTTGTGCGTATTGGATTTTTGTCATTTCGGTTTTATTGTATTCAGATAAGAATTATCTATTTTTCTAAACTGGTTTGGAGTACTTTTTATGGTGTCTTTAACTGTACTATTGTATGAGTTAGTGCACTAATACTTTACACATTGCCTTCTAAGTTACGCCTGCCTGCTCTGTGCTAAGCTACTAGAGGGTGAGCACAGGACAATTTAGATTGTGTAGTGGCTTAGCCTCACTAGGATTGTTGTCCCTACTTGGAGAGGTGTGTATACCTCTGTCAATTAGAGACCCAATTTCTAACATAGTTAATGAAATTCGTTTTGATACTAGCAATTAGTTTAAAATACACGTTGACATCAGTTTTATTTTACTAACATATTGCTTAATAAGGAAGGCAGTAGTGTTCCCACCAACAGATGAAAACATGAGCACATTTAATATACATGTCAATGCGGCTTTCTACGTTAGGCTGTCACACATGAGACATAAATCGTCACCTTCTGCTAGCGTCTGGGTCACTAAAAGCATTACTACAATTTACACTCCAAAATGTGTCTTTATTTTCAGTTTGGGCTCTTATATTGCTAACAACATAGTAGAAACAACTATTAAGAGTAAAATAAACATAAACTCATATTGGAACATGGTAAAATAATTTTAAAAACTTTGTATTTTGTCCCTGTTCAGCATGACCAGGTAGCTGCAGTTGGCTCTTTATGCTTTTTAGTACTAGAATGCACATGTTTTTAGTTAATCTTTAAAAGTTCATACCTCTGGTTCCCTACATTACACAATATTCTCTATCTTTTATAAATTGGTGTTAGGTTTTTATTGTGTTGTGTCTTTTACATATTACTATTTTGGTGATATTAAATGCTTTACACGTACCTGTCTCATAAGTTAAGCCTGACTGCTTGTTGCCAAGCTACCAAGGGTTGAACAAGGATTAATTTACTGAGACTCGACTGGACTAGTTACAGTGGTATTATTACTAGCTTACGGTTGTTAGAAATGGGGTCTCAGGTTGGCAGTCAGTTTGCACTCCGTCCAAGCAGGGACCCTCACTCAGGGTAAACGAGAATCACCCTCAGTTAACCCCCACTCACCCCCTTGGTAGCTTGCCAGAGCAGGCAGACTTAACTTCAGAAGTAATGTGTAAAGTATTTGTACCAACACACACAGTAACACAGCGAAAACATTACAAAACCACACCAGTTTCAAAAATAGGTCACACAGTGTCTGAAAAAGGTAGAATGGGGTTTGCGTCGTTATCAGCAGCCACTAGCGGGTGTTGTGCATCATTTCTCCAACTGCAATGTGGCGATCTTCCAGCAGCCATGCAGGCAGAGCATCGATTTCAGCCATGAGGCCAGCGGCGCATCGCTTATGGTGCATCAAAAATTTCCCTGCACAGCAGTCTTTACATGGATTTCAGTCCCTTTTCGCCAACATCATCTTTCAAGGGCCCAGGGACTGGATGGGGCACCACTTGGCAGGGCAGGAGTCTCACTAGAGAGTCAAGGTGCTGGCAGAGGAAGTCTTTGATGGCCCTGAGAATTCAGCAAAAGGAGGCAAGCTCAACTCAAGCCCTTAGAGATTCTTCTCAAGCAGGAATGCATAACAAAGTCCAGTCTTTCTCCCATTTCACAGGCAGAAGCAGCAACTGCAGGATAACCCAACAAAGCAGTCACAGGCAGCACTTCTCCTCAGCTCTTTAGCTTATCTCCTTGGCAGAGGTTCTTACTTGAATCCTTGAAGAAATCCGAAAATGTGGTGTTTTGGGTCCAATACTCATACCCCTTTCTGGCTTTGAAGTAGGCCTACTTCAAACGAAAGCCTCTGTTGTTCACAAGATACTGCCTTGCCCAGGCCAGGCTCCAGACTCACTCCAGGGGGTTGGAGACTGCATTGTGTGAGGGCAGGCACAGCCTATTCAGGTGTACGTGACCACTCCTCCCTCCACCCTTGCACAGATGGCCCATCAGAATATGCAGGCTACTCCCCAGCTCCCTTTGTCTTACTGTTTAGAGGGAATTCACTTCAGCCTAACTGTCAGTCTGACACAGACAGGGAATCCACAAACAGGTAGAGTCACAGAATGGTTTAAGCAAGAAAATGCTTACTTTCTAAAAGTGGCATTTTCAAACTAACAATCTAACAACCACCTTCACTAAAAGATGTATTTTTAAATTGTGAGTTCAGAGACCCCAAACTCCACAGTTCAATCTGCTCCCAAAGGGAATCTGCACTTTAATGATATTTAAAGGCAGCCCCCATTTCAACCTATGAGAGGGATAGGCCTTGCAACAGTGAAAGATAAGTTTAGCATTCTTTAACTGTTAGGACATGCAAAACACATCAGTACATGTCCCACCTTTAACATACATTGCACCCTGCCAATGGGGCTACCAAGAACCTACCTTAGGGGTGCCTTACATGTAGAAAAAGGGAAGGTTTGGACCTGGCAAGTGGGTATACTTTCCAAGTCGAATTGGCAGTTTAAAACTGCACACACAGACACTGCAGAGGCAGGTCTGGGCCATGTTTACAGGGATACTAATGTGGGTAGCACACCCAGTGCTGCAGGCCCACTAGCAGCATTTAATTTACAGGCCCTGTGCACCTCTAGAGCACTTTACTAGGGTTTTACTAATAAATCAAATATTCCAATCACTTTAGCACTGGTCAGCAGTGGTAAAGCGCCCAGAATACCAAAAACAGAGTCACGCACACAGTCAAAACATGGGAAGCAGAGGCAAAAATACAGGGGAGACCACGCCAAGGATGCCATGTCTAACACCGTGCATACCTCCATCTATTAATAACCCACTTTCTTGCAAAAGCTGAATTGATTTTGCAGGGATTTGAAATAATGGCCTGACAATCACTTTATATCGTTGAGGGGGTTGTCAAACTCAGTGAGCCATTCTGCTGCTTAGCCCTTGTATATGGTCTAAAAACAGCATAAGGTGTTATAGAGGAAACCAACATAACATACCACGTCTCTATGTGTATAGAGACAACTATATCAGGTAGTCTGTGTGTATGGGTGCTTGATTGCCTACTAGGCTACGTACATGGATGGTTTTAGGTGTGTTGGTCTGTGTGGGCATGGATGTTTCTACATATGTTGTTGTCTGCGTAAATGCATGAGTATATTTATGTTTACTGTGGCTCTGTAGGTGTACATGCACTATATAAAGATCAAACCTATTTGCTTTGTTGGTGCTCATCTCCCATGGTGAGGGAGGACAGTTTTCAATGCCCTTTACTGTCGGAGTTTTCCTGGCAGTGACAGGCAGTGAAAACTGATCTGTATGTTTGCCCATCTCATTTAGGTTGGAGCAGTGCTTAATTTGTAAATAAAAAGGTGCGGGTGCCCAAAGCCTTCCTCTTAAACACGTGGCTGGTGCATTTAAATGTGCGAGCAAATTCTGAAGTAATCTCGGGCCTCTTCAATCCATTTACAGCCACTCCCTGCCCCTTCAGCTCACTCTTGCAGCATTCTACATTCTCCCTTTGGGACGCTTTTTCGTTTTTCTCTTTCTCCGTCTTTCCCATATTCATCTTTTTCTCGCAGCAAATGCTTGAGGCAGAAGAGTAAGCGCCGGCCCTCAAAAACAAGTGCCCGTGCTCCGCACCGGAAACAACAAGCACAAATTAAGCACTGGGTGGGAGGACACGGAGGTCCGCTTCCAACCCGTCCTTTGTCAGGCTATCAGAAGGGTGTAACCGTGGCAGAGAAAGAGCAGTCTCTGCCATGGCTGCATCAATGGTCCTCCTGCAGAAAAATGAGGCAGGCTGACCATTATTCTGGCCGTAAGGTTACTCTGCCGCTGCTGCGACAGAGTACTGTTACAGCCAGGATATAAATCAATTCCTCAAGTTCTGACATAACAGAAAAAACACTGGTTAACATTGTCGTCCTGACTGTTTTATATGCGAAAGCGCTTCATCGTTTATTGGTGAATTTGTACGGTTGTGTAGATAGATGAATGGGGGAAGTTGAGATGAGTCACTGACCAAATGTACGAGTGAGTGAATGAATGGGGAAATGATTTAACAGACCACGGATATTTAATGGGTGAGTGAGAGCATGGGAGGAATAACGGATGAATAAGTGAGTGTGTGGTTTAATTGTTGGATGAATACGTGAATGCATACATGAATGAATGTGTGAGTAAGTGTGTGGGTGGATGCAGACAGGGTAAATCAATGTTACTAGTGCGGACTTCAAACGTCAGGAGTAATAACGTTATAGAATTTCCAGCGCTAGCATTATAGAATGGATGGACACCATAATGCCAAGAAAGCCTATAAGTCAAGAAGCAGCATCATTATGCATATAAATGTGTATTTGCCCTGTCACTCGGTAATCATAACTGCATGTTTAGAGATGTCCCACA
Organism: Pleurodeles waltl; assembly: GCF_031143425.1. Lineage (NCBI taxonomy): Eukaryota > Metazoa > Chordata > Amphibia > Caudata > Salamandridae > Pleurodeles > Pleurodeles waltl. Next base: position 354,615,055 of record NC_090438.1, read on the forward strand.
CTCAGTGATCCTTAGTGCTGGCCCGGATCGGCGCCATTTCGTCACGAATCCTCACTTTTCAACAATTACTTTGGGTCTTTAGTGTGTTCTTTAAGGCTTAACAGTTGCAGCTTCGTCTCAGCTTAAAGTGAAGTGTGAGCAGAGGGGTTCAAGCACAGACAGATAGTTGAGTTTCTGATTCACTTTGTGCAATTCTGGTCAGAATTTGCACAGGGTAATTTAATTGTTCTTTATGTGGTTGATTAGTTTCTGATATTTTCGAGCAGCTTGTGAAGTAGTTGTGTCGTGTGTTTTATGCAGCAGGGCCGATATTCAGTTGTTTCCACGCGTTGTTCATTTCTGCACTTTTGGTTTAGGGCTTACAGTAGATCCATAATTTAAACTTTTGGTTCAAGGGAACTTGAAGGTTCGTGATCGATTCCAGTTGGATTAACGTGTTACTGTATACATAGGCTGATCCCACGAGTACCAAATGCATGGATATTTGCTGTGCATATAAATTAAGCACTAAAATCTAAGTTTGCATCTGATGTGCACAATGCCTTCAATTTAAATGGTTGTTTGATTTATTATTTTATGCTTTTGAACTGTTTTGGTCAGTCCTTGCTTGGCTATCTATTGGGTCCAGCTACCCATAATACCATTTAACAGCGTATTACACTTTATTGTGACCTGAAACATTGATTAAAAGCCTCTTTACTATAGACCTCTCTCCCCTCACACTCACACATAAAATACTCAACAATGGCAATACTTAACTTACAAGGTGCATTATGTATACAATAGTGAAGACTCCGGCTAAATGCTTGAAGTGCCATATTGCCGTAATTCTCAAAGTATTGTGTGTAGTCCTGGCTCAATCATGCCCACTTGTGGTATGGTGTTTGCACTGGCATAAATGTGATCAGTCTGTATACGTTGTGGTTATTAGTAGCCCAAGGATGCCCAGCTCTGGTCTTATATTTGATCTAGCATAATACTGATAATTCTTGTAATTTATAACATAGAGCTATTGCTGTCTGAGGCCTCCGTCTTAAATTTTAAAATTGGTGTAAACTATCTGCATCCGTCCATGCAGTCAGCCAATTGTTTGTGTTTGTCCATTGATGCACTCACCCCTTATCCATCCATCCATACTCTTACTCAGTCATTCATCCATGCACTCACCCATTCTTCAATCTATTGATTAGTTCATCCATTACTGCATTCTCTCATACTCGCAAACGTTTTCTCATGGGCCAAAAAGTTTGGTCTGTGACGGGCCTGTGGGCCGCATTGATGCCAGGGCAATGGCGGTTGGGTGGGGTGGCTGGGGGTATTGGTGGCAAGGTAGGTGTAGGAGAATCAAATTATATACATCTAGTGGCTGAAATAAACAATGGGAAACCAGAAAACCTGGAACTAATCCCAGCTTACCCACTTTTCCAAATTGTGTGATCCTAGACAACTGTTTAGTCTCACTTTCCCTCCTTTTTCTGCATTATCACATTTAAGATGACCTCGAAATACATGATTCATTGTGTGCTGCACAAAACCTGCTTCTATGTTTGATTTATTAAAGTGTAATGTTGTTCATGTATGATAGGAACCCAGGCCACCCATAAAGCGCACATACCAAGTGACTTGTCTCTTTAATGTACTATTGGTGATGTTCTGAGGGTTAGGGAAATAATTAATGTTTCCAAATTTATGTTTGAAAACTATCACTTTTAAATGGATACATCTCAATGCACTGATAAAATAAATGTTATTAAGGCGAAACGATTCTGCATGTTAACTAAATTAAATACACATTTTTAATTTAGAAGCGGCTGTCTTAGTTTTACACTTGTGTCGCAAGATTTCTTTAAAAATGAAGGCTTTTCTAAAGTTAAGTGCAGGAGTCCCTAGTTACTTCCTTTCTTTATGACCAATGGAGCTTGAAATAAATGATTCTGCGTGTATTTCATATTGTTATTGTAAGTGCAGAGTCGAGTAAACAGATGCCCAGTGCTCCTGTTGCTCGAAGGGCCGCATGTAAAGGTCAGAGGGGCCGCATGAGGCCGCGGGCCGTACTTTGAGTGTCCATGCTAATCAATGACCCATTCTCACACTCACCCACTTAGCCATCCACTCAACCAAAAACACAAAATTGGCAGTCAATGAAGAAGTACTTATAAAATAGCCGGGCGTTTCAATTTGGTCAATGCTTGTTATTCTTGACTACACTGTGACGTCCATCAAGTTTGCCTTACCTTTTGGAAGTTAGTTATTTTGTATTTGTATCCATGTGCATCTCATTCTATAATGCCATCACTAATTACAAAGTGGTGTCTTTGTTTGCAGGTATACTGTTTACTGCCCTGGTCATCCTGTTTGTGATATGGAAGGAGGTAGCGGCTGATCTGCAGAAGTACATCCTCCTGGAACGGAATGAGCACTGCGTGGATTCTGCTCACGTGGCTGTTTACTATGGGTGGTCCTTCATGTTTGCTGCTGCAGGGATTCCCCTTGTCTTATTATCTGGACTTCTCTTCTTTTTCATTGGGAAGAGTATCTTGAACGCAAATAAGTGACATGCAGAAAATCTGACATACTTTTGGCGAAAGCTGCCAACATTCAGGAAATAAGGGCCCAGTGCAACGTTCAGCAAATGGATATTTTCGTAGTCATATTTTTCAGCAGACAGATTATTGATTGGTTGCATGTTGATGAAGGAGTTACAAAATATGTATCACGATCAAATAAACTAATTTGGAGAATGCCAGCTGATCAGAAGCTTCTACAGAGTTTAATCTCATCTCCAATTTCTATAATGGGACACATGTGTGGACACTATAGTTCGTGTGTGGACACCATAGTTTGCATCTCACAGTAAGGACAGTCTCCAAAGTCTGCTACACACAAATATTGCATTTGTCTGTTAGAAATGTGCAGTGCCTTTTCCGCAGTCACGGGCCTGGTTATTTTGACCATATAAAACAAGTGGGTAACTCGGACTACTTGCACTTGGATAGGAATGTTGACAGTAAGTGTTCAGAATAGGTATCACCTTGTGTTAATCACCCACTACCCGATTTAAAAAAGGTAAGGGAAAAAGTTAGGAGTTTGTTCTACTGAGCTACTAGTTACATTAGGAGAAAATGTCTGACGTTTATGGTATTGTTAAAGAATTTTAGAAACTTGCGTAGGAGACTACAGGAATCATACTATCACAGGAGTAATCCCATGCATAAAATATAAGCATGCACGTTTTTCAAAATTGTAATAATTCTGCACATATAAATGTGGCACAACTTTTCACTTACCAATGAAACATTTTTATTATTTCCATAGAGAAAATAGTTTTCACTATGGCGTCTTGGCAAACATACAATTGTGTTCATTTCCTGGTTTTGAAATTACCTGCATGGAAAAATGAATACACTCATGCGTAGCTATGTGGGTTTCTGCTACCTCCCTGAAGTGCCCACAAACCTGCTCCTTAATCTTCAGTTTGCAAATAGCAAAATTCCACATACCAGTAGGAGATGTGCCATCTGTATGGGTGACATTCCAACAAATCTGCTTCTGTCTGCCAGAACCTAGAATATTCCTCATAAAGAGATCTTCTTTTCCATCGTAGTTTTAAGTGTGGCAGTAATGCCTCAAAGAACAAGGCCATAAAAATATACACTGTTACATCTCACGAGTGTTTCCCCAAACAAGCCTTTTCCAGCACAGACACGAAAATAAAGCTGTTTCCCATGATCCGTTCAGATCCGTAAGATTTGCAATTTTATATTTGCATTTGTTTGCAATTTTCGTTTGGGTAAAATAACTAAATAATAATTATATATCATTTAATAAAAGCTGTGAAACGTGATGCTTTTTAGCAATAATCTTCTTAGAATACTCAGACCAGTAATGGTCTACGGGTATCTTAATTATAATAACAATCGTTTTCCAGAGAAAGGAACAGTATTTTAAGTCACTCCTGCTTAGTGAATGAAACACAAAATGAAGTGGAAACATTTGAAGCACAAAATATCATCTAGGTTCTGTTTTCCCAATCCTTTTGTGAAAGTAGTTCAAATATATAGGAGGACAAAATGCGCCTATGACTGCAAATCACAGATTCTGATTAAAGGAATTAGGACCTGGAGGTTTTTATTACCACAGATGAGTGTGCAGTTGAGGTGGAGAAGGGAGACCCCAAAGGAAGTCATAAACCTGTCAGTGCTTGCAACCATGTTCAGGGCTACTTCAGTAGGTAACCATGTAGAGAAAAACATAATGCAAATGCAGGTTAACTCTATTCATGAACTAGTGTTCTACTTTTTGCGAATAGTCCAGATAATATTTGGATGGTTTAGGCACTTTCTTATCTTTTGGTACAGAAATGTTTTCTTAATGGTGGGACGTTTTAAAAGTGCCTGTTATTCAATTGTGCAGTAGAATTTGCATACCATCAACCTGATACACAATTAAACCTAAAGGTTTTGCGTTTTCACTGGATGTAATCATTTTTACATTTTCACCTATTCTCAGGTCCAATGAAATACAATTACAATCTCCTTCAATTGACAGAAACCATTACCAACTAGGTAAACAGACATTTGAGTACTGATTGATTGACCTAGCTGATATTAAAGTCACTTGCAGTTGTACAAGATTCTCAACTAGGCCAAAAGCAATGACACTCTATTTCCCCCTGTAGTGTATGTGTGGCTGTTTGTATAATAAATTATAGATTATGTTTTAAAAACTGACAAACTGATGCGTTTTCCATCAGCTTATAATATATTTACAACAAGAGCATAATTTAGAATGTAATCATTTTACTATTATCCAGTCAGTAAGAGAAAGCTGAGTATGGATTTATATATGCCTTCTCTGGCCCTCGTTACAAGCTGGGAAAATCATAATTTTACACCCAGTTTTCCAGGTGCAGGAGCACCTGACCCGATTTGTTTAGCTGGAAAAACCAGCCAGTAAAATTGCTTTAGGCTTTGGTTGAAACAGCAACCAGGCTTTGTCCCTAAGCCCTGCCTTGTCCAGCCTCCTTTTCACCTTATCTTTCCCAGACCATTTTGATTTTTTTCTTTTTCTGCAATTTTCCCTGCTTTGCATTTTTGTAACATATCCTATACATCATGCATCAGGCTAATTTGACAAGTGTAGTGGAGTCATGGAGTTTGAGCTGGCTAAGCTGGAGGAGTACACAGGTAATGAGTTGAAACCTTTTGCAGAGGGATTGGGGTACCTGCAAAGAGCCATCAAGAAGATAAAGTTTCAAATGGTGCCGAGGGCTTGGGCAGAGTCCTGCTCCCAAGAGGATCATGAGTTGGGAGAGGCTGTGAACGGCTCTGCTGAGGAGCTACCTGCAGCATTTGAGAGGGACACCCCTGGATTTGTGTGACCTGTGATGGCAGGAAGCAGTGTCTCTAGTCATGGCCTAAGCCCAGAGAAAAGGAGAAAAGGAGAAAAGAGAGAGAATTCTAGCTGCAGTTGGTAAAATTAAAAATGGAGGCTGAGAAGGAAGCCAAGCGAGCTGAAGATGAAAGAACTGAAAGGGAAGTGGAAAGAGTCTTAGCAGAAAAGGAACTACTTCTGGCTCATGAACTGAGCCCAAAAGAGCTGGAACTCAAGGCCAGGCAGACAGATTCCACAAGTGATGGTGGGAGCATACATACAGTACCTGATTTAGGCCAGAATATCCCTATACCTACGGATTTGGTGCCCAGTTATGTGGTGGGAGATGACATTGATAAGTGTTTTTCTGCTTAGGACATTGCACTGAAGGTACAGAGGGTTTCTAAGGAGCACTGGGGGATGGGTCTGTAGGAACAGATGCCAACACTTGGGAGGGACATACGTCTTACATTAGAGGTTGGGTACCAGACCAAGTACACCCCTATGAAAACCACTTTACTTGCCAAGTTTGGAATGACCCCTGAGATGTATTGCTAAAGACTCAGGGACAGCCAGAAACTCCCCAAACAATCCTGGGTAGATTTCATTGATTCCTCCAGTGAGGCACTGAAAGGTGGGTGCGGGGGCAGAAAAGTCAATGGTTATGTTGGGTTGTACGATTTAATCTTGAGAGAGCTCATGCTCAGTATCTGTTTTACAGAGTTTTGCCAACACCTAGTTGACAGTAAGCTGGCTGATCCCAGGAAGCTTGCTGTGGAGGTGGACCTCTGGGCTAGCACCAGAGTGTCCAAAAAAGGTATCTGGGGGGTACACCCACAAATGTGATCAGAGTTCAGAGCAGAATTAAAAGGGGGGAGAAAAATAAAATGAAGTTCTGTAAATGGCCCCACAATGATTCCCAAGGGAGGAGTGGTAAACAGTCCCAGTCTGAGTCTGAAAAGAAAGGATTCCTTGACCATACGACAGTGAAGTTTGCACTACAATGTACACAGTGCTCTAAATATGGTCACCCTAAGGGTGACTCCAAATGTCCCAAGTGGTCACAGCCCTGGGTTGGCCAGTGTAGCACTCAAGGAGAAGGTAGTAGCAGCTAGTCTTATTGAACAGACAGAAGTAACCCTAGTGTCCCTGGGGGATAAAGACATGATATTAAAAGTCCACATGCCTGTCAATTCTTCCAAGTATAGACAGTTATGTTATGTTATGTTAAGCGTGTTTATATAGCGCCTAACTGCCCGAAGGCCTCGTAGCGCTTATATTGCCATAGCGGAAGTGAACTATTTATGTTCGTAGAAGAGTTTTAGATTTTGAATAGCCAGGTCTTCAGGTCCTTCCTAAAGGAAGTCTCTTGAGAATTAGATCTTATACTGAGAGGCAGGTTATTCCAAAGCAAAGCACCTTGATATGCCAGTGATCTTCCTCCCCATCTTGCTTTCTTCACCGACGGTACTATGATCAAGTTGGCTGATGAGGATCTGAGTGGCCTAGCTGGAATATAGACCTGTGCCAGTGTTTTAAGCATTTCAGGACCCTTGTTGAAAATGGCTCTGTGAATATGGCATAGGGCCTTGAACTGAATCCTCTCCTCTACAGGGAGCCAGTGTAAGGCCATGATTCCTGCTCGTGTAGAGTGTTGCTTGGGGATGTTTAAAAGCAGGCGTGCCGCAGCATTCTGTACTCTTTGCAGTCTTTGAATAACATATTTAGGTGATCCTATAAACAAGGCGTTGCCATAATCAACCCGAGAACCTATCAACGCCTGAATGACCAATCTTCTAGCCAGAAACGGTAGTAGCGTTAGAACCTTCCTCAGCGTCCTGAGCAGGGCAAATGAGGTTCCTGCTACTCTATTGGCATGTTGAGCCATTGATAATAAGGGATCCAGCCAAACGCCCAAGCTTTTGATAAGGCTTTTAGGAGGAGGCAGGGTGAAGGCTCCATCTAGTAGGCTGGAATTGACTAGGGGCCTATTTCTCCCAAAAAACAGCACCTCAGTTTTTTCGTCGTTAAGCTTCAGTTTGCTTCCCGACATCCAGGTAGCCACTGCTTTCAGGCATGGCCCTAGTGCCGTACCCAAATCTGGGCGCGCTTTAGAGAAGGAGACGACCAATTGGGTATCGTCTGCATACGAAACCAGATTTAGTCCGAATGGTTCCACGATCCCTGCTAGAGGCCGCATATAAACATTAAATAGTAGCGGGCTCAAGGCCGACCCTTGAGGGACACCACAAGTACTGAAGGTGCGCTTAGAGATGTAAGATCTATCCAACACCTGAAAGGATCTACCATGTATATATGAGCGGATCCATTCTAGTGCAATGCTAGCGATTCCACATCCCCGCAGTCTAGCTACGAGAATGTTTAGATCAACTGTGTCGAATGCCGTGCTCAGATCCAGAAGGATGATCGCGGTTTCAATTCCGTTATCCATCCTATTTTTTGCTTCCTCTGTAATGGCAATCAGTGCGGTTTCTGTTCCATGCTTAGGCCTGAAACCCATCTGAGTGGGATGTAGGAGTTTTCCTTCTTCCAAAAGCATAGACAGCTGACTATGTACCTGCTTCTCCGTAAGTTTAGCCATTAAAGGCAGCAGTGAGATTGGTCTATAATTGTTCAATAGATTAGAATCTAAATTGGATTTTTTTAAAAGAGGCTTCACAATTGCCTGTTTCCATGAGTCTGGAACCATACCAGAAACTAATGAGGTGTTAATAAGTTTGGTAATTAGTGGGCCTAAGACTGGTAATCCCATAGTTAAAATCTGGGGAGGTGCAGGATCCAACGGAGATCCTGATTTCGTTGAATTCAGTGATTTTTCCACTATATCCAGACTAATGGGCTTGAAATTTGTTAGGAGGATATCCTCCTCCACCTCCTGATGCCCCGTCTCCTGATCTCCACCTTGGGAAGTAGGAAATGTTTCATAAATATTCTGAATTTTGCTTAAAAAGAAGCTTGCCAGATCCTCTACATGTTGCTGTGGGAAGTCCCTATTTTCTACCTCCTCCGTGGGGTTAATAAGGTCTTTTAAGGCATTGAATATCTCTTTAGGAGAATTAGCTGCTGCCTCAATTTTTCCCGAGTAGTATGTCGCCTGTGTTTTCCTAATTTCTAAGTGGTATTCTCGAATCATGATCTTATACTCCTTTTTAGCAGAGTCCTCCTGGGTATATCTCCATTTCCTTTCTAGTTTCCTGCAGCCTCTTTTCTTTCCCAAGAGGCTAGCATTAAACCATGGGGCCGATTTCTTTCGGAATGTATTTTTGGTGTAGGAGAGGGGTATAGTTTCGTCCAAACTATCCTCTATCCATTTATTCATGGATTGCGAGAAGTCTGATATATTGTTTATATTTATATGTCCTGGTCTCTTTTTTTTGAGTGCGTTAGTGAACTCGGTGGCTTTTAACTTATGCCACTTTCTTCTGCATGAAGGGGCAACCGTATTCAAGAGCTTATGATGCGCAATGGATAGTTCTAGCTCTACAAGATAATGATCTGACCAAGCAAGCGGGAGTGAAGATATACATTCTTGACGTGGTACGTTAGAGAAAACCAGATCGAGTGTGTGTCCATTATTATGAGTGGGTCCCTGAATTAACTGTGCTAAATCACATGCATTCATATCTGATATCAGCATCTTAGTGGAGGCCTTATCCAGCTTTTCTGCATGTAGGTTAAAATCTCCCAGCACTAGGAAGTTAGGTTTAGTATATTTTGATTGTGAAATATTTTCAGCCAGTGAGGTCATAAAATTTCCCATAGGGCCTGGGGGGCGATAGATCAAAGCACCCGATAAAGTGTAATGAGGATTCACGTTAATAGAGAAAGACATGCTTTCACAGTCTTTGATTAAATTGTGTGCTGTAGTGATCTTGCAGGAATCTCTGTAGATCACTGCTATACCACCTCCTCTAGTAGGTCTATCAATTCTGCTGATCTTATAGCCGGTGGGAAGTGCCATTACAATATCTGGCGCAGAGCTCTCATCCAGCCACGTTTCTGTCAGAAACATGGCCAGAGGTTCTCTTTGTTCCACCAGGAGATGAATGTCCATTGTATGAGCTCCTAACGAGCGACAATTAAGTAAAAAAATGGGTAGTTTGTCAAGGCCCTTATCCTTTCGCGGGGGCATGTAGACTTGGAAAGACCAAGCACAAGACGGCATTTAAACTGACCATTATGAAGGTCAATGCTCTTCCCACACATCTTGTGAGGTATAGTATTTAGGATAAGAAGATCCTCTCTCGAGTAGGTAATAGTTTCTTTCCCTGAGGAATTTTGGGCATAGTTTCTTGGCTCTTGGCTCAGTCTGGCGCGGACGGGCGCAGACGGGCTTGCCTTTGGTGCGCCTTTGACGCGCCAGCGGCGCGTCCGCTGCGCGCCGCGGTCATGTAGTGTTTAAATAGCTCACTGGCAAAGAAAGCTAGAATTCTAACCTCCAAAATGTCGGCGGTTTTTAGATTCTTGTATCAGAGGGAGCGTCCTATATTTAGTGTGATTTTACCTCGTTACCTATGTGGGGGATGACTAATTTAAGTTAAAAAAGGTTTACCTTATACCAGCATGTCTTTTAACAATGAATTTCATACAAGTAAAAAACTATTAAAAAACAATTAAAAACGAGTATGTAATTTAGGCAGAGTACAAAATGCATACACGTATTACATTTAACCCATCAGATTCAAATTTAGGCTTTTTACAATTTTTCTCCAACAACCAAAAATAGCTTGCTGCAGGCACAAAAGCGTAGGTAGTGGAACAGAAAAGCTCTCCCTACCTTCCGCTGCGCGCCGCGGTCATGTAGTGTTTAAATAGCTCACTGGCAAAGAAAGCTAGTGGTTCACCCTTAGAGGGCGACACAGGAGCCATCATTACAACTGTTGAGTGTCACCCGGTGTCAGCAGAGCAGGTCCTACTGAACACGTTCCACCACGCTATAGTAGCTGACATTCATGAGAGCCATCTACTGGTGGCTATGGTTGCCTTTGAGCATGGGGGTGTCTCAGGTACTCTGAAAGTTGCTGTGAGCCCTGCCATGCCTGTAGATTGTCTGTTAGGCAATGACATGGAGCACACTACCTGGAGGGAGGTAGAGCTCAATTCTCACTTGGAGATGATGGGATTGCCTGAGTGGGTCTGTAGGACCACACAGTTCATGGCTGCCTGAGAAGGGAGTCAAGCGTGTCTGGAACCTGGAACACTGGCCAAGACAGCTTCCAAGGAGAGGGGCAATGGGCACAGGAAAACGGTCCCGGATGTTTCCGTGGGTGAGATTGATGAGGTCCCTGAGGAGGAGGCCCTGAGCAAACCGGGGAAGGCTATGCCACTCTAGGTGACCTACCTGAGCTTCCTGGCTGGCAAGCTCAGGTTGGGCCCACAAAGGGGGAATTCTGCAAAGTCCAGTGAGAGTGTCTCACTCTTGAGGGCTTGAGGTGACAGGCCTCAGTCCTTGCAGCAGGTGAAGCCTGTGGAAATCACCTAATCTACTTAGAAATTGATCTCCTCTACAGTGAGTCTAAGGTTCCAGGTACGGGGTAGCCTATGTGCTGGTGGTCCCCAGTGTTACAGGGTCTTTCCTACTGGGTTTGGCTCATGACATACCCTTGGCAGGACATTTAGGGCAAGACAAGACCTTCACAAGGCTTGCAGGCCATTTTAATTGGCCCAGAATGAAGACAGCCTTAGATACATTTAGCAGTTCCTGACCCACCTGCCAGGCAGTGGGATGTCCGGGAAAAAGCTGAAAGCTATCCTGATCCCACTTCCCATCATTGACACCCCACTTTGAAAGAGTAGGGATCTTTGTCATTGGTCCATTAAACCCCAAGACAGATGTAGGCAATGGCTTCATCCTGGTCTTGGTGCACCATGCCACACGCTACATAGAGGCAATCCCTCTGAAGACGGTGATGCACCTGTGGTGACCAGAACTCTGATGGGGATCTTTACCTGTGTGCTAACTTCTGAACAAGGCACTAACTTCATGTCTGCATTCATAAAGTCCATGTAGGATGGGTGTGGTGTAACTTACAAGTTCACCACACCCTATCACCCCCAAACCAATGGTCTAGTTGAGAGGTTCAACAAGACCTTGATAGGCTCGATTGCAGGCCTACCTGAGGCTATGAGGCATAAGTGGTGCATCCTTTTGCCATGCCTTCTCTTTGCCTATAGGAAGGTGCCACAGAAAGGAGTAGGGTTCAGTCCCTTCAAATTCATCTATGGCCACCCTGTCAGAGGACCTCTGAGCATTGTCAAGGAGGGGTGGGAAAAAGCTCCCAGGAGACCCCCGAGGATGTGGTCAGCTACATGCTGGCCATCCAGAACCCGATACACCGCTTCTGGAAAAAGACCAGGAGCAACCTCGGGCTAGCCAGAAGGTAATCAAATGCTGGTATGACCAGAAGACCACTCTGGTAGAGTTTCAACCTGGCCAGAAAGTATGGGTCATTGAGCCTGTAAAGCCCAGAGCTCTCAAGGACCTCTGGACTGGCTCATATGAAATTAAGGAGCGTAAGTGGAAAGCCACTTGCTCAGTGGACCTCCATGCCCTTAAGAATCCCCTAAGGGTGCTCCATGTCAACAGACTCAAGCCTCACTTTACAGGTCTGAAGTGAGCATGCTCCTTGTGACAGATGAAGATGTGGAGGAGGAGAGTGATCCTCTCCCTGACCTCCTCTATCACAGGGACGCGATGGGCTAGTGGAGGGTTTAAACCTCTCCACCACCCTGAACCCAGAGCAGCAAGGTAACTATTACCAGTGGCTGAGACACTTTGCCTCACACATCTGTGTGTCCATGATATTGCCACAGGAGACAGTCCGCTTGTAAAGTTTACAGGTTGTCAGATAAAGTGATAGTCAGCATCCAGGAGGAGGCTTCCAAGATGTTAGCTTTAGTGGCGATTGAGCCATTTAACAGGTCCTGTCCAGCCATTGAGTTTGGGTCGCAAAGACCACCCCACCGTATGTGAAAGCAGAATTTTTGTTCTGTGTGGACTGCAGAGGCCTCCATTCTACCACCAAGACTGGTGCACACCCCATCCCTAGAGCTGATGAGCTCATTGTCAGGCTGGGAGTTGCCAAATCTCCCAGTACTTTTGATTTAACATTAGGGTATTGGCAGAAAGCCTTGACTGAGGGAGCAAAAGAAAGGTCAGCATTCTAAACCCCTGAGGGCCATTATCAATTCTGGGTTATGCCCTTTGGCTGTAAGAATGCCCCAGCTACCATTGAGTTGGTTAACATGGTCCTGGCTGGAAAGCAGGCTTTATGTGCTGACTACTTAAATAACATTGCCATCTACAGGGCCAGCTAGGAGGAACACCTTCATCACCTCCAAGAGGTGCTTCAGGCCCTGCAACAGGCGGACCTGACAATCAAGGCCAGCAAGTTCCAGACTGGGAAAGGTTCTGTGATGTATTTTAGACACCTGGTAGGCGGTTGCAAGGTGCAGCCCCTCCAGGCCAAGATTGAAACTATAATGGCCTGGCAAACATCTAGAATCCAAAATAAAGTGAGAGGCTTCCTTGGCCTTACTGGCTACTACAGAAGATTTGTTGAGGGCTATGGCACCAATGTTGCACCCTTAACTGAGTCGACTTCTTAGAAGCAACCCAGATTGGTGATCTGGACAGAGACTTGTCAGAAAGCCTTTGATTTTGTCAAGGAAGCCATGTTCACAGACGCTTAAGCACATGGCATAGGAGCAGTCTTAGTACTGTATAGCTTATTAAGGTGGGCCTAGACTAACCAGTAGCATCATTAGCAGAAGCTTTATTCCACAGGAACAGAGGTGGAGTGCCGTTGAAAAAGAAGCATTTGCTGTGGTCTGGGCAATGTGGAAGCTGAGACCATACCTGTTTGGGACTCACTTACGGGTTCAATCAGACCATAGGCCCTTCAGATGGCTCATGCCAATGAGAGATGAAATTCCTAAACTCTTGAGGTGGTCCGTACAAGGACTGGACTTTACAAAAAGCATCACTAGGGGACTGACCATGTCAATGCTGATGGTCTCTCTAGATTAATCTGCCTTAGTGAAGAGAGCTCCCAAGAGGTTAGGTAGCTCTCCCCACTTTCAGCTGGGGTGACACATGTTATACCTGACCTGGGTCGTCTTCCTCTAACTTTTTGCCTGCCTCCTGACATGTTCCTGATGTTGCTTTTGCTGGATGTAGGACACTGAGCACTTTCCCAACACTGAACAGTGCTAAAGTGCTTGTGCTCTTTACCTATAACTCCTTAGTAAAGTGCACTATATGTGCCCATGTCCTGTAAATTGTATCCTGTGCCTCCCACATAATTAGCCCCTTAACCATGACTCAGGCCTGCCATTGCAAGGCCTGTGTGTGCAGTTTTATTGCCAACTCGACTTGGCATTTAAACCCTTTGACGAGCCTTACATCCCCCTTTTATCACATACAAGTAACCCCTAAGGTAGGGCTTAGGTAACCCATAGGGCAGGGTGCTAATTAGGTTAAGGACAGGGCATGTACTTGCACGTTTTACATGTCCTGATAGTGAAAAACACTGAAAGTCATTTTTCACTTTTGTGAAGCCTGTTCCTCTCATAGGCCAGCTTTAGAAGTTCCCTTATGTACTTTTAAGTGCTAATTTCTGATCTAGCAAGAGTAGCAATGTCATGTTTGGTATGGATGGAATGGCAGTGAGAAATCCTGCTTATTGATGAAGTTGGATTTAACCTTACTATTTTAGAAATGCCACTTTAAGAAAGTAGGCATTTTTCTGTCCTTGCTGCTCGGTGTGCTTTACAGCCTGTGTCAAATTCACGCATGGTCTGTGTTAGGCCATCCAGGCAGCCATAAACACAGGACATGCAGCTGCATTTGTATTTTCTGCATACTGATGGGTCTTCCTGGGCAGGAAGGGTGGAGGGGCTCTCACTTACACTTCAAAGGGTAATGGCCTGACCCCACAGAAAGGGCTGATAACCTCCACATATCTCCTGGCAGACAGGACTGGGCTGAAAGGGGAACTGGTGCACTTTGAAACCACTCTTTGAAGTCTCCCCTACATCAGAGGCACAAATGGGTATAAGTACTGGGTCCTTAACCCCATCAAATCTGGACCTTCAATTTGACTCGTGTTAGAAGGGCTGCTGGGCTGGTCAAAGGAATCAGCACAACTGCTTTCCTGAAAATACTACTTTTCTGCTTGTCCCCCTTCTGCCTGCTGATCCCTAACTCTTCTGGAAGGACTCTATCTTCCCACCACAAGTCATATGAAAGTACTTGTTAGCTTGCCTCCTAGTCCCAGGTCTCAAAGACTTGAACTATGTGCACCTGGACTCCACAGGCTGTTAGTCTGTCTGCCGTGGAAGTGGGCCTAAGGTGCTCGACCTTCTGTGGTGCTCATCAGAACTGACTCAAAGCAATGCTAAGGCTGGCAAAGCCTCACCATGCAGCAGCCAGCCTCAACTGACTCAATGCCGGGTGTGTGAAGCCCCACAAAGCCTCACTGCTCAGCTGCCTGCCCATCTGAATCAACAGACATTCACGCCAAGCCCTGCAAAGCCTCACTGCATAGCTCCCCAGAATCAAAGCAGAGTGATGCCAAGCCTTGCAAAGCCTCCACGCACAGATTCCCGGATCAGCACAACAGAACGCCAAGGCACGCAAAGCCCTACGGCACAGCTTCTCTGAACTGATGCCGGATAATGAGAAGCCTCACAAAGTAACTCCACGCACCAGAATTTAAGGTACTGTGTTCAGCGGGCCCAAGTGAGTCCCTCTAGCCGACCCATCCTCCATTTCTCTTGGCCTGAGCTTGTGACTTTGTCCGAGTCCAGCATGGCTAGATAATCACAGTTGGCGCTTTGGGCTTCAATGCGATATTTTCACCTAAATCTGTAAAATTGAATATCTCAGGATCTACGTATTGGATTTTTGGCACGTTGGTCTTGTTGTATAAATTCACAATCTATTTTCCTAACCTGGTGTGGAACAATTTTGTGGTGTTTTCACTGTGTTACTGAAGGAGTTGCTGCACAAATACTTTACACACTGCCTTCTATTTTAAGCCTGCCTGACCTGTGCTAAGCTACCGGAGGGTGAGCCATTATAATTTATGTTGTGTTGTGACATACCCTGACTAGGAGTGTAGTCCCTACTTGGACTGGGTACATACCTCTGCCAACTAGAGACCCATTTCTAACAAGGGCCCCTGACTTTGTGTGATTGCAATATAAATAATGAGTTTACCACATATCTTTTGATGAAAATAAAGCTCAATAATGGTTATATTGTTAGCATCAGAATAAAAATTCAGCCTTCACTAAAATAATGCCTAGAGCCATCTACATTTTTATATACAAAAAGAGTTGCCTCCATGTACATCGTGCTATGAGAAATATGAAAATGTAAGTTATATAGTTTCTTAGAGGCTAGGGATTTCATATGGTAGTGAAGTGAATCAGTTGTTTGCCATGTGAACTTGGAAGGCAAATTTTATAATACTGGTGATATCTGTTGTAAACAGATCTCTTTATGATTCAGACAAGTCTGACCTTATGGGCAGGATAATCTAAAATCTGAGTAGATGTTTTAAGTAAGTTGTATTATATCATCAATAACAAAGTAAAGTCAGAGAATCTGAGAACTTTAGCTATGATTTCTGATGCTTTGCTGACTGCTTAAATTAGAAGTATTAAAATCTCTAGGCATTTAATTAAAGGAAAAACAAGGTTAGCTGTGTGTTTATGAGGGGAGGTATGACTCAGGCCCACAATTATTGCACTTTTCTTAGATATTTCTTGATAATTAAGGCGACATGTTAGACTAAGCATCCTTGGCGTGATCTCCCCTAACTTTTTGCCTCTGTTTTCCAGGTTGTTGATGTGTGCTGGATTCTGTTTTTGCTGTTTTTGTTACTCTGGGCACTTTACCACTGCTATCCAGAGCTAAATTGCAAGTGCTCCTATGTAAAATGTATTTGTAATTGGCTTTCCATGATTGGCATATTTGATTTACTAGTAAGTCCCTAGTACAGTGTACTGGGGTGCCCAGGGCCTGCAAATGAAACGCTACTACTGGGCCTGCAGCACTGATTGTACCACCCACATAAGTAGCCCTGTAAACATGTGTCAGACCTACCACTGTAGCATCTGTCTGTGCAGTCTTGCACTGCCAATTCGACTTGGCAAGTGTACCCACTTGCCAGGCCTAAACCTTCTCTTTTTATACATGTAAGGCACAGCTAAGGTAGGCCCTATGTGGCCCCATGGGCAGGGTGCAGTGTATGTTAAAGGTGGGACATGTACTTATGTGTTTTACATGTTCTGACAGTGAAATACTGCCAAATCCGTTTTTCACTGTTACAAGACCTATCTCTCTCATTGTATAATATATGGGGGTTGCATTTAAACGTTATTAACACACAGATTCCCTTTGGGAGCAGATAGAAATATGGAGTTTAGGGTCTCTGAGCTCACAATTTAAAAATTTATCTTTTAGTGAAGTTGGTGTTTAGATTGTGTGTTTGAAAATGCCACTTTTAGAAAGTAGGCATTTTCTTGCTTAAACTATTCTGTGAGTCAGCCTGTTTGTGGATCCCCTGTCTGGGTTAGTTTGACAGTTGGGTTGTTTTGCACCTCTCTCTAGACAGTAACACAAAGGGCTGTGGGGTGTAACCTGCATATCCTGATGATCCATCTGAGCTGGAGGGGAAGAGTGGTCACTCACACCTTAATGAGCTGTGCCTCACCTCACACAAAGCAGTCTCCAACCTCCTGGTGCGTGGCTGGGGCCTGGCCTGGACAAGAAACGATCTTACAGACACTTGAGACTTTACTTTGAAGTTTGCCAACTTCAAAGGCAGAAAGGGGTATAAGAGGAGGACCCAAGACCCCAGACTTTGGATTAGTTCAAGGATTCAAGAGGCACCTCTTCCTGGAGAAGAGCTGAAGAGCTGAGGAGAAGTGCTGCTCTGGCCTGTGACTGTGCTGTGTTGGGCTATCCCGCAGTTGCTGCTTCTGCATGTGCTAGGGGACAGAGACTGGACTTTGTTGCATTCCTGCTTGAGAAGTGACCCCAAGGACTTGGAGTGGAGCTTGCTTCAGTGACACTGCTTGCTCCGAGGCCGAGGACCTAGCTGAGTGCGAATCCGATGACTCTGTGAATTGACGCCACTATCCCGGAACTGCAACACCGCCTGCCCTGAGGCCATGGACCTCATAGAAGTTCAACAACTTTGTAGGCCTCACATCACTGCAACCGCTGATCCTGCCTAACTTCGGTGACACCGGAGTGTCGTAAGTTCAACATCCGTGATGATCCAATGCCATCGTAGCTCCTGCAGCCCTGTGATGTCATTGCGACCCGTGAGTTTCCCCGCAGCATCGTGACTCCGTCAGACTTCACATCTGCAGGACCCAAGGGACTGATTTTGCATCTGAAGCCACTTCACCTCCATCACCCTGTAGAGAAGACCCAACTTCGCAGTCCTTCTGCCTCATGGCACCGCAACCGACACGTCATCAGACCCAACGAAGCTGATCTCCCCAACTCCATGCACCAGCCTGTTTTCTACTTGTTTCATAAGGTACTATTCCTGGGGGACGAACAACTCTGTAAACGGCTCCATTGGCATCGCACTGTAAGAAACGACTCAGTCATGACGCCGCATACTACCAACTTGCAGTATTTGTCCCTCAAGGCACTGTTTAAATTCATATTTTTAACTGTATATTGTGAATTTTTATCAAATTTGGTCTTGTTTATTTAGATAAAATATTTACTATTTTTCTAAACCTGTGTTGTGTCATTTTGTAGTGGTTCACTGTATTACTGTGTGTGTTTGTACAAATATGTAACACATCATCTCTGAGTTAAGACTGCCTGCTCGTGCCAAGCTACCAAGGGGGCGCGCATGATTTAACTGACTCTTATTCTCCTTTACCCTGACTAGAGTGAGGGTCCTTGTTCGGACAGGGGGTAACCTGACTGCCAACCAAAGACCCCATATCTAACACAACCAAATTCCCTATTTAGATTAAACCCATTAAAGGAATCAATAGGATGAGGAAGGCCATGCAATCATCTCTCTCCTCTCTCACTGGAAGCTGGTCAAATACAATCTGGGTTAACAAATCACTATTCATTCAAAAATTTCAAACCCAGAAGACTACCATAATACTTTTAACAATTAAACAGCAGTAGAATAGAAGTCATGTGGTGTCTCCCTACAGAAAGATGGCCCAAGTCCCCCATTGTTAAGAAGCAACTTCTTTCCCAAACAAAACAGTAAATCCAACCAAGCCACCTTTGTAACAACAGGAAAGCCGAAGTCCACCTGAAACGGCCACCACAATAAGAATTTTCTGTCACTGGAAGCCAAGAGTCAGCATCCTGCCCACACAGCATCATTCAAACCCACAAGATGCATCAATAGCACTCAAAATAACTAAGTAAGAGAAGAGGAAATGTAGTTTGGCTTCAACCTAGAGCAAGAGGATCCCAACCAATCAGGACCAAGTAACAACGTTCTATCCTAAACCCATCCCTTACATACACAACTCTGTTTGTACTGGGAATCCGCATCAATGGGAAGATGAGCCCACGATTAGTGCTGCCTACTAAAAAAGCCAAGGGCCAACATTCTTGCTACCCATACCGTTGTTTTTTTGCTGCCATGCCATTCCAGTTTGGACCCAGCTGTATGCAAGTCAGTATTGATCCTGTTCCCCATAGGAACAGTCCAGCCCGAACTGCTAGGCCAGGTCTTCCCTAGACTGGACATAAGCATTCTGGGGCTGGTTTCAGGGTATCACCCCTCCTCAGCTAGGCTAGCTTGAATCCATTGGCGCAGTGAGCACGGGACCCACGTCTGGGCATACCCTTCCCACTTGGGGCAACAAATGCAAAAAGAACTGATGATGAACATTGGGACTCCTCAACCTCTACCCTGCATTGGATTCAGACCTTGCTGATACCTTCCATAGCACCAACATTCCCTACAAACAGCTGGATCTGACTTCTTCTCTGAGCCGCTTTCATCTAAGCCATTAGTTTTTCTTTTAATGTTTTGTGTATCATCTCAAGCTCATCGATAGAGTACTTAGCATATCTCAAACTCTCAAAATTGCATCAACTGATTTATTGTGCCAAGAGATTAAATGTTTCTGAAACATCATGCTAATCTCAGGTCTCGAACCTCAACACAAAATGACCCATATCTTTGGTTTCTAGCATCTCCATTCCACTATACTGCTTGAATACCTACAACAATCTCTCATAAAAAGCATGAATGGATTCTTTGGGTTCCTGTGTCATTCTGTCAACCTTAAACTATCTATATCTTGGGGTGGTACTTAAGACTTAAAAAATTTCATTACCAGGTAATACTTTTTCATCACCAGCGGTGAGGGACCTTTCATCATTAGGCTCCTTGGTGGCTCTGATTTCAGGCCATAGAATCAGACACTTTAAACTCTGCCCACAAATCACACAAAACCTCATTATAAAAGAGTTTTCAAGCCAACCCACAAAACCTGTGAAATTTTCACAAACCTCTCAACTTGCTTATAGCACTCCACCAGTTTTTTGCTCAACTCTGGGAACTCATTTGTGAAAGACGCAAGATCACTTCTGCTCCACGGCATATAAACTCCACAAGGCACTTCTCTCAATGTGAAATTTGTTGCTCCACCCTGTCTTACTAAAGGAGGGGGTTCACCCAGGAATTTCTTTAAATTGCTTTTTTACATTCGTCAAGCTTCTCATTTGCCATATTCATTCCTTTTGCCGAATGTTTTGAATCAATTGTTTAATTTGAGTTTTCATCCCTGGAATTCTTATATCAATTATGTCTTTTTCATTAAAAAAAACACCTGATAGCTGCTCTGTAAAGCTTTGGTTTCCACCTCATACCTTTGGGCTAACTCTGCTAGCTTTTCATAAACTTGTCCTGCATGCTTAGTCATGTTCTTACATATGAACACAAGCTCATTCTCCTGATAAGTATCCAAGTGATCAAATTCAAGATTTGCATTAATCATCTCATCAAATTTCCATTAACGAGGTCTTCACCCACTCATCTATTTCCTTAGCACTAATAGTTCGAGTTACCAGAGGAATTTTATGTACATTCACATCTCCCTGTGCACTTATGATTTAAAGGTAGTTCCCATATGGGTGTTCAGGCAGTTGGTATTTTTTGGTCATTACCTATAGAAGTGCATGCTGAAATATTCAAGGTTGAATCTGCGCTTGTCACACATTGAGTACTGGCATGTGTCGGAACTAAATGAGCAAATACTCTAGTATTAGGACTTGCTGAAACTCTACTTGGCCCACCAACTGTATTCAGGACAGTTAAACTATAAGTATTTTTTTCTGGGCCTTCAGGTTTATATATAGCAGCGATACTCAAAGTATGGGCCAGAGGCTGTGTGCGGCCCTCCTGACCTTCACATGTGGTCCTCAGACTGATGTTTACTTGAGACATCATTAACATTCAGAAGAATATTAAATAAACAGGCAAGCTTTTATTAAAATGTTAACCAAAGTAAAAGAGAAGCAGCAAATAAAGTGTCCTTCACCTCTTAATTTAGGAATATGTTCAGTTTTAAAGAACTCCTAAAACAAGTGTAAAAATATGATGCAGTTTCTTCAGAATTCATAAAATATATTTCAAGAACAAGCAGACGCGTTTCACATTAGTACATCAGATTACATCAGTGCATTGTGAGGTATTTTTTTAAACTGATAGTTTTCAAAAATTAATGCAGAAACATTCATGCCTCTTACAACCCATACAACATTGTCAGTGGTGAACTAGGAGGCAAGTCGTTTGTCACATGAAACCCTCTGGGTGGCCTGGGTTGTTACACATGGACAACACTATTGTTTATTAAATCAAACACAAGTGAAGGTTTTGAACAGTGTAGATCTTGAACTCATATATTTCAAGGTACTCCTACATGTCATAATGAACACAGAGGAGGCAAAATGAAATTAGACAATTGCCTAGGTTCACATAGTTTAATCAAGTGGAGAAGCCAGGATTTATACTATTTTTTTTTGTTTCATATAGTGCAATTTTTAAAATTTTGATATAATAACACCAGGCTTTCTCAAGGTAATGATAGCAAGCAGAAAAGGTTTACCACAGGTGTGGTAGAGGCACAGCGATTCAAAGACAGCATAACACAGTATTGTCAAATCTATGACGTATTAAGGACTAGGGGCTTCATTTAGAGGACCATATGGAATGCAACACTCAAAATAAACCCATGACTCCCTGACCACACCATGATTCACTTCCCCTACCACCATGGGAACCGCTTGCTCTTACAACGCCCAACTTCCGGCGTCTTGGCATTAATGTGGCCTTTGACACACTACAGACCATATTTTGTGGCCTTTGGAAAAATGTTTGAAAGTACCCATGATATAATGGGACAAAATTAAATGTGCCATATTGTGAAAACCTCAATGCACCTTCTTTTTCTGTGATCGTGTGCTATTGACCAAGCCAGACACGTGTAGGGATCCCTACGTTTATCTCCATATAGTGACCTGGGGTATCTTGGGGAGGTGACTCTTCTCCCTCTCTACTAGATATCAATAACCACAATAAATTTTATTTTGAGCCAGGAAATAACACTGTACTCAGAATCCCATGTTTGGCAGTAACAACCAATTGCAGCGGGACCCCTTATGACGTTTTCAAACAATATCAGTGGGGCAACAAACCAACCGTCCTATACCAGAGCAACACACTGTAATTTCAATCTTGCTTTTCACAGAAGTTTACCCTCCTTTACAATCTACACAAACACACTCTCCTAAACATCACACACATATCACAGAATTCAGTACAATAACCTTTGTCTGCTCCACTAATGAATCAATAGTTTCCAATCACACAAACATTTCTAACTACTGCGAATGAAAGCTCGATCTGTGGGTATCATCCAGATCAGTATAGGTTTATTCTCAACATTAAGGTCCACTTTACCAATCATCTTGCATTCATACAAAGATAAATCCCAATCCTAATTGTGCCGTCAATGACTTCTCACGATAAACACCACCACTTAGCAGACAATGACAATATGGTTTCTTCCACACTTTTTATTCCCATCACGGCCACGTCAGACCCAATATCATCTTCAACTTCTTCATCAATCAGCACACTCATGCAACATTCAAAACATTGCAACAAAACATCATCCAATCTATAAACACCACAAACTAACAGTGAACCACTGGAGTTTGGCATTCTGTTGATTCTCACTACTCACAGACGCAACTTTTTTCCAAATCCCCAAAACTCGGCTGATCATCTCAAGTCTGAGCATGGGCATTGTGGACTCGGCTGTGGGGACTAACAAATCTAGAAACCAGGGTTCTAGCTCTCCTTACTTTTGGATCCTAATAATCCTATAGTGCTGTCATCTGAAAATGCATTTTCCCATTTTGTAGTTTGTCTAGATCTGACTAAACATTTTAGGAGTTCCAAAGGGTAAGGAGAAACACATCAATACTTTAATCAATTTGTAGTGTAACGCATTTGGTCACACATTCAATCATGGAGGCAGAAATTAAACTTTAAAGGTTTGTTACAAATTGAAAGCTAGACTGGTGTAAATGAGTGTCTAATTGGGTTAAATCATTCTAGCATAAGGCATACCAATATTTCAGTGGAAGCAATACATAAGATGAGAAAAAGAATCTGATGATCGGAGTTCAGATTGTGATCCTCCTGTTTAGTCATTGAAACAAATTTAATCTGAATATGCTAACTAAGCCATAGGAAACCTAAAGATTTCTCTTATGGGCAAGGAATAGAATTATAATCAAAAAGTGTCAGCATAACAGAAACCTCATTAGAAGTTGTGTGAGAGATGAGGGTAGCGTAAAGCCACTTCAGCCAAGTAAACTAGAGCGATGTGTACCTCTCTAAGGGTCCACTCTAGTCAAAGGGTAACATGAAACAGAATCTCCTAACTACTAAACAAAACTTTAAATCTGGCAGAACATTCAAGAGTTGACATCACTGTCACCAGTAATTTTCCTTCTTCCGTACATAGTTTGGAATTTGCAACTCCCATTTGCCTTCTATCTCACAAACCACAATTCAGGATGACCTTAGAAGCCTCCTGTGTCCAGGAGCTCATCTTTACATTCTTCCAATGAGCAATCCTCTTCCTTGCCAACACACCCTCCATGCCCCCTTTATCTCAAACCACCTACAGGCCTTTCATCAGCTGCAGACTTTTGCGGACACACCTTCAAATAAAGAAATATGCAACAAGAGCAAAACTCCACTTTGAAGGGTAAATATAAAAAAAACATTTCAGGCCTCAACTACCGCCAGCTCAACATAGAATTGAATGCACATTCAAATACATGGTTATATGACCTCTTCTCATAAGTACAATAAATAATGAATAACTTGCAATAATATAACATTTAACTATGATACCAAAATCAAAATACTTTGAATATGAGTGTATACATGTGTTATTTTCTAGTCGATAAGGGTCATTACAAAACACACACATAACTTTGCTACATTTTTACTTATAAATGCACCTTGTGAACTATGAACGTCAATGCATCACCTTAAAATGAATACAATTGAATGCACATTATATATGTGATTGGTTACATTTTCATGTCACTTCTGGAACGCATAATGGCACAGCATGGTTATACTCTTTCAGTGGCCTCCCTACGCTGTATTGTTCTCAAATGTCCAAACACAATCAATGTGCAGTTATTCACAACTTGAAAAAGGGAAAAGCAGAGAAGAGGTTTAGGGAGCATACTTCAGGGTGTGTTGCAGGCGTTCACACTTACTCTCTTTTAATGAAAATAACATATTTCAGATATGTAACCAATTGGCCCCCTGAAGTTCATATTCAGGTTTGTTGAGCCCCATGTGGATGTTTGTTTCAATGGTGGAAATTGTTCATTGAACTGTGACTTAGCAGGGGCAGTTTAAATCCACACAATAAAGATGACTTGAATGGCATTCTTAGTCAATGTGAGTGCTGGAATGTTTAAAGTGAGCAAGAGTGAAATGCAATAGGTGAATACATTCTGTGACAAAATGTTGGTCTGTTGGGATAAACCTGAAATGTTTATCTAGGTGAACAAATCCTATTCTTAAAAATTCTATAAGCTAGGTCAGTGGGAATTACTTTTACCTGAAGTTGAGTATTAGTACAAAAGACTCAAACTTTGAGCTAAATTGCAGCTCAGAATTCATGCTGGTAAACTGCTTCATACTATGCCACAGAAAGTTACTTTTACTGTGTAGAGGCCAGTGTCGCCGACAACCATGAGTGACTGAACAGTACTGCAAACTATATCCAATTACCTGGAGCTAAATCCTGTGTAAGGTCTACTGGTTGGTCTCAGCCTTGAGCCATCACATTACGTTTGTCCAGACTTTGTAGAATTCTGAGCGGATACAGCCTCTAAATTGGCCCAACTGGGGAGCTTTGATCTCCATAAACAATTTGAAGTATAACGGTACAATTCTTCACAGCAGCAAATCGTTATCTTATATCAAGAAGGGTAACACAAATAGGCACCTAGGTTCTAGCCAAACTTAAGAAGTGCACCTAGAAACATTTTCTCATATATCTCCTTATTTTTGGTTTTCCATTGAAATTGAAGGCAATGGTTTACATAGTCGTTTTCAAAGGGAATATGTTTAACTATAACTTGTTTCGTAATGATTTCTAAGAACAGATTATTTGTGTCCAGTGATATTCTGGCCATTGTCCACCAAACATTTCACTGCCATCCTACTCTCAAGATGCACTAACTTTATAATCAGGATTACAATTTTTTTTAGTATATCTCAACAAATCATCTCCTCCAATAACTTTTTAGGTGCAATTTTAACCTTAAATGTGTGCTATTGCAAAATACCATCTTTTTGTGAATGCTCAACACAAAATACCATCTCTTTGTGAATGCTCAACACTTATAACAGTATGGTATATTTCTCTATTCTGGCCACACGTACTAAAATGAAAGTTCTAAACCTAACTATATTCACCAACCTATCAAGTTCTGATAGAGAGAAGTCAAGAAAACTTTATTTCAGCCACAGGGGCCATAAAAGCACATAGCATCAATAATTAAATACATAAGGTTATAAATAATACACACAGTACATATGACTAAATAAAAATAATAAAACTAAGTGCCCTCCCAAAGTGAATTGATACATTCTTACTAAAACCATTATACAGATAAAGGTTTCCCTCTAACAATCCAACTAGCCACAAGGCATTCACTAATGTCGAGTGGGTGTCTGATCTGAGAGCTCAAAGGGCTATGTCGGACCTGCTGCCTCCCAGCATTCTACAAGCCGAGGCCAACCATTTCCTACGAGAGGCAGGGCAGACAAATAAAACATGATGGAGGTTTTCAATAGGTGCTTTGCAAGCTAGGCAGATAGTTGTTTCTTCATATGACCAGCGACTGGTAAGTGATCTCAGTGGAAAGGTGCCTATGCGGAACTGGAAGTACAATTTCCTTTCTCTAGGCACCATGATTATGTCCCAGAAGGCCTCGTATTTGCACGTCTCTTTTAGGTTGGCAAATTCACACGATACTGTGGAGTGAAGTGCAGCCCTCAGATCTCCAGAGTCTACCATTTGCCAATACAATTTTTTTAGGTCAATTTTTGATGGAAATGAGGCAGTAGTTGGTGAGTCCCAGAGTTCTCTAATTTCAAGCGAATAAAGTAACCCCTTGAAGTGTCTGAGTCAGGGGATACTATGAGAACGGTCAGTTTCTAAAATGACCTGCCGAGCTACAGTAAAGGAAGCAAGCTCTGGGGTGGTCCAAAGACACTGCCAGTACAAGAGGAGGCATAGGTGGGCCTTTGTGGCCAATATGTTTCATGCTGAGGTCCTTCAAAAGTGAAGTGCTTGGCCTGAGGGACACAAGATTTCTTAGGAAATTATTTTCAGAGATCCTTAATTCTTGGGCTTTGGCATAGCCCCATAATTCAGCCCAGTAAAGAGCTGAGCTCACAGCCTTGGCTTCATATATCTGGAGTGCAGGGCTTATTGGTTTGGCGTGCGAGAGATTGAAATTCTTTATTAAAACCCCTGTTGTTTGCTTTAGTTTCAGTGCCTGCTTTGCAATATGTGATTTCCAAGAAATGTTTTCTGTTAACATTAGGCCCAGGTAATTAAATGGACAAACCTTTTCTAGTGGGGTACAACTTCCCTCTGAAGGATCCGTGGGGATTGAGCATCATTAATTTGGTTTTGAAAGCATTGATTTCAAGTCCCCGTGAGGAACAAAATACCGCAAAGTACTTGAGGAATTTCTGTAATCCGCTTGGGGTCTTGGATATCAGCCGTGTATCATCTGCAAAGAGCAAGACCAGAATTGTTTTGTCTGCCGAACGATGGTGCATCAGCCTCCACTCTAAGTAAAAAGGGGACAATAAAATTAATGTACAAAGAGAACAAGGTGGGGGCAAGGACACACCCTTGCTGTACTCTCCTTGACACCTGGATTCTGTCAGTTAGCTGCTCCTTGTCATCCCACCTAACGCGTGCATAATTACCCTCATTAAGCAAAAATTAATAGTGCAAGAATGTGCTGGGGGATTCCCATTAGGGAAAGAACTTCCCACAGCTTGTTACAGGGTACTAGATTTAATGCTGATTTCAGATCCACAAAAGCAACATACAGATTCCCTTTGCCAATAAAAACTGTCTTGCAGTATAAAAGCAAAAACCTGAGGGCTTGCTCAATGGTGGATTTTTTTTACGAAACCTCCCTGAAGAGGACTAAGAATGTCGTGTTCAGCCATCTAGTCTTGAATCTTGCCCAAAAGGCAGTGACAGAACACTTTCTGCAAACAGTCTATTAAGCTAATTGGCCAATAATTACAGGGCAGGTGTTGGACCTGGCTTTTTGACAGGGACATCCCCAAACTTTTTGCCTCCTTCCTCCTATTTTTTCTGACCTGTTGTTGTTGGCTTTTGACCTCTGGGCACTTTACCACTGCTAACCAGTGCTAAAGTGCATATGCTCTCTGTGTAAATTGTACTACTGATTGGTTTATCCATGATTGACTATTTAATTTACTTGTAAGTCCCTGGCAGAGTGCACTACATGTGCCTAGGGCAGGTAGATTAAATGCTACTAGTGGGCCTGCAGCACTGGTTGTGCCACCCACCTCAGTAGCCCCTTAACCCTGTCTCAGGCCTGCCATTGCAAGGCCTGTGTGTGCAGTTTCACTGCCACTTCGACTTGGCATTTAAAAGTACTTGCCAAGCCTAGAACTCCCCTTTTACTACATATAAGTCATCCCTAATGTGTGCCCTAGGTAACCCCTAGAGCAGGGTGCTGTGTAGGTAAAAGGCAGGACATGTACCTGTGTAGTTATATGTCCTGGTAGTGTAAAACTCCTAAATTCGTTTTTATACTACTGTGAGGCCTGCTCCCTTCAGAGGCTAACATTGGGGCTGCCCTCATACACTGTTGAAGTGGCAGCTGCTGATCTGAAAGGAGCAGGAAGGTTATATTTAGTATGGCCAGAATGGTAATACAAAATCCCGCTGACTGGTGAAGTCGGATTTAATATTACTATTCTAGAAATGCCACTTTTAGAAAGTGAGCATTTCTTTGCACTAAAATCTTGTTGTGCCCTTCAATCCACGTCTGGCTAGGTTTAGTTGACAGCTCCTTGTGCATTCACTCAGACACACCCCAAACACAGGGTACTCAGTCTCACTTGCATACATCTGCATTTTGAATGGGTCTTCCTGGGCTGGGAGGGTGGAGGGCCAGCCCTCACACAAAGGACTGCCACACCCCCTACTGGGACTCTGGCAGACAGGATTGAACTGAAAGGGGGCTTGGTGCATTTCTTAGAGACCCTTTGAAGTCACCCCCACTTCAAAGGCACAACTTAGTATAAAACAGGGCCTCTGCCCTACCTCATCAGACACTTGCTGGAGAAGAAACCTGAACCAGAAACTACATCCTGCCAAGAAGAACTGCCTGGCTGCTCAAAGGACTCACCTGTCTGCTTTCTACAAAGGACTGCTGCCTTGCTGTTGCCCTGCTGCCTTGCTGAACTCTTGTCTGGCTGTGAAAGTGCTCTCCAAGGGCTTGGATAGAGCTTGCCTCCTGTTCCTTGAAGTCTCAGGGCCAAAAAGACTTCTCTCTTTTACTTGGATGCTCCGTGCGCCGAAAATGTCGATGCACAGCTTGTTTCGCGGCGAGAAAAACGCCGCACTCCGACGCTGATCAACGCAACGCTCTGGGGACGATCGAAGATCCGACGCACGGCCTCGCAAGGACAACGCCGCCCGACCTCTAGAGGAGAAATCGACGCGACGCCTGCCGTGAGATCGTAATTTCAACGCGCAGCCCCGCAGATCGACCTCTAGAGGAGAAATCGACGCAACGCCTGCCGTGAGATCGTAATTTCAACGCGCAGCCCCGCAGATCGACCCCTAGAGGAGAAATCGACGCGACGCCTGCCGTGAGGTCGTAAATCTCAACGTGCAGCCCCGCAGATCGAAGTCTAGAGGAGAAATCGACGCGACGCCTGCCGTGAGATCGTAATTTCGACGCGTAGCCCCGCAGACCGACGCGCAGCCGGAGAACAAGCCGGAAAATCCACGCACAGACCCGGGACATCTGGTAATCCCCGCGATCCACAGAAAGAGACTGTCCACGCGCCGGAAAACAACGCGACTTCCCCGCGAGGAAAATAACGACGCAAGTCCGTGTGTGCTGAGGAGAAATCGACGCACACACCAGTTTTCCACGCCCCTCTTCTCCTGTGGCCCTCTGAGGAGATTTTCCACCAGAAACCAGGTACTTTGTGCTTGAAAGAGACTTTGTTTATATTCTAAAGACTTAAGACACTTTCTATCACTTTTCAGTGATATCTTTACAAATTCGTATTTCAACTTTGATCGTTTTGACCTGAAGATACCCAGATAAATATTATATATTTTTCTAAATACTGTGTGGTGTATTTTTGTGGTGTTATGCTATGGTGTTGTATGATTTATTGCACAAATGCTTTACACATTGCCTTCTAAGTTAAGCCTGACTGCTCGTGCCAAGCTACCGGAGGGTGAGCACAGGCTGATTTTGGATTGTGTGTGACTTACCCTGACTAGAGTGAGGGTTCTTGCTTGGACAGAGGGCAACCTGACTGCCAACCAAAAACCCCATTTCTAACATTGGTGATCAGCGGTGAGGATAGGACTTGTGTTTGTGCAGTGACATACAGTAGCTAAGTATTTTACTACCTACCCACAGTTGAAGGTCAACTTGATTTTTCATCTTTTTTGGCTTTTGGTTCTCTGATGTCCTCCTGGATATACTATTGATATTTTGGACTTTGGATTTTGGTTTTTGCTAGTAAGATCTTATCAGAATGGGATTGCTTACCTACTCATTCTTTGTTCGTACTGACCACCTCACTAAGGCTGACCTAAGGAAGCTTTGCAGACAACGGGGCCTTCCTGTAGCAAGGAGATCTACTAAAGCGGAGATGCTCCATCACTACATAGTCTGGGGGGAGGAAAGATGGGCAGAGAGAGAGGCAGCAAGAAACCAAATGACTAAGTACCCCTCAGATGAGGAGGAAGACTACTCAGATGAGGAGGAAGGCTACTCAGAGTTGGACAGTGACCCAGAAATAGATGAATGGCTCCGAAGTCAAAGGCGACAGGAGCAACAATTAGAGGAGTATCTTGCAGAGGTTGAGGCAAAAAGACTTTTAGCCCTGGAAGAAGAAAAGATTGCAGCTCAAGAGCTGAGCTGTAAAGAGCTGAAACTGGAGGCCGGAAGGGCTGAGTCCAGTTCAGATGGTGGCAGCAAAAATCTTGCATCTAGTACTGCTGAAGAAGGGCACAAGCCCAGAGATGTGGTGCCCAACTTGAAGAAGGGAGTTGACACACCCCAGGCAGTTCAAGGGTATGAGGTAGTTCCCGTTATGCACAGGGTCCCTGAGAAGGATTGGGGAACTGGCACAGGGAGTCATATTCCTACTGGGGGGAGGGACACTTTACTGACTCTAGCAGAAAGTGACAGAGAAAAGGGTTCCCCCCTGGTGGACGTCCTGGATATAGAGTGTAGAGACATCCCAGAAGAGTTTGGGTTGAGTGTCAGGGACAGACAGATACTGTCTCACCAGTCTCAGGAGGGTGAAGTAGAGTGCTTTTCCAAGGTTGAGTTACTGGGTGGTTGGGTGAAGGGTACTGTGGTTAATACATGTGAAGGGCAGAGTGATGTAATTGCTGGAGAGCATATGTCTGGTCCTTATTTTCCAGAGCTACGCCAACACCAGGTGGAGTGTGAGTTCTCTGACCCCAGGGAACTTACAATGGAGGCAGACTTCTGGGTGAGTACCAGAGAGTCTGAAGAGGCATTTGGGGGTGCTCCTGAAGGGAGTGGTCTAGGTGGTTCCCAACCGAGTGTGGTGGGAAAGGATGGTAGTGTCCCAGGTAGGTCCCAGGTCCTAGAGGGTTCCATGAGGGAACACCAGGAGGGAAGCCTAGCCTGTACCGTAGGGCCACCTTTTGAGGGAAGCCCTGCAGTGTCAGAAGAACTTGGGGGGGTGACTGTAGCCAGCATCCCAACAGTTCTGGTGTCTGGCAGTACCCCTCCTAGTGAGGGGGTGCAGAAGTCCAGACATAGGGTTGAGAGGGGGTTGCAGACCCCAGTGGAGGACCTTGAGAGTCAGGGGACAGCTCTGAGAGCAGAGCCCCCCAGGAATGACCCAGGTGAAACCGTTTCTGGTTTGGGGGAAACCCAGACTCTGCCGGATGGGCAGAGGTCGGGAGACCTGCGCCAACCAGACTCTTGTGTGGCCCTTGGGGATGGTGTGTCCCTTGTGGGGGGTGAGAGTGCCCCCCAGGAAGTCCTGGCATGCCAGGCAAAGATTCAACCTCAGGGTGGTGACTCTGGGTTGGATACCCAGGTTCAGAGGTTAAACTCTGACCTGGTGGGAGGTAGATGTGCCTCCCAAGAAGTCCTGCTGTGCCAGGCAATTGTCCAACCTCAGGGTGTTGACTCTGGGTTGGATGACCAGGTTCAGAGGTTAAACTCTGACCTGGTGGGGGGTAGGTGTGCCCCCCAGAAAGTCCTGGCGTGCCAGGCAATTGCCCAACCTCAGGGTGGTGACCCTGGGTTGGGGAACCAGGCTCAGAGGTTAAACTCTGACCTGGTGGGAGGTAGGTGTGCCTCCCTGGAAGTCCTGGCCTGCCAGGCAATGGTTCAACCTCAGGGTGGTGACTCTGGGTTGGCTAACCAGGTTCAGGGGATAAGCTCTGACCTGTTGGGGGGTAGGCGTGCCCCCCAGAAAGTCCTGGTGTACCAGGCAGTGGTCCAACCTCAGAGTGCTGACTCTGGGTTGGATAACCGGGTTCAAAGGTTAAACTCTGACCTGGTGGGGGGTAGGTGTGCCCCCCAGAAAGTCCTGGCGTGCCAGGCAATTGTTCAACCTCAGAGTGCTGACTCTGGGTTGGATAACCGGGTTCAGAGGTTAAACTCTGACCTGGTGGGGGATAGGTGTGCCCCCCAGAAAGTCCTGGCGTGCCAGGCAATTGTTCAACCTCAGGGTGGTGACTCTGGGTTGGATACCCAGGTTCAGAGGTTAAACTCTGACCTGGTGGGAGGTAGGTGTGCCTCCCAAGAAGCCCTGCTGTGCCAGGCAATTGTCCAACCTCAGGGTGTTGACTCTGGGTTGGATGACCAGGTTCAGAGGTTAAACTCTGACCTGGTGGGGGGTAGGTGTGCCCCCCAGAAAGTCCTGGCGTGCCAGGCAATTGCCCAACCTCAGGGTGGTGACCCTGGGTTGGGGAACCAGGCTCAGAGGTTAAACTCTGACCTGGTGGGAGGTAGGTGTGCCTCCCAGAAAGTCCTGGTGCGCCAGGCAATTGTTCAACTTCAGGGTGGTGACTCTGAGTTGAATTGCCCAGTTCAGAGGTTAAACTCTGACCTGGTGGAGGGTCAGTGTGCCCTCCAGGAAGTCCTGGTGTGCCAGGCAATTGTTCAACTTCAGGGTGATGACTCTGAGTTGAATGGCCAAGTTCAGAGGTTAAACTCTGACCTGGTGGAGGGTCAGTGTGCCCTCCAGGAAGTCCTGGCGTGCCAGGCAATTGTTCAACTTCAGGGTGGTGACTCTGAGTTGAATGGTCAGGTGCAGAGGTTAAACTCTGACCTGGTGGAGGGTCAGTGTGCCTTCCAGGAAGTCCTGGCGTGCCAGGCCATTGTTCAACTTCAGGGTGGTGACTCTGAGTTGAATGGGCAGGTGCAGAGGTTAAACTCTGACCTGGTGGGGGGTAGGTGTGCCTCCCAGGAAGTCCTGGTTTGCCAGGCAGTGATCCAGTCTGAGGGTACAGACCCTGGGCTGGAAGACCAGGTTCAGGGTGTCCCCCCGGACCTGGAGGGAGGGGCTACTGATAACAGTGCCCCTACCATGTTGTCTTCTGAGGAGGCCACTCCTAGTTGGAGGGTGCTGGACCCCAGAAGGGAGGGCAGGGGGAGGGAAGCCTCACCCCGGGCCCTAGTCCAACCTGAAGGTACAGGCCCCAGGTTGGAGGGCCAGTTGCAAGTTAACAGCCCTGCACTGGTGGAGGAATGGTACAGGGTGACTTCTGTAAGCACCCTGACCATGTTGGACTCTGGGGGTACCGCTCCAGGAGGGAGGGTACAAAGCCCCAGAGGGGAGGACCAGGTTCAGGCTGTCATCCCTGACCTGGTGGAAGGGAGAGTGGTTAAAGGGTGCCCAGCACCTGGGGCTACCGCCCCCCACTCTCCACAGCCACAGTGGTTGGAGAGCTTTGAGAGGCCTGGGGCTTGGCTCTCATCCCTGGCAGCTGTCAGTAATCACTGTGGCTTGCTGTCCGGGTGGACAGAGTTATCCCTGGGGAGGGGACAAGTGTCACACCCCAGGGGTAGGGTGGGCAACACCACTGTGTTGGTCATGGTGGTACTATCCTGCTCCTGGGATACATATGTGAGCAAAGTAAGGTTAGGTGCTGCACAGATGGGATCCGCAGGTAAGGAGAAAGGTTCCCCATGGGTTGGCTTAGTGGGCCCTGAGAGTATGGACAGAGTGATCCAATTGGAGTCAGGAAGACGAAGAACTGGAGCATGCCCCTGCTGTTGTGGGCCTGGGTCCTTGTTCTGTCGCCTCAAACAGGGAAGTACATCAGGATAGTGATTGTTCTCCCCTGGCTTTAGGCTGGTAGGGGGTCATGTTGGACCTGGCTTTTTGACAGGGACATCCCCAAACTTTTTGCCTCCTTCCTCCTATTTTTTCTGACCTGTTGTTGTTGGCTTTTGACCTCTGGGCACTTTACCACTGCTAACCAGTGCTAAAGTGCATATGCTCTCTGTGTAAATTGTACTACTGATTGGTTTATCCATGATTGACTATTTAATTTACTTGTAAGTCCCTGGCAGAGTGCACTACATGTGCCTAGGGCAGGTAGATTAAATGCTACTAGTGGGCCTGCAGCACTGGTTGTGCCACCCACCTCAGTAGCCCCTTAACCCTGTCTCAGGCCTGCCATTGCAAGGCCTGTGTGTGCAGTTTCACTGCCACTTCGACTTGGCATTTAAAAGTACTTGCCAAGCCTAGAACTCCCCTTTTACTACATATAAGTCATCCCTAATGTGTGCCCTAGGTAACCCCTAGAGCAGGGTGCTGTGTAGGTAAAAGGCAGGACATGTACCTGTGTAGTTATATGTCCTGGTAGTGTAAAACTCCTAAATCCGTTTTTACACTACTGTGAGGCCTGCTCCCTTCATAGGCTAACATTGGGGCTGCCCTCATACACTGTTGAAGTGGCAGCTGCTGATCTGAAAGGAGCAGGAAGGTCATATTTAGTATGGCCAGAATGGTAATACAAAATCCTGCTGACTGGTGAAGTCGGATTTAATATTACTATTCTAGAAATGCCACTTTTAGAAAGTGAGCATTTCTTTGCACTAAAATCTTGTTGTGCCCTTCAATCCACGTCTGGCTAGGTTTAGTTGACAGCTCCTTGTGCATTCACTCAGACACACCCCAAACACAGGGTACTCAGCCTCACTTGCATACATCTGCATTTTGAATGGGTCTTCCTGGGCTGGGAGGGTGGAGGGCCAGCCCTCACACAAAGGACTGCCACACCCCCTACTGGGACTCTGGCAGACAGGATTGAACTGAAAGGGGGCTTGGTGCATTTCTTAGAGACCCTTTGAAGTCACCCCCACTTCAAAGGCACAACTTAGTATAAAACAGGGCCTCTGCCCTACCTCATCAGACACTTGCTGGAGAAGAAACCTGAACCAGAAACTACATCCTGCCAAGAAGAACTGCCTGGCTGCTCAAAGGACTCACCTGTCTGCTTTCTACAAAGGACTGCTGCCTTGCTGTTGCCCTGCTGCCTTGCTGAGATCTTGTCTGGCTGTGAAAGTGCTCTCCAAGGGCTTGGATAGAGCTTGCCTCCTGTTCCTTGAAGTCTCAGGGCCAAAAAGACTTCTCTCTTTTACTTGGACGCTCCGTGCGCCGAAAATTTCGACGCACAGCTTGTTTCGCGGCGAGAAAAACGCCGCACTCCGACGCTGATCAACGCAACGCTCTGGGGACGATCGAAGATCCGACGCACGGCCTCGCAAGGACAACGCCGCCCGACCTCTAGAGGAGAAATCGACGCGACGCCTGCCGTGAGATCGTAATTTCAACGCGCAGCCCCGCAGATCGACCTCTAGAGGAGAAATCGACGCGACGCCTGCCGTGAGATCGTAATTTCAACGCGCAGCCCCGCAGATCGACCCCTAGAGGAGAAATCGACGCGACGCCTGCCGTGAGGTCGTAAATCTCAACGCGCAGCCCCGCAGATCGAAGTCTAGAGGAGAAATCGACGCGACGCCTGCCGTGAGATCGTAATTTCGACGCGTAGCCCCGCAGACCGACGCGCAGCCGGAGAACAAGCCGGAAAATCCACGCACAGACCCGGGACATCTGGTAATCCCCGCGATCCACAGAAAGAGACTGTCCACGCGCCGGAAAACGACGCGACTTCCCCGCGAGGAAAATAACGACGCAAGTCCGTGTGTGCTGAGGAGAAATCGACGCACACACCAGTTTTCCACGCCCCTCTTCTCCTGTGGCCCTCTGAGGAGATTTTCCACCAGAAACCAGGTACTTTGTGCTTGAAAGAGACTTTGTTTATATTCTAAAGACTTAAGACACTTTCTATCACTTTTCAGTGATATCTTTACAAATTCGTATTTCAACTTTGATCGTTTTGACCTGAAGATACCCAGATAAATATTATATATTTTTCTAAATACTGTGTGGTGTATTTTTGTGGTGTTATGCTATGGTGTTGTATGATTTATTGCACAAATGCTTTACACATTGCCTTTTAAGTTAAGCCTGACTGCTCGTGCCAAGCTACCGGAGGGTGAGCACAGGCTGATTTTGGATTGTGTGTGACTTACCCTGACTAGAGTGAGGGTTCTTGCTTGGACAGAGGGCAACCTGACTGCCAACCAAGAACCCCATTTCTAACAGGAGGGCTCTGTCACCCTTTTTAAAAATTGGGACTACAATGGGACCCTTCCAGGACTCAGGGATTGGTGCCCCAGATGCTATTGCATTTGATATGGTGGTGATATATCTTGACCAGATTTAAATGTCGGTTAAGAATAGTTCTGCTGGAACACGATCCGAGCCTGGTGCCCTACCAAGCTTTACAGTGCCTAAGGAAAATGCTATATCTGCATGTAAGAACAGCTGTGCTGTGGCACTGGAGGGGTGGGTGTTAGAATGATATTTGAGCAAGGGTCCTTATGTTCAGAAGTTATACTAATATAGTCATAGGAGTACAAACCCACTAAAATGGTCTACTCAATCCTTTGGAGCAATATTAGTTACAATGTTCAGTCCGCTATTTCCTGGGCCGCGCGCTGACAAGGACCAGAATTCACTACAGTTCCTCTCTTGTGCAGTGTCATTAATGCAGCCCACCTCTTGTCATCTTGTTCACGCTTGGCTTTGCAGACAGCTCATTTGTAAGGCTTTCTAGCTGAGTGAATGACGTTTACAAACTTAAATCTAATAGCTTTGATTAAATGCTTGTTTGAGGATCAACACTCTTTATTAAACCAGCAATGCCTACCCTTAAGCCTTTTGCCATCAGGAACTATATCTACTGAGAAGTGGGCCGCAATGCCCTCGAAGCATGAGGTGTGAGTTAAGCTTATTTGCTCGTTGGGGATTGCGGGACCCGCCTCTAAACCCATCAATGTGGTCTTCAAGGTGTTGTTATCAGCATTGATGAGCATTGGTTGAGCCAAAACCTTATTCCACTTTTGGTGACATTTGTCATTAACCAGACTAATTCCCTCTGGTGCTGTTACTGGGGTGGTAATCATGGACAAGTGGTTACACAAAGCAGACATATGGACTGATAAGGGTTATGGTCGCTTTCAGATCTCTCAATAACCATCATGTCGATGACTAGGGCCCATAATCTTATGTTGACTAGACAATAATCAATTCTACTAGTGTGGTTGACTTTGTTATATGTGTGGCAACCCTTTGGGTCAGATTTAGTCCTGCCGGTAAGTACCCTGAGTTCAAATTCCATGGTCAGTGATTTTACTTGGACAGCAACCTGTGTCTACCTTTCGATGGGTGGGATATCCAAGACAGGGATAGACCATGCCCGATCCTCCTCATGGGTGAACCCAAGATCATCTCAGTCAAGAGGCTCAAATGTGACATTAAAGTCACCTGCCACAATGATTTTGTGATGCCGGGGAAATTTTTTCAGAAATGTCTCCAGAGCACAGAGGGTTTTAGAGACCTGACCCCACCTGACCCCTCTAGTGTAGATGTTATAAAGGATCACAACTGTGTCCGTCCCGAATGATAGGAGAAGACCTAATAGGTCAGAGGAATCGAAAGACAGTTTTGTGATGTTCTAGCCCAGATGGTTAAGGCCCCAGAAGGCCTACTCCTGGTACTGGGCAAAGCAGGGATATGAAAATTTAAGTAGCCAGTCCGAAAAAGTGGATCTATTGACCATGTCTCATGAAGAAGACATATGTCATGTTCCTTAATAAAGGAGGTAAAGTACAGGAGGGTGAGAACAGATCTCAAACCTGCAACATTCCATGAGACAAGTCATACCCCAGTGATTAGAGGAACTGCCCTGTTCACTGATGTGATATTTGAAGGGTTAGCTACCAGACGTTGGTTTGGCAGGTGGAGTTGGTTGAGGGGAGGGGGTTGTTATCACTATTGCCCTGCACATCCTGGGTTGACTGGTGGAATCCATCTAGGGGAGCTAGCCTGACCATAAGTGTAGCATTTACACGCTTAGCTGTCTGTTCCTAGATGGCAAGAGATTCACGGGGAAGGGAAGGTACGATGTTATCACGGATGTGCAATGTGTCCTGGGCGGTCTGATGGACTCTGTTATGAAGTGGAACGTGGGTGCTTGTGGTGTCAATGGTGGGAACTACAGCCAGACAAGGGCCAGTTGTTTTATATGATTTGGAGAGTAGTTTAACATGGGTTTTTAATGGTACTTAAAGTCAATCATTCTCACTGAGAGCTGATAGGTTACCTGCTGATCAATGGGTAGGGCGGACCCCTTAGTGTGCAGGTGGCCTAGGGTATTTGAACTGGATACATGATTGCCCTAGAGCACTTGTCCTTACGTCTAGGGCCACCAGATTATCCACCATGCTCCCATCCCTGAATGTCAACTGTAACATATCAAAGTGTGTGACTGGGCCGGGCCTTCTGACTGCATCAATTATATCCTCACGTATTACAGAGTAGCAGCCTCTCACATGGTGAATCCAATGAATTGCCTTATTTCTGACAGAATCTCCCCTTCCCTTTGTGCCAGTGGGTGAAGTTTGGGAACGTTGACCATAGAACAGTGTTATTAAAGTGGTACCAGTCAATGGAAGGTTGTGCAGTGTATTTAGGGACAGTGTCGCTCATAGATTTAGGGATTAGATAGCAGACACCGGATGCCTTTCCTGCACCTAAGCTGTTGTGTGGTGGAGGCTGATAAGAGTTCTTGATCTTAACACCTGCTAAAGGTTGGCCAGCACACCTAGTCGCTGGCAATTTTGGCAACTTCATCGGGGTACCTGATGTATTTGGCATTGGCTAAAGATATGATTCATGATGGCCGTGGCTTCTGAAGGAATTAGATGCTTGACTATTGCGATTCGCTCTTTAACTCTTGTATGCATGAGATGTACTGTGCATTTTGTCTGAGCTACATTCACTTTTACGTGTACTGACCCACCAACCCTGATGCCTGGGTCGAGGTCGTCATGTGGGTCTGAAATATTGATTAGATGGCTAAAGCGGTTGGAACACTGAAAAGTGTCACTAAGATCTCATGATGGAACATTCACTGGTAATGAGGGAGCGTGGGTGATGACATTCCTACCCTCCCCATGCCCTATAGTGGATGTGACCAGATGACCATGTTTTACAAATATTTCAGCAATTTTCTTGTTGCCCGCCCCCTTCCTGACTGGGGAGCACTCGCCCCCTGTTTCGTTGGAGCCACTATCCGGGGAAGAGGTTAAAATTTCTTTGCATTCACCCAAAAGTTTTTCAATTCTGTCCATAACACAGTTAATAGCTACATGCTTATGCCTTTTCTGCTTGGTTTTTAACACCGCCTCTGCTCCACCCTCTGTTGCTTTCCTTTTACCCATCAAAGTACTGATTAGTGGGTAAGTGTTCTATAGAAATATAATTCAATTATACAACCTACAAGAGGATAAATAATTAAAAGGAGAGAGTCAACAAAGCCTACTTCGAGATAGATGTTAGGGGGGTGGCCCAGCCCAGCCTCCTCTGGGCTTTGCCCGGGCTCATCCTGCGTGCGTCCCATGTTGCGAAGTGCCCCCATGCACTTTATAGCACTCGTTGGTCTGGTCAAGTGGATGCAGGTGCTGGTGAAAATGACCGCCTCCTGGGGCCACAAAGCAGTCTGGTATATGTAGTCCAACTCTGGAGTTCAGCGCGTTCTGATAGAAATTGACTCGTTGGATCATTTAGTCACCCCCAGTGTATTCGAGCTGTATTGAACAACGCTGAAAACAAAACTGTTATCTAAAACCATGCTAAACGATCTTTCAAACTAAGAAATGCTTGCACCTTTCCTTAACCCCTTAATCGCCACAGACGTAATAGTTAAATCCGTGGCTGCGCCTCTCAGGCACCACGGATGTAACCATTGCGTCCATGTACCAGCCCTCGGAGGGGGAGCGCCGCCACCCCCACGCCCCAAGGTCAGGGCTGGAAGGGGAATCTCTTCCCCTTCCACTCCCAATCTCCAACGACCCCTCCAGTGACATCTGATGACATCAGCACGCAAAAGTGTGCTGACCTCATCGGAGGTCACCTCCCATCACGCTGGAAGCATGCTTCCAGCCCGATTGCGGAAGAGAAATGCTCAACATTTCTCTTCCGCTCGGGAGGAGGGGCCCAGCAGAAACATGAAAGGAAAGGAAAGACCTTTTCTTTCATGTCTCTGCTAGTATTTCTGCTGCCCGATCGTGATGCGATCGGGCAGCAGAAATGCCCAATAGACACCAGGGAAAGTATTTTTTTTTAAAAAATGAACATAAGGGGAGCGGCCGGGTGGGGGGGCAGAAAACCCCTAGACACCAGGGATTTTTTTTCTTTCATGTTTAGGGAGCGACCCCTTCAGCAAGGGTCGCTACCTGGGGGGCGAAATTGTTTCTAGGCCATTTGGGGCAGATCGGTCTAATATAATTAGGCAGATCTGCCTCCAGGGGGGCAGAAACCACTAGACACCAGGGATTGTTTTTTTTTTAAATGAACATAAGGGGAGTGGCCCCTTGTGCAAGGGCCGCTCCCCACGGGGGCAAATCATTTTCAGGCTATTTCTGCCCCCCTTGGGGGCAGAAAACCCCAGAAAACCCCATAGACACCAGAGATTTATTTTTTTTCTTTTATGTTTAGGGAGCGACCGGGGCCAAATTGACTAGACATCAGGGAATTTGTTTATGAAAAACTTACATATAAGGGGAGCGGCCACTTGGGTAAGGGCCGCTCGCCAGAGGGGCAAATCATTTTTAGGCCATTTCTGCCCCCGGGGGCATATTGGCCCAATTTAAACCCCTAGACAGCAGAGATTTTTTTTTCTTCTATGTTTATGGAGCGACCTCTTCAGCAAGGGTCGCTCCCTAGGGTGCCAAATTGTTTCAAGGCTATTTCTGCCCCCGGGGAGGCAGAAACCACTAGACACCAGGGATTGGTGTGTGTGTATGTGTGCGTTTTGTTAGGGGGTCTGCCCCTTGGGCAAGGGTCGCTCCTCATGGGGACACATTACTTCATCAGAGGTCACCTTCCATCACGCTGGAAGCATGCTTCCAGCTCAATTGCAGAAAATAAATGCTCAGCATTTCTCTTCCACTCGGGAGGAGGGGGCCAGCAGAGACATGAAAGGAAAGGAAAGTCCTTTCCTTTCATGTCTCTGCAAGTATTATATTTTTTTAAATGAACATAAGGGGAGCGGCTGAGGGGGGCAGAAAACCCCCTAGACACCAGGGATTTTTTTTTTCTTTCATGTTTAGGGAGCGACCCCTTCTGCAAGGGTCGCTATCTGGGGGGCCAAATTGTTTCTAGGCAATTTCTGCCCCCCCCCGGGGGCAGATCGGTCTAATATAATTAGGCAGATCTGCCACCAGGGGGCGCAGAAACCACTAGACACCAGGGATTTTTTTTTTTTTTTTAAATGAACAGAAGGGGAGTGGCCCCTTGGGCAAGGGCCGCTCCCCACAGGGGCAAATCATTTTGAGGCTATTTCTGGCCCCCGGAGGCAGAAAACCCCAGAAAACCCCAAAGACACCTGGGATTTATTTTTTTTCTTTTATGTTTAGGGAGCGACCAGGGCCAAATTGTTTCTAGGCCATTTCTGCCCCCTGAGGGGTGAGAAACCACTAGACACCAGTGAATTTTTTTTATCATATACTTACATATAAGGGGAGCGGCTCCTTGGGTAAGGGCCGCTTGCCAAAGGGGCAAATAATTTGTAGGCCATTTCTGCCCCCCCGGGGGCATATTGGCCTAATAATTAGGCCGATCTGCCCCTGGGGGGGACAGAAAACCCCTAGACACCAGGGATTTTTTTTTTCTTTTATGTTTAGGGAGTGACCCCTTCAGCAAGGGTCGCTCCTTGGGGGGCCAAATTATTTCATGGCTATTTCTGCCCCGGGGGGCAGAAACCACTAGAAACCAGGGATTTTCTTTTTTCTTATAACTGTATACGGGGAGCGACCCCTTTGGTAAGGGCCGCTCCCCAGGGGGGCAAATCATTTTTAGCCCATTTCTGCCCCCCTGGGGCCTATAATTAGGCCGATCTACCTCCGGGGGGGCAGAAACCTCTAAACGCCAGGGATATATATATATATATTTTTATTTACTTTTTGTTTTTATGTATGGAGAGCGAACCCCTAGGCCATGGGGGGCAAATTGTATTTGTGCCATTTCTGCTCCCCTTGGGGGCAGATCAGCCTATTTTTGTTAGGCCAATCTGCCGCCAAGAAGTGCAGAAATCACTAGAGACCAGGGATTGATGTGTCTGAATGTGTGTGTTTTGTTTGGGGGGCTGCCCCTTGGGCAAGGGTCACTCCTTATGGGGACACATTACTGTTTGCCGTATCTGCCCCCCTTGGGGGCAGATCGGCCTATTTTCTGAAGGCCCATCTGCCCCCGATGGGGCAGAAAGCCCACCAGAGGCCAGGGAAGATTTTTCTTCATAATAAGAGGGTGGGGGTATGGCCATTCCCTACCCCAAATAAATGGGGCCAAAGTTGTTCAGCCCACCGGTGGGCAGATGGGGCAATTACCCCTGATCCACCCCCCATGGGGGGGGCAGAAAGTCCACTAGATTGCATGGAATAAAAAAAAATAGTGGGGTGGTGGCTACCAATCAGTATGTACCTGGTTATGCCCCCACTCCAAATGAAGGGGATAACAGTCTTTCTGCTCTCCCCCCGATCACTAAAACATTTTATCCCACGGCAAGCAAGAAGACATTTGATTATTTTGGGTTTTGGTTTTACATTTGGGCCATGGGAGCTTGGTAACTCTCAAAATCGTCCCACATGGAATGGTGAGGGCTGCACTTTTTTTACTTTGGGATGCGGCCATGTAGAAAAATCCACAAGACCCAGACACATCTGAAAACTAAACATCTGGTTGATCCCAGGGTGGTGTTC
Organism: Pleurodeles waltl; assembly: GCF_031143425.1. Classification (NCBI taxonomy): domain Eukaryota; kingdom Metazoa; phylum Chordata; class Amphibia; order Caudata; family Salamandridae; genus Pleurodeles; species Pleurodeles waltl. The sequence continues at coordinate 354,657,716 of NC_090438.1, forward strand.
TTAACATGCACCCACACCATTTTCTTACCCATTGTGGACCTGCAAACCTCCAACTTTGCTGAAAATCACACATTTTTCTCACATTTTTGTGATGGAACCTTCTGGAATCTGCAGGAATCCACAAAATTCCCACCACCCAACATTGTCCCATCTATACCGATAAAAATTCTGCTGCACTTGTCAGTCTAAAAATTTTTTTTTTCAAACTGCCCTTTTGGACCCGCTTTGGTTCCCCCTCAATTTCACCATGTTTTTGGCTCTTCCCTGTCACAGGCATTTGGCCCACCTACACAAGTGAGGTTTCATATTTACTGGGAGACTGAGGGGAACATTGGGTGGTAGGAACTTTGTCCGGGTGCGGTGATCCCACACAGAAATGTGGGGAAAAAGTTTTTTTTTAGCTAAATTTGAGGTTTGCTGAGGATTCTGGGTAAGAAATCATTGGGGGATCCACGCAAGTCACACCTCCCTTGGCTTCTTCGGGTGTCTAGTTTTCAGAAATGTCTGGGTTTGGTAGGTTTCCCTAGATGGCTGCTGAGCCCAGGACCAAAAATGCAGGTTGCCCTCCCCAAAAAACAGGTAGTTTTGTATTTGATAATTTTTGATGTTTCCAGATACTGTTTTAGGGCATTTCCTGTCGCAGGCACTAGGCCTACTCACACAGATGCTGTATCATTTTTATTGGGAGACTTTGGGGAACACTGGGTGGAAGGAAATTTGTGGCTCCTCTTAGATTTCAGAACTTTCTGTCATTGAAATGTGAGGCAAAAGTGTTTTTAGCCAAATTTTGAGGTTTCCAAAGGATTCTGGGTAATAAAGCCTGTTGATAGCCCCACAAGTCACCCCATATTGGATTCCCCTAGGTGACTAGTTTTAAAAAATGCACAGGTTTGGTAGGTTTCCCTAGGTGCCGGCTGAGCGAGAGGCCAAAATCCACAGCTAGGCACTTTGCAAAAAACACCTCTGTTTTCTTTGGGAAAATGTGATGTGTCCATGTTGTGTTTTGGGGCATTTCCTGTCGCGGGCACTAGGCCTACCCACACAACTGAGGTATAATTTTTATCAGGAGACTTGGGGGAAATCTGGGTAGTAGGAAATTTGTGGCTCCTCTCAGATTCCAGAACTTTCTGTCACCGAAATGTGAGGAGAAAGTGTTTTTTAGCCAAATTTTGAGGTTTGCAAAGGATTCTGGGTAACAAAACCTGGTGAAAGCCCCACAAGTCACCCCATCTTGGATTCCCTTAGGCGTCTAGTTTTCAAAAATGTGCAAGTTTGGTAGGTTTCCTTAGGTGCAGGCTGAGCTAGAGGCCAAAATCCACAGGTAGTCACTTTGCAAAAAACACCTCTGTTTTCTTTGGAAAAATCTGATGTGTCCATGTTGTGTTTTAGGGAATTTCCTGTCGCGGGTGCTAGGCCTACCCACACAAGTGAGGTATCATTTTTATTGGGAGACTTGGGGAAACACTGGGTGGAAGCAAATTTGTGGCACCTCTCAGATTCCAGAACTTTCTGTCACCGAAATGTGAGGAGAAAGTGTTTTTTTAACCACATTTTGCAGTTTGCAAAGGATTCTGGGTAACAAAACCTGGTGAGAGCCCCACAAGTCACCCCATCTTGGATTCCCCTAGGGGTCTATTTTTCAAAAATGCACACGTTTGGTAGGTTTCCCTAGGTGCCAGCTGAGCTAGAGCCCAAAATCCACAGCTAGGCACTTTGCAAAAAACAGCTCTGTTTTCTTTGGGAAAATGTGATGTGTCCACGTTGTGTTTTGGGGCATTTCCTATAGCGGGCCCTAGGCCTACCAACACAAGTGAGGTACCATTTTTATTGGGAGACTTGGGGGAATGCTGGGTGGAAGGAAACTTGTGGCTCCTCTCAGATTCCAGAACGTTCTGTCACCGGAATGAGATGAAAAATATTTTTTTGGGCCAAATTTTGAGGTTTTTAAAGGATTCTGGGTAACAGAACCTAGTTAGAGCCCCACAAGTCACCCCATCTGGGATTTCCTTAGGTGTATAGTTTTAAAAATGCGCAGGTTTAGTAGGTTTCCATAGGTGCCGGCTGAGCTAGAGGCCAAAATCTACAGCTAGGCATTTTGCAAAAAACACATCAGATTTCAATGTAAAAATGTGATGTGTCCCTGTTGCGTTTCCTGTCGCGAACATCAGGCCTACCAATGCAAGTGAGGTACCATTTTTATCGAGAGACTTAGCGGAATTCAGAATAGCAAAACAAGTGTTATTGCCCCTTGTCTTTCTCTTCATTTTTCCCTTCCAAATGTAAGAAAGTGTGTAAAACAGACGTGTAATTGAGAAATGCCATGTAATTCACATGCTAGTATGGGCACCCCGGAATTCAGAGATGTACAATAACCACTGCTTCTCAACACCTTATCTTGTGCCCAATTTGGAAATACAAAGGTTTTCTTGATACCTATTTTTCACTCTTTATATTTCAGCAAATGAATTGCTGTATATCCGGTATAGAATGAAAACCCATTGCAAGGTGCTGCTCATTTATTGGCTCTGGATTCCTAGGGTTCCTGATGAACCTACAAGCCCTATATATCCCCGCTACCAGAAGAGTCCAGCAGACGTAACGGTATATTGCTTTGAAAAATCTGACATCGCTAGAAAAAGTTAGAGTAAAACATTGAGAAAAATTGTTGTTTTTTCACCTTAATTTAAATATTTTTTTATTTCAGCTGTTATTTTCTGTAGGAAACGCTTGTAGGATCTACAGAAATGACCCCTTGCTGAATTCAGAATTCTGCCTACTTTTCAGAAATGTTTAGCTTTCTGGGATCCAGCATTGGTTTCACACCCATTTCTGTCACTAAGTGGAAGGAGGCTAAAAGCAAAAAAAATAGTAAAAATGGGGCGTGTCCCAGTAAAATGCCAGAATTGTGTTGACAAATTGGGTTTTCTGATTCAAGTCTTCCTGTTCCTGAAAGCTTGGAAGATGGTGATTTTAGCACCGCAAACCCTTTGTTCATGCTATTTTCAGGGGAAAAACCACAAGCCTTCTTCTGCAGCCCTTTTTTCCAATTTATTTGAAAAAAATAAAAATGTTGCTGTATTTTGGCTAATTTCTTGGTCTCCTTCAGGGGAACCCACAAAGTCTGGGTACCTCTAGAATCCCCAGGATGATGGAAAAAAAGGATGCAAATTTGGTTCGCGTAGCTTATGTGAACAAAATGTTATAAGGGCCTAAGCGTGAACTGCCCCAAAAAGCCAAACAAAGGCTTGCCACATGAGAGGGAAAAGGCCTGGCAGTGAAGGGGTTAAGAAATCCTTGCTTGTATTGCACTCACCTCTGGTGGTCAGTTCAGTAAACAAGCACTACACCACTTTTTGAAAAAATTATGATGACCTAGCTTTTATCCAACTGAGAAAATATGTACCAGGGACCCCTAAATATTGATTCTAAAATGATCTGTACAACTGAAAGAATGGCAAAAACCGGAAGAAAGATAGAGAGTGAGCAAATCTCACAAAACTCAATTTGAGCCAAAAAGACTCAAAAATACAAAAAAGAGGAAATATCAGCTAAAGATGTCTTTCTTCAAAAGGTTCTTGAACCATCTTTAAGAACTTTAAGAATTATCTATTAGTATTTCAATGGTGCTGTGCGCCTGGTACTTTGGACACTGGACAGTAGAGATAAAGTACACATTGTAGCAGAGGTACATTGTAGATCATCACAGACTCAATCCGAAGACCTATTAAAAAAACAATAATACATTGCAGGGCATTCCAACTGAGTAAACACAGGTCACTGCTGTTGTCTATTTTGCAGGTTAACAGCTATAAGGTGTGTAGTACAAGTAGCTATCATCCTATTAAGGATCAGTGGTTGCCACTGTCTGACCTGTCAGGGATAGTGACCACAAACCTATTCTATATAAGTTCCCAGTCACCTGAACAACCCAGTGTGGCTATGTGTAGCAAGTGTACAAGTTCTGTCGTCAATCCCAGCATATCCTGCTAATGTAGAAAGGGTTTCCGGACCTGGGCATATGCATCTATTTGCTCATTTCTTTTGTAGATGACACATTCACATTCTGTAATTCAAGCCAATCCTGAAAGTCAGTCAGTTCCAGTGGGTACCATTGGCACCATTGGCTTTCTTCAATGATGTAGGATGCGTAGCTTGGCTGCAGCCAGGCCCACCACCAGCCTTTGTTTCTCGTACTTTGTAGGAATTTTGCAGCCAGGCATGTCATGTCTCAGAGCTAGCCTGGTCAAGGATATCAGATGGGCTATCTCTGAGTCAACAAGAGCGGTCCATACCACCGATCGAGTGGTGGTGAACACTGAGGACCACAAGATGTGCCTTATGTTACACCCTCCCTGCCCACATCACCAGCAGTCATGATGCGGCAACAGGCCTGCCTGTGCAGTTGCACCAGGGACCAGTACTATTCATGTAGCAGTTTCAAGTAAAAAAGCTTCAGCTTGGCTTCCTAGAGAAATGAAGTCTGAGAATCAAGAAGCAGAGCCCAGGCTTTCAGATACAATGTGTGTCCTACTGCTCCTGCCAAAAAAGCTGAGACATGTCTGCTTGGATTGTGAGAAGGTAGCAGTGATCAATAAATTATAGAGTCCATACATTAACCCTGTAGCCATACACCATGTAGTGAGATAAGTACAGATTAGAGAGGTAGCCAAGAAGATAGGGTTACTGCCTAATATCCCCCAGAGATTATAGCAAAGCTGGATGTACTGCCATTGAGTTGTGCTCAGCAGACCATATTTTGGGAAAGGTCAGTGAATGATTTGAGCGAGTATCCAGAAATCAGCTGATCGAGTGCGAGCATGCCGCCTTCTCTCCAGAGTGACCATTTGATCACCCGACATTGGTTCAGATAGGTGCCGCTGTAAGGATCCACCTTGAGAAACTTGGGCACCTGTTTCCAGGCACGGAACATATGTACAATGATGGGTTCGGTAATTATCAATGAATCTGGTTGTGCAGCATAATGGACATAGAGCATCTCTGCAGTGAAGCGTATACTCTCATTAATATGCCAGTCTGGCGGGTTCATGATCATGATCGTCCAGAGCCAACTGGCCATTTGTGATAGATAGTTAGCCAGGTAGTAGGTATCAGTGTGAAAAAGGAGTAATCCATCCAATATTATATGGGTGTAAGGTTTGGGCATTCAAATATTGTCTATGTTCATACCCTTTATGAAGCCCTTGATCATCGAGTCAATGGAGGCCAGGAGTAAGCAAGGGGCGCAAATTGGTAGCATCTCTAGCCCATAATTGAACCGTGGGGCGGTTACCATCTTCCCAGCCTGCACGTTGCCCTGCAGGGATAAGTGGAATCGGTCCATTTTGTAAATTCTAGGCAGGCAGAAGCCAATAAAGGAGATAAGTTGCTTTGCGCCAAGTGTGCAGCCCCTTGGATAGAAATATGATTACATATTTAAGGCTGTTCTGTATCATTTTCCCTCCCAGTTCACAGTCTTGGGTTGTGACTATGGACATCGGCACTACCTCACATTTTACCCAATTCACTAGGTATCCAGAGAAGTCCTAGAAAAAATTGAGCAAGGCGTTCAGAGCCAGGATGGACTTCCGTGGGTGGAAGACTGCCAGTAAAAAGTTATCTGCGTACAGGACGAATTGATCGCCACACAGCAGTGGGTATGCACTGTATGAGGTGCAATGTTCTGATGGCTTTCAAAAGTTAAAAAAATTACATTAAACCTTAAATACTCGCTAAATTGTTAATATATAAATAAACCATCTTCTCCATGAAGACACATGGTGTAATTTTTCTTGACTTTTTGAAGGACAGCTCTGTTTAACTGTAAAGTTGTAGTAGTTAATTTTTAGTTTAAAATATCCTTTCTACTAAAAATAAGCAAAAGTAGGAGTGTGCAAAATGTGTATTTTGTATGTGAATTAAGTATACTTTTCATGAAATTGTATTTTGTCAACATTTATAGTAATGTTAACCTTTAAGGTTATGCATTTCAGAAGAAATCAGTACATGATATCTGCCGCAATGGGAGACAAAGGGCTAGATGTACTAACATTAGGAATACCAATTTCCTAATTACGATTATATGGAATCGAATTTAGGAAGTTGGTATTCCTAACGTAAAAAACATTTATTTCTAAATAGCGATTCCTAGTGGGTTGCAAATCAATGTACTGCATAAACATTAATGAGGTAGGTTGCAATTTACTACTCATTAAGAATCGTATCCATCACACGTATGATGACCTGCTGATGTCAGCAGACAACCATGTCTGAGATTGCTTTTTAATGAAGCATTAAAAAAAAAATGCAACTCGTTTTTCTTACAGGAAAACAAAACAGGACACATTTAAAAAGAAAAACATGAAACCTTGAGGTTTTATTTTTTGAGAGTAGGCAGTGGTCTCATATTCAGCATTCTCATGGGGAAGAGGTCCCAAAGGGACCCCTTACCATTTCCAGATTGCTTGCATCTGTTTTAAAATGGTAGTGAAGTACTACTGCTTTGCGACCAGAATCTTGTCGCAAAGCAGTAATACAGAGCATATAGAGTCAGAATCTGGAAGGGATCCCCAAAACACTAAACATGCCCCATCCAAATACTGAATCCCAAATACAAATTACGATTTGGTACCAAGTTACCAAATTGCATTTTGCAATTTCTACATTTAAAAGGCATTTTTCTGGTCGCAAATGGCCCCATTATGCGAATTAGGCTGTTTGCAGCTGGATAAATACTTGTACATCTTGCCCAATGTCTTATTCATGGAGAAAATGTCTCTCTACTAGACATTTTGTATTCAAACCAGTATTCCACAAGCAAAAATCACTCAACATTTTTTGGTATGTAAAATGGTATAAATTGTGAACATTCTGCATAACATGAAATTCAGGAATTCAGTGAGCTTATCCCATTGTAATAAAGCGTTCACACAAATTTAATCAAAATCAAAATCCAAAACTAGATGCCATGTATTTAACTCCTCCCTTCCAAAAGGCAGTTGTCCTGGCACCCTCAAAATTGGTCAGCTGACTCCAATATTCAAACATTTGCCAGCTGAATCAAACCGACTCACCAACTACAAAACAGTAACAAATCTGCCACGGCTTATGATAATCACTGAAAATTGGGAGTCATGTAACTCTTTAAAGAAGAACTTGGTGGATCTAATGCATTCAGTCAGGCACCATTGAAGCACAAACTTTCATAATATATACTGTCAATCAATGATAACTGGTTCAACATCTTATTTTTACTGTAAATATGTTCACTCAAACATTATCAAACTGCTATTCCAATAATTCTATGCCTGTTTCAAAGTCCAAGCAAAGCAAATCATTGCATTTCACTTTCCCTTGAAAATCCTAAGAAAGTAACTTCCCTGATTCATTTTGGACTATTCCCTTCCACACAGCCTGCTTACTGGAACCATCTCTACTGCACTGGTGGCTGGTAACTTTTAAAAGTGGTGTGAGGAATTCTTAGCTCAAAATGCCATAAGCAAGCATGACTTCTTCTCAAGAGGCTCACGGGTCTCTCACACTCGCTTGCATTCAGTCTCATTCACTCACATTACCTTATTCAATTTGCACTCAATCAGTCTCACTGACTCACTCAGCCTTACTCACTTTCTAAGTATCAGTCCTACTCATTAACATGCTTGCTGGTTTATTCAATCACACCCTACCTAACCCACACTCATTCAGTATTATATTTCTTTATCTGTCCCACTTTCAGTCTCGGTCTCAGTCCCAGTCTCAGTTCTTCATTCTGACTCACTCAAACTCACTATGACTTACTCAGTCTCATAGTGACTCTCTTTGACTCATTGAGCCTCACACTGATTCACTCAGTCTCACTCTGACTCACCCTGACTCACTAATTCTCACTCTGACTTACTCAGATTCACCCAGTCTCACTCACTGAATCTCACTCATTCTCAATCAGTCTCACTCATTTTCAGTCTTTCTTAATCAATCTCTGGCTGACTCACCTAGTTTCATTCAGTCGCACACATTCTCACTTAGTCCCACTAATTGTCACTCACTTCTTCACTGACTCGCTCTTACAGTCATAAACATAGACACAGAGACATGCTTGCACAAACACAGGCTTTCTCTCACAGACTCATACTCTTATCCATATGCTCACAACATTTGTGATTTTTTTTACCTACCTTGCTGCTTGCCCAGATCTCACTTGTACTCCTGCTGCTCCATTCAATCTCAGGGCAGTGAACTCCTTTCTGCTTCTAGTACTGGAGCATAGAAATAAAAACGCTCATACCTGTGCAGTTATAGGTGTCAGGTTTCAGTACATGCACTTCCAGTTCACAATTGTCAACTCTTTGATGAGTTTTGAAAGAGTGGAATGACACGCTCTTGCCCCAGGCATCATAGAGTTTAAGCCTGCGGCATTCATGACTACCTTTAACAGAGAATCTTTAGCACATCACAGATGGGGGAGGCATTGAGGCATGCAAAAGTAGTGAGGTAAGGGTTGGGATTTCGTCAGCCCAATACACACTCTCTGATGGTTGGTGCAAGCACTTTTATGAGCCTCCACCAGCCATAAGGCATTGTAACTAGCTTCCTCAAGGTGCTGATGAACCCAAAGTAGTTGAGCATTTCTTTATTATACCAAGAGTGAATGATAGATTATTACTCACTCTTGGTATAGTTTAAATAAGCCAGGAAATCAGGAGGGTGTGGGCTTATAGCTCATAAGAGAGAATTAATGATGAACTAATGTGAAAGTGGTGCACTGGAAGTCAGTAATGAGGTGCATTCACTGTAGTGTTGGAGAAAGGATGTGTGGTATAACCATATTATTTGAGATGGAGCAATTGATTATGATTTTACTGCTGCGCTCATGTTATTACAGAATGTTTACCTTTAAAACGATAATGATTTTTCATACCATATGTGCATTAGTGTTATAGGCTAATGTTGAGAAATTAAGTTCTCCATCAAGTTCACTTATATGTATTAACAGTTTAATCCATTAATATCAAGTGTAACATGAACTGTAATTATAAAGAGTGTTCAACATTTATATTAATTGTGGACTTAATGCTGTGCAGTATAATAAGAAAGTAAATGTGCCTTTATTAAATGTTAGCATTACTAGGCTTCATTTTTCCTAACATGAGAAACTGTTTTTTCATTACTGCTAATGTGTTGTTTCATTGCAGGTATTTTTACATGAAATGTTTTTTTGGGAATAGATGTGCTATTGTTTTACTCATAGAAAACCTGGGAAAACAACCTCGGTGAAGGTACATGGAGAGACCGAGAATGTGAAGACTGTCACTATTCATGATGTTGCAAAGTCATACAGGAGACCAAGGACACCTACTTTTCCAGGATGGTCTTGGGAATGCAGAAGATTGCTTCCTTGCAAGCTAAAAGTTGCTGGTTTGGGATGATCAGAATTTTTTCAATCCAAATTCAATGCTACTGTAGGCCTGCCATAAAGAAGAATGCAGCCTCTTTGAGCCAATTACCAGCTGCAGCTTCTTGTCTTGCCCTCCAGGGGAAATCTGAGATTCTGAAAAAAGACTTGGCCCTTCATTACAGGCCTCCCAGAAACTGTGATGGAGCCAGTAGACCTTTTACTGGCCCAATCAGTAATTATGCGGTTCCTTGAGTTACACCAGATCTAAATTTTCAGTGGAAACAGCAAATGTTCATTTAATTGTAAACATTGCAGCCATAGATGTCTGGGATATATATCTTAGTTAGTTTGAAGTGTGAATTCAGTTTGGTTCCCTACACTTTGCCCGAGCCTATAAGTATATGACACTTACCCCTAGCAACTGCAATTATTTAGAGGAAAGGTTCAGCGTGGTGATATATATTGTGACCATATAGCGGCCCTTTAAAAATACAACAAATAAGTACATTTCTGGGATCCTTCTCTATCTTTCTGAATGAGTATTCTTGCCAATTCTTGGATTTTTCTCTCCTGGTGACTTGTGGCCTCACATTTATCCTGGCTCTCTTCTTGTATGACTATTGAAAATATTTGAGATATGTATGTATGTATTGCGTATTTGTAAAGCGCATTCCAACCCGTGGGCATCGAAGCGCTGACTGAGGTGGGGCAGAATCCATGTACCAAGGGACTCCCCAGTTATTGCGGGAAGAGCCACGTTTTAACCAATCTCCTAAATCTTAAATGGTTATGTTCTTGCCTAAGATTCAACGGGAGTGAATTCCAGATTTTGGCGGCCGCAATGGTAAACGCTTTATCTCCCCATTTCGCCTTCTTAGTACGGAAGGTTTGAATTCGATAGGCAGAAGCAGACCGCAACGGCCTATTAGGCCTATAGAATTGTAGCTTGGAGGTCAAAGCGTTGGGCCCAATCCCATGGACAGCGTTATGAGTGATGCAGAGTGCCTTGAAAGAAAGCCGCTGGGCTACCGGAAGCCAATGAAGGCTTCTGAGGGAGCTCTTAGCAGAGGCCCCACGAGGTAACTTCAATACAAGCCTAGCCGCGGTGTTCTGCATCACCTGTAGCTTGTTGAGGGATGCTTTATCCAGGTTAAGCAGCAGCGCATTTCCATAGTCCAATCTAGCAATGACTAGAGCCAGAGTAGCGGCAATTTTACAGGAGGGTGGAATAAAAGGGAAAACTTTCTTTAATTTCTTCAGCATTTACATACAGGACTTAACTATCAGATTAACCTGCGGTTTAAATGACAGTTGGTCATCAAACAATAACCCTAAGTTTTTCGAGGTGGATCCTGGCTCCGGGAGGGTGCCGCATTCTTTCGGCCACCACATGGAAGACCAGAGATCCCTTTTCACCCCGAAACACAGGATTTCCGTTTTTTCACAATTGAGTTTTAGCCAATTGGCTCTCATCCAATTGTTTACTGCTATCATACAAGCATTAAAGCGGATAGCCACTTTCTCCAAATCATTATCGATAGGGATGATGATCTGAGTGTCATCAGCATACAAGGTGGGAATGAAGCCGAAGGTACGAATTAATTCTGCCAGCGGTGCCACGTACACATTAAACAGCGTAGGGCTGAGTGACGAGCCCTGAGGGACCCCACACGGCAGCAGATAAGCTGGGGATCGAAAATCACCACTACTAACCGTAGCCCACCTGTCGGACAGAAAGGATTCAATCAGCTTGAGAGCTTGATCTCTTACACCAGCCTGGTGCAGACGATCTAATAGAATATGGGGGGCGATGGTATCAAATGCTGCAGACAAATCTAGCAAAACCAAAAAGACCCCTTGGCCCTCATCAACCAATCTGCGTTGGCCAATATGTACCTTGGCTTTATGGTGGTCCTGTGAAATTGCAACACAAAAGTAAGTCCCTTGGATTATTTTTTCTCTTTTTGTAGGAGCATTCTCACTAACTCTTGGCTTTCTTTCTGAAGGTCACTTGTGGAGCACTTTCTTAATTTTTGTAACATAGTTTTATTTTTCACACAAAATGTGGATTTTTTAAAGTAAGTTTACCTCTTACACACACACCTGTGATTTGGCTTCATATGGTGATGGTTTCTTATTTTGTTTTTTTTGTGGTTATTTGTGTAGTTTTTACATATCCTGATGTGTTGATGTTTCATTCCTCAAGGAGGTCTTTTTACTTCATTTGAATTTTAAGTCCTGAAGATGGTCTCATATATGTTTACAACCTGGACGAAAGGTAAACATATAACTCAACTCATTATTAATAATTTGTCTCTGATTGCAAGATCTGGATCTCTGTTGTGTTTGGGAACAGCCTCACAATAGAATAACTAGTGTACTGAGTGGATTTTATATACACTGACATATGGTGATGACGCTTTTAACCAAACCCAAATTACACTATGTCCATGTATATTGAGATTCAAGATTGTGAAACGCTATGATCCTAATTTTTGCGATATTGTTGTCATTGAAATATAAACTCATGCAATCTCTACACCTGCTGTGTCAATTGGTTTGATTGATGTATTCTATCAAATTATCTGTTTAATTTCTTTGTGATGTACTTTTAGACATCTAATTACTATTGTTAAAATTAACCACATCATTATTGAAGTTCACATAAAGGCCTTGTGGGCATCTTTGTTTGTATTATCTTTGTACCTAAGCCTACAAGAGCATATTAGGCTGTTCTTTGTTTCTATATTAGTTTAGAACAGCCAATATGCTGTTAGGACCATTGTTAGAAATGGGGTTTTTGGTTTGCAGTCAGGTTACCCGCTGTCCAAGCAAGAACCCTCACTCTAGTCAGGGTAAGTCACACACAATCCAAAATGATCCTGTGCCCACCCTCTGGTAGCTTGGCACGAGTAGTCAGGCTTAACTTAGAAGGCAATGTGTAAAGTATTTGTGCAATAAATCATACAATAACACAATATAGCACCACAAAAATACACCACACAGTGTTTAGAAAAATATATAATATTTATCAGGATAATTGTAGGTCAAAACAAATAAAGATGCAATGTGAAATTGTAGAGATATCACTGAAAAGTGATATGAAGTGTTTTAAGTCTTTAAAAAGCAAACAAAGGGGGTCATTCTGACCCTGGCGGTCGGTGATAAAGCGGCGGCCAACCCGCCAACAGGCTGGCGGTTAAAAAAATGGAATTCTGACCCTGGCGGGAACCGCCAACACAGCCCGCCACTTTAACACTCCGCCCGCCACGGCGGGACAGACAAACAGCGCGGCGGTCACCGCCAACAGGCAGGCGGCAGACAATGTACCGCCCACAGTATCACAACTCACCAATCTGCCACCTTTTCCAGGGCGGGAGCCCCGCCGATAAAAACACAGCGGAAACAGACTACGAACGGGAAAATGCTCACCTCTATACACTCCACGAGGACGGAGGACAGAATGGAACCCGAATTAAACATCCTACCAGCTCTTGTCTACCTGCTCATCTACCACGAGTACGAACTCCGGCGCAGAAGACAACGGTGAGTACTGCACCTACGACACAGGGTAGGGGGGAGGACGAAAAGGTTACGGGCACACACATACGCCCCCCCCCCAACTATCAACATACCAATGCAGAGCAACAACTGAGTGACTCCCCCCAAACCCCTCTGAAAAATGCAAAGACATAATAACATTTTAAATTAAATTTATGTAAAATTAGGTTCATTGAAGTCATGGAAAATTATCGTTATGAAATATCAAAGCAAAAATCATGAACAGTGCGAAAGCTATGTACAAAGTCAATGAGTCCTGCTCAGTGTGTCAAATATCCACAGTCCGTGGGCCAATGTGTACCAAACACATGGGCAAAGCCCACACAGGAGACCTGAGTCCGTTGGAGAGACCACTGCTGGGGCATCAGATGACAAAACTACAGGCACCTCAGGGGGAAGGGAAGGGGGGGCACCTCAGCCACAGGGGTCCACGACGCCAGAACCACGAAGGGGCCACCATGCCCACTGTGCCATCCTGGGGAGTGCAAAGCCATAGTCCATCAGGTGGATTACAGACTTCACTGGTCATGGAGGAGGCAGGGTGCCCCGAGTGCAGCGTGAACACTAGCTCGACACAGAACCGGCACTGTCAATGGGCCAGCGGTGCTTGACAGGAAGGGCCCAGCGGAGCGGTGCTTGAGACGGCGGGGCCCAGCGGAGCGGTGCTTGACAGGAAGGGCCCAGCGGAGCGGTGCTTGACAGGAAGGGCCCAGCAGAGCGGTGCTTGACAGGAAGGGCCCAGCGGAGTGGTGCTGGAGACGGCGGGGCCCAGCGGAGCGGTGCGTGACAGGAAGGGCCCAGCGGAGCGGTGCTTGAGACGGCGGGGCCCAGCGGAGTGGTGCTTGACAGGAAGGGCCCAGCGGAGCGGTGCTTGAGACGGCGGAGCCCAGCGGAGCGTTGCTTGACAGGAAGGGCCCAGCGGAGCGGTGCTTGACAGGAAGGGCCCAGCGGAGCGGTGCTTGACAGGAAGGGCCCAGCAAAGCGGTGCTTGAGACGGCGGGGCCCAGTGGAGCGGTGCTTGACAGGAAGGGCCCAGCAGAGCGGTGCTTGAGATGGCGGGGCCCAGCGGAGCGGTGCTTGACAGGAAGGGCCCAGCGGTGCGGTGCTTGACAGGAAGGGCCCAGCGGAGCGGTGCTTGACAGGAAGGGCCCAGCGGAACGGTGCTTGAGACGGCGGGGCCCAGCGGAGCGGTGCTTGACAGGAAGGGCCCAGCGGAGCGGTACTTGAGACGGCGGGGCCCAGCGGAGCGGTGCCTTTCTGCACGGCGGGCCCTCTTCAGCGGTGCCTTTCAGCATGGCGGGGCCCTATTCAGCGGTGCCTTTCTTCACGGCGGGGCCCTCTTCAGCGGTGCCTTTCTTCATGGCGGGGCCCTCTTCAGCGGTGCCTTTCTTCATGGCGGGGCCCTCTTCAGCGGTGCCTTTCTGCACGGCGGGGCCCTATTCAGCAGTGCCTTTCTTCACGGCGGGGCCCTCTTCAGCGGTGCCTTTCTTCACGGCGGGGCCCTCTTCAGCGGTGCCTTTCTTCACGGCGGGGCCCTCTTCAGCGGTGCCTTTCTTCACGGCGGGGCCCTCTTCAGCGGTGCCTTTCTTCACGGCGGTGCCCTCTTCAGCGGTGCCTTTCTGCACGGCGGGGCCCTATTCAGCGGTGCCTTTCTTCACGGCGGGCCCTCTTCAGCGGTGCCTTTCTTCATGGCGGGGCCCTCTTCAGCGGTGGCTTTCTTCACGGCGGGGCCCTATTCAGCAGTGCCTTTCTGCACGGCGGGGCCCTCTTCAGCGGTGCCTTTCGTCACGACGGGGCCCTCTTCAGCGGTGCTTGTCCAGTCATTCAAGGGAGCCAGACCTGGCCAGGACTCCCTGCTTAGTCACCCTCCGACCGTGCAGTTGCTGGACCCTTCTGTGACGGAGTCCTGGGCCCGTGGGTGTCCTCCCTCACACCCGGGATGGGGCTTGTGGGGCCCTCCTGCTCCGCGCCCCTGCTGGCTGACTTCTCCGCCCTGCTGCCCTTGCCCTCCTTCGATGAGGCTCTCTGGCCCTTGCCTCCCCTGGATGTTGTGGCAGGTGACGGCCGAGGACTTTGCTCCTTGGGGGCAGCCGTGTCAGTCTTCTCGCGGCGGCCCTTGATTTTACGGGTCCTCTTTCCAGGGGGGGGGCTGGCTGTCCCCTTGCTGCTGGCCGATGTATCAGTGCTGGGAAAGGGTGGACTCCAAAACCCGTGCACGATGGTGACACTTGAAGCAGGGCTGGTGGTGGCTGAGGTGCTCTTGGGACTCTTAGCAGATGGAGGGGGTGGGTCAGGTGGGGCAAAGAGGTTAAGTTTGGAGAGGTAAAGTTTTTTAGGACCAATGTAAAGGGTAGGTGTAGTGGGTATGGGAGTGGAGGAAGAGGATGTGGTTGTAGGAGAGTCAGGTGTGCTGTCTTTGGGTGCAGATGCTTGTGACGTAGGCTGTCATGAGGTGGTTGGCTGTTGGGTGGGTGGCTGCCTGCGTTTGTGTGTCTTGGAAGAGGGGGTGACAGACACAGTGGGAGAGGACACAGGGGATGTGTAAATGGCAGTGGGGGTGGTGACTGCACGTGTGCGGACTGTACTGGAGTGTGTGCTGGTGATGGAAGTACTGGCTGATGGTGGTGTGCATGCAGGTGTGAGTGGAGACGTCACAGGGAGGGAGGAGGGAGACGAGGAGGAGGGGGACACAGAGGTGGTAGTGACTGTTGGCATGTCTGCATCTGGGTGTTGCTTGGGTGAATGCTTGTGTGATCTGTGGTGCTTATGTCTGGATGAGCTGCCCTTGGGTGTTGAGGTGTGTGCAGGCTGGTCTGATGGTGTGGATGGGATAGGCTGAGGAACAGGAGACAGAGACAGGGTGGAGGCAGTTAGAAGAGGGAGGCTGGAAACAGGGACACTGGCTGCCGTCAGTGCTGAGGCCAGAGCATTGAACGATCGTTGATGGGCAGCCTAACCCGAATGAATGCCCTCCAGGTATGCATTGCTCCGATGCACCTCCCTCTCTACCCCCTGGATGGCATTCAAAAGGGTAGACTGCCCAACAATGATGGTCTGTAGGAGGTCAATGACCTCCTCACTGAGGGCAGCAGGGGTAACAGGGGCAGGGCCTGAGGTGCCTGGGGCGAAGGAGATGCCCGCCTTCTTGGGCGAGCGGGCACGGAGCGAAGGCTGAGGGGCTGCTGGGAGGGCGGAGCTGGTGCGCTGGGTGGCGGCTGTACCTGTAGAGGCGGGGGGCCCGGATGTTGCCGCCACCGCTAGGGAGCTCCCTTCTGAGGACGTGTCGGTGTCGCTGGTGTCACCACGGGTCCCCGTTGTGGTGCTCCCCTCGCCCTCCGTATCACTGGTGACCTCGGTGTCTGTACCATGGCCCACCGGGGCCTTGTGAGTTGCAGCTCCCTCGTGCTCCGATGCCAATTCTCATCCGCCTGATGATGCTAATCCCCACATGCACAAGAAGATAAAGAAAAAGGGTGGGGGGAGAAATAAAAACAGGTTGAGTGCATGCATTGTCAACATCGCTGGCGGAGAGGACAGACACAGGAGCCTCATGCACTACGCCGCGCAATCGGGGTACACTACTCAGTACTTGTGACTAGGCCAACAGGTCTATGGACAACAAATGCGCACATGGGTGATGCTGGACCATCGATTGCTGTACTTGGCACCCTACAGAGGTGGGGGGCGGGGGCACAGGGCCATGCCTAAAGGAGGGGACTACACTACAGAAAGCGCCCTGGCCTAATGTCACCCACAGCCCTCCTCCCCCACCCAGACGCCTCCACTGCGTGTAAAGATAGCAGAATGTGCTGGTACTCACCCCCTTGTGTCTGCTGTGATGTCCTCACGCGCCCTTCCAAATCGGGGTAGGCCACCGCCAGGATCCGGGACATCAGGGGGGTCAAGGTACGACTGGCACCCCTCCTACGTTGGGAGGCCATCCCCAGCAGTGACTCGGCGGTCTTCCTGGTCCCGCGGCGGATGTCCTCCCACCTCTTTCGGCAGTGGGTGCCCCGTCTGTTGTGGACCCCCAGGGCCCGGACTTCCTTGGCGATGGCACGCCAAATGTCGACTTTCTGATGGGCGCTGACCTATTTGACATGTACAGGGTGGGAAAGGAATTTTCATAATTTTTCTGCATGTTAGATGTGATTGCCCCCCCCTCCCCAACCCTGCCATGTGGCACATGCTTTCATCTGTCGTGCCTTGCACTCCTCATTCGCTCCCCACCCCACCCCACCATCTTACATCCACCATACGCAACCCAGGCATAGCCCATTCAACGTGCACCCAGTGTACTTACCTGTTGGTCTGGAGGACCGTAGAGTAGCGCATACTGGGCAGGACCCCATCCACAAGTTTCTCCAACTCTTCTGAAGTGAAGGCAGGGGCCCTTTCCCCAGTCGCAGCAGCCATTGTCTCTTCCAGACCGAGGTCACAGCAGCACTTGCAGTATAGGTCCTCTCCTGTGGATGGTCAGGTCTCGAGTGGTTAAGCAGATAGAAAATGGCGGTCACGCCCGCGGCGGTGCGTACCGCGGCGCACATCGTCATTGGCTCCTGAGACCCATAGGGTTCAATGTTAACCAATGCGCCTTCGCACTGCGGTCTTCGACCGCCTACCGCCACGGTGTGCCACGCCAGCGCGTTGACCTCATATCCCACTGTCACACTTCTCAGGTCAGGCAGACGCCATTACAAGGGCCCACATGGCTTAATTGCTACTGCGTCACACAGGCCTAGGCCTTGCATTGCCACTCATACAAGCCTTTCAATGCATAGCGATTTGTGTACTGTGCAAGCTGGGTGAACGTACCTGTGGGTTGCTTGACTCTGTGCTCCATGTTGTCCTTCCTAGGCACCGTCCGCTGGGACTTGCGAGGAGAAGGATGAATCCTCGCGTGTACCGACCGCTGGTGGACCTGTCGACAATGGAAGAACGACATATTATACTTCGATACCGACTTGACCGAGCCACTATACATGAACTGTGTGCCCAGTTGGAGCCTGACCTGATGTCCCCCATCCGCCAACCCACAGGGATTCCCCCTCTGGTGCAGGTTCTGTCAGTACTCCATTTTTTGGCAAGTGGGTCTTTTCAGACAACAGTGGCCATGTCATCAGGGATGTCTCAGCCTATGTTTTCTAAGGTTTTGTCCAGAGTGTTGTCAGCCCTGATGAAATACATGCGGAGATACATTGTTTTCCCTGAGGAGGGTGATTTGGCCACTGTGAAGGGTGATTTCTATGCCCTTGGACATATCCCCAACATCATTGGTGCCATTGATGGTTCCCATGTGGCTTTAGTCCCCCCAAAAGACGATGAGCAGGTGTACAGAAATCGAAAAAATTACCATTCGATGAATGTCCAGGTGGTCTGTTTGGCTGACCAGTACATCTCCCATCTAAATGGCAAGTTCCCTGGATCAGTGCATGACGCGTATGTCATGCGAAATAGCAGCATCCCTTATGTGTTGGAACAGCTACAGAGACACCATGTGTGGCTAATAGGTGACTCTGGTTACCCCAACCTGCCTTGGCTATTGACCCCAGTGAGGAATCCCCGGACCAGGGCAGAGGAACGCTACAATGAGGCACATGGGTGAACTAGGAGGATTATAGAACGGACCTTCGGGGTCCTGAAGGCCAGGTTTAGGTGCCTGCATATGACAGGTGGATCCCTAATGTACTCACCAAAGAAGGTGTGTCATATCATCGTGGCCTGCTGTATGCTTCACAATCTTGCATTGTGACACCAGGTGCCTTTCCTGCAGGAGGATGGTCCAGATGGTGGTGTTGTAGCAGCTGTGGAGCCTGTGGAGAGTGAAGAGGAGGAAGACGACGGGGACGACACGGACAACAGGGACACAGTTATACAACAGTATTTTCAGTAGCACACAGGTAAGAATCACCCAAGCCTTTTTACATTTACTTCTGCCCTCCTGCATCTCTACTTTCTGTGTTTCCCCCCAGTTCCTTTTAACTGATTTTTGACTTTCCCTTCCCTTTTCAGAGCTGTATGACCCACAGCGTGACTGCTGCTTTGTTTGCCCATGGACTAATGCTTATAGACATTGGTATGTTGTCATCACAATGTGACTGAACATTATTGCACCGTTATGTGTAATACATTTATAAAGAATACAAGCAGACTCCTGATTTTTGAAGTGCAATTGGTGATTTATTTTAAGTGCTGCATATGGGTCCATGATAGTAAAACGGTGATTGGTGGGGGTGGAGTAATGTCCATGGCAGAGTCCAGTTCTCAGTCGCACAGGTGCATTGTCCATATGCCTGTGGAAGGATGGAGCAGGGGCAGTTCAAGGTTGGACAGGGTGACAATGTGGGACAGTGGGATGACATCAGGGGGTATCTTATGCTGGCGGGGGTCTTGGCATCCTACTCTGTCTTCTTGTGTGATCTCAGGTTCCGCTTGCGGGGTGGTTGATCTTCAGCAGGAGGTGGGGTTCTGGTGGCCTGTCGTTGTGTGGGGGCCTCCTGTCCACTAGCGCCGGCGGAGGTGGTAGGCTGTTCGTGGTCCGGGCTAGTGACAGGGGCCCTTTGGGGTGCCACATGGTCCCGCAATGTGGTGACTATCTGGTTGAGGGCCAGGACGATGGTCCCCATTGCGGAACCGATGTTCCTGAGTTCGTCTTTGAACCACATGTACCGTTCCTCCTGCTGTGCCTGGATCTCCTGGAACCTGGCCAGTACTGTCGCCATCATCTCCTGGGAGTGGTGGTATGCTCCCATGATGGTGGTGAGGGCCTCTTGGAGAGTGGGTTCCCTGGGCCGGTCCACCCCCTCTCGCACAGCAGCCCTCCCAGTTCCCCTGTTTCCCCGGGCCTCTGTCCCCTGGACGGTGTGCCCACTACCACTGCCCCCAGGTCCCTGTTGTTGTTGGGGTGGTGGGTCAGCCTGGGTGCCCTGTAGTGGCGGACAAACCGCTGATTGACGCGTCCTGGAGACAGAGGCATGGGCCCGCTGGGTGGGAGCTGTGCTGGTATTCCCAGAGGGGGTTGGGTCTGCTGTGGCCTGTGTCTGTGTTTGGGGAACCGACTGTTCAGAGGTCCCCGATGGTCCGGGCTGGTCATCAGGTTCTAGGTCAACAGAGCTGCTGTCATCACTGGGGGCCTGTTCTGGGGGCGGGATGGACAAATCTGGACCCTCCTGGCCGGTGTGTTGGCGTTCGGGCCCTGCAGGGGTAAAAGAGTATGGTTATTGCTTCTGTGTGTGCCATGGCGTGCGATTTGGGGGTGCCCTTGTCCCCCAGTGCTGGCATTCCCCTGTGGGAGGAGTTGTGAGGGTGGTTTGTGGGGGGGGGATGGGTATGTGCAGTGGTCATGCTTAGGTGATGGGTGTCCATGGTTTGTGTTGGCATTCAGGGATTGGTGTTGTGTTGGGTGGGTTGTGCTGGTGAGACATTGGCAGGGAGGATGTGTGCTGGGGGGTTGGGGGTGAGGGTGGGGGTGTGGGTTGGCATGCTGGTGGTTGGGGGGTAAGGTAGTTGAGATTAGACTTACCAGAGTCCATTCCTCCGCCTACTCCAGCGAGGCCCTCAGGATGCAGGATGTTCAAGACCTCTTGCTCCCATGCTGTGAATTCGGGTGGAGTGGGTGGGGGTCCGCCGCCAGACTTCTGCACAGCGATGTTGTGTCTTGACACCATCGACCGCACCTTCCCCCGTAGGTCGTTCCAGCGCTTTCGGATGTCTTCCCGGTTTCTGGGATGCTGTCCCAGAGCGTTGACCCTGTCGACGATCCTTTGCCATAGCTCCGCCTTCCTGGCTATTGTGGTGTGCTGCACCTGTGTGCCGAATAGCTGGGGCTCTACCCTAATTATTTCCTCCACCATGACCCTGAGTTCTTGGTCCGAGAACCTGGGGTGTCTTTGGGGTGCCATGGGGTGGTGTGGGGTGGTGTTTGTGGTGATGAGTGTGGTGTGTGTGGTGGTGTGTGGTGTTTTGTGCGTGGATGTAGTGTGGGTGATGATGTTGTGTTCCTGTGTGTGTTGGGGTTTTCGATAGCTGTGCTCTCTCTCTCTCTCTCTCTCTCTCTCTCCTTCTCTCCGAATTTCTAGTAGTGGGGGTTTGTGGGTGATGTGGGTGTGTGTTTTATAGTTGATTGGATGTGTGGGAGTGGTGTTTGTATGTGTATCAGGTGTGTGTATTTCAAATTGTCCAATGTGGCTGTGTTTTGGAGCTGGGTGTGTATTTTGAGCGCGGCGGTGTGTACCGCCAATGGAATACCGCGGTTGAAAGACCGCCGCGTGGATTCGTGGGTCGTAATGGCATGGGCGTGTTTGTGTTGGCGTGTCGGTGGAGGTTTGGTCATCTCCAGTTTATCGCTGACCGCTGATGAGGCGGCCTTCCGTGGATGTCGGGTTTTTGGCGGCTTGGCAGTTGTGGGTCAGAATGACCGTGGCGGTTTACCGCGGCGGTAGAAAGGTGGTCTTCTGACCGGCGGTAAGAGCCTTTTACCGCCGAGGTCAGAATGACCCCCAAAGTCTCTTTCAAGCACAAAGTACCAGGTTTAAAGTGGAAAATCTCCGCAAAGGGCCGCAAAAGAAGAGATACGTGGAAAAATGGTGTGTGCGTCGATTTCTCCCCTGCACACACGGACCTGTGTCGTTATTTTTCACGCGGGGAAGTCGTGCGTCGTTTTCCGGCGCGCGGACAGTCTCTTTCTGTGGGTCGCGGGATTACCAGATGTTGCGGGGTCTGTGCGTGGATTCTTCTGCTTGTTTTCCAGCTGTGCGTCATTCCGAGAGGCTGTGCATGGAATTCTCGTTCTCACGGCAGACGTTGCATCGATTTCCCCTCTGGAAGTCGGGCGGCATTGTCCTTGCGAGGCCGTGCGTCGAAGTTCCGGTCGCCCGAAGGTGTCGCGTCGATCAGCGTCGGTGTGTGGCGATTTTCTCACAGCGGAGCAAGCTGTGCGTCGACATTTTCGCCGCACGAAGAGTCCAAATGAAAAAGAGAAGTCTTTTTGGTCCTGAGACTTCAGAGAACAGGAGGCAAGCTCAATCTAAGCCCTTGGAGAGCACTTTTACAGCCAGGCAAGAGTTCAGCAAGGCAGCAGGGCAACAGCAAGGCAACAGTCGTTTGTAGAAAGCAGTCAGGTGAGTCCTTTAGGCAGCCAGGCAGTTCTTCTTGGCAGGATGCAGGTTCTGGTTCAGGTTTCTTCTCCAGCACGTGTCTCATGAGGTAGGGCAGAGGCCCTGTTTTATACCCAAATGTGTCTTTGAAGTGGGGGAGACTTCAAAGAGTGGCTAAGAAGTGCACCAGGTCCCCTTTCAGTTCAATCCTGTCTGCCAGGGTCCCAGTAGGGGGGTGTTGCAGTCCTTGGTGTGAGAGCAGGCCCTCCACCCTCCCAGCCCAGGAAGACCCATTCAAAATGCAGATGTATGCAAGTGAGGCTGAGTACCCTGTGTTTGGGGTGTGTCTGAGTGAATGCACAAGGAGCTGTCAACAAGGCCCAGCCAGGCGTGGATTGTAAGGCACGGAAAGATTTAAGTGCAAAGAAATGCTCACTTTCTAAAAGTGGCATTTCGAAAATAGTAATATTAAATCCAACTTCACCAGTCAGCAGGATTTGGTATTACCATTCTGGTCATACTAAATATGACCTTCCTACTCCTTTCAGATCAGCAGCTACCACTTCAATACTGTATGAGGGCAGCCCCAATGTTAGCCTATGAAGGGAGCATGCCTTACAGTAGTGCAAAAACGAATTTAGGAGTTTTCCACTACCAGGCCATGTAAACTACACAGGTACATGTCCTGCTTTTCACCCACACAGCACCCTGCTCTAGGGGTTACCTAGGGCAAACATTAGAGGTGACGTATATGTGGAGAAAGGGGAGGTTTAGGCTTGGCAAGTACTTTTAAATGCCAAGTCGAGGTGACAGTGAAACTGCACACACAGGCCTTGCAACGGCAGGCCTGAGACAAGGTAAAGGGGCTACTAAAGTGGGTGGCACAACCAGTGCTGCAGGCCCACTAGTAGCATTTAATCTACAGGCCCTAGGCACATATAGTGCACATTACTAGGGACTTATAAGTAAATTAAATAGTCCAATCAGGTATGATCCCAGGTTACCATGTTTAAAGGGAGAGAGCATATGCACTTTAGCACTGGTTAGCAGTGATAAAGTGTGCAGAGTCTAAAAGCCAGCAAAAACAGTGTCCAAAAAGTGGAGGGAGGCAGGCAAAAAGTTAGGGGTGACCACCCTAAGGCTGTCAGGTCTAACATGTGTCCCCCCCAGCTGAAAGTGGGGAGAGCTACCCGACCTCTGGGAGCTCTCATCGCTAAGGCGGAAGTATCTGGAGAGACCATCAGCATTGGCGTGGTCAACCCCTGGGCGATGCTCCACCGTAAAGTCCATCCCCTGTAGGGAAATGGACCACCTCAAGAGTTTAGGATTTTCACCCCTCATCTGCATGAGCCATCAGAGGGGCCTGTGGTCTGTCTGAACCCAGAAGTGAGTCCCAAACAGGTATGGCCTCAGCTTCTTCAGTGCCCAGACCACAGCAAAAGCTTCTCTCTCAATAGCACTCCACCTCTGTTCCCGTGGTAATAGCCTTCTGCTAATAAAGACTACTGGTTGGTCTAGGCCCTCCACATTTAGCTGTGCTAGGACCGCCCCTATGCCATGCTCTGAAGTGTCTGTCTGCAGGATAAATTCCTGGGAGTAGTCAGGGGCCTTGAGCATGGGGGCCGTGCACATGGCTTCCTTCAGAGAGTCAAAGGCTTTCTGACAAGCCTCTGTCCAATTCACCAACCTAGGTTGTTTCTTGGAAGTGAGTTCTGTCAAAGGTGACACAATGGTACCATAGCCCTTGACAAATCTGCGGTAGTATCCTGTGAGGCCTAAAAAAGGCTCAGACCTCAGTCTGTGTTCTAGGTGGTTGCCAGGCCTTGATAGTTTCAATCTTGGCCTGGAGTGGCTGCACCTTGCCACCACCCACTAGGTGTCCCAAGTACACCACGGAACCCTGCCCAATCTGGCACTTACTAGCCTTGATGGTCAGGCCTGCCTGCAGGGCCTGAAGCACCTCCTTGAGGTGGAGCAGGTGTTCCTCCCAGCTGGAACTGTAGACAGCTATGTCGTCCAGGTAGGCTGCACAGAAGGCATCCTTGCCAGCTAGGACCGCGTTAACCAACCGTTGGAAGGTAGCAGGGGCATTTTTCAACCCAAATGGCATCACCCGGAACTGGTAATGGCCATCAGGTGTGGGAAATGTGGATCTCTCTTTAGCCCCCTCAGTCAGGGCGATCTGCCAGTACCCTGAAGTAAGATCAAACGTACTCAGGAACTTGGCCGCGCCCAGTCTGTCAACGAGCACATCAGCTTGGGGGATGGGGTGAGCATCAGTCCGTGTGACTGAGCTGAGACCCCGGTAGTCCACACAGAACCGGAGTTCTGGCTTCGCACCTGGGGCAGTAGCCTTAGGGACCAACACCACCGGGCTGGCCCAGGGACTACTGGATTTCTAGATAACCCTTAAAGCTAACAACTTGGAGACCTCCTCCTTGATGCTGGCCTTCACCTTATCCGATAACCTGTAAATTTTGTTCTTCACAGGGAGACTGTCACCTGTGTCAATGTCATGAACACAGAGGTGGGTCAGTCCAGGAGTAAGGGAGAACAGGGGGGAGAACTGCTCCAACAGCTCAAAGCAGTCTCCTCTCTGGTTTAGAGTCAGGGAGTCAGAGAGAATGACACCTTTCACTGACCCATCACCTTCTTGGGCAGAGAGGAGGTCGGGGAGAGTTTCACTCTCCTCTTCCATTCCTTCATCTGTGACCAGAAGCATGTTGATTTCAGATCTCTCAAAATGAGGCTTCAGTCGGTTGACATGGAGCACCCTTAGGGGGTTCCTAGGGGTTTGGAGGTCCACTAGGTAAGTGGCTTCCCCTTTCCGCTCCTTTACTTCAAATGGGCCAGACCAGCGGTCCTGGAGAGCTCTAGGCTCTACTGGCTCCATTACCCACACTTTGTCTCCAGGTTGAAACTCTACCAGGGTGGCCTTCTGGTCATACCAGTATTTCATTACCTCTTGACTGGCTTCAAGGTTACTTTTGGCCTCTTTCCAGAAGCGGGTCATCTGGTTGCGGAGGGCCAACATGTAGCTGACCACATCCTGAGGGGGTGCCTTTGGAGCTTTCTCCAACCCCTCCTTGACAATGCTTAAGGGTCCCCTGACAGGGTACCCATAGAGAAGCTCAAAGGGACTGAACCCTACCCCCTTCTGGGGTACCTCTCTGTAAGCAAAGAGAAGGCATGGTAAGAGGACGTCCCACTTACGCCTCAGGGCCTCAGGGAGGCCACCAATCATGCCTTTCAAGGTCTTGTTGAATCTCTCCACAAGGCCATTAGATTGGGGGTGATAGGGTGTGGTGAACTTGTAGGCTACACCACTCGCATCCCACATAGACTTCATGTATGCAGACATGAAGTTAGTGCCTCTGTCAGACACTATCTCCTTTGGGAATCCCACACGGGTAAATTTCCTCATCAGAGTTCTGGTCACCACCGGTGCAGTTACGGTCCTCAGAGGGATTGCCCCTGGGTAACGGGTGGCATGGTCCACCAAAACCAGGATGAACCTGTTGCCTAGGGAAGTTTTGGGGTCCAATGGACCAACAATGTCGATGCCCACCCTTTCAAAGGGGGTGCCAACGACAGGAAGTGGAATCAGGGGAGTCTTAACCCTTTTTCCTGTTTTACCACTGGCCTGGCAGGTAGGACAAGATCTACAGAACGTATCTGAGTTTGTCCTTATTCTGGGCCAATAAAAGTGGGTGACAAGCCTGTCAAAGGTCTTGGCTTGCCCCAAATGTCCTGCCATGGGAATGTCGTGAGCCAGACCCAGTAGGAAGGTTCGGTAACACTGGGGGACCACCAGCGCACACGCTGCCCCAATGGCCGCAACCTTAGGCTCACTGTAGAGGAGATCATTCTCCCAATATATGTGGTGATCGCCAGAGGCTTCACCTGCTGCCTGAGCTGAGGCTTGCTTCCTCATACCCTCTAGAGTGGGACATTCTTTCTGCGCCTTGCAGAATTCCTCCCTGGTGGGTCCACCCTCAACTTGACAGCCAGCAAGCTCAGGTAGATCACCTAGGGTGGCAATGTCTTTTTCCAGTTGGCTCGGGAGCCTCCTCCTCAGGAACCCCGTCAACCACTGCGGGAACTTCTGGGACCGGTTTCCCGGGCCCCTTGCCCCTCCTTTTGGCGGTTCTCTGGGCCATTGTTCCAGATGCCCTTGACTTTCCTCTCGGTCAGCCATGGACCGTATGGTCATGCAGACCCACTCAGGTAACCCTAACATCTCCAGATGAGATCTGAGCTCAACTTCTTTCCACGCAGTATGCTCAAGATCATTGCCTAACAGACAATCTACAGGCATGGCAGGACTCACAGCTACTTTCAGAGTACCAGACACCCCCCCCCCACTCAAAGGGAACCAGAGCCACCGGTAGGTGACTCTCACGATTGTCAGCGACTATGACCTGGTGGAATGTATTAGGGACTATCTGCTCTGTTGACACCAGCTGACTCTTGATAGTAGTCATACTGGCTCCTGTGTCACGCAGAGCCTCCACCTTTTGCCCATCAATGGTGACCCACTGCCTGTACTTGGAAGTATTTTGGGGCATGTGGGCTTTGGGCACCATTTCTCCTTCTCACAGGGACACTAGGGAAATCTCTACCTGCTCCCCAAAGCTATCTGGGTCCATCTCCCCCCGAGCGCTACACCAGTCAACTCAGGTGTCTGTCCAGTAGTGGACGGTGCCCTCTTGGAGCACTGGGGGTCGCCTTTATAGTGACCATATTGGTAGCACTCTAAGCATTTGGGGTTGGATCTCCCTGATTTATCATAAGTCCCTGGCTTTTTCCCAAATCTGGAAAAGGAATGGTTGCCACCCCTTGCCTGGGAATTCTTTTGGGGACCTTTGGAGAGTTCTTTATCTGTAAGTTTATCTCCCCCCTGTTTCTTCTGTTGGGAACCCTGACCACCTTTGTGGGTGTCCCCCCCAGGTACCTTTTTGGACACTCTGGTGCTAACCCAGAGGTCCGCCTCCTCAGCAAGCTTCCTGGGATCAGTCAGCTTACTATCTACTAAGTGCTGGCGCAACTCTGTAAAATTAATATTGAGCATATGCTCTCTCAGAATCAAGTCATATAACCCTTTATAATTATCTACTTTGTTGCCCCGCCCCCATCCATTCAGTGCCTTACTGGAAAAGTCAAAGAAATCTACCCATGTTTGTGTGGTTTGTTTGGTGCTGTCCCTGAACCTCTGACGGTATCCCTCAGGGGTCAGCCCAAACTTGGCAAGTAAAGTGGCTTTCTGAAGTGGGTATGTGTTTTGATCAGGTTGATCCAATGTGAGAAGTGTGTCCCTCCCCAATGGTGGCACAGAACCCCAC
Organism: Pleurodeles waltl; assembly: GCF_031143425.1. Taxonomy (NCBI): domain Eukaryota; kingdom Metazoa; phylum Chordata; class Amphibia; order Caudata; family Salamandridae; genus Pleurodeles; species Pleurodeles waltl. Next base: position 354,685,105 of record NC_090438.1, read on the forward strand.
ATAGCTATCCCCCACTGCCCTTCAGGTACCTCATGAGCCCTTAGTGCAACTTCATAAGCAGCTAACCATTTATCTATGTCATCTCCCACCACAAAACTGGGCACCACATTTTTGGGTACACGAACACTCTTTTCTTCAGCAGGTCCTGTCTGTATGCTGCCACCATTATTGCTGAATTCAGACTGTCTTGTCTTGATCTCCAGCTCCTTGAGACACAGTTCATGAGCCAACAATAGTTTCTTTTCAGCCAAAGCTCTTTCAGCTTCCACCTGTTTGGCTGCTCTTTCCGCCTCAGCTTGTTTGGCTTCAATTTTCAGTTTTGCCATTTGCAATTGGAACTCCCTTTCTTCTCTCCTTTCCTCTGCGGTCAGGCTTTGCTCAGAGACACTGCTCCCTGGTCTGGAAGGGGGCATAATTGCAGTGGTAACATTACCCACTGATGGCAATAAATCCTCTGAGAGGCCATTTTCTGGCTCCTCTTCCTCCTCATCCTCCTCTAAATGGGCTTCTGCCCATGCCCTCAGCGCCACTTGAAAGTCCTCCTTTTTGGAGGCCCCTTGGGTGGGTACTCTCAACACTCTGCAGAACCCTCTTAGCTGTTTGACAGTATATGTCTCCAACAGGGCTAGGTCCAAATCTCCTAATTTAGAACCAGACAGAGACATGTTGAGTGAGGATTTAGTTTTTGAAAATTGTCAGGAAAAACAAATTTGCAAAAAGAGATAACAATCAAGTTGACCTTCAACTGTGGGTAGGTAGTGAAATACTTAGCTACTGTATGTCAATGCACAAATACAAGTCCTATCCTCACCGCTGATCACCAATGTTAGAAATTGGGTTTTTGGTTGGCAGTCAGGTTACCCTCTGTCCAAGCAAGAACCCTCACTCTAGTCAGGGTAAGTCACACACAATCCAAAATGATCCTTTGCCCACCCACTGGTAGCTTGGCACGAGCAGTCAGGCTTAACTTAGAAGGCAATGTGTAAAGTATTTGTGCAATAAATCATACAATAACACAATATAGCACCACAAAAATACACCACACAGTGTTTAGAAAAATATATAATATTTATGAGGATAATTCTAGGTCAAAACGAATAAAGATGCATTGTGAAATTGTAGAGATATCACTGAAAAGTGATATAAAGGGGGTTATTACAACTTTGGAGGAGGTGTTAATCCGTCCCAAAAGTGACGGTAAAGTGACGGATATACCACCAGCAGTATTACGAGTCCATTATATCCTATGGAACTCGTAATACGGCTGGTGGTATATCCGTCACTTTACCGTCACTTTTGGGACGGATTAACACCTCCTCCAAAGTTGTAATAACCCCCAAAGTGTCTTAAGACTTTAAAAAGCAAATAAAGTCTCTTTCAAGCACAAAGTACCTGGTTTAATGTGGAAAATCTCTGCAAAGGGCCGCAGAAGAAGAGATATGTGGAAAAATGGTGTGTGCGTCGATTTCTCCCCTGCACCCACGAACTTGCATCGTTATTTTTCACGCGGGGAAGTCGTGCGTCGTTTTCCGGTGCGCGGACAGTCTCTTTCTGTGGGTCGCGGGATTACCAGATGTCCCACGGTCTGTGCGTGGATTCTTCGGCTTGTTTTCCGGCTGCGCGTCGTTCCGGGAGGCTGTGCGTGGAATTCTCGTTCTCACTGCAGGCATTGCGTCGATTTCCCCTCTGGAAGTCGGGCGGCGTTGTCCTTGTGAGGCCGTGCGTCGAAGTTCCAGTCACCCCGAAGTTGTAGCGTCGATCAGCGTCGGTGTGCGGCGATTTTCGCACTGCGAAGCAAGCTGTGCGTCAAAATTTTCAGTGCACGAAGAGTCCAAATGAAAAAGAGAAGTCTTTTTGGTCCTGAGACTTCAGGGAACAGGAGGCAAGCTCTATCCAAGCCCATGGAGAGCACTTTTACAGCCAGACAAGAGTTCAGCAAGGCAGCAGGGCAACAGCAAGGCAGCAGTCATTTGTAGAAAGCAGTCAGGTGAGTCCTTTAGGCAGCCAGGCAGTTCTTCTTGGCAGGTTGCAGGTTCTGGTTCAGGTTTCTTCTCCAGCAAGTGTCTCATGAGGTAGGGCAGAGGCCCTGTTTTATACCCAAATGTGCCTTTGAAGTGGGGGAGACTTCAAAGAGTGGCTAAGAAGTGCACCAGGTCCCCTTTCAGTTCAATCCTGTCTGCCAGGGTCCCAGTAGGGGGTGTGGCAGTCCTTTGTGTGAGAGCAGGCCCTCCACCCTCCCGGCCCAGGAAGACCCATTCAAAATGCAGATGTATGCAAGTGAGGCTGAGTACCCTGTGTTTGGGGTGTGTCTGAGTGAATGCACAAGGAGCTGTCAACCAAGCCCAGCCAGACGTAGATTGTAAAGCGCAGAAAGATTTAAGTGCAGAGAAATGCTCACTTTTTAAAAGTGGCATTTCTAAAATAGTAATATTAAATCCAACTTCACCAGTCAGCAGGATTTGGTATTACCATTCTGGCCATACTAAATATGACCTTCCTACTCCTTTCAGATCAGCAGCTACCACTTCAATACTGTATTAGGACAGCCCCAATGTTAGCCTATGAAGGAAGCAGGCCTTACAGTAGTGCAAAAACGAATTTAGGAGTTTTACACTACCAGGCCATGTAAACTACACAGGTACATGTCCTGCCTTTCACCAACACATTAGAGGCACACATTAGAGGTGACTTATATGTGGAGAAAGGGGAGGTTTAGGCTTGGCAAGTACTTTTAAATGCCAAGTCGAGGTGACAGTGAAACTGCACACACAAGCCTTGCAATGGCAGGCCTGAGACAAGGTAAAGGGGCTACTTAAGTGGTTAGCACAACCAGTGCTGCAGGCCCACTAGTAGCATTTAATCTACAGGCCCTAGGCACATATAGTGCACATTACTAGGGACTTATAAGTAAATTAAATAGCCCAATCAGGTATGATCCCAGTTTACCATGTTTAAAGGGAGAGAGCATATGCACTTTTGCACTGGTTAGCAGTGATAAAGTGTGCAGAGTCTAAAAGCCAGCAAAAACAGTGTCCAAAAGGTGGAGGGAGGCAGGCAAAAAGTTAGGGGTGACCACCCTAAGGCTGTCAGGTCTAACAACCATATAATTGAGTGGCCTATGTTTTTTGATATGACAACCAGCTGTCCACAAATGTTGGAAGATGTAACTCTGTGATACACAGATTAGTATATTCTTAAAATATCAGGTGGCCACCCATGCTTGGTGGGAAAGGCCCTGCTACACAACACCCTTATGAAACATATCTTGCACAACTAGAAAGATTAAAGAAAAAAACTTGAGAGCACTGAATTGCATGCTTAATTCCTTACTGATTATTTAAATGCAACTATCATTCCCGTAAGCCTTCAGGTCAAAAACATACCAATAGTTTTTGCAAAAAATAGCAAGTTTAAGATTAGCTTTAGTTCTGAAACCAATAACTCTGCACAACATCAAATTAATCCTCAAAGAAATTAAAGAATCCAGGGCTAAGATTATTAGTGACACAACGTTCTCCCAATATAAAAAATTTGAACAAATAAACAGAACAACAAACTGATAAACTGCTGACAGATATTAAGAGACACAATAAGGAACACACACATCCATACATGCAAAACAACTTCTATCAGGACCCTATATACAGCCTTTTTAAAAGATTACTTTCTCTGACACCGATAGTGACCAAACACCAGGAATATCACACGTGAATGATTACCATAACCTACCATCTACATATAATCATATTTTGTTAGGCCACACACACAGGGGCTCAGATCCTTGTACGAGACAGAGGGAGGAAAGGAGAGTCTGGTACTACAATCACTATACCCAAGGCCAGAGACAGACCAGAAAACCAAATTTATGAATGGTAGAAACAGGTCAAAACGTACCCATCTTTAATGTATTACCTCATATACTTTCAAAAACTGAAAACGCTATGCTAGCATCAGGGCTTTACTTTGTTCCCACACATACAAAATGACCTTTTTCAGACAAAAGTGGAACTACACAATTTTTTTAAATGTAGATCTATTTGTTCAAAAGATTTTTTTCTGTCGACATTTTGGCTTGCTAACCATAAGATTTAGAAATAAATCATCACTTTTGAGAATGCAATTCTAACTGAAATGGACAATCTTTTCAGCAGTCCACATTATAGTAAATATGACTTGTCCAAGGATCGACAAACTGCTTTATGACATCACACTCACCTCACAAGATTGTCATAAAACCTGCGGATAAAGGCCAGGGAATTGTCTTAATGGATAAAACTACATATAACGAAGAAGTCTACAAACAGATACACATTACTGACCATTACAGAAAATTAGCTAAAAGTCCCACTAATGAGATCAAAAACCTAATCTTTGCCTTAAGCAAAAAAGAACACACCCTCATCACATACTTAACTCCCTTTTTCTGGAATGCACAGAATTAGCTCTTAACATTTTTTTTTTGTGTTTGAAAGCCAATTTTATGAGCAAACGAAGGCTGTAGCCATGGCAGCTATTTTCGTCCCAGATATTGCGAACATCTACGTGGCTAATTTTGAGTCCTAGTACAAAAACAGATGCTCACAAATAATCAGATGGATGAGATAAATCAACAATGTTTTTCTGATTTGGAAAGGTGGCTCTATTCACTTGCTAAGGTTCCACAATAGGATTAACACATGCAATTCCAATCTCAAGTTTTAAATTGAACATATCAATGAGAAAATTAATTTTTTAGACATCACAATCAAAATAGAGGACAATAAAGTCTATTCTACTTTACACAATAAGCCTACAGCTCGTAATACACTTTTAAAATACAACTGTCACCATCCCCAATCTTTAAAATCAATCTCCCATTTTGACAAATCCTGTGCTAAAAACGAGACTACTTGGTAGAAGCACCAAATCTTAAAGAAAAACTTCTCATCTGTGGGTATCCATCCAGATTACTTAAAAGATCAATTAAAAGGACATGGTCTAACCACAGAGAAGCACTTAGAAATCAAAGAATGACCTAAACATTATAAACTGGTATGTGTTTCCACCTTTGGTACTCTGTCAAACAAGATCAAGAAAATTGCTTGAAAATATTGGAACTTTCTCTCAAATAATCCTTTGTTTCATGAAAAGTATTTATTTGCTTTCAAGATGAGCCAAATTTCAGAGACAGATTGGTTAAAGCACATGTTGAGCCTGCAATTCCTAACATCCAACAAATGTTTCAACTTTTCCCTGTTCAAAGTCAAATGCAATTACTGTGCAGCATGCAGTACTATCAAGACATTTAGAGCTTTTAACATCAAGAATTATCAATTGACTTTAAAAATGTTTCCAATTGCAACACAAGTAATGTTAGCTAGTGCATTGTATGTCCTTGTGGCCTTCCATATGTTGGAAAGACTACTCAACAAATAAAAAACGCATTATCCAACAACAGTCAAGAACTGAGAGTTTCCTAGCCTTTGTGTCAGGAAGTCTAGATTTTATTAAAGACACGGAGGCGAGTATTATGCACTCTTTTCTTGCTTTATTTTCACAGCAGCTAAGCAAGAGCTATGTTTCCCAGAGAAAACAATGTTAGAACTACAAAATGATATCACAAAGGAACAACCAATAGGACGTTGAGTATAACAATAATTATTTTGACTGCAAACAACAAGTCCTTTTTTTTTTAAGCAAGAATTAAAGAGGTGTATGAATGAACAACAAAACAGAATAAAAGGTAACCAACATGGCTAACAAGTCTATGAAACAGTCATTTAAATGGAGAAAGGTTCCGTAAAGATATAGTTGTAAAGGTCCATAGGAAAAGGAATCTTGTGTGGACGAAAGCAACCCAGCTGAATTAGGAAGATCCAGTGCTGGAGGAGGGTTTTGGTATTGCAACAGAAAAAACAGTGGGGGGAAGTTAACATAACTGTGGTGGGATGATACCCGTCTCCGTGTCATTAATAAAATCTAGCCTTTCTGACACCAGGACTAGGAAAATTTCAATTTTTCTACAAGACTGGAAGCTCATAATATGCAAACTCATAGCTTAGCAGTAATAGAATCAGAGACATGTGAAACTGGTTTGTAATATAACGTTCTAAAAGTATTCATATTAGACCAATCTGCAGATTTGCGAATGTCCTGTAAGGAAGCCTCAGCCCAAAAAGCCAGAGAGGCCATTGCTCTTCTGGCTGAATGGCCCCCTAAAGATTCAATGTTAATTCCCGCTAAGGACATGATCCATCTGTAATGCTATCTGTATTTAACCACCAATTCTATCCTGACCACTGACTCCATTTTGTGCTTCGCTTAGCTTTGCATGGCATTACATCGGTGGTGCAGGTATTTTTCCACATATAGCTTGTTAATGTTTTCTCACCAGGGAAAGAAACACAACATAGGGGGGGCAATGTTGATAAGAGTGTACAAGGATGAGATTAGTTATAGCAGAGAAGGGTGCGGCTCAGTCTTGGAAATATACCTTGGGATCTAGCCAGTCTCTTTGCATGTTTTTTAACACTGACCCAGTACAGCCAGCGCTTGAATTTCACAATCCACTTGAAGGGAGGGGGGTTACTAGAAGTTTGTTTAAAGTATATAAGGTGGGGAAGTTTGGCACTGAGGCAGAAGGCACCCATTCCTGAGGGTGGATGCATGACTCAGAAAAATCAGAGTCCCATTGGGGAATTTCCTCCTGTATCAGCTGTCCCGGGTTCCACAGCTTGACGTTGGCAAAAAGACGAGGATGATGTTGGATTCAATCCCCATGGTGATGCATTTTTAATTCTTAGTTATATAGCTTTTCGTGTGCCTGCATATATATATATATATATATATATATATACTGTATTTTCTCTGATTATTATTATCCAACAGTTGGTACTATTTTAGTAGCTGCGCGTGTTTTGCTACATTCAAACTAAACGTTCATGTTAATATTTTTGTGTAATCATATTTGAACTCTGGGAAATGCCTTAATAAAGGAATTACTCAGACTAGAAGTGTTGTATTCTGTGCATTCTTTAGCCTCGTTCCCTCTTAGTTTGAAGCAAGGCAGAACCCCATCTTACCTAACGGGCTAATGTAGGGGAGGAAACAGGTTTATGGGGTTTTGGGAAGGAAATGAGTAAAAGAGGAGAATCTCAAATCTGTAGTGTGAGTAACAACATTTTAAGCAATTTCCAACACACATCTTGGGTTGAGAAGGAAAAAATGGATAATAAATGGAAGCTAAATTAGTCTTGGTACATCTGTGAACCTGGAAAGAAACACCCAAAGCAGAGTAATGGAAAGAAGAAACATCTAATGCTTTAAAATGTGAAACCCAGTTTAATGAGATGAAACATAAAAGCATACTCAACTTTTCAGAAAGTTGTTTAAGTGAAAGAGAAACATTAGCTGGCCATGCAATGAATAACTTTAATACCAAATTAACATCCCGTATTATATTGTATTTAGGAACTGGAGGATTAACAAATCTTACTACCTTTAAAAGTTAGCAAATCAGAAGATGTTCACCAATAAGTCTGCTGTTCACTCTGTAATGTTCAGCTGAAATAGCCGATCTATAAGTATTGATAGTGTGATAAACTTTACCTTGAGAAGCTAAGGAAGCCAAGAAATTGACCAGCAATGTTACATCCGCTAAAAAACAATCTGAATTCCTATCCATACACCAGCTGCACCAGGCTAATCAGGCTGACTTGTAGGCCTTTGACGTGCCAGGGGCTCATGATTGTTGGATGAAGTTGATACCTCCTCTGAAATTGAAGCCGTGAAATCATCCAGGCGGTCAGAAAAAGGGAATCATTGCGAATCATGTTGGGTTGAGCAGTGAATCGGGAAAATGAGGGAGAAGAACAGGACGATCCATTACTATCTCCAAAAGAGTTGAATACAAAGGTTGTACTTGCCAAAAGGGAGTTTTGAGAATTAGAGAAGATTGTCGTCTGCATGCTTGAGCGAGGACTTGAGGGATGAGAATAAATGGAGGAAAAACATAAAAAAGAGAGTTTGTGGCCAATGTTGCAGGAAAGCGTCTGTAGCTAGAGCTGGCGGGTCTGGACTTCAACTGAAAAAGGAAGGAAGATGAGAATTGAGACAAGAGCAAAGAGATCTATTGACATGTTGCCAAAGATGAACGATTGAACACTGAAGGATGCAGTTGCCGATCTCTTGAATCTTGCAGGATTCTGGAGTACCAGTCAGCTATCACATTCAAATTTCCTTGGCGATAAACCACTATGACTGAGATATTTTGATGTAAGCAATACTCCCAAAGATGTTTTGCAAGAATTGCTAGGATCTTGGATCTGGTGCCTTCGAGGCTGTTGATAAATCTAACATTAGTCAAATTGTCCATTCTTTTGTAAAAGATCAGCTGGCAAAGGAACCTGCAAGCATCTCTAAACTGTATTGTAACTGTTTATGTGCAAGAAGGACTCCTTCTAAGACCATGCGCCTCCAGCTGAGAAATTACCACACCTTGTGCCCCAACCAGTCCGACATGCATCGGATTTTAATACAAGATCTGGGGCGGCAGAAAAGATTGTTCTCATGTTCCAAGAATCTATGTAGGTCAGCCACCAAAGGATCTCTTCCCTCGACTGTGGGTCTAGAGAAAATGGGTCAGAGTAGGTAAGGCCTTTGTGAAGATGCTGTGTTTTTAATCATTAAAGAGCCCCATAATGAAGTGGGTCTGGAAAGATCGCTTGGATTGAAGAAGCGAGAAGTTCTACAAGACGGGCTGATGACCAGAGAGATATGTGAGGGAGGGATAGTGAATTTCCTTTTTTATGAGATTGACATTGTGCTGAGGAAGCTGAAGGATAGAGCGAGTGATATCTATCAAGAAACCCAGAAATTCCAATTGCTGAGCTGGAACAAGGGCTGATTTTTGGACATTGATGAGGAAACCTAAATAAAAGAGAAGGTTTTCACAAAGATGTAACTGAGAAAGAAGAGAAGTCATCTAAATAAAGAATCAGACACACTCCGTAGGCTCTGACAAAAGCCACCACCGGTCTGAGAATCTTGGTGAAACACCAAGGAGCAGAAGAAAGACCGAAGGGGAGAACTTTGTAATGATAGAAAAAACTTCCCCATTAAAATTGGAGAAATTTTCTGTGGGAAGGATGAATTGGGACAGTAAGGTAAGCGACGTGAAGGTCTAGTCTGATCAACCGATTGTCTTGAAGTAAAACATCTCTGAGATATACAATGGTCTCCATTTTGAAAAAATGGCAGTAGACCACAAAGCTGTTGAAACTTTTGAGGTTCAAAACAACGCAAAACCTTTGGTTCTTTTTCTGAACTAGAAAAATTATGCTGTTGATCCTGAGAAAAAAGAAGGGGTTGAGGGAGTTGGAATTGGATTGGAGGTTGGTAAAACTCTAAGGGGTAACTTTGAATAGTCTGAATCACCCAGGGATCTGTTGTGAGAGGAAACCATAAATCTATAAACAAAGCCAATCTGCCTCCTACGGGAGGAATGCCAGAATTTAATACACTTACCAGAAAATTGTTCTCCTTTATTAGAATATGCTCTGGACCGGTGTCCTCTGGCCCAGTGGGGATAGAACTGAGGCTTGAATCTTGAATAGGTATCAATTTGATTCCGCTGGTTGGAGGAGCCTCTTTTGGGATATTGACCCCTGGAGAAGTGGCTGGCAAAGCGACTCTGACCCTTGTCGGCCCTGGAGAAAACCATTGAAGAAGAAAAATGTCCTTACGGAGAGCTGGGCTTTGTAAGTGGTGGCAAAAGTAGACACATATTTGCCTAATTCCTCTATAAATAATCCTTTGGCCAAGGGACCTTCTTCTTTAGAGGCTAAAGAACCAAATTTAGGGTACATTTTTAGCAGGAGACATTTTCTTCTCTCCAGAGATATGTGCACATTAGCGTTGTCTAACATGCAAATTGCACGTTGGCCCAACTGGAAAACGTAACAGGATCTATCACGGTGTCTTCCATCTTTGCCTCTTCTGCCAGATCCAATATTCTGGTGAGAAGACCCACCAAATCCAACAGTCCATCTTGGCACTTGGACCCGGGTCAGTCCACTCCTTTTTTAGGGTCCTTGCCAAATTTGGTGAAAATATAAGCATATTCGGGTCAATTACTAGGATAACCAAATTGTTATTAGATATAGAGGGACAGGGGCATTCAGATTTTTATTTATTTATGGTAATTTTATCCATTTCATTACGCAAATAAAAAGAAAGTCTGCAACATGATTCATGGGAAACCACTTCTATGAATTGGGATGAATCATAAAAGAAGGGTCAAACATGGGTTCACCTCAGTGAGACACTTGAGGCACTGGCAGAGAAACACCACCATCATGAGAAGACATTTCCTGCCTATCCTCTGGAGGTCCATATGCATAGGGATCTGTGTATCCTTCAAAATCATCTGTGTGACCCAATACACTATCATCATCATCGGTGTCTCTTAACTGTATTATATGAAGGGAAGAAGTAGGGGGCCCATCTTTGAAAACTCTTGGGTGGGCCAGTTTTGATAGAAACTCCTTTAGAGGACCCAGGAGGGGTAGCTGCATGTTTATTGCCATTAGCAAAAGCCAATTCACTGGAAGAAATCATCTTAGAAATGGAGGCTTCTAAATTTTGGGAAATGTCCAACATAGAAATGGAGACAGTTTGCTGGACAGACTTTTTAATAAAAATGTTTTAATAATCTTTAAATATTTGTGATTCTTCCTCCTCAGAAATTATTAGAAAAATAATTAAGAACTATTTATTCCAAGAAAAAGCAATAGAAAGTGAATTATTTCTTAAAATAAGCTGCTACGGCACAAAGAAGCCAAGCCTGGGGCAGTCTCGGTCAGGAAAAAGGCTCAGTGTCAGAAGAAACACCAACCAAAGCAAAGAAGACATTTGATTAGAGGAGCGCAGAGGAGCACAGAGGCAAACAGTCACAGGTACAAAAGCACAGCTGTTAGGCGTGTCTCGCAACAGCAGAATGACGACCGTAACGAGGAGTGCCAAAAACTAAGGAAAAACAGAAGAGCGGGCGAAAGTAAGTGTTTTAAAGGTACATAGCTAAAACTATTTGGAATCATAGTAAACTTTGATTTAATATATAAATATATTAGCATGAAATATGTAAAAAGAGAAATAATGACTACTTATCTTGACTGCAAGCAGCAAGAAAAGAGGACTTCTTGTTCGCAGTCAACATATTTGTTTATATACTCAATGCCCTATTCGTTGCTCCTTTGTGATATCATTTTGTTGTTCTAACGTTTTTTTCCCTGGGAAACTTAGTTCTTGCTTGGCTGCTGTGAAAATAAAGCAAGAACCCTCTGGTCTTGTAATAAAATTGAAAGGAATGAACATGCTCCAGTGATTGGCCATTTCACACAATTTAAACATTCAGAGAAAGATATTGTTTGGTGAGCCATAGGTGCTGTAAAACCTACGCTGAGATCACCAAATGTGGACTGAAGTTTTACCATCAAAGAAAATAGATGACTCTGAAACTTAACAGGTACAAAGAGGACTCAATATGTCTCTTGAATGGTTAACATTAGCCACACTTTGAAAAGGTATTTGTCATCTGCTGCACTGACATTTGTTTATGGTTGTTTTATTCCTGTGAGTCCCTAATTGTTTCCTGTACACCTGCCAATGATTTGTAGATTTTTATTTGAATCTTTTATGAAGGTAATGATCTGTCTCATCACCATGCTGGATTCTTTGTGAAAATCATTTAAAATAAAACATAATCCACATGTATTTTTTAACGCTTTATTATTGTTTTATCCCTTAATTGAGGGAATTTTTTTATCATTTCATTGGTAAATATGATAACTTCAGTACAGGTTATCAATGATTATGTTTGCATTTACTGTTTAAGCTACACCATGTACCCAACGAAAAACATTTCAATATAGCTATCATGGAATACTGTGTGTTTGAAATCATTTTGAGTAACTTGTTTCAACACTTGGGTGTTGTTCTATGAGCTCTGTTCCTACTAACCTTTCCTATTCTGTTATCATGTTGCTCTTATTCTGTTTTAACAATAATAAATTACAGATAGGCTACCTTCCCTAAAATGTTGGGAATACGACAGCTCTTTAGTGGCCCGTCATCTATTTTTATCTTGTTTACAGCACTTCCGAGACAGTTTTCCACCTGATTGGTTCTCCTATTGTGTCATACTTTCTCAACATAAGGGGATAGGTCAGCCCTCTAGCAGCCCTTCTATTTAATCCTCATCTCCCTGTGTGGCCTTTTGACATGCAGGATTGATGCATAGATGTCTGAGATGGCGTTGCTGCTCGGTGGTGCAGACACAATTGACCCGACTTTAGTCCATTATTCAATTTCAGATCTCCATAGATGAACCACCTGTTTGCTGGGAACCTTCCACCCTGAGGCTTTTGGGTCCTGCACTTGCATACGCTATGACGGCTTTTTGAAGGTATTCCTGATTCATGGGTTGGGGGGAGGTTCTGATACTGGTCGACACCAGGTAATTAGTTCACTCATTGTAATTGTTTTACCATCCATTTACATATCTGGCTGTTACCTTAACTGCATCTGCATTCAACAAGGTTAGGATGTCTGTTTATTTGTAAATATTGTGGCCATAGATGTTCGAGATATACAGGGAGTGCAGAATTATTAGGCAAGTTGTATTTTTGAGGATTAATTTTATTATTGAACAACAACCATGTTCTCAATGAACCCAAAAAACTCATTAATAGCAAAGCTGAATATTTTTGGAAGTAGTTTTTAGTTTGTTTTTAGTTTTAGCTATGTTAGGGGGATATCTGTGTGTGCAGGTGACTATTACTGTGCATAATTATTAGGCAACTTAACAAAAAAAAAATATATACCCATTTCAATTATTTATTATTACCAGTGAAACCAATATAACATCTCAACATTCACAAATATACATTTCTGACATTCAAACACAAAACAAAAACAAATCAGTGACCAATATAGCCACCTTTCTTTGCAAGGACACTCAAAAGCCTGCCATCCATGGATTCTGTCAGTGTTTTGATCTGTTCACCATCAACATTGCGTGCAGCAGCAACCACAGCCTCCCAGACACTGTTCAGAGAGGTGTACTGTTTTCCCTCCTTGTAAATCTCACATTTGATGATGGACCACAGGTTCTCAATGGGGTTCAGATCAGGTGAACAAGGAGGCCATGTCATTAGATTTCCTTCTTTTATACCCTTTCTTGCCAGCCACGCTGTGGAGTACTTGGACGCGTGTGATGGAGCATTGTCCTGCATGAAAATCATGTTTTTCTTGAAGGAAGCAGACTTCTTCCTGTACCACTGCTTGAAGAAGGTGTCTTCCAGGAACTGGCAGTAGGACTGGGAGTTGAGCTTGACTCCATCCTCAACCCGAAAAGGCCCCACAAGCTCATCTTTGATGATACCAGCCCAAACCAGTACTCCACCTCCACCTTGCTGGCGTCTGAGTCGGACTGGAGCTCTCTGCCCTTTACCAATCCAGCCACGGGCCCATCCATCTGGCCCATCAAGACTCACTCTCATTTCATCAGTCCATAAAACCTTAGACAAATCAGTCTTGAGATATTTATTGGCCCAGTCTTGACGTTTCAGCTTGTGTGTCTTGTTCAGTGGTGGTCGTCTTTCAGCCTTTCTTACCTTGGCCATGTCTCTGAGTATTGCACACCTTGTGCTTTTGGGCACTCCAGTGATGTTGCAGCTCTGAAATATGGCCAAACTGGTGGCAAGTGGCATCGTGGCAGCTGCACGCTTGACTTTTCTCAGTTCATGGGCAGTTATTTTGCGCCTTGGTTTTTCCACACGCTTCTTGCGACCCTGTTGACTATTTTGAATGAAACGCTTGATTGTTCGATGATCACGCTTCAGAAGCTTTGCAATTTTAAGAGTGCTGCATCCCTCTGCAAGATATCTCACTATTTTTGACTTTTCTGAGCCTGTCAAGTCCTTCTTTTGACCCATTTTGCCAAAGGAAAGGAAGTTGCCTAATAATTATGCACACCTGATATAGGGTGTTGATGTCATTAGACCACACCCCTTCTCATTACAGAGATGCACATCACCTAATATGCTTAATTGGTAGTAGGCTTTCGAGCCTATACAGCTTGGAGTAAGACAACATGCATAAAGAGGATGATGTGGTCAAAATACTCATTTGCCTAATAATTCTGCACTCCCTGTATATCTTTGGCCGTTTGAAGTGTGGATTCAATTTGGCTCTTTACGCTGTGTCTGTAGGAAAGTACCATCTTGCCTGGCATGTTACCCCCATTTTTACATGTATGTCAGTTTGTTTTTGCCTGTCTCACTGGGGTCCTGCTAGTCAGGACCCCAGTGCTCATAGTTTGTGGCCTGAATGTGTATATCTGTGTAGTGACTAACTGTGTCACTGAGGCTCTGCTAATCAGAACCTCAGTGCTTATGCTCTCTCTGCCTTTAAATTTGTCACTATAGGCTAGTGACTACTTTTACCAATTTCAATTGGCATACTGGAATACCCTTATAATTCCCTAGTATATGGTACCTAGGTACCCTGGGTATTGGGGTTCCAAGAGATCCCTATGGGCTGCAGTATTTCTTTTGCCACCCATAGGGAGCTCAGACAAATCTTTACACAGGACTGCCACTGCAGCCTGAGTGAAATAACGCACACGTTATTTCACAGCCATTTTCACTGCACTTAAGTAACCTATAAGTCCCCTCTTTGTCTAACTCTCACTTGCTGAAGGTTAGGTGCAAAGTTACTAAGTGTGAGGGCACCCTTACACAAGCAAAGGTGTCCCCACATAGTTCAGGGCCATTTCCCCGGACTTTGTGAGTGCGGGAACACCAATACACGTGTGCACTACATATAGGTCAATACCTATGTGTGGCTTCATAATGGTAACTCCAAATATGGCCATGTAACATGTCTAAGATCACGGAATTGTCCCCCCATGCCAAATCTGGTAATGGGGAGCCAATTCCATGCATCCCCGGGGCTCCACTATGGACCCTGGGTACTGCCAAACCTGCTCTTTCGGGTTTTCTCCGCAGCTACCGCTGCTGCCACCCTGCAGACAGGGTTCTGCCCTCCTGTTGTCTGGGCAGCCCAGTCCCAGGAAGGCAGAACAAAGCATTTCCTCTGAGAGTAGGGTGTTACACCCTCTCTCTTTGGAAATAGGCGTTAAAGTCTGGGGAGGGGTAGCCTCTCCCAGCCTCTGGAAATGCTTTGAAGGGCACAGATGGTGCCCTCCTTGCATAAGCCAGTCTACACCGGTTTAAGGCACCCCCAGTCCCTGCGCTGGTGCAAAACTGGACAAAGTAAAGGGGAGTGACCACTCCCCTGTCCATCACCACCCCAGGGGTGGTGCACAGAGTCCCTCCAGTGTGTCCCAGACCTCTGCCATCTTGTTTCCAGAGGTGAGAGGGCACTCTGGAGGCCTCTGGGAGGCCAGTGCCAGCAGGTGACATCAGAGACCCTCCTGATAGGTGCCTACCTGACTAGGTGGCCAATCCTCCTCTGAGGGCTATTTAGGGTCTCTCCAATGGGCTTTTCCTCAGATAACGACTTGCAAGAATCCAGCAGGACTCCTCTGCACTTCTCTCTTCGACTTCTGCCAAGGATCGGCCGCTAACTGGTCCAGGACGTCTACAGAACTGCAACAAAGTAGCCAGAAGACTACCAGCAACATTGTAGCACCTAATCCTGCTGGCCTTCTCAAATGTTTCCTGGTGGTGCATGCTCTGGGGGCTGCCTGCCTTCACCCTGCACTGGAAGCCATGAAGAAATCTCCTGTGGATCAACGGAATCTTCTCCCTGCTTCAGCAGGCACCAAACTTCAGCTTCACCGGTACTCTGGGACCCCTCTCATCCTGACGAGCATGGGCCCTGGAACACGGGTGGTGGACCCATGTGACCCAGACTGTCCAGTGGTCCAACTGTCCAAATTTGGAGGAGGTAAGTCCTTGCCTCCCCTCTCCAGACAGTGATCCTGTGCACCGCAGCTACAAGGGCTTCTGTGCACATTTCCAAGAAATTCTGCATGCACAGCCGAGCCTCGGTCCCCAGCACTCTGTCCTGCGATGCTCAGCTCCCTGAGTTGATCTCCGGCATCGTGGTACCTTCTTTGCAGTTTTGAAACGACCGCTGTGTTCAGTCTTCTGGAACCTGTGTTCAAGGACTTCTGTGGGTGCTTCCTGCTTGTTTGTGGGCTCTCTACGTTGCTGAGGGCCCCCTCTGTCTCCTCTCCCAAGTGGCAACACCCTGGTCCTTCCTGGGCCTGGGCAGCACCCTTTTTCTCCTACTGTGACCCTTGCAGCTAGGAAGGCTTGTTTGGGGTATTTTGCCAAGGAAACACTTTTGCAACCTCCAGCACGCCGTTGGATATCTTCTGCATGAAGAAGAACTTCCTACCTCCTTTCGTTGTTGCAGAATCTTCAGCTTCTAACAACCTGAGGCAGCCATTTTGCACCTTCATCTGGGGTTTAGTGGGCTCATGCCCCCCCCTGGACACTTTAGTGACTCTTGGACTTGATCCCCTTCCTTTGCAGGTCCTCAGGTCCAGGAATCCGTCTCCAGTGCTTTGCAGTCTGGTGTGGTCTTTGCAAAATTCCTTATCACGACTTTAGTGTGTTTCTGGGGAAATAGTAGTACTTCACTCCTACTTTCCAGGGTCTTGGGGTGGGGTATCTTTTACACCCTTCATGTTTTCTTACACTCCCAGTGATGCTCTACACACTACACTAGCCTAGGGGTCCATTGGTGGTTCGCATTCCACTTTCTTAGTATATGGTTTGTGTTGCCCCTAGGCCTATTGCATCCTATTGTATTCTACAGTGTTTGCACTACTTTCTGACTGTTTTACTTACCTGATTTGGTTTGTGGTGTATATTTTGTGTATTTTACTTACCTCCTAAGGGATTGTATTCTCCGAGATATTCTTGGCACATTGTCACTAAAATAAAGTACCTTTATTTTTGGTAACATTGATTATCGTCTTTCTTATGATATAGTACCTATATGATGTAAGTGGTATTGCATGAGCTTTGCATGTCTCCTAGTTCAGCCTTGGCTGCTCTGGAATAGCTACCTCTATCAGCCTAAGCTACTAGAACACTACTACACTCTACTGGACCTGGCACAAGTTGTAAGTACCATTGGTACCCACTGTAAGCGAGGCCAGCCTCCTACACTCTCCGAGCCTATAAGTACATGATACTTACCCTTAGCAACTGCAATTATTTAGTAGAAAGGTTGAGCATGGCTTCACGCTTATCTTGGCTCTATTTTGCAGGATTTTTAACCATTGGAGATATATACTGTGATTTTATAGCGGTCCTTTGAAATTACAAAACATTAGTGAGTCTCTGGCAAGATGTACAAAGTAGCTGGTTTTCGATTTTCTAATAGCGAATCTTAGCAATTTGCTCTTAGAAAATCACAAACTGTGATGTACAACAGTGTGTTTGATACTGTTAGTGATTCCCAATAGGCAGCAAATGGACCTGCCTCACTAATATTCATGAGTCAGGTCACAATTTGCAATGCATTGGGAATGGCCAAAATCACAGAGATGGTGGCCTGCTACGGTCATCAGACCACCATGTCTATGATTGATTTTTAAATAAAAATTCCTTAAAGGAAAAAATGATGCATTTCAAAAAGAAAACTGAAAGGTTTTCCTTTCATTATTTTAGCATGGGCCGTGGTCTGTGGGACCACAGCTTGCTCTTAAAAAATGTTGACACCCCCATTCACAAATGGGAAGGGATTGCTTGGGGACCTCTTCCCATTTGCGAACGGGTTACCACCTCCTTCAGGGAGTCAGTAAAATATAAATGTTTTGCAACCGCATTTCGGTCGCAAAACATTCACACAAACCAATGCAATTCAGAAGGGACACGCTATACACATCCCTATCTAATACCAAATGGCAAAAGCAAAATGTTAGTCATATTTTGCCTTTGCTACATATTGGCAAGGGTGGGTATGTACCTCAACTTAGCAATAGGCCACTAACCCCCACTAGGTTCAGTTAGGTCTCAATAAATTAACCCCAGCTCAACCCTTTGGTAGCTTGGCAATGAGCAAAAAGGCTTAACTTGAGATAGCGGGAATTTCCTAAATGTCTGGGGTACCGCCACCTTCCTTGTTGTCCCTGGCCTCAGTGTAGAGAACTCCATCCTCCCAATAAACTTTGTGGACTTCACTGGCATCCCCTAATTCTTGCATAGAAGAAGTCTGCCTCAAGCCTACAAGAGTGGGACACTCTCTTTGTCCCTGCCCCAACTCTTCTCTGATGGGCCCACCTTTCCCTCAAAATTCTGCCAAGTCAGGCAGAGCTTGCAGGGGAGTGGTCAGATTCTTCCCCTTAGGATTGGATTCCTTCTGAACCTCTGTCCTTGGTGCTGCTGGAAAGCCAGACCCAGTGCCCTTTCTCTTTTTCTTGGAGGCTTGGCCCATTGTTCCAGGGTCCTAGTGTCCAGCACTTCCCTGTTGTGCTGCCTGTGACCTGGTCAGTACACACACCCATTCAGGGATGTCCTGCATCTGTGCATGGACTCCTCTTTCCACCTCTGATCACTGAGATGCTTCCAAATCATTTCCCAACAAACACTCTACTGGGAGGGCAGCAGCTACAACTACCTTTTTAGGGCCAGTCACTCATCTCCATTCTAAGCTCACCATGGGATGGAGCTTGGTTCTACTGTCTGCCCATGTTAGTTGGTGGAATACACAAGGCAAGACCAGCTCTGGAAAAAACAGTTTTTCTGTGACCATAGTCACGCTGGCACCTGTATCTCTCAGAGCCTCCACCTGAGTCCCATTGACTTTAGGCCTCTGCTGTACCTCTCCATGCTGGGAGGTAAGGTGGGCATGACTGCAATGTCCACCCCACCCACGGACACTAAGGTGACTTCTGTGTACACTGATCCTAACCCTGGGCCAACGTCCAATCCCACACCTACACCATCAATCCCATGGGACTGCCCACCAGTGGGGGGACTCTTAGAGCAGATAGCAGCCCCACTTTTGTGTCCAGGCTGGTGACACTCAAAACACTTTCTGGCCGTAGCAAGTTCCTGAAATATTCTTGCCTTAACAGGATCATAATGCTTTCCCTGGCACCCCTTCTTTTTAGAAGTGCCATTGCTTGTGTCTCCCTCAACCTGAGTAGGTTTTGGGGACTCTAGTGAGGACTCCTTGGACTTGTTATCATCTTTCCCTTGGTTCTTCCCCCCTGAGAAAAACCTTGTCCTCACTTTTTTCTGATCACCCCCTGGGGGGTTCTGGTTAACTCTGGTTCTCAACCAGTCATCTCTGGCCTCCCAAAGCTCTCTGGGGTTGGTCAACTTAGAGTCAACTAGATACTGGTAGGACTTCCCTGGGGCACAATTAGTTAGAAGGTGCTCCCTAAATTGTACAGGCCCCCAAAGGTACTTACCTTGTTGCTCTGTATCCAGCCCTCTACTCCATCCTTTGCTGAGATGTCCACAAAATCAACGCAGGACTGGGTAGCTGTCTTCTGGACGTCCCTAAACTTGAGCCTGTACTTCTCTTGGGTCAGACCAAACATCTTGGTAAAACACCTCTTCATACTGGGCTATGAATCTGTTTCCTCCCCCCTAGGGTCAGGAGCGTATCTCTCTTAGACCTAGGAGTGAACCTGTCAACACCAGGGCAGTGCGCGCTCTCTTTGCGACTAGAATGCAAAAACCCAGCACTCTCAAAACAATGTAATTTATGCATTGTGCTGATATGTTGTTGATTAACCTTTTGCATTGCAGAGTTCAATCCTGAAGACTTATTTTTAATGTGCTTACAAATGCTGTTCATTTGCAATGTATTGCTGCAGGCTTTCAGAGTGTGTTAGGGTGTGGTCCCTTTCCAGGGCCTTCTAGAGACTTTCCCTGCAAAATGCCTGGCTGTGGTTGTGGGCTGGGCCAAGACTCTATAAAAAGGAGCCAGCCCAGCTCCAAGTGCTCACTATTTAGAGGTCCCGGTGCAGAGCAGCAGCTACTTCCTGAGCTCCAGTCCCGGTGGCCTATTTGATCTTCCAGACATCTGACTTTCATTCTTCATTTGGAGATCCTTGTTCTGGGCGGTAAGACGGTGGTTGGGCTGGCCTCCCGACGCCGTTATCAAGAACTCTCATGTTCTTGGGCCTAATTCTTCTATGATTTGATAGAGTACTTTGCACGTGTGAAATATGCTCTTGAGTGTTTGTGGCATTTGCAGGGTGACTTGCGAATCGGCAAGACGCGCAATTTGTTTCATGATAATTTAATCTTGTTATTCATTGCACGCTACAATTTCTTGACAGTTGCATGGTGGCTTAAGAATCGGCAAGACGCGCGATTCGTTTTATGGTGTTTTAACTTTGTTGTTCATTGCGCGCTACCATTTCTTGACATTTACATGGTGGCTTAAGAATCGGCAAGACGCGCAATTCGTTTTATGGTGTTTTAACTTTGTTGTTCATTGCGCGCTACCATTTCTTGACATTTTCATGGTGGCTTAAGAATCGGCAAAAGACGCGCAATTCGTTTCATTGTACTTTGATCTTGTTATTCATTGTGAGCTGTTATTTCTTGGCATTTACATCATGGTTTACGAATCTGCAAAAGACGCGTGATTCGTTTAATGATGATTTGACTTTGATTTTCATTGCGTACTACCATTTCTTGGCTTTTTACATGGTGACACTCGAATCGGCAAGACACACAATTCTCTCCTCGAGTTTAATTCATGTTGTTTATTGTATGCCACTATTCTAAGATATTTATCATGTAATATTTGAGTTGACAAGTTATGTGATTTGTTTTTCCTGAATCCATATTGTGTTATTCATGGTGCACAATCCTTTTATGGTGTTTACTATATATATATATATATATATAAATTTACAATATGCGCAATTTGTGTTGAAACATTTTAAGAGTACACAGAAGATCAGAGTGTCTAGATGCAATATTGTATGGTCCTAGTAAGCATTCTCAAAAAAGGATTTATATGACTGGTTTAAAATGTAGTCAGAATGTTTTTCTGATTCTCATGTAAAGGAAAGTACTTGAATAAGAAAGTTTTAATTTAATCCATCTTGATTCCCTTACAGGTATCGAGCCATCTTGAAACTTAGTCATTTTTAAATTTAATTCTTAGATTGTTCATGTTTTCAGAATGACTATGCTTAGAATCATAGGCTAGTATTGATTTCAGGAGATATAATTTTCATATTGTGTGTTCTAACCTTTTTTTTACCACAGGTCTCCTTCCCAGCTGTTTCCCTTCCTAATCCCCTCTTCCCCTCTTGAACTCTCTTAGCCTCTGTGATTTATCTATCAGAGTCTTGGAGCTGTTCAGTGGTGGATGTGTTGGGAACGTGCGCAGACCCCGAGGATCTGGTGACTCTGACAGAACCCCAATATTGGGGCTTAAACGTTCTCATCTGGAGAGCCCTTTCAAAGGCCTCCAGCCACTTATCTATATCATCCCCCTCTTGGTACACAGGGACCACCCCCCTTGGGTAACCTGGGACAAAACCCACCACACTGGACATCTCAGAGTCGTCTTCGCTGTGACTATCTTGGTTCTAGTCCGTTGCCTACTTTTTCTTCTCTAGGGCCAGCTTCTTTTCCTCCAAAGCTAAAAATGCCAGCTGGGCTTCCATCTTTCTCTCTCTGAGGCACAGCTTCTCTCCTTCTAAAGGGACACCCTTCCCCCAAATAGCTTTGCGTATGGCCATAATGGCTGTGTATAGTGAGGATCGGTATTCCTCCTCCTCACTAAGTTTCAGATGCCCTCCTTCCCCTGAGTGGTGGGAGCTGGCATTTTCCATTACTTCTTCCTCCCCTGGAGCTTCTTCTGTGCCTACCACTTGGGCCTCAGCCCTGGCTGGCAGGAATTTAATCAAAACATTATTTCTGAGGTTAGTGGCTGCTGGTAATCCCCTCTAAGTACACAAACCCCTAAGCTGGACTACTGTCAATGTGGATGGACTAGCTAGATCAAGCTCCATGGTTCCCTAGATTTGTGTCACACAAAAAACTTTTGCAAACTTTGGAATCAAGAATTTAGAAAAAACACAAAAATGCTATCATTGAAAATAGTTCAAATTAAAAATCTAAATCAATTTTGGCACTAGGACAATTTAAAGGATTATTAATTTGTTTACTTAAAACTGTCATGTGATACTGAACACAAGTACTGGATCCCACCACTGCATACCAAAAATTCTGGAAAGTGGATTATTGGTAAGAACAGGTAATAACCTACACTAAGTAATAGGCCACTAACCCCCCACTAGGTCCAGCTAGGTCTCCTTAGATTTACCCCAGATCAACCCTTGGTAGCTTGGCAATGAGCAACGATGCTTAATTTAGGAGACAAAGGTCCTCATCATGAGTTAAGTGGTCACTGGACCGTCACGCCGGCAGTGCAGACCACCATATTACGACCATGGCAGTGATCCCACCCCTACACAGCCAAGTTTCTGCCAGTACCGCCAGTGCAGTCGGACTGACTCTGATGGTAGTAGCCACCTCCGGGCTGGCGTGGACCAATTCACCGCCTACCATATTACGAGTCAGCAGTCCGCCAGGATTACCGGGGCGGTCCGACTGCCACAAAAAGCCTGGCGGAAACAATCAGTATAAAAGGAGACACTCACCTCCAGGTACACAGATGCGTCTGCATCCGCCATGGAACCCGAACTGGAAGTCTTCCCACTGCTGTATATCCCCATACACCTCCAGAACCAGCAACAACGACAAAGATGACAACTGTAAGTACCCCTGCCTAGCACACACAAGAGGGAAGGGCAGTATTACACACACACACCCGGCACGCCCAGCGAAGGCCACACACAACTGCAAACTAACGCTAGTATAAACACACACATCTACAGATAAACACGCACACACAACTACACAAACGCATACTCCAAATAGACACACCATGGCCAACAGACACATGCCATACACACAGTACACCACACATGCACACCACTGCCACCTTCAAACACATTCATACACAACACCCCTCAATCACATGACAACAACATCACAAACACACAAATGCATTGTCAGAAAGGCACATTGAGCAACTCCACCTGACAAGACATTTTGGCAGCAATATGTAGCAACAACACACAATCAAATAAATAATACAGGCATCCAATCAAGGTTGCAGGTGGTATGCCATACACAACCAACATACAAAGGACATTACAGATGCATTACTATACACATGGACGCACACACCGCTACCAATCAATGCCACACACCACCATGACAGCACATCACAACAAGCACATTGCACAAGTCATCAACCCTGCGCATTCAGAATTTCTGAAACGCCCCATACACATATGACACACACACCAATGTATACAGATATAACACTACCACGTTAAAAGAAATCCAGGACAATTTCTTAACATCTCAGTGGTGCAGATGTATTGAAATCAATAATACATTTTAAAAACTATATACAACTTAGGCCTACTGGCCAGTCCAATTGTCACAAGTGCCCGAGGCACATTGGGCACAGTCCCATGCTACAACTTGACTCCTGACTAAAAATTGGCCTCCACATGGCAGGAGCATCAATGGGGCAGGCAGACACCTCAGAGGTGAGGGGGGGTGGTGGTGGTCGGGGCTTGGTCGGGACAAGGGGTCCTTGGGTTTAGGTTTGGGAGGGGGTTTTCTTTGATTTAGATTTTGGGGGAGGGGGTTTGTATCTTCGGGTAGGAGTAGGGACCTTAGCCTTTGGAGGGGGTGGTTTCTTTGCAGGGGGAGGGGCATCAGCACTACAAGTGTGGCCTGAGGAGAACTGGGTGATGGAAGGTCTGAGCTGAGGAAGCGAGACATGGTGCTTAGGGGCATCACAGGGTGGGACAGGTGCAGGGAACAGGTCAAGACCGGCAAGGAAAAGTTTTTTAGGTACACGGGGGAGGTCATGGGAAAAAGGTTTAGGAGTGGAGGTAGAGGGAGTGGTTGTAGGTGGTGTTGGTGTGTTGGGCGTGGATGCAGGTTTGCAAGGTGTGCTTGTGTGTGGTGGGTGTATGTTGTGTGTGTGAGTGAGTGTGTTTATGTTTTTGGGAGGGGGAGAGATGAAGGGAGATCGGATGCAAGATGTGTGAGTGCATGTTGGGGTGATATCTGCAAGTAAGGTGGATGTGATGCATGTGGTTGCTAAGGTTATCGTGGTGAGTGCAGATGTAGTGTGTGTGGGGTGGATATCTGTGGGTCTGCTCTTGTGGTGCCTGTGGGTATGACATGACTGGTGGCAGGATCAGGGAGTGTTGGTGTTGTGATTGCAGGTGTGAGTGGTGATGTGAGGGAGAGGTTGTGGGGAGACAGTGTAGGGAGTGTCTTGTTGTGTCTGCAGGTGTGTGTTGATTGTGTGCATGCTTGTGGTGTGTCTTGTCGTTCCTGTGTTTGTCTTTGAACACCTTGTCTGTTGTGGTTGGTGAATGCTAGTCTGAATGTATACTCTGGATGGTGAGGGAAGAGGGGTGTAGTATTGGGCACAGGTAGCTGGAGGGGGGGCCGAAGATGAAAGGACACTGGCTGCCATCAAATACCAGGCCAGAGCCTGAAATGATCTCTGCAGGCCATCCTGGACACTGTGAATGCCTTCCAGGTAGGCATTAATTTGTTGCATCTGGGATGCCAGTCCCTGGATGGCATTCACAATGGTTGACGACTGCCCCACAGAGATGGACCTCAGGATATCAATATTCTCCTCATTGAGGGCAGCAGGGCTGATTGGGGCTGGGGCAGAGAAGCCTGTAGCAAAGGAGACACCCACCCTCCTGGGTGAGAGGGCACAAACAACTGGGTGAGGTGCTGGTAAGGAGCGTGGTGGACAAGGATGGTGCTGGGATGGACCCAGATGTGTCTGCCACAGCCAGAGAGCTTCCATCCAAGTGTGATGTAGCTGTACCGGTCTACCAGTGGTAGTCTCCTCACCACTGTCCCACTGGTCCTTTTGGTGTTGGTGGACTCTGCCTCTTGGGTCCCATGGGCTGCAGCTTCCCCACTTGCCCATGCCCCTTCTCCTTCACCTGATGATGCTGATGCACACCAGAAGAGGATAGGGAGAGAGGGTGGGAGAGAAAGAAAGAGAGGAAAAGGTAAATACCTACCCATCTAGTACACATACCAACAAGTACTCTACTCCTCCTCCAGCATGGCAAGGAATGGCCAGGATACACTGTACCCAAATATTAGTCATGTAGACATAACCTAATATTCAAGCTGTTACCTCCTAATTTCCACAAAACGACTAGTTTGGGCATTCGGCAGTCTGTCATTAGTTATTCTACAATGATAACAACTACCAGCTACCCACATATACTTACCAATCTGACACTTTTGATACTTTTTTAAAATGTCCTGGATAAGTACATTGCACACAAAATATAGGACAGGTAGGTAAAGGACTTATGACGTACAGAAGTCCATTGACAATACAAGATTTCACAGTGAAAGTTCCCTACTCACAGTACGTATTACCCAATATCAGCCCAGACAAGATGGCATTGGCCATCTAAAGCAGACTAGAGGTTTGAGAATCACTAAACATAGAAGTGTGTATAAACGTAACTGGACAACATATTACTGCCTGCATGGTGTTGAAAAGCTAACTTACACCACTTTTAAACAGTGTAAGTAATAGCTAGAGATTATAATCTTATTTTATGCACACACACACACCTCATTAGTACCTAAGTAATCTAACAGACACAATAGAAGCCCATACAACTGATATTAAACAATCTGTACTCACCCCCTTGTGGCTCCTGTGCTGCCCTCAAGTGGCCATTTATGTCCAGGTAGGCCACCGCCAATATGTGGGCCATTAGGGGGGGTCAGAGTCTGACAGCACCCCTTCCTAATTGGGAGGATGTCCCCAGCTGGGTCTCCGCGGTCTTCCAGGCCCAGCGTCTCAGGTCCTCCCACCACTTTCTGCAGTGGGTGCTCTGGCGGCTATGGACCCCCAGGGTTCTCACTTGCTTGGTGATGGCTCTCATGGGCGCTAACCTGCATGGGAGACACAGACAACAAGAGATAATCATGTAGAGTTACAGTACACCTACAGCAGTGGCCTACACACAGCATGCACAGCACATGCTCATACCGAGGCCTCATTACGCCATTTTCAATCATACAACACAACCCCAGCAGTCAATCATGCCATGTCAGTATTCACACACTTCTGCCATCAAACACCACCCTAGCTGGTAAGTATTCCACATTGTACTGACCTGCTTATCTAGAGCCCCATACAACTGTCCATATAGTGGTAGGACCCCTTCCACAAGTTTCTCTAGATCCTCCTGGCTGAAGGCTGGGGCCTTATCTCCTGCAAGACACGCCATTGTGGCTTCCAGATGCAGAACACAGCAGCTCACACAGTGGAGGTCTTGCTTGCTCAAGTGTCTGGCGTCAAGTGAGCTGGGCTATTGAAAATGGCAGTCACAGTTGCCACGGTCATGACCGTCACCACCAGCAGTGATCATCATTGGCCCAGGTTTCCCCTAGATCTCAATGTTAACTAATGAGGAGTTGCGTGGCTGTTCCGACCGCTTACCCCCATGATGACCAATGCCAGCAGAATGAGGTCACATTCATCTGTCCTCTGCATGCAGGGCAGACGGCTGTCATTTTATTTATTTTTATGATTTTCTGCCATCGTAGTGTGTCATAACTTGATGGTAATCACTAGATGTTAATCACTAGTTGCTTGAGGTACGAGGTCAACGCGTGATCTCACTAGTGAAGTGAGTGTCACCTGCCAATGTGTATGATGTATCATCTTTTCAATGCGCGGAACTTTGATAACTGTGTCCGAATTATCAATTACATTACTATTTCTGACTTCCATCTCTGTACAGACCACCTGTGACAAGTAGAACAATGGTATTTACAGCCAGGATGTCGCAGTTGTGTAGTGTATGAATAACTGTTTCCCTGTGTCAGCTATCAAGTATCTTACATAACTTGTCATGTTTGCTACTTTTATGGTGTACTTTCTGTAATAATAGTGTAAGAGGTGTCATGAACTTTGATCTATCCTATGCCTAGATACCGTTCAATGGGGAGATTGAGAAATGCACTGGTCTACCAGCCCCTAGTTGACCTTGCAACAATGGAAGAAAGACACATTATACAGATGTATCATCTGAACCATCAGACCACCAGGGGACTGTGTATCCAGTTGGAGCTGGATCTCCTGCCAGCTGTAAGTAATCCCTATGCCATCCCTCTAACAGTACAGGTGTTGTCAGTGCTCCACTTCTTAGCCTCTGGCTCTTTTCAGGTGACAGTGGGCTTGGCAGCAGGTATGTCAGTCCATGTTTAGTTTTGTGTTGGAAGATGTACTGTCTGCTTTGCTGAAACATATGGACAGCTACATAAGGTTCCCATAACGTGCTGACTTACCCACTGTGAAGGCTGACTTCTATGATGTCGCACATATCCTTCATGTGATAGGGGCCATAGATGGCACCCACATTGCTTGGATCCCTCCCAGGATCAATGAACAAGTATTTAGGAAACAGAAAAAATATAATTCTATGAATGTGCAGGTGGTGTGTCTCGCTGATCAGTGCATATCCCAAGTGACGGCCAAGTTCCCTGGATCTGTGCATGACTCCTACATTCTGAGGAACTGCAATGTCCCACACATGATGGCACAACTACAGAGCGAGTGGGCTTGCATCATTGGTGAATCCATTCTTTTGTTGTTCAACAGTTAGTTATTCATTCTTCACAGATCACCTTATGCCACTCCTGGGCTGTAATGTGTGCAAATGTCTTTTACACATGACTATGGGTATCCTAACCTATCATGGCCGCTGACACCAGTGAAATATCCCAGGTCAGAAGGTGAAAATCACTATAATGAGGCCCATGGCAGGACAAGAAGGGTGACTGAATGCATGTTTGGCTTACTGAAAGTAAGATTCTGATGTCTGCACATCCCTGGAGGTTCCCTGCTCTACTCTCCACAAAAGGTCTGCCAGATAGTTGTTGCCTGCTGCATGCTACACAATTTGGCCCTGAGAAGACATGTTCCTTTACTGGAGGAGGAGGTGGCTGCTGTACCAGTAGTAGATGAAGGTGCATATGACAGTGATGAATATCGTGATGATGAGGATGATGTGCACTCAAGAAATCAGCTGATCCTCCAATTATTCCAATTACAGTCGGGTATGAATGCTAAAACGTATCTGAAACTGTTCTGATCTGCAGTGTGGCTGATGAGATGTCATTTAATGGTATTATGGCTACTGTGCAGATGATGATTGACTTCTTTGTACACAATGAGAAAATGAGGGATATGATGTGCACATTCAGCACAAGTGTTGCAGTACAAATTGTCCTACTAACATGTCTATGTGAAGTGCTGCACTACCTTGTGAGACAACTTTTATTGGAAACAGTTTACATTCTTTTCACATGGCTTTACCATTTGGACTTATTGACAGAAGCATATTGTCAGTTGTAAGGCTCTCACTCACAGAACTCCCAGCCCAGGATGTTAGGAAGCAGTCATTGCAATTGTAATTTTGGATACTGTTTGGATGTGTCAGCTGTGAGGTACTGACATATGTTATAGTGTGGGAGATGTCATGTACTGTAGGAAATGTTCCATTTGTTCACATTGAGTAATTAAAATCCCATTTTGTAAGTTTGTAAGAGTACAGCATGTTTAGTGGCCACCTACATTGAGATCCTAATGTGTCTATTCTCACTGTCTTTCACTATTTACAGGTACTGTTGTGTTAACTCAGTTTCCTGCCTCATCTGCTGGCTGCCTTTGGAGAAGAAATTAGATCCTGTGTAAGGAACACCTTATTTTTTTAGCACTTTCCTTCACTTTCCATCCTCTTCCATGACATACATTCGTCTGACGTTTTTTGACATTTTGATTTTGGAGTACAACCATTGGTATGTCACTCAACAAGAACATGTAAATAGTATATGTGCTCAATGGTGTTTATTCTAACAATATAGTTGAAAGTGGAGAAGAGTTAGGTCAGGACTGACATTGCAGGGTAGGTCCCATGTTGGGCAGGGTCTGATGTTAACGTCCTCCAACCAAGCTAGTAGGCATCCACTACTGGGCAGGGGTCTGTGGGTCTCAGGTATCCTGCAATTGGCGGTATGTGTCCAAATCCATGGGCTGGTGACTAGCAATGTGACTGGTAGTACATTGCCTAGTGTGTAGGACTGTTCCCTGTGTGTGTGTTATGTACGCCAACAGTGGTGTTGTTGGCACCATTGAGCAAGTGTACTCTTTGTCTCTCTCCCCCCCTTTTTGTTTTGTCACCCTGTCCTTATGTGCATTAGCATCATCTGGCGGAGGAGCAGATGCACCGGCGACGGAGGGAGCTGCATCCCACAGGTCCCAGGAGGCCGAATCCACTGACGGTGAGGGCACCAGTAGGACGGAGGGTGAGGGGAGCACCACGGCGAAGACTGGAGTGGACAGTTTGAACATTGGAACCTCCTCCAATGGAAGCTTCCTGGTAGTGCGGACACCTCTGTGCCCACCCCAACTACAGGTACAGCTGCCAGCCCCATACCATCACCGCCCTCCCAGCAGCCCCTCAGTAAGTTTCCTTTGCCCGCTCACCCAGGAGGGTGGGCATCTCCTCCGCCCCAGGCACCTCAGGACCTGCCTCAGTTAGACCTGCTGCCCTGAGTGAGGAGGGTATTGACGTCCTGCGATCCATCTCTGTTGGGCAGTCAACCATTGTGAATGCCATCCAGGGGCTGGCAGCCCAAATGCAACAGACCAATGCATTCCTGGAGGGCATTCACACTGGCATGGCGGCCCAAAAGAGATCAATCCAGGCTCTGGCCTCCTCTCTGATGGCAGCCATTGTCCCTGTTTCTAGCCTCCCCCCTCCAACTTCCTCTACCCAATCCCATTCCCCTCAACCCCAACCTATCCCAAGCACACAGGCAGACCAGCATGCACACAAGACAACACACAGGAGTGGCTCAGGCAAACACAAGCACCACACATCATTCCATAGGAACTCACACAAACAATATCCAGATGCAGACATACCAACATCCACTACCTCCACTGTGTCCCCCCTCGTCATCGTCCACCTCCCTCCCATTTGCTTCTCCACTCACACCTGCATACACTACATCCTCATCCACTACCACCATCACCCTCAAGCCTATCACTACACGCCCTTCACTAGCAGTTACCACCCCCACATCCAAGCACACGTCCCCTGTGCCCTCTCCCACTGTGTTTATGCCCCCTCCTCCCAAAGTACACAAATGCAAGCACTCAGACACCCAACAGCCATCCACCTCACAACAGCATCCAGCCCATGCACCTGCACCCAAACACAGCAGACTGACACCTCCTACAACCACTTCCTCCTCCTCCACTTCCAAACCTTCACCCTCTTCCCACCCCAATGTCCCTAAGAAGCTTTTCCTCTCCACCGTTGACCTCTTCCCTACCACTCCCCCCATACTTCACGTCAGGCCAGGGTGGTCAGAACCCAGGCGAGCGCCTCAGCCACCCAGTCCACGGCCACAGTAGTGTTGACAGCTACTCCAGGTGGGAGAGGATCCCGGGCACCAGGCAGCCACACTGAACGGGGGCCTGAACCAGGTGCTGCAAGGAAGCTAAGGAGGCACCACCAGCTGCATCAAGGAAGAGCAAGGAGGTACCCCCAGCTGCTTCAAGGAAGGTCAAGGAGGCACCCCCAGCTGCTACAGGGAAGGGCAAGGAAGCACCCCCAGCTTCTACAGGGAAGGGCAAGGAGGCACCCCCAACTGCTACAGGGAAGGGCAAGAAGCAATCCCTGGCTGCTGACAGGAAGGGCAAGGGGCCTGCACCAGAAGGCAGGAAGGACAGGAGGCCTGGTGCTGGGACTCATTCGGAGCCCCCACCACTAACCATGGTGGTTCAGCCATACGAGGCTGCTAGGGAAGCGCTGAAGCCTCCCCCCACCACTGCCAGCACTGCCACCAGTACCACCACCAGCATCACCACCAGCACCACTGCCAGCAGCAGCAGCCCCAGTGGGCAGCTGTCCGAGGCTGCAGGGGAAGGGCTGGAGCCTCCACCCACCAGCACCAACACCAGCACCACTGCCAGCAGCAGCAGCCCCAGTGGGCAGCCGTCCGAGGTTGCAGAGGAAGGGCTGGAGCCTTCCCACACCAATGCCAGCACCGCCACCAGCATCACTGCCAGCAGCAGCAGCCCCAGTGGGCAGCCATCCGAGGCTGCAGGGGAAGGGCTGGAGCCTCCCCCCACCACTGCCAGCACCGCCACCAGCACCACTGCCAACAGCAGCAGCCCCAGTGGGCAGCCTTCTGAGGCTGCAGGGGAAGGGCTGGAGCCTCCCCCCACCACCACCAGGACCGCCATCAACACCACTGCCACCACTGAGCACCCGTCACCGCCGGCAGATAGTGTGTAGTCCTGCATCCATGGGCTGCTATGCGGCCTGGCCCCTGCACATCCTGTGGGTCTGACACCCAGGTGAGAGACTGTGACCTTGCCCTCCCCAAGATCTGCATCACAGGGCACAATCCCCCCCACCCAGAACCAGTGGAAGAAGCCATCCACTCACCGCATCCTCCACAGGATGAAGCACACTGGGCACAATTCCCCCTCCAGAACCAGTGGAGAACCAATCCTCCACAGGATGAAACTCACTGGGCACAATGCCCCCTCCAGAACCAGTGGAAGAAGCCATCCACTCCCCCTATCCTCCACAGGATGAAGCACACTGGGCATAATGCACCCTCCAGAACCAGTGGAGAAGCCATCCACTCACCCCATCCTCCACAGGATGAAGCTCACTGGGCACAATGCCCCCTCCAGAACCAGTAGAAGTAGCCACCCACCTGAGAGACTGTGGCCTTGCACTCCCCAGGACCAAGCAGTGGACAAACCACCCACTTGAGAGGCTGTGGCCTTGCACTCCCCAGGACCAAGCAGTGGGCAAACCACCCACTTGAGAGACTGTGGCCTTGCACTCCCAATGACAGCGCACAGGGCATGTTGCCCCCTCCAGGACCTGTGGTGTTGTACCATCTCCTGGCTGACGTGCCATCCCATTCCCCATCCCCCTGAGGTGCCTGTCTATTTTTGACCTGATGCCCCTGTGGTGTTCTCTCTGTGTTGTTGCAGGAGTGAGGTGGGGCCTTGGCCTATGTGTTGTGGCCTTGTGGCCTTGTGGCCCACAAACGTTGAGGACTGGGAAGTGTACCTACATTTGTAAATATGTATATACGTTTGGATTTTAATGCACCTATTCAAAGCATTTACCTACATTTGTAAATATGTATATACGTTTGGATTTTAATGCACCTATTCATAGCATTTTATCATATTACACTCACTTTATTCAAATCATTTTGTCCTTGCATTATTCCTGAGGGGGACAGGGTTGATGTGTTATGTTGCTGCTTCTGGTTGTGTGTGTGGTGTTTGGGGTGGGGGTATGTGTGTTGCGTGTGTGTGTGTGTGTGTCACTCTCTTTTTTCTCCCCCTTCCTTGTGTGCTATGTGGAAGTACTCACTGTGGTCGTCTTCGCCGGCGTTGGTGTTCATAATGTAGCAGAAGGTAGACGAGCATGGGAAAAATTTGCAACTCAGGCTCCATGGTGTCGTGGTTCTTACCTGAGTCTCCAGAGATGAGTCCTTTGACTTCTGAGTTCTGTTTTCGCCAG
This sequence comes from Pleurodeles waltl, assembly GCF_031143425.1. NCBI lineage: Eukaryota > Metazoa > Chordata > Amphibia > Caudata > Salamandridae > Pleurodeles > Pleurodeles waltl. The sequence continues at coordinate 354,717,827 of NC_090438.1, forward strand.
GCTTTTGATGTTGTTGGTACCACCCGAAAAAGGTGGTGGATAGGCCGATCATAATAGAGTGGGCGGTACATTGTCTTCCGTCTGGCTGTTGACGGTTACCACCATGGTGCTTGTTGATTCCGCCCTGGCGGTCGTGTGTTAAAGTGTCTGTCTGTCTGAGCGGTTTTCGCTGTGGTCATGATTCCATTTTTGTTACTGCCGGACTGTTGGCAGTATTACCGCCACTTTTTCACCGACCGCCAGGGTTGTATTGAGGGCCAAGATGTACTTACCAGACACAAGCCAACAAATCCCTGCACCAATGCACACACCACACCCCCAGAGTGAAAAGCTGCACAACGGCTCAATTTAGCACCAACAGCTCTGTTGGACACTCAAACGTAATAATAAGAAATATTATACAATGTCCAAACATGGCCATAGGCCAGTCCATAAACAAGTCCCGTAAGGGCAAATATAGGCTACACTTGACTACTACGATGGCAAAGGAAACTCCACTGAGAAGGGGCATCAACAAGGTAGCCAGGCACCTCAGGGAACAGGAGCAGGGGATGGCGGGGTGGTGAGTCAGGTCTTGAACGGGGGTCTTGGGCTTAGGTTTAGGAGGTGGAGGTGGAGAGGGATTAGGCTTGCCCTTGGAAGGAGGGGGAGTGGGCCTGGACCGGGGGGTGGCAGAGGGACCTGGGGCAACACAGGGCTTCTTCCTCCCTGGGGAAGGGGCACGGGAATGGGAAGGGCGGACTGGGGAGGACTTTGACGAGGAAGGAGTGGACTGGGCTAGGGCATGGGAACATTTAGGGACAAGATGGGATGGGGCATTGGGTTCAAACAGGTCAACACAGGAGAGGAAAAGCTTCTTAGATGCAGTTGGAGGGGATTTGAAGCCAGGTCTGGGAGTGGGGGCTGTGGGAGTGGCGGTACGATGTGTAGGTGTGCTGGACGTGGATGCAGGTGCGTGTTTAGTCTGCTTATGTATGGTGGATGTGTGTGGTGTGGATGAGTGTGAGAGTTTGAGTGTTTCTGGAGGAGGGGGTGGACAAAATAGGAGAAGACAGGCTGCCAGTGTATATGGATGTTGTGTGGGTGCCTACAGGTCAGGTGAGTGTGCTGCAAGTATATGTGAATGTAGTCATGGTGAGTGCAGGTGTGGTGTCTGGGGTGCATGACGGTATGTCAGCTGTTGTGATGACTGCAATAATGAGGGTAGCAGCAGTGACTGAGGGTGCAGTGCATGTGGGTGGGCATGGTGAGGTGACAGACAGGGAGGCGGGGAGGCTGACACAGTGGAGGAGGTGGATGTTCTTGTGTGTGCTTTGATATGTTGGGTGTGTGCCTCCCTGTGGTGGGAAGTGTGGTGCTTGTGTTTCTCAGTGTGCTTCTTGTGTGTTGATCTGTGTGCATGGCTGTCTGTATGTGTGTTTGGCATGGGTGAAGGGAGTGGGGTGCTGGAAGGGGTAGAGGTGGTGGGAGGGGGGCAGAAAGACCAGGGACACTGGCTGCCGTCCAAGAGGAGGCTAGAGCCTGAAAAGATCTCTCTAGGCCAGACATGGCACTGTGAATGCCTTCCAGGTATGCACTGCCTTGCTGCATCTGGGATGCTAGCACCTGGATGGCATTCACAATGGTTGTCTGCCCTACAGAGATGGTTCTCAGCAGGTCAATAGCCTCCTCCGTGAGGGCAACAGGGCTGACTGGGGCAGGGGATGAGGTGCCTGGGGCGAAGGAGACGCCCACCCTCCTGGGTGAGCGGACACGGGAAACTCGGTGGGGAGCAACTGGGAGGGCAGTGATGGTATGGGGGTGGCGGGAGATGACAAAGAATGGGTGGGCCCAGTAGGGTCTGCCACCACCAGGGAGCTGTCATCGGAGTTGGTATCGGAGTCACCACCTCCAGTGGTAGTTGCCTCTCCCATGGTGCTCCCCTCACCCTCCAACCCACTGGCCCCTTTGGCATCCATGGATTCTACCTCCTGGGAACCATGGGCTGCAGCATCCCCACTCAACGATGCCACAGCCCCCTCGCCAGATGATGCTAATGTACACAGGGACACAAGAGCACAGGGGTGGGGAAACAAAACAAGATAGAAGTATGTCAATTCCAGGAAATATGTATATGTTGGGACACATATACTCCCACCCAGCTCAGCCACAAACCCTCAGCAGACACAACACATGTTATTAATGTGCCCCTGACTGGTAGGCATGACCCCACAGTACACTACATTCCCATCCTTACCCACTACTCTTATACACTTTGTGAAGTGAACCAATGACAGAGGATGCCAAGCCAACACATCTGAAAGTTCATGAGGCAACATTGAATAAAATGGGCCAAACAGGGGACTCCTCACAGGCCTACAGACCCAGCCACAACTAGCTATGACACTATCCCATGGACGTGGAGGGGGGCAGGACTGCAGGGATACACCTGTCTATGTGCCTGGCACTACTATGCATGCACCCCTTAGTATCTAACTCCATTCATCATAGTGGCATCACAACTGTGTTGGTACTCACCCCCTTGTGGCGGCTGTGCTGCCTTCAAGCGCAACATCCAAATCCAGATAGGCCACCTCCAGAATGTTGGTCATTAGGGGTTCAGGGTCCGACGGGCACCCCTCCCTTGTTGGGAGCACCTCAAGTCCTCCCACCGCTTCTTGCAGTGCGTGCTCCATCAGTTGTAGTCCGCCAGGGTCCGCACTTCCTTGGCGATGGCTTGCCACAGTACCCTCTTCTGATGGGTGCTGACCTGCATGGGATGCACCGAGTAAAGAAACAGACGTCAGTGTGGGTGCCCCATACACAAATGCCATGCCCGTTCAAACTGACATGGCCCATGGAGACATACATTTGGACAACTTTCAAGCCAAAAACTGCCAGACACACTACGGGTGAGAATGCACACAGCGAACACAAATACATACAGATATCCGACACATTCACACACATCTAAGGAGGACAAATATCAACTCACCTGCTCCTCTGGTCGCCCATACAGCTTGGCATACAGGGGTAGGACCCTGTCCACCAGCTTCTCCAGCTCCTCTGCAGTGAAGGACGGGGCCCGTTCCCCATGTGACACGTGCCATCTCAGGGACCAGATTCAGGACACAGCAGCACATGCATTGGAGTTCTTCCCTTCTCGTAGTGCAGGAATCAAGTGTCAAGGGCCAGTCAAAATGGTGGTAGATACTGCAATGGTGTGCACCGTCACCGCCGGCGGGGATCATGATTGGCCCAGGTTCCCCATTGACAACCATGTCCAATGATCAGATGCACAGCGGTGAACACTGCCTACCACCATGACGAGTTACGCCAGCGGAATAAAGTCACTTCCACACTACACTACCTAGATGGCAGGAGGCTGCCATTTTGCATCCACCACGTCTCCATACCCTGGCTGGGGGCCTCATCCATGGCCCCATTCCCTCTCCCCTTCGTCAAGTACTGACATGAGTACTGGTCCCCCACATGTAATCATGGTGGGAAGTGTGTCTACGCTTTGGTGCCATTATGACTGAGACACCTCACCACACATTAGCCTAACAGGATTACTTCATTCTTTGTGTTTGTGTGCGTTACATATGTGTCGCATTGAAAACATGAAGTGTGTCACCATGTGATGCAAGTGTTTGTCAAAACTCAAGATGTGTTCCTTTATCACCCATAGGTACAGACCCATCTGACGAGGCAGAGTCCCATCTGTTTACAGACCCCTGGTAGACCCCTGGTAGATCTGGCCACCATGGAGGAACATCACATCATCATAACTTATCGACTTAATCAAAGTTCAATCCTTGACCTATGTGCCGAAATGGATCCTGTTCTGAAGCCAGCTAATAGTAATCACCATGCTATACCTACAACTGTGCAGGTACTGTTTGTGCTCCAGTTTTTGCCAAAACAGCCTCATTTCAAGTGACAGTGGGCCTGACAGCTGGGGTATCTCAGCCAATGTTCAGCCACATCCTGTCCAATTTCCTGAATGCATTTGTTCAAGACTTGCAAAGTTATGTCCAGTTTCCCCAAAGGGCTTATTTTAGCGCCATCAAATCTGGATTCTATGCCGTTGCAAATATCCCCCATGTGATAGGTGCTTTTGATGGTACCCACATAGCCCTCATAACCCCAAGAGTAAATGAACAGGTGTATCGGAATCGTAGAAACTATCACTCCAAGAATGTCCATTTGGTGTGTACTGCTGACCAGTACATGTCAATGCAAGGTTCCTAGGATTAGTCCATGATTCATTTGTCCTGAGAAACAGCAGTGTGCCACACATGATGGGACAGGTACAGGGGGACAGAGCTTGGCTCATAGGTGAGTGTATATGACACTGGATCAGTTACATAGCTGCAGGCCAGGTTGTATGCAAGTAAATTGTGTGTGTTTCAAACCTCTTTCACCCACTTTTGTAGGGGATTCTGGCTACCCCAACATGCAATGGCTCCTGACACCTGTGAAGAATCCCAGGACAGATGCAGAAAGGAATTATAGTGAGGCACATGGTCATACTAGGAGGGTGATTGAGCGGACCATAGGACACCTGAAAGCAATATTTTGTTGTCTCCATCTTCCTGGAGGATCCCTGTGCTATGTCTCTGACAAGGTGTGTAAGATAGTGGAGGCCGGCTGCATGCTGCAGATCTTGGCTTTAAGGAAAGCTATCCCACTTCTGGAAGTGGAGGATGCTGTCCAACCAGCCCTCCCACCTCAGAGAAGGGATGAGAGTGATGGTGATGAAGAGGGGAAGACATCACCTCCAGGACCCAGCTAATCCGGCTATACTTCCAGTGACTCTCAGGTACATTTCCAATGATGCTGATGGCTTCACTGCAGTATTTCAGGCTGACTCATGTAGAAAGTAGTGTTATAAGGGTACTGTAAGTACCAATGATAATGCAAAATCATGACTAAAGTGGCAGATGCCAGTTACCGCAATGGAATGAACAATGTGACATACTTCAGCATTATGATGGCAACTGGCTAATGAATTCACATTCACAATTGATAGCTCATATTGATTAAGGACAGATATTGTGAGTGCACATGTATATTTATTCCAAGTCAAAACATCCATGAGGGTTGGGACAGTGGAAGGGAGTGGGAACATGGTGAACAACATACTCAGGTACATATGCTCAGCTGTTGGTTTCACGGGGTATCGTCCATGGGGTAATTGGAAGATTATGAGATGGCAGTGGCATGTCAACGAGGTAGCTCAGTGGCACACAAGGGAGACAGTTCACGACAGAGTCACTTCCTGGCACTGGGCTTGGTCTTGGCTGGTGTTTCAGAGGAATGTCTGGGTCTGAGGGCACATTTACGAGGGTGAAGCTGGGCTGCAGGGGTTGGGGTGCTGGTGTCCTGTGAGTCCTCTGGCAGTGACACTAGTCCAGTAGCTGCTGTAGATGTAGATGGCAGGGCAGTGTCCTGGCTAGTGTAAGGTGCCTGCAGCTGGTTGGATGACTCAGGCTGGATGTTTGTCTGGTGCTGCAGCACCCCTGTAATGGAGGCCATGGTGGCATTGAGCTGTTTCCATTGTTCCATGGCCTCTTGGTGGTGTGCTTCGTGCAGCCTCTGATTCTGCTCCAAGGTGGCCAGGATCTGCGGGATCTGGCCCATCCTGTTCTGGGAATGGTGGTATGCACCCAGGACCTCAGAAATCTCCTCCTGGACAGCAGCATCCCTCTTTGGGCCACCCCCCTGGGCCACTGATGCCCTCCCACTGGCCCTAGCCCCCTATGCCTGTGTCCCCTGCACAGGTCTGACAGTCCCACTTGCAGTTGGCCCTTCATCATCCTGCCTGCTGGTGGGTGGAGACTCGGGCCTCTGTACATGTTGTCAGCCTGTCCATGGCCTGGTGACACTGGTGTGGGGTCATTTGGCCAGAGCTGATGGTGGTAGCCGAGTGGTAGGGGTGTCAGTGGTGTCCTGGGTGGGGCTTATTGAGGGTGACTGTCCAGGGCTGTGGGATGGGCCAGGGATTTCCTCTGTGTCCAGACATCCCTCTGCACTCGCCTTTGTCTTCAGGAGGAGGACTGGCACTCCTTGACGTCTCTCTCCGGGTGGCATGGGTGGTGGTGTCTGTGTATGAGAGAATAGAGATGTGGGTGTCCTGCACTTTCTTGTCAAATGCAGCACTGGTTAGCGGTAATTGGGGGTTGAAGTCCCATGTAGTGGCATGCAAGGTCCCTTTGTGTACATTTTGATGCATTTATTGAGGGGGATGGTGGTGCATTGTAGGTGTTGTAATGCTACTGGGATTACATGCATAGGTTGGTGACTGTGCACAGAGGGCTGGATGGTGCTTTGTATGGGGGATTGTGGGCATGCAGGTGACTTGGATGTGAGTGTGTGGGTGTTGTGGACTGGATGGGGAATGGGGAATGGGGTCCTGGTGGTAGTGAGAGGGATGGGGTGATACATGTATTATAGATGTGATGACTTTTAAGGTAATGTAGTAGACTTACCCGAGTCGAGACCTCCAGTGAGTCCAGGGAATCCCTCTGGGTGCAGGATAGCCAGGACTTTCTCCTCCCAGTTGGTGTATTCAGGGGGAGAAGATGGGGGACCACCACCAGTCTTCTGCACGGCGATGTTGTGCGTGGATGCCTTGGACTGAGCCTTCCCGCGCAGATCGTTCCATCTCTTCCTGATGTCATCCCTTGTACAAGGATGGTTTCCCATGGCGTTGATGTTGTTGACTATCCTCTGCCATAGCTTAATTTTCCTGGCCAAGGGTGTCTGCTGCCCCTGTGCCCTGAATAGTTGTGGCTCAACTCTGAGTATTTCATCCACCATGGTCCTTAGCTCCCTGTCTGTGAAGCGGGGGTGCTTAGGGGGTACCATTGTGTGTGTTGTGAGTGGTGTGTTGTAGGTGTATTGGTGAGGGTGCTTTTGTGTGGTTTGGTGTGTGGCTTGTGATGATGTTTGAGCAATGTATGTGTTTTGGTGGTATTTTTGTGTATGTGACTTGTGTGATGGTGAGTTCAGTGTATGCATGTTGTGTTTTCAATATCTGTTGTGCTATTGGCATTGCAAAGGATTGTGGGGTATGTATGTGTGTGTTTTAAAGTGTTGTGAATGTGTGTTAGTTGTGTGCTTTTTTAACTTGCCAATGTGGGCATTTGTTGTTGGCCGGTCCCATTGCTGGCCATGGGGGTCCGTACCTCCAATGGTCGTTCGACATTCACCGTCTGCTGAGCTTATTTTCGCATCATTATTTGGTGGGCAGGTGATTTGCCTCCATGGTGGTGGCGGGGTGGGGTGTACTGGCTTTCCGCCATTGTTGGCCCTTGCGGTGGGTGGAGGTTGCAAGATTTTTGGAGGTTTGTCTTTTTGGCATCATTACACAGCGGTATGTGGGACACCACCACTGGTGGTGTTTTGTTCACCGTCAGCACGGCGGTCGGCGGTGATTGCCGCCAAGTTCATAATGAGGGCCTTAGTCTTTTTCTTGAAGATTTTTCTCACCAGGATGAAGTCACCAATCCGATCTTCCTGGAGCCCTCTTCAGATACGTGTCACAGGAGAACTCAGTGAATAATTCTACCTTTGGACTTTTTTTCAGGACAGAAATCTTCAAATTGGATCCAACATCCCTGGAGCCCTCCTCGGATACGTAGCGCAGGAAGTCCCAGTCAACTTTTTACGTTCGGACGTTGTCAGTTTTTTGGAGCTTTTTCCCTCTGACATCAGACGACCCTCCACAGCAAGCCGATTTTGAGTAGACATCGTCCGATTGCCTTTCCAGGAGCCTCCAGTGAAATCCTGGAAGTCTGGGGCTCTGGAGCTTTTCAGCTTGGACAAACCTGCAAGTCAGGCCGGGTCACAGTCGATGTAACCCGGCTTAACTTACAACATTGGGTCGGTCTATTTATGAAGCTTTTTTTAAAAAAAGTTCTCCAATCTTCTCCAAACTTCTGGATCATCTTTCAGTTGGTCTTTGAAGGTATTGTAGGAGTCCACAGCTCACCCCAAGGTTCCAGAATCTCTGAGTTGCTCCTTGAGGGCTAGGACTCTAACTCCCAGAATGAACCTGGCTCCAACTCATAAATGACCACTGGACAGTGGTCAGCTGGTCAGTTTCTGCAGGACACTCTGGTGAGCTGTTTTCTACCTATTGCAAACAGGGAGTCTCTTCTTGAACCAGTTGAAGCCAGACAAAGTCCTTTTTGTCAAGTGTGCAGCTGGTGCAGGTCTTCAGAGTGCAGTTTCCATGTGCAGGTCAGGGGTCCAGCAGGGCAGTCCTTCTTCTTCTTGTCTTATTCCTGGTAGGGATCTGAGGTGTGGGTGCAGCTCTACCATATTTATCCTTGCTCCTGAGGTGGAAAGCAGGGGGGTCAACTGTCCAACCACAGGCAGGCCTCTACCCTCTTGGATAACCACTTCCTGGGAAGTATGTCAAAAGTAAATCCTGGGGAGCAACATTCTTTAAAAATCCAAAATGGCTGAATCTGAATTTTGGAGGTTAGGTCTTGTGGATGTCCTGAGCTGCTCCAAATGTCGTTCCCTCCTTTAAAGACCAGTGTGGTTGCTCCCCCCATCCTGTTTCATCATCCGCTGAGGCAGATCTCCTCTCCCAGGCACTTTCTTTGTCTTCAGCCCAGGCCACTTCACACTGTATCATGCAGCCTGGCCAGGCTGCCAGAGGCTGGCCAATCAGAGAAGGGCGCTACAGAGCTGAAGTTGGCAACTTTCGGGTAGAGTTTTAAAACTCTTTTCCTGAGCTAGTTATATTAAATTCTAAATGGCACATTATTGGATTTCTAATAACAATCAGTTTGATACCAAACCTGAATTAGTTAGCTCCTTTTGGGACTTTGTTAATTAAAAATAAAGTTTCCCAATTTTATCCTATGAAGCCGATTCACTACAATGAGGGAACAACAAATATGGCTATTTTTCCTCACCAGGGCCTATAAAACATATTTTATAAGGTCCCTGCTTATACTTACACTGCACCCAACCCTGGGGGCACGTAGGGCACACCTTAGGGGTGACATATGTAAAAATGAGGTAGTTCAAAACTTTGGAAGTACTTTTAATTCCAAAGTCAAATTTGGAGGTAACTTTAATTTAAAAGCAGCCAGCACGGCATGCCGGCCTTTAAAATGGCACTAGGCATTTCAGCAGTGCTGTGGTCCCTAAACCTACATGCCCTACCATTTACTAGGGACTTATAGGTAGGTTGAAACTGCCATTTATATTTAGCCTAATTTGCATATCCACTTTACACAGAGCACTGGCCCTGGGACTGGTTAGCAGTACCCAGGGCACAGCCAAGAGTCAGTAACCACAAGTATCTGTTCAAAATGTTTGGGGGTGACCAGGGCAAAAAGGAGGACTTTCCTACACTTACCAATTCTTTGTTTTCTCTCTCCAAGACACCTACGCACCACAGCACTGTGACTCGCACATTTACCCCGCCTTTGCTGCAGCTGCACCATAGGCCGCTTGTTCTCCAATACCACCACCAAGACTTGGAATGCCCTACCGATACACCTCATAGCAGCACCCTCCCTGACAGAGTTCCAAAAAAAACCTCATGACCTGGCTCTTAGACGGACACAAAGCACCTAAGCGCCCAGAGAACTTGAGGGGTGACAGTGTTTGCTCTACAAATGAACTCACTGAAAGATCACTGTAAAGTCACAGTATATATCTCAAATATTTTAAAAAGTCCAGCAAGAAGAGAGCCAGGTTAAACATGAGGAGGCATGTCACCAAGAGAGAAAAAAAGAAGAATTAGTAAGTGTAGGAAAGTCCTCCTTTTTGCCCTGGAGTAGTGAAAAAATCATTTGAGAGTTTGTTACTACCAGGACATAAAAACATTTTAAAAAGTGCATGTCCAGTTTTCTAAATACGATGAACCCTACCCAAGGGACTGTTTTGGGCCTATGCTAGGGGTGACATATGTATAAAAAGGAATGTTAGGCCTGACAAATAGTTTGCTTGGCCAGGTCTAATTGGCAGTTGTATACTGCACACTACAGACTACAATAACAAGCATGAGAAATTATTAAAACGCTACTTAACTGGGTGGAATAATTACTGCTGCAGGCCAAAGAGTAACATTTAATTTATATGCTTAGGATACATGCAGTACCACTTGACTAGAGACTTACAAATAAATAAGATGTGCTAATTGGACATAAGCAAATTTTACCATTTTTAAAAGAGAGAGTCACGCACTTTAGCACTGGTCAGCAGTGGTAAAGTGAGAAAAGTCATAATGTCACCCCAAAAAAATCAGAAAAGATGGGGGTAAAGGAAACAGGTTTGTGGGAATACCACACCTAATATGTCAGATCTAACATGTCACCCCACCTGAAAGTAACAAGAAATACCCACCCTTGAGGGAGTTCTCATCACTAAGACAGAAGAATCTGTAAAGACCATCAACTTTGGAATAGCCTGTCCCAGAACGATGTTCCACCATAAAGTCCATTCCCTATAGGAGAAGGACCACCTAAAAAGTTTAGGGTTATTATCCTTCATTTACAATAGCCGTCCAAGGGGTATGGGATATGTTTGATCCAAGATGTCAGTTCCACATAAGTATGATCCTAACTTCTTCAGCACCCAGACTACTACAAAGGCTTCTTTCCAAATTGCACTCCACCTCCGTTCTCTTAGAAGTAGACTCCTGCTGATGAAGTCAGCTTGCTGCTGCAGGACCTGAAGCACCTCCTAGAGGTGGAACAGGTGGCTTTCCCAGCTATAATTGAAGACTGAAACATCGCCCAGGTAGGCAGCACTGAAAGCCTCCACCCCAGCCAGCACCCTGCTACCAACCTCTGCAGGTGTCAGGAGCATTGTTCAATGCAAGGGATTCACTGTAATCTGGAAGGGGTCCTCTGTGCTAAAGAATGCAGGCTGTGATTTTGTTTCCTTGGATAGGGCAAACTGATGATACCCAGAATCAAATCAAAGTACAGGAACTTGGCAGATTCCAACCTAGCTATAAGCTCATCACCTAGGGGATTGGGTTAGCATCACTCTTGGTGACCTAGTTGTGCCCTCCTTAGGTCACAGAGATCAGGAGTTCTGGGGCAGCAACTGGTGGAGGGCTTTGATTACAAGAACCACTGAGCTGGATCAATTGCTGTTGCAAGATCCTTAAGGGGTTACTGGGAGTTTTGAGGTTCACCAGGTAAGTGACCTTCCCTTTTCACTTCTTTACCTCATAGGGCCCAGGCCATTGGTCCTGTAGAACCTGGGGGTTCACTGGCTCCATCACCCACACTTGCCAGAGCAATAACATCCTGACCGGATTCCAGATTCTCAGTAGCCTTATTCTAGAAGCACTCCATCCGAATCATGAGAGCCAATATGTAGCTGGATACATCCTAGAGAGGGACGGGGTTTATGGACACTTGTTTTTGCTCCTCTTGTGCAAGGCTGAGAGGTCCTCTGACAGAGCGGCCATACAAGTGCTCAAAGGGACCCAACTCAACTCCTTTCTGTGGGACTTCCCTGTATACAAAACAGGCATGGCAAGCTGGCATCCGACTTCCATCTCAAGGGCTCTGACAGGGCCATAATTTTGCCATTGGGTACATTGTTGAACCACTCATGACATCTTTGATAATATAATTGTTAATATCAATGTATTATTTGCAGTAAAGTTATTGAGGAGAAACTACGAATGTCGAGGATGCAAGGTACAGCTACGTTAGGGCACAAATTATATTTACTCCAGATAACTCTAACTATAACAGCAGAACTTCTATGGTTTTGTACGTTTAAAATGTGAGCCTAACTACAACATCCCTGTAGCAATTCATTTTTTAACTCTTTTTCCTAACTATAAGGTTTTTTTTCAATGAATTTCTAAGTTTTTTTATGTTGTTTCCTAACTATACCATACCTGTAGCCTTTGTTTTTTAAGTGTATTTCTAAGGATTTTTTTATGTTTTACCTAACTGTAACCACTAACATTTGACAGTGAGTGTGTGAGTGAGTGCATAGGTGTCTCAGTAAGTCAGTGAGTGGGTGTGTGAGTTGGTGCATGAGTGTCTGGTGGGTGTGTGAGGGTCTGAGTAGGGTTGTGAGTGGGTGCACAAGGGTTTGAGTGGGTCTGTCAGTGGGTGAATGAGTTTCTGAGTGGGTCTGTGAGTGGCTGTGTAAGGGTCTAAGTGGGTATGAAAGAGGTTGAGAGAGAGTGAGAGGGAGAGAGATAGAGAGTTTTTCAAGCTTAGATGTATGATATATTTAGAATGAGATATTTATGCACAATTGAAAAGAAGAATGTATTTGTCATTTAAAAATAGTGAGATCACCTTTCAGTATGAGCCGTAAACATTTGCAAGTGAAATAAAATTAAAGGAGGGAAATGACTACAGATGCACCTGGAGTCAAACCCTGAACTGTCAGTGCGAAGGTCCCTTACCTTTACCGTTATGCGACATTTATTTTTTTCCCAATGATTATTTTCTTTGCCCTTTATGGGCTATCTGGGACAACGGGGGATGCATTCCCCACAGCCCCACCCCATTTTTTTTTTTTTTTTTTAATGTGGTGGCCCTTTACAGGCTATCTGGGGCCGTAGGGGGAGCCTCAAGGCCTCCTATTGTGGTCCCATTCTTCCAGTAACCAAGGAGCTGCTTTAATTAGCAGCTCTGAGCTCTGTGGTTGCTGGAGCAATGCTTTCATCTCTGTTCCCTGCATACATATCTGATGCAGGGAAAAGAGATACTAACTCCACTTTATGACAGTGGGACCTATTTGACAGGTCAGAAAGTAGAGTGTTTGCTGTGACTTGGCTGCAATTTAAACTTTGCACCTAAATCCTGCCTCAGGTGTGTATTGCCCTACAAGTGGTGCCCATCCAGTCCTGGGTCCTTGGAAGTCATGCTAAATGCACCCAAACAGCTTAAAACCAAAACTTGGAACTTAAAAACTTTTCAGCCAAAAAGTGCCCTGAGAACCAAGAGGAGACTGGGACCTACATGAACGCTGATCTGCCCATGGTGCCAGTCAGTCTGACTTTGCAGTAGCTCCTGCTAAGATGTTGGAGCCCATGTTGACATCATCCCACTGGAGATAGTCAATTTCTAAACAAACAAAAAAAGTTTGGATGTAGAAATTTTCACCCCAACTTTACCAGCAACTTCTCAATGATGATGTCTCCTCTTCAAACCCCATTGGTTGACGTGCCCTGCTAAACAGTACCTTCTCAAACACCTTTCTTTGACAACTCTTCTAAGTCCAAAGGAAAGCCAAGATGGGCCCAATCCACTCTCTATATACCCACTGCATTCCATAGTGGTTGGCCAAGAAATTGCCTCGGTCTCACACAACAAGATGTTTGCATTTGGCCCATTGATCTTTTAGCTGTTAGTTTTTACTAAAAAGTTTAAAAACACACAACTCCAGTTCTACTGATCGGATTTTTGTCATTTTGGTTAAATAATTTAGTAAATGTTACTCTTTTTTTGTGTTTTCCCTTCAACCTTAGCCAGAGAGTTCTTAATCGTGGCCCATTATGATCACCTAAAGATGACTCACTTCAAAGTAATAATATGAATACAGAGTCTGATGTTTTAATACAGAGGGAATCAGCCCACGTAAACCAAGGGGTGGGGTCAAAATGTACTAATCTCACACGAAACCTAACCTCAGTGGAAAGAGTTGTACTTTTCTACTATTTCCAATTCAACCAATCCAAACTTAATCACATTGGGTCAAGTGTTGGACTTTCAGGAAGATAGATTTATTGTTCCCACTTCAAATGTACCCACATTGAAGAAAGTATTGGATTTTACTGGTGGGGGGATATAGATCTACTTTTTCTACTCTGAGCTAAACCACATTGGAAAGTGTTGGGGGAGGGGAAGATGTATCATTCCCTCTCCACAACTGCATTTGAGAAAATGTTGGACTTTTGGGAGCAGGGAGAAGATTTACCATTCTCACTTTGCATTTAACCACGTTAGGGAAACGGTAAGACTTTGGATTGAGTGGGGTATATTTACTATTCACATTCTATTCTTAACCACATTTTATCACACAAAATTTCATTAAAAATACAATGAAAACAATCCTATTTTCTAGAAACATCTAAATCACATGGCAAAATAAAATAAAATATACGATAGAAATACCAAAAGATTAGTAAGCCTGAAAATACAAATATAAGTTTTTTACCAAATTTAAACATAAAAAGCAATACCTATATTAACCCCTTTGTCAGCCAAAGACATAACGGTTACGTCGTTGGCTGCGGCGCCAAGGACGTAACTGTTACGTACTTGGACTGGCTCACGGGGGAGCGCTAGCGCACCCTCCATGAACCTCACCTCAGCCCCCCCCAGTGCAGGGATGGAAGGGGAATCACCTATTTTTATTAGGCCAATCTGCCCCCAAGGGGGAAAGAAACCACTAGACACCAGGGATTTTTTTTTGCGCCAAATTCACGCAAGGGGAGCAACCCCTTAGGAAAGGGTCGCTCCCCCGGGGGGATAAATTTAATTTAGGCCATTTCTGCTCCCCTTGGGGGCAGATCGGCCTATTTCTAGTAGGCCAATGGGACAGAAACCACTTTGGCACTAGGGATTGGTGTGTGTGTTTTGTTTGGGGGCGCAGCCCTTTGGGCAAGGGTCCCTCCCCATGGGCGCACATTACTATTGGTCATATCTGCCCCCCCTTGGGGGGAGACCAGTCTACTTTTGGAAGGCCCATCTGCCCCCAAGGTGGGCAGAAAACCCACCAGAGACAAGGGAAGATTTTTTTTCAAAATAAGAGGGTGGGGGTATGGCCATCCCCCCACCCCAAAAAAAAAGGGGCCACCTTTTGTTTTTCCCACCAGTGGGCAGATAGGGCAATTACCCCCGATTAACACCCCAGGGGGGCAGAAAGTCTACTAGATGCCAGTGAATTAAAAAACTAAACAAACTGTGGGGTGGTGGCTACCAACCAGTATGGGCCTGGTTATGCCCCCACCCCAACTGAAGGGGGTAACAGTCTTTCAGCTCTCCCCCCACACACTAAAACATTTTGGGTTTTGGTTTCACATTTGGGCCATGAGAGCTTGGCTAACTCTCAAAATCGTCCCACTTGGGATGGTGAGGACTGCACTTTTTGGACTTTGGGATGCTGCCATGTAGAAAAATCCACAAGACCTAGACACATCTGAAAACTAAATATCTGGGTGATTACAGGGTGGTGTGCTTCACATGCACCCCACACCGTTTTCTTACCCACAATGCCCTGCAAACCTCCAACTTTGCTGAAAATCACACATTTTTCCCACATTTTTGGGATGGAACCTTCCGGAATCTGCAGGAATCCACAAAATTCCTACCACCCAGCAATGTCTCATCTATACCGATAAAAATTCTGCTGCACTGGTCAGCCTAAAAATAATTTTTTTCAAACTGCCCTTTTGGACCCGCTTTGATTCCCCCACAATTTCAACATGTTTTGGCTATCCCCTGTCACAGGCACTTGGCCCATCTACGCAAGTGAGGTATCATTTGTACCGGGGAACGTTAGATGGTAGGAAATTTGTCCTGGTGCGTTGATCCCTTACAGAAATATGGGAAAATGTTTTTTTTTTCTAGCTAAATTTGAGGTTTGCTGAGGATTCTGGGTAAGAAAACACTGGGGATCCACGCACGTCACACCTCCCTGGACTCCCTCGGGTGTCTGTTTTTCAGAAATGTCTGGGTTTGGTAGATTTCCTTAGATGGCTGCTGGGTCCAGGACCAAAAACACAGGTGCTCCCCCCGCAAAAACAGGTAGTTTTGTATTTGATAATTTTGATGTGTCCAGATAGCGTTTTGGGACATTTCCTTTTGCAGGCATTAGGCCTACCCACACAAGTGAAGTAGCATTTTTATCGGGAGACTTAGGGGAATGCTGGGTGGAAGGAAATTTGTGGCTCCTCTCAGATTCCAGAACTTTCTGCAACCGAAATGTGAGGAAAAAGTATTTCTTTGGCCAAATTTTGAGCTTTGCAAAAGATTCTGGGTAACAGAACCTGGTGAGAGCCCCACAAGTCACCCCATCTTGGATTCCCCTAGGTATCTAGTTTTAAAAAATGCACAGGTTTGGTAGGTTTCCCTTGGTGCTGGCTGATCTAGAGGCCAAAATCCACAGCTAGGCACTTTGCAAAAAACAGCTCTGTTTTCTTTGGGAAAATGTGATGTGTCCATATTGTGTTTTGTGGCACATTCTGTCGCGGGCGCTAGGCCTACCCACACAAGTGAGGTACCATTGTTATCGGGAAACTTGGGGGAATGCCTGGTGGAAGGAAATTTGTGGCTCCTCTCAAATTACAGAACTTTCTGTCATCGAAATGTGAGGAAAAAGTGTTTTTAGGCCAAATTCTGAGGTTTGCAACGGATTCTGGGTAACAGAACCTGGTGAGAGCCCCACAAGTCACCCCATCTTGGTTTCCCCTAGGTGTCTAGTTTTACAAAATGCACAGGTTTGGTAGGTTTCCCTAGGTGCTGGCTGAGCTAGAGGCCAAAATCCACAGCTAGGCACTTTGCAAAAAACAGCTCTGTTTTCTTTGGGAAATTGTGATGTGTCCACATTGTGTTTTATGGCACACCCTGTCGCGGGCGCTAGGCCTACCCACACAAGTGAGATACCATTGTTATCGGGAAACTTGGGGGAATGCCTGGTGGAAGGAAATCTGTGGCTCCTCTCAGATTCAAGAACTTTCTGTCACCGAAATGTGAGGAAAAAGTGTTTTTAGGCCAAATTTTGAGGTTTGCAAAGGATTCTGGGTAACAGAACCTGGTGAGAGCCCCACAAGTCACCCCATCTTGGATTCCTCTAGTTGTCTAGGTTTAAAAAATGCACAGGTTTGGTAGGTTTCCCTAGGTGCTAGCTGAGCTAGAGGCCAAAATCCATAGCTAGGCACTTTGCAAAAAACAGCTCTGTTTTCTTTGAGAAAATGTGATGTGTCCATGTTGTGTTAAGGGGCATTTCCTGTCACGGGCGCTAGGCCTACCCACACAAGTGAGGTACCATTTTTATTGGAAGACTTGAGGGACCGCTGGGTGGAAACAAATTTGTGGCTCTTCTCAGATTCCAGAACTTACTGTCACCGAAATGTGAGGAAAAAGTGTTTTGGCCAAATTGTGAGGTTTGCTAAGGATTCTGGGAAACAGAACCTGGTGAGAGCCCCACAAGTCACCGCATTGTGGATTCCCTAGGTATCTAGTTTTAAAAGATGTGCAGGTTTGGTAGGTTTCCCTAGCTGCCGGCTGAGCTAGAGGCCAAAATCTACAGCTAGGCACTTTGCAAAAAACACACCAGATTTCAATGTAAAATGTGATGTGTCCATGTTGCGTTTCCTGTCGCGAGCATTAGGCCTACCCATGCAAGTGAGGTACCATTTTTATCGGGTGACTTGGGGGAACACAGAATAGCCAAACAAGTATTATTGCACCTTGTCTTTCTCTACATTTTTTCCTTCCAAATGTGAGACATGGTGTAAATAAAGACGGTTATTTGAGAAATGCCCTGTAATTCACATGCTAGTATGGGCACCCCAGAATTCAGAGATGTGCAAATACCCACTGTTTCTCAACATCTTTTCTTGTGCCCATTTTGGAAATACAAAGGTTTTCTTGATACCTATTTTTCACTCTTTATATTTCAGTCAATGAATTGCTGTATACCTGGTACAGAATGAAAACCCATTGCAAGGTGCAGCTTATTTATTGGCTTTGGGTACCTAGTGATCTTGATGAACCTACAAGCCCTATATTTCCCTGCAACCAGAAGCTGTTTTTTTTCACCTTAATTTCAATATTTTTTATTTTAGCTGTTATTTTCTGTTGGAAACCCTTTTAGGATCTACACAAATCACCCCTTTCTGAATTCATAATTATGTCTACTCTCTAGAAATGTTTAGCTTTCTGGGATCCAGCATAGGTTTGACATCCATTGCTGTCACTAACTGGAAGGAGGCTGAAAGCACAAAAAATAGTAAAAATGGGGAATGTCCCAGTAAAATGGCAAAATTCTGTTGAAAAATGTGGTTTTCTGATTCAAGTCTGCCTATTCCTGAAAGCTGGTAAGATGGTGATTGTAGCACCGCAAACCCTTTGCTGATGCCGTTTTCAGGTAAAAAAACACAAGCCTTCTTCTATAGCCCTTTTTCCCATTTTTAAAAAAACTAACTAACTTTTCACTGTACTTTGGCTACTTTTTTGGTCTCCTTCAGGGGAACCCACAAAGTCTGGGTAACTCTAGAATCCCTAGGTCGTTGGAAAACAAGGACGTAAATTTGGCGTGGGTAGGTTATGTGGATAAAAAGTTATGAGGGTCTAAGCGTGAACTGCCCCAAACAACCAAAAAAAGGCTTGCCACCTGAGTGGGAAAAGCCCAGGCAGGAAGGGGTTAAAAAACATTATTTCAAAAACAAAATTCCAATTTAAAAATGTTTTCAAAACAAAATCCTGCACTCTTTCAAAAATATCTAATAATGAATGAAAACAACATTTAAAACAGAGCACTACAAAACTCAATAAACCATTGTTTTAACAGTTTCTGAAATGTACATAATTTTAAGTTATTATTAATACAAAAAAAAACTAAATTAAAGTAATTAGGAAAAAACTCTTCTCCCCCAATTTCACTACTAATCCCACAGCCCACTCCTAAAATATTTACAATCAAAATACACCAATTATAAAAATATTTTTAATACAAGAACAAGAAGAAACTCATTGAATCAAGAACAGACAATTCAGATAGACAACAAAGCTATGCAGTTAACAGCAAGGGACAGAACAAATGCTCACTCAATGTATGTGTCATTTGGTGTGCAGCCGAGATCTAAAAACAAATTGTTGCAGACCCCATGAAAACAAAGCAACCCAACACTGCCTTAACTGATTCCTGCGTAAATGAAGCTAAGTTGTGAAACATGTCCTAGAGAATTTGGATATATACTTAACTCTAATAATATTGACCTCTTAATATTGACTGAAGAAAGGCCTAATAATACTTCTCTGTCAATTATAGCTCTTTTCATCTCACCAGATTACCCATTAACTATTTTGAGCAGGCAGGATACACAGGGTAGCACCGATTATCGCCATGGGCTGTACAGGGCTGTTAATTTTACAAGAGCGTGAAAATGGGCCAATTCCACACATTTCAGTTCTTGATTCTGCTTTCACTCAGATGGCTTTCTGGTGGGGAAAGGTGTGTTGTGAAAGTAGGCTTTGTTACCTATTAAACACACAATTTAGGAACAGCAAACTATCTTGTGCCCTAGAGCCTTGAAGTCCTAGTGCCTGGAATCAATGTGTTTGCATGTACGCTAATAATAACAGTGAAGATCATATGAAAATAATGCATTACCTGTTTACCCATTTTTTCACAGAAAATTCTAGTTCTAGAAAATACAGAATCAGCAGTCCAATGGATGGAGAAGCGGAATTCACCATTCAAGTGTATATTCTAAAATCTAATTGTACACGACCTAAAGGCACGCAAGGAAGCAGATAGCTCAAAATACACCTCACCAGTTAGCACAGCACAGACAGCAATCGCAAGGCAGATCAGAAGCTAAAACAATGCCCCCTGTGGCCATGATTTCGGGCAGCAACCAAGAATGAATGAATACCCAAATGTTATCTTGAACACACCACATGACTAACATGTCTTTATGTTATTATTCAGTTGGGTAGCCAACCCTCAGTCAATAAAACCCTTTAGTTGCCTTTGACTAAAAGATGCCTCCACTAATTGAAATGGAAACTCACCTGGGGCTATAATAATTATAGGGTGCACTTTCTCTGCTTGCGCCATGGTGCACTATAAAACATGTGAGCTGGGTTCAAACAGAGAAATGTGCTCTAGGCGGTGCATTCTAGTGAAAAAACAGAGCAGCTGCTTTAAATCCACTCTGTGTTTCACTGTGCAGGTGGAAACCCATCTGCACCTTTAAGGGGTTAAGATAGACCCTTGTTGATGGGTACAGAAAGTGAATGCACCCACCTACAACAGGATGTCGGGGGGATCCAGAGGGCTGCCATCAGGGGTTGCACTGAGGGTGCGTCCCCTTTTAGGCGATGCACCGTCAGTGCACCTCCTCATAGCTTCTTTGCCTTTGCGCCCGCATCTAAAATATGGCACTGGTGCAGAGGCAAAGGGATTCACCCATTTGCATGGGGCCACACCCCCATGCAAATGAGGGAATGCGCTCTGTTGATAGCACTGGTACTATATGCGCTCCAGCACTATTAGTATTACAGAAAAGGTCACACAAGCATCTGCTGCCCTTTCTGTAATACCACTGTGCCCCAGACCGATTATTCCACACTGATTTTTAAAGTTAAACTCAAGCCCATTCACTTTCATATGGTTCAGTCTGGAAACAAGCAGTATATCGGTCCCTGCTCTAGTTTTCATGCAGTATACTTTTCCTGGTTGCAGTTAGCTAATATGGTACTGCTTTTCTATATGATGTGTGCCTATGTGATCGGCGGTGCCTCTGTGCTTTCTTACGAGCCACAGTCATATGGAGACCTAGATGCACATGCACATTTTAATTGTTATATGTGTGTGTGTGTGTGTGTGTTTTTACAGTGGCACGTTATTTGGGTCAGAGTGTGTAATATGTAGAGGTCTGTGCTTTTTTATCTTTCTTCATCTAGTTAAGGATGTGGAAATTAACTTGGTATAATCGTGTTTTGTGCCTTTGGCTGTAGCATTATTCTTTCGTCCTAAAACCCAACTTTGGATTTCATAATTTTGGACCGGAATGTGCAAAGGGTTTTAGCATCTGCAAGTCCTCTTGCATCTGCAAGTCCTCTGATTAAATAAATAAAAGGCTTTGCGAATGCTGAAACCCTTTTAAAAACTTTGGAAAATCTTTTTGGAATGGTTAAATGGGTTTAGGAAACCATACCGAACCTGGAAGTGAAAGGGCTCTGCTCATTTCACATTCACATTTTTTAAAATTGTTATATGGGAAGTATGGCATGTATCCCCGTCCCCCCACTCCCAGAGCCATTTTATGGCCCCAAGGACCACATCCTCCTGGGCCATCACTTCTTTTGATAGGGATGGGGGTGTGAAGCCCACCTCCTCAAGCCCTTAAGGGCCCCAGGGTCCCCATATGGCAGATTTTTTTTGGGGGGGCGAGGGGCATTGTGGCCTTCTCCCTGAACCACTTAAGGGCCCTAGGAATCCCATCACCTGGGCCTGATTTTTGTTTTTTTGGCAGGGTCATGGAGCCTCCTCCCTGAGCCGCAAGAGGGCCCTGAGATCCCCATCTGCTGGGACCAATGCTTTTTTTGGGAGGCATGGTGCCTCTCTCCCAGAGCCAACCGTCTGTCCCAGTTACTGATGGCAACAGTGTCCCAGGGATCCCATTCTTTGCCTCCTTGCTGGAAGAATTCAACTCCATGCCCATGTTCTTGCAGGTAGAGAATAGCAATGAAAGATCTTTTCTGCAGGAGAAGAGAAAAACTGCTCTTGCCGAGCAGAAGTAAACAGATGTAGCTAGTTCCTGCTGCTTCGAAATGAGTGATGACTTGGGGGACCAGAGGGGTGGCTGTATGATGGGACAACGCATGCACTTACAACGCATGCCTTTACAACGCGGTAAGTACAATGCATGGTCATTACCAGGCATGCATTTACCACAAAATGCTTTTACAATGCATATGCTTTTACCACAAATGTCTTTACAACGAAAATTTCATAGTAAAGGCATAGTTGGTAAAGGCATATGCATGGTAAAAACTAGAGGTAAGTATAACATTCATTATATATATATATATATATATATATATATATATATATATATATATATATATATATATATACACATATATATATACACACACACACCCAAACACACCTTTCCACCCAAAAACCCTACCTACCCTAAACCCTAAAAATTACCTTACCACCCCAAGACCCATACCCACCCTAAAACCTAAATACCCCTTACCACACCAAAACCCATACTCACCTGAAAACCTAAAAAAAATATTACCTCCCCAAAACCCATACCCACCCTGAAACCAAAAAATACCCTTACCACACCAAAACCCTTACCCACCCTAAAACCTAAAAATGGCCTTACCACACCAAAAGCCATACCCACCTTAAAAACTAAACACCCCTTACCACCACAAAACCCATAACCACCCTAAAACCTAAAAATGCCCTTACCAACCCATACCCACCCTAAAACCTAAACACCCCTTACCACCCCAAGCCCCATACCCACCCTAAAACATAAAAATACCCTTACCACCCCAAAATCCATCATAAAACCTAAAAATACCCTTACCATCCCAAAACCCATGCCCACCCTAAAACCTAAAAAAACCCTTATCACCCCAAATCCCATACCCACCCTAAAACCTAAAAATGCCCTTACCATGCCAAGACCCAAACCCACCCTAAAACCTAAAAATGCCCTTACCACCCCAAAACCCTTACCCACCCCAAAACCCAAAAGTGCCCTTACCACCCCAAACTCCATACCCACCCTAAAAACTAAACCCCCTTACCACCCCAAACACCCGTACGCACCCTAAAAACAAAACAACCCTTACTACCCCAAAACCTAAAAATGCCATTACCACCCCAAAACCCATACCCACCCCAAAACCTAAACACCCCTTGCCACCCCAAAATCCATGCCCACCTTAAAACCTAAACATGTACTTACCTCCCCAAAACCTAAAAATGCCCTTTTCATCCCGAAACCCATACCCACCCTAAAACCTAAAAATGCCCTTACCCCCCAAACACATACCCACCCTAATACATAAAAATAACCTTACCATCCCAAAACCCATGCACATCCTAAAACCTAAAAATGCCCTTACCACCTCAAAACCCATACCCACCCTAAAAACTAAACACCCCTTACCACCCCAAAACCCATAACCACCCTAAAACCTAAAACTGCCCTTACCACCCCAAAACCCATACCCATCCTAAAACATTAGCACCCCTTACAACCCCATATCTACCCTAAAACCTAAAAATACCTTTACCGCCCCAAAACCCATGGTCACCCTAAAACCTAAAAAATCCCTTACCACCCCAAAACCTATGCCCACCCTAAAACCGAAAAATGCCCTCACCACCCCAAAACCCAAACCCACCCTAAAACCTAAAAGTGCCCTTACCACCCCAAAACCCTTACCCACCCCGAAAACCCAAAGTGCCCTTACCACACCAAAATCCATACCCACCCTAAAACCTAAAAATACCCTTACCACCCCAAAACCCATACCTACCCTAAAACCTAAAAATGCCCTTACCACCCCGAAACCCATGCCCACCCTAAAATCTAAAAATGCCCATATATATATATATATATATATATATATATATATATATATATATATATATATATACATATAAAATCATTCAACCCACTTAATACTTACCCGTATTTACCTTTAAAACCTTTACCACGCATATACCTTTACCATTCATGCCTTTACAATGACATTCGTTGTAAAGGCATGCGTGGTAAAGGTATATTCGTGGTAAAGGCATGCGTGGTAAAACCATGCGTGGTATCGCATATGCGTTGTAAATGCATCGTGGTAAATGCATTTCGTTCCATTCACCACGATGTAAGTGAAGTTTCCCAGACGGATTGTGTAGAGCTCCCCCTGCATTCCCATAGGATGCATTGACTGTGGGTGTCCCGGGTGGGACCAGTGCGCCCATAGCATTTTAAAATGTGTTGAACTCCTAGGAGATGGGGATCCTGGGGCCTGTTGATGGCTTGGTGGGGGGGGGGGGGAATCTGCACACTCCTTCCCTTTTTATAAAGTAATGTGGCCTTGGGAAATGGGGTCCCCAGGCCCTGCTAATAACTCATGGCGGGGACAGCTCTCCCCTGCCCTGTAAACATGTAATGTAGCTGTGGCAGATGGTATCCCTGGGTCCTCATAATGGTTCAGGGGAGGGGAACCACACAACTCCTCCCTTTAATATCAGAAATAACTCTTCAGGACCTAGCCCACATAGGAGAAGGGACTAAAAAGCGTGGAAGCCAGTTTTTTCCTGTTGCAAACCTGTGAATCCTCATTGATCCACGGCACCAATAAAAAATATATGTTTTTGGACCAGGGTAGTCCCTCTTGGAAGGGGGGCATGGAGCCTTACAGTGTCCCCCTATTTTTTAAAACTTTTGTTCAGGACAGGGAGCTGAGTTGGTATTTTCTTGTCCTAACCACTTGGTGCCTGCAGCCACTGTCCTTGGTCATGTGACTGTATTACAACAAAATATAGTGGGTTAAAAAGATAACTAGCAGTACCTAACTTATTCTAACTTGCTACAAATTAAACCATTATCACCAAATATGGAGTCTGTCAAGACTATAGAAGCAAAAAATGAATATTAAAAAAATGTATGGTCCACCTTAACATACCTATATACCTTGCTTTTTTAGAGCAGGAGAAGCCTTGTTCAGGAACCCAGCATATACTCTACAGCACATCTCCTGGATTTCTGCTGGGCCTCTACCTTAATGATGTCTCTCTCCAGAAATACAAAGTGCATATATAGAGCAGTGCTGTGGGACCTCACGGTGACAGCTACGAAACAGAGATATCCGAGAAGAAATGCAACAAAGGTAACTAAAATGTAATTGGCTGCAAAACATACATGGATGTTTCCAATAAGAAATGTAATGGGGTTCTTGAGTATAATAGGCTGCAAACCATACTTCAGTGTATCTGGCAGAAACTGACAAGAAGGCAACTGGCATTTTGTTAGTTGCAAATAATCCACTGATGTTTCCACTAAAATTACAAATTAATATATACAATAGAAGTGTACAGGAAACTTGAAATACCATTGGCAGCAGAACATACGTGACTGTATCCAAAAGAATATTGGAGGAAACTTAAAACAGTACTAAGTGGATAACATATACGAATGTGGCAAATACAATGGCTGAGGGAAACCTAAAACACTATTGCTAGAAAACATGTAATAATATAATTAATAGAAAGGCAGAGGACACTTGAAAAACTGGTCAGGAAACATACATAAATATATTCAATAGAACAACATAGGAAACTTGAACCCCTGCCAGAAAACATATATTAATGTGTAGAGTATATTGGCAATGGGGTCTTTGGTTGGCAGTCAGGTTACCCCCGCCCAAGCAAGGACCCTCACTCTAGTCAGGGTAAGTCATACACAATTCAAATATTCCTGTGCCCACCCTCTGGTAGCTTGGCACTGAGAAGTCAGGCTTAACTTAGAAGGCAATGTGTAAAGTATTTATGTAATAAATCATACAATAACACAATATAGCACCACAAAAATACACCACATAGGGGGTCATTCTGACCGCGGCGGACGGCGGTCGCCGCCCGCCACGCGGTTCCCGCCGAAAGACCGCTCCGCGGTCAAAAGACCGCGGCGGTCATTCTGGCTTTCCCACTGGGCTGGCGGGCGACCGCCGAAAGTCCGCCCGCCAGCCCAGCGGGAAACACCCTTCCCACGAGGACGCCGGCTCAGAATTGAGCCGGTGGTGTGGGAAGGTGCGACGGGTGCAGTTGCACCCGTCGCGAATTTCAGTGTCTGCTAGGCAGACACTGAAATTCTTTTTGGGGCCCTCTTACGGGGGCCCCTGCAGTGCCCATGCCATTGGCATGGGCACTGCAGGGGCCCCCAGGGGCCCCGCGGCACCCCCTACCGCCATCCTGTTCCCGGCGGGAGAACCGCCAGGAACTGGATGGCGGTAGGGGGTGTCAGAATCCCCATGGCGGCGGAGCGCGCTCCGCCGCCATGGAGGATTCTCAAGGGCAGCGGAAAGTCGGCGGGACACCGCCGACTTTCCGTTTCTGGCCGCGGCTGAACCGCCGCGGTCAGAATGCCCAGCGGTGCACCGCCAGCCTGTTGGCGGTGCTACCGCCGACCTCCGCCATGGCGGTAATTACCGCCAGGGTCAGAATGACCCCCATAGTGTTTAGAAAAATATATAATATTTATCTGACAAGATGCAGGTCAAAATAATTCAAATGCAATAAGTATATGTTGAGATATCATTATAAAATTGAGATAAAGGGGGTCATTCCGACCCCGGCGGTCAAGGACCGTCGGGGCCGGGGATGCGGGAGCACCGCCAACAGGCTGGCGGTGCCCCGCAGGGCATTCTGACCGCGGCGGTTTGGCCGCGGTCAGAAGAGGAAAACCGGCGGTCTCCCGCCGTTTTTCCGCTGCCCTGGGAATCCCCCATGGCGGCGCAGCTTGCTGCGCCGCCATGGGGGATTCCGACCCCCTCACTGCCATCCTGTTCCTGGTGGCTCCGGCCGCCAGGAACAGGATGGTGGTGAGGGGTGTCGTGGGGCCCCTGGGGGCCCCTGCAGTGTCCATGCCAATGGCATGGGCACTGCAGGGGCCCCCGTAAGAGGGCCCCACTTTGTATTAGACACTGAAATACGCGACGGGTGCCACTGCACCCGTCCCATTCGGAGCCGGCTTCCTCGTGGGGAGGGGTTTCCCGCCCTCCCGGAGCGGCCATATGGCGGCTCCCTCCAGGCGGGCGGCGACCGCCGCCCGTGGGGGTCAGAATGACCCCCAAAGTGTCTTAAGTCTCTTAAAAACAATAAAAGTCTCTTGCAAGCATGAAGTACCTGATTTGTGTTCAGAATCTCTGCAAGGGACCGCAGGAAGCATGGAAAACGGGGTGGGCATCGGTTTTGCCCCTTCGCACACCGACTTGCATCATTATTTTCCACACCGGGGAAGGCTTTGCGTAGATTTCCGGCATGCAGACTTGGTTCCTCTTCGGGTTGCCGGGTTTTCTGGTGCCCCGGAGACGATGCATGGAATCCTGGGCATGCGGAGCGAAGTCACAAGCGCTGCATTGATTCAGTGGTCGTTGCGTGGTAATTTCTCCCGCACTGCAGGCGCTGCGTCGATTCCTCTCTGGAAGTTGGGCTGCGTCATCCCAGGTCGGCTCTGCATCGATCCGGTGAGCTGTGCGTCGAAGTTCCGGTCGCAACACAGGTGCTGCGTCAATCTTCTCCTTGCAAAGTTGGGCTGCGTCGTTCCGCTTCAGCGTGCAGTGAATTTATCACCATGGGACAGGCTATGTGTCATTTTTAGCAGGCTGTGCGTTGAATTGTTGCTGCACAAGGAGTCCAGTTGCAGGAGTGAAGTCTTTTTGGTCCTGAGACTTCAGGGACCAGGAGGCAAGCTCTATCCAAGCCCTTGGAGAGCACTTCTCAGCACAGCCAGGGAGCAGCAAGGCAGCAGGGCAACAGCAAGGCAGCAGTCCTTGTCAGAAAAGCAGTCCCAGTGAGTCCTTTGGGCAGCCAGGCGGTTCCTCTTGGCAGGTTTGGTTCAGGGATTCTTCACCAGCAGGTTTCTTGTCCAGAAGTGTCTGTGAGGTGGAGTGTCTACCCCAAGAAGTTGCTAAGTTGGTAGGGTCAGAGACCCTACTTAAATACCCAAATTTGCCTTTGAAGTGGGGGAGACATCAAAGAGTGGCTTAGAAGTGCACAAGGTCCCCTTTCAGTCCATCCTGTCTGCCAGGGTCCTAGTAGGGGGTATGGCAGTCCTTTGTGTGAGGGCAGGCTACTGTCCTTTAACATGTAAGTGTCAAGCCCGTCACCCTCCCAGCCCAGGAAGACCCATTCACAATGCAGATGTATAGAAGTGAGGCTGAGTATCCTGTGTTTGGGGTGTGTCTGAGTGAATGCACAAGGGAGCTGTCAACTAAACCTAGCCAGACATGGATTGGAAGGCACAGAAGGATTTAAGTGTAGAGAAATGCTCACTTTCTAAAAGTAGCATTTCTAAAATAGTAATATAAAATCAAACTTCGCCATTAGGCAGGATTTTGTATCAACATTCTGGCCATACTTAATATGACCTGGCTACTCCTTTCAGATCAGGATCTATCACTCAAACAGTATATGAGGGTAGCCCCAATGCTATCCTATGAAAGGAGCAGGCCTCACAGCAGTGTAAAAACTAATTTAGAGTTTTACACTACCAGGAAATGTAAACTACAGAGGCACATGCCCTGCCTTTTGCCTACACAGCACCCTGCCCTATGGGTTACCTGGGGCATACTTTAGGAGTGTCTCATGTGTAGAAAAAGGGCAGTTTTAGGCTTTGCAAGTACTTGTAAATGCCAAGTCAAATTGGCAGTGAGGCTGCACACACTGGCCTTGCAATGGCAGGCCTGAGACAAGGTTAAAGAGCTACTTAAGTGGGTGTCACAACCAGTGCTGCAGGCCTACTAGTAATATTTAATCTACACGCCCTGGGCACATATAGTACACTCTACCAGGGACTTATGAGTAAATTAAATAGTCCAATTGGGTATGATCCAATGTTACCATGTTTTAAGGAGAGAGCATATGCACTTTAGCACTGATTAGCAGTGGTAAAGTGCGCAGAGGTCTAAAGCCAGCAAAAAGGAGGTCAGAAAAAGAGAAGGAGGAAGGCAAAATGTTTGGGGGTGACCCTGCAGAAAAGGCCTTTTCCAACATGGAGGTTCAGGGGGAGCCTGTGCAAATTCTCCAACTTGGCTGTGTAACACAGCTGGGTTGGAGAAATGTAAGTGCACACGTCGGTTTGGCCATCCTAAGACAGCTGGCCAAACTGACATGCGCACTTTACAGTGCCCACCACTCGTCCTTATGGCCCCACCCCTCCATGACTGTCAGAGAGACAGATATAATGATAATAAAATCATTTTATTATCATTGTATTTCTCATTGCCTCACTCTAAGTAGGGGGTCGATGCTCCTCTGTCATTAGGGAGGAACCG
The DNA here is from genome assembly GCF_031143425.1 of Pleurodeles waltl. NCBI lineage: Eukaryota > Metazoa > Chordata > Amphibia > Caudata > Salamandridae > Pleurodeles > Pleurodeles waltl. The sequence continues at coordinate 354,746,587 of NC_090438.1, forward strand.
CCCTTGAAAACTATGCTTGCGTATTTCATCTGCGTGATACATTATTACGTCATAAAATAATTGCCTGTGAGCACTAAAAACCAAGAAAATATGTTGTGAAACTGAAGGATTTGCGACATAGCTTTACTGACTTGCCAAGTTATATCTCAAGGGTATGAACATTGATTTTCGAAAAGGTAAACAACATAGAAATACGGTGCATGCAGACCTTGAGAGCCATGTTGACCAAAGCCCTGGGCCCACATTGCTATTGAGAGTTAAGAATCAAACTCTAGTTAGCCAAAGCCAAAAATGGTCAGGCAGAGCTTTAATGGTCTCCTACAGCGTTGATCATTGATATTGAAAACCTTGTCACCCAGGAAGGATATTTAAGCTACCTAGAGTTGTGGTTCTCTGCAGCCATCTCCAGACACAGATCAAAGTTAACCAGAGGTGGAATAGAGTTAAAATTATCACAAAATCTGTTGTAATGATAGCCTTATATTGCATTGAGTGAGCACACAGATTGGATCAATGAGAACTTCGGCCCTCCCCCTTCAAGCAATTCACATAGCAAAATAATTGTAAGTAACATGTAAGAAAGTCAGAGGTGTCCAAGTTAGTTTTGAATGAAACATAGGTTATATTTTGATACTTTATGGTTTGGCATGGTACCGAGGAGTATTGTAAAAGTTCCCCAAGCTGAACATATGGTGGAGTGCCGTGGCCCAACCTGGGGTGTGGCGCAAGCCGCCATGTCCCTCGGGAAGTGAGCAGCATGATTGACATGACTCAGAAGCACTGGAGTGCTTCCGGACTTGTTGTGGACAACAAGGAGACCCCGCTCATAACTGGTGGCGCAAGGCAGTGAGCAGGTCTCATTCCTGCTTGTTACTCTGCAAGTTGAATGCCACCTCGGCAGCCACACTGCCCCAAGACTGGGACCATGAGTTTGTTTCTTTTTCTCGTCTCCCTCTGCAGGTTCCACAGACGTGGGGGCTGCACCTCGAGGATTCCAGGACACGCTTTGCTCTGCACTTTGGAGTCACATCTTGCAGCATGAGTGCACAGGCTACAGTATATCTTACCCAACTGAGTTAGCACTCTTGGTGGCTCTGGTGGTGTTCTGTGAGCTGCGGAGGTGAGGGGGTCAAAAAGGGGGGCTGTAGGGCATTGTGGTTGTCTTGCATTGAGCCAATTTTTAAAAGCTTCTCAGGTTGGTCATCCAATGCACGAGGAGCAGGGGATGGCTGTCTCGGTTGAGAGTGTTACCGCACTGCCTAGCCTGTCTAGGACCTCATCAGCTCAGGGGATGGGGTGAGTGTTAGTTTTAGTGACTGAATTAAGACCCCGGTAATCCACGCAGGACCTAAGTTCTGGCTTAGCACCAGGTGGGGCAGCCTTTGGTACCAGCACCACTGGGCTGGACCAGGGACTGCAGGATTTCTCAATTACCCCTAGAGCCTGCATCTTGGCAACTTCATCCTTGATACGGGTGTTCACCCTGTCTGACAAACTGTAAATGTTATTCTTTACAGGGTGACTATCTCCTGAGTCCAGGGGTGAGGGAAAACAGGATGAGTGCTGCTCCAACAGCTCTCAGCAGTACCCTCGCTGGTCTAGGGCCAGGGAGTCAGAGAGAATGACACCCTCCACTGACCCATCACCTTCTTGGGCAGAGAGGAGGTCGAGGAGAGATTCACTCTTCTCTTCCACACTCTTATCTGTCAGCAGAAGCATGTTGACTTCAGTCCTCTCAAAATGAGGCTTCAGTCTATTCACATGGAGGACCATTTGGGGGTCCCTAGGGGACTGGATGTCCACTAAATAAGTGCCTCTCATTTACGCTCCTTTATCTCACATGGGCCAGTCCAGCGGTCCTGGAGAGCTCTAGGCTCTACTGGCTCCATCACCCAAACCTTCACTCCAGACTGAAACTCCACCAGTGTGGTCTTCTGGTCATACCACGTTTCATAACCTCTTGACTGGCTTTAAGGTTGCTCTTGGCCCCCTTGACTCCATTGGTGGCAAGGGTCCACAGCTCCAGAGATGTTGGTGACAGGTACGGAAGCATTATTGCCAAGCATTGGGCTGGGGGATTTTCGTTCAGGGCATGACCAGTAAGGCAGACATGTTCCTTTGGAGATAAAAGAAAAAAATTGGAAGGGGAGTTATGTTGACTTGTGTGAACTGACTGTGGATAGGCCCAAATGAGAGGAGGGCAAGCAGTGCAAGAAGTGCTCCCACTCTAGGGATTGTGGTCACTGGGTTTACAAAAAGAGGGTGGAGACATGGGGAACGTAATTGGCCTGCTACCAGAACAAGAGAGTCTGTGCGCATGATGAGTTTGCTGGGAAGGCTTGGAGGGACTATGGTAGAGAGTTTTGTGGAATTAAGGCCACTAGGCCCACGCTAGCAGGGGACAAGATAGATGTGAACATCTGGTTGCACTTTACCAAGCTACAGAGGCTTGTGATCACCCTAGTCAGCTCTTTCGGGCTGGTGCAGGGGCGGGCCACAGCCCAGGTGGGGGGGCTCTTTTTGGGATTTTAACAAAAGATCTTTTATCAGGCCCCCAGGGACATGCAAGTTGAAGCATTTTTGTTCCTTTTTGTGGCTTGCCCTCCAACCCTGAGTCAAAATATTTCAAGAAATCTAAGGACAGATGTGCCACAAAACAGGAAGGCATGACTACACCTTTATGATCAAGACTCCTTCCCCGATAAATTAGCAGGCAATGGTGTCAAGGATGAATGGCTATACTAACTCCGCCGCAGCCCAGGTGCTGTACAAAGGTTTTAAGGATTGCTTTAGAATCATAGCAGAGGGGTGCGTAGGTGTAGCATACTGAAAAAAATCAATAATCTCTAAGGTTCAATCATGGCGTTACCAGGACCAATATTCTCAAGGAAATCAACATGGGGAGAGTGGCAAGCCCCTTCATGGTAGTCCCATTTGAGAATGTTGTATACTCCCCCGTGGGAGTAGTCCCTAAGAAAGAGGCAATGGAGTACACATTGATACACAACCTTTCTAGTCTCAAAGGACAGTCAGTGAAAGAAGCAATTGATGGGACCTTATGCTCCGTTAGGTATGCCCCCCATGATCAAGACATCAGGATGTTACAGGAACTGGGCCTGGGGGAGCTGCTGGTAAAATTGGAAATTGAATCTGCTTTCCATCTGCTACCTGAGCACCTAGGTAACTTTCACCACCTGGGTTTTCAGTTTGAAGGCTCTTTTTATACTTTGACAAATATATGCCCATAGACTGTTCGGTCTCCTTTACATATTTTGAAACATTCAGCTCTTTCTTGGAATGGGTCTTTAGGCAGAGGTCTGGGCATCAATGGGTGTTGCATTACTTGTACAATTTCTAGTTTTTGGGTCCTTCTGGTACAGGAGAGTGTGTGGAGGCACTACAGACATTTCAGGATTTGATGGGGATTCTTGATGTGCCCCTGGCACAGGGAAAAACCTGTAGGTCTGCCACAAATATAGAAATCCTCATGATTGAGATGGACTCAGTTGCAGGTGAATCTAAGCTCCCCAAGGAAAAAGTAACAGCTCTTTCCCAGGCTCTAAGGGCTTGTTCGAGGGTCTAACAAGTGAAGCTGCATCATTTGTAGGTAGTAGTTGCAAAGCTGACTATTATTCCCATGAGCCATCCACTCTCAAAGTCAATTGCGCAATCCATGTCTGGATTGAAGGACCATACCAGGTTATCATCAGAGGTGCACGAGGATATGAGAACTTGGAAGGCATTTCTGCGGAACATTCAATGGGGCAATAGTATGGCCTGGCCATGCCAGGGATAATGAGGTGATAGATCTGTTCACAGATGCACAGGCAGTGAGAGTTTCGGTGCAGTTCGTGGTCCTGGGTGGTTTGCTCAATGCTGACTGAAGTAGTGTGTGAGGTCTAAATTGGCACCCAACATTGGTTTTCTTGAGCTCTTCCCCATCTTGGAGGCTCTTACGGTCTGGCCAGACAAATTCCACAACCAGTCGATGGAGTTTAGGTCTGACAACATGTCTGTAGTGGAATGCATCAATGAACAGGCAGCCAGGTGCAAAATGATCCTTCACTTATTGAAAGAAATTGGGCTGCTGTGCTGAAGACTGAATGTCATCTTTAGAGCTAAACATGTCCGAGGTGTACTGAACAATGTATCCAAAGCTTTGTCTCATTTAAAGATGCAGCCCTTCAAGTTCCATCACTCAGGAGCAGCAGAGATCCCCACACCATTCCAGGAGCAACTAAGGAGGCTTGGTACCCCAGCTTACCAGACCTCGTGGCAGCGAGCTTAACTAGTAGTATGAGGAATGCCTGTGAGGGGACATTCAGCGCATAGTGAAGATTCTTAAGAAGCGTGGGAAGGAAAGACAGTTTCTCTCCTGAGGCAGTCTTAGCATTTCTTGAGGGGGGAGTGGTCTCATATACTAGGAGGCACATTGCTGTGATATCCTTCTTTGCGAAGATGCTGGGACACACTGATGGGATGAAGGCCTTTCTGGTTCGGAGAGCATTGAAGGGTTGGCAATGTTTGGAGGGGGGTTATATTGGACTCCAGGTGCCCCATTGAAATAGTCCGGTTGGTGGCTCTTATGTCTAGCCTTGAGAGCATCTGAACATCCCTAGATGAGGTCCAACATTTCAAAGTGGCCTTTCCCCTAGCATTCAATAGCGCTTTAAGGATCAGTTACCTGGTGGCCAAAAATGAGAGGGATGAGACCGAGGGCCTGCAACATGAAGATGCATAGTGGCAAAATGGTTACCTGGCAATATCAAAGCCGAACCAAATGGGAAGGGGCAAGCACATTCTACTCTATAGGGGTCCAGGTAATGAATGCTGCCCCGGAAAACTTGGAGGCTTTTTTGGCTCACCACACTCAGGTGCCAGGGGGTCCCTTGTTGGTGCATGCAGATGGTACATCACTCACTAGGTATCAGTTCTTTAAAGTACTGGATAGGTCCCTGGGGGAAGTGGGTTTGGAACCATCTGAGTATGGCTCTCATTCTTTAAGATTTGGGGCTGCTACTGCTGCAGAATGTATGGAGCTGGCTGAGGCCACAGTGACAAGGATTGGCAGGTGGAGATTAGACTGTTACAAGTGTTATGTAAGGTTGAATTTGTTGTAGATGCCTTGCCCTAATTCCTTTTCTCCTACCTTCCCCCTTTTTCTATTTTCCTGTTGACGCGGGTGGACCATGTCAGGAGTTGGGATGGCCCACGGATACCTTGACACCTCCTGTCCAGGCGGGAGCAGATGGGGCCACAGATGTGCTGAATCTAGGCCACTCATACATGAGGTGAGCAAAGTCAGTCTGCTCTGCAGGTGGCTACACTGTCAGATTTGAGGCAGCAGGTTATTGTCTAATTTTATGTGGTCAAGAGGGGTTTGCACTTTGCTGACCTAAGGGCTGCATTGGGCACAATCGTGACCCTGGGGTTTAGGCACCCAGGCATCATTATATTTTATCTCAGTGGCCAATGACCTGACAGAGCTTGGTAGAAAGGACTTGTTCGAGCTGATTATCTCTGAGAAGGGCTGGCTTGCAAGGAAGTTCCCCCGACACGGTTCTAGCATGGTCAAACATTGTTCCCAGGCTGGATTGGAGAGGTGGAAAGTCAGTCAAAGCTCTCAATGACTCTGTGAAGTGGGTGAACAATAAGACTGATTGTTCAGGTCGACGAGGTCATCATCAATAGATCATGGTTGCATCAAGGGTGAGCGTTTTTACTTGCAGGATGGTGTTCAACTGTCTAATGTGGGTAGTAAACTTCTTGAGGATTTGTTACCTTGGCTGGTACATTGCCCATGCCATGGGGGGAGAGAAGATAGTAGGTGAACTATGCTGGCCTGTGGCAGGTGAGGTCATGAGGGTTGTGGGACAGTTTGGGTACATGCAAATAACACAAAAGTGAGAGTGGGGTCACAGAATTCTCCAGCAAGTGCTGGCTCCAAGTATAGAGGTTCCAGGGGGCAGGGGGTTGGGGCAGTCGCTGACACGGGTCCTTACCTGGCAATAACCTGCATAGGTGCAGTGGGAGCAAGCTAGCACAGGCCCCTGTGGGGAGGAAGCTGGGCACAGGGGGTGCCAGAGATCGATACCTTAGCAGGCTGATGGGCCCCCTGCAAATGAACACCCCCAATTGATCTGTGGGTGGGCCTGCCCATAAGGAAGGACCCCTTTAGGTCCAGATTTACTGGATAATGGTTCAGTGAGTAAGGGACTCTGCTACCAGTCATGATCCCACTCATCAAGATATGATGTTGATGGATGCACAGGAACAATGTTTTAGCTTTGAGTTGGAAACTCATTAACTTAACTTTGTTAGGGTTAGAACTTGATCTCTATAAGCAAAGATGTAAAACTGTGGGTTAATGTGCATAATAACTGTACAAAGGTTCTGTTTTGTATAATATATGTAAATAAATATGGCTGGGGGTCTTTCTACCCCTAACCCAATGGGCCTTGTCTGAAGGGGCTATTGTAGGTGGCTGGGTCATCCGAGGGTAGGACTAATAAGCGACATCAGCAACTGGCTGACCATATTAAACTAAATCATGTATGTGCAAGTAATACTTATGTGGTGCAGACAGATGTCTGCTTTTGTAGAGGAATATGCTGAGGAATCTACAGCCCAACCCATCCATGATATGATCCCCATGTTAATCCCCCAACTGGGATGTGGTGAGTGGGCTTCTGGTGTCCCAGGCATATGTTTCATAAGATTATGATTCAGTTGGCCTTTTTCTGTCCAGATGTAACATGATTTAACCAACTGCATTTATTCAATAGCCACTGTATTTAGATGTCTACAATACGTTGGGTTGGTGTGTCGCTGTTTCTTCCAGTCATATAGCTATTCATGTCTGCACAATGTTAAATAGTCCCAATAAACCCTGTAGGAGGCTGGCCTGGCTCATAGTGGGTACCTAGTGGTACTTACACCTTGTGCCAGGTCCAGATATCCCTTATTAGTAGATTAGAAGTGTTCTAGCAGCTTAGGCTGATAGAGGTAGCTATAGCAGAGCAGCTTAGGCTGTACTAGGAGACATGCAAAGCTCCTACTACACCACTTGTATCACTTAGCACTATATCATAAGAAACACAATACTCAAAGTTACCAAAAGTAAAGGTACTTTAGTTTAGTGACAATATGGCAAAAGTATCTCAGAGGATATACTCCCTTAGGAGTAAGTAATATACACAAAATATACACACAAAACAAAATCAGGTAAGTAAAACACTTAGAAAAGTAGTGCAAACACTGTAGAACACAATAGAATGCAATAGGAGACAATAGGCCTAGGGGCAACAAAAACCATATAATCCAAAAGTGGAATGTGAACCACAAATGTTCCCCAAGCCTAGTGTAGTGTGTAGAGGGTCGCTGGGAGTGTAAGAAAACACTAAGGGTGTCCAAGATACCCCACCTCAAGACCCTGAAAAGTAGGAGTAAAGTTACCCTAATACCCCAGAAACACAGTAAAGTCGAGATAGGGGATTCTGCAAAGGCAACAACTGATTGCAAAGCACTGAAGACGGATTCCTGGATCTGGGGACCTGAAAAGGAAGGGGACCAAGTCCAAGAGTCACGCAAGTGTCCGGGGAGGGCAGGAGCCCACTAAACCCCGGATGAAGGTGCAAAAGGGTTGCCTCCTGGTGGAATAAGCCAAAGATTCTGCAACAACGGAAGGCGCCAGGAACTTCTCCTTTGGCCAGAAGATGTCCCACGGTGCGCTGGAGGATGCAGAGTTGTTTCCATGCAGAAAGACCACAAACAAGCCTTGCTAGCTGCAAGAGTCACAGTTGAGGATTTTGGGTGCTGCCAGGGCACAGGAAGGACCAGGAGGTCGCCCCTTGGAGGAGGAGACAGAGGGGGTGCTCAGCAAAAGAGAGAGTCCATGCAGAATCAGGCAGCACCCGCAGAAGCACCTAGACAGGCGTTCAGAAAATCTCACCACGGTGGTCACCTCAGCACAACAAAAGAGGGTCCCTCGAAGTCGGAGGTCAACTCAGCGAGATGGGCAATGCTGGACGGAGTGCTGGGGACCTGGGCTGTACCGTGCATGAAGGAAGTCTTACAAAAGTGCACAGAAGCCCTAGCAGCTGCAGTTCACGCAGTGCACAGGATTACTGTCTGGCGTGGGGAGGCAAGGACTTACCTCCACCAAATTTGGACAGAAGGGCCACTGGACTGTCGGGGACACTTGGATCCAGCTCCTGTGTTCCAGGGACCATGTTCGTCAAGATGAGAGGGGACCCAGAGGACCGGTGATGCAGAAATTTGGTGCCTGCATTGGCAGGGGGAAGATTCTTCTTGACTTCCAGTGCAGGGTGAAGGCAGACAGCCCTCAGAGCATGCACCACCAGGAAACAGTTGAGAAAGCCGTCAGGATGAGGCGCTACAATGTTGCTGGTAGTCTTCTTGCTACTTTGTTCCGGTTTTGCAGGCATCCTGGAGCAGTCAGCGGTCGATCCTTGGTAGAAGTCGAAGAGAGAAGTGCAGAGGAACTCTGGTGAGCTCCTGCATTCGTTATCTGCAGAGAAACCCACAGGAGAGACCCTAAATAGCCCTTGGAGGAGGATTGGCTATCTAACCAGGTAAGAGCCTATCAGGAGGGGTCTCTGACATCACCTGCTTGCACTGGCCACTCAGAGGTCTCCATTGTGCCCTCACACCTCTACATTCAAGATGGCAGAGGTCTGGGACACACTGGAGGAGCTCTGGGCACCACCCCTGGGGTGGTGATGGAAAGGGGAGTGGTCACTCCCCTTTCCTTTGTCCAGTTTCTCACCAGAGCAGGGGCTTGGGCTCCCTGAACTAGTGTAGACTGGCTTATGCAAGGAGGGCACCATCGGTGCCCTTCAAAGCATTTCCAGAGGGTGGGGGAGGCTACTCCTCCCCAGCCCTTAACACCTATTTCCGAATGGAGAGGGTGTAACACCCTCTCTCAGAGGAAATCCTTTGTTCTGCCTTCCTGGGACTGGGCTGCCCATGCCCCAGGGGGGCAGAAACCTGTCTGAGGGTTGGCAGCAGCAGTAGCTGCAGAGAAAACCCCAGAGAGCTAGTTTGGCAGTACCCGGGGTCCATGCTGGAGCCCCGGGGATGCATGGGATTGTCACCCAAATACCAGAATGGTTTTGGGGGGAGAATTCCATGATCTTATACATGTTACATGGCCATGTTCGGCGTTACCATTGTGAAGTTACACATAGGTATTGACCTATATGTAGTTCACGCGTGTAATGGTGTCCCCGCACTCACAAAGTCCAGGGAAATTGCCCTGAACAATGTGGGGGCACCTTGGCTAGTGCCAGGGTGACCTCACACTTAGTAACTTTGCACCTAACCTTCACTAAGTGAGGGTTAGACATATAGGTGACTTATAAGTTACTTAAGTGCAGTGTAAAATGGCTGTGAAATAACGTGGATGCTATTTCACTCAGGCTGCAGTGACAGTCCTGTGTAATAATTGTCTGAGCTCCCTGTGGGTGGCAAAATAAATGCTGCAGCCCATAGGAATCTCCTGGAATCCCAATACCCTGGGTGCCTAGGTACCATATACTAGGGGAATTATAAGGGTGTTCCAGTGTGCCAATCAGAATTGGTAAAATTAGTCATTTGCCTGCAGTGACAATTTTAAAAGCAGAGAGAGCATAAACACTGAGGTTCTGGTTAGCAGAACCTCAGTGATACAGTTAAGCACCACACAGGGAACACATATAGGCCACAAACATATGAGCACTGGGCCCTGGTTAGCAGAATCCCAGTGAGACAGTAAAAACACCCCGACATATACTCACAAACAGGCCAAAAGTGGGGGTAACAAGGCTAGAAAGAGGCTACCTTCCTACAAAACCCTCTATCTGAAGTTTGCCTGTGTTGGGGGATATCTGTCTCATCTGGTTCATATCAGATACATTTTTAGGAGAGTCATATCTTCCATCCAAGGCACTACCAAGATCACTTATTGAAATGTTTTACACTGATGTGTCTTGAACAAATGACTGTTTTGTTAATGAGCCATTAGCATTTTTTGACAAAGCCTCGTCTTTTTGTAGTTTTTAAAAGTGAATCGTATCTGCTCTGCATTAGAAATAACACTTGCAGTCAATAAGAATTAAAACGGAAAGAGAACAAAAGAGGGTCAATAATTTAAGTATTAAATCTTTCATTGATCCAGTAAAGTTTTAAGGCTTTTAGATATAATATAAAAAGGACACTATGGTCTGGTACTCTCAAATGCAGGATAGGTCTCTCAGGCTTAGTGAAAGTATGTAAAATAAGGATTCTATACGTTGTCACTGTGGAAGTGGATTTTATGTGAAAGAATAAAATATATTTTAACTTTGGTCCCGTGCCATCTTCCAATTTAGGGAAAGTATTGATTGAAAACATATATTCATGCCCCAGAGAGTAACCAGTGCTAAAAGATTTGCCCAGTCTTGGCTAGTACTAGCTGAGATGAAAATTACTTTTCTGAAGCTTAGCATTTGAATTAATTCACTACTAATGCATTGGTTAAAACTAACATTCAAATACTGGGTGGGGGATTTATAGACTTCAGAGTAGCGTGGGTCATAGCTATTTTATGTCCTTTGTGTTACCTTTAGGCAGTGCTTGCTTCAAACAACATTTGCCATCTCATAATGAAAACAGAATTCTGGAGTTGGCAATGTGTGACATTAACGTTTTTGTGCTGCATTATTGCAATGTAATTTTAGTGCATGTACTGCAGTTGTAGTGCTCTGTTTCTTGAAAAAAACCGGATGGTATTAAAAAAAATGAAAAGTTACATAACCTTTTCTGTATAAGTAGGCAGTGGTTCTCCCAAAAATGCTTTTTCAACGCTCACAAAGGGCAAGTGGTTTGAGTATGGGTTGCCACCTCCTATAAGATATTGATAACATGTTTTGCAGGAGGATTTTAGTTCCAAAACATTAATACATTCAATAAGAAACAGTATTTGGAAGGGACACCCTAATCATTCCCCTTCTAAGTACTGATTTGGTATGGTTTCTTAAACCCATTTAACAACTGGGAAAAGCGTTTGAAATAGTTTAATGGGGTTAGCATATTTGGAAAATGGAATTAGCATTCACCCAGAATCAGCAAATCAGAGGGCTTGTAATCACTAGAACCCTTTGTATACATGTCTCCTAGTTCATAACAGTGTCTTATTCAATATTATTGCCAATACCTGCAAAAATAATTTTGTATCATAATTTTTTGCTCCTCAAATGGACTTCCATGTGAACTGCAATACTATTTAGTAATCCAATCAGGCTTCACTGCCTCTCCTCCACCAGCCATACAGCTCTCCGAGCCTTCATTTCACTTCAGTCAAGGCACTGGCTCAACCAAAAGGCAGTAGGAGGAAGGCTTGCCAATGAACCAGTGGCAACTGGCCTGAATAGCATTCATGTTGTTTTTTTCTTACCCACTGTGCCACTTTAGACAGATGCCTGCCCTAATCAAATCAGTATTGCTGCCCATGGAACCAGTCTGACCAAAGTGCAAGGTGAGGCCTCCTACAGAAACAGCCAGAGGTAACCCCAGACTGCTTTGGGCTTTGTTGGACCTCGTCAGTGAGGTATAACTTGGATTCTGTGACACAGCGAGCAAGGGAATCATGTCTGGGCATAGCTGTAAGGTGTTACATCCAACACACAAAAGATTGGTAGGAATGCTTGCAAATAATATAAACCACTGGCAGTCATTTGGGGTTTCATTCCAACCCATTGTTTTTTTCCACTGTGCCACACTGAATATGTTTTCAGTGCAAATATATAACTTGACAAGAAAACACACAGTGCGCTGCATTATGTGGCACATTCCCTGACAGTATAATCTAGAACCACTTGTGCTAGACATACTTTTTTTGGTAGAATTCTGCAAATTAGTCATCAAATGAAGAGGCAAATCTGATAAATTCATAATTATGGGGTGCATGTCACAGCCTGAGAATGACATAGGCCCACATTATAACATTGGTGTATAATACTGCCTACAGCCATGGTGACAATCACCAACATACCGCCACAGCGACTACCATCCGCCTGCCATATTATGAGCACTGCATGACTTTTGCCACAATAAAGATGGAAATCTAGCAGTGCTCATTGTGGTGGACAGTGGTAAGCTGGTGCTGCTAACACCAGCACCTCCCCGCCAGTAGAACGCCACCAGCCGTATTATGACCAGTAATACTGCCTGGCGGTGTTTTGCTGGTGGGGTGCTGCTGGCGGTAGCAGCACCTGTTCCCTCCCAGGCGACCTCCTTAGCTGGACAAGGTAAGTTGGGTGTCTGACAGGGGAGAGGGGTGGGACGGTGAGTGGTGTTGTGTGTATGTGTCTGAGTGTGTGCATGAATGTTTGATTGTGTGTGTGAATGAGTCTGTGTGTGTTGTGTTGTTTGCGTGGTTGTATGCGTATGAGTGAATGCGTGTTGGAATGGTGAAGTAAGTGTATGTCTGCATGTCAGTGAGATTGTGTGTAAGAATGTGTGTGTGCATGTCTGCAAGTATGTGTGTATGAATGTGTGTATGCCAGTGTGTGAATAAATGTGTGTATGCCAGTGTAAGTGAATGGGTGCATGTGGGTGTCTGTGTGTGTATACACTGGGAGGGGGTGTGGGGTAATGGACGCTGTGACTGTAGTGGGGATGGGGGAGGAGGGGTGATGTGTGCATGTGTGGCTGTGGGGTCAGTTGTGTGGTGTGTGCCTGTTTGTGGGTGGGGTGAGTGGATCGGAGGGGGTGGGGGGTTGAGTTTGGATGGAGGGTGCATCATGTGAGTTATGGGGGGTGGGGGAGCTGCCTACCGGTGACAGGGAAGGAATTCCTTGTCACCGGTAGGGCCTACCACCATGGTTTTCGCGGTGTTGCTAACACGACAGAAACCATGGTGGTAGGGTGGCTCATAATGCCATGGGCAGTACTATGCCGGCCACCGGGCTGGAGATAGACATCTCTGGCCTGGTGGCTCATACCACCATGGTGTATAAGTGGAGAAGAGGGGGTTAGCTGCAGCCAAACCGACAATCTGAGAATGTGGCGGTATGTACCTCCAGCCTGTTGGCAGTCATACCGTCACATTGGCCCTGGTGTTTAGAAGACCACCAGGGACATAATGAGGGCCATAATCCCACCTGTTCATGAAATCAACATGAAATATGAGTAAACTTTAGCATGCTTTGTTTTCTGTTTAAATGCTCATATTTGTGCAAATTCATCAAGGGAGGAGGGGGGTGGGAAAATGCCTATTTTTGCATGATTGATGTTGCTGGTTTTTAGACTGTGTGCATTGGAAACTTGCTAACTGGCACCAGTGCATTTCCTCTGACCCCTAAAACATGCTGATATTGGCTATATTCCTAATTGGCATATTTAACTAATCTGTAAATCTCTAGAAAATTATATAAACCGTACATAATGCGCGTAAGTTACATGTCACTAATGGACTGTAGCGCACATTGTGGCACCTCTAGAGTGACAGTACAAAACTTGACTGCCAGCCTACCACTGTAGCCTCTCTAGGCAGTTTTAAAATTGTGATTTTGAACTGTAAAAATAACACCTTATGACAGGCCTAGACCCTACTTTTAAAAATGTTAACACTAAATATGCCTCAATGCCAAGTAGGGCAGGGTGCATGGTATTTAAACGATGGACATGTACATGTTTAATATAAAACATGTCCTTACATTGAAAAGGCCCCAAAAACTATTTTCACAATAACAGGGTTAGCTGCACTGTAGGAAAGCATTTGGGTTTAATATTAAAATTAAATAATGTGGGCCATATTTATACTTTTTGACGCAAAACTGCGCTAATGCAGTTTTGCGCCAAAAAATTTAGCGCTGGCTAACGCCATTCTGAAGCGCCATGCGGGGGCCGTATTTATTCAATGACGTTAGCCGCCGGCGCTGTCTGGTGTGCGTTTAAAAAAACGACGTACACCAGGCAGCGCCGGCGTAGGGGGAAAATGGCGTATGGGCGTCCACAAATGGTGCAAGTCAGGCTGAGGCAAAAAAATCGCCTCAACCCGATTTGCGCCATTTTTTTACGACGCCCAACCCCCATTGAAATGACTCCTGTCTTAGCAAAGACAGGAGTCATGCCCCCTTGCCCAATGGCCATGCCCAGGGGACTTATGTCCCCTGGGCATGGCCATTGGGCATAGTGGCATGTAGGGGGGCACAAATCAGGCCCCCCTATGCCACAAAATTTTTTTTTTAAAAAATACTTACCTGAACTTACCTTAATGTCCCTGGGGTGGGTCCCTCCATCCTTGGGTGTCCTCCTGGGGTGGGCAAGGGTGGCAGGGGGTGTCCCTGGGGGCAGGGGAGGGCACCTCTGGGCTCATTCTGAGCCCACAGGTCCCTTAATGCCTGCCCTGACCCAGGCGCTAAAATCCGGCGCTAATGCAGGTTTTTTAGTCCCGCCCACTCCCGGGCGTCATTTTTGCCCGGGAGTATAAATACGACGCATATGCATCGGAGTCATTTTTTAAGACGGGAACGCCTACCTTGCATATCATTAACGCAAGGAAGGTGTTCACGCAAAAAAATGACGCTAACTCCATGAACTTTGGCGCTAGACGCGTCTAACGCCAAAGTATAAATATGGAGTTAGTTTTGCGTCTAATTTGCGTCGAAAAAAACGATGCAAATTCGGCGCAAACAGAGTATAAATATGCCCCTGTATTTTACAAAAGACTCTTTTAAAAAGTCACTTTTTACTTGTCAAAGCATCTAGAAACCCATTTACATGAGCTTCCAACTGCCCCTGAAGAGCTGAGGTGTGCACTTGCTCCCAGAGCTGAAAAAAAGGACTTGGGTCACTGGCAGATGTTGCCTCTTCCTTTGTTCTACTGGTCAGCCATGCACCAATTCCAGTGTGCTGCCCCTGCACTGCTTTTGAGTGACCATAGGGAAGTGGTTGCTCATTTCTCGGGTCCTACCTTCAGGGTATGCACAGGAAATCTGCACAGTGGACAAAATGTTCTGCTGTGTTGGATTTAAGTAGAGATGGGCGCTATAGGATTGTTTGCAATGGAACACACAGGAACTGCTTAAAAGTAAGAAGGGTTACCCCTGGAAACTTTTCCCCAATTGATTAGGGAGGGGTTGGGAGTTACCCACACCCAGAGGCTAGTGCCATGCTTTAATGTAGCATCGCTGGACACCCTTTTCAACACACTACTGGACCTATGGAAGACAGAAGAAGGACTGTACCTACTGTTGATGGCTGTGAGGGACATGAAAGGCTGGACCTGCTCCTTCTTGTACCTAGGACAAAGAAGTGGAGTCCAAGGGTCAGTTAGCAGACATCCTGTTAAGTTACAGGGACAAAACTAACTGCTAGACACCCTTAGAAGGAAGAGATCAGCTGACTAGTTCCAAATGAACTTACCCTGAACCTTGCTAAAGACTTCTGTGGAGTGAGTCCTGACCCAAAAGTAATGTTCTTAAAGTACTGGTACCCTTGACTGTGTCAAAGTGTACTCCTCTTAACATCATGAAAAACACATGACTTTGAAACTTTTTGGCTACAAGGACCTCCAGTGGACTGGTATAAACCTGCAAAGTCTTTCCACAAAGGTGCATTGTTGTTGGACTGAAGAGTCAGGTAGCTCGAACGCGCTGCTTTTCTGCAGCAGCAAATGTGTTTCAGTGGGATGTCGCAGAGACGATATCTGGCCCTGTGTAACCAATCTAAGCAACATCACAAAACGAAATAAAATGATGGACGGAGGCTCGAAACTTTACAAACACTCACCCCGAGTCACAGATCTGGGTTTAATCCATTGTTATTTTGCTCGCCACGTCACCCCATTTTGGACCCAGCCATATGCAAATCAGTCTTGACCCTGTTCCCCATATGAACAGTCCAGCCTGAACTGCTAGACCAGGTCCTCCCTGGACAGGAAACAAGTATCCTGAGACCGTTTTCAGGGTATCAACCTTCATCAGCCAGGCTAGCTTGAATCCAGTGGCGCAGCGAGCAAGGGACCCACGTCTGGGCATACCCCTGCCACTTAGGGCGCACAAAGCAACATCACAAAACAAAATAAAATGATGGACGGAGTGTTGAAACTTTTCAAACACTAACTAATCTAAGCCTCAGCTTGCAGCCATGCTTCCCTGAGGGAATCCTATCTCCAAAAAAATGATTAAGTTGCAATGTGAAAATCTTCGCTGAACAAATGTGACAAATGTTTCCTGCAAAAGTACTTCCTTGAAAGTAAATTTTGAATTTCTCCTGCTAAAAAACAATAGCTTCACCGGGGCATTGTCAGATTGCTATCCAGCCTTGTGCAACCCATCTCTGCGTCATAAAGGTTTTTAACCAGTTTGGGAGACTAAGGGCCTCATTACAAGACTGGTGGTCAAGGACCTCCAGCCTCGCATTGACATTCGGACTGCCACAACTATGGCGGTCTGACTGGCACATTATAACCCTGGTGGGCAGACCCACCAGGGGACCACCATTCCTGCAAGAAGCATTGTTCCTGATGGGGTGATGGCAGTCTAAGTTCTACTCAGCTAGGGCGGTGCTGAACTCAGCAACACCTAGCTAATTTCAACACACCTTACCACCAGCCTTTCCATGGCAGAGACCCCGTCATGGAAAGGCAGGTGTTAATGGTGTGCTGGGGGCCACACGGAGGCCCGTGCACTGCCCATGCATGTTGCATGGGCAGTGCAAGGGCCCTCCTGCTCAGCACTGTCAGAATGCACACTGTATGCATTGCAGACAGTGCACATTTTGAGGGTGCTGGATGGCTCCCCTGTGCAACAGCATTGGACTCAGCTTCATGTGGAGCTGAGTCCAATGCTGCTGCATAGTTTCCACTGGGCTGACCAGTGGGAACCTCCTAATACAGAGGTTCCAGACGGTCAGCTGAGTGGAAACCTTGTAATGGGCTGGGTGGGGAGACCGCCAGCACCGCCGCAGTCTCCTCACCATGAGTCTGGTGGTCGGGTTTTCCGAATGCCAGACTCTTAATCAGGCCTTAAGTCCGAAGGTAAAATTTCTGACCAGGTCAAACCTGCTTTCTGTATCTGTCCTAAGCTCCTTTGGGGTCAGCCTTAAGTCACGCCTAGATTCCAGTCAAGTGCAACCACTTGACCGTGGTTTGTGCTTAATGCTTTTTGACTGGGATATCAAGGGATATCAAAGCATCACAAAACATTTTTGACCTTATTTCATGTCCTTGTTGGTACGTTGAGGCACTGCTTGCTCCAAACACCTTTTACTACCTTACCTTGAAAAGGTAGGTGTCCCAACTGTGCTCTGTACCCGAGTTGTTTAATTTTGAGTCACTTTTTTTTTACTTAACGTTATGTATCTCCTTGTCCTTGTCATAAATTTGAAAACATTTTAAGTTTGGTTTCCTCTTGAGAATTTTAAGAAGTGGACAGCTTGTCTTGGTTTTGTCCTGTATGGCTTTAAAATACTGAAATTAAGCCAAGGTGAAAATTGCGTATTATTAAGCAAAACCCTGGCTTTCACAATTAGCTTTTTTTGCAAAAAATGAATCCTCACTCCTATCTTCGGTGCATCAACGCATTCTACGCTAAACAAATTGTGTAAAATTATGTATGACGTGTAGAAAAGCCACTCACATTTGGTTTGCTCACATTCTTCCACAGCTCCCGCTCTAGGACTTTTCACAAAGTAGCATAATTAGGTAATCTCAGTATTTCCCTTATCTATCCTAATGCAACATACTGAAATTATGTGATATCATGCAGGCATAAATGAAATTTCGCTTTCATCAAAATGTAATATTGCTAATACCAAAATACCTTGCATGAGATTCGATTTATCAATTTGATAATCTTCACCTGGTCATCTGTATTCACATATTATTTTTCTTGACTATCCTGAGTCTCTGGCCTTGGTTTCCTCCAACTGCTGAAGATTTGGGGACCCATTTTGAGGACCACTGAGAAAGAAAATGTTAAAGCTTTAATTAACACCCAAACAGGGCATAAAGTCAACAAAGTTTGTGAAATCGTTTTTTTTTTTTAAATGCTCCAATATAAGTTTTAGGTGTGTCAATTTGCCACATACTAAGGATAGCAAAGTGTGTCCTGCAAAATTTATTTTGTGTCATTAATGCGGCAAAATAGGTCATTTTGCAAAAGTATGCGAAAGTAGTTAAAGCAAAAGCATGAAAGTCAATTGTGTAAGTAATAATGACATGGGGTGATCGCAAAATGTTGCCACTAGACAGGACTCCTGTGTCATATGAAGGCTGGAAGATTGAATTGGGGGGTTACATTGAGAATATATTAGAGTTAAACTTCAAGCTGAAATTTATGTTGCAATGAAAGGTCTTAATATTTTGGGTTGGTTTAATCAGGACCTGTTTGCTATGATATTCCAACCAGGGTCCGAAGAAAAAGGGGTAGTCGTCAAAGATTTGACTTTATCTGATAAATTGGAAGTTATATTTTACAAAGTATTTTCTATGTACCTAGGTCAAATTGTTGGTTTTCAACATAAGATTGAGGTAAAACAAGATGCCATTCTTGTCAAGCACAAGATTAGAAGAATACCATTTAGCCCAAGGGAAGACCTCAAATTAGAGTTAGAGAAGTTACAAAGAGTATGTGTGATTGAACCAATTGAGTGTAGTCTGTGGTAAGCACCTCTTGTAGTAGCAGACAAACACACTGATGATATGTGTCTGTGTATAGACTTGAGGAAACTTAATAAGAAAATCTGGGTGGATTAATTTCCCTTACCCCACGATTAGTGACCTATTAGAAGAATTGAGAGGTGCTGAATGGTTTTCGAAGATTGATTTGGTGCCTGCACACCATCAAATGGTATTGAAAGCAGGGTCAAGGAATTATACAGCTTTTAACTCACAATTTGGAACATTTCAGTTCTGAAGAATGACATTTGGATTGGCTTCAGCAGCCTCAGCATTTCAATGTATTATGCAACAATTGTTGGAAAAGGTTCAGGGTGTCCTTATTTTCCAAGATGATATGTTCGTTTTTTAAAACATTAGGCGATCATGATAGAGTGCTCAGGTCGGTACTTCACATATTTGATACAAATGGTGTAGTAATGAAAAAGGAAAAAATTGGAATTCTGGAAAAGAGATATAGAGTTTTTGGGCCATAGCATATCTAGTGAAGGTATTAGCTCTTGACCTGGTGTTACCAAAGTGGTTGTTGAGTGTCCCAGTCCTAAAAACAAAGATGAACAATGTTATTTTATTGGTCTATGTAAATTTTATGCAAGGCTTATTCCTTGGTATGCCACAAAAATGAAATGTTTGTTTCATATGTAATAAAATTCAAAGTGGCATTTGAGTGGGATGAAAGCTGTCAGGACACGTTCGACTTAGTTAAGGCAAAGATGACAAATGCCAGGGCTTTAAGTGCCTACAAGCCACACCTAATGTGCACCATCACTGTGGATGCTAGTAAGTATGGGTTGAGAGCTATATTGGCACAAAGGGCCAGATGTATGAAAAAAGCCATTTGCGATTCGGAAATAGCGATTTAAAAAAAATAGTTATTTCTGAGACGCAACATGCTATGTAACAAATTTGCGAGTCGGAAATAGCGATTTCTTAAAAATCGCGAATGCAATTTGCGAGGTCCAAATACCGAATTGCAAAAATATTTGCGACTCGGTATTTGAAAATCGCAAATTACGAAAACGGTCACCTGGCACAGCCTGATGACATCACAAGGAGGAAGTGTGTCAGCCCATGCTGTTTACAGGTACCACACCCACAGGAGCAGTCAGAGAGTCACAGATCAGCCCCAGGGAGCAAGTTTGTGAGCAAGCCAGGACCTGACACCAACATGGCCAATGCTGGTAATGGGAAGGAGGAGGGAGAGAGGAAGAGGAAGCTGAAATTCAGTGAGCAAGAATTGGAGGTGCTCACTGAGGAGGTTGTCAGGTGCCATGACCGGCTCTTTGGGAAGAGCTCACTCCAGGTACCAGAGAGTGAGAAGTGAAAACTTTGGGCTGACATCCAGACCAAAATCTTCGCAGTGGGAGTTGCGCAGCGCTCAGTGAAAGAGATACGCAAGAGGTGGTACGACCTGTGTTCCCGTGCCAAGGAGAGGGTAGTCAGCAGGCTAAAGGAGGCAAGGAGCACAGGAGGCGGACCATCCACCCAGACACCCGTCACCCCCATGGAAGACCTGGTGGAGTCCACACTGCTTCCAGAAGCTGTCAGTGGGGTCACTGACATTGACACTTCCGGCACACCCAGCACCAGTAAAGGTAAGTCCAAAAATGATATGTAACTCCATATGTGCATGTACACATGCCCCTTAGGAAGTAGCAAGTAGAGTAAAGCATTGTGATAAGTAGTCCATTCCACATCTTACATGCGGCACAACAGTGCCTTATGGGAGTGGCAGTCCACAACCCAGAGCTGTAAATAGCACATAGAATGCAATTAAGTAGAGCAACACCCAGAAGAACAAAACACCCAGTTCATAGTGATACGATGTAAGTGTACATTTATTACCATTGTGCCACATTTGGTAGTAGATACAGAAATGAGATGCTGCACATTGTCGTTGCAGATGGCTCAGGCCCAGCAGCAGCAGCATGTGCCAATGTGGGGGATGTAGAAACACAGCCACTGTCCGACTACAACACCAGCGAGTCATTGTGTATAGCACCAATCAGACGCAGGGCAAGGGTGTTACCTCTCCACGATTTGAACCTGGACTCCGACGAAATGCCGGATGAAGGCCACACACCACCCCCAGAAGCTAGATCCACAGGAAGGCAGCAGTCCCTGCCCCAGCATCACTCAACTCCCCACAGGAGGACTCACGATGCAGGCACACAGCACACAGATTGAGGTGAGGGCCCATCATTCTTTGGTGGCCTTGAAGCGTCCATGCTCAAAGTGCAGTGCCTGCAAAACAAAAACATGAGGGCAATGCACAGGCAGATGCAGTCACACAATGCACAAGCAGTTGGAGTGTCTGAATGCTAACATCTGCAAGCTGCATGAGGGACAGCAAACAGCTGGGGAGAACACCAAGGAACTGACAAATGCCATTAAGGAACTCTGTACTGAGATCAGGCATGAGCGAGTTAGCCACCGCAGGCACGAAAGACAATTCATGGGAATGTTCAATGGCTTTTGCAGATCTGTAAATCGTCTTGCTACATCTTCTGCCCTGATATCACGGCGTGCTGTGGCCGCACAGGTGGAGGCAGCACATAGCAGTCAGGATGTTGCCCAGGGATTGGTGCAAATTACCTAACGTTCTGGATGCTATGCTGACAGCACGCAGTGCTGCACCCAGCGAACTGGGAGTTGGGGATACTCAGGAGTCATCTAGCCTCAGCAGTCTTACCGTGCCCGTGATGGATCCTAGGCGTCGCAGTGCCAGGCACAGTACTGCCTGTGAGCCTGTTACAAGAGGCGCCGGCGAGGCCACTGCACACTCAAGTGGAATGCGTGGTCGGAAGAAGTGACAGGAAGGGCCACAGGGGACTACCTTCACATGTAGCAATACAATAGACTATGATGACAATAGTGCGACACCGTTAATGGCTCATGTCAGACTCATGTGTATTGCTTTGTCCTAGTGACACGTTTGTTACCTGAAGTCAAGGTAATAAAGGTGCTAACTATCAGAATACATGTCAGTGAGGTTGTGTTGTCATAACTTACATCTGAAATGGTTGTGCGTGATGTCAGCATGCATTTGCCTGCCCTCTGCTGCACTGGTCCTGCCTGCTGGCTGTAGCGGTGGTATGGGAGCATCATCCTCATCTGAGTCTAACTCCGATATTTCAACAGGTATGCCCCTGGTGGTAGCTATTTTGTGCAAAATCGCACATGTGGCCACTATTCTACAGGTCATGTCCGGGCTGTACTGTAGTGCCCCTCCACTTTTGTGGATGCATCGGAAGCGACTCTTCAGCAGGCCAAACGTGCGCTCCACAACATTGCGGGTTGCCTCGTGTGCTGAAGTGTATCTCCGCTCTCCTGGTGTTGCAGGATTTAGGTAGGGCGCCATCATGCAGGTGCGCACTTCGTAGGCACTGTCTCCTGGAAGGGACAGAGGGTATAATGAGTAGCTGTGCCATCTGATGTCACACTGCCATCAATGAATCATTGTAAAGACGGAAATTACCTAGTAGATATCCTTCACCAAATTCCCCAGCTAGCTGTCTTGTGTGAATCCTGCTGTGACGAAAGATGTATGAATCATGTGTGCTCCCTAGGTGCCTGGCCACCAGATTAGTTATGATGTAGGAGGCATTGCATATCACCTGTATGTTCAATGAATGTTGGTATTTACGGTTGCGGTACACATACTCTGTGGCCGATGGTGGACAGATTGCAACATGTGTCCCATCTATGGCACCTAGGACGTGGGGGAACTGTGCTATCTGGTAGAAATCTATTTTTGTCTGCTCTATTTCCTGTGGAGTGTGGGGGAATCTGATGTACTGGTGTATCCTACTCAGCAAGGCATTTAGAAATGCATTGAAAAATCTAGAGAGGGCACTCTGTGATAACCCTCCAGCTGCTGCTATGACCCCTTGATCAGCCATCAGGTCAAGTATCATAGCTAAGCTCAACCTGTACTTCTCAAATATTTCCTCCTCAGTCTGGTCAAAAAGGGTAATGCGTGCTCTGAAAATGCACTCCTGTCTCCTCCTCTCTCTCCTCAAACCTGCCAAGATCCTCATTCTCCTCGCCATGACGTAGAGTGCAGCAGACATTGTGGAAAAGAGGCTGAGGCATTCTGGGCCTCTTTATATAGGTTGCACCTGGTTACCACCTGGTTTCAATCCATGTTAATTTGCATGTGTAAAAGGCCATTCTGCGAAAATTCGCAATTTGCGAACTTTTGATGCATCGAATTTCGACATGGTTTTGCTTGTCGCAATTTGCATATCGCAATTTGCAATGAGAAATTCAGAATCTGTATTTGCGAGTCACTATTCTGACTCACAATTTGCGATATGCAAATAGCGATTCAGTATTTCATGTCGCAAAATGCGATACGCACATTACGACACGCAAAACCATGTAGCTTCGCAAAACATCACAATTTTTGCGATTCCTTGTTTTTGGCCTGCGAATGCCTTTCATACATCGCAAATCACGTTTTTGCATTCACAAACGGCCGATTTCTGCGAATCGCACAATTTGCGAATGCAAAAACGTTTGATACATCTGGCCCAAAATCCCTTGGGAGGGGGAGCCACCATCAGCTTTGCGTCAAGGGTGCTCAGTGAATCAGAACTGAATTATTCTATCATTGAAACAGATATGTTGGCATGTTACTGGGTGTGTGAAAAACTCAGAAGTTGTGTGTGGAGAAGAAAGTTTATATATTGAGTGGTGACAGAGTTAAGTACACCACACCACGGATTGCTTGCTTAACTGCTAAACTATTGCAATATGATGTGCAGGTTAAGCATATACCTAATAAAGAGAACTTGAGGGCAGATATATTGTCAAGACTACAGATTACTGACCAAGATATATTAGACCCAGAGGAAGACAAAGATAAGTGTTTAATAGCATCAGTAGATGTGCTGGAAAACAAAGTATGCAGTGAGGATGAGTGGAAGACAGCTGGTGAGGAAGATTTGATACTGTTGTAAGCAAAATAATTCATTGTCAATGTTTGGCCAAAAAAAAGAAGTTTGGAAGAGAGATGCAATCATTTTCCAAAGTGGCTGATGAACTCTGCATTGAAGATGGGGTGTGGAGGAAAGTTTTCCTTTTTGCCCGGGGCACCCCCAAACTTTTTAGACAGATACTGGTGGGTACTGACTCTTGGCTGTGCCCTGGGTATGGCTAACCAGTCCCGGGCCAGTGCTCTGTGTAAAATGGATTATGCAAATTAGGGTAATTATAATTGGCCGTATAAACCTCCCTAAAAGTCCCTAGTAAATGGTAGGGCATGTAGGTTTAACGACCCCAGCATAGGTAGTGCACCCATAGGTACACTGTTGAGGTGCCCAGTGTCATTATAAAGTCAGGCTTCCCTCGGTAGCTGGTTTTAATTTACAATTAAACCCAAATTCAACTTTAGAATGAAAAGTTCTTACAAAGTCTTAAACTACCTTATTTTTTACATGTGTCACCCCCAAAGTGTGCCCTTGGTGTCCCCCGGGTTGGGTGCAGTGTAACAGAAAATGTTTTATAAGCCCTGGTGAGGGAAAAACAGCTAAGTTAATTTCCCCACCATTGTAGTAAATGGGCTCCATAGGCTAACATGGGGAGACTTTATTTTTAATTAATAAAGTCTCAAAAGGAGCTAAATAATTCAAGTTTGGTATCAGACTTATTTTTTATAATAAACACAACAACTTGACATTGTTGAATTTAATAAAACTAACGCAGGGAAAGATTTGTAGAACTCTTCCTGAAAGTTGCCAGTTTCAGCTCTGTAGTGCCCTTCTCTGATTGGTCAGCATCTGGCAGCCAGGCCAGGCTCCTTTGATGAGGTCTAAAGTGGCCTGGGCTGAACACGAAGGAAGTGCCTGGGAGAGGAGAATTGCCTCAGCAGATGGTGAAACAGGATGGGGGGAGGGCAACCAAACTGTACTCCAAAAGAGGGAAGGAAATTTGGTCCTGCAAGTGGACCTCCCCCATTTCCTGCAAAACTAGACAGCCAGTAACCCCCTGATTAAATTAGTAGATGGCTGGAAAAGGGTGTGTGAAGGGAAACTTAGCCACAACAGTAGGTGGGCTCAGCCAGACCTAACATCTGAGATTTAATTTCTGCCATTTTGGATTTTTGAGGTATTTTGCTCTCTGGGATTGATTTTTGCCACACTGCACCTGCCTGTGATTGGACAGTTGCCACCCCCTGCTTTCCACCCAAGGAGCAAGGATAAATATGGCAAAGCTGCACTCACAATTTGCTACAGGTAGAAAATAGCTGACCAGAGTCCCCTGTATCAAGCCCCGAAGAAACTGACCAGCTTACCAGTAGCTAGTGGTGATTTTTGGATTTGATCCAGGTGCATTCTGGTAGTTGGATTCCTAACCCTCAAGGAGCAACTCAGAGCTTCTGGAACCTCAGAGTGAGTTGTGTACTCCTAAAGTACCTTCAAAGACCTTCTGGAAGAAGATCCAGAAGTTTGGAGAAGATTGGAAAACGTTTGGAAAAAAGCTCCATAAGTGGACCAACCTGACGTTGTCAGTCAAGCTGTCTTATGTTGACCCCGACCCAGCCTGACATGCAGGTTTGTCCCCCTGAAAAGTTCCAGAGCTCTGAACTTCCAGAAATCCACCAGGGGCTTGTGGAAAGGCAATCTGATGACGTTGACTCGAAATCGGCTTGCTTTGGAGGGTCGTCTGACATCGGAGAGAAAAATCGCCAAAAAAGTGACAAAGTCAAAAAATAAAAAGTTGAACGAGACTTCCCATGCAGCATATCAGAAGAGGGCTTCAAGGAGGTCAGATCCAATTTCAAGGTGGGCCCGGACTAAGATTTCCATCATGAAAAATCATCTACGCCCAAAGGTAGAATTCTTCACAGAGATCTCCTGTGACGCATATCCAAAGAGGGATCCAGGGAGGTCGGTTCCAACTTTCAACTTCGTCATGGTGAAGAAACTCGTCCTGAAAATAAGACTGAGGGACAGATTTAAGAGAAAATAACGGGACGAGTTGTTGCACCAAATTTGCCAGCGTTGCACACCATCATTTTTAAAATGCAGCGATGCACTATATTCACTAGAAGACGGTGCACCCCTGTGTTTCCCACTGCGCCAGCGCTAAATTTGCTTCCATGCAACAATACAGCAACTCTTGCACCACAGTGCAAGGATGGCTGCATTGAGAGGGAGATTGATTCTTTCACCTTCTTGCACAAAAATAATCTTTAATGGCAAGTTGCCCTTTTTATGTGTGCTGCAGAATGCACACATAGAATGTATCGCACAGAGAAAGAGCAAAAAATGAGGAGAAATTAAAGCATTTTTCCTCATTGCGCCATGCTAAAGCCATGTAGAGTTAGATTTTGGTGCTGTCTCAGGTTTACGGAAACTCATAAATCTGGGGCAACGTCAACATGCAATGGGTGTTGCTGCTGCACGCCCACAGCAACACCCATTGCACGCCCTTTCCATGCGAAGTGCTGCATGTGAAGGGGTCATATTTTATGGTTGCTTTTACACCACCTTGTAAATGCGGTGCAGTGAATAGTGCCACCGGAGCTTCACTTAAAGTGATGCTCCAGTGACGCTAGGGGCTCTTAAATATGCCCCTAAGTGAGAACGTGAAGCTTTGACCAAGGCCTCCTGCTCACTGTAGCTGAACAGAGCTCCATCGAGGTCGGCCTCAAATTTTGAATTTGCCCAGTCGAGTATGACCAGATGTTCAATTTGGTGCTTTTAGTTTCTATGCGCTAAAAAACATTTATTCTTTGAAAATGTATATCTCTGGTTTTCCTTATCTGATTTTATTAAATTTGGTGTCAAATCAAAGATAAAAATATTATCAGTTTTTATAAATTGGTTTTGGATTTTTAAACTGTTTCCTGTGTTTTATTTTATTACTGAATGCTTTACACACTTTGGCCCTCATTATGACATTGGCGGTAAGGATCGCTTATTGCCATGCTGACTGCCGCCAACATACCGACGCCGCAGCGGATCACCGCTACCCATATTATGACACACACATAGCAATCCGTCACTATACAGCCACACACACAAATCCGCCAGCACAAAGATCGGTGATAAACTGGCAGTAGCAAAACCCACACCGCTACGCCAACAGAACTACGCCCACAACATTATGACCCACAAATCACAGTGGCAGACATTCAATGGTGGTAAACCGTTGGCGCTACATACCGTCACACTCAAAATACACACACACATACAAAACTACACCACATTGGACAATTCAAACTACACACACCTGACACACATACACACACCACACCCACACCACTATAAAACACACACCCACACTACCCACAACCCACTACCCACAACCCTCTACGACTACAAACAAGTGCCACAAGAGGGATACCAAGACCGCAGCCACACACCACCATCAGCTATACACCATCCACGCACCTTACATCACACACCCCAACACATTACCCCACATACTCTCACCCACACCACTCACATTACACCCAAGGCACCATAACGACACCCCAGATTCTCTGAGGAGGAGCTGCGGGTCATGTTGAAGGAAATCATCCGGGTAGAGCCACTGCTATTCGGATCACAGGTGCAGCCGACATCAATTGCTAGGACTGGCGGTGGACCCCCACGTGCTCCCCCACAACTAACAACATGGGAGGAGCAAGTCTTGGCAATCATATATTCTGAGGGCCTGGCAGGAGTAGGAGGAGGACTGGACTCTGGTAAGTCAAATCTCTATTACTATCACCCCCCCCACCTGCATGCCATCACAAACCTCGACCCTTACTCACACTTCCATCACTCCACCACCTCCTACACACCCCACCATCACAACACAACCCACCCCTCCCAATACCAAGCCCTGCATGCAACACCAATGCTTGGACCCCCATCACAGACCTGCAAGGACACCTATCACTAAAGCATGCACACTAGAGGGAAACAGCAAGCCCACCAAATAACTACTCACAGAAGGCAAAGATTCCAGGGCAATAACAACCTTAGAGGGCAACACACCCATGCACAAGATGTCACAAGCAGGAACAATAACACTGCATTTACATCCCCACAGGTCCCCCAGCCAACATCACCGGAGAGGTGGTGCCAACAACATCCAGTCCCCCCCCCCAGAAGATGCTCACAGTGATGACAGCTGCTCTGGATGTCTGGATCTGGAGGACCAACCTGGCCCATCAGGGATCTCCGGACAGTCGGTTACCCAGGCATAGACCCTTACTACCACAGAGCCTCCCCCCTCAGGAAACACCACCACAGTACCCACCCAGCGAGCCCATACCTCTGTCCCCAGTACACTTCAAATAGCAGTGTGTCCACCACTACTGGGACCACAGGGCACCCCACAAACACAGGATGATCAGGGACCTGGAGTCAGTGGGCACACGGTTCAGGGGACAGAGGTACAGGACAACAGGGAAGCTGGGAGGACTGATGTGCGACAGGGGGAGGACAGGCCCAGAGAACTGACTCTCCAGGAGGCACTCACCAAGATCCTAGGAGCATACCACCATTCCCAGGAGATGGGCCAGACACTGGGCAAGTTGCAGGAGAACCAGCGGCTGCAGGAGGGACAGTACCTGGGGATCAGGGAGGACTTGAAGTCCATTAACACCACACTGGTATCCATTGCAGGGGTGCTGGCAAACATGGCAAACGCTATGAGGGAGGCAGTGGCACACCACCGGGCCCCTACCACTAGCCAAACTGATGACAGCCTTCCACCTCTGCTGCCGCTAGTGGACAGGAGGCCCTGCCACAGGACCAACAGGCCACCAGCACCCCTCCCACTGCAGATGGAGAACCACCCCGCAAAAGGTCCCCTGCGATCCAGGCAGAAGCCAGAGACTATCGCCAAGACCCCCGCCAGGAAATAAGACTCTCCTGATTGTCACCCTTGTGTCCCACCCTGTCACCCTGTCCTCCTTGAACTACCATTGCTCCACTTCCTATGCCCCTTTGGACAATGCACCTGTGATCCACATAGCCTGGACTCTATCCTGGACTTTCCTCTACCATCAACCCAGCCCATTGCACATCTTCCTCTACTTATTAGCACTTCAATAAACACCATTTAAAAAATAATACAAGTATGGAGTCTGTCAAATGATTGAACAATGTATTTGTTTAACAAGGTATAAACACTGCAAAACAGCTGTACAGTAATGTATACATAGGAATGCCCTGTAGTTGGCTGCAGTCAACACACCAGGAGTGATAGTGGGACACAAATATCTGCAAATAGAGGTGCCAAAGGGTACAGTGAGTGGCCATAGAAGTAGGAAAATCAGCCTGCCAGTGACAATGTCAAACACAAAATAGTCATTTAAATTTGAAGTTACACTGTCTTACCTGTGTGTCATTGGAAGTATTGTCGAATTATTGCACTTCTGTTGTTCTCATGCTCATTCTCTGCCTGCTCATCTTCACTGTCCACAGGGTCCACTGCTGCCACACGGCCATCTCCAGCCTCCTCCTCCTACAGAAAAGGCACCTGGTGACGCAAGGCAAGGTTATGCAACATACAGCATGCCACGATGATCTGGCAGCCCTTCTTGAGTGAGTAGCACAGGGAACCACCTGTCAGATGGAGGCATAGAAACCTAGCCTTCAGGAGGCCGAATGTCCTCTCTATGATTCTTCTTGTTCCCCCATGTGCTTCATTGTAACGTTCCTCTGCCCTTGTCCTGGCATTCCTCACAGGGGTCAGTAGATATGAGAGGTTGGGGTAACCAGAGTCACCTGCAAATATCGAGGGACAACTGTTAGCCACACACTTACGCTTAGGGTCCACACCAACCCATACACCAACATGCATTAGGCGGGACCAGGGCTCACCTATTAGCCACACTCTGTGCCTCTGGAGTTGAGCCATCACATATGGGATGCTGCTATTCCTCAGGATAAAGGCATCATGCACAGACCCAGGATACTTAGCATTGACATGGAAGATGTACTGGTCCACCAGGCAAACTATCTTCACATTCATGGAATGAAAGCTCTTTCGATTTCTGAACACCTGTTCATTTCTCCGGGGGGACAAATGCAATATGTGTACCATCAATAGCCCCAATAATGTTGGGGATATGTCACATTGCATAGAAATCTGCTTTCACTGTGGCCAAATCCTCCAACTGGGGGAAAACAATGTAGCTGTGCATGTGTTTAATCAGGGCAGACAACACTCTTGTCAGCACCATTGAGAACATTGACTGTGACATTCCTGCTGCCAAGCCCACTGTCACTTGGAAAGAACCAGTTGCCAAGAAATGGAGCACTGATAGCATTTGCACAAGAGGGGGATCCCGGTGGGGTGATGGAATGCAGATATCAGGTCAGGATCCAATTGGGTACACAGCTCTGTGATTGTGCCCCTGTCCTGTCTATAGGTGATGATAAACTGCATGTCCTTCATTGTTGCCAAGTCCACCAGTGGCCTGTACAGGGGGGGGATGTCTCCATCTCCTATTCATCCGCAGCGGTTGCAATTTAGGGGGCAAAACGGTGAGCAGCTGGTCAGTATCCCGTATTTCCAAACACTACACTTCATTGCATCTTATGACTAACAGTATATTTTTGGATAGGCCCAAATGGTGCTTATGTGTACTGTGACACAGTTAGGTGCCATGGCCTGCCCCTCCCCCCCCGAAATGGCGTCCGCCTGTCCTGTTAGGAGAGACACGTGGAAATGAGGCAATTCCACAGACATTGTGGGCCGTTGCGAAGGTGGTCGAAAACTGCTGTGCAACGCCTCATTGGTTAACATGGGGCCCAATGCTACCTGACCTTTAACAGGAGAGGATCTACACTGCATGTGTGGATGTGACCTGTGTCTGGAACCTACCATGGCTCTTGTCACTAGGGAAATGGCCCCTGCCTTCACTGCGGCGGAGTTGGAGCGACTGGTGGATTGAATCCTACCCCAGTAGCGAATGCTGTATGGGCCTCCAGATCAACAGGTGAGTACACTGTGAGCACAATGTATGGGGCATGAATGCAAGGAGTGCTGTGTGTGAAGGCCTCGTGTAAGGGGAGGGTTGGTGAAAGGGCACTGGGCAGCGTGCTGCATGTATGATGGGCCATGTCTGTGCATAAGGGGATGTGAGGGCTAAGGTGGGCCATGAGTGTAACAGGCAGGATGGTCTGACTGATACCTTTTCCTATGTGTATTTCTCTGCAGGTCAGCGCCCATCAGAAAAAGGGTATATGGCGTGCCATCGCCAAGGACGTGTGGACCCTGGGGGTCCACGGCAGGCAGAGCACCCACTGTTGGAAACAGTGGGAGGACCTGAGATGCTGGGCACGGAAGATGTCAAAGGCACAGCTGGGGATGGCCTCCCAACGAGGAAGGGGTGCCCGTCAAACCCTGACACCCGTGATGGCCCGCATACTGGCGGTGGCCTATCTGGAGTTGGATGGGCGCTTGGGGGGATCACAGCAGCCACAAGGGGGTGAGTAGAGTGCCTCAATTACTACTTGCGTGTGGTGGGGTGGCATCCGGGTGGGGGATTTCGGCCTGTGGGTGCCCCTAGGCCAGGCTGGACTTTGCAGGGCCACATGTTGGGCAGGGTCCTGATGTAAAATACCTCCAACCAAGCTAGTAGGCATCCAATACTGGGAAGGGGTCTGTGGGTCTCAGGTATGCTGCAATTGGCGTTAGGTGTCCCTGTCCATATGCTGGTGACTAGCATTGTGACTGTTAGTGCATTGCCTAGTGCATAGGGCTGTTCCCTGTGTGAGTGTGCTGTGTATGCCAATGGTGGTGGTGTTGCCGCCATTGACCAAGTGTATCCTTTGCCTCTCCTCCCATTTTTATCTTGTCACCCTGTCCTTATGTGCATTAGCATCATCTGGTGGAGGAGCAGAGGCACTGGTGACGGGGAGAGCTGCATCCCACAGGGCCCCTTAGGCCAAATCCACTGACGGTGAGGGCAACAGTGGGACGGAGGGTGAGGGGAGCACCATGGTGGAGATTAAAGAGGACAGTTCTGACAGTGAGTCCTCCTCCAATGGAAGCTCCCTGGTGGTGGCGGACACCCAACAGCCATCCACCTCACAACAGCATCCAGCCCATGCACCTGCACCCAAAATCAGCAGACAGACACCTCCGACAACCACTTCCTCTTCCTCCACTCCCAAACCTTCACCCTCTTCCCGCCCCAATGTCCCTCTCCACAGTTTACCTCTTCCCTACCACTCCCTCCCGTCCTTCACATTGAGCCAGGGTGGTCAGAACCAGGCAAGCACCTCAGCCACCCAGTCCATGGCCACAGTAGTGTTGACCGCTACTGCAGGTGGTAGAGGATCCCAGGCACCAGGCAGCCACACTGAAAGGGCGCCAGCATCAGCAGCGTCTAGGAAGGTCAAGAAGGCACCACCAGCTGGGCCTCAGAAGGGCAAGGAGGCACCCCAAGCTGCCACAGGGAAGGGCAAGTATGCACCCCCAGCTGCTACAAGGAAGGGCAAGCGGCAATCCCCAGCTGCTGACAGGATGGGAAAGCAGGCCAAAAGGACAAGAAGCCTTGTGCTGGGACTCAGTCGGAGCCCCCACCTACAACCATGGTTGTTCAGCTGTCCGAGGCTGCAGGGGAAGGGCTGGAGCCTCCCCCTCCACTGCCGGCATGGACACCAGTACCCCCACCAGCACCACCGCCACCACTGCCACCAGCACCACTGCCAGCAGCAGCAACCCTAGTGGGCAGCTGTCCGAGGCTGCATGGGACGGGCTGAAGCCTCCCCCCACCACTGCCAGCACTGCCACCAGCACCGCCACCAGCACCACCACCAGCACCGCCGCCAGCAGCGCCACCAGCAGCCCCAGTAGGCAGCCGTCCAAGGCTGCAGGGGAAGGGCTGGAGCCTCCCCCCACCACTGCCAGCACCGCCATCAGCACCACTGCCAGCAGCAGCAGCCCCAGTGGGCAGCCGCCTGAGACTGCAGGGGAAGGGCTGGAGCCTCCCTCCACCATTGCCAGCACCGCCACCAGCGCCAGCAGCAGCAGCCCCAGTGGGCAGCCGTCAAAGGCTGCAGGGGAAGTGCTGGAGCCTTCCCTCACCACTGCCAGTATCGCCACTAGCACCACCACCAGCACCGCCGCCAGCACCGCCACCAGCACCACTGCCAGCAGCAGCAGCCCCAGTGGGCAGCCGTCCGAGGCTGCAGGGGAAGGGCTGGAGCCTCCCCCCACCACTGCCAGCTCCACAAGCAGCACTGCCACCACTGAGCAGCCATTACCGCCGGTGGGCAGTGTGTAGTATTGCATCCATGGGCTGTTGTGCAGCCTGGCCCCTGCAAATCCTGTGCATGTGGGCAAACCACCCACTAGAGAGACTGTGGCCTTGCACTCGCCAGGACAGCGCAGAGGGCATGTTGCCCCCTCCAGGACCACTGGTGTTGTACCAACTTCCGGGCTGAGGTGCCCCCCATTCCCCATCCCCCTGAGGTGCCTGTGTAGTTGCGACCTGATGCCACTGCAGTGTTCTCTCCGTGTTGTTGCAGGAGTAAGGTGGAGCCTTGGCCTATTTGATGTGGCCCTGTGGCCCACGGACATTGAGGAGTGGGCAGTGTCCCTACATTTGTCAATATCTATATACGTTTGGATTTTGATGCACTTATTCCTAGTATTTTTTTGTATTACACTCACTTTCTTCAAATCATCTTGTCCTTGCATTATTCCTGCGGGGTACGGGGGGAATATGTAATGTTACTGCATCTGTTTGTGTGTATGGTGTTAAGGGTGGGGGTGTTACAGGTTGCGTGTGTGTGTCACTCTCTTTTTCCTCCCCCCTCCCTTGTGTGCTAGGCGGCAGTACTCACTGTGGTTGTCTTCACCGGCGTTGATGTTCATAATGCAGCAGAAGGTAGACGAACATGGGGAATATGTGCAACTCGGGCTCCATGGCGTCGTGGTTGTTCCCTGAGTCTCCACAGGTGAGTCCCTTGACTTCTAAGATCTGTTTCCGCCAGGCTTTTGATGTTGTTGGTACCGCCCCGGAAAATGTGGCGGATAGGCCTGTCATAATACAGTGGGCAGCACATTGTCTTCGGCCTTGCTGTTGGCGGTTACCGCTGTGGTGCTTGTTGATTCCGCCATGGCGGTCGGTGTGTTAAAGTGGCTGTTTGTCTGAGCGGCTTCCGCCGTGGTCATAATTCCATTTTTGTTACCACCGGCCTGTTGGCAGTATTACCGCTGCTTTATCACCAACCGTCAGGGTTGTAATGACGGCCTTTGTCTCCTAAGTTAAGCCTTGTTGCTTGTTGTCAAGCTACCAAGGGTTAAGCCAGGATTAATTTATTGAGAACCTGACTGGACCTAAATAGGGGGGCTGTAGCCTATTGCTAAGTGTAGGTACCTACCTGCCCTTACTAATTATCCACTTTCCAACAGGTTGGTGTTGGGAAGTGACAAAAGTGTATTAGCCAGCACAATCCATACTAGCTTGATCAAAAAGACACATAATGGTCTTTTTGGCTGTACTATGGCAAAGAAGAGGATCGGGGAACACTATTGGTTGCCTGCTATACGTAAGGAAGTGGATGCTATAGTAAAAGGCTGTGTGGTGTGTAACAATACTGAGAAAGGCCTTAAAGTAGTGACACTTGCTTTGCAACCCATAAACGTACCAGAAAGTCCTTGGATGAGAGTTGGAGTTGACATGGTGGGACAGTTCATTTGTCTCCCACACCATGTATGCTCTGCTTTTGTCCTAGTAGATTACCATAGCAAATGGCCTGAGGTTCGTTTTTTCTCCACACCTACTGCAGGTAACGCTATTAGGTTTCTGAAGGACATTTTCATGAGGGAGGGTTTTCCCGAATCCATTACTTCTGACAATGGCATTTGTTGGACTTTTGCTTTTGCAGGGTCATCCCCAGACTTTTTTGCCTCCTGCCTCCTATATTTTTCTGACATGTTGCTGTTGGCTTTTCAACTCTGAGCACTTTACCACTGCTAACCAGTGCTAAAGTGCATATGCTCTCCTGTTTAAATTGTATGTAAGTGGTTTATCCATGATTGGCATATTTGATTTACTAGTAAGTCCCTAGTAAGGTGCACTAGAGGTGCCAGGGCCTGTAAATCAAATGCTACTAGTGGGCCTGCAGCACTGGTTGTGCCACCCACATAAGTAGCTCTGTAATCATGTCTCAGACCTGCCACTGCAGTGTCTGTATGTGTATTTTTACACTGTAAATTCGACTTGGCAAGTGTACCCACTTGCCAGGCCTAAACCTTCCCTTTTCTTACATGTAAGGCACCCCTAAGGTATGCCCTAGGTAGCCCCAAGGGCAGGGTGCAGTGTATGGATAAGGTAGGACATATAGTAAGGTGGTTTATATGTCCTGACAGTGAAATACTGCCAATTTCGTTTTCACTGTTGCAAGGTCTGTCTCTCTCTCATAGGATAATATGGGGGCTACCTTTAAATATGATTAAAGTGTAGATTCCCCTAGAGAAGAGATGGACAGTTGGAGTTTGGGATCCCTGAACTCACAATTTAAAAATACATCTTTTAGTAAAGTTGATTTTGAGATTGTGAGTTTGGAAATGCCACTTTTAGAAAGTGAGCATTTTCTTGCTTAAACCATTCTGTGACTCTGCCTTGTTTGTGGATTCCCTGTCTGGGTCAGTTTGACAGTTGGGTTGTTTTTCACCTCACACCAGACAGTGACACAAAGGGAGCTGGGGTGTGATCTGCATTTCCTGATTAGCCATCTCTGCTAGGAGGGAGGGGTGGAGTGGTCACTCTCATCTGAAAGGACTGTGCCTGCCTCTGACAATGCTGTCTCCAGCCCCCTGGTGTGTGTCTGAGGCCTTGCCTGGGCAAGGCAGGATTTCACAAGAAGGTGTGAGTCCCCTTTGAAGAAAGGTGACTTCAAAGACTAAAATGGGTATAAGAAGGGCACCCAAACTTACAAACTTTAGAAACACTTCTGGAATCAAGGGGAACCTCTGCCTGGAGAAGAGCTGATCGCTGAGGAACAAGTGCTGCCCTGCCTGTGACTGTGCTTTGTGGAGCTTTCCTGCAGTGCTGCTTCTGCCTGAGTAAGAGGGCAAAGACTGGACTTTGTGTGCCTTCCATCTTGAAGAAGAAATCTCCAAGGGCTTGATGTAGAGCTTGCCTCCTGTTGTTGAAGTCTCAGGGATAGCAAAGACTTCTTCCTGCCAGCACCTGGAGTCTCTGGAGAGACCCCTGCTCTGCTCTGTGGTGCCCTTCCAGTTCCTGGGACCCTAAAAGGAGAGGCTGGCAGCCTAAGGACAAAAATACACGCACCGCGCACCGTGCGGAGAAAAGATCGACGCGAATCCGATCGCGGCCGAGAAAACGACGCGACGCCGGCTCCGCAGCTGAGAAACGACGCCGCTGGAAACGCGACCGGAGAATCGACGCCCGGAGCAGGAGAAACGACGCGCAGCATCGCTGACGAAGGCTGAGAGATCGCAACCAGCGCCGCGGGACTTCGGACCGTCGCGTGGCTGGCTTTTTCGACGCGCCTCGCCGAGCCGAGCTGTTTTCGACGCATATACCCGTGCCGGGTTATTTTCGACGCACACCGCCCGTGCGGGGTTATTTTTGCCGCAAACCAGGTACATTTACACGCTAGCAGCGCTAGTGTGTTGTTACAACTACCTAAAGACTCTTTTTATTTTAAACCTTTTAGAAATCATAACTTGACTTGTGTATGTTGGATTTTTGTCGTTTTGGTCTTGTTTTGTCTAGATAAATATTTCCTATTTTTCTAAACTGGTGTTGTGTCATTTTGTAGTGTTTTCATTAAGTTACTGTGTGTGTTGGTACAAATACTTTACGCCCAGCACTCTGAGGTTAAGCCTACTGCTCTGCCAAGCTACCAAGGGGGTAAGCAGGGGTTAGCTGAGGGTGATTCTCTTTTATCCTAACTAGAGTGAGGGTCCTTGCTTGAACAGGGGGTAACCTGACTGTCAACCAAAGACCCCATTTCTAACATTGGTGACCAGCGGTTGGGATTGGACGTGTGGTTGTACTTGACATACAGTAATTAAGTGTACACTACTGTTTTGATCTCAGACCACTACGTGACCACATACTACTTGTTTGGTGATCTTTTGATTTTTCTCTTAAGGACTCTTTTTATTCTACTTCCATGATTTTGCTGATCCCTTGACTGATTCTTTTTACTTCATTGGGAAATTATTTTTTTCTGCCTTTTGGAACTTTGCACTTGTGACCATCATGTCTCAATCTGGAGATGCAACAGCTGGAGCTGTGTTTGAAATGGAGAAACTGAAGGAGTACTCAGTTGCTCAATTGAAACAGTTCCTTAAAGATCTTGACTGTCCCACTGAGAGCTCCACCAGGGAGGGGGAGCTGCAACAGGCACAGAGGGCCTGGGTGACAATCAAGAAGGCTGGAAGGCACACAGAGGAGGAGAATATGGGGGGGGAAGTGCAGAGGATACACAGTGGTGTAGTGGAGGAACCTGTTACGCCTGGGGGGAGGGTCCCCAGGAGGGATGGCAGGGTGTCACCCAAGGGTCTGACTCCTGAAGAGTTACAGGACAGACAGGCAGAGAGGGAGTTCCAATGGGAGATGAAAAAGCTCAATTGGGAGTTGGAAGAAAGGAGGAGGAACTTAGAGATTAAAAAAATGATTTATGCTTACGAGCTTAAATTGAAAGAGCTGGAAGTCATGAGGGCTGAGTCCAGCTGGAATGGTGGCAGCAACAATTGTATATCCAGTGATGCTGCAGAAGTGCACATGCCCAGAGAGGTGGTGCCCTACTTGAAGGAGGGAGTTAACACACGCCAGGAGGTTCAGGGGTATGAGGTAGCTCCAGTGATGCACAGGGTCTCTGAGGTGGATTGGGGAACTGGCATGGGGAGTCATATTCCTACTGGTGGGAGGGACACTCTACTGACTCTAGTTGAGAGTGACAGGGAGAGGGGTTCCCCCCAGGTAGAAGTCCTGGTTATGGAGTGTGAAGACATCCCAGAAGAGTGTGGGTTGAGTGTCAGGGACAGTCAGGTACTGTCTCACCAGTCTCAGGAGGGTGATGTGGGGTGCTTTGTCAAAGCAGAGTCACTGGATGGTTGGGTGAAGGGTACTTTGGTTAATTCATGTGAGGGGCTGAGTGATGTAATTGCTGGAGAGCATATGTCTAGTCCTTATTTTCCAGAGCTATGCCAACACCAGGTGGAGTGTGAGTTCTCTGACCCCAGGGAGCTTACAATGGAGGCAGACTTCTGGGTGAGTACCAGAGAGTCTGAAGAGACATTTGGGGGTGCTCCTGAGAGGAGTGGTCTAGGTAGTTCCCAACCAGGTGTGGTAGGGAAGGATTGTAGTGTCCCAGGTAGGTCCCAGTGTAGTGGGATGGGTGAGGGACCCCATGTCCAGTCTCAGAGGAGAGGGAATGGGGATGGGTTGAGGCCCAAGGTGCCCGAGATCCGGTCCCAGGTCCTGGAGGGTTCCCTGCGGGAACACCAGGAGGGGAGCCTAGCCTGTACCATAGGGCCCTCTGTTGAGGGAGACCCCACAGTGTCAGGAGAACTTGGGGGGGCGGCTGTAGCCAGCGTCCCACCAGTTCTGGTGTCTGGCAGTACCACTCCTAGTGAGGGGGTGCAGAAGTCCAGACAGAGGGTTGAGAGGGGGTTGCGGACCCCAGTGGAGAACCTGGAGGGTCAGGGGTCAGCTCTGAGTGCAGAGCCCCCCAGGAATGACCTTGGTGAGACCATTTCTGGGCTGGGGGGAATCCAGACTCTGTCAGATGGGCAGAGGTCAGGAGACCTGCGCCAGCCAGACTCTTGTATGGCCCTTGGGGAAAGTGTTTCCCTTGTGGGGGGTAGGTGTGCCCCCCAGGAAGTCCTGGTGTGCCAGGCAGTGGTTCAACCGCAGGGTGGTGACCCTGGGTTGGATGACCAGGTTCAGAGGGTAAACTCTGACCGGGTAGGGGGTAAGTATGCCCCCCAGGAAGTCCTGGGTTGCCAGGCAGTGATCCAGTCTGTGGGTACAGACCCTGGATTGGGAGGCCAGGTTAAGGGTGTCCCCCCTGACCTGGAGGAAGGGGCTACTGCTAACAGTACCCCTACCATGTTGTCTTCTGGGGGGGCCGCTCCTAGTTGGGTGGTTCAGGACCCCAGAAGAGAGGGCAGGGGGAGGGAAGCCTCACCCCTGGCCCTGGTCCAACCTGAAGGTACAGACCCCAGGTTGGAGGATCAGTTGCAGGTTAACATCCCTGCACTGATGGAAGAATTGTGCAGGACTGCTTCTACAAGCACCCTGACAGTTTTTGACTCTGGGGGTGCCGCTTCTGCAGGGAGGGTACAGAGCCCCAGAGGGGAGGACCAGGGTCAGGTTGTCATCCCTGACCTGGTGGAAGAGAGAGTGGTCAAAGGGTGCCAGGCACCTGGGGCTACCACCCCCCACTCTCCACAGTCACAGTGGTTAGAGAGGCCTGAGGTCGGGCTCTCATCCCTGACAGTTGTCTGGGGCCACTGTGGCTTGCTGTCCTGGTGGACAGAGTTGCCCCTGGGGGGGGGAGGACGAGAGTCACACCCCGGGGGTGGAGTGGGCAACACCACTGTGTTGGCCCTGGTGGTACTATCTGCCCATTGCAATACATCTGTGAGCAAAGTAAAGTTAGGTGTTGCACAGATGGTGTCTGTAGATGTGGAGAGGGGTTCCCCATGGGTTAGCTTAGTGGGCCCTGAGAGTATGGACAGAGGGATCCAACTGGAGTCAGGAAGGCGTAGAACTGGAACATGCCCCTGCTGTTGTGGGCCTGGGTCCCTGTTCTATCGCCCCAATCAGGGAAGTACATCAAGGTATTGATTGTTCTCCCCTGGCTTTAGGCTGGTAGGGGGTCGTGTTGGACTTTTGCTTTTGCAGGGTCATCCCCAGACTTTTTTGCCTCCTGCCTCCTATATTTTTCTGACATGTTGCTGTTGGCTTTTCAACTCTGAGCACTTTACCACTGCTAACCAGTGCTAAAGTGCATATGCTCTCCTGTTTAAATTGTATGTAAGTGGTTTATCCATGATTGGCATATTTGATTTACTAGTAAGTCCCTAGTAAGGTGCACTAGAGGTGCCAGGGCCTGTAAATCAAATGCTACTAGTGGGCCTGCAGCACTGGTTGTGCCACCCACATAAGTAGCTCTGTAATCATGTCTCAGACCTGCCACTGCAGTGTCTGTATGTGTATTTTTACACTGTAAATTCGACTTGGCAAGTGTACCCACTTGCCAGGCCTAAACCTTCCCTTTTCTTACATGTAAGGCACCCCTAAGGTATGCCCTAGGTAGCCCCAAGGGCAGGGTGCAGTGTATGGATAAGGTAGGACATATAGTAAGGTGGTTTATATGTCCTGACAGTGAAATACTGCCAATTTCGTTTTCACTGTTGCAAGGTCTGTCTCTCTCTCATAGGATAATATGGGGGCTACCTTTAAATATGATTAAAGTGTAGATTCCCCTAGAGAAGAGATGGACAGTTGGAGTTTGGGATCCCTGAACTCACAATTTAAAAATACATCTTTTAGTAAAGTTGATTTTGAGATTGTGAGTTTGGAAATGCCACTTTTAGAAAGTGAGCATTTTCTTGCTTAAACCATTCTGTGACTCTGCCTTGTTTGTGGATTCCCTGTCTGGGTCAGTTTGACAGTTGGGTTGTTTTTCACCTCACACCAGACAGTGACACAAAGGGAGCTGGGGTGTGATCTGCATTTCCTGATTAGCCATCTCTGCTAGGAGGGAGGGGTGGAGTGGTCACTCTCATCTGAAAGGACTGTGCCTGCCTCTGACAATGCTGTCTCCAGCCCCCTGGTGTGTGTCTGAGGCCTTGCCTGGGCAAGGCAGGATTTCACAAGAAGGTGTGAGTCCCCTTTGAAGAAAGGTGACTTCAAAGACTAAAATGGGTATAAGAAGGGCACCCAAACTTACAAACTTTAGAAACACTTCTGGAATCAAGGGGAACCTCTGCCTGGAGAAGAGCTGATCGCTGAGGAACAAGTGCTGCCCTGCCTGTGACTGTGCTTTGTGGAGCTTTCCTGCAGTGCTGCTTCTGCCTGAGTAAGAGGGCAAAGACTGGACTTTGTGTGCCTTCCATCTTGAAGAAGAAATCTCCAAGGGCTTGATGTAGAGCTTGCCTCCTGTTGTTGAAGTCTCAGGGATAGCAAAGACTTCTTCCTGCCAGCACCTGGAGTCTCTGGAGAGACCCCTGCTCTGCTCTGTGGTGCCCTTCCAGTTCCTGGGACCCTAAAAGGAGAGGCTGGCAGCCTAAGGACAAAAATACACGCACCGCGCACCGTGCGGAGAAAAGATCGACGCGAATCCGATCGCGGCCGAGAAAACGACGCGACGCCGGCTCCGCAGCTGAGAAACGACGCCGCTGGAAACGCGACCGGAGAATCGACGCCCGGAGCAGGAGAAACGACGCGCAGCATCGCTGACGAAGGCTGAGAGATCGCAACCAGCGCCGCGGGACTTCGGACCGTCGCGTGGCTGGCTTTTTCGACGCGCCTCGCCGAGCCGAGCTGTTTTCGACGCATATACCCGTGCCGGGTTATTTTCGACGCACACCGCCCGTGCGGGGTTATTTTTGCCGCAAACCAGGTACATTTACACGCTAGCAGCGCTAGTGTGTTGTTACAACTACCTAAAGACTCTTTTTATTTTAAACCTTTTAGAAATCATAACTTGACTTGTGTATGTTGGATTTTTGTCGTTTTGGTCTTGTTTTGTCTAGATAAATATTTCCTATTTTTCTAAACTGGTGTTGTGTCATTTTGTAGTGTTTTCATTAAGTTACTGTGTGTGTTGGTACAAATACTTTACGCCCAGCACTCTGAGGTTAAGCCTACTGCTCTGCCAAGCTACCAAGGGGGTAAGCAGGGGTTAGCTGAGGGTGATTCTCTTTTATCCTAACTAGAGTGAGGGTCCTTGCTTGAACAGGGGGTAACCTGACTGTCAACCAAAGACCCCATTTCTAACAGCATTCAATTTGTCAGGAGCACAGAATGAGGATGTGCACCACATAGATCAGGACCATATGCTCTAATTTTGTAATATTGCCTTTTTATATGTACGTAATTTGAGATTGCCAGTCCAACAAACAGGGGAAGCATTTTAAAATCCTGTTTACCAATGATTAGTTTATGTGGTGGCCATAGCTGCTCTTGTTATTTACTGCAGAAAGATCCCCATGCCCTCAAGACAGGTATTTGTTAAGTCAATATGTCTAGCCCGGGCAAGCTTGTGCATTAGTTAGTTTTATTAGTTTTATTATTAAAATTATATTATTGCAGACATATACCAGAAAAAATTAAAAAGAAGAAACAAGGAAAAATAGCTTGGTGCTGAAATGTGGAGGCTTAAGCTTGCAATAAAAATTTAAAATATTTTTAAAATTAACCATTTCATATAATTTTAATAGAACAGCATGGTTGATTCTGGACAATCAAGTGTGACTAGAAAAGATATGTAACCCCTTTTTACCTTTAATAGACACTTTTAATACGTAGTCATTCTAATCGGTTCTGAGAAAATGTATTATTAGCTTTGAATTACTGTACCCTGAAAGCAAATTTTAAACACACAAGAAATACTATGCAAGCATTGGCAAAGCCAGTAGTTCAGGCCTCTACAAACTGAGAAATGGTAATTTGTTTTTTTGTCCTCGTATTATCATCAGTTTCAGTAATACATAGTACTTTACTTGTTTTCTCGAGAAGCTGACTTCTCTTGCTGATATGCCTCTGCGAGCCATTAGAACTATCAGTTTAACGCAATAATCATTGGGCTGTTATTGCATCTTTCTTGCCAATCTATCAAACGTTGGAAAACTCTAACCAAACTACATGGGTTACATTTTATATCAAAGTGACTATCACATTTTACTGAGCTTAACCATTCTGCTGCCAAAGGCAGATCAAGTAGCACCCGTTGTTTTACCCATCTTGTGGTAAATTTACTAAGATTTACTTAAAGTGATGCAAATTGATGCAAAATCTTTTTCTGTCTATTTACTTTCCAGCGCAAAACTTGTTTTACACTGGAAAATCACTTAAAAGTAACACAAAGCAGTGCATACAGCTGGTTTGCATTACTTAGCACCAAGGTGGT
The DNA here is from genome assembly GCF_031143425.1 of Pleurodeles waltl. NCBI lineage: Eukaryota > Metazoa > Chordata > Amphibia > Caudata > Salamandridae > Pleurodeles > Pleurodeles waltl. Next base: position 354,789,337 of record NC_090438.1, read on the forward strand.
GTTCCATGGGTGATTCATGGGCATTCCCATGCACCCACCCAAGGTTTTTGATGCAGAACCTTATTTACTAGAAAAAAGAAAACAGGATTTTGCTTCAGAAAATAGCGCCCATCCCAACTAGGCGCTATCATGGAGAAATACTTTTATTTCACCTTTCTTTTCCAACTTTGCATGCTTGCTGCAATGTACAGCACAAAGTGGGAAAAGCTTTAAAGTGTGTCTAGGTGTAGTATTTTGTAATAGAAGGCTATGCTTCCGGTGCAAAACCTATGCTACACTCACGCAGACTCCCTTGCACTGTGGTGCAAAGGTGTGTATGTGGCACACAACAGCAATTTCTGTACCAATGTTAGGGATAGGGGAGGAGAGTGCCATCTTTCTGTAAATATGGTGCTCTCCTGCTCTCTCCTTCTCCTGCAGTGCAGTGCAGAATGTTTGGCTGCTGCGCTGCGTAAGAATCTAGTGAATTTAGGTCCTCCTTGCTGGCCAACAGTATTAAACATAATATTAGCCTCTTTTGAGGAGTAAAGAAGAATCCAAGCCTGGGTTACAATCAAACAGAATCAGGGCTTGACAACTTGATCTCGCGCTGAAATGAATTTTCTTATTTCATTTGAATAACTCAAATAATACGTCAATGTCGAACACCTTGTAAACATATGTTCATACTTTGCTCTTAGTGCATGGCATCGCTTAAATCGAGAAAATTCTTGTGAGGATTTTGCCGTCTTTTCAGGTATCCAGGATATCCTATGAAGGGTAAAAAGAGATTTGTCTTTAAATGAGTGGATTTTACTGTAAAGTATACTTAGTGATTCTTGCCAAAAATCTTCAAGACCCAGAACTGGCAAGTGTCTATTCTATTCAGTCCAAGGCTCCTTGACCTTCTATTCCTCTGCTTTAACTAACCCTAATACCAAATAGAAACGTCCTACTTTATTGTTAATAACTGTGTACTTGTTTGTAATTCATATTGCAAGCATGTGCCACACAAAAAAAGAACTGCATCATAATTGTATCTGCCATGACTGCATCAAAAAAGTTAAATATTTAAAAAAAAAAAAATCGCTCATGTGGTCATGCCTTTCAGTTATGCCATGAACTGTATTATTATTGTCATTTGTGAAAGAAAACAAAGAAAATCAACAAGTAACCAAGCACTCAGCTCACAGGAAGCTATAATGTTACTTAAATACTTTCTAAATGTAAAAATGAGGCAGACAGTAAAGCACCATATAACTGGGCACCCAATACATTGGCAAAATGAATAGCTGGTATTTAAAGTTGATACACAGAATTATACATGGCTAACAGGTATTAAGGGAAGTTTTTCACTGAGCTGTTCTGACTGGCCTAGTACAGACAATAAGAGCAAAGCTCGAGTTGTCTGTTATGTCACTCGGAACCTCGAGGTGAAAAACAACTCCACAATTCTCTTTTTACCCATCTATAATTGTATGTTAAGTGTGACTCCGAAAATAATCAGTACCTGCTTTCAGATGCCACGCAGGGGTAACTGAGTAATGGGGGAGCCATATGCAACATGGTCTTTCCTCCCTGACACAAAAGTGAAACATACCATACCAGCTGTTCTTAACCAACCACACCACCGTCCCTGCCTTCCTTCCCCCTCTTGCAGCTGTGAGTTCTGCTTTCAGTCAAAGCAGGCCTCAAAAGACAGGCTCTCACAGAGCCCTGTCAGCCTGCCCTGGAAAGCCTTTATGATGTAGCAATAATGGGTAACACGGTTTGTTATTGACTAATGGCACATCATGTTATGTTATCTTATATGGATTTGTATAGCACACTAAAAACACCTAAAAGAGTATCCAGGCACTTGGAGTGAGTTATTAGATTTAGAATCGGGTGTAACTAATAGAGGAATCATATGGACGCCACACATGACATGCAAAATACAAAATTATGACAGCACAGTTTAAACCGGTTTTGACACTTAAGGGATAGAACGATCTTAAGTTCGAAGTCAACAATGTGCACAGGCTTTGTGCAGTTACACAAAGTGAAGGGGGCAAATAGGTAAAATGGGCTGACCCACTAGCCCATTACGTTATTGTGACGGAAGGCTACAACACACAAAGGCAGGCAGCGCCCAGGACATGAACACAACCTGCTTTGCTTGGATCCTGGCAGAAACTGACAAACCGGTCACTGCCAGAACCCTTGCACTATCACATTTTTAATGGTATTTATGTACTGGAATTCATATAGTTAGCCTGTGGTGGTGTAAGGAAAATGTGATTGAAAGTCTAACAGACCAATAGATTAAGCCTCTGTCCTAACGCTCCTCTATGCATAATATGTATGATGTTTGTGAAATACGAATAGTCTAGTGAGACAGCTGACGCTGTCTCAAAGTCTCTTCTGAAAGAGGGTACACAATAGGGAGAGGAGAGCATAGGCAAAGAAAATGACTGGCCCACCAGCCCTGGCCGTCAAGACCACGTCTTTTAAGTCAGATGTGCATGTGTGATCAGGTAGAATGCTGTCACAGTACAAGAGGGCCTGTGGTTGAAGTGAGTTGTAACAGTACAAGACAGCTTCGGGTTGAAGGGGCTAACCCATTGTTCTATACTGTGTTGTTCTGTAAGCGGAAGCAAAATCTGAGAGAGAGCTGGACAGTATTATGGTTGAAGAGGGCCTGCCCAAAACTCCATCTGGGAATATGTATATATTTTTTTTACCTACGAATTTCTCTGATTACATATGGCCATAAAAATAGTTAAGCTGTGTCTAGGCCAGATCTAAAAAGTTCGAAGGACACTAGTAGGTGAACAATCTTCTCGCTGTCGCGCCTGATGCGTTAAATAGTTCTTTGTGGAAGCTCTGACTTATGTATAATTGAAAATGGTGCATAAGAGTCATGAGGAAAGAGAAATCAAATGCATTGACTGGGGGAGGGAGTCGGATACGCATGCTAATATACGTGATTATCTTGTTCCAGATTTACTTTGATAGGCAGAAAATCACATTTTCTGAAAATGAAACTACAGCAAAAACAATTTTGTGAGAGTTGGAAAATACAAAACATTTGTTTAGCATGATCCCCAAATGTGTTTAATATCAGTTTTCTACTATACTGAGGTGTAGAAACATTGTCTGAGATGCACTGCTCAGCCAAGAGCAGAGGGAGGCAGCGGATACATCACACTCTGAAATAAATGCATTACCTTCTGAAACACATTGCTAGCGAAGCCTCATCCATTACCCACTGAAATAATTACACTGTTCGAGAATATGATTCCAGTCACACTGAAATAGATACATCACTTACATCCATCACACGCTAAGAAAATAAAAAAGGCAGCAACCTATTAAATCAGACAAATCAGCCATTGAATTAAATGCATTGCCTACTGAGGTGGATTCATCACTCCCCGGCTCAGATATATCGGATAATTGCTTATTAAACCAGTTATGCTGCCTATCATTTCAAGTACATCATTTTATAAATGCAGGTCACCATTTACAGACTCGCATAATCACCTATTAGGTCCTTAAAATAATAAATCTATCTATTGCATGATGTTTAACAAATTTACCACATGTATCACTTTCACCAACATATCTTGAAACAAGTGAAGAAGGAAATGGTGACAGATACCCAACAAAACATTGTGCATAAACACAGTCGCCGAAAGCTTTACTGGGTGAATGACACAAGCTGTAAGATCTGAAGTCATAAGGTCTCTATTGAATCCGTGATAAAACACACAGCCATTGCTCTGTACTGTTGGTATTAAAAGAGCAGCATCACAAAGTGTCCTTCGAAAGTCCAAGGTTTCTTCGGTTGATGTAATGTATCACTTATGTAGCCCAGAGTTAGAGGACTACCTTCCCCCTAAAATCAGTCATTATCACATTTCTGTCTTCATAAGGCTGAAAAGCTCAGTGGTACTTTATCCCACCCCCTTCCTTGAGTTGTTGGGGACATGTACAACCCAAACAATGAAGGTAATTTTACTAGTAGTAGCTTTCAGGGCAAATAATAATAACAATAATAATAATAATATTAATAATAATAATAATATTTATTATTATTATAATAATGCGATTTCTATAAATCGCTTCCATATTTGCAGTGATAGGACTGTTTTATAACATTTTCAATTTTTTTTATTTAATTATTTTTTGTCTAGTATGCTGTATGGAATGTCGAAATTTATACAACGATTAATTTATTTTTATATTTATTTCATTCCATTCATGTTTTCTTTTACTTTCATTATGTCGTGTATGTGGATGTCTGCAATGTCTAACAAGTAATATGATATTTTCTTAACTTATTTTTATTGATGTATGTTTTAATTGGGTAAATGGGCCAGGTGAGAAAAATGTTACTTCCCACCTCCATTGGCTTGTATATGAATCCGTTTCAGAACCTCTGAGTGGCCATTTGCGATACTGAACTAAGTGCAAGGCTTGGCTATGGTTGATTTGAACCTATTTAGGTTGTAGTAATTAAGGAATAGGTATGCTGGTAACTTTAGTGAATTGCAATAGACTTACCATTTTGAAGGACTCCTAGCTTACTCTTGGAATTCAGAGTACCGAAAAAGCAATTATATGTGAATCAGGCCCTGGAACCAAGGAACAGGAAAGGTGTAGATGGAAACTTCTACCAGCACCCTAGTACATTATGGGGCATATTTAAGAGTCCCTAGCGCACTCAAAATACTTTTGTAAATCTTCCCAGTATTTTTGAAAATGAAAGACATTGCTCCCTTGCCATGTTTCAGAAGCAAATGTACTTTTCATACAATTAAACAAGCAAATACAATGTTAGAATTTGCAACATAAGTTTATCAGTGGCAGATATAAACATGTTAATGAGCTACAAGTCATTATATCAGGTACGAAAAATTTCTTTAATAAAATAATGTCTGTATCTTTTAGATAGAATGGCTTACGTGTGAAATGGCGATGGCCGCCTATCATGTATTGTAATAAAGAAAACAGCTATTGGAATCAGCCCCTTCATACAAATATTATAAGTAAGCAAAAAGGATCTTTGTTCTTTATAAAAGAGACTGAAATGCACTGGTGTTTCTTTAGAGTGAAAATCACATGAGCAAACCTGCTCGTGTCTATTACAGGCTGCTCCCAAGTGGTCTACAAAGTCAGCAGGCTTCTGTTAATTGAAGCATAGGGACGTATAAACCTTCCTTTGCTTGGGATTCTCTGCATAATTAAAATAAAATTCCGTGCCAGACATGACCTTGATTTGAGCATAAATATTCCCCATTCTGTAGCTCGAGGGGCTGCCAGATCGCTTTCTTAAGAAATGTGCCCAGCCTTTATTTTCATCAAGATATTACTTATATGGAGTTAAGGACTCGAAGGGCTCTCCTGAAGGAGGGCGAGTTCCCAGTAGCAGAATATTTTATTAACATAATTGACCTACTCACTCCTAAACAGATTTCAATTTCAATAAGTTTCCTCAGACATTTCTTTGATTAACAGTATTTTAGAACGGTTTTACTGTTTAAGGCGATAAATAAATTAGAGGCATGTTCAAATCGTGATGTTAATGCTTTGACTTCTTACACTGACACGCTATTAATCTGCTTGCTTAGTGTTTTATAAATTTGGAATATTGTGTCACACTGCCCGTTCTGCGAATAGTTTTCATATCTTTGCATTTTGTGTAGTTAGCTTTCATTGGAATCAAACAAAACCAATCTAAAGCATATGTTGACAACTTAAGTTTGCCACAATAATTCTGTTGATGGAGTGTCCACCTCGCCTACTTTAACCCAATACCTGTTTCAGCTACTAGAGGTATGGTTTGCATGCTGAAGAACATATTCACTTCCCTAGGAGTAGCTGACCAATTTTATGACCAAAGTACGAAGAGGAGTGGAACAATTTACAAGGCAGAGAAATCAGTCCATAATAGCACATGAAGCATCACCCCCTGCTTTGTCATTAGTCTGCGCTTTAAGTTGGAAACGCCCTTGGGCTATTGAGAAAGTCGAAAAAGGCAGCATGACCTGTAGCAGTGAGAAGTGGGGGAGAGGTATAACCACTAGAAAACAAACTGAGGGGCAGATCTAAGAGCCTCTTGCGCCATAATATCACCACATTAGAGTAATGTTTTTACACTAATGTGGCAATATTATGGCAAAAAACGGTGTACCAGATTTACAAAGTGGTGCAATGCATGCATTATGCCACTTTATAATCTCTTTACGCCAGGCATAATGTATGCAAGGGGGTGTTCACTATTAGGGGGGGACGAAAAAATGGCTCTAAGAAATCTAAAAGAATTATTTGTGCCATTTTTTCTGCATTTTTAAAGCCTGTTCAGAGCAGGCATCAAAAGGGGGCACACCATTATTTATAATGGGCCCCTATGTACTGTTCAGAGTTAGTGCCAAAATGTTGGCGCTAACACTGAGCAGTACATCAATAGCTTAAAAAATTCTGACGCTATTGTCCCAACCCTGAACCATGGTACGCTGTAATTTAAATACGGCTCACACGTGGTGGTGGTAGTAGGGTGCTAAGGAGCGCAAGGAAAGTGGCGCGGCTCTGAGTGCAGTGCCACATTTCTTAAATCTGTCCCGAGTGTCTGAGCCCAGAAATGGAGTGGAATGGACCTTCATGTGTGGGGAGGAGGAGGTCCTCTCACTGAAGATGGGATAAGGGTGAAAACTGGTTCTGGGGAGAAGTGTATGTAATCAATGGTGCAACAACCCTGCAGTTCAAGAAGACCACTGTTGGGGAATATATTGCAGATAATCATGATGGTATTAATCAACAAGTGAAGAGAAATGTGTTGTTTTCGCAAGATCATGCAAGCAGAAAATATCCGTTATAGGTTCTTTAATCAGAATTAACAAGCAAATGCAATAATACAATATAAGGTAAAAATAACAAAGGACGGTCTGACCTAAGAACTATTTAATTATAATTCCCAAGAGGGAAGAGTCGGATGGATGGCATTACTTTTTCAGAGCACACTGCCAAGTTCTCGAACCCCATCCATACATGATCTCTTTTCACCTTTACCTGATTGAGATTTTAGGACCTTGCTTTTTCCTCTCCCGATTTGGTGCGCAACTTACTAACTCTAGTCTAAAGATAGTTGTTTAGATTAAAAGTACCAATAAGAACAATTACTCCTTGTAAAACGAATAATGAATATGAGGAGAATGCTTAATGCCCACGAAATGGCTGACTTAGTGAAGGTTTGAAGCTGAAGTTTACCCCTCAAACATGCTTTGGAAATATAAGCACATATAGGTGCAGTGACAAGCCACAGTGATTGGATAAGAGGATCACTCAATTATTCGCTCCAACACCCAATGCTTCCCGCAAGTGACATCCAGCAACACTGCCCTCTTCAACAATGCATACTAGCTCTTACAATAAAACTACTAAACCATATTATTTTGGAAAATGCAGATAAAATGCAGTACAATACAAACAATCAGTGAACTGAGGGTTTCAAATCATTAGAAACTGCTGTTAAGAAATAATAGGGCCTTCTTAAAAAATATAAGAGCCATATCACCTTGGGAAAATTGTTATTGGTACAGGAAAATAATTTGAGAGGATCTGAAGCATTACCCTATGAGGATTCGGATAGTAGAAGACATTATGGGATTGGTAGTGGACAAAAAGGACAAGCCACAAATGTAACATAAAATGGTAGGTCACTCCAGAAAAATATTTTGATTGTCTCCTCAACCTATCCCACCACAAGCAAAACAGTTGCACCTGTAACGATACAAACCAAACACAAAAAAAACACATTCTTAAAGGCAGTGTAGTTCTGATTTACTCTGATCGACTGGGGCCTACAGTTTTCTGACTGCTCCCATCATCTGTTGCTGCAAGGAAATGTTCACAAGATGAGCCATCTGAGGACAAGGTGCATCCTACATCACATGGGCTAGAGGAGGATCACATCCCTGACACCAGGTAGACGTATTACATTAATGTGTGCCAGGTCATTAGCTTGCAGTGTACAAATAGAAGGGACAATATACAGTTCTTATGATCCCACTGCTCATAATATTCCAGTTAATATCGCAATAAGAATTTGAATTAAAAAGGGAGCACACATTTCAGCTCCAAAACTAGAGAAAGAGATACCACACCAGTAAGTTATTATTTATCACATATGTTAGAAATGGGGTCTTTGGTTGGCAGTCAGGTTACCCCCTGTCCAAGCAAGGAACCCCACTCTAGTCAGGGTAAGTCACACACAATCCAAATTATCCTGTGCCCACCCTCTGGTAGCTTGGCACTGAGCAATCAGGCTTAACTTAGAAGGCAATGTGTAAAGTATTTGTGAAATAAATCATACAATAACACAGTAGAACACCACAAAAATACACCACAGAGTGTTTAGAAAAATGTATAATATTTATCTGGATAAATGAAGGTCAAAATGATTAAGATGCAATAAGAAGATGTTGAAAATATCACTGTAGAAATGATATAAAGTGTCTTTAGTCTCTTAAAAGCAACAAATGTCTCTTGCAAACACAAAGTACCTAGTTTGCGTACAAAATCTCCACAAGGAACCACAGAGGAGGTGATGCATGGAAAACAGGGAGGTGTGCGACGATTTCTCAGGCTGCACACGGCAATGCGTCGTTTATTTTCCATGCAGGGAAGGCTTTGCATTGATTTCTGGTGCTTGGTCTTTGATCCTCTTCTGGTTGCAGGGTTTTTGGATGCCCTGGAGATGATGCGTTAAAATCCAGCACTTGCAGGACAAAGTCACAGGGGCTGCATCATTCCGGTGGGCGTTTAATGGACATTTCTACTGCACGGCAGGCGCTGCGTCGATTCCTCTCAGGAAGGTGGGCTGTGTCATTCCGGCTCGTCTTTGCGTCGATCCAGTGGGCCGTGCATCGAATTTCCGGTCGCCACGCTGGCGCTACATTGATCTTCTCCTCGTTAAGTCAGGCTGCATCATTCCGGTTAGGCGTGCGGTGATTTTCTCACCGCAATTCAGGCTGTGCATTGTTTCTGGCAGACTGTGCATCAAGTTTTGCCACACAGGGAGTTCTTCTTGCAGGAATGAAGTCTTTTTGGTCCTGAGACTTCAGGGAACAGGAGGCAAGCTCTACCCAAGCCCTTGGACAGCACTTCTCAGCACAGCCAGAGAGTAGCAAGGCAGCAGGGCAACAGCAAGGCAGTAGTCCTTCTCAGAAAGCAGTCAAGTGAGTCCTTTGGGCAGCCAGGCAGTTCTTTTTGTCAGGTTGCAGGTTTTGGTTCGGAGTTCTCCTCCAGGAAGTGTCTGTGAAGTAGAAGTGTCTACCTCAGAAGTGTCTAAGTTGGTAGGGGCAGAGGCCCTGTTTAAATACCCAAATGCGCCTTTGAAGTGGGGGAGACTTCAAAGAGTGACTTAGAAGTGTGCAAGGTCCCCTTTCAGTTCAATCCTGTCTGCCAGAGTCCCAGTAGGGGGTGTGGCAGTCTTTTGTGTGAGGGCAGGCTACTGTCTTTTGACATGTAAGTGTCAGGCCCTCCACCCTCCCAGCCCAGGAAGACTCATTCAACATGCAGATGTATGCAAGTGAGGCTGAGCATCCTGTGTTTGGGATTTGTCTGAGTGAATGCACAAGGGAGCTGTCAACTGAACCTAGCCAGACGTGGATTGTAAGGCACAGAAGAATTTAAGTGCAGAGAAATGCTCACTTTCTAAAAGAGGCATTTCTAGAATAGTAATATTAAATCCAACTTCACCAGTCAGCAGGATTTTGTATTACCATACTGGCAGTACTAAATATGACCTTGTTACTCCTTTCAGATCAGCAGCTAGCACTCAAACAATGTATGAGGGCAGCCCCAATGTTAGCCTATGAAAGGAGCAGGCCTCACAGCAGTGCAAAAATTAATTTAGGAGTTTTACACTACCAGGACAGGTAAACTACACAGGTACATGTCCTGCCTTGTGTCTACATAGCACCCTGCCCTATGGGTTACCTAGGGCCTACCTTAGGGGTGATATATATGTAGAAAAAGGGGTGTTTTAGGCTTGGTAAGTACTCTTAAATGCCAAGTTAAAGTGGCATTGAAACTGCACACACAGGCCTTGCAATGGCAGGCATGAGGCATGGTGAAGGGGCTACCTAAGTGATTGGCACAATCGATGCTCCAGGCCCACTAGTAGCATTTCATCTACAGTCTCTGGGCACAAATAGTACACGTATAGGGACTCATAAGTAAAATAAATAATCCAATTGGGTATGATCCAATGACATCATGTTGAAAGGGAGAGAGCACATGCACTTTAGCACTGGTTAGCAGTGGTAAAATGTGCAGAGTCCTAAAACCAGCAAAAACAGTGTCCAAAAAGTAGAGGGAGGTAGGCATAAAGTTATGGGTGACCTCCCTAAGGCTGTCAGGTCTCACATGTGTCCCCTCAGCTGAAAGTGGGGAGAGCTACCCAACCTCCTCGGAGCTCTCATCGCTAAGAGGGGAATAGCTGGAGAGACCATCAGTATTGGCAGGGTCAAGCCCCAGGCGATGCTCCACCGTAAAGTCCATCCCCTGTAGGGAAATGGACCACTTCAAGAGTTTAGGATTCTTGCCCTTCATCTGCATGAGCCATCTGAGGGGCCTGTGGTCTGTCTGAACCCAGAAGTGAGTCCCAAACAGGTATGGTTTCAGCTTCTTTAGTGCCCAGATCACAGCAAATGCTTCTCTCTCAATAGCACTCCACCTCTGTTCCTGTGGTAATAGTCTTCTGCTAATAAAGACTACTGGTTGGTCTAGGCCCTCCTAATTTAGCTGTGCTAGAACAGCCCCTATGCCATGCTCTGAAGCGTCCATCTGCACAATAAATTCCTAGAAGTAGTCATGGGCCTTGAGCACAGGGCCGTGCACATGGCTTCCTTCAGGGAGTCGAAGGCTTTCTGACAAGCCTCTGTCCAATCACCAACCTAGGTTGCTTTTTGGAAGTACGTTCTGTCAAGGGTGACACAATGGACCCATAGCCCTTGACTAATATACGCTAGTACCCGGTGAGGCCCAAGAAGGCTCTCACCTCTGTCTGTGTTTTAGGTGGTTGCCAGGCCTTGCCGTTTCAATCTTGGTCTGGAGTGGCTGCACCTTGCCCGCCCCTAGTAGGTTTCCCAAATACACCATGGAACCCTGCCCAATCTGGAACTTAAAGGCCTTGATGGTCAGGCCTGCCTGTCGCAGGGCCTGAAGCACCTCCTTGAGCTGGAACTATAGACACCTCTGTCGTCTAAGTAGGCTGTGCAGAAGGCATCCTTGCCAGCAAGGATCCCGTTGACCAACCGTTGGAAGGTAGCGGGCATTTTTCAATCCAAAGGGAATTACTTTAAACTAAACCTAATGTCCCTCAGGAGTGGAGATAGTGGATCTCTCTTGAGCCCCTTTTGTGAAGGCGATCTGCCAGTACCCTGACGTGAGATCAAAGGCACTAAGGAACTTGGCAGCGCCGAGCCTGTCCACAAGCTCATCAGCTCTGGGGATGGGGTGAGCATCTGTCTTCGTGACAGACTTGAGACCCCGGTAGTCCTCACAGAACCTAAGTTTTGGCTTGGCATTGGGAGCAGTAGCCTTGGGAGCTAACACCAATGGGCTGGACCAGGGACTGCTGGGCGTCTCTATCACCCCAAGAGCCAGCATCTGGGAAACCTCATCTTTGATCCTGGGCCTCACTTTATCTGACACCCTGTACATTTTGTTCTTCATAGGTAGACTGTCTCCTGTGTCAATATCATGGACACACAAGTGTGTGAGTCCAGAAGTGAGGGAGAACAGGGAAGAGAAGTGCTCCAACAACTCGTAGCAGTCTCCTCTCTGATCTAGGGTCAGGGAGTTAGAGAGATTGACACCCTCCACTGACCCATCCCATTCTTTGGCAGAGAGGAGGTCGGGGAGAGGTTCACTCTCCTCTTCCATGCCCTCATCTGTGACAAGGCTCATACTGACCTCAGACCTCTCAAAGTGAGGCTTTAGTTGGTTATGGTGGAGAACTCTTAGGGGGTGTCTAGGGGTCTTGAGGTCCTCTAGGTAAGTGGCCTCCCCCTTCCGCTCCTTGATCTCAAATGGGCCAGTCCAGCAGTCCTGGAGAGCTCTAGGCTCTACTGGCTCCATCACCCAAACTTTGTCACCAGGTGAGAATTGAACCAGAGTTGCCTTCTGGTTATACCACTCCTTCATCACCTCTTGACTGGTCTGGAGGTTACTCTTGGCCTGCTTCCAGAAGTGCTGTGTCTGGTTGCAGAGGGCCAGCATGTAACTGACCACATCCTGGGGAGGTTTCTTGGGACCTTTCTCCCATCCCTCTTTTACTATGCTTAATGGTTCCCTGACAGGGTGACCATAGAGAAGTTCAAAGGGGCTGAGCCCCACCCCTTTCTGGGGCACCTCCCTGTAAGCAAAGACAAGGCAGGGAAAAAGGATGTCCCACTTAAGCTCAAGGCCTCAGGTAGGCCAGTGTTCATGCCTTGGAGGGCCTTGTTGAATTTCTCAACAAGCCCTTTGGATTGAGGATGGTAAGGGGTGGTAAACCGGTAGGTTACCCCACACTCATCTCACATGGACTTTATGTATGCAGACATGAAGTTTGTGCCTCTGTCAGACACAGCCTCCTTTGGGAACCCCAGACAGGTAAATATTCCCATCAGGGCTCTGGTCACAACCAGTGCAGACACTGTCCCCAGAGGGATTACCTCTGGGTAGCGGGTGGCATGGTCTACCAAAACCAGGATAAACCTGTTGCCTAGGGCAGTTTTGGGGCCCAAGGGACCAATTACATCGATGCCCACCCTTTCAAATTGTGTGCCAATGATGGGGAGTGGGGTCAGGGGGTCCTTAAGCCTTTTCCCTGTCTTCCAACTAGCATGGCAGATGGGGCAGGCCCTGCAGAAATTATCTGAGGCTTCCTGCATTCTAGGCCAATGGAAGTGGGTGACAAGTCTGGCAAAGGTCTTGTCTTGACCCAAATGTCCTGCCAGGGGGATGTCATGAGCCAGGCCCAGTAGGAAGGCCCGGTAACACTGGGGGACCACCAGCACACATGCTGCCCCAATGGCCGGAGCCTTAGGCTCACTGTAAAGGAGATCATTCTCTCAGTAGATATGGTGATCTCCAGAGGCTTCACCTGATGCTTGGGCTATGGCCTGCTGCCTCAGTCCCTCAAGAGTGGGGCACTCTTTCTGTGCCTTGCAGAATTCCTCCCTGGTTGGCCCACCCTGTACTTGCCAGCCAGCAAGTTCAGGCAGGTTACCCAGGTCAGCAATATCCACTCCAGTTGGCTCAGGGGTCTCCTCCTCTGAGGCCCCGTCCACCACTGTGGGAATATCTGAGGCGGGTTTCCCGTGCCTCTTGCCCTTCCTCTGTGCAGCTCTCTGGGCCATAGTTCCAGGCTCCAGACGCCCTTGAGTCCCTTCCCAGGCAGCCATGGACCTTGTGGTCATGCAGACCCACTCAGGCAAACCTAACATCTCCAGGTAGGATCAGAGCTATACCTCTTTCCAGTCAGTATGCTCAAGCTCATTGTCTAACAGACAGTCTACAGGCGTGGCAGGACTCACAGCTACCTTTAGAGTACCAGAGACCCCCCCACTCAAAGAGAACCAGAGCCACCGAAAGGTGACTCTCGAGATTGTCAGCGACTATGACCTGGTGGAATGTATTAGGGATTATCTGCTCTGCTAGACACCAGCTGACTCTTGACAGTAGTCATACTGGCTCCTGTATCACGCAGAGCCTCCACCCTTTGCCCATCAGTGGTGATCCACTGCCTATACCTGGAAGTATTGGCAGGCATGTGGGCTTTTGGCACCATTTCCTTATCTCCCAGGGAGACTAGTAACACCTCTATCTGCTCCCCAAAACTAACTGGGACTGTCTCCCCCCCCCAAGCGCTACTCTAGCCAACCCGGGTGTCTGCCCTCCAGTAGGGGGCTGTGCCCTTTTGGGACACTGGGAGTCGACCTTAGAGTGTCAATGCTTGAAGCACTTTACGCATTTGGGGATAAATGAGCCTAATGTTAGCCTATGAAAGTAGCAGGCCTCACAGCAGTTTAAAAACAAACTTATGAGTTTTACACTACCAGGAGAGGTAAACTACACCGATATATGTCCTGCCTTTTGTCTACATAGCACCCTGCCCTATGGGTTACCTAGGGCCTACATTAGGGTGACTTATATTTATAAAAAGTGGACTTTTAGGCTTGGCAAGTACTTTTAAATGCCAAGTGGAAGTGGCAGTGAAACTACACACACAGGCACTCCAAAAGCAGGCCTGAGACATGGTTAGGGGTTTACTTATGTGGGTGGCACAACCAGTGCTGCAGCCTATTAGGTGCATTTAATTTACAGGCTGTGGGCACATGTAGTGCACTTGACTAGGGACTTTAAATAAACTAAAGTAAATTAAATAAGCCAGTTGGGTATAAGCCAATGTCACCATGTTTTAAGGAGAGAGCATATGTACTTTAGCATTTATTAGCAGTGGTAAAGTGCTCAGAGTACTAAAACCAGCAAAAACAGTGTCCAAAAAGTGGAGGGAGGCAGGCAAAAAGTTAGGGGTGACCACCCTAAGGCTGTCAGCTCTAACACTACACATTTGGATATAATTGTGGTGTGCTATATATGTGGAGTAGCCACAGTACGCAACTGTGGCAATTAATCCAACTTATTTTAAAACAGAGCAGTCACAGGATATGTGTGTTTTCCTTAGCTACTGTTCTGAATTTTCCATCCAACTGGGGGGTTCCATTGTCCTGGTACCACTGCTTGCACCCATGCAAGTGTTTTTGAGATAAAAAAAATGATTTATACTTAGAAGCTGGTTTGAAATGATCTTAGTTTATTTACTCATAGTTTGTGAATACCAAATGTAGGAAAGGGCCCCTTTTGGTATGGGTACCCCCACTTTTTGTCTCATATCTGATGTTAACTTGACTGAGTGTGTGCTGGGATCCTGCTAAACAGGCCCCAGCTTCTGTGTTCTTTCCCTAAACTTTACCATTGCTTCCACAATTGGCACAAAACTTAGGGCCACATTTACGTACGTTTTGCGACCCACAAATTGTTCTCAGCACTATTTACGACCGTGCAAAACGCGAAATGGTATGCACAAATGCCATTTCCGAGTCCCAATTAGTGATGCGACCAATTACCGAATCGCATTTGTCACATTTGCAACTCGAGTTTGCGACTCACAATTAAGAAATCGCAATTTACAAGGCAGTCGAAAATTGCGATTAGTCGCAAATAGGCCATTTTTCACACCCAGATTAGCACTGATTCCAAACAGGTGGTAATCAGAACCAAAGTATGAAAGCAGACCCAGAAGGCATCTGGATTTTTCAAAATGGCTGCACTCTACGTGATTGCATGGAGGAGGTGAGTCCAGGCTGCCCAGCAGGAGGAGGCGGTGACAGGAGAGGATATACAGAACCAGGCAGACCATATTTCAACAGACTGAGGAGAACAAAATATGAGAAATATAGACTGAGCAGCACAGTCATCTTTGAGATCATTGAACTGCTGAAACCTCAGCTAGAAAGCCAAACCCTGTGCAGCTCCTCCATCCCCACACATGTCAAGTGCTGTGCTCACTGCACCTCTTGGCCTCGGGTAGCTACCAGGGGGTGATTGCTGTTGCTGGTGGGATGTCCCAAAGTGTCCTGTCATGATTCTTTAGACGGTTCTTAGATGTCATACTCACACACATGTCCAGATATATTTACCTTAACAGGAATGCAGAGGAAATACACAACACCAAATTGGACTTCTACAGAATTGCAAACTTTCCTATGTAATAGGGTGTGTGGACGAGACACATATACCCATATGTCCTCCTGCAAATCTGGAATATGTGTTCCGCAATAGGAAATGTACTCACTCACTCAACATCCAGGTGGTATGTGATGCCCATAATGTCATAACTGATATAGTGGCAAAATTTCCAGGAAGCACACATGATGCGTACATATTCAGGCACAGTGGGATACACCAATGCCTAGAACGTGGGGAGTTTGATGATGGATATTTATTAAGTACTGTGTAGTACACACCAATGTCAGAAATACATGTCAATGCATAACCATGTTAAGCCATGCTCCCATCTGCTGTTTTGTTACAAATGTGACAGTGCATATGCTCTTAGGCAATGGATACTCACCCCATACCTAGCACCTGCCAATCAGAATGAGAGGAGCTACAACATTGGACATTGGCACACCAGAACCGTCAGTGAGAGGACCATTGGCATGTTGAATTCACATTTTAGATGCCTGCACAAAAGTGGAGGTGCACTCCAGTATGCCCCAGTGACTGCATACAAGATTGTGGCGACATGTGCCATCCTACACAACACAGCAACCAGACGTGGGCTACATCTCACCCTAGATCACACAGATTCGGAGGATGAGGAGCAGGAGCCACCACAACGACAGCCTGGGGATGGCAGCATCGCAATGGAGGGCAGACAGAGACGGGTTCACATAGCAACTCATTACTTTGGCAGGTAAGTGACAACTGTAACAACACTCACAAATGTAAGACACACATAGCCAGGTTGTGCAAAAGAAAAATATCATTTAATGTCAAGAGTGCATAATGTAAATGGGGGCGTATAGCTAGCAGTAAACAAGTTTTATGTAACAAAACCTAACACATTCCACTCATGTACCTAGGCTAAACCTAGGGAGACAACATCACACCCTCCTATGAGTACTACCACCATGGGATGTGCCTGGTTGTCCCACAGATGTCTGGCGGGCACTGCTACTACGCAGGATGTGGGCATCTGAGGCAGAAACGCTGTTTACACTTGATATGTCCTCACTGTCCTAAGGGGTGTCACCAGTACCTCTTGCTGCCTGGGAGGTATGAATGAGGTCAACAGTAGCAGTAATGCACCCAAGTCCTCTTGCCACATCGACATCAAAATGGCCTAGTTCAACCTGGAACGTGACAGTGCGCCTTGAGAGGCAGGTAGTTGTGGTGGCTAGGCGGCCAATGGACTGACTGAGCCAGTCCAAACGTGTAGCTGTGTTGCGCTCTTTGCACCTTGCATGGGCCCGATATGCCACCATTTTCCTACTTAGGTCATTGATGGCAGTGCTGAGGTTGACCATGTTGGTGTTCATGTGGATAATTGTTTTTTGACATTTTCAAATCCCTGTGTGAGGGTCTGTTGCATTCGGTGCATGTTCTGGTTCATCATCCGCATGTTTGTTTAGCAGGCAGTGACTGCTGAGTAGGGATGCCTCCAGTCCAAGGAATTGTTGTGTAGTGACATCCTTCTCACCTGCATCATGTGTCCGACGACGCCTTCAACGCCCAGACCTTGCTGTTCACAGTGGCTGAGTCACTCTCACCTGTGGCCCCAGTGTAAGGTTTACTGCCTCATTCTCAACATCTGTCTGATCTGTTGTCTCATGTGCATAGGGAACAATTGGTGTGGTGCTGCACTCCCCTGCGGAAATGCTGGCTGCCTCGTTTCCTGTCATGGTGGCATCATCATCTCCCTCCACTCTAGGGTCATCAGTGGTTACCTGAGGGAGACCTGTGAGACACAGGGGATACACTGTCAGAGCCTCTCAGATGTGTGGCTCATCAAAATAAATATTCCTCAAAACTTGGACTACTGTACTACATTACCCATAATGCACTGAACTTTAGGTGGGCATATCGGCATGGAATAATTTGGATGATGCATGCTTTTGTGAACTGTGATTGTGTGCATGGTGCCTTGAATAGTGTACATAATTGAGATTTGCTACTTACTTTTGGAGGTTCCAGGTGCTGAACTGTCCAGGTCCCCAATTCCAACAACAGCCTCCGGCTCCAGAGTGGTCTCCACCATGCTCTCTATTGCTGTGGGTGGTGGTAATGTGGATGGTGCCATACCTGTTACATGCGCCTCCTTCAGCCGCTCTGCAACCCTTTCCTTGGTTCTTGACCTGAGATCATACCATCTTTTGCGCACCTCCTTGATGGAGCGGTGACTGACTCCAATGGCATTTATCTTGATTTGTATGCCCAGCCATATCTTCTTTTTGTGTGTGTCAGGGACACTCATTGCTGCCTTTCCAAACAGGACCTCATGGTGTAGACAGCACTCCTCAGTGAGGACCTCCAACTGTTTGTCTAAGAATTTTAGCTTTCTCTTCCTCCCTGCAGTGTTTGCCTCCTTAGTTTGGCTTGCCATGGCTGCAGTTGCTCCTCTCAGCTGGGTGTGTCTCTGCTGGCTGTCCTGGCTAGTCTCCTCCCACTTCCATGGGAGGTACTTCCTGGTTCTGAGGTCATCATCCAGCCCCAGAAAGTGTAATTCCTCTTTTCTTTTGCACCCGTTCCCTAATTGCGACTCAGTCACAATTTGTGATACGGTTCAAAACCCTTGTACAATTTAGGAAATCGCAATTTGCAATTTAGCAAATTGCGATGCGACTCAGCACCGAATGGCAAAATTGATTTGCGATTTTTTGTTACATTTAATTTTGCGAGTTGGGAATCGCGATTTACATAGAGTAGCTATTTCCGACTCACAAATGTTTTGTTTAGTACATGTTGCCCCAAGTCCCTTGTAAAAGGTACCAGTGGTACCAAGGGCCCTGTAGCCAGGGAGGGTCCTTGAGGGCTGCAGCATGAATTATGCCACCATAAGGCACACATGCACACTGGCATTGCAGCTTGTGTGTGCTGGTGGGAAGAAAAACGTAAAGTCGACATGGCACCCCTCTCTGGGTGCCATGCCCACAAACCACTGCCTGTGGCATAGGTAAATCACACTTCAAGCAGTCCTTACAGCCCTAAGGCAGGATGCACTATACCACAGGTAAGGGCATAGCTGCATGAGAAATATGCCCCTACAGTGTCTAAGTCCATTTTTAGATATTGTAAGTGCAGTTTGGCCATATTGAATACGTGGGCTTGGAGTATGTCATTAAGAACTCCACAGCTCTATGATGGCTTCACCTAAGACTGGGAAGTTTGGTTTCAAAATTCTCAGTTCAATAAACCCACACTGTTGCCAGTGTTGGTTTTATTGAAAAATGCACAAAGAGGGCATCTTAGAGATGCACCCTGTATTTCACGCAATCCTCTAGTGTAGGGCTAACCAGTCTGTGCCATCCTGCCACTAACAGACAGGTATCTGACCCCCTGGGGTGAGATCCTTTGTCCTTTCTGGAGTCAGGAACAAAGCCTGCTCTGGGTGGAGGTGCTTCACACCTCCCCCTTGCAGGAATTGCAACACTTGGCAGTGAGCCTCAAAGCTGGGACAACCCCTAGGATGCGCTGAGCTGAGGTGAACCCCTCTTGGCAGAATCCTCCATCTTTCTTTGGAGGGTGTTAAGCAAGAGGCTTAGAAATGTCCCCCATTCCCCAAAGGGAGTGGGCACAGGAAGGATGTAGCCAATCGCCGGGTCGTAGATATTTGCTACTGTCCTCTGACCCCTGTAATACCCCTAAGTCTAGTATTTAGTTGCCCCTCTGAACCTTGCTTCAGATTGCCGGTGACCTGAAGAAGAAGAAGAGGGATTGAAGAGCCGCACCAGCAGTGAAGATTCCAGACAACAACTGACTTTGTCCAAGCCCTACCAGCCTGTCTACAGCTTCAAGACTCCTGCTACAAGAAGATGTCTCATCCTGAAAGACCAGGTACCGCTACAAACCCCCAGAAGACTGCCTGCCTTCCCTAAAGACCAAGATCCCCGAGGACAGTGGCACTGTCACAAAGAAATCTCTAACAAGGACTCCAGAACCCTCCGGATCCACAAGTCTACCCGATGCCCATGGCTGGAGTAAGGTGGCCCACCTGACCAGAGAGATTCCCCATGCATTTCCAACCCCGAGTCCACCCCAGGTTGACCCCTCTCAGCCACCACGATGTTGCCCGCAGCCTGAATCCAGAGGAGCTCCTGACCGCGACTGGATCCTGTGAAGATACCTTACACCTGAAGGTACCCCTGCAGCGGCAGCCCCCTGGTCTTGAGAAAGCCAGCCACCATTCCATTGAAATCCAAAGGAGCCTTAGCTTACCTTTCCAGCCTTTGGTCTGGTTCAGCCCACCCCCTGGACCAAGCCTGCAACGTCTTTGTGAATCTAGAGTTTTCCATTGAAAAGCATTAGGTACCCGACACTGTGTTTGCACCCTGCACCTGGCTGCCCCTGTGCCACTGAGGGTGTGTGGTTGGTGCTTACCTCTGGTCCCCCGATGCTGATGTAAACTCCCTAGGGACCATTCCCTGAAACCATGGTTACTTATCTGCAAACCGTTCACTTGTGAGTGCTCCCAGTCTTCATTGGATCCCATTGAACACCCAAACACCAACTTTGACCTCTGCATCCGGCCGGCCAAGTGTTGCTTGTGGTGCAATGTAATTCTAATACTTAGCTATAAACTGTGTCTGTACTTTTTTCCTCCTAGGATTGTATTGCCTTCAATGAAAATTGCACTGTGTCTAATTTTAATATTCAAAATTATTACCTACCTGAAAAATGTTTTACCTGTGAATTCTAAACAAAGTGCATTTAATACTTGAAAGTGATACATTTTTGAAACTGTACTTATCTGCAACAAAGATCCTTTTGGTTCTTGAAATAGAAATAAAGTAGCAACGTACATTTTTTTATATATAAAACATTGGCCTGGAGTTAATCATTGAGTGTGTGCCTCATTTCTTGACTTTGTGTGCTTAGCACTGCCCTCTGGAAAGCCTAACTGCTTGATCACACTACCACAAAAGAGAGCATTATTATTATCTACTTTAGCCTCTGTAAAGCCTCTGGGGATCCACTGGACTCTGTGCACACTATACCTTACTTTGATATATTATATACAGAGCCAGCTTCCTGCACTGAAAAAGAGTAAAGTTGCTCAAATGTGTAATTTTACCTTTGTGACTCAGGCCCACAGCTGTTAAGTTTGCATCACTCTGCAAGATTTTCCAATATTTTTGAATTATGTTTTGAATATTTTTGCTTCGCTGTGAAATTGTAGTTATGAGAAACAGTCTATTTTTGGGTTCTTTCAACAGTGCCTATTGATATTATCTATCTTTGTACACACTTCCCTTTCTCCAGGCATTTTTTTGGATAACCTCTTTGCTGAAAAAGGTCCACTATTTTATTTGTTTCTTGTTCAAATATATCTGGTTGAAATGTGATTCCCTTAATTTTAATGAGTTGTGAGATTGCCTTTCAATCTCCATGGTTCTCATAACTGCAACACTTGTTCCTATCTGTAGGTTTAGTGAACAGTTATGTGTTTCATTTATTGGTTCATTCAGTGAGTCTTACATCCAAAAAATCAATGGTGTTTTTGTGAGTGTAGGTAATGTGGTCATTGTTTAGATTGAGGTAGGTAATATTGGTTAGTAGTTCATTCTCAGGTTTGGTTCAAATTCGGAAAATATCATCAAAATACTTATACATAGTCTGAGACCCTTCAACCATTTTTTACTTACCCGAATATATTCTGGTTCAAACCTGTACATGCAGATCTTGGCATTATTTAAAGGCAGTCACAGTTATGGTGGTCTGCTGTCCTCAGCAGGCCACCATCCCTGTGAGTGCAGCAATTCCCAATGGGGTCGCAAATTGTGACCTACCTAATGAATATTGATGAGGTAGGTCTTTTGCGACCCCATTGGGAATCGCAAACAGTGTCATTGACACTGTTGCACATCACGTTTTGCAAGTCACTAGGACTCGCAATTTGCATGTTGCAAAACCTGATATTCACACATGTGGCCCATTGTGCCTTTCATCATGTTTCCAAATGCATTTGTAATCTTGCAATCAACCTTGGTGCTGTAGTCTGTGAGTTTAGTGCATGAATTTGCACAGTGGATTTGCACATTCTACTCTCTCCTTTGATCTATTTCCACTCTTTTTTATAATCACATCTGAAGCAGTTGCCTAAATTAAGCCTTTCTCAAAAGTTTCCCATAAACCAAAGGTTTCATAACATTTTAGAATTTCAATTAGTAAAAATTGATGTTACATCTTAATATATAGGCACATTGCCACCACACAAATTAATCTTTATACTCCCAAAGTAAAAACTATTTAGTATTACTTTATCGAATTGGAAATTATTATTAATTTTTTTTTTTTGTAACCTAACCAAATACTTATCACTCGCTGATACTGGTCTTTCGATAGTCTTGTACTGCCATGCCATGTTGACAGAAGGTAGTCAGAAACACAGATCAGGTATTGCCATGTGCGGTTTTGTAATTTGATTTCAAATGTGGCCCATTTTTTTATTCAGTCACTATTTATACTTTCATATAAAAATCAATTTATACATTGTATGATGTACTGGGTCAGTTTTAAAAACTATGGGTGGTCCTACTTACAAACTGCATTTATAGAACATTTGGGAGTACCACAATATTACTACTAAACTACTACAACATGCAAACCTTCAAGTGTAAATCTCCACTCTCCTATCTTTTCTAGGGGAAGCTCCTCATGCTTGTAAGTTTATTACTTAGTGGTTAATGTGGGAGGGACACGAGAGAATGGCTACAAAAAGGGTATACATGCTTCTAAATGTGAAGGGGTTTAGGGAAGAAAAAGGAGGGGTTTGGGAAGGATTAGGGAGTAAAAGGAGCAACATGACCTCAGCCACAAAAGAGTAAGCCCAGAGTTATTCACAAACTACACCTCAATGGTGCTGTAGCCAAAAAGGTACTTCATTACTCTAGCTAAGAGCTGGAGCAAGTTCTGCATCACACATGATTAACCACTGGTACTACATCACCATCCCAATGTTGTTGGTAGGGGCTTATAGAAAAACCCCACGGGAAAACATGTTAAATAAAATTAAATTATTTAAATTACTTAAATGAATGTTTAAAGAAACTAATATACACATTTATTCAGTTATTAGATATTTTAATAACTTTGTTGTATTCATACACAAATGGAGTGGTTCCCAACGTGTGGTCCGGGGACCCCTTGGAGTCTGCAAAGCCTCCTCAGGCAGTCCGTGACTGCTTGAAAAATTAACTAATATTAACAAATTAATATAGTGTATATAAATGAAGTGGCTAAATGTAAAATTTTAAAATTTACTGTAAATGTCAAAGAAGTTGACATTGGATACTAAAAATGTAATTAGTATCCTTGGACTGATTCATGGAAGCACTGCTGGCATCAACAGAATACAGTATGGACAATGTGTGGCTTCAGTTGAATTTGGAAACGCTCCAACCTTCCTATTACATTATTTATTTTCATGTTACTTGTTTGCGAATTAAATATAATGTGGATGTGTTTGACCAAATGCTTGTTTCTGTATTTTTGTGTGTTTTGCAGTTCAAATCATCTACAATATTAAGGCCAGGGTTCCCGTCTTCCGGTAATGACTCAGTGGGGGTCCCCGGATGCAGTAATGATTCAGTGGGGGTCCCTAAGTTCCAGTAATGATAAAGAAAGTGGAGGTACACAGAAAGTCAAAATTTTGGGAACCACTGCATTACTGTCACATTAACGTCTATAATATACATTACATTTAATAATTATGTCACGATTCACCCTGGGCTTACCATCTGTATCGGAGAGGGATGGTGTGCGGCCCCGGTTCCTGCAAGTCCTACTCTGACCGAGGTAGGGGCGACACCTTCCGGTAGCCACGGTGCTGTTGACAATAGTACGCCACCACAGTCCGTGCCCTCCAGAAGGAGTCCCAGAGGAAAAACCCCAAGGGAAAAAAAACTCCAACAGGAACTCCCTGGAACAGAAGGAGGACACAAGGAATTAGCACTTAGAAGCCTGGAAATACTGGAAAGCAGAGGAAAAAACAGGAACAACTGGAGTCCAAGCGAAGACCAGCCGGAGCGTGACCACCACAGCAGAAGTGCTGCAACACAATGAGAAGAAGAATTGATTCCCCTTATATACCCCTAGACAGGAAGTGATAGACAGGAAGAAGTAACATCACCATATTGGATTGGGAAGGGGCTATAGCAATAGATAGGAAAAGGCACCATAGTAAAAAAGGGAACAGATGCATGCAGGGAAAAGAGAGGTGCAAGGTGTGCTGGGAAGGAGAAGGCATGGCTCCAGGAATCATGAAGGAGGAAAGGAAGGCCCTGAAATGGGGCACCCAGTAAGTGTGATGCTAGGGGGGCTGAGCAGACACCCCACGACAACACCCGCGTTGCGCGCGGTGAGGCCCGACGCCCAATCCTGGGCCTCAGGCCTCGCCGCAGCAGAAGAACAGCGTGCGGCCGAAGAAAAGGGCTGCCACGGGCCCCATGACCCCTAACACGGACCGTGGCTTCCCCCGCCGGCCAGCCAGGAGACGCCAAGGGCTGCCGCAGCGCAACAGTAGGTCCCCCCCGAGGCCCCAGGTTTGTGAGGGAAAAGACAGAAAAAATGACGGATCAGAAGAGGGGCATGAACCGAAGATGCGTCTTCCCAGGAGCATTCACTCATAGGGTAGCCCTTCCAACAAATGAGGTATTGGAGACCACCACGGAAGACTCGAGAGTCACAGATTTCCTGGACCTCGTATTCAGGCACGTTGTCAACCAGTTGAGGAGGAGGACAGGTGAATTGTCTGCGAAAAGGATCAGGGACATAGGGTTTAAGCTGAGATACATGGAACACAGGATTTATTTTCCAAGTCTGAGGCAAACGAAGACGAACAGAAACGGAATTGATCTTTTGAAGAATCAGAAATGG
Organism: Pleurodeles waltl; assembly: GCF_031143425.1. Classification (NCBI taxonomy): domain Eukaryota; kingdom Metazoa; phylum Chordata; class Amphibia; order Caudata; family Salamandridae; genus Pleurodeles; species Pleurodeles waltl. The sequence continues at coordinate 354,814,012 of NC_090438.1, forward strand.
ACCATAATACCGAGGTTTGAACTTATTTTGGGTTAATCGAAGAGGTAAGAATTTAGAGGAAAGCCAGACTTTATCATTTATCATTTTTTTTGACCCGCCCACTCCCGGGCGACATTTTTGCGCGGGAGTGTAAATACGGCGCACATGCCTCGGAGTCACTTTTTTAGACGGGAACGCCTACCTTGCATATCATTAATGCAAAGTAGGTGTCCACACTAAAAAATGACGCAAACTCCATGGACTTTGGCGCTAGATGCGTCTAACGCCAAAGTATAAATATGGAGTTAGTTTTGCGTCGGAATTGCGTAAAAAAAAAACGACGCAATTCCGGCGCAAACAGAGTATAAATTTGCCCCTGAGTAATCCTACTGGTTTATTACAAGGTGTTTTTACTTGTGCACAGATGGGACAAGAAGTCACATAGTTTTCTGTGTCTGTTTTAAGTGTTGGCCACCAAAAAGAGTGCAGCAGGAGATCTTGGGTAGCCCTCATACCACGATGACCTGTGATGGGGGAATCGTGGCACATTCGCAGGGCCACTGTTTGGACTATTTTAGTAGGTAGGAACAATGCCTTTTTGTGATAGTAGTAATCCTGGTCTTTATGGAGCTGTGGTCGTAAATTCTTCATCTCAGTTGTTTCAAGGTTGGAATATTCAGTTTTCACTTTGTCAAGGAATGATTGTACTAACCCAATGATCCTATTATTTTCAAATAGGTTTTGCACAGGAGAATCACTACACACAGGGTAGCGGCGTGACAGGGCATCTGCCAAAATATTTTGGGAAGCAGGGATATATGTGATGTAGAAATCGTATTGACTAAAAAAGAGAGCCCATCGAGCCTGCCGACTATTTTAGCATGGAAAGTTTCTCAAACACTGTAAATTCCGATGATCTGTCCGTGCCTCAAAAGGTTCTTTCAATCCCATAAGAAAGTGTCTCCATTCAGTGCAAGCTGTTTTCAAGGCGAGTAGTTCTCGTTCTAAAACCGAATAGTTACATTCGGAGTCAGATGGTATGTGTGAAAGGTAGAGTACGGGGTGCTCTAACCCATCATCATCTTGTTTTTGTAGCAAGGCAGCCCCGAATGCTCTTTCTGAGGCGTTTGTAACGACAATGAACTGTTTGGTGGTGTCTGGATGCCGTAGAAGGGGAGCTTGAATGAAGGCATGTTTTAACTCTTGAAATGCAGATTCTGCATCTTTGGTCCAACAAAATCCCTTCTGTAGACTTTCTTTCTTAAGGGTTTGCGTAATATAACTGGTTTGCTGGGCAAAGTCGGCTATAAACTGACAATAGAAATTGGCCAATCCTAAAAAACACTGAGTTTCCTTGATGGAGGAGGGGGATGGCCAATCCAGAATGGCTTGGATCTTGTCTGAATCCATGGCAACACCTACATTCGATTGATGCAATACCCCAAGTATTTTACTTCAGTTTGATCAAATTCGCATTTTTCTGGCTTGCAGAATAGATGATATTGTTTAAGCCTTTCTAATACTTGGAGTACATGTTTAGTGTGTTGTTCTGGGTGAACAGAGAATATCAGAATGTCATCCAGACAGACGACCACTCTCTGGTGTAGGAGATCAGAACAAATAGCGTCCATAAATCTCTGAATGATGGAGGGAGCATTGGTTAGTCCAAAGGGCATTACCCGATACTCATAATGGCCGAAAGGTGTTCTGAAGGTGGTCTTCCATTCATCACCTTCTTTTATCCTAAAAAGATGGTATGCTCCCCTAAGATCTAACTTGGTGAATTTCTTAGCCCCTCTGACGGCTTCTAAGATATTTTTAATGAGAGGCAGAGGGTAGCGGTCCTTAGTAGTGATTTTATTCAATCCACGAAAGTCTATACAACGACATTAATCTTTCGTCTTCTTTGGTACGAAAAAGAGGGGAGCCCCTGCAGGTGAAGAGGAAGGGGCAATCAGACCACTTTGTGCGTTTTCCTCTAGATATTCCTTGAGGATCTTTTTCTCAGGTTCAGTTAGAGAATACATTCACCCAAAAGGAACCACGGCGTCTGATTCCACGGAATGGCACAATCGTATTTCCTATGAGGTGGCAGTACAGGCTTTTCTAGTTTCTGGAATACATCTGCATATTCCAGATAATGTCTGGGTACTCCTTGCAGAAAATTGATGGAACATCCCACTTTAGGTGGTGTTAGTTAGATACTCTTCGGGGACCAATAAGTTCCTGCCAAATAACAATGCTGTTGGCAAAAGTGGGAGGAAAGAGAAATGGTTCTAGTTGCCCAATTAATATAGGGATTATGCCGGGTTAGCCATGGAATACCCAGGATCATCACGTGATGCGGTGAGGATATCAAGTCGAAGGAAATGTTTTCTTGATGTTTCGCGAAATGCAAACATAACGTAGGAGTGGTATGCCTGACAGGTCCCGAGGCTAGGACGGAACCATCCACTGTGTGGACTTGCTCTGGTATGTCCTTGGGTATCCGAGGAATCTGAATTTCCATGGCCCATGTTTCGTCTAGGTAGATACCACTGGCTCCACAATCCAACAAGGCCAGTGCTCTTTCTTCATGGCCATCTGCTAATTGTAAGGACGGGTAAGAGGAAAAGAGCGGGTATTTCTTCTCTGGAAGAACAGATGGAAGGTATATCGGAATATCCCGTCCTCACCCTTCTCACAGAGGACGGGAGCTGGAGTTTCCCAAGGGCTTTGCTGGACGGATGGGACAGGTACAGAGTAGATGACCAGAAGCACCACAGTAAAGGCAAAGACCTTTCCGTTGCCTGTTTTCACGCTCACTAGTTGATAACGGCCCACGCGTCATATTGATTTGCATAGGTTCCTCATCAGTAGGCCCTTTAGGTTCAGAAAGAGTCTCCTCGGAACGATGAAGAATGGCGCGGGAGGTCACTGAGTGTGATGGTATACAATTCTTTTTCTTCTCCATTCTTCGCTCATTTAGACGATATTCTATCGAAAGTGTCAAATCCATTAAACCCTTGAGATCCTCCACTCTGGTGGAGTGCACTAGCTCATCTTTGATTTCATCCCGAAGACCCCTTCGAAAAAGGGTCACTAAGGTACACTCCACCCAAGAGGTTTCAGCTGCCAATTTTCTAAACCGTGTGATGTATTGTAGAACATCTTGACTTCCCTGTTGAATATCGCATAGAGCATCTTCTGCCGATGATTCAAGTCCAGGACGCTCAAACATTTGTTTAAAGGCAGTGATAAAGGCTGAATAGTTAGACAGGCTGAAATCATTGCCTGTCACCAAGGGGGTTGCCCAGGCTAAGGCCGGACCAGATAGAGCGCTGATCAAATATCCGAACTTAGTTTTATCTTGCATGAACTGTGAAGGACGGAATGCGAAGTAGACTGTCAAGGCATCTAGGAATTCTCGCAATTTGTTAGGATCCCCAGAGAAGCGAGGTGTGGTTGCAGAGATAGTAGGGACATCAGTGGCCCTAGAGGCTAGGGCTTGTTGGAAAGCCGTATTTTCAGTTCATAGCTGTTTGAGTTCTTGGGCTTGTTGTTGGATAGTCAAGAGCAACGTTTGGCTTGTTGGTTCCGTACTCATCACGGGATTCTCCATGGTTCCGGACCACGACTGAAGTTTTGGGCATTGCAATCTGTCACAATTCTCCCTGGGCTTACCATCTGTATCGGAGAGGGATGGTGTGCGGCCCCGGTTCCTGCAAGTCCTACTCTGACTGAGGTAGGGACGACCCCTTCCGGTAGCCACGGTGCTGTTGACAATAGTACGCCACCATAGTCCGTGCCCTCCAGAAGGAGTCCCAGAGGAAAAACCCCAAGGGGAAAAAACCTCCAACAGGAACTCCCTGGAACAGAAGGAGGACACAAGGAATTAGCACTCAGAAGCCTGGAAATACTGGAAAGCAGAGGAAAAAACAGGAACAACTGGAGTCCAAGCGAAGACCAGCCGGAGCGTGACCACCACAGCAGAAGTGTTGCAACGCAATGAGAAGAAGAATTGATTCCCCTTATATACCCCTAGACAGGAAGTGATAGACAGGAGGAAGTAACACCACCATATTGGATTGGGAAGGGGCTATAGCAATAGATAGGAAAAGGCACCATAGTAAAAAAGGGAACAGATGAATGCAGGGAAAAGAGAGGTGCAAGATGTGCTGGGAAGGAGAAGGCATGGCTCTAGGAATCATGAAGGAGGAAAGGAAGGCCCTGAAACGGGGCACCCGGTAAGTGTGATGCTGGGGGGGCGCAGAAACCCCACGACAACACCCACGACGCACGCTATGCGCGGCGATGACCGACGCCCTATCTTGGGCCTCAGGCCTCGCCGCAGCAAAAGAACAGCGCGCGGCTGAAGAAAAGGGCCGCCGCGGCCCCCGCGACCCCTAACACGGACTGCGGCTTCCCCTGCGGCCCGGCCAGGAGACGCCACGGGCCGCGGCGGCGCAACAAATTATCAATTTATATTTTACAAATGTATATCTTTTCCTCTAAGTGGTCATTTATTCTTTAATTTTAACATCAGAAAAATAACTTTTATTTAATTTACTATATTAAAATTGAATTTTTAGTTCAAAACTAATTTCATAGTGCTGAGTTTTTTTATTTTGTTCTACATTTAAAATAGACAAATAACTTTAATTTACATTGATATTTAACATTACATATGTTGACTAATTTAATATAAAGTTTAATAACTATTCTTAATTTTACCTACACTTAACCACAGGGACAGCTTCACCTCGACAGTGGAGTCTCAATACAGTAACATATAGGTGACTGATTTTCAGTTAGTTCTACCAGTGACATTTTCCTATGATGATGGATCAGAATAGTGTACCATGGCGAACTATTTACTTTGAAGCACAAGGTAGGAGTCATTTGTTCTCCACATTTGGCATGACAGATCTCTAATTTTGTGCTCCATTTAAAAAGGTAAAATTAGCAAATCAGAAGCTTGTATTTCTCTGTCGTATGTTATGTGCTTCTTAAAGATAACCAATTTTCTCATGCTGGGTTTTTCGTGTTCAGCTGTGAACTTTCTTTGTAATCACAGATGTGAGCAACCCAGGAAACATACATTGAAAATGCCATCTGCCCTTATTATATTGCCATTCTGAACAAAGCTACCTTTGCTGGGGGGGCTGGTTAAAACACCTTCTAAGCTCTAGGTTCTTAGGGTAAATTAACCCATGGCTCTCAAGATAAAGGAGGTCTCATCTTCAAAGTTCTGATATTCCGTCCGCCTGGGACGACTCCTGGTGGCCCACGGCCCTCGGCACCGCACCGACCCCCGCAGACCACGCCCGCAACCTCGGCTTCATCTTGGACCCTCTTCTCACCATGACCAAGCAAGTCAACGCCGTGTCCTCCGCCTGCTTCCTCACTCACCGCATGCTCTGTAAGATCTTCCGCTGGATCCCCGCCGACACCAGAAAAACCGTGACCCACGCCCTCGTCACGAGCCGCCTGGACTACGGCAACACCCTCTACGCCGGGACCACAGCCAAACTCCAAAACCGCCTGCAACGCATCCAAAATGCCTCGGCCCGCCTCATCCTCGACGTACCCCGCAACAGCCACATCTCCGCACACCTGAGACACCTGCATTGGCTCCCAGTCAGCAAAAGGATCACCTTCCGTCTTCTCACCCACGCACACAAAGCCCTCCACAACAAGGGACCGGAATACCTCAACAGACGCCTCAGCTTCTACGTCCCCACCCGCCCCCTCCGCTCCGCTGGCCTCGCACTTGCTGCCGTCCCTCGCACCCGCCGCTCCACGGCGGGTGGGAGATCTTTCTCCTTCCTGGCGGCCAAGACCTGGAACTCCCTCCCCACCAGCCTCAGGACCACCCAGGACCACTCCGCTTTCCGGAGACTCCTAAAGACTTGGCTGTTCGAGCAGCGATAACCCCCCCTTTCCCCCCTAGCGCCTTGAGACCCGCACGGGTGAGTAGCGCGCTTTATAAATGTTAATGATTTGATTTGATTTGATTTGATTTGATTTGATTTGATTTGATTTGATATGAGTAGGATGAATGTTGTGAATTTGTGCATGTATTTGTAAGTAAATGGTGATTTACTTATTGTGTTATGTCTCAAGGAATTGTTTTATAAATTATTTTTTTAATATTATTTCTTTAATGATACATTTGAATTTTGTATAAATTTATTGGATGGGTATTGTCAATTGAAATTACTATTATTCTTGGATTGCTGAATTTGGATGTTCATTTGTAATTTACTTCAGGACACTCTGAGCTACGTCAAAATATATATCATTATTTAGTTACTACTAACCTTTCTCTGGTAAGATCATTGATCAGTGGGATATCATATGTAGATAATAGTGATCCAATTTTGTCAGTGGGTTTATTGACCCCATATTATGATATTTACTAAGGATCATGTTTCAAACTGATACCTAAACTGTTCTGCTAAAATACCTCTGGTACTCTTCATTTATGAATCTTAACTAGAATCTTAAACCCTACCTCTCTGAGGCTCCAGTCTATAACTTGGGTTCAGGACCTTTAACAAACAGTATAGCCCTTGGCAGTAGGCTATAAAGCTATATGATTATGTGGGAACTGTCAACAGTTTATATTCTATTTCTTTGGTATGTTTGCAATAAAATGCTTTATGAAATGTTTTTATCTTTGAAGGTATGATGTCACAAATTTACAGGCCATGAGCTTAATAGTAAACCACTGAGTACCTCTGACATTTGTCCAGTACAGTCTAGTCAATCAGTTATAAGCGGAAGTTTGTTTTCTTAAGGAATTTTAAAATTAATTTTGTGAATCACTTTTTGTGGGAGCATGGAAGGCCACCAGACAATAAATTGTAGTTCCCAAGACTAGCACATTTATGCTAAAATAGAGAGTCAGGATTGGGGAAATTTCTCTCCCTTAAGGCACTATTCATCTACCATGACATATTTATGTTTTGCACAACTTTTGAAATAAATAGGATTTCTAAAATCCAAATTGATTTTTTACACATTTGGGATATCAGAAAGATGGACTGCTTTCTCCAATGTGGCTCCTTTCCTGATCCAGGTGGTCATAATGGGTAGAAAATACATACATGACTTTTCAAAATGTTTATGAGGATGCTCAATGCCAAGTGCCCACTGAAAGCACCCCCTGGTAACAATACAATTTTCTTTGTAAAATTTTGAACTTTTACATTTTAGCTTGTTTGCAAAAAATGTAGAAACACATTACTTTGGTGCCAAGAAACCAACCTTTCAGAAGATTAATGCAAAACTACACTCACCGCAAACAATTCACACTCAAATTCAGTCACTACTGATTCTTAATAATAGAGAGAGTGAAAGAGGATTGAAGATACTGCATTCCAGTCATTTTGATAACCATTGTCATATATATGATTCTTTTCAATTTTTAATGGAAGACCTCTGCTAAAGAATGATCTTTGCAGTCACCCAAAAAACCTACTTTGCACTTCTAAATTTGCGATTAGAAATGAAGAATTGATATGCAACCATTCTCTCCTTGATAATCACTTTGGGTCAGATGTAGTAAGCTGTTTGCAGTTTGCGCCATGCAAACAGCCTTCTGCGATGCACATTCACAATTTGTGAGTCAGTACCGACTCGCAAATTGTGAATGCGGCTCGCAAATAGGAAGGGGTGTTCTCTTCCTATTTGCGACTCGCATCGCAATTCGCAGTTACCCCACACTGGTGGTAACTCATTCGCAAAAGGGAAGGGATCCCCATGGGACCCCTTCCCCTTTGTGAATGTTGCCCAAAAGGTTTTTTCAGAGCAGGCAGTGGTCCAATGGACCACTGCCTAATCTGAAAAAACGAAACCAAATGGTTTCGTTCTTTTTTTTATTTTGCAACTCGTTTTCCTTTAAGGAAAACGGGCTGCAAAATAAAAAATAAAAAAACTGCTTTATTTAAAAAGCAGTCACAGACATGGAGGTCTGCTGACTTCAGCAGGCCACCATCCCTGTGAGTGCAGGGACTCGCTATGGGGTCGCAAAATGCGACCCACCTCATTAATATTTATGAGGTGGGTCTTTGCGACCCCATAGCGAGTCGCAGACGGTGTCTGAGACACGGTCCTGCATCCGGATTTGCGATTCGGAAATTGCGAGTCGCACAGACTGTTATAAGTCTAGAGGCTGGATTTATAAAGCTGTTTTGAGGTTACAAACACTGTGACCACATGGTTTGCAATGTACCAAACCCCTGTTGCAATTTAAAATGCATTTATGAGTCAGTAAAAGGATTTCATGAACCACTCCAATTCACTACTGGGATGCAATGCACCTAATATTTGTGACCTGTCTGTACCTTAGCTGATCGGTTGTATTTGATTTAATATGTGGAGGTCAATCCTTCTGTCTCTCTCATTCAATCAGGTCATCGATGGGTGCCTTCTTCTCATTCTGCTGTTTGTCACTGCCTCAGAGTCCCCCTATGTATCACTGACACAAGTTGGTTTTCTAACTCTATGGTACTCCTTTTTGACAATTTTATTTCAGGTGCATCCATGGCCTAATGCCTTTGTAAGGAGTCAGGGATCATGTCTGCTATAAGTCTACAGCAGCCCTTTCTCTAACTTTCAAATATTAGTCCACGCTTTACAGTTGAGAATTGTAGGTTTGAAGGTAGGTAAATTATCCAAGGCCCCTATGCACAAAGGTCGGGTCTTGAAGCAGTAACTGTGTTTTGCACATCAACTGCCTTGCAGCCCGACCTCAGTTTTATACTGACATGGATATTCATATCTGCAGCAAAATGCAATCACTATTCACAAGGAGTCACAAAACGTCCTGATTTAGTAGTATTGATGACACAGGACTGCATTTGAGACTTGTTGAGGCCAGGAATAAGGATTTCCTCTAAAACGCAATGAGGCAAAAAGATAAAGGGGGTCATTCCGACCTTGGCAGGCGGCTACCGCCGCCCGCCAGGCGGAAACCGCCATGCGGCCGCACTCACGCGGCCCCCATTCCGATATTCCCTCTGGGCCGGGACAGTGAAAAGCTGGCCGGGGCCCTGTTAGGGGGCCCCAGGACACCCCTTACCGCCAGCCTCTTCCTGGCGGTGCAAACCGCCAGAAACAGGCTGGCGGTAAGGGGGTCATAATCCCCAGGGCAGCGCTGCTTGCAGCGCTGCCCTGGTGGATTATCACCGCCGGGGCATAAACGGCGGGAAACCGGAGAATAGGGAATAGGAAAGAAAGCACCGCCAGCCTGTTGGCGGTGCTTTCATCATTTTTGCCCTGGTGGTCTCGGACCGCCAGGGTCAGAATGACCCCCAAAGTTATTTATGAGTATATGAAGTAGTACTCCTATTGTAGTACTCTATGCACTGATTAATGTCTGTGCGCATTGGCATCATGGTGCATGATATAGAAGACTATTCGTTTTTTTTAACATGTGTCAAACGTTTGCTCATTCAAAACAGAAATCACCCACAACCAAGCATTCAATTAGGATTAGTTTAAGAAGTATGGGGCCAAGTCATTAAGTAATTGATGAGTATGAAAGTAGTACTACAGGAACGCTTATAATAACAAGTTAAAAGACACTTGAGCATGAAGGAAAAGAATGACAATTTACAACTTCAGTTAGGGAGCAAAAATAACAAATTCAAAAGTCAGTGCCATTTTTAAATTCGGTAATTATGTCCGGGACAATTGAAGCCAGGAAATGTTCCACTTCGGCAGGTGGTAAAATATCCAAATTGTTACCAAGGAAAATCATAGAGCACTCATGTTGCAAAGCCTGAGCTCTAGCTGAAGCAGCAGCATTTTGTGTTGTGTCCAATATTGAATAAAGAGTTTCATTGTCAACAAAGGGAAACTCATAGGAGGCTTCCCATTGCAAACGCACCGTCAACACGCATGTCTGGTAATGAGCCCTCATTGAGAACATCAACAGATCAGCGTCCAATGAAAGTAAGCATCCTTTCGAAAGACCGACTTTCAGTGCACATTCGAAAAGTTACCAAAGGCATCAAAGCACGGGCTGCACACAATGCAAGACCGGTTGGAATGACAAAGACCAGTCGCACTCCAATTGCCGCAGGAGTGGTGCTTCGAAATACTGCATCATGACACAGTTGCGCTGGTGGAACCGCTTTCAGTCCTCCTCGCTATAAAGGGACAGCCATTGTGCAGAAAAAGTAGCAACAGCAAGATGCCATCTATTATGGCCAACGTCATCAGAAATCGCCTGAAAATACTTGAAAATATTGAGTGTTTGGCTGAAGATACTAAGTCAAATATAGAGGAGAAGTTGTGAACGAAACGAGAACGAACAGCTGTAAAGAAATGTGTGATTCCAGTAGTACTGAACGTGTTAAATATTCAGCCCACGAGTTCATCAAAGTGTCTTGGAAAGTTTGTACCTAAAAGGGACTGTGGTGCTTATTCCGAGTTTGGCGGTAACCAAACCGCCACGCCGATGGCAGTCTTGTGACCGCCGACAGGGTGGTGGTGCAGACCACCAAATAACAAGTAAAGTTGTGAATACAACGCAATACAGACAACTCACCACCCACCCCGGCCACCGCCGATGAGCCGCATCTACCGGCGGAAGACAACTTCAGGCAGGAGGCATCCAACGTCCCGCCCTCCATATTCTGAGTGACCACTCCGTCAGGATATCCTGTGGGGCCATTATACCATGAAAAACCTGGAAGAAACAGAAAGTATAAAGGGAAACACTCACCTCCATGCACAGACACCGCCGTGGCCGCCATGGAAAATGGAACTGCTAGTCTTTCCCAGCGTTGTATCTCACCATACACCTTCAGCACCACCGACGACGACGAAGATGACAACCATAGGTATACCTAGCACAGAGCGGAGGGAAATGGCAGTGATACACTCCCAAACAGAACACACATACCCCAAACACACAGTGAAGGCCACACACACACAACATACCTCTATGCCAAATATCCAATACACACACAAAGCCAAGCAGATACGTGACAATCATACAGCACAATGCACAACAACACCACCAACACACGCCATAACCACACAACGACAGCTACCCCACAAACACCTCAATGATGGCATAGATGGGCACGTAGTGCGACACCACACATACACACACACACACCATGAACTCCATGAGCAATGACACACAATCAATAGCTGTGAAAACACATCCAAACAATCATAGAGGTGACACAACACGTACAACCATCAATCAAGGAAATACACACATGCAGCACTAGACACACGGACGCCCTCAACACCGCATACAAACACACAAGCAAGCAGACAAACACATCACAACATCCCCATGGCCCAAACAATCTACCAAGCGAATGCAATAACACAGACACAATCCACACACAGACACCACACACCTTTGTATACAGATGTCACACCACAATGTTGAGGAAACTAGGACAAGCATCTAATCTTGCCAACCACAGTAATGTGGGCAGTTGTATTGGAACAATAAACTCCATACAAAGGTGTCAATGGCAAGTTCAAATGTCCGATTTTGCAGGACACGTGGTCCATCAAGAATGGCCCAACCTGACTCCTGACTGAAGCCAGGTCTCCACTTCATAGGGGCAGCAATGGGACAGGCAGGCACCTCAGGTGTGTCGGGTGGTGGGGGAGGCTTGGAAGTGGAAGGGGCACGTTTTGGCTTGGGTTTGGAAGGGGTGACCTTGGCACTGGGAGGGGTGGAATTTTTGCTAAGTGGAGGAGCAGGGGAAACATCAGAGGGGAAACCCAAGGAATGGGAGGTGAAAGGGCCTGAGAGGGGCAGGGGGACATGCTGTTTATGTGGAAGACTGGGTGGGAGGGGCATAGGGAAGAGGTCAAGGACAGCAAGAAAAACTCTTTTAGGTACACGGGGTGGTCACATGATTGAGGGAGAGGAGTGGAGCTAGAGGGAGTGGTCATCTGATGTGTCTGTGTGCTGTACGTGGATGAATTGGTTCCAGTCTTCCATTGACATCAATGTTAACCAATGAGGAGTTGCACAGCGGTTCTGACGGCACTTTGACATGATGACTTCCGCTGGCGGAACAAGTTCACTTCCAGCAGTCCAATGCATGCCGGATGCCATTTTAGTTTATTACATTACTGTCCTGAGTTTATACAGCTTCACTACCTGCCTGTCAACACAAAAACATACTGCAGGTTTGACATGGTGAATATGGACACATATACTGTGTGTCTAGTGAAATGTACAGACTTGGCACAACAATTGTCAGCATATTTGACCAGTAAGGTAAAACACAAGAAAGGTGTAGGTGTACATGTCCTGTATACGTCCATCCACATAGTAATCATGTGCCATTGTCTGGTTAGGTATGGATGGTAGTGTAATGTGTACTGACACATTACAGCCAACTTGCATGAGTGCTGCATAATGACTGTTGTGTGTCATACTGTATAGCCTACAATGTGACAGACATCCTGATTGTTGTTTGTATCCCCGCACAGATTTGGCCAGAATGGAGTGAGGAGGAATGCACCACTTTTCCGGCCACTCGTTGATCTGGAAACCGTAGAAGAGCGCACATCATCCTGACCTATTGACTGAACCGTGCATCAGGGAACTAGTCGCCCCGTTGAAGGCAGACCTCCTGCTGAGTTTGGGGAATCCCCATGCCATCCCTTCAGGTATTGTCAGTCCTGCATGTCCTGGCGAGTGGCTCATTTCAGAGCACAGTGGGACTGCCTGCATGCTTTCATAGCCCCAGTTCTGTAAGGTGTTGCAGGATGTGCTGAATGCCCTACTGAAGCATGTTCACAGGTACATTAGATTCCCACTATGTCCACATTTTCCCACTGTGAAAGCAGCCTAATACAACATCTCAAATGTACCACATGTAATTGGGGCCATTGATGGGACTCACATTGCCCTAGGACCTCTGAGGATCAATGAAGGTATATAGGAACAGGAAGAGTACATTTTCACTTAATGTACAAGTGGTGTGTCTTGCAGACCAATACATAACACATGTGAAAGCTAAATTCCCTGGATCAGTAGATGATTCTTACAGCCTGAGGAACAGCAGTGTCCCTGCAATAATGTCCCAGCTACAGGGCGAAAGGCCCTGGCTTATAGGTATGTGTAATTCTCTCCATGTCAGACGTCTATACCCCTCATGACCCAGTCAGCACTCCACCTAGCAATGTTACCCATGGCCATGTTTCCTTTCCCACACAGGTGACTCCCAATACCCCAACCTGCCCTGGCTCCTGACATTTATGAGACATCCAACTACATTAGGGGAGAACAGGTACAATGAGGCACATGGCCGGATGAGGCGTGTGATTGAACATACTTTCGGTCACTTGAAGGGCAGATTTCTTTGGCTCCATATGTCTGGTGGTGCACTACAGTACAATCCAGGGAAAGTCTGCAAGATCATTGTTGCATGCTGCATGCTCTATAATGTGGCCCTCAGAAGGCACATCCCACTGTTGGAGGAGGGGGACGTTAATGCTGGAGCTGTGTTTGTTGCCAGTGACCCAGATGCTGAGGGGGAGGCAGACGAAGACGAGGCAAATGACAACAGGACTGACATGATTCGTCACTTCTTTCCTTGATGTACAGGTATGTCTGAAAACATATCACCTGCACATGGTAGATGTATTGTTGAAGGCAGTCTGTAAGTAGTATTTGCATGCATCAAGGTATGTGTGGGGAATGGAGCCTTACATATTGGTTGATGACCTGGAAGGGTAGGTGACTCACCATGAGGGGTAGTGGAAATGCAAAACTGCTAACTACTTTTGTGGTATGCTGGTGCTATTGCGGTACAGCCTTGAAGTTGTTGTGAAGGTTTAGGGTCCTTAGACTGCCTATTTGGGGTTATATTTAGGGGACTTCTCACTCTTGTCCTGCTGCGTAGGCATATAATGCTTTGACATCTGCTGGGTGTCAGGTACCTGTTCATGACTACTCAGGGAGTTGTGCAATTGAGGATGTGACCTGTGTATCATCTTTCCTGTACCACACATGTGTGAATGCCAATGCAGTCCCTCATTTACTGTGCAACATAGCTGCTGGCACACTCATCCTGTGTTTGTGCTCAAATGCTATTGATGCATGACTGTAGTTTACATTCCAACCACCTTGTACCTAATTCCATTTATTTATCCCTCTTCAGGTGACAACTCTGTTTGCAGTCTGCTTGTTGATTTGTCTGTTGGTGTAGTTGACAGTGGATGTTAAAAAATATATGGATGTACTAACACACCTGCTGGAGTATCACAATACATATGTAACTTGGACATCTGTGTTTTGTAGACCTGTGTATTATGTTTTTGTTCTTCAACATATTTGGCAATACTAACAATAAAGAGACATGCACCATGACTTGTGGTTATAGGTGTTTATTTAGTGTAGCATTTCACAGTCCAGAGGAGTGGGGTATTGGTCTAGGTGATGATCAGAGTAGGTGGTCCAGCTGTTAGGTTCATAGGTCCTGTGACCATTAGCCTCAGAATGATGTGACCTTGGTGTTGGACAGTCAACAGGGTGTTACAGTGGCGCACAAGGGTGACATATCAGAAGAGGGATCACTTCCTGGTGGGGGGATTAGTCTTGGCCTGGGGTCCTGCAGGATGTCAGGATGGGTGACCTCTTTATTGGGTGTTACTCAGCTGCAGGGGTAGGGGTGCTGTTGTCCTGTGGGTTCCTCCTGCTGTGCCTCCATTCCAGTAGCAGGTGCTGATGTTGAGGGCAATGGTGTTTACTGACTACTGGGTGTGGCCTGCTGTTGGGTGGAGAATCTCTGCAGCATGCAGTTAAGTTCCTTGAACTCCCCTAATATATAGGGCATGGTGGCATTGTGTGCCTGCCACTGCTGCCTGGCCTCCTGTTAGGCTCCAAGGACCCTGGAGACAGCCTCCTGCATAGTCGTGTCCTGGACCTGCCTCGTGCCTTGTCCCACAATTGTCCTCCCACTGGACCTTGCCCCCTGTGCCTGTACCCCTGGTGCAGTGTGCCCCCTCCGACTGACACCAGGACAGTCATTGCCCTGGGTTTGCACCGTTGACTCCTGTCCCTGTCCTGTGGGGCACACTGATGATTGATGTGACCTTGGGACACAGGTATGGGAAGGTGGGCTCTGCTGTGCACTGGCTGCCACAGGGGCGGTGGTTTGGGTTGTGGGCAGGGTAAGGCTGGTGGTGGTGGACTGACCACTCATGCCTGATGGGCCAGGTTCATTGTCTGAATCCAGACTTGCATATCGATCCTTCCCTATTGGTGCGGCATTCAGGCCTGGGCTTCCTGTCACTGGGCTCCTCTGCTGTGTACTTGTGAGACCTGTAAGATGAGAGGAATTGTGTCAGATGATGTTATTTATGCGGTGACACACATGGTTGTATTCCTTCATTCACTGAATTTGCAGGGCAGTACTGGCATTGACATTTGGCAGTCCAGTGATTGTGATCCCATCAGTGGAAGGTTGCAATGGTCCTTATTTGGAGTACAGTTTACATTTGTCTTGCTACTGTCATTGCCATGTACCCATGAGCATTCCTACCAAATATTGGTGATGGGGAGTGACATGGTTTAACATGCAATTGCAGAGATGTGATATGGACGTAGCAGTTAGGCAAGGTTAGGGAGGGTTGCATTGTGGTAGTTGTGTTACTTTCTGCTTTGTGAGGCACACATGCACTAGGTTGGGCTGTGAGGGAATGGTGTCAGTGGGGAGATGTGACATGCAAGTGTGGGTATGGGCCAATGATGGGATTGTGCACATTTGTGTGGTTTGAAGGGGTGAGAAGGTCATGGGGGTACATGCTGTGACCTGGGACATGGTGGCCAGTGCGTACAGTGGACTTACCAGTTTCCAGTCCAGTAACAATTCCAGTTAGGCCTTCTGGATGTAGTATGGCCAGGACCATCTCCTCCCACGGTGCCATTTCTGGGGGAGGTGGTGATGGTCAGCCACAAGTCCTCATGATGGCCACTTAGTGCCTGCAAGCCATGGCCGTACCTTCCCCCTAAGGTCATCCCACCTATTCCTAATGTCCTCCCTTGTGCATGGATGGTTTCCCACTGCATTCACCCTGTTGACCATCCTCTGCCATAAGTCGTATTTTCAGGCTATGGATGTTTGCTGGACCAGTGCTCCAAACAGTCTCGGCTCCACTTTGACAATTTCTTCAACCATTACACTGAGCTCCTCTTCGGTGAATCTGGGCTTTTTGTGGTGCCATGGTGGTTGTCTTGTGGGTGGGAGAGTATGCTGTGCAGGGATTGTGGGTATGCTGTTTGTAGTTGTGAATATGTGTAATGATATGTGCATGTGCTCTGTGGTGTTTGTGTGCAGTGGTGTGTTGTGTGCTGCGTGCTGAGTATGATGGTGCCTGTGGTATCTAGGTGCAGTGCCTCCTTTCAGTGTGTCCTTCTCTCGCTCTATCTGGGTTTCAATTTGCAAAGGGTTCTAGGGATGTGTGGGTGGGTGTTTTATAGTGTAGTGGACAGGTGTGTGAATGTGTTTCAGGTGTTGCTATTGGTGTTCTCCTATCTGGTGCAGTGTTTCTGTGGTGGTTGCTCCTTTTTTTCCCGCCGTGGTTTGGACCACAATGGATTACCACAGTGTTGGTTTCTGCATTGCTGATTTGTGTATCAGAATTTGGTGGGCGGCATTTTCTGAGCGTGGCGGTGGTGGTGGTGGTGCAACCGCCTCCGTCTTTCCATCGTTCGGGCCGACGGTGTTATTTTTCTGGTCACAATATGGGGGTGTTGTGTTGGTCACTCGTAATACAGTGGGCTTCACTCTGCCATCACTGGCGGTGTTCTGGCTACCTTTTGCACTGCGGTCTTTGGGTATGACCGCCAAACTTGGAATGACCACCTGAATCTCTGCTGATGACCTCGCAACTTGAAGCTCATAGGTCTCGGGCACAGAAGTAAGTGCCACATGTTTTTGCAACAACAAAGCCTTGAGTCTGCTCAACTTGTCAAAATTCACATTTGAAGTAGCAATATGAGGCCAAATGTCTACTACTCCTCGTTGTTGTGTAGGGGGAAAGAGAACATTCCAGCAACATGTGACAGTTTGGGAGACCGAAATGACATAAGCTATTCCAGCTTGCATTCCATAACAGCTGTCACTGCTAAGGAGCACATAGCTGCCATTTGAGAGCACATGGAACGCAGGTCTAATCAAGGGGACTGGAACTCCCTTCAGATAGCAACCTAAGTTTGCTACTGAGACGTTACATGCCTCATGCAAGGACAGCTGCTTACAAACCATCAAATGTCTCACAGAAGTCTTGCATTTACTACCACTCAGAAAGACCTCTTTCATGTCACTGAAGCATTTTGTGAAAAGGGAAACTCCCACATCTCATATATGTAACTATCTCCCAGCCTTTCATATCTGCCTACTGGAATGTGTTTCAAGCAGGATGTAACTTGAAGTGTTGAAATAGGCAGATTTATACCCCTATGTATTAGCCATTCAGCAAATGGTATTTCAGCCACAGTAAAAGGCAACTTTTCTAATTTCTCAATGTTTAGCATGACATAAGTCGCTTCCTTTGTGGCCATTATTTGTTGTTGTTGCGTTAAAATAAATGTGGAAAATATGTCCCTTGCGCTAAAGTTTTGCCAGGGAACACGACCCACTTTCAGTGTTTGTATTGTCCAGCCTAACTGCATAGTGGACCTTAGCTGACTCTGTCCATGGTGTAACGATGACATGTCATTCTGTACTATTGCAGAGGATACAATGTTGTTTAAAGTGTATATCTGGTCAGACAAGGTGTTAATCCCATTATCTACAATCGCTAATGATTTCTGTAAATTTTCCTGATCAATTTGTCTTAACCGGGCAGCCGCTTCTTGTTGGGAAAGTTTACACATCTCATTACATACTGCATATAAGAAGTGTTTTCTGCATTGTCTTCTGGTGCCGAACAGGAAGTCCTGTAAATCTGTTTTGTTAGACATGAGACTGAGGTGTTCTTCAACAGCATCTAGTGAGGAACTTTTCAACCATTGCTGGTATAGTTGCCCTATGTTGTATGTTGTTACTATACTTCAGTGTTCCGATGACATATAGGGAGGGTCCAGCCTATTTGTTCTAAAACCCCACGTGGAGTTTACAAAATGAGTATGGCACCCATTGGTCTCTACAGGCCACAATGACCACCCACCAGGACATGAAAGTACTGTGTTAAATGTTCCATTCTGGACCCATTCATTGAGCTGATCTTTAGATGCATTTATATACTTTTGCCATTTATAAAATTTTGCAGGGGCAGGAATACTAAGTGCATTCAGTTCCTTCATTTTCCTAAGCCTAAGCAACTTGTTTGTTGTACAGTTTAATTTAAAAATATAATTTGAACAGGTATCAGGCATGCTCTAAAGAGTCATTTCCCCTTATTAGCCAATTCTTTGTTCTCCACACACTTTTCAAGTCTATCAACTTCAACCAGAAATCATAGCCTTCAATAACTAACCTGGAAACAAAGGAATCAGAATAAATTAATTTTGTGTCTGTCAATAAAATATGTTGACTTCCCATTACTGGCAATTTAAAATAATACGCCTAAGCATTGCTAACATTGGATTTAGAGAATTATGCAAATTTTTCACTATACGTTTTGGAACTCCCCACTGGGGCAGTCGGACAGTGTTCCCACTGTGTGTAAATAAAGATTGTCTTTGGAGTACTTGCCCTGTGAATAAAATGATGTCCATAGCAATTATAACAGAAGATATCTCCATAATTTTCTTTGGATTGATAAACATCCTCATTTTCAAATACGGTATAATATTGCAAATCAGACTTCATAGAATCAACTGTTTTCACATCCCAATCATCAGAAACTACTCAGAGTGTAATCACTTCATTCATGGAAAGTTTGAATACATATGGAATTTAAATGACCTTTGTCGGGCCATATACTGTATATCAAATAATACTTTATCTCATACAATCCCATCAGGAATTGGTATAGCAGAAATGTTCACTAGGGACAAGTCTCTGCGGACTTTGTGAGAAGAAAATGTGGTTTTAGGACCTCATCCACCAGTTCAACTGTAGAGCTTTCAGGAAGGTAATGACCATGTATCAGTAAGAAGAAAACAATGACAAACCCAATCCAAAGGAGGAAGGCAAGTACAGTTAATAAAAAACATAGATAGTTTGATGGAAGAAAGAAATAGTTACTTTTGAGGCAAATTATCAGCTTGAGTGCTCTTCACACTTCTGTTACGGTAGAGGCAGATGAGTCAGTAAAGGAGTCATTGATATGGGCAAAATAACCAGAAGCAGTTTGTGCAAAAACTAGAGTTGTGTTTGGAAAAGGAGAACGTGCACAAGACTCCCTCTGTGGTTCATAGTAAACTATGCCATCCATTTGTGTAGAAGTTAGTGGAACCAATGAAAGTTCATTTTCCACCGTCCCCAAGCTCGGAGAGGTGTCAGCAGTGCTGCTTAAAACCTGTAGGGGAACATCCTGGTCTGTAGTGAGAGGGATTCAGGTACTACCCAAGAGTTCCCTAGGTCTGCTGTGCAGGATCAGCCATATGTTGTAGCTTGACATTGTCGATGGAGATGAAGCGATTTTCATTGGAACCAGGCAGCGGTGCTAAAATGACAGTTCTGGTACCGTGTATTCCCCGGACTAGAACCTGTGCACAATAAGGACCAAACTATTTTTTCACAGCAATCAGATCCGCAACTTTCTGAATCCAGCCACTATGTGTTTTTGGTACATCCCTTATTCCCAAGGATGCAGCACTGGCAGATGCGTTGTCGTCACAGAACTGTTGTAAGCCCAGCAGGACAGTGACACATTCATTTCTGTCAAAAGGTGTATCTGCTGCCTCCAAGCCAGGACCATCAAGGTCTAGAATGTATGTTTTATTTGCTGGCAGATATCACAACAAAGGACATACTGCTTGGCCTGCTTGTAGAGACCTGGTCACCAGTAACATGCTTGTAACAGTGATATTGTAGCCCCCAATCCAGCATGGGCAAAAGAAACTCCCTCATGTGCTGCTTTGATCGTTTTTGGTCTTTGGTCTTTATTGGATTACTCACCCCTGGCATAGCTGCTAGGGCTGTATTGAGGCTTGATACGTGGTAAGAATATTTAGAAAGATATGCTTTTGGTAAGAGCGTGCCATCAGCCGAAACTTTCACAGCAGCTGGAGATGGAGATTTCCTTGTACCATTTGTTTTGGCCCATCTAACGGGGGAATGTCCCATTGCATACATTATGCCTGGCGCAGGCATAATCTTTAGCAAGGTTTTTAAAGTGGTGCAATGTGTGCATTGCACCACTTTGTAAATACGGTGTGGGGAAATTGCCATTTTAGCACCTCCTTAACTTATAAAAATGATTCTGTGGCATCGCTAAGGTGGCACTAAGGGCTCTTAAATCTGCCACTCTGTTTCTCAGATTAGTTCTGCATCCTGTGCTCCATAAATCGACATTGGGATGCTGCACAGTATTATAATTTATTTGGAAAAACCGAAGTTCCCTTTTTCATCATCTTTTCGGACCACAAATTGTGCAATGACTCCTTCTCATACGGTGCCTCTCCTGTTTCTTCTCTACTGGGTATTGGCTTGTGACATTCTTTTCTATCATGGCTCATGCAGGAAATTGCAATCTTTTCTGAGCGTTAAGCAAAGATTCTGTGTCAATCAAAACGACGAGGAACATCTGAACCATAACAGAACATATTGGCAATAATGTGTTAGTAACACAATTGGAGAATAAATCCATTTCCCCCACAACCACAATATAAAGTATTAATATATATATGAGTAAATAACAGCATTTAGGGAGACATTTAGAATAAAGACAAACTGTGCATATATGAGCTCAACAAAGGCCAGTGACCATTAACCAACATTTCAGCGAATCTAAAACCAGGATACAGAGTCTCAAGAAAATGTTTTAAAATTCATAGCAAATTGTGAATTTACCAAGGCCAAGGCTTTTGACTACAAAAACTGGTAAGCATTCGTAGGATTTACAATTGTATCTTGACAAAGATACAATAAGCAAAGCTAGAGTTGCTCGTGTCACTTCACTCTTCTGATTTATGAAAATTGAACTGAGTTATGACTGTGATCCCTATTTATTTATTTTAATTTTGGGCACGTGATTTAATGCACCTTTTTGGTACATCGAGTCTTGAAAAATGTTGGAAAGATTTAAAAACTGTTCTGCAAGTGGTAACTATCCCCAACGGCATCTGCAAAATTGGTAACAAATAGTGCATGTTAAAGAACATCAAGGCAGTGACATCCTTATAAGCATGTTTAGATTTCAATTCCAATTAAAAAGGTGATGGTTTGAGGTTCATCAGAGAACTGTACGTACAATTAGTGGCAAATAGTATGTTTCAAACAGAGTATGCACAAACATTGGTTAAAGCTTTGAAGAATTTAAAGATCACTTTGCAGAAGTGGTTGGGGATTGCCTGGAAAGGCTAGGTAAGTAAAAGAGTAAAAGGTAATTTGAACTCTTTTAGTTGAGTAACTGATCAAAATGTGGTAGGGTATGGAAATAACTTCTCAGGGGGTAGGGATTAATGATGTTTTGGAACGTCCCGAAGAAAATGGTGCGTTTTGGAGCAGAAGAGGAAAGTACTATTATAGAGTATTGGTGGGATGTACAACTACTTTAGACCCAGTTCCTAATACACTTTTCTATTTTCCACAATGCCTATGTTATCATAGCTTAAACGTTTTCATAATACATGTTTAGCACACTCTACATAATGTCAAATTTTCCACATTATGCAGAGTTTGAAATTCTGTAATAGTTCCATTTGGAAAGTCACTGGCATACTCCACCATGCAGCGATCCAAATTAAGATGTTATTCCTAACTGGGCATGTATTGGATCTGTTGGGTCATTGAAGATTGTAAAATGCATGGAATTTACTTTGAATTGTAAAGACAAATGCTATGCCTGATGGTTCCAAAAACTTAACTAAACTCAACTGTCAGACTGGACTGGATTTTCACTGGATGGTATTAATGTTATTATTCTCCAGTGTCAGCCTCAGACCGTGACAGGTAGTCAGGCCAACAGATGCAGGAGTGGCCCAGGTAGAATGAAGAAATGCAATTTTATAAAAACACTTCTCCAAGGTCCAAAATGAAAAACGTCTCCAAGGTCCAAAATGAAAAATAAACAGGGGGAAAACACAACACACATGCACTTTCCCCTTGCCTCCGTAAACATTTTTATTTTTTTTCATAATTTCTCAATTTGCGCATCTTGTAAGTTTCTGTATTTTCCCTGCTAACTCTTTGCAATTATCTGTAATAGCCACTTTAGCAACTTTACTGTTTTTCGAAATGGCGCAGATATCCCCTTACATTTTTCCTTCATTTCCCAGTCAAAATTTCGAGTTTGCCTACTGCATACAGGCCCATATTTATACTTTTTGATGCAAAACTGCGCTAACGCAGTTTTGCGCCCAAAAAATTCGCGCCAGCTAACGCCATTCTGAAGCGGCATGCGGGCGCCGTATTTATTGAATGGCGTTAGCCGGCGTTAGCCGACCGGCGCTGCCAGGTGTGCGTGAAAAAAAACGACGTACACCAGGCAGCGCCGGCGTAGGGAAAAATGGCGTTTGGGCGTCCCAAAATGGGGCAAGTCAGGCTGAGGCAAAAAAATCGTCTTAACCCGATTTGCGCCATTTTTTTGGGGCGCCCAGACGCCATTAACATGACTCCTGTCTTAGCAAAGACAGGAGTCATGCCCCCTTGCCCAATGGCCATGCCCAGGTGACTTCTGTCCCCTGGGCATGGTCATTGGGCATAGTGGCATGTAGGGGGGCACAAATCAGGCCCCCCTATGCCACAATTTTTTTTTTTTAAAAATACTTACCTTTTCTTCCCTGGGATGGGTCCCTCCATCCTTGGGTGTCCTCCTGGGGTGGGCAAGGGTGGCAGGGGGTGTCCCTGGGGGCAGGGGAGGGCACCTCTGTGCTCATTCTGAGCCCACAGGTCCCTTAACGCCTGCCCTGACCCAGGCGTTAAAAAGAGGCGCAAATGCGGGTTTTTTTGCCCCGCCCACTCCCGGGCGTGATTTTTGCCCGGGAGTATAAATACCACGCACATGCCTGGGAGTCATTTTTTAAGACGGGAACGCCTACCTTGCATCTCATTAACGCAAGGAAGGTGTTCACGCAAAAAAATGACGCTAACTCCATGAACTTTGGCGCTAGACGTGTCTAACGCCAAAGTATAAATATGGAGTTAGTTTTGCGTCGAATTTGCGTCCAAAAAAAACCACGCAAATTCGGCGCAAACGGAGTATAAATATGCCCCACAGTGTTTGACAATTTCGCAATTCCTAATTAGCTCACTTGTGCATCAAATAATTGCACACCTAACACACATTTGAATATTTTATATTTTCCTGGCACATTTTTGCAGTTTGCACAGAAAGGGTGATGGGAGGAATGTTTGCAATTTATCTAACCACAGGCAATCACATCACTACCCATTGTTGTTTTGCTTACCATGCCACCCCATTTTGGATCCAGCCATATTCAAATCAGTCTTGACCGTGCTCCTCATGGGAAAAGTCCAGCCTGAATCTCTAGGCCAGGTCCTCCCTGAGCTGGAGCACAAGCAACCCAAGACCAGTTTTGCCCCAGCAGTTCAGGCTGGACTGTTCCTTTTGGAGCAGGATGAATGTTCCAGTCTTTCTTTTTCATGTATGTACTGCAACACTTATATCTATCAATAAAGGATTAATACAAAAATAAAGTGATGATTATGTTGAGTCTTAGCATCTTACCATTAATGTTATTAATTACTTTCCCCACAATTTTGTCTCTTTCTGATCCCAAAAAATATAAAGGAACTTCTAATTCACTGATGTCGCAGGTTTTAAGAAATGTTGGGCCAGATGTATCAAAGTTTTTTGCATTCGCAAACGGTGCGAATGCCCATTTGTGAATGCAAAAAGCCATTTCAGAATGTATCAAAGGCATCAGAATGCAATTTTAAGGAATCGCTAAAATAGCGATTTCCTTAAAATTGCGACCCTGTTTAGAGAGTTGCAAATTGCAACTCTCTAAATATGAAATAATCCTTATTTGCGATTTCTAAAGCACATGTAACAAGCAACTCCTTAATGCGAATTGGGCATTAAGGAATCGCTATTTACAACCAAGTTGACCCTCCGCTCCACCTTGGTGAGATTGGCCATGGTCCATTTTCCCTTTTTCAGGGGGTGACACTTGCCTGGAATAATCTGCCCATTGTCATCAAATCCTCCCCCAACTTTCTGGCTTCTAAAAAAGCAGTTAAAACGTGGCTTTTAAACAAAAAGGAGGAGCATTCCTGGCTTGAGTCTGGATTTCTGTTTTCAGATTGCAACCATTATATTATTTAGCTAGCATCAGGATACCTTTGTGTATATGTTGTGCTTTACGAGCTGATTTACCATAACATAACATAACTTTGACAGCTATATCCAATTCTCCAGGGGTGAGAATTTAGCCAATGTGAAGGTTAGCTTTTATACACATGGATGGAGTCTTTGATGGCACCCATATTTCCTTAGAACCACCACAGGAAACAAATTTACCATAACAAGAAGCACTTCCATTCTACTGTATTTATGTGCAAGTTGTCTGCTTTTTGGATCTTTATATCTCAAAAATCTGTGCCCAATTCCCTCGATCAACCCATGATTTCTTTGTGCTGTGGAATAGCACCATCCCCTAGCTAATGTCACAACTACTACCGGAGACGGCCTGGCTTGTTGGTAAGCATGATAAGTCCGAACTTTGAGTGGGTAATGTCAGGTAGTAAAATCAGAAAGTGTATAGCTTATTACTGCACTTATGTCTGTTTTCCATATAGGAGACTCAGCCTATTCCAACCAGGCATAGTTGTTTGCACTGCTGAGGAATCTAGCAATGCCAGGGGAGGTCCACTTCAATTAGGCCCATCAAAGGACACAGGGGGTCATTCTGACCTCGGCGGTAAAAGGCCCTTACCGCCGGTCAGAAGTCCGCCATTCTACCGCCGCGGCCGCGGTAAACCGCCACGGTCATTCTGACCACCAACTGTGAAATAACCAAAAACCCGACATCCAAGGAAGGCCGCCTCATCAGCGGGCCGCGGAAAACTGGAGATGACCAAACCTCCACCGTCACGCCAACACAAACACGCCCATGCCATTCTGATCCACGAATCCACGCGGCGGTCTTTCAACCGCGGTATTCCATTGGCGGTACACACCGGCGTGCTCAAAATACACACACAGCTCCAAAACACAGACACATTGGACAATTTGAAATACACACACCTGAGACACATACAAACAACACTCCCACACATCCAATCAACTATAAAACACACACCCACATCACCCACAAACCCCCACTAGTTGGAAATCGGAGAGAAGGCGATAGAGATAGAGATAGAGAGAGCGAGCACAGCAATCGAAAACCCCAACACACACAGGAACCTTCATCACCCACACCACATTTACGCACACATCACCACATATCACCACGCACATCACCACAAACACCACCCCACACCTCATCCACACCACCCCATGGCACCCCAAAGACACCCCAGGTTCTCGGACCAAGAACTCAGGGTCATGGTGGAGGAAATTATAAGGGTTGAGCCCCAGCTCTTCGGCACACAGGTGCAGCACACCACTATAGCAAGGAAGGCTGAGCCATGGCAAAGGATCGTAGACAGGGTCAACGCTGTGGGACAGCATCCCAGAAATCGGGAAGATATCAGAAAGCGATGGAACGACCTTCGGGGGAAGGTGCGCTCGATGGTGTCGCGACACAACATCGCTGTGCAGAAGACTGGTGGCGGACACCCACCCACTCCACCCCAATTCACAGCATGGGAGCAAGAGGTAGTAAACATCCTGCATCCTGATGGCCTCGCTGGAGTACACGGAGGAATGGACTCTGGTAAGTCGATTCTCAACTACTTCCACCCCCCCAACCACCAGCATGCCAACCACCCCCCTCACCCCCAATCTCAACCCCCCAGCACACAACCTCCCTGCCAATGTCTCACCAGCACAACCCACCCTAAACAACACCAACCCCGGAATGCCAACACAAACCATAGACAGCCACCACCAAAGCATGACCATTGCACATACCCATACACCCCCCCCCCACCACCCTCACAACACCTCCCACAAGGGAATGCCAGCACTGGGGGACAAGGGCACTCAAAATGCACGCCATGGCACACACAGAAACAATAACCATACTCCTTTACCCCTGCAGGGCCCGAACGCCAACACACCGCCACGGAGGGTCCAGATTTGTCCATCCCACCCCCAGAACAGGCCCCCAGCGAGGACAGCAGCTCTGTCGACCTAGAACCTGATGACCAGCCCGGACCATCGGGGACCTCTGGACAGTCGGTTCCCCACACACAGACACAGGCCACAGCAGACCCAACCCCCTCTGGGAACACCAGCACAGCTCCCACCCAGCAGGCCCATGCCTCTGTCTCGCGGACGCGTCAATCAGCGGTGTGTCCGCCACTACAGGGCACCCAGGCTGACCCAACACCCCAACAGCAACAGGGACCTGGGGGCAGTGGTAGTGGGCACACCGTCCAGGGGACAGAGGCGCGGGGAAACAGGGCAACTGGGAGGGCTGCTGTGCGACAGGGGGGGGGGACAGGCCCAGGGAACCCACTCTCCAAGAGGCCCTCACCACCATCATGGGAGCATACCATCACTCCCAGGAGACGATGGTGACGGTACTGGCCAGGTTCACCGAGATCCAGGCACAGCAGGAGGAACGTTACATGGGGTTCAGCAATGAACTCAGGAACATCGCTACCGCTATGGGGACCATAGTCCAGGCCCTCAACCGGATAGAAACCACATTGCGGGACCATGTGGCACCACAAAGGGCCCCTGTCACTAGCCAGGAACAGCCTACCAACTCCGCCGGCGCTAGTGGTCAGGAGGCCCCCACAGAACGACGGGCCACCAGAACCCCACCTCCTGCTGAAGAACAACCACCCCGCAAGAGGAACCTGAGATCTCACAGGAAGACAGAGTAGGATGCCAAGACCCCCGCCAGCATAAGATACCCCCTGATGTCATCCCACTGTCCCACAGTGTCACCCTGTCCAACCTTGAACTGCCCCTGCTCCATCCTTCCACAGGCATATGGAAAATGCACCTGTGAAACTGAGAACTGGACTCTGCCATGGACATAACTCCACCCTCACCCATCACCGTTTTAATATCATGTACCAATATCTAGCACTAAAAATAAATCACTCATTGCACTGAAATCATTCAGGAGTCAGCCTGTATTATTTACAAATGTATAACACATTACTGATCAATAATGTTCTGTTATTTTTGTGATGACAACATACCGATGTCAATAAGCATTAGTCCATGGGCTAACCAAGCAGAAGTCACGCAGTGGGTCATACAGCACTGAAAAGGGAAGGGAAAATCAAACATCAGTTTAAAAGAACTGGGGGGAAATACACAAAGTAAAGATGCAGGGGGCTTTCAGTAAATGTTAAATGGCGTGGGTGAATCTTACCTGTGTGCTACTGAAAATACTGTTGGATAACTCTGTCCCTGTTGTCTGTGTCGTCCTCTTCGTCTTCCTCCTCTTCACTCTCCGCAGGCTCCACAGCTGCTTCAACACCACCATCTGGACCATCCTCCTGCAGGAAAGGCACCTGACGTCGCAATGCCAGATTGTGAAGCATACAGCAGCCACGATGATCTGGCACACCTTCTTTGGTGAGTACATCAGGGATCCCCCTGTCATATGCAGGCACCTAAACCTGGCCTTCAGGAGGCCAAAGGTTCTTTCTATGATCCTCCTAGTTCACCCATGGGCCTCATTGTACCATTCCTCTGCCCTGGTCCGGGGATTCCTCACTGGGGTCAATAGCCAAGGCAGGTTGGGGTAACCAGAGTCACCAATTAGCCACACACGTTGTCTCTGTAGCTGTTCCATCACATAAGGGATGCTGCTATTACGCATCACATACGCGTCATGCACTGACCCCGGGAACTTGGCATTCACATGGGAGATGTACTGGTCAGCCAAACAGACCACCTGGACGTTCATAGAATGGTAACTTTTCCTGTTTCTGTACACCTGCTCATCGTCTTTTGGGGGTACTAAAGCCACATGGGTCCCATCAATGGCACCAATTATGTTGGGGATATGTCCAAGGGCATAAAAATCACCCTTCACAGTGGCCAAATCAACCTCCTCAGGGAATACAATGTAGCTCCGCATGTGTTTCGTCAGGGCAGACAACACTCTAGACAAAATTTTTGAAAACATAGGCTGAGACATTCCAGATGACATGGCCACTGTTGTCTGGAATGAGCCACTTGCCAAAAAATGGAGGACTGACAGAACCTGCACTAGAGGGGGAATTCCTGTGGGTTGGCGGATGGGGGACATCAGGGCTGGCTCCAGCTGGGCACACAGTTCATGTATAGTGGCTCGGTCAAGTCGGTATCGTTGTATGATATGGCGTTCTTCCATTGTCGTCAGGTCCACCAGCGGTCGGTACACGCGAGGATTCATCCTTCTCCTCGCAAGTCCCAGCGGACGGTGCCTAGGAAGGACAACATGGAGCACAGAGTCAAGCAAATCACAGGTACGTTCACCACAGCATGCCTAGCACACGATTATCTATGTATTGAAAGGCGTGTATGTGTGGCAATGCAAGGCCTAGGCCTGTGTGACGCAGTACAAATTATGCCATGTGGGCCCTTGAAATGGCGGCTGCCTGACCTGTGAAGTGGGACAATGGGATGTGAGGTCAATGCGCTGGCGTGGCACACCGTGGCGGTAGGCGGTCGAAGACCGCTATACGAAGCCGCATTGGTTAACATTGAAGCCTATGGGTTTCAGGAGCCAATGACGAGGTGCGCCGGCGGTCGCGGTACGCACCGCCGCGGTACACACCGCCGCGGGCGTGACCGCCATTTTCTATCTGCTTAATCACTCGAGACCTGATCATCCACAGGAGAGGACCTATACTGCAAGTGCTGCTGTGACCTCGGTCTGGAAGTGACAATGGCTGCTGCGACTGGGGAAAGGGCCCCTGCCTTCAAGTCTGAGGAGTTGGAGAAACTTGTGGATGGGGTCCTCCCCCAGTATGCGTTACTCTACGGTCCTCCAGACCAACAGGTTAGTACACTGGGTGCACATTGAATGGGCTATGCCTGTGTGGAGTGGGGTGGATGTAAGTTGGTGGGGTGGGGGGCGAATGAGGAGTGCAACGCACGACAGATGAGAGCATGTGCCATATGGCAAGGTTGGGGAGGGGGGGCCAATCACATCTAACATGCAGAAAATTTATGAATTTTTCCTTCCCACCCTGTACATGTCAAATAGGTCAGCACCCATCAGAAAGTGGACTTTTGGCGTGCCATCGCCAAGGAAGTCCGGGCCCTGGGGGTCCACGTCAGACGGGGCACCCACTGCCGCAAGAGGTGGGAGGACATCTGCCGCGGGACCAGGAAGACCGCCGAGTCACTGCTGGGGATGGCCTCCCAACCTAGGAGAGGTGCCAGTCGTACCCTGACCCCCCTGATGTCCCGGATCCTGGCGGTGGCCTACCCTGATTTGGATGGGCGCTTGAGGACATCACAGCACACACAAGGGGGTGAGTATCAGCACATTCTGCTATCTTTCTGCGCAGTGGAGGCGTCTGGGTGGGGTAGGAGGGTTGTGGGTGACATTAGGCCAGGGCGCTTTCTGTAGTGTAGTCCTCTCCTTTAGGCATAGCCCTGTGCTCCCGGCCCCCACCTCTGTAGGGTGACAAGTACAGCTATCGATGGTCCAGCATCACACATGTGCGAGTTTGTCGTCTCTAGACCTGTTGTCCTAGTCAGAAGTACTGAGTAGTGTACCCCAAATGCGCGGCTTAGTGCATGAGGCTCCTGTGTCTGTCCTCTCCGCCAACGGTGTTGACATTGCATGCACTCAACCTGGTCTTCGTTTTTCTCCCCCCACCCTTCTTCTTCATCTTCTTGTGCATGTGTGCATTAGCATCATCAGGCGGAGGAGAATTGGCATCGGAGCACGAGGGAGCTGCAAGTCACAAGGTCCCGGTGGGCCCAGGAACAGACACCGAGGGCACCAGTGATCCGGAGGGCGAGGGGAGCACCACAACGGGGACCGGTGGTGACACCAGCGACACCGACACGTCCTCGGATGGGAGCACCCAGCGCACCAGCCCCGCCCTCCCAGCAGCCCCTCAGCCTACGCTCCGTGCCCGCTCGCCCAGGAAGGCGGGCGTCTCCTTCGCCCCAGGCACCTCAGCCCCTGCCCCTGCCCCTGTCACCCCTGCTGCCCTCAGTGAGGAGGTCATTGACCTCCTTCAGACCATCATTGTTGGGCAGACTACCCTTTTGAATGCCATCCAGGGGGTAGAAAGGGAGGTGCATCGGAGCAATGCCTACCTGGAGGGCATTCATTCGGGTCAGGCTGCCCATCAACGATCGTTCAATGCTCTGGCCTCAGCACTGACGGCAGCCATTGTCCCTGTTTCCAGCCTCCCTCTTCTGACTGCCTCCACCCTGTCTCTGTCTCCTGTTCCTCAGCCTATCCCATCCACACCATCAGACCAGCCTGCACACACCTCAACACCCAAGGGCAGCTCATCCAGACACAAGCACCACAGAACCCACAAGCATTCACCCAAGCAACACCCAGATGCAGACATTCCAACAGTCACTACCACCTCTGTGTCCCCCTCCTCCTCGTCTCCCTCCTCCCTCCCTGTGACGTCTACACTCACACCTGCATGCACACCACCATCAGCCAGTGCTTCCATCACCAGCACACCCTCCAGTACAGTCCGCACACGTGCAGTCACCACCCCCACTACCATTTATACGTCCCCTGTGTCCTCTCCCACTGTGTCTGTCACCCCCTCTTCCAAGACACACAAACGCAGGCAGACACCCACCCAACAGCCATCCACCTCACGACATCCTCCAGCACAAGCACCTGCACCCAAAGACAGCACACCTGACTCTCCTACAACCACATCCTCTTCCTCCACTCCCATCACCACTACTCCTACCCTTTACCTTGGTCCTAAAAAACTTTTCCTCGCTAATCTTAACCTCTTTCCCTCCCCTGACCCACCCCCTCCATCTGCAAAGAGTCCCAAGAGCACCTCAGCCACCACCAGCCCAGCTTCGAGTGTCACTGTGGTGCATGTGTTCTGGAGTCCACCCTTTGCCAGCAGTGACACTTCAATCAGCAGCAAGGGGACAGCCAGCCCCCCCCCCCAGGCAAGAGGACCAGGAAACGAAAGGGCCACCGTGAGAGGACTGACACGGCTGCCCCGAAGGAGCAAAGTTCGCCCACTTCACCAGCCACAACATCTAGGGGAGGCAAGGGCCCGAGAGCCCCATCTAAGGAGGGAAAGGGCAGCAGGGCGGAGATGTCAGCCAGCAGGAGCGCGGAGCAGGAGGGCCCCACAAGCCCCATCCCGGGTGTTAGGGAGGACACCAAAGGGCCCAGGACTCGGTCACCGAAGGGTCCAGCAACAGCACGGTCGGAGGGCGACTGAGCAGGGAGTCCAGGCCAGGTCTGGCTCCCTTGACTTACTGGACGAGCACCGCTGAAGAGGGCCCCGCCGTGCAGAAGAGCACCGCTGAACAGGGCCCCACTGTGCAGAAGAGCACCGCTGAACAGGGCCCCGCCGTGCAGAAGAGCACCGCTGAACAGGGCCCCGCCGTGCAGAAGAGCACCGCTGAACAGGGCCCCGCAGGGCAGAAGAGCACCGCTGAACAGGGCCCCGCCGTGCAGAAGAGCACCGCTGAACAGGGCCCCGCCGTGCAGAAGAGCACCGCTGAACAGGGCCCCCCGTGCAGAAGAGCACCGCTGAACAGGGCCCCGCCGTGCAGAAGAGCACCGCTGAACAGGGCCCCGCCGTGCAGAAGAGCACCGCTGAACAGGGCCCGCCGTGCAGAAGAGCACCGCTGAACAGGGCCCTTCCTGTCAAGCACCGCTCCGCTGGGCCCTTCCTGTCAAGCACTGCTCCGCTGGGCACCGCCGTCTCAAGCACCGCTCCGCTGGGCCCTTCCTGTCAAGCACCGCTCCGCTGGGCCCCGCCGTCTCAAGCACCGCTCCGCTGGGCCCTTCCTGTCAAGCACCGCTCCGCTGGGCCCTTCCTGTCAAGCACCGCTCCGCTGGGCCCGCCGTCTCAAGCACCTCTCCGCTGGGCCCTTCCTGTCAAGCACCGCTCCGCTGGGCCCTTCCTGTCAAGCACCGCTCCGCTGGGCCCCGCCGTCTCAAGCACCGCTCCGCTGGGCCCTTCCTGTCAAGCACCGCTCCGCTGGGCCCTTCCTGTCAAGCACCGCTCCGCTGGGCCCTTCCTGTCAAGCACCGCTCCGCTGGGCACCGCAGTCTCAAGCACCGCTCCGCTGGGCACCGCCGTCTCAAGCACCGCTCCGCTGGGCCCTTCCTGTCAAGCACCGCTCCGCTGGGCACCGCCGTCTCAAGCACCGCTCCGCTGGGCACCGCCGTCTCAAGCACCGCTCCGCTGGGCCCTTCCTGTCAAGCACCGCTCCGCTGGGCCCCGCCGTCTCAAGCACCGCTCCGCTGGGCCCTTCCTGTCAAGCACCGCTCCGCTGGGCCCCGCCGTCTCAAGCACCGCTCCGCTGGGCCCTTCCTGTCAAGCACGCTCCGCTGGGCACCGCCGTCTCAAGCACCGCTCCACTGGGCCCTTCCTGTCAAGCACCGCTCCGCTGGGCCCCGCCGTCTCAAGCACCGCTCCGCTGGGCCCTTCCTGTCAAGCACCGCTCCGCTGGGCCCCGCCGTCTCAAGCACTGCTCCGCTGGGCCCTTCCTGTCAAGCACCGCTCCGCTGGGCCCAGCCGTGTCAAGCACTGCTCCGCTGGGCACCGCCGTCTCAAGCACCGCTCCGCTGGGCCCTTCCTTTCAAGCACCGCTCCGCTGGGCCCTGCTGTCTCAAGCACCGCTCCGCTGGGTACCGCCGTCTCAAGCACCGCTCCGCTGGGCCCTTCCTGTCAAGCACCGCTCCGCTGGGCCCTTCCTGTCAAGCACCGCTCCGCTGGGCACCACCGTCTCAAGCACCGCTCCGCTGGGCCCTTCCTGTCAAGCACCGCTCCGCTGGGCCCCACCGTCTCAAGCACCGCTCCGCTGGGCCCTTCCTGTCAAGCACCGCTCCGCTGGGCCCTTCCTGTCAAGCACCGCTCCGCTGGGCACCGCCGTCTCAAGCACCGCTCCGCTGGGCACCGCCGTCTCAAGCACCGCTCCGCTGGGCCCTTCCTGTCAAGCACCGCTCCGCTGGGCACCGCCGTCTCAAGCACCGCTCCGCTGGGCACCGCCGTCTCAAGCACCGCTCTGCTGGGCCCTTCCTGTCAAGCACCGCTCCGCTGGGCACCGCCGTCTCAAGCACCGCTCCGCTGGGCACCGCCGTCTCAAGCACCGCTCCGCTGGGCCCTTCCTGTCAAGCACCGCTCCGCTGGGCCCTTCCTGTCAAGCACCGCTCCGCTGGGCACCGCCGTCTCAAGCACCGCTCCGCTGGGCCCTTCCTGCATGCACTGTTAACGGTTCACTGTGCCCACCATGCCTCCTCCTTGACCAGTGGAGACTGTAATCCACCTGATGGACTGTGGCTTTGCACTCCCCAGGATGGAACAGTGGGCAACCCACCTACTGTATAGACTTGAGAGACTGTGGCTTTGCACTCCCCAGGATGGCACAGTAGGCATGGTGGCCCCTTCGTGGATCTGGCGTCGTGTACTCATGTGGCTGTGGTGCCCCCCTTTCCCTTCCCCCTGAGGTGCCTGTAGTTTTTTCATCAGATGCCCCTGCAGTGTTCTCTCCAAAGGACTCAGGTCTCCTGTGTGGGCTTTGCCCTTGTGTTGTTACACTTTGGCCCACGGACACTTCGATTTTCTTTTGATGTGCAGGACTAATTGCCTCGGTTATCCATTGCAATGTATATAGAATTATTTTGATATTGATTTTTTGGCTAGTTGACCAATACTTTTCAGAGCCTATGTTGTACATAAATTTTTATTCACCATTTAATGATGTCTTTGCATTTTTCAGGGGGGTTTGGGTGGTGTCACTGTGACTTGTTGCTCTGCATTGGTGTGTACATAGTTTGGGGGGGTGGGGGTCGCATATGTGTGTGCCGTAAGCTTTCCTCCTCCCCGCTCCCGTGTGTCGTAGGTGCAGTACTCACCGTTGTCGTCTGCGCCGGCGTTCGTACTCGTGGTAGATGAGCAGGTAGACGAGAGCAGGTAGGATGTTTAATTTGGGTTCCATGCTGTCCTCCTCCCTCGTGGAGTGCGTAGAGGTGAGCGTTTTCCCGTTCGTAGTCTGTTTCCGCCGTGTTTTTATCGGCGGGGCTCCCGCCCCGGAAAAGGTGGCGGATTGGTGAGTTATGATACTGTGGGCGGTACATTGTCTGCCGCCTGTCTGTTGGCGGTGACCGCCGCGCTGTTTGTCTGTACCGCCGTGGCGGTCGGAGTGTTAAAGTGGCGGTCTCTGTTGGCGGTTCCCGCCAGGGTCAGAATTCCATTTTTTGGACCGCCAGCCTGTAGACGGGTTGGCCGCCGCTTTACCACCGACCGCCAGGGTTAGAATCACCCCCACAGTGTCTTTTGAGCTCCTGAAGGCCAAATTTAGATGGCTGGACAAAACTGGGGGAGCCCTCCTCTACTCACCGGGAAGGTGTTTCAAATCACCATAGTCTGCTGCATGCTCCAAAAAATCGCCCTGCAATGGCACATCCCTTATATTGTTGAGGATGTGCCATCGGCTGAGGATCCTCAAATGCCAAATGATGATGATAGTGATGAAGAAGAATGAGCTGGCTTGCATCAAGATATCATCAACAACTTCTCATGAGTGTAAGTATTTTGTCAAATATCATAACTTTGACTGTTACAGCAACTCTTGTTGTGATGATGAAAGGAGTATGTTGAGGCAAACTATTAGGGTTGTGAAGCTCTGGGAAATCCAGGTAAAAGGTGTTTGTTGAACAAGGTTTTGACACATGGTCATTTTGTTTGTTTTGCTCAAATCTTTTTCAGGGACTGTGTTCTCTAGAAGTTGACTGTGTGAATTGTCTTATATTTGTGATCTGATAGCTACTTTCCTTGTTTTGGTCTGTTTTAAGTACCTTCACCATGGCATCTTCATTTGGAAATTTCAAAGTTATGGGGAATTCATTGGGCTTGTTCCTTATCATGTAGTGGTCCTGATGCAATATGTGTGTCATCATGTGCTCCAAGAAATGTTGTTGTAGGGCCAAATAATGCTTTTCTCCCGCCACATTGGCTAAATACGCATTATGTGTAAAGTGTATGTAGCTGTTCAAGTGTCTCTTCATTCTAGGGCAAAGTGATTGTGGCACACAACAGAAATGTGTTTGTGATATTCCACCAGATCCTGGAACAATGGATTGGAACGATCCTGTGATCAGTAAATGTAGTACTGCCATGTGTTTGTCTATTGGTGTTATTTATGTGGGATTCCATTTGTGAGCTAGGCGCTTTAGCTCCAGCTGATAAAATAGTCCATTTTATTTTGCTTATTCAATAGCAAATTATCTGCAATGGTCTGCAACTGAAAATGTGACCACTGGCACTGATCATTGGTGTCATGTATGATTTGCCATTTTTCTGACATAATGCCAGCCTATTGTTGGAACAATGGAATAAAGCTAGTGCATGAGAACACAGTGGTATATATATTTTGGTTAGAAATGGTTGTGATCCTCAGCTAAACATTGTGTACGTACAACATAATCATGCTTACACAAGTAGATATGTTTGCCATTGTAAAGTTGAGATGGGAGTATGTACATACATTTCTAGATGTGAGGTAAACTATAGCAAGCAATGCATTTCAGACTAGTAGCTTTATTTAAGAGAACAAGGAGAAAAGAAACATTGTGGAACCCAATATGAAACTGAAAAGTGGAGACGTCAGTCATAGTGAATGAAACCAGAGTAATAGATGCCAAATTGAAGTCCAATGTCCAAAATACTACTGCCATCATTAAAGTAAATGTGTCCAGAAATAGCCCACATAGAGAATGTGTTACACACACTGGAGGAAATTAGGTTTGAGGTTTCTTTCTGCTAGTGGTGGCGGTCTTACCATCAGCACCTCCTGGTAATTTGTGTGGACTTCCCTGTGTGCCACTTTGAGGGGGATCCACAGCTGCAGGGATAGGGATGTCTGCAGGTGTGTCTTCCTCTGACAGGAACTCCCTTCCTGTGGCTGCAGCCGATTTGATGGGCCTGATGTTGTTGGACCACAGAAAGAGATAGATGGTGCTGGAAAAGCCCTGCACAGGTGTGTGTGAATGTTCTGCAGCACCCCAAATGGGGAGCTCATATTTGAGTTATGGGTCTCCATCTCATAGTGTATGTCCCTCTGCAGCAGCTTCGTCTCCTGGATTTCCGTGAGTACATTGCCCATTATGCCTTGATAGGCTCCCAAGACTTGATCAATGGTGTCCTGGGTATGAGTGGCTTCAGTAGCCACACTCTTCCAGCACACACTTACCCTCCTATGTCCCCTACCCCACAAGCCTATGACCTAGGTCCATGGTGCCCTCTCCTGGCTCCTCTCTAGCTGGGGTGGTGATTGACACACAGGAATCCAAGACTGAGGAGCACACAGTGGTTGTTACGGCCACTACTATAACATGTGGCATGTAATGGAGATTGGTACATGTGATCTTATATGCAACAATACACTTTGACACAGACAATTCAACATCTCTGATACTTTGAGCATTGCATGTTAGGTAACAAGGTACACAACATAAAGTCATGGTAAAAGCTGAGTTGAGAGGAAACATGACATTGAGGTAACATGGCAGTTAGTGAGGTGTAACTTACCAGACTCCACTCCCCCAGGTATTCTTACAAAAGCTTCAGGAGGTAGGATCTCCAAGACCTTCTCTTCCCAGGAAAACATTTTGATTGGAGTGCTGGGAGGACCCCCACCAGTTCTATTGGCCTCCAGGTGTTGCAGCTTGGAGGCAAGGTAACACACCTTCCTCCTTCGGTCATTCCGCTTCTGCCTAATCTATTTCCATGTGCACACACTGGTATCTACAGCATTCACTCTGTCTACTACTCTGGTCCTTTCTGAATGAAAGTAGTTTGTTGGACTTGGGCTCCAAACAATTGTGGCTCTACTCTTATGATTTCATCCACCAAGACTGAAAACTCTGCCCCTGAAAAACATAGATTTTTGTGCCTTGACATATCCCCAAATTAAAGTCAGTAACAATACCATCAAATATACACCAACGAGTGAAAAGAAATTGTGCTGGAAAAGTGTGTGGACAGTGGTAAAAGGGATGGTGAAAAAGCCCTTCCTTCTCTCACAGAAATTGCGGTGCTGCATTGGAGTGGCAAAGGATCTTTGTCTGAAATGAGGAATGTTTTATAGTGTGATTTTCAGGTGTACCCACTTGACCAATGTACATCAGGGGTGTTGTATTTGTATCCATCCAATGGCCACTGCTATGGCACTTTGCTGAGCGAGTACAGCAACGGCCTACCACCATCAGAGAACCACTGCAAGGGGGCACCAGTGCCACTCTGTTTTCTGAGTCTGCTCAGTGGAATTTTGCGGCCCTGATGGTGATGAAGTATGAATCACCAGCACTGCAGTCACAGGCGGGACATCTCGACACGGTCGGGCAGTTCAGGCTGCATGCATCTTGCTAGATGGACGAAAGATTGCTGACTTCACTGAGCACTTGGGGCTACAACCACGAGGGAATGGCGGTGGAACCGCCAATCTCCTAATCAGGCCTCAAGTCAGCAATGGATGCCACAAGACCAGTTCAAGAAGAAACAGGTTTCCTGCCTCCCATGCCTTACCCCAGATGATTCCTAAGACTGCACTGCACAGCTTATGTATGTTGCTTCCATGGGGCACAAAAAAGAGAAACATAGACAGGTAGATAGGCACTGTAGCTGGAACATGTAACTTGCAGCAAATAATGCAAAATAATGATTAATGTGCTAGAAGTGATGAACTAAACATAGGTAAACTTGGTATTTCATGTTAGGGTGGTCATTTGGTTAAAGATGAACTGTAGGAGTTTAACTTGTCTGCCAGCATCTCTTGGTGCTTCTGAAATGTTTCAGTTTGCCTAGACTAAACTAAGACTAAAATGTTAGTGTTCAAAATGTCTGTCTCTTCTTGGGAGAAGAAATATAATCTAAACGTCTTTACAACAACATGTGGAAGAAGGACCAGTGTCTATCTACTTCTATGTGAATTAAGAGGACTCAAAGAAGCCCCTACCCCTGTGGACTACTGGAAATGTAAAGGGGTGAGTTATTCATAATAATGCTGCAGGTTGGTTGAGTGGCAAATTGTAATTGGTTGTTAGCTTGTGGTAGGCATGATAATAGTGGACATAGGTAAACCTTTTTATTACTTGGGCAATCAGTCATTCTGGGTACTTGCAGCTATTTGTCTTGGATTTGTTGTACAAGATTCTACTTCTGCTAATAGTATGCTAGCTTATGCTCTACATTTCGGATCCTCACTCACCATTTTACCTTTACTCTCAAGAATTGTCATTTGATTTTCTCATTCTACAGACTTTTTCTTCTGCATAGAACTGGAACCTCCATGGTGCACCTGTTTTGCAGTTTGTATATGCTCCCAAGAAAGATAATGCTACAAAAATGCAGTTGCATCATTTATATACCACATCATTTTTCTTTACTTTTAATATAATTATTCAAGTGTGTATAATTACCATGTTGAACTTCAGCCTAGATACCTACAACTAACCTGGGAGTCTGTTGGCTGTTAAAGACTGCATATGTTAATTTATCAATCGTCTTCCTTCCTTGACAGATGCCACACTCACGTACTTGCTAAATGCTGAGTTTGTCTATCAAAGGGTTTACCTAATACCCTCATACCTTTTCCTTCTTTCCCCAACTTGTGGGCGGTATTGGGCCATTACCTATTTCCACCATCAACAGATCTCGCACTTGGAGCGATTGGTGTGGAGCATGCATTATAACACTGTTGCAGGGGATGTTACACAAAAATGCAAATTTGCCCAGACCATCCCATTATCTAGGTCAGAATGTGAGGGTGAAAATAAATTATAAGACTGGAAGGCTAGGGATAGGCAATGTACATTTTTTACACAGGAACCAATCTATCTCATGATTTTACTGAAGCTAACCTTCTTCGGTGACTTGAATATTCACCACGCTTATTTTAGTAAATGAATCCCTCTCTACATTGTTTTGATGTATGCTTTTATTTGTCTTAGAGTTTCTTTTTGGTTCATGTTTCAGAAAAAGACTCCTTGCTGGTTTGCCTTCTCCATTTTTATTGTGACGCCTTCCCTGTTTTAGCCCCTTCTGGGCACCACTAGTTAGTTTCTTTGGGAAAACCCCTGCACCAACAGCAAGTCTTCATGGAGTCGTTCGTTAACCACATACTTAACATGTGTTGAAAAAGAATGAATAAACTGCAAAGTTATATTGTTACGTAAAAATATTGAATTACATTTTTGCTGCAAAATTTGTTTGACTATATATATCATTTTTTGTTAAATGAGGTAACCTGGTGGAGAGGCATGATTTTTTAGCAACTATTGGCGCACACCATATATAACAAAAATAGTAATTCTGATCGCCCTATTCATTTCTACTCCCAAGTCCTCCCCGAGGGCCACCCGCACCGTGCTTCTTAATTCATAACAGTCCAAAAATATATTATTCCTTGGTTAGGACGCAAGTGAGTGTTAGGCAAGGTCTAAAACATCAGAACTTGTGCTAAATTTAAGTTTCCCTATGGAAAGGCTAGGTCATGTGACTCACACATAACATGGATAATGAGTGGTAGAAAATTGATCAGTGTAGGAGATGGCTTAAGAGAAGAATAAAGTAAGGAAAACGTTGCAGGAAAAATCTGTCATGCCCTTGATTGAGAATGTTATGGGAGACCTGGCTATGGGTGGACGTGTGTACTAGACAACACACATTCTACCCATTTTTAAATGGCAGAAATGCAGTGAAATAAACTTTGGAAAGAAAGTGGACACCTTAAAATCGATTAAGGACTGGGCTTAGAAGAAAGGAAAAAGGAATACCCTAACAAAAACATCAGCTGTCTGTAGGAAAGGAAATTGCTTTACCACTCGTCCCAGTAGCAGCTGCTTCATCCCCCTTTTTTCCACATCCACAGGTTAGTCTTCCTCATGGACCCCCACCTCTTGTACTCCCTGTCTGACTAAGTAGGTTCTGGATGAAAACAAAAGGCATTTATTTAGTAATATCACTACCAACCACTGTATTTGCACAAGGTAATGAAAAAAGTAACACACCTGAAATTATTGCTAGCCAAAATATCACTTTGAGAACGTCAGACCTTTTTTTATAAGTAATTAATACTGTAGATTACATTATAATGTTTCCACTCTTGCGGCCCAATCATGTTTTCCCTTCCTTCCCTCCTTTTTTGGTGATGGTATGTTGCATCTGTGGACGTTGTTGGCTTTTTTTTACATCAGATTACCTCAGGACAGCTTGGAGACAGGGTGGGATAAAGTTCACGTCATTCTTGTGCATTATTTTAACATTGGTGTTGAGGATGAGATGAGGTTTATTCCCTTTGCACACAAACCTTGCCCTATTCCACGTTCAATGAAACAGCATTAGAAATGGAACTTTAGAAACGAATTAACTTAGAGGTTATTGAGTCTATTGATTGTTCGGATTGCTTCAGCAGAACCATGTATGATGAATTAAAAAACGTTTTGATAAATATCTACTGTTTCCAGTGTGCTGGCCATGCTTGCACTGCAAACCTGTAGCCACTTTCTAATGAATTGGTATAATTTAACTACTCCTTCATTGCAAACAATATGGTTGAACGAGGCAAGAAACGTGCATTTATTTACATGGCTGGAACTAATGAGTTAAGTTTCTAAAATGAACCTTGTTCAACAGTTAAAAAAGCTTATTTCAGATTTCAGAGCTGTAATACATTGGTGCCATTTGCATAAAAAAATTATTCACTTTGCCTTGGAGTGTCTGTGTCAATCGTCTTTGTTAAAAAGGGGTGGTGAAAAAGAAGTTACTTACCTTCAATAATGCCTTGTCTGGTAGAGGCTTGATCTAGCCTCAGATTCCTTACCTTAGAATACTACTCTGCAGTCAACTGGATCTGGAAATGTTTGAGCAATCACCCAGCATGCTGGTAGGTGGTGTCTGTCAGCTCGGCATTGCTTCATTGGCATCATCCACCACAGAAATGAGGTGTGTGGTGCCTATGTAGGTACCACCCCAGCATTCTGTCCTCAGTTCTTGACTGTTTTTCAGTACCGGA
This sequence comes from Pleurodeles waltl, assembly GCF_031143425.1. NCBI lineage: Eukaryota > Metazoa > Chordata > Amphibia > Caudata > Salamandridae > Pleurodeles > Pleurodeles waltl. The sequence continues at coordinate 354,855,373 of NC_090438.1, forward strand.
AGCACAGAGCCAAGTTCAGGAGGAATGACTAGTGTGCCAAACTGAGGTCCTGAAGGATCTTTTGTATGTGGTAAGACACTGTGCAGAATGGGGAGGATGGGAAGGTCAGGAAGGAATCTGCAGCTCGACAGAGGGGCTCATTACGACTCTGGTGGAGGCAGAGGCCACTCGACAAAGTCTTGCATCGGGATGACTGCCTATGTGGCCATCCTTCTGTGGGCCCTATTACGAGTTTCCCATTGGGCCAGCTGGCGGAAACATCATTTCCACCCAGGGGGAAACTCACCACAACATTGACATTGACACCTGCTTGTAATCGAGCTGGCAGAAATGTTGCAGTGCATCTGGTGAGACAGCACCTGTTGGGCTTTTTACTGCATGTAATTTTGGCAGGGAAGAGCGCGACGGGACTATCCATGGGGGGCCCTGGTCATTGAGTAGCAAATCTCAATGCAGAATATGACCTATCAAGAGACAGTTCTCTTCTGAACTGACTTCCCTTTCTTTGACTCCAAAAGTTCATCAAAGAGCTGATTGTCCACAAGGAAGTCTTCGAGATGATCAATGTAAAACAATAACACTCTTTTCAGAGCCAGGCTTAGTAGGATGAGGGGGTGGGGGAAATGTAGGTAGGGTGATGCTCTCACTCATGTTTAAACTTGTGACTACCTTTGGCAAAAAGGATGTTGTGTTTCTAAGAACCACCTTGTCTGGGAAAAATGACTTTTAGGGAAGGTTAAATGAAAGTGCTTGTAGTTGACTAAACCTCCTGGCAGATGTTACTGCCACAAGGACGACAGTTATTATAATAAGAAGCTGTAGAGGGCAGCTGTGCATCAGCTTAAAAGGTGAACACATGAGGAAAATGAGAACTAGATTCTAATCCAATTGGGGCATAATGAAGGGCATAGAATGAAACATATGCTGTAAACCTTTAGGGAATCTAGTCACAACATGTGAATTGACCAAGAAAGGTTGGTCAGCAACTGCAGAGATGGGGAAATGGAGGAACCTAACGGTGCTCAAAGCAAGGCCTTGCCTGGCCAGAGATATAACAAACAAGAGAATGTCAGACAAGAGTGCAGAGCCACAAGCCTGTCCCATCTGCAGCTGTAAATTAGTTTAGTAGAGAAACACCTGGCTACCAGAATTACATCACACACTTCTTGAAGGGGATCGAACACCTTCAACTGATGCTGCTTAGTCTCCACTCATGAATGTGGAGAGAGGACAGTTTTGGGTTCAGGGCCCAGCCCTGTTGATGTGACAGAAGATTCTCCTGAAGGGGCAGCCTGATCGGAAGACAGATGCTCATGCTCAGGAGTGTGAGATACTATAGTTTCTGTACCCATTCTGGAGCCACTAGGTTGACTTGGGCACAGCCGTTCTTGTTCTTCTTGAGACCTCTGGACAGGAGTGATATCAGTGGATATAGGAGTCCTGAGCTTCACTCGTGAGAAAATGCATCTCTGAGCATAAGCCGTTTTGGAAACTTCAGCAAGCAAAAGTTCTGACAATGCACGTTCTTGTTGGTGGCAGTGCCCAAGGTTCGCCCCGATCTTGAAAGAGACTGTTCACCACCTCCAGATGGGGATGCCAAGTTAGTCTGCTGTAGCATTCAAACAGCCCCCCAGATGTTGAACCACCAGGGATATGTCCTGATGTTCTAGTCATTTTCAGAGATGCAGAGCCTCTTCACAAAGGGTCCACACAAACACCCAGTCCTGCTTTTTGCAATTGCACATGTCAGTGGTTTTGTCCGCAAACACCTGAACTAGCCTTCTCTTGATGGAAGGAGGAAAGGCATTCAATGCTAATCGGATAGCTCCAGTTTAAACAGGTTGATCTAGAGCTCAGATTACACCAAAGACCAGAGTCCCAGGTGACTGCCCCAACCCAGAAGTGACAAATCAGTAACCACTGTGATCTCAGGGTGGGGGAAGAGAGAGGTCTGCTGTTGACCCAATCATGGTCTGTGAGCCAACATTGCATGCCTTTTGTAATTGTCTTGGATATATGGACCTGCTGGGAACGCTTTTCCTTATGTTGCATCCAAAGGTCTTCAAGTCCTTCTGCAAAATCTGCTTAGGTCAACGGGCATGTTGTACCAACAGGATGCAGGAGTCAAAGAGACCTAGCAGTCTCCAAGTCAGTGTCACAAAAATCCAGGATAGAGGCTAAAACATCACAGTAAGAAAATTGTGGACTTACTGTTCTGGAGGATAAGCTAGAAGCTGCACTGCATCCAGAATAGTTCTGATGGAAGGGAGTGCTTGAGAGGGTGAGAGGGAATCAGGTGTAACTTTGAGATGTTGGTGGTGAACCCCAGTGATTTCTGGTCCACCATAGTATGGAGGTAGGAGATGACCGCCTGGAGCTGAAACCACTGTCATCACCTTGGTGAACACCAGAGGGCACTGGTAAAGGCTAAAAGGGAGCACAGTCAATAGATAAAATTCCTGGGTGTCTGTGAACCACATGTACCTTCTGTGGGCAGGCACAATGAGATTATAGAAATATGCATCCTGCAAGTCCATCCTGCAAGTCCAATGCTACATCGAGTCTCCAGGGTCAAGGGCAGATAAAATATGTGCCATGGTGAGCATCTTGAATTTGTTCTTTTTTCAAGAAGTAAGAGGGCACAGGTCTAGGTCTGGACAGAGACCTCCATCCTTCTTCGGCACCAGAAAGTAGCAGGAATAGCACGCATAATCTACTTCGAACAATGGAACTTTTCAATTTCTCCTTTAGCCAGAAAGGCCATTACTTCCTGCCACAAGAGTGCGAGGTGGTATTCCATCAGCTTATCAGGAGACAGTAGACATGGTGTTGGGTTCTGTTAGAAGAGGAGGGCATAACCTTGTTAGAAAATACAAAACACCCATTTGTCTTTAGTGAGCTCCAGACATTGAGGCAGATGGTGTTGTATTCTGCTGCTGCATGGATACTCATGCTGGATCAAGGGCATATTAAGGAGGCATTGATTGTCCTGCAGGAGGGGGAGAGGTTTGGGTGAGCTTCTGCTTTGGGCCCCATAAGACTTGTGGGACCTGCACCCATGGCCATGAAAGGACTGTGCCAGGTGGCTGTGATGGCTAGGGAGAAATTGATGTGGTTGTCGTAGAGTACAGTGAGCCTTAATGGCCTAGCAGTTGACCTACTCTCTTTGAATCTCTCCAAGGCTGAATCCACCTTGTCACCAAAGAGGATAGTCCCATCAAAGGGCATGTCCATAAAGAATGCCTGGACAGTCTCTAAAAAGCCAGTATTCCTCAACCAGCCTAAACGTCAGAGCTCTATCCAGTGAAATGGTTGTATCAAACCTGCATTGGATTGTAAACTTCGCTGCATCTCCTCCATCAGCAATAGTTTGAGAGAGTATGGTCTGCGCATCATCGAGAACCACTTGCACAACTGTATCTCACACAGTATGGGAATAAAGGCCCAATAAGCATGCAGTGTTCACGGACTGCAGTACCAGTCTGCTAAAAGAGAAAATCCTATTTAGTAAGGTATCCAGCCTCTTGGATTCCCTATCCAGTGGTGTGGTAGGAAACACGCAGAGATTGATCCAGAAAGATGAGTCTTGGATCACCAGGCACTCAGGGATAGGGTGCAGGGAGAGGAAGGCTGGGTTGCTGGTGGCAGGGCGAAGGTGGCGAGCAATGGTCCTGCGCACAGGAATGACTGGCCCTAAGCAGGACATCAATGAGGGTTTTGTTAAAGGGTAATAAGGGTCCTGAAGAAACGTCCTGGGCTGACAAAACCCAGAGGGGTTCAGCTACCCAAAAATTAGGCTCATGACCTCATTAAGTTCTCAGAGTTGGGAAAGAGTCACTCCGGCCACTGGAAACTCAGGGAAGCATGGAGAGGTCCCAGTTTCTGACAAAAGCTATGGAGAAACAACTGAAGAGCCAGGGCTGGATTTAAAGCATTATTTGAATAGCAAATTTGATTTCATTGATTCCTTATGATAGGAAGAAGTTGGGGATTATGACGCGGACTGACACAAGCTACTCTGAGAGCGGTCCCGAGCTCTCTCACGCAAACTGGATCTGAGGCACGGAGTTCCATGGTGAGCACCTGAAGAGCAACATGGTCTGCTTGAGGGTGCCATTGGGGTTCATGGTCCTCCACTCCAAACACAACACAGAGTCATGGCCCCTCTCCACGCACCATAGACACACCAAGTGGAAGTCTGTTATAGACATCTGTCGATAACGGGCTCCACAAGGCTTGCACCTAGTGGGTTTCTTTGGGGACATCCTCAAAAAACTGGAAAAATGCACACTAGTTGTTGACAAAATTTGAGTCAAGAAGTGACAAAGGAGAGTGTGTCCAGATCTGCACTGATGGCACAGAAAAATGGAACAACAGTCATTGTGTTGGAGTGGTCCCTATAGAATCACGCACATGTCATTTCTGGTGCAGACAACACTAAATGGAGCTGACTGATGTTACCCACCGGCCTGCAAGTGGATTGCTCAGACATTTTCAGATACAGTCTGACACCTGGGGAATATTCTAAGGTAAGGGTTCTGCAGCTAAAAGTGTCTTTACTATATGTGTGTGTGAGTGTATGTTATGTGTTTCTATCTGTGAGTTTGTGTGCACATATGTGTGGGTGTGTGCATATATACATATAGATGTATATAGATATATATAATATATATATATATATATATATATATATATATATATACATATATATATATATATATATATATATATATAATTATACACACATATATATTATTATTATTAGTATGCAACTATGTATTATGTACATGCAATTACACTTACTGCTATTTAATGCCTTCTGCAAAGCAGTAAAAATAAAAAGAACATTGAAAAATTATGAACATCTCTTGTTGGCTTTGTCACCTCAATCCTGGGCAGCTCCAGTGGCCTCCTCTCTCAGTCAATGATGTCATCCCAGTGGTACACTGGCTATCCTTGTGAGCATATACTCTGAAATAGTGTGTGTAACTAGTTATACATTCATTAAAGGAAGCCTGCCTTGTAAGACATGAGAAAATCATTTACTGAGATGTTATTGCTAGAGAAATACACTTCAGGGAAAGGACTGAAGAGATGATTATTTAGAGGCCTAACATTGTGCAGTTTACTATATATTCTTCTGGGAGAGTCTTGGTATTGTAATTGAAATAAACAGCAGAGTGCCTTGACTGGTATGACTCAATGTTTGGTTTTCTGAAAAAAGGCAATGAGTAGTGTGCAACCTGAAATTGTTTCCATTTCAGGAATGTTAGTGAAAACCCATGACTGTGCATACAAAGGTAAATGAGGATCTGTCAGGAAAGACTGTTCTGCATACAGATTGGTCTAGATTACTACTTCCACAAAAAAAGTATCACTGAAATACACTTGAATGTACTTAAATCAGGAGAAATATGCCACTTCATATACCACTCTAGCAGCTGAATTAAAGTAGAGAATATAAAAGCTCGGAGACGCCCCTTACTGACTGGTAAGGAGGTAAGACATGATGTGGCACTGGAAGATGAATGAGGGTAAGGCTGTCGGTTTGGTCCCAATTGGCAGTCCTGGGGCAAAACCTTGCTGTTGGTGAATATCAAAACACAAATATAACATTCATTATTATCCTACTACCTAATAAACAAAGAAGAACTTACTACAAAGAACTAAACCACATTTAAGTTAAAACAAACTACAGCCCTCATAAAATAATAGATTGCGAACATGCCACAATTCAAACCATTTAAAAAGTCTACCCACACACAGCCATCCACAGCCGTTACTACTATTTTAATCAAAGCATATGGAGACACCTCTAATAATGTAAAATGTGAATATGCAACATGCACATTGCCCTTGAAATACATCATTGATTTCACTAGTTTATGTCCCTATCACAGAAGTAGCTCACCACAACAATTTACTTATAGAAATTCCTTTCAACAAAACTAACAGGAACTAGGCCACCTAATGAATTATTTTCAAGGCACTTGAATTGGCAGACTGCACCACGCTGGACACAGACATCAACCCAAATATCATGATAGAATGTCTATCAGAACACTATGGTTCAAGAAGCCAAAACCAACAACATAGCAGAAGGATAGCACAATACCTTCCAATCCACACTAGGCCGCACCCAACCTACACTCAATAAATTTATAGAAGGTCTCCAAAATGAATAAAGCACCAACAAGTACAAACGATAAGAATGTATGGCATGCTACAATGTAAAGTAAATCTGTTTATTAACAACCAAGAAGTATGCTACTAAGAATCAATAACCAAAACCCATTTATAAATGTTAGATCTGTTAATTCTTAGTGTGGTTGCCCCTGTCATTTTGCTACTGACCTCCTGTTTTCGATCCTCTGCTGAATTTAGTTTCTGCTGGCTTTAGGGCTCTGGGCACTTTACAACTGTTGACCAGAGCTAAAGTGCAAGTGCTCGATATCTAACCTGTATTCGTGATTGGTTTACCCATGAGTAACATATTTGATTTACTAGTAAGTCCCTAGTATAGGGCACCATGTGTGCCCAGAGCCTATACATCAAATCCTACTTGTGGGCCTGCAGCACTGATTGTGCCACCCACAAGAGTAGTCCTGCAAACACATCTCAGACCTGCCACATGTGGTGTGTGTGCAGTTTTAAACTGTCATTTTGACCTGGCAAGTGCCCCTCTGTGTCAGGTCCAAACCTTCCCTTTTACAACATGTAAGCCACATCTAAAGTAGGCGCAAAGCAGCCCCATGGGCAGGGTGCTGTGCATTTAAAAGGTAGGACATGCTGGTGTGTTTTACATGTCCTGATAGTGAAATACTGCTAAAGTTGCTTTCACTATCTCCCATATGGTAACATGGGGATAACCTTGAAATATCTTTGAAATGTAATTTCTCATTGGGAGCAGCTAGAGATGTGGAGTTTGGGGTCTCTGAACTCACATTTTGATGAAGTTGTTTTTTTAATTGTGACTTTGAAAATTACATTTTTAGAAAATGGGATTTTTTTTTTTGCTTCACCATTCTGTGCCTCTGCCTGTCTGATGAATACATGTCTGGGTAAGGAAGACAGTTGAGTTGTTTGTTCATTCACTCTAGACTGTCACACAAAGGGAGCTGAGGTGCGCCCTGCATATCCTGATGACCCGTCATCAGGCTGATGGGTCTTCCTGAGCTAGAGTGGTGGGAGGAGCTGACGCTTGCACCTGACAGAGGTTGTGCCTGTTCTCACATAAAGCAGTCTTTAATCTCTTGGTGTGTGTCTGAGGCCCGGCAGGTAAAGTCAAGGTCTTGTGCAGTACAAAGACTTCTCTTTAAAGTTTGCCTACTTCAAAGACAGGGATGAGTATAAGTATTGGACCTCTGAACCCACATAGTTTGAACACTTCTGGACTGAGGACAGTCTACCAGGATGAAGAGCTGGGTGCTGTAAGAGGGACTGCTACTCTGCCTGCTGCTGTACTGGCCTGCTGCTTCTGTCCTGGGAGTGAAAGAACTGGAATGTGCTTTCTACATCCTGCTTTCCAAGGTACTCCAAGGGCTTAAACTCAGCTTGCCTCCTGTTAAGAAGTCTCAGGGCTATCAAAGACATCACTTGCCAGTGCCTGGGCTCTTTTGCTGAGAGTCCTGACTTGCCAAATTGTGCCATATCCAGTTACTGGGCCCTTGGAAGTGAGCTCTGGTGCAACCAAGAAGAAACTAAGCACACTAACTCCGGAACTTTGGAACCAGCAGCACTCTCTGATTCCACCCCACTACCTTCACTGAAGATGTGGTCCACACTGAGTGCAATGATCATGACCTGCAACATAAGCCCCTATGCCACTGCAGCACCTCTGAAGTCCTGCCACAGATTGAGTGCCGATTGCCATGTCACTGACATCCTTGACACCCAACTTCCCCACAGCGCATGTGGTCCCGTGGTGTGATCATGACACCTCAATGTCTATGCCTTTCATCTTGACCAGCTGGATTCATTGACCCACCTTCTCATAAGGAAGAGATGCCTCGCCTCCCCGACTCAGTGCAACGTCTTTGTTTCTTCATCATTTTTCAAAGTGCTGTGCCCGGGGTCCGTGCAACTCTGTGACCTGCCTGCATTCCCTTGTGGGGGTCGTCGGACTGTTGGAAATGACCCGGTCAAGATGCCGTGATAACCCTAGTTGGAGCTATTGTGTTTTTAAGCACTATACTAAGATGTAGGGGGTCATTATGAGTTTGGCAGTACCAGGACTGCTATTTTGGGGGTGGTGGTCATACAGTCAACGAGCCGGTGAAGAAGACTGCCAACTTATGCCCATGTCAGTCTTCTAACAGAAGACAACCAAACTACAGCCAGTACCGCCAATGTGGTCATGTCACCACGGATGACGGTAGCCATCTTCAGGCTGGCGGACTCCATGTTCCTGCCGGACATATTACAAGGCTGCACACCGCCAAGGTTTCCACTGTGGTCTCACCACCAGGGAAACCCTGGCAGAAAGCAACTCTATAAAAGGAGACACTCACCTTCTGGAACACATACCTGTCCGGAGCTACCATGGAACCTGAACTTGACATCCTCCCACTTTTCCTGCTCACAAAACCACTCCGGAACCGGCGACAGTGACAAAGACAACACAATTACCTACCTGACACTGTAGGGAAAACCCAAAGTACACATGCACACACAACAACACATCCTAGACGGCAGATAACGGTGATACACACACATGTAACTACACACCCCATGCACACACACACTCACACACACACCCATGCTACACACATGCTTACCCATACTGCACAAACCACAGCCAAAACACATAGGCTATGCACACAACAACCCACAGACATACAGCACTAGCACAACAATACACAACAGCACTGATTCACAACACGACCCCACAACCTCAACTAAACAAATGATTTGTCAGGCTAATTCATAACACACGTCCACATGACACTACATACATACAACAACACGTCAACATGTAACAACACCTGACAACTAAGATACGCAATCACACTGCCATACAACGAAACATTAACCATACCATGCTAACACAACGCATCTGACATATCCATCACCATACACGCAGACGCATACACAGCAACCACACAAAGGCACACAACACCACCATTACATATGTCAATACAATTGATCAACTCACATGCATGTACTTATCACAAACATATCCTACACACAATACACAGCCATCATAGCTGGACAAATGCCAGGGCCACACTCACACATGGTACCCCGATACAACAGCTAGCACAACCAACACACACACATGTCACACACAAGCAAATCAAAGCCGCCAAATACAAAACAGCCATGTGGAGAGAAAGGCAGGACAAGTATGTTACCATCAAATCCAGCAATAGTTTGGGCCAGTTATAATAAAATATAAATATGGTAATACAAATATTTCTATTTACAAATCAATCAATCACAAGATTTATAAAGCACACTAATCACCCGTTAGGGTCTCAAGGCGCTGGGGGGGGAAGCTACTGGTCGCATAGCCATGTCTTTAGGTGTTTCCTGAAAGTTAAGAGGTCTTGGGTCTGGCGAAGGTGGAGCGGTAGGGAGTTCCAGGTCTTGGCGGCCAGGTGGTAGAAGGATCTTCCTCCGGCGGTGGTGTGGCAAATGCGGGGAACGTAGGCGAGGGCGAGGCTGGCGGAGTGAAGGCTGCGGGTGGGGTGGTGGAAGGTGAGTCTTTCATTGATGTAGGTTGGGCCTGTGTTGTGGAGGGCCTTGTGTGCATGGACGAGGAGTTTGAAGGTGATCCTCTTTGGTATTGGTAGCCAGTGTAAGTCTCTGAGGTGGGAGGTGATGTGGTGGCAGCGTGGGACGTCCAGAATGAGTTGGGTGGATGCGTTCTGGATTCTTTGCAGCTTTGTTTGGAGTTTGGTTGTTGTACCTGCATATAGGGCATTTCCGTAGTCCAGTCGGCTGCTGACCAGGGCGTGGGTGACAATTTTCCTGGTTTCGACGGGAATCCACTCGAAGATTTTTCAGAGCATGCGGAGGGTGTTGTAGCAAGAAGAGGAGATGCTGAGTCATGCTGAGTGTGGAATCCAGGATGAATCCCAGGTTGCGTGCGTGGGTGGTGGGAGGTGGTGCGGATCCTAGGGAGGTGGGCCACCAGGAGTCGTTCTATGCTGAGGGTTTGCTCCGAAGATGAGGATCTCTGTCTTGGCTGTGTTTAATTTGAGGCGGCTTGCTTCCATCCAGCTGTCGATGGCTTGGAGTCCGTTGTGGAGGTTGTTTTTTGCAGCTGTAGGGTCTTTTGTGAGGGAGAGGATTAGCTGAGTGTCGTCTGTGTAGGAAATTATCTTGATGTGGTGTGTTCGTGCGATGTTGGCGAGTGGGGCTCTGTACACGCTGAAAAGCGTGGGACTGAGAGATGAGCCTTGGGGGACGCCGCAGATGATACTGGAGGCTTCTGATATGAATGGTGGGAGGCGGACTCTCTGGGTTCTGCCTGAAAGAAATGATGAGATCCAGTCCAGTGCTTTGTCGCAGATTCCGGCGTTATGGAGGCGTGTGCGGAAAGTGTGATGACAGACCGTGTCGAAGGCTGCGGAGAGGTCCAGGAGGATGAGTGCTGCTGTTTCTCCTTCGTCAAGCATGGTCCTGATGTCTGTGGCAGCTCTGAGAGCGGTCTCGGTGCTGTGATGTTTGCAGAATCCGGATTGGGAGGTGTCGAGTGCTTTGCTGTCTTCCAGGAATCGGAATAGTTGACTGTTTTTTTTATTACTTTGGCTGGGAACGGGAGGAGGGAGATTGGTCGGTAGTTCTTCAGGTCGTCTGGGTCTGCATTGTTTTTTTTCAGCAGGGCGTTGATTTCTGCTTGCTTCCAGCTTTCTGGGAAGGTGGCTGACTTGAAGGAGCTGTTGATGGTGTTGCAGAGGTGGGGAGCGATGATGATATTTGCATTATTGAAGATATGGTGTGGGCAGGGGTCCGATGGTGATCCAGAGTGGATGGAAGCCATGGTGTTGATGGTGTCTTCTTTGTTGACAGGGGTCCAGGTGTGGAGGAGGTGGATGCCACTTGGGGGATTGGTTTCATTGGTGTTTGTAGTCAGCTGGTGGGTCTGGGGGTTGAAGCTGTTGTGGATTTCTTCTATCTTTCAACGGAAGTGGGTTGCAAGTGAGTTGCAGAACTCCCTTGATGGCGGGGGTTCGTTGGAGCAAGTCTTGGGATCGGAGAGCTCTTTGATGATGCTGAAGTGCTCTTTACTGTTGTGAGCGCTGGTGTCAATGCGTTTTTTGAAGTGGGTCCTTTTGGTGGTGCGGATCAGTTGGTGATGTTTGCGTATGGCATCCTTAAATGCGATGTGGTTGAAGTTGGTAGGTTCGCGGTGCCAGGTTTTTTCCAGTCTGCGGCATAGCCATTTGGATTCCTGTAGGTCTGGGGTGAACCATCTGGTCTTGATTCTGTGGAGGGTGTTTTTTTTTTTTTTTGAGCGGTGCGAGTGTGTTGGTGCAGTCCTCTATCCAGCGGTTCAGGTTGGTGGCTGCTGTGTCGGGGTCCATGGTCTCGGGGTGGGTCCTAGGCGAGTGTGGAAATCAGTTGGTCCGTCGATATTTTGCCCCAGTTGCGTCGGGGGGTTTGTGGGCGGTGGTGGTGGGTGACTGGCTTCTGGTAGGAGAAGTGGATGCATCGGTGGTCTGTCCAGCTGCGTTCGGTGGTGTGGCTGATATAGATGTGATTGCTGGCTGAGAAGACGGGGTTGAGTGTGCGGCCTGCGGAGTGGGTGGGTGAGCTTACGAGTTGCCTGAGGCTGAGTATGGCGCGTTTGTCCAGCAGGTTGGTGGTGTTGGCGTCGCTGTTGTTTTCTAGGTGAAAGTTCAGATCGCCGAGGAGAATGTACTCTGTGGAGTCCGGGTGTTGGTGCTGACGATGTCGGCGATGGCTTCACAGAAATGAGAGCGGGGACCTGGGGGTCTATAGATCAGAGTTCCTTTGAGGGTGGTGTTGATTCTGAAGTGGAGGTGCTCGGTGAGTTTGAGGGTGTCATGGGTGCTGGTCAAGACTCTGATGTTGCTTTTGCGGATTATGTGATTCCTCCTCCTGGTTTGTTGGTGCGGTCTCTTCTGGTGATTTTGTAGCCTTCTGGGATGGCTACGGCTATGTCAGGTTCAGAGGCCGAGTGTGTCCAGGTTTCGGTTAGCAAGGCGACGCCCGGTGAGGTCGAGGTCAGTAGGTCCCAGAGTTCAACTGCGTGTTTGTGGATGGAACAGGTGTTGAGTAGGAGGCAGCTGAGGTGGTTGTCAGCAGGTCTGTTGTGGTGCTTTAGGGTATAGGTGAAGCAGCAGGCTTGACAGGAGAAAGGTCCCTTGGTGTTCTTTGGGGAGGATAGGAAAAGGGTGGAGGAGCGTCCTGGATTGAGGGCATGGAGATCGCTGGCAGTATAGTGGCATGGGGAGGTGTGGGGGCCTTGCAGGCCAGGGGGAGTGGCGCTGGCTGTGGTCCAGGCGCAGACGGGCTTGCCTTTGGCGCACCAGCGGCGCGTCCATGCCGCGGCTGCCATAAATGGGGATGTGGGAGGGAGTAGCAGCTGGGAGGAGGGAGGGCTGGACGAATGGGAAGGCTGGGGGGGTGGGGCCGCAGGGATCAGCAGTGGCGGGAAAAAAAAGGTGAAGGAGAAGAGGTGGAGGGAGGGGGGAGGGGCCGCGGGGATGCAGCAGCAGGGGTTTGGAGAAAAAAATAAGAAACGAACGGAGGCTAAGAAAGAGCAAAGGTACAGACCAGTAAAGTGGAGGCGGCGCTGGGCGGCGGCGCATGGAGCAACCTGCCTGCTCGAATGGCCATTGGCAAGTTCAAAGTGCCAAAGGCACAAATGGAACCTCTGTGTGCCCCTACATGACTCCTGACTGCTATATGACCTCCACAGGGTAGGGGCATCAAGGGGGCAGGCAGGCATCTCAGGGATTAGAGGGGTTGGGATTGGGCTTGGGTTGGGGAGGGAGGTCTTTGGGCTTGGGCTTGCGGGGGGGCTTATGGCGAGCCTTAGGGGAGGGCTAAGTATACTTGGGTGGCGATGATTTCTTGGCAGGGAGAGGGGCATGGGTACCAGCAGGGGGCAGGAGAGGACTTGGAGGTGGACTTGGGGAGGGACGCAGACCATTTGGGGGTATCACAGGGGGGGAGAGGAGTAGGGGACAGAGAAAACTCTAAGAGAAAATGTTTCATAGACACATGGGGTGGTCATGGCAAACGGGTTGTGGAGTGGAGGCAGAATGAGTGGTTGTGTGAGGTTTTGGTGTGGATGTCTTAGGTGCAAGTGTGTGTGAGGAATGCTTGTAGGTACTGGGTATCTGTTGGGTGGGTGAGTGTGGGCATTTATGTGTTTTGGGAGGAGGCGGGAGGAAGTGCTGGGAGATGCAATGTTGGAGGGGTGAGTGTCCATTGGGGTGGTGTCTGCAGGTGGGGAAGATATGCTGCATGTGGGTGTGTCGGTGTTTGCGGTGTCTGCGGATGTGGTGACTGGGGTGGATGTCTGTCGGTCTGATATTGTGGTGACTGTGGGTAAGATAGGAATTGTGGCTTGATCAGTGAATGTTGCTGTGGTGGCTGCAACTGTGTCTCGTGTAGTGTCTGTGAAGGAGGGGGTAGTGGGGGAGTCTGTGCAGGTAGTGGATGTTGTGTGCCTGCAGGTGGTTGTTGTTTGTGTGCATGCCGGTGGTGGGTCTTGTGGTGCTCGTGTTTGCTTGTGGTACCCTTGGCTGTTGAGGTGGATGCATGCTTGTGTGTCTGTGTACTTTGGCTGGTTTTGGGAAGAGGGATTTGGGATTTTGAAGAGGTAGGTGGAGGGGGGACGGTACACAAAGGGTGACTGGCTTAAGTCAGTGTTGAGGTCCGAGCCTGAAAGGATCTCTGTAGCACCGTCAATGCCTTCCAGGAACTCATTGTTCTGCTGGACTTGAGCTGCCAGTCCATGGATGGCTTCACAATGGTCGACTGACCCACTGTAATTGACTTCAGGAGGTCAATAGCCTTTCCACTGAGGGCAGCAGGGTTGCCTGGGGCAGGGGCAGAGGTGCCTGCAGCGAAGGAGAAGCCCACCCTCTTGGGTGAGCGGGCACCGGCAACTGGGTGGGGAGCTACATGGAGGGTGGTGGTAATAAGGGGGTGGTGGACAACGATTTTGCTGGGGTGTTCCCAGAAGGGCCTGCCACTGCCAGGGAGTGTCCACTGGAGGAGGATTCTGAAGATGAGGTGGAAGATCTGGTATTCCCAGTGGCACTCCCCTCGCTCTCCCAGCCACTGTGTCCCTCGCTGTCATTGGTAGCAGCAGTCTGGGTTCTGTGGCCTGCAGCATCCACACTTGCCTGTGCCCCTTCTCCTCTACCTACCTATGCTGATGGACACAAGAGAGAGAGAGAGAGAGAGAGAGAGAGAGAGAGAGAGAGAGAGAGAGAGAGAGAGAGGGAGGGAGAGGGTTCGCATATACGTCACATACACACATGTAAACGTGGACATCTGTGACAATACATATCCGAGCTAGGCTATCTTAGGTGTCAATACCCATTTCCCACATCATGTCACAGCATGTCACCATCATGGCACAGCATGTCACCACTGGCCACCCCGTATGCCAACCCTCAAAATGTCACCTTGATTTCACATCATACCTCTTCATACTGCTGTCGCCCTTTGGAAGCGAAGCTGACTGAACCAGACACATCAGGCCTGTACAGCTACAACAGCTGATCAGTCCATGTCCTTAGTTAAATATCCATGACAGTGAATACTACTCCACTCACACACCACTTAGCATCTGCTTGTCACATTACATGGCTGACATAACAGTCTGTACAGTAATGCCAATATAGATCTAAGAACTGACTAAGCCACTGCAAGTCAGACACCCATACAGGTTACATCTGATGTGTACAATGCAAGTCCGGGGTATAGGCATGTGATCAGTCTCATCCAATCACTGATGAAGCTCTGCATACACCAAAGACATGTATATCACAATTGTAAATCTACAATGGCCCATATTGCACATATTACACATCCATACACATCACTGATTGCATTGGCACAACTGATGATCCTCAGGAACACACATATTTCATCATGATCCACATACAATACCACCACACATGCAGTTTCACCAGTAGGCTCTCACAGCATGATAATTCCACCCTCATCTCACTCACACTATTCCAGATTTTTGAATCCCTGTGCCTTAGTCCAGACAACACACATTTCAGACTGTAAATACATGTAAGCCTTATGCACACATGGACCAACACCGCTACCTTTGCACTGAGAACACATGCCAGGCAGCTTCAAGGAGAGTAAATACAACATTAATTTCATATCAACATTTCATAAGTCACACAATACCCAATCCTGTCCTAATCACCCACTTCAGCTATGACAGGGGTAGCTGACATTGTCCCACTCATCGGATGTGCCCTGAAGTAACCAGTGAGACATGATGTAGATAGCAGATACGCTATGTTACACTGTAATTGCTAGGGTATTGGCATACATGGCATTTACATTACATATTGACAATGACGAGGTCTACCTAGGCACTTATCTCCTCTAGTACTATCCCATTGGGTTCAAGGTCTCATCCCCACATGTCTAGCACTTAGGCTTGCATGCTTATTGCAATCAGACCAAATTAAAGGTACATTTCAATACATATCCTACTTTAGCTACTGTCACATACCCAATAGATGGCAGATGACCAATATATGGGCATATAACTATCAAGCCATTAGTCCAGTCCTATACAGGCCATATCTGTGGTGACATGTAATGGCTGCCTCATATGGAGTCAATACCATTACCAGTACTTAATGTATATAGTCCCAATGATAAAAGGTGAGTCACACAGTTGCATCTACAGGTGTGCTATACAGATGGGAGTGGACTGACATCTCAGAGCCCAAAATGCCCAAATGCTGATGTATGAAGCAGGTCTTACTCAAGAGGCAGGGTTAAACACAATCTTACATTCATAGTAAAGGCAGGATGGAGTCACACATGTGCCAATGTGTTTTGAACATCTCCACAGTGCGGACATGGAAATGTCTAAATATGGGAGCTGTACATCCAGTGACAGCAAACCATCAAACCACATTTACAACTTATACTCAGGCCGGGTGGTTACTACCCATTCCCCCAAGTCTACATGCATGTAGCATTGACTACATTGTCACATTAGCTACAGTGAGGCAGCTAAGCCCATGTAACCCGAGCCAAGTCCCAGAAGACAGTCAGTACTTACCACGTTGTGGCTGCTGTGCTGCCCTCAAACACTCATCCACCTCAGCGTAGGCCACTGCCTAAATGGGGGCCATTAGGGGGGTCAGAGTCAAACGGGTGCCTCTCCCTCATTGGGAGGACATCCCCAGCTGGGCCTCCACAGTCTCCCGGGCCCAGCGTCTCAGGTCCTCCCACTGCTTGCGACAGTGGGTGCTCCACTTGGCAATGGCAAACCAGATCCCTTTCTTCAGATGCATGGATGACACAGATAAAAGGAGAAAGGCATCTACACTTGCACAATACCAACAGGAGTGGACTAAATACATCTGTATCACCAAGTGCCCACACATAACCATCCTCTCTGCCCTCACACCTTCACTTTATGCCCTTGGCATGCACATACTTCCTCACCAGTACACTTACACCCTTCACCATCACACACACCTCTATCACGCATGACTGTGGCAGTGGGCTCACCTGCTCCTCTGGTGCCCCCATATAGCTGTCCATACAGGGGTAGGACCCCTTCCACAAGCTTTTCCAGCTCTTCTGGAGTGAAGGATGGGACCCTATTACCTGAAGGATGTGGCATGATCACTCCCAGAGACAGTACACAGCAGTTCAGGTCACGGAGGTCTTGCTAGCAACAGTGTCAGGAGTCAAGTGAGCAAGGCTGCAGAAAATGGCAGTCATGGACGCCACGCACAGGTCCATCACTTACGGCGGTCATCAGCATTGACCCCAGTCGCCCATAGGCAGCAATGTCAAACAACGACATATGCCCGCAGACTTAGGTCACTTACAACTGTCCAGTGCTGCAGGACAGTCAACTGCTTTTTTGTGCACATAGCATGCATTAATGCGCCAATATAAGTGTGCCATACACAAATTTGACCGAATTGGGGAGTAACATTGCATTTGAAGGTGTTTCACTGTTACGGCACATGTCACCACATTCTTCCCTGTGGCTGTACCTGTAATTTCACTGGCCCAACTTTTTTTCACACAGGTGACTCTGGAGATCCTAACCTTCCCTATCACTGTGTGATGAGTGATGTCATGGTAGATGGGATCAACAGAGTAGGTGGTACAGCTGTTGGTTGCGCACATCCAGTGTTCATGTGCCAATGGGAAGATAGAGTTATGTCATTGAACAGTCAACAGGGTGTCTCAGCAGCACACAAGGGAGACAAATCAAGTGAGTGTCACTTCCTGGCAGTGTGTGTTATCTTGGCATCTGCTACAGCTGGGTGTCTGGATGGACGTCCACATTTGCAGAGGGTGTAATTCTTCAACTACAGAGGGAGCAGTGTCTGAGGACTGTGGTTCCCCTGGCAGGGCCTCCATTCTACTAGCTGCCACTGATGTGGATGGATCAGATGTTAGGTTGCTAGGGGATGGGCCTGCTGTTTGGTGGAGGAAGTACGCGGGTGGTGTTGATATCCCTCAGCACCCCTGCAATGGTGGACTCGGTGGGCCTGCCAGTGCTGCGTGACCTTCTGGTGGTATTCCCTCTCAGGCTTTGGCTTTCCCCCAAAATACTGATAATTTGGTCCATCCTGCCCTGGGATTGTTGGTATGCTCCCAGGACTTGGGAGATGGTTTCCTGGTCAGTCAAGTCCATTGGGGGTTCCATCCTCTACCCCCATGTGCCTGTGTCCCTGGCACGGTGTGCCCACTCCCAGTGTTTGCAGAACCTTTATTGTCTGGGGTGTGAGAGGTCGACTCAGGTCCCTGTACTTTGGGGTATACAATAGTTTGATCTGTTCTTGGGACACAAGTTTGGGGACAAACGGTTGACTGTGATGTGGACGCCACAGGGTTGGGGGAGATAGATGTAGGCTAGGTGAGGCAAGGAGTCGTAGACTGACCAAGTGTCCCAGATGGGCCAGGTAGGTCGCCAGTGTCCAGACAACCAGGCGTGCTGTCCTCACTGGAGCCTTCATACTGAAGTGGGCTGGCAGTCTCTGGTATCCTCTCCATGGTGGCACTGGCAGGGGTACCTGTGGATGGAGTGAGAGAGGGAGTTACACATTAAAGGTGTGTTTGGTTATCTCTGTATCATATGCATACAGTGGCTTGAAATGATTCCCAGCAATGACAATGACAGATGCTGCACAGCATACCATTGGTGGCAGATAGTGCCTGTGACATGTGTACCATACTCCATTTAGGTTGGTGTCATTCAGGTTTAGTAACTCTGACTGTGTGGATGTGTACTGGTACAGTCTGATAGTTCACATGACTGTTCTTCACTGTTACCTAGTCACTATTCAGGCTTGGTAGTTGGGAGGGGAACATGTCTGGACATTGTAGCATGGTGTCCCAGTGTCAGGAGGGTATATGGATCTCATGTTGTGATGCCATGGAATGCACCTTTCCCCTAAGGCCGTTCCACCTCTTCCTGATGTCCTCTCTTTTGCATGGAAGGATGTCTACTGAGGTGACCCCGTTGACTATTCTCTGCCACAACTCCAATTTTCTGGCTATGGAGGTTTGCTGGACCTGTGCTCCAAACAGTTTTGCCTCTACTCTGACAATTTCCTCCACTGTGACCCTCAACACGTTATCTGTGAACCGTGGGTGCTTTTGTGGGGACATGGTAGTGGTTGTGTTTTGGGTGGAGGGGGTGTTGTGTGTGCAAGGGTGAGGTGTAGGGTGCTTGATGGGGTGTGAGTGGTGTGTAATGGGTGATGGATGCTTGCGGTATGTGTTTGTGCTTGTTATATGTGCTTTGTATTTGTAGTGCAGTTGTGTTGTGTGTGCTGGGTACGATGTGTTTCTGTGTCTATGGTGTAATGGTGCTATATGAGTGTATTTGCCTGCTCTCGGTGTCTGTGAAAATCGATTTCGTAGCAAAGGATTGTGGGTTGTGTGGGGGTGTGTTATTTAGTGCAGTGAATAGGTATGCCTGGTGTGTGTATGTGTGTCAGGTGTGGGATATTCAAACAGTTCAATATGGTGTTGTGTTCTGACAGTGGTGGTTTCTGAGCACAGCGGTTTGCACCGCCAATGGTTTTCCGTTGTGAAAGATCTGCTGTAGTGATTTGTTGGTCGTAATATGGTAGGAGGAATGTTGGCGGGCTGGCGGTGCTGGTAGTTGAACCGCCTCTTTCCCGCCCTCCTGTTTCCTGGCGGTGTCAGATTTGTGTCTGTTTTTTGGTGGCATTCACCGTGTGAGTCCTAATACAGCAGTTAGATTACCGCCGACATGGCTGTCTTTTGGTGGCTGCCACCGCAGTGTCTTCCGAAAAGACCGGAAAAAGTCATAATGAGTCCATTAATCTTTGACAATTCGTATCTTTACTTGTGTATTTTGGATTTTTGTTGTTTTTGTCAAGTTTTACTCAGATAATCATTGGCTATTTTTCTAAACTGGCTTGGAGTTCTTTTGTAATGTTTTCAGTGTTACTCTGTGTGTGTGTGCACAAATACTTTAACATTGTCGCTGTTCTCAAGGGAGTGAGCGGGGTATCTTAGCTGTGTGACTCCCTTACCCTCACTAAAGTGAGAGTCCCTTCTTGGACAAGGTACACACTATTGCCAACCAGAGACTCCATTTCTAACAATAAAGTAAAAATTAACCAACAGAAGGCCCAATGTATCAAATACATAATCCAAAGCAGCATAAAAATATATTTTAAATATTTCTTAACATATGGGCCCTCATTATGACATTGACGGTAAATCCCACTTACCGCCACACTGACGGCCACCAACTTACCGCCGCCACAGCAGATATATGCGTTCACCATTTTATGACACACACTCACCAATCCGTCAGTATTCAGCCACATAAACAAATCCATCAGACCAAAGGTCAGTGATAAACTGGCGGTCCCAAAACCCACACCGTTATGCCAACAGAGCTACGCCCACCACAATATGACCCACGAATCACCACGGCGGACATTCAACAGCGTTAAACCATTGGCGGTACATACCGCTGTGCTCACAATGGACACCCACAGACAATACAACACCATATTGGACAATTCAAACAACACACACCTGACACCCATACACACACCACACTATCACCCCTATAAAACACACACCCACATTACCCACAACCCTTTACAACTACAAAGCATTGCCATCAGAGAGACACCAAGACCACTGACACAACTAGACCCACACACTACTCTCACCTATACGCCACTCACGCACTCCACATCACACACCCCAACACATTACCCAACACACAACTCTCAACACCCATGGCACCGTAAAGACACCCCCGTTTCACAGAGGAGGACCTAAGGGTCATGGTGGAGGAAATTGTCAGGGTAGAGCCACAGCTATTTGGAGCACAGGTGCAGCAGATATCTATGGCTAGGAAGATGGATCTAGGGCGGAGAATCGTGGACAGGGTCAACGCCATGGGACAGCACCCCAGAGCTTAGGATATCATCAGGAAGAGGTGGAATG
Source organism: Pleurodeles waltl (assembly GCF_031143425.1). Taxonomy (NCBI): domain Eukaryota; kingdom Metazoa; phylum Chordata; class Amphibia; order Caudata; family Salamandridae; genus Pleurodeles; species Pleurodeles waltl. The sequence continues at coordinate 354,876,034 of NC_090438.1, forward strand.
ACCTACGGCGGAAGGTACGTTCCATAGCAGCAAGACACCAGCTTGCTATATAGAGGACTGGCGGTAGACCCCCACCTCCTCCCCCACAACTCACAGCAATGGAGGAGCAAGTCTTGGCAATACTACATCCGGAGGGCCTGGCTGGAGTTGGAGGAGGACTGGACTCTGGTAAGTCAACTCTCTACTATGATCACCCCCATACCTGCATGCCATCACATACCCTCACCCACACCCTTACTGCCATCTCTCCACTACTTCCCACACACCCACCCATTACACCCAACTCATCTCAATCCCAAGCCCTGCATGCTCTACCAATGCATGGACACCACTCATAGCCCTACATGGACACTCATCACTAAAGCATGCACACCATAGAGAATTAACTATCCTATTATACACTAACATACACAAGTGAAAGCTGGCAGGGCAAAACCAACCGAAGAGGGGAAGCCACGGATGTACAATATGTCACACACAGAAACCATTACACATCATTTACATCCCCACAGGTACCCCAGCTAATGTCACCAGAGAGGAGGTGCCAGCACTATCCAGTCCCCCAATTGAAGAAGCCCACGGTGATGATAGCAACTCTGGTCTTCAGGATCTGGATGCCCTACCTGGCCCATCAAGGACCACTGGACAGCCGGTTACCCAGGCCCAGTCACACACCACCACAGAGCCTCCCCATCAGAAAACACTACCACAGCACCCACCCCGCGTACCCATACCTCTGTCCCCAGGACAAGTCAATCAGCAGTGTGTCCACCTCCACACCTCGCCCCCAAGACAATCAGGGACCTGGGGTCAGTGGCAATGGGAACACGGTTCAGGGGACAGAGGCACAGGCCAACAGGGACACTTAGAGAACTGCTGTGCACCAGGGAGAGGACAAGCCCAGGGAACCGACTCTTTAGGAGGCACTCTCCGAGATTCTGGAAGCCTATCAACATTCCCAGGACACGATGGGCCAGATCCTGGACAATGTGCACGAGAACAGGTGGCTGCAGGAGAGACAGTACGAGAGGATCAGGGAGGAATTGCAGGCCAGTAACAATACGCTGATCTCCATAGCAGGGGTGCTGGCAGACATGGCCAACATTATTAGGGAGGCAGTCTCACACCAGCGGGCCCCTGCCACCAGCCAGACATCTGAACAGCCTTCCACCTCCACTGCCGCTAGTGGCCAGGAGGCCCACCACAGGACTTACAGGCCACCAGCACCCCTCCACCTGCAGAAGGTGACCCACCCCGCAAACGTTCCCTGCGATCCAGACAGAAGCCAGAAACACTTGCCAAGACCCCCACCAGGAAATGAGACTCTCCTGATTGTCACCCTTGTGTCCCACACAGTCACCCTGTCCACCTTGAACTGCCATTGCTCCCCGTCCAATGTCCACTTGGACAATGCATCTGTGCTCCAAATAGACTGGAACAATACCCTGGACATTCCTCCATCATCACCCCATCCCATTTCACTTGCCCCTCTATATATTAGCACTTCAATAAACACCCTTTAAAAAAAACATTTTGTAGTATGTAATTTACTCAAAATATGTATTCATTGTAACAGGTACAAACATTGCAAATCAACTGTACAGATAATGAGCATAGGTTAATGACCTGTAGCTGGCTGTAGTGATCACAGCAGGAGTATATGTCAGGTCACCAACATCTGAAAAATTAATTGCTAGAGGGAACAGTAAGTGGTTATGGAAGTTGAAAATATCAGCATGCCATTGACACACAAATTAAAACAAAAGTCATTGAAATGCGAAGTAACACTGTCCTATATGTCTGTCATTGGAAGTATTGTCGGATCACATATGTTCTTTTGTCCTGGTCCTTATCCTCCTCATCCTCACTGTCCTCAGGGAATACTGCTGCCACACGGGCATCTCCAGCCGCCTCCTCCTGCAGGAATGGGACATGGTATCTGAGGGCCAGGTTATGCAACATACAGCATGCCACCACTATCTGGCAGACATTCTTGGGTGAGTAGCACAGGGATCCACCTGTTAGATGGAGGCACCTGAACCTTGCCTTCAGGAGGCCAAAGGTCCTTTCAATGATTCTTCTGGTTAGCTCATGTGCCTCCTTATAATGTTCTTCTGCCCTTGTCCTAGCATTCCTCACAGGGGTCAGCAGCCATGATAGGTTTGGGTGACCAGAGTCAACTGCAAATAGTGAGGGGCAACATTTAGCCACAACACTATACTACATGGCCCACACCATACCCATACACCAACATATACAGGGTGGGAACCAGGGCTCACCTATTAGCCACACCCTGTGCCTATGTAGTTGGGACATCACATTTGGAATGCTGCTATTCCTTAGGACAAAGGCATCATGCACTGACCCTGGATACTTAGCATTGACATGGGAGATGTACTGGTCCACCAAGCACACCATCTGAACATTCATGAAGTGAAAACTCTTATGATTCCTGAACACCTGTTCATTGTAGCGGGGGGACAAATGCTACATGTGTTCCATCAATCGCCCCAATTATGTTTGGGATGTCCCATTGCATAAAACTTGGCCTTCGCTATGGCCAAATCTTCAACGTGGGGGAAAACAATAGAGCTGCACATGTGTTTTAACCGGGTAGGCTACACCCTTGTCAGCACATTTGAGAACATCGGCTGTGACATTCCTGCTGCCAAGCCCACTGTCACTTGGAAAGAACCAGTTGCCAGGAAATGGAGTACAGATAGCACTTGCACAAGAAGGGGAATCCCAGTGGGGTGACGGATAGCAGATATCAGTTCAGGCTCCAACTGAGCACACGGCTCAGTGATTGTGGTCCTGTCAAGTCTATAGGTGAAGATAATGTCCCTGTCCTCCAGTGTTGCCAAGTCCACCAGGGGTCTATACACAGGGGTATGTCTCCATCTCCTATTCATCCACAGCGGTAGAAATCTAAGGAACAAAAGAATGAGGAGCCGGTCACAAACTGAACAATGGAGCTACAACAGTACTTTGCATTCTGTAAACATGTAATGAGTATTTCTGATTTGTCCAGTATGTGCTAATATCTCCTGTGATGCAGCATTATTCCACGGCCTGCCCCCCCTGAAATGGCGTCCGCCTGTCCTGTGTGGAGGGGCAGGTGGAAGTGAGGTAATTCCGCTGATGTTGTGCACTGTTGCAGGAGGCGGTCGGGAACCTCCGTGCATCACCTCATTGGCAAACGTTGGGCCCTAGGGGGTGCAATGGCCAAAGGTGATCTACGCCTGCGGTGACGGTATGCACTGTTACGGACATGACCGTCATTTTCTATCATACTCTTTACTTGCTACCTGACCTTCCATAGGAGAGGACTTACACTGCATGTGCTGCTGTGACCTGTGTCTGGAACCTACCATGGCCCGTATGACCGGTGAAAAGGACCAGGCCTTCACTTCGGAGGAGTTGGAGAGACTAATGGATGGGGTCCTACCCCAGTATGGACTGCTGTAGGGGCCTCCAGACCAACAGGTGAGTGCACTGTGAGCAGGATGCATGTGGCATGAATGCATGGAGTTGTGTGTGTGAAGGCCTCGTGTAAGCGGGTGGGTGGATGTCCCCTTGGCGGCATACAGGTTGTGTGCTGGGCCATGTGTGTGGAAATGGTGATGGGAAGGGGTATGGTGGGCCATATGTGTAACATGCAGGACTATTTGTCTAAATCTATTTTCCTGTGTGTATTGCCTCTGCATGTCAGCGCCCATCAAAAGAGGGGTATATGGCGTGCCATTGCCAAGGAGGTGCGGCTCTGCTGGTCTATGGCAGGCAGAGCACCTACTGTCGGAAATGTGGGAGGACCTGAGACACTGGGCACGGAAGACAGTGGAGGTCCAGCTAGGGAGGTCTCCCCCAATGAGGAAGGGGTGCCCGTCGAACCCTGACCCCCCTGATAGCCTGTATACTGGCGGTGGCCGGTCCAGTGCTGGATGGGCGCTTGAGGGCAACCAAACAGCCACAAGGGGGTTAGTACAGTGCCCATCATTGCAACTTACACATGGTAGGGTGGGTCCAGGTGGGGATATGTGTCAGTGGATGCCCCTGGACAGGACAGACATTGCAGCGTAGGTCCCCTGGCAGCTAGGGTCCTGAAGGGGTAATCTTGATACCTAGCTCGTAGGCATCCACTACTGGTCACAGCTCCGTGGGTCCCAGGTGTGCTGCATTTGGCAGTGTGTGCCCCTCCCCATTCTTTGGTGGCAAGCTATTTCTCTGGCGTAGGTCTGTTCCCTGTGTGTGAGGGTGCTGTGTACGCCAACAGTGGTGTTGGTGCAGCCATTGACCCAGTGTATCCTTTGTCTCTTCCCCCCTTTTTTGTTTTGTAATCCTGTCATTATGTGCATTAGCATCATCTGGCGGAGGAGCAGAGGCACCGGTGACGGAGGGAGCTGCATCCCACAAGACCCAGGAGGCAGAGTCCACCGACAGTGAGGGCACCAGAGGGATGAAGGGCGAGTTGAGCACCACGGCAGGGACTGGAGGGGACAGTTCAGACAGTGATACCTCCTCCGATGGAAGTTCCCTGGTGGTTGAGGACACTTCTGCGACCACCCCAGCTACAGGTACAGCCGCCACCCTCCCTACCAGCACCGCCCTCCCAGCAGCCCCTCATCGAGTTGCGCATGCCCGCTCACCCAGGAGGGAGGACATCTCCTTCATCCCAGGAACCTCAGGCCCTGCCCCAGTGAGCCCTGCTGCCCTGAGTGAGGAGGCTATTGACCTCCTGAGATCCATCTCTGTAGGGCAGTCAACCATTATGAATGCCATCCAGGGGCTGGCAGCCCAGATGCAACAGTCTAATACATTCATGAAGTGCATTCACACTGGATTGGCAGCCCAAAAGAAATCAATTCAGGCTCTGGCCTCCTCTCTGATGGCAGCCATTGTCCCTGTTTCAACTGTCCCCCTCCACCTTCCACTGCCCAGTCCCATTCCCCTCAACCCCATCCTATCCCAGGCACACATACAGACGAGCATGCACAGAAGACAACACCCAAAAGTGTCACAGGCAAACACAAGCACCACACTTCATCCCACAGGCACTCACACAAATACCATCCAGTTGCAGACACAACAACATCCACTATCTCCACTGTCTCCCCCTCCTCCCACTCCAGCACCTCCCTCCCAACCACCTCTACACTCACACCTCCATGCACTATATCATCAGCCACTACCAGCATCATCAGCACACCAAGCAGAACACACACCTCACTGGCAGACACCTCCACAACAGTCATGCACACGTCCCCTCTGTCCTCTCCCACTGTGTCTGTCCCCCCTCCTAAAGTACACAAACGCAAGCACTCAGACACCCAACAGCCATCCACCTCACAACAGCATACATCCCACATCCCATGCTCCTGCATTCAAACAGCAGACACATACCTCCAACAACCACTCGCTCATCCTCCACTCCATTCCTTCCCCCTCTTCTTCCCCCAATGTCCCTAAAAAACTGTTCCTATCCACCATTGACCTCTTCACTACCCCTCCCCTCATCCTGCACGTATGACCAGGGTATCACAAACCCAGTCGAGCACCTCAGCCACACAGTCCACAGGCCAAGTCCTAACCGCACCCACTCATGTTGGAAAGGGATCCAGGCTACATGTACTGAAGGGGAAGGAGCCTGCACCAGCCAGCCTAAAGGGGAAGGAGCCTGCCACAGCGGGAAAAAAGGGCAAGTAGCCTACACCTGCCACCCAAAAGGCCAAGGAGCCTGCACCAGCATGCAGGAAGAGCAAGGAGCCTGCACCAGCATGCAGGAAGAGCAAGGAGCCTGCACCAGCAGACAGGAAGAGCAAGGAGTCTGCACCAGCAGGCAGGAAGAGCAAGGAGTCTGCACTAGCAGGCAGGAAGGGCCAGGAGCCTGGACCAGGAACTGTGACAGAGCACCCACCAGCAACCATGGATGTGCATCCGTCCGAGGGTGCAGGGGATGTGCAGGAGCCTCAACCCACCAGCAGCACCACCACTGTGCATCCCTCCGAGGGTGCAGGAACCCCCCCCACCAGCAGCAGCACCAATACTGTGCAGCCGTCAGAGGGTGCAGGGGATGGGCAGGAGCCTCTACTCACCAGCAGCACCAACACTGTGCAGCCGTTGCCACCGGCGGACACTATGTATTCCTGCACCCATGGGCTGCTGTGCAGCCTGCCCCCTGCAGAACCAGTGGGTAAGACACCCACCTGAGAGACTGTGACCCATCACTCCCCAGGATCAAACACAGGGCTTGTTGCCCCATCCAGAACCAGTGGGCGCAACACCCACGTAAGAAACTGTGGACCATCACTCCCCAGGACCAAGCAGAGGGCATGTTGCCCCATTCAGAACCAGTGGGCAAGACACCCACATGAGAGACTGTGGCCCATCACTCCCCAGGACTAAGCACAGGGCATGTTGCCCCATCCAGGACCAGTGGACAAGACACCCACATGAGAGACTGTGGCCCATCACTCCTCAGGATCAAGCACAGGGCATGTTGCTCCCTCCAGAACCAGTGTACAAGACACCCACATGAGAGACTGTGGCCCATCACTCCCCAGGATCAAGCACAGGGAATATTGCCCCCTCCAGAACCATTGGTCTTGTTTCATCTCCCGGCTTAGGTGTCCCCCTGTCCCTGTCCCCCTGAGGTGCCTGCCTATTTACCAACTGATGCCCCTGCAGTGTTCTCTCCGCGTTGAAGCAGGTGACAAGTGTAGCCTTGGATTTTGGCCTGTGGCCCATGCACATTGAGGACTGGGCTGTGTCCCTTCTTCTGGAAATATGTATATATCTACTATCTTGCCTGACTTATTATTTCTACTGTGTTGATCTTATTACAAACACTTTGGCGAAATCGTTTTGTCCTTGCATTATTCAGTCGAGTTACAGGGTCAAATTGTTTTTGTAGTGCATCTGGTTGTTGTATGGTGTGTGTGTGAGGTGCGTGTTGTGCGTGTGTGTCATTCGCTTCCCCCCCTCCCTTGTGTGCTAGGCGGCTGTAGTCACCCTTGTTGCCCTGGTGTTGGTGTTTGTGGTGGAGCAGAACTTAAAATATCATTAGAAAAACATGTAGTTCTGGTTCCATGGCGGCGTGGTTCTTCCCTGTGTCTCCAATGGTGAGTCCTTTCACTTCTGAACTGTTTCCACCAGGCTTTTGATGTCGTTGGTACCGCCCCGGAAAAGGTGGCACTTTGAGGGTCTTAATAAGGTGGGCAGAACATTAACTTCTGCCTGGCTGTAGGCGGCTACCGCCGTGGTGCCTGTTGTTTCCGCCCTGGTACATTGGCTCTCTTTCGGAGATCTTTCCGCCATGGTCATAATTTGGCGGTAGTTACCGCCAGCCTGTTGGCGGTATTACCGCCACTTTATCACCGACAGGGTCGTAATGAGGGCCACAATTTTTAGACATCAGTTATACAAAATATATACAACTAAAATTTCAAATAAAACTGATGAATAAAAATGTTAATCTCACAAGCCACAATCCTGAAATCACAAATAAAATAAATTTTTTAAATAAAAATATAACTCAATCACATACATTTCACATAATTCAAAAAATATATTTCCCACCAAAACAAAGAACTTGAATATAGCTTACTGTACTGTAGCTGCAGATATTCCTCCATATCTGTTAAAAATGTGATTGCAGGGTGGCAGTGGTTTGCACCCTGTCCAAGCAGGAACCACAATCCTAGTCAGGGTAAGTCAGATACATACTAAGGGGCATATTTATACTCTGTTTGCGCCGAAGGTGCGTCAAACATTTTGACGCACATTCAGCGCAAACTTTGCCCCATATTTATACTATGACGCCTGACCCCGCGGACGTCAAAAATCCTCCATGTGCGTCATTTTTTGGATGCTGGAAACCGCCTTGCGTTAATGACATGCAAGGTAGGCGTTCCCGTCCAAAAAATGACTTTAAGGCCTGTGCGCCTTATTTATACTCCTGCGTCATTTTGACGCCCAGGAGGGGGTGGGCCTTAGAAAATGGTGCACAGCCTGATGTGCGCCGTTTTTTAACGCCTGGTTGAGGTCAGGCGTTAAGGGACCTGTGGGCTCACTTCCATGGACTCTGACCATTGGGCAAGGGAGCATGACTCTTGTCTTTGCTAAGACAGGAGTCATTTCAATGGGGGTAGTGCGTCAAAAAATGGCGCAAGTCCGGTTTGAGACATGATTTTTGACTCAAGCCTGACTTGATCCTTTTTTGGTGCACAACCCCCATTTTCTCCTAAGCCGGCACTGCCTGGTTAGAGTAATTTTTTTTTACTCTGACCAGCCCGCAGCGCTGGCTAACGTCAATCCTTAAATAAGGCACCCACCTGGCACGTAGGAATGGCGTTAGCCGGCAGTACATTTTTTTACGCAAACCGGCGCTGGTTTGTGTCAAAAGTATAAATATGGGCCCAAATGTTAACCTGTGCCCACCCCTTGGTAGCTTGGCACAGAGCAGGCATACTTAACTTTAGAAGCAATGTACAAAGTATTTTGGCAGCACTTTGAACAGTAAAACAGGGACAAAAAGATAGCATGCATAGTTTGGAAAATAAATCTTAATTCATTGAACAAGATTGAAATGTAAAAATTCCAATGAGTAGAAGTCTAGGTATCGATTTTCAAAGATTAAACTAATATTTAAAGATAAAAAGTATGTGATCAAGCTAGACCAGATGAAATCCTAAAGTTTAGGCCAACCGCAATGGTCAGATATAGTTCCAGAAAACTTCCGCTATGTTTTACTTTCTCAAACTTGAACCAAGAATCCCATTTGAGGAGAAGAAAGAAGTTCACCTGGAGCAAGGAGAGCATTGCTGGGGGTGGTCTATGGTTGTGAAGACTCAACTGGGTGTTGTGAATGGGTAGACTGCAGCCTCTCAGTCACAAACAGTGATGCTTGCTGTGCGACGAGATGAACGTGCAGTGGCTCGTGCTGAGTTTTCACATGAGTGGCACAGTTCCGGTATGAGTGGGCTAGTTCACAATTGCAAAGAGCCCAAAAGCTTGATTTCAAGAGCAAAAAAAATACTTCCAAGGGTCCAGGACCTGAGAGGTGCTTCTTGGGTGTCAGGAGCTCATTGAAGACTGGTCCAAGTGCTGCGTGGAGCCTGTTATGACCCTGAGTCTCATATCAGGAGGCCAGCAGACTAGCCTTTTGAGTCACTCTGTGGTCCTGGGAGCAAGATGGAAATTCACGTCCACTTCTTCTTCCCCAGGCAGGAGGGCAGCAGGTCAACATACCAAGGCGGCAACTCCTTCCGAGCATCAGTCCAGCAGAGTAGCAGCTCAGCTGAGTGGAACTACTTGCAGCAGCACAGTAGTCCTTATTTCTGACAGAGTTTCAACAGGTCCAAAAGTGTACTGATTTGGTGGTATTTGAGGTCCTATATTTATATATTGGTGCTCTGGTTCTGGAAGGTGGTAGAAGCTTCTAGGCGGCAGCTTTAAGGTACAGGGATTCCCCTTTCTCCCCTGCCCTGGCTCCAAGCTGGCTGGAATGACAATTCAGGGTTTTTAGGTGTATTGTGTATGGACAGGGCACAGTCCATTCAGGTGTAAGTATGAGGCTGAGACCAACTCCTCCCTCCCACCCTGCTCAGGATGGCCCATCAGTCAGACCTAAACGTCCTTTGTGTGTGGCTGCCTAGAGGGAATGCACAATCCAGCTGCCACCCCACCCCAGATGTGTATTGGAGTCAGGCTTCAAGCATAGAGGGCTAAGAACAGGTAAAAGGCTACTTTCTAAAAGTTGTACACTAATTGATTTTGTATTATTGTCTTTGTTTCTGTTTATCACAATGAGTGGCATGCAGTAAGCATGAGCATTGGTTGTTTGTGAGAGTTCTCATCACTCTGTGTAGTACGGATGTACCATTATCAGTTTTCTTGTCTAGTGTATTGAACGCTGGGACACAGAATATGAGCACCGGCTTGTATTTTATTCATTTGAGTCACTATCATGTTCTGATCTGTTGTTTGGTGTAAGTAGAGCACTTTCTACATTTCACAATTGTTTACATAAATATATTCATAAAACCCTTCTTTTTGTGGCATTGTTTTAGGAAATGTTTTCCCCTGATGAAGGGCTTTGCCCGAAATGCATTTGGTTATTGATCTGAACAATATGAAGAATATTTGAATTGTGAAGGCATGATGAAACAAAACGTTTTGGCTGTGATTGAAGTTGGCTTTTATCTTTAATGATTGGCAAGGATATTGCAATACATGTATTTTATATGACCTTCATTTTGATGTTGAACACTTGGGCCCTCATTACAACATTGGCGGTCCAGCTCGTCCATGCTGGTGGTGGCGGTAAATCCACCGACGGCATGGCGGTGCTGGACCACCAGATAGTGACCACGCGGCCAGTTCACCGCCTGTACCGCCAGGGTGAAGGTGGACCGCCTTTGCCCTGGCGGTCCACCATAGATCAGCAACTGTATTTGGAGCCTCCTTTCTGCCAAGGATTACCTGGCGGCAACACCACCAGGAAATCCCTGGTGGAAAGGATACTGACAACAGGAATTTATATCCCTGTTGCCAGTATGCGACTCCTCTCACCTTCTCCCACACAACCACGGTCCCCCTCAGCCCATAGAGACCCCTCCAACCCCAGCCCATCCAAACATGCACACACCACACACATGCATTCACGCATTCACACACTCATACACACATACACTTGCAAACACCACCACGACACCCGCAGAGTCCTAATTGAAGCAATCCAAAGTCTTCAAGAACCATAAAAAATATCCCAAAAAGTGTTTAGAAAAGAAACGCTTCTGGATTCTGAAAAAAGGGAGGAAAGCAAAGTAAAAAAATATGGGTTTACAAGAAGACAAAACAGAATGGAAAACACAAAATCCAAACGTCCATAAGACACCTTGGTAAATGAAAACCTGACAAATTTAAAAACAGTAACTTCAAACTTAGCATATACATCACACTTAATCAACACAAAACACATAAGATAACATAAAGTAAGCCACAGTCCCCCCTCAGCCCATAGAGACCCCTTCACCCCACCCCATCCACACACACACACAGACATGCAATCATGCATTCATGCACTCATAAAGACATACACATACACTTGCACACACACCCATGATGCCCACATCCATTCACGCACTCACACACTCACAATCACACACATACACGCACACAAACCCCACCACCCTTCAATCACACAAAAGCACACCCCATTTACACACACACCCCTTACCTTTACACAGTGGACGTCCGGGAGGGGATGGGATCCTTGCGGCCTGCTCCGCTGTCACTGCCCCATCACCACAGCACCACCATGCCTATTACCAACTCGTAATAGGTGTGGCGGTGTTGTGATGATGTGGTGGTGCCAGCGGAGCAGCTGCCACTGCATCGCTGACTGCCATTATGGCTTTTGGCAGCTCTCTGCCCAAATTCTGGCAGAGAGCCGCCAGCAGTCATGATATGGCAGTCGAATGACCACCATCCCAGTCTGTCTTGTGGTCTAGGTTTTAGATCGTCTAAGTCATAATGAGGGCCTTGATTTTATGGAGAGTGCATGAGGGGGACATCCCCCAGGTTGGAGTGACGCTTTTTTAAAAACTTTCTAAAAGTAGCTTTTTCAAAATTTCAACAATAAATCTGACTTTGCCATTAAAGAGGATTTAGTATTACAATTCCAGTGGTACTAAAAATGACATGCCTACCCCTTTCCAATTAGGAATTACAGTTTATTAAATATAATAAGAAATCCCAATGAGAAGGTTAGGCTTCACAATAATGAAAAATGAATCTCACGGTTTTTCACTATTAGGACATGTGCAACTAAAACGTATATGTCCTGCCTTCAATTTACAGAACCTCCTGCACTCTGGGCTATCTACGGCCTACCTGGGGCCTTCCTTAGGGGTGACTTTGATGTAATAAGAGGGACGTTTAAGGCTTGGCAAAGGGGTTTAAATGCCAAGTGGACATGGAAGTGTAACACTGCCTTCAGACTACAATGGCAGGCCTGGGACATTTTTTAAAGTGCTACTTCAGTTCAGGTGGAGGCTCACTAGCAGCATTCAACTTACAAGCCTCGGGCACATGTAGTGCACTTTACTAAGGACTTATAAATAAATTAAATAGACTACTTAGATATATACTAATACAACTATGTTTTAGGGAGAGAGTACCTGCACTTAATCACTGGTCAGCAGTTATAAAGTTCTCAGAGTCCTAATTGAAGCAATCCAAAGTCTTCAAGAACCATAAAAAATATTCCAAAAAGTGTTTAAAAAAGAAACGCTTCTGGAATCTGAAAAAGGGAGAAAAGCATAGTAAAAAAATATGCGTTTACAAGAAGACAAAACAGATTGGAAAGCACAAAATCCAAACGTCCATAAGACACCTTGGTAAATGAAAACCCGTCAAATTTAAAAACAGTAACTTCAAACTTAGCATATACATCACACTTAATCAACACAAAACACATAAGATAACATAAAATAACATATTACTAACAAACTCTGTATACGCCTAGCCCAAATCACAATGAATAATAGTACAGAAAGTATGTCTAAATTTACTAGAAACCTAAAAATACTACAGCTACAACCTACAGGTACCCCCACACCTCTCACCCTCAAACACCCCATAAAACATTTAGAATGGTCTGGCATTTTTCAGTGAACAGCTGCATATTCCTGCAACATACTTACCAGAAAATAGACTAAAAATGAGGTAACAAGACTACATAATAGAAGTCAGTGGTGAAAAAGGGCAGCTAAATGAAACAAAAAAAAAATAGTATCACCTTGTAGACAACTATGGGAATTCAATGCAAAAATTTATAAATTCAATGACACTATAATATACTGTTAATAAATATATACTGAAAATGTCTTTCAAAAAAGTACTTGAAACAACTGCAATAATGTTTAAAAATAAATGTGACACAAATAGAAACAAATACAGATAAATATAAAATAAAAGGCTGTTAAAATATAAATTATAATTTAAATGTTTTAGTTAATAATACATTTGTATTACATATTGTTTAAATATCACTATGAAATTTTGCATAAGTGTAAATATGATAAAAATGTAAATGTATACATTAAATAAACCTGGAACAATATAAATACAACTTACAAACTGTTATGTACCTTTATCATAATAAAATATGTGATTATTAGTATTGTATATAAAAGAAATTCACAACCAACTCCTATGTGAACCATTTTTCTGAAAATCTTGGATAGTAATTAATTTACATCAACTACCCTTGCTTCATTCAAAGGCATTTTAACAAAGGTATTAAACACTAGAAAGGTTAACTTTACTTGCAAAGGTTTGGACACTAAGGGCCTCATAACGTGTTTGGTCGTCTCTGCACCTCCATGACTGTGGTCCGACCACCATCAGCATGGCAGTTGGGTGCTTGTATTACGATCCTGGCAGGCTTATGTAGCTAAGACCTCCTTGATTGCGCAGGCAGTGAGGACTGACGCGGTGATAATGCAGGACAAACAGGCTGACCGAGTCAGTGTTTCCGTCAGAGACATTATGATGATGTACACCACCAATGTGACCATCACGGTCCAACCACCATGTCCCAGCAGGTGGAAAAGGACAGTATAAATGGAGCAAATTGCCTGCAGGCTGCGTTACACATCCTATGCTGCCATGGAGCCCATCACACATGGCCTGCCGCTGCTGCTACTCCTCAAAGGTGCACAAAATCTACACAGCTGTAGACTCCACTGACAGTAAGTACACACACCTACCTGTGCCATCAACATTAACAACAGATCATTGTGCCATCATCCACATGATATGACCGTAACGCTATGGGCACCAAGTTCACGTCATTGTGTCCACAGTCGGGCATTTACAAAGAAGGACACATTCACAGCCCTCAAACCCCCCCTTTGGGCAGGTCACTCACACCATACTGCCAACCGATGGGCCTGCCATCAGTAGGGAGTGGCCACTAGAGGTTGAATCCGATAATGAGGACGTAGATCCGGTCTTCTCCATGGCACTCCCCTACCCTCCGAGCCACTGGGTCCCTCCGTGTCGGTGGTGTCTTTATAGGAGGTACCACGGTCAGATGCTTCCCAACTTGGTTGTGCTCCGTCTCCTTTGCTTGTCTGGGATGATGTTGCAAATAGGTTCCCCACATGCTTATGAGCACACTTGAACAACAGCTGTGATTAGCAAACATTACCATGATATCAAGTAGGCCCCAGCAACAAAATAAATCAAAGTGGCTCCTACATATATCATACCATGTGCATGCATGTCATTTGGACTGTCAACAGTTGCCCAAAGTAAAATCAGGATCTCAGACAACTACAATTGCATGGCTGAAGTTGTGCAATCACAGTAACCATTGAACAAGTAGAAGACCACATCATCTTCAATGCTTTGCCTCCTGGAGCATACCTCACTTACCTGTTGTCATACAATAGTAGCCTTATGCCAAGTTCATTCCCACAGGTCCTACAAAAGGTCTTGCAGACATCTATTTATCACATAGACAATAACACAACAATAAGAAATGATGTTCCCAGAACATGCCATGTTGTTGACAACAGTACAGTAGCCTAGAGAAGGTGACATGGACATACTCATGTCACACTGGAAACATTGCAACAATGCACACTTCACCAAGTGAAAGTTATCCTAGTTGAGTCATGGAGGTTGTAGTAATGTTTCTCTGATATGCCACACATTTGGCAGGAAATCTACACTGCAGACAAAATGTACACATTTTCAGGGAGCTATGTCCTTAAAAGTCACAACACAATGAATCAGCAAGCCCCAGAGAAATCACCACTGATGTTTGGCACCCCCTAAAACGACATACTCTTATAGCTTCATTTGACGCTGTCATTAGACCTTTGTATATTGGAGAGGCAAAGAGATTTGAAAGTGCTTGAAGAAAGCCCTCAACATGTTGCCCAATGGGAAGTTACCTCACTTTTTGGTCCTACAAACCCACATGTCTGTGGATGAATGGGTGTACCCAAACACATATGCTTAAACTGTAACTTCAATTAACTCCATGATGTATGCCAACAGTCAGATTACAAACCTTCAACATTACACATGTGCAGTGCACTTTCGCACATGATGCCACATCAATGGCATGGAAATGTGCATTGTGGCTAAAATATTTAGTCATACATGTCATGCCTCTCATTGTTTCTGTGGTTGCACAGGCCAAATGACATGCAGTGACAGTTGAGGGTATGTGTCAGCCAACAATAAATTGTGACACACTCTTGTCTGTGGTACCACATGAAAGGTAGCCCCATTGCAAATGTCCTCTTCCAAACAAAGTTTGGCATGCACATATATGTGAGGGAGTACAAAAATCATCCCATTAACAGAGAAAGACCATGTATGAAACAGCAGTGTGCAGTTTGGCAAAAGTGAAAGGAACACATGCTAACATATTGGCACAAGGAATGTTGGCAACAGTGATGGCACATAAATCATGTCAATGGACATTCCCCACTTACCAAGGGAAAGTACTGACCTGTAGCTGACCCAAAGAACAATGTGTGCTCCGTCACATATATGATGGCCATCTTCACACTACAGACAGTAGTGAGGCACTAGCACCCATCACACTCTGAAGACAAGTAGCCTTTGCTTGGCAGATGCCAATATGCTCATTTGATCAGACACATGGCTGAGGACACTGATCCATCACTTCCTTTCCTTTGACCTGAAACACTGAGGAGTAGTGGTCTGAAGCATATCCCACAACAACAGCAAACATCACTTGGTTGATCAATGTACACAACCATGTGTTGTCCCTGGAGAGCAAACTGTTTGTGTATTGTACACAGTTGTGTCCTCGTCCTGGGCCAATAGGCAAGGCACATCAGTAGGCTCCACATAACATATTAAAACAAACAGTTACTCATCTATTGTGTAACACATGGCTCAACCCTAATCGTCAGGGGGGATGTCAGAACCCACATTAACCTGGCAATGTGACAGGCAGGAATATGCCCTGTACTCACCCACTTGTTGCTGCTGTTCTCCCTTCAAATGCCCATCACGGTCTGGTTATGCCACTGCGAGGATGTGGGACATTAGAGGGGGTCATGATTTGACGTGCGCCCACTCATGTTGGGAGGAGACCCCAGCTGGATCTCAGCGATCTACCAGGATCAGCATCTCAGGTCCACTCACCTCTTGCTACAGTCGACATTGCGCCAGCTGTGGACCCCCAGGGTCTGCACCTTCCGGGCGATGGATCTCCATATCACATTCTTCTGATGAGCATTTTCCTGCATGGATACAAAAGTCAAATCAAGAAATTACAATCACAAGTTTGGGCACACATGGTTGAGTCACACACATGTCAGAAACACCAAGCTAGAAATGTTCAGTTTGTCAACACATCACAAGTGTAAAGCACACAAGCCAATAAGTATAGGGAAATGGTTACAGATGTTTGTATCCTTCTGCAGACTAAACCACTACCCTGCTCAGGCCTATAAGGACTAAACAAGCCTACTCACATTAGGTAGTCCATGGTCCAGCAATATGTACTATAATGATGATGATGTGACCACAATGAAACACTACACACATATGGCTTCTGAAGGGTAAACTCCTTAGGCCTGAATGGACCAACACATTCACACTCTGCGAGATTGACTCACTGCATACAGTCCCTACAGGCAACTTCCATAGTATAGACTTTACCATTACACTTGAGTGACAATAAAGGAGCTGGCATGGTGGTTATAGAAAGTGTCTTTCCCTTGCATGTGTGGACCTATGGCCTACCAAATGCAGACTCATGCCACTTTAGAAGGTGGGTTATGTGGTATATACCTGTACCACAGAACATTCCTTTGGACATATGAGTCTATCCTACAGAGATTGAATCCAACATACAAAGGTATGTATTGTACAATTTCTGCTATTCAACCAAGCTAGTGAGTCACGCAATGGCCTCCCAGGAATCAACACACTGTCAGCAGGTTGGAACTGTAATTGATGCAATAAGCATGCACTGTACAGGTATGACTTAGGTGCAGGTGACAACAAAAATGTGGGAGTAAGGAACCTGTCACTAGTCAAAGACACACATTGGCAATGATGCAAAATGTATATGTGGACTACCCCTGAGATGTACCTCAGTACCCATTCCTAATCTAGTCAATGAACTGAGGTATTCAGGGTGAGTTTTGCAACTAGTGAGTTTTGCAACTAGTGCATCATATTGTCCACATGACAGGATCTGATGGAATACAGGGTGTAAGGACAGTGACACAGTTGCATAGGCACAGTAACTCTCCCTCAGCCTGGACTAGGTTCTATACTGTAAGATACATGTGACACGCCCTGGTCTCTTCAGACTGAGCATACAGAACCTAAATGTCACTGACATTTCAATCACTTCCATGCATGACAGTGCATCAGGTGGCCATAAGCAATTTAACATGTGGTTTGTGTGGCAACCTGAAGGTGTGAGTCAGGATATGGCTTCCAGACAACAGTTTGGCAAGGCCAGATGTGGGTTGAAAGATCTGTAGTACTATATACATTGCTTAAAAGATCATCAAATTACTCATACAAGATGCAGGCAGCTCATGCTGTCATGCACTTACATTTTGTCCAACATGTACAACAATCATGAAGAATGAGACGTCATTGGATGGCAGTAAAGTATTTTTGCCTAGGTATGTGCATCCAACCCAAGGAGGATCTAAGACCACAAAAAACCTCACACAACACAATGTGAATGAACATAACATATAGTACTGGTCACCGATAACTGCACAATGTACATCCCATTGATGCCACACAGACTGCAACAACAGGTACACAAGAAATCTAACTGGCACACAGGGGCACATTGTAGTCTATAAGGAGGGAAAAGATGGTGTTGAACAGAGTCAATTGTGCCAACAAAGTACTTAACTGCTCCACTGGAGAGCCATAAAGCTGTCTATACAGGTAAAGGACCTACTTAACAAGCCTCTTAAGGTCCTTTGGAGAGAAGGCAGTGGCCCTATCACCTTCTGGACGTGGCATGATTGCCTCAAATAGGTGGTACACAGCAACTCAGGTAGTGGTGTTGCTGGCAGCAGTGGTAGGAGGCAAGTGAGTGAATTTGCAAAACATTTTCGTCACATCCGCCACATATGCGGTTATCACCGCCGATGGACACAGCCATTGGGCTGCGACTGCCACAGGCAACAACATTATCCTATGGCTGTGTGTGCTGCAGTTGGAACCGCCTACTTCCCAGTCGACTTCCACTGGCGGTCGCAGGCGGGACTCAATTTCCAGTGAAGTAGGTCAGGCATCCGCCACTTTGGTGGCCTGAAATACTGTATTTTGCTTTCTAAACTGTGTCACACCTACAATATATGCATTATAGCCCCTCAAACATCCTTATTCTGTCTTGTCATGTAGGTCCTTCTACACAACCACCAGTTTAGTGTGTTGCAGGGCATTTGATGGTGGTGCATGGTCAACCAGCGACAACAGTCTTTTTGGCGGTCTGAAAATACAGTCACATTTCGAGGGGCAATTATGTAGCACAAAATTGAGTTGTGTCCACATCCATTTTGTTGACACATGTGTTAACAACCATGGGGGGCACATGTGACCTGTAGTTGTCAGCTGTGATGTGTACTGGGTGACATGTCTCTCCAGTCAGAAATACTTTGTCACATGATATTATTGGAATGCATCATGTATGTTGCTGTGGACACACTGACTAATGTTATAAATCATCTTGTCACACATAGGTACCCTGGGAGAAGGAGGATGCGACAACCTC
The DNA here is from genome assembly GCF_031143425.1 of Pleurodeles waltl. Taxonomy (NCBI): domain Eukaryota; kingdom Metazoa; phylum Chordata; class Amphibia; order Caudata; family Salamandridae; genus Pleurodeles; species Pleurodeles waltl. Next base: position 354,894,842 of record NC_090438.1, read on the forward strand.
CTGTCTTCCATCCACTGTCAGGCCTTCTGACCATGGAACAATGGCATATTACTATGTTATATCGCCCGATAGGCAAACAATAGTGGGAATATGCCATCAGTTCAAACCAGATCTGATGCCAGCTATTAGTTATCCAACCTGTGTACCACCCACTGTGCAAGTCATATCTGTGTTGCACTTCCTGGCCAGAGGGTCCTTTAAACATACCCTGTCTGCTTGTGGATCCCAAACTATGGTCAGTCTGGTGTTGAAGGATCTCCTCACAGCAATGTTGAAACACATTGACAGCTATATCAGGTTCCCCTGATGTAAGGATTTAGCCAATGTTAAGGCTGACTTTTATGGTTTTACCCACCTGCCACATGTATTGGGGGTCATTGATGGCACACATGTTGGCTTGGTGCCACAGCAGGCCACTGAACAAGTTTATTGCAACAGAAAGAACTTACATTTCATCAAAGTGCAAGTTGTCTGTTTGGCTGATTTCTACATCTCACATGTGTGCCTGTTATCCAGGATTAGCACATGATTCCTTCATAGTGCAGAACAACACCATAACCTAGCTGATATCACTACTGCACCCAGAGTGGGCCAGGCTAGTTGGTAAGTCACGTTTGTCCTGTTCATGTTTGAGCAATGTTAAGTGCTACAATCATAAAGTGAGAGACTCATTGGTTCACTTATGTCCCATTCCTTAACAGGGGACTGAGCATATCCAAACTGTCCTTGGTTGTTGAAGCCACTGAGGAATCCAACTATGCCAGGGGAAGTCTACTTCAATGAGGCCCTTTGGAGAACATGGAGGCTAATGGGGTGGGTTTTTGTGCTCCTGAGGGCCAGATTTAAGTATATGGACAGGATTGGCAAGCCCTCCTCTAGTTACCTGGGAAAAAGTGTCAGATTACTGTGGCATGCTGCATGCTCCACAACAACACCCTGCAAAGGAATATCCTGTACCTCTCAGATGGGGGGGGAGTCTGCAGTGCCACCAGGTGAGAATCCTGAAATGCCAAGTCAGGATGACAGTGGTGAAGAGGAAGCAGCAGACTTGCGAAAAGATCTCATCCACAGCTACTTCTCATGAATGTAAGTATGTCTTGTGATATCATGAATGTGAATGTGTAGTGAACTGTAGTTGTGAGAAAGTTGTCAGTTAAGTGTTTTAGATACAGCTAGGGAGGTAATACTCTGTTCTGTACTTTGTTTTCCAAATGCTTGCTATGTGACTTGTGTCATGTATGGTTTCAATCATATACTTTTTGTTTTGCTCATTCTACAGATACCTTCACCATGATATCGTCATTTGGGCCTTTCAGAGTTGTGACATTGGCAGGTATGTGATGCTTTTCTGACATACAAAGTCGACATGGATTGTTCCAGTAATGTAGGTCACAGAGTTTGGGAGTCTGAGACCTGTGCCAAGACAACTTGCATAGTATTTGGGTGAAAGGTCAGAAGTGTCCATTGGACTTGTTTTGTGTGCTGTGGTGGGCCGATTGCATCATGTGTGTCATCATTGAGGCATGAAATCTCAAGTCCTAGCTTACAGCCAGGTCATTTTTTCTTTGCATTGCCTAAACACACTTTTTGTCTGAGCTGTATCTAGCTGTAGATGTGATTCATCATTGTAGGCCACAGTGCCTATGTTGTGGCGCAGCCACTCACCTGGAAATCAGGCAGTCTGCAGGGGTGATGACTGTACTCCTGACCTCCTGAGGCACCGCTCAGGCTGCTGAATGCACCAGGAGCCCTGGCATGTGCCCCAAAAGGGAAGGGTATTTGGAAAAAGAGAGTAAGAAACACTGCACTCCTTTTCACCAGGTCCAGCCAGGTGTGGTTCTTCGAGTTATAGAGGACTATCAGTAGAGACCCTGAAAGTTGCCTTTCTGTGATGAATTACAGTATCGGTGAAGCTATGTGCTATTAGACTGTTTCACAACATTCAATAAAGCATGCACTGGTAGCCTCTTCCTAGCATTGTAACCCCCACTTTTGGCCTGTTTGTGAGTGTATGTCAGTGTGTTCTTACTGTCTCTCTTGGATCCTGCTAGCCAGGACCCCAGTGCTCATAGTGAAAACCCTATTTGTCAGTGTGTTTTGCCTGTCTCACTGGGATCCTGCTAGCCAGAACCCCAGTGCTCATAGTTTGTGGCGTGAATGTGTATACCTGTGTAGTGACTAACTGTGTCACTGAGGCTCTGCTAACCAGAACCTGAGTACTAATGGTCTCTCTGCCTTTAAATTTGTCACTATAGGCTAGTGACCACTTTTACCAATTTCAATTGGCACACTGGAACACCCTTATAATTCCCTAGCATATGCTATCTAGGTACCCAGGGTATTGGGGTTCCAGGAGATCCCTATGGACTGCAGCTTTTCTTTTGCCACCCATAGGGAGCTCAGACAAACCTTTACATAGGACTTCCACTGCAGCCAGAGTGAAATAACACACATGTTATTTCACAGCCATTTTCACTGTACTTAAGTAACTTATAAGTCACCTATATGTCTAACCTTCACTTGCTGAAGGTTAGGTGCAAAGTTACTAAGTGTGAGGGCACCCTAGCACTAGCAAAGGTGTCCCCACATAGTTCAGGGCCATTTCCCCAAACTTTGTGTCTGTAGGGACACCATTACATGAATGCACTACATATAGGTCAATACCTATATGTGGCTTCACAATGGTAACTCCGAATATGGCCATGTAACATTTCTAAGATCATGGAATTGTCTCCCCATGCCAAATCTGGTATTGGGGAGCCAATTCCATGCATCTCCAGGGCTCCATTATGATCCCCGGGTATTGCCAAACCAGCTCTCTGGGGTTTTCTCTGCAGCTACGGCTGCTGCCACCCCACAGACAGGGTTCTGCCCTCCTGGGGTCTGGGCAGTCCCAGGAAGGCAGAACAAAGAATTTCCTTTGAGAGAGGGTGTTACACCCTCTCCCTTTGGAAATAGGTGTTAAAGGCTGGGGAGGGGTAGCCTCTCCCAGCCTCTGTAAATGCTTTGAAGGGCACAGATGGTGCCCTCCTTACATAAGCCAATCTACACCGGTTTAGGGAACCCCCAGTCCCTGCTCTGGCACAAAACTGGACAAAGGAAAGTGGAGTGACCAATCCCCTGTCCATCACCACCCCAGGGATGGTGCCCAGAGCTCCTCCAGTGTGTCCCAGACCTCTGCCATCTTGGATCCAGAGGTGTGAGGGCACTCTGGGGGCCTCTGAGTGGTCACTGCCAGCAGGTGACGTCAGAGACCCCTCCTGATAGGTGCTTACCTGACTAGGTGGCCAAACCTCCTCTGAGGGCTATTTAGGGTCTCTCCAGTGGGCTTTTCCTCAGATAATGACTTGCAAGAATTCACCAGAGTTCCTCTGCACCTCTCTCTTCGACATCTGCCAAGAATCGACCACTAACTGCTTCAGGATGCCTGCAAAACTGCAACAAAGTAGCAAGAAGACTAGCAGCAACATTGCAGCACCTAATCCTGCCGGCTTTCTCAACTGTTTCCTGGTGGTGCATGCCTTGGGGGCTGCCTGCCTTCATCCTGCACTGGAAGCCACGTAGAGATCTCCTGTGGGTTGAAGGAATCTTCCCCCTGCTTCAGCATGCACCAAACTTCAGCATCACTGGTACTCTGGGACCCCTCTTGTCCTGACGAGCATGACCCCTGGAACACAGGTGTTGGACCCACATGACCGAGACTGTCCAGTGGTCCAACTGTCCAAATTTGGAGGAGGTAAGTCTTTGTCTCTTCTCTCCAGACAGTAATCCTATACACTGTGTTAACTGCAGCTACAAGGGCTTCTGTGCACATTTCCACAAAATCCTGAATGCACAGCCAAGCCTATGTCCCCAGCACTCTATCCTGCAATGCTCAGCTCTCTGAGTTGAAATCCGGAGTCCTGGGACCCTCTTTTGCAGTGTTGAGTTGACTGCTGTTTTCAGACTTCTTGAACCCGTGTTCAAGGACTTCTGTGGCAGCTATCTTCTTGTGAATGGGCTCTCTATGTTGCTGAGGGCCCCTTCTGTCTCCTCTTCCAAGGGGCGACATCCTGGACCTTCTTGGGCCCAGGCAGCGCCCTTTTTCTTCAACTGCAACTCTTGCAGCTTACAAGGCTTGTTTGTGGTTTTTTGCCAAGGAAACAGTACTGCATCTTCCAGCACTCCGTGGGACATATTCTGCACAAAGGAGAAGTTCCTAGCACCTTTTGTTGTTGCATTATCTTCAGCTTCTTCCATCCAGTGGCAGCCATTTTGCACCTTCATCCGTTGTTTAGTGGGCTCCTGCCCCCCCGGACACTTTCATGACTCTTGGACTTGGTCCCCTTCCTTTGCAGGTCCTCAGGTCCAGGAATCCGTCTTCAGTGCTTTGCAGTCTGTTGTGGTCCTTGCAAAATCCTCTATCACAACTTTAATTTGTCTCTAGGGAAATAGCAGTACTTTACTTCTATTTTCCAGGGTCTTGGGGTGGGATATCTTGGACACCTTTAGTGTTTTCTCACACTCCCAGCGACCCTCTAAACACTACACAACCTAGGGTTCCATTCGTAGTTCGCATTCCACTTTCTTAGTATATGGTTTGTGTTGCCCCTGGGCCTATTGCATCCTACTGTATTCTACAGTGTTTGCACTACTTTCTGACTGTGTTACTTACCTGATTTTGGTTTGTGTGTATATTTTGTTTATTTTACTTACCTCCTAAGGGAGTATATCCTCTGAGATATTTTGGCACAGTGTCACTAAAATAAAGTACCTTTATTTTGAGTAACTCTGAGTATTGTCTTTCTTATGATATAGTACCTATATGATATAAGTGGTATAGTAGGAGCTTTGCATGTCTCCTAGTTCAGCCTAAGCTGCTCTGCTATAGCTACATCTATCAGCCTCAGCTGCTAGAACACTATTAATCTCCTAATAAGGGATAACTGGACCTGGGTACCATAGGTACCCACTATAAGCCAGGCCAGCCTCCTACATTGGTGGTGCAGCGGTGGGATAAGTACTTGTAACTGCTTTACCACTTTGTCATTGGTGCTTTTCATAAGAAAACCATACTCTAAATACTTAAAAATATACACAGGTAACCTTAACAGTCTTACCTTCTTTTTAAAAACTTTCTAAAAAGCTTCAGAAAAGTTTGAAAACGTTTTTCTCTTTTCTTTGAAAGTTTGTAAACTTTTTTCTCTCTCCCCTAAACTCTTTCTTTCAACTATGTCTGTAGTAGAGGCCACTCCCAAAGTTGTCCAGACAACTTATGACAATTTAAACTTTAAAAGTTTGAGGGGTCTCTGTATAGAAACGAGTTTGGGGATTGGTAAGAACCCTACCAAAGATCTTCTTCTTAGCCTTCCCCTTGAAAGTGACCAGAAGCAGACTGGTCAAACCCAGGATCAGGAGGTAGAGGATGGGGGTACCCAGATAGTTTCAGTGGAGGTCACTGAGGACTCTGCGGAGGGCACTTCCAAAGACCTTTCAGTAAACAGGCCATCTAGTGAAGCTGATAGTGGGAGGGGGTCACACACTAGTAGGGCACCTTTCTCTCCAAAAGGCCAGGTAACTAGAGTTCAGGTAGTGAGAGAAGGGTCCACTTCTACCCATTCCCACATTACCTCTGTGTCAGAGAATTCCCAAGCCTCCCACCATGAGGATAACACCCTAGACAGGGAACTCAGAAAGCTGAGGTTGGAAGAGGCCAGACTGAATCTGAGACAGCAGCAGTTGGCCTTAGACAGGGAGTCTCTAGATGTAGAGAGGGAAAGACATAAGTTGGGGTTAGTTCCCCATGGTAGCAGCAGCAGTATTCTTGATAGTCATTGTTGGACCTGGCTTTTTGACAGGGACATCCCTAAACTTTTTGCCTCCTTCCTCCTATTTTTTCTGACCTGTTGTTGTTGGCTTTTGACCTCTGGGCACTTTACCACTGCTAACCAGTGCTAAAGTGCATATGCTCTCTGGGTAAATTGTACTACTGATTGGTTTATCCATGATTGACTATTTAATTTACTTGTAAGTCCCTGGTAGAGTGCACTACATGTTCCTAGGGCAGGTAGATTAAATGCTACTAGTGGGCCTGCAGCACTGGTTGTGCCACCCACCTCAGTAGCCCCTTAACCCTGTCTCAGGCCTGCCATTGCAAGGCCTGTGTGTGCAGTTTCACTGCCACTTCGACTTGGCATTTAAAAGTACTTGCCAAGCCTAGAACTCCCCTTTTACTACACATAAGTCATCCCTAATGTGTGCCCTAGGTAACCCCTAGATCAGGGTGCTGTGTAGGTAAAAGGCAGGACATGTACCTGTGTAGTTATATGTCCTGGTAGTGTGAAACTCCTAAATTCGTTTTTACACTACTGTGAGGCCTGCTCCTTTCATAGGCTAACATTGGGGCTGCCCTCATACACTGTTGAAGTGGCAGCTGCTGATCTGAAAGGAGCAGGAAGGTCATATTTAGTATGGCCAGAATGGTAATACAAAATCCTGCTGACTGGTGAAGTCGGATTTAATATTACTATTCTAGAAATGCCACTTTTAGAAAGTGAGCATTTCTTTGCACTAAAATCTTGTTGTGCCCTTCAATCCACGTCTGGCTAGGTTTAGTTGACAGCTCCTTGTGCATTCACTCAGACACACCCCAAACACAGGGTACTCAGCCTCACTTGCATACATCTGCATTTTGAATGGGTCTTCCTGGGCTGGGAGGGTGGAGGGCCTGCCCTCACACAAAGGACTGCCACACCCCCTACTGGGACTCTGGCAGACAGGATTGAGCTGAAAGGGAACTTGGTGCATTTCTTAGAGACTCTTTGAAGTCACCCCCACTTCAAAGGCACAACTTAGTATAAAACAGGGCCTCTGCCCTACCTCATCAGACACTTGCTGGAGAAGAAACCTGAACCAGAAACTACATCCTGCCAAGAAGAACTGCCTGGCTGCTCAAAGTACTCACCTGTCTGCTTTCTACAAAGGACTGCTGCCTTGCTGTTGCCCTGCTGCCTGGCTGAACTCTTGTCTGGCTGTGAAAGTGCTCTCCAAGGGCTTGGATAGAGCTTGCCTCCTGTTCCTTGAAGTCTCAGGGCCAAAAAGACTTCTCTCTTTTACTTGGACGCTCAGTGCGCCGAAAATTTAGACACACAGCTTGTTCGGCGGCGAAAAAAACGCCGCACACCGACGCTGATCGACGCGACGCTCTTGGGACGATCGAAAATCCGACGCACGGCCTCGCAAGGACAACGCCGCCCGACCTCTAGAGGAGAAATCGACGCGACGCCTGCCGTGAGATCGTAATTTCAACGCGCAGCCCCGCAGATCGACATCCGGAGGAGAAATCGACGCGACGCCTGCCGTGAGATCGTAATTTCAACGCGCAGCCCCGCAGATCGACATCCAGAGGAGAAATCGACGCGACGCCTGCCGTGAGATCGTAATTTCGACGCGCAGCCCCGCAGACCGACGCGCAGCCGGAGAACAAGCAGGAAAATCCACGCACAGACCCGGGACATCTGGTAATCCCCGCGATCCACAGAAAGAGACAGTCCGCGCGCCGGAAAACTACGCCGGCCTCCCTGCGTGGAAAATAACGACGCAAGTCCGTGTGTGCTGGGGAGAAATCGACGCACACACCCTTTTTCCGCGCACCTCTTCTCTTGTGGCCCTCTGAGGAGATTTTTCCACGCTAAACCAGGTACTTGTGCTTGAAAGAGACTTTGTTAATATTCTAAAGACTTAAGACACTTTATATCACATTTCAGTGATATCTTTACAAATTCGTATTGCAACTTTGATCATTTTGACCTGAAGATACCCAAATAAATATTATATATTTTTCTAAATACTGTGTGGTGTATTTTTGGGGTGTTATGCTATGGTGTTGTATGATTTATTGCACAAATGCTTTACACATTGCCTTCTAAGTTAAGCCTGACTGCTCGTGCCAAGCTACCGGAGGGTGAGCACAGGCTGATTTTGGATTGTGTGTGACTTACCCTGACTAGAGTGAGGGTTCTTGCTTGGACAGAGGGCAACCTGATACCAACCAAAAACCCAATTTCTAACATTGGTGATCAGCGGTGAGGATAGGACTTGTTTTTGTGCAGTGACATACAGTAACTACCTACCCACAGTTGAAGGTCAACTTGATTTTTCATCTTTTTTGGCTCTTGGTTCTCTGATGTCCTCCTGGATATACTATTGATATTTTGGACTTTGGATTTTGGTTTTTGCTGATAAGATCTTATCAAAATGGGATTGTGTACCTACTCATTCTTTGTTCGTACGGACCACCTCACTAAGGCTGACCTAAGGAAGCTTTGCAGAAAATGGGGCCTTCCTGTAGCAAGGAGATCTACTAAGGCGGAGATGCTCCATCACTACATAGTCTGGGGGGAGGAAAGATGGGCAGAGAGAGAGGCAGCAAGAAACCAAATGATTAAGTACCCCTCAGATGAGGAGGAGGACAACTCACATGAGGAGGAAGACTGCTCACATGAGGAGGAAGACTACTCAGATGAGGAAAGAGAACCAGTGGGAGATGAATGGCTCCTAGCTCTAGAGCGGTGTCTAGAAGAGCTAGATGAGCAGCTTGAAAGGGCTGAGGCAGCAAGTCTCTTAGCCCTGGAAGAAGAAAAGATTGCAGCTCAAGAGCTGAGCTGTAAAGAGCTGAAACTGGAGGCCGGAAGGGCTGAGTCCAGTTCAGATGGTGGCAGCAAAAATCTTGCATCCAGTACTGCTGAAGAAGGGCACAAGCCCAGAGATGTGGTGCTCAACTTGAAGAAGGGAGTTGACACACCCCAGGCGGTTCAAGGGTATGAGGTAGTTCCCGTTATGCACAGGGTCCCTGAGAAGGATTGGGGAACTGGCACAGGGAGTCATATTCCTACTGGGGGGAGGGACACTTTACTGACTCTAGCAGAGAGTGACAGAGAAAAGGGTTCCCCCCTGGTGGACGTCCTGGATATAGAGTGTAGAGACATCCCAGAAGAGTTTGGGTTGAGTGTCAGGGACAGACAGATACTGTCTCACCAGTCTCAGGAGGGTGAAGTAGAGTGCTTTTCCAAGGTTGAGTTACTGGGTGGTTGGGTGAAGGGTACTGTGGTTAATACATGTGAAGGGCAGAGTGATGTAATTGCTGGAGAGCATATGTCTGGTCCTTATATTCCAGAGCTACGCCAACACCAGGTGGAGTGTGAGTTCTCTGACCCCAGGGAACTTACAATGGAGGCAGACTTCTGGGTGAGTACCAGAGAGTCTGAAGAGGCATTTGGGGGTGCTTCTGAAGGGAGTGGTCTAGGTGGTTCCCAACCGAGTGTGGTGGGAAAGGATTGTAGTGTCCCAGGTAGGTCCCAGGTCCTAGAGGGTTCCATGAGGGAACACCAGGAGGGAAGCCTAGCCTGTACCGTAGGGCCACCTTTTGAGGGAAGCCCCACAGTGTCAGAAGAACTTGGGGGGGGGGTGACTGTAGCCAGCATCCCAACAGTTCTGGTGTCTGGCAGTACCCCTCATAGTGAGGGGGTGCAGAAGTCCAGACATAGGGTTGAGAGGGGGTTGCAGACCCCAGTGGAGGACCTTGAGAGTCAGGGGACAGCTCTGAGAGCAGAGCCCCCCAGGAATGACCCAGGTGAAACCGTTTCTGGTTTGGGGGAAACCCAGACTCTTCCGGATGGGCAGAGGTCGGGAGACCTGCACCAACCAGACTCTTGTGTGGCCCTTGGGGACGGTGTGTCCCTTGTGGGGGGTGAGTGTGCCCCCCAGAAAGTCCTGGCGTGCCAGGCAATTGTTCAACCTCAGAGTGCTGACTCTGGGTTGGATAACCGGGTTCAGAGGTTAAACTCTGACCTGGTGGGGGGTAGGTGTGCCCCCCAGAAAGCCCTGGCATGCCAGGCAATTGTTCAACCTTAGGGTGGTGACTCTGGGTTGGATACCCAGGTTCCGAGGTTAAACTCTGACCTGGTGGGAGGTAGGTGTGCCTCCCAAGAAGCCCTGCTGTGCCAGGCAATTGTCCAACCTCAGGGTGTTGACTCTGGGTTGGATGACCAGGTTCAGAGGTTAAACTCTGACCTGGTGGGGGGTAGGTGTGCCCCCCAGAAAGTCCTGGTGTGCCAGGCAATTGCCCAACCTCACGGTGGTGACCCTGGGTTGGGGAACCAGGCTCAGAGGTTAAACTCTGACCTGGTGGGAGGTAGGTGTGCCTCCCAGAAAGTCCTGGTGCGCCAGGCTATTGTTCAACTTCAGGGTGGTGACTCTGAGTTGAATGGCCCAGTGCAGAGGTTAAACTCTGACCTGGTGGAGGGTCAGTGTGCCCTCCAGGAAGTCCTGGCGTGCCAGGCAATTGTTCAACTTCAGGGTGGTGACTCTGAGTTGAATGGCCAAGTTCAGAGGTTAAACTCTGACCTGGTGGAGGGTCAGTGTGCCCTCCAGGAAGTCCTGGCGTGCCAGGCAATTGTTCAACTTCAGGGTGGTGACTCTGAGTTGAATGGTCAGGTGCAGAGGTTAAACTCTGACCTGGTGGGGGGGTAGGTGTGCCTCCCAGGAAGTCCTGGTTTGCCAGGCAGTGATCCAGTCTGAGGGTACAGACCCTGGGCTGGAAGACCAGGTTCAGGGTGTCCCCCCGGACCTGGAGGGAGGGGCTACTGATAACAGTGCCCCTACCATGTTGTCTTCTGAGGAGTCCACTCCTAGTTGGAGGGTGCTGGACCCCGGAAGGGAGGGCAGGGGGAGGGAAGCCTCACCCCGGGCCCTAGTCCAACCTGAAGGTACAGGCCCCAGGTTGGAGGGCCAGTTGCAGGTTAACAGCCCTGCACTGGTGGAGGAATGGTACAGGGTGACTTCTGTAAGCACCCTGACCATGTTGGACTCTGGGGGTACCGCTCCAGGAGGGAGGGTACAAAGCCCCAGAGGGGAGGACCAGGTTCAGGCTGTCATCCCTGACATGGTGGAAGGGAGAGTGGTTAAAGGGTGCCCAGCACCTGGGGCTACCGCCCCCCACTCTCCACAGCCACAGTGGTTGGAGAGCTTTGAGAGGCCTGGGGCCTGGTTCTCATCCCTGGCAGCTGTCAGTCATCACTGTGGCTTGCTGTCCGGGTGGACAGAGTTATCCCTGGGGAGGGGACAAGTGTCACACCCCAGGGGTAGAGTGGGCAACACCACTGTTTTGGTCATGGTGGTACTATCCTGCTCCTGGGATACATCTGTGAGCAAAGTAAGGTTAGGTGCTGCACAGATGGGATCCGCAGGTAAGGAGAAAGGTTCCCCATGAGTTGGCTTAGTGGGCCTGAGAGTATGGACAGAGTGATCCAATTGGAGTCAGGAAGGCGAAGAACTGGAGCATGCCCCTGCTGTTGTGGGCCTGGGTCCTTGTTCTGTCGCCTCAAACAGGGAAGTACATCAGGATAGTGATTGTTCTCCCCTGGCTTTAGGCTGGTAGGGGGTCATGTTGGACCTGGCTTTTTGACAGGGACATCCCCAAACTTTTTGCCTCCTTCCTCCTATTTTTTCTGACCTGTTGTTGTTGGCTTTTGACCTCTGGGCACTTTACCACTGCTAACCAGTGCTAAAGTGCATATGCACTCTGGGTAAATTGTACTACTGATTGGTTTATCCATGATTGACTATTTAATTTACTTGTAAGTCCCTGGTAGAGTGCACTACATGTGCCTAGGGCAGGTAGATTAAATGCTACTAGTGGGCCTGCAGCACTGGTTGTGCCACCCACCTCAGTAGCCCCTTAACCCTGTCTCAGGCCTGCCATTGCAAGGCCTGTGTGTGCTGTTTCACTGCCACTTCGACTTGGCATTTAAAAGTACTTGCCAAGCCTAGAACTCCCCTTTTACTACACATAAGTCATCCCTAATGTGTGCCCTAGGTAACCCCTAGAGCAGGGTGCTGTGTAGGTAAAAGGCAGGACATGTACCTGTGTAGTTATATGTCCTGGTAGTGTGAAACTCCTAAATTCGTTTTTACACTACTGTGAGGCCTGCTCCTTTCATAGGCTAACATTGGGGCTGCCCTCATACACTGTTGAAGTGGCAGCTGCTGATCTGAAAGGAGCAGGAAGGTCATATTTAGTATGGCCAGAATGGTAATACAAAATCCTGCTGACTGGTGAAGTCGGATTTAATATTACTATTCTAGAAATGCCACTTTTAGAAAGTGAGCATTTCTTTGCACTAAAATCTTGTTGTGCCCTTCAATCCACGTCTGGCTAGGTTTAGTTGACAGCTCCTTGTGCATTCACTCAGACACACCCCAAACACAGGGTACTCAGCCTCACTTGCATACATCTGCATTTTGAATGGGTCTTCCTGGGCTGGGAGGGTGGAGGGCCTGCCCTCACACAAAGGACTGCCACACCCCCTACTGGGACTCTGGCAGACAGGATTGAGCTGAAAGGGAACTTGGTGCATTTCTTAGAGATTCTTTGAAGTCACCCCCACTTCAAAGGCACAACTTAGTATAAAACAGGGCCTCTTCCCTACCTCATCAGACACTTGCTGGAGAAGAAACCTGAACCAGAAACTACATCCTGCCAAGAAGAACTGCCTGGCTGCTCAAAGGACTCACCTGTCTGCTTTCTACAAAGGACTGCTGCCTTGCTGTTGCCCTGCTGCCTGGCTGAACTCTTGTCTGGCTGTGAAAGTGCTCTCCAAGGGCTTGGATAGAGCTTGCCTCCTGTTCCTTGAAGTCTCAGGGCCAAAAAGACTTCTCTCTTTTACTTGGACGCTCCGTGCGCCGAAAATTTCGATGCACAGCTTGTTCGGCGGCGAAAAAAACGCCGCACACCGACGCTGATCGACGCAACGCTCTTGGGACGATCGAAAATCCGACGCACGGCCTCGCAAGGACAACGCCGTCCGACCTCTAGAGGAGAAATCGACGCGACGCCTGCCGTGAGATCGTAATTTCAACGCGCAGCCCCGCAGATCGACATCCGGAGGAGAAATCGACGCAACGCCTGCCGTGAGATCGTAATTTCAACGCGCAGCCCCGCAGATCGACATCCAGAGGAGAAATCGACGCGACGCCTGCCGTGAGATCGTAATTTCGACGCGCAGCCCCGCAGACCGACGCGCAGCCGGAGAACAAGCAGGAAAATCCACGCACAGACCCGGGACATCTGGTAATCCCCGCGATCCACAGAAAGAGACAGTCCGCGCGCCAGAAAACGACGCTGGCCTCCCCGCGTTGAAAATAACGACGCAAGTCCGTGTGTGCTGGGGAGAAATCGACGCACACACCCTTTTTCCGCGCACCTCTTCTCTTGTGGCCCTCTGAGGAGATTTTTCCACGCTATACCAGGTACTTGTGCTTGAAAGAGACTTTGTTAATGTTCTAAAGACTTAAGACAAATTCGTATTGCAACTTTGATCATTTTGACCTGAAGATACCCAGATAAATATTATATATTTTTCTAAATACTGTGTGGTGTATTTTTGGGGTGTTATGCTATGGTGTTGTATGATTTATTGCACAAATGCTTTACACATTGCCTTCTAAGTTAAGCCTGACTGCTCGTGCCAAGCTACCGGACAGTGAGCACAGGCTGATTTTGGATTGTGTGTGACTTACCCTGACTAGAGTGAGGATTCTTGCTTGGACAGAGGGCAACATGATGCCAACCAAAAACCCCATTTCTAACAGTCATCCTATTAGAGAAACAGATTCAAGAAACCTGCATAAGATTGTCCCCTCTTACAAGGAGGGGGATGACATAAACTAGTGGTTTTCTGCACTTGAGAGGGCCTGTATGGTACAGTTGGTCCCTCAAAGACAGTGGGCTGCTATCTTGTGGCTATCTTTCACTGGCAAAGGTAGAAACAGAATCCTTACTGTCAGGGAGAGTGATGCCAACAACTAAATAGTTTTGAAAGATGCACTCTTAGATCAATTTGGCTTAACCACTGAAAAATACAGGATAAAGTTCAGAGATACCAGAAAATAGTCCTCTCAAGACGGGACAGACTTTGTAGACTGTTCAGTGAAGGCCTTGGAGGGATGGTTACATGGCAGTAAGGTGACTGACTATGAAAGCCTATATAATCTAATTTTGAGAGAGCATATTTTGAATAATTGTGTGTCTGTCCACCAGTACTTGGTAGACTCAGATCTGACCTCTCCCCAAGAATTGGGAAAGAAGTCAGACAAATGGGTCAGAACAAGAGTGAGCAGAAAAGCTCGTACAGGGGGTGACAAGGATGGCAAGAAGAAAGATGGTGAAAAATCTCAGGATAAGCATGGGGATAAAAGTATAAACAAAGATAATTCTTCACATCCTAAACACTCTTCAGGGGGTGGGGATAAATCATCTTCTTCCTCTTCTTCACAGTTTACACACTCTAAAAAGCCTTGGTGCTATGTGTGTAAAAGTAAAGGCCTTTGGCCAGGGGATAGGTCCTGCCCAGGTAAAGCCCCTGAGCCTACCACCACTAATACATCAAACTCTAGTGCCCCTAGCAGTAGTGGTAATAGTGGTGGGACTGCTAGCAACAGTCAAAAAAAGGGTGTAGTTGGGTTCACTTTTGGGTCCATAATAGAAACTGGGGTAGTCCGTCCCAAGACAGTTTCTGTCACACTTGGTGGCACTGGCCTTGCCACACTGGCTGCTTGTCCCCTTACAATGGATAGGTACAGGCAGTCAGTTTTAATAAATGGTGTTGAGTCCGAGGCCTAGAGGGACACAGGTGCCAGTATTACTTTGGTGACTGAAAACCTGGTGTCTCCTGCAAAACACCTTATTGGACAACAGTACAAGATTATTGATGTCCATAACTCCACTCAGTTCCTCCCCTTAGCTATAGTCAGTTTAGTTGGGGTGGAGTTACTGGCCCAAAGCAGGTGGTGGTATCACCTAGCTTACTTGTAGATTTTCTCTTAGGTAATGACCTAGAGGCCTCAGGTTGGGCTGAAGTAGTGTAGGACCCATGCTTCCATGCTGGGTATCCCTGAGGAATTTCTTCCTCTCATTTCAGCTGAAATGAAAAAGCAAATGAGAGAAAAGGGCCTGAAATCTCAGGATCCTTCTCCAACAACAGGTAAAAGAGCATCAAAGTATCCCCTATCCACCCTGCCACTAAGGATACCAGTCCTGAAGTGGGAGAAATCTCTTCTGGGGTGGAACCTGCACCAAGGGAACCATTAGCTACCACAGCTGTACCACCTGGGGTAAAAGCACCTCTCTGTGAAATAACTAATCCTGATGTAAACGATTGCACCATTTTAGTTAACATGGACCATCACTCCAACCCTCCCAGAGAAACTTTAGTGCAGCAGCTCTGCACTACCTCAGAACGCTTAGGACAGCAGCCCTGCCTTAGTGTGGAGCTTGTAGGACAGCAGTCCTGCCCTGCTCCAACCCAAGAGAAACAGCAACCCTGTTGTCCATTACAGCCATATGGACAAACGTTTTGCCCAGCTATGGCTTTATTGAGACAGCATCCCTGTTTAGCATTCTCTTCACTTGATATAGGCCACGTGGACCAGTCCCACTGCTCTAAACCAACACATACTAATAGGAACTCTGAATTTATAACCTCACATTGTTGGTTAGCTAAAAAACTCCAAACCAAGTGGTTTACCTCCCCACAGGGAAGTAACCAAACAATGGATGATAAAGGGAGTTACCATTCTATTGCAGAGCTACTCTCCACTGATCACCACTTAGACAATAAAGAGTCAACTGGCCAAGGTTAGCCTTATTGTCCTTTGTTTGGGGGGGGGGGGATTATGTGAGAAGGTAGCCTCTTCCTAGCATTGTAACCCCCACTTTTGGCCTGTTTGTGAGTGTATGTCAGTGTGTTCTTACTGTCTCACTAGGATCCTACTAGCCAGGACCCCAGTGCTCATAGTGAAAACCCTATTTGTCAGTGTGTTTTGCCTGTCTCACTGGGATCCTGCTAGCCAGGACCACAGTGCTCATATTTGTGGCCTGAAGGTGTATACCTGTGTAGTGACTAGCTGTGTCACTGAGGCTCT
This sequence comes from Pleurodeles waltl, assembly GCF_031143425.1. NCBI lineage: Eukaryota > Metazoa > Chordata > Amphibia > Caudata > Salamandridae > Pleurodeles > Pleurodeles waltl. The sequence goes on from NC_090438.1 coordinate 354,910,802, forward strand.
GCTAACCAGACCCTGGGTACTAATGCTCTCTCTACCTTTAAAGTTGTCACTATAGGCTAGTGACCACTTTTACCAATTTCAATTGGCACACTTGAACACCCTTATAATTCCCTAGTATATGCTACCTAGGTACCCAGGGTATTGGGGTTCCAGGAGATCCCTATGGGCAGTATTTCTTTTGCCACCCATAGGGAGCTCAGACAAACCTTTACATAGGACTTCCACTGCAGCCCGAGTGAAATAAAGCACACGTTATTTCACAGTCATTTTCACTGCACCTAAGTAACATATAAGTCACCTATATGTCTAACCTTCACTTGCTGAAGGTTAGGTGCAACGTTACTAAGTGTGAGGGCACCCTAGCACTGGGCAGTCCAGTCCCAGTAAGGCAGAACAAAGAATTTCCTCTGAGAGAGGGTGTTACACCCTCTCCCTTTGGAAATAGATGTTAAAGGCTGGGGAGGGGTAGCCTCTCCCAGCCTCTGGAAATGCTTTGAAGGGCACAGATGGTGTCCTCCTTACATAAGCCAATCTACACCGGTTTAGGGAACCTCCAGTCCTTGCTCTGGCACAAAACTGGACAAAGGAAAGTGGAGTGACCAATCCCCTGTCCATCACCACCCCAGGGATGATGCCCAGAGCTCCTCCAGTGTTTCCCAGACCTCTGCCATCTTGGATCCAGAGGTGTGAGGGCACTCTGGGGGCCTCTGAGTGGCCAGTGCCAGCAGGTGACGTCAGAGACCCCTCCTGATAGGTGCTTACCTGACTAGGTGGCCAATCCTCCTCTGAGGGCTATTTAGGGTCTCTCCAGTTGGCTTTTCCTCAGATAACGACTTGCAAGAATTCACCAGAGTTCCTCTGCACCTCTGTCTTCGACTTTTGCCAAGGATTGACCGCTGACTGCTCCAGGACGCCTGCAAAACAGCAACAAAGTAGCAAGAAGTCTACCAGTGACATTGTAGCGCCTAGTCCTGCCGGCTTTCTCAACTGTTTCCTGGTGGTGCATGCTTTGGGGGCTGCCTGCCTTCATCCTGCACTGGAAGCCACGAAGAAATCTCCTGTGGGTCGACTGAATCTTCCCCCTGCTTCAGCAGGCACCAAACTTTTGTGTCACTGGTACTCTGGGACCCCTCTCATCCTGACGAGCGTGGCCCCTGGAACACAGGTGGTGGACCCAGTGACCCAGACTGTCCAGTGGTCTAACTGTCCGAATTTGGAGCAGGTAAGTCCTTGCCTCCTCTCTCCAGACAGTAATCCTGTGCACCGCATGAACTGCAGCTACAAGGGCTTCTGTGCACATTTCCATGACATTTTTCATGTTCAGCCAAGCCTATGTCCCCAGCACTCTATCCTGCAATGCTCAGCTCTCTGAGTTGATCTCCGGTATCGGGGTACCCTCTTTTGCAGTGTTGAGACCACCGCCATGTTCAGACTTCTTGAACCTGTATTCAAGGACTTCTGCTGGTGCTACCTTCTTGTGCATTAGCTCTCTATGTTGCTGAGGGTCCCCTCTGTCTCCTCTCCCAAGTGGCGACATCCTGGTCCTTTCTGGGCCCTGGCAGCACCCTTTTTCTTTAACTGCAACTCTTGCAGCTAGCAAGGCTTGTTTGTTGTATTTTGCCAAGGAAACAAAACTGCAAACTCCAGCACTCTGTGGGACATCTTCTGCATGAAGGAGAAGTTCCTAGCCCCTTTTGTTGTTGCAGAATCTTCAGCTTCTTCCATCCAGAGGCAGCAATTTTGCACCTTCATCCGTGGTTTGGTGGGCTCCTGTCCCCCCCTGGACACTTTCACGACTCTTGTACTTGGTCCCCGTCCTTTACAGGTCCTCAGGTCCAGGAATCCGTCTTCAGTGCTTTGCAGTCCGTTGTGATCTTTGCAAAATCCTCTATCACAACTTTAATGTGTTTCTGAAGAAATACCAGTACTTTACTCCTACTTTCCAGGGTCTTGGGGTGGGGTATCTTGGACACCGTTAGTGTTTTTTTACACTCCCAGCGACCCTCTACACACTACACTAGCCTAGGGGTCCATTCGTGGTTCGCATTCCACTTTCTGAGTATATGATTTGTGTTGCCCCTAGGCCTATTGCATCCTATTGTATTCTACAGTGTTTCCACTACTTTCTGACTGTTTTACTTACCTGATTTTGGTTTGTGTGCATATTTGACTTACCTCCTAATGGAGTATATCCTCTGAGATATTTTTGTCACATTGTCACTAAAATAAAGTACCTTTATTTTCAGTAACTCTGAGTATTGTCTTTCTCATGATATAGTATCTATATGATATAGGTGGTATAGTAGGAGCTTTGCATGTCTCCTAGTTCATCCTAAACTTCTCTGCTATAACTACCTCTATCAGCCTAAGCTGCTAGAACACTACTCATCTACTAATAAGGGATAACTGGACCAGGCACAAGGTGTAAGTACCATTGGTACCCACTATAAACCAGGCTAGCCTCCTACAGGTAGCAATACTCGGCAGGTACCCGGCCCTTTAGGACTGAAAGACCTCAGTGCAGAAAAGCCCAGGAGTATTGAAATGCGTGTTTATGAGACTAAGAGACTAATACAGAATGTTTTACATTTAGGAAAGCACATTTAACTCTTTGACAACCTTGGTGAAATATTCCTAATTGTTGAGTAGTAGACATATTGTAATACACGCCTCAGTCTTACTAGTGGTTCCGTTCATTCTCTGATCTTTGAGAAAGCTAGACTGAACAGCAAAACCACCCACCATCCACAGTTATACTTCCTACGCACACTTTAATACAGAAAACACAGGGAGAATGTATTCTAATTCACTACACATGGAAACGCTGTAGGCAGAAAATCATGCTATTGCCACTGCGTAAATAACCCTGGTGGTAATGGGCTTACACTGTATGCTATTTTTTTCTTTTTCAAGCTGCTTTCCATAATGGCCTTCTCTGTTATAAACATAGGCAAGCATGTATTGTAAAAGCAGTTTTAAGGTTGTTAAACATTCTCAATGGAATAAGTAAGTGCTAATAGAAATTGTCATACTGTTTAAGATGTGTTATATTATCTATTCACAATGATCAGCAAAAGACCACATAATCTTTTTACATTTCAAAAGGGGGCAGCACCATCTTATTTATTGAATTTCGTTAACACTGACAAATGTCTCCTGGATATCATGAATAAACAGTGGCACTGTGCTATTTGCTGTCCAGCCCACGCGTATTTACAATTGCAGAATGCTCATTTTTTACAGTATTTCATCTAACAATGCATCAAAATATTTTTATTAGGGAGTTCTATGCAATGAGTCCTATTAAAGAATGCTAAGGTTTGTTTATACACAGAACCATTTACTCAAACATGGAAAACATGGAACATTAAGAAAAGACAGCGTTTTCAAGCAAACCATTTCTTATTAATCTTTAAATAATATGCCAAAGGCAGTCACCAGACTTACAACTGCATTCTGTTGCCATATTTTCATAGCTGGTAGAGCTGCGGCTAATGTGCAGTGTAAATGATAACAAGGCCCCGTGTGTAGTGTGCCATCACAGCCACCTAAAAGCAAATGGAACTGGCATAAATAATTGTGCTGCAGGAAGGCTTTCTGTTGCACCTTGCCTATCACTGACAATTTACATATCTTAGGAAATCCTTTGTCAGCTTCTGTCATTTCTGCACTATTATGTGCCTTTCTGGATAATTACCAGTTAATGTGAAAAAGCAGATGGAAAAAACCTTGAAATTTCTGATAGAGAATCCTCAAACCTCTCCCCTTATCTGTGCACAGCAGCTTCCTGATTTCAAAAGAAGTTTCAAAACCTTTGTTAAAAATGTCCCTGATTCCCATTTTGAATGAACCAAATGACATTCAGCTGGAATTGTTCAGTTTTTTTACAATTAAATTCCATTACCATGAACTGTCAAAGTAAAATGGAAGGTCTCTTAACTAATGTGCTAGTTGTTTGCTTACATTTCTTGCGGTTCAGTTTGTGCGAAGTTGTGCGAAGGAAAAGAACAATCAACCCCTATCAATTTTGTGGACGTGAGTGAGCAGTTTTGGATTTTATAAAAGATTAATAGGTCTCTTTTTCAATAAACAAATTTGCTTTCCATAAACAATATCTGGTGTGACAAATGCACTTTGGGACTCAATTGAAGAGCCTTCAGATGCTTCATCTCAGTTCTATGAAGGCTGGTGTCCCTACCAGTAAATGTCAGAGCTGCGGTTACCTCCCTGAATATGACACTCTCTCACGAGATAAAGTGGTGTAACAATTCGCTTCTCTTCCATATCCAGAGGAAGGAATACCCTTTTTTTTGGCGTAGGTGCAGATGTTTGTCTTTGAATCCTTCCATATACGATTATTCTGGTACTCTCAGGGCCAATTCAAAAATGAAAATAAATGAAGGATGGACATTTATACATGTAGGTTTAGGTCTTTGTTTAAAGTAGAGGCATTCAAAGTTGTATACTTTACATGCGACCTTGTAACTTTAGGCATGGTGACAGTGGGGACAGTTTCAAGACTTGGTCAGAGCAAAGTTAAATGTCCCTGGTAGGAGAGATGACTTTCGTTAAGAAGCTGTCCCACGGGTGTCCTGTCCTGCTGATGATTTCCTGTGTCAGGTTGTCCAATGGGGGAGGGAATTAATCTGAGGTTGAAAACATCACTGTAATCACCTGGGAAAATGTGTGTGAGAAGAGGAAAGGGTAGGAGGTAAAGTATAGGTGGTGCTGGAGGAACCGTTAAGAAGAGCTGCTCTGGTTAAGGGATTATGCAGGGATCAGTGCTTAGAATGCAAGGAGGTAAGCAGAGGATGGAATGTAGCTAATGGCCAATGGATCCTGAATCAGGTGAAGGGGGTTTAAGGGGATTAGGCCTTTGTAGATGGACGGAGCTAAGAGGAAGTGACTGTGACAGCTTCCAAGCTGGAACATACCATCTGCCATAAGTGACAGCAGAGACAGTTCCTTGCAGACTTGAGGGGCTAAAGCTGGCCCTGTTTTCAATTTGAACTTTCCAAGTTTTACATTTCACTAAGCTTACAAAGTTTTTAAAAAGTGAAACTCACTGGCAAGGTGGACGACTTTTTTTTTTTTTACCATCTCCAGTTTTGATCAAACATCTGATATTCTTGAGATTCCCTAAGAATTCCATGAGTACTCCCGAAAAGTTGTGACTTATAGCCTCCATGAGTACTCAAATTAAGAACCGTTTATACATTTGAGCACACTTTGTCAAATGCAAATGACATGTTGAAGCATATTTGTAACTCTCTCGTTTCTACATATGGAAAAAAAATTCCCTGTGGAGAAATCCCTTCCTAATTTCCTTGTTTCAACCTTGAACACAGATTTACTCCTGCAATTGATAAAAGTAATCTCTGGCTTTTCTCAGAGCGGGAAACTACCAGTAAAAGTTCGGTGAATACCCATGTTTTTTTAAACCATCTTTCTTGGAGTTTCATTAACAGTACAGTGAGTAGGTCTGCATTTGCTGACCAGTCGGAAACATCTGTGCAAGCATTAACCAACATAAGCCATTGTATCTCTTTACACGTTTGAAATAATCAGGAGATACATGTTCAATATACTCCACAGCCTTACAAACAATTCAAACAAGAAGCCAACTCAATTGCAGACATATAGGGGCAGATGTAAGGGCCCCTAACCACTCTGAAACAATGTTAACACTCTATAACAGCATGTCTGTGCTCAATCCAATGTGGTGGAGTTGTCCTGTGGTTCCTGTAGGGTATCTAGCAGGCCTTTCCATTCTGCTGTGATGGGCCGCTTCTGAAGTCCACGTTCCTTCTCCTGCTTCAGTGATGTGGCTTTGGCCCTATTTCGATGAATCTCTGCTGCTCAACAATGCTCCATCCCGGACAGCATGCTGGCCTACCGGTGCATAGCAATCAGTATATGGACCATAAGCAGTGCCAAATCAACAAAACGGTTATAGAGTACCCCAGTATGTATGTGTTTATGAAGCCCTAGCATAATATGAAGGTCTGTAAAGCCCGTTATTCTGGCAAGAGTGTCTGTGACCTCCAACCAGAGGCAGCCAACCAGTGAGCAGGTTTCTTACAGCACGGGCAGTTCGATGCAGATCCAGGGAAGATCCTATGGAACCTTGCTGGGGTGCGGTATACCCTAAGCAGGATGTTGTGCTGTACATACTGAAAGCAGGCAATGTCGGAGACCTTCAACTGGCATGTTAGAGCCCTATCCCATTCTTTCTGGATCAATCCATGGCCTATGCCATCCTCCCAGGTGCTTCTAAGGGACTCTAAGGGATCCTGCAACAGGTGAGAAAAGGCCCTAGACATCCAGGTTAGCAATTGGCGGCCACCCCCCATGATGTGCATTGTTTGCATGAGGTGGTGCAGGTTGGGTCCTGTGTCAAGTATCCACAATCTACCTATTTCTGCTATCAGCTGGCCTCAGGCTAGGAAGTAACCAGACAATAGGCCCTTGTCATCCCTCATTTGGCCAAAGGGGGTGACAAATCCATTGTGGAACATATCACGAAAGTTCCCACAACGGCTGACTTCCACAGTTCCATACTCTCTCCTCAGAGCAGCTCTTTAAATGTTCAAATGTAGCTTAATCAAATCCCAGGATCATTTTGAGTCATGCCTGGGATGAGACCTAGGCTACTCTTAAAGCTATTCCGGGCGATTCGCAGCAAGCTACCTGCCTGCTGGGGGGTTCCACTGTGGGTGGAATACATCCTTCATGATCCATTGCGCATGAGGCCCGGAGGCTGGTGCTAAATCCTCTACATATCTTCCCGCCAACCAGCGGGTGGGCTACTGAAGCTGTGCCGTTAGGTAGTTGTGCTTGAAGTTCAGGGCACCAAGCCTGCATCTCTCCACTAGGGGTTGCATCTTGGCCAGGGCTATCCTACGTCTACCTTTGTTCCAGAAGAAGCCAAACAAGCTTCACATGTATTGCGCGGAAGGTGCTGCAGGGAAAGCTCACCAGGAGATTATGGAAATAATGCAATACACATGGGAGTATCACCTTCTTTGATAGAGACACTATACCCTGCAACAAGAGTGGAAGTGTACATCAGAACATGATCTGAGGGTGAAGGGAGGCAACAGCCTTTGTTAGGTTACCATAAATACGGTCTCAGGTGGTGTCATAGATGTTGATGCCCAAATAGTGGATGGTGTACGTCTCCCAGTGGAGGGAATGTGTGTCCAACATGATTCACTGTGAGGGGAATTCAGGATGGACCGGGAACACACAGGTTTTCAACCGGCTTATCCCAAGCCTAAGGCAGAACTCAGCCAGGATATTTGCTATCTCATTAAGTTCCGCCCATGTATCTATCACATATATCAGGTCATTGTCTGCATATCTCAAGACTACACGTGTCCCCCCCAGTGGTATGCCTTAGGCCTGACCCGCCTGCCTGAGTCTTGTGCCAGTGGCTTAATTGCAATGGCAAACAACAATGGAGAGAGTGGGCAGCCCTGACACGTGCCTCTACTTGCTGGGCAAGGGATGAGACACATTGTCCTATTCTCACCCTTTCCATGGGTTCTGTATATAGGAGCCTTATGAGCCGCTGCAATCTGCAATTGATGCCCCTTGCACTGAAAACATGCACTTCCAGTCCTCTGTGCTGGATGATGCCTTTTTAGGTCCAATACTCCTGCATGCCATGTAGGGCCACTGACAGGGTGCATTCTCCAGCACTCTATGAAGCCTGTAGACTTAAAGCATTGTGGACTGACCCAATATGAAACCATTGTGATCTGGTTAGACTAGATGTGGGAGCTGTTTGAGAAACCTCACAGCTATAATTTTGATCAGTATTTTTTAGTCCATACCCAGCATCGACAGGGGTCTGTATGAAGTCAACTCTAAAGGGTCCCATACTGGATTTGGAAGTGACACTAACAATGCCTCATAGAGTGTTGGGGACAATTGCCATGCAGTGAGGGCAGTGGCATGTAGCTCTAACAGATTTGTGGTCAGTTGCACTTCATATGTTTTGTAAAACTCTACAGTGACCCATCCAGTCCCAGGGTCTTACATGTGGCGGCACCCCTAAACGCCCCTCAGATTTCCTGTTCTGTAATGGGGTTATTAAAATTCTCATGCCCCACTGGCTCAGTTGTAGGCATCGAAACCATGTTTAGAAAGTCTCGGATCAGGACCCGGTGGCCCTCTGGGGTGTGGGGGGGTCATAAATTGAGCAGTAATAGGTCATGAATGCTGCATGTTTGTCATCTTGGCTAGTGCAAGCCGTGTTGGAGACAACTGTATCATGGTTAGTGGGGTAAAAGCCATCATACTATTAAGTAACCATGCCAGCAATCAGCCTGGTGTACCCCCCTCAACATGTGTCCTGACCTAGTATGCCCTGTAGTCGAGGTTCGCAGTGATTCTATAAGGTGGAAATGTCATTCCCTTTGTTCAGACAAAATGGACTGCTCAGCAGGGTAATCTTGCACAGAGTTCTCCAGCGTGCCTAATGATGCCTCCACTAGTACCAGTTTGCAATGGAGGGCAGCTTGCATGACCACCACGGAATGCATGCAGTGCCCCTGAATATCCACCTTCATCGCCTCCCTCTCTGTCAGTCTAGTAGTAAGAATGCTCCATTTGTCCACTGAGTAATTTGATATGGTGGAGTTGGTCGATTCTTAGAACACTGGATCTTCAAACGCTGTGGGCTCTAATTGTCAAGTCAGTACTGGAGCAAGTTGCATCCCCCACGTTAGGCGAAGCAGTTGTGGTTTTCCCTGGGTACTCGTCATCTGTATCTGGTTGGCATGGTGACAGGGAATGAAGTCAAGTTACCCTCATAGCTTATGTGGTAAAGAGTAATAGGAGTATTCCCTAGTGTTTGGATGTATCACACACTAGCTATCTACATTAGGACAGGTAAGTCACAGCTGCCACCACAGGGGAGGCTAGCAGAGGGGGATGCTACGGTCTAAGTGCAGGTTCAGTACACAATTAAAATCCCCTCCTATAATCCAGGGTAAGTGGGCCTATTTACTCAATATGGTTGAGAGACCTGCAATAAACTGCTGTTGCGCCACATCTGGAACATAAATGCTCCCTAGTAGCACCGGCCGGCCATCTAGCTGTCCCTTCACGAGGCCATAACTCTCATCCAGGTCTGCTTCGGCCATTGTACTCTTAAAGGGTGTGGAACGCCTAACCCATATGTGGCCCCCCAAGCATAACCAGAGTATGTGGTGCTGTGACACTGGCCCCTTCATAACTTTTGTAAACGTATTTCTTGGGTATTTGCATTTCTTGAAGGAATACTATCTTGGTATCCCTTCTCTTAAGGTTCTGTTGTACTGCATATCTCTTATGCACTGCCCCATCCCTCAGACCTTCCATGTTAGAAAACTTAATCAAGACATCTATTAACCATAGTCTAGGGGGAAAAGGAAGACAGGGGGGGGGCAGTTGGTGCATCTGTGAGGTGCGCTGATGCAGAGGGTAGTCTTTGCACATGGCTATCTCTCAACATGCTACATGGCTTGAGATAAGCTAAGATCTGAACTCCCAATCTGAGGGCAGCACAGTAACATCTTGCAGCCCAAACAAGTACCTCACATTCCCTCTCATGTAGACCTCCAGTCTGGATGCCACAATGTGCAGTAGGTCACTGGAGAATGAGGAAGGTGGCAAACCTGTAATGGCTAGTTGCATGTAGTTTGCATGTAGACGTGAACGTATCAGGCAAAGGGAGGGAAAGACCCTTTTTAAATCAATCTCTGTTTCAGTGTAGGAAGACTCCTGAGAAACCCTCACTGAGCCTGCCATTCTTTGAGTACCCCAGTATGGTGATTCAGGTTCAATGGAATCCCCAAGGGGAGAAAAGGAGTTCAGACATCTTTAGGCAATGTATGACACCACATGCATCTTTCATCCCAGCGACCTCACCCTGTGACCCATGGAACCCTGTTTACATTCAGGTAATGTCATCCACCTTCTGTGGCGTAACAGTATGGAGATTATCTGAGGCCATACTCTAATCAGATTGACTCAATCCCATCTCAGTTGTTGTCCCTTCGAGGTCATCCAGTGGTGGAGATCACCTCCACCCATGTTAGTGGCTGTTGAAAGCACCTGTATCACATGTGTGGGCCGGAGCGCAGGCTCTGGACATCACTGCGCCTCTCCTCTCATGGTGGTGTTGCTTCCACCCTTGGCACATTTCTGCTGGTCGCCTACATGATCTCAGTGAGTTTGGTTTCACAGTCTCATAGTTGCACTGTTGCACCCAGTCCCTGACGTCCACATGCTCAGTGAAAAAATAGCTGGATTGATTCACTATAACCTTCAGTTTGGCTAGAAGCAGCAAGGAATAAAGGAGGCCAGCCAACCATAGTTTCTTTTTTACCCCAGGAACAAATCTCTGAGTTGTTGGACAGCTATGGTGTAATATGGGATGAGGAACATATGTGCATTGTCATAAGGGGGAGGTCCAGTGATGCAAGTTGCCTGCAGTATGGTTTCCTTGTCCCCAAAGTTCACCAACCTGGCCACCACGGGCCTCAGTGGCCCAACATTGCAGCAGTCACCTTATCGGCACCTGGTGGGCTCACCCCACCAATTAGAAAGATGACAGTCTTGGATAGCCATGCCTCAAAGAAATAATTAAGTCTGATCCTTCTGTGCTTTCTGGAAACCCAATGATGCATATGTTGTTGTGGTGAGATCACCCTTCCAAAATTGAAATAACTATAACAGGTACATTTCTACAATTTTGTACGTTTAAAATGTGAGTCTAACTATAACATCCCTGTAACCTTTAGTTTCTTAAGTGAATTTCTTTAAAAAAAAAAAAAAAAACTATTTCCTAACTATAACATCCCTGAAACCTTTATATTTTTAAGAGAATTTCTATTGCTTTTTTAATGTAATGTAATTTTAATTACTATCTGTTAATCCAACCCATGCCACGCTCGGCCTTCAGCTGTGCGTGGCAGGGCTTAGCTGCAAGGCCTGCAGGCATCCCCCTATAACCAATGCAAAAAGAACAAGTGGCCATCCAACCCCACGCCATGCACAGCCTTTGTCCATGTGCATGGAGGGTTGGCAACAGGGCCTGGCCGCCAGCCAGGCCCTTCAGTGTCCATCTCCCTATAACCACCAAACCCTACACCATGTACGGCCTTCAGCTGTGGGCAGTGGTGTTTTGTAACAGGGCCTGGCCTGGGGCCAACACCCTATAGCCTCTCATCCACTCCATCTGATAACATTTCAAGGTACAAATGCAGAGAAAAAACACTTGCATTTCCTTCACCATGCACAAGCAAATAAGATGATGAATACTTTAATGAAATGGGGCTTCAACATGGGACCCTGCTTTGTTTATATCTGTAAATGCTTCCTGTTGAGGTTTAATTTCTGTGAAATGGGGATTGTGTCAGAATGGAAGAAGAAGAAAAGGCCAGCATTTTGTGCAGGATGTCTACCCAACTGGAGTACTTTCTACTGGCTAATTAAGAAGTCCTAACTTGTTGAGTACATGTATACTGAATGTCCTACACTACAGCTGCCTAAATGTCTCCAGTGACCTTGTGTTTGTGTAACCTTGTTAATTTGAGTGTTCCTCGAGCATCTCTGTCAGATAACTTTACAAGGTGGGAGTGCAGTGAAAACAGAGTTATATGATTTGTACTTTACAAAAGTAAGTGCTCCTTTGTTTATTGCAAGGGACAGCAGGGGAAGCGTCAAGGCACCCATGATCCCAGTCGGCTCCCTGCCTCTTATGGGAGCCTGCCTTGCACCCACACACAGGGAGTTGCTGTAAAAGCAGCTCTCTGCATGCAGGAGCAATAGTTTCATCTCTTTCCCTGCTCGCATGACAGTGGCCAGAGAAAGGGATGAAAACTCTGCTCCCACCAGCGGAGTAGTTTTAAAGCTCTCACTTGCTGGGAGTGGATTTATGTTTGCTTTTTCTTAACAGAAGCTGTGACAGTTGGGCACCTCAGGAGGTAGCAAGAACCAGGCCTAGCGGTGATGGTCTTCAGGACCATACATGTCTACAGGGGTGGGCCATGTGCTCCCCCTTCTCCCTTCTGCACAGGGAAGGCCCTGGGTAGCTGGTGGTCCCCGGGGTCATATATGACCCGGGAGTGGAGTCATGTGGCCCCTTCCTGTTTTAAAAAGTGAATTTTCCCTGGGGAGGTGGTGGTCCCTGGGCCTGGAGGAGGCGCGCATGGCCCCTGCATTATTTTAGTTTATTGACCTGAGGTGGTTGTCCCTTTGGCTCATTGCGTCTATGTCCCCCCCCTTGCATAATTTTGTTATTGTGGCCCTTGGGAGGTGGTGGTCCCCGTGGCCAGGGGGGTCCACATGCCCCAGCATTTGTCTTTGTTCTTGCACGGGGGAGGTGGTAATCCTCAGAGCCAATAAGGTGCTTCGCAGGACCCCCTACACATATTTTAAAATTAGCCCCTGGAAGTTGGTGGTCCCTAGGGCTGGGGGGGATTCCACAGGACCCCGCTACATATTTTAAAATTAGCCCATGGGAGGAGGTGGCCCCCAGGGCCGGTGGGTGGGGGTCCACATGCCCCTGCATAGCTTTTACATGTAGCCTCAGGGAGGTGGTGGTCTTTGGGGCTTTTACTAGCCCTAGGAGGGGGGTTCATGCCCCTTCCTTAACAATAAAAATATGTACGCCCCAGGAGCTTGGCCACCTGGGGGCAAAATTAAAAGCAAGCGTAAGAGACCATGCTTGCTTTTTTTAAAAACAAAATTATTGGGGAAGTAGCGAATATTCATGAATTTAGCCGTGGATTTAAAAAAACTGATTTCTTTCCCTGGCAGGGTCTGTACCAAGACTAAGGGGTTAAGGTAAACATACAGTGCTCCCTTTTCTTTTTTTTACATTTGTTTTTGAGACTTGGCAGAAGCTGAGTCTCAAAATGTCTGTCAACACTTCCTGGTTGAAGTGTTGGGAGCCAATCAGATCTCTGCACAAAATTGGGAGGATTTACAAAGTGTTGGTGCCTCTAGATATTTAAATTTGGGTTTCCTTTAATTTCTCTATAACTACTAAATTGATCTACACCAAATAACAAAATGGCTTCTTTCTGGACCAAGAGCTACCTTTCTGCCAAATTTGGTGTAATTCCATTTGGGCTGTAGTCATGTTCAAAATCCCTATGAGAATTAACATAGGAAACACACTTTTTTTGCCCCCCCCTCCCCCTTTTTATAGGTCCCGCTTTACTGATCACCGCAAAACTTTCTGTGCACAGCAAGACCCTTGGACACACGTTTTGTGGAAAGTTTTGTCAAGATTTGTAAAACAGCTCCAAAGATATAGCCATGTCACTGGAAAGTAGATTTTAACTATAACTACCTACTGGTGACTGCTAGCAAGTAATAAGTGTGCATGCTGTTTTATATATAAATATATATATGCATACATAAATATATATTGAAAAGGAGACCCAGCACATCAAAGTGTCCATTGATAGCCACAAAATTATCACATTTCTTCAAAAATCACATAATTCTTATGAAAACGTTTTGTTCTTTATTTATCCACAATGACAATATCTAATCCATCATAGCCAACGCGTTTCGTCCTCATGGACTTCTTCAGGGCTATAAAAAATATACAAATACATAAAATATCACTTAATATAATATTCTATATACATTCTCCACCCATATTAAATATAAAATGTTGTGATAAAATTAAAATCATCAATAATCACCATCATGGTAATTTTTTATTTTATTAAAGAAATTAAACTAATGACTTAACTTATAGAAAAATATAAATAGAGGGAAAAAGGCTAAAATATTTTTTTTTAATTAAATTTTTTTAATTAATTGCAATAATTTCCAACATTGTCAGTTTTTTATTTATTTCTTCATTTCCTTCACTTCCTCCAAAACTACCTATGTCATCTTATTATGTATTTTATTTTATTTTAAACTCTTCATTTTTATATATTTTATATCACTGTTACATGATTTAAAGTGAGGTTTTCTATAACTCCGTTAGGTAGAAGTGTCTAGTATGAGTATTAAAATGATGTATAAAAATACAATCGACGTCTTAGTGATATGTGGCCTGATGACTTTTGGCAGTGGAGCAGGTTACAGGTATTAACCGTGAGGTATGGACTGGTGTCCAGCCTGTTGACAGTAGTACCTGGAAAGAATTTATGGAACTCACGGTGATGGCCCTCTGAATGTGGTAACTGCCCTGTGCCCACTACTGTTACTAGAAACCTAGGCATCTTGTTTGACGGACATCTGTCTTTTAAAAAACAGATTAATCATGTGGTAAACATCAGTTTATGGTCAATTAAAATGCTCAGAAAAATCTTCCCCTATCTGTTACATGAATGGAGAGTATCTGCTATCCTGGCATTGGTTATGTCCAAGATAGACTACTGTAATGCACTGTTCCTTAATCTGGATAAGGGGCTGATAAAAAGGCTCCAATTAGTTCAGAATTCCGCTGTCAGAGCGGTTCTTAATCTCCCACGATGTATATCAGTTAGAGAGAGTCTTAGGAAATTACATTGGTTACAAGTGGCGCAGCGTATCCAGTTTAAGTCGCTCTGCCTTACTTTTAAGGCAGTTCATGGAATAGGGCCACGGTACCTGACTTCCAGACTCCTCCTGCATGTACCTAAAAGAAGCTTGAGGTCTTCCCAAGCTCACTTGATTCAGGTCCCTCGCACACATAAAGCCAAATGGGGAGACAAAGCTTTTACAGTAGCTGCAGCCAGAGGATGGAACTCTCTCCCACAGAATATTAGGCAAGAATCAGGTTATATGACATTTAGGAAAATGGTGAAAACTTGGCTCTTTCCTCGTTAATTTTTTGATACATCAAGATCAGGGTCTTTGATTTAGTTTGTTTCAGTTTCTTCTATTGGATGTTTTTCTATCTTCATTATTTCTGTTATTTTTCTTATCCTCTGTCTATTTTTTACTACGTGCTTTCTTCCCAGCGCTTCAATGCTCTCTGAGTAGGAACGCGCTTTATAAATCTCGAATTACATTACATTACATTACCTCTACTATTACACTGACTGCCTGGGTCATAATGACCCCCTTAGTACCCAAACTATATGAAAATACCTATTTCTTAGCACCTGAAATTCTGATTGCAATTACAAATTCAACCTAAATGCACTGATAATTCTTCACCCAGATTCAATCCTCCTGGGTGAAGAGTTCTATATTTGATAATGAGTTTAGATTCAATCTCCTTAATTCCTGCTCCCTATTTCCTCTTGTCAAATGGATAGGGATAGTCTCCAAGACACAGAACTTTAACAAATTGGTTTTTATGATGGTGGAAAGCAAAATGTCTAGCAATTGGATTCTGTTTATCTCCATTTATTATAGCTCTCATGTGTTCAAGCACTCGTTTTTTAGCTTTATTGATTGTGCTGCCAATGTAATATTTTTCACATGGACAGCCTAATGCATAAATACTGAATTCTGTGTTACAAGTCAGATGTTTTTTAATCATATATGGTCTGGTTTGTTTTGATAACTGTATTTCATGTCAACCACTAGTATATTTACAAGCTTTGTATGAACCACATGTGAAAAAGCCTTGTATGGATGTTTTTTTGTGTGGATTGTTCTAAGCTCTCACAAAGTTTATCCTTCAATAAGGTGAATCTTCTGAAGGTCATCTGCGGTTTCTCTACAATAAACTTAACTAGGTGTTCTTCAGTTCTTAATGTATCCCAATACTTGTTTAAACCACGTCTCACATCCCAAGCTTGGTTGTGAAAAGTTGTAATAAACCTTACAGATTGAATCTCATTACTTTTTTCTTTTTCTTGTGAAGTCAACAGTTTTTCTTGATCAATTGTCATGACCTTATTGCATGCACTCTCACTAACTTTTCAAAAGTAACCTCTCTCAAGAAATCTATTCCTCATAATCTCTATTTCATGTAAAAAATCAGTCTCCGCACTACAATTCCTTTTGGCTCTGAGCAATTCCCCATATGGAATACTCTGTATGAGGTTCTTAGGATGACAACTCTTCGCATGAAGTAGACTATTTCCTGCTGTTTTTTCACAAAACAGAGAGCTTACCAACTCTGAACCTTGGACTTCCAACCTTAAGTCTAGAAACGAAATGTTTGATGTATGTATATGAGCTGTAAATTTCAAATTCAATTGATTGTCATTCAGTTGCTTAACAAAGTTGGAAGGCTCAATCTCACTACCTTTCCAAATGCAGAAAATATTGTCAATATAGTGAACCCACAGGAAGGCGTGTTTGCCAAACTGATGGATGTTATACACTATCTACTCCTGCCACCAGCCCAAGAAAAGACCTGCATAGCTGGGGGCGAAGCAAGTGCCCATCGCCGTCCCCTGTGTCTGCCCATAGACCTCCCTGTCAAAAATGAAGAAATTATTGGTCAAACAGGCATGAATCATTTTTAGGAGCATGTCAGTATGCTGTAAAAATTATATTGATCTAGCTCCTAAAAAATGTTTACTCACTTTTGTACTGAAATCATGAGGTATACAGGTGTATAGGCTTTCAACATCTAAACAAAGTAATAAATACTGTTTCTCCCATACAACACCATTAATTCTTCTTAAGAAATCACTTGTCTCATTAATATTAGATGGCAGGGATTGTACAAATGGTTGAAGAAAAAAATCCACATATGTTGAAGTATTTTCTAACGTACTGTCTCTAGAGGAGACAATGGGTCGACAAGGTAGATTTTTATGCACTTTCGGTAGTAATATAGAACAAGAAATTTAGGAAAATCACATTTCAGAAGAAGATATTCATCTTTCAAGATTAATCCCTCATCCTTCCAAGAACTTAACTTGTCTAAGTATTTCTTGTTTGCTATTGAAGAATTCTGTTTTGTTGTCACCTCATACTGATTAGTATCATTGAGTTGTCTTAACCCATCATGAAGATATTTTTCTATGGCCAAATCACTACATTACCTCCTTTGTCCGATTGTTATATAACAATGTTCTTATTACTTTTTAACTCTTTAATAGCTTCTAGTTGTTTCCTCTGTGAATCCACACGCCCACATTTCCTTTTATTCTCAGTTCTGTGAAATTCCTTTCCATGCACTTTTCAAATGTATCAATGGGTCCTTTCATTAATTGGGGACAAAAAGTAGATTTAGGCTTAAAAGCACCTGTTGACCCACAATCAAGATTCAATTCCATACCCTCATTGACTAAATTAGTAATGGAATTATCTACCCAACTACTATCTCCAATTAATTCCCTATTTGTTTGGAGGACTTCTATATTGCCTATTTGCAAATTTGAGGGATTACTTCTAATTTTTACTTTCTCCTTTAATGACCTTGTTGCATGCCAATACCTCAATTTTAATTTCCTAATGAAATGAAATAAGTCAACTCTACTTGATGGATAATCAAAAACTGCTGTAGGACAAAAGGACAGTCCTAAAGATAGAACCTCCTCCTGTGTTTTAGTAAGAACAATGTTTGATAAGTTTACCACTGTCTTATTGTTCACTGATTTGATGCTGTTTGTCCCCTCGTGAGAATTCCCATGGAACTTTCGATATCTCTTTGTCTCATTCCGTCTCCTTTGTTGCCTCCTTTGTATCCTCTTCCACGCCCTCTGTAACCTTGTGCACCTCTGCCTCTTTGGGCGTTTATTCTCCCTTGTGCCACTAGGTTGAACTCCTTTACAATTTTGGATTTTACTCCTTCTGCTTCCGACTGATTAGATACATCACTCTCACTGTTGTCACTTCCCATTAATTCCTCTTGAGTTCTTTTCTCACTTACTATTTGATGTGGTAATTCTATGACTGTAGTGTTTGAAAGAGATAATTGTTCTCCATATCCTTTCTCCCTTATGTTACTTCTTAAATGGTCAAATTGCGTCCAAAAGTCAATATTTGGCCTTTTTTCGTAGTCAACCTCATCTCTATGAAATTTTCTTTGTTTCTTTTCCATAATTTCTCCCTCCAGTTTCTCCAAATGAATATTCAATTTTTCCATTTCTTTATCAGATTCTTCAACACTACATTTTTCTTTCAATGTTTCCATGCAATTATCCATTTGTTGTGATGATCTTTCCACATCTCTCCTAGCATATTTAATTAATATTTTCTGCATCACAATTGAGAAGTTATGATTGTTAACTGCCCATTCTTCAATCATATCTGGATCAGGATTGGCTAAAGTTGGTAAATTAAAAATCCTTAATCCCCTCGGTATTCTATCTCAGTCCACATACTTTTGTAATGTGGTGGCTTCCCACCATTTAGCTTGATCACATTTGGAAATTTTCAACAAATTTTCCCAAAGTTGACTTTTAACTAATTCTTCATTTTGACTTCCTAGAGCATCAGAGCCAGCATGTTTGCCTGCTGAATATGCAAATAGTTTTTCAGCTGCTTCCTTTCTTTTAGTTTCTCTTTTTGCTGCCATTATGCTCCTTACTGCAATACCAAGTTTTTAGTTCATTATAAACTCGTACCCTGTAGTATCTGACGTTTTTACCATATTATTGATAAAAGTATCATATGGCTGATATGTTTTTCAAAATTGTGAGAAAATGTGTTTGTCTTTCATTTATGTCAGTTATCACATTTAAGTTAATTTTATAAACGCCATTGAAGAAGAAATTATTTAGATTCACCTGAACACGTAAGCAAGAAGCGAAGGCTCCAAAACATAAATACTTCTGTGCCTTACAATCCACATCTGGCTAGGTTAGTTCATAGCTCCTTTGCACATTTCACTCAGACCCTAATGTGGTGCACTGATATCCGGCAGGCAAGTGGTCACTGCACTCGCAGACACCCCCCTTGGGTCCAAACCTTTCTCCACCATTCAACCAGTTCCTACTACTCCGCCCTCTCACAAGCTGGAGATGGTACCACGCTTTCCTCGGATACTAGGCCAATTGCAGCTGTAATTATACTTATTTAAGATCCTGGGGCAGAGGTGGAGGAAGCAAAGAGATAAGGGCTGATCTGAAAATAGTTGACAAATGGAGACCTGGCCACCACTCGGGGAGTTCACTCAGGGGTCTCTGCACCATGCCTTCTGATGTGGGCCCTGGTCTGCCAAGCACAGCTCAGGGTCACTCTGGGACACACTGTTCACAATGGTACCAAGCCAGGTGCTCCAATATACAAATAGCTACCAAATCCATACCTCCCTGGTAGGGGGCACAACGTCTGGGGCATGATGACTTGAGACACCCCGGACAGTCCTGGTTGCACACATGAAGAGTTACCAAATCTGCACCTCCCTGGAAAGAGGCACATCTAGTGCACGATGACTTGAGTGACACCAGTCAATACTTGAAACACAGGAAAGGTTACTAATGCTGTTCTTCCCTGGAATGAGGCACAATGTCTGGTACGCATGTCATGAGTCACACCGGACAATTCCAGAAATGCATGAAAAGTTACTAGTGCCGTACCTCCCTGGAATGACGCACAATATCTGGTGCCCGATGACTCGAGTCGCACCAGACATATCCGATCACACATGGAAAGTTACCAATGTTTTACCTCCCTGGAATGAGGCACAATATCTGGTGCGCAATGATTTGAGTCGCACCAGACAAATCCACTCATACACAGAAAGTTACCAATGCTGTACCTTCCTGAAATGAGGCACAACGTCCGGTGCACGATGGCTTGAGTCACACCAGATAAATCTGACCACCCATGGAAAGTTACAAATGGCATAGCTCCCTGGAATGAGATACAACATCTGGTGCCCGATGACTTGAGTCGCACCAAACAAATCTGGTCACACACACAGAGATGCAAGTTCAGCGTGCCGCACGAGGTAGAATGCAACACTGCTCAGGGTACACCCCCACCTCTGAGGGTTGAAACCAGTGAATTGGACACCACACTCAATGAGCATGCAATTGTGTGTTGGACGAGAGAAATGTGGCACGCTCGACAAAGGCAGGCCATGTGGGGTCCCACAACTGGTGGATCCACACCCTACCAATCAGACGCTTATGCATGTCATGGTCCCACGATGATGGGCCACACTCTTTGAATGCGTGCAGCACTTTGAAAGCTCTTCATCAGGTAAAACCAGCCTCCAGGTGCAATACTTAGTTCCACGCCTGCACTGTTGCTACCAGCTGATGTCCAGCAGACAATGTACGCACTTACGAGGGCACCGCTTTCCAGATGACACAGGTAGAAAATGTAGGTCCCTCACGGGAGGTCTGTGATGTCCCTGAGACCTCCACAAAAGAACAGGGGGCAAGCCAAGAAACCCATGGAGAGCATACTTCAGAGTGCCATACAGCAGCAACCAGTTTGGCCAGACTAGTCAAAATGCAGGAATGGTGCACAATACCGTCCTAGGGCAGTAATTACTCCTTGTGCACAACATTTTCTTCTGCCATTGTGCACCACATTACTGCAAGTGTATCTCTACTTTGCTGTAGTGGGGCACCAGTAAATATACTGTAGTGTTCCTTTGAAGTTGGGGGAGGTTCAGAGGGTTCCCCTTTGAACCACAGTTGTCTCCCCTAAATGCCATGCCTGCCATGGGACTGTGGAATGCAGATCTTAATCTTTAGTGGGGCCATGATCTGGCTCCAAGAGGCCAAGTATCGGAACTTCTCTCTCCAGTCTATCCAGTCAGGCCCACAAATGGCAGAGGTCTTCGTTCCTCTTGTGTGCCCAAGTTTTATAGCTAGTGCTGGGGAATGTACATCTCCTCCACCCCCAGTGTAGACTCAAGTTGAAATAAAAGGCACACAAAAGCATTTTAGGGAAGACAAATGTCCACTATCCAGAAGAGATATTTCTCCATGATTATTGACAAAACCACCTTTACCATAGAAAGGGGGTTGTCAAGACAAATCCACTGATGGTAAACAACATGAGGCTGCTCTGCTGCAATCCACTGTTCCAGCTAGGTGTAATTGTAACACTTCTCCCATGTTAACTTACGGGCAGAGCAGCTCTCCTATGCATTGAAGAAATACATGGGTATTCTTTACTCTTTGGGCATATGTGCCCTTGCACACATAGAAAGGACAAAAGCAATCAGGCTTAACTTAGAGGCAATGTGTATAGCATTTTTGCAGCACTCAAACAGTATAAAGTGAAAACACAACACAAAAAATATGCCACACCAATTTAGAAAAATAAAGTAAAATCGAATAAATAATTTGACACCATAACAAAAGTAGAATCAGTAGAACTAAAGTTATGAATTTTTAAAATTGAAAGTGAAAACTAGCACCTAAAGATCAAAGCGCCAACCGCGGATGTGTCTGAGAAGGCAAAGATCTGCAGGGCAAGCCAGCTGGTGGAGTCCACGGAGGAGGAGGCGTCATTATCGGGGGTCTGTTGGATTAGGTCACTGTGAAGATTCCTACTTCAAACTTAAAGCCTGATATAGAGTTTGGTGGAGGGGGTTCCTTCATCACAACTGTGACAGATATCCGATCCACTGTATTACAATTCCATTATAGCCTATAGAACCTGTAATATGGTGGATGGGATATCTGTCACATTTGTGGAGGAGTGACCCCTCCGCCAAACTCTAAATCAGTGCCTGAGTCTCTCTTTTAAAGTAAAAAACCTCCAGCGTGACAAACTGTATATCTGACGAGAGCTCCATGAGGCCAGACTCCCCTTTTGTGAGGAACCGCTGAACAGGATTGCTTCTGCAGAGAAAACCTAGTGGGAGCTGCCGCAAAAGCAGGCCAACCAGCGATGCACCCTCAGCAGACTGATGAGCAGGTAGGTCCTAGTCTCCTGTTGGTTTCCACAGCAATTTTTCAGGATTTATTTTTTAATTCACAGTTTTTGGATTTGGAATCGATGGACAGCGTTAGCAACACTTCCATGTGTCAAGGGTTGGAGGAGCACCACTTAAAGGGTCAAGACATACTCAGGGATAACTCAGGCAGGGTCCATGTGCGGGTTCAAGAAAGTTGGAGCCTTTTTTGTCAGTGAGGCTCTGTTTAGGAGGTCAGCCAACTAGCCCTTAGAGTCACTCTAGAAGTTGTGGGTTCTAAATTAATTACAGGGCTCAAGCAGTAGGGCAGACCTCATGGGTGCAAAGCAGGGTTCAGACAGTAGAGTAGTCCTTCTTGGTGCAGCAAAGTAGAATTCTTAAGTACACAGCAAGCCACAGCAGCAGGCAGTTCTCTGAGGGCCCTTCCACAGAAACAGAAAGTGAATTGAAGAGTGGGTATGAGGGTCCCCTTTTCATAATTGGTGCTTTGAAGTGAGAGAAACTTCTAGAGACTTTCCCTCACAGACATGCCTTTCTTGTTCTGGCTCTAGCCTCACTGCATCCACAAAAGGTTGTGTGTGTGAGGCAGAGCCTATTGAAGTGCAAGTGAGGCGGCTCACAGCTCCGCCCCATTTTTCCTGAGATGGCCCATCCAGGTACACCTAATCGCTCTATTGTGTGGCTGTCTGGGAGGAATATACAAAGGCCAAC
Source organism: Pleurodeles waltl (assembly GCF_031143425.1). Classification (NCBI taxonomy): domain Eukaryota; kingdom Metazoa; phylum Chordata; class Amphibia; order Caudata; family Salamandridae; genus Pleurodeles; species Pleurodeles waltl. The sequence continues at coordinate 354,933,252 of NC_090438.1, forward strand.
TGCCACTCATACCTAGTTATGTGACCCAGGAACAGGCTGTAGGCAACCAATGGTTAGGGCACAAAAAACCAAACTTTCTAAAAGTGGCATTTTCAAAATTTGTGACTTAAAATCCAACTTCACCATTAACAATGATTTAATATTACAATTCCCCAGACACCAACATGACTTTCCTACCCGTCACATTCAAAGGTTAACACTTATTACATTTAATAAGGAAACCTAAAATTATCCTACAGGAGAAGTAGGTCTCACAGTAATGAAAAATGAATATGTGATTTTTTTTCTCTACCAGGATATTCAAAACTTAAAAGCCCATCTCCAATTTTTTAAATACAATGCACTGTGCTCTGTGGGCTGCTAAGGGCTTACCGTAGGGGTAACATATGTATGAAAAAGGGAGTTATAGGCTTGTCAAAGGAGTCATTTTACCAAGTTGAATTGGCAGTTTAGAACTGCTGACACACTGCAATGGCAGGCCTGGAACATGTTTTTAAAGGGCTACCTAAGGTAGGTGATACAACAAGTGCTGCAAGCCACTAGTAGCTTTTAATTTGCAGGCCCTGACCATATGGTATACCCCTTTAAAAGGGAAGTGAATCAAATATACCAATCAGATGTATGCCAATTTTACTGTGTTTAAGGGTTTGAGCAAAACACTTTAGCACTGGTTGGCAGTGGTAAAGTTTATAGATTCCTATGACCAACAAAATCAAAGTCAGAAATATAGGAGTGTAGGCAAAATGTTTGTAGGAAGTCCTGCCTAAGGCTGACTGATCTAACGGTTACTCTATTCACATTTGTAGCAGTACCTGTGCACTACTGCAAACAATCAGAGTTCCCCTCTCTACCTATATCCAACATGGTATTTCTTCCCCTGTGCAGTACTCCTGCGCCCAGCTTAGAGGTCTGGCAATGGAAATGAGCAACCCTTCCTCTGTGCTCACTTAAAGCATGTTCTGGGGCAGCTCCTCTCCCACTGGAAGTGTGGCTTACTGACTATAGAGACAAAGATGGGGGCAAGGCCAGATGTTAGTTACATCTACCTGTGACAAAGTAGGCCTCTTTGATGTTAATTACATTCTTGGGCACTGCTCAACTGGTCAACCTGTCAACCTGTCAGAGTAACAGGACACCTCCACACATTCAAGGCATTAGTCTGAGTGCTGGGAGGACGTTCACACCTCTTAAAAGGAGCTCCTGGGTGACATTTGAAGGAGGCTTTTGACAGGCAAAAGGTGACTTTTTAAAAGTACTGTTTGCTCAATATTTGATACAGATCCACCTTTTTCCAATACATTGGGCTTGTAATAAATACAATTCCAAGAATTAATTTTGAAAAGCTGTTTCCTAAGAGGAGATAGCATTATGTAATGTTTGATATTGTAGCCCAGTGCATTCCTATGGTTCAGCTAACCCTGCTGTAGTGAAAGTAGCTTTTGGGGCCATTTCAGTGTAAGGATGTTTTCCATTAAAAATGTGCATGTCCTACTTTAAATACCACGCACCATGCTTTATTGGGCATTAAGGCCTACTTAGGGTGACTTAATATTTAAAGGGAAGATTTAGGCCTGTTAAAGGGGATTATTTTGACACGTCTAAGTGGCAGCTTAAAAACTTCACAGATAGACTACAGTGGTAGGCCTACAGTCATGTTTTACATTGACACTCTAGTAGTGTTGCAATGTGTGCTGAAGTCCACTAGTGACATTTAACTTACAGGCCCTGCTTTTACTTTGTACAATATACTAGGGACATACACGTAGGGTAAATATGCCAATTATGTGTAGGGCCAATTCTGACATGTTTTAGGGGTCAGAGCACATGAACAAAGTCCCAGTACGCAGAGTTAAAAAAACAGTAACATCAGTCCAAAAGTCTAGGTGATCATGCAAAAAGAGGCATTTTCTTCAACAAGGAAAATATGTGACCATATTGATTCATTCCTCATCTACTATCAAGTGAAATAATATATGCATAAGGTTTTGATGGGCAGAAAAACTGACTTCTGGACTGACTTTCTAGACAGAGGCCCTGATTATAACAATGGCGGTAAAAACCGCCTACCGCCGCGGTGGCGGCCGCCAACCTACCGTCACTGCAGCTACCATCTGTCCGCCATATTATGATCACTGCCGGACTTCGGCCACAAGAAGGGCGGAAATCTGGCAGTGATCATACTGGCGGACAGTGGTAAGCTGGCACTGCTACCACCAGCACCGCCACGGCAGTTGAACGCCGTCAGGCCCTGATTATAACAATGGTGGTAAAAACCACCTACTGCAGCAGTGACTGCCGACGACATACCATCACCACGGCTACCATCCGTCCGCCATATTATGATCACTGCCGGACTTCTACCACAAGAAGGGGGAAATCCAACAGTGATCATACTGGCGGACGGCCGTAAGCTGGCGCTGCTACTATGAGCACTGCCACGCCAGTTGAACACCGCCAGCAGTATCATGACCTGTGAAACAGCCTGGCGGTGTTCTGCTGGGGGGTTTTCTGGCAGTAGCAGTGCCCCTTCCTATTGACCTGCCAGAAGACCCCCGTGACAAAGGTAAGTCGGGCTTCCGACAAGAGAGGGGGTGGGGTTGTTGTGTGTGTGTGTGTCTGGTTGTGTGCATGAATGTGGGAGTGTTTGTGTGAATGTGTCTGTGTGCGCTGTGTTGTTTGGGTGGTTGTGTGAGTGTGAATCAATGCGTGTAAGAATGGTGAAGTGAGTGCGTGTCTGCATATCAGTGTGATTATATGTAAGAATGTGTGCGAGCATGTCTGGAAGTATGCGTGTATGAATGTGTGTATGCCGGTGTGAGTGATTTGGGGCCATATGTACAAACACTTTTTCCCATAGACACATCTGGCCCTTGGTGTATGCGTGGTGTGTGTCTGTGCAGGTGTCTGTGTATGGAGGGCAGGGGAAGTGTAGGGATCGGAGGGGGTAGGGGGAGTTTGGATGGAGGAGTGGGTGGGAGGCATGTGGTGAGTGTTGAGGGAGTGAGGGAGCTGCCTACCAGTGATAGGGAAGGAATTCCCTGTCACTGGTAGGGACTTCCGATATGGTTTTCATCGCATTGCTAACACCACGAAAACCATGGTGGCAGCAGGCTCATTATGCTGCTGGCGGTACTATGCTGGCCGCCGGGCTGGAGATTGACATCTCCGGCCCGGCGGCTGATACCGCCATGGCAGTATGAGTGGAGAAGTGGTGGGTTGGCATAATGTAGCAGTATGTACTGCCAGCCTGTTGGCGGTACTACTGCCACATTTCCACTCACCGCTGGGGTCATAATGACCCCCATAATCTTTTCTCAGCTGAAATGAAATGTTTATATTCTTTTCAATTTATGTAACCTGGCATACTCTTGAGATAAAAAAATCATCAAGATGAGGGAGTTAGAAGTTACTGGAAAGGATTCACTCAGCTTCCCATGCATACCCAGAAAACATAAAAAAAGGAGTGAATCCACACCATACTAGGAGTCCAAAGACTGCTCAATGTTGTTTCAAAATTAATATTGACCCTCAACAGTTAGTTTCTGCCAGTGGTCATCTTACCCATTGATGTTCTCATCGTCTTACTATCATCAGTGGATCTAACTTCACCAGGAGGAAGAGTCTGTTGACTCAGCGATATGGGGGGATCTGTAAGTAAAATGTGCAGTTAGATTAAAATTACCTACTATCCCCAAATTCAGAATTATTTATTCACAAGCAGGGATATGTGTAAGGTTAATAGAAAGTACAACGTGTAAGGGATAGACTATACGCTTCACATCTAAAAAATAGTTGACATGTTTCAGCCTATTTGCACCAAATAGTCGTCTGGTTTCTTCAGGACCATAACTGTGACTCTTCAGATCCCTTTGTGTGCCCAATAGGATCTTTTCCTGTTGGTGACAGATAACAAGCATACTGACTTTGTTTTGGACTAAAGTAGAGAAATATTATTTGCTGCAAACAAAACTACATGTTTATTTTAACATCTAAAATAGTGGGAAGGCATACTACTCTCAACCACTCATACTTTCACTTTTGTTCCATAAATTAATAATCGTTTCTTCCACCCCTAAATTCAGAACCTGGGGAGTGAGACTTGAAATGAGACTCAATCTAGATACAGAAAACACTCATTGTGTATACTTTTTTTACATAGCAGCTCATGTTAGTGATCTTGTAATGGGACACCCATTCACCCAATTACCAATAGGGCAAAGTATAAACTCAAAGCCACCGATTCATGAAAATAGCTTCTGTGCACAACCAATATAGAGAGATTTAGTAAAGAAGCTATTTTAGAAAGGTTCCACTCTCCCAGTATCATCAGCAGAGGAAAAATTCTTACAAATCTCAGTTTCCTCTTGAATACCCTTTTAGTATATTAATAAAACCTTTATTGTTGACCAGATATTTTACAACAATGGGACCTTTAAAATACTAGCCTATCTAAAGGCAAACAACTCATAGCCTCATAGGTCATGGAGAGGGGTCAGGGCACTTTCTGGTGAAGTTCCGACATAAAGTGAAACAAAGGACACAAGGTGAAATATGTAAGAGAGTGGCAAACAAACTGCCCTACTATATGGAATGATGTTCTACAGGCAATCAGGATATAGCGTATATGTTATAGTGAAGATAATGGAGAGATAGCGCAATATTTCAGCTTGTGCTTACTTGTATGGCTCATCTTCATGCCGCAGATACGTTGCCCTCGATACCCTGCATGTTGAAAATGTGCAGGAGACCACAGAGTTTTATACTTCCTTGGGAGCCCTTTCTGCTCAGGTGAACATGTTTATTTACTTTTAAGAGAGTACCCACCCATAGAATGAGAGAAATTCTGTCAGGACCAGAGGTGACGATTATGCATATCTTTCTTCACTCTTTATTGTTCAGCATGTGTAAAGTTAACCAGAAAGAACAGTAAACACTACACGTTCCATGAGTCTAGAGGAACGCGTCCATGACAACTATTAACCACTAGTAACACTGTCTGTGAATGCATATATGTCCAATCCCACGTAGTCCTTTCTCTTTCTTCACTGCTGCATGAGTTTTAAGACCCTTGGTTCCACTTAACGCCTTTCGTTTGGGGTTATTGTTGACTTGAAGGGCTAATATTAAAAGTGTTTGTGATTTAAACAACTTCCAGACACTCTGTCAATTCACGGCAGGCTACAGCCCAAGTGCGTCTTAATATCGCATGGGTCCACTAGCAGTGCTGTTTCGCACCTTTCCATAGTCTCCATGAGGTTCATCTCGACCCATGGAGAAGCGTGCTGTGTTTTGAGGGCTCCTCAGGTTGTGTGGCATGTTAGGGAGTGCAGTGCAGCCTGTTTGTAATACGCTTACCAACCTCTGGAGAATACCACCTCCCTATCAATCCTTGCGTGCACTGCTGCTGCAGTAAGAAATTATGGCCTTATGCCACTCAACTCTTTCCCCTTTGGGGATTTCATAATATTTATGATGATCACCTGCAAGGGTGCTGCCCTTTGTATTTACAGGGAGTAATTATTATTGTGGTGCCCATACCCCTATTTTATAATATGGAGTCCTGCCAGGACCATGACTATAACTATGCCCCTGCCCTGGCTACGAAGAGGAATGGCCCTTTCAGCACTGCTTCCCTGCAGGGGGGTGGGCAGGGGTGGACAGGATCCTTTCTAAGGCTATTGCTACTGCACTGGCACCCCTCCAGAAAGGTGTCAACAAGCTGACTGTCCAGGTCTCTGGCAGCTCAAGGATTTTTGGAGAATCAGAGGAAGGCCCTAGTGGAGTTTCTGTGCCTTCCACACTGAAGGCCCAGAAATGTGACACAGGCAACCTTGAAGGCTTCAAACGGCTGAGAGAAGCCTTCAGTAAGAGTGTGCACACATTAAACACATCACCCTACCAGGAGGAAGAACTAACCTGGGAGTCCCGCGAAGCCATGGCACCAAATCTTAACCCAGATGATGGGTTCCCCGATTTGGGGATGTGACACAGACAATGCAGGCTCATCTGATGGTGGAGAGTCTGGGAGGCTGTGCCTCCCCACCTCTAACGCATCCAGTTCCTTGGAGGTGGACTCCACTCCGACAGACATGTTTGAGCCAACAGGCCTCTACCATCCGAGGTAATCTGAATGGCTGTCAGAAGGTAGCAGATCATGTGGGAGATGAAAATACACCACCCACTTTACCAGGAGGTACGTGCCGTCTCCAGGCAGAGTGGAAAGTGGTTGCCAGTCCTGACATTAACCCCAAACTCTGAACATTCTTTACATAATACATGAAAGACTCTAACAAGGGTATTGATCACTTCTGGAGAGCATGTCAGGATAAACTACTTGACATGGTAGGCCCCCTGACAAAAATCATGGAACTGGCTGAACAGTCAAAACAATCTGGAAAACCACTCCCCACAGACATAGTGACCGGAAGGATGCAGAGGGCTACGTGCCTTTTAGGCAGCACCTATTGCGCACTATCAACAGAAAGACAATGCTCCCTATTGGTCAAAATTGACCCCAAACTGGGGGAATTGTCTTCATCACAGGCAGGAGCTGTGGCCAAGGGAAACCTATTCCTGACCCCTTTGTGAAGGAACTGGGAAAATTTGTCGCCACATTCTTGGTGCTTGACAAGGCGTAATCCTTAATTTAAAAGATCTTCATGGGAAAGGTTCTCACTGGGACCAAAAGAGGCAGGGGCCGCTCCTCTGGCCCCTTTTCCCTACTAGGCTCCTTCAGAGGTCAAGCTCACTGGAACAATGGGCGGAATTATGGCCGTCAGAGGACTTTCTATCCAAACCTGGCAATCAAAAGGGGCAGAGCCAACTGTGCCAGTGGAGGGGCCAGTGATCCTGGAGGTGCCAATAGCAAGCATTATCCTTTTGTTCTCTCAAAAATTTGAGGGGGAGGCTTAGCTTGTTTTCACTCAGCTGGACTCAGCTCACCCTGGACCCAGAGATACCACATGGAGTTCTATGGAACTTCAATAGAACCAGTCAGACCACAACCACTGTTTTTTTTTCAGAACAAGAGAAAAACCTCGTAGATAAGGTAGTACAGGGCCTGCATGGCAAGGGAGCAATAGAAAGGGCAGTATTGCAAACCCTGGGGTTTTCTTAGCAATCTCTATTTGGTAGCAATCTCTTTCAGGTCATAATCCTGAGACAGTTCAATGAATGTGCAGTATACCGCTATTTCAAAATGGATGGCATTCACCTCCTAAGGACCTCTTGCTGTAGAATGATTGGTTAGTGCAGCTACTTTAATTTCTACCCCCATTGACGATTTCTGAGGTTCATGTGGAGGAATCAGACTTTCAAATTCCGAACTCTCCCCTTCAGCTTGTCCTCAGCACCTCAGTGCTTCACAAAGCTCCTCAAACCAGTGGTGGAGGACCTTCAGACAAAAGGTGTCAAGGTGATCATATATCTCAAAAACATCCTCCTGATGGACCAGTTACACAATCAGTTGTTGTTACACTTAAACACAATGATTGCACTCCTTCAGGATCTGGGATTCATCATCAACTCCCAGAAGACAGAATTCATCCTGGCACAATCCATGAATTTCCTGGGTTTCCTGATGGATTCCACCACAGCCATGCTGAGTCTTCTGGAATCAAAGATCATCAAAACAAGAAGGAACTGACTAAGTTTTGAGGCGAGACAGGATTTCCCTTAGTCAGTTGGCCATGATAGTTAGCTTATTGTCGTCATCAATTCAAGCCATCTTTCTGGGTCCACTTCATTATAGAGCTTTACAATGTCTGAAAGCATCTCACCTTCAGAGGGGCCTCACCTTCTCAGAACTGGTGACACTGATGGACGAGGCCAGGACAGAACTTCTCTGTTGGATCGACCATATGGAGGAATGGAATGGACGAGCGATCTTCAAATCACTTCCAGACTTAGGGATACAATCGGATGCCAAACATCGGGGTTGAGGTGCCAGATGTGGCTCCATTACCATGTGGGAAAGCTGGACAGACAAGGTGTTAAAATTGCATATCAATGTCCTGGAACTCTTGGCGGATCCTTTGTGATCCTATACCTGACAAGGGACAGCGTTTCCTGCTGTGTCCTTCTGTGGATGGACAATACAACAGCGGTCCAGTATATCAGTTGACTGCGGGGCCTCCAAATCAAAACTGTTAGCGGAGCTATCCAAGGATGTCTGGTACTTCTGTCTCCAATGTCAAATCTCGGAGATGACAGAGTACCTTCCCGGTTCCCTGAACTCCCTGGTGGACTGGAACTCCACACATTTCATGGGTACCAGTGATTGACAGCTGGATCCGAAGATATTTCAGGCACTGATGACCCAGTGGGCCCCATGCTTGGTGAATCTGTTTGCGTCCAGATTGAATGCACTGATGCCCCTTCATGGCAGCTGGAGACCAGACCCGGGCACCTGGGCAATGGATGCCTTTATACAGGACTTGACAGTAGGGCAGGCTTATGCGTTCCCACCATTCCTCCTTATTTCCAGAGTGGTGGCTCAAGTCCGGTGTCGGGGAGCCTCTTTGGTACTGGTGACTCAGATTTGGAGGTCACAGTCTTGGTTCACCTCCCTTCTGGATTTATTTTCAACCAAGCTGATTCGAATTTCATCATGCCAAGGACTCCTTCAGGACCTCAACAGTCGTCCACAGCCTATGGTGTTTCACGGTCATCTCCATCTCATGACATGGAGGGGCAGATTTAAGAGCTCCTAGCACCACTGTGTGCCACATTCGTGTCATTTTTTGTTACCCTAATGTGTCCCAACAAGGCCAAATCTCCATGCCAGATTTACAAAGTGGTGCAATGCATGCATTGCGCCACTTTGTAACCCCTTGTGCCACATTATGCCTGCGTCAGGCATAATGTATGCAAGGGGGGCGTTCCCCCAAGATTTCTTTGCATACTTGTTTTTGCCATTGTTTGCAGCTGCTCAGAGCAGGTGTTAAGAGGGGGCATGCCATTGTTTTAAAAGGGCCCCCTATGTACTGGTCAGGGTTAGCATCAAAATATTGGCACTAACCTTGAACAGAACATCAGTCGCGTCAGAAATTATAATGCTAATTCTCCCTAGCCTGCACCATGGTGCACTTTATTTCTAAATACGATGCACACATGGTGGCAGTAGGTGGGTGCAAGAGGCAGTAAGAAAAGTGGCACTACATATAATGTAGTGCCACTTTTCTTAAAACGGGCCCTGGGGATTTCAGGTAACACTGGCAGGGTGGCAGACTTCCAGAGGAGGCTGAGAAGCTCATCCTCCAGGCAAGGGCCCCAAGGACAACTAAAGGATACACGTCATCCTGAAGAAGATGGGTTAATTGGTGTATGGAGAGACACCTGTATCCCATGGGGACTAACGTCCTGAATTTCCTTGTGTAATTGTCTGGTTCTGGTCTCACCTACTGCACAATGAATTTGTTCAGATTGGCGATTTCAGAGGGGCATCTTCCAATCAATAATCTAATGGTGGGTGAACACCCATGGTGTGTGTAAGCTGCTAAAGGGCATCAGAATGGCTAGGTCTCCAAAACTAAGATACTCTGGCCTTTGGGACGTTAATTTGGTACTACACCTCCTAGCGGGGTGGTAGGACAATCAGTATCTTTCACAGAAAGAGATTTCCACAAAATTTGTGATGCTGAGGGTCTCAGACATCAGAGGTTTGGATACTACAGCTAGAGCTTTCACCCTACATGTGGTCACCTTTACTATTTCATGAAGAATGAAAGAGAATACCAGGTCAGTATTCTACCCATAATTTGAGGCTACTCCTGAACTCTGTGGGGTAATATGCCTCAAGGCGTATGAGGAGATAACAGTGAAGCGAAGACCCCCAGGTGAGAAACAATTTCTGATTGCCATTAAGAAACCCTTCAAAGCAGTTGCATCTCCCTCCATTGCCAGGTGGGTAAGATGGATAATGGCAGAGGAAGGAATTGATACCTAAAATGTTGGGGTTCATTCTGCCAGGGGGGCTATGGCATCCAAGGCAGTTCAGATTGGGGGCAGGTTGAAGGGTATCATGAATGTGAAGGATCAGTCCTCAAAGTCTACCTTCTAAAGGTTCTACTTTAAACCAATATATGATGCCACATCCCTGTTGGTAAGTGGGCTTTAAACATGCATAATCCTCGACTCTGGTCCTGATATAGAAAAATAAATTTCCTAGCTCACATAAAGGAAAGTTTAAGTTCTATTAAGGATACGGACGTGAGGAATATCCCACCCATGTCATACTTCCTATGCCTGCCCTTCCCAGTTGTCTATATTACAGGGAGTACGTTATACCTAGTGTGAAAATTACTGAAACTTGGACAGAATGTATAGAGGGAATTATCATGTAATTGTTCTCCATAAATTAGTACATTCCTGTTTATCTAATGTATGAGATACTTTTGGCTGATTATTGTGAATTTGCTTAATCTCTTTTGATGTCTTTCATATTCTAGATGTGCATTAATGTAATGGAATGTAGATTTTCTTGGTGTATGCTTTAATATGTTTAGATTCAGGATGACTTACTCTTATATGGCAAAATAGACATATTTATTATGTGGATATGAGTTAACTGAAGTTTAAACCCTTTCAGGAATATACTTAAAGGTATTTTCTCATTCATAGGTTTTGGATTTCAAAGCGGATAAAAGCTGAATGGTCTTAACTTTCTTCAGTGAAGAAGAGGAAGGAATGCGTGGGGATTGGACATATGCATTCATGGACAGTGTTACTATTGGTTAATGGGTGTCAAGGACACGCTCCTCTGGACTCATGGGACGTGTACTGTTTACTGATTTTTCTGGTTAACTTTGAACTTGCTGAACAATAAAGAGTGAAGAAAGACATGCATAATCCTTGCCTCTGTGTCCTTAACAGAATGGTAACATTCCTTTACGTGCGCTGTCTCTGAGTTTGAAAAAGGACTTCCCTGTTCAGTGTCGTAATGCATTGGAGCTGCACCAGGGAATGTCTCAAAATAAATGGTCCACAATGAGATTAAGGGAATGTATGTTAATAACCCTCTTCTACCACGTAAACGAAAGTATGTTTATGCATTTGTCACTTGTATAAAGCCTGGGAAACCAGAAAACCAAAAGAGAAAAGACGCTGTCCTCGATCTTGTGTGATTTGGCGCATGATTTCAGATTTTTCTCACTGCATGATAGATGTGTGTAGACTGTTTTGGTATAGGCATTAGTACATCCTTGCATTAGTCTATGTTTTTGTTTTACCCTAAACATTGATCTGTTTCCTATTTAAGCTCTATGTATTCTACAATGAGGTTCATGTTTTGTCCCTTTATTCTTGTGACCTCAAAAAAAGAGGATTATCACTCCATTAAACATTCTGTTATCATGATCTATTCTGTTGTACAAACACCAGGGAGATCATCACATAGGGGGTCATTCTGACCCTGGCGGTCATGGACCGCCAGGGCCAACGACCGTGGGAGCACCGCCAACAGGCTGGCGGTGCTCCCATGGGCATTCTGACCGCAGCGGTACAGCCGCGGTCAGAAACGGGAAACCGGCGGTGTCCCGCCGGTTTCCCGCTGCCCAAGGGAATCCTCCATGGCGGCGCTGCAGGCAGCGCCGCCATGGGGATTCCGACCCCCTTACCGCCAGCCTGGCTCTGGCGGTTTTGACCGCCAGAACCTGGCTGGCGGTAACGGGTGTCGTGGGGCCCCTGGGGGCCCCTGCAGTGCCCATGCAAATGGCATGGGCACTGCAGGGGCCCCCTAACAGGGCCCCACCAAGATTTTCAGTGTCTGCCAAGCAGACACTGAAAATCGCGACGGGTGCAACTGCACCCGTCTCACCCCTTCCACTCCGCCGGCTCCATTCGGAGCCGGCATCCTCATGGAAGGGGGTTTCCCGCTGGGCTGGCGGGCGGCCTTCTGGCGGTCGCCCGCCAGCCCAGCGGGAAACTCAGAATAACCGCGGCGGTCTTTTGACCGCGCAGCGGTATTCTGACGGTTCCCGCTTGGCGGGCGGCTCCAGCCGCCCGCCAAGCTCAGAATGACCCCCATAATCAACTGTGTTGCAGGAATGCTCTCTACCTCACGGACCACCTGTATCAATGGAACTTTGTCTTTCAACCCTGTTCTATGCATTTTCAAATGATAAATCCAGCGTTGTTCTTTTTGAAGAAAGTTTCTTTCTGCATGAGTATAATTTAATGTTACCAATATTACCCATTATAGATTGTTTATAGAATGTTGCAGAGTCAAAAAATGATTACTCATCTGCGCTATCACTTTTCCATGTCTGATATTACTCCTGTGCTCCCCATTACATATTCTCACTTTTCTACGCTTCATCCCAATGTGGCGTAAGCCTCAAGGATTTGTAATCATATAGATGACGTGAGTAGTGTTACAGTTTGTGTGTTTTCTAAGACTCCAAGTGACACCCATTTCAAATTCTATTGTCTACTATTGAGCCACCACACATTCTTAATAATATTTGTGTTCACATAATACCTGATTTCTCATTGTGTTGCCAAGCAAAAATGTTTGAATAGTACCCAAAGAGTGCATATTGTATATAGACCTTATTCACAAAGGTAAACTTACACTTTTGGTGTAGTTTTACTAAATTTTTGCTATTCACAAACTACAAGTGTAGTTTTAGGAGTAGTATTTTATGACTACAGCTTCTGTCCTATCTTTTAATGTGTGGAGTTTTCCACAGTTGTACAGATACAACATGTAAAACTACACTTACAAATGTGAATAACAGAGAAATAGTAGACTTACACTAAAGTGTAAGTTTACCTTTGTGAATAAGGCCCTGTACCTTTATTTTTTCTATTACACCAAAATGCAGCCTTAATGTCAAATTTTGACCATTTATGAATGCAATCCTAAACAGACAAACAAGGTTAATGTGATAGATAAAATAAAAACTGATGGTTGTAACACATATATTAATTACAGCTTTTAGTAATTACTGTCACTGGGGATTACTGTCAGCCAAATTCAAGCTCATCCTCTATTTCCTCACTTTGCCAGTACAGACAACAACCATGCACAATTCCATCTTTGCCCCACTACAAAAGAGACATTCCAGCCCAAATATCTAGGTCACATCCTCTCTTTATGGATTCATTCTTTCTATTGGTTTAGTGAACAGAGAGTCATATTTCAATTACAATTTTTTTTCAACTACAGCTTAAAGGCTGACAGCATAGTCTTATGATGTGACAAGAAAACTTAAGTCCAACAAAGCCCCCCACCTCACTCTCCAGCTATTGGTATGTAAGTGTTGATCTCCTAGAAATGTTCTAGTAGCTCCTGCTCACCACTTGGCCCGTGTCTTGGTCCCCAGGCTTTGGCATTAGGCCATGGTGATTTGTGAAGAATCCAGATCAGGTGTAGACATTTGAGCTATCTGGAGCAGTTCAGTTCATTGGATTCTGTGGACAGGATGCTTTTAAATGGAACCCACAGTTTGTGATAAGTGTTCAGCTTTTAGCAATTCTTTCTTTATGCTCGATATGAACCACAATTTATGCACTTATGTCTTGTGGTCTGAAGCCCTGTCTGTACCCCAAACAGAGAGGTTAGCCTGATGGACGACTTCTAGTGCAAGAGCCATCTGTCGGCCACGCATGAATTTTAGGGGTATGTGAAGGGCTTGGGTAAGCCTAACAGTGCATATGCGGGGAAATGCATGATTTCCATGTCAAAGTCTCGGTCAATGTCATATATTATTTCCCAAAAGTACCGGACTAGCTTTGGGAATTCCCATAATAGGTGCAACAAGGTGAGTGTATTTCCACAGCCCCTCCAGCATTCCAAGTTCCATTCTGGGTTCCATTTTGGGACATGCACAGGCATCAGATATCAGTAAGAGGCAATTTTGGAGGCTGTTTTGGTGCTAGACGAGCTGTGTGCTGTATGCTTTGCAAGGCAGTGTATGTCCTCCCGTTCCTTGTGTGTAAACATGCATCTTAAATCCCCCTCCCATCTCCTCTGGCCTGCGTTGTTCAACTGTGGATGAGGTAAAGATAGGAGGGTATAGAATTCGGTGATCAGGTATCTGTTGTGGCATTTGAGCAACATCCAATTCTCAAAGGACGACAGGGCCCTCTGTGCATGGGGTTTAACGGAGGAGAAGGTCATCCAGTGTCTGATTTGTAAGTAGTGTATGCGGTCCACTTTCAACAGGTTATAGTATTCCTTCATGCTTACAAAGGGGACAATCCCATTTATGTCATAGAAGCAGGTTCTTCGCTTCCATCTACTTTTGTGCCATCAGGAAAAGCGTTCAGGATGGAGAGCCGAGGTGAACTCCTGGGTGACGTAGATGGGGGTCAGTGGGGAGGGAAATGTGACTAAGCCTCATTTTGCAGTTGTGCTATGTCACACTTTCAGTGCGGTTTTGGTAATGAGGAGGAATACAGGCCTCACACCCTTTGCTATCAGGGCAGCCATGGGAAATTTCGAATGTGCGTACCAGCTATTGCCTGGTACATGAAGGGTAAGGGCTTTTCCATGGCAGCTCTATTCAGAGAATCAGAGTTATACAGCATGGTAACATCGCAGTATTTGAAGGATAACAAGCTACCCCTCTTCTGCTGGCCCAAAGGCTAGCTGCATGCAAGGTTCTTCCTATCCCAAGCATATTTGATGATTTTAAGCTACAGGGACCATAGAGAGGTGTGGGGGGTGTCAGTGGGAGGGATTGGAAGATGAACGTAATCTTAGTAAGAATAGTCACCTTGATTGCCACCACCATGCTTAGCCAGGAAAGGAGATGGCAGCACCAATTTGCGAGTTTAGATCATATTGAAGTGAGGTAATTGTGATAGTTTATCTCAGCAGTTTGGAATGTCGTGGGAGCAAGCTGCACCCCAAGGTAGGGGATGTGTCTGTCTGTTCACATAATCAGATACTGGGCACGGAGTTGTGTTTTGTGTGGTTGAGTTACTGTCAAGTTGAGAATTTGTGATTTTTGGAGACGAACTTTGAACCCTGAGATTGCTCCACAGAGGTGCAGTTCCGCCTCTAGGGCAGGTAGTAAGGATACACGGTCAGTGAGCACCAGGATCATGTCATCTGCGTAGGGGCTGATGGAATGCTCTGTGTCTCCAAAGGGCACCACAATGATGTTGGGGTCCTCATGTTCTAGTTGGGTGAATGGAACCATGAAGAGAGTAAACAGGAGTGGGGACAGAGGACATCCCTAAGGTGTCCCTCTTCATATGAGAAATAGGTCAGAGGAGACCCCATTCACTCTTACCATGTCCCACAGAGCAGTATAGATACTCTGGATCTAGCAACAGACTTTATTCCCAAAGCCAAAATGTTTCAGTGTAGCGATTTAATAGGGACAGTAAAACCTCTGAAATGCTTTTTCTGTTGTCTATCGCTAACAGAAGTGCCTCTCTTTTGGAGCAGTGGACCTTATTAATAAGATGTCATATACGTTTGGTGTTGTCTGCACATTATCTCTTAGGAATTAAGCTTGCTTGATTGGGTTTGCTCAGGCCGGGCATGTATGAGTTGAGTCTAGTCCCTAGGATACATGTGAATAGTTCTGCATCAACGCTGAGGGAAATGGGTTTGTAGGAGCTGCATGTCTATTTGTCTTTTCTGGGTTTGGGAAGAACCAAGATGAAGGCCTTAATCATAGTCTTAGGTAGCATTCCTGTTTCCCCCAAGGTATTAAATAATCTTGTAAGTATGGGGGCCATGGTGTAATCTCCTTGGAGCGTAGGAAGTCTGTCATGTGCCCGAAGTCCTGGCACCATTGTAGCATGAGTAGCGTGAGTATCAGGAGGTCTTGATACTTGGTATTTGAGGAGTTGCAACTCTATAGATTTCCTATGCCTTTCCTCCATCAGCTGTAATCATGCACATATGCTAGAATGTCTGGTGGGCATGCGTTGTTGTCCCCTCTGTGACCAACTAAATCGACCCAATCAATTTGTAGTTGGCTCCCTTCCTCATAACCTAGGATATGCAGGAACAAGGCAATTAGCTTCCATTGTCTGTGCCATCACCTCCAGTCGGTACTCCCCTGACATGTATGTTGTTCCAGCACACTCTGTTTTCAAGATCTTCCATGTGGGCTTGGGGGCCTGCTTGCTGCTCCTGGAGTTGTGGTAATTCATATTAGAGCAGTTCAATCACTTCTACCCCTGCAGCCCCATTGTCTTCCAGGGTGGACACTCTTTCTTCAAGAGAGCTCAGGTCACGTTTCATTTCTTGCAACTCTTGTGACAGGTCTCCCTAGAACATCTGTTTTGAGGGAGTCAAAGAGGGACTCCAGGAAGGCCTGTGTGACTGGAGCAGAATCTTCCCCTGAATCCACCATGACTGAGGGGTGTTGGTATGTGGGGGCCTCTTGGGAAGAAGTGTTTTTGGATGTGGTTAGTATGCCTTTCAAATTATGATCTTTCTCACCTTTTGAGGTAGACTTCTGAGTGATGGGGGTCCTTTCCACTGTCAGAGTCTATTGGTCACTAGGCAAGGTCGACAGGTGCCAGTTGGTGTGCCATGCCAGCAGTTCAAGGTGACAAGTGCAGGGAAGTTTCCAACATCTTGCAAAATATGAGATCATCAGGGCCCCCTGGCCCAAATGGCAACCCTGCACAAATCTTCAAGGAAAACAAAGAGCTTTGGTTCCTGGTTTTGTCGGCGCTCTACTGTTCGTGTCTGGAATCAGAGGAAATACCCCTAGCCTGGAGAGGCTTCATACTGCACCCAATTTTTTTAAAGGGGGACAGACACGACCCTGCCAACTAGCGCCCTATTAGACATTGAAGCAAAAAGATTTGTCTCTGTCCTCTTGGATGAACTACAAAACTGGGCAGAGGACACTAGGGTAGTACCTCTCTGCCAAACTGGTTTTAGGGCAAAATCCTCAACCATAGATAACAAACTGGCTCTCTCATTTCTGATACACAAAGCAACTACTAAAAAGACTCCTCCACTATTTGCGTGTTTTGTAGATTATGCTGTAGCATTTGATGCGATGGACTGGAACTGGCTTTGGAGAAAGTTCCAAAATTGGGGAGTTCCAAGCAAACTACTAAGGGAAATTATTTTACTTTAATCATCAACCTGGGTAAGAATTAAGCTACTGAACTCTGCAATTAGTAAGAAGATCACCACCACCAGCGGCTAAAGCAAGGTTGTGTGCTCGTGCCTTTTCTATTTAATCTCTACACAGTAGACATGTTGCAAACACTAAAACATCCAAACCTGATACCACCAAAAATTGGGAACCTTAGACTCACCTTCCTGCAATATGTAGATGACATTATCTTGCTGGACCATTCAAAAACTGTCCTACAAAAAGCACTTACAGCTGTGCATGACTATAACATAGCAAATAAAATGACGGCAAATTCCTCAAAAACTAAAGCAATAATCTTTCGTGGGCAGCAGAAATACCGCACCACAACTGGAAAATGGGGCAACTTAACATCTGTAGCACAGACACCTACAACTATCTGGGTGTCTGGCTATCAGCCAATGGAAAGCCCAAAGCTCATCTTCATCACTTGAAGGCAAAAGCTGATTTCATGACAACTAGACATTGCCAGTTAAACAAAATCACGGAAAGCCCGACCGTCAGACTAATCCTTCAAGTACTGAATGCTTCTTTCTTACCAGCATTAAATTATGGCCATGAAGCATACCCAGGTCACCTTACTGTGCTGATAGAAAAGCTTCAAGTGAAAATGTATAAAAGAATATTCAAACTCCCTCGGTATTTAACGAGTAACCTGATAAGATTAAAATTTGGGCCAGAAGGTCCAAACTGGGCACATATGAGGGCTTTCCTGAAGTATTACCACAAATTAATTGTGGCACCTACTAATACATTTCTTCGTTACATCTTCGATATAAAGTAAAACCCATGGTCACAATACTTAACCACAGGATTAAAAGGCCTACAAATAGACCAAGCCATGCTGACAAAACTAGCACAGTCACAAATATCCATCAAAGCAATCCTGAAAAGACAGATAAAAATCCTTTCCCGAGCATGTGATCTGGGTAAACTGAATAACACAGCAGTACAAAGAGCGGTGACTGTATCTTATAAGAGTGATACACAGCAACTAGAACCCCAGCCCTACTTAGCTTGCACAATCAGGAAGGCCTGTGTGACAAAAATTGCATTTGCCAGATTGCTTGACCTAAAAATAAAGGAACTGAATCCAAACTGGCTCTCCCTTACCAGTATAAACTGTTGCAGACTTCGGCCCTCATTACAACCCTGGTGGTCGGTGTTAAAGCGGCGGTAAAACCGCCAACAGGCCAGCAGTAAAAAAAATTGAATCACGACCGTGGTGCAAACCGCCAAAATAGACAGCCACTGTAACACTCCGACCGCCACGGTGGTACAAACAAACAGCGTGGCGGTCACCGCCAACAGACAGGCGAAAGGCAATGTACTGCCCACAGTATCATGAGAGGCCAATCCGCCACCTTTTCCGGGGCAGATTCACTGCGAACAAAAACACGGCGGAAACAGGACTTGGAAGGGAAAACGGTCACCTCTACACACCCCACAAGGAACCAGGACGCCATGGAGCCTGCACTCCAAATTCTACCTGCCATTCTCTTCCTGCTCCTCTACCAGGAGCACGAATGCCGGTGGCGACGACCACGATGAGTACTGCACCTACGACACAGGGGGGGAGGGAAAAGAGAGTGACACACAAGCAACACGCAAACCCCCCCCTCACCCACTACAACACACACACAAATATATGTTGATACATTACATTTACACCCCCGACCCCCTGTGGAAGAACACAAGGACAAAAGGAAATGAGTTGAACGAATGAAATCAATAAAAATCCATTACTCAAAAATATATATACACTATTGACAAATATATACACCAAGAATCCATGTACTGCACCTACATAGTCCGTGGACCACTGGGCCCAAAATGCTTGAGCGAGGCCCACACAAGATACTCTATCAAAACAGAGAGTACACTGCAGGGGCATCAGATCGAAATAAAACAGGCACCTTAGGGGGAAGGGAAGGGGGGGCACCTCAGATGGATGAGTGCACTACGCCAGCTCCTCAAGGGGGCGCCATGCCCATTGACGTATCCTGGGGAGTGCAAAGCCACAGTCTCTCAAGTCTCTCCAGTGGGTGCTTTGCCCACTGCTTATTTCCTGGGGAGTGCAAAGCCACAGACTCACAAGTCTCTCCAGTGGGTGCTTTGCCCACTGCTTTATCCTGGGGAGTGCAAAGCCACAGTCTTTCAAGTCTCTCCAGTGGGTGCTTTGCCCACTGCTGCATCCTGGGGAGTGCAAAGCCACAGTCTTTCAAGTCTCACCAGTGGGTGCTTTGCCCACTGCTGCATCCTGGGGAGTGCAAAGCCACAGTCTCTCAACTATTTACAGTGGCTGGTTTGCCCACTGCTTTAGCCTGGGGAGTGCAAAGCCACAGTCTCTCAAGTCTCTCTAGTGGGTGGTTTGTCCACTGCTTTATCCTGGGGAGTGCAAAGCCACAGTCTCTCAACTCTCTCCAGTGGGTGGTTTGCCCACTGCTTTATCCTGGGGAGTTCAATACCACAGTCTCACAAGTCTCTCCAGTGGGTGGTTTGCCCACTGCTTTATCCTGGGGAGTGCAAAGCCACAGTCTCACAAGTCTCTCCAGTGGGTGGTTTGCCCACTGCTTTATCCTGGGGAATGCAAAGCCACAGTCTTTCAAGTGGATAACAGTTCTCCACTGGTTCTGGAGGAGGCTTTGTGCCCAGAGTGCTTCATCCTGCCAAGGACTGAGGTAGTGGATGCCTTTCTCCACTGGTTCTGGAGGGGGCTTGTTGCCCAGAGTGCTTCATCCTGCCCAGGACTGAGGTAGTGGATGCCTTTCTCCACTGGTTCTGAAGGGGGCTTGGTGCCCAGAGTGCTTCATCCTGCCCAGGACAGAGGTAGTGGATGCCTTTCTCCACTGGTTCTGGAGGGGGCTTTGTGCCCAGATTGCTTCATCCTGCCAAGGACAGAGGTAGTGGATGCCTTTCTCCACTGGTTCTGGTGGGGGCTTTGTGCCCAGAGTGCTTCATCCTGCCAAGGACAGAGGTAGTGGATGCCTTTCTCCACTGGTTCTGGAGGGGGCTTTGTGCCCAGAGTTCTTCATCCTGCAAGGACTGAGGTAGTGGATGCCTTTCTCCACTGGTTCTGGAGGGGGCTTTGTGCCCAGAGTGCTTCATCCTGCCAAGGACTGAGGTAGTGGATGTGACACTCCACTGACGGTGGGCCTACATGGAAGCTGTCCAGGCCCCTGGAACTGACCACCAGCTTCATACGACTGACAACTGGGGATGGCATCCATGTCTGCAGTGGTGCCACTGGCACATGATGTGGCGTGGCCGCTGGCGATGCTTGATGCGACCTCAGGAGCGGCAGTGCTTGCGGCGCTCATTGGCCAGCGGTGCTGGTGGGTGGCTCAGTGAGCATACTGCTGGCGCGGTGTCCTGGGCAGCGGTGCTGGTGGCGGCGGTGTCCTGGGCAGCTGTGCTGGTGGCGGCGGTGCATTGGCGGTGCCGGTGGCGGTCTTGTCCACCGTGCAGGTTGGCAGCGACTTCCCTTTCTTTGTCTGCCCCTTCCCCACCTTTGATGGTGGCGCAGCTGTCTTGCCACTCCCAACTGTAGTCCTGGGAGAGCCCTTGGTGGCAGGTGTTTTGCCTTTATCCCTCCGGGCTGTGGCCAACTTCTTATGTTTCTGAGGTGGGGGACTGTCCTTGGGCTGGCTCCTTGGCAAACTGGCTGCCCTGCTGCTTGGCGCACTCCAGAAGCCAGTTACTGCTGGCACCACTGTTCCCGGTGATGTGGTGGCTGAGGTGCTGGGTTGGGACCTGGAAAGGTGGGCCCTAGGGGACGGAATGGGTGGGGGAGGTGAAGGGAAGAGGTCAAGGTTTGACAGGAAAAGTTTTTTAGACACACTGGGACGGGTAGATGGAGGGGGTTTGGGAGTGGAGGAAGAGGTAGTGGTTGTAGGAGGTGTTTGTTTGCTGACTTTGGGTGAAGGTGCATGGGCTGGAGGCTATCGTGAGGTGGATGGCTGTTGGGTGGGTGTGTGACTGCGTTTGTGTAGTTTGGGAGGTGGGCTCACAGACTCACTGGGAGAGGACACAGGGGATGTGTGAATGGTAGTGGGGGTGGTGAGTGCACATGAGCGGTGTGTGGTGATGGGCGTGCTGGTGATGGACATAGTAGCTGAAGATGTAGTACATGCAGGTGTGAGTGGAGACGTGACAGGGAGGGAGGAGGGAGACGAGGAGGAGGGGGACACAGTGGAGGCAGTGGATGTTGATATGTGTGCATAGGTATGATGCTTGTGTGAGTGCCTGTGGGATGTGAGGTGCTTATGTTTGCCAGAGCTACCCTTGTGTGTTGAGGTGTGTGCATGCTGGTCTGATGGTGTGCTTGGGATAGGCTGAGGTACTGGGGATTGGGGCTGGGTGGAGGAAGTTGAAGGGGGGAGGCTGGACACAGGGACAATGGCTGCCATCAGTGCTGAGGCCAGAGTCTGAAAAGCTCGCTGTTGGGCTGCCTGACCAGAATGAATGCCCTCCAGGTATGCATTGGTCTGTTGCAACTGCCTCTTTAGACCCTGGATGGCATTCAGAATGGTAGACTGCCCAACATTGAGGGATCTGAGGAGGTCAATGGCCTCCTCACTGAGGGCAGCAGGGCTGACAGGGGCAGGGGCTAAGGTGCCTGGGGCGAAGGAGATGCCCACCCTCCTGGGTGAGCGGCCACGGGGCGCAGGCTGAGGGGCTGCTGGGAGGACGGTGCTGGTAGGGGGGGTGGCGGCTGTACCTGTAGATGCGGTGGGCACAGTTGGGCACGCTACTGCAAGGGAGCTCCCATCAGAGGAGGAGTAGGTGTCACTGGTCTCAGCTCCTGTCCCCGCCGTGGAGCTCCGCTCGCCCTCTGTCCTCCTGGTGAATTCGGAGTCCGTAGTCTCGCCCTCCAGGGCCATGTGGGATGCAGCTCCCTCCTGCTCTGGTGGCACTGCTCCTCCGCGTGATGATGCTAATACACACAAGAACAGGGAGACCACAAAAAGGGGGGGAAAGAAAGTAGAAAGGCATGTTCAATGCATGCAATACCGCTATCGTTGGCGGACACTACAGACACAGCAGCCCTCTGCACTACGCCATGCACTTAGAGTTCCCTAATTAATCACAGGGCCATGGGGTACAAGGCCTATGCCAGATTGCTGCACACATGGAAGTAACAGGAGCGTGACTAGGGGTAGACGGCTCTTAACACTGGTGGGGTGGGGTGCCACATGGCCTGCCTTACGAAGGGACCTTGCCTACAAAACTCACCCTGGCCTAGGGATACCCACAGCCCACCTCCCCCACCCAGACACCTCCAATGCGCACTGAATCAGATGGATGTGAGTGTACTCACCCCCTTGTGGCTGCTGTGATGCCCTCAAGCCCCCATCCAACTCCGGATATGCCACCGCCAGGATCCGGAACATCTGGGGCGTTATGTGCGACGGGCACCACTTCCACGTTGGGAGGCCATCCCCAGCTGGACCTCGGCCATCTTCTTGCTCCAGCGGTGAATGTCCTCCCATCTTTTACAGCAGTGGTTGCTCCGTCCGTGGTGGACCCCCAGGGTCCAGACTTCCTTGGCGATGGCATGCCTAATGTCCTTCTTATGGTGGGCGCTGACCTACAGGAATAGTACAGTAAAGGAGAAGATATAACCGTCCGGACCGTCACAGTCATTGGGCCACATTCTTACCCTTGCCAGGACGCACATACACTCAGAATCGTTTCATGCACCCCTCACCCCCCCACCCTAGCTCTCATCCACACCACTCCAAACAGGCATTGCCCATACAGCATGCTCACTGTGTACTCACCTGTTTGTCTGGAGGACCGTAGAGTAGCGTATACTGGGCGAGGACCCCATCCACTAGTTTGTCCAACTCCTCCGATGTGAAGGCAGGGGCCCTTTCCCCAGACACTTGAGCCATTGTCGCTTCCAGACTGGGGTCACAGCAGCACTTGCAGTGTAGGTCCTCTCCTGTCGAAGATCAGGTATCAAGTGAGTGAACAGAGAGAAAATGGCGGTCACGTCCACGGCGGTGCGTACCGTCACTGCCGGCGTACATCGTCATTGGCTCCTGGGACCCATAGGGTCCAATGTTAACCAATGCAGGATTGCGCTGCGGTCTTCAACCACCTACAGCGACGGTGTACAACGCCATCGCTGTTACCTCATATCCTCTTGTCCCACCTTACAGGTCAGGCAGCCGCCATTTCAGGGGGCCACACAGCATTAATTGTAAAGGCGTCACACATATCTAGGCCTTGCATACACACCAAGACAGGCACATAGCAGATTGACAAATGTGTGCAATAAATATTCTATTTAATACCTCAGTGTTGGTTGACTCTGTGCTTGCTGCTCTCGTCCATAGGGCACGTCCACCAGAGCAGGTGAGGAGATGGCAGCATCCTCCGGTGTACAGACCGCTGGTGGACCTGTTGACAATGGAAGAGCGACATGTAACTGTCACCTACAGACTTAATTGTGCCACAATCCAGGAACTGTGTGCCCAGTTGGAGCCAGAGCTGATGTCAGCAATCCGCCATCCCACAGGGATCCCCCCTCTACTGCAGGTCCTGACAGTACTCCATTTCCTGGCAAGTGGGTCTTTTCAGACTACAGTGGCCATAGCATCAGGGATGTCCCAGCCTATGTTCTCCAACGTGTTGTCCAGAGTGTTGTATTCCCTGCTGAAACACATGTGCAGATACATCGTTTTGCCTCAGGTGGAGGATTTGCCTACAGAGAAAGGTGACTTATATGCCCTGGGACATATCCCCAACATCATAGGTGCCATTGATGGGACACATGTGGCTTTGGTACCCCCCCCTGCAAGAGTGAACAGGTGTACAGAAACAGGAAGAGTTACCATTCCATGAATGTGCAGATGGTGTGTTTGGCCAACCAGTACATCTCCCATGTGAACGCCAAGTTTCCTGGCTCAGTGCATGATGCTTACATTCTGAGGAATAGCAGCATCCCCTATGTGATGGGCCAACTCCAGAGGCACCGTGTGTGGCTAGTAAATGAGGACAAGGACCCTATACCCTGCGAATAGTTGTCTGGGTCTGGGGTTGTCCCTACGGGTTAGTGTGTGTCTAACAGTTATCCCTCGACATTTAAAGGTGACTCTGGTTACCCCAACCTGTCATGGCTACTGACCCCAGTGAGAAATCCCAGGGTAAGGGCAGAGGAACGCTACAATGAGGCACATGGGCGTACTAGGAGGATTATAGAAAGAACCTTCGGCCTCCTGAAGGCCAGGTTCCGGTGCCTACATATGACAGGCGGTTCTCTCTACCACTCACCAAAGAAGGTGTGCCAGATCATCGTGGCCTGCTGTATGCTGCACAACTTGGCTTTGCGACGACAGGTGCCTTTTCTGCAGGAGGATGGTCCAGATGGAGGTGTTCTGGCAGCTGTGGAGCTTGTGGACAGTGAAGAAGAGGAGGCAGAAGAAGAGGACATAGACAACAGAAACACTGTGATCCATCAGTACTTCCAGTGAGACACAGGCGGACGACATCACTGCCTCCTACATCTGATACAATTGTTCTACCTCTCATCTGTCTGTCATTTTTACCCAGGTCACAGATGTGGGTCCCACTGTGTGACCTTGGCTATGTAACCTCATGGACTAGAGCTGTGTGACATAGGTATGTTGACAATAGAATGGACATTGCTATTTCCCTCAGTTATTGCAAATACACATTTGTGAAATCACAAACTGACTCCAGATTGTTTTGTGATTTAAGTGCTAAATATTGGAGGGGGTTGTAAAATGGTCAGGGGTGATGGTGGAGGAATGTCCATGGCAGAGTCCAGTCTATTAGTCTCAAAGGTGCATTGTCCAAAGGGGCATAGGAAGTGGAGCTGGGGCAGTTTAAGGATGGACAGGGTGACAAAGTGGGACAGCAGGATGACAATCAGGGTGGTCTCATTTCTTGGCAGGGGTCTTAGCATTGTTCTCTGTCTTTGTCCTGGATCTCAGGGACCGGTTGCGGGGTGGTTTTCCTTCTGCAGGGGGTAGGGTGCTGGTGTTGTGGTCCTGTGGAGGTGCCTTCTGTCCACTAGCACCGGCGGAGGTGGTGGGTAGTTCATCATCCAGGCTAGTGTCAGGGGCCCCTTGTTGTGCCACAGTGTCCCTCCTGGTGTTCACGAGTTCCTTCAGCATCCCTACAATGGTGCCCAGGATGGTATTGATGGATTTGAGTTCCTCCCAGAACCCCAAATACTGTTCCTCCTGCAGCCGCTGGGTCTCCTGAAACTTGGCCAGTACCGTTGCCATCGTCTCCTGGGAATTATGGTAGGCTCCCATGATGTTGGAGAGGGCCTCGTGGAGAGTGGGTTCTCTGGGCCTGTCCTCCCCCTGTCGCACAGCAGCCTTCCCAGTTCCCCTGTGTTCCTGGGCCTCTGTCCCCTGAACCATGTGCCCACTACCACTGCCCCCAGGTCACTGCTGTTCTTGGGGTGGTGGGTTAGCCTAGGTTCCCTGTAGTGGTGGACACACTGCTGCTTGACGTGTCCTGAGGACAGAGGTATGGGCCCGCTGGGTGGGTGCTGTGCTGGTGTTTCCAGAGGGCGGAGGCACTGTTGTGGCTTGTGCCAGTGTGAGGGGAACCAACTGTCCCGAGGTCCCAGATGGGCCAGGCTGGTCATCTAGATCCAGTTGGACAGAGCTGCTGTCATCATTGTGGGCCTCTTCTGTGGGTGGAGTGGACATTTCTGGACCCTCCTTTCCGGTGATGTTGGATAGGGGTCCTGCAGGGGTGTAAAGGCATGATTATTGCATCTTTGTGTGCCATGGTGTGCAATGGGTGGGTGACCCTGTACCCCAGTGCTTGCATTCCTGTGTAGGACCTTGTGTGCTAATTGTTTAGGGGTCTGTGTGGGTATGTGTAGAGGCCATGCATTGGTGATGGGTGTCCATGCTTTGTTGTTGCATGCAGTGCTTGGTGTTGGGATGTGTGGTTTGTGATAGTGGGACATATGTGAGGAGTTGGAGTGATGGGGGTGAGGGTGAGGGTGGGGGTATGTGATAGCATGCAGGTAGGGTGGGGATGTAATAGTTAAGATTTGACTTACCAGAGTCCATTCCTCCAGCTACTCCTGCGAGGCCCTCAGGATGCAATATAGCCAAGACTTGCTCCTCCCATGTTGCTAGTTGTGGGGGAGTAGGTGGGGGTCTGCCGCCAGTCCTCTGAACCGCGATGTGGTGTCTTTAGACCACAGAACGCACCTTCCCCCGTAGATCGTTCCACCTCTTTCTGATGTCATCCCGTGTTCTTGGGTGCTGCCCCACTGCATTGACCCTGTCCACGATTCTGCGCCATAGCTCCATCTTCCTAGCTATGGTGGTGTGCTGCACCTGTGATCCGAATAGCTGTGATGATTTCCTCCACCATGACCCTGAGCTCCTCCTCAGAAAACCTGGGGTGTCTTTGTGGTGCCATGGGGTGGTGTGGGTGATGTGTGAGGTGGTGTGTGTTGTGATGTGTAGGGTGATGTTTAGGTGTGTGTGGTGTTTTGTGCGTGGATGTGTGATGGAGTTGTGTGCCTATATATGCTGGTGTTGTCTTTGCTGTGCTATCTCTCTGGCCTTCGTCTATATTTTGGTAGTAAGGGTGTGTGGATGATGTGGGCGGGTGTTTTATATTGTATTGGGTGTGTGGGAGTGGTGTGTGTATGTGTATCAGGTGTGTGTATTTGGAATTGTCCAATGTGGTAGTGTTTTGTAGATGTGTGTGTATTTTGAGTGCAGTGGTGTGGACCGCGAAAGGAATACTGCGGTTGAAAGACTGCCGCATGGATACGTGGCTCGTGATAGTGTGGTCGTATTCGGTGGAGGTTTTGTTATAGCCAGTTTATCACTGACCTTTGGTGTGGCGGACTTGTGTGGCTGTCTAGATTTTGGCTGATTCCGAGCTGTGTGTCGTAATAGCTGTGGCAGAATTCCGCGGGTGCAGCGGTGTGCTGGCGGTCTTCTGCATGGCGGTAAGTGGCATTTACCACCAATGTTGTAATGAGGGCCTTCGTGGCTATAAAACAGAAACATTTATCCATTTATTATGCTGCTGTCCTGCACTGTTGAAGGTACGACACACTTTACTAAGACCTCTCTTCCTCCGCTAAGGAATAAGATCTTGCTCTGAGGCTAGAATTGTGGTATTTACTCTAAAAGAGCCAGTAGAGCTGGCCGAATTTGGGAAATATATTTCACAACTGCAAGCAAAATTAAATGAAAACTGCACGTCAAACTGATTTAACTTTTAAACAGTTTAACTGATATAAACTAATATCTTATTTCTAAGTATGATGCAAGGAATATAACAAGCCCTGATATCTACTGCTGCACCTCTTATTTTCCTTTAACTTAATAAGCCCTCAATTTAAAGATTTTACAAACCAAGAAGCGCGATTATTGTTTAAACAGTGGCAAACTACATGTATTTTTAGCGGAAGTTTGAAACTTGGTACATTATGGGGGTCATTCTGACCCTGGCGGTCATTGCCGCCAGGGCCAACGACCACGGAAGCACTGCCAACAGGCTGGCGGTGCTTCCTGGCCAATTCTGACCGCGGCGGTAAAGCCGCGGTCAGAAAAGGGAAACCAGCGGTTTCCCGCCGGTTTTCCCCTGGCCAAAGGAATCCTCCATGGCGGCGCTGCAAGCAGTGCCGCCATGGGGATTCCGACCCCCTTCCCGCCAGCCTGTTTCTGGCGGTTTACACCGCCAGGAAGAGGCTGGCGGGAACGGGTGTCATTGGGCCCCTGGGGGCCCCTGCACTGCCCATGCCACCGGCATGGGCAGTGCAGGGGCCCCCTAACAGGGCCCCAGCAAGATTTTCAGTGTCTGCTTGGCAGACACTGAAAATCGCGACGGGTGCCACTGCACCCGTCGCACCCCAGCAACTCCGCCGGCTCCATTCGGAGCCGGCTTCATCGTTGCTGGGTCTTTCCCGCTGGGCCGGCGGGCGGCCTTTTGGCGGTCGCCCACCGGCCCAGCGGGAAAGTCAGAATGACCGCTGCGGTCATTTGACCGTGGTGCGGTCTTCTGGCGGTCTCCGCCCAGCGGGCGGCGCCCGCCACCCGCCGGGGTCGGAATGACCCCCTATGTGTTAATTTTTGCAATGGTGTTAAGTAATCATGCAATAAAGCTTGTTGTTTATATTTTAAATGCAGGCTCACTCTCATTGTATGGGCTAAAGGAAGTCAACATTGTGCCATGTGGGGTATTAGGAGCTCTGCTGTTGCTTGTAGCCTAGTAGTGCAGATCGGCACACCCACGGACTCCCCTATTGTACTGTGGTAGTAGAGTCACTTTCGTCTCTGTTTGGACTCCCACCTTTGGGAGCATTTGTAGGTGGGTTCCCAATGTATTTTGTGGGAGGGACCATAGCCTGGTTAGTCCTCTGCAGGCAGCCCATGGCGATGGCGGGTATATGGATTGCTTATGCCTGTGGGTGGTCAAGGAAGTCCTGGCAAGCCCATATATCACAGGCTTTAGCAGTGCACCCTCATAGTACCCCCTTTCATCTTAGAAACTACAACTCTAATGTCTTACATTTCAACATTTATACATACTCGGAAGTCAATACAAAACACAATGGACCCATTAGGTTTAGATATCAGCATTACAGAAGAAACCCATGAAATGGAGGAAGGTTCTATTATATCTTCTTTTAATATATTGCTTATTTCTGTTTCTAGAGCATCCTTTCTGGTTCTACAGCTTCTCTATGTGCTTCTGGGATTCTGTAGAGCCTCAATTGTGCTATCTGGTTGCCCTTGGTAACAATATCATGACAAATAAGTGACATACACCCAGGTTTAGTGGAAAAGGCATCTGTACACTTGTTTATGACATTCTACATCTGTACAATATCTAGAGAATCCCCTTGACAAACTGTCTTTTTCTCAGGGTTTGTCATCTCAGGAATGAAAGCAATATCTAGGGGTTGTGAGATAGTCACGAACATGGCAGAGGTACCCTTCCCTCCTTCCTTGTTGTCCGTTTCCCACCTCTTGAGGAGATTGATGAGATAAATTTGTTCATTCTTATGTCTGTTTGTTATCGCCAGTTTATAGGTCATTAGAGTGATCTGACAAACTATTTTAAAGGGTTCTTTCCTCTGGGTGGCCAAGAATTTGCTATCTGAAGAAGGAAGAAGTGCTAAAGCTTTTTTCTCCCACCTGCAGTTCTCTTTTTCTAATGGTTTTGTCATAAGTGATTTGCTGTTTGTCCTGGTTATTACGTACATCTTTCTAGAGACTACAGACTCTCTCTTTAAGGGTTGTGGCATACTCCAGTGTATGGGGCAGTCAAATTGGCTTTACTCAGTGGATGATTGCACATGGGTGCATATGGCACACAACACCAGGGATACTTTTTGGACACAATCTTTCCCTGTCTCAGATTCAATTTATTTGGATGATTTTGATGGTTCGGTTTTACCACTCCACAAGATCATTGGTATATGGATGCTACACTAAGGTCCGGATTTGGGTTATAATTAATATGGTACAAATTTGTGTTATTAACTTAAACATGGAAGGAATTACCTGGTCGGTGAGTAACTCCTTGGGGAAACATACTCCTGAAAAGAATTTGATCATCACATAGGCAACTATAGATGTGGTCATGCTCGACAGTTGGATGGCCTCTAGATATTGTGTCACTTAATTGACCAGGAAAAGGATGTACTGATACCCTTGTACTGAGGTCATGAGCTGACCAACTAGAACCATGCCTACATAGGAGAAAGGAATACCAATCACAGAATGTGGTCTTATAGGAGCTTTCAGGGGATGTGGTGGATTGGTGAGCTGACACCGCTTGCATGCAACATAGAACCTCCAGATGTCTGAAAAATTCCCTGGCCAATAGAATTGCTTTATTAAACACTCTTCTATCTTTTCACAGCCATAGGGACCTCCTCCCACTTGACTATGAGCAAAATGCTGGATTTGTTGCCTGAAGGGAAGAGGCACCTCCAACTGACTGACGATATTGTCTCTTTTTTACTTTTCTGTACAATAACCCTTTGGTGATACTAAAATAGCGGCCTACCTGACCACTGGGCTCCATCACAGCCTATCCCTGTGCCGGGGTGAGGTTTGGGTCTTCTTTCTGGGCAGCTCTGAAACTATGCTTTGTGTCACTCGAATCTGCTGTGGAGAAAGAAATGGGGGAAGTATTAGAATCACCGGCCAACACATGCAAATTATTATGTAGGCACTTCCCCCAGTGTGTGAGCTTCCTATGACTCTTATCTCCAGTTATCTGCACCTCCAAAAAGAGGCCTCCCTCCCTATTTTAATTAGGTTGATAACCACTAGGCACCAGGGATTTTTTTTAAACATTTTTTCTACAGATGGGGAACGACCCCTTAGGCAAAAGTCGCACCTCTGGGGGCAATTTTATTTTAGGCCATTTCTACCCCCCTTTGGCCTATTTCTCTTAGGCCGATCTGCCCCCAGGGGAGGCAGAAACCACTTAGGAACCAGGGATTGGTGTGTGTGTTGTTCGGGAGGTCAGCTCCTCATAGGCCATAGGGGCACATTAGTGTTGGCCATTTATTTTGGAAGGCCCATCTACACCCAAGGGGGGGCAGAAAGCCCAGTAGAGACCATGGATGATTTTTTTTCAAGAAAAGAGGGTGGGGGGTATGGCCATACCACCACCCCAAATAAATGGGGACACAGTTGTTCTTCCCAACGGTGGGCAGTTGGGGCAATTTCCCCCGATCCACTCCCCGTTGGGCAAAAAGCCTGCTAGATGCCAGGGAATTACAAAATAAAATAGTGGGGTGGTAGCTACCAACCAGTATGGGCATGGTTATGCCCCCAACTCAACTAAAGCGTGTAGCAATTTTTCAGCTCTCCCCAGCACACTAAAGGATCGTATCCCAATGGCAAGCATGAGGACATTTGATTATTTTGGTTTTTGGTTTTTCATTTGGGCCACGAGAACTTGTACAACTCTCAAAATCATCCCACTTGGAATGGTGAGGGAGGCACTTTTTGGACTTAAGAAAAATCTACAAGACCTAGACACATCTGAAAACTAAACATCTGAGTCCAGGGTGGCGTGCTTCACATGCTCCATGTACCAGTTTCCTACCCACAATGCTTTGCAAACCTCCACTTTTGCTTGAAATCACACACTTTCCCCACATTTTTGTGATGGTACCTTCCGGAATCTGCAGGAATCCACAAAAATACTACTACCCAGCATTGTCGCATCTATACCAATAAAATTTCTGCCCCACCTGTTGGCCTAAAGATCTTTTTTTCCAAACTGCCCTTTTGGACCCGCTTTCGTTCCCCCTCAATTTTGTCATGTTTTTGTCTCTTCCCTATTACAGGCACTTGGCCCACCTACACAAGTAAGGTATCATTTTTATCGGGAGGCTGAGGGGAATATTGGGTGGTAGGAAATCTGTGCTGGGGCGGTGATCCCACACAGAGATGTGGAAAAAATTTGATGTTTGCTGAGGATTCTGGGTAAAAAAAACTGGAGGCTCCCACAAGTCACACCTCCCTGGACTCCCTCAGGTGTATAGTTTTCATAAATGTCTGGGTTTGGAAGGTTTCCCTGGATGGCTGCTGAGTCAAGGACCCAAAATGCAAGTGTCCCCCCACAAAAACAGGTAGTTTTGTATTAGATCATTTTGATGTGTACACGTACTGTTTTGGGGAATTTCCTGTCCCAAGCCCTAGGCCTACACACACAAGTGAGATACCATTTTTATTGGCAGACATGGGGGAAGGCTGGGTAGAATGAAGTTTGTTTCTCCCCTCAGATTCCAGAACTTTGCAGCACCGAAATGTGAGGAATTTTTTTTTTTTCTTGTCAAATTTTGAGGTTTGCTAAGGTTTCTGGGTAACAGAACCTGGGGAGAGCACCACAAGCTACCTCATCCTGGGTTTCCCTAGGGGTCTAATTTTCAGAAATGTCCAGTGTAAGGAAATGCCTCCTTGGCATGGTTACCCCCTGACTTTTTGTCTTTGCTGATGCTATGTTTTGAATTGAAAGTGTGCTGAGGCCTGCTAACCAGGCCCCAGCACCAGTGTTCTTTCCCTAACCTGTACTTTTGTTTTCACAATTAGCACACCCTGGCATCCAGGTAAGTCCCTTGTAACTGGTACCCCTGGTACCAAGGGCCCTGATGCCAGGGAAGGTCTCTAAGGGCTGCAGCATATCTTATGCCACCCTAGGGACCCCTCACTCAGCACAGACACACTGCTTGCCAGCTTGTGTGTGCTGGTGAGGACAAAACGAGTAAGTCGACATGGCACTCCCCTCAGGGTGCCATGCCAACCTCACACTGCCTATGCAGTATAGATAAGTCACCCCTCTAGCAGGCCTTACAGCCCTAAGGCAGGGTGCACTATACCATGGGTGAGGGCACCAGTGCATGAGCACTGTGCCCCTACAGTGTCTAAGCCAAACCTTAGACATTGTAAGTACAGGGTAGCCATAAGAGTATATGGTCTGGGAGTCTGTCAAACACGAACTCCACAGCACCATAATGGCTGCACCGAAAACTGGGAAGTTTGGTATCAAACTTCTCAGCACAATAAATGCACACTGATGCCAGTGTACATTTTATTGTGAAATACACCCCAGAGGGCACCTTAGAGGTGCCCCCGTAACCTTAACCAACTACCTGTGTAGGCTGACTGGTTTTAGCAGCCTGCCACACTCGAGACATGTTGCTGGCCACATGGGGAGAGTGCCTTTGTCACTCTGTGGCTAGTAACAAAAGCCTGCACTGGGTGGAGATGCTATCACCTCCCCCTTGCAGGAACTGTAACACCTGGCGGTGAGCCTCAAAGGCTCACCCCCTTTGTTCCAGCACCATAGAGCATTCCAGCTAGTGGAGTTGCCTGCCCCCTCCGGCCACGGCCCCACTTTTGGCGGCAAGGCCAGAGGTGATAATGAGAAAAACAAGGAGGAGTCACTGGCCAGTCAGGACAGCCCCTAAGGCAACCTGAGCTGAAGTGACTCTGACTTTTAGGAATCCTCCATCTTGCAGATGGAGGATCCCACCAATAGGGATAGGAATGTGACCCCCTCCCCTTGGGAGAAGGCACAAAGAGGGTGTAGCCACCCTCAGGGCTAGTAGCCATTGGCTACTGCCCTCCCTAACCTAAACACACCCCTAAATCCTGTATTTAGGGGCTCCCCTGAACCTA
This sequence comes from Pleurodeles waltl, assembly GCF_031143425.1. Taxonomy (NCBI): domain Eukaryota; kingdom Metazoa; phylum Chordata; class Amphibia; order Caudata; family Salamandridae; genus Pleurodeles; species Pleurodeles waltl. The sequence goes on from NC_090438.1 coordinate 354,966,505, forward strand.
GGAAATCAGATTCCTGCAACTTACGAAGAAGAGGACTGCTGAGCTGAAAACCCCTGCAGAGAAGACGGAGACACCAACTGCTTTGGCCCCAGCCCTACCGGCCTGTCTCCCTCCTTCGGAAGAAAACTGCTCCAACAACGCTTTCCCCAGGACCAGCGACCTCTGAATCCTCAGAGGACTGCCCTGCTTCCAAAAGACCAAGAAACTCCTGAGAACAGCGGCCCTGTTCAACAAAGACTGCAACTTTGTTTCCAGAGGAGCAGATTTAAAGACCCCTGCAATCCCCGCAAGAAGCGTGAGACTTGGAACACTGCACCCGGCGACCCCGACTCGACTGGTGGAGAAACAACGCTACAGGGAGGACCACCCGGTGACTCCGAGACTGTGAGTAACCAAAGTTGTCCCCCCTGGACCCCCACAGCGACGCCTGCAGAGGGAATCCCGAGGCTCCCCCTGACCGCGACTGTCTGAATCCAAAATCCCGACGCCTGGAAAAGACCCTGCACCCGCAGCCCCCAGGACCTGAAGGATCGGAACTCCAGTGCAGGAGTGACCCCCAGGAGGCCCTCTCCCTTGCCCAGGTGGTGGCTACCCCGAGGAGCCCCCCCCTTGCCTGCCTGCATCGCTGAAGAGACCCCTTGGTCTCTCATTGAAACCTATTGAAAACCCGACGCGTGTTTGCACACTGCACCCGGCCGCCCCAGTGCCGCTGAGGGTGTACTTTCTGTGCTGACTTGTGTCCCCCCCGGTGCCCTACAAAACCTCCCTGGTCTGCCCTCCGAAGACGCGGGTAATTACCTGCTGGCAGACTGGGACCGGGGCACCCCCTTCTCCATTGAAGCCTATGTGTTTTGGGCACCACTTTGAACTCTGCACCTGACCGGCCCTGAGCTGCTGGTGTGGTAACTTTGGGGTTGCTCTGAACCCCCAATGTTGGGCTACCTTGGACCCCAATTTGAACCCCGTAGGTGGTTTACTTACCTGCAAGAACTAACAATAACTTACCTCCCCCAGGAACTGTTGAAAATTGCACTGTGTCCACTTTTGAAATAGCTATATGTGTTTTATGTAAAAAGTATATATGCTATTGTGATTATTCAAAGTTCCTAAAGTACTTACCTGCAATACCTTTCAAATGAGATATTACATGTAGAATTTGAACCTGTGGTTCTTAAAATAAACTAAGAAAATATATTTTTCTATACAAAAACCTATTGGCCTGGAATTGTCTCTGAGTGTGTGTTCCTCATTTATTGCCTGTGTGTATGTACAACAAGTGCTTAACACTACTCCTTTGATAAGCCTACTGCTCGACCACACTACCACAAAATAGAGCATTAGTATTATCTCTTTTTGCCACTATCTTACCTCTAAGGGGAACCCTTGGACTCTGTGCATACTATTCATTACTTTGAAATAGTGCATACAGAGCCAACTTCCTACATTGGTGGATCAGCGGTGGGGTACAAGACTTTGCATTTGCTGGACTACTCAACCAATACCTGATCACACGACAAATTCCAAAAATTGTCATTAGAAATAGATTTTTGCAATTTGAACTATTTTTCTAAATTCTTAAAAGTTCTGCTAGGGCCTTGTGTTAGTCCCTGTTTAGCATTCCTTTTAGAGTTTAAAAGTTTTGTGAAAGTTTGAATTAGAACCTAGAACTAGTTTTAGATACTTAAAAAGTATTCCAACTTTTAGAAGCATAATGTCTAGTGCAGAGATGAATGTGGAGGAACTCGACCTCACACCTTACCTCCATCTTAAGATGAGGGAGCTAAGGTCACTCTGCAAAATAAAGAAAATTACAATGGGCTCCAGACCTTCCAAACTACAGCTCCAGGAGCTTTTGGCAGAGTTTGAAAAAGCCAACCCCTCTGAGGATGGCAACACAGAGGATGAAGATAGTGACTTGGAGGAAAATTCCCACCTACCAGTCCTAACTAGGGAGAACAGGGCCACTCCAGCCCTGTCTCCAAATATAATAGTCAGAGATGCTGCTTCCCTCACAGGAGGGACCAACATCTCTGAAATCACTGAGGATAACCCCAGTGAAGAGGACATCCAGTTAGCCAGGATGGCCAAAAGATTGGCTTTGGAAAGACAGATCCTAGCCATAGAAAGGGAAAGACAAGAGATGGGCCTAGGTCCCATCAATGGTGGCAGCAACATAACTAGGGTCAGAGATTCTCCTGACATGTTAAAAATCCCTAAAGGGATTGTAACTAAATATGAAGATGGTGATGACATCACCAAATGGTTCACAGCTTTTGAGAGGGCTTGTGTAACCAGAAAAGTTAACAGATCTCACTGGGGTGCTCTCCTTTGGGAAATGTTCACTGGAAAGTGTAGGGATAGACTCCTCACACTCTCTGGAAAAGATGCAGAATCTTATGACCTCATGAAGGGTACCCTGATTGAGGGCTTTGGATTCTCCACTGAGGAATATAGGATTAGATTCAGGGGGGCTCAAAAAACCTCGAGCCAGAACTGGGTTGATTTTGTGGACTACTCAGTGAAAACACTGGATAGTTGGATTCAAGGCAGTGGTGTAAATAATTATGATGGGCTGTACAATTTATTTGTGAAAGAACACCTATTAAGTAATTGTTCAAATGATAAACTGCATCAGCATCTGGTAGACCTAGGACCAATTTCTCCCCAAGAATTGGGAAAGAAGGCGGACCATTGGGTCAAGACTAGGGTGACCAAGACTTCCACAGGGGCTGACCAAAAGAAAGGGGTCACAAAGCCTCCCCAGGGGAAGAGTGTTGAGACATCCAAAAACAAAACTAGTAAAGAGTCTTCTTCAGGCCCCCAAAAACCTGCACTGGAGGGTGGGCCCAGAGCCTCTTCACAAAACAATTTTGGGTACAAGGGTAAAAACTTTGATCCCAAAAAGGCCTGGTGTTGTAGCTGTAATCAGCCTGGACACCAAACTGGAGACAAGGCCTGTCCCAAGAAAAGTACCACTTCTAACTCCACTCCAGCTAACACTGGAATGGCTAGTCTCCAAGTGGGATCAACAGTGTGCCCAGAGCAAATCAGGTGTCACACTGAAGCTACATTAGTCTCTGAGGGTGGGGTGGATTTAGCCACACTGGCTGCCTGGCCTCCTAACATGCAAAAATACAGGCAGCAGCTCTTAATTAATGGGACAAGTGTAGAAGGCCTGAGGGATACAGGTGCCAGTGTCACTATGGTGACAGAAAAACTGGTTTCCCCTGGTCAATACCTGGCTGGACAAACTTACCCAGTCACCAATGCTGACAATCAAACTAAAGTACATCCCATGGCTATGGTAACTTTAGAGTGGGGAGGGGTCAATGGCATGAAACAGGTGGTGGTCTCCTCAAATATCCCAGTAGACTGTTTGCTTGGAAACGACCTGGAGTCCTCAGCATGGGCTGAGGTAGAACTGAAAACCCATGCAGCCATGCTGGGTATCCCTGAACTGGTGTGTGTCAAGACAAGGGCACAGTGCAAGGCTCAGGGTGAAAAAGTAGAGCTGGAGTCTGCAAAAAAGGGCCCAGCCTACCAAGAGGAAAGGAAAGTCAGCTGGGAAACCAGCTGCAACACAACAACAAAAAGAGAACCTCTCTTCTCAGGAAGAAGTTCTGCCCTCTGAGGGAACTGAGCCTATGGAGTTATAACCTTATCAGGTTGAGCCCTTAGGCCCAGGGGGACCCTCAAGGGAGCAGTTGTGTAAGGGGCAAGAAACCTGTCCCTCTCTTGAAGGCCTTAGGCAGCAAGCTGCGGAAGAGTCCAATGGCAAGAAAACTGGAACACATAGGGTCTATTGGGAAGATGGGCTCCTGTACACTGAGGCAAGAGATCCCAAACCTGGTGCCACTAGGAGAGTGGTAGTGCCTCAGGCGTTCAGAGAGTTCATACTGACCTTATCCCATGATATTCCCCTTGCTGGGCATTTGGGACAAACCAAGACGTGGGAGAGACTAGTCAACCACTTCTACTGGCCCAACATGTCCCAGAAAGTTAAGGAGTTTTGTGTCTCCTGTACCACCTGTCAAGCCAGTGGTAATACAGGTGGACATCCAAAGGCCCCCCTCATTCCACTTCCAGTGGTGGGGTTCCCCTTTGAAAGAGTGGGTGTGGACATAGTGGGTCCACTTGAACCTCCCACAGCCTCAGGAAATATGTACATACTAGTAGTAGTGGATCATGCTACTAGGTATCCTGAAGTTATTCCCCTTAGGTCGACTACTGCCCCTGCAGTAGCCAAGGCCCTCATCGGTATCTTTACCAGAGTGGGCTTCCCTAAGGAGGTGGTGTCTGACAGAGGTACCAACTTCATGTTAGCATACCTGAAACACATGTGGAATGAGTGTGGAATGACTTATAAATTCACTACACCCTATCATCCACAAACTAATGGCCTTGTTGAGTAATTCAACAAGACATTAAAGGGCATGATCATGGGGCTCCCAGAAAAACTCAAAAGGAGATGGGATGTCCTCTTGCCATGTCTGCTTTTCGCTTACAGAGAGGTGCCTCAGAAGGGAGTAGGGTTCTCACCCTTTGAACTTCTGTTTGGCCACCCTGTAAGGGGACCACTAGCTCTTGTGAAAGAAGGCTGGGAAAGACCTCTTCATGAGCCTAAACAAGACATAGTGGACTATGTACTTGGCCTTCGCTCAAGGATGGCAGAGTACATGGAAAAGGCAAGTAAAAACCTTGAGGCCAGCCAACAGCTCCAGAAGTTTTGGTATGACCAAAAGGCTGCAATGGTTGAAGTTCAACCAGGGCAGAAAGTCTGGGTTTTGGAGCCTGTGGCTCCCAGGGCACTCCAGGACAAATGGAGTGGCCCTTACCCAGTGCTAGAGAAGAAGAGTCAGGTCACCTACCCGGTGGAACTAGGCACTAGCAATACCCCCAAGAGGCTGATCCATGTGAACCGCCTAAAACTCTTCCATGATAGGGCTGATGTGAATCTGTTGATGGTAACAGATGAGGACCAGGAAGCTGAGAGTGAACCTCTCCCTGATCTCCTCTCATCAAACCCTAAAGATGGCTCAGTGGATGGAGTGATCTATTCAGACACCCTCTCTAGCCAACAGCAATCTGATTGTAGGAAGGTCCTGCAACAGTTTGCTGAGCTCTTTTCCCTAACCACTGGTCAGACACACCTGTGTACCCATGATGTGGACACAGGAGACAGCATGCCTGTCAAAAACAACATTTTCAGACAGTCTGACCAAGTTAAGGAAAGCATCAAAATGGAAGTCCACAAGATGCTGGAATTGGGAGTAATTGGGCACTCTGACAGCCCCTGGGCTAGCCCAATGGTCTTAGTCCCCAAACCTCACGCCAAAGATGGAAAGAGAGAGATGAGGTTTTGTGTGGACTAAAGAGGACTTAACTCTGTCACCAAGACAGATGCCCATCCCATTCCTAGGGCTGATGAACTAATTGATAAATTAGGTGCTGCCAAATTCTTAAGTACCTTTGACTTAACAGCAGGGTACTGGCAAATCAAAATGGCACCTGGAGCAAAAGAAAAGACAGCATTCTCCACACCTGATGGGCATTATCAGTTTACTATTATGCCCTTTGGTTTAAAAAATGCCCCTGCCACCTTCCAAAGGTTGGTGAATCAAGTCCTTGCTGGTTTGGAGTCCTTTAGTGCAGCTTATCTTGACGATATTGCTGTCTTTAGCTCCAGCTGGCAGGATCACCTGGTCCACCTGAAGAAGGTTTTGAAGGCTCTGCAATCAGCAGGCCTCTCTATCAAGGCATCCAAATGCCAGATAGGGCAGGGAACTGTGGTTTACTTGGGACACCTTGTAGGTGGAGGCCAAGTTCAGCCACTCCAGCCTAAGATCCAGACTATCCTGGACTGGGCAGCTCCAAAAACCCAGACTCAAGTCAGGCCATTCCTTGGCTTGACTGGGTATTACAGGAGGTTTGTGAAGGGATATGGATCCATAGTGACAGCCCTCACAGAACTCACCTCCAAGAAAATGCCCAAGAAGGTAAACTGGACTGTAGAATGCCAACAGGCCTTTGACACCCTGAAACAAGCAATGTGCACAGCACCAGTTCTAAAAGCTCCAGATTACTCCAAGCAGTTCATTGTGCAGACAGATGCCTCTGAACATGGGATAGGGGCAGTTTTGTCCCAAACAAATGATGATGGCCTTGACCAGCCTGTTGCTTTCATTAGCAGGAGGTTACTCCCCAGGGAGCAGCGTTGGAGTGCCATTGAGAGGGAGGCCTTTGCCGTGGTTTGGTCCCTGAAGAAGCTGAGACCATATCTCTTTGGTACTCACTTTGTAGTTCAAACTGACCACAGACCTCTCAGATGGCTGATGCAAATGAAAGGTGAAAATCCAAAACTGTTGAGGTGGTCCATCTCCCTACAGGGAATGGACTTTATAGTGGAACACAGACCTGGGACTGCCCATGCCAATGCAGATGGCCTTTCCAGGTTCTTCCACTTAGAAAATGAAGACTCTCTTGGGAAAGGTTAGTCTCATCCTCTTTCGTTTGGGGGGGGGGTTGTGTAAGGAAATGCCTCCTTGGCATGGTTACCCCCTGACTTTTTGCCTTTGCTGATGCTATGTTTTGAATTGAAAGTGTGCTGAGGCCTGCTAACCAGGCCCCAGCACCAGTGTTCTTTCCCTAACCTGTACTTTTGTTTTCACAATTAGCACACCCTGGCATCCAGGTAAGTCCCTTGTTACTGGTACCCCTGGTACCAAGGGCCCTGATGCCAGGGAAGGTCTCTAAGGGCTGCAGCATAACTTATGCCACCCTGGGGACCCCTCACTCAGCACAGACACACTGCTTGCCAGCTTGTGTGTGCTGGTGAGGACAAAACGAGTAAGTCGACATGGCACTCCCCTCAGGGTGCCATGCCAACCTCACACTGCCTATGCAGTATAGATAAGTCACCCCTCTAGCAGGCCTTACAGCCCTAAGGCAGGGTGCACTATACCATGGGTGAGGGCACCAGTGCATGAGCACTGTGCCCCTACAGTGTCTAAGCCAAACCTTAGACATTGTAAGTGCAGGATAGCCATAAGAGTATATGGTCTGGGAGTCTGTCAAACACGAACTCCACAGCACCATAATGGCTGCACTGAAAACTGGGAAGTTTGGTATCAAACTTCTCAGCACAATAAATGCACACTGATGCCAGTGTACATTTTATTGTGAAATACACCCCAGAGGGCACCTTAGAGGTGCCCCCTGTAACCTTAACCAACTACCTGTGTAGGCTGACTGGTTTTAGCAGCCTGCCACACTCGAGACATGTTGCTGGCCACATGGGGAGAGTGCCTTTGTCACTCTGTGGCTAGTAACAAAATCCTGCACTGGGTGGAGATGCTATCACCTCCCCCTTGCAGGAACTGTAACACCTGGCGGTGAGCCTCAAAGGCTCACCCCATTTGTTCCAGCACCACAGGGCATTCTATCTAGTGGAGTTGCCTGCCCCCTCCGGCCATGGCCCCACTTTTGGCGGCAAGGCCAGAGGAGATAATGAGAAAAACAAGGAGGAGTCACTGGCCAGTCAGGACAGCCCCTAAGGCAACCTGAGCTGAAGTGACTCTGACTTTTAGGAATCCTCCATCTTGCAGATGGAGGATCCCCCCAATAGGGATAGGAATGTGACCCCCTCCCCTTGGGAGGAGGCACAAAGAGGGTGTAGCCACCCTCAGGGCTAGTAGCCATTGGCAACTGCCCTCCCTGACCTAAACACACCCCTAAATCCTGCATTTAGGGGCTCCCCTGAACCTAGGAAATCAGATTCCTGCAACTTACGAAGAAGAGGACTGCTGAGCTGAAAACCCCTACAGAGAAGACGGAGACACCAACTGCTTTGGCCCCAGCCCTACCGGCCTGTCTCCCTCCTTTGGAAGAAAACTGCTCCAGCGACGCTTTCCCCAGGACCAGCGACCTCTGAATCCTCAGAGGACTGCCCTGCTTCCAAAAGACCAAGAAACTCCCAAGAACAGCGGGAGCAGATTTAAAGACCCCTGCAATCCCCGCAAGAAGCGTGAGACTTGCAACACTGCACCCGGCGACCCCGACTCGACTGGTGGAGAAACAACGCTACAGGGAGGACCCTCCGGCGACTCCGAGACTGTGAGTAACCAAAGTTGTCCCTCCTGAGCCCCCACAGCGACGCCTGCAGAGGGAATCCCGAGGCTCCCCCTGACCGCGACTGTCTGAATCCAAAATCCCGACGCCTGGAAAAGACCCTGCACCCGCAGCCCCCAGGACCTGAAGGATCGGAACTCCAGTGCAGGAGTGACCCCAGGAGGCCCTCTCCATTGCCCAGGTGGTGGCTACCCCGAGGAGCCCCCCCCTTGCCTGCCTGCATCGCTGAAGAGAAACCTATTGAAAACCCGACGCATGTTTGCACACTGCACCGCACCCGGCCGCCCCAGTGCCGCTGAGGGTGTGCTTTCTGTGCTGACTTGTGTCCCCCCCGGTGCCCTACAAAACCCCCCTGGTCTGCCCTCCGAAGACGGGGGTACTTACCTGCTGGCAGACTGGAACCGGGGCACCCCCTTCTCCATTGAAGCCTATGTGTTTTGGGCACCACTTTGAACTCTGCACCTGACCGGCCCTGAGCTGCTGGTGTGGTAACTTTGGGGTTGCTCTGAACCCCCAACAGTGGGCTACCTTGGACCCCAATTTGAACCCCGTAGGTGGTTTACTTACCTGCAAGAACTAACAATAACTTACCTCCCCCAGGAACTGTTGAAAATTGCACTGTGTCCACTTTTGAAATAGCTATATGTGTTTTATGTAAAAAGTATATATGCTATTGTGATTATTCAAAGTACTTACCTGCAATACCTTTCAAATGAGATATTACATGTAGAATTTGAACCTGTGGTTCTTAAAATAAACTAAGAAAATATATTTTTCTATACAAAAACCTATTGGCCTGGAATTGTCTCTGAGTGTGTGTTCCTCATTTATTGCCTGTGTGTATGTACAACAAGTGCTTAACACTACTCCTTTGATAAGCCTACTGCTCGACCACACTACCACAAAATAGAGCATTAGTATTATCTCTTTTTGCCACTATCTTACCTCTAAGGGGAACCCTTGGACTCTGTGCATACTATTCCTTACTTTGAAATAGTGCATACAGAGCCAACTTCCTACATCCAGGTTTGCTAGGTTTTCCTAGGTGCCGGATGAGCTAGAGGCCTAAATCCACAGCTAGGCACTTTGCAAAAAACAGGTCAGTTTTCTTCGGGAAAATGTAATATGTTTATGTTGTATTTTGGGGCATTTCCTGTCGCAGGCACTAGGCCTACCCACACAAGTGAGGTACCATTGTTATTGAGAGACTTGAGTAAATGCTGGGTAGAAGGACATTTGTGGCTCCTCTCAGATTCCAGAACTTTGTGTCACCGAAATGTGAGGAAAAAGGTGTTTTTTTAGCCACATTTTGAGGTTTGCAAAGGATTCTGGCTGACAGAACCTGGTGAGAGCCCCACAAGTCACCCCATCCTGGATTCCCCTAAGTGTCTGGTTTTGAAAAATGAACAGGTTTGGTAGGTTTCCCCAGGTGACGGCTGAGCTAGAGGCCAAAATCCACATCTAGGCACTTTCCAAAAAACACGTCAGATTTCAATGTAAACATGTGATGTGCCTATGTTGTGTTTTCTGTCGCGGGCATTGGGTCTACCCACACAAGTGAGGTACCATTTTTATCAGGAGACTTGGGGCAACACAGAATAGCAGAACAAGTGTTATTGCCCTTTGTTTTTCTCAACATTTTTTCCTTCCAAATCTAAAACAGTGTGTAAAAGAGATGCCTATTTGAGAAATGCCCTGTAATTCACATGCTAGCATGTGGACCCCGGAATTTAGAGATGTGCAAATAACCACTTCTTCTCAACACCTTGTCTTGTGTCCATTTTGGAAATACAAAGTTTTCCTTGATACCTATTTTTCACTCTTTATGTTTCACCAAATGAATTGTTGTATACCCAGTATACAATGAAAACCCATTGCAAGGTGTAGCTCCTTTATTGGCTCTGGGTACCGAGGGTTCTTGTTGAATCTAAAAGCCCTATATAACCCCACAACCAGAAGAGTCCAGCAGATGTAACGGTATATTGCTTTTGAAAATCTGACATCGCCGGAAAAAGTTACAGAGTAAAACATGGAGAAAAAGTGCTGCTTTTTTCAACTCAATTTCAATATTTTTTTATTTCGCTGTTATTTTTTGGAGGAAAAGCTTGGAGTATCTGCACAAATGACCCTTTCTGAATACAGAATTTTGTCTACTTTTTAGAAATGTTTAGCTGCCTGGGGATTCAGCATTGGTTTTTGCACCCATTTATGTCACTAACTGGACAAAGGCTAAAAGCACAAAAGATAATAAAAATGGGGTATGTCCCAGTAAAATGCCAAAATTGTGCTGAAAAATGTGGTTTTCTGATTCAAGTCTGCCTGTTCCTGAAAGCTGGGAAGATGGTGATTTTAGCACCACAAACACTTTGTTGATGACATTTTCAGGAGAAAAAAACACAAGCTTTCTTCTGCAGCCCTTTTCCTCATTTAAAAAAACAAACAGTTTTGCTGTATTTTGGTTTATTTTTTGGTCTCCTTCAGGGGAACCCACAAACTCTGGGTACCTCTAGAATCCATGGGATGTTGGAAAAAAGGGACGCAAATTTGGTGTGGGTAGCTCATGTGGACAAAAAGTTATGATGGCCTAAGCATGAACTGGCCCAAATAGCCAAAAAAGGTCCTGGCTCCTGAGGGAGAAAAGTCCTGGCAGCGAAGAGGTTAACCTATGCCAACGTGAATTTCCTTACTTAATCACACATAATACTTTACACAAGTCACTTAAATTCTTGGGTCATATTTACTAAGCCTTTGCATTGTCCATGGGGCACTCAAGGCAACGCAATGCAGTGCAAAGGCTTAGTTAAGATTTACAAAGCTATGCAAGCTGAGATTTGTACAGCCTTGCATGATTTTATAAAGAAATGTAAAGCAATGCAGCATCTTTCACTGCTTTGTATTACGTTTCATAGTGGTAGGTATTCCACTGGTGGAACATGGTCATTCCCGTGTATCTACCCATGGAATCTGATGAGATACTAGATTTACTAAAAGTAGTAAACCCGAGATTGCGCCAAAATGGTTCTCCTACCACAGAGAGGCATAACAAAGAGAAACATCTTTATTTCTCTGTGGTATGTTCTTGTTCCACATGATATAAAGACAAAAATATCACTAAGAATTGTTTTTGTGAGGAGGTACTGCTTGCTGCACAAGAACGATCCTACCCCAAAGCAGGCTCCCTTGCAGCATTACCCAATGGTGCCTGGGTTGGCTCAAGGCTCTTCGAGGGAGCAGAATTGGGCTTTATCTTAGTAGATATGGTGCATTTCTGCTCTCTCCTTTCCACACATTGCAGCAACTTTGCCAGCTGTCCTACGTTGAATGAATAGTTAGAACAAATGCTCCTCTGATGTCGTGCTCCCTAATGTTGATTGCTGAAAAAGAATAAAAGAAGAGTCTGCACTGAGAAACTGAACACTAAAAAGCAGCTACTAATTTTTACACAAATATATTAGAATCTGTGTAATGTAAATCAATTAAAATCATTATGTAGCACAAATTATGTAGAAACATGCAGAGATTCTATCTCTTGTTATAACCTATAGAATGGAGAAAATAAGCATGCTGCTATATATGCCTCATTTCTACTAATTACTTTTCCTTTTTAAAAACACATATCAGAAGAAGTAATGCCTACCTTCCATTTTCCTTGTTTTCATTGCAGCTATAAATACGCTTTCTCAACAGCCTTTCACCCTGGCAGCAGGCATTGGGATGTCAAAAGTCAACTGTAATAATTTGTTACAGTTGAGCAGCTACATTATTTCTTTAGTAGAGGTGGCTAGAGACATCACAACCCTCTTGCAATAGGGAAATTACAGACTGACTTTTAAATGGGAATCGCAGGCACCCATGAAGTATAATGATGATGATCATCATCATTATAATAATAATAACAACAATAATGATAGCATAGTAGTAACACCCACAATAGAAGTAGTAGTGTAAGTCATTATCTTGTTAGTCATATTTACAGCAATATTGGTATTATTGGCAAATTGGTGCTGGTTTACCACTTAATTGGCTTACATTATCATGATTTCTCAGGCTGCCAATGTTAATCTTCAGGTTGTTATTTACCCCCAGTGCGTAAATGTAAGAAAGCACATTAATATTTGGGTGAGCAGTCATCCCCCTCAGAGAATGATAGTGGTATCATGTCATGGTGAACCCCAAAGCCACTAAATTAACCTTAGCTAAACCCACTTGAAACTATGGCACAGAGCAGACAGAGGCAGAAGTGCAATGTGTAAAGTATTAATGCAGTAGCAAAGCTGAATTAGAAAAGTAGAATAACATCTAAAAAAATGCAATCAAAATGACAAGCACAAATAAGGAGAACTGGAGATATGAACATTTTCCATTTAAATAAAAACAGCACTAGGTAGCAATGATAGTCAATGGAAGCAGTAGACTGGGTCCTAGGTGTGATTTCACGCCACCCATGATGGAGTGCAGGTCGAATACAAACCCAAGCAGGTTCATCCTGGTGAAAGATTTTACCTTCTGCCTTAGCCTTTTTTATGCAGTTCAAAATCCTCCAGCAGGGCAAGCTTGAAGCTGTATCTGAGAAAAATGCATTCAAATAAAACACTCTCATGACCTCAGGATCAGTATTTATAGGATTGAAACTAGCAGAGGTCACCAGCAAGGTCCAGTCACTGTCCAGTTGGTACTGGTAAACTGATCTCTTCAAGAAAAAGGTCTCTTGCAGCCTGTTGTGTCCGTGTAGCCACACAAGAGGTTAGACATCTGATCTTTGGAGAACCACTTCTTTATCCTGGGTACAGGAGTGAGCAGGTCCAGTCTATCTGGGCTTCTCTCAGGTTAAAGCATGCAGGGCCCAGTCCTCTTATGATCTTCTGCAGGTCCAGGAAGTGTTCTGAAAAGGGTGTATTTGGGTACCACATTTATGGTTGGCACTAGCCAACAAGCCAGTCGGTGGGCTGTTTAATGGACACTCCATAATCACTACACTCTTCTTCACCAGCTTCTGTTTTTTCTACTCTTAACAAATAACCACAGTGCCTCACACTCATAAAATCCAGGATGAGGAAACCCTTTCCCCCTTGTACAGAGCTCAGGGGTCCACCCAGAGGTTTGGGCATGGAAATGAACAGTCCCTTCTGCTGCATCCACTCCAACCTGTTCGTGTGATAGCTCCCTTCCCACTGGGTTTTGTGCCAGCCTGTCTGGGAGGAACACAGAATTGCCTTGACCAGGTTTCACCTTACATCAATTGTGAAATGACAAGCCCCTTTATAAGCTTATGAAGTTCTGGGATACACCCTGACTGATCTTCCTGCATGGGGAAGAAAAACACCTGCACACATCCTGGCCATTGTTTGTGCTCTGAGAGTAGTTTTTATACCTCAGTAAGACCGAGTAGCTATTTTTTCTAAATATTTACTAAACATCTAACTTCACCAATTAACTTGACTTTAAATAAATATGAACACAGTCTTTGAATTACTTCTGTAGCCATTTCTTATGAAACATTACATTTTAAAGTTTATATCCAATACGTTGACATTTCTTAGGACTCAGTTACAACCCTGCCACTGAAAATTGTTTTTAGGCCCTATACACCAGAGGAATATGACTATTTTTATCCTGCACATCTTCCACTTTTAAATATGAGACACCCTGCCTTTGAGAGTCACATGGTTACACAGAGTAGTAATTAAACCATATTTTCTCTGTCACTGTAGTAGATGACACAATCAGTGCTGCAGCCCTTAATTGACAATTAACATTTCATTCTATGCGTGTATTTCTGTACCAGGCATTATGGCTTTACATTAAAGTTAAATATGCCATTTAGGTTGAAGTCATTTTCCACACGTTTTAAAGGGGAGCACAGGCAATTTACTCCTCCTTAGCAGGGTAAAGTGCACAGAGTTCAAAATAAGTTCCATAAAAAGGTGAAAAATCTGGAATGACAAAAGAAGAAAAGGCGGATTTGCTACAATACATGACATCTCTCAGACTGGCACAGTCTCTTTTATCATACATTTTGGAAATTATAAAATAAATAGAGTCCCACATTAATTTGACTTGTTCCTATATTAAAAGTAATGAGACACATTTTAATTTCTGATCCAACAGGAAATTGTGCACAAATCAGGATTCCAGGTTGTGCGGTAACTACCCATGTGGTCAATATACCCATTGGGGTACCATTGGGCATAATTAGCAGACGGAGTAACAGTATTTACCACGTGTGTTAATGGCCTGACCTTTACTCAGCATTCTGAAATGCAACGTAGCTGAGTTGTTTTTTAACAGTTACTTTTGCCATGAACTTTTAAAGAAAATAAATTATCATATGAAATTTCGTAGTATATATTTCCCATTAAGTTTGCACTAATGGTTGTATTTCTTGATTTAGTGCTCCTATCTGTATGGCTACATAGTAAGAAAGAGCAAACATCACTTTAGTACGGCATGCTAGTATATCGTGTGCTAATTTTTTCCGAATAACACGGTTTATTAAGTATTTAGAATTCACAGTGTAATTCGTTTTAATGTTGCTCCCTTCCTTCCTCACAGAGTGTCATTTTTCAACTTCCTGGAATGATGTGTGCGTCTGGTTTGTCTCTCTGGGTTACAAAGCCAAAGCAATAAACGACATGCCTTTCAGGAATATGCTGTGTGATAATCTCTTGCTGGTAATAATTTGCATGAAATCAGTTATGCCTCTGTGGGGCAGACATTTAGCAATCCATTATACAGCAATTAGGTTTGGCCATGTTTACATTGCTCGATGATGATGCATAAAGATTAATTTACCTTTCCATCTCTCTTGCTTGAAAGCAACGCTTACAAACCAATTAAGTGAAAATATCGTGGCAATAAAATGAGTAATTATAGTATATTATCTACTGTCTATCAGAATTCCTAAATTGGTTATATTTGGGCATAGTTATATCCTTTTTAATGAAACGACAGTGAATTTATCGAACGGGCTTTGGTGTTGTGTTAAGTTGAGTTATTTCGTATTTGAGGGTTTCTGTACTGCATTACTCTTTCCACTGAAACAAACTTGTATGGAAATACCGCTTGAAGACATTTATGTATTTACTTATTTAGCAAACTGCTGGTTTATGACAGGATGCCAACTTGTAGCTCTAGATTGAAAGAGAAATGTCCTGTAAGTATGTTTTATTTTTTTAATTTCACATTGACTGACTTTATGGTTTTAGGAGTTTACAGGTGCATTGAAGAAGCCATTTTAATTTGTGTTTACCCAATTGTAACAAAAAGTGATGGCATGTTTTATGCTGTACTGTTTGTTTAATAATACACTCGTTCACCCAGAAGCTATTGGCTCTAATGAAAGCAGCGAAGTGGAAAATGTGCCGCTGGCTCTGTGTAAGTACTACAGGATGAGTGTAAACTACAAATGGTTATCTAGGCCCCTACCTTCAGCAGGAAGTCATTAACCTTGCTGCTAATTGTGACTGTGACATATCCTCTTGCACCTTTGCTTATCCTCTAGGATGACCGATTGGAGTTGCATGGTAGATCCTAACGTTCACCTCAGCTTGTATAAAAGAATATTTCCCGTCATAAGCAAGGGATACTTATGATGACGTGTTCTTTGGGTGATCAACATTGCTTCAAAGTGGGTTATTTGTTCCACTGCACAGAAGTGCTGTGAATTTAGGGGGGGCCTGTTCGGACCAGATTCGACTTTACGATTACAATCCAGCTGTTCAATGCGGTCTTTGTCCTGGTCACTGACTCTGCACAGGCAGACTGGTCCAAATTCAAAATGCGTTTCCATCTCTTACTCAGAGATAGTGATCCATGTGTATATCTGTGACAATATTGTAACACAGCACCAGTTCATTAATATCATTATAAATAATCTCTGTGACCCCATATGTGCTATCACATTCGTAATGTTGTGGTGAGGCTCAACAAACTGACTGCCAACAATTGATGCATAATGGGAAGTTAAAGTAACAATACTCCTTGGACCTGCATGGATCAACCTTTCAAGCACTACAGAGTGTTTTTCATCTGTAATTGCCAGGTTTGCAATTTTCCGCACTTCAGTTTCAGCAGATTGTCAAGAATTCAGTGTAGTACACAGTGAAATTGAATACTACGATCCATGTCGAAGTGAAAACTTGGAAATAGAAGCAGTTAACAGACCTGGTTAATAACTCATCCCATGGTGTGCTTGTTTACCAGGACTCACAAACAGTTCAACCATATCTGGATCCTTAGAATGGTGAGAATATTATGGATTCTATTGAGAGAGTGAAACAATTGCAAATGTGTCATCTTAGAATGTATGTGCAACATGAGCTTCATTCTTAGTGATGAATATTCCTCACCTAGAAATTATTAATAGTTTTTAGACTAGTGCCAAAGACCAAACAAGGTATCGAATGATAATTACCAAGGCAAAATGGTTGAAGTTTTAAAGTTACCAAGAGGCTCAGTTTAAGTTAGTGGGCCAATCATATAGCCTTTCTTAAGAGTGTATCATCACAATGCATTTCAAAATGATGGAAATCAATATTGAATTATTAAAACAATAGAAAAACTATTCACAATAGTACACCTGGTATTAAAAATAACAGTATTCATTGATATAACATAACCAACTGAGAATACAAATAACTGAGAAGAAATGATGAAATACTGATTCAACATGGTTGTATACAATTTTTGGAATGCAAGGTGCATAATAAGTCTCGCCCTTGGCGGGGGCAGGGGTACAGTACCGTGAATGCAGATGATTTTTTTCTTTTGCTGGCTGATTATGGAGAGTAGAGTGGTGAGGGATCAAAGAGAGCTGAGCTTTCAGTTGTGTTTTGACAGACATGCCATTGCGACTCCTGCCACCTGAAGTGCTCTCATATTTGATATTGACAAAGTAACGGGATGCTGGGGTGGTCTTAATTTATATTATGTCTATGTGACCTGAGGGGTCACCAAGGAGTTGATTCTGTTTTCTAAACTTTTCAGTATGTACAGTGAGCGACTGGCAGGATTTATGACTCAGTGGGACATTCTAGACTCACCAGGATACATGTGGACGCTGTCTAGCTTTACCATGGAAGTCATACCTCCTGGGTGTGGAACCTCAGAAGTATGCACTGATGCAAATTGAGAATTCGAATGTTGCAGTCTAGTGTCAGGCTCCCATTCGGCGTTACTCCAGTTGCAGTGAGAACCAAACTCTATCAGAGTTGAGAGAGCACTTTCCACCAACCAGGATATTGAGTAACTGGTCTACAGCTAAACGCTGGCTTCCCAATGCCCCTTAGAAACTCTAGACAGATGTGGATGAGCAATAAAGGCTTAACTCGATGGAGAAATCAAGGGATCACTCATGCATCACAGTTGCAATAATGGCAATATTTTGATAAGTAATTGTTTATTGATGACTACTTAAAATCATTACAACTTCCAACATTTTGTCCTGGTATGAACTATTCTAAGTTACAAATGAAAAATGACTAAGTCAAAATGTACAGAATTAGAAACGCTAACACAGTTCCTGAAAAGCTTTCATTTAAAGTATCACATTACTTCGCTGTTAAGCTGGATCGGGGGCTCAGCAGAGAAACAAAAATTATTATTACAACAATTGAATACCCCGAACAAATGCCTCGTCATAACTACCACATTTTTATCAGACCAGTACAACATCATGAGATTCACTAGGGTCTCGCTCCATCAAAGCTTTAGCATGGTTTGACATCAATATTCTGGATTACAGCTCTTTTTAGATGAGTAGTTTACAACACACAAGTAAATTATTTGAAAATTGTACAGCCAATGAAAGCGTGATGTCTTATATGCCAAATGTAAGAAACAGGAGTATCAATTGGGGAGAAGGGGTGGAAACCCAACTCAAACAATAGTCACAATCCTTCTCAAGGTGAACCACAAAAGTCTGTAAATAAGCATGTGCTTAACACTCTGGCAGCTTGGCACAAAACTAGTCAGGCAAAGGCCCTCATTACGAGTGTGGCGCCCTGAAGACTGGCACACTCGTGGTGGCAGGCTTACCCCCTACAACGACTATTACTGCCAAAATGCCGCCAGTACCCCCAGGGCAGCCGGACCTCTGGATCGGAGGTGTCCACACATATGCACACAACACCCCGCCCCTCTTTAGGACAGTCCATTTACCTGTCTCGATGAGGTGGTCGTTCGGGGGGGCAAGGGTCTCAGCGTTTTCTACTTCCAGCACCACACCGCTTCCACCATTTCCATTCAGGAAACCACTATGCTGTATTAGATATTGTAATGTTGCAGGCAGAGTCCTGTTGCCGTGGCGGTTCTGGCAGTGGAAAACACCTCTCTTCTGCTGTCGGCCAGGTACATAAAGACCCAGCCCGGAAAAAGAAACTTCCACATGGAGAAAAAATAATTCTTTTTGTATGAAAAACCCTCACCCACCAGGGTTACTCCTTGGTGGCATGCTTCATCATTGGGTTTCTTACCGTTCTGCTGCAGAACGAGGCGTGCTGCGACTGATGTAATACGTGGGAGCACTGTTAGTTTCAACAATGTGCATACTAGTAAGGGATAGGAGTGGTGGGGTCTTGGTGAGTTAATAATACTACCCTCTTGATGATATTACCAACTTAATACGTCTCACAGGGGTTGTATGATTAAAAAAGGGGTATTGGGAGGCTGGGTATACTGTATTATGTACCTGTGCTCCTCGGTGGTCTACATGTTTCAGAGTCTAACCCTAGACTCCTCATTTAGACCAAAGTGAACTCCCTAGTGTCACTCCTTGTGCACCTGCCACTAATAGAAGCACTGTTACTACTCGTTATGTGGTAAGGTAATGTATATAACTTAATTAAATAGTACCCATCAGTGTCACTGTCCTGCGGGGCAAACTTTCAGTATCTATGCTATTCGCATCTTAGGTTGACAGGCGGAAATCCAAATGAAGCCATAATATGGCTGGCTTCAGACCACCAACACTGGTGGTCTTCTGGCACCCGCGACTTCGGCGGTTTGTTGAAAAGACTGCCGAAGTTGTAATGAAGGCCAATGTGTAAAGTATTTAAGTGGTACTCAAATAATAATAAAGTGAAAACACAACACAAGCAAAATTCCAAACCAATTTAGAAAAATTGAGAATATTTTATTAAACAAAATGACAACAAGTGACAAAACCACAAAAATCCAATAACTAGAACTGGAATTATGAATGTTGAGAGTTCAAAGTTTTAATTACCTCCAAAAAGCATTAAGTGCCCATCGTGGTCATCTGATCGTGCTTGACCAGGACAAGGGTACAGTTTAAGGCCGACTGCGATGGCGCACGGGTTGGATTCAGGGACCAGGTTTGTCGTGGTGAAAGGTTTTACCTTTGGTCTGAATCTCTGGGATGGAAGTCACAAATCCTCAGTAGGTCAAGGCAGCAAACTGTGGCTAAAGAGGGCTTAATGTCATCTGATAGCTATGGACAAGGTCTCTGTGAAGCCACTGACGTTTTGTGGAAAAGAAAAGCTCTGAGTGGGAGAAATGTGAATTTTACGCCAATAGAAGAGTCCTTGCTCAACAGATACGTTTTGTGCTTTTTCCTGGTGGAGATATTTACCTTCAGAGTTAGGAACTTTTTTGGAGCTTGGATTATTACAGCGGGTCAAGGTAGCAGGCTGTAGCTGAAAAGAGCTCCACAAGGCTGGCACCTTCTTTCATGAAGTCCCACTGGAATGTATTTACAGATGAGAAGAAGAATGCAGCTGCAGCAAACTGAATTTTTTGCCCTGCAGTGATGCAGCTTCATCATATCAGCTTGACAGCATTATCCTGCATTGGTATTAAGAGTGGAAAGTTGACATAAAGTTTCTAAGTCCCAGGTTTCAGGAAACTTCAGGAAGAGTACACTTTGACACTAGCCAAGGGTCTAGGAACTTTGAGACAGCACTTGAGGCACAAAACTCACTCCAGCAGAGGCCAACAGCAGGGCCAGGTCAGATCCTGTTGGAACTGGCCAGCTGGACAGTTGCAGGAAAGGGCCCTGGAAACTTGCTGTATCTCTATAGCTGAAACAAAAGTTCAGCCAAATGACCCATTGAGTCACTTCTTGCTTCATGGGTTCAAGGCACGCATGCCCAGTCTTCCTTTATGTTCTTTGTAGATCAGGATAGTCTTTCTCATGAATCCTCATAAATCCTGGAGCATCCTTAGAAGGATTCTGAAGATGCTATATCTATACCCAATGCCAGTCACTCCCTAATCAATGGGGTGAAACTTCCCACAGGTGACCCTACCCACTTTTGCACCACTCTCTGTGTGTTTTACTGTAAATTTTCACGCAGATCCTGTCTCTCTCTCTCTCTAAAACCAAGATGGCAGAACCCTTATGCCCCTGGTCAGACATTCCTGTGCCCACTTGGAGGTGTGCCTTTGATTACAGGCAAATCTTCCTGTGTCGTCACCAAACCAGTTCTGGGGCAGCTTCCATTTATCCACTGGATTTGGATTCAAGTTGACTAGGAAGACAAAGGGAAGACAGGCCTAGGTGAGAGCTACATTTGTCAGTGAAAGGGTAGGTACACTTTGAAGTTCAAGACGTGGAAGGACACAGCCTCCCAGGCCATCCAGCTCAAGGAAGAAAAACACCTCTCCCCAACAAAGCCGTTTGTTCACTGTCTAGGGGCAATTCACATCTCACCAAAGGAGAGCGATTCACCAGCCATGTGACAAAGGACACTGGCAGAAAGGTACATCTGGCTTAGGCAGGAAAATGACAAGTGTAATTTTCAAAATAATAAGGTAACATCGGAGTTCCCCCTTAAATTGGACTTAAAATTACTATTAAAGTGAGTCAGTGAATCATGTTTCTAGCAGCTCCATACCAAAATAGAATCAAACACTTTAAGGTGTTATAGTGTAATCCAGTGTTTTTCTATGTCAGGGCCAACCTTGCCACATTGAAAAACAACTTTTGTAGGTTTTTCACTGCCACAACATATAAAACTGTTAATATGTGTGGTGTGCTTTTTTAAACACCATGCACCCTGCCCTATGGACATTTAGAGCCTGCCATACTTTTAAGAAAACAAAAGGACGTTTTAGGCCTGGCAAAAAGTTTATGTTGCCAGGTCAAAATGGCAGTTTAAAACTGCACACACAGTGTAGGACTGGAGACTTGTTGGCAGTGCTAATTGTGTGGGTGTCACAATGAGTGCTGCAACCCACTTTTAGCATTTAATTTACTAGCCCTAGATACATGTAGTACCATAGACTACAGACATATAAGTAAATGACATGTGCCAGTTGTGTGTATGACAATTTTATCATGTTTAAAAAGGAGAGCACAGCCACTGTACAGCTGGTTAACATAAGGAAGTAAAGTGAGCATCATGGCCAACAAAAACAGGTTCAGTTGAAGAAGGTAACAATATGGGATGATTCCGCACAAAAGATGGTCATTTCCAAACTCAATATCAATTAAACCCTGATCATTGCATAATATTTGAGTTAGGCCCCTTACATATCAATGCATTTCCCCATAGTCATAGATAGAGGAAACCTCATTGCTACATCAGGCCGTAGATAATTTTTGTGTAACTCACAGAACCAGCAGAGATACATGATACTTGTTTGCCTGTTTGTTTGCCTGTTTTCCTCATGCATAATTGGCAAACATGTGATGCAAATGCCTTTATAACTCATTGCTCTTGCTATTGTGCAAAAGAGGATTTTTTAGAGAATCAACATTCATACCTGTTCAAGGGGTGCTTAGAGATCTTTTTAATTTCCAAGAAATGTATGCATGGATAGTCCTGAAGGAAGGTTGTTGTAATGGTTTTAACTATTTTGAATGCTCCATTTGAGTCCCATTCTTTTGTGATTAACATTTCTTTCAGGATTTCTAAGTAATAAGTAGACAAAGGACTTTTATTATTACCTATTCCATTTACTATATACTCTTCAATATCCTTGTACTTTCTAAATGAAGGTGATAACATTGAAGCAAGTAGAAAGACTTAAGGGCTCATTTAAATGATGGTGGAAAAGATACTTCATCACAACAGGGATAAAGTACCCTTTTCTGACAACTTGAAGGTCCATGTGTACTTTTAAATAGCAGAGACTACTCCATATCCACTGCCTATACACATATCCGATGGTCCGAAGGAGTGAGGTCCATCAGAGGTTCATCCATTTGCCTGTGCATTGTATTGAGACTGGGCGGACACATGGCCAGTTTTCACTGCCCATCACCGCCATGAAAATTGTGGTGGTAAGGGGCAGTGAAAAGTTTTAAATGACCCCCACACAATGGGAGAATACTCCCATGGCTAGGAGTGTCATGATTCTTTTTAATGTTCAAAGAGGAAATCCCACTTTGTGATTTTATTTGTTGAAATAAAAAGTTGTAAGTTTGATATGGCTCTGTTATGTTGATGAGGCAGTTCAATAAAGGTACAATTTATTTCCACATACTGCTGTGACAGTGTTTCTTTGAAATGCTAGAGATGTCTGTAGGGGAAGCAGACATCTCTAATACTGTGGGCGGAGTACCATTGGCTTGGGGGAAGTACAGTACTCTGCTATGGCGACGGTAATTACTCCATCTACCAATAATTAAAGCAGCCCCATAGGTTTATAGTACAAATTGTAATCAAATCTGAGATTGCAAAGTTGAAGTAGGCATTTGGAAAAAAAACAACAGGTACACGGAGCAAGATTGATGTTTAGACAAAATAAAATAGCAACAATTATTATGTGGACAAAATTTCACATAAAGAATATTGTGAAGTTAAGCTTTTATAGACAAGCAAAGTTTTACTATATATAACTCCACATATATGTACCTTGGTGATAGATACAGCTTAAATGTATGGAGGTGTAGAGTTAAGAACAGTACATCTATACTTGCTTATTTGCACTCACCTTCCTGATATTATGGTCCTTGATATTTTTGACACAATATTTGCACAAATGATTTTTTTGTTTCTTATATTCTGTCAGTGAACTGCAAGATCCACAGGCTAATGACGTGCCCAGTAAAGTGACCAATGTAAATATGCCGGCACCTCCTAGCTTTGCCTTAGAATGTTCCTAATGGCTCTAGTCCAGGGGAAGCAATGCTATCTTTAGCCTTTCAAAGGCATATGTTAAGTTATAAGTTGTTGCATAAGGGTATTGAAATTTATGGGCACTTACTTCCTTTATTGACTGTGTAACTCGTTTTGGCATAATCACTCCCATTTGCTTGGACTGGTGCTGCTGTTTGTTTTACACTGTGCACTGAGACTCTGCTAACCAGATCCCTGTGCTTGTGGTCTGATTCATAAACATGATGTAATTGGCTATACTTCTGATTGACACATGTAACTTACCTATAGTTCCCTATGTAATACTGACAATTGTACCCAGGATCCGCAATTTAAATGTCACAAATGGATTGTAGCACATGTGATGCCATCGCTAAAGTGACAATTCAGAACATGACTGCAGGCCTGTAACCAGTAACTTGACTGTGCAGGTTTTAATTGTAGTTTTGACTTGTCAAAATAACTCCCTTTCACAGGCCTAAACACTCCTTTTAAATATTAATGTCTCCCGCAAGTAAGCCCTAAATAACTGCAAATATAGTATTCAAAAGTAGAATTGTAAAAGTTTAATGTTAAACATGTCTTTACACTAAAAATGCCTGAAAAGCTATTTTCACTGTTGCACTGTTAGCTGTTCCACAGGAAAGCACTGGAATATTTCATTGAAGTTAATAAAGTGATCTCCTCCTGGGAACCAGAAAAAAAATTATTCTTGGATTTTTTTAATATTTTACATCCAATTAATTTGTAAATTCAGATTTGCAACAAATATTTTACAAAAAATACTTTTCAACAGATACCTTTAGCCAAAAAAAGCCTATAAAAACCATTTGCCTAATCTTCCCACTGTTACCCAGGAGCTGAATAACTCCTTGATTAGGTGTGAATTATCTCCCAGAGCTGAGACAACAGGTCCGATTTACAAGGCCCTAGCACCTCTTCGTGCCACACTACCTTCATTTTTATAATGTTAATGTGGCATTAAGGAGGCCATTCTCCTTTGCCATATTTACAAAGTGGTGCAAGCATTGTGCCACTTTACGACCCCTTGCGCCACATTATGCCTGCACCAGATATAATGTATGCAGGGGGGGCACTCCGGCGGGGAGAGGCCCATAAAAATTTCAGTGCGCCATTTTTAGCATCATTTTCAATACCTGCTCACAGCAGGTGTTAAATAAAAGAACACACCCATTACTTTCAATGGGCCTCCTTTTACTTTGCAGGTAAACCTGCAAAGTACCACAATAGCGTCATAAATTATGACGCTACTGTCCTAATGTGCGATATGGCGCACCATATTGTAAATGCAGCGCTACCATGGTGCTGTTAGGTGCCGTAGTGGGGGGGCAAGAAAAGTGGCGCATCACAGCTGATGTGCCACTTTCTTGTAAATCTGGAACCAAGTGCTTTGGTGTGGGGAGGTGTCCTGTTCTCTGACAGGATGACCATCTGCTCGGTTCCCAAGAACCAAATTATTTTTAAAGTGGTTGGCCCGGTCACAGGTAAATGTTGCTCACACCTGGGCCTGCCCTTCTATTGCCTTTCTAGCCAGCCATGCATGAATCCCAGTGGGAGAAGAGCAAGTTTTGAGTGACCACTGAGGATTATTTTCTCATTTCCATTAGCCACACCTCTAGGGTGGGCACAGGAGCTCTGCACAAGGGAGGAAAGATTCTGCCTTATTGGAGATAGGTAGAGAGGGTTAGTCTGGGATTGTTTGCAATAGGGCACCTCCAAAGTGCCAGACATAAATGTGGCACCCCTGAGTACCTTTTGCAGAGCATTACTGGTGCTGTGGAATACAGAAGACTTGTACCTGCTGTTGTGTCCTGTGGACCTATTCTCTCTTGTATCCAAGGGTCAGTTATCTGACCTCCTGTTAAGCTGCAGGGACACAAACCTGCAAGAAGCCCACTTTTCCGAATGATCCCAGCCCACCAGTTTCAAATGGACCTGCATTGGACCCTGCTGCAACTTTAGTGGAGTGAGTCTTTACCCATAAGTGCTGTTGCAGAGCTCCTGGAAGCATTGACTGGGGTCACAGTGTAACCCTCCGCCTAACCCTAAAACATGGGAATATTTTACAAGGACTTTTGCACAGAGATCCGACTGAAGACCGGAACCAACCTGCCAACCAGTTCACTGAGGGTGCATTGCCAGTGAACCTATCTTGCCATAGTTCCTGCTACATTCTCACCAGCAAATCTGATACAGCAGGACCTGATGCAAACCAGCATCAGATAATGTTGAACTCTTTCTGGCTATAGCCTCCACGCTTACGCCACTAACAGGATCTGACTTCCATAAAAGAGACTAAGATCCCGCTTTCTATTTTGATTATTTTGATTATTGAATTATTATATAAGTCTGATGGAAGTGCTGCCCACCCAGTTCTGAAAATGGCCTCCGGCCCAGTGTACATTTGAAGCAGTGACAGGACCTGCTGTCAAGACGGTTTCTTCCAATGCATTGTAACTTTGCCAGACAGCTCTGTCAATCGTGAAAGAGACATACATCAAAATTACAATTGAAGTTACAGTTGGGCACTGATAAACATATTTTTCTCCACCTTTGTCGACAGCTTCACTGAGACCTCATCCTTTGTCAACCTGTCGTCAACAACCCTATCTTCAGATCCAGCTTGCTGCCTTGTCCCCCTGAGGACTCTACCTTCCCAAAAGAATTCTAAGTCAGAAGGTAACTCATTGATCAGAACCAATCTGGTCCTTGTATCAAACCCACACTCCATCCTCATTGGCCTTAAAACATACCTTATTCCTGGTCTAGCATGACCAGTTGCCCATGGTAGGCACTTTGCTCTTTTGGG
The DNA here is from genome assembly GCF_031143425.1 of Pleurodeles waltl. NCBI lineage: Eukaryota > Metazoa > Chordata > Amphibia > Caudata > Salamandridae > Pleurodeles > Pleurodeles waltl. The sequence goes on from NC_090438.1 coordinate 354,992,524, forward strand.
CACTATTTGTATTTAAAACGTTTTAAATTCACATCTCTGGTTTCCCTTGTCATTTCTGGGTTATTTTGCTCATTAAAGTATTCTCTGATTTCATACTGTTACGCCTATCAGCTCTGTGCTGTAGCTAGCGACAGTTGCGATCAGGTTTAAATTACTGAACCCTTTATTGGACCTAACGAGATTAGTGGCATTATTACTTGGGATGGACTACCATAAACCTCAACTAATAACCCCTTTCTCTCAGTCCCTATGCACCATTGTACTATTTCTGCTTGTTTCTTCCCAAAGACCAAGACGTATGGATAGGATTTATTAGAAGTTTTTTTTATTACATTGGTGATGCCTGGTGATGCCATCTGACAACAAAACAGGCCCACAAACAGTCAAAAAGTAGTTTACTCACCAGCCTGTCAGACCACCTCCCCTGGCATTTCTAAAGTCCAACCCTGTAGACTAACACTGGAGACAATGGAAAGAGAAGAAGAAGTTGGTGGTGGATTGTTCTTGTTGCTCTCCGTGGCCACAATTTCCCTCAACCTCGAAACCACCATCCACACAAACAAAGATATTTGTAAACAGCTGAGGGTAACTCTGATTACAGGTGTATGGCTTGAGATTGTGAGCTTTAACCCTAATGCACATATTAACATGTTCACTATCACTGACTGACTGACAGTTGGGCTATTGTGAATTCCCTATAGACAGTGACACAAAGGGAGCTGGGGTGTAGCCTGCATATCCTGAAGGGCCATTTGGGCTATAGTGGAGGAAGGAGTGGTCACTTACACCTGAAAGGGCTGTGCCTGCACTCACACAATGCAGTCTCCAACCCCCTGGTGTGTGTCTGGGGAGAGGCCTGGGAAAGGCAGGATCTTGAGAACAGCAGAGACTTTCCTTTGAAGTTTGCCTACATTGAAGGCAGAAAGGGGTGTAAGTACTGAATCTAAAAACCCAGACTTTTAGAATCTTTCTAGATCAAGAGGAACATCTGCCAAGAAGAGCTGAGGAGCAAAATTTATATTTGCTTTACTGTATGTTAGATTTTTCTCATTTTGTTCTGGCTTTACAAATATAAATATTGGTTATTTTTCTAAAACAGGCATGGTGTCCTTTTATAGTGTTTTTGCTGTGTCACTGTGTGTTATGTGCAATTGCTTTGCACATTGCATCTGAGATAAGCCTGACTGATCATGCCAAACTACCAAGGAGGTCAGCAGGGTTATCTGAGCCGGCATCTCCCTCATTCTGACTAGAGTGAGGGTCCCTAATTGGACAGGGTGCAAACCTATTGCCAACTGGAGACCCAATTTCTAACACCAATTAAAAGAATGCTGCTTGAATCTGCACCATTGAAGTGTGCATGACTTTTAAGGATATTGGGAGTTTTTTTATACCTTCTGGCAGTCACCAGTAGCAAGTTATAGTTAAAACCTAGTTTCCATAGGAAAATAGTTTTTTGTTTTTCTAAGAACTTTGGTGTAATTTCTCAAATCTTCACGTGATTTTCAAAACTAGTTTTGGAGTTATTAAAGAAAAAATGATATTCGTATATCTAGAGACACAGATCCACTGCTGATCTTCTGTGGTGGGACAGCAGATCCACACACCATTAGCAATGCCTTGATTGTCTGGCAGCAAACTGAGAGGAAAGTTGCAGCTGCCATTTTGTGTATTGGCACTCGTTCCTGGGAGGGAGCGAATAAAACTTAAAACTGTTAGAAGGGCTAAGGTTAAAGGTGACCTGACCCCATAGGACTGATGGAGGGGTCTTTGACGGACCCCACATCAGCAAGTAATTGCCCAAAAATGTTTTTAATGGGACTCACAGGGATCTGTGGATCCTCTGTGGCACTCAGTGTGGCCCCACTCGTGAATCTGCAATAGACCTGTGGATCCAGACCCCCAATAAAAAAACATACACCCACTCACACACCCATTCACACACTCACATACCCACTCATATACCCAGAAAACCATTATGACACCCAGTCGCAGACCCACACAGCCACTCCTACAGCCACTCACATACCCTATCACACACTAACAAACCCACTTCCACACTCCCACAATCACTCAAACACCCACTAACACACCCATGCACACACACACAAACTCACAAAACCACTTGCACACCCACTCACATACCCACACAGACACCCATTGAATGAATTACACCTGATTTTGCAGAAAGCTAGATCTTGATCCAGAAAGCGTGCTTTTTGCAATTCAGTGCAAATCGGTTCAGTAGTTGTTAAAGAGAAAAGGTTGGTATGAATTAAATATATCTAGGGACTCAAGGGTCAGCAAATTCAAGAGATCTCATGGTGAGATTTGATTGGCTACCAACATTTCAACCAGGGAGTGCTGGAAGCCATATAGGGACCCAGCGTTAGCCTGAGTCTAAATAAAATGCAAAAAAAAGAAGGGGCAGGTTATGCATACCCTGGCCCCCCTAGGCCTGGTTGTAGGTTCCCACAGCAACCCTGCTCTGGGCCAAAAACCTTAATTTTTTTAATTTTTATGCCACAAATTCATGGAGGATCTGCAAATACACAGCAAAACAAAGCACAGTCTCCTGTGCTTGTTTTGTAATTGCCCCCCTGGGTAGGTCAGGTCCTTTGGGGAACTTATATTATAAATTTGGGGGAGGGAGTGCACGCAACCTCCCTCTCTGGGCCATTATTGTATCTGGGGGCCCTAGGGCCCAGCTGTGCCAAAAAATGGAAAGGGGAGCACATGGTCTCTCCTCCTGGAGCTATTAATGGCCCGGGGGAACCCAGCACCCAGGGCCAATTCCAGCTTTGTCCCGGGGTGCCTACCCCTGGACATAGTGGTTTCCATGCCCACACTGGTGCAGGCATGGAAACCTGTGTTTGTTCTCACTTCGGGGTAGCAATTTTGAAGTTCCCACCAAGTGGAAGCAAACACAAAGGGCCTGATTTAGATCCTGGTAGTGGGATCACTCCATCACAAATGTGGCAGATCTCCATGGCATATTATGGGATCGTAACATGGAGGTCGGGATATCCAACACTTTTGTAATGGAGTATTCCCCTCCACCAAGATCTAAATCAGGCTCCAAGTTCGGTCCCAGAGGAGGGGAGCAGGAAAAATGCTCCTGTGCTTTGAGTAGATTTTTCTTCGTCAGGTGAAAACTTTGCTCCCACCGCAGGGAGCCACATGTTTAGCTGCTCCCTTCAGGAGGAGCAATGCCAGCTCCCGATAGAAGCAGGGAGCTGGCTGGGGCCACAGGGGCATTGGGGCTCTCTCTGTGGCCCCCAACATACAGGTAATGGATGCTCTGGGTGGGCTTCAGGGTACTCTCACTTTACTGGCCAGGACCCTGGGGATGGGTCCCCGGTGCCAATATTGGTTCCCCCCGGCCACATTTTTTATGTGGCTAAGTCCCTGGAGATGGATTTGCCTGGGTTGAAATCAGCACGGGGAGTGGGACTGCATGGCCACTTCCCCAATTAGTTGCATTGGCCCCTGTGCCAATATTGGCCTGGAGAGAGGGGATCCATGCCCACTCCACCTTGTTATTATAGCCAGGTCCTGTGAATTGGGGTTCCCAGTGCCAGAAATCAACCTGGGGAAGAGGGATACATGCACCCATCCCATTAACAATATAGCCAGGATCCGGGTGATGGGATCCCTGGGGCCAAAATTGGCCAGGGAGGGGGGCTGCATGCCACCTACCCCAACAATTTACCAATGGTCCCCGGGGATGGGGTCTCTGGGGGCAAATATGGCTCGGGAGGGGGAGATACGTATCCCGTCCCCCCAAAAATGTAGTGGGTTTAACACTGCTTAACACTAATAAACGTATAGAAAACACCCACCCTCACTGAATGATGTCATCAGGGATGTTATTGACCATGTCTTGAGTGATATAATATGTGAGGTCATAAGCAGTGCTTTGTGGGGCATTATAGTTATAGTTAGTTATAGTTAGCTCAGCCAACTATAACTGCTGAATGTCACTGGTTTTGTATAAGTGAGTCTAACTGTAACATCCCTGTAACCTTTGTTTTTTTCAGTGAATTTCTAAGTACTTTTAATGTTGCTTTTTAACTGTAACATCCCTGTAACCTTTGTTTTTTAAGTGAATTTCTAAGGTTTTATTTTAATTTATTTTATTTCCCTAATGTAACCACTAACCTTTGAAAGCTAGGCCCAGATTCACAAAGTTCACTTGGGCAAGAGCAGCACCAAAAAGTTTTTGCATTGCACTGCATGCCTTAAAAAAATAGTGTTGCATCATATTCACAACGCCAGGCTCCGCCAAGCTACACATGCACAAAAAAAAACATTGCAACTCAGTACAAAACGTATATGCATCAAGCTAGCTTCAAAAACACATGCACAATGGCACCAAACAGCGCTATAAATTCCATAGAGCCAAATGGCAGTTAATCAACCTCATGAGGAGACCACAACCACACATCCGGTCACCTAGGATCCCACCCATAATATCTCCCTTGAATGCTCACAGGATTAAAGTTGGAAAAGAAAATACAAAATCACTGAGAAGGAGATTGAAATTTTAATAGCAGAAGTGACTAATCATGAACATCAGCTGTTTGTGCCAATTCAAAACTACCTCAGTCCAAGAAAATTGGTCTGTGGAATGCCATAGTCTAAAAAATAAATGCATTTGCGCCTACAAACAGACAGCTGAGGAGTGCAAGAAGCGCTGGCACAACCATAATTGTCATAGAAAAAAATAATTGGCTAGAAACAGGTGTACTACAATGGGAACAGGAGGAGGACCTGAATGTAGCATACAAGTAACACCTATGGAGAAGCAAGTAGCAGCCGTCATTGGTCTAGAGTTGATTGGTGGTTTTTAAGGTGCAGACACTGCAGATCAAGAGGAAAATATGTGTCAGGGTAAGAGAATATAAATTACCATTAATCCAAAGGTATGGCCACTAACAGTCACTGTGGGATATCAAATGTATGTTAGCACATGTAGCAGTACTGAGAAATGTAAATAGTATATACAAATCATACGCTAAAAATGGCAGAATCACATATAAGATATTGTATATTCCAATGGATGTGTGATGATGTGTACATACTAAGGTCCATTTGTATGTAGCTTTTGCTTTGTTCTTGTGTACTTTATGGTGATGGAAGGACAATGCAAAGTAAACATGAAAAAATCACAAAGCCATGCAAGGGCGTTTTAGCATGTGCTAGCATAGCTTGGTGTAGATGTGAGAGCCATATTGAAGTCGATATGGTGCTGTCATGCTCCCTCACTGTCACGCAACACAGAGTAGCATCTGTCGGTGCAGTACTACATTTTCTGGTATCTTTGTGAAAATTGGCCACCGTGTCTTGCACATTGCTATGCAAATATATGCTAACTTCATCTACTTGAACACACACTCTTTGACAGTAAAAAAATCTTTCAATGAAGCACCTACACCTTTCTCAACATAGGTACACACATCAAAACCTTTCTAATTCCAAGGTAGTTTGACATAATCTCTCCAACTTTAATAACATGGTATGAATTGAAAAACTGAATATACATCACACTCACATTACCTTTTATGATGGAAATGTTTTGCTTTCATGTGTAGGCAACTTCATGTAAGAGAGTCAGGACAACAATACTGAAGTAGCCCAAAAATATGCCAATTTGTACCTATCAAGTATAGATGAAGAAGGCTTGCATGTATGAATCCAGATGTTGAAGACCCAAATCACAAACAAACAAATTGTACAGATGTAGAAACACAGACCACAATACAAACCGCCAATGTGGAATCATCAACTGCAAAAACATGTATCCTGCAGTCTCAAAATCAGGAGAATCTACATGAATTTGAAATATGTATCTGCAATACACAGGAGAAAACAGTGGAAGTAATGAAGGAATGACTATCAATACAACATAATGGTCTGCAGGAAACAAATAATTCCTTAAAGGGCACCATGTCCATGTCAGACACATTATATAAGTTAGATTCTTTTTTGCATGGCATGGATGGATCCCTCGTGGACATCCATGCGGATATGTTGAAGATCATAAGACATAAAGTGGAAAAAGAGATATCAACTCCTACCACTTCATCTCATGATCAAAGGTCAAGTACTTGTTCCCCTACAAACAATGATGAAACAACATCAACAATGGAACCTTTGTTGGAGTCAGTCAATGGATTAAGAGATGATATGAAAACTCTCATTCCCATGAACACTTTAATGGTCTGCTCTCAGGAAAGAATGCCATCAGCTTTTTGAGTGTATAGCATTATCACATGAGTCACGGTTTGTTTCCATCAATATGTCCGAAAAGCCAAATAATGAATTTAAAAAATGTGCCCAAAGTTCGACTTCTAATGCTGAGACAAATATTTTGTCCGAGGAAGATGAAGCGCCTCGTAGAAATGTGAATCAATAATGAAGATTAGGTCACCTGTAACAATAATTTCATTTCTCCTGCTTGGATACTGCGCAACCAGTTTCAGCTTCAGTTTTATTGGTGATGCATAATTACTTAAAACCATTGCAAAAGGTAAAAAAAAAACAATAAAAGATAGAGAATACCAAGATAAAATGCTACAGGCACCAGTTAGCTGTTGATCACAACGAGAGGTATAATAAAGAAATACATTATAGACTTTAAATTGTATACAAGAGTTGCTGTTGCTGCTTAACCAGCTGCTACAGTGTAAAGTGCCATAGGTGCATACAAGATGGATTAAAAGGAAACAGGTCACCCATTATCTTTGGGAGACCTTAAGTTAATGTGCCGCCAGCCTGGCAGGACATTACCAAATGACTATGTAAAAGTGATATAGGCCCTCATTGTGACATTGGCGGTAAGTCCCGCTTACTGCCATGCCGACTGCCGCCAACATACTGCCGCTGCGGTTTACCGCTACCCATAATATGACCCACACATAGCAATCCGTCACTATACAGCCACACACACAAGTCCGCCAGCCCAAAGGTCAGTAATAAACTGGCAGTAGCAAAACCCACACTGTTGCACCAACAGAACTACACCCACAGCATTATGACCCATGAATCACCGTGGCGGACATTCAACTGCGGTAAACCATTGGCGGTACATACCACTGCGCTCAAAATACACACACACATACAAAACAACACCACATTGGACAATTTGAATAACACCCACCTGACACCCATACACACAACACACCAACACCCACACACCACTATAAAACACCCCCACACTACCCACAACCCCTTACGACTCAAAAATATTGCCAGCTAAGACAGACCAACAGCACCCACAGAACCAGAGCCACAAAACACCATCACCCATACACCATCCACGTACCTTACAGCACACACCCCAACACATCACCCCACACACCCTCACACACACCACTCACACTACACCCGTGGCACCACAAAGACACACCAGGTTCTCAGAGGAGGAGCTAAGGGTCATGGTGGAGGAAATAATCTGGGTAGAGCCACAGGTATCCGGATCACAGGTGTAGCAGACATCCATTGCCAGGAAGATGGAGCTATGGCAGAGGATCATGGACAGGGTCAACGCCGTGGGACAGCACCCAAGAACAAGGGATGACATCAGGAAGAGGTGGAACGACCTATGGGGAAAGGTGCGTTCCGTGGTAGCAAGACACCAGATAGCAGTACAGAGGACTGGCGGTGGACCCCCACCTCCTCCCCCACAACTAACAACATGGGAGGAGCAAGTCTTGGCAATCATGTATCCTTAGGGCCTGGCAGGAGTAGCAGGAGGACTGGACTCAGGTAAGTCAGATCTTTACTACTTTCACCCCCCTACCTGCGTGCCATCACATACCCCCACCCTCACCCTCACTCCCATCACTCCTCCACCTCCCACACACCCCACCATCACAACCCACCCCTCCCACAACCATATGCAACACCAATACATGGACCCCCATCAAAGACCTGCATTGACACCCATCACCAAAGCATCCACACTTGAGACAATCACCTAGCCCACCAAATCACCACTCACACAAGCCTAAGCTGCCAGGGCAATAACAACCATAGAGGGCAACACACCCATGCACAAGATGGCACACACAGAAACAATAACACTGCACTTACATCCCCACAGGTCCCCCATCCAACGTCACCAGAGAGGAGGTGCCAGCAACATTCAGTCCCCCCACAGAAGAGGCCCACAGTGATGACAGCAGCTCTGGACGCCTGGATCTGGATGACCAACCTGGCCCATCAGGGACCTCCGGACAGTCGGTTACCCAGGCACAGTCCCATAACACCACAGAGCCTCCCTCCTGAGGAAACACCACCACAGCACCCACCCAGCGGGCACATACCACTGTCCCCAGGACACATCAATCAGCAGTGTGTCCACCACTAGAGGGACCCTAGGCTACCCCACAAACACAGGATGATCAGGGACCTGGGGTCAGTGGCAGCGGGCACACGGTCAAGGGGACAGAGGCACAGAACAACAGGGAAGCTGGGAGGACTTATGTGCACCAGGGAGAGGACAGGCCCAGGGAACCGACTCTCCATGAGGCACTCACCAACATCCTGGGAGCATACCACCATGTCCAGGAGTCGATGGGCCTGATACGGATGCGGCTGCAGGAGGGACAGTACCTGGGGATCAGGAAGGACCTGAGGGACATCCACACTACCTTGGTCACCATTGCAGGGGTGCTGGCAGACATGGCAACACCATGAGGGCAGCAGTGGCACACCAACTGGCCCCTGACACTAGCCACACCGATGGACAGCCTTCCACCTCCACTGATGCTACAGGACAGGAGGCCCCGCCACAGGAACAACAGGCCACCAGCACCCATCCCCCTGCAGAAGGTGAACAAACGGTCTCTGCGATCCAGGCAGATGCCAGAGAATACTGCCAAGACCCCCACCTGGAAATAAGACTCTCCTGAATGTCACCCTTGTGTCCCACTATGTCACCCTGTCCACCTTGAACTGCCATTGCTCCACTTCCTATGGCCCCTTGGACAATGTACCTGTGTTACAAATAGACTGGAACTTTACCCTGGACTCTCCTCCACCACCAACCCAGCCCATTCCAATACCCCCTCCACTTATACACATATAAATAAACACCCTTGTAAAAAATACAAGACTGGAGTCTGTCAGTTGATTGAACTATCTATTTGTTTAACAAGCTGTAAACATTGCAATTCAACTGTACAGTAATGTATGTATAGGTATGACCTGTAGTTGGCTGCAGTCAACACACCAGGAGCCAGAGTGGGGCACAGATATCTGAAAATAGAGATGCCAAAGGGTACAGTAAGTTGCCTTAGAACTGGGAGAATCTGCCTGCCATGAACAATGTCAAACACAAAACTGTCAATGTAAAGTGAAGTTACAGTGTCTTACCGGTGTGTCACTGGAAGTACTGCTGTATGATTGCTGTTCTGTTGTCCTCATCGAGATCTTCTGTCTCCTCTTTGTCACTGTCCACAGGGTCCACTGCTGCCACACGCCCATCTCCAGCCTCATCCTCCTGCAGAAAAGGCACCTGGCGTCTCAAGGCAAGGTTGTGCAACATACAGCATGCCATGACGATCTGGCAGATCTTCTTGGGTGAGTAGCACAGGGAACCACATGTTAGATGGAGGCACTGAAACCTGGCCTTCAGGAGGCCAAATGTCCTCTCTATAATCCTTCTTGTTCGACCATGTGCCTCATTGTAACGTTCCTCTGCCCTTGTCCTGGGATTCCTCACTGGGGTCAGTGGCCATGAGAGGTTGGGGTAACCAGGGTCACCTGCAAATATCGAGGGATACCTGTTAGCCAAACACTAATCCCTAGGGCCAACTTCATACCCATACACCAACATATACTGGGTGGGAACCATGGGCTCACCTATTAGCCATACCCAGTGCCTCTGGAGTTGAGCCATCACATATGCGATGCTGCTATTCCACAGGATAAAGGCATCATGCACAGACTCAAGATACTTTGCATTGACATGGGAGATGTACTGGTCCGCCAGGCACACTATCTGCACATTCATGGAGTGAAAGAACTTTCAATTTCTGAACACCTGTTCATTTCTCTGGGGGGGCAAATGCAATATGTGTACCATCAATTGCCCCAATAATGTTGTGGATATGTCCCATTGCATACAAGTCAGCTTTCACTGTGGTCAAATCCTCCACCTCGGGGAATACAATGTAGCTCTGCAGGTGTCTAATCAAGACAGACAACACTCTTGTCAGCACTATTGAGAACATTGGCTGTGACATTCCTGCTGCCAAGCCCACTGTCACTTGGAAGGAACCAGTTGCCAAGAAATGTAGCACAGATCGCACCTACACAAGAGGGGGGATCCCAGTGGGGTGACGGATAGCAGATATCAGGTCTGGCTCCAATTGGGCACACAGCTCTTGGATTGTGGCCCTGTCAAGTCTGTAGGTGAGAATAATGTGACTGTCCTCCATAGTTGCCAAGTTCACCAGGTGTCTGTACACAGGGGATGTCTCCATCTCCTATTCATCCACAGCGGTTACAATCTATGGGGCAAAATGGGGAACAGCTGGTCAGTATTCCACATTTCCAAACTGTACATTGCATTGCATGTTGTGACTGAAACAGTATGTTTTTGGATAGGCCCAAATGGTGCCTATGTGTTCTATGATGCAGTTAGGTGTCATGGCCTGCCCCCCACCCCGAAATGGCATCTGCCTGTCCTTTGTGGATGGACAGGTAGAAATGAGGTAATGCCGCTGACTTTGTGTGCCGTTGTGGGAGGCGGTCAAGTACCGCCATGCAACTCCTCATTGTTTGCCATTGGGCCCAATGGGTTACAGTGGCCACTGGTAATGTACGCCGGTGGTGACGGTACGCATCGCCACAGACGTGACTGCCATTTTCTATTAGTTTTCTCACTTGCTACCTGACCTTCAACAGGAAAGGATCTACACTGAAAGTGCTGCTGTGACCTGTGTCTGGAACCAACCATGTCTTGTGTCACTGGGGAAAGGGCCCCTGCCTATGCCACTGCGGAGTTGGCGAGACTGGTGGATGGGGTCATAACCCAGTACCAAATGCTATGAATATATGACAGAACAACTACCTCCTAAACAACAACAGGCTAAACCACCACTGCTTAACAACGAAAAAGCCTAAACGACTTTTTGAACAATGACGTCTAAACCACGAAAATAAAACATTAAAGAGAAATATACCTAAACAACGACATCAAATACAACATATACGGAAACCACTACAGTAGTAACTTTAAAAAACAGCGAAAATTAAAACAATAGTTTGGCTACAAAAAAATATTTAAAAAATCAGCACAAATTCAAAACAAGTGTAGTGAACACAATTTTAATATAAAGCATTTTTAAACAATAAAAAAAACGTTGAACAATAATGAAAACAACACTCTATAAAAATGTAGTCCTATAACACTGTCTACAGCACCCTGGAAGTATTTCTTCTCCTCATAAAACGACGACTAGCAGGGAAAACATATCTAAAGTACACAGATAATATACTTTAAAAATTTATATAAGTTCAATGTATTGACATTCAAAGGTAATATATAGATAAAATATATAAATATGTATAAATTACTATAGAGCAGCTAAAAAAACAAAGAAATAAATTACATTTTAACTCTTTTAACTCTTTTAAATTACAGACATATATTTGAAGGAAGTGAACAAAAAATAATAGAATGTCTTTACAATAAAAGGTAAACGATTTCTGTTTTTAGAAAAAGTTTGAATAAAACGTAAAAAAATGTGTTAAAAAATGATTATGATTACATTAGTAAAAGAATTACAATGCAATAAAATTCAACCATAGAGAAATAAAAAAAAATTGATTTCACCTACCAAATGAAATTCAAAGGCTACATACTACTTACCTCAAAATTGAGGCCTAGAGAAAAAACATACAAAAAAAGAAAATAGTTTTTAAATTAAGCTGAGTACATATCTGAAGCAAGTAGAAGAAATGAACTTGCAAAATATTACTAGTGTCATTTCAAAAGGTACTTACCTCACAGGATATGATAGATAGCAACAAGTGGGGAGAAATTAGTAATAAAAATCTGCTGAGTACTTACCATACTGCATGTGCAGAATAGCAACTGAGGGTTACATAAATCTTTAAACTAAGTAGGAACTTACCTCATACAAGGTGAATACTCACGTGAGGGCAGGTGCTGGACAGTGAGTAAAGAGAAAATGTACTGTTTATACCTCTGGACAGGTGATAGACAGTCAATAAATGCCATATGTACTATTCTAACTCCACTGGATACTTACTTGAGGGCAGGTGCTGGACAGTGAATATAGAGGAAATTTACTATTACAACTCCACCAAGTACTTACCATAGGGCAGAAGCTGGACACTGAATAGGGCCAAATTTATTAATGCAACTCCATCAAGTACTTACCTCAGGGCAGGTGATAGACAGTCAATAAATGCCAAATTTACTATTCCAAATCCACCGTATACTTACGTGAGGGCAGGTGCTGCACAGTGAGTATAGGGAAAATTTACTATTACAACTCGACCAAGTACTTACAATAGAGCAGGTGCTGGACACTGAATAGAGCCAAATTTACTAATGCAACTCCACCAAGTACTTACATCAGGGCAGATGATAGACATTCAAAAAATGCCAAATTTACTATTTCAACTCCACCGGATACTTACGTAAGGGCAGGTGCTGGACAGTGAGTATAGAAGAAATGTACTATTCCAACTCCACCGAGTATTTACCTTAGGGCAGGTGCTGGACACTGAATAGGGCCAAATTTGCTATTGCAACTCCACCAAGTAGTTACCTCAGGGCAGGTGAAAGACAGTCACTAAATACCAAATTTACTATTCCAACTCCACCAGATTCTTACGTGAGGGCGGGTGCTGGACAGTGAGAAGAGAGGAAATTTACTATTCCAACTCCACCGAGTACTTACCTTAGGGCAGGCAGGTGCTGGACACTGAATAGGGCCAAATTTACTATTGCAACTCCACCAAGTGCTTACCTCAGGGCCGGTGATAGACAGTCAATAAATGCCAAATTTACAATTTCTACTCCACCGGACACTTACAAAGGGCATGTGCTGCACATTGACTAAGTGGCAAATTTAGTAAGTAATTCCACCACATAATAACAATAAAAAAACAAAATGTTTTTAAAATGTATCTTTTTGTATTATTTACAGATTTTGTAAGAATGGCATCACATGGTGAAGCAAATTACGTCACCTCACACAAAGGACACCAACTTCTGAAATTTGAAGGGTATCTTTATTGCAGAGATAGACTTGTTGAACTCAGGAGTCATTGGAGGGGTGTACAATTCTACTCTTCACATTGCAGAGGCAGAGCTGTTACTCTGGAAGATACAGTGGTTAGGACAACAGAGCATAACCACTCTGCCTCTGCAATGGAAATAGAAGTAAGAGAAAATTTACAAAAAATAAAACATTTTGCACACACCTCCAATGATTCCTGCGGACGGGTTCTAAGGGAAGTAGCGCAAAGTAATCCTGTACAGATTGCAGATAGCATGCCTTCAATACCGAATCTTAGACAAATGTTTAAACGAGAAAAACTGGCAAGTAACCCCCAACATGTAAAAACGCGATCCTATGAAGATATTTACATCCCCCAGAACTAAAAACTAACTTCTCGAATGAAACTTTTCTCATGCATGACAATGAAAACCCTCAAAAGAGAATTTTAATATTTAGCACAACCCGCAACTTACTGATCCTAGAGAATAGTGAAATTCGGATGATGGCTGGAACATTTAAATCTACACCCCATCCATTCACCCAAATTTACACTATACATGCAATAAAAAATAACACTACAGTCCCCCTAGTGTATGCATTATTACCTGACAAACATTCCTCTACTTACACTGAATTGTTATCAGCAATCAGAACCAAAACAATGAATAAAATACATAGAAAAGGAATACTTGATTTCGAATTGTCAGTGATAAACACAATAATAAAAATATATACAGAAACACAAATACAAGGATGCTTTTTCCACTTTTCACAGGCATATTGGCGTAGAATTCAAAAATTATCCTTGAGTAGAGAATATTTCTCAGACTGCATACTGCAATTTGAATTAAGGAAACTAACTGCATTATGCTTTGAACCACCTGAAAAAGTAGATGAATATTACACATGTATCACAGATTCTAATTATTATACAGCAAATGAAGACAAATTGGCACCATTACTAAATTACTTTGAAGAAACATGGATTGGACACCTAAGCAGATCAGGTCGCAGAAGAAAGCCAAGATTTCCAATAGAGTGGTGGAACTGCTACCAGACCTGTTCAGAAGGTGGTGCAAAGACTAATAATGCCATTGAGGGATGGCACAACTCCTTCAACAAAGCAATTGGAAAACCCCATCCAAACCTATATCATTTCATGGACATTTTGAAGAAGGAGCAAAGTTTCCAAGAAATGAGGATTGCTCAGTCACTGTCAGGTAGCCTGAACCCACGCACAACCCAAAAAAGCAAAGAAATGACAGAAAGAATTATATATAAAAATATGTGTATATAGATGTATACATTTATATACACAATAATATAAATATTTAGAAATATATGTATATATATATATATATGTATATATATATGTATATATATCTATATATATATGAAAAAACATCTAAACAAGTAATAATTCAAATAAAAACTTCCCTAAAAATAAAATATAAACAACTAAAAAACAATAAAAAAACGTACCTTAAAATTTGTTATTACGGCAATCGTTGTTGAGGCAAAATCGTTGTTAAGGCAGTATTTGTTCTGTACTTCGTGGAAAAGACTTAGGCCCTCATTACGGCCTCAGCAGTCTTTTCGCAAGACAGCCGAGGTACTGCCGTGCTGAAAACCGCCAGTGGTGGCGAAAGCCGCCAGCAGTCATGCTGGCGGTCGGCTGGAAAGAGGAGGTTGCTCAACCTCCACCGCCACGTCAACAGAACACTACCCACAGAATCAGGTCCCATGATTCGGTGTGGCGGTGTTCTGGTGACGGTGTGCTGATGGTGGAGCTGCCCCCATGGGTCCTGTCCCCTCCTGGAGGGCCAACGGACAAGGTAAGTTGATCGTCCGTTAGGGGAGGGGGGAGGGGGGTGGGGAGGGCGATGTGTGTTGTGTACATGCATGGGGGTATGTGTGTGAGTGTGGAGAGGGAGTGTGTGTATGCTTTCAGGGGGGTGCTGTGTGTATCGGAAATGTGTGCGGGTCGGTCGGTGTGCATGTCTGTTTGTATGTGTGTGGGTATGTGTTGTCGTGATGTATGTGTGCGTGTAGGGGTGCATGTCTGTGTATGTTGGGGGTGTGTGCGTGTTGGGGTGTGTATATGTGTATATGTGCATGTTGGGGTGAGGGTGAGGAGGGGGGTTGTGCCACATTTGGGTGGTTGCCGGGGGGCAGGGGGTGTGGGGGGAGGACTCGTGGGGGGTAGTGGGGGAGACCCCTATCAGTGCCAGGGAAGGAGTTCCCTGGCACTGATAGTGCCTACCACCATGGATCTCATGGTGGTTCCCAATCACCCGAAATCCATGGCGGTATGCAGGGTCCTGATACCGTTGGCGGTCTAGTGACAGCTGCTGGGCTGGAGGCCGAAATCTCCAGCCCAGCGCTCATCACCGCCATTGCGGTCAGAATGGTGAAGTGGTGGATGACACCGCCGTGGTCATAATTCTATTTTTATTTCCGCCGGCCTGTTTGCGGTCTTACCGCCGCTTTACCACCGACCGCCAGGGTCGTAATGAGCGCCTTAGTAGTTGTTGAGGAGTCGTTGTTCAGCCAAAACGTTGTTCCCACCTCATTGTTCAGGGTGTTTCCCACTGTGTGTGAGGGCCTCGTGTAAGAGGGGGTGGAAGGGTCCTGGGCAGCGTGCTGCATGTATGGTGGTCAATGTCTGTGCGTAAGGGGGTGTGAGGGATATGGTGGGCCATGAGTGTAAGAGGCCGGACGGTATGGCTGATACCTTTTTCTATGTTTATTTGTCTGCACGTCAGCGCCAATCAGAAAAAGGGTATATGGCGTGCCATCACCAAGGATGTGTGGACCCTGGGGGTCTACGGCAGGCAGAGCACCCACTGTCGCAAACGGTGGGAGGAACTGAGATGCTGGGCACGGAAGATGGCGGAGACCCAGCTGGGGATGGCCTCACAACGAGGAAGGGGTGCCCGTCAAACCCTGACCCCCCTGATGGCCAGCATACTGGCAGTGGCCTATCCGGTGCTGGATGGGCATCAAGGAAGGCACAAGGGGGTGAGTACAGCTTCCAAATCTACAACTTGCGCGTGGTGGTGTGGTCTCCAGGAGGGGGATGTGGGCCTGTGGGTGCCCCTAGGCCAGGCCGGACATTGCATGGGAAGTCCCATGTTGGGCATTTTCCTCCAACCAACCTAGTAGGCATCCACTACTGGGCAGGGGTCTGTGGGTCTCAAGTATGCTGCTTTTGGCCTTAGCTATTCCTGTCCTAGGGCTGGTGACTAGCATTGTGACTGGTAGTGCACTGCATAGTGCGTAGGCATGTTCCCAGTGTGAGTGTGCTGTGTACGCCAACGGTGGTGTTGATGCAGCCATTGACCAAGTGAATCCTTTGTCTCCCCCCTTTTTGTTTTCTCACCCTGTCCTTGGGTGCATTAGCATCATCTGGCGGAGGAGCAGAAGCACTGGCGACGGAGGGAGCCTCATCCCACATGGCCCAGGAGGCCGAATCCACCGACGGTGAGGGCACCAGTGGGGCAGAGGGCAAGGGGAGCACCACGGCAGAGACAGGAGAGGACAGTTCAGACAGTGATACCTCCTCTGATGGAAGCTCCCTGGCGGTGGCAGGCACCTCTGTGGCCACCCCAACTACAGGTACAGCCGCCACCCCCTGTACCAGCACCACCCTCCCAGCAGCCCCTCAGTGAGTTTCTAGCCTCCTCCCTCCAACTTCCTCTACCCAGTCCTATTCCCCTGAACCGAAACCTATCCCAAGCATACATTCAGACCAGCGTGCACCCAAGACAACACACAGGAGTGGCTCAGGCAAACACAAGCACCACACATCATCCCACAAGCACTCACACAAACTGCCACCACTGTGTTCCCCTCCTCCTCGTCATCCACCACCCTCCCAGTAGCGTCTCCACCCATCCCTGCATGCACTACATCCTCATCCACTACCCCCATCACTACACGCCCCTCAATGGCAGTCACCACCCCCACATCCATGCACATGTCTCTTGCGTCCTCTCCCACTGATCACCAGCAATGTACCGAGCTGCAGCCTTGAAAAAGGCACAGAGTGATCAAGAATGTCTTGTTTGAGAACAGAGTGCTGGCCTAGGCAAAAACAGTTAGATAGATGAAAACAAAACAAGACCGTAAAAATGGTTATTGTAATAATAATAAAGCAAAGCTGAACAAAAAAATATATCTAGGTTAACGTGCACAGCAGCCTAGTGTGTTAAAATAACGTGCATGGAGCTACAACTAAAATGTCTACACAACTGCACCTCAGCCACCCAGTCCACGGCCACAGTAGTGTCTGTAGCTACTGCAGTTGGGAGGCTCTAGGGAACCAGCCATAACCACTGTCAGTGTGCCTACACCAACTGCCAAAGGGAAGGGCAAGGAGGCACCACCTGCTGGGAAGGGCAAGGGCAAGGAGGCACCACCAGCTGTGAAGGGCAAGGAGGCACCACCAGCTGTAAAGGGCAAGGGAAAGGAGGCACCACCCACTGTGAAAGGCAAGGGCAAGGAGGCACCTCGGGCTGCCAAGGTGATGGACAAAGAGGCACCACAAGGTGGGAACGGCAAGGGGCTTGCCCTTCCAGGCACGAAGGTCAGGAGGCCTGGTGCAGGGACTGATTCCGAGCCCCCACCACCAACCATGGTGGTTCAGCCATCTGAGGTTGCAGGGGAAGGGCTTCAGCCTCACCCCACCACAGGCATTCCTGACACCAGCACCTCCACCAGCATCACTGCCTGCAGCAGTGCCAGCAGCAGCAGCCCCAGTTGGCAGGCGTCCGAGGCTGCAGGGGAAGGGCTGGAGCATCCCCCCAACACAGACATTCCCAACACCATCACCGCCACCTGCAATACCACCAGCACCGCCATCAGCATCACTGCCTGCAGCTGTGCCAGCAGCAGCAGCCCCAGTGGGCAGCCATCCAAGGCTGCAGTGGATGGGCAGGAGCCTCCACCACCACTGCCATCCCGAACACCAGCCCTAGTGGGCAGCCCTCTGATGCAGCATGGGACGGGCAGGAGCCTCCCCCCACTACTGCCAGCACCACCAGCAGCCCCACCACTACTACCACCGAGCAGCTGTCACCACCAGCGGGCAGTGTGTAGTCCTGCCTCCATGGACTGTTGTGCGTCCTGGCCCCTGCAAATCCTGTGGGTGTGACACCAAAGTGAGAGACTGTGACCTTGCACTCCCCATGTGCTGCATCACAGGGCACAAGGCCCCCTCCAGAACCAGTGGAAGAAGCCACCCACTCACCCACTCCTTGCCAGGATGAAGCACACTGGGCACAAAGCCCCCTCCAGAACCAGTGGAAGACGCCATCCACTCACCCTCTCCTTGACAGGATGAAGCACACTGGACACAGAGCCCCCTCCAGAACCAGTGGAGAAACCACCCACTAGAAAGACCGTGGCTTGCACTCCCTAGGACCAAGATGTAGGCAGACCACCCACAAGAGAGATTGTGGCTTTCCACTCCCCAGGACCAGGCAATGGGCAGACCACCCACTAAAGAGACTGTGGCTTTGTACTCCCCAGGACCAGGCAGTGGGCAGACCACCCACTAGAGAGACTGTGGCTTTGCACTCCCCAGGACAGTGTGATGGGCATGTAGCCCTCTCCAGGACCAGTGGTGTTGTTCCATCTTCCGGCTGAGGTGTCCCCCGTTCCCGGTCCCACTCAGGTGCCTGTGTATTTTCGACCTGATGCCCCGGCAGTGTTCTCTAAGTGTTGCTGCAGGAGTCAAGTGGGCCTTGGCCTATGTGATGTGGCCCTGTGGCCC
Organism: Pleurodeles waltl; assembly: GCF_031143425.1. NCBI lineage: Eukaryota > Metazoa > Chordata > Amphibia > Caudata > Salamandridae > Pleurodeles > Pleurodeles waltl. Next base: position 355,011,568 of record NC_090438.1, read on the forward strand.
ACAGACATTGTGGACTGGGCTGTGTTCCTCCATTTGTTTATATGTATATACTGTTTTGATTTTGAAGCACACTTTTCTAGCATTTTATCTTATTTCATTCACTTTAATCAATTCTTTTTGTCCATGCATTATTCCTAAGGGGTACGGGATGTATATGTAATGTTAGTGCATCTGGTTGTGTGAATGGTGGTGGGGGTGGGGGTGTTGCGTGTTGCGTGTGTGTGTCACTCTCTTTTTCCTCTCCCCTCCCTTGTGTGCTAGGTGGCAGTACTCACCGTGGTCGTCTTCGCCGGCATTGGTATTCATGGTGAAGAAGGAGATAGATGAGCATGGGGAACACCTGCAACCCGGGCTCCATGGCGGCGAGGTTCTTCCTTGAGTCTCCAGGGGTGAGTCGTTTCCCTTCTGTGTACTGTTTCCACCGTGCTTTTGATGTAGTTGGTTACGTCCCGGAAAAGGTGGCGGATAGGCCTGTTGTAATACAGTGGGCGGTACATTGTCTTCCGCCTGGCTGTTGGCGGTTACTGCCGCGGTGCTTGTTGCTACCGCTGTGGCCGTCAGTGTGTTAAAGTGGCTGTCTGTGTGAGCGGTGTCCGCCGTGGTCATAATTCCATTTTTGTTACAGCCGGCCTGTTGGCGGTATTACCGCCGCTTTATCACTGACCGCCAGGGTTGTAATGAGGGCCATAATCAATCGTTGAAATACATTCAAATGTCCGGGGAGGCCATAATTCAGCTGCTGTGGTCTTTAATACTTGTTCTGCTAAGACGCACAGCTTTGATCCTGCCGCTCTGTTTAATGAAAATTGAGAGGCCCCCCAAGGGTAGGCTAGATAGGCAGGATTTCATTGCTGGTTCGAAAAGCTTGTAAAGGCCTTGTAACCCTGTTGGAGTAGATGCCCATGTTTCCTGCAAATAGATAATGTCACTTCCGAGCAGGAATGCCACTGCCGATTTACTATTCAGCACAGTCTTTAGACTTGCTACATTCCATGAAGTTATTATAAACTTGGACTGTTACAGGGTTCTCTGGGTTTGGGTTTGTTGTGCTATGTTGTAATGGCTAGGAATGTGTCTCACAAGAATGTAGACTTGCTACATTTCATTAAGTTACTATGAACTTGGACTGTTCCAGGGTTCTCCGGGTTTGGGTTTGTTGTGCTATCTTGTAATGACTAGGAATATGTCTCACAAGTACCCCTTTGGGTAGGGATCTGCTGGTTCCAAGTATCAATTACGCTGCTGCTTGTTCTGTAGATTTTATTCTTTGGAAATGCACAGCTATTATTTCCAGGGAATTTGAGACTTTTGAGGCACTACACAGCCAGTCATAAGTAACACCCCATACCCTTTTAAACATGAACTTGATGACCTTGATTTCACAGATTTCAAGAATTTGATCCCCCAGTCCTCAAAATATTTTGATTCCTTCAGGATGGCATCAATTATATCTGCACTTTTCCACATGATTATTGTAGCATCTGGGGAGCTTTTCCCTGCAATCATTGAAAACTTTACAGAGATGATATCTTCAGAGGTTATTGTTTTCAGTACTGCAATATACTGAAGCAGACAAAGTAGATTCCCTCTATTTATTATGTCATGGGCCCTGTTTGTGCTGTAATGCAGAATGAACACTAGTTCAATCTTATTGACCAACTCGACTTGCCTAGAAACCCTATCACAGGACTCAGCTTCCCATTGTGTTTTTCTGGTTTGTATAAGAGGTATCTTGCTTGGTGCCAGAGAGACCTGTTGGCTTGATCAATTGGCCTGTTAGGTGGTTGGCAGATGTTGTAATTGAATGGCTTCCCCATATAGCCCCAGTCGTTAGAGAGATGCAACTGGGGTTTGTTATCACTGCTGTTTGTGCTGGTCACTTGTCCGTGATGTGCGGGATTCCCTTCCATTAAATAGAGCTGTTCTAAAGAGTAGTGAGGTTCCTGTCTTATTGTTCCAAGGGCGCATATACCTGGCGTGCTGTTATCTTTCAAATACGAGTTTTGAATGCTGCTTGTGTAAGCAGGAGGCCCATTAAGTATACATGCACCTGGAATTTGGTTGCCAGGAAACACGATGTATAAGTTCCCATGTCGGCCTTTTGTGCCAGTTGTCCCCTCTGGCCAGATGAATTTTGAAACACCGGATGCCCTTGGGCAAGTAAGGCCAGTGGCTGGGCCCAATTAGACCCCTCTAATATGGCTGTAGGAGCTACTGGTCGAGCAGTTAAGTGATTGTTGTGTTCTTTCTCTCTTGATCCTGCCTGTATCTTGTCAGGGGGTGCTTTATAAATATTAAGTGGGGTAGTCCCTCCCTGTGTCTGCTTATAAGTGGATGTTGTCTCGGCACGGGTTGCAGTTGCCCTTGTCATGACTTCTGGAGTGTAGTTGGTCCTTATAGCTCATTTGAAGAGTGGCCCTAGCGCTGCTTCCTTTTTTGAGGTCCTTAGGGCATGGCTGTAGCCACTGAGCTGACGTTATCTCAAAGTCCCTTTGCCTCTTGGTCTGTCGATCCTGGTGCAGTTTCAGATTCGTTCTAAATAGGTATTAGCATTGTGCATTTCTTAATTCCCTTGGTTGATTTAGTTGCTAGACTAAATATGAGAAAGAGCTCTGGGGGGCTTTCCGCTCGGTTTGAAGGGGAGGTAATCCTGGTCCCCATAGTTAAGGACCTCCGTGTGATGTTTTTATGAGTGTTTTCTCAGCCTCTTTTTTGCTCTTCTTGAACGTTTGGGTGGATCTAAGGAGTCTGGTGGATCTGTTGGGCCAGATATGGAGGTGGCCATGCCCTCATTCTTCTGTACAGGGAGGGACAGTGTCTTGTTTGTCAGAGGAGTGCATGTGAGTTGGGATGACACTATCCGGGGCCCCTGCCCTACCCCTGATGTAGATCCTGGTTGAACTAGGGGGCTTCCTACAGGAGATAGTCTGGTAAGAGAGCCCATTGTGTTAGTTATCTGAGCTCTAAATGCAGTCATCTTATTCGGTTCACTTCTAGGGTCCCTAGATGAGTTCTTAATGCTCTCAATGAAAATCCATAATATTTCAGGTAGGGCACGTAATTTCTCAATCAGTGGTGAGCATGCACAGGGTTGACTGGCCTGTCCAGGTATTTTTTCTAGATAAGTTAATCTGTGGCCCAGATCAACCAAGGTTGAAGTGATGTAATGGATTAGATTGATCTGAAGCTCAATCTTTTGTGCTTGTCATGAAAGTGCACTTGCTGTTATATCTTGCTTAATACTGATGGAAGCCAGTGAGGCCTGCAGGGGACTCAAAGGCCTGGTTTGAGGGGAAGTATGTTTGCCTAGATAAGTCTGTGATTCAGATCAGACTGGAGTGCAGGAGTGTGTAAAAGGGATGCCTCAAGTTGGGCTTCAATCTGAGCTTCCAGTGATGTGGGGAAGTGATCTGAGAGGTTTCCTAGTTCTTTCTCTGATATACTTTCCCTCCTGGGCATTGTTTTCATCATTGGTGATTGCGCACAATCTCAGATGATGTCAACCATGGGAACCTTGGAGCTGCCATGCTGTTATGAAGTTGCACCATCACCACCAATGTGCATGCCTGCGGGACTCTTGATTGCGCTTCACTTTCTGGTCTCTGAGTGTCAGATACCTGTTGCTCTATGGGGGGGGGGGTTTCTACCTTCGAAGCTTAATTTACCTGGGTAGATTCCTGTTAGTTAGAATGTAATTCGGCTAGAGGGTCCCCACTTGGTTCTGATTCTATCCTGCAGCCTTAGGGGTGAGTTTAGGCTGTGGGGATCTGGTGATCCATCCAGGTACTCGCTACCTGATGTTGCAGTGTGCGCTGCCCGCAACTTGACCTTCTGGGCACCCCTTAAGTTAGTCAAGGGAGGCCCATTGTTAGAAGTTTTGGGGAAGAATTCAGGGATCAGGCCTTGTGTCTGGCTTAGGGGCATAGGCCCTCATTACAACCTTGGCGAAGGTTGAACCGTCGGGCGGCCGCCAATGCGGCTGCACTCCCGTGGGGTCTATTATGAGATCCCTGCTGGGCCGACGAGTGGAAACCTGGTTTCCACCCGCCGGCCTAGCGGGGATCACGGCTGCAACACGGGAGCTGGCTCCAAATGGAGCCGGCGGTGTTGCGGCTGTGCGGCGGGTGCAGTTGCACCCGTTGCACTTTTAACTGTCTGCATAGCAGACAGTGAAAAGCTCCATTGGGCCGTGGCAGGGGGCCCCACGACTCCCCTTTCCGCCAGCTTTTTCATGGCGGTTCTTACCGCCATGAAAAGGCTGGCAGGAGGGGGACTCGTAATCCCCTGGGAAGCGCTACAAGCAGCGCTGCCCTGGGGGATTTAAACCGCTGGGACCAATGTGGCAGGAAACCGCCGGTCCCGGCGGTGCGACTGCAGCGCTTCCGCCATTGTCGTAATTCCCCTGGAAGCACCGCCAGCCTGTTGGCGGTGCTTCCTCCAAAACAGCCATGGCGGTCGAAGACCCCCTCAGTCTCCTTAGGTTTGGTGCTTGATGATCTCATGGGTAACTTTGTAGGTTTCAGAGATAAGTCGGTCTTGCCTTGGGAGCCCTCTGTGCCAGAGGCCTCTGATGCTTGCCTTCTTGACTTGGTAGGTGGTCTGCTGTTAGGGCAGGAGCTACACCCCACATTGGACGCCTTCCGCAATATAGAGTTACTCGGTTCTGACTTGTGCTCATACTCGGACTTCAAGTCTGGGGCTAGTGTTGAGGCAAGTAGATTCACTACTGTGTTGTTGGCTTTGATCGTAGAGCATGCCTTTCTTTTGGCATTATCCTGGGTTATTCTGGGTTCCTTGGAATCTGAAGACTGGTGCTGGTGCTTCGTGGCAAAGTTCTAAGGCCCTGAGAATGAGGAATGATGCAGTAGATGGACTAAAGTACCTCCCTGACCCCTCGGCCTTTTACTTATGCCCACAAACCGGTCTGGGGGTTTCGTTAAATGCTAAGGGAGAGGCATGAGCACGCTGGTCAAACAGCATTCCTGGATTGGCTCTAGTGAATGGGTAAATGTTCAATAGATGGCTGTAGGTGGCTGTGGATGACAGAGGTGCCTGCACGTGCCTGCATGTGTCTGAGTGATAGCCATGCACTGCTCCTGCTCCTGCTGCTCCTGCTACCTCTACTCCCTTCTTGCCTTTAACTCTGCGGGGAACTGTACAACCATTTAGTTGACAAATTTACAACGCACATGTAAGAATTGCCATTGAGCAAGTGCCTACAGATGTTTAGGCAAAACATAGATTTATCACAAATATGTGGTTTAATCAGGCAAGTTTAATTGCCCATACCATATGTTGTTAAAGAAGGAGTCTCAAAATACAACAAAACAAAATACATACATTTGTGGCCTGTTTTTATTATGTGAAACAGTATTTCAACATCACAACAATTTTGTTTTATTTTTTATGAACAAATCCAAGTAAAACAATAACTATGGTGTCCCTTAACAATAACAACATCAGCTTTGGCACAATCTGTATGTAAAAACAACATGCAACTGTACAAAATAAGACCTAGACTATACATAAAAAGTACACTCTGTGCTTTGGGTATGGTTGTCTTCTGAGATCTTTCCTCAACAGCTTTATCTCCTTAAAAATGTTCCCTAACGCCTTATTGCTTTTCCTCAATAATGAAAGAACTTAGGAGTCCTTGTCAGCAGTAGTGCCAGAGCTAGAAGCACTAATCTGTGCCCTGCCTCCTGATATTGTGTGCTTGGATGCATGGGTTTGTGCTTTGCCTCCAGTTGCACCAGAATTCTGTGACTCTTCTGCTCTCTGTTCCTTTGTTTCCATTTTTGCATAAACCATAGCCTGGAAATATGTAGATATCTCCTTCAAATGTTGCAGACTTTTTGTTCTCAAGTATGTGCTCTGCACCAGCATCATGATTCACTTCAACCCAAAATGAAACATGACAACATTAAAATACAAGTAAGAACTCATATATCGATGGACAAAATACAATAGCAAGATATATGTGCATTTCTGAGACATGGTTTCACACTACATAATGCTGAAATCAAACTAATAATATTAGTGACTAAATTAAGTCATCATCATAATCAATCTTTATTCCGATAATTAATCAGATCCATAAAAGAATCACAGCAATAATACAAATATTAATATAAAAATAACATTTTACTAAAAAAGAAAGTCACTCAAATAGAGAAATAAAAACAAATAAAATAGAATAAATAAGCTTAATTTAAAATTATTGCTTTTGTCCAGGCATTAAGCTTGCATGAGTCTGGCTCAAGCCAACTCTGATCCTATACAGGTTGTCAAGCTAAAATAATCACTCAATAATGGCCAGTATGGTTTGCCTAGTCATCCATATATGTGAAAGGAACTAGAGGACCTATAGGTAAGACCAAATCATAAAACATTATCAAACTTGTGCCTTCAGCGGATCATACGTCCTTACTCCGCCTCATAAGTTAATGCTTCCAGATATGAAGGACATTTTTTTCTTTTAATAGCCAATGCAACAAATGCAGATACAGAGGAACACATGTTCAGGTTCTCAAGTGAACAGAGATAGTTAAAAGCATCCTGATAATATATATATATATATATATATATATATATATATATATATATATATATATATATATATATACACTTTCCTTTCAATAACGGACATTCCAATATCCTTAGAAAATTTTCAAAAAAGGATAAAGTGAGACATTGACTGAGTAGACTTCATATCTCATGTACATTTAGGGAGCGTCTGGGACCAAACCATGGCTTTGTGGAATGCAACCAAAAAATTTAAAACATCCAACCATAATCTAGTCATGTAAAATCTATACTGGATATTACTTACATTTAACAAATAAAACTGAGTCCCCTCTATAATGGGTCTTGAAAGATAGTTACACACAGTTGTCTTGTGATCTTCGCATTTCTCCCTATCAATATGCCTCTTCCTCGGAGGACAGCTTTTAATTTGCTCCTGCTAGAATGTGGTACATTGGCAGGTTTCATAATACTCAAACTGTCATCCACTGACTTAAGTAGATTGCTGATGTAAGCCAACCATGGAATCTTCTCTCTTCCATCTAAGCACAAGCAATCCGATATTAGCTATTTAGTAAAATCCATTCCAACCTTGATCCATATTCTATGCCAAAATAAAGCAGGGCTTATCTGAAGTTAGTCCTCAATAAACTGCAGTCACAATTCCAGGTGCAAAATGTAAGATGATTATGATTTAGGGGCAGCAAGAAGTCTATTGAGGAAAGAATTTTCCTGAGCCTGTAGGGAGGATCAATCAACCCCCTCCCACAGGGGGTCCCCATAACTAACACTGGGCACACATTAGCTTTTTTGCAAAGTCAAGATATCCCTGATTGGTTTATTCCCTATTTTTGCAAAAAATCTAAAAAGTGCTTCCATAGATCTTGAGAATTTAAAGCTACCGACTTTCAACAGTGAGCCCCAGTGACCACTGCTGGTAAATTGTAATCCTTATGAATATGTTGAGTCCTCTTTTCCACTTTCCCTTTTCCACAAACTAGTAAATGTTTTCTTCTGGTTTATTTTCATATCCTTATTCTCCACATAAAAGGTAAAGGAATCAGTTAAGGACTGGAGCCCATTTGCAGTTCTGGAAATAAGCTCTGCATCGTCAGCATATAACAGGAAAGGTACAGAGCAACTACCCACCCTCGGGACATCAGAATTTACTTTCTGCAACATATCATTTATCCATTGATATACAATGAAAATAGCAGGAGTGCAAGTATACAGCTTTGCCAAATTCCAAGTGTGACCTTGAAGCTAGGCGTATATTTGCCCCTGGATACATATCGCACATGAGCAAGCCAAATGATCATACAGCTGTGACAGCAATGAAAAGACTCCAATAGGCACCCCCATCTCAGTCAAGGTCTGCCACAATTTGGCGTGATTAACAAGGTCAAAGGCGCTAGATAAATCTGTAAAACATATGTAAAGATGCCCCTTTTTGACTACTGTGTATTTGCTGATAAGTAGGGGCAAATTGAGGCATTGCTCCATTGTACCAATGTCCCTCCTGAATCCATATTCTACATCTGTAAGGATGTGACTTTCTACCGCCCAGCCTTCCACCCTCTCTAGAAAGATCCTACCCATTAATTCAAATGTAGAGTCCAAGAGGGATATTGAGTGATAGCAGCGAGTATCACCTCTGTCCCCCTTCTTAAAGATGAGTACAATGATACTCACAGTCCAAGGGGTAGGCACATAAACCTCCAATCGCAGCATTACAGACGTGAGTTATGATCGTGGCCCATAAGGTGGCATTTGATTTATAGATATCTAATGGGACCCCATCAGGACTGGGTGCCTTAAGGGTATCAGAATTTTCTAGGGCATTAGTCACTTCTTCTAGGCTGATAGGGGTGAGGTGTGCAAGACCTGTTAAGTGTATAACTGCAGGCAAAGTGCCAGTACTATTGTCATCAGGGTTGAAAATCCCACCATAATGCTTCAGCCAGTCCTCCTGTTAAACAAGGGATTCCATCCTTGGAGGGGAATAATCCTTGAGGAATAGCTGATTGATGGTTTTCCAAAAAGGAGTAGTATCCCTAGTATTGGCTGCCTGCTGTAAGTTATCCCACACCCTATCTTGCAACTCCCTCTTCCTTGTTCCTAGAGCTTGTTTATAAATTGCCCTCAAGGCAGGAATGTCTTCTCTATTTCAAGGGATGACCTGTAACGCCTTTTTTAGATTCTGAGGAGCCCGGGTGCAATTATGATCAAACCACCCTTTAGGCTTTCATCTAGAGAACCCTACTACTCAATTTTAGTTTACCTATAATATCGAACAGTAACCTACAGAAGGCTGAAATGGCTGTCTATGGAAGGCTATTCCATTCTGTGCAGACCATAAGGTCAATAATATTATCTTTAATTACATTTACCAGAAATGCATTACCGTCCACGCTCGCCCAGTTTACACCAACCCCATTATTACCCTGGATCTCACTATGGTCTGCAAGTTGTGAACCTTGCAAACGAGGATATGTGATATTAAAAACTAACAAAGAGTTGTAGTCACTAAAGGGGCTAGGATCGGCTACATAAGAATCCAACAATTCTAAGCAATTTACAGAAACTAAACCATGGTCAATAGTAGAAAAATGACCATTCCTATGGAAGGTTGGAATGGGAGCCTCGTCTGAGGGTTGGGTATATTCTACTAGTTCTAGATTGAATCTAAAGTTAACTTTATTAATCTCCTCTCCCTATGTGTTATGAGGAAAATGGGATATGCTGGTTTTCTCTGTGTAACCAATTTGCATTTACAATTTGCATTTACCAGTTTTGAAATCTCCGACACAGATGATGATATAGTCCCCTTTAAGACACCTTAGAAAGGATTCCATCTCCCTTTCAAAATTAGCAATTACCCTGCTTTTGGTGCAGTCAAGAATATTGTATAGAAAATTTATCAGACTGATATTCATGCTTTTACTATATTGAAGATTAAAAGTCTGGTAATATGGAGAGCTAATATAACACTTCTTCAATTTAATGGGAGCAATTGTGGACATTAGCAGGGACAAAACCCCCCTTATCTCTTCCATTACTTGAAGTTATGGCAGGGATAGCTGGTGAAAAAAACTTTCTATATAAAAATCTCCCACTGCCCATGTTTTCTGCAGATAAATTAGATGGGATGAGTAATAGTATTTACCCCTTCTATATTCCTCAGTTTATTTTTTATGCCTGCAATATTCAATGCCCTGATGGCACTTTTAGCTCTCTCCTTTATATTTAGTAATTCTAACACCTCCGCTGATGTAGCATTAGTATCTGAATTCACAGACAAATCATGCATATCAGACCCTTGGCATCAGTCCAACTCTTCTGAGCTAGTAAGGGGAGCAAATCTGTTAGAAAAAGGAACCGAGAAAAGCGTATTAGGGTTACAAACAGATAAAATGTTCATGGATCCATTATAAGCTTTTCTAAACAGATTTGGGTTATAAAAGAAGTCCAGAGATTCGGTCATGATTTCACTCCCTAAATTTCTGGTGTTGGATTGCCTATGACCCAAGTCAAAAAGGAGGGATTTAACAACCTTATGGGATTGAAAATTGATCACAACACAGTCACCCTGGGTCACTTCCACAAGAGACCCCACCCATTCAACTCTTCTTACTCTCAAAACTTCATGGTAACGGAAGTTCGGGTCACAAATCTGTTTAGACAACCAATAAATCACTTTGTTTTACAGGGCTCTCCATGGCTCAGTGTGATTAGATGATAATTTGGGGACTCCTATTAAATCAATAACATGTGGGATCACCTCAGGTTGAAGGTGCAGATGATAGGGTACAGAAGTACTGATGCTTCTTTCGGATGGGGTAGAAAGTGTAGTCAAAGGGTGGTTTAAAATCTGTGGAATCTCAAATGTACAGGCACCCGCTGTCTTAGATAGCGGTATTGTGCCATTCGGGCCATTCGTTTGTATATTATTCCTTACGTCAGTGATAGAAGGATTATGAAGCACAAGGGTAACTGTCATGACATGCTGTTGGACTTTGGACTTATGCATAGCTGTAGACTTGTTCACAGCAGCCTCAAGAGTGGTAATCTTGTCCTTAATTTTCTTCAGTTGTATCAAATACTACTCAATATTCTTCATCTTCTTGCTAAATTTATTTAACATCTCCAGATTCTTTTCTGTCCTACCCCTCTGTCCCATCTTTTCAGTTAAACTGGTGGAAGTGCTTGTTTTATTTATGTTAAGGCATTTAATGGCTACTGGATGCTGGCATTTTCCCCAGAGGGTGGAGATGACTCACTGTAACAAGGCACCTCCGTTATCAGCAGGGGGCTTTTAGAGACACAGGGAGATTTATTCTGTGGCAGGATGTCACAAGTAAAAGGGGCTCCCCCAGCTAGCAAAGCGATCTCTTAAGTAGCATCCTCCATATCGCTACGTAAAGCGGTCTTCGTTGCAGCAAGTCTTTCCTCAGCATTGACAATAGCATTAGTCAGAATGCCCATGGTGCTCGTAAGGTAAGGTAACTTGTAATGGAATAAACCTGGTTTCAAGGTATTCCCTCCCATGGGTTGTGCAAATTTAAGTTTACCCATACTTGAGTTTCACACTAACTGCTTTAAGAATGGCAACCAGTGTAGGCGCTATTGATATATAAGGAGTAATCTTACTGGTGACTGGTCTTCGGCTCTGCAGTTCTAACCTCGGGCCAAAAGAGTGGGTCCAGTCCATCTTTGTCCGACCGCGGATGGGCCCACTCTTGCCCCAGGATGTGCCTGAGTACGCCTCGCACACGTCCTGCACAGTGGAAGAACACCCCTGGGCACAAGCAACACTGTGGGTGGGCTGGTGACAAAGGTTCCTGGGTCCTATAGTCCAAGGCATTTGAGCCTCGCTTGGTCCCTCTGCTGCACTCCGTCAAAGACATCTGCACCGTGGGAGCACACACCTGTTTATAATCAAGCATCTCTGGGCGCAAGGAGCACTGTGGGTGGCCTGTGCAACAAAGATTCCTGGACCCTGTAGTCCAAGGTATTCGAGCCTCACTTGGTCCTGCTGCTGCACTCCTTCAAAGACAACTGTGCAGTGGGAGCCCACACCTTTTTATAATCAAGTTCCTTCAGGCGCAAGCAGCACTGTGGGTGGGCTGGTGGCAAAGGTTCCTGGGCCCTATAATCTGAGGTATTCGATCCTCGGTTGATCCCACTGCTGCACTCCTTCAAAGACACCCACGCTGCGGGAGCATACCACTGTATTTAACCAAGTGCCTCCGGATGGAAGCAGCACTGTGGGTGGGCTGGTGTCAAAGGTTCCTGGTCCCTATAGTCTGAGGTATTTGAGTCTCACTTGGTCTCGCTGCCACACTCCTTCAAAGACACCAACGGAAGCACACCCCTGTTTATAACCAATCACCTTCAGGTGCAAGCAGCTCTGTGGGTGGGCTGGTGTCAAAGGTTCCTGGGCCCTGTAGTCCGAGGTGTTCAAGATTTGCTTGGTACCGCTGCCACACTCCTTCAAAGACATAAAGACAGAATAAATTAAGTCATACATGTAGGTAAAAACACCATTACTCACTGTCACATAAATGTGAAGGTAGCAAAGGAACATTGCTGTCACTATACTCTATGCATAGCCAGGTCTCCAACTAATGATTGATAATGGCTAACAAACTCAGATATGCTTCTTACATAACCCATGTACACCTAAGTACCTAATATGTTTTGCATCATTTATTTGTGTAACACTTATGGTAACTCACAATATGACCGTTGGCACAAAACACCATGGACCCAGAAAGCCCAACTCAATAACAACAGCCATCCGTTGATATATACTTATGCTTTGAAATTCAAAATTCTTGGATCACAGTACAACTGTGTGCAACTTAACAGTAAAAGTCAGTGTAGATCTCAAATGCCACTCATGCTCAGTAATTATCCATGTTTGGAGGTAAAGGTGCCTTGCATACTTCAAAATTAACATATTTCATTAGTTGACAAATGGCTGCTTGTAGGAACTTCACTGACAGCAGTTGAGGATTGGGATGACATATCAGAAGGGATGACGGCTTTTTCTGTCTGTGAAGTAACCTGAGTAGCCTAATAGATTTGGATTATACCAGCACCATTCTCGTGCCTTGTAATTCTGTAACTGGTGAACCCAACAATACTGCATCTGTTTTGAGTTATCCAAATGTGTTATCAGATGCCTTGTTCCCTCCAGCAAGAACCTCAATGTTGAAACTCTTGAGTTGGAACATTGTTGGTCTGCGTTCCAAGCTCCTCATACTGGGCTGGGTCTCACTTATAAAAACTTTGGATATAGGCCCTCATTACAACTTTGGCGGTCTTTTGCGAAGACCGCCAATGCCGGAGGAGCCATGAGCCCACCATATCACAGGTACTGGCGGATTTCCGCCACCCTTTGGGCTGAAATCCGGCAGTAGTTGTGCTGATGGGTGGAGGCGCTCTGGCGATTCCACCACAGGCCCGCTCCGCCAGTAGGACACTGCCTGCCATATTATGGGCCATAATACGGCCTGGCTGTGTCCTGCTGGCAGGGTGGGGCCTGTAGTGGAAGTGCCCCATCCCGCTCCATGCTGGATGATCTTTTCCCCAGACCAGGTAAGGTGATCGTCGACAGGGGAGGTGAGTGGGTGTTGTGTGTGCTTGTATGTGTGTGTGCATGAATATGTGTGTTTGTAGTTGTAAGCGTGTCTGAATGTTGAAGTGAGTGGATGTCTGCATGTCAGTGTGTATGCATGTTTGGATGGGTGTGAGTATGTATGAATGTCGTTGTGAATGCGTGTATGAATGTAGTTGTGGATGCGTGCATGGATGTTGTCGTGAATGCGTGCGTGGATGCATGTGAGTGGATGCGTGTATGTAAGAGTAAGTGAATGGGTATATGCATTGTACGTGTGGGTGTCTGTGTGCATGTATGCAGGGAGTGGGGCGATGTGGTTTAAGGTAGGGTGGGAGGCGTGGGTGAGGGTGGCGATGTGACTGAAGGGGGAGTGGGAGAGGTGGACTCTAGTGCTTTCTGGAGCGGTGGGGGAGCCGTCTACCGGTGATAGGGAAGGAATTCCCTGTCACTGGTAGCCCTTCCACCATGGTTTTCGTGGCGGTGCTACCCCCACGGAAACCATGTTGGAAGGCCGGCTCCTAATACCACCTGTGATCTTTTGTGGACCGTTGGGTCAGAGATAATCATATCCGGCCTAGCGGTTCCGACTGCCATGGCGGTGTGACTGGAGATGTGGCAGGTTGGCAGAGGCCAACCCGCCACACTCATAATGTGGCGGTCTGCACCTCCAACCTGTTGTGGGACTGCCACATTTAACCTGGCAGTCTGAAGACCTCCAGGGTTATAATGACCCCCATAGTGTTTTTGCGGGAGACTTGGGAAATTAAGCCAATAGCATTTGAGGGATTTGCATGTTACAGTTCATCAGCTTTATCAACATGCTCTGTTCGTGCATCAGGAGGATCATTCATTTGGGTGAATTTATTGCTTAGGGAACCTCTGAAAACCCAGACAAAAGATTATCAAGCTGTTTAATACAAGGGTGGGCTGTCGTTATTGTTAATAATTTTTTATAATAGCAATTTTATTATTGCACTCAATCAGAAGTTTCCTGACCTATTTAACTTTATAACAGGTTTGATGGAGCAAAAAAGTCCAAATGTGTCAGCATCTGTACCTTTGCTTAGATGGGGATTTTAACGCGAGTTTGCCCCCACAACAGTGTAGACCATGAACTTGTGCCCCCTGCAAGATGGGAAGGAAGCTGGAGGCATTAGTTGCTTACTCAGACTTGTATAATGTGATGGAGAATGAATGACCTAGTATCCCAACTTACAGGGGTTGGAATACCTCTGCCACAATTGATTAAATTTTTATTTTGAAGAGTCTGATGAGCTTGCTAAAACATAGTTCCATTATTGTCTCTACTTTAAGGGACCAAAACCCAATAGAAATAATACTGCAAACACCTTTTCTAGGGCGTCCTGGTGGTAGCCTTGTCTTAGTAATTTAATGCAATTTGCAGATGATCTTAGAGTATGTTGGATATTGCCTGATCCCCTGCTATTTTTTCATAAAATAGTGACACAGAATAGGGCCCTATTTATGGAGTGCTTATGGGGTGCTTAGCAGATGGGTCAGCCCTGTCACTGGATGGACCAGGAATGTTCCCAGGTAATTTGACTGCTGTGGAAAGTGCTAAAGACGAGACCCTATGACCCTTCCTTGGTTGCTCATAAATGCAAGCACTATAAAGTTGTTGAAAAAAAGCATAAGGAGGCCGTAGTTAGGCACCAATGGGCTGTACTAGTTGATACAGCCTGTATCAAGGATAGTCAGTGTTTTTGGAGGGCTGTATCTTCTATGTATTCTACAGATAAGGGTGTCTCTTCTACTGATTATCACATAAGCGGGTGGATTGGTTACAGCATTTTGAAAAGCTTTACGCTGCAGTGGATTGAAAAGGTGAGCTTTTTACACTAGGGCACACTCAACCTTTTCCCAAGTTTCATTGCAGGAAGTTATGGAAAGTGAAAGTGCGGGGGTAAGGCACCAGGAACGGATGGTGTCCCAATAGACCTACTGAAATGTGATGTGAGAATTTGGGCACCATTAATGACTAATGTTTTCAACAGCCTGTCTCCCTCATTGATCCCTGATACCTGGGTAACTTCCACTATCGTCAGTATTGTCCACTATTGTCCCAGTTTTAAAAAAAGGGAATTGGTCAGAACCAAAGTGTGATCAACCAATCTCTCTGATTAACATTCCTGCAAAGAGTCTAGGAAGAGTGTTATACAACGGAACAGTGGAATGGATCAATAATAATGACATTTTAAATTCCTGCCGGTTTGGATTTCGGAAGGGGGTAGGCATGATGGAGCAGTGCCTAAGCCTCCATTTAATTAATGGGAAATATACTGAGGTGAAGCAATCCTCATTCTACCTAGCTTTCAATGGCTTTTGACTGTGTAAATTATTCAAAGCTGTGGCAAATCCTAGTCAGATTGGGTCTGGATCATGCACTGATACATTTATTGTTCTGTTTAAATGCAGACACAAAGTCCCAGGTAAGGAGTTGGGACAAGCGGAAAGTATTTAATATTAATATTGAGTGCGGAGTACGCCAAGGGTCTAGGTTGGCTCCCTTGTTGTTTATTTTACACATAAATGATTTAAGCATAGTTTTAACTAAGTGCCCACCTGATGTCCCAATGGTAAGCGGTGCTCGAATGCCTGCCCTATTTTATGCAGATGATGCTGTGTTATTAGCACGTACCCCTAAAGCACTACACACTTTAATTCATTCATTTGATAAATTTATGGAAAAGCTGGACTTGAAGACTAATTTCTCCAAGTCATTTAGTATATCTTGTGGGGCGAAACTTGCAAGGTTATCATCTAGTAAGGTGGGTGTAAATATTTTATCTCACACAAGCACTTTCCCCTATTTAGGGGTTGTTAGAAATTGGGGTATTAATTTGGCAGTCAGGTCACCCCCTGTCCAAGCAAGGACCCTCACTCTAGTCAGGGGAAAGGAGAATCACCCTCAGCTAACCCCCCCTCAACCCCTTGGTAGCTTGGCACAAGCAGGCATGCTTAACTTCGAAGTGCTAGGTGTAAAGAATTTGTACCATCACACACAGTAACTTAATGAAAATATTACAAAATGACACAACACAAGTTTATAAATTAGAAAATATGTATCTAAACAAAACAAGACCAAAGCAACAAAAATCCACAATACCCAAAGTCAAGTTATCAATTAAAAACCAAAAAGAGTTTTCAAGTAATTTTAAACACTGTTAACGTGAAAATGTACCTGGGCAAGTTAAAAATAACCTGCACGGGTGAGTTGCGTCAAAAGGGGCTTGCAGCGCGTCAATATCACTCACAATCGAGACCTTGTGTCGTTTCTGCTTCAGTCGGGTTGGCGTGCATCATTTCTTCTCTGTGCAGGAGAGTGCTGCATCGTTCCTAACAGCACTCTGGGGTCTCGGCAGGCCTTGCTTTGTTTTTACATGCCCAGCGATGTTTGTGTCAGAAATCCTGCCGCACGATGATTCGAAAACCACGCAGCACAGGTTGCGATCTCACCAGCCTCTGTCTGCTATGCTGCGTGTCGTTTCTTCAGCCGCGTGCGCTGATCTTCCAGCCGCACTGCAGACGAACATTGATTTCAGCCGCGAAGCCTGCAGTGCATCGTTTTTCAGCCGCGTTTTGGAGTTGCGTCAAACTTTTCCCCGCACGGCAGTCTGTGCGTGGATTTCTCACTTTTGTCCTGCCAGCCTTTCAGGGCCCCAGGAACTAGATGGGCACCACTTGGCAGAGTAGGAGTCTCAGCAGAAGCTCCAGGTGGGGGCAGAGAGAAGCATTTGCTGTCCCTAAGACTTCAACAACAGGAGGCAAGTTCTAATTCAAGCCCTTGGAGAGTTCTTCACAAGAAGGAAGGCACACAAAGTCCAGTCTTTGTCCTCTAGCACAGACAGAAGCTGCAACAGCAGGATAGCTCCCCAAAGCACAGTCACAGGCAGGGCAGCTTTTTTTCCTCAGCTCTCCAGCTCTTCTCCAGGCAGAGGTTCCTCTTGGTTTCCAGAAGTGATCTCAAGTCTGTGGTTTTGGGTGCCCTTCTTAAACCCATCTTGCCTTTTGAAGTAGGCTTATTCAAACCAAAATCTCTCTTGTTTGTGAAATCCTGCCTTGCCCAGGCCAAGCCCCAGACACACGCCAGGGGGTTGGAGACTGCATTGTGTGAGGGCAGGCACAGCCCTTTCAGGTGTGAGTGACCACTCCTCCCCTCCCTTCTAGCACAGATGGCTCATCAGGAAATGCAGACTACACCCCAGCTCCTTTTGTGTCACTGACTAGAGAGAGGTGCAACAAGCCCAACTGTCAAACTGACCCAGACAGGGAATCCACAAATAGGCAGTCACAGAATGATTTAAGCAAGAAAATACTCACTTTCTAAAAGGAGCATTTTCAAACACACAGGGGGTCATTATGACCTCGGCGGTCTTTTCAAAAGACCGCTGAGGGACCGCCGTGCTGAAGACCGCCAGTGGTGGCGGTTTTCCGTTCGGCGTGTTATGACTGTTGGCTGCTCTCCGTCCTTTTTCAGATGGAGAGCCGCCAACAGCCATACTGGCGGGCGGCGGGGGAGTGGAGGTTGCTCCACCTCCACCACCACGCCAACAGAACACCGCCCACCGAATCACGTCCTGTGATTCGGCGTGGCGGTGTTCTGTTGGCGGTGTGGTGTCGGAGCAGCCCCCATGGCTCCCGTCCCCTCCCGGAGGATCGACGGACCAGGTAAGTCGATCGTCCATTAGGGGAGGGGGGGTGTTGTGTGTTGTGTGCGTGCATGGGGGTGTGCGTGTGTGTATGTAGAGGGGGTGTGTGAGTGCGTGTATGCTTGCGGAGGTGTTGCGTGTTTGGGAATGAGTGCGTGTATGTCTGTGGGTATGTCTGTATGGATGCATGCATGTATGTTTGAATGTGGGTGTGCGTGTCTGACTGTGTGTGTGGATGTTGGAATGTATGTCGGTGTGTGTGCGTGTATGTGTGTTGGTGGTGCCTGCGTGCGTGTCGTGTGTGAGTGAGTGATGTCTGATGTTGGGAGTCGGGGTGGGGAGGGGAGCCCTGCCACCTTTGGGGGGTGGCAGGGATGGTGGGGGGTGTAGGGGAGGGAGTCGGGGTGGGGGGTGGGGGAGACCCCTATCAGTGCCAGGGAAGGAATTCCCTGGCACTGATAGTGCTTACCGCCATGGATTTCATGGTGGTTTCAAACCGCATGAAATCCATGGCGTTCAGCCGGGTCCAAATTCCGCCGGCGGTATAGTGACGGCCGCCGAGTTGGAGACCCAGGTCTCCAGCCCGGTGGGCGGAACAGAGAACCGGCGGATGACGGTCATAATTCCCAAAAAAAGACTGCCAGCCTGTTGGCGGTCTTACCGCCGCTTCTCGGCCTTCCGCCAGGGTCGTAATGACCCCCACAGTCTTAAAATCAACTTTATTAAAAGATGTATTTTTAAATTGTGAGCTCAGAGACCCCAAATTCCACATGTCTATCCGCTCCCAAAGGGAATCCACACTTTAATCATATTTAAAGGCAGCCCCCATGTTAACCTTTGAGATGGATAGGACTTGCAACAGTGAAAAACAAATTTAGCAGTATTTCACTGTTTGGACATATAAAACACATTAGTATATGTCCTACTTTAAACATACACTGCATCCTGCCCATGGGGCTACCTAGGGCCTACCTTAGCGGTGTCCTACATGTAAGAAAAGGGAAGGCTTAGGCCTTGCAAGTGGGTACTCTTGCCAAGTCAAATTGGCAGGTTAAAACTGCACACACAGACACTGAAGTGGCAGGTCTGAGACATTACAGAGCTACTAATGTGGGTGGCACAACCAGTGATGCAGGCCAAGTAGTAGCATTTCATTTACAGGTCCTGGGCACCTGTAGCACACTGTACTAGAGACTTACCATTAAATAAAATCTGTCAATCACAGATGAACCAATTACATGCACATTTTGTATAGAAGCACTTGCATGTTATCACTGGTTAGCAGTGGTAAAATGCCCAGAGTAACAAAAACAGCAAAAACAGAGTCCAGCACACATCAACAACCTGGGAAACAGAGGCAAAAAGTTAAGGGAGACCACAGCAAGGATGAAAAGTCTAACAGGGTTTACTTTTAGTTCCAGTCATTCATGGTCCCCTCATATAGTCCAGGGTTGGGTTAAGTTTTCTAGAGCTGTAAGTTCTCTGCTCAGTATACCATTTTTAAATAGAGGGAGTCCACTACCACTGTTGCTGCAGATATACTTGACTCAGTGTGTTCCTACCATGATGTATGGGGCAGGAATGTGGGGTACAGTTGATTCATCAATTCTACAGAGGGAAGAGAAATGCTTTCTGAGAAGTGTATTATCTGCGTCCTATTTTATATGTCATAAGGAACTGGGGTTAATCTACTTGAGTGATTATATTCATACTCACCCTCCTCTTCTGTGGCTGTCTGTTTTACGCTCAGAAGAGGTATGCTTAACTAGAAATATAATGGCTGATTGTTTGGTGTGTGACAGAGGCCTTTCTATACCTTGGCTGACTTTTGTGAAAAATAATTTGAAGAAATTTGTTTTGCAAACGTTTTTTCTTTTATGCCATCTGGCGCTAAACCTGGGAAAAAGCAAGTACAGGCTCTATTGCTTGAGCAGGCGCAGGTAACAAGATGGAGGGCAGAAGAAAATAAGATATTTGTTGCATGCTACTTGCAATTTATGCCTGAGGTTTCTACCACAAGTTATCTTTGGCATATTACTGGGAGTTGGGACCGAGCATTGTTATTTCTTTTTCGGGCAGGCATTATACAGTATTAGCTATGCTGCCTGATGGGGCATCAGTCTAAACTCAATTCCAAAATATGCTCTTGTAATAATTATGCCCAACAGAGTATGATTAATTTTCTTTTTTTGTGTGGTTTTTAGACAAAATAAATCTGGCACTGCGTTCAGGCTTACGGCTTCCTGTTAGGGTTGCAGGATGAGGAGACATGTCATCACATAAGTCTTTTCCTGCGTGCGGTGGTTTGTTCAAGAAATACTATAGCCCTCATTATGATTTTGCAGGTGAGTGATACAGTGGTGGTAATACCGGCAACAAGCTGGTGGTAATTACCACCAAATTATGACCATTGTGGTGATAACTCCCATTGACAGCCAATGCACCACACCAATCGCCAGGACGTTAACACCACTCACCACGGCTGTAGCCGTCAGCAGCCAGGCGGAAGACAAAGTACCGCCCACCATATCATGACCCAGGAAACCGCCACGATTTCTGGGGCGGTGCCAACCCCATCAAAAGCCTGGCAGAAACAGAACACAGAAGACCAAAGACTCACCATCGGAGACACAGGGAAGAACAACCCCGCCATGGAACCGGAACTGCAAGTCTTCCCGATGCTCATCTATGCAGTGCTCCACCTGGAACACCAACGCCGACGAAGACGATGATGGTGAGTACAGACGCCTAGCACACAAGGGAGGGAGGGAGGAAAACAAGAGTGACACGCACACACAGCACGCACACACACCATACACACAATCAGCTGCAGACGAAAAACAGTGGCACACGACACACAGCATAATAATGCAAGGACAACAAGAATGCAGTAATGAGAATGTAATGATTGTGAATAGCTACCAAGTGAACCAATTGTACGAAAAACTGATATGTACAAATGTACACAAAGGGCCAATGGCCAGTCCAAAGTAATAAGGGCCCACATGGCCACAGGGCACAGTCCAAGGCCCAACTCGAATCCTGACTTCATCCAGATAGAACTCTCTGCAGGGGCATCAGTTTGCAAGTGGGCAGGCACCTCAGGGGGATCAATCAATCAATCGATCAAGGATTTATAGAGCGCACTAATCACCCGTTAGGGTCTCAAGGCGCTGGGGGGAGCTACTGGTCGTAAAGCCATGTCTTGAGGCGTTTCCTGAATGTCATGAGGTCTTGGGTCTGGCGAAGGTGGAGCGGTAGGGAGTTCCAGTTCTTGGCGGCTAGGTGAGAGAAGGATCTTCCTCCGGCGGTGGTGCGGCGGATGTGGGGGATGGAGGCAAGGGTGAGGCTGGCGGAGCGAAGATTGCGGGTGGGGGTGTGGAAGGGGAGTCTGTCGTTTAGGTAGGCTGGGCCTGTGTCGTGGCGGGCCTTGTGTGCGTGGATGAGGAGTTTGAAGGTGATCCTCTTTGATACTGGTAGCCAGTGAAGGTGGGGCGAAATGTGGTCGCGGCATGGGATGTCCAGAATGGGGCGGGCGGATGCGTTCTGGATTCTTTGTAGCTTTGTTAGGAGTTTGGTTGTTGTTCCTGCATATAGGGTGTTTCCGTAGTCCAATTGGCTGCTGACCAGGGCGTGGGGGACAGTTTTCCTGGTTTTGACGGGAATCCACTTGAAGATTTCTAGAGCATGCGGAGAATGTTGTAGCAGGAAGAGGAGATGGCATTGACCTGCTAAGTCATGCTGAGTGTGGAGTCCAAGATGAAGCCTAGGTTGCGTACGTGGGTGGTGGGTGAGGGCGTGGTTCTTAGCGAGGTGGGCCACCAGGAGTCATTCCAAGTTGAGGGGTTGGTGCCAAAGATGAGGATTTCTGTCTTGTCTGTGTTTAACTTGAGGTGGCTGGATTCCATCCAGCTGGCAATGGCGTGAAGTCTGTTGTGGAGGTTGTTCTTTGCAGTTGTAGGGTCTTTCGTGAGGGAGAGGATGAGCTGAGTGTCGTCTGCGTAGGAAACTATGTTGATGTGGTGGGTTTGTGCGATGTTGGTGAGGGGGGCTATGTAAATGTTGAAGAGCGTGGGGCTGAGCGAAGATCCTTGGGGAACGCCACAGATGATTCTGGAGGCTTCTGACAGGAACGGTGGGAGGTGGACTATCTGGGTTCTGCCTGAGAGAAATGATGAGATCCAGTTGAGTGCCTTGTCGTGGATTCCAGCGTTGTGGAGGCGTGTGCGGAGAGTGTGATGACATGCCGTGTCGAAGGCTGCGGAGAGGTCCAGGAGGATGAGTGCTGCTGTTTCTCCTTCGTCGAGCATGGTCCTAATGTCGTCTGTGGCAGCAATGAGTGCAGTCTTGGTGCTGTGGGTTCTGCGGAATCCGGATTGGGAGGTGTTGAGTGCCTTGCTGTCTTCCAGGAACCGGGATAGTTGGCTGTTTACGATTTTTTCGATGACCTTGGCTGGGAAGGGGAGGAGGGAGATTGGCTGGTAATTCTTGGGGTCGTCTGGGTCTGCCTTTGGTTTCTTCAGCAGGGCGTTGATTTCTGCTTGCTTCCATCTTTCTGGGAAGGTGGCTGACTCGAAGGAGCTGTTGATGGTTTTGCAGAGGTGGGGGGTGATGATGATGTTTGCCTTATTGAAGATATGGTGTGGGCAGGGGTCCGATGGTGATCCGGAGTGGATGGAGGCCATGGTGGTGGCGGTGTCCTCTTTGTTGACGGGGGTCCAAGTGTGGAGGAGGTGGGTGTTGCTTGGAGCGTTGGGTTCTTGGGTGTTTGTAGTCAGCTGGTGGGTCTGGGGTTTGAAGCTAATGTGGATTTCTTCTATCTTTTGACGAAAGTGGGTTGCCAGTGAGTTGCAGAACTCCTGTGATGGGGTGGGGGGCACCTCAGCCGAATACGGGAACAAGCCCATTAAATCTGGAGGGGGCTTCATGCCCATTTCACTGTGCTGGGGAGTACAAGGCCACAGTCTCTCAGGTGGTTGACTTTCCCACTGCTTCTGGAGGGGGCTCCATGCCCATTTCTCTGTGCTGGGGAGTGCAAGGCCACAGTTTCACAGGTAGGTGACCTTCCCACTGGTTCTAGAGGGGGCTCCATGCCCATTTCTCTGTGCTGGGGAGTGCAAGGCAACAGTCTTTCACGTGGGTGACTTACCCACCAGTTCTGGAGGGGGCTCAATGCCCATTTCTCTGTGCTGGGGAGTGCAAGGCCACAGTCTCTCAGGTGGGTGACTTTCCCACTGGTTCTGGAGGGGGCTCCATGCCCATTACTTTGTGCTGGGGAGTTCAAGGCCACGGTCTTTCAGGTGGGTGACCTTCCCACTGGTTCTGGAATGGGCTCCATGCCCATTTCCCGGTGTTGGGGAGTGCAAGGTCACAGTCTCTCAAGTGGGGAACATCTCCACTGCTTCTGGAGGGGGCCCTTTGTACAGCAGTCCCTGGAGTGTGGCCCACATGGATTCCGCTGGTGGTGAGGGCTGCACTGTGTCATCTGGAGGTGAGGGCTGCACTGTGTCAGCAGGTGAAGGTGTCTCCTGGGCAGCCCCTGCCTGAGGTGAGGGCTGCACTGTCTCAGCAGGTGACTGAGCCTCCTGGGCAGACTCTGCAGGAGGATTGGGCTGCAATTCCTCAGCTGGTGGTGAGAGCTCCGTGACCACTGGTGGTGGTGGTGTCACCCTGACAGCCTCTGCTGGAGGTGATGGCTGTACTGTGTCAGCAGGCGAAGGTGCCTTAGGGGCAGCATCTGCTGGAGGTGAGGGCTGCACTGTCTCAGCAGGTGAATGTGCCTCCTGGGCAGCCTCTGAAGGAGGAGTAGGCTGCACTTCCTCAGCTGGCGGTGAGGGTCCCATGACCACTGGTGGTGGTGGTGTCACCCTGACAGCCTCCGCTGGATTTGAGGGCTTCTTCCCCTTCATGGCAGGAGGTGTTGGATCCTTACCCTTCCTGCCAGGGGCTGAGGGCTTCTTCCCCTTCATGGCAGGATGTGCGGGCTCCTTAGCCTTCCTGGCAGGAGTCAAGAGCTTCTTCCCCTTCATGGTAAGAGGTGCGGGATCCTTCCCCTTCATGGCAGGAGTTTTGGGATCCTTAACCTTCCTGGCAGTTGGAGTGGGATCCTTCACTGACTTGCCTCCACGACTCGGTGGTGCCACCACTGTCCGCATGGACTGTTTGGCTGAGATGCTGGGCTGGGTCATTGGGACCCTGCTTTTATGGGCAGGACGGGGAGAGGAAGGGAAGAGGTCAGGTTGTACAAGTAAAAGCTTCTTAAGGACGGTGGGGCGGGATGAGGGAAGAGGGATGGTAGTGGAGGTTGAGGGAGTGGTTGTTGGAGATGTATATCTGCTGGACTTGGGTGCAGGTGCATGGGCAGTGTGCTGATGTGAGGTGGATGGTTTTGGGTGTATGAGTGCTTGCTTTTCTGTCCTTTAGGAGGGGGGACAGACAGGGTGGGAGAGGACACAGGGTACGCGTCCATGGATGTTGTGGAGGTGTCTGCTAGTGAGGTGTGTGGGCTGCTTGGTTTGGTGATGCTGGTGGTTGATGTTGATGCAGTGCATGCAGGTGTGAGTATGGAAGTGACTGTGAGGGAGGTGGAGGAGCAAGGGGAGACAGTGGAAGCAGTGAATGTCATTGTGTCTGCCTGTGTTTGACTGTGCCACTCTTGTGTATTGTCTTGTGTGCATGATCATCTGTATGTGTGCATGGGATGGTTTGGGGTTGAGGAGACTGGGACTGGGAAGTGGTAGTTGGAGGGGGGACGGTAGGAACAGGGCCAATGGCTGCCATCAGAGAGGAGGCCAGAGCCTGAATCAATATCTATTGGGCCGCCAATCCACTGTGAATACCCTCCATTGCTGCATCTGGGATGCCAGCCCTTGAATGGCATTCACAATGGTTGACTGCCCTACAGAGATGGATCTCAGGAGGTCAATAGCCTCCTCACTTAGGGCAGCAGGACTCCCTGGGGCAGGGCCTGAGGTGCCTGGGGCGAAGGAGATGCCCACCTTCCTGGGTGAGCGAGTATAGGCAACTCATTGAGGGGCTACTGGGAGGGCAGTGCTGGTATGAGGTGGCAGCTGTACTAGCAGCTGGGGTGGTCACAGAGGTGTCCGCCACCACCGAGCTTCCATCGGAGGAGGTAACGGAGTCTGTGTTGTTGCCTCCTCTCTCCGCCATGGTGCTCCTTTCGCCCTCCGTCTCACTGGTTCCCTTGGTGTCGGTGGACTCTGCCTCCAGGGCCCTGTGGGATGCCACTCCCTCTGTCGCCGGTGCCCCTGCTCCTCCACCAGATGATGCTAATGCACTCATGGACAGGATGACAGAAGAAAAAAGGGGGCAGAGAAAGGAAACACTGGGTCAATTACTGCACCAACACCACAGTTGGCAGACACAACACTGTCACACACAGGGATCAAGATTGAGCACTATGCATTGCACTGCCAGTGATTTGGCTAGATGCCACAGCACGATGAGGGCCACACACCGCCCACTGCACCCCTCCTGGTACCCACAAAGCCTTGGCTGACATGGAATGCTAACAAGCTAGGTTACCTGCATTTGCCACACACCCATTATCCTTGAGCTAGATCACCCTGTAATGTCTGAACTGGCATTAAGGGGCACTCACTAACTCACACCCACCACCTGGATCCCATGCCATCTACCAATTATTGTAGTAATGGCCACTGTACTCAACCCCTTGTGGCTGCTGTGATGCCCTCAAGCGTCCATCCAGCTCTGGGTAGACCATCATCAGTATGCAGGCCAGCAGGGGGGTCAGGTTCCGACGGGCACCCCTTCGTCATTGGGAGGCCATTCCCAGATGGGTCTCCACAGCCTTCTGTGCCCAGCGTCTCAGGTTCTCCCACCATCTCCGACAGTGTGTGCTCTGCCTGCCATAGACCCCCAGGGTCCGCACGTCCTTGGCGATGGCACGCCATAATCCCTTCTTTCTGATGGGCGCTGACCTGCAGAGGCGATACAGACGTGAGGACACCATTACACATACAATCCAGCCTGTCACACATATGGCCCACCAGTCCCATTTCCAAATCCATTGGCACACACATCGCCGGGCGCACACCATGTACACCACCACAAGACATCCCCGATGACACGATGCTTGCACACACATATCCATGTATCCTTCCCACATGCATCGGGTCCAAGGTGTACTCACCTGTTGGTCGGGAGGCCCATACAGCAGCCTGTACTGGGGTAGGACCTCATCCACCAATCACTCCAACTCCTCCGCAGTGAATGCTGGGGCCCTTTCCCCGGTCTCACGGGCCATGGTAGATTCCAGGCACAGGTCACAGCAGCACACGCAGTGTAGGTGTTCTCCTGTTGAAAGTCAGGAAACAAGTGAGGAATCAAATAGAAATTGGTGGTCATGTCCGCGGCGGTGTAAACCCTCACCGATGGCGTTGATCCCCATTGTCCACTGTACTCCTAAAGCCCCATATTATCCAATAAGGAATTACACTGCAGTGCAAGACCGCCTTCCGCCACAACACCCAACGTCGGTGGAGTTACCTCACTTCCACCTGTCCCTACATAAAGGCCAGCCGGTCGCCATTTCATGGTGGCAGACAACGATCATATCAACCTCAACAGTGTTACAGCCTAGATTAGCATATGCCTCGCCATTCCCACAGTCTCATCCCATAAATGCACTATGTACACTGAGGTTGTGGTTCCATTGTCCAAGTTGTGACAGCCTTCTCACTCTTGTGTCCCTTAGATACCTACCGCTGTGGATGAATTGGAGGAGGAGACAAACCCCTGTGTACAGACCCCTTGTGCACTTGGCTACACTGGAGGACAGGCACATTATACTCACCTATAAACTGGACAGGGCCAAAATCACACTGCTATCCGTCATCCCACTGGGATCCCCCCTCTTGTGCAAGTGCTATCAGTGCTCCATTTCCTGGCAACTGGTTCTTTCCAAGTGACAGTGGGCGTGGCAGCAGGAATGTCACAGCCAATGTTCCCAATCGTGCTGGCAAGATTTGTATCTGCCCTGGTGAAACACAAGTGCAGCTACATAGCTTTCCCCCATGTGGAAGATCTGGCCACTGTGAAGGCCGGATTCTATGCAATGGGACATATCCCCAATATTGTTGGGACAATTGATGGGACATATATTGCGTTAGTTCCCCCCGCCAGAATGAACAGGTGTTCAGGAATCTGAAGATTTTCCACTCACTGAATGTGCAAATGGTGTGCCTGGCGGACCAGTACATCTCCCACGTCACTGCTGGGTATCCTCGGTCGGTACATGACGCCTTTGTCCTGAGGAATAGCAGCATCCCAAATGTGATGGGCCAACTACAGAGGCACAGTGTGTGGCTAATAGGTGAACCATGGTCCCCACCCACTGGATGTTAGAGTACGCCGTCAGGTGTCATCAACATAGCATTGACTGAGGCTAAATGTTGTCCCTCAGTACTTGCAGGTGACTATGGCTACCCAAACCTATTGAGGCTGCTGACCCCTGTGAGGAATGCCAGGACAGGGGCTGAGAAACGTTTTAATGGGGCACAAGGGTGAACAAGAAGGATCATCAAGAGGGCCTTTGGGCTCCTGAAGGCCAGGTTCAAGTGCATCCATCTGACAGGTGGATCCCTGTGCTACTCACCCGGGAAGGGCTGCCAGATAGTAGTAGCATGCTGCATGTTGCACAACCTGGCACTCAGACGGCATGTACTTTTTCTGCAGGAGGAGGAGAATGGAGATGCCCCTGTGGCAGCAGTGGACACTGAGCACAGTGAGGATGAGTGGGCAGAGGATGAGGACAACTGAACATCAGTTATACGTCAATACTTCCAATGACACACAGGTAAAACAGTGCAACTGACCATTCCTCTGACTATTGATGTTTTCTATGTGGCTGTAGCATGATGGTATTAACTTCCATTGCATCTCAAATTACTGTCATCTCTAGCTTGTCATTTTACAGAAGCTGGTAAGATAACAACTGTGTATTGATGTGATGACTACAGACAGCTGCAGGTCATTATTTCTCTGCTCTCACAGTGTTCAGATCATTTGCACTAGATGTGACTGTTTCCATAAATGCACATTTTCAACAAATAAAGTACTGGTAGTCAAGTTGTGTTCAAGGGTGCTTATTGTAGTGCTATGAAATTGAGGGAAAAGTGTAATGGAATGGGTTGATGGTGGAGGAAAGTCCAGGGTATTGTTCCAGTCTGTTTGTAGCACAGGTCCAGTGTCCAAGGGGCCATAGGAAGGGGAGCAAAGGCAGTTCAAAGTGCACACGGTGACAGGGTGGGACACAAGGGGTACAATAAGGAGAGTCTAATTTTTCTGGCGGTGGTCCTGTCAAGTGTCTCTGGCTTCTGTCTGGGTCATGGGAAAGGTTTGAGGGGTGGTTCACCTTCTGCAGAGGGAGGGGTGCTGGTGGCCTGTGAGTCCTGTGGCGGGGCCTCCTGTCCACTAGCTGCAGTGGAAGTGGAGGGCTGGTCAATGGACTGGCTAGTGGTAGGGAGCCGCTGGTGTGATGTTGGTTTCCTCATGATGTTGGCCATCCCTGCCAGCACCCCTGCTATGGAGATCAAGGTGGTGTTGATGGCCTGCAAGTCCTCCCTGATCCCCTGATACTGTTCCTCCTACATCCTCCTGTTCTCCTGCACGTTGTCAAGGATCTGGCCCATAGTGTCCTGGGGATGTTGGTAGGCTCCCAGGATCTCGGTGACTGCCTCCTGGAGAGTCGGTTCCCTGGGCCTGTCCTCCCCCTGGTGCACAGCGGTTCTCCCAGTGTCCCTGTTGCCCTGTGCCTCTTTCCCCTAAATGGTGTGCCCACTGCCACTGACCCCAGGTCCCTGATTGTCTTGGGACGAAGTGTGGACTGGGGTCCCTGTACTGGTAGGCACACTGCTGACTGATGTGTCCTGGGGACAGAGGTGTGGGTGCACTGAGTGGGTGCTGTGGTGTTGGATACTGATGGGGGAGGCTCTGAGGGGGACTGTGAGTGGGCTGGGGTGACCGACTGTCCAGTGGTCCCTGATGGGTCAGGTTGTTGGTCCAGATCCTGAAGTCCAGAGTTACTGTCATCACTGGGGGCATCTTCTGTTGGGGGACTGGATAGTGGTGGCACCTCCTCTCTGTTGGGATTGGCTGGTGCACCTGTGGGGATGTTTGTGATGTATTATGCTTCATGTCTGTGACATATTGTACATTACTGGCTTCCCCTCTATTGTTTCTGTTGCCCTGCCACCTTTCTTTGTGTATGGTGATGTATTGTGGGATTGTTAGTTGCCCTATGCTGTTCATGCTTTAATGATTGGTGTCCATGCAGGGCTGGGAGGGCTGTTCCTGCATTGGTATGGCATGCAGGATTTGGCATTGGGGTTAGTCGGATGTGTAGGTGCAGTGTGTGGGATGGAGTGGAGTGATGGGAGTGAGGGTGAGGGGGTGTGATGGCATGCAGGTATGGGGGTGTTAAGTAGTAAATATTGACTTACCAGTGTCCAGTCCTCTGGCTACTCCAGCGAGCCACTCAGGATGCAGTTATGCCAAGACTTGCTCCTCCCATGCTGTGAGCTGTGGGGAGGAGGTGGGGATCGACTGCTAGTCCTCTGTATGGCGAGCTGGTGCATTGCTGCGATGGAATGTACCTTCCCCTGTAGGTCGTTCCACCTCTTCCTGATGTTGTCCCTTGTTCTTCGATGCTGTCCCACAGCATTCACCCTGTCCACGATTCTCCGCCATAGCTCCTTCTTCCTGGCAATGGATTTTTGCTGTACCTGTGCTCCAAACAGCTGTGGCTCTACCCTGACTATTTCCTCCACCCTGACCCTTAACTCCTCATCAGTGAAACGGGGGTACCTTAGTGGGCACAAGGGTGCTGTGTGGTGTTGGTTGGTGAGAGTGTGTTGAGTAATGTGGTGGGGTGTGTGATGTGGGGTGCGTGAGGGATGTATGGGTGCATGTGGTGTGTGTGTCTAGTTGTCTCTGTGCTGTTCATGTCAATCTCCTGGCAGTAATTGTTGTTCGTAAAGGGTTGTGGGTAATGTGGGCGTGTGTTTTATGGTACTGTGGTTGGGTAGGTGTTGTGTGTGTATGAGTGTCAGGTGTGTGTTTTTTTAGTATTGGCCAATGTAGTGTTGTTTTTTATGTGGGTGTCCATTCTGAGCGCGGTGGTGTGTACCGCCAAAGGTTTACCACCACTGAATGTCTGCCATGGTGATTTGTGGGTCATGATGTGGTGGGCACTGTTTTGTTGGCGTAACGGTATGGGTGTTGGTACCGCCACTTTAGCACTGACCTTTGGGTTGGCGGATTTGTGTATGTGGTTGTATTCTGTTTGATTGGTGTGTGTGTGTGTCATAATATGGGAACAGATATTTGCCACCACGGCAGTATGTTGACGGCCGTAATGTATGTATAAGTTGTTTATCTGCTGAGATGGGCTAAGGTTGTAATGATCGCCTGTTCCTATTTTGTACGTCACTCGATTTTAACAAAGTATCTTGATTTTAATGAGGTGATATTAATGTGTGATATCTTTTTAGCCTCTTTTTAACCCTTGAGATGATTTACATGTGTGCTGATAGTTTTATATTTCTTGTTTTCTTTTATGGCTGTTTGGCAGACGAATAAAGATGTTTTGTCTAGTCTTGTCTAGCTGACAAATGTTAATAGACGTGTAGCGTACAAAATTGCTTTGATCTCTCAAATGCTCTTCATGAGAAGAATACAAGTGACTGGACTCAAATTGACACCACCCACCAGTCCTGGAAATCACATCACCTCACCCTGCACTACACAATACTAACAGGACCTACTATTTATGAACTGGAACACAGCTTCACAGGGGATGTACGCTGTGGCAGCCCTGTAGGCAACCTGACTGCACCCATTAGCGCACGGAGTGCGCATAGCCCCAGGAATCTAGGTCTGATCAGGACCCAGCAATACTCTCCAGCTAGCCTTAGGATACTCAACAACTGACAGAGTTTTACCAACAGCTGCTGAGTGGTGCCTCACATCAAAGTAGAAGCTTTACCATGCAGCCAGTGACAGATTCCTAGCTGCCCACCTCCGCCCCCCAACTCATTAAAGTTTGCAACACCCACTCCCAATGCACATGCCACACAAGCACCAACAATGCTTACACCCAACCCTAAACCATCCACTACATCAAACCTGCATGTCAACACACACTCCCATGCATACATCCTTCTTAACACAATATCTCTCAGCAAACAAACCTTAACAATATGGCACTTGCTACGCAGTGACTCATCCAACATCCTCTCTATCACACATAGCTTCTTGGACATTGTAATTGCGATTCCAACACTCTACAAGATTGCTCAACAGGGCCACCTTCACAAGCCAGGATGGTATACTTGTAGGTAGTCAAGGCTAAAGCAAACACCTTGGTCCAACAGTGCAAGTGTGTCTGCCAGAGTGTAACATAGGTGTTTGACAGGAAAGTTGGCCTTCAAATAATCTTTCCTATGGCTATGCAAACATCCACAGCATTCACTCTTTTGATATGTACTGTACAGGGCAGAACACATGAAAACCTGTAATTGTAATGAAAAACAAGGAAATTGGCATATTTTGATGCCTGCTTTCGAGTGGCATTCAAGTTATGTCCACACCATATCTCCTGTTGTTCGTTGTTTGAGCTTTGACACAAAAGTTCTGGGTTTGTCCACAGCATGTACTAATTGACACCCATGGGACAACCACTGTATTCTGAAAGACATAAATGTGTGATTGACCCTGATATGCTGAAGAGAAGGAAATCCCTATTATGCAATGGTTTGTAATTACCAAAAAATAAATTTATTTGGGTGTGTGTTACAAATGTATTGTAAATATTACCCCAATTCATTGTTTAGTTTGGTACTACATTATGTTACACATGTATAGCAATAAGCTGACACGCATATAAAAGTACATCTGTCCAGTTCCATATACCAGCATTTGGCTGCTAAACTCAAACCTATTACAATTAGAAAATCTACATAGTCTCACACCACTGTTGTACAATGGCTTGTATAAATAATAAAGGGGAATACGCATAGTAACCAAGTGGGAAAAGTACACATGGTTTAACAACAGAATGGCAGCCATACCAAGTTATGGGTCAGGTTTACCACAATGTGACTTAAAAAGGTAGCACCATAATGCAAAAATGTTCACATGTATGATGTAACAGATAATTGAATCAATGAAATAAGTTCATATTTACCATCAGAAGAGGCATCAACATTCAAATCCTCAGGATTGATAGGTTCTGGCCCACCTTGAAAACAAACAAAAAATATATTTTTGATTGGGCCATCCATTTATATATACGTCAGCAGCACAGCAGCCACAAATGCAGGCCTGTGTTGCATGACAAGGAGAGAGCAGGAGAGTAACATATTCACAATGAAATGGCACACTGTTCTCCTCTCCCTAGATCTGATGCTGATTTGAGCTACTGTGCATCAGGCACAGACTTTTGTGCCACAGTGATAGGGTGTGTGCATGCGTCTTTACAAGTAATTACATTTTTTTAATAACCATCTTGTGTTAATTTTTTATGCACATATACCTTGCAATTAAATATTTCTGTTCATTGTTGAGCAATCATATTTCTTTGCATTTCTTTGCAGCAATAAGTAAAATATGTGTACATAGAAGTTATGAACTAAAATAATTGTCAGCATAATATTTTCAACGCCTTACACTTTCTTGAGAGTCTATGAGATTCTATGGATTTATTCTCATTGGGATCGATATCATCTTCAAACCGCTGTCATTGCTGCAACGTTCTTCGTGTACATTTAAAGACTCTTTCACAGCCATGTTGTGTAATGTACAAAACATTAGAACAGTCTTAGCAACATTATGTGATTTGCACAAGAGTCTAGCACCAGCCAGATCTAAGCATCTGAACCTAGACTTCAATATTCCAAAGGTCCGTTCGATAGTGTTACAGGATCTACGGTGCACAGCATTGCAAGCTTCTTCTGATGGTGTTTTTGGTTTACCAAATGGTGTTAATAGCCAAGGCCATGGTGCATAACCCATGTCACTTGAGAATAAATTTAGACAACAAATTAGCTCTGTCACATAGGTTTATGCTTGGAATCATTTACTACAGATGTGGACATTTGACATTTCTGTATGATCTATATGTCTGTTTTTTTATGATTACATATGTTCCTTGGTGTGGCATATTCTTAATGTTTCAATTATCTACTAATACACCTTCTCCATATGTTCCACTGTCCTTAATGATTGAGTAGCAGAATATATGAATTATGCACACTGCCTGGAAAGTTGGCTACATTTGTGAAGCAGTACTTATCATCACACATCCCTTGGAGATTAATGTAGTATGTATGCTTCCTATTACTATATAGATTGGCTGTGTCTGTCGGTGGGAGTAAGTTGACATGAGTACAGTCAATGGCACCAAGGACATTTGGAAATTGTGCAATTTGATAAAAATCCTTGCTTTGCTTGTCTCTATTCCATTGTTGCTTTGGGAAATGTCAGATATTGGGGCATTATTTTGATGATGGCATTCAAAACATGTATGAGACATGTTGATACTCCACTCTGGGATACACCTGCCAATGTTCCTGAGGTACTCTTTAAAGCTCCTGATGCTACTAGATGTAGTACTGCCATGACCTCTACATGGGGTGGTATGGCATGTGTCCTGTCGGTGTTTGACTTGAGTGCTGTTCCAATTTGCTGTAGGAGATCCATTATCATTTGCCGGGTGAGCCTGTACCTGTTCACTATTTGTTCTTCACTCTTTCTTTTTTCTTTCCACTGTTTGTGACTTCTTACCACTGCAAAGAAATGCTGGTGATGTTTTATTATGACTATCTCTATGGTGGTGTGGAAGGCAACAAAGTTCTGGTACTATAGGGTGGATTGTTCACTAAATAGCCCGACTTTTGTCCCTGCTTTTCAGATGTGCTATTTTTTCATGCTCTTCTCTTTTGCATCTTTTTGCATGTATTTTGAGGAATGCTTTTAGCGCTATTTACGTCAGTACTTGTGTGGGTTCCATCCCACCACACCCACAATGCATACAGTATTCAGTTTTCAGTGCAGAGCAATGCAAACTTCATTCTGCACCACGCATACATTGAAATAAGGCACAAAATGTGACTTGCGCCCAGAAGATAAATTCTGCAGGCATTAGCGCCATTAGCGTCATGCGAACATCAGCTCAAATCATTTGAGAATGTGGGTCTTAATGTGTGACTGCATAAGTGTCACAGTAGGTCTGTGTGTGGGTGTGAGAGTGTTTGAGTGGGTCTGTGAGTCAAAGCGTGAGTGTTTGAGTGGGTCTGTGAGTGAATGCTTGAGCCTGAGTAGGTCTGTGAGTGGGTGCATGAATGTGTAAGTGGGTCTGTGAGTAGGTGAGTGAATGCGTGAGTGGATCTGTACGTGGGTGCATACGGGTTTTATTTTTTTATTTAATTATTTTTCATTTGAACACACAGCTGGGTACATGCTTACAGCGCGGATACATGAGTACATCAATATTGTCATACCTGCAGGAAAAGAGAAGCTTTCTAATCAGTTATCACAATTTGTAATCTTAAGGTCTCATATAGAATTCATTTTTTAACTAACATGTTCTCGGGGCCCGGGAGCCATGCAGTAAACGGTGCCCAAATTCTAGTGCCCTTTTTACCGGCTGCGACTCCTTTTAATTCATACAGGCTATTTTCCAAAAGATAAATAGATAAGAGTCGTGAAAGCCATTGATCAAACCTTGGGGGATCTACATCCCGCCAATAGGATGCTATGCAGCTACGAAATACAGACATTGCTATGAACAGAAAGTATCTATCTCGATTATTACAGACTGAATGATCAACCCCCAACAAAACCATTTGAGGTGTCAGATAGACTGCATGTTTCAAAATTTTCTTCAATATATCAGATATACCGGTAATCAAACTTGCCAATTTTTCACACTCAAAAAACATGTGGCAAAGATCTGCTTTCAGGCAACCACATCGCGGGCAAATAATACCCACCGTCTTACCCCAGCTTGCAATCTTAGCAGGGGTATAATATAGATTGTACAATACCATAAAATGATGAGCTTGCGGGCCCGCAGACAATAAGACCGTCCGTCCCATTTCCATAGACTCATAAACCTCTGCCTCTTTGGCACCAACCCGCCCTTCCCACTTTTTGACAAGTAAAACCAGTTCACCCTGTATTGTATTTAAAAGCAGTGGATACAAATTCTTAACGCCGCAGCTAGTGGGGTGTCTCGAAACCTCCATCAGCTTAATTTTGTCTATGCGCCAGCCTTGAGTCATACTGGTTAATAGAAAAGCCCTGATCTGTAAACATTTTAAAAAATCTCTTTTTTCCAGCGCAAATTCCACGCTTAGATCTTCAAATGATTTGAAGTGGCTGCCAGAATGGAAGAGGTCCCCAACTTTATGAATGCCACGACTACCCCATCTCAAACCATAATGGTCTTTAAATATTGCTGGAAACATTGGGGTATTCCACAGAGGAGTATAATAGCAAATTCTTCCTATACCTATCTTGCGTTTGACCTGAGTCCATGCCTTAAATGCGGAATAAATTACCTTGAATTTAACCTTTTTGTAATAACTGGGTTCCAAAATCCGCAAAAAAGCTGCATTTGCTTCTTTGCCCAGAATCAGGGTATATATCGAAGGGAGAGCATCTTTCCTGGACCTGTCTGTGACATAAAGTGTCTGTGCAAACTGCAGTACTGCTGCCAGATAATAGAGTTTAAAATTGGGGAGTGCCCACCCCCCTTTCTCTCTTGGAAGAGTCATATAATGGAAAGCCCGGTGCGGTTTCGTGGAGGACCAAATAAAACTATTAACCAATCCCTCTATTAGTTTAAACCAGTCCTGCCCAATCTCTAGCGGGATTGTTCTGAAAAGATAGAGGGGCATATTTATACTCTGTTTGCGCCGAATTTGCGTTGTTTTTTTCGACACAAATTCGACGCAAAACTAACTCCATATTTATACTTTGGCGTTAGACGCGTCTAGCGCCAAAGTTCATGGAGTTAGCGTCATTTTTTTGCGTGAACACCTTCCTTGCGTTAATGATATGCAAGGTAGGCGTTCCCGTCTTAAAAAATGACTCCGATGCTATTGCGTCGGATTTATACTCCCGGGCAAAAATGACGCCCGGGAGTGGGCGGGTCTAAAAAACCTGCATTTGCGCCGGATTTTAGCGCCTGGGTCAGGGCAGGCGTTAAGGGACCTGTGGGCTCTGAAGGAGCACAGAGGTGCCCTCCCCTGCCCCCAGGGACACCCCCTGCCACCCTTGCCCACCCCAGGAGGACACCCAAGGATGGAGGGACCCATCCCAGGGACATTAAGGTAAGTCCAGGTAGGTATTTTTGTTAATTTCTTTTTGTGGCATAGGGGGGCCTGATTTGTGCCCCCCTACATGCCACTATGCCCAATGACCATGCCCAGGGGACAGAAGTCCCCTGGGCATGGCCATTGGGCAAGGGGGCATGACTCCTGTCTTTGCTAAGACAGGAGTCATTTCCATGGGGGATGGGCGTCGTAAAAAAATGTCGCAAATCGGGTTGAGGCGATTTTTTTGCCTCAGCCTGACTTGCACCATTTCTGGACGCCCATACGCCATTTTCCCCCTACGCCGGCGCTGCCTGGTGTACGTTGTTTTTTTTAACGCACACAAGACAGCGCCGGCGGCTAACGCCGGCTAACGTCATTCAATAAATACGGCGCCCGCATGGCGCTTCAGAATGGCGTTAGCCGGCGCTAATTTTTTTGACGCAAAACTGCGTTGGCGCAGTTTTGCGTCAAAAAGTATAAATATGGGCCAGAGTACTTTAGGTAAAAACACCATTTTAATCACATTGCACCGTCCCATGAGTGATAGATGTAAGTTATTAATGCGAGAGAGATCTTTCCTAGTCTTAGTTAAGATCGGGGCCATGTTTATTTTCACCAATTCATCAAGGTTTGCTATCAGTTTAACACCTAGATATTGAACCTGTGTCTTCACCCGCTCATCCTTAAAGTCTACCGATTCATTCACCAACATTTGACATTTGCTTTTATTCAACAAATAGCCAGACCTTTTTCCAAACTGTAGGGCTTCCTGCTCTATTTCCAATATAGCAGTCCTAGGATCAGTGGTAACCACCGCAATATCGTCTGCATATGCTAAGATCTTGGTGCACCCTCCTTTCAATGAGACTGGGATGATCCGATCATTACTGATCAATTTCCTGATCAAGGGGTCAATATATAGCGCGAAAAGCAATGGTGAACACGGACAACCTTGTCGCGTACCTCTCTGAATACTGATTGAAGCCGACTTTAGCCCGGCAACTTGTACCGTAGCCGTTGGTTTATGATAATGCTGTTGAATTGCTTTAACAAACCCAGGACCAATGTTTTTTTTGCGCAAGACAGCCCATAAGAAGGGCCAGTGAACCCGATCAAAGGCTTTTTCTGCATCTAGCAGAATTACTGCCATGGGAAGCTTGATCGTTGCACTAGCATCAAGTAACGCAATAACCCGTCTTATGTGATCTGCTGTACTCTTCCCCGGGATAAAGCCATGCTGCCATGGAGATACTAAACCTGAGATTACCAAACTCAGTCGGCTAGCAAGTATTTTAGCATAAATTTTGGCATCGCTGTTGATTAACAAAATTGGGTGATATGAGCCAGGAAGGCAGGGTTCCTTGTCCTTTTTCAGGAAAACTACTATCTTGGCCTCCCCCCAGGAGGCCGGTTGAGGGGCCCCTGCCTGCATTTCGATAAATATGCTAAGCAGCTGTTTACATATCTCCACAAAAAAAAACTTATAAAATTCTAGTGGAATCAGATCGCCCCCCTCCCGCCTTTCCGCTTGCCAGAGCACGGGTTGCTGTATCCAATTCTTCAAGTGTCACGGGCACTTCTAAAGCTGCCTTATCTTCCTCACTCAATTGGCCTAATATCTCATTGCCCGTAGCACCAACCCCCTCCTCTTCTTGCGGCTGTTCATCCTGAGTATATAATTTTTTATAAAATCGTCTCAAGGCTTCCATAATCTCTGGGCCATTGTGAACCAGCTGCCCCTCTTCGTTCATTAAACTTTTAATGTTCCCAAATACCTGCTTCTGTCTTTTTTTTAAGGCTAGCTGTTGGGCAACTTTCCCACTATACTCATAACATTTCTGGCGATATACCAAGAATTTTGCAGCAATCCTTTCCATAAAAATCTTAGTGGCTTATGCCTTAATACTATTTACCTCACACAAAATGTCAGAGGTCTCTGCTTTACTACGGATCGCCTCCCCTAATCGTTGCTCCTCTATCACCAGCTTTGTCGGAATTAGTTTTAACTGATCCATGCGTATTTTCTCCTTTCTTAACCCGTAGCTCAAGGTTTCTCCTCTGACAGCCGCTTTAAATGTATCCCATACTGTCTGACAAGAAGCAGAACCCTGATTTATCTTGAAGAATTCCAGAATCCATTCCTTCATTTTTTGGATATACCCTGGATCAGCTAATAGTGCCCTATCAAATGTCCAAGATCTAGGCTGTGGGCCCTTTCTCCCAATTTCCATGGCCAATACCAGTGGGTTAGGATCTGATATGATTCTAGGGAATCTATCGACCCTTATTTGCTTTTGTAAAGATGCTGTCACAAAAAAGTAATCTAACCTAAGTAATTTCTTGTGTGGGGTAGAGAAGAAAGTGAACCCTGGATCCTGCGGGTAGCACTGCTGCCAGGCGTCGATCAAGCCATGATTGATGACCAATGACTGAAGCGCCCTAAAGACTTTGCTCTTCCTACCCAGAGCATTTGTTCCTGAATGGGTTCTTTATTATCTAGATGTATATTGAAATCCCCGCACATTATAACCGGCGTTGCCCATGCCGTAAGTTCTAAGTTAAGTGATGCCAGTACCTCCGGATCGTCTGTGTTGGATCCATAAATGGAACATATAGTGAACCTTAACCCTTTAACCGCACATTCCAACAGAGCCAGCCTGCCTAGTTTATCAGCAAATTGTTTATGTATAACCAGAGATCTGATCCGAGTTAATATAGCAACCCCTCTAGTGGTTGTGTTTTGATGTGTAAATACCACTAAATTCCACCCATGAAACTCCATTAGCTGCTTCTGTGTGCCTGCAATATGTGTCTCCTGCATACAAATAATATCAACGTTCCATGACTTGAAAACCTCTCCTACAAGCTGTCGCTTTTTACTATTATTGAGCCCACAGACGTTTACTGTGGCAATACGTAATTCACTTTCCTGCCCCATTTTTATACATGTTGATCCTCCTGGTTCCCCTGTACGCACCATTCAACTTTGCTGCCTCCACGACCTGAGCCCTTTTCCACTGATGAGCACCATCCCCACTCCCCCTGCTGTGTGTCCCATGATCCCTTTTACCCTGTGCCCCCCCACCCTCCTCTAACCCACCCCCGCCCCCTACCTCTACAAATGGACTCCACCCTCCTATAACCCACCCCCCAACCCTTACCCCTACAAATGGAATCGCCAGGCTCCTGAGCCCGTAAGATGGAGTTTGCCAGTCCCGTTAGCCCACCCATACATAAATCACCTACACAAATTCATGCCTCACAAATCCTTGCACACGGCCCCTCTTCTTCACCATCCCAATCAATGCCCTCTACTAAGAACAATCAAAAAAAGGAAAAAAAGCTAATGGAAAGGAAATGAGTAGATATAAAAAGAAAATAGGGAATAAAGAATAAAGAAAGGGGGCGTTGCCTACCCCAATCGTTATCACATACACTTACATATAAATGACAATTTTAAGACAAGCTATCCCCCCCTTCGTTTGACCAGTTTTCAGTTGCTGTACATATTCCCCTGCTTTGATTTCTGAAAGAAAAAATCTTGTAGTTGCTTTATAGATAACTTTTAGACACGCAGGGCTCAACAGGTAGGCTTCCGCCCCCAGCTCTTGGAATTGAGCAATCATCTGCCTGAGTCGCCACCGTCTCTCTACAGTGGCATGCGCAAAGTCTGGCCTGGTAAAGAATGATACGCCTTCCACCATCAGCTTTGAATTGGGGCGAGTCCTTTCAAACACCGCCTGTCTCAATAAAAAGTTACCAAAGTACACGAGGATAGCCCGTGGATAGCTCTGGTCTCTACCAGTAGTAGTCGATGTCTGTTTCTTTCTCATTAACGGAAATCGGTGTGCTCTCTGGATCTCCTTGTCCCAGTTCCATCCAGTAAGATCTGGGAATGCTTTCTTGAAAAGTGAAACTATGTAGACCCTGGTATCCTGCCCCTCGAGGTCCTCCGCTATGCCCAGAATCCTCAAATTATTCTGCCGCTGGCGATTTTCAGCATCTTCCAGTTTCCATTGAATGTCCGAGATCTGTTGCCCTTGTGTTGTCATCTGCGCTGTTGCCGCTCTAACTTCAGTCTCCAACTCCTCAGTACGAGTCTCCATGGAGGCAATGCGTGTGCCAATGTCCTGGCAGGATTTAACCACTTTTTTGATGGATAGTTGTAGCTGTCTATTTGCCGATTTCACTTTCCTGCACTCCCTCTGAGCCTGCTCATGATTCTGAACCATTGTCCGATAAATAAGATCCAACGAGGGAGTCTTTGCAGGGCCATCTATAGGAGGGGGCACTGAAGTGTTACAGGCAGAGTCTCCTTTCAAAAAAGCCTGTTGGGTAGCAGTATAGTCCCACTGCATTTCACCATCCTCTTCTTGAGGATTAGGCGGGTCCCTCCTAAGCTTAGCCCCCGAGTTGTATCTAGCACCAGTCTGCTCAAATGATTTTCTTCTACATGTTGAGTAATTAGATACCCAAATACTTGCTGTGGAGCTACCTTCAATATCTGAATCTGTTAAAGGGATTTCCTCGTCTAGATCTGAATCTCTAGACTGATCGGAGAGGGAAAAAAAGCTTTCTGCTGCATTAAATGGCCCCTGATCACTGTTTGCTGGTTTCGCCTCTTTCCCCCTCTGAGCTGAGGCTGGTGTGATAGTCTCATGTATCGTTAAGTGTTTGACCATACCCTCAGCCTGTTGTGCGTTCGTCTCGCTGTTTAAGGTGCAAGATTGTACATTGCATTTCTCTGGATTAGACTCCTGAAGCCCTTCCTTTAGCTCCTTTGGTTCCTGTTCAGATGATTTCTCACCCCCCACCAGGGGGGGACCCACCACCTCCCCGCTATTTCCTGGGCTTGCACTAGTAGTCTCTAGGCTGGCTGGCTCCATCCCCCCTGCATCACATATAGGAGTAAGTACTTCAAGAGATATAGCTGCAACAGATACCTGCCCACCATCGGCTCCTGGCACACTAGATTGTGAGTCACGTGCTGCCTTCTCCGGGGGCATTTGTTTGATCCTCATCATGCTGGCAAACATTGTTGGGACCGAGTTCCATGCGTCCTTTTCCATATCAGATATCTTCTGCTGGGGCCCCTTTGCGTATAGGTTGCTGTGTTCCTTCAAACCGGGGACCAGGAGTTTTTTATCCTTTCTGGTTCCTCCTGGGTCTTGACTCTGCTGCATCCGTAAGGAGCGAGAGGTCCTGATCGGCTTCGGCACCATCAGGACGTCCCACACACCAACTACTACCCCCAAAAAACGGCGGGGTCGCGCTCGGTCGAAAAGAGGAAGAGCGCGGCTCTGGAGCCAGCGCCGCGCTCGATTCTTCCTGCAGCGTCCTCCGGTGCTTGTCCTCGCAGCCTCGATCCTTGGGGAAGCCACCAGAGAACCGTGAAGCGCCTGCAGCAGTCCGTGCCACAGGCGCGTGGCATCCGTGGCACCCACGGCTTTCGCAGCGGGAGAATGAGAGCCGCGTGCAGACAGGGGATGGGCTAGAGCAGCGGTGGCGATCAGCCGGAAAAACCGTCCGCCATCTTGGATTCCCAAGGTTTTCCTGTGGGCGAGTCTTTGAGTGAATCAGTGAGTGGGTGCATGAGTCTCTGAGTGGTTTCTGTGAGTGGGCCTGTGACTGTTTAAGTAGGTCTGTGAGTGGGTCCATTAGTGTCTAAGTAGGTCTGTGAGTGGGCATATGAGTCTCTGAGTGCATCTGTGAGTTAGTGCATAAGTTTCTGAATGGGTCTGTGAGTGAATGCATGAGTCTCTGAGTGGGTCTGTGAGTGGGTGCCTGAGTTTCTGAATGGGTCTGTGAGTGAATGCATGAGTCTCTGAGTGGGTCTGTGAGTGGGTGCGTGAGGGTCTGTGAATTTGTGCATGAATATCTGAGAGGGTCTGTTAGTGGGTGTGTGAATGTCTGAGTGGGTCGGTGAGGGGGCACAGGAGTGTCTAAGTGAGTATATGAGTGGGTGCATGAGTGTCTGAGTGGGTCTGTGAGTGGGTGCCTGAGTGTCTGAATGCCTGAGTGCATCTGTGGGGGGTTGAGTACTTGTGTGGGTGTGTCAGTTGCTGTGTGAGTGATTCTGCCACAAAGGAACCTCACCTGCCCTTTTATCCAACAAGAGTCCACAGTTTTGTACAAAATATCTACCCAAGTGGAGTTCTTTCTGCCTCCTTGGTTAAATGTCCTGTCTGTATTCTACAAAACAGCTGTGTAATAGAGCACAAGGAAATGTCACCAGTGACCTTGTGTGTGTATTGGCAGTATGATTGTTCCTGGTGCGTCTTTATCCAGAAATATGTGATAACATGAATCCTCCTATAGAGAAGACAACAAGACTACAAAGACATAAATACTATACATTAATTATTGTATGGATCATCCTCTATGTATGTATAGGGAGATTCCAGCCACATCATGAGCCCTGCTCAGTGCAAAGCAAGTGTCTGCTTCTTTGTGTTTGAGATGTCTAAATTTGATACATAAAACTCATAATTTCTCTGAGTTAATACATGACCTTGAGACAGAACAAATAGGGACCATAGGGAGGCAATCTCCGCTTACTGGTTCTGGCTTGTTTTGTTTAAAATTCATGCATTAACACATCTAAATTCTAAATTAAATGTATGACATTTTCACGCCTCAAGTGCAAAACGCTGGTGCTCAACACTTGATTGTGATACACCCTAAAAGGCTAGAGGCACTGGTCAAGGGTTAGAAGCATTAACCCTACCTCTGAAATTGATGTCTCTTATGTGGTCTAAGATGTGAAGAGACATAGACAGCAGGTGGACTCAGGGGCGGTTTCTCCACAAGGGCAGGGGAGCATTAACCCCACCACCCACTGTGAACCATGGGTGAAAAACATAAAATTGCACTGAAATGATTTCATTGCCATTTATTTT
This sequence comes from Pleurodeles waltl, assembly GCF_031143425.1. Classification (NCBI taxonomy): domain Eukaryota; kingdom Metazoa; phylum Chordata; class Amphibia; order Caudata; family Salamandridae; genus Pleurodeles; species Pleurodeles waltl. Next base: position 355,054,649 of record NC_090438.1, read on the forward strand.
TTTCCAGATGTGGGTGCCAGAATGCCCCTGTGGCAAAAGACATGCAGGTCATGTCCTCTGCTGCCATTTGGCAGCATGCAGGACAGGAGCAGTGGCTGGATGGATGCTACAAAGTGCGCATGTCAGTTTGGCAGGCTGTCTTGTGACAGCCAGCCTGACATGTGCACTTTCAAGTTCTCCATCCTGAGCTGTTTTTGACAGCTGGATGAAGAGAAAGCACAGGCCTCCCGGGCCTGAAGAAGCATCCATCATGCTTGTTCTATCCAATCCAGGTGCTTCTAACATGCTGGTTAATACCATGAGAGCAGCATTTGGATTGGTTAGGGGAACTCCACTGCAGACTGTAGTTTGCAGAATACTGAGGAGGGTGTGCTGCAGTGGGTAAGTATCTTTTATTTAAATGTTATTTAAAATAGTAGTTTTATTTTGGGGCGTTTGGAGGGAGGGATAGTTTTATTGAGGGTATTTGGAGTGAGGGGATTTTTTTAGTTTTTTTGTGAAGTGTTGGGGTACATTGCTCGCCCCACCACTTTTTAAGTTCGCCAGCTGGCCCTGGCTGGACCAATTCAGACAAGAGAAGATTCACTGGTTAATCTTGAAAACATAGCCTGTGCAGTAGATTCTTAATAACTAAGGGGCTGATTTAGATCTGGGCAGAGTGAGTACGCTCACAAAAATGACAGAAATCACGTCCTCTGTATCACAATCCCCATAGGAGATAATGGGATCGTAATACAGTGGATGGGATATCCATCCCATTTGTGATGGAGTATTCCACTCCTCCCAAATCTAAATCAGGCCCTACATTATTTCACCTAAGTTCACCACCTTTTGGTTTATCCTCTGTACAATCCAATGGTCTGAAGGATCACATTTGTTCATTATTCTGATTAGGTACACAGACAAAATGCAGTGCTAAATTTGATAATCATGGGCCAGATGTAGCAAGTCGGCAATTTGCGACTTGCAAATTGCGAGTCCCTGCGACTCGCAATTTGCAAGTCGCAAATTGCTATGCAGTACGGTGTCTTAGACACCGACTGCGACTCGCAATGGGGTCACAATGACCCACCTCATGAATATTCATGAGGTGGGTCGCAAATTACGGCCCCATTGCGAGTATAGGCACTCGCAAACATGGAGGCCTGCTGTCGTCAGCAGACCTCCATGTTTGCGACCTGCTTTTCATTAAAGCAGTTGTTTTTTTTTTTAAGTGTAGCCCGTTTTCCTAACAGGAAAACGAGCTGCACTTCAAAAAAAACAAAACCTTTAGTTTCGGTTTTTTTTCAAGGCAGGGAGTGGTCCCTTGGACAACTCCCTGCCCTGAAAAAATATTTTGGGGTCCAGTCACAAACTGGAAGGGGTCCCATGGGGACCCCTTCCAATTTGCGATTGGGTTACCATCCACTTGAAGTGGATGGTAACTGCGATGCCATTTGCGACCGCATATGCGGTCGCAAATGGTATTGCATCCCAATGCGACTCGCAAATAGGAAGGGAACACCCCTTCCTATTTGCGAGTCTGAAATGCATTTTGCGAGTCGGTAACGACTCGCAAAATGCATTTCTGCATTGGGATACGCGTTTAGCGAGTCGCAAACGGCAAATTTTGCCGTTTGCGACTCGCTAAATGTTTGCTACATCTGGCCCTGGGATACGCGTTTAGCGAGTCGCAAACGGCAAATTTTGCCGTTTGCCACTCCCTAAACGTTTGCTACATCTGGCCCCATGTTATTTAATTGCTTGGAGCTCTAGAATGTGTGGTAATTAGATATTAGATCCTTGGAAAATCAAATTTCATTCAACTAGTATTATTTGTTGATCAGTTATTATATTTTAGAAAGGACAATCTTGCATCTAATTGCATAAATTAGTAAATAGACTTAGATGCCATTACAAAAGCAACCAACGCATGTTTGACAGAGGAATCTGTTGCATCAGGGTCACAATGTGTAGGTTGGTAGTTATCTCCTTTTTCAGCCTGAAGCATGTAATTTTACTGAATTCCCTAATTCACAATAGAGTATCAATGTAAAAATCTGAATCTTTAAACATTAATTCTTAGTGACCAAACTTTGCCACCAATCCCATGATTAGGATTCTTTGTGGCTGGCAGCAGTATGTCCTCATTTTATGGCCTATAAACATGGCATGCAACTTTATTTCTGACAAGCTAAGTTGCTTTGCTAGAAGTGTATTATTCTTCCTTTAACTGATTATAGAAATGGTATTATGGATAAGCCCATTCCCCTCAGTTTCTGGGCATCAAAGTAAACTTTTATTACCTAGCCCGCAAGTAACCTGCTATGGTGATTATTGACTGATTCTTTATGTGCTATTGAGTTCAGTCTTCAACTTCCTAAAGAAAATAAAATTACCAACAGTGCAAGCATTGGATCACTTTAATGTGCTGGCCAGGGAGGAGACAAAACAAATCCAAATTGTTTGAGTGGATCTTTCATGAGACATTTCTATACCATCCAATAGGAATTGTTGATTTGGCATTGTACTAAAGGAGGTTCCTAAAGATTTTCAGTCCCTCAGTGGAGCGACCATGAACTCATCTCCTGAAGCAGAATACAAGGCATTGTTCCTGTTTCCAGCTTTTTCCCTGTGTCTCACATGTGGTAATCATTTTAAAGAGTTTGCATATCTCTCCCAATCTGTTACAACAAGGTGAGAAAAGGTGGATTGGGAGGAGGAGTCTCCAGGTCTCCCTCTCATGGGCCATCCTCCTGAGCTTAATACTACTTGTTGAGTCCAGCACTGGCTCTACAGCTTCTAACCTCATCACCAGCTGCTACCATCAGGGATTGTAGATGGCATGGGCCAGGACCTTGCATGTCCCCCCTGGAGATACACACTCATGAATGACAGAGTAGGGATGCGATCAAGAGAAATGCCTTTGTAAATCAGCTTGTGTGTGAATGAACATGTGTGTGTGTATAGGTACATGAATGACTGTATGAGTGAGCGTGTCTGTGTGTGAGTAAATGTTAACTAGGGAAAGAGGAACTCACTTGTGCCAAATGGAGCTCAACTATCACATATTGTTGGTGTTTAGATGGGCAGCTTGTTAATTATGACAGAGTGATTACACATACACAACATTGTTGAGGCAGAGACGTCCTCTGTATAGTAATGGATATGCACCCCTGCCCTGAGTGGTCCAGCTGTATTGATGTCTGGAATCCTCATGCTGAATTCTGTTGCCATAGGCAAACACAGATCATGCATGTGCACCATGACATAGGCCAGTCTCATGGATTATGGACTTGTTGAATAGGAAGTGGTGCCCAAAACTCTAACCGCATATTGGTGGAAGGCTACTGCCTTAACCAGAAGTTAAACAACACAAGCACCGTGGTGGCAGCATACCGTGTAGTGATCAGTAGAAGTGAAGAGATCCTTTTGAACCTGTGTTGCTAAAGTAAGGCCTACCGGTTCACTCAGTTTCACTGCTGTGTGCTTAAGTCACCCTTGTTCTACTTTGGTTTAGTGTGTAGTGCGGTGCAACGCAAAAGGGGTATGAGTGTGCTAAGTGTATGTGTGCATGGGAAGGGTACAATAGGTGGATAATGCAGTCAGTGCATACTAAATGCATGTGCTGGATTTATGTGTACCTATAACTGATACAATACTTGAAGGGTGTAGTGCTGTACAGTGCGTGCATGTTAAATGAATATGTTAGATGTATGTGTGCCTATGTGTGATTCAGTAGAGGAAGGATACAGTGCTGTGCAGTGTGTGTATTCTGTATACATGCACTGGGTGTATGTGTGCCTGTGAAACGTACAATAGATGGAGGTGTCTGGGTTCCATTTGGGAGAGCCAGACCTGTATTGGCGCATTTTGTTCCTTTGTAGCAATCAATGCCAGATAAGGTCAACAGATCTTTGGACCCAACATAAGGGAGTGAAAACCAAACAACAGATTTCAATACAAGCCAATTCAATTTCACAGTATGACCAATGTAGTCATACAAGGGAAGCTCTAGTCAGGAATAAAGTTAAGGGGTTTTATTGAAAACGTATGCTCAAAGTCATTTAGATTATTCTTAAGACAAAGTTATAAGGATACATTAAAACCACGGGTTTGCCAAGGAGATGAAATAGGTTCAGGTAAACTAACATTAGGAGAACTATCAATAGAATTATCTGCTCAACAGAAAACAGGTGATGCTCAATTTTAATAAGCAATAAGGCAGTTCAAATCATCAAGGTTCAACTAGTTTGGACAAGGGAAATCCCTATGGTTTAGCTAATCAGGGAATCCCGTATGCTGGGTGGAACACATGTGGGCAAATGACAAAAGGAGAAAAAAGGCAAGAAGAAGTTCAAAAAAGGTATTCTCAGACAACAGGTCACTAAGACGGACAAAAAGTAAGTAAAAAGGGAAAGCGTCAGAAACTTGGTTAAGAGTCTTCTTCTTTGGAGTAGGGAGACGTTTCTAAGTCTCAGCAAGGCATTTCAAAAGGGGAAAGCGCAGAGAGGATAATACCCCTCAGAGACCAAGGGTTTCAGCAAGCAACATGGGATGGAGCAAGCATCTGAGAAAGGACACATCTGGGAAAGGACAGCTGCTCTCCTGCATTGGGTCCTTCTTCCCCTTGTTCTGAACCAGGTCCAGCTGGGCATTGGTATATTAAAGTTCATAGGGCAAGATGATTCGTCAGTTCAGCAGTCCACCAGATGTTGACGAGGTAACAGCCAATAGAAATTGATCATGTGACTACAACTTGAAACATTGATATGGTTTCCAAGATTTGTCATGAGAATGGGGTCCATCTGTATTCTTTCATGCAAGATTGAAACAAATGTGAATAATGTCGGTCCACAGTCTGGGATGTTCCATCCTCAAAGATATTTTCTCAACTAACTATGCATAAAACAATAGACATCTATTACCAAGCTAGATGATGAAATCTAAAAGAAAGTTTTATGTTAGCAAGATGAGTGACATATTTTGCACAGTCACATATACAGGGCCTAGCAGGCTTCACTTAGGCTGATGCAAGTGAATTAAAACAGCACCTTAATTATTCAAATAATACACATTTTAATACGTGAACTATAAGTCCAACATTATCTTTCATTATAATTCATGTTATAGTAACTTTAAACATAATGACTGTTAATTTAGTGTGGTGCAGAACTGCATTTCTCTACTTTTACATATGAATTTAAAACATTTATCTAATATCATTTTAATCCAAACTATTAGTTCAGAATCTAAAAAACAGCAAAATGACAGATTAAATCTTCAAACATGTAATTTAACCTCAATGCCACAATCAAGCAATCAATCGCTATACTTGTAAAGTGCGGCTAGTAACCCGCTAGGGTCTCAAGGCACGGGGGAAATAAGTGAGTAGGCTTCGATGAACAGAGGGGATCAGACGAAGAGCCAGGTTTTGAGGTCTTTTCTAAATTGCAATAGAGTGGGAGATCTTCTGAGGTGGATGGGAAGGGAGTTCCAGGTCTTCGAGGCATGGTGAGAGAAGGATCTTCCTCCGGCTGTGGCCTTCTGGACACGTGGGACGGCAGCGAGGGCGAGGTCCGCGGAGCAGAGTTGTCTGGTGGGGAAGTAGAAGTGGAGTCTGTGGTTGAGGTATTCTGGTCCGGCGTTGTGAAGGGCTTTGTAGTCGTGTGTCAGAAGTATGAATGTAATTCTCATGTCTATTGGGAGTCAGTGCAGGTCCCTCAGCAGGGCGGAGGTGTCGCTGTGTCTGGGGGCGTTCTTGGTGAGACGGGCTGAGGCGTTCTGGACACGTTGCAGTCTTTTCCGTACCTTGGTGGTGGTTCCGGCATAGAGTGCATTGCCGTAGTCCAGATGGCTGCTGACAAGGGCCTGGGTGACTGTTCTTTTGGATGCAGTTGGGATACATTTGAAGATCTTCCAGAGCATGCACATGGTGTTAAAGCAGGTGGAGGAGACTGCGCTAACTTGACGATTCATTGACAGTGCTGAGTCCAGAATGAAGCCGAGAATGCGGGCCTGGTCGGAGGGGGCCTGAGTGCTTCCAAGGGCAGTGGGCCACCAAGAGATGTCCGAGGCTGAGGGGTTGCTGCAGATGATGAGGACTTCTGTTTTTCAGTATTTAGCTTGAGGCAGCTCTCCTTCATCCCAGCAGCGACTGCCTTCATTCCATTATGGAAGTTGGCTTTGGCTGTGTGCGGGTTGTTGGTGAGGGAAATGATTAGCTGTGTGTCATCGGCTTATGAGATGATGTTGAGTGCGTGGTGTCTGGGGATGGTGGCTGGGGGGCCATGTAGAGGTTGAAGAGAGTGGGGCTCAGAGAGGAGCCTTGCGGGATGCCGCAGATGATCTTTGTGGCCTCTGAGTAGAAGGGGGGTAGTCGGACATTTTGGGTCCTGTTGGAGAAGAAGGAAGTGATCCATTGTAGTGCCTTGTCGTGGATGCAGGCGTCATAGAGACGAGTCCGCAGAGTGCGGTGGGAGATGGTTTCGAAGGCGGCGGACAGGTCAAGGAGGAATCAGAGCTGCAGTCTCACCCCTGTCTAGGAGGATGCAAATGTCATCTGTGGCAGCAAGGAGGGAGGTCTCGGTGCTGTGGTTGCTCCAGAAGCCTGACTGTGAAGGGTCCAGGATGTTGTTGAGTTCTAAGTATTTGGTGAGTTGTCTGTTGACAGCTTTTTCGATGACTTTAGCTAGGAAGGTGAGCAGAGCGATGGGCCAGAAGTTCCTGTGGTCGTCTGGGTCTGCAGTGGGTTTCTTCAGTAAGGGCTTGATTTCGGCATGTTTCCAGATTTCTGGGAAGGTGGCGGTTTCGAAGGAGCGGTTGATGATGTCCAAGAGTTTGGGTGCGATGGTGCTGCTTGCTTTGTTTAAGATGTGGTGGGGGCAGGGATCGGAGGAAGAGCCGGAGTGGATGGAGTTCATGATGTTGAGGGTTTCTTCGTCAGAGATGTTGGCCCAGCAGAGTATGTGGTGTGGGTATGGAGGAGCTTCAGAGGTGGATATGAAGGTGTTGGGCATGGGATGGTCCTGAGTCGGGAAGCTGTCGTAGATGTCTGCTGTCATGCAGTGGAATCAGGTGAAGAGGTTGTTGCAAAGTTCTTGTGAGGGGGGGATGTCCATGGAGTTCGCTCTGGGGTTGGTCAGTTCGCTGATGATCACAAAGAGCTCTTTGCTGTTTTGTGCGTTGCTGTTGATGCGCTCCTGGAAGGCATTTCTCTTGGTGGTCCCGATGAGTTGGTGGTGTGTGTTTATGGCTTTTTTGAAGTCTTCGTGGTTGGTGGGGGTCTTGTCGGAGCACCATTTTCTTTTGAGGCATCTGCAGCTTTGTTTGGACTCCTTGAGGGCAGGAATGAACCAATTGGCTTTCATTGATGCGCGTCTGTTGGAGAGTTTGCTGATGGGGGCTAAGGTGTTGGAGCAGACTAAGATCCGGTTTATGAGGTCTCGGGCAGCTGTGTTTGTGTTGAGGTCGTCTGGGGGGTGAGTTATTGAGGCTAGTGAATAGCTGGTCCTTGGTGATCTTGTTCCAGCTCCTGCGGGGGGTAGGTGAGCGAGGTGTCAGTCGGGGGATTTTCTGAAGGTATTGTGGATAAAGTGGTGGTCGATCCATTGGAGTTCAGTGATGTGGCTGATGGAAATGTGGTTGCTGGTGGTGAAGATGGTGGCGATTGTGTGTCTTGCAGAGTGGGTGGGCGAGGTAATGAGTTGCTTTAGTCCAAGGTTGATGAGGTTTTCGAGCAGCGTCGTGGAGTTGCTGTTATTGGAGTTCTCCAGGTGGAAGTTGAGGTCCCCAAGGAAGCAATCACGTGGTTGGTGGCGAGGTCGGCGATGGTGTCGCAGAACGGGAGGCGGGGGCCAGGTGGCGTGTAGATGATGGTGCCCCACAGACTGGTGTTAGGGTTGGTTCCAATCTGGAAGTGGAGGAGTTCCATGTTGGTTGCGGTGCCTTCGGTGCTGGTGGAGAGGCGCAGGGATTCTTTGTGGACGATGGCGATGCCTTCCATGGGGCGGTTTGTGCGGTCTTTGTGGATGATCTTGTAGCTGTCAGGGATGGTGATGGCGATGTCCTGAGCTGGGGAGGGGTTAAGCCAGGAAGGCGATGTCTGCGGATGTTGTGTCAATGAGGTTCCAGAGTTCGATGGCATGCCTGTGGATGGAGCGTGTGTTGATCAGGATACATCTGAGGTTGTGTTCTGCTTTGTGGGTCCTCGGATTGGGCTTGAGTGGCGGAGGCTGGTGAATTTGCAGTGGCGACAGGTGAAGGGTCCCTTGGTGTCACTTGGTGATGCCTCTTACAGTTGTTGTCGCATCCTGGGTTGAGTGTGATGAGTGCTACTGGCATGTTGCAGTGGTGGGCGAGAGGTCCAGGGGTCATGGCGCTGGTCGTGGTCGGGTTGTGGACGGGTGCAGATGGGCTTGCCTTAGGCGCGCCTTCGGCACGACCGCCATTGTGTAGGGAGGGGGGAAGAGAGGACAGCTGGTAGGCGGGAGCGTCAGAATGGCACGAAAAAGGGGGGCAGGAGCGGTGGGGAGAATGAGAGAGGGAGGAGAGAGAGGGAGAACTGAGAATGAGAGGAGTGATAGGGAAAATGAGGAAAAATATACAGGAAGGGCAGAAAGCAAAAGGCACAAAAATTGGCACAACAAAAAAAAAAACAAAGGGAGAGGATGGAAAAAAGATAAAGTGGCAGAGGGCAGCCTAGCAGAAGAGCAGAGCTCTCCCACTAGACACCAGGGATGAGGCGCAGGCAGAGCCCGTGGGTGGAGGAGGGCCTCAAACTACTGACCAGGGTCAGAGTTCAAAGACAGATGGGCTTCACTTTCTGGTGGAGCTACGCAGTGGCAGAGCAGTTCACTGACCAGGACAATGAGGTTGCACATAGTTTTAAGCAACTATTCGAAGGTGAATGCACACTAACATGGCTACAATCAAACCATTAGTACTTTGATTAGCATAATGCATACACTGTCAAATATAGATGATTACTGTGACATGAGAGACAGTACTAAAATTTCTACTACATCCGTCCCCTCTCTGACGGCAAATCAAGCCATCACAAAAATACTCCAACTCTCATTTTCAATGAGAAAGCTCAACATTTCAGAGGCCGATGCAGGTAAGGTATTCTGGACTCCTCTGACTGCTTGGTATTACCATAGTCTATGCTCCTTCTAGTCTCCAACTCAATCTCCTCCTTTCTCTTCTTATTATTGGCTCTCACCCTTTCATCTTCTTGAACAATTTTAAAGACCAACTGCAACTAGAGCACACAAAGCCATTACCAATAAAGGTTAAACAATTCCTTTTCCTAGATTTTAAAACACCTCCAGTCTGAAAAACCTTTTCCCATTGCTTCCCAGGCAACTGTCACTGTTAACTCTTTCAGGTCCTGTCTCAAGTTTGTCATATTTGCGATGTACTTCCTTATCTCCTTACTATTATCAGGAATATAAGTGCAACACTGTTGGGCTTGTAACATTTTGTAAACTCCGCCATCTTTGGCTAGAAGAATGTCTAATGCAAGGCAATATGGTGAAATCATTGATCTCATGGCACCCATTTTTGTGCCCATTAATAAAATGGCACCAGCAGTGTCTGTATATAACTTAGCTACTATTTTTGACAACTTCCTTATCTTGAGATAATTCAAGATAACACCTACTGATGGAATTATGGCATCAAAAGTATCTCCTACAATCTTTGAAGCACTAGCACCTCTCTTAAATGTGGTGTTTGATTTCTCACTCCAAACTGGATCATTAAAATGGTACACATGATATATATTTGGAAAACCTACTCCCAGGTAACATGTAGCACACCAGCCTTTCAGCAGCTTGTAATAGGCATTCTTTCCACAAATGAAATAGACATCTGGTATGGCGGGGACTTGTCCATTCAACATACAGGTCCAAACACTCTTAAACAAAAATATATGTCTACATTCACTAGTCCCTACAAAAAGTGTGTCCGCCTTTGTTCTAGGTCTATACACATATAACTTCCATACATGTTGCCAATCTAAAACAGAAAATCCTTGATTTCCATCTACTGAATGTGTTTCATCTTTTTCCCAGTTTTATAGAACTATACTCTTTTCTGTTTTAGTCTTTATAGCTCTTTTCCTTTCTTCAGCTTTCCCAATGAACTCAACTCTACTGGGGTAAGAATAGTGGTCAGATTATTATTGTGGGCATAAACTGCACCAAACATCAATGTATGCTTGAAGAAACCTCCCACCGTATCAATGCTTTTTGTCTTTGCAATGTTGCTCAAATGTTTAATGATTGGGACAATTGAAAACAAAAGGCCATAAAGTGAGCAAATATGTTGATAATACTCCTGTTCATATAATAATGTTAATCACAGACTGCAGGAAATTACATAAATTAGAGGCAAACTATGGTAAGTGATTCTCTTACTCACTGATGAAGGCAACTGTGTGCACACATAACAATTTCGAGCTTTGATGACATCTACATATTCATACAATAGCTTATAATACACATTTGTTGAAAAATCACCTAGAAAACCATCAGTGTGTAAGTATTTCTCATCATTATACAGGGGAGTCTGATCTGCTATGGGATTTGTTAAACTCGGGATACTTGTAGATGTAACTTTCTCTGTATCACTTGTTGTGGGTAGGCTCAGTCCAATGAGAAACAATGTGATCATGATAAGTGTCACAATCACTAAACCTATCCACATGTATTTACACTTACTACCTCTTTTCTATTTGACTCTGTGAGTTCTCTAATTTCAGACAAAAAGTTAAAATTCAAAAAAATCAACAATCAAAATGCAAAGCGGCTTCAATGTATCACTGTCTCTTTTCCGCCCTTTTTATCTATGAGCAAAGCAAAATCAAAAATAGTCTTCTTAAAATGTTCACATTATTCAAAAAACGTTCATTGATCTTATAGAAGGTTCATCAAGAGTTTTCTTTACTTGGGAATGTTCAAAGCTTCCACTAAAAGTTCAAATGTCTCTAATGAAAGCACAGCTCGCAATCACTAATAATTACATCCAAAAGGTAATCTCTTTGTTCATCAAACGCGATTGATATTCCAAAGTTCAGTTACAACACAATCTCGAACTCAAGCATTTTGAACCGGATTAGAATTGTTAAAGCAATAGGTTGCAAACTCCTTCTCCCAGTTATTGGCAGCAAAATATGTCCACTCAGGTGCTGTGTGTTTTCATCTTGGTACTCTCTTTCTCTATGATATTCTATTTAATCGACCCTCAGCATTACTGTCACTTTGACTTGACTTCAGTCTCCTCAGCAATTGTCAGAGGCACTTGTACAGCTGACACTGTTTGCTCACTTGGCCAGTTTTCTCCTGGTGTAGCTCTTTTATCTACAGCAACTGGTCCTTCGTCAGCATCTGAGCTGGCATGAGTCAACTGATTCTGCTTGACACTTCTTTACCAACCAGTGATGTTGACTTATTCAGACTCCCCTCAGACCGTACTTGTGCTGTAGCAGTCCCTTGTCCAGCCCCTACAGATTGACTAACCTGATCCCTCTCGCTCAATGTAACCAGCCGTTCTGGAACAGGTGCTGTATCATCTAGGGGACCTGGAACTTCGCAAGTATGGCTTGCATGTACCCAGTTAGGGAGACCACCATACCTCGCAGCTGTAGTAGTAATCAAACCTACCAGGTAGGGACCTTTCAAATGTGGTCCCAAGCAGGATTTCCTTACGTGTTTCTTCACCATTACCCATTCTCCTGGACATAGGTCATGGCAAAACCCCTGCTGAGGCTGTACTGTAGCTTCTCCAACCTGATGAGATAGTGAACGAACCATGTGAGCCAGTCCTTTGCAATAATCCAGCACCAAGTTCCTCTGTAATGTTCATAAGTGCATTTGCAGGCAGAGATGGCAATCTCATGGCTCTCCCAATGATGGTTTTGTGTGGGGACAAACCAGCCTTTCTGTCAGGCATACTATGCATACTCATCAAGACAAGAGGCAATGCGTCTAGCCATTTCAAAGTGGTGGATGCACATACTTTTGCCAATCTAGACATCAGAGTAACATTAACTTGCCTGACCAGTCCAGAAGCCCCCTGGCTCTGTAGATGTAATCTTTGCTCAACTTGTAATACTGCACATATTAATTTCAGGACCTCACTGTTGATGTGGGTTCCTTGATCTGACTCTAGAGTCATCGGGGATCCAAATCTTGGTATCAACTCCCTAAGTAACAGTTTTGCTACTATAAGACTGTCATTTTGCCTGGTCAGATAGGCTTCAACTCAAAGGAAACAAATGCATACAATGACTAAAACGCATCTCAGTCCATTGCATCCAGGCAACTCTATGCAATCCAGCTGCATCCTGTTGAATGATTCTCCTGATCTACCTATGTGACTCAGTGTGACAACTGTGCATTTTCTTACATTCATTTGCTGGCTTGTGACACACCTGTGGCACACAGCTTCTGCAATCACTCAGAATCTGAGGTTAAACCACGTCTGTCTAGAGGTTCTGATGATTGCATCTCTACCAATATGTGACTGTCCATGATAGTGTCTACCCTTGGTTGAGAAGAGGCTTTTGGGCAACACATCTCTTCTACCAGTTGAAACCCAAATATAATCCTAATCTCTCTTGACACATCCTGCTCTAAACCAACTTTGCTGTTCCTCTTCTGTCACTTATTCCGCAATCTCTTAACTTCCTCCCGGGTATCAACAGCAGTTAACAAGAAATGTTGACTTGTTTCATCAATTGTATCATTGTTCTACTTTCCATTAAAGGAGATACAGCTAAGTATGCAATATCTCGCCACCTCATCAACATATGTATTTCTCAAAGAGACATAGTCAGTAGATTTCTTATGAGGTGCACACCTGACAACAGCAATTTTTGCAAGCAGCTGTAATGCATTCAACAAACTATGAATTGTATATCTATTGCGGATAGGGGATCAAGAAGAGATCATGAACCCTCTCTGGGACCACGACTGCTTGATATCATGAACAACACAAAACCCATGCTGACTATCAGTGAAAATTGTCATTTTCAGCTGTTCAGAAACACAGCATGTTCTAGTAAGAGCAATCAATTCAGCTACTTGGACAGAAAAGACTCCCTGAAGCCAGGCAATTTCAATTACACCTGAGACTTTGAAAACTGCATAACCAGATCTCAGGGTACCATCTTTATTTCTTAAAAAGGAATCATCAACAAACATGACATAGGGGGTCATTACAACCCTGGAGGTCGGTGTTAATGCGGCGGTAAAACCGCCAACAGGCCGGCGGTAAAAAAAATGGAATTACGACCGTGGTGGAAACTGCCAACATAGACAGCCACTTTAACACTCTGACCGCCACGGCGGTACAAACAAATACCGCAGCGGTAACCGCCAACAGACAGGCGGGCGATAATGTACCACCCACACTATTACAACCCACCAATCCACCACCTTTTCCGGGGCGAATTGACCACAAACAAAAACACGGAGGAAACAGGACTTCGAAGGGAAAACACTCACCTCTACACAACCCACAAGGAATCAGGACGCCATGGAACCGGAGCTCCAGATTCTGCAAGCCTTTATCTTCCTGCTCCTCTACCAGGAGTACGAACGCCGGTGGCGAAGACAACGGTGAGTACTGCACCTACAACACGGGGGAAGGGAAAAAACAGTGACACACACACGCAACCTCCCCACCCCCACCCTAACCCACTACAACACACATACTAATACATATTGACACATAACAGTTACACCCCCCAGTGCCCCCCTGGAAGAATGCAAGGACAATAGGAAATGAGTCGAATAATTGTGATATATTCAATTACCTACAACAAAAATATTTACAAATATATACATTTATACTATATACAATTATATTCACCAAGAACACAAGTCCAAGGGATTCCACCATCATAGTCTGTGGATCACTGGGCCCAAAAGGCATGGTCGATGCCCACACTCAATACCCGAACAAGACGGAGAGAACACTGCAGGGGCATCATTTGGAAATAAAACAGGCACCTCAGGGGGAAGGGAAGGGGGGGGCACCTCAGCCGGATGAGTGCATGACACCAGATCCACGAGGGGGCTCCATGCCCACTGCTGCATCCTGGGGAGTGCAAAGCCATAGTCTCACAAGTCTCTACAGAGGGTGGGTTGCCCACTGTTCCATCCTGGGGAGTTGAAAGCCACAGTCTCACAAGTCTCTACAGTGGGTGGGTTGCCCACTGTTCAATCCTGGGGAGTGCAAAGCCACAGTCTCACAAGTCTCTACAGTGGATGGGTTGCCCACTGTTCAATCCTGGGGAGTGCAAAGCCACAGTCTCACAAGTCTCTACAGTGGGTGAGTTGCCCACTGTTCAATCCTGGGGAGTGCAAAGCCACAGTCTCTCAAGTGGATAACATTCTCCACTGGTTCTGGAGGGGGCTTTGTGCCCAGAGTGCTTCATCCTGCCAAGGACAGAGGTAGTGGATGTAAATCTCCACTGGTTCTGGAGGGGGCTTTGTGTCCAGAGTGCTTCATCCTGCCAAGGACAGAGGTAGTGGATGCTCTTCTCCACTGGTTCTGGAGGGGGCTTTGTGCCCAGAGTGCTTCATCCTGCCAAGGACAGAGGTAGTGGATGCTCTTCTCCACTGGTTCTGGAGGGGGCTTTGTAACCAGAGTGCTCCATTCTGCTTGTGGCGGTCTCAGTAGCGTCAGAGCTTTTGGCGCTCATTGGCCTGCGGTGCTGGTGGCGGCGGTGTCCTGTTCAGCGGTGCTTGTGGCGGTCTTGTCCTGTTCAGCAGTGCTGGTTGCGGCGGTGTTCTTGGCAGCGGTGCTTGTGGTGGTCTTGTCCTGTTCAGTGGTGCTGGTAGTGGTGGTGTCCTTGGCAGTGGTGCTTGTGGCGGCGGTGTCCTTGGCAGCGGTTCAGCTGGTGGCGGTCTTGTCCTGGCCTGCAGGGCTGCTGCTGGTGGTCTTCTCCTGGGCAGTGTGGCTGCTGCTGGCGGTCCTGTCTGTGGCAGCGGGGCTGCTGGCGGTCGCCTCCTGGGCAGCGGGGCTGCTGCAGATGGTCTTTTCCTGGGCAGTGTGGCTGCTGCTGGCGGTCCTGTCTGTGGCAGCGGGGCTGCTGGCGGTCTTGTCCGCCGTGCTGATCTTCCCAGACTTCCCAGTTTTACTGTGCCCCTTCCCCACCTTGGATGGTGTCGCAGCTGTCTCCACACTCCCAACTGGACCCATGGGGGGAGGCTTTGTTGGATGATTTCTTTCCCCTCTCCCGCTGGGCACTGGCCAACTTTTGATGCTTGACTTGTGGGGGACTGTACATGCTGTGGCTCCTTGCCGCACTGGCTGCCCTGCTGCCCTGCTGCCTGGTGCACTCCATAATCCGGCTACTACTGGCACCACTGGTCCTGCCGATGTTGTGGCTGAGGTGCTAGGTTGGGACCTGGAGAGTCGGGCCCTAGGAGACTCAAGGGGTGGGGGAAAGAGGTCAAGGTTGGACAGGAAAAGTTTCTTAGGAACACTGAGACGGGTAGATGGAGGGGGTTTGGGAGTGGAGGAGGTAGTGGTTGTAGGAGGTGTACGTTTGGTGACTTTGGGTGAAGGTGCATAGCCTGGATGCTGTCGTGAGGTGGATGGCTGTTGGGTGGGTGTGTGGTTGCGTTTGTGTACCTTGGGAGGTGGCCTCACAGACACACTGGGAGAGGACACAGGGGATGTTTTGAATGGTAGTGGGGTGGTGACTGCACGTGAGCGGGGTGTGCTGGTGATGGACGTAGTGGCTGAGGATGTAGTGCATGCAGGTGTGAGTGGAGATGAGACAGGGAGGGAGGAGGGAGAGGAGGAGGAGGGGGACACAGTGGAGGCAGTGGATGTTGGTGTGTCTGCATATGTGATGCTTGCGTGAGTGCCTGTAGGATGTGTGGTGCTTATGTTTGCCAGAGCTTCCCTTGTGCATTGAGGTGTGTGCATGGTGGTCTGATGGTGTGCTTGGGATAGGCTGAGGTACAGGGGTGTGGGTCTGGGTGGAGGAAGTTGGAGGGGGGAGGATAGAGACAGGGACAATGGCTGCCATCAGTGCTGAGGCCATAGTCTGAAAAGCTCACTGAAGGGCTGCCTGACCAGAGTGAATGCCCTCCAGAAATGCATTGGTTTGTTGCAACTGCCTCTCTACACCCTGGATGGCATTCAAAATGGTAGACTGCCCAACAGTGAGGGACCTGAGGAGGTCAATGGCCTCCTCACTGAGGGCAGCAGGGGTGACTGGGGCAGGGCCTGAGGTCCCTGGGGCGAAGGTGATGCCCATCCTCCTGGGTGATCAGGCACAGGGAAAAAGCTGAGGGGCTGCTGGGAAGGCAGTGCTGGTAGGGGGGTGACAGCTGTACCTGTAGATGCGGGGGCACAGATGGTGCCGCCACCACAAGGGAGCTCCCATCAGAGGATGAGTCTGTCTCGCTGGTGTCAGCTCCTGTCCCGGCCGTGGAGCTCCCCTCGCCCACCGTCTCACTGGTGAATTCGGAGTCCGTAGTCTCGCCCTCCAGGGCGATGTGGGATGCAGCTCCCTCCTGCTCTGGTGCCACTGCTCCTCCGCCTGATGATGCTAATGCACACAAGAACAGGGAGACCACAAAAAGGGGGGGGGGACAGAAGAAAGACATGTTGAGTGCATGCAATACCGCTACTGTTGGCGGACACGACAGACACAGAAGCCCCCTGCACTACGCTGTGCACTTGGGGTCCACTATTCAATCCCTGGGACATGGCTTACAAGGCTATGGCCGATTTCTGCACACATGGATGTCACAGGAGCCTGACTAGGTGTAGTTGGCACTGTACACAGGTGGGGTGGGGTGCCACAGGGCCTGCCTGAAGAGGAGTACTTAACTACCAAACTCGCCCTGGCATAAGGGAACCCAAAGCCCACCTCCCCCACCCAGACACCTACAATGCGTGCCGAATCAGCAGAATGAGAGTGTACTCACCCCCTTGTGGCTGCTGTGATGCCCTCAAGCGCCCATCCAACTCCGGGTACGCCACCGCCAGGATCCTGAACATCAGGGGGGTCATGGTGCGACGGGCACCCCTCCCATGTTGGGAGGCCATCCCAGCTGGGCCTCCGCCGTCTTCTTGCTCCAGCGGCGAATGTCCTCCCATCTTTTCCGGCAGTGGGTGCTCCATCTGTGTAGACCCCCAGGGTCCGGACTTCCTTGGCGATGGCACGCCAGATGTCCTTCTTCTGGTGGGCGCTGACCTACAGGAATTGTCCTGGGGAAAAAGAGTAGTAATTACCAACTGCACCGTCACAGTCATTGGACCGCATCCCTACCCTTGCCATGACGCACATGCACTCACCGTCGTTTCATGCACACCTCATTCTCACCCCCCCCTATCTTTCATCCACCCCACTCCACACCGGCATTGCCCAGACAGTATGCTCACAGTGTACTTACCTGTTTGTCTGGAGGACCATAGAGTAGCGTGTACTGGGGGAGGACCCCATCCACGAGTTTCTCCAACTTCTCTGTGCTGAAGGCAGGGGCCCTTTCCCCAGACATACGAGCCATTGTCTCCTCCAGACTGAGGTCACAGCAGCACTTGCAGTGTAGGTCCTTTCCTGTCAGAGATCAGGTATCGAGTGATTAAACAGAGAGAAAATGGCGGTCACGTCCACGGCGGTGTGTACCGTCACCACCGGCGTACATCGTCATTGGCTCCTGGGACCCATAGGGTCCAATGTTAACCAATGCAGAATTGCGCAGCGGTCTTCGACCACATACCGCGACGGTGTACAACGCCAGCGCAGTTACCTCATATCCCTTGTCCCACCTTACAGGTCAGGCAGCCGCCATTTCAGGGGCCCACATGGCTTTATTTTTGACTGCGTCACACATACCTAGGCCTTGCTGCAACACTATTACAGGCAAAATTCGATTTCTGAAGATTTTCAGAGTAAGCTGTGTTTACGTACCTCAGAGTTGGTTGACTCTCTGCTCGCTGTTCTCCTCCATAGGCACCGTCCGCTGGGGCATGTGAGGAGATGGTGGCATCCTCCGGTGTACAGACCGCTGGTGGACCTGTCGACAATGGAGTAAAGACATCTGATCATCACCTACAGACTTGATCGTGCCACAATCCAGGAACTGTGTGCCCAGTTGGAGCCAGACCTGATGTCAGCTATCCCCCATCCCACAGGAATCCCCCCTCAAGTGCAGGTGCTGTCAGTACCTCATTTCCTAGCAAGTGGGTCTTTTCAAACAACAGTGGCCATAGCATCAGGGATGTCCCAGCCTATGTTTTTCAACGTGTTGTCCACAGTGTTGTCTGCCCTGCTGAAACACATGTGGAGCTACATCGTTTTTTCTCAGGTGGAGGATTTGCCTACAGTGAAAGGTGATTTCTATGCCCTGGGACATATCCCCAACATCATAGGTGCCATTGATGGGACACATGTGGCCTTGGTCCCCCCGCACGAGTGAACAGGCATACAGAAACCGGAAGAGTTACTATTCCATGAATGTGCAGATTGTGTGTTTGGCAGACCAGTACATCTCCCATGTTAATGCAAAATGTCCTGGCTCAGTGCATGACGCTTACATCCTGCGAAATAGCAGCATCCCTTATGTGATAGGGCAACTCCCGAGGCACTGGGTGTGGCTATTAGGTGAGCACATGGACCCAAATCAGTGGGAATAGTTGTCTGGGTCTGTGGATGTCCCTATGAGTTAGTGTGTTTCTAACAGTTGTCCCTCGACATTTGCAGGTGACTCTGGTTACCCCAACCTATAATGGCTACTGACTCCAGTGACGAATCCCAGGACAAGGGCAGAGGAACGCTACAATGAGGCCCATGGGCAAACTAGGAGTATTATAGAGCGGGCCTTCGGCCTCCTGAAGGCCAGGTTCCAGCGCCTCCATATGACAGGTGGTTCCCTATTCTACTCACCAAAGAAGGTATGCCAGATCATCGTGGCCTGCTGTATGCTTCACAACTTGGCTTTGCGATGACAGGTGCCTTTTCTGCAGGAGGATGGTCCAGATGGAGGTGTTGTGGCAGCTGTGGAGCCTGTGGACAGTGAAGACGAGGAAGCAGAAGAAGAGGACATCGACAACAGGAACACGGTGATCCTGCAATACTTCCAGTGAGACACAGGTAAGAAGACAAACCTGCCTGCTACATCTTATTTAAATCTACTACCTCTCTACTGTCTGTCATTTTCACCCAGTGTATGGTCACTGAGTTGTTACTTTCCCTTACGATTTCACAGATGTGGGTCCCACTGTGTGACATCTGCTTTGTTTCCTCATGGACTAGAGCTGTGTGACATGGGTATGTTGACATTACATTTAAAAGAACAGTTGGCACTGTTATTGCTAATACACTATTTCGAAATCACAGACAGACTCCAGATTGTTTTGTGCTGTAAGGGTGTTTATTTAAGTGCTCAAAATTGGAGGAGGTTGTAAAATGGTGAGGGGTGATGGTGGAGGAATGTCCATGGCTGAGTACAGTCTATTAGTCTCACAGGTGCATTGTCCAAAGGGGCATAGGAAGTGGAGCTGGGGCAGTTTAGGTATGGAAAGGGTGACAAGGTGGGACAAATGGATGACAATCACGGTGGTCATATTTCTTGGTGGGGGTCTTGGCATCGTTCTCTGTCTTTGTCCTGGATCTCAGGGACCGTTTGCGGGGTGGTTCTCCCTCTGCAGGGGGTGGGGTGCTGGTGTGATGGTCCTGTGGTGGTGCCTCATGTCCACTAGCGCCGGCGGAGGTGGTGGGCAGTTCATCGTCCAGCCTAGTGTCAGGGGCCCCTTGTTGTGCCACAGTGTCCCTCCTGGTGTTGACGAGTTCCTTCAGCACCCCTACAATGGTGCCCAGGGTGGAATTGATGGATTTGAGTTCCTCCCTGAAGCCCAAATACTGTTCCTCCTGCACCCGCTGGGTCTCCTGAAGCTTGGCCAGTACTGTTGCCATCGTCTCCTGGGAATGGTGGTAGGCTCCCATGATGTTGGAGAGGGACTCGTGGAGAGTGGGTTCCCTGGGCCTGTCCTCCCCCTGCCTCACAGCAGCCCTCCCAGTTCCCCTGTGTTCCTGTGCCTCTGTCCCCTGAACCGTGTGCCCACTGCCACTGCCCCCAGGTCCCTGTTGTTGTTGGGGTGGTGGGTTATCCTGGGTTCCCTGTAGTGGTGGACACACTGCTGATTGACGTGTCCTGGGGACAGAGGTACGGGCCTGCTGGGTGGGTGCTGTGCTGGTGTTTCCAGAGGGGGGAAGCCCTGTAGTGGCTTGTGCCAGCGTGAGGGGAACCGACTATCCCGAGGTCCCAGATGGGCCAGGCTGGTCGTCTAGATCCAGTTGGATAGAGCTGCTGTCATCACTGTGGGCCTCTTCTGAGGGTGGAGTGGACATGTCTGGACCCTCCTGTCCGGTGACGTTGGGCAGGGGTCCTGCAGGGGGTTAAAGGCATGATTATTGCATCTGTGTGTACCATGGTGTGCAATGGGTGGGTGACCGTGTACCCCAGTGCTTGCATTGTTGTGTGAGACCTTGTGTGATGATGGTTTAGGGGGGTGTATGGGTATGTGCAGCGGCCATGCTTTGGTGATGGGTGTCCATGCTTTGGTGTTGCATGCAGGGCTTGGGTTTGGGATGGGTGTGTTGTGATATTGGGACATGTGTGAGGAGTATGAGTGATGGGGTGAGAGCGAGGGTGGGGGTATGTGATGGCATGCAGGTAGGGTGGGGGATATAGTAGTAAAGATTTGACTTACCAGAATCCATTCCTCCAGCTACTCCTGCGAGGCCCTCAGGATGCAGAATAGCCAAGACCTGTTCCTCCCATGTTGTTAGTTGTGGGGGAGGAGATGGGGGTCGGGGGCCAGTCCTCTGTACTGCGATGTGGTGTCTTGAGACCACGGAACGCACCTTCCCCCGTAGGTCATTCCACCTCTTCCTGATGTCAACCCTAGTTCTTGGGTGCTGTCCCACTGCATTGACCCTGTCCACGATTCTTCACCATAGCTCCTTCTTCCTAGCTATAGAGGTGTGCTGCACCTGTGATCCGAATAGCTGTGGCTCTACCATGACCTTGAGCTTCTCCTCAGAGAACCTGGGGAGTCTTTGCGGTGCCATGGGATGGTGTGGGTGATGTGTGAGGTGGTGTGTGTTGTGATGTGTGGGGTGATATTTAGTGGTGTGTTGTGTGAGGTGCGTGGATGTTATGTGGGTTATGGTGTTGAGTGCCTGTGGATGCTTGTATGTAGATGGTGGTGTCTCTCTCTGGCCTTCTGTTGCAATTGTTGTCGTAGGGGTTTGTGGGTAATGTGGGTGTGTGTTTTATATTATATTGGGTGTGTGGGAGTGGTGTGTGTATGTGTATCACGTGTGTGTATTTCGAATTGTCCAATGTGGATGTGTTTTGTAAATGTGTGTGTATTTTGAGCGCGTGGATTCGTGGGTCGTGATAGTGTGGGTGTATTCCTGTTGGCGTGACGGTGGAGGATTTCTTATCGCCAGTTTATCACTGACCTTTGGTGTGGCGGACTTGTGTGGGTGTCTAGATTTTTGGCGGATTCCGGCCTTTGGGTCATAATGGCTGTGGCGGAATTCCGCGGCCGCGGTGGTGTGTTGGCGGTCTTCTGCGCGGCAGTAAGCGGCTTTTACCGCCAATGTTGTAATAACCACCATAGTCATTTTCAGTTAGGGGTCTGTCTTGAATGTCAGGTCTTGGTTTGGTGCACAATTCAGTCACATTGAGACAGTCATGCTCAACTTCATCCACAATTTCATTTCTAACAGGGTTAAGCAATAGAATAGCAGGATTCATAATAATACATCTCTTAAGATTGACATTTGACACGCCGAGAATGACCTGCTCATAATGGGTCAAATGCATACTATTGAGTATCTTGGCTTGGGTTAACAATATTTCTACAGTTTGGGGAACAAAAACATTCAAAGGGTGACAGACAGCAATGCCTTCACACTGTTCAGTGCTGATGCCCAGGGCTGCGACCACCTTCAAACAACCAGGCAAAGCAGAAGCCACAGGAACAAGTGTGGCAGAAAAATATGTGACTGGCTTGGTGGCATTTTAGGCAACTGTGTCAAAGCTGAGAGAGCCCATCCATCCTTCTCACAGCAAAACAAAGAAAAACATTTGTTATAATCAGGCATTCCCAGAGCTAGGGTGCAACACAGGCTTTCTCTCAGCTCTGTGAAGGCACAAATGCAGTTGTCGTCCAACGGTACTGGATAAGACACATCTTTGTGTGTGAGCCTCTGTAAAGGCTTCAGCCAATTAATCAATAATTTCTAGAGCACACTATTCACCAATAGGGTCTAAAGGCTCTAGGGTGCGTCATCAGAGATCAGTTGAAGAGCCAGGTCTTGAGGTCCTTCTTGAACTGAAGCAGCGATGGCAACTGTCTGAGGTACGGTGGTAAGGTGTTCCAACCTTTAGCTGCCAGGTATGACAATGATCTTCTTGCTGCTGAGGACTTCTTTATAAGGGGTACGTTGGTGAGAGACTTCTGGGATGAGCGGAGAGTTTGGAAGGGGAGTACCAGGTGATGTTGTGGTTGAGGTAGATGGGTCCATTGTCATGGAGAGCTCTATAGGCATGTACGAGGAGTTTGAAGTTGATCCTCTTCTCGATGGTGAGCAAGTGGAGGTTTTTCAGGTGTTCTGTGATGTGTTCTCGGCAGGGGATTTCTAAGAATTTGTTGCAGCTTGTTCAGGTTCTTCTTGGAAGTTCCAGCATAGAGAGGATTGCCGTAGTCAAGTCTGCTTGTGATTAGGGTGTGTGTCATGGTTTTCCGGCATTCAGTTTGCATCCATCTGCAGATCTTTCAGAGGAGTCAGAGGGTGTGGAAGCAGGTGGAGACGATGAAGTTGACTTGCCTGGTCATGGTGAGCATTGAGTCGGGGATGATGTTGAGGTTTCATGCATGTTCTGTAGGGGTGGGAGGACTGCTGAGTATAGAGGGCCACCAAGAGTCACCCCACACTGACGGGGAGGGTCCCAAGATGAGGATCTTGGTTTTGTCAACTTTAGGCAGCTCTCTCTCATCCAGGTGGCGACTGCTTCCCTCCCATCCCTGAAATTCTTCATGGCTGTTGAGGGGTTCTCAGTCAGGGAGAGGATCAGCTGGGTTTCATCAGGATATGATCATGTAGATGTTGAACAGCTTGGGGCTCAACGGTGATCCCGTACTCCACAGCTGATGTCAGTGGGTTCTGATAGGTGTGGGGGGATCCTGACTTTCTGTGTTCTGCCTGTCAGGAAGGAGTGTATCCATCGAATCGCTTTGCTGCGTATGCCTGCCATATGGAGTATGGGGCATAGTATATGGTGGGACACTGTATTGAAGGCAGCTGACAGGTCCAGTATGATGAGGGCTGCTGTTTGTTCGTGGTTGAGGAGGGAGTGAATGTCATCTATGGCTGCAAGCAGGGCAATTTCGGTACTGTGGTTAGTTGTGAATCCTGATTGGGAGACACCCAGCATGTTGTTGTCTTAGATGCGTTGGCGTAGTGTTGATTACTTTCTTGGCGACTGTAGCTAGGAAGGGTAGAATTGAGTGTAGGAGGTAGTTCTTGAGGTACGTCGTGTTAGCTGTGGGTTTTTTCAAAAGTGGGCGAATCTCGACATGCTTTGCATCATCGGGGTAGGTTGCTGACTCTAGGAATCAGTTGATGGTCTTGCAGAATTCAGGCACGATCAAGGCACTGGCCTTGTTAAAGATGTAGTGTGGACAGGGGTCGGTCGGGGCTCCCGAGTGGATGCTGCTCATGATAAAGTGGGCATCCTTTGTTGTGAGGGGGGTCCAGGCATGCATAATCATGGGGGTTCAACTGGTCCTGGCAGGGATGTTGTTGGTGGGCACGGAGAGTCTTGGGGGGCCAGAACTGTCGTAGATTTCTTGGATCTTCCATGGAAGAAGGTGGCCAGTCTGTCACAGAGATCCTGCGATGGAGGGATGTGTGTGGTCTTGGCTTGTGGTTTGGCGAATTCTTTGATGACGTTGTAGACTTCTTTGATGTTGTTGGTAGTGGAGTTGATGCGGTCCTGTAGGGTGGATTTCCTGAATGACCTGATGAGGCTGCTATTGGATCTTGTGGCGACTTTGAAAGTGGCCTTGTCTTGTGGGGATTTGCTGTTTCTCCACTTCTTTTCCAACCTCCTGCATGAGCGCTTTGATTACTGGAGTGTGGGGGTGAACCAACTGGCTTTCTTGGAGGAGTGTTTCCTTGTAGTTGTCCGAAGAGGGGCTAGGGTGTCAGCGCAGTTGGTGATCCATTCGTGGAGGTTGCTGAGGTGTTGGTCTCTGTTGTGTTGGGGGGTGGGAAGTTACTGAGGGTGCTGGTGAGTTGCTCCTCTGAGATCTGGTTCCATTTCCTGTAGGCAGAATGTGTTGAGTAGGTTAGCGCTGTGGGCAGTGAGATGGAAAAATTGATGCAGTGGCGGTCGGTATAATGTAGCAGGGTCACGTCATTGATGATGACATTGCTGCTTGTGGAGAAAATGGGATCAAGAGTGTGTTCAGTTGTATGCATCGGTGAGGTGACCAGTTGCTTGAGCCTGATTGTGTCCAGGTTCTGAGATCGTTGAAGTGGAAGTTGAGGTTGCCAAGGAGAATGTAGTTGCTGGAGATGAGTGCGTGGGGGCCTATGAGGTCGATGATGGCATCACTGAGTGCTGGGTGCAGTCCGGGTGATCCATAGATGAGGGTGGCATGGGTGGTGGTCTTAGGGGTGGTATGAACTTGGAAGTGAAGCTGCTCCATGATGGTGGTGAATTCCTGTGTGCTTAACATCAGTCGGAGGGTGGTCTTGTGGGCGATGGCCATGCTGCCTCTTGATCTAGATAGGTGGCCTGTGCATAGCAGCTTGTAGTCTCTGGGTCGTCAATGGTGAAGTCCAGTCCGGATATTGTGTTAGTCCATGTCTCAGTGAAAAATGAGATGTCTGGGCAGGTGTTGTCTATTAGGTCCCAAATCTCCATGGCGTGTTGGTGCAGGAAGCGGATGGTTAGGAAGATGCACTTGAGGTGCTTTTGACATTGTTCTGGTGCTGTGAGGACTGGTGTTTGGTGCGCAGAGAATGTGAAGTGGCAATGACGGCAGAAGAAAGGTCCCTGGGTGTCCTTGGGGAAAGCAGGGTGACAGTTGTTCCAGCGTCCTGGGTTCAGTGCATGGACGTTCCTGGCATCATATCGATAGGTGGTGTGAGATCCAAGGTCCCTGGTGCTGGGCGTGGTCCAGGTGCAGATGGGAGCAGACAGGTTTGCCTTTGGCGTGCCTCCGGTGCAACATCGGCCCAGCCGGACAGCAGCCACACTTAAGAAGGGGATGAAGGGGGTATTGGTCAGCTGGGAAGTGGGAGGCGGGAGGGTGTGAAGTGATACGAGGGCAGTGGGCAGGGCCACAGGGGCAGCAGGGAAAGCACGGGAGCCAAAAAGAAGTGAAAGGAGATTGAAAGAGAGAAAAGAGGCAAAGAGAAAAAGAGCCACAACACAGCAAAAAGAATGAAAGAGATAAAAGGCAGACAGATCTGACAGACGCAGATGGCCACTAGGCTACCGGGGATGAGGTGCAGATGGGTGCCTGCGGGTGGAGGCAGGCCTCTAACACAGAGCCAGTAGGCTCTGTGAGGAGACAGCAGCTACAGCAGTGGCCACGCAAGGGGGAGCAACAGACACTGGCCAGAAGGTCAGTTCAGCCGCCCCTCACTGCGCAGCAGCCACGCTTAAGAAGGGGAAGGAGGAGGGATTGGTCAGCTGGGAGGCAGAAGGCAGAAGGGTATGAAGTGCTATGAGGGTGTGGGGTGGGGCCACAGGGGCAGCAGAGGCAGGGAAAGCAAGGGAGCAAAAAAGAAGTGAAAGGAGAGTGAAAGAGAGAAAAGAGGCAAAATACAGCAAAAAGAATGAAAGAGATAAAAGGCAGACCTAACAGATGCAGATGGCCTGTAGGCACCAGGGATGAGGCACAGGTGGGTGCCTGCGGGTGGAGGAGAGCCTTGGACACAGAGCTGGCAGGTTCTGTGAGCAGACAGCAGCAGCAGTGGCCACTCAGGGGGGAGCAATGGGCTCTGGCCAAAAAGTCAGTTTAGTCACCCCTCACTGCACAGCGGCCACCCTTAAAAAGGGGAGGGAAGGAGGAATTGGTCAGCTGGGAGGCAGGAGGGAAGAAAACGCTATGAGGACGGGGGGTTGGGAATGTGAGGGCCACAGCAGCTGGGAAAGCGCGGGAGCAAAAAAGGAGTGAAAGAGAAGAAAGAGGCAAAGAGTGAAAAAGAGGCAAAATACAGCAAATATAATAAAAGAGATAAAAGGCAGACAGACCTGACAGATGCAGATGGCCACTAGGCCACCAGGGATGAAGCACTGGAGGTTAGCTGCGGGTGGAGGTGGGCCTCGAACAAAGAGCCAGCAGGCTCTGTGAGGAGATAGCAGCAGCAGCAGCCATGCGAGGGGGAGTGACGGATGCTGGCCAGAAGGGAAAAGTCTGGAATCCACAGGCGACAGTAGCCAGCCATTGCCAGGAACATTTGAACTATTTTCTGAGTGGCAGGGGATTACATTTCATAATTGCTGAGGTTCTTTCTTGTGACACCTTCCGCACACCTTTCTCAATGTGGTGACCTAAGTAAATGACTTCTTTCTTTCAATACTGTAGTTTGACTGGGTAAACTTTATGTCCATTTTCTCTTAAATTATGTAAAAGAGCAATTATGTCTCTCCTCCATGCTTCTCGTGTGTTTGATGCCACAAGTAGGTCATCAATATACTGCACTAAGACTAAATGATATGACATTTAAAGTGACTCCAGATTCTTTTTCAAGATCTGATTAAAACTGTCCGGACTCTCTGTGTCCCTTTGTGGAACTTTGCACCATGCCAAAACACGATTGCTGAATTTAAAAATGAAGAGGAACTGTCTTTCCTCATGCATTGGTATGGAGAAAAATGCTTGGCTCAGATCAACCATGGTGAAACATTCTGCTTCACATGGAATTTGGAATAAAATCACTGTAGGATTTGGTACCATGAGACAACATGGAAAGACAATTTCAGAACTCTTTCTCTTGGACTATGTTACACTTTCCATTGGGCTTCTGCAATCCTAGAATGGGAGACTTAAATGGATTTCCCATTATGTGTTTCAGGATACCTTGCTCAATTAAGTTATGAGGGGAGTTATTCTGACAGTTGTCTCGGGGTCATGTTATACAGAGGCTTTTTTGGGATCTACTTCATTTGACTTTCACTGTTATTTTTACAGGCTCAACTCCTTTAATGAGTTCTAATTCCTTTCCTGAAAAATCCCAAACTTCAGATGCCCCTGTGTCTTTTAAATCTTTGGGCAAATTATAACATGTCAGCATTGGGTACAATCTGACGCTTGTGTACTGCTTCACAAGTTTACAGGGCACATCTTCCTCATTTGTCTGTATTGTGATTCCTCAGGGTGTACAGCTAATAGAACAATTTAGCTGACACAGTAGGTCGTGTCCAAGCAAGCTTATAGGACTTGAATCGCAGAACACAAATTGGTGCACATCTTCAATTGAACCAATTTTTACAGAGACAGATTCTGTCACAGGGTTGGTCAACTGTTTATTTGCGGGTCCTGCAACTTGAATTCCTTTTCCTGAAAGCGGCAAATTCAATACTTCTGCTGTTCTGACAGTAGAGCGTGTAGCCCCAATGTCAACCAGAAATTATACATGGTGAACCATTACATCAGCATTTACACCGGCACCATGTTGATCTACCTCTAAGTATGTACCTAGCATGTAATCCTCATCATCTGAGCTATCTGCTTGTAGGATTTCAGACATTTCCATATCACTCCGATCCATTAAATCATTTGCTGTTGTGTCATCGGGGATTGCATTTTGCTTGCGGGGTCTTTGAACTCTCTCGATTTTAACCTGCTTTTTGCCTTGTACTTGAGCAACTCCATTATTCTGTACCTGGTTATTCACATTATTAAGGGGACACTCCCTTCTCCAATATCCCAAATTTCTGAACACGTGACACAGATTAGTTCTCTTCGAAGCCGGGCCACCAACAACACCAGTCTGATCTGCCCGAAAACCACAAACAATGTTTATCCCTTGCTGTTGTACTCCTTTCATGCCACTAGTGTTCACCATCATCCCGGCCTTTGACTAACCTTATCTTCAGCTTTCATTTATATTACCATAACCTTCTCTTTCAACTTTTTCTACTTCAATTTGTCACTACAGTACTTGCAGGATCTCATCAATCAGTTTCTTCTGCAAACAAATAAAAGGATGCTGAATCATTTCACTTATGTCTGGTTTCAATCCCAATCCTTGCACAAATCTAAACGCAAAATTACCCATTTCTTTACATTCTTTTGTTTCAGTACCTCTGCAGTTGTAGTGAATCCTAGTTTGTTTTAATAGGATAACAGGGGTTAGCTTAGCCATTGGCTTGCAGACTCATGCCCCCGTCACCTAGAGACTTTTAACCTACTTAGCTTGATCTGTCTTAGCCCACTTAATTATTTAATTCTTCTAAGATGGCTGCCTTGTTTATAGTTAGGACACTTTTTATGATTTGCATTATCAGTGCCACCACGTTAAGGCGTCAAAATCAAGTGACAAAGACAAACAAACTGTAGGTGATCACATTTAGGGACTTTCCCTCTTCATGCTTTCGAGGGAATTGTTTATATTAATTGCCGCCCCAAGCATGCCGTTATCTATTGTTTGGGAACACACCTACATCAGGGGTCCAAGTAAATCTTGCCAGAGGGCATCGCCACCATCGCTGATATCAATGCTGCACGTCGTCTTGACGCTGACTCAGTCTTCGTGTTCCTGCGGAGTCTGAGATAGAGACCTTATTCCAAGGTAAAAAGGGTTGGGGGGTCCTCTCATGGACATGGCATTGGCAGATTAGGTTTAACATACCCAGCTCTCCTTTAGGTAGGAGGTTAGGCCTATCATGATAGGGTATTAGGACATATTACACATTTTGGCCCTCATTACAACCTTGGTGGTAAATCCCGCTTACCGCCGTGCTGACGGCAGTCAAGATACCGTGGCCACGGTGGAAATCCGCTACAGGTATAACGACCCACATCTCGTAATCCGCCACAATACAGACACCCACCCAAGTCCGCCACACCAAAGGTCAGTATTAAACTGGCGATAGCAAAATCTACACCGGACTTTCCCTCTTCATGTGTTCGAGGGAATTGTTTATATTAATTGCCGCCCGAGCATGCCGTTATTTATTGTTTGGGAACACACCTATGTCACGGGTCCAAATACATCTGTATAAATACATCACACTTTAGACAGATAATTAGAGGGATTCCGGACAGAGGGCATCGCCACCATCGCTGATATTGATGCTGCACATCGCCTTGACGCTGACTCAGTCTTCGTGTTCCTGCGGAGTCCAAGATAGAGACCTCATTCCAAGGTAACAAGGGTTGGGGGCTCCTCTCATGGACATGGCATTGGCAGATTACGTTTAACATACCCAGCTCTCCTTTAGGTAGGAGGTTAGGCCTATCATGATAGGGTATTAGGACATATTACACACTTTGACCCTCATTACAACCCTGGTGGTAAATACCGCTTAACGCCGTGCTGACGGCGGTCAAGATACCGTGGCGGAAATCCGCTACAGTTATTACGACCCACATCTCGTAATCCACCACAATACAGACACCCACACAAGTCCGCCACACCAAAGGTCAGTATTAAACTGGCGATAGCAAAACCTACACCGGACTTTCCCTCTTCATGCGTTCGAGGGAATTGTTTATATTAATTGCCGCCCCAAGCATGCTGTTATCTATTGTTTGGGAACACACCTATGTCAGGGGTCCAAGTACATCTGTATAAATACATCACACTTTAGACAGATAATCAGAGGGATTCCGGCCAGAGGGCATCGCCACCATCGCTGATATCGATGCTGCACATCGTCTTCACGCTGACTCAGTCTTCGTGTTCCTGCGGAGTCTGAGATAGAGACCTCTTTCCAAGGTAACAAGGGTTGGGGGCTCATCTCATGGACATGGCATTGGCAGATTAGGTTTAACATACCCAGCTCTCCTTTAGGTAGGAGGTTAGGCCTATCATGATAGGGTATTAGGACATATTACACACTTTGGCCCTCATTAGAACCTTGGTGGTAAATCACGCTTACTGCCATGCTGACGGCCGTCAAGATACCGTGGCGGAAATCCGCTACAGGTATTATGACCCACATCTTGTAATCCGCCACAATACAGACACCCACCCAAGTCCGCCACACCAAAGGTCAGTGATAAACTGGTGATACCAAAACCTACACCGTCACGCCAACAGGAATATGCCCACACTATCACGACCCACGAATCAACGCGGCGGTCATTCAACTGCGGTAATTCATTGGCGGTACACACCACAACACTCAAAATACACACACATTTACAAAACACAACCACATTGGACAATTCAAAACACACACACCTGATACAGAGACACCCACCACACCCACACACTGACACCATTATCAAACACACACCCACATTACCCACAACCCCTTACACTGATTTTTTGGGAAAAAGCAGAGAGAAAGAGTAGCAAACACAACACCAGCATCCACAAGCACACAACACCATCACTTATACAACATCCACGCACCTCAAAGAACACACACCAACACAACACATCACACAGCACAACAAACATCACCTCACACATCACCCACACCACATTATGGCACCCCAAGGACACCCCAGGTTATCTGAGGAGGAGCTCAGGGTCATGGTGGAGGAAATCATCCGGGTAGAGCCACAGCTATTCGGATCACAGGTGCAGCAGACAACCATTGCAAGGAAGATAGAGCTATGGCGGAGAATTGTCGACAGGGTCAACGCAGCGGGACAGCATCCAAGAACACGGGATGACATCAGGAAGAGGTGGAACGACCTACGGGGGAAGGTGCGTTCCGTGGTATCCAGACACCAGGTAGCAGTACAGAGGACGGGTGGTGGACCCCCACCTCCCCCCCCACATCTAACAACATGGGAGGAGCAAGTCTTGGCGATCATGCATCCTGAGGGACTGGATTCTGGTAAGTCAAATTTTTACTACAGTATCCCCCCCACCCTACCTGCATGCCATCACAAACTACTACCCCCTACCCTCACACCCATCACCCCAACACCCCACAAATAGCCCACTATTACAATTCACACATCCCAATACCAAGCCCTGCATGTTACACCAATGCATGGACACCCATCACCAAAGCATGTCCAGTACAGATACTCACCCAGGCCCCAAAATCACCAATCACACAAGGGCAAAGACAATAAGCCAAGCACAGGAGTAGAGGGTAACTCACACATTGCACAAGATGGCACACACAGATACAATAACTATGCATTTATACCCCAACAGGCCCCCTACCCAACGTCACTGGACATGAGGTGCCAGACATATCCAGTCCCCCCACAGAAGAGGGCCAAAGTGACGACAGCAGCTCTGCATGCCTGGATCAAGATGACCAGCCCGGCCCATCAGGGACCTCTAGACAGTCGGTTCCCCTGCCACAGTCACAAACCATCACAGAACCTCCCCCCTCAGGAAACACCACCACAGCACCCACCCAGCGAGCCCATCCCTCTGTCCCAGGACACATCAATCAGCAGTGTGTCCACCACTACAGGGACCCCAGGCAAACCCATTAACCCAAGACAATCAGTGACCTGGGTCAGTGGCAGTGGGCACACAGTAGGGGACAGAGGCACAGGATAACAGGGAAGCTTGGAGGACTGCTGTGTGACAGGGGGAGGACAGGCCCAGGGAACCCACTCTCCAAGAGGCAATCTCCAACATCATGGGAGCATACCACCATTCCCAGGAGACCATGGGAACGGTACTGGACAAGTTTCAGGAGACCTAGCGCTGCAGGAGGAACAGTACCTGGCAATCAGGGAGGACTTGAAGTCCATTAACACCACGCCGGTCACCATTGCAGGGGTGCTGGCAGACATGGCCAACACCATGAGGGACACAGTGGCACTCCAAAGGGCCCCTTACACTAGCCTGAATGATGAACAGCCCTCCACCTCCGCCGGTGCTAGTGGACAGGAGGTCCCACCACAGGACCAACAGGCCAACAGCACCCCACCCCCTGCAGAAGGAGAAACAGCCTGCAAATGGTCCCTGAGATCCAGGAACAAGACAGAGAACATTGCCAAGACCCCCGCTAGGAAATAAGACTCTCCTGATTGTCACCCTTCTGTCCCACTATGTCACCATGACAACCTTGAACTGCCATTACTCCACTTCCTGTGCCCCCTTGGACAATGCACCTGTGATACCAATTGACTGGACTCCGACATGCACATTCCTCCACCTTCAGCCCAGCCCATTGCACATCCCCCTCCTTTATTAGCACAGAAACAAACACCCTTGAATCACAAATCAATCTAGCGTCAGTCTGTACTTTCACAAATTTATTGCAACCTCTCAGAAAAATAGCAATGTCAATGTTCATTTCCACATACCAATGTTCAACAGCAGAAGGCAGAAAGTGGTACCCAGATCTGTGAAATGGAAAGGCAAAGTGAACTGTCAGGGTCCACACACAGAGGTAAAAAGGCAGAATCATGCAATGTCCTACTGCAGTATGAAATGAGAGGAGCAGTGCCGGTCTCTTACCTGCGTCTCACTGGAAGTATTGCATGATGATGTTGTTTCGGTTGTCTATATCTTCTTCTTCTGCCTCCTCTTCTTCACTGTCCACAGGCTCCACAGCTGCCACAAGACCAACATCAGGCCCATCCTCCTTCAGAAAAGACACCTGGCATCGCAAAGCCAGGTTGTGCAACATACAGCATGCCACGATGATCTGACACACCTTTTTCAGTGAGTAGTATAGGGAGCCACCTGTCAGATGGAGGCACAGGAACCTGGCCTTCAGGAGGCCGAAAGTCCGCTCTATTATCCTCCTAGTTCACCCATGTGCCTCATTGTATCGTTCCTCTGCCCTTGTCCTGGGATTCCTCACTGGGTTCAGTAGCCATGACAGGTTGGGGTAACCAGAGTCACCTGCAAATATTGAGGGACAACTGTTAGACACAGACCAACCCTTAGGGACTCTCCCATACCCAGACACCTATGTAAACTGTGTGGGAACTTGGGCTCATCAATTAGCCATGCCCGGTGCCTCTGGAGTTGCCCCATCACATAAGGGATGCTGCTATTCCTCAAAATATAAGCGTCATGCACAGAGCCAGGATACTTAGCATTCACATGGGAGATGTACTGGTCTGCCAAACACACCATCTGCACATTCATGGAATGGTAGCTTTTGCAGTTTCTGTACAACTGTTCATTCCTGCGTGGGGGGACAAATGCCACATGTGAACCATCAATGGCACCAATGATGTTGGGGATATGTCCCAGAGCAAAGAAGTCACCTTTCACTGTGGGCAAATCCTCCACCTGAGGGAAAACAATGTAGCTGTGCATGTGTTTCAGCAGGGCAGACACCACTCTGGACAACACGTTTGAGAACATTGGCTGTGACATCCCTGATGCCATGGCCACTGTTGTTTGAAAGGACCCACTTCCCAGGAAATGGAGTACTGACAGGACCTGCACTAGAGGGGAGATTCCTGTGGGATGGCGGATACCTGACATCAGGTCTGGCTCCAACTGGGCACACAGTTCATGGATTGTGGCACGATCAAGTCTGTAGGTGATAATGATGTGTCTGTCTTTCATTGTCGACAGGTTCACCAGGGGTCTGTATACGGGAGGATGACACCATCTCATCATCTGCCCCAGCGGACGTACTCTATGGAGGAGAAGGGTGAGCAGAGGGTCATACACCACATAGGTTTCACAAGGGTGTTTTGAACAATTGTGATGTAATCGGTGTGTTGCGCTGTCTGTCCATATTCCTCCACTAAAGTGATGTGACGCAGTTAGTTGCCCTGCAATGTGGCCCCCTGAAATGGTGGCTGCCTGACCTGTCAGGAGGGACAAGGGGAAATGAGGTAACTGCGCTGGCATTGTGTAGTGTCACGGTAAGCGGCCAAAGACCACGGTACAATTCAGCATTGGTTATCATTGGCCCCTATGGGTTCCAGAAGCCAATGATGATGTACGCCGGCGGTGACGGTACGCACCGCCGTGGACATGACCACCATTTTAGATCTGTTCACTCACTTGATACCTGACCTTCAACAGGAGAGGACCTACACTGCAAGTGCTGCTGTGACCTGAGTCTGGAAGCGACAATGGCTATAGTGTCTGGGGAAAGAGCCCCTGCCTTCACGGCAGAGGAGTTGGACAACCTGGTGGATGAGGTCCTCCCCCAGTACACACTAATCTACGGTCCTCCAGACAAACAGGTGAGTACACTGTGAGCATGATGGATGGGACATGAATGTATGGAGTGGCGTGGATGGAAGATGCATGGGGGGTGGGCAGAGGCCAGCATGTGAGGATGGTCAGTGTATGTGTTTTTGGGCCATGGTGGGAAGTTGTGGGCAATGAGTAAGAAGAACCG
This sequence comes from Pleurodeles waltl, assembly GCF_031143425.1. Taxonomy (NCBI): domain Eukaryota; kingdom Metazoa; phylum Chordata; class Amphibia; order Caudata; family Salamandridae; genus Pleurodeles; species Pleurodeles waltl. The sequence continues at coordinate 355,089,166 of NC_090438.1, forward strand.
GACGGGGGAGTAAAATCCATTCTTACTTCACTTTTCCTCTAGGTCAGCACCCACCAGAAGAAGGGTATTTGGCGTGCCATCGCCAAGGAAGTGCGGACCCTGGGGGTCTATCATAGCCGGAGCACCCACTGCCTCTGTGTCTCTTCTGTCTTTCCTCCCCTTTTTATCTTGTCACCCTGTCCTTGTGTGCATTAGCATCATCTGGTGGAGGAGCATTGGCACCGGCGCAGGAGGGAGCTGCAACCCACATGGCCCGGGAGGCTGAATGTACAGAGTCTGAAGGCACCAGTGGAACGGAGGGTGAGGGGAGTTCCACGACGGGACAGGAGGAGACACCAGTGACAGCGACTCCTCCTCTGATGGGAGCTCCCTTGCGGTGGCGGGCACCTCTGTGCCCACCGCACCCACAGGTACAGTCGCCACCCCACCTACCAGCACCGCCCTCCCAGCAGCCCCTCAATGTGTTTCCTGTGGCCGCTCATCCAGGAGGGTGGGCATCTCCTTTGCCCCAGGCACCTCAGGCCCTGCCCCAGTCAACCCTGCTGCCCTCAGTGAGGAGGTTATTGACCTCCTGAGATCCCTCACTGTTGGGCAATCAACCATTCTGAATGCCATCCAGGATGTCGAGAGGCAATTGCAGAAAACATATGCATACCTGGAGGGCATTCCTTCTGGCGTGGCGGCCCAACAGAGAGCATTTCAGGCTCTGGCGTCCTATCTGATGGCAGCCATTGTCCCTGTGTCCAGCCTCCCCCATCCAACTTCCACTACCCAGACCCAATCCCCTGTACCTCAGCCTATCCCAAGCACACCATCAGACCAGCTTGCACACTCATCAACACACAAGAGTAGACATGGCAAACATAAGCACCACACATCCCACAGGCACTCACACATGCACCATCCCCATGCAGACACACCACATCCACTGCCTCCACTGTGTCCCTCTCCTCCATTCCCTCCTCCTCCCTCCCAGTCTCGTCTCCACTCACACCTGCATGTACCACATCCTCAGCCACTACCTTCATCACCAGCACGCCCATCACCACACACTGCTCACGTGTCCTCTCCCAGTGTGTCTGTGAGCCCTCCTCCCAAAGTACACAAACGTACGCACACACCCACTCAACAGCCATCCACCTCACAACAGCCTCCAACACATGCACCTTCACCCAAACTCAGCAGATGTACATCTCCTACAACCAATACCTCTTCCTCCACTCCCAAACCCCCTCCATCTTCCCGTCCCAGTGTGTCTAAAAAACTTTTCCTCGCTAACATTGACCTCTTCCCTACACCCCCCGTCCTTCCCCCAGGGCCAGGATGTCCAGATCCCAGTCCAGCACCTCAACCACAAAATCCTTGAGCACTTTGGTTCCTGCAAGTCCAGTAACATCGCAGGTGGCACCCATCAGGGCAGCTAGTGTGCCACCTGGTGAGGCCAAGGATCACTCTATTCCGCCACCTGCCAAGGTGAAGAAGGGGCCTACATGCCATAGGGAAAAGCCACACCAACCACCCAGCAAGGCCTCCTCCAAGACAAAAGAGGACTGTGCCAAGCTCCCAGCAGCGACTTCCAAGGGCTAAAGGGAAGTCAGATCAGGGCACGCAGCCTCCAGGTGAGGGACTGGTGTCACCCTTTCTGTAAGACCACCTCTGCAACCACCACCACCTGCTCCGCCACCTGCACCGCCACCTGCACCACCACCTGCACATCTGCTGCCTCTGCTACTGTCCCGAGCATCATCCCCAGTGGGCAGTCGTCCGAGGCTGCACGAGACATCCTGCTGTCTCCCTCCATAGGTGCTGACACATGCACCACCGGCAGCATCTCCACCGCAGACACCACCGCAACCACCGCCACCTGCCCCGCGACGTGTTCAGCCAGTGCCACCACAGCCGACATGAACATCATCCCCAGTGGGCAGTCGTCCGAGGCTGCAGGAGACATCCTGGACCCTGCACACACTACAGTAGGCAACACAACCAGCACTGGTTGTACCAGCAGATGGCAGGCAAAGTCGCCGCAGGGTGGAGTGTGTCTCTTCCTCCATGGAGTATCATGCTACCTGTTTACAGAAAATCTTGTGGCTCTGACACCCAGGTGAGGGATTGGGAACTGCCACATACCATGTGCAGCACTCTGGGCACCAAGCCCCCTCCAGAACCAGTGGAGAAAAGCATCCACTAGAGAGACTGTGGCCTTGCACTCCCCAGGACCAATCAGTGGGCAAACCACCCACTTGAGAGTCTTGAGAGACTGTAGTTTTGCACTCCCCAGGAGCAAGCAGTGGGAATGGAGCCCCCTCGAGGAGCAGTGGCGTCGTCCCATCATCCGGCTGAGGTGTCCCCCCTCCCCTTCCCCCAGGGGTGCCTGTTTTTTTTTTACCTGATGCCCCTGCAGTGTTCTCTCCGTTTTGAGGCAGGTATCATGTGTGGACTTCACCCATGCATTTTGGGACCACTGGTCCACAGACAATGAATGGAACACTATCCGGACTTGTGTAGATGCTGTACATATTTGTATATATTGATCTTTTACAGACCTGTTGCCCTATCTGGATTTTCGATGATTACACTTGTTACAATCATTTCATGTGGTCCTTGCGCTCTTCCAGAGGGTTACGGGGTGTATATGTAATGCTGATGCGGGTATTTGTGTGTATGGTGTTGGGGGTGAGGGTGGGGGTTGGGGTGTTACGTGTTGCTTGTGTGTGTCACTCTGTTTTTCCTCCGCCCTCCCCAGTGTGCTAGGTGCAGTACTCACCGTGGTCGCTGCCACCGTCTTTGATGTTCCTGGTAGAAGAGTAGGTAAACCAACATTGGTAACACCTGTAGTTCGGGCTCCATGGCGTCCTGGCTCCTCGTTGGGTGTCGAGAAGTGAGTGGTTTCCATTCCAAGTACTGGTTCCGTCGTGCTTTTGTTGGCGTTGGTACTGCCCCGGAAAAGCTGGTGGATTGGCCTCTCATAATAGTGTGGGCGGTACATTGTCTTCCGCCTGTCTGTTGGCGGTTACCGCCATGGTCGTGATTCAATTGTTTTTAACAACGGCCTGTTGTCGGTTTTACCGCTGCTTTAACACCGACCGCTAGGGTTGTAATGAGGGCCTTTATATCTTTTCATGTTATTGCAAGATGGTGGGGGTCTTCGTAGTAATGACTCTTGTCTTTACAATTCTGTTTCTTGCACTGTTCATTATCCTAATCATTGCAGCCCATGCAACTTATCGCAGATTGCAGTTGTGTTGAATAAAAACTATTGAAATTTTAGTGCATCTTCGTTATTGCCTGTGTTTGGATGAGACATGATATATCAGTGAGAAAGGGGTAATCTCTGTTTAACCACGACACTCCCTGAGATGTCATACTCTCGAGTCCATGTGTAAAGGCTGCCATAAATCACCTTTTACTGCTTGGGTTTTTGGTGAGGTGCTGCTAGTGAGCCGGAAGGGTTGGGACGACAGTTTCGACTTGTTGTACGATAAGCATTGTCACCTACAAACATAACTAATGTCATCCTTAAACCAGCAGTCCAACTATGACACAGTGTTTGAAAGCCTGCAGCAATCTCTCATAATAAATATGAATCAACTCCTTCCTTCGATTCCTGTGTCGTCCTGTTAATCCTTCACCAATCAATGTCTTTCGGAGACACCTTGTTTTTCGAAAACTCAATCATCTTGTAATACGTTTTCATCACTTCTTCACATGGTGCACCCTTTACTGGGTCTCTTAGGGGTTCAGGGTCTGGCCAATCAACATTAACTTTGCATCCAATCCACAAATCATTCAGAACCACAATATCACAGAATGTGTTCAAAGGCATTTTGAAATCTTCACAAACCTTTCTGTCTGCTTGTACCATTCCACTCGCTCTCAGTTTTGGGAATCATTTGTAAAATACAAAATATTATTCCTACTCCAATGTACATGAAAATAACCTTCACCTGGTATTTCTCTCATAGGCAACATTTTTACATTGTCCTCAGCTTGATTTGTTCCTGCCGGAAGCACATTAGCCTTTGCTCTCTTCTGATCACTTTTCATCATCTATCTACTTTCCCACTTATCTATAGCACCCCATTTCTTAATGTATGTAATCAATTCTTTATTGTGAATATTCCTTCCAGGGGATCTCATGTTGACTATAACTTTTGTGCTAAACTCCACTCTGTAACTTCTCTTTAAGGACTTTTACCAAATCCACATCCTATTTCTCAGTTACTTCAGCTAATCTTTCATAAGCCCGTTCTGCACTTTGAGTAATGTCTTTGCACATGAACCCCAGTTTGTCTTCTGTGTCTGTTTTTAATTGGGTTGTGTCTAACTTTTCTGGTATCAATTCATTTAATTCCAATTTCAGTTGGGGCACATTCGATGATCTATCTCTCTCTGGGGTCTCTTATGCTCTCACATTGCAATTTGTTATACCCGTCCCACCTCTGGGACTCAAATTGTTTAACCATTCATTTAGCTGCTGTGCAGTGAAACCTCGTAAACTCACAGGATTATTCTGCAATACATCTGCTCTTAACAGTCATCCAGACTGCAGATTCGGGGTATTAAAAATAGACATGTTCTCTTGTGTGTTAAAGGCTACTCCTCCTTGTGGAGTGCTGCAATCAACATTCAAGATCTGCACTGGTCTGGGCACAAAATAAGGTGAGGCTCTCTTTAGAAACCTCGCATCGGGGGTAAATCCTGTCTAACTTGTCATTGGGGTCGGATCTGCAATTCGTGAAGGTCTTAACGGTCTCACAAGGGTGACCGTTCTCTCCTTCTCTGAGTTATTAGAATATAGTGATCTTTGAATAAAAATTAGTGACATCTCTGTGGATGTAATTGGTGCATCAGGAACTGATGAGACATTTAATGAATGTGCATTTCTTCCCGATATACCTGGAACTTACAAAGGAACAATGGGACCTATAGCCACTATGTTAGAAATGGGGTCTTTGGTTGACAGTCAGGTTACCCCCTGTTCAAGCAAGGACCCTCACTCTAGTCAGGGTAAAAGAGAATCATCCTCAGCTAACCCCTGCTTACCCCCTTGGTAGCTTGGCAGAGCAGTAGGCTTAACTTCAGAGTGTTAGGTGTAAAGTATTTGCACCAACACACACAGTAACTTAATGAAAACACTATAAAATGACACAACACGAGTTTAGAAAAATAGGAAATATTTATCTAAACAAAACAAGACCAAAACAACAAAAATCCACAATGCACAAGTCAAGTTATCAATAAAAATGCAAAAAGAGTCTTTAAGTAGTTTTAAACACACACTAGAGCTGCTAGTGTGAAAATGTACCTTGTGCGCGTCAAAAATAACCCTGCACGGGTGAGTGTGTGTCAAAAATAACCCCGCACGGGCAAGTGTGCATCAAAAAGGGCTTGAGAGGCGTTGATTCCACTTACGAGCGGGACCGCGCATCGTTTCTCCCTCCGCCGGGTCGGGCGCATTGTTTCTTCTCTCTGCAGGAGAGCGATGCGTCGATCCGGTTAGCACTCTTGGGTCTGGGTAGGCCTTGCATTGTTTTTCCACGCACGGCGGTATGTGAGTCAGAAATCCAGCAGCACGATGATCCGAAAACCCCGCAGCGCAGGGTGTGATCTCCCAGCCTCCGTCAGTGATGCTGCGCGTCGTTTCTCCTGCTCCATGCGTTGATTCTTCGGTCACGTTTCCTGTGAGCGTTGTTTCTCAGCTGCGGAGCCGGCGGCACGTTGTTTTTTCAGCCACAGATCGGAGTCACGTCAATCTTTTCCCCGCACGGCGCTCTGTGCGTGGATTTCCTTGTCTTTAGCCTGCCAGCTTCTCCTTTCAGGGTCCCAGGAACTGAATGGGCACCACAGGGCAGAGTAGGAGTCTCTCCAGAGACTCCAGGTGCTGGCAGAGAGAAGTCTTTGCTGTCCCTGAGACTTCAAACAACAGGAGGCAAGCTCTAGATCGAGCCCTTGGAGATTTCTTCTCAAGATGGAAGGCACACAAAGTCCAGTCTTCGCCCTCTTACTCTGGCAGAAGAAGCAACTGCAGGATAGCTCCACAAAGCACAGTCACAGGCAGGGCAGCTCTTCTTCCTCAGCTATTCAGCTCTTCTCCAGGTAGAGGTTCCTCTTGGTTCAAGAAGTGTTTCTTAAGTCTGTGGTTTTGGGTGCCCTTCTTATACCCAATTTCTCCTTTGAAGTAGGCCTACTTCAAAGTAAAGTCTCTTTTGAATATGAAATCCTGCCTTGCCCAGGCCAGGCCCCAGACACTCACCAGGGGGTCAGAGACTGCATTGTGTGAGGACAGGCACAGCCCTTTCTGGTGTAAGTGACAACTCCTCCCCTCCCTCCTAGCACAGATGGCTCATCAGGAAATGCAGACTACATCCCAGCTCCTTTTGTGTCACTGTCTAGTGTGAGGTGCAACCATCCCAACTGTCAAACTGACCCAGACAGGGAATTCACAAACAGGCAGAGTCACCGAAATGGTATAAGCAAGAAAATGCTCACTTTCTAAAAGTGGCATTTTCAAACACACTTAAAATCAACTTTACTAAAAGATGTATTTTTAAATTGTGAGCTCAGAGACCCCAAACTCCACATGTCCATCAGCTCCCAAAGGGAATCTACACTTTAATCAGATTTAAAGGTAGCCCCCATGTTAACCTATGAGAGGGACAGGCCTTGCAACAGTGAAAAATGAATTTAGCAATATTTCACTGTCAGGACATATAAACCACATTACTATATGTCCTACCTTAACCATACACTTCACCCTGCCCTTGGGGCTACCTAGGGCCTACCTTAGGGGTGTCTGACATGTAAGAAAAGGGAAGGTTTAGGCCTGGCAAGTGGGTACACTTGCCAAGTCGAATTTACAGTTAAAACTGCACACACAGACACTGCACTGGCAGGTCTGAGACATGATTACAGAGCTACTTATGTGGGCGGCACAACCAGTGCTGCAGGCCCACTAGTAGCATTTGATTTACAGGCCCTGGGCACTTCTAGTGTACTGTACTAGGGACTTACTAATAAATCAAATATGCCAATCATGGATAAGCCAATTACATACACATTTTGTAAAGGAGCACTTGCACTTTGGCACTGGTTAGCAGTGGTAAAGTGCCCGGAGTAACAAAAACAGTAAAGTCAGAGTCCATCGCACATCAACAACCTGGGGAACAGAGGCAATAAGTTAAGGGAGACCACGCCAAGGATGAAAAGTCTAACACACTGGAACTGTTAATGCATCTGGACCAATATGATTCAGCTGATTCTGAGGAATTGTCATTCCTACAATCTGTCCTGTTAAGGCAGTACTGACACTTTGTCCCGTTTGACTCAGTGAAACATATGGTATTGACTGACCTGAGCTAAACATTTGCACCGGTTGATTTGGAACAAAATTTGACATAGGCAGATTCACAGAAGGAGACTGCACCATCTGGTTCACATTAGCATTTGCCTCAATCTGATTCACAATATGACTGGCACAGGCTGTACTGTGTTAAAGCTCTGAACTGGCTGATTCGCTTCAGGAATTTGTGTAACTGAATTTGCAGGTGTACCTGGTACTATCTGACTCATGGTTTGTGCAAATGCCTTTCCTGTGTTTTTCTTATTCTTGGTTTTAATGCCTTCTCCATCTTTACTATAATTAACTGAATGAGATCACACTCACTTCTTTCAGCACTACAGTCGCTTTGCAATTGTCTCTCACATAATCGCTCACCCACACCTAATGCAACAACTTGCCTACACACTACAGGATAGGGACTTCAAAGTTGTACTGAGATATGCTTTCTGGCTACAGCTTTCACAAATACACAGTGAAACTTGACCAGCAACCCTCATCCCTGTTGATAAAGAGCCTCCATGGGAACTCCAGATTCTCTTAATACCAACCACACCCACATTCACTCAAGACTGGGTGTCTGAGTGCTTGAGTTTGTGCACTTTGGGATGAGGGGGCACAGACACAGTGGGAGAGGACACAGGAGATGTGTGCATGGATGTGGGTGTGGTGACGGCCTGTGAGGGGTGTGTAGTGATAGGTGTGATAGTGATGGAGGTAGTGGATGCGGATGGAGTGCATTGCTGGTGTGAGTGTAGACGCTACTAGGAGGGAGGTAGAGGACGAGGAGGAGGGGGCCACAGTGGAGGCAGTGGATGTTTCTATGTCTGCATCTAGATTGTGTTTGTGTGAGTGCCTGTTTGATGATGTGTGATGCTTGTGTTTGCCTGAGCCACTCCTATGTGTTGTCTTGTGTGCATGCTGGTCTGCCTGTGTGCTTGGGATAGGTTGGGGTTGAGGGGAATGGGACCGGGTAGAGGAAGTTGGAAGGGGAGGCTAGAAACAGGGACAATGGCTGCCATCAGATAGGAGGCCAGAGCCTGGATTGATCTCTGTTGGGCCGCCAAGCCAGAGTGAATGCCGTCCAGGAATGCATTTGTTTGTTGCAAATGAGCTGCCAGCCCCTGGATGGCATTCACTATGGTTGACTGCCTAAAAGAGATGGATCGCAGGAGGTCAAAAGCCTCCTCACTCAGGGCAGCAGGGCTAACTGGGGCAGGGCCTGAGGTGCCTGGGGTGAAGGAGATGCCCACCCTCCTGGGTGAGCGGGCACTGGAAACACGCTGAGGGGCTGCTGGGAGGGTGGTGCTTGTACGGGGTGGAACTACTGTACCCTCCTATCTCCCCTCGCTGTGGTGCTCCCCTCCCCCTCCGTCCCACTGGTGCCCTCACTGTTGGTGGATTCGGCCTCATGGGCCCTATGGGATGCAGCTCCCTCCGTTGCCGGAGCCTCTGCTCCTCCGCCAGATGATGCTAATGCACATAAGGACAGGGTGACAAAACAAAAAGGGGGAGGAAGAGACAAAGGAAACACATGGTCAATGGCTGCTCCAACACCACCGTTGGCATACACGACACACAAACAGGGAACAGCACTACGCACAAGGCAATGCACTAGGTAATGCACATCCAGTCACAATGCTAGTCACCAGGCTATGGACAGGAATACCTAACGCCAATAGCAGCATACTGGTAGGAGGTGGTGTTCATCAGACCCTGCCCAACATGGGACCTACCCTGCAATGTCCAGCCTGGCCTAGGAGCCCCCACAGGCCCACATCACCCACCTGGAGACCACCCCACCACGCGCAAGTAGTATACTGGGAAACTGTACTCACCCCCTTGTGGTTGCTGTGATACCCTAGAGCGCCCATCCAGCTCTGGATAGGCAACTGCCAGTATGCGGGCCATCAGGGGGCCATCAGGGGGTCAAGGTTTGATGGGCACCCCTTCCTTGTTAGGAGGCCATCCCTAGCTGGGCCTCCACCATCTTCCTTGCCCAGCGTCTCAGGTCCTCCCACCATTTGTGACAGTGGGTGCTCAGCCTGCCATAGATCCCCAGGGTCCGCACGTCCTTGGTGATGGCACGCCTTATACCCTTTTTCTGATGGGTGCTGACCTGCAGAAAAATACACATGGAAAAAAGTATCAGTCAGACCGTCTGGCCTGTTACACTCATGGCCCACCATAGCCCTCACATCCCCATACGCACAGACATGGCCCACATGCTGCCCATGACCCTTCCACAAACCCCCCCTACACGAGGCCCTCACACACAGCACTCCATGCATTCATGCCCAATGCATCGCACTCACAGTGTACTCACCTGTTCGTCTGGAGTTCCATACTGTATTCGGTACTGCAGTAGGACACCATCCACCAGTCTCTCCAACTCCTCAGCGGTGTAGGCAGGGGACCTTTCCGCAGTGACACGAGCTAGGGTAGGTTCCGGACACAGGTCACAGTAGCAGTTGCAGTGTAGGTCCTCTCATGTTGAAGATCAGGTAGCAAGTGAGTGAGCAGATAGAAAATGCAGTCACGTCCGCAGCGGTGTGTACCGTCACCACCAGCGTACATCACCATTGGCCACTGTAACCCATAGGGCCCAATGACAACCATTGTGGAGTTGCACGGTGGTACTCGACCACCTCCCGCAACGGCGCACAACGTCAGCAGCATTACCTCATTTCCAAATGTCCATCCACACAGGACAGGTGGATGCCATTTCGGGGGGGGCAGGCCGTGGCACCTAACTGCGTCACAGTACACATAGGCACCACATAGGGCCTATCCAACAATATACTGTTACAGTCACAACATGCAATGCAGTGTAGTGTTTAAAAATGTGGAATACTGAACAGCTGCTCCCTGTTTTGCCCCCTAGATTACAACCGCTGCTGATGAATAGGAGATGGAGAAATCCCGCTGTGTACAGACCGGTAGTCGACTTGGCAACAATGGATGACAGCCACATTATCCTCACCTATAGAATGGACAGGGCCACAATCACAGAGCTGTGTGCCCAACTGGAGCCTGACATGATATCTGCTATCCGTCACCCCACCGGGATTCTCCCTCTTGTGCAAGTCCTATCTGTGCTCCATTTCTTGGCAACTGGCTCCTTCAAAGTGACAGTGGGCTTAGCAGCAGGAATGTCACAGCCAATGTTCTCAATAGTGCTGACCAGAATGTTGTCTGCCCTGATTAAACACATGCACAGCTACATAGTTTTCCCCCAGGTGGAGGATTTGACCACAATGAAAGCTGACTACTATGCAATGGGACACATACCCAACATCATTGAAGCAATCAATGGAACACATATTGCATTTGTCCCCCCCCCCGGAGAAATGAACAGGTGTTCAGAAATCAAAAGAGCTTTCACTCCATGAATGTGCGGATAGTGTGCCTGGTGGACCAGTACATCTCCCATGTGAATGCAAAGTATCCTGGGTCTGTGCATGATGCCTTTATCCTGAGGAATAACAGCACCCCATATGTGATGGCTCAACTCCAGAGGCACTGTGTGTGGCTAATAGGTGAGCCCTGGTTCCAACTCAGTATATGTTGGTGCACGGTGTTGGCCATAAGGGTTAGTGTGTGTCTAACAGGTATCCCTCGAAATTTGCAGGTGAGTCTGGTTACCCCAACCTCTCATGGCTACTGAACCCAGTGAGGAATGCCAGGACAAGAGCAGAGGAACGTTACAATGAGGCACATGGGCATACAAGAAGGATTATCGAGAGGACCTTTGGCCTCCTGAAGGCCAGGTTTCGTTGCCTCCATCTAACTGGTGGATCCCTGTATCACTCACCCAAGAAGGTCTTCCAGATAATCATGGCATGCTGCATGTTGCATAACCTTGCCTTGAGACGGTGCCTTTTCTGCAGGAGGATGAGGCTGGAGATGGGCGTGTGGCAGCAGTGGACCCCGTGGACAGCGAAGATGAGGAGGCAGAGGATGAGTATGAGGACCACAGAACAGCAATAATATAACAGTACTTCCAGTGACAGACAGGTAAGACACTGTAACTTCACTTTACATTGACCGTTTTGTGTTTGATATTGTACATGGCAGGCAGATTCTCCCAGTTCTAAGGCAACTTACTGTACCCTTCGGCATCTCTTTTTTCAGATATCTGTGCCCCACTGTGGATCCTGGTGTGTTGACTGCAGCCAACTACAGGTCATACCTATACATACATTACTGTACAGTTGAATTGCAATATTTACAGCTTGTTAAACAAATACATAGTTCAATCAACTGACAGACTCCAGACTTGTATTTCTTACAAGGGTGTTTATTTATATGTGTATAGGTGGAGGGGGTATTGGAATGGGCTGGGGTGGTGGTGGAGGAGAGTCTAGGGTAAAGTTCCAGTCTACTTGTATCACAGGTACATTGTCCAAGGGGGCATAGGAAGTGGAGCAATGGCAGTTCAAGGTGGACAGGGTGACATAGTGGGACACAAGGGTAACATTCAGGAGAGTCTTATTTCCTGGTGGGGGTCTTGGCAGTATTCTCTGGCATCTGCCTGGATCACAGGGACCGTTTGTTCTCCTTCTGCAGGGGATGGGTGCTGGTGGCCTGTTGTTCCTGTGGCGGGGCCTCCTGTCCACTAGCGTCAGCGGAGGTGGAGGGCTGTTCATCGGTGTGGCTAGTGTTAGGGGCCCGGTGGTGTGCCACTGCCGCCCTCATGGTGTTGCCCATGTCTGCCAGCAACCCTGCAATGGTGACCAGGGTGGTGTGGATGTCCTTCAGGTCCTCCCTGATTCCCAGGTACTGTCCCTCCTGCAGCCGCTAGGTCTCCTGCAACTTGACCAGTATCTGGCCCATCGTCTCCTGGGAATGGTGGTATGCTCCCAGGATCCCAGCAAGTGCCTCCTGGAGAGTCGGTTCCCTGGGCCTGTCCTCCCCCGTCGCACAGCAGTCCTCCCAGCTTCTCTGCTGTGGCTCTACCCTGATGATTTCCTCAACCATGACTCTTAGCTCTTCATCTCTTCCTTTGAGGGTGTGTGGGGTAATGTGTTGGGGTGTGTGCTGTAAGGTGCGTGGATGGTGTATGGGGGATGGTGTTCTGTGGCTCTGGTTCTGTGGGTGCTCTTGGTGTCTCTCTTTCTCTGTTGTAATTTTTTTTAGTCGAAAGGGGTTGTGGGTAGTGTGGGTGTGTGGGTGTGGGGTGTGTATGTGTGTCAAGTGTGTGAAGTTTGAATTGTCCAATGTAGTTTTGTATGTGTGTGTGTATTTTGAGCGTGGTGGTATGTACCACCAATGGTTTACTGTGGTTGAATGTCCGCGGCGGTGATTCGTTGGTCATAATGCTGTGAGCGTAGTTCTGTTGGCGGAACGGTGTGGGTTTTGCTACCGCCACTTTATCACTGACTTTTGGGCTGGCGGACTTGTGTGTGTGGCTGTATAGTGACAGATTGCTATGTGTGTGTCATAATATGGGTGGCGGTAATCCACCATGCCAGCAGTTTGCTGGCGGCAGTCAGCATGGCAGTAAGCAGGATTTACTGCCAATGTCATAATGAGGCCCTATATGCCAGGAGGGGCTGCTGCAACATGAACATTCCTGAACACTGTGTTGATGGGTCCAGAACCCTTGTGCATCTAATGATTATCAATGTTATGTGCAAATTTGGTCTGAGCCACTGTGTATCTGAGCATCAGCAACCCTATTTGCCAGGATGGACTGCTTTGCAGACACCTGCTGTGCCAAGTTGGTCTGTGCTTCTGTACAATAGAGATGTTGTGACCCCGTAACCCAGAGGGGATCATCGGCAGTAGCCACATGTGTGTACTGTCTCAGAGCATTGTCAGAGAATGGGGCCCCACATATCTATCCCTGTATGAAGCATCAGCACTGGGAACTTCTCATCATATCTCTCACAAAGTGGGAGAGGACAAAAGTTTTACCTGCAACAAGGGATGTCTGGTTGCTGCAGGAGTGTGACCGCATGTGAGGAGATCAAGGATCAATGACTGCAGCCTGCATGGCCGGCGTGCAGTGAACTCACCTAGACCAGCCTCTGCTGCCCCAATGTCTACGTAGGGGTTAGGCTCAGGAACTCCAGACCACTAAGAAAGCAGGTGCGAGTAAGACTGAATTCAGGCCAGTTGGCCCATGGGGAACATGCTGGCTAGTTAGCTAGTCAGCATTGGAATCTTTTTGAATTGAGAACTGAATCAGAATGGACTCTTGAGACTCAGACAAGTAGAGGGCAATACCTGTATTTTGCCAATAGCAAAAGGGGAATAACCACTGTCACTAGAATTAAGAGGAAGTGGGACTGGGAACTGCCAAGGAAATAACAGCTCTAACCACAGGGCACTAGTATAGTTTTGTGAATGTCATATTTTTCCTTTGTTTTAATAGCAGTAGAAATAAAATATTTATCTTTTTTTATAAAAGTGAGTATTTGGCAGGACAATGATTTATTGCTGCTGTTGCACACATACTGAGTTGTGAGCCTATGCTCACACCCTTGTATGCACACCTCCCACTGAGTGAGCCTTGGACTGATCGACCCTTGTTACCACTGAGAGTCAAGTGTTGAAGGGGTACTTGGCCAGTTGATCAGAATCCATAGTAGGTCAGGCCCCGGGACATCAGGAGTAATAGGACTCAACTCCCATAGTTGGCCCCAGAAACGCCTCCTTGCCCTGTGGGCCTTTGGTTGGCCCTAGTCACACTTGCTTGCCCTGTGGCCTTTTGAATGGGGTTCTGACAGACATATTGCTGCCATTTTTTGTGAAGTACTGGCCAGCACTGATTTGCTGGTTTAATCAGTGAAATTTTTCTGGGGTCTCCTGTCACAATGCAAACTGTGGCAGCTCACCCGCCAATACATTTCTATGCATTCCTGTTTACTTGACGGAAAACCATAGCATGATTGTCTATTAGGGAACTTTTCCTAGCATTTTCTGTGACATACTAGCTAACCCTAACATATGGTGGCCCACAAGGACATAATTTGTCCCATGTTTGTTGATGTTCCAAATATTTCTTGCATTACATTGACCCATCTGTGTTGTACAGTGGGCATTTACAGTAACTTTTTGGCTAAACCTGTAATATGAGTGATCATTGTTGGCATATTGTGAACAATGTTGGCAAGATTCTGACTATCCCTGACATAACAGTGGCCCATCCTGACTTTTATTTTCTGTTCTTGATATAATTCCTGCTTTTCTGGCATAATGGTGGATGAACATCTTTCCATATGGTATTAAATGATGGTAAATGGACATGAAAGGAAGAATCTGCCCATGCCATTTTTGAGAGTAGGTGAATGCGATGAAAATGACAAGCTTATATAAGAGACCAAAAGTGCATTTGGTAGAAATGTTGATATGGCACTTTTTTCTCAGAACCTAGGGATAAATTGAATTGAGCTTAACTTTCCAAAATAAAAAATGTGTATTTCATGTTAACTGTCTGTATGTTCAGAAACAGACAAGCTGATGTTTCAAAGACAATGTCTGCATTTCTGGAAAATGTTCAAGGCTAATAGTAAAGTGATATTTCAGCTGTATTTGGGACATAAGTTAGTGATTTTGGTTTTGTTTGTTCCCTAGTGCACTGACTTTCAAGGTTGCTATTTTTGATGCTTCAAGAGAAATTATATCCTTTATAATGCAAGCCTGTCATTATGTTTTTGTTACTGCTTTCTGAGCAGTGATTGGTTCCAGCAATAGAATTTAAACAGCTTGCACTGTCTAGTTTCTGGAGCTTTCACTGGGACTGGGACATTACAAATTAGGTTTTGTGAAATAAATACTTTCAACATCAGAATGTAAACTCTTCTAAATCAAATACAAAAGAACTCCAACACTTTGTTAAACAAGCTGTTGCCATATTTCATTAATGTGCATAAGTGCAGAATGATATGTTTAAACTAAATCTTCAATGTTGTCCTTTGAACAAATGATAGTGCCGTACATTTTGATTTATGTTCCTTAAATATCTGATTAATAACACAGTGTATAATAATGATATGATTAATATTGGTTGATGCAGGTGGCTATGACTAAATTTTTTTTTAATCACTTTGTTGCCATTCCCCATGATTTGCTAGTACATTCCTTGCTGAAGTATAGGTAAGGGAGACATTAAATCATGACAGTTTGTTTTAAAAATAATTTTGGGTCCCAATGTTCTGTATTTTGTGACAGTAGTCCCTTCAAATAAACACATAATTTTCCATACAATACAAAGGGAAATTATCAATGTTACCATAGTATTTCTTGTCAGCAAAATGTTGGTAGTTTCTAAAATATAGATATTTATTTGTGTGTATATTGTTAAATTAACCATTCGGAGGCCTGGTACGAGCTGGTTTTATTCTCGGCCATGGTTCCCGTGTGCCGAGGCCGAGACCAGCTTGTCCAGCACCCAGCCCACGAGGGGAGCGCTGGCACACACCCCCGTCAGGGATGGAAGGGAAATCGCTTCCCCTTCCACCCCGTTCCCTCCCCCGGCAATCTGATGATGTCATTGCGCCGCCATCATCAAATGCTGCCGGGGACGTGCTGGAAGCTATTTGCTTCCAGCATGTTTGGAGAGAAGACGCCTTTGAGGTGAGTCCTTCTCTGGGGGGAGGCTTGGTGGAAAAACAGAAACAGGGGCAAAGGAAAGAGTTTTTCCTTTCCCCTGTGCCTGTTTTCAATTGATTCCTGGTCCACAATTGTCACAAGGGATGATTTTTTGTTTATTTTTGGGAGCGACCCCTTAGGCAAGAGTAGCTCCCCTGGGGGCTTTATAGTATCCATGTTTTGGTGCCCCTGGGTGCTATATCGGTCATTTTTTGGGGCGATTAGCTCCGGGGGGGGGGGGTGAAACCCACTAGGAACCAGGCATTATGTTTAGAATATTGTTTTAGGGCAGCGACTCCTTAGGCAAGGTTCGCTGCCCTGGGAGCAAGATATTTTTGTAGGTTTCGGACCGCCCCTGGGGCTAGATCGGCCATGTTTTCAGCCCCACTAGACCCCAGGGATTGTGTTGTGTGTGTTTGTGTGTGTGTATGTGCGTGGGTGTGTGCTTTTTGTGTCTTGGGGTCACCCCTTGGGCAAGGGTTGTCCCCCAAAAGGGGCACATTAGTGATGACCATTTCTGTCCCCTTTGGGGGCAGATCGGTCTATTTCTTTTAGGCCCATCTGCCCCCAAGACACCAGGGATTTTATTCCCTTTGTTTCTTTTTGTGTTGGGGGCTCCCCCTTTGGCAAGGGTCACCTCCTAAAGGGGGCACAAAATAGAGGGCCTTTTCTGCCCCCTTTAAGGGCAGATCAACCTATTTTTTAGGCCCATCTGCCCCCAAGGGGACAGAATCCACTTAGGCACCAGGGATCCACTTAGGCACCAGGGATTTTTTTTGTAAGCCCATCTGCCCCCAAGGGGGTCAGAAGCCACCAAGACACCAGGGATTTTCCCTTGTTTTGTGTTGGGGGGCGCCCCCTTTGGCAAGGGTCACCCCCACAAGGGGACACACAACTGTTGGCCATTTCTGCCCCCTCTTGGTGGCATATCGGCCTATTTGTTTAGGCCTATCTGCCCCATGGGGGGAAGAATCCACTTAGGCACCAGGTATCTTGTGTGTGTGTGTTTTGTGTGGAGGGGTGGCCCCTTTGGCAAGAGTTGCCCCCAAAGGGATCACATTACTGATGGCTATTTTTGCCCACATTAAGGGCAGATTGGCCTTTTTTTTAGGCCCATCTGCTCCCAGGGGGGCAGAAGACACCAGAGATTTTTTTTAAGTTGTTTTTTTTTGTGTGGGGATGCCCCTTGGGCAAGGGTCGCCCCCCAAGTGGGGCATCCAACTATTGGCTATTTTTGTAGGCACATCCGTCCCCAAGGTTGGACAGAATCCACTTAGGCACCAGGGAAAATTTCTAAATGCTTGGCGGCAGGGTGTTTGTCAACTGGTGAAGTACTTGCATTTGTGATTATAACAGTTTATTTCTCCTTTTTGTTCTAGTTCAAAGCTTTTGCTTCCTTTGCTGTGGCTCCTTGCTCTTTTGGCAGTGGTTGACCTGCGGTTCGCGTAGTTGCATGTTTTAAGTAAGTAAAAACAATTTACTCCAAAAGAGTATTGTTGCCATGCATGAATGACATGTTTGTAGGTTGTGTATTAAATGCGAGATTGAGTGTGAAATTGTCCTTAGATTTGTGCAGAATGACATTTGTGTTGTCTTATGTCTAACTTGCTTATCTTTTTTCTTTTTAGTCGGATATCACCGGTGATTGCTGTGTCTGTGCAGAGTAGTTGCTGGTGAGTCTAGCTTTTTCAGGCAAGTGAGTGGTATAGTTTTTGACTACATAACTCTTTGTGATAAATCCACACTTTGTTTATTAGTTATTTTAGACAGTGCTGGTTGTTGCAGGTGCATTTGTCAAGTTAGATGTCTTAGAAAGGATCATGGCTAGCCGCAGAGTGACCACTCAGCAGGTTGTTTGCTTGCTTTTTGAGTCATCTACTGACCATGATTATGAGACTGACTCTGCATCTGAGGCAGAGGAGGAAGTGAGAGATTCTGGCAGTAAATTTTCTGTCTGAGAGGAATCTTCTGATGAGGAAGCCACTCTCAGTGCAGATGAAGGGCCTGTTTTAGAGGAGGTCACTGATGTGCCAATAATGCAGCATCCTAGGGCTGAAAGGTTTCCCATTGGAAGACCTGAACTCTGGGTTGCCCAAAACATGGAGCAGCCACAGTTATTTGCCTTTATTGGTATCCAAGGGCATAGAGTGCATACAGAAAACCTTTTGCCTGTCAATTTCTTACAGTTTTTTATGGACGATGTATTTTTTGGAGCGATTTTTGAGCAGACTAATTTGTCTACGGAGCAGTATTTGAGGGACAATGCTGCCAGAATTAAGCCTCAGTCCAGAGCTACCCAGTGGATTCCTACAAATCTGGAAGAGTTGAAAAGGTTATTGGTCTACTAGCCCATTGATGGCAATGGCTATATTTCCTGCAACCATGACTCGTAATTGGTATTTGCTTCTTCTTCGGATGCTGCATTTTGTTGACAATTCTTTAGCCTTCCTACAAGATCACCCTGATTGTGACAGTCTTTTTAAGATTAGGCCTGTCCTTGATCATTTTGTAGATCAATTTTCAGAGGTCGATGTTTCAGGGAAAGAAATATCTGTAGATGAGTCTTTAGTTCTGTTCCAGGGGCGTTTTATTTTTGAGCAGTACATTCCTAGTAAGAGGGCACGGTATGGAATTAATATGTATAAGCTGTCTGAAAGTGGTGCAGGATATTTGTATAATTTCCAGGTCTACACTGGTAGTGATTGCAGTATTGACCCTCCTGGTTGTCCGCCCAGTTTTTCAGTTAGTGAAACACTTGTATGGGAACTTGGTAGATGACTGATTAACAAAGGTCACCATTTGTCGTAGATAACTTCTACACTGGAGTGCAGTTGTTCAAGAAATTGTTCAGAGTGGACACTGTTGCTTGTGGCACACTCCGTTCTAACTGCAAAGGCTATCCAAGAGAGCTTGTCTATAAAAAACATGAGAGGGGACAATTCAGTGCCTTGCATAATAGTGAGCTGCTAGCTTTGAAATTTGCAGACAGGAGAGATGTGTACATGCTAAATACCATCCATAATGAGAGTACCTCCCCTGTGACTGTTTGGGGTCAGGTTGCGGAAGTGTGCAAACCTGCTTGCATTTTGGACTACACTAAACACATGGGTGGTGTTGATAGAGTAGATCCGAGGTTGGAACCTTACACTGCTGTTCGTAAGTCTTACGTGTGGTATAAAAAGTTGGCCCTACATTTATTTCATTTGGCAACTTTTAATGCTTTTATTGTGTTCAAGGATTGTTAACCTGAGTCAAGGATGACATTTGTTAAATTTCAGGAGTCCGTGATAGAGAGCCTTATCGGGGTGGAACAGGCAAGAGTTCCTAGAGTAGCAGTGGTGGAAGATGTGGCTAGATTGAAAGATCACCACTTTCCTGATCACATTCCTCCCACTGCCAAAAAAGACTTGCCCACTAAGAAATGTTGAGTCTGTGCCCGAACAGGTATCTGGAGGGAGAGTTGGTTGTACTGCCCGGATTGTCCTTCAAAGCCTGGGCTGTGTGTGGCTGGATGTTTCAGGAGTTACCACACCCAGAAGAATTACTGGAAACTACAGTGAGCACAAACTGCCTGTTTTATATTTTCATATGTTCAGTTTCACGGTTGGCATTAGTGACATGTATTCAATTAGAAATTTTGGGGGTTATTCCAACTTTGGAGGAGGTGGTAATCCGTCCCAAATGTGACGGATTTACCACCAGCCGTATTACGAGTTCCATAGGATATAATGGACTCGTAATACGGCTGGTGGTATATCCGTCACTTTACCGTCGCTTTTGGGACGGATTACCACTTCCTCCAAAGTTGGAATAACCCCCTTTGTGTTTGTAGTTTTGTACTTATTTATAATTAGTTAGTGGTTTCTTTGTTGTTTAAAAAAAAATGAATACGGTGTGCTTGGAGTGGCGCTTGGCTGGCTTTGAGCGTGGCGCTTGGCTGGTGGTGTACGTAGAGTAATGCTTGCCTGGTGGTGTGCATGGAGTGACGCTTGGCTGGCTGTGTAAATAGTGACTTGCTGTTGGCCACTGCAACACACTGCTATCCAAACGCCAGTCCACACACTCCCATCAGCTGGTGTGATTGCTGTATCAGGCATGTGGGCGTATGAAAATGATGGGCTCTTGAATGGCGCTGTCTGTTGATGCGAGTGTTGTAATGTGCTGGGCCCACAGCTGGCAGCGTGAATGGTCTTGTGCATTTCATGTATGAAAGTTGTGTGAATGGACTGTATTTGGTGCCTTGACGCAGCTTTGCAGCTCATTAGCTGTGAGTCATTGGTTCAGTTTTTTTAGCCTTTCAGTTTTTAAAGTGCATTTTATTTTTGTGAAATCTCTTGTTAATGAAATTTGATCTACTGAACCATCACTCACCCTCGTGCCAAATCCAACCAGTATGTGTGGTAAAAATGACAAAACCTGATCGGCTGTAATCAGGCGTCGAGGCACACCCGTGACATGCTAGGTGTCTCGGGTGGGACCCAGAGGATGAAGCATGCCACCAACTTGGTTGGTGAGTAAGGGGTCTTTTTAACAGAACCTAAGTGTGTTTCTTGTCAAAATTTTAGTGTTTAGAACATCACAGAAGGATGTGGATACATCAAAATGATCTATTACAAAATTACCCATTTTTCCAAGGGGGGGCACCTGCGTTTTTGGTCCCGGGTGTGGCGGTCATCTAGGGAAACCAACTAAACCCAGATTTTTTTTAAAACTAGACACCTGGTAGAGTCCAGGGAGATGTGGCTTGTGTTGATCCCCTGCGCCAGCACAAATATCCTACCACCCAGCATTCCCCTCAGCCTCCCAAGTAAAATGATACCTCACTTGTGTGGGTCCCCAAAGAAGAGTCAGCCTAAAAATGTATTAAAATAAAATTGTACTTATCAACTCCCTGTGTTAATCCCTCGATCTTTTCAAGTTTTTGGCCTTTTCCTGTTGCAGCACCTGGGCCACCCACACAAGTGAGGTATCACTTTTATCGGCAGACTGAGGGGAACATTGGGTGGTAGGTAATTTGTACTGCCACAATGTTCCTTCAAAAAAAGTGTGGCAAATGTGAATTGTTTAGCTATATTTGAGGTGTGCAGAGGAGTCAGGGTGAGAAACTGTTGTGGGATCCACGCAAGCCACACACCCCTGGACTCCACCGGGTGTAAACAATGTCTGCAAAATGTAAATTTCCTGAGATGACCGCTACACCTGGGACCAAAAATGTATGTCCCCCCCCCCTCTGCAAAAACAGGTAATTTTGTAATAGATAATTTTGATGTGTCCACATTGTGTTTTGGGGCATTTCTTAAAGTGGGGACTGGGTCTACCCACACATGTGAGGTACCATTTTTATCAGGAGACTTGGGGGAACGCTGGGTGGAAAGAAATTTGTGGCTCCTCTCAGATTCCAGAACTTTCCATCACCGAAATTTGAAGAAAAAGTGTTTTTAGCCACAATTTGGAGTTTGCAAAGGATTCTGGGTAACAGAACCTGGTGAGAGCCCCACAAGTCATCCCATTCTGAATTCCCCTTGGCGTCTAGCTTTCAGAAATGTCCAGGTTTTTTAGGTTTTCCTATGTGCCGGCTGAGCTGGAGGCCAAAATCCACAGCTGGGCACTTTGCAAAAAACAGGTCAGTTTTCTTTGGGAAAATGTGTCAATGTTGTGTTTTGGGGCATTTCCTGTCGCGGGCACTAGGCCTACCCACACAAGTGAGCTACCTTTTTTATAGGGAGACACGGGGGAATGCAGGGTGTAAGAAACTTTGTGGCTTCTCTTAGATTGCAGAACTTTCCATCACCGAAATGTGAGGAAAAAGTGTTTTTTTGCCAAGTTTTGAGGTTTACAGAGGATTCAGAACAGAACCTGGTGAGAGCCCCACAAGTCACCTGTATTCCCCTAGGTGTCTAGTTTTGAAAAATGCACAGGTTTTGTAGGTTTCCCTAGGTGCCGGCTGAGCTAGAGGCCAAAATCCACATCTAGGCACTTTCCAAAAAACACGTCTGATTTCAATGTAAAAATGTAATGTGTCCATGTTGCGTTTCCTGCTGTGGACATTAGACCTACCCAGGCAAGTGAGGTACCATTTTTATAAGGGTTCCTGGGGGAACACAGAATAGAAGAACAAGTGTTATTACCTCTTTCTCTGCATGTTTTCCTTCCAAATGTAGGACAGTGTGTAAAAAAGAAGTCTGTTTGAGAAATGCCCTGTAATTCACATGCTAATATAGCCACTGCTTCTCAATACCTTATCTCTAGCCCATTTTGGAAATACAAAGGTTTCCTTGATACCTTTTTTTGACTCTTTATATATTACCAAATAAATTGCTGCATACCCAGTATACAATAAAAAACCATTGCCAGGTGAACCTTATTTATTGGCTCTGTGTACCTAGGGTTCTTGATGAACCTACAAGCCCTATATATCCTTACAACCAGAAGAGTTCAGCAGACATAACAGTATATTGATTTTGAAAATCCTACATTGCAGGAAAAAGTTTCAGAGTACAAATTGGAGAGAAATGGCTGGTTTTTTTTACCTCAATTTCAATTCTTTTTATTTGATCTTTTTTTTCTGTAGGAAAACCTTGAAGAATCTACACAAATGACCCCTTGGTGAGTTCGTGATTGTATCCACTTTTCAGAAATGTTTAGCTGTCTGGGATCCAGTGTTGGTTTCTGTTGGACCTGGCTTTTTGACAGGGACATCCCCAAACTTTTTGCCTCCTTCCTCCTATTTTTTCTGACCTGTTGTTGTTGGCTTTTGACCTCTGGGCACTTTACCACTGCTAACCAGTGCATATGCTCTCTGTGTAAATTGTACTACTGATTGGTTTATCCATGATTGACTATTTAATTTACTTGTAAGTCCCTGGTAGAGTGCACTACATGTGCCTAGGGCAGGTAGATTAAATGCTACTAGTGGGCCTGCAGCACTGGTTGTGCCACCCACCTCAGTAGCCCCTTAACCTTGTCTCAGGCCTGCCATTGCAAGGCCTGTGTGTGCAGTTTCACTGCCATTTCGACTTGGCATTTAAAGGTACTTGCCAAGCCTAGAACTCCCCTTTTTCTATACATAAGTCACCCCTAATGTGTGCCCTAGGTAACCCCTAGAGCAGGGTGCTGTGTGGGTAAAAGGCAGGACATGTACTTGTGTGGTTATATGTCCTGGTAGTGTAAAACTCCTAAATTCATTTTTACACTACTGTGAGGCCTGCTCCCTTCATAGGCTAACATTGGGGCTGCTCTCATACATTGTTGAAGTGGCAGCTGCTGATCTGAAAGGAGCAGGAAGGTCATATTTAGTATGGCCAGAATGGTAATATAAAATCCTGCTGACTGGTGAAGTCGGATTTAATATTACTATTCTAGAAATGCCACTTTTAGAAAGTGAGCATTTCTTTGCACTAAAACCTTGTTGTGCCCTTCAATCCACGTCTGGCTAGGTTTAGTTGACAGCTCCTTGTGCATTCACTCAGACACACCCCAAACACAGGGTACTCAGCCTCACTTGCATACATCTGCATTTTGAATGGGTCTTCCTGGTCTGGGAGGGTGGAGGGCCTGCCCTCACACAAAGGACTGCCACACCCCCTACTGGGACTCTGGCAGACAGGATTGAACTGAAAGGGGGCTTGGTGCATTTCTTAGACACTCTTTGAAGTCACCCCCACTTCAAAGGCACAACTTAGTATAAAACAGGGCCTCTGCCCTACCTCATCAGACACTTGCTGGAGAAGAAACCTGAACCAGAAACTACATCCTGCCAAGAAGAACTGCCTGGCTGCTCAAAGGACTCACCTGTCTGCTTTTCTACAAAGGACTGCTGCCTTGCTGTTGGCCTGCTGCCTTGCTGAACTGCCTGGCTGCTCAAAGGACTCACCTGTCTGCTTTTCTACAAAGGACTGCTGCCTTGCTGTTGGCCTGCTGCCTTGCTGAACTCTCGTCTGGCTGTAAAAGTGCTCTCCAAGGGCTTGGATAAAGCTTGCCTCCTGTTCCCTGAAGTCTCAGGACCAAAAAGACTTCTCTCTTCCTCTTGGACGCTCGGTGTGACAAACTTTTCGACACACAGCTTGTTCCGTGGCAAGAAAAATGCCGCACACCGACGCTGATCGACGCGACGCCTTCGGGACGACCGAAACTTTGACGCACGGCCTCGCAAGGACAACGCCGCCCGACTTCCCGGGAGAAATCGACGCGACGCCTGCCGTGAGATCGAAACTTTGACGCTCGGCCTCGCAAGGACAACGCCGCCTGATTTCCCAGGAGAAATCGACGCAACGCCTGCCGTGAGATCAAAACTTTGACGCACGGCCTCGCAAGGACAACGCCGCCCGACTCCCCAGGAGAAATCGACGCGACGCCTGCCGTGAGATTGAAACTTCGACGCGCAGCCCCGCAGAACGACGCGCAGCCGGAAAACAAGCAGGAAATTCCACGCACAGACCCGGGACATCTGGTATTCCCCGCGAACCACAGAAAGAGACTGTCCGCGCGCCGGAAAACGATGCACGACTCCCCGCGTGGAAAATAACGACGCAAGTCTGTGTGTGCTGAGGAGAAATCGACGCACACACCAGTTTTCCACGTACCTCTTCTCCTATGGCCCTCTGAGGAGATTTTCCACCAGAAACCAGGTACTTTGTGTTTGAAAGAGACTTTGTTTACTTTCTAAAGACTTAAGACATTTTGGGGGTCATTCCGACCCCGGCGGGATGCAGGAGCACCGCCAAAAGGCTGGCGGTGCCCCGCAGGGCATTCTGACCGCGGCGGTTTGGCCGCGGTCAGAACAGGAAAACCGGCGGTCTCCCGCCGGTTTTCCGATGCCCTCAGGAATCCTCCATGGCGGCACAGCTTGCTGCGCCGCCATGGGGATTCCGACACCCCATACCGCCATCCTGTTCCTGGCGGTTCGCCCGCCAGGAACAGGATGGCGGTATGGGGTGTTGTGGGGCCCCCAATGGCATGGGCATTGCAGGGGCCCCCGTAAGAGGGCCCCACAAAGAATTTCAGTGTCTGCTCAGCAGACACTGAAATTCGTGACGGGTGCAACTGCACTCGTCGCACCTTCCCACTCCGCCGGCTCCATTCGGAGCCGGCTTCCTCGTGGGAAGGGGTTTCCCGCTGGGCTGGCGGGCGGCCTTCTGGGGCCCAGCGAGAAAGCCAAAATGGCGCCATATGGCGGTTCCCTCCAGGCGGGCGGCTCCCGCCGCCCGCCGGGGTCTGAATGACCCCCTTTATATCACTTTTCAGTGATATCTTTACAAATTCATATTGCAACTTTGATCGTTTTGACCTGAAGATACCCAGATAAATATTATATATTTTTCTAAACACTGTGTGGTGTATTTTTGTGGTGTTATGCTATGGTGTTGTATGATTTATTGCACAAATGCTTTACACATTGCCTTCTAAGTTAAGCCTGACTGCTCGTGCCAAGCTACCGGAGGGTGAGCACAGGCTGATTTTGGATTGTGTGTGACTTACCCTGACTAGAGTGAGGGTTCTTGCTTGGACAGAGGGCAACCTGACTGCCAACCAAAAACCCCATTTCTAACATTGGTGATCAGCGATGAGGATAGGACTTGTGTTTGTGCAGTGACATACAGTGGCTAAGTATTTCACTACCTACCCACAGTTGAAGGTCAACTTGATTTTTCATCTTTTTTGGCTTTTAATTCTCTGATGTCCTCCTGGATATACTAGTGATATTTTGGACTTTGGATTTTGGTTTTTGCTGGTAAGATCTTATCAGAATGGGATTGCTTACCTACTCATTCTTTGTTCGTACTGACCACCTCACTAAGGCTGACCTAAGGAAGCTTTGCAGAAAATGGGGCCTTCCTGTAGCAAGGAGATCTACTAAAGCTACATAACTACATAGTCTGGGGGGAGGAAAGATGGGCAGAGAGAGAGGCAGCAAGAAACCAAATGACTAAGTACCCCTCAGATGAGGAGGAGGACTACGCACATGAGGAGGAAGACTGCTCACATGAGGAAGAAGACTACTCAGATGAGGAAAGAGACCCAGAGATAGATGAATGGCTCCGAAGTCAAAGGCGACAGGAGCAACAATTAGAGGAGTATCTTGCAGGGGTTGAGGCAAAAAGACTCTTAGCCCTGGAAGAAGAAAAGAGTGCAGCTCAAGAGCTGAGCTGTAAAGAGCTGAACCTGGAGGCCGGAAGGGCTGAGTCCAGTTCAGATGGTGGCAGCAAAAATCTTGCATCTAGTACTGCTGAAGAAGGGCACAAGCCCAGAGATGTGGTGCCCAACTTGAAGAAGGGAGTTGACACACCCCAGGCGGTTCAAGGGTATGAGGTAGTTCAAGTTATGCACAGGGTCCCTGAGAAGGATTGGGGAACTGGCACAGGGAGTCATATTCCTACTGGGGGGAGGGACACTTTACTGACTCTAGCAGAGAGTGACAGAGAAAAGGGTTCCCCCCTGGTGGACGTCCTGGATATAGAGTGTAGAGACATCCCAGAAGAGTATGGGTTGAGTGTCAGGGACAGACAGATACTGTCTCACCAGTCTCAGGAGGGTGAGGTAGAGTGCTTTTCCAAGGTTGAGTTACTGGGTGGTTGGGTGAAGGGTACTGTAGTTAATACATGTGAGGGGCAGAGTGATGTGATTGCTGGAGAGCATATGTCTGGTCCTTATTTTCCAGAGCTACGCCAACACCAGGTGGAGTGTGAGTTCTCTGACCCCAGGGAACTTACAATGGAGGCAGACTTCTGGGTGAGTACCAGAGAGTCTGAAGAGGCATTTGGGGGTGCTCCTGAAGGGAGTGGTCTAGGTGGTTCCCAACCGAGTGAGGTGGGAAAGGATTGTAGTGTCCCAGGTAGGTCCCAGGTCCTAGAGGGTTCCATGAGGGAACACCAGGAGGGAAGCCTAGCCTGTACCGTAGGGCCACCTTTTGAGGGAAGCCCCGCAGTGTCAGAAGAACTTGGGGGGGTGACTGTAGCCAGCATCCCAACAGTTCTGGTGTCTGGCAGTACCCCTCCTAGTGAGGGGGTGAAGAAGTCCAGACATAGGGTTGAGAGGGGGTTGCAGACCCCAGTGGAGGACCTTGAGAGTCAGGGGTCAGCTCTGAGAGCAGAGCCCCCCAGGAATGACCCAGGTGAAACCGTTTCTGGGTTGGGGGAAACCCAGACTCTGCCGGATGGGCAGAGGTCGGGAGACCTGCGCCAACCAGACTCTTGTGTGGCCCTTGGGGACGGTGTGTCCCTTGTGGGGGGTGAGAGTGCCCCCCAGGAAGTCCTGGCATGCCAGGCAAAGATTCAACCTCAGGGTGGTGACTCTGGGTTGGATACCCAGGTTCAGAGGTTAAACTCTGACCTGGTGGGAGGTAGGTGTGCCTCCCAAGAAGTCCTGCTGTGCCAGGCAATTGTCCAACCTCAGGGTGTTGACTCTGGGTTGGATGACCAGGTTCAGAGGTTAAACTCTGACCTGGTGGGGGGGTAGGTGTGCCCCCAGAAAGTCCTGACGTGCCAGGCAATTGCCCAACCTCAGGGTGGTGACCCTGGGTTGGGGAACCAGGCTCAGAGGTTAAACTCTGACCTGGTGAGAGGTAGGTGTGCCTCCCTGGAAGTCCTGGCCTGCCAGGCAATGGTTCAACCTCAGGGTGGTGACTCTGGGTTGGCTAACCAGGGTCAGAGGATAAACTCTGACCTGTTGGGGGGTAGGTGTGTCCCCCAGAAAGTCCTGGTATGCCAGGCAATGGTTCAACCTCAGGGTGGTGACTCTGGGTTGGATACCCAGGTTCAGAGGTTAACCTCTG
This sequence comes from Pleurodeles waltl, assembly GCF_031143425.1. Lineage (NCBI taxonomy): Eukaryota > Metazoa > Chordata > Amphibia > Caudata > Salamandridae > Pleurodeles > Pleurodeles waltl. The sequence goes on from NC_090438.1 coordinate 355,116,873, forward strand.
ACCTGGTGGGAGGTAGGTGTGCCTCCAAGGAAGTCCTGCTATGCCAGGCAGTTGTCCAACCTCAGGGTGTTGACTCTGGGTTGGATGACCGGGTTCAGAGGTTAAACTCTGACCTGGTGGGGGGTAGGTGTGCCCCCCAGAAAGTCCTGCCATGCCAGGCAATTGTTCAACCTCAGGGTGGTGACCCTGGGTTGGAGAACCAGGTTCAGAGGTTAACCACTGACCTGGTGGGAGGTAGGTGTGCCTCCCAGAAAGTCCTGGTGTGCCAGGCAGTGGCCCAACCTCAGGGTGGTGACCCTAGGTTGGAGAACCAGGTTCAGAGGTTAAACTCTGACCTGGTGGAGGGTCAGTGTGCCCTCCAGGAAGTCCTGGCGTGCCAGGCAATTGTTCAACTTCAGGGTTGTGACTCTGAGTTGGATGGCCAAGTTCAGAGGTTAAACTCTGACCTGGTGGAGGGTCAGTGTGCCCTCCAGGAAGTCCTGGCGTGACAGGCAATTGTTCAACTTCAGGGTGGTGACTCTGAGTTGAATGGTCAGGTGCAGAGGTTAAACTCTGACCTGGTGGGGGGTAGGTGTGCCTCCCAGGAAGTCCTGGTTTGCCAGGCAGTGATCCAGTCTGAGGGTACAGACCCTGGGCTGGAAGACCAGGTTCAGGGTGTCCCCCCGGACCTGGAGGGAGGGGCTACTGATAACAGTGCCCCTACCATGTTGTCTTCTGAGGAGGCCACTCCTAGTTGGAGCGTGCTGGACCCCAGAAGGGAGGGCAGGGGGAGAGAAGCCTCACCCCGGGCCCTAGTCCAACCTGAAGGTACAGACCCCAGGTTGGAGGACCAGTTGCAGGTTAACAGCCCGGCACTGGTGGAGGAATGGTACAGGGCGACTTCTATAAGCACCCTGACCATGTTGGACTCTGGGGGTACCGCTCCAGGAGGGAGGGTACAGAGCCCCAGAGGGGAGGACCAGGTTCAGGCTGTCATCCCTGACCTGGTGGAAGGGAGAGTGGTTAAAGGGTGCCCAGCACCAGGGGCTACCGCCCCCCACTCTCCACAGCCACAGTGGTGGGAGAGCTTTGAGAGGCCTGGGACCTGGCTCTCATCCCTGGCAGCTGTCAGTAACCACTGTGGCTTGCTGTCCGGGTGGACAGAGTTATCCCTGGGGAGGGGACAAGTGTCACACCCCGGGGGTAGAGTGGGCAACACCACTGTGTTGGTCATGGTGATACTATCCTGCTCCTGGGATACATCTGTGAGCAAAGTAAGGTTAGGTGCTGCACAGATGGGATCCGCAGGTAAGGAGTAAGGTTCCCCATGGGTTGGCTTAGTGGGCCCTGAGAGTATGGACAGAGGGATCCAATTGGAGTCAGGAAGGCGAAGAACTGGAGCATGCCCCTGCTGTTGTGGGCCTGGGTCCTTGTTCTGTCGCCTCAAACAGGGAAGTACATCAGGATAGTGATTGTTCTCCCCTGGCTTTAGGCTGGTAGAGGGTCATGTTGGACCTGGCTTTTTGACAGGGACATCCCCAAACTTTTTGCCTCCTTCCTCCTATTTTTTCTGACCTATTGTTGTTGGCTTTTGACCTCTGGGCACTTTACCACTGCTAACCAGTGCTAAAGTGCATATGCTCTCTGTGGAAATTGTACTACTGATTGGTTTATCCATGATTGACTATTTAATTTACTTGTAAGTCCCTGGTAGAGTGCACTACATGTGCCTAGGGCAGGTAGATTAAATGCTACTAGTGGGCCTGCAGCACTGGTTGTGCCACCCACCTCAGTAGCCCTTTAACCTTGTCTCAGGCCTGCCATTGCAAGGCCTGTGTGTGCAGTTTCACTGCCATTTCGACTTGGCATTTAAAGGTACTTGCCAAGCCTAGAACTCCACTTTTTCTATACATAAGTCACCCCTAATGTGTGCCCTAGGTAACCCCTAGAGCAGGGTGCTGTGTGGGTAAAAGGCAGGACATGTACTTGTGTGGTTATATGTCCTGGTAGTGTAAAACTCCTAAATTTGTTTTTACACTACTGTGAGGCCTGCTCCCTTCATAGGCTAACATTGGGGCTGCTCTCATACATTGTTGAAGTGGCAGCTGCTGATCTGAAAGGAGCAGGAAGGTCATATTTAGTATGGCCAGAATGGTAATATAAAATCCTGCTGACTGGTGAAGTCGGATTTAATATTACTATTCTAGAAATGCCACTTTTAGAAAGTGAGCATTTATTTGCACTAAAACCTTGTTGTGCCCTTCAATCCACGTCTGGCTAGGTTTAGTTGACAGCTCCTTGTGCATTCACTCAGGCACACCCCAAACACAGGGTACTCAGCCTCACTTGCATACATCTGCATTTTGAATGGGTATTCCTGGTCTGGGAGGGTGGAGGGCCTGCCCTCACACAAAGGACTGCCACACCCCCTACTGGGACTCTGGCAGACAGGATTGAACTGAAAGGGGGCTTGGTGCATTTCTTAGACACTCTTTGAAGTCACCCCCACTTCAAAGGCACAACTTAGTATAAAACAGGGCCTCTGCCCTACCTCATCAGACACTTGCTGGAGAAGAAACCTGAACCAGAAACTACGTCCTGCCAAGAAGAACTGCCTGGCTGCTCAAAGGACTCACCTGTCTGCTTTTCTACAAAGGACTGCTGCCTTTCTGTTGGCCTGCTGCCGAGCTGAACTGCCTGGCTGCTCAAAGGACTCACCTGTCTGCTTTTCTACAAAGGACTGCTGCCTTGCTGTTGGCCTGCTGTCTTGCTGAACTCTTGTCTGGCTGTAAAAGTGCTCTCCAAGGGCTTGGATAGAGCTTGCCTCCTGTTCCCTGAAGTCTCAGGACCAAAAAGACTTCTCTATCCTCTTGGACGCTCCGTGCGCCGAACTTTTCGACGCACAGCTTGTTCCGCGGCAAGAAAAACGCTGCACACCGACGCTGATCGATGCGACGCCTTCGGGACGACCGAAACTTTGACGCACGGCCTCGCAAGGACAACGCCACCCGACTTCCCGGGAGAAATTGACGCGACGCCTGCCGTGAGATCGAAACTTTGACGCACGGCCTCGCAAGGACAACGCCTCCCGACTTCCCAGGAAAAATCTCCGCGACGCCTGTCGTGAGATCAAAACTTTGACGCACGGCCTCGCAAGGACAACTCCGCCCGACTCCCCAGGAGAAATCGACGCGACGCCTGCCGTGAGAACGAAACTTCGACGCGCAGCCCCGCAGAACGACGCGCAGCCGGAAAACAAGCAGGAAATTCCACGCACAGACCCCGGACATCTGGTATTCCCCGCAAACCACAGAAAGAGACTGTCCGCGCGCCGGAAAACGACGCACGACTCCCCGCGTGGAAAATAACGACGCAAGTCTGTGTGTGCTGAGGAGAAATCGACGCACACACCAGTTTTCCACGTACCTCTTCTCCTGTGGCCCTCTGAGGAGATTTTCCACCAGAAACCAGGTACTTTGTGTTTGAAAGAGACTTTGTTTACTTTCTAAAGACTTAAGACACTTTATATCACTTTTCAGTGATATCTTTACAAATTCATATTGCAACTTTGATCGTTTTGACCTGAAGATACCCAGATAAATATTATATATTTTTCTAAACACTGTGTGGTGTATTTTTGTGGTGTTATGCTATGGTGATGTATGATTTATTGCACAAATGCTTTACACATTGCCTTCTAAGTTAAGCCTGACTGCTCGTGCCAAGCTACCGGAGGGTGAGCACAGGCTGATTTTGGATTGTGTGTGACTTACCCTGACTAGAGTGAGGGTTCTTGCTTGGACAGAGGGCAACCTGACTGCCAACCAAAAACCCCATTTCTAACAGTTTCACATCCATTTCCGTAACAAACTGGAAGGAGGCTGAAAGGACAGAAAATAGTAAAAATGGGATATGTCCCAGTAAAATGCCAAAATTGTGTTAAAAAATGTGGTTTTCTGATTCAAGTCCGCCTGGTCCTGAAAACTGTGAAGATGGTGATTTTAGCTCCGCAAACCCTACGTTGATGCCATTTTCAGGGAAAAAACACAAGCTTTCTTCTGCAGCCCTTTTATCCCATTTAAAAAAAAAAAAAAAACTTTTTACTGTATTTTGGCTAATTTCTTGGCCTCCTTCATGGTAACCCACAAACCATCATATGGATGTTGGAAAAAAAGGAAGCAAGTGTGGCATGGGTAGCTTCTGTGGACAAAAAGGTCTGAGGGCCTAAGTGGGATCTGCCCCAAATGGCCAAAAAAAAGGCCTGGCACCTGAGGGGGAAAAGGCCTGGCAGCGAAGGGGTTAATGATGCAGTTATTATTGAACTTCAGTTATATCAATCACTGTTATTCATCATGGTTAGGGCCCCAGAACATCATTGCTTGAAAAATTTCAGGGTCATAGGTCGTGTGATATCAGTTCCTTTGGTGTCATTCAGGTCAAAAGGTGTGTGATGTAATTTCTGCTGCTCTCGGTATTTTGGTGACTTGACATCCATGCTCAGCTGTGGATCTTGACTCAACTGCAGCTGTAAGAGAATAGGGGACGTGTCAACAGCGCACCGGCTCTAGGCATACTGGGAGCAGAGAGGCTCTGGAGAAGGCCTGTTTTCAACATATGAGCGGTGGAAAGGAGGGTTTAAATGGAGGTTTGATAGTGAATCTGAAAGCGTGAAAGGCATTTTAATTTATTTTTCTTGAGTAGTGGAAAGCTTCTAAATGGGGTGGAGCGGGAGACGAGCAAGGCACAGGAATCTTTTGATTTCTTTTTTTGGATGGATGGCTAGGGAGTGGGGTGGCATGTGGCAGCACACGAGGTACAGGCAGGGAGGCGCATGAGGGAACGGAGGTCATGTTTTTGCATCTCAAAATTCCATTCCATGTGCCATCATTGACATTTCAGGCTTTGATCTTGCTGTCTGTTTGATATCAATTGGAACATCTCTGCATAAAATAATCCCATCGTAGACAGCCGTCCATCTAAATCTCTGCATTCTTAATTATTAAATGTATTATTCTTTTAATCTCATTCTCTTGTATTGTTCTATTTATAGGAACCAGTGCTGCATATTAGGAAAAGTACCACTGTAATATCACAACACAAATACAGTAAAACGGGAAGACTGCTTCACTTTGAACTAGCTTGTTAGTAAGTACACCAGTGAATGGATGGAATGCACCAAAAGAATACATAGCCATTTAAAAAGCCTACACCTATGGAAATAGGCTATGTGTTTGATTAAATACTTAATCGTACTAGAAGCGTGCTTTACCCTGGGATGAGGCTAGTAATAAATTACCTCGTTAGACAATAATCATTGAGCAGTGCTGACACACCACACGTACATGACAGGATGATGGAGTGCATCTTGTTGCAGTATGCGCTGCCGCTGGACTAAATATCTGTCAAGTATCCTGTTTTACAGTAAAAGAATCTCCCTGGAGCAATGAGCCCTGCTAATGCAATGCGCACCTCTGTGTTGCATGTGGACTTGGCCGCCAAAACAGGCACAGGCTTCTTTACTATTTAGTGTGTTTTCAATAATATCAAAGGAACAAGGAATATTACATTCATTTTGAGCTTATATAGTAAACCTTGTTGCTGAATGCACACGAGAAAGATAACACGTGTTTAGTTTGTGCATGGTTTGTGCGAATCATTCTAAGATCAAAAGCTAGTTTTCAATGAAAAAAATGATAATAGTCAACGAAATGATTTTTGTAAAAACAAGGGTCAGGATGTTTTCTAAAATGTTGAGAAGAAATAACAATATAAACACAATAGCAAAGAAATCTGCACAGCCTCGCTGATCCAATGCATACAAGTAATGATGAATGATGTGTATTAATATGGACATTTTTGCTAATTGTATGCACCTAAAAATCTAAATTCTCTAGGTAGGCCTGTATGACATTTATTGCATAAATTAAAAAAATACAAACATTATTAAGGGTTTAAAACAAATCTGCAATACATTCAGTTAGAATAAAGTATTTGCTGTTGAAAAAAAAAAGTGAAATGTTTAACTACAACCATCCAGCACAATTTGGTTTTTGGCACATTTACAGGAACTACAGTGGCAGCTTTTTCACTCAACATATAGCAATGACTATTGGGCCTATGGTCATCCCTAAATTTGGCACACAGTAGTCCAGCAGGGTACTGGAGGTAATGCCCTCTAGCACCTTAAAGGACAGTGCTCTGTCTGGCATACTCTAAATCAGCACCAGAGTTTCTACTTTTCACACCCTCTTCAAAATGCAACATTCTTTTTCAGCAATGCATCTACAATTTGACTATTCTAGATTACACACCAGAAATTGTTCATTGTGCAAAATCTCCCTGCTTCGTACTAGACATATACCTCAACTTAAAGGTACACGTAAATACTCTAGACTCAGGAGTCACTACCTTTTAAAATTATTATGATGAATCAAGAAGAAAATTTCAAACTTGTGCCAAAGGCCAAGATTCACTAATTTTTGGTGCAGGGCAGTGCAGCAAGTCATCTTCCACTGCATCACTAAAAGTGATGTAACAGCAGTGCAAGCCTTTCATAAATATGACCCCAAGTCTCTAGTGCTCCCAGGACTTGACTATGGCAATTCTTCCTAAGGGGAACACCAAATTCCACCTAACTCTTCCCAAGACAATACTATATACAGCAGCTATACTTGCGTCAGGAGCGTGAAAATTCTGCCACATCACCCACCTTTTGATTTCACTCACTGGCTCCCAATTGAAACTTGAAGCCTTTTTAAACTAGCCTGCTTTACTTATAAACTGGTTCAGCCTGGAAACCGAGCTACCTGACACAGAAACTAATCATCCCAGGTGGCCAGTACACCATGCAACTTGTTGCTTGGAATATCAGCTTTCAAGAAAGACATTTGAAACTTCATTCCCCCTCAATCAGAAGATTGCTGAGTCTCCTTTGTTTCAAGAAGAAAATCAGGGAAATACTGTTTCATTCCATATAATCCACTAAAAAGTCAGGTTCTATTTCGCCCTTACTAATACATTTCTGGTTCTCAGTTGTTCGAGAACACCATAGTCCTACTAATATCCCTCTTACAATGTCATGCGAAATAGGCCTCTAGTGATCTATGTTGTGTATAATCTGATTGTCCATTTTGAACTTTGTAATTACTGGTGTTTTTGTAAAGCACTCTGTCATCTATGTTCAGGTCTGGTTAGTGCTACATAACGCTTTAAAAAATATATTAAAAGAAAGGATACCTACATTGTCTTGACCTAAAGGGGAATCTTCATTTGTTGGTTATGTAATATCTTCAGCAAAAGTCTGCATACCATTACCTATATAGACCCTGTTAGAAATGGGGTCTTTGGTTGGCAGTCAGGTTACCCTCGTCCAAGCAAGGACCCTCACTCTAGTCAGGGTAAGTCACACACAATCCAAATTATCCTGTGCCCGCCCTCTGGTAGCTTGGCACTGAGCAGGCAGGCTTAACTTAGAAGGCAATGTGTAAAGCATTTGTGCAATAAATCATGCAATAACTCAGTGTAGCACCACAAAAATACACCACACAGTGTTTAGAAAAATACATAATATTTATTTAGTAAAATGCAAGTCAAAACGATTAAGATGCAATAGGAATATGTAGAGATATCACTGTAAAAAGGATATAAAGTGTTTTTAGCCTCTTAAAAGCAACAGATGTCTTTTGCAAGCACAAAGTACCTGATTTGGGTGCAAAATCTCCTCAAGGAACCGCAGAGGAGGAGATGCGTGGAAAACAGGGAGGTGTGTGTTGATTTCTCGGGCCGCAAACATCGATGCGTTGTTTATTTTCCACGCAGGGAAGGCTTTGTGTTGATATCCGGCGCTCGGTCTTGGATCCCCTTTGGGTTCCAGGTTTTATGGATGCCCCGGGGACGATGCGTTGAAATCCGGCGCTAGCAGGACGAAGTCACAGGGGCTGTGTCAATCCGGTGGGCGTTCCGTGGAAAATTCTTCCACATGGCAGGTGCTGCGTCAATTCGTCTTAGGAAGTTGGGCTGCGTCGTTCCAGCTCAGCTGTGCATCGATCCAGTGGGCAGGTGTCGAATTTCCGGTTGCAATGCTGGTGCTGCATCGATCTTCTCCTTGTGAAGTCGGGCTGAGTCGTTCCGGTTCAGCGTGCAGTGAATTTTTCACTGTGATGCAGGCTGTGTGTCGTTTTTTGCCGGCTGTGCGTCGATTTCCGCCGCACAGGGAGTTCTTCTTGCAGGAATGAAGTCTTTTTGGTCCTGAGACTTTCAGGGAGCAGGAGGCAAGCTCTATCCAAGCCCTTGGAGAGTACTTCTCAGCACAGCCAGAGAGCAGCAAGGCAGCAGGGCAACAGCAAGGCATCAGTCCTTCCCAGAAAACAGTCTGGTGAGTCCTTTGGGCTGCCAGGCAGTCCTTCTTGGCAGGTTGCAGGATCTGGTTCAGGGTTTCTTCTCCAGGAAGTGTCTGTACCTTGAGTGTCTTGTCAAAAAGTGTCTAGGTTGGTAGGTTCAGAGACCCTGCTTAAAAACCCAAATGTACCTTTGAAGTGAAGAAGACTTCAAAGAGAGGCTTAGAAGTACACAAGGTCCCCTTTCAGTTCCATCCTGTCTGCCAGGGTCCCAGTAGGGGGTGTGGCAGGTTGCAGGATCTGGTTCAGGGTTTCTTCTCCAGGAAGTGTCTGTACCTTGAGTGTCTTGTCTAGAAGTGTCTAGGTTGGTAGGTTCAGAGACCCTGCTTAAAAACCCAAATGTACCTTTGAAGTGAAGAAGACTTCAAAGAGAGGCTTAGAAGTACACAAGGTCCCCTTTCAGTTCCATCCTGTCTGCCAGGGTCCCAGTAGGGGGTGTGGCAGTCCTTTGTGTGAGGGCAGGCTATTGTCCTTTGACATGTAAGTGTCAGTTCCTCCACCCTCCCAGCCCAGGAAGACCCAGACAATGTGAAGATGTGAGCAAGTGTGACTGAGCATCCTGTGTTTGGGGTTTGTCTGAGTGAATGCACAAGGGAGCTGTCAATTAAACCTAGCCAGATGTGAATTGGAAGGCACAGAAGGATATAGTGTAGAGACATGCTCACTTTCTAAAAATAGCATTTCTAATATAGTAATATAAAATCCATGTGTACCTTTAAGCAGGATTTTGTATCACTATTCTGGCCATACTAAATATGACCTGGCTACTCCTTTCAGATCAGGATCTACCAGTCAAGCAATATATGAGGGTAGCCTTAAACCTATGAAAGGAGCAGGCCTTACAGCAGTGTAAAATGAATTTAGGAGTCTTAACTACCAGGACATATAGAACACACAAGTTCATGTCCTGCCTTTTACATACATAGCACCCTGCCCTATTGGCTACCCAGGGCCTACCTTGGTGGTGATTTATATGTAGAGAAAGGGGAGTTTAAGACTTGGCAAGTACTTTTAAATACTGAGTCGAAATGGCAGTGAAACTGCACACACAGGCACTGAAGTGGCAGGCCTGAGACAGGGTTGGGGGGTACCTATGCGGGTGGCACAACCAGTGCTGCAGCCCACTAGTAACATTTAATTTACAAGCCCTGGGCACATGTAGTGCAGTTGACTAGGGACTTCCAAGTAAATTAAATAGGCCAATTGGGTGAGAGCCAAGGTCACCATGTTTCAAGGAGAGAGCGTATGCACTTTAGTACTGATTAGCAGTGGTAAAGTGCGCAGAGACCTAAAACCGGCAAAAATGAAGCTTACAACCAGGGAAATCATCCATACATCTTAGTGTGAGCACGTCTACTTACAAACGTAGAACTACCATGTGTGGATGTAAAATTTCTACTTTCATGCAGAAGACCCATGGTCATTAGCGCTATTATTTACTTTGAAAGACAAAATATAATATTATACACCAGGACATTGAGCTTCCATAGTCACAGCAGTATTTTCTAATAATTAGATATCAACACCACTGTGAGCTAGTGAAATGCCATTCTTCAACAGGCTAAACTGGTGCATGAAAAGCGTGAAAAGGCTGTTTCATCTGTAAACAAGAGTCCTGGGTGGGTTGGAGGAAACTCCACAGGAGCTCCTTGGTTCCCCATATATAACAGATACAAAATTACCCTCAAGATCAGTGTAAAATAATGATGGTAGTCACCTGAACTGACAGAATTTCCCAGTCTAGAAGAAGACCTGGGTGATATATACCCCCTCTTGTCCTAAGGAGCTCCACTGCTTCAAGGAAATAGGTTGGATATCTTAGCAAGAAGTGAATGAGCGGTTGCAGCTAGAGAGTTTTGTGGTTTAACAAAATAAAGGTTTTAACTGAAAACCAGAGACTTTATTCTAACCAATACCAGAAGCATAAATGACAAAAGAATTCACATGCCACCAAAAAACATTAGTGAAAGTACAAAACCTGGTACTGATTAGGATGGTCAGTCTGCCACACTGTTTTTTGACAGTATTCAGTCAGGCATGTCCAGCAACCATAGACAAATCCACTAGAGCAGGACCCAAGCAAAGTATATCGTAGCTTGGTCATATTCATGAAAGTGAATTAATTATTTTAGAATTTGGTCAATATCTGGAACAAAATGTGAAAATAGTGGCACTGGGTAGAAATCTCTTTTTCAGACCCCATAAATATCTTCACCAATTAGCACCTGAAAAAACTTTGTTTTGTGTGGTAGTGTGGCAGGAACTTTCTTCCAGAGTGTTGGACTGGGCACTTTTTGCAGGGTTATTCCCAAATATTTTGCCTTCTTCCTCTTATTTTTTCTGACCTGTTTTTGTTGGCTTCAGGTTTCTGTGCACTTTAGCACTGCTAACCAGTGCAAAAGTACATATGCTCTCTGTCTAAAATGTATTGGTGATTGGTTTCTCCATGATTGGCATATTTGCTTTCCTAGTAGGTCCCTAGTACAGTGAACAGTGTGTGTCCAGGGTCTGGAAATCAAATGCTACTAGTGGGTCTGCAGCACTGATTGTGCCTCCAATATTAGTAGCCCTGTAGATATGGCTTAGGCGTCTCATTGCAGTGTCTCTATGTGCAGTGTTTTACTGCCATGTTGACCTGGCGAGTGCACCCACTGGCCAGGATCAAACCTTCCCTCTTATTACCTATGTCACCCCTTAGGTAGGCTTAAGGCAGCCCCATGGGCAGGCTGTAATATAGACCACTAATTACATTTTTCACCATTGCAAGACCTATGTCTCCCTTTGGGTAACATGGGGATTGCTTGAATTATTTTTTAAGTGTAATTTTATATTGAGAGCAGATAGATATATGGAGTTTGGGGAAGTTGTTTTTTGAATTGTAATTTTGAAAGTGCCAGTTTTAGAAAGTGATCATTTTCTTTCTTAACCATTCTGTGCTTCTGCCTGTCTGCTGAATACACCTCTGGGTCAGGAAGACAGTTGGGCTGCTTGTGCATTCGCTCTAGACAGTCACACAAAGGGAGCTGAGGAGTGCCCTGCATATCCTGATGACCCATTACCAGTCTGATGGGTCTTCCTGAGTTAGAGTGGTGGGAGGAGCTGACACTTGCACCTGCATAGGGATGTTCCTGTCCTCACACAATGCAATCTCCAACCCCCTGGAGTGTGTCTGGGGCAAAGGTAGGGTAGGGTAGGGCTGGGTCTTGTGCACTAAAAGACTTCTCTTTGAAGTTTGCCTACTTGAAAAGACAGAAAGGGGTAGAAGTACTGGATCTCTGGCATCACATAGTTAGAACAATTATCAACTGAGGACATTCTGCCAGGAAGAAGAGCTGGATGCTGTAGGAGGGAATGCTTCTCTGCCTGTTGCTTTGTGGTGTTGGCCTGCTGCTTGCTGCTTCTGTCCTGGGAGTGAAAGGACTGGACTGTTCTTTCTACATCCTGCATCAAAGGTTCTCCAAGGGCTTGAACTGAGTTTAACTCATGTTAAGAAATTTCAGGGCATTCAAAGATTTCATCTGCCAGCATCTGAGATTTCTGACTTGCCAAGTGTTGCCAAATCCAGTTCCTGGGCCTTTGGGAGTGAGTTCTGGTGCATCCAGGAAGAAACTGGTACATCAACTTCCAGAGCAACTGTGGAACTGGCATCGCTCCCTGAACAAGTGCTGCTGCCTGCACTGGAGCCACGGTCCCTGCTGAATGCAACAACCGAGACCTACAATGCAGGACCCAACGCCTTCGAAGTCCTGCCACACCGTGAGTTCAGAGTGCCGTGCCATATATGTCCCTGACTCCAACTCCATAGCAGCACCTGTGGCCCCATGGTGTAATTGCGACGCCGCAAAGTCGATGCCTCCCATCATGACCTACTGCTTTCATTGAACCCACCTTGCCATAAGGGACTGACACCTCACAGCCAAAGCCGCATCACCTCCCCTGCAACCGTAAGGAATCAACGCCTCCCCTCCCCTGCCTAGCAGTAAGTAACCGATGCCTCACCTCCCCGGAGGCAGTAAGGAACCAACACCTCCCCGACACCCTGCAACATCTTTATTTCCTCATCATCTTCCAGGGTACTGTAACCGGGGTCTATATGACTCCATAGCCTGCCTGCCCTCCCTCACAGTTGGCGCTGGAGTGTTGGAAGCGACTCCATCAAACTGTTGGAGCTATTTTGCTTCTAAGCGCTATACCACATTTAATCATTGATAACTTGTATCTTTACTTGTATATGTTGGATTTTTAGTGTTTTGGTATTGTGTTACTCAGATAAATATTGCCTATTTTTCTAAATTGGTGGGGAGTCCTTGTGTAGCGTTTTTACTGTGTTACTCTGTGTGTGTGTACAAATACTTTACACATTATCTCTGAGATAAGTCAGACTACTCGTGCGAAGCTACCAAGGGTGTGAGGAGGGTTTATCTTACCCGTGTGACTCCCTTACCCAGACTATAGTGAGAGTCCCTAGTTGAACAGGGTGCAAACCACTGCCAACTAAAGACTCCCTTTCTAACACAGAGCCTTTACAAGGATTGATAATGTTACTTTATGCATATGATGTAGATGCCAACCTATTGACAACCACAGGGTCTGAAACTGCTGCATGATGGCACTGCCAGGTGCACAGGAATAAACAAGGTTGTACTAGCTCTGTTTTTCTTTATAGATTTTTTTCACTGCTCCTTCCATAGTCCTGTACTGTGGTGAGGAGCAGCCCTACTTAGAAAATCCAGTCTTGACTCAGAGGAATAAGGAATATTCTTTGGTAAGATGAAGATGAAGGTAACAGAATTCAATGGTGAAGACTGATTTATGTTTTGTGAACACAACCTAGTGCCTTATGCAGGAGAATTTAAAATTCAGGGTACATGTGATTTTACAAGCTAGCAGCACTCATGTTTACTCTAATGAGCATGGGTGGTTGCCATGGTTCTTGGATGTGGAACATGAGTTTGGATGAATTCACATCCTGCTCGAGGGGATTTGCCTTAGCATGTATTCCATTAGACAGATTTTTTCAGGAAACCATCTGATAGGTCTAAGTTATATTAGTACATGCTGTTACCATAAAAAAAAAAGATGCTTCAACAAATGATGCTGTTTCCAAGAGAAGGTTTTTCCTTCAGCTGAAACATTGCTAGACAGGTTGTCAGTGATTATCTAAATCTCACACATATACTGATGATTTAGCTATATCAGTAGTTCACCCTTTAGCCTACAGGATTAAGCTAGCTGGAACACTTTTAATATATGCAGTTCAGAGCTTCTTGAATACTCAAAAAACAAACTAAATAGGAAGTATTTTTAATGCTACTTATCAGCAGAGTGATTGTATTTTGTATATGGGTATGTTTTACAATTATTATTATTAGTCCACTGCTTTTTTTTAAATACCATTGTCTGCAATAGCATTTTTTAAAAAACATGGTGGTCTTATGAACTCATATCAAACATGCCTTAAAATCAATAGGTGTTAATGTTAAGAATTTTCAGGCAAAGCACACTCAGGGGCATAGTTTGGTTGGTAAAATTGGGGTGGGGGGATTAGCTGCAGAATTTCCATCAATCATGCTGGGTTATCTTGTAAAACATACAGTATATGACAAGAAGGGGGAGGGGCTTAAGGGGCAGTAGAAAGAGTCAAGGTCTGATTATTAGGTGTACTTAAAACACAATAGTTTTCAATTTAGTGAACATTTTAAGGTCTTCAAAACAGACAAGAGAGAGTGTACGTGTGCGCGTTTTTTTTGCCAGTGTGTGCATGTAAAATCATAGGTGAAAACCGACAGACACTTAGGGGCAGATTTACAAAACTGTCACCCAGCGCAGCAATGAAAAATGCTGCAAAGCGTGACAGGGAAGGAGCAGGAGAGCGCCATAGCAACAAAGATATGGCACTCTCCTCCCCTCTCTCTACAGCCAGTGATGATTTTAGCTGCCGTGCACTACGCATACACCTTTGCGCCATAGTGTAAGGGTGTGTGCGTGAGTGTAACATAGGTTTGTACTGGAAGTGTACCCTTAGACACACTTTCAAACTTTTCCTACTTTGTATGCATGCTGCACAGTGTAGCACGCATGCCAAGCGAAAAAGAAAGGAGAAATAAAAACATTTCTTCTTTTAACATCTGCTTTCAAATGCGTTAACTTTTGGCGCAAAACCCTGTCTACTATTGTTTATAGAAACGGTTTTGTATCAAAAGACATGGGTGGTTGCATGTAGTTTCTCCTCATGATAATTTGATATGTTTTTATTCTTTTGCTTTTAAGTTATTTTGTTTTTTCAATGTCCTGCATTATGAACAAAATGTGTTTCTTATGTAACAATGTCAATGTGCTTCAATTAACTGCACATTACATTAATGTAATGGAACGTTTCTACAACAGTAAAACTAACACAAACAGATGTCATAAAATGGATAAAGTGAACCATCAAATGCCCTTTCTTGGCACTGACATCTTAACCAATTCCAAATCCAGCAATTCCCATTGTTTCTCCAAGGCCCATACAGACTTCTGTATATATGAATGCAGCTTCTCTTGAACTGTAAATAACTTTAAAATAGATGTAAGCACAGATTTAAACATTAAATGGCTCTCATGTTTTTATCATTCTTTAAATTCCCATGACAATTCTCTGATTGTTTAGCCTCTGGCAGCTTGGCCAGGTTGCCTTGATGAGGTGTGAAGTGGCCTGGGCTAAAAACAAAGAATGTGCCTAGGGGAGGAGATCTGCCTCAACAGATGGATTAAACAGAATGAGAGGGAGAGCAATCTAACCGGACTTCAAAGGAGGGAAGAACATTTGGAGCAGCTCAGGACCTCCCCTATTTTTTGCCAACCCTGACAATCAGGCGCCCTATTGATTAGATTAGGAGGGGGCAGGAGAGGCGTGTGTTAAGGATTTTTAGAGATTTAGGGTTAATGGCAACCTTATTGGTATGATTGTATGTATAATGACAACCCAGGATCTATTTGTGAAGGAATATGAAGATATTAATTCCTGATACGTTGGGGAGTAGATGTGTGATATAATTTTAAGTGTGTTTGTGTTTTAAATGTTAATCTTGGTGTGCTTTTTTTAATTGTGAGTTGCATAGTAAAAAGTATATTTACTTCTGTGTAGATCATGTATTTTACCTAAACAAATTGCAATTACAAAAATAGTTGACATTAAAAAGTGATCAAATGTGTGAGTATACAAAGATGTTCTACTGTTTCCACCCTTCGTGGTGGCTTGTTTATTGCTTCTCAGAAGTGGTTGTAAGCAAGGGCATACTTACAGTGCTGTGGAATATGTCATCAATTCATCATGTATTACAAATGGAGAGCTCTTATTTCCAGCCCCTGTCACCTGGCACATTTGCCGATATGAAAATGTTCACAATCAATATTTGAATGTAAGGACTGTGACAGGAGGCAACGGATCTGTTTTATAATATAATTCCAGTTGTGGAGAGCCAAATTGAATTTCTTTCTGGGCTATAATTGAATGTCCCCATGTATTTGTGTTATTCATTTAGTGACACGCCTGCCCAAGGTGATGCAAAGCAAATAAAACATGTTCACTAGTAAATGGGAGGGAAGCGAGCTATGCAGCATTACACGTAGTCCTTAGTAATCACTGTCTGCTCTGAACTCCCAATTCATAAATATGTTTGGCAAGTCTTGGCTCCTTTTAAAGTTCCTGAGGTGCAAATTTACAAATGACCAACAATTCAAACATTAGGATTTTTGGACATGGGCATTTTTATTGAGCTTATGCCAATAGTGTGTGAGTCTTAAGAAGTCTTAAGAATCTTGAGGCCCTTGGTATATTGAATGCACTGTGTATGGAGGTGCATAAGTTATAACAATTAGAAGGTACTGAGTAAATTATAAATTGAAGGCATATGTTTAGAAATTTACATTTTTGTATACTTTAACTTTTGTTTGTAGCTAAAGAATAAATAAAGTTTCATAAATGTAAAGGTGGTGCCTCAATAATTTTTTTTAGGTCTAACTATAATTGAAGAATTTCTGATGTTTGTGTATATTACGTTGGTTTGTTTGGAAAGAATGCATATTTTTCCCTATTTATAACAAAGGTTTAGCCTTTGTTTTTTTCTGTTGGATTTCAATTTACTTTTATTTTAAACCATTTTTTTAAAATCATAGACTGTACTTTTCCCCAAAGGGCTGAACTCCCTGCCATCATGTCAGACTTTTATGCCTTTGCTAACATTCCCCATGTGACAGGTGCCATCGATGGCACCCACATAGCTCTCATCCCCCCAAGAGTGAATGAACAGGTGTCCAGGAACAGGAAGAACTTCCACTCGATGAACATACTATTGATTGGTGTGTACTGCTGACCAGTACATTTCACATGTGAATGCCATGTTTCCAGGATCAGTTCATGATTCCTTTGTCCTGAGGAACAGCAGTGTGCCACACATGATGGAACAACTACAAGGGGACAGAGGATGGCTCACAGGTGAGTGTGTATGACACTGGATCAGTACATAGCTGACAGCCAGGCTGTCTGCAAGTAATTGCAGTTTGTTACAGTCCTGTTTCAACCACTTTTGCAGGTTATTCTGGCTACCCCAACATGCGATGGCTCCTGACACCTGTGAGAAATCCCAGCACAGATGCAGAGAGGAATTATAATGAGGCCCATTGACTTACTAGGAGGGTGATTGAGCACACTATAGGTCTCCTGAAGGCTAGATTCCGTGTCCTCTATCTCTCTGGGGGATCCCTGTGCTACGGCCCTGAGAAGGTGTGTAGAATAGTGGTGGCCTGCTGCATGCTGCACAACGTGGCTGTGAGGAGAGCTATCCCCCTACTAGAGGAGGAGGGTGGTGTTCATCCAGACCTGCTTCCTCTGAGAGGGGATGAGTGTGATGGGGAGGATGAAGAGGGGGAAGATGTCCACTCCAGGAACCAGCTGATTCAACTATACTTCCAGTGACTATGAGGAACTGTTTACTGATGATGTTGTCTGCACTGCGTGATGTCTGTCTGACTTATTTTTGGGGGATATGGGGTCTGTAGTCATTTACACTGTTACCTGAAGAATTAGGTGGCATGTGCCATGGAAACATACATGCTGTACATTTTGGTTTACTCCAGATAATGGTATGTATGGTAACATTCCTGCAATAAAAGTCTGATTATGGAACTGACTAGCAAATGCATTCACATTTACAATTGATTCAACATAATGACAGGGGGCACACGAATAGGTGTACTTGTGTTTTATTTGGTGTCATAAATGCATTGGTGCACTGTACAGTGATAGGGAGTGTGCTAATGGTGGATGTCCATACTAGGTATAGGGGCTCAGCAATTGGTGGTTGTGGTATAGGTCCATATGTCCCTTGCAAGTTGTTCAGTTGCTTTTGGCGGGTGAGGATGGTAGCACAGTGGCACACTTGGGAGACAGTTCATGTCAGAGTCACTTCATAGCGGGGGCTTTATTCTTGGCAGGTGTTCCTGTGCCATCTCTGGGCCTGAGGGATCATTTAAGTGTCTGGTGCTGTGCTGCACGGGTAGGAGTGCTGGCCTCCTGTGTGTCCTCTGCCAGTGCCACCAGGGCTGGTCTGTATTCTGGGCCGTAGTAGGAGCTTCCAGGTTTGGGGGGTCTCAGGCTGGGTTAGGTAGTGGTGCTGAAGCACCCCTGCAATAGTGGCCATGGTGGCATTAAGTTGTTTCCACTGCTCCAGGGTCTCTTGATGTTGGGCTATCTGAAGCCTTTTACTCTGTTCCAGGGTGGCAAGGATCTGGCCCATCCTGTCTTGTGTATGGTGGTATGCTCCCAGGACCTCAGAGATCACCTCCTGGGCTGAGACATCCATCCTTTGGCCTCCCCCCTGGGCCACTGATGCCCTCTCACTGGGCCTCACCCCCTGTGCCTGTGTCCCCTGCACTGGTCTGGCAGTCCCACATTCCACTGGGGCCATCATCATCCTGCCTGTTAGTAAGTGGAGACTCTGGCCTCTGTACTTGTGGTCTGCCAGTCTGTGGCATGGTGACACTGGTGTGGGGTCATTTGGCCGGAGCGGTTGTTGGTGGTTGGGTGGTAGGTGTGTCAGTGGTGTCCTGGGTGGGGCTGCCGGAAGGTGACAGTCCAGGACTGTGTGGAGGGCCAGGGTATTCCTCACTTTCCACACTTCCCTCTCCAGTGCCCTGAGTGGGGCCACTGTCTCCATGTGTGGCACTGGCACTCCATGGCCTTTCCGTCAGGGTGGCATGGGTGGTGGTGCCTGTGTGGGGAATGGACATGTATGTTACATGTTCTAATTCGAATTAGGATGCACAGCTCTGCCCTGTTTTGTGATGTTTATTCCCCTGTTGGGCCATGCAGGGACCTATTGTGGGGTTGCCATTACATTTTGCATGGGATGTGGAGGTGCATTGTGGGTGGTGTAGTGCCATTGTGATTCATTGCAGGGGTAGGTGGCTGTGCACAGGGGGAGGGATGTGGGCCTGTTGGTGGGTTTATGGGCATGCAGGGTGGCTGGATGTGGATGTTGTGACCTGGGCGGGGATGTGGTCCTGGTGGTAGTTGGAGAGGTGGAATGGTATATGCATTACAGGTGTGGTGGATATGAAGTACTTGTAGATGACTTACCCGAGTCCAGTCCTCCAGTGAGTCCAGTAAGGCCCTCAGGGTGCAGGATGGGCAGTACCTTTTCCTCCCAGTCGATGTATTCGGTGGGTGTAGGTGGGGGTCCTCCCCCAGTCTTCTGGACCGCAATGTTGTGCCGGGATGCCATTGACCTCACCTTCCCACACAGGTTGTTCTATCTCTTGTGTATTTCATCCCTCGTGCGTGGATAGTTTCCCACTGCGTTGACCTTGTTTACTATGGTCTGCCATAACTCCATCTTCCTGGCGATAGGTGTGTGCTGGACTTGTGCCCGAAGATTTGTGGCTAGACCTTCAGTATTTCAACCACCATTGTTCTTAGCTCTATATCTGTGAAGCATGGGTGCTTAGGGGGTGCCATGGTATGTGTTGTAGGTGGTGTGTTGTATGAATATTGGTGAGGGTGCTGTTGTGTGGTTGGGTGTGTGACTTGTGTGATGTTGTGTTCCGTGTATGCATGTTGTGTTGTCAATCTCAGTTGTCCTATTGGCGATGCAAAGGATTGTGGGGTGTGTATGTGAGAAGTTTATAGTGTTGTGGATGTGTGGGTTTCAAACTTGCCAATGTGTGCATTTCTTGGTGTTGGGTACACTTGCTGGCTGTGGCGGTCTGTACTGCCAATGGTCGTTTGACATCCACTATCCACTGCAGTGATTTGTTCATCATTATTTGGAGGGTGGGGGATTTGTCTGCTTGGCTGTGGCGGGGTGGGGTGTGTATCCTTTCTGCCATCGAGAGCCCTGACAGTGGCTGGAGGTAGCATCATTTTTGAGGTTTCTGTTTTTAGCATCATTATATGGCGGGTTTCTGTCACCGCCAATGGCGGTCTTCTGTTTACCGTCACCACGGCAGTCGACGGTGTTTACTGCCATGTTCATAATGACCACCTGAATTCTGAATAGAGAAAGTCCACTTTCTGGAAATTGCACACTAACTTGTTTCAATAGCTTTAGCTCTCTGAACTCCTTTACACAGTGGGCTCTCTGGACTTGAATTATGTCAGACTGAAATCCACATACCAGTAATTCTTGACACATTGTTCTATAAGAACGATAGAGGACTTATTAGTGGGCACTATATATGTATACACATATGTACAGAGAACTAATTGTAAAATGATTCTTGAAAGTTTCAGAAATGCCAGTCTTACATTTTGATTTATAGTTGCTCTCATGTAGTACTTGTGGCGAAGCCTGTACGTGTACAATATTGTGACTAACTATGTCATCTTTGTATGCTGAGAACTGTTGGTAAACTACTATTCTTGTTTCCAGTGTACTACATCCACACCTACACAAAAGGTCCAGGGAGTGCAGAACTACTTACGCAGTGTTGGAAAGCATCAGAGCAGGACCAGTGAGGCAAGTCTAACTTTTGTTTTATTTTGTTCCAGCCCTACCTCCCCTCAAGAGCAGTGTATGATTTGAAAATGTAGGGTTCCTTTGTTGTAGCCTGCCCTCTGGGGGGATAACAGGTTCCTCATTGCCTCTGTGGTCAGAACCGGGCAAGTGTGTGACAATGGGCAAGGAGTTGAGGCTCAGAGGGATGCAGGAGCCAGTATGACTATGGTAAAGAGTCAGTTGGTGGATCCAGGGCAGATAATACACAGTACATTCCACAAGGTTGTAGTAGCAGACAACTGGGATGGTCACTAAGATGTGGCTCCTGTTCCATTTGAGTTGGGGGGTGGTCATTTAAAAGTTGCTGTGAGCCCTGCCATGCCTGTGAACTGTTTGTTAGGGAACTATCTTGAGCACACTACCTGAAAGAAAGTGAAGCTCAGGACACACATGGTAATGTTAAGGGTACCTGAGTGGACTTGTGCAACCACCAGTTCCATGGCTGCCCAGGCAGGGAGTCAAGGAAGTCTGGAGCCTGGGGAAAATGGCCCAGAGAGCTGCCAAGAGAAGGAAGAGCAAGGGGTGTGAGAAACAAACCCCTAAATGTCTCCCAGATGATGTGGCTGGGGTGCCAGAGGAGGTTGCCACGAAGCCCACTGGAGAGGACATTGTCTCCCTTGATGACCTTCCTGAACTTGCTGGATGGCTAGTAGAAGGAGGGCCCACCAGTGTTGAGTTCTGTAAGGCACAGAAGGAATGCCCAACCCTGGAGGGTATGAGGCAAAAGGATGGCCTCCTTTACAGTGAGCCTAACTCACCTGTTCATGGGGAAACAAGGGCCCTGTTGCCCCCCTAATGCTACAGGGCCTTCTTATTGAAGCCGCCTCATTAAATACCCCTGTCAGGACATCTAGGGCAGGAAATGACCTTTGCAGGCTTGTCCTCCCGTTATACTGGCACCGGAAGACGTTTTCTTTAGATACTTTCCGTAGGACTTGCTTGATCTGCCAGGCCAATGGGAAGACATGGCAGAATCTGAGAGCTTCCTTGAATCCCTTAGCTGTCATTGACACCCCCTTATGAATGGTGGGCATCGTAGGGCCCATGGATCCCCAGAAAATCTCTAGCAATTGGTTTATCCTGATTTTGGAAGAACATGCCATAAGATACCCAGAGGCCATACCTCTGAAGACTGCAACTGCAGTGGCTAGGGCCCTGATGGGGATTTTTACCAGCATTGTTTCCCAAAAGAAGTGGTGTCTGACAAAGGCACCGACTTTTACGTTTACTTGTATGCAGTCTGTGTGGAAGGTGTGTGGGGTTACTTACAAGTTCTCCACACCCTACTATCCATAAACCAATTGACTTATTTGGAGATTTAACCAGATCCTCAAGGGCATGATCAAGGGCCTGCTTTAACCCCAGAGGGGAGTAACCATACATGCATACTCTTTCCTTTTGTGAGGTGCCACAGAAGGGGATTGTACCTAGCCCTGTTGAGCTTCTGTAAGGACACCCTGTAAGGAGACATCTCAGTCTTATTAGAGGGAGTGGGAGTAGCTCTAAGGAAACCCTCCCAGGATGTGGTTAGCTACATGCTAGCACTCTGGAGTGAGATGGCACATTTTTGTAAGAAGGCTTCTGAAAGCCCGGATCTAGCCAGTAGATATTGAAGCAGTGGTTTGACAAGACAGCTACTCCTGTGGATTTCCAACCTCAGCAGAACATGTGTGTGAACGTCTGAGGATCCCAAGGTCCTTCAAGACCATTGGAGAGAGCCCTATGTGATTGTTGAGAGGAAAGGTGAGAATACCTACTTGGTGGACCTCAAGACCCCCACACACCAGAAAAGGGTTCTCCACATCAACCGTTTCAAACACCACTGTGAGAGGTCTGAGGTCACCATGTTGACAGTGACAGATTGTCGGGAGGAACAGGAGAGTGAACTTCTCCCTTACCTCCAAGCCTCCAAAGAGAATGGTGGGTCATTGGAAAGTGTAAACCTCTCCCCTACCCTGATTCCAGAACAGCAGAGGGACTGTCACCACATTCTGGGTCACCTCTCCTCTCTGTTTTCCCTCACTCCTGGAATTATACATTTGTGTACTTTTTACACCAATACAGTAGACAGCCTCCCTGTCAAAAACAAAATATGCAGGCCGTCTGACAAAGTGAGGATGTCTCCAAGATGTTGGAGTTAGGGGTGATTGAGCCTTCTAATAATCCCTGGTGCAGCTATGGGCACTACCCCGGAACTCAAATTCTGTATTCCAAGGGGCTCAACTCTGTCACTAAGACTGATGCTGATCCCATTTTCTGGGCTGATGAGCTCATTGATAGGTTAGGGGCTGCCCAATTCCAGAGTAACTTTGACCTGGCTTCAGGTTACTGACAGATTGCCCTAACTGAAGGAGCCACTATTGATTTAAAGTGATGCTGTTTGGATTAAAGAATGTCCTGCCACATTCCAGAGGCTGGTGAACCGAGTCTTGGCTGGTATAGAGGCCTTCAGTGCTGCTTACTTTGATGAGATAACTATCTTCAGTATCAGTTGGAAGGATCACTTGTTTATTCTATAGGAAGTGCTTCAGGCTCTGCAAAATGCAGGTATGACTATCACTAAGTGCCAGATAGTGCAAGGGTGGGTGGTGTACTTGGGACACCTGGTGGGTGGGGTTAAAAAGAAGCCCTCCTGGCCAAGATAGGGACCCTCATGGCCTGGGATTCCCCCAAAGACTCAAGCTGAGGTGAGGGCCTTCCTGAGCCTGACAGGATATTATAGGAGGTTTGTCAAGGGATATGGGACCATTGTTGGCCCCTTGACTGAGCTGGCTTCTAAGAAGCAGCCAAGAAATGTGATTTGGACAAAGGCTTGCCAAAAAGCATTTGACTCCCTAAAAGTGGCCATAAGTACAGCCCCTGTGGTCAAGGCCACTGAATTTCCAGAGAATTAATTGTACAAGCTGATGCCTCGGAGCATGGCAGGGAGCAGTTTTTAATGATGAGGGCCTAGACAAAACTGAAGCTTTAATCTCTATGAGGTTACTTCCCAGGGAAAAGAGGTGGAGTGCTATAGAGAGAGAAGTGTTTGATGTGGTCTGGGCACCGAAGATGCTGCGACCATACTTGTTTGGGACTCGCTTCCTGGTTCAGGCCAACCACAGGCTCTTTAGATAGCAAATGCAAGTGAGGGGTGAGAATCAAAAATTGTTGTGGTGGTCCATCTCCCTACAGGGAATGGACTTTACAGTGGAACATAGACCTGGGTCAGACCACGTCAATGCTGATGGTCTGGCTGAGTCTCTCCGCCTTAGTGATGAGAATTCCTAGGAGGTTGGGTAGTTCTCCCCAATTTCAGCTGGGGGGACACCTGTTATACCTGATAGCCATAGGGCGGTCTTCCCTCAGACATTTTTCCTGCTTGCCTACTAATATGCTGAATTTGTTTTGTTGGCCTTAGGACTCTGTGCACTTCACCACTGCTAACCAGTGCTAAACTGCATGTGGTCACTCCCTAAAATGTGATCTGATGGGTATATACCCAGTTGGCATATTCAATTTACTTATAAGTCCCTATTAAAGTACACTACATGTGCCCAGGAGCTGTAAGTTAAATGCTTCTAGTAGGCCTGTAGCACTGATTGTGCCACCTACTTTAAAGTAGCCCTTTCAAGATGTCCCAGGCCTGCCATTAATGCCTGAATGTAGAATCACACTGCCATATCAACTTGGCATTTAAAAACCCTTGCCAAGCCTTAAACCCTACTTCTATCACATATTTCACCCGTAATGCAGGCCCATAGAGCAGGGTGCTATGTTTTTTAAAAGGTTGGACATGTGCCTTTTAGTTTTGTGTGTCCTATTAGTGAAAAACTTCCACATTTGTTTTTCACTACTGTGAGATTTATCCCTCTCTTAGCATAATTTAAGGGATTCTTTATTACATTTCATAAGCAGTAATTCCTGATTGAAATGATTTAGATGTGTCATGTTTAGTACTTATGGAACTGAAATGGTTAATCCTCTTTAATGGTAAAGTCTGACATTGTTACAATTTTGAAAATGCTACTTTTTTAAGTTAGCATTTTCCTGCTTTTAGCGCTGTGTGCCTTCAGCCTGTCTCTGATCATTTATCTGGGTTGGTGAGAGCTGGGCTTTGTGTAATCTCTATAGACAGTGACTCACAATGGGAGCTTAGGTGCGGCTTGATGGGCCCTGAAGGGCCATCCTGACAGGAGGGAAGGAGGAGCTGGCCATAGCCTCACACTTACACCTGACTAGGCTGTGCCTTGTCCCCACATAAAGGGCTGCATACCTCCATGTACTGAACCTAGAGCCAGGGCAGACAGGAAGGACCTCTGTTCACTTCAAAGGCACCACTGGGTATAAGAACTGGACCTCAGACCCCACCATTTCAGGTCAGTACACTTTGGACCTGTGGATACCCTGCAGGAAGAAGGATTGCTGTGCTGCTACAAGGACTGCCACTCTGCTGGACTGCTGCTCTGAAAGAACTGCTGCCTGGCTGTGCTGACCTGCTGCCTGCTGCCCTTCCTGCATGGGTGATTATGACTGAACCCACAACTCTCTAACCCAGAGTGAAACTCCAAGGGCCAGCTGACTGGTCTCCTGATCTGAAGTCTCAGAGACATAAATAACTTCCAAACAAGCTAGCACTCCAACTGGACTCTGCCAACTGTGAGTTTGACCTGCCAAGTGGTGTCACCCCAGTCCTGGGTCCTTAGAGGAAGATCTTCAGGTGTTGCTCCAGCAGAACACTGCATCCCTGCTATTGCATGAACAGAATCGGATTGTCTTTGCTGTTGCAAGAATAAAACTGACACATCTGATTTGGAACCAGCACTACATTGTTTCCCTCAGTGCAATGTCCTTCCATCTCTGTTGATAACAGCCTCAACGATGATGCCGAACTCTGCATCACAGTCACTGCACTTGGCGGAATCAGCGCAATGTCTGAAACGTCGTCGGAGCTGGCACCTGCATACAAACTCCATTTTCATCTGGGCTCTGACCCATCAACACCACTGCGTGTGGAACTTCAATGCATCTCCACAACTGTGAGGGAAAAATCAACACTTCTTCTCAAAGGCGTGGTTCAGAACCAGAGCAATGCACCCACACTAGCATTTAACATGCTTTGGTGCAGCAGTGCAAACTGGGACCCTGCAGATGTCCTGTGCTCCATCACAGTCAGCGTGAATTTTGTCCCAGTCAGGTGCTACCAGATTACCCGGTTAATGCTTTTTTCTTCTAAGCACTTTTCTACAGTTTATTCTTTAAAAATGTATAACTCAAGTTCTACGTATTGGAATGTTGTCATTTTGGTCTTGTTTTATTTATTAAATTAAGTACTATGGGGGTCATTACGACCCTGGCGGTCGGCGGTATATTGGTGAAAGGTACTGCCAACAGGCTGCGGTACCTTTCACCCAATTATGACATTGACATGCCAAACAGCACATGTAACAGCTGCCAGGCTGGAGACTTCGGTCTCCAGCCCAGTGGGCGTCACATTCCCACCCTCAGGATTATGACCCCACCAACCGCCATGCTTTTCGTGGCAATATTACTGTCACGAAAACCATGGCGGTAGGCATTATCAGTGCCAGGGAATTCCTTCCCTGGCACTGATAGGGGTCCCCCACAACCCCTCCCCAACCACAGAGTCCTCCCCCACCCTTCCCCTTCCGACCCCCCGCACATTTACACACCCACACATGAACACTTCCACACTCATACACACACGCATACCCACATCCATCCACGCATGCACACATACATACCCACACACCTTAACACACACTAACATACATTGCATCACACATGCATGCACAACACACAACATACACGTACACCCACATTCATTCATTCACGCACGCATTCCATGTGGCTATCACCCGCATGCACGCATACAAAAACAGACACATACAACCCCACACACACAAACAACACCCCTACCCCCTCTCCTCTCGGAGAACAGGGATCCTCTGGCAGGAGATGGGACGCAGCGCCTTCTGCCGGTATTCCATCTACGGTCCTAATGCGGTTGGCGGTTAGTAGTCACAGCGACGGTATGTTGGCTGCCGTCGCCGTTTCGGTGGGCAGCAGTTACCACCAATGTTATAATGAGGGCCTATGTTTCTAAACAGGTGTAGTATATTTTTCTATGCTTTTTATTGTTCAAAGTGTTGAACAAATACTTTATACATTTCCTCCTAATTTAAGCCGACTGCTTCGTGCCAAAATACCAGAGGGGGGGCACAGGTTAATTTAGGGCGTGTTTGTGACTTACCCTGCCTAGGATTGTGGTTCCTGCTTGATCAACGTACATATCTATGTCAACCAGAAACTCAATTTCTAACAACTGTATATTAAGGTGGCATTCAGTGGAGTGACATAGAATGGACTAGCACAGAAAGGAGCACCACATAGTGGAGTTGTGTACAGAGGAATAGTGTAGAGTGGATTGGCAGACATTGTAATGGTCACAGTGCAGTGGCATACAGTGGAATGTGTTAGAGTGGATTGACAAACAGTGGACTAGCAGAGAGTGGAGTGTCATACAGTGTAGTGCCAAAGACTGGAGAGGTGTACTGCAGAGGGGTCTTGAGTTAACTTGCATAGAGTAGAGCGAGGTACAGTGCAGTGGTATACAGTGGAATAGCATAGAGTGGAGTGGTGTTCACTAGCATGGCATACAGTTAAATAGTGCACACTGGAGTGGGGAAGAGTGGAGTGGCATACAGTGGAATAGCATAGAGTGGAGTGGCATGCAGTGGAGTAGAGTAGAGCAGAGTGGCGCAGAGTAGAGAGGTACAGTGGAATGCCATGCAGCAGAATAGCATAGACTGGAGTAGTGTAGAGTGTAGTGGCGTACAATGTTGTGTCATAGAGTGGAGTGTTGTAGAGTGGAATATTGTAAAGTGGACTGTTGTAGAGTGGAGTATAGTGCAGTGGGGTACACTGTAATGGCATACAGTGGAATACCGTACAGTAGAGTGGTGTACAGTGAAATAATTTTGACCTTTACAGGTGTAGAGTGTAGTTACATAGGGCCCCATTCACAAAAGTAAAAGTCTAAGGCGGTGATTCTAACCGCGGCGGGCGGCGGTCGCCGCCCGCCATGCGGTTACCGCCAAATGACCGCACCGCGGTCACAAGACCGCGGCGGCCATTCTGGCTTTCCCGCTGTGCTGGCGGGCGACCGCCAAAAGGCTGCCCACCAGCACAGCGGGAAAGACCCAGCAACAATGAAGCCGTCTCTGAATGGAGCCGGCGGAGTTGCTGGAGTGCGACGGGAGCAGTAGCACCCGTCGCGAATTTCAGTGTCTGCTAGGCAGACACTGAAATTCTTTTTGGGGCCCTCTTACGGGGGCCGCTGCAGTGCCCATGCCATTGGATGGGCACTGCAGGGGCCCCCAGGGGCCCCGCGGCACCCCCTACCGCCATCCTGTTCCTGGCGGGAGACCCGCCAGGAACAGGATGGCGGTAGGGGGTGTCAGAATCCCCATGGTGGCGGAGCGCGCTCCGCCGCCATGGAGGATTCTCAAGGGCAGCGGAAAGTTGGCGGTACACCGCCGACTTTCCGTTTCTGGCCGCGGCTGAACCGCCGCGGTCAGAATGCCCAGCGGTGCACCGCCAGCCTGTTGGCGGTGCTACCGCGGTCATTCGCCCTGGCGGTTTTTACCGCCAGGGTTAGAATGACCCCCTAAGTTTAGACCAAATGCCAGCGTGAAGCTAACCTGACCCTAATGGTGTGATGTAGGTTTATTTTAGGGGCAAATTATGGGTTTTAAATCATTTTGTGTCACCATGCTTACCATTCATGAAACTTTATGAGTTTTCAAGAATTTTGAAAACTATTTGCAAAATATTAGCAGATTTTAAAAAATATGAAGAAAAACCATTAACTCATTTATACACTAATTCTTTCACTCATACATTCAATGAGAGACTCATGTGCCCACTCACATACCCACTCAGACACTCATGCACCAACTCAGACCAACTCGCAGGCTCACACACCCACTTTCAGACCAACTCAGACACTCCTGCACCCACTCACAGATCCACTGACAGAAACAGGCCCTGTGGCATGGGGTTGGGTGGTTATAAGGGCTTGGCTGCAAGGCCTGGCTTCGGCCGTGCATGGCGTGGGTTGGAATAACATATAGTAATTAAAATTACTTCACGTTTAAAAACATAGAAGTTCACAGAAAAAAACAAAGGTTACATGAACGTTATAGTTAGGTTCTGAATTTACTCGTAAAAAAACAAAGAAATAGAGCAATTATAGATATAATTCTTTCAAGTAACTATAACTTGCACCCTAAGATAATTATAACTTGGGCTTTCACTATGCACACCAATTTACTACACATATTATGTCATTGATGAGATCTTGTATGGCATCTTTGATATCACTGAAACATTTGCAATAAAATTATTGATAAGAAAACTGTGCATGGCAAGTGCGTGAGATATAGTTACCTGCGGTGAAGAGCGCAGTGCCAGGCACTGCTTGCAAATCAAAATTAAACTCCTTGTGGTGCACAAAGAAGTCTTGGCACCCCACGTGTAGATTGCATTGTAGTCGTTTTTTTGGCAGAAGACTGTTTTTATATATATATATATATATATATATATATATATATATATATATATATATATATATATATATATATATATATAGGTGATCGCCACTAGGTAGTTATAGTTAGGACAGTTTTTACGATATCTTTGGTGCCGCCTAACTCATCTTTCTGGAAATTTTCCCAAACAATTTGACAGTCATGGGAGGTGCTGTCTAGAAGGTTTTGGGTGATCTGTCAAGCTGGGGCTGAGATAAAGAGGGGGTGAAATTTAGAGTGTTTCCGATTGTAATACCAAGTAGAAAAATTGAACAGCAATAGAGCAAAAACAACTGGACAGATTTGCACCAAATTTGGCAGAAAGGTAGCTCTAAGCCCAGAAAGAGTGTTTTTTGCTGTTTGGTGAAAATCTGTTCAGTAGTTTTTTGAGAAATTGAAGATAATCCAAATTTTTATATCTAAGGATGCAAAGGATTCACAACCTCCTGATCTCGTGCTGAGATCTGATTGGCTCAAAAAAAAGGGGCCAGGGAATACACACCCTAAACCCTTAGCTCTGGTGCTGGGGTCCCAAAGGAATCCCCCCAGACTAAAAAGCTGTTTTTTTCATTTTTTTACCACAGAATCATGATGGGGTAGCAAATCTGTGGTGAAAGTAAAATAAAAAACAAGCCCAGGCTCCTGCTTTTGTTTTTAACTATTCCCCCCAGGTGGGCCAGGTCCCTGGGGCACTGTTTTCTTTTTAATAGGGGGGGGGGCTCCTGGCCCCCACACCCTCCAGGGGCCACCACCTCCCTAGGGCGATTATTAAAATATATGCAGAGGCTGCATGGCCCAAGCCCCAGGGACCATCACCCCCAAGGCCATTACAGGAATTGGGTGCACTGGGGTGTGCAGGCCCCCCAGCCCCAGGGACCACCACTTCCCCAGGGCAGTTAGCCAATAAGGTGTGGGCCCCCCCGCAGCCCGGGGATCACCACTTCCCCAGGGCTTTAATAGAAATAATTATAGGAAGGCTGTTACAGACCCCCATTAGCCCCAGGGACCATCATCTCCCTGGAGCTATACATGTTGGGGGGGACCGCACTGACCCCCTAGTGGATCCATTGATGGTCCTGGGGACAGCCACCCCCCAGGGCCGGCTCCTGTTATGTACAAGGGTGCCCACCCCTGGGACATAGCTGTTTGGTGTGGCTTGGCTGTATCTTTGACAGCTGAAGCCAAGTCAGAGCAAACATCCACTTTTTGACAGCGGGACGTGTCAAACAGGTCCGTCTCAAAAATCAGCATTTTCATCTGCTGCCTGCTCACAGGACTGCATGCAGGGAAGAGAGGTGAAGCTTTGCTTCAGCAAGCAGGGAGCTGCTGTTAAAAACAGCTCCTTGCTTGCTGAAGCAATGGGACTGTGAGGAAGGCCTTGAGGCTCTCCCCACAGTCCAAGATAGCCCGTAAAGGCCTTAGTACAAAATAATTTAATACAAGTCAGGGACCACAGAGGAGGCCTTGACGATTCCCCGTGGACTCAGATAGCCCATAAAGAGCTACAAAAATAACGAAAACAAACCACTCAAATAGCTCCGTGTGAAGGTCGCAGACCTTTGCACTAAGTGTTGAGGGTTTGAATCCGGGTGTGTCCCTTGTCATTTCCCTCTTTTTTTCCACATATTTAAGGCTCATACTAAAAGATGATCTTTCTCATTTTAGTTGAAAAATACATTTTTCTTTTTCAATTTGTATGGAAATATCTCATTGTAAATATATCATCTATCAAAGCCTAAAAAACTCTCTATCTCCATCTCACTGTCTTTCTCTCTCTCCCTCTCTTTCTCTCACTCACACACCCACTCAGACCCTTGTGTACTCACTCACAGACCCACTCACACACTGATTCACCCACTCACAGACCCACTCAGACACTCAAATACCCACTCATGGTCCCACTCAGAACCTCTTACACCCACACACACGTCCACTCAGACCCTTATGCACCTACTCACAGACCCAGTCAGACACTCACGCACCCACTCACAGACCCACTCAGACACTCATGCACCCTCTTGCAGACCCACTCAGACTCTCACACACTCACACACTCACTCACAGATCCACTGACACCTCACACAGCCACTTACTCAACTGTTCATACACTGACACACCCACCAAGACAGTGAAGCACACTTTCACATCCAGAATCTCACAACCACTCCCACCCCAGATACACCTTCTTACACCTATTCTCACAGCTAGGGAGCTAGGCTGCAGCCAACTTCCACCACGCACGGCCAAAGGGCCATGTGCAGAGTAGGGTTGGGTGGTTGGCTGCTGGAACTGGCAGCAGGTCAGGCCTTGCGGGAAACCCCTACTGCACACGGGTGAAGGTCGTGCACAGTGCAAGATTGGTTCCTTATAGAGGGTTGGACTCAGGGCCTGACCACAGGCCCCGCCCTGTAGCCAACTGCTGTTGTGCACAGCCGAAGGCCGTGTGTGCCCATCGTTGGATTAAAGTATAATAATGAAAATGACTATTTGTTAAAATAAACATAGAAATTCACTTTAGAAACCAAAGGTACAGCGACGTTATATTTAGGCTCACATTATAAACGTACAAAACGATTGAAATTCACCAGTTATAGTTAGAATTATCTCAAGTAACTGTACTTAGGGCACTGTAAATCATGCCCTAAGGTAACTGTAACTCATGCCCTTGCCGTGCACTGCTAATTTCCCCACAAATGATAGCACTCATGACATCTTTGATAATATCACTAATCATATCAATGTAACATTTGCAGAAAAAAAAATTACGCTAAAACTGTGCATGGCAAGGGTACGGGTTATAGTTACCTTAGGGCACGAGTTATAGTTACTTGAGATAACTCTAACTATAACTGGTGAATTTCTATGGTTTTGTACATTTAAAATGTGAGCCTAACTTTAACATCCCTGTAACCGTTGGTTTTTCAATGAATATATATATATATATATACGTTGACTGAAAAAAAGCAAAGATTACAGGGACGTTATAGTCAGCCTCACATTTCACTCACTCACAACCATAGAAATTCTGGCGCTAACTACATCTTACATTACACCCGACAATTCACTGCTTTTTACCTCACATATTACATCACTCATGACATTGTCAGTGACATCACTGATGACATCTCAAATGACATCACTGATGACGTCATTTAGAGTTTAAGTATTTGTAAGACTATATAATCCTTAAATATATACATCCTAAGGCTCTACAAAGCTAAAGTTAGTAGAGTAGGTGTACTACTAATTTCTGAAACTACTTGTATCATACATTATGTTACGTGGCTGTAAGGGTGAGTGAATGGGTGCATGAGTAACTATAAGGGTGAGTGAGTAGATGGGTGACTGAATAAATGGGTTAAGAGAGAGTGCAACAGTGGTTATATGAGTGAGTGAGAGGATGATTGGATGTAGAAGTGTGTGAGAGGGTGCATGAGTGGTTGTGTTTGTGGGTCACTGGCTGCATGAGTGGGTGTATGGGTGAGTAAGTGGGTCAGTGACTGTATAGTTGAGTGAGTGGGTACATGATTTCAGTATGGGTAAGTGAGAGGCTGCATAACTGAGTGTATGAGTGAGTGAATGGGTGTATGAGTGGGTATATGGGTTACTAAGAGGATGCATGTGTGGGTGTATGGGTGTGAGAGGATGGTTGTGACCATATGGTCTGCCCTGATTTATTTTGCTTTTTGACCACCTGGTTTTTGACCTTTTACTGTGAGGGAGCCTACAAGTCAGAGACTCCCCCACAGTAAGCTCATGGTAATATGGACGGCATGTGTGACCACCGGTGCCGCCTTGCTAAGGAAAGCCTGCTGTGGCGCAGCAAGAGTAGGAGGCCCTGGGCTGGTTACACACGATCATGTGTGCACACGCGTGTACATCCATGTAAGGGCTGCACAGGGAGGGTTCCTGGCGTATGCAGCCCAAGAACTGTGCTTAGGGAGCCTGACGCAGAAGGTATTATGCAGGGTGGGTGGTGACCTGGAGTATGCCGCCTGAGATGGATGTACCCAGAGGAAGGATAGTCAGTGTGCTTACTGTATTTTTACCATAGGGACACTCCAGTATATGTCAACATATGTGTGCTTACTGTCTTTTCACTGTTGAGACACTCATTCAATGTCAATAGGAAAGAGTGGTCTAGGAAATAACTCAGGACCCCTAGGGCCCACAGAGACCAGAGTTGCACCAATGTACACTGTAACCTGTATGAAAAGAATTATACAGTAGGTTACAAAAGCATGGTTGTACAATTTATGAGTCATCCAGAAATGTAATCTTTCTCTGACTCAGCTCAGGGTTCGAACCAACACCAGAAACATCTAAATCAGCCCTTGGGGGCCCGAGATATCCAAAGGAGAAGGTTTGTGACCTTTGACCTATTCCTGAGCGAGGAGCAAAATGCATGGGGGTCTGCCGCTTCCCTGGGCTATGCCTCCAGGGTGGGCTACGGCCCGGGGCTGCCCCAAAACAAAGTAAAGCCGGGAGCTGCCATCGTGACCATGTGAAGACAAGCAGAGGACCCCGGACCCCATCCCAGGGCCCCACGGAAGAGGAAGATGGGGAGCACCATTGCACTCCCTGTGAAAATGGTGAAAAGAGGGCCCAGGACCCCACCAGTAAGAAAAGTCAGGGGATGCAGTAGCGTCACCCATAAAGATGGCCGCCAGCTGAGGGAGAGCCGGCAGCGGAAGACTAAGCCGGGGAGCGCTGTCAGGGGTGCCGTCGCCCCCCTGAATGCCGCTAGAGGGGCCCGGACCCCATACGGAGGCCCATCTGAAGAGGGTGAGGCTGGGGAGCACCGTTGTGCTCCACGGAGTGGCGAGGGGGGCCCCGGACCCCATCTCAGTGTCCTGATGCCGCAGAAGAGGAGGGGGAGTGCCATTGCACTCCCCCCAGGTGACCCATCTGGCCACCCAGCAGCACACTTCTGCCTGCAGGAGCGGGCAGACACCAAAGACCAGGCTGGCTCCTGTGGCCTCACCTGGAGGTGCTGGCTGTGTGGGGAGCCGGCAGGCGTGGCCAGGGGTGGGCCCCCCGAGCCACTCCCCAGCACCGCTCACCTAACATGGGTGTCCTGGTGGGACCGGACACTGCCCAAGAATGAGGGTAGCCGGGGGTAGGCTCCCCACATTGCCCTCCAACGAGGAGGCAGCATGATGGGGGTGTCTGGGTGGGACCAGACACCCCCTCCCAATCCAGAGGGCATCCAGGGTGGACTCCCCGTGCTGCCATCACCCACGAAACGTGGTGCAGGGCTGTAAAAATGGGGAATCTACAAAAGGAAATGTGAAGTGGCTCTCCCCGGCACAGGGGGAGAGCAGCTTATTAAATATGTATATGGCCCATAAGGCTTTGTGGGCTCAGGTCCTCAAGGACACAGTGTTCAGCTCATGGTGGCCCAGGGGCCACCATCAACCAAGTGCCCATTGTCAGGGGGAGCGGCAGGAACAGTGCAGCGTACCGACAATGCCAAGTTTATGTCCCCCACTCTAGGCTGTGGGGGACAAAAGAAACATAACCCCCCAATGGTTACAAGTAAATGTAAAGCACCAGCATGTTAGAGCTTTTATTTTTGGCTTGTGTAACTGAACCTTCTAGGGGTGCAGGTTGGTATTATGACAGAATAACCAAATATATGAGATGATACCAATGTAATTAAAAAGTAATCCAAAAGTAATCTTTGTTGTTTAAAGTATGTAAACATATCTCTAGGTGTTTCTGGTAATACTGATTTGCATAATAAGACTGATACCCACTTTCCTTACCATATTTATGCTTATTCGTCAGGCTTTAGTGTGTTCACTCTATATTACAGGCAAATGTTGCATTGGAATACTAGGGATTGTTTTGCCATGTGGGTGGATAGATTATATTTCCCTTAGCGGGAGGCATGAGATATTACACAATGTAATCCAAGGGTAATTCAATCCATTTGTGTATATTTGCAAATTGTTGCATAGTATTGAGTTGTGTGTATGTGTAATAAATTTACTTTTACTTATCAAAAGAAAAAGCACAGACTGGACAATCATTTATTGAGTGCCATGCTTGCGTGCCTGTGAATGGGGATTACTAGCCCACACCACCTCCCTTGGGTAAGCCTTGGACTTTTCAGCAACACTACCCTATGAGAGTCAAGCACTACAATGGGGTGTTTGGTTCCTGGTGGTGGTTGTGTGCGGACTTGTTATGTGTGCAGGCCACACAACTAATGACCCACCTCCCAACAATGGGTGAGTGAGTGTATGCATAAGTGTGTGTAGGATGTATCACTGCATGAGGGACTGTATGAGTGAGCAAGTAGATCGAGTATGGTTGAGTACTTTTATGGGTATATGAATAGATCTATGAGTGTTTTGTTTTTAGGTATATCTGAAATTGCATAAGTGTGTGAGAGGGTGTTTGAATGGGTCTGTGGATGATGTCATCAGTGATGTCATTGGAAATGCCATCAGTTTTGTCATCACTGATGTGACTGACAATGTCATGAGTGTTGAAATGTGGCATAAGCAGTGCATTGTGGGAGCATAAGTTATAGTTAGCTCTGGTAACTATAACTATAACTGCTGAATTTCTATGGTTTTGTGCGAGTGAAATGTAAGCCTAACTATAATGGCCCGATAACCTTTGTTTTTTTCAATGGAAAAAAAATAATTAAAAAACATCTCTCTTTCTCTCTCTCTCTTTCTCTGTCTCTCTCTATCTCTCTCTCTATATATATATATATATACATATTTTGCCAAATGTAATCTGGGTTGTGAAACCCCTTGGTGCAGCGGTCCCAGCCAGGTTCTGAAAATTCCAAATATATAAAACCAAATCCTTTCATACAAGGAAAAGCCATTGTGCTGCTGTGTTTTTATTACATCTTGTTCACAGGAAAAAGTTTCCCCCCCAATGCGTTTCGGCCATAGCCTTGCTCATGAATAGAGGGGGAATTCCATTACATGTTTAAATACAATAAACAAAGGACAATAGTTTGTGCACACCGCAAATGTAGTAAAAATATATGTGTTTGACCACTGACTTTGTGTTGCACCATTTTGCATATTAGTTGTTCAGTGTTCACCAGTTGCAGATTATATTTTGCATTCAGTTTAGTTGCCTATTGGCTTTATCGTGGTGTTAGACATTGCAGTTGAGACATTGCAGTTGAGCTGTGTTTTTCCACATTGTAAACTAACCTTGTTTTTTCATATTTCTCTCACCGAACACGAACAGTTAGTCAGTTCATCATAAGAAAGTACATATTTTTTGTTTTCTTCAGTGCAGGGAACAGTTCGGCCGTGGGAGGAGAGCCTTGAAAGGTTGGCCAGTTTTCAACATTTTTCTTCCAACTCTGACCTAGAGTAGCCAGCATGTTTAAAAATGTCCATCTGAGAGGGGGGCTTCTAGAAGGCTCTTTCTATGGTTGTTTAAGCAATACAAAGGTGGCCCTGCTCAATAGCGAGGGAATTTCCAAGACCTCGGTCAGGATTAGACGTCAAATGCCTGACACTTGTCCTGTGAGGGTGAATATCTCTTTCTTTCAGTTGAATGGGGTCATCTTCTTGCTGTAATGAGAGAGATGAAGAGCTTAGCAGGCCCGACGGTGATCAATTTTTACTTTATTCTTTGC
This sequence comes from Pleurodeles waltl, assembly GCF_031143425.1. Lineage (NCBI taxonomy): Eukaryota > Metazoa > Chordata > Amphibia > Caudata > Salamandridae > Pleurodeles > Pleurodeles waltl. The sequence continues at coordinate 355,153,495 of NC_090438.1, forward strand.
TTTGCAATTATGCTATAATATAATCACATATATTTGCTGTGTACATTGCAATTGAGAATCATTTTGACATATTTTCCTTTCAGTGCTGTGACTATATTTAAACATGTGATTTTAACCTACTAATCTCTTTTTAGGAACCTTGTGGTGAAGTAATAATAAATGTCTTCTTTGAACTAAGAAGTGCATTCCAGAGATTTTTGTCAGCTCGGTCATTAGTTAAAGCAAAACAGCAATATACCTCAAAACAATGGCAGACATCTTATAACTATGTTTCTGTTTATCCTTGTTGTGTGCAAATGTACTATTTTGCTGCATATGGATATACGTTCTGTGGTATTATGAATTAATGTTCAATTATAATGAATTAAGCCTTATTTGCATTGGAAATACATTTGTATATCTTTTCATTACAACAGAATCATTAAAAAAGCTGTTCACTGACTTTAATATTGGTATTCATTATGTTCATTACGATCATAATTTGTCAATTCTCGTGTGTGTCACACTTTCCCTGAATATTTTAATATCACAAAATCATTTCTACCTACTCTCGTTCCAGTGGGCAATATTAATGTAATTTCCAAATGTACTTATAATATGTACAATTATATAAACAACTGTTCTATGTAATTACGATTGGTACTTATTTTTTGCAGTATTTATTTACCTGCATTCGTCATGATTTAGGTCTGAAAGCAATTAGGCATTGCATGCGAGCTAGGTCTGTCACTTTGTATTTCCATACTGAAATCCTATGTGAAATATATATACATGTAGAAGGGAGAGAGAGATCGAGAGAGAGAGAAACACTTATAGGAAGATTTGGACAGAGAGAAATAGAGAAAGAGAAAGAGAGAGAGAGAGAGAGAGAGAGTTTTTCTAGACTTTGATGACTGATATATTGTTAGAATGAGATATTTGAGGACAAATTGAAAAGAAAAATGTATTTGTCAAGTAAAAAGAGTGTGATCACATTTTCCTTAAATATTTGAATTTGAAAAGCAATTACAGCAAGACCAGAACCCTTAACCTTTTGGGTGAGACCTGAGAGTTTAACCTCTAGGCAACAGTTCATATGTTGCCATGCAGTTTCCAGACATAAATATGACATGCAACCCAAAGATTTTGATAGCAAAAAGACATAAATATTCAATCACTAGGAATGTTTAATAGTCAAAACACTAGTAAATAAACAGATACACTGCCATGAGATACCAGGATTCGAACCTTCAATCTACTGAGTGAGTGTCTAAGACCTTTACCAATAGGCCAGATGCTACTCTGTTCTGCTGTGCTTCACAATGTAAGTATAATATTCAAACCAAACATCTTTTTTGTGTGGTGCTTTGAAGTCATTAAATGGTGAGGCTATTGTTATTTCACTGGTCTCTCCATAGAATGACTTCAAAGTGTCACACAAGCAAGATCGTTGGTGACAGCACAGGGCCGCGGGGGAGCCTCAAGGCCCCCGTGGTCCTAACTGGCTCCCCTGCATCCTGTGGTAGCCGGCATTGCTCCCACAAGCAGAGAGCTGCTTTAAATAGCAGCTCCCTGCTTGCAGGAGCAATGTTTTCATCTATTTCCCTGCACACAAATTAGCATGAAGGGAAACAGATGAAAAATCTGCTTTCTGTAAGCAGGAGCTGTTTGACAGCTCCTGCTTGCACAAAGAGTAGTTATGTTTGCTTTTGCTTGGTGGGAGCTATTAACTCCCACCAAGCAAAAGCAAACAGCTACCTCCTGAGGATGGGCACCTCTAGAGGTAATAGGAGCTGTCCCTGGAGAGTAATGGTCCCCAGAGCCATCTATAGCTCCTCATGGCATGCCCCCCCCTCCTGCATGCATTTTAGCTCCGGGCAGGTGGTGGTCCCCTGAGCCAGGGGTCCATGACATACCCCCTTAGTTATTTTCTTTGAGCACCTGGGAGGCGACAGTCCCCTGGGTTTTGAGGGCCCCCACAAATTGTTCGAATTGCCCCAGTGAGGTGGCAGTCTCCAGGGCTGAGGATCCATGACACACACACTTAATTATTTTATTTGAGCCCCGGGGAGGTGCCGGTCCCCGGGGCACATGGGGGGCTATGAGCCCCCACTAAATTGTATCAAATGCCCCAGATAGGTGGTGGTCCCCTCGGCTGGGGGTCCTAGATAGACCCGCTACTTATGTGTTATTTTAGTCCTGGGGAGGTGGCGGTCCCTGGGGCATAGATGGGGCTGCTGGCTCCCCATACAGTCTAATGATTGCTCCAGAGAGGTGGCGGACCCTGGGGCTGCAGGGGAAGGGGCTTATGTGTCCCTACCCACCTCTAATAACATACATTTGCCACAGGGAGATGGCCATTCAATGGGCTGTGGGGGGGGGGCTGCGTGACCCCCCCATATAGTGAACTGCATTTGCCCCAGAGTGGTGGTGGTCACCGAGGCTAAAGGGGGGCCATGCGGTTCTCCCACATTCACTCATAAAATGTTGTCCTAGTGAGGTGGTGGTCACTGACCTGCTGGGGTGCAATATGGCCCCCTGCATTTTTTTTCTTTCTTAGCCCCAGGGAGGTGGTGGTTCCCAGGGCTACTGTAAGCCCTAGGAGGGAAGGCCTGTGTGGCCCCCTCCTTTTTTCAGTCCTCAGTGCCACCGAGACCCAGCCCACAGGGGGCAAAATAAAGAAAGAGTGCGAGAGAATGCGCTTTAAAAAAAAAACGCAGACCCATCAATTAATTTTTTTAAGATTTTTTTTTTAAATACTTTTAAGTCCTGGCGGGGTCCCGGGGGGGGGCCTGCACCAAGTCTAGGGGCTCAGGATGTCCCTATCCTGTCCCCTTTTCATTCCTTCATATTTTTCTGTGGGTCTTGGCTGAGACTGAGTCCCACAATGGCTGCCAGCACTTCTTTGTTGAAGCGTTGGCAGCCGATCAGAAATCAGCACAGGACAGTTGGATCCACGGATCCTCTGCATCTCTAGATATCTATAATTTGTAACCTCTAATATCTCAGAAATTACTATACAGATATACACCAAATCCCAAAAAGCATGCTTTCTGGACCAAGAGCTAGCTTCCTGCCAACCGGGTTTGTGCCGCTCCTTTGAAAAATAAAAGTGAAGTTTGACGTTTGAGGAGAAGTGGTCTCAGCTGTCTTTTCTTGGTGGACAGGGGGATATTGGTGAACATTAAAGGAAAAGTGTTTTGAAGAGCAGATTTGGGGAGTCGCTACCTAGGCAAGACCTATCTCGTCGCTGGCACAGGCCATGAGCGATACAGTGTTTAGGGACATATTATTATACTTATATATATATATATATGTATATATATATATATATATACATATATATATATATATATATATATTATCTAGTAGATATATTTATTTATAATTGATTGTACTTTATCATTTGGGAGCAACAACTCAAGCAAAACACTGAGGAATAATGTGATGATTGTAGAAATTGGATATGTCGATTGACTGAAAAAGATTGTGTAAATCATAGATGAAATTACTTGTTTGCATGCACTCTGGGTCTTTACACATTTATGAAAGGGTGTGAGCAAAAAGGGAGAATGTTCCTTTAAATTGATGTTTTGCACAGCACTATCGGATGGCCCAGTCGAAGGCTTTTGCCAAAACGCGCAGGCCAGGTTTTATTTTGTGGCACTTTGCACTTTATAATTATGGAATAAAAAAACCTTTTAAACAGCAAGCGAATGTGTACCGCTTTGTGCTGGCTCTTGGATTCTTGGATTTGCCCAAAGGTAAAGGTTGTTCATTGGGGCACGAGTTTTAGGGGAAAATCATATATATATATATATATATATATATATATATATATATATATATATTTATATATGATGGACCTGGCCCTTTTTGCAGGGTCATCCCCAATCTTTTTGCCTCCTTCCTCCTATTTTTGGTGACTTGTTTTTGTTTGCTTTAGGACTCTGGGCACTTTACCACTGCTAACCAGTGCTAAAGTGCACATGTTCTCTGTGTAAATTGTATTGTTGATTGGTTTATCCATGATTGGCATATTTGATTTACCAGTAAGTCCCTAGAAAAGTGCACTAGAGGTCCCTAGGGCCTATAAATCAAATATTACTAGTGGGCTTGCAGCACTGATTGTGACACCCACATGTAATCATGTCTCAGACCTACCACTGCAGTGTCTGTGAGTGCAGTCTTGAACTGCCAGTTCGACCTGGCAAGTGTACCCACTTGCCAGGCATAAACCTTCCCTTTTTATATATGTAAGGCATCCAGATGGTAGGCCTTATGTAGGCCCCAGGGCCTGGTGCAGTGTATGTTAAAGGTGGGACATGTACTGATGTGTTTTACATGTCCTAACAGTGAAATACTGCTAAATACAGCTTTCCCTGTTGCAAGGCCTACCTCTCTCATAGGTTAACATGGGGGCTGCCTTTAAATATCTTTTAAGTGCAGATTCCCTTTGAGAGAAGATAGACATATGGAGTCTGGGGGTCTTTGAACTCACAATTTAAAAATACATATTTTAGTGAAGTTTGTTTTATGATTGTTATTTTGAAGATGCCACTTTTAGAAAGAAGGCATTTTCCTTTTTAAACTATTCTGCAATTCTGCCTGTTTGTGGATTCCCTGTCTGGGTCAATTTGACAGAAGGGTTGTTTGTAAATCCCCTCTAGACAATGAGGCAAAGGGTACCGAGGTGTACCCTGCATATCCTGATGAGCCATCTGTGCTAGTGTAGAGGGAGGAGTGGTCACTTACACCTGAATGGGCTGTGCCTGCCCTCTCACAATGCAGTCTCCAACCCACTGGTGCATTTCTGGGGCCTGACCTGGGCAAACAAGGATCCTGTAAACAACAGAGACGTTCCTCTGAAGTTTGCCTACTTCAAAGGCAGAAAGAGGTATAAATAGTGAACCCAAAACCCCATTAGATTTCTTCAAGATCACTTCTGAATTTAAGAGGAACATCTGCCAACGAGACGAGCTGAAGAGCTGATGGGAAGTGCTGCCCCTGCCTGTGACTGCGCTTTGTAGGGCTATCCTGCAGTTCCTGCTTCAGCCTGTGAAAGAAGACAAAGACTGGACTTTGTTGTCCATTCCTGCTTGAGAAGAATCTCCAAGGGCTAGAACTGAGCTTGCCTCCTGTTTTGAAGTCTCAGAGCCATCAAAGACTTCCTCTGCCAGCACTTGGTCTCTCTGCTGAGACTCCAGCCCTATCCAGTCCCTGGGCCCCTCAAAAGTGAAGTTGGCAGAACAAGAGCTGAAAAATCCATGCACAGAACACCATGGAGGGAAATGTTCGATGCACCATCTGCAACGTGGCTGATAAACGATGTACCCTGGCTTTGCAGCTGAAATCGATGCTACACCTGCACTGCTTCTGGGAGATCGATGCATCATGGCTGGAGAAACGACGTTCAACACCCGTTTGCGGCTGCTGATAACTACACACACCCTATGCAGCTTGGTTTTCAAACACTTTGCAAGCAGATTTCCATGCATCGTCCTAGGGCGTCAAAGTCATCACGACTCAGCGCGTATTCGAGGTGCCATGTCTGGAAATCAACCCATCTCTGTCTTGTGAGGGAGAAAAACGACGCATTACTGACCCGACTGGTGAAGAAATGACACACGGCCTCACTTGCGGGTATAAAATCAACGCTTTGATGACTTTTCTGATGCACGCTCGCCTGTGCGGCTTTATTTTTTACGCAAACTAGGTACTTTGTGGAAAATCTAAGTTTCCATTGCTTTCTATGGAGTAAGATTCTGATTCTTTTGAAAATTCATATCTTGACTAGTGTATGATGGATTTTTGTTGTTTTGGTCTTGTTTGAGTTAGATACATATTGCCTATTGTCCTAAACTGGTGTGGTATCCATGTTGTAGTGTTTTCACTGTATTACTGTGTGTGTTGGTACAAATACTTTACACATTACTTCTAAGTTAAGCCTGCCTGCTAGAGTCAAGCTACCAAGGGGGCGAATGGGGGTTTACCAGGCGTGTTTCTCATTTGCCCTGACTAGAGTGAGGATCCTTGCTTAGACAGGGGGTAATCTGCCTGCCAACCAAAGACCCCATTTCTAACATATACACACACATATATATAAGGATTCATCCTACTTGTGTGAAGAATACACATAAACTCAGCAGCGCATTGCACAACATAGTTTAATCAATTACCATAACTACAAAATGGCACCAAAAAGCAACCCAATACGTTTCGGCGCACAACGCCTTGCTCATGGGAGCCATTTGGTAGCTATGGTAATTGATTAAACTATTTTGTGCAATACACTATTGAGTTCATGTGTATTCTTCATGCAAGTAGGAAGACTCCTTGTGGATAAGTATAATCATGGGTTATATATAAATATATATATATATATATATATATATATATATATATATATATATATATATATACAAAATCCTTGCAGGGTTAGACTGACGCAAAAATTATGTAAAACAGAAGAGTGAACTCTGGGTAGTTCCCAAATTTAGGTGGAGAGCAGCTTGAGTAAGGAGCACTCTGCAACACCAGTGACACGCTAGATGTGCTCACCTCAAATGTCTGTTCATCTAGCAAAGTTTTTAAGCAAAGGATTAGCACAGTGCTATCCATGCCGAGTTAGATAAGGACAAAGGCTCAAATTTAAGAAGGCCTAGCACCTCCTTGCGCCACATTAGTGTACTTTTTTATAATTCTAATGTGGCTCAGAGAGGCCAAATTCGCCTCATCAGATTTACAAAGTGACACAATGCATTTATTGTGCCACCTTGTATTCTCTTGTGCCCCATTATGCTTGGACAAAGCTATAAGATTCCACTGTGCCAGTTTTAGCAGCTATTGTTAATGCCTGCACAGAGCAGGCATTAAAGGTGAGCACACCATTATTCCTAATGGGACCCTATGTACCTTGCAGGATTAGCACCAACATTTTTGGCACTAATCCTGCAACGTACTGCAATAGCATCAAACGTTTGACACTAGTGTCCCTAAGCTGTGCCATGGTGCACTGTATGTTTAATAAGTTGCACACATGGTGGCATTAGGGGGGTGCTGATGGATGCAAGAAAAGTGGTGCTGCATATAATGCAGCTCTAATTTTCTTAACTTTGGGCCAAGGTCTTTTACCGTTTGTACAGCAAAATCTTTAAGAATAGGATTGACAGTGTGCCATCCTTGCCAAACTGTAAAATGACAAAAGCCATTCACCACTCCAGGCACAGTATTACAGCTTTGGACTGGTAAAATACCATCCAAGCCAACCTGGCATGAGTAAAATCAATCCCTGACATGTGTTTCTCTATCATTATAGCTCTTCAGAGGGGTGTAGCTTTGTCCAGACACAAGGAGGCACCCAGTATAAGTCAAAACAAACCCCTTTCAGGGTTAGAGTGAGGCATAAATAATGCAAAAAATAAGAGAGAACTCTGGGTAGTTCCCAAATTTAGGTGGAGAGCAGCTCCAGTAAGGAGTACCCTGCAACACCCTAGATTTTCTCACCTCAAATGTCTGTTTATCTAGCAAAGATTTTAAGCATAGGATTAGCATAGTGCTATCTGCGCTGAGCTAGATAAGGAAAAAAGCTCACATTTCCGAAAAATGACATACAACTGTGCTAGCGCAGTTGTGCGTCAAACAAATGAAACCCGCCTAACGACAATTCTTTACGACATCCGTGCACTGTATTTAGAAAAAGAAGCACCATGGTGCTAAGGAAAGATTAGTGTGAAATTAATAATGCTAACAGATGTGACACATCGTAAAGAAAATTATGCTATTGCTGCAAGAGTGGCATTACCATGATTAGCACTTTTTATACGCTAATCGTGCTGGAACCATTTTTGCCTCAAAAGCATTACAAAAAAAACTGTGACAATGCCAAACAAGTCACAGGGATGCAAGATGGACAATGCAGGACGGGAGAGACCCCAGAGAGACCCCGATCAGCCCGGTGCAAGCCAGGTTGGACAAACAAAATCAGGGAAAAGGAGAAAAAGGAGAGGAAGAGTTGCTTCTGTGAGGTAGAGAATAACATCTTTGTCAGAGAGGTGACGAAGCAAAAACTCCAGCTCTTTGCCACCTCCAAATTCCAAACATGTAGGAAAGAGGCCACATGGCAGGCAATAAAGTCAACAGTTTGGCAGAGGTGAAGAAGACTGTCACTGATTGTAAGAAGCGCTGGCACAATTGGAAGCGCACAACCAAAGAGAAATTGGCCAGGAACGAAAAGGCAGCACTGCAGACTGGAGGTGAAAGTCCAGCACCCTAGGAGGAACTAGATGACTGGTTGCTGTCATGCACAAAGGGGCACCTTCATCCATAACATCAGCTACAAGTGGCCTCACTGTCTCACTAGGAACCCATATTTACAAGCCCTTACTGCAACATTGGCATCATATCCATTGACTCAAGCCATTCTTTCCCCTTGTGTTACATCAACAGAGTCACACAATGCATGCCTTGTTCCACTTTGTACATCCTTGCAACTCCTAATGCCTGTGCCAGATATGATCTATGTAAGGAAATATTTCAGACGCAGGGAGGGAAGAACAAATAGGGCAGACATTCCATGAGGATTGCACTCTGCTATCTGGAACTTTATTTGTGAGGCCTGCCAAAGGCAGATGTGAAAGTGACACAAGCATTGTGAGCACTGGATCTCCCTGTGCTTTGCTGCAGTAGTGGCATCATTTATGGTGCTAATGCAGTAAAGCACCACAATAGTGACAAAACTCATGAGGCTACTGTGGAAATGTCTACCATGGTGACCAGTAATGTAAATAAGGTGCTTCCCTGGTGTTGTTGGCTGGGGCAAGAGGGCTGCAAGGAAAATGGCGGTTTGGGATCAATGCATCAAATACACAGAAAGGTTTCCCTCTGTGTGATGCACAGTGCAAAACACAATGAACAACTGCTTTCTTTAGAAATACAAACTGAGTTCATGGACTACACTGAGCCAAATACCGATGTGTAATATTTTTAAAGGCATCAGAAACTGGGTGGGTCACACAAGTGTTGCATGGGAAGATCCCAAATGTGTACATGGAATGCCTACATTCAGTGTCAGGTGGGAGAGGGGCACATGAGAATCAGGACAGGACAAGGTATACAAGGTGCCTCACCTTGGCATGAGCTACTTCTATCCACCACTGAAGTGTAAGGTAAAAAATATGCATTGGTCGAGCACTAAGATTTCTGGATATTGTGCCACATATTTACCCATTAATGAAGAAAGACGCAGTGCTGGACACCTGACTCAAAGTGGTTAGGAGGATGCATGAGAACAGCTCACACCCTTCCATCACTCAAATAACACACCTAGGGTGGCAGAGTATTCAGTTACTTTCTCAAATATTCTTAAAACCAGTCACAATTTATTCTGTACATGTCCATTTGTAGTGTGTGCATAAATCACTAACAACGCCCATGGCATGCATATGTAACACAGTCAAATCAATGAAAGGGGTACATATGCAGAAGATAATCATAAGTCATTTAAGTTGGGGGTAACACACTGGGAAATGTGGGCTGGCAGATTGTGCCAATGGCGACTCCATAGAATTGATGCTTAGGCGGCACAGTGTGCCACTAGAGGTCCATAAATGTGTGCCTTGATGTATGGGTCAGTACCATGTCACAAAGCCACCGGTAGCAAGTAAATGATGACTCATGTCAACAACCACTACAGTCCAAGATTGACCTTTCACTATCCTTTTGCAGAGGATGAAGTCTTACCTCCTGTGGAGCTGCCTGTCCAGGGTTTTTTAGAAGACCTGGATGACCAGCTGACGACCATCAATGCTGACACTCTCCGGGATGTCCTGGGTGCCCTCCACATACCATCTCCAGTCACAAGGAGGACAAACAGCATTGTAGGTCTCCACATGAACCATTCAACAACCAACACACAGCAATGACCAGTTCAGTCACAGCCCTAGACTCTGAGGACCCAGACATTACCTTTCAGAAGACAGCGGTAGGAGTTCAGTGCGAGCTGGCATAGCAGGTGTGGGTAGGGATGGAGACCATGGCAGGCAGCCTAAAGGTAGTGCATAGGTGCCTCAGTCCAAATAAGGACAACTCTGCTGCCATCAGAGGCACCCACTCTCCGTGGACTCTAGAGGTCCCTGGCTGACATTGCTGCTGTTCTGCTGGGCTGGAACAATTGCCCTCCGAAAGCGGCAGCAGCATGATTCACAACAGGTTGGGGGCTATCCAAAATGCCCTGGAGTCCATGCAGTGGAATCTGGCCTCCCTCATTGAAAACATGGCTACCTACCACTGTGACTTAGCTGCTGTGTTGTGAAACCAACATTTTCTCCTTGCTGCCGTGATGCCTTTCATTTCTCACAAATTACAGCTGCTGGGACATTTGATTCCACATCCCTATCCCCTTATGGGTGTGTGCCACCCCTCAACTTCAACAACAGCACCACCCATGGCATGGGAGGCACCACACACATCAGTGGATGAATATGTGGAAGGAACAACATTCCCCCAGAAAAAACACCCGGTAACTACAGTGTGTGCCACACGGACAGTGGCTCTTTAGTTCTGTGCTTACCATCATACTAGTGTTGTGACAGCTGCCAATGTGCCCTTTTCACTCTATCACAGTTGACTCACCATGCCTGGACTACCATAGTCTCATTCCTACCTATTATCAATGTGGACACCTCCTCACTTATGCTCACCTTTCCTACACATGTATCATGACATGTCCCTCTCCCTGGGACTCTGACTGGACATTCAATGGCTTGGTATCTCTTATGTGGTCAGTGAACTGTACATTCTACATCATCGTAAACAAAACTTGCACATATAAATACATTTCCATAATCACATATGTTCTGTTTATTTTTCAGTGATCCATCAACTATTTCAAATGTATGTATTGTGTGAAGTTAGGAAAATGACTACAGAACAAAAGGACATGTGTGGCTTTCTGTCAGACACAAAGCCACATACGTAGACCTACACATGATTATGCTGACTGATAGCATTGTGAACTACAACAAAATGTCTTTAAAATCACTGCCTAACAAAAAGCCTAAACTACACACTAACCTACACTAACCTAACCTATACTAACTAATCTTCACTTAAACCAACAACTAACTACCCTTATCTAAACCTACCTTGTACATGTAATGCCACACAATAAACATTGTCCCACCATTCCCCTTAAGAGACAACAGAGGAGCAGGACAACATGAACTAAAGCTAAACATAGACTACCTAAACCTATTGCCTAAACAAATATATATATTTGTAATTGTTTTATTATTTCTTTTTTTTAAATATACCCCTAAATATTACCCTTCAAAACCCCCAAAAACAAAAAAAATACCCAAATCACACACCTCCAGCTATACCAACTATGTCCCAAAACTCACCTACTCTATGCCTACCCATCTAAAACCCACTAAAACTCTTTACAATAAACACTAGGCGAACGGAAGCCACTGAAAATAGGAAAGTGTTCAAAGTCAGTGGTTCTTCAGCTTCTTTTTGGTGAACTTCAAAAGTATGTAATTACGGTCATTAGCCTCCTCCAGTTTGGCCAACTGCAACTGTATCTGAGCCATGTCCTTATGCATTTCATTCTCAAATTTGGAGGCAGCAGACGCTGGTGGTGGCTGTGGATGGAATGTTGTTGTGGTAGGGGCCATTGAAGTTGAGGGGGCGGAACCTGCAGCCCCACCCCTGACCATCTGGGTTGCCGTTCCACTTGTTTTTGTGCTTGTATCAGGCTGTTTGGCTGGTCTCTATGAGGAAATGCCTGCCACATCCCTGATGATTTCTCACATCTGTAACGTCTGCCCATCCTGTGGTACCCTCTCTGGACCTCACAGATGTCTCAGCCCTCTTCTCAAAGGCATGCTTCTGTGCTGGAGTAATTGAGGCCACTAAAACCTGAGGGGAACATGTCATCAGAAACTGTTTTGGGTAGGGGGAGAACAAGCATGCAGTGGAAACAGCATCTTCAGGTGACACATGTAGTCCACCAGACCTCATAAAACATCGCTAAGCCCAAAGTCTATATGAATCTGCCACCCAAGCATCTATGATGTATTTTTCATGATGCAGGGATAAGGGCTATCCAATGTTGCACACTCTCTGCGCAAGCTTGAAATAACTCCTATGTACCAGGTAAGCACTCACCATGCACATCTCATACACATGTGATATGACAATACTCACTCGCATTCATGATTCATAGGTAGATCATGTGGGTTCATCTGAACACATGTTATTTGCTACAATCCATAGACATGGACCACAATCATCAGAAGAAGAACTGTCAAAAAGATCCATGTGTGATCGGTGCATCACTTTATTTAGGAAGAGTAGTGAAGCACCACTGGTGCAAGTGTCTCACTAATAAGCCCCTTTGGAGACCTCAACACGTGTACATACCTTGCAGCATGACCAGAGTAACTTTGTGTAACATGTGGCACATAGTGCAGAAACATGTGCTGTGACAAATATGTTGCCAACATCCATCCATTTCTGAGACCCAGCACCTCTGACACATATCTTGACTGGCATCGCTGTGTTTGTGAGCATATTTACCTTTTCCAAAGACTCACAAATCCATTGTAGCCCACGTTGGCACTTGTGGAACATTTTGTCTTATTCCACATCCTCGTCATAACATCAGACATGCTCTTGATACCCAAGGATAGATAATGGTGTCTTAATTGACACACATGCCATTTTAACATGGCATTGCACACATCATACTCTCTCACACACAACCCTTGATATACACATTTGACATACAAGGTAACACTTACTGGTTGCATTGTGGTCTTCAAATTGCGAAACCTCACCAATGGTGTATGGTGGAGATTTACCTGTAAGACATGACATTAAAATATAGCTTTGTAAATCTTGTACAAGGAAAAGCATGGACAACTGTTACACATTCCACCTATTTAGCTGATTGGTGTAGTTAACTTAGGTTTAGGAATGAGCAACTGGCATCTATAACATGTCATCTAGACAGACATTGTTAGCCCACAAAAACCCATACAGATATGGAATTGATCCAGATGTACATGTCTCAAATACATATGTAACAATTTATTGGGGACAGGAAACTGCCAATTGTCAGAAGCTTAGTACTTTGTAGAATATCTGTGTGAAAAAGGAGCATCAACACAGATGTTCCACTTTTTCTGCCCCCCCTACCACCATATCACTCCACTATGTGTGTGCTGTATTAGATATACAGCCCACCACGGCGCATGTCAAGATACTAACGTTGCAAACAATTACATTATGGTGGCACTTTGCATGCTTTGCAACATACATGAAGGTGCCAAACCTGCTAAGTGACATTAGTTACATTTAAAACAATGGGAGCGTCATTTAACCAACCTGCCTTAGGCACTCATTCAAATTAACTCCAAAAATGGTGAAGTGGAATCTAGGAGATTTCACTACTCACTTTTTGTGTGCTTCCTACTGCCGGAACACACCGCTTGCATTCATCATGCCTGGCACAGGCATGATGTGGGACCAGGGTTTTAAAGTGCCACAATGCTTGCATTGCACAACTTTTTACATATGGTGTAGCAGTACTTTCCTCCATCAGCCATATTACCTTAAAAAACTATGACACTAATGTTGCAGTAGGAGTCGCTAAGTCCTGCTTACATTTGTGTCCATGTTGTGTCACTCTGCACATACAGGACTCAAGGACCACACACATCCATGACTACCTATACTCCAGCGTCATGTGTGTCATCACTTAAACACTACTTTGCAAATTTCAACAGTTGTCAAGCCCATGACTGACATGGACAGTTGTGCATGAGAAACATGAACCCTTGCAAAATTATACACATGGTTTTTTCCACTTTAATATGTATATGCGATACACAAGGTACAAAGAGAGGAATATGCAAATTGTCAGTAACCGGTGCATTGCTGACCTCTCATGAATACAGGTTGGCTGAGACACAGAACTTGCTGTACTCACTTTTGTCATGACATGCAGAAGTAATCCTTATGTCCTACTGGCATGCATATACAAATAAGGATGTAGCTATGTTCAAGGGGTACATACCAACAGTTCAGCCGACCTGAATGACCAGGTGAACCAGGAGATCCCTTTAACGGGTGATTAGGTCTGCCACAAGTGCTTCAACTGGTGTTCAGTGCCCTCTACAGAGAAGATGTGTCTGAGTTGGTACAGCACCTTAGCCCTTGCCAGCTTCCGCGCCTCTGTTGGGTAGCTCATAATCACACGGCCACCCATAGCCAACATGTTCGGTAGGTAGTGGCACATCAACCAGATGAACGCTCCAAGGTCATCTTCAGTCATCCTCTGCACCCTTCTCTTCCCTGACATGTTGCAGTTTCCTTCCACGGCAACCTAAATAACCCAAAAAAATAAGAAAAAAACAATTTCGCAACTAAACCCAACTAACCTATTAAACTTAACTACCACAAGACAGACACCCAACAATACTGACACAATAACAGAACTACAATGTACAATAAAATGACAGGTATTACTAAATGACAAAGACACAGACAGCACACAGCACAAAAGACTCAAAATCCACCACTCTTCACACCAGTCTGAAGTCTCCAGCCCGGCGGCTGTTACCGTCCTGACGGACGGAGTGGTAGATTGGCTCGAGCCAAACCACCAATGCCATATTTTGGGGAAGAGTGCCACCAGCCTGTTGGCAGGACTTTCTCCAAAATAACGCCGTCCTCAGGGTCATAATGAGGGGCATTATGATTAGCACATACACTTGGAATGTACAATGACTCACCCTTTTTTTTATAGCCAGATTTCCCTCTTAGCATACCATCTGTATGGCAGGGCTGATTTAAGGTAGTGATGGCACCCTAGTCATCAGTGCTCCTGTGGCACTTTGTATGTCCACACAGGCCCATCCTTGGTGGTATTAGATTTTGGCGCTGCCTCTGGTTTACAAAATCTTGTAAATCTGGGGCAGTGTCAGAATGCAATGGGTGTTGCTGTGGAACGCCCATAAAGCAACAACCATTGCATGCACCTTCCACGCAAAGTGCTGCATGTGAAGGGGCTGTAATTATCCACAAAAATTGGCTTAAAGCCACCTTGTAAATATGGCAGAGTGCATAAAAGAGAAGTGCATTAAGTGCGGGGTACTGAGGGATGTGACATATGTGTTGCTCACACATCTGTGTTCCCCTGTGAGTAGGCCATTGCCATACTGTCCATCCTGGAGGATTTCATTAATTGTTGAGTGGCTGAAGATGTAGGCATCATGGACGCTGCCCGGATATTTAGCAATGATGTTGATAACTATTCCACGATGGTCCACAGTGGTCTGCACGTTAATTGAGTATGTGTGTTTCCTGTTCCTGAAGAGGTGTTCCATTGCAGCAGGAGGGACACGTTGGACATGTGTGCAGTCCATTGCACCCAGCAGATGCAGAAACCCAGCAATTTGATAGAATCCTTGTTTGCTCTCTTGCTGCAGTTGCTGGGTGTTTGGGAACCAGTTGTGGTGGGATGTGAGGTGGATGATGGCGTCCAAGGTGATATGGAGGAAGGCAGAAAGGGATGGTTGTGATATCCCACCCACTTGTGCTGTAGTGGTCTGAAATGATCCTGAGGCCAGCATGTGGAGGACAGCCAGGAGTCTAGTCATGAGTGGTATATTAGTAGTTCTTCCCACTCTTGCTGTGATGTCAGGAGCAATGTAGTGCAACAGCCATACGATGGACTTCCGCTTGAGATGGTACAATCTGATGACGTCTTTGTCCCTGGGGCCAAGGATGGATGCACATGTGTGGAATATTCTCTCCCTCCTTCTGCGCTGCCTTTGTGGCTGCAGTGGTGGTATTTGCAATTGCTGAGGGTGGTGCTGGTGGCACTTGATGCTGTTGCTGTCATCTTCTCCTGGTATCAAGCTGTAGGAGGCTGGCCTGGCTTATAGTGAATACCTGATGGTACTTACACCTTGTGCAAGGTCCAGTTATCCCTTATTAGTAGATTAGTAGTGTTCTAGCAGCTTAGGCCGATAGAGGTAGCTATAGCAGAGAAGCTTAGGCTGAACTAGGAGACATGCAAAGCTTCTACTACACCACTTATATCATATTGCACTATATAATAAGAATCACAATACTCAGTGTTACCAAAAATAAAGGTACTTTATTTTAGTGACAATGTGCCAAAAATATCTCAGAGGATATACTACCTTATGAGGTAAGTACAATACACAAAATATACACACAAACCAAAATCAGGTAAGTGAACAGTTAGAAAAGTAGTGCAAACACTGTAGAATACAATAGGATGCAAATGCCTAGGGGCAACAGAAACCACATACTAAGAAAATGGAATGTGAACCACTTAGGGACCCCAGGCCTAGTGTAGTGTGTAGAGGGTCGCTGGGAGTGTAAGAAAACACTAAGGGTGTCCAAGATACCCCACCCCAAGGACAAAAGGTTGCAGTTTTGCAGGCGTCCTGGAGCTGTCAGGGGTCGATCCTTGGCAGAAATCAAAGAGGGAGATGCAGAGGAACTCTGGTGAGCTCTTGCATTCATTATCTAAGGAAAAGCCCACAGGAGAGATCCTAAATAGCCCTCAGAGGAGGATTGGCCATCTGGTCAGGTAAGCACCTATCAGGAGGGGTATAGGACATCACCTGCTGGCACTGGCAACTCAGAGGCCTCCATTGTGCCCTCACACCTCTGGATTCAAGATGGCAGAGGACTGGGACACACTGGAGGAGCTCTGGGCACCACCCCTGGGGTGGTGATGCACAGGGGAGAGGCCACTCCCCTTTCCTTTGTCCAGTTTAATGCCAGAGCCGGGCTGGGGGTTCCCAGAACTGGTGTAGACTGGTTTATGCAAGGAGGGCACCATCTGTGCCCTTCAAAGCATTTCCAGAGGCCTGGAGAGGCTACTCCTCTCAGGCCCTTAATACCTATTTCTAAAGAGAGAGGGTGTAACACCCTCTCTCAGAGGAAATCCTTTGTTCTGCCTTCCTGGGACTGGGCTGCTCAGACCCCAGGAGGGCAGAAGCCTGTCTGTGGGTTGGCAGCAGCGGTAGCTGCAGTGAAAACCCCAGAGAGCTGATTTGGCAGTATCCGGGGGTCCATGCTGGAGTCCCGGGGATGCATGGGATTGACACTCCAATACCAGATTTGGCATGGGGGGGGACAATTCCATGATCTTAGACATGTTACATGGTCGTATTCGGAGTTACCATTGTGAAGCTACATATAGATATTGACCTATATGTAGTGCACGTGTGTAATGGTGTCCCCGCACTCACAAAGTCTGGGGAAATTGCCCTGAACTATGTGGGGGCACCTTGGCTAGTGCCAGGGTGCCCTCACACTTAGTAACTTTGCACCTACCCTTCACCAAGTGAGGGTTAGACATATAGGTGACTTCTAAGTTAGTTAAGTGCAGTGTAAAAGGGCTGTGAAATAACGTGGACATTATCTAACTCAGGTTGCAGTGGCAGTCCTGTGTAAGAATTGTCTGAGCTCCCTATGGGTGGCAAAAGAAATGCTGCAGCCCATAGTGATCTCCTGGAACCCCAATACCCTGTCTACCTAGGTACCATACACTAGGGAATTATAAGGGTGTTCCAGTGTGCCAATCAGAATTGGTAAAAATGCTCACTAGCCTGCAGTGACAATTTTAAAAACAGAGAGAGCATAAGCACTGAGGTTCTGGTTAGCAGAGTCTCAGTGACACAGTTAGGCACCACACAGGGAACACCTTCAGGCCACAACTATGAGCACTGGGGTCCTGGCTAGCAGGTTCCCAGTGAGACAGGCAAAACAAACTGACACACAAGTAAAAATGGGGGTAACATGCCAGGCAAGATGGTCATTTCCCACAAGGATGTTGGGGATAAACAGTGAATAGGTGACAGCTGAACTTCAAAACATAACCAGTGGCAAAAATATCACACGCAAAGCACTGTTCAAAAGAACGAACTACTGTCATAGTTTTATAAGGTGTAATACAAGCACATTGGGCCAGATTGACAAGAAACTGGTACAGCGCAGTGCTGCACCAAAAGTAGCAGGGCCGCGGTGCACCCGTTTTGAAACGCAGGGATGTGTTGTGTTTACAAGAATACGGTGCACCCCTGCAATACCCTCTGCACTGATGCTAAATTAAGCAGCCTGTGCAAACACAGGCATCCTTGCACCATAGTGCAAGGATGTCTGGTTTGAGGGGTGTGATTGTTTATGTGCAGGAAGGTGTCCTTCCTGCACATAAACAATTATCCATAGCATTTTGCTGCTTCTATTTTTCTGCAGCAGATGTAGAAAAAGGAAAAAACGAGGAGGGATAAAAGTATTTCTCCCCTGAGGTGGCATTAGATTTTGGTGCTACCTCAGATTTACGAATTCTTGTGAATCTGGGGCAGCGTCAAAAGCAATGCATGTTGCGGTTGAATGCCCTCTGCAACACCCATTCCACGCCTCTCCGATACAGAAAACTGCATCGGAGTGGTCCATATTTACATGGAGGCGTAAAGCCTCAAAAAGTGGTTTTACACCTCCTTGTAAATATGGGGAAGTGATTAACGCCACTGGAGTGTTGCAAAAGGTGACACTCCAGTGGGTCTAGGGTCTTGTAAATCTGGCCCTAAATGTGCTGATACAGTTGAAAGTAATGAAAGCAGACGCAAGACCTTTGACATGCTTTCTGCTCTGACTTGATTCGGGCTATTTCCAAATGGCAATTAAAAGCTTTGAATTTATTGGAGCAAAAAAGGCACAGAGCATGACTATTCAGGGAATGTATCCATAAATGTCTCTAAAGATGGGAAAAGGAGATGGGTTGAAAAGTGCACTGTGTGATATTTACATAACACTATGAAGAACATTTGTAAGTCAATGAAGACAGTGTACTACAAAAAGGTCAGCTGGAATTATCAGAAATGGAGAGACAAATTATGCGTAAGGAGTGATTAAATTTTGCAGCAAGGAAAGGGAAATTACTCCCAATTCTACAGCAGTATCAGTTTACTGTTTGGTAATTTTAAGGCACACTAATATTGTCTGAGCAAAAGTATGATCTAATTTGTACTAGTTCGATTCCTGAATGTAGCAGCCAGCAACTGAAAGGTGACTAGTTAACTTTTACAAAGGTCTGATACTGTGGTAGCTCAATGTGTGACACTCTTTTTAGAAAACATTCACCTGTTAGAGCTAGAAGTAACTGTTTTGTTGAAATCTGAAAATAATATAGCAGATGTTGTTTTATGTGCAGTGCTTAATTTGTAAATCAATAAGTGCTGGTGCCCAATATTTTACCTAGAATAATGCAGCTGGTGCAGATAAACTTCAGAATTGAAGAATACCAAGGATACATAGTTTGTATTCCACCTCATGCTTGTTTCTTCAACCGTGTGCACTCCCTCTTCCTCAACTTAACTCTTGCATGCTCTTTTTCATCACTGCTTTCTCCTTTTGTCTCTGCTTTTTTTTGCCTTTCTCGTCTTCCTTTTTAACCCCGTTGTGTTTTTGTCTCTCTTGCTCAGGATAAAAGTCTGATGAGGGAAAAATAAATTTTGATTCCCAAAAATGCACATGGGTGGCCCCATATGCAACCACCAGTTCAAGGTAAGTACTGCGCTTTTGGTATCAGAGCACAAAGGCCCTCATTACAACCCCGACCGCCATGGCAGTAGCAACAAACACCGTGGCGGTCACCGCCAACAGACAGGCGGAAGACAATGTATCGCCCACCCCATCACAAACAGCCTATCCACCAGCTCTTCCGGGGTGGTACCAACGCCATCAAAAGCACAGCGGAAACAGTACACAGAAGGGAAACCACTCACCTCTCGGCACTTAACGAAGAACCAGGACGCCATGGAGCCCGAGCTGCAGGTCCTGCCCATGCTGGTCTACCTCCTCATCTACCAGGAATACGAAAGGCGGCGGCGACTACCAAGGTGAGTACTGCACCTAGTACACAGGGGAGGGGGGGAGGAAAAAGAGAGTGACACAAACATGCAACACCCCAAACCCTCACCCACAACAGCATACACACAAACACATGCATCAACATTACATTTACACCCCGTAACCCCCTGAAAGAACGCAAGGACAAAAGGAATTGAGCAAAATCAGTGATATTTGAGAAATAGGCAGATATACGTAACAATTTGAGAAACAGTATTTACAAAAATATACAATATGTACATAAGGCCGTACATTGTCCATTCAAAATGTCCGTGGCCCACTGGGCCAAAAATCACGGGCCAAGTCCACACTTGACTCCTGCCTCAATACGGAGAGAACACTGCAGGGGCATCAGGTAGAAAACACACAGGCACCTCAGGGGGATGGGAAAGGGGGGGCACCTCAGCCAGAAGATGGAATAACGCCACTGCTCCTTAAGGGGGCTTCATGCCCACAGCGATGTTCTGGGGAGTGCAAGGCCACAATCTCTCAAGTGGGTGCTCTGCCCACTGCTTGGTCCTGGGGAGTGCAAAGCCACAGTCTATCAAGTCTCTCTAGTGGGTGGTTTGCCCACTGCTTGGTCCTGGGGAGTGCAAAGCCACAGTCTCTCAGGTATCTCTAGTGGGTGCTCTGCCCACTGCTTGGTCCTGGGGAGTGCAAAGGCACAGTCTCTCAAGTCTTTCTAGTGGGTGGTTTGCCCACTGCTTGGTCCTGGGGAGTGCAAAGCCACAGTCTCTCTAGTGGATGGCTTTTCCACTGGTTCTGGAAGGGGCCTTGTGCTCAGTGTGCTTCATCCTGCCAAGGATAGGGTGAGTTGATGCATATCTCCACTGGTTCTGGAGGGGGCCTTGTGCCCAGTGAAGCAAAACTTGGAGTGTGGCAGTTCACATTCCCTCACCTGGGTGTCTGAGGCATGAGATTTGCAGGGAGCGGGTTGCATGATAGTCCATGGAGGCAGGGCTAGACTCCATCCTGCGGCGGCTAAGGCTGCAAACTGGTGGTAGTGCCGGTGCTGGTGGGGGTGCTGCCAGTGGTGGTGGGAGGCTCCACCCTTTCTCGTGCAGCCTCGGACGGCTGCCAACTGGGGCTGCTGATGCAGGTAGTGGTCCTACTGTCAGTGGTGCAGGCGGCGGTGCCTGTGGCGGGGTCTGCAGCAGTGCTCACTGGGGGTGCATTTGGCAGTGCTGGCCGTGGTGCAGGTGCCGGTGCTGCCAGTGGTGGAGGGAGGCTCCAGCCCTTCTCCTGCAGCCTCAGACGGCTGCCCACTGGGGCTGCGCCTGCTGACAGTAGTGGTGCTAGCGGCGGGGCAGGTGGCGGTGCAGGAGACGGTGCAGGAGGCAGTGCTTGCGGCGGGGCTGCTGGCGGTGCTGGCTGTGGTGCATATGGCAGGGCTGGCAGTTGTGCTGATAGCCACCAAGCCTTCACCTGCGGCCTCCGACTGCTGAAGTGCCTTGCCTTGTGTTTTCTGCCCCTTCCACACCTTGGCAGATGGCAGTGTGACCTTGGGTCTGGCAGCTGGAGTTTTTGAGGAGGCCTGGCTGGGTGGTTCGTGCTCCCTGTCCTTTCTGCATGCTGTCCCCTTCTTCACCTTGGCAGGTGGCGGAATGGTTTTGTCCTTTGCAGGGGTTGGTATCACACTGGCTGTGCTGATGGGTGCTCCCTTTGAGCCTCTGTGAGTTGCAGGTACCACACCGGACGGCGACTTGGTGGCTGAGGTGCTGGCCTGGGTTCTGGACACCCTGGCCTTAAGGGAAGGATGGGGGTAGGGGTAGGGAAGAGGTCAATGTTTGCCAAGAAAATCTTCTTAGACACACTGGGGCGGGAAGAGGGAGAGGGTTTCGGAGTGGAGGAAGAGGGAGCGGTTGTAGGAGGTGTTTGTCTGCTGAGTTTGGGTGCAGGTGCATGGGCTGGATGCTGTTGTGAGGTGGATGGCTGTTGGGTGGGTGGGTGCTTGCGTTTGTGTACTTTGGAAGGAGGGGTCACAGACACACTGGGAGAGGACACAGGGGAAGTTTGCATGGATGTTGGGGTGGTGACTGCTCTTGAGGGGTGTGTTGTGATGGGCGTGCTGGTGATGGAGGTAGTGGATGAGGATGTAGTGCATGCAGGTGTGAGTGGAGACGCTACTGGGAGGGAGGTGGACGACGAGGAGGAGGGGGACACAATGGAGGCAGTGGATGTTGGTGTGTCTGCATGGGGATGGTGCTTGTGTGAGTGCCTGTGAGATGAAGTGTGGTGCTTGTGTTTGCCTGAGCCACTTCTGGGTGTTGATTTGGGTGAATGCTGGTCTGAATGTGTGCTTGGGATAGGCTGGAGTTGAAGGATTGGGACTGGGACTGGGAAGAGAAAGTTGGAGGGCGGAGGCTAGAGACAGTGACAAGGGCTGCCATCAGTGTTGAGGCCAGAGCCTGAAATGCTCTCTGTTGGGCCACCACGCCAGAGTGAATGCCCTCCAGGTATGCATTTGTTTGTTTCAAATGCCTCTCAACACCCTGGATGGCATTCAGTATGGTTGACTGCCCAACAGTGAAGGAACTCAGGAGGTCAATAGCCTCCTCACTGAGGGCAGCAGGGCTGACTGGGGCAGGGCCTGAGGTGCCTGGGGCGAAGGAGATGCCAACCCTCCTGGCAGAGCGGGCACGGGAAGCACGCTGAGAGGCTGCTGGGAGGGTGGTGCTGGTAGGGTGGGTGATGGCTGTACCTGTTGTTGGGGTGGGTACAGAGGTGCCCGCCACTGCCAGGGAGCTTCCCTCCTCTCCCCCGTCATGGTGCCCTCCTTGCTCTCCGTCCCACTGGTGCCCTCACCATCGGTGGATTCGGCCTCCAGGCCCATGTGGGATGTAGCTCCCTCCGTCGCTGGTGCCTCTGCTCCTCCGCCACATGATGCTAATGCACACAAGGACAGGGTGACAAAACAAAAAGGGGGGGAGAGACAGAGGATACACTTGGTCAATGCCAGCAAGACCACCACCGTTGGCGTACACAACACACAGGGAGCAGCCCTATGCACTAGGCCATGCAATACCAGTTACTAAGATAGTCACCAGCCCATAGGGTACAATGCCTCCCGCCATTAGCTGCACACCTGTAACCCACAGGACCCTGCCCAGTATTAGATGCCCACTAACACTATTGGGGTAGGAGTTCTTCAGATCCTGCCCACCAAAGGACCTACCCTGCCATCTTCGCCCTGGCCTAGGGGCACCCATGGCCCACATCCCCCACCCAGGTAACTCTTAACGCGCACAAAGTCAGGATTCAGAATCTGTACCCCTTGTGGCTGCTGTGATGCCTTCAAGTGCTCATCCAACTCCAGATAGGCACCACCAAGATGCGGAACATCAGGGGGGTCATAGTGCGATGGGCACCCCTTCCTCGTTGGGAGGCCAGCCCCAGCTAGGCATCCGCTGTCTTCCTTGCCCAGCGGCGCAGGTCCTCCCACCTTTTGCGGCAGTGGGTACTCCACCTGTCAAAGGCCCCCAGGGTCTGCACGTCCTTGGCAATGGCACGCCAAATTCCCTTTTTCTGGTGGGCGCTGATCTGCATGGAAAAGACAGCAGAAAAGTGAATTAGTGAACAGTCTGGACCGTCACACTCATGGCCCACCAGATCCCTCCCATCCCCTGATGCACATACATTGACCACCTTATATGCAGCACTCTGGCCACGACGCCTCTGCCCCCCCTACATGTGGCTTACACACACACCACTCCACACATTCATGGCCCACGCATCATGCTCACAGTGTACTCACCTGTTTGTCTGGAGGACTGTAGAGTAACGTGTAATGGGGTAGGCCCCCATCCACCAGTTTCTCCAAATCCTCCGCAGTGAAAGCAGGAGCCCTTTCCCCAGACACATGAGCCATTGTCGCTTCCAGACACAGGTCACAGCTGCACTTGCAGTATAGGTCCTCTCCTGTTGAAGGTCAGGTAGCAAGTGAGTGAACAGATAGAAAATGGCGGTCACGCCCGAAGCGGTGCATACCGTCACCGCTGGCGTACATCGACATTGGCTCATGGAACCCATAGGGCCCAATGATAACCAATGTGAAGTTGCGTAGCGGTCTTCGACCGCCTACCGCAACGGCACACAACGCCAGCGGAATTACCTCATTTCCACTTGTCCCTCCTCACAGGTCAGGCAGCCACCATTTCAAGAGGGCACAGGCTATGGCACCTAACTGCATCACAGCAGACATTGGCACAGCAACTGGTTGTTGGATTCACATCTTGGTTCTGCAAAGGAAAAAAATCATCAGTAGTGCAATAGATGTGTGAATATGAGCCTCTGCTCACTGTTTTCTTTCATAGGCTTCAACCGCTGATGCTGAATATGAGATGGCGGAATCCTCCGGTGTACAGACCCCTGGTGGACCTTGTGACAATGGAGGACAGACACATTATCATAACCTACAGACCTTATCGTGCCACAATCCAAGAGCTGGGTGCCCAATTGGAGCCAGACCTGATTTCAGCTATCCGCCAGCCCACAGGTATCCCCCCTCTAGTGCAGGTCCTGTCAGTGCTCCATTTCCTGGCAAGTAGTTCCTTCCAAACAACAGTGGCCATGGCATCAGGGATGTCTCAGCCAATGTTCTCCAACGTGTTGACCAGAGTGTTGTCAGCCCTGCTGAAACACATGTGCAGATACATCGTATTCCCCCAGGTGGAGGATTTGGCCACAGTGAAAGCAGACTTATATGACCTGGAACATATCCCCAAAATCATTGGTGCCATTGATGGTACACATGTGGCATTTGTTCCCCCCCAGAGAAATGAACAAATTTTCAGGAATAGAAAAAGCTATCACTCTATGAATGTGCAGATGGTGTGTTTGGCGGACCAGTACATCTCCCATGAGAATGCCAGGTATCCTGGCTCTGAGCATGATGCCTTTATCTTGAGGAATAGCAGCATCCCATATGTGATGGGCCAACTCCAGAGGCACTGGGTGTGGCTAATAGGTGAGCCCAAGGTCCCTACACAGTATAAGTAGGTGTCTGGGTATGGGGCTGTCCCTAAGGGTTAGTGTGTGTATAACAGTTGTCCCTCGATATTTGCAGGTGACTTTGGTTACAGCAACCTCTCATGGCTACTGACCCCAGTGAGGAATGCCAGGACAAGGGCAGAGGAATGTTACAATGAGGCACTGGGCTTACCAGGAGGATTATTGAAAGGACCTTTGGCCTCCTGAAGGCCAGGTTCTGGTGCCTCCATATGACAGGTGGATCCGTGTACTACTCACCCAAGAAGGTGTGCCAGATCATCGCTGCATGATGCATGTTGCACAACCTGGCCTTGAGACGCCAGCTGCCTTTTCTGCAGGAGGATGTGCCTGGAAATGGTCTTGTGGTAGCGGTGGAGCCTGTGGACAGCGAGGAAGAGGAAGCAGAGGAAGAAGATGTTGACAACAGAAGCAACATAACACAGCAGTACTTCCAGTGACACACAGGTAAGACACTGTAACTTCACTTAACTTTTCACTTTTCTGTTGGACATTGCACATGGAAGCCTGTTTTCCTATGTCTATAGCCACTTACTGTACCCTTTGGCATCTCTATTTTCAGATCTCTGTGCCACACTCTGGCTTCTGCTATGTGTACTCCTGCCCACCAAAGGTCATTCCATAGTATATTTAACTGTACATTTGACTTGCAATGCTTTGATAATGTTGAACTAATACATATTTGAATCATTTGACAGACTCCAGCTTAGTATTTGTTCCAAGGGTGTTTATTTAGGTGCTCATAAGTAGAGGGAGAGGTGCAATGGACTGGGCTGATGGTGGAGGAAAGTCCATTGTAGAGTCCAGTCTCTTGGTATCACAGGTGCATTGTCCAATGGGGCATAGGAAGGGGAGTAATGGCAGTTCAAGGTGGACAGGGTGACAGAGTGGGACAGAAGGGTGACAATCAGGAGAGTCTTATTTCCTGGTGGGGGTCTTGGCAATGTTCTCTGGCTTCTGCCTCGATCGCAGAGACCGTTTGCGTGGTGGTTCTCCTTCTGCAGTGGGTGGGGTGCTGGTGGCCTGTTGTTCCTGTGGCAGGGCCTCCTGTCCACTAGCGCCAGCGGAGGTGGAAGGCTGTTCATCGGTGTGGCTAGTGTGAGGGGCCCATTGTTGTGCCACTGCCTCCCTCATGGTGTTGGCCATGTCAGCCAGCACACCTGCAACGGTGACCAGGATGGTGTAGATGTGTTTGAGATCCTCCCTGATCCCCAGGTACTGTCCCTCCTGCAGCCGCTGGGTCTCCTGCAACTTGGCCAGTATCTGGCCCATGGTCTCCGGGGAATAGTGGTATGCTCCCAGGATGTTGGTGAGTGCCTCCTGGAGAGTGGGTTCCCTGGGCCTGTCATTCCCCTGTCGCACAGCAGTCATCCCAGCTGCCCTGTTGTCCTGTGCCTCTGTCTCCTGAACCGTTTGCCAACTGCCACTGACCCCAGGTCCCTGATCGTCCTGTGTTTGTGGGGTTGCCTGGGGTCCCTGTAGTGGTGGACACACTGCTGATTGATGTGTCCTGGGGACAGTGGCATGGGCCTGCTGGGTGGGTGCTGTGCTGGTGTTTCCTGAGGGGGAGGCTCTGTGGTGAGTTGGGACTGTGGCAGGGGAACCGACTGACCAGAGGTCCCTGATGAGCCAGGTTGGTCATCCTGATCCAGGCGTGCAGAGCTGCTGTCGTCACAGTGGGCCTCTTCTGCGGGGGGACTGGATGTAGCTGGCATCACCCATCCGGTGACGTTGAGTAGGGGATGCAAATGCAGTGTTTGTGTATTTGCTTGTGCCATCTTGTGCATGGGTGTGTTTACCTGTATGATTGTGATTTCCCTGTCAGCTTTGCCTTGTGTTTGTGGTGATTTTGTGGGCTGGGTGAGTCTCTCTACTGGGCATGCTGTGGTGATGGGTGTCCATGCAGGTCTGTGATGGGTTTCCATGCATTGGTGTTACATGCAGGGCTTGTTTTTAGGATGGGTGGGTTGTGATGGTGGGGTATGTGTGAGGTTGTGGAGTGATGGGGGTGACGGTAGGGGTAGGAGTTTGTGATGGCATGAAGGTAGGGGGGATAAGCTTTGACTTACCAGAGTCCAGTCCTCCTGCTACTCCTGCAAGGCCTTTAGGATGCATTATTGCCAAGACTTTCTCCTCCCATGTTGTTAGTTGTGGGGGAGGAGGTGGGGGTCCACCGCCAGTCCTGGATGTGGTGTGAGAGATATGTGTGGGGTGATGTGTGGGGTGATGTGTTGTGGTGTGTGGTGTGAGGTGCATGGATGGTGTATGGGTGATGGTGTTCCGTGGCTCAGATTGAGTGGGTGCTCCTGGCTTGTGTCCCTCTCTGTTTGGCAATCTTTTTTTTCGTTGGAAGGGTTGTGGGTAATGTGAGTGTGTGTTTTATAGTGGTGTGGGTGTCTGGGTGTGGTGTGTGTATGTGTGTCAGGTATGTGCAGTTTGAATTGTCCAATGTGTTGCTGTTTTGTAAATGTGTGTATTTTGAGCGCAGCGGTGTGTACTGCCAATGATTTACCGTGGTTCAAAGACCGCTGCGGTGATTCTTGGGTCGTGATAGTGTGTGTGTATTCATGTTGGCATAACGGTGTGGGTTTTGCTATTGCCAGATTAGCACTGACCTTTGGTCTGGCGGACTTTTGTGGGTGTCTGTATAGTGGTGAATTTCTCTGTGTGGGTCATAATACCCACAGCGGACTACCACTGCGGCCATCAGCACGGTGGTAGGCAGCATTTACCGCCACGGTTGTAATGAGGGCCAAATTCACTTAAAGCCTGAACAGTGGACAAGACCTAGACGGATTGAGCTGGCCTAAAACAGAGACAAGCTGACTGTTTATTTCTAGAAAGTTGCAAAATGTTTTCTGTCTAGAAATAGATCACACAAGACAGGCATGTTTAATAGATGTTAACCGTGCGAACTAAACTACTTATCATGCACTTACCTTCTCTTTAACATGGTAGCACCATCTTCTGGAAACGATATTCCGGCATACATCTCTGCCCCATGGTACCTGGTGCAGCAGACCATTTCTGTCTTTCATCTCTTTTTTCCCCTGTGGGTCAGCGAGGCGTGGTTTCATTTTCACAAAGTATTTAGTAGTATGTATGAGGGAGACATGTCAAGATAATTTATCATGTGCAGAATCGCCATATGTCTATCCGATTTAAAGGTGGTGCTGTCTACACTCACTGTAAAGGGGTGCCGGAGTCTCAATTTCCAACATATATATGAGGACCACTTGCCTCTAAACCAAAACAACACACTACAGGGTGTCTTTGTAATGTCCAGAGAAATATAAACATGGAGGTTGTAAGATACATTACAATGAAACTATAAGACATTCTTGGTACCTCTGCTGTGTCCTCCTTATGCCAAGTATTCATTGAGATCGTTTTTCTACAGCTCAGAAAAACAAAGGCAATACCTGAAGTCCGTCTCCCTGTAACTGGATGACCAAGAGGGATGTTCCACTTCACTGCTGCGCCCGAGACCTATGGACATAAAAATTGTTTTGGCAGAACAAAGGCCTTAATTACTGGGCCCAGGGGAGAAAAGTTAAAAATTCCCCTCCCTGTTAAATAAGTACCGGTGCTAAGCACCGGAAACCACCGTAACAAATTAAGCACTGATTATGTGACAAGTACTATGTGGCTGAAGAATCGCAGCATTAAGAACTGGTAAAGAGCCAGGGGTCAAATTTCAATGCCTGCGAAAATCAATCAATTAATCAAAGAAATTTGTAGAGCGCGCTACTCACCCTACTGGGGGGGGTGGGGAACTGTGGGGGAGGAAAGGGGGGGGCAGGGAGGGTCACTGGTCGAACAGCCAAGTCTTGAGGTTCTTTCTGAGGATCAGTAGGTCTTTGGTTTCGCGAAGGTCGGTGGGGAGGGAGTTACAGGTTTTGGGGGCGAGGTAGGAGAAAGACCTGCCTCCTGTGGTGGTGTGCTGGATGCGGGGGACTGTGGCTAGGGCGAGGTCGGCTGATCGGAGGTTGCGTGTGGGAGTGTGGAAGTTTACTCTTTCATTGAGGTAGGTTGGGCCGGTGTTGTGGAGGGATTTGTGTGCGTGGATGAGGATCTTGAATGTGATTCAAACAGGAGTTTGATCACGGGTTAGTATACTGAGCTGTAAGTTAATCGTCACACCCCACCGTCTTCCTCTTGCATACCTCCGTGGAAAAAAACCTGATAAAATATATCTAGAAATGACTTGAAAAAGACAAATGCAGCATGAAGTGCAATAAAAATCAGATCGATATGTAATGCCTAATTCTCAGGTCAGAAAATATTAACATATGGTGTTTATCTCACCTCTAAATACCGCACCTCGGTATTATCGAATTTTGTAGGGGAAGTAAATATACCGCCTATTTCCGATTTTCGCACAACTAGGAATCAGATCCGTAGAGGTTAGTATTTGGAAAACACCGCATTTTATAATGGCCAGT
Source organism: Pleurodeles waltl (assembly GCF_031143425.1). Lineage (NCBI taxonomy): Eukaryota > Metazoa > Chordata > Amphibia > Caudata > Salamandridae > Pleurodeles > Pleurodeles waltl. The sequence goes on from NC_090438.1 coordinate 355,182,888, forward strand.
TACCGACTCTTTACTAACACTAATCTAGACGCATTTTACAGTTGCACATGGAGAGAATACACATTAGTTTTGAATTGTGGATTAGGACAAAAAATGATGTACCGGCCATCCTTCCTTCCCAATAGACTATTTATGGACGAGGATCAAAGAAGATATAGTGAATTTAATTTGCTACTTCTACATTTTAGAATGTCACATTTTTATTTCTCTGAAGGCTATTAGGAAACATACATGAATAAAACGTTATTTATAGAAGGTGAATCTAAAAAGTATAAATGTTTTCATTGACAACAAAACATTTTATCTACTAGTTATACCATGCAGTGACTGATTTAAGATGACAAAGTTTCCATTTCCTTCATTAAAGAGATGATTAGGAAATTGACAATACTTGATCTTTCGAACAAGTCTCCAACAAAAGTGACACTGGCACCTCTGCAGATTGGCTTTCTGCAACAAATGGATGGCAATTGTAAGGGCATTTATTTTTTCTGATTAGCACTCAGGCTGAGTGGCACTAGACTGATTGGCCAAGTGTTAAAGAGACAAGCAAATTCTGCTGCTTACAATGCAAGTTGATTACCAGACGAAATCCAAACGCAAAAATTCCATTAACCAGAAAGCAGGGCTTTTGAGGTTAATATGCCCGTCTCTGGCTTTAATACAGTTGGGAGTAATTATTGTGTAGGTTTACTAAGGTGTCATAAGAGCAGAAGAGATGCCACAAAGTTATTCATCAACGAGGAAGGCAAATAACCACGTGTTTTTTTCTTTTTTTTTTTTCTTTTTGACACACTTTGTCTAACCTGATTCACTTGCCTTCTCCATATTCAGTTTCTTGGCTTTTTTCAAGTGAAATTACCAGGCAGGGTCAATTAAGGTTTTCAATTCCCCTATTATGTATCAGACTTCAATGACCAATTCTGTAGCAAAATAAATAATATTTTGACCACCAGAGACAATTGCACCAACCACGTATGTTTAAACACATCATAAAAGGAAAGTAATCTCTTCTTCTTTCTCGAGGTAATATGCAAATCACTGTTTTATTTTAATTAAACCGAGAGGCTCACTAACTTATAATAGTTGGTCAAGCGATTGCGCTTAAATGAAAAGCGTAACTTAAGATAAGTGGAACAGTATGGTAATGTGTGATACAATTAGGGCTTCCTTTACAAGAACCTCACACATTGGCTCCAATGCGTCAGATTCCTTGCATAGCCCTACGACTCCCCCTAACTATGCCATAGATGTGCTGTATTTACAATACAGAGCTCCATGGCGCATGTTTTCACAGATGCGCCAGAGATTCTGACACGTCTTTGGCACTAAACTCAGGCATTGCTGGACTAGCGTACAAAAATGACGCTACTCCAGCAATGCCAAAAGGCCCCCATTGAGAAAAGCCTTGCTTCAGTTTTTGCCTGCTCTGAGCAGGCGGTAAAATGATGACTCAGTGAAGTCGCAGAATGACGCAGTGAAATGTAAATTTCACTGCATCAGTTCTGCATGACTTTTCCTGTGGGAATGCCTACCTTTCATAAATTATACATGACACAGGTGTAATGTGATGCAAGGCTTTACAAACTGATGCATTAGGCTTGTGCCACTGTTGCATAAAAAAAAAATGATGCAATGGTGTTGCAAAGGCCTTGTAAATGAGGCCCTTATTTTTTAATTTGTAAAAGAAAACATGTTTGCATCACCTCTGTGTTCTTGTGATTTAGGATGGAAATATGGCACATACACAACTGAAACCAAGCATCTTTTCAATCATTTGCAGTGCGCCCCCACCTTGTTTATGAGGCTGGGACTGCAGATTAGACACCATGGAGACAGATGTATTAATGTCTGTTTTTTGTACACCAACTGCTTTGTGACTCAAACTCAGTTGTATGCTGTTACTGAGGTACACATCTAATGCAGCTCAAACTATTCACAAAGACGGGCAATATTGATTTTGCAACTTCTAGCAAATAACTGCAAAGAATGCAATCATTTAATCATGAGATTTATAGAGCCCACTACTCACCCGTTAGGGTCTCTAGGCGCTGGGGGGGGAGCTACTGGTCGAAGAGCCATGTCTTGAGGCGTTTCCTGAAAGTTAGGAGGTCCTGGGTCTGGCGTAGGTGGAGCGGTAGGGAGTTCCAGGTCTTGCCGACGAGGTGAGAAAAGGATCTTCCTCCAGCACTAGTGCGGCAGATGCGGGGGACGGAGGTGAAGGCGAGGCTGGCGGAGCAAAGATGGCGGGTGGTAGTGTGGAAGGTCAGTCTGTCATTGAGGTAGGCTGGGCCTGTGTTGTGGAGGGCTTTGTGTGCGTGGGTGAGGGGTTTGAAGGTTAACCTTTTTTGATACGGGTAGCCAGTGAAGGTCTCTGAGGTGGGGTGGGATGTGGTTGCGGCGTGGGACATCCAGAATTAGGTGGGCGGATGCGTTCTGGATTCTTTGCAGCTTTGGCTGGAGTTTGGCCTTTGTTCGAGCATATAGTGCGTTTCTGTAGTCCAAATGGCTGCTGACCAGGGCGTGGGTGACCGTTTTCCTGGTTTCGACGGAAATCCACTTGAAGATCTTGTGGAGCATGTGAAGAGTGTTGTAGCAGGAGGAGGAGATTGCGTTGACCTGCTGAATCATGCTGAGTGGAGAGTCCGGGATGAATCCAAGGTTGTGTGCATGGGTGGTGGGCGAGGGTGCGGGTCCTAGGGAGATGGGCCACCAGGAGTCGTTCCATGCTGAGGGGTTGGTGCCAAAGATGAGGATCTCTGTTTTATCTGTGTTTAACTTGAGGCGGCTTGAATCCATCCAGCTGGCGATGGCATGAAGTCCATTGTGGAGGTTGATTTTGGCAGTTGGAGGGTCTTTCGTGAGGGAGAGGATCAGCTGGGTGTCGTCTGCGTAGGATACTATGTTGATGTGGTGGGTTTGTGCGATGTTGGCGAGTGGGGCCATGTAGATGTTCATCCCTGCATAGGAATTCACAGATATATGTTTTTAAAGAAGCCCCAGGTCTTATAAAAAAGTTGTCTTTGTATCAATGATATTCAAGAGAGCATGCAGTGACCCCTTGGACTGCTGTCTACTTGCCCATTGCCAAAAGGCTACATTCATAAAGTGGAAGCTGTTCCACAAGAACAGCTTTCACTTCACAAAAGGATTCCGACCTCCTTCTGGGAGTGCATATATTATAAATGGTTTGCAACCCCAATTGGGGACGCACATCATTGATACATTCTATAGCGAATAGCAAATCATTGGGATTTCCCTTTCAGGGCCATTATTACCCTGTGACTAACCCCTTTACAGTTACAAAAGCAAAATCTCTGAATTTGAAAATCTCAGACATTGCTATTGCGAAAGACTTAATGAATCAGATTTCATAAATGAAACAGGAAGCTTGACTGGGACGTAGGAGGAGGAGCCAGGATCTAGGCACCTCTCTCTGTCGGATCCACCGGACCAGAGCTGCGGGGCCAAGAGGTACACTAGAAGGCATGCCAGTAGGTCACACGGGGACCCAGGAGCCTGGAGTCAGGATCCAGAGCTGGAGCCGGAGACCAGAGCATCTCTGCTGCTCGTCCCGCTCCTCCTGACTCAATCTGACTCATTCTGTTGTGCGGTGTGTGGTGCCATGGTGTCTGCAGATTTTGCTGCTGGGTTCGGAACTCGGTTTCTCCCTGCAGATGTTACTGTGAGAGTGAGAGGGCAGAGCCTTCGTAGGCTGCTGCAAAGTGCGTGCCCCAGGGCCCTGCAGGAGTTCTTTGCATGCCTCGCTCATGCCCAATTACCTTGGCACCAATAAAACCACCACCAAACTACCATCAGCCCTCCGGCCCACCTCACAGCTGACACCTGGTCACCAGTTCATTGGATTCAACAGAGAGAAGGTGAGCTAAAGTGTATGGTTGTGCAGTGGCAAATTGAAGATATTGAAGTGCCAAGAAGTTAAAGGAAGTGATAGAACGTGTCTTGTGGAACTGGTGAGATTGTAAGTGGTTTGCACAGGGTTGTGGAGCAAAAGGCGTAGTAGAGTCCTGTCTGAGGAGTGGCATTTGCGGTGAAAAGCACCCTTTGCTCATGCCCCAGTACAACACATCCTATTACACCTCAACACACTCCACAACTTTGAAAACCAGCAGTGTCCATAGATCCACAAATACTGACCTGCTGAGTAACAAAAGATAAACAAATGAGAAGAATGAGAAGATCAGGTCATACTGCAGCAAATTATATAGGGACCAGCAGGGGCATGTATGCTGAGAACCCCTTGGAAAAATGAGGTCTGGCAAATCCCATCAGCCGGTAATGACCAAGCCACTTCAGAGACCATCTTCTAAGGATTCAACAATATCAAATAAGCGGTGAAAGACAACTGAGTGCTGCTCAGTGGAGGTCCTACATTTAACAATGTAGCAGTGAACTCTGAAATCTGCCAAATCAATATTCTCCTTTTTGAAAGACCCGATAGTGACAATATACGTCATGCCGGCTACAGCTCCGGGCTTGCCCTGCCTGATTACCCCTTTTAAAATGGACTTTAAATTAGATGCAATGTCTCTAGCTCAACTGGAATGCCATTCATTTGTAAGCAGAAATTCATCTGTGTCAACTCTACAACCACCATCACAACAGCCACAGCAAGGGCATTAGGTATTAAGAACAGCGGCTCAACTGACTGAAGTTTCCACCACTAAGGTTCTTGTGGAAGTTGAGGCACAAATTCATGGGCCACCTTGTTGGACAAGAAATGGGTCACTTAGCTCAGTAACAGGTCTCAAGCCTGCCAGTGAAGATTCAGGCAGTGCCGGTTCCACCGCTATGGCGGAGGAGTGTCATCTCCCGCCTGCAGCAACCAATGAAAAGCCTTTAACAAGGAAACCAGGTTTATTATCCTTTCCTTCTTAAAGGGTTGGGGCATGTAGGATGATGAGCACTGAGGTGAGTGCACTGTGCACTCCCCTTATTTCGCATGTATGTTTGGCTGGCTGTCTCGGGCCGGCCAAACACACATGTCCAGTGTGCTTTCTCCAGGCCCCACTGTGTTGCCGGGCTAGAAAAATCAAGTACAGGCTTCCAGTCTGCCTGGGAGTGCCCTGGCTGGGTGCTCCCAACCAATTCTAATGCTGCTCTGAGCACCGTCAGGATTGTTGCAGGGAGGGAGGGAGCCTGTGCTTGCCTGGCCTGGTTCAGAGTTGAGGGAGGATCGGCGGCGCAGAGGTAAGATCTTTTTATTTTTTTTAAATATTATTAATGTCCACCCCATGCTCCACCCCACCACCTGTAACTCCTGCGAGCCAAGACTGGATTTAGAGTTACAAACTGAGCATTTCCCCAATGCGATGACTTGCAGTTGGATGGGTCATGGTCTTGTTCATTTTCAGTATCAACCAATGCAGATGCTTTGGATGTCAAACATCCAATACAGTGCTGCCGATCATCTATTTACTAGAACTGCAAACTCTACAAGAATCATACACAAAATCCCCCGCGAGCAGATGGAAGTAAGGATAGCTCTAAAAATAACCTCACTCCAGGGGCAGGTGAAGCACTTCCCACCTATTAAGCCCTAGCAGTGTCCTCCCCAGTTCAAGATTTAAGTAACTACAGAGGGTGGATGTCAAAGAATTGTTATGTTAACTTCCACCACGTCCAACCAGCTCAGTGCAAGTGGTCATAAGGCCTCTGATTAACAGAAGAACCAAGTACAAGCCCAAAGCATGCCACAATGGTGGAACAGTTAAATAGCAACACTGCATTCCTCAATTTAAGTTTTAAACTTCCAATCAGACAAATCAGAAGCTCAGATTGATATTATGAATGTAATGGCAGTACATATTGCCCACATTATTTAAAAAATGGAGCTACTATCTTCATTGATCAAAAGAGCCCAAGCCGACTATACACCATCCCCTGTACAATGTATTTGCAGTCCAATATGAAACTATCTACTCTTCCGGAACTCCTGTCAAGCATCATTGCAGTTAACCAAGTTTCAGTCAGCAAAGGGAAAAATGATTGTAACACGAAAGCTCAATGTGCTGCTTTGCCTAGTAGTGACGGAAGAGAAGCAAAACAGCTGGTCCATACATGGAAGGAGTCAAAATCTGTCATTCAACCATAGCCCGACCCTTGTGGAAAAGCAGATGAATCTCATAATGATGCTCTGAGTAATATCAGCACAAGTTGTTGGACTCCAAAATTAACGAAAGACAACATAAGCATAAAAGGAAAGCTTGAAATAAGCATGTCCAATCAAAATCTGTGGTGCAAAAGAAGTTCTACCCAATTTTCACCAAAAACACAGGGAAGATAGATGAGTCTGCTCAGTCATCTAATAGTGATCTGCTTCAAACAAAGGTATCTCTTGCCGTTCCGAACGGGGGGTGCACTTCTCCAGCGTAGCAGAGGAATACAAGCATTTGCAATGCAATAGGTCTCACATTTGTAAGAGTTAGAGCTTTTGGTGTTGCAAATTACAATGTCTTTTACCCATGTGTTTTGGTTTGGAGTGGAGTGGCTATATGTGGTGTGGAGTGGAATTATGTGGGTTGAATTGGAATTGTTAGTTGTGGAATTGTGTGGGGTGGAATTGTACTGTGTGTAGTGTATTTCTGTAGTGGAATTATGTGTCATGGTAAGTAGATAGGGGTGAGAGCTGCACAGAATAGAAAGAAAGGAAGATAGAGAGGGATGGGTAGTTTGTGCACGGAGTGGTGAATGAAGTCAGACAGAGGAGCAGAAAGAGTGTGTGAGAAAGAGAAAGAAGGGGAGAGCAGGCAATAGAGGCATAAAGAGGGAGCACCTGTGTATGCAGAAGACACCAGGGGTGTAGCTTGGTCAGTTAGATTTAGGGGGAGAGGTGGGAGATGGGGGAGTGAGCTTCATATTTTCTGACAATCAGACCAGCATATAATGTGAAAATACATTATACGACAAGCAGGGTGCATGGGAGGGGCCTAAAGGGCAGTGGAAAGAGGAGTAATGCAGATTGGTAGGGGTACTAAGAGAGGGAAAACACAATATTTTGTAAAATAACCAATATTTTTGACGACTTTAAAAACTGAGAGGGAGAGAGCGTGTGAGCGTTTTTGTCTGAATGAATGTAAAAATTCCTGGTTTAATCCGCCATATATCTCCTCATACCCAACTGAAAGCATCGGTACCCAACTATTTATCAATAAATTAATTTATTAGGGGGTGTACCACTCCACACCTCTTCCCCCTGAAGCTACGTCCCTGGAACGCACACCAAAAAGATAAGGAGAGCGTGAAGTGAACCAATATGAGAAAGGTGGGAATAGTGTGTGTGTGAGTGAGAGAGAGAGAGAGGTGTGAGAGAGAGACACACAAGTTGGAGGGGCACCCGAAGAGGAGGGGGGAAAGGAGAGGTGGACTAGTGCACAATGCAAGGATGTACAGGAAGGTAGCATGTGTGAGCAGGCAGTTTAGAGAGCAGACAGGGAGTGTGAGGGAAGGATGAGAGGGGGCAGTGGAATTGCGAGATGAGAGGGGGTAGTGGGAGTGTGAGGGAGAGATGAGAGGGGCAGTGGGTGTGTGGGGGAGAGGTGACGATGGTGGAAGTTTGAGGTAGAGATGGGTTGTATTGGAATTGTGTGGTGTGCAGTTGTGCAGTGGAAATATGTGGCATGGTGTGCTTTGGAATTATGTGGATAGTAATTAAATGGTATTAACTGTAGTGGAATTATGTAGAGTGAGATTGTGTGTTATGGAGTTAATTATGTGGAATGGTATTGTGTGTTGAGAAATGGCAATTCATGGAGCTGAATTATGTGGTGTGTTGTTAAATTTTGTGGCCTGATGTTGAAATTTGTTGTGTATAGGCACTGCCAGATGGGCTGGTATGACAGGTCAGTCTGTTAGCTAGCTTTTGGAACTTTTTAGACATGTCTTTGAGCCTAATAATCCACTTTTAATTTTAAATTAAATAGCAAGTGGTACTGCTGATGATGTGTTGCTGCATAATAACCTAAAACGTTTGAGCAGACTCTTCAGCATTAGGGCACCACTCCCGGCATATTTACCTCGAAGTTTCTAGGATACATAGTATAACTAAAATGTTGCTTCTACTGGTTATTCCTTTAAAAAGACAATATTACTCTTCTTCAAAAGAAGGCACTAGGCATACAACATATCCTGTAGTAGGCTTTTTGGAAAATGATTAATCCTTTGGCCAATCTAAATACACCTGACCAACATGCCACAATAGTAGGTGAAGCACAGTGCCTGTAAAACGGATGCTATGTAAAGTAAGAAATATAAAACTCAAACACTGTGGTAGTTGTCCATTTGGAACATATTAAAGTATTGTGTTTCCTTACTCTGAATGAAGTCTTTCCTGTAACAAAGCAAAGAAACCATGGCCAATAACTAAACAACGGAAATAACTTACATATTTAAAATAGAAAACAGAGAAAGGAACGAAGTAGTGCATATACCATAACGCAGGTAGTTGGAGCACAGAGTAATGCATGTACAGACAGATACTAATGTTGTACTTGAGGCGTGCATGAGGAGTATAAATAATAAAATTCACTAAGGTGCAAGTGAAAAAAATAAAGATTTTTGCTTCATGAAAAAGATAACGGTTTAGTTTCACCTTCCTTACACTCTTTACTTTAGATTGGAAACTGACCCACTGCAATATAGCGGGTGGGGCAGCTTCTTGTAAAGATCCAAAGGCATGCTGGTTTTGGGTGCCCTTCTTATAACCATTTTGCCCTTTGAAGTAGGCATACGTCAAAGAAAAGTCACTCTTGTTTGTGAAATCCTGCCTTGCCTAGGTCAGGCCCCAGACACACACCAGGGGGTTGGAGACTGCATTGTGTGAGGGCAGGCACAGCCCTTTCAGGTGTGAGTGACCACTCCTCCCCACCCTCCTAGCACAGACGACTCATCAGGATATGCAGGCTACTCCCCATCTCCCTTTGTGTCACTGTCTAGAGAGAGGTGCAAACAGCCCAACTGTCAAACTGACCCAGACAGGGAATCCACAAACAGGCAGAGTCACAGAATGGTTTAAGCAAGAAAATGCTCACTTTCTGAAACTGGCATTTTCAAACACATAATTTTAAAATCAACTTTAATCAATCATATTTAAAGGCAGCCCCCATGTTAAACTATGAGAGGGATAGGCCTTGCAACAGTGAAACACAAATTTTGCAGTATTTCACTGTTAGGACATATAAAACACCTTAGTATATGTTCTACCTTAAACATACACTGCACCCTGCCCATGGGGCTACTAGGGCCTACCTAAGGGGTGTCTTACATGTAAGAAAAGGGAAGGTTTAGGCCTGGCAAGTGGGTAGACTTGCCAAGTCAAATTGGCAGTTTTTAAACTGCACACACAGACACTGCAGTGGCAGGTCTGAGCCATGTTTACAGAACTACTAATATGGGTGGCACAACCAGTGCTTCAGGCCCAGTAGTAGCATTTGATTTACAGGCCCTGGACACCTCTAGTGTACTGTACTAGGGAATTACCAGTAAATCAAATATGCCAATCATGGATGAACCAAATACATACACATTTTGCATAGGAGCACTTGCACTTTAGCACTGGATAGCAGTGGTAGAGTGCCCAGAGTAACAAAAACAGCAAAAACAGAGTCCAGCACACATCAACAACCTGGGAAACGGAGGCAAAAAGTTAAGGGAGACCACACCAAGGATGAAAAGTCTAACACTCACCATCTATTTATTTCTGTTCTAAAATAAGTCCATCACTGAAATAACATATGTTAAATTGCAATTCTCTGCTAGGACAGAGCATATTCCAGAAATCCCAAATCACTCCACAGACTAGAGCCAATAGAGCCAAATGTCCAAAACCAGTATACCATGCTTTGATTATTGGACGTAGTTGGCAGTAATGGCCTTACCATCAGGAGCTTGTTATTGTTCATTCCACAAACTATGAATGTGTAATATGTGTCTGCATGATTTGTGCCAGGTTTTACCTGGTAAACTTTATGCAGGCAAAGCCCCCAGTAAGTGCAATTTTGGGTCAGAGCTATAATCTATAAATGGGTTTTTACACCGTGATCAGAAATTACACCCATATAGGAATGAAGGACTCACAACTATGGTTTACTAATTTCCATTCTCACTTCCTGTGCAAGACAGCAGCACTGAACGGTACAAGTGGACCAATTGCAAATTCAAGGCAAAATATGCAGACCCATTTTAAAATTACAGTGAAGAGGGGTGATAACTTAGTATGAGGGATGATTGCCAGGAAACTGAATGGTATACTTACAATGTGACACATGATATCATGCTGATATACAGCTAGTACTCTTTGGAAATAAAAACACATACGTGACCATGGTAACGGAAATGCTGGCTTAGCGGTTGCCAAATCAGCACAAACAGGATCTTTACTCGATTAAGCTGAATAGTCTCTCTGCAACCGATTCAACTTAATTTCTGGCATAGCTAATTAATGCTCTTCTTGCTAATGCATGGATGTAGATTCTTAAAAATGCAAGGGATAGCGGGTGTCATCATGCATGTTAGACCTGGCAGCACTTGGTGTGGTTTTCCTGTACTTTTTTCTGACTCCCTGTTTTTGGATTCTGTGCTGTAATCAGTCTAAAATATATTGGTAATTGGTTTTCTATAATTGGCACATTTGATTTACTGTTAAGTCCCTAGTAAAGTGCACTATGTGTGCCCAGGGCGTGTAAATCAAATACTATTAGTGGACCTGCAGCACTAATTGTGCGACCCACATGAGTAGTCCTATAAACATGTCTCAGACCTGCAACTACATTCTCTGTGTGTGAAGTTTTGCACTGCCAATTCGACCTGGCAAGTGTACTCAGTTGTCAGGCACAAACCTTCCCTTTTACTACATCTAAGTCACCCCTGAGGTAAGCCCTAAGTAGCCCCATGGGCAGGGTGCAGTCTACTTAAAAGGTAGGACATGTACCATTGTATTTTACATGTCCTGATAGTGAAATACTGCAAAATTTGATTTTCACTATTGCAAGGCCTATCTCTCCCAGACGTTAGCATGGAATTTGCCTTCAAATATCCTTTAAGTGCAATTTCCCATTGGGAGCAGATAGAGACTTGGAGTTTGGGGTCTCTGAACTCACAATTTAAAAATACATCTTTTGGTGAAGTCGGTTTTGAGATTGTCTGTTTGAAAATGCCACTGTTAGAAAGTGGGCATTTTCTTGCTTAACCATTCTGTGCCTCTGCCTGGCTGCTGAATACACACACGTCTGTGTTAGACTTGCAGTTAGGCTGTTTGTGAATTCATTCTAGACAGTGACACAAAGGGAGCTGTGGTGTGTCCTGCATATCCTGATTAGTCTTCCTGAGCTAGAGTGGGAGAGAGGAACTGACACCTGCACTTGACAGGGCTGTGCCTGCCCTCACACATTACAGTCTCGAATCCCCTAATGTGCGTCTGGGGCAGAGCAAGGAAGAGGCATGGTCTTGTGCACTACAAAGACTTTCCTTTGAGGTTTGCCTACTTCAAAGGAATAAGTGAGTATAAGTAGTGGACCCAAAACCCCAGATTTTCACATTACTTCTGGATGAAGAGGAATCTCTGCCAAGGAGAAGAGATTGATGCTTGAGGTGGACCTGCCACTCTGTCTGTTGCTTTGCTGTGCTGGCCACTTGCTGCTTATGCCTGAATAGGGAAAGGACTGGACTTTGCTTTCTGAAACCCTGCTTGTGATGCTTCTCCAAGGGCTTGGACTGAGCTTGCTACCTGTTCTGAGGTCTCAGGGACATCAAAGACTTCATCTGCCAGTGCCTGGGTGCTTCTGCTGAGAGTTCTGACCTGCTAAGTGGTGCTAAATTCTGTCCCTGGGCCCCTAGGAGTGGAAGCTGGTAACCTGCGAGGGGAAAATCCACACCCATCTGTGTGCGCGTCAGAAAAATCGATGCAGCGCCTGTCCTACAGCTGAAAATTTGATGCAGCGCCTGTCTCACCGCTAAAGAATTGACACGGCGCATGTTCTCAACACGGACCCTTTGCACAGCGCATCTGAATTTTCCAAGCATCTACCCTGGGCGTCAAAATCGTCCACATCACTGCACAGATCTGAGGCTGCTTGTCTGGAAATTGACGCATTCTTTCCCTATGAGGAAAGAATTGACACACTGTTTCACTTGCCAGTAAGGAATCGATTAATCGCTTGCTTTTCTAATGCATGGTCATCCGTGTGCTTTATTTTTGATGCATAAGAGGTACTTTGTGCTAAAACAAAGTATCCATTGATTTCTATGGATTAAGACTCTTTTCACTTTAAAAGTTTATGGGGGTCATTCTGACCTTGGCGGTCCATGACCGCCATGGCGGAGTGCGGCGGAAGCACCGCCAACAAGCTGGCGGTGCTTCCTGGGCGATTCTGACCGCGGCGGTAAAGCCGCGTTGGAAAAGGGGAGCCGGCGGTTTCCCGCCGGTTTCCCGCTGGCCCAGGGAACCCGCCATGGCAGCGCTGCTTGCAGCACCGCCATGGGGATTCCGAGCGCCTTCCCGCCAGCCTGTTTCTGGCGGTGTCCACCGCCAGAACCAGGATGGCGGGAACGGGTGCCGTGGGGCCCCTGGGGGCCCCTGCCCTGCCCATGCCCCTAACAGGGCCCCACAAAGATTTTCACTGTCTGCTGTGCAGACGGTGAAAATCGCGACGGGTGCCACTGAACCCGTCGCACCCCTTCAACTCCGCCGGCTCCATTCCGAGACGGCTTCATTGTTGAAGGGGCTGTCCCGCTGGGCCGGCCGGCGGTCTTCTGGCGGTCGCCCGCCGGCCCAGCGGGAAAGCCGGAATGGCCGCTGCGGTCTTTTGGCGGGAACCGCTTGGCGGGCAGCGACCGCCGACCGCCGCGGTCAGAATGACCGCCTATATCTTTGCTTATGTATGTTGGATTTATGTTGTTTTGGTCTTGTTTGATTTAGATAAATATTGGCTATTTTTTTAACTGGTGTGGAGTTCTTTTGTGGTGATTTCACTGTGTTATTGTGTGTGTTTGTACAAATACTTTACGCTTTGCCTTTGAGATAAGCCTCACTGCTTGTGCCAAGCTACCAAGGAGGAGATCAGGGGTTATCTGAGCTGTGTCTCTCCCTTAACCTGACTAGAGTGAGTATCCCTACTTGGACAGGGTGTAAACTGATTGCCAACGAGAGACCCCATTTCTAACATTGGTGAACAGTGGTGAGGATATAACTTGTATTTGTGCTTGACATACATTGATTGGTGTACACTACTGTTTTATTTCAGACCATTACACATCCACATACTGTTTTTTCTCTTGTTTTTTTTCAAGAAGAATATCCAGAAGTGGAATTTTCTTTTTGAAAATAAAAAAACCTCCCCTTCTCATCATGGGAGTTACTGCCCATGGTGAGAGGGGCATTAGAAACAATCCATTTCCCCTTACTGCTAGGGGTTTCCTGGCAGTAGTGGACAGTGAAAATTGACCTTTATGTCTGCCCTTCTAACTTAGGTAGGTGGACATGAGGTCAACCTTTGATGCCCCTTCCTCCGTCTGGCTGTCGGAGGGGTATACCCATGATGGAGTTGGAGTAGTCTCCTCTGTAATTACACCAGGTCTGCACACATTTTAATTTGGTGAATGGACCATTATGTTGATGTTCAGGCTACCCCGTTGCAGCTGAGTGTATTTACCACCAACATATAATTCATCGCCTTAGTCTCTTTTATCTTTTGACTTTCAGCTGTTCACTATCATTGTCACCTTGTTCGATGTGTTCTAGTTCTTCATCAAGTGTCTCGGGTCTTTGTTCTGTCTTCAGTAGTTGTTTCCTTTTCCCTGCACCTTTTGGCTACCTTTCTTCATAATACACTTTTACAGTTGAAGTACTTACAATTGGCTCTGATTCACAGTGTTCATTTTCATTCTTAGATGCCTTTTCAACCACTATTGTTACCCTTAGTTCATGAGGCTCTGGTTGAGAATTGTTTTTGATTTGATCATCTTCACTTTTCACAGTACACCAACGCACACCAGAGGCTCAGGAGATAAGGGGCTTTAATTTTGATCTCTGTTTCTTTCTCTGATTTTGATATTTTTGAATGTCTTCATCTCAATATTGCCCATGTGACTCTAAGGCTTGATCTGACTGGTTCTGCTAATACTTATTCTGCAAAGACCCATCTAATGGTTCTTCTCCTTTATGGCCCCTGCATTGGACTGAGGTTTAATTCAGAGAATGGGTGGAACTGGGCTTCTGGTCAGTTTTAAGGGCTCTGCAGAGTACCTTCATTATTTCATTTTTGATGTGTGCCCCACAATCTGATTATAAAGAAACTGGTATGAATTCCCTCAATAGTAGTTTGGCCACAGTCGGCTATCACATTTGTATTTGGGTATGCCTCTACCCACACACAACTACTAAGCTATACTTGAATCAGTTACAGACAGGTTTTCTTGATAAAGTCCAGCAACATGCAATTGAATGGGCCATCAAACATTTCTTTGTGACTCATGGCCACACCTGTTTTCTTGTCAGCATTTAATTACTAACACATAAGACATCTTTGTCATAAAATGTCATCTATTGACCTAATTTGGGGGTTAAAACACAATTTTTGAAGAATGGCAATCATCCTATCACTCCTAACATGAGTATGGCCATTTAAGTGTTGCCCATTTCAGACAACATGCTATTTGGTAACACAGGACTACCATCATTTGAAACCCAGGTATCATTTGCATCTTTGGTATATCCTCCTCCTACCCACTTCTCTTTCTCATTGTTAGGTGTTTTATGTTGGAGTTCTCTGAGCTCATTGAATGTCTGGACTGTTGTCAACATTTTGGTTATGTGGTCAGTGTCATTTTCACATGTTTCTAAAAGGAATGAGCTGGACTCAAGATCGCAGTATTTTGTCACCTTTCAAGCATATCTGTTGCCGAATGTGACCATGTCGTCCCCAATCTTTTCTGCAGCACATGTTACAATAGAGCTTAATCTAGTGTTACTGTAGTGCTTCAAGAAGATTGATAATGTGTATACGATTGTGAATGGAGAAACCAGAGGATGTTATAAACAAACCCTTTGTAACTGTAGCTACCCAAAGTCGTGGATCACTGCAAACTTGTAGTGACTTTTGCTGTATTTTTTAACGCTCAAAACATTGGTCATAGAACATAGGGGGTCATTCTGACCCTGGCGGTCTATGACCGCCATGGCGGAGGACAGCGGAAGCACCGCCAACAGGCTGGCGGTGCTTCCTGGGCGATTCTGACTGGAGAAAAAATTGAAAAAAAGGAAAAGGGGCCAGGGTATGGATACCCTGACCCCTTAGCTCTGGTGTTGAAAGAAAAGAAGAAAAAAAAACACTTTTCGAAAAAGGTTTGCTGCTAATTTGCGGCTACTCAGTGAATTTGTGGCAAAATGTTTTTAAAAAATAACAAGCGCGGGCTCCCAAACTTGTTTTTTTAAAGCCCCTGGGTGAGCCAGGTCCTGGGGCATTTCAAATTTCTATGCAGGGTGTCTCTTGCCCACCCTGCAGCCATGGTGCTGCCACCTCCCCGGGGCTTTTAACTAACCTAAGAAAGGTGGGGGAACCACAACCCCCCTGCAGCCACAGGGACTGCCACCTCCCCGGGGCACTTAATAGAAATATCATGGGGACTGCGTGACCCCCCTGCTGCCCCAGGGACCGCCACCTCCCTATGGGCACTTATTCAAAAGAATGCGGGTGGCCACACAGCCCCCCCCACACCCTCAGGGACCATCAACTCCCCGGGACACTAAATAAAATGACATGTGGGAAGGCTGCATGGCCCTTGCGCAGCCCAAAGGACCACCACCTCCCCAGGCCTTTAAACAAATATGGTGTGGGGGCCACCTGACCCCCCCAGCAGCCTTTGGGACCACCACCTTCCCTAGGCCTTGAATAAATACCATGCAGGGGGGCAGGCTGCCCCCATGCAGCTCCAGAAACAGACACCTTTCCAGGGCTACAATAAAAGAGTGAAGGAGGTTCACATTGGAACCCCGATCGCCAGGGACCACCACCTCCCCGGGGCAATGGTTATTAGAGAGGGGTCCACATGACCGCCTTTGAGGAGCCACTGATAGTCCTGGGGACTGCCACCCCACAGGTCCAGTTCCTGCTATGTATCAGGGTGCCCAACCCGGGGACATTCCTGTTTGCTTTTGCTTGGTGGGAGCTGGTAGGTCTCACCAAGCAAACTTTGCTTTCTGACAGAGGGAGCTGTCAAACAGCTCCCACTGGCAGGAAGCAGAGTTTTCATCTATTTCCCTGTACGCAAATATGCAGGGACATTCAGGGAAAAATATTCTTACAGGGATGCAGATGAAAACTTTTCCCCCACAAGCAGGTAGCTGCTTTTTAAAGCAACTCCATGCTTGTGGGAACAATGGCAGCTCCCACAGGTCATGGGGAGTTGGCTAGAATGATGGGGGCTTTGAGGCTCCCCCAGCCGTCCTTTCACTCTCTCTCACTCTCTCTCTCTCTTCCATCCCATAAAAGGATGGAAAAGAGAGGGAGAGAGATTGTTATTCAAATGTTCTCGCCATGCAATGACTTGAAAGTGTCACGCTGTTAGGTTTGAGTGTCATAGACATGTTTTGCTCAACAGCATGAGCGAGTCACTGGTGGCCTGCTGGTAAAGTGCATAAACTGTCTCCCTGTAAGTTGAAAGTTCTAATCCCGGTAGGGAGTCTGTTTATTTACTAGTTTTTTTAATAGTAAAGATGCCCATTGGTGCAACATTTACATGTTTTTCCCATCACACTATTTAATTTTGAATGTCATAGCAATGTGAGAATACTGTGTAGTAAAGAGTTATCTGTGGCCTAGTGGTCAAGGTCTCAGGCTCTACCTCAAAAGTTGAGGGTTCCAGTCTAGATGTGTTAGAGGTAGTTCCGCTGATTTATTTTCTTTTCAAATTCAAATATTTGAGATACATACCGAAAGGAGATCTCATTCTTTTTATTGGAAAAATATATTTTTCTTTTCAATTTGTCCAGAAACATCTCATTTTAAGTATATCAGTCATCAAAGCCTAAAAAACTATTTCTCTCCCTCTCACTTTCTTTCTCTCTCTCTCTCTTTCAATCTCTTACTCCCACTCACACACCCACTCAGCCCCATACGCACCCACTCACAGACCCACTCAGACACTCACACACCCACTCAAAAACCCACTCAGACCCTTGTGTGCCCACTCACAGTCACACTCAGACCCTTACGTACCCACTCAGACACTCACGCACCCTCTCACAGACCCACTCAAACTCTCACATTCCTACTCACAGATCCACTGAAACCCTCACACACCCATTCACAGACCTAAACAGACACTGACACACCCACTCACAGACCCACTGAGACACTGACACACCCACTGTCACACCGAGACAGACACTCTCACAGCCACTCTCCCACCCAGATATATCCTGTTACACCTATTCCCTCACCCAGAGAGACAGGCCGTGGCTAACTCCTGCTGTGCACGAACAAAGGCTATGAGGTTGGGTGGTTAGAGGAGTTGACTGCAGCGTCTGGCTGCAGGCAAAGCCCCTGTGATCAACCCCCACTGTGCACGGGGCTGCAGAGGGACCGGGTGCTCCACTCTATATTTAATTTGTTATTAGCCCCGGCGAGGTGGTGGTCCCCAGGGCTGCGGGGAGGGGGCACGCAGCCCCCATGCATTCAATTTCTTTAAAGCCCCAGGGAGATGGCAGTCCCTCGGCTACTGGAGAGCCAGGTTGTCCCCCACATTGTATCTGTTACTAGGCCCGAAGGTGGCAGTCCCTGGGACTGCGGGGGGGAGGAAGGTGGCACCTCTGCATTGTATTTGTTATTAGCCCCAAGGAAGTGGTGATCCACACTTAAAATAATTGCTGTGAATTCACTGATCCACTGTGAATTTGCACAACATTTTAAAAACAAAAAATGCTCTCTTATCCTGGAGGGCCGTCTGGGACCCCAGCACCAGAGCTAAGGGTTCAGGGTGAAGCCGGGACCTAAGATGGCTGCCAACACTTCCTTGTTAAACTGTTGGCAGCCAATCAGAGCTCTGCATTTCAAAGCACAATACATTTACAAACCCTTTGAGCCTGTAGCTATCTATATATAGTTTTCTTTTATTATTTCAAAAAGTACTTAAGAGATTTACACCAAATAACAAAAAGCACTCTTTCTGGACCAATACCTTTTTGTCAAATTTGGTGCAATTCCATTTAGCGGATCGGGTGTAGTCATGTCTAAAATCCCTAAGGGAATTATATTGGGAAACACAATTTTATTCACCCCCTTTTTTCTCAGGTCCCGCTTCACCGAACACCCCAAAACTTCCCATGTACAACAAGATTCATTGGAACACTTTTTTTGTAAAGTTTTGTGAAGATTATTCAAACTGCACCAAAGATATAGGCAAGTCAAGAAACACTTTTTCAATGCAAATATGTATATATGTCACCCCGGTGGTAGGCCGGCAACAGCCAAGGTGTGCATTGTATTTAAATAGTAGGAGATGTGTTTTCAAGTTGTACATGTCCTGGTAGTGAAAAAGTAACAAATTTGATTTGAACTGCTGTAGGGCCTACCTCGCCATTAGGATAACATTTGGTTACCTTATTATATTTCATAAAGTCAATGTGGGATGAGAGTAAGCTGACTTATAAGTCCCACACACCCTATCACCCTCAGACCAATGGGTGAATGAAACATTCAAGTAGACCCTCAAGGGCATGGGTATGGGCCTATCACAGTCCTTTAGGTGGAAGTGAGACTTTCTCTTGCCATGCATTCTTTTTGTCTATAGGGATGTACCACAGAAGGGAGTTCTGTTTAGCCGATTTCAGCTCCTCTCTGGTCACTCTGTGAAGACACCTCTCAGTATTGTTAAAGAGGAGTGGGAGTAAGCTCCCAAGATGTGGTTAGTTACATGCTAATCCCCAGAAGCCAGATGGGAAAATTCTCGAAGAAGTCTTCTGAGGAGTCATGCCAGAAGTAATGAAACTCTGTTATGACCATAAGGCCACTCTGGTAGAGTTTCAAACTGGCCAGAAAGTATGGAGAATGGAGCCAGTGGAGACTATAGTCCTCCAAGACCATTGGTCAGGGCCTTATGCGGAAAAGACATACCACAGATTCCTCAGATTGTTCTTGTAAATGAAAGGTGAAAATCTCAAACTGTTGTGGTGGTGCATCTTCCTAAAGGGAAGAAACTTTCCAATGGAACACGTTGTCATGAGGTTATTTTAGCATTCACACAGGCACATTATTTTAGTGCTGGGCCTGAGACCTTTGCCCTTTCACCTAGTTTTATGTCATTTTTGTTCCCTCTTATTATTTGAGCAAAGCTTCATTTTAGTAGAGGTGTTTTGTTATTTTTAACAGGTGCTCTTTCGTGAAAAATGTGTTATTCATTTCTCTGCACAACATTTTCATCCTGTGCTCAACGCAAGGCTGCACACAATAGTTTACTGGGTATTGCCGGTACAGAAAAAGATATGTTGTCACATTAGGGTAGTTCTTAGAATAACAACATGTTTTATAATAAAACACTACACTGCCCCCACCACATTAGAAGGGACATCCAGCCAGCCAGCAATCTTACACTGCACATTGTCATCGCAGTTTCTGCTGAAACTCTGCGACTTCTCTTCATCCATTTGGAAGGACTCCCAGCAGACCAACACACCTCTTCTCCACCTATTGCACATGTAGGGGGATTGGGTTTCCTTCTAGGGGTAGACAGGCAGATTAGGGCTCACACTGCTATTGCTCTCATGTAGAATCATAGTAGTGCAGGCAGGGATTTTAGAATCACTACTGTGACAGTATGGTGAAATTTGTTTTCTGTTTCACTTTTCTAGTCACCGGGCTAATAGTGTGTTTCGTTATCTTGATAATCAATATTCATGCTTTTTTACATAGAATGCAGTTGCTTCAATAAAGCATATTAAAGCACATCTTGCTTCTGTTTGTCTTTGCATGTATGAGATGTGTAACTAAGAGAAAGTGCTCGAGATACTTTTGGTGTCCCTATTTATCTTTTGAGTACATTATTTTCTATTTTTAGTGAGACATGCCACCAGGTACCCTGAGGTGGGTGCCTTGAAGAACCTTACTGTCAAGGCAGCTGCTAGGGCGCCTCTGTGGACATTTTTCTAGGTCTGAATCCCCCAGAATGTGGTTTCAGACAGAGAAACAAACTTTATCTCTTCTTATCTGGGACAAAGCAGGTATATATTTCAACTTCTCCACAACATAGCACCCCCTGAAAAGTAGGGGGATGGAGCACTTCAATAAGACTTTGAATAGCCTGAAAAAAGTGGGATTTTGGCAGTCATTATGAACACGGCGGGAAATACCGCAGACCGGCGTGGCGGCGGCGAACAGAATGCCGCCGTTGGCGGTGAATGGAAACCCGCCATATAATGAACAAAAATGCCAACCCCGCCAATAATCACCAGATCATCACTCCCCTCCATGACCCTGTCGGTGGGAATCCTGGACATCCCTGCCACCGCCAAGCACACCCACATCCCGCCCTCCAAATAATGGTGCACAAATCACCTTGGAGGACAGTGGAGGCCGAACGACCATTAGTGGCTCCGACCGCCATGGGCGGCAAGTGGACTTAACAGCAAGAAGTGCACACAGTGGATAAGTGTGTAACCCACTCACCTGACACACCTCCATAACTCCATAAAACACCCCCAGACATACCCCACAATCCTTTGCAATGAAACCAGACCAAGAAGACGGAGAGCACCAGAGGCAGACATTGAACACCAGCATACAGGAGACGCACACCAACCCACAGAAGAGCACCCTCACCGCGTTCCCAGCCCCGACACATTCACCACACTCACCATGTCACCTCCCAAACATCCATGCTTCACTGAAAGGCAGTTAAGGACCATGGTGGATGAGATCCTGAAGGTGGAGCCACAAATATTCGGGTCGAGGTGCAGCACACACCCATCACAAGGAAGATGGAGCTATGGCAGACCATTGTGAACAGGGTCAATGCAGTGAGACACCATCCACGCACCAGGGATGACATCCAGAAGAGATGGAACGACCTGCGGGGGAAGGTCAGGGGCATGGCATCAAGGCACCGGCATCGCAGTGCAGAAGACTGGGGGAGGACCGCCACCAACACCACCAGAATACACAGACTGGGAGGAAAAGGTACTGGCCATCCTGCACCCTGAGGGACTCACTGGAGGAATGGACTCGGTAAGTCATCAACATATACCCTGTATACACCATACCTGTAATGCATCCACCACCCCACCCACCAGGACCAACATCCCACCCAGGCATCAGCCACTAAATCCACCCCCAACCCCCCACAGTATGACCACAAACCCACTAACAGGCCCACATCACTCCCCCTGTGCACAGTCACCTACCCCTGAAAGTACCCACAATGGAACGACACCCCCCACCACAATGCAACCCCACAGTCGACGCTAAATGCAGTGTCAACCTCACAAAGGCACCCTGTAAGGCCACGGAAAGTAACCCCAGCACAAAACAGCCCAATCCTGTTCACCTCAAACATTCATGCAGCTGTAACAGACATGTCTATGTCCCCCAACAGGCACCACCACCCATGCAACCCTAACGGACGGGACATGGAGTGCCACTGCCCCCCAAAGAGACAGAGGCACCTCACAGGACACTGGTTAAGGATCCCTGGACAATGATGAGCAGGCAGGCCCCTCACACAGTCCTGGACTCTCACCATGCAGCAAACCCACCCAGGAAGCCACTGTCACCCCTACCACCCAGTCAAGATCAGCAGCCCAGGGCAAGCATCCTCACACCAGTGTATCCAGGCTACAGACTGGTGGAACACAGGTACAGAGGCCACAGTCTCCCACTCCCAACATGCAGGAAGGCAAGGGCCCCAGTACAAGTGGTACTGCCAGTCTTGTGCATGGGACACAGGCACAGGGGGCTAGGGCAAGTGCAAGGGTGGCAGTGGGCCAGGGGGGAGGCCACAGGATAGATGCAGCAGCCCAAGACGTGATATCAGAGGTATTGGGGGCCTACCAGCATACCCATGACAGGTTGGCACAGATTGTGTCCACCCGGACACAGTCAGAGGATGCAGCAGGAACACCACCAACAGGCCATGGAGCAGTGGAAAGAGCACAATGCCACAATGGCCAGCATACCAGGAGCACTGCTGCAGCTGGTCCAAAACCAGTCTTACACCCACGCAGGACAAGAGGCCCCCACAACAGCACCGGACACCCACCATGAGATTACACCATCAGCAGAAACATCCCAGGAACAACCCTCACAGGAAACCCAAGGGCCTACCATGTCATCCCCTTAAGATCAACAGCAGGCGCCCAAACTGACCCTCAGGCCAAGATATGCGCTGGAACCCCAGCAAAGAACAAGGCCCCCTTCAAAAAGTAACTCAGCATCAATCTGTACAGCAACCATCCCACTCAATCAGCCACCACACATTGCAAAGAGCCAATATGAACTAATGTAAGAAAAGATGGACCCATCATTAGTACTAACAAGGCTGCCACCATGTTGGTCTTGAGGACACCCACCCTTACGACTTGCCATCACAGTAAATAGCACTATTCACTCACTTCAACCAATAAAACACATATCACACCTGTAACACTGTCCCCTGTGTTAAATTGTGAACAAAGAGAAGTATGGATGCAACTGGCTGATAACTACTTTATTGTCAAATCTGTGCATGAAGAGAGTCCTGTGTGCCTAAATGTTGGCAATAATAAATGTAGAAATTTCAATCTGTACCATGCAGAAGTGGACCATGTTTCAGCTATCATTACCAACCCCCCCATATGACTGAGCACACTGACAGTATGTGTCACAAACTCAAATGTCAGGCCCAAGTCCCACACAGTTACTGGAAGTAGAGTTGTATCAGTTGGGTCCTAGAATTGACATCTTCCCCTTCCTCATCATCACCATCACTCTCCTCACCTCTCTGAGGTAGCTGGTCAGGACATATAGCACCCTCCAAGAGGGGGATAGAATGTCTCACTGCTACGTTGTGCAGCATGCAGCAGGCCACCACTATCCTACACACCTTTTCAGGCCCATAGGCCAGGGAACCCCCAGAGATATGTAGACAACGAAATCTAGCCTTCAGGAGACCTATAGTTTGCTTTATCACCCTCCTAGTACATCCATGGGCCTCATTGTAATTCCTCTCTGCATCCATCCTGGGATTCCTCACTGGTGTCAGGAGCCAACGCAAGTTTGGATAGCCAGAATCACCTAGAAAAAGGTGCAATACAGAGTCGTCATTGTTATGCCCCTTAGTCAGACAGCCTGGCTGTCTGCTATGTGTCAGTTAGTGACAGGCACACTTACCTATGATATACCCTCTGTCTTCTTTGAGTTCTTCCATCCTGTGTGGCAAACTACTGTCCCTCAGCACTAAGGAATCATGGACTGAACCTGGGAACATGGCATTCACATGTGAGATGTACTGGTCTGCAGTGCATACCAATTGGATGTTCGTGAAGCGAAAGTTCTTTCTGTTTCTGTACACCTGTTCACTCACTCCTGGGGGGATGATCGGTATGTGGGTGCCATCGAAGGCACCTATGACGTGGGGTATGTTGGCAAAGGCATGGAATTCCGACTTGATGGCAGGGAGGTCAGTACTTTGGGGAAACCTCATATAGGACTGCAGGTGTCGTACAAATGCATTCAGAAATCTTGTCAGTACCATGCTGAACATTGGCTGTGAAAATCCAGCACCCATGCCCACTGTCACTTGAAATGAGCCCGGGAGAGCACCTGCACTTCAGTAAGGATGGCATGATGATTACGATTTCCCGGAGTTAGTGCAGGATCCAGTAAAGCACAAAGTTCCTGAATTGTTGCACGTGTGAGTCGGTAATTGATTATGATCTGACGCTCCACCATGGTCTTCATATTCACAAGTGGTCTGTACACCGATGGTGCCCTTCCTCGCCACAAGGGTTGGTAGCTACGAGGGGTTTCAAAAAGGTGTGATGAAGACACATACATAGGCACACATTTCATCATTTGTGCACTGCATAGTTCATTGTAGTGACTCTACATTAACTGCTTCCTGACACATCACAATGAGGGAACAGAGTATTTCATGTGTGGTATATTACAGAATGGACATGTGCTTAGGTGCTTCATGTGGCTAGTAGGGCCTGCATTGTGCAAAGTTTTATTCATAGATGTATAGTTACTGCCAAAATATCTGCCCACTGTAATTCAGGCCTTTCGTTGTGGAAGGGACCTCATACTGCTAGTGGTTGATGTCACAGCGTAAGGCGGTGTTTATCACCGTTCTCACCGTCGTTGATTAACATGGATGCCAATGGGGAATCCTGGCGTATCATGATCGCCGCTAGCGGTGACGATACACACGGCCGCGGAATGTATGCGAGTTTGTCATCGATTATTCACTTGACTCCCTGATGTCGTGCGAACAGGTACTACACTGTGTGTACTGCTGTGGCCTGCCTCTGGCAATGGATGTGGCTCATGTTGCAGGGGAAAGGGCCCCGGCCTGCACCCAGGAGGAACTGGAGGGGCTAGTGGACGAGGTCCTGCCCCTGTACGCAAAACTATACGGACAGCCAGAGGTACAGGTGAGTCTGGGTTTGGGGGGGCACTGTTTGGGTGTAATGGATGGTGTTGAAATGACATATTTGTGCACCTCTGAGCCTGCATGGGACGTGGGGCATGGCATGCTGCGTGCGTATGGCCTTTAAGTCTGAGAGTACTGTCCGTCCCATAGTGGACAATTAGCCACTGGTATCTGTCTTGCAAGAGCCTGACCTCTGTGTTCCATACTGTGTCACCCTTTTAGGTCAGCGCCCACCAGAAGAGGGCACTTTGGCATGCCATCGCCAAGGAGGTGCGGACCCTGGGGGTCTACAACCGGCGGAGCACCCACTGCAGAAAGAGGTGGGAGGAAATGCGGTGCAGGGCGCGTAGGATCTGTGAAGCCCAGCTGGGGAAGTCCTCCCAACGTGGAAGAGGTGACCATCGGGTACTGACCCCCTTCATGCGACATATCCTGGAAGTGGCGTACCCGGACCTGGATGGGTGCTTGACAGCAGTCACAAGGGGGTGAGTACTCATTTCACACACTTCAGTCTGGAAGGATGTCTGTGTGCAATAGGGTTCATGCTGCTTAGAGGCAGGGACTCTGACTGGTGTCCATCTACTTTATGGTCCCCAAAGGGTGTAGGGGTCTCTTTGTCAGGTCTCCCACATGTCGCCTCCTGAGGTAGTCCAGGGGATGGGTGTAGAGCAGTATTCTGGTTAGTAGTCAGAGGCATGGGCATGGGCATAGTGAACGGTGCTGCCTGTTGGGAGTGTCTTCTGGGTGGGTGTATGTCTGGCCATTATGTACCTCCATTCAGCTATGTAGAATTGTCTCTCCTATTTTGTCTCCCCATCCCTGTTCTCTTGTGTTGGTTTGGTACAGCAGCAACATCTGGCGAGGGAGCAGAGGCACCGGCAAGTGGGGAAGCAGCATCCCACAGATCCTCGAAGGCAGAGACATCTAATGCCCAGGGGACCAGTGGGTGGGAGGGCGAGGGGAGTTCAACTGGGGAGGCAACTACCACAGGAGGTAGTGACTCCGAGACCTCCTCCGATGGGGGCTCCCCAGCGGTGGCCGACCCTAGTGGCCACCCCACTACAGTGACATCTTCCGCCACCCCCATTCCATCACCACCCTCCCTTCTGCTCCCCACTGAGTTGCCTGTGCCCGCTCACCCAGAGAGGTGGGCGTTTTGTTCGCCCCAGGCACCTCCTCCTCTGCCCCAGTCGGCCCTGCTGCCCTCACAGAGGAGACTATTGACCTCCTGAGAACCATCTCTGTAGGGCAAACAACCATTGTCAATGCCATCCAGGGGCTAGCATCAGAGGTGCAGCAGACAAATGCCTATCTGGATGGCATTCACTGTGCTGTGTCTGCCTTCTTTTCTCTTGGACAGCAGCCAGTTTCCCTGGCCATTCCGTCCCCCTCCAACCTCCTCTACCCCTTCCAGCACCCTACTCCCTTCACCAGT
Organism: Pleurodeles waltl; assembly: GCF_031143425.1. NCBI lineage: Eukaryota > Metazoa > Chordata > Amphibia > Caudata > Salamandridae > Pleurodeles > Pleurodeles waltl. Next base: position 355,208,959 of record NC_090438.1, read on the forward strand.
CCAAGGCCCATATTCAGACATGCAGTCAAGCACATCAACACACAAGAAGCACACTTCTAAACACAAGCACCACACCTCCCACCACAAGCATTCACACAGCCAACAGACACATGCACACACAACAACATCCACTTCCCTCAGTGTGCCCACCTCTTCTGCCTCCCTGTCTATCCCCTCTACATCCACACCCTCATGCACTGCACCTTCAGTCACTGTTGCTGCTCCTCTTACTGCACTCACCACAATAGCAGACATCCATACATGCACCCCATGCACCACACCTGCACTCACCACAACTACTGTAGTTGACACATACAGCATACTCACCAGACTTGCAGACACCCACACAACATACATCCACACTAGCTGCCTGTCTTTTCCCACTGTGTCCACCCCCTCCAAAAACACACAAACGCACCAAGACACCCACCCATCACACATTCACCACACTCTCCAGTGCCTCTGCCTCTACTCCCGCACCCTCATCCAGGACCACCCCAATTGCTCCGAAGAAACTTTTCCTCTCCTGTGCTGACCTCTTCCAACCCACTGGCCCACCCCGTCTTGTCCCCAAGAGTGCTCACCTCCTTGCCCTTTCCACTCCTTCCACTTCACAGCCCACCCCTGTCCGCCCTTCACATTCCTGTGCTCCTTCTCCAGAGAAAAAAAAGGCCGGGGCTGAGCCTAGTCCATCTGGCTCCACCCGCTCAAAACACCCCCCTTCAAAGGACAAGCCCACCCCCCCTCCACCTTCCAAACGAAAGTCCAAGGCCCACCCCGTTGCAAATCCCCACCACGCCCTGCCCCCATTCTGTGAGGTGCCTGGATGCCCCTTTGTCGCCCTATTAGGTAGTGTACCGTGCACTTGTGGGAGTCAGGTTGGGTCTGTTGTGGCCCATGGCAATTGTAGCCATACGGACTTGCCATTGGCCCTGTTTGGACTATTTGGCTCTGTGAGCTTTCATGAAAGATTTCTGTGTGGCCTGTGTTTTGGCGGCACACTGTTGAACCCTGGTCTTTAGTTTCATTGTTTATGGGTGTGGGGCATTTGTATGTACTATGGTCAAGCTGGATCAGCCTTGTGTCGGGTAAGTACCTCTTGCTGTGGGGTTTATGACTTGTGTTGCTGTGAAGGGTTGGGGAGCGTTGCAGGGTGGGTCGAGTGGGTGGGTATGTGACTGTGCCCTTTCCTCCCATGTTTCATAGGTTGCGGTACTTATCATTGTCGTGTTCTTCGGCGGTCTTGGTCGTGGAGGTATATGGCAAGGAGCAGGGCTGGCATGATCTGCAGCTCTCTATCCATGTCTGCTTCAGCACGTTGTGTGGCCCTCCGGTGAGTATTTCCTTATATTTGGTTAATTTCAACCTGGCTTTGCGTGGCGGTGGTTCCTGCCCCAGAACTGGCGGCGGACTGGTGGTTCATTATTTGATGGGTGGGTTGGGCCTTTCCGTTGGTCTGTGGGCGGAGTCTGCCGTCGGCGTCAGCACTCCTCTGCTGGCAGTGGGTGGTTTTCGGAATGCCTGTCTTTCATTTGGTTCATTATTTGGCGGTCCGGCCCGCTCCTCTGCTGACGGTTTTTACCGCTACCACCGTCGGTGCGGAACGGACTGCTGCGTTTATAATGAGGGCCTTCATCTTGTCATGTCATATCTGTGGGATATACCACAGAGAGCAGGAGGGTTCATTCTCTTTTGAACTTCTTTTTGGGTGTCCTGTCCCCTACCTCTGGTCAAGGAGGTCTTTAAAGGCAACCCATAAGCCCCTAACCATGAAGGGGTAGACTATATCCAGGGCCTCAGGTGACTGATTGCCCAGCTAATGAATAAACTAAAGGGCATTTTTTCAGCCAGGCAGGAGCTGATGAAGAAATCGCATGATCGGAAGGCCATGCTGACTGGGTAGCAGTGGGGTCAGGATGTTTGGGTCCTGAAGCTGATCTGTTCCTGGATCTGGAGGACAAGTGGTGTGACACCTACTAAGTTGGCAAGAATACCTTCACTGCAATCAATCAGGAGAATCGATCAGTAAAGGCAATTAAGCTTGCCTCTGAACGGACACCTGAATAGCAAGCTGAGTGTAAAGAGGCATTAGGGCAATTTTTCTGTCTCTTTTCACTAATATCTGCCTGTGTCCATTGCACAGACACAGGGGATACCCCGTGAGTTAAGAGCAAGACATAAAGGCTGACTGACTGGGTCCAACAGAACATCAAGATTGAAGTGGCCAATACTTTGGACCTAGATATTATTGAGCCATCCCATAATCTACTGTTCAGCCCACTGGACTTGGTGCCCAAGCAAGGGTCACCTAACATGTTCTTCTGTATAGAGTACAGCATTCTAAATACTGTGATGAAAACTGATACCCATCCTATCCCCTATGCTGAAGAGGTTGTGGATAAGTTGGGCACAACGAAGTACATTAGAACTTTTGACTATGCCTTGACCTCTGGCTAGGACAGTAATTTCAACTCCAAAGGCCCTCTACACGTTTACAGTTATGCCTTGTGGACTGAGAAATGTTCCAGCTACTTTTCAGAGCCAGGTCAACAATGTGTTATTTGCCTTGGAAGAGTTCTATGTAGTTTTTCTGGATGACAGTACCATGTTCAACAACTCGTGGGAGGGTGAGATGGAGTGGTTGGAGTAATTGCTGGTATGGATGCAGGGGACCATGATAACTATCAAGGCAACCAAGTCCAAGTTGGTCAGTTCTCATTCGTTTATCTTGGGTATCCGGTGGGTTGTGGGGAGATTCAACCCCACATGTGAAAGTTCATGAAGTCCTGGACTGGGAGCTTCACATTACCCAGACCCAGGGAAGGGTCTTCTTGGGCCTAATTGGTTACTACTTTGTGGCAAAGTGAGGAGGGGCATAGTTGGCCCTTTAACATTCCTGACCTCTAACAAACAGGCCAGGAAGGTGATCTGGACTGAAGAGTGTTGGAAGGTAGTTAACTACTTAATGACAGTACTATGCAATACTATGGTCAGACCTTCATTGTCCAGCCATATGCTCCAGAGAAGGGAGTTGCCAAGCGCTCAATGAAAAAACTTCTGGTGGACTTTATTAGCCATAGACTGCCTCCGAGGGAGCAGAACTGTCCTTTTTTTGTAAAAAAATCAATGCTTTTCCAGAGTGTGGGCCCTTTGTATCTCTGGACTTACTTGTTTTTTGGGGTGATGTTTGTGGTAAAGACAGATTACAAACCCTTAAAGTAGATGATGACACTAAAGGGGAAAACTCCAAAATTGCTCTAGTGGTCCCCATCTATAAAATGACAAGATTTCTCAGTGGAGCATATGGCAGGATAACGTATGAGAATGGAGATGGTTATACTGTCAATTTACCGAATCAGATGATCAGATGGCTCCCACTGAGAACTAAGAACCAGCCACTCGGATCTGGGGATGGGAGGTATGTCTTAGAACAGACAGTCTTCTGTGTGGCTCTGGGGAGCATTCTTCCCTGTCTTATTTTGATCCCCTGGCAAGATATTGCCGAGGTCTTGTAGGTTTGTATGATTTCTACCTCATTTAATATGAAAATCATGGAGCTTCCCATTTATATTGACTGCAACCCTAGTGTTTGACTCTGAAGTCAAGAGGGCACAAACATTCCCTCTTTTATAGAGATCAGATACTGTCCTCTCTACACAGACTGTGGAAGGCTAACAGCAGTGGTAGCATTATTCTATACTCAGGGGTACCTGTACCCCTATAGGAGGGGTTGCCTTGCAGATTCCTCCTGGTAAAATCTGTGCAGTCTCCCTCACCCGGCTCCTTTTACCTCATCACATCTGGGATATGTGTATTCAGAGCAGGTATGCCCACATAATGAGCATGGATTAATGAGCCATTGTGTTTAGTGTAATGCAAACTGAGCTAGGGTCTGTTCTGCAGGACATTCCAGCTTCCCTGTACACGTCCAAGTCATTGTAGAACGTTTGTGGGTTGGGGAAGGCACCAGCTCTTACATGAGTTTATTGCAGACTCCATCTACTGTGACAACACACTCTCTCTCTTCTAAGTGATGGTCAGGGCCTCCTGGTCTAAAGTTTATTCACATTCCTCTCTGCAGATAGCATGAACAGTTACCAAGAGACCGGGAAGAAAGACAGCAAGCTTTGCCCACGCACTGACCATAATGTAAACATTCAGGAAATATGTCCTAGGATTGAAGGGTAACCAAGGATTCACAAGTAGCAGACCCCTTATTAGTTCAGCCTGTCCATCAGGGAATAATAAATGACTGGCCGAATTGGCCATTAGATTGTTCTACCCCTCCATGTTTTTGGAGAACACAGCCTTAAAGGAGCAGAGATCCATCAGTAGGGTCCCTTCATTATCACTCTTCCTATCAAACCTGTGCACAACGTCTGGGCTTGAGAAAGTGTCACTGTGACAGATTGCATGTGGAAAGGAATTTGACAGTCTGACAGAAAGAGCTGGGTTTCGGCTGCTCATACCAACCTGATATGGCTGGCTGAGTCCAACCTGAGATGGCATGTGGGCCAAGGAAGATGGATTGTAATGCTACCCCAAACATTTGGCAGGGGTTAGACTTCTTGAAAGCATCCTCCCATCACCTTTTGTGTGTTTGATGAACCACAAGTGGCCAATTATATGTCCAGATATGGGCCCCTTGCTCACTGTGCCACTGGAACCAATCTACTCCCAAATGATAGCCCCAATCAGGGCAAAACCGGTCTTGAGTTGCTTGTATTCTGGCTTGGAGAGGACCTAGCTTAGCAGTTCGGGCTGAACTGTTCCTATTGGAGCAGGGTCAAGACTGATTTGCACTTGGCTGGGTGTAATTTGAGGGGACATGGTGGGCAAAAAAACAATGGATTAAAATGCTACCCAGGGCTAACATGAATCATTTTACTCTTCCAGAAAGTTACTCCTAGCTTGCACAATTTTCTGCAGAAGAAAATCATTTTAAAGAGTGGGCAGTGGGCATTTCAAGATGTGGCACATTTTGAAAGTTTGTGAACACTCACACACTCTTTCCCAAACTGAAAAGATTCACAGCCTTGCTACTAGAGAGTTGCTACTAGGATAAACCCCTTTTCAAAGTGGAAAAGACAATACAACTCCTCCAAACTTCATGGGGCTGTAGCTGATGGTTCTTTTGAACTGATAATAATGGTTCTTCTCTATAGAGAAAAAGAACATAATGTGAAGATGCTTAGAGGAGCTTTTACCAATGTGAATTGTACTAGGATTGCAATAACAGTCTGAGAAATATGAACATCAAAAATTCACATGACCTTCTCAGGTGTACCCCAGGATATACTGTGAATAGTGCCGGTTTAAAAGGCATACTTCTGGAAAGATTTGTGAAGAGATAGTAAATCTGCATGTGTGCCTATGAGTAGTTCTAAGCTTTTAGATTTATGACTATTTTCTAAATCGTGTCAAGGATCAATACCGCTCACACAATGTATTTACATATAAAGACAGCTTATGATGTAGAATCTTTTTATTTTGTAATTATAGTAATTACTGTGTTTGAAATCAAGGCTCTGATAACACAAACCAGTTTCATGCATTCTTCCATTTTAAATGTGATGTTGTAATGCACAAGGTGATCACAGCTGTTGTTGTTTTACTTGCTGTAATAAAGAATTATGAGTTTTAACAATGAAAGACTGAAGCTTTCTCAGTCACACTGAATGTAATGTATCTAATCAAGGCAACCTGGCTGTTCTAGACTGTATCAGGTACTATTTATCAACTCCTACCTGATTAGACTCTGAGAACATCTAAATCTAAAGTAATAGTATTATGAGAGAATTGTTGAATGTATTCTGTAGTAAAATGTTTCTTCTTGCTTATTCCCCATTACTTAACATCCATGGAACCATGTTCTTGTGTAGTGAACGTATGAAATCCTTTGCCTAAAGTCCTATAAAAGAACTTGCCTTTTCACAGTTAGCGAGACCTCATTTCCTCACCTTAGAAGGCAAGGTTATGGTGGATTTTCTATTCAACTTTACCAAGTTCTTTGTGATTATGATTTATGTACTATTATACTAACTGGTTGGTCCATCTTATGTATTTCTGCTTTATGAACTTTAAGTAAACTTTTAAACTTTAGCCCTTGATTGTCTTTTTTATAGGGAATATCATAGCTTTATTCTAATGTGTACGATTTACAAAAGAGAGACGACTCAAGTCAGGAAGCACCAAAGTACATGGAGGGACTTCATTGCTCCTTCTCCAAGCTGTTGGCACATATTGGGCAGGTGAAGGAGAGACAGTGTTGCGCACTGACAGATCTGGTAGCAGAGCTGATAGTTCCCACTGGATCCAGTCGGCACTGAATGAACCTACTTGGATGAGGTAAATTGACTATAGAGCTCCAATATTTAAACTGACCCAGACCCAACCCAATTCTGATTCCCAAAGATGAGGTGGCCGTCGCTGTAACCCATAGCCTTGTGGGACAGCTGTGACTGTCCTTTTGACCATGGTTTTCAACTTTTTGAACAACTGTGTGTGAATTTTCTGTGTTTATGGCATAAAGCTGAAGGGCGGTAACTCTGATAGATTTGTTGAATCATTGAATCTGTCTTCTCAGGTGCATTGTACTGTGAAGCACTATCAGTCACACAAGATAGGGAATGTGAGATCTGGCATCCTTGGTGTGGTTTACCCCTCACCTTCTGCCTTCCGACCTCCTAATTTTTGCTAACATCTTTTTTACTAGTCTTAAGACTCTGCACACTTAATCAGTCCTAATCAGTCCCAAAGTGCTTGTGCTGTCTGCTTAAAATATGGTAACATTGCCTTATACCAAATTAGAATATTTAGTTTACTTAGTAGTCCCTAGTAAAGTGGCATGACATGTGCCCAGGGACTGTAAATTAAATGCTACTAGTGGGTCTGCAGCACTCATTGTGTCACCCAATTAAGTAGCCCTTTAAACATTTCTCAGGCCTGCCATTGCAACCTGGGTGGGCAGTTTTTAGACTGTTGTGTCTATCTGGCAACGTAAGCCCTTTGCCAGGCCCAACCATTCCTTTTTAATACATACAAGTCACCCCTAAGGTAGGCCGTCAACAGCCAAGAGGGTAGGGCAACACACATTTAAAAAGTAGGACATGTACTTTTAAGTTGTACATGTCCTATTAACAACTGCAAGACCTACCTCTCCCATAGGATAACATTGGAGTTACCGTATTACATTTTATAAGTGTAATTTCAAATGAGACTAGTTAACCTGTTAATTTTTGGTGTCTCTGGAATCATGATTTAAATTCCTAACTTGTGGTGAAGTTGGGTAGTCAATTATAATTCTTGAAATGCCACTTTTAGAAATCTGGCATTTTCTACGCCATTTGGTGCCTGCATTCTGTCTCTGAGTCACATCACGGGGTGTGGGAGACAGTTGGGCTTTGTATATTCCTCAAAGACAGCCACACATACTGGGGACCTTAGATGTCATTGGTAAGGCAATCCTTGGCAGGATGGGAGGGAGGAGCTAGGCATGGCCCTAATTCACTTGAATAGGCTGGGTCCTGCCTCCACACAAAGGGCTGCATGGTCCCTGTAGTTAGTCTGGAGCCAGGGTTAAGAATACAGAGCACCTGTGCACTTCAAAAGCATGCCTTTAAAAGCTTCTCCCCACTTCCAAGGCACAACTGTATATAAATACTGGACCTCAAACACCAACTCTTTAGTACACTTCTGGACCTGTAGCTACGCTATCAAAAAGAAGGACTATTATGCTGCTGAAAGGACTGCCACTCTGCTGGACTGTTGCTCTTTAGGAACTGCTACCCCGCTGTGCTGACCTGCTGCCTGTTGCCCTCTTCACTGGGAAAAAAGAACTGGACCTGCAACTTCATATTAAAAGCAGGGCCCCAGAGTGACTGCAAGGGCTAGTCTGCTTGTCTCCTGATCAGAGTCTCAGGAACATAAAAGGCTACAGAACATCCTGCACCTGCTCCTGGACCCAGCTATATTATGTTCCTGGCCTCCAAGTGGTGCCTGTCAGGTCGTGGACCCTTTGTGTGGCTCAAGGGCACTGAAATCAAGTTTTGGGCTCCTGGCGACTGCAAACAGACCTGTTTGCATCAAGACCTTGCTGCATGCACTGCAAATCAGTCCAAAGCTATGTCATGCTGTCTCTTCACACTGCAGCATCGACCACTCATGAGGACCACAAAGGTGAAGCTCCACAAACGTCTGCCTGCACCACCAACAGACTCTTCATGCTTCACAGACAGCCACTTCGCAGACAGTCTTTTGCAACACTCTCCCTGCTCCTCACGGCCTACTTCAATACAAACAGGACTCTTGGCACAAACTTGAGAAAGTAAACTTCAGCAGGACTAACCTGGTGACTCCATCCGACCTGCACCCCATCATGGTAAGCCTAATAGTGTGACTTTGACCCAGCCCAGTGCTACCAGATATCCTGAGTTGGCACTTTGTGCTTTTTGGTGCTATTTTCACTAAAATCTTTACAAATTCATATCTCCAGCTCTACTGATTTGAGTTTTGTCATTTTGCTCTTGTTTTATTTATTAAATTTTGCTCATTTTTTTTTTATTTGGTGTGGGATCATTTCTGTGTAGTGTTCTCACTGTTTTACTATTTGAAGTGTTGCACAACTACTTCACAAATTGCCTCTAAATTAACCCTGACTGCTCTGTGCCACTAAGCTAGCAGGGTGTTGAGCACACGTTAATTTGGGGTTTGCTTGTGCCTTTTTCTGACAAGGATTATGGTCACTGCTTGACCAGGCATCACACCGCAGTCAACCAGCACCCAATTTTTCACAGGAGCTTACCATTTCTATTGTGCAAGTGTATTAAGAACGCTTTGTGGTTTCTCATTCCTTAGTGCACAGGAGGGAACACCCTGACTACGGCAAGCTCCCAAAGGTCAAGAGTCTGCTGTTGTGTGAGACAAGGTAGTGTTCTCCGTTTATAGAAATTTCTGTGTAGAAAAGGCAGACAAACATTATCCATAAGAGAAATAATTCAGGGGAACCTGGCAGTAAACAGGTGCTTACATCAAGGTGCCATGCAGGGATTGGCTGGCAATGTTGTAACTACACTGCAATAGTCTGACTTTTGACAGAGGCAAATTAGTATGGGTAGGCAGATCATTAATGCCATAGTAGGGAGAGCGCATGAGATTGGAACGAGGAGTGACTAAGAACACTGATAAGATGGGAGGTTATACAGCCAAAGATGGGGAATTACGATTCCCATTGAGTGGTACTTTTAACATTCCTGGAATAGAGGATTTGAGATGGAGAATTTAAAAGATTTGAGACCTCAGTCTAGACCCACACAATTTGAGGCCACCAATCTTTGGGAGCAGGGTACAAATGAAAAGAAAAGAACTGAACTGGATACATGCCTCACCCGCCAGGAGGGTGAAATGAGACAAGGAAGAAGAGGAGCCAAAATCCACTAACTCCTCAAGTCTACCTATGTTTGAGATTTCTGAAGCATCAGAAGAGGGAGAGGAAGACCAGTCCAGTCTCTCAGTCCCCTACAGCAGGATCTCAACAATGGTGAGAGCAGAATAACAGTGCAACTGAGACATCGGACTCTGGACTAAGGCTGCATCTTTGCTGAGACAGTGAGAACTTGTGGCAAACTAAATCAAATCAACCTGAATCAGTTGCCCAGAATCAGAGAGTGATGCTGAAATTTCTACCTCTGAAAGTGAATCAGATTCATCTGAGCTAGGCAAGAGTTTGACCAAGGACTAGTCTGTTGAGAGCTACTGGCAGATCAGCGATGATAAAAGAGGCTAGTGAGTTAGAGGATCAAGAACTTCCTGAATGACAAGATGCTGGTGATGCGAGCCTAGACACAACAGTCAATAAAAGACCCAGAAGAGAGAGAAAATAAATCACACATATTCATGTTCTGATTGGACATACATTGCAAGAACTGACATTGAACATGATGAACGTCTGACTGACATAGATAAACTTACTTGAGTCCAAGACATGCAAACAGGACTAAATGTGTGCAAACTGGTGACCGCATCAAGAAGGATGCATAGATAGATAGATAGATAGATAGATAGATAGATAGATAGATAGATAGATAGATAGGGCTCTGATCAGAGGACCACAGTGCTTTAGGCCTCCAGTTGATGGCAAATAAAAATCACTATAGCTTTTGAGAAAGTTAACAAGGTGTAGCAATGCTGCAAAATTGTACTTGTTGTTTCGATAGTTGCCTGTATTTTCTTTTTAGGTGGATTCTAGTTGGATGGCTGAATTGGATGTTTTTTCTATATGCCAATGAACATAATTGTTAAAATTATTGTAAGTAAGCAAATGCATTAAGATAGAATCTCACATTCCCCTCATTCTGAAAATATTTATAGTTATAATGTCTACATCCAGATATTAGCAGAATATGTCAAAGTACTGCAGGTAGAGAAGTGTTTTATGTGTTCCTATCTTCCATCATCCACAGCTGAGGGATCTGCAGAGTTTTATTTACCTTTGTCCTACTCCTTTTCCTATAGCATCTTTCTGAATCTATTCTGTCAGCAACGTTCTTTTAAATAGTTTTATGATAGTGGTGAAAAGTCTTTAGATGATGTACGGATTGTAACAGATGTAAATATGTATTTGTGGTCTACTAACTATTTATTGTTTCTCTAAGGAGTTTAAACAAAGGGATTTGTATGAGTATATGATGAAATTAATTATTCCTGTGATTACTGCAAGAGTCACTAACCAAAGCATGCATGATCTAACCTGCAAGATCAGTAAGGATGAAAGATTTTTTAAAGATGAATTGAATGAAGAATAAAACAAGATGAAAAGAAGGAACGTAAGGGAATTAAGGCAGATCCTAGCAAATGGAAGGGCATAGAAAATCTAGAAGGTCGACACGCAAGCTTCATTATTGATGTTCAGAAAGGAACCTTATGCATGATAAGAAGACAGGAAGGACATGCGACTGTTGTAATAGTGGAATGGAGTGAATGTGAGCATAGTTGCTTAGTCAAAGGGAGAACCTTTGCTGAATTAGAGGTAAATATTAACGGCATAAATTATGTGTGTGTCAAATCAGCTTACTTTCAGCTGTAGGTAGTTGCTATGCAGCATTAGTCTTTCCCAGAATTTACCACTCCAATGAGATAGACCTACAGCTTGACCAGCATACAAAACACACAGACGCAGATTTAAGCAGATGCTTAACAACATCTTTGGAGTATTAATTTCATCAGTAGGAATGGCCTTAAGTGATGTGAAGCTTAGAAAATGATCAACCATAGCAGATAGCCTTGCTACTAAAACTGCATGCTCATTAACAACGATTAACAAGGAATTGATTGCTATAACAGTTAAGATAATTCAAAATAGGCTTGCAAGGCAGAGTCTGTAAGGTAATTCATGCTAAGGAATGCTGTGTCCCTGGAGTAGATAACAAGCTTAACAGTTATGTTTCAAATATCACTAACATTACACATGAACTAACTGAGTTGGAAAACACAAGTGCCAGGGAAGGAAGTGGCTCTATATTTGAGTCTATTGGAAAGGGATTCACTAAGATAGTTGAAATGTTGGGGAGTGTAGGTAGAACAATACTACAATTGCTTTTGACTCTATTGGTTATACTAATCAGTATTGCATGTGTGTTTTTCTTCCTAAAACTTTGCAAAGGAATTTCATCAACTGGTGGGTTACAATGTGGGATCAAGAAGCTATCAGCACAAGTGGAAGAAAGAGAAAGAGGAGTGATATAAAGGTTTAACACATGCAGAGAAAACACTATGATACCATTAAGGACCTGGAAGGATCTAAGGAAAAGAATCCAGAATTGATGACAGCTGTATTTTAATGAAGATGTAGATGTTATCAATTCTATTGTTTAATGTATTACTATGCTAACAGAAACCAGTTTCATGCTTCCTTCCACTTTGAAAGTGATGTCATAGTGCACCATATAATTACAGCTGCTGTTGTTCCTTGCTGTAATACAGAATTGCAGGCAGTGAAAGACTGAAGCTTTCTCAGTCATACTGAATGTGATGTACCTAACCAAGGACAATCTGGCTGTCCTAGACTGTATCTCATTCTATGTCCCAGATTTAAGAAGCTGTATGCCACATTAGAGTAATTCTTTTATGCTAATGTGGATTTAGGCTTCAAAAATCACCATGCCATTTTTTGAAAGTGGTGCAAAGCATGCATTGTAACCCATTGCGCCACATTATGCCTGTGCCAGGCATAAGGTATGCAAGGGAGGGTTCCTCATTAGGGGGGGCCAAAATGGCACAAGAAAATCTAAAAGATTAATTTTTTTGGCATTTTAACCCCTTTGCTGCCAGGCGTTTCACCCTCAGGTGGCAGACATTTTTTTGGCTATTTGGGGCATTTTGCGCTTAGGTCCTCATAACATTTTGTCCACATAAGCTACCCACACCAAATTTGTGTCCTTTTTTCCAACATCTTAGGGATTTTAGAGATACTCAGACTTTGTGCGTTCCCCTGAAGGAGACCAGGAAATTAGCCAAAACACAGTGAACATGTTTTTTTTAAATGGGAAAAAGGGATGCAGAAGAAGGCTTGTGATTTTTTCCCTGAAAATGGCATAGACAAAGGGTTTGCGGTAATAAAATCACCATCTTTTCAGCTGTTAGGAACAGGCAGACTTGAATCAGAAAACCAAATTTTTCAACACAACTTTGGCATTTTACTGGAACATACCCCCTTGTTACTATTTTTTGTGCTTTCAGACTCCTTCCAGTTAGTGACAGAAATTGGTATGAAACCAATGCTGGATTCCAGAGAGCTAAACATTTCTAAAAACTAGACAAAATTCTGAATGATGAAAGGAGCCATTTGTGTAGATCCTACAAGGTTTCCTTACAGAAAATAACAGCTGAAATTAAAAAATATTGAAATTGAGCTGAACACACAGCCATTTTTCTCCATGTTTTACTCTGTAACTTTTTCCTGCGATGTCAGATTTGTGAAAGCAATATACTGTTACATCTGCTGGACTCTTCTGGTTGCAGAGCTACATAGGGCTTGTAGGTTTATCAAGAACCCTAGGTACCCAGAGCCAATAAATGAGCTGCACCTTGCAATGGGTTTTTATTCTATACCGGGTATTCAGCAATTCATTTGGTGAAAAATAAAGAGTGAAAAATAGGTATCAAGAAAACCTTTGTATTTCCAAAATGGGCACAAGATAAGGTGTTGAGAAGCAGTGGTTATTTTCACATCTCTGAATTCTGGGATCCCCATACTAGCATGTGAATTACAGGCACTTTCTCAAATAGACGTCTTTTTTACAAACTGTCTTACATTTGGAAGGAAAAAATGTAGAGAAAGACAAGGGGCAAGAACACTTGTTCTGATATTCTGTGTTCCCCTAAATATCCAGATAGAAATGGTACCTCACTTGTGTGGCTAGGCCTAACCCCAGGACAGGAAATGCAACATGGACACATCACATTTTTACATTGAAAACTGACATGTTTTTTGGAAAGTGCCTAGCTGTGGATTTTGATCTCCAACTCAGCCGGCACCTATTGAAACCTACCAAACCTGTGCATTTTTGAAAACTAGACACCTAGGGGAATCCAAGATGGGGTGACTTGTGGCGCTCTCACCAGGGTCTGTTACCCAGAATCCTTTGCAAACCTCAAAATTGGCCAAAAAAAGCACTTTTTCCTCACATTTCAGTGACAGAAAGTTCTGGAATCTGAGATGAGCCACAAATTTCCTTCCACCCAGCGTTACCCGAAGTCTCCCGATAAAAATGGTACCTCACTTGTGTGGGTAGGCCTAGTGCCTACGACAAGAAATGCTCCAAAACACAATGTGGACACATCACATTTTCCCAAAGAAAACAGAGCTGTTTTTTGCAAAGTGCCTAGCTGTGGATTTTGGCCTCTAGCTCAGCCGGCACATAAGCAAACCTACAAAACCTGTGCCTTTTTTAAAACTAGACACCTAAGGAAATCAAGGATGGGGTGACTTGTGGGGCTCTCACCAGGTTCTGTTTCCCAGAATCCTTTGCAAACCTCAATATTTGGCAAAAAAACACTTTTTCCTCACATTTCGGTGACAGAAAGTTCTAGAATCTGGGAGGAGCCACAAATGTCCTTCCGCCCAGCGTTCCCCCAAGTCTCCCGGTAAAAATGATACCTCACTTATGTAGGTGTGCCAAGTGCCTGTGACAGGGAAGAGCCAAAAACATGTCAAAATTGAGGGGGAACCAAAATGGGTCCAAAAGGGCAGTTTGAAAAAAAACATTTTCAGGCTTACAAGTGAGGCAGAATTTTTATTGGTATAGATGAGGCAATTTTGGGTGCTAGGTAATTTGTGGATTCCTGCAGATTCCGGAAGGTTCCATCACAAAAATGTTGGAACAATATGTGATTTCCAGTAAAGTTGGAGGTTTGCTGGGCATTGTGGGTAAGAAAATGGTGCGGGTGCATGTGAAGCACACCACCGTGGACGCACCCAGATGTTTAGTTTTCAGATGTGTCTAGGTCCTGTGGATTTTTCTACATGGCAGCGTCCCAAAATCCAAAAAGTGCAGCCCTCACCATTCCAAGTGAGACGATTTTGAGAGTTAGACTCTCATGGCCCAAATGTAAAACCAAAACACAAAATAATCTAATGTCATCTTGCTTGTCATTGGATAAGATGTTTTAGTGTGCGGGGGAGAGCTAAAAGACTGTTACCCCCTTCAGTTGGGGTGGGGGCATCACCATGCCCATACTGGTTGGTAGCCACCACACCACTATTTTTTTTTATTCCCTGGCATCTAGAAGATTTTCTGCCCCCCCCCCCCGGAAATAGATAATATAGAAATAGAAATAGGCCTATCTGCCCCCAAGGGGGACAGAAATGGCCTAAAATAAATTTGTCCCCCATAGGTGCGACCCTTGCTTATGGGGTCGCGTCCCATCTGTAAAACAAAAAAAAGAATCCCTGGTTCCTAGTGGTTTCTGCCCCATTTGGGGGCCTATCAGCCTAAAAAAATAGGCCAATCTGCTCCCACGGGGCGGAAATGGCCTAAAATACAATTGCCCCCCAGGGAAGCAACCCTTGCTTAAGGGGTCGCGTCCCATCTGTAAAAAAATAGAAAAAAATCCCTGGTGCCTAGTGGTTTCTGCCCCACTTGGGGGCAGATTGTCCTAAGAAAAATAGGCTGATCTGCCCCCAAGGGGGGCAGAAGTGGCAAAATAAAGTTGCCCACCAGGGGAGCAACCCTTGCCTAAGGTGTTGCTCCCCATCTGTAAAACAATTAAAAAACGTCCCTGGTTCCTAGTGGTTCTGTCCCCCTTGAGGGAAGTTCAGCCTAATTAAAATAGGCTGATCTGGCCCTAAGGGGGGGCAGAAATAGCCTAAAGTACATTTGCCTCCCACCCGAGGAGCGACCCTTGCCTAAGGGGTTGCTCCTGTTGCGTGAAATTTACCTTAAAAAAAAAAACTCCCTGGTGACTAGTGGTTTCTGCCCCCCTTGGGGGCAGACTGGCCTAAATATAATTTGCCCCCTAGGGGAGCGACCCTTGCCTAAGGGGTCGCTCCCCACCTCTAAAAAACAAAAACAAAGAAAACAAAAAAAATGATCCCTGGTGCCTAGAGGTTTCTGCCCCCAGGACCCCCCTGGGGGCAGATCAGCCTAATAACAATAGGCAAATCTGCCCCCGGGGGGGCAGAAAAGGCCTTGAAAATAATTGCCCCCCGTGGGGAGCGATCCTTGCCCAAGGGGTCGCTCCCCTTATGCCAATTTCACCAACATGTCTATTGGGCATTTCAGCAGCTGGATCGCTTCACGATCCGGCTGCTGAAATGCTCTGAGAGACATCAAAGGGATGGAAATTCATTTAATTACCTTTGAAGCCTCTTAGGCCTCCATCACATGATCTGAAGAGAAATGCTTTTGTATTTCTCCTCCGATCCGTGGGGCGGCCTCTGATAAGGTCAGCGCGTGATTGCGTGCTGAAGTCATCAGACGTCACTGGAGGGGGTTGTGGGTGGAAGGGGAAGCGATTCCCCTTCCAGCCCTGCCATGGGGGGTGGGGGTGCGGCCCTCAAGGGGAGCGCTACCGCTTCCCCTGAGGGCTAGTACTAGGACAAAATGGTTACGTCCATGGTGCCTCAGTGCCACAGCCACAGATGTAACCATTATGTCCTTGGCACAGAAGGGGTTAATGCCTGCACAAAGCAAGCGTTAAAATGAGGTACACCATTATTTATAATTGGCCTCAATGTGCTTGCAGGATTAGCGTCAACTTTTTTTATGCTAATCCTGCAATGCACTAAACTAGCATCAAATACTTTTACACTAGTTTCCTAACTACCGCCATGGTGCACCTTATGTTAAATATGGTGCACACATGGTGGCTTTAGGGGGGCGCTAAGAGGTGCAAGAAAAGTGGCGCTGCATTTCTAAAATCTGCCCCTATGTATTAACTCATTTTACCTGAATAGACTCTGAGAACGCCAGATTCTATTTAAATAGTATTATGAAACAATCTTCAAATGTATTCTTTAATAAATGCTTCTTTTCGCTCGTTCTCCATTGGTGTACATCCTGGGAAACATGTTCTTGTATAGTGAATATATGAAATCCTTTGTCTAAAGTCTCATAAAAGTGGCAGCATTTTCACTGCTAAAGACATCTCTTTTTCCCCACCTTAGAAGGCCAATCCATGCAGGCTTTTTATTAGACTTAACTGGCTTCTTTGTACGTATGATTTATGTACTATTCCACTAAATGTTTCATGGTCCAGCTTATGTATTTCTGATATATATTGTTCAAGTAAACGTTTAAACTTTAGCCCCCAACTTATGGAGAATGTCATTGCTTTATTCTAATGTGTAAGATTTACAAAAGAGAAACACGTACAGTCAAGGAGCACCAAAGTTCATAGAGAGAATTAACCACTCTTGGTCCAGGCCGTTGGAAATGCATTTTTTGTAATGCTAATAACTTTGGCAGCATTTGATGAATCTCCACAAAACTTTCTAGAAAGGTTCAGCTTTCTCGACTAGATAATGCAAGGAACGTTTCGGGGTGATCCATCAAGCAGGGGCTGAGAAAAAAGGAGGACCTCAAAACACAATATCTCCATGTATTTTCCATAGATTTCTTTATGCATGGCTACAGCAATACTGAAAAACTAAATTATACTGAATTTGGCAGGAAGCTAGATCTTGATTCACATAATGTGCTTTTTGTCATTAGGTGTAAAAACTTTCAGTAGTTTTTTAGTATATCTGGATGGTTGGGTATGCAAGATTCTTGAAATACTCTTGCAGAAGCACCAATTTAAAAATAGGGCATTCTGATTGTTCCAGGGAGCTTTGTTTCTCTTGAGACAATTTGCTCCTGTGGGAGTCAGACTCCAGCAGGAACAAGCGCTCTCATTGGCTTGTAGCCCTTGTAAGACTCAGAGACTTATTCCCTCTGTCCAGAAGTAAATACTAAAAATAATGTAAGGGGCAGGGTAAGGATACCCTAATGGGTAGACCAAGAGCGACACCTCCTTGGAACAATTGTTTTTCTAAAAACAGCAAGTTTTGTGTAATCCTGCAGGACTCCAAGTTATTGAAAGAAATGGCATCTGAGGCCACATTTTTAATTGCAGGCCCCAGAGAGCCCACCCCTGGGGGCAGCATCTATATGTAAGTGGATGGCTGGGGGGGCTGAAATGCCAAAAAAGGCGAGTGGGGGTGGCCACCCTCCCTGAACCTTCAAAAGCACTGGGGATCCCATCCTTTGGTGCTGATATATTTAATAGAGGTGAGGGGGGCATATGGCCCCCTCACAACCATTAATGGCCCCAGGGTGCCCACTCCAGAGCCAATTAAGAAAAAACAAGGGAAGGGTGACCACACAACCCCCTCCCAGAGACTTCTATGGCCCTGGTGACCCCATCCCCCAGGGCCGGCTCACTTGCTGTGTCCCAAGGTGGAGCCTACCCCGGGGCACACCAGATTTCCTGCCCGCACCAGCAGGGAAACTTGTGATTGCTCCTGCCTAGCAGGAGCATTTTTCAATCTCTCCCAACATGGAAGCAAATACAAAGTCTGCTCCCAGCAACGGAGAGCTTTGAAATTGCTCTGAGCAGCTGGCTGATCTCTTTCCCTGCCTGACTGGATGCCTTGAGGGATGGGTTCCTCAGGGCCTCTTAAAAGCCTTGCAGGCCCCCTTTTCAATATATATATATATATATATATATATATATATATATATTGCCTAGGGAGATGGGATCTCCAGGGCCATAATAGGCCCAGGGGTCCACATGACCCCCTACCCTTTTTAAGGGTCGGAGAGGGGAGCATGTGGCATCAGTGATGACATCTCAAATGACATCACTGATGATATAATCTAAGTTTCTTTTGCACACATTGCTCTATAACCTAGTAAAGCATTAGAAGCCAAAAAGTAAGTACAAAGTAGCTCAGAAGAATATGAAGCATAATTTATGCCAACACAGATGCTACTCCCTTGTGTGTAGCAAGGATGGATATGTGCACCACTTAACTTATACCATAAACTTTATGGGTGGCCAAGTTCACCTTAACATTCAACCACAGACATATGGGAAACCCTTACTGCACACGGTGTTCAATCTGTATATAAGTGTTCAAATAAAGCAAAGTCACTCAACCTATTCAATGTCACTTCAAAAATTAGTCATCTACTATGAAGATCTTTTATCTGTATCCAACGTCACCAAACCTACATTGAGAAATGAAGTTGATATGATTAGAAAAGTGGATAGTATCAACAGTGTTTATTCCAAGGAGAGAGTTTACTCTTCACCACTCTGTTTGCAACTGTCATGAGAAATACACCAAAGAGTTAAAAAAAGTATTTTTACTAAGAACAGTGTACACCCTATATAAAACGTGCATGAAGAGACACTGGTCATATTAAATAACCAAAGCCTAAAGATGTTTAAGGTTATACTACCTGCAGCCATCAGATTGTGCTGAAATCCTTACAGATACAGCATCATCTAAAGCTAAACAAGCACAAGTACATAGGTTAGTACCTGTTGCATACAGTCTTCTATATTATGTAGAAACTGTCATGCACAGATGATTTTGTCTAATAATTCAATGCTGCTTACAATACTTAGGGCCTCATTTAGGGCCAAATGTGTCAAATTTGTAGTACTTCCTGCACTTCTCATAAAGATGCCTTGAATCTACTGTATTTACAAGACAGAGCTCCATAGCAGCCATTTTTTCAAATGTGTCCGAAAGTTTGTCGCATCAGTTGGGGCTAAACTCACGCATTGCTGGAGAAATGTTTTTAAACTGATGAAACTCCAGCAATACAAGGAGTCTCCCATAGGAAAAATCCCTGCGTAAAGTTTATGCTTGCTCTGAGCAGGGAGTAAAATTTTAATGCAGTGAAGTCACAGAATGATGCAGTGAAATGCTGTACATCTCACTGTGTCAGTTCTGCATGGCTTTTCCCATGGGAACGTCTACCCTTCATACATTATTCCTGGCTAATGTGATGAAGGGCTTTACAAACTTATGCATTGTACCCAATGTGTCAGTTTGTAAATATGGAGCAGTCTAATGAACTGCTAGCACCACCGCTGCATCAAAAATAAATTATGCAGAAATGGCCCAAAGGGCGTTTAAATGAGGCCCTTGGTATGCACTAAGTGGAATTTTTGCTCTGTTGAAAACTTTTACAGCAGAGTCAAAAATCTTACCTGGAACATATTGGTCAGAAGCCGGCAACTGTCATGTGCACACAGTTTCTCTTCAATATCAAGATTTATAACATGTTCAGTAGCTCTACGCACCTATGATGCAACAGAAGGATATCCGTAATGTAAACACTTCACCCAGTACCTGTAAACAGGCTGTGCAAGATTAGGTAGAAAACTAATATGGTATCTACCTACCACTATGTAAAGTGCAAAACAAACTAGCAAACTCAATGGATGATGACATTAGTGATGTCACCAATGATGTCATCAATGATGTAATTTGGGATGTCATTACTGATGTCATAAATGATGTCAAATAATATGTAATGAGTCATGTAATATGTGAGGTCATAAGTACATGGCAGGGGCACAAGTTATAGTTAGCCCTGCTACCTATAAGTGATGAAGCTCTGTGTTAATTTTAGTTCAAAACATTAATGGTGTCACTGACCGATTTACCTAACTATAAAGTTACCTTAAGCTTTGTTTATTTCAGTGAATTTCTGAGATTTTTTTCACAAAACCAGATTTTCTTTATCACATCTATCTATCTATCTATCTATCTATCTATCTATCTATCTATCTATCTATCTATCTATCTATCTATCTATCTATCTATCTCTATCTATCTTTCTATCTATCTATCAATCCATCCTCCTTGATGTGGTCTACGGTTTGCACACATTTAGCTCTGTTTGCATGTCTTGGACTCAAGTAAGTTTATTTATGTCAGTTTGACATTCATCATGTTCAATGTCAGTTCTTGCAATGTATGTCCAATCAGAACCTCGCATCACCAGTATCTTGTCATTCAGGAAGTTCTTGATCCTCTAACTCACTAACCTCTTTTATCATCACTCAACAGTCTCTTTCGACTAGTCCTTGGCCAAACTTCTTCCCTCAGTGTCCGATTCTGGACTTCTAGCTCAGATGAAGCTGATTCACTAACTGTACTACTGACTACCGATAGTAAGTATATATAGTTAGAACCTAACTTTCATAGGAAAATGTGTTTTGTTGATTTGGTATTAACTTTGGAGTCATTTGACAAATGTTCACACAATTTTCAAAATCTCAAACCTAGTGTGCCAGTCAATACCGCTTGCAGTGTTTCAGGGTGATTCATCAAATGGAGGCCGAGAATAAGGGGAGGTGCAAAGTTGTTTTTTTCATGCAATTTCCCATAGGTATTTTGAACACAACTACAGCCTGAACAGCTGAATGGAATTAGACCAAATTTGTCAGAAAGCTAGATTTCCGTCCATAAAAAGTGCTTTTTGGAATTTGTTTTAAATCTATTCAGCGGTTTTTAAAGAAAAAGATGATTGTATATCTAAGGACGTGGAGGAACCACAGGTCCAACATATCTCATGGTGAGATCTAGTATTCTACTACCACTTCAACCAGGAAGTGGTGGAAGCCATCTTGGGACTCAAGACTCGACTGGAGTCGCAAGAAAAATGAAAAAAAAACCACTTAGGTCCAGGGTAAGAATACCATGACTCCCTAGGACTGGTTGTGGGGTTACATAGGACCCTGCCAGGGGCCAAAAACATGCTTTAAAAAAAATCTACAAATTCATGTAGGAGCCAACGCAAAATTAAATTGTTTTTTTAATGCCACCTGTGCGCACCAGGGGGAATTGGTTATTTTGTGCCTTCATGTCCATTCCTCAGGGTGGTAACAGAGGTGTGTTGCAACAGAGAAGACATGCGATCCCTCATTCAGCCCTGCAGACAGCTGCCTGTGTACCTCACCCCGCAGTGCATGCCTCTGTCCCTTCATTAAATGTCAGTACGGGTACAGGAATGGACACCATGTTGAAATCCACAGCTACATGGCAAGCATTAGTTCAGCAGATTTTCAGGAGCAGACTATTCTTCACCTGACGCTTCACTATTAACAGTAGCCATTTTCCATGTTGCTTGCCTTTCTGGTCAAGGTGCCCCCTCTATCCACAGCCCACTACTTTGTCATAGTAAGGTATCCATTGATTGCATAGTGATAGATGGGCCCTCTGAAAGTTGTTCAAGAAAACAACAGTAGGAGAAAAAAATCCTGCTGTCATCTGCCAGGGGGTCAAATTACCACGTGGCTTTCTCGTTGCTGACAGCAGCAACTGTTGCCGTGAGACCGGGGAATGATGCATGCGGCCTGGAAACCTTAAATTACGGAGCTCGGACGTCTCCTTTAGGCTGCACAGCCCGCTATGCACAGTTTTTTCCTCAAACGTTTTACTGCAAATAATACATTGATGTTATTATTTATGTTATGAAATATGTCATAAATGCTGTAATATGTGAGGTAAATTGCAGTGCTTGTCAAGGCCACGAGTTATAGTTACCTTAGGACACAAGTTATAGTTACTTGAAATAACGAACTATAACAGCTGAATTTCTATGGTTTTGCACCTTTAAACTGTGAGACTAACTATAACTTCCTTATAACCCTTGACTATAACGTCCCTGTTACCTTTAGATTATTATTTTTTTTTAAATGTAAAGTAATTTAAATTACTATATGTTAATCCAACCACCGCCGGGCACTGCCTTCGGCCATCCGCAGCAGCGGTTGGCCGCAGGGCCGAAGACCAACCACTTATAACCATCCAAACCTGCATCATGCATGGCCTTTGGCTGCACACAGCAGGGTTTGCCTACATGGCCTGGCCAATACCCTATAACCATCCAACCATGTGCCATGCACGGTCAAAGGCTGAGCATGGTGCAGGGTTTGAAGCTTAAAGGGGGCACCATTAAATATATATATTTAGGAGGGCAGAATGGGCCCCCTGGGGTTACATCAAAAACATAAGAGGCTGCCCAGGGCTACCTTACATTATTATAAGTGGGGCACGTGGACCATATCCAAGCCCTGGGGACCACCACTCCCAAGGGCCCAATTAATTATTTTAAAATAGGAGGGAGACCACTTGGCCCCTCTCCATAGACTGATTTCAGCCCTGGAGACCACATCCTCTGGGGTCCAACCACATGTCCATTGGTGCCATGGCCACACCTAGGGCACCCAGTAAAGACTTATGGGGACCATGGGGAAGCCTCAAGGCCCTGGCAGTCCCACTGTCATTGCATCTAGACACAGGGAGGTGCTGAAAATATCAGCTCCCTGCATGCGAGAGCAATAATTTAATCTCTTTCCCTGCCCCGTATAACAGTGGGCAGGGAAAGAAAGGAAATCGCCACTTTTATCAAGCGAGTGCACTTTTAAAGCTCCCACTTGCTGGAGGTGGACTGTGTGCTTTTGCTTGGTGGGAGCTATCAAGCAAAAGCAAAAGGCTGCCTCAAATGGTAGTCACCTCAGGAGGTAGCATAGCAGGAGCTGGCCCGGGGGGTTGGTGGTCCCCGGGCCGTATATGGCCCAGGAGGGGCTGAGCAGCTCACCTCCTATATTTTTTTATTAAAGTTAATGGCCCTAGGGAGTTAATGGTCCGGGAGGCCTCGAGGGGCCCATATGGCCCACTTTATTTCTTTATTGTGTTCCCGGAGAGGTGGTGGTACCTGGGGCCTGAAGGGTCCACACAGTCCTCCCGCATACTTTGCTATGGCACTCGGGAGGTGGTGGTCCCCAGGGCCAGGGAAGGTCCAGTTGCCCCCCGAGATTAGTTTCTTCTACCCCAGAGAGGTGGTGGTCCCTGGGGCTTTAATAAGCCCTAGGTGGGGGCCTGTGTGTCCTTTTCCTTTATGTTTTGGGAATGTTCCTTTGACCACACCCACAGAGGGCAAAAGCACTTAGAAATCACCGTGAAACCCATGGATCTAGATGTGGATTTGCTATTGTTTTCAAAAAAATACTTGTAAGCCCTGACAGGGTCCCAGGGGGACCCTTGGACCAAGACTAGGGGGATGGAGTATTCACACCCTGCTCCTTTTCTTTATTTTTTAAACTTTTTTTTAAAATGGCTGAAGTTGAGTCCCAAAATGGCTGCCAACACCTCTTCTTTGAAGTGTTGGCAGCCAATCAGATCTTACGAGGAGATCTCCCTGAATCTGCGGCCCTAGATATACAAATTTATTTTCACTTTAATATGTTGAAAACTACTGAACGGATTTACACCAGATAAGAAAAAGCAGCTGTTTTACCAAACTGTTTTGGTGTAATTCCGTCCAGTGGTTCGGGCTGCATGCGTGTCTAAAAAAAAAGTTTATGGGAATTAACATTGGAAACATACTTTTTTTGATTCCCCCCTTTTTCTCAGACCCTGCTTGACGGATCATCCCGGAACTTTCCATGCACAACAAGAACTTAGAGGGCACTTTCTTTGGAAACCTTTGTGAAGTTTCGTCAAATGGTGCAAAGATATAAAGAAATAAGCAAGACAAAAAAACTTTCTACTGCGAGCACCAGTCGGTAATAGATATATATATATATATATATATATATATATATATATATATATATATATATATATATATATATATATATATATATGTATATATATATATATATATATATATATACAAATATATATAAATATACCCTACTGGCGATCGCCAGAAGGTAGTTATACTTATTGTTGGAAAATGGATTACTGGTAAGGCCAGTTAAGTGCCTACACCTAGGTCTAGTTAGGTCCCAGTGAATTAACCCCAGCTCAACCCTTGGTAGCTTGGCAACCAGCAACAAGGCTTAACTTAAGAGACAAAGGGCCTCATTACGAGTTTGGCAGTCCCAGGACCGCCATGTTGCCGGTGGAGGTTGCGCCAACAGGCTGGTGGAGAAGACCATGGCGGCATTCCCAATAGAATACAGCCAAAACACCACCGACACCACCAGTGTGGTCTAGCCACCACGGATGACGGTAGTCACCAGTAGGCCAGCTGAGACCATGTTTACGGACAGATTATGAGGTTGCACACCGCAAATATTTCTGCCACGGTTGCACCACGGAAACCCAGGCGATAACCAACTGTATAAAAGGACACACTCTCCTTCAAGAAGCCATACTCGTTCGGAGCCGCCATGGAACCAGAACGACACGTCTTCCTGCTGCTCCTGCTCGCCCAACAACTACAGAATCTGCGACAATGACAGCAACGGTAACTACACACTCCTTCCTATCGTTGTTGTATATTGCCAATTTTCATACACTCAAACAACATACATTCAGGAAGGGGGTGCAAGGGCGACACTCACATGTAACTGCACAACAACACGCACACTCACAGACATCCACACTAATACTCACACATACACAACAAACACACCACAGCCACCACACACACACACACACAAACACACTACCATACAACACCACAACACATCACAAAAACAACACATCCTCACCAACTACAACCACTTGGCAGGGACAAACAGGGGAAACATGGGGACACATCACACAGACTTCACAACGTAACACCAACACGCAAAACACAAATACAAGTACACAAACTACTTAACGATAGACCTACAAAGTACACAAAGCCACACAACACACCAACAAACACATTAGCACAGCAACACACAATAACAACACAACTAATCCCTTCAACCCACAAATGTCCATGACACAACACATATGCAACCACTTTCAGACAAAAACACTGGACATAATCACACATACTGCCCAAATAACACACGTAGTCCATGCAGAACACCCACATACACTCATACATACACACAACTAGTGTCAGCCAGGAACAACTCCATACTAGGGAAAGAAATGCATGACAAAGAAGTAACCAAGAAAACAACCATTGGTTGGTTCAAGTAATTATTGTAAGTAAACAATATTTGTATAACAAAGGCCACAGGCCAGACCACAATGCAGACATGCTGCTTGCACACAGTGCACAGATGTGTGCCCCACACTTGACTCCTGACTGCCATGTAACCTCCACAGGAAGGGGCATCAATGAGGCAGGCAGGCACCTCAGGGGTTATCTTGGGGATGAGGATGAGGCGGGCTGGATTTGGGTTTTGGAGGCAAGCCTTTGAGATCAGACTTGGGAGAGGAGGATTTGGGTCTGGACTTAGGTTTAGGGGAATGCTGGCATTTAAGTGAAATGGTGGACTTCTTGGCAGGGGCAGGGGCATGCAAACTTGCAGGGCGCAGAAGAGGTCTTGGAGGTTTAAAGGCCAGACTTGGGGAGGCATCATGGGGTAGTAGAGGAGTAGGGAAAAGAGCAAACTCCAAAAGGAAAGCTTTTTTAGACACACCGGGCAGTGATAGCAAAAGGGTTTGGGTGTGGAGTGAGAGAGAGTGGTTGTAAGAGGTGTTGATGTGGATGTCTTGGGTGCATGTTTGTGTGAGGTATGCTTTTGGGTGCTGGGAGTCTGTTGGATGGGTGAGTGTGGGCATTTATGTGTCTTGGGAGGAGGGGGGTGGATGTGCTGGGAGATGCCATGGTGGGTGGGTGAGTGTCTGTTGGGGTGGGGGTTGGGGTGGTGACTGCAGATATGGTGGATGTGCCGGATATGGGCATTTCTCTGGTCGTGGTATCTGCAGATGTGGTGACTGGGGTGGATGTCTGAGGGTCTGCTGTTGTGCTGTCTGTGGGTAATTTAGGTATAGTAGCTGGATCTGTGAATGTTGGTGAAGTGTCTGCAGGTGTTCAGGGGTTGTGTCTGTGATGATGGGGATGTCAGGGCAGGTTGTGACTGTTGATGTGTGTAAAAGTGTACGTTGCTTGTATGCATGTTGGTGGTATGTCTTGTAGTGCTTGTGTTTGTCTGAGCTACCCTTGGATGTTGAGGTGAATGCATGCTTGTCTGTCTGTGTGCTTTGACTGGGTCAGGGAAGAGGAGTTTGTGATTGGGAAGAGAACAGTGGAGGGGGATGGAAGATGGAAGACAAAGGGTGACTGGCTGCCGTCAGTGTAGAGGCCAGAGCCTGAAAGGATCTCTGTAGGCCAGCCAGCGCAACATGAATGCCCTCCAGGAATGCATTGCGCTGTTGTACCTGAGTTGCCAGTCCCTGGATGGCATTTATGATGGTCGACTGACCCACAGAGATCGCTCTCAGGAGATCAATATCCTCCTCACTGAGGGCTGATAGAGGCAGGGGCAGAGGTGTCTGCGGCAAAGGAGATGCTCACCCTCTTGGGTGAGCGGCGAGGCCAACTGGGTGGGGAGCTAGGGGGAGGGCAGTGGTAGTAAGGGAGGTGGTGCACAGACATGGTGCTGGGGTGGTCCAAGATTGGGTACACCACTGCCAGGGAGTGTCCACTGGAGAAGGATTTCGAAGACGTGGATCCTGTCTCCCTTTTACCACTCCCCTCCCCCTCCGGGACAATGGGTCCCTCGGTGTTGGTTGGTCTCAGCACTCCAGTTCCCGTGGCCAACAGCTTCCCCTCTCGGCTGTGCCCTGACTCCTTCGCCTGCAAATGCTGATGCACAGAAAGAGAGAGAGAGAGAGAGAGGTCATCACATTCTTCACACACACATACATTACAACATGCACAACAGTAACAACAACTCTATGTCAAATAAAGCCCCAGTTTGAAACATTCAAAGCCTACATCATGTCACAACCAGATACTTCCAACATCCCCATCTGATCACAGTCTCACCCATAACATACGTCAACCATCTGACCACTACATCACCATCCCATCAATTAAGCTGTAACTCAAAAGCATCATGTACAAGATGGATTGGCTATACCTAAAAGCTATCCCCATACATATCATATCTGCCATTAACAAATCAGTCTAAAGAACTGTAGATGACTGACAACACATTATCATGCCCCCCTACTCCACACCTGCCCAGTCCATCACCAATAGTCATGTTCCATGGAAGTAAACTCATCTCACTTCAAATATGACACAGCATAATGCTTTCCAATCACATGCCTAACTTATTATTCTGTACACAACTTGCACAACAGCATACCCATACAGTGTGCATCACAAAATGGCATAGCATGTCATTGAAACATCTATCTAAATACTAGGAAAATATTCATTAGGAGTACCTTCACCCACTTACCTAATTCATTGACATATTGACAACAATCCTATGTACTGCAACAGGGGCACACAGGAGACATCCACAGACAACCACAGGGAGCCTAGTAACACCAGCCATACAATCGGCACCAGAAAATGTGCATGAAGGGCTCATAGCATTCTACCATACATGACAATTAGAAACCTCTACATGACAACATCTAAACATCTACATCACTATCAACTGTCCAGACATGTAATTCACATTACCTTAGTCCAGAACTAACACTTACACAACTGATTACTAATGTAACCATGAATGACACATACACCTAGAGTCAAGCAAATTGAATGACAACATATCCCATAGCAACGACGTGTATATGTGAAATGGAACACCTGCTACACCATTAAGTCAGGCAGAAATGAGCAGAGCCATTACTAAAATTGTCCAAACAGCCTCAGATTAGCAAAGGTAAGTCTGGCAAAGAAGAGGTTTCAATATAAAATTAGGCACGAAGTATCAATTGATATGTAATGTAGGAAGGAAATAGCATTTGTTGCACTCATATAAGTATGGTATTGCCCTATGTAGCATGGACAATATACATGGGCTAAGGGATCAGCAGCATAGCCACTTACCTTCTCAACACCAAATACATTAGGATAAAATTAATTTGTACACGTCAACGCAATGTCATGAAATGTCAATATATTATTGTCACCATGAATTTCACAATGTAGGAGGTCCACCCTGTTCAAACTTAAGTTTCCAATGTATGAATCCAACATGACAATCGGGACACCTCTTCAAACATCACAGGGAGTACAGTAGGTTGGCTATAGCAAAAGCCTGATTGAGATGTGTTAGAAATAGGGTCTTTGGTTGGCAGTCAGGTTACCCCCTGTCCAAGCAAAGACCCTCACTCTAGTCAGGTTAAATTACACACAATCCAAATTATCCTGTGTCCACCCTCTAGAAGCTTGGCACTGAGCAGTCAGGCTTAACTTAGAAGGCAATGTGCAAATTATTTGCGCAATAAATCATACACTAACACAATATAGCACCACAAAAATACACAACACAGTGCTTAGAAAAATATATAATATTTATCTGAAGAAATGCAGGTCAAAACGATTAAAGTTTAAATAAGCAAATGTAGGGATATTACTGAAAGTGACATCAAGTGTCTTTAGAGTTCAAAGATTATTGTAAAAGCAATAAAAAGTGTCTTAAGTTCTCCTAGAAACAACAAGTGTCTCTTGCAGGGCAAAGTACCTGGTTTGCGTTGAAAAATCCTCGCAAGGGACCGCAGAGGAGGAGATGCGTGGAAAACGGTGAGTGTGCGTCGGTTTTGCCCCTTCGCACATGGACTTGCGTTGATGCTGCGTCAATTTCTGGCGCACTGACTTAGATCCTCTTCCAGTTGCGGGGTTTTCAGACGCCCCGGGGACGATGCGTGGAATCTTGGGCTTGCTGAGCGAAGTCACAGCGGCTGCGTCGATTCCGGTAGGCGATGCATGGAATTTCCTTCCGCACGGCAGGCGCTGTGTCGATTCCGTCGGGCGGTGTCGTTCTCAGTCGGCTTGCGTCGATCCAGTAGGGCTGTGCGTTGAAGTTCCGGTCGCTTCTCTGGCGCTGCGTCGATCTTCTGTTGCAAAGTCAGGCTGCGTCGTTCCGGACTCGGTGTGCGGTGAAATTTTCACCGCGAGCAGGCTGTGCGTCGTTCTTGGCAGGCGGTGCGTCGAATTTCACTGCACGGGGATTTCAGCTGCAGGAGAGAAGTCTTTTTGGTCCTGAGACTTCAGGGAACAGGAGGCAAGCTCTATCCAAGCCCTTGGAGAGCACTTCTGCAGCAAAGCAAGAGAGCAGCAAGACAGCAGGGCAACAGCAAGGCAGCAGTCCTCTTCAGAAAGCAGTCAGGTGAGTCCTTTAGGCAGCCAGGCAGTTCTTCTTGTCAGGTGCAGGTTCTGGTTCAGGTTTCTTCTCCAGGAAGTATCTGCAGTGGTAGGGCAGAGGCCCTGCTTTTATACCCAAATGTGCCTTTGAAGTGGGGGAGACTTCAAAGAGTGGCTTAGAAGTGCACCAGGTCCCCTTTCAGTTCAATCTTGTCTGCCAGGGTCCCAGTAGGGTGTGTGGCAGTCTTTTGTGTGAGAGCAGGCCCTCCACCCTCCCAGCCCAGGAAGACCCATTCAAAATGCAGATGTGTGGAAGTGAGGCTGAGTATCCTGTGTTTGAGGTGTGTCTGAGTGAATGCACAAGGAGCTGTCAACTAAACCCAGCCAGACGTGGATTTTAAGGCACAGAAAGATTTAAGTGCAGAGAAATGCTCACTTTCTAAAAGTGGCACTTCTAAAATAGTAATATTAAATCCAACTTCACCAGTCAGCAGGATTTTCTATTTCCATTCTGGTCATACTAAATATGACCTTCCTACCCCATTCAGATCAGCAGCTACCACTCAAACACTGGATGAGGGCAGCCCCAATGTTAGCCTATAAAGGGAGCAGGCCTCACAGCAGTGTAAAAACGAATTTAGGAGTTTTACACTACTAGGACATGTAAACTACACATGTACATGTCCTGCCTTTTGCCTACAGAGCACCCTGCCCTATGGGTTACCTAGGGCATATCTTAAGGGTGTCCTATATGTTGAAAAAGGGGAGTTTTAGGCTTGGGAAGTACTTTTAAATGCCAAGTCGAATTGGCAGTGAAACTGCACACTCAGGCCTTGTAAGGGCAGGCCTGAGACAAGGTTAAGGGGCTACTTCAGTGGGTGGCACAATCAGTGCTGCAGGCCCACTGGTAGCATTTAATCTAAAGGCCCTGGGCACATATAGTGCACTCTACTATGGACCTATAAGTAAACTAAATAGTCCAATTTGGTATGATCCAAGGTTACCATGTTTAAAGGGAGAGAGCATATGCACTTTAGCACTGGTTAGCAGTGGTAAAGTGCGCAGAGTCTAAAAACCAGCAAAAACAGTGTCCAAAAAGTGGAGGGAGGCAGGCAAAAAGTTAGGGGTGACCACCCTGAGGCTGTCAGGTCTAACAAGATGACAGCCTTACACAAAGTGTCCATCTATTTCAGGATACAATGACTTGGCCCTGTTACTTATCTTTCAGACCTAATGTTGCACATTGAGCTAGATCCAGTGGAATAGGAGTGGTTAGAAGCCAAAGAGCTATATAACATACCATTTGGGTAAATGGACTTGGGAACACTAGGTGGGAAGGATGACACAGCAGGTTACAAATATGTATTGCTAAGTAGAGTCACACATATGACACAGTCACATGTGCATCTCCACATGCAGTCATACTATTTGGTTGACAAAGGTAATTAATATTCCCATACACAATGCAATGGCTACATCTGTGTTTGTATGTTGGAAACTGTAGTACCATGTCTTCCTAGTAGGCACCATACATGTAGCACTTACCACATCGTCAAAGGTGCAATACTTAGACATTGTACACTAAAGTTTCAGAGGCAAGTACATGGGTTCTGTCAGTACTTATCCCCTTGTGGCTGCTGTGCTGCCCTTAAACGTCCATCCACCTCTGGATAGGCAATCGCTAAAATGTGGGTCATTAGGGGGATCAAGGTCTGACGGGCACCCTGCCCTCATTGGGAAGACATCCCCAGCTGGGCCTCTGCAGTCTTCCGGGCCTAGCATCTCAGGTCCTCCCACCTCTTCCTACAGTGAGTGCTCAACCGGCTGGTCCACAATAACTTGGTGATGGCACTCCAAATTCCTTTCTTCTGATGGGCATTGACCTGCTTGGATGACACAGACAAAAGGAAAAAGTCATGTCTACATGCACCATACCAAGTGTAGTGGACAGAACCCTCGAATGACTGCAAGTAGGCAAACATTCCCATCCCCCAACTAACACTCATTTACATATTATCATATGCATGCATCAACACCTTCACTACTTTACATTTCAGGTACAGCATCAAACACTATAACTATCAAACATTGGTATTGCATTGGACTCACCTGCTCCTCTGGTTTACCATATAGCTGTTCAAACAGGGGCAGGACCTCCTCCACAAGCTTATGCAGCTCTTCAGGGGTGAAGGCTGGGACCCAATCACCTGCAGGATGAGGCATGATAGCTCCCAGAGGCAGTACACAGCAGCTCAGGTAGTGGAGGTCTTGCTGGCAGCAGTGTCAGGAGTCAAAGGAGCAATACTGTAGAAGATGACGGTCACATCCGCCACATACATGACCGTCACCACCGGCAAACATCGCCATTGGCACAAGTCCGCCAAAGGCAAGAATGTCTTCCAATGGCAATTTCCACAACGGTTTTGACCACCTACCGCCATGACAACTTTCGCCGGTGGACTTAGGTCACTTCCATATGTCCAGTACAGTAGGTCAGGTGGTTACCATTTTAAGCACATTTCATGTATGGAAGAGTTTTGTAATCTGCGTCATAATCCATGCCCCGTATTCTGCAGCACATCTGCAAGTACTGCCTTCATGTTTAGTTGTCAATTTGTGCATCTGTGCAGTAAATGCTGTGTTAGTGGAGGACATGTGGTGGTAGCAATGTACACCTACTCGGAGATTCCTATATGCTTTGAAAATGTAGATAATGTGCAACAATATGTGTAAAACATGTCACATCGGGTGGACTTACAATCATGTACAGTAACAGATTAATCCGTATATGTAGTTCAATAGTTACTAGAGGTAATGTGCACCAAGGAGGGTGTCATCGGGGGCCTAGCTATGTGCTGTACTATAGACATCAGAGTTTATAACCAACCTCGATAGCAGATATGTGTGAGTTGTTTATCTGATTTTATAAGATGCCTGCATGCTGCATGTCACATACTATGTTGACATTTTTACACATAGTTATCTTGCCATGAAGAGAGGACGACAACCACCGGTATACCATCTATTAGTAGACCTGCACACTGGGAAGGAGAGACACTGTATTCAGACATATCGGCTGAATCATCATACTATCATGGATCTTTGTGATCAATTGGAGCCAGATCGGATGCCTTCCATTTACAATCCCTGTAGCATAATTCCCATCATTTAAGTGATGTCAGTGCTACCCTTCCTGGCTACTGGGTCCTTTCAGAATACAGTGGCAATAACTGCAGGAATGACTGAGCCTTTGTTCAGTCTGTTTTAGAGGGATGTACTGTGTGCATTAGTGAAACACCTAGATGGCTACATCAAGCTTCCCCAATGCGCTGATTTGGCCTATGTGAAGGCAGAGTTTTATGCAATGGTACACATTGAACATGTGTTTGGAGTCATGGATGGCACTCATGTAGTCTTGGTTCCCCCAGTGCCAATGAACCAGTATATAAGAATAGGAGAAACTATCACTCCATAAATGTTCAGGTGGTGTGTCTGGCAGACCAGTACATTTCACAAGTCAGAGTTAAGTATCCAGGATCAGTCCATGATTCCTTCGTCATGTGGAACAGCAATGTACCACTGCTGATGGCACAACACCACACACAGAGGACCTGACTGGTTGGTAAGTTAAAACTGAAATGTGTGTTTGCAATGTGTGTCTCCAGCCATCACAAAGGGCCATGTCCCACATGTATGTGTGTGTTGCTCTACCAATTTGTTCACAGGCGACTGTGGCTATCCAAACCATCCTTGTTTGTTGACACCAGTGAGGTACTCACCCACGCCAGGGGAAGATCACTACAATGAGGCCCACGGGAGGAAAATTAGTGTTGTTGAGCAAACCTTTGGCTTCTGATGGCAATATTTAGGTGCTTGACCATATTGTGTGGAGCCCTCCTCTACTCACCCAACAAGGTATGTCAAATAATAATTGCCTGCTGCATGCTCCACAATATTGCCCTGAGAGGGAAGATACCAGTTATACCAGATGAGGGGGACCCAGCAGAACCTGTGGGTAGAAATGCAGATTTGCCAAGTGATGAAGAGCCAGAGGAAGATGAAGCAGGAGACTCTAGGGCAGTTCTCATCAATCAGTACTTCAACTGACCAAAAGGTATGTGGAGTAGACGTAATGTTGTGGTTCAAATGTGCAACCTAAAGTAGATGGGTAGCATCTCACCTCCTTTCTTGCATCATCTGTAGGGTTGTAGATAGCTCAAATGCCTATAAGTGAGTTGTGCATGCAAACTGAAAATATGTATTGTGCACAGAATAGAGTGATCTACAGTGTCATGCATTGTTATAGCAGATGCAAAGTTACACTTGTGGACCGATTTGCGGAGTGTATTCTGCCATGTCCCATCCCGCTTCTCTTCCAATCACAGAGCTGCCCAGATCCTGTTTGGCTTATCAACCTTAGCAAAGGACAGACAGTGTCAGAAGCAAATGGAAATTACAGACATACATAAGAAGTGGACATGGGTGAAACCTGGTACTATAAGTCTTGATTATGTGGAGTGTGACTGACATTGTTAGACTGTCAGGACACTGGGCTGGACAAGTGTTTTCCCATCAAGTTCACCTGTGGGACACAGGAGGTTGTCACGTGCTGTCATTTGTGTTTGGATATGTGTCTGGCTCATGTGTAAATGTAGGCCTATAACCTATCCCATCTTTATGGTTACAGTTGTATGTAATATTCCTTGAACCTAGCTGTCAGTGTGTTCCTACTTTGGAGACCAATGTGCATGTCACTGTGGACTGACATAGGTCAGTGACAAGCCTACAAGTATGTGACCAATGTAAGTGAAAGGTTTTATGACTGGGTAGATCAGTACTGTTCTCTGTCTGTATCATGGAATATGTATATTTGGAAGCTATGGTAAGGGTATGTGATAAGGCTTTTCTTTACCAGGTGATAAAGAGTGCCAATCTGTGTGCCTCCTGCCTTGTTGGTAGAGTTGCATGACCCTAACTTCTGTATCATGTTGTTTAGCATTGTGTTACACCTTAGCAGGCATCCTAATGCTACTATCAGTCATGCTCTTTGTGCTGTTAGCATATCTATTTCTGATTGTGTGCAGTTTACAACGTTTTTGGAATCTGTCCTGTTACAATCCTATTGTAATAAGTCTCCTGTTGATGAAGTCCATAACAATGGGTGTTCGAATGAAGAGAGTGACATGATCAGACTAGAGATGGCATACATAACTATTGTACATGGATGATAACTGAGACATTCACAGGACCTATGTTTAAGTGTGATTTATTGTGAAAATGAAAACAACATAAGTGACTATTAACTTAAAACACACACTAAAAATAGTGATAGGTTCAGTCATGGTGGATGAAATCATCAGGGTAGCTGCTACACCATTTGGAAACACAAGTCCACTGTCCTTGTACCGTAGGAAAATGGAGATTGGTTACAGAACAGCCAACAGGGTCTAACTGTGGCAAACAAGGGGAACAAATCAGGAGAGGTTTGCTTCCTGACAGTGGGTTTGGTCTTGGCATCTGCTCCTGCTGGATGTCTGGGTGGATGTCCACATTTGCGAAGGGTTCTTCAGCTACAGAGGGTGGAGTGTCTGAGGCATGTCCTTCCCCTGGCAGGGTCTGCATTCCACTAGCAGCTGCAGCTGTAGAAGGGCCTGATGTATCATTGCTAGTGGAAGTGGTCAGATGTTGGGTACGAAACCTAGTCAATGTTGTATTAATGTCCCTCAGCACCACTGCAATGGAACCCAAGCGGGCATTTTGTGCCTTCAACTGCTGAATGACGTCCTGGTGATTGACCCTCTGCAGCTTTTGGATTTCCCCCAGCATGGTGATAACTTTGGTAGGCTCCCTAGACTTGGGAGATAGTTTCCTGGTCAGTAGTGTCCCTTTGAGACCCCATCCTCTGGCCCACAGCATCCCTCCCACATACCCTCCCCCTATGTGCCTGTGACCCTGGAACAGTGTGCTCACTTCCGGTGGTGGCAGGTCCAATATGTCAGGGGTTGCAAGGTGAGACTCAGGTACCTATACTGTGGGGCACGCAATGGATGAAACAGTGCTTGGTACACAGGTTTGGGGGGCGAGTGGTTACCTGTGATGTAGATGCAACAGGGATGGGAGGAGACATTTGTTAACTGACCAGGTGTCCCAGATAGCCCATGTTCATTGTCAGTGTCCAGACATCCAGGGGTTTTGTCTTCACAGGGCATTTATCCAGAGGGGTAGTGACAGTCTCTGGTATCCTCTCCATGGTGACAATGGCAAGGTTACCTGTGGAGGGAGTGACACACAGAGTTCTTGTTAAAATGTTAACATTGGGGTATTGTAGCAGTTGTATGGGATGCAGACAGTGCCTTAACATGATCCCGAGCAATGACAATGACAGCAGCTGCACAATGTAACTTAGTACAACAGGAAACCCTGTAACTTCAATTCCATACACCATGTTTTATGCTCTTAAACTGATTGTACTGCTGATGGCATCTGATATTGTCTGATTATTGGCATGGCTGTTCACCTCTGTTACCTAGTGACCTGTTTGGCATGATAGAGCCTACCAGCAATCCCAGATACAGATACAATCCCAGATACAATATAGGCCAGATACTCATCATCAATATAGGCCAGATACTCACCACCTTGCAAGACACCCAAAGGATGCAGGGGGGAATACCCCCAGGGGGCAATGCAGCACTGGCATGCACTCAGTGTCACCATGATCTTCATATTAGGGGACTTCGGGGAACTGAACAATATCCTGCGGACATCCTCCACCCAATAGCAGTCCCCATCCAGTAGTCAGTCAATACCACTGACCTCAACATCAGCACCTGCTACTGGATTGGAGGCCCAGCAGGAGGACCCACAGGCCACCAGCACCCCTGCAGCTCAGGGACCCTCTGTAAAAGAGGTCAGCCATCCAGACATCCTGCAGGTCCTGGGGCAAAGACCAATACCCCCACCGGGAAGTTATCCCTCTTCTGAACTGCCACTGTTACACCCATTTTGGCTGTCCAATACCAAGTTCCCATCATTCTGAGGCAAATGGATACAGGATCCGTGAAACAAATAGCTGTACCACCCACTCTGATCTTAGCCTAGACCATTACCCCACTCAACTGGACTGTGATTTTAAACACTAAACAAACACCAATCATCACAGGTCATGGTGCATGTCTCTTCATTATCTGTAGTGGCAATTCTGTTTACAAGCAACAACTACATACACATGTCAACACAACTATAATGTCAAAGTGACAGGTGTAGTGGGATACTCCAGCAAGTGTGTAAGTACATCCATATTGTTGTAACATCCTCTGTCAACGATGCCAACAGGCAATTCAGTAAGCAGATTGCAAACAGAGATGTGACCTGAAGAGGGAAAATTAAATGGAATTAGGCACAATGCTGTAAGGTATGTAAACCACTGTTGTGTATACTCTCATTATTCTAATGAGACTAATGGATTTTGAGTGGCAGAATACCGCCAGCCGTGTGGGGAGACTGAGTCTGACCCCCTGCAGGTGACACCTGTCGCTCCAATCCGGGTTTGATTCTGGCTAACTAGTAGTGCCTCATCTCTACCGAAGGGCAGCGATGACTGGGCAGCCGAGCGCATGACATGATTGGTTTCTCAGGGAAGCCGTGGTCACTCGGGTCTCATCCTTTTCGCTCAGTTACATTAGTCTCATATATACAATGACAAACAGAGGCAGTATATGTTTCAATAATGTTTTTAATGAAGCAACTGCATCTTAGATAGCAAAGCGTGAGCCGCAATAACCAGGATGACACAGCATGACAGTATTAAAATTGTGACAAGGAGAGTGAAGCATAAGAATAATGCTACCATATTGTCACTGCAGTCAGTAGACTAACTCCTACCTAGGCTTTAATAGATCACAGCGTATTAAGCTGTAATTCTGCCCTTCAGGTTCCCCTAGGAAGACATCATCACCCATACTTGAACAAAGGCCTGCGTTCTGCAAAACAGCCGCAACTAAGCATTTGACAATCAGCATACAGGCGTGGTTCTCTGGCTGGAATCTCCCTCTAATGTGTAAGGGACAGGGAAGTGTTTTTATAATAAAACAACTAATATTCTGAGAAAATGTCCCTATGTAAAGATGTTTTCTATGAATGTCGGAGACTAAACTTATACCACGTTCACCGGCAATATACCTTGCTGTAGCCTTGGAAAAAGCACAGAGTGAGCAAGAATGTCTTGTTTGAGAACAGAGTGCTGGCCTAGGCAAAACAGCTAGATAAACAAAAAATAAAACAAGACCGTAAAATTGGCTATTGTAACAATAATAAAATAAAGCCAAATAAAATATATCTAGATTAGAGTGCACTACGGCTTAGCCTATTGTGTTAAAATAACATACATGGAACTATAACTAAAATGGCTACACAACACCCTCCCCTTGTCGGTTGAAGGTGGTTCAAAGACTAATGATATTAAAAATTGCTACTAAAAAGCTCAACCTCAGATATACATGTAGAAAATCTAATGTCAATTATGACAAGTCAAAGGGACACATGAGCATATAAAAAGACAATTCAAAACGTGAACATGTGGCATAAAAGACCGAATCTCAAAAGTCAAATTTATTTTTTAAAAGTTCCAATGGATTCTGGGACCATAGAGGACAGGAAATCTTCCACTTCGGCAGAAGTTAAAGTTGGTAAGGCATTGCCAAGAAGGATCAAGGAGCAGTTGTGTTCCATAGCAACAGCCAAGGTGGCATTCCGTGGTATACCCAAAGATGAGTTAAGAGCCACATCCTCCAGGAAGGGCAAATCATAAGTAGCTTCCCGTAGCAAACGCAACCTCAAGGCGCATGTCTGTTAATGAGCCCTCAGCGAGAACATCAACAGATCAGCGTCCAATGAAAGCAAGCGCTGCATAGAAATACAGACTTCCAGTGCATGTTCAGAAGTGCACCAGAAGCACCGAAACATGGGCTGCACACAATGTAGAACCGGTCTGAATGACAGAGACCAGTCATACTCCAATTGCTTCAGGAGTGTTGCTCCAAAATACTGCATTATGCATTCACAACACAGCTGCGCTGATTGGAGCACTTTCATTCCTTCTTGTTGCGGTGGGACAGCCATTGCGCATAAAAAATAGCAACAGCAAAAAGGCAGCTAATAAAGCCAGAGTTATTAAAAATCCTCTGAAAATACTAGAGAAAATTGAGTGGATGGCTTATGGTATTAGACCAAATATGGAGAAGGTGTGAATGAAACCAGAACCAACAGCCTCAAAAAAGCTTGCGATTCCAGTAGTGCTGGACGCATTAAATATTCGTCCCACAAGTTCACCAAAGTGTCTAGGAAAGTTTGTACTTAAAAGGGACTGTATCTCTGCTGACAACCTTGCCACCTGAAGTGCGTAGGTCTCATGTGCAGAAGTAAGAGCCACATGTTTTTGAGACAATAAAGCCTTGAGTCTGCTCAACTTGTCAAAATTCACATTTGAAGTAGCAATGTGAGGCCAAATGTCAGCTACCTCTTTTATCTTAGTGGGGGGAAAAAGTACGTTCCCGCAGCATGTAACGATCTTAGAGACTGAAACAACATAAACTATTCCGGCTCGCATCCCACAACAGTCTTCACCATTGAGGAGGACATAGCTGCCGTTTGAAAGCACCTGGAACATAGGTCTAATCAAGGGGACAGGAACTCCCTTCAGATAACAAGCTAAGTTTGCTGCAGACGCGTTACACACCCCATGCAAGGACAGCTGTTTACAAACCATTGAATGGCTGACTGAAGTCTCACATTCACTACCGCTAAGAAAGACCTCTTTCGTGCCACAGAGATGTTTGTACGAGAAGGGTAGCTCCCACACCTCATGGATGTAACTATCTCCCAGCCTTTCATATCTGCCTACTGGAATGAGTTTTAAACAAGTGGTGAATTGAAGTGTAGAAATAGGCAGATTAATGACCCCGTGTATTAACCACTCAGCAGATGGTATTTCAGCCACAGTAAAAGGCAACTTTTCTAATTTTTCGATGTTTAACATGACATAAGTCGCTTCCTTCTTAGCCATTAGTTGTTGTTGTCGTATTAAATTAAAGGAAGAAAATATTTCCCTTGCGCTGATCGGGAACGTGACCCGCCTTCAGTGTTTGAAGTGTCCAACCCAACTGCATAATGGACCTTAGCTGACTCTGTCCGTGGTGTAAGGGAGAGATATCCGTTTGTATAATGTCTATAGCAGAAGAGACAATGGTGGTCATTACAACCCTGGCGGTCGGTGTTAAAGCGCGGTAAGACCGCCAACAGGCCGGCGGTAAAAGATTTGGAATCAAGACCGTGGCGGAAACCGCCCACAAAGACAGCCACTTTAACACTCCGACAGCCACGGCGGTACAAACAAACAGCGCGGCGGTGACCGCCAACAGACAGGCGGGAGACAATGTACCGCCCACATTATTATGACAGGCCAATCCGCCACCGTTTCCAGGGCGGATTCACCGCGGATAAAAACACGGCGGAAACAGGAATCCCGAAGGAAAAACGCTCACCTCTACACACTCCACGAGGAACGAGGACGCCATGGAACCAGAGCTTCACATTTTCCCAGCCTTCATTTTCTTGCTCCTCTACCAGGAGCACGAACGCCGGCGGCGAAGACCACAGTGAGTACTGCACCTACGACACAGGGGAGGGGGGAGGGAAAAAAACAGGGACACACACACGCAACACCCCCACCCACACCCTCACCCACTACAACACACACACTCATGAGTATCAATACATCACAGTTACACCCCCCAAAACCCCTCGGAAGAATGCAAAGACAATAGAAAATGAGTGTAACCATTGTAATATATTAAAAGCAATTAGGCAGAAATAGATATAAACACCATGTACATAATATATACCAAGCATAGTAGTCCAGGTGGTGTTCTAAGAAAGTCCGTGGAACACCGGGACCACACGGTATGGGTGAGGACCATACAAGATCCCCGACCATGACGGAGAGAACACTGCAGGGGCATCAGACAGCAACTAAACAGGCACCTCAGGGGGAGGGAAAGGGGGGCACCTCAGCCGCTTGAGTGCACGACGACAAATCCACGAGGGGGCCACCTTGCCCACTGTTCAATCCTGGGGAGTGCAAAGCCACAGTCTCTCAAGTCTCTACAGTGGGTGGGCTGCCCACTGTTCAATCCTGGGGAGTGCAAAGCCACAGTCTCTCAAGTCTCTACAGTGGGTGGGCTGCCCACTGTTCAATCCTGGGGAGTGCAAAGCCACAGTCTCTCAAGGCTCTACAGTGGGTGGTTTGCCCACTGTTCAATCCTGGGAGTGCAAAGCCACAGTCTCTCAAGTCTCTACAGTGGGTGGTTTGCCCACTGTTCAATCCTGGGGAGTGCAAAGCCACAGTCTCTCAAGTCTCTACAGTGGGTGGGCTGCCCACTGTTCAATCCTGGGGAGTGCAAAGCCACAGTCTCTCAAGTGGATGCCTTCTCCACTGGTTCTGGAGGGGGCATGGTGCCCAGAGTGCTTCATCCTGCTAAGGAGAGAGGGAGTGGATGTATCTCTTCACTGGTTCTGGAGGGGGCATGGTGCCCAGAGTGCTTCAACTTCTAAGGACAGAAGGAGTGGATGTATCTCTCCACTGGTTCTGGAGGGGGCATGGTGCCCAGAGTGCATCATTCACCCCGTGACGGACTCAGTTGCGTCAGTGCCCTTTCCGCTCATGGGCCAGCGGTGCTTGAGACATTGGTGCCCTGTTCAGAGGTGCTTGAGACGGCGGTGCCCTGTGCAACGGTGCTTGAGACGGCAGTGCCGTGTTCAGCGGTGCTTGAGATGGCGGTGCCCTGTGCAGCGGTGCTTGAGATGGCGGTGCCCTGTTCAGTGGTGCTTGAGATGGCGGTCTCCATTGCAGGGTCTCAGCTGCTGGCGGTCCTTCATGGCCCAACGGGGCTTTTGCTGGCGGTCCTTCATGGCCCAACTGGGCTTTTGCTGGCAGTCCTTCATGGCCCAACGGGGCATTTGCTTGCGGTCCTTCATGGCCCAACGGGGCATTTGCTGGCGGTCCTTCAGGGGCCAACGGGGCTTTTGCTTGCGGTACTTCATGGCCCAACAGGGCTTTTGCTTGCGGTCCTTCATGGCCCAATGGGCTTTTGCTGGCGGTGGCCTCCTGGGCAGCTGGGCTGGTGCTGGCCTCCTGGGCAGCAGGGCTAGTGCTGGCGGTGGCCCCCTGGGCAGCTGGGCTGGTGCTGGCGGTGGCCTCCTGGGCAGCAGGGCTGGTGCTGGCCTCCTGGGCAGCTGGGCTGGTGCTGGCGGTGGCCTCCTGGGCAGCTGGGCTGGTGCTGGCGGTGGCCTCCTGGGCAGCGGGGATGATGGGGGTCTTCTCCGCCGTGCTGCTCTTCCCAGACTTGCCAGGTTTCTTGTGGCCATTCCACACCTTGGAAGGTGTCACAGCTGACTCCACACTCCCACTGGGACCCCTGGGAGCGGCTTTGGTGGCTGGAGTCTTCCCCCTCTCCTGCCGGGCACTGGCCAACTTCTGATGCTTCACAGGTGGGGGACTGTCTGTGCTGTGGCTCCGTCCCACACTGGCTGCCCTGGTGGCAGGTGCACTCCAGATTCCGGTGACTACAGGCACCACTGGTCCCGGAGATGTTGTGGCTGAGGTGCTAGTTCTGGACCTATGAGATGGACGGGGTGGGGGAGGTGTGGGAAAGAGGTCAAGGGTGGACAGGAAATTTTTTGGGACACACTGGAACAGGTAGCTGGAGGGGGTTTGGGAGTGGACGAAGAGGTGGTGGTTGTAGGAGGTGTCCGTTTGGTGACTTTGGGTTAAGGTGCATGCGCTGGAGGCTGTCGTGAGGTGGATGGCTGTTGGGTGTGTGTGTGCCTGAGTTTGTGTATCTTGGGAGGGGGCGTCACAGACACACTGGGAGAGGACAAAGGGGACGTGTGAATGGTAGGGGGGGAGGTGACTGCACGTGAGCGGGTGTGGTGGTGGGTGTGCTGGAGAGGGACGTAGTGGCTGTAGAGGTAGTGCATGGAGGTGTGAGTGTAGACGTCACTGGGAGGAAGGAGGGAGACGAGCAGGAGGGGGACACAGTGGAGGCAGTGGTTGTTGGTGTGTCTGCATGTGTGTGATGCTTGCGTGAATGCCTGTGGGATGTGTGGTGCTTATGTTTGCCTGAACTACCCTTGGGTGTTGACGTGTGTGCATGTTGGTCTGTAGGTGTGCTTGGGATGGGCTGAGGTAGAGGGGATTGGGTCTGGGTGGAGGAAGTTGGAGGGGGGAGGCTAGAGACTGGGACAATGGCTGCCATCAGTGCTGAGGCCAGAGTCTGAAAAGCTCGTTGAATGTCCTCCTGACCAGAATGAATGCCCTCCAGGAATGCATTAGTTTGTTGCAACTGCCTCTCTTCACCCTGGATGGCATTCAAAAT
This sequence comes from Pleurodeles waltl, assembly GCF_031143425.1. Taxonomy (NCBI): domain Eukaryota; kingdom Metazoa; phylum Chordata; class Amphibia; order Caudata; family Salamandridae; genus Pleurodeles; species Pleurodeles waltl. Next base: position 355,251,905 of record NC_090438.1, read on the forward strand.
GGTAGACTGCCCAACAGTGAGGGACCTGAGGAGGTCAATGGCCTCCTCACTGAGGGCAGCAGGGGTGACTGGGGCAGGGCCTGAGGTGCCTGGGGCGAAGGTGATGCCCACCCTCCTGGGTGAGCGGGCACGGGGAAAAGCCTGAGGGGCTGCTGGGAAGGCGGTGCTGGTAGGGGGGGTGGCGGCTGTACCTGTAGATGCGGGGGCATAGATGATGCCGCCACCACAAGGGAGCTCCCATCAGAGGACGAGTCTGTGTCGCTGGTCTCAGCTCCTGTCCCCGCCGTGGAGCTCCCCTCGCCCTCCGTCCCACTGGTGAATTCAGACTCCGTAGTGTCGCCCTCCAGGGCCATGTGGGATGCAGCTCCCTCCTGCTCCGGTGCCACTGCTCCTCCGCCTGATGATGCTAATGCCACAAAAAGTGGGGGAAGACAGAAGAGAGACATGTTGAGTGCATGCATTACCGCTACCGTTGGCGGACACGACAGACGCAGAAGCCCCCGGCACTACGCCACGCTCTTGGGCTCCACTGTTCAATTCCTGGGAAATGGCCTACAAGGCTATGGACGACATCTGCACACATAGATGACACAGGGACATGACTAGGTGTACTTGGCACTCTACAGAAGTGGGCTGGGGTGCCACATGGCCTGCCTTACGGAGGGGCCTTGCCTACGGAACTCGCCCTGGCCTTGGGAAACCCACTGCCCACCTCCCCTACCCAGACAACTCCACTGCGCGCAAAGTAAACAGAATGAGAATGTACTCACCCCCTTGTGTCTGCTGTGATGCCCTCCAGCGCCCATCCAACTCCAGGTACGCCACCGCCAGGATCCAGAACATCAGGGGGGTCATTGTGCGTTGGGAGGCCATCCCTAGCAGAGCCTCTGCCGTCTTCTTGCTCCAGCGGCGAATGTCCTCCCATCTTTTACGGCAGTGGGTGCTTCGTCTGTGGTAGACCCCCAGGGTTCGTACGTCCTTGGCGATGGCACGCCAAATATCTTTTTTCTGGTGGGCGCTGACCTACATGAAATGTACAGGGGAAAAAGAGTAGTTATTGCCAACTGCACCGTCAAAGTGATTGGCCCCCATCCCTACCCTTGCCATGATGCACATGCACTCACCATCGTTTCATGCACGCCTCAATCTCCTCCCCATCTTTCATCCACCCCACTCCACACAGTCATAGCCCATATAGCATGCTCACAGTGTATTTACCTGTTTGTCTGGAGGACCGTAGATTAGCGTGTACTGGGGGAGAACCCCATCCACGAGCTTCCCCAACTCCTCCGATGTGAAGGCAGGGGCCCTTTCCCCAGACACTCGAGCCATTGTCTCTTGCAGACCGAGGTCACAGCAGCACTTGCAGTGTAGGTCCTCTCCTGTCGAAGATCAGGTATAGAGTGATTGAACAGATAGAAAATGGCGGTCACGTCCGCGGCGGTGCGTACCGTCACCGCCGGCGCACATCGTCATTGGCTCCTGGGACCCATAGGGTCCAATGTTAACCAATGCAGCATTGCGCTGCGGTCTTCGACCGCCTACCGCGATGGTGTACAACGCCAGAGCAGTTACCTCACATCCCATTGTCCCAGTTTAGAGGTCAGGCAGCCACCATTTCAGGGGCCCACATGGCTTCATTTCTAACTGTGTCACACATACCTAGGCCTAGACTCAACACACATACAGGCCACCTTTTGTGTATGATTGGTGTTCTGTGTAAACTGTGGGTACGTACCTCTGAGTTGTTTGACTCTGTGCTCGCTGTTGTCCTTCATAGGCACCGTCCGCTGGGACATGTGAGGAGATGGTGGCATCCTCTGGTGTACCGACCGTTGGTGGACCTGTCGACAATGGAGGAGTGACATGTCATAATCACATACAGGCTTGACCGTGCCACAATCCAGGAACTGTGTACCCAGTTGGAGCCAGACATGATGTCAGCAATCCGCCATTCCACAGGAATCCCCTTTCAAGTGCAGGTGCTGTCAGTGCTCCATTTCCTTGCAAGTGGGTCATTTCAAACAACAGTGGCCATAGCATCAGGGATGTCCCAGTCTATGTTTTCCAACGTATTGTCCAGAGTGTTGTCTGCCCTTCTGAAACACATGCGGACCTACATCGTGTTCCCTCAGGTGGAGGATTTGCCTACAGTGGAAGGTGATTTCTATGCCCTGGGACATATCCCCAACATTATAGGTGCCATTGATGGGACCCATGTGGCTTTGGTTCCCCCCACACAGGAGTGAACAGGTGTACAGAAACCGGAAGAGTTATCATTCTATGCATGTACAGATGGTATGTTTGGCAGACCAGTACATCTCCCATGTGAATGCCAAGTTCCCTGGCTCAATGCATGACGCCTACATCCTGCGGAATAGCAGCATCCCTTATGTGATGGGTCAACTCCAGAGGCACCGTGTGTGGCTATTAGGTGAGCACCTGGAGGCAAGTCAGTGGGAATAGTTGTCTGGGTCTAGGGATATCCCTGCAGGTTAGTGCGTGTCTAACAGTTGTCCCTCACCATTTGCAGGTGACTCTCGTTACCCCAACCTGTCATCGCTACTGACCCCAGTGAGGAATCCCAGGACAAGGGCAGAGGAACGCTACAATGAGGCCCATGGGCGAACTAGGAGGGTGATCGAGTGGACCTTCGGCCTCCTGAAGGCCAGGTTCCGGTGCCTCCATATGACAGGTGGATCCCTATTCTACTCACCAAATAAGGTGTGCCAGATCATCATGGCCTGCTGTATGCTTCATAATTTGGCATTGCAACGTCAGGTGTCTTTTCTACAGGAGGATGGTCCAGATGGCGGTGTTGTTGCAGCTGTGGAGCCTGTGGATAGTGAAAACGAGGAAGCAGAGGAAGACATGAACAACAGGGACTCAGTGATCCAGCAATATTTCCAGTGAGACACAGGTAAGAGTACAGACCTGCCTACTACATGTACTTAAACACTACTACCTCTCTACTGTCTGTCATTTTCACCCAGTGTATGGTCACTGAGTTGTCCCTTTCCCTCACGATTTCACAGATGTGGGTCCCACTGGGTGACATCTGCTTTGATTCCTCATGGACTTGAGCTGTGTGACATAGGTATGTTGATATTACAATTGAAAGAGTATTTTGTCACTGTAATTGCTAATACACTATTTCGAAATAACAGACAGACTGCAGATTGTTTTGTGTTTTAAGTGTATTTATTTAAGTGCTCAATATTGGAGGGGGTAGTGAAATGGTGAGGGATGATGGCGGAGGAATGTCCATGGCAGAGTCCAGTCTATTAGTCTCACAGGTGCATTGCCCAAATGGGCATAGGAAGTGGAGGTTGGGCAGTTTAAGTGGGACAGTAGGGTGGTCTCATTTCTTGGCGGGGGTCGGGGCATCGTGCTCTGTCTTAGTCCTGGATCTCAGGGACCGTTTGCAGGATGGTTCTCCCTCTGCAGGGGGTGGGGTGCTGGTGTGGTGGTCCTGTGGCGGGGCGTCCTGTCCACTAGCGCCGGCGGAGGTGGTGGGCAGTTCATCGTCCATGCTAGTGTCAGAGGCCCCTTGTAGTGCCACAGTGTCCCTCCTGGTGTTCACAAGTTCCTTCAGCACCCCTACGATGGTGCCCAGGGTGGAGCTGATGGTTCTGAGTTCCTCCCTGAAGCCCATATACTGTTCTTCCTGCAGGCGCTGGGTCTCCTGAAATTTGGCCAGTACCGTTGCCATCGTCTCCTGGGAGTGGTGGTAGGCTCCCATGATGGAGGAGAGGGCCTCGTGGAGAGTGGGTTCCCTTGGCCTGCCCGCCCCCTGTCGCACAGCAGCCCTCCCAGTTCCCCTGTGTTCCTGGGCCTCCGTCCCCTGGACCGTGTGGCCACTACCACTGCCCCCATGTCCCTGTTGTTGTTGGGGTGGTGGGTTAGCCTGGGTTCCCTGTAGTGGTGAACACACAGCTGATTGACGTGTCCTGGGGATGGAGGAATGGGCCCGCTGGTTGGGTGCTGTGTTGGTGTTTCCAGAGGGGGGAAGGTCTGTGATGGCCTGTGTCAGTGTGAGGGGAACTGACTGTCCAGAGGGCCCCGACGGGCCGGGCTGGTCATCTAGATCCAGTTGGACAGAGGTGCTGTCATCACTGTGGGCCTCTTCTGTTGGTGGTGTGGACATGTGTGGACCCTCCTGTCCGGTGACGTTGGGTAGGGGTCCTGCAGGGGTATAAAAGGATGGTTATTACATCTGTATGTGTCATGGTGTGCAATGGGTGGGTGAGCGTGTACCTCAGTGCTTGCATTCCTGTGTGGGAGCTTGTGTGATGGTGGTTTAGGGGGTTGTATGGGTATGTGCAGTGTGCATGCTTTAGTGATGGGTGTCCATGCTCTGTTGTTGCATGCAGGGCTTGGTGTTGGGATGGGTGGTTTGTGATGTTGGGACATATGTGAGGAGTTGGGATGCTGGGGGTGAGGGTGGAGGTATGTGATAGCATGCAGGTAGGGTGGGGGTTGTAATAGTTAAGATTTGACTTACCAGAGTCCATTCCTCCGCCTACTCCTGCGAGGCCCTCAGGATGCAGAATCGCCAAGACCTGCTCCTCCCATGTTGTTAGTTGTGGGTGAGGAGGTGGGGTCCGCCGCCAGTCCGCTGAACCGCCTGGTGGTGTCTTGAGACCACGCAACGCACCTTCCCCCGTAGGTCGTTCCACCTCTTCCTGATGTCCTCCAGATTTCTTGGGTGCTGTCCCACTGCGTTGACCCTGTCCACTATTCTGCACCATAGCTCCATCTTCCTTGCAATGGAGGTGTGCTGCACCTGTGATCCGAATAGCTGTGGCTCTACCCAGACGATTTCCTAAACCAGACCCTGAGCTCCTCCTCCGAGAACCTGGGTGTCTATGCCGTGCCATCGGGTGGTGTAGGTGATGTGTGGGGTGGATTGTGTGGTGATAAGTGTGCTGATATGTAGTGGTGTGTTGTGTGAGGTGCGTGGAAGTTCTGTGGGTGATGGTATTGTGTGCCTGTGGATGCTGTTGTTCTTGCTGGTGGTGTCTCTCTCTGGCCTTCTTTCAAGATTTTTTGTTGTAGGGGTTTGTGGGTAATGTGGGTGTGTGTTTTATATTGTAATGGGTGTGTGGGAGTGGTGTGTGTATGTGTATCAGGTGTGTGTATTTGTAATTGTCCAATGTGGTTGTGTTTTGTAAAGGTGTGTGTATTTTGAGCGCGGCGGTGTGTACCGCCAATGGAATACCGCGAGTGAAAGACGGCCGCGTGGATTCGTGTGTCGTGATACTTTGGGAGTATTTCTGTTGGCATGACAGTGTTGGTTTTGTTTTCCCCAGTTTATCACTGACCTTTGGTGTGGCGGACATGTGTGGTTGTCTGTATTTTGGCGGATTCCGAAATGTGGGTCATAATAGCTGTGGCGGTTTTCTGCGGCGGTGTGTTGGCGGTCTTCTGCACGGCGGTAAGTGGCTTTTACTGCCAATGTTGTAATGAGGGCCAATGTTATTTAAGGTGAGTATCCGGTCTGACAGGGTATTAATCCCATTATCCACAACAGCTAATGCCTTTTTTTATTTTTCCTGGTCTATAGCTGCTTCTTGTTGGGAAAGCTTCCAAATTGCACTGTATACTTCATAAAAGAAATGCGTTCTGCAGTGTTTCTTGGGGCCTAACAAAAAGTCCTGTAAATCGGTATTATTAGACTGGAGACTGATGTGTTCTCTAACCGCATCTAGTGAGGAAGTTCTTAACCATTGCTGGCATAGTTTCCCTACACTGTACGTTGTAACTATACCCGCATGTTCAGATGATATATAGCGAGGGTCTGGCCTATTAGTTCTAAAACCCCTTAGGAGTTGATAAAACGTTGGTGACACCCACTGGTATCTACTAGCCACAATAACCACCCACCAGGACGTGTCTGTGCAACATTAAATGTACCATTCTGGACCCATTCGTCGAGCTGATCTTCATTTGCATTTGTATATATTTGCCATTTGTAAAATTGTGCAGGGACAGTTATACTGGGCGTGTTTAATTATTTGATCTTTGCTAAGCCTAGACAACTTGTTTGTTGTACTTTTTCATTTAAAAGTATCATTTGTACAGGTATCAGGCATGCTCTAAATAAAGCTTCCTTCCCCCTTATTTGCCAATGTTGCGTTCCCCACACACTTTTTAAGTCAATCGACTTCATCCAATATTCATTGACTTCTATAGTCAACCGGGAAACAAAGGAATCCGAACATAGAAATTTCGTATGTGTCAATAATATACGTATGTTATCAGTAGGTGGCAATTTAAAATAATATGACTCAGCATTTTAAACATTATGCCCAGAAAATATGTAAACTTTTCAGAATATGTTTTGGAACTCCCTTGTGGTCGAGTCGGACAATGTTCCCACTGCGTATAATTAAAAACAGTTTTGGGGCTGCTTACTCTGTGTATGAAATGGAGCCCATAATAATTATAGCAAAACATATTACCATAACGTTCTTTAGATTGATAAACATCTTCAGTTTCAAAGACAGTATGATACTGTAATTCAGTCATCATAGAATCAACTGTTTTCACACCCCAATCATCTGAAACAATGCCTGGCATTATTATATCATTCATGGAGAGTTTGAGCACATAAGGTATTTGAATGACCTCCATAGGGCCGTATCAAAAGTTACTTTATCCCAAACAATCCCATCAGAAATTGGTATTGCGGAAATGTTCACAAAAGCCAAGTCTATTCGGACCTTGTGTGTTGAAAAATGTAGTTTTAAGACCTCATCCACCAGTTCAACTGTTGATTTTTCAGGAAGAAAATTTCTGTATATTAATAAAAAAAAAGGTTTGGACAAAACTAATCCAAAGTAGGAAAGTATGTTATTTTAAGCCAGTTCATTAGCTTACGTGCATTTGTCAGTTCAGGTGTTGAAGAGGCGAATGAGTCTGGGACATCGTCATTGATGTCAGCAAAATATCCAGAAGCAGTTCATGCAAAAACTGAAGCTGTGTTAGTTGGAGGAGTTGTTTTTTTCTCGCGGTGGCACAGAATAAATCGCACCATCCATTTGTGTTGAAGCTGTATCGAATCGATCAACTATTTTTAAATTATTTGATGTTAGTGGAACCAATGCAAGATCATTTTCCACCCTCCCCAAGCTCGGAGAGGTGTCGGTGTTGTTGCTCACAACTTGTAGAGGAACTTCTTGACCAGTAGTGAGAGGGATTCGGGAACTACTGGTTGTCCACTTGGTCTGCTGTGCAGGATTGGCCACATGGTGTAGTTTGACATTCTCAATGGAGACAAAACGATTTTCTTTGGCACCTGCCAACGGAGGTAGACTTACAGTTCAGGTACTATGGATTCCCAAGACTGGGACTGATGCTCGATAAGAAGGGCCAAATTCCTTTTTCACAGCAACCTTTTCACGTACTAGATCCCCGACTCTAGGAATCCAGACAGTAGGCGTTACAGGTACATCCTTGATTCCTGTGGAGGCAGCACAGAGAGAAGAATTGTCATCACAAAACTGTTGTAAATCCTCTAAGACAGTGATACGTTCATTTATGTCAAAGGGTGTTTCTGCCGCCTCCACGCCAGGACCATCAAGATCTGGAACATACATTTGAGTTCCAAAAAGGTACTCATATGAAGTACGACCCCCCAGGGACCTTCTAGGCAGATTGTTAAGTGCTCTCTGAACTCCATACAGGTGATTAAGCCAACTACCACCTGTACCTAAGACTCTGGCTGTTAAGGATTGCTTTATATCATAGTTTAATCGCTCCACAACACTATTTCCATTGGGATGAAATGGAGAAGAGTACTGGAGTTGGACTCCCAACAAAGCCATGGCGTCCAGGAATGCCCTTGAGGCGAAATCAGGGCCCTGGTCCGAGTGGAAAGTTGCAACTTCTTAGGTACCGATAAAGACTCACAAATCTTTAATAACAGTCCGAGCGTCAGCCGAGCGTTTTGGCCACACCTATAGAAATCTGGAGCAAGAATCAACAGCAACTAGAATATACTTGTATGCACTGTCAGGTGTTAGGGGACCACAATGGTCCAGGTACACACATTGTAAAGGTTTGTTTGAAATCAAGAGTGGTGTCTACAGTGGGAGTTTGGCAGTTGAAACTTTAATTTGTTGGCAGATGTGTAGGAAAGTCCTTTTTTTTTTGCCTGATCACCCCCACTCTTTCTGGATAGGTACTGGTGGTTCATGACTCTTGGCTGTGCCCTGGGTACTGCTTACCAGTCCCAGGGCCAGTGCTCTGTGTAAAATGGATATGCAAATTAGGCTAATTATAATTGGCTAAGTTAACCTACCTATAAGTCCCTAATATATGGTAGGGCATGTAGGTTTAGGGACCACAGCATAGGTGGTGCACACCTAGGTGCATTGCTGAGGTGCCCAGTGTCATTTTAAAAGCAAGCCTGCCTTGCTGGCTGCTTTTGAATTAAAGTTATATGCAAATTCGACTTTGGAATTAAAGGTACTTCCAAAGTCTTAAACTACCTTATTTTTACATATAAGTCACCCCTAAGCTGTGCCCTATGTGCCCCTAGGGCTGGGTGCCATGTAACTATAAGCAGGGACTTTATAAAAATAGATTTATAAGCCCTGGTGAGGTAAAAACAGCCAAATTTGTTTTTCCCTCATTGAAGTAAATGGCCTTCATAGGCTAGAATGGGCAGACTTTATTTTAAATTTTAAAGTCTCCTTAAATGTTACATACCAAGAATTTGGTATCAAATTGATTGTTGTAATAAATCCCACAACTTCCAGTTGTTGGATTTAATATAACTTGTCCAGGTAAAAAGTTTAGACTTTACCTAAAAAGTTGCCAATTTCAGCTCTGCATTGTTTTTGCTGCTGTGCTCTGATTGGCCAGCCTGCAGCAGCTTTTGCCAGGCTACTTTAATGAGGTGTGAAGTGGCCTGGCTTCACACAAAGGAATGTGCTTGGGGTAGAGAATCTCCCCTCAGCAGATGGTGAGGCAGGAAGGGGGAGGGCTGCCAAACTGGTCTTCAAAGGCAGAGAAGGACATCTGGAGCACCCAGCAACACCCCGACATCCTGCAACCCCAGATAGCTAGGTGCCCCCTTGATTAGATTAGGAGAGGGCAGGAGAGGGGTGTGTTTATGATTTTTAGCCACACCAGTGGGTGGGCTCAGCCAGATCTCTCCTCCAAAAATCAGATTCATCCATTTTGGATTTTTAGAGACTGTTGCCTTCTGGGATGGATTTTTGCCACACTTCCCAGGAAGTGGTCATCACAGGGGGACGACCCTGTCCCTGATTGGAGAACCAGGGCCCCCCTGCTCTTCACCCAGGGGCAAGGATAAAACGGGCAGACCTGCACCCACGCCTCAGATCCCCACCAAATTTCAAGAAGAAGGAACTACAAGGAGAAGAAGGACTGCCCTGCTGGACCCCTGGCCTGCACCTGGACCCTGCACCCAGAAAGACTGCACCAGCTGCACACTTGGGCTTCACCACAAGAAGGACTTTGCCTGGCTTCCACTGGTTCAAGGAGGGACTCCCTGTTTGCTACAGGTGAAAAATTGCTATCCAGAGTCCCCTGCACCAACTCCTGAAAAAGTGACCAGCTGACCACTGTCCAGTGGCCAAAAAGGAGTTTGCGCCAGGTGCATTCTGGGAGTTGAAGTCCGCACTTCCCAAGGACCATCACAGAACTTCTGGACCCTTGGGGTGAGCTGTGGACCCCAAAAGAACCTTAAAAGAACATCTGGGTGAAGCCCCAGAAGTTTGGAAAAGATTGGAGAATTTTTGAAAAAAAGCTCCATAAAGTGACCGACCCGACGCGGAAATTCTAGCCGGCTTGCCTCAACCGCGACCCGGCCTGACTTCGTGGTTCGTCCCGGTAAAGAAAAACATCCAAAAAAGAGACTAAGTCCGAAGGTAAAAAGTTGACCGGGACCTCCCAGCCATCGTATCCGAGAAGGGCTCCACGGACGTCGGATCAAGATCCAGGTTTACCCCGGTCGAAGGATTTTCATCTCGAAAAAACGACTAAGTCCGAAGGTAAAAATCACCACCGAGGAAACCGACTTCGCGTATCCGGACAAGGGCTCCAGGAGGTCGGATCCAACTGGCAGGTTCGTCCCGGGGAAGAAAAACATCAAAAAAGAGACTAAGTCAGAAGGTAACTTTTTAACCGAGGCCTCCCGCGACTTGTAGCCGAGCAGGGCTCCATCGCGGTCGGCCTGAAAGTTTGACTTTGCCCCGGTCCTGGTGCAACCAGATGACCCGATTGGCGCTTTTTGTTTCTAAGCGCTAGAAAATAATAATACTTTAAAAATTCATATCTCCGGTTCCCCTGAACTAAATTGGTTTTGGATTTTTAAACTGTTTCCTGTGTTTTATTTAATTACTGTTTTGTGATATTTGAATGCTTTACACTTTGTCTCCTAAGTTAAGCCTTGACGCTCGATGCCAAGCTACCAAGGGTAGAGCTGGGATTAATTTACTGAGACCTAACTGTACCTATGTGGAGGTTAGTGGCTTGTTGCTAGGTGTAGGTACCTACCTGCCCTACCAATAACCCATTTTCCAACATAATTGGAAGCAGCGACGGGATCCTGTACTTGTGTTCAATATCACGTTACAGTTTTAGATAAAACAAATTAAAAATCCTTTAAATTGTCCTAGTGCAAAAATTGTTTTTAATTTTTAATTTTATTTTTTTTAATTAATTTGGATTAATTTCAATTATTGAATTTTTTTCATTTTTCTAAATTCTTGTTACCAATTTTTGCAAAAAGTTTTTGTTGACACAAAACTAGGGAACCATGGAGCTTGATCTGGCTAGCCTACCCACACTGACAGTAGTCCAGCTTAGGGGGTTGTGTATTGAGAGAGGGTTGCCTGCAACCCCTGATCTCAGGAAGCAAATCCTGATTAAATCCCTGACAGCATGGGCTGAGGCCCAAGAGGTAGAGACAGAGGAAGCTCCAGAGGGGGAAGAAAAAGGGGAAGATGCTACCTCTAACCACTCAGGGGAGGGAAGGCATCCGAGCCTAAGTGAGGAAGAGGAAGAACGGTCCTCAGTGGATACAGTCACTAGGGGCAGACCCAAAGCTAGTGGTAGGAAGGGGGTCCTTTCAGGAGGAGAGAACCCATCCATCAGGGAAAGAGAGCTGGAAGCCCAGCTAGCCTACATAGCTTTGGAAGCAGATAAGCTTGCCCTAGAAAAGAAAAAGTGGGCAAGCAAAGAAAAAAAAGATGGAGGCAGCGGGAAAGAAACTGAGGTGTCCCTGGGTGGGGGTTTTGCCCCCAGATTACCCAAAGGGGTGGTTCCTGCCTATGTAGAGGGGGATGACATAGATAAGTGGCTGGGGGCCTTTGAGAGGGCCCTCCAGATTAGGAAAGTCAAGCCTCAATACTGGGATTCACTCCTTTGGGAGTTAGTTCCCAACTCTGAGAGGGATAGGCTCCTATTCATGAGTGGGGAGGATGCAGACTCATACCCCAGTATGAAGAGTTGCTTGACTAAAAAGTTTGGTCTAACCCCAGAGCAGTATAGGCTTAAGTTTAGGGACACCCAAAAGACAAGCACCCAGTCCTGGGTGGACTTTGTGGACATTTCAGTAAAAGCACTGGAGGGCTGGATACAGGGCAACAGGGTAAGTACCTTTGAGGGGCTGTACAATTTGATTATGAGGGAGCACCTTCTAACTAATTGTGTCCAAGAGAGGCTCCGCCAGTATCTAGTAGACTCTAGGTTGACCAACCCCAGAGAGCTGGGGGAGGCAGCAGATGACTGGTTAAGAACAAGGGTTAACCAGAAACCCCCAGGGAGTGATCAGAAAAAGGGAGGACATGGTTCTTCTCAGGGGAAGAACCAGGGGAAAGATGACAAAAAACCCAAAGAGTCCTCACAAGAGTCCCCAAAAACTTCTCAGGGAGGGGGAGCCCCGAGCCAATTCACTTTTAAAGGGAAAGGGTATCAGGGAAAGAATTATGATCCTGCAAAAGCAGGAAAGTTTCAGGAGCTTGCTAAGGCCGGCAAGTGTTTTGACTGTCATCAGCCAGGACATAAAAGAGGAGATGCTATCTGCTCCAAGAAGCCCCCCACTAGTGGGCAATCCCAGGGGATTGCTAGTGTAGGGTTGGGGGTGGAAGTTGGCCCAGGGGTGGAATCAGGGTACACTGAGGTCACCTTAGTATCCGTGGGTGGGGTGGACATTGCAACTATGGCCACCTTACCTCCCATCATGGAGAGGTATAGGCAGAGGCCTAAAGTCAATGGGACTGAAGTGGAAGCTCTGAGAGATACAGGAGCCAGTGTGACAATGGTTGCAGAAAAGCTGGTTTCTCCAGAGCAGGTCTTACCTGGTGTCTTCCACCAGGTGACTTATGCAGATACCAGAACCAAACTCCATCCCATGGCTATGGTGAGTCTGGAATGGGGAGGTGTGACTGGCCCTAAAAAAGTAGCTGTAGCTCCTGCCCTCCCAGTAGAGTGTCTGCTGGGAAATGATCTTGAAGCATCTGAGTGGTCAGAAGTGGAAAGAAGGGTCCATGCACAGATGCTGGACCTCCCTGAATGGGTGTGTGCTGTGACCAGGTCACAGGCAGCACAACAGGGGAATGCTGGACACTTGGACCCTGGAACAATGGGCCAAGCCTCCAAGAGAAAGAGAAAAGGCACTGGGTCTGGCTTGCCAGCCCCAACAAGTACAGAGGGTCAGGAAGAATCCAACCCTGAGGGGGAGGATCTGAACTCTGAGGGAGGGACACCTTCCCTGCAAACTCTGCCTGACTTGGCAGAACTGCAAGGGGCAGGTGGGCCCACCAGAGAAGATTTGTGCCAGGGACAAAGAGAGTGTCCCACTCTTGAGGGCCTGAGGCAGACTGCTGCCAGGCAAGAACAAGGGGATACCAGTGGTACCCACAAGGTTTACTGGGAGGATGGAGTTCTCTACACTGAGGCAAGGGCCCTTAAAGAAGGGGCTACTAGGAGAGTAGTGGTCCCCCAAAAGTATAGAGAATTCCTCCTTACCTTAAGCCATGATATCCCCTTAGCTGGTCATTTGGGACCGACCAAGGCCTGGAGCAGGCTGGTCAACCATTTTTATTGGCCCGAAATGTCAGAAAAAGTCAGGGAGTTTTGCAGCTCCTGTGTCACCTGTCAAGCCAGTGGCAAGACAGGGGGCAAGCCAAAGGCTCCCTTGATTCCACTGCCAGTGGTTGGGACTCCCTTTGAGAGGGTGGGGATTGACATTGTTGGTCCCCTAGACCCACCAACTGCTTCAGGTAACAGGTACATTGTGGTGGTAGTGGACCATGCCACCAGGTACCCTGAGGCAATACCCCTCCGGACAGTCACTGATCCCACAGTGGCTAGGGCCCTACTTGGTGTGTTCACCAGAGTGGGATTCCCAAAGGAGGTGGTCTCAGATAGGGGCACAAACTTTATGTCAGCCTATCTGAAAGCCATGTGGGAGGAGTGTGGTGTTACTTATAAGTTCAGCACACCCTACCATCCACAGACCAATGGTCTGGTGGAAAGATTCAATAAGACCCTGAAGGGCATGATCATGGGTTTGTCTGACAAACTCAGGAGGAGATGGGATGTCCTCCTCCCATGCCTGCTGTTTGCCTACAGGGAGGTGCCACAGAAGGGGGTTGGATTCAGCCCTTTTGAGTTACTGTTTGGGCACCCTGTAAGAGGCCCATTGTGCTTGGTGAGAGAGTCTTGGGAAAAGCCTCTCAAGGAAGCCAAGGAGAATGTGCTGGATTATGTACTAGGCCTGCGGTCTCGCATGGCTGAGTATATGAAGAAGGCAAGCAGAAACCTGGAGGCCAGTCAGGAGCTCATGAAGCTCTGGCATGATCAAAAGGCTACCATGCCTGAGTATCACCCAGGACAGCTGGTGTGGGTTTTGGAGCCCATGGCTCCTAGGGCACTACAGGCCAAATGGACTGGGCCCTATCCAATCCTAGAGAAAAAAGATGAGGTCACCTACTTGGTGGACCTTGGCACCCCCAGGAATCCTCACAGGATCCTACATGTAAACAGGATGAAACCCCACCAGGACAGGGCAGACATGACCATGCTGATGTTCACTGATGAAGGGAAGGAGGAGGAGGGTGAACCTCTGCCAGACCTCCTGTCCTCAAAGGCAAAAGATGGGTCAGTGGAGGGAGTGGTACTCTCTCCCAAATTGACAGATCAGCAACAACAAGACTGTAAGCAAGTCTTGGGACAGTTTGCTAGTCTGTTCTCCCTGACCCCTGGACTCACCAATTGGTGTGTCCATGATGTTGACACTGGTGACAGCTTGCCTGTCAAGAACAAGCTGTACAGGCTGTCTGACCAGGTCAAGGCCAACATCAAAGCTGAAGTGGCTAAGATGTTGGACCTGAAGGTAATTGAGCCCTCTGATAGTCCTTGGTCCAGTCCAGTGGTACTGGTGCCCAAAGCTAATCCCCAAGGGGGGGAGAAAGAATTAAGATTCTGTGTGGACTACAGAGGTCTAAATGCAGTCACTAGGACTGATGCTCACCCCATACCTAGAGCTCATGAGCTCATTGACAGGTTGGGGGCTGCCAAATTCCTGAGCACATTTGATCTGACCTCAGGATATTGGCAGATTGCCTTAAGTCCAAGAGCTAAGGAGAGGTCAGCATTTTCCACACCAGAGGGCCACTTTCAGTTCAAGGTGATGCCCTTTGGCATGAAAAATGCTCCTGCTACCTTCCAACGGTTGGTGAATAGAGTCCTATCTGGGTTGGAATCTTTTAGTGCAGCTTATCTAGATGATATAGCTGTATTTAGTTCCACCTGGAGGGACCACCTGGTCCACCTGAAGGAAGTGCTTCAGGCCCTGCTTCAAGCAGGCCTGACTATCAAGGCAAGCAAGTGCCAGATAGGGCAAAGTTCTGTTGTGTACCTGGGCCACCTTGTTGGTGGAGGCCATGTACAACCTCTCCAGCCCAAGATCCAGACTATCCTGGATTGGGAGGCTCCAAAAACCCAGACTCAGGTCAGGGCCTTTCTTGGCCTGACTGGGTATTACAGGAGGTTTGTTCAAAATTTTGAGACCATAGTGGCCCCTCTAACTGAGCTTACCTCCAAGAAACAGCCCAAGAAGGTCATTTGGACCCCAGAGTGTCAAAAAGCTTTTGACACCCTAAAACAGGCTATGTGTTCAGCACCAGTGTTACTGGCCCCTGACTATAACAAAGAATTTGTAGTGCAAACAGATGCTTCAGAGGAAGGGATTGGGGCAGTGTTAGCTCAAGTTAATGAAGAGGGCCATGATCACCCAGTTGCCTTCATCAGCAGGCGACTACTCCCCAGAGAGAAAAAATGGAGTGCCATTGAGAGGGAGGCCTTTGCTGTGGTTTGGTCCCTGAAGAAGTTGAGGCCTTACTTGTTTGGCACTCACTTCCGTGTACAAACTGACCACAGACCTCTCAGATGGTTGATGCAGATGAGGGGGGAGAACCCAAAACTGTTAAGGTGGTCCATTTCCCTACAGGGGATGGACTTCACAGTGGAGCACAGACCTGGGACTGCTCATGCCAATGCAGATGGCCTTTCCAGGTTTTTCCACTTAGCTGATGAGGACTACCAGGGTGTAGGTTAGTACCCATCACCTTTCATCTGGGGGGGGGCAGTGTAGGAAAGTCCTTTTTTTTTGCCTGATCACCCCCACTCTTTCTGGATAGGTACTGGTGGTTACTGACTCTTGGCTGTGCCCTGGGTACTGCTTACCAGTCCCAGGGCCAGTGCTCTGTGTAAAATGGATATGCAAATTAGGCTAATTATAATTGGCTAAGTTAACCTACCTATAAGTCCCTAATATATGGTAGGGCATGTAGGTTTAGGGACCACAGCATAGGTGGTGCACACCTAGGTGCATTGCTGAGGTGCCCAGTGTCATTTTAAAAGCAAGCCTGCCTTGCTGGCTGCTTTTAAATTAAAGTTATATGCAAATTCGACTTTGGAATTAAAGGTACTTCCAAAGTCTTAAACTACCTTATTTTTACATATAAGTCACCCCTAAGCTGTGCCCTATGTGCCCCTAGGGCTGGGTGCCATGTAACTATAAGCAGGGACTTTATAAAAATAGATTTATAAGCCCTGGTGAGGTAAAAACAGCCAAATTCGTTTTTCCCTCATTGAAGTAAATGGCCTTCATAGGCTAGAATGGGCAGACTTTATTTTAAATTTTAAAGTCTCCTTAAATGTTACATACCAAGAATTTGGTATCAAATTGATTGTTGTAATAAATCCCACAACTTCCAGTTGTTGGATTTAATATAACTTGTCCAGGTAAAAAGTTTAGACTTTACCTAAAAAGTTGCCAATTTCAGCTCTGCATTGTTTTTGCTGCTGTGCTCTGATTGGCCAGCCTGCAGCAGCTTCTGCCAGACTACTTTAATGAGGTGTGAAGTGGCCTGGCTTCACACAAAGGAATGTGCTTGGGGTAGAGAATCTCCCCTCAGCAGATGGTGAGGCAGGAAGGGGGAGGGCTGCCAAACTGGTCTTCAAAGGCAGAGAAGGACATCTGGAGCACCCAGCAACACCCCCACATCCTGCAACCCCAGACAGCTAGGTGCCCCCTTGATTAGATTAGGAGAGGGCAGGAGAGGGGTGTGTTTATGATTTTTAGCCACACCAGTGGGTGGGCTCAGCCAGATCTCTCCTCCAAAAATCAGATTCATCCATTTTGGATTTTTAGAGACTGTTGCCTTCTGGGATGGATTTTTGCCACACTTCCCAGGAAGTGGTCATCACAGGGGGACGACCCTGTCCCTGATTGGAGAACCAGGGCCCCCCTGCTTTTCACCCAGGAGCAAGGATAAAACTGGCAGACCTGCACCCACGCCTCAGATCCCCACCAAATTTCAAGAAGAAGGAACTACAAGGAGAAGAAGGACTGCCCTGCTGGACCCCTGGCCTGCACCTGGACCCTGCACCCAGAAAGACTGCACCAGCTGCACACTTGGGCTTCACCACAAGAAGGACTTTGCCTGGCTTCCACTGGTTCAAGGAGGGACTCCCTGTTTGCTACAGGTGAAAAATTGCTATCCAGAGTCCCCTGCCCCAACTCCTGAAAAAGTGACCAGCTGACCACTGTCCAGTGGCCAAAAAGGAGTTTGCGCCAGGTGCATTCTGGGAGTTGAAGTCCGCACTTCCCAAGGACCATCACAGAACTTCTGGACCCTTGGGGTGAGCTGTGGACCCCAAAAGAACCTTAAAAGAACATCTGGGTGAAGCCCCAGAAGTTTGGAAAAGATTGGAGAATTTTTGAAAAAAAGCTCCATAAAGTGACCGACCCGACGCGGAAATTCTAGCCGGCTTGCCTCAACCGCGACCCGGCCTGACTTCGTGGTTCGTCCCGGTAAAGAAAAACATCCGAACGTAAAAAGTTGACCGGGACCTCCCAGCCATCGTATCCGAGAAGGGCTCCACGGACGTCTGATCAAGATCCAGGTTTACCCCGGACGAAGGATTTTCATCTCGAAAAAACGACTAAGTCCGAAGGTAAAAATCACAATCGAGGAAACCGACTTCGCGTATCCGAACAAGGGCTCCAGGAGGTCGGATCCAACTGGCAGGTTCGTCCCGGGGAAGAAAAACATCAAAAAAGAGACTAAGGGGGTCATTCTGACCCTGGCGGCCGGTGGCCGCCAGGGCCACCGACCACGGGAGCACCGCCAACAGGCTGGCGGTGCTCCAACGAGCAATCTGACCGCGGCGGTTCAGCCGCGGTCAGAAGCGGAAAGTGAGCGGTCTCCCGCTGACTTTCCGCTGCTCGTTCGAATCCTCCATGGCTGCGGAGCGCGCTCCGCAGCCATGAGGATTCTGACCCCCCCTACCGCCATCCTGTTCATGGCGGGAAAGCCGCCATGAACAGGATGGCGGTAGGGGGGGTCGCGGGGCCCCCGTAAGAGGGCCCCGCAAGGTATTTCAGTGTCTGCCTTGCAGACACTGAAATACGCGACGGGTGCCACTGCACCTGTCGCACCTTCCCACTCTGCCGGCTCGATTACGAGCCGGCATCCTCGTGGGAAGGGAGTTTTTCCCTGGGCTGGCGGGCGGTCTTTTGGAGACCGCCCGCCAGCCCAGGGAAAAACTCATAATACCCTCCGCGGTCTTCTGACCGCGGAGCGGTATAATGGGGGCGGAATTCTGGCGGGCGGCCTCTGCCGCCCGCCAGAATTAGAATCACCCCCTAAGTCAGTAGGTAACTTTTTAACCGAGGCCTCCCGCGACTTGTAGCCGAGCAGGGCTCCATCGCGGTCGGCCTGAAAGTTTGACTTTGCCCCGGTCCTGGTGCAACCAGATGACCCGATTGGCGCTTTTTGTTTCTAAGCGCTAGAAAATAATAATACTTTAAAAATTCATATCTCCGGTTCCCCTGAACTAAATTGGTTTTGGATTTTTAAACTGTTTCCTGTGTTTTATTTAATTACTGTTTTGTGATATTTGAATGCTTTACACTTTGTCTCCTAAGTTAAGCCTTGACGCTCGATGCCAAGCTACCAAGGGTAGAGCTGGGATTAATTTACTGAGACCTAACTGTACCTATGTGGAGGTTAGTGGCTTGTTGCTAGGTGTAGGTACCTACCTGCCCTACCAATAACCCATTTTCCAACAAGATGTCACAACAAAGGACATACTGCTTGGTCTCTTTGCAGAGGCCTGGCCACCTATAGCGGGCTTGTAGAATTGATATTGTAGCTACCACACCAGCATGGGCAGATGCTACCCCTTCATGCACTGCTTTAATTAATTGTGGTCTTATATCTCTGTTGGGAATATCTCGCACCCATACGCCTGGTATTTTAACCTCAGCATTCAGGAAACCTCCCATTTGGTAGGAATATTTATCAGGAAATGCTTTTGGATAGGGCGTACCATCAGCAGTAGCTTTCACAGCAGCCCACATGTCTGAATCCGGTTTCGAACTCAAGCAAGTTACTGCAGCAACAGCAGACACAGCCACTGCTGACTTTGCGGCTTCGTCAGCCAATGTATTCCCAGCAACGTGTATTCCAACGCGCTGGTGTCCAAGTGTGTGTACAACATGGACATTTGGTAGCATTTCCTTCAGATCCGCTACTTTCCCCCTCAGAAGTCTGTGTTTAATGGTGTTGCCTTTAGAATCTCTGAACCCATTCTGGCACCAGTAATACATATATTCATTGAAGGACTGGACACAATATTAAGAATCACAAACAATCAGTGTATACTTTGCAGGATCCGTATGTTCCAGTGCCATCGCCAGAGCTTTGATCTCTGCTAATTGTGCTATGCAATCCCCTAGGGCTTGCGTCAATGTATGGAGTGGACAGAATGTATTGTCCTCCATATAGCCACTTACGACTGCCCAAGCAGCTGAGTACTGATGCTTTGTGACTATTGCAGGTTGTGCTGAGCCATCGGTGTACATGACTCTGTGATATTGTTCAATAGGCAATGTGTTTGCTGGAATTGGATAGTCCAGCTTGTATTGCAAAAATTCTTGAGTTTGTAACTTTGGGTCAAAGATGTCTACCTCTAGTCTAGCCTACATCAGTGGCTGTCAAAGACGTGGCCCGCTATATCCAATGTGGATGTAATGCTTTAGCGTTAGGGATGCTTGCTTTTGTGACAGCTTTAGGGCTAGATTCAGAGAAACGACAATAATGCATTTGCCCTGGGCTAGAGGTCTTTCTTTAATGACAGCCATCTGAACAGCAGTGAGAATTTTCTCAGTGGGAGCAAAGCGTTGTTCTGCTACTGAATACAAATGTGATTGGTAAGCTATCGTGGCGGTCTCACCCTCATTAAAGGTTACATAAGTGAAACCAATGGCCCCAGCAATTACTCTGATGACCAAATGTGTATTGTTGTCCCTCGTGTGTAAGTGTTGTGCTGCAATCATGTCTGTCTGCAGTTCCCTAAGTATTTGTGTGTCTTCGACTGTCCAAAATTTACTTGAAAAGTCAGGACGCATTAAGTCATATAAGGGTTTTATGCGTGAAGCATGATCTGGAATGTAAGTTCTGCCAACATTTTGAAAACCCAATAGAGATTGGGGTTTTCTGATCCTGTTTGGAGGTTGTAGTTGTGCACATTTTTCTAAGAATTGTGGCGCTAGGCTCTTTCCTTCACTCAATAGCTCATATCCCAGAAACAGGACACTGAGGAAGGCTATTTTTGTTTTTTTTAAAGTTGAATTTGTAGCCAAATTCAGCAAATCCCACAACAATGTGGGCTACCCATCTTAAATGTTGTAGCAATTCATCATCAGTAAGATAGTTATCATCCACATAGGACAACGCGTCAGGGTCAATGTCGTGCAAAATTGCAGTCACACGAGCTGTGACCAGAC
This sequence comes from Pleurodeles waltl, assembly GCF_031143425.1. NCBI lineage: Eukaryota > Metazoa > Chordata > Amphibia > Caudata > Salamandridae > Pleurodeles > Pleurodeles waltl. The sequence goes on from NC_090438.1 coordinate 355,272,243, forward strand.
CTGGGCTGTTCTTGTACCCCTGAGGTAAACGTCAGAATTTTTTCTGGGAATTTTTTGCACTGAAACTTGTTCAGTCTCTACTCTCAGGTGCTATATTCTGGCAGAAAAAACATTGGAAATATCCAGTGTTGTTTTGTATTTTTTACGCGCTATGTTCTTCATCAGTTCTGTGCTATGTGAGTTTTGTATAGCATATGTGCGTGTATGACTGTTTAAGTGTCTGTAGTCTAAGACTATTCTGTATGAATGGTCCAGTTTGGCTACTGGGAATAAAGGATTATTCATTGGGGAGACATCATATATATTTACCATGCGATCCCAAAAGATTGCGTCTATTATGCACTCAATGTCTCCTTCTAACTGTAGCGTTACTTTATACACCCTATCAGGTGTGGAAACACGCATGTCCGCAGTTTCTAACTGTTAAAAGTCATCAGTTGCTTTCACCTCTAGATGATCTAGAAGACTCCGGCGAACTATTGTGACCTCTGGCATGCTGTCTAGCAGTGCTACTGCCCACTTCCTGTTCTTCAAGAGGACCCTCTTTTTGAGTGGCATGTCATACTGCGACTGCTGCCACCTTTTACTTTTCAAATTGGGGTTTCTGTTGGGGAGGTTTCTTTTCCTTTTTAATCGAAACCTCTGATGAGCGTTGTGATTCCTGTCTTGGTTTCATGTACTCTGTTCTTCGCTCTGATCACCCACCTCTCTCGCTACGTTTTCCCGATGATTCCTGAAAGGAACAAGATTGGCGTGTATCAGTATATTGATATCTACCAGGAGTTTTTATATTATCTCTCTTTCTGAGATTATATCTATTCTGTGCGGTCTCCGTACGCAGATATTCTCCCTTCTCTCTTTTAGGAGTTTGTTGTTTTTTATCCCAGCGTTTCTTATTACCCTCAGGAGCTTCCTTGGAAAAATCTTTATTAGATTTGCCCTGAAATTGTGGTTTAGTTGGTCTGGCCCCTACACTATCTCAACCAATGCTAGAATAGGTCTCTGCGATAATCTTAGGTAGCTTGCGTTCCTGATCCTGTTGAGGAATGTCACAGAGCCACATACGCACTGCTAGTGTGACTGCTTCCCCTTTAAGATTACTTAAAATAATTGAGCATACCGTGGCAAAATTACCCATCAGTTGCATCCCCGAGTCCAGGGCCGGAGCAGCCCTGTATTCATCTTGAATTTGCTTCAACACTTCCGGTAAATTGGCAAGTTTCGGTGTACTGCGTGCGGTTGTATAGAGCGTGGCAAATACCGTGCCCAAGGTATTACAGTTATCTACTGCAGGGGCCATCCAAAATGGCAGGTACATTGTTAGAATTCTATGTTTATCTTGAGATCCCATATGGGGAAATACTGCTTCCAGCGCATTTACTTTTTGTGCTAACCAAAACAGAGTTTCCTCTCGTTTGGCGGGTACTTTACCTATGATCGAATGTACAGTTGCAGGGTTTATACCTGACGTCACTGCATGTGGTTGTGCTGGAGCAGCACGTGCTGGATTTGTATTTAATGTTTGCATCACAAACTGTACTAATCGTCTATATTTTGCTGTTAGTTCGGTATAGAAGCAACGAACCTCAGCTACTGCTAAAGTCGCTACTGCATGGTGTGGTGTATAGGTGGCCAATAAATGCCAGGTAGGACCATCATTAAATAGAGGACCTAACCGTACTGGTACAATTGTGTGGGGTAGGGCGCCATCAAGCCAATAAGATGAGATAAAGGTATTTCTAAAAATGCATAAGCCCTGTCTTGTCCAGATGCGTTTGCAAGTGTGTAGTGATGAAATGTATTTGTGTTCCCATCAACTGCTGGAAATGTGACCCAAGAGAAGAAGAGTTAGGTTCAATAAGCTGCATGGGCGTCCACCACAAATGTGACGGGACCCCCCCGGGCTGTTAGGCCATTTGCTAATAAATGTGTAGTCAAGGGCTGTCTCATATTGACTGCTATTGCTACCTGTTGCGGATTCGCCATATTAGATAGTAAAGTTGTTCAGAGAAGGCATACCAAATATGTTTTTCCTTTCAGATTTCAAGCTTGAACAACCTCCAGCATCAGACAGGATTACCTACGTAGCTGGGGCGAAAATACTCAGTACCATGTACGTCTCTGCATATGGTATTGAGGTATCGTTGTATATAATGAGACAGAGATACTCAGGATGACCCGGAAATTAGAGCCTGACAAAGCGTTGGCGGTGCCATGTCGGTTATGCTCTCATTATTCTAATGAGACTAATGGATTTTGAGTGGCAGAATCGCCCGCCATTTGGGGAGACTGAGTCTGACCCCCTGCAGGTTACACCTGTCGCTCCAATCCGGGTTTTGCTCCGGCTAAGTAGTAGTGCCTCACCTCTACCCAAGGGCAGGGATGAGTGGGCAGCTGAGCGCATGACATAATTGGTTTCTCAGGGAAACCTGCGAGGCCTGCGGTCTGCAAAACACCTGCAGCGAAGCATTCAGCAATCAGCTTACAGATGTGGTTCTCTGTCTGGAATCTCCCTCTAATGTGTAAGGGACAGGGAAGTGTTTTTATAATAAAACAACTAATATTCTAAGAAAATGTCCCTATGTAAGGATGTTTTCTACGAATGTCGGACACTAAACTTATACTACGTCAAAAAGCACAGAGTGAGCAAGAATGTCTTGTTTGAGAACAGAGTGCTGGCCTGGGCAAAACAGCTAGATAAACAGAAAATAAAACAAGACCATAAAAGTGGCTATTGTAACAATAATAAAATAAAGCAGAATAAAATATATCTAGGTTAGAGTGCACTACGGCTTAGCCTAGTGTGTTAAAATAATGTACATGGAGCTATAACTAAAATGGCTACATAACACCACAGTCATACATGAACAGTAGTTGAACAAAAACACAGGATGACTGTCACAGAAGCTGATACCACATATGTAAGGGCCTGCATTGTCACACACACATGTGTTGGACAGGAAAGATGTCACATAGGTAACATCTTCTACTGTCCACCTTCCTGAGTAGTCAGGAACTGGTAGTTGTCACACAGCAGTTGACAATGCAGCATGACATGCCTACACAGCAGGACAAGACTGATAAGTCCCCCTTACATTAACCCAAACAGGCATACTGAGGACCCAAAACCTTTGGAACAACCACAATAATGTTTCGTAATGGCACCAGCATTCCACATGTCAGTAACAGCAATGCATTTCCAATACCTCTCATGGTGAGTCAGCTACCTTTCAGGGTCAGAAATTAAGATGGAAGACTGTATCCTCACACGCACCTTGATGCATGCCAGATCTGGGTAAAGAATGGCTTTAACAATACATGTTCCAAGTGCAGATGACATATAAATCACACAGACCTGTTCATCATTGAAAGTAGTGACAATTCAGGTCAGTCCTGTTGTCATGTGCCTCATCCTCGTCTGCCTCTTCCTCAGCATCAGAGTCACCAGCCCCAAACACAGCTACAGCATCAATGTCAACCTCCTCCAAAAGTGGGATGTGCCTTCTAAGGGCCAGAATATGGAGCATGCAGAATGCAAAAAGATCTTGCAGACCTTCCCTTCTCAGTATTGAAGGGAACCACTTGACACATGGAGGAAACTAAATCTAGCTTTCAAGAGGCCGAAAGTCCTCTCAATCACTCGCCTCATCCAGCCATGTCCCTCATTGTACCTGTTCTCTCCTCCTGTAGTTGGACGTGTAACAGGTGTCAGGAGCCATGGCAGGTTGGGGTATTCGGAGTTACGTGTGTGGAAAAGGGGACACGACCATAGGTAACAATGCTAGGCAGAGTGCAGACTGTGTAGAGAGGGGTACAAACATCTGAAAGAGAGAGCAGTACACGCACGTATGAGCCAGGCCCTTTCTCCCTGGAGCTGTGACATCAATGCAAGGACACTGCTGCTTCTCAGAACATAGTAGTGATGTACAGATCCTGGAAATTTTGCCTTTACATGGGTTTTGTGCTCGTCTGCAAGACACACTACTTGTACATTGAGTGAATATGTACTTTTCCAGTTTCTGTGCACCTGTTCATTTGCCCTCTGAGGTACCAAGGTGATGTGAGTCCAAACATCGGCTCCTATTACATGTGGGACATTTGATATATTGTGGAAGGCTGCCCAGACAGTGGCCGATTCTGCATGTTGTGGGAACCTAATGTACCTGTTCACATGCTTGAGTAAGGGATTCAGCACATCCTGCAACACCTTACTAAACTTGGGCTGTGACATTCCTGCAGCCAGTCCCACAGTCACCTGAAAAGAGCCACTCACCAGAAAATGCAGGACTGACAACACCTGGACAGTTGGAGGAATGGCATGGGGAGTTCTCAAAGCCTGCAGGAGGTCTGCCTCAACTGGGCGACCAGTTCCTTGATGCACAAACGGTTAAGTTGACAAGTCAGGATGATGTGGTCCTCTTCCAAGGTTTCAAGATCTGTGAGTGGCCGGTGAACTGGTGCATTCCTCATCACTCAATTTTGGCAATATCTAGGTACGGAAACAAACAACAATCAGGGAACCTCTCACAATGTTGAGCACCAAGTATGACATACGACAATCACAAATAATTGGTCATGTAAGTTGGATGTCATGTTGTGTGAAGACACACTACTCCACACTCCATTCCTAACCAGATAATGCCACATACTCCCTGTGGCAATGGACGTGTACAGGACATGTAAACATACACCTTCCATGTGTTCCACCCAAATGTAGTGACAAGTGTGGTGATGTCACCTGACACTCACTACATATGTGATTGACCACAAAGAATAACCAAAATGAATTAATTTGTGATTATATACAGGTGATGACGCAGTGTGAACCCAGGACAGTCATGTAACATACTAAACTGGCATCTGCCTGTCCTGCATGCATTGGACAGATGGAAGTGACCTCATTCTGCCGGCGGCAGTCGCCATGGCAGTGTCACGTATGCTCTCATTATTCTAATGAGACTACAGGATTTGAGCTGCTGAATCGCCTGCGGTGTGGAAGACTGAGTCTAACCCACTACAGGTGACGCCTGTCGCCCCAATCTGGGTTTTACTCAGGCTAACTAGCAGTGCCTCACCTCTACCCAAGAGCACGGATGATTGGGCAGCCAAGCGCATGACACAATTGACTCCTCAAGGAAATCGTGGTCACTCAGATCTCATCCGTTTCTCTCAGTTACATTAGTCTCACATATACAAGGACAAGCGGAGGCAGTATATGTTTTAATAAGGTTTTAATAAAGCAACTACATCTTAGACAATAAAGCATGTACTGCAATAACCAGGACGATAAAGCTTGACAGGATTAAAATTGTGACAAGGAGAGTAAAGCATAGAAATAACGCTTCTATATTGTCACTATAGTCAATAGACTAATTCCTACCTAGGCTTAGGCTATATTAGAGCACAGCATGTTAAGCTCTAGTTCTGCACTTCAGGTTCCCCTGGGAAGACATCATCCCCCATACCTTAGCAAGGGCCTGAAGTCTACACAAGCAGCTGTAGCGAAGCATTCAGCAATCAGCATCCAGCCGTGGTCATCTGGCTAGAATCTTCCTCTAACGTGTGTATGACAGAGAAGTGTTTTCATATTAAAACAACTGATATTCTGAGAAAATGTCCCTATGTAAGGATGTGTATGTTTCTATGAATACCAGAGACAAAATTGATACCACATTTACCGGCAACCTATCTTACTGCAGCCTTGAGAGAAGCACAGAGTGAACAAGAATGTCTTGTTTAAGAACGTAGTTCTAGTCTAAGCAAAGAACAGCTAGATAGAGAAAAATAAAACAAAACCCCAAATATGGCTATTGTTAAAATAATAAATGAAGCTGAATAAAATATATCTGGTAGAAGTGCACAGCGGCAGGCCTAGTGTGCTATAATAACGTGTATGGAGCTATAACTAAAATGGATACACAACACCCTCCCCTTGCCGGTTTAAAGGTAGTTCAAAGCCTAATTGTATATAAAAGCTACTAAAGATATATATAAAAATGTCAATAATGACAAGTTAAAAGGGACACTTGAGCGAATATAAAGGACAATTTAAAAATGTTAACTTGTGGCTTAAATAAGGCTGAATTTCAAGAGTCAGAGGCATGTTGGAAGTTGCCAATCGAATCCAGGACAAGTGAAGACTGGAAATCATTCACTTCGGCAGGTGGTAAAGTAGGAAATTCATCGCCAAGAAGGACCAAGGAGCATTCGTATTCCGTAGCCTGACCTTCATCCAAGGTAGCAGCATTCCGTGATGTGCCTGTATTTTGCTTTCACTAATGACGGAGCTGATAAAAATCTCTCTAATCTCTGCCCACCTGTAAGTGGCTTTTTCTCCCAGGTGTCCACATTTCTGGTGCGCCCACTTAGCCATCCCCACCAAGTCAGAATTCTGGGTTGACACTTCTGTCTCTGAACTTTTGTCTTTGACGTCTGCAAGGGAATTGAACCAGCATTGTAGTGAGTCAATAGAACAATGAGCATCTATGACTTTACTCTGTTCTAACATTTCCCAAATTTCCTGCCACAACTCTTTGCACCACACCTCCTTTGAATGAACGAACCACTTATGTGCATGCCATGTGAGAAGCCAAACGGCTAATCCATTGGCATTGAACCAAGAATCAGTGTAAAAATAACAAGTCCCAGGCAACTCTTGCTTTAGAACCTCACACACAGTGTACAACTCTGCATATTTGCTACTTTTCCCTTCTCCTGTGGTAGACAACAACTTTTCAGTAACTGAATTATTTGACACTGCTTTCCAATGCCTTTTAGTATCCACGTATTTCAATGATTTATTTGTAAAACAAACATGATTTCTATCCTCAGGGGACAAGAATTCAAAAGGCACACCCCGTTTCACTGGTGGCTCCCTTACATGTGGTACTTCCTGCACTCTCTCCTCATCCTGTACAGGAGCTTGTGACACCTGTTCATGTAGGGCTGCAGTGCCTGTCGGTCCTACTTGGGCCTTGTCTTGTATGTACCATTTCCAGCATATGATACTAGTCTCTTGTGCATGTCCTATACGGTGAGATTTAGGTGAACTCATCATACACTGCATGATTGATATTTCAAGTCTCAGAATTACATTATAACCCAGTGTCATTTGCTCAGTATCCACTAGAGCCCAATAACAAGCCAAAAGCTGATTTTCAAAAGGAATATAGTGCTCCACAGAGTCAGATAGTTTTCTAGTCCAATACCTCAGGGGCACCGTCGTCCTCCCCTGTTTCTGCCACATACTCCAGTTTGCATGTTGGCCCTGAACAGTTACATGTAACTCAATGTTTCCCTCTTGCATGGTACACAAGTCTAAAGTCTGTTGAATTATTTCATTTTCCGAATCAAAAGCACACAGCTGCTCTTCACCCCATTCAAACTCATTTTTTTCTCCTAGATATTTGTACAAAAGGGTTAAGATTTTACTCAGATGAGGGTCATACTGTTTCCAAAAATCAAACAATCTCATGAAACTCTGTTTCTCTTGCTTAGTGCAAATAGTAGCAAGCTCTAAAATATTTGTGTTTTACCTGTAACAACATCTCGCTATGTTCTGGATTCCACTGAGTTCCCAGAAACTGCACATTTTGCAACAGTACCTGTGTCTTGTCTGAATTAATTATACACATCGTACTCTGCAAAAGTGGTCTGAATATACCGGTAACATCGCCAACTTCTTGCTCAGTGTTATCTTTTAAAGAATGCATTTAAACTCCTGCCAAAAACTGTGGGCTACTCTGTGCACGAAGAACTACACTTTGCTCATGCAGCTCACACTGACCCTCACCTTTTTTAACATCCTCATTACTGGAATATGAAAAGCCAGATTCTCCTGTAACACCTTGGTAGATTTCAGCTTTATCTGCAATAATTTGTTCTGGCTGACTTGCTCTTTTAAATTCTTATTTTCATATTCTAACTGTTTACATCTCTCATGCATATTTCTGTAAGCAGACAAAAGTATCCAAACCCTCCTGTCAAGAACAAAAGGGACATCATTCCATTCAAAAAGCATCTTTTCTACACATGTAAAAACCTTTAACATTTTTGTTTTATCGAAGCACCCATCCCAAACCTTAGAAAGTCCTGATAAACAAGAAAATACATTAACCAAAATATTATAAGGCATTTTAATTTCACATGCATTTCCAAACATGGTTTGCGGTGCTTTCTTTAATTCTCTGAACAAAAACATATTTGCACTTTTAAATTGTTCACTCTGAACCTTTCCAACCCCTTTTTATCCTGCCGACTATGCCAAAATGTTTTGCTTTCACTAATGACCGAGCTGACAAAAATCTCTGGAATGCACTTCTCAGTTCAAAGAAGACATTAATTATTAGTCAACATCAGGATAGTGCGCGCTCTACGGGCGACTAAAATGCAAAAACCCAGTCTTTATGCAAAGGCATAATTCATGCATTATGTTTATATGCAGTTTGTTAACCTTTTGCATTGCAGAGTTTAACCTTGAAAACCACTATTAATGATGTTTGAAATAACTGTTAATTTGCAAGGTATTGCTGCAGGCTTACCGAGTGTGTCAGGGTGTGGTCCCTTTCTAGGACCTTCTAGAAGCTTTCCCTGCCCCATGACTGGGTGTGGTTGTGGGCTGGGCTTTACTCTATATAAGGGAGTCAGCCCAGCTCCACATGCTCACTATTCAGAGGTCCCGGTGCAGAGCAGCAGCAACTTCCTGAGCTCCGGTCCTGGAGGCCTACAATGATATTTCCAGGCCTGTCCTCATTATATTGATGATCCTTTTGCAGGGCGGTAAGGCAGAGGTCGGGCTGGGCCCGACCCCCGTTTACAAAGACATTCACATTTTTGGGCCTAGTTGTTGAACTCCTTGTGTGCGTGATTGTGTTTTCATGACATATACATATTCTTGTTTGAATCGGCAAGGTGTGCAATTAATTTCCTGGCATTTAACTTTGATATTCAGATCGGCAACGGTGTGCATGATCATTTCATGATATTTACATTGTGTATTTTGAATCGGCAAGGTGCGCAATTCATTTCCTGGCATTTAACTTTGACATTCAGATCGGCAACAGTGTGCATGATCATTTCAAGATATTTGCTTTGTGTATTTCGAATCGGCAAGGTACGCAATTCATTTCCTGGCATTTAACTTTGACATTCAGATTGGCAACAGTGTGCGCAATCATTTCAAGATATTTGCATTCTGTATTTTGAATCGGCAAGGTACGCAATTCATTTCCTGGCATTTAACTTTGACATTCAGATTGGCAACAGTGTGCGCAATCATTTCAAGATATTTGCATTGTGTATTTTGAATCGTCAAGGTGTGTGATTCATTTCCTGGCATTTAACTTTGACATTCAGATCAGCAACAGTGTGGGCGGTCGTTTCATAATATTTGCATTGGGTATTTTTCGAATCGGCAAGGTGCGCGATTCATTTCCGACATAAAAACTCTTGACATTCAGATCGGCAGTGTGTGCGATCATTTCATGACATTAGCATTGTGAAAACTTCGAATTGGCAGCAAGGTGCGCGGTTCTTTCCTGGCAGTAAACTCTTGATTTTCAGATCGGCTGTGCGCGCGATCTTTTCATGGCATTGAATCCTTTGGTGTGCAGTGTTTGTTGAAGTGCACACATTTATCCTGAGCTTTTGGTTTTCTACAAACGCTTAATTCAAAGTGCGGCATTCTTTGTGCTAATTAAGCTCCTAGTAAATTTCCTGTTGTTTTTTCATGGAATGTTCAGATAGCCTTTGTCCTCCTGTAAAAATGCAATGTTTATTCTGAAACTATTTGGAAGAAGGTTCTTGTATTCTAGACAGTATATGATATTTCTTGAAAAGCTCAAATGAAACATTGTATTAACCCATTCTTGATTTTTCCAGGTACCTAGATTTCTTGGGGCCTAGTTATAGTCATGTCCTAGGTTATCTATGATTACCGTATAAGAATTCTTAGAACCATAGTCTATTCAAAGTCAATGTGATTATATCTTGACATTGTGTTGTGTAACCTCTTGCTTCCTAGAGGTCTCCTTCCCAGCTGTTCCCTACCTAATCCCCTTTTCCCCCACTTGGACTCTCTCAGGCTCTGTGGTATATCTATTGGAGCTTTGGAGCTGTCTAGTGGTGGACATGTTGGGAACATGCGCAAGCTCCGAGGATCTGGTCTTCCTGACAGAATAATGGGCCCACAAATTTAATATCCTCCTGATTTGTGTTTGTTCTCAGCATGGCCACATTGGACGAATTAGTTAAAGTTATCACACAGCTCCAAGCAGAGGTAGTATCATCTAAAGACATAGTAGCTAGCTTAGCTGAGAGAGTGAGTCAGTTGCAGGAAAGGGTAGAAAAGAAGGAACAAAGCCCTTTGGGTGCTGCTTGGCCTGGTCCTCCTCCTCAAGCCTCAGGAGGTAATCCTCCAATGAACATTTCCCACAATGTTCCCTCAGCTATTCCCCTGGCTCCTTCAGAACGTTTTTCAGGCGATCCCCTGAAAGCGCAATCTTTTTTGGTTCAAGTGGAATTACATTTTACCTGTCGACCAAACACTTTCCCTGATGCCAAATCCAGGGTGGCCTTCTTGTTATCTTACCTGACTGGGGACGCGGCCACCTGGGCAATCCCTCTTGTGCATAAAGACAGTCCCCTGCTTTACAATTGGAGAAATTTTGTCCATGAGTTTGAATGAGTGTCTGATCGAAGAACAGTGACCTTGTCGGCAGATCGAGAACTGTTAGACTTGCGACAAGGTAACCAAAAATTAGTTTCCTACTTAGCTAGTTTTAATCGGCTGGTAGAAGAGACATTCTGACCTGAAGAAAAGCAAGCAGCCTTGTTCTATAAAGGACTCAAGGATGAGTTAAAGGACATTCTTGCCCAAATAGATCCTCAGCCTACAGATTGTCAAGATCTGATAAACCTTGTTTTGAGAATAGATCATCGTCTGGCAGAACGACAGGGAACACGCAAAAAGACTGAGAAATATTCCTGGCGTGTTCACGAACATAGACAATCAAGGACTCAGAAAGAGATTATCCAAGAACCCATGGAAATTGGAACTCTCAGGAGACCTTTGTCCAAAGACGAAAAGGACCTGCGTAGAAAGAACGGACAATGTATTTATTGCGGGCGCAAGGGTCACTTCGCCAAAGAATGTCCATTTAAACCAAAGAGCAAACAAGGTCCTGTCCAGAAAATTACAGCCAATGTACAAGTTGAGCGGGAAAACTAGATCACCCAAGATGCAAAGAAGGGTTGCTCTTGGGTATCACCATAGACCCTTCACAGCCTAGACACCTCAAGTTGGGCATTGAAGTTCAAATAAAGAAAAATAACTATTTCAAGAAAGCCCTAGTAGATTCTGGGGCTACTGGGAATTTTGTTGATGCCCAATTGGTTCGCGCATGGGGGATCCCATGCACCAAGAAGAAGACTCCAGAAATAATACAAGCAGTAGATGGAAAACTCTTGACTGGAGGCCCAGTAACTCTTCAGACTGTCCCCTTGTCGGTGATCTGTGATGGGGGAGATCAAAGAACCAAATATGAAGAGTAGCTCATCTTTGACGTTATCCATGCTCCTCAGTATGGAATTATCCTTGGTTTACCATGGTTAACTCACCACAATCCTGAGATTAACTGGGCAGAACGGAAAGTCGTGTTCTCTTCCGCCTTATGTAATGAGAAATGTCTCCAGATGTCTCGAGTCGTCAAACATTGCAACACTCACATAGCCACTGCGGCGGAAAAAGAAATAAAGTTGCCCTGACAGTATTTATCCTATGAAGACGTGTTCTATGAAAGGAAAGCAGAAACCTTGCCTCCTCATAGACCTTATGACTGTCAAATTGATCTAACTCCAGGTGCGATACTCCCTAGTTGTTGTGTGTACGCTTTGTCGGAACATGAAAATCAATACCTACGAAAGTACTTACATCAATTTCTAGAGAATGGCTTCATCTGCCCTTCCAAGTCTCCTGCAGCTTCTCCTTTGTTTTTTGTCCCCAAGGCTAATGGGGATTTTCTAATCTGTATTGACTATAGGGGTTTGAACAGGATCACAGTCAAGAACAGATACCCCTTGCCTCTGACTCCTCTCTTGTTGGATCAATTGAAGAAAGAAAAAATCTACACTATGCTCGATCTACGAGGTGCTTACCATTTAGTCAGAATGAGAGAAGGTGACAAATGGAAAACTGCGTTCAAGACAAGATATGGTCTCTTTGAATACACCGTCATGCCCTTTGGACTGTGTAATGCTCCAGCAGCATTTCAATTTTTCCTGTATGATGTCCTTAGAGAGTATCTAGATATATTTGCAGTAGTCTATATCGATGATATTTTAATCTACTCTGACAATGAAGCCGAACATGTACAACATGTCAAGAAGATTCTCACAGCTCTTCGAAAGCATCATCTATATTGCAAACTAACCAAGTGTGAATTTCATTTTACCACAGTTGAGTTTTTAGGGGTCATCCTTGCCCCTCAAGGTATGGTCATGGCAGAAAAGAAAGTACAAGCAGTATCCGATTGGCCCACTCAAAAGACTGTTTGAGATGTACAGTGCTTCCTGCGTTTTGCAAACTTTTATCGCAGGTTTATAAACCATTTCTCTCAGATAGTGGCGCCAATCACCAAGTTATTGTGAAAGAAAGAAAAATGTGTGTGGTCTCCAGAAGCTGACAGTCTTTTCAACTTTGAAAGAAGCTTTTTCCACTGCCCCAGTCTTGGCTCACCCTGATGTGGAGCATCCATTTGTATTTGAAGCATATGCCTCAGATGTGGCAATTGGTGCAGTATTGTCACAAAGGAGTAAAGACATTGGTCAATTTCATCCTGCAGCTTACATGTCTCGAAAACTGAACAAAGCCGAACAGAACTATGTCATTGCTGAGAAAGAGCTTCTGGCGATCCGTGATGCTTTTAAAGAGTAGAGACATCATTTGTTAGGCGCCAAGTACACTATCACAGTATACACAGATCATCGCAATCTCCAGTTCATGAGTTCAGCTAGACTTTTGACTCCTCGGCAATTACGCTGGATACTGTTTTTTGCCGAGTTCGATTTTGTGGTAACTGTTTGTCCTGGTAAAGACAATTGCAAAGCAGACGCCTTGTCCCGCCAAGAGTCTACCACCTTACCCACAGTCGAGACTTCCAGAGCTATCATTGCTCCAGACAAGGTCCTCTGCATCATAAGGACTGAAGACTTCTTTGAAGAAATCAGCAATTCCTTCACCATTGAAAAATGGCAGACATGGGCTCAAGCAGATCCCAAAAGATCAATCAAGCAAGGGCTACATTCCCATGACGCACGTTTGTTTGTGCCCACTACCAAGCTTCGCAAGTTAGTATTTCATTGGTTGCATGTTATATCTTCGGCAGGTCACCCAGGTACTCCTAAAACTCTTGAATTAATCCAAAGCTACTTTTGGTGGCCTACTCTGACAAAAGACATCAAACAAATGGTCACTAAGTCCGTGCTCGTATCAAGGAAAGTCATCAAAACCGAAAGGTTTGTTGCATCCGCTCCCAGCCCCACTTCGACCTTGGGAACACATCTCGTTAGACTTCATTACAGGTCTACCAGTTGTTCAACAGCACTCAGTCATCCTTGTGTTGGTAGATAGTCTCACAAAATATAGACATTTCATTGCTTGCAAGAAATTGTCCACCTCCAGTGAACTAGCAACCATCCTTCTGAATAGAGTGGTCCATTATCACGGGCTGCCGAGAATGATTCTCTCTGATCGAGGAACATATTTTGCCTCCACTTCTGGAAAACGTGGTGCAAAACGCTTCAAGTTACATTCACACTATCTACCAGCCATCATCCTCAAACAGATGGTCAAACTGAGACACTGAATCACACATCTAAACAATATCTGCATGCTTACGCTGAGAAAGCACTTAATTCTTGGACATCAATGCTCTGGTTATCTGGACTAGCCTACAATAACTTGTTTCACACCTCCACTGGTGTCACACCCTTTTTTGTCTTGTTTGGCTACCATCCTGATACCTTGCCTATCACGATTCTACTCTTACAACAGCTGTGTCGGAAACTATTCAACAACTCCATCAAACCCAGAAATTGATTGAACAGCATCTGGAAAAAGCCACCAAAAATATAAAAAGCACTACGACAAGAAACATTGTGAAGGACCTCAGTATCAACCATGTGATAAAGTGTGGCTTTCTACACGACAAATTGACTTCAAATAAAAGCATATGTTTAAACCCAAATTCATAGGTCCTTACACTGTCCTCCAGCAAATCAATCCAGTGACCTATAAACTGCAGTTACCCAGGTCACTACATATTCATCCAGTGTTCCATACTTCCCTCCTGAGAATAGCAGTCCAGAAGGTTCTCTCCCAACCAGCTCCAGTTCTAGTACAGGGGGAATTGGAATATGAAGTTAAACAGGTGCTGGATTCCAAACTTAGAGGTCGTAATCTTTGGTATCTGATCTCTTGGAAAGGTTACGGCCCTGAAAGCAACTCATGGGTCTCCGCATCTGACATTCATGCTCCACGACTAGTGAGACACTTTCATTGTCTCAATGCCGGCAAAACAGGCCCTAGAGCACGCTTGGGAGAGGGGAGTTGAAGTGCACACATTTATCCTGAGCTTTTGGTTTTCTCGAAACGCTTAGTTCAAAGTGCAGCATTCTTTGTGCTAATTAAGCTCCTAGTACATTTCCTGTTGTTTTTTCATGGAATGTTCAGATAGCCTTTGACCTCCTGTAAAAATGCAATGTTTATTCTGAAACTATTTTGAAGAAGGTTCTTGTATTCTAGACAGTATATGATATTTCTTGAAAAGCTCAAATGAAACAATGTATTAACCCTTTCTTGATTTTTCCAGGTACCTAGATTTCTTGAGGCCTAGTTATAGTCATGTCCTAGGTAATGTATGATTACAGTATAAGAATTCTTAGAACCATAGTCTATTGAAAGTAAATGTGATTATATCTTGACATTGTGTTGTGTAACCTCTTGCTTCCTACAGGTCTCCTTCCCAGCTGTTCCCTACCTAATCCCCTTTTCCCCCACTTGGACTCTCTCAGGCTCTGTGGTATATCTATTGGAGTTTTAGAGCTGTCTAGTGGTGGACATGTTGGGAACATCCGCAAGCCCTGAGGATCTGGTCTTCCTGACATTATTACTTCACCACAAGGATCCTAAAAAGAGATTAGTAGGTCAAAAGCACACGTTTAAAAATAGTCACAGCAATGAAATGAAAATATACCCAAAATGATTCTCAACTGCAATGTACACAGCAAATACATATGATTATATTATAGCAAAATTACAAAGCCAAGCATAAAGTAAAAATTCATCACCGTAGGGCCTGCCAAGCTTTTCATCTTTCTCATGCCAGCAAGAAGATGACCCCTTTCAACTGCGAGAAAGAGATATCCACCATCACGGGACAAGTGTGTGTGTCAGGCATTCGACGTCTAATCCTGACCGAGGTCTTGAAAATTGCTACTGAGCAGGGCCACCTTTTTTATACCTTAAAGAACCGAAAGGGCTTTCTGGAAAAAAACTCTCCCACGAAAGAGAAATACTCAAACATGCTGGCTATTGTAGGTCAGAGTTGGAAGAAAATCGTTGAAAACTGGCTAACATTTCAAGGCTCTCCTCCCAAGGCCAAACCTTTTTCTGCACTAAAAAAAAACATGTATATTCTTATCATGTTGACTGACTAACTGTTCGGTAAGAAAGAAATATGAAAAGCAAGCACAGTTTACCATGTGGAAAAACACAACTCAACTGCAATGTCTCAACTGCAATGTCTAATGACACGATAAAGTCAATAGGCAGCTAAACTGAATATAAAATGTAATCTGCAATTGGTGAACACTGAACAAATAATCCAAATGTAAAGTGGTGCAACACAAAGTCAATGGTCAAACATACCTATTTTCATTACAGCCGGATAATGAGTTCAGAACCGCATCCTCCAAGAAGGGTAACTCATAAGCAGCTTGCCGTAGCAAACGCACCCTCAACGCACATGTCCGGTAATGAACCCTCAGCGAGAACATCAATAGATCAGCGTCCATTGAAAGCAAGCACTGCGTAGAAAGACAAACTTTCAGTGCATGTTCGAACGACCACCAGAGGCACCGAAAAATGGGCTACACATAATGCAAAACCAGTCTGAATGACAGAGACCAGTCACACTCCAATTGGTCCAGGAGTGTTGCTCCGAAGTACTGCCTCGTGCGTTTCATTCCTCCTTGTTGTGGCGGGATAGCCATTGCACAGAAAAAGAAGCAATACCAAAATGCCACCTATTATAGCCAAAGTTATTGACAGGAGATTGAGGTGTTCTCTAACAGCATCTAGTGAGAAACTCTTCAACCATTGCTGGCATAGATTCCCTACACTGTATGTTGTCACTTTACCCGCATGTTCGATGATACACAGTGAGGGTCCGGCCTACTAGTTCTAAAACCCCCTGTGGAGTTTATAAAACGTTTGTGACACCCATCGGTATCTATTGGCCACAATAACCACCTGCAAGGAAGTGACAATGAAGCATCAAATGTGCCATTCTGAACCCATTCATCGAGCTGATCTTCATTTGCATTTATATATTTTTGCCATTTATGAAATTTTATAGGTCCAGGAGTACTGGGCGCATTCAATTCCTTAATTTTTTCTAAGCCTTAACAACTTGTTTGTTGTACAGTTTAATTTAAAAATATAGGGGGTGATTCTAACCCTGGCGGTCGGTGATAAAGCGGCGGCCAACCCGCCAACAGGCTGGCGGTCCAAAAAATGGAATTCTGACCCTGGCGGGAACCGCCAACACAGCCCGCCACATTAACACTCCGCCCGCCACGGCGGTACAGACAAACAGCGCGGCGGTCACCGCCAACAGACAGGCGGCAGACAATGTACCGCCCACAGTATCATAACTCACCAATCCGCCACCTTTTCCGGGGCGGGAGCCCGCCGATAAAAACACGGCGGAAACAGACTACGAACGGGAAAACGCTCACCTCTACGCACTCCACGAGGAAGGAGGACAGCATGGAACCCGAATTAAACATCCTACCTGCTCTCGTCTACCTGCTCATCTACCACGAGTACGAACGCCGGAGCAGATGACAATGGTGAGTACTGCACCTACGGCACACGGGAGGGGGGAGGAGGAAAGCTTACGGCACACACATATGCGACCCCCACCCCCCCAAACTAAGTACACACCAATGCAGAGCAACAAGTCACAGTGACACCACCCAAACCCCCCTGAAAAATGCAAAGACATAATTAAATTGTGAATAAAAATTTATGTACAAAATAGGCTCTGAAAAGTAATGGTCAACTAGCCAAAAAATCAATATCAAAATAATTCTATATACAGTGCAATGGATAACCGAGGCAATTAGTCCTGCACATCAAAAGAAAATCGAAGTGTCCGTGGGCCAAAGTATAACAACACAAGGGCAAAGCCCACACAGGAGACCTGAGTCCTCTGGAGAGAACACTGCAGGGGCATCTGATGAAAAAACTACAGGCACCTCAGGGGGAAGGGAAGTGGGGGCACCACAGCCACATGAGTCCACGACGCCAGATCCACGAAGGGGCCACCATGCCTACTGTGCCATCCTGGGGAGTGCAAAGCCACAGTCTCTCAAGTCTCTACAGTAGGTGGGTTGCCCACTGTTCCATCCTGGGGAGTGCAAAGCCACAGTCTCTCAAGTCTCTACAGTAGGTGGGTTGCCCACTGTTCCATCCTGGGGAGTGCAAAGCCACAGTCTTTCAAGTCTCACAAGTGGGTGGGTTGCCCACTGTGCCATCCTGGGGAGTGAAAAGCCACAGTCCACCAGGTGGATTACAGTCTCCACTGGTCAAGGAGGAGGCATGGTGGGCACAGTGAACCGTTAACAGTGCATGCAGGAAGGGCCCAGCGGAGCGGTGCTTGAGACGGCGGTGCCCAGCGGAGCGGTGCTTGACAGGAAGGGCCCAGCGGAGCAGTGCTTGACAGGAAGGGCCCAGCAGAGCGGTGCTTGAGACGGCGGTGCCCAGCGGAGCGGTGCTTGACAGGAAGGGCCAAGCGGAGCGGTGCATGAGACGGCGGGGCCCAGCGGAGCGTTGCTTGAGACGGCGGGGCCCAGCGGAGCGGTGCTTGACAGGAAGGGCCCAGCAGAGCGTTGCTTGAGACGGCGGGGCCCAGCGGAGCGGTGCTTGACAGGAAGGGCCCAGCGGAGCGGTGCATGAGACGGCGGGGCCCAGCGGAGCGGTGCTTGACAGGAAGGGCCCAGCGGAGCAGTGTTTGAGACGCCGGGGCCCAGCGGAGCGGTGCTTGACAGGAAGGGCCTAGCGGAGGGGTGTTTGAGACGGCGGGGCCCTGTTCAGCGGTGCTCTTCTGCACGGCGGGGCCCTGTTCAGGGGTGCTCTTCTGCACGGCGGGGACCTGTTCAGCGGTGCTCTTCTGCACGGCGGGGCCCTGTTCAGCGGTGCTCTTCTGCACGGCGGGGCCCTCTTCAGCGGTGCTCTTCTGCACGGCGGGGCCCTCTTCAGCGGTGCTCTTCTGCACGGCGGGGCCCTGTTCAGCGGTGCTCTTCTGCACGGCGGGGCCCTGTTCAGCGGTGCTCTTCTGCACGGCGGGGCCCTCTTCAGCGGTGCTCTTCTGCACGGCGGGGCCCTGTTCAGCGGTGCTCTTCTGCACGGCGGGGCCCTGTTCAGCGGTGCTCTTCTGCACGGCGGGGCCCTCTTCAGCGGTGCTCTTCTGCACGGCGGGGCCCTCTTCAGCGGTGCTCTTCTGCACGGCGGGGCCCTGTTCAGCGGTGCTCTTCTGCACGGCGGGGCCCTCTTCAGCGGTGCTCTTCTGCACGGCGGGGCCCTGTTCAACGGTGCTCTTCTGCACGGCGGGGCCCTGTTCAGCGGTGCTCGTCCAGTAAGTCAAGGGAGCCAGACCAGGCCTGGACTCCCTGCTCAGTCGCCCTCCGACCGTGCTGTTGCTGGACCCTTCGGTGACGGAGTCCTGGGCCCTTTGGTGTCCTCCCTAACACCCGGGATGGGGCTTGTGGGCCCCTCCTGCTCCGCGCTCCTGCTGGCTGACTTCTCCGCCCTGCTGCCCTTTCGCTCCTTAGATGGGGCTCTCGGGCCCTTGCCTCCCCTAGATGTTGTGGCTGGTGAAGTGGGCGAACTTTGCTCCTTGGGGGCAGCCGTGTCAGTCCTCTCACGGCGGCCCTTTAGTTTCCTGGTCCTCTTGCCTGGGGGGGGGGCTGGCTGTCCCCTTGCTGCTGATTGAAGTGTCACTGCTGGCAAAGGGTGGACTCCAGAACCCATGCACCACAGTGACACTCGAAGCTGGGCTGGTGGTGGCTGAGGTGCTCTTGGGACTCTTTGCAGATGGAGGGGGTGGGTCAGTGGAGGGAAAGAGGTTAAGATTAGCGAGGAAAAGTTTTTTAGGACCAAGGTAAAGGGTAGGAGAAGTGGTGATGGGAGTGGAGGAAGAGGATGTGGTTGTAGGAGAGTCAGGTGTGCTGTCTTTGGGTGCAGGTGCTTGTGCTGGAGGCTGTCGTGAGGTGGATGGCTGTTGGGTGGGTGTCTGCCTGCGTTTGTGTGTCTTGGAAGAGGGGGTGACAGACACAGTGGGAGAGGACACAGGGGATGTGTAAATGGTAGTGGGGGTGGTGACTGCACGTGTGCGGACTGTACTGGAGGGTGTGCTGGTGATGGAAGCACTGGCTGATGGTGGTGTGTATGCAGGTGTGAGTGTAGACGTCACAGGGAGGGAGGAGGGAGACGAGGAGGAGGGGGACACAGAGGTGGTAGTGACTGTTGGAATGTCTGCATCTGGGTGTTGCTTGCGTGAATGCTTGTGGGTTCTGTGGTGCTTGTGTCTGGATGAGCTGCTCTTGGGTGTTGAGGTGTGTGCAGGCTGGTCTGATGGTGTGGATGGGATAGGCTGAGGAACAGGAGACAGAGACAGGGTGGAGGCAGTCAGAAGAGGGAGGCTGGAAACAGGGACAATGGCTGCCGTCAGTGCTGAGGCCAGAGCATTGAACGATCGTTGATGGGCAGCCTGACCCGAATGAATGCCCTCCAGGTAGGCATTGCTCCGATGCACCTCCCTTTCTACCCCCTGGATGGCATTCAAAAGGGTAGTCTGCCCAACAATGATGGTCTGAAGGAGGTCAATGACCTCCTCACTGAGGGCAGCAGGGGTAATAGGGGCAGGGGCTGAGGTGCCTGGGGCGAAGGAGACGCCCGCCTTCCTGGGCGAGCGGGCACGGAGCGTAGGCTGAGGGGCTGCTGGGAGGGCGGGGCTGGTGCGCTGGGTGGCGGCTGTACCTGTAGAGGCGGGGGGCCCGGATGTTGCCGCCACCGCTAGGGAGCTCCCATCGGAGGACGTGTCGGTGTCGCTGGTGTCACCACCGGTCCCCGTTGTGGTGCTCCCCTCGGCCTCCGGATCACTGGTGCCCTCGGTGTCTGTTCCTGGGCCCAGCAGGGCCTTGTGACTTGCAGCTCTCTCGTGCTCCGATGCCAATTCTCCTCCGCCTGATGATGCTAATGCACACATGCACAAGAAGATGAAGAAGAAGGGTGGGGGGAGAAAAACGAAGACCAGGTTGAGTGCATGCAATGTCAACACCGTTGGCGGAGAGGACAGACACAGGAGCCTCATGCACTAAGCCGCGCATTCGGGGTACACTACTCAGTACTTCTGACTAGGACAACAGGTCTAGAGACGACAAAGGCGCACATGTGTGATGCTGGACCATCGATAGCTGTACTTGTCACCCTACAGAGGTGGGGGCCGGGAGCACAGGGCCATGCCTAAAGGAGAGGACTACACTACAGAAATGCCCTGGCCTAATGTCACCCACAACCCTCCTCCCCCACCCAGACGCCTCCACTGCGCAGAGAGATAGCAGAATGTGCTGATACTCACCCCCTTGTGTCTGCTGTGATGTCCTCAAGCGCCCATCCAAATCAGGGTAGGCCACCGCCAGGATCCGGGACATCAGGGGGGTCAGGGTACGACTGGCACCCCTCCTAGGTTGGGAGGCCATCCCCAGCAGTGACTCGGCGGTCTTCCTGGTCCCGCGGCGGATGTCCTCCCACCTCTTGCGGCAGGGCCCGGACTTCCTTGGCGATGGCACGCCAAATGTCCACTTTCTGATGGGCGCTGACCTATTTGACATGTACAGGGTGGGAAGGAAAAATTCATCAATTTTCTGCATGTTAGATGCGATTGGCCCCCCCTCCCAACCTTGCCATATGGCACATGCTCTCATCTGTTGTGCGTTGCACTCCTCATTCGCCCCCACCCCACCAACTTACATCCACCCCACTCCACACAGGCATAGCCCATTCAATGTGCACCCAGTGTACTTACCTGTTGGTCTGGAGGACCGTAGAGTAACGCATACTGGGGGAGGACCCCATCCACAAGTTTCTCCAACTCCTCAGACGTGAAGGCAGGGGCCCTTTCCCCAGTCGCAGCAGCCATTGTCACTTCCAGACCGAGGTCACAGCAGCACTTGCAGTATAGGTCCTCTCCTGTGGATGATCAGGTCTCGAGTGATTAAGCAGATAGAAAATGGCGGTCACGCCCGCGGCGGTGCGTACCACTGCGGTGCGTACCGCGACCGCCGGCGCACCTCGTCATTGGCTCCTGAAACCCATAGGCTTCAATGTTAGCCAATGCGGCTTCGTATAGCGGTCTTCGACCGCCTACCGCCACAGTGTGCCACGCCAGCGCATTGACCTCACATCCCATTGTCCCACTTCACAGGTCAGGCAGCCGCCATTTCAAGGGCCCACATGGCATAATTTGTACTGCGTCACACAGGGCTAGGCCTTGCATTGCCACACATACATGCCTTTCAATACATAGATAATCGTGTGCTCGGCATGCTGTGGTGAACGTACCTGTGATTTGCTTGACTCTGTGCTCCATGTTGTCCTTCCTAGGCACCGTCCGCTGGGACTTGCGAGGAGAAGGATGAATCCTCGCATGTACCGACCGCTGGTGGACCTGTCGACAATGGAAGAATGCCATATCATACTACGATACCGACTTGACCGAGCCACTATACATGAACTGTGTGCCCAGCTGGAGCCAGCCCTGATGTCCCCCATCCGCCAACCCACAGGAATTCCCCCTCTAGTGCAGGTTCTGTCAGTCCTCCATTTTTTGGCAAGTGGCTCATTCCAGACAACAGTGGCCATGTCATCTGGAATGTCTCAGCCTATGTTTTCAAGAATTTTGTCTAGAGTGTTGTCTGTCCTGACGAAACACATGCGGAGCTACATTGTATTCCCTGAGGAGGTTGATTTGGCCACTGTGAAGGGTGATTTTTATGCCCTTGGACATATCCCCAACATAATTGGTGCCATTGATGGGACCCATGTGGCTTTAGTACCCCCAAAAGACGATGAGCAGGTGTACAGAAACAGGAAAAGTTACCATTATATGAACTTCCAGGTGGTCTGTTTGGCTGACCAGTACATCTCCCATGTGAATGCCAAGTTCCCTGGGTCAGTGCATGACGCGTATGTGATGCGTAATAGCAGCATCCCTTATGTGATGGAACAGCTACAGAGACAACGTGTGTGGCTAATTGGTGACTCTGGTTACCCCAACCTGCCTTGGCTATTGACCCCAGTGAGGAATCCCCGGACCAGGGCAGAGAAACGGTACAATGAGGCCCATGGGCGAACTAGGAGGATCATAGAAAGAACCTTTGGCCTCCTGAAGGCCAGGTTTAGGTGCCTGCATATGACAGGGGGATCCCTGATGTACTCACCAAAGAAGGTGTGCCAGATCATCGTGGCCTGCTGTATGCTTCACAATCTGGCATTGCGATGTCAGGTGCCTTTCCTGCAGGAGGATGGTCCAGATGGTGGTGTTGAAGCAGCTGTGGAGCCTGCGGAGAGTGAAGAGGAGGAAGACGAAGAGGACGACCCAGACAACAGGGACAGAGTTATCCAACAGTATTTTCAGTAGCACACAGGTAAGAATCACCCACGCCATTTAACATTTACTGAAAGCCCCCTGCATCTTTACTTTGTGTATTTCCCCCCAGTTCTTTTAAACTGATGTTTGATTTTCCCTTCCCTTTTCAGTGCTGTATGACCCACTGCGTGACTTCTGCTTGGTTAGCCCATGGACTAATACTTATTGACATCGGTATGTTGTCATCACAAAAATAACAGAACATTATTGATCAGTAATGTGTTATACATTTGTAAATAATACAGGCTGACTCCTGAATGATTTCAGTGCAATGAGTGATTTATTTTTAGTGCTAGATATTGGTACATGATATTAAAACGGTGATGGGTGAGGGTGGAGTTATGTCCATGGCAGAGCCCAGTTCTCAGTTTCACAGGTGCATTTTCCATATGCCTGTGGAAGGATGGAGCAGGGGCAGTTCAAGGTTGGACAGGGTGACACTGTGGGACAGTGGGATGACATCAGGGGGTATCTTATGCTGGCGGGGTCTTGGCATCCTACTCTGTCTTCCTGTGAGATCTCAGGTTCCTCTTGCGGGGTGGTTGTTCTTCAGCAGGAGGTGGGGTTCTGGTGGGCCGTCGTTCTGTGGGGGCCTCCTGACCACTAGCGCCGGCGGAGGTGGTAGGCTGTTCCTGGCTAGTGACAGGGGCCCTTTGTGGTGCCACATGGTCCCGCAATGTGGTTTCTATCCGGTTGAGGGCCTGGACTATGGTCCCCATAGCGGTAGCGATGTTCCTGAGTTCATTGCTGAACCCCATGTACCGTTCCTCCTGCTGTGCCTGGATCTCGGTGAACCTGGCCAGTACCGTCGCCATCGTCTCCTGGGAGTGATGGTATGCTCCCATGATGGTGGTGAGGGCCTCTTGGAGAGTCGGTTCCCTGGGCCTGTCCTCCCCCCCCTGTCGCACAGCAGCCCTCCCAGTTGCCCTGTTTCCCCGGGCCTCTGTCCCCTGGACGGTGTGCCCACTACCACTGCCCCCAGGTCCCTGTTGTTGTTGGGGTGTTGGGTCAGCCTGGGTGCCCTGTAGTGGCGGACACACCGCTGATTGACGCGTCCGCGAGACAGAGGCATGGGCCCGCTGGGTGGGAGCTGTGCTGGTGTTCCCAGAGGGGGTTGGTTCTGCTGTGGCCTGTGTCTGTGTGTGGGGAACCGACTGTCCAAAGGTCCCCGATGGTCCGGGCTGGTCATCAGGTTCTAGGTCGACAGAGCTGCTGTCCTCGCTGGGGGCCTGTTCTGGGGGTGGGATGGACAAATCTGGACCCTCCATGGCGGTGTGTTGGCGTTCGGGCCCTGCAGGGGTAAAGGAGTATGGTTATTGTTTCTGTGTGTGCCATGGCGTGCATTTTGAGTGCCCTTGTCCCCCAGTGCTGGCATTCCCTTGTGGGAGGTGTTGTGAGGGTGGTGGGGGGGGGGTGTATGGTTATGTGCAATGGTCATGCTTTGGTGGTGGCTGTCTATGGTTTGTGTTTGCATTCAGGGGTTGGTGTTGTTTAGGGTGGGTTGTGCTGGTGAGACATTGGCAGGGAGGTTGTGTGCTGGGGGTTGAGATTGGGGGTGAGGGGGGGGTTGGCATGCTGGTGGTTGGGGGGGGTGAAGTAGTTGAGATTCGACTTACCAGAGTCCATTCCTCCGTGTACTCCAGCGAGGCCATCAGGATGCAGGATGTTTACTACCTCTTGCTCCCATGCTGTGAATTTGGGGTGGAGTGGGTGGGGATCCGCCGCCAGTCTTCTGCACAGCGATGTTGTGTCGCAACACCATCGAGCGCACCTTCCCCCGTAGGTCGTTCCATCGCTTTCTGATATCTTCCCGATTTCTGGGATGCTGTCCCACAGCGTTGACCCTGTCTACGATCCTTTGCCATAGCTCAGCCTTCCTTGCTATAGTGGTGTGCTGCCCCTGTGTGCCGAAGAGCTGGGGCTCAACCCTTATAATTTCCTCCACCATGACCCTGAGTTCTTGGTCCGAGAACCTGGGGTGTCTTTGGGGTGCCATGGGGTGGTGTGGATGAGGTGTGGGGTGGTGTTTGTGGTGATGTGCGTGGTGATATGTGGTGATGTGTGCGTAAATATGGTGTGGGTGATGAAGTTGGGTTCCTGTGTGTGTTGGGGTTTTCGTTTGCTGTGCTCGCTCTCTCTATCTCTATCTCCTTCTCTCCGATTTCCAACTAGTGGGGGTTTGTGGGTGATGTGGGTGTGTGTTTTATAGTTGATTGGATGTGTGGGAGTGTTGTTTGTATGTGTGTCAGGTGTGTGTATTTCAAATTGTCCAATGTGGCTGTGTTTTGGAGCTGGGTGTGTATTTTGACCGCGGCGGTGTGTACCGCCAATGGAATACCGCGGTTGAAAGACCGCCGCGTGGATTCGTGGGTCAGAATGGCATGGGCGTGTTTGTGTTGGCGTGATGGTGGAGGTTTGGTCATCTCCAGTTTTCCGTGGCCCGCTGATGAGGCGGCCTTCCTTGGATGTCAGATTTTTGGCGGTTTCACAGTTGGTGGTCAGAATGACCGTGGCGGTTTACCGCGGCCGCGGCGGTAGAATGGCGGACTTCTGACCGGCGGTAAGGGCCTTTTACCGCCGAGGTCAGAATGACCCCCATAATTTCAACAGTTATCAGGCATTGTCTAAATAAAGCTTCCTTCCCCGTCAATTTGCCAATTTCTAGTTCCCCACACACTTTTTAAGTCAATCGACTTCATCCAATATTCATAGCTTTCTATAGCCAACCAGGAAACAAAGGAATCTGAATAAATTAATTTAGTGTCTGTCAATAATATATGTACATTTTCCATTGATGGCAATTTAAAATAATACGACTCAGCATTTTTAATATTGTGCCCAGAAAAATATGCAAACTTTTCCAAATATGTTTTAGAACTCCCCTGTGGTGGGGTCGGACAATGCTCCCATAGTGTGTAATTAAAATTAGTCTTTAGGGTACTTGCTCTATGAATGAAATGGTGCCCATAATAATTATAGCAAAACATAGCACCATAATTTTCTTTAGATTGATAAACAACTTCACTTTCAAATACAGTATAATACTGTAATTCAGTCATCATAGTATCAACTGTTTTCACATCGCAGTCATCAGAAACAACTCCGGGTATTATTACATAGTTCATTGAGAGTTTAAACACATGGTATTTGAACGACCTCCGTCGGGCCGTATATATAAAATGTTACTTTATAACAAACAATCCCATCAGGAATTGGTATAGCGGAAATGTTCACAAAAGATAAGTCTCTGCAGACTTTGTGAGAAGAAAAATTGGGTTTTAGGACCTCATCCACCAGTTCCACTATTGATCTTTCAGGAAGAAAATGACCATATATTAATAGAAAGAATGTTATGACAAAACCAATCCAAAGGAGGAAAGCTGATATAGTCAAAGAAAGCCACAGATAGTTCCATGGGAAAATAAAGTAATTTGTTTTAAGCCAGTTCATCAGTTTATGTGTTTTTGACAGTTCAGATGTGGAAGAGGCGAATGAGTCTGAAAAGATGTCATTGACGTCGGCAAAGTATCCAGAAGCAGTTTGTACAAAAGCTAGAGCTGTGTCTGTAGGTGGAGAACTGGTGGGGGTTTCACGCAGTGGTTCAAAATAAATGACGCCATCCGTCTGTTTTGAAGTTGTGTCAAATCGATCAGTTATTTCTGTATTGTTTGTTGAAACAGATGTCAGTGGAACTAATTCAAGATCATTTTCCACCCTCCCCAAGCTCAGAAAGGTGTCAGTGTTGCTACTCACAACTTGTAGAGGGACTTCTTGACCAGTAGTTAAAGGGATTCAGGAACTACTGGCTGTTCCTCTTGGTCTGATGTGCAGGATTGGCCACATGGTGTAACTTGACATTGTCGATAGATACAAAGTGGTTTTCTTTAGCACCAGCTAACGGTGGTAGAATGATAGTTCTGGTACCATGTATTCCCAGGACTGGGACCAGTGCACAATAAGAAGGACCAAACTCCTTTTTCACAGCAACCTTTTCTCGTACTAGATCCCCTACTCTAGGAATCCAGCCGGTAGGTGTTACTGGTACATCCCTAATTCCTGTGGAGGCAGCACTGGCAGAAGCTTTATAGTCACAGGACTGTTGTAATTCTTGTAAGACAGTGACACGTTCATTTATGTCAAAGGGTGTTTCTGCCGCCTCCACGCCAGGACCATCAAGATCTGGAACATACCTTTGAGTTCCGGATAGGTACTTATATGAAGTACCACCCCCCAGGGACCATCTAGGCAGATTGTTAAGTGCTCTCTTGTCTCCACACACTGGTTAAGCCAACTACGACCCAAAGCTAAGCCTGTTAAGGAGTACTTTAAATCACGGTTCCATTGCTCCATGATACTATTTCCCTCGGGATGAAAAGGAGACGGGTAATGGAGTTGAATCCCTAACAAAACCATGGCATCCTTGAATGCCCTTGAGGTGAAATCAGGGCCCTGGTCCGATGGGAAAGCCACAACTGCATATGTACAGATAAAGACTTGCAAATCTTTTATAACAGTCTGAGCGTCAGCTGAGCATTTTGGCCACACCCATAGAAATCTGGAGCAAGAGTAAACAGCGACTAAAATATTTGTATGCACTGTCCGGTGTTAGGGGACCACAATGGCCCAATTACACACATTGCAATGGTTTGTTGGATATTAGGAGGGGTGTCAGCGGTGGGCTTTTGACGGTGAAAACCTTAATTTGTTGGCAGATGTCACAAAAAATGACTTACTGCTTGGCCTGTTTGTATAGACCAGGCCACCAATAATGTGCTTGCAACAAGGATATTGTAGCCCCCACAGGAGCTTGGGCAGATGCTACCCCCTCATGCGCTGCTTTAATCAACTCTGATCTTATGTCTTTATTGGGAATTACCCTAACCCCCACGCCTGGTATTTTTACTTCGGCGTATAGGCAGCCTCCTATTCGGTAGGAATATTTGGCAGGAAATGCTTTTGGATAGGGCATACCTCCAGCCATAACTTTCAAGGCAGCCCATATGTCATCGTCCGGTTTCGCTCCTGAGCAGGTTACTGCAGCAACAGTAGCCATTGCTACTGCTGATTTCGCGGCTTCATCAACCAGTGTATTTCCAGAAACGTGTATGCCAATGTGCTGGTGTCCAAGTGTATGCACAACATGGACATTTGGCAGCGTTTCCTTTAGATCTGCTACTTTCCCCCACAGAAGTCTGTGTTTAATGGTATTGCCTTTAGAATCTATTAACCCATTCTGGCGCCAGTAATGCAGGTATTCATTGAAGGACTGGACACAGTAGTACAAATCACAGACAACTAATGTTAACTGTGCATGATCCGTATGGTCTAGTGCCATCACCATATCTTTTAGCTCTGCCAGTTGAGCTGTGCAATCCCCTAGGGTTTGCGTGAATGTGTGCTGGGGACAGAATTTCTTATCTTCCATGTAGCTACTTACGACTGCGCAAGCAGCGGAGTATTGATGTTTTGTGCCTATTGCAGGTTGCGATGAGCCAGCGGTGTACATGACTCTTTGATACTGATCAATAGGCAGTGTATTTGCTGGGATTGGGTATTCTAGTTCATATTGCAAATATTCTTAAGTTTGTAATTTTGGGTCAAAAATGTAGCCTAAATCAGTGGCTGTCAAAGACGTTGCCCATGGAATCCAACGTGGATGTAATGCTTTAACGTTTGGAACGCAAGCTTTGGTAACAGCCTCAAGGGCTGGGATTGGGGAAACAGCAATAATGCGTTTGCCTTGGGCTAGTGGTCTTTTTTTAATGACGGCCATCTGAATAGCATTGAGAATTTTCTCAGTGGGAGCTAAGCTTTGTTCTGCTGCTGAGTACATATGTGATTTGTATGCTATCGGGACAGTCTCACCCTCACTGAAAGTTACATAGGTGAAACCAATGGCACCAGCAATTACTCTGATGACCAAATGTGCTTGGTTGTCCCTTGTGTGTAGGTGTGGTGCTGCAAGCATGTCTGTTTGCAAAGCTCTGAGAATGTGTGTGTTTGACTGTCCAAAATGTACTTAAAAAATCAGGACGTATTAAGTGATAGAAAGGTTTTATGCGTGATGCATAATCAGGAATGTAGGTTCTGCCAAAAGTTAGGAAACCCAATAGAGATTGGAGTTTTTTAATTGTATTTGGAGGTTGTAACTGTGCACATTTTCCCAAGAATTGTGGTGCTAAGCTCTTTTCTTCACTTGATAGCTCATATCCCGGAATCAGGAAGCTAAAGAAGGCTATTTTTTTCTTTTTGAAATTGAATTTGTAGCCAAACTCGGCAAATCCCACAACAATGCAGTCTACCTTTCTTAAATGTGGCAGCAATTCATCATACGTGAGATAGATATCATCTACATAGGACAATGCTTCAGGGTCAATGTCGTAATATTGACGACACACAAGCGGCAAACAATCCTGGACTGTTCTTGTACCCCTGGGGTAAACAACAGCATTTGTTCTGGGAGCCTAGTGCGCTGAAACCTGTTGAGTCTCTACTGTCAGGTGCTATATTTTGGCAGAAGAAATCATTGGAAATGTCCAGTGTTGTTTTGTATTTTGTGTGCACTATTTTGTTCATGAGTGCTGTGCTGTGTGAGTTTTGTGTAGCATATGTGCGTGTGTGACTGTTTAAATGTCTGTAGTTCTTGTATCTGACCATCCACCTCTCTCACTGCATTTTTCCGATGAGTCCTGAAAGGAACGAGATTGGCGTGTATCAGTATATTGATATCTGTCAGGCATTTTTATAATATCTCTATTTCTGAGGTTATATCTATTCTGTGGGGTCTCCGTGTACAGAGAGTCTCCTCTTTCTTTTTTAGCAGTTTGTTGTTTTTTATCCCAGCATTTCTTAGTACTCTCAGGAACCTGCTTGGTAGAATCTTTATTAGAGTTACCTTGAAATTGTGTTTTTTTTTGGTCTGGCCCCCAGGCTATCTCGACCAAGGCTAGAATAGGTCTCCGCGATAATCTTTGGCAGCTCGCGTTCTTGATCCTGTGGAGAAATGTCCCAGAGCTGCATGTGCACTGCTAGTGCGACCGCTTCCCCTTTAAGGATACTTAATCTTATTGAAGTTACTGTGGCAAAATTGTCCATTAGTTGCATTCCCAAACCCTGGGCTGGGGCAGCCCCGGATTCATCCTGAATTTGTTTCAATACTTCCAGTAAGTTGACAAGTGTTGGTGCACCGTGTGAGGTAGTATAGATCGTAGCAAATACCGTGCCCCATGTTTTACAGTTATCTACTGTGGGAACCATTACAAATGGCAAGCACATTGTTAATATTCTGTGTTTATCCTGAGGTCCCGTATGGGGAAATACTGATTCCAGCGCGTTTATTTTTTGAGCTAACCAAAACAGAATTTCTTCTTGTTTGGCTTGTACTTGCATTATCGAATGTACAGTTGCAGGGTTAATGCCTGGTGTTACTGCATGTGGTTGCGCTGGTGCAGTATGTGCTGGGTTTATGTTTAATGTTTGCATTACAAACTGTACTAATCGTCTATATATTTCCATCAGATCAGTGTATAAGCAGCAGACCTCAGCTACCGTTAGTTTTGCTGCAGTAGGGTGAGGTGTGTAAGTGGCCAATAAAGGCCAGGTAGGACCATCATTACTTAGGGGACCTAACCGAACGTGTAAAATTGTGTGGGGTAGGGTGCCATCAAGCCAATTCTTATGTTCTTGATAAGATAAGGGTATTTCTAAATATGCATATGCTCTGTATTGTGCATGTATATTGGCAGGTGTATAGTGATTAAATGTATTTGTGTTCCCACCAACTGCTGGGAATTTGACCCAAGAATAAAAGAGTTCTGTTCTGTAGGCTGGATGCCCCTCAACAACAAATGTGACTGGACCCCCCTGGGCCGTAAGGCCGTGTGCCAGTAAATGGGCAGTAAGGGGTGGTCTCATATTGACTGCAATTGCTGCCTGTTGTCGATTCGCCATAAAGAATGGTAAATTTATTCAGAAATAAGAACACCAAACGGGGATTATCCTTTTAATGGTTCAAGCTTGAACAACCTACAGCGTTAGGTAGGTACTCCCTATTTAGCTGAGGAGGTAATTCCTCAGTACCACGGACGTCTCCGCATATAGTACTGAGGTGTCTTTGTATGTAGTGAGACAGAGATACTCAGGAGGACCCAAAAATTAGATCCTGACCAAACGTTGGCGGCGCCATGTGGCACAGGCTCTCAATATTCTAATGAGACTACTGGATTTGAGCTGCAGAGTCGCATGCGGTGTGGGAGACTGAGTCTAACCTACTACATGTGACGCCTGTCGCCCCAATCCAGGTTTTGCTCCGGCTAACTAACAGTGCCTCATCTCTACCCAAGAGCAGGGATGATTGGGCAGCTGAGCGCATGACACAATTGACTCCTCAAGGAAATCGTGGTCACTCAGATCTCATCCGTTTCTCTCAGTTACATTAGTCTCACGTATACAAGGACAAGCAGAGGCAGTATATGTTTCAATAAGGTTTTAATGAAGCAACTGCATCTTAGACAATAAAGCATATACTGCAATAAGAAGGATGATAAAGCTTGACAGTATTAAAATTGTGACAAAGAGAGTAAATCATAGAAATAACACTAATATATTGTCACTAGAGTCAATAGACTAATTCCTACCTAGGCTATATTAGAGCACAGCATGTTAAACTCTAGTTCTGCCCTTCAGGTTCCCCTGGGAAGACATCATCCCCCATACCTGAGCAAAGGCCTGAAGTCTGCATAAGCAGCTGTAGTGAAGCGTTCAGTAATCAGCATACAGCCGTGGTCATCTGGCTGGAATCTCCCTCTAATGTGTATGGGACAGAGAAGTGTTTTTATAATAAAACAACTGATATTCTGAGTAAATGTCACTATGTAAGGATGTGTATGTTTCTATGAATACCAGAGACAACATTGTTACCAGCAACCTAACTTACTGCAGCCTTGAGAGAAGCACAAAGTGAACAAGAATGTCTTGTCTAAGAACGTAGTGCTGGCCTAAGCAAAGAACAGCTAGATAGAGAAAAATAAAACAAGACTGCAAATGTGGCTATTGTTAAAATAATAAACGAAGCTGAATAAAATATATCTAGGTAAAAATGCACAGCAGCAGGCCTGGCCTAGTGTGCACATTGATATGTAATGATTGATTTAGGGTTTTGCATGTACATGATGTTTGTGATATATCAGCAGTGTGCATGGTCCGTGTATGTTGTGAGTCGCGTAAGGTTGCAGCTGTGTTGGTATCATTTACTGCATGTCCCCCCTTCTCGGAATTTTTACCATGCAGGCAGCGCCTACCAGAACAAAGGGTTCTGGAGAACCATCACCAAGGAAGTGCAGACCCTGGGGGTCCATAGCCAACGGAGCACCCACTGTAGGAAGTGGAGGGAGGACCTAAGATGCTGGGCCCAGAAGACCGCAGAAGTCCAGCTGGGGATGGCCTCCCAATGGGGAAGGGCTGCCCGTCGGACCCTGACTCACTTAGGGGGTCATTCCGACCCTGGCGGTCTTAGACCGCCAGGGCCGGGGACCGCGGATGCACCGCCAACAGGCTGGTGGTGCATCCAGGCCAATTCTGACCGCGGCGGTAAAGCCGCGGTCAGAAAAAGGAAACCGGCGGTTTCCTGCCGGTTTTCCCCTGGCCTGAGGAATCCTACATGGCGGCGCTGCAGGCAGCGCCGCCATGGGGATTCCGACCCCCTTCCCGCCAGCCTGGTTCTGGCGGTTTTGACCGCCAGAACCTTGCTGGCGGGAACGGGTGTCGTGGGGCCCCCTAACAGGGCCCCACAAAG
The DNA here is from genome assembly GCF_031143425.1 of Pleurodeles waltl. Taxonomy (NCBI): domain Eukaryota; kingdom Metazoa; phylum Chordata; class Amphibia; order Caudata; family Salamandridae; genus Pleurodeles; species Pleurodeles waltl. Next base: position 355,305,027 of record NC_090438.1, read on the forward strand.
ATTTTCAGTGTCTGCATAGCAGACACTGAAAATCACGACGGGTGCAACTGCACCCGTCGCACCCTTTCCACTCCGCCGGCTCCATTCGGAGCCGGCATCCTCGTGGAAGGGGGTTTCCCGCTGGGCGGGCGGGCGGCCTTCTGGCGGTCGCCCGCCAGCCCAGCGGGAAACTCAGAATGACCGCCGCGGTCATTTGACCGCGGTGCGGTCATTCGGCGGCTCCCGACAGGCGTGCGGTTACCGTCGCCGGCGGGAGTCAGAATGACCCCCTTAATGTTCTGCATACTGCCGGTGGCCTACCCAGAGATGGATGGGCACTTGAGGGCAGCACAGCAACCACAAGGGGGTAAGTCTATACTTTTAGGTGACTGTTGCATGGTTGTGTACTGTGACCCTCACTGGACTTGGGATTTATGTGGTCAGATGACATTTAGGGAGAGTTCAATCCTGGTTGTCACACCAATCATGTAGGAGTGTGACACGTTAGCTATGTAGAGCCATGAAGGAACAGAAGGGATGGTACTGTGATGCACATTCAACTGTACGTATGAGTCACTCAAATGTTCTATCATGTCACTGGCTGCGTGTACTGTAGTAGTAGAAGGTGATCATATTGGCACTGTATTTGGGTAATGACAGGTATGTTTTATTAACATTGCAATTGCTTCAATAGCACCATCAATGGACCTCTATAACACATGTACTTGACACATTCATGTCAGTTAGTTTGTGTGTACAGTTCCTCTGAGCTCAGATTTGCTTCATTGTGTAATGGATGACATGTAGTTGGGTATCGAATTGGATTGAATTGTTGGATCAGTCATTTAGCCAGCTGGCAGGCATGTAGTAGTTTTCAATCAGGTGTATAGGCTGCAGGGTTGAGGTGATCGCTGATAAGTTTGTGTATCGCTTGCATAACTCAATTGTTAATAATTGCAAAATTGTCTCTTGTTTACCCGGCAGGGGCTAATTTATGTATTGTTTGTATGTGAAGTGGATGTGAGGGTTATCAACATTTCCTCCCTTTCTGTTTCTCCCACCCTCTTTCTCTCTCCACTTCTGTCTGTGTGCATTAGCATCATCTGGGAAAGAAGGAAGGGCACTGGGGAGTGGGGATACAGCAGCCCACGGGATGCAGGATGTGGGCACTAGCAAAGCCGAGAGGACCAGTGGGACGGAGGGAGAGGGGAGCACCACAGGGGAGACTGGAGCAACCACCACATCAGATTCCTCCTCCAATGGCTGCTCCCTGGTGGTGGTGGACCCATCTGTGACCACCCCAGCAACATCCTTGTCTGCCACCCCCTTACCTGCACTGCCCTCCCAGTCGCCCACCACCCAGTTGCCCGTTCCCACTCTCCCAGGAGGTTGGGCATCTCCTTCACTGCAGGCACCTCTGCCCCTGCCCCAGTCAGCCCTGCTGCCCTCAATGAGGAGGCTATTGACCTCCTGAGGTCCATCTCTGTGGGGTAGACAACCATAGTGAATGCCAACCAGGGACTGGCATCCCAAATGCAGCAGACCAATGTAGTCCTGGAAGGCATTCTTGTGCCTTGTTTGGCCTACAAATATAGTTTCAGGCTCTGGCCTCCTCGTTGATGGCAACCAGTGTCCCTTCATCTTCCGTCCCCCCTCCAGCTACCTGTTCCCAATCCACAACCCCTCTCCCTACACCTTTCCAGGGTACATCTACAGACCTGGATACACCCACTACAGCAGACAAGGTGCGCAAAGACAGACAGAAACATCACAAACGAACCCACAGGCATGAACACACACAACACACATCTGCATACACAACAACAGACACTTCCCCCACCACCTCCTCCTTTACAGTCACATCACCGCTCACACCTGGCAGCACTGCATCATCACACACTGGTCCTGCTAGCATTCCTGTCATACCCTCAATCACCACAATAGCAGACTCACAGATATCCACCCCACACACCACATTTGCATTCACCATGACTACCTTCTCTGCCACCTGCCACACATCCACCTTACTTGCACACACCAACCCAACATTCACTTACACATGTCCTATTCCCTCACTCTGCATCTCTACCCCCTCCTCCCAATGAATGCACATGCACGCACCCACTCACCAACCCAACATTTACCCACCACAGACATTCACCCATTGCACACACCAGCATCCACATATAGCACACCAGCACATCAGAAGAGCACTCCCTCTGCCTCCACTCCCAACCCGCAATCATGTGACCCCCGTGTAACTAAAAAAGTCTTCCTTGCCACCCTTGACCTCTTCCCTACTCACCTCCCACCCTGTGTTACCCTTAAACATCGTTTCCCCCTGCCCCCCCACATCCTTCCACCTCCCATTCCTCGGGTGCCCCCTCTCGTGTTTCCCCTGCTCCTCCACCCATTAAAGAATCCACCCCTCCCAGAGCCAGAGTCCCCCCTCCTAAGCCCAAACCAAGACCTGCCCCTTCCAAATCAAAGCCACCACCATCCCCACCACCCCCACACCCCTGAGGTGCCTGCCTGTCCCATTGATGCCCCTATGCAGTGGAAGCCAATTTGCTGTCAGTTGTCAATTTGGGACCATGATATCTGGACAATGTGTCCTGCATTACCAGACATTCAACTTGCCATTTGGCGCATTTTGTATATAGTTTATTGTCATATATTTTTTAAAAATACATCTGCCCACATTTCTTTGCTTGACAAATTGAGATGCTTGTCCTGTGTGCAACGGTGTGTGTGGTCTGTGTATGGGTTGTGTCTATGTTGTTTCATGCGCTGGGTAGATGGGTTGTGCCAAGTGCATGTTGTTATGTGTCTGACTGCTAGCTTGTGGGATTGTATGGGGTGTTCTGTGCGTCCGTGTGCATGGTGCTGCATCTGTGGATTTCCTTATATGTTGGTTGTACGCGACATGTCACCTGTACTTTTGTTTGGATATGTGTTTACTTTTGTTGATTGTGTATCATTGCAACTGTTGGACTTTTTTCCATTTGCAGGGTCATCTCCGATCGTTGTGCCTCCTGCCTATTTTTTCTGTACTTCTAAACGAGGGCAGGGAGATCAATGGTCTAGTGTACAGCCTCCCGGGTATAATCTTCACAAAGACAAGGTACACTGTTCCAAAAAGAAAATGACAAGGAGAAAGAGGACACAGGGTAACCCTTCTGTTAGAAGCAAAAGCCCTCACACATCCAATTGGTTGTAATGCTTCATCATTGGGCATACTCCTCATCAGACCAGCGCTGCAATGTCTGATGGGCTCCCCAGAAAGGAAGCTCTTTGCCGGAGCTCTTTTTCCCAATGTCTCTGTGCCGTGGAGGGAGGTATAATGGACAATGCTGACCTACAAGCACAATAAGGATAGGAGAGCAAAGAAAGAATAAAATTGGCTCAAAACCTAGCACTTCATCATAAATTTTTTTGATCAGCAAAGGGTTTAGGCCAAGGATAAAAAAACAAGAGGAGAGTGAAAGTAGAGATAATGCTCATACACTCTCTCAACTAGGTTTCAAGTCAATTTTATTCCTTATTTGCTCTCCTATCCCTATTTTGCTTGAAGGTCGGCATTGTCCGTTATACCTCCCTCCACGGCGCAGAGACATTGGGAAAAAGATCTCTGGCAAAGATCCCCCTTTATGGGGAGCATGTCAGACATTGCAGCGCTAGTCTGACGAGGAGCATGCCCAATGATGAAGCATGACATCCAATTGGATGCGTGATGGCTTTTGCTTCTAACAGAAGGGTTACCCTGCGTCCTATTTTTTCTGACATGTTGTTGTTGGCTTTTCAACTCTGAGCACTTTACCACTGCTAACCAGTGCTAAAGTGCATATGCTCTCTGTGTATATAGTATTGTTGATTGGTTTATCCATGAGTGGCATATTTGATTTACTAGTAAGCCCCTAGTAAAGTGCACTAGAGGTGCCCAGGGCCTGTAAATCAAATGCTACTAGTGGGCCTGCAGCACTGATTGTGCCACCCACATTAGTAGCCCTGTAAACATGGCTTAGACCTGCCACTGCAGTGTCTGTGTGTGCAGATTTTAACTGCCAATTCGACTTGGCAATGTGTTTTATATATCTTGACAGTGAAATACTGCCAAATTCGACTTTCATCGCTGCAAGGCCTATCTCTCTCATAGATTAACATGGGGCCTATCTTTAAAAATTATTAAAGCGTAGATTCCCTTTGGGAGCAGATAGACATTTGGAGTTTGGGGTCTCTGAGCTCACAATTTAAAAATACATCTATTAGTAAAGTTGATTTTGAGATTGTGTGTTTGATTTTTAGCAAGTGGGCATTTTCTTACTTAAACCATTCTGTGACTCTGCCTGTTTGTGGATTCCCTGTCTGGGTCAGTTTGACAGTTGGGCTGTTTGCACCTCTCTCTAGACAGTGACACAAAGGGAGCTGGGGTGTAGCCTGCATATCCTGATGAGCCATCTGTGCTAGGAGGGAGGGGAAGAGTGGTCACTAACACCTGAAAGGGCTATGCTGGCCCTCACACAATGCAGTCTCCAACCCCCTGGTGTGTGTCTGGGGCCTGGCCTGGACAAGGCAGGATTTCACAAACAAGAGAGACTTTCCGTTGAAGTAAGCCTACTTCAAAGGCCAAAATGGCTATAAGAAGGGCATCCAAACCCCTGAAAATCAGATCACTTCTGGACATCAAGAGGAACCTCTGTCTGGAGAAGAGCTGAAGAGCTGAGGAGAAGGGCTGCCCTGCTTGTGACTGTGCTTTGTGGAGCTACCATGCAGTTGCTGCTTCTGCCTGTCCAAGAGGACAAAGACTGGACTTTGTTGTGCTTTCCTGCTTGTGAAGAAATCTTCAAGGGCTTTTCCTGAGCTTGCTTCTTGTTGTTGAAATCTCAGGGCCATCAAAGACTTCTTCTGCCAGCACCTTGACTCTCTGCTGAGACTCCTGCCCTGCCAAGTGGTGCCCTATCCAGTTCCTGGGGCCTTGGAAGGTGAAGCTGGCAGACCAAGACTGAAAGTCCCTGCACAGACTGCCGTGCAGGACAAATATTGATGCACCTTCCAAGATGTGGCTGAAAAACGACGCGCTGCAGGCTTTGCAGCAGAAATCGATGCTCCACCTTCATCGCGGCTGAAAGATCGACACCCAGCTCGAGAAACAACGTGCAACACCCGCTGACGGAGGCTGACAACGTCGCAACCCAGATTGTGCGGTTTTGCTGATACTGTGCGGCAGGATTTTTGATGCAAACCTTTGTTGAGTGCAGAAAAACAGCGCAACGCTTGCCTGGACCCGAGTGATGCCCGGATCGACGCATGGCTAACCTTTTTTAAAGCACATGAGCCTGTGCGTGTTATTTTGACACTACACAGGTACTTTTCAATGCTAACAGTGTTTTTACTGGTTACTAAAGGATTTAAGACTCTTTTGCTTTTAAAATTAATAATTTGACTTGCATATGTTGGATTTTTGTCGTTTTGGTTTAGTTGTGTTTAGGTAAATATTACCTATTTTTCTAGACCTGTGTTGCGTCATTTTGTAGTGTTTTCACTGAGTTACTTTCTGTTGGTAAACATAGATTCTGAAGTTAAGCCTGCCTGCTTGTGCCAAGCTACCAAGAGGGTGAGCGGGGGTTAACTGAGGGTGATTCTCCCTTACCCTGTTTAGAGTGAGGGTCCTTCCTTGAACAGGGGATAACCTGACTGCCAACCAAATACCCCATTTCTAACATTGGTTGCAGCAATGGGATTGGACTTGTATTTGTACTTGACATACAGTGATTAAGGTGGTAATTACAACTCTGGCGGACGGTGTTAAAACGGCGGTAAAAAAATTGGAATTATGACCGTGGCGGAAACCGCCAACAAAGACAGCCACTTTAACACTCCGACCGCCACGGCGGTATAAACAAACAGATTGGCGGTCACCGCCAACAGACAGGCGGAAGACAATGTACCGCCCACAGTATCACAACCTACCAATCCGCCACCTTTTCCGGGGCGGATTCACCGCAGATAAAAACACGGCGGAAACAGCCATTTCAAAGGGAAAACGCTCACCTCTACACACTCCACAAGGAAGGAGGGCACCATGGAGCCGGAACTCCATATTCTGCCAGCGCTAGTCTTCCTGCTCCTCTACGAGGATCATCAACGCCGGCGGCGAAGACCACGGTGAGTACTGCACCTACGACATAGGAGAGGGGGGAGGCAAAAACACAGGGACACACACAACCAACATCCTAACCCCCACCCCGACCCTCACCCACTACAACACACACACCAATGCATATCTATACATTACAGTAACACCCCCGAACCCCCCCGGAAGAATGCAAAGACAAAAGGAAATGAGTGGAACCATTGTAATATATCAAAATACAGTAAGCAAATATATACATATATATATATATATATATACATAATAAACAAAATATACACCACGATTAGTAGTGCAGGTATTGCACCATACATAGTCCGTGGACCACTGGGCATAAAATGCATGGGCGAGGCCCACACAAGATACCCGATCCAAACGGAGAGAACACTGCAGGGGCATCAGACAGAAATACAACAGGCACCTCAGGGGGAAGGGAAGGGGGGGCACCTCAGCCGGATGAGTGCACCACGCCAGATCCACGAGGGGGCTCCATGCCCATTGATGTATCCTGGGGAGTGCAAAGCCACAGTCTCTCAAGTCTCTACAGTGGGTGGGTTGCCCACTGTTCAATCCTGGGGAGTGCAAAGCCACAGTCTCTCAAGTCTCTACAGTGGGTGGGTTGCCCACTGTTCAATCCTGGGGAGTGCAAAGCCACAGTCTCTCAAGTCTATACAGTGGATGGGTTGCCCACTGTTCAATCCCGGGGAGTGCAAATCCACAGTCTCTCAAGTCTCTACAGTGGGTGGGTTGCCCACTGTTCAATCCTGGGGAGTGCAAAGCCACAGTCTCTCAAGTCTCTACAGTGGGTGGGTTGCCCACTGTTCAATCCTGGGGAGTGCAAAGCCACAGTCTCTCAAGTGGATGCTGTTCTCCACTTGTTCTGGAGGGGGACTGGTGCCCAGAGTGCTTCATCCTGCCAAGGACAGACCGAGTGGATGCTGTTCTCCACTGGTTCTGGAGGGGGACTGGTGCCCAGAGTGCTTCATCCATCCTGCCAAGGACAGACGGAGTGGATGCTGTTCTCCACTGGTTCTGGATGGGGACTGGTGCCCAGAGTGCTTCATCCTGCCAAGGACAGATGGAGTGGATGCTGTCCTCCACTGGTTCTGGAGGGGGACTGGTGCCCAGAGTGCAGCACACACCCCGCAAATGGGCTTGCAGTGCTTTCCATGGCGGTCTTTGCCCTGTTCAGCGGTCCTTGGCCTGTTCAGCGGTGCTTGAGTTGCCAGTGTCAGACCTGTTCAGCGGTGCTTTCCATGGCGGTCTTTGCCCTGTTCAGCGGTCCTTGGCCTGTTCAGCGGTGCTTGAGTTGCCAGTGTCAGACCTGTTCAGCGGTGCTTTCCATGGCGGGCTTTGCCCTGTTCAGCGGTCCTTGCCAAGGCGGTCCTTCATTGCCCAGCAGGGCTGTGGCTGGTGGTCCTTCATGGGTCAGCTGGGCTGTGGCTTGCGGGGCCCTCCTGGCCAGCTGGGCTGTGGCTGGCGGTGGCCTCCTGGGCAGTGACTCTGGCAGGGGCCTCCTGGGCAGTGACTCTGGTGGTGGCCTCCTGGCCAGTGACTCTGGGGCTGGCGGTGGCCTCCTGGGCAGTGACGATGAGGCTGGCGGTGGCCTCCTGGCCAGTGACTCTGGGGCTGGCGGTGGCCTCCTGGCCAGTGACTCTGGGGCTGGCGGTGGCCTCCTGGGCAGTGACGATGGGGCTGGCGGTGGCCTCCTGGGCAGTGACGATGGGGCTGGCGGAGGCCCCCTGGGCAGGGGGGATGATGGCTGTCTTCTCCGCTGTGCTGCTCCTCCCAGACTTTGGAGATTTCTTCTGCCCCTTCCCCACCTTGGGAGGAGTCACAGCTGAGTCGACACTCCCTCCGGGACCCCTGTGAGCGGCTTTGCTGGATGGAGTCTTCCCCCTCTCCCACCGGGCACTGTCCAACTTCTGGTGCTTCACAGGGGGGGGGACTGGCTGTGCTTTGGCTCCGTGCCACACTGGCTGACCTGGTGGCCGGTGCACTCCACATACCTGTAACAACAGGCACCACTGGTCCCGGAGATTTTTTGGCTGAGGTGCTATTACGGGACCTATGAGTTGGACGGCGGGAGGGGGAAATAGGTCAAGGGTGGACAGGAAAGGTTTTTTGGAGACACTGGGACGGGTAGCTGGAGGGGGTTTGGGAGTGGAGGAAGAGGTGGAAGAGGTGGTGGTTGTAGGAGGTGTAACTTTTGTGGATTAGGGTGCAGGTGCATGGGCTGGAGGCTGTCATGAGGTGGATGGCTGTTGGGTGGGTGTGTGCCTGCGTTTGTGTATCTTCGGAGGGGGCGTCACAGACACACTGGGAGAGGACACAGGGGACGTAGAAATGGTAGTGGGGTGGTGACTGCACGTGAGCGAGGTGTGGTGGTGGGTGTGCTGGTGCGGGACGTAGTGGCTGTAGTGGTAGTGCATGCAGGTGTGAGTGTAGATGAGACTGGGAAGGAGGAGGGAGACGAGGAGGAGGGGGACACAGTGGAGGCAGTGGATGTTGGTGTGTCTGTATGTGTGTGATGCTTGCGTGAGTGCCTGTGGGATGTGTGGTGCTTATGTTTGCCTGAGCTTCCCTTGTGTGGTGAGGTGTGTGCAGGCTGGTCTGATGGTGTGCTTGGGATAGGCTGGGGTACAGGGGATTGGGTCTGGGTGGAGGAAGTTGGAGGGGGGAGGCTAGACACAGGGACAATGGCTGCCATCAGTGCTGAGGCCAGAGTTTGCAGGGTTCGATGAAGGGCAGCCTGACCAGAATGAATGCCCTCCAGGAATGCATTTGTGTGTTGTAACTCCCTTTCTACACCCTGGATGGCATTCAAAATGGTAGACTGCCCAACAGTGAGTGACCTGAGGAGGTCAATGGCCTCCTCACTGAGGGCAGCAGAGGTGACAGGGGCGGGCGCTGAGGTGCCTGGGGCGAAGGTGATGCCCACCCTCCTGGGTAAGCGGGCATGGGGCGAAGGCTGAGGGGCTGCTGGGAGGGCGGTGCTGGTAGGGGGGGTGGCGGCTGTACCTGTAGAAGTGGGGGGCACAGATGTTGCCGCCACCACAAGGGAGCTCCCATCGGAGGATGAGTCTGTGTCGCTGGTTGCAGATCCTGTGACCGCCATTGTGGTCCCCTCGCCCTCCGTCCCACTGGTGTATTCTGAGTCCGTGGTGTGGCCCTCCATGGCCATGTGGGATGCAGCTCCCTCGTGCTCCGGTGCCACTGTACCTCTGCCTGATGATGGTAATGCACACAAGAACAGGGAGATCACAAAAAGGGGGGGGACGACAGAAGAAAGACAGGTTGAGTGCATGGCTTACCGCTACCATTGGCGGACAATACAGACACAGCAGCCTCTGCACTACCTCGCGCTGTTGGGCTCTACAGATGCAATTCCTGGGAAATGGCCCACATGGCTATGGACGACATCTGCACACATAGATGACACAGGGTCATGAATACCTGTACTTGGCACTCTACAGAGGTGGGGTGGGGTGCCACATGGCCTGCATTACGGAGGGGCCTAGCCTATGGAACTCGCTCTGGCCTAAGGAAACCCACAGCCCTCCTCCCCCACCCAGACACCTTCACTGCGCGCAAAGTCCGCTGAATGATAGTGTACTCACCCCCTTGTGTCTGCTGTGATGCCCTCAATCGCCCATCCAACTCAGGGAAGGCCACCGCTAGGATCCAGAACATCAGGGGGGTCATGGTTCGACGGGCACCCCTCCCACGTTGGGAGGCCATCCCCAGCTGAGCCTCCGCCGTCTTCTTGCTCCAGCGGCGAATGTCCTCCCATCTTTTCCGGCAGTGGGTGCTCCTTCTGTGGTGGACCCCCAGGGTCCGGACGTCCTTGGCGATGGCACGCCAAATATCGTTCTTCTGGTGGGCACTGACCTACATGACATGTACAGGGGAAGAAGAGAAGTCATTACCAACTGCACTGTCAAAGTGAGTGGACCACATCCCTACCCTTGCCATGTGGCACATGCATTCACAGTCCTTCATGCACGCAGAACTGTGCCCCCTTCCTTCTTACAACCAGCCCTCTCCACCCAGGCATAGCCCATACAACATGCTCCCTGTGTACTTACCTGTTGGTCTGGAGGACAGAAGAGTAGCGTGTACTTGGGGAGGACCCCGTCGACGAGCTTCTCCAACTCCTCTGCAGTGAAGGCGGGGGCCCTTTCCGCAGACGCACGAGCCATTGTCTCTTCCAGACCGAGGTCACAGCAGCACTTGCAGTGTAGGTCCTCTCCTGTCGAAGATCAGGTATCGAGTGATTGAACAGATAGAAAATGGCGGTCACGTCCGCGGCGGTCACGTCCGCGGTGGTGCGTACCATCACCGCCGGCGTACATCGTCATTGGCTCCTGGGACCCATAGGGTCCAATGTTAACCAATGCAGTATTGCGCCACGGTCTTCAACCACCTACCGCGACGGTGTACAACGCCAGCGCAGTTACCTCACATCCCATTGTCCCAGTTTAGAGGTCAGGCAGCCGCCATTTCAGGGGCCCACATGGCCTAATTACCAACTGCGTCACACATACCTAGGCCTTGTCTCAAAACACAAATACAGGTCACATTTTGTGTATGAATGGTGTTCTGTGTAGACTGTGGGTACATACCTCTGAGTTGTTTGACTCTGTGCTCGCTGTTGTCCTTCATAGGCACCGTCCGCTGGGACATGTGAGGAGATGGCGGAATCCTCCGGTGTACCGACCGCTGGTGGACCTGTCGACAATGGAGGAAAGAAGTTTGATAATCACCTACAGGTTTGACCGTGCCACAATCCAGGAACTGTGTACCCAGTTGGAGCCTGACCTGATGTCAGCAATCCACCATCCCACAGGAATCCCCCCTCAAGTGCAGGTGCTATCAGTGCTCCATTTCCTTGTAAGTGGGTCATTTCAAACAACAGTGGCCATGGCATCAGGGATGTCCCAGCCTATGTTTTCCAACGAGTTGTCCAGAGTGTTGTCTGCCCTTCTGAAACACATGCGGAGCTATATCATTTTCCCTCAGGTGGAGGACTTGCCTACAGTGAAAGGTGACTTCTATGCCATGGGACACATCCCCAACATCATGGGTGCCATTGATGGGACCCATGTAGCTCTGGTCCCCCCCCCCCACAGGAGTGAACAGGTGTACAGGAACCGGAAGAGTTATCATTCCATGAATGTACAGATGGCATGTTTGGCAGACCAGTACATCTCCCAGGTAAATGCTATGTTCCCTGGCTCTGTGCATGATGCCTACATCCAGCAGAATAGCAGAATCCCTTATGTGATGGGTCAACTCCAGAGGCACCGGGTGTGGCTATTAGGGGACTCTGGTTACCCCAACCTGTCATGGCTACTGACCCCAGTGAGGAATCCCAGGACCAGGGCAGAGGAACGCTACAATGAGGCCCATGGGAGGACTAGGAAGGTGATCGAACGCACCTTCGGCCTCCTGAAGGCCGGGTTCAGGTGCCTCCATATGACAGGTGGTTCCCTATTCTACTCACCAAAGAAGGTGTGCCAGATCATCGTGGCCTGCTGTATGCTTCACAACTTGGCTTTGCGATGCCAGGTGCCTTTTCTGCAGGAGGATGGTCCAGATGGCGGTATTGTGGCAGCTGTGGAGCCTGTGGACAGTGATGAGGAGGAAGCAAAGGAAGAAGACATTGACAACAGGGACTCAGTCATCCAGCAATATTTCCAGTGACACACAGGTGAGAAAACATTCCTGCCTACTACAAGTACTTTAACACTTCTACCTCTATACTGTCTGTCGATTTCAACCCGTATATAGTAACTGAGTTGTACATTTCCCTTACCGTTTCACAGGTGTGGTTTCCAACGTGTGTCATCTGCTTTGTTTCCTCATGGACTAGAGCTGTGTGACATAGGTATGTTGACATTACATTTGAAAAAGCATTTTGTCACTGTCATTGCTAATACACAATTTCGAAATCACAGACTGACTCCAGATTGTTTTGTGCTTCAAGGGTGTTTATTGAAGTGCTCAATGTTGGAGGGGGTTGTAAAATGGTGAGGGGTGATGGTGGAGGAATGTCCATGGCAGAGTCCAGTCTATTAGTCTCACAGGTGCATTGCCCATATGGGCATAGGAAGTGGAGCTGGGGCAGTTCCAATATAGACTGGGTTACAAAGTGGGACAGTGGTTTGACAATCAGGGTGGTCTCATTTTTTGGCGGGGGTCTTCGCATCGTGCTCTGTCTTGTTCCTGGATCTCAGGGACCGCTTGCGGGGTGGTTCTCCGTCTGCAGGGGGTGGTGCTAGTGTGGTGGTCCTGTGGCGGTGCCTCCTGTCCACTAGCGCCGGCGGAGGTGGTGGGCAGTTCATCGTCCATGCTAGTGTCGGGCCCCTTGTAGTGCCACAGTGTCCCTCCTGGTGTTAAGTATTTCCTTCAGCACCCCTACGATTGTGCCCAGGGCGGAGCGGATGGTTCTGAGTTCCTCCCTGAACCACAAATACTGTGCCTGCTGCATGAGCTGGGTCTCCTGAAACTTGGCCAGGACCGTTGCCATCGTCTCCTGGGAGCGGTGGTATGCTCCCATGATGGAGGAGAGGGCCTCGTGGAGAGTGGGTTCCCTTGGCCTGTCCGCCCCCTGTCGCACAGCAGCCCTCCCAGTTCCCCTGTGTTCCTGGGCCTCCGTCCCCTGGACCGTGTGCCCACTGCCACTGCCCCCAGGTCCCTGTTGTTGTTGGGGAGGTGGGTTATCCTGGGTTCCCTGTAGTGGTGGACACACAGCTGATTGACGTGTCCTGGGGACGGAGGTATGGGCCCGCTGGGTGGGTGCTGTGCTGGTGTTACCAGAGGGTGGAAGGTCTGTGGTGGGCTGTGCCTGTGTGAGGGGAACCGACTGTCCTGAGGCCCACGATGGTCCGGGCTGGTCATCTGGATCCAGTTGGACAGAGCTGCTGTCATCACTGTGGGCCTCTTCTGTGGGTGGGGTGGAGATGTCTGGACCCTCCTGTCTGGTGACATTGGGTAGTGGTCCTGCAGGGGTGGAAAAGCATGATTATTGCATCTGTGTGTGTCATGGTGTGCAATGGGTGGGTGACTGTGTACCCCAGTGCTAGCATTCCTGTGTGGGGGCTTGTGTGATGATGGTTGAGGGGGGTGTTATGGGTATGTGCAGTGGGCATGCTTTAGTGATGGGTGTCCATGCTTTGTTGTGTCATGCAGGGCTTGGTGTTGGGATGTGTGGTTTGTGTTATTAGTACATTTGTGAGGAGTTGGAGTGATAGGGGAGGGGGCGAGGGTGGGGGTCTGTGGTAGCATGCAGGTAGGGTGGGGGATATGATAGTTAAAAGTTTGACTTACCAGAGTCCATTCCTCCACTGACTGCTGCAAGGTCCTCAGGATGCAGAATCGCTAAGACCTGCTCCTCCCATGTTGTTAGTTGTGGGGGAGGAGGTGGGGGTCCGCCGCCAGTCCACTGTACCGCCAGGTGGTGTCTTGAGACCACGGAACGCACCTTCCCCGTAGGTCGTTCCACCTCTTCCTGATGTCGTCCCTATTTCTTGGGTGCTATCCCACTGCGTTGACCCTGTCGACTATTGTTCGCCATAGCTCCTCTTCCTAGCTATGGAGGTGTGCTGCACCTGTGCTCCAAATATCTGTGGCTCTACCCGGACTATTTCCTCCACCATGACCCTGAGCTCCTCCTCCGAGAACCTGGGGTGTCTTTGCCGTGCCATGGGGTGGTGTGGGTGATGTGTGGGGTGGTGTGTGTGTTGATAAGTGTGGTGATGTGTATTGATGTGTGGTGTTTTGTGTGTGGAAGTTGTGTGTGTGATGGTGTTGAGTGCTTGTGGCTGCTAGTTTGTGGATGGTGGTGTCTCTCTCTCTGGCCTTCTTTCTGAATTTTTGGTCATAGGGGTTTGTGGATGATGTGGGTGTGTGTTTTATATTTTATTGAGTGTGTGGGAGTGGTGTGTGTATGTGTATCAGGTGTGTGTATTTGGAATTGTCCAATGTGGCGGTGTTTTGTAGAAGTGTGTGTATTTTGAGCGCGGCGGTGTGTACCGCCAATGGAATACCACGGTTGAAAGACAGCCACGTGGATCGTGATAGCATGTGCGTATTTCTGTTGGCGTGACGGTGGAGGTTTTGTTTTCGCCAGTATATCACTGACCTTTGGTGTGGCGGACTTATGTGGTTGTCTGAATTTTGTCGGATTTCTAGATGTGGGTCATAATAGCTGTGGCGGAAATCCGCGGCCGCGGTGGTGTGTTGGCGGTCTTCTGCACGGCGGTAAGCGGCTTTTACCGCCAATGTTGTAATGACCCCCTAAGTGTACACTACTGTTTTCAATGCAGACCATTACGTGATCACATACAGTTTTTCTTTTTGTTCTCTGGTGTCCTCCTGGATATTGCTGATATTTGTGGACTCTGGAGTACTATACATTGAGGGAGCTAAAAAGTTTCCTGCAAGGAAAGGGGACTGGCTGTGAACAGAAGGTCCACAAGGTGGGTCTTTGAGACAGCCCTGTTTCAGTATGAGATGAAATGCTGGGAAGCAGCCGCACCAGATCGTTCTGAGAAGGAGGACTACTCTGTGGTGGAGAACAGCAGTGGCCCTTAGTGGAGAACAGAAAGATATGATGGGCTCCTAGCTCAAAAGCGGTTGCTGAAAGAGTTAGATGAAAAGCTTGAGAGGGCCAAGGTGGAGAGAGCTTTAGCCCTGGAAAAAGAAAGGGTTGCAGCTCAAGAGCTAAGCTGTGAAGAACTGAAGCTGGAAGCCATGAGGGCTGAGTCCAGTTCAGATGGTGGCAGCAAAATTTCTATATTCAGTGCAGATGAAGAAGTGCACATGCCCAGAGACTTGGGGCCAGATGTACGAAATTGCTGAATTGCGACTCGCAAATTGCGAGTCAGAGAGAGTCGCAATTTGCGAGTTGCAATTCAGGATGCAGGATGGTGTCCCTGACACCATCTGCGACTCGCAAGGGGGTCGCAAAGGCCCACCTCATTAATATTAATGAGGTGGGTTGCATTTTGCGACCCCCTTGCGACTCGCAGCACTCACACGGATGGGGGCCTGCTGGAGACAGCAGACCACCATGTCTGTGACTGCTTTTAAATAAAGCAGTTTTTTTTTTTGGTAATGCAACCCGTTTTCCTTAAAGGAAAACGAGATGCATTACAAAATGAAAAAACTTAAACATTTTAATTTCATTTTTTCAGAGCAGGCAGTGGTCCATAGATCCATAGGACCACTGCCTGATCTGATAAAATGGTTTCCAGGCCATTCACAAAGGTGAAGGGGTCCCATTGGGGACCCCTTCCCTTTTGCGAACAAGTTACCACCAGTGTGACACTGGTGGTTACTGCGATTGCTTTGCGACCGCGTTCGCGGTCACAAAGCAATGCAGCATCGTACTGCGACTCGCAATTAGGAATGGGAACACCCCTTCCTAATTGCCACTCGCAGTCCCGTTTTGTGAGTCGATAACCAGGTTACCGACTCGCAAAACGGGGATTGAGCATCGCAATGTGGTTTTTGCACGTCGCAAACAGCGAAATTTGCTGTTTGCGAGGTGCAAAAACTTTCCTACATCTGGCCCCTGGTGCCCAACTTGAAAGAGGGAGTTGACACACACCAGGAGGTTCAACGGTATGAGGTAGCTCCAGTGATGCACAGGGTCCCTGAGGTGGATTGGGGAACTAGCATGAGGAGTCATATTCCTACTGGTGGGAGAGACACTCTACTGGCTCTAGGTGAGAGTGACAGGGAGAGGGGTTCCCCCCAGGTATGAGCCTGGTTATGGAGTGTGGAGACATCCCAGAAGAGTGTGGGTTGAGTGTCAGCGACAGTCAGGTACTGTCTCACCAGTCTCAGGAGGGTGATGAGGGGTACTATTTCAAGGCTGAGTCCCTGGATATATGGGTGAAGGGTAGTTTGGTTAATTCATGTGAGGAGCTCAGTGATGTAATTGCTGGAGATCATATGTCTAGTCCTTATTTTCCAGAGCTACGCCAACACCAGGTGGCATGTGAGTTCTCTGACTCCAGGAAACTTACACTGGAGGCAGACCTCTGGATGAGCACCAGAGAGTCTGAAGAGGCATTTGGGGGTGCTCCTGAGGGGAGTGATCTATGTAATTTCCAACCTTGTGAAGTAGGGAAGGATTGCAGTGTCGCAGGTAGGTCCCAGTGTAGTGGGATGGGTGGGGGATCCCATGTCCAGTCTCAGAGGAGAGAGAATGGACTGAAGCCCAGGGTGCCCGATATTCAGTCCCAAGTCCTGGAGGGTTCCATGAGGGAACAATAGGAGGGAAGCCTCGTCTGTACAATAGGGCCACCTGCTGAGGGAGACCCCACAATGTCAGTAGAACTTGGGGGGGCAGCAGTAGCCAGTGTCCACCACTTCTGGTGTCTGGCAGTACCACTCCTAGTGAGAGGGTGCAGAAGTCCAGACAGAGGGTTGAGAGGGGGTTGAGGGCCCCAGTGGAGGACCTGGAGGGTCAGGGGTTAGCTCTGAGGTCAGAGCCTCCCAGGAATGACCTTGGTGAGACCATTTCTTGGTTGGGGGAATCCAGACTCTGCCAGATGGGCAGGGGTCAGGAGACCTGTGCCAGCCAGACTCTTGTATGGCCCTTGGGGAAGGTGTTTCCCTTTTGGGGGTAGGTGTGCCCCCGAGGAAGTTCTGGTGCACCAGGCAATGGTTCAACCGTAGGGTGGTGACTCTGGGTTGAATGATCAGGTTCCCTGACCTGATGGGGGTAGGTGTGCCCCCCAGGAAGTCTTGGGTTGCCAGGCAGTGATCCAGTCTGAGGGTAAAGACCCTACACTGGAGGATCAGGTGCAGGGGGTAAACCCTGACCTGAAGGGGGGACGGTTTGCCCAGTCACCCCCCTGGTGTGATTTCTAGGGGTACTCTCCATCGTGGGGGGTGCAGAACCCTGGGAGTAGGGGCAGGGGAGGGATTGACTCACCTCTGACCCCAGTTCAATAAAGGCCATGTTCAGGGTGTCCCCCCTGACCTGGAGGGACCCCTACCATGTTGCCTTCTGGGGGGTACTCCTAGTTGGGGTGTGCAGAACCCCAGAAGGAATGGCAGGCAGATGGAAGCCTCGCCCCTGGACCTGGTTCCAACCTGAAGGTACAGACCCCAGATGGAAGACCAGTTGCAGGTTAACATCCCTGCACTGGTAGGAGAATTGTGCAGGACTGCTTCTACAAGCACCCTGACAATTCTGGACTCTGGGGGTGCCGCTCCTAGAAGGACAGTAAAGAGCCCCAGAGGGGATGACCAGGGTCAGGCTGTCATCCCTGACCTGGTGGAAGGGAGAGTGGTCAAAGAGTGCCAGGCACCTAGGGCTACCATCCCCCACTCTCCACAGTCACAGTGGTTAGAGAGCCTTGAGACGCCTGGGGCCTGGCTCTCATCCCTGGCAGCTGTCACTCTGCCAATGTGGCTTGCTGTCCTAGTGGACAGAGTTGGCCCTAGGGGGGGACAAGAGTCACACCCTGGGGGTGGAGTGGGCCACACCACTGTGTTGGCCCTGGTGGAACTATCTACCCCCTGGGATACCTCTGTGAGTAAAGTAAAGTTAGGTGCTGCACAGATAGTATCTGCAGATGAGGAGAAGGGATCCCCATGGGTCAGCTTAGTGGGCCCTGAGAGTATGGACAGAGTAATCCGTCTGGAGTCAGGAAGACATAGAACTGGAACATGCCCCTACTGTTGTGGACCTCGTTCCCTGTTCTTTCGTCCCAGTCAGGGAAGTCCATCAAGGTATTGATTGGTCTCCCCTGGCTTCAGGCTGGTAGGGGGTCATGTTGGACTTTTTTCCTTTTGCAGGGCCATCTCTGATCTTTTTGCCTCCTGCCTCCTATTTTTTCTGAAATGTTGTTGTTGGCTTTTGAACTCTGAGCACTTTATCACTGCTAACCAGTGCTAAAGTTCATATGCTCTCTGTGAATATTGTATTGTTGATTGATTTATCCATGATTGGCATATTTGATTTACAAGTAAGTCCCAAGTAAAGTGCACTAGAGGCGACCAGGGCCTGTAAATCAAATGCTATTAGTGGGCCTGCAGCACTGCTTGTGCCACCCACATTAGTAGCCCTGTAAACATGGCTCAGACCTGCCACTGCAGTGTCTGTGTGTGCAGATTTAATCTAATCAAGGAACACCTGGTTGTCTAGGTTTGCAGGAATTGGGGGAGACTCTGAGCTGCTCCAAATGGCCTCCCCTCCTTTGTAGGCCAGTTTGGCTGCTCTCCCCCCATCCTTTTTCACCCATCTGCTCCCAGCACATTCTTTGTCTTCAGTCCAGGCCACTTCACACCTCATCAAGGCAGCCTGGCCAGGCTGCCAGATGCTGGCCAATCAGAGAAGGGCACTGCAGAGCTGAAGTTCTAAATCTTTTTCCCTGAACTAGTTATATTAAATTCAACAATGGCACATTGTTGCATAAATTATAACAATCAGTTTGATACCAAAAGTGAACTATCTAACATCTATTGGGACTTTATTAATTGAAATAAAGTCTCCCCATTTTAGCATGCAGAGCCCATTCACTACTGTGCTGTGAGGCAAAAACGAGTTTGGATATTTTATCTCACCAGGGTTTTTAAATCAATTTCTATAAGGTCCGTGCTTATAGTTACATGGCACCCAACCCTAGGGGCCCTTAGGGCACACCTTAGGGGTGACATATATGAAAAAAAAGAAGATAGTTTAATACTTTGGAAGTACTTTAAATACCAAAGTAAAATTTGCATGTAACTTTAGCTTAAATGCAGCCAGCATGGGAGGCCTTCCTTTAAAATGATACTGGATATCTCAGCTGTGCACCTATGGGTGCAATACCTCTGTTGCGGTCCCTAAGCCTACATGCCCAACCTTATACTAGGGACTTATAGGTATGTTGATATTGCCAATTATAATTAGCCTAATTTGCATATCCACTTTACATTGAGCATTGGCACTGGGACTGGTAAGCAGTACCCAGGGCACAGCCAAGAGTCAGTAACCACCAAACTCTGTCCAAAACGTTTGGTGTGACCAGGGCAAAAAGGAGAACTAGGACCTAGTTTCTATAGAAAAAAATGCTTTTTTATTTACTTATATCTTTGGCACCACTTGATGAATCCTCATGAAAATTTCCCCAAAAATCTGACAGTCATGTGAGCTGCCTTCTGGAAAGTACCGGGGTGATCCGTCAAGCGGTGGCTGAGCTAAATGGGGGATACAATTTAAAGCGTTTCCAATTCTTAATTCCCATATGAAAAATTGAAAAGCGATAGCACTAAAACCACTGGAAAGAATTACACCAAATTTAACAGAAAGGTAGCTCTTCGTCCAGAAAGAGCCCTTTTTGTTATTTGGTGGAAGTCTGTTAAGAAGTTTTTGAATAGCTAAAGAAAATCTCAATTTGTATATATAGGGTTGTGAAGGATTCAAGACCTCTGCCAATCTCATGCGGAGATCTGATTGGCTGATAACACTTCAGCAAGTGTTGTCAGCCACTTAGGGACTCAGCTGAAGCTGAGTCCCAGAAAAAATGTGAAAAAAAAGAAAAGTGGCCAGGGTACAGACACCCTGACCCTTTAGCTCTGGTGGTGGGGTCTCAAAGGGACTTCCCCAGGGCTAAAAAGCATTTTTATTAAACATTTTAGTGGTGAACTTCACAGAGGATCTGCCAATCTAGTAGTAAATAAAAAAAAAAGAAGCCAGGTTACCCGTGGGTGAGCCAGGTCCCGAGGATGTTTTAATAAATGTAATGGGGGATCATTTATCATAAACACGAGGTACATGAAGAGGATTCCTTTCCTTCCCTACAGTGTGTCCGCGATGATTTTCAGCTGTTAGCGCTGAGTTTTTAATGAAATTATTAATGAATATTCATGTATTTTGAGTGTCAGATTTGCGTAGAAACTATAATAACGTAGGGAAAAATAGGGCACGCATTTGAAGGTGTGCCCACGTGAGTGGCCACCAATGTTCACAAAGTATACTTATTAATGGGGTATTATAAAATGTTGAGTTTATGTTTGATTAATGTTGTAATATGTCATACATTAGGTATTAGCTTTATTAAGTGTAGGCTTTATTAATTGTAGGCCTTAACTTAGCAGAGGTCTTGGCCTAATTGCACGGCCTCATGTCAAGCTGTATTTCTTAGGTGTTTAATAAAATGACTCTTTAGGGAATGAAATTGTGATTTTCCACTATGCTGTCCTAATGCTTGTCGCTAAAAGTCTTTCTCGTGAGAACTGCTTGGTAGGAGATGATGTACTTGCTAATGCAATATTGTTTAATGTAATGTGTGTGAGACTGACTTTTCCAGGCAAAGACAAAGACCATACTGACTGAAGTATAAGCTGTTACAATATTGTTACCTGACAAGCCGAATGATGAGAACAGTACGAAAGGAGCCAATCATCAACATGTAAACCATGTACTACTAGAAATGTAGATTTGAAGTTTTCGTTTTATTGTACAAATTGTGAATATATGGTCAATAGGGACTTGGGAAGTAGTTTTGGGAAATCTAACTTAGCCAGACTGCACTGAGAAGAAGACACCATTTGCCCATTTTCTATCTTGCCGTAAGGCCATTATTTTCTTGACCTTCTTGAGAAGAAACATGCTTAACTTTATTGCTTTAAGAGAGTTTGTCTTTTCTGAACTTTGATGCTGAATCCTGACGACTAGCTGACCGACTGATGTCCTGAGGACAAAGACTGTCGCAGCTTGCTGATCCAAAACAAGGATCTGTACATTGACTACAATGTTGTTTGTTTTGTCTATTTGCTTTGGTTTCTAGGTACCAACTGCTATTTTGATAGGGCTCTAGTTAGATTTTTGTTTTTATGAATTTGTGTTGACTAAATTGTCTTGTATGAAGCCCAAACATGCTATCCTAATCTGGTGTTAGTTAGGGTCCTCACTATTGAAGTTCAATATAGGGAATAACATTTGGGCCCTCATTACAACATTGGCGGTAAAAGCCTCCACACCGCCGCGGCCGCGGAATTCCGCACAGCAATTATGACCCACAGTTCGGAATCCGCCTAAATTCAGACACCCACACAAGTCCGCCACACCAAAGGTCAGTGATAAACTGGCGAAAACGAAACCTCCACTGTCACGCCAATAGAAATACACCCACACTATCACGACCCACAAATCCACTCAGCGGTCTTTCAACCGCAGTATTTCATTGGCGGTACACACCGCCGCGCTCAAAATACACACACATCTCCAAAACACAGCCACATTGGACAATTCGAAATACACACACCTGATACACATACACACACCACTCCCACACACCCAATACAATATAAAACACACACCCACATCACCCACAAACCCTTACGACCACAAATCACGAACGAAAGCCAGAGAGAGACACCACCATCAACAACACTAGCATCCACAGGCACACAACTCCATCACCCACATAACTTCCACGCACCTCACACAACACCCCACTACATATCAGCACACTTATCACCCCACACACCACCCCACACATCACCTACACCACCCCATTGCACGGCAAAGACACCCCAGGTTCTTGGAGAAGGAGCTCAGGGTCAGGGTGGAGGAAATCGTCCGGGTAGAGCCACAACTATTCGGATCACAGGTGCAGCACATTCCATTGCTAGGAAGATGGAGCTATGGCGAAGAATAGTGGACAGGGTCAACGCAGTGGGACAACACCCAAAAAATCGGGAGGACATCAGAAAGAGGTGGAACGGGGGACGGTGCGTTCCGTGGTCTCCAGACACCACCTGGCGGTTCAGCGGACTGGCAGCGGACCCCCACCTCCTCCCCGACAACTAACAACATGGGAGGAGCAGGTCTTGGCGATTCTGCATCCTGAGGGCCTCGCAGGAGTAGCTGGAGGAATGGACTCTGGTAAGTCTGAGCTTTACTATTACATCCCCCACCCTACCTGAATGCCAGCACATACCCCCACCCTCACACTCACCCCCATCACTCCTACTCCTCACAAATGTCCCACTATCACAAACCACCCATCCCAACACCAAGCCCTGCATGCAACACCAAAGCATGGACACCCATCACTAAAGCATGCCCACTGCACATACCCATACACCCCCCTAAACCATCATCACACAAGGTCCCACACAAGAATGCTAGCACTGGGGTACACGGTCACCCACCCATTGCACACCTTGACACACACAGATGCAATAATCATGCTTTTATACCCCTGCAGGACCCCTACCCAATGTCACTGGACTGGAGGGTCCACACATGTCCACCCCACCAACAGAAGAGGCCCACAGTGATGCAGCACCTCTGTCCAACTGGATCCAGATGACCAGCCCGGCCCATCAGGGACCTCGGGACAGTCAGTTCCCCTCACCCAGTCACAGGCCACTACAGAGCTTCCCCCCTCTGGAAACACCAGCACAGGACCCACACAGCGGGCCCATACCTCCGTCCCCAGGACAAGTCAATCAGCAGTGTGTCCACCACTACAGGGAACCCAGGATAACCCACCACCCCAACAACAACAGGGACCTGGGGGCAGTGGTAGTGGGCACACGGTCCATGGGACGGAGGCGCAGGAACACAGGGGAACTGGGAGGGCTGCTGTGAGACAGGGGGCGGACAGGCCAAGGGAACCCACTCTCCACAAGGCCCTCTCCTCCATGATGGGAGCCTACCACCACTCCCAGGAGACAATGGCAACGGTACTGGCCATGTTTCAGGAGACCGAGCGCCTGCAGGAGGAATAGTGTATGGGCTTCAGGGAGGAACTCAGAGCCATCAATTCCACCCTGGGTACCATCGTAGGGGTGCTGAAGGAAGTACTCAACACCAGGAGGGACACTGTGGCACTACAAGGGGCCCCTGACACTAGCCTGGACGATGAACTGCCCACCACCTCCGCCGGCACTAGTGGACAGGAGGCACTGCCACAGGAACACCACACAAGCACCCAACCCCCTGCAGATGGAGAACCACCTCGCAAACGGTCCCTGAGATCCAGGACAAAGACAAAGAACGATGCCAAGACCCCCGCCAAGAAATTAGACCACCCTGATAGTCATCCTACAGTCCCACTTTGTCACCATGTCCATCCTCAAACTGCCCTAGCTCCACTTCCAATGCCCTTTTGGGCAATGCACCTGTGAGACTAATAGACTGGACTCTGCCATGGACATTCCTCCACCATCACCCCTCACCATTTTACAACCCCCTGCAATATTAAGCACTTAAATAAACACCCTTAAAGCACATACAAATCTGGAGTCTGCCTGTGATTTCGGAATACTGTTTTAGCAGTAACTGTGGCAAAAAGCTTTTTCATTGGTAATGGCAACATACTTATGTCACACAGCTCTAGTCCATGAGGAATCAAAGCAGATGTCACACAGTGGGATCCACATCTGTGAAATCGTAAGGGAAAGTGATAACTCAGTGACCATACACTGGGTGAAAATAACAGACAGTAGAGAGGTAGTAGTGTTTAAGTACATGTAGTAGGCAGGTTTGTATTCTTACCTGTGTGTCACTGGAAATATTGCTGGATCACTGAGTCCCTGTTGTCCATGTCTTCTTCCTCTGCTTCCTCGTCTTCACTGTCCACAGGCTCCACAGCTGCAACAACACCGCCATCTGGACCATCCTCTTGCATAAAGGGCACCTGTCGTCACAAAGCCAAGTTGTGAAGCATACAGCAGGCCATGATGATCTGGCACACCTTCTTTGGTGAGTAGAATAGGGATCCACTTGTCATATGGAGGCACCTGAACCTGGCCTTCAGGAGGCTGAAGGTCCATTCGATCACCCTCCTAGTTCGCCCATGGGCCTCATTGTAGCATTCCTTTGCCCTTGTCCTGGGATTCCTCACTGGTGGGCAGTGGCCATGACAGGTTGGGGTAACCAGAGTCACCTGCAAATGGCGAGAGACAACTGTTAGACACACACTAACCTGGAGGGATATCCCCAGACCCAGACAACCATTCCCACTGACTAGCTTCCAGGTGCTCACCTAATAGCCACACACGGTGCCTCTGGAGTTGACCCATCACATAAGGGATGCTGCTATTCCGCAGGATGTAAGCATCATGCACTGAGCCAGGGAACCTGGCATTCACATGGGAGATGTACTGGTCTGCCAAACATACCATCTGTACATTCATCGAATGAGAACTCTTCCGGTTTCTGTACACCTGTTCACTCCTGTGGGGGGGGTACCAAAGCCACATGGGTCCCATAAATTGCACCTATGATGTTGGGGATATGTCCCAGGGCTTAGACATCACCTTTCACTGTAGGCAAATCCTCCACCTGAGAGAAAACAATGTAGCTCCACATGTGTTACAGCAGGGCAGACAACACTCTGGACAACACGTTGGAAAACATAGGCTGGGACATCCCTGATGCTATGGCCACTGTTGTTTGAAATGATCCACTTGCAAGGAAATGGAGCACTGACAGCACCTGCACTTGAGGGGGGATTCCTGTGGGATGGCGGATAGCTGACATCAGGTCTGGCTCCAACTGGGTACACAGTTCCCGGATAGTGGCACGGTCAAACCTGTATGTGATTATCACATGTCTTTCCTCCATTGTCGACAGGTCCGCCAATGGTCGGTACACCGGAGGATGCCGCCATCTCCTCACATGTCCCAGCAGACGGTGCCTATGAAGGACAACAGCGAGCACAGAGTCAAACAACTCAGAGGTACGTACCCACAGCTTACACAGAACACCATTCATACTCAAAAAGTGGCCTGTATGTGTGTTGAGTCTAGGCCTAGGTATGTGTGACGCACTTGAAAATGAAGCCATGTGGGCCCCTGAAATGGCGGCTGCCTGACCTCTAAAGTGGGACAATGGGATGTGAGGTAACTGCGCTGGCGTAAACCGTCGCGGTAGGCGGTCGAAGACCGCGGCGCAATGCTGTATTGGTTAACATTGGACCCTATGGGTCCCAGGAGCCAATGACGATGTACGCCGGCGGTGTCGGTACGCACCGCCGTGGACGTGACCACCATTTTCTATCTGTTCAATCACTCGATACCTGATCTTCGACAGGAGAGGACCTACACTGCAAGTGCTGCTGTGACCTCGGTCTGGAAGAGACAATGGCTCGAGTGTCTGGGGAAAGGGATCCTGCCTTCACATCGGAGGAGTTGGAGAAACTTGTGGACGGGGTCCTCACCCAGTATACGCTACTCTACGGTCCTCCAGACAAACAGGTAAGTACACTGGGAGCATGATCTATGGACTATTCCTTTGTGGAGAGGGGTGGATGTAAGAAGGAAGGGGGGAGAGTGCGGCGTGCATGAAACAACGGTGAGTGCATGTGCATCATGGCAAGGGTAGGGATGGGGATCCTGGCGGTGGCGTACCCGGAGTTGGATGGGCGCTTGAGGGCATCACAGCAGCCACAAGCGGGTGAGTACACTCGCATTCTGCTGACTTTGCGCGCAGTGGAGGGGTCTGTGGGTTTCCCTAGGCCAGGGCGAGTTCCGTAGGCAAGGCCCCTCCGTAAGGCAGGCCATGTGGCACCCCACCCCACCTCTGTAGAGTGACAACTACAACTAGTCATGCCCCTGTGTCATCTATATGTGCAGATGTCGTCCATAGCCTTGTAGGCCATTTCCCAGGAATTGAACAGTGGAGCCCAAGAGCGCAGCGTAGTGCAGGGGGCTTCTGTGTCTGTCGTGTCCGCCAACGGTAGCGGTAATGCATGCACTCAACATGTCTCTCTTCTGTCGTCCCACCCCTTTTTGTGGTCTCCCTGTTCTTGTGTGCATTAGCATCATCAGGGGGAGGAGCAGTGGCACCGGAGCACCAGGGGGCTGCATCCCACATGGCCATAGAGGGCCACCCTACGGATTAGGACTTCACCAGTGGGACGGAGGGCGAGGGTAGCTCCACGGTGGGGACAGGAGCTGAGACCAGTGACACGGACTCGTCCTCTGATGGGAGCTCCCTTGTGGTGGCGGCAACATCTGTGCCACCCCCATCTACAGGTACAGCCGCCACCCCCCTTCCAGCACCGCCCTCCCAGCAGCCCCTCAGCTTTCGCCCCATGCCCGCTCACCCGGGAGGGTGAGCATCACCTCCGCCCCAGGCACCTCAGGCCCTGCCCCAGTCACCCCTGCTGCCCTCAGTGAGGACGCCATTGA
This sequence comes from Pleurodeles waltl, assembly GCF_031143425.1. Classification (NCBI taxonomy): domain Eukaryota; kingdom Metazoa; phylum Chordata; class Amphibia; order Caudata; family Salamandridae; genus Pleurodeles; species Pleurodeles waltl. The sequence continues at coordinate 355,331,311 of NC_090438.1, forward strand.
CCTCCTCAGGTCCCTCACTGTTGGGCAGTCTACCATTTTGAATGCCATCCAGGGTGTAGAGAGGCAGTTGCAACAAACCACTGCATTCCTGGAGGGCATTCATTCTGGTCAGGCAGCCCTTCAGCAAGCTTTTCAGACTCTGGCCTCAGCACTGATGGCAGCCATTGTCCCTGTGTCTAGCCTCCCCCCTCTAACTTCCTCCACCCAGACCCAATCCCCTGTACCCCAGCCTATCCGAAGCACACCTACAGACCAGCATGCACACACGTCAACACACAAGGGAAGCTCAGGCAAACATAAGCACCGCAAATCCCACAAGCACTCACGCAAGCATCACACACATGCAGACACACCAACATCCACTGCCTCCACTGTGTCCCCCTCCTCCTCGCCTCCCTCCTCCCTCCCTGTCTCATCTCCACTCACACCTGCATGCACTACCTCTACAGCCACTACGTCCCTCTCCAGCACACCCACCACCACACCCCGCTCACGTGCAGTCACCACCGCCACTACCATTCACATGTCCCCTGTGTTCTCTCCCAGTGTGTCTGTGACGCACCCTCCGAAGATACACAAACGCAGGCACACACCCACCCAACAGCCATTCACCTCACGACAGCCTCCAGCGCATGCACCTTCACCCAAAGTCAGCAAACGAATACCTCCCACAACCACAACCTCTTCCTCCACTCCCAAACCCCCTCCAGCTTCCCATCCCAGTGTGTCCAAAAAACTTTTCCTGTCCAACCTTGACCTCTTTCCCCCACCTCCCCCACCCCATCCGTCTCATAGGTCCCGAACTAGCACCTCAGCCACAACATCTCCGGGACCAGTGGTGCCTGTAGTCACCAGAATCTGGAGTGCACCGGCCACCAGGGCAGCCAGTGTGGCACGGAGCCACAGCACAGATAGTCCCCCACCTGTGAAGCATCAGACGTTGGCCAGTGCCCGGCGGGAGAGGGGGAAGACTCCAGCCACCAAAGCCGCTGCCAGGGGTCCCGGTGGGAGTGTGGAGTCAGCTGTGACACCTTCCAAGGTAGGGAAGGGCCACAAGAAACCCGGCAAGTCTGGGAAGAGCAGCACGGCGGAGAAGACCTCCATCATCCCCGCTGCCCAGGAGGCCACCGCCAGCACCAGCCCAGCTGCCCAGGAGGCCACCACCAGCACAAGCCCAGCTGCCCAGGAGGCCACCTCCAGCACAAGCCCAGCTGCCCAGGAGGCCACCGCCAGCACCAGCCCAGCTGCCCAGGAAGCCACTGCCAGCACAAGCCCAGCTGCCCAGGAGGCCATCGCCAGCACCAGCCAAGCTGCCCAGGAGGCCACCGCCAGCACAAGCCCAGCTGCCCAGGAGTCCACCGCCAGCACCAGCCCAGCTGCCCAGGAGACCAGCACAAGCCCAGCTGCCCAGGAGGCCACCGCCAGCACCAGCCAAGCTGCCCAGGAGGCCACCGCCAGCACCAGCCCAGCTCCCCAGGAGGCCACCGCCAGCACCAGCCCAGCTGCCCAGGAGGCCACCGCCAGCACAAGCCCAGCTGCCCAGGAGGCCACCGCCAGCACAAGCCCTGCTGGGCCATGAAGGGCCGCCAGCAAAAGCCCCGCTGGGCCATGAAGGACCGCCAGCAAAAGCCCTGCTGGGCCATGAAGGACCGCCAGCAAAAGCCCTGCTGGGCCATGAAGGACCGCCAGCAAAAGCCACGCTGGGCCATGAAGGTCTACCAGCAGCTGAGTCTCTGCAATGGAGACCGCCGTCTCAAGAACCTCTGAACAGGGCACCGCCGCCTCAAGCACCGCTGAACAGGGCACCGCCATCTCAAGCACCGCTGAAAAGGGCACCGCCGCCTCAAGCACCGCTGAACAGGGCACTGCCGTCTCAAGCACCGCTGAACAGGGCACCGCCGTCTCAAGCACCGCTGAACAGGACACCGCCGCCTCAAGCACCGCTGAACAGGACACCGCCGTCTCAAGCACCACTGAACAGGGCACCACCGCCTCAAGCACCTCTGAACAGGGCACCGCCGCCTCAAGCACCTCTGAACAGGGCACCGCCGCCTCAAGCACCGCTTAACAGGGCACCGCTGAACAGGGCACCGCCGCCTCAAGCACCGCTGGCCCATGAGCGCCAAGGGCACTGACGGTACTGAGTCCGTCACAGGCAGAATGAAGCACTCTGGGCACCATGCCCCCTCCAGAACCAGTGGAGAGATCCATCCACTACCTCTGTCCTTAGCAGGATGAAGCACTCTGGGCACCATGCCCCCTCCAGAACCAACGGAGTGATCCATCCACTACCTCTGTCCTTAGCAGGATGAAGCACTCTGGGCACCATGCCCCCTCCAGAACCAGTGGAGACTGTTATCCACTTGTGAGACTGTGGCTTTGCACTCCCCAGGATGGAACAGTGGGCAAGCCACCCACTGTAGAGACTTGTGAGACTGTGGCTTTGCACTCCCCAGGATGGAATAGTGGGCAAGCCACCCACTGTAGAGACTTGAGAGACTGGCTTTGCACTCCCTAGGATGGAACAGTGGGCAAGCCACCCACTGTAGAGACTTGTGAGACTGTGGCTTTGCACTCCCCAGGATGGAACAGTGGGTAACTCACCCACTGTAGAGACTTAAGAGACTGTGGCTTTGCACTCCCCAGGATTGAACAGTGGGCATTTGGCCCCCTCGTGGATTTAGGGACATGCACTAAAACAGGCTGAGGTGTCCCCCCTTTCCCTCCCCCTGAGGTGCCTGTTTAGTTGCTCTCTGATGCCCCTGCAGTGTTCTCTCTGTCATGGTCGGGGATCTTGTGTGTGCCTCGCCCATACCGTGTGGGCCCAGTGTTCCACGGACTTAATTGGAGCACTACCTGGACTACTATGCTTGGTATATATTTTGTTTATGGTGTATATATATATTTTTGCGTACTTGATTTTAATATATTACAATGGTTACATTCATTTTCTATTGTCTTTGCATTCTGCTGGGGGGTGGGAGGGTGTAACTGTGATGTAATAATATGCATTAGTGTGTGTGTTGTAGTGGGTGAGGGTGGGGGTGGGGGTGTTGCGTGTGTGTGTCCCTGTTTTTCCCTCCCCCATCCCCTGTGTCGTAGGTGCAGTACTCACCGTGGTCTTCGCCGCCAGCGTTCGTGCTCCTGGTAGAGGAGCAGGAAGACTATCGCAGGTAGAATTTGGAGTTCCTGGTCCTGGTGAGCGTTTTCCCTTTGGAATTCCTGTTTCGGCCGTGTTTTTATCCGTGGTGAATCCGCCCCGGAAAAGGTGGCGGATTGGTGGGTTGTAATAGTGTGGGCGGCACATTGTCTCCCGCCTGTCTGTTGGCGGTGACCGCCGCGCTGTTTGTTTGTACCGCTGTGGCGGTCGGAGTGTTAAAGTGGCTGTCTTTTTTGGCGGTTTCCGCCACGGTCGTAGTTGCAAAATATTTACCGCCGGCCTGTTGGCGGTCTTACCGCCGCTTTAACACCGTCCGCCAGGGTTGTAATGACCACCTTGATGTCTTTTCAGCCAGTGTTGTTTCTGTATGTTTATCAATTTATTTTTTTAGATTGACCTACATGACATTAGCATTGTTAATATAGGGAAATAAATATTCTAACTTTTACATAAAGGTGTGGTGTGTGACAATTACTGACTCTTATTGATCACTAATGTTATTGATTGTTATTGATTACTGACCTGTATGTACGGGATATATAGTTGGAAAACGTAGAAGCAAGTCAAAAGTTTCATTCGCTGCTCCCTTGTAAGTTTACTTATTAAGGTCTGATTCACTAACACAGCCACTGTCACCTATGTCACACGGTTGCCCCAGTCTTGGGAACTGCAGTGTAGACTCATTCCGCCAACTCCTTTGTGGGCAAGTAAACATGCATCAGGATAATTAAGTTAGCACAAAGGCCTCTAAACAATCTTTTTGACACAACGCCTCAGAGCTGCGAGGTGCTCTCCAACATGCATGGGACGAACACAATCGCTGGAGCCTGGGCTCTGATTAGCAGGCCCCTACCAGCAGGATGTTGTTTTGCGTATTGGTGCAGAGCACGGCCCCCTCAACCCTCCTTTGCTTGGACAAATGATGTTGTACATTACACTTGTCCTCTTCAGTGAGCGTGTTTGCATGGAGAAACCCTAAGTAAGCATCCTGCATAACACTGTGATCCGTGGCTGGCAGAAAAGCTCTTATCACCATCTTTAGGGACAAGTTCCCTTTCTATACTACCTTATTAAAGACCCACTGCCATCAGGGCAGATTTGTTTGATTTTTATCCCATACATGTTTGATCATTGTGCATTTTGTTAGGCTGATAGTACACAGAATTCCAATTTTGATGCATTGCTAGGTTTTATTTAGACACAATATTTGCATTTTTAATTTTAAAATGAAAGAAATAGTTTTGTTTTTCCCTACTGAAGTAAACCCATGTGTCTGAGAAGGAGCAAGGACGTTATAAATGTTCAACTGTCTTCCTTTTCTCATCGCTGATATTAACATACCATAAAACAGAGCCATTTTTACAACAGAGGTCAAAGGCCCTTTTTCGTGCCACAGTGTGTAATGGGAGCCTCTGCAAATAGTCGCACTGCTCTTTTGTCTGCAGTGAGGGGCCATTTCACCCCCTTGAGCTCTAAATTCAAAAGGCACTTTTATGCTCAACTCACGTTGGCTCAGACTGGTCGGGTCCTATTCCGATAGGTAAACTTAGACCAAAAATCTAAAAGTTTAGACCTAAAGTCCAACTTTATTTTGTACGAGTAAAGTTAGACTTTTAGTCTAAGTTTAGACTTTTTGTCTAAATTTATACCTAAAGTGTAACTTTATTGGTAGTAAAGTTACACTTTTGGTCTAAGTTTAGGCTTTTAGTCTAAACTTAGACTTTTGGTCTACGTTTACCTTTGTGAATCGGGTCCATCTTCTGTGAGCAGGGAATCTGAACTTTAGTGGCCCTTGGGAAGTTCAGAGCAGGAGATGGGAAGGTGTGCACAGCTTCTTAAAATTGCATTTTAGATCCAGTGTGCTAATGCCATGTAAAGTAGTCTGCGAGGCTTGAAAGACTGATTATTGTGCCAGCCTACCACTTCATGCCTGTCCAGTACTAGACATGAATACTCATATGTTTAGAGCTCGATGCATTGTACTTTTACCTTGGAATTTTGTTATAATAGGTTTACTTGGAAAATTAAATGTGTTTGAAACATTCAAAGTTTCAGTAGGACAATTTGGGCTTGATTCACAAAGGTAATCTTAGACCAAAAGTCTAAAGGGCTGATTTAAGAGCCCCTAGCACCACTAGAGCATCACTTGTCATGACACTCTAGTGGTGCTAACCACTGCTCCATATTTAAAAGGAGGTGTAACACCACTTTATGAAGCAGAGTCCCAAGAAGGCTGCCAACACTTCCTGGTTGAAGTGTTGGCTGCCAATCAGAGGTCTGCAGATCTCTGCATGAGGTTGTTATTATTCAAGGTTCATTCGCACCTTAAGATATCTATATTTATTTTTCTTTTACTACCTCAAAAACTACTGAATGGATTTACACCAAATAACAAAAAGCACTCTTTGTGGACCAAGAGCTACTATTCTGCCAAATTTGGTGTAATTCCATCCAGCAGTTCGGGCTCTAGTTGTGTCTAAACAACTTTCGTAATTTCTGTATTATATAAAATGAGTTTAAATATTTCTGTTTTTTAACTATATAATTTTAAATATTTCACAGCAGAGATTTTGACTTAGATATTTTGGTGCATAGATCTTTTTACAGTAAATATTTAGGACTACAACATGACAATGTGAAGATGACATTGTAAGGTATGATGATTCAAACATTTTGTTTTAATAAATAGAACATTTTTGAGTGCATTTATGAAGGTCAAACCTACCCCACATGGCAAAAGGCTACTATACATCACAAAAGGATGTGAGTCACAGATGAGGCTAAAGAGTTATGCAGGTAAGTTCACATTGAGAGCTCAAGAGGATAAATGTGTTCAAATAAAAAAGAAACACTGTTATGGTACACACAATTTACATTGCATTTGCATTCAAATTATTCCATAAATTCTATTTTATAAATAGTGCAGATGGTTCTATGATCTGTGTTGCACAGAATACAAAATAGATGCACTTTAAGATAAATTATAAGGAAACTAAAGGCTGCACAATATTAACCCCTTCCCCGCCAAGGACGTAATGGTTACATCCGTGGCTGCGGCGCTGAGGCGCCACGGATGTAACCATTACGCCAACGCTTCCCCCGAGGGCCACCCCTCCAAGGTCAGGGTTGAAAGAGGAATCGCTTCCACTTCCACCCCATCAATCCCACCCCCCAATGACATCAGCGTACGATCACCCACTGACATCGTCAGAGGGTGCCAGGCGCGCTGGAAGCCATTTGCTTTCAGCGCTTCTTTTAGAAAGGAAGTAAGTTTTTCCTCCGGGCGGGTGGGATTACTAAAAAAGAAGCATCGGGTTTTCCTTTCCCTCGATGTCTCTTTCAGCATTCCTGCTGCCCGATCGCAATGCGATTGGGCAGCAGGAATGCCACTAGACACAAAGGATTTGTGTATGTGTGTGCACGTTTGTATATATAGTGTGGGGGAGCGACCCCTTGGGCAAGGGTCGCGCCCTTGGGGGTCCAATGTATTTATCGCTGTTTCTGCCCCCCTTGGGAACAGATCGGCCTTTTATTTTCAGTCCGATCTTCCCCCAAGGGGAGTAGAAGCCACTAGAAACCAGGGATTGTTTTTGTGTGTGTGTTTTTTTTTTGTGTTGGGGGCGCCCCCTTTGGCAAGGGTCGCCCCCCCAAAGGGGACAAAGCACTGTCGGGTAGTTCTACCCCCCTTGGGGGTAGATCGGCCTATTGTTTTTAGGTCCATTCGCCCCCAAGGGGGGCAGAATCCACTTAGCGCCAGGGATCATTTGTGTGTGTGCTTTGTGTGGGGGGGGTGGCCACTTGGGCAAGGGTCGCCCCCTCCAAAGGGAGCAATGTATTCTATGCCATTTCTGACCCCCTTGGGGGCAGATAGGCCTATTTTTTTTAGGCCCATCTGCCCCCAAGGGGGACAGAGAACACTAGACACCAGAGAAAATATAAATGTTTGGTGGCGAGTGATTGTCAACTAGCGAAGTATTCACATTTGTGATTATAACAGTTTTTTTATCCTTTTTGTTCTAGTTCAAAGCTTTTGCTTCCTTTGCTGTGGCTTGTTGCTGTTTTGACAGTGGTGGTCCTGAGGTTTGCGTAGTTGCATGTTTTAGGTAAGTAAATAAATTTACTCCAAAGGTGTATTGTTGTCATGCATGAATGACATGTTTGTAGGTGGTGTACTAAATGCAGGATTGTGTGTGAAAATTTTATTAGATTTATGCACAATCATATTTGTGTTGTCTTATGTCTAATTTTCTTTTCTTTTTTCTTTTTAGTGGGATATCATTGGTGATTGCTGTGGCTGTGCAGAGAAGTTGATGGTGAGTCTAGCTTTTTCAGGCAAGTGAGCGGTATAGTCTTTGAGTTTATAACTCTTAGGGGGTCATTCTGACCTCGGCGGTAAAAGGCGCTTACCGCCGGTCAGAAGGCCGCCGGTAAACCGCCACGGTCATTCTGACCCGCAACTGGCAAACCGCCAAAAACCCGACATCAACAAAATTCCGCCACACCAACGGCCAGCGAAAAACTGGCGATGACCAAACCTCCACCGTCACGCCAACAGAAATACGCCCATGCCATTCCGACCCACAAATCCCCGCAGCGGTCTTTCAACCGTGGTATTCCATTGGCGGTACACACCGCCGCGGTCAAAATACACACACCTTTACAAAACACTACCACATTGGACAATTCAAAATACACACACCTGAGACACATACACACACCACTCCCACACACCCAATACAATATAAAACACACACCCACATCACCCACAAAACCTTACAACCACAATTGCGACTGAAGGACAGAGAGAGACAGCACAGAATAGAGTAGACTATCACACAGAGGCAAATCACAACATCACCCACACAATATCCATGCACAAAACACCATACACCACCACACTCACCACACTCTACAACACATACACCACCCCTCACCTCATCCACACCACCCCATGGCACCCCAAAGACACCCCAGGTTCTCTGACGCAGAACTCAGGGTCATGGTGGAGGAAATAGTTTGGGTAGAGCCCCAGCTCTTCGGGACACAGGTGCAGCACACCACCATTGCCAGGAAGATAGAGCTATGGCAAAGAATATTGGACAGGGTCAACGCTGTGGGACAGCATCCACGAAATCGGGACGACATCAGGAAGCGGTGGAACGACCTACGGGGGAAGGTGTGTTCCATGGTATCAAGGCACAACATCGCGGTGCAGAAGACTGGCGGCGGACCCCCACCTACTCCCCCAGAATTCACAGCATGGGAGGAGGAAGTCTTGCACATCCTGCATCCTGAGGGCCTCGCAGGAGTAGGCGGAGGAAGGGACTCTGGCAAGTCAAATCTTCACTACTTCATTCGCCCCACCCCACCTGCATGCCAAATCATACCCCCACCCTCACCCCCACCCCATCACACCAACTCCTTGCAAATGGCTCACCATCACAACCCACCCATCCCAAAACCTAGCCCTGCATGCGTCCCCAAAGCATGGACACCCATCACCAAAGCATGCCCACTGCACATCCCCATCTCCCCCACAAGCCACCGTCACAAAAGCCCCCACAAGGGAATGCCAGCACTGGGGTACACAGCCACCCCCCATTACACGAAATGGCACACACAGAAGCAATAACCATACTCTTATACCCGTGCAGGACCCGAACGCCACCACACCGCCCAGGAGGGTCCAGAGATGTCCATCCCACCCCCAGAAGAGGCCCCCAGTGATGACAGCAGCTTTGTCTCCCTGGACCCAGATGACCAGCCCGGCCCATCGGGGACCTCTGGACAGTCGGTTCCCCACAGACAGCCACAGGCTACAGCAGACCTAACCCCCTCTGGGAACACCAGCACAGCTCCCACCCAGCGGGCCCATGCCTCTTTCTCCAGGACACGTCAATCAGCGGTGTGTCCACCACTACAGGGCACCCAGGTTGACCCACCACCCCAACAACAACAGGGACCTGGGGGCAGTGGTAGTGGGCACACGGTCCAGGGTACAGAGGCCCAGGGAAACAGGGGAACTGAGAGGGCTGCTGTGCGACGGGGGGGGGACAGGCCCAGGGAACCGACTCTCCAAGAGGCCCTCTCCTCCATCATGGGAGCATACCACCCCTCCCAGGAGACGATGGCTACGGTACTGGCCAGGTTCCAGGAGATCCAGGTACTGCAGGAGGAACAGTACATGGGGTTCAGAGAGGAACTGAGAAACATTAGTTCCGCAATGGGGACCATCGTCGTGGCTCTTAACCAGATAGTCACCACATTGCGGGACCATGTGGCACCACAAAGGGCCCCTGTCACCAGCATGGACCAATACCAGGCTACCACCTCCGCCGGCGCTAGTGGACAGGAGGCCCCCACACAACGACAGGCCACCAGAACCCCACCTCCTGCAGAAGAAGAACCACCCCGCAAGCGGTACCTGAGATCTCAGAAGAAGACAGAGTAGGATGACAAGACCCCCGCCAGCAAAGGATACCCCCTGATGTCATCCCACTGTCCCACATTGTCACCCTGTCCAAACTTAAACTGCCCCTGCTCCATCCTTCCACAGGCATATGGACAATGCACCTGTGAGACTGAAAACTGGACTCTGCCATGGACATTACTCCACCATCACCCATCACCGTTTTTCAATCATGTCCCTAAATTTAGCACTTTAATAAAATCACTTATTGCACTTAAAAAATCTGGAGTCTGCTTGTATTTTGAACAAATGTATTAGACATAACGGTGTCAAAATGTTCAGCTACATTGTGATGACAACATACCACTGTCACACAGCTGTAGTCCATGGGCAAACAAAGCAGAGGTCACGCAGTGGGGCCCACAGCTCTGAAAACGGAAGGGAAAGTCACAACTCAGTTAACAGGAACTAGGGGGAAACACAGACAGTAGAGAGGCAGGAGACTTTAATTAAATGTAAAATTGCGGGGTTGATTCGTACCTGTGTGCTACTGAAAATACTGTTGTATCACTGTGTCCCTGTTGTCTGTGTCGTCCCCGTCGTCTTCCTCCTCTTCACTCTCCACAGGCTCCACAGCTGCTACAACACCACCATCTGGACCATCCTCCTACAGGAAAGGCACCTGGCGTCGCAAAGCCAGGTTGTGAAGCATACAGCAGGCCACGATGATATGGCACACCTTCTTTGGTGAGTACATTAGAGATCCACCTGTCATATGCAGGCACCTAAACCTGGCCTTCAGGAGGCTGAAGGTCCGCTCAATCACCCTCCTAGTCCGCCCATGGGCCTCATTGTACCGTTCCTCTGCCCTGGTCCGGGGATTCCTCACTGGGGTCAGTAGCCACGACAGGTTGGGGTAACCAGAGTCACCAATTAGCCACACACGGTGTCTCTGTAGCTGTTCCATCACATAAGGGATGCTGCTATTTCGCATGATGTACGCGTCATGCACTGACCCAGGGAACTTGGCATTTACATGGGAGATGTACTGGTCAGCCAAACAGACCACCTGGACATTCATCGAATGATAACTTTTTCGGTTCCTGTACACCTGCTCACTTTCACTGGGGGGAACCAAAGCCACATGGGTCCCATCAATGGCACCAATGATGTTGGGGATATGTCCAAGGGCATAGAAATCACCCTTCACTGTAGCCAAATTGCCCACCTCAGGGAAAACAATGTAGCTCCGCATGTATTTCATCAGGGCAGACAACACTCTGGACAAAACCTTAGAAAACATAGGCTGAGACATCCCTGATGATATGGCCACTGTTGTTTGGAATGATCCACTTGCCAAAAAATGGAGTACTGACAGCACCTGCTCCAGAGGGGGAATCCCTGTGGGTTGGCGAATGGGGGACATCAGGTCTGGCTCCAGCTGGGCACACAGTTAATGTATAGTGGCTCGGTCAAGTCTGTATGTCAGTATGACATATCTTTCTTCCATTGTCGTCAGGTCCACCAGCGGTCTGTACACGGGAACATTCCTCCATCTCCTCGCAAGTCCCAGCGGACGGTGCCTAGGAAGGACAACATGGAGCACAGAGTCAAGCAACCCACAGGTACGTAACCACAGCTTGCACAGAACACGATTCGTCTGCATTGAATGGCTTGTATGAGTGGCAATGCAACGCCTAGGCCTGTGTGACGCAGTAGAAATTAAGCCATGTGGGACCTTGAAATGGCGGCTGCCTGACCTGTGAAGTGTGACAATGGGATGTGAGGTCAATGCGCTGGCGTGGCACACCGTGGCGGTAGGCGGTCTAAGACCGCGGCGCAAAGCAGCATTGGTTAACATTGAACCCTATGGGTCTCAGGAGCCAATGACGATGTGCTCCGGCGGTCGCGGTACGCACCGCTGCGGTACGCACCGCCGTGGGCGTGACATCCATTTTCTCTCTGCTTAATCACTCGAGACCTGATCATCAACAGGAGAGGACCTATACTGCAAGTGCTGCTGTGACCTCGGTCTGGAAGAGACAATGGCTGCTGCGACTGGGGAAAGGGCCCCTGCCTTCACATCTGAGGAATTGGAGAAACTAGTTGATGGGGTCCTCCCCCAGTATGCGCTACTCTACGGTCCTCCAGACCAACAGGTAAGTACACTGGGACCATGCTTTGTGGGCAATGCCTGGGTTGAGTGGGGTGAATGAACGATGGTGCGGAGGGGAGCGTATGAGGCATGCATCAAACGACAGATGAGAGCATGTGCCACATAGCAAGTGTGGGGATGGGGGGACACTCACATCGAGCATGCCGAAAATTCTGATATTGTATTTTCTCTCCCTGTATGTGTCACATAGGTCAGCGCCCATCAGAAAGTTGACATTTGGCGTGCCATCGCCAAGGACGTCCGGACCTTGGGGGTCCACAACAGACGGGGCACCCACTGCCGCAAGAGGTGGGAGGACATCCGCCGCGGGAGCAGAAAGACCGCAGAGGCTCTGCTCGGGATGGCCTCCCAACGTAGGAGGGGTGCCACGCGTCAATTGACCCCCCTGATGTCTCGGATCCTGGCGGTGGCCTACCCAGATTTGGATGGGCGCGTGAGGACATCACAGTAGACACAAGGGGGTGAGTACACTCTCATTCTGCTGACTATGCGCGCAGTGGAGGTGTCTGGGTGGGGGAGGAGGGCTGTGGGTATCCCTAGGCCAGGGCGATTTCTGTAAGCTAGGCCCCTCCGTAAGGCATGGCCCTGTGCCCCCGCCCCCCACCTCTGTAGGGTGCCAAGTACAGCTATCCATGGCCCTGTGTCTCCTATGTGTGCAGTTGTCGTCCATAGGCTTGAAGGCCATGTCCCACTGATTGAGTAGTGTACCCCAAGTGTGCGGCGTAGTGCAGGGGGCTTCTGTGTCTGTCCTCTCCGCCAACTGTGTTGCCAATGAATGCACTCAACATGTCTTTATTCTCCCCCCCCCCCTTTTTTGGTCTGCTCTTCCTGTTCATGTGTGCATTAGCATCATCTGGCGGAGGAGAAGTGGCATTGGAGCACGAGGGAGCTGCATCTCACATGGCCCCGGAGGGCCATGCAACGGACTCTGAGTTGACCAGTGAGACGGAGGGCGAGGGGGGCTCCACAACGGGGACACGTGGAGACATCAGCGACACCGACACGTCCTCGGAAGGGAGCTCCCTTGTGGTGGCGGCAACATCCGTGCCCACCGCAACAACAGGTACAGCCGCCACCCAGCGCACCAGCTCCGCCCTCCCAGCAGCCCCTCAGCGTTCGCCCCGTGCCCGCTCGCACACCATGGCGGGCATCTCCTTCGCCCCAGGCACCTCAGGCCCTGCCCCAGTTACCCCTGCTGCCCTCAGTGAGGAGGTCATCGAACTCCTCCGGACGCTCATTGTTGGGCAGTCTACCCTTTTGAATGCCATCCAGGGGGTGGAAAGGGAGGTGCATCGGAGCAATGCATACCTGGAGGGCATTCATTCGGGTCAGGCTGTCCATCAGCGATCGTTCAACGCTCTGGCCTCAGCACTGACGGCAGCCATTGTCCCTGTCTCCTGCCTCCCTCCTCCAACTCCCTCCACCCAGTCCCACTCCCCTGTTCCTCTGCCTATCCCAGACACACCTACAGACCAGCCTGCACACACCTCAACACCCAAGGTCAGCTCATCCAAACGTAAGCACCACACATCACAGAAGTATTCACAGAAGCAACATACACATGCAGAAATGCCAACAGCCACTGCCTCCTCTGTGTCCCCCTCCTCCTCGTCTCCCTCCTCCCTCCCTGTGACGTCCCAACTCACACTTGCATGCACCACTTCATCAGCCACTACGACCATCACCAGCACACCCACCAGAACACTCCGCACACGTGCAGTCACCACCCCCACTGCCATTTACACGTCCCCTGTGTCCTCTCCCAGTGTGTCTGTCACCCCCTCTTCCAAACCACACAAACGCAGGCAGCCACCCACCCAACAGCCATCCACCTCACGACAGCCTCCGTCACAAGCACCTGCACCCATAGACAGCACAATTGACTCTCCTACAACCACATCCTCTTCCTCCACTCCCATACCCACTGCACCTACCCTTCCCATTGCTCCCAAAAAGTTTTTCCTCTCCAAAATTAACCTCTTTCCATCACCTGACCCACCCCCTCCATCTCGTAAAAGTCCAATCTGCACCTCAGCCACCACAACCCCTGGACCTACAGGGACCATAGTCCAGGGATATTGGAGTCCCCCACCTTCGAGGGCAGCCACATCTGCCAGCAGCAAAGGGACTGCCAGGGCACCCCCTGGGAAAAAAACAAAAAAAGCCAAGGGCTGGCGCGAGAAAACAGAGACGGCAGCCTCCACAGGCACCACCCTGGCACCGTCAGGGAGTGGGGTGCCACTTGGCACATCTCCAAAGGGAGGCAAGGGCCACAAAGGATCAGGCAAGGGCAGCACGGCCGACAAGTCCGGCAGCAGGCGAGCTGCCCAGGAGGGCCCCACCAGCCCCATTCCGGGGGTGAAGGAGGACACCCACGGGCACGTGCCACCAGCACAGGAGGGCCCAGCAAGCGAGAAGTCGGATGGCGAGTGAACACCATCTATTGGCCGGATCTGGTGCCCTGGAGACACATGTGAAGCACCGCTGAACAGGGCACCGCCGTCTCAAGAACCGCTGAACAGGGCCCTTCAAGACAAGCACCGCTGAACAGGGCACCGCTGTAGGAGGCTGGACTAGCTTGTAGTGAGTACCTAGGGGTACTTGCACCTTTCACCAGGCCTAGTTATCCCTTATTAGTGTATAGGGTGTCTAGCAGCATAGGCTGATAGATAATGGTAGCTTAGCAGAGCAGCTTAGGCTGAACTAGGAGACGAGTGAAGCTCCTACAGTACCACTAGTGTCATATGCACAATATCATAAGAAAACACAATACACAGATATACTAAAAATAAAGGTACTTTATTTTTATAACAATATGCCAAAAGTATCTCAGTGAGTACCCTCAGTATGAGGATAGCAAATATACACACGATATATGTACACAATACCAAAATATGCAGTAATAGTATTAGAAAACAATGCAAACAATGTATAGTTACAATAGGATGCAATGGGGACACATAGGGATAGGGGCAACACAAACCATATACTCCAAAAGTGGAATGCGAACCACGAATGGACCCCAAACCTATGTGACCTTGTAGAGGGTCGCTGGGACTGTAGGAAAACAGTTAGGGTTAGAAAAATAGCCCACCCCAAGACCCTGAAAAGTGAGTGCAAAGTGCACTAAAGTTCCCCAAAGGACATAGAAGTCGTGATAGGGGAATTCTGCAGGAAAGACACAAATCAGCAATGCAACAACGATGGATTTCCAAATGAGGGTACCTGTGGAACAAGAGGACCAAGTCCAAAAGTCACAAGCAAGTCGGAGATGGGCAGGTGCCCAGGAAATGCCAGCTGTGGGTGCAAAGAAGCTGCTACTGGACAGTAGAAGCTGAAGATTATGCAGGAACAACAAGGGCTAGGAACTTCCACTTTGGTGGACGAATCCCTCACGCCATGGAGAGTTGTGCAGAAGTATTTTCCTGAAGAAAGACCGCCAACAAGCCTTGCTAGTTGCAAATCGTGCGGTTTGGGTTTTTGGATGCTGCTGTGGCCCAGGAGGGACCAGGATGTTGCCAATTGCATCTGGAGACAGAGGGGGCGTCTAGCAAGACAAGGAGCCCTCTCTGAAGCAGGCAGCACCCGCAGAAGTGCCAGAACAGGCACTACAAATTGGAGTGAAATGGTGCTCACCCGAAGTTGCACAAAGGAGTCCCACATCGCCGGAGGACAACTTAGGAGGTCGGGCAATGCAGGTTAGAGTGCCGTGGACCCAGGCTGGACTGTGCACAAAGGATTTCTGCCAGAAGTGCACGGAGGCCGGAGTAGCTGCAAAAGTCGCGGTTCCCAGCAATGCAGTCTGGCGTGGGGAGGCAAGGACTTACCTCCACCAAACTTGGACTGAAGAGTCACTGGACTGTGGGAGTCACTTGGACAGAGTTTCTGGATTCAAGGGACCTTGCTCGTCGTGCTGAGAGGAGACCCAGGGTACCGGTGATGCAGTTCTTCGGTGCCTGCGGTTGCAGGGGGACGATTCCGTTGACCCACAGGAGATTTCTTCGGAGCTTCTAGTGCAGAGAGGAGGCAGACTACCCCCACAGCATGCACCACCAGGAAAGCAGTCGAGAAGGCGGCAGGATCAGCGTTACATAGTTGCAGTAGTCGTCTTTGCTACTTTGTTGCAGTTTTGCAGGCTTCCAGCGTGGTCAGCAGTCGATTCCTTGGCAGAAGGTGAAGAGAGAGATGCAGAGGAACTCGGATGAGCTCTTGCATTCGTTATCTGAGGAAATCCCCAAAGCAGAGACCCTAAATAGCCAGAAAAGAGGGTTTGGCTACTTAGGAGAGAAGATAGGCTAGCAACACCTGAAGGAGCCTATCAGAAGGAGTCTCTGACGTCACCTGATGGCACTGGCCACTCAGAGCAGTCCAGTGTGCCAGCAGCACCTCTGTTTCCAAGATGGCAGAGATCTGGAGCACACTGGAGGAGCTCTGGGCATCTCCCAGGGGAGGTACAGATCAGGGGAGTGGTCACTCCCCTTTCCTTTGTCCAGTTTCGCGCCAGAGCAGGGCTAAGGGGTCCCTGAACCGGTGTAGACTGGCTTATGCAGAAATGGGCACCATGTGTGGCCATGAAAGCATTTCCAGAGGCTGGGGGAGGCTACTCCTCTCCTGCCTTCACACCATTTTCCAAAGGGAGAGGGTGTAACACCCTCTCTCAGAGGAAGTCCTTTGTTCTGCCATCCTGGGCCAGGCCTGGCTGGACCCCAGGAGGGCAGAAGCCTGTCTGAGGGGTTGGCAGCAGCAGCAGCTGCAGTGAAACCCCAGGAAAGGCAGTTTGGCAGTACCAGGGTCTGTGCTACAGACCACTGGGATCATGGGATTTTGTGCCAACTATGCCAGGATGGCATAGAGGGGGCAATTCCATGATCATAGACATGTTACATGGCCATATTCAGATTTACCATTGTGAAGCTACATATAGGTAGTGACCTATATGTAGTGCACACGTGTAATGGTGTCCCCGCACTCACAAAGTCCGGGGAATTGGCCCTGAACAATGTGGGGGCACCTTTGCTAGTGCCAGGGTGCCCACACACTAAGTAACTTAGCACCCAACCTTTACCAGGTAAAGGTTAGACATATAGGTGACTTATAAGTTACTTAAGTGCAGTGTAAAATGGCTGTGAAATAACGTGGACGTTATTTCACTCAGGCTGCAGTGGCAGGCCTGTGTAAGAATTGTCAGAGCTCCCTATGGGTGGCAAAAGAAATGCTGCAGCCCATAGGGATCTCCTGGAACCCCAATACCCTGGGTACCTCAGTACCATATACTAGGGAATTATAAGGGTGTTCCAGTAAGCCAATGAAAATTGGTAAAATTGGTCACTAGCCTGTTAGTGACAATTTGAAAGAAATGAGAGAGCATAACCACTGAGGTTCTGTTTATCAGAGCCTCAGAGAGACAGTTAGTCATAACACAGGTAACAAATTCAGGCACACTTATGAGCACTGGGGCCCTGACTAGCAGGGTCCCAGTGACACATACAACTAAAACAACATATATACAGTGAAAAATGGGGGTAACATGCCAGGCAAGATGGTACTTTCCTACACAACCCCCCCCCAAACGAAGGACAATAAGACTAGCCATGACCTGATGAGTCTTCATTGTCTAAGTGGAAATATCTGGAGAGTCCATCTGCATTGGAGTGGCTACTCCCAGGTCTATGTTCCACTGTATAGTCCATTCCCTGTAGGGATATGGACCACCTCAACAATTTAGGATTTTCACCTTTCATTTGTTTTAGCCAAAGTAGAGGTTTGTGGTCTGTCTGAACAATAAAGTGAGTGCCAAACAGGTATGGACTAAAATTCTTCAGTGCCCAGACCACAGCAAAGGCCTCCCTCTCAATGGCAGACCAACGCTTTTCTCTAGTGGTCAACCTCCTACTAATAAAAGCAACAGGTTGATCCTGGCCCTCAGAATTAAGTTGTGATAGGACTGCCCCTATTCCTAATTCAGATGCATCAGTTTGGACATATAATTTTTTAGAGTAACAAGGGCTTTTCAGGACAGGTGCAGAGCACATGGCCTGCTTCAGCTCCTCAAAAGCTTTCTGACAGTTTGCTGTCCATAATACCTTTTTAGGCATTTTCTTGGATGTGAGGTCATTAAGAGGGGCTGCAATGGAGCCATAGTTCTTAATGAACCTCCTGTAATACCCAGTGAGGCTTAGGAAGGCTCTCACCTGAGTCTGAGTAGTAGGGGGAACCCAATCTATAATAGTTTGGATTTTCCCCTGAAGTGGTGCAATCTGTTCCCCACCAACAAGGTGTCCCAGATAAACCACCTTCCCCTGCCCTATCTGGCACTTTGAAGCCTTGATAGTGAGGCCTGCCTTTTGCAGGGCCTCCAAAACTTTCCATAGGTGGACCAGGTGATCATCCCAGCTGGAGCTAAAGACAGCTATATCGTCCAGATATGCTGCACTAAAAGCTTTCAGCCCTTGCAGGACTGTGGTCACCAACCTCTGAAAAGTGGCAGGTGCATTTTTCAATCCAAAAGGCATTACTGTGAATTGGTAATGGCCTCCAATGGTTGAAAATGCAGTTTTTGCTTTTGCATCTTCTGATAATTTGATCTGCCAATACCCTGCTGTCAAGTCAAAAGTGCTTTGATACTTGGCAGATGCCAGTGTATCTATGAGCTCATCTGCCCTGGGTATAGGGTGAGCATCAGTTTTGGTAACCTGGTTGAGACCTCTTGTCAAAGCCCAGCTCACCTGAGTCCTTGTTCAGTTCTGATGGAGGTTGAAGACAATCCGACCCCACCCTGAAACTGCTTGTTCCAGCACACTAGTTTTTAAAACAGTGCACTAAGAACAGAAGCTCAAGGGAAGGGGGGAAGTGGATAAAATAAAATAAAGAGACAACACCGTTCTTGCGTTTCCACTGTTGAAGTGCTGCACAAATCTGCGGCCCTCTCTGACTTCTGTAGAAACTGGTGCCTAATGAAA
This sequence comes from Pleurodeles waltl, assembly GCF_031143425.1. Taxonomy (NCBI): domain Eukaryota; kingdom Metazoa; phylum Chordata; class Amphibia; order Caudata; family Salamandridae; genus Pleurodeles; species Pleurodeles waltl. Next base: position 355,350,015 of record NC_090438.1, read on the forward strand.
CATAAACAAAGAACAGATAAGTACAACCTATTCCTAACTGGGTTCCTGACTATCCCTTTATTTATTAGAAATTTTCTTTTAAAAGTACCTCTTGGATCCTGGTCTCTAGTTTCCAGGTTTGGAATGTGTTACTGCTCTGGGATGTGCTTTCTATTACTCTAAAGCTTCTAAAACATTAAACAAATACCGTTATCAGAATTACCAATATCAAACATTCATCTTAATATAACTAAAGCCTAAATTCCTAATAGCAGACTCACTTTTCCCATATTTCCAGAATCTTTTATAAAACAAATACTGTACTTTTACGTCAAAATACAGCATGTAATTTGTGCAAGTCCTTGATTTACTGTTTGCCTTGCTGTTAATGGTTTCCACGGTTCGATTCTTAAAAATTCCATAAAAAATGTTTGCTTCACAAAGTTCCGCAAAGTATTCTTGTAACAACGAGTTTGAATCACAATGTTCATGGAAGGTATCTTGTTTCCAGAAATTGTTGTCAAAGTTCTTTCAGGTAATAAAAGTTTTGCACTTACTTGTTGCTGGCAAGAGATACTGAACCGTCTAACCTTGTCTTCTTTCTCTTTTGCAGGTTGCTTGTAGGAGAGAGGCTGAGGCAAGGAGGAACCGGAAACCGGTAGAAGGAAGAGCCAGCAGCTGCGCCCATTGAAGCCAATGAAAGTCTGTAGAGAGCAGGAGTGCCAGCGCCGAGGGATCTGTCCTCAGGTAAGCGGGAGGTAGACGAGCACAAGCACTGGGTGAGGCTCGGGGGCTGCCTTTTATAGACAGGGCTGGGTGTGGTCCTCACATGCTGCACATGTTCTTGAAAGGTGTGCAGAGCTGGGTGTGGTTTGAAGAGCTGGGTGTGGTCCTCACATGCTGCACATGTTCTTGAAAGGTGTGCAGAGTTTCAGTTATTATGCAAATGAGTTAAATTAACAGATGGCCTAGAGAGGAGTGTTTTAAAGAAGCCTTGGTAAAAGCAAGGCCCAATGTGTAAACAAAACAGCACATTAAACAACATACACAGAAGCCTAGGGGGGGGGAAGGTGAGATAACAAGAAAGGCTTTCAATAGTAAGTTTAAAAGGGAGCTATTACAGAACCCAGTAGTGCAGTGAGAGGGGACATGCTCTTTGCTGTGCACAAACCCTAACAGTTGCCCCCCTCAAAGGCCCTCCTACAGGACGGGGTTTTCCTGGATTTTTTAAATAAAACCGTCTAATCAGCTGTGGGGCATGTACATATGATGCTGGTTCCCATGAATTCTCAGATTCATCATATCCTTTCCATTCTACTAAATAAAACAGACGTCCACTAATTCTTTTTGAGTCTTTTATGCTTTTCACTTCATATTCTAGATTTCCCTTAATTGGTATGGGTGGAGGTGGTGGTTCAGGTCGGGTTTTTGGATTGTACGGCTTAAGCAAGGACACATGGAATGTAGTATGTACTGGATATTCTTTTGGTAAATCTAATTTTACTGTTACCGGGTTTACTATGGCAGTTATACTAAAGGGTCCAATGAAACGTGGTTGCAGCTTTCGGGATCCCTCTATGTTTAGGTTCTTTGTGGAGAGCCATACCTTGTCACCGATTTTATACATTGGGGCCTCAGATCTGTGTTTGTCTGCTTGTCTTTTCATGCTTTCCTTGTACTTTAATAAATGTTTCCTGGCTTTGTCTTGTATGTCACCTAACCTCGTTAGTCTATCCGTTACTGTAGGTAACAGAGAATCTTCTAACAAAATGGGTATAGCTCTTGGATGATACCCCTGCAAGAAATAGAATGGTGAGCAAAGTAAAGCTGAATGCTCAGTATTATTATAAACAAACTCCGCTACAGGGAGAGCTTCCAACCATTCACTAGAATAATCAGCCAATAAACAACGTAGCGTTTGAAGTAAGGTTTGGTTCAGTCGTTCAATCTGTCCATCTGTCTCTGGGTGGAAAGCAGTGGATAATGCCACATCTATTTTCAGTTTTTTACATAATTTTTTCCAAAATTTAGAGTTGAACTGGCTCCCTCGGTCTGACACCACTTTGCTTGGCAAACCATATAAACGCACAATTTCCCTTATAAAAATATCGGCAAATTCTGCCGCCGTGGGTAATTTCCGTAATGGTACAAAATGTGCCATTTTAGATAAAAAATCCACTATAACCAACACTGTTGTGAAAGATTTTACAGGTGGTAAACCTACAATAAAGTCTACGCTCACAGTGTGCCAAGGTTGCTTGGGTGTTGGCATTGGTATTAACAAGCCATCAGGGGCCTTATGGGAAGATTTATGTCTTGCACAAATTGGACAGGTAGTGGCAAATTGCTTAATGTCCTTTCTTATAGTGTCCCACCAAAAGTGTTTTTGCACATTTTCCAGGGTTTTTACCCAACCAGGATGACCTGCTAACGGTGAGGCGTGATGCCAAATTATCACCTGTGTTTGTAATTCAGAGGTGGGCACTAACAGCATGTTGTCGTGATACAATAAACCTCGTTGTATTGTGTTATGGGAATCCTTTAACCAATCCTGAGGTGCTATTTGCATGTGTGCATTATATAGATCTGTGATGAAATCCTTCTGTTGTACTGGTGCCAAAAACTTTTGGGGAGGAATAATGGGTTCTCCTATTTTATCTTGTTTCATGTCTGAAGTATGTCCGTATCTAGATAACACATCAGATTGAATTTGTTGTGCACCTGGTCTATAGGTTATTACAAAGTCAAATGTGCTAAAAAAAATTAACCAGCGCATCTGACGTGGTGTTAGTGCTTTAAGTGATCCAAAAAACTGTAGGTTCCTATGGTCAGAAAAGATTGTAACTGGGTACTTGGCTCCCATTAAATGGTGCCTCCATTCTGAAAAGGCTACTTTGATAGCTAGTAGTTCCCTTTCAGCCACAGTGTAATTTTGTTCAGCTGGCAATAACTTTTTGGAATAGAAGGCTATAGGAAGTAACTGGCCATCTACTGCATCTCGTTGAGAGAGAACTCCTCCTAAAGCTACTTGTGAAGCATCCGCTTCAACAAAAAAAGGCAAGTCAGGATCAGGATGTTTCAGAATTGGGGCTGAAGTGAACTTTTGTTTTAGGAGTTGAAAGGCGTGTGCCGCCTCATCAGTCCAAAGAAATTGTTGCCCTTTCCGCAACAAGGTAGTTATTGGGGCCGCAATGTCTGCAAAATGTGCAATAAACCTCCTATAAAAATTGGCGAAACCCAGAAATTTCTGAATATCTTTTACAGAGGATGGTTCTGGCCAATCAGCAATAGCACTGATTTTCTTTACATCCATAGTTATTCCTTGAGGTGACAGGCAGTATCCTAAAAAGTCCACCTTGCTGACATTAAAAGTACACTTTTCTAACTTAGCAAAAAGATGATTTTCTTTTAACTTCGATAATACTGCACGAACATGTTGGGTATGTTCTTCTGAGTTCTTAGAGTAAATGAGGATGTCGTCTATGTATACTATGACACAAAAGTCCAGGAATTCGTGTAGGACCTCATTTATAAAGAACTGAAAGGCCGCAGGGGCATTACATAACCCAAAGGGCATTACTGTGTACTCAAATAAACCAAACTTTGTCTTGAAAGCTGTCTTCCACTCATCCCCCTCTTTTACTCGGACCAGGTGGTAAGCTCCCCGCAGATCTAGTTTAGTGTATACAGTAGAATGTCTTAATTGATCCAACAACACAGGTATTAGAGGAAGAGGATATTTATTCTTTATTGTAGCCTTATTTAGTCCTCTATAATCGATACACGCGCGCAGGGATTTATCCGGCTTCGGGATAAAAAAGAGTGGAGATGACACCTGAGATGTGGAATGACGGATGAACCCAGACTGTAGTAGGTCATCTAGGTAGGTTCTTAAGTATTTGGTTTCTTCGTCAGTCAAAGCATATACTCTGTTATTAGGTAAAGGGGCCCCTGGGATAAGATCTATACGACAGTCATAAGACCTATGTGGGGGCAGCACACTAGCCTTTACTGGATCAAAGACGTCTTTAAAATCAGAATATTCAGGAGGGAGACTTGGTTCATCTTGTATAACACTAGCACAGTGTAATACTGTGCTCTGTTCTGTACCTGCTTCTTGATAGCAATTGGTTCTACAGAAAGAGGAATCCAAAGTAACATTTCTATTCACCCAATCAATTTTTGGGTTATGAGTTGTTAACCAGGGTACCCCGAGAATCAAACCAAAATTAGGAGTATCTATCAGATCAAAGCTAATCACCTCTGTGTGCCCATTCTGACAGACCATAACAAGTGGACTTGTTTGTTTTGTGATTAATCCAGAGGTCAATTCAGACCCGTCCACTGCACATACTGCTTCTGGACAAGGCTTTAGGCACATAGGAAGTCCTAAGTTTTCAGCTAACCTATTATCCACAAAATTTCCTGTCGCGCCTGAGTCCAGTAGGACAGGGAGAGAATGCCTCACTTGGGTAGTAACAATTAAAACGACCTGAATTATGAAATGTCTAGGTATGTGCGGTACCATGAAGGCTGCAGCATTAGAGGTTTGATTAAGATGTTTTCTCGAACAAGTAACCTCTCCCCTTGTCGAGCTTAATCGTTTCCCGATTCAGTTGAGGAGGTGGAGGAAACAGCACCCTTTCGTGGATTTTTAGGCTTTACTGGACATTCTCTGGCAAAGTGACCTGCCCTTCCACAATATAAACATAATTGAAGTTTTCTCCTTCTTTCTTTTTCCTCTGATGTGAGTGGACCTCTGAGTGTCCCTATTTGCATAGGCTCTGGTTCAGGGAGTTTATTATCTGGGTCTTTCTTCTCGTGTCTAATAAAAGTTAACCGTGATTCCAGTTTGTATTTATCTCCCTTTCTTTCTCCTAGTCTATGTTCTAATTTCACAACTAAATCTACAAAGTCCGAATAGTCTTCTGGCAAATCAACGATATGAGCCAGCGCGTCTTTTAACTCGTCTCTCAAACCTTTATAGAAAAGGGAGACACGCTTTTCTTCTGGCCACTGTGTCTCGGTGAGTAAACGATTAAAACTAGTGAGATAGGTCAATAAATCCTTGTTACCTTGTTTAAGATTTAAAAGCTCATTATCACTTGCCTGCATGAAAGTGTGTTTTGCAAAAAGGCTGGTCATGGTACGTTTAAATTGATTCCAATTATGGAGGATGGGATCATCTCTCTCCACGAAAGGAATTGACCAATTGGCTGCTGTGCCACCCAAATAAGACAAGACGAATGCCACTTTCGTAGCATCAGTAGGGAACTGTTGTGGCTTACAAACGAAGTGTAATTGACATTGATTGATAAAAACATGGAATTTGTTACTATCTCCATGAAAACGTTCAGGTGCTGCTAAGGGCACAGCATTAGGAACATTAACAGTGACCTCAACTGGGGGAGGCAAAGTTGTATGTTTTGATGGCGCCCCTGTCTCTGAGGAGGTTATAAACAAAGGCGTAAAAGCTGTGTTCCACTGAGATACCCTAAATTTATACCTGCTTAAATCCTGTTTTAAAGAGGTATTCTCCATCTTTAATCTCTCTATTTCCTCTTGCATATGTTGCAAGATGCCAGACACTGATTCATTATGAGCCAAGTCCTCATTTAGGGCCTGCGCCATATCCGTGACGTCAATGCCCTCTATTTCTTCCCCGATATTCATCGTCCACCAGAACTGAATTTTTTTTTTTAAGGCTTGTGCTTCTGTCAAAGCCCAGCTCACCTGAGTCCTTGTTCAGTTCTGATGGAAGTTGAAGACAATCCGACCCCACCCTGAAACTGCTTGTTCCAGCACACTAGTTTTTAAAACAGTGCACTAAGAACAGAAGCTCAAGGGAAGGGGGGAAGTGGATAAAATAAAATAAAGAGACAACACCGTTCTTGCGTTTCCACTGTTGAAGTGCTGCACAAATCTGCGGCCCTCTCTGACTTCTGTAGAAACTGGTGCCTAATGAAACATAAACAAAGAACAGATAAGTACAACCTATTCCTAACTGGGTTCCTGACTATCCCTTTATTTATTAGAAATTTTCTTATAAAAGTACCGCTTGGATCCTGGTCTCTAGTTTCCAGGTTTGGAATGTGTTACTGCTCTGGGATGTGCTTTCTATTACTCTAAAGCTTCTAAAACATTAAACAAATACCGTTATCAGAATTACCAATATCAAACATTCATCTTAATATAACTAAAGCCTAAATTCCTAATAGCAGACTCACTTTTCCCATATTTCCAGAATCTTTTATAAAACAAATACTGTACTTTTACGTCAAAATACAGCATGTAATTTGTGCAAGTCCTTGATTTACTGTTTGCCTTGCTGTCAATGGTTTCCACGGTTCGATTCTTAAAAGTTCCATAAAAAATGTTTGCTTCACAAAGTTCCGCAAAGTATTCTTGTACAAAGAGTTTGAATCACAATGTTCGTGGAAGGTATCTTGTTTCCAGAAATTGTTGTCAAAGTTCTTTCAGGTAATAAAAGTTTTGCACTTACTTGTTGCTGGCAAGAGATACTGATCAGTCTAACCTTGTCTTCTTTCTCTTTTGCAGGTTGCTTGTAGGAGAGAGGCTGAGGCAAGGAGGAACCGGAAACCGGAAGAAGGAAGAGCCAGCAGCTGCGCCCATTGAAGCCAATGAAAGTCTGTAGAGAGCAGGAGTGCCAGCGCCGAGGGATCTGTCCTCAGGTAAGCGGGAGGTAGACGAGCACAAGCACTGGGTGAGGCTCGGGGGCTGCCTTTTATAGACAGGGCTGGGTGTGGTCCTCACATGCTGCACATGTTCTTGAAAGGTGTGTTGAGCTGGGTGTGGTTTGAAGAGCTGGGTGTGGTCCTCACATGCTGCACATGTTCTTGAAAGGTGTGCAGAGTTTCAGTTATTATGCAAATGAGTTAAATTAACAGATGGCCTAGAGAGGAGTGTTTTAAAGAATCCTTGGTAAAAGCAAGGCCCAATGTGTAAACAAAACAGCACATTTAATAACATACACAGAAGCCTAGGGGGGGGGGAAGGTGAGATAACAAGAAAGGCTTTCAATAGTAAGTTTAAAAGGGAGCTATTACAGAACCCACTAGTGCAGTGAGAGGGGACATGCTCTTTGCTGTGCACAAACCCTAACACCTCTGTAGTCAACACAAAACCGCATTTCCTTCTTTCCATCTTTGGAATGAGGTTTTGGTACAAGTACCACAGGAGAAGCCCATGGACTTTCAGAGTGCTCAACCACTCCCAGTTCTAACATTTTCTGCACCTCTTGCTTTATGCAGTCTCTGACATGGTCAGGCTGCCTATAGATTTTACTTTTGACAGGCAAGCTGTCTCCAGTATCTATAGTGTGCTCACACCAAGAAGTGGTACCTGGCACAGTAGAGAAGAGTTCAGAAAACTGACCCAGGAGATTTATGCAATGGTCTTTCTGCTCAGCAGTAAGACAATCAGCCAAAACTACACCTTCCACTAGAGCATCTTGTTCTGTGGAAGAGAAGAGATCAGGGAGAGGGTCACTCTCTTCTTCCTGTCCCTCATCAGTTGCCATGAGCAGGGTGAGATCAGCCCTGTCATAGTAGGGTTTCAGGCGATTGACATGGAGCACCCTAAGGGGATTCCTGGCAGTGCCTAAATCAACTAAGTAGGTGACTTCACCATTTTTTTCAACAATTGTGTGGGGTCCACTCCATTTATCTTGGAGTGCTCTTGGGGCCACAGGCTCCAAGACCCACACTTTCTACCCTGGTTGGTACTGAACCATAACAGCCTTCTGGTCATGCCATTGCTTTTGGAGCTCTTGGCTGGCCTGAAGGTTTTTACTGCCCTTTTTCATGTACTCAGCCATCCTTGATCTGAGGCCAAGTACATAGTCCACTATGGGGGTCATTCTCTCCGCCGCCCGCCAGAGTTCCCCCCTCCAAAATACCGCACCGCGGTCAGGAGACCGCTGCGGTTATTCTGTGTTTCCCGCTGGGCTGGCGGGTGACCGCCAGAAGGCCGCCCGCCAACCCAGCGGGAAACCCCCTTCCCACGAGGAAGCCGGCTCCGAATGGAGCCGGCGGAGTGGGAAGGTGCGACGGGTGCATTTGCACCCGTCGCGTATTTCAGTGTCTGCTGAGCAGACACTGAAATACTTTGTGGGGCCCTCTTACGGGGGCCCCTGCAGTGCCCATGCCATTGGCATGGGCACTGCAGGGGACCCCAGGGGCCCCACGACACCCCATACCGCCATCCTGTTCCTGGCGGGCGAACCGCCAGGAACAGGATGGCAGTATGGGGTGTCTGAATCCCCATGGCGGCGCATCAAGCTGCGCCGCAATGGAGGATTCAGCAGGGCAGCGGAAAACCGGCGGGAGACCGCCGGTTTTCCTGTTCTGACCGCGGCCAAACCGCCGTGGTCAGAATGCCCTGCGGGGCACCGCCAGCCTGTTGGCGGTGCTCCCGCCGACCCTGGCCCCGGCGGTCCAGGACCGCCGGGGTCAGAATGACCCCCTATGTCTTGCTTTGGAGCTTTTAAAGGTTGTTCCCAACCCTCCTTAACAAGTGTTAGATGACATCTCACAGGGTGTCCAAAGAGGAGTTCAAAGGGGCTGAAGCCCACTCCTTTCTGGGGTAACTCCCTGTAAGCAAAAAGGAGGCATGGTAAAAGGATATCCCATCTCTTGTGGAGTTTTTCAGGGAGTCCCATAATCATGCCTTTGAGAGTTTTATTAAATCTCTCCTGCAGTCCATTTGTTTGTGGATGATAGGGTGTAGTGAACTTGTATGTCACACCACACTCCTTCCACATGGCCTTTAAGTAAGCAGACATGAAATTGCTTCCCCTGTCTGATACCACCTCTTTTGGGAAGCCCACCCTGGAAAATATTCCCAGGAGGGCCTTTGCCACTGCAGGTGCTGTAGTGGTCCTTAGAGGAATTGCTTCAGGATATCTGGTGGCATGGTCCACTACCACCAAGATAAACCTATTGCCTGAAGCAGTAGGAGGGTCAAGGGGGCCAACTATGTCAACCCCTACCCTTTCAAAGAGAACCCCAACCACAGGCAGTGGAATAAGGGGTGCCTTTGGAGTGCCACCTGTCTTGCCACTGGCTTGACAGGTTTCACAGGACTTGCAAAATTCTTTTGTGTCCTCTGACATTCTAGGCCAATGAAACAAGGGAACAAGTCTGTCCCAAGTTTTCATTCGTCCCAAATGTCCAGCTAGGGGAATGTCGTGGGCTAGAGTTAGGAGGAACTTTCTGTACTCCTGAGGAATCACTAACCTCCTGGCAGTTCCAGGTTTAGGATCCCTTGCTTCAGTGTACAAGAGGTTGTCCTCCCAGTAAACTCTGTGAGAGTCACTGACATCCCCATTAGCTTGTTTGACAGCTTGCTGTCTTAGACCCTCTAGTGTGGGACAGGTTTGCTGTGCCACACTCAGCTCCTCCCTGGCAGGCCCCCCTTCACCCAAAAGCTCAGCAGTTTCTGCTTCCAGCTCCTCTGGTGTAGGTTCTGCACAGGGTGGAAATTCTTCTTCCTCAGAAGTAGAATCCACTGTAGAGGGAGGGATAGTAGGTAGTGCTTTACTTCTACTAGCCCTAGCTTTAGGGAGCACGTGGTCCATTGTTCCAGGATCCAAGTAACCCTGTCCTTTTTGCTTTTTGGCCTGAGCCCTGGTTAAAGCAATAATATGCCCTGGGATGCCCAGCATTGCTGCATGGGCCTCCAACTCCACATCTGACCAAGCTGATGTCTCTAAATCATTTCCAAGTAGACAGTCTACAGGTAAATCTGAGGCAACCACAACTTTCTTTGGACCAGTAACCCCACCCCAGTTGAGATTTACAACAGCCATGGGGTGGCTAAGTGTGTTGTTGTGAGCATCGGTTACTTGGTACTGGTGACCAAGTAGGTGTTGTTCAGGGTGGACCAGTTTCTCTATTACCATTGTAACACTGGCACCAGTGTCCCTGTAGGCCTGAACCTCAACACCATTTATTAGGGGTATTTGTGTGCACTTATCCATGTTAAGGGGACAAGCAACTAAGGTGGCTAAATCAATAGCCCCCTCAGAGACTAACACAGCCTCTGTGGTCTCCCTAACAAGACCAACCCCAACTAAGTTACCAAAAGTGAGCCCAGCTACTCCCTTGGATTGGCTATTAGTAGGTTTGCTCCCACCACCACTGCTATTAGTAGGGACACTAGGTGTACCAGTAGGGGTTGTAGTGGTAGAAGGCTTGGTGCTTTTCTTTGGACAACTGGGATCTGTTGTCCAATGGCCTTTTATTTTACATAAATAGCACCATGGTTTCTTTTCTTTGTTTTGATTAGAAGAGGATGTGGGCCCACCACCCCCACCAGAGTGTTTTTGTGGGCCTGATGAAGACTCATTTTTAGATTTGTCCCCACCCTTGTCAGAAGACTTACCATCCTTCTTCTTGTTGCCATCTTTGTCACCCCCTGTATGAACTTTTCTGTTCACCCTTGTTCTGACCCATTTGTCTGCCTTCTTTCCCAATTCTTGGGGAGAGGTCAGATCAGAGTCCACCAGGTACTGGTGCAACAAATCAGACACACAATTATTAAGAATATGCTCTCTCAGGATCAAGTTATACAGGCTGTCATAATCAGTAACGTTACTGCCATGTAACCACCCCTCCAAGGCCTTCACTGAATGGTCAATGAAATCAACCCAGTCTTGTGAAGACTCCTTTTTGGTCTCTCTGAACTTTATCCTGTATTGTTCAGTGGTTAAGCCATAACCATCCAGGAGTGCATTCTTAAGAACTGTAAAATTATTGGCATCACTTTCTTTCACAGTAAGGAGCCTATCCCTACCCTTTCCACTAAATGATAGCCATAGGATAGCAGCCCACTGCCTTTGAGGGACATCCTGTACAACACAGGCCCTCTCAAGTGCAGCAAACCACTTGTTAATGTCATCCCCCTCCTTATAAGGGGGAACTATCTTGTGCAGATTCCTGGAATCATGCTCTTTTGCAGGATGACTATGGGGAATACTGTTGCTGCCACCATGGGTTTCAAAACCCAACTTCTGTCTTTCCTTCTCTAGTTCCAAGGACTGTCTATCCAAATCCAGCTGTTGCTTCTTAAGCTTCAGTCTGGTTTGTTCCACTCTCAACTTATTGAGTTCCCTTTCTAACATTCTGTCATCAGGGTTGGTGGGAGGGACATGTCTTGAAACAGAGGTATGATGAGAATTGACAGAAGGAGACCTATCCCTTACAGAGGGCACCCTAACAGCTTGGTTAACAGAAACATCACTTCTACTGTGGTGAGAAACAATACTCTTGCTATGATGTGAGATAAAACTATCTGTATGGTGTACCTCTACATCAATACCAACTATGCTAGACTGTCTAGTAATGGGCAGGCTAGGAAGTTTCTTTCCTGAATCTTTTCCTAGGGGAGTCCCTGGATCAGATTGGGAACCATTAGCTACTTTTTCAACAGATGGGGCCCTTCTGGCCTTATCTTGTTCTCTAAGCATGTTAAGCAATAATTCCAAAGAAGGATTCTTCCCTACACTCAAACCTCTCTCTATGCAGAGACTCCTTGCTCCTTTCCAGCTAATGTGATCATATGCAAGTTTGGACAGATCAACATTTTGGCCTGTGCCAGACATTTTTAGAGAGAGTTAAAGTGATAGAAAAAGAGAAAAAAGTTTTCAGAACTTTTAGAAAGACAGAAAAAAAACTTTTTAAACTTTTAAGAACTTTTTAGAAGTTTAGAGGTACTTTTCAGCACTTTAGAAAAGAGGTGAGAAAAGAAATGCAAAACATTTTGGTTAGGTGTACATACACTGAACTTGTTTTGTATATTTTTTCTCTTATGAAAAGTACAATGACAAAAGTGGTAAGTAGTCTCAAAGCACTGATCCCACCGCTGCACAACCAATGTAGGAGGCTGGACTGGCTTGTAATGAGTACCTAGGGGTACTTGCACCTTGCACCAGGCCCAGTTATCCCTTATTAGTGTATAGGGTGTCTAGCAGCATAGGCTGATAGATAATGGTAGCTTAGCAGAGCAGCTTAGGCTGAACTAGGAGACGAGTGAAGCTCCTACAGTACCACTAGTGTCATATGCACAATATCATAAGAAAACACAATACACAGATATACTAAAAATAAAGGTACTTTATTTTTATGACAATATGCCAAAAGTATCTCAGTGAGTACCCTCAGTATGAGGATAGCAAATATACACACGATATATGTACACAATACCAAAATATGCAGTAATAGTATTAGAAAACAGTGCAAACAATGTATAGTTACAATAGGATGCAATGGGGACACATAGGGATAGGGGCAACACAAACCATATACTCCAAAAGTGGAATGCGAACCACGAATGGACCCCAAACCTATGTGACCTTGTAGAGGGTCGCTGGGACTGTAGGAAAACAGTTAGGGTTAGAAAAATAGCCCACCCCAAGACCCTGAAAAGTGAGTGCAAAGTGCACTAAAGTTCCCCAAAGGACATAGAAGTCGTGATAGGGGAATTCTGCAGGAAAGACACAAATCAGCAATGCAACAATGATGGATTTCCAAATGAGGGTACCTGTGGAACAAGGGGACCAAGTCCAAAAGTCACAAGCAAGTCGGAGATGGGCAGGTGCCCAGGAAATGCCAGCTGTGGGTGCAAAGAAGCTGCTACTGGACAGTAGAAGCTGAAGATTCTGCAGGAACAACAAGGGCTAGGAACTTCCCCTTTGGAGGACGAATCCCTCTCGCCATGGAGAGTCATACAGAAGTGTTTTCCTGAAGAAAGACCGCCAACAAGCCTTGCTAGCTGCAAATCGTGCGGTTTGGGTTTTTGGATGCTGCTGTGGCTCAGGAGGGACCAGGATGTCGCAAATTGCGTCTAGGGACAGAGGAGGCGTGGTGCAAGACAAGGAGCCCTCTCAGAAGCAGGCAGCACCCGCAGAAGTGCCAGAACAGGCACTACAAAGTGGAGTGAAACAGTGCTCACCCGAAGTCGCACAAAAGAGTCCCACGTCGCCGGAGGACAACTTAGGAGGTCGTGCAATGCAGGTTAGAGTGCCGTGGACCCAGGCTGGACTGTGCACAAAGGATTTCCCCCGGAAGTGCACGGAGGCCGGAGTAGCTGCAAAAGTCGCGGTTCCCAGCAATGCAGTCTGGCGTGGGGAGGCAAGGACTTACCTCCACCAAACTTGGACTGAAGAGTCACTGGACTGTGGGAGTCACTTGGACAGAGTTGCTGGATTCAACGGACCTCGCTAGTCATGCTGAGAGGAGACCCAGGGTACTGGTGATGCAGTTCTTTGGTGCCTGCGGTTGCAGGGGGACGATTCCGTCGACCCACGGGAGATTTCTTCGGAGCTTCTAGTGCAGAGAGGAGGCAGACTACCCCCACAGCATGCACCACCAGGAAAGCAGTCGAGAAGGCGGCAGGATCAGCGTTACAGAGTTGCAGTAGTTGTCTTTGCTACTTTGTTGCAGTTTTGCAGGCTTCCAGCGCGGTCAGCAGTCGATTCCTTGGCAGAAGGTGAAGAGAGAGATGCAGAGGAACTCGGATGAGCTCTTGCATTCGTTTTCAGAGGAAATCCCCAAAGCAGTGACCCCAAATAGTCAGAAAAGATGGTTTGGCTACTTAGGAGAGAAGATAGGCTAGCAACACCTGAAGGAGCCTATCAGAAGGAGTCTCTGACGTCACCTGATGCACTGGCCACTCAGAGCAGTCCAGTGTGCCAGCAGCACCTCTGTTTCCAAGATGGCAGAGGTCTGGAGCACACTGGAGGAGCTCTGGGCACCTCCCAGGGGAGGTACAGGTCAGGGGAGTGGTCACTCCCCTTTCCTTTGTCCAGTTTCGCGCCAGAGCAGGGCTAAGGGGTCCCTGAACCGGTGTAGACTGGCTTATGCAGAAATGGGCACCATGTGTGCCCATGAAAGCATTTCCAGAGGCTGGGGGAGGCTACTCCTCCCCTGCCTTCACACCATTTTCCAAAGGGAGAGAGTGTAACACCCTCTCTCAGAGGAAGTCCTTTGTTCTGCCATCCTGGGCCAGGCCTGGCTGGACCCCAGGAGGGCCGAAGCCTGTCTGAGGGGTTGGCAGCAGCAGCAGCTGCAGTGAAACCCCGGGAAAGGCAGTTTGGCAGTACCAGGGTCTGTGCTACAGACCACTGGGATCATGGGATTGTGCCAACTATGCCAGGATGGCATAGAGGGGGGTCAATTCCATGATCATAGACATGTTTCATGGCCATATTCAGAGTTACCATTGTGAAGCTACATATAGGTAGTGACCTATATGTAGTGCACATGTGTAATGGTGTCCCCGCACTCACAAAGTCCGGGGAATTGGCCCTGAACAATGTGGGGGCACCTTGGCTAGTGCCAGGGTGCCCACACACTAAGTAACTTAGCACCCAACCTTTACCAGGTAACGGTTAGACATATAGGTGACTCATAAGTTACGTAAGTGCAGTGTAAAATGGCTGTGAAATAACGTGGACGTTATTTCACTCAGGCTGCAGTGGCAGGCCTGTGTAAGAATTGTCAGAGCTCCCTATGGGTGGCATAAGAAATGCTGCAGCCCATAGGGATCTCCTGGAACCCCAATACCCTGGGTACCTCAGTACCATATACTAGGGAATTATAAGGGTGTTCCAGTAAGCCAATGAAAATTGGTAAAATTGGTCACTAGCCTGTTAGTGACAATTTGAAAGAAATGAGAGAGCATAACCACTGAGGTTCTGTTTAGCAGAGCCTCAGTGAGACAGTTAGTCATAACACAGGTAACAAATTCAGGCACACTTATGAGCACTGGGGCCCTGGCAGGCAGGGTCCCAGTGACACATACAACTAAAACAACATATATACAGTGAAAAATGGGGGTAACATGCCAGGCAAGATGGTACTTTCCTACAACTGCCATGTCAAGAACGGCTGAACAGGGCCCTTCAAGACAAGTACCGCTGAACAGGACCCTTCAAGACAAGCACCGCTGAACAGGGCACCGCTGTGTCAAGAACCGCTGAACAGGGCCCTTCAAGACAAGCACCACTGAACAGGGCACCGCGTGTCAAGAACCGCTGAACAGGGCCCTTCAAGACAAGCACCGCTGAACAGGGCCCTTCAAGACAAGCACCGCTGAACAGGGCACCGCCGTGTCAAGAACCGCTGAACAGGACCCTTCAAGACAAGCACCGCTGAACAGGGCCCTTCAAGACAAGCACCGCTGAACAGGGCACCGCCGTGTCAAGAACCGCTTAACAGGGCCCTTCAAGACAAGCACCGCTGAACAGGGCACCGCCGTGTCAAGAACCGCTGAACAGGGCCCTTGAAGACAAGCACCGCTGAACAGGGCCCTTCAAGACAAGCACCACTGAACAGGGCACTGCCGTGTCAAGAACCGCTGAACAGGGCCCTTCAAGACAAGCACCGCTGAACAGGGCACCGCCGTGTCAAGAACCGCTGAACAGGGCCCTTCAAGACAAGCACCGCTGAACAGGGCCCTTCAAGACAAGCACCGCTGAACAGGGCACCGCCGTGTCAAGAACCGCTGAACAGGGCCCTTCAAGACAAGCACCGCTGAACAGGGCACCGCCGTGTCAAGAACCGCTGAACAGGGCCCTTCAAGACAAGCACCGCTCCGCTGGGCACCGCCGTCTCTGCACCGCTCCGCTTGGCCCTTCATCTCAAGCACCGCTCCGCTGGGACCTTCATCTCAAGCACTGCTCCGCTGGGCCCTTCATCTCAAGCACCGCTCCGCTTGGCCCTTCATCTCAAGCACCGCTCCGCTGGGCACCGCCGTCTCTGCACCGCTCCGCTTGGCCCCGCCGTCTCTGCACCGCTCCGCTTGGCCCTTCATCTCAAGCACCGCTCCGCTGGGCCCTTCATCTCAAGCACCGCTCCGCTGGGCCCTTCATCTCAAGCACCGCTCCGCTTGGCCCTTCATCTCAAGCACCGCTCCGCTGGGCACCGCCGTCTCTGCACCGCTCCGCTTGGCCCTTCATCTCAAGCACCACTGACACATTGGCAGAAGGGGCAGGCCCGGATCAGTGTCGGACAGGGCTGCACGATACACTCTGGGCACCAAGAGTCCTCCAGTACCGCTGGAGTCTGTCATCCACTTGTGAGACTGTGGCTTTGCACTCCCCAGGATGGCACAGTGGGCAAGCCACCCACTGTAGAGACTTGAGAGACTGTGGCTTTGCACTCCCCAGGATTGAACATTGGCCGTGGAGGCCCCTCGTGGATCTGGCGTCGTGGACTCATGTGGCTGAGGTGGCCCCCCTTCCCTTCCCCCTGAGGTGCCTGTAGTTTTCCTATCTGATGCCCCTGCAGTGTTCTCTCCAATGGATTCGGGTCTCATGTGTGGGCTTTGCCCATGTGTTGAGGACCATTGGCCCACGTACAATGACAGAAAGCCAATTCTGACGGGACAATATACATATGTGTATATAGTTATGGGATGTTCGTCTTACTTATTTACTTTGCCTTACAATATATTTGTATTACAATTACTTATTATTTTGTCTTTGCATTCTTCCGGGGGGTTTGGGGGTGTCACTCTGAGTTGTTGCTCTGCATTGGTTTGTAGATAGTTGGGGGGGGGGGTGTCGCGTATGTGTGTGCCCGTAATCTTTTCTCCTCCCCCCTTCCGTGTGTCGTAGGTGCAGTACTCACCGTTGTCTTCTGCGCCGGCGTTCGTGCTCCTGGTAGAGGAGCAGGTAGACAATAGCTGGTAGGATGTGTAGTTCTGGTTCCATGCTGTCCAGATTCCTCGTGGAGTGTGTAGAGGTGAGCGTTTTCCCGTTCGTAGTCTGTTTCCGCCGTGTTTTTATCGGCGGGGCTCCCACCCCGGAAAAGGTGGCGGATTGGTGAGTTGTGATAGGGTGGGTGGTACATTGTCTGCCACCTGTCTGTTGGCGGTGACCGCCGCGGTGCTTGTCTGTACCGCCGTGGCGGTCGGAGTGTTAAACTGGCGGGCTGTGTTGGCGGTTCCCGCCAGGGTCGGAATTCCATTTTTTTTGCCGCCTGCCTGTTTGCGGGTTAGCCGCCACTTTAACACCGACCGCCAGGGTTGGAATGACCCCCTTAGTGATAAAGCTACACTTTGTTTACTACTTATCTTACACAGTGCTGGTTATTGGTGGTGCATTTGTCCAGTTACTTTTGTAGGAAGGATCATGGCTAGCCGTAGGATGAATGCTCAGCAGGTTGTTGGTGTGCTTTTTGAGTCGTCTTCTGACCATGCTTATGACTAACTCTGCATCTGAGGCAGAGGAGGAAGTGCAAGATTCTGGAAGTGAATTTCCTGTCAGAGAGGAATCATCTGATGATGAAGCCACTCTCAGTGCTGATGAAGTACCTGTTTTAGAGGAGGACACTGATGAGCTAAAGACCTGACACCTGGGTTGCACCAAACATGAAGCAGCCACAGTTGCCTGCCTTTTCCTGGTTTCCTAGGGTGTAGAGTAAATACGGAAAAACGTTTGCCTGTCAACTTCTTTGAGTTGTGTATGGATGATGTATTTTTGGAAAAGATTGTTGAGCAGACTAATTTGTATGCAGCACAGTATTTGAGGGACAACGCTGCCAGACTTAGGCCACACTCTAGAGCTGGAAGAGTTGAAAAAGTTCCTGGGTTCAACTTTTTTGATGGGGCTGATAGGGAAGCCATCACTGTTGTCACATTGGTCTACTAGTACCTTGATGGCAACTGATATATTTCCTGCAATCATGAGTCGCAACCAGTATGAGCTTCTTCTTCGGATGTTGCATTTTGTAGATAATGCTCTAGCCTTGCCACAAGATCACCCTGATTATGACCGTCTTTTTAAGATTAGACCTGTCCTTGATCATTTTGTAGATCGCTTTTCAGAGATCTATGTTCCAGGCAAAGAAATATTGTAGATGAGTCTTTGGTCCTGTTCAAGGGTTGTTTGGTTTTTAGGCAGTACATTCCTAGCAAGAGGGCACGGTATGGAATTAAATTATATATGCTGTCTGAAAGTAGTACAGGATATGTTTGTAATTTCCGGGTCTACACTGGTAGGGATTCCAGTATTGACCCTCCTGGTTGTCCGATCACTTTTGGAGTTAGTGAGAAGATTGTGTGGGAACTTTTTAAACAACTGTATGTAGATAACTTCTACACTGGAGTTCAGTTATTCAAGGAATCGTTCAGAGTGGACACTGTTGCTTGTGGCACAATCCGCTCTCATCAGAAAGGCTATCCCAGAGAGCTTGTCTGTAAAAAACTTGAGAAGGGACAGTGCAGTGCCTTGCAAAATGATGAGCTGCTAGCTATGAAATGTGTAGACAGGGGGGATGTGTACGTGCTAAATCCATGATGAGAGTACTTCACCTGTGGCTGTTGAGGTCAAGTTGCCGGAGCACACAAACCTGTGTCTTCATTTTAGACTACAATAAGCACATGGGTGGTGTTGATAGAGTAGATCAGAGGTTGGAAACTTACACTGCTGCATGTAAGGCTTATGTTTGGTATAAGAAATTAGCGGTTCACCTGTTCCACTTGGCAACTTTTAATGCTTTTGTTGTGTTCAAATATAGTTCTCCAGTGTCAAGGATGACATTTATGAAATTTCAGGAGACTATCATAGCGAGTCTGGTTGTGCTGGAACAGGCAAGAGTTCCTAGAAAAGCAGTGGTGGAGGATGTGGCTAGATTGAAAGATCGTCACTTTGCTGGGCACATTCCTCTTAAGGCCAAAAAATACTTTCCTGCTAAGAGATGTAGAGTCTGTGCTCAAAGAGGTATCAGGAAGGAGACTAGGATGTACTGCCCTGATTGTCCTTCAAAGTCTGGACTGTGTGTGGGTGGCTGTTTCAGGAGCTACCACGCACAGACGAATTATTGGGAAATACCGTGAGCGTAAACTGCTGTTTTATATTTTCATATGTTCAGTTTCACGGTTGGTATTGCTGTCATGTATTCAGTTAGAGCTTTTGGGGGTCATTCTGACCCCGGCCGGCGGCGGAAGCCGCCGGCCTGGCTGGAACCGCCAGAATACAGCTGCGCGGTCAAAAGACCGCCGCGGGTATTCTGGGTTTCCTGCTGGGCTGGCGGGCGACCGCCAGAAGGCCGCCCGCCAGCCCAGCGGGAAACACCCTTCCATGAGGATGCCGGCTCCGAATGGAGCCGGTGGAGTGGAAGGGGTGCGACGGGTGCAGTTGCACCCGTCGCGATTTTCAGTGTGTGCATGGCAGACACTGAAAATCTTTGTGGGGCCCTGTTACGGGGGCCCCTGCAGTGCCCATGCCAATGGCATGGGCACTGCAGGGGCCCCCAGGGGCCCCACGACACCCCATACCGCCATTCTGTTCCTGGCAGCCAAAACCGCCAGGAACAGGATGGCGGTATGGGGGTCGGAATCCCCATGGCGGCGCAGAGGATTCCCCAGGGCAGCGGGAAACCGTCGGTACACCGCCGGTTTTCCGTTTCTGACCGCGGCTGTACCGCCGCGGTCAGAATGCCCATGGGAGCACCGCCAGCCTGTTGGCGGTGCTCCCGCGGTCGTTGGCCCTGGCGGATTTTACCGCCAGGGTCAGAATGACCCCCTTTGTGTTTGTAGTTGTGTACTTATTTATGATTAGTGGTTTGCATGGACTGGTGCTTGGCTGGTGGTGTGTGTGGGGTGGCGCTTGGTTGGCGGTGTGCCTGGACTGGGGCTTGGCTGGCAGTGCTAGCCAAACACCAGTCCGCACACTCAGCTGCTGTGATTGCTGTATCAGGCATGTGGGCATATGAAATTGATGGGCCCTTGAATGGAGGTTTTTGTTGATGTGAGTGATGTAATGTGCTGGGCCTGTGACTGACGGCGTGAATGGTCTTGTGCGTGTCATGTATGAAAGGTGTGTGAATGGACTGTAAAGCGGTTGGTGCCTTGATGCGGCTTTACAGCTCACTAGCTGTGAGTCATTGGTTCAGTTTTTTGGCCTTCAGTTATTAACGGTGCATTTCACTTTCGTGAAATCTCCTGTTAATAAAATTTGATCTAATGAACCATCACTCACCTCATGACAAATCCAACCAGTATGTGCGGTAAAAATGACAAAACCTGATCAGCTGTAATCAGGCGTCGCAGCACACCCGTGACATGCTAGGTGTCTCAGGTGGGACCCTGATGATGAAGCATGCCACCAACTTGGTTGGTGGGTGAGGGGTATTTTTAACATAACCTAAGGGTGTTTCTTTTCACAATTTTAGTGGTTAGAACATCACAGAAGTACGTGGACACATCAAAATGATCTCTGACAAAACTACCTGCGTTTGGGGGGGCGATGTTTTTGGTCCCGGGTGCAGCCGTCATCTAGGGAAACCTACCTTACTCAGACATTTTTTTAAATAAAAACCCCAAGGAGTCCAAGGAGGTGTGGCTTGCATGGATCCCCCAACTTTTTCTTACCCATTCTCCTATGCAAACCTCAAAATTTGCTTAAAAAAGCATATTTTTCCCACTTTTCTTTGCAGGATCCCCGCTCAGGCACAAATTTCCTACCACCCAGCATTTCCCTCAGTCTCCCAAGTAAAATGATACCTCACTTGTGTGGGTCCCCGAAGCAGAGTCTGCCTAAAGATGTACTAAAGAAAAGTATGTGCTTTCCCCGCAATCTCTACAGGTTTTTGGCCTTTTTCTGTTGCAGGCACCTGGGCCACCCACACAAGTGAGGTACTATTTTTATCAGGAGACTTGGAGGAATGCTGGGTGGAAGGAAATTTGTGTCTCCTCTCAGATTCCAGAACTTTCTGTCACCAAAATGTGAGGAATTTTTTTTTTTTTGCCACATTTTGAGGTTTGCACAGGATTCTGGGTAACAGAACCTGGTGAGTGCCCTCTGCAAGTCACCCCATCTTGGATTCCCCAAGGTGTCTAGTATTAAAAAATGCACAGGTTCGGTAGGTTTCCCTAGGTCCGGCTGAGCTAGAGGCCAAAATCCACAGCTAGGAACTTTGCAAAAAAACAGCTCAGTTTTCTTTGGGAAAATGTGATGTGTCCATGTTGTGTTTTGGGGCATTTCCTGGCGCGGGCGCGAGGCCTACCCACACAAGTGAGGTACCATCTTTATCAGGAGACTTGGGGAAACCCTGAGTGGAAGGAAATGTGTGTCTCCTCTCAGATTCCAGAACTTTCTGTCACCAAAATGTGAGGAAAAGGTGTTTTTTTTAGGTTTGTAAAGGATTCTAGGTATTAGACCCTGGTGAGAGCCCCACAAGTCCCCCCATACTGGATTCCCCAAGGTGTCTAGTTTTTAAAAAATGCACAGGTCTGTAGGTTTCCCTAGGTGCCAGCTGAGCTAGAGGGCAAAATATACAGCTAGGGACTTTGCAAAAAACACCTCAGATTTCAATGTAAAAATGTGATGTGTCCATGTTGAATTTCCTGTTGCGTGCATTAGGCCTACCCACACCAGTGAGGTACCATTTTTATCAGGAGACTTGGGGGAACACAGAATAGCAAAACAAGTGTTATTGCCCCTTGCCTTTCTCTACATTTTTTCCTTCCAAATGTAAGACAGTGTTTAAAAAAGATGTCTATTTGAGAAATGTCCTGTAATTCACATGCTAGTATGGGCACCCCAGAATTCACAGATGTGCAAATAACCACTGCTTCTCAACACCTTATCTTGTGCCCATTTTGGAAATACAAAGGTTTTCTTGATACCTATTTTTCACTCTTCTTATTTCAGCAAATGAATGGCTGTATACCCGGTACAGAATGAAAACCCATTTCAAGGTGCAACTCATTTATTGGCTCTGGTACCTAGGGTTCTTGATTAACCTACAAGCTGTATATATCTCCGCAACCAGAAGAGTCCAGCAGATGGAACGGTATATTGCTTTCAAACATCTGACATCGCAGGTAAAAGTTACAGAAGTTTTTTTCACCTAACTTTTAATATTTTTTTATTTCTGCTGTTATTTTCAGTAGGAAAACCTTGTAAGATCTACACAAATTACACCTTGCTGAATTAAGAATTTTGTCTACTTTTCAAAAATGTTTAGCTTTCAGGGATCCAGCATTGGTTTCATACCCATTTTATCTGTCACTAACTAGGAGGCCTAAAGCACAAAACATAGTAAAAATGTCCCAGTGAAATGCCAAAATTGTGCTGAAAAATTGGGTTTTCTGATTCAAGTCTGCCTGTTCCTGAAAGCTGGGAAGATGGTGATTTTAGCACCGCAAACCCTTTGTTGATGCCATTTTCAGGGAACAGACCACATGCCGCCTTCTGCAGCCCTTTTTCCCATTGTTTTGGGAAAAAACAAAATGTTCGTGGTATTTTGGCTAATTTCTTGGTCTCCTTCAGGTGAACCCACAAAGTCTGGGTACCTCTAGAATCCCTAGGATGTTGGAAAAAAAGTATGCAAATTTAGCATGGGTAGCTTTTGTGGACAAAGAGTTATGAGGTCCAAAGTGCAAACTGCCCCAAAAAGCCAAAAAAAGGCCTCGCACCTGAGGGAGAAAAGACCTGGCAGCAAAGGGGTTAATATTATGTTGTTGATGTTTCGATCCTAGAAGCATATGTCAACAGGTCTCATAAGGCCATAATACCCATCTTTCTCAAAATATGCTATTTTTAATTTGAGAACTTCAGTGCAGAGACAGTTATATGTGATCACTTCTGCCGGGCTATTGCTCAGGAAATCTTGCTGTATAGTTACAAGTTAGCAAGCCTCAAGACAATCAACAGTAAAATGCCTTAGAGTACTCTGCTGATCAGTCCATTCCTGTCTGTTTCAGATACAAATTTTGTGCTAGCAGACACAACTACTCATTACGTTTATGGCTCAGTATTAATGCTCATTTGCTATACATACAAGAGCTACAATCTTTTTTTAGAAAAGAAAGGGCCTCATTTACAAGAATGTGACGCATCAGCTCTGATGAGTCAGACTTACTGGGCTGCCCTACAACCCCCTAATGACACCATGCATGCACTGTATTTACAATACAGAGCTCAATGGAGCATGTTTTCACAGATGAGCAAGAAATTCTGATGCATCTGTGGTGCTAAACGGACGCATTGCTGGACTAGCTTAACATTTTTTATCTACTCCTGCAATGTGAGGAAGGCTCCCTCTGACGCTATTGGTGTATAGTGAATACTCAGGAGTCAGTTATCGTGGAGTTATGTGGGTTTTATTCTCAAATAGGCTTGGGGGTTACAGTCTCTCTCTTTCTCTGTTCTCTTTTCCTGAGCTTTGGTTCTGTTCCAGTCTTCTTCCTTCTGGTCTTTACGGGGTTGTTGAAGGGTTTATCCTTCTCAGACTTCTCCTTGATTTCTGTCGTCTCACAGGTTCCCCGGGAAAACGCATGCAGAGAGACAGAAAGATACCATGGTAAGTACTGTGTGGTGCATCTCTTTCATCTAGCCCTTTCCCTGTCTTCCCTTTTCGTCCTGTCTTTTCCGTTTTCTGCCCTCTGTTTTCCACCTTCTCTTCTTCTGACCTGATTCCCCTTCTCTTTTCTTCCTTCACCTGTTATTCGATTGCCTCTGTTTTCCCTGTCTCTGTTTCCACTTCCTGTCATTCTTTACTGCCTAGGAAGCCTCTTCTTCCTATTCTTCTCCTTTGTCTCTGTTTCCGTACCCCCAATTCTCCTGTCTTGTCCTATGTAGCAGCTCCTTACCAATATAAGTGCTCACTGTCTTGGGCTCCTGTGTATTATCGGCGTAACGGTGCAGCGGTGCAAAAACAAAATATAAAAGGTGCAAAAAGGTGCCCGGTACCTTCTCTCCCCTCCCCCTTTTTCCCCTATTCCCTTTTTCCCCTCCCGCTTCTTTTACTCCACCAGCCCCACGCACCTGGTAGAGCCACGCTTCTCCAGAAGCTTGGCGGGAATGAGCGCTTTGTCTCCCCGGGGTTCGTTGTTGTGGCGTCTGGGTTCGTTGACGGGGCTCCGTCTGGATGTGCACTTCCCCGAGTCCGGCCACCGGCCTCTCACCCTCTCCAGGTCAGCCTGCTCGTCTTCTTCTTGTCCTTGAGTGTATGCGAACCGCCTCAGCTCGTCTTCTTCTCTTCCTTGTTGTGATTCGCGTCCTCCAGGTCTCCTCCTCCACTTCCCACGATCACGCCCCCAACTGCTGGCGCTGCCGTATTTGTCCTCTCATTGGCCCGCAAAGGGACGGTATTCAGCCAATCACAGGAAACGAGGTCAGGAGGGTCGGGGAGAGCAGGGGCAGAGACAGCACAAGTCCTGTTCCTGTGAGGGCGAGATGCATTCAGCCCGTCACATACACTCCCCCTAGGGAGCGGCCGGTTGGGGCGCTCCGATGACGGATAACGAGAGAGTAAGTCGGCATTGGTCATGCTGCTACCGGGAAGATGCCGTACCTGAAAGGAAAAAGGCTGTAAGGAAAGGAACCACCTCAAATCATGGGAATTCGTGTCCGTATGCCGCGCAAGCCAGGTGAGCGGGGCATGGTCCGTAACCAAGGTAAAAACCCTACCCGACAGATAGTACTCAAGGGACTCAATAGCCCACTTTATTGCCAGGCACTCTTTCTCAATGGTGGGGTAGTGTTATTCACTG
This sequence comes from Pleurodeles waltl, assembly GCF_031143425.1. Taxonomy (NCBI): domain Eukaryota; kingdom Metazoa; phylum Chordata; class Amphibia; order Caudata; family Salamandridae; genus Pleurodeles; species Pleurodeles waltl. The sequence continues at coordinate 355,374,519 of NC_090438.1, forward strand.
GGAAGAAGTTTTCTACTGATGTATAAAATGGGGTGTTGTGTCCCGTCGTCCTGTTCCTGTGAAAAAACTGCCCCCAGACCACATTGGAGGCGTCGGTCTGTAGACTAAATGGTTTCAGAAAGTTCGGACAGCATAATACCAGTCCTGAGGTGAGTATGGCTTTCAGATCGTCAAAGCTTTGAAGCTCAAGGGCCGTGGGTTTGGAGAGGGAATTGGGATAGGTCTTTTGTAACAGATTAGTAAGAGGTTCGGCTAGAGTAGAGAATCGGGGAATAAACCGGCAATAATAACCAATCAATCCTAAGAAGGCCCTAACATCCTTCTTGGTCTTTGGGAAGGGTATGTGTTGTATGGCTTCTACTTTCTCAATTTGGGGGCTGACGTGACCTCCTCCCACTACATAACCCAGGTATTTGATACTGGTTTGTCCTAGGCGACATTTCTCCGGATTCGCCGTCAAATGTGCTGTGTGTAAGGCCTGCAGTATGTTATCTAAATGTGTCATATGGTCCTTCCATGTTCCACTATATATGACAATATAATCTAGATATGCAGCAGCATATTGATGATGAGAGCGTAGTATCATATCCATGAGTTTCTGAAAAGTGGCCGGTGCCCAATGAAGACCAAAAGGAAGCACCGTAAATTGATAGAGCCCCTGAGGTGTAGAAAAAGCGTTTTTCTCTTTGTCCTCTGGTCTCATAGGTATTTGCCAGTACCCCTTCGTGAGATCCAGAGTAGATAGATATTTGGCCTGACCCAACCGCTCAATGAGCTCGTCAATACGGGGCATGGGGTAGGCATCAAAATGAGAGAGTTTGTTAACCTGTCCATAGTCCACACAAAATGGGGTACTACCATCCGGTTTGGGAACCAAAACCACCGGGGAGCACCAAGGACTGGTGGAGGATTCAATGATACCGGCTGCCAGCATGGACTGGACTTCTTGTTCTATGATAGCTTTTTTGCTTCCGGAACACGATAGGGTCTTTGCCTGGAGACCTTCTCTACCTTGAGCCGGAAGGGGTGTTGCACCAAATCAGTTCTGCCAGGGACCTTAGAAAAGACTGCGTGGTGTTTAGATATTAGACGGGTAAGTTGAATGAGGTGGGTCTCGGGCAATGTGGGATTCAACCATGGTTGGGGAGTATCATGACGGGTGGGGTTACAGAGATCTGGATATGGGATTTCCTCGGCGTGATCATGTGTAATATACCGGACAGATTGTACCTCAGAGGACTCGTGCCATTTTTTTAAAGATTGATATGGTATGTCTGCTCTCATCTATTTCCTTGGGAAATGGCTAACCTATAAGTGGTAGGATTAATTTGGGCGACTGTGTCATAAGGTACCTGCCAACGAGCTAACAACTTATTGTCGCTACTGGGAAGGAGAACCAGGGCTTTTTCGCTTACAGTCTGGGTGCGGACCGCGCTTCTAGTGTCATATGTCTGCTTCTGTTTCTCCTGCGCTTCTCGCAATGCTGCGTGAGCTTCCTTCCATACTGTATGTAGATTGTCTCGTAACTCTCGAGTATAGGATAAGAGATCTTTTGTTTCTTCCTCTGTGGTTTCCCATTGTTCATCTAACATGTCTAACAGGGTTCGGGGTTGTCTTCCGAATAGCATTTGGAAAGGGCTATGTCCCAGGGAGGATTGGACGTGGGTCCGAATTGCGTATATGACAAGAGGTCATTTCTTTTCCCAATCCCTACCAGCTTGTGAAATGCTTTTCCGAAGGAGAGACTTAATGGTCCTGTTGTACCTCTCTACTAGGCCGTCCGTTTGGGGGTGATAAACAGAGGTTCTGATTTGTTTCACCCCGAGTAAGCGACTCACCTCAGACATGAGCTTTGACATAAAAGGGGTCCCCTGGCCCGTGAGAATCTTGTTTGGAATCCTACCCTGGAGATGAACTCGATCATTGCCTTGGCAATGTTTTTTGTGCGCATGCTAGGTATGGGTATCGCTTCCGGATACCGGGTAGCACAATCTACCAATACTAACCCATATTGCCGGCCCCTTACTGAGGGTGTGAGGGGTCCGATGATATCCATCCCCACCCTGGAAAACGGGGTATCAATTATCGGCAGTGGTTGGAGGGGAACGGGTTTATGCGGTGAGGGATTATACAGCTGACATTTGGGACAGTCCGCACAGTGTTTACGGATCTCCCCAAATACCCTGGGTCAATAGAAACGTCTGAGAACTGCTTCCTCAGTCTTTCCCTACCTAGGTGTCCTTCACCATTGTCTCCGTGGGCTAGGTGTAACACTTGTTGTCTATGACTGTTAGGGACCACCAGCTGTTCAGGTTTTTCTCCCGTTGCGGAGGGTTTTCTATATAATAAATTATTACGGATCAGAAATGTAGGACCTACCGCCTGTTGGTCGGGAGATAATGCTTTTTCCCACGCGTGTTTCAATGAGGGGTCCTCGTGTTGCTTCTGTCGGAACTCTCCGGCTAAAGTATATATACTATTGTCTTTTCCTGGTCTATTTCCCTTGTCTGTTCTCTGGGCATACCACTGCGGCTGTTCCCGTTTTTGCTTTCAGCTTAGGATTCCTCGAGGGGGTCTCGGATCGTCTGTATCCGATCCTATAGGAACCTCTTCCCACCAGGACCTCAAGGCGTGTTCACGTTCTGCTGCCTCTAGGAGAGCAGGAAAATCTCCATAATCTGTTCCAAGGGTTCTGTCTTCGCCTAGTCTGAAGAGTACCCCCACTCTTATGGTCTCTATTTTATTCCTCCAGTTTAACTGTATGTCGGCCACTGGATAATATCTTTGGTCACCGTGCACACAAGCGATTAAGACCTGGGTGTGTGGGTCTTCCTGCCCGGGTAACACCAGAGGTTGCCGTATAACACTTTGGCTGCATCCTGAGTCTATTAATGCGGTTCTTTCCACCCCATTGACAACCACGGATAGGGTATACTTGGGTTTTTCTCCTCCCAACCAAAGAACTCTCCCTCTCGTCAAGCCAATTTCCATGGGTTCCTCGGTTTCCTTCCTATGTGGGCAATTCCTGGCAATGTGACCCCATTCAGAACAGTGATAACACTGGGGACCTATATTGGGATGACTGGGCGTTGCAACTGCTGCCGACGGGAACCGTTCTGGGCCATGCAGCGGAGGGGGTCTATGGGGAATGTTCTTGCTGGTATTGGTCCGTACCGGAGGAAGGAGTGGCGGTCTACTGGTTGTAGCCCGGAAGTCCGGGCCTCTATGATAGGCGCAAGCAAGATCTACTGCTGTTTCATTAGTTAGCCCTGGATGCTGCCGGACCCAGTTGCGTGTTGTGGGGGGCAGGGCATCTAGGTACTGTTCCAGGACTATGGTATCAAACATTTCCTCCCGTGATTTCTCTGTGGGATGTAACCATCGTCCTGCGGCGTGGTGGACTCGGTAATACAGGGTCCGGGGATTTTCCTGATGTTGCCACTTCACTTGGCGGAACCGTGTGCGATAGTTTTCAACATCCAGTCCAACCCTTTCCAGGATGTTTTTTTTGAGTTCTTTATATGGCAAGACACCGCCTGGATTGATAGCTTGGTATGTAGTCTGCAGATGGCCTGTAAGAAGGGGGGCGATGTATTGGCCCCATTTCTCTTCGGGACAATTGGCCGTGCTAGTCACTCTCTCAAAGTTTGTGAAGAAGGCGTAAGGATCCTCTGATTCCTGGTAACGCTGTAGTACACTACTTGGCACATTGGGGTGTACTTTTGTATGGGCGTATGTATCGGTGAGTTTGCCAAGGGCCGTCTCGGGTACTAACTGATTGTTGGCCATATTTGTAGCCTGGCTCTTCAGAGCCGTCTGTAACGCCTCACGTTCTTCTCTTGCTTCTTTCATCTGCTGCTCCCATACCAGTTGGAGGTGTCGCTGCCCTTCGGCCAGCTGAGCTATCACGTCGGCCAAGGTGGTCTTTTCCTCCATGTTGGTTCTTCAGGGTCCCACTTCTGACACCACTTGTGACGCTTTCGGTGTATAGTGAAAACTCAGGAGTCAGTTATCGTGGAGTTATGTGGGTTTTATTCTCAAATAGGCTTGGGGGTTCCAGTCTCTCTCTTTCTCTGTTCTCTTTTCCTGAGCTTTGGTTCTGTTCCAGTCTTCTTCCTTCTGGTCTTTACGGGGTTGTTGAAGGGTTTATCCTTCTCAGTCTTCTCCTTGACTTCTGTCGTCTCACAGGTTCCCCGGGAAAACGCATGCGGAGAGACAGAAAGATACCATGGTAAGTACTGTGTGGTGCGTCTCTTTCGTCTAGCCCTTTCCCTGTCTTCCCTTTTCATCCTGTCTTTTCCGTTTACTGCCCTCTGTTTTCCGCCTTCTCCTCTTCTGACCTGATTCCCCTTCTCTTTTCTTCCTTTACCTGTTATTCAATTGCCTCTGTTTTCCCTGTCTCTGTCTCCAGTTCCTGTTGTTCTTTACTGCCTAGGAAGCCTCTTCTTCCTATTCTTCTCCTTTGTCTCTGTTTCCGTACCCCCAATTCTCCTGTCTTGTCCTATGTAGCAGCTCCTTACCAATATAAGTGCTCACTGTCTTGGGCTCCTGTGTATTATCGCATTTATACCGTTTTGTGTAAAGGTGCGATGGCGTAACAGTGCAGCGGTGCAAAAACGAAATATAAAAGGTGCAAAAAGGTGCCCGGTACCTTCTCTCCCCCCCCCCCCCTTTTTCCCCTCCCGCTTCTTTTACTCCACCGGCCCCACGCACCTGGTAGAGCCACTCTTCTCCAGAAGCGTGGCGGGAATGAGCACTTCGTCTCCCCGGGGTTCGTTGTGGCGTCCGGGTTCGTTGACGGGGCTCCGTCTGGATGTGCACTTCCCCGATTCCGGCCACCGGCCTCTCACCCTCTCCAGGTCAGCCTGCTCATCTTCTTCTCGTCCTTGAGTGTATTCGGACCTCCTCAGCTCGTCTTCTTCTCTTCCTTGTTGTGAGTCGGCGTCCTCCAGGTCTCCTCCTCCACTTCCCACGATTGTGTCCCCAATTGCTGGCGCTGCCGTATTTGTCCTCTCATTGGCCCGCGAAGGAACGGTATTCAGCCAATCACAGGAAACGAGGTCAGGAGGGTCGGGAAGAGCAGGGGCAGAGACAGCACAAGTCCCGTTCCTGTGTGGGCAAGACGCATTCAGCCCGTCACCCTCCCATAGAGAAAAGCCCTGTGTCCGTTTAACATCTGCTCTGAGCAGGCATTAAAATTCTGACACAGTGAAGTTGCAGAACGATGCAGTGAAATGTTTTAAATTTCTGTGCGTCTGTTCTGCGTGGCTTTTCCCGAGGGAAGGCCTACCTTGCATACATTATACTTGGCGCAGGTATAATGTGATGCAAGGCTCTACAAACTGACACATCGGGCCCAAGGCATCAGTTTGTAAATGTGGATCAGTGTAAAGCACTGCTTCCACCACTGTTGAGTTAAAAAACACTTATGCAATGGTGGTGCAAAGGTTTGTAAATGAGGCCCAATGTATCTTTGTTGGTTTTCAATACATAAGAACGGAGCATTATGCATTGATGACTATTACATACTGATCAACTCTCAAGATGCAGATCACCTCTTCAATACCAAGTTATCATTCAGTGCAGGATTCATTATTCTCCCAGATCACCAGTGGCCATCCTCTAGCGTAGCCATGCATGCGTTGTATATTCCAATCAGTACAATAAAGAAGAAACAGAATCATTGAACACCCAACTAAACTCTACCCAGTGTCTCTATCTTTATTGTTTCTAACACTCTGTAGAGGTCTTCTCCACATCAGATCAGGGCGGACAGTTCGGCATGGGGATACCTGGACCGGAGGGTTGATTGAGACCCATAACTCACATTTGATTCTCCTTTATCACAAGGGGTCTGTCCCATCTCTTTCAAATAGCGCTGCTGGGTTTCCAATCCACTGATTGTGCTATCCAATTCACCAGTCAAAAGGGCCACACACTTTGAGCGAAGCCATTAAGGCTGCTCAAACTCCATGAAGCTGATGACTACCTCATCCCACAAGACCGTTAGTGGCTGTCTACCCAACCCTCTGTAGTCTTCAGCCACAGCTGTGTTTCAACTTTGCACCTCAGTCCTCCACCTGCTATGAGGGGGTCCATGAGGGGATTTCCAATGACAGGCAATATTTCTGCATGCTACTCCCAGTGCCAGGTCCAAAAATCTATTACCTAGTTTTTGCTTAGGGCGTGGTTTGCAGAAAGCAAGAAGACACATTTCTACTGCATACAACTGGCCTCGGTTGAGGGTGCGCTACATATCTCTCAGGACATGTAACCAAAACTGTGCTATAATCAGATGAGGTCATGTGAAAAAAATCAGCAGTTTTGCTATATGTAACATAGGCCCTCATTCTGACCCTGGCGGTCGGTGATAAAGCGGCGGCCAAGCCGCCAACAGGCCGGCGGTCTAAAATATGCAATTCTGACCCTGGCGGGAACCGCCAACACAGCCCGCCAACTTAACACTCCGACCGCCACAGCGGTACAAACAAACAGCGCGGCGGTTCCCGCCAACAGCCCGGCGGCAGACAAAGTACCGCCCACCCTATTACGACCCACCAATCTGCCACCTTTTCCGGGGCGGGAGCACCGCCGATAAGAACACGGCGGAAACAGACTACGAACGGGAAAACGCTCACCTCTACGCACTCCACGCGAGATTCCGGCAGTATGGAGCCAGAGTTGCAGGTCATCCCCGCACTCCTATTCCTGCTCATATACCAGGAGCACGCCCGGCGGCGCGGAAGACATCGGTGAGTACGGCACCTACGACACAGGGGAGGGAAAAGATTACCGGCACACACCCACCCACCCACACCCACTACAACACACACATCAATGCATTCCCACAGATCACTGTCACAACCCACAAACCACCCCCCTCCGAAATAATGCAAAGACCAAAAGAAGAGATCATAAACGGGCAGATATATTGAAATATGTACACCAGTAATCCCAATAAATAAATAAACTATGTACAAAATATATACAGCTACTAAATGTAGTCCAACCACTGTCCGTGGATCACAGGGGTCCTGTGCAAAGGGGCAAGGCCCAGTCCCACGACAAGAACTCCACGGAGAGAACACTGCAGGGGCATCAGAAAGAAAATAGGACAGGCACCTCAGGGGGAAGGGAAGGGGGGGCACCTCAGCCACTTGAGTACACGACGCCAGATCCACGAGGGGACTCCATGACCACTGGCCCATCCTGGGGAGAGCAAAGCCACAGTCCAAACAGTCCATACAGTGGGTGGCCTGCCCACTGGGCCATCCTGGGGAGAGCAAAGCCACAGTCCATACAGTCCATACAGTGGGTGGCCTGCCCACTGGGCCATCCTGGGGAAAGCAAAGCCACAGTCCAAACAGTCCATACAGTGGGTGGCCTGCCCACTGGGCCATCCTGGGGAGAGCAAAGCCACAGTCCATACAGTCCATACAGTGGGTGGCCTGCCCACTGGGCCATCCTGGGGAGAGCAAAGCCACAGTCCATACAGTCCATACAGTGGGTGGCCTGCCCACTGGGCCATCCTGGGAAGAGCAAAGCCACAGTCCATACAGTCCATAGAGTGGGTGGCCTGCCCACTGGGCCATCCTGGGGAGAGCAAAGCCACAGTCCAAACAGTCCATACAGTGGGTGGCCTGCCCACTGGGCCATCCTGGGGAGAGCAAAGCCACAGTCCATACAGTCCATACAGTGGGTGGCCTGCCCACTGGGCCATCCTGGGGAGAGCAAAGCCACAGTCCATACAGTCCATAACAGACCCCACTGCCACTGGAGGAGGCAAGTTGGCCAGAGGACATCCTGCAGCCCTGCCCGAGATAGATCCTGCCCTGCCACGTCTGCCAAAGGGCCAGCGGTTCTTGCCCTGAAGGGCCCAGTTCAGCGGTTCTTGAGACGGCGGGGCCCAGTTCAGCGGTTCTTGAGACGGCGGGGCCCAGTTCAGCGGTTCTTGCCCTGAAGGGCCCAGTTCAGCGGATCTTGAGACGGCGGGGCCCAGTTCAGCGGTTCTTGCCCTGAAGGGCCCAGTTCAGCGGTTCTTGAGACGGCGGGGCCCAGTTCAGCGCTCCTTGCCTTGAAGGGCCCAGTTCAGCGGTTCTTGAGACGGCGGGGCCCAGTTCAGCGCTCCTTGCCTTGAAGGGCCCAGTTCAGCGGTTCTTGAGACGGCGGGGCCCAGTTCAGCGGTTCTTGAGACGGCGGGGCCCAGTTCAGCGGTTCCTGAGACGGCGGGGCCCAGTTCAGCGCTCCTTGCCTTGAAGGGCCCAGTTCAGCGCTCCTTGCCTTGAAGGGCCCAGTTCAGCGGTTCTTGAGACGGCGGGGCCCAGTTCAGCGGTTCTTGAGACGGCGGGGCCCAGTTCAGCGGTTCTTGCCCTGAAGGGCCCAGTTCAGCGGATCTTGAGACGGCGGGGCCCAGTTCAGCGGTTCTTGCCCTGAAGGGCCCAGTTCAGCGGTTCTTGAGACGGCGGGGCCCAGTTCAGCGCTCCTTGCCTTGAAGGGCCCAGTTCAGCGGTTCTTGAGACGGCGGGGCCCAGTTCAGCGCTCCTTGCCTTGAAGGGCCCAGTTCAGCGGTTCTTGAGACGGCGGGGCCCAGTTCAGCGGTTCTTGAGACGGCGGGGCCCAGTTCAGCGGTTCCTGAGACGGCGGGGCCCAGTTCAGCGCTCCTTGCCTTGAAGGGCCCAGTTCAGCGGTTCTTGAGACGGCGGGGCCCAGTTCAGCGGTTCCTGAGACGGCGGGGCCCAGTTCAGCGCTCCTTGCCCTGAAGGGCCCAGTTCAGCGGTTCTTGAGACGGCGGGGCCCAGTTCAGCGGTTCTTGAGACGGCGGGGCCCAGTTCAGCGCTCCTTGCCTTGAAGGGCCCAGTTCAGCGGTTCTAGAGACGGCGGGGCCCAGTTCAGCGGTTCTTGAGACGGCGGGGCCCAGTTCAGCGGTTCCTGAGACGGCGGGGCCCAGTTCAGCGCTCCTTGCCCTGAAGGGCCCAGTTCAGCGGTTCTTGAGACGGCGGGGCCCAGTTCAGCGGTTCTTGAGACGGCGGGGCCCAGTTCAGCGCTCCTTGCCTTGAAGGGCCCAGTTCAGCGGTTCTTGAGACGGCGGGGCCCAGTTCAGCGGTTCCTGAGACGGCGGGGCCCAGTTCAGCGCTCCTTGCCCTGAAGGGCCCAGTTCAGCGGTTCTTGAGACGGCGGGGCCCAGTTCAGCGGTTCTTGAGACGGCGGGGCCCAGTTCAGCGCTCCTTGCCTTGAAGGGCCCAGTTCAGCGGTTCTTGAGACGGCGGGGCCCAGTTCAGCGGTTCTTGAGACGGCGGGGCCCAGTTCAGCGGTTCTTGAGACGGCGGGGCCCAGTTCAGCGGTTCCTGAGACGGCGGGGCCCAGTTCAGCGCTCCTTGCCCTGAAGGGCCCAGTTCAGCGGTTCTTGAGACGGCGGGGCCCAGGTCAGCGCTCCTTGCCTTGAAGGGCCCAGTTCAGCGCTCCTTGCCTTGAAGGGCCCAGTTCAGCGGTTCTTGAGACGGCGGGGCCCAGTTCAGCGGTTCTTGAGACGGCGGGGCCCAGTTCAGCGGTTCTTGAGACGGCGGGGCCCAGTTCAGCGGTTCTTGAGACGGCGGGGCCCAGTTCAGCGGTTCTTGAGACGGCGGGGCCCAGTTCAGCGGTTCTTGAGACGGTGGGGCCCAGGTCAGCGCTACTTGCCTTGAAGGGCCCAGTTCAGCGGTTCTTGAGACGGCGGGGCCCAGTTCAGCGGTTCTTGAGACGGCGGGGCCCAGTTCAGCGGTTCTTGAGACGGCGGCCGGTCTATGGCCAACTGCTAATTGCCTGGTGGTGCCCTCCTGGGCAGCGGGGATGGTGCTCCTTCAATGCCCACCTGGGCTGTGGGTGGTGGGGCCCTCCTGGCCAGCTGGGCTGGGTCCTCCCTGGGCAGCGGCTATGGGGGTGGTGGGCTCTCCCGGGGCAGCTGTGCCGGTTCCTCCCGGGGCAGCGGCTATGGGGGTTGTGGGCTCCTCCTGGGCAGCAGGCCTGCTGCCTGACCTCTCCGACTTCCTGCCCTTGCCCTCCTTAGTCGTCGGCCTGTGGCCCTTTCCTCCCTTTGGAGCTGTGGCTGGTGACTGTCTCTGGGTGGTGTCCGGGGGGGATGTAGAAGGCGGGCTCCTGCGGCGCCCCTTCCGCCTTCTGCTCCTCTTCCCAGGGGGTGGGCTGCCTGTCCCCTTGCTGCTGGGCGAAGATCCAGACATGCGGGCTGGCGGGCTCCAATACCCCTGCACCCTTGTCAAGGGGGCTGCAGGGCTGGTGGTGGCTGAGGTGCTCTTCTTACCCCGACGAGAAGGAGGGGGGGTCTCAGGGTCAGGAAAGAAGTTAGTAGTGGCGAGGAAGAGCTTCTTGGGACAATGGAGAGTGGTAGGTACAGTGGGAATGGGAGTGGAGGGAGAGGATGTGGTTGTAGGTGAGTCACGTTTGCTGTCTTTGGGTGCAGGTGCAGGAGGGATAGGCTGTCGTGAGGTGGATGGCTGTTGGGTGGGTGGGTGGCTGCGTTTGTGTGGTGTGGAAGAGGGGGTGACAGACACAGTGGGAGAGGACACAGGGGACGTGTAAATGGCAGTGGGGGTGGTGACTGCACGTGTGCGGACTGGAGTGGAGGGTGTGCTGGTGATGGAAACATTGGCTGATGGTGAGGTGAATGGAGGTGTGAGTGTAGACGTCACAGGGAGGGAGGAGGGAGACGAGGAGGTGGGGTCACAGAGGTGGTAGTGACTGTTGGCATGTCTGCATCGGAATGTTGCGTGTGTGAATGTCTGCGTGATCTGTGGTGCTTATGTTTGGATGAGCTTCTCTTGGGTGTTGAGGTGTGTGCAGGCTGGTCTGATGGTGTGGGTGGGACAGGCAGAGGAACAGGAGACTGGGAGGAGGGAGTTAGTAGAGGCAGGCAGGAGACAGGGACAATGGCTGCCGTCAGTGCTGAGGCCAGAGCCTGGAACAATCGCTGATGGGCAGCCTGACCCGAATGAATGCCCTCCAGGTACGCATTGCTGCGATGAACCTCCCTCTCCACCCCCTGGATGGCATTCAAAAGGGTAGTCTGCCCAACAATGAGCGTTCGGAGGAGGTCAATGACCTCCTCACTGAGGGCAGCGGGGGTAACAGGGGCAGGGCCTGAGGTGCCTGGGGCGAAGGAGATGCCCGGCTTCCTGGCAGAGCGGGCACGGGGCGAACGCTGAGGGGCTGCTGGGAGGGCAGAGATGGTGCGCTGGGTGGCGGCTGTACCTGTAATGGCGGGGGGCACGGATGGTGCCACCCCCGCAAGGGAGCCCCCTTCCGAGGACGTGTCCGTGTCGCTGCAGGCTCCAGTCGTCCCCGTCGTGGAGCTCCCCTCGCCCTCCGTCTCACTGGTCCAGTCTGACTCTGTGGCATGGCCCTCCTGGGCCATGTGAGATGCAGCTCCCTCCTGCCCCAATGCCACTTCTCCTCCGCCTGATGATGCTGATGCACACAAGCACAGAAAGACAAACAAAAAGGGGGGGGGGAGAGAGAAATAAAGGGATATTGAGTACATGGATCTCCGGTACAGTTAGCGGACATGACAGACACAGATGCCCCCTGCACTAACTTGCGCACTTGGGGTACGCTACGCATTCCGTGGAACATGCCCTACACGCCTAGAGTTGACAACTGCACCCATGGATGACACGGCCCAGGGATGGCTGTACTGACAAACTACTGAGGGTGGTGGCTGGGGACACAGGGGCTTACGGGGGTGCCCAGCCTACAGATATCGCCCTGGCCTAGGGGGACCCCCAGCCCTCCTCCCCCACCCAGACACCTCCACTGCGCGACAACAGAGTAGATAATGCTTGTACTCACCCCCTTGTGTCTGCTGTGCTGCCCTCACGCGCCCATCCAATTCAGGGTAGGCCACCGCCAGGATCCGGAACATCAGGGGGCTCAGTTGACGGCAGGCACCCCGCCTACGTTGGGAGGCCATCCCCAGCAGAGACTCGGCGGTCTTCTTGGTCCCGCGGCGGATGTCCTCCCACCTCTTGCGGCAGTGGGTGCCCCGTCGATGGTGGACCCCCAGGGCCCGGACTTCCTTGGCGATGGCACGCCAAATCCCGATCTTCTCATGGGCGCGGACCTATGTGACACGTACAGGGAGGGAGAAATACCACGTTCAAGTTTCTCAGCATTTTCCTTTCCAGTGGCCCAACGCCCCCCATCCCCGCCAGGCCCCCCGCCATGCCCAACATGCCCCCCATCCCCGCCAGGCCCCCGCCAGGCCCCCCCCGCCATGCCCAACATGCTCCCCATCCCCGCCAGGCCCCCCGCCAGGCCCCCCGCCATGCCCAACATGCCCCCCATCCCCGCCAGGCCCCCCCGCCATGCCCCCCGCCATGCCCAACATGCCCCCCATCCCCGCCAGGCCCCCCGCCAGGCCCCCCGCCAGCCCCAACATGCCCCCCATCCCCGCCATGCCCCCCGCCATGCCCAACATGCCCCCCATCCCCGCCAGGCCCCCCGCCATGCCCCCCGCCATGCCCCCCGCCATGCCCAACATGCCCCCCATCCCCGCCAGGCCCCCCGCCAGGCCCCCCGCCATGCCCAACATGCCCCCCATCCCCGCCAGGCCCCCCGCCATGCCCCCCCGCCATGCCCAACATGCCCCCCATCCCCGCCAGGCCCCCCGCCAGGCCCCCCGCCAGCCCCAACATGCCCCCCATCCCCGCCAGGCCCCCAAGCCAGCCAGTGGCCCCAAATCCATATTGAATTCAACTCACTTGTTGGTCTGGAGGACTGTAGAGTAGCGCATACTGGGGGAGGACCCCATCCACAAGTTTCTCCAACTCCTCTCCAGTGAAGGCAGGGGCCCTTTCCCCAGTCGCAGCAGCCATTGTCCCTTCCAGACCGAGGTCACAGCAACACTTGCAGTATAGGTCCTCTCCTGTGAAAGTTCAAGTCGCAAGTGGATAAGTAGATAGAAAATGGCGGGCACGTCCGCGGCGGTGCGTACCGCGGCGGTGCGTCCCGCCACCGCCGGCGCCCTTCGCCATTGGCTCCTGAAACCCATAGGCTTCAATGTTAACCAATGCGGCTTCGCGCCGCGGTCTTCGCCCGCCGCCCGCCGCGGTGTGCCACGCCAGCGCATTGACCTCACATCCCATTGTCACACTTCACAGGTCAGGCAGCCGCCATTTCCAGGGCCCACATGGCTCAATTTCAACTGCGTCACACAGGCCTAGGCCTTGCATAGCCACTCAGACACGCCATTCACTGCATAGAGAATCGTATACTGTGCTAGCTGTGAGTACGTACCTGTGGGTTGCTTGACTGTGTGCTCCATGTTGTCCTTCCTAGGCACCGTCCGCTGGGTTGGGCGAGGAGACGGATGAATCCTCCCGTGTACCGACCGCTGGTGGACCTGTCGACAATGGAAGAACGCCACATTATCCTGACCTACCGTCTTAACCGTGCCACTATCCATGAACTGTGTGCCCAGCTGGAGCCCGACCTGATGTCCCCCATCCGCCAACCCACAGGGATTCCCCCTCTGGTGCAGGTCATGTCAGTACTACATTTCTTGGCAAGTGGGTCATTTCAGACAACCGTGGGAATTGCTTCCGGGATGTCTCAGCCCATGTTTTCGAAGGTGTTATCCAGAGTGTTGTCTGCCCTGATGAAATCCGTGAGGAACTACATCATTTTCCCTGAGGTGGGCGAATTGGCTACAGTGAAGGGTGATTTCTACGCCCTTGGACATATTCCCAACGTAATTGGTGCCATTGATGGGACCCATGTGGCTTTGGTTCCCCCAAGAGACAGGGAGCAGGTGTACAGGAACAGAAAAAATTACCATTCAATGAACATCCAGGTGGTGTGTTTGGCTGACCAGTACATCTCGCATGTAAATGCCAAATTCCCAGGGTCAGTGCATGACGCCTACATCCTCAGGAATAGCAGCATCCCTTACGTGATGGAACAGCTACAGAGACACCGTGTATGGCTAGTGGGGGACTCTGGGTACCCCAACCTGTCGTGGCTACTGACCCCAGTAAGGAATCCCCGGACCAGGGCAGAGGAACGGTACAATGAGGCCCATGGGCGTACTAGGAGGGTGATCGAACGCACCTTTGGCCTCCTAAAGGCCAGGTTTCGCTGCCTGCATATGACAGGTGGATCCCTAATGTACTCACCTAAGAAGGTGTGTCACATCATCGTGGCCTGCTGCATGCTTCACAACCTGGCTTTGCGCCGCCAGGTGCCTTTCCTGCAGGAGGATGGTCGAGACGGTGGTGTTGTGGCAGCGGTGGAACCTGAGGAGAGTGACGAGGAGGAAGACGACGGGGCTGAAACAGACAACAGGGACAGAATCATTGAACAGTACTTCCAATAGGACACAGGTAACATTTCAAAGATAATTTAGTAAATGTTAACTACTCTCCAGCATCTCTGCTGCCTGTCTATTTGCCCCAGTGTATGATGACTGAGTTTTGGCTTTTCCCTCCCTATTTCAGATCTGGGGTCCCCACTACGAGTCCTGTGCTTCGTTTCCCCATGGACTACAGCTTTGTGGCAGCTGTTTGTTGACTTCACCATGTACAAGGACATATTTGCACTGTCATGTCAATTACAATCTATTGAAATCACAGCCAGACTCCTGATATTTTGGTGCAAAATAGGTGTTTATTTCAGTGCTCAAAATGGGATGGGTGGTTTCAAGTGGGTGGGGGCTATGGTGAAGGAATGTCCATGGCAGAGTCCAGAGTAACAGTCACACAGGTGCATTGTCCAGAGGCCTGTGGAGAGATGGAGCATGGGCAGTTCAAGTATGGACAGGGTGACAATGTGGGACAGTGGGATGACATCAGGTGGTATCCTTTGCTGGCGGGGGTCTTGACATCCTACTCTGTCTTCTTGCGAGATCTCAGGGCCCTCTTGCGGGGTGGTTCTTCTCCTGCAGGAGGTGGGGGTCTGGTGGGCTGCTGCTGTGCGGGGGCCTCCTGTCCACTAGCGCCGGCGGAGGTGGATGGCTGTTCTTGGTCCAGGCTAGTGGCAGGGGCCCTTGGGTGTTGTTCAGTGTCCGCCCTGCTGTTTACGAGGTCCTGCAGCAGCCCTACCATGGTAACCAGGGTGGTGTTGATGGCTCTGATGTCCTCCCTGTACCCCCGATAGTGTTCCTCCTGCAGCGCCTGGATCTCCTGGAACCGGGCCAGTACCGTCGCCATCGTCTCCTGGGAGCGGTTGTATGCTCCCATGATGGTGGTGAGGACCTCGTGGAGAGTGGGTTCCCTGGGCCTCTCCTCCCCCCCCTGTCGCACAGCTGCCCGCCGAGTTCCCCTGTTTCCCTGGGCCTCTGCCCCCTGGCCGGTGTGCCCACTACCACTGCCCCCAGGTCCCTGTTGTTGTTGGGGTGGTGGGTTATCCTGGGTGCCCTGTAGTGGTAGACACACCGCAGATTGACGCGCCCTGGAGACAGAGGCATGGGCCCGCTGGGTGGGAGCTGTGCTGGTGTTCCCAGAGGGGTTTGGGTCTGTAGTGGCCTGGGCCTGTGTGAGGGGAACCGACTGTCCAGAGGTCCCCGATGGTCCGGGCTGGTCATCGGTGTCCAGGTCGACAGAGCTGCTGTCATCGCTGACGGCCTCTTGGGTGGGGGGTGTGGAGAATTCTGGCCCCTCCGCCGCGGTGTGTTGACGGTCGGGTCCTGCAGGGGTATAGAGGTATGGTTATAGTTTCAATGTGTGGCATATGGGTGTATCTGTGGGTTCTCGTGTCCCCAAGTGCTGGCATTCGTGTGTGGGGGCTTTGGTGAGGGTGGCTTGTGGGGGGGATGTGTATATGCATTGAACATGCTTTGGTGATGGGTGTCCATGCTTAGTGGACGCATGCAGGCCTAGGTTTTGGGATGTGTGGGTTGTGATGGTGAGACATTGGCGGGGAATAGGTGTGCTGGGGGTGGGGGTGAGGATGGTGGTGGGGGTGAGGATGGTGGTGGGGGTGAGGATGGTGGTGGGGGTGAGGGTGGGGGTGAGGATGGGGGTGGGGGTGAGGGTGGGGTTCGAGGATGGGGGTGAGGGTTGGGGACTGATTTGGCATGCAGGTGGGGGGGAAGCAGTAGTGAAGCTTCAACTTACCAGTATCCATTCCTCCGCCGACTCCTGCGAGGCCGTCAGGATGCAGGATGTTCAAGACTTCCTCCTCCCATGATGTGAATTGTGGGGGTTGAGGTGGGGGTCCTCCGCCAGTCTTCTGCACGGCGATGTTGTGCCTGGATACCATGGAACGCACCTTCCCCCGTAGGTCGTTCCATCGCTTCCTGATGTCTTCCCGATTTCTGGGGTGCTGTCCCACTGCGTTCACCCTGTCGACAATCCTCTGCCATAGCTCCGTCCTCCGGGCAATGCTGGTGTATTGTATCTGTGTGCCGAACAGCTGGGGCTCTACCCGAACGATTTCCTCCACCATGACCCTGAGTTCTTCGTCTGTGAAGCGGGGTTGTCTTTGGGGTGCCATGGGGTGGTGTGTATGATGTGTGGGGTGGAGTATGTGTATTTAAGTGAGTTGAGTGTGGTGGTGTGTGTTGTTTTGTGTGTGGATAGTGTGTGGGTGATGGTGTTGAGTGGCTGTGGCTGTTATTTTTTGGATGCTGGTGTCTCGCTCTTGCCTTCTTTACGAATTTTTTAGCGTAGGGGTTTGTGGGTGATGTGGGTGTGTGTTTTATATTGTATTGTGTGTGTGGGAGTGGTGTGTGTATGTGTATCAGGTGTGTGGGATTCAAATCGTCCAATGTGGCTGAGTTTTGTTCGTTTGTGTGTATTCTGACCGCAGCGGTGTGTCCCGCCAATGGAATACCGCGTTTGAATGACCGCCGCGTGGATTCGTGGGTCGTAATGGGATGGGCGTATTTCTGTTGGCGTGGCGGTGGAGGTTTGGGCACCTCCACCTTTCCGCCGACCGCTGGTCTGTCGGTCTGTTGTGGCGGTCGGATTTTCGGAGGTTTGCCTTCTGCGGGTCAGAATGACCGTGGCGGGTTTCCGCGACCGCGGCGGGATTATGGAGGATTTCTGACCGGCGGTAGGCGCCTTTTACCGCCGAGGTCAGAATGACCACCATAATGTTGAGTCTGTGAGGGTTTGAGATATTTAAATCTGGTATCACAGGTAGAGGAGTATGTGTGCTCAAGAATGTGGGTCCATTCCTTACCCCTGAAGGGCCTACCTATAAGAGCCTTCCACCGAGTTCTGAGGGTCAGCAAGTCATGCGTTCTCATAGTCAGTGCTGACTTATGTAGCCACAAGACCAAGGCGGTCATTCTGACCCCTGCCTTGGGCTTACCTTAGGGATGACTTACATGAAGTAAAAGGGAAGGTTTGGGCATGGCAAGTGGATTCACATGCCAGGTCGAACAGGCAGCAAAAACTGCGCACACACACACACACACTCTGCAGTGGCAGGTCTGAGCCATGTTTACAAGGCTACTCATGTGGGTGGCACAATCAGAGCTGCAGGTCCACTAGTAGCATTTGATTTACAGGCCCTGGCACCTCTAGTGCACTGTACTGGGGACTTACTAGTGAATCAAATATGTCAATCAGGAATAAACTAATTACCAAAACAATTTAGACAGAGAGCATTTGCACTTTAGCATTGGTTACTAGTGGTAAAGAGTCCTAAAGCCAAAAATAACAGGTCAGAAACAAAGAGGAGGAAGGAGGCAAAACGTTTGGGGATGACTCTGCAAAAAGGGCCAGGTCCAACAGGTTCACTGGCTTTGCATTTCACTGGCTGCTTCTCTGACACTCAGCGCTTAATTAGTAAAAAAAGAAAAAAATCAGTTCCAGGGCTCTCATCAAGAGGCTACTGCAACTTACAACACACATTGCCCCTGATAATAGTAATGGCACAACTACTAACCATCACACTCCTACAAGTGTGACAACACAGACTATTCCGGGCCCTCAAAGCTATAAGAATGGCTTGGGCGGCAGGTAATAGTAATTTTAATGCATATTGAATTAATAATTAACTGTTGTTGTGGTCATATCTGAATTAGCCAGACAGCGCCACCTTGTGGCGGACTGTGACAAGGGGTGGTGTTGACAATTAAGTGCTGGTGCCGAGCACCAGAAACCTCTGGCTCAAATTAAGCACTGCTGTTACTTCACTCATTAAGCCGACTTCTACTTACTCGAGGAAACTTTGCTATTGGAAATCTATGCATACTTTCCATATGTTACATATGAAACTATGTTTTGCAAATGCCTTATTATAAATCCCTGATTTTTCTTCTTTCAAGCAATAGTACACGGGAAGGTACATCAGGATTGGTGAGGCCTTGTCTAAATTATATGTATTCCACTTCAGATCGGAACAAGTTGCTGGTAGATTTATTTGCAGCAATGATATTTTTTTATGACGGATGCCTCTTCCTTCCTTCATATAGTGCTTCTCCGTGTTGTAATAATTAACATTCCATTGTTGCTTCTGGTTTTATGTTGTGAATTTAGTTCAAGAGGTCAATGGAATAATTGGGTGAAACCTATGAAAGATGATATAATCTTGTAGGAAGACTAGAGTGGTGGGAAGAGTAACACCTGCACCTGAATAAGGCAGTGCCTGTCTTTACACAAAGCAGTCTCCAACCCCCTGGAAGGTGTCAGGGACCAGGACAGGGAGAGACGGGGTTTTGTGCATTACAAAGACTTTCCTTTGAAGTTTGCCTACTTCAAAGGCAGAAATTAGTTTAAGTATTGGACTGCTGACCCCACAACTTCAGAACACTTCTGGACTGAGAACGTTCTACCAGGGAGAGCTGCCACTATGCCTAATAATTTGCTGTGCTGGCTTGCTGCTGCTACTTCTGCCCTGGGAGTGAAAGGACTGGACTTTGCTTTCTACATCCTGCTTTCCAAGGTTCTCCAAAAGACCGCTGCCGGCATTCCAACCTTCCCCCTGGGCCGGCCGGCGCTACCCATGGTAGAGCCGGCCGGCCCAGCGGGAAGAAGGCCTGCAACACTGAAGCCGGCTCCGAATGGTTGCAGTTGCACCCGTCGCGCTTTTCACTGTCTGCTAGGCAGACAGTGAAAAGCTTCATGGGGCCCTGTTAGGGGGGCCCTGCACTGCCCATTCCAATGGCATGGGCAGAGCAGGGGCCCCCAGGGGCCGCAAGACACCCATTCCCGCCAGCCTCTTCCTGGCGGTGACAACCGCCAGAAACAGGCTGGCGGGAAGGGGGTCAGAATCCCCATGGCAGCGCTGCTTGCAACGCTGTCCTGGCGGATTCGCCCAGCCGGGGGAAAAACCAGCGTGAAACCGCCGGTCCCGGTTTTCTGACCGCGGCTTTACCGCCACGGTCAGAATGGGCATGGAAGCACCGCCAGCCTGTTGGTGGTGCTTCCGTCATTCGCGACCCTGGCGGTCAAAGACCGCCAGGGTCAGAATGATCCCCCAAATGTCTGCCTCCATCAAATGTTAGGATAGTCTGGAGGAGATCATGTGTAGGGGATTCTGGGTCAAGTGTCCCATACAAATGACTCACATTCTCACCTCATAAGTTAAGAACTAGGTTCCAGACAATCCATCCTCTGTCACTAAGGCATCCAAGGACTGGAAGGATCCCTTTGAGAAGCAGTCCCCAATGGTCTCACCCCCGGCGATTATCCAGGTTGGTGTGTCTGGCAGTGAAAAAGCCTCCATGTGTAATCAGCAAACCCACCAGTGGAGTCCAGTACAATCCAGTGGCAAGCCCTCATCCAGCATCTGAGAGTTATCTGAGAGCTATGCATAGACGTCTAGGTTTAGGGAATGTAAAAATGTTAACCCCCAGGAGCAGAGCCAAAAGTGCCTCTTCTCTAAAGAGTTCCTCACATACTCCTGGTTCTGTCAAGCTGAGTCCCACCACCCAATAGGCTAGCCACTGTAGTTGGGCTGCATAGTAATACAGTTCATAGTCAGGGGCCCCCACACTGCCTCCGGACATGGGCCTCTGCAGGGTATGCACTGACACCAGCAGGCTACCCCCATCACATATTATCTCTCTGATCAGGGCATCAAGGGATCTGAATCATGCCTGAGCACCCCAAATGAAAGTTTCATAATATAATACAGGACTTGTGAGAGTATTACCATTTTAGTCAATGCTATGTGAGCCCTGGAGAGACGTTACAATGTCTACCAAAAGGTCATGCTGCCCTGCATGCCTGGCATGAGTCCCCCAAGGTTACCCTCCCTTAAGTCACTGTCAGTGTGGTATATCTTGATCCCCAGATATTTGAGGACCATTGGCTCCCATCGAATTCCAGCAAGCAACACCCCACTGGTGGTCTCATGAGCCGTCTAGACACAGGGAAAGGACATGATTTCTGCAAGTTCATGCAGAAGCCCGAGACCTGCCTGAAGTCCTCCAAGAGGGCAGAACTCCCCTAGCATCCTGCAGGTAAGTAAGCATGTAGCCCATGATTAACAAAACCACATGGTCCCTATCACAAAGTGGTATTCCCTTGGCTTGGCCCTCCTATTGCATCTCACAAGCAAGTGGTTCAATTGCCAGGGTAAACAACATGGGTCAGAGGGGGCAAGGGTTCGGAAATACATCCACCTCTGTGTACTTGAGCCTGTACT
Organism: Pleurodeles waltl; assembly: GCF_031143425.1. Taxonomy (NCBI): domain Eukaryota; kingdom Metazoa; phylum Chordata; class Amphibia; order Caudata; family Salamandridae; genus Pleurodeles; species Pleurodeles waltl. The sequence goes on from NC_090438.1 coordinate 355,395,105, forward strand.
CTGGCACATAATAGAGCAACCACCCTCATTCCAGCGTCACCTAACAAATTTTTTGTCATGACCTCCCATAAGCCGTCCCACTGAATAGTGTCAAAGGCCCTCCGGATAGCTGTAGAAAGTACAAGGCTCTCAAGGAATCGTTCCAAGTATGTCCCCTTCAGGATATGGAACAGAAACCTAATGTTGTAGGTGCTACGTTTGGGGATAAAGACATTTTGGTCCTCATGTATGAGGTTGTGAAGATGTGGTTGAAGCCTATCAGCCAGGACCTTGCTGAGAATTATTTTCAGATTCAACATCAATAAGGGTTGGTAGGATGCTGTGTCCACCACATCACTCAAGGCCTTAGGGATGGACACTATTAAGGCTTCCATGGTCATATCAGGGAGCCTGCGGCAGTCCCAAGCCTCGCCTATAATGCAGCAACTTGAGAGACTGACTGCGTGGCATAAGCTTGGTAAAATTCACATGGGAAGCCTTTTGTCCCAGGTGTTTTGCTGCAAGCCATAATCTTTACTTTAATCTCCTGTTCTGATATGGGGCTCCAAGCACTTCTCATTTCTCTGAGGTAAGCCTATGCAACTTCTGTATTGAGAAAGACATCTAGCCTTTTTCTTGATAAATGAACCCCAGGTTTTTTAAAAGGTTCTGTAGTAAGCAGTGAGGACTTCATGAATGACCGCTTGGGACTGCACCATTTCTCCAGTTGGCCCTGCTATCTGCATGATCAATGATCACATATCATTGGAGCGAACCAGCCATGTCCATGTCCGTCCTTCTCTGCCACCCTTCAGTGCAATAATCCCACCTATTTATGAATGGAGATTACTTAGCACTACCAATTGTCATTCCTGCACTTCCTGAAGGGCTAATTGAGAGTCAGGTCGCCCTGTGACCTAATTTTCTAGATGATGGATGTCACCCTCTATGGTAGTTGCGTCGGCCCGGAGTGAGCAATCCATTTCTACCAACTGAGTAAGGCAAAACCCTCTAATGACAAGCTTAAATGTGTCCCACTCAAGATAGCGTGGGAGGCAGTATGAGCATTGGTATCAAAGTAAGCTGCCATCATGTCACCAAGAGGGTCCGGAAAAATTGGTTTATAGATATAGAAATAACTAGGTGAGAGTCTCCAAGTTGGAATGGGTGCCCTGTTCCCTCCCCAATGAAATTCCATCTTAAGTGAGTTATGGTCTGATAGATTGCGAACCAAATATTCAGACCGGTCAACGTCGGCCACAAAACCCACGGAGCCCAGCACCTTATTGAGTCTGACATACAGATCGTGCATCAGGGAGTAGAAGGAGAACACCCATCGATTTGTTTTCCAATCCCACCATATGTCTCTGAGTGCCCAGTGATCCAAGTAGTCCCAAAAACCCTGCCCCAGTCGTATATTGAGAGTATCAGCCAGTGGGGAAAAAGAGCTGCCCAGGGTTGTGTCCATCACACTATTATAGCCACACACCAATAGTTTAGGGAGGTGTGGATCATGCAAAAAGGATTTTGGAGAGGCCAGTCAAAAACATCAACTGTCCAATATTCAGAGCATAAATGCTGCAAAGGAGCAGACGGATCCCACTAAGGCCCATATATATACTTTTTGACGCAAAACTGCGCCGACGCAGTTTTGCGTCAAAATTATTACTGCCAGTCAATGCCATTTCTTTGTGCCGCGGGGGTGTCAAATTTATACTTTGCCGTGCAGCGGCGCAAACCACAGGTGTGAATCATTTGTTTTTACTCAAACCAATGCGTCACGTCGTAAAGGAAAACGTTGTTAATGCGGCAAAAATGACTGTGAGCCAGTTTACAACGCCGCAAATCGGATACGTGCCATAAGCAGGGGGGTGGACATACCTACTACACAATGCATGTAAGTCATGATATTCAGGGAGTGGAATAGGTAAAGGGGCATGGCACGGGGGCATGGCCCGTTCTGAGGAAACCTGGGACACACTACTACACAACACCAACAACCTTTGCATGGGGGTATGCTGCCATGCCAATGATGTTGCAAAGGTAAAGCCAGGCCAGGAGGGCAGGGTACAACGTAAAACTGGCAGCCCGTCACACGTCAGCCAGTATTTTCCCTACAGTAACCAGGGCCCAATTAACAACCTCTGGCCATACCTGCAAATGGAATGTAACATTGACAACAGTTGCCACTACCACCTCTGCTGTGTGTGCAGGTCAAGTAGCTAATGGCAGTAATGTCCCCATGGATCAAACACACCCAAATTAGAGGGTTCAGGATGAGAACGTTATCAATCCCCTGTAATCAATAAACATGTTCTAATCCAGTCAAATGTGATTGTCCAAAGTTGCTACAAACATCAGCCATTGTCATTAACATTAGGAGGTACACAGCACTAATGCCATACCCATGCTGCATATGTCAGGGTACACCCTGTGCCTGGGTCACAATAGCTCCAATGACACCATGCAACATCCCAAATGTCATACTGCTCAGACAACAGCATTGAGGGGGAGGACACATGTAACTGGTTACAGAAATACACCTGCACAGTCAGAGGAGGAAATAGAACACTGCTGCGACTATCAGTGCAATCCAATGTACCACACATTCCCCAACATCAGCAGTACACACTACCAATGCTGACATCCATATAGTGCCATAACAAAGCTATACAAAGTATATGCTACATCTCAACTACATATAGGTGGATGTGAAAGATCAGAGACTGGGGCAGGTCCAGATTGTTAAGTGTGGTGCTAGTGTCATCAGAACACCCACAGCCAGTGAAAGGCCTCACCATGAGAATGGAAGTAGACGGAGGGTTGAGTAGGACAAGAAGGTGGCAATTCACTATTTGGCCTGAACCAACACCTAGAGGATGTGATGCTGACAAGACCACAAACTGACCACAATACATGTGACATGCAGGTGCGGCATAGGCCTGGGGGAATACTAATATGAAAGACAGGAACAATGAACAGGAACCAAGATCACAATGTGAAAATAATGGGAAGGCGGGTAAGTCACATTACAAAGCCCACAACACACACACACTATTTGTACCATATCTCATTGCAGAGGACGATGGCTCTCCTGCGGATATGCCTGTCCAGGACTACCCTGATAACATGGATGACAAGCTGACAAACATCAGCCAGCAGACCCTCCAAGATGTCCTTGGAACCGTCCAGACCCCACCTTCAGCCACAAGGAGGAGCCCGAACTAGCAGCCATCACAGAGGACCCACCCACCACCCCAATTGTACGACCTGCCAGCTCCAAAACAGCTGAGGACTCTGACGACCCTAGCACCTGCTTTGAGCGAACTGTAGTTGGAGTACAGCTGGAGCTGGCCAAGGAGGTGCGGGTGGGGATGCAAACTATGGCAGCCAGCCTAGAGGGGGAGCGTTTGTGCATAATGTCAACGGAAGAACAGGCAGCAGCTATGCAAGGACAAACAACAATCTTGCAGTAAATTGAAAAAAGGTTGAAGGAAATCAGCACAGCTGTAATAGAGTTGACCCAACACCTACAACAACAATCCTGTCAACGTGTGCACGAATGCAATATTGAACCTCTCAGGGCCAACCTGCCTGCCTACCACCGTGATGTGGCTGCTATTCTTAAGAACCAGCAGCTCCTCCTTGCTGCAGTACTGCCCTTAAGACCCCCACAGTTAGCAGCTACCGGGATGTCTGACTCCACGTCTTCAAACACTGAGGTGTGTGTTGCCCCTTCACAACCACCACCACCGAGGGCAGAGGAGACTACACACACATCAGAAGATGAAGACGTGGAACAGATCACCTTCACCCGTAAGAGAACCCGGTAGCACTAGTCCCTGCCACATGGCCACCTATTACCAAGGTCCTGTGCTTTGTAACATGCCAGTCTTGCAACAACTGTACTCAAGCACTGTTCTTCAAACCACTGTTTATCTTGTCACCCTGCCCTGTGATTGTCTCTCACTAACTCATTGGCAAATCCTGTCCCTCTGCACTGTCTGACACTTCACCCCAGCATGTCCAATGACATGTCCTTTTGCACTTGTGTGGGATCACAATGGAAGATGTCACACTAATGGACTCACAATCATGGACAATGTACAAATAGCACTACAACACTTTTAAATAAAAAACACTTACACACCAGCTTTGTCCCTGTGTAATGTGACACATCAACTGTGATGGCCATCAGTGATGTTACCGTCAGGTCAATGATCATTGATTGTGTATACACCTGACCTGAACGAATCTTGGCTGATAACTATGCACAGTGGCCTGGATTGTACCATCATCTGCCCTCCACAAATAAGTAACCGTGCTGAACATTGTAACAAATGATATGTGTGAGTTATGTATACCATACAACATGAGAGCACTCACCTTATAAGATTTTGCTTGGACATCAGGCTGAAGGCAGACTTAATACAGTGTCCCCAATACCAAATCTGTTAGCAAAGTATGTGACAATGAAAACATACATCACAAAATAACCACACTTTGGGATCCATAGTAACCGTGAGTGGTGGGTGCAATGGATGGCCGAATCTTAGCTAAGTAGCTTTGGTGTAGCTGCCAATGTAACAGCTCATTTGGGATATGGTTGCAGCATGGGACACAAAAGCTAATACAAAAGAGACACTGTTTACTCATGGCAAGGCACTGATCTACAAGCATTTGACACATACTGTAAAGGGTTATCTAGATATTTATTAAACAGTAAAAACAGAAGCTAAAACCAGGGAAAAAAACATAACTAACCTAAGCTAAACCTACTTATCACATTTAATGAAATGAGCTAAACATCAATCCCCCACCCCCTTTATAAGGCGGGACACATGGAGGACAACAGATGCTATCCTAAAAACATACTATCTTATACTAAACATATATATATCTTTTCTTGTATTAAAAAAAAAAAAACATTTCTTTTTTTGAAACAGCAAAACCCCAACATTGTCCTACACCCACTCACTGGACAAGCAACTAATAATTTCTAACAACAAGGACACCCAGGAAACTCTGGAAAGCTGTACATGGGTTTGGCCAGCACACCACAGGTAAGGAGGAACTCCAAATAGGATACACCCGAACCCTGGACAATCCTATCAACACTTATCTTTGGAAATGCAGCCCATTGTCTACATCATTCCCTACCAATAACCTATTACTTACAACAAACAGATAGATGCAAGCACACATCTGGCCATGAGCTGCATGCACACCTAGGCCATCGTACTCAAGTGCCTCATACTCATAGCACAACATGTGGAGCTACATGCTGCTAGTAAGTTAAACATACAGTCAAACATGTTCATAAGTGAATAGGGAAGCTGAAGTCTGTGGGTAAGACTTTGGCATCCCTATTCTGGGAGATTCAGGGTCTGACTGGCTGACTAATTCACTGATATGGTCCACTGCTAAATTTTCTGATTTCAAGTTTTATCCACATAACTCATCCCCATTCACATTGCCGTGTCTACAGGACTGACCTAGAATCCCAATTTATGACAATACGATAAGGAATGGCCAATTCAAAGATGGGGAAAAAATGATACTCTACTCAAGGAACAAAACAGATCATTGACCAGCACATCACACCTTGCTATGTGTCCAACACACAGGAGTCAATCACACATCATCAGCAAACACAACACAGAACAGAAATATCAACACTTACTGGAGATGTCTGGGTCTGCAAATTGAGCCACCTCTCCGATAGTGTACGATGCAGGTCCACCTGTAAGGCACCGAAGGGAGAAATGTGCTCAATGTCTGTGCACTGTACAGCACTTCCAAATACAAATACTATGTGTAATATTAACTCGAAAGTAAAGCCTCTCAGACATGATGATACTGCATCCTACATACCACTGCAAACATGTACAGACCCGAGGACTCCAATGAGTGATACACACATATCTGCACACATGCAGTGGCCCTAACTATCATGTGGTGGCAAACATGCTCCTTCACTAGTGAGCAGACAAAATCATGTGTGTCCATGAGAAACATGCAAAGCCACTTTCCGTGAGGACTGCAATACCAGTCACCCAGACATTGGTAATAAGACCAATTTTAGACACACAGGTACAATGTACAGAGGGCCAGGGACAGTTGTTAGCCCTCAATTTGTATCATTTTCTTCATTTGATGTCCCACAGCTATGGTGAGTTGCACCAACCATAGAGATATGAACCCGTGTGCATTGTCTTTTGCCAGCCATCCCTAATTGAAATGTGGCACTACAAACTAAAAATATCAGTCTAAGATGTTACCTGAGCTAAGCTATAACTTGTTACGTAAGTGTCAGAATCCAGTTCTGACATGTATCTGAAAACAATTGAGGGACACAATGGGGGTCATTATGACCCTGGCGGACGGCGTAGAAGAGGCGGTAAGACCGCCAACAGGCTGGCGGTCAAATTTTTGCAATTATGACCATGGCGGTTACCGCCATAGGTCTCCAGCCCGGCGGTCGTCACTATACCGCCGGAGGTATTTGGACCCGGCTGACCGCCATGGATTTCATGCGGTTTGGAACCGCCATGAAATCCATGGCGGTAAGCACTATCAGTGCCAGGGAATTCCTTCCCTGGCACTGATAGGGGTCTCCGCCACCCCCACCCCCACCCCGATTCCCTCCCCTACACCCCCTGCCACCCCCCCAAAGGTGGCAGGACCCCCCTCCCCACCCCTACCCCCAACATCACATCACTCATACAAACCCGACATGCACGCAGGCACCACCAACACACATACACGCACACACACCGACATACATGCCAACAGCCACACACAGAGTCAGACACGCACATCCACATTCAAACATACACGCACACATCCATACAGACATACCTACAGACATAAACGCACTCATTCCCAAACACACAACACCCCCGCAAGCATACACGCACTCACACACCCCCTCTACATACACGCACGCACACCCCCATGCACGCACACAACACACAACACCCCCCACCCCCCTCCCCTAACGGACGATCAACTTACCTGGTCCGTTGATCCTCCGGGAGGGGACGGGATCCATGGGGGCTGCTCCGCTGACACCACACCGTCAACAGAACACCGCCACGCCGAATCATTGGACTCGATTCTGTGGGCGGTGTTCTGTTGACGTGGCGGTGGAGGTGGAGCAACCTCCACTTCCCCGCCAACCGCCAGTATGGCGGTTGGCGGCACTCCGTCCGAAAAAGGACGGAGGGCTGCCAACAGTCATAATACGCCAAGCGGAAAACCGCCACCACTGGCGGTCTTCAGCACGGTGGTCCCTCGGCGGTCTTGACAAAAGACCGCCGAGGTCAAAATGACCCCCAATATATCTTGAAAATTTCTGCAATTCCAAGATATGTTTCCTGATACACTCACTGACCACACATGAAACATATGTTAGATCCACCTTGTCATAATCAATTGACGTGAAGCCAGCACTAATTTTCAGGCTCCTGTTCTGTTTCGAAAGTTAGTCTAGCTATTGCGTCAACAAATGACGGTAATGTGTAGGAAATTTGTATACCTCACAGGCAACTGTGGCCCATATCTATAAATATTTTGCACTGCATTTGTGTTGCTGTTTGACACAAAGGCGGCGCATGCTTACAAAATACATTTGTATTTTGTAAGTTTGCGCCGCTCTTGCTTCAAAACAGGTCGCAATTGTGGTGCTAACAAAGTAGAAGTATGGCCCTGTATGTTTCACTAGCATTCCACATGTTCAAAAACATTGCCGGCAGATTATGAACAAATCAGCTACTGTCACTACAGAGCATTTAAACGTGCACATTACTCTGATTTGTACTCACCAACAGGGCCACCAATCACAATCCCCAGGTGGTCCAGCAGGTCTTTCTCCCTGGCAACAAGGTCAGCCCAGCGGAGCTTCAGCTGGTGGTCATTTCGCGGTGTGTTGCATATTCTCTGCAGATGGTACAACACCTTTGCCCACCGGAGCCTCCTTGCCTCTGTGTGACAGCCTTGGATAACACGACCACCTGCCTTGATCATTAAGGGTAGGAAGTGGCACACCAGCCAAATAAACCCACCCAGCTCCTCCTCTCCCATCCTGCAAAGAAAAGGCCTACCCAACATTATTGCACCAAAAATAAAGAGGGGATAAAGAGGTACAAAGGAGAATAGAGGGAAAGTAGGACAGGAAAATGCAAAATAACTAAGAACACAGCCCAACTATACCCAAACTACCACTACCCACACCAGACTCCCAACACAACAAAGACAAATGTTGACAACACAAAACACCAAAAAAACACTCAGACAGGAGACCACACTGGAGACAAAATCACAAAATGCACAAAGAGACAAGTCGAAACACAGCCACACAGTCAGGAAATATCACAGACTGCAAAGTGAAAGTACACCCACTGTACCAAATCTGTAAACCGGATGTCCTATTATATCACTTCCTGTCTCAAATGCAGTGCGTTTTTCTTGTTACGTGTCAAAATATTATGACGCTTACAGTCTGTGCGTCATTTTTTTTAATGCATATGATTAGAAATAACCCTGCATCCATATTGTTAAATATGTTTTATACTTAACCAATTTCCGGGGGTACAGTGTGGGAATTACCGCTCAGGGCCAATGTTTCATGGCATTGTGCGTCATATTTCGACGCATATGCGTCATTTTTAGATGCATGTGTGTTTTTTTTACACATAAGGCATCAAAATTTCTGTCATTAACCCCTTCTGTGCCGAGGACGTAGTGGTTACGTCCTTCGGCACAGTGCTGCTGTGCCGAGGACGTAACCACTACGTCCTCGGCACACAGCCCAGAGGGAGCGCTCTCGCTCCCTCTGTGTGCTTCCCCCCACCCCCCAAAGTCAGGGATGGAAGGGGAAGCCCTTCCCCTTCCACCCTGCCCCCCCCCACCCCCCCATAATGATGTCAGCGCGCGATCGCGCGCTGACTTCATTATGGGGATATCGCCGCACAGGAAGCCATTTGCTTCCTGTGCGGCGTTGAGAGAAGAGGTGAGTTCCTCTTCCCGGTGGGTGGGGGGTTTGGGCCAAAGAGGAACCGGGGGAAAGGAAAGGCTTTTCCTTTCCCCCGGTGTCTCTTTGAGCATTCCTGCTGCCCGATCGCATTGCGATCGGGCAGCAGGAATGCCCACTAGACACCAGGGATTTTTTTTTTTGTATTGATTTACTCTGTCTGGCACGCGGGGAGCGGCCCCTTGGGCAAGGGTCGCTCCCCTTTAGGGGGCAATTATGTACGGTCATTTCCGCCCCCCTTGGGGGCAGATTGGCCTACTTTTTAGCCAGATCTGCCCCCAAGGGGGGCAGAAAACACTAGATCACCAGGGATTTGTATTTTTATGTGTATTTATGTGGGGGGGTGCCCCCTTGGGCAAGGGGCGGCCCCCCAAGGGGGCAGAGATCTGTTGGCCTTTTCTGCCCCCCTTGGGGGCAGATCGGCCTATTTTTTTTAGGTCCATCTGCCCCAAGGGGGGCAGAAGCCACTTAGGCACCAGGGATTGTGTGTGTAGTGGATGGGGGGGGCGCCCCCTTGGGCAAGGGTCGCTCCCCTTTGGGGGGCATGTCTTTTAGGGCCATTTCTGTCCCCCTTGAGGGCAGATCAGCCTATTATTTTTAGGCTGATCTGCCCCAAGGGGGGCAGAAACCACTAGAACGCCAGGGATTTTTTTAAATGTGTTTATTTTTGTGGGGGGGCGTCCCCTTGGGCACGGGGCGCCCCCCCAAGGGGGGCATTGACCTGTTGGCCATTTCTGCCCCCCCTGGGGGCAGATGGGCCTATTTTTTTAGGCCCACCTGCCCCCAAGGGGGGCAGAAGCCACTTAGACACCAGGGATAGTGTGTGTGTGTGTGTGTGTTAGTGGGTGGGGGGGTGGCCTTGGGCAAGGGTCGCCCGCCACTTTGGGGGCACATGTACCCAGGCCATTTCTGCACCCCTTGGAGACAGATCAGCCTATTATTTTTAGGCTGATCTGCCCCCAAGGGGGGCAGAAACCACTAGAACGCCAGGGATTTTTTTTCTTTGTTTATTTTTGTGGGGGGGGTGTCCCCTTGGTCACGGGGCACCCCCCTAAGGGGGGCATTGACCTGTTGGCCATTTCTGCACCCCCTGGGGGCAGATGGGCCTATTTTTTTAGGCCCACCTGCCCCCAAGTGGGGCAGAAGCCACTTAGACACCAGGGATAGTGTGTGTGTGTGTGTTAGTGGATGGGGGGGGCCTTCGGCAAGGGCCGCCCCCCACTTTGGGGGCACATGTACCCAGGCCATTTCTGCACCCCTTGGAGACAGATCAGCCTATTATTTTTAGGCTGATCAGTCCCCAAGGGGGGCAGAAACCACTAGAACGCCAGGGATTTTTTTTATTTGTTTATTTTTGTGGGGGGCGTCCCCTTGGTCACGGGGCGCCCCCCCAAGGGGGGCATTGCCCTTTTGGCCATTTCTGCACCCCCTGGGGGCAGATGGGCACATTTTTTTAGGCCCACCTGCCCCCAAGGGGGGCAGAAGCCACTTAGACACCAGGGATAGTGGGTGTGTTAGTGGATGGGGGGAGGCTTGGGCAAGGGTCGCCCCCCACTTTGGGGGCACATGTACCCAGGCCATTTCTGCACCCCTTGGAGACAGATCAGCCTATTATTTTTAGGCTGATCTGCCCCCAAGGGGGGCAGAAACCACTAGAACGCCAGGGATTTTTTTTATTTGTTTATTTTTGTGGGGGGGCGTCCCCTTGGTCACGGGGCCCCCCCCAAGGGGGGCATTGGCCTGTTGGCCATTTCTGCACCCCCTGGGGGCAGATGGGCCTATTTTATTAGGCCCACCTGCCCCCAAGGGGGTCAGAAGCCACTTAGACACCAGGGATAGTGTGTGTGTGTGTGTGTGTTAGTGGATGGGGGGGGCCTTGGGCAAGGGTCGCCCCCCACTTTGGGGGCACATGTACCCAGGCCATTTTTGCACCCCTTGGAGACAGATCAGCCTATTATTTTTAGGCTGATCTGCCCCCAAGGGGGGCAGAAACCACTAGAACGCCAGGGATTTTTTTTATTTGTTAATTTTTGTGGGGGGGGCGTCCCCTTGGTCACGGGGCGCCCGCCCCAATGGGGGCATTGACCTGTTGGCCATATCTGCACCCCCTGGGGGCAGATGGGCCTATTTTCTTAGGCCCACCTGCCCCCAAGGGGGGCAGAAGCCACTTAGGCACCAGGGATAGTGTTGTGTGTGTTTTTTTGTTTTTTTTTGTTTGAGGGCTGTCCCCTTTGGCAAGGGTCGTTCTGCATGGGGACACACTACTAAAGGTATTTTCTGGCTTCCTTGGGGCAGACAGGCCTATTTTTTTAGTAGGCCCATCTGCCCCTATGGCAGAATCCACTTAGGCACCAATTTCTAAATGTTTGATGGTGGGGTGTTTGTCAACTGAAGAAGTCTTTGCATTTGTGCTAAAAAAAGAATTTCCTCCTTTTTGTTCTAGTTCAAAGCTTTTGCTTTATTTGCTGCGGCTCCTTGCGGTTTTGGCGGTGGTTGACCTGCAGTTTGCACAGTTGCATGTTTTAGGTAAGTAAAAACAATTTACTCCAAAGGAGTATTGTTGCCATGCATGAATGACATGTTTGTAGGGGGTGTACTAAATGCAGAATTGTGTGTGAAATTGTCCTTAGGTTTGTGCACAATGATATTTGTTTTGTCTTATTTCTAATTTGCCTTTCTTTCTTTATTTTTAGTGGGATATCATTGGTGATTGCTGTGTAGTTGCTGGTGAATCAAGCTTTTTCAGGCAAGTGAGCGGTATAGTTTTTGAGTTTATAACTCTTACTAACAAAGCTACACTTTGTTACTTGTCTTACACAGTGCTGGTTGTTGGTGGTGAATTTGTCCAGTTAATTTTAGCAGGAGAGATCATGGCTAGCCGCAGGATGACCGCTCAGCAGGTGGTTGGTATGCTTTTTGAGTCACAGTCTGATCATGACTATGAGACGGACTCTGCATCTGAGGCAGAGGAGGAAGTTAGAGATTCTGGCAATGATGTTTCTGTTGGAGGGGAATCTTCTGATGATGAAGCCACACTCAGTGCAGATGAAGGGCCTGTTTTAGAGGAGGACATTGATGTGCCAATAGTGCAGCAACCTGGGGCTGAAAGGTTTCCCGTTATAAGACCTGATGTCTGGGTTGCCCCAAACATGGAGCAGCCAGAGTTGCCTGCCTTTACTGGTCTCCTGGGGTGTAACGCCAATACAGAGAACTTTTTGCCTATCAATTTCTTTGAGTTATTCATGGATGATATGTTTTTGGAAGAGATTGTTGAGCAGACTAATTTGTATGCGGAGCAGCATTTGAGGGACAACGCTGCTAGACTTAGGCCACACTCTAGAGCTGCCCAGTGGATTCCCACAAATGTGGAGGAGATAAAAAAGTTTTTGGGTTTGACTTTTTTGATGGGGTTGATAAGGAAGACGTCACTGGCTTCTTATTGGTCTACTAGTCCCTTGATGGCAACAGCTATATTTCCAGCGACCATGAGTCGTAATCGGTATTTGCTTCTTCTTAGGATGCTGCATTTTGTTGACAATGCACTAGCCTTGCCACAAGATCACCCAGATTCTGACCGTCTTTTTAAGATTAAGCCTGTCCTTGATAATTTTGTAGATCGGTTTTCGGAGGTCTATGTTCCAGGCAAAGAGTTAAGTGTGGACGAGTCTTTGGTCCTCTTCAAGGGTCGTTTGGTTTTTAGGCAGTACATTCCTAGCAAAAGGGCACGATATGGAATTAAATTGTATATGCTGTCTGAAAGTAGTACAGGATATGTTTGTAATTTCCGGGTCTAGGACAGGATATGTGTATAGTTTCCGTGTGTACACTGGTAGGGATTCCAATATTGACCCCCCTGGTTGTCCTACCACTTTTGGAGTTACTGAGAAAATTGTGTGGGATCTTGGTAGACGACTGTTCAACAAAGGTCACCATTTGTATGTAGATAACTTCTACACTGGTGTGCAGTTGTTCAAGGAATTGTTTAGAGTGGACACAGTTGCTTGTGGCACAATCCGTTCTAACCGGAAAGGCTATCCAAGGGAGCTTGTCTGTAAAAAACTTGAGAGGGGACAGTGCTGTGCCTTGCGGAACGAGGAGCTGCTAGCTTTGAAATTTTCAGACAAGAGGGATGTCTACATGCTAAGTACCATCCATGATTTGAGTACTTCCCCTGTGACTGTTTGGGGCCAGGTTGCTGAAGTGCGCAAACCTGTGTGCATTTTAGATTATAATAAGCACATGGGAGGTGTAGATAGAGTTGACCAGAGGTTGGAACCTTATACTGCTATTCGTAAGTCTTACGTTTGGTATAAGAAGTTAGCACTTCACCTCTTCCACTCAGCAACCTTCAATGCTTTTATTGTGTTTAGGGATAGGTCTCCAGAGTCAAAGATGACATTTGTGAAATTTCAGGAGTCAGTGATAGAGAGCCTTATTGTGGTGGAACAGGCCAGAGTTCCTAGAGAAGCAGTGGTGGAGGATGTGGCTAGATTGAAAGATCGCCACTTTGCTGAGCACATTCCTCCCACACCCAACAAAGACTTTCCAGCTAAGAAATGTAGAGTGTGTTTTCGAAGAGGTATCCGGAGGGAGACTCGAATGTACTGCCCAGATTGTCCTTCAGAGCCTGGGCTGTGTGTCGGTGGTTGTTTTAAGAATTACCACACCCAGAAGAATTTCTGGGAACAACCATGAGTGTAAACCCATGTCTGTTTTGTATTTTCATGTCTTTAGTTTCATGGTTAGCATTTCTGTCATGTTCTTAGTTAGAGCTTTTGTGTTTGTAGTGTTGTAATTCTTTCTACTTAGTTAGGGGTTTCTCTGTTTAAAAAAAATAAAAAAAATGATGCCATTGTGTGTGGAGTGGGGCTTGGCTGAGAGTGTACATATTGACTTGCTGTTGGCTACTGCAACACACTGCCAGCCAAACACCAGTCCAGACACTCCCATCAGCTGGTGTGATTATTGTATCAGGCATGTGGGCGTATGTAAGTGATGGGCCCTTGAGTGGCGCTGTCTGTCGATGTGAGTGTTGTAATGTGCTGGTCCCATGGCTGGCGGTGTGAATGGCCTTGTGTGTGTCATGTATGAAAGTTGTGTGAATGGACTGTAAAGCGGTTGGTGCCTTGTCGCGGCTTTACAGCTCACGAGCTGTGAGTCATTGGTTCAGTTTTTTGCCTTTCAGTTATTAACAGTGCATTTCATTTTTGTGAAAGCTCTTGTTAGTAAAATTTGATCCACTGAACCATCACTCACTCTCGTACCAAATCCAACCAGTATGTGTGGTAAAAATGACAAAACTTGATCCGCTGTAATCAGGCGTCGCAGCACACCTGTGACACGCCAGGTGCCTCAGGTGGGACCCCGATGATGAAGCATGCCACCAACTTGGTTGGTGGGTGAGGGGTCTTTTTCACATATCCTAAGTGTGTTTCTTTTCAAAATTTTTGTGTTCGGCACATCACGGACGTATGTGGACACATAAAAACGATATATTACAAAACTACCTGTGTTTGGGGGGGAGAGGGCACCTATGTTTTTGGTCCTGTGTGCGGCCTTCATCTAGGGAAACCTACCAAACCCAGACATTTTTTAAAACTAGACACCCCAAGGAGTCCAGGGAGGTGTGGCTTGCGTGGATCCCCCAACATTTTCTTTCCCAGACTCCTCTGTAAACCTCAAAATTTGCTTAAAAAGCATATTTTCCTGACTTTTCTTCGTAGGATCACCACTCCAGCACAAAATTCCTACTCCCCAGTGTTCCCCTCAGTCTCCCAAGTAAAATGACACCTCACTTATGTGGGTCGCCAAAGCAGAGTCAGTCTAAAGATGTATAAAAGAATATGGGGGTGATTCTGACCCCGGCGGTTCACTACCGCCGGGGCCAGGGTCGGCGGGAGCACCGCCAACAGGCTGGCGGTGCCCCGCAGGGCATTCTGACCGCGGCGGTTTTGCCGCGGTCAGAAGTGGAAAACCGGCGGTCTCCTGCCGGTTTTCCGCTGCCCTGGGAATCCCCCATGGCGGCACAGCTTGCTGCGCCGCCATGGGGGATTCTGACAGCCCATACCGCCATCCTGTTCCTGGCGGTTCTCCCGCCAGGAACAGGATGGCGGTATGGGTTGTCGTGGGGCCCCTGGGGGCCCCTGCAGTGCCCATGCCAATGGCATGGGCACTGCAGGGGCCCCCGTAAGAGGGCCCCACATTGTATTTCAGTGTCTGCAATGCAGACACTGAAATACGCGACGGGTGCCACTGCACCCGTCGCACCTTCCCACTCAGCGGCTCAATTCTGAGCTGGCGTCCTCGTGGGAAGGCTCTTTTGCACTGGGCTGGCGGGCGGCCTTTTGGCGGCCGCCCGCCAGCCCAGTGCAAAAGCCAGAATCACCGCAGCGGTCTTATGACCGCGGAGCGGTGTTCTGGAGGGGGGAACTCTGGCAGGCGGCCTCCGCCGCCCGTCAGGGTTAGAATGACCCCCCATGTCCTTATAAACTCGCTGTGCTATCCCCTCTATCTCTATAAGTTTTGGGCCTTATTCTGGTGCAGGCACCTGGCCCACCCACGCAGGTGAGGTATCATTTTTATCGGGAGACTTGTGGGAATGCTGGGTGGAAGGAAATTTGTGGCTCCACTCAGATTCCAGAACTTTCGGTCACCAAAATGTGTGGAAAATGTGTTTTTTTAGCCAAAATTTGAGGTTTGCAAAGGATTCTGGGTAACAGAACCTGGTCAGAGCCCCGCAAGTCACCCCATCTTGGATTCCCCAAGGTCTCTAGTTTTAAAAAATGCACAGGTTTGGTAGGTTTCCCTAGGTGGCGGCTGAGCTACAGGCCAAAATCTACAGGTAGGCACTGTTTTCAATGAAAAAATGTGATGTGTCCATGTTGTGTTTTGGGGCGTTTCCTGTCGCGGGCGCTAGGCCTACCCACACAAGTGAGGTATCATTTTTATCGGGAGACTTGGGGGAACGCTGGGTGGAAGGAAATTTGTGGCTCCTCTCAGATTCCAGAACTTTCTGCCACAGAAATATGAGGAACATGTGTTTTGTTAGCCAAATTTTGAGGTTTGCAAAGGATTCTGGGTAACAGAACCTGGTCCGAGCCACCCAAGTCACCCCATCTTGGATTCCCCTAGGTCTCTAGTTTTCAGAAATGCACAGGCAGGTTTGGTAGGTTTCCCTAGGTGGAGGCTGAGCTACAGGCCAAAATCTACAGGTAGGCACTTTGCAAAAAACACTTCTGTTTTCTTTCAAAAATTTCGATGTGTCCACGTTGCGCTTTGGGGCGTTTCCTGTCGCGGGCGCTAGGCCTACCAACACAAGTGAAGTATCATTTTTATCAGGAGACGTGGGGGAACGCTGGGTGTAAGGAAATTTGTGGCTCCTCTCAGATTCCAGAACTTTCTGCCACAGAAATGTGAGGAAAATGTGTTTTTTTAGCCAAATTTTGAGGTTTGCAAAGGATTCTGGGTAACAGAACCTGGTCCGAGCCACACAAGTCACCCCATCTTGGATTCCCCTAGGTCTCTAGTTTTCAGAAATGCACAGGTTTGGTAGGTTTCCCGAGGTGGCGGCTGAGCTACAGGCCAAAATCTACAGGTAGGCACTTTGCAAAAAACACCTCTGTTTTCTTTCAAAAATTTCGATGTGTCCACGTTGTGCTTTGGGGCGTTTCCTGTCGCGGGCGCTAGGCCTACCCACACAAGTGAGGTATCATTTATATTGGGAGACGTGGGGGAACGCTGGGTGGAAGGAAATTTGTGGCTCCTCTCAGATTCCAGAACTTTCTGCCACAGAAATTTGAGGAACATGTGTTTTTTTAGCCAAATTTTGAGGTTTGCAAAGGATTCTGGGTAACAGAACCTGGTCCGAGCCACACAAGTCATCCCATATTGGATTCCCCTAGGTCTCTAGTTTTCAGAAATGTACAGGTTTGGTAGGTTTCCCTAGGTGGCGGCTGAGCTACAGGCCAAAATCTACAGGTAGGCACTTTGCAAAAAACACCTCTGTTTTCTTTAAAAAATTTCGATGTCTCCACGTTGCGCTTTGGGGCGTTTCCTGTCACGGGCGCTAGGCCTACCCACAAAAGTGAGGTATCATTTTTATTGGGAGACATGGGGGAACGCTGGGTGGAAGGAAATTTGTGGCTCCTCTCAGATTCCAGAACTTTCTGCCACAGAAATGTGAGGAACATGTGGTTTTTTTGCCAAATTTTGAGGTTTGCAAAGGATTCTGGGTAACAGAACCTGGTCCGAGCCACACAAGTCACCCCATCTTGGATTCTCCTAGGTCTCTAGTTTTCAGAAATGCACAGGTTTGATAGGTTTCCCTAGGTGGCGGTTGAGCTACAGGCCAAAATCTACAGGTTGGCACTTTGCAAAAAACACCTCTGTTTTCTTTAAAAAATTTCGATGTGTCCACGTTGCGCTTTGGGGCGTTTCCTGTCGCGGGCGCTAGGCCTACCCACACAAGTGAGGTATCATTTATATCGGGACACGTGGAGGAACGCTGGGTGGAAGGAAATTTGTGGCTCCTCTCAGATTCCAGAACTTTCTGCCACAGAATTGTGAGGAACATGTGTTTTTTTAGCCAAATTTTGAGGTTTGCAAAGGATTCTGGGTAACAGAACCTGGTCCGAGCCACACAAATCACCCCATCTTGGATTCCCCTAGGTCTCTAGTTTTCAGAAATGTACAGGTTAGGTAGGTTTCCCTAGGTGGCGGATGAGCTACAGGCCAAAATCTACAGGTAGGCACTTTGCAACAAACACCTCTGTTTTCTTTCAAAAATGTCGATGTGTCCACGTTGCGCTTTGGGGCGTTTCCTGTCGCGGGCGCTAGGCCTACCCACACAAGTGAGGTATCATTTATATCGGGAGACGTGGGGGAACGCTGGGTGGAAGGAAATTTGTGGCTCCTCTCAGATTCCAGAACTTTCTGCCACAGAAAATTGAGGAACATGTGTTTTTTTTAGCCAAATTTTGAGGTTTGCAAAGGATTCTGGGTAACAGAACCTGGTCCGAGCCACACAAGTCATCCCATATTGGATTCCCCTAGGTCTCTAGTTTTCAGAAATGCACAGGTTTGGTAGGTTTCCCTAGGTGGCGGCTGAGCTACAGGCCAAAATCTACAGGTAGGCACTTTGCAAAAAACACCTCTGTTTTCTTTCAAAAATTTCGATGTCTCCACGTTGCGCTTTGGGGCGTTTCCTGTCACGAGCGCTAGGCCTACCCACAAAAGTGAGGTATCATTTTTATTGGGAGACATGGGGGAACGCTGGGTGGAAGGAAATTTGTGGCTCCTCTCAGATTCCAGAACTTTCTGCCACAGAAATGTGAGGAACATGTGTTTTTTTTGCCAAATTTTGAGGTTTGCAAAGGATTCTGGGTAACAGAACCTGGTCCGAGCCACACAAGTCACCCCATCTTGGATTCTCCTAGGTCTCTAGTTTTCAGAAATGCACAGGTTTGGTAGGTTTCCCTAGGTGGCGGCTGAGCTACAGGCCAAAATCTACAGGTTGGCACTTTGCAAAAAACACCTCTGTTTTCTTTAAAAAAAATTTATGTGTCCACGTTGCGCTTTGGGGCGTTTCCTGTCGCGGGCGCTAGGCCTACCCACACAAGTGAGGTATCATTTATATCGGGAGACGTGGGGGAACGCTGGGTGGAAGGACATTTGTGGCTCCTCTCAGATTCCAGAACTTTCTGCCACAGAAATGTGAGGAACATGTGTTTTTTTAGCCAAATTTTGAGGTTTGCAAAGGATTCTGGGTAACAGAACCTGGTCCGAGCCACACAAGTCACCCCATCTTGGATTCCCCTAGGTCTCTAGTTTTCAGAAATGCACAGGTTTGGTAGGTTTCCCTAGGTGGCGGATGAGCTACAGGCCAAAATCTACAGGTAGGCACTTTGCAAAAAACGCCTCTGTTTTCTTTCAAAAATTTGGATGTGTCCACTTTGCGCTTTGGGGCGTTTGCTGTCGCGGGCGCTAGGCCTACCCACACAAGTGAGGTATCATTTTTATCGGGAGACTTGGGGGAACGCTGGGTGCAAGGAAATTTGTGGCTCCTCTCAGATTCCAGAACTTTCTGCCACAGAAATGTGAGGAACATGTGTTTTTTTAGCCAAATTTTGAGGTTTGCAAAGGATTCTGGGTAACAGAACCTGGTCCGAGCCACACAAGTCACCCCATCTTGGATTCCCCTAGGTCTCTAGTTTTCAGAAATGCACAGGCAGGTTTGGTAGGTTTCCCTAGGTGGCGGCTGAGCTACAGGCCAAAATCTACAGGTAGGCACTTTGCAAAAAACACCTCTGTTTTCTTTCAAAAATTTCGATGTGTCCACGTTGCGCTTTGGGGCGTTTTCTGTCGCAGGCGCTAGGCCTACCCACACAAGTGAGGTATCATTTTTATCGGGAGACGTGGGGGAACGCTGGGTGGAAGGAAATTTGTGGCTCCTCTCAGATTCCAGAACTTTCTGCCACAGAAATGTGAGGAACATGTGTTTTTTTAGCCAAATTTTGAGGTTTGCAAAGGATTCTGGGTAACAGAACCTGGTCCGAGCCACACAAATCACCCCATCTTGGATTCCCCTAGGTCTCTAGTTTTCAGAAATGCACAGGTTTGGTAGGTTTCCCAAGGTGGCGGATGAGCTACAGGCCAAAATCTACAGGTAGGCACTTTGCAAAAAACACCTCTGTTTTCTTTCAAAAATTTGGATGTGTCCACGTTGCGCTTTGGGGCGTTTCCTGTCGCGGGCGCTAGGCCTACCCACACAAGTGAGGTATCATTTATATCGGGAGACGTGGGGGAACGCTGGGTGGAAGGACATTTGTGGCTCCTCTCAGATTCCAGAACTTTCTGCCACAGAAATGTGAGGAACATGTGTTTTTTTAGCCACATTTTGAGGTTTGCAAAGGATTCTGGGTAACAGAACCTGGTCCGAGCCACACAAGTCACCCCATCTTGGATTCCCCTAGGTCTCTAGTTTTCAGAAATGCACAGGTTTGGTAGGTTTCCCTAGGTGGCGGATGAGCTACAGGCCAAAATCTACAGGTAGGCACTTTGCAAAAAACACCTCTGTTTTCTTTCAAAAATTTGGATGTGTCCACTTTGCGCTTTGGGGCGTTTGCTGTCGCGGGCGCTAGGCCTACCCACACAAGTGAGGTATCATTTTTATCGGGAGACTTGGGGGAACGCTGGGTGCAAGGAATTTTGTGGCTCCTCTCAGATTCCAGAACTTTCTGCCACAGAAATGTGAGGAACATGTGTTTTTTTAGCCAAATTTTGAGGTTTGCAAAGGATTCTGGGTAACAGAACCTGGTCCGAGCCACACAAGTCACCCCATCGTGGATTCCCCTAGGTCTCTAGTTTTCAGAAATGCACAGGCAGGTTTGGTAGGTTTCCCTAGGTGGCGGCTGAGCTACAGGCCAAAATCTACAGGTAGGCACTTTGCAAAAAACACCTCTGTTTTCTTTCAAAAATTTCGATGTGTCCACGTTGCGCTTTGGGGCGTTTTCTGTCGCAGGCGCTAGGCCTACCCACACAAGTGAGGTATCATTTATATCGGGAGACGTGGGGGAACGCTGGGTGGAAGGAAATTTGTGGCTCCTCTCAGATTCCAGAACTTTCTGCCACAGAAATGTGAGGAACATGTGTTTTTTTAGCCAAATTTTGAGGTTTGCAAAGGATTCTGGGTAACAGAACCTGGTCCGAGCCACACAAATCACCCCATCTTGGATTCCCCTAGGTCTCTAGTTTTCAGAAATGCACAGGTTTGGTAGGTTTCCCTAGGTGGCGGATGAGCTACAGGCCAAAATCTACAGGTAGGCACTTTGCAAAAAACACCTCTGTTTTCTTTCAAAAATTTGGATGTGTCCACGTTGCGTTTTGGGGCGCTTGCTGTCGCTGGCGCTAGGCCTACCCACACAAGTGAGGTATCATTTTTATCGGGAGACATGGGGGAACGCTGGGTGTAAGGAAATTTGTGGCTCCTCTCAGATTCCAGAACTTTCTGCCACAGAAATGTGAGGAACATGTGTTTTTTTAGCCAAATTTTGAGGTTTGCTAAGGATTCTGGGTAACAGAACCTGGTCCGAGCCACACAAGTCACCCCATCTTGGATTCCCCTAGGTCTCTAGTTTTCAGAAATGCACAGGCAGGTTTGGTAGGTTTCCCTAGGTGGCGGCTGAGCTACAGGCCAAAATCTACAGGTAGGCACTTTGCAAAAAACACCTCTGTTTTCTTTCAAAAATTTCGATGTGTCCACGTTGCGCTTTGGGGCGTTTTCTGTCGCAGGCGCTAGGCCTACCCACACAAGTGAGGTATCATTTATATCGGGAGACGTGGGGGAACGCTGGGTGGAAGGAAATTTGTGGCTCCTCTCAGATTCCAGAACTTTCTGCCACAGAAATGTGAGGAACATGTGTTTTTTTAGCCAAATTTTGAGGTTTGCAAAGGATTCTGGGTAACAGAACCTGGTCCGAGCCACACAAATCACCCCATCTTGGATTCCCCTAGGTCTCTAGTTTTCAGAAATGCACAGGTTTGGTAGGTTTCCCTAGGTGGCGGATGAGCTACAGGCCAAAATGTACAGGTAGGCACTTTGCAAAAAACACCTCTGTTTTCTTTCAAAAATTTTGATGTGTCCACGTTGCGCTTTGGGGCGTTTCCTGTCGCGGGCGCTAGGCCTACCCACACAAGTGAGGTATCATTTATATCGGGAGACATGGGGGAACGCTGGGTGGAAGGACATTTGTGGCTCCTCTCAGATTCCAGAACTTTCTGCCACAGAAATGTGAGGAACATGTGTTTTTTTAGCCAAATTTTGAGGTTTGCAAAGGATTCTGGGTAACAGAACCTGGTCCGAGCCACACAAGTCACCCCATCTTGGATTCCCCTAGGTCTCTAGTTTTCAGAAATGCACAGGTTTGGTAGGTTTCCCTAGGTGGCGGATGAGCTACAGGCCAAAATCTACAGGTAGGCACTTTGCAAAAAACACCTCTGTTTTCTTTCAAAAATTTGGATGTGTCCACTTTGCGCTTTGGGGCGTTTGCTGTCGCGGGCGCTAGGCCTACCCACACAAGTGAGGAATCATTTATATCGGGAGACGTGGGGGAACGCTGGGTGGAATGAAATTTGTGGCTCCTCTCAGATTCCAGAACTTTCTGCCACAGAAATGTGAGGAACATGTGTTTTTTTAGCCAAATTTTGAGGTTTGCAAAGGATTCTGGGTAACAGAACCTGGTCCGAGCCACACAAATCACCCCATCTTGGATTCCCCTAGGTCTCTAGTTTTCAGAAATGCACAGGTTTGGTAGGTTTCCCTAGGTGGCGGATGAGCTACAGGCCAAAATCTACAGGTAGGCACTTTGCAAAAAACACCTCTGTTTTCTTTCAAAAATTTGGATGTGTCCACGTTGCGCTTTGGGGCGTTTCCTGTCGCGGGCGCTAGGCCTACCCACACAAGTGAGGTATCATTTATATCGGGAGACGTGGGGGAACGCTGGGTGGAAGGACATTTGTGGCTCCTCTCAGATTCCAGAACTTTCTGCCACAGAAATGTGAGGAACATGTGTTTTTTTAGCCAAATTTTGAGGTTTGCAAAGGATTCTGGGTAACAGAACCTGGTCCGAGCCACACAAGTCACCCCATCTTGGATTCCCCTAGGTCTCTAGTTTTCAGAAATGCACAGGTTTGGTAGGTTTCCCTAGGTGGCGGATGAGCTACAGGCCAAAATCTACAGGTAGGCACTTTGCAAAAAACACCTCTGTTTTCTTTCAAAAATTTGGATGTGTCCACGTTGCGCTTTGGGGCGCTTGCTGTCGCTGGCGCTAGGCCTACCCACACAAGTGAGGTATCATTTTTATCGGGAGACATGGGGGAACGCTGGGTGTAAGGAAATTTGTGGCTCCTCTCAGATTCCAGAACTTTCTGCCACAGAAATGTGAGGAACATGTGTTTTTTTAGCCAAATTTTGAGGTTTGCTAAGGATTCTGGGTAACAGAACCTGGTCCGAGCCACACAAGTCACCCCATCTTGGATTCCCCTAGGTCTCTAGTTTTCAGAAATGCACAGGTTTGGTAGGTTTCCCTAGGTGGCGGCTGAGCTACAGGCCAAAATCTACAGGTAGGCACTTTGCAAAAAACACCTCTGTTTTCTTTCAAAAATTTCGATGTGTCCACGTTGCGCTTTGGGGCGTTTCCTGTCGCGGACGCTAGGCCTACCCACACAAGTGAGGTATCATTTTTATCGGGAGACGTAGGGGAACGCTGGGTGGAAGGAAATTTGTGGCTCCTCTCAGATTCCAGAACTTTCTGCCACAGAAATGTGAGGAACATGTGTTTTTTTAGCCACATTTTGAGGTTTGCAAAGGATTCTGGGTAACAGAACCTGGTCCGAGCCACACAAGTCACCCCATCTTGGATTCCCCTAGGTCTCTAGTTTTCAGAAATGCACAGGTTTGGTAGGTTTCCCTAGGTGCCGGCTGAGCTAGAGGCCAAAATCTACAGGTAGGCACTTTGCTAAAAACAGCTCTGTTTTCTGTGATGTGTCCACGTTGTGTTTTGGGGCATATCCTGTCGTGGGCGCTAGGCCTACCCACACAAGTGAGGTATCATTTTTATCAGGAGACTTGGGGGAACATAGAATAGCAAAACAAGTGTTATTGCCCCTTGTCTTTCTCTACATTTTTCCCTTCCAAATGTAAGACAGTGTGTAAAAAAGACGTCTATTTGAGAAATGCCCTGTAATTCACATGCTAGTATGGGCACCCCGGAATTCAGAAATGTGCAAATAACCACTGCTTCTCAACACCCTATCTTGTGCCCATTTTGGAAATACAAAGGTTTTCTTCATAGCTATTTTTTACTCTTTATATTTCAGCAAATGAATTGCTGTATACCCGGCATAGAATGAAAACCCACTGCAGGGTGCAGGTCATTTATTGGCTCTGGGTGCCTAGAGTTCTTGATGAACCTACAAGCCCTATATATCCCCGCAACCAGAAGAGTCCAGCAGACGTAACGGTATATTGCTTTCGAAAATCTGACATTGCAGGAAAAAGTTACAGAGTAAAACGTTGAGAAAAATTGATGTTTTGTTACCTCAATTTCAATATTTTTCGTTTTCAGTTGTTATTTTCTGTAGGAAACCCTTGTAGGATCTACACAAATTACCCCTTGCTGAATTCAGAATTTTGTCTACTTTTCAGAAATGTTGCGGTTTCTGGGATCCAGAGTTGGTTTCATGCCCATTTCTGTCACTGACTGGAAGGAGGCTGAAAGCACAAAAAATCGTTAAAATGGGGTATGTCCCAGTAAAATGCCAAAATTGTGTAGAAAAAATTGGGTTTTCTGATTCAAGTCTGCCTGTTCCTGAAAGCTGGGAAGCTGGTGATTTTAGCACTGCAAACCCTTTGTTGATGCCCTTTTCAGGGAAAAAAAACACAAGCCTTCTTCTGCAGCCCCTTTTTCCCATTTTTTTGAAAAAAACGAAATTTTCAATGTATTTTGGCTAATTTCTTGGCCTCCTTCTGGAGAACCCACAAAGTCTGGGTACCTCTAGAATCCCTAGGATGTTGGAAAAAAAGGACGCAAATTTGGCGTGGGTAGCTTATGTGAACAAAAAGTTATTAGGGCCTAAGCGCGAACTGCTCCAAATAGCCAAAAAAAGGCTCGGCACAGGAGGGGGAAAGGCCTGGCAGCGAAGGGGTTAACTGGGTTTGGGTCATTTCTCATTTGTAATGGGACATGACAGTTGTGACAATACAGAGATAGGCTGATTGCACCCACATTGGGCATTACGGTGTATGGGCACATGTGACAGATCATACTACTGTGGACCATGATCTTCTACTTGGTGTACCGGATTTTGACTCTTCACTGATGCTATAGATGGCCAAACGTGTGGGATACAATTATGTATTACCCAGTTTGGGCATGTTTTGCGTCAAGAGACGATAGCAAGGCGACACAACTCACTACAATGCCTCAATGCCTATGGGTCAATGTGTGTGATTTGGCTACTACTATTGTTGTTGACCCACTGTGTGAATATCACAAGATGCATTTTTGCAATCTGCTTGTATGCATGTGGAGTCAATGTGTCCAACCCTCAGATGCAAGTCAGTGTGGAAATAAGAGAGGACATGTGTTAGTCATACACATAGCAACAACTGCTGTGTGCACTTCCTAGGTTTTTTGGAACATAAACCCCACCAATGAAAAAGTGAGCACTGGATAGATAGCAGACGGTTGTTCATGTCAATGTTCCAAAACTTAGCCAAAACATGTCCTGGAATGTTGGATACTACTTCCTAGACACTTGTTTGTTAACCCACCATGAGTCAGGCATGGGATCATACTATGTGGGTACCGTGTTTGTGACACGGAGTCCCAAATATAATACACAATTGTAATTTTTGCCACAGTTGTGTCATATAACTGAGCCATGTCTCTCCTGTGGCAGTGGAGGACCAGCAGACCAAGCAGCACATGTTCACATATTTCCAGTGGTAAAATGCACAGAGGTGTCTGGTTCATGTGTGTGCGCCAATGTTTAGCATGTATGATTATTGGGGTCTATGTTGTCACAGTTACGTGCAGGTCTAGTCATGAGTCTGTGGAGCCATTTCCTGTATCTACAAAGTATCCTTCGGCAGATCAATAGAAGGAAAGCCAATGAGGTTTTGAGAACACACATGGGGATGGTCCAACCCTGTCACTGCAGACGTGTTATGAGACTGTCAACAGGGCAACCTTGGTGTGCTGACAAAGTTAATGTCTCAGGATTCCTATACCGGCTGATGTCCTCACAACATTTGTACACAGGTTGGCCTCTAAAATTCCCACTGCATCAGGGAACATCAGTGCCTCTGTGCTAATCTCACAACTATTCACCACAGAAGCCCCATCAATATGTTGGGAGAAATGTGAATCAGCGTGTGGACTGTCTGGGTCCTAACATGTGTAGACATTTCATGCACATTATCTGACTTTGTTTGTTGTGCTGGAGGCACCATACCCAATCCATGCATACAGCCATGGTACACTGTCACTATTTGTCACTCATGCATACATGAAACCCAGACAAGGGATAGGCCATGATTCACTATTTGGAGACAAGCCCCCCCCCCCCATGGTACAATAAATAAACTGATTATGCTATACAATGTATTTGAGTATGCATTGTAGACCCACCTGACACAATACACCAGGAGGAATATGAGGGTTGGAAAGCAACTATGATACAAATGTAGTCCCAAGGAACCTTTAGGGTAATGCTAAGACAGGAGCCAGTCAGGCTAACAGGATGAAGGGTCAATCAGGGTCCAAACATTTCACAAGGTAATACACAGTGGTCAGACTGAGACTGGTCAAAGGTGGAACAAGACTGTGGAGATGGAAAACTGTGTTTCTCCTGTGTGTTGGAACGTAACACATTAACCCAAGGGCTACACAGCTGATTTATACGGCAATGCATAACAGTGTTATAGATAAAATGGCTGCTTCTATGTTGTTCCAAGCAGCTGTAAGGGCAGTGCATGTTCAAATGGCTGGTCTCCATGGAGGTGCTCACAGGTGTGTGCAGCATCAGTCTCTCACAAGTCCTGTAGGTGAGATTCAAGTTCACAGGCCCAACAGTACCTTTCACATGGGAAGCAATGTACAGGTGATTACAGGTCCTACAGTCTACAAGCCAGTACATTATTTAACCTGACGTCCATGCAGACAGAAGTACAATGACTATGGAATACCATACTAAAGAGGGAAGCACACTGGATTTAGATTGTGAGTCTGGGAGTGCGTAGAGGAGGGATTATCTGGGGACACATATTCCCATTCCAGGGACCTCTGAAGAAGGGTGGGGTGAGACAGGGGACATGGGTGTGTCTGGACTTAGGACATAGGCTGCCATGTGCAGGAGATGTCATGTGAGCAATGCTAGTCATACCTGGGGCACTTGTGCTATGAATTTGCTGCTTATATGGAAATCTAGTCACACATAGTCCTTGCAAAGATAGGTGATGTGAGACTTACTGCTGTCAAGGGTCTGGTCATACATTCATGTCACCGATGCAATAGCACATCCACTGCCTCATCTATGAGGCATTTTTTTCCCTTATTGACTGATGGTGTCTTAGTTGTGTGCCATATGCTGCGATGAACCATGTTGCCAACATGTATGTGTGAAATAGGTGTGGTCCTCTGCTTTTGCCCTTCAAATGTGAAATGTACAGGATATATGTCATTTACAGTGTGACTGAATGTGGCTGTACATTCATACACATAAAACTAGTTTAGGAATGTTCTGTGTCCTAATCGGTATTTCAGCAATGCTCTATGAGGCTACACTCTGATTCTGTTTGTTAGAGATAATGTTATGCAAAAATTATTATCCAGACCATGATATAGTGATTAGTATAGGTGTTTATTTACATATGGTAAGACAGTGGTGATGGGTGAGTAGAGTTAAAAGAAATTTTGGACCATATGTTGTCTCCGACGCGATCCTGCAGCTGTGTTTGTATGGTCCCACTCATGTTGATGGACAGCATCCTCCTCTTCATCCTCTTCAGGCATTTGTGGTTCAAGTTCATATAGGGGAATGTTCCTTCTTACACATATGTTGTGCAGGATGGCACAGGTCAAAATTATTTTGCACACCATTTCTGGTGAGTATAGGAGGCTGCCTCCGGTGATGTCGAGGCACTTGAATCTTGACTTCAGGATGCCAAAGGTCCTCTCGACTATGGTGTGTGTCCTCCTACGTGCCTCATTATAGGCACGCTCTGCGGCAGTGCTTGGGTTTGCAAATGGGGTCACGATCCATGGCTGGATCCCATACCCCCGATCACCTGAAAGAGAAAATGAGTGAGACTATGTTGATGTACCTTGCACCATAAATATCACTTTGCATGGCAGTTGTTCTCTTGTGTTGTCTGTGACTCATCTGTGTTTGTGTTATTGTGTGGAATCCTAGGCTTCTAGGATGTACCATCAGCATTGGGTTGTTTCCTTATCTGAACGCGTGTTTGGCTGTTGACCAGATGTCAGCAGTATTTTTGTTGAGTTTCAGTACAGTGTGCTTTCTTGCATTGTGTCATGTGAAATAGGTGTCCCTGTGTCTTAACTGGGGGTGACATGATACTTCCATACACAGAATCAATTCCACAGTGGTGGTAACACGGTTGCATCTATATACCCTGGACATCCTATCCAATTTCACATATCCAATAGAATTATTTAACCATCAGTGAGCCCCTTAGATTTGGCAAGGTGAAAATGTGCAACACATCTCCGTACGTTGTCAGCACTGACGTGTTAACAATTGACTATGCACTAATTTCACATGTTGACATGTTCACTTCAGACCTATTTCTCTGCCCTTGCCGAGTCGACTCAGGATGTAACGTGTACCTATACTACTGAACATGTTCTAGTTCAGATGGCGAACTTGGTTGTGAGGTTGTCATTTTGAGTTTCAGAAGGTCCGTATGCCTGTACATCTGTTGTGTGTGTGTTAATTTGTCGCAATGCGTATGTGTAGGAATGTGCACTTTCAATATTGTCCCTTCAAGATGTGTTCTTCGCACAGTCCACTTGCTTATTGGTAGTGGGCAATGTGAGAGCAGGAGTGATATGAGATATTAGTACAGCCTCAATGATTGCACATGACCTTCATTGTAGTCATCATCATGCTATGTGTGTCATGGTGTTTGATCTGCAGCAAAAAACATTACACACCCCTTACACAGTACGTTGATTGAGTGTTATTGATGTGATATTGAAAGATTAATCTTCCAAATTGTACTGCCAGTTGGGGCCATGTCTATGTCATTGTGTTGTTTTAAATTGTCCCCTTGTGGCTCTGGAGTGGCATCTGTTGTTATTTGGAACTGTCATTTGTCCCTAGTTGTGTCTCCCATTGGGTGAGGATATCAAACGTGCCTAGCGGTGTCACAACCTCAGTGTGTTCCTGTCCACGTGTTGATGTCGTGGTGTATGTGTTGTGTGTCCAGAGGATTGCTGTGCAGTATGTATATAAGTAGGTTTCTGTACTTACCAACAAGTAGGCCATTTCCATATCGTCCATCCTGGAAGTGTTGATTGATGGTGCAGTGACGGAAGATGAATGAATTATGTACACTCCCAGGATACTTTGCCACGATGTTGGTGATCAATCCCCGGTGATCGACAATGGCCTGCACATTAATGGAGTGTGTGTGCTTCCTGTGGCGGTATAGATGTTCAGTTGCAGCAGGTGGCACAAGGCGTACATGTGTGCAGTCAATGGCACCAAGGACGTGTGGAAGCCATTAATTTGGTAAAACCCCTGATTTGTCTCCTGCTGCTTCTGCTGTGTGTTGGGGAAGCTGATGTGGCAGGGTGTGAGGGAGATGATGGCATCCAGTACCTTGGGTAGGAAGTCGGAGAATGATGGCTGTGAAATCCCAGCAACCAGGGTGCCAGTGGTTTGAAAGGAGCCACTTGCCAACATGTGTAGTACAGCTAGCAGCTTGGTTTCTGGTGGAATGGTGCGGGGTGTCTGCAAGCTGGGTGCCAACTGTGGCTCAATGTTGCGCAGCAGCTGCTGAATGGCTTGCCAGTTAAGCCTGTACCTCTGAATGATGTCTTGTTGGTGGAGTCCCAGAAGGGTTGTCCTGGTGCAGAATATCCTCTCCTGCCTTCTGCGTTGACTTTGGAGTCCCTGCTGGAAGCTGCTGTTGTTGGTCCTGTGACGTGCATGCTGGATGAAAAATACCTCCATGTCTTATTTTTGGAGCTGTGCTGTTGCTTCTGTGTGTTTTTATTAAGTACAGGTGTGTTTGCCTCATTTTAATGCCTGCCCTGACCCAGGCGTTATTTTTTTACACAAATCGGGCTGTGCATCATTTTCCGCCTCCGCCTCCCGGCCGTGCTTCATTTTTGTGCGGGAGCATAAATAAGGCGCACAAGAGTTTAAGTCATTTTTTGGACGGGAACGCCTACGTTGCATGTCATTAATGCAAGGCGGTTTCCCGCATCCAGAAAATGATGCACACGGCGGAATTTTGCCGTTCGCGGACTCGGTGTCAAAGTTTAAATGTGGTGCACGGTTTGCGCCGAATGAGCGTCAAACGTTTTGCCGCACTTTCGGCGCAAACAGAGTATAAATATGCTGCTAAGTCTTCCCACCAGGTAACATACTGGCCGTCATAATCAGCTTCACCAGAGCCAGTGGGATCCCAGGTGACCAAACTAGTGCCCCCCCCGGAGAACGCTGACTACCCAGTCGAGTAGAACAATTCCTTCCACCTTAAGTATCTCTGCCCTCATCAAGTGTGTCTCCTGAAGGAAAGCCATATCCACTCGCCTGCACTTTAAGTATGCTAAGACCTTATTCCATTTACCAATAGAAACCAGCCCTCAGACATTCCAAGTTAAAAGAGAATATTACATTAGCGTCTACATTTCAGGTGATATGTAGTGTGCCTGCCCCACTCACCACTGCTCCCCACTACCACTTCCCACTCTAACACCCCTCAACCTCTGAGAACCACCATAGAACATGTACATTACAATGCAGGGTAGTGAAAACAGAGTAAACCCCAAATTCTCCTCCCCAAGTCAGACTAGTAACAGTGCGCCGGTCAAAACAGAGTCAAACTAAACTGTAGGAACCAAACCCACAAAACCATGATATTGCACGTGGGCTTTCGCATGAGGGGGTGGCTGCACCAGTGTGCATCCTCAAGACTACCCTACAATGACTCCCTCTCCTGAAGATAGT
Organism: Pleurodeles waltl; assembly: GCF_031143425.1. Lineage (NCBI taxonomy): Eukaryota > Metazoa > Chordata > Amphibia > Caudata > Salamandridae > Pleurodeles > Pleurodeles waltl. The sequence goes on from NC_090438.1 coordinate 355,425,880, forward strand.
ACTGGATTTTTCTCCTCAGGAGCTCTACTGCCTGAGCTTAAGGGCAACATTATCTCAAACATCTTTACAGCCCAATCAGTCTACTCATAGTTGGCGGAACATTGCAGACCCAAATCCTTTTACAATTCCACTAACAGAAGCACCAGCAGGCACTTCATAGTGTTAGAATTTGAAGTTTGTCCACCATACTAGGCATCAACAGTGACCCAGAGGCAAGGTCTTCCGGAAGGATCTCAAAGTCCACACTCTTAGGGGAAGAGGGTGAGTGGGGACCCCCAGAGGGCTGCTAGGGGAGCTCCATAGTGAGGATGCTGCATCAATCACTGCAGCTCTCCCTCTCTGTTTGTCTCTTTGTAGGGCATCCTCCTCCAGCATGCTCTCTGTGCCCCTGGCACCACTGCTTTGGTCTCAGTGGCCCAGGATACTAATCCCTGTCTGTGCCATATTTGTAGGTGTCTAGCCAGTCCTAGGCCGCCAGCGGGTCATTGTAAGCAATGTGTCAGCATCAATCATAATTTTGATGAGTGAAAAAAACAGGAGCATGCAGTGGATACTTGTATCTCCCAGTTCTTCCTTAACAGCTAGAAAAGAGGTTCTCTGTTGCTAAACTAAACATGTATAGTCTGGGGAGATAGCTACTTCAGTATTTGTACTCTAGGTGGAATATCGGGCCTCTTGAGCTTTCTGCAGTATCGCATCTCTATGCTTTTAATGTAACAGGTGGACAATTATGGGTCTAGGCAGAGCTCTGGGTGGAGGTGGTTTTGCAGAGATCCTGTGTGCCCACTCCAAAGCAAAGAACTGGGACAGGCCCTCAGGAGTGAGCGCTGTTGTTGTGGGCCACTCACCTGAACTCCCAGGTGGTTCCGATGGGGCAACGACAGCAACTACCTCTGAGGTTCTACTATGGCTAGCAGTAACAGAATAAACTGCTCCAACAGTAGACCCCAAAGAGAAGGTGGGTTAGGCGGTAGAGAGAGAGAGAAGTACTAGATTTTCAAGGTGCTGGACTGTGTCTCTGGTGATTGGAGGGGTTGTTTGTGCTGTGAACTGCTGATAATTGGCTTTATGATGCTCAACTTCAGACTGACAGGGGCTACAGCTCGGAACTACTGTTCCGATTTAACCATTGTGTACATAACTGGCCTGTAAAGGATAAACATATATATATATATATATATATATATATATATATATATATATATATTACCAATAGGTTTTTAGAATCTTATAGTGCTATTATTCAGTTGAGCAGTACATTCATACCAAATAAACTACACAACATAGAAGCACTTATGAGCAATAGAAGTTCTTCAGAATTATCTCTGTACTTTAAATCACTCAGTCCCACAAGTTCTTGCATTCAAGTCTTTGTAGGTCTGTGCTTCTTAACAGAATATCACTTGAAAAACAATATAAACAAGTTCTTGTCACTATCACAATCGATTATGCCTGCAAGTGCAGAGTTCACTGTTTGCACCACATTAAGGTTTAATGTTCATTCTTAGGAATGCCCTTACATTTTAGACACAATTGTTTTTACTACTGTTTAGCATCAATAAAATGTTTCTCTGCAAAGATGCTCAATTGTGAAAGCAGATCATAGGGTTGTAGATTTCAGAGATTTCAAGAAATATAATGCTCCATTACCTTAATTGCAGGAAACATTGCCAAAATTTGGACTCCCCAGAGCCTTAATACTTGAAGTGATTGCTTAATCCTTTTTCTGTTTCTTCACATTTTTCTTGCAGGACATGTCAGAAATGACGGGGCCAAAAACTGGAAGTTCGGGACTGGAGGACTGGCCGCCAGGACGAGGAGCATCAATTATACAGGTGAGTGTCAGAGTTCCAATGAGCTCCCACTGCTTGGTGGGGTGGGTGTGGCTTCCATCACCGCCTGTGCAACAGGTACCCCACAAACATATTGACAATGGGGGGGAGGGACACCTCTAGTGAATGAAGGTACAGGGCTCACAGTGCAGAGATTGGTGTGACAGGTAACGAAATTCATGAGATTCAGCTGTGTTCAGCCGCGTCTCAAGAAATGTGACTATGTTGGTTCCCTCTACTTTCTCAAGTAGACCTATGATTCTGACATTATTGCACCGCTACATTCCTCAGTATCATCAGCACATCCATCCAATAGGTCAGCTTCATGGAGCAGAGTAGCCATTGCATCCTGAAGTCCTCGAACCGTAGGTTCAAAGCCCTCAAGTACTTGGGTCTTTTGTTTAGCCCTGTCTGCTAACTTGCGGTGGTCATCAGAAAGAATCCCTAGGTCAACAGACACCTTGTCAATTTTGCTTTTGAGCACATTGTGAGATATATTCACAGAGTTTAGAATCAAATGCAGTTTTTCAGGAGAAGCCGCCATCTGACGCTCATCTTCCTCTTGCATGTCATTATCAGTTTCAGGGCAGTCCCCTAGGTTTCCCACACTCATTGTGGGCCCCATAATGTCTGGTTGCTCCTTTGGCCAGTGCTACTGGCACTCTCACTTCAGACAGGTGAAGGAGCGAATCACCTCTTCAAGAGCACCAGATAACGGCCCATATGTGATATTCGGACTCACGGGCCCAGCTACACACTCCCTAGATCATCGAGGCATCATCCCTCACTGTAAGCGCAGCAAAAAAGTGTAATATACCAGTGTGGGTTACGTAGGTACCCTCAAATCACTGGAGGGCCAACCTTATCTGTCAGTGGCATTAGGGCCTTCATGCTATGTGCATCATCCCCAACACACCACGGTCACCACTGCGCCATTCCTAGTCGAAAGCAAGACAGGGTTGGCCCTGGTATGAGCATACCACTCACACCCATCATCTCAGGCCCTAAGCAACCAGATAGCTCACTGGAATCAGTAACCACCAGGTGAGGGAAGAAGGGCCCAGTATGCCTTCAAGAGAAAATTTCTCAACACTGCAGTTCAACTAGGCCTAACATGTCTACTTTTGCAGCATATCTGGGCCATTCTAGTGTTTCAGGCCTGCCAGGTGCTCACTCCAATGGTAGAGATGCGAGTGCGACCTTCACCAGCCCCCGGGGTCTAGCAGGCACCAACACAGGGCCACAAGCCACACTGGCACTGCCTTTGTCCTAGTCAAGCATCCCAGCCACGGCCACGCATCCTCATTTCCCCTCCCCCAGTTCCTTGGTAAAGGAAGGAGGTGGGGAAGCCACCTGGACCCAACCCAGGAGAAGGCACAAGCGTGACCAGCCACTTCCTCAGCCCGACAGTGTCTCTACCTTTTCTCAAGTCTGCACCTTTCAGGGGCCAAAGTCCAACCGCAAGGTCTCATTCTGCATCACACCTCAGGGGCTGATGGGTGGCCCAGCTCCTCAGTCATGCCGGAGTCCACCACCCAGCATCTTAAATGCCGCACTGGGGTGAGCTCAGACCTCTGGCTTCTCCACCTCCAACAGGGGTGTTGCCCAGTGAGGCTCCCATGGTCTTCCTTTACTCCTTAGTGCCAGGTCTGTACAATTGCTGTATTGCAGCGATGTAGGAGCTCTAGTATTGCCCAGAAGTCAGAAACAGGTTCTGGAACTCTGCTAGTGCACATCTATCTTTATGCACACTTTACGACGCTCTCCCATGGCTACAATCTTTAATGACTTCATGTGTAAGTGTATGTGATAAGAGCCTCATGCAGGTCTGTATGACAAATAGATAGGGAAAGGTGAAACATTTCCCATAATACTGTGCTGAAGGATTCTATTTATGCTGAAATCATATTTTGTATCAATCTCTGTGAAGTTAAATACCCAGCTAATAGACGCATGTTACTCAAGGGTCACTTAACTGTTTTCTGTAGATGCTTGTGTGAACTCATTTTTATGAGGCACTGGTTACCTTTATTGTGGAAATTGATTTAAATGGGTACAATAAACATAGTTTAAAAAACTCAAAGTTATATAGAATATATTTAAAAAAAAATATATATATATATATATATATATATATATATATATATACAAGTAAATGGAGCCAAGTAGTTTTTATGCCTAGTAGTTGTTTTAGACCAAACGTAGGCAGATTTGACTCTCTTATTACTATTTGATGTCAGATCTGTTCATAGCAACATGCAGGATTTCTGTAAAGGTGCTAAAACGGGAAAGGTCCATAAGTCTGTTTGTACTTATATAGTAGGCCAGCCTTCTTTACAAGTATGAATCCCATGGGTTAAAAACATTGGTCTCAATAAGGTTTGACATGCTTTTAAAAATGTTGGCCAACAGCATAGTAGTTGAAGCATTGTTTCTCGGCTATAATCGCACAGCCTGCAATGTTGCTGATTGGCTTGTTTTGCCCAGTTTGTCCTATGTTTTTTAGATCAGAAGAGTCACTCATCTGGTGCATAATATGGAGTGTCTAGTCATTCTGTTTAAGCACTCTTTGAGATGAGGTGTGGTAATGTTCATAAAAACTAGCTTTTCCGTGGTTTGTGGCACTATGTACAGCACTCACCTAATTTATTTCCTGTTTCAGGGCTGAATCAATGTATTTATATTTCTTTGTCTATTGGTGTGGGTGTTTATCTAAAGCATGCATTATGACTTTCCTGTTATCTCAGCCATTATTCACCCTCCACTGGAATTAGCGTTATTAGGAATTTTGGTAATTTGGGGATTTGGTGGGTATTGCATTATTTTGGTAACAGTTACTATTGACAACCTAGCATTCCCAGCTCCCGAAAGCGTATTTACTGAGCCTAGAAGAATGAAGACTGCCTCCTCAGTTATGGGGTAGTAGTACTGGGTGCCTGAAATTGAGATATCTGGCTACCTTAAAGTCTTCCTACCTTCATGTCAGGGATTTCCTATGTCGGGGAGACGAACTTTGCTGATAAATGGGTTAGAAGAGAACTCTTTGACCTACATAAATGGTTGAAAGCACAGAAGCACAAAAGATCTTTTCTCAGACCACAGTGGTTTCTCTTGATCTTAGTTAGCTTGCAATCCAAATGGGTGCAGTGCAGTCAGTGGGTGTGCTCTAAAGGCACCAGTTAGTTTCCCAACATTTGTAGCCAAACCTTTCATGGATAGCCCTTCACTGGTGAGGCTTAGAGAGAACTAAAGGGCACTGTGTCTATGTCTCTAAACTCGTTGAGCTGGTCAAACAAAATTCATGGTTAGTTGCAGTAGCAGACCAGGCCACTAGGGTATTAGCAGGGGCATCTAGGCTTATTGCTAGCCTGGAGGAAATTAATAGTGTGAGATATTTGGATGATGGTTGAGGGGAGTTAAAACATACTCATGCAACAGCCACAATCCTTGTCAGGGTGAACCACAAAAATTCACTAAATTAACCTTCGCTTAACCCTCTAGCAGCTTGGCTCAAAAGCAATCAGCCTTAACTTACAGGCAATGTGTAGAGAATGTATGCAGCAATTGAAACAGTGATAAGCTGAAAAGACAACACAAGAATAATCCCACACCAGTTTAGTAAAATAGAGTAAAATGTATTAAATTATTTGACATTAATATGACAAAAATCTAATAAGTAGAACCAGAGGTATGATTTTTAAATGTTTTAGGTAAAAATTGTACCTAAAAGATCAAAGTTATGGCCGGTTCAGATGGACAAAGTAAATGGGGCTCACTCTTCAGACCTTGAAGAAATTTAGTGAAAAAATGTCTGAGAAGGTAAAGTTCATCAGAGCAAGGCAGCTGGTTATGTCCGAGGAGAAGGTGTCATCGACATGGAGCTGCTGGATGAAGTTGCAGTGAAGATTTCTACATTTGGACTTAGGGCTTGATTGAGATCTTGGTGGATGAGGTACTCCATCTCTGGTGACAGATATCCTGCCTGCCAAAATATAAATCCCATAGGATATAATGGGATTTAGATTTTGGCGGATGGGATATCTGTCACCATTGTGACTCTTTCGCCAAGATCTCCTTCAGGACCAAAGTCTCTTTTTTGAGGTTGAAAACCTCCAACAGGATGAAGCTGCAAGCTCTAACCAACAAGGGCATGAGGCCAGTTGCCCCTCTGAACAGGAGCCTCTGAAAAGAACTTGCTGTGGCAGAGAACAATGCAGCAGGGGCTACCACAAAGTGAGGATGACCGGGGTGCATTTTGGGAAGATTAGTGAAAAGGGAGGTCCTGATCTCCTCTCAAGTATCAGAACACTCTTTGGCTGAAAAGTCACAAGTTTGGATTTGGGCTATCTGGGCACCTTTAGCAAAACTTCCAGACACCCAGGACCGGAGGGGCACCATTTGAGGGTAAGAGCTCACTCACTCAAGCTGAGTCTAGGTGTGGGTGTACAATGGCTGAAGCCTTTTCTGCCCTTGAGGGTCTTTTTAGGAGGCCAACCAACTTGCCCTTGTTGTCACTCTGGAAGTGTTGGGTTAAAGCAGAGAAGCAGGCCTCAAGCAGCAGAGAAGTCTTCTGAGGGTACAGTACAGGCTTCAGGCAGCAGGGCAGTCTTCTTGGTGCGGGAGGGCAGTCCTCTGAGAGTCCTCTACAGGTCCAGTAGTGAACTGAAGAGTAAGTCTGAGGGTGACGGTTTTACACATGGTGCCAGCACTGAAGTGGAAGAAATGTCTGAAGTTTCCCCCCCCACAGAAGAATATCAAATTTCTTGCCTACCTGGTTCCAGGATGTCTGGAATCACAAATGGCTAGTGTGAAGTTCTTTGTGTGTGGCTGAAGTAGCGTCTTTGAAGTGGAAGTGGGGCTGTGCACAGCTCTGCCCCCCATCCTACCAGGATGGCCCATACAGCCAACACCCATTCCCTCAATTGTGTGGTTGGCTGGGAGGAATACATGAAGGAAAACTGCCAACTACACCTAGTCATGCGACCCAGGAAAAGAATGCAGGCACCAAATGGTTACAACAAGAGAATGCCAACAATCTAAAAATGTACACATTTAGGGGCAACCCAGTATTCCCCTACGAACTGGGTACAGACAGTGGCCCTCATTTCAACCTCAGCGGTCTTTTTCCAAGATTGCCGAGGTACCGCTGTGCTGAAGACCGCCAGTGCAGGCGTTTTTCCGCGCAGCGAATCATGACTGCTGGCAGCCCTCCGTCCTTTTTCGGACGGAAAGCCACCAGCAGCCATACTGGTGTTCGGCGGGGAAGTGGAGGTTGCTCCACCTCCACCGCCCGCCATCAGAACACCGGCATCCGAATCACGTCCCGTGATTCGGTGTGGCGGTGTTCTGGTGACGGGGTGCTGGTGGCGGAGCAGCCCCCATGGATCCCGTCCCCTCCCGGAGGATCACCAGACCAGGTAAGCTGATCGTCCATTAGGGGGGGAGTCAGGGGGTGTCGTGTGCGTGCATGGGGGTGTGTGTGTGAGTATGTAGAGGGGGTGTGTGAGTGCGTGTATGCATGCGGGGGTGTTATGTGTATGTGAAATGTGTGCGGGTCGGTATATGTGCATGTCTGTTTGTATGTGTGTGGGTATGTGTTGTAGTGTATGTGTGCGTGTAGGGGTGTGTGTATGTTGATGTTGGGGGTGGGGGTGTGGAGGGGAAGGGGGATCCTGCCACCTTGGGGGGTGGTAAGGGGGTGGGGGGAGGACTCTGGGGTGGGGGAGCGGGATGGGGGAGACCCCTATCAGTGCCAGGGAAGGAATTCCCTGGCACTGAAAGTGCCTACAGCCATGGATTTCATGGCTGTTCCAAACCACCCGAAATCCATGGCGGTATGCATGGTCCTGCGCTCACAGCAGGCGGAACAAGAGTCCTCCGCTCCTTAGGAGGAGTCACCCCTGGAGTTGCCCCTTTAGACTACAAGGATGTGGAGCACATTGAGGGTCTTCTCTCTTAGGGTACTGCAAGAGGGCTCCTTAAGGAACACAGGTTTGCAGGGCAAAGGGTCTGTAAACATCGAGCGCCCTAGAAACTGGGGACCATTTAAGGACAAAGGGAAAATGCAGAGGAGTGCACAGTCTGTCACATACAAAACACACACATATACTTGACCAACAATAAATAAACGGTATGGGTCGGAAAATAAATCTGAAAGACAAGAGCACCAGGAAAAGTAGAGGAAATTTGTAGATATTCTCAAGACATGAATTACTTTTCATAAAGGATCCTTGGAAGTTTAGATATGTGGATTTCTCTGGAGTTGAATGCTGCTTGCCCATTATCATTTGTTGCATTAAATTATACTACATTCTTTTGTAAAGTATTTTACCATAATTCGTATGTTTCTGCAGCATTATGAACGTCCTTATCTTATTGATCTGTGAAGAACTTGACCCATCCTTTCTTGAGGTGATATTTATGGATATGAAGGACAATATCCAAACACGTTAAGAAAATGCTTGTGGCATACCTGAGTGTTCATAAGAAACAGGGAGGTGAACGGGAAAAGTAGTGTTTGGTGGAATTATTTTGATTATCCGTGTTTCTGAAAAGTGTTTTGAAGGCAGTGTTGACCATCATAACTATGTACCTATTGTTCGGTATAGGAAAGCATTTCAAGGAAATCATTTATCAATGAGCATTTCTCCTTTTCCAGGCGTCTGAGCTAACTTTAGGAATAGGTGCCACAGTGTAATGACTTAACATTAGCTGCTTCAAATGACATTACTCTCTCCGTGGTGCATTAATTAAGAAAACATGCTCCAAGCACGACATCCATTTTCCCTGGCATTTTGAGTGTGAAAGCAATTTGGTCACAATTAGCAAAGTTCAGCTAAGCAGACCCTTTCAGCTTTCAGGGGATCTCAACTAGAATGACTCATATTTACTTATTGACAAATGCTCTATAGGATGACCAGCGTGGAATGATAATACATCGCAAACTAATTAATCACGAAAAGTTTATACAGAACGTCCGTTGAAGGAAGAATGTACAGCACACACATCCTAATTTCTGTATCCGAAATGAATCGGGTTGGCTCACCATTCACAATATTTACTAAATATATATATTCGAACCTTGAAAGATCGTTCTTCGCAATACTGCCCCTTTTTGGAGTCACCAATCACAGGAAAAAACAATTCTGAATTCTGAAAGGCAAGAGCCGCACCTTAGTGACAATCAGCTGGATGAAAGATCATATAGACGTAAAAAAAGAATAAAAAAAATATCTATACATATATATATATTTATATATACATACATATTAACATATATACAAATATATATATATATATATATATATATATATATATATATATATATATATATATTCACACACACACATATTTTCTCCAGCCTGTGATCCAACCAATCTTCGTATTCAGGGGGGTACGGTTCTAACAGCAGGATCACGCTGCAACACAATCTTCAGTAATGTTACTCCTTGTAGAAAATTGAGTCGCACTCTTGAGGGGAATGTGTAAAGTTTTAATAGAAAAACAAACGAGTTGGCAAATAAAACCCTATGGCCCATATTTAACGGAAAATGACGGAGCGCGATGCTGCTCCAAAATTTTCAGTGCCGCGCTCTGTCATTTTCAAAACGCGGGGATGCACAATTTTTAATTGAATACTTCTCACCCGTGTGTTGTTCCCTGCGCTGGTGCTAAATTGAGCTGCCTAGCGCCAAGGCAGGCATCCTTGCACTATCATGCAATGATATCTGGGTTGAGGGGTTCGATTGTTTATGTGTGGGAAGGTGTCCCTTCCTGCACATAAACAATCACTAATGGCGATTTGGCATTTCTGTGTGTGCTGAAGAGTAATTTTGAAATGATTGTTTATGTGCAGGAAGGGACACCTTCCCGCACATAAACAATCATGTCTGGCATTTTGCTCTTTATATGCCTGCTGCAGAATGTAGCACACATAGAAAAAGCAAAAAAACGTGGAGGACTAAAAGTATTCCTCCTTGTTGCACCATAATAACGCCACCCCTGGGGTGGCGTTAGATTTTGGCACTGCCTCAGGTTTATGAAAACTCGTGAATCTGAGGCAGCTTAAAAATGCAATGGGTGTTTGCAATGGGTGTTGTTGTGGCATGCCCACAGCAACATCCATTGCACGCTCCTTCCAAGCAAAGGGCTGCATGTGAAGGAGACATATTTACAAGGTGGTGATAAGCCGTAAAAAGTGGCTTTATGACACCTTGTGAATACGGTGCAGGGCATTGTGCCACAAAAAGTGACTCTACTGTGGCACTAGGGGCTCATAAATATGCCCCTATGTGTTTCAGTCCCCCTGGAACCATGAGCAAGGCTACTATCCCATGTCCTCCCCATCTGCGTTGGTACGTCAATCCGTGCTCCCCCAACCCAGACCAGTATTCGAATGACCTCATTAACCCGTCAGAAAATCCTATCCAGAACAACATAGGGTGCATATTGGAGTATATATATATATATATATATTCTCTTTAAAAACAAAGGCTACAGGGACGTTATAGTTAGGCTCACATTTTAAACATACAAAACCATAGAAATTCAACAGTTATAGTTAGAGATAGCATAAGTAACTATAGCTCTTGCCCTAAAGTAACTATAACTCGTGCCCCCACCATGCACAGTTTTTTGTCAAAATATTTACTGCAAATAATACATTGATGTCATGAGTGCCCTAATTTTTTGAGTAATTAGCAGTGCATGGCAAGGGCGTGCGTGATAGTTATCTTAGGGCACGAGTTATAGTTACTTGAGGTAATTCTAACTATAACTGGTGAATTTCTATAGTTTCATACATTTCAAATGTGGGCCTAACTATAACTTCCTTGTAATCTTTTTTTATTTTTTAAGTGCATTTAAAAAAAAATTATATTTCCTAACTATAACGTCCCTGTAACATTTGTTTTGTCAGCAAATTCTATTTTTTTTTAAAGTATAGCAATTCACATCACAGTGTATTAATCCAGCCACCGCCATGGCCATGTGCAGCAGCAGTCAGGCCCTGTGCCCAACCCACTATAAGCACCCAACCTTGCACCATGCATGGCCTTCCTCCATGGGCAGTGTAGGTGGGCCTGCAACCACCCAACCCCATGCTGTGCACAGCCCTTTGGCCGTGCGCGGCACAGGTTGGCAGCAGACTCTCTGGGTGTCAGAATAGGTGTGAGAGGATGTATCTGGGGTGAAAGTGGCTGCGAGAGTGTGTGTCTGGGTGTGAGAGTGCTTACATCACTATTTTATTGGGTGCATCAATGTGTGCACGGGTCTTTGAGTAGGTTTTCAAGGCTGTCAGTGGGTGTGTGAGTGGGTGTGTGAGAGTCTGAGTGGGCCTTTAGGTGGGTGCATAACTGTCTGAGTGGGTCTGTGAGTGGGTGCGTGAGAGTCTGAGTGGGGCTGTGAGTAGGTGCATGATGCTCTGAGTGGGTCTGTGAGTGGGTGCATGAGTGTCTGAGTGAGTCTGTGAGTGGGTAAGTGTCTTAGTGGGTGTGTGAGAGGGAGAAATTGATTAAAAAAGAGACAGAGAGAGAGTGAGAAAGAAAGTGTGAGGTATAGAGATAGAGAGTTTTTTAGGCTGTGATGTATGATATACTTAGAATGAGATATTTATATACAATTTTAAAAAAATGTATCTATCATCTTTAAAAATTAAAATAATGTGTACTTTAAAAAATAGATGTTTGCGACCTTCACACAGAGCTATTCCTGCCTTTTTTTTTTTTTTACTTTTTTTTGTAGGCCATTATGTGCTATCTGGGACAGCGAGGGAGCCCTCAAGGGACCCCGTGGTACCTACACAGTTGGTAGGTACACATTATTTTTATTTATTTTTTCAAGCCTTTCCCTTCCCTCATGGTACCATTGATTCAGCAAGCAGGGAGCGTGCAGGGGACAGAGATGAAAGCTTTGGTTTTTGACAGCAGCACCTGTTTGACAGGTACTGCTGTCAAAAAACAAAGTGTTTGCTGTGGCTTGGCTGCTGCTGCAAATCAGCAGCCAAGCTATGTCCTGGGGTGGGCAGGGAGGCGGCCCTCCCACATGGCATGCTCAGGGGAGGTGGTGATCCGTGGGGCTTGGGGCTCCCAAAGGGACCCCTTTTCTTTTTTACTTATCTGCCATAGATAAGTGGTGGTCCCTGGGGCAGCGGGAGGGGGTGCACACCCCCTGCATATAGTTACAGCCCTGGGTAGGTGGTGATTCCCAGGGCTGTGGGAAGGCGCGCGCCCCCGCACAACAATTAACAGCCCCGGGCTGTAGTGATCCCCGGGTCAGCAAGGGTGAGTGTGCGTCCCCCCACATTAAATTTACTTATAGCTCTGGGAAGGTAGCAGACCCCAGGACAGTGGGAGGGGGCCAGGAGCCCCCCCCTGCATTTTTTTATCAAATGCCCAAAGGACTTTGCCCACCTTGGGGCTCTTTGATAACGAAGCATGGGAGACCGTCCTTCCTTTTTTTATTTTATGTTGGATCAACGGATCTACAGTGACTCCAGCAGTAAATATTTTAAAAATATGTTTTGTAGCCCTGGGGGTGTACCTTTGGGACCCCACCACCAGAGCTAAGAGGTCAGGGTGTTCCTACTCTGGCCCCTTTTCTTTATTTTTTTACCTTAAACTGAGCCTTAAAATGGCTCCTAACACTACAAATGCTTCCTTGTTTAAGTGTTGTAAGCCAATCAGATCTCTGCACAAGATCGGGAAGGGTAAAAAAAGAAAAAAAACTAAAGTACAAACCTATTAACTATCCTGTACTATCTTGAAGTAACATGCCTTAGTGTGAGTTTTCAGTCTGACAAAATCATCAAAGTTACTGATTAAAGTGTATGAACTCTGGACTACATCTTTGCAGACTGCTCCCTTTTCAAATTTATTAGGAGTTATGAAAACCTAGAGTCATTCGACAGCGACCATTTTGGTCGGATGCAATCCTAGCACTAGACTTCGTCCACAGAAGCAGAACTAATGTTGTTGAATGTTCTAACGTACAAGGATTAAAAAGGATTAAATTGCTCCAGGGTGCATTCTTGCTGCCACCCAATGAGCCAAAAAAGGGATGTTTTTCCTGCATAGATTTTGAGAGCAGTAACGTCTCGTTCAACATTCTGCAACATGGATAATAGTCAAAGAAAGCCTGGCAAAGAGCATGAGTCAGGAACAGCTCATGGCTTTTCCTGGCATTGAAACAACTACAAAGAGAATTAAATAGCCTGTGATGTAAAGCCATGATAATTGATAACAATCTAAGTTTCATTGAGGCATTTTGATCCTGTAGGGAGATGTATGAGAAAAAGCTTTGGAAAAAGAATCACTTGAAAAGTGACACATAATACTGTACTTTATTCAAGATATGCAAAAGAAACAACCCCAGGAAATTCTGTGACTATATGAATTCCATGCATATAGGAAACGTTCAGGCAACAGCATATAAGCTAGCACATTGTAATGACATGTTATTGTTATTTAATCAAGGAAGGAATCAAGCATACAACCACCCCTGTAACAAAGCCAGTGCCAAACTTACATCAGGCCTGGACACTGATGGAGAGTCTGCACCCCTGGTGCACAAGATATTTACTCATCTCTAGAATCAAAAAAGCCAGATCTGATTTGGTCATTGGTCGATATGGACTCCCAGCATATGCAGGCCTGCGATGCATCCTTGCACCACAGCACAGGGATGCTTGTGTTGGCACTAGGTAGCAGATTATGCAACAGTGCAGGCAGAGACCATGAATGTGCTCTATCTTAATAGATATGGTGCATTCTTGCTGTGTCCCTTTCATGCAGTGCAGCTCAACAAGTGTCTGAAGACTGGAAACATGCAAAAGTCAAACCACTCCTCAAGAAACCATCTGCTTATCCAAGCAATATTAAAAACTACCACCCCATCTCCTTTTCCCAATCCAAGTCCTGGAAAAAGCCATCAACCGACAACTCATGTAACATCTGGGGCAGAACCTTCTCCTAGACACATCCCAATTTGGATTCAGTGCCAACCACAGCACCAAGAGTGCCTAGCCAGCAGTCACCTGTCCATCAAGGATCCTCCCTCAGCCCCACCCACTTAAACACTGACATGCCCCCTTGGCAGACATCCTCGGATCCCACTGACTCAGCATCATATCCTACGTAGACAACACCCAGCTCATCCACTCACTCTCAGAAGATTCCACCAACACAAGAACCAACTACCTCAGGTGCATGATGAGTGTCGCCAACTGGATCATGGACAACTGCCTGAAACTCAACACGGACAAAACAGAAGTGCTGATATCCGGCAACAACACCGCCCCTTGGAATGACTCCTGGTGGCCCTCAGAACTAGGACCATCACCCAAACTGTCTGACAATGCCAAAAACCTGAGGATAGTAATCCTGGACAGCAAACTGACCATGAAGTCTTCGATCAATGCAGTCTCCACTGCCTCTTTTTGCATACTTTGCATGTTACAAAATGTCATCAAATGCCTCCCCCTGAACATCAGATATACCATCAGATATACCATCACTGAGGCCCTAATCATCAGCCGATTAGGCTATAGGGATGCACTATACACTGGGATCACACCTTCTTCAGAGACTTCAGACCATATATAACTCTGCTGTCAGATTCATCTTCAACCTCCCAAGATTGCATCATTATCACCCTCCCACCTCAGAAAACTCCACTGGCTCCCCATAGAGAAGATATGCCAATTCCATCTGGTGATCCACACCTCCAAAGCACTGAACAGCTAAGGACCAGCCTACATCAGCTGTCATCTTAACTCCCATGACCCTACCAGACAACTATGCTAAGACTCCCCCCCACTCATCCACAGCCCCGCATCCACCGAAGCAACAGCAGAGGATGCTCCAAAATTTTGGAACAACCTCCCTCTGAAGCTACAGACCTTCACCTCTCTACTGAAATTCTGGAGAGCACTCAAAATCTGGCTGTTTGACTGAGTTACCTGAACCATCATGACCCTCAAGAACCTGGATAGCCTTTCGGGTGATTAGTCATGCTGTATAAATCCACTTGATTGATTGATTGTCTTGCTGGTGGGCATTACATGAAGAATGATAAATCTGTCCTTTAATCTCTGGGTGAGCTCTACAAGATTTGCTTTCACACCCATGGATGATACAAGTAAACTTAGTTCAATGCACCAAAGCTTAAATCTAAAAGAAAGGTTTTTGTAGCCTCACAGAACTCCACACAATATATAGTTGAAGTGGTGTCAATGCTTTAAGGTTACTAACAGTCTCTAAAGAGGGATCCAGGGACACCTTGGTGACCAGAAACAACCCTTTTTGTTACTTCCAATCACACACACACAAGATGCACTAAAAAAGGCACTTTATCTAAAAAGAGTGTTTATTTCAACAGGTGCACCCTGTTGCTCAACACATATAATATAACCACAGAGAACACAATTAAAACAGCATAAATGCACATTGTAAACTAGAATGAAATGAACTTTCCTACCAGGGTTAAAATGTCATAAAAAATAACACCTTAAAACCTACTTCTATGAGCTACACTATGAGAGCACGGAGTAGAAATAACTTGCATCTAGATTATCTTAAAGACGATGAGTGCACTGCATTCCTGTTCACAGCAGAACACTGTAATTATCAAGAGTGAAGGAGGCCTTGATCCCTGATAAAGGCGAAAACACATTCAGTCTCATCATCAGCTCCTGTCAGACTTGGGCTTGATATCAGTTTTCAGTAGAAAGTGCAATACAGCAGCATCTTTGTCAGGCCAGATAATGTCTGGCAGAATTTTGTGCGATAATCTTGGGTGAAGGTCCTCTCCTGACAAGTGATCAGGCCTTTTATACTATAACTTATCTAAGATGGAATTTCCAACATCGTCTTAGAAATGTTTGAGATAACCATTGGGCATCAAAATGCTAGTCTAAGAATCATTCATTTAAACATATAAGGAAAGTGTGACAATTCAGACTACATTGGTTTAGCTTTTTTCTTTGTTGACTTGTTGATGTTTATATCTAAATGGCTTGACACTTTCACGGTTCTTGGTAAGATAAGGCCAGGTGATATCTGCATTGATCGCAAATATATTGATGATTTTGCTAACATACAGAAAATGGAGCCTGGGCCTACCTAAAATAGACTTGGGCTTTATTTCGTTAAATCACAGGACAATTCCTACACTTCTTCAATTTAGAAAAAAAACTAAAGGAACAACTCTTCAATGAATACAATATCATGACTCAGTAAATAGTCCATGCAATACACCTTCTCAATACATACCACTCTCACCTGGAATCACTACATACATCATTCATCTCGACCTTTGTCACTGAGGAAAGATGAAACTTATGTCTCTTTGCATGCTCAGAGTGCAATATTTATCCCAAATTTCCAAATAATCATTGCATTTTCATTTACACCATCTCATCGCTGTGGTAGCTAGATATTCAAGGGATTGATTCCTTTCCTAGAATACACCTCCCCATGTGCATATCCTTTTTCATCAAAGTAGTGCTTGTGTACATATACGCTGCATTCACTGGTTCACAGCGCGCCGGAGGTGATAGCACACATCTGCTGCTAGATGCGCTTTAATCAGCGACTGTAATACTAATTCGAGCGGACTGTGGCATAATGAGCCACTATTGCTGAATTTTACAGTGTTGTAAAATTATGATCCTACCTTTAGGCTTGTTTTTGTTCATTCATACCGCCTACATTATTGTTAATAGGCGTCGAAGGATGCTTTGTGCAAGAAGGCAAATGCAAGCCAGAGGTTGTATAATTCTCTCCGTTTCAAATGCAGTTTTACAACCTTAGGGCTGTGATGGGATTTTTCATGTTTGAAGGCCTCCTTGCAACGTCAATAACAAAACCCTTTTTCCTATTCAGCAAACACCCTATCCCCGAATAGCCATTAAATGGATCTGGTGGCACTGGTCACAAGTTGATGTGTGTATCTATATAATTCAGTTGGAAGAGCAATTTTACAGTGTAAACTCTGAGTGTGTCCCAAGGTGAGCCTTTCCAAATGATGGTTGCAGCATGAAACGAACCTGAAACGTTGCTAGGTATGCACATACTGAATCTGGAAAACACGTTTTCAATCGTTTTTATTAAAAAATACAAACATTTAGAAGCATTCAATTGCCTCTAAACAAGGGCAATAAACGGTGAATTATGGATAATTATAACCTCAGAAAGGCATTTTGCTTTTGAGGCAAGATGTAAAGCACCTTAATCTATTCAAATGAATAATTAGCATGTCTACAATTGAAATGCAAGGGCCATGTTCACAATGTGTAGATATCTGCGCATGTAGATCTACACCTATACCTACACTTCACTCAGTAGATTTACACCCAGATAAAGATTTACGAGTGTCCACGCCTCAAGTGAGCGGGATGTGAGCACAATTCTGCGACTGAATTTGTACCTAAAACATGTAATTAGTAATCTTACATCTGTTTCTGCGGCTCTATGCCATCACAGCGCAGATTCTTCTATTAAAAGTAATAGGGAATTTCAAGAAAATTAATTTTAAATATAAAAAATAAAGATTACACATTTTTTATTAAAATATATTAAAATACATTTCCTTAACTCCTATTCACCTAAGAATAACATAGTTACAAGGGACAACACATTTACACTGAAACTTACCATATTTTAAATGTGTATCTTCATTATATGTTTATTTGTATTTAAATAGTTTTAAACTTAAGTTAAAATAAAGTTAAATTAAATTAAATAAAATGTTCTATCCCACCCCCTTACAGTATCATTGTGTTGATTATTTCAAAATTTTGGATGTAATTGTTGTAATATATATATTTTTAAATAAGTGATCATTTATAACCTGTTTATTGAAATATTACTATGTACATAAAAAAAAAAGTAAAATTTCATTTTTGATTGAAGTCTTTAATAATAAAGTTTCCCAAGATGTTAGTGTTATTGCGTGTCTTCATTTAGTTTTAAGGGAGACTGTAGCAGTACCAGTTCTTGGTCATTTGAGGTGCTTGACTTACTCCAAATCTAAGATGAGTACATTTAAACCTGTTTTGTCAGTAGTACTGCTATAGTAAACTTAAATGTGTATTTTTGGGGAATTGCAATTGGCTGACTCTTACATGGGTGTGAGTTGTATTAGGAAGTTCCTCCTTAAACCCCTACACTTTCCGTTAGCGCCACTCGTTTTGTAGCAATTATTCCCCAATTTCCAACCGATTACAACTGTCCCTCCCACAATTACTACTTAATCCTGTGCCTACGTGTGTGTGGATAACCTTCACCAGGGTAGAGAGCTCCATATGGAAAAGGTAGTAGAGGTGAAAAACTGGAACTGAAAGTTTGTGAGTTTGTTTTGAGAGTACACAAAGTAATCCTACATGCACTCCAAAATTACAATTGTGACTAGGCAAATCAACGTGATAAAAGAATTATGAACTGCACCTCCAAGAATTAACTAAGAGCACACTAGTGACCCTCAAATGACAAATGTTGAGAGCCATGCCTTTGTGTGAGACGCTGCCACACTACTGTATAGAAGCTGGTTTTATTGTGTCTTCAAAAGACAGCTGATATGCATCACATTTTTTTAGCTATTATGCCACCTATATTGATGAAACTGTATGATAGACACCACTTTTGCCACTGAAGACAGAATCTCTAATAAGAAGAGGTATAATCTGCAAAACACTGGCATCACAAGATTTCTGAGGATATATAATGAATGCGATAAATATCAGGAAATGAAAACTAAAACTAAAAATGTCACACACTACATCTACTAGATTACACTATGGCCATCTTAGGGATCAGAAACTGTTAAATATCATGTAAACTGAGAATCATGTGGAGATTGCTGCCACACCCCAGTATGGTGACAGAAATGGTCTGAGAGTGTGATGCACAAAGCAAGTCAGCGGTCAGAAGCCCTGAACTACAGAGTCTATCACTGCTAAATCTCTTTTTCACTAACTACAAAAAGTATTTAGAGACCCATTTCAAATTGCAATTTGGAGGGGGTGTTGTTAGACTTGTCAGCCTTGGAGTGGTCTTCCTGCAAACATTTTGCTTTCCTCTTCTATTCTTTTGCTCGTCTTGGAACTCCGTGCACCAGCACTAACCATTCCTAAAGTGCACTCCTGCTCACTCCTTAAAACATGGTAACATTGGCTAATCCCCAACTGGCATATTTAATTTACTTATAAGTCCTTGGCAAAGTGGTACTCCATGTACTCAGGGCCTGTAACTTAAATGAAACTTGTGGGCCTGCAGCATTTACTGTGCCACACTCTTAAGTAGCCCTTTAAAAATGTCTCAGGCATGCCATTGCAGCCCGTGTGCACAGTTTTAAACTGCCGCTTTGACATGGCATGTTAAACTTTTTGCCAAGCCCAAGTCTTCCTTTTTGATACATGTATGTCACTCATAGGGAAGGCCCTGAACAGCCTAGAGGGCAGGGTGCTGTATATTTAAAAAAAAGGTGAATATGAGCTTTAAGCTTTACATATCCTGGTAGTGAAAACATTTAAATTCATTTTCACTACTGCAAGGCCTGCTTCTCCGATAGGATAAAACGGGAGTCATGTTATTATATTTAATAAGCTGTAACTTTAAAATTGGATCAGCTAACCAGTTCGTGTTTGGTGTCTTTGGAATTGTAATGAAAGATCTTCTTTTATGGTTAAGTCAGATTTTAAATTACAAGCTTGAAAATGCAATCTTTAGGTCGTTGGAATTTTCGTACCTTAGCCATATACTTTTTGCAGCCTGCCACCGGGTCACAGGGCTGGGTGTAGTTGGCAATTGGGCTTTGTGTATGCTTTCTAAACAGCCACACACAATAGAGAGCTTTGGTGTGCCTGGATAGGCCATCGCTGGCAGGATGAGAAGGCAGAGCTGGGTGCAACTCTACTTACACCTGAATAGGATGTGTCTTGCCTCACACAAAGGACTGCATACCCTCTGTATTTAGTCTGGAGCCAGGGGAGGCAGGAAACCTGTGCAATTGAAAGGGAAACCTCTAGAAGCTTCTCCCTCTTTAGGAGGGACTTGGTATAAATATTGGGCCTCAGACATCAACTCTTTGGTTCACTTCTGGACCTGTGGAGATTCCATCAAGAAGAAGGACTGCTGTACTGCTGGAAGGACTGTCACTCTACTGGACTCTGCACTGCTGGACGTCTGCATTGCTGGATTGCTGCCCTGGTGCCCTTCTGCCTGAGTCAGAGAGATTGGACCTGCGCATGAACCAGAACTCCCTGAGTGACTCCATGGGCTAGTCTGCTGGCCTCCTCTTCAAACTAGACATATCAGGCTCTAAACCACCTGACCAAGCAGTTAGATCCTTCTGCTGTAAGTTCTTGACTCCCAGGTAGTACCCCTCAGCTTGTGGACCCTTGGTGTGGCCTCAGAAGACTGAATTTGGGCTCTTCATGACCATGAATGGGCTTATTGGTGCCAGACCTTGCTGTTTGCACACTCTGCCAAGGCGAAGTTCCGTCAACCTGACTATTCACGCTACAGCAATGACCACTTCACAGGCAGCGCACTGCAAAGCGTCAGCCCACCCACTTGACAACAGGATCTTTGCAATACAACAGTAACTGTCCATGACACGAGTCCTGCTCTTCGCGCTACATTGACAACCATCTTCAATGCTTCCCTGCTCCTTGTGTCCTACTCCACTGCAAACGGTCTCTTTGCAGTGGGTAGAGAAGGCAACTTTTCAGTGTGACTAACCTAGTCCCTGTGTCCGACCAGCTCTCCATCACAGTTGGTCTTAATTTGTGACTTTCTCCCGGTCTTGCTGGACTAGATATCTGCGATTGTGGTTTTGGCTTTTTGGCAATATTTTCACATAACTATTTAAAATCGCATATCTCTGGTTCTTCTAATTGGATATTTGTCATAACTCAATTTCTTACATTGACTGACTAACAAAACAATGGGGGACCAAAGTTTTCAAAACAATATATCTTTAATCACACAGGGATTTTTTCAGGGGCAAGCAGTCAAAACTGTGTCCTTTCAATTTGAATCTTTGTAGTTTTGGTCTTATTTTACTAAAACCTACTATTTTTTTCTAATTTGGTGCGGGATTCTTTTTTGAAGTGTTGCACAAATACTTTAGAGATTCCTTATAAGCTAAGCCTGACTACACCATGCCAAGATACTAGAGGGTTGAGTACAGGTTAATTTGATGCTTGCATGTGACTTCATCCTTAAGAGGATTGTGGTTGCTGTTTGAGTAAGGTCCCCCCAAAACCAGTAACCAAATTGTGTTCCTTCAAAATTGCAGTTCCGTTAGTTAAATAAATGGTTTGCAACAGTAATTCTAGTTGTAAGCTATTGGTCTGTTAACATGACCAAGGTTAGAGCCCGACCTAATTTACAAAAAGGGTCCCCTTTGGACACTATCCCTATTTTGAACACTGAAAACAAGTCTAGTAGAGACAACAGTGGTCCAGCAGACCACTGCTGACTCTCAGTGAAACATTTAAAATATTTATAACTTTTTCAAATAATACAGTCCATGTCACAATTACAGTCTTGGTGTTCTCCTGACCCTTTCAGGCACCATCCCTTTGATTGTGGTCAATTACAGTGCATCACAAATTACAACCTACCTAATTAATATTTCTTAGGCAGGTCGTTCTGAGACGCTCTGTGATTTGGAGGTTTGTGAGTAGACCCTTTTGTATATAGGTTAGTTTTCAACATAAGATTGCTTTTACAAAAGTTAAAGTGTAATTTGCAGGCACTGGTGGCAAATGCAAGATTTGAACATGAAGCAATATATTCAATACTTGAAAACACAGTTAAACAAGAAGCATTGTTTAACAATAAATGTTTGCATATACAAATTTTGTTAAAATAATGTGTTTATGTTATGTTTTCTGAACCATAAATGGAGAAATAGAAATAAATGACTGTTAGAAATGGGGTCTTTGGTTGGCAGTCCGGTTACCCCCTGTCCAATCAAGGAACATCACTCTTGTCAGAGCAATGGAGAAACACACACAGTTAACCCCCGCTCACCCCCTTGCTAGCTTGGAATGAGCAGAAAGGCAACCCAGAGAAAATGTGTAAAGTATTTGTACCAACACAAACAGTAATACATTGGAAACACTACAAAATGACTCAAGAGCAGGTTAGAAAAATAGCCAATATTTATCGGAGCATAACACGACCAAAACACCAAAAATCCAACATACACAAGCAGAGTTATGAATTTTTAAAGATTAAACTTTAATAGAGCGCTTAGAAAAACAAATGCTTCGAATTTGTGATATCATGGTGTCATGATAGAGTCATTCCCAAAAATCTGACGCAAATGGCACGGTCAGAGAGTCATAAGGATCCCCAGGTACAGTACCTTGTGAAAATGAGGAAACAAGCCAGTGCAGGGAGTCAGGGATTGTGGCATCGCTGGATCCGGTGTGTTGTTGGTTCCAGTGCTGCGGACCAGAGGCATCATGAAGAGACGTTGGGTCCTTGCTGCGGAGCAGTGGAGGGTAGGCGTCATCGTTGTGAAGCGTTAGATGTGCGCACTTCCAGCGGAATCGATATCCAGCAGTCACAGCATGGTGCAGCAAAGTCGGGTATCACGGACGTCGGTGACCAGGCACTTCAAGACTTTGCAGAGCCGCTGGGGTCAGTGAGGCTGTGGCAGCATCCGGCCTGCGGGGTTGTCGCACTCCAGCAACGACCATGGCTTCAGTTGCAGGCGGCGACATGGGATCAGGCAGCGGTGTCAGTCCAGAGTCGTCTGAAGTCAATACACTTGTTTTTTCTTGATTTTTCACCAGTTTCTCCTTTCAAGGACCCAAGGACTGGATAGGGCACCACATGGCAGGACAGGAGACGCAACAGAGAGTCCAGGTGCTGGCAGAGAAAGTCTTTGATGGCCCTGAGACTACAGAACAGGGGGCAAGCTCGGTCCAAGCCCTTGGAGATACCTCTCAAGCAGGAATATACCACAAAATCCAGTCATTGTCCCCTTTCACATACAGATGCAGCAACTGCAGGATAGTCCAACAAAGCACAGGCAAGAGCAGCACTTCAACTTCACCTCCTCAGCTCTTCTCCTGGCAGAGATTCCTCTCGAATCCTTGAAGTGATCTTGAAGTAATCCTAAGTCTGAGTTTTGGGTCCAGTACTTATGCCCCTTTCTGTCTTTGAAGTTGCCTAAATTCAAAGAAAAGTCTGTTTGTTTACAGGATCCTGCATTGCCCAGGCCTGGCCCCAAACTCACACCACAGGGTTGGAGACTGCATTGTGTGAGGGCAGGCACAGCCCATTCAGGTGTAAGTGACCACTCCTACCTCCAGTCTGGCCCAGATGGCCCATCAGGATATGCAGGCGACACCCCAGCTCCCTTTGTGTCACTGTCTAGAGGAGAGGTGCCAACAGCCCAACTGTCAAACTGACCAAGACAGGGAATCCACAAACATGCAGAGCAACAGAATGGGTTAAGCAAGAAAATACCTACTTTCTAAATGTGGCATTTTCAAACACAAAATCTAAAAAATAACTTCACTAAAAGATGTATTTTTAAATTGTGAGTTCAGAGACCCCATACTCCACATGTGTATCGGAAGTCAGGTTACCCCCTGTCCAAGCAAGGACCCTCACTCTAGTCAGGGTTAAGGAGAATCACCCTCAGTTAACCTCGCTCACCCCCTTGGTAGCTTGGCACGAGCAGGCAGGCTTAACTTCAAAAGCAAGGTGTAAAGTATTTGTAAACACAGTAACTCAGTGAAAACACTACAAAATGACACAACACATGTTTAGTAAAATAGATAATATCCTTTAGAAAATAGTGAGAATGTTGTTAGAGTACAAAAGTACCTGGGTAGCGTTAAAATAAAGCTGCACGGGCTAGCATGCGTCAAATAAGGCCAGCAATGTGTCAATTTCTCACTCATAAATGTGCGTCGTTCCTCTTCCGGTTGAGTCAGTGTGCCTCGTTTCTACTCTCCGACAAGAGAGCGATGCGTCGATCTGGATGGGCACCTTTGGTCCGGGCAGGCTTTGCTTTGATTTTACTCGACCAACGTTGTTGCGTCTAAATCCGGTCGCATGGTGTCAAGAAACTGCGATGCGTAGGGGTTTGTGTCGTTAACAGCAGCCTCTGTGGGTGTTGTACGTCGTTTCTCCAGCCACGTTGCATTGATCTCTAAGCCGCGATGCAGGTGGAGCATCGATTTTTGCTGCGAGGCTGGCGGTGCGTTTTTTTTTCAACCGTGAAGCGGTGGAGCATCAAAAATTTCCCTGCACTGCAGTCTTTGCATGGATTTCTGTTCTTTTCCACCAGCTGAACCTTTCAAGGGCCCAGGGACAGGTTAGGGCACTCCTTGGCAGGCAGGACTCTCATCAGAAAGCCCAAGTGCTGGCAGAGAGAAGTCATTGCTGTCCCTGAGACTTCAACAACAGGAGGCAAGCTCAATTCAAGCCTTTGGAGATTCTTCACCAGTGTGAAGTCACACAAAAGTCAGTCTTTGTCCTCTCTCAGGCAGAAGCAGCTACTGCAGACCAACCCATCAAAGCACAGTCACAGGCAAAGGGGCAGTACTCCTCCTCCAGCTTCTCCAGCTCTTATCCTTGGCTGAGGTTCCTTATGGTACCAAAACTAATCTGATTTTCAGGGGGTTTGGGTGCTCTTCTTATACACATGTCTGCCTTTGAAGTAGGCCTACTTCAAAGGAAAGTCTCTGTAGTTTTCAAGATACTGCCTTGCCAATGCCAGGCCCCAGACACACACAAGGGGGTTGGAGACTGCATTGTGTGAGGGCAGGCACAGCCATTTCAGGTGTAAGTGACCACTCCTCCCCTCCCCTCAGCCCAGATGGCCCATCAGGATATGCATGCGATACCCCAGCTCCCTTTGTGTCACTGTCTAGAGGAGAGGTGCAAACAGCCCAACTGTCAAACTGACCCAGACAGGGAATCCACAAACATGCAGAGCCACAGAATGGGTTAAGCAAGAAAATGCCTACTTTCTAAATGTGGTATTTTCAAACACAAAACCTAAAAACTAACTTCACTAAAAGATGTCTTTTTAAATTGTGAGTTCAGAGACCCCATACTCCACGTGTGTATTGGCAGTCAGGTTACCCCCTGTCCAAGCAAGGACCCGCAATCTAGTCGGGGTTAAGGAGAATCACCCTCAGTTAACCTCGCTCACCCCCTTGGTAGCTTGGCACGAGCAGGCAGTCTTAACTTCAGAAGCAAGGTGTAAAGTATTTGTACACACTATAACTCAGTGAAAACACTACAAAATGACACAACACAGGCTTAGTAAAATAGGTAATATCCTTTAGAAAACAGTGAGAATGTTGTTAGAGTACAAAAGTACCTGGGTAGTGTTAAAATAAAGCAGCACAGGCGAGCATGTGTCGAAAAAGGCCAGCAATGTGTCTATTTCTCACTCGTAAGTGTGCGTTGTTCCTCTTCCAGTCGAGTCAGTGTGCCTCATTTCTACTCTCCGACAAGAGAGCGATGCGTCGATCTGGATGGGCACCTCTGGACCGGGCAGGCTTTGCTTTGATTTTACTTGACCAGCGTTGTTGCGTCTAAATCCAGTCGCATGGTGTCAAGAAACCGTGCTGTGTGGGGGCTTGCGTCATTAACAGCAGCCTCTGTGGGTGTTGTACGGCGTTTCTCCAGCCACATTGCATCGATCTCTAAGCCACGAGGCAGGTGGAGCGCTGATTTTAGCCGCAAGGCTGGCAGCGCGTTTGTTTCAACCGTGAAGCGTTGGAGCATCAAACGTTTCCCCGCACTGCAGTCTTTGCATGGATTTCTGTCCTTTTCCACCAGCTGAACCTTTCAAGGGCCCCCAGGGACATGTTAGGGCACTCATTGGCAGGCAGGACTCTTAGCAGAAAGCCCAAGTGCTGGCAGAGAGAAGTCGTTGCTGTCCCTGAGACTTCAACAACAGGAGGCAAGCTCAATTCAAGCCCTTGGAGATTCTTCACCAGTGGGAAGTCATACAAAAGTCAGTCTTTGTCCTCTTTCAGGCAGAAGCAGCTACTGCAGACCAACCCAGCAAAGCACAGTCACAGGCAAAGGGGTAGTACTCCTCCTCCAGCTTCTCCAGCTCTTATTCTTGGCAGAGGTTCCTCTTGGTACCAGAACTAATCTGATTTGCAGGGGTTTTGGGTGCTCTTCTTATACACATTTCTGCCTTTGAAGTAGGCCTACTTCAAAGGAAAGTCTCTGTAGTTTTCAAGATATTGCCTTGCCCAGGCCAGGCCCCAGACACACACAAGGGGATTGGAGGCTGCATTGTGTGAGGGCAGGCACAGCCCTTTCAGGTGTAAGTGACCACTCCTCCCCTCCCCTCAGTCCAGATGGCCCATCAGGATATGCAGGCGACACCCCAGCTCCCTTTGTGTCACTGTCTAGAGGAGAGGTGCAAACAGCCCAACTGTCAAACTGACCCAGACAGGGAATCTACAAACATGCAGAGCCACAGAATGGGTTAAGCAAGAAAATACCTACTTTCTAAATGTGGCATTTTCAAACATAAAATCTAAAAACTAACTTCACTAAAAGATGTATTTTTAAATTGTGAGTTCAGAGACCCCATACTCCACATGTGTATCGGAAGTCAGGTTACCCCCTGTCCAAGCAAGGACCCTCACTCTAGTCAGGGTTAAGGAGAATCACCCTCAGTTAACCTCGCTCACCCCCTTGGTAGCTTGGCATGAGCAGGCAGGCTTAACTTCAAAAGCAAGGTGTAAAGTATTTGTAAACACAGTAACTCAGTGAAAACACTACAAAATGACACAACACATGTTTAGTAAAATAGATAATATCCTTTAGAAAATAGTGAGAATGTTGTTAGAGTACAAAAGTACCTGGGTAGCGTTAAAATAAAGCTGCACGGGCGAGCATGCGAAACGGAAAGAGACGATGAACGCCAGTGTAATTCGAACTCCGAGTGATCCGGCAATTAAATTCGGGTGATTAAGACAGCAATAATTCAGATGCAGTCTTGCTTTTGTTACAATTTCGCTTTCCTAATCAAG
This sequence comes from Pleurodeles waltl, assembly GCF_031143425.1. Classification (NCBI taxonomy): domain Eukaryota; kingdom Metazoa; phylum Chordata; class Amphibia; order Caudata; family Salamandridae; genus Pleurodeles; species Pleurodeles waltl. Next base: position 355,452,745 of record NC_090438.1, read on the forward strand.
GCACTGTCGTTTTTGTCCTGAGGAGGCCGTACTTGATAAGGCCGAAACGCGTCGACTATATCATACTAAGGAGTGACTGTTGGAACTTTGAAAATTTCTTGGACTGAATAATTCGGGGAGTGGATTGAACTTTCATCTCAGTGAATAATTGTCTTCACTGAATAGGATATTTTCCTCCCACAGTGGTCACGACCTGGAATGACGACTGCTTGCCACTTGATGGTTTAGCAGCCTTTTTCTTTATTGTATCACGGTGCTTTTTTGTTAGGTTCACTTTTCATGTATATGTTAATGTGATGTACAGGCGATTTTTGGACTCTAGGATTTAATTTATTCATTTGTAATAAAGAAATGATTTTTCTATAAAAAATTAAGGTTTTTGCTTAGATATTTAATGCAGATCCATCCCTGCTGGTTATCTTGCTTCCTTGCTTTGTTTTTGTCCCCAATCCAGTTGGGTTAATGGGACTGCCCCTCCTTTGGTTCATATTCTGTTTGCATCGGGCTACCTAGGGCCTACCTTAGGGTGCCTTATATGTATAAAAAAGGAAGGTTTAGGCCTGGCAAGTGGGTACAGTTTCCAAGTCAAATTGGCAGTCTAAAACTGTACTCACAGACACTACAGTGGCAGGTCTGAGCCACGTTTACATGGCTACTAATGTGGGAGGCACAACCAGTGCTGCAGGCCCACTAGTAGCATTTGATTTACAGGACCTTGGCACCTCTAGTGCACTTTACTTGACTTACTGGTGAATCAAATATTCCAATTATGGCTAGCCAATGTACACATACAATTTATGCAAGTATCTCTCACACTTTAGTACCGGTCAGCAGTGGTAAAAGTGTCCAGAGCAAACAAAACAGCAAAAACAGAGTCCAGCACACAGACGCAACCTGGGAAGTAGAGGCAAAATGTTAGGGACGACAATGCCAATGATGCCAAGTATAACACAGGTTAAACCCCAGCACCCTCTGTGTCACTGTCTGGCGAGATGCACAAACAGCCCAGCTGTCAGTCTGATACAGACAAGGAATCCACAAACAGGCAGAGTCACAGAATGGTTTAAGGAAGAAAATCCCCACTTTCTAAAAGTGGCATTTTCAAACTAACAATCTAAAAACCACCTCCACTAAAATATGTATTTTTAAATTGTGAGTTCAGAGACCCCAAACTCCACATTTATATCTGCTCTCAAAGGAAAATTACACTTAAAAATATTAAAAGGCAGCCCCCATGTTAACCTCCAAAAGAGATAGGCCCTGTAACAGAGAAAACCCACATTTGGAAGTGTTTCACTTTTAAGACAAACACATCACTATATGTCCTACCTTTAACATACACTGCACCCTGGCCATGGGGATACCTAGGGCCTGCCTTAGGGGTGCCTTAGATGTACAAAAAAGGAAGGGTTAGGCTTAGCAAGTGGGTGCACTTGCCAAGTAGAGTTTTCAATTTAAAAACTTCACACACAGACACTGCATTTACAGGTCTGAGCCGTATTTGCAGGGCTACTCATGTGGGTGGCACAATCAGGGCTGCAGGCCCGCTAGTAGCATTTGATTTACAGGCCCTAGACACCTCTAGTGCACTTTACTAGGGACTTACTGGTAAATCAAATATGCCAGTTACCAATACAATTTCACATAGGGAGCACTTGCTCTTTAGCACTGCTCATCAGTGGTAAAGTGCCCAGAGTGACAAAAACAGCAGAAAAAGCACACAGCAACAACCTGGGAAGCAAAGGCAAAAAGTTAGGGGAGACAATGCCCAGGATGCCAGGTCTAACAATGATGAACCTGAACTGAATTTCAGCTAAATGTTTAGCATCTCTGTTCCAAGTTCCTTTATTGTGAATTACTGATACACTGGGGCATTGGGATCTTATTTTATTGCTAATATCCAAGCTTTCTTATATTCTCTGCATCTTTGTCAGACCTACATAGCTTTACAGGAGCATGTGTTGTTGATTTTCCCATCAATTTACATTATATTATTTATACACCACATGATAGATTTGCTTAGCTAAGTAAGCATTTTTTATTAGTGGTGAGCAGTGCCAGACTGGAAATCCAAAGCAGCCATGGCAAATTTTATCAGACGAGCCTCCATAGTACATAGCAAGCGAGCTTGACCACTACAACGGAGCTTTCAGGGTTCTTCCCTCCAAGACAATTTGGAACTAAATGGCAAAAATGGTGCAACACATTTTTCATTATGTATTCAATTGTATTAGTTTTTAAAGCATGACAAATTATGACCCTACAGAGCACCAGGATACAGCAATATTTATTGGGACTCTTCAATGATTCCCTCCCCATGACCTTCTAACAGTTCCTCTCATCTCTCCATAACCCCCCTCTGTTACACCTGACAGACTTATGGTGGTCTTCCCCCAATGTTTTGCCTGCCCCCCTCCATTTTACTAATCTTGTTTTTACTGGATTTAGGAGTCTGCACACTTTACCACTGCTGACCTGATCAGTGCTAAAGTGCTTGTGATCTCTCCCCTAAACATGGTAATATTGGCTCCTACCCAATTGGCATATTTATTTTATCTATAAGTCCCTAGTAAACTGCACTATATGTGACCAGAGCCTGTAAATGAAATGCTACTAGTGGTCCTCCAGCACCGATTGTGTCCCCCACATAAGCAGCCCCTTAACTCTGTATCAGGCCTGCCATTGCAATGCCTGTGTGTCCAGTTTTACTGCCGCCTCGACTTGGCATTTTAACTCTTTGCCAAGCCCTAAATGGCCCTTTTATTTCATATGTCACCCCTAAGGTAGGCCATATGTGGCCCATAGAGAAGGGTGCAATGTATCTAAAAGGCAGGACATGTACTGGTAAGTTATACATGTCCTGGTAGTGAAAAACTCCCAAAGTTGTTTTTTCACTATTGTGAAGCCTCATCGTCTCATAGGCCAGTACTGGGAAGTCCCTTCTGTACTGTTAAGTGGTAATTTCTGATCTGAAAGGAGTGGCATTTTCATGTTTGGTATAGTTAGAATGGTAGTGAGATATCCTGCTACTGGTAAAGTTGGATTTAACTTTAGTATTTTAGAAATGCCACTTTATGAAAGTAGGCATTTCTCTGCTCTTACTGCTGTCTGTGCCTTACAGCATACTTTCAGTCCACATCTGGTCTGTGCTAGATGACAGCTACCTTTGTGCATTCCATCCAGACAGCCTTAAACACAGAACACCCAGCTGCATCTGCATTCATCTGCATACTGATGGGTCTTCCGGGGCAGGAAGGATGAAGGGTATCTCTCTTACACTTCAAAAGCCCCGCTCACCGAGCATCTCAGGTCATCAACGCTAGTCCATCAGTCTCAAGCAAATTGAGTTCCTCCCGCAGAAATCTGGGCTAAGAGAACGCAGCCATGAGATCAGGACGCCTCAGGCTGCCAACAAAGGGTAAAGTCAAAACTTCAAGACCTCAAAGGGGGGCACAAAGGAAGGTAAATTGCTCTGCACAGAGCCCGCAAAGTAGTAGGCCGGATCAGCAGGCATCGCCCCTCACTCCTTTGCAGGTCTACCTCAAGAAAACACAAGTTTCCAACAAGTTTGCCTTTCTAAAAGATCCAGCCGCAGCCTTCTTCTCAAATCTTGACACCGACGTGGGCCTGTCAATCCCTTTGGTTCCACAACCAATGGCCACTGGGCAATTGAGGCTCGAGGTGTCAACAAATCCCATTCAACAATTAGGGGCTGATTTACCCGTCCAGGAAGCTTCAAAGCGTCTGGCCCCCGAAGTTCATAATGACCGCACAGCTCATGAACGACCAAACATCTCCAGGGTCACTAGCAGCCCAACAGTGCGTAGAAAACCTGCAGACGGGCAGTATTGTGACCACGGCTCAGGTTCATGTTCAAGAGAGGGAATCTTCTCAAAGTGACCAACAGCAGGGCACATCTATTAATCCTAGTAACACAGAGCTTCTACTCTCCACAGGTATCTCGATAGAGGTACACAACGACATTGTGCATGAGGGAATGCGCCAACAATCGACCCCATCCCGTGGTCAAATCTTATTACCCAGGGGAGCAATGAGAGATTGGACATGGGCTTTGAAGTAGCTACGGGAATAATGGAAGACCCTTGGTTGCAGTCACTCTCAATAACAAACAACAAAGATCTAGGTGAAGCATTGGACCTAAAAACCCTTGACCTAATGAATCCTAAAGATCAGTATTTAAACAAACCACTACTGGTGGGTAGCACTGAATACAGTTCCTCTATACCACAACAAGAAAGGCCGCCTAACTCAATTATGGAAATTTCAAGCAAACTACAACATGACGTCGAAGCAATGGCAAGAAGCAACCTGACTATTTCTCCCCTGGAGACTATCAATAGAGAAGGTAACATTTTTTCCAAAAGGTCCTCTCATGCAGGCTACCCGAGCAGCAAAATGGAAGATCTCACTCGATTATATGCCTCACTGTTAAATGCTCTACATACTTCAACGATGGCTCTTAACATGCAATCGGATGAGCTTGACTTACAAATGGACCTAATGAAGGTTATGGCAATACACATTGCCGACATCAATCGTAAGTTGGATCTGCTGGCCATTCGGCCATTGGAGCAAATATCTAGTCAACAGCAAGCCTTTTGCAACTGTGGCCCAGTAATTGATAAACTAAGCACGTTACCAACTATTTTAACAGAGATACTGCAGAAAGTTAAAACAAGCAATATCGATGAAGAAACTTTCAACAATACAAACCACGATTCAGGTGATATAGTCATACTTCAAAAGACACCAGGTTTGGCGGCAAGTAGTCCTACAAAAAAAGAGGCAAACACCCAGGGTATAAACTCAATTAGTAAGGATGAATCGCCACAACTGAAAGAAATAGTGCCCACTAATTCTGAGTGTACAAACGAGAGCCCAGCTCGAAAACTGAAACCCCTAACTAAGAGACAAAAAAAGTGAGACAGGAAGGCAAGGAAACAAACATGTGCCGTAGCTGCTAATGATAATCTTTACCCAATATTTTCGGTGTTCCAGAAACCACAAACCCAAGGCTCTAGGTCTTTAGGGAATCAGAAGGCCCCAAATTATGGGAAAGCCACAGGGGATGGGGCAGTCAATGGTTTAGGCCTGTCACCAACTGCTGCTTCACCAAAGTCAGCTGTACACAAAATGTCTCAGTCAACAGTACAATTTCAGTCTAACCCGTACTCCTTGGAGTTGAGGGTGAGGGAAGTTCTGCACCAGGCACCCCGACAGAAGTGTCCTACGGAAGAAACGCACATGAGTAGTGAAAAATCTTCAAACCAACCAGACGCTCTAATACCGAAAAAGGACAAACCATGGTCAATAACAACTGGAATACTAAGACCAAAGGACGTCCCACACGCAGCGGCATCAGCCGCCACTCTATTCGGTAGGAACAAGAAGCAACTAGTGCCCCAAGTATCACCTTTCCAAGCCACCACTTCGCACGCAGCTGCCACACAATTCGCAGCAACCCCCCCCGGGTACCACAGCAGGCATCATGTCGAGCCTCAAGTTACAACCATGGAAAGGATCTTGCACCCAAGCTGGTGCTATGCAAGTCATAGAAATTTCCCCAGATACAATGTCGGGCAATCGATCAAACCACAAACTACTCTCAAGAAAAAATACTGATGAGGCAAAAGCACAGTCCACAAGTCAGACTCATAAACTCTCCCTCTCAGCCAACGGCTCGCAATCCGGCATTAGTAACATCAGTAGTGAAGAGCACCAGACAACAAGCCCAAGTCACTGCCACCCCTCTAGGGTGGTTACAATCACAAACAATCAAGGGCTAATACAAACTAAAGTTACTTTTCATAATAGCCAAACTTCTGCAACCAATTTCTTAAACAAAATTTCTCCAATCAAACAAACACCCATATTAGATAGGGTACACATAGTAGTCAGTCGGAGGGGGGCCAGTTGAAAAGGCCATCGTCACAGAGAAATACTGATCACCCCCATCAATTACAATCCACTCATGCCACCGAGATCGATCGGGAATTAAGGCAGATGGATGGCTCACACTTTAAATTAGAGGAAAAATAATTGACCTTGCGCATTAAATGCAGTAAATACAGATCAAAGTTTGGCTGTCACCATAATGTCCTGGAACATCGCCGGTGCAAAAACTATCATAGTAGACAGGTTCACAGCAATGACTAGTTGCAATTATTCCATAATCCTACTACAAGAAACTTGGCTGGAGGACCCGATCGAATTAGGAGGCTACTCACTACACCACATTAGTGCCAAAAAATCAAAGAAATCAGGTAGGCCAACTGGTGGTCTAGCCACATACATTTCAATGGCACCTCTTGTTTCAACAGAGCAGTTGGCTTTCTCAAAGACTGACTTGCAGGCCATTAAAATCACCTTTAGTAATAATCAGCACGCCCCGCTAGTCATTTTTAATGGCTATGCCCATCCGCGGAAAAATCGGAAAGTACTGCTCTTTGATGAACTACTAAATAAGGTGGAAGAGATAAGATGCGCCAATCCAGCATTGGACATATTAGTGACAGGCGACTTTAATGCTAACTTAATGCACACTCCAGAACTGGATGAGCAACTGGCAGCTGAAAATGCAATATGGTCAGTGCCGCTGCAAATATTGCCAGCGCAGAAAAGACTGGAGACAAGGGGTAAATAACTGGTAGAGGCACTAGAGCACATGAGTATGAGGGTACTAAATGGCAGGATCAACGATGACGTCCCGCCAAACTTCACTCATCATAGCGCAAAGTCCGCAACAATAATAGACTATCCAGCCGTGTCACTTCCTTTGCTAGCTCATGTTAGCAAATTTAAAATTAAACCTACTCTCCAGAGTGACCACTCATATCAGCAGATAGAACTCGTTTGGAATGCTCCGTGCCTTCTTCCAGCTATAAAGGAACTAGGAACAATGACATCTATCAACTTAAACCGCTTAATCTGGTCGGAGTCTTCATTACCAAGGCTGTGTAAAAACATAAAATCTTTGCTTCAATTGGCAATATGCCAGGACCTATCAACAGTGGAAGCGTGGGCCAGCTTTCTTCGTTCAGTACCCTCTCTTGGCCTTGCCAGGCGTCAATTGCCACATAATAATCAGACAAGGTCTTCAAACCTACCAGTAAAAATGTTAGAACTAAGGAAGGAATTGAGGCACAACCTTAGACTAATAAAAGATAGATCTCCCACAGAAACCCAATGCGCCCAAATAAAAACCCTACGGAAAAATTACAAGAATCAGGTACGGCAAATGCAAACCAAAAAGGAGGACGACTTCTGGCTCAAATTACTTCATAATTCAAGGAAGGCCAATTCAAGGGCCTTTTGGACAACAGTGAATGGAATCGGCCGGCAGGTAAGAATAATAAACTTCACATCAGTCCCAGAAGGAAAATGGGTGGAATACCTTGCCAACATTTTCTTTAAACCACCCTCATCTGAAGTAAATCAGCTTCTGAAGGAGTCAATAAAACTCACTGATGTCAGTCAAAGCGGGACAGGGTTTAGCGCCAAGAACGTCGCCCTAGCCATCAGGAAGGGTTGCAGGGAAGGGGCCCCTGGTCCTAATGGTCTTTCGCAAGCTGTCTTTAAGGCTGATCCTGAATATTGGTCAACAACACTGTCAATCCTGTATACTGAAGTGGAGTGTAACACAATCATTACAGAAAGTTGGAGAGGATCCATCATTAACCCAATATACAAGGGGGGTTGTAGAGCAAACCCAGCCAGTTACAGATTGATAGCGTTAATTGACAGCAAGGCCAAATACTTCGCCACCTTAGTTCTGGCTGACCTGCTCAATTGGTCAAACTCAAATAACCTGGTTCCTTTGAATCAAACTGGTTTTAGGAAGGGATATGGTACAGTGATTAACATTCTTACACTAGGAGACATTGCCAACCGAGCAAAATGCTCAAAGAAAAAACTATATTTATGTTTCTTGGACTTCAAAAGTGCTTTTGACCTAGTGGATAGAGCACTTCTCTGGAGCAAATTGCGAAGGTGGGGCCTGCAAGAGCGAACTCTCAGATGCACAGAAATGCTATATGACAAAACTTGGGTGCAGGTCAAGGTAGCAGATGGCTCAAAAATTTCTAGGAGGATACCGACAAATATAGGACTAAAACAGGGCTGTGTTTTGGCCCCGCACCTCTTCAACCTTTTCACGGCAGATCTCTCCTCAAAGCTGGACCCAACCAACTCACACTCTCCAAGGATGGGAAGTCTGTCCCTATCACACCTTTCATACGCTGACGATATTGTTCTGCTAAGCCACACGAAAATAGGGCTGCAGCGGTTGGTCACTACTTTAAGTGAATACGCAAAGACAAACAAATTAGAAGAGAACACCTCAAAAACCAAAACCATGTCCATGGGATGTCCTCTGAATCTAGCTAACAATATAAAGTTGAATGGCATTACCCTTGAAACAACTCGCTGCTGTAAATACCTTGGCATCATTATAGACAATAAGCCCAATCTCGCGCCGCAGAAGCGCTACATTGCACAGAAGTGCAAAGCTTTAAAGGTCTATCGTATAAGCCGTTACTGTCTGTTATGACAGCCAAATTCCTCCCAGCCACTACATATGGAAGCGAAGCTTTATATGGGAAAGACGCCCTGCTACTGGACCAACAACAAATAAAAACCTATAAGTAGGTCTTTAAACTTCCTCGCTCTGCTTCTCCCGCACAGGTCAGGCTAGAATTTGGCCTAATACAACAGCAGTTGGGCAGGAAAGCGCATACAATAAAGTCCTGGTACAAAATAAGTAAAAATATGACTAGCCCCCCTAGTCATGGCTTTATGGTATTCAGTGAGCAACAATTCAAAATCAGTTTACAAAAGCTATCTGTATAAGTCTGCAAGAGACAGAAATGATGTACCTGTGGGACTCCAACATCTCATATCCACTGTTGGGTCGAGCGCTAAAAAGGGAAATAGGATTGCAGTCCTTTCTAGCTGATAAATCTAAATTTGCATAACACTCGCATGCCTGTCTTCTTAGGCACACTTATACCACCTTGGCGCCATCACAACATCTGATCTCAACTTTCGCACTACATATCAAGCGTAGTTTGCTGGCTCTTCGTCTAGGAGCTCTACCATCCAGAGCGGACCAACCGTCATGGAAGAATGGAGGAGAATCTTCCTGTAGGTTATGTAAAGGTCCCAAGGAAGTCATGGCCCATCTGATTTGTATTTGCCCGGCCTTAAAGGAAGCACAACGACAACTGTTAAAACCAGTTTTCGAGAGGAATGGGACTCGTTCCTGTCAGCCAGCAGTGAAGTCAATGTTTGACCCTCACGATCCGCAGTCAATCTGCAGATTCATCAAATTTTTGACTGTCCACACCACAAACGTAAACTTGCTATTTAGGACACACCTTAGCTGATAGTTGGCTCACTTTTAAGCGTTGATTTATTTTTCGCGTATCAAAGTTTTGACAATGTTATAGCACGTGGAAGGACATATTTTAAGATGACTCAGTTAAAAAGGTAAAAGAGAAGCCCATAGGCGCAACAGCAGGTCCATGGGCTGTACACATTGAGTTAGCATGTAACATCAACCGCACTACGGGCATTAAGTGTTTGAAAGTTAGTTTAATGGTCACTCTGTCCCTCGACTGCTTTAGAATTGCAAGATATCAAAAAATCTGGCACATCGCACTTTAGTTGTACATTTATTTCAAAGATGTTATAGAATTTTCTCCTTTTGTTTGTCCTTCTTTTTACAGAATTTTATATATTGTATACAATGCCTTGATTGTTATGGTTTTTATTAACTAAGCAATAAAGATTACTACTACTATCAAAAGCTAATGGCCTGACCCCACACAAAGGACTGATTACCCACAATAGATCTCCTGGCAGACAGGAATGGGCTGAAAGGGGAACTAGTGCACTTCAAAACCACTGTTTGAAGTCCCCTCCACTTCGAAGGCACATTTGGGTATAAGTACTGGAGCTCTGATCCCCTCAAATCAGACAGTTCTGAACCTACAACTTGAATCTGTCGGAAGGACTGTGGTGCTGCCCAAGGGACTCAACTGGACTGCTTTTCTAGATGGTCTGTTTTTCTGCTAGTTGCCCTCATGCCTGCTGCTCCCTGACTTTGCTGGAAGGACTCTGCCTTCCCACCACAAGTGATCTCCAAGGGTTTCTTAGCTTGCCTCTTGTTCCTAAGTCTCAGGGCCAACAAAGACTTGACCAATCTGCACCTAACTCAACAAACTGTGAGTCTGCCCTGCCTTGGAATTGGGCCTAAATTGCTTTAACTTCTCTGGTGTTCATCAGAACTGCCATAAAACAACACCAAGCAATGCAAAGCCTTGCAAAGCCTTGCCACACAGCTTCCAGCCTCACTAGACTAAAAAACGGGTGAAGCAAAGCCCAGCAAAGCCTTGCTGTGCAGCTGCCAGCCCATCGGACTGGATGCACAGTGATGTCAAACCTTGCAAAGCCCCACTGAACAGCTCCCAGCGATCAGAGCAAAGCGACGCCAAGGCCTGAAGAGCCACGCCACACTTCTTCTCTGAACCAGTGCTGGACAACGCAAAGCCTCGCATGGCAATGCCGTGCAGACCGTGCACCAGGATTTAAGGTACTGTGTTCAGCAGACCCAAGTGGGCCCTGTACCCAGCCAGCACTCCATCCTGGTCGGCCTGGACGTGTGACTTTGTCCCGGTCCACCGCGACCAGACAACCACAGTTGGCACTTTGAGCTTCAATATGCTATTTTCTACTAAATCTTTAAAATTGTATTTCTCAAGATCTAAGCATTGGATTTTTGTCATCCTGATCTTGTTTTATTTATAAAATCACAGTCTATTCTTCTAACCTAGTATGGAGTCTTGTTGTGGTGTTTTCATTCTGTTACTGTATGAGTTATTGCACAAATAATTTACACATTGCCTTCTAAATTAAGCCTGCCGGCTCAGGGTGCATACCTCTGCCAACTAGAGGCCCCATTTATAACACTCTCTCACATGTATTTCATTTCTTTTATATCACCTCTCTTACCAGCATTGGATGTTGGAGCACTACACATACAGAGACAATGAATCATATGTGTGTAAATCAGTGTATAGAAAATGTTTATAAGACAAAGGGAACAAGGTATAACATTCACATGTCATCCATACTGGTAGGCATTTTCTAAGAGTGCTTGGTCTGGAGAAGCATCAACTGAGGATTCAGAACGTAACGCAGTGGTTAGGGTTGACTTTACTAATAATTTATTTCTATGCAAACAAACCCTTTTTAGCAAAATTAGGATGATCGGAGACTGGGAACAAACGCAAGTTTGTATTCTGTATCATTAAGTTTGCCTGCAGCTCTTTGATGGCAGTTCCTAGCTCACTGTGCTACATTATGATTGTAACTTAAGAACTGCACTGTAAAAAAGTGATCTCTGTGACAAAAGCAGTAACTCACTGAGATATGCACATTAAACACTTTTCTGTAATCTGCATACTACATGTCCTTTGCAGCAGGCATATTAGCCCTCTGCGCTGCCTTAGATGAGTCCAAACTGCCACTAGGCAAAACCCTGATCCCTCTCCATCAACAGTGCTGATATTATTGCCTGAAAACAGTTGGATATACAAGAAACTCCCTAGTGCTTTCAAAGCACTGTGTCAATCCTGAATCCTCAGTAAATACCGAATTTTCAGCACTGGAGACTATTCTTTAAAACTGTATTGAGATAAATATAATGATTTAGTTCAACTAATTTGACATCTTGCTTTGAAATACATCATTTGCCATGAATTTCCCAAGCATTAGTATCACCTGTGTTAAACTCTAGTTTCAAGCAATCCTCGATGACTAATGTGCTTTAAAATGCTCAATTACCCTATAATTTTAATCAAATACTCATTGGGGTGGAAAAATAGTAATATTTTAAAATGAAATGTACTGCGTTTTTTAATATCATACAATAATGTATCACTAGTTCAACCTATTTCCAGGAAGGAATCCCTCCCTCTTCTCTGACAAGAATGCTTTTAAACTGTTGTCCTGTGTAGGAAAGTACCATCTTGCCTGGCATGTTACCCCCATTTTTACTTGTGTGTCAGATTTTTTTTTCCTGTCTCACTGGGGTCCTGCTAGCCAGGACCCCAGTGCTCATAGCTGTGGCCTGAATGTGTTCCCTGTGTGGTGCCTAACTGTGCCACTGAGGCTCTGCTAACCAGAACCTCAGTGCTTATGCTCTCTCTGTCTTTTAAATTGTCACTGCAGGCTAGTGACCATTTTTACCAATTCTGATTGGCACACTGGAACACCCTTAAAATTCCCTAGTATATGGTACCTAGGTACCCAGGATATTGGGGTTCCAGGACATCCCTATGGGCTGCAGCATTTCTTTTTCCACCCATAGGGAGCTCAGACAATTCTTACACATGACTGCCACTGCAGCCTGGGTGAAATAACGTCCATGTTATTTCACAGCCATTTTACACTGCACATAAGTAACTTAAAGTCACCTATATGTCTAACCCTCACCTAGTGAAGGTTAGGTGCAAAGTTACTAAGTGTGAGGGCACCCTGGCACTAGCCAAGGTGCCCCACATAGTTCAGGGCAATTTCCCCGGACTTTGTGAGTGCGGGGACACCATGTCACAATGGTAACCCCGAATATGGCCATGTAACATGCAACATGTCTAAGATCATGGCATTGTCCCCCCATGCCAAATCTAGTATTGGGGTGCCAATCCCATGCATCCCTGGGGCTTCAGCATGGACCCCGGGTACTGCCAAACCAGCTCTCTGGGGTTTTCACTGCAGCTACCGCTGCTGCCAACCCACAGACAGGCTTCTGCCCTCCTGGGATCTTTGCAGCCCAGTCCCAGGAAGGCAGAACAAAGGATTTCCTATGAAAGAGGGTGTTACACCCCCTTTGGAAATAGGTGTGAAGGGCCTGAGAGGAATAGCCTCTCCTGGCCTCTGGGAATGCTTTGAAGGGCACAGATGGTGCCTTCCTTGCATAAACCAGTATACACCGGTTCAGGGATCCCCCAGCCCCTGCTCTGGCACGAAACTGGACAAAGGAAAGGGGAGTGACCACTCCCCTGTCCATCACCACCCCAGGGGCGGTGCCCAGAGCTCCTCCAGTGTGTCCCAGTCCTCCACCATCTTGAATGCAGAGGTGTGAGGGCATAATGGAGGCCTCTGAGTGTCCAGTGCCAGCAGGTGATGTCAGAGACCCCTCCTGATAGGTACTTACCTGACTAGGTGGCTAATCCTCCTCTGAGGGCTATTTAGGGTATCTCCTGTGGGCTAATGTCTGTGTCAGATAATGAATGCAAGAGCTCACCAGAGTTCCTCTGCATCTCCCTCTTCGACTTCTGCCAATGATCGACCGCTGACTGCTCCAGGACGCCTGCAAAACTGCAACAAAGTAGCAAGAAGACTACCAGTAACATTGTAGCGCCTAATCCTGCTGGCTTTCTTGAATGTTTCCTGGTGGTGCATGTTCTGGGGGCTGTCTACCTTCACCCTGCATTGGAAGCCAAGAAGAAATCACCCGTGGGTCGATGGAATCTTCCCCCTGCTAATGCAGGCACCAAACTTATGCTTCACCGGTCCTCTGTGATCCCTCTCAGCGTGACGAGCATGGTTGCTGGAACACAGGAGCTAGATCCAAGTGACCCGACAGTCCAGTGGTCCACCTGTCCAAATTTGGTGGAGGTAAGTCCTTGTCTCCCCACGCCAGACAGTAATCTTGTGCACTGCATGAATTGCAGCTGCTAGGGCTTCTGTGCACTTTTGCAAGGAATCCTTCGTGCACAGCACATCCCAGGTCCCCAGCACTCCGTCCTGCATTGCTCAACTCGCTGAGTTGAACACCGGCTTTGTGGGACCCTACTTTGTAGTGTTGAGATGACTACCATGCTCCGTTTTCTTCAACCTGTGTTCAAGTACTTCTGTGGGTGCTGCCTGCTTCTGCATGAGCTCTCTCTGTTGCTGAGCACCCCCTCTGTCTCCTCCTACAAGGGGCGACCTCCAGGTCCTTCCTGGGCCCAGGCAGCACCCATTTTTTTTAACTGCAACCTTTGAAGCTAGCAAGGCTTGTTTGCAGTCTTTCTGCGTGGAAACAACTCTTCACCCTCCAGCACGCTGTGGGACATCTTCTGTGCAAAGGAGAAGTTCCTGGCATCTTCCGTTGTTGCAGAATCTTCAGCTTCTTCCACCCAGAGGCAGCCATTTTGCACCTTCATCTGGGGTTTAGTGGGCTCCTGCCCCCCCCGGACACGTTCTTGACTCTTGGACTTGGTCGCCTTCCTTTACAGGTCCTCAGGTCCAGGAATCCATCTTCAGTGCTTTGCAGTCAGTTGTGGTCTTTGCAGAATCTCCTATCACAACTTCAGTTTGTTTCTGGGGAAGTAGGGTAACATTACTCCTACATTTCAGGGTCTTGGGGTGGGGTATCTTGGACACCCTTAGTGTTTTCTTACACTTCCAGCGACCCTCTACACACTACACTAGGCCTGGGGTCCCTAAGTGGTTCACATTCCACTTTCTTAGTATATGGTTTGTGTTGCCCCTGGGCCTATTGCATCCCATTGTATTCTACAGTGTTTGCACTACTTTTCTAACTGTTTACTTACCTGATTTTGGTTTTTGTGTATATTTTGTGTATTTTACTTACCTCCTAAGGGAGTATATCCTCTGAGATATTTCTGACACATTGTCACTAAAATAAAGTACCTTTATTTTTAGTAATTCTGAGTATTGTGATTCTTATGATATAGTGGTATATGATAAAAGTGGTGTAGTAGGAGCTTTGCATGTCTCCTAGTTCAGCCTAAGCTGCTCTGCCATAGCTACCTCTATCAGCCTAAGTTGCTAGAACACTACTAATCTACTAATAAGGGATAACTGGACCTGGCACAAGGTGTAAGTACCATCAGGTACCCACTATAAGCCAGGCCAGCCTCCTACATCCTCTCTGTAACCATACCCATATAATCTCATTTATGGGTCTGTCATTTGGGATTTTAAAACTTACTTCATGAAAGACTTTTGGAAGGTGCCTAGTTTAGGATGCCTTTTAAATCCAATGTTCACTTTCTGGCAATGAGCCATTATTCGCCTTACAAATGCCTCCCAGACACGAGCAATCATGTGCTTGACACAGTACTACTGTTGCTATCAGGCTTATTCCATTAGGCCATGCGTTTTATGGGGGCTGCCTAATAATATGAGATACTAAAAGTGGCTAAACCAATTTGCTACTGTTGAATCTCCTCTTTATTGATTGGCCTCTCCAGCCCCACTTCTATATACAATGAGTGATATGTGCTTGCAAGTCTTCATTTAGCTTTCTTAACTAAGTGACATTCGACGGATTAAATAAAGGACTTTGAACAATAAATGTTTCTGGATAAAGTTTATCATGTATAGTTATGGTGAAATTATGTATGCAATTTGATCTGGTCCCTCATAAAGTAGCCAAAGAGTTTATGTTGCTGGCCTATTATCGTGGGTGAAATGTGGTTGTGATATATACCCCAGGCACTCTATTAGCGAATAACTTTTTACAATGAATGATTAAACGTTTTTTCAGGGAGTGAGATATTGGGCTACTTTGTCTTAATTACTTAAATTGAAAGTCTTATACTGATTACTAATCTTCCAATTATCTCATTATAACCGATGGAGAGGTTTTAGGGCTATGTAACTTGACAATTGATCGCTCACAAAGATGGCAATCCACTTTACTTAGGTGCCTTTCAGACCTACATATGCAGATTATCTGAGCCAAGGTTCAAGTGTAATGCGAAAGGTAGACGCAATATTAGCAGTCCTGATTGGTCCTTCAGAACAAAAGACCATTATTCAAAAGTAGAAGTTTAATGTACCCTGATTTTTGTTTCATGATATTTAATTACTCTCATTTGCCAGGTCCAAAGGTAAAATTCGAAACTCATTTGAATCATCATTTAATTGACAAATTCCTGTTAGAACAATGGATTTTTCATTGGCTTAAGAGAGAAACACAGTAGTCTCGTATATTTTTTGAATATGGGGATTTGCATTTACTTCTATGACGTTCATTTACAACACACAACTTTTGTTTTTGTATGATCCATCCATTTTTATTTTTGGAGTAGTGGGTCCTGTTGATTGGACTTTAGACCTATATGCTATGCCCCAAGAGTGACAAGGATTTTCTCAAGAAGTGTACTTTTTCATATCTGTTAAGGTAAACTGTAATTGTATACAAAGGTTTTGGTAGTGGGCCTATATATGGCAGAATGTATATCAAGATGTATAGCACTGAATTTGACAATCACTATACAACACATTGCTTCTTGGCTGGGAGTGAGTAAGGGGGTATACTCCATCCACTTACTTACCTGGAATATAGGAGGGCTAAACAATCCTCACAAAACCAGAAAAATGGTTGCCTTTTTGGATCAGAATAAGATTGCCATAGTTTTTCTCTAGGAGGCAAATTTTGTTGCCTTTGCAGCCACTCACTATGCCCCCATGTGGAGAGGTTACAGAGCGCAAGCCTCATTTTTATCACACGTGATACATACTGCAATTTTTGTAAAACATGGAACCCATTTTGGCTTCCTCAAGGAGATAAACCCTCAAGAATGATATAATATAACTCAAGCACTGATATCAGGTACAAATATGACGTTGGTCAATGTTTATGCCTCCAATACTGACGGCCATAGGTTCCTTCAACAGGTATGTGTTAAATAAGCAGGCCTGTTAGGGTTTTTTTTCAACTTAATCCACAACAGAAGATTGAATTGCTCTCATCCTGCAAGCTGCACCTATCACTTGGTGGTACAGGCAGTGACTGATCTCATGAACAACACATGCATGGTTGAGGTGGAGACAAAGACACTCCTCCCTGAAGGAAGGCATGCAAGTATCTGTTGCACATAGTTCCGGGCACAACTTGACTACTGGGTGGGGATACGAGATATATATGCTTGTACCAGAATCATAGATCACCTCTCACATACCTCCTCCCTCTCAGACCACTCACCTGTCAGATTGAATATTAAGCTACCACCCTCAAGATACCATGCATTTAAATGGAGGATGTCCTCTTGCACTCTTTGACATGATGTTTAAGGAGGAGGTAATGACTGAAATCATAAACTGCGTTAAACTCAGCAAATGCTGGGTTGACACAATGGGCACTCTATGTTAGTCATTTGCTGACTACATTAGGGGAATCTGCAAATACCCTGGGCTACTGAGTAGCTACTGTGTAGCCCAGCTATAGCCCACAATAGCCCAGAGCAGTAACAGACTGCTCTACTTCCCCACTCCTCGCAGGGTGGAGACCTCCCGCTGGTCGGCAGCCCCCCAAATCCCAATTATAAACAATGTAGTGGAATTTACTGAAACAGCTCAAACACCTACAAAAACATGTCAGGGTAAGAGTGTAGGAGGGAGAACTTGGCGAATCCTGACTACAGTTGTGAGACACCCCTGGTCATACCAATAAATAATACAGCTTGAAAATGACAATTGCAATACCTTATTTGAAGTGGAACACTTTCTAGCTGGATATGCAGCATCCTTCGGTAGATCATACTATCCCTGTGAGTCTTCGACAATCCATGATTACCATCTTTACTTCAAAAATATTGCTTTGGCCTGGCTAGATACGGCTAAACAGCAATATCTAGCTGCACCCTACTGGGTACAACTGGATTCTCAGCAGGTCAAGCACCCATAATTCACAAATCCCACTTACTCTGATACACCAATCAATTCCGGAGACGAGGCCTTTTTAGAAATGACTAAGGCCTTTGATTCCCTTGAATGGGAATTTATTTTTAAAGTGTTCGATTAAGGATCCCTGTCAGCATACAAGATAGATTCATAGCCCGCAACCAGAAGAAGGTTACATTATCTCCTCTCAGATTCCGTGGCTATTGGTAGAGGCACTTATCAGGACTGCCCATTGTCACCGCTGCTGTGTGCATTGGCATCTGGGCCCCTAGCATGTGCTGTAAGACAACTTCATGAAAACAGAGGCTTAGATTATACCTCTGCGAATTTTATTATAGCTCTACATGCAGGCTACATTCCTCTCAAATTCTCAGCCCAATCATTAGATAAATCACATTGTTCAAATCACTATCAGGAAATTCAATTAACTGGAACAAGTCAACAACATTTCCATTAGCCCCGGGCACCCACACATGTACATTGGATTTTTCGTTCCTCTGCTGTTTTAATTTCTTTACATAGCTTTGCTTATGGGTTAACTCCACACAGATCGAATGGGATTGACTTCAGAAAACAATGCCCTGCACAGTATAATGTACTCCGGAACAGTCTCTCACTCAATATTACATGATACAGCTTTCATTCCTTGCTCGGCTAACACATATAGGGATAACCAACTTAGGTGAAATCTTTCCGGAAGGTCACTTCATGGAACAGTCATGTATAAATGATAGGGAAGATTGTTCCGTTCTAGACACATTCATATATTTACAATTGCGTGCATTGTCTAGAACAAGTTATTCATCCTTCCCTGGAACCTAAACCTTGTAAGGCACTGTCATTGATCATCATCCTTCTGTCAAATAAACATCTGCTCACTAGGCTGTATTATGCCAATTCTTGTTTTGGTTGCTTTGCTGTTAGCAAAAAGAAGTGTAGAATGTACCCGGGGAAAACCTGACCCTTCACGATAAAAACTTGGTCATCTGATTTAGTACTTTCTAATGAGTAACTGGAAACCTATTATTTCACAATCCCTCTCACTCGTAGAACCACAATGTTTTGAGCCCCTTTACAGTAATATTCAGCTGGCTTAGATGGAGTCACATAATTTGAGAACACACTAATGGCTGGCACATACTATGGCAATGTACAATAAGTCGAATATGCTTGACTGTTCTCCATTTGCCATGCTTGCACTCTGCACATGATCGCCTGGGCATATAATTCGTTTTTTTCCTTTTGCCTACATTGTGGACAGAAATTCTAATCACTCTGGCCTCTGTATGTACAAATGATGTTACTGGTTGATCTCTTCTTGGACCATACTAAGAAAACATGGGCCAGATAATACATATTTATAAACATACGAGCTGGAGCATTTCCTCTGATTGCACCATGGCACACCTTTGGAAAGGTGTGCCGGGCACAAACAGTGACAGTGCACCATATTACAAGGAATGTGCTGCCCCCACGGCAGCCACAAACTAGTGCTTCCCTCGGAGGAGGGCATTCAAGTGAAACACGAAGCAACTGCTCCACTCCGTGTTTCGCAGTGCAGGCAGCATGAAGAGTGGAGAGAGATCCCCTTGCAAGTGGGTGCAGTGAGTGACTGCACTTGCCTGCAGAGGGATTTGGGGAGGGTCCATGTGACCCTCTTTCTCCCCTTCAGAGGGCACAATAAAAATGCTTTTTGTGGAGCACTTGAAGTGTGCTGTCTGATGGCTTCTTTGCACCCACATACCTAATACGGCACAGAGACATGCCCCCATGTAAATGAGGGAACACCCTCTCATGATAGCAATGCTGCTACATGTGCAACAGTGCTGTCAAGCATTTGTGGCTCCTTCTTGTAATATCATTGTGCACCAGGAGCACACAAAGCAGGTGCACATGCCTCTTGCGCTCCTGGCGCACAATGTATTACACAGCCCCAATATACTCTTATATGGTTGTTAATGTTAAGTTGGGAAAAGCAATAAATAAATAAATAAAGACATTTTGGCAGTGGTACATAGTTCAAACATAGAATGAAAGAGAAGAAAATGATTTTGCACACCATTTGAAGTTATAAAATTTGCTTACAATGCAATGAAGCATACTTGTGTAGAAATCTGCAAAAGCCTACTTTTAAAAAGTGTGGCATTGACAAAAACACTAAGGGCCTGAATCGTAAACTTACACAAAGGTGCATGTTTACCTTTGTGAATCAGGCCCAAATTACTAATTTATAGTAAATGAAATGCTATAAAATTTCAGGTTAGACAGTTATATATAATTAAGTATTATAACTGTATGTGGGATGTAAGATACAGGCATGATTAAGAATAGAGGATATATCATATCACCAAGAGTCATAGGTCTTTCTTGTCTGAAGGAGATAGGGTGTATGCAGACATCTTGTTTTCTCTGCAACACTTCCTCAGTTTTCATTTGGTGACCGCCATGTTATGCCCCAATCACACTGGCAACAATTGGGCTGTTAACCCTGTGAAGCCACATTCATTCAACAATGATGTAAGCATATCAGCTATGTTGAAGTAAAAAGGGTACCTGCTTATCTTTCTTTTGTTTAAATGTGTTTCTTCTTTGGTAGTCTTTATATTTCATCTTTGCAGAAGACTGACTTTCTGTATGAGTTTGTCCATGTGTGGGGCATTCGTTTAAACTTATTTAACTTTGTAAATTCTTATTATGTAACTAAACGTATAAAACTGCTCTTTTGTAAACTGCTTCTATGTGATAGTAACTGCTCCCATGTAAAGAACACATATACACTTTTGGATCTTGTTCAAACTCTATGAAATCACAAATAAATATAAATAAATATGGGTTTGGAGGAGTTAGTAGCAATAGACTCTAAAAGGACAGACGGGTACTGTAGAAATGCCACCTTTCTGTGTGACTCCCTATGTTTTGCCTTTTTTGGACTGAGTTTGCTAACATTTTGTCTCTGGGGACCTCTGAAACTCCATTAAGTCCCATAGGGCATGTCCTGTGTGACAACTGGCTTTTAAAACGTCTGTGTAAGGGTGCATCAGGTTGAAGCAGTAAGCACACTAGTGGCATAAAAGTTAAATGCTCCATGTTGGGACCGCAGTATACAATTACACAACCCTTGTGTGACTGGAAAACATGTCTTCAGGCTCACCTTTGTGGCCAGTGTGGCTACATTTTAACACTTCTAGAAACACATCAGGGGAATATGCCTAGATATGTAGAAAAATTAGCAATTATACATAGGGAAATATACATGTGTGTCTTGAAGACCACAGGGCTGTATACTTAATATAGAAAAGTATGATCTTGCAAAATAGATACAAAACAGTGTTTTTACTGTGTAGGGCAAGTGGATTTTTATGGAGTGGTCCAGTAGTGATTAAACATGACTTTTTCACAGTTCTTTTTCACAGTTCGGGAAGAGCCTAAAATCTTCACTCAGAGTTCTTTTTAATACTCATCAAACATATAGTTCAATGGTGAAGACAGATTTTCAATAATAGATTTTAGAAAGGATAATTTATAAAAATATAGTTTGTGGTTCCTGAAGCTTCAGCAGTAATTAATTCAGTTCTACAGTGTACGGAAGTGCTTCTTTCTGCCTGGTCATCCCCACGTTTTTGGACTAATGCTGCTGGCTTTTTGACTCTGTAAATGCACATGCAAAACAGGCCACAAAGCCCATGATCTGACCCTTTAAAACATACATATCTAGTTGGCTCACCCACAGTTGGCATAAGTTAACTTGCTTGTCAGTCCCTGGTATATTGTTCCAGTGGTACATAGGGTCTCTAACTTTGTGACTCTCCCACCACAAGTGTAACAAGGTAAAACATGGCACGCAGACTGTCATTGCAGGCTGGCTCTCCTTTGGCAATTAAAGTAATGACAAAGGCCAAACTTTCCTTTTTAATATACACAAGTCACCCCTAAGTTAGGCCTAGAGAGCCTTAAGCCAGTTTGCTGTGTGAGAGGATAGCGCTGGAGAAGTTGGTAAGGTGATTTGGCTTAAGTTAGACCTATCACTCTTTCTAATAATGTTGTTTCCACTGCTATCTTTCTATCTTTCTATACATACCCTTGTGACCTCTCAGCATTGAACTGAGGGGATGATGTCATGGTAGTCACTACAAGTGTCTGCATTTTTCCCTAAGGTATGCGTTTCCAAAATGTAGCTTGAATCATTATATCTTTTCCTGCTGGCAGTTGTTTTTTACTTTGCGGAAACTTCCACTACTCATTTTCGTGATATCTGCCATCAGGAGAGTTATTACCAACATTTAATTTTGATATTATATAGACTTCATTGTTTGGTGTATATCAGTCCTTTTCCGGGCCTGTTGGAGTTACTATTAAAAGGTTATTCGCGATATTCCACTCATAAATACTGCTGCGCTCAGTTTAACACTGCGCTGTGAACCACCTGCCAGGCTACTTACATCTACGCAAAGTGGCATTTAAGTGGTGTTGAGCTCTATATTAATATCAGCTCATTTTTCAACCACCTTTGTTAGCTTTTATAGCAGAGAAGGCATGAATTCATTTTTCAGGCGCTATTACAATACTTCATAGGAACAATATATAGTATTCACTGGCGAAAATACGGCAGGTTTGTGTAGAACGTAATGATCAGCTTTAGAACACCGATAGAAGATGAAACCAAACCAACAATTTGACTATGAACCTGCTGCTGTAGGGTGCCTCAGAAGATATAAATATTAGCTAACATATCTCTTTACATCATTTGTTTGCTGATACATGACAATAACTAACTGACGCTCTAGAATAAATTACTACTGAGAGGGTCATCAAGAATGTATAAAAAATTAACACATTTCCTACCTAAGCTCTCTAAATCAAATAGAAGTCGCGAGCATTTAAAGCAAGCACCGTTGAAAGTAATGGAACAGAGAAGTAAGCATCATTAGGGATAACAAATCTAACCGTATTACTGATTTTTTAACATGCACGGAAAACCAGTGCTGTCTAAAACTCGGCCTCTAACTCTGGCAAAGTCACAAATGCTTTCAGTATCACTCCGCCTACCGACATATCCACTGTGAACCATGTGGTAACTGAGCAAATTCCAGAGACCCCTGAATTACCAGTTTTGAGAGTAGGTGTCTCTGGCTACGATGGAAAAACAGCTATGAAAAGACAACCATCAATTGATGTAGAGACTGTAGTTAAAACAGCAAATTTTATCCCAATAAATAGCTACACACTGGATTCTGGTGGTACCACTCCTTTGGAAAGCTCCTCGTTTATAAGTAAATATACCCTCCCGGAAGTTCTGAGCATCCCTAAGATCTAGCCTCATATTACTAAAATAGGGAAGGATCGACTTCTTCAGTCTGTCAAAAGAGAAAGTGAAGAAGCTAAGGCCATAAATAGTGTCCAGTCAGGTATGACAGATTATTTCATTGTTTCTAACAAGAAAGAAAGACAAATCAGATCAATTGCGTCCTTCAGTATATCAACAAGACCCCAGAAACTATGCAAGTGCTTCAAAGACTACAGAGCTCGATACTGTTTCTTCTAGAAAAATCTACACCTGGAACTGAGCATATTTCTACATTATTGAGGGAGTGCTAACTCAATCTACACTGAAAACTAATCATATAATTCAATCTGATTCTTTAAACTCAACAACAATATTAAAAGTCTAACGTAGACACTAAAAGCCTGATTTAGATGTGGCAATAAAGTTCCTGCTGTTGACTTTTCAACGGGAAATGTGTCCGCCGCTGTGATGGTCTGCCCTCCGTATTTAGATGTCAGCTGCAGCTACTACCAGTCCTCCTGTTGTTCCTAGGCCTGGTCCAAGATGGAGAGCAACCCCACCATCGCCGGAACAGAATGTAAGTTATGGGCATTCCTGTAGCTTCACAGTACTACTGGACTCGTGCATGGCTCATTAAGTTGTGAAAACATCACCATAATGTTGTGCAATGCTGAACTGTATAATGCTGAAGTCTGAAAATTTATCAGAACAGTCCTTGAGATATAAGCAGCACCCACCTATCTGGGATGGACTGCCTTCATGGCAATGGACACCTACACAAAAAGTGTATCAATCAAAAATAGAAATGTGTCCGTAAAGGTGTGTGCAATAATGTCACAAAAATCTGAAGTATCAACTTAAATAGTATCCCCAATTGTAACCAAACAATCCCTTGATAATGTAGCAACTACACTACAACATGCTGCAGGCGGTCGCACACAGAATGTAATACAATTTTAACTGGTCAACTGCAAACATGTCTGAGATGTATGCAGGTTACATTTACCTTTGGTGTATGCAACATATCACAAGAATTGGATATCACTAAACTGCAAAGTGCCACGTCATCTGTGTAATGCATATGTGTATTTTAGTGGCACATTATGTCAAAGCAAACACACATGCATTCTTCACTCACATAAAGAGAAACACATTGTGGTGTGAGTGTCCAGTAACAACATGAAGGCTTGCACCAAAATTACTATGTCCATCACTAATGTACAAAATGAATGCATGCTTTTAAAAAAAATCAACTAAAATATACAACTTGTGTTTGTCACTGTCACAAATGGGAGTAAGTGCATGGCACACAATTTAGCAGAAATAACATCATCAGCAAAAAATTAGTAACAATCAGAAAATAAGTCCAGGACAAAGATATTCTCAAAATAAAAAGTATTTATATAATGTTGAGATAAGTCTCAGTGTGAAATAAGACTAGTCATCTGGACTGAGTGAAAATCATACATACAACGGCGTTAGCTTATGTGGACCATAATGGCTGTTTGGCTCCTAATGTGCCTCCTATTTACACTGCCAAAATAAACCTCCTCTGGAAGTGGGAATCTCTGGTCCAGAGAGCTGGCACCTCAATGATAATGGGGAGGAGACTTGTGGTTGGGAGGGGAGGCTTTGGGTTTTTAAGAGGAGGGTTTGGGTTTGGGGGGGTGGGTTTGGTAGGAGTGGTTTGGGATTTGGAAAGGGTGGATTTATGTTTGATAGGGGTGGGATGTGGAAGGGGTCAGGGCCAGGGAAAAAAGTAGGCTCTCCTTAGGAAAACGGGTAGAGTGTTCATGAGGGAGTTGGGTTTGGGAAGTAGAAGCAGTGGCTGTGTCTGTTGTGCATGTGTGTGTTGAAGATGTGGGTGTGTGTGGATGTGTGTGTAGTGGATGTGGTATGTGCTGGTGTAGTGTCTATGGGTGTACTGGTGCTTGCATGTGTGGGGGTGGGTCTGTTGACTGGGCTTGTTCCTGTGGTGTCTGTGGGTATTGCTGTAGTGGTGGGTGTTGTGTCTGTGGGTGTGGTGGGGGTGTGTGGTTGTGTCATGGTAGGTGCACTGACTGGGGTATACTTGTGGTGTGTGGGTGTTGCTGTAGTGGTGGGCGTTATGTCTGTGGGTGAACAGGCGGTGGTTGTGTGTGACTGTGTCATAGTGGGTGTACTGACTAGAGGTGTGTTTGTGGTGTGTGCAGTTTGTTGCTGTTGTGTGGGGTGTTGCGTCTATGGTGTGTTGGTGGTAGGAGTGTATAGTTGGGTAGTGGTGGATGCACTGACTGGGTGTGTGACTGTGGTGGTGGTATATGTGGTGTCTGCATGTGTGTGTCTGTAATTGTGTGTTTTGCTGTGTTGGTGTTGGGATGTGCTGCTTGTGGTTGTTATTGTTGGTGCTTGTATATGCTGGTGTGTGCTTTGGACAGTGTGGGATTCTGGGATATGAGATGGGGAAGGGGTGTGAGTCTGGGCACGAGGTTGGGGTGGTTAGGAGGCAGCGGCCAATCAGGAGACTAGACCCTGGAAAGACTGCTGTAGGCTATGCAGGGCACCGTGAATGCCTTATAGGAAAGCTGACATCTGGGAGTTCTGGCCAGCCAGCCCCTGGATGGTATTTAATAGTGCAGTCTGGCCTACAGCAATCGTTCTTAAAAGATCAACAGTGAGTGCAGCCTGGGACACTGGGGCAGGGGTAGAGGTGCATGCAGCAAAGGTGACACCACCGCTTTTAGGGAGTGGCTATAGTCAACTAGTGGAGAGCTAGAGGGAAGGTGGAGATTGGAATGGGGGGCAGATGGAGAAGCAGGTGTCACAGTCTCTCCAGGGTCCATCTCCACTAGGGACTGATCTTAATTGGAGGCCTCCACGGAAGATGGAGAGTCATGGATGGCCTCCATGCCAGTCCACTCACCCTCCATGCCACTGGGTCCCTCAATGTCTGTGGTGTCCACACCCAATCCCCTATGGCCAGCTTCAACCTCGCCAATGTGGCCACTGCCACCTTCACCTTGCCCAGTTAATGCTGAAAATACAGTTACAACCATTATAGTGTATCTGTGAGAATAAAATTGGACATCAGTGTACATCACACAACGTTTGCAACAGGTTCAGTAATCCCCCATCTCAGTTCCCATATCACGTAGGCCTTTGTCACTTATACACTTGTAGTTCACTCCATAACAAAGGGTTTCAACGCCATGAGTAAACACATAGGCCTGGCTACATTTCTGAATCACTGCAGTAAAGAGCTAACATTGTTTCACTTCTCCCAAAGGACAGGATTTTTGGATGGAACAACACAACATATATGTGATGTTACCTTCCATATTCAAGCAAATGTCCAATTCAGTATTGCATTGCTCTCTATCATCAATTTCTCCCATGGGCAGGACTAAGAACACCAAAATGTTGTCTGTGGAATGCACAACTCTCTCACCAATGCGAACACATTGCTGTCTGTTGCTAATAATTCAGTTTGGCACAGGAATTCACATTTGCAATCGCAGACTGGCCTACATGCACATTTGGAAAGTAGTAAATACTCAGGTCCACCTGCTTCTATCCACATTAACTTACTAGACGTTTGCTGGACAAACTGCTTTTAAACATCTGTCAGATAAGGAATGATGCCACTGTGCACATAATACCAATACCTTTTGTACAGATGCACATTCTCACATTGTCATAGCACCAACTTAGCAATGTCAAGCCTGATATCAGCTGCTTCATAATTGTGCAGTTTGCTACAGTTCCAAGTAGTGAAGCCTACATTCATCACACACACTTGTGGCGTAACTTCACACCTTACCCACTCATGACATGGTGCATGTTTTGTGAAACTGTCCCTCATGTAATTGTGAAAATGCTGGCAATCCTTTTATTTGTATTTAGCCATGTGTCTGCCTACAACAGTATTTGCTTTGTGAGGAGGAATAAGGTTTCATCCTTTAGCAAAAAGCAAAACACCACACACAGAATCAGACAGTGTCTCATCAACTATCTCCAGAAATCATCATGGGCTTTGTGTCAACCTCAAAGTTCATGGCATACAACATAGCTATCAAGTAAATAGTTTAAACCACAACAATATCTGCAGCTAATGACTTACCTCCTTGTTGTTGCTGTTGGGCCCTCAACTGCCCACCAAGTTCCGGGTAAGCTGCAAACCATTAAGGGGATTAGGGTGCACCGACCTGGATCCCTGGGAGGACTGCCCAAGTTGATTCTCGGCTGATGTAAGACGTAAAAATACGTGAAAAGAAAATTCAGTGTTACTGCTGGTCAGTACTGCTGTGACATTACATTTTGGAAATTCACACACACATTCACCAAATAGTTACTAGATTTATTTACCAGCAACTTGTTACAAGTACAGTGGGAATACTGATTTGCAGTGATCTAATGTGCACTATCAATACTTGATTACTTTTCAAGTTACCTAATCAGGCTTACAACATCATCTTTGACAGAGCTATGCAACCAATCCTGTTGTGAAAGACACCCCTGATTATGCACAACCATTGTGAGCTACTACAGGCCAAATCACCTGTACAATACTTGCAAATATTCATACTCATAGCTACATTGGCTTCCTGCCTAAACTCCCAAGAGTCAGAACCCATGGTTTGTGATTGAAACTCTGACTACCTACTTGCATCCATAATAAATTCCTTTACATCATCTTTCCTGACCGGACATCTACTTAATTCCTGAACATTATCTGGATCTACGATACGGGTGTACCCCGGCCACTCTTCTCTTGTTAAATAGGGAAACTATCCTGGATTTGTGTCAGCAATTGGAGCCTGATCTCCTGCCTCTCAATATGAATCCAACAGCCATAACACCAATATGAAAACTCACGGCAGTACTGCATTTTGTAGCCACTGGTACCTTTCAATACCCTGTTGCAGTATCTGGGGGTATGTCACATCCAACATTTAGTAGTGTACTACAAGAAGTACTTGCTTCCTTGATGAAAAACATCAAAAGCTACATCAAGTTCCCATGTGCAGAGGATTTAGCCACTGTGACCGGAGAATTTGATGCTTTGGGTGGACTTCCACATGTGTTTGGAGCAACATATGGCAAGTGTACTGCTTATGCCACCACACAATAGAGAACAAGTCTACCCCAATCTGAAGAACTTCCATTCTATCAATGTGCAAGTTTTCTGCCTACAAGACTTATACATCTCAAGTGTGTGTGTCCTCTCCCCTAAGTCAACACATGATTCTTTCACACTAGGCAACCGCAATATACCCATGCAGATGTCACAACTTGGACCAGAAAGGGCATGGTTTGTTGGTAAGTACAATTTGACTTGTTGATCTTTTGCCTGAATTGTAGTTTAGGAAGAGACAATAGTTTGCTAAGTGAGTAATCTGTTGATATGTTGCCTCCATGTAGGAGATTCAGTGCCTCCTAATCGACCGTGGTAATTGGCACCGGTGAAGAATCCAACAATGCCAGGGGAAGTCTACTTCAATGGGGCCCAATTAACAACACGGAGGCCAGTGGAACAGGTATTTGGGCACTTGAAGGCTAGGTTTAGCTGCCTGGACAAGGCCGGCGGAGCCTTCCTCTACACACCTGACATGGTGTGCCAAATGCTGGCTTCCTGCTGCATTCTCCATTACATCGCCCCAAAGGGAGACATCCCTGTAGTTGCAGTGGAGGGAGACCGTGATGAGCCCCTGGGTGAGGATGTTGAAATGCCCAATGAAGATGACACTGGTGAAGGAGAAGGAGTTGACTTACGTCAAGATGTGATTGCCCACTTCTTCACCTGAGTGTAAGTTTACCTTTACAAAATTTAAGCACCAATGTGAAATGATTTGCAAATGATATAGTTCAAATGTCTTAATTGCACTTAATGACGAATTGTTTAAAAAAAAGCTTTATTTAAAATGTTTGCAGTCCAAGTATTCAATGTCAATGTGTGTACATGTATTCCCCAATAATATTTCTACTGTTCCCAAGAAGTCAGATGTGTTTTTACATTAAAAGTATGGTGTGACCATTTCTTCTGATCTTTTCCTTTCCTTACACACTAACGTCTGAGCCCAGAGATGGGTTTGAGGTGCAGCCTTAGGGGTTCTGATCCTTTCCAGACCTTGCCACCATGGAGAAAAGGGACGTCATCAAGTAATATTGTCTAAATAGGGAAACTATCCTCGATATGTGTCAGCAGTTGGAGCCTCATCTCCTGCCTCTCAATATGACTTCAACAGCCAAAACACCAATATAAAGACTCATGGCAGTACTGCATTTTGAAGCCACCTTTCAATACCATGTGGCAGTATCTGGGGGCATGTCACATCCAACATTTAGCAGTGTACTACAAGAAGTGCTTGCTTCCTTGATGAAAAACATCAAAAGCTACGTCAAGTTCCCACATGCACAGGGTTTAGCCACAGTGAAGGGAAAATTTGATGCTTTGGATGGACTCCCACATGTGGTTGGATCAATAGATTGCAAGTGTATAGCTTTGTGCCACCATACAATAGACAACAATTCTACTGCAATCGGAAGAACATCCATTCTATCAATGTACAAATAGTCTGCTAACATTACTTATACATCTTAAGTGTGTGTCCTCTTCCCTGGGTAAACACATTATTCATTCATACTAGGGAACAGCAATGTACTCATGCAGCTGTCACAACGTGGACCAGAGAGGGCATGGTTTGTTGGTAGGTACAATACGGCTTGTTGATCTTTTGCCTGAATTCTAGTTTAGGAAGAGACAATAGCTTGATTAGTGAGTAATCTATTGATGTGTTGCCTCCATACAGGAGATTCAGTGATTAATAATCAACTATAGTTATTGGCACTGCTAAGGAATCCAACAAAGCCAGGGCAAGTCCACTTCAATGAGGCCCAAGCAAGAACATGGAGGCCAGTGGAGCAGGTTTTTTGGGCACCTGAAGGCTAGGTTTAGCTGCCTGGACAAGACCGGTGGAGCCTTCCTCTACTCAACCGATATGGTGTGCCAAATCCTGGCATCCTGCTGCATTCTCCATAACATCGCCCTGAAGGGAGACATCCCTGTAGTTGCAGAGGAGTGTGACCCTGACGATCCCCTGGGTGAGGACGTTGAAATGCCCAATGAAGATGACAGTGGTGAAGAAGAAGGAGTTGACTTACATCAAAATGTGATTGCCCACTTCCTCACCTGAGTTAAAGTTTATCTTTACAAAATTTAAGAACCAATGTGAAATGACATGCAAATAATATAGTTCAAATGTATTATTTGCACTTAATGACAATTCGTTTTTTAAAAAGATTTCTTTAAAATGTTTGTGATCCAAGTTTTCAATGTCAATGTGTGTACATGTGTTCCCCAATAATATTTCTACTGTTAGCATAAAGTCAGTTGTGTTTTGACATTAAAAGTATGGTGTGACCATTTCATCTGATCTCTTCCATTCCATACATACTGACGTCTGAATCTAGACATGGGTAGGAGGTACAGCCTCAGGTGTTCTGACTCTTTCCAGACCTTGCCATCAGGGAGGAAAGGGACGTCATCAAGTAATATTGGGGGTCATTACAACATTGGCGGTAAAAGGCGCTTACCGCCGTGCAGAAGACCGCCAATACACCGCCGCGGCCGCGGTAGACCGCCACAGCTATTATGACACACATCTCAGAATCCGCCGAAATTCAGACACCCACACAACACCGCCACACCAAAGGTCAGTGATAAACATGCAGAAACAAATCCTCCACCTCCACGCCAACAGAAACACGCCCAGGCTATTACGACCCACGAATCCACGCGGCGGTCTTTCAACCGCGGTATTCCATTGGCGGTACACACCGCCGCGCTCAAAATACACACACATCTACAAAACACCACCACATTGGACAATTACAAATACACGCACCAGATACACATACAAACACCACTCCCACACACCCAATACAATATAAAATACACAACCACATCACCCACAAACCCCTACGACCAGAAATTCTGAAAGAAGGCCAGAGAGACAGCACAGCAATTGACAACCCCATCACACAGAGGCACACAACACCTTCACCCACACAACATCCACACACAAAACACCACACACCAGTACACTCATCACACTCATCACCACATACACCACCCCATACCTCACCCACACCACCCCATGGCACGCCAAAGACACCCCCGCTTCTCCGAGGAGGAGCTCAGGGTCATGGTGGAGGAAATCGTCCGGGTAGAGCCACAGCTATTTGGCTCACAGGTACAGCACACATCAATAGCCAGGAAGATGGAGTTATGGCGCAGAATAGTGGACAGGGTGAACGCTGTGGGACAGCACCCAAGAAATAGGGAGGACATCAGGAAGAGGTGGAACGACCTACGGGGGAAGGTGCGTTCCACGGTCTCCAGGCACAACATTGCGGTGCAGCGGACTGGCGGCGGACCCCCACCTCCTCCCCCACAACTAACAACATGGGAGGAGCAAGTCTTGACCATCTTGCATCCTGAGGGCCTCGGAGGAGTCGGTGGAGGATGGGACACTGGTAAGTCAAATCTTAACTATCATATACCCCACCCTACCTGCATGCTATCACACACCCCCACCCTCACACCCTCCCCTATCACTCCAACTCCTCACTAATGTACCCATAACACAAACCACCCATCCCAACACCAAGCCCTGCATGACACAACTAAGCATGGTCACCCCTCACTAAAGCATGCTCACTGCACAT
Organism: Pleurodeles waltl; assembly: GCF_031143425.1. Lineage (NCBI taxonomy): Eukaryota > Metazoa > Chordata > Amphibia > Caudata > Salamandridae > Pleurodeles > Pleurodeles waltl. Next base: position 355,484,456 of record NC_090438.1, read on the forward strand.
ACCCAGAACACCCCCCCAACCATCATCACACAAGCCCCCACACAGGAATGCTTGCACTGGGGTTCACGCACACCCACCCATTGCACACCATTACACACACACATGCAATAATCATGCTCTTATGCCCCTGCAGGAACCCGAAGGACCGTTACCACACCAGAGGGTCCAGACAACACCACTCCACCCACAGAAGAGGCCCACAGTGACGAGAGCAGCTCTGCCCTACTGGATCTTGATGACCAGCCCGGACCATCGTGGGCCTCAGGACAGTCGGTTCCCCTTGCACAGGCACAGCCCAACACCAACCTTCCACCCTCTGGTAACACCAGCACAGCACCCACCCTGCGGGCCCAAAGCTCCCTACCCAGGACAGGTCAATCAGCGGTGTGTCCACCACTACAGGGCACCCAGGGTAACCCACCACCCCAACAACAACAGGGACCTGGGGGCACTGGTAGTGGGCACACGGTCCAGGGGACGGAGGCACAGGAACATAGGGGAACTGGGAGGGCTGCTGTGCGACAGAGGGAGGACATGCCAAGGGAACCAACTCTCCACGAGGCCCTCTCCTCCATCATGGGAGCATACCACCACTCCCAGGAGACGATGGCGACGGTCCTGGACAAGTTGCAGGAGACCCTGCGCCTGCAGGAGGAGCAGTATTTGGGGTTCAGGGAGGAGCTCAGAACCATCAGCTCCGCCCTGGGCACCATCGTAGGGGTGCTGAAGGACATACAGCAGACCTTGAGGGACACTGTGGCACTCCAAGGGGCCCCTGACACTAGCCACGATGATGAACTGCCCACCACCTCCGCCGGCGCTAGTGGACAGGACGCCCTGCCACAGGACCACCACACCAGCACCCCATCCCCTGCAGACGGACAACCACCACGCAAGCGGTCCCTGAGATCCATTAACAGGACAGAGCAAGATGGCAAGACCCCGCCAGGAAATAAGACCACCCTGATTGTCCTCCCACTGTCCCACTTTGTTACCCTGTCCATATTCGAACTGCCCCAGCTCCACTTCCTATGCCCAGATGGCCAGTGCACCTGTGAGACTAATAGACTGGACTCTGCCATGGACATTCCTCCACCATCCCCCATCACCATTTTACAACCCCCCTTCATTTTTTGAGCACTTAAATAAACACCCAGTCTATGATTTGGTACTTTGTATTATCAATGACAGTGTCATAATGGCTGTACCATTGTAAGGCTAACATACCTATGTCACACATCACAAGCCCATGAAGGATGCAAACAGTTGACACGTAGGTTACCATACCTGTGAAACTGAAATGGAAGGGTACAACTCAGTTAACAAATAGTGATTGAAATGGAGGAACAGGATAGAGGTAGACGTGTGAAAGTTAATGTAATGTTAAACCAGAAAATGTTCTCACCTGTGTGTCACTGGAAATATTGCTGTATGACTGACTCCCTGTTGTCATTTTCTTCTTCCTCAGCTTCATCCTCATCACTGTCCACAGGCTCCACAGCTGCTACAACACCGTCATCTGGATCATTCTCCTGCAGAAAAGGCACCTGGCATCGCAAAGCCAAATTATGGAGCATGGAGCAGGCGATGATGATGTCGCACACCTTCTTCGGTGAGTAGAATAGGGATCCACCTGTCATATGGAGGCACCTGAACCTGGCCTTCAGGAGGCCGAAGGTGCGTTCGATCACTCTCCTAGTCCGCCCATGGGCCTCATTGTAGCGTTCCTCTGCCCTGGTCCTGGGATTCCTCACTGGGGTCAATAGCCAGGAAAGGTTGGGGTAACCAGAGTCCCCCAATAGCCATACACGGTGCCTCTGGAGTTGACTCATCATATCAGGGATGCTGCTATTCCGCAGGATGTAGGTGTCATGCACAGAGCCAGGGAACATAGCATTTACCTGCGAGATGTACTGGTCTGCCAAACAGACCATCTGTACATTCATCGAATGGTAACTCTTCCTGTTCCTGTACACCTGTTCACTCCTGTGGGGGGGGACCAGAGCTACATGGGTCCCATCAATGGCACCTATGACGTTGGGGATATGTCCAAGGGCATTAAAGTCACCTTTCACTGTAGGCAAATCCTCCACCTGAGGGAAAATTATGTATCTCCTAACATGTTTCAGCAGGGCAGACAACACTCTGGACAAGACGTTGGAAAACATAGGCTGGGACATCCCTGATGCCATGGCCACAGTAGTCTGAAATGACCCACTCGCAAGGAAATGGAGCACTGACAGCACCTGCACGTCAGGGGGGAATCCAGTCGGATGGCGGATTGGTGACATCAGGTCTGGCTCCAACTGGGTACATAGTTCCTGGATAGTGGCATGGTCAAACCGGTAGGTGACGATGACATGTCTTTCTTCCATTGTCAACAGGTCCACCAGCGGTCGGTACACCGGAGGATACCGCCATCTTCTCATATGTCCCAGCTGACGGTGCCTACGAAGGACAACAGCGAAGAACCAGTCACTATTCCTCCAGGTATGTACCCACAGTTACACACAAGACTACACCAGACACAAAACCCTTCCTGTATGTGTGTTGAGTGTAGGCCTAGCTATGTGTGACGCAGTCGTAAATGAAGCCATGTGGGCCCCTGAAATGGCGGCTGCCTGACCTCTAAACTGGGACAATGGGATTGTGGGGTAACTGCGCTGGCGTTGCACACCGTCGCGGTAGGCGGTCGTAGACCGCGGCGCAATGCTGCATTGGTTAACATTGGACCCTATGGGTCCCAGGAGCCAATGAACAGGTGTGCCGGCGGTGATGATGCGCACCGCCGCGGACGTCACCGCCACGGACGTCACCGCCGCGGACGTCACCGCCATTTTCTATCTGTTCAATCACTAGATACCTGACCTTCGACAGGAGAGGACCTACACTGCTAGTGCGGCTGTGACCTCGGTCTGGAAGCGACAATGGCTGCTGCGTCTGGGGAAAGGGCCCCTGCCTTCACTGCACAGGAGTTGGAGAAACTTGTGGATGGGGTCCTCCCCCAGTACACGCTACTCTACGGTCCTCCAGACCAACGGGTTAGTACACAGGGAGCACGTTGTATGGGCTAGGCCTGGGTGGAGAGGGCTGGGTGGAAGAGTGAAAGGAGGCAGAGTTCATAGAACATTAATGCATGGGAATGAATGGGCCACATGGCCAGAGTAGGGAGGGGGCCACTCACATTGACGGTGCAGTTGGTAATGACTGTTCCTCTTCCCTTGTGCATGTCATGTAGGTCAGCGCCCACCAGAAGAGGGACATTTTGCGTGCCATCGCCAAGGAGGTCCGGACCCTGGGGGCCCACCAGAGACGGGGCACCCACTGCCGGAAGAGATGGGAGGACATTCACCGCTGCAGCAAGAAGACGGCGGAGGCTCAGCTGGGGATGGCCTCCCAACGTGGGAGGGGTGCCCGTCGCACCATGACCCCCCTGATGTTCCGGATCCTGGCGGTGGCCTACCCGGAGTTGGATGGGCACTTGAGGACATCACAGCAGACACAAGGGGGTGAGTACAACCTCATTCTGCGGACTTTGCGTGCAGTGGAGTTGTCTGGGTGGGGGAGGTGGGCTGTGGGTGTCCCTAGGCCAGGGCGAGTTAGGTAGGCAAGGCCCCTCCATAATGTAGGCCATGTGACACTCAACCCCACCTCAGCAGAGTGCCAAGTCAAGGTATAGTTGCCCCTGTGGCATCCATGTGCGCAGATGTCCACCATTGCCATGTAGGCCATAACCCAGAAAGTGCATGTGCAGAGTGCAGGAGCACAGCGTTATGCAGGGGGCTGCTGCATCTGTCTTGTCCACCAACGGTAGCGTAATGCCATGCACTAAAACTCTCTTTCTTCTGTCTCCCCCCCTTTTCCTGCTCTCCCTCTCCTTTTGTACATCAGCATCAACAGGCGGAGGTACAGTGACACCGGAGCACGAGGGAGCTGCATCCCACATGGCCATGGAGGGCCACACCACGGACTCTGAATGCACCAGTGGGACAGAGGGCGAGGGGAGCTTCACGTCGGCCACCGGATCACCAACAAGCGACACAGACTCGTCGGCCGATGGGAGCTCCCCTGTGGTGGTGGCACCATCTGTGCCCCCCACTTCAACAGGTACAGCCGCCACCTCTCCTACCAGCCCCGCCCTCCCAGCAGCCCCTCAGCGTTTGCCCCGTGCCCGCTCACCCAGGAGGGTGGGCATCTCCTTCGCCCCAGGCACCTCAGGCCCTGCCCCAGTCACCCCTGCTGCCCTCAGTGAGGAGGCCATTGACCTCCTCAGGTCACTCACTGTTGGGCAGTCTACCATTGTGAATGTCATCCAGGGTGCAGAACGAGAGTTGCAACACGGTAATGCATTCCTGGAGGGCATTCATTCTGGTCAGGCTATCCTTCAGCGAACCCTGCAATCTCTGGCCTCAGCACTGATGGCAGCCATTGTCCCTGTGTCTAGCCTCCCCCCTCCAACTTCCTCCACCCAGACCCAATCCCCTGTACCCCAGCCCATCCCAAGCACACCTACAGACCAGCATGCACACAAGTCAACACACAAAAGTAGTTCAAGCAAACATAGGCACCACACATCCCACAGGCACTCACACAAGCATCACACCCATACAGACACAGCAACATCCACTGTCTCCACTGTGTCCCTCTCCTCCTCTTCTCCCTCCTCCCTCCCAGTCTCGTCTACACACATACCTGCATGCACCACATCTACAGGCACCATGAGTCGCACAAGGAGACCCAGCACCCCATGCCGCTCACCTGCACTCACCACCTCCACTGCCATTTACACGTGCCCTGTGTCCTCTCCCAGTGTGTCTGTGACGCCCCCTCCCAAAGTACACAAACACCGGCAATCACTCACCCAACATCCATCCACCTCACGACAGCCTCCAGTACCTGCACCTGCACCCAAAACAGCTAAAGTGACACCTCCGACAACCACCTCCTCTTCCTCCACTCCCAGACTCCCTCAAGCTACCCATCCCAGTGTTCATCAGAAACTGTGCCTCTGTAAAATTGATCTTTTTGCCCCCCCCTCCAATTCATCAGTCCCGTCGTAGCGCCTCAGCCAAAAAGCCTCCAATACCAGTGGTGCGTGTTCAAGGCTTGTGGAGTGCACCGGCCACTAGGGCAGGCAGTAGGACCCGGAGCCAAGGCACTGGCAGCCCACCCCCTGTAAAGGCTCTAAAATTGGAGAGTGGACGACGGGACCGTGTTAAGACTCCTGGTGGGACAACAACTGACATGAGTTCGAAGGGGATTGGTGAGTCAGCTGTGACTTCAACAAAGGTGGGGAAGGTCCAGAGGAAGTCTGCCCAGCCTCTTGTGAGTGTCACGGCAGAGAAGTGCGCCATCATTTCCGGCGGTCCAGACACAACCGCCAGCACCGTCGTCACTGGTCAGGAGACCACCGCCGGAGTCACAGCCCAGGAGGGCACAAGTGTCGTCACTGGTCAGGAGACCACCGCCGGAGTCACAGCCCGGGAGGGCACAAGTATCGTCACTGGTCCAGAGACCACCGACAGAGTCACAGCCCAGGAGGGCACAAGTATCGTCACTGGTCAGGAGACCACCGCCGGAGTCACAGCCCAGGAGGGCAAAAGTATTGTCACTGGTCAGGAGACCACCGCCGGAGTCACAGCCCAGGAGGGCACAAGTATCATCACTGGTCAGGAGGCCACCGCCGGAGTCACAGCCCAGGAGGGCACAAGTATCGTCACTGGTCAGGAGACCACCGCCGGAGTCACATCCCAGGAGGGCACAAGTATCGTCACTGGTCAGGAGACCACCGCCGGAGTCACATACCAGGAGGGCACAAGTATCGTCACTGGTCAGGAGACCACCGCCGGAGTCACAGCCCAGGAGGGCACAAGTATCGTCACTGGTCAGGAGACCACCGCCGGAGTCACAGCCCAGGAGGGCACAAGTATTGTCACTGGTCCAGAGACCACCGCCAGAGTCACAGCCCAGGAGGGCACAAGTATCATCACTGGTCAGGAGACCACCGCCAGAGTCACAGCCAAGGAGGGCACAAGTATCGTCACTGGTCAGGAGACCACCGCCGGAGTCACAGCCCAGGAGGGCACAAGTATCGTCACTGGTCAGGAGACCACCGCCAGAGTCACAGCCCAGGAGGGCACAAGTATCGTCACTGGTCCAGAGACCACTGCCAGAGTCACAGCCCAGGAGGGCACAAGTATTGTCACTGGTCAGGAGACCACCGGCGGGGTAACAGCCCAGGAGGGCACAAGTATCGTCACTGGTCCAGAGACCACCGCCAGAGTCACAGCCCAGGAGGGCCCCAGCTGCCACAGCCCCGCTGGGCAATGATGGAACGTCATGCCACACACCAATGCCCAGTGTAGAGAACGTCATGCCACACACCAATGCCCAGTGTAGAGATCATCATGCCACACACCAATGTCCGTATCAGAACCGCCATGGCAAAGCACCGCTGAACAGGGCAAAGACCGCCATGGTGAAGACCGCTGAACAGGGCAAAGACCACCATGGCAAAGCACCGCTGAACAGGGCAAAGACCGCCATGGTGAAGACCGCTGAACAGTCCTGAACCGCCATGGCAAAGCACCGCTGAACAGGGCAAAGTCCGCCATGGCAAAGCACTGGTGAACAGGGCAAAGACCGCCATGGTGAAGACCGCTGAACAGGGCAAAGACCGCCATGGTGAAGACCGCTGAACAGTCCTGAACCACCATGGCAAAGCACCGCTGAACAGGGCAAAGACCGCCATGGCAAAGCACCGGTGAACAGGGCAAAGACCGCCATGGTGAAAACCGCTGAACAGTCCTGAACCGCCATGGCAAAGCACTGCTGAACAGGGCAAAGACTGCCATGGCAAAGCACGGGTGAACAGGGCAAAGACCGCCATGGTGAAGACCGCTGAACAGTCCTGAACCGCCATGGCAAAGCACCGCTGAACAGGGCAAGCACCGTGTAGGAATGAAAAGGCCGCCACATCAGGCATCCTTATCCCATGTGCAGCTGGGACAGTGACAGGACATGAACTTTCACCGGGAGACTCATCCAGTGTGGGCACCAGTCCCACCCACTACCAGTAGAGAACTGCATCTACTTGAGAGACTGTGGCTTTGCACTCTCCAGGATGGCACAGTGGGCAACCCACCCACTGTAGAGACTTGTGAGACTGTGGCTTTGCACTCCCCAGGATGGCACAGTGGGCAACCCACCCACTGTAGAGACTTGTGAGACTGTGGCTTTGCACTCCCCAGGATGGCACAGTGGGCAACCCACCCACTGTAGAGACTTGTGAGACTGTGGCTTTGCACTACCCAGGATACATCAATGGGCATGGAGCCCCGTCGTGGATCTGGCTTCACATTCATCTGGCTGAGGTGCCCCCCTTCCTTTCCCCCTGAGGTGCCTGTAGTATTTCGATCTGATGCCCCGGCAGTGTTCTCTCCGATAGTGGTCAGGTATCGTTTGTGGGCCTCGCCCATGCATTTTTGGACTGTTGGTGCACGGACATTGTTGTGTACATATCTGCACTACTTCTCGTATTGTATTGTATATATAATTATGAGTGATTTTGAAATATATATCTGTATATTTTTGTATGACATGTATATTGGCACATTATAATGTTTGACCGAATTTCGCATTGTCTATTCATTCTTCCGGGGGGATTGTGGGTTGTTACTGTGATTTTTTGTGAATGCATTGGTGTGTATGTTGTAATATGCGAGGGTGGGGGTGTTTGGTGGGTGTCCCCCTAACTTTTGCCTCCCCCCTCCCCGTGTCGTAGGTGCAGAACTCACCGGTGTCTTCGGCGCCTACGTAGCTGTTGGTCGTAGAGGAGCAGAAAGACAAGGGCAGGGGGTATTTGTAATTCCGGCTCCATGGGGGCCTCCTTCCTCGTGGGATGTGTTCAGGTGAGCGTTTTCCCATGGCAAAAGCTGTTTCCGCCGTGTTTTTATCCACGGTGAATCCGCCCCAGAAAAGGTGGCGGATTGGCAGGTTGTAATAGTGTGGGCGGTACATTGTCTCCCGCCTGTCTGTTGGCCGATAACCGCCGCGCTGCTTGTCTGTACCGCCGTGGCAGGTGATGTGTTAAAGTGGCTGTCTTTGTTGGCGGTTTCTGCCAGGGTCATAATTACCTTTTTTTGTCCGCCGGCCTGTTTGCGGTATTACCGCAGCTTTAACACCGTCCTCCAGGGTTGTAATGACCACCATTGTCTAAATAGGGAAACTTCTCGATTTGTGTCAGCAGTTGGAGCCTGATCTCCTGTCTCTCAATATGAATCCAACAGCCATAACACCAATATAAAAACTAATGGCAGTACTGCATTTTGTAGCCACTGTCACCTTTCAATACCCTGTGGCAGTATCTGGGGGCATGTCACATCCAACATTTAGTAGTGTACTACAAGAAGTGCTTTTTTCCTTAATGAAAAACATCAAAAGCTACGTCAAGTTCACAAGTGCACAGGATTTAGCCACCGTGAAGAGAGAATTTGATGCTTTGGGTGGACTCCCACATGTCGTTGGAGCACATGCTTGATAAGTGAGTAATCTGTTGATGTGTTGCTTCCATATATGGCGTGCCAAATCTTTGCTTCCTGCTGCATTTTCCATAACATCGCCCTGAAGGGGGACATCACTGTAGTTGCTGAGGAGGGAGACAGTGATGAGCCCCTGGGTGAGGATGTTGAAATGTCCAATGAAGATGACAGTGGTGAAGAAGAAGGAGTTGACTTACGTCAAAATGTTATTGCCCACTTCTTCAGCTGAGTGTCAGTTTACCTTTACAAAATTTAAGCACCAACGTCAGTAGAGCTTGGGACCTAGGGAACATATCTGTCTGCTATGGTAATTTGCTGGGAAAGGTCAGAGCAGGAAAGTTCAAAGCAAAAACGTTATTGTGTCAGGGTTTTCCTACATTAGGTAATTATTGACATAGAAGAAATGTGCTTTTGCTAAGTACGTGCTAAGTATGTGTGTCCTCATGGGTTGTCAATTGAATTAAATTTAATATATGGTAAAATTACTTTTCCCTAGTTTCATGTTTTTTTGTTTCAGGGTCTTTGTAATTGAAAATTGTTTTCCCAACTGAATGTTCTAAAGATTTGGCAGCATGATGGGGTAAGATGGACATGACAAAGAAAATGCCACAAATAATCAAACAAGTGTCTTGTACTCGGTGTCCTTTACATTTATTGACATAGAACAAAAACAACTGTTGAAGATGTGTCATTAGTTTTGTGGCCTGCACAAGGAATGGGTCTGCACCTGACCACCACTGGGAACCAAAAACTCCATTCTAGTGCTTGACTCTCATAGGGTTAGTGTTGCAGAGCAGTCCAAGGCTTAATCAAGGGAGGTGGTGTGTGTTAGTAATCCCTATTCATGAGCACACAAACATGAAACTAAATAAATGATTGTCTAGTCTGTGATTTTTCTTTTAATAAAGCAAAAGTACATTTATTACACACACACTACTCAATACAATACAACAATTTACAAATATATGCAACTTAATGGAATTACTCTGAAATGACACTGTGTAATCATTCTTGTCTCCCCGAGGGGAGATATAACCCAACCAACCCAAGGCAAAATATTTCCTGGTATCCTAATGAAATATTTGAATGTAAGTTGGAGTGAGAGCACCTAAACCTTTCAACAAAGCACATCTACTTTGATAAGAGACTGCTGTCAGTCTCTTTACTGAAATCAGCATCAACAAATAACATAGAGAAGCAGATTGGAATAATTTGGAGATTAGACTTACTTTTAGATTACTCACAAATTACTTCATGTTTATTCTTGATTAACCTACTGTAATACCATCCTTCAACCGTAGAAGGCACAGTCTCACAAGCAAAGAACAAGAGTTCAAAGAGTCTTGTGCCCAACATTACATTGGAACCCTTGGGGGGTTATGATTCATTTGTCCCACCCAACCTAGGGTGGGGACACAAATGTTGCATTTGGGGGACACTTCACTGCTCCTGCAGCTCCCCCTGTCAATAGGCACTTTATTGGTGGTGGTCTCATCTTCCTGGGAAAACACCAGCCAAAAATAGGGCTCTTTTGCTGTGCCTTGCAAGGCATTGTGGGGCAGGTTGCTTATTAGATGAGCAGCTCCCCCTCTGTGCCTGGGACAGCCGCTTCACTTTGTGGGTTGGATGGTTCCTGTAAGGGGCCTGGCGCCATGTTCCTCTCAGTGTGGTAGGAGTTTGGCCCCATCCGGACACCCTCAGGAGACTGCCACATCAGAGAGCAGCACAAGCAGCACCTCCCCGGCTGCCCTCGTGTTTGGGATGTCCAATCCCACTCGGACACCCCAAGGGACGTTGTGGAATGGCTCAGGGAGCCCACCCCGGCCACTCCCACTGATTCACCACATTGTCGGCACCTCCAGGTGCTGCTGGGAGAACCAGCCCTGCACTTGGTGTCTGCCCGCTACTACGGGCAGATGCAAGCAGCTGTGGCAGCCGGACGGCACTCCCCCTCCTCTCCTGCCAAATCGGTTATCCATGGCCCTCTTCTAACCTTCCTGGAGAGCGCAATAGTGCTCTCCGCTCTCCTCCTCTTCCTGGGGCCCCCAGTATAGGGTCCAGGGCCTCTTTTACATTTTTCACGGGGAGCGCAATTGTGCTCCCTGACATATCCTTCTCTGTGAGGCCACAGTATGGGGTCCGAGGCCCCTGTCAGCACCAAAACGGGGGTGGAGACAGTTCCCCCAGCTTTACTTCGGGCAGCGGCCTGGCCCATATTTGCAGGAAGCACAACAACACACTGCCAGGTTTGCTCCTCATTGGGGGCCCTAGGAGGGGGTCTGGGCCCTTCAGCTAATCTTCACAGATGTCACAATGACTGCCCCTGGCTTTACTTCTTTTTAAGGAAGTCCCTGGGCCCTGACCCACCCTCGGGGCATCAACCAGAGCAGTGGCAGAGCCCCACATGCTTTGCTACTGGCTCTGAATTAGGTCAAAGGTTGCAGACCTTCTCCGTTGGACATCTTGAGCCCCGGTGGCCCATTTTTGGCGATCTTTGGGCCGTTTCGCTCCTAGTGATGAGCCCTTGCAATCAGGAGCCCTTTCATTAGGACTTCTGGCCTAGAAGGTTTCTCCCTTGGTACTGAGCCAGTCCCACTGACTTCCTGTGTCAGCCTTTCACTTGGGTGCCTTCCTTTCTTCTGGGCAGAGGACTCTGCTGGTGCTAGCCCAGTCTTTCTCCCAACTAGTCCTCAGGGAGGGTAAGGACAGCAGCTTACCTGGTACTGACTTGCGCCGCGCTGGATCTGAATTCCTTCAGGGGCAGAGTCCCTGCCCCAGTATGCAGTCAGGGGGTTCTTGCTTCCAGTTGTCTATGATACCCGTCTTCAGTCGCAGTGTCCTGCAGTGAAGCACAGCCAAGAGAGAGAGCTCTCTCCTGTGCAGGACCTTTTAAGTGGGGGTGGAAGTGTCCAGCAGGCCTTCACCTCTGGTCTATCCAGATGTGCAACGTCACTTCCTTGCCCTTGTCCCCTCCTACCTGTACAGTCTACTGGGATAGCTCAAAATGGCGGGGTCCAGGATCTAGGGACATGTGTGCTCTGAAACTCAGCCCCTCTTCCCTGACATACCTTCCAGGACTCAGGCAACTGGATAGATCAGTAATGAACCCTAATCCTGAGCTGAGTCAGAGAAAGATGACTTTCCTTGATGACCCATTAGTTGTACAACTATGCTTTTGTAACCTACTGCACCATTCTTTTGATACAGGTTACAGTGTACATTTGTGTGACTCTGGTCTTGGGGGGCCCTAGGGCATCTAAGTTACACCCTAGGCACCCTTTCCCATTGACATTTAATGGGGTGTCCCTACAGTGAAAAGACATTAAGCACACTGAATATTCCTCACATTTGTACACCTATCTCATGAGTTCTACTCCAGGTCACCACCCAATCTGCATAGTTCCTTCTACGCCAGACAACCTAAGCACAATTCTTGCCCTGCATGCCAGGAATCTTCCTCGCGCAGCCCTCACAAGTGTACACACATGTGTGCACATGTGATCATGTGTCACCAGCCCGGGGACTCCTACTCTTGCTGCGCTACGGCAAGGCAGCACCGGCGGTAAACATGCACAGCCCATTTTACCATGAGTTTACTGTGGGTGAGCCCCGACTATGAGGCTCCCTCACAGTAAAAGGTCAAAAACTAGGTGATCAAAAAGTGAAAAATAAGGGTGGACCAGATGGTCAGAACTGTCCTCTCAGAACAACAGCGAGGTGTTTTTATAAAAAGATGAAATAAACAAAAAAGAGTGTATCATGGTGTATGCGAACATGGTAGTAGAGCCAAAAGTGGTTTGAAGTCCAATATCCAAAATACAACTGTCCTCAGAAAAGATAATTGCATCCATGAAATAGTCCACAGAGTGAATGGTAGACACACAATGAGGAAATTAGATTTTGCATCTCTTGGAGATGTTTGTGTTGGTCTTGCCATCCTCTCCTGCTGGTCGGATGACCGTCACCTCCAGGGAGGAGGGGGAGGCAGAGATGCAGGACTGGGGTGGTAGGAGCAAGCTCATCATGTGGCAGGACCTCCCTCTCTGTGGCTGGCAGTGGTATAGTTTGATCCCAAATTAAGGGATACTGTTCTTAACAGAGAAGATCCTAGAAGGCTACACACTCACTCAGATGAAACAGTAGGGAAATTGCTCCCTTAATTTTTGGTGCCTTCACACATCCCAAAAGGAATGTCATGCTTCATCGTTGGGCTGCTCCTCATAGGACCTGTGCTGCAATGTCCTACGGGCCCCACGAAGGGTCACTTTGGCAGAGATCCTTTTATTAGATGCCGTTTTCTGAAGCCTATAGGTGTGAGGATGTCCTAAAATGTGAGGTCAAATGTGCAGAAATAAACGTAAGTGAAATGAGAAGTAAGTGAGTTACTAAAAAATAATAATTTAATTACAGGGTACTCCTGGTGGGATTGAAAAGCGACCAAAAAGTCATTGAAGGCTACTTTGGGAAGGTAATGAACCCACATAGACATAAAATTTAAAAGTGAGTAAAGGTTGACATGTTTCCCACCTAGAAGTCCAGTAGAATCAGATCCATGGTGCTTCTTCAGGACCACAATTCACTGCCATTGTAATTGTAATTGTAATCGTATTTATATAGCGCTTACTACCCCTGACGAGGCGTCAAAGCGATTTTCGATGAGTAGCACGCTACTCCGGAACCCAACAAGAATTAGTGATGGATTAGTATCGTTAAATAATGAGTACAGTTTTAGTATTATTATGAGTTAATTTGAGCCGCGGATATGAGAGTTTGTTAGTTAGACTGGAGTAATGGAGGGGTGGAGGAGGAAATAAATCCAGAGGTGTTAATTGGGAGTATATCCTTCATTTACTCAACCCAAAGGCTTGGGATGAGTAAAGGGGGGTGGAGGGGGAAGAGTATGTGGAAGGGTTAGGGAGAGCATAGTAGCAGGGTGAGATGAATGCAGGAGAATTTAGTAGGGTTGGGTGGGAGGTCACAGAGGTAGAGTGAGGTTTGGTAAGTTAGATGTGGAGGGAAGAGCTTAGGCAGAGATATTTAGGAGATGAAAGTGGTAGAAGAGATTTGGGATGAGTCAGAGTGAGAATGGAGGATAGTTTGATAGAGACATGACATAAGAGTGATGAGTAGATAAGTGTGATAAGATGAGAGCAGGAATTCAATGATCCACGAACATGCCAAGCACAGAAACAACATATACACATACATATATATATATATATATATATACACACACACGCTCATATGCACATACAATACATAATTAGAAACATGGGTAAAAAATACTTAGTCAGACAGGTTTAAAGAGTGTGTGTGTATTTAATTGTTATGACATAGTAGCAATTCATATTTTCCAAAGATGCTATAAATAAATAGAATTATACATACAATCTGAAAAAATATTTATCCACATAGGCATATGCAGTTCATAGTTGTTTGAAAAAGGTGGTTATGAAGGAAAGAGTCAACTCTTGAGTAGTTTTCTGAAGACAAGAAAGTTATCTGTGGCTCTTATAGTTGGGGGTAATGAATTCCATAGTTTGGCTGCTTGGACGGAGAAGGATGTACCACCTATAGTCGTTTTCTTGTATGGTGGTGTTCTAAGGCGGGGTGCCAGTCTTGAGCGGAGGGTTCTTTGTTGGATGTATTTGGTCATTTTCTTTCTGATAAAAAAGCGGTCTGTTCCATGTATAGTTTTGTGGGTGATACAAAGCAGCTTGAAAGTGCATCTTCTGGCAACGGGTAACCAGTGTAGTGCTCTCAAGGCAGGGGAGATGTGGGCTTGCGGCTTTATATGTAGTAGTAGCCTGGCTGTGGAATTCTGGATATGTTGTAGTTTTTTCGTAACAGATAGAGATGATCAATGGTAGAGGCTATTGGCATAATTCAGTTTGGATAGTACAAGTAAGATGGTAGCTTGCACCTTGTGTGGAAATCCGAGGTGGGGGAAGATGCGTCGTAATGTCTTTAAGGTGATGAAGCTTGTGGGTGCTAATTTGTCTACTTGGGCATTCATAGTTAACTTGGAATCCATGGTGATTCCTAGGTTTTTAACTTCCTTGGATAATTGAGGAGGTGGTCCGAGATCGTCAGGTCAGACGCACAGAGGGTCATAACTTTTCCAGTAACCACATATGAGTATTTCTGTTTTGGAGGTATTTAGTTTGAGATGGCTCCAGGTCATCCACTGATCAACGGCTCTGAGGCAACTGAAGATTTGTGAGTTTTCAATGTTTTTGGGGTCTTCTAATTTAAGTAGTATTTGTGTGTCATCTGCATAGTTGTAGCATGTGAGATGGAAATCATTGATCAGTTCTGGTAAAGATATCATGTAGATGTTGAAAAGCAAAGGTGAGATGATTGACCCTTGGGGGACCCCTGCTTTTGTGAGGTAGGGTTCGGACGAGAAGGGGGGGCGAGTGGATGATATTTGCTCTTTTTTAACGATAGGAAGTAATCCAGTCGAGAGCAATCCCTTGTATGCCGGCTTCATGGAGTCTTTGAGTTAGGGCGTCATGGTCAACCGTATCAAAGGCAGCCTGTATTCCTTCTGTTTCTTGTATATGAGACAATTATGTATTAAACTGTGTTGACATGCAGTTAGAAACAAACACATAGGACCAGTGAGGGTTTAAAAGATTCGCAAGAACAGCAAGATAGCTAGACTTCGGAAGGGGATGTCAAGTGAGACCTTTCACTACATTTAGGAGCGCTTTTCACTGAGCCGAGTTTAAAAACAACCCTGAAGAAAGCAGGCTTCATCCAGGGTGCGAAAAACATACCAAGGTCTGGCAGAGGCATTGTGCTATAGTTGCATGTATACAGTGCTTCAGGTCCTGTCGAGATTTTGGACTGGTAGCAGGCTATTTTGTGGGATTGTTATGTTTTTTTGTTTTTTTTCTTAGTGTTTTATAAAGGGAGAACCTTCTACTCTGTGTCTCCAGAAGCGGAAGATAGAACCCGCTCGTCACAGTCTTATATGGATTACGCTCCAGTACATCATCAATTCACCTCCAGGAAGGATTCTAGATTTTTTCTGCTATGGAATCTCTGAGCGCAGAGCCTTACTTTATCTTTGCCAAGCCCTAGAGTTAGGGTGGCTTGTCCTTTCCAGAAGCTGAGCTTCAACTGGGGCACCTGCTACGTTTATATTTGTAAGTGCTTCCTGTTGATGTTTAGTTTCTGTAAAATGAGCATCATGGCCTACCCAACCGGAGTATTTTCTACCAGTAAGTCAGTAAGCGTTACCTAGCATGTTTTATATGCACCGTTTATATTGTACAATAAAGCTACATGATTGGACCTTGGTGAAAACTTCTCCAGCAACCCTGTGTGTCCTTGGCAATGTGATTTTTATTGTTACTAGTGCGTCTTTGTAGAGATGCCCTTGTGCTTCTGCGCATCAACAACGCACCACCTGACTCGGCGGTAAACGCAGTGGGGTCGTTTTGGAAAGCTGTCCATCATCCTGGTAAAAGCGGGAATTCCTTTGCCTACTTCGAGGGTGGACGGGGCGTAGCTCAGCGGGCGGAGCTTACAGGTGACTTATAAAGGGAGAAACCTTCTACTCTGTGTCTCCAGGTGAGGAAAGATAGAAACCGCACGTCATAGTCAGATACAGATTACGCTCCAGTACATCATCAATTCACCTCCAGGAAGGATTCTAGATCTTTTCTTCTATGGAATCTCTGAGCGCACAGCCTTGCTTTATCTTTGCCAGGCCCAAGAGTTACGGTGGCTTGTCCTTTCCAGAAGCTGAGCTTCAACTGGGGCACCTGCTACGTTTATATTTGTAAGTGCTTCTTTTGAGGTTTAGTCTCTGTAAAATGAGCATCATGGCATACCCAACCAGAGTATTTTTCTACCAGTAAGTCAGTAAGCGTTACCTAGCATGTTTTATACGCACCGTTTATATTGTACACTAAAGCTAAGTGATGGACTACAGTGAAAAAAACGTCTCCAGTAACCTTGTGTGCCTTTGGCAATGTTATTGTTATTAGTGCGTTTTTGTGGAGATGTCCTCGTGCTTCTGCGCATCAACAACGCACCACCTGAAAATCAGAGGTAAACGCAGTGGGGTCGTTTCGGAAAGCTGTCCATCATCCTGGTAAAAGGCGGGAATTCCTTTGCCTACTTCGAGGGTGGACGGGGCGTGGCTCATTGGGCGGAGCTTACAGGTGACTTATAAATGGAGAAACCTTCTACTCTCTGTGTCTCCAGGTGAAGAAAGATAGAAACCGCGCGTCATAGTCAGATACAGATTACGCTCCAGTACATCATCAATTCACCTCCAGGAAGGATTCTAGATCTTTTTCTTCTATGGAATCTCTGAGCGCGCAGCCTTGCTTTATCTTTGCCAAGCCCAAGAATTACGGTGGCTTGTCCTTTCCAGAAGCTGAGCTTCAACTGGGGCACCTGCTACGTTTATATTTGTAAGTGCTTCCTTTGAGGTTTAGTTTCTGTAAAAAGAGCATCATGGCATACCCAACCGGAGTATTTTCTACGAGTAAGTCAGTAAGCGTTACCTAGCATGTTTTATACGCCCTGTTTATATTGTACACTAAGGCTACGTGATGGGTCATGGGGGAAACGTCTCCAGCAACCTTGTGTGCCTTTGGCAATGTTATTGTTACTAGTGCATCTTTGTGGAGATGTCCTCGTGCTTCTGAGCATCAACAAACGCACCACCTGAATCGGCGGTAAAACGCAGTTGGGTCGTTTTGGAAAGCTGTCCATCATCCTGGTAAAAGGCGGGAATACCTTTGCCTACTACGAGGGTGGACGGGGCGTGGCTCAGCTGGCGGATCTTACAGGCGATTTATAAAGGGAGAACCGTCTACTCTGTGTCTCCAGTAGCGGAAGATAGAACCGCTCGTCACAGTCAGATACGGATTACGCTCCTAGTACATCATCAATTCACCTCCAGGAAGGATTCTAGATCTTTTCTGCTATGGAATTTCTAAGCGCGCATCCTTGCTTTATTTTTGCCAAGCCCAAGAGTTAGGATGGCTTGTCCTTTCCAGAAGCTGAGCTTCAACTGGGGCACCCGCTATGTTTATATTTGTAAGTGTTTCCTGTTGAGGTTTAGTCTCTGTAAATGAGCATCATGGCATACCCAACCGGAGTATTTTCTACCAGTAAGTCAGTAAGCGTTACCTAGCATGTTTTATATGCACCGTTTATATTGTACACTAAAAGCTACGTGCTGGACCACGGTGAAAACGTCTCCAGTAACCTTGTGCCTTTGGCAATGTTATTGTTATTAGTGCGTCTTTGTGGAGATGTCCTCGTGCTTCTGCGCATCAACAACGCACCACCTGAATCGGAGGTAAACGCAGTGGGGTCATTTCAGAAATCTGTCCATCTTCCTGTAAAAGGCGGGAATTCCTTTGCCTACTTCGAGGGTGGACGGGGCGTGGCTCAGTGGGCGGAGCTTACAGGTGACTTATAAAGGGAGAAACCTTCTACTCTCTGTGTCTCCAGGTGAGAAAAAATAGAAACCGCGCGTCATAGTCAGATACAGATTACGCTCCAGTACATCATCAATTCACCTCCAGGAAGGATTCTAGATCTTTTCTTCTATGGAATCTCTGAGCGCACAGCCTTGCTTTATCTTGCCAGGCCCAAGAGTTACGGTGGCTTGTCCTTTCCAGAAGCTGAGCTTCAAACTGGGGCACCTGCTACGTTTATATTTGTAAGTGCTTCTTTTGAGGTTTAGTCTCTGTAAAATGAGCATCATGGCATACCCAACCGGAGTATTTTCTACCAGTAAGTCAGTAAGCGTTACCTAGCATGTTTTATATGCACCGTTTATATTGTACACTAAAGCTACGTGATGGACTACGGTGAAAAAACGTCTCCAGTAACCTTGTGTGCCTTTGGCAATGTTATTGTTACTGTTACTAGTGCATCTTTGTGGAGATGTCCTCGTGCTTCTGCGTATCAACAACGCACCACCTGAATCGGCGGTAAAACGCAGTTGGGTCGTTTTGGAAAGCTGTCCATCATCCTGGTAAAAGGCGGGAATTCCTTTGCCTACTACGAGGGTGGACGGAGCGTGGCTCAGCGGGCGGATCTTACAGGTGATTTATAAAGGGAGAACCGTCTACTCTGTGTCTCCAGTAGCGGAGGATAGAACCCGCTCGTCACAGTCAGATACGGATTACGCTACTAGTACATCAACAATTCACCTCCAGGAAGGATTCTAGATCTTTTCTGCTATGGAATCTCTAAGCGCGCATCCTTGCTTTATCTTTGCCAAGCCCAAGAGTTAGGATGGCTTGTCCTTTCCAGAAGCTGAGCTTCAACTGGGGCACCCGCTACGTTTATATTTGTAAGTGTTTCCTGTTGAGGTTTAGTCTCTGTAAATGAGAATCATGGCATACCCAACCGGAGTATTTTCTACCAGTAAGTCAGTAAGCGTTACCTAGCATGTTTTATATGCACCGTTTATATTGTACACTAAAAGCTATGTGCTGGACCACGGCGAAAACGTCTCCAGTAACCTTGTGTGCCTTTGGCAATGTTATTGTTATTAGTGCGTCTTTGTGGAGATGTCCTCGTGCTTCTGCGCATCAACAACGCACCACCTGAATCGGAGGTAAACGCAGTGGGGTCGTTTCGGAAAGCTGTCCATCATCCTGGTAAAAGGCGGGAATTCCTTTGCCTACCTCGAGGGTGGACGGGGCGTGGCTCAGTGGCGGAGCTTACAGGTGACTTATAAAGGGAGAAACCTTCTACTCTGTCTCCAGGTGAGGAAGATAGAAACCGCGCGTCATAGTCAGATACAGATTACGCTCCAGTACATCATCAATTCACCTCCAGGAAGGATTCTAGATCTTTTCTTCTATGGAATCTCTGAGCGCACAGCCTTGCTTTATCTTGCCATGCCCAAGAGTTACGGTGGCTTGTCCTTTGCAGAAGCTGAGCTTCAAACTGGGGCACCTGCTACGTTTATATTTGTAAGTGCTTCTTTTGAGGATTAGTCTCTGTAAAATGAGCATCATGGCATACCCAACCAGAGTATTTTCTACCAGTAAGTCAGTAAGCGTTACCTAGCATGTTTTATATGCACCGTTAATATTGTACACTAAAGCTGTGTGATGGACTACGGTGAAAAAACGTCTCCAGTAACCTTGTGTGCCTTTGGCAATGTTATTGTTACTGTTACTAGTGCATCTTTGTGGAGATGTCCTCGTGCTTCTGCGCATCAACAACGCACCACCTGAATCGGTGGTAAAACGCAGTTGGGTCGTTTTGGAAAGCTGTCCATCATCCTGGTAAAAGGCGGGAATTCCTTTGCCTACTACGAGGGTGGACGGGGCGTGGCTCAGCGGGCGGATCTTACAGGTGATTTATAAAGGGAGAACCGTCTACTCTGTGTCTCCAGTAGCGAAGGATAGAACCCGCTCGTCACAGTCAGATACGGATTACGCTCCTAGTACATCATCAATTCACCTCCAGGAAGGATTCTAGATCTTTTCTGCTATGGAATCTCTA
Source organism: Pleurodeles waltl (assembly GCF_031143425.1). Taxonomy (NCBI): domain Eukaryota; kingdom Metazoa; phylum Chordata; class Amphibia; order Caudata; family Salamandridae; genus Pleurodeles; species Pleurodeles waltl. Next base: position 355,504,495 of record NC_090438.1, read on the forward strand.
AGCGCACATCCTTGCTTTATCTTTGCCAAGCCCAAGAGTTAGGATGGCTTGTCCTTTCCAGAAGCTGAGCTTCAACTGGGGCACCCGCTGCGTTTATATTTGTAAGTGTTTCCTGTAGAGGTTTAGTCTCTGGAAAATGACCATCATGGCATACCCAACTGGAGTATTTTCTACCAGTAAGTCAGTAAGCGTTATCTAGTATGTTTTATATGCACTGTTTATATAGTACACTAAAGCTACGTGATGGACCACAGTGAAAACGTCTCCAGTAACCTTGTGTGCCTTTGGCAATGTTATTGTTATTAGTGCGACTTTGTGGAGATGTCCTCGTGCTTCTGCGCATCAACAACGCACCACCTGAAAATCGGAGGTAAACGCAGTGGGGTCGTTTCGGAAAGCTGTCCATCATCCTGGTAAAAGGCGGGAATTCCTTTGCCTACTTCGAGGGTGGACGGGACGTGGCTCAGTGGGGGGAGCTTACAGGTGACTTATAAAGGGAGAAACCTTCTACTCTGTGTCTCCGGGTGAGGAATATAGAACCCGCGCGTCATAGTCAGATACAGATTACGCTCCAGTACATCATCAATTCACCTCCAGGAAGGATTCTAGATCTTTTTCTTCTATGGAATCTCTGAGCGCGCAGCCTTGCTTTATCTAGCTGAGCTTCAACTGGGGCACCTGCTACGTTTATATTTGTAAGTGCTTCCTTTGAGGTTTAGTTTCTGTAAAAAGAGCATCATGGCATACCCAACCGGAGTATTTTCTACGAGTAAGTCAGTAAGCGTTACCTAGCATTTTTTATACGCCCTGTTTATATTGTACACTAAGGCTACGTGATGGGTCATGGGGGAAACGTCTCTAACAACCTTGTGTGCCTTTGGCAATGTGATTGTTACTAGTGCGTCTTTGTGGAGATGTCCTCATGTTTCTGTGCGTCAACAACGCACCACCTGAATCGGAGGTAAACGCAGCCCCTGCATCCTAATTGAAACTCCACAACAAAGACATGGTCATTACAAGTGATCTGTCCAGCTTCACACAATACAGGTTTAAGAGTCTCTTCATAATGCCTTCCCCGCTGCCCAGCCTCAGGCAAGTTCTAATTGACTTATTCAGGTTATTTCAGCTTCTGTTTTATAAATTGGATCAAAACCTGGGGGTGGGCGATCAACTGTTAGTCGTTGTTTGTCTATGCATATGCTGTTTGTGCAATTTCACCTGGGACTCGCTGCGTCCTTCAAAAATTCTGGAGGATCCATAGTAGGATATGAGCACAAGAAAGAGAAAATACCACAACGCCCCATGTATTGTTTTATTGTGTTTTTTAAGGCAAGACAACACATAAAAATTGCTCTGGCTTGGAATGAGGATTATATTTACTCAAGCAACTGGTGGCGCTGCTGAGGTCAAAACCGCCTCAAAATACTCCCCCCCCAACCTTTGTCTAACAAAAAGGTCACGTTCGCACCCCTTCCCATGAGTGAAGCGTCCCCATGATTTTTCTGCATAACAAAAGGCAAGTAGGATAAAAGGCGGGATTGGGTGCTATGTACCATTGAGCATTATTTTTGCAGACAAAACAATAACTATACCTCTCCCTAAAAAGGCCACTGATGCTAAAGTGAACATTTTGTATCATCTCCTGATGCCCAAGCAGGAGCATTAACTTTTTTCATCATTGCCATGTAAGATTTGTAAGCAGTATCTCTGCAAACGTTTTTTTTTGTTTTTGTTTTACAAGGGTACGTTTTTAGGCTGTTTTCCCGCACCATTTCCTGTCTTTACAGGGTTGTGTGGGAGGTCACAGAGGTAGTGTGAAGTTTGGTGAGTTAGATGTGGAGGTGGAGGGAAGAGCTTAGGGAGAGATATTTAGGAGATGACAGTGGTAGAAGGGGTGAGTCAGAGTGAGAATGGAGGATAGTTTGATAGAGACATGATATAAGAGTGATGAGTAGATAACTGTGATAATGCCATGCAATGATCCACGAACATGCCAAGCACAGAAACAACATATACAACATACATACACATTTCTATATATACACATATACACACACACACACACATGAGTACAACACACATATGCACATACAATACATAATTAGAATCATGGGTAAAAAATACTTAGTCAGACAGGTTTAAAGAGTGTGTGTGTATTTTATTGTTATGACAGTAGCAATACATATTTTCTAAAGAAACTATAAATAAATAGAAATATACAAATAATCTAAAAAAATATTTATCCACATAGACATATGCAGTTCATAGTTATTTGGAAAAGGTGGTTATGAAGGAAAGAGCCAACTCTTGAGTAGTTTTCTGAAGACCAGAAAGTTATCTGTGGCTCTTATAGTTGGGGGTAATGAATTCCATAGTTTGGCTGCTTGGACGGAGAAGGATGTACCACCTATAGTCTTTTTCTTGTATGGTGGTGTTCTAAGGCGGGGTGCCAGTCTTGAGCGGAGGTTTCTTTGTTGGATGGATTTGGTAATTTTCTTTCTGATAAAAAAAGCGGTCCTGTTCCATGTATAGCTTTGTGGGTGATACAAAGCAGCTTGAAAGTGCATCTTCTGGCAACGGGTAACCAGTGTAGTGCTCTCAAGGCAGGGTAGATGTGGGCTTGCGGCTTTATATGTAGTAGTAGCCTGGCTGCGGAATTCTGGATACGTTGTAGTTTTTTCATAACAGATAGAGATGATCCATGGTAGAGGCTATTGGCATAATCCAGTTTGGATAGTACAAGCGATATAGTAGCTTGCACCTTGTGTGGAAGTCCGAGGTGGGGGAAGATGCGTCGTAAAGTCTTTAAGGTGATGAAGCTTGTGCGTGCTAATTTGTCTACTTGGGCATTCATAGTTAGCTTGGAATCCATGGTGATTCCTAGGTTTTTCACTTCCTTGGATAATTGAGGAGGTGGTCCGAGATCGCCAGGTCAGACGCACAGAGGGTTATAATGTTTCCAGTCACCACATATGAGTATTTCTGTTTTGGAGGTGTTTAGTTTGAGATGGCTCCAGGTCATCCACTGATCAACGGCTCTGAGGCAACTGGAGATTTGTGAGTTTTCAATGTTTTTGGGGGCTTCTAATTTAAGTAGTATTTGTGTGTCATCTGCATAGTTGTAGCATGTGAGATGGAAATCATTGATCAGTTCTGGTAAAGATAACATGTAGATGTTGAAAAGCAAAGGTGAGATGATTGACCCTTGGGGGACCCCTGCTTTTGTGATGTAGGGTTCAGACGAGAAGGGGGGCGAGTGGATGATATTTGCTCTTTTTTGGAGATAGGAAGTAATCCAGTCGAGAGCAATCCCTTGTATGCCAGCTTCGTGGAGTCTTTGAGTTAGGGTGTCATTGTGATACAACCAAAATGACCAGACACTTCTCTACTTGCAAGCATTCACCTGATGACCTGAGATGGACAATTTTGGAAGCCAATCCACATTGGAATAGTGCTAACTTGTTTAGAAAAGAACAACTATGGATTTTTCGTCCTGCCACAAATGTACAGGCCTTAACGATGACATCCCATGGTGGTCAGTGAAGTATGACCCATGCACATATTGACAATATGTGTTGTATCAATGACTTTTTGGTCACCCGCCCTCAGACTAGACTACTTGTCCAATAAGTATGAGGGGTCTTTGTTTATAATTGACATTTATGGCACACCTGGGATCCTCTTAGTGACATGTCCACACAAGATATTGCCTATCAGAGGCCATCAGTGCTTTTGTTCTATATCTCCTGAACAATTGGCATCTATCTTAGGAACTGCCCTATTGTTGTGTTGTGTACACAACACTGTCAAAGTCATTTTTGATTAACTACGGTACTTGGCTTCTTCAGCCTCTCAGCTGACATCTTCCTGATTGGAGTTTGCCAATAGGGATGCATCCCACCTAACTCCAGTTCTAAATTATGTAAGGATGACATACAGCATGTGACCATGGCCACTATCAACTCACACTAACCAATATTCTTCTTGTAGGTTGACCACATACCTGTAGTATGATCTCACCTATTTAAAGATGGCCGCCATTAGAAATATGAATATTGTTTTTTATCTTGGTCTAATAATAGGTATGCATCTCACCTCCTTTTTAGGTGTAATTTGTGTATAGGCAATATATATCATGTGGCTATGGCCTTCTGAAAATGCACACAAATGAACAGTCTGTTCATGGTTAGTTCATACCCCTTATTATATTTTCACCCACTCTAAGATGGCTGCCATTGGAGCGATGAAAGTTTGGTTCCACCTCATTTTGTTAGAGGCAGGAAGTCACTTGCATTTATTGCACCTGTCAGCAGGTATCTGATTAGATCGCTCTTTATAAGCTGACCACCTTCCCTACTCTGTCCTTTCCAGATGAGCAGAGGGCCGGGTAGGACATCTATTTGCGATGCTCCACAAGCCTATCAGTAAAATTCTCAGTCTACAGATAGGCTGCACCCTTTCCTTACTTGATATTACAGGTTCAGTTCTTTTCTTATAGAGCAATGAGCTGAATGCTACCCTCTGCCTATAGCCTATGGGCCCCGCCATGACTTTCTACAGGGTAAGAACCATTTCGCTCTGTTATACGCATTACCTGGATGCAGGGGCCCTATCATACTGCATGTGACGAATTGTGGATGTGATTGTGCTAGTGGACACTTTCATGCTTTTTGTTGGTAGTGATGTTTAGTTATAGATGGTAGTATGGTACGCATGACCTATTTTTCAAATTGAGGGTGCGACGGGTCCCTGATACACTGTGTTATAGCCAATAGGGTGTGTGATCGGCCAACAGGTCAGATAAGCCAATATACATGCTGGATAATGTTTGTCTACTATTTGTATTTAGACATATGCGCCATTGTGGTATGCGTGCTAAGTGTGCTCTTTGCATAAGCCACAGACCTCCTGGGAAACCTCCCTTTTAGAGACCCTAGACATTCCTGGCTATAACTATTACTCTCATTTAGGAGTTACTAATGAGATATTGTTTCGGACAGCATGTTAACATAAGGTGACATGCGCTGTGTGTATTATATTGTAATCCCATAAAGTTTTTCTTTCCTTTACTTCTTTTTTCTCTTTCAGGCTGGACATTTACACATGTCAGAAGTTTCTAAATGGTACCATTAAATTACTTTACTTTTCTAAGACTGAACATTAATAGAGGTCACTTGTTACACTTGCAGTGGTAACGATCAGTGTACCACCCCGTTTACTTTTGTGGTTCTCAGCTAGGGAACTCTTATTCACTTGTGGTCCTGCAGAAGCACTATGAATCCAATTCTCCTGGACCGTTAGCCGTGAAACATGTCGACCTTTACTCATATGTGACTTTTATGGTTACGTGCATTCATTACCTTCCCAAAGTAGTCCTCAATGACTTTTTGGTGGCTTTTTAATCCCGCCGGTAGTACTGTGTAATTAAATAATAGTTTTTGGTAACCCATAAACGGTTCTAGTTATTCACTTCTCCTTTCACTTACATTTAGTTCTGCACATTTGACCTCACATTTTAGGACATCTTCACACTTACAGGCTTCGCAGTACAGCATCTAATTAAAGGGTCTCTGTTAAAGTGACCCTTCGCGGGGCTCCTAAGACATTGCAGCGCCAGTCCTATGAGGAGCGGCCCATGATGAAGCATGACATCCCTTTTGGGTTGTGTGAGGGCACCAAAAATTAAGGGAGCAGTTTCCCCACTGTTTGACCTGAGTGAGTGTGTAACCATCTAGGATCTTCTCTATTAGGAACAGTATCTCTTCATTTGTGATTAATTATTGTATGGAGCCAGAGTACTGGACTTTACAGCTCCTGGTCCCCCTCTCTCTTTATCTGGACTCTTGTTTGAGTGGTGTGGTTTGCCCAGATGTGGAGAAATCACAGATGGGCAGATGGTACAGGAAAATGCCTGCACATATAGTGGCAAATGTCAAATTATGCCACAGTAAGGGAGCTAATTTTTTCATTGCAGTTCTGTAGTTCCAAGACATACTCCTTCTGTACCTTCTTGATTTCCCGGAGTTCAGTTATAACCTGGTCCATCATGTCTTAGGACTGTTGGACTGATCTCAAGACTTGGTCACTGGTGGTCTGGCTGACAAAATACACAGAGGCCTTCCTTTGATGGCCCCCAGATTCCCTTCCACGAGCCCTATCACCACTAGCTTGTGCCCTTGATGAAGTGTTTGCCAAACCACTGGGTCCTGGTAGAACTAGAGGCTGTGTTGTTGGTGTGTCAACACGTACCAGGGCTGGGTGGCACAGGATCGGTGTGTATGTCCTTGGTGCACTGGAAATGGAGGTGTCCTCACACTGCAATGTTGTTGCAGCTGTAGTGGGAGGTGTAGGTGTGGCCAAGTTTGACTCACTGGAGCTGTTTGGCCAGGCAGACCAGACAAACCAGCTGGCACGTGATCATCCTGACTTGCAGCATTGGAGTATTCAATGAAGGCTTTCTCCTGGGCTGCAGTGAAGGTGTATTGGCTGTTAGATAGTGATGCCCGGGTGTTTGGAGCTGTGAAGGTTACAGAGGATATGTAATTAAAATATAGGCCCTCATTATGAACATGCCGGTAATGACTGCCAGGCCGGCGGTGGTGGTCATTACCGCAAATGGCATGGCGGTTCAGACCACCATATTCTGAACACAGCAGTGAACTGGCTGCAAAGCAGGCAGTTCACTACTGCCCACCGCCAGGGCAGACTGGACCCCCGGGCCGACGGTAGGCAGCTTCGACCTGGCCGTGGAGGCCGTACCGGTGGTGGGATAATGATGCCATTTCCACCAGGGATTTCCTGACGGGACACCCCGCCAGGTAATCCCTGGCGGAAAGCACACGGGAGACAGGAATTCTCATTCCTCTCACCTGTATGTGACACGCCAGCCACCCCTTGCCACTACCCAACCCACCTCCCCAAGCCCCTAGAACTGCCCCCACCGACACCCCAACCCCTGAAAACTGACCGCTAGCCCTCCATCCTCCAATCTCCCTGTAGGTATCACAAACCCCCCTCACTACCCCCCACCCACCCCCCTCCATACAGGTCCCCCAAACCCTAACCCCCCACATCCACATGCACACATGCATTCATACACGCAGACACACATCCCCCTTCACAAACACACACGCACACCCCCATGCACTCACACACTCAACACACACACACACATTCCCTTCCGGACAGCATTTACCTGTTCTGTGGTGCTGCTCTGGGAGGGAACAGGCTGCTTGGATGCTGGTCTGCTGGCAACGCTGCGCCTCCATACACTGCGCCTCCATACACCGCCACGCCTATGACTGCATCATCATAGGCTGGCAGTATCTGGACTGCCATGGCGGTGAGGGTGGAGCAGCATCCACCCCCGCCACTGACCGCCAGCATGGCAGGCCTCACCGCCACTAATGGCGGTGAGGCTCCATTCATCAGTATATGGAGGGATACCTGCCGCCGCCACTGGCGGTCCTCTGTCTGCCGCCAACATGGTCGCAGTGGGCTATCCCGCCATGTTCATCATGAGGGCCATAGTCTCTGTAGTTAATGTGTCTTTTTCTACATTAGGGCCAACCTAAAAACTTGAAAGAGAGTGGTAGACTGATTAGGCCTTTGTGTGATTTTCATGATTTTCCCTATGCAGTGTGATTTACACAGACAACAACTCCAGTTCTGACCTTGTAGAGATGTCCTGCAATGCCAAAGTGTTATTTCATATTTGTAGGTTACATGTGACAGACATTGAACCCTACACAATGGTGAGTAGATTGGAGTACAGGACCATTCCAAGGCTTAGCAGGCTGTAATACATTGGATACAAAGTGGTTCATAATGCACATTAAACTGTACTTAGTCATCATATGGATAGTGAAACTTACCTTGTGTGTGGCTACTAATTCTATTCAGCATGACTCACTACATTTTAGGATACCTTGGATTAAAAAAAACAATGATTAATGTAAGCATTTTTTCATCAGTTCAGTGTTGCTATGAGCAGGTATCAACATGGTTGTGATACACAAGAAGTGATAGTTTAATCCATAGCATGACATGGTGACTGTCAAATGCATTCATTTTTGTCATTTGTGTACATATGGAAGTAAAGGATGGTGGAACAGCATTACACTGCACTATTGTTTTTCAGTTCCAACAACTGAGCATCATGGTAGTTATACTCATTGGTTGACACCATAGACAGTACGTGTTTGAAAAGTAACACCTATCACTTTCAATGACTACATTGGAGAAAAACACACATTTGCAACTTGTACACATACATGGATATGATGTAACTAGGAGAAAGTACCACTTAGAAACACCATACTTTCCTGTGAAAATAGGTGTAGTTTTGGACCTGCTTTTGTAAGCACAACAACATACATTGATAGACAATGATGAGCAGAGCCCATGCAAGGTGTGATCCATGGGGAACCACACACATTCTGAATATACATAATACATTATGCTAGAAGGAGCGCTACAATCATGCTAGTAATTTGTATGACAAAATATATTTTGTTTAGTCAAAACTAGGTATATATGCTTTACTAATATTGTTTCAGCATTGTAAACAATTAGTGATCAGAAAGACATACATTGGTCTGACTTATCAGTCTGCACTCCACCAGGGATTCTTGTCAAGCCTTCAGGATGGAGGATTTGCAAGACATTCTCTTCCCCGGGAATGAGTTGTAATGGGGGCTAGGAGAACCACCACTAGTCCTTTGGGCCTCCATGTGATACCTGGAGGCCAGTGAATGAACTTTTCCCAACAAGTCATTCCACCTCTTCCCATTCTTTTCCTTTGTGCACAGGTTGTTAGCTACAGCATTCACTCTGTCAACAATTCCGGGCCACATTTGCCTTTTCTGGGAAGTGGAAGTATTTTGGACTTGTGATCCAAATAATTGCTGCTCTACCCTAATGATTTCATCCACCATGACAGACATCTCTCCCTATTGTATTGAATTAATGGGAAAAACTAGACTAGTGCCCAGAAATATGCTGAGAGAATCAACTAAATATGGTTTAAAAAAAACTACAGAGGGAGAGTAACACAGAAATAAACTGTCTCCTGTGTGGTATTTCCTGTATCCAAGTGGTCTTCTGCAGTGTGATGGCAAAGGCTCATGGTCTGAACTGGAGTGTGTTTTATAGTTTGTTTTGCAAGTGTTAACAATTGTCCAATTTGCAACAGGTGTGGGCTTCTAGCATCTAACCAATGGCCACAGAATGGCCCACATAGAACTCTCCTTCTAGCCAATTGCCGTTCCCTGGCCGCTCATAATCTTGATATTAATCTTCTGCTGAGTGACTTGACACCCACCACCTTACTTCTTACTGAGACATGGCTCCATGAGGGGTCATCACCTGATGTAGCTCTGGCTTTGCCCCAAGGCCACGTAGTAACTAGGTTTGATAGAACCACCTTAAAAAGGGGAGGAATTGCTATCATATTTAGGCATTCAGGTCATATCCCATCCCTTCCGCTGCCTGATTGTGAGAGTGTGTTTTTCTCCATCTCACTGAACCCCCAGTGTACTTTCTCAGGAGTCCTAGTGTATCGCCCTCCTGGTCCCATACACAATTTTTTACAATCTTTTCCCGAGCAGGTTGCTGAACTAATATGCAAAAATCCAACTTCACAATTCTTGGGGATTTCAATATTCATGCAGAAATAAAGATAACAAAGTGCTAAACGTAGTTTGACTGACATGGCCACGTTGGACCTTACACAATCGGTCAGATGCCATACACATAACAAAGGCCACACCATTGCTCTTTTCAGTAATGTAGTTGGCATAACTTCCTTGCTCCCTACTCCTCTGGCCTGGTCAGATCACTTCTTAATCTCCCTTAATTTGGCCACCTCTGTCACAGCTAGATCCTCCCAAATTATAACCCACCATATAGGCGCTGGCATACGCTTAAAGCCAGGGATTGGATGAGCACCTTGGAGTGTCTGAAACCCTCTTTGTTGGAGAATAAGCCCTGTCCCTTAGATTTATTTAACAACTGGATCATCAAAAGCCTAGACATTCTTCTCCTCTTTACAACTAAATCGGGGGCAGTCTGAAAAAGGCACCTCTTGGTTTTCCTCACATCTACTTCAACTTAAGAGGGGTTGCAGACACCTGGAAAGAAGATGCAGAAAATCCTACAATACCTCCCTGAAAGAAGATTATAGGAAAGCTATTTGACTGTTTCATGCGGAAATTAAATTAGCTCAAAGCACTTACTATGCTACCAAAATAGAACAGAGCTCTAACTCTCCTAAAGAGATTTTTCATCTACTCAGAGAAATTGCTCATTCTCACTCTCACAGTGAACTTGTTGAAGCTTCCCAAGAGCACAGCAACAATCTGGCATCATTTTTTCAGCAAAAAATACCAGGCATTTATTCCACCTTCCTGACGGGCACCCTTTGCTCTCAAGCTCTTGGAGAGGAACGTTTCAATGGCTCAGCGGTGCTCTCACAGTTCTCGCCTCTCTCTTTGGAACTGGTTTTTAAACTACTTTCTACCCTCAAATCTGGTTCCCCCCTCGACCCTGACCCCGCAATCCTAGCACTAGGGTCCCCTGTCATAGTTCAAGTTCTGACTGACATGTTGAACTTGTCGCTGTCTAGTACCATCCCACACCAGTGAAAATGTGCTATAGTTGAAGCTCTGCTGAAAAAAGCTAACGTAGATGCAACTGTGCTTAATAACTATAGGCCCATCTCCTTGTTGCTAGCCCTCTCTCAGACAGTTGGAAAAAATGTTAATGTTCAACTCTAAAATTTTATTGAAGACAACAATAGTCTTCATTCTGCTCAGATGGGCTTTAGACCTCTACACAGTACGGAATCAGCTCTGATTGGAGTTACTGAAGAGGTCAGGAAGCGTCTTGATCAGGGACTTGTGTCGGCGATTCTTCTTCTTGATCTTAGTGCTGTATTTGACACTGTTGATCACAACATTCTACTTTTAAGAATGAGGGAGATTGAAGTTACAGGCAGCGCACTGAGCTGGTTCTCCTCCTTTTCAGAGGAGAGATCATTTCAGGTTCTAGATCGGTCATTTTTCTCCAGCTGCTTTAAGAGCAACTGTGGTGTGCAACAGGGCTCTTCTCTCAGCCCCACGTTATTTAATATCTATATGTCTCCACTAGCAAAGATAGCGAAGCCATATGGCCTTTCAGTAGTGTCATACAAGGACGACACCCAGTTCTCATTCTCTACTAAGCACAGCCCTTATGAATAGTCACTGTCCCCCTGCCTATTGGCAGTGTTGGAATGGATGTCCGAAAGTAAACTCAAGCTAAATGGAGACAAGACTGAGGTAATGATCTTAGGTCATTGCTCTCGGCCAGGTTTCAATTCAATTGTTTCACTCACTAGGGGATTTGCCCACTCACAAGGTGCATATCAAGAGCCTAGGTGTTTGGCTTGACCCATGGCTTACCATGGATCATCAGGTTAAGAAAATGTCTTCCACTTGCTTTGGTAAATTTAGACTCCTAAAGAAGGTGTTACGAAATACTTCCACCCACTGCAAAGAGACATCACCAGACACTCATTTTTTCGCGTTAAGACTGTGGTAATGCCTTGTATCTTGGTGCCCTGAAATATGTGAAAAAGAAGCTACCGGTGATGCATACCACCGCTGCCCACCTCCTCTTTGACATACTTAGCCATGAATCTGCCAAATCGGCCATCTCTTCTCTGCACTAGCTCCCATTGGAACAACAAATAAAGTTTCAAAACTTGTGTTGTATCCACAGGGCATTACACAACAAAGACCCCCCTTCTCTAAGGGCCCTTGCTTCTTTCCATAAGCCCATCAGACATCCCAGGTCTTCATCAGCTGCCTTAGCCTCAATCCCCATAAAAAATAGATTCTCCTTCCCTCGCTCACTCAAAACTTGGTTGTTTTAAAACTTTTCCTCAGTCTGTGTCTTGAAGGTCTATGTATAGCGCTGGGAGGACTTTGTGTAGTAATGGGCTCTATAAGTTCCTTTAACACAACATAACACCGCCATAGTACTATACTGACCGGGTCCCGGGACGGACTCCTGCTGTCATGGGTCCGCCGCTGAGACACCACCAGCACAACTGTGTTATCTAAATAGGCTTGGAGGGATGACACTGTGAAGACAGTGACAAAGTGCTTATTGTCAGCATTGGAGTCTGGCGCGTCAGCTGTGGGATGCAGCTGGTGCAACAGAGTACACTCAGTCATGGCTGTCTTTGGATTAGCTGCAATACATCTAAAGACTGCCTTTACGGGCCCACTGCCAGCCTCGCTTGGCGGTAATACAGCCAAGGTCTAAATCAGGCACTAAGTCAGGTTATTAAAGATGGTGGGTCACCTTCTTATAGTGAGGTGCATCCAAACTGCTGCCCACATAATAACTGCCTTGAAGATAAAATGGAAATCAATGCTAAGCATGGTGAGATATCTAAAAGTCAAGGGTAAAATGCAAAATTAAAAGAAACCAAAAGTAAAAAAATTGTAGGAGGCCAGCAAGCAGGCATCAACTTGCAGTCACTGTCCCCAAGAGCTATACATTTCTCCCTAAGGAGAGGTAGAAAATGAAAATAAAAAGAAGTGGAAGTACCAATAGGAGCCTGATGTTGTTTATTCAATTGAAATGTATTTATAGAAAATGGACATGAACTAGTTCATGGGATACCAAAGGTTGATTCTGTAATGCTGATATAAAACAGTTTGCAGGATTTTACTTTTATCCTATATTTGAAAGGCATGAGACAATAATCTGTGACAGCGACCTGGAAGCAGAAGGACTGGTAAGTATAGTTTGAGAAAGAATTAATAAAATGGACTTTAAAATCATGCAAATAACCAAAGAACCGATTCAGCAAAGAAAAATGGCCTAAAGTGGAAGTTGGCGACCAGGGGCCAGTGGAGCTTGTTCGTTTGTTAACAGAGGACTCGCTTCTTTATACATTAGCATCTTCTTTTGGTACTGGGGGTTGCCAAATATTTACTAAATCAAATTTTGCAGGAGACCAAAGCCATTCAATGGCTGATATCTATTTGAGGACACGTATCTTAAATTTTATTGCTTTGTTCCCTCATGTGCAACATTCAAACTTGCTGAGTACATTACGGCAGCTAACTTTACTTTATGGTATGTTGCCATTGAGGCTGATAACAACATGTGAGATTAAAAGTTTTGCCCCAATTCATGCATGAGTCATACGGCAAACATCGCACAAATAATAGAAGTGGAATTCTCCTCACACAGCATTAGTAAACTCAGATTTGGCAATATAGATCAACTCTCAGTTAAGGGCATTAATGTTCTGCCATGACTTCCATTGCCCATAAGTTTGGATTGCTAGAGGATTTCCAGTAACAACAACCCAGGCTGTGAAAAGCCAAATTACTCTAAAAAACCAAAGGTTAATCTGGCAGGGCATTATAGTTAGGCTCACATTTTACTCCTACAAAACCATAGAAATGTAGCTGTTATCTCAAGTAGCTATGGGCCAGATGTCGTTACCATTTTTTCTGTTGCAAACGACCAGATTTGCAGAATCGGACCGTTTGCGATAGGAATTTTTCTTTTTGTATGTACAGACCCTATTTTGTGATTTGGTCATCTATTTACCAACTCGCAAAATAGGTTCTCTTCCTAATTGTGAGTTGCAGTGCGATGTAGGATTGTTATGTGACCGTGAATGCAGTCACAAAACAATCACAGTTAGCGCCAGTTAGCACCAGTTTCAAACTGGTGCTAACCCATACGCAATCGGAAAGGGGTTCCCATGGGACCCCTTACCCTTTGTGATTGATAGCGAAAAAATGAAAAGAAAACTTTTTTTTTCCTTTCCATTAAGGAAAACGGGCTGCATTTAAAAAAAAAAAAAGCAGGCCACCATCCCTGTGATGGTGGCCATTCCCAATGAGGTCGAAAATTGTGACCTACCTCATGAATATTTATGAGGTAGGTTATTTGTGACCCCTTTGGGATTTACAAACAGTGTGATTGACACTGTTGTTCATTAGTTTTTACGAGTCGCAAAACCTAATATTCGTACATGTGCCCCTAAAACTTGTGCTCCAAGGTAATTATAACTCACACCCTTCCCATGCACTTCTAATTTCCCCAACATATTGCAACACTTATGACATCTTCGATAACATCATTGACAATATCAATATCAATGTAATGTGGAGAAACCTGCATGGCTGGGGGGCAAGTTATAGTTACCTAGGGCACGGGTTATAATTACTTGAAAATAACTCTAACTATAACAGCTGCATTTTTATGTTTTTGTACGTTTAAAATGTGAGCCTTGCTATAACATCCCTGCAACTTTTGTTTTTTTTGTGAATTTCTATTTTTTTTTAAATTCTATTTTCTAACTATAATGTTCCGGTAACCTTTGTTTTTTCAATGAATTTCTATGTCTTTTTTAAATGTAAAGTAATTTTAATTATGATCCGTTAATTCAACTATATATAAAAAACTACTTATAAAAAACTAAAGGTTACAGTGAAGTTATAGTTAGGCTCACATTTTAAACGTACAAAACCATAGAAATTCACCAGTTATAGTTAGAGTTACCTCAAGTACCTTCAAAAGGCCAGAGAGGAAATTTTTAGAAAACACTCCCTCACTTCCCGATTTGTTATTCAAAAATTCCGGCTACTTCAGGTCAGTTTTGAAAGAAACATGTCGGAATTGGCCAAGATCCTAAGGTGCCCTTTCTCAAAACCAAACCGTACCATAAACATCATCCTAGCACACACTTATCAGCCTAAGCCCTTGGTGAGAAAGATCACAGAGACAAGCAAATAAAAACATGAGCAAAAACACATTGCATAACATGGGCATGGAAAAATACTTGCAGCTTTTAACGTGGCGGTGGCTAAGGATAAAATAAAGTCCATAGGAAAAAATGAAACTGATGGTCACTAATGTGATGGTGTGCTGTTAGGCAACGTGGAGCCAGTGGTCAAAACACAAATATCATTACACCACCCAAACCCACTCTGTGCACAGCCCTTTAGTCGTGTGTGGTGGGAGTTAGCCACATCTTCTCTGGATGTGAGAATAGGTGTGAGAGGGTGTATTTGGAGTTGACAGTGGCTGTCAGATTGTCTGCCGTACATCAGTGTTTTAGTGGGTGCATCAGTGTGTGTGCGGGTCTGTGAGTGGCTGCATGAGGATGCCAGTGGGTCTCTGTGTGGGTAAGTGAGTGGGTCTGTGAGTGGGTGTGTGGGGGAATTGATTGAAAGAGACAGAAAGAGAAAGTGGGAGAGAAATAGTTTTTTTAGGCTTTCATAAATGCTTAGAATGAGATTTGTTTTTGGATTTAACAAAAATAGTTTTTTTTTTTTTTTTTTAAACTATAATTTGTTTAAATTAAAAAATTGGTAATGAGTCCAACTGGACTCAAACACTTTAGCTAAGGTCTTCACACTGAGCTGTGGAGGTTTATTTATTTATTTACTTATTTTTAGCCCTTTATGGGCTTTCAGGGACCACGGTGGTCACTATATATTTTTGATTTATTTAAATATTGTTTTTTTTTTTAAATAAAAAATAATCAAAAGTCCTTAGGGGGTTATGTGGGACCGTGAGGAAGCCCTCAAGAGCTCCCCTGCAGTCCCTACTATTTTAATTTAATTACATTTTTTATTAAACAGCTCTTACTGGCTACCAGCCATAAGGCTTCCCTGACAGTGCCAATGCTTCAGCAAGCACAGACATGCTTTGACGCAGGTCCGTGCTTGCTAAATCATTTCAACTCTGTCCTCTGCACGCGTACAGGGAACAGAGATAAAGATTTAGACTTTGACAGCGGGACCTGCTTTAAAAGTCCCGCTGTCAAAACCCTAAGTGTTTGCTGTGGCTTGGCTACAGCACTGCAGCCAAGCCACAACAAACAGCTATGTCCAGAGGGAGGCACCCCTGGGACATAGCAGGAGCCGGCACTGGGGGGTGGTGGTCTCCTAGGCCACCTGTGGCTCTATGAGGGGGGCTGCACGCTCCTTTCCAATTAATGTTTAGCCATGAGAGTTGGTGGTCCCTGGGGCACTGGAGTCCCATAGGAGCCCCCTTTCTTTTTTTAAACAGTTGCCCCGGGGAGTGGTGGTCCCTGGGGAGCAAGTGCCACGCAGCCTCCCCCGCTCCAACTACAGTGTTGCCCCAGGGGTTGTGCTTCCCGGGGCAGCACGGGGGCCTGACATCCCTCCCACATATTACAATAAAGCCCTGGGGAAGTGGTGGTCACCAGGGCAGTGGGTGTGGACACAGGCTCCCCATATACAGAAAAATTAGCTCCGGGAAGTGGTGGTCCCTGGGGCATCTGAAGGGAGCCAGGAGGCCCCCCACTTTTTGTTTTATAAAAGCCAGGGCATTAAACTAACAAAGCATTGGAGATAGCACTTAATTTTTTATTTCTTTATTTTACAAGTGGATATGCAAATCCACTGTGTCTCCACTCAGATTTTTTTTTTAAAAACATGCTTTTTAGCATTGGGGGGTCCCTTTGGGGCCAAACCATCAGAGCTAAGGGGTCAGTGTGTCCGTCTGGCCCCTTTTGTTTTTTTGGGGGGACTCGGTTAAAGCCAAGTCCCAATATGGCTGACAACACTACAACAACTTCTGTTCTTGAAGTGCTATTAGCCTATCAGATCTCAACATGAGATCTTTAGGGGGTCACAATTAATTTGCTTCCCTAGGTATACAAATTCGTTTTCTCCTAATTTCTCTAAAACTACAGAATGGAATCACACGAAAACAAAAGAAAACACTCTTTCTGGACCAGAAATGTGATGTAATTCCATCCAGTAGTTTTTACTCTATCGCTGTTCAAAATCCCTATTAAAAATGAATGAGGAAAATGTGTTTTGGGACCCCCTCTTTATTCACAGCCACCCCCGGGACAGATCACCCAATAAAACATTCAAGACAGCGGCTGACGGTACTGGCAAATATTTTTGGACCGTTTTGTGAAGATTCGTCAAGATATAGGCAAGTAAAAAAACACTTTTTCTATAGAAACATGGTCCTAACTATAACTACCTAGTGGTGTCTACCACTAGGTAATATATATACATATATATGTATATGTGTGTTAGAAATGGGGTCTGTTGCTGGCAGACGTGTACACCCTTATCCAAATAGGGACCACAATCCTAGTCAGGGTAAGTCACACAGAATCCAAATTATCCTGTGCCCACCCCCCCTGGTAGCTTGGCAATGAGCAGTCAGGCTTAACTCAGAAGGCATTGTGTAAAGCATTTGTGCAATAAATCATACAGTAACACAGTGAAATTACCACAAAAATACACCACACAGGTTTAGGAAAATATATGATATTTATCTGGTTAAATTAAGGTAAAAAACAATAAAGGTTCAATAAGCACAAGTTGAGATATCACTTTTGCGAGATTAAAAAGAGGCTGAAATCTTAGAAATCAACAGTTGTCTCTGGTTAGCGTCAAGAATACCATGCACGGAGTACCTCAGAGGAGGATACACGTTGAAAAATAGGGTCTGCGTTGGTATTTCCAGCGTGGCAAAGGCGATCGGTCATTTTTTTCCAAGCTGCAAGGGGCTTTGCGTCAATTTCCGGCATGCAGTCTTGGTTCCTCACTGCAATGCGTGTATCTTTTTGACGCCCAGGGATGATGCGTGGAAATCCTGGGTGTGCGTGATAAAGTCACAGGCATTGCGTCGATCCGGTAGGCAATGCGACAAATTTTCTGGCGCTGCATCGATTCTTCACTCGGGAAGTCGGGCTGTGTCATTCTGATTTGGCTGTGCATCGATCTGGTAGGGCTGTGCATCGAATTTCCAGCTGCAAGGCAGGCATGGCAGGCATGGTGTTGATTCTTCACTCGTGAAGTCAGGCTGCGTTGTTCGGGTTCGGCTGTGCAGCGATTTCACGGTCGCATCACGTTTGTGCGTTGTTTCCTGCAGGCTGTGCTTCGATTTGTGGCGCACAAGGAGTTCTTTGAAAGGTGAAGTCTTTTTGGCCCTCAGACTTCAGAAAACAGGAGGCAAGCTCAACCCAAGCCCTTGGAGAGCACTTCTCTGCAAAGTCAGAGGGCAGCAAGGAAGCGGTCCTTCTCAGCAAAGCAGTCCAGATGAATCCTTTAGGCAGCCAATCAATTCCTCTTGACAGGTTGCAGGTTCAGGTCCAGAAATGTCTGAGTTGGTGGGGTCAGAGACCCAGTTTATATTCCCCAAAATACCTTTGAAGTGGAGGAGACTTCAAAGAGTGGTTTTGAAGTGCACAAGGTCCCTTTTCGATACAGTTCTGTCTTCCACGCCCCCAGTAGGGGGTTTGGCAGTCCATTGTGTGAGGGCAGGCCACTATTCTTTGAAGTGTAAGTGTCAGGCCCTCTGCCCTCCCAGCCGATGAAGACCCATTCAGTATGCATATGAGTGCAGGTGTGACTGACTATCCTGCATTTTTAGCTCTCTGGGTGAAATGCACAAGGGAGCTGTCAACCAGCCCAGCCCAAACATGGATTGGAGACAGGCTGTAAGGCACAGATGGATTTTAAGTTCAGAGAAATTCTCACTTTCTAAAAGTGGCATTTCTAAAATCGTAACATAAAATCCAACCTCACCAATAGGCAGGATTTTGTATTACCATTCTGTCCATACTAAATATGACCTGGTTACCCCTTTCTGATCAGAATCTACCACTCAAACAGTATAGGAGAGTAGCCCTAATGCTATCCTATGAAAGGAGCATGCCTCACAGTAGTAGAAAACCAATTTAGGAGTTTTCCACTACTAGGACATATAAACCACACATGTACTTGTCCTGCCTTTTAACTACATATCACCCAGCCCTATGGGTTATCTAGGGCCTACCTTAGGGGTTAATGATATGTAGAAAAAGGAGAGTTTATGACTTGTCAAGTGCTTTTAAATGCCAACTGCACAGATAGGCTTTGTAATGGCAGCCTGAGAAATGGTTAAGGGGCTACGTATGTGGGTGGCAAAACAAGTGCTGCAGGCCCATTAGCAGCATTTAATTTACAGGCCCTAGGCACATGTAGTGCACTTTACCAGAGACTTATAAGTAAATTAAGTATGCCAATTGGATATGACAAAATGTTACAATGTTTAAGGGAGAGAGCATATGCACTTTAGCACTGGTTAGCAATGGTAAAGAGCACATAGGGGGTCATTCTAACATCGGCGGGCGGCGGAGGCCGCCCGCCAATGTTCCCCCTCCAAAATACCGCTCCGCGGTCGCAAGACCGCTGAGGGTATTTTGGGATTTGCCCTGGGCTGGCGGGCGGCCGCCAAAAGGCCGCCCGCCAGCCCAGGGCAAATCAACCTTCCCACTAGGACGCCGGCTCAGAATTGAGCCGGCGGAGTGGGAAGGTGCGACGGGTGCAGTTGCACCCGTCGCGTATTTCAGTGTCTGCAAAGCAGACACTGAAATACTAAGTGGGGCCCTCTTATGGGGGCCCCTGCAGTGCCCATGCCATTGGCATGGGCACTGCAGGGGCCCCCAGGGGCCCCGCGGCACCCCCTACTGCCATCCTGTTCCTGGCGGGAGACCCGCCAGGAACAGGATGGCGGTAGGGGGAGTCAGAATCCCGCTCCGCCGCCATGGAGGATTCCCCCGAGCAGCGGAAAGTCGGCGGGAGACCGCTGACTTTCCGTTTCTGACCGCGGCTGAACCGCCGCGGTCAGAATGCTCGAGGGAGCACCGCCAGCCTGTTGGCGGTGCTCCCGTGGTCGGTGACCCTGGCGGTCACCGGCCGCCAGGGTCAGAATGACCCCCATAGTCCTAAAACCGCAAAAACAGTGTCAGAAAAGTGGAGGGAGGGAGGCACAAAGTTGAGGGAGGACCACCCTAAGGCTGTCAGGTCTAACATATGTCACTTAAAAAAGCAAACATTACAGGGATGTTATAGTTAGGCTTCAAGTTTAAATATGCAAACCATAGAAATTCAGGGCCTGATCCACAAAGGTAAACTTAGACCGAAACTAAGTTTAGACCAAAAGTCTAAGGCCCATATTTACTAGAAGCTTGCGCAGTCACTGCATATTTTTTTGATGCAGTGAACATGCATTCACTGCTCCATATTTACAAAGTGACTCATTTGGTGAAATGCATCACTTTTCCCTATCTTGCACCAGTTTTTACTTGTGCAACCCCCGGCAGCATCAGGTAACATTCATCATAAGCAATGTAGGTGATGCCACTTAAAACCCCATGCAGATCTGACGCATCCATATTTATGAGATTTTGGGAAAGTGACACATCAGTAGCAAATGTCACACTGATTTCAAAATGCATAAAACATCCTGTGCATCGGCCACCCAGGTGTAGAAATGATGGATTGGCAAAGGTACATAAGCTGAACATGCCCACATCACACTGGAAAGGTCAACTAAACAATGCAGCTACTCCTACTCGACTTTGGAGCCCCAAGAAGAAGATGGCCACCACCTGTACTCTCACAGATGCAGTGCAGGAGAAGGGAGCAGAGATACTGGCAGAGGACTACCCTCATCGACCTCAGGGAGGTGGAGGTCATCACAGGAGGAGGTCATCACCTTCTTTAGCTTTAAGAGGGAGTCCATTGTCCAGCTCCTAAACAAGATTGCACCAAGGCTGCAGACAATGTCACAGAGGTCCACAAACAACTCTCTGTAGGTGAAGGTGATGGTAGTATTACACATGCTGGTGTCAGGCTCATTCAAAACCACCACAACCCAAGGGTGCAGAATCCAATTAGCACCAGGGATCATGTGTGTGTGTGTAGGTGTGTGTGTGTGCATTGTGTAGGGGGGTGGCCCCTTGGGGAAGGGTCGCCCCCCAATGGGGGCAATGTAATGTAGGCCATTTCTGCCCACCTTGGGGGCACATTGGCCTAGTTTTTTAGGCCCTTCTGCCCCCGGGTGGGGGGGGGGGCAGAATCCATAAAGACGCCAGGGAATTTTTTTCTTTTGTTTTTTTTGTGTTGGGGGTGCGCCACTTTGGGCAAGGGTCGCCACCAAGGGGCAAAAAGCACTATTGGGCAGATCTGTCTTTTTTTTTTTTTCAGGCCCATCTGATCTCAAGGGGGGCAGATTCCACTTTGCGCCAGGGATCATGTGTGTGTTTTGGTGTGGGGGGGTGGCCCCTTGGGCAAGGGTCGCCCTCCAAAGGGGGCAATATATTCTATGGCATTTCTGCCTCCCTGTGCAGATTGGCCTATTTTGTTTTAGGCCCATCTGCCCCCAATCAGAGAACACTAGACACAAGGGAACATTTAAAAATGGTTGGGTGTTTGTCAACTGGCAAAGTATTTGCATTTCTGATAAGAGTATATTTCTTCTTTTTTTTTCTAGTTCAAAGATTTGGCTTCCTTTGCTGTGGCTTGTTGCAGTTTTGGCAGTGGTTGTCCTGCGGTATGCGTAGTTGCATGTTTAAGGTAATTAAATAAATTTACTCCAAAGGAGTGTTGTTGCCATGCATGAGTGACATGTTTGTAGCTGGTGTACTGAATGCAGGATTGTGTGTGAAATTGTCCTTAGATTTATGCACAATGATTATTGTGTTGTCTTCTGTCTAATTTGTTTTTTTTCTCTTTTCAGTCGGATATCATTGGTGATTGCTGTGCAGAGTAATTGCTGGTGAGTCAAGCTTTTTCAGGCAAGTGAGCGGTATTGTTTTTGAGTTTATAACTCTTAGTGATAAAGCTACACTTTGTTTATTACTTATTTTACACAGTGCTGGTTGTTGGTGGTGCATTTGTCCTGTGATGGTTGTGTGTGTGGGGTGGCGCTTGGCTGACGCGTTGCATGGGGTGGCGCTTGGTTGGCGGTGTACGTGGGGTGGCGGTGTGCATGGGGTGGTGCTTGACTGGTGGTGAGAATGGGGTGGCGCTTGGCTGGCGGTGTGCGTGGGGTGGCGCTTGGCTGGCGGTGTCCGTGGGGTGGTGCTTGGCTGGCGGTGCCAGCCAAATGCCAGTTCACACACTCATCAGCTGCTGTGATTGCTGTATCAGGCATGTGGGCGTATGAATGTGATGGGCCCTTGAGTGGCGCTGTCTGTCGATGCAAGTGTTGTAATGTGCTGGGCCCGTGGCTGGCCGCTGAATGGTCTTGTGCATGTCATGAATGGAAGGTGTGTGAATGGACTGTAAAGCGGTTGGTACCTTGTCTTCGCTTTACAGCTCATGAGCTGTGAGTCATTGGTTCAGTTTTTTTGGCCTTTCAGTTATTAACAGTGCATTTCATTTTTGTGAAATCTCGTGTTAATAAAATTTGATTCACTGAACCATCACTTACCCTCGTGCCAAATCCAACCAGTATGTGTGGTAAAAATGACAAAACCTGCTCCGCTGTAATCAGGCGTCGCAGCACACCTGTGACATGCTAGGTGTCTCGGGTGGGACCCGATGATGAAGCATGCCACCAACTTTGTTGATGGGTGAGGGGTCTTTTTAACATAACCAAAGTGCGTTTCTTTTCACAATTTAAGTGTTTGGAACAACAAATAAGTAGGTGGACACATCACATTTATTTATCTATTGCAAAACTACCTATGTTTGGGGGGGGTTCACCTACGTTTTTGGTCCCGGGTGCGGCCTTCATCTAGCAAAACCTACCAAACCCAGACATGTTATAAAAATAGACATCCCAAGGAGTCCAAGGAGGTGTGGCTTGCCTGGATCCCCCAACACTTTCTTACCCAGACTCCTTTGTAAACCTCAGCATTTGCTTAAAAAAGCATATTTTCTTCACTTTTCTTTGTAAGATCACCGCTGCGGCACACATTTCCTACCACCCAGAGTTCCCCTCAGTCTCCCAAGTAACATTATACCTCACTTGTGTGGGTCCCCAAAGCAGAGTCAGCCTAAAAGATGTATAAAAGAAAAATATGTGCTTATCAAGTCGCTGTGCTATCCCCTCAATCGCTACAGGTTTTTGGCATTTTTCTGTTGCAGGCACCTGGGCCACCCACACAGCTCTCTCTTCTTTGTGAAAATGGGATGTGTCCATGTTGTGGGCCATTTCCTTTCCCTGTAGGACAATATGTCAAGCTTCCTTTCATTACTGCCCAGCAAATGAATTTGTAGAAAATAATTTGTGTGTGGTGGGTGAGGCCAGTGATTAAAGTGTGATTAATTGCCTGATTTGACTTCAAGTTTGGTGTAAGGGATACTCTATGACAAAGGTACCAAATACAATCTATATAGCCCATTCATTTCCCTGTAGGGCAGTGCATTGTTTGCCCTCTGTCTACTTACAGCAGACAGGATAATAATATCCAACTTTTATAAGTGACATGTGTGACATAGTATCTTATTTGTTATTCATCTACCTTTTTGGAGACAGGGTAAAAAGTGAAAAGCATGTGGAGAGCCGGGCCATAAAAGACAGATAATTGTCAACTGCAGCTGCCCCAGCTGCCAACAGTAGAAAAATTATGGAAGCGCTGGCTAGCTTGCCTCCAATAATTTAACAACTTTTCCTCCATAGTGCATAATGCCTTACTCATAAATGAGAGGTAATTTATTTGTATTTTTCCATTCAAAGTTCAGTTACTAGAAAAGCCTTTAAAAAAAATCAAATCACAGTTTTTCCAATCTGGTGGTATTCTGCCTTAATTCTTTTCTTCCAGACAGTCAGTGCTTGTGAGGCATGTGTGGGTTAACAAATAAAATTGGCTCTGTGACTCCCCTAGTCATAATCACATCAAATTCCAAATTCCTAAGGGACGAGCAATGTACTGCTATTGTGCCACCCACTACTTTTAATTTTAAGCAAGTGTTTTCACAGAGCATTTTTTACAATCTGTCTTTTTTCTTTTTGTTTTTCTTGATATAGCTACTCCTGTTGGTCCACCAATACAACCCATCAGGCAGGAGATAGTGGCATATCTGTGGCAGCAAGGGCTGGAGACCATCCAGGCAGAATACTGGTAACTGCTGGTCGTGGAGGATGAAGAGGTGGAAATAGCAACCTGTTAGAAATGGGGTCTCTGGTTGGCAGTCAGTTTGCCCTCTGTCCAAGCAGGGACCCTCACTGTAGTCAGGGCAATGGGTAAACACACATAGAAAACCCATGCTTACCCCCTGGGTAGCTTGGCACAAACAGTCAGACTGATCTCAGAAGCAATGTAATTTGTACCAACACACACGGTAATACAGTGAAAACACTACAAAATGGACACCACGCAAGTTTAGAGGCTGCACTGTGGTACTGCTGCCACCATCTCTGCTAGACTGGCTCCTTAAACTGAGCCCATGCACCAGCAGCATACTTCTCTCTTCAATTGCCAGCCTCCTCTCTTCCATCTTAAGCTTCTCTAATTCAATTAGGTGTGGCCTCTGTGCCTGTCTGTCCTGCAACTCTTCAGGAGTCAGACCCTTGGACGACACACTGCTACCTTCCCTGGAGACCCTCCCCCTTGGCATACCAGGTACATCTATTGCATTGTGAATACTTTGGACCTCCACATCATCATTCTCCTCCTCTGTGTGCCCCCCCGCCTCCTTGCTGTCACCCAGGCCCTCATTGCCTTTTGCAGCTCCTCCTTCCTGGTGGAACTCCTAATGGGACAAGCAAGATCCTTACAGAACTGTTTCAGTTGAGAAGCTGTGCAACTTTCCTGTTTCCCTAACTCAAAGACAGCTCCAGCTGGTGCATCTCCAGAATGAGACATGATGGCAAGTCAAAAGTGCAAAGTTCCAAAGCAGAAAAAAAGGAGTTCCCAATGAGAAGTTCAAGTATCAACAAAAATATCACCACAAATATGGAAGCAGGAAAAAGTCAAAAAATAGGAAAAAGAGCAAAACAAGTAGTATGTGGTCATGTAATGGTCTGCATTTAAAACAGTAGTGTTCACTTAATCACTGTATGTCAAGTACGAATACAAATCTAATCCTCTCTGTTGATCACCAATGTTAGAAATGGGATCTCTGGTTGGCAGTCAGTTTGCACTCTGTCCAAGCAGTGACCCTCCCTCTAGTCAGGGCAATGGAGAAACACACAAAGATAACCCCTGATTACCCCCTTGGTAGCTTGGCACAAGCAGTTAGGTTTATCTCAGAAGCAATGTGTGAAGTATTTGTATCAACACACACAGTGATACAGTGAAAACACTACAAAAAGGACACCACACCAGTTCAGAACATTAGGTATTATTTATCTGAATCAAACAAGACAAAAATGACAAAAAAACAACATACACAAGTCAAGATATGAATTTTCAAAAGAATAAGAGTCTTACTCAATAGAAAACAACGGAAACATTGATTTTACACAAAGTACCTGGTTTGTGTCAACAATAAAGCCGCACTGGTGAGCATGCATGGGAAAAATCAGCAATGTGTTGTTTCCTTATTCACAAGTGAGGCTGTGTGTTGTTTTCTTTTCCGGTCGGGTCAGCGGTGTGTCGATTTCCGTATGGGGCACCTCGGATCCGCCCAGGTTCACAATGACTTTGACACCCAGGGATGATGCGTGAAAAATCCGGTTGTGTGGTGTTAAAAAACCACACTGTGCGAGGTTTGCATTGTTATCAGCAGCCGCAAGCAGGTGTTGTGTCATTTCTCCAACTGAAATCGATCTCTCAGCCGCGATGCAGGTGGAGTGTTGATTTCAGCGGGGCAGTTCGTTTATCAGCCGCGTTGCATATGTTGTATTGTAAATTTCCCCGCATCGCGTTCTGTGCATGGATTTCAGCTCTTGTTCTGCCAACTTCATCTTTCAAGGGCCCAGGGTACCACTTTGAAGGGCTGGAGTCTCAGCAGAATGTCGAGGTACTGGCAGAGGAAGTCTTGGTGGCCTTGATACTTCAAAACAGGAGGCAAGCTCAGTTCAAGCCTTTGGAGATTCTTCTTCAAGCAGGAATGCACAACAAAGTCCAGTCTTTGTCCCCTTTCCCAGGCAGAAGCAACAACTGCAGGATCGCCCAACAAAGCACAGTCACAGGCAGGGGCAGCACTTCTCTCCAGCTCTTTGCTCTTCTCCTTACAGAGGTTACTCTTGTTTCCAGAAGTGATCTAAAGTCTGTGGTTTTGGGTTCAATACTTATACCCCTTTCTGCCTTTGAAGTAGGCAAACTTCATAGGAAAGTCTCTGTTGTTTACAGGATCCTGCCTTGCCAGGCCCCAGACACACACAATGGGTTGGAGACTGCATTGTGTGAGGGCAGACACAAACCATTTAGGTGGAAGTGATCACTCCTCCTTCCACTCTAGCTCAGATGGATCATCAGGACATGCAGGCCACACGCCAGCTCCCTATGTCACACTGTCTAGAGGGGATTCACCAAAAGCCCAACTGTCAGTCTGGCCCAGACAGGGAATCCACCAACAGGCAGAGTCACAGAATGGTTTAAGCAAGAAAATGCCCACTTTCTAAAAGTAGCATTTTCAAATGGACAATTTAAAAAACAACTTTACCAAAAGATACATTATTAAATTGTGAGTTCAGAGATTCCAAATTCTAAATCTCTATCTGCTCCCTAAGGGAAACTGCACTTGAAAGATATTTAAAGGCAGCCCCCATATTAATCTATAAGAGAGATAGGCCTTGCAACAGTAAAAATTGAATTTGGCAGTATTTCACTGTCAGGACATGAAAAACACATCAGTACATGTCCTACCTTTAACATACACTGCCCTGCCCATGCGGCTACTTAGGGGATAAAGTTGGGGTACCTTACATGTACAAAAAGGGAGGGTGTAGGCCTGGCAAGTGGGTACACTTGCCAAGACGAATTGGCAGTTTAAAACAGCACACAGATACTGCAGTAGAAGGTCTGAGCCATGTTTACAGGGCTACTCAGGTGGGTGGCTCAACCAGTGCTGCAGACCCACTAATAGCATTTGATTTACAAGCCCTGGGTACCTATAGTGCATGTTACGAGGAACTCACTAGTAAATTAAATAGGCCAATTATGGAAAGGTCAATTACACTTACATTTTACACAGGAGCTCTTCCACTTTAGCACTGGTCAGCAGTGGTAAAGTGCCCAGAGTACCAAAAACAGTAAAAACGGAGTCCAGCACACAGTCAAAACATGGGAAGCAGAGGCAAAAAGACAGGGGAGACCACGCCAAGGATGCCAGCTCTAACACTGCCTCTGACCCGGGCCTCAGTTCAGTACGCCAGCCCCAGCCTCCAGCCTCCCGGCCATTTCATCCATGGTCCCGCCTCAAGCTGTCAGGGTCTTTGAAAGGAATTGCTGCTGCCCCCTCCCACTCTGACAGGGCATTGCTTGAATGTATCCCGTAGTGGATGGAGAGAATGGAGAGCCAGCTGGGCAGGATGGAGCAGAGCGGAGCCTGGACCAGCTGCCGACCCAACTAGAGAATGCCCACTTATGAGCCCTTTGTTTAATTTTTTGTTTTGGTGGGAGGGACATGTTGTTGATGATGAGGGTGGGAAAGGTGCTGAGACCGGGTTTTGCACTTTGGACTTTCATTGGACTTTTGAGGATGAGGTCTTTTGTTTGGGGAGAAGGGGTTGCCTGTTCTGGATGGAAAGAATTGGTCTTATTATTTGAAAAAATAAATAAAAGGACATCATTTACTTTCGTCCATTTATGCCTCCAAAGTTTATCTTGGTGTTTTAGTTTGCACTGCTGTCTTTTTGTGTAGCCTGCTTAAATCAGCTAAACAAATGTATGTTATTTACTTGTACCCTTGCTCTATTGCCTTCTGTAACTATATTGGCCACTAGGGGATGATTGAATTGCCTATTTTGCATACAAAAACCTAGATACACACTAACAACATCTTCAGTAGACGTGGATTACTAACTAAACAAGTTCACTTCAATCCATAGTTCTTCTCTTATCTGAATAGATGAAGAGAGGGTTGATACCTCATTCTTCTTACTGCAGGGTTTTCCCCAGGTGGCATCTTATGTTAAGGGGGTAATAGTAGTAGCAGGCTAGTGCGCTAACAGGAAAGACACCAGGTGCCACCCCAACCTATGCAAGCTTCAACTGCCGGTTTAATCAAAGAGTTCTCCATCACTGTCAACTATATTGAAAGAAAACATAGAGTTAGTGGGTCATATATTTTATCATAGCTTTAGGAAGATTGAGACCAGACTACCACAATGACAGTATTTGGCACACAACAAGGAAGACCTGTTGGACCTGGACCTTTTTGCAGGGTTATCCCCAAAGTTTTGACTTCTTCCTCCTATTTCTACAGACCTGTTTTTGCTGGCTTTAGGACTATGGGCACTTTACGACTGCAAACCAGTTCTAAAGTGCATTTGCTCTCTGTCTAAAATATATTGGTGATTGGTTTCTCCATGATTGGCTATTTGATTTACTAGTAAGTCCCTAGTATAGTGCACCTGGTGTGCCCATGGCCTGTAAATGAAATGCCACTAATGGTCCTGCAGCACTGATGTTGCCAATCACATGAGTAGCCCTCAAAACATGCCTCACACCTGTCATTGCAGTGTCTGTGTGTGCAGATTTAAATAGCCATTTCTTCATGGCGAGTGCACCAATTTCCCAGGCCAAACCTTCCCTTTTACCACATGCAGGTCACCCCTAAAGTAGGCCCAGCGTAGCCCCAGGGGCAGGGTGCAGGTGTATTTAAAAGTTGGGACATGTACTGGTGTGATTTACATGTCCTGATTGTGAAATACTGCTAAATAAGGTTTTTATTATAGTAAGGCATATCTCTCCCATAGGGTAACATGGGGATAGCCTTGAAATATCTTTTAGGTGTAAATTCCCATTGGGAGCAGAGATATGGAGTTTAGGGTCTCTGAACTCACAATTTAAAATACATCTGTTGGTGAAGTTGGTTTTTGAATTGTAAGTTTGAAAATGTCACTTCGAAAGTGGGCATTTTCTTGCTTAACCGTTCTGTGCCTCTGCCTGGCTGTAGAATACATGTCTAAGTCAAGATGACAATTGGGCAGTTTGTGTATTCACTTTAGGCAGTCACACAAACGGAGCTAAAGTATGCCCTGCATATCTTGATAGGCCTTTATGAGCTAGAGTGGGGAGAGTGGTGGGAGGAGCTGACACTTGCACCTGAATATGGCTGTGCCTGTCCTCACACAAAGCAGTCTCCAACCCACTAGAATGTGACTGGGGCCAGGACATTAAAAGGCAGGGTCTGGTGCACTACAACGACTTTTTGTTGAGGTTTGCCTACTTTAAAGACAGAAATGGGTATAATTATTGGACCTCTGACATCACATGGAACACTTCTGGACTAAGGACATTCTGCCAGGAAGAAGAGCGGGATGCTGTAGGACGGACTACCACTCTGAATGTTGGTTTGTTGTGCTGGCCTGCTGCTTGCTGCTTCTGTCCTGGGAGTGAAAGGACTGGACTTTGCTTTCTACATCCTGCTTTTTAAGGGCTATAACTCAGCTTCAGGGAAGCCAAATGACTTGCATTGCTGGCATTCACAACTTAATTTGTGATTGAGCCCCTCCAGCATATTTACAAGTGCAGTGCACCACCGGTGCGTCACTTTTTGAGATGAGCTGGCAGCACAGCCTGCAGGCCCATGTTTACCAGGACATGTAATCCACATTGCTTGGCTTTGCATGTCCCTGTAGATATGGTGTAAGACAATGCAGTATAAGATGCTGTGTTGCCTTACTCAGTGTCAAATAGGAGTTCCATGGTTGTTGAAGTGGGTGTTCCCACCCAACCCCCATGAATTCTGACACATGCCCAGATTTACAAGGATTTGTAAATCAGGGAATGCGTCAATAGCCAACAGCTCTGCAGGGGAGGCATAAGGGAAGCACAACAAAGAGAAATACCTTTATTTCTCCTTGTTTTTTTCAACTTTCACTATGGGCTGCATTCTGTAGCACACATAGAAAGAGGTGAATGCCTCTTATGACTATTGTTGTGCAGGAAGGTGCTCCTTCCTGCACACAAATAATCATCCCTGCAATGCAGACAGCCTTGCACCATGGTGGAAATGTGACTGTCTTGGCACATGGCGGCTCATTGTGCACCAGCACAGGGACAAAGGATAGGAAAGCACTGTAAACTCATAGACACAGCACATTCCTTTTGTCCATTTTCTTTTGTCACAGGACAGCACAACAAGAAGCCTTGCAGCACTGTCCTCAAAATAGCAAATATGCCCTCCATTTTGGAATGTGTGTTGTGAGACTTGTAGTTCTGTTGACTTATGCGGTGCATCGCACTACATGTGCCAGGATACACAGGTTGAGTTGTACTGGTGCAGAACTTTTCAAATGTCATGGATACACGTGATGGAGCCTGACTAACCTGTGGAACAATTTATTGCATAGTGAGAATGACCTTTCAATGGCATTTAACAGGGCATGATCCAGATTCCTTCCCTATGCCCTGCAGCAGGGCACTGGTACATAGCTAACAGAACTTCAAAACTTGACATTTGTTGCACCCATTCGCCCTTATTGATACTTACATTGTGCTTGTGGTATTTCCTTGTGTGCTGCACTGTCTTTTCCAGGCACTCCAGCCACTGACTCATCAGAGATGACAGCTGCCACCAGCTTCTCCAAGGCATGCAGGTCCTCCTGTGGCACTGGGCTCCCTCCTCCAGTCTGCATTACCACCTTCAAGTTCATAGCTGATTTCTACTTTTCCTGCTACTCAT
This sequence comes from Pleurodeles waltl, assembly GCF_031143425.1. NCBI lineage: Eukaryota > Metazoa > Chordata > Amphibia > Caudata > Salamandridae > Pleurodeles > Pleurodeles waltl. Next base: position 355,535,076 of record NC_090438.1, read on the forward strand.
AATTGGGTCACCTCTTCTTGTGATCAGTAATGGACCTTTTCACTTGTCCCATACTGCATTAATTTCTCCACGATTGCCTATCAAATGGCCTCTTTCCTCCCTAATGGTAATTTTGAGGTGACAACGAGCTGATGTTGGTGCTCTGTCACCTCAGTGATCAAGATGTCATTCTCCGCATCACTGAAGTTACACTTCCTCTTTCTCGTCCCCTGTGAGTCTGTCTGGACATTCTGACTGGTGCTGGGGTTGTTGTCCCTGCTGCTACTGCCTTCTACGTGCTGCCTGATCCATCGCTGCCTTCTGAGAAGTGTGCCATTTCTTTTACTTGAAGAGTCCTTTTTTGTACTTTTTTAGCACATTCCACACTCAAACATGATGCAGGGCTGATTTGTATCACTTTAAGTGCTGCAAGTCAGCCTTGCTTCACTTTTACAGCATTAGCCTCAGAATTCCCTACGACAAAGCGCACATGGATACATCAGCTTTTTTTATTCTAGCAGGATCTTTACACGATGGTGCGCCGTATTGTAAATACAACACATCTACTTAAACCAAAAGTCTAACTTTACTAGTAGTAAAGTTAGTTTTTTGGGTTAAGTTTAGATTTGTGAATCGGGCCTTCAGCTGTTACAGTTAAAGTTATTTCAAGTAACTATAATTTGCACCCCCGCCAGGCATAGTTTTCTCCTCAATAGTTTTACTGCAAATATTACATTGATATTATCAATGATGTTATCAAAGATGTCATGAGTATTGCAATATGTGCATGTGCATGGCGAGGGTGGAAACTATAGTTACCTTAAGGCACAAGTTATAGTTACTTAAAATAAATCTAACTACTACAGCTGAATTTCTATGGTTTTGTACATTTAAAATGTGAGCCTAACTATAATGTTCCTTGTAGCCTTTTTTTTTGTAAATTTTAATTTTTTACAAATTCTGTTTCCTAACTATAACATCCCTGCAACCTTTGTTTTTTTCAGTGAATTTCAAAAAATTTTTGAACAAAAAATAATTTACAATTTTATACGTTATTCGAACCACTGACGCGCATTGGCCTTCAGCTGTGCACAGTGGAGGTTGGCCGCAGGGCCTGTGGCCAACACCCTGTAACCTGCCAACCCTATGCCAGGCACAGCCCTTGCCCCTGCAAGGTGGGTTATGGCTGCAGGGCTTGGTCTGTGGCCAGGCCCTGCGGCCATCCCCCTATAATAACGCAACCCCATGCCACACACAGCCTTCCACAGAGCACCAAATTAAAAATAGTTAGGGAGGTGCGTGGAACCTCGACCTCACTGGGGCTAAATACAATAACAATAAAGGGTTACATTGAATAAATATATGGGGGGCTGCCCAAACCACCCCGGGGACCACACCTCCTGGGGCTACATAGTAAAAGCATTTAGGGTGCTGTGCGGACACTGCACATTCTGATGGTGGCAGTGGCCCCCCTGTATTGTCCATGCCATGAGCATGGGCAATGCAGGGGTACCCCTGTGGCCGCCTGCACTTGTTCTCCGCCAGCCATTTCATGGTGGTGAAATGGCTTTGAAAAGGCTGACGGAGAACAAGGTTGAATCAGCAGGGCGGTGGTGAGTTCAGCACAGCCCTGGTTGATTGCAACCAAGACCACCACCAGCCCGTCGGGATCTAGGAGCCTGGCAGACACTGCAGCTCGAATGCGGTCTCACTTACAAATTTGTAACGTGGCGGTCAGACCACCACAGCCGCAGCACTTGGACCGCCACTGTGCGGCTGGCAGTCTTGTGATCATTGGCATCGTAATGATGACCTAAGTCAAACAGACATGAGATTTAGAGTTGTCTTGATACAGAAGAGGCATGCATAAGGTAGAAGTGAAGGAGAGGTGTATTCAAAATAAGGAAGAGACAAAGTAAGTTTTATTCAAGGGGAATTTGTCATGCAGGATTTCTTAAGGAAATATGCCAGGTGTAGAGTTGTTTCAATAGCATACAATCTGTGAATGCAAACTTGTAGAAAAAAAACTGTTTTAATTTCTGCTGAAAAAATATTTGGCTTTTCACAATCTTTCAGGAGGCACTTAACTTTTATGGAGGTGACAGATAACTCACTTGCTGCAAAAACCAAGCTGAGGGACCATCAAGAAGAGCAACATTTGAAGATATCCAAGTACCGGTATTACAATTTGACAACACCATCATCATCCCACTGAATGCAAAGCAATCAATGCTCGGAAATCCAGAAAGACCCCTGTGTAGTTTCCATACCATAATGTATTGTTACAGTTTACGCAAATCATTTTACACCATACATAAACTACACATACAAAATAAACAAATCACAGGTTGGGAGTTACTGTGTTAAAAGGTAAGGAGGCACTCGCAATGAAATGGCCTAGGATGGCAAATAGCAGAAAGTAATTGAGCGGTCCCGGACGTTTGCATTGGGAAAACTGCGGCTTGAGTAGATAATCTACTCAACCTGCAATAAAACCAACTCCAGCAGCAGCGCCCTATGGAGTGCCATGTGGTGCCATTCGTGCCGATGTCTCATCACAGAACAAGATCCTGGGTCTAACAATCAGAGCAAGGTACTGATTTTCTCCCACTCGTAGAACTCCCTGGAATCTCACAGAATTTTTGTGTAACTTCACTGAATTGTGCAGGGTGAAACTCTATGAGTTTGGTTTACCCCTAATTCTAAGCTCAATAACAAGGGAACACTTGGTTGTGTCTTGAGAGTTAACATCATTAGGAATCTTCACCCCATCCACTGTCTTGCCAATCCTAAGAGTATTGAAATCAGACATAGAAATCTCTCAGCCCCTCATTACTGTGTTGTTTTTCAAACAGGTCAAAACTATTTGCTCCTGATACATGTCTATGAGGTTTCTTCATCCTCTTGTGAGGATGAAGCAGAAATATCAGGTGCCCTAGGATTACCCAGAAGAATCCTGGGCACCTGCAGATGCTGGATCATGTCTTCCCTGCCTACTGCTGTCTTATTGTGAGACCTTCTTGGACCCACTCTGGTTTTCCATCTTATCTTAGTTTTATTTTTTACACTTTACAGGTTTTAGGCTGATATTGCTTTTAACAAAGTAATTTGACACACTTTGGCCCTCATTATGATATTGGCGGTAAGTGCAGTTTACTGCCATGCTGACTGCCGCCAACATACCGCGACCACGGCGGTATACCGCTACGCATATTATGACCCACACATAGAAATCCGCCACTTTAAAGACAAACTCACAAGTCTGCCAGTCCAAAGGTCAGTGATAAACTGGCAGTAGCAAAACCTACACCCTTACACCAACAGAACTACACCCACAGCATTATGACCCATGAATCACCGCGGCGGACATTCAACCGCGGTACACCATTGGCGGTACATACCGCTGCACTCAAAATACTCACAACCTAACAAAACAACATACATTGGACAATTCAAACTACACACACCTGATACACATACACACACCATACCCATACCCACAAACCACTATAAAACACACCCCCACATTACCCACAACCTTTTACCACCACAAACAATTTACAACTGAGAGAGAAACATGCCAGGAGCACCCACAGAACCAGAGCCACAGAACACTATCGCCCATACACCATCCATGCACCTCACAGCACACACCCCAACACATCACCCCACACACCCTCACACACACCACACACACTACATCCATGGCAGCACAAAGACACCCCAGATTCTCTGAGAAGGAGCTGAGGGTCATGGTGGAGGAAATCATCTGGGTAGAGCCACAGCTATTCGGATCACAGGTGCAGCAGACATCCATTGCTAGGAAGATGGAGCTATGATAGAGAGTCGTGGACAGGGCCAACGCCGTGGGACAGTACCCCAGAACAAGGGATGACATCAGGAAGAGGTGGATCGACCTACGGGGGAAGGTGCGTTCTGTGGTTGCAATATGCCAATTAGCTGTACAGAGGACTGGCGGTGGACCCCCCACTTCCTCCCCCACAACTAACAACATGGTAGGAGCAAGTCTTGCCAATAATGCATCCTGAGGGCCTGGCAGGAGAAGCAGGAGGACTGGACTCTGGTAAGTCAAATCTTTACTACTTTCACCCCCCCTACCTGCATGCCATCACATACCCCCACCCCTACCCTCACCCCCATCACCCACCACCTCACATATACCCCACCATCACAACCCACTCATCCCAGTAACCAGCACTGCATGCACCACCAATGCATGGACACCACTCACAGCCCTGCATGGATACCCTTCACCACAGCATGCACACTAGTGACAATCACTTAGCCAACCAAATTACAACTCACACAAGCCAAAACTGCCTTGGTAATAACAACCATAGGGGGAAACTTACCCATGCACAAGATGTCACACGCAGTAACAATAACACTGCTTTCAAATACCCACAGGACCCCCAAACAACTTCACCGAAGAGGAGGTGCCAGCAACATCCAGCCCCCCCCCCCGAAGAGGCCGACAGTGATGACAGCAGCTCTGCACGCCTGGATGAGGATGATCAACCTGGCCCATCAGGGACCTCTGGACAGTCGGTTACCCAGGCACAGTCCCATACCACCACAGATCCTCCCCACTCAGGAAACACCACAACAGCACACACCCAGCAGGCCCATACCACTGTCCCCAGGACAAGTCAATCAGCAGTGTGTCCACCACTACAGGGATCCCAGGCAACCTTACAAACACAGGACAATCGGGGACCTGGGGTCAGTGGCAGTGGGCACACAGTTCAGGGGACAGAGGCACAGGACAACAGGGAAGCTGGGAGGACTGCTGTTCGATGGGGGAGGATAGGCCCGGGGAACTGACTCTCCACAAGGCACTCACCAACATCCTGGGAGCATACCACCATTCCCAGGAGACCATGGGCCAGATACTGGCCAAGTCACAGGAGACCCAGCGGCTGCAGGAGCGACAGTACCTGGGGATCAGGGAGGACCTCAGGGACATCTACACCACCCTGGTCATCATTGCAGGGGTGCTGGCAGACATGGCCAACACCATGAGGGAGGCAGTGGCACACCAACGGGCCCCTCACACTAGCCACACCGATGAACAGCCTTCCACCTCCACTGCAACTAGTGGACAGGAGGCCCCGCCACAGGACCAACAGGCCACCAGCACCCCTCCTTCTGCAGAAGGAGAACCACCACGCAAAAGGTCTCTGCGATCCAGGCAGAAGCCAGAGAACATTGCCAAGACCCCCACCAGGAAATAAGACTCTCCTGATTGTCACCCTTGTGTCCCACTCTGTCATCCTGTCCACCTTGAACTGCCATTGCTCCACTTCCTATGCCCCCTTGGACAATGCACCTGTGATACCAATAGACTGGACTCTATCCTGGACTTTCCTCCATCAGCAACCCAGCCCATTGCAATACCCACTCCACTTATTAGCACCTAAATAAACACCATTGGAACAAATACAAATATTGAGTCTGTCATTTGATTGAAATATGTATTCGTTTAACAAGCTGTAAACATTGCAATTCAACTGTACAGTTATGTATACATAGGTATGACCTGTATTGAGCAGCAGTAAACACAACAGGAGGCAGAGTGGGGCACAGATATCTGAAAATAGAGATGCCAAAGGGTACAGTGAGTGGCCATAGAATTGGGAAACTAAGCCTGCCATGTACAATATCCAACATAAAACTGCAATGGAAGGTGAAGTTACGGTGTCTTACCTGTGTGTCACTGGAAGCACTGTTGAATCATAGTTGTTCTGTTGTCCACATCCTCTTCCTCTGCCACCTCTTTGTAACTGTCCACAGGCTCCACCGCTGCCACACGACCATCTCCATCCTCATCCTCCTGCATAAAAGGCACCTGGCATCTCAAGGCCAGTTTGTGCAACATGCAAAATGCAACAATGATCTGGCAGACCTTCTTGGGTGAGAATACACAGGGATCCACCTGTCAGATGGAGGCACCAGAATCTGGCCTTCAGGAGGCCAAATGTGCGCTCAATTATCCTCCTTGTTCACCCATGTGACTCATTGAAATGTTACTCAGCCCTTATCCTGGCATTCCTCACTGGGGTCAGTAGCTATGAGAGGTTGGGGTAACTAGAGTGACCTGTAAATATCGAGGGATACATGTTAGCCAGACACTCACCCTTAGGGCCAAACCCACATCCATATACCAACAGTCACTGGGTCGGGAGCATGGGCTCACCTATTAGCCACACCCTGTGCCTCTGGAGTTAAGCCATCCCATATGGAGTGCTGCTATTCCGTAAGATAAAGGCATCATGCACAGACCCAAGATACTTTGCATTCACATGGGAGATGTACTGGTCCACGAGGCACACTATCTGCACATTCAGCGAGTGAAAGCTCTTTCGATTTCTGAACACCTGTTCATTTCTCCAGGGGGGACAAAGACAATATGTGTACCATCAATAGCACCAATTATGTTGGGGTTCTATCCCAGTGCATGGAAGTCAGCCTTCACTGTGGCCAAATCCTCCACCTGGGGGAATACGATGTAGCTGCACATGTGTTTAATCAGGGCTGACAACACTCTGGCCAGCACGTTTGAGAACATAGACTGTGACATCCCTGCTGCCATGGCCACTGTCACTTGGAAGGAGCCACTTGCCAAGCACTGACAAGACTTGCACAAGAGGGGGGATCCCAGTGGGGTGACAGATAGCTGAGATCAGGTCTGGATCCAATTTGGCACACAGCTCTTGGATTGTGACCCTATCAAGTCTGTAGATTAGGATAATGTGCCTGTCCTCCATTGTCGCCAGTTCAACCAGGGGTCTGTACACGGGGGTAGGTCTCCATCTCCTATTCATCCACAGCTGTTAAACTCTAGGGTAAAAAATGGTGAGCAGACGGTCATATTCAAAGAGATCCTCAGAGTAAAATGCCTTGCATTTTGTGACAGAAACAGTATGTGAACGTGAAGGTCCGTTAATGTGCCTATGTCTGCTGTGACGCAGTTAGGTGCCATGGCCTGTTCCCCCCTGAAATGGCGGCCACCTGACCTGTGAGGAGGGACAAGTGGAAATGAGGTAATTCCGCTGACGTTGTGCTCTGTTGCGGGAGGCCGCCAAAGACCGTCGTGCAACACCTCATTGGTTATCATTGGGGCCTATGGGTTCCATGAGCCAATGGTGATGAATGCCGGTGGTGACGGTATGCACCGCCATTTTCTATCTGTTCACTCACTTGCTACCTGACCTTCAACAGGAGAGGACCTATACTGCAAGTGCTGCTGTGACCGTGTCTGGAAGCAACCATGGCTTGAGTGTCTGGGGAAAGGGCCCCTGCCTTCACTTTGGAGGAGTTGGAGAGACTAGTGGATGGGGTCCTACCCCAGTACCGTTTACTTTCTGGTCCTCCAGACCAACAGGTGAGTACACTGTGAGCATGATGCACGGGGCATAAATGTATGGAGTGCTATGTGTGCAAGCTTCGTGTGGGGAGGTGGCTGAGGGGTCCTGTGCAGAGTGCTGCATGTACGGTGGGCAATGTCTGTGCGTAAGGGGATAGGAGGGATATGGTGGGCCATGAGTATAACAGGCCAGACGGTATGACTAATACCTTTTCCTATGTAGCTTTTTCTGCAGGCCAGCGCCCATCAGAAAAAGGCTACTTGACGTGCCATCGGACCATGAGGGTCTTTGACAGGCAAAGCACCCACTGTCTCAAATGGTGGGAGGACCTACGCTGCTGGGCAGGGAAGACAGCGGAGGCCCAGCTGGTGATGGCCGCCCAATGAGGAAGGGGTGCCTGTCGTACCCTGACCCCACTGATGTTCTGCATCTTGGCGGGGACCTATCCGGAGTTGAAAGGGAGCTTGAAGGCATCACAGCAGCCACAAGGGGGTGAGTACATTTTCAGAATCATGAAATTGTGCCTGTTGAGGTTTTATCTGGGTGGGGAATGTGGGTCTGTGGGTTTCCCGAGGCCAGGATCAACACGGCAGGGTAGGTTCCATGATGGGCAGGCTTAGATGCACTCCAAACCCAAATTTTCTAGTGGGCATCTACTACTGGGCAAGGTCCTGTTTCAGGTGTGCTGCTAATGGCATTAGGCATTGTACCCTATGGCCTGGTGACTAGTATTGTAACTGTTAGTGCATGGCCTAGTGCATAGGGCTGTTCCCTGTGTGTTGTGTACGCCAACGCTGGTGTTGTTGCTGGCATTGACCAAGTGTATCCTCTGTCGCCCCCCCTTTTTGTTTTGTCAGCCTGTCCTTGTGTTCATTAGCATCATCTGGCGGAAGAGCATAGGCACTGGCGACGAAGGGAGCTGCTTCCCACATGGCCCATGAGGCCGAATACACTGACGGTGAGGGCACCAGTGTGACAGAGGGCGAGGGGAGCACCACAACAGAAATTGGAGGTGACAGTTCTGACAGCAACACCTCCTCCGATGAACGCTCCCTGGCGGTGGCAGGCACCTCTGTGCCCAACCCAACTACAGGTACAGTCACCACCCCCATACCAGCACTGCCCTCCCAGAAGCCACTCATCGTGTTTCCTGTGCCCACTCACCCAGGAGGGTGGGCATCTCCTTTGCCCCAGGCACCTCAAGCCCTGCCCCAGTCAGCCCTGCTGCCCTCAGTGAGAAGGCTATTGACCTCCTGCGATCCATCTCTGTTGGGCAGTCAACCATACTGAATGCCATCCAGGGGCTGGCAGCCCATTTGCAACAAACACATGCATTCCTGGAGGGCATTCACTCTGGAATGGCGGCCCAACACAGATCGTTCCAGGCTCTGGCCAGCTTCCTGATGGCAACCATTGTCCCTGTCTCTAGCTTCCCCTCTCCAACTTCCTCAACTCAGTCCCATTCCCCTCAACCCCAGCCCATCCCAAGCACACCTTCAGACCAGCATGCACCCAAATCAACACACAGAAGTGGCTCAGGCAAACATAAGCACCACACTTCATCCCACAGGCACTCACACAAGCACCATACAGATGCAGACACACCAACATCCCCTGCCTCCACTGTGTCCCCCTCCTCCTCCTTGTCCACCTCCCTTCCAGTAGCGTTTCCACTCACACCTGCATGCACTACATGCTTGTCCACTACCTTCATCACCATCACTCCTATCACTACACGCCCCTCACTGGCAGTCACCACCCCACATCCATGCACACGTCCCCTGTGTCTTCTCCCACTGTGTCTGTGCCCCCTCCTCCCAAAGTACACAAACGCAAGCACTCAGACACCCAACAGCCACCCACCTCACAACAGCATCCAGCCCATGCACCTGCACCCAAACACAGCAGACAGGCACCTGCTACCACCGCTCCCTCTTCCTCCACTCCCAAACCTTCACCCTCTTCCAGCCCAGTGTCCCTAAAAGGCTTTTCCTCTCCACCCTTGACCTATTCCTTGCCCCTCCCCCCCGTCCTTCACTTCGGGCCAGGGTGGGCAGAACCCAGGCCAACACCTCAGCCATCCAGTCCACGACCACTCTAGTCTCTGCAGCTACTGCAGGTGTGAAAGGCTCCAAGGAGACACCTGTCAGCACTGCCAGTGTGCCTGCACCAGCTGCCAAGGGCAGGAAGGGAACACCAGCTGCCAGAAGCAAGGAGGCACCACCAGCTGCCAAGGGCAGGAAGGGGACACCAGTTGCCAAGGGCAATGAAAAAGGCACAGATGCCGGAGTCAGGATGGATCTGGTGCCTGGTGATAGAGCAGCATCTGGGCAAATAACACCAGTCATGTCACTTCAGCTGTCCGAGGCTGCGGGAGAAGGGCTGGAGCCTCCCCCCAACATTGGCAGCACCGCAGCCAGCACCCATGCCAGCACCGCCGCCAGAAACGCCGCCTGCACCGCCACCAGCACCACTGCTAGCAGCAGCAGCCCCAGTGGGCAGCCGTTTGAGGCTGCTGGGGAAGGGCTGGAGCCTCCCCCCACCACTGGCAGCACCGCCACCAGCACCGCCACCAGCACTGCCACCAGCACCACTGCCAGCAGCAGCAGCCCCAGTGGGCAGCCGTCACCCCCTCCTTGCCAGGATGAAGCACACTGGGCACAAAGCCCCCTCCAGAACCAGTGGAGAAGCCATCCACTTAAGAGAATGTGGCTTTGCACCCCCAGGACCAAGCAGTGGGCAAACCCCACTAGAGAGACTGTGGCCTTGCACTCCCCAGGACGAAGCAGTGGGCAAACCACCCTCTAGAGAGACTGTGGCCTTGCACTCCCCAGGACCAAGCAGTGGGCAAACCACCCACTTGAGACACAGTGGCTTTGCACTCCCCAGGACCAAGCAGTAGGCAAACCACCCACTAGAGAGACTATGTCCTTGCACTCCCTAGGACCAAGCAGTGGGCAAACCACCCACTAGAGAGACTGTGGCCTTGCACCCTCCAGGACTAAGCAGTGGGCAAACCACCCACTTGAGAGACTGTGGCTTTGCACTCCCCAGGACCAAGCAGAGGGCAAATACCCCCCTCCAGGAGCAGTGGTGTTGTACCATCTTCCAGATGAGGTGTCCGCCCCTTCCCCTTCCCCTGAGGTGCCTGTGTATTTTCGACCTGATGCCCCAGCAGTGTTCTCTCCATATTGAGGCAGGAGTCAAGTGTGGCCTTTGACTATGTGATATGGCCCTGTGGGCCACGGACATTTTGGACTGGGCATTGTCCCTCCATTTGTATATATTGTAGATACTGTTTTGTGCTTTGAGGACGTATTTCTTGAAACTTATATTATTACACTGACTTTACTCACTTCCTTTTGTCCTTACGTTATTCCTGAGGGGTACGGGGTGGATGTGTAATGTTGTTGCATCTGTTTGTGTGTATGTATGGTGGGGTGTTGCATGTTGCGTGTGTGTGTCACTCTCTCCCCCCCCATTCCTTGTGTGCTAGGTACGGTACTCACTGTGGTCATCTTCACCGCCGTTCGTGTCCCTGGTGTAGGAGGAGGTATACCAGCATGGGGAAGATCTGCAGTTCGGGCTCCATGGCGTTGTGGTTTTTCCTTGAGTTTCGAGAGGTGAGTTGTTTCCCTTTTGTGTTCTGTTTCTGCCATGCTTTTGATGCCGTTGGTACCGCCCCGGAAAAGATGGCGGGTTGGCTTGTTGTAATAGGGTGGGCGTTACATTGTCTTCCTCCTGGCTGTTGGCGGTTACCGCCACGGTGCTTGTTGCTACCGCCGTGGCGGTCGGTGTGTTAAAGAGGCTGTCTGTGTTGCCGGTTTCCGCCGTGGTCAAAATTCCATTTTTTTTACCGCCAGCCTGTTGGCGATATTACCGCCGCTTTATCACTGACCGGCAGGGTTGTAATGAGGGCCTTTATGCTTACGCAATATTTATATAGCACATTGACCATGCTACTTGTTTTTAGTTATCCTTTCTCGACATAAAATCTCTACACTTTGTTTAAGGCTAGGAACATAGAACAAGATATCCTAGTGCTTGAATTGCCTGTTCAGGAACAGCTTTTAACATCTAGGCACATCATCTCACCATAGCTGAGATTCTAACATAGTGTGGCTTTGATTATACAAACCATGCACTGCCCCAGGTGAGGTCAGAGGAGCAGTCTGGCCACTACTGTCCAGGAACAAATCCTGTGTTCCTCATGCAGGTCTGCTGTTGCTGATATCCCATCTTTCAGAGGAGGTTTGCAAGTCTGACTCCAGACCAGCACCCTGGCTCAGATCTCCAGGAATGGGTGTCTCAGGCTACCCTCCTAGATTGGGTACAGGGAGAGGGTGTACACACTGTGCTCCCAGATTATAAGCATGATTACCGTGATTGTACTGTTCATTCTTTTCACCATGTTAGTAATGCTGGTTACAATGGTTTGTTTAATCTGCTTAATAATTACTGTTCATTTTATCTATGCAAGAATGCAATTGTTTCAATAAATGTTTGAAAGCCTGTCTTGGTGTCTTCCTTGTATTTACCCTGGGCATGCATAGGTAAACAATAAAATGGGTAAGATTTGTTTTCCCTTGGAAGTCAGAGTGTCACGTTCAAGGTTGTTGTAATCATCTGTTACCTTGGGAAGGTTGAGGGTTCAGCTGGGGTGCTGTGAGCTACCTAGGAAGTGGGATGATAGCTCCTGATGGTGTAGACAGGCTCAATACTCTTGTCCTGAAGTTCTTCAGCCCTAATATGCAGTCCTATGTTTTTAGTGGGAACCGTATAACATCATCAGGTGATAGTTACTTCTGTCTCTTGTGTGGTTCAGTCATTATGAACCATTCACTCTCTGTTCTCCATTGATGAGATGTGTGTTGCTTTCAAAATTATCTTTAACACTGAGGTTTACCAAGTCTTTCACAGCTTTGGGGAAACTAGTGTTTTTATTTTCTTGACTTACAAATATAATGCAGAAGGAATACCCTCAATGATATGGGATTTTTTGAGTGTGGAGGAAATCTGCTATATAGAAATAACTACTGGAAGGCCTGAATTGTAATGGTCTTTATGTAGCACATTCACTCTGGCTCTCACAATAGGTATTATTTCTTCCTTCTTTTCAAAGAAATTAATATGTGTATTGGGTGTCAGAGTGTGATCATTTTGGGGCCTCACTTGTGGGTTTAGGTCACTTTTGCAGGGACTATTTCTAATCGTGTGTGTAGCTGGTTTCATTCATATATCCCTGAATGCCCTACCCTCTATGCCCCCTGAAGACCCTTGATTCTTATATCAGCGAGGCAAGGTGTCCTCTCAATTATTTGAAGCAAGTTGCAATGCCATTTCTGACTGTGCCTACTTACATCTTTATTTCCTTAAGGAAGTGTTGAAGTCACTGCTGTGTTCAATTCCACCTGTGATCCACCTGGCTATGAGCGCATTGGGGAATATTCAGTTAATCATGGAGTTTGTGAATCTATATAGTTTGTGCCATTGAACGCGCCTATGCATCTCAGACCGCATCACTGATTTCTTTTCGCTGGTATGAATGGCGTAAAATACTCCTATCTAACCATTGAGGGCATTCACTGCTACACTCTAGGTATTTTCTAGTATACTACATTAGAGACCTCTTTCAACATCAGTCCCTGGTGCCAGGAAAGACTTTGATTGCTCTACTCACATGCAGGGGAAAACGCATTCTACCTCTGACTGTGGTGTGTCTGTGACTTACCTCAAACGTATTTGTTCACAGTCAGGCACTGCGTTATCCTGTCTAGGCGGATCCCCCTTTTATCTCTATGCCTCTGTGCCTGATCATCTCCATTTAAGTCACAAACAGTAAAAGTAGCCCAAATCTCATTTTATATCTTTCTTGCTGAGGACCCTATCGAGTGCCACTTACTGTTCCTGTTTGGCTGTTCATGTCACTGTGCATGTGGTCGAAGTGCAGCTCTAAGTCTCGGCCCCCTGACCACCTTTCATTCTATCCGCGTTGCAGCAGCTGGGACTTGGCATTTGCTAGGACAGTCAATGAGTCCTGGGAAGCTTCTCTTCTCCCTGGTTCTAATGTGAGATTCCATTTGTCACTTGTTACTATACATGTAGAATGCATATCACTTCAGATCTTGACTCCAATAGTCTGTTATGCAGCTCAGTTTTACTCAATTGATGTCACCAATACATTGGATTATACACCATTTGACTCAATCTACTTACTTATCAGACGTATGCATTTATTTTCTTTAATACACTGCTTTTTTTTAAATTCAAATTTCATTGAAGTTGCTTCTACCAATTGCACATTGCATTTCAATGGAAGAAGATAATGAAAAATACGAGTGAACACTGGTCTTTAAGTTCGAGAGAGAAGAGATACCGAGTTTGCAAAAATCCACAAAGGTGGATGGATTTATTTATTGGATTAGAAATGAGGAATTGAACCCAGGCCATAGTACACTGGTGAAGGGGATCTACAGACAAATTCATATTTTATGGTTGCAGGAAGGATAGAAAGAGATCAACAAACCTCGTGATGTCTATAGAAAAATACCTAGATTATAACTGAATACTTTGACTCGAATCAAGGTTAGCATAGTGAAAATAGAAGGAATTACTTCCAGTGTAATATTGCAGACCTTAAAGAAAAGAACTGCCACTGGAGGAGGGATTCCAGTGAAATTCAAAATCACAAAGTTGCTGATTGGTGGGAAAAACTGTGATTATCTAAACCGATGTCACCCTCTATTGCAAGTAGAATTAATTAAAAATGCAGTGACGCTAATTATTTGCGATCAAGTTGAAGTAGAGCAGATTGCCAACAGGAAAAAACACCACAAATACCAGACAGTTTCTTTGCAAGGACTAAAAACGCAAGTGGCTACTGGCTAAGCCAGGATTACTGCACTTTGCCCCAAATTGCGTAGGGCTCTTGGCGAACAATGGTTTTATGGGCTTGTGCAATGAAAAATGAACATTATTTTATTGAACGTGAAGGAAGAAACACCTTTGAACATGTGGCTAGGTCACACTTTAAATGTATGCGGATAAACAAAAAGGCGTAACAGTTTAAAGCTGATCCCAGATAGCCTTTAAGGGCCTTTCACCGGTTCCCACCTGCTCCACGTCAAAGTTTGAAGAGCCTAAGCTCTCGCTTAACAATAAAAAGATAAAAGGTCTCAGAGAAAAGTGGGTATGTGGGTCTGTGCAATGAAAATTGAGCAATCCTTCATGGATAGAACACAAGGTCATATTTCAAATATATGTGCAATTAGGAGGATTAATTATTAGTTGGGGTGAAAGCAGTGCTTAATTTGTGCTTATTGTTTCCGGTGCTGAGCACCGGCACTTATTTTTGAGGGCCGGCGCTTAGTCTTCTGGCTCAAGCAGTTGCTGCGAGCAAAAGACACGTTTGGGAAAGACGGAGGAAGTGAAAAACGAAAAAGCGTCACGATGAGAGAAAGCAAAAAGCTGCAGGTGTAAATTGAAGGGGGAGGGAGTGGCTTTAAATGGATTGAAGAAATCAGAGATGGCATCGGGATTACGCTGCCTCAGTATTCCGTGTTTGCAGATTTAATTGCAGCAGCCGCGTGTTTAAAAGGAGGGCTTTGAGCACCGGCATCTTTTTAATTTACAAGTTAAGCACTGGATGGAAAGTAGTTCGCCACAAGCAATAGAGTTACAAACCTGTTAGGCCCAGGCCCTGATTTCAGTAAACTAAACCTGAGCTCAAACCGTGGTAACTATGGCACAAAGCAGGCAGACGTAACTGATACAAAAAGTGGGAAGCATTTGTAAGTAACAAAGAAGTTAAAAAGGCAAAACATATAGGGCCATATTTATACTTTTTGACGCAAAACTGCGCTAACGCAGTTTTGCGTCAAAAAAATTAACGCCATTCTGAAGCGCCATGCGGGCGCCGTATTTATTCAATGACGATAGCTGGCGTTAGCCGCCGGCGCTGCCTGGTGTGCGTGGAAAAAAACGACATACACCAGGCAGCGCCGGCGTAGGGGGATATGGAGCTTGGGAGTCAAAAAATGGGGCAAGTGAGGCTGAGGCAAATTTTTCGCCTCAACCCGATTTGCGCCATTTTTTTCGACTCCCAACCCCCATAGAAATGACTCCTGTCTTAGCAAAGACAGGAGTCATGCCCCCTTGCCCAATGGCCATGCCCAGGGGACATCTGTCCCCTGGGCATGGTCATTGGGCATAGTGGCATGCAGGGGGGCACAAATCAGGCCCCCCTATGCCACAAAAAAAAAAAAAATGACTTACCTGAACTTACCTTAATGTCCCTGGGATGGGTCCCTACAGCCTTGGGTGTCCTCCTGGGGTGGGCAAGGGTGACAGGGGGTGTCCCTGGGGGCATGGAAGGGCACCTCTGGGCTCCTTCAGAGCCCACAGGTCCCTTAACGCCTGCCTTTTCCAGGCGCTAAAAAACTGCACAAAAGCGGTCGTACGTCATTTTTTTTGACCCACCCACTCCCGGGCGTGAATTTTGCCCAGGAGTGTAAATACGGCGCACATGCCTCGGAGTCAATTTTTTAGACGGGAACGCCTACCTTGCATATCATTAACGCAAAGTAGGTGTCCACGCTAAAAAATGACGCAAACTCCATGGACTTTGGCGCTAGACGAGTCTAACGCCAAAGTATAAATATGGAGTTAGTTTTGCGTCGGAATTGCGTAAAAAAACGACGCAATTCCGGCGCAAACGGAGTATAAATATGCCCCATAGTGCAATAAAATTGCTACCTCAATTTATAAAAATGGAGTACTGGCTCCTACAGCTCATCTGATGGCTAGACTTCAGTATTCTGTATTGTATCCACTTGAATCATGATGTACACCCCTTTTGCTGTGACATCTGGAGCTATGCCCTAATGATCTCTGCAGCACCTCCTTGTGTCTCTCCCAAGATATACCCCTCAATATGTTATGATTTTCTTATTCACACTGCTTTGTTTAAATCTCAATTTATAATTGTTGCAACAAATACAGAAATACAATAAAAATAGAGTACAATTTGATGAACATAATGACATTTACACCACATAAATCCAGTAGGCGGATCAGCTCAATTGGCTAGTCCCAGTCCTCTGATGGCTGGAAGCCAGAATTCCACAGTTTTTCAGAGAAGGTGAGGCAATTCCAGGTAGACACAACCAAATGACTCAGTACATCAGTAACAGCACATAGGGGTCAGGAATCAATTCAGAAATGCCACCAGCAGGGCTCAGACAAGGTCCAGGTGCAACTGTCAGGTGGGCATTTGAGGAAAAAGATCTCTTGCAGCTTGTAGTCTCCCTATAACCACACAGGAAGTCAGCCAACTGTCTCTTTTGCGCCTCATTTGCGTAATTGTTTGATGCAAAAGCAGCGCAAATGTACAAATATAATTGTATTTTGTAAGTTGTGCCGCTTTTGCGTAAAAAAATGACACAAATGCAGAGCAAAAGAAGTATAAATATGGGCCTTGGAATCTATGTCTTTGTACTGGCTACATGTGGGAGAAGATCCAGCCTTTCAGATCTCCTCACAATTCTCAAACAGCATTTGCAGTCCTACCTCTGTTCTTCCTCAGGTCCAGAATGTGTTCTGAGGAAAGTGCTTTGGGATGCTACATTTATTTGTTGGCACTAGCTAGTGGGTGGGGGTGACTCTGAGTTTCTTCTTAACCAATGGGGTAAAAGTTCCTTGAACCAACGCAACCCACTGTTTCAACAGTTTGTGGTTGCCTTGTGCTATGATGGGAGAAACCCCTTGTCTCATGTACATTGAATGTGAGCCTGCCCAAAGTTGTGCTCATGAAAATAAGTAGCTTCGTCCTTTGTAGTTCCCTCAAAACTGGTTTTGGGGTAGTTTCCCTCCCACTTGGCTTGGTTCTCCTTCCCTTCCCCAAGTCTAACCTTACATTTACTTGTGAAAGGACAGGCTTTTTACAGCTATACCGTTTCTGGGTCCACCCTAACCATAGCTGGTCTTCTTGCAAGGGGAAGAAAAACACCTCCCCAAACCTAAGTCATTTTTTCTGGTCTGGGAGCAGTTTTCACACCTCATTAAGGTTAAGTTCTGGCTGGGGACCTGATGTCAGGCTAATGCAGATTAGCACCCAGGAGCGTCAAATACGAAAACTGTAACTTCCTAGAAGCTGTTTTCCTTATGGAAAATCGGACTTCACCAGTGAAATAGCGTTATAATAAATATTAAAGTAGTGTTTAAATCATCTATCTGGCTAGTTCCAAACATGAGATAGCAGAATTACCATTTAAATCTGTACTCTGTTATGTTATGCAGATTTTTATGACACACTATCACCGGGTAGGGTAATCTAGCTCGTCTGAATCTAACAAAACCTGGGTCTAAGTGGGACTACTTGTAAACCCAGATAGTCGGTTTCTTGTAGAATGCAAGAAGTGAGTTGGAAACTCCTATGGGTAGCAGTAGCTCATTCCATGTTTTAGTAGCGATGTAGAAGAAGGGTCAAGAGCCAGATATGGTTTTCCATATGCATGGGATGTTTGCAAGTAGGAGTCCAGATGAGTGGTGTTTTCTAGGTTTGTGGAAGCAGATGCGATTTTTGAGGTATGCAATTGTTGAGGTTTACTGGGTTCTAGTTTTCTCATTGGACAGCCAGTGTCTTCCACAGTGAAAATCACTTTTGGGGACTTGTCTCTGCTGGGACATGGTAACATTACATTTCTCCATGTACCACTTTTTAAATACCATGCACCCTATCTTGTGGGCTACCCTGTCTACTTACAGGTGACTTACGTATATTTAAAAGAAGGTTTCCCCTATCTAAGTATTTATTTCGCCAGCACAAGTCAATGGCACAACTGCTACAGTCCACAGGTGATAGTTAACTTTCCATGCCATATTTATGGTTTCTTCACCCATTACAATGGCTTTAAGGGAGAAGTAGGTATGCTATTCAGGATATAGTATTTGATTTAGGCATTACAACACATACACTGGGCACTGGAAAGCAGTGAAAAAAGCGTAGAGTCTAAAAGCCAGCAATAAAATTCAGCAACAAAGCTGTGGGTGATGACACACAAAGAAGCATTGTCTTACACAGACCCTCCTTAGTTAAAAAGGCAAAAAATCAAGGCAAGATCCTTTGCAGTTCTCTTTGTTTGGGGTGGAAAAGGAAGTGGAAAAGCCATCTTTATTGGAGAGGTTAGTTACAGCCTCCCATCTTCCTGGCAAGTCCATTTCCTGTGCTCTGTTGGACCACTTCAACAATTTTAGACCTACCTTCAGGTTCCACCTTTGATAGTATTGCCACTTTGTCAAGCTCAGTGCCAGTCACTACCTGATCCCTGGGGATGCAGACCTCCTCTGGGATGGATCAAAACCTAGCCTATTCACAGAGGCATTCTAGTAGTAGAATATTATCACCATCCCAACAATGTGATGCGGCTTAGCCTGCCTCCCTCATAATACTTCTGTCCCCAGGTATAGGCCAGCTCTGCCAAAAAGGCAAACAATCAACAAAGACTACTGACAACTGTCATTGTCAGTAACCAGGCTCTTATCTGTCCAATGACAGGTGGATGATACACTCTATTGCCTGGAGCAGGCCTCACATAAAACCATTGGGCTGGTAAGGGGTCTGACACTAGCTCCTAAAGTCCCTTTGGCCTCTTGGGTATTTCAGTGTGGGAAGCTTCAGACTTAGGTTGCAGACACCCTGCTTTTACTTTCACTTCTGCTATCACAGACTCTGTACCATGAGAATGAGGAAGTGCCTGACAATAGTAGACTTTTAGGATGGACACATGGCCTCTCTTAAGGGTTGCACACTCTGTCTTTGTCTTGAAGGAGTCTGTATGGCTGAGGTCCCCTGTCCCCTTTAGCTGAGACAGTGCAGGCAGCACCTTCAGGTCAGATGTGGCATTACCAGTGTCAGGTTTGGGGGCCTTTCCTGTCACAGCACGGAATCCCTGGCTCTCTGGTCCTCTCACTGCAACTGGAATCTGCCTCCGGCCCCTTATTCTTCTCTGGGTCCTTGGTATCTTCTGATTAGGGATAGCACCCCTAGAAATTTGTGTTTACACTTTTGAAACATTCTGGGCATCCTAAAACTGCCTTTTCTTGCACATGGCCTCTCCAACACAATACTCTAGCCGGAGTAGCCAGATTCACCTCAATGCTCCACAAAAGACTTAAGGTGCACAAGTTAGACTCAAGAATCAAAGACTGTATTCCAATTAAAAATCCAAATCAATTTTGCTGTCAATTAAATGTCAAGATTTTTAATTTTCAAATTAAAAAAATTAGTGGAATAACAAAAGAAAAGTTCTGGATCCCACTGCTGCCACCATTGTAAGATAGGATATCATTAGTTTGAAGGTGGTAGTCCACTACACGTAATAAAGTCACTAACCTGCAAGGTGCAGGCAAAGGTTTCTGTGATATAAACCTGAGCTGAAACCCTGGTAGGTATGACAAAGAATAAAATGTATTAACCTAAACAACACAAAATCGAAAAAATCCAATAAGGGGAGCCTGAAATGTCAGTTCTGAAAAATGTATCAGAAAATGAACCAAGAAAAAATAAAGTACCAATCAGTAGTCAATGCTTGTGGGTGATAGGGATCTAGACATGATTTGAGGACTGCTGAAATAAAGAGAGAGTGGCTCACATAGAACAAGCAGGTTCTTTCCAGTCATTGTTTTTTTAATGGAATGTAAATGCCTCCAGAGGGACAAGGCTGTTTTGATAGAAGTCCTATGGAAGGTAGATATTCACAGGACAAGGTCTCTCTGAAGCTGTTGATTTTGGCAAGAAAAATACAGAGTGGGAAAAGATCAAACATTGCACCCAAGAAAGTCCTCTTGTCGGACAGATATTTTTGAATCCTTTGACCAATCACAATTCCTATGCTCGGACTTAAGGCCTCATTTAGATGTTGGGAGTAACTGTCCTGACGACAGTTTTGTGACAGAATACATGCCCACCGCCTTGGCACTCTGCCTTCCCAATTTAGATTTTGGCAGTCCCATAAACTTTAACCCACCCGATTCCTGCCAACTCTGCCAAGGATTCCCATCCACTGCAACAATGCCATAGGAATGTGTGGCTGAATGTGGGACTCTAGCCACACTTACCCCCAAGAAGATTTGGATGTGCTGACCCACCAAGCAAAAAGTGGCGGTCCGACCTCCACCTCTGACTTGGCAGATTTAGGGGGAAATGGGGAGAAAACTCACCCTTTCTCCCATTTCTACTTCAGTTTCCAGGCGGACACAACTGGGCAGGACCTTCCATTTCTGTTGCCATGGGACCACGGAGAATACATGACCCTGCTGCTGCTGGACACAAAGGTACAGAACCTGCATTGACTGTATACTTTGGGGGGGTTAATGCACATGGACAAAGGACCATTGCAGACATAAACATGTCACAGTATTTTTATTATAGTACTGTGACAATCATATCTGGGACACGGGTGGGTCAGACATGGATGGGGACATAGTGGTGCTCAACACATATCAAGCTGTCATTATGGCACCAGTATTCATTGCCAATGTGCACATTGTGAGGGGACCTCTAACTGACATGTCGTGCTTCGATTTGTGTGTGTGAGTCAGTATGTCTATGTGTGCGTTTGATTGGCAGTGTGAGGTGGAGGGAGGTGTAGAGATGATGTGATTGTGTCAGTATGTGTGCCTCTGGCATATGGCATGGATGTTGTTTTGTATGTTGTGGTGCTGTATGCAGAATTCAGGTGCATGTGATTGTGTGGCAGTTGCTGTTGTGATGTGTGTAGTTGTGCTTGTGAGTGCCTGCATTTGTGTAGAAGAGCATGTCATTGTGTTGGTTGTGTCATGTGTGGATGCAGTGTCACTAGTGTGTGTATGTTGTGTCATGGATGTACTTCCATTTGGGCTTTTGGCATGTATGTGTTGTGTTGGAATACTAATGGATATTGTAGTGTATGTGGTGTGTTGTGTCATTGTTAATGCAGGGGGATGCATATGGCAAGGGTTGAGTGTGTGTAACTTACCTTCACTCCAAGGCCCCTGCCATTTTCTGATGCCCATTGGGTCCAGTGATGTCTTCCGTCCATTAGTAAACTTCCACCAGTACATCGCCTGCAGGACTGTAAAATCTAAATAAGGGCAGCTGGAACTTGCTGACCTGATGCTGGGAAGAGGATTCCATCGTGGAGGTCAGCAGCTTATCTGCAATACATTTAAATATGGCAGACAGAAGACTTTTGCCCTAACAGTTGTTTCAGGTTTGCTGCTGACCCAGATTGGCGATAAGTCTGCCCAGATCTAAATCAGGCCCTTCGTCTC
The DNA here is from genome assembly GCF_031143425.1 of Pleurodeles waltl. NCBI lineage: Eukaryota > Metazoa > Chordata > Amphibia > Caudata > Salamandridae > Pleurodeles > Pleurodeles waltl. The sequence continues at coordinate 355,556,753 of NC_090438.1, forward strand.
TTTTTCGGAGCAGAGAAGTTTCAAGCAGGAGATTCCTCTTTCTTCAGCCCAGTGAAGACCGGCTTAGTTGGTTGTTCCCAGACCTCTGGTGAATGGAATTCAGAATTTTTCTAAGTCCCAAGTTTCAGGGAACCCACAAGAACTAATTTGACAGAGGCAAGGTCCTAGGACCTCAGGGACAGAACTTAGAGGTCAGGACACCAGTGGGGCTCCAGTCTCATCCAGTTGCAACTTGTCAGTTGGGAACTTGAGGAAAAACGTTTCATGCACCTCTCTGTGTCGCCGTAGCCACATCTGACTGACTCTTGCAGTCCACTTTTCCCTGGGTACAAGTGGGAACAGGTTCCACCCTTAAGGTTGGTTACTGTTTTGGAAGTGAAAATCCAACATTGGCAAGACCAGAGACCATAGCTAGGCAGGGCTCCATGAGGCGGAACACCTTTACCATGAGGCATTGCCGAATTTTAAGCACAGCAAAAAGCTCTGAGAGGGACAAGCCTGATTTTCTAGCCAGCCTTAGGTGCGATCTACCTGGCCCACTTCGGGACCTTGTTCCAATCCTTTATTTGGTTTTGGCTGGCTGTGCCAGCGCTGAGCTTCCCCTAATTGTTTCATTCATTGGCATTCTACAACAAAGTGTTGGATTATTTGTGACCTAACAATACGTTTAACTAAACCATATTGTCAGACTACTTGAGTGTTCTTTTTAGTGTCCAGAAGAAGTTCCCTCCTTTGATGTCCAACTGTCACATTTTCTCAGCTGGTCAAAATGTCAACAAGTCCATATCTCCTGCCTGTATCTAAAGGACTCAAGCTGAGCTGATACAGTCCTTGGAAATGAATCAGAAATGTCTCAACTCTAGAGACTTTATGAACTATGGCACATATTCAGTAAAACAGCACCACCATTGCACCAATTTTTAATGCAAAAGCAGTGCTAACTGAGCACCATATTTATAAAGTGGTGCTAGAGTAGTCTAGTGCCACTTTCTTGTAGCTTGCATCATTTTCAAGGAGTGCTGATTTACCTTGCGTCGTTTATCGACAATGCTATGCAAGGTAGGCGTTCCCTCCTAAAAAATGACGTAGGCCCACTAGCCCCATGGACATCAGAAAAACGACACACTCCTAGGATCACGTTGAATAAATGATGCTAACTCTGGTTAGTGTCAAAACTTTAACATCTGGTCAGACCAGGTGTTAAAGTGACGCACAGCCACAAGTATATAAGGAAACCCCACAAAAGTTACTCTGGCAAACAACTGGATAACATGGACTTGTTACTGCTACAGCTTGGCACCCGGAGACGACAACAGAGATGACTCCAAATGTCATCAGCGCCACCATAGCACCCTCAACCACCACAACAGTAGCTACAAAGGCTGGGCAGAAGGAGGGAGAGAATATTTTAAAAAATGGACATTATCCATCCTTCGCATTAGGGAAGAAGATGTCATCAGACTACAGTCTCAAGTGGGTGTCCATTTTCCGGCTGCTCCACCACATTGCTCCCGACATTGTGTTAAGAGTGGAATGTCCTACATCCATACCACCCATGACCAAGCTCCTGGCCGTGCTCCATATGCTGGCCTGTGGCTCATTTCAGATCACTGCAGCACAAAGCACAAGTGGGTGGTATCTCCCAATGTAAAAAAAAAAAAAAGTAAATTAGCACTTGTATAGCGCACTACTCACCCGTTAGGGTCTCAAGGCGCTGTACTCATACCACTATGGAACCCCTCCTGGCTTTTCCCTGTGAGGTGCCCACTCCTGAGCACCCCCAGGGTGAAGCCAGGCATCCAAGCACTGTTGGGGCCGTTGTGGAGATTAAGCAAGCTATTGCCCAGAGTTGCAGAGTGGGACCCATGAATTAGATTAGGCACCAAGGCGAGAATTATCTGGTCAAGAGGAATTGAGCCCAAGACCTGCCGAAGCGGGACTTGAACCCTGGTCTTGGGCCAGATCTCTGCTTCAGGGTCTGCCACTCTAACCATTGAGCCACACTTCTCCATGATGACAACACTTCTCCCAATGATCCTTTTCTGCCTTTCTCCCTATGGTACTGGACGCCATCATCTGCCTCACTCCCCACCATGTGCTGTTCCCCCACACCCAGCAACTGTAGCAGGAGACCAAACAAGAATTCTATCAAATCGCTGGGTTCCCACACGATGGGTGCAATGGACTGTACACATGTCCAACTTATAGCTCCTGCGGCAACAGAACACCTTTTTCAGAAAAGGGAATATACACGCTCAATAAACGTGCAGGTTATTGTGGACCATCGTGGGATATTCACAAACATCCTCACTAGATATCCTGTAGAGAATCCTAGTTTGTTTTAATAGGATACAGGAGTTAGCTTAGCCTGTGGCTTGCAGACTCGTGCCCCCGTCACCCAGTGACTTTTACCCTACTTAGCTTGCTCTATTTTAGCGCATTTATTTAATTAAATCTTTTAAGATGGCTGCCTTGTTTTGGGTTAGACCCATGTTTTAGTTTGCGTTATCAGTGTCACCGTGGTAAGGTGCCAAGATCAAGCGACAAAGACAAACAAACTGTAGGTGTTCACTTTAGGTACTTTCCCTCTTCATGCTTTCGAGGGAATAGTTTATATTAATTACCGTCCCAAGAACGCCTTGTTATCTATTGTTTGGGAACAAACCTACGTCAGAGGTCCAAGTAGATCTGTATAAATACTTCCCACTTTAATAGATAGTCAGAGGGATTCCAATCAGATTCCATCGTTGCTATCGATGCTGCATATCGCCTTGATGCTGATCTAGTCTTTTTGTTCCTACGGAGTCTGAGCTAGAGACCTCATTCTAAGGTAACAAGGGTTGGGGGCTCTTCTCATGGACATGGCATTGTCAGATTGAGGTTTAACATAACTAGCTCTCTTTTAGGTTAGAAGTTAGGTACACTAAGCTAAGGTTATAGAACAATTTCATGATACTGCAAGATGGTGAGGGTCTTTGTAATAATTACTCTAGTCTTTACCATTCTGTTTCTTGCACCGTTCATTATCCTAATCATTGCAGCCCATGCAACTTATCGCTGATTGCAGTTTTGCTCAAATAAAACCTATTGAAAACTCTACTGCATCTTCTTCATTGCCTGTTTGTTAATGAGACATGTTGTTAATGTGAGAAAACGGTAATCTTCGTTTAACCACTACACTCTTGAGTCCATGCATAAAGGCTGCCACAAATCACTTTTTACTGTTTGGGGTTTTTGCTGAGGTACTGCTTGTGAGCCAGAAGGATTGGGATGACGGTTGTGTTTTGCTGTAGGACTGGCATAGTCGCCTACAAACATGAGTACTTTCATCCTTAACCCAGCAGTCTTGCCTAGAGCAAGAGTCCAACTACGACAGTCCAGATAGTTTGCATGTTGACTACATGTGGGACAAACAATAGATACACCACACTCCACACTCATGGGCAGGCAAGCACAGATGACCGTTGAACAACACATATGTTACCTGCATCACTCCACACATTCAATGCTCATCACCCTCATATATGGCCACATGTACAAGTCCCTTATACCACCTGACTGTCACTTTTAAAAATGCTCTGGTACAATAATGTCTTCTCTGCATTTAAAAGGGGGTGTGAAGCCACTTCATAAAAAATACGGCCCCCTCACACCTATCATTTAGTGTGGAAGTGGTCATCAATGGGCTTTGCATAGGACATGTCACCATCAAACAACTTGCATTTTGGCACTGCCCCACATTTACTACAATCTTGAAACCTGAGGCACCACAATCAAATAATGCCACCCTAGGTGTCCTTTCAAGTTAAATACATGATACTATCATTGTGTATACTTTTCCTACGTGTGGTGCATAATGCAATCAATCAATCAAATAATTTCTTAAGCACACTACTCACCCGGTAGGGTCTCAAGGTGCTGGGGGGGGGGTGAGGGCCGGTTACTGCTCAAAAAGCCATGTTTTTAGGTGTTTTCTGAAGGTTAGGAGGTCCTGGGTCAACATACATTGAAAAAGGAAATTGCCATCATTGATTGATCATGTGTAGGAATGGACAGCTTAGTGCACAGAAACAATCAAACCCACAAAACTGTCATCTTTCTACCATGCTACAAGGGTGCCTACAGTGGACTTTGGCAGCTAAGCTACTGCCAGCGCACTGGTAGAGGTCAGAAATGCAAGATATCAAGGAGACACAGCACATTGTTGGCCTTTACCGGTCATGTGTGGTAGTGCAGAAAAGCACCTCATGCCCTGTCCTGTGCCACAGGTATTTGTAAACTTGTCACATACATGGCATTACATCTCAAGCTACGATGCCACACTTTGCATGATCTCTACATACAAGGTTCTATGACACAGCCACCCATGCCAGTACCATGCATGCCTTTACAACGCAGTCAGAACCATGACCACATCTTTTCTACACAGTCCTTTACTACGCATGCCTTTACAACAAATTTTGTTGTAAAAGTATGCTTAGTAAAGGAATATGTGGAAACAACATGCATGGTTGTGCTATACAACCCCCCCTTAACCTAAAAAACGACCACTACCCCCCACCCAACTTAAGGCCCAAAACTATCCCACTCCTGAAAACCTCCCCCCCCAAAAAAAATCCTGGCGTCTGTTTACATTAAAAAAACTAGCCCAAACCCCACACCCTCACCACTAAAAAAAAATAAACTACCCTGAAAAGCAGTAGATTCACCCCACCGTTAAAGTCTACCCCTAAACCCTGCCCCAGCCCCACTTACCTTACTGCGTCCTCTCCCGATCCTTCCTCCTCTCCTCTCCTCTCTTCTCCCACCCTTCCTCAAATCTTTCCCACGTCAAAAAAATAAACTACCCTGACCCCCCACCCCACCCCTAAAAAATAAGCTACTGTGACCCTCCACTCACCCTAAGCCATAACGTAGGGTTAGGGCTTAAGGTGATACTATCTGTACCCTGGGTATGCAGGTATGATCCTGTACCACTGTCTACCAATGACCAAACAATTCATAAGAGGAACAAATATCAAATGATAAAACATAGTCATTCCAATCCCTAGTAAATGATAAGACAAATCCAACACAACCAACCTGTAGGTCCTTAGTACGAAATAGGGCAAGGCTGACATCAACAACCTGTAAGTCCTCAGTACATAATAGAGCAAGGCCGACATCAATAACCTGTAAGTCCCTAGTACGTAACAGGACAAGGCTGACATCAACAACCATGTAAGTCCCTAGATGGGGCTCCATCCACTCTGTACAAAGTCAGGGGGCTGCCGCCCATGCACAGTGAACTGTGCTGAAGCAGCCACCTTGATCTCGGACCCACACCAGCATCAATGAGGCCGTGGATGCATTTAAAATGCCACTCATGCACTGATGAATGGGCTGCCATCCCTATATGACAGCATCCCTGCCATGCAGATTGTGTGCTAAAAGGGAAGTCCTTGCAAAACTACATGGTGAGTAATTGTGCAGTCAAAGTGTATGTGCTAACAAAATTGACACTAAATTAATTCCCACATGTCCCCCCAGGTGGGCCAGGCTTAGAGTGGCCTGTAACCTTGTGCATGAACAGATGGAAACATGCAACATATGGCATGGAGCTTGAGGAAACAAAACAACTCTGAACACTTAGAAACAGTATGCATGTATCAACATAGAAGAACATGTTAAACACTGATATGAACAAAGAGTTTTGCCATTATGGTGCACAATTACCCAAGAAGGATTCCAAAGTTTGTAGAAGTTGCATCCCTAAACACACCACTGTAGTAGGCATTACTGATTGCACATGAAGAACACATTCCACTCACTAGCATTTCACATAAATACCAACCATGACACATGTCAATCCACCATATCCAAAAACATGCAAGCAAGAGGAACTGTAATTTACACATGTTGCATTACAGCATGATGTCAAGCCCTTGGTACAAACTGTAGATTTTGACACACATGCACTTACATAGGTCTGGGGTGGTGGATCATAAACCAGGCCAAGTCACCAGCATTTCTAGTTATACAGTTGTCAAAGATATCGTGGGCATGATGAACCTGTTTCACACAAGGGCCTGCTACCAGAAGCTGTGTAGTGAAATGTAAAAACTGTGCTGTGTCAGACCAGCAATGCAAGTTTCTTCACATATGTACACTCACAGTACCCACATGGTACACATGTGAAGACATGCATGTGGGAAATTGTATCAAATACATGCCCACTTCCACTCAATATCACTCCTCCCATGCATCTCACATACCGACATACATAAAGAAACACATTTCACCATTTGCGTCAAGAAATGCAATGCATGCAGCCGTTTTTCATCCATCGAGTATTCAAAAAGGTATGTATTGCGCCTGCGCATCAAAATCAATACGTTATGCCCTGTCAGCCATCCTTAAAAAAAAACAATCATGGACGTCATGCATCAAAAAAATTGCATAACATCAAAACATGATGCATGCTCCCAGGAAGTGATGCAATTGAACTTCATTGTTGCACACATGGAAAAGTGAAGTTAGTTTCACTCTTCCTTTACAGTCATTTTGTCTGTGCTTGGGAGTGGTTGAGTGGTGCTGGTGTGAAGAGTGGTCTTTTGTGAGTCTTTCGTGCTGTCTGCTGTCTGCGTTTTGTCCCTAAAGTCTTTTTTTGTGTTTTTTGTCATATTGTGCTGTAATTTACTGTGTATTGTCGGATGTTTGGTTCTGGGGTAGATCAGTTTGTTGGGGTAGTTGGGGGTAGTCTGGGTTACTTTGTTTGGGTTTTTAGTTTGAACTGGAGTTTAGGTGCAACATTTCAAGGAAGGGAAGGGCAAGGAGGATGACTGCAGATAATCTCAGTGGGTTCATTTGGCTGGTCTGTCACTACCTCCCCAATATGGTGGCCATGGTTGGGTGTGTTATACTGGGGTGTAAAACAGAGGCAGAGAAGCTGGGGTGGGGTAAGGTGCTATCACAGTTGACACTCATCTTGGCTGTGGAGCACACAGATCACCAGCTGAAGCAGTGGAGGGCAGACCTAATTTTCCAGGAACAGGACCGCCTGGATCATCTGGGAAATAGAGGTTGGCGGAACTGTTGGTAAGTACGCCTTATATGTTGCTCATTCCTAGTTTGCAGTTGCATGACAATAGGTGTTACTTTACCATGTCATGACATAGGCCAGGACTGCAAGTAGTATGTCTGCGCCAACCTGCATCCATGAGAAGGGCAGCAATGCACTGTCAGTTATATTTCTGTCTTTGTTCATTGTGTTTAGCCAGATGATCTTGAAGTGCACCAAAGCCAACACACGTGTCATGGTGCAAGGGAACATGGTTACCGGGCACAACTGTTCATTTTCATCAAGGGTCTGTCCACTGTGGTATGTTGCATGGCCGTGTACATGTGATGACAAACATGACGCAAGACTATGGGCAGTCAAGGATGAGTATGTTTAATGAGTCATGTATGTGCAGAGTGACACAACAATGTGCTATGCTTGCAAAACGGTTCCAATATAGCTGAGGCTTGTACGTATGGTTCAAGCACATATCTGTATATGTTAGCTTGGCCTACTAATGGCTGTCAAATAAACATGTTATAGGGCTCACTTGAAAATTCCCTAAACAAACTCTGCTAAATCCATCTGGAAAACATTTGTAATGTGTAACATTTGTCTATGGTGTTCATTGTTCAACATTCACAGTGCTATGTCTCATGTCATGTCTTGAAAGTAGACCCGCCCCCTACACCACTGGTGAGGATGCAAGATTTGCAGACCCCAATGCTACCAGTAAGTGTCATCCTGTATGACTAATGTGTTGTGTTGGATGTTTATATGAAGTGTTCAATGCCAATTAAAAATTGCATGTGTGGCAAGTTGGACATCATTATCCATCTTTAGATATTGACAGTATGTCAGATGTTATGTCGAGGATGTGGAGTACAACAAAGTGATGCACTGGTGGCAACGTGTGCTGCAAGAGCCTTGTGATTGTTGGAAAAGGTATATACACTGACAATCCCAGTAATGACAGTCAAAAAACGTGCCAGAAAGGGGTGTGTTGAAAACATGTATGGAGGGTGGCAATATGTTTGTCACAGTACATCTTACTGCTCTGTGTGCCACACATAGTGCACCTTAACTCAGGGCATGTTAGGATTAAGGACCATGTGAATAGGTCACTAAGGGGCTTATCACTGAGCCCCTTGCACTGTTATTGCTTTACTTTTTCCCCTATGAAAAGTGACACACCGGCAGTGCAAGTGGCTCAAAAATAAGCACCTCAGATAGTCAGGACAAAGCACATCATACCACATGGGAACACTACATTTGATTAGCACACACTTGCTGTTTATATTTGGATGTGGCAACATAGACAACCCATGTCATCCTCATAGATCTTGACATGTACATATGACATGAGGGATGTCCATAGAACATTGTCAGGTGACATGCCATTACTCATCACATTTTCAGAAAGTTCAGGTCCTGAGACTGTCCAACGATGTTATGCAAACAGCTCCACAAAATGAACAGTATCAGCCAGTGCTGTTGCTAGATCACTGTGCAGATAAGATGTGGGGCATGCATGCAACCACATATGAGATGGTAGTGCTGAGTGTTGTTGTGCAACACGCAGACCTGAACGTATTGACACATATACAGGCAATGGGCAGCATAGTGTGATACCTTAAGTTGCATTAGAACTATGCATGTTGTCATGGCCCAGCCCATCATGTAGTGAGCTGAGTGGATTTTGGAGTGGATTCGTACATCTCTGTATCACATGAGTGAGTACTCCACCTTACAATCTCAAATATAAATCATGTCACATGTTGATTGAAGGTAGCAGTGTGTCCAGACATCTGTCCTTGCCACATCATACCCATAGGGGCTTCTTTACAAGCCCATTGTACCACCGGTACATCACTTTCTATATAGAAAGCTTCCAAATAGGAAAAGGGTGGCTCTGCAGGTTCCGCACCCTCTACCTCCAGCACCATCACGTCTCCAGCCAGGACCTCCACTCATGGCTTCATCATTTGAGCAGGAAACACCCCAGGATATGGCAGACCTCAAGTTGAGGATTAACAAACTGGTGGAAAAAAATGAAAACATTCACAGAATGCTCTGCTGCATTAAGAGGACAGTAAAGAGGTGCTGAATTTTGACCCTTTCTTGCGTTTCCTACCTTTCCTTCCCTTTATTTTAAATGTGCCCTGATAGAATGAGTTTTAGATAGTTAGGCTTAGTTTAGGACATAATTTTCATTCTTAGTGGGGTTTTTACTATTCATGGGTGTTTGTAGGGGGTCGGATATGTTTTGGGTATGTATGGTAAATAATAAAAAAAATACAATATATATTTGTTTAGGCTACATGTTTAGTTAGTCAATGTTTAGGTGTAGTTACTGTTGTCTTTGTATACTGATGTCTCCTAAGAGGGGTGGGGGTTGATGTTTATTGTGTGGAATGTATATGTATATGTATACAATAAGATAATATATGATTTCAGCTGTAGCAAAAAGTTATGATAAGATATTAGAGGTTAGGTTAGAGTAGGTTATAAGATTGTATAGGTTAGGTTAGTGTAGGTTAGTGTAGGCTAGTTTGAAGCTTAGGAATGTATAGGTAGAATTTTTTGGTATTAATAAATCTTGTTATTTGCCACAATATGGTCTCCATCAAGATTTACTATCTGGGTGGTATCATGTTTGCACAGGTCAAGTTAAACAAATGCCTTTGGCTTTGCATCCAGTAGTAATTTACATGTGTGACTATGTGTATCCCCTATGGCCAAGTACCTGTCAGTTGGGCAACAGTATCACATCAGCTACTCAAGACATTCTTCAGCACTGTACGTGACACTCTAGTTGTACATGGATACACATGCCAAAATAGGTTATCTTACATCATTCATTTATGTTGGTAAGTAAAGAGACTTTCATTGTTTAGAAGTTGTTGTCATTGCACACCCCCTAAATTTGGAAATTGATACTGGCACACTCATGGATGCCCTTCTCAGTCTTACACATGTCTCATTTGGTTGTCACATCAATGTTGTACCGGTGTAACTATCCTAGCTTTTCCCAGACACTTGTGTAGTATATCATACAATCCAACACAAAACTTGCATGATTTCTGTTGCATGACATGTTTGGGAAGCTCAGAAATTTCTTGTCAGTCCACATTGCTATCAGTCACCTTAATTATGTTTCAGTCATTGTGTGTGACAAGGTGTCTGACACAAAGCCACACATGTCCTTTTGTTAAGTACTCAGGGCCTGATTACCACTTTGGCAGATGGGATAACTCCATCCCAAATGTGAAAGATATCCTGTCTGCGTTTTACAAGTTACATAGGATAAAATGGAACTTGTAATACGACAGATGGGACATCCATCACATTTGGGACAGAGTGATTCCCTCCACCAAGTAATTAGGCCCTCAGTGTATTGGTTTCACACAATGTATAGAGTTCAAACAGTTATAGCGTCAGACAGAAAACCAACACAAATGTTACTTTAGTAAATTTCTTTACATATGCAAGTTTTGTTTCTCATTATGTACATTGTACAAGAGATTGACTCCATGAGAGATACCAAGCCAGTGGATGTCCAGTCAGAGTCTGGTGGGGGCAGGGACATGTTATGAGACGTGTAGGAGAGGAGTGCTTAAGTGAGGATGTGCTCAAATTACCCATAGCTGGGATTTATCACAATGACAGTCCATGCTTGACAAGTCAACAGTGGGAGAGTGAAGAGGGGACGTTGCCAGTTGTTACAACACTGGCATAATCTTAAGCACAGAACTAAGGAGATACTGTCATGTGCCATAGACTGGAGCTACCTGGAGTTTTTTCGGGTGAATGATATTCCTTCCACATCTTCATCCTGCCCCACCCATTGTAAGGGCCAACTTATGTATTTGTTCAAACAGGACGGTCTCCCTTCCTGCACATCAGCACTCAGTCCAGAAATGCAGGCATCTTTGCACCCCTGGTGAGCAGGAGCCCTGCATTGTAAGGATGAGTGTTGGTGTACAGGAAGGGAGATCTTCCTGTTTGAACACATACACAAGAGGCGGTTGATCCTTACAGTGGGTGGTGCAGGATGTAGAAAACATGACTCAAGGTGACAAGGAGGATGGATGTGGACAGCTCACCCCTTCCATCACTCTGACAACGCACATGGGGTGGCATAAGGATCTAACACATTTTCAGACTTGTTTATGTGTGGATGCATCAGCTTGTGACACCACCTCAGCGGTGGCATTGCAGTAGTGCTAGAAAGGACTGACATTGTGGGCCTACTTTTTGCATGTTTCAATGTGTGTTGCACTCATCAACAGTCATTGTAAGTGGCAAAAAGCATTCCTGCTAGTTGATGTTGCAGGATATGTCCCTTGTGTGCCTTATCATGGCCTGGTAATTATGTGCCACTCTCACACCTGATACTGCATGTAGTTGGCATTCCATGTGTATTGTTGTGGGTATTTCCATGTGTTGGACTTGGCCCTTGTTGCAGGGTCATTACCAATTTTGTTCCTCCTTCCTCCTATTTTTTCTGACCTGTTTTTGTTGGCTCTAGGACTCTGGGCACTTTACCACTGCTAAACAGTGCTTACATGCATATGCTGTCTGCGTAAATATTATTGTTGATTGGTTTAATCCTGATTGGCATGTCTGATTTACTAATAAGTCCCTAGTCAAGTGCACTAGAAGTGCTCAGGGCCTGTAAATCAAATGCCACTAGTGGGCCTGCAGCACTGATTGTGCCACCCACATAAGTAGCCCTGTAAACATGTCTCAGACCTGCCACTGCAGTCCTAAACTTTCCCTTTTAATACATTTAAGGCACCCCAAAGGTAGGCCCTAGGTAGCCCAATGGGCAGGGTGCAGTGTATGTTAAAGGTGGGACATGTACTTATGTGTTTTGCATGTCTTGACAGTGAAATACTGCCAAATTCGTTTTTCAGTTTTGCAAGGCCTATCTCTCTCATAGGTGAACATGGGGGCTGACTTTAAATGTTATTAAAGTGTAGCTTCCCTCTGGGAGCAGATAGAAATGCGGAGTTCAGGGTCTCTGAACTCACAATTTAAAAATACAGCCTTTAATGAAGTTTTTCTTTAGATTGTATGTTTGAAAATTCCACTGTTAGAAAGTAGGCATTTTCATGCTTGAACCATTCTGTGACTCTGCCTGTTTGTGGATTCCCTGTCTCGGTCAGTTTGACAGTTGGGCTGTTTGCACCTCTCTCTAGAAAGTGACACAAAGGGGGCTGGGGTATAGCCTGCATATCCTGTTGAGCCATTGTGCTGGATGGGACCTGAATGGTCTGTGCCTGCCCTTACACAAAGCAGTCTCCAAACTCCTGGGGCCTGGCCTGGACAAGAAAGTATTTTACAGACACTTGAGTCTTTACTTTGAAGTTTGCTTCTGCGTGTGCAAGGGGGCAGAGACTGGACTTTGTTGCATTCCTGCTTGAGAAGTGACTCCAATGGCTTGGAGTAGAGCTTGCCTCCTGTTTTGAAGCCTCTGGGACAGCAAATGCCTCACCAACCAGACCTGAGTCTACTTGCTGAGTTCACTAGCTTGCCACAGAGTGCCATTCCAGTTCCTGGACCCCTGGAAGTGAATTGCTTGAGAAAAATCAGTCTAACAATGCCAGTCGATGCTGTGTGACTTTGCAAAGGATGCCGCTGCCCAGAATTGTGCTGCTGCTTGCCCCGAATCCGATTACCCTGTGACCTGACGCCGCTACCCCGGAACTGCAACGCTATCTGCCCCGAGGCCTTGGACCCCATAGAAGTTCTATGACCCTGTAGGCCTCGTGTCACTGCAGCCGCTGCTCTCACCCGACTTTACTGACACCGGAGTGCCATAAGTCCAACATCTGTGACAATCCAACACCATCACAGCGCCTGCAGCCTTGTGATTTCATTGTGACTCTGTGAGATTGCCCCACAGCATTGTGACTCCGCCAGACTCTGCATCTGCCGGAACCAAGGGACCGACTTCACATCTGATGCCGCATCACCTCCTGTAGTGAGGACCTGACACCACTGCGCAACACCACAGTCTTTCTGCCCCGTGGCAATAGAACCAATGCCACATTGGACCCAGGGAAGCCGCTCTCCCCGACTCGGTGCACCGGCCTATTTTCTACCTGTTTCTTAAGGTACTGTACTTGGGTGTGGAACGACTCCGTAAACAGTGCCATTGGCGTCGTATTGTAGGAAACGACTTTGTCACAACGCCGCATAATACCAACTTGCAGTATTTGTGCTCAAGGCACTGCTTTCTTGCTTTCAAGTGCTAAATTCGTATTTTTAACTGTATATTGAGGATTTTTTGGGGATTTGGTCTGGTTTACTTAGATAAAATATTTACTATTTTTTTAAACCTGTGTTGTGTCATTTTGTACTCTTCACTGTATTATTGTGTGTGTTTGTACAAATATTCAACACATTGTTTCTGATGTTAAGCCTGCCTGCTTGTAGCAAGATGCCAAGGGGGTAAGCAGGGGTTAACTGAGTGTGATTCTCCTTTACCCTGACTAGAGTGAGGGTCCTTGCTTGGACAGGGGTTAACCTGACTGGCAACCAAAGACCGCATTTCTAACACCATGCAACACATATGTAACCCACCTAGCTTCTGATGTCTCCCAAATATGTCACATCTGGGTTTGCTTCAGTTGTGTCCAACAACTCAAGGGTGGTGTAGGAGTGTCAAGAGGGTATCTGAGATCTTTGTATGTCCTGTGAATTTAGTTGTTCAATGTGTGTTGCATTGTGCATCATGCATAGGGCACAATTTACACGACAATGGTGCATTGGCCCCAATGCACCACCTTTCTTGCGTCCTCCTTGCCCCACCTAACGACACCATGGGAGCACCATATTTACAATACAGTGCACCACCGCAGACATTTCCACAGTAGCCTCATGAGATCTCACATTATTGTTGTGCTGTACTGTATTAGCACCATAAATGATGGCACTAGTTCAGCAAACCACAGGTAGATCCATTGTTTACAATGAGTGGGTCACTTGATCTCCTGCCTTTGGCAGGCCTTCCAAATGACAACAGATCCCACAGTGAAATATCTGGGAATTAACTGCCCCATTTTTTCTGACCTCCCTGTGTAGGAACATCCCCCTTGCAGACATCATATCTGGCACAGGCATATTGTAGTGCAAGGATGCAAAAAGTGGAGCTATACATGCATTGTACAACTTTGTTCATGTGGCAAAAGGGGAATGGGCACCTTAAGGCCATATTAGCATCAATCAAAATGATGATAGTGTAACACTAAGGCCATGTAAAAATGGCCCCCATTGAGACGGTAAGACCAAATATAGCTAATGTTATACAGAAAGGTGGCCCTTAGTGTGCAACACCCACCATCCCCACTACACAGACACCCTTGCAGCATGGTGACATGGAAGCTACTTGTACAGCAGCGCAAATGATAATCACAGATGCCCCATTTGTGGTGTATGGTCACATTTATGCCCATTCCCAATGGTGCTGGGAGGTATATCCTAGTTCTTGCTGGCCCACCCTGCCCAACAGCCTTGTACATGTTGCCCAAAGGGAGTTACACATGGCAGATGGAACAGTTGCCACAGCAAAGGGAGTAATGTGTGGGTTGAGAAATGGTCTGTGCATAAAGGGGGGAGGTGAGTCCCCATCACACGTTTTTAGCCATTATTGGGTCCCCATGCAAATGTTTTGTACATATATCTTTGTACTTTTTTTTTTTTCAATTTGATTGTGGTAGTGGTGGGTGGCCTGTATTTGCATTAAGAGCCTAGTTTTTTCATTTAATCTTTTAGATTTTTATAAGAGAAAAAGGTTGCACAGTTGAGTACATTTTATCTATGTTTGATACATTTTCACTGTTTCCTTTATTTTACCATGTGGCCTAGTCTGCCCACAGGCCATACAGCCAGTTCTAGTCACTGGGTGTCTGAAACAGTTGATTCTGTGGCATGTGTTGTTTTAAAACATCTATGATTTAGGCAAGGGACCGCCTTGGATTAAATCATGAAAACATATTTTTTTGTATTTCACATTTCTTTCTTCAAAATTTTTATTTTGTGTTGCTGGGGTAATATATTTTGAATTCATGCCTTGGGAGAATGTGTGTGGTTGTTAAATATTTAGGTTTAAGATCTCTTTTATTGACTTTTAGAGGAAGTAAGAACAATACAACTTCTCCCACCTACAACCACTGGCCGGTGGGGAGCACAGGTGAAACGAGGGGGGGAGCTAGAAAGGGAAGGTAGGCACTTTTGTTTACAGTATGTCAGTTACATCATTCAATCGATATACTTAAAAGTGTACTTTGCAGGTGAGGAGTCCCCCATTGGGAGCATATCAACCAGAGTATCTAAGGGGTTCCCGGCAGGACTTGTCAATCGGATGATGCGTAAGTATGATGGGCATGTTAGTTCTCTGAATTCATCTGACATATATCGGATACAGGGGTCCCAGGTTTTGTCGAAGAGGGGCAGCAAACTGGTCGCTGCTGCTGTCAATTGTTTTATACCCATGAGGCCCCATAGTTTGTGCAGCCAGTCAGTATGAGTGGGAATGGCCTCTGAGCCCCATTGTGAAAGTAGTAGGTGTTTAGCGGCCCCCAGAGCCAGAGTGATAGTCTGGCCCTTAGGTGTGCAAAGTGGGTATGTTTGGGAGTTCGGAAGGCCCTGTAGCATGTTGCTGGGAAACCGTGGTATGTTAGTGTAATGTATTTCGTCTATCACTTGGAGGATGGTGTGCCAGAAGAACGATTTTCGGGTAGTGCCACAAAATGCAGGTAAGGTGCCTTCCTGTCTGCACTGATGCCATCGCTGTGTACCCTCCACCTGGCAATCCTTGTAGGTGTATAATACATGCAATGGGCTATTTTCAAAAAACATTCTTTGGTATTCGTGGCACTCCCTGTGACTTGTGCCTGATGAAGGACATATTGCCACTCCCTGTCTGTGAATGTGTGTTCACATTCTGTGTCCCATCTGCACCTCGTTGATGTTTTGGAGAGGGCGGCTGGTGTGAGCAGAAAGGCGTAGATGTCAGACAGGAGTCGCTTGTCCGTCTCTCTTGTTAGCAACCATTGTTCAAATCATGTCAGGGGTCGCATGCGGGCATATCGCGGGGAGGTTACCAAGTGGTGGACCGCCATGTATTGTACAGTGAGTGGATGTTGGGAGATTGCACCCTTCTTGGAGAGGGTTGAAGTCCATGACTCCATCCTCATCAAGGAGGTCACCTATACTCTTGCAGTTTGATTACTGCCAGGGTTCAAAAGCGGTGTCGCTAAGTGCTGGAGGAAAGTCTGGGTTCCCAATGAGTGGTGTCTGTCAGGAGATTGGTGTGGACAGCCCTTTCTTAACCTGTACCTTGCCCCATGCTCCCAGTGTAGCTCGCAAGATAGGGGAGACACATACCCTTGGGGGACGGTGTTTCTTTGGTAGCCATGGTAATTTCCAAATGTCTATCCCAGCCATAGCTTGGTCCATAAAGCTCCAGTATTTCTCTGTGAGGGGTCGAGCCCATTCAACCATATAATGCATATGTGCTGAGTAGTGACAGCTCAGCAGGTGTGGGACTCCCAGCCCTCCCTCAGTCTGTGCAGGTGTGCCCTCTTGACGCACCAGATGTACTCCCAGATAAGCGCTTGCAGTTTGTCTAATAGGTTGGGGGTAGTTGTAGAGGCAAGGTCTGCATAAGGTAGAGTATTTTAGGCAAGAGTGTCATCTTAACTGCAGCTAAACAGCCTAGCCAGGAGAGACTATGGCCCTCATTACAACCCTGGTGGTAAATCCTGCCACAGGTATTACGAACCACATCTCGGATTCCGCCACAATACAGACACCCACACAAGTCCGTCACACCAAAGGTCAGTGATAAACTGGCGATACCAAAACCTACACCATCACACCAACAGGAATACGCTTACACTATCACGACCCACGAATCAACGCGGCGGTCTTTCAACTGCAGTAATCCATTGGCGGTATACACCGCCGCACTCAAAATACACACACATTCACAAAATACAACCACATTGGACTATTCAAAATACACACACCTGATACACATACACACACCACACCCACACACCCAAAACACTATAAAACACACACCCTCATTACCCACAAACCCTTACAACCAAACCTTTCGAAGAAGGCCAGAGAGAGAGATTAGCTAACACAACACCGGCATCCACCGACACAAAACACCATCACTTATACAACATCCACGCACCTCAAACAACACACACCAGCACATCCCCCCACACATCCCAACAAACAGCACCTCACACATCACCCATACCACATCATGGCACCTCAAAGACACCCCAGGTTTTCAGAGGAGGAGCTCAGAGTCATGGTGGAGGAAATCATCCGGGTAGAGCCTCAGTTATTCGGATCACAGGTGCAGCAGACATCCATTGCAAGGAATATGGAGCTATGGCGGAGAATCATCGACAGGGTCAACGCAGTGGGACAGCATCCAAGAACACGGGCTGACATCAGGAAGAGGTGGAACGACCTACGGGGGAAGGTATGTTCCGTGGTATCAAGACACCAGATTGCTGTACTCCTCCCCCACAACTAACAGCCTGGGAGGAGCAAGTCTTGGCAATAATGCATCCTGAGGGCGTCAAAGGAGTTGCAGGAGGACTGGACTCTGGTAAGTCATATCTTAACTACTTCATCCCCCCACCCCACCTGCATGCCATCACATACTCCCACTCTTACCCTAACCCCCATCACACCATCATCTCCACATGTCCCACTATCACAACCCACACATCTCAATACCAAGGCCCTGCATGCAACACCTATGCATTGACCACTGTCACCAAAGCATGTCAAGTACAGAAACCCACCCCCCCCAAACCAACTATCACAAAAGTGCTAACACAATGACGCAAGCACAGGAGTAGAGGGTACCTCACCCAATGCACAAGATGGCACACACAGATACTAAAAATATGCATTAACACTCCAACAGGACCCACACCCAATGTCACCGAACAGGAGGTGCCAGACATATCCAGTCCCCCCACAGAAGAGGCCCACAGTGATGGCAGCAGCTCTGCACGCCTGGATCAAGATGACCAGCCCAGCCCATCAGGGACCTCAGGACAGTCGGTTCCCCTGACAAAGTCCCAAACCACCACAGAGCCTCCCCCCTCAGGAAACACCACCACAGCACCCACCCAGCGGGCCCATCCCTCTGTCCCCAGGACACGTCAATCAGCAGTGTGTCCACCACTACAGGGACCCCAGGCAAACCCACCAACCCAAGACAATCAGGGACCTGGGGTCAGTGGCAGTAGGCACACGGTTCAAGTGACAGAGGCACATGATAACAGGGAAGCTGGGAGGGCTACTGTGTGACAGGGGGAGGACAGGCCCAGGGAACCGACACTCCACGAGGCCCTCTCCAACATCATGGGAGTTTACCACGATTCCCAGGAGACCATGGGCATGGTACTGGCCAAGTTTCAGGAGACCCAGCGGCTGCAGGAGGAACACTACCTGAGGATCAGGGAGGACTTGAAGTCCATTAACACCACCCTGGTCACCATTGCAGAGGTGCTGGCAGACCTTGTCAACACCATGGGGGACACAGCAGGACACAAACGGGCCCCTGACACTAGCCTGGACGATGAACATCCAACGGCGCTAGTGGACAGGAGGCCCGTCACAGGACCAAATGGCCACCAGCACCCCACCCCCTGCAGAAGGAGAACCACCTCGCAAACAGTCCCTGAGATCCAGGAACAAGACAGAGAACATTGCCAAGACCCCCACCAGGAAATAAGACCCTCCTGAATGTCACCCTTCTGTCCCACTTTGTTACCCTGTCCACCTTAAACTGCCATAGCTCCACTTCCTATGCCCCATTTGACAATGCACCTTTGAGACCAAGAGACTGGACTCTGCCATGGATATTCCTCAACCGTCACCCAATCCCATTTCACCCCCCTCCACTTATTTGCACAGAAATAAACACCCTTGAATCACAAATCAATCTGGAGTCAGTGTGTGTTTTCACAAATGTGTAATTGCAAAATCTCTTGAATATAGCAATGTCAATGTACTTGTTCACATACCAATGTTACACAGCTGTAGGCCAGGAGTAAACATAGCAGAGGTCACAAATTGGGACCCAGATCTGTGAAATGAAAAGCCAAAGTGACAAGTAAGGTTCCATACACAGAGGTAAAAAGAAAGATTTATGCTAGGTCCTAAAATAATATGAGATGTGGGGAGCAGTTCCATCTTCTTACCTGTGTCTCACTGGAAGTATTGCATGATGATGTTGTTTCGGTTGTCTACATCTTCTTCTTCTGCCTCCTCTTTTTCACTGTCCACAGGCTCCACAGCTGCCACACAACCACCATCAGGCCAATCCTCCTGCAGAAAAGGCACTTGGCATCGCAAAGCCAGGTTGTGCAGCATACAGCAGGCGACGATGATCTGGCACACCTTCTTCGGTGAGTAGTATAGGGATCCACCTGTCAGATGGAGGCACCGGAATCTGGCCTTCAGGAGGCCGAAGGTGCACTCTATTATCCTCCTAGTTCGCCCATTTGCCTCATTGTAGTGTTCCTCTGCCCTTGTCATGGGATTCCTCACTGGGGTCAAGAGCCATGACAGGTTGTGGTAACCAGAGTCACCTGCAAATATCGAGGGACAACTGTTAGACATCCTCCAAACATTAGGGAAACTATGTGGGGACTTTAGGCTCATATATTAGCCACACACGGTGCCTCTGGAGTTGCCCCATCACATAAGGGATGCTGCTATTCCTCAAAAAGTAATCGTCATGCACAGAGCCAGGATACTTGGCATTCACATGGGAGATGTACTGGTTTGCCAAACACACTATTTGCACATTCATTGAATGGTAGCTTTTCCGATTTCTGTACACTTGTTTATTCCTGTGGACGGGGACAAATGCCACATGTGTACCATCAATGGCACCAATGATGTTGGGGACATGTCCCAGGGCATAGAAGTCACCTTTCACTCTGGGCAAATCCTCCACTTGATGGAAAACAATGTACCTGCGCATGTGTTTCAGCAGGGCAGACAACATTCTGGACAGCACGTTAGAGAACATTGGCTGGGACATCCCTGATGCCATGGCTACTGTTGTTTGAAAAGACCCACTGGCCAGGAAATGGAGTACAGACAGGACCTACACTAGAGGGGGTATTCCTATGGGATAGCGGATAGCTGAAATCTGGTCTGGCTCCAACTGAGCACATAGTTCCTGATTTGTTGCACAATCAAGTCTGTAAGTGATAATTATGTGTCTCTCTTCCATTGTTGACAGGTCCACCAGGGGTCTGTACACCGGAGGATGCCGCCATCTCATCACCTGCCCCAGCAGACGTGCCCTATGGAGGAGAACGGTGTGCAGAGGGTCATACAACACTTAGGTATCACAATGCTGGTTTGCAAAAACTTAACAATTTCTCTATGTGGCTTTGTCTGTCTGTATTCCTGGCCTAAATAGGTGTGATGCAGTTATTTGGCCTGCCATGTGGCCCCCTGAAACGGCAGCTGCCTGACCTGTAAGGTGGGACAAGGGGAAATGAGGTAACTGCGCTGGCGTTGTACACCGTCGCGGTACGCGGTCAAAGACCACTGCGCACTTCAGCATTGGTTAACATTGGGCCCTATGGGTTCCAGGAGCCAATGACGATGTACGCTGGCGGTGAGGGTATGCACCGCCGCAGACGTGGCCACCATTTTCTAACTGTTCACTCACTTGATACCTGACCTTCAACAGGAGAGGACCTACACTGCAAGTGCTGCTTTGACCTGTGTCTGGAAGCGACAATGGCTACAGTATCTGGGGAAAGGTCCCCTGCCTTCACTTCGGAGGAGTTGGAGAAACTCGAGGATGGGGTCCTCCCCCATTACACACAACTGTACGGTCCTCCAGACAAACAGGTGAGTACACTGTGAGCATGGTGGATGGCACGTGATTGTATGGAGTGTTGTGGATGAAAGAGGGAGGGGAGGGGGACAGGCCAGCATGTGAGGATAGTGTGTGTGTATGTATCTCTGGGCCAGGGTGGGATGTTTATAGGCAATGCGTGAGAAGAACAGTATGGGATAGTAACATCCATTATTACTTCACTTTTCCTCCAGGTCAGCGCCCACCAGAAGAAGAGTATTTGGCGTGCGAACGCCAAGGAAGTGCGGACCCTGGGGGGTCTACCATAGACGGAGCACCCACTGCCGGAAAAGATGGGAGGACCTGCGCCGCTGGAGCAAGAAGAGAGTGGAGGCCCAGCTGGGGATGGCCTCCCAACGTGGAAGGGGTGCCCGTCGCACCATGACCCCCCTGATGTACCGGATCCTAGCGATGGCATATCTGGAGTTGGATGGGCACTTGAGGACATCACAGCAGCTGCAAGGGGGTGAGTACACTCTCATTCAGCTGACTCTGCGCGCTTGACGAGGTATCTGGGTGGGGTGGTGGCCTGTGGGTTCCCCTAGGCAAGGGCAGACGCGCAAAGGTAGATCCATTGTTTTGCAGCCTCATTCCCAGTCCAATCCCAAAGGTGGTATTTGTCCCCTACACCTAGTTAGGCTCCCAGGGGTTCCAGCTGTGCATGAAATGGGTCTAGACAGAGTCCCCCTTGGGCATGTGATTATCCCCTGCACTGTTAGTGCATGTCTTAGTGCATAGGGCTGCTCAGCACTGATGGCAGCCATTGTCCCTGTGTCCAGCCTCTCCCCTCCAACTTCCACTACCCAGACCCAATCCCTGTTCCTCAGCCTATCCCAAGCACACCATCAGAACAGCATGCACACTCATCAACACACAAGAATGGACATGGCAAACATAAGCACCACACAAGCACCATCCCCATGCAGACACACCAGCATCCACTGCCTTCACTGTGCCCCCCTCCTCCACATCCTCCTCCTCCCTCCCTGTCTCGTCTCCACTCATACCGGCATGGACTACATCCTCAGCCACTACCTCCATCACCAGCATGCCCATCAGCACACACCGCTCTCGTGCAATCACCACCCCACCACCATTCACACATCCCCTGTGTCCTCTCCCAGTGCTGCTGTGACCTGTGTCTGGAAGCGACAATGGCTACAGTATCTGGGGAAAGGGCCCCTGCCTTCACTTCGGAGGAGTTGGAGAAACTCGAGGATGGGGTCCTCCCCCATTGCACACAACTGTACGGTCCTCCAGACAAACAGGTGAGTACACTGTGAGCATGGTGGATGGCACTTGATTGTATGGAGTGTTGTGGATGGAAGAGGGAGGGGAGGGGGACAGGCCAGCATGTGAGGATAGTGTGTGTGTATGTATGTCTGGGCCAGGGTGGGAGGTTTGTAGGCAATGCGTGAGAAGAACAGTATGGGATAGTAACATCCATTATTACTTCACTTTTCCTCCAGGTCAGCGCCCACCAGAAGAAGAGTATTTGATGTGCCATCGCCAAGGAAGTGCGGACCCTGGGGGGTCTACCATAGACACAGCACCCACTGCCGGAAAAGATGGGAGGACCTGCGCCGCTGGAGCAAGAAGAGAGTGGAGGCCCAGCTGGGGATGGCCTCCCAACGTGGAAGGGGTGCCCGTCGCACCATGACCCCCCTGATGTACCGGATCCTAGCGATGGCATATCTGGAGTTGGATGGGCACTTGAGGACATCACAGCAGCTACAAGAGGGTGAGTACACTCTCATTCAGCTGACTCTGCACGCTTGACGAGGTGTCTGGGTGGGGGTGGTGGCCTGTGGGTTCCCCTAGGCAAGGGCAGACGCGCAAAGGTAGATGCATTGTTTTGCAGCCTCATTCCCAGTCCAATCCCAAAGGTGGTATTTGTCCCCTACACCTAGTTAGGCTCCCAGGGGTTCCAACTGTGCATGAAATGGGTCTAGACAGGGTCCCCCTTGGGCATGTGATTATCCCCTGCACTGTTAGTGCATGTCTTAGTGCATAGGGCTGCTCAGCACTGATGGCAGCCATTGTCCCTGTGTCCAGCCTCCCCCTCCAACTTCCATTACCCAGATCCAATACCTGTTCCTCAGCCTATCCCAAGCACACCATCAGAACAGCATGCACACTCATCAACACACAAGAATGGACATGGCAAACATAAGCACCACACAAGCACCATCCCCATGCAGACACACCAGCACCCACTGCCTTCACTGTGCCCCCCTCCTCCACATCCTCCTCCTCCCTCCCTGTCTCGTCTCCACTCATACCGGCATGGACTACATCCTCAGCCACTACCTCCATCACCAGCACGCCCATCAGCACACACCGCTCTCGTGCAATCACCACCCCACCACCATTCACACATCCCCTGTGTCCTCTCCCAGTGTGTCTGTGAGCCCTCCTCCCAAAGTACACAAACCCAGGCACACACCCACCCAACAGCCATCCACCTCACAACAGCCTCCGGCCCATGCACCTTCACCCAAATTCAGCAAACTTACACCTCCTACAACCACTACCTCTTCCTCCACTCCCAAACCCCCTCCATCTTCCTATCCCAGTGTGTCTAAGAAACTTCTCCTGGCTAACTTTGACCTCTTCCCTACAAAACACCCCCGTCCTTCCCCTAGGGCCAGGCTGTCCTGGTCCCAGCCCAGCACCTCAGCCACCAAATCCCCAAGCACAGTGGTCACAGCAACTCCGGTCTCATCGCGGCTGCCACCCATCAGGACTGCCAGTGTGCCCCCTAGCCAGGCCAAGGAGCAGGCCATTCTGCCACCTGCCAAGGTGAAGAAGGTGCCACATGCAGGAGGGAGAAGCCGCACCTACCAGCAAGCAAGGGCTCCTCCGAGCCAAAAGGGAACAGTGGCAAGACACCAGCACCAACATCAAAGGTGGGGAAGGGACACAAGCCGAAGAGCAGGTCAGGACAGGGCACGGTGGCTTTGGCTGAGGGACCAGAGTCACCCCTTCTGTCAACCAGTACACCAACCTGTACGGCGGTGGACACCGCCACCTTCACCGCCACTTGCCCTGCCACCAGCAATGCCACATGCACGTCTGCTGCCTCTGCAACTGACCCCAGCATCATCCCCAGTGGGCAGCCGTCCGAGGCTGCAGGAGACGTCCTGCTGTGTCCCTAAACAGGTGCAGACACATCCACCACCGCCTGAACCTCTGTCACAGACACCGCCGCAACCACAGCCACCAGCCCTGTGACGTGCTCAGACAGTGCCACCACAGCTGACATGGCTATCAACCCCAGTGGGCAGGCGTCCGAGGCTGCAGGAGATTTGGACCCTGCCCAGCGCCCATTAGGCATGACTCTCAGCACTGTTTGTACCTGCAGGTGGCAGGCGAAGTCGCAGCAGGGTGGAGTGTGTCTCTGCCTCCATGGCATATCATGCTACCTGTTCCAGGCAATCTCGTGGCACACACACCCAGGTGAGGAATGGGACCTGCCACACTGCATCTGAAGCACTCTGGGCACAAAGCCCCCTCCAGAACCAGTGGAGAGATACATCCACTTCCTCAGTCCTTGGCAGGATGAAGCTCACTGGGCACAAAGCCCCCTCCAGAACCAGTGGAGAGTTACATCCACTTCCTCAGTCCTTGGCAGGATGAAGCACTCTGGGCACAACGCCCCCTCCAGAACCAGTGGAGATATCCACTTCCTCAGTCCTTGGCAGGATGAAGCACTCTGGGCACAAAGCCGCCTCCAGAACCAGTGGAGAGATACATCCACTTCCTCAGTCCTTGGCAGGATGAAGCACACTGGGCACAAAGCCCCCTCCAGAAGCAATGGAGAGTTACCTCCACTTCCTCAGTCCTTGACAGGATGAAGCACTCTGGGCATAAAGCCCCTTCTAGAACCAGTGAAGATTCACATCCGCTTCCTCAGTCCTTGGCAGGATGAAGCACTCTGGGCACAAAGCCCCCTCCAGAACCAGTGGAGAGATACATCCACTTCCTCAGTCCTTGGCAGGATGAAGCACACTGGGCACAAAGCCCCCCCAGAACCAGTGGTTATTCACATCCACTTCCTCAGTCCTTGTCAGGATGAAGCACTCTGGGCACAAAGCCCCCTCCAGAACCAGTGGAGACTGTTATCCATTTGAGAGACTGTGGCTTTGCACTCCCCAGGATAGAGCAGTGGGCAAACCACCCACTGGAAAGACTTGTGAGACTGTGGCTTCGCACTCCTTAGGATAGAGCAGTGGGCAAACCACCCACTGGAAAGACTTTTGAGACTGTGGCTTTGCACTCCCCAGGATAGAGCAGTGGGCAAACCACCCACTGGAAAGACTTGTGAGACTGTGGCTTTGCACTCGCCAGGACCAATCAGTGGGCATGGAGCAGTGGCATCATGCGTTCATCCGGCTGAGGTGCACCCCGTCCCCCTCCCACGAGGTGCCTGTTTCATTTCGATCTGATGCCCCTGTTGTGTTCTCTCCATTTCGAGCCAAGTATCTCATGTGGGCTTCGCCCATGCATTTTGTGACACTGACCCACGGACGATGTTTGATTAATATCCGGACTTGTGTAGTTGGTGTACATATTTGTATATACTGATTTTTGAAATTGCACTATCTGATTTTTATTGATTACAATCATTACAATCATTTCCTTTTGCATGTCTTTGTGTATATGTTGTTGTGGGTGAGGGTGGGGGTGGGAGTATTGCGTGTTGCGTGTGTGTGTCACTCTCTTTTCCCTCCCACCCTCCCCTGTGTTGTAGGTGCAGTACTCACTGTGGTCGTCAACTGTGTCTTTCCTGCTCCTGATACAAGAGGAGGAAGACCAGCATGGGCAGGACCTGTAGTTCAGGCTCCATAGCAGCCTGGTTCCTCGTTGGTTGTCGAGAGGTGAGTGGTTTCCGTTCCAATTCCTGTTTCCACCGTGCTTTTGATAGCATTGGTACCGCCCCGGAAAAGGTGGCCGATAGGCCTCTTGTAATAGTGTGGGTGGTACTTTTTCCTCTGCCTGTCTGTTGGCGGTTACCGCCGCAGAGTTTGTTTCTACCGCCGTGGTTGTCGGAGTGTTAAAGTGGCTGTCTATGATGGCGGTTTCCGCCATGGTCGTGATTCCATTTTTTTTTTGCTGGGCTGTTGGCGGTATTACTGCTGCTTTAACACCGACCGCCAGGGTTGTAATGAGGGCCTATGTGCCTTCCATCTCATCAAGTCAGAGCGTGCAGTGTTTAGAAACCTATTGTAGTTATGCTCTACTGTAGCTTCTAGCATGTGAAGTATCTGCAGGCCTAAGTATGTAATCCCTTGTGTGGCCCACACGAAGAAGAGGTTAGCCTCCAAGGGGGCCCTTTGAGCTTCAGGAATGGTGAGGTTCAGTATGGACGATTTAGTGAGATTGATTTTAAAACCAGATGCCTCACTGAAAGCAGTCAGTGCTTCCATGACCATTGAGAGGCAGGACTGAGGCTGGCACAGGTGGAGGAGCACATCATGTAGATAGAGATACAGTTTATGTGATCCACCACCCATCGGCAAGCCAGATATGTCTAGACGATATGTCTGGATGCAGCCGTATATGCTCAGCGAAGGGCTCCATATATAGAGCAAATAATAGTAACAAGAGGGGGCATCCTTGTTGGGTGCCCCTTGAGAAAAGAAATTGCTGTGACAGTTCCACATTCATGCTGACTATAGCTCTAGGTTTGTCATAGTTGCAGTGGATCTACGTGTGGAACCTGGGGCCCAGTCCGAGACGCCTTAAGATCACGTGGCGGTACTGCCTGGGCACCCGGTCAAAGGCTTTCTCTGCATCAATAGCGAGGAGGAGGGCTGGAGTTTTACATCGGTGAACCTTGTCCTGCAGGTGGCACAATCTCTTAGTGTTGTTGCTACAGGACTGCTCATGGATGAATCCGGTTTGGGCCGGATCTATCAGGTCCTGGATATGCCGGTTTAGCCTACGGCCTAGGATGCCTGTGAAGATCTTAGCATCCACATTTAATAGTGTAATGGGTCGGTGGGAGGAGCACAGTTGTAGGTCCTTCCCTGGTTCAGGAATAACTGTCACCATACCTAGTTGCATCATAGGGGGAGGGGATGGGATGTGCCCAGTGCATTCTACAGCCAAGCCAACTCAGGGGCTGTAGGAAAGTACCATCTTGCCTGGCATGTTACTGCCATTTTTACATATATGTAAGTTTGTTTTTGCCTGTCTCACTGGGATCCTGCTAGCAAGGACCCCAGTGCTCATAGTTTGTGGCCTGAATGAGTATACCTGTGTAGTGACTGTGTCACTGAGGCTCTGCTAATAAGAACCTCATTGCTTATTCTCTCTCTGCCTTTAAAAGTGTCACTATAGGCTAGTGACCATTTTTACAAATTCTAATTGGCACACTAGAACACCCATATAATTCCCTAGTATATGGTACCTAGATACCCAGGGTATAGGGGTTCCAGGAGATCCCTATGGGCTCCAGCATGTCTTTTGCCACCCATAGGGAGCTAAGACAAATCTCACACAGGACTGCCACTGCAGCCTGAGTGCAATAATGCACACGTTATTTCACAGCCATTTTCACTGCACTTATGTAACTTATATGTCACCTATATGTCTAACCTTCACTTGCTGAAGGTTAGGTGCAAAGTTACTAAGTGTGAGGGCACCCTTGCACTAGCAAAGGTTCTCCCACATAGTTCAGGGCCAGTTCCCCGGACTTTGTGAGTACAGGGACACCATTATACGGGTGCACTACATATAGGTCAATACATATATGTAGCTTCACAATGGTAACTCCGACTATGGCCATGTAACATGTCTAAGATCCTCCCATGCTAAATCTGGTATTGGGTTGCCAATCCCAAGCATCCCTGGGGCTCCACTATGGACTCTGAGTACTGCCAAACCAGCTCTCTGGGGTTTTCTCTGCAGCTACCGCAGCTGCCACCCCACAGACAGGGTTCTGCCCTCCTGGGGTAACGGCAGCCCAGTCCGAGGAAGGCAGAACAAAGAATTTCCTCTGAGAGAGGGTGTTACACCTTCTCCCTTTCGAAATAGGTGTTAAAGGGTGGGGAGGGGTAGCCTCTCCCAGCCTCTGGAAATGCTTTGAAGGGCACAGATGGTGCCCTCCTTGCATAAACCAGTCTACACCGGTTTAGGGAACCCCCAGTCCCTGCTTTGACACGAAACTGGACAAAGGAAAGGGGAGTGACCTCTCTCCTGTCCATCACCACCCCAAGGGTGGTGCCCAGAGCTCCTCCTGTGTCTCCTAGACCTCTGCCATCTTAAATCCAGAGGTGTGAGGGCACTCTGGATACCTCTGAGTGGCCAGTGCCAGCAGGTGACGTCAGAGACCCTTCCTGATAGGTGCTTACCTGACTAGGTGGCCAATCCTCCTCTGAGGGCTATTTTGGGTCTCCCCAGTGGGCTTTTCCTCAGATAATGACTTGCAAGAATTCACCAGAGTTTCTCTGCACCTCTCTCTTTGACTTCTGCCAAGGATCGACCGCTGACTGCTCCAGGACGCCTGCAAAACTGCAACAAAGTAGCAAGAAGACTACCAGCAACATTGTAGCGCCTAATCTTGCCGGCTCTCTCGACTGTTTCCTGGTGGTACATGCTTTGGGGGCTGCCTGCCTTCATCCTGCACTGGAAGCCATGAAGAAGTCTCCCGTGGGTCGACGGAATCTTCCCACTGCTTCAGCAGGCACCAAATGTCAGCATCACCTGTACTATGGGACCCCTCTCATCCTGATGAGCGTGGCCCCTGGAACACAGGTGGTAGACCCAAGTGACCCAGACTGTCCAGTGGTCCAACTGTCTGAATTTGGAGGAGGTAAGTCCTTGCCTCCCCTCCCCTCCCCAGACAGTAATCCTGTGTACCGCATGTTCTGCAGCTACAAGGGCTTCGGTGCACATTTCCAAGAAATCCTGCATGCACAGCCGAGCCTAGGTCCCCAGCACTCCGTCTTGCGATGCTAAGCTCCCTGAGTTGATCTCCAGTGTCGTGGGACCTCCCTTTTCAGTGTTTGGACGACTGCCTTGTTTAGTGTTCCCGAACCCGCATTGAGGACTTCTGCGGGGGCTTTCTTCTTGTCTGAGGGTTCTCTACATTGCTGAGGGCCCCCCCTGTTTCCTCTCCCAAGTGGCGACATATCCTGGTCCTTCCTGGGCCTGGACAGCACCATTTTTCTCCATCCACGACTCTTGCAGCTAGCAAGGCTTGTTTGCAGTATTTTGACAAGGAAACAACTCTGCATCCTCCAGCACGCCGTGGGACATCTTCTGCACGAAGAAGAACTTCCTACCTCCTTTTGTTGCAAATCCTGCAGCTTCTTCCAACTGGAGGCAGCCATTTTGCACCTTCATCCGGGGTTTAGTGGGCTCCTGCCCCCCCTGGACACTTTAGCGACTCTTTGACTTGCTCCCCTTCATTTGCAGGTCTTCAGGTCCAGGAAACCGTCTTCAGTGCTTTGCAGTCTGTTGTGGTCCTTGCAAAATTTTCTATCACGAGTTTAGTGTGTTTCTGGGGAAATAGCAGTACTTTACTGCTACTTTCCAGGGTCTTGGGGTGGGGTATCTTGGACACCCTTAGTGTTTTCTTACACTACCAGCGACCCTCTACACACTACACTAGCCTAGGGTTCCATTTGTTGTTCGCATTCCACTTTCTTAGTATATGGTTTGTGTTGCCCCTAGGCCTCTTGCATCCTATTGTATTCTTCAGTGTTTGCACTACTTCCTGACTGTTTTACTTACCTTATTTTGGTTTGTGTGTATAGTTTGTGTATTTTACTTACCTCCTAAGGGAGTAAATCCTCTGAGATATTTTGGCACATTGTCACTAAAATAATATACCTTTATTTTTAGTGACTGTGAGTATTATCTTTCTCATGATATAAGTGGTATAATAGGAGCTTTGCATGTCTCCTAGTTCAGCCTAAACTGCTCTTCTATAGCTACTACTATCAGGCTAAGCTGCTAGAACACTACTAATCTACTAATAAAGGATAACTGGACCTGGCACAAGGTGTAAATACCATCAGGTACCCACTATAAACCAGGCAAGCCTCCTACATGGGCTAGTTGGGTTCCTAAAGATTTTAAAAACTCTGCTCCAAAACAGTCCGCACTGACGCTTTACCAGTTTACAGATGATGAACAGTTGTGAGGACTTCCATAGGTGTGATATCCCTCTCTAAGATAGCGCGGTCAGCAGGGGGTCAGAGGCAGAAGAGTGATGTCTGGATAGTCCTCCATGCCGTTATGGTCAAGCTCCTGCACAGAATATAAGTCTGCGTAGAACCGCTTGAACTGATGAAGGATCAGCTCCTCCTGACATGTCAGTGTGCCATCAGACAGTCTCAGTTCTGCCACCCGTCGTCCCATGGCCTGCGCGTGGAGTCGGTGAGCCAGCAGGTGGCCGTCTTATCTCCTCCCGCATAGAACTTTTGCTTAGTCCAGGGTAGGGCATAATCTGCCTTCTCCTCATCCAAAGTCCGTAGTTGTTTCCGATGTGTGCTGAGTTGCCTCCTCACTGCTAGTGACCCAGTTTGACCATGTCAGGAAGTGAAGGGAAGGGTATGCCCAGACGTGGGTCCCGTGCTTGCTATGCCACCAGATTCAAGCTAGCCAGGCGGATGAAGGGTGATACCCTGAACCCAGTCCCAGGATGCTTGTTTACGGTCTAGAGAGGACCTGGCCTGGCAGGTTGGGCTGGACTGTTCCCACGGGGAACATGGTCAAGACTGATTTGCATATGGCTGGGTTCAAACTTTAATGGCATGGCCAGCAAAAATTGATTGGTGGATTAAACCCAGATCTGAGACCAGGGGTGAATTTTTTGATTTTTTTCTGCATTCCGTCCATCATCTGTTGTTTTTGCATTTGTCGCCCAAGGTGGGAACGGTATGCCCAGATGTGGGTCCTGTGCTTGCTATGCCACCAAATTCAAGTTACCCTGGCTGATGAAGGGTGATACCCTTAATCTGGTCCCACAATGCTTGTTTCTGGTCCAGGGATGACCTGGCCTGGCAGTTCAGGCTGGACTGTTCCCATGGGTAACAGGGTCAAGACTGATTTGCATATGGCTGGGTTCAAACTGGAATGGCATGGCAAGCGAAAAATCTGATGGATTAAACTGAGATCTGTGACTGGGGGTGAAAGTTTGATTTGTTCTGCATTCCGTCCATCATCTGTTGTTTTTCCAGTTTGACTATGGCCCTCATTCCAACCCTGGCGGTCTCTGACCGCCAGGGCGGAGGGCAGCGGAAGCACCGCCAACAGGCTGGCGGTGCTTCCTGGGCTATTCTGACCGCGGCGGTAAAGCCGCGGTCAGAAAAGGGGAACCAGCGGTTTCCCGCCGGTTTTCCCCTGGCCAAGGCAATCCTCCATGGTGGCGCTGCTTGCAGCGCCGCCATGGGGATTCCGACCCCCTTCCCGCCAGCCCATTACTTGCTTGCTAGACAGGGCAGTCTGGGGTGCTAAAGGCATTGGTTGGCCGTGCTCCGCGCTATCATGGTGGAAGCAGCCTCATCTCCCATCCCAGTGCAATCTCTGCCCCAGGCACATCCTCGTCCCTCATCTGTTTCTCCTCCACTCTCTGTTTACTTTGCGGCACCTGCCTTTTGCAGGCATAGGCACCCACACGAACCATGCTGGTGGCTGCTTGGGTGGCGCCCAGGCCCACTTCTCAACAGGGCACACGCACTGGGCCACAGCAGGCAGATGCATGGTGGCATCAGTCAGCCACACTCGGCAGCATGGCGTTAACAGGGCTTAGGTCCCACCTCACCTCTTCCGGTTCCTCTCCCGCCACACATCACTCTTATTGCTACATCAACTGCAGCCCCTCTCGGCCTACCACACGGCCCTCCCTTAGGCCCTTCAGTGAGCCGCAGCACTTCGGAGCATGTCTCCCTGGTCTCAGCCGACACCGGCGGCTCCAGAGAGCCGAAGGGGTGCCACTGCACCCACGGATGGTGTTGGTGGGCACCCGATCCAGTCTCTTCCAAGGGCCAGCGGTGGAGCTCCAAAAGAATTCTCTTACTCTGCAGCCATCTTAGCCACGCCCCCGTTTTTAAATATTTATAACTCAAATTATTTTTGTTTTTGGAATTGCTCTATTAATGCTAGTGCTTTGTTTATTGTTTGCCATGCCTCCTTTGTGTGGCCAGTATGTATGTGTGTGTGTGTGTGTGTGTGTGTGCGCAAGAGAGACTGTGTGTGTGTTTGCCATAGGCCACTATTTTGTCTTTGTCCTCCATGACTTGTTTCAATTTTGTGTAATCATAGGGCTGTGTTCTTTGCTATCCATGCCTTCTTGTTTGTTGTTTAGTCATGTGGCCGGTAGCCATTTTGTGTGGTCAGCCAATGTGCTTTTGCCATAGATCGGCATGTTTTCTTTGTTGCCCATGCTTCCTTGCTTGTTGTTTCACCATTTGGCCACTGGCTATTTTGTGTTTTCAACTACTGTGCTTTTACCACAGGTCTGAATGTGTTCTTTGTCTTCCATGCCTCCTTGCTTGTTTGAACATGTGTCTAGTGTGTTAGATCCTTTTTTTCTAGTTTTCAAAGTATTTCTCTTGGGACATTAAAGAGGCTATCACTTTTTCGTTACTGTTCTTGTTTTAACATTTTTCTTTGATAGCTTAATGTGCTTGAGTATCGTTGGCATATGTGTGTGCAGTGTTTATATAATATTGTATGCATTTTTTCCATTTTCCCCTACATCCCCTTGCCTCTCAAAGGACTTCTCATAGTTCCTAGTGAGACACCATCAATTACTTTTTTTTATTATTCCATTTGTCCCTGCAACCCAGGCCTGCCATAGGTCTCATAGGCCATAGGGGCAGGGCAGCATTTACCATTTTATGGATTATTCCTTTCCCCTGGCCTGCACAGCATGACTGCCATAGGTTTCTTAGGCCATAGGCACATACCATAATTAACTTTTTTAAGGATAATTTCATTTTTCCCTGGCCTGCAACTTCTACCTGCCAAATGTCTCTTAGGCCATTGGCACACACCTGCATTTATTTTTTTAAGGATTATTCCATTGTTCCTGCACCCCCAGCCTGCCATGGGTCTCTTCGGCCATAGGTGCACACTAGCATACACGTTGTTAAGGTTTATTCTATTTTTCACTGGCTTGCACCCCCTACCTGCTGCAGGTCTCTTAGGCCATATGTGCACACAAACAGTCACTTTTTTGAGGATTTTTCCATGTTTCCCTGGCCTGCACCCTTTGCATCTTAGGCCCCAGGCGCACACCAGCATTCACTTTTTTAAGGATTATTCTATTGTTCCCTGGTCTGTAATCCCAGCCTGCTATAGGCATTTTAGGCCTCAGGCACTCAGCAGCATTCACATTATTAAGGATTATTCAATTTTTCCCTGGCCCATGCCCCTAGCCTGCCATAGGTCTCTTAGGCCACAGGCACACACCAGAGTTCACTTATTTAAGCATTATTAATTTTTTCCCTAGCCTGTACTTCCAGACTACCAAAGATCTCTTAGGCCACAGGCATACATCAGAATTCCCTTTTTAAAGGATTATTCAATGTTTCCCTGGCCTGCACCCCTAGCCGGCCATATGTCTATCAGGCCACAGGCGCACACCAGCACACATCTTTCTTAAGGACTGTTCCATTTTTCCCTGACCTGCGCCCCCCACCTGCCATAGGTCTGTTTGACGATAGGTGCACACCAGCATTCACTTTTTTAAGGATTATTCCATTTCTCTCTGGCCTGCACCTCCAGCCTGCCATAGGTCTCTTAGATCATGGGCACACACCAGCATTCACTTTTTCAAGGATCATTCAATTTTTCCCTGCACCATTCTGCCTACCACACGTTTCTAAGTAGATGTACATAAGGATAACTTTAAAATCTGTATGTTGTTGCTGTTATCCTAATTGCAATATTAGACTATGATTTGCAATGGAATGGTCAATGGATATACTATTGTTACTTATTTGGAATAACCTCACTACATTATATTTTCTGTATATTTAATTCAACCTGCAGTATTGCCACATTTCACTGAATGTGTTTTTTGTTTGTTTGCTTTTAGGGGAATAAGAGACATCACCTAGAATAGTGCCAGACAGGCACAAAGTGACACCACACCATTTTACTCCTCCTCTGCCAGCTTCTGCTTGTGCAGCTAATTGCCAACTGACAGAACTTGAAGATGGCCTCAAAGAAAAGTCTTCCTGCCAAGAGAGTGGCAAGTGAGGAGGGGAAGAAGAAGCAGATTGCCTTCACTGGCGTGCTGCCCTCCATCTTTTTCAGGAAACGTGAGAAGCCTGCCGCACCATCCTCCAAGCAGCATATTGGGAGCAGCACTCCCACTTAAATGGCACCACCCCAACCTAAGCTCAAGCCTATATCTTTCAGCGAAGCAGTCATTGCAATCATGGCCACGTGCAATAAGTCTGAATTGGATTTGTCTCAGCTGCAAAGTGCCCAATTGTTGCAAGAAACTGAGCAAAGTGGACAGCAGGAGCAGAAGTCAGCAGCAGTTATTCCTGAAGTAGGAGCAGGAGTCTGAGCTTCCTGCTGAGCAAGATGTAGCTTTTGATGAAAATTGGCTTCCGGAACTTCAGGAAGAAAAATAAAGTGTACTCCACCATCTTCTCTAGGCCCCCCTTCTGATGGTCTGTACATGGAGTGGATCCCTGCCTGGTCCAATACCCACCATGAGAGACAAAGGAAAATGAAAGTTCTTGAAAGCCTTACAATTATGCAAAGGTGCAGTGATGAGGATAAGCCAGTGACTGTCAGTTGGTTCAGAGGACACCAAGATTACCTTCCTGTTCAATCTGTTCAGAAGTATGTGGCACTTGTTCCACCACTACTGCCACCTTCCATATTTGTAAGGCCCCCGCTGAGACCTGCATCCACCACTACCTCCGTCTAAGTAATCACGGCAGAGAGGTAAACAATACACCCACCTACCGCCAGTTCTTCAGGCATTGGTATAGTACTCTAAAAAAGTCCTCCTCCTCAGTTTGGCACTTTTTTATGATTAGCAAGCAGGAACAAAACATTGCAATATGCTCCATTTACCACGCTAGTGTTCATTGAGGTAAGCCTGGTTCACACTATACTACTGGAGGCCAAACAACCCATATGAAAAAACACCACACAATCCATTTGGAGGAGCACCTTAAAAAATAGCTGCTACAAGTGGTGGTGATGAGAGAGGGGAATCAGGTCTGATTGGAGGTGATGAGGAAGAAGAGGGTGACAGCTTTACACAAAGCAGCCCTGTCCCTACATCAGCAACCTCCAAATGCCACAAGACTCAGATGGAGACACCAATGCATACAGTCATTCCCACAAGACTCACATTGTGAATACCGCCTCCTAGTTCTCTCGGATGTCACCTGCATCAGTGGCATCACAAAAGAAAACACTCCAAGTTACTATTATGAGCATCTTTAGGCAAGAGGGGCCCCAGGAACAGAACTACCCAGTGGCACATTTGTACTTTGGAAAGCTGGTAAACCTTTCAAGCTGGACCTCCTCCCTTTTTATTTTGTGGAAGGAGTGGGACTTTTAGAATTTGTGATGGCCATCTGTACAAAATAGAAGTTTCCCAGTTGTACCTATCTTGCCAGAGTTGCTGTTTCAGAGTTCCATCAGGATGTGCTGAAATTGATTAGATAAGCTTTGCAGCAGAGTTGCCAGGCAACTGATTACATGTGTATCACTGCACACTGAACCTATTTTGTGGGGGTTACACAGCTGCTGTCTGCAGGACACAACACTGAAGAAACTTTTGAGGTGTTTCAGAGGCATGCAACAGTAGTGATGATCGCCTTGGAGAAATCTCATACAGTGTTTGAATAGTTGCAACACAGAGGTCTTGGGATTTTGATTTGTTACCACAGACAATATCAGTAATATAGTCAAGGCCATGGCAGATGGTGTATATTTCAGGGTCGTGTTTGTCACATTGCATCAACCTGCTTGTGCAAGGCTTTCTCAAGAAAGAAGACAAAGGCCCAGATTTAAGAGGGCCTAGCGCGTCCTTACACCACATTAGTGTCATTTTGTTTTTATTCCAATATGGCTGAACAAAGCCCAAATTGCTGCATCAGATTTACAAAGTTGGGCAATGCATGCATTACACCACTTTGCAACATCTTGCGCCACTTTATGCCTGCATAAGGTATATTGTATGCAAGTGGGCGTTTTCCCTGTTCGGGGAGCCAAAAAAATTGGCGCAAAGAAATATAAAAGATTTCTTTGCATCTTTTTTGCAGCATTGTAACACCTTCACAGAGCAGGCATTAAAAAGGAGACACAATTATTATTTTTAATGGGCCTCAACATGTTTTGAAGGATTAGCAGCAACATTTTTTAAGCTAATCCTGCAAAGTGCCAAACTAGCATAAAAAATGTTGATGCTAGTTCCCTAACTACTGCCATGGTGCACCAAATCTTAAATACAGCACATACATAGTGGTACTAGAGGAAAGCTAATGGGCACCAAAAAAGTGGCACTGCATTGGATAGGACACATTTAGGGGAAAACAGATATCACATCCTCTGTGTTACAGTAGGCAGTGCATAGAAGAATATGATTAAGCATAGAGCAGCAAATGTGTTATTTTAAGTGTCACAGAGTATCCCATTCCCCAAACTGTGAATCAGGCCCTTAGTACCACATTACTCCCAGGCCTCTAACAGAGATTATTCTCAAGAAATAATACCTATACTTGGTAGTGGGGAAAATTAGTCCACAGGGAGGTAAGTTATAGGTATTGGGCTAGGTAGAGATGTAGCTATGTAATGATTGGGTCTCACACTGATCATTTACTACTCTTTTGATTCTTAGTTACATTGATTGATTGGAGGAAAAGTTTGGAACTGGTGTCAATCCATAATGGAAGACATGAAGTATAATTTCACTACTTAGGCAGAGAAATATGGCACATACATCACATGGCGAGATAGAATTTACTTTTTAGGTAGGCTCGGACAGAAAGATGGAATAAGGAAGTGAAGCTGTAGTAGGCAACAGAATGGGCATGGGAACACACCTTGTCTTCAGTTTGTGGGTTGTGTATTGCAGATTGGACTCTAGGAGATGGGCAGGATATCAGCCTTGCTGAATCAATATAGTATTGTCAATAGGAAAAAAAGTTCACTTACCACTTGTCCCTGCCATCCCTTGGTCCTCTTCCTCTCCCTAGACTGTCTGCACCTCCACTGATGTCTGTGCTATGATGACACTGCTGGAGGTCTCTGCACCTGGTAAAAAATATAACGCACCCATTTAGACACCAAATGACCACCAAAGTATTTATTTTGCACATTGCACAACAGCAATACCTCACTACATTTAGGTTAGTTATCTATCAGTATCTTCTTCAATTGAAAGTAATCACTTTGGGAGGTTTGTGTTATTGCTTGACAATATTTTTTTTAAAACAGATAGCCATTGAGTCAACCAAAACCTTTTCTCCTAATGGAGGGATAGGAAGGAATCAGGATTAGGATTCAAGAAAAATGAAAAAGGCATGAGGTAAGGCTACAAGTTGATAAGGGATAGAAGAGAATGCAAAAGACATATGGTATTGGTTGTGGCATCTCGTTCCTGCCATGAAATATTGTAATGGAAACGGCTAGTCTAAGACAACATTGGGGGTCCATGACCATAACAACTTCTCTGTATCTGTCCCAGTACTTTTTGACGGTTTGAGCAAGAAAAACGCCAATATATTTGGGGGCTAGAGTACTACTTGGGTCTGGCTGTGTGTTCCTCTTAACATTACTAAAACTCTTTTCCCCTCTTAGTACTTCACAACAAGACATGCAAGAGGGGCAATTTGAAGCTTACAATAAAAGGGAGCAGAAGAGAGGTACAGACAGGAGGAAATCAGCTACAGAAATAGGAAGTGTAGAAAACACCAGGGAAATGCAGGGATAACAAACAACATCAAATAAGAATACAACTAGGAAGTATACACAAGGGCATAGTTTTAGTAGTGGTGAATAAAAATGACTTACAGGAGGCAGCAGAACCATCGGCCATGGCACTGGTGATAGAGGAACCAG
This sequence comes from Pleurodeles waltl, assembly GCF_031143425.1. Taxonomy (NCBI): domain Eukaryota; kingdom Metazoa; phylum Chordata; class Amphibia; order Caudata; family Salamandridae; genus Pleurodeles; species Pleurodeles waltl. The sequence continues at coordinate 355,594,783 of NC_090438.1, forward strand.
TGCCACCTGCAGTAGCGCTGGCGGTGACCAGCCCAGACACCCTCTTGCCCTTTGGTGCTTAAGAAAGAAAATAAAAAACAATGACTGGTGGTACTCCGTACAAAAAACATTTTCACTGGCATGGTACTGTACTGTTCAATCAGATAGCCTATTCCTTTTTTCATAATCCTACACCTCAATCAGTAGGATTTTAAATTACATTCATGCATAATGCACTCCAAAGAATGATCTTTGCTTTGCCTGTTCCGTGTGAGCCACTCACCTGGATTCCAGACGTCCCAATGGGGAGATAGCAATTTCATAATCCAGCTGAAGACTAACATGACGATGATGAAGAGTACATTACCCTCTCGCTTTTCCTCAAGGGAAGGAGGGTTTGGGAAGAGAGAAAAGAAAAAATACCAGTTTGTGCTTTGTGGACTGCAGAATCAGACAACTGGACTGCGTTTCCTGTTGGTCGTCAGGACTTCTGATTTCTCAAAATACTGGGTTCTTAGGATTCTGGACTGCAAAAGAATTACTTCATTAATACATTGAACTTGCATAAACTATTGTAAAATTATACATTGCATAATGTCAGTCATTGTCGACACATTCTGCGTTCCTTACATACATTTCTATAAGGCTGAACAAGTCTCTTCCTCTTTTTAAAATATTTCACAGAGTCTCTAAAGCAACGGCCAAACTCAAAAGCAATCAACTCACTTCTTTGTGTTCTGACGTAATCTCTTGCCAATAATAGTTTTGATAAACTTGCTCTATTTCCGAATTCCTAATTCTCAGGGGAGCTCTTGTTACTGGAAGTACTTCTTTCCTTAATGTCTGATTAGCAGTATCTTGGATTTCCACCCAAATGATAAATCACACTAGTTTTTATTGTCATAAATTATTTAAAAGACAGAGCTCTGTTTTGTTTCATTGATTTTAGTGCAGCGCGCATTAAGAGATGAATCTTTCTTTACCTCGAATTGAAGTTACTTGCTTGAAAACTTCAGAAAAACCCAAACTGAGTTTTTTCACCTTTCTTATTTTCTCTCTGTTACAGGAAATATGTGATCATCGGCAGAAGATGAAAGAGGAGAGCCGGGACTCCGCAGGAAGTGGAGGGAGAGGATTGCTTGAACTTGACTGGAGGCTGTCCAGAGGACGAGAAATGCTGAACTGGACTGGAAGCTGGTCGGAAAACAAGGAGCACTGGCACTCGACTGGAGGCAGGCTAGATGAGAAAGAACTTGACTTGACTGGAGACAGGTAAGTAGAGCAATAGGTACGAAGACCAGCAAGCCCTCAGACTCACAAGCATCCTTCAATAATCAAATGTGCACATATGCCTTTTGGCAGTTAATTGCTTGTTAAGGAAATTAACAATTATCTTCCTGATTGTGGCACATGTTCAATACAGATTAAATTGTGAATAACACATGTTTTGGCAGTTACAGTTGGCATGAGATTAGTAGGTGGGATACAATGTGCATAATCAACATGCATTGGTTATAATAAATGAGACGTTTAACAAGTATTTGTTACTGGAAAGTTGATATTCAATGACATAATGAATATACCCAAATAAGTCTGAATGTTGCAAGCAACAGCACCTTACTGTAAACAAGCTCTTGGACATGCTACTGTATGCACAACAGCCGCCACCTTTGTTGAGTCAAGTCAGTCCCCCATTGCGTTTTGCACATCCTGGAGATCAGGACCAAGCGGTACATAAAGCCACAGAGAAGACACAAGTAACGCAAGACCAATGACATGCTACCCTTGTAAGAGTGAGTGACATGATGAGTTGCCAATCATGTCTCATATTGGAACAGAATCCTGGCCGTATCATTCACTTGACTTCCAATCCCGCCTATGTTCCTAATTATACCCTTGCCTCTAAGGATTGTTTTTAAGTTAGGCAGCACTCTTTATGGCAGCACAGGGAGAGAGTAGGGATGAGACACCTTAATAAACATATGACACTTTTATGTCCTCTCCCTTTCAAGCGGCGCAGCAAGTTGTCTTGCTCCCATGCATTACATGTTGATAACTCTGGGCCCTGGCCACTAGTGCACTCAGCACTGTATGGGACAAACCATAGGGTGTATCATTATTACATCATACCCACACTCCTTGTACAACAAAGACAGTAGATGCAACTGTAAGTTCTCTTTGATGCTAAAAGTGCATTTATATTTAAGCGATGGACACACACTAACATTTAAACGCTTCTTGCAAGAACATGGTACCACACTCATAAAAAAATATCCTTTTGACTTTGCAAAACAGGGCACATGTGGCATGTAGCTACTGGCGACAATCATTGCTGCAAAGATATCTATCTATCTATCTATCTATCTATCTATCTATCTATCTATCTATCTATCTATCTATCTATCTATCTATCTATCTATCTATCTATCTATTAATCTATTTATCTATCTATTAATCTATTTATCTATCTATCTATCTATCTAATCTATCTGCCACAGTTTATTTAATACACACAAGTCATACATTTCCTAATAATGCACAGCCTTTTGCCATGCATGATGGGGTTGGCTGCAGGGTCTGGCCTGCAGCCAACCACTCAACCACCCAACCTCATGCTGCGCATGGCCTTTGGCATATCTGCATGGCCCCCCTCCCCAAGCTGATTTTGTCTCCAGGGACCCTGTGGCCCAACCTTCTAATTTTTTTTGTGGGGACAGGGGCCGGGGGACCAAAGGAAACAACCACAGACACACATATAGTTGAACCCTCAACCTTCATTGTACAGGTCTGAGACCTTAACCACTAGGCCAAAAGTGACTCCTTAGCTTGTGGTGTCCAGACTTAGCTTTGACATTGAACCCAAAGATTTTGAGTGGAAAAACACTTCAATGTGTACATCACTAGGAATGCCAGAACGGATGCTCACCTACTCGTTTATCCAACAGGAGTCCACAGTTTTACAAAAAATGTCTATCTAACTGTTTCACTTTCCACTGGTTAGTTAGAAAGTGCTACCTTGTTGGGTGAAAGGTGAGTGTGGGAGAGGTGGGCTCTGCGGCCCTCCTTCCCCTGGATGATGTCAGCCCCGGGGCCCGGCCATCTCTCCTGCATGCCTTCCATGGCACCCAGTGTGCAATGCTACCGCACGGGGAGCCTCAAGGCTTCCGCAGTACCAGACAGGTCCCCGCCTCCTGCGGGAGCTGGCATTGCTGTCACAGACAGGGAGCTCCTAAACAGGCATAAGCATATCTCTTGGCAGGGAAACCTCCATTCCCAGCAAGTGAGACCTGTTTGACAACTCTTACTTGCTGGAACCAGAGTGTTTGCTGTGATTTGGTAGATGTCAAAGCTCCCACCAAGTCTCAGCAAACAGCTATGTCCTGGGGTGGGCATCCCTGGGAAATAGCAGGAGCGAGCCCTGGGGGATGGCCGTCCCTTGGGCCATTATTGGCTCCTCAAGCGGGCCACATGGCCACCCTCCAACATTTGAATTTGCCCCATTGATGCAGTGGTCCCAAAGGTCTGTGGTCTGCGACAGAGCCCCTTCATCATTTCAATTCAGCCACGTGACCCCCGTTATTTTCAAACAATTGCTCCAGGGAGTATGTAGTCCCGAGGTCATAGCCCCCACATACGATTGAATTAAAGCTTAGAGGGGATGGAGGTCCCCAGGGCTACCAGAGGGGCTATGCGGTCTACCGCACATAATCCAAACAGTCACAGGGAGGTGGCAGTCCCCAGAGCAATGGGGGTTCAGCAGGATTCCCCTACTATAAGGAAGGCATTTTGCCCCAGGGAGGTGGTGGTACCTAGGGCAGGTGGAGGGGCCCTGTATATTATTAAATTAAAGCCCTGGGTAGATGGCGGTCCCTGGGGCCAAGATAAGCCCAGTAGAGGGCCCCATGCGCCTACCTCTTTCATTTTTTACATGCCCCCTAGACCTAGTCCACTCAAGGGCTTTATTTAAAGAATAGCATGGGATCATGCTTGTTTTTTTTATTTTATCATCACGGATTTGCTGCAATTTTTTTATTTTTAAGTGAATTTTTGCCCTGTCCGGGTCCCATAGGGACCTCAGTACCGGAGCTGAGGGGTCAGGGTGTCCCTATCTACTCCCTTTTCTGTTTTTTAACTCTTTTCTAGGACTCAGAAGAAGCCGAGTCTCAAGATGGCTGCCAACAGTTCCTGGATGAAGGGTTGCCAGCCAAACAGAGCCCTGCAGATCTCTTATTATTTACAAAGTCATCATGGAGGAACTGCAGCCCCGAATGTGGTTTTCCTTTAATTTCTCTTAAACTCCTGAACTGATTTACACCAAATAACAAAAGCGTAATCTGTGGATCAGTGGCTCTCTTTCTGTCACATTTGGTAATTCTGTCAAGTGGTTCAGGCTTTAATCATTTTCAAAACTCCTATGGGAATTAACATGGGAAACATTTGTTTTTTGTTTCCCCCTTTTTCTCATCCCCCGCTTGACGGATCATCCCAAAACTTTCCGTGAGCAACAAGAATCACAACCCACTTTTTTTGAAAAATATTGTGAAGATTTGTCACACTGTGCCAAATACACAGGAAAGTCAAAAAACACTTTTTGTATGCATGGCCCTACCTATAACTACCTACTGGTGATGGTTATATATTTATTCACTGAAAAAACTAAAGGTTATAGTTGTGCTCGCAAGTCAAACGTACAAGATATGGCAAGGGGGTCAGTTATAGTTACCTTAGGGCACACGTTATAGTTTTTTGGTGTGGTAGGGTTATGGACTGTGTCAAATGGGCGGGTCTTCTAGGCCATTTTACACGCTCGTAGTATAGCTACAAAATATATTGCCCTCACAAGAGCAAGGATAAAAACACCCATCTATAGAGGAATACAGATAACCTTTCAAGGTGGAGCTGCTGAAAGAACACAATTGATTTGTCTTGGGCATGTGCAAGACTTCAGAATGATTTGTACTTTACAAAAGGTGGCTTACTTATTTGGTGGTAATGCAATCATATTCATGTGCATCAAAAACATGTCTCTAAAGTCGGCGGGAAACACACTCGGGAGCCTTTTAGTAAGGTGTCCATCACATTAGAAAAAGAGCAGGAAGAGGTTGCATGCAACTAATGTACAAAGGACGGGGCTTGCAGGTCACTTTACATGCTCGTATTATCACTACATAAAACATTGCCCTAGTAAGAGCAATGATGTAAATACCTCCAGCAAGAATTAAATTTTACTTTTCAAGGTAGAAATGCAGAGAAAACACACTTGCTTTGCCTTTGCCATGCACTAGATGTCAGGATAATGTCTACTTTGCAGATGTAAGTAGCTCTTTGTTTGGTGGAGATGTGATCATATTCCTGTGTGTGAGGAACACATCTTCAAGATTGGGACTGCGGGGAGCCTCAAGGCCCCCGCAGCCCCAGCTGGCTCCCCGCTTACTGCGGGAGCTGGCATTGCTCCCACATGCAGGGAGCTGCTAAATATGCAGCTCTCTATGTGCGGGAGCAATATTTCATTTGTTTCCCTGCCCTCATGACAGGGGCAGGGAGACAGATGAAAACTCCACTTCCAGCAAGTGAGAGCATTTTGACAGATCCCACTTGTTCAAAGTAGAGTTACGGTTTGCTTTTGCTTGGCGGGAGCTGTCACAGCTCTACCAAGCAAAAACAAACAGATATCTCCCACGGGTGAGCACCTTGGGAGATAGCAGGAGTCTGCCCTGGGGGGGTGGCAGTCTCGAGTGGCATTAATGGCTCCTGAAGAGGCCGTGTGCCCCCCTTCTTTAATTGTCATGGGGTAGCCCCAGGGAGGTGACAGTCCCCTGTGCTGTATACGTCATAAAAGGGGTCCACGTGCCCCCCCTCCAAGACTTTATTATGTTTTTTGACCCGGGGAGGGGGTGATCCCCCGGGTCTGGGTGGTCCATTTGACCCCCCATAGATTTTTCATGTTTTAGCCCTATAATGTTCCAGTAACATTTGTTATTATCAGTCAATTTCTATGCTTTTTATATTCTATTTCTTAAGTATCATGTCTCTTCATTAGTTAATGCACTGCAGATGGCTGTGTCTGTCATCGAAGAGCCATAGTATTGAATAATAATTGCAGCATTGGAACATAATGACTTCTGTTTGTTTAGTACTAATATATTTCATCTTGTGACTATTCAATTCATTATTATAAACGTGCATTACTCACAATATAAAATAGGATGCTACAAAATGTAGAAAAATTGTTAAAGATAAAACGAAACGCTATGAAGATATAGGCCCTCATTACAACATTGGCGGTAAATGCCGCTTACTGCTGTGCAGAAGACTGCCAACAAACCGCTGCGGCTGCGGAAATCCGCTAAAGCTATTATGACCCACAGGACGGAATCCGCCAACATCTAGACACCCACACAAGTCTGCCACACCAAAGGTCAGTAATAAACTGGCGATAACAAAACCTCCACCGTCACACCAACAGGAATACGCCCACACTATCACGACCCAAGAATCCACGCAGCGGTCTTTCAACCGCGATATTCCATTGGCGATACACACCGCTGCGCTCAAAATACACACACATTTACAAAACACAACCACATTGGACAAATCGAAATACACACACCTGATACACATACACACACCACACCCACACACTCAATACAATATAAAACATACACCCACATCACCCACAAACCCCTATGACAAAAATTGAGAACGAAGCACACAGAGAGACACCACCATCAACAAACTGGCATCCACAGGCACACAACACCATCACTCACAAAACATCCACGCACCTCACACAACAAACACAAACACATCCCCTCACACATCACAACACACACCACCTCACACATCACCCAGACCACACCATGGCACCACAAAGACACCCTAGGTTATCTGAGGAGGAGCTCAGGGTCATGGTGGAGGAAATCGTCCTGGTAGAGCCACAGCTATTCGGATCACAGGTGCAGCACACCTCCATAGCTTGGACGATGGAGCTATGGCGCAGAATCGTAGACAGAGTCAATGCAGTGGAACAGCACCCAAGAACACGGGATGACATCAGGAAGAGGTGGAACGACCTAAGGGGGAAGGTGCGTTCCGTGGTCTCAAGACACCAGATTGCAGTTCGGAGGACTGGCGGCGGACCCCCACCTCCTCCCGAACAACTAACAACATGGGAGGAGCAGTTCTTGGCTATACTGCATCCTGAGGGCCTCACAGGAGTAGCAGGAGGAATGGACTCTGGTAAGTCAAATCTTAACTATGACATCCCTCACCCTACCTGCATGCTATCACATACCCTCAGCCTCACCCCCATCACTCCAGCACCTCATATATGTCCCACTATCACAAACCACCCATCCCAACACCAAGCCCTGCATGCAACACCAAAGCATGGGCACCCATCACCAAAGCATGTCCACTACAGTTACCCACACAGATTCCCAAACCAAATATCACACAAGGTCCTAGACAAGAATGTTAGCACTGGGGTACAGGGTCACCCACCCAGTGCACACGATGGCACACACATATGCAATAATCAAGCCTTTACACCCCTGCAGGACCCCTACCCAACGTCACCGGACAGGAGGTTCCAGACATGTCCACCCCCCCCCCACAGAAGAGATCCACAGTGATGACAGCAGCTCTGTCCAACTGGATCTAGATGACCAGCCGGCCCATCTGGGACCTCGGGACAGTCGGTTCCCAAAACACTGGCACATGCCTCCACAGAGCCTCCCCCCTCAGGAAACACCAGCACAGCACCCACCCAGCGGGCCCATCCCTCTGTCCCCAGGACACAACAAACAGAAGTGTGTCCACAACTACAGGGAACCCAGGCAAACCCACAAACCCAAGAACTTCAGCGACCTGGGGCAGTGGTAGTGGGCACACGGTTCAGGGGACAGAGGAACAGGAAAACAGGGGAACTGGTAGGACTGCTGTGCGACAGGGGGAGGACAGGCCCAGGGAACCCACTCTCCACAAGGCCCTCTCCAACATCATGGGAGCGTACCATCATTCCCAGGAGACGATGGCAACGGTACTGGCCAAGTTTCAGGAGATCCAGCGGCTGCAGGAGGAACGGTATTTGGGGATCAGGGAGGAACTCAAGTCCATCAACACCACCCTGGTCACCATTGTAGGGGTGCTGAAGGACCTTGTGAACACCAGGAGGGACACTGTGGCACAACAAGGGGCCCCTGACACTAGCCTCGATGATGAACTACACACCACCTCCGCCGGTGCTAGTGGACAGGAGGCACCTCCACAGGACCACAACACCAGCACCCCACCCCCTGCAGATGGAGAACCACCCCGCAAATGGTTCCAGAGATCCAGGACAAAGACAGAGAATAATGCCAAGACCCCCGCCAAGAAATGAGACCACCCTGAATGTCATCCCTCTGTCCCACTTCGTCACCCTGTCCATTCTTAAACTGTCCTAGCTCCACTTCCTATGCCCCTTTGGACAATGCACCTGTGAGACAAATAACTAGACAGTGCCATGGACATTCCTCCACCATCACCCCTGACATTTTCCTTCCCCCTCCACTAATTTGCACTTAAATAAACACCCTTCAATCACAAAACAATCTGGAGTCAGTCTGTGCTTTCACAAATGTGTATTTGCTATAACTAACAAAAATAACAATGTCCATTGTATTGTCAACATACCTATGCCACACAGCTCTAGTCCATGAGGTAACATAGCAGAGGTCACACAGTGGGACCCACATCTGTGAAATGGAAAGGCAAAGTGACAGGTCAGGGTCCATACACTGGGTGAAAGTGACAGACATATGATAGGTCTAACAATTGTATGAGATTTAGGAGGCAGTGATGTCTTCTTACCTGTGTCTCACTGGAAAATTTGCTGGATCACGTTGTTTCTGTTCTTCTGCCTCCTCTTCTTCACTGTCCACAGGCTCCACGGCTGCCACAAGACCTCCTTCTGGACCATCCTCCTGTAGAAAAGGCACCTGTCGCCGCAAAGCCAGGTTGTGCAGCATACAGCAGGCCATGATGATCTGGCACACCTTCTTTGGTGAGTAGTAGAGAGAACCACCTGTCACATGGAGGCACCAGAACCTGGCCTTCAGGAGGCCGAAGGTCCTTTCGATCACTCTCCTAGTTCGCCCATGTGCTTCATTGTAGCATTCCTCTGCCCTTGTCCTGGGATTTCTCACTGGGGTCAGTAGCCATGACAGGTTGGGGTACCCAGAGTCACCTGCATATGTCGAGGGACAACTGTTAGACACACACTAACCCTTATGGACAACCCCAGACCCAGACAACTATTCACAGGGTATAGGGTCCTTGTCCTCACCTATTAGCCACACACGGTGCCTCTGGAGTTGCCCCATCACATAAGGGATGCTGCTATTGCTCAAAATGTAAGCGTCATGCACTGAGCCTGGAAACTTGGTGTTCACATGGGAGATGTACTGGTCGGCCAAACACACCATCTGCACATTCATTGAATGGTAGCTCTTCCTGTTTCTCTACACCTGTTCACTCCTGCGGGGGGGTACCAAGGCCACATGTGTCCCATCAATGGCACCTATGATGTTGGGGATATGTCCCAGGGCATAGAAGTAACCTTTCACTGTGGCCAAATCCTCCACCTGAGGGAAAACGATGTAGCTGCTCATGTGTTTCTGCAGGGCAGACAACACTCTGGACAACACGTTTGAGAACATAGGCTTGGACATCCCTGATGCAATGGTTACTGTTGTTTGAAAAGACCCACTTGACAGGAAATGGAGTACTGACAGGACCTGCACTAGAGGGGGGTTTCCTGTGGGATGGCAGATAGCTGAAATCAGGTCTGGCTCCAACTGGGCACACAGTTCCTGGATTGTGGCACGATTAAGTCTGTAAGTGATAATGATGTGTCTGTCTTCCATTGTCGACAGGTCCACCAGTGGTCTGTACACCGGAGGATGCCGCCATCTCCTCACCTGCCCCAGCGAACGTGCCCTATGGACGAGAACAGCGAGCACAGAGTCAGCCAACACTGAGGTAGTAAAAAAAGAATTTATTGCACACATTTGTCAATCTGCTCTGTGACTGTCACTGTGTGTATGCAAGGCCTAGATATGTGTAACACATTTAAAAATAATGCCATGTGGCCACCTGAAATGGTGGCTGCCTGACCTGTAATGTGGAAGAAGATTGATATGAGGTAACTGCACCGATGTTGTACACCGTCGCAGTAGGCAGTCGAAGACCTCGGCGCAATCCTGCATTGGTTAACATTGGGCCCTATGGGTCACAGGAGCCAATGACGATGTACGCCGGAGGTGACGGTACGCACCGCCACGGACGTGACTGCCATTTTCTCTCTGTTCACTCACTTGATACCTGACCTTCGACAGGAGAGGACCTACACTGCAAGAGCTGCTGTGACCTGTGTCTGGAAGTGACAATGGCTCATGTGTCTGTGGAAAGGGCCCCTGCCTTCACTTCGGAGGAGTTGGAGAAGTTAGTGGATGGGGTCCTCCCCCAGTACACGCTACTCTACGGTCCTCCAGACAAACAGGTGAGTACACTGTGAGCATGCTGCATGGACAATGCCTGTTTGGTGTGGTGTGGATGGAAGATACGGGAGAAGGGACTGAGGCCTGCATGAGCGGACGGTGAGTGTATGTGCATCAGGGCAAGGGAGGGAACGTGGGCCAATGACTGGGACGGTCCAGACGGTTAAAGATCATCCTTTTCCCCTGTACTATTCCTCTAGGTCAGCGCCCACCATTAGAAGGATATTTGGCGTGCCATCACCAAGGAAGTCCGGACCTGGGGATCCACCACAGACATAGCACCCACCACCGGCAAAGGATGGAGTACATTCGCAGCTGGAGCAAGAAGATGGCGGAGGCCCAGCTGGGGATGGCCTCCCAACGTGGGAGGGGTGGCGTCGCACCATGACCCCCCTGATGTTCTGTATCCTGGCGGTGGCATATCCGGAGTTGGATGGGCGCTTGAGGGCATCACAGCAGCCACAAGGGGGTGAGTACCGTCACATCCATCTGCCTCTGCGCGCATTAGGGGGTGTCTGGGGGGGGGAGGTGGGCAGTGGGTTATCCGAGGCCAGGACGAGCTTTGTAGGCAAGGACCCTTTGTGATGCAGGCTATGTGGCACCCCAACCCCACCAGTGGAAAGAGCCATCTACACCTAGTCAGGCTCCTGTGACTTCCATGTGTGCAGCAATCGGGCATAGGCCTTGTATCCCATGTCCATGTGATTAATTAGGGAACTCTAAGTGCATGGCATAGTGCAGAGGGCTGCTATGTCTGTAGTGTCTGCCAACGGTAGCGGTATTGCATGCACTGAACATGTCTTTCTTCTTTCTTCCCCCCACCTTTTTGCAGTCTCCCTGTTCTTGTGTGCATTAGCATCATCAGGTGGAGGAGCAGTGCCACCGGAGCAGGAGGGAGCTGCATCCCACATGGCCCTGGAGGGCGAAACAACGGAGTCTGAAGTCACCAGTCGGACGGAGGGCGAGGGAAGCTCCACGGCGGGGACAGGAGCAGAGACCAGCGACACCGACTCCTTCTCTGATGGGAGCTCCCTTGCGGTGGCCGGCTCGTCTGTGCCCACCGCATCATCAGGTACAGCTGCCACCCCCCCAAACCAGCACCGCCCTCCCAGCAGCCCCTCAGCATGTGTCCCTTGGCCGCTCACCCAGGAGGGTGGGCATCTCCTTCGCCCCAGGCACCTCAGGCCCTGCCCCAGTCAGCTCTGCTGGCCTCAGTGAGGAGGCTATTGAGCTCCTGAGATCCCTCACTGTTGGGCAGTCTACCATTCTGAATGCCACCCAGGGAGTAGAGAGGCAGTTGCAACAAACAAATGCATACCTGAAGGGCATTCATTCTGATCAGGCAGCCCAACAGCGAGCATTTCAGGCTCTGACCTCAGCACTGATGGCAGCCATTGTCCCTGGGTCCAGCCTTCACCCTCCATCCTCCTGCACCCAGACCCAATCCCCTGTACCTCAGCCTATCCCAAGCACACCATCAGACCAGCAAGCACACACCTCAACACACAAGGGTGGCTCAGGCAAACATGAGCACCACACATCCCACAGGCACTCACACAAGCACCATACCCATCCAGACATACCAACATCTACTGCCTCCACTGTGTCCCTCTCCTCCACGTCTCCCTCCTCCCTCCCTGTCTCGTCTCCACTCACACCTGCATGCACTACATTTTCAGCCACTACCTCCATCACCAGCACGCCCATCACCACACACCGCTCACATGCACTCACCACCCCACTACCATTCACACATCCCCTGTGTCCTCTCCCAGTGTGTCTGTGCGCCCTCCTCCCAAAGTACACAAACGCAGTCACACACCCACCCAACAGCCATCCACCTCACAACAGCCTCCAGCCCATGCACCTTTACCCAAAGTCAGCAAACGTACACCTCCTATTTCCACTACCTCTTCCTGCACTCCCAAACCCCCTCCATCTACCCGTCCCAGTGTGTCTAAAAAGCTTTTCCTATCAAATTTTGAGCTCTTCCCTACACCTCGCCCCGTCCGTCCCCTAGGGCCCGCCTTTCCAGTTCCCAACCCAGCACCTCAGCCACCACATCACCGGGCACAGTGGTGCCAGCAATAGCAGGATTTTAGAGTGTTCCAAGGAACAGGGCTGCCAGTGTCCCAAGGAGCGAGGGCAAGGACATTCCCCCACCTCCAAAACAGAACAAGTTGCCCAGATCCCAGAGGGAGGAGGGGAAAACACCTGCCACCAAGGGCTCAGGCAAAACAAAACTGCACCACCATCCAAGGTAGGGAAGGGACAAAAAATCAAAGGCAGGACCACGTCGACGCCAACCTGCAAGGCGGACAAGACCGCCACCGGCACCGCCGCCAGCACCGCAGACACTGAGCCCTTCACCAGCACCACAGACACTGAGCCCTTCACCAGCACTGCAGTCAGTGAGCCCGCCACCAGCACCGCCGCTACTGACACCGCCGCCAGCACAGCAGTCAGTGGGGCCACCACCAGCACTGCAGTCAGTGAGCCCGCCGCCAGCACCGATGCCACATAGCCCGCCGCCAGCACCGATTCAACAGAGCCCGCCGCCTGCACCGATGCCACAGAGCCCGCACCCAGCACCTATGCCACAGAGTCCGCTGCAAGCACCGCCGCTACTGACACCGCCGCCAGCACTGCAGTCAGTGAGCCCACCACCAGCACAACAGTCAGTGAGGCCACCACCAGCACCGCAGTCAGTGAGCACGCCACCAGCACCGATGCCACAGAGCCCGCCACCAGCACCGATGCCACCGAGCCCGCCGCCTGCACCAATGCCACAGAGCCCGCCGACAGCACCGATGCCACAGAGTTCGCCGCAAGCGCTGCCGCTACTGATACCGCGGCCAGCACCGCCGCTACTGACACCGCCGCCAGCACCGCCAGCGGGCCGCGACATCCTGAGCCAGTGGGACCACCGCAGACATGGCTGCCATCCCCAGTGGTCAGTCGTACGAGGCTGGTGGTCAGTTCCAGGAGCCTGGCCAGCTTGCATGTTGCACCACCGTCAGTGGAGTATCACATCCACTACCTCAGTCCAAGGCAGGATAAAGCACTATGGGCACAAAGCCCCCTCCAAAACCAGTGGAGAAAGGCATCCACTACCTCAGTCCTTGGCAGGATGAAGCACTCTGGGCACAAAGCCTCCTCCAGAACCAGTGGAGTATCACATCCACTACCTCAGTCCAAGGCAGGATAAAGCACTATGGGCACAAAGCCCCCTCCAGAACCAGTGGAGAAAGGCATCCACTACCTCAGTCCTTGGCAGGATGAAGCACTCTGGGCACAAAGCCCCCTCCAGAACCAGTGGAGTATCACATCCACTACCTCAGTCCTTGGCAGGATGAAGCACTCTGGGCACAAAGCCCCCTCCAGAACCAGTGGAGAAAGGCATCCACTTGAGAGACTGTGGCTTTGCACTCCCCAGGATGGAGCAGTGGGCAACCCACCCACTAAAAAGACTTGAGAGACTGTGGCGTTGCACTCCCCATGATAAAGCAGTGGGCAACCCACCCACTGAAAAGACTTGAGAGACGGTGGCTTTTCACTCCCCAGGATAAAGCAGTGGGCAACCCACCCACTGAAAAAAATTGAGAGACTGTGGCTTTGCACTCCCCAGGATGGAGCAGTGGGCAATCCACCCATTGAAAAGACTTGAGAGACTGTGGCTTTGCACTCCCCAGGATAAAGCAGTGGGCAACCCACCCACTGAAAAGACTTGAGAGACTTTGGCTTTGCACTCCCCAGGATACATCAATGGACATGGAGCCCCGTCATGGAGCTGGCGTCGTCCACTCATCCGGCTGAGGTGTGCCCCCTTCCCTTCCCCCTGAGGTGCCTGTTTAATTTTGATCTGATGCCCCAGCAGTGTTCTCTCCGTTTGCAGTCTGGTATCGAGTGTGGGCCTCGCCCATGCATTTTGGGCCCAGTGGTCCATGGACTCTGAATGGTGCACTCTCCGGACTTGTATAGTTGGTGTACATAATTGTTTATACTGTATTTAAAGTTTTGACTAATGGAGTTTTATTTCTTACAATCATTACAATCATTTCCTTTTGTCATTGTTTTCTTCCAGGGGGGATTGGAGGGTGTTAATCTATTGTTGCAGCATGTATTGGTGTGTGTGTTGTTGTGGGTGAGGGTGGGGGTGGCGGTGTTGCGTGTTGTTGTGTGTGTGTCACTTTCTTTTCCCTCTCCCCTCCACCCTCTCCTGTGTTGTAGGTGCAGTACTCACCTTGGTCGTCGCTGCCGTCGCTCGTGCTCCTGGTAGAGGAGCAGGAAAACTATTGCAGGGAGGATTTGGAGTTCTGGCTCCATGGCGTCCTGGTTCCTCGTGGGTTGTGTAGAGGTGAGTGTTTCCCCTTCCAAGTCCTGTTTCTGCTGTGTTTTTGTTCGTGTTGAATCCGCCCCGGAAAAGGCGGCGGATTGGCCTCTCATAATAGTGTGGGCAGTACATTGTCTTCCGCCTATCTGTTGGTGGTGACTGTCATGCTGTTTGTTTGTACCGCTGTGGCGGTCGGAGTGTTAAAGTGGCTGTCTATGTTGGCGGTTTCTGCCATGGTTGTGATTCCCTTTTTTTTACCGCCGGCCTGTTGGCAGTCTTACCGCCGCTTTAACACCGACCGCCAGGGTTGTAATGAGGGCCATAGATTTTAGTAATAATCAATCTGTACCTGGTGCTATCTTTTTAATAATTGTCATTTAAAAGCAGACAACTCACCTGGTAACTCCATTTCAATACCAGCCATGTCAAATACATCTGTGTCATCAAGAAGATTCAACTGGTGCCATCATTTAAAGCTGATCCAACATTTAGAGTAGCCTTTACATTTCCAGATTAGCTACATATGCACATTTGCAATTCTTTCAGGCAATCAGACACCACCCCCTGCAAGAAGGCCTCACAGCACCTACATTGCAGGTAGAGCATTTCATGAATTGAACCATCCCATGGTGGTTATCTCTTTACAAAAAAATAAGGCTTCTGCTTTTCAGAAATTGAAAAAGTATTGCTGCGTCGTTGCCCTGTGATAATGCTCACTTCAACCGCTGCTACCCCTGGCACTTATTTTTACCTTGCTTAGTGGTATCAGGTCCCTTTCAGCTGTCACCCTGAGGAGTTTATTCAGTCTTTTGATTACTGTACTTTTTTTCCCTTTTTGTTATTATTCGCAAATTTGTCACAAAAAGTTGCTTTACTTATGTTCCGGTACCGCGGATATCTTTGGATTTGGTGCAATTTTTCAAAATTGTAAAAAACATATATACAAATACTATAACTGATGTTTCAGGTCAATAGCTCACTAATATAGCATGTAAAGTGATATTTTTATAAATAATTTCATGGTTGAACATTGTTTTATTCTGTTTGCTGTATTTGTGATGTCTGCATTTGCGACGTCTGCATTCGCAACGATGTGAGCGTTTGTGAATATCACATGACTATGTTACAAACAGACACCATTGGGCAAGACACTTTTCATTATTCTAAAAAGGAAGGCCCCACACAGTTTTCTTTTTTTCTCACTTCCAGTGCTCAGATTGCCCGAACAGCTGGACGGAATTGAGATATCAGCTATTTTCCAATATGGAAAAGTCATTTTGTCCTTTTATTGTGCAATATCAAAAAATAAAATGGCATCAGGTGGCAGTGGAGAACAGGAACCGCACCCTGATTAGGAGAATTCTTCAGTGGCGGAACACCCAGCAAAGCACCAGTCCAGTGTCTGGGAATTTTTTACCATCCCCTATGGGGGGAAAAAACTGTGGCAAAGCATGTGAAGTGCTCTTTACGTGAGAAGACTGTCCAGGAGAACAGCAAAAAAAAAACTCCTGTGGCACTACAAGTATGTTGACCCATCTGAAGACATGCCACAACAAGCACTTGATTAGAGCCCAGAGGGAGGGCAGTGCAGCAGATCTATTAGCAGCTAGTGCAACAGCATTTACGCTAGGAGAGCCTATTCCTACTGAAGTAAAACAACGTCTCCCTGAGAAGTCCCCAGAGCTCAGAAGGATCAGGGAATTGTGTTTGGACTGCAAAAAATCCTCACTGTGGGGGAACAATCAGTTGCCACAGTTCTAGAGGTGGCAAAGTACCACAAGTGTGAATTGTTTTTGTTTGCTTAAATGACACCTGCTATCCCATTGTTGAGTTTGTTTGGCTAATATTTTTTCCAGTTGTCATTTTATTTCTGGAAAAAAAAATCATGTTAAGAAAATAAAAAAATGTTATGAGAAATCTCACAAAAAGGTACTCATTAGAACAACCTTTCATGGTTTTCAAAAAGATAAACTGTATGTGCTTTTATATATAAGAAAGAGTGAGTAAGTGAATATGCAAGTGTTTTAATAGGAAGGTCTGTAGGTAAGCAAATAGGTGTGACGTTGGCTGTATGTGTTCTTGAATGAGTGTGTGAATTTTTGTGTGGGTGTGTGAGTGGGTGCATGAGTGGCTATATTTGTGAGTGAGTGGGTGTTTGAATGGGTGTATGGGTGTGTGAATAGCTGTATGGATGAGTGACTGGGTGGGTTAGTGGATATATGAGTGAGTGACTGGATATGTGAATGGTTGTATAGGTAAGTGAGAGGGTGTGTATATGGCTGTATGAGTGACTGAATGGTGGTGTAAGTGGCTGTGTGAGTGGTTGTATGACTGAGAGAGTGGCTGTGTGAGTGGCTGTATGGGTGAATAAGTACCTGTGTGAATGATTGGAGGAGTGACTGAGTGGGTGTGGAAGTGGCTATATGGCCGAGTTAGTGGGTGTGCGAGTGGCTGTATGGGTGAGGAGGGTGTGTATAAATGGTTGCATGGGTGAGTGAGGCGGCATATGGGTGAGTCAGTGGATGTATGATTGGCTGTGTAGATGAATGAATGTGTATTTGAGTAGCTGTATGGGTGAGTGAGAGCCTGTGTCGTGAGTAACTGTGTGAGTATCTGTATGGGTGAGTAAGTGAGTGTGTGTGCAAGTAGCTGTATGGGTAATTGAGTGAGTGGGTGTGTCAGCGTATCAGTGTGTGCCTAGGTGTTTGAGTGTCTGCATCAGTGTGTGCCTGGGTGTCATAGTGTATATAGCAGGTGACTATGAAAGTCTTCTTTGGTGTATACCTTTACATTGTTAGTAGAACTTCTGAGAAATAAGTAATTAGGAAAATATTTTACTCCAATAGATGGTGCCATTTATCTGTTTAAAAAGAAAAAGAACATAAATGTAAGTTAGTATTACTCTTTTCAAAATGCCATGAATCAAAACAGTGCACAATATTTATACTGTAACAGTATATCACATTATATTAACACATTTCATTTTCAACTTTTTCTGTCCTCAGCTTTTATACATGTACACCTTAAGTGTTGCATTGCATATAGAATCATCCTTGAACAGTGAGGAAAACTATTGCATAGATCGTAGAATTAAAACCCAAAACTGCACAGTATATCACTACAAATAAGTGATGTTATGCACTGCACTCACTACAATTATTTAATCATTTGTTTTAGACACAAATACTAAACTAATCTAAACGAATGTGCTAAAAATATCTTTTTTATTATTACAACATTTTCAATCATACTCGTACATTAAAAGGACACTTGAATTTTGGAGAACTTTCCCCTGGTAAGCCAAACAATGTCTAAAACATTCACAATCCATGTAGAAGAACCACCATGCATTGCTTTTTTCAGAAATAATCCTTAGACCTTTGGTTGAAACAACAAAAGGAAAGAATTTCGTAGCTTGAAAGGCTGTTTTTGTTTGAATTTAAGGTTGCTGTCATTGCATTTTGTCCATCCAGTTTCACTCTTCAACTAGACAGTGTAGTATCCAGATGTTATATTAAGTACTTTGTGAAAGTAACTGATATTTGTCCAGCTTTGAAATTTGGAATTTCAGTTTCAAATTTAGGTCCATCTGCTCTGCATTGTAACATTAACATAAGATATTATCCACTTCTTCGGAGATGCATTGTGGACATAACATCTGATCTACAATTTAGGCAGATCATATTTTTTTTGCCTTTTTGATCAATCTGTCAAAAGGCATAGTTTTGCAATCTGGTAGTGTTAAGTACAGAAATTGCTCAGAATGCATTTGAGTGGTAGATGTAAAAGAACCATCTTCACAGTCATGGTTCCATTTGTAACTTAGTTCAAATAACTCATCAATATTTATTTCTGCTTAGATTGGAGCAATAGACCTTGCGGTATCACTCGATTCCCCTTTGGGGATCATTACAATTGATGCAGCTAAAGCCTTCGATCAAGTAAATTGGGACTATCTAAAGCTTTTGCTAAGGAAGGCTAATCTGGGAACTAATGTGTGTGGGGTAGTAAACCAAATCTATAAGGCCCCTACCGCTAGAATATTAGTGAATGGGAATCTTACTGGCCCAATTGTTATTGCAAGGGGTACTAGACAGGGCTGCCCGCTATCCCCTGTAATGTTTAATTTGTATATGGAGCCTTTTGCAAGAAAGATTCGGCAAAACCGGGTGATTTCCCCTTTTCGTTGTCAGGGCTGGGAGAAAAAATTGTCTCTCTACGCAGACGATCTTTTGCTTTTTACTGATAATCTTTCAACGGCATTCCCTGAGGCTATTAGGCTTGCGGAAGAATTTGGTAAGATTTCAGGGTATCAGGTGAATGTAGAGAAAACAGAGATAATGGCATGGAATATGGATTATAAATCAGTACATTGTAAGAAGGAAATCAGATATTTGGGAATTTTGATACCTCAAAACATTGATCAACTAGTAGAGAGGAATCAGGTTAAATTACTGCTGGAATGTAAGGGCCTATTAAAAGGCTGGACTCATCTCCCCTTGTCTATTATAGGCAGGGTCAATTTGGTAAAAATGTCTATTCTCCCTAAATGGAATTTCTTGTTTTCAACTTCTCCACTACCTATGCAGAAAAAATATATAGAAAAAATGCAGTGCCTAATAAGCGATTTTATTTGGAACTCTAAGGGGGTTAGAATTTCAAGGAGAAAGTTGAGGCGGTGTAAGCAAAAGGGAGGTCTGGCATTACCGGATTTGCAATATTATGCATGGGCTTTCCTTTTAAAAAACTTTAGAGTTTTTTCCACATCGGACTCTACAACAGTTGGTCTAATGTTCAAAACAATGGCTTCCAACATCAAGGGTGCGTCAACAAACTTTATTTTTAAATTTGGGGACCCCAAATTCTACAAGAAGATAAGGCTGAAAATTATGCGGGCCTAGCGGAATGTTGATATCGGATCAGACGTTTGGTAAAACTAACCTATTATAATTCCAATGCTCCTATTTGGGACTCCCCGGGTACTCCAGAATGTTTTCAAGACATACTAGCGCTACCGTTAAAACAGGCGGGAGTAGAGTACTGGGGAGAGTTGTTTTTTGAAGGAGTCCTGCTTCCATGGGAAGAATTAGTGTTACTAACGAGAGGAGCCTTGTCTAGGTGGAAATATTTGCAAGTTAGAGAATGAGCCAAAGGGACTAAGGAAGGTGTGGGTAAGAACAACCCTTTGGATGTGATTATCCCGAGCCCTTCAATAGGCCCCCACAAAGTGTCAGCTTGGTACTGGGGGATCCTGGAAGGGGTAGATGGTGATTTTGACCTTCCTGCAAAACTGTGGGGAGATTGTTTTTCGGAAGAACTGCTCGAAAGGTGGTGGAAGGAGTCATTAGCATTGCTCCATGGTACAGTGAAACCCGCTGTGCTAAAGAAAAAACATTATTACACGCTACATAGAGCTTACATCTCCCCAGATAAATTATCTAAAATGAAAGTAGGCCAGGGAGTGAACTGTTCAAAATGTGGGGCGGCCCAATCTACAGATATTCATATGTTTTGGGAATGCTTGGATGTCCGACACTTCTGGGAAGAAGTATGTGGAGTAATTTAGAGTATTCTGAAACAGAGAATAGAGGCCTCCTTAAGGTTGATAATTGTCGGGCAAGTCCAGGATAGGTTGGGACGGCCAGCTACGGTGAGAAAGAAAACGTTAGTATTCTATGCAATAGTGTTGGGGAGACGAGAAATATGCAGGAAATGGATGTCGACGGCCCCGCCAGGAAATGCAGAATGGCTTAGAGATATACTAAGTATAGCAGATTTGGATCAAGCTTTAGGGGGTAAGGATAAGGTGCGAGGGGATTTTTGGGCACCATTGTTGGATTGGAAAAAAGACCACTGAGGGTTGTAACATTACTTTTATTTATATTTGTTGAAATGAATATGGTTTAGTGTCATTGGTCCGATGATTACAAACCCTACTCTGAAATCCCTGGGGACTCAGGATAGTCTAAGGATTGGTCGAGAAGAGAGGGTAACCCCTGGCCAAAAGTAACTTCCCATGTGTCGGTTGACAAGCAAAGGGAGTTCTATGCACTGCCTAGGGTGAATGAGGACAAAAACAATATATATATATATTTATTTCTGCTTATTCTAAAATTCAAAGATGACCATTATACATTCTTGTGCATCTTGTTGAGTGTTGAGAGTAAATACAAATCCACAATATGTATTTACAAGGATTACACTCCTATCACAGAGTAAACATTGGAGCAAATGATACAGTGCAGAACACAATCTGTTCTCTGAGTTTTTTTTAATTCGATTTATAAGATGTGATAAATGAAAGAGTACATTGAAAACAGCATTTGCATAGCAGTTGACACCAAAACTGCTTTCAAACTGCTAACTTCCAATTCCTCTCTCATTTTCCAGTTTTTTCTTCTTAACACCTTCTATATTGTCTTTGTTTCCCATCATTTTTCAGCAACATTAGTCAACTCTTTAGTAAGCTTCTGCTTGAGACAGATTATCAGTTTCTCAAAAATTGGATACTGTCCTAATTGAGGAGCGTACAGACTTCTTAACCAATTGTACTCTCTGACACAACTTGCATTAGCACTAATTTTCCTATCATCATATTTAAACAAAAACAAAACAGACAATGTTCTAACTCGTGATAATGCTACATATGACATGCCTTGTTTAAATACTGTACTTCCAATATGAATAAAAGCTGCTTCTACACTTAAATCTTGAGATTTATGGATAGTTACAGCATATGCTAAATAGACATATGCCCTTTGCTAGCAAAAAATGTACAATACATCAGCCAATCTGCTGTATGCCATCAATCTGATCAAATTGTACAACTAAATATTCAACCTCATCCCTATTTAGAAAACTAATGAAATCAATAACTTTACCCATAGCACCATTTACTAACCCTCAACATTTAACTTTCTCTGCAAAATTGCTCTACTGTTTTTACTCATGTGCACACACTTTTCTAATCCTGCAGTCCTGGATACAGATTTCTCCAATGAATCCAAATTTACTTGTGGTTTTCCACTTAGCAGTATTGTCACTCCCTGGTGTTCCATTTTGTGAATCCAAAATATGATCTTTCTCCAGTTTCAGTAAATGTTTTTTAAAGTTGCAGCACTCTTGAATTTTGGGCATCAAACAGACTATTAATGTTTCTTCTTAAATAAAAGTGTACATTAGTTGTGCTGCTGTGCTGTTAGATAAAAATAGTTTCTTGATAAGTCAACTTTCTAAGGTATGTTTCCCCTCCTTTGTCGGAACTCTTTCTCTAATGTCAGACTAATTAAAGCATATTCTTCACTAGTTACTTGCCTTAGAAGTTTACCCAAATATTTACATTGCCAATACTTCTTAAAGAATTTTGGGGGTCATTATGACCCTGGCGGTTTTTTGACTGCCTGGGTTAATGTGGCGGTATCACAGTCAACAGGCTGGCGGTGTATACCACCACTTTATGAGTGTGGCAGGTTGGCCACTGCCAACCCGCCACATCACCACTCATACCACCATGGCAGTGTAAACCGATGGGCCAGAGATATTAATCTCTAACTCAGAGGCCCATAGAGTACCGCCAGCGGCATTATGAACCGGCCTATCGCCATGGTTTCCGAAGCGTTAACAACACCACGAAAACCATGGCGGTAGGGCCTACCGGTGACAGGGAATTCCTTCCCTGTCACTGGTCGGCACCTCCTCTGACCCCCCCAACATGCACATAACCCCCCACACACCCCTGTCCAAACTCACCTCCCACCCCCAGTCAAGACACACACTCCCCACCCCGATTCATTCACAAACATCACTACACCACCATACATGCACACAACTGCAGACATGCACACACTCACACACACAACACCCGTTCATGCACAAGCAGACATGCACCTACCACACAACTGCCCCTGCCCCACAGCAATACACGCACACAGCCACACACACTCACATCACCCCCCCAAACCTCTACAGTCACAGCACCCCTCACCCCACACCCTCCTCCCCGAATGCACGTACACAGACACCCACACGCAGCATGCATTCACCCATTCACCTCCACTTCCATGCACGCATTCACTAATGCAAACCAACACACATTCAGGCACGCATTCATACAGACATACTCACATGCATTCACACAGACATCCAAACACCCATTCAGGAACGCATACACAGTGACATGCAGACAGGCACTCACTTCTACTTTCATGCACACATTCACTCACATGCATGCAACTATGCATACACCACAACACTCACATTCACACACACATGCAAACACGCAGGTAGACACCACACAATCACACAAAACACCCTCACCCTCCAAGCCCCCTCCCCTGTCGGATGCCCCACTTACCTTGTCTGGCGAGTAGATAGTCCGGCAGGGAACGGGAAGGGGCGCTGCCACCGGCAGCAGTTCCCCACCAGCAGGACACAGCCATGTGGTACTATTGGCCTTAATACAGCTGGTGGCATCCTACTGGCGGGCGGTGCTGGTGGTAGCAGCGCCAGGGAGCTCCTGTCCGCCAGCATGGCTACTGCAGGATTTCCAACCCTATTGTGATGGAAATTGTGCAGTGTCAATAATATGGCAGGCAGAAGACCGCCAGCACTGGTGGTCTTCTGGCGCCCTTGGCATCGGCGGTGCCAAAGGCCGATGTCATTATGAGGACCTTTGTGTTTCATTATGAAGATGTGTTTTGAAAACAAGCTGTCCTTTGACAGGGTTAAGCTGCAGTAGGTCACTGAAGATAATAAAATGTTTTCCTCCAAACAGCACGTCATACTCTGTTTTTAAAATCTGTTGCATTCTTTTATGTACAAAGGCAATCATTAAGTTGGAAATGCTGCCCTCCTGTGCGTGCCCCAGGTACCACCCTCTCCCTGGAGCAAAACCATAATTTATTATGGGGAAGGCTTGTCCGGCCTCTGCCATAGCCCTGGGGACCACTACTTCCCCAACGCCGATTCAGAACTTTATGGGGGGGGGGCAGCATGACCCCTGCAGCCCTGGGAGCCTCCACCTCCCTGGGGCTATTCATTTAAATTAGGGAGGGGATGCACAGCCCCCTTGCAGCCCTTGGGACTGCCACCTCCCCGGGGCTAAACAATCAATTATTACGAGAGGGACCACTACCTCCCCAGGCTATTCATTTAAATTAAAGGTGGGGCCCTGCAGCTGACCCGCAGCCCCTGGGACCACCACCTCCCTGGGGCTGAAAAGAAATAATGAAGGGAGCCTGTCACGGCCTCCCGGTCCCGGGGATCAGCACCTCCTGGGGCTAAATGAAAGGTTGGAGGGGAGCCACACGGTCCCCCTCATGGAGCCAATAATGGTCCTGGGGACTGCCACCTCTAGGGCCAACTCCTGCTATGTCTGAGGGAGCCCACCCCTAGGACGTAGCTGTTTACTCTTTTTTGGCAGAGCTTTAACAGCTCCCACTAAGTCAGAGTAAACACTCTCCTTTCAGTGGCCGAGAGCTGTCAAAGTGCTCCCGCCTGCTGGAAACGGAGGTTTCTTCTCTTTCCCTGCCCTCAGGGATGCGGGCAGAGAGGGAGATAAAAGAATTGCTCTTGCATACAGGAAGCTGCAGAAGCAATGTCGGGCTTGGAGGAGGTGGGGAGCTGGCTGGGACCGCTGGTGCCTTGAGGCTCCCCATACGGTCGCCATCATGCTCACTCTGTGCACAGGACACTTAGGTTAAATGGCCAGGCCCTGCGAATGGGGTACCAGGGACAAAATCAGCCCAGGAATGGAACTGTGCAGTCCACTTCCCCCATTGAATAGAGGTGGGCCCCAAGAGATGGGGTACCACGGGCCAAAATCGCACAGGGGATGGGGGCCATACTGCCTTCCTCCCCCATTGAATAGTGGTGGGCTCTGGGGAATGGGACTCCTGGGGCTGAAATCGGCTGGAGGAGTGGGATAGTGCTGTCCCCTTCCCCCTTTGAATCAAGGTGGGCCCAGGGGAATGGGTTCCCCAGTATGAAAATCGCCAGTGGAGGGGGGGGCATGCTGCCTTCCTCTCCCATTGAATAGTGGTGGGCCCCAGGAGAGGCGGTCGCTGGGGCCAAAATCAGCTGGGGGAGGAGGGGTGTTCCATCCCCTTTCCCATTGAATAGAGATGGGCCCTGGAGGATAGGGCTTCCGGGGCCAAAGTTGGTTCTCCCTTAATTGCTACAAGTCTGCAAATGTACAAATCACCTAGAAGCTGCCCCCTCTTCACCCGCACTGTCCACCTTAGTAGTATGCAAAGGTCTTCTCCTTTTTGCCAGGATGATGTACAGCTTCCCAAAGCCCCCCCCAATGTGTTTCCTGCCGATTGTGCTGGCACATTTATGATGCCGAGGAATATGAGGACATCTCCAAAAAACACAGAAGAACTTACTTCATATAGATAAGAGGAAGGACCCTGGTTTGGTGGAGATTTATGTCTTTGTAGTCATTGGCGTCTCTAAAAGAGGATTTATGTTACCACAGAATTCTAGAGAAACAGGCAACAGGAACAATCATGTTGCCAAAATGTACACAAAGTCACTGGTGACATTTCCTTGTGTTCCATTACAAAGCTGTAGTGTAGAATACATACTGGACATTTACCCAAGGAGAAAGAAAAAAACACCTCTTAGGTAGATATTTCATGCGAAGCTGTGTATTCTTGTTGGATAAAAGGGCAGGTGAGGTTCCTTTGTGACAGAGTCATTCCCACTGCTACTGACACACCCACTTAAACACTCATATTCCCATTCAAGACCCGCTTAGAGACTCATGCACCCACTCACAGACCCACTCAGACACTCACACACCCACTCACAGACCCACTCAGCCTCACACACTTACAGACCCACTTAGACACTCAATCACCCACTCACAGACTCACCCAGACATTCACGCACCCACTCACAGACCAACACAGACTCTCACACATACACTCACAGACTCTCACAGAGACACTCTCACACCCACTGTCACACCCAGAGACATCCTATTCTCACACCCAGACACTCATATCCACTCTCACATCTACATAGACCCTGTCATACCCACTATCACACCCAGACAGACACTCTCACACCCAGAGACACCCTTTCACACCTATTTGCACACCCAGAGAGACAGGCCCTGTGGCCAACTCCCACTGAACACGGCGGCCAAAGGCTGTGCACAGCGCAGGGTTAGGTCAGGCCCTGCTGCAAAAGGACGCTGCACACGGCCAAAGGCCTCGCTCTTTTATAGGGTTGGATGGTTATAGGGGGTTGGCCACATGGCCTGGCTGCAGGCCAGGCCCTGCGGCCAACCTCCGCCTTAAGGCATCCCCTGCAGTGCCAGGTAGCCCTTAAAGGGTAGCTTATATATATATTTTTTAATTGAAATAAAAAAATGGAAAAAATAAAAAAAATATATAGGGATTGCGCGAGAGCCCTTGAGGGCTCTCTCGCGGTCCCAGATAGCCCGTAAATTGCTAATAATTTTTTTTTTTAAACTAAAAAAACACGCAGCTCAGTCGTCGACCTTCACACTGAGCTTTGGAGGTTCAAGTCTAGCTGGACTCATTTCAATTTTTATTTTTTTATTATAGTATTTAAAAAAACATTTTTTATTTTCAATTGGAAAAAATAACTCATTCTAAGTATATCAGTCTTCAAAGAAAAATAACTCGATCTCTCTCCCTCTCACTTTCTTTCACTCTGTCTCTCTTTCAGTCAATTCTCCTGCTCACACACCCACTCTGACACTTACGCAGCCACTCACAGACCCACTTAGACACTCATGCACCCACTCACAAACCCACTCGGACACTCATGCACCCACACAGAGATCCACTCAGACCTTCATGCACTCACTAACAGCCACAGTCAGACCCTTAATCACCCACTCAGACCCACTCACACAGTTACGGACCTACTCATACACCCACTCAGACCATCACACACCCACTCACAGACCAACTGACACCCTAATGCACCCACTCACAGACCCGCAGGCATACTGACACATCCACTAAAACACTGTTGTATGCATTCTCACACCCAAACAGACACTGACAGACATTCTTACCCCCGATACAGCCTCTTATCTCACATCTATTCTCACACCCAGAGAGGCTGCAGACAAAATATGCTGTGCATGCACAAAGGGCCATGCACAGCATTGGGTTGGATCGTTAGAGGGGCTGGCTGTGGGAACTGGCTACAGGTCAGCCCTTGCAGGCAATCCCTACTGCACACAGGAGTAGGGCGTGCACTGTACAAGTTTGCCCTGTGGTGGTTCGATTCATGTATAGCAACGAAAATTACTATACATAAAAAAAACATAGAAATTCAGTGAAAAAAACAAAGGTTACAGGTACATTATAGTTAGGTTCTGAATTCACTTGTCCAAAACCATAGAAATTCAGCAGTTATAGTTAGAGTTCTTTTAAGTAACTAAAACTTGTGTCCTAAAGTAACTATAACTCGCGACTCACATAAATAATTTGAAAAAAAATGCGTAAAAAGTAATTTTTTTATGTTTTCCAAATCCACTTGTCCACCTGTGGATTCACAAGGGGGGGCATGCTGTGCTCCGCCGATGGATCAGAGGATTTTGGGAAATGTCAAAAGAATATTTAAAATATTTGCGCACGCACTTAGGCATTCATACAGATACTCTCACACCCACTCACACACACAGAGAGACAATGTCACAGTCACTCTCACACTCAGGTACACAGTATCACACCTAGTCTCACACCAGGAGAGCCACTCTCACACCCACTCTCATTCTCAGACAGACTCTCTGACACCCACTCTCACACCTAGACAGACACTCTCACAACTACTCAAACACCCAGACACTGTCACACCCACTCTCAAGCATACACTCCCACACCCACTCTCAGACAGACTCTCTGACACCCACTCTCACACTTAGACAGACACTCTCACACCCACTCTCACACCCAAACAGGGTCTGTCACACCCAGACACACATTCTCAAATCCACACTCACAGCCAGCTAGACAGTCTCAGTCCCACTTTCACACCCAGTCAGACACAGTTACACCCACTGTTAGAACTCTCACAGCCACACCTACTCTCAGAAAGACTCTCTCACACTCACTCTCACACCTAGACAGACACTCTCATACTCCCACACCCAGGCACACGCTATAACGCCTAATCTCAAACCAAAAAAGACACTCTCACATCCATTCTCAAAAACACACTCGCACAACTGCAGTCACTCACATACAGACTCTATCATGCCCAATCTCACACTGAGACAGTTTCACACTGAGTCCCTGGCAGACATGGCCAACACCATGAGGGAGGCAGTGGCACACCAGCGGGCCCCTGAGACTAGCCACACCGATGAACAGCCCTCTACCTCTGCTGATGCTAGTGAACAGGAGGCCCGCCACAGGAACAACAGGCCACCAGCACCCCTCCCCCTGCAGAAGGAGAACCACCCTGCAAACTGTCCCTGCGATCCAGGTAGAAGCCAGAGAACATTGCCAAGACCCCCACCAGGAAATAAGACTCTCCTGAATGTCACCCTTGTTTCCCACTCTGTCACCCTGTCCACCTTGAACTGCCATTGCTCCACTTCCTATGCCCCCTTGGAAAATACATCTCTGATCCACATAGAATGGACTCTATCCTGGACATTCCTCCACCATCACCCCAGCCCATTGCACATCCCCATTATATTTTCAGCAAGTAAATAAACACCACTTTAAAAAATACAAGTATGTAGTATGTCAAATGATGTAAGTATGTATTCCTTTTACAATCTGTAGAAATAGGGCACAAATATCTGTGAATAGACATATCAGAGGGTACAGTAAGTGGCCATACTGGTGGGAACAGCAGCCTGCCAGTGATAATTTACAACACAAAACTGCAATGGAAGATGAAGGTACAGTGTCTTACCTGTGTGTCACAGGAAGTACTGTCGAATGATAGATGTTCTGTTGTCCACATCCTCATCGTCTGCCTCCTCTTCGTCACTGTCCACAGGCTCCACTGCTGCCACACACCCATCTCCAGCCTCATCCTCC
This sequence comes from Pleurodeles waltl, assembly GCF_031143425.1. Classification (NCBI taxonomy): domain Eukaryota; kingdom Metazoa; phylum Chordata; class Amphibia; order Caudata; family Salamandridae; genus Pleurodeles; species Pleurodeles waltl. The sequence goes on from NC_090438.1 coordinate 355,623,675, forward strand.
TGCAGAAAAGGCACCTGGCGTCTCAAGGCAAGGTTGTGCAACATGCAAGATGTCACTATGATCTGGCACACCTTCTTGGGTGAGTAGCACAGGGATCCACCTGTTAGATGGAGGCACCAAAATCTGGCCTTCAGGAGGCCATAGGTTCGCTCTATAATTCTTCTTGTTCGCCCATGTGCCTCATTGTAACGTTCCTCTGCCCTTGTTCTGGGATTCCTCACTGGGAGTCAGTGGCCATGAGAGGTTTGGTTAACCAGAGTCACCTGTAAATATCGAGGGATACCTGTTAGCCAGACACTCACCCTTAGGGCCAACCCCACACCCATATATCAACATACACTGGGTGGGAACCATGGGCTCACCTATTAGTCACACCATGTGCCTCTGGAGTTGAGCCATCACATATGGGATGCTACTATTCCTCAGGATATAGGCACCATGCCCAGACCCAGGGTACTGCACATTCATAGAGCGAAAGCTCTTTTGATTTCTGAACACCTGTTCATTTCTCCGGGGGGGGGACAAAGGCAATATCAGTACCATCAATTGTCCCAATAATGTTGGGGATATGTCCCATTGCATAGAAGTCAGCTTTCACTGTGGCCAAATCCTCCACCTGAGGGAAAACAATGTAGCTGCGCATGTGTTTTATCAGGGCAGACAACACTCTGGTCAGCACATTTGAGAACATTGGCTGGGGCATTCCTGCTGCCATGGACACTGTCACTTGGAAGGAGCCACTCTCCAAGAAATGGAGCACAGATAGGACTTGTACAAGAGGGGGGATTCCAGTGGGCTGACGGATAGGTGAGATCAGATCTGAGTCCAATTGGGCACACAGCTCCTGGATTGTGGCCCTATCAAGTCTGTAGAGGAGGATGATGCGCCTGACCTCCATTGTTGCCAAGTACCCCAGGGGCCTGTACATGGGGGGATGTCTACATCTCCTATTCATCCTCAGCAGTTGTACTGTAGGGGGCAAAACAATGTGCATCTGGTCAGTTCTAAACATTTCCTCAATGTACAATGCATTGCATGTTGTGACAGAAACAGTATCTTTATGTTTATTCCCAAAATGTGCTTATGTCGGCTGTGATGCAGTTAGGTGCCATAGCCTGCCCACCCCTGAAATGGCAGATGCCTGTCCTGTCTGGAGGGACAGGTGGAAATGAGGTAATGCCGCTGACGTTGTGCACCGTTGCGGGAGGCGGTCGAGTACCGCCGTGCAACTCCTCATTGGTTATCATTGGGCCCTATGGGTTACAGTGGCCAATGGTGATGTACGCCGGACGTGACCGCCATTTTCTATCTCTTCACTCACTTGCTACCTGACCTTCAACAGGAGAGGACCTACACTGCAAGTGCTGCTGTGTCCTGTGTCTGGAACCGACCATGGGCTCGAGTCACTTGGGAAAGGGCCCCTGCCTTCACCGCTGCGGAGTTGGAGAAACTGGTGGATGGAGTCCTACCCCAGTACCAATTGGTTTATGGGCCTCCAGACCAACAGGTGAGGACACTGTAGGCACGGTGCATGGGGCATGAATGCATGGTGTGATGTGTGTGAAGGACTCGTGAAAGGAGGGTGGGGTCCAGGGCAGCGTGCAGCATGTATGGTGGTCAATCTATGTGCGCAAAGGGATAGGAGAGATATGGTGGGTCATGGGTGTAACAGGCCGCATGGAATGGCTACTCCCTTTGCCCATTTTCATTTTTCTGCAGGTCAGCGGCCATCAGAAAAAGGGTATATGGGGTGCCATCCTCAAGGACATGCGGACCCTGGGGGTCTACGGCAGGCAGAGCACCCACTGTCGGAAACAGTGGGAGGACCTGAGACTCTGGGCAAGGAAGTCGGCGGAGGCCCAGCCGGGGATGGCCTCCCAACGAGGAAGGGGTGCCCATCGAACCCTGACCCACCTGATGTCAGTGTCCTATCCGGAGCTGGATGAGTGCTTGAGGGCATCACAGCAGCCACAAGGGGGTTAGTACAGTTTCAAAATCTGTGAATCGCGCGTGGTGGGGTGGTCTCTGGGTCAGGGATGTGAGTCTGTGAGTGGCCATAGGCCAGGCCGGACATTTCAAGGTAGGTTCCATGTTGGGCAGGGGCTGATGCACTCCACCCTCAAACATGCTAGTGGGCATCTACTACTGGGCAGGGATCTGTGGGTCTCAGGTACGCTGCTATTGGCGTTAGGTATTACTGTCCATGGCCTAGTGACTAGCATTGTGAGTGATAGTGTATCGCCTAGTGCATAGGGCTGTCCCCTGTGTGTTGTGTACGCCAACGGTGGTGCTGTTGCTGGCATTGAACAAGTGTATCCTCTGTCTCTTCCCCCCCTTTTTTATTTTGTCACCCTGTTCTTCTGTGCATTAGCATCATCTGGCGGAGGAGCAAAGTCCCTGGCAACAAAGGGATCTGCATCACACATGGCCCTGGAGGTCAAATCCACTGACCGTAAGGGGACCAGTGGGACAGAGGGCGAGGGGAGCACCACGGCGGAGACAGGAGGGGACAGTTCTGACAGTGATACCTCCTCTGATGGAAGCTCCCTGCTGGTGGCAGACAGCTCTTTGGCCAGCCCACGTAGGGGTACCGCCTCCACCCCCATACCAGCACCACCCTCCCAGCAGCCCCTCAGCGAGTTTCCCGCACCTGCTCACCCAGGAGGATGGGCATCTCCTTCGCCCCAGGCACCTCAGGCCCCGCCCCAGTTAGCCCTGCTGCCCTGAGTGAGGAGGCTATTGACCTCCTTAGATCCATCTCTGTTGGGCAGTCAACCATAGTGAATGCCATGCAGGGGCTGGCTGGTCATTTGCAACATACAAATGCATTCCTGGAGGGCATTCACTCTGGTGTGGCGGCCCAACATGAATATGTAATGTTATTGCATCTGTTTGTGTGTATGGTGTTGGGGTGGGGTGGGGGTTGGGTTGTTGTGTGCTGCATGTGTGTGTCACTCTCTTTTTCCTCCCCCTCCCCTGTGTGCTAGGCGGCAGTACTCACTGTGGTCGTCGTCGCCGGCGTTGATATTTCTGGTGTAGAAGGAGGTAAACCAGCATGGGGAACACCTGCAGTTCAGGCTCCATGGCGTCGTGGTTCTTCCTTGAGTCTCCAGAGGTGAGTCGTTTCCCTTCTGTGTACTGTTACCGGCATGCTTTTGATGGCAATGGTACCGCACCGGAAAAGGTAGGGGATTAGTGTGTCATAATACAGTGGGCAGAACCCTGTCTTCCGCCTGGCTGTTGGCGGTTAATGCCGCGGTGCTTGTTGCTACTGCCGTGGCAGTCGGTAAGTTAAAATGGCTGTCTGTGTTGGTGGTCATAATTCAATTATTTTTACTGCTGCATTATCACCGACCACCAGGGTTGTAATGAGGATCTAAATGTCCACTTTTATTGCCAGCTTGAGCAGTCATTACAAAGACTGTGTATGAACTCTCAAACTGTGGTTTTACTACTTTAAATTGAGCACTCAGGTAGTCTGGACATAGATGGTAGTGGACACTGCTTTGTGGTTAAAATATTAAACACATGCTTCTAAGTTTTAGTGAGTTAAACATGCACTTCTACACTTCCTTTCTTAATTATATAAGCAGTGTTTCACCCATAGTAGAACTGATACTGACACAGCTATACAGATTGTGAGAAGGCTGCTTTTAGATTCATACACACATGGAGGCAGCATTTATGTTGCGAATGAAGAGTGAGTCAGTAGCGCACATAGGGCCAGATGTTCCAAACTTTTTGTACGTCGCAAACAGCGAATTTCGCTGTTTGCGACGTGCAAAAAGCACATCGCGATGCCCAGTCCCCGTTTTGCGAGTCAGTAACCTGGTTACCGACTCGCAAAACGGGACTGCGAGTCGCAATTAGGAAGGGGTGTTCCCCTTCCTAATTGCGAGTCGCAGCGCCATGCTGTATTGTTTTGTGACCGCGAACGCGGTCGCAAATCAATCGTAGTTACCATCAGTGTCAAACTGGTGGTAACCCATTCACAAAAGGGAAGGGTCCCCATGGGACCCCATCCCCTTTGTGAATGGCATGAAAAACATTTTTCCAGAGCAGTCAGTGGTCCTATGGACCACTGCCTGCTCTGAAAAAATGAAACGAATAAGTTTCATTTTTTACTTTTGTAATGCATCTCGTTTTCCTTTAAGGAAAATGGGCTGCATTACAAAACAAAAAAACTGCTTTATTTAAAAGCAGTCACAGACATGGTGATCTGCTATCTCCAGCAGGCCACCATCCCTGTGAGTGCCGCCACTCGCAATGGGGTCGCAAATTGCGACCCACCTCATTAATATTAATGAGGTGGGCCTTTGACCCTGTCACCAGGCAGGTCGCTCCCCCCATCTGCCACGCAGCCCCCTGTGGGTTGAACCTCCGTTGCCACTTTTGCCGCCTGACTACTCGCTCCCTTTTTTCTATTCCCCTGAGCTTGTGCTTCTGTGCCACTTGTTTTTTCCATTCTGTGCCCCTGTGTTTTGCTTCTGTACCCCTGTGCTCTGTTGTCCCTCTCCCGCCGTCTTTTCCCGCTGTTTTTTCCCCGGGTTTTCCCCTGGGTTTTTCCCCGGGTTTTTCCCTTGCTGCTGAGCCCCTGCTGCCCCGCCCCCTTCACTCCCATTAGCCGCCCCGCTCCCACCTCCCAGCTGCTCCTCCCTCCCTCTGCCCTCATATGGAGGCCGCGAAGCAGTGGTAGAGAGCGACCTTTGACCCTGTCACCAGGCAGGTCGCTCCCCCCATCTGCCACGCAGCCCCCTGTGGGTTGAACCTCCGTTGCCACTTTTGCCGCCTGAATACTCGCTCCTTTTTTCTATTCCCCTGAGCTTGTGCTTCTGTGCCACTTGTTTTTTCCATTCTGTGCCCCTGTGTTTTGCTTTCTGTACCCCTGTGCTCTGTTGTCCCTCTCCCGCCGTCTTTTCCCGCCGTTTTTTCCCCCGGGTTTTCCCCTGGGTTTTTCCCCGGGTTTTTCCCTTGCTGCTGAGCCCCTGCTGCCCCGCCCCCTTCACTCCCATTGGCCGTCCCGCTCCCACCTCCCAGCTGCTCCTCCCTCCCTCTGCCCTCATATGGAGGCCGCGAAGCGGGCGCACGCAGCGGGCGCGCCTAAGGCAAGCCCGTCTGCGCCCGTCTGCGCCCGTCCGCGCCTGGACCGCACCCAGCACCAGCACCAGAACCCCTGGAACCCACACCCCCCGCAACGCCAGACTGCACTACGACGCAAGCACCCTCCACGCACTCAACACCAGACGAGACCAGCCCTGCTACCGGGCCACCCCGAAACGCACCCAGGGGCCTTTCACCTGCCGGAACTGCAGATTCTCCAGCATCCAACCCTCCACACCACCAGCCAGAGAACCCAACCACCTCCACTGCATCCTCCTCAACACCCGCTCTGCTCGCAAGCACGCCATCGAACTTTGGGACCTCCTAGACTCCACTGCCCCTGACGTTGCCTTCCTGACGGAGACCTGGCTGAACACCACCTCAGCACCAGACATTGCCATAGCCATCCCACAGGGCTACAAGATCTCCCGCAGAGACCGCACCAACGGAGTGGGAGGAGGAATCGCCATCATCCACAAAGACTCCATCAAAATCTCAACGAACACCGATGACACCCTCACCACCGCCGAGCACATGCACTTCCAGATCCACACCGACCCCAACACCACCCTCAGAGGAACTCTCATCTACAGACCTCCCGGACCCCGCCCACAGTTCAGTGACACCATCGCTGACCTCATAAGCACCCACACCCTCGCTTCCACGGACTACATCCTCCTCGGGGACCTGAACTTCCACCTCGAGAACAACAACGACGCCAACTCCACCGCCCTGATCGACAACCTCGCCAACCTCGGACTCAAACAGCTAGTAACGACACCCACTCACGCTGCTGGACACACGCTTGACCCCATCTTCTCCGCAAGCCCCCACGTCTCCTTCAACCACACCACCGAACCACACTGGACCGACCACAGATGCGTCCACTTCACCTTCAGAAAACCCACCACACACCACCGCACCCAACAGCTACCACGCCGCTGCTGGGGCAAGGTCACCGGGGACCAACTGACTACCGCCCTCGCCCTGAGACCACCCACCAACCCCACCGACCCAGACACTGCCGCGACCAACCTCACACAGTGGATCAACGACTGCGCCAACACCCTCGCCCCTCTCAAGACCTTTACAACCAACCACACCAACAAGAAAGCCGCCTGGTTCACCGAGGACCTCCGTATCTCCAAGCACACCTGTCGGAAGCTGGAGAAGAAATGGCTCCACGACCGAACACCAGACAACCACACAGCCCTCAAGAGTGCCACCCGCAGACATCACCAACTCATCAGGACCGCCAAGAAGACCGCCTTCAAGGACCGCCTAGACAACAACGCACACAACACCAAAGAGCTCTTCAGCATTGTGAAAGAACTCTCCAACCCCAGCTCCATCACCAATGACATCCCGCAATCTCAAGACCTGTGCGAATCCCTGGCCACCTTCTTCCACCGCAAGATCACCGACATCCACGACAGCTTCAACCCCGACCCCCCCTCACCCACCACCGAGTCCACCACCCCTGCGACTACCACTCGCACCAGTCGCCTGACCGCCTGGTCCAGCGTCAGCGACGAAGACACCATCAAAACCATGAACTCCATCCACTCCGGATCCCCATCGGACCCTTGCCCTCACCACGTCTTCAACAAAGCCAGCGCAGCCATCGCGCCCCACCTCCGGAAACCAATCAACTGTTCCTTCGAGACAGCAACCTTCCCAGAAAGCTGGAGGCACACCGAGATCAACGCCCTTCTGAAGAAGCCCAAGGCGGACCCCAAGGACCTCAAGAACTTCTGTCCCATCTCCCTGCTCCCTTTCCCGGCAAAAGTGACCGAGAAGATTGTCAACAAACAGCTGACCCGCTACCTCGAAGTCAACAACATCCTGGACCCGTCCCAATCTGGTTTTCGCAGTAACCACAGCATCGAGACCGCCCTCATCGCCGCCACTGACGACATCCGGACCCTGATGGACAAAGGAGAAACAGCTGCCCTCATCCTCCTGGACCTATCAGCAGCCTTTGACACGGTCTGCCACCGCACCCTATCAGCACGCCTTCATGACGCCGGTATCCAAGAGAAGGCCCTGGCCTGGACCACATCCTTCCTCTCCGGCAGAACCCAGAGCATCCGCCTCCCACCCTTCCGCTCCAAAACCACTGAGATCATCTGCGGCGTCCCACAGGGATCCTCCCTCAGCCCGACACTGTTCAATATCTACATGGCCCCCCTCGCCCACGTCGCACGACAACACAACCTCAACATCATCTCCTATGCCGACGACACCCAGCTGATCATATCCCTCACCGAAGATCCCGACACCGCCAAAGCTAACCTCCACCGAGGAATGAAGGCCATAGCCGACTGGATGAAGGACAGCAGACTGAAGCTGAACTCAGACAAGACGGAGGTCCTCATTCTCGGACCCACCCCATCAGCCTGGGACGACTCTTGGTGGCCCACGTCACTAGGCACAGCCCCGGAACCCACGGACCACGCACGCAACCTGGGGGTCATCCTCGACTCCACTCTCTCCATGACCAGGCAAGTCAACGCCATCTCCGCGTCCTGCTTCAACACCCTCCGTATGCTCCGCAGGATCTTCAAATGGATCCCCCTTGACACGAGAAAAACCGTTACCCAGGCCCTCATCACCAACAGACTCGACCACGGGAACGCCCTCTACTCAGGAACTACAAACAAGCTCCTGAGACGACTCCAACGCATCCAGAATGCCTCGGCCCGACTCATCCTCGATGTCCCCCGCAGCAGCCACATCACACTCCACCTAAGAGGCCTGCACTGGCTCCCCATCAACAAAAGGATCACCTTCAAGCTCCTGATCCACGCACACAAAGCACTGCACAACACCGGACCCACCTACCTCAACAACCGACTCAGCTTCCACACCCCCACCCGAAGCCTCCGCTCAGCCAACCTCGCCCTCACCACAGTCCCCCGCATCCGAAAAACCACAGCCGGCGGCAGATCCTTCTCCTACCTCGCCGCCAAGACCTGGAACACTCTCCCCACCATCCTACGACAGACCCAGGACCAGCTGGCCTTCAGAAGACTCCTCAAGACCTGGCTCTTCGACAAGTAGCACCCCCCTCCCCAGCGCCTTGAGACCCTTGCGGGTATGTAGCGCGCTTTACAAATGCAGTGATTGATTGATTGATTTGCGACCCCCTTGCGAGTGGCAGATGGTGTCAGGTACACCCTCCTACATTCCGGATTGCGACTCGCAAATTGCGAGTTGGTCTGACTCGCAATTTGCGATTCGCCATCCAGATATTTACTACATCTGACCCATAGATACATATCTCTGTACTCAACGTATTTATTTAGACATTTGGTGGGACACTCATTTAGGTACTGATACACACACTCAGATATAAATATTATTTAGAAATACTGAGTGACCCTATTCAGCTATCTAAACAAGTATTAGTTGAACATAGGTCAGGCCTGCTAATGTAGAATTTAAATGTTCACTTTTACTGTAAGGTAGCATTTCCATTAAAAGAAACTGCTTGACAATCCTGAAAGTATTGTTACACAATCTAAAACCGAGCACTCAGCTACTATGTAGGTAGATGAAACAGCAGAGTGGTTTCTGGTTAAACAATTATATATATCCTTGTAAGTCTCACTGAGTTATAAATGCAGTTGCAGAATCCTGTGTCACTTGCAACTGCAGTGGAGAGGTTATTGTAGTAATGGTATAGCTAATAGGAAAACGGAGGAATAAACTGATACCTACAATGTCACACCCACAAACACACTCTAACATCCACTCTCACATCCAGAAATACCAACTCAGACGCACTTTCACATCCACTGTCACAGTGACCTGGTTGTAAAAGTAGTGTCTCACCCACACAGACACTGTTTCACTCACTCTCACATATGTACAGTCCATGTCCTAGTAACTGTTACACCTAGACAGATACTGTCAGAAGTACTCTCACATCCAGACAAGCACTCAAACACCCAATGTTATACCTAGAGGAACGCTGTTACACCTAGTCTCACACTTAGACAGATGTTCTTACATCCAGTTTATATCCATACCGAGAATGTCAGCTGCGCTGTTTCTCTGGCAAACTGTCTACTCTCACACCCACATAGATTCTCTCACACAAAAGCCCATAGCAATACAGACACTCTCACAACAATGCCCACACCTAGACATCATACCAAGATAGACACTGTGGCACCCAGTTCACACCTAGAGAGTCTGTTACAACCAGTCTTACACCAAAAGACTCTGACAGCCACTCTCATACCCACAAATTCTGATTCCCAATCTGACATCCAGACAGACAGTCTCAAATCCAGTCTTACAGCAACACACATAGGCCCAACAGGCTGGCGGTAATTACCGCCAAATTATGACCATGGTGGTGACATCTCCGATAAACAGCCAATGTACCACAGTGACCGCCAGGGCGGAAACAACAGTCACCACGGTGGTAGCCGCCTACAGCCAGGTGGATGACAAAGTTCCACCCACCATATTTTGAGACACGATTCCGCCACCTTTTTCGGGGTGGTACCAACGCCATCAAAAGCCTGGCGGAAACACATCACAGAAGAGAAAGGACTCACCATTGGAAACACAGGGAAGAATCACGCCGCCATGGAACCCAAACTTCAAGTCTTTCCGATGATCTTTTACGTTATGCTCCACCTGGAACACCAACGCCAGCAAAGGTGACGACGGTGAGTACAGATGCCTAGCACATAAGGGTGGGTGGGAGGAAAATGAGAGTGACTCACACACGCGCCACACACACCCGACATACACACACCATACGCACAACCATATACATTACAAAAACAATCTGACCACGAAAATCTGCAGAATAATGCAAAGGCAGCAGGAATTTATGAAAATGATTGTAATCAGTCCAACAATAAAACAAAAAATCCGAACTGGCCATGATACAGATCTGTACATGTGTATAACAAAGGGACACTGCCCAGTTCATAGTGCAAAGGGCCCACATGGCCACATAGGGATGGGGCACAGTCCAAGGCCCTACTCGAATCCTGCACCAATCCGGATAGAACACTGCAGGGGCATCAGTTGTCAAATAGGCAGGCACCTCAGTGGAGGAGGGGACACCTCAGCCAGATGCGGGAACAAGCCTACTGGTTCTGGAGGGGGGAACATGCCCATAGCTTTGTCCTGAGGAGTACAAGGCCACAGTTTCTCAAGTGGGTGTCTTGCCCACTGGTTCTGGAGGGGGCAAGCTGCACAGCAGCCCTTGGAGGCTGGACTATATGGTTGTTTGACCTATAGAGATGGATCTCAAAAGGTCAATAGTTTCCTCACTCAGGGCATCAGGGCTCACTGGGGCAGGGCCTGAGGTGCCCTGGGGCAAAGGAGATGCCCACCCTCCTGGGTGAGCGTGCACGGGCAACTCGCTGAGGGGCTACTGGGAGGGCGGCGCTGGTACAGGGGTGGCGGCTGTACCTGCAGCTTGGGTGGTCACAGAGGTGTCTGCCACCACCAGGGAGATCCCATCAGAGGAGGTTTCAGAGTCTGTATTGTCCCCTCCAGTCTCCGCTATGGTGCTCCCCTCACCCTCCGTTCCACTGGTGCCCTTAGCGTTGGTGGACTCTGACTCCAGGGCCCTGTGAGATGCAGCTCCCTCTGGCACCAGTGCCTCTGCTCCTCCGCCAGATGATGCTAATGCACATAAGGACAGGATGACAAAACAAGAAATGGGGTACAAAGACAATGGATACATACATTGGGGTACACTACACCCTCACACACAGGCAACAGACGTACGCACTATGCATGGCACTACCAGTGAAATGGCTAGTCACCAAGGAATGAGGAGGGGCACACACCGCTAACTGCAGCACACTTAGGACCCATGCAGCCCTGCCCAGGAGTGAAGACTAACAAGATAGGTGAGCAGTATTTCCCATTCAAACCCTTAGCCACCAGAGGACTTATGCTGCTATGTCTGCCCTGGCCTAAGGGGCACCCAATGACACAACCACCACCCAGATACCACCCCACCAGTGGTAAGTTGTAATGATAGCCACTGTACTCACCCCCTTGTGGCTGCTGTGATGCCTTCAAGCGCCCATCCAGCTCAGGGTAGGCCACCAACAGTATGCGGGCCATCAGGGGGTTAGGGTCCGACGGGCACCTCTTCCTTGTTGGGAGGCTATCCCCAGCTGGGCCTCTGTTGTGCCGAGTGTCTCAAGTCCTCCCGCCGTTTGCAACAGTGGGTGATCCACCTGCCGTAGATCCACAGGGTCTGCACGTCCTTGGCGATGGCACGCCATATTCCATTCTTTTGATGGGTGCTGACCTGCAGAGGCAATGCAGACAGGAGAAAGCCATTAGACAAATAGTCCAGCCTGTCACACAAATGGCCCAACATACACGTTTGCATCACCATTGGCACACACATAGCCCAGCCCACAACATGTACACCGCCAAGAGGACATCCAACCACCCCCCTTACATGAGGCATTCATGCCACATGCATCATGCACCAGGTGTACTCACCTGTTGGTCTGGAGGCCTATACAGCAGTCCGTACTGGGGTAGGACCCCATCCACCAGTCGCTCCAACTCCTCAGAAGTGAAGGCTGGGGCCCTTTCCCCGGTCACACAGGCCATGGTAGGCTCCAGACACAGGTCACAGCAGCACATGCAGTGTAGGTCCTCTCCTATGGAAGGTCAGGAAACAAGTGACGAATCTGATTGAAAATGGCAGTCATGTCCGCAGCAGTGCATACCGTCACCACCGGCGTAGATCACCATTGGCCACTGTACTCCATAGGGCCCAATATTAACCAATGAGGAATTGCATGGCAGTTCGCTACCGCCACAGCGCACAACGTCAGCGGCATTACCTCACTTCCACCTGTCCCTCCACACAGGACAGGCGGTTGTCATTTCAGGGGGGGTGAACAGGCCTATCGATTATTGCTGCGTCACAGGATCAATAGGCACATACTTCACTAATTACACTGTCCCATTACATGTTTGCACATTGTGGGCTGCTGTTGTGCCTCCATTGTTCAGTTTGTGATAGCCTACTCACTCTTGTGTCCCTTAGATACCTACTGCTGCAGATGAATAGGAGATGGAGACATATCCCCATGTACAGACCCTTGGTGGACTTTGTGGTGCCATGGGCTTTATGTGATGTGTGTTGGTGAGGGTGTGTTGGGTAATGTGTTGGGGTGTGTGATGTGGAGTGCGTGAAGGGTGTATGGGTGTGAGTGGTGTGTGTGTGTGTGTCTAATTGTGGCAATGGTCTTGGTGTCTGTCTGGTGGCAATGATTTGTATTAGTAAAGGGTTGTGGGTAATGTGAGTGTGTGTTTTATAGTGGTGTGGGTGTATGGGTATGGTGTCAGGTGTGTGTTGTTTGAATTGTCCAATGTGGTGTTGTTTTGTATGTGGGTGTCCATTGTGAAGGTGGCGGTAAGTACTTCAAATGGTTTATCGCCATTGAATGTCCGACGTGGTGATTCGTGGGTCATAATGTGATGGGCATTGTTCTGTTGGCATAACAGTGTGGGTTTTGGGACCGCCACTTTTGCACTGACCTTTGGTCTGGCGGATTTGTGTATGTGGCTGTATTCTGTCAGATTGGTGTGTGTGTCAGAATATGGTGAACGGATATTCTCCAGCGTGGCGGTAAGTTGGCAGCCGTCAGCACGGCAGTTAACGGCATGTACTGCCAGTGTCATAATGAGGGCCATAGTTTTTTTGTGAGTTTATATAGATGGTAAAATGGTCACTTATAAATTCAAGCACATACCTCTGTAATAGTTATGTAGTAAGCAGTATCTCTGGCAATTGCAGACAGAGTTATATACCATTGTACTAACCAACACAGGAAGTAACTTATTTATAAAGTCACTTAAAGACACATTTACAGATTTATAGAGTTAGTAAAGCAGCCAATTATGTAGTCCCATATTTTAATAAAACATCTCATGGAACACTAATGAGAGACTCATACAGTCACAGAGGAAACAATACTACATAATATAAACTGACAGTAAACAGTCGGATAAGAAGGAGAATGTGGACAAGAAAAAAAGAACAGCCGGTAAGAGCACTAAGGACAAAAAAAGTATGATGAAAATTGCAAATTGAAAAAAAAATGTCCAATGACAAGAGGAGGTGTAAATTAAATGCAAAGAGGAACTTTTGACTTGGAAACAACAATACTTTAAGGAGATGTAGGAACGTACCATCTTGCCTGGCATGTTACCCCCATTTTTACTTGTATGTCAGTTTGGTTTTGCCTGTCTCACTGGGATCCTGCTAGCCAGGACCCCAGTGCTCACAGTTTGTGGCCTGAATGTGTATCCCTGTGTAGTGTCTAACTGTGTCACTGTAGCTCTGCTAATCAGAACCTCAGTGCTTATGCTCTCTCTGCCTTTAAAATTGTCACTGCAGGCTAGTGACCATTTTCTCCAATTCTAATTGGCACACTGGAACACCCTTATAATCCCGTAGTATATTGTATCTAGGTACCCAGGGGATTGGGGTTCCAGGAGATCCCTATGGGCTGCAGCATTTCTTTTGCCACCCATAGAGAGCTCTGCCACTGCAGCCTGAGTGAAATAACGTGCACGTTTTTTCACAGCCATATTACATTCCGCTTAAGTAACTTATAAGTCACCTATATATCTAACCCTCACTTGGTGAAGGTTAGGTGCAAAGTTACTAAGTGTGAGGGCACCCTGGCACTAGCCAAGGTGCTCCCACATAGTTCAGGGCAATTTCCCCGGACTTTGTGAGTGCGGGGACACCATTACACGAGTGCACTACACATAGGCCAATACCTATATGTAGCTTCACAATGGTAACTCTGAATATGACCATGTAACATGTCTAAGATCATGGAATTGTCCCCCCATGACAAATCTGGTATTGGGGTGTCAATCCCATGCATCCCTGGGGCTCCAGTATGGACACCGGGTACTGCCAAACCAGCTCTCTGTTTTTTTTTTACTGCAGCTACATCTGCTGCCAAACCACAGACAGGCTTCTGCCCTCCTGGGGTCTCATAGCCCAGTCCTAGGAAGGCAGAACACAGGATTTCCTGTGAGAGAGGGTGTTACACCCTCTCCCTTTGGAAATAGGTGTTAAGGGCCGGAGAGGAGTAGCCTCTCCAGGCCTCTGGAAATGCTTTGAAGGGCACAGCTGGTGCCCTCCTTGCATAAGCCAGTCTACACCGGTTCAGGGAACCCCCAGCCCTGCCCTGGCGTGAAACTGGCCAAAGGAAAGGGGAGTGACCACTCCCCTGTCCATCACCACCCCAGGGGTGGTGCCCAGAGCTCCTCCAGTGTGTCCCAGACCTCTGTCATCTTGAATCCAGAGGTGTGAGGGCACAATGGAGGCCTCTGAGTGGCCAGTGCCAGCAGGTGACATCAGAGACCCCGTTTGATAGGTGCTTACCTCACTAGGTGGCCAATCCTCCTCTGAGGGCTATTTAGGGTCTCTCCTGTGGGCTTTTCCTCAGATAACGAATGCAAGAATTCACCAGAGTTCCTCTGCATCTCCCTTTTCGACTTCTGCCAAGGATCGACCACTGACTGCTCCAGGATGCCTGCAAAACTGCAACAAAATAACAAGAAGATAACCAGTGACATTGTAGCACCTAATCCCGCCGGCTTTCTCAGTTGTTTCCTGGTGGTGCAAGCTCTGGGGTCTGTCTGCCTTCACCCTGCACAGGAAGACAAGAATAAATCTCCTATGGGTCGACGGAATCTTCCCCCTGCTAACGCAGGCACCAAACTTCAGCTTCACCAGTCCTCTGGGTCCCCTCTCATCATGACGAGCGTGGTCCCTGGAACACAGGTGCTAGATCCAAGTGACCTCGACAGTCCAGTAGTCCATCTTTCCAAAGTTGGAGGAGGTAAGTCCTTGCCTCCCCTCGCCAGATCGTAATTCTGTGTACTGCATGAACTGCAGCTGCTAGGGTTTCTGTGCACTTTTGCAAGGAATCCTTTGTGCACAGCATAGCCCAGGTCCCCAGCACTCTGTCCTGCATTGCTCAACTGACTGAGTTGACCACCGGCTCCATGGGACCCTCCTTTGTAGTGTTGAGATGATCACCAGGCTCCGTTTTCTTGAATCAATGTTCAAGTACTTCTGCGGGTGCTGCCTTCTTTTGCGTGGGCTCTCTCTGTTGCTAAGGGCCCCCTCTGTGTCCTCTTCCAAGTGGCGACCTCCTGGTCCTTCCTGGGCCCGGGCAGCGCCCTTTTTCTTTAACTGCAACCTTTGCAGCTAGCAAAGCTTGTTTGCAGTCTTTCTCCAAAGAAACATCTCTGCATCCTCCAGCACGCCGTGGGACATCTTCTGTGCAAAGGAGAAATTCCTGGCACCTTCCGTTGTTGCCGAATCTTCAGCTTGTTCCACCCAGAGGCAGCCATTTTGCACCTTCATCCGGGGTTTAGTGGGCTCCTGCCCCCCCCTGGACACTTTCGTGACTCTTGCACTTGGTCCCCTTCCTTGACAGGTCCTGAGGTCCAGGAATCCGTCTTCAGTGCTTTGCAGTCTGTTGTGGTCTGTGCAGAATCTCCTATCAGGATTTTAATGTGTTTCTGGGGAAGTAGGGTCACTTTACTCCTACTTTTCAGGATCTTGGGGTGGGATATCTTGGACACCCTTAGTGTTTTCTTACACTCCCAGCGACCCTCTACACACTACATTAGGCCTGGGGTCCCTAAGTGGTTTGCATTCCACTTTCTTAGTATATGGTTTGTGTTGCCCCTAGGCCTATTGCATCCTATTGTATTTTACCGTTTTTGCACTACTTTTCTAACTGTTTACTTACCTGATTTTGGTTTGTGTGTGTATTTTACTTACCTCCTAAGGGAGTATATCCTCTGAGATATTTTTGGCACATTGTCACTAAAATGCAGTACCTTTATTTTTAGTAAATCTGCGTGTTGTGATTCTAATGATATAGTGCTACATGATATAAGTGGTATAGTAGGAGCTTTGCATGTCTCCTAGTTCAACCTAAGCTGCTCTGCTGTAGCTACCTCTATCAGCCTAAGCTGCTAGAACACTACTAATCTACTAATAAGGGATAACTGGACCTGGCACAAGGTGTAAGTACCATCAGGTACCCACTATGAGCCAGGCAGCCTCCTACAGGAGATAAGAGCAAAAATGTTTCGAACTAGAAAAATACAAAATTTGCTGAAAAAGATGAAGAAGTACAGAAAGAGTAGTGCTATAGTTAAGCAGAAGCAACGTATTGAGAGTATAGTGGACAAATCATTTGTTTTGAAGAGGAAACTTTTTATTCTAATATTAAACATAATGAGGACCAAACAGTAGTCTGCATGAGGAAAGAACATTAAGGTAAAGGCTATTTAACAAAACAAATTTTTGTAAGGTTTTGAAAGATGAATGGATGCACATATCTGGCACAGAAACATTTTTTAACAAAAGGAGCTACTTGCAAGACAACTCACTAGTGCATGAAGTTGACAAGAGTGGCCATTGCTATGAAGTGAAGGATGGCAGTCCATAGAAAAAGAACAAGGTAGTTCTTATTAATGTAGAAAAAGTGATAGCTGAAGAAGTACAAGGTAGGCATAAGCAAGCTCCTGTGTGCAAGTGGAAGTATAGCAGTATTTGTACTGCTTGTCAGTAATCAATTGATAAATTGAAAATGATTCTAGGAAAATTTTCACAGAGTAGTCTGAAACTGAAAATTGTGATTCTTTAAGGATTAGATCCAAGCAAAGTTAGAAAATACACAAACTTACAATGTCATTGATTGGCATTGCTTTAAAAAAACATGGGTAAGAGTACTTTTCACCACTTTAGAATGTGAGCCCTGCATCATTCAAAAAGGTGCCATCTAGCTAGGAGACTTTATTTTGTAAAAGGTCCAGCTTTATGTTTAGGAGATTTGAATAGAGTTCTTTTATATAGTAGTGTGGCAGAGGTTGAGAAGTTTCCAGAAGATATTCAATTTTGTTTCATTGAGGCGGAAGAAAATAACCCAGAAAATGAGGAGGCAGTGTTGAGAGCTGTAGAAGAAGTGGATAGACAGATAAGTATTGAGAATTGTACACATGAGATAGAAGAGTACAATGCAATGTGTTCTGAGAAACCTGAGCATGTATGCATCTGTGCTCACCGTACCCATTACAAAAAACAAACTCGTAATGTAGTTGTATTTTCTTAAACTGAAGAAAACAGCAATGATGAGTGGAAGGAATTTGATGTATATCTATTTGTAGAAGAACAGTTTAATTTAGACACAAAAGAAACAATATGTAAGTATTGCTATACTAAATTGGAGAATGATGTATAGCCATTAAGAGCAATTCATAATAGATTAGAGTTAGTACCAATTCCAAAAGAACTTAATGAATGAAATAATTATTAATCAATTCTAGTACAAGCCCACCAGAGGCCAGGGAAGTTTTTTTTCAAAAATAAGAGGGTGCGGGTATGGCCATACTCCCACCCCAAATAAATGGGGCCAAAGTTGTTCTGCCAACCAGTGGGCAAATGGGGCAATTACCCCTGATCCACACCCTGGGGGGCAGAAAGTCTACTAGATGCCAGGAATTTTTTTTTAAAAACTAAAAATATTGGGTGGTGGCTACCAACCAGTATGGGCCTGGTTACGCCCCCACCTCAACTGAAGGGGGTAACAGTCTTTCAGCTCTCCCCCGCACTCTAAAACATCTTGTCCCACAGCAAGCAAGAAGACATTTGATTATTTTGGGTTTTAGTTTTACATTTGGGCCATGAGAACTTTGCTTACTCTCAAAATCGTCCCACTTGGAACGGTGAGGGCTGCACTTTATGGACTTTGGGACGTTGCCATGTAGAAAAATCCACAAGACCGAGACACATCTGAAAACTAAACATCTGGGTGATTCCAGGGTGGTGTGTTTCACATGCACCCGCACCATTTTTGTACTCACAATCCCCTGCAAACCTCCAACTTTGCTGGAAATCACACATTTTTCCCAAGTTTTTGTGATGGAACCTTCCGGAATCTGCAGGAATCCACAAAATTCCTACCACCCAGCATTGTCTCATCCATACCGATAAAAATTCTGCTGCACTTGTCAGCCTGAAAATGTTTTTTTGCAAACTGCCCTTCTGGACCCCCTTTGTTCCTCCTCAATATCAACATGTTTTTGGCTCTTCCCTTTCACAAGCACTTGGCCCACCTACACAAATGAGGTACAATTTTTACCGGGAGACTGAGGGGAACATTGGGTGGTTTGAAATGTGTCCCAGTGCGGTGATTCCACACAGAAATGGGGGAAAATGTTTATTTTGTAGCTAAATTTGAGGTTTACTGAGGATTCTGGGTAACAGAACCTGGTCAGATCCGCACAAGTCACCCCATCTTGGATTCCCCTACTTGCCTAGTTTTCAAAAATGTGCTGGTTTGCTTGGTTTCCCCAGGTGCCAGATGAGCTAGAGGCTAAAACCCACAGGTAGGCACTTTGTAAAAAACACCTCTGTTTTCTGTGAAAAAATGTGATGTGTCCATGTTGTGTTTTGGGCCATTTCCTTTCGTGGGCGCTTGGCCTACCCACACAAGTGAGGTCCCATTTTTATCGGGAAACTTGGGGAAACGCTGGTTGGAAGGAAATTTGTGGCTCCTCTCAGATTCCAGAACTTTCTGTCACCGAAATGAGAGGAAAAAGTGTTTTTTTGGTCAAATTGTGAGGTTTGCAAAGGATTCTGGGTAACAGAACCTGGTCAGAGCCCCACAAGTCACCCCATCTTGGATTCCCCTAGGTGTCTAGTTTCCAAAAATGCGCTGGTTTGCTAGGTTTCCCCAGGTGCCGGCTGAGCTAGAGGCCAAAATCCACAGGTAGGCACTTTGTAAAAAACACCTCTGTTTTCTGTGAAAAAATGTGATGTGTCCACGTTGTGTTTTGGGCCATTTCCTTTCATGGGCGCTAGGCCTACCCACACAAGTGAGGTACCATTTTTATTGGGACACTTGGGGGAATGCTGGGTGGAAGGAAATTTGTGGCTCCTCTCAGATTCCAGAACTTTCTGTCACCGAAATGAGAAGACAAAGTGTTTTTTGGTCAACTTTTGAGGTTTGCAAAGGATTCTGGGTAACAGAACCTGGGCAGAGCACCATAAGTCACCCCATCTTGGATTCCCCTAGGTGTCTAGTTTTCAAAAATTTGCTGGTTTGCTAGGTTTCCCCAGGTGCCGGCTGAGCTACAGGCCAAAATCCACAGGTAGGCACTTGGTAAAACACACCTCTGTTTTCTGTGAAAAAATGTCATGTGTCCACGTTGTGTTTTGGGCCATTTCCTTTCGTGGGCGCTAGGCCTACCCACACAAGTGAGGTACCATTTTTATCTGGAGACTTCGGGGAACACAGAATAGCAAATCAAGTGTTATTGCCCCTTGTTTTTCTTTACATTTTTACCTTCCAAATGGAAGCCAGTTTGTAAAAAAGACATCTATTTGAGAAATGCTCTGTAATTCACATGCTAGTATGGGCACCCCGGAATTCAGAGATGTGCAAATAACCACTGCTTCTCAACACCTTATCTTGTGGTCATTTTGGAAATACAAAGGTTTTCTTGATACCTATTTTTCATTTTTTATATTTCAGCAAATGAATTGCTGTATACCCAGTATAGAATAAAACTGATTGCAAGGTGCAGCTCATTTATTGGCTCTGGGTACCTAGAGTTCTTGATGAACCTACAAGCCCTATATGTCCCCGCAACCAGAAGAGTCCAGCTGACGTAACGGTATATTACTTTCAAAGATTTGACATCGCAGGATAAAGTTACAGAGTAAAACGTGGAGAAAAATGGCTGTTCTTTTCACCTCAATTTCAATATTGTTTTATTTCAGCTGTTATTTTCTGTAGGAAACACTTGTAGGATCTACAGAAATGACCCCTTGCTGAATTCAGAATTTTGTCTACTTTTCAGAAATTTTTAGCTTTCTGGGATCCAGCATTGGTTTCTCACCCATTTTGGTCACTAACTGGAAGGAGGCTGAAAGAACAGAAAATAGTAAAAATGGGGTATGTCCCAGTCAAATGTCAAAATTGTATTGAAAAATGGGGTTTTCCAATTCAAGGCTGCCTGTTCCTGAAAGCTGGGGAGATGGTGATCTTGCCACCACAAACCCTTTGTTGATGCCATTTTTAGGGAAAAAAACACGAGCTGCCTTCTGCAGCCCTTTTTTCCCATTTTTTTTAAAAGAACATAATTTTCACTGTATTTTGGCTAATTTCTTGGTCTCCTTCATGGGAACCCACAAAGTCTGGGTACCCCTAGAATCCCTAGGATGTTTGAAAAAAAGGACACAAATTTGGCATGGGTAGCTTATGTGAACAAAAAGTTATGAGGGCCTAAGCGCGAACTGCCCCAAATAGCCAAAAAAAGGCTCGGCACAGGAGGGGGAAAAGGCCTGGCAGCGAAGGGGTTAAAGGAAGAGTTGTATATTTACCTATAAAATTTTAATAAATGTTGATACTGTTGGTGTCGAACAAGATATAGATGAACGACTTATTATTTTAGTAACTGGAGTACCTACCAAAAGTAAGAAAATCTGGCAAGAGTTAGTGGATCTGAAGAAAGTAAAAAAGCTACAATATATTTGAAAGAAAATAATGTTTTTTACAAACATGTCAATATCACTAGATAAGTAAGTTGTATAGATGATAAAGCACTGCAATCAAGTGGACACATAGAAATTGGATAAACAGAAATTAGAAGACATATATTAACACTACAGTATTCATCTACTTCATTCAAAAGAAGTTGTTGGGGATGCTATTCATCTTTTTCAAATGAAGCAAGCTAGAGGAGCTCCAATTAGTGTCTGGGAAAAAGTTGAGAGGCTTGCTGTTTTCCACAGCTGTTTCCCACAGGAGAAGGTGGCCACTGTGATGAGAGGCCTATATAAAAACCAGCATCTGAATACAAGTCAACAAGACTATATTCAGAGGACTATAGGTTTTGACAATCTATTCCCTGCATATTCCATCTATTATTTGAACGTGAATTGTCAGGACTCTCTTATGCTGTGAACCTCATTCTTAAGACAGGAGTCAATCTGCAATATCTTTCTGTAAGGGACCGTGTGGCTAAAATATAAGGTAAAGCTGAAAATCTAGAGGACAACATAATTAATTTAATGGCATGACTATGTCACACAAATGAATACTGGTATCATGGTCATGGAGAACTTAAATGTATGCTCTGCAACTTATGTCTACCTACTTGGTTTCTAACACTTTGTTGCTCAGAGTATGCATGGGATGATTTGCTGCAATTTCTAAGAGATGCACATTCTAATATTAAGGACATACATTTGAAGGCAGCAAAATAACTTTGCTGTTTGGATCCTGTTTATGTATGTAGGTATGAGAAAAGAATACCAGGCAAGAGGTGCTCCCCATATACATATGCTCTTATGGATAAAGGATGCACCAAAACTTGACACTGATCCTGATGAGTGTGCATCTTTCATAGAACAGTATGTTACCTGTAGTATGCCAGATGAGAAGACAAAGAAAACTCTGTGACAGCAAGTTGTACGTTTCCAAACACATAGATGTAGTAAGTATTGCTGTTGAAAATACAGATCTAAAGGAAAGTTTTATACAAGGTGTCGTTTTGGATTTCCAAGGCCTATCATTTCAAAAGGAAGAGTCAACAGCTTTTTATCTGCAGCGAGGCACATATTGACATGAAAATCACCAAAAAATGCATACAATCTAAAAAGATCAGATGCCTCCAAATATATTAATGATTATAATCCTGTGATCTTATAATTATGGAATGCAAACAAGAATATACAGTTTGTTGCTGGTAATTCAATTGATGTTGCTCCTTGTGTCACTTCATACATTACAAAACTATGAAACTGTAATGAAGAAAACATGGCAGGAGATTTCTGCAGAAAAATCTCTATTAAAAAAATTATGCAGTTTCAGCTTGAAATGATCTCACATAGAGAGATAAGCTCTTATGAGTGCTTTGATAGGTTGTGTTCAGCTAGTTTGTTCTCAAAGTCTAGAGGAATAGTTTGGGTTAGTCTAGGTCTTGCAAACATGTGAAACAGACTTGAAATCATTTCCAGAAATTCAGTACTTAGCAGTTTGATCCAGACAGTACAGATCTTATAAAAACAAATATGCTGGATACTTACTATCCAAGGAGGAGTCCATAACTAGAAATATGTGTCTTTATTAAATTCTGCAGCATTACAGGTACAAAAATAATGTTTCAGAAAAGGTTGATGAACTAAAATATGGTGTAGCTGGTTGTGATGGTTGTTTGGTTTGGCATCCAAAAGGTAACTTAATAAACCATTGAAAGATTACTTGTCAAACTGCTTAGAAAAACATATTTTTCTACTTAGCACTTCTCCAGCTATTCAAACCTTGGCATTCTGAAACAGAGGTACTTGGACAGTACGACCTCTATGGAGTCTCTTTTCATGCTTTAAAAGACAGCATACAGTGTCAAATATTTCTGAACTATCTAAGAATCTTAAATGAAGAAATTGAACAAGAGGAGACAATTGCTTTTAAGATAGCAACTGACAGCTCATGAAGCAGCCAGAATTCTAGACCTCTCAGTCAAGATCCCCTTGGGCAGCTAATCATTGAAAATTAAGATGCAATAGCAATGGCTGAAGTGGAGACAGCAATGCAACAATCAAGAGAAGAAAATTTTGACTTGGAACAGTTAGTAGAACAACTCAATGGAGAACAGAAACAAGTATACATGGAAGTTAAAGATAACAAAATAGAACATTGATTCCTCAGTGAAAAGAATCAATGTAAATGTTAAGTTGTAAGCCAGTTCTTTTGTATGTGAGTGGACAAGTTTGCACTTGACTACAGATGCCATTTTATCATGTGTAGTGATGGCCCCTATAGGTTTGGCTGCACACACTATCAAAGGAATTACATTACACTGTCTACTCAGGCTGCCTGTTGAACACAATAATAAACTAGAGCACCAGAAGTTATCTGTCCTTTTTGGAGGAAATTGTTTATAGTGATTTGTTACAACTTACCCCAGTGAAAAGGACAGCCTGTATTCAAAACACTCTTACATAAAGAAACTAGTAATTCTTTAGAAAGTGTTGGAAATGTAAGCATTTCATTGAATTTCCACTACAAAGAAACAATTAAAAACATGTGCCAAGCATCTGACATGCAATATGTAACTATTCTAAAGGATATTGGAGTAGGAATACAGTCAAAACAAGGGAAACATTGCTTAGAAACCAGACTTATAAAGAAAATATTTCCTTCAAAAACAGCTGCAGCACAGTTAATGTTTGAATTCATTCAACAAGGACCCCAGTGCTGATAGTTTGTGGCCTAATGTGTATGCCTGTGTATGGCCTAACTGTGCCACTGAGGCTCTGCTAACCAGAACTTCAGTGCTTATGCTCTCTCTGCTTTTAAATTTGTAACTGTAGGCCAGCAACTTAATTTACCAATTTCAATTGGCATACTGGACTCCCTTTATAAGTCCCTAGTATATGGTACCTAGGTACCCAGGGCATTGGGGTTCCAGGAGATCCACATGGTTTGCAGCATTTCTTTTACCACCCATAGGGAGCTCAGACACACCCTTACACAGGACTGCCAATGCAGCCTTTGTTAAATAGTGCACACACTATTTCACATCCATTTTCACTGCACTTAAGTAACTTATAAGTCACCTATATGTCTAACATTCACTTGCTGAAGGTTAGGTGCAAAGTTACTAAGTATGAGGGCACCCTTGCACTAGCAAAGGTGCCCCCACATAGTTCAGGGCCATTTCCCCAGACTTTGTGAGTGTGGGGACCCCATTACACGTGTGCACTACATATAGGTTAATACTTATATGTAACTTTGCAATGGTAACTCCGAATATGGCCATGTAACATGTCTAAGATCATGGAATTGTCCCCCTATTCCAAATATGGTATTGGGGAGACAATTCCATGCCACCATGGACCCCCAGTACTGCCAAACCAGCTCTCTGAAGCTTGCACTGCAGCTACAGATGCTGCCACCTCACAAACAGGGTTCTTCCCTCCTGGAGTCTGGGCAGAACAAAGCATTTCCTCTGAGAGCAGAGTGTTACACCCTCTCCCTTTGGAAATAGGTGTTAAAGGCTGGAGACAGGTATCCTCCCCCAGCCTCTGGCAATGCTTTGAAGGGCACAGATGGTGCCCTCCTTGCATAAACCGGTCTACACCAGTTCAGGGACCCCTTCTCCCCTGCTCTGGTGGGAAACTTGACAAAGGAAAGGGGAGTAACCACTCCCCTGTCCATCACCACCCCAGGGGTGGTGCCCAGAGCTCCTCGAATGTGTCCCAGACTTCAGCCATCTTGCTTTCCAAGGTATGGGGGCACTCTGGAGGGCTCTGAGTGGCCAGTGCCAGCAGGTGATGTCAGAGACCCCTTCTGATAGGTCCTTAGCTGATAAGGTAGCCAATCCCATCTCAGGGCTATTTAGGGTATCTCCTGTGGGTTCTCTTCAGATTCTGCTTGCAAGTTTCCTTCAGGAATCCTCTGCAACAACTTCAGACTCTTCCGATCAACCGTAGCCTGCTCCAAGAAATGCTGTAATTGCAACAAAGTGTCTACAAGAGACACTTTTCCTCAGCAACCTCAGCTCCAAGTCAGCAACTGCAACAGTTTCCATGGTGTGCATGCTCTGGGGATCTCCCTGTCTTCATCCTGCACCATAAGGACCGAAGAAATCTTCAGTGGAGTGGCAGAGTCACTCCCCTGCTCCAAGCAGGCACCTTCCAAGGCAACAACCAGTACACTAGGACTCCTCTCATGGTGATGAGCGTGCTCCTAAGGACACAGAGGGTGGACATCATCGACACAGACTGTCCTGAGGTCCTGCTGATGTAATTTGGAGGAGGTAAGACCTTACCTTCCCCAAGAACAATGGTACCCCTGTGTATTGTGTCTTTATTGCCTTCTGTGGCCTCTGTGCACTCTTTGCAAAATTCCTTCATGCACAGCCTGGCCCAGGTCCCCAGCCCTCCACCCTGTGACGCTCCCCTTGCTGAGTTGTTCTCTGGCGGCGTGTGACCTTCTTTTGTTGTGCTGCATCAACTGCATTTTGCACCTCCTTTGAACCCAGATTCTGCAGCTTCTGGGGGTGCTGGCTGGCATACTGAGGGCTTTCTAAAATGCTGAGAGTCCCCTCTTCCTCCTCACATAGAGTTGAGGCTCCCAGTGCCTCCTTGGTCCATCCAGCACCATTTTGATGAAAAATGCACTTTTGCCGTAGCCAAGGCTTGTTGGTGCCTTCCAACACGAAATCTAATCTGCAACGATCTTCACGCTGTGGGACATCTTTTGCGTCACACAGAAATCTGCTGGCATCTTCCTAGGGTGCATTTCTGCAGTCTTTGACTAACCGGGGACTCTTCTTTTGCACCCTCTTCTGGGTTGGCAGGCGCTCCTGTCCTTCCTGGAACCTATTTTGACTTCTGAACTTGGTCCCCTTCCTTTGCAAGACCCCAAAAATGAGGTGTATTGTGTCCTAAGGAAACTTGCAGTACTTTACTCCTGCTTTTCTGGGCTCTGGGGTGGGGTAATTTACTGACCTTTACTGTATTCTTACTCTCCCAGCGATTCTGCACACACTACACTTGTCTTGGGGGAATTCATGATTCACATTCTACATTTTTAGTATATGGTTTGTGTTGCCCCTAGATTTATTTTCTCCCATTGCATTCTATAGGATTTCCTACCGATTGCATTGTTCTATGACTATTTACTTGTCTAATTTTTGTGTCTAGTGTATGTATTGTGTAGAATACTTACCTCCAGAAGGAGTATTGCCTCTAAGATATTTCTGGTACTGTGTCACCCAAATAAATTCCTTTATTTTTTGTAACAATGAGTATTGTCTTTACTTGTGTATAATTACTGTGTAACTATAAGTGGTATTGCATGAGCTTTGCATGTCTCCTAGTTCAGCCTAAGCTGCTCTGCTATAGCTACCTATATCAGCCTAAGCTGCTAGAACACTACTACTTCACTAATAAGGGATAACTGGACCTGGTATCAGGTGTAAGTACCCAAGGTACCCACTACAACCCAGGCCAGCCTCCTACAGCATCTAAGGCCTATTTTTAAAGAATGTACCTCTTTCAATGAAGAATTACTACAACTGGAGAAAGAACAAATATTAGAACTCATATCAATTGATAAAATGGAACACCAAGGAGTGACAATAGGGTTGAGTGAAAAACTACAATCAAAATTCTACTCTTTGGAAAAGTCTGTTTCCAAAACTGCAGGATTACAAAAGTGTTTATGTGTTTGTAAAAACTGTTGGGTGATTTTAAGGTGTAATTTGAATGTTGAAGAAGGATTAGTTAATGGAGCAATGGGTAAAATAATTGATCTCATTTTGTATCCAAACAGAAATGAGATTCAATATTCAGCAATATAATTTGATTATCTGGAAGGTGTAAAACAGATAGCAAGGTCTGCTGCGTGTTTCTTACTTGTAAAAGACTGGAACGTTCCCAGAAAGTAGTTTCCAATAGCTTTTGTGTTGGAAAATGGGATATTGGTAAGGGCAGGTAAGTACCTACACTTAGCAATAGGCCACCAACCTCCACATAGGTCCAGTTAGGTCTCAGTAAATTTAACGCAGCTCAATCCTTGGAAGCTTGGCAAAGAGCGACAAGGCTTAATTTAGGAGACAAAACGTAAATCATTCAAATATCACAAAACGGTAATTAAATAATACATAACAGTTTAAAAAATCGAAAATCTATTTATAAAAATAGGAAATATGTTTAGCTTTAAAATGACACCAAAACGAATAACATCGGATAAGGGGAACCAGAGATATGAATTTTTAAAGTATCAATTCTTTCTAGTGCATAGAAACAAAAAGCACCAATCTGGTCATCTGGTCGCACCTCGACTTTGGCAAAGTCAAAGATTAAGGCAGACCGCGATGGAGCCCGGCTCGGCTACAGCCCACGGGAGGCCTTGGTTAAAAGTTTACCTTAGGACTTAGTCATTTTTCTGGGGATTTTCTTCAGCGGGACGAACCTGCCAGTCCATTCCGACCTCCGGGAACTCTTCCTCGGACACGCGTCTTGGGAGCTCTTGGTGGAGATTTTTACCTTCGGACGTTGATGTTTTTTCAAGGTGAAAATCTTTCGACCGGGGCAAACCTGAACCTTGATCCGCTGTCCCTGGAACCCTCTTCAGATACACTGCCTGGGAGGTCCGGGCCAACTTTCTACGTTCGGACTTAGTCACTTTTTTGGAGATTTTCTTCACTGGGACGAACCTGCAAGTCAGGCCGGGATGCGTTGAGGCAAGCCGGCTAGAGTTGCCACGGCGGGTTGGTCCCTCTATGGAGCTTTTTTCCAAAAGTTCTCCAAACTTCTCCAAACTTCCATGTCTTCTTCCAGATGTTCTTTTAAGGTTCTTTTGAGGTCCACAGTTCACCACAAGGTTCCAGAAGCTCTGAGATGCTCCTTGAGGGTGCAGACTACAACTCCCAGAGTGCACCTGGCGACTACTACATTTTGGCCACTGGACACTGGTCAGCTGGTTGGTTTCTTTAGGAGCTGTTGCAGAGGACTCTGGTTAGCAATTTTTCACCTGTAGCAAACAGGGAGTCCCTCTTTGAACCAGTTGAAGTCAGGCAAAGTACTTCTTGTGGTGAAGCCCAATTGTGCAGTCCTCTAGAGTGCAGTGTCCAGGTGCAGATCAGGGGTGCAGCAGGGCAGTCCTTCTTCTTCTGTGGATTTTCCTGGTAGGGATCTGAAGTGTGGGTGCAGGTCTGCCAGTCTTATCCTTGCTCCTGGGTGAAAAACAGGGGAGTCCTGGTTCTCCAATCAGGGGCATGGTCCTTCTCCCTGTGATGACCAATTCCTGGGAAGTGTGGCAAAAATCAATCCCAGGGAGCAACATTCCTCAGAAATCCATCTTGTCTGAATGTGATTTTTGGAGGTACATCTGGCTGAGCCCACCCACTGGTGTGCCTAAAAATCTTAAACACACCCCTCTCCTAATCTAATCAAGGGGCACCTAATTGTCTGGGTTTGCAGGATGTGAGGGTGTTACTGGGTTGCTCCAAGTGTCCTTCCCTGCATTTGAAGACCTGTTTGGCAGCCCTCCCCCTTCCTGCTTCCCCATCTGCTGTGGGAAGATCTCCTCCCCAGGCACATCTCTTTGTGTTGAGCCAGGCCACTTCACACCTCATCAAGGCAGCCTGGCCAGGCTGCCAGAGGCTGGCCAATCAGAGCAAAGCAGCAAAAATACTGCAGGGCTGACAGTGGCAACCTTTGAGGTAAAGTTTAAAACTCTTTACTTGAACAAGTTATATTAAATCCAACAACTGGAAGTTGTGTGATTTATTATAACAATTAATTTGACACCAAACTTGTGGTATTTGTTACTTAAAGGGACTTTAAAAATTAAAATAAAGTCTCCCCATTCTAGCCTATGGAGGCCATTCACTACAATGAGGGAAAAACGAATTTGGCTGTTTTACCTCACCAGGGCTTATAAAACTATTTTAAGGTCCCTGCTTATAGTTACATGGCACCCAGCTATAGGGGCACATAGGGCACACCTTAGGGTGACCTATGTAAAAATAAGGTAGTTTAAGGCTTTGGAACTACTTTTAATTCCAAAGTAGAATTTGCATGTAACTTTAATTTCAAAGCAGCCAGCAAGGCAGACCTGACTTTAAAATGACACTGGGCACCTCAGCAGTGCACCTATGGGTACACTACCTATGCTGGGGTCCCTAAACCTACATGTCCTACCATATACTAGGGACTTACAGGTAGGTTGACTTAGCCAATTTTAATTAGCCTAATTTACATAATGATTTTACACAGAGCACATGCCTTGGGACTGGTTAGTAGTACCCAGGGTACCATCAGAGTCAACAAAACACCAGCAAAAGGTGAAGAATGGGGGAAAAAAGTTAGGGGGCCTCTGCAATCAGCCCTGTTTTCTCACATTTAGAATATGCAGTGTCAATACATAAGTCTTAAGGTTTGTGCCTTTTCTTCAAAAACTTAAATAGATTCAGAAAAATGTATTTATCTAACTCTACCAGACTGTAAGTCAGTTTTGATCAATTATTTAAAGATAAATCACAGAATAAAACCTGCACAAAGTGTAACTCTGACCTTCTATCAACTTTAAACATCAGAAGAAGTAGCAAGTGTATCATCTTAATGTTACAACAAATCAAAGCAGATGGAATTTACTTAGAAACTCAAATTACCACTTTTAAAGCTGGACAAATCTCTATTTGTGGAAAAACATATACCTGTATTACCATTATTTTCTTGAAGTAGTAAGTGTTACATCTGCACATTACACTATCTATGTAACAAATACAACTGGATGGACATAGTGAAATTATAGTAAACTTTCATTTGAGCAGAGATTACGGTATAGATTACCAAATTCTTACCTTCTGTTCACTGAACCAAAGTTCTACAAAGGATTAGTACTGCAGAAATGGAATTGCACATGTCTGGGACTTTCAATAAAACAAAATAGGACATCATATGGCCTACCGGGGTGATGTCTTTGTATTGAATTTAAATCTTCAAATCTTCTTACTCTTGGAAGGAAACCACATTCATACTGCTAAACTGGAAATAGAGATCAAAACGTTTGCACTAGGACAAACATTTACAGAAGATAAAAATAAAAATGTATATTTCATGAAGAGCTGGAAAATAATAACAATAATAACACTACTGATATACTGTACTCCTGTTGAATGGACTACCAGACCTTGTGACATCATGAGGTCTGTCATGGGTGATATCTTTCTACACCTTGTTAACTACTAGCATGATTCATACATATTAATTATACAATGAAGCTATAATATACCTTATATTATTTGAGGAGTATAGGTAAAAGAGTTTGGTAAATATTTGTAATGAGTGTCCTACATAGTAATGTTAATTTGAAATGACTTGCTATGTAGTTATGGGTTTTTTCACAGCCCATATGACTGTTTGTTCCCCCCACAGTTCAAGGATGAGTACATATATGCACTTCATTTATAGTGCAAAAGTATAGAAGCTGAGAACAGTGGACCAGGGAGTGTAACATGCATAAATAATATTTGTGATTGCTATACTGTAATATAAATTTGTGATTAGCAATACCATTTTATTACAGATTGTGAACTTTTAAAACACAACTTAATAATATGAAGTTTAACTATTATTTATGTTTTGTCAACTTTTAACCAGATGGAAGGACCTATTTACTGTAGTAATGTGGGCAACTAATTACATATTTGTTCATTGAGAGGCAATCTGTAAACATATCCAAGTACACATAGTTAAATATAGTGATACTCCAACACAGTAATGTCAATACAGCTATGCTTACTTGTAAGCATACACTAACACACTCAGGAAACATTGAATCATAAAATAATATAATAAGACAAACACAAACACAAACACTAACACACAGATACACACTGGTGCAAACATTGACACACGTATCCACACACTGATACACACAGTGACACAAACAGGCACATACTGAAGCATACACTGGCACACCCAGGCACACACTAATACATACACTGACATACCCAAGCACACACTGATACATACATTGACACATCCACATACGCCCTCTCATGTTTGCTGACATACCCAGACACTGATACATACACTGACATACGCAGGCAAACATTGATGCATAAACTAACACACCCTGGCACACACTGATACATACACTGTTACGCCCATGTACATACTAATGGATATACTGACACACCCAGGCACACACTTCTGCATACAGTTACACACCAAGGCACACACTCATGAATAGACTGAGGTACTCAAAATCACACTGATTCATACACCGAGTTATCCAACCACACACTGATAGATACAATAACCCACTCAGTCGCACACTGATGCATATGCTGACACATACAAGAACACAGTGATGCATACACTGACACACCCATGGAAACACATATGCATATACCCACACACCAAGGAATACCCTGAGATAGATGCTGAGATACCCAGACACACACTGATGAATACATTGACATAGCCAGGCAAACACTGATGCACACACTAACATAGTCATGGACACACTCATCATTGCACTCATGCACATATTGATGTATAGAGTAACACACACAATCACACACTAATGCACATCCTAACACACCCAGGCAAACACTGATGCGTACAGTTACACACCTAGCAAACACTGATGTATGCCCTCACGCTCCCAGAGACACACTGATATATAAACTCATACATACAGGTATATACTATTCCAGACTCTGACACATCCAGATAGAAACTCATGCATACATTGAAACACCCAAAAAACACTGACGGATACGCTGACATACCCAGGCAAACAGTGATACATAAACTAACACACTGATGCACACACTTATGCTTATAATCACATACCCAGGCACACCCTAACATATATGCTAAAATACCCAGACACACACTGATGTATACACTAACATACCCAGGCAAACACTGATGCACATACTAACATAGCCAGGGATGCACTCACCCATACACTCACACACCGAAGCACATATTGACATAATGACTAACACACCCAGTCACACACTAATACATACAATGACAGACCCTGACACACCTTGACATATATGCTAACACTGACAGACACTGATGTACACACTGACATACCCAGGCAAACACTGAAACATACATTTACACACCCATGAAGAAACTCATGCATACACTAGCACACCTAGACAAACAGTGGTATATAGAATAAAACACCCAGACACACACTGATCCATATACTGATACAGCAAAGCACACACTGATAATCACACTGACACAGCCCAACATACACTTATATATACACACTGATACACACACTTTTATACAAATAAGAATACTAACATAAAAACTATTATGTCCACTAAAAAATAAAAACACAGACACAGGTCTTTGTAATAAATATGGCGGTTCCAAAAAGAACTATTTTTTGCAATTTGTTTGTGGAAAAAAACTTTTTGTCTTGCTGTGTATTTTTGTTTTGTGGAAAAACAACTTAAAAATAGAAAGTCTAAAAACAATAGAAGTGTATGCAAAACTGCTGCATATTCAACAAAGTAGTGTTTCGTAACACTAACATAAAGAAATTTTTTTTACAACAGTGCTTCTTAACCTTCTCAAGAATGGTAATGATGTCTTCAATGTTCTTAATAACACCTTCCTGGCACTTGCTACAATGAATTACCATATCCTTACATTCTTTGCATGTTGGTGCAATAGAGATGTTTCTATGACTGTCAGCAGCAGAAGATGTTGATGGTGCAGCCAACTGAAGTGTCAGTGGCTCTCTCCCTTATACTGAGAAGGTAGGTTCTCTCATGGTATCTTCTGATTTGTTTCCACATTGTGGAAGTACCATAGCTATATTTCTTTTTGGTTCCTTGACAAAGATGCTCCCCACATAGTGTGCATTCCCCAAAACTTGCAGAGGCTTTTTTTCACCATTGGGGATCTGAAATCAACTCCAAACATCACTTTCTAGCACCTGCTTCCTGATGTTCCTTCTCTTTGCTAACACCTTCTCCCTGATGTTCCTCCTCTTCTTCAAATACTGCAGACCTGCTTGGATCTTCACCTGCCATTTTTCTTTCGCTGTAAAATAATCCAACCTACTTCACCACTAGACAATCTAAAAAGTATACTGCTGGGTGTGCTTTTTTCAAAAGTTGGATGTGAGTCATATGAATCAATAGAAAAGCAGGTTTTTTTCTAATTCCCAGACTCTGCGGATTTAGCCAGAAATCTGTGGATTCCCTATAATCTGAAGCTATCTTGTTTATACAGAAATAAATACCACAATCATTTAACTCCTCTAAAATATGTCCATTTTTACAGTACAATTTAATAAAGAATCTCTCTTATACAAAAAAGATTTTTAACTTGAATTGCAGAATCCGCAGATCCAAATCAAAACCAAAATATGATCATACCAGAAACCTTAGAATTTACCAAAATGGCAATCGCGGGGTCCACGGAAATGTATTTATTTACACACCCACTTACTCCCTCTCAACACAACCACACACCAATACAAGTACTTGCACACTCACTCACGCACAACACAATCACTTACATACACATTGTCAGACCCATACAATCAGTCACACATCCGTTCCATTCACCCATACATCCATAATGCACACACTTGCTCTACAATATAGGTGGTCACACACCAACTCACTTAACCAAACAGACTCTCAAAGAGCCACTGACTCAACCATACACCCAGTTACACAGCCATTCATTCTCTCATACAGCACTTGACACACTCATTTACTTAGCCACACAATCACTTACACACGCTCTCGCCCACTCATACACCTACTCACAAAACCACTCATTCTCTCATACAACTACTGAGATATCCACTGTCTCACTAATAATCTCACTTACACAGCCACTTATTCACCCACACAGCTACTCACATACCTACTTGAACAGCCATACAAGCACTTGCATGCCCATTCACACACCTATGCAGTCACTCAGACTAGTATATAATAGAAATACCGTCACTCTTTAGTAGAACATAAAGTACACTATTTTAACTTTTATAGCACCTTGCCTTACACTCAATCGATTATATTATCAGTGATGTCTTGAGATGTCATCAGTGATGTCAATGACAATATATATATATATATAATATATATTATATATAGATCTATCTATCTATATATATATAGATAGATAGATCTATATATAATATATATATATAAATATATATATATATATACACACACATACATATATATATATATATAGATACATATATATATATATATATATATATATATATATATACATATATAGATATATAGATAAAGATAGATATATTTCCTAGTGGTGGTCTCCTCTAGGTAGTTATAGTTAGGCCATGTTTCCATCTAAAAATGTTTTTTGACTTGCCTATAACTCTGGCACAGTGTGACGAATTTTAACGAAATTTTCCCAAAAAGTGTTGTAGTGATTCTTTTTTGTCACTGAAAATTTTGGGGTGATCCACCAAGCGGTGGCACGTCTACATCCTGACTCACTGGATGGAATTACACCAAATTTAGCAGAAAGCTGGTTTTCGGTACGCAGATTGTGGTTTCACATATTTGGTGTAAATCCATTCAGTAGTTTTTGAGAAATTTTAGGGAATCCAAACTTGTAAATCTCTGGCTGCAAAGTACTCACGAAAAAAGACGAGCTTGTGCAGGGAAATGCACAGCTCTGATTGCAGCCAACACTTTAAACCAGGAAGTGTTGGCAGCTATCTTGGAAGTCAGCTTCAGCCAAATCTCTGAAAAAAATGCAAAACAAATGAAAAGCAGCCAGGGTACAGATACCCTGACTCCTTAGCCCTGTCAGTGGGGTCCCAGAGAGACCACTGAGAGCAAAAAAGCATTTCTTAAAAAGTTTTTGCAGTGGATTCCTGATATTCGCGAATTCGCAGCAACAAATAAAACAAAAACAAGTGCAGGCTCCAGTGCTTGTTTTTTAATAAGCCCCTGGTCGGCCAGGTCCGTGGGTCATTCATAATTTTGAATGTGGAGGTATGCATCCCAGCTTCCTGGTTTCTTGGCCTCCTACAGCCCCAGGGACCCGTGGCTCCCCCACACCCTGGGGACCACCACATCCCTGGGGCAAAATGCTATAATTGTCTGGGGACGCCCATCGGCCCCCTAGAACCCTGGGTCAACCTGAAACAAAAAAGAAAGGGGCTTTGGATAATTTTAGCCCCGGGGACCACCACCTCCCTGGGGCTATGCACGTTGGAGGAGGCCATGTGGCCCCCCTCAAGGAGCACCTGATGGCCTTGGGGACCATTTCCCACTCCCCCAGGCCAGCTCCTGCTATGTCCCGGGGTGCCCAGCCCCGGGGCAGACCTGCTTGCTATGTCTTGGCTGCAGTTTTGACAGCTGCAACCAAGGCACAGCAAACACTCCGCTTTCTTACAGCAGGACCTGGCAAATATATCCCTCTGTCAGAAAGCGAAGTGTTCATCTCTGTTCCCTGCATGCAGGTATGCATGCAGGGAACAGAGATGAAAGCTTTGCTCCAGTGACCAGGGAGCTGCTGTTAAAAGCAGCTGCCTGCTTGCTGGACCAATGGGGCTGTGAGGGAGGCCTTGAGGCTTCCCCGTCGTCCCAGATAGTCCATAAAGGGCTAGCAAAAAACATACTAAAAACAGAACAAAAACAATAGCTTAAGTATGCAGGGCACAGACCTTCACACTGAGCGTTAAGGGTTCGAGTCCAGGTGTATCCCTAGTCATTTTCCTCCTTTTTTATCTTTTCAAGTGGAAATGTTTAAGGCTCATACTGAAAGGTGTTCATACTGTTTTTAATTGACAAGTACATTTTTCTTTTCATTTTGTGGGGAAATATCTCATTCTAGGTATATCATCCATCAAAGCCTAAAAACTCTCTATCTACTTTCACTCTCTTTCTCTGTCTCTTTCTCTCTCTCTCTTTCTCTCTCTAAATCTCTTTCTCCTACTCACACACACTCAGACCCTTACAAACCCACTTGAAGACCCATTCAGACACTCATGCACCCACTTACAGACCCACTCAGACCCTTGTGCACCCACTCACAGCCCAACTCGCACTCTTACGTACTCACTCGCAGACCCACTCAGTCACTCATGCACTTACTCACAGACCCACTCAGACTCTCACACACCCACTCACAGACCCACAGACACCGTAATGCACCAACTCACAGACCAGTGCAGACGCTGACACACCCACTAAGACACTGATGCATGCACTCTCACACATCAAAACAGACTTTCACAGCCACTCTCACCAAAAGATACACACTCTTCCAACTATTCTCAAACCCAGAGAGATAAGCTGCAGCCAACTCCCGTCATGCACAGCCAAACAGCCATGTGCAGAGTTGGGTTGGGTGGTTAGGGTGGTTAGGGTAGTTGGCTGCAGGGACTGGCTGCAGGCCAGTCCTTGTGGGCAACCCCTGATGCATAGAGGTGAAGGCAGTGCATGGTGTAAGGTTGGGTGCTTATATGGGATTGGCTAAAGACCGTGCTTGGTGGTGGTGGGATTAACACGTAGGCCCTCATTGTGACATTGGTGGTAAATCCCGCTTACTGCCACGCTGACGGCCACCAACTTACCGCTGCTGCGGTGGATATCCGTTCACCATATTATGATCCACATACACCAATCCAACAGAATTCAGCAACACACACAAATCGGCCACACCAAAGGCCAGTGATAAACTGACGGTATCAAAACCCACACCGTTACGCCAACAGAACAACGCCTGCCACAACATGACCCACGAATCACCATGGTGGACATTCAACGGCGGTAAACCATCGGGGGTACATACCACCACACTCAAAATGGACCCACACAAACAAAACAACACTACATTGGTCAATATAAATAACACACACCTGACACCCATACACATACCACACCCCCACACCACACCACTATAAATAAAACACACACCCACATTACCCATAACCCTTTACCATTTCAAACCATTGCCAGCAGAGAGACACCAAGACCACTGACACAACTAGAGCCACACATTACTCGTACCTATACACCACTTACACACTCCACATCACACACCCCAAGTCTTGGCAATCCTGCATCCTGAGGTCCTGGCCGGAGTAGGGGTTGGACTGGACTCTGGTAAATCAACTCTCTACTACTACTACCCCCTACCTGCATGCCATCACAC
Organism: Pleurodeles waltl; assembly: GCF_031143425.1. Taxonomy (NCBI): domain Eukaryota; kingdom Metazoa; phylum Chordata; class Amphibia; order Caudata; family Salamandridae; genus Pleurodeles; species Pleurodeles waltl. The sequence continues at coordinate 355,660,555 of NC_090438.1, forward strand.
ACCCTCACTCCCATCACTCCATCACTTCCCAAACACCCCACCATCACATATCACTCATCCCAATGCCAAGCCCTGCATGTTCTACCAATGCATGGACACCACTCACACCCCTGCATGGACACTCATCACTGAGGCATGCACACTATAGAGAATTAACTATCCCACCATACACCAACATGCACAAGTGAAAGCTGCCAGGGCAAATTCAACCAATGAGGGCAAGCCACGGATGCACAATATGTCAGACAGAGATACCATAACACATCAATTTCATCCCCACAGGTACCCCAGCCAATGTCAGCGGAGAGGAGGTGCCAGCACTATCCAGTCCCCCAACTGAAGAGGCCCACAGTGATGACAGCAACTCTGGTCTTCAGGATCTAGATGACCTACCTGGCCCATCAAGGACCTCTGGACAGCTGGTCACTCAGGCCCAGTCACACACCACCACAGAGCCTCCCCCATCAGGAAAAACCACCACAGCACCCACCCAGTGTACCCACACCTCTGTTCCCAGGACATGTCAATCAGCAGTGTGTCCACGTCTACTGAGGCCCACAGGCCACACCTCATACCCAAGACAATCAGGGACTTGGGGTCAGTGGCAGTGAGCACACCGTCCAGGGGACAGAGGCACAGGCCAATAGGGAAACTGGGAGGAGTGCTGTGCGCCAGGGGGAGTACAGGCCCAGGGAACCGACTCTCCAGGAGGCACTTGCAGAGATCCTGGGAGCCAATCAACATTCCCAGGACACTATGGGCCAGATCCTGGACAATGTGCACGAGAACAGGCAGCTGCAGGAGGAACAGTACTGGGGGATCAGGGAAGGCTTGCAGGCCATCAACAACACCCTGATCTCCATAGCAGGGGTGCTGGCAGACATGGCCAATATTATCAGTGAGGCAGTCTCACACCAGCGGGCCCCTGCCACTAGCCAGACATCTGAGCAGCCTTCTACTTCCGCTGCCACTAGTGGCCGGGAGGTTTCACAGGCCTCCAGCACCCTTCCCCCTGCAGAAGAAGAACCACCCCGCAAACATTCCCTGTGATCCAAACAGAAGCCAGAGACACTTGCCAAGACCCCGCCAGGAAATGACACTCTCCTGATTGTCACCCTTGTGTCCCACCCTGTCCACCTTGAACAGCAATTGCTCACCTTCCTATGTCCCCTTGGACAACGCGCCTGTGCTACAAACAAACCGAAACAATACCCTGGACTTTCCTCCATCATCACCCCATCCCATTGCACTTCCCCCTCAATATTTTAGCACTTCAATAAACACCCTTTGAAAAAAAGAAGTTTGGAGTATGTCATGTATTACAAATATGTATTCATTCAAACAGGTACAAACATTACAAATCAACTGTACAGAAAATGAACATAGATTAATAACCTGTAGCTGGCTTTAATGATCACACCAGGAGTATATGTGAGGTCACCAACATCTGCAAAATGAATTGCCAGAGGAAACAGTAAGTGAGCATAGAGGTGGGAAATATCATCCTGCCATTGCAAAACAAATTCAAACAAATGTCATTGAAATGTGAAGCAACACTGTCCTTCCTGTGTGTCAGTGGAAGTATTGCCTAATCACAAATGTTCTGTTGTCCTCATCCTCATCCTCTGCCTCATCCTCACTGTCCACAGGATCCACTGCTTGCACACGGGCATCTCCAGCTTCCTCCTCCTGCAGGAATGGGACATGGCGTCTGAGGGCCAGGTTATGCAACATGCAGCTGTCTGGTACACCTTCTTTGGTGAGTAGCACAGGGATCCACCTGTTAGATGGAGGCACCAGACCCTGGCCTTCAGGAGGCCAAAGGTCCTTTGAATGATCCTTCTGGTTTGTCCATGTTCCTCATTATAACGTTCATGTGCTCCTGTCCTGGCATTTCTCACAGGGGTCACCAGCCATGATAGGTTTGGGTAACCAGAGTCACCTGCAAATACTGAGGGACAACATTTAGCCACACACTATCCCATATTGCCCACACCATACACATACACCAACATATACTGGGTGGGGACCAGGGCTCACCTATTAGCCACACCCTGGGGCATATTTATACTCCGTTTGCGCCAAATGTGCGTCAAAAATTTTGACGCACTTTCAGCGCAAACGTTGCCCCATATTTAAACCCTGACGCCCGATCCGGCGCACCAGGAAAATGGCGCTATGTGCGCCAGTTTTTGGAAGCGGCACCCCGCCCTGCGTTAATGACATGCAGGGTAGGCGTTCCCGTCCAAAAACAGACGCACATAGCGGTGCATGGTATTTATGCTCCAGGGCAAAAATCACTCCTGCACGGCAGGCGGCGCAAAAAAATGGCGCAAAGCACGAATATTGTGAAATTTTAACGCCTGGGTCAGGGCAGGCGTTAAAATGGGGCAAACACACCTGTACTTAATCAGAACACACAGAACAAACAACAGAGCAGCAGAGCAGCAGAGCAGCAACAGGGAGACATGGAGGTGCTTTTTCTTCAACGTGCACGTAGACGCAGAGCCCTGCAGCAACAACAGCAGCCACAACAACAACAGCAGGGAACCCAAAGACAGCGCAGAAGGCAGGACAGGATATTCCGCCCAAGAACAACCCTGCATGGCCTCAGGGAACGAGACATCATCCAGAGGTACCGGTTGAACTGGCATGCCATTCAGCAGCTGCTGACAAATATTGAACAGCAATTGGCCCCCACTTTAGTGACTCCACGCACTATCCCAACAGAAACAAAGCTGCTTGCCGTACTTCACATGCTGGCAAGTGGCTCCTTTCAGACAACTGGTGCCCTGGTTGGTGGAATCTCACAACCATCTTTCTCCGCATTCCTGCCTAAAGTACTGGATGCCATCATTGGACTGACACCCCGCCACATCTGCTTCCCTAACACAGTGCAGAAGCAGCAGGAAACAAAACAGGGGTTCTACGCCATCAGTGGCTTTCCTCACGTCCTTGGTGCAATCGACTGCACACACGTACGTCTTGTGCCACCTGCTGCGACTGAACACCTCTACCGCAACAGGAAGCACACACATTCCATCAACGTGCAGGCCATAGTCGATCACCAAGGACTGATCAGCAACATTGTGGCTAAATATCCTGGGAGTGTACATGACGCATTCATCTTCCGTCACTGCACCATCAACCAACACTTCCAGGATGGACGGTATGGCAATGGACTACTTGTTGGTAAGGACAAAAATCTACTTATATACTCACTGCACAGAAACCCTCTAGGATAAACAACACATACACCACAATAGCAACACCTAGACAGGAACACACTGAGGTACTCACATCACTAGCCATGTGTCACAAGTCACCATTGAACCTCTCACACATTTGAATTTACTCCACAGCTTAGTGTGAAGACATTCATGACTGTGGTTGCCTAAATGTCACCTTGCAAATTGGAAGTCTCACAATAACCTGTACACTAATACAATGCATAACTTTTAAGGGATGGGATGGCCTGGGTATGTTCATATGAATGTTTCTACTACCCTTTCATGTTTCAACTCTGCATGGAACTATCATCACACCCCCAGTGAGGACACACGGACACCTGTGTCACAAGTCACAATGCAAGGGAGGGCACACTGTACTTGAGAAACCAATACATCCTGCTGACAAACAGTTAGACAACAAACACTTGCTCAGCCAAGGAAAAAAAACAATGCCAAAGTTTCCACCAACAACCATAGGTTGTCACATTAGTACACAAAATAGTGACAGACAACACAACACAACTACTGCCATCAAAGATACGTACAACAGTGCCTCCTACATCTAATTGATACCATTCTGTGTTTCTCTTTCAGCTGATCAGGGGTATGGCATCCAGCCTTGGCTAATGACACCATATGGGAACCCAAATACTGCTGCTGAGCGGGCATACAATGACGCCCACAAGAGGACACGCAGCATTGTGGAGAGGACCTTTGGGATCCTAAAGTCAAGGTTCCGCTGCCTTGACATCACTGGCGGAAGCCTACTATACTCCCCAGAGATGGTCTGCAAGATCATACTCACTTGTGCCATATTACACAATATTTGTGTAAAAAGGAACATTCCCCTCCTTGAACCGGACCCATACATGGCTGAGGATGATGATGAGGAGGATGCTGGCCTGCAACAGGAGGGGGAACAACCTAACAAGGCAGCAGGAGTGCGTAGGCGCCAACAGCTTGTGAACAATTTTTTTTACTTAAGTTATTATAATCACTTGTATTCCACACTTGTAAAAAAACACAGATAACAAACACCACATCATGCTTTGGCCTATTCATTTCTGACCACCTTTAGTTTGAAATAGCTGAAGATGAATGTCATCTCATTGATCAAGAATGCCATTAAAATTCATCACACCAAAAATAAACATCACAACTGTATGCACAAAGGGTAGGATGTGACATGTTACATTACCATACACAGAGCCCAACAAGAGTACAAATGTGACAATTACACATGCCGGATCCAAACAACTGAAACAGTCTCTCATCCAGCCCAAAATTGGAGATCATTTGAAAGTCACATCACACGTGTTCAGAGACAGGGTGGGACCATCCATGTGTACGTGAACATGTCATCAATGGCTTCTCTCAAGTGTATGATGTGAGCAATACACAATTGCAACAACATCAGCTGCCACTAACTCAGGAGGAGACCTTGAAGTTACAGTGACAACATACACACAGACAGGTCATACTGGATCCACATTCCCACACACATGTACACATATGTCATACAACCAACCTAATATTTGAAAGTAGACCATCACAGTTGTGTCCCAGTTTGAACCTAGCAGGAAGATTGTAACATGACACTAAACCAGTTTATGCAGAAAGGGACACAGACAAGCAAAAAATTATTCGCATTATCACATCGTGAACGCTGAGAGTCTTGCAAACTTAGTCATATGAAAATGGTATGCAACTTAGCTCCAAATCATCATTACTGCAAACATCAAATGGGCTAATGAGATGAATGAATGGTCAACAGTCATTCATACCATATGGCATTACATTAGCACGCTGCTGCTGGTTTGCCATGATATGATAAAAATACTCCATGGATACAGTAGCTATTCTGGATGGTCAAATCCTAGGGTGCTGGGGGCCTAAGTCCACCTCTACCACCCCCAAAACATACAAGAATCATGTACTTGTGAACTAAACACATGCATAAGGCACATGTGTGACCTCCATGTCACAAGTCCTACACAAATATGAAACACAAAATCATAATGGGACATGGTCAGCCCCATAAAAACTGAAAGTGACTCTCCCACTCCCTGTTAGGACTACAGATAAAAGCATCCCCATCATAAAGGTGGGCACATTTTGGAGACGGAATACATAATGGTATCAAAAACATCATTTCAAAATAGCCATCAGCAATTACACCAAATATGTTGTCAAATATGGTCAATACATTAGTTAACGTATCCCAAACATCACAGTGTGAAGGCCGTCTATACATAAAAGTACGGACATTTGTCATATACAAACACAAATGTGTCTCACATCGCACCGTTTGACCATGACAAATCACCTTTCCAAAGCTAAACACATGAAGACATTTGGATAAATTTGCTCCATATTCTACGCATACAGCATGGCCGTCATAATTTGTTCACGTACATGAGTGCACACAATGCAGAGTCAGATACAAATGTATCCAAAAGTGTCTTGATATTTCGCCTTCAAAATATTATTTACATCCACAATATTTTTGACTCTGCATCATGTGCACTACTGTACGTGTAAAAAAAAACATGCCCATGATGTATGCGTGGTGAAATTGACGCTACATGGACAATATGTTGGTCATTTCATGTACAGTATTAATTATTAATATTCATATCATATTTTTTCACTCCGCATCATGTGCACCACTGTACGTTAAAAAAACGACGCCCATGATGTATGCGTGGTGAAATTGACGCTATATGGACAATATGTTGGTCATTTCATGTACAGTATTAATTATTAATATTCATATCATATTTTTTCACTCCGCATCATGTGCACCACTGTACGTGTAAAAAAAACGACGCCCATGATGTATGCGTGGTGAAATTGACGCTACATGGACAATATGTTGGTCATTTCATGTACAGTATTAATTATTAATATTCATATCATATTTTTTCACTCCGCATCATGTGCACCACTGTACGTGTAAAAAAAAACGACACCCATGATGTATGCGTGGTGAAATTGACGCTACATGGACAATATGTTGGTCATTTCATGTACAGTATTAATTATTAATATTCATATCATATTTTTTCACTCCGCATCATGTGCACCACTGTACGTGTAAAAAAAACGACGCCCATGATGTATGCGTGGTAAAATTGACGCTACATGGACAATATGTTGGTCATTTCATGTACAGTATTAATTATTAATATTCATATCATATTTTTTCACTCCGCATCATGTGCACTGTAATGCGTCATAAAAAATTGACGCACAACTGTGTATGCGTGAAAATATGACGCATAACGGGAAAATAAAAACGGCGGCCATTTTATGCAGGAAGTGATGTAATAGGATATCCTGTTTACAAAATCTGTACTGGGAGGTAACTTTCACTTTCACTTTGCAGTCTCAGATTTCTCTAGACTGTGTGGTTGTGTGAAAGGTGTTGTCCTGTGTTTTACTGCTTTTGTGTCCTGTGTGCCTTGTATTTTGTCTTAGTGTCAATCTATTATTGTTGTATCACATTGTCTCAGTCTGTTTAGTGTTATTTTGTCTATACCTGTGATAGTTTGTATTGTCTGTGGGAGTCTGTTGTGGGTAGCATAGTTTGGGGGGTTAGTTGGGCTATTTTTCTACTTCTCCTTTTTCTTTCACACCTCTACCTTTCCCCATTTCCCCCTTTATATTTTATATTTTGTTGGTACATTCTTATCCCTCTCAATATGTCAGGTAGGCCTCGCCTGTCCAGGATGGGGGAAGACGAATTGGGGGGGTTCATATGGCTCGTAAGCCATTTCCTCCCACTAATGCTGGAAGCTGGGGGCCGTGTGATACAGGGGTATCACACGGAGGCCAGGAAAATCCGGTGGGAGAAGGTGCGCCATCACCTGGTCCGGGTCTATGGGAGTCTCAGGAATGTACACCAACTCAAGCACCGCTGGGCAGATCTGATCACCAGGGAACAGGACCTGCTGGACCACCTGGGACCCCGGATTGGTGGCCATGTTGGTGAGTAAAAAACAATTACATGGGAATGACAGAAATCGGTGTGTGAACATGTGATGATTGTTAGCGAATCTGCAAAATAAGTAGCTGAGTGTGTGTAATGCCAGGGAAACCTAGGCCCATGGTTATACACATTAATCCCCATTCTTGCAACACATGTACACGCAATGACAGCTTTATAAATTCAACATCTATTTGTATTATGCTAAGTCGCCCCCTCTCTGCGTCCCAAAATGTTTCAAATGCTGCGCTACAAAGGTATACATATGTGTCCTAATGTGTATTTGTTGCAGAATGTGTATGAAGACCTATGCTACAAGTCCGATGGATCATTTTTGCAACACATACCAGATGCCTGTAGCTGCATGTAATGTAGTGTTGCATTTGTGTCAGAAAAGCAACACGTGAACGGCTCTATTTGTACTCCACTGGTCATAATGGCCAGTGAGTACGTCATGTAGAAACAACATACCCACATATGCAGACGCCATAGCTAGACAGAAAATTGGAAACACATGATGATGCTATACATGTGTGTTGCCGTCACATCACATGAAGTTAGTCATGTTGTTCACACATATGTCACATGTGTGTCTGTTTGCTGTCTGTTGACCCTGTCCAAATAGCCTGTTTAATTGTGAGTGGTCATGCAGTCCTCATGGAACCAGTTTTGGAATGTCTCACATGCTGAGATGTATGGATAACATTATTGTTGGGGCATACTAATGGAGGATTAACTTGGACGACACATGACTGTCCTGACCACTGCATCATCCAATGTTAATGTTGAATACAAAGTGATCCATGCAGGATGAGCATGTGTGAAAGTCTATCATTACCATGTCATTTTCACACAGTGTCATTGTAACAGAAATCTTTTGTCCGTTCACCCAGTCTGAGTATAATCTTTGTTTCATGCTTTACAGGTGGACCAGCCCCGTACACCGTGGGACAGGTGGCCCATTTTGACGACCCCGATACCTACAGTGAGTGTCGCCTGAGTGCTATTTACATTGTTTGGTAATGACGCATGATGGATTACTGTGTGTTCAAGAGAATTCATGATTTGATGTGCTGGCCGTTCATTGGCTTTGTTCTTTTAGTTTGATATCAAATTTGAATAATGTTTCTGCAAAGCAATACGTAGTCATCTCTCAGATTGAGGGGCTGTAGCCCATTCAATTATGGCGGCAATTGGGGATGGTATGACTCATTTGGAATAGACTGGTCAATGTTAGACTTGGTCAGGGACTTGCCATGAACTGAGTCTGCATATCAGACTGACAGTCTCCCAGATAGCTTAGGCACATGGCATTGATGACAAGTGCTTCTTCCTAGTTGAGGATGGACTGTGTACACTGTAGGTTGGATCTTCCGTGGGCATGTACTTCCACAAGGTGAACTCGAAGTGTGTGTGACTTGAGTGCAATGCCCTAGGTGTTCAGTTGAATCATGTGAATGGGTGTACTACCTCCCCTGTGTGTGTTGTTAAACATGCCTCACTAATAGTATGTTATGTTGGGCTAAGTCATAACATTTTGACATGTGTGGACCTGGGATGTGACAAGGTTGGGCTGACTACAACGTGTTGCTAGCCCTTCATAGGTGTTGTGTGTGAAGGCACATAATTGTTGAACTTTCTGTACACTCCTGGGTGTGCATTGAACATGGGATTGTTGGTTGTTCTTCCCACACCACCCACAAAGACTGGGATGTTACTGTGAAACAGGGTACCTAGGACTGTAGCAACCAGTATGTTACACGTACTTAACACCTTTTGTGACTTGAGTTAGTACCTTGGGCCAGAGTGAGAAAAATGTCTACACGTTGCAAATGGCATAAATATATGTGTGGGATTTGCAAACGTCTGTTTCCTAATCCAAAATGTATTTGGTGGTCATGTACATATGAGTAAAATGCTTTTCAAAGTTGATATAATGAAGGGTTTTACCAGACCTACTTGCAAATCACAGTGGTAGGCAATCCCATTTGCAACCGAGTACGTGGTTGCAAAGTGAGTAGCTGTTATCATCCACTTGAAGTGGATGGTAACCACCTTGCTGACTGGAAGGGGTCCTCATTGTAAAGCTTCAGCCTTTGTGAGTGGACTAAAAAAATCCTGCGCAAAAAAGCCAGTGGTCTAAGGGACCAATAATTACCGTGAAAATTTCCAAGTACAATTGTTGTGATTTAAAAATAATTGCAGCTCATTTTTCTTTCCGGTAAACGGCCTACACTTGGGGAGAAATAACTTGCTTAATTTAAAAACAGTCACGTCTATGGAGTTCTGCTGGTCCCAGCAGGCCACCATCCCCGTGAGTGCCCATGTTGCTAAGGTGGGGCAACTTGGAACCCACATCATTGATGTTCATGAGGTGGGTTATAGGGACCCCATAGCGACTCGCAGACGGTGTCAGAGACACCGTTTTGCTTTGCAATTTGCTAGTTGATTTTCCTAAATTCCTACATCTGACACCTAGTGTGGACACATGATTCTGGGCCAGGGGTTCAATCTTAGCACACAACTAATTAAAAATGCTATTGAGTGAGGAGTGTGAGTGTAATCACATAGAATGACATATGTACTGAAGTCAGTATGCGGAAGAGCTGGTGCCATAATGTCAAATGCCTTAGGTATGATTTGGATGAGTAGTTTAGGGTGATGTCATCCATCATGTAGAGACATGGATATGCTAGGTGTGATATGACCTTAGGGATGCATGATTCACATGTACTTCCTCTGAGCATTTCCGTGAACTATGTTGTAACAATTGCTGCATACAATATATTTCTAGTAATGGACAAATGAGCCATTGTGGGATTCAACCCACTGTAAATTCAATGCTCAATATTTCCCTTTTCTCTTCACAGCTGCAAACCTGAGTGCCGCAGAGCGCAACCATTTTGAGCGCAGGTCAATGAGGTACAGGCACATCCTGCAGGTGCAGTGTGTGTATCGGAGGATGGCCCGCTGATACAATTCCGATCGGGCCTCCGGGGCGTGGTATGCCACACCACAGGCTCCACCAACAGTGCCACCTACAACCACCAGGTCTGCCCAAGGGGACCCAGCGACGGACCAGCCATCTTCCTCAAGACCTGGACCCAGCCGTGTGTTGGGAGCAGGGCTGTCCCGTGGCCACTCCACTCCAGCGACAACCTCCACCTCCACCTGCACGCAGACCAGCAGTGACCCTCCAATTGACCCTGCAGCCTTCCAGGCATTGTCTAGGAAACTGGACAGGTTAATTCGAAAGGTGGACAACCTGACGGAGGACATGGCGGAGGTTAAAAAGAAGGTGCGCTCCATCCGGCGCACACTTCGGAGGGCAAATCTTTAGTTATTTTGCCCTCCTGAACTTTTACCCCTCCCCTCTCCCCTCTTTCCTCTCTTCATACTGTTAGTTGGGTTTGGGGGGTTAGTTATAGGATAAGTATAGGTAATTAGCTTAGTTAGTGTTAGGTAAGAGGGTGGGGGGTCCTTATACTTTCTATCTAATATTTTTGTGTGGGTGGGTGGGGGTCAATGTTGGGATTCCTGTTTAATAAAAAAATAAAAAATAAAAATACAAAAAAATATATGTTTGTTTAGGATAGTATAGTATGTGTGTAGGTTAGTAAGTGTTGTCCTGCATGTGTCTTGTCTCTTAATGGTGGGTGGGGGGTTGATGTTTAGATCGTTTCGTTACATGTGTAGAGTAAGTTTAGCTTAGGTTAGTTAGGGACAGTTGTGGGTTAGTAGTAGTCAGGTTAGATTAGTGTAGGTTTACCTTTCCCTTAGTTGCCTCTTTTATTACTACTTTTAAATAAAAAAATTGTTAACCCTTTACCTGATGCGTTAGGTGCTACCTTTTCATGGCCTTGACATCAGTGTAGCAGAAATGTTAAGTATGACATTTGTGTTCCATGCTCCCTATCCCCAGGCTTATGAGGTTTAACATGCCAGCTACCCGTGTGCTAACTTGGTAAGTATCCACCATGTTGGAGAGCCACCATTGGTAGTGTGCATTGATCATCAAGGTTTGGGGTTGGTATGTATCCTACTTCACAAAGAGTGCTTCCAGACTTGTTATTGTAGGTAAATAGATAGGTCGGACAGCATTGTGAAGTTCAGGGAGAGCTTTATAGATGATGATTTGTTCACACTCTTGTCTTGTTGCTATCATTGCTAACCTACATCATGTGTGTACTGATTCAGCATGACTTTCCTTCATGGAAGTATACGCCGTAAGGGTGATTGATGCAGTGTAATTTGTTTATCATTCCTTTCATTCTACAGCATAATTTCAAATTTTAGTATTGCATGGTGCCTACATTTCTCAGCCACCATTAGTTGTGTAGAATAGCTATAGATGGTGCATCATTCTGTCCAACACAGCATGATTGTGTGTGCTTAGTCCCTTCATCAGTTATTTTCCTCAGTATAGTAAAGCTATGATGCAATCCTGGCCACTGAACAGATGATTCAGTATTCATGAAATCAGGACAGTAGTATAGAGAATCGACATGGTTTCCACACAGCCACTTTGGAGTTATCTACTGCACAGTTGAATTTTGAAATGACACAGAGACACAATAGGTGTGCAAGTGATATTTATTTATAAGTGGTGTTGTGCAAAATGTCCATTCACCATGTTTGCTGACTCCTTTCTGGTGCATTATTACATGGTGATCCTACAGAAGGGGTGTGGATGATGCTCCTGACATGCTGGGGTGATGTCACAGACAGTGCAGAGGAACATGAAATGCCAAATGGTAGGAGAGAAACATTCACTGGCAAGGTGGACAAGTCAGACAGTGGATTGCCGAACAGTCATTGAGGTTAGTTGTAGTGAGACTGGCATGTGTCAAAACGTAGGACCTTGGTCAGAGTAGGGCATGGTGCAGGGACTAGGGCTTCCGGATACTCTTGCGTGTGAATGTTATCTGTTTCATGTCTTCTTCTTCTGATGTGTGTGTTGCCTGGTGTGTCCTTGTTGTTGTTGGTTGTGAAGGGGCAACACACACCTCAGTGTTAGATGACATGGAGGCAGACATCCCGGGGGCTGATCCCTGTTGAGTAAGGAAGGGCAGTACTGCAGCAAGGAGGGCCTGCTGGTTTTTCAGAATGGCAGCCACATCCCGATGGTAGGCAGCCAGGTCGGCCCTGAGGGGTTCTATGTTGCATTCGTGCACACGTTGAGTGGCTTGCAGTTTGAGTTGTTGTGTCAACTGGATGACAGCTGTGTCAATTTCCTTCAGTGTTTTTGAAATGTCCTCCAAGAGAAAATTTCTGGCTTGCATTGCAGCTGCCTGATCAGCAGTTGACAACATGCACGAACGCACCCCCTCAAGGCTGGCTGCCATAATTTGCATCCCCACCTGCACCTCCTTGGCCAGCTCCCGCTGGACCCCAACGACAGTTCTTTCGAAGCTGGTGCCAGTGTCGTCAGAGTCCTCAGCTGTGTTGGAGCTGGCAGGTCTTACAATTGGGGTGGAGGGTGGTTCTACTGTGGTGGCTGCTTCTTCTGTGCTCCTCCTTGTGACTGAAGGTGGGGTTTGGAGGCTTTCAAGGACCATGTCAATGGTCTCTTGTGGGAGGTTGATGGTCTCGTCATCCATGTCATCAGGGAACTCATGGACAGGCAGATCAGCAGGAGATCCGTGTTCCTCTGCAATGAAACAGGGTACAATTAGTGTGTCTGTGTTGTGACAAATTTGCAGTAAGATACAAGCCTTTGGATGCCTTAACATTGTACTCTGTGTTTGTCTAGGTATCTGCTGTCCGTCATAGGGCATTGTTGTAGGCCTATGGCCCACCTGTGTGTCACATGTTTGATATGGATCTTTCAGACATGTCTGCCAGGTCGCCTCTAGGTGTTGCTTTGTAATTATTTAGGAATAGGCGTTTTTTTCTCCTACTCCTCACTCGGTGTTTAACTATTGTTATGGAGGGACATTTTGTAGGGTGGGCTCTCATTATCCAACATGTGATTCTTGGCTTTCTAGGCAGCAGGATAGCTAATGGTGTGGAGGACTAAGTTTGACCCACTTGTAAATAACTCTGTCACCCAGATATTCAATTTAGCTAAGACTAACTAGCAGTGCCTCTGGTCTCCCACATCAAAGGAATGTTTAGACATCCGAGCGCATGACATCTTTGGAACTTCTCAGGGAAGTGGTGGTCACTCAGGTCCTACACATTTCTATCTTTTCCGGTATGTTCCCATACACAAATGACAAAGACAGTATTAGTTTGATATGAAGTTTCATTGTACAACTGACTTGTAGGAATTTAGGTGTGAGCCCCAATTACACAAACAATACACACTGTTAGAATTGAAATAGTCCGCAGGAGAGTAATACATTAGTACACAGCTTTCATGGTGCCTAACTGTTTCTACTCTCCCCCTGCATGTTCTAAGTACAGTATAGCACAGCTTGTTAAGTTTGGAGGTTGCCTGTCAGAATCACAGGGGAGACATCATCCCTCATATCAGAGGAATGGGCTAGGATCTGGTTGTGCATCAGCAGCAAGGCAGGCAGCATCTAGTTGTTAGTTTCTGTTTGGAAACTCCCCCATGCGTGTCTTGGGACAAGGGAGTGAATGTAAAAGACATATGTCATGGTGATGACAAAGTTTCCCAACGCAGGAATGCCAAACCTTGACCCCTACCACATCTATCAGCAACGTACCAGACGGTATCCTTGACTGGGGCACAGAGTGAATATGTTCTGGCAAACTCCAGTGCAGAAGTAGGCAAAACAGTGTGATTTGACTAATTGACAACACCTTAGGACTGACTATTTGCTACATTAACTGATAGGAAGGGCAATGAGAATCATTTAGTGCAAATTGCTCTGAGGCACTTAGATGTGAGCAAATGAGTATAAGTACATTCAGGGTAAGATGCACAAAGGCCTCCAGCCTGAGGCTAATGCGCAAAGTATACGTTTCACTTGCCACACTACACTTTGACTGACTGTGGGTGTTGTGACTGCCCTGCCAGCACACTTGCCTCTCAGGCCCTGCCCCATACACTTTTTATTCACATTGCATGATCTGTACATGTAACGTGGCATTACCTATGCATGTCAATGTTAGGATGTGGTATGGATGTAAACATTCTTGATGTTTTGAGATGATGTTGGGTGATGTGTTTTGAATTGGATTGGCCTGTTTATCGTATGAAGGTCCTATTTGTTTGTCCGACTTTGCAGGTGTGTTTCAGTGACCAGTTGCCTGTGTCCCCTCCTCAATGTTGTTGTCTGAGCAGTATGACATTAGTGATGTAGCCTTGTTAGCCAGGCACGTGAGGGACCCTGACGTATGCAGCATGTGTGTATCGTTAGTGCTGTGTGGCTCCTATTGCTGTTTACTTAGGCTTATGTATGTGTCAGTTATGGACATTCGGCATTTGAGTGTACTGGTACCTTTGTCTTATTTCTAGGAGTAATTGCAGATGTCACCCTCACCCCCTAATTTAGGTATGTATGTTCCAGGGTGGGGTTTCTGCCATTTGGTACTATAGCTGCACAGAGATGAGAGGTGTTATTGTCAACTGTGTTTGCAGTTAAGTTACAGTTGTTGTATTTGCTACTGCATTACAGATAGGGACCTAGTTGATGTAGAATAGATTTTGCAATACAAGTGCCTGGATGTGGATTTTAGGTAGTGTCCTTCCCACCTGTCACTGCTTTCCCTTGGCTCTCTTGTTGTAATTACAGGATGTCCCCGTGGGACTGTTGTTGTTGCTGTATTTTGTCGTGCCCCAGCTTCGGTCAGTACTGGGCATGCCCTCCTGCCGTGCCCCTTTCCCCATGCCACTTCATATATGTGCTGACTTACATGCATTGTGTAGTAGGTATCCCCCCCCTGCTTACAGTCCCCATTATTGTATCATGATTCCCCATGCGACTTACCCTGCATGTGCGTAGTGTCGTGGTAGTCTGCGCTGTCCAGTCCTTGAATCCCTGTGACGATCTCCTCCGGGATGACGGCTGCGACCATCTCCTCCATGTGGTCCAGGGCCTCCTGTTGTGCTGGACTCCCCCCTCCAGTCTGCATTGCTGTCTTCCTGTTCCTGGCCATTTTCTCTTTGGTCCTACGTTTGCAGTCATGCCAGCGTTTCTTACACTCGGTGACTGTCCGGCGTTCTTCAGCCACACTGTTAATCTTGTCCACAATTTGTTTCCAGATGGCCTCTCTCCTACTGAGTGGCAATTTGGAGGTGATGAAAAGTTGGTGCTGGTGTTCCGTCACCTCTTTCACCAGGATTTCCTGCTCCTCTGCACTGAAGCGACACTTTCTTTTTTTTTTTTAAATGTCCTGGTTCCTGTATGCTTCCTCCTGGCTGGTTCCTGGTCTGCTCTCATCCTCCTGGGGTCTGTTGGGGCATCTAGGATCCATTTTGGGTCTCCTCTCATGAAAGGGCAGTTTTGGCGCAAAAATGTGACGCAATTGCGTGAAAAAAAACGGCGATTTCACGATTGCGCTGTCGTAAATCGACCCACAGTGATGTGCGTCGCATTTACGTTGGTTTCCTTTACGACAGACCGACGCTGTCTGCGTCACGAAATAATGACTCCCACCTGTTGGTTGCGCCGCCGTACGTCAAAGTCTAAATTTGACGCCCGCATGGCGCATCCAAATGGCGTTAGACCGCGCACATTTTTTTGACGCAAAATTGCGTTAGCGCAATTTCGCGTCAAAAAGTATAAATATGGCCCCCTGTGCCTCTGTAGTTGGGCCAACACACTTTGGATGCTCCTATTCCTCAGGACAAAGGCAGCATGCCCGACCCAGGATACTTAGCAGTGTCGTGGCAGATGTACTGGTCCCCAAAGCACACCATCTGTACATTCATAGAGTGGAAACTCTTCTGATTCCTGAACACCTGTTTATTCTGGCAGAGGGGGGGGGGGGGCAAATGCAATATGTGTACCTTAAATCACCCCAATTATGTTGGGGATATGTCCCATTGCATGGAACTCCGCCTTCACTGTGGCCCAATCTTCAACCTGGGGGAAAACAATGTAGCTGCACATGTGTTTAATCAGGGCAGACGATACTCTTGTCAGCACTATTGAGCACATTAGCTGTGACATTCCTGCTGCCAAGCTCACTGCCACTTTGAAAGAACCAGTTGCCAGGAAATGGAGAACTGATAGCACTCGCACAAGAGGGGGATCCCAATGGGGTGACGGATACCAGATATCAGGTCAGCCTCCAATTGGGCACCCAGCACTGTGATCGTGGCCCTGTCCAGTCTAGAGGTGAGGATAATGTGCCTGTCCTCCTGTGTTGCCATGTCCACCAGGGGTCTGTACACGGGGGCATGTCTCCATCTCCCATTCAGCCGCAGAGGTAGCAATCTAAGGGACAAAAGAGTGAGGAGCCGGTCACAAACTGAACAATTGCGCTAAAACAGAACTTTGCATCCTGTAAACTTCTAATGTGTCATTGTGATTTCTCCAGTATGTCCTAATATCTCTTGTGATGCAGCATTATTCCAGGGCCTGCCCCCCACCCGAAATGACATCCGCCTGTCCTGTTTGGAGGGACAGGTGGAAGTGAGGTAATTCCGCTGACGTTATGCGCCGTTGCAGGAGGCGGTGGGGAACCACCGTGCAGCTCCTCATTGGTTACGATTGGGCCCTATGGGGTACAGTGGCCAATGGTGATCTATGCCGGTGGTGACAGTATGCACCACCACGGACGTGACCACCATTTTCTATCTCATTCCTCACTTGCTACCTGACCTTACATACGGGAGGACCTATACGACATGTGATGCTGTGACCTGTGTCTGGAACCTACCATGGCCTGTGTGACCAGGGAAAGGGCCCCAGCCTTCACTTTGGAGGAGTTGAAGAGACTGGTGGATGGGGTCCTACCCCAGTACGGACTGCTGTATGGGCCTCCGGACCAACAGGTGAGTACACTGTGTGCACGGTGCAAGTAGCATGAATGCATGGAGTTGTGTGTGTAAGGGTGGTAGGTGGATGTCCTCTGGGTGGCGTACAGGTTGTGTGCTGGGCCATGTCTGTGTAAATGGTAATGGAAATGAGTATGGTCGGCCATATGTTTCACAGGCAGGACTGTTTGTCTAAATTTATTTTTGTGTGTGTATTGCCCCTGCAATTCAGCGCCCATCAAAAGAAGGGTATATGATGTGCCATTGCCAAGGAGGTGTGGACCCTGTAGTTCTATAGCAGGCGGAGGACCCACTGCAGAAACAGTGGAAGGACCTGAGACGCTGGGCACAGAAGATGGCGGAGGCCCAGCTAGGGATGGCCTCCCAATGAGGAAGGGGTGCACGTCAAACTCTGACCCACCTGATGGCCCGCATACTGGCGGTGGCCTATCCGGAGCTGGATGGGCACTTAAAGGCATCACAGCAGCCACAAGGGTGTGAGAACAGTCCCTTTCATTACAACTTCCGCATGGTAGGGTGGTATCCGGGTGGGGGTTGTGTGTCAGTGGATGTCCCTAGGCCAGGCCTGATATTGCAGCATAGGTCCCCTGGTGGCTAGGGTTCAGAAGAGAAAATCTTGCAACCTAGATCGTAGGCATCCATTACTGGTCAGGGCTGCATGGTCACAGGTGTGCTGCATTTGGCAGTGTGTGCCCCTCCCCATGCCTTGGCTGCTAACTATTTCTCTGGTAGTGCAATGACATATTGCATAGGGATGTTCCCTGTGTGTGAGGGTGCTCTGTACGCCAACAGTGGTGGTTACTCAATGTATCCTTTGTCTCTTTCCCCCCATTTTGTTTTGTCATCCTGTCCTTATGTGCATTAGCATCAGCTGGCGGAGGAGCAGAGGCACCAACGATGGAGGGAGCTGCATCCCACAGGACCCAGGAGGCAGAGTCCACCGACGGTGAGGGCACCAGTGGGACGGAGGGTGAGGGGAGCACCACGGCAGAGACTGGAGGGTACAGTTCAGACACAGATATATCCTCCGATGGAAGCTCCCTGGTAGTGGCTGACACTTCTGTGACCACCCCAGGTATGGTATAGGTACAGCTGCCACCCCCGTACCAGGACCGCCCTCTCAGCAGCCCCTCATTGAGTTGCCCGCTCACCCAGGAGGGTGGGTATCTCTTTCGCCCCAGGCACCTCAGGCCCTGCTGACTTGAGTGAGGAGGTTATTGGCCTCCTGAGAGCCATCTCTGTAGGGCAGTCAACCATTGTGAATGCCATCCAGGGGCTGGCAGCCCAGATGCAACAATCTAATGCAT
Organism: Pleurodeles waltl; assembly: GCF_031143425.1. NCBI lineage: Eukaryota > Metazoa > Chordata > Amphibia > Caudata > Salamandridae > Pleurodeles > Pleurodeles waltl. The sequence continues at coordinate 355,678,996 of NC_090438.1, forward strand.
TCCTAGAGGGCATTCACACTGGCTTGGCAGCCCAACAGATATTGATTTAGGCTCTGGCTTCCTCTCTGGTGGCAGTCATTGTCCCTGTTCCTACCGTCCCCCCTCCAACTTCCACTGCCCAGTCCCATTCCCCTCAACCCCAACCCATCCCAAGCACACAGTCAGGTGAGCATGCACACAAGACAACACCCAAGAGTGTCACAGGCAAACACAAGCACCACACTTCATCCCACAGGCACTCACACAAACACCATCCAGTTGCAGACACAACAACATCCACTATTTCCACTGTCTCCAACTCCTCCTCCTCCACCTCCCACTCATTTCTGTCCATACTCACTCCTGCATGCCCTACATCATCATCCACTACCAGCATCATCACCACACAAAGCAGAACACACACCTCACTAGCAGACACCTTCACAACAGGCATGCACACGTACCGTGTCCTCTCCCACTGTGTCTGTTCCCCCTAAGTACACAAACGCAGACACTCAGACACCCAACAGCCTTCCACCTCACAACAGCACACAGCCCATGCACCTGCACCCAAATCCGGCAGACAAACACCTCCAACAACCACTACCTCATCCTCCACTCCCATTCCTTCTCCCTCTTGCCACCTAATGTCCCTAAAAACTGTTCTATCCACCATTGACCTCTTCCCTGCCCCTTTTCCCCATCCTGCACGTATGGCTAGGGTAGGAAGAACTCAGCCAAACGCGTCAGCCACACAGTCCAGGGAGCTAGATGTCACTATACACACTCGTGGTGGAAAGGGATTCAGGCCACATGTCCTGAAGGGGAAGAGGCCTGCCCCAGCAGGCAAGAAGGGAAAGGAGCCTGCCCCAACAGGCAGGAAGACTAAGGAGCCTGCCCCAGCAGACAAGAAGGGAAAGGAGCCTACCCCAACAGGCAGCAAAGACCAAGGAGCCTGCCTCAGCAGGCAAGAAGGGAAAGGAGCCTGCCCCAGCAGGCAGCAAGACCAAGGGGCTTGGGCTTGGAACTGTGATGGAGCTCCCACCACCAACTATGGTTGTGCAGCCGTCCGAGGTTGCATGGGATGGGCAGGAGCCTCCCTCCACCAGCAGCACCACCACCGTGCAGCCATCCGAGGTAGCAGGGGATGGGCAGGATCCTCCTACCACCTGCCGCATGACCACAGTGCAGCCGTCAGAGGTTGCAGGGGATGGGCAGGAGCCTCCCCTCCAGCAGCACCACCACTGTGCAGACATCCGAGGTTGCAGGTGATGGGCAGGAGCCTCCCCCCACCAGCAGCACCACCAATGTGCAGCCATCACCACCGGCGGACGGTATGTAATCCAGCCTCCATGGGCTGCTGTGCGTCCTGCCCACTCCAGAACCAGTGGGTATGACACCCACCTGTGAGAATGTGGCCCATCACTCCCCAGGATCAAGCACAGGGCAGGTTATCCCCTCCAGAACCAGTGGGTATGACACCCACCTGTGGGACTGTAGCCCATTACTCCCAGGATCAAGCACAGGGCACGTTGCCCCGTCCAGAACCAGTGGGTATGACACCCACATGCCCATGACTCCCCAGGATCAAGCACAGGGCAGGTTTCCCCCTCCAGATCCAGTGGGTATGACACCCACCTGTGAGACTGTGGCCCATCACTCCCCAGGATTAAGCACAGGGCAGGTTACCCCCTCCAGAACCAGTAGGTAAGACATCCACATGCCCATCACTCGCCAGGATCAAGCACAGGGCAGGTTGCCCCCTCCAGAACCAGTGGGTATGACACCCACCTGTAAGACAGGTCCATCACTCACCAGGATCAGGCACAGGGCATGTTGCCCCCTCCAGAACCAGTGGGTAAGACACCCACATGCCCATCATTCCCCAGGATGAAGCACAGGGCAGGTTGCCCTCTCCAGAACCAGTGGGTATGACACCCACCTGAGAGTCTGTAGCCCATCACTCCTCAGGATCAAGAACACGCCACGTTGCCCCCTCCAGAACCAGTGGGTAAGACACCCACATGCCCATCACTCCCCAGGATCAAGCACAGGGCAGATTGCCCCCTCCAGAACCAGTGGGTAAGACACCCACCTGTGAGACTGCGGCCCATCACTCCTCAGGATCAATCACAGGGCAGGTTGCCCCCTCCAGAACGAGTGGGTAAGACACCCACCTGTGAGACTGTGGCCCATCACTTCCCAGGATCAAAAACATGGCAGGTTACCCCTCCAGAACCAGTGGGTATGACACTCACCTGTGAGACTATGGCCCATCACTTCCCAGGATCAAGCACAGGGCACGTTGCCCCCTTCAGAACCAGTGGGTAAGACACCCACATGCCCATCACTCCCCTGGATCAAGCACAGGGAAGATTGCCCCTTTAAATGTAGTAGTGTTCTAGGAGCTTAGGCTGATAGAGGTAGCTATAGCAGAGCAGCTTAGGCTGAACTTGGAGACATGCAAAGCTCATGCAATACCACTTATAGAATGCAGACACAAGTAAAGACAATACTTAGGGGGTCATTCTGACCCTGGCGGTCGGTGATAAAGCGGCGGCCAACCCGCCAACAGGCTGGCGGTTCCAAAAATGGAATTGTGACCCTGGCGGGAACCGCCAACACAACCCGCCACATTACCACTCCGACCGCCACGGCGGGACAGACAAACAGCGCGGCGGTCACCGCCAACAGGCAGGCGGCAGACAAAGTACCGCCCACCCTATCACAACTCACCAATCCGCCACCTCATCCGGGGCGGGAGCCCCGCCGATAAAAACACGGCGGAAACAGACTACGAACGGGAAAACGCTCACCTCTATACACTCCACGAGGACGGAGGACAGCATGGAGCCCGAATTACACATCCTACCCGCTCTCGTCTACCTGCTCATCTACCACGAGTACGAACTCCGGCGCAGACGACAACGGTGAGTACCGCACCTACGACACAGGGAAGGGGGGGGGAGGAAGGGTTACGGGCACACACATACGCATCACACCCACCCCCCAACTATCTACACACCAATGCAGAGCACCAAGTCAAAGTGACACCACCCAAACCCCCCGGAATAACGAAAAGATTTGATTCAAGTGAGAAACAACATTTATGTACAAAATAGGTTCAATGAAGACATGGCAAAATAGGAAAATGATGGAAAAATTATCTAATGTAAACATTGCGTGACCGAGAAATAGAGGCAGAAAGTCCCGCACAGTCACAGAAATTGCAAATGTCCGTGGGCCGAAGTGTATCAACACATGGGCAAAGGAGACCTGAGTCCGTTGGAGAGAACACTGCAGGGGCATCACATGACAAAACTACAGGCACCTCAGGGGGAAGGGAAGGGGGGGCACCACAGCCACATGAGTCCACGACGCCAAATCCAAGAAGGGGCCACCATGCCCACCGTCCAATCCTGGGTAGTGCAAAGCCACAGTCTCTCAAGTCTCTACAGTGGGTGGGTTGCCCACTGTTCCATCCTGGGGAGTGCAAAGCCACAGTCTCTCAAGTCTCTACAGTGGGTGGCTTGCCCACTGTTCCATCCTGGGGAGTGCAAAGCCACAGTCTCTCAAGTCTCTACAGTGGGTGGCTTGCCCACTGTTCCATCCTGGGGAGTGCAAAGCCACAGTCTCTCAAGTCTCTACAGTGGGTGGCTTGCCCACTGTCATATCCTGGGGAGTGCAAAGTCACAGTCCATCAAGTGGATAACAGTCTCCACAGGCAATGGAGGAGGCAGGGTGGGCCGAGTGCAGCGTGAACATTAGCACGACACAGAACCGGCACAGTCATTGGCCCAGCGGTGCATGAGACGGCGGGGCCCAGCGGAGCGGTGCTCGACAGGAAGGGCCCAGCGGAGCGGTGCTTGACAGGAAGGGCCCAGCGGAGCGGTGCTTGACAGGAAGGGCCCAGCGGAGCGGTGCCTGAGATGAAGGGCCCAGCGGAGCGGTGCTTTAGACGGCGGGGCCCAGCGGAGCTGTGCTTGAGACGGCGGGGTCCAGCGGAGCGGTGCTTGAGATGGCGGGGCCCAGCGGAGCGGTGCCTGAGATGAAGGGCCCAGCGGAGCGGTGCTTGAGACGGCGGGGCCCAGCGGAGCGGTGCTTGAGACGGCGGGGCCCAGCGGAGCGGTGCTTGAGACGGCGGGGCCCAGCGGAGTGGTGCCTGAGATGAAGGGCCCAGCGGAGCGGTGCTTGAAAGGAAGGGCCCAGCGGAGCAGTGCTTGAGACGGCGGGGCCCAGCGGAGCGGTGCTTGACAGGAAGGGCCCAGCGGAGCGGTGCTTGAGACGGCGGGGCCCAGCGGAGCGGTGCTTGACAGGAAGGGCCCAGCGGAGCGGTGCTTGAGATGAAGGGCCCAGCGGAGCGGTGCTTGAGACGGCGGGGCCCAGCGGAGCGGTGCTTGACAGGAAGGGCCCAGCGGAGCGGTGCTTGAGACGGCGGGGCCCAGCGGAGCGGTGCTTGACAGGAAGGGCCCAGCGGAGCGGTGCTTGACAGGAAGGGCCCAGCGGAGCGGTGCTTGAGACGGCGGGGCCCAGCGGAGCGGTGCCTGAGATGAAGGGCCCAGCGGAGCGGTACTTGACAGGAAGGGCCCAGCGGAGCGGTGCTTGAGATGAAGGGCCCAGCAGAGCGGTGCTTGAGACGGCGGGGCCCAGCGGAGCGGTGCCTGAGATGAAGGGCCCAGCGGAGCGGTGCTTGACAGGAAGGGCCCAGCGGAGCGGTGCTTGAGACGGCGGGGCCCAGCGAAGCGGTGCTTGAGATGGCGGGGCCCAGCGGAGCGGTGCTTTAGACGGCGGGGCCCAGCGGAGCGGTGCCTGAGATGAAGGGCCCAGCGGAGCAGTGCTTGAGACGGCGGGGCCCAGCGGAGCGGTGCTTGACAGGAAGGGCCCAGCGGAGCGGTGCTTGAGACGGCGGGGCCCAGCGGAGCGGTGCTTGACAGGAAGGGCCCAGCGGAGCGGTGCTTGACAGGAAGGGCCCAGCGGAGCGGTGCTTGAGACGGCGGGGCCCAGCGGAGCGGTGCCTGAGATGAAGGGCCCAGCGGAGCGGTGCTTGACAGGAAGGGCCCAGCGGAGCGGTGCTTGAGACAGTGGGGCCCAGCGGAGCGGTGCTTGACAGGAAGGGCCCAGCAGAGCGGTGCTTGACAGGAAGGGCCCAGCGGAGCGGTGCTTGAGATGAAGGGCCCAGCGGAGCGGTGCTTGAGACGGCGGGGCCCAGCGGAGCGGTGCTTGACAGGAAGGGCCCAGCGGAGCGGTGCTTGAGACGGCAGGGCCCAGCGGAGCGGTGCTTGACAGGAAGGGCCCAGCGGAGCGGTGCTTGACAGGAAGGGCCCAGCGGAGCGGTGCTTGAGACGGCGGGGCCCAGCGGAGCGGTGCCTGAGATGAAGGGCCCAGCAGAGCGGTGCTTGACAGGAAGGGCCCAGCGGAGCGGTGCTTGAGATGAAGGGCCCAGCGGAGCGGTGCTTGAGACGGCGGGGCCCAGCGGAGCGGTGCTTGAGACGGCGGGGCCCAGCGGAGCGGTGCTTGACAGGAAGGGCCCAGCGGAGCGGTGCTTGACAGGAAGGGCCCAGCGGAGCGGTGCTTGAGACGGCGGGGCCCAGCGGAGCGGTGCCTGAGATGAAGGGCCCAGCGGAGCGGTGCTTGACAGGAAGGGCCCAGCGGAGCGGTGCTTGAGATGAAGGGCCCAGCGGAGCGGTGCTTGAGACGGCGGGGCCCAGCGGAGCGGTGCTTGACAGGAAGGGCCCAGCGGAGCGGTGCTTGAGACAGTGGGGCCCAGCGGAGCGGTGCTTGACAGGAAGGGCCCAGCGGAGCGGTGCTTGACAGGAAGGGCCCAGCGGAGCGGTGCTTGAGACGGCGGGGCCCAGCGGAGCGGGGCCTGTCTTGGCGGGGCCCTCTTCAGCGGTGCCTTCCTGCACGGCGGGGCACTCTTCAGCGGTGCCTTTCAGGATGGCGGGGCCCTCTTCAGCGGTGCCTTCCTGCACAGCGGGCCCTCTTCAGCGGTGCCTTTCAGGACGGCGGGGCCCTCTTCAGCGGTGCCTTCCTGCACGGCGGGGCCTTCTTCAGCGGTGCCTTTCAGGACGGCGGGGCCCTCTTCAGCGGTGCCTTTCAGGACGGCGGTGCCCTCTTCAGTGGTGCCTTCCTGCACGGCGGGGCCCTCTTCAGCGGTGCCTTTCAGGACAGCGGGCCCTCTTCAGCGGTGCCTTTCAGGACGGCGGGGCCCTCTTCAGCGGTGCCTTCCTGCACGGCGGGGCCCTCTTCAGCGGTGTTTCTCCTGTAATTCCAGGGAGTCTGACCTGGGCAGGACTCCCTGCTCAGTCGCCCTCCGACCGTGCAGTTGCTGGACCCTTCGGTGACGGTGTCCTGAGCCCTTGGGTGTCCTCCCTCACACCCGGGATGGGGCTTGTGGGGCCCTCCTGGTCCGCGCTCCTGCTGCCTGACTTCTCCGCCCTGCTGCCCTTGCCCTCCTTCGCTGTGGCTCTCTGGGCCTTGCCTCCCCTGGATGTTGTGGCGGGTGAAGTGTCTGAACTTTGGTCCTTGGGGGCAGCCGTGGCACTCCTCCCGCGGCGGCCCCTCACTTTCCGGGTCCTCTTTCCAGGGGGGGGGGCTGGGTGTCCCCTTGCTGCTGACCGATGTCTCACTGCTGGCAAATGGGGGACTCCAAAATCCATGGACTACGCTGACACGTGAACCCGGGCTGGTGGTGGCTGAGGTGCTCTTGGGACTCTTAGCAGATGGAGGGGGTGGGTCAGGTGAGGGAAAGAGGTCAAGATTGGAGAGGTAACACTTTTTAGGACCAAGGTAAAAGGTAGGTGCAGTGGTTATGGGAGTGGAGGAAGAGGAGGTGGTTGTAGGAGAGTCAGGTGTGCTGTCCTTGGGTGAAGGTGCATGGACTGGAGGCTGTCGTGAGGTGGTTGGCTGTTGGGTGGGTGGCTGCCTGCGTTTGCGTGTCTTGGAAGAGGGGGTGACAGACACAGTGGGAGAGGACACAGGGGACATGTAAACGGCAGTGGGGGTGGTGACTGCACGTGTGCGGACTGTACTGGAGGGTGTGCTGGTGATGGGTGTACTGGCTGTTGGTGGTGTGCATGCAGGTGTGAGTGGCGACGTCACAGGGAGGGAGGAGGGAGACGAGGAGGTGGGGGACACAGAGATGGTAGTGGCTGTTGGCATGTCTGCATCTGGGTGTTGCTTGGGTGAATGTTTGTGTGATCTGTGGTGCTTATGTCTGGAAGAGCTGCCCTTGGGTGTTGAGGTGTGTGCAGGCTGGTCTGATGGTGTGGATGGGATAGGCTGAGGAACAGGAGACAGAGACAGGGTGGAGGCAGTTAGAAGAGGGAGGCTGGAAACAGGGATAATGGCTGCCGTCAGTGCTGAGGCCAGAGAATTGAACGATCGTTGATGGGCAGACTGACCCGAATGAATGCCCTCCAGGTATGCATTGCTACGATGCACCTCCCTCTCTACCCCCTGGATGGCATTCAAAAGGGTAGTCTGCCCAACAATGATGGTCCTCAGGAGGTCAATGACCTCCTCACTGAGGGCAGCAGGGGTAACAGTGGCAGGGCCTGAGGTGCCTGGGGCGAAGTAGACGCCCGCCTTCTTGGGCGAGCGGGCACGGAGCGTAGGCTGAGGGGCTGCTGGGAGGGCGGAGCTGGTGCGCTGGGTGGCGGCTGTACCTGTAGAGGCGGGGGGCACGGATGTTGCCACCACCGCTAGGGAGCTCCCTTCCGAGGACGTGTCGGTGTCGCTGGTTTCACCACGGCTCCCCGTTGTGAAGCTCCCCTCGCCCTCCGTATCACTTGTGGCCTTGGTGTCTGTGCCATGGCCCACCGGGGCCTTGTGAGTCGCAGCTCCCTTGTGCTCCGGTGCCAAGTCTCCTCCGCCTGATGATGCTGAAGCACACATGCACAAGAAGATAAAGAAAAAGGGTGGGGGGAGACATAATAAAAGGTTGAGTACATGCATTGTCAACACCGTTGGTGGAGAGGACAGACACAGGAGCCTCATGCGCTAAGCCGCGCAATCGGGGTACACTACTGAGTACTTGTGACTGGGCCAACAGGTCTAGGGATAACAAACGCGCACATGGGTGATGCAGGACCATGGCTAGCTGTACCTGGCACCGTACAGAGGTTGGGGGCGGGGGCACAGGGCCATGCCTAAAGGAGGGGACTACACTACAGAAAGCGCCCTGGCCTAATGTCACCCACAGCCCTCCTCCCCCACCCAGACGCCTCCACTGCGTGTAAAGATAGCTGAATGTGCTGGTACTCACCCCCTTGTGTCTGCTGTGATGTCGTCACGCGCCCATCCAAATCGGGGTAGGCCACCGCCAGGATCCGGGACATCAGGCGGGTCAGGGTACGACTGGCACCCCTCCTAGGTTGGGAGGCCATCCCCAGCAGTGACTCGGCGGTCTTCCTGGTCCCGCGGCGGATGTCCTCCCACCTCTTGCGGCAGTGGGTGCCCCGTCTGTTGTGGACCCCCAGGTTCCGGACTTCCTTGGCGATGGCACGCCAAATGTCGATCTTCTGATGGGCGCTGACCTATTTGACATGGACAGGGTGGAAATTGAAATATCATCAATTTTCCGCATGATAGATGCGATTGGTCCCCCCTCGCCAACCTTGCCATGTGGCACATGCTCTCATCTGTCGTGCCTTGCACTCGTCATTGTCTCCCCACCCCACCATCTTACATCCACCAAACACAACCCAGGCATAGCCCATTCAACGTGCACACTGTGTACTTACCTGTTGGTCTGGAGGACCGTAGAGTCGCGCATACTGGGGCAGGACCCCATCCACAAGTTTCTCCAACTCTTCTGTCGTGAAGGCAGGGGCCCTTTCCCCAGTCGCAGCAGCCATTGTATCTCCCAGACCAAGGTCACAGCAGCACTTGCAGTATAGGTCCTCTCCTGTGGATGATCAGGTCTCGAGTGATTAATCAGATAGAAAATGGCGGTCACGCCCGCGGCGGCGCGTACCGCGCGGTGCGTTCCGCGACCGCCGGCACAGCTAGTCATTGGCCCGTGAAACCCATAGGGTTCGATGTTAACCAATGCGGCTTTGCGCCGCGGTCTTCGACCGCCTACCGCCACGGTGTGTCAAGCCAGCGCATTGACCTCACATCCCATTGTCGCACTTCACAGGTCAGGCAGCCGCCATTTCAAGGGCCCACATGGCTTAATTTCTACTGCGTCACACAGGCCTAGGCCTTGCATTGCCATTAATACAAGCCATTCAATGCATTGAGAATTGTGTACTGTGCAAGCTGTAGTTACGTACCTGTGGGTTGTTTGACTCTGTGCTCCATGTTGTCCTTCCTAGCCACCGTCCGCTGGGACTTGCGAGGAGAAGGATGAATCCTCCTGTGTACCGACCGCTGGTGGACCTGTCGACAATGGAGGAACGTCATATAATACTTCGCTACCGACTTGACCGAGCCACTATACATGAACTGTGTGCCCAGCTGGAGCCAGCACTGATGTCCCCCATCCGCCAACCCACAGGAATTCCCCCTCTGGTGCAGGTTCTGTCAGTCCTCCATTTCTTGGCAAGTGGGTCTTTTCAGACAACAGTGGCCATGTCATCAGGGATGTCTCAGCCTATGTTTTCAAAGGTTTTGTCCAGAGTGTTGTCTGCCCTGACGAAATACATGCGGAGCTACATAATTTTCCCTGAGGAGGGTGATTTGGCCACTGTTAAGGCTGACTTCTATGCCCTTGGACATATCCCCAACATCATTGGTGCCATTGATGGGACCCATGTGGCCTTAGTACCCCCAAAAGACGATGAGCAGGTGTACAGAAACAGGAAAAGTTACCATTCTATGAATGTCCAGGTGGTCTGTTTGGCTGACCAGTACATCTCCCATGTAAATGCCAAGTTCCCTGGGTCAGTGCATGACGCGTATGTTATGCGAAATAGCAGCATCCCCTATGTGATGGAACAGCTACAGAGACACCGTGTGTGGCTAATTGGTGACTCTGGTTACCCCAACCTGCCGTGGCTACTGACCCCAGAGAGGAATCCCCGGACCAGGGCAGAGGAACGGTACAATGAGGCCCATGGGCGATCTAGGAGGATCATAGAAAGGACCTTCGGCCTCCTGAAGGCCAGGTTTAGGTGCCTGCATATGACAGGGGGATCCCTAATGTACTCACCCAAGAAGGTGTGCCAGATCATCGTGGCCTGCTGTATGCTTCACAATCTTGCATTGCGACGCCAGGTGCCTTTTCTGCAGGAGGATGGTCCAGATGGTGGTGTCGTAGCAGCTGTGGAGCCTGTGGAGAGTGAAGAGGAGGAAGACGACGGGGACGACACGGACAACAGGGACACGGTCATACAACAGTATTTTCAGTAGCACCCAGGTAAGAATCCCCCACGTCATTTTACATTTACTTCTGGCCTCCTGCATCTCTACTTTCTGTGTTTCCCCCCAGTTCCTTTCAACTGAATTGTGACTTTCCCTTGGCTTTTCAGAGCTGTATGGCCCACTGCGTGACTTCTGGTTTGTTCGGCAATGGAGTAAAGCAAATTGACATTGGTATGTTGTCATCACAAAGTAACTGCACATTTTTGACCCGTTATGCATAATACATTTGTTAAGAATACAAGCAGACTCCTGAGAGTTTTATGTGCAATAAGTGATTTATTTAAAGTGCTACATATAGGTCCATGATAGTAAAACGGTGATGGGTGGGGGTGGAGTGATGTCCATGGCAGAGTCCAGTTCTCGGTCGCACAGGTGCATTGTCCATATGCCTGTGGAAGGATGGAGCAGTGGCAGTTCAAGGTTGGACAGGGTGACGATGTGGGACAGTGGTATGACATCCGGGGGGATCTTAGGCTGGCGGGGGTCTTGGCATCCTACTCTGTCTTCCTTTGTGATCTCAGGCTCCTCTTGCGGGGTGGTTGATCTTCAGCAGGAGGTGGGGTTCTGGTGTCCCGTCGTTGTGTGGGGGCCTCCTGTCCACTAGCGCCGGCGGAGGTGGTAGGCTGTTCCTGGTCCGGGCTGGTGACAGGGGCCCTTTGGGGTGCCACATGGTCCCGCAATGTGGTGACTATTAGGTTCAGGGCCTGGACGATGTTCCTGAGCTCCTCTCTGTACCCCATGTACCGTTCCTCCTGCTGTGCCTGGATCTCCTGGAACCTGGCCATTACCGTCGCCATCGTCTCCTGGGAGCGGTGGTATGCTCCCATGATGGTGGTGAGGGCCTCTTGGAGAGTCGGTTCCCTGGGCCTGTCCTTCCCCCACTGTCGCACTGCAGCCCTCCCAGTTGCCCTGTTTCCCCGGGCCTCTGTCCCCTGGACGGTGTGCCCGCTACCACTGCCCCCAGGTCCCTGTTGTTGTTGGGGTGTTGGGTCAGCCTGGGTGCCCTGTAGTGGCGTACACACCGCTGAATGACCTGTCCTGGAGACAGAGGCATGGGCCCGCTGGGTGGGAGCGGTGCTGATATTCCCAGAGGGGGTTAGGTCTGCTGTGGCCTGTGTCTGTCTGTGGGGAACCGACTGTCCAGAGGTCCCCGATGGTCCGGGCTGGTCATCAGGTTCCAGTTCGACAGAGCTGCTGTCCTCACTGCGGGCCTGTTCTGGGGGTGGGATGGACATATCTGGACCCTCCTGGCCGGTGTGTTGGCGTTCGGGCCCTGCAGGGGTGAAAGAGTATGGTTATTGCTTCTGTGTGTTCCATGGTGTGCGATTTGTGGGTGCCCTTGTCTCCCAGTGCTGGCATCCCCTTGTGGCAGGAGTTGTGAGGGTGGTTTGTGGGGGGGGATGGGTATGTGCAGTGGTCATGCATAGGTGATGGGTGTCCATGGTTTGTGTTGGCATTCAGGGTTTGGTTTTGGGTTGGGTGGGTTGTGCTGGTGAGACATTGGCAGGGAGGCTGTGTGCTGGGGGGTTGGGGGTGAGGGTGGGGGTGTGGGTTGGCATGCTGGTGGTTGGGGGGGGAGTAGTTGAGACTAGACTTACCAGAGTCCATTCCTCCGCCTACTCCAGCGAGGCCCGCAGGATGCAGGATGTTAAGGACCTCTTGCTCCCATGCTGTGAATTCGGGAGGGGTGGGTGGGGGTCCGCCGCCAGTCCTCTGCACAGCGATGTTGTGTCTGGAGACCATCGACCGTACCTTCCCCCGTGGGTCGTTCCAGCGCTTTCTGATGTCTTCCCGGTTTCTGGGATGCTGTCCCACAGCGTTGACCCTGTCAACAATCCTCTGCCATAGCTCCGCCTTCCTGGCTATGGTGGTGTGTTGCACCTGTGTGCCGAAGAGCTGGGGCTCTACCCTTATGATTTCCTCCACCATGACCCGGAGTTCCTGGTCAGAAAACCTGGGGTGTCTTTGGGGTGCCATGGGGTGGTGTGGATGAGGTGTGGGGTGGTGTTTGTGGTGATGTGAGTGGTGGTGTGTGGTGATGTGTGCGTAGATGTGGTGTGGTTGATGATGTTGGGTTCCTGTGTGTGTTGGGGTTTTCGATTGCTGTTCTCTCTCTCTCTCTCTCTCTCTCTCTCTCTCTCTCTCGCTCTCTCTCGCCTTCTCTCCGATTTCCAACTAGTGGGGGTTTGTGGGTGATGTGGGTGTGTGTTTTATAGTTGCTTGGATGTGTGGGGGTGGTGTTTGTATGTGTATCAGGTGTGTGTATTTCAAATTGTCCAATGTGGCTGGGTTTTGGAGCCTGGGTGTGTATTTTGACCGCGGCGGTGTGTACTGCCAATGGAATACCGCGGCTGAAAGACCGCCGCGTGGATTGGTGGGTCGTAATGGCATGGGCGTGTTTGTGTTGGCGTGGCGGTGGAGGTTTGGTCATCTCCAGTTTATCGCTGCCTGCTGATGAGGCGGCCTTCCGTGGATGTCGGGTTTTTGGCGGCTTGGCAGTTGTTGGTCATAATTACCATGGCGGGTTTCCGCGGCGGTAGAATGGCGGTCTTCTGACCGGCGGTAAGGGCCTTTTACCGCCGAGGTCAGAATGACCCCCTTAGTGTTACCAAAAATAAAGGTAGTTTATTTGGGTGACACAGTACTAAAAATATCTTAGAGGCAATACTCCTTCTGGAGGTAAGTATTATACACAATATATACACTAGACACCAAAATAAGGTAAGTAATTAGACATAGGATAGTGCAAACAATAGGAAATGCTATAGAATGTAAAGGGAGAAAATATGTCTAGTGGCAACACAAACCATATACTAAGAAAGTGGAATGCGAATCACGAATTGCCCCACAAACAAGTGTAGTGTGTGCAGAATCACTTGGAGAGTAAGAATACAGTAAAGGTAAGTAGGTTACCCCACCCCGAGCCCAGAAAGGAGTAAAGTACTACAAGTTTCCTTAAGACACACTACACCTAGTGATTGGGATATTGCAGTAACCAACCAAGTCTGCAAACAACAACTGCTGGATTCCTGGACCTGAGGACCTGCAAAAGAAGGGGACAAAGTCCAGAAGTCAAAAGAACTTCCAGGAAGGGCAGAAGCCCCTGCTAACCCAGAAGAGGGTGCAAAAGAAGAGTCCCCCGTTGGACGAAGACTGCAGGAATGCACCCTAGGAAGATGCCAGTGTGTGACTGCATAATGCAGAAGATGTCCCACGATGTGAACATGGATGCAGGCATGAATTAGTGTTGGAAGTTGCCAACCAGCCTTGGTTACGACAAACATGCATTTTGCATCAAATGGCACTGGCTGGACACAGGAGGGAAGTGCGGGCCTCAACTCTGTGTGAGGAGGAAGTGAGGCTCTCAGCACTTTAGAGAGCCCTCAGGATGCCAGACAGCAGGCATGGGAGTCCCAGGACATGGGGACAAAGTAGGTGCAAAATGCAGTTGGTGCAGCACAACAAAGGAAGGTCCCAAGCCGCCGAAGAACAACTCTGCGAGTTGAGCATTGCAGGATGGAATGCTGGGGACCTGGGCCAGGCTGTGCATGAAGGAATTTTGCAAATAGTGCACAGAGGCTTCAAGAGGTGGAAAAGACGCAGTACACAAGGGTACTGTCGCGCTCAGGGAAGGCAAGGTCTTACCTCCACCAAATTGTGTCAGCAGGTCATCAGGACAGTCTATTTCGAAGAGGTCCACCCTCTGTGTCCTTAGGAACATGCTCGTCACTGTGAGAGGGGTCCAAGGGCACTGGTTGTCATCTCAGAAGGTGCCTGCATCAGCAGGGGAATGACTCTGTCACTCCACAGGAGATTTCTTTGGTCCTTCTGGTGCAGGATGAAGACAGGAAGTCCTCAGAGCATGCACACCATGGAAACTGTTGCAGTTGCTGGCTGGAGCTGAAGTTGCAGAGGAAAAGTATCCTTTGTGGATACTTTGTTGCTGTTACAGCGGTTCCTGGAGCAGACTGCAGTTGATCCGAGGTCAGAGGATGAAGTAGTAGTTGCAGAGGATTCCTGAAGGAAACGTTCAAGCAGAATCTGAAGAGAACCCACAGGAGAGACCCTAAATAGTCCTGAGAGGGGTATTGGCTACCTTATCAGGTAAGGACCTATCAGGAGGGGTCTCTGATGTCACCTGCTGGCACTGGCCACTCAGAGCCCTCCAGAGTGCCCCAACACCTTGCAAAGCAAGATGGCTGAAGTCTGGGACACATTCGAGGAGCTCTGGGCACCACCCCTAGGGTGGTGATGGACAGGGGAGTGGTCACTCCCCTTTGCTTTGTCCAGTTCTATGCCAGAGCAGGGGACAAGGGGTCCCTGAACCGGTGTAGACTGGCTTATGCAAGGAGGGCACCATCTGTGCCCTTCAAAGCATTTCCAGAGGCTGGGGGAGGCTACCCCTCCCCAGCCTGTAACACCTATTTCCAAAGGGAGAGGGTGCAGCACCCTGCTCTAAGCGGAAATGCTTTGTTCTGCCTTCCTGGGACTTAGCTGCTCAGACCCCAGGAGGGCAGAACCCTGTCTGTGAGGTGGCAGCAGCTGTAGCTCCAGTGCAAGCCTCAGAGAGCTGTCTTGGCAGTACTGAGGTCCATAGTGGAGCCCCCAGGATGCATGGAATCGGCTCCCGAATACCAGATTTGGAATGGGGGGACAATTCCATGACCTTAGACATGTTACATGGCCATATTCGGAGTTACCATTGTGAAGCTACATATAAGTATTGACCTGTATGTAGTGCAAACGTGTAATTGTGTCCCCGCACTCACAAAGTCCCGGTAAAGGGCCCTGAAATATGTGGGTGCACCTTTGCTAGTGAAAGGGTGCCCTCACACTTAGTAACTTTGCTCCTAACCTTCAGCAAGTGAAAGTTAGACTTATAGGTGACTTATAAGTTACTTAAGTGCAGTGAAAATGGCTGTGAAATAACATGTGCATTATTTCACACAGGCTGCAATGGCAGGCCTGAGGAAGGGTTTGTCTGAGGTCCCTATGGATGGCAAAAGAAATGCTGCAGTCCATATGGATCTCCTGGAACCCCAATGCCCTGGGTATCCAGGTACCATATACTAGAGACTTATAAGAGGGGTCCAGTGTGTCAATTGAAATTGGTGAATGAAGTCACCAGCCTAGAGTGAACAATTTAAAAGCAGAGAGAGCCTAAGCACTGAGGTTCTTATTAGCAGAGCCTCAGTGACACAGTCAAGCACTATACAGACACACACAGTAGGCCATAAACTATGAGCACTGGGGTCCTGACCAGCAGGATCCCAGTGAGACAGGCAAAAACATACTGAAATACAGGTAAAAATGGGGGTAACATGCCAAGGAAGATGGTACTTTCCTACACTCCAACTCCAGAACCAGTGGGTATGACACCCACATGGCCATCACTCCCCATGACCAAGTAAAGGGCATGATGCCCCCTCCAGAACCAGTAGGTGAGATACCCACATGAGAGACTGTGTCGTTACACTCCACAGGACGAAGCACAGGGCATGTTGCCCCCTCCAGAACTAGTGGTCTTGTTATATCTCCCGGCTGACAAGCCCCTTCATCCCCTACCCCCCTGAGGTACCTGCCTATTTACCAACTGATGCCCCTGCAGTGTGCTTTCCTTGTTGAAGCAGGGGACATTTGTGACCTTTGACTTTGGCCTGTGACCATGTGGCCTACACAAATTGTGGACTGGGCTGTGTCCCTTTTTCTGTACATATGTATATATCTAATACCTTGCCTAACTTTTTTTTCATGCTGTGTTGATCTCATTACATTCACTTTTGCAAAATCGTTTTGTCCTTGTATTATTCATCCGAGTTACGGGGTAAACTTGTTTTTGTACTACTGCTGGTTGTGTGTATGGGGTGGGAGCTGTGGGGGTGTTGTGTGTATGTGTGTCACTGTTGTTTTCCTACCCCCCCTCCTTGTGTGCTAGGCGTCTATACTCACCGTCGTCATCTTCTCGGGTGTTGGTGTTCATGGAACGTAGAAGATCATGGGGAAGACATGCAATTTAGGTTCCATGGCGGCGTTGTTGTTCCCTGTGTCTCCAATGGTGAGTCCTTTCCCTTCTGAGCTCAGTTTCCACCAGGCTTTTGATGTCAGTGGTACCGCCCCGGAAAAGGTGCTGGTTTCCTGTGTCTTAAAATGGTGGGTGGAACATTGACTTCCTGCTGGCTGTAGGTGTCTACCGACGTGGTGGCTGTTGTTTCCGCCCTGGTGGTCAGTGTGGTACATTGGTTGTCTATCGAAGGTCTTTCTGCCATGGTCATAATTGGGCAATAGTTACCGCCGGCCTGTTGGTGGTATTACCGCCACTTTAACACCAACCGCCAGGGTCGTAATGAGGGTCATAGTAATGAAAATTATTTTGTGTTAAAAAACCCATAGAAATTCACTTAAAAAACAAAAGTTATAGGGACGTTATGGTTATGAAATAGAATTTTAAAAACCATAAAAATTCACTGAGGAAAATAAAAGTTAAATGGACGTTACAGTTAGGAAATAGAATTAAAAATACCTTACAAATTCACAGAAAAAAAAATGTTACAGGGACGTTATAGTTAGGTTTTGCATTTACTTGTACAAATCCATAGAAATTAATCTGTTGGAGTTATCTAAAGTAACTATAACTTGTGTCCTAAGGTAACTATATCTCGTGCCCTCGCCATGCACTGCTAATTACCCCACAAATTACAGCACTCATGACATCTTTGATAACATCATTGATAAAGTCACTGTAACATCTGCAGTATGATTATTAATCACATACCTGTGCATGGCGGAGGCTCCCTCTCAGTCTGTTTACCCGTTTCTGTTCTTTCTCGTGCCTCACCAGCCAGGCCAAGAGTATCCCTGCCCTATTTCTAAACTTGTTGACCTGCCTTTGTTTTGCCCAGTAGGAGGCCCTAGTTTCCTGCTGTGCCAGGGTTCTGTAATCCTCTCAGATCCTTTCAATCTTAATTGCTAAGTCCAAGTCCAGCATTGTCCGATCCCTGCATTAGTTTTGTCTCCAATCCACGACACTCCTGCTCTCTCCTCTTTTTTCCCCTACCAGGTGGGAGATCATTTGTCCTCAGATAACAATCTTGTATGCTTCCCACAAGACCACCCCAGATTCCACCGACTTTTTATTGTCTTCAAAGTAACTTTTGGATGCCTCCATTAGGTATTTCTGGGTGTCCTAGTCAGTCAATTCTCATAGGTCTAGTCTCCATCACGCCCTCTGACTCTCCTGGTGAGTTGGCATGTTGTGATCATAGGGGAGTGGTCTGAGATACCTCGGGCAGGTAGTGTGTCTCCATACCAGCCAGTTTGATGCTGTGGGACTTTGAGAAAGTCTAGCCTAGATAATGACTGCATGGCATTCACCACATACTAGTATTGTTGTCAGTTTGAGTGTTGGATTCAGCCCCAAGGAACTTAAGAAAGTCACTAGGCACATTTCAGTCTTGGGTGTAGTCTGGGTCTGTGCCACTCTGTCCTTGTTTCCCTGTGCTGTCAAGTTAAGGTCTCCACTGATTATTATAAGAGAGTCCTGTGTGATCAGCAACCACTCACCCATTTTTGCCAGCCATCTGTTTGCAGCCGTGGCTGGAGGTACTGTGACACCAAGGTTAGGGTTGACTCATTCCATGAGCCTGCATCGGCAGCCTGCCAGCTTCCTAGCATTGCCTATGTGTGTAATATTAGACAGAACATTTTTACATACCAGGATGCCCATTCCCCTGGAGCCTGATGTGAATTATGCATTCATATTTCCCCCTAATGAATAACCTGCATTTGTTGCCCATTGCGTGGGTCTCTTGCATCAGGACTACATCTGAGTAGTGCTGGGATATATTTATTGACATGAATCCCAATTTTACACCATTGCCTAGGCCATTAAGGTTCCATGAGAGAATCCAGATTTCCCTCCCGCTGTGTACTAAGGGCCTAGTCTCCATATCCCGGGAGTCATGCCCTTAAATGGTTGGTGTCTGCCCACTCTTGTGCTCATCTTGCATGCCACTGTCTGGTGTTGTAACTCCCTAATAGTGATAACAACCCCCTCCCCTCTTCCTTGTGTGGTGAGCTTAGAACTACCAATCCCTCAAGTGCTTGAGGTGTCTGTTTCTCCCCCTTCTTAACAGTTGTCCAAGTCTACCCATGACATTTAGTGCTAGGTTGTAGTCCCTAAGAAAGACTTTAGGTATCTCAGCCAAGGAGGTTGGCTGCCATAGGGGTCATCACCGGTGGCCGCCCCTCATCACGTTCGTCTCGTATTGCTGAAGCCTCTCTGTCATTGATTCTTTGTCCAGTTCCAGCATGTCCAATCTGGTGCCAGCAGACCAGACTCAGCAGCTCTGGATTTCCTCTACCACCCAGGCTTTCTCTTATTCTGTCTGTGTTTTATTTGAGGTAGAGCCTTGTCTATCCCTGTACCCTCTCCTTGGCCCATGTTTTTCCCAGTTTGTATCTCCATTGCTCTCCAAGGTCCTGGGTATCCTGTGACCTTTAGCCTCTAGCCATACGCGTCCAACAGCCGAACTTTGAACAAAGCGGAAGCCCATATTGTCCATTAACTCGCAATTTGGCGGGATATAGTAGTGCATATTTAAGGTTCAGTTGTCTCAGGTGTCTCTTTACCTCAACATAAATTTCTCTCTCTGTTTCAGGAACTTTGGCCCTCATTACAACCCTGGCGGACCGTGGTAAAGCAGCGGTAATACCGCCAACAGGCCAGCGGAAAAAAAATTGAATCACGACCACAGCGGAAACCGCCAACATAGACTGCTACTTTAACACTCCGACCGCCACGGCGGTAAAAAACAAACACCGCAGAGGTAACCACCAACAGACAGGCGGAGGACAAAGTACCTCTCACCGTATCAGAACAGGCCTATCCGCCACCTTTTCCGGGGCGGAACCAATGCTATCAAAAGCACGACAGAAACAGTACACAGAAGGGAAACCACTCACCTCTCAACACCCAACGAGGAACCAGGATGCCATGGAGCCTGAACTACACGTCCTGCCCATGCTGATCTTCCTCCTGCTCTATCAGGAGCAGGACAGACTCAGTCAACGACCACGGTGAGTACTGCACCTACTACACAGGGGAGGGGAGAGGTAAAAGAGAGTGACACACACACAAAACACGCAATACCACCACCCCCACCCTCACCCACAACACCATACACACAAATACATGCAGCAACATTACATAAATATAAATCAAGGACAAAATCAAATGATTGTAACAATTATAATCATGAAAAATCTGACAGTGAAAGTTCAAAATTCAGTATATACAAATATGTACACCAACTACACAAGTCCGGATAGTGTACCAATCAGTGGTCCCAAAATGCATGGGCAAAGCCCACACAAGATACATGACTTGAAACGGAGAGAACACTGCAGGGGCATCAGATCGAAAATAAACAGGCACCTCAGGGAGAAGGGAAGGGGGGCACCTCAGCCGGATGAAACTACAGCGCCACTGCTGCACGAGGGGGCTCATGCCCATTGCTTTATTCTGGGGAATGCGAAACCACAGTCTCTCAAGTCTTTACAGTGGGTGGTTTGCCCACTGCATTATCCTGGGGAGTGCAAAGCCACAGTCTTTCAAGTCTTTCCAGTGGTTGATTTGCCCACTGCTTTATCCTGGGGAGTGCAAAGGCAGTCTCTCAAATCTTTCCAGTGGGTGGCTTGCCCAGTGCATTATCCTGGGGAGTGCAAAGCAACAGTCTCTCAAGTATTTCCAGTGGTTGGTTTGTCCACTGATTTATCCTGGGGAGTGCAAAGCCACAGTCTCTCAAGTCTTTTCAGTGGGTGGTTTGCCCACTGCATTATCCTGGGGAGTGCATAGCCACAGTCTTTCAAGTCTTTCCAGTGGTTGGTTTGCCCACTGCTTTATCCTGGGGAGTGCAAAACCAGTCTCTCAAGTCTTTCCAGTGGGTGGTTTGCCCACTGCATTATCCTGGGGAGTGCAAAGCCACAGTCTCTCAAGTCTTTCCAGTGGGTGGTTTGCCCACAGCATTATCCTGGGGAGTGCAAAGCCACAGTCTCTCAAGTCTTTCCAGTGGTTGGTTTGCCCACTGCATTATCCTGGGGAGTGCAAAGCCACAGTCTCTCAAGTCTTTCCAGTGGGTGGTTTGCCCACAGCTTTATCCTAGGGAGTGCAAAGCCACAGTCTCTCAAGTGGATAACAGTCTCCACTGGTTCTGGATGGGGCCTTGTGCCCAGAGTGCTTCATCCTGCCAAGGACTGAGGTAGTAGATGTCTTTCTCCACTGGTTCTGGAGGGGGCTTTTTGCCCAGAGTGCTTCATCCTGCCAAGTAGGGGGCATTGTGCCCAGAGTGCTCCACATGCAGTGTGGCTGGTCCCATTCCCTCACCTGGGTGTGTGTGCCATGAGATTGCCTAGGAACAGGTAGCATGATACGCCATGGAGGCAGAGACATACCCCACACTGCTGCGGCTTCGCCTTCCACCTGCAGGTGCAAACAGTGATGGAAGTCATACCTCATGGAAGCTGGGCAGGGTCCAGGAAGTCTCCTCCAGCCTCGGACAACTGACCACTGGGGATGGTAGCCATGTCAGCGGTGGTGCCACTGTCCGAGCACATCGCGGGGATGGTGGCGGTGCTTGCGGTTGTGTCTGTGGCAGCGGTGCTGGCAGTGGTGCATGTGTCAGCACCTGTTGAGGGACACAGCAGGACGTCTCCTGCAGCATCGGATGGCTGCCCACTGGGGATGATGCTGGGGACTGTTGTTGAGGTTGCAGACATGCCGGTGGTGGTGCAGGTGGCTGTGCAGGTGGCAGTGCTGGTGGCTGGGCTAATGGTGGTGCTGGTGGCGGGGCAGGTTGCGGTGTTCGCTGCCGTACAGGTTGGTGTAGTTATGGACAGAAGGGGTGACACTAGTCCCTCAGTCGGTGCCAGAGTGCCCTGTCCTGACCTGCTCTTCTGCTTTTGTCCCTTCCCCACCTTTGATGGTGCCGCAGGTGTCTTGCCACTATCCACTTTTGTTTTGGCGGAACCCTTGGTGGATGGTAGGTGCGGCTTCTCCCTCCGGGATGTGGGCACCTTCTCACCTTGGCAGGTGGCGGAATGCCATTGCCCTCGCTATGTGGCACACTGGCAGCCCTGATGGGTGGCGCACTCGATGACCACGCAGTTGCTGGCACCACTGTGCCTGGGGATTTGGTGACTGAGGTGCCGGGCTGGGACCTGGAAAGCCTTCCCCTAGGGGAAGGACGGGGGGGAGGTGAAGGGAAGAGGTCAAAGTTTGCCAGGAAAAGTTTTTTAGACACACTGGGATAGGAAGATAGAGGGGGTTTGGGAGTGAAGGAAGAGGTAGTGGTTTTAGGAGGTGTAAGTTTGCTGAATTTGGGTGAAGGTGCTGTTGGGTGGGTGTGTGCCTGCGTTTGTGTACTTTGGGAGGAGGGCTCACAGACACACTGGGAGAGGACACTGGGGATGTGTGCACAGTACTGGGGGTGGTGATTGTATGTGAGCGGTGTGTGGTGTTGGGCGTGCTGGTGATGGAGGTAGTGGATGAGAATGTAGTGCATGCAGGTGTGAGTGGAGACGTGACAGGGAGGGAGGAGGCGGACATGGAGGAGGGGGACACAGTGGAGGCAGTGGATGCTGCTGTGTCTGCATGGGTATAGTGCTTGTGTGAGTTCTTGTGGGATGTGTGGTGCTTATGTTTGCCATGTCGACTCTTGTGTGTTGATGAGTGTGCATGCTGGTCTGATGGTGTGCTTTGGATAGGCTGAGGTACAGGGGATTGGGTCGGGGTGGAGGAAGTTGGAGGGGGGAGGCTGGACACAGGGACAATGGCTGCCATCAGTGCTGAGGCCAGAGCCTGAAATGCTCTCTGTTGGGCCACCTGCCCAGAATGAATGCCCTCCAGGTATGCATTTGTTTGTTGCAACTGCCTCTCTACACCCTGGATGGCATTCAAAATGGTGGATTGCCCAACAGTGAGAGATCTCTGGAGGTCAACAGCCTCCTCACTGAGGGCAGCAGGGCTGACTGGGGCAGGGGCTGAGGTGCCTGTGGGGAAGGAGATGCCCACCCTCCTGGGTGAGCGGGCACGGGACACACGCTGAGGGCGGTGCTGGTAGGGGGGGTGGCGGCTGTACCTGTTGATGCGGTGGGCACAGATGTGCCCGCCACCGCAAGGGAGCTCCCATCAGAGGAGGAGTCGCTGTCACTGGTGCATGCTCCTGTCCCCGTCGTGGAGCTCCCCTGGCCCTCCGTCCCACTGGTGGCTTCAGACTCCGTTGCTTCATCCTCCATGGCCAAATGGGTTACAGCTCCCTCCTGCTCCGGTGCCACTGCACCTCCGCCAGATGATGTTATTGCACACAAGAACAGGGAGACAAAACAAAAAGGGGGGGAAGACAGAAGAAAAACATGTTGAGTGCATGCACTAACAGTTCCTAGCAAATTCACATGCCCATATGGTACGAGGCCTAAGCCAAATTTCTGTACACCTGGAAGTCACAGGAGCCTGACTAGGTGTAGATGGCTAATAACACTAGTGGGGTTGGGGTGCCATAGAGCCTGCCTAACAAGGGAACTTGCATACCAAGTACGCCCTGGCCTAGTGAACCCACAACCCACCTCCCCCACCCAGACACCTCATAATGCGCGCAGAGTCAGATGAATGAGAGTGTACTCACCCCCTTGTGGCTGCTGTGATGCCCTCAAGCGCCCATCCAACTCCGGATAGGCCACCACCAGGATCCGGTACATCAGGGGGGTCATGGTGCAACGGGCACCCCTTCCGCATTAGGGGGCCATCCCCAGCTGGGCCTCCGCAGTCTTCTTGCTCCAGCGGGCAGGTCCTCCCATCTTTTACGGCAGTGGGTGCTCCGTCAATGGTAGACCCCCAGGGTTCCAGACGTCCTTGACAATGGCACGCCAAATACCCTTCGTCTGGTGGGCGCTGACCTAGAGGAAAGGTGCAGGAGGAAAGGAAATTACTCACTCGTCTGGACCGTCATACTCATTGCCCACCATTTCCCACCCATGCCCTGACGCACATACACTCACCAATCTCACATGCAGGCCTAAGCCCCCCCCATGTATCTTCCATCCACACTACTCAAAACAGGCATTACCCACGCAGCATGCTCACAGTGTACTCACCTGTTTGTCTGGAGGACCGTGTACTGGGGGAGGACCCCATCCACCAGTTTCTCCAACTCCTCCGAATTTAAAGCAGGCGCCCTTTCCTCAGACACAGTAGTCATTGTTGCTTCCAGACACAGGTCACAGCAGCACTTGCAATGTAGGTCCTCTCCTGTTGAAGGTCAGGTATCAAGTGAGTGAACAGATATAAAATGGAGGTCACGTCTAGGGCGGTGCGTACCGTCACTGCTGGCGTACATCGTCTTTGGCTCCTGGGACCCATAGGGCCCAATGTTAACCAATGCTGAATTGCGCCGCTATCTTCGACCGCCCACCGCGACGGTGTACAATGCCAGCGCAGTTACATCATTTCCCCTTGTCCCACCTTCCAGGTCAGGCAGCCGGAATTTCAGGGGGCCACATGGGATGGATAAAAACTGCGTCACACCTATCTAGGCCGGGAATACAGACAGATACCGGCACATTGCGATTTACCAATGTTTCAGCAAATAACACATTGTAATACCTCAGTGTTGGATGACCCTCTGCTCGCTGATCTCCTCCATAGGGCACATCTGCTGGGGCAGGTGATGAGATGGCGGCATCCTCCGGTGTACAGACCCCTGGTGGACCTGTCGACAATGGATGAGAGAGACATCATAATCACATACAGACTTGATTGCGCAACAATCATGGAACTGTGTGCCCAGTTGGATCCAGACCTGATTTCAGATATCCGCAATCCCACAGGAATCCCCCCTCTAGTGCAGGTTCTGTCTGTACTCCATTTCCTGGCCAGTGGGTCTTTTCAAACAACAGTGGCCATGGCATCAGGGATGTCCCAGCCAATGTTCTCTAACATGTTGTCCAGAGTGTCATCTGCCCTGCTGAATCACATGCGCAGCTACATCGTTTTCCCTCAGGTGGAGGATTTGCCCACAGTGAAAGGTGACTTCTATGCCCTGGGACATATCCCTAACATATTGGTGCCATTAATGGTACACATGTGGCATTTGTACCCCCCGCAGGAATGAACAGATGTACAGAAACCGGAAAAGCTACCATTCGATGAATGTGCAGATGGTGTGTTTGGCACACCAGTACATCTCCCATGTGAATAGCAAGTATCCTGGCTCTGTGCATGACGCTTACATTTTGAGGAATAGCAGCATCCCTTATGTGATGGGGCAACTCCTGAGGCACTGTGTGTGGCTAATAGGTGAGGCCAAGGTCCCAACACAGTTGACATAGGTGTCTGGGTATGGGGTTGTCCCTAAGGGTTAGTGTGTGTCTAACAGTTGTCCCTCGACATTTGCAGGTGACTCTGGTTAGCCCAACCTGTCATGGCTACTGACCCCAGTGAGGAATCCCAGGACAAGGGCAAAGGAACGCTACAATGAGGCACATGGGTGAACTAGGAGGATTATAGAATGCACCTTCGGCCTCCTGAAGGCCAGATTCCGGTGCCTCCATCTGACAGGTGGCTCCCTATACTACTCACCGAAGAAGGTGTGCCAGATAATTGTGGCCTGCTGTATGCTGTACTACCTGGCTTTGCAACACGAGTTGCCTTTTCTGCAGGAGGATGGGCCAGATGGTGGTCTTGTGGCAGCTGTGGAGCCTGTGAACAGTGAAGAAGAGGAGGCAGAAGAAGAAGATGTTGAAAACCTGAACAACATCATCATGCAATACTTCCAGTGAGACACAGGTAAGAAGATGTAACTGCTTCCCACATCTCATATTATTGTTGGAGCTAGCATAAGTCTGTCATTTTCACTCACTGTATGGACCCTGACTTGTTACTTTGCCTTTCCATTTCATAGATCTGGGTCCCACTTTGTGCCCTCTGCTATGTGTCCTGCTGGCCTACAGCTGTGTTACATTGGTATGTGAACAACTACATTGACATTGCTATATTCCAGAGATTTTGCAATTACACATTTGTGAAAGCACAGACTGACTCCAGATTGTTTTGTGATTCAAGTGTGTTTATTTCTGTGCAAATAAGTTGAAGGGGTTGTAAAATGGGCTGGGGTGATGGTGGAGGAATGTCCATGGCACAGTCCAGTCTATTTATTTCACAGGTGCATTGTCCAATGGGGCATAGGAAGTGGAGCAATGGCAGTTTAAGCTGGACAGGGTTTCAAAGTGGGACAGAAGGTTGACATTCAGGGGGGTCTTAATTCCTGGTGGGGTCTTGGCAATGTTCTCTGTCTTGTTCCTGGATCTCAGGTACTGTTTGTGGGGTGGATCTCCATCTGCAGGGGGTGAGGTGCTGGTGGCCTGTTGTTCCTGTGGCGGTGCCTCCTGTCCACTAGCGCCGGCGGAGTTGGAGGGCTGTTCATCGTCCAGGCTAGTGTCAGGGGCCCGTTGGTGTGCCACTGTGTCCCTCCTGGTGTTGATAAGGTCTGCCAGCACCCCTGCAATGGTGACCAGGGTGGTGTTGATGGACTTCAAGTCCTCCCTGATCCCCAGGTAGTGTTCCTCCTGCAGCCACTGGGTCTCGTGGCCATGGTCTCCTGGGAATGGCGGTAGGCTCCCATGATGTTGGAGAGTGCCTCGTGGAGAGTGGGTTCCCTGGGCCTGTCCTCCCCCTGTTGCACAGCAGTCCTCCCATCTTCCCTGTTATCATGTGCCTCTGTCCCCTGAACCTTGTGCCCACTGCCACTGCCCCCAGGTCCCTGATCGTCCTGTGTTGGTGGGGTTGCCTGGGTTCCCTGTAGTGGTGGGCACACGGCTGATTGACATATCATGGGGACAGAGGGATGGGCCCGCTGGGTGGGTGCTGTGGCAGTGTTTCCTGAGGGGGAGGCTCAGTGGTGGTTTATTACTGTGTTAGGCAAACTGACTGTCCCGAGGTCCCTAATGGGCCGGGCTAGTCATCTTGATCCAGGTGTGCAGAGCTGCTGTCGTCACAGTGGGCCTCTTCTGTGGGGGGACTGGATATGTTTGGCACCTCCTGTCCGGTGACGTTGGGTAGGGGTCCTGTTGGGGTGTAAATGCATAGTTATTGTATCTGTGTGTGCCATCTTGTGCAATGGGTGAGTTACCCTCTACTCCTGTGCTTGCATTATTGCCGTGGCCCTTGTGTGATTGGTGATTTTGGGGCATGAGTGAGTCTCTCTACTCGACATGCTTTGGTGATGGGTGTACATGCATTGGTGTTACATGCAGGCCTTGATTTCGGGATGTGTGGGTTGTGTTAGTGAGGTATATGTGGGTTGTTGGGGTGATGGGTGTGAGGGTGAGGGTGGGAGTATGCAATGGCATGCAGGTGGGGTGGGGGATAAAGTAGTAAAGATTTGCCTTACCAGAGTCCAGTCCTCCTGCTACTCCTGCGAGGCCCTCAGGATGCATGATCGCCAAGACTTGCTCCTCCCATGTTGTTAGTTCTGGGGGAGGAGGTGGGGTTCCACCGTCAGTCCTCTGTACATCAATCTGGTGTCTGGATACCACAGAACGTACCTTTCCCCGTAGGTCGTTCCACATCTTCCTGATGTCATCCCATATTCTTGGATGCTGTCTCACTGCGTTAATTCTGTCGACAATTCTGCGCCATAGCTCCATCTTCCTTGCAATGGATGTCTGCTGACGATTTCCTCCACCATGACCATGAGCTCCTCCTCAGAGAACCTGGGGTGTCTTTGAGGTGCCATGATGTGGTGTGGGTGATGTGTGAGGTGCTGTCTGTTGTGATGTGTGAGGGGGTGTGTTGGTGTGTGTTGTTTGAGGTGCGTGGATGTTGTATGAGTGATGGTGTTGTGTGTCTGTGGATGCTGGTGTTGTGTTAGGTAGTCTCTCTCTCTGGCCTTCTTTTAGAATTTTGAATGTAAGGGTTTGTGGGTGATGTGGGTGTGTGTTTTGGTATCGCCAGTTTATCACTGACCTTTGGTGTGGGGGACTTGTGTGGGTGTCTTTATTGTGGCAAATTCTGAGCTGTGAGTCCTAATACCTGTAGCGGAATTCCGCTGCCGCTATGGTATGTTGGCGGTCTTCTGCACGGCAGAAATTACCGCCAGGGTTGTAATGAAGGCCTTTGTGCTGTAGTCAGGGTAGATATTCACAATCTCTCCATCTAGTTGCCATGTTCCACTGGTCTGGGTGGGCCACTTGTAGGACGTGGTCCCTGTCACTGAAGTTGAGAAGCCATACCACCATTGCTCAGGGAGGTCACCCTTGGTCGGGGGTCTACCTGGCACCTACTGTGCATGTTCCTCCATCAATAGTTTTGAGTATTGTCCCTCTAGCACCACTGTGAATAGCAAGTCCTCTGTATAGACCTCAGGCGATGGACTCCTCCACTGGTTTGAGGATTCCCACTATCTGGGCGTTGTTGTGGCATGTGCAGCCTTCCAGGTACTTCAACTTCATGGCCTGGGCTGCACTGTCAGTTTCCAGTTAATTGAGGCAACTCTGGTTGGCCCACCACTATGCAAGTTAATTGTGTGATGGTCTCTCTCTGTTTCTGGACCTTCATTATGTAGTCAAGTTAGATGTTCACAATCCGTCCATCTAGCTGCCGTGTCCCATGTGTCTGAGTCACATGTAGGATGTAGGATGTAGTCATTGTCCACCTTAGGCATGGGTTTACCAGGCAGCCCAGGGTGCCTGCTCCACTGTGAATAATTGCGAGTATTGCTCATCGAGTCCCACTGCACCCATCCAGTCCCCTATGTATAGCTCGGGTTCAGGACCCTCCTCCAGTTTGGGGATTCCCACTATCTAGACATTGTCAAGGTTGTCCAACTTCACGTCCCACTGCACTGTCTAATTCCAGCTAATCAACTCTGGTTGGCCCACCACAGAGAGAGTTAACTGCGTGATGGTCTGTCCATCGGCCCAACCCTCTCCACCAGTTTTCTACGGTCCATCCACAGAAGTCCCACCTCATGGGTCACTGTCTCTGTCTTGTGCACCAAGGAAGTCTTGGTGCCCTTGATGGCCACTAGGATTGCTGCAGCATGGGTCTCCAGTCTTAGGTCTTCAGTCTCCAACTGACAGCCATTTAGTCCCCTTTGCTGCTGCAGGGAGTCTTCATGGTGAGTCTGTTTTGTGCCTTTTACATGGCCAATCTCTGGTGTGTGGCTCTTTGTATGCTTGGTTTGGTGCAGGCTGGACCCAGCTTGCCCCCAGGCCTTTTCTCTGGACGCAGGCAGCCCCTACACCCCAGGCCATCATCTCTCCTCAGTGCAGCACTAAAGCCTCATCATCCTCTGTGGGTCAAGGACCAAGGCTGCCCTGCAGCAAACATGCTGCCACACCTCTAGGGATCCTGCACCACCCCCCTTTCCCCAGGCCTCAGCGAGGCAGCGAGGCAGCCTGGGGGATTACGATCAGGCAGTGCACACTGCCACCTTGTGAGGTGCCCTGGCCACTGCTGCAAGGGGAAAGCTCTCCACCTTCTCATGGCACTAGCCATGCGGTCATTATGGACCCATCTCACAACTTTCACCTCTGGGCAGTGCAGCCACCATACTCTCTCTCAGGCCTCTCCTTCTTCTGCTTCTGTGGCCCTTCACCCAATGCTCCTCCGGTCACTGCACTGCCCTCCTCTCAGGCTTCTGCCTCACGCTCTGTGGGGAAAGATCACCCAGCCCGTTGCAGGACCTCTGTCACCCCAGTCACCCCCAGGCAGGGGTACCTGCCACCTGTGCCTCTGTCGGCAGCCACAACTTTGTTAGGTTGTAAGGTATGGGTGAGCTGCCACCATCATCGTCTATTACCACGCACCCTCACCAACCCGCTCTGTCTATGATGTCCTCCCCTAGGACCAGCGAGGGCATGACTGCTGGTCTCTTTGGGTCCTTAGTGACTCCGCCGCTTCATATGGGGTCCATGGTCCCCCCTAATACATGATAATTGTTGCTGTGGGGCAATGATAGCACCAGAACTCTCCGTTCACACAATCAACTCCATGTGGCTCCAGGCTATGTCCTCACAACTCTTTGTTTTTCTATTTTTCCCTTGTTCAACACCCATAAATTGGAATTTGGCCTGTTTTATAAGAAAAGCATTATACTTGCCAATTGCTACACAAACATCCGGTGAGTAGTACGAATCTGAATCTGCCAAGTGCATTGGTAAACACATTCCCCCACCAAACATGTCTGATTTTGGTTTTTTATTCTAAAGTCCTTCTGGACCAAGAAAATTGGGACAAATGTATTTATTTCATTTAAGATTTATTTCTTCAAGAGTCTTGATGTAGTTTACAAAGTACTTTTTCCATTCCTGTCATTTTAGTGGTGGGTTTGTTGGGGCAAATAGGAATGTCTGTTGGGAGTTACGCTAATGGTTTGTGCTGTGCACTTGACAAAATGCAGATTGTAGCAAGAAGCAAAAAAAATAGTAACACAAAAAAAAAGTGCAATGAGGAATTTGATAACAGCTGGCAACGATTGAATGTGCTGTACTTTGAAAACACTGCAATGACATACTGCATCACTATCACCGATTTTAAGTAACAAATGCTGACAGCGAGTCATATGATGTTCAACACCGAAAAAAGTTATGTTTTATAAATACAGCTTCTTGATGCTGAAAATTGGTTTGGTGTGTTACAAGAATCCGTTAAAGACGTCTGCCTTCACATTGCCTAGTGCTCCTCTGTGAAAAGAGAAGACGATAAAAGATTATTAGAATGGCTGCCATGTAATGTCACTCAATGTGGATCAAGTTGTATGACGCAAGGTTCTGATGCTGTAGTGAGGTGACACCAGCCTGGGTATGCTTGGCGCAGTATTGCGGAAGCAACCTATTTTTGAAACAATGATGCTGGAAGAATAGGAGCTGCACAGCTCTTAAAGAAAGCTTAAGAATGTAGTGTCTTAGGACTGTAGGACCCCGTGGCCCGGGGCGGACTCAATGAAGGGATCACACAATCATTCTGGGAGGTGTTAAGGTGTGGTCACTAACAGTTATGGGATAATGAGAAGTCAGTTGAATGTTGTACGCTGATGAACAACGATGTTAAACACAATCTCCAAATGTAGCATCTTCTAGTGCATGTTCCTGGGCTGGGTGGGATGCAACAATTGGTGATGAGATAGGGGATACGTGCCCCAAATAAACAAGACTGCTCACCATGAGAGTTTGCAAGAAAACAGCAAATTGCTTGTGTGTGCCACATGAGCACAGACTAGTGCAAAAAAGGTTGAAGTTGTCATATGTGGAGTGCATGCTCTGCTCCAATCCATACAAGGTCTTGTGGAGTAGTAAAATGTCTATTAGAGAAGTGCCATTGGAAAAAGCCCACCCAGACTGCTGGCCAGGCTGGGAGGACACAGTGTTGCACCACAACACTGAACCATCCTTCATACAAAGAGAAAGCTAAAGGCAGTGACAACTAGGTGCAGCATAAAAGGTAGTGGCAACCAGAAATAACCCTAGAAGGCAGTGGCAACCAGGTACAATGTCAAAGGCAGCAACAACCATATAATTCTAGAAGGCAACAATAACTAGTTATGAGAAGTGAACTTACTCGCCAGCCTTACAACCTCAAAATCGGGCAAGGTGACTTGAGAGCAAACACATGGGTTGTGTTTGCAAAGTTGTTGATTGCTTTAGGAACAAACAGCGCCACCTTCGGAATTGTGAACCTTTCAGTTGGCTGCCACAGAAGCATGGAGTACAGTGCTACCAATTTTCTAAAACATTTGCGCAATTCAACACCACCAAGAAAAAGAATGTTGCTGCCAAATGGCCCATGTGAAGCAAGACTTTCAAGGACTTCATAGATGCCCTGGAAGAAGTAAATGATGAGCAAATCATTAAATATTTGAAGAATCTTGCTAATGATGGAGTGAATGAAGTGCTAAAGAAAATCTCACAGGCTCAGACAATGTTGTACCATGAGATCAAAGAAGCATTAAGAGCTAAGTACAACCCGATGCCGAACATCGACTATCAAAGGTACATTTTTAATCAAGTGAGACAACAAATTGGTGAGCCGGTGGATGAGTTTGTTGAGTGACTTTATGTGCTCATCAAACATTGCAAGTTTAGTGAATTTAATGACGAAAAAGCCATGCGCCTCAGAGTCATTGGTGATTGCTTGTTGAACTTGTTCAGAAGATGCATGCTGCTACAGACACGCTGTCTAAAACTGATGGCTGCCAGAGCAAGGAACAACCAGATCGGCAAACCGTCAACATGGAAGAGGAAACAACAAAAAGTGAATTGGCACTAGTCATGAAGAGTAAACACAAACACCAAGTAGATGCCCGTAAGTCGACATCTTCAAAGAAAGAAAGACAGTGTTTCCGATGTGGGCTTTTATTTCCACATGAAAGCAAATGACAAGCCATCAGACAGAAGTGCAAAGATTGCAGAAAAGAAAACCACTTCATGGTGGTTTGACAAACAAAACAGAATCCAAGTGCTTCATGATGAAATGAGAAAATAGGCACCAGAAAGTTCCAGAGCACTCTCTCTACACCCACAAAGACAAAAAACTATCCTACCTGTGACAGGTGGAACCTTAATGAAGTTGATTGTCTTCATGTTCATCCTGCAAGAATCTCACTTAACGTCATCCTTGAGTGACAGCGAAGGGGGTGAATGTGCAATGATCAGGTCTAAAGAAGAGCACCATGTATATAATCGCTTTGCCATGTGTAAAGAGGACAAACGAACAACAAAAACAATTGAGTAATCTAAGCAAAAGAACTCTTGTGGACATTGGCCCATGATCAAACTAAAATTCAACAGTTGTCTCATAACCTTTGTGATTGACAGTGGTGCACCGATCAACTTCATGACAGTTGACCAATTTAACAGTTTGTCACCTGTACTGCGACTCACAGCATCCAATGTGAAGATGTAAACCTGGGCTGCTTCCAAACCATTGTAGAGTCAAGGATCATTCACAGCAACCGTGTGGCACAAGAAGACATTTGTGCAGGCCTTGATCCGCGTTCTTGAAGGTATTCCATCCAGTGCATGCCTGTTTTTGCAACTGCTGCTGACATGGGGCTGATATCTATCAATTACAACCTAAACATGCAATCTGAAATTGTGTGTAATTTCCCATCCCTGTTTCAAGGTCAATGAAGGCTCATAACGTAAATGTAATGTAAATTAGCACTTGTATAGCGCACTACTCACCCGTTAGGGTCTCAAGGCGCTGTACTCATACCGCTATGGAACCCCTCCTGGCTTTTCCCTGTGAGGCACCCACTCCTGAGCACCCCCAGGGTGAAGCCAGGCATCCAAGCGCTGTTGGGGCCGTTGTGGAGATTAAGCAAGCTATTGCCCAGAGTTGCAGAGTGGGACCCATGAATTAGATTAGGCACCGAGGCGAGAATTATCTGGTCAAGGGGAATTGAGCCCAAGACCTGCCGAAGCGGGACTTGAACCCTGGTCTTGAGCCAGATCTCTGCTTCAGGGTCTGCCGCTCTAACCATTGAGCCACACTTCTCCACAAACATAACAATGAAGGTGCAACTCTACATTAATGAAGACATCCATTATGTTTCAAAGCAACATCACATTTCATCTAGAAGAATCGGTCAAATGGAACAAGAAGCCTTGTTAAAACACAACATTATCAATCACTCTACTGGCCCCGCACCATTGGTGTCAAAAAAAGGATTCTAGAGGTGCAGTGCACATCTGTGTGGATATGTGCCAAGCTAACAAAGCAATGGAGAGACAGAGAGAGACATCCTGGTCTGCACATTGCAGATATGATCATGCAGCTGAATGGAGCAAAAGTTCTCTCTGGTCTTTACCTGGTCAAAGGATACCATCTTCTCAAACTGGAAGAAAACTCCAGGTACATTATCACTTTTTCTACTCATGTTAGTTTGGTCAGATACAAAAGATTGAGCTTTGGAGTGTCATCTGATGCAGAAATATTCCAAGTTGTTATATGTAGAATTATTCAACAATGATGATATGGTGTTTGGAACAACACATAAGGAACATGATAGTGCTCTCAAACAGGTATGTCAGTTACTTACAGATGCAGGTCTCGCATTAAATCCCCAAAAAGTGTGAACTTCCCAAAAACAAAACTGAATTCTTTGGGCATGTATTTTCTGATGGAGGTTTGACTTTGGATCCTGATAAAGTGCAAGCACTATCAGCCGCCAGTTCCCCACAAGATGTCATTATAGTATGGTCCTTCATGGGCATGGCCAGCTAGTGTTCAAGGTACACTCATAACTTTGCCACGGTGTGTGCCCTATTGCAAGATCCAGCAAAACAAAGGGCCTATTTAGATCATGGCGGCAATGGTCCTGCTGTCAGTTTTTTGACTGAAAACCCATGCATCGTCTTGGCGGTCTGCCCCCTGATTTAGATGTTGGCAGTCCCATTGGTGACAGCCCGCCCGAGTCCTGACGACTCTGTCAAGGATTCCCATCCATGTCAACAGCACCATAGGAAATAGTGGCTGACAGTGTGACTCCAGCCATCTCTACTGCTGTGCAGATTTAGATGTGCCTTACTGCCAAGCCAACTTTGCGGTCCAACCTCCACATCTGAGTTGGTGGATTGGGGGGGGAATGAGGTAAAAAAATAAATTTTCACCCTATTTCACTTCCGTGCTTGACTGGATGTGACTGGACAACACCTTCCATCCCTGCTGCTACTGGACCTGGGAGAAAACACAAGGGCAGTGAGGGGTGTCCATTCTCTTTACTGGACTCCAAGGTAGGGAAACCTCATTGCCTGTGTACGTTGTGTGGGCAGCGCATATGAACTTGAGACCACTGCAGTCATATACACATCACAGTTTTTTTTTATTTATTTCTGTGACATGCTTATGTCAGGGACATGACTGAGTCAGACATGGATGGGGATACACTGGTACATCGCACATATTGTACAGAAACACAACCGTCACAGGATTCATTGCCAAATTAATGGTGCTATCACAATGATGGTACATTGCAAGTGGACCTGTACCTGTCATGTTGTGCTTCCAGTTATGTATGTGAGTCAGTATGTCTATGGGTGTGTGGGATGCGATTAGTTGGTTGAGGTGAAGGGAGCCACTTGCATATGGCTTTGATGTTGTTGTGAATACTGTGTTTTGGGTTGGGTTCTTGCCTGCAACATGATGGTGAGTGTTGTTGTGTGGCGGTCATTGTTGTGATGTGTGCACTTGTGCTTGTGTGCATTTTTGTACAGGAGTGTGTAGCTGTCTTTGTTTTGGTTGTGTTGTGGGTGGGTGCAGTGTCAATAGTGTGTGTATGGTGTGTCACTGAAGTACATCAATGTGTGTTTTCGGTATGTACGTGTTGTGTTGTGGTGGATTGGTAATGGATATGAGTGTGTATGTGGCGTGTTGTGTAGTGTGTTATGCAGGGGGACACAGTTGGCTAAGGTACAGTGTTGTGTGACTTACCTCTATTCTATAGCCACTGCCATTGTCCGATGTTCATTGGGTCCAGTGACAGTCCAGCTGCACACCACCTATAGGACTGTAACATCTAAATATGGTCAGTGGGAGCACACCAGCCTGGCAGCAAGGAAGAGCACACGCTGTGGCTCTCGACAGCTCAACTGAAATACATCTAAATATGGCTGGCAGAACACCATCTAGATGGATTGTCTGTCACTAAAGGAGGCATTGGGCTAAGAGGACCCAGGAACTTCATACCTGTGAGTCTAAGGCAGCAACTCATTGAACTCACTCATGAAGGACATCGTGGCATTGTAACCTCCAAGAGGGCCTAGAGAGATTGAGCGTGGTTCGGTTGCTTGGACAAGAAAGTTGAGAGGGAATTCAAGGAGTGTCATTTATGCAACTGCCTGTCTCCTTAGGTGATCCAGCATCCACTGACCATATCTGATCTCCCTGCACATGAATGGGAAAGAGTAGCCATAGACTTCTTTGTGACCCTGATAAACTGACACTATCTTATTATGGTCATTGATGAGCATTCCTGTTTTCCTCTAGTGGCAGATATGTCATCAACAACTCATGACAAAGCTACTGAGCAGCTGGACGACATATTTGCAGTGCAGGGCATACTGGACACTCTCAAGTCTGACAATGGTATGCCATTCAACAGCAAGGAGTTTAAGGAGTTTTTGACTAAACTCAATGTCAAGCAACAGAAAAATATACCTTTGTGGCCTCAAGCCAATGGAATTGTGGAACTGTTAATGGGGACTATGAAACGAGTGATCCAACGTGCATCAATGTAGGGAATTGAGCTGAGTCACGCATTATGTTAAGCCCTCCATGCCTGTCAGTTGACCCCCTTACTCTACCACTGGGAGAGTGAGGGGGAGCTATAAGAACCAAATTATCACAGTAGACCCCTGAACAAACCCTAAATGATGACAAGGTTCGGGCTACTGACACTGCTCGGAAACATCAAATGAAGGCATATGCTGATCAACTTTTTTGAACTGAGGAGATTGTGTTTGATGAGGGCGACTGGGTTCTCATCAAGAAAAAACAGGAATGAAAAACAGATCTTCTATTTGAAGTTGAACCTTTGAAAGTTGTGAAGCACAAGGGACACATAAAAACAGTACACCAACCCGGAAATCCCCTCACATTTTGAACATCTACCTAGCTGATATTTGCAACTCCCGAAGAGGCTGTTCCACCTTAAAGCCCTGATCAGGCACTAGACTATGGGGGTCATTACGACCCTGGCGGATGGCGGAGAAGCGGCGGCAAGACCGCCAACAGGCTGGCGGTCACATTTTTGCAATTATGACCATGGCAGTTACTGCCATGGTCATCCGCCGCTTCTCCATTCCGTCCGCCAGGGCGGAGACGACCGCTGGGCTGGAGACCTGGGTCACTATACCGCCGGCGGTATTTGGACCCGGCTGACCGCCCTGGATTTCATGCGATTTGGAACTGCCATGAAATCCATGATGGTAAGCACTATCAGTGCCAGGGAATTCCTTCCCTGGCACTGATAGGGGTCTCAACCACCGAAAAAGGACGGAGAGCTGCCAACAGTCATAATACGCTGAGCGGAAAACCGCCACCACTGGCGGTCTTCAGCACGGTGGTCCCTCGGCGGTCTTGACAAAAGACCGCCGAGGTGAAAATGACTCCCTATGCACCCTTGGGGTTCACCCCAGGTACAGTTCAACTACCTCATCTCACACAGTTTGGCCACACTGTGCGATCACCTAGACAGAAATGTAATGCCGCTATTCGTTCATATCTTTTTGTTCTATGTCTTTTTGTTTAACAAAGGGGGAGATGCAGTGCTTTAGAACTATGAGCATTAGGACCCGACAACCAAGGGCAGAATCCATGAAGGGATTGCACAATCATTCTGAGAGTTGTTAAAAGTGTGGTTACTAACAGTGATGAGATAATGAGAAGTCATTTGAATGTTGTACGCTGATGAATAAAGATGTTAACTACATGCTCTGGGTGAGGGTGTTCTTGGGCATTCTGCCGGGTCGGGAAGGATGCAACAGAGAATATAGCAGTTAGTTGTTACCTTAAATATACAGTAAGTACCTAAAGCCACAATACGAAGTGAGCTTAGCTGCTCCAAAACGCTCAGTACTCTCATAAGAAACTGAGAGTGGACAGTTCAGAGTCACAGAGTCCTAAATAAGTTCTCGTCCTTTGTGTACACCACTAGGGGTGGTCGTAGAAACTCGTTTCTAAAAAGAGAAAGCTAAGCATGGGCCCTGTAGTCGATCCATACTTTAATGCAGGCCTGGTCAAATATCCATTAGCACCAGACTCCCAGGTAAAACTGTCAATACATTCAATAAAAATATTCTATACAAAGAATAGCTATGCAAGAACACTTACCTAATACAATTCTTAATAATTAACACCATCCCAGCTACTTCAAATCAGCGCTGTACTTCTGTGAAAGTGAAGAAAAGCTTCAATGGATCCGCGGGGTTACATTAGTAAATGATTGCTCTGTTATATTTAAGGTTTTCCACTGGAGAGTTTGTTGCTGGGGAGTAAATTTCAAATTAAAAATACTAAATGTAAATAGTCTACATATTAACATCGTTATTTAATCCGGTTGTTTTATAAATGTTATTTTATAATATATGCACTCTAGGTTCTTGTGCAATATTGCTTCCCATGTTTTTTTCCCCTTAAATATAGGCAACGTGACACTTAAAAATTACTTCCACCGTCTGCAAAAGAACTTCCCAAAAAGTTTCCTTATGGGCATTTTAAGAGTTCCAACAGCATGTGTGCCTCCTGGCATTCAGAGTTGCTTAGTAAGCTTCTAGCGTCAGTAGTGCCAACCCTGAAAGATAGGCCTGCTAATAATGTTGCCTCTTGTTATGCTGATTTTGCACTTTTTACTTATGTATGCTACATCAGGGTATCATTAAACATGAATTACCTTTTACGGTTTGTTTCAAAGGAGTCATATTGTGACTATGTAGTTAAAGCAAGGAGGGTTGCATTTTATGGTCGAGTCATTCTTTCAACTGTTCTTCTCTTCCTTTACAAACCTAAGAGAGCAATAGTGCACCTTGGATTTAGCATCTACATCAATCATTTGAAATATCTTTGTGAGTAACCCTGAGGAAATAAGTGATACATTTGCAGCTGTAAAATGAGACTGTGTGTAAATATGGAGCTTTTTTTCTCTCACTATGAAATTTGATTTGCACTGCGAAATAATATGCAAGTGTCAAACAACACCAACATAAAATACATTAAACCAGTAACCCAAGATCTGAAGTGCCAGATTGAATGAATGAATCACATATAAAAAGCGTTCACTTCCCCATAGGATCACATGGTGCTGGTCTTACATGCTGCCTAGCCAATCAAGTATGTCTTTAGCTTTTGCCTAAATTTACCAAGTGAGAGTGGGGGTTATTCACAAATGTAATTTTATATGTGAGTAAATCCACAAATAAAAATGTATTCTTATCCTTTGTTGTCAATTTACCAGCTGTGGCTATTTGCCTTTTACAAGTGTAAATGTATTACTAAGTGTAACCTTACATCTCCCCATCCTCTGAAATCAGGGGGTGGACCGAAATTATTAGGAGTAAAGGTACCTCTTGTATCTTTTCACATGTAGTCAGAGATATCCCT
The DNA here is from genome assembly GCF_031143425.1 of Pleurodeles waltl. Lineage (NCBI taxonomy): Eukaryota > Metazoa > Chordata > Amphibia > Caudata > Salamandridae > Pleurodeles > Pleurodeles waltl. The sequence goes on from NC_090438.1 coordinate 355,717,490, forward strand.
GTAGTAAAATGTAGAGAAAATCTGAAAATGTTATTTAACTGAATTACAATAATTTCTTTAAAGGTTTATTGAAAAACTAAAGTAAAATGTATATATGTATTTATAATGTAGTTGAAATCACTAAATGTTGTACATATAATTTTACTTTTTAATAAAATGAAAACTACATTCATTTTTAAATGAATTAAAGGTTATTAAAATGTTATAATAAATGATGTATTGTGAAATTAAATGTTTATATATTTTAGACCAAAATGAATCAATAATTCTTTCATTCTGTGGTGTTAATTTAAGTCCATGCCTCCATTAATCTCCATGAGAGAGTGTTGCAGAACCTGTGGTTGGCCATGTGTGGCACTGGACATACTCCAGGTCAGACCTCAAGTACACGTACCATTGTGTTGGGTCTTTTTTGACAGTAGTAACTTTTAAAGTGAAGTTTGTGAATATGAATGATTTCTTTACAACTCCAATTTTCCAGTATGTAGAAATATTATTGAGGTACTACTAAACGTTCTACAAAATTAAAATGATTTTTTTTAAAAGCCCAAAAATGTTCTATTTTGATGGGTAGTGCTAGACCTGTCAGTCCTAGGGTGGTCTTCCACCAGACGTTTTGCCTACTCCCTTCTTGTTTGCTGAAGTTCATTTTTGTTGGCTTTAGTACTCTGTGCACTTTACCACTGCTGATCAGGGTTAAAGTGCTTTTAAAACATAGTGAAATTAGCCCACACCTGATTGACACATTTAATTTAGTTATAAGTCACTAGTGAAGTGGTACAACATGTACCTAAGGCCTATAAATAAATGTTACTAGTGGGCCTAAAGCACTTATTGTGCCACCCACTTAAATAGCCTCTTAAAACATTTCTCAGGCCTTGTATTATGGCCTGTGTGTGCAGTTTTAAACTGAAAGTTTGACCTGGCAAAATAAACCTTTTGACACCTAAGCCCTCCTTTTTAATATATATAAGCCCCCTCAGGATAGGCCGTAAATAGCCTCTAGGGCAAGGTGAATTGTATTTAAAAAGTTGGACATGTACTATTCAGTTTTACATGTCCTGATACTGAAAACCCCCTAATATTGGGTTACCTTATTTCATTTAATGAAATAAAGTTTTCTTGGGAACAGGTAGAAATGTCATGTTGGGTCCGTAGAGAATTGTAATTTAAAATCCTCTTTAATGGTAAAGTCAGATTTTAAGTCACAGTTTCGAAAATCTCACAGAAAGTTGACATTTTCTTGTCTAACCATTTGGTGCCTGCATCTTGTGTCCTGGGTCACATGACTGTGATGAGTATTGCAGTTGGCCTTTGTATATTCTTCCCAGAAAGTGAGCTGAAAGGAGACCAGATGCTGGCAGAATGGGCCATCCTTCCAGGATGTGTGGGGCGTAGCTGTTCTCTGCCCCACTTACATTTCAAAGGAGCTGCCTCAGCACATTCACAAAAAGCTTCACACAAGCCTTTTATCACCCCAGACCACTTAGAGCCTCGACATGGAGGAAGGAAATTCTAGAATTGTCTGTGGGGGGGGAAACTCCAGAGCTTTCTTCCACTTCAGTGCTGGCACCAGGAATAAAAATAGGACACTGAGGTCCACTCTTCAGTTTACTCCTGGACCTGCAGAGGACACTGAGAAGTTCTGTCCTGCATTTCTGATAACTGCCCTGCTGCTTGAGGCATGCTTTGTACTTCAGAGGACTGCCCTGCTGTTTGAGGACTGCCTTGCTGTTTGACCCCAGGACCACAGAGTGACTCAAAGGGCTAGTTGGCTGGCCTCCTGTTCTGAGCTACAGGGACACAAAAAGCTCCAACTACTTGAATCCTGCCTGAAGTGAGTCCTACCCTCCAAGTGGTGCCCTACACGTCCTGAACTCTAACAAGTGGTGCTAAATGTGTCCAAACAGCTCAAAACCCAATAACCTGAGACTTATACATTTTTCAGCCAAAAGGTACCCTTAAAACTGAGAGGAGACTGAGACCCTCTTGCTCGGCGACCCATCGCCTGTCACCCTGACTTTGAGGTCGCTCCCACTACAACCTTCTTTGCAGCAGAAAATCCTGTTCAGGGACTTCTTGGAGAAGGGGTATTGGGCCTCATGGAGCCCTGGTTTTCTATTGCCTGCAGCTTCATCCCATTTGAAATTGCTGACTTCCAAAAATGAGACCAAGTTTAAACATAGAAATCTTCACTGTAACCTTATGCAGCGGCTCCATAATAACGATGCCTCCTTGCCCCACCAAACTTTACCTTCTCAGACATTTTGTTCCAAAATTTCTTCTAAGCACAAAAATAAGTGGAGACTGGGCCCAATCCACCTCGTCCATCTGAAGGATGCTCCATCGCAGTTCACTGTAACTTCCGACTTCGTCCCAGTTTTGCACAACTAGATGTCGATGGGTGGTGCTTTAATGTTTAAGCACTAATGTGTACTAAGATGTAAAAATTCATAACTCTAGTTATATTGATTTGATTTTTGCTGTTTTAGTGTCAAATAATTTATTACATTTTACTCTATTTCTCTTAATTGGGGTAGGATTTTTCTTCTGTTGTGTTTTCACTTTTTTAAGTGCTGCATAAATACTTTACCCATTGCCTCTAAGTTACGCCTGACTTCTTTTGTGCCAAGATACCAGAGAATTAAGCATAGATTTATTTAGTGAGCTTTCTTCTAAGCCCAAAAGTAAATGGCAGACTGGGCCCAATCCATGTCATGTATCTGAAGGATGCTCCATCGCAGTTGACTGTAACCTCCGACTTTGCCCCAGTCTTGCACATCTAAATGTCCGTGAGCGGAGCTTTAATGTTTAAGTGCTAATGTGTACTAAGACTTAAAAATTCATAACTCCAATTCTACTGATTTGATTTGATTTAATGTTTAAGCACTAATGTGCACTAAAACTTAAACATTCATAACTCCAATTCTACTGATTTGATTTTTGTTGTCTTAGCGTCAAATCATGTATTACATTTTACTCCGTTTCTCTTAATTGGGGTGGGATTATTCTTCTTTTGTGTTTTCACTTTTTTCAGTGCTGCATAAATACTTTACACAATGCCTCTAATTTATGCCTGACTTCTTTTGTGCCAGGCTACCAGAGAGTTAAGCACAGATTTAATTAGTGAGTGTTCTTTTAAGCCCGAAAGTAAGTGGAGACTGGGCACAATGAACCTCATGTATCCAACGGATGTTCCATGGCAATTGACTGTAATCCCAAAAGCATTTATTAAGGGTGTTTTTGTGGTTCACCATGCCAAGGATTGTGGTTGTTGCTTAAGAAGGGCTCATACCTCCCTGAACCAACAACTCAATTTCTAACAGAAAGTAAATTCCATGATATGAGATTTGGCAAAGAAACTGAATCCATCTCCTTAGAGTATAGATTGCATATGTGGAATTGTAACAGAAACCTCTGACTTTAGTGGGGCCTCTGAGGTATTTGTTTTTCAAACTCAGGTGTATTGATACTGCTGAAAAAAAGCACATGAAGGCAGACTAGTGAGATTGCCGTGCTTTTAATGAACTCAGAAAACAGTAGTCAGTGCAGTGCTTTAAGGACTTGTGACAAATGCTATGTTTTAAGGCTGGAGACCGCTCTGACAGCAGCATTCTGCACAAGCTGGAATTATGCAACAAGACATCTTGTTGGTCTTTTTAGAGAGTGATGCAAAAGTAAAGATATCAATTTATTCCTTTCTCAATTACCCAGAATGATTTTTGGGTGAGATGAATGGAAAGATAGCCTCAAATGTTTGAAAAAAAAGCAGTTATTTAACAAATTATTTAATCATTGAAATGGACACCTAAATGTTTATGATGGAGGAAATTGGTGCATATAAAATGGCACTATTGCACAAAAATGGACCAATTCAGCTTTTGATTGATTGAGTTTCAATAAACTAGCCTTAAATTCCATTGAGAAGAAGCTGACAATATATACCATGCACAATGATATGTGCTTGTCGCCACTGTTTAGTTATAGTTATGGAATCAAGCTAGCCTGGCTGAAGAAGGGTGATACCCTGAAACCGGTCCCAGGATGCTTGTTTCCGGGTCCAGGGAGGACCTGGCCTGGCAGTTCGGGCTGGACTGTTCCCATGAGGAACAGGGTCAAGACTGATTTGCATATGGCTGGGTCCAAACTGGGGTGGCATGGTGAGCAGAAGAACGATGGATTAAACCCAGATCTGTGACTGGGGGTGAGTGTTGCATTGTCAGCACTCCTTCATCCTTTTGTGTTGCTATAGTTATAGTTAAGTCAGAGTTTTTATAGGGAGAATGTTTTTATTTTGATAATTGTTTGACAAAACTTCGGGAAACTTTCCAAAAGAAAAAAATTCATACACATCAGCTTCCTTTTGGAATGTTTTGGGGTGATCTGACAAGTGGAGGCCCAGGAAAAAAAGGAGTGGGGAGGCGGGTGCCAAAACATGTTTTCTTCATATAATTTTGCATAGAAGTTTTATGAACCATTAAAAAGAAACAGCTGAACACAATTACAAAACAAAATGGCAGACAGATAGATCTTTACTCAGGAAAGTGTCCCTCATATGATTTGATGGAAACCTGTTCAGCCACTTTTGAGAGATTAAGGTTCACAAGTTAGTGATATCTGGGCAATTGATCCTGCCAGAGTCCAGTGGTACTCCTGTGGTATTGCAAATTAAGAAAATAAAGCATTCTGAATGGCTAAAAGGGTTTTTTCCTGCTGTCAACTTCAGTACCACTCGACCTGTACTGGGCCCGCAGTACTGAGCAATCTGATTTTCTTGCTGCAATAGCAACAGAAATTTTGTGGCCACCATTTCAGGACACTCAGGGACTCAGTTGCAGTGGCTTGAAGTTAAATAAAAAGTAAGCCATAAGGGGGCAGGGTGGGGGAACCCTGATCACCGGGCCCTTAAGGAAGGGTCCCAGAAAAACCCACCTCCCCAGACCAAGTAAGAAAACAATTGTCCCTCGGGTCCCGGTGTACTACATTGTGACCCTGTGATGCCCCATGATGTACCATGGGACTCCCGGGTGACCTGGTGAAAACCTCTCCCATGTGGTCCAGTGACAGCACCAAAATTCTTCAGAAAAATGAGGGATGGGTGTCCCTTAGGGGAATACACAACTTGGGAGGTTGGCAAGCAATGGGGCCGCTGGCCGTTGTGGGAGGTTGGGTGCCCTTGGGGACTTTGGGCACAGGTTGGATAAGTGATGTCATCAGTGACATCATCAATGATGTAATTTAACATGTCATAAGTTATGTATATACAAAACTTTATTCGACTTTCAGCAAGTCATAAAAGTCATAAAAATAAAGATCTCCAATTATAATACATTTCATTATATAATAAAAAAGATTTGAATAAATGAAGTAATAAAAAGAATAAAAACATACAACAATAAACTGTCTAATATATCGATAAAAAAACCCTGTCACAGTAAATTACAGTTGCATTACCGCCCCCATAGATTTCCTTATCTTTAATACACTACATAAAAAGTTGGCCAAAGTTCCACACATCTCTAAAGAAGGCAGTGCTTGAAGGCAGGCGTAAGCTGTGCGGCACTGGGGGAGGTTGATTGACCTTAGGAGTGGGACTACTAGGCGCTTCCTCTGTATGGCATAAAAATTGCTAAATAAAACCACATGAATTGTGGATTGAGGTGTCTTTGCATCACAGGGGCATGGTTTTAACGAGGTGGACCAGTCATTCATAGTTGGAAATGAAACTAAACGATGAAACGTATCTAGCATGAATCTAGTAAGAACGTAACGATGGCGTAGGTTTACCACGTTTGCCAAGTACGGCTGCATGCCCTCAGCCGTCAGAATTGTTTGGTTGTGGATGACAGTGGTTTTTTTTTATTCAAACCCCCAACGTATGTCTTCTAGATGCTTTAATGCCAAGATACTAAGGTCCTTCCTGGATATCTTCCCCAGCAAAGCTGGGTTTGCATAGTAGTCTTTATTGCCCATTTTTTCGAAAAAAGTCCTAATATATTTTAACCATGGTGCCCTTGATGTATATAATGATTTCATACAATCGGTCAGGATGGCCTTATTAAAACCAGTATGTTCCGAGGTCCACACTTTATGCCATAATAACAGTGGCTGTATCTTTATCAAGTCTACAATAAAGGGAACCCCGAGTTCCGAATGAATGACATACGATGAAGTGCCATTTGGTACACTCAACAAATGTCTTAGGAAATCGTTTTCAACTGTCTGCATTAAATCACAATTTGTATGTCTCCAAATTCCTGCCCCATACGTCACAGCCGGGATGCACTTGGCTTTATAGATCTTTATCATGTTTGATGGTGTAATCCCCCCAAGTCTTTTAGAGAAGAGTCGCAATGCCATCGTTGTTTTGATCAGGTGCGCTCTCTTCGTCTTCCTACAGTTGGACCAGGAACCCACATTATGCCCAAATACGAAAAGGATTGCGCGATCTCGACCTTGCTTTCCGCAATAGTGGTGTTATAAGCCTTACCGCGCTTCCCTCCACAGTTCATGATAAAGGTTTTGGAGCGATTGACCGTAAGACCCAGCTGAGACATATATGTGATACAGGTAGTTAGGAGTTTCTGTAGTGCTATTGGGGTCCTGGCCATTAATACTGCGTCGTCTGCGTAGAGTAAAGCCGGAACAGATTGGTTGTCTATTTGGGGAAGATCTTTACACCTGGTGGCCAATTGTTTATCTAGGTTATTTATATACATTGAGTACAAGAACGGAGCGAGAACGCAACCTTGGCGCACTCCTCTGTAAAGACCAAAGCGGCGAGTACATTCTCCTTTTAAGCCATACCTCACTCTTGCTCTGCACCCTGTGTACATTTCCCGAATAAATTGGATTAAGGCTGGTTCTATCCCCATGCTATTTAAAATGTCCCATAATTTATCATGAATTACACAGTCGAAGGCTGATGATAAATCAATAAAGGCCAGGTACAAACTACCTGCTCTGATCTTAGTATACTTTCCAATAATGAGACTTAAATTTAAACTTTGCTCCACTGTTCCGATTCCTTTCCGGAATCCGTACTGAACCGGGGATAAAACGTTCTTTTCTTCCGCCCATGTTTGCAGCCTATTCAGTATTATTCTCCCTGCTAATTTAGCTGTTGTGTCCAGCAGGGAGATTGGCCTGTAGCAGGCTGGATTAAGGCGGTCACCCTTTTTGTATATTGGAATAATGTTGGAATCTCTCCAAGATGGTAGGGGTCCGCATATGCAGATAGCCCTCAGTGTCTGCGTCAGTACAGGCCCCCACAGCTCGATATTGGCCTTGAATATGTCGATCGGAACACCATCAGGGCCCGGCGCTTTCCCTGATTTGCTTGTTTTTATAGCTTCCTCTACCTCCTGAAGGGTGAATTGGGGGGTTGTAACCAGGCGCGGACCTTCCTGTGAATCATGGTCATGTGTACGGTCTGTTATGTCACTCGTCAAAGAGTATATTTTAGAGAAATGTGCAACCCAGTCTTCTTCAGAGATGGCAATTTCCATTCTAGGAATGTCTCTCTCCCCTAACACGGGGGAATTTATTGTCTGCCAAAAAAGTATATTATCTTTCTTGCGACTTGCTAAGTGGAGACTTTCCCACATGGTTGTTTTCATGGTCAGTTTCCTTTCCTTTATTGCTGTTTTATATTCCTGTCTGCGTTTGCGGATATCACTTAAGCACCTTTCTGGGGCATTTAGAGCCTTTTTCAGTCTCTTATGTGCTTGAGTGCAATTATGGTCAAACCATCCGGGCGTCGTTTTTTTCCCTGTCTTACTACTTCTAATAGTGAGGGCTTCTTTTATGGTTTGAGTAATCATCGTAAATGCACTTAGAAATTGCCCTGGATGTGGGTTCTCTCTTAAACAGTCTGCAAAAGCGTGTTTACATTGGCATATTAACTGTTTCAGCAAAAACTTGGGGTCTGTCTGTGACCACTTCATAGTGTATCCATTGCGCGGCAGCAATTCAGTGTCGTCTACTAGTGTAGTACTATCTTCCCTAGCTGCAGAAAGGGGGGAGAGTAGGAGATTCATGCTCTGGGGGTAGTGATCACTAATTGCAATATCGTGCAAGGTGTAATTTGTAAGATAGTGTGCGAAGTGAGTTGACATTAGGACATAATTGATCACAGTATTTACGCCCCTTCCGTTATACGTCGGTTTAAACCATGGACCGTCCAGAAATAATTCATTTACGAAGGATAGGTTGTAGGTTTGAGCCAATTGGTTCATTTCATCTCCTTGAGTGTTATGAGAGAAATGAAGGCTAGCATCTACACCTTCCAAGGCCCAACCACATATCTTATCAGAAGATTCTTTGCATGGATGGATGTTAAAATCACCATCCCAGATCAATAGGATCTCGCGGTTATTTTTTTTACATATTTTTTTTAGGTCATTTCCCATTTCCACTAAGATGTTGAAGAATTTTCCTGGAGCAACATTATTATAAAAATTAATAATGATTAAGTGGGTCTTATGGTCTAGGTTACTCTCTATCATTTGGTAATATGGGCTCGTGAAATTCATCTCTAAATTCTGTAAGGATAACTTATTGGAGATATATGTACACAGTCCCCCTTTAGGTCTACCATACCTGGACTGCTCGGCAGGAGTGTGAAATGTTTTGTAGCCATTTAGATGGGCGGGAGTTAAAAGCCATGTCTCTTGTAAGCAAACACATGAATAGTCTTTTAAAAAGTCCGCCGAGATCTCATTGTCTAATTTATTAGCTAGACCTGCAATGTTCCAGAATAGTAAGACTATTTCCGATTTCTGAATAAAATTCTGTTTAAAATTGCAGTTCTGGTCCTTTGGGGAGTGAAGGGGGATGTCGCCATGAGTTATATTTAGTGTATTTCTGGAATCATCGCACTGGCTTGAATAAAGTAATATCTAATTCCTTATAGGAACCATTGTATATGATGTGCCTTCCTTTTGTAAGTCCGTCCCTGTTATATGTGATATCTGGGCTACTCTATCGGGGAGTGATAACTGTTTCATATCGAGTCAATCTATATTTTCCAGTGCGTTAAGGGGATAGAATCTGTTTCATGTTATAGATAAGTCTGGGCTGGGTGAGAATGCTGCAGCTCGTTGTGGATAGATGGGTTTATTCCCCGCTGGTCTTTGATAGAAATAACCCAGGGGTAGTAGCGAGATTCCTTGTAAGGTAACTTGTCTGGCTCCTAAATCATGGATAATCCTATTCACTAGATTTGGTGAACCAAAAGAAAGGACCACACAGTCTCCGGTCAGCACTTTCCTGCTGTTACCTATCCATTTCATTCTTCTGACCATTTTTATATCATCAAAAAGGGTCCTCACCGTTCCAGGGCTCATTCGAGACCCGATCCAATTGAGGGCCTTGTTTCTCAAGGCCGTCCATGTTTCTCGTTGTTGACCATCTATCGGTGGGACGTTAGCCAAGACCACAACATATGGTGTAGCCTCTGGGGGGGAGATGTAACAGGTGACTAGGGAGGTAAACAAGATTCGAGGATCTAGTCCTGCTAATTGTATTTCTCAATGGATTTACATATTGTGGGATTTAGAGTTTTTTTATCTAGGGAAGGATTATGTGGTGAAGTAGTTGGGAAGGAGGGTTGAGTGTATTAATTCAGAGCAGGAGCTATTGGTTGGGGTTGTGACTCAATCTGGAAGTTAGCGTTCCGATTTAGACCGATTGGCCTATTGTACGGGATGGGTTGTGTTTTGTTCTCATGTTCTGGGGACCGCAATATATTTCTGGGGTCTTTACTTTCAAAATGCATGTCTTCCCATTGTAAGGACTTTATTATTTCCAGACCTGCCTCGAGGCTACACTCTACCCCCTTTAGGGGCTCCGACATAGAGTCCAGCGTGGCTCCGAAAGATGATTTCAATGAATCAACTAATTCGTGGAGATTTAAAAGGAGCGATCGTATAGTGTCTCCTGCTGAACTTGAGGGTTTCTTCCGCGTTAATTTTTTAGAGTGTTTTTTAATTGGGGTAGTTATTAAGTCTATCACAGGGGATTTTTTAGAGATCTTGTCCGCCCGGTCCAACTCCGGTTTGCTTGGTCGCTTAGCAACAGGGGATATTTCATCCATAGAATAGATTAAATTCGAGGTGTCTTTAATGCAGCCATTTGTGAGCCTTACTCTTGAATGACCATCCTCAAGTTCACTCGATGGAGAGTTGTGTTGCGGTGGTACAGACCCTAATGATTCATGGGGTTGCTCTTTAGGTAATGACATTATCCCTTCAACGGTGGCGATTTGCTTATTTATCATTCCCATCGCCCCGGAGATGTATTTTAATATAGATGAACTGTCTTTTAGGTTTGTTGAGTTATTCAATTTAGAGTGTTTCCTTTTACCCATGTTTTACGTAATGGCCGGTAACTCAGGGGACTGTGTAGGATAGGAGAACGGAAGCTTCCTTCGTGAAATAGGCCTCACGGCCAGTCTGATCAAAATGACCTAATTTGGAGGGCTCCTGCCCCCTCGGCAGAACACAATTCGACAGGTGGAAGGGGAAGTTGAAGTTTTTTTAAAAAAAAGTACGAAAAAAGGGAGAGCAAACAAAACACCTCACAGTACCTTCAGGCAACCATGCACTTCTAAGTTGCCTGGTCCAGATGTCCTTTTTTTTTTTTTTTTTTTTTTAGAGAAGAATGTCAGGGGGGTGGCCCTGCCCTGCCTCTTCCTGGCAATGACGGGCAAGGACGGGCCCGCCCTTGGCCCGGGCTTTGCCCGCGCGCATCCCGCCAGGCGGGAGCGCGACCAGGATTTAAAGGGCTCCTGCCCTCGGCTTGACTCAACGCGCTTCCCGCGACGGCGGGAGCGCGACCAGGATTTAAAGGGCTCCTGCCCTCGGCTTGACTCAACGCGCTTCCCCATTATGTAATATGTGAGGTCATAAGGGAGTCATGGTGAGGCAGAAGTCATAGTTAGCTTAGGAAACAATAACTTGTGAACTAGTTGTTTGTGATTTTAAAACATATTTTATACTGGAAAGTTACCCTTCAATCACAACACATATGCTAGGCATCGCTCACGAATGTTTGCACAGTGGTGCAAAAATGTGTGTGTGTGGCACAAGGCAGCCAGTGCAGGGACAAAGAAACAACAGCAAATCTTAGTAGTTAGGGCATTGTTCTTCTCTTTCTTTGATGCAACTTTGTGCATGATAAGCCATTTATCTATCATGATCAGTAAACCTCTTAGCTGATGGCATGTCAAAATACATGGTGGGATAGTGAATTATGGTATGCATTGTGTTTTGCACACCATAACTGGTGCTTTGCAAAACATTTTTGCTTTTGAATTTCTTAAACATGACAGACAGTTAATTGTGTTTTATCATTATGTGTATTTATTATTGTGTGTGTGTGTATTAATTTGTGTTTGTATCAGACCCATATGGGGGACACAGAGCAGGCAGGGGCTACTGGACCTCAGCCCTGGGGGATGGGGAAGTTGGCTGATGCTGTCCGGGGGTTCATTCTACTATGGCTCTGCAATGTGAGGTCAAGTGCAACTGTTTTAGTAATTAGTTTCCATAGGTAGAGATGGTGCGCAGTCACAGGCCTCTCAGGGAGTGTACAACAGGCTTGGACCTCAACAATGTACACAGCAGTGCAGCACATGATTATCCAGCCAGGTGCTTCTGTACTTTGTTCTACAGTAAGACACATTACTACACAAAGCACAAGAATGTATCCGATACACAATAGATAGGTGTGAGTCCAATGTGCTTCAGTGTTGGACCCCTTCACTCTCCTCTTCTGTTTCCATGGTTCTAGGGCATTTGGCATCGCTAGTGTATGTGCACAGCTTCCCCTTTTGTAATATGTAGTCTCTCTCAGACTTGAATAGTCAAACAGTCTATGAGCTGTTTCTTTAGTTTGCAGCAGGCCATGAAGGGCCTTCCACTCACAGTCAGGATGACCAGTGTTGTACTGGCCTTCAGTTAAGTCCCTGGGCAGAATCACTCCAGCTGGGAAGACGCAGGCCACCCAGGAGGATCTTGAAGACAGAAGAAGAAGCAGTTGAAGTGGCTGATGATGGCCTAATTCAGGGCTCCTGGCAGGGTCAGCAGGTGATAGACCTGGTTCCTCCAACATTTCTACAGTCCTCCTGCCAGGTGCAAGGATCTGTCAGCCCCTTAACAGCGTTCAGGTGGTCGGGATATGGATGGCCATTGGTGGCTAAGTTTGACCAGGCAGAAAGGTCTTTAGTGCCATGATTTACAATCAGTGCTTTGAGGTAGGAACTTTGTTGTCAGGTGGCTGTTTACAGACTCAGCATTTCTCCTGAGTGATGCTGTTCACAGCAGTCATTTTAAGGCTAGAGAACCCACAACAGTGACACAAAGAGGTGTGAGTAGCCTTACATATTTATCAGAAGCCACAACTGACAGTGATCAGGTAAAGAGACAAAAAGCTGACCCACCTCCTTTTAGAAGGGCCCTTTACACTTTCATACAGGAATTGTTGTCACATCCTTCATCCCTACCATCCACTAAATAGCAGTCTCAGGAAAACTAATCAGCAGCCCTCTATACCAGAAAAGGCCAAATTGGGGTTCTAAAGTGAAGAGTGTCTACTCTTTCCTAACTTTAGTGTTGAGTTCCCTCCTTCTAATCTCAGAAATGCCAAAAACATACTTTCACTATCTGAGAAAGCAACCTCACCTCCACCTTTTATACTTGAACAAGCCAGGAGCTTTTAAAATGGAACTCAGAGGCAGAAAGTTATATGAGGGCTCTAGTAAGCTCCTCCTTTTTGTCATTGGTAAAATGGTGTGGTCACACTAGAATTTTCTCAAAACATGCTGTGCTGCCACTACTGTGCTTCACTCTTCACATTATGACATGGGCAGTTGTCCTCTGCCACTATTATGAAAGCTCATTTGGTGTGCCTCTCCAGGCCCAGACTGCTCTCCTATTAAGATTAGGCCAAGGCATCCATGCACAACTAGGTTTGTGCGAAGTTGGTGCTACAAATCCAAAAAAACAGGATACCAAACACACACTGTTGGGCAGAAAGTAACACAATTGTATAACATGCAGGTGACACTTCAGGTCTGAAATTGTATTGGATAGGTAATAAAATGTGGTTCAAAATGCAACATCACAACAATTTCCAGACACTTGGCAAGTTTTGTAGGGTGGTGACAGGACAATAAATGGAAAGGGCAGAGAGATATAGATCAGGGTTCTTGATCGACTTGGTATAAGCTCCACATTATGTGAGGTTGGGATCTGAGCATCTTGAATTAAAACATTTAACAGGTGATGTCTGATGGAGGTAAAGATGGTAGAAGGCTCCATGAGGTGCCAGGTTATGGTTCAGTCTCTGCTCTACTGAAATCAGTAAGTGTGAATATTATACACAATATATACACTAGACACCAAAAGTAGACAAGTAAATAGTCATAGAAAAATGCAAACAGTAGGAAATCCTAGAGAATGCAATGGGAGAAAATAGGTCTAGGGGCAACACAAACTATATACTAGTGGAAAGTGAATCATGAATTCCCCCCTAGACAAGTGTAGTGTGTGCAAAAGCACTAGAAGAGTAAGAACACAGTAAAGGTAAGTAAATTACCCCAACCCAGAGCCCAGAAAATCAGGAGTAAAGTACTGCAAGTTTCCTTAGGACACACTACACCTTGTTTTGAGGATTTTGCAGCAGCCAGCTAAGTCTGCAAAGAACAACTGCTGGATTATTGGACCTAAAGACCTGCAAAGGAAGGGGACCAAGTCCAGAAGTTGAAATAAGTTCCAGGAAGGACCGGAGCCCCTGCCAACCCAGAAGAGAGTGCAAAAGAAGAGTCCCCAGTTAGTCTAAGACTGCAGGAATGCACCCTAGGAAGATGCCAGTGGGTTCCTGCAGGATGCAAAAGATGTCCCACGGCATGAAGATTGTTGCAGATGAGATTTCGTGTCAAAAGTAACCAACAAGCCTTGGCTATGCCAAAGATGCCTTTTGCATCTAAATGGTGCTGGTTGGACCCAGGAGGGACCTGTGGGCCTCAACTCTATGTGAGGAGGAAAAGGGGGCTCTCAGAACTTTAGAGAGTCCTCAGGATGCCAGCCAGCACCTCCAGGAGTGCCAGGATCGAGGTTCAAAGGAGGTTCAAAATGCAGTTGATGCAGCACAACAAAAGAATGTCCCACACCACCGGAGAACAACTCAGCGAGTTGAGCGTCACTGGATAGAGTGCTGGGGATCTGGGCCAGGCTGTGCATGAAGGCATTTTGCAAAGAGTGCACAGAGGCCTCAGGAGGTGAAGACGACATACTACACAGGGGTACCATCATTCTCAGGGAAGGCAAGGTCTTACCTCTTCCAAATTGCATCAGCAGGAACTCAGGACAGTCTATGCCGATGATATCTACCCTCTGTGTCCTTAGGAGCACACTTGTCATTGTGAAAAGAGTCCCAGGGTTCCAGTCGTCATCTTGGAAGGTGCCTGCTTGGAGCAGGGGAGTGACTCTGTCACTCCACAGGAGATTTCTTCGGTCCTTCTGGTGCAGGATGAAGACAGGGAGTCCCCAGAGCATGCACATTGTGGAAACTGTTGCAGTTAGTGACTTGGAGCTGAGATTGCTGACACTTTATTGCAGTTACAGTGTTTCTTGGAGCAGGCTGCGGTTGATCCGAGGTCAGAAAAGTCAGAAGTTGTTGCAGAGAATTCCTGAAGGAAACCTGCAAGCAGAATCTGAAGAGAACCCACAGTAGACACCCTAAGTAGCCCTGAGAGGGGGATTGGCTACCTTATCAGGTATGGACCTATCAGGAGGGGTCTCTGACGTCATCTGCTGTCACTGGGCACTCAGAGCCCTCCAGAGTGCCCCACACCTTGCAAAGCAAAATGGCTGAAGTGGAGCTCTGGACACCACCCCTGGGGTGGTGATGGACAGGTGAGTGGTCACTCCTGTTTTCTTTGTCCAGTTTCCTGCCAGAGCAGGAGAGAAGGGGTCCTCGAACCGGTGTAGACTGGTTTATGCAAGGAGGACACCATCTGTGCGCTTCAAAGCATTCCCAGAGGCTGGGGTAGGCTACCCCTCCCCAGCCTGTAACACCTATTTCCAAAGGGAGAGGGTGTAACACCCTGCTCTCAGAGGAAATGATTTGTTCTGCCTTCCTGGGACTGGGCTGCCCAGACCCCATGAGGGCAGAACCCTGTCTGTGAGGTGGCAGCAGCTGTAGCTGCAGTGCAAGCCTCAGAGAGCTGGTTTGGCAGTACTGGGGGTCTATGATGGATCCACCAGGATGCATGGAATTAGCTCCCCAATACCAGATTGGGAATGGGGGACAATTCCATGATCTTAGACATGTTACATGGCCATATTTGGAGTTACCATTGTGAAGCTACATATAGGTATTGACCTATATGTAGTGCACATGTGTAATGACGTCTCCACACTCACAAATTCTGGGGACATGGCCCTGAACTATGTGGGAGCAACTTTGCTAGTGCAAGGGTGCCCTCACACTTAGTAACTTTGCACCTAACCTTCAACAATTGAAGGTTAGACATATAGGTGACTTATAAGTTCCTTAAGTGTAGTGAAAATGGCTGTGAAATAATGTGTGCTTTATTTTACGCAGGCTGAAGTGGCAGTCCTGTGTAAGGGTTTGTCTGAGCTCCCTATGGGTGGCAAAAGAAATGCTGCAGCCCATATGAATCTCCTGGGAGTCCAATGCCCTGCGTACCTAGGTACTATATACTGTTTTCTGATCTCATTTTTGGTGGCCATTAGGACTGTGTGTACTTCACTACCGCTAACCAGTGCTAAAGTGCTTGTGCTCTCTTCTCTAAACATGGTAATATTGGCGGATACCCAATTGGCACGTTTAATTTACTAGTAAGCCCTGAATTGTGTTATTACACGTGCCCAGGGCTTTTAAAAATAATGCTACTAGGGGTACTGCAGCACTGATTGTGCCACCCATTTAAGTAATCCTTTAAACATCTCTCTGGCCTTGTGCAGTTTGGAACTGCCATTTCAGCTTGGTAAAATAAACCTTCTGTCAGGCCCAAATTTTCCTTTTAATATATATGTCACCCATAGGGTAGGCCCTGGACAGCTCAGAGGGCAGTGTATTTATAAAGTGTATGTTTCAGGATTACATGTCCTGGTAGTAAAAACCCCTTAAATTAATTTTTCACCACTGCAAGGCCTACCTGTCCCCATATGATAAAATGGGGGTAAATGATTTTATTTAAAAAGGGACGAAAGTAAAATGGGAGCAAGACAAGTCAAGCTTGGTGTCTAAAGTAAATTGTAATTAAAAGTCCTCTTGATGGAGTAGGCCCTTTCTGCAGGGTCATCCACAAAGTTTTTGCCTTTACCATTCTGTTTTCTGAACCAGTTTTTGTTGCCGTTTAGGACTCTAAGCACTTTACCACTGCTGACCTGTGCTAAAGTGCTTGTGATCTCTCCTCTAAACATGTTAGAATTGGCAACAGGCATATTTAATTTTCTTGTACGTGCCTAGTAAGGCGGCACTATCTGTGCCCAGTGCCTGTAAATTAAATGCTACCAGTGGGCCTCCAGCACTAGTTGTGCCGCCAACGTAAGTAACACATGACCTGCCATTCCAACCTGTGTGTGTACTGTTTTATACTGTCATTCGGATATGGCACAATAAACCTTTGCCAGGCCCAAACCCTCATTTTAACACATATAAGTTATCCCTAGGGTAGGCCCCAAAGAGCCCATAGGACATGATGCAGTGTATTTAAAAAGTTGGACATGTACTTTTAAGTTTTATTTGTCCTGGTAGTGAAAAACTCTTACATTCATTTTTCACTTCTGCAAGGACTACCTCTCCCACAGAATAACATTGGATAACTTGATTAAACTTAATTGGGACGAGGTAGAAAGGTCGAGTTTGGTGTCTACACAATTGTTATTAAAAGCTCTCTTAATGGTAAAACTCGTTTACAGTTCTGAAAATGCCACCCACTTTAAGAAAGTTGGCATTTTCTCATCCTAACCATTTGTTGCCTGCAGCCTGATCCTGGGTCACATGACTAGGTGTAGCTGACAGTTGGTCTCTGTAAATTACTCCCCAATAGAGAGACAATGGAAAGATAGGTGTTGACAGGATGGACCACTTTTAGTTAATGAGGGGGCAGGGGAGGAACTGTTACCTACCACACTTACACACCACAAAGGCCTTGCCTGAGCACCCTCGCAAAGGGCTAGTCACTAGCCTATTGCAACGCCTGACAAGCTGGGGCCAGAATAGGGAGGAAAGGGGTGCCTAGCACCTCAGGGGAGTAGTGGAAACCCCCAGAAGCTTCACCAACTTCAAAATAGGCACTAGGTATAAATATTGGACCTAAGACCTCAACTTTTCAGTACACTTCTGGACCTGTGAAAACTCTGCCAGGATGAAGGACTGCTGTGCTGCTGAAAAGACTGTCACTCTGCTGGACTGCTTCGAAGAAGTGCTGCCCTACAGTGCTGGCCTATTGCCTGCTGCCTTCTTGCCTGGGTGTGAAGGGCTGGACCTGAATCAGTTGAACCCAGGACCACAAGGAAACTCCAAGGGCTAGTTGGCTAGCCTTCTGACCTGAGCCTCAGGGACAGAAGGCTTCAAAAAACTCACCTACACTCTGTAGTCTGTGAGTATACCCTGCCAATTGGTTCCACTCCAGGAAGTAGGCCTAAGGTGCTCTACCAGCCTCTGTGGATCCAGCGGAACTGTTGCATCCCCTTTGCTGCATGGTGCAACCCTGAGCAATGCTGACGCATTGCCACTGCTGAGTGGATTGGACCCGTCACAGTGACTCTCATTGTATCGCAATCCATTGGAACCACTGCAGCCTGAAGCATCCTTGGCGCAGGCCCTCACATCCCTTGTCGACAACAGCCTAAAAAATGAACCCCTGCATCGCAGGCTAGCAGCTCTTTGGAAGAGATGCATCACTCCGACACTGTGCAACTCATCCTTGACATGGGACTTCACATCTCAGGCCCTCATTCACAGAATCCTCGGTGACAATGCAGGACCCCACACAACAGCCTCAACACATCTCAGAAGGGATGCATTCGCTTCAGCTGTGCTATGCATCTTCTTCGTGGATCCTCGCAAAGCTCTGCAAAGCAAGATTTAAGGTACTTTATTCAGGGTCCTTGTCGCCAGCCTGAATTACAACGTGGTCTGTCTGAACATGTGACTTTGTCCTAGTCCGACATGACCAGCTATCCACAGCTGGTACTTTGTGCTTTTTGACACTATTTTCACTAAAATCTTTAAAATTGCATATCTCCAGTTCTACTGACTGTTCTCTTGGGCTGGGATCTTTTGTGTGCAGAGTGTCAATTTATTTTGCTTGAATTGTTGCACAAATGCTTTACACATTTGCTCTAAATTAAGCCTGATTGCTCCTTGCCAAGCTACCAGAAGTTTGAGCATAGGTAAATTTAGGGTTGGGTTGTGCCTCACACTGACAAGGATTGTGTTTGCTGCTTGACCATCACTCACACCCCAGTCAACCAACATCCCAATTTCTTATACCTCTTTCATGGTAGAGTCAGATTATTTAACTTTCACTTCTGAAAATGCCACTTCTACAACTCTGTGTTAATGAGCACTCTCACAAAGGGTTGACTCCCCAGGGGGTGGACGTCTGTATAAGCTTATCCAACTTCAAAGTGGGCTCCAGGTATAAATATGGGACCCTGAGGCTCAACTCTTCAGTATACTTCAGGACCTGTAGACTCTCCCAAGAAAAATGACCACTGTGCTGCTGAAAGGACTGTCACCCTGCTGGACCACTGCCTGAAAGGACTGGTCTGCTGTCCTCTTTCCTGGGTAAGAAGGACTGGACCTGCATCTCATGATATGCCCAAGGGACAGAACAGGCTATCAACAATCTTCAACCCAGCACCTGGAGTCTGCCAATTGTATATTCTGCTCCCCCCACTGGTTTCAACCTAGTCCTGGAGCCTTGGGCCCTTAGAACTGGGCCTGAATGCACTCTGCCAGTCCATCTGTGGATTCAGAAGAAATAGTGCATCTCCTAAAATATGCATCTCCCCTTGAACCGGCACATCATCTTTGCTGCTCGACACATCGCCTTCAGAAACGATACATCACCTCTGCTGTATGGACTTCCCAGACACAAGGACTTTGCATCACCCAATGCAGCCGATAGGAACCACCTCTGCACAACTCCACACAAGGACATCACCTAGCCCAACGCAGCCCCTTGGACCCACTACGGGGAGATGCATCTCTACACAAAGACATTGCATTGCCTCTGCTGTGTGATGCATCCTCAACACAGGACTGCATCTCTTTGTAGGTTGCCTTGATATCACATCATGCCTTTTTCGTCCACCACCTTATACTCTCTTACCCTATGTTTCACTCTTTGAGGTTATTTTTCATATCTGCTTTCTCCTTTTTGTCACAGTTTGTCCATGTTTTCTCTTCACCCTTCGTTCACCATTGTCTTCCTTTCTTTCTTGTTCTGACACCACCAGCTCACATTAAGCACTGCTTAACCCTGTTTAACTTGGTTATACTCATCAGTATCCTCCTGTAATAAACAATGTAGATGGTCTCATATTAGTTGACTTTAGTAACAGCATTGAAAGAGCAATTCAATGCCTAGGAGCATTTAGAAACAGAAACATTTACGAAAGTGGCAATTGGCGACTCCAGTTAATAGAGCTAATTCTCAAGATTCTCAGTTGCTTGGGAAGGTGGTGACAATGGAGAATGTACTAAGGATTAATATTGAGAATGTGGATGCTAGCAAGAAGATTGATTTAGGTCATTCAGATTCAGATTTGCTTTATTAAGCTATTTGAAGCCATGAAGGCACATTATGAAGATGATTACATTGTTGCAATGAATACAATAAATCACATCAAATTAAAGAGGACTGGTATTCCACAGTGGAGTGAAGAAAAAGACTGCATACTGGTAGACAAAACTTTATACACCATTATTAGTTATTTGAAGAGGAATCGACTCTTAAGGAACCCACTTCCAACAAGAAGTGCCTCAGATGGAGAGAAGCACTTTGCAGTGCTACCCAGTGGAGTGCAGCTAAATGCCGTTGAAAACCTTGATGTCAAATCTAGGTGCAAACATCTGTAAACTCAAGATTACCAAAAAGTGAAGAACATCCATATACTTGCAAGGAAGATAAGACAACTTCGTTAAATACCATAACTTTGATCAAGATATAAACCACATGACCACAGCATGAACAAAACAAACCCCAAAACAGTGGAGACTGAAAAAGCCAACTGCCATCAGAGACTCTTGAACAATGAAGTGTCTCACACACACGGTCACAGGAAGAACATAAATTAGACGTGTTTCCACATATGACAGAATTGAGGCATAACCCAGCAAAAGCAACATGTTTGCATTTCTTGCAACATATAAGAGCCCAATGGGCTAAAGTAGGATCCTCAAAGATTGAACAGCTTTTGAAAAAACAAGAAGTACCAACTCCTTAAATAAAGCATCCTGCAAATCTTTGCAACTTCTATCTGATAACATTGCAGCTCACATTGACTGTCTTAAATTTAAAGAAAACCGCTGCTCCATCTGACTAGCACTATTGCATGTAACAACATGCACAAAATCAATAGCATCAGAATTGTGGTGCATGATGTTATGTAAAATCTTAAGAATCTCAAATAAACTATGAGACCCAGATTTCATTTTGTTCCTAACGGTACTTTAAATGACATTCCTGTAGAAAACCTAGTCAATTACCACATGGGTACCTCCATCACTCAACACCCATGCTATACAAGCTATTCCAGCAAAAGTGGAAGGAATGCACCAAGACTACAAATGAGCTGCTGAGGAATCTTTGCAAGCAATGCATTCCTGTTTCTCTTACAGGATACTTCACTAAAGCTGTATTGATACGTCCCTTCCTGGACTGTGACATTATCCACCTCATAGACTACTCCAGCTTCATGAAAAAAATATTTTCTGGAAGAGGCTGTAAAATGAGAAAATAGAAATCAAGAAAATAGCCTCTCTTTCATACATGGAGATTTTAACTCGAAATATAGTGAAATGGGTAGTGGCAATGAAGACTACCAGGTTGGAACAGCTGTTCCATATTTTACTTAAAGCGCTGCCCCCCAAGGCACACAGAGACATTAATTGTAACATGGTCCACCGTCCGTGTTTGTACCCAGTGCATCTGTTTAAAGGTGCACAGTGATGCAAACAGGGACAGTGCTCCCTATCTGTAATACAGGCCCTGTTGTTCTTTGAAAACTCTCTAACAAACTCATCCATAGATACGTTTGCTATGAGCTCCATCTCCTGCACTAAAATGGTCAAATGGTTCCACTCGTGTGACAGAAGGGTGTGAGCACTGGATATTGTGCTGAAAATGTGCTCTCATGGGCAGCACTTGCATTCCCTATATCAACTGCAGATACATACATTTCAAGTAGTACTAGAAAAGCTTCAGCATGATCATACACCAGTTCACAAATGGTGGCAACATCTGCAACAATATAGCTCCTTTAGGTGAGATGCGATATGTGTCTTCAGGGTGTGGAAGCATGAGGTGGGTGACAGCACTTACTTTGGCTGTAATACAGAGTTTGCAGTGGGTGACAATTCTTAGGTTCTTGGAATGGGTGATGGAGGTGAGAGTAAGTCCTAGCCCTGTTGGCCACCAGTATAGTCTCACGGAGAAGAGCTATCTCCAAAGATCACAACTTCAGTCTTCTCAGCGTTTAATTTTAGGCAGTTGGACTTCAGTCATCAATCATTGGTCATCATGATATATTTATTTTCAAGGGAGATTCAGCTAAGGGGAGAGAAGCACAGAGAGATTGTGACTAGTGAAAGTCTGTGCTTGTGTATGTCTAGTGTGATGGATCCACATATGTACATGTGCAGTTTGAATGAGTATTGTATGTGTGTACCTGTGGTGTTTTTGCACATGTGTGTGGCATGGCCAATCTAGTGTAGGTTTTGGTGTGTGAATGTTAGTTTTAGACTGGTGTGAGTGTGCTTATGTTTATTGTACATAGGTATAAACATGGTGTTTAAGCATGTGCTGGGTGCTTGCAAGTGGTATGTTTTGCGTTCATTAAACATTGGATAGGTGTGCAAAAAGCTACTGATAAAATGACACAATAGCATATGTGAGGCAAGCAGACAGCATATATTTTCTGAATGTGTATGTGATGCTGCTTTTCATACTGAAGGTAGAAAGACCACACAGTCTACAGCTTCTGTGCATGAATCATCAGCTGTGCAAACTCTCACTGTAACAGCCACCCTTGTCAAACCTAGTGCTATGCAGTGAAATGTAAAAAGTAACCAAACACTATTTAGGAAATGTGACCAAATGGAATAGATGAAATTCTGTCTTAAATATTGTATATATTTTGTTTAAACATTGCTAAATAAAGTATATGCTGTGATGTACACTGAGATTATGCATTTATCTGACAATCATACTTTGTGGCAAAAGTTTAGCAATGTCAAATTTTTACATATATCTGTGGAATGTATTATTTAATTCTGAATTGTGTTTGTATAATTTGCCTTGCTGTCGCCATATGTATATGATGCCACATTGCATAACTCTTGGTAGTTCTTCATTGAACTGAATTTTGATCAGTGCCATTACTGGTACATATGAAGAGTAAGGTCACTTTAAAATGGACCACTGAAATGATGCTACAGGGCGGACCAAATTATGCAGAAGTGTTGACTAAATAATGCAGCAAGGAAAGACAAATAATACAGCATAATGAGGCACATTTTGTGATAGTATTACTTTATTACTTTGCCGTTTTTTCCTACACTTGTTATCACTATCTGGGAATAGGTTGCACCTCGGTGGTACAGGTTTACTACCCAACTGTAGGAATAAGCAACAGAAAAGTGATCAGCCAGCCTTTGAGGAGGACCTTCAACTATGTGGCTACATGTATTGCAGTAATTTTAGCAATGTTTGAACCACTTAAGCAACCAAACCTTGTTTTTTTTTAAATCTGCAGATTATACATCGTATGGTGTATTATGTAGCAAATCTGCAATTATGCGGAAAACACCGTAGCTGCAAAATTGCATAATTCCAGTGGCCCCACCTATAACATGGGAATGTGCAATACACTGTGATAAGATATCAGAATATGAAAAGCACACATTTGTAACCCTGCCACACTTGTGAGAATAAATCCAGCCCACCACAATTGCTTACTTGAGATTAAACGGTTATTTTCTTTACCACAACATCCGACAGAGGACAGATGGGTGCACATATTCTAGTAGGAATTGTAAATCCACATCATTGCTGCCCACTCAATGAGGCATGAACTGCCACTATCTGAATAATATAATGCAGTATATTACCACACGCATCCTTTACAGACTAAACTACATAAACCTCTCAGATACCCCACATCATTGCAGGTCATTGAGGTGCAGAAAGCTGTTCATAGCCCTGGGCCCTGGTGCCACTGCACCGCTGCATCATTGGCAGGTAAACCCTAGTTCATGCTCCCCCAACACGAACCTCCCCACTGCAGCTTGCCTCAGACATGAGCTAAGGTTGCCACCAGGCTGTGTTCTTCTTAGGACAATAACAGTTTTTTAATGTCTCAGCCAGTGCAAAAATAGGAAAAATCATCTAAAGCCAGTTTTTTTTCCCCTTATCAATATATGATTAAAATAGCTATTGTTAAAACGACCCACTTGATAATTCAAGTAATCAAAGTAAAAAAATCACGTTTAGCCTTCGCACCGGTCTACCGCTAGAACCGGGCCTGCTACCAACAGACCTGGAGGGCACGCGGCACTCCAATTGCTGCACATGGCTTTTCACCTAAAGAAGCAAAAATGCACCATTAACCAAAGTTTAGCCTCATTAGAGATCACTTTGTAATTGGTTATATTTTGTGCAAATACATCATTACAAACACCTGGAGTTAATGACGATACCATGGCCCATAGATAGTGACCATCACCTATTAGTTTTGAACTTCCTGTTTGATATAAAAGATACAGCTGTAGAACCTTGCTACAGCACAGCACTGGAAGTTAGAAACAAAATCAGGCTGCATTGTGAAATGGTCAGTGCAAGTGAACTGTTTTGGAAGATTTTCAATCCATCAAGTATTTTTTGCATGGGTTGTCATAAGGGTACAATACCCGAAAAGATGCATCACCCTTCCTCAGAAGCTATGAGTAATTAAAAAGTTATGCTTCGGCTATTGAGTAAAGTTTCCTCAAAGAATATAAAAAAAGAAACGGCAAAAAGCATGCGCTCATGGTTCAGAGATGAGTGCAAAAAGCCCAAAACATATTTCACAAATATAAAAAACATGAGAACGGGAGAGAAAGGACTAACTAAAGATAAGAAAAACTATTTGAAAAGTGACAATGGAACGTTTTCGTTCCTTGGAAAGAACCCCATGAAAGCAAGCTCTGCACTACGCTAAAATTCCCTGACACAGAAAACGTATTTGGGCATTTGCCCTTTAACCTCTGTATAATTACCAACACCGTGCTTACATCTAATGGGATGTGCAAAATTATTTTGTCCCGTGTATTGTGTCAGTCGTCTTATCATAATGGTGGCCTTTAACTCCCATCCACTTAGAGAACCAGGCCACCGATTTAACTCCCACTCACGTACAGAACCCACACCTATGTTTCTCTTGCAGCTTCTCCACATATCATCCACTGCCTAGATGGCATCAAACTTCCCCAGTGCCTACCTTTATATTTCTCAGATTCCTCAAGCGAGGGGCTAGCTTCTTCAAGCTGACTAAAACCAATTATAACAACGAATTATAATAATAAAGCACAAGCTAATTAAGCAACATTTGTCCGATTTTTCTTTATCTTCGAACAAAGAGGCATTTTTGAATATGTGCATTATCTAATAATACCTGTCATGTACCAGTTCGATTTGGATATTGGTAGCTTTATGGAGTAACTTGTTTTTGCTTTTTTTTAAATTGTGTATACATTGTGAATGTCAAAACAAGACATTTGTATAAATGTCTTTAGAATGACAGAGGCACAGGCTTTGTGCACACCAGGAGAATGAAAGGGAAAGGCAAGCAGAAGTTTCTCTGCTTTTAATGAAAAATACCGACATTTCAAACCTTCCAAAGTTCAACAGTTATGTTTTCACCACATTAAAAAGTACTGGCCAGGTCTGCAAATACTCCTGGCTTTCTCGGGTATAATTGAGCATGTGTGTAGTGCAGGGAATAACTACAATATAATTTGACAGGTTGGTGACATCTGTGTTCAAAGCGGTTTCCAATTGTGAATATGACCCTTTTCTGTGGTTTTAAGATCAGCATTCTTGCAGCATTCATTTATTTAAATAACTTTTTTCATCCTCATTGTTAGACCTGACAGCCTTAGGGTAGTCACCCCTAACTTTTTGCCTGCCTCCCTCCATTTTTTTGGACACTGTTTTTGCTGGTTTATAGACTCTGCGCACTTTACCACTGCTAACCAGTGCTAAAGTGCATATGCTCTCTCCCTTAAAACATGGTAACCTGGAATCCTACCTGATTGGACTATTAATTTACTTATAAGTCCCTAGTAAGGTGCACTTTATGTGCATAGGGCTGGTAAATTAAATGCTACTAGTGGGCCTGCAGCACTGGTTGTGCCACCCACTTAAGTAGCCCCTTTTTCCTTGTCTCAGGCCTGCCATTGCAAGGCCTGGGTGTGCAGTTTCACTGCCACCTCGACTTGGCATTTAAAAGTACTTGCCAAGCCTAGAACTCCCCTTTTTCTACATATAAGTCACCCTTAAGGTGTGCCCTAGGTAACCCCTAGGGCAGGGTGCTGTGTAGGTAAAGGGCAGGACATGTACCTGTGTAGTTATATGTCCTGGTAGTGTAAAACTCCTAAATTCGTTTTCACACTACTGAGAGGCCTGCTCCCTTCATAGGCTAACATTAGGGCTGCCCTCATACACTGTTGAAGTGGCAGCTGCTGATCTGAAAGGAGCAGGGAGGTCATATTTAGTATGGCCAGAATGGTAATACAAAGTCCTACTGACTGGTGAAGTCGGATTTAATATTACTATTCTAGAAATGCCACTTTTAGAAAGTGAGCATTTCTTTGCACTTAAATCCTTCTGTGCCTTACAATCCACGTCTGGCTGGGCTTGGTTGACAGCTCCTTGTGCATTCACTCAGACACACCCCAAACACAGGGTACTCAGCCTCACTTGCATACATCTGCATTTTGAATGGGTCTTCCTGGGCTGGGAGGGTGGAGGGTCTGCTCTCACACAAAGGACTGCCACACCCCCTACTGGGACCCTGGCAGACAGGAGTAAACTGAAAGGGGACCTGGTGCACTTCTTAGCCACTCTTTGAAGTCTCCCCCACTTCAAAGGCACATTTGGGTATAAAACAGGGCCTCTGCCCTACCTCATCAGACACTTGCTGGAGAAGAAACCTGAACCAGAAACTACATCCTGCCAAGAAGAACTGCCTGGCTGCTCAAAGGACTCACCTGTCTGCTTTCTACAAAGGACTGCTGTCTTGCTGTTGCCCTGCTGCCTTGCTGAACTCTTGTCTGGCTGTGAAAGTGCTCTCCAAGGGCTTGGATAGAGCTTGCCTCCTGTTCCTTGAAGTCTCAGGACCAAAAAGACTTCTTCCTTTCACTTGGACGCTCCGTGCGCCGAAAATTTCGACGCATAGCTTGTTTCGCGGCGAGAAAAACGCCGCACACCGACGCTGATCAACGCGACGCTCTCGGGACAATCGAGACTTCGACGCACAACCTCGCAAGGACAACGCCGCCCGACTTTCCAGGAGAAATCGACGCGACGCCTACCGTGAACGCGAAACTTTGACGCACGGCCTCGCAAGGACAACGCCGCCCGACTTCCGAGGAGAAATCGACGCGACGCCTGCCGTGAGACCAAAATTTCGACGCACGGCCTCGCAAGGACAACGCCGCCCGACTTCCAAGGAGAAATCGACGCGACGCCTACCGTGAGATCGAAACTTCGACGCGCAGTCCCGCAGAATGACGCGCAGCCGGAAAACAAGTAGGAGAATCCACGCACAGACCCGGGACATCTGGTAATCCCCGCGATCCACGAAAAGAGACTGTCTGCGCGCCGGAAAACAACGCCCGACTTCCCCGCGTGGAAAAGAACGACGCAAGTCTTTGTGTGCTGAGGAGAAATCGACGCACACTACCTTTTTCCACGCATCTCTTTTCCTGTGGCCCTCTGAGGAGATTTCCCACCAGAAACCAGGTACTTTGTGCTTGAAAGACACTTTATTGCATTCTAAAGACTTAAGACACTTTATATCACTTCCCTGTGATATTTCTACAATTTTCCATTTGCAACTTTATTCTTTTTGACCTACAATTATCCTGATAAATATTATATATTTTTCTAAACACTGTGTGGTGTATTTTTGTGGTGCTATATGGTGGTATTGTATGATTTAGTGCACAAATACTTTACACATTGCCTTCTGAGTTAAGCCTGACTGCTCGTGCCAAGCTACCAGAGGGTGGGCACAGGATAATCTTGGATAGTGTGTGACTTACCCTGACTAGAGTGAGGGATTTTGCTTGGACAGAGGGTAACCTGACTGCCAACCAAAAACCCCATTTCTAACATTGGTGATCAGCGGTGAGGATAGGACTTGTATTTGTGCAGTGACATACAGTAGCTAAGTATCTCACTACCTACCCACAGTTGAAGGTCAACTTGGTTTTTATCTCTTTTTGAAAATCCGTTTTTTCCTGACAATATTCAAAAACTAAATCCTCACTCAACATGTCTCTGACTGGGTCTCAGACAGGGGACTTTGACCTAGTCCAGTTGGATACATACACGGTCAAACAACTAAGAGGATTCTGCAGGGCATTAAGGGTACCCACCCAAGGGGCCTCCAGAAAGGAGGACTTTCAAGTGGCGCTGAGGGCCTGGGCAGAAGCCCATTTAGAGGATGATGAGGAAGGGGAGCCAGAAAATGGCCCCTCAGAAGGATTTTCACTATCTATGGATGGTGTTACCACTGCAATTGTGCACCCTTCCAGACCAGGGAGCAGTGTCTCCATGCAAAGCCTGACCGCAGAGGAAAGGAGAGAGGAAAGGGAGTTCCAATTGCAAATGGCAAAACTGAAAATTGAGGCGCAACAGGAGGAGAGGAGGGCAGAAAGAGAAGCCAAACAAGCTGAGGCTGAAAGAGCAGCCAAACAGATTGAAGCTGAAAGGACAGCCAAACAGATTCAAGCAGAAGCTGAAAGGGCAGCCAAACAAGCAGAAGCTGAAAGAGCAGCCAAACAAGTGGAAGCTGAAAGAGCTTTGGCTGAAAAGAAACTATTGTTGGCTCATGAACTGAGTCTCAAGGAGCTGGAGATCAAGGCAAGACAGTCTGAATCCAGCAATAATGGTGGCAGCATACAGACAGGACCTGCTGGAGAAAAGAAGGTTCGTATACCCAAAAATGTGGTGCAAAGTTTTGTGGTGGGAGATGACATAGATAAATGGTTAGCTGCTTATGAAGTTGCACTAAGGGCTCATGAGGTTCCTGAAGGGCAATGGGGGGTAGCTATGTGGGGTTATGTGCCGCCATTGGGGAGGGACACACTTCTCACATTGGATCCACCGGATCAAAACACATACCCACTCCAGAAAGCCACTTTACTTGCCAAGTTTGGGCTGACCCCTGAGGGATACCGTCAGAGGTTCAGGGACAGCACCAAACAAACCACACAAACATGGGTAGATTTCTTTGATTTCTCTAGTAAGGCACTGAATGGATGGGTGCGGGGCAACAAAGTAGCAGATTATAAAGGTTTATATGACTTGATCCTGAGAGAGCATATGCTTAATGTTACTTATACCGATTTGCGCCAGCACCTAGTGGATAGTAAGCTGACTGATCCCAGGAAGCTTGCTGAGGAGGCGGACCTCTGGGTTAGCACCAGAGTGTCCAAAAAGGTAGCTGGGGGGGACTCCCACAAAGGTGGTCAGGGTTCCCAACAGAAGAAAGAGGGGGGAGATAAACTTACAGATAAGGAACTCTCTAAAGGCCCCCAAAAGAATTCCCAGGGAGGGGGTGGCAACCCTTCCTTTTCCAAATTTGGGAAAAAGCCAGGGACATTTGACAGGTCAGGAAAATCTAGCCCCAAATGCATGGAGTGTTACCAATATGGTCACTACAAAGGCGATCCACAGTGCCCCAAGAGGGCACCGTCCACTACCGGACAGGCACCTGGGTTGACTAGTGTAGCACTCGGGGGGGAGATGGACCCAACTAGCTTTGGGGAGCAGGTAGAGATTTCCCTAGTGTCCCTGGGAGAAGGAGAAATGGTGCCCAAGGCCCACATGCCCAGAAATACTTCCAAGTACCGGCAGTGGGTCACCATTGATGGGCAGAGGGTGGAGGCTCTGCGTGACACAGGAGCCAGTATGACTACTATCAAGAGTCAGCTGGTGTCAGCAGAGCAGATAGTACCTAATACATTCCACCAGGTCAGAGTCGCTGACAATCGCGAGAGTCACCTACCGGTGGCTCTGGTTCCCTTTGAGTGGGGGGGGGTCTCTGGTACTCTGAAAGTAGCTGTGAGTCCTGCCATGCCTGTAGATTGTCTGTTAGGCAATGACCTTGAGCACACTGCTTGGAAAGAAGTGGAGATCAGGTCTCACCTGGAGATGTTAGGGTTACCTGATTGGGTCTGCATGACCACACGGTCCATGGCTGACCGAGAGGGAAGTCAAGGGCATCTGGAGCCTGGAACGATGGCCCAGAGAGCTGCCAGGAGGAGGGACCAGGGGTGCGGGAAACCGCCCCCCGCTGTTCCCACAGTGGCTGACGGGGCTCCTGAGGAGGAGGCTTCCGAGCCAACTGGGGAAGACATCGCCGCCCTAGGTGACTTACCTGAGCTTGCTGGCTGGCAAGTTGAGGGTGGACCCACCAGGGAGGAATTCTGCAAGGCGCAGAAAGAATGTCCCACTCTAGAAGGTTTGAGGAAACAAGCCTCAAACCAGGCAGCCGGCGACGCCTCTGGCGATCACCACCTATATTGGGAGAATGATCTCCTCTACAGTGAGCCTAAGGTTCCGGGCTTTGGGGCAGCACGTATGCTGGTGGTCCCCCAATGTTACCGAACCTTCCTACTGGGTCTGGCTCACGACATTCCCCTGGCAGGACATTTGGGGCAGGGCAAGACCTTTAACAGGCTTGTCACCCACTTTTATTGGCCCAAAATGAGGACACACTCAGACAAGTTCTGCAGATCCTGTCCTACCTGCCAGGCCAGTGGTAAAGCAGGAAAAAGGGTTAAAACCCCCCTGATTCCACTTCCTGTCGTTGGCACCCCCTTTGAAAGGGTGGGCATCGACATTGTTGGTCCCTTGGACCCCAAAACTGCCTTAGGCAACAGGTTCATCCTGGTTTTGGTGGACCATGCCACCCGTTACCCAGAGGCAATCCCTCT
The DNA here is from genome assembly GCF_031143425.1 of Pleurodeles waltl. Lineage (NCBI taxonomy): Eukaryota > Metazoa > Chordata > Amphibia > Caudata > Salamandridae > Pleurodeles > Pleurodeles waltl. The sequence goes on from NC_090438.1 coordinate 355,747,961, forward strand.
AAGGACAGTAACTGCACCGGTGGTGGCCAGAACCCTGATGGGGATATTTACCCGTGTGGGATTCCCCAAGGAAATAGTGTCTGACAGAGGCACTAACTTCATGTCTGCATACATGAAGTCTCTGTGGGATGCGTGTGGTGTAACTTACAAGTTCACCACACCCTATCACCCCCAGACGAACGGTCTTGTGGAGAGATTCAACAAGACCCTGAAAGGCATGATTGGTGGCCTCCCTGAGGCCATGAGGCGTAAGTGGGACGTCCTCTTACCATGCCTTCTCTTTGCTTACAGAGAGGTCCCCCAGAGAGGGGTAGGGTTCAGTCCCTTTGAACTTCTCTATGGGTACCCTGTCAGGGGACCCTTAAGCATTGTCCAGGAGGGATTGGAGAAAGCTCCAAAGACACCCCCTCAGGATGTGGTCAGCTATATGTTGGCCCTCCGCAACCAGATGACCCGCTTCTGGAAAGAAGCCCAAGATAACCTTGAGGCCAGTCAAGAGGTGATGAAACAATGGTATGACCAGAAGGCCACCCTGGTAGAGTTTCAACCTGGAGACAAAGTGTGGGTAATGGAGCCAGTAGAGCCCAGAGCTCTCCAGGACCGCTGGTCTGGCCCATTTGAAATAAAGGAGCGGAAAGGGGAGGCCACTTACCTAGTGGACCTCAAAACCCCTAGGAATCCCCTAAGGGTGCTCCATGTGAACCGACTAAAAGCTCATTTTGAGAGGTCGGAGATCAACATGCTTCTGGTCACAGATGAAGGAACGGAAGAGGAGAGTGAACCTCTCCCCGACCTCCTCTCTGCCCAAGAAGGTGATGGGTCAGTAAGCGGGGTCATTCTGTCTGACTCCCTGACTCTAAATCAGAAAGGAGACTGTTATGAGCTGTTGGAGCAGTTCTCCCCCCTGTTCTCCCTTACTCCTGGGCTGACCCACCTCTGTGTTCATGATATTGACACCGGTGACAGTCTCCCTGTGAAAAACAAAATTTACAGGTTGTCGGATAAGGTGAAGGCCAGCATCAAGGAGGAGGTCTCCAAGATGTTGACTCTAGGGGTCATTGAGAAATCCAGTAGTCCCTGGGCCAGCCCAGTGGTATTGGTCCCTAAGGCTACTGCCCCAGGTGCGAAGCCAGAACTCCGGTTCTGTGTGGACTACCGGGGTCTCAACTCAGTCACACGGACTGATGCTCACCCCATCCCCCGAGCTGATGAGCTCGTGGACAGGCTAGGCGCTGCCAAGTTCCTGAGTACGTTTGATCTTACTTCAGGGTACTGGCAGATCGGCCTAACTGAGGAGGCCAAGGAAAGATCCGCATTTTCAACCCCGGATGGCCATTACCAGTTCCGGGTGATGCCGTTTGGGTTGAAAAATGCCCCCGCTACCTTCCAACGGTTGGTTAACGGGGTCCTAGCTGGCAAGGATGCCTTCTGTGCAGCCTACCTGGATGACATAGCTGTCTACAGTTCCAGCTGGGAGGAACACCTGCTTCACCTCAAGGAGGTGCTTCAGGCCCTGCAACAGGCAGGCCTGAACATCAAGGCCAGTAAGTGCCAGATTGGGCAGGGTTCCGTGGTGTACTTAGGACACCTAGTGGGTGGTGGCAAGGTGCAGCCACTCCAGGCCAAGATTGAAACTATCAAGGCCTGGCAACCACCCCGAACACAGACGGAGGTGAGAGCCTTTCTAGGCCTCACAGGATACTACCGCCGATTTGTCAAGGGCTATGGTACCATTGTAACACCCTTGACAGAACTCACTTCCAAGAAGCAACCTAAGTTGGTGAATTGGACAGAGGCTTGTCAGAAAGCCTTTGACGCCCTGAAGGAAGCCATGTGCACGGCCCCCGTACTCATGGCCCCTGACTACTCCCAGGAATTTATCGTGCAGACAGACGCTTCAGAGCATGGCATAGGGGCAGTCCTAGCACAGCTGAATGAGGAGGGCAGATATCAACCGGTAGTCTTTATTAGCAGAAGGCTATTACCACGGGAACAGAGGTGGAGTACTATTGAACGAGAAGCTTTTGCTGTGGTCTGGGCACTGAAGAAGCTAAGACCCTACCTGTTTGGGACTCACTTCCTGGTTCAGACAGACCACAGGCCCCTCAGATGGCTCATGCAGATGAGGGGTGAGAATCCAAAACTCTTGAGGTGGTCCATTTCCCTACAGGGGATGGACTTTACGGTGGAACATCGCCCAGGGGTTGACCACGCCAATGCTGATGGTCTCTCCAGGTACTTCCGCCTTAGCGATGAGAGCTCCCAGGAGGTCGGGTAGCTCTCCCCACTTTCAGCTGGGGGGGACACATGTTAGACCTGACAGCCTTAGGGTAGTCACCCCTAACTTTTTGCCTGCCTCCCTCCATTTTTTTGGACAATGTTATTGCTGGTTTATAGACTCTGCGCACTTTACCACTGGTAACCAGTGCTAAAGTGCATATGCTCTCTCCCTTAAAACATGGTAACCTGGAATCCTACCTGATTGGACTATTAATTTACTTATAAGTCCCTAGTAAGGTGCACTTTATGTGCATAGGGCTGGTAAATTAAATGCTACTAGTGGGCCTGCAGCACTGGTTGTGCCACCCACTTAAGTAGCCCCTTTTTCCTTGTCTCAGGCCTGCCATTGCAAGGCCTGGGTGTGCAGTTTCACTGCCACCTCGACTTGGCATTTAAAAGTACTTGCCAAGCCTAGAACTCCCCTTTTTCTACATATAAGTCACCCTTAAGGTGTGCCCTAGGTAACCCCTAGGGCAGGGTGCTGTGTAGGTAAAGGGCAGGACATGTACCTGTGTAGTTATATGTCCTGGTAGTGTAAAACTCCTAAATTCGTTTTCACACTACTGAGAGGCCTGCTCCCTTCATAGGCTAACATTAGGGCTGCCCTCATACACTGTTGAAGTGGCAGCTGCTGATCTGAAAGGAGCAGGGAGGTCATATTTAGTATGGCCAGAATGGTAATACAAAGTCCTACTGACTGGTGAAGTCGGATTTAATATTACTATTCTAGAAATGCCACTTTTAGAAAGTGAGCATTTCTTTGCACTTAAATCCTTCTGTGCCTTACAATCCACGTCTGGCTGGGCTTGGTTGACAGCTCCTTGTGCATTCATTCAGACACACCCCAAACACAGGGTACTCAGCCTCACTTTCATACATCTGCATTTTGAATGGGTCTTCCTGGGCTGGGAGGGTGGAGGGTCTGCTCTCACACAAAGGACTGCCACACCCCCTACTGGGACCCTGGCAGACAGGAGTAAACTGAAAGGGGACCTGGTGCACTTCTTAGCCACTCTTTGAAGTCTCCCCCACTTCAAAGGCACATTTGGGTATAAAACAGGGCCTCTGCCCTACCTCATCAGACACTTGCTGGAGAAGAAACCTGAACCAGAAACTACATCCTGCCAAGAAGAACTGCCTGGCTGCTCAAAGGACTCACCTGTCTGCTTTCTACAAAGGACTGCTGTCTTGCTGTTGCCCTGCTGCCTTGCTGAACTCTTGTCTGGCTGTGAAAGTGCTCTCCAACACTTTATATCACTTCCCTGTGATATTTCTACAATTTTTCATTTGCAACTTTATTCTTTTTGACCTACAATTATCCTGATAAATATTATATATTTTTCTAAACACTGTGTGGTGTATTTTTGTGGTGCTATATGGTGGTATTGTATGATTTATTGCACAAATACTTTACACATTGCCTTCTGAGTTAAGCCTGACTGCTCGTGCCAAGCTACCAGAGGGTGGGCACAGGATAATCTTGGATAGTGTGTGACTTACCCTGACTAGAGTGAGGGATTTTGCTTGGACAGAGGGTAACCTGACTGCCAACCAAAAACCCCATTTCTAACACTCATCATATGCCTTTCTGCTTTTAATGTCTTAGAGACATCACTTGAGAGGGGACCCACCTGAATTTGTTTGTCCTGCATTAAAAAAGAGATAAAATTACATCAATTTGTGCAAGTGTTGCATCACTTTTCTGATGCCTGAGGATTTCCTGAAGGAGTGAAGACTTTGTTGGCCCTGAGACTTCAGAAACAGGAGGCAAGCTCAATCCAAGCTCTTGCAGAGCACTTTAGGAGGCAGTCCTTCCTGCAGAGTTAGGAGCACCAGGCAGCAGGGCAATGAGCAGGACAGCAGTCCTTCAGCAAAGCAGTCCAGATGAGTTCTTTGAGCAACTAGTCAGTTACTCTGATAGAGTCCAGGTGTATGTCCAAAAGTGTCTAATTTGGTGGGGTCAGAGACCCGGTTTATATGCCCAAAAATGCCTTTGAAGTGGGGGACACTTCAAAGAGTGGTTTTGAAATGCACAAGTTCCCCTTTCAGCCCAGTCCTGTCTGCCAGGATCCCTGTGGGGTGTTGTCAGTCCTTTGTGTAAGGGCATGCCACTGGCATTTGAAATGTAAGCAAGAGCCCCTCCACCCTTCCTGCCCAGGGAGACCCATTCAGTATGGCTGTCTGGGTGGATTGCACAAGGGGAGCTGTCATCCAGCACAGACCAGACATGGATTGGAGGAAGGCAGTAAGGCACAGATGGCAGTAAGTGCAAAGAAATGCCCACTTTCTTAAAGTGGATTTCTAAAATGGCAAAATTTAATCCAATTTCACCAGTAAGTAGGATTTTCTATTACCATTCTGGCAATACTAAACATGACAGGGCTACTTCTTCCAGATAATAATCTACCACTTAAAAGTATTTGAGGGCAGTTCTAATGCTAGTCTATGAGAGGCGCAGGCCTCACTAGTGGAAAACAAATTGGTGAGTTTTTCACTACTAGGGCATGTAACACACATAAGTACAAGTCCTGTCTTTTAATTACATAGCACCTTAGGGGTGACTTATCTGTAGAAAAAGGGGAGTTCAAGGCTTGGCAATTACTTTTAAATGCCAAGTCGAAGTGACAGTTGTTGGAAAGTGGATCATTGACAAGGGCAGGTAAGTACCTAGACTTAGCAATAGGCCACCAACCTCCACTTAGATCCAGTTAGGTCTCAATAAATTAAACCCAGCTCACACTCTGGTAGCTTGGCAACGAGCGACAAGGCTTAACTTAGGAGACAAGTGTGTAAAGCATTTAAAAATCACAAAACAGTAAATAAGTACAACACAAAACACAAAAGAAATCTAAAACCAATTTATAAAAAAAGATTATATTTTTATGTTTAAAATGACACTGAAACGATAAAAAAACAGATAGGGGGAACCAGTGATATGGATTTTTTAAGAATTTATTTTTTCTAACGCATAGAAACAAACAGCACCAGTCTGGTCGTCTGGTCGCACACCAACAGGGGCAAAGTCAAAGTTTAAGGCTGACCGTGATGGAGCCCTGCTCAGCTACAGCAAGCGGGAGGCCTCAGTCAAATGTTCACCTTAGGACTTTGTTTTCTTGAAGATTTTCTTCAGCGGGACAAAGTCGCCAGTCCGATCTGACCTGCCTCGAGCCCTTCTTTGGATACGCGTCAAAGGAGTCCTCGGTGAAGTTTTTTACATTCTGACTTAGATGATTTTCGTGATGAAAATCCTTGTCCGGGCCAAACCTGAATCTTGTTCAGATGTCCTCTAGCCCTCTTTGGATACGCTGCGTGCGAAGTCCCGGTCAACTTTCTATGTTCAGACTTAGTCACTTTTTTGGAGATTTTCTTCAGCTGGGTGAACTTGCAAGTCAGGCCGGGTCGCGGTTGAGGCAAGCCGGCTAGACTCACCACGGCAGGTCGGCCCTTCTGTGGAGCTTTTTCCAAAAAGTTCACCAGTCTTCTCCAAACTTCTGGATCTTCTTCCAGAAGGTCTTTGAAGGTGTCCACAGCTCACCCCAAGGTTTCAGAAGCTCTGAGTTGCTCCTTGAGGGTGCAAACTCCAACTCCCAGAATGCACCTGGCTCAAACTCTAAAATGGCAACTGGACAGTGGTCAGCTGGTCAGTTTCTTCAGGATTTGATGCCAGGGTCTCTGGTTAGCCATTTTCCCCTGTAGCAAACAGGGAGTCCCTCCTTGAACCAGATGAAGCCAGACAAAGTCCTTCTTGTGGTGAGCTGTGTCCAAATGTGCAGCTGGTGCAGTCCTTCAGAGTGCAGTGTCCAGGTGCAGGTCAGGGGTCCAGCAGGGCAGTCCTTCTAATGTTCTTCTTTGTAGGGATCTGAGGTGTGGGTCCAGCTCTGCCATATTTATCCTTGCTCCTGGGTGAAAAACAGGGGGGCCCTGGTTGTCTAAAAAGTATAATTCCTCCACAACCATGCCACGTTTTCAAGCTGCTATTGGTTATTGGTGTTTACCACTATATTAACCAGTCAAGAAAAATCCCACACCTATAAGTAAGATGATTCCTGGTGAGTTTAAAAACATATCTTGATGTTTGTCATTTTGAGATCAAACATTCTACAGTGGCCTGGTCAGGCAAACTTAATGTCAAAGAGTTCCTTACATTTGAATGCCAAGAATATATGTACATCGCTTTATTAGTTTATTTAATTTAGCATGTTTTATCCCTAGATAGTTGAAAGGGTAGTATTTGTTGGAGGTATGTTAATCTACATTTGGTTTCATCAATTTGAATCTTGAACCATACAGTATGCCTAGCGACCTGTATAGTGAAGCACTATGTTTATGCCTCAGTAAGACTCAGGTTGACTTAACCTTGAAAGTATTAAACTCTCCTATTGGTCTTACCACGTAACACAATATAAAGAGCTAAATCCCAAATAAAGTGATTGGGTTGACATGAAAGCCTGTCCCTTGCACTAGATGCCAGTGAGTAGTTCGCTAAGAGGTGAGGTAAAGTCCTTACTCCAGCCACAAATACGAAGCACATTGTCCACCATCTTAACAGAGAGGTTGCTTCCTCACTGGGATAGGGGCATGGGTATTTAACGATTTGAATTGTCTTGCAGCATTCACAGTGGGCATGACTATAAAGTTAAACTTCATGATGTCAAGAGAACCATTCAGTGGTAATCGAATTGTTCTAAATGTTCAAGTGAAAAGATGTTAGTGCATAGGACATTTCCCAGTATTATGTTGCTTAGTGATGATTAAAAATCAAATAAATGTGCAAGGACTACTTTTACAACTATGCTCTGTATCTTTCCTGAAAGCAGTCTTACTGACGGCCCACACCTGCCAGATGTACTCTGCTGTTGTTGTTAAGTGCTACTGCAATGTGTATTTATTTCCTTGAAACTTGGAATTCTAGGATCACTGGTATACACCAATGATCATTGGTGCACACCAATGATTATCATTGCAGTAACATGCACTTGAGTACTCTACCATGTGTATTGTTCTATCACATTCATAGTCAGCCCTGCTTAATAAGGTTAAATTCCTCTGAAGAACTTTAATGAGAAAGAAATGTCAGGATTTCATATTATTTCAAGGAAAATTGAAAAGTATCACTGCTGAATTGAAAGGGGATTGCCTCATTGAAACTTTTATGAGAATTTTTATGCTCATTTGGACTGAAAATGGAAATTAAAAATGAAAGGGTTGCATCTACCACAATGCTACAGGGCCTCACTGAAGGCAGCCTTCCAGAAGGTGCATCTGGAAGAGTTCTTTCCTGCATTGCATGAGCTACCACAATCTGTGATCTGTGATTTTATATAGATTAATATATTACACATTCAGTGATAGGAACTGTATAGATATGGGTCAGATTCACTTTCTATTGAAAAGTCCTCTTTAGCTTGCTAACACGTGTAAGAGTGTTAAGGAGAATCTGCTTGAACTTTAGCCACATGATGCATCCAGCTACGTTTCAGCATGTCAAATTTCATGCAAAACAGACTATTATTTCCCAATCTCATTTTCGCCCTCTGCCGTAGCAATAGGTATTATTTTCAACATTAAACAGGGCAACACTTTGCAACACAAAACTATATTGCACAGATATTTGCAGACGAAGGGCCTCTTTATGAGTGTGGTGGTCTGAGGACCGCCACGCTTACATTGGCGATTGGACCGCTGCACTCCAGGCAGTCTGACTGCCCAGTTATAACCCTGGCAGGCGAACTCAGCGCAGCCTGGATGATTACTACTGCGAACATGCCAGCCTTTCCATGCTAGTTTCACTGACATGGTAAGGCTGGTGGTGAGGGTGTGCTGGGGGCCACAAGCATGGCATGAGCAGTGCAGGGGCCCCACTGCCCAGCTCCTTCAGAATGCACACTATCTGCTTTGCAGACAGTGCACATTCCGAGGGTGCTGGACAGCCCCCTCTGTGCTACGAGATAGCACTCGCCTCCATCAAGGGAGCCGAGTGCTATCTCATAACACTATTCCCGCCAGTCTGACCAGCGGGAATGCTCTATTGCAATGTTCCCACAGGTCAGACCGGTGGGAACATTGTAATAGCGTAGGGGGGGACGCTACCCCCATGACAGTGGTGTCCTCCCTGCAGCTTTGGCAGTCCTGTTAAAAAGAGGCTGAAGTGTATTATCCGGTAGTAAAGAGAAGACGGCTACAATAGAGTTCCATTCTTCATGACATAGAGTTAAATAGCCTGTGCTATTACTAGCAAAAGAAAACAGAGTGCATCCATTAATAGCAAAGGTACATATAAAAGGACCTTACTTCTCATTTAAATCGGCTAAATATGTTCTCAGCGGTTCCCAAATGTCTCTAGGACAGGATTTATACAGATGTAAGGACCCGTATACTTTAGACTGCTTACAGTTGCTAGTGAAATCTCTAAGCCAGTTAGTATGTGTTGGAGCAGTTCTCCTTCTCAAGCACACTGTGACCCTTCACTTGACCAACAAAAACAAAGCAATAGAAGTCAGTTTTTGACAGGGTTTAGATACGTGTTTCACATATCCCAGTAAGGCAAACGTAGGTGACAGAGGCAACTCAAGACTAACCAGGAGTTTAATTCTCCCATTATTTTCTGCCACTCTGCATTTTTCTGAGGTCAATCCCAGGCCCTATGCAGCTTCTGGTAATGTGCATCTCTAGCAGGAGCAGCCTGCTGCCAAGTCATATCGCAGCATACTAACCGACGTGTTTTATGCTTTATGCATCTGTATGTTTCAGTTGGATTAATCTGAATTTCTTAATAGGAGGCACGTGTTCAGTCGCTGGAACCAGTTCAATAACTCTACCTGATCAATTTCATGCCCCATATCTAGTTCCCATTTGCCTTTAAGATCAGATCTCCAACATCTAACTAATGCAATCTAACAGTACAATTATATATTTGTTTGATCAATTTAGCATAACGTGGATGTACAATGGTCAAGCTGAAAAACTGTTAATCCGCTGGTTCCTTTGGCATTCCTGGGAATAACTCCTTCGGAAGCTATGGAGGCAGTGGCATATCTAAATATTCTTGGCCGTGGTATTTTGGCCTAGTGAGTATTCAGACAATGTCATTATTTTTTTAGTATGGCACTTGTCCCCCAGTATTGCCAGGCTATTGCTACACAACTATTTGATCACTACAACGCCTCTAGTCAATTCTAGAGCAGGGTTACTGAATGGGGGAAAATGCGGTGAATACAGCCTGTCTATCCCCACTAACTTGGCTATCCTATCCCAATGATGCATGTTCTGCTACGAAAATGTCACTTAATTCATCAAAACATGTACAGCAGCAGCCTGCAGCGACTCCAGCCGTGCTTTGTGCTCTCGCATGTTCCCCCAAATTACTTTAAATTACTCAGGCAGACATAATCGTGCAATTGTTGGTAATTTAGGTTCAAAAGGGGAACACGACAGTTCCAAAAGTACTCCAATTGCTACAGTCTAATTAAAATTTCAGCCACGGCTCAAAAAGTAGCTTAAATTGTAAAACCCTTTGCAAGCACGTTTGTATAGTCAGTCAAGTACTTGGCATGGGTGGTTCTTTAAGGCCGCTGGAATTTGTTTATGTGATTCTGTGTCACTGTGACTTACAAATTATTCCTTTAATAATGTTTACATTACCTTGCGCCAATTAATCCACTAACAGCATATTTTTGGGGTTCAGATGAAATAAAACATTGTTTAAATGAAAGGTTTTGTGGCGTGAAACTTTCTTTTACCAAACACTTAGCATGTCTTTAAATAAAGACTGAAAAGTTGTATACATTGCCATTGAAAACATTATTTTTTAAAAATGTATACTGCACTATTTGCTTAACCATATCATGCACACATTAAAAGAGCTATCCTGGTGGGGCTGCATGATTTTAGGATCACTGCTGTCAAATAATAATTCCAATGTCCCTGTTTCCATACTACTGAGTCATGCCCTCAGTCCCAAAGCCCAAACTACACTCTGACACCTAATACAATACAATTTGAACAAATATTATCCCAAGGTTAGGACGCAAGTGACTGTTAGGTAAGGTTGACATCTTAGGTCTGGCATTGAGCTAGATTTAGTTTGGGCTATGGACTAGTTGGGTGGAAAATAGAAGATAGACCAGTGCATGTGATGGAATATGAGAAAGGTACTTAGGAAGAAGTTGAGGGAGAGTTTGTGGCACGTGTCGGGAAGGATGGGACGGAATGGGTGGGCAGTGGGCTTTTGGCAAGGGCCACACCAACACACCTCTTCTTATCTTAAGTGGCCAAAGGGTAGAGACATAAACATAGGAATGTGAATAATGTAAAAGGATTGGGACCTTTACTTAGAAACAGGCATGAAAGGAAAATAATACTTTAACAAAACAAACGCAGCAGTTTCTTTGAGAAAAGACCCTGACTTACAGCTCACCCAAGCAGGTACTTGTTACTCCTCTTCCCAGTAATCCTCTTCCTGGCACTCAGTATTGGACTTTGCACTTTCTAGAAAACAAGGCACGTATGTAGTAATATCACTACCAATTGCAGTATTTGTACAAGAGAAAAATACCAATCAAATCTGAATGTATTTTTAGCCAAAGAATCAACTTGAATGATTTCTACATTTTAAAAATCAAATAGTCAAAAATTGAATATTAGTTATTTTTTTAATTTCGGTGAAAGACTAGGAAAGGATCAGCAGGAAATTAATGATTAAAGGAAGGAAAAGGGAATGGAGAGAAGAACTAAAAGAGTCGTGTGGGAGAGATTGATGATGACAGTACAAAAAACGGTATAGAAGAGAAAAAGACAGGAGGAAGAAGGCTGGGGAAACAGAGCGGAACAGAAAAGGCACCTCAGGAAGCAGTAGGGGGGGGATGTACAGACACTGACTAAACTAGATAAAGTGGAAATGAGGCACAAGTTAGGAAAAATGCAATGAATGCAAACAAGGAGGCGTCATCAACACCTTGGGAGTGTTCGATGGGGTCTTGGCCAAGCTCTTGATGATAGGGGGTAAAAGCTCTGAGTGGGAGGAGCTGGATTTTCAGGCTCAAGAGGTATTCATTGTTGATGGGGAGCCTGATGCCATTGAAGCCAGTTGTTAGATATGGAGTTTCTGGTTGCCAGAGGTACGCACCCTGAGCAAGCAGGAACCAGAGTCTTAGTCAAGGTAAGTCACAAACACACCCTTAATCAGAGGTCTTCAATTTGTTTGATGCCCGGATCCCCTCTCAAAACGTTTTAAGTGTAAGGACCCCCTCCTGACAAAAATGTCTAGAACCTGGTATTCCTCATCATTGACAATCATAAATGTCCCCAATTCCCACAGCAAATCATTTTTATTGTGAGGAAATAATATTAAACAGTGTTTAGCAAGCCAAAGGTCAGTGAGTGTGGGGGTGTGGTCAAAGGTGTGGCTAAAAACAAAGGTCCTAATTTATGAGGAATTGGCGTAGGGCAGTGCCACAAGTCTTCTTGATACACTGCTGTACGCCAATATAAAAGGGCAGGAATGGACCGTATTTATCAAATACAGTACATTCCTGTCCTTTCTCCCTGCGCTGGAGCACAAATTGCTTCCCAGCACCAAGGAAGGCAGGATTGTTTTTGTTCAGGAAGGCATACCTTCCTGCCCAAAAACGATCCTGAGAGGCATTTTTCTCTTTCTATATGTGCGGCAGAATGCAAAACACAAGGAAAGAGGAACAAACTAGGAGAAATTAAAACATTTTTCCTAATTATGCCTGCTCTGGGGAGGCCTAACATTTGAGCACTGCTCCAGTTTAGGTGATTTTGCCAATCTGGGGCAGTGTCAAAACACATGGGTGTTGCGTGGGAACACCCACTGCAATGCCTATTGAAGGCTTGCACTGCTTTGCCTTACTCCATATCAATGAGGCCATGCAAAGCCATGCAGGGTGGCTTTGCATCGCCTCATAGGTATGATTAAGTGGCTTGTGCTCCCGAAGGGTGAAAAAAAAGTGATGCCCCAGCGGCGCAAGCCTCTCATAAATAAGCCCCAAATTATTATGTACGTTTTTTAAAGTCTTTCACCGTCAGGTAGCTACATATAAAATAACAGCAAGCTTAAATTAAAAATAAATAAAAGATGTTACTCATTGGGAAATGCACTGTAGTGAAAGAAGAAACCTCTATTAGTTAATTCACTGCAGAGGTCTTTATGTAACCGCAGAGCATCAGAATTAAATCTTGGTTTGTGCAGTGGAGAATAGTCAAATGTGTATTTTTAGTGCCAGGAGGTCACAGCCTGTGACAGAAAGCACTGCGAATATATAAGGCATTTTTCAAAACTTGCGTTACACACAGTATAAGATAAGCCACTACAAAAAGGTTTAAGATAAAAGGGTGCTTCCAAAATGTAGATTCAAGTAATACCAGACATGTACAAAACCATTTTTAGTAGCTGTCCTTTCAACACCTCCAGGTAAAGTAAGCACAATACAATTACAATGAAAAGCACACACTTCACAGGGCAGTTGTTAACTCTTTGCACTCCCACTCAAAAATAATAAATGTTTGTCATCACAAAGCTTTGAGTGACTCGATCATTTAAAGCCAGAGCCAGCATCTTTTACAGGTGCAGATTACCCTTTGCATTTGCAGATCTACTCCTAACGCACAGTTGCATTTCATTCAGGAAAAAAGCACCCTGACACAAAGGCGTCTTTAGCTGTCTGTGTGGCGTAGCACAGGAGACTCAATAAATCAAAGTTCAGCTGAGGCATTTTAATGATCGATGGATTAAGTGAGGTGGGGGAATGCGTGACCCCCTGCCCAGGACTCCACAGCCCCCCTGGGGGTGTGACTCACAGATTGAAGACCTCTTCCCTAAATTAATCTGTGCTTCACCTCTGGTAGCTTGGCACAGAGCAGGTAGGCTTAACTTAAGAGACAATGGGCCTGATTACAACTTTGACGGAGGGGGTTAATCCATCCCAAATGTGACGGATATCCCGCCCGCCATATTACGAGTCCATTATGTCCTATGGAACTCTTAATACCGTGGGTGGGATATCCGTCACATTTGGGACGGATTAACACCCTCTGCCAAAGTTGTAATCAGGCCCAACTAGTAAAGTATTTGTGTAACACTTGAAACAGTAAAATAGTGAAAGCACCACACTAAAAGATATCACACCTTGTTAGAAAAATGAATCATAATTTAATAAATAAACCCAACCAAAATGACAAACATCCAATAGGTAGAACTTGAGTTATGAATTCTTAAAGAATACATTGTAGAAAGGTTCTTAGGAGCAAAAATCGCCAACCTGGGCTTTCTGGTCATGCCAGTCTGGAACAAAGTCTTAAGTTCAGGCTGACTGCGCTGCAGTGTGTGCCGGTTAAAAAGACAATGTTGGGATTGCTGAACCAAAATACCTTAAATCCTAGTGTGGGAACCTTGCTCTGGTTCTGAACCACGCTATCGAAGAGATGCATTGATTTTTTCCATGCAATCGAGGAGATGCATCAAAGTTCCCCATGCAGTGGCAGTGATCCATTGAAGACAAGATGCGATGAAGTTTGAGCGTGGGTGCAGGCTGCAATGAAGTTGTGCTGAACCAACAAGTACAGTGACAGGCAGGTGGAGTTCAGCATCATTGTCGACGGTGTTATCAATGGAAATACAGGGACCTTGCACTGAGGGGATTACTACAGTACTGGTTCTGAAGGTGAAGCACTGTTTTTTTCCATGCAACAGTGGAGATGCACATATTTTGTTCACATAACAAACAGGAGATGTAGTGGGCCTGCAGGAGCTACACCTGGCAATTTACCTCCAAGGGGCCACAACTGGGGTGACACCATTTGACAGGTCAGGCTCACAGCTTGCACAGTCCAGTTGTAGTGTTGGGAAGCTTTTTATGTCCCTGAGACTTCACATCGGGTGACCAGTCATCTGGCCCATGAAGTCACTCTGGGTTGGAGAGTTGCAGGTACAGTCCTTCCCACCCAGACAAAAAGGGCAGCAGGCTAGCACAGACAGATAGCAGTTCTTTCAGAGCAGAAGCCCAGCAGAGTGGCAGTGCTTGGAGCAGCATAGCAGTCCTTCTTCCTGACAGGGAATCCACAGGCCCTGAAGTGTATTGAAGTGGGGGGGGGGTGAGGTCCTGTTCTTATACCCAGTTGTGTCTTCAAAGTGAGGAAGACTTCAAAGAAGTCTCTGAAGTGCACTGAAGACCTCCCTTCCTGCCTTGGTTCCAGATGCACTCCAAGGGTGTATAAAGCCCTTTGGTGGGGACAGGGCACAGTCTATTCAGGTGTAAGTGTGAGGCTGTGGCCAGCTCAACCCTCTGATCCTGACAGGATGGCCCGTCATTGCCCATCAAGCCACACCAAGCTCCCAATGTGTGTGGCTGCCTTGGGAGAATGCTCAAAGCCCAGCTGTCACCCACCCCAGACCAATGATCAGAGACTGATTAGAGGTACACAGCGCTAAGAGCAGGAAAATTCCACCTTTCCAAAAGTGTCATTTTCAAAATAGTAACAATAAATCTGGTGTTAACATTAACAAGGATTTATCAATACAATTCCATTAGTATTCAACATAACAGATCTACCTCCTCTTAATCAGGAATTACAGCTTATTAAAGGTAGTAAGGAATCCCCAATGTTATCCAATGAGAGTGGTAGGCCTCACAATAGTGAAAAACTAATTAGAAAGTTTTTCACTAACAGGACATGTAAAACGGAAAGGAACATGTCCTATCATTTAATTATATAGCTCCCTGCCCTATGGGCTACTCCAGCTTTCCTTAGGGGAAACATATATAATGAAAGGGGAGTTTAATCTTGACTTAAAATTCCAAGTCAACTGTGTGATTCTTCATTCAAGCTGAGATGGCAGGCCTGGGACACGTTCTAGAGTGCTACTTAGGTGGTTGGCACAATACATGCTGCAAGCCTACAGGTAGATTACGTTACAGGTTCTGGGTGTATGGTACTCCACTGTACAAGGGACCTATAAGTAAATTAAATATGCCAATTAGGTAGGTACCACTCAAACCATGTTTAGGGGAGTGAACACAAGGGCAAGTGCATAGAGTACTAACAAAATGAATTCCATAAAATGGAGGCAAGCAGGTGGACATGTCTCATACTGGTGAAGATTTTCAATTTTGAACTTGGAGAACTTCAAAGAAGTTGAAAACCTCCAGCAGGACGAAGCTGCAAGCCATAGCCTCGGAGGGCTCCTCAGGGCTGGATACCATTACTCGGAGGATCCGCTGAACATAATTTCCTGCTAAGTAGAACATAGCAGGAGCTATCCAAAAGTCAAGCTGACTTGTGCAGTTTGGGTGGAACAGCTGACAGGTATGTCATGGCCTTCTGTCAATTCCTCCTGCAATTCTTAGCAAAACGTTTTCCAAGTCCCAACTTTTAGGGTAAGGCAGGAATGGCACCTCTAACACCACTTCCATGAGTCTGAGACCTTGGGGGGCACTACTAAGGGGGTTAGGAATCGCTCCAGGAAAGACAAGTGCAAGGTTCAAAATCTCTGGAGCTTGTTATGTCCCTGTAGCTCACACCAGAGGCCAGCCAACTAGCCCTTGGAGTCACTTGGGTAGTACTGGTTCAAGCAGCAAAGCAGGTCTCTAGCAGCAGGGTAGTCCTTCGGGGAATAAGGCAAGCCTCAAGCAGCAGGGCAGTCCTCTGTGGGCCCAGGCAGTACTTCTGAAATCTGCAACAGGGCCAGTAGTGTGCTGAAGAGTTATTCTGAGGGTCCAGCAGGACTACTTGGTTCCAACTTTTGAAGTTAAGAGAACATCCTGTTACCTGCTTATGGAAGGTTATTTCCTTCCCCTGTCAAGGCTCCAAGAAGTCTGAGTGACAAAAACAAACTAGTGTCTGATTTATTGTGTGTACTGGAGGCAAGCTTTTGAAACATAATGTAATATAATAATGTTTCAAGCCCCACCCCAACCTTCCTAGCAAGAAGGCCCATTCTGCCAATACTTAGCCCCCTTTTGTCTCACTGTATGGAAAGAATTCACAAATCCCAACAGTGGAACCATTCACAGTCATGTGACTCAGGGCACTGGCAGAAGGCTGAAATAGTTAGGAAAGGGAAATGCAAGCTTTCTAAAAGTGGCATTTTCAGAATTATGGCTTAATAGCCGACTTTATCACTAAAGAGATTTCATATTACAGTTCACTTGGGTTTAAAGATGACATCTCTAACCGCTCCCAGTCCAAAGTTAGTCCTTGTTACATATAATAAGGTAACACAATAGTAACTAATAGAAGAGATACAACTTACTGTAGTGAAAACATCTCTAGTAGTTTCTCACTATCAGGACATGTAAAACATAAATCAACTTGTCCTACTAAATACAATGCACCCAGCCCTTGGAGTCTTTAGGGTCTACCTTAGGGATAACTGATAAGCATTAAAAAGAAAGGTTTACACCAGATAAAAGGTTTATTTTGCCAGGTCAAAATGGCAATTTCATCCTGGACTACAGGCTACAATGAGAGGCCCTAGACAAGGTTAGTGGGTGGCAGAATTAGTGCTGCAGGCCCACTAGTAGCATTTAATGTACAGCTCCTGCATACATGCGGTGCTACTTTACTAAAGGCTTACTAGTAAATTAAGTGTACCATCCAGATGTTTGCAAATTGTGCCATGTTTTACAATGAGAGCATACGCACTTTACCAATAGCTAGCAGGGAAAAAGTGAAGAGAGTTCTAATGACTACAAAAACAGGTTCAGCTGCAGAAGGCAAAAATCTGGAGGAGACCCTCCAGGTCCAACAATGTGTTTTCAGTTGTTGCCAAGCAAACAATCCACAGACATGGAAGGACTCACAGCTACCCTCAAGGAACCTGACACACCCAACTCACAATGAGCCAGATCCACTAAATAGTGACTCTCACAGTTGTCTTCTACAACAACCTGGGGGAACACATTAGGGATTACCTGTTCTGAAGACTCCAGCTGACACCTTACAGTATTCATATTGACTCCAGTGTCCCTCAGAGCCTCCACCCACTGCCCACTGATTGCGTCCTACTGCCTATACTTGGAAGTGTTAGGGGGGTGTATGGGCTTTTGGCAACATCTCCTTGCCACCAAGGGACACTAACATACCATTGCAACACCACCCATGCTAACTTGGACAACTTTCTCCCCAAGTGCTACTCTAGCCAACCCTGGTGTCTGCCCGCCAGTGGGAGGCTGCTCCCTCTTGGTATATCCATATCTGTAGCATTCATAGCATTTGGGTTTGAACTTCCCCAAGGTCTTTTTATCAAAGAACCCACTGTTCATTTGGTCTTAGGATTGGGAATCCTTCCACTGAGAATTGTTTTGGGATTCCTTGTGGACCTTCGTGCTGAGCCAGTGGTCTGCGTCCTTAGGGACCCAGCTTTCAGTGAGGATCAGTGAGTTTTGCCATCCACCAGGTTTTAGCACTGCTCTGCAAAAGAATTACTGAACATGTGCTCTCCGTCAATCACATTATATACCCCTTTGTAATCACTCACATCACTGGCCTTCACCCAACCATACAGTGCCTCATAAAAGTGATCCACATATTCCACCCAGGACTGGTGGGGCAGTTTCTGGCTGTTCCTAAACCTCTGCCTGCACTTCTCAGGGGTGAGACCATCCTTCCTGACGAAGGATTCTTTCTTTAGATGATATCCTGTCCCCCTTTCCTTGAGCCAGTAGTGCATCCCTCCCTCCATTGGGAATGTGCCTCTAGAGACTAGCTCCCTAATCCTTATCAGGGATCCTGTCCATCTGCACTTCCTAGGCAACCTCATAAGCCTTGCATGTGTCCCCACAACACAGTTAGGCACCAGGTCTTTGAGAATGTGCACACTCCTTATTTTGCTTTTATGCCTAGGTCTTTAGGACTCCCTCTATGAGCCAACACTAATTTTATTTCAACCAAAAACCCTTTCAGTCTCAGTTTTCTCCTTCTCCAAAGTCAGCTTTTTTTCTCCATGGCCGTTTGAGAAGCTGCCTCCTCCTTGACAGCATCTGGTTTCAATTTAGACAGGTACAGCTTAAGCTACTTCTCAGCCTTCCTCCCCTCCAGTTACTCAAGGGACAGGTTGTGGGAGGACACACTGCTCTCTCCTCTGGCAGGGGATTTCAATCCATTGGCAAATTGTTCACCTCCTCTTCTGCAAAGTGCTTTAGCTCAGGGCCTGTGGTAGATCCTCTCTTTCTTTACCTTCTCCTCCAAGTCCATCTCCTCTTCTCCGGGCCATCCTCTACCAGCTACTCTGTGGTTGCCTGCATTCTTCTGCTTTCCACAAAGCCTCAGAGAGCTTTTTAGAAGTCTGGCTTTGTGTCCTTCTTTCCCACATTCAGCCCCCCTCTCCTTACAGAAATTTGCCAACATTGATCAGCCTGATTTCCATTGTAACAAAAGGGATGTGAGGCAAGATTAAAATTTAGAAAAAAAGGAAAAAGACCAAATCAAAACTGCTATGTATACATTACTTAGTGACACTCAGGAAAAATAATGCTGATATGGTGTGGGTGGTAGCAGGTTTCCCTCTTCTGGGCCTCCTGAATGAGGAAAGATAAAGAATCAATTGATTATTAGTAGTGGCATCTGCTGCAGTATTGCAGCACATCTAATAGTTTATAGTTCTAATCTTTTCATTGATAGTTTTTACACATACAACCACCTACAACTGAAACCATAAGGAGAATAAGGGAAAGGTGAACTAGAAAGAGACGGTAAGCAACATTAGACACAGGGACAAAAGAGCAATCCCCACCCCTGCCACCTCAGAGCCATTAACTGTAGCATTGAGTGCATGTCCAGGGTGCTCATAGTCATTTAATTTTCTTTCTCGCAGACTGCCTCACCTCATAGTTAATATACAGGGCTTGTGAGCCATAGATTGTGCATTAGCCGCTATTCTCTCCACAGATGAGACAAAGACCTGAGAGGTATTTTGGGCATGTGAGCTCCTTGAATTCTTGAGATTAAAAAGTGATACACTGCCCCAAGTCTGTTCAAAAATATCAATTTTTCAGTGCAGTTTGGCTGAACTTTTCTCTATATCTAGGAGTTCCTTCAGTTTGTGTAGCCATGAGGTGTAGCATGGGGATGAGTCAGACCCTCACCTAAGTGAGAGATTTTTAGAAGCATACAACAACAGTGTTATAGCATTACATTTGTGTGCTTTCAGGAGTTGGCTTTGTTTATTTGTAATCTGAGTAAGATATATGGTGTAAACTGTGCTATGTCTGTGTTGAAGACTGTATTTATGTAAGCTACTACTGCCCCCAAATACCTATTTAATTTGCTCCATTTCTACTCATAGAGTGCCCTGATTCATGGGATCAGTCAAGCTGTGATCCGCTACTATGCGTATAGCGAGGTCTAATTTAGCTCAGACAGGGCAGGCTGCTATCCCAGATATCTGCTCAAATTGCACCATTTTTAGTGAGGAGGAGGTGGCTGCAGTGGAATTTTCTGCAGCACCACCTCCGCTCATGCTGGCAACAGGTGGCAGGCCCGGTAGAGGGTACAGCCTGTGGAGCATCGGCTGCTGTGGGGGAGGTGCCCCATTGCGTTTGCTGGCAAACTGAGATTTGGTCCACCTAGCAGCTGCTGACGCACTGCTGGGCTGACATCCTTGCCCGGGAACAGGACCTGCTTGACCTCCTGGGTGTCCAGGTTGCAAGGTTTAGTGAGTAGTAGAAGTTATTACTCATTTTGTTGTGTCCTATAATGCTATCTTTTTTCAAATAGCATGCTGCTCACACTCATACATTAAGTTAAGTTCATGTAACATTACGAAAGTTATGTGATACAATTTGAGTGAACCAGGTGTTTGGTTCTACCTAGTTCTGTTCATTGCTGTATGCGCCAGCTGATTATTTGAGAAGTCATACTGACTCCTTTGTCCTCCTGTCACTAAGATAGTGGTGCTATGATGGTAGTTGTGATATAATATCAGTGAGTTAGCATTCTCTGTGCCTTTCTTTATATGTAGTTCGTACAGTCGAAAGCAAATCTCCCAGTGATGTGCACTATGCATCTATGCATTGAAAAGAGAAACTGACTGAGCTGGCCCATCAAAGCGTGTTGCGATTTGTGAAGCAAAGATCATTCATTGCAATGCATTAGTATTTCCAAATATAGTTTAGGAAATTTTAAATATGGCTTAGGTAAGGTTTCGGAAATTAGCAATAGGACAACTCAACAATATAGGCCACCGGTTATAGAAAAGTGCATTGTCTAAATGTCACTGTGTTTGCCTATGCCTGTCAAAATATTTTGTAGGAGATTAACTGTACCACAAATTTATTTGTGTTATCCTCTTTATTTCTTGCATCAGCACCCAAGGGCAGGGAGAGGGCATCATAGAGATGGTCCGAAGAGGGTGACATCACCAGAGTCATGGCGGGTAGAATTACTACTGCCACCAACAGAGCCACGACTGCGGCTGATGGCTCTGCTGGCCCTAGCAAGTTCTCATTCATATTATTTGTATCTCTAACTTTTATCTCGTCCCTTTAGAATTTTGTTTCTCTTTTTGCTTATATTGTGACATTTTTCAAATCTTCTTTGTTCTATTTAATGTTTATTCTTGTTACCCACCCTGCATTACCCTTTTTTCTATGTTTCTTGTTCCTGTAGTTGACTTCCTCCTGTGTATATTAATATGTAGCTTAACCATTCTTCTGCTTGGTTATTAAGCTTTCCCTCTCTCCTAACTTATATACCCTGTAGACAGGTACTGTAAAACTAAGACAATATACTAGGTAGTCTACTGTAACGATTGCAGAGTTTGCAGACCCAAGCAAGTTATTCTATGCTTGTTTGTTTAGAAAGCTTTCTATTTCTTGCTCATACTCAAATGAGGAGAGAGTGGCCATGATTATTGTAACCCCCCTCAATGCTGTGCTGTATTATAGTATTATTCAGTATCCCATTGCATTTACCAACCAAAATCATGTGTCTTTCTTGGACCAAATTGCTCTACCCCATCACTGCACTTCAAATGACTCACCATCATATCTCATTCTCTGCCACTCCATTATGGTTGGCTTGACTACTGGCTTTTCTAACATTGTCAACCAACAAAATTCCCAAAGTGATATTTTAGATGGGAGAGAAGATGCTGCAAATTGAGCTGTAGCCATGAGTTGTTTGTATTTTGTTAAAAAAAATAAAAAGGGTTAGGTGTGTCTGGTATCTAAAATGTGGCGAGCACCAGATGACGCAGCAGCAGCTGAAGGGGGAGTCTGCGGTGGCAGGGATGGGCAATGGCAATTCACATTGCTTAGTAATTGATAATCACTAGTGTACCTACAGTATTTGTTAAGTGGTGCAGATCATCCCTGACTTCCCTGCCTATCGCACTTCACGAACCATAGGCCAAGACCCCACCTAACTGTACCATGCTTCAATCCGGGGCTGCAGTGTTGGCTATGCAATGCGTGTCTGCTTCTGTAAATGTGGCATTTACAAAGATTTCAATGGATTTCAATGGATTGCATCCGAAGTAAAAACAAGGTGTGTTTTCCTTCCCTCCCAGTGCCCACTCACTCACCTTATAGTACCACACTCATTCATTCATTCATTCATTTTTAAGTTCTGTCACAGCCTACCAAAACACAGATAACATTTTTTTTGCCATGTGCCATATGTTACGGTATAAGTGTTTCATATTATGGCTTGCATAATGGATTTATGCTTGGTCAAATTATTCCCTTTTGACATTCATCAACTTTCAGTTTCAACTTTAGTGACTGATTAAGCCTAAGCTTAGCCACATCATCAGTGACCCGCCTCTATTCTATAGCAAAACCATTACCGTAACTCCCCTGCCTTTTACCTGTACCATACCCTCCTGCAGCAGACTAAGGTTCTTATTATGAACATGGCAATCCGTTCCGCTCCGCCGTTGGTAGAAACCGCCAACAGAGGAGCGGGCCAGACCGCCAAATAATGAACCAAACGAAACACATGCATCCCACACACCACCCACTGCCAGGAAAGGAGTCCCACTGACGACGGCAGAGTCCGCCCACAGGCTGTCGGAAAGGCCCAACCTGCCCATCAAATAATGAACCACCATTCCGCTGCCAGTTCCGGGGCGGGAACCACCGCCACAAAAAACCAGGTGGAAAAGAAACAAATAGAAGGAAACACTCACCGGAGTTCCACAAAACGTGAAGCGGCAGCCATGGACAGAGAGCTGCTGATCATGCCAGCCTTGCTCCTTGCCATTTATCTAAACGACCGAGACCGCCGATGAAGATGACGACGGTAAGTACCGCAACCTACGACACAAGGGAGGAAAGGGCCAAGTTACATACCCACCCACTCCACCCACTCTGCAACACCCCCAACCCTTCCCAGCAGCACAAGTCAGACACCCCACACCAAGAGGGACGTACCCAACCGAAGGCCACAGCAACTTGTCCATACTACATACAATAGCCCCACACCCATAAATAATTAAAACAAACACCAGGGTGGAACTGCGTGCAGCCCAAACACAGGTCACACAGAAACTTTAATTTGTAGCTCACTGAGCAAAACAGTGCCAACAGGGCCAATGGCCAGTACATAAAAAGTCATTTGTCCTTGGCCACCACTGGCCACACCTGACTCCCACAAGTGCTGGGTACTCCACTGAATGGGGCACCATATGGGGATCCAGGCACCTCACGGACGGGGGGTAGAGGGGGTGGGGGGATTTACGACGGGGGTGAGACTTTGACTTGCTTGAGGAGGTTGGAAGGGGGTGGGCTTCTCCATTGAAGGGAGTGGGGGCTGTTTGGCTCAGATGGAGCTGGATGCCTTAGGCTCTGAGCGGGCCTTCTTCTTCACTGGAGAAGGGGCATGGGAATGGGAAGTCTGGACCGGGGTGGGCTGTGATGTGGAAGGAGCGGAAAGGGCAAGGAGTTGGGCACGTTTTGGGACAAGACGGGGTGGGCCAGTGGGTTCGAACAGGTCTGCACGGGAGAGGAAAAAGTTTATTGGGAGCAATTGGGGTGGGCGTGGGAGTGGAGGCAGAGGGAGTTGATGTGTCGGGTGTAGGTGTGCATGTAGTGGGTGCAGGTGATTGGTCAGTATGCTGTGGTATGGTGGATGTCTGATGGGTGGGTGTCTTGGTGCATTTGAAAGTTTTGGGAGGTGGGGGGTGGACACAGTGGGAGAAGACAAACAGCTAGTGTGGATGTATGTTGGGTGGGTGTCTGCAAGTCTGGTGAGTGTGCTGCATATGTCAACTACAGTAGAGGTGGTGAGTGCATGTGTGGTGTATGGGGTGCATGTATAGCTGTCTGCTATTGTGGTGAGTGCAGGAAGAGGAGAAGTTACAGTGAGTAAAGGTACAGTGCATGATGGTGTGGATGTAGAGGAGACAGACAGGGAGGCGGAAGAGGCTGGAACACTGAGGGAAATAGACGTTGTTATGTGTGCAGGTATCTGTTGGCTGTGTGAATGCTTGTGGTGGGAGTGTGGTGCTTGTGTTTGGAAGTGTGCTTCTTGTGTGTTGATGTGCCTGTAAGCGGGTCTGATTGTGTGCTTTGGACGGGTGAAGGGAGTGGGGTGCTGGTAGGGGTAGAGGAGGTTGGAGGGGGGACGGAATGGCCAGGGAAACTGGCTGCCGTCCAAGAGGAGGCCAGAGCCTGAAAAGATCTCTGTGGGGCAGACACCGCACCTTGAATGCCATCCAGATAGGCATTGGTCTGCTGCACCTCAGAAGTCAGACCCTGGTTGGCATTGACAATGGTTGTCTGCCCTACAGAGAGGGTTCTCAGGAAGTCAATAGCCTCCTCTGTGAGGGCAGCAGGGCTGGCTGGGGCAGGGCAGGAGGTGCCTGGGGCGAAGGAGACGCCCACCTTTCTGGGTGGGCTGGCACAGGCAACTCAGTGGGGAGCAGAAGGGAGGGCGGTGATGGAATGGTGGGTGGCAGAAGATGTAATAGTAGTGGTGTGTGCACTAAGGTCCGCCACCGCCAGGGGACCCCCATCGGAAGAGGACTCAGAGTCACTACCTCCTGTGGTAGTAGCCTCCCCTGTGGACGTCCCCTCCCACCCACTGGTCCCCTGGGCGTCCGTTGTCTCTGCCTCGGAGGATCCGTGGGCCACTGCCTCCCCACTTGCCGGTGCCTCAGCTCCCTTGCCTCATGTTGATGCTGTACCAAACAAAGACAAGAGAACAGTGATGGGGAGACAAAACAGGAGAGATACTTGTAAGTAGCTGAATGCTGATACACAATGGCCAGACATACACCCACCCAGCAGACACACCCAGCAGGCAGCACAGTGCACTATGCCCATGGCCATGGCCCTGACTACTGAGCAGTGTACTGACCTACACCCATCCCCTGAAATTGTACTGGAGCTGAGGTAGGTGAAACCTGACAGGGACACCCCTACACCCTTTGGGGAGCAGACAGTAGCTGGACACCAGTCAAATTCCCTGCTCTAAGCACCATGAGCCCTATCGCACACACGCTCATCCTTCCAGGCTGAAGTATGGTCTGTGAGTACTCACCCCCTTGTGACTGCTATGTAGCCTTCAAGCGCCAGGTCTGGGTACACCACCTCCAGGATCCTTCGCATGAGGGGAGTCAGTGCCTGACGGGCACCCCTTCCACGTTGGGAGGACTTCCCCAGCTGGGCCTCAGTGATCTTCCACGCCCAGCGCTGCAGGTCCTCCCACCTCTTTCGACAGTGGGTGCTCTGCCGGTGCCTCCTTGGCGATGGCATGTCAATTGCCCTCCGTACCTCCTTGGCGATGGCATGTCAATTGCCCTCTTCTGGTGGGCGCTGACCTAGTAGGGTGACACAAAAATGGAACACAGAGGTCAGGCACCTGCACGATGGCAACAGCTGGCAGATTGTCAGACATAGGACAGACAGTACTCCCAGACATGCAGGACAGTGGCACACAGCATTCCATGCACCAAGGCTCATCCTGGCTCACAGGAACACACATCTGTGCAATCCACTCCATCCATTACTCACACAGTGCCCCCCAAACCCGGACTCACCTGTACCTCTGGCCGGCCGTAGAGTCTGTCGTGCAGGGGCAGGACCCTTTCCACTAGTTTCTCCAGTTATTCCTGGGTGAAGGCTGGGGCCCTTTCCCCTGCATCACGTGGAACATCCATAGCCAGAGGCAGGCCACAGCAGTACACAGAGTGGAGTACCTGTCCGGACAAGATCAGGGAGTCAAGTGATCAAACGATGATGAACACGCATACGTTCCACGGCGGTATGCACCGTCACCGCCGGCGGCGATCATGATACGCCAGGATTCCCCATTGGCATCCACGTTAGCCAATGAGGGTGTGAACAGCAGTCAACACCGCTGTATGCTGTGACATCAACCGCTAGCAGTATTAGGTCACTTCCACAACAAAGGGGCAGAACTACAGTGGGAAGACATTTTCCCATCACCTACGCATCTTGAAATTCATAATACTCACAATGCTGGGCCTACTAGTAATCTGAAGCACCTAAGCCTCCATCCATTGAGTCTATAATCACACATGATTTACTCCGTTCCCTCCTAGTGATGTACATGTATATCTGTCAGGTTGCAGTTATTGTACAGACACTACTATGAACAACGCAGTGCATGTATGTAGCAAATCTGCCAATGTATGTGTGCACATCACTACATTTTCTTACCCCTCGTAGGTACCGACCCATGTGGCGAGGAAGGGCACCATTGGTGTACAGACCACTTGTGGATATGGGGACCATGGTGGAGTGTCAGATCATAATCACTTACAGACTCACACGTGCAACTATTCAGGACCTATGTGCATTACTGGATCCTGCACTGATTCCCGGAAATCGTAATCAGCATGCCATTCCAATTGAGGTGCAGGTGCTCTCTGCACTCCATTTCCTGGCCACAGGCTCCTCATTTCAAGTGACAGTGGGCATGGGGGCTGGTTTCTCACAGCCAATGTTCAGGCAGGTACTGACAAGATTTCGGAATGCATTTGTACAACATCTGCAATCCTATGTGCGATTCCCCCAAAGTGCTGACCTCCCTGCCATCAAGTCTGACTTCTATGCCTTTGCAAACATTCCCCATGTCATAGGTGCCATCGATGGCACCCACATAGCTATCATCCCCCCAAGAGGGAGTGAACAGGTGTTTAGAAACAGGAAGAACTTTCACTCCATGAATATCCAATTGGTATGTACTGCAGACCACTACATTTCCCTTGTGAATGCCATGTTTCCGGGTTCAGTCCATGATTTATTTGTTTTGAGGAACAGTAGTGTGCCACAGAAGATAGAACAACTACAAGAGGACAGAGGGTGGATCATAGGTAAGTTTTTCCTGTCACTAACTGACACAGTGCAGAAAACCAGCCTGTGTGACTAAGGGACATTACAATGAAGGCTCTGTATTGTCCATTTCTCTGGGTGATTCTGCGTTGGCTCCTGACACCAGTGAGGAATCCCAGGACGGATGCAGAGAGGAAATACAATGAGGCCCATGGACGTACTAGGAGGGTGATAGAGCGTACTATAGGTCTCCTGAAGGCTAGATTCCGGTGTCTACATATCTCTGGGGGTTCCATGGCCTGTGGCCCTGAAAAGGTGTGTAGAATAGTGGTGGCCTGCTGCATGCTGCATAATGTGGCATTGAGACATTCAATTCCCCCTTTTGGAGGTGGAGGGTTCTATAGGTCCTGATCAGTTACCTCAGAGAGGTGAGGAGAGTGATGGTGAGGATGAGGAAGAGGAAGATTTCAATTCCAGGAACCAACTGATACAACTCTACTTCCATTAACTGTGTGGGACTTAAGCCTGTCATTGGGGTTAGTGACTGATACTGTAAGTGTGCCATGTCATATAGGGGGGATTGGTCATGATAGGTGAGACATGGACCTCTTCAGCATGGTACTGACAGACAATATATGCATTACCTCCTTGCCTAATTTGAAACACACATTACCACCACCATGCACAAATTGGCAATAAAGTTGTTCCCTGCCATTTGCATCCATACTCCACTTTGTTCAACATTGAAGACAGGGGACAGTGTTATAGGTGATATATGTTGTTTATTGGTCGAATACAGTGAAATGTGCTATGTACAGTGATGGAAGTCGTAATGGTTGAGTGTCCTCAAAACCGACTTGGTGGCAGCCCTGTTGGATGTCATAGGAAGGTCCTATTTGTAGTATAGTACTTTATTTAGCCCTCAGCTAAGTATAGTTGGTGAATGGGTAGGATGGTTGCTTGGCAGCAGTAGCTGTGTCAATTGTTGGAGTGGGGCTTGTTCTTAGCTGGGTTTCCAGTGCTATATCTTGGCCTGAGATTATGTTTTGGCGCCTGCTGTGGAGCTTCTTGGGGTGGCATGGTTGGGCCTTGTGATTCCTGGGAGGGTATTTCCTGTTCTGTTTCTGCTGCTTGGGTCATCTGTTGCTGATTGTCCAGGGCTGTTGTGGGGGCATCTTGTCCGGTGTGAGTATCTGACTGTTTGTTGACCAACTGCAGCAGTGTTCCAGCAATGGTGGCCATTGTGGCATTGTGTTCTTTCCACTGGTCCATGGCCTGTTGGTGTTGTTCCAACTGCATCCTCTGACTTTGCTTCAGGGTGGATACAATCTGTGCCAACCTGTCTTGGGTATGTTGGTAGGCCCTCAATACCTCTGCAATGACATCCTGGGCTGCTGCATCCATCCGGTGCCCTACCCCCTGACCCACTGGGGCACTTGACGTTGCTCTGGCCTCCTGTACCTGTGTCCCCTGCGCAGGTCTTGATGTGCCACTTGTACAGGAGCCCTCGCCTTCCTGCATGTTGGGAGTGGGAGACTGTGGCCTCTGTAGCTATGTTCTACCTGTTTGTGCCCTGGGTCCACTGGTGTGGGTGCGCCTCCCCTGGCCTGCTGGTCTTGACTGGGTATTAGGGGTGACAGTGTTTTCCTGGGTGGGGCTGCTGCATGGTGAGCATCCAGGACTGTGTGAGGGGCCTGCCTGCTCATCAGTGTCCAGGGGGCCTTCGCCAAGGTCTTGTGATGTGCCTCTGTCTCCCTGGAGTGCTGTGGCACTCCTTGTACCCTCCATTAGGGTTGCATGGGTGGTGGTGCCTGTTGGGGGACATAGAAATGTATGTTACATATGCATGAGGGTTTGAGGTGTACTGAACTGTGCAATTTTGTGCTGGTGTGCCTTTCAGCGGCCTTCCAGGGTGCCTTTGTGAGGTGGTCATTGCATTTAGTGGCAGTGGTGGGGTTACATTGTGGTGGGGATTATTATTCCATTGTGGGTACGTGCAGGGGTGGGTGACTGTGTACAGCGGTAGTGATGTGGGCCAGTTAGTGAGTTGTGGGTAATGCAGGGTGGTGGATGTGGTGGGTAATGGCTGGGTGGGGTGTTGGTCCTGGTGGGTGTGTGTGGGGTGGGGTGGTGCATGCATTACAGGTATGGTGTATATGGGGTAATTGTAGATGACTTACCCGAGTCCATTCCTCCAGTGAGTCCAGTGAGTCCAGTGAGTCCCTCTGGGTGCAGGATGGCGAGTACCTTCTCCTCCCAATCGGTGTAGTCAGTGGTGTTGGTGGCGATCCTCCCCCAGTCTTCTGCACTGCGATGTGGTGCCTGGATGCCATGGCCCTGACCTTCCCCCGCAGGTCGTTCCATCCCTTGCGGATGTCGTCGCTGGTGCGTGGTCCACTTCATTCACCCTGTTGACAATGGTCTGCCACAGCTCCATTTTACACACAATGGGTGTGTGCTGCACCTCGGACCTGAATATTTGTGGCTCCATCTTCAGGATCTCGTCCACCACAGTCTTTAGCTCTCTTTCGGTGAAGCATGGATTTTTGGGGGGGACATTGTGAGGGGGGTGGATGGCGTCGGGACTGGGGACGGGGTTTGGGCGCTCCTGTGTGGGTCGCTATGCGTGTCCTGTCTGCTGGCGTTCTCTGTCTGGCTCTGGTGCTCTCTGTCTTCTGGTTCTGGTTTCATTGCAAGGGATTGTGGGGTGTGTCTGGGGGTGTTTTATGGTGTTCTGGATGTGTGTCAGGTGTGTGGATGCTAGGCCTAGCCAATGTGTGCACTTGTTGATGTTGGGCCCACTTGCCGCCCGTGGCAGTCGCAGCCACCAATGGTCGTCCTGCTTCCACTGTACACCGAGGTGATTTGTGCATCATTATTTGGAGGGCGGGAGGTAGGTGTGCTTGGAGGTGGAGGGGTGGGGTGGGCCAGGATTCCCGCCGACAAGGTCCTGGCGGGGAGTGGTGGTCAGGGAATTTTTGGCGGGGTTGGGTTTTTCTATCATTATATGGCGGGTTTCCATTCGCCGGTGGGATTTTGTTCACCGCCGCCTTGTCAGTCGGCGATCTTTCCCGCCATGTTCATAATGACCGCCTAAATCAAGTTTCGTTCCCTCACTGGCAAACAAATATGTTTGATTGAAATAATTTGTGTATATATGCCTGACGGTTTGCTTCATACTTTGCATCTGTGTGTGTTACCTACAAAGATACAGTGACATCATGTGATGCAGATGTATGTTTACACTCAATATGTATTCTTTCCTCCCCTATAGGTACAGACCCATGTGGTGAGGGAGGGCCCCATCTGTTTACAGACCTCTGGTTGATTTGGAAACTATGGAGGAACATCACATCATTGTCACCTACAGACTCAATAGAGCTACTGTCCATGACCTCTGTACTATTAATGGATCCTGTACTGAAACTGGCTAATCGGAATCAGCATGCCATTCCTACAACTGTGCAAGTGCTATCAGTACTCCATTTTTTGGCTACATGCTCATTTCAGGTGACAGTGGGCATGGGTGCAGGGGTCTCACAGCCAATGTTGAGTCTCATCCTGTCAAAATTCCTGGATGCATTTGTCCAACACCTGCAAATACCTGCAAACATATGTCCAGTTTCCCCAAAGAGCTGAACTTCCTGCCATCAAATCTGGATTTTATGCCTTTGCTAACATCCCACATGTGACTGGTTGCCACCGATGGAACCCACATAGCTCTCATACCCCCAAGAGTAAACGAACAGGTGTACAGGAATCACTCCATGAATGTACAATTGGTGTGTACTGCTGACCAGTACATTTCACATGTCAATGCCAGGTTCCCAGCCTCAGTCCATGATTCCTTTGTCCTGAGAAATAGCAGTGTATCTTCATGGAACAACTACAAGGGGACAGAAGATGGCTCATAGGTGAGTGTATATGACATGGGATCTGTACATAGCAGACAGCCAGTCAATGTGCATGTAAAGTCAGTTTCTTAAGATCCTGTTTCACACACTTTTGCAGGTGATTCTGGCTAC
Organism: Pleurodeles waltl; assembly: GCF_031143425.1. Taxonomy (NCBI): domain Eukaryota; kingdom Metazoa; phylum Chordata; class Amphibia; order Caudata; family Salamandridae; genus Pleurodeles; species Pleurodeles waltl. The sequence continues at coordinate 355,778,523 of NC_090438.1, forward strand.
CCCAACTACAATGGCTCCTGACACTTGTGAGAAATCCCAGAACAGATGCAGAGAGGAATTATAATGAGACCCATGGATGTACTAGGAGGGTGATTGAGCGCACTAAAGGCCTCCTGAAGGCTAGATTTTGTTGCCTTCATCTCTCTGGGGGATCCCTGTGCTATGTCCGTGACAAGGTGTGTAAGATAGTGGTGGCCTGCTGCATGCTGCCCAACTTGGCGGTGAGGAAAGCTATCCCCCTTCTGGAAGAGGAGGGTGCTGTCCCACCAGCCCAGCAACCTCAGAGAGAGGATGAGAGTGATGGTGAGGAAGTAGAGGGGGAAGATATCACCTCCAGGAACCAGCTGATCCGCCTACACTTCCAGTGACTCTAAGGTACTGTTCAATGATGCTGATGTCTTCACTGCATAGTTTCAGTCTGACTTATGTAATTGGTAATGTGGTGTTGCTAGAAATGGGGTCTTTGGTTGGCAGTCAGGTTACCTCCTGTCCAGGCAAGGACCCTCACTCTAGTCAGGTTAAGTCACACACAATACAAATTATCCTGTGCCCACCCTCTGGTAGCTTGGCACTGAGCAGTCAGGCTTAACTTAGAAGTCAATGTGTAAAGTATTTGTGCAATAAATCATGCAATAACACACTATAGCACCACAAACATACACCACACAATCTTTAGAAAAATATAAAATATTTATCTGATAAGATGCAGGTCAAAACGATTAAAATGCAATAAGTAAGTGTTGAGATGTCACTGTAAAAGTGATATAAAGTGTCTTTTAGGTGGTCTTTACAACCCTGGCGGTCGGTGTTAAAGCAGCGGAAAACCGGCAATAGGCCGGCGGTAAAAAAAATGGAATTACGACCGTGGCGGAAACCGCCAACATAGACAGCCACTTTAACACTCCGACCGCCTTGTGGTACAAACAAACACAGCGGCGGCAACCACCAAAAGACAGGCGGAGGACAATGTACCGCCCACAGAATTACAACAGTCCAATCCGCCTCATTTTCCAGGGTGGATTCCTCGTGAACAAAAACACGGCGGAAACAAGACTTGGAAGGGAAAACGCTCACCTCTACACACCCCACGAGGAACAAGGACGCCATGAAACCGGAACTTCAGATACTCCCAGCCTTTATCTTCGTGCTCCTCTACCAGGAGCACGAATGCCGGCGGCGAAGACCACAGTGAGTACTGCACCTACGACACAGGGGAGGGGGGAGGGAAAAAAAAAGTGAAAACACACACGCAATACGCAACACCCTCACCCCCACCCTCACCCACTACAACACACACACAAATACAGCATGATACATTACAGTTACATCCCCCAACCCCCCTGGAAGAATGCAAGGACAAAAGGAAATGAGTCAAATAATTGTTATATATTCAATTACATAAATCAAAAATATTTACATATATATACATTTACACTATAAACAATTATATACAGTAAGAACACAAGTCCAAGGGATTCCACCATCATAGTGCATGGACCACTGGTCCCAAAAGGCATGGGCGAGGCCCACACTCAATACCCGAGCAAGACGGAGAGAACACTGCTGGGGCATCAGATAGAAATAAAACAGGCACTTCAGGGGGAAGGAAAGGGGGGGCACCTCAGCCAGATGAGTGCACAACGCCAGATCCACGAGGGGGCTCCATGCCCACTGTTCAATCCTGGGGAGTGCAAAGCCACAGTCTCTCAAGTCTCTACAGTGGGTGGGGTTCCCACTGTTCAATCCTGGGGATTGCAAAGCCACAGTCTCTCAAGTCTCTACAGTGGGTGGGTTGCCCACTGTTCAATCCTGGGGAGTGCAAAGCTACAGTCTCTCAAGTGGATAACAGTCTCCACTGGTTCTGGAGGGGCCTTGGTGCCCAAAGTGCTTCATCCTGCCAAGGACAGAGGTAGTGAATGCCTTTCTCCACTGGTTCTGGAGGGGGCTTGGTGCCCAGAGTGCTTCATCCTGCCCTTGGCGGCCTCAGTATCGTTGTAATCATTGGCGCTCACTGTCCTGCTGTGGTGCGGGCGGTCTTGTCCTGGACAGCGGGGCTGCTGGTGGCGGTCTTGTCCTGGGCAGCAGGGCTGCTGGTGGTCTTGTCCTGGGCAGCGGGGCTGCTGGTGGCGGTCTTGTCCTGGGCAGCGGGGCTGCTGGTGGCAGTCTTGTCCTGGGCAGCGGGGCTGCTGGCAGTCTTGTCCTGGGCAGCGGGGCTGCTGGTGGCGGTCTTGTCCTGGGCAGCACGGCTGCTGGTGGCGGTCTTGTCCTGGGCAGCGGGGCTGGTGGTGGTGGTCTTGTCCTGGGCAGCGGGGCTGCTGGCGGTCTTGTCCGCCGTGCTGATCTTCCCAGACTTGCCGGTTTTACTGTGCCCCTTCCCCACCTTGGATGGTGTTGCAGCTGTCTCCACACTCCCAACTGTACCCCTGGGAGCTGCTTTGGTGGCTGATTTCTTTCCCCTCTCCCGCAGGGCACTGGCCAACTTTCTATGCTTGACAGGTGGGGGACTGTCCGTGCTCTGGCTCCTTGCCACAATGGCTGCCCTGCTGCCTGGTGCACTCCAGAATCCGGTGATTACTGGCACCACTGCTCCCGCTGATGTTGTGGCTGTGGTGCTAGGTTGGGACCTGGAGAGTCGGGCCCTAGGAGACTGAAGGGGTGGGGGAGGTGAGGGAAAGAGGTCAAGGTTGGCCAGGAAAAGTTTCTTAGGAACACTGGGATGGGTATCTGGAGGGGGTTTGGGAGTGGAGGAAGAGGTAGTGGGTGTTGGAGGTGTACGTTTGCTGACTTTGGGTGAAGGTGCATGGGCTGGAGGCTGTCGGTAGGTGGATGGCTGTTGGGTGGGTGTGTGGCTGCATTTGTGTACCTTGGGAGGTGGCCTCACAGACACACTGGGAGAGGACACAGGGAACGTGTGAATGGTGGTGGGGGTGGTGACTGCACGTGAGCGGGTGTGGTGGTGGGTGTGCTGGTGATGGACATAGTGGCTGAGGATGTAGTGCATGCAGGTGTGAGTGGAGACGTGACAGGGAGGGAGGAGGGAGACAAGGAGGAGGGGGACACCGTGGAGGCAGTGGATGTTGGTGTGTCTGCATGTGTGTGATGCTTGCGTGAGTGCCTGTGGGATGTGTGGTGCTTATGTTTGCCAAAGCTTCCCTTGTGTGTTGAGGTGTGTGCATGCTGGTCTGATGGTGTGCTTGGGATAGGTTGACGTAGAGGGGTGTGGGTCTGGGTGGAGGAAGTTGGAGGGGGAGGCTAGAGACAGGGACAATGGCTGCCATCAGTGCTGAGGCCAGAGTCTGAAAAGCTCGCTGAAGGGCTGCCTGACCAGAGTGAATGCCCTCCAGGAATGGATTGGTTTGTTGCAACTGCCTCTCTACACACTGGATGGCATTCAAAATGGTAGACTGCTCAACAGTGAGGGACCTGAGGAGGTCAATGGCCTCCTCACTGAGGGCAGCATGGGTGACTGGGGCAGGGGCTGAGGTGCCTGGGGTGAAGGTGATGCCCACCCTCCTGGGTGAGCAGGCACGGGGCAAATGCTGAGGGGCTGCTGGGAGGACGGTGCTGGTGGGGGGGTGGCGGCTGTACCTGTAGATGCGGGGGGCACAATTGGGCCTGCCACCGCAAGGGAGCTCCCATCAGAGGAGGAGTCCGTATCGCTGGTGTCAGCTCCTGTCCCCGCCATGGAGCTCCCCTCGCCCTCCGTCCCACTGGTGACTTCAGACTCCGTAGTGTCGCCCTCCAGGGCCATGTGGGATGCAGCTCCCTCCTGCTCCGGTGCCACTGCTCCTCTGCCTGATGATGCTAATGCACACAAGAACAGGGAGACCACAAAAAGGGGGGGGAGACAGAAGAAGGACATGTTGAGAGCATGCAATACCTCTACAGTTGGCAGACACAACAGACACAGAAGCCCCCTGCACTACGCCGCGCAGTTGGAGTCCACTATTCAATCCCAGGGACATGGGTTACAAGGCTATGCCCGATTTTTGCACATATGGATGTCACAGGAGCCTGACTAGGTGTAGTTAGCACTCTACACAGGTGGGGTGGGGTGCCAGAGGGCCTGCGTCAAGAAGGGTCCTTGCCTACTAAACTCGCCCTGGCCTAGGGGAACCCACAGCCCACCTCCCCCACCCAGACACCTCCAATGCAAGCTGAATCAGCAGAATGAGAGTGTACTCACCCCCTTGCGTCTGCTGTGATGCCCTCAAGTGCCCATCCAACTCCGGGTACGCCACCGCCAGGATCCTGAACATCAGTGGGGTCATGGTGCGATGGGCACCCCTCCCACGTTGGGAGTCCATCCCCAGCTGGGCCTCCGCCGTCTTCTTGCTCCAGCGGCAAATGTCCTCCCATCTTTTCCGGCAGTGGGTGCTCCGTCTGTGGTAGACCCCCAGGGTCCGGACTTCCTTGGCGATGGCACACCAAATGTCCTTCTTCTGGTGGGCGCTGACCTACAAGAATTGTACAGGGGAAAAAGAGAAGTAATTACCATCTGCACCGTCACAGTCATTGGCCTGCATCCCTACCCTTGCCATGCTCACCGTCGTTTCATGCACGCCTCATTCTCACCCCCCCATCTTTCATCCACCCCACTCCACACAGGCATTGCCCATACAGCATGCTCACAGTGTACTTACCTGTTTGTCTGGAGGACCGTAGAAGAGTGTGTACTAGAGGAGGTCCCCATCCACGAGTTTCTCCAACTCCTCCGTGCTGAAGGCAGGGGCCCTTTCCCCAGACATACGAGCCATTGTCTCTTCCAGGCTGAGGTCACAGCAGCACTTGCAGTGTAGGTCCTCTCCTGTCGAAGATCAGGTATCAAGTGAGTGAACAGATAGAAAATGGCAGTCACGCCGGCGTACATCGTCATTGGCTCCTGGGATCCAGAGGGTCCAATGTTAACCAATGCAAGATAGCGCCGCTGTCTTCGACCTCCTACTGCAACGGTGTACAACGCCATCGCAGTTACCTCATATCCCCCTGTCCCACTTTACAGGTCAGGCAGCCGCCATTTCAGGGACCCACATGGCATTATTTTGGACTGCGTCACACATATCTAGGCCTTGCCTAAACACTCATACAGGCATATTTCGATTTACTAATATTTTCAGAGTAAGCTGTGTTTACGTACCTCAGAGTTGGTTGACTCTCTGCTCGCTGTTCTCCTCTATAGGCACCGTCCGCTGGGGCATGTGAGGAGATGGCGGCATCCTCCGGTGTACAGACCGCTGGTGGACCTGTTGACAAAGGAGGAGCGACATGTGATCATCACCTACAGGCTTGATCGTGCCACAATCCAGGAACTGTGTGCCCACAGGAATCCCCCCTCAAGTATAGGTGCTGTCAGTACTCCATTTCCTAGCAAGTGGGTCTTTTCAAACAACAGTGGCCATAGCATCAGGGATGTCCCAGCCTATGTTTTCCAATGTGTTATCCAGAGTGTTGTCTGCCCTGCTGAAACACATGCAGAGCTACATCGTTTTCCCTCAGGTGGAGGATTTGCCGACAGTAAAAGGTGATTTCTATGCCCTGGGACATATCCCCAACATCATAGGTGCCATTGATGGGACACATGTGGCCTTGGTACCCTCCCGCAGAAGTGAACTGAAACCGGAAGAGTTACCATTCCATGAATGTGCAGATGGTGTGTTTGGCAGACCAGTGTATGTCCCATGTTAATGCAAAATTCCCTGGCTCAGTGCATGACGCTTACATCCTGCGGAATAGCAGCATCCCTTATGTGATGGGGCAACTCCAGAGGCACCAGGTGTGGCTATTAGGTGAGGACATGGACCCAATACAGTGGGAATAGTTGTCTGGGTCTGTGGATGTCCCTATGAGTTAGTGTGTGACTAACAGTTGTCCCTCCCCATTTGCAGGTGACTCTGGTTACCCCAACCTGTCATGGCTACTGACCCCAGTGAGGAATCCCAGGACAAGGGCAGAGGAACGCTACAATGAGGCCCATGGGCGAACTAGGAGGATTGTAGAGCGGACCTTCGGCCTCTTGAAGGCCAGGGTCTGGTGCCTCCATATGACAGATGGTTCCCTATTCTACTCACCAAAGAAGGTATGCCAGATCATCGTGGCCTGCTGTATGCTTCACAACTTGGCTTTGCGACGACAGGTGCCTTTTCTGCAGGCGGATGGTCCAGATGGAGGTGTTGTGGCAGCTGTGGACCCTGTGGACAGTGAAGATGAGGAAGCAGAAGAAGAGGACATCGACAACAGGAAAACGGTGATCCTGCAATACTTCCACTGAGACACAGGTAAGAAGACAACACTGCCTGCTACATCTGATTTACATCTACTACCTCTCTACTGTCTGTCATTTTCACCCAGTGTATGGTCACTGAGTTGTCACTTTCCCTTACGATTTCACAGATGTGGGTCCCAATGTGTGACATCTGCTTTGTTTCCTCATGGACTAGAACTGTGTGACATAGGTATGTTGACATTACATTTGAAAGAGCATTTGCCACTGTAATTTCTAATACACTATTTCGAAATCAGAGACAGATTCCAGATAGTTTTGTGCTTTAAGGGTTATTATTTAAGTGCTCAATATTGGAGGAGGTTGTAAGATGGTGAGGGGTGATGGTGGAGGAATGTCCATGGCAGAGTCGAGTCTATTAGTCTCACAGGTGCATTGTCCAAAGGGGCATAGGAAGTGGAGCTAGGGCAGTTGAAGGATGGACAGGGTGGCAAGGTGGGACAAAAGGATGACAATCAGGGTGGTCTCATTTCTTGGCGGGGGTCTTGGCATCGTTCTCTGTCTTTGTCCTGGATCTCAGGGACCGTTTGCGGGGTGGTTCTCCCTCTGCAGGGGGTGCGGTGCTGGTGTGGTGGTCCTGTGGGGGTGCCTCCTGTCCACTAGCGCTGGTGGAGGTGGTGGGCAGTTCATCGTCCAGGCTAGTGTCAGGGGCCCCTTGTTGTGCTACAGTGTCCCTCCTGGTGTTCACTAATTCCTTCAGCACCCCTACAATGGTGCCCATGGTGGAATTGATGGATTTGAGTTCCTCCCTGAACTGCAAATACTGTTCCTCCTGCAGCCGCTGGGTCTCCTGAAACTTGGCCAGTACCGTTGCCATCGTCTCCTGGGAATGGTGGTAGGCTCCCATGATGTTGGAGAGGGCCTCGTGGAGAGTGGGTTCCCTGGGCCTGTCCTCCCCCTGTCACACAACAGCCCTCCCAGTCCCCTGTGTTCTTGGGCCTCTGTCCCCTGAACTGTGTGCCCACTGCCCCCAGTTCCCTGGTGTTGTTGGAGTGGTGGGTTAGCCTGGGTTCCCTGTAGTGGTGGACACACTGCTGATTGATGTGTCCTGGGGACAGAGGTATGGGCCCGCTGGGTGGGTGCTGTGCTGGTGTTTCCAGAGGGGGAAGGTCTGTAGTGGCTTGTGCCACTGTGAGGGGAACCGACTGTCCCAAGGTCCCAGATGGGCCGGTCTGGACATCTAGATCCAGTTGGACAGAGCTGCTGTCATCCCTGTGGGCCTCTTCTGTGGGTAGACTGGACATATCTGGACCCTCTGTCTGGTGACGTTGGGTAGGGGTCCTGCAGGGGTGTAAAAGCATGATTATTGCATCTGTGTGTGCCATGGTGTGCAATGGGTGGGTGACTGTGTACCCCAGTGCTTGCATTGCTCTGAAGGACCTTGTGTGATGATGGGTTAGGGGGGTGTATGGGTATGTGCAGTGGCCATGCTTTGGTGATAGGTGTCCATGCTATGGTGTTGCATGCAGGGCTTGAGTTTGGGATGTGTGGTTTGTGATATTGGGACATATGTGAGGAGTTGGAGTGATGGGGTGAGGGCGAGGGTGGGGGTATGTGATGGCATGCAGGTTGGGTGGTGGATGAAGTAGTAAAGATTTGACTTACCAGAGTCTATTCATCCAGCTACTCCTGCAAGGCCCTCAGGATACAGGATAGCCAAGACCTGCTCTTCCCATGTTGTTAGTTGTGGGGGAGGAGGTGGGGGTCCGCCACCAGTCCTCTGAACTGCAATGTGGTGTCTTGAGACCACGGAACGCACCTTCCCCCGTAAGTCGTTCCACAGCTTCATGATGTCATCCCTAGTTCTTGGGTGCTGTCCCACTGCGTTGACCCTGTCCACGATTCTTCGCCATAGCTCCATCTTCCTAGCTATGGAGGTGTGGTGCACCTGTGATCCGAATAGCTGTGGCCTTACCCGGATGATTTCCTCCACCATGACCCTGAGCTCCTCCTCAGAGAACCTGGGGTGTCTTTGCGGTGCCATGGGTGGTGTGGGTGATGTGTGGGGTGGTGTGTGTTGTGATGTGTGGGGTGATATTTAGAGGTGTGTTGTGTGAGGTGCATGGATGTTATATGAGTGATGGTGTTGAGTGCCTGTGGATGCTCTTTGTAGATGGTGGTGTCTCTCTCTGGCCATCAGTCGCAATTGTGGTCATAGGGGTTTGTGGGTGTGTGTTTTAAATTGTATTGGATGTGTGGGAGTGGTGTGTGTATGTGTATCAGGTGTGTGTATTTTGATTTGTCCAATGTGGATGTGTTTTGTAAATGTGTGTGTATTTTGAGCACGGTGGTGTGTACTGCCAATGGAATGCCGCGGTTGAAAGTTGGCTGCGTGGATTCGTGGGTCGTGATAGTGTGGGCGTATTCCTGTTGGCGTGACGGTGGAGGTTTTGTTATCGCCAGTTTGTCACGAACAGGAGGCAAGCTCAATCCAAGCCCTTGGAGAGCACTTCACAGCACAGCCAGAAAGCAGCAGGGCAGCAGGGCAACAGCAAGGCAGCAGTCCCTCTCAGAAAAGGAGTCCAGGTGAGTCCTTTGGGCAGCCAGGCAGTTTTTCTTGGCAGGTTGCAGGGTCTGGTCCAGGGACTTTTCACTAGCAGGTTTCTTGTCCAAAAGTGTCTGTGAGGTAGAGTGTCTAACCCAAGAAGTATCTGAAATCCTGCCTTGTCCTGGCAAGGCCTCAGACACACACCAGGGGGTTGGAGACTTCATTGTGTGAGGGCAGGCACAGCCCTTCCAGGTGTGAGTGACCACTCCTCCCCTCCCTCCTAGCACAGATGGCTCATCAGGGTATGCAGGCTACACCCCAGCCCCCTTTGTGACACTGTCTAGAGAGAGGTGCAAACAGCCCAGCTGTCAAACTGACCCAGACAGGGAATCCACAAACAGGCAGAGTCACAGAATGGTTTAAGCAAGAAAATGCCCACTTTCTAAAAGTGGCATTTTCAAACACACAATCTTAAAATCAACTGTACTAAAATATGTATTTTTAAATTGTGAGTTCAGAGATCCCAAACTCCACATGTCTATCTGCTCCCAAAGGGAATCTACGCTTGAATCATGTTTAAAGGCAGCCCCCATGTTAACCTATGAGAGAGATAGGTCTTGCACACAGTGAAAACCGAATTTGGCAGTATTTCACTGTCAGGACATATAAAACACATTAGTATATGTCCTACCTTAACCACACACTGCACCCTGCCCATGGGGCTACCTATGGCCTACCTTAGGGGTGTCTTACATGTAGGAAAAGGGAAGGGTTAGGCCTGGTAAGTGGGTTCACTTGCCAAGTCGAATTTACAGATTACAACTGCACACACAGACACTACAGTGGCAGGTCTGAAATATGATTACAGGGCTACTTATGTAGGTGGCACAACCAGTGCTGCAGGCCCACTAGTAGCATTTGATTTACAGACCCTGGGCACATCTAGTGCACTTTACTAGGGACTTACTAGTAAATCAAATATGCCAATTATGGATAAACCAATCAACAGTACAATTTACACAGAGAGCATATGCACTTTAGCACTGGTTAGCAGTGGTAAAGTCCCCAAAGTCATAAAGCCAACAAAACCAGGTCAGGAACAATAGGAGGAAGGAGGCAAAATGTTTGGGGATGACCCTGCAAAAAAGGCCAGGTCCAACAGGTGTCTATAGTCATTGACACTGTTAACTGATAACTGAAGTGGCATGCACCAGGTAACCCAATATTAGGTACAGTGTGACATACTTCAGCCACTACAGTACGTTGTATCCCCTCCTGCAATAAAGGTATGATTATGAAATTGACTGGCTAATGCATACACACTCACAATTAATATCTCAAATTGACGAGGGACATACAATTTGAGTGCATAGGTGTATAGATGACAGGGCAGTGTCCTGGCTAGTGGTAGGGGCTTGCAGGTGGTTGGAGGTGTCAGACTGGCTGTGGTACTGGTGCTGCAGCACCCCTGCAATGGTGGCCATTATGGCATTGAGCTGTTTCCATTGCTCCATGACCTCCTGGTGGTGTGCTATCTGCAGCCTCTGATTCTGCTCCAAAGTGGCCAGGATCTGGCCCATCCTGTCCTGGGTATGGTGGTATGCTCCCAGGACCTCAGATATCACCTCCTGGGATGTTGCATCCATTCTTTGGCCACCCCCCCCCGGGCCACTGATGTCCTCCCACTGGCCCTAGCACTCTGTGCCTGTGTTCCCTGCACAGGTCTGGCAGTTCCACTTGCACTGGGCCTTTCATCATCCTACCTGTTGGTGGGTGGAGACTGTGGCCTCTGTACATGTGGGCCACCAGTCTGTGGCTGGGGACATTGGTGTGGGATCATTTGGCCAGAGCGGTTGATGGTGGCTGGGTGGTAGGGATGTCATTGGTATCCTGGGTGGGGCTGCTGGAGGGTGACAGTCCATGACTGTGTAATGGGCCAGGGTATTCCTCAATTTCCATACATCTCTCTGCACTCTCCTGAGTGGGGCCTCTGTCTTCGTCTTTGGGAGCTGGCACTCCTTGGTCTTTCCGTCTGGGTGGCATGGGAGGTGGTGCCTGTGGGGGGGAATGGACATGTGGGTGTCAGGTAATTTTTCGGCAATAGCTGCACTGCTCTGCCCCATTTTGTGCTTATATTCCCCTGTCATGGTATGCAAGGTCCCTTTGTGAAAACATCTTTGAATTTTATGTGGGAGGTGGAGGTACATTGTGGGTGCTGCAGTGCCACTGAGAATCCATGCAGAGATAGGTGACTGTGCACAGGGGGCAGGATGGAGGTCTGTCTGTGGGATAGTGGGCATGCAGAGTAGTTGGATGTGGGTGTTGTTGACTGGCTGGGGATGGGGTCCTAGTGGGAGTGAGAGGGGTGGGGTGATACATGCAATACAGGTGGGGTGACTGTTAAGGTATTGTAGTTGACTTACCTGAGTCCAGACCTCCAGTGAGCCCAGTGAGGCCCTCTGGGTGCAGGATAGGCAGGACCTTCTCCTCCTGGCGGTGTATGAGTGGGGTGTAGGTGGGGGACTGCCACCAGTCTTTTGTATGGCAAGGTTGTGCCTGGATGCCATTGACCGAACCTTCCCACGCAGATCATTCCATCTCTTCCGGATGTTATCCCTTGTGCGTGGATGGCTTCCCACTGCGTTTACCTTGTTGACTATTGTCCGCCGTAGCTCCATCTTCCTGTCCATGGGTGTCTGCTGCACCTGTGCCCGAATAGTTGTGGCCCGACCCTGAGTATTTCGTCCACCATGGTCCTTAGCTCCCTATCTGTGAAGCTGGGGTTCTTAGGGGGTGCCATGGTTGAAGGACTTTTGGAGGTTTGACTTTTTGGCATCATAATTTGGGGGTGTCCAGTCTTCCGCCACTGACGGTCTTCTGTTCACCGTCACCATGGCCGTCAGCAGTGATTGCCGCCATGTTCATAATGAGGGCCAAAGTGTTGGTGTGGTTTGCTGTTTTTAGGAAATCATTTACAGTGTTATGCTGTCTCCTTACAGTCAGTCAGTGCCTTTATGTTAGGCATGTGTTGGTAAAATCATATCCCTATGACTTTCCTCACATCAAAAATTCCATTGACCCTAGATGACCAGCAGTGTACTTATACTGTATTCTTTAAAAACAAGTGTTTGCACAGAGAATTATTTACAGTTCATCTTTTTGATTTATTTTTCTTTCTTGCTATAGTTACTCTTGCTTGTCCACCACCACCACCAATCCAGTAGGAGATTGCAGCTCAGCTCAAGTGGCAGATGCTGGAGGCCACAAAGGCCCAGTACCAGTGGCTGGTCAAAGAGAAGGGCCAGGCACATACCCATGCTCTAGGGCCCAGTTGCTCCAGCCAACCACGTTCATCTCTAGCCTCCAAGCCACACCAGCGCTGCTGGCAGCTTAGACCTGACTTTCACAGACCCTGTATCACCATTGCTGCCTCTCTTTCAGATCAGCTACACCATCGCCAAATGCTGCATTAGCTGGCACACTTGGGTTATAGGATGGCATGCCTTGAAGCCCAGATCCAACACCTCTGGACCCTGATCAAGACCTCCCTCATCTAGCCCCTTTTTAATTTTTTGATTTGGTGGGAGGAAGTTTTGACGTGGGTGGAGAGGGTGGTATTTTTGGCAGGGCATTTTTTCTTTTTGGATATTTGGACATTTATTTAATTCAGACATTGTTTTGGGATGGAGAGTGTTGGAAAGTGGATTATTGGTATGGACAGGTAAGTACCTATACTTAGCAATAGGCCACAACTACTCCACTTAGGCCCAGTCAGGGTCTTAATAAATTAATCTTGGCTCAATCCTTGGTAGCTTGGCAACAAACAACAAGGCTTAACTTGGTAGACAAAGGGCCTCATTACAACTTTGGCGGTCTTTTGGCAAGTGGTATTCCAACTGCTGTATTATGAGTCACACAATGAAGACCGCCCAAAAACAACCACAAATCCAACACCACCAGGACTCAGGAGGTGGCAAAGAGGCGGTCGCATCACCAGCACCACCACATCGACAACCTTCCACCCACCAGATTATGACCCGCAAATCAACACAGCGGGTCTTCCATGGTGGAAAACGATTGTTGGTCCGAACCACTCCGCTCGGAACTCACTCCTGTCAGAACACAACACCTCATTGGAGAGCTTGAATACCCCGCACCTGACACACATACACACACCATGCATACCTACTAACTGCACTATTAAACACACCCACACGCAATCCACAGTCCTTTGTGACAAAAATTACCACCACAAACACCAAGAAGCCACAATCTTATTACTTAGCACTCATACACCATAGGCACATTTACACTTCACAATCACCACACAACTGCACGAAGAAGACTATACACACATCACAAACATACACAAAGATCACAGCCTACCGGCACTCACAACCAAACACCCCACCCCACCAAGCACCCCACACTGCACCCTACACAAACAACACACAACCGCACCCACAAAACAACCACTATGTCATGTCTAAAGCACCCACGCTTCACTAATGATGAGTTCAGGGTCATGGTCAATGAAATCTTCAGGGTAGAGCTACAACTCTTAGGAGCACAGGTGCAGCAATCCTCCATAGCCAGGAAAATTGAGTTATGGCAGAGAATAGTTGACAGGGTCAACTCAGCGGGCAACCATCCACGCAGAAGAGAGGACATCAGGAAGAGGTGGAACGACCTTGGGTGAAGGTGCATTCCATGGCTTCATGACACCAGATAGCTGTGCAGAAGACTGGTGGTGGTCCCCACCTCCTCCCAAAGAGCTCACATTGTGGGAGAAGGTATTGGACATCCTGCATCCTGAGGGCCTGACTGGAATACCTGGAGGACTGGACTCTGGTAAGTAACTACCACTCCCCTGGCACTAATTCGAACTGTCCAGCATGCTTCCTCACCACCCAAACACTCCCCAATTCATCCCATCTCCCACTACTCCTCCCATCTAATCACCTAATGCCCCTTTCCTACATGCCACACCACCACCCTGCCCCAATGCCCACACACTCCCTGCCAAGTGCACGGATAGCACTGACAATTACTACCAAAACGACTCCCACAATGTACTAGCCCATCTACATCAAAACCTGCAATGTGCACTCCACATCACACCTCTTGCATGTATGCCTGTTGTACTAGCTACAACAACTGGATTCTTCGACTGAGAACCACTGCATTGCAATTACAGTAATGCAATGGCTCAACACAATTCCAAACAGGCCAAACACAGACCCATAATTGTCACCTAAGGGCCACTTATTCAGATAAACAACCCTGAAATGGACTGATCATGGGCATGAAACTAAGAAGGTACACTCCATGCACAACATGCACAACATGCAGAGACAGGACAAGCTACCTTGCAAACATACCTACCCTCCTCCCACCTGGACACCATGCTACAATGTACAGCCATTCCCATTCACATCTAGCAAACCACAATGGCCACCAGAAAACAGGCCACACGTGTCATGTGAACCATCACACTGGAACAGAGCCCACCCATCGAGATAAAGTTACCAAGCCTGATACACAACAAACCCTATGGAGCATGGTACACATGTCACAATCCACTATCCACAAACTGTGTTAGCAGTGCTGTTCCAGTCAGTGCCATTGCTGGGAATCAGTTCAAGCCACTGTATGCATCAGACAAGCAGACAACCAATCACAGCTCCACCATGTAACACTATCTCACTTCATCCACAGGTACCCCTGCGACTACCACCAAGGAGAGGATACCAGAAACAGCCAGCCCTCCTCAGGATGAAGGCCCCAGTGAGGACAACATCGCTGGTTGTCTGGAAAGTGACTACCTACCTGGCCCATCTGGGACTCCTGGTCAGTCTACCACTCCCTGTCTCACCCTGTCCACATAACCCCCCCACCCAACGCTGTTCAATCAATTGAGTGCCTCATAGTACAGAGACGTGAGTCATTCCCTCACATCTAAGACAATGAAGGTCCTGCTGACACTGTGAGTGGGCAAACCATGCATGGGAGCAGGGGAAGTGGGAGGGGACAAAGGACAGGGTAGCCAAGCAAGTCACCTGACCAGGAAGTCATCTCCCAAGTTCTAGACGCATATCAACAATCCCAGGACAGGATGAGCTAGATTATTACTGTGTTGGGACAAAACCACAGGTCCACAATGCCACCATGGCCTCCATTTCAGGGGTGGTCAGGGACCTCACCACCACCCTGCATGCTTCCGTGACCCACCAGCAGGCCCCTTCCACTAGCCACATCACATCAGAGCCTTCTACATCTCTGGCTTCTAGTGGAATGGGGGCCCTGCCAGGGGAACCACAGGCACCTCAACATCTTTAGCTGAAGAACCCCCAGCAAACATGGACATCCACCCAGACATCCGGCTGGAGCAGATGCCAAGACCAAGCACACTGCCAGGAATTGACCCTCTCCTGATTACTCTCCCTTATGTGGCACTGAGACACCCTGTTGACAGTTCAAGGACATTACTCAATTTCCCAAGGCCCATGGATGCTGGACCTGTGCCACCTATAGCTGTGCCACCTCCTCCGAGGATTCCATTTACCATGACCTCACTAATCATCTTTTTGCCACTGTGTGCCAATAAATACTATAGAGCACAACTACTGCATTTGTGTATTTATTTGTACATATGCAAATGTTTGGTCTGCAAAATGTTATGTGGGTATGCCCCCCTAATCCAACAGGCAGTGTAATGGACTGGAGAGGGAGGCATCCTCTGCAGGAGACACAGTACAACAGGCGTGTCCCAGGGTAGATGTAAGGGAGTCACTAGTACAGCCCAACTCCAGAGCATGTCCACTTATCCAACCTGCAAAAAGACCATCACAGAGACTATCATCAGGATAGAAGGCATGGTACCACACAAAGCACATATGTAGTTCATAGTTCTCGTGTCTAGTGTAGATAGCCAACCAAACAGGGCACAACAGATATCACTTCTACATCACCAGTCTCAGGAAATACATCACAATACACTGTAGCTGGCATCTGTCATGCGCTCAACTCTACACTGTGAACAGTGAACAAAGGCTAATGAACATGAATGGCACAAGAAGAGAGCCAAAGAATAACATTACAGAGTCACTCGCTGGGATGACAGGAGAAGACATGACACATAGCACAATACAGGCCTGTCCATAGGAAACGAGAATCATGCAACCTGCAGAGAGTTCCCATGAAAGATATTTTCAGTCAGCACCTTACATGCATTCAGTCACCTCCAACAACACACACATAAGGATAGGAATACATTACACCACCACTGATAATCCAAATCAGGAGGACCATTGACAGTAAACTATGTTGAAATTGTACACATACACACACAACATACCTGTATGTTACTGGAAGTACTGATTGTTGAGCTCAGCCCTAGAGTCAGCTCCACCCTCTTCATCTGCCTCCTCATCACTTTCCACTTCTGCATTACCAGTCACTGGTCCAGCTGCCTCCTCCTCATCAGCTAGTAAGAGTATCTGAGGTCTCAGGGACAGATCTTGGAACATGCAGCAGGCAACTATGATCTGGCATACCTTTTGGAGAGTGTAGTGAAGGGCACCTCCAGAGAAGTGCAGGCACCTGAATCTAGCATTCAGGAGGCCAAATGTCCTTTCTATTACATGCCTTGTCCTGCCATGGGCCTTATTGAAACAGAGTTCACCTTCAGTGGCAGGGTCAACAGCCAGGACAGGTTAGGATAGCCAGAGTCATCTGTGTGCACAGAGGTAGGATCTGTTACAATACAGGTACAGCCACAGGGAATAATGTGATGACAGGTCCCATAACAGAGACACACATCCAAATACATGCATATCAAGGATCCAAGCTCCTTCTCTCTGTAGTCATGCCATCATGTGAGGGACATTCCTGTTCCTCAGAATGTAGGAGTCATGCACAGATCTAGGAAACGTGGCTGTCATTTGGGAGATGTATTGGTCTGCCACGCACACCACCTGAACATTGATGGAGTGGAAGTTTTTCCTGCTCCTATACACCTGTTTATTGGCACTGGGAGGTACCAAGGCTACAGGGGTGCATCTATGGCCCCTATCACATGAGGGATCTGTCCCACATAATAGAAGTCTGCCTTCACATAGGCCAAATCCCCTTTTTGGGAGAACATGATGTAGCTGTCCATGAGCTTCAATAAAGCACACAGTACATCGCTCAACACAAGACTGAACATGGGCTGTGACATCCCTGCTGCCAAGCCCACTGTAATCTGACAGGAGCATGTGGCAAGGAAGTGTAGCACAGACAGGACTTGAACTGTGGGAGGGATGGCACTAGATCTGGCTCCTGGGTATATCGAGCCATGATGATCTGATGATTCAGATGATAGGTCTGCATGATATGCCTAGCCTCCAGGGTTACAAGGTCCACTCATAGTTGGTACATGGGTGAATGTCTCAAAAACCTCATGACAGGGTATCTAGGATGGAGAGGAGAGAAGGTAAAATGTGATAGGCACATCACACTTGTTAGCAGGACATATCATTTTCACACTCACCTAACACTGTAGACATGCCACACACTGCTGACACATACTATATTGGGCATGCTGGAGCAGCATGGATTCCATCCTTGCTGCACATTGCAGCCCCTGTTCAATAGTTTCTGATATACGTCACGTGTCAGGTCCCATATATGGTACACTGAACTGTCCTGCACTGAGCATATATGTAGTCATGCTAATTACCTAGATGGTTACACTGCCGCTGAGCTGACGTGTATCTGGACATCCATGTCATATGACAAGGAGCAATATAAGGCCACTGTGTCATACATGTCACATGTATAAGCCAAACCATGAAGCCACAAATAGGTCTACTCCACATTCATGTGAAAAAAGTGTATGGCACACTTATTATCATGCATCAAGGCATGATATCAGCATAAAATGGCAGCCGCCTGTGCTGCAGCACTGGGCAGATGGAAGTGACCTAATTCTGCCTGCGTCTGTTGTCATGGTGGTCGCAACCTCCGTGCAACTTCTCATTGGGTAACATTGCTGCCTGTGAGGGACTGGAGCCAAAGGTGATCACTGCTGACTGTGGCAGCCCTGTACGAGGTGGCCGTGACCACCATTTTCTGTAGCCTTGCTCACTTGAATCCTGACACTCTTGAGAGCAAGACCTCCACGAGCTGCTGTGTACTGTCTCTGGGAGCCATCATGACATGTCCTGCAGGGACAGGGCCCCAGCCTTCACCCAAGAAGAGCTGGAAAATCTGGTATAAGTGGTTCTACCCCTGTATGAAAAGATATTTGGGGCACCAGAGGAACAGGTGAGCCGCATGCCATAGTCATGCGTGATAAGGGTGTGTATGAGGGTGAATAGCATATGTTTTCTGGGCAGGGAGTACATGCATGCAGGGGGTATGGTGTATAGGCATGTGAACCGTGAGGTTGGGTATGTGTGGGCATTTGGTGGGTCTGATGTTTATAGTCCACTGCTGTTGGTATGCTTCCAGTCCCCATAACTTTCTCCTTCTGTCTGTGTCACCCATGCAGGTCAACGCCCATCAGAAGAAGGGGATCTGGTGTGCCATTATCAAGCAAGTGTGGACCCTGGGGGTCCATGCACGGCGGAGCACCGATTGTCGAAAGCGGTGGAGGACCTGAGACGCTGGGCCTGGAAGACCGTGGAGGCCCAGCTGAGGATGTCCTCCCAAAGAGGGAGGGGTGCCTGGTGCACTACGACCCCGTTAATGGCCCACATATTGGCAGTGGAATACCCTGAGGTGGTTGGGCATTTGAGGGCAGCACAGCAGCCACACTGTTGTGAGCACTGAGTGCATCCTGGAACGTGGCTGGCATTAAATGGGATTGGGTGCCTCACTGCTGCCAAAGTGACATTTAAGTTAATGCAACATATGTTTCAAGAATTGTAAATGGCTACTAGGCACCCTCGCAGAGTATATGTTTTAGATGTGTGTCCATGCTTTACTGTCAGTAGATGTACAACTCTCATTTCCATACCTCTACATGGCTGTAATGTGGAGATGCACTAATGTCAGAGGCACATGTCTGACTTTATCTTGGCTGTACAATGGATGTGAATGTTTGTATCACTGTAAGCATTGCGTATGAGCAGGTCCAGACAACTGCATTAGTGGCTCTGAGATGTCAAACCACTCCTATCTGTGTAGCCTATCCTGTATATGTGACAACACACATCTCAGGGGGTGATAGTGTTGATTGGTTGCATGGCATTGTTACGTATTGTTGTATGTATGTGTTGTCATGGGGAGTTGTGCAGTCAGAGTGCTTGGTGAAGCATTTGTGTAGTTGCAGTTGTGATGTTGCAGTGTGACCTTTGGTGTTGTGTATGATTGTGTTAGACAGTGGCAGTGTGGCTGTGCTGTGTGTGTGCAAGTTGGTGTGTGTACGGCACATGTGTGCTGGCCGTGGTGTGTGTAGTTTGGGTGTGTGTGTAGCATGTTTGTGCGTTTGTATGTAGGGGTGTGTGTGTGTTTGTATGGGTGTGTGGTTACGTGTGTGTGTCTGTCGCAAGCCGTTCCGGATGTGTGTGTTGTGTGTGCGTGTGTACTAATGCCTTTCCCTCCAGTGTGTGCTAGGTGTGTATACTTATGGTTGTTGTCTTCGTCGCTGGTTCCGGAGTCGCTGTGCAAGTAGGAGCAGTGGGAGGACTTTGAGTTCTGGTTCCATGATGGCTCCGGGCAGGTATGTGTTCCTGAAGGCGAGTGCTTCCTTTTATAAAGTTTGACTCCACAGGTACATTTTCACTAAGTAAGTTTGTAACAGCCAATCACCATCAAGAAAAATGATCACCCATCAGGCACCAACATTGCAATTCATGGAAATCAAGTTTACTGTTATACGAGCACCCTCCATCACTGCTTTCATAATTAAATTACCAATCATCACTCACAATCACACACTCATTGGTGCAATAGTTGTAGTTACCTCTTCCAATCCAAGCATGGTGGTAGGTACACAATTGTATCTTTGATGTAGGCAACACATCGGAATTTGGTACTGGTACACTTATAAATCAATGATCTTCTTGTGCAGCCCTACTAAGTGATGCTAAAATAGGATAGGCATGCAAGACAGGCAGGCATTGTCTCCAATGTAATTGAGGAATTGTGGAGGCTTCCTTACTGCACATTGGTCCAACTCTAATCCAGCCATACGTGTGACTAAAAATGGTGGGGCAGCATAAATCTGATAGAAACATAGGGGGTTATTACAACTTTGGAGGAGGTGTTAATCCGTCCCAAAAGTGACGGTAAACTGACGGATATACCACCAGCCGTATTACGAGTTCCACAGGATATAATGGACTCGTAATACGGCTGGTGGTATATCCGTCACTTTACCGTCACTTTTGGGATGGATTAACACCTCCTCCAAAGTTGTAATAACCCCCATAATGTTCCACTGGCTACTTTTTCCGTGCAAAGAATGAGGTTCAATAATAAATAATTTAAAAGTTCTTTGGTGGGACTGTCATACTGATTCTGGGAAGTAGAGTTCATCCTCAAACTTCAGGTGGTTCTACGACAAGTTGGCAAGCTAGCACACTACATTCTGACCCATCATCCTCCTCCTATGCTGTTACAGAAATGGTGTTATCATGTGGCATGAAATGTTGGTTAATTTTGATGGTCAATCTCTCCACATTTTGAGTGAAGAGACTGGCCCGTCTCATTGTAACAACCCTGACAGCTGCACTGAATGCACACTCAGCAGACACACTGGCTACAGGACAAGCCAGATACTTTATTGCCAGCATGCTGAGCACTGGCTATTAGAGGATTTTTCCTTACCAATACACCAAAGTGTTTGATCTACATAGATCACTTTTGGGTCATCCAGATGCTCCTGATACTCCCGGAAAAATCCTCTGAATATTTATTGGTGCTGCCACTTGCTCAACCTCTTTTGCCTTTGCACTGGACTTAAGACATGCCACTTGAAGCCAAGCCAATGCAGGGGTTTGATCTGATGTGTCTGTTGCTGTTGTTGCCCATGTTCATATTGCTAGTGATAGCTGCTGTGAGACAAGACTGCCCTCTCTGGAAGTTGAAGGCGGCACCCCAGAACTGCGGAGTGTGACTCTCAGTTCCAGCCATTCTTCTTCCAGGTTTCCAGCTTGCTCAACAATCTACCTCTTGTATTTTGAAACATCCTCTTCAGAAAAACAAATGTAAGTGAGCCAAAGTTGTTTGTTCCATGTATCAAGTAATGTGGCACAGATGTACTCTTTGGGTGAGATGATGTCATTTTGCAGCCTTGCATTACAAGCCAAGTGAAAGATTACGCTCTCAACCAAGGAATACAGATTTGGGCTTTTGTTCACACCTGCTACTGCAAACCTTTCAGACTTCTTCTTTAGCTGGTCCTGTAGCAGATGCAACAATGGGCTAGCTTGGCCCATTGTACTGTCCTTCTGGCTAACATCCAGTCTGAAAACCTGAAAAGGGAGTAGCATCTGTGTCAGGGATTTGGCTAATCCTCAGACATCCATTTCCATGGTCATAGCTTTCCTAAATCCATCCCCTCCTCTTTGAATCACATAGTCATTGATTTGCCTGTACTGCTCAAACAGATGTTGCAACATATAGTAGATTGAGTTACAATATGTTCCTGGTGCTCTCTTAGCACACTGAATAATCTGCAACTGCTTCCGGGCTTTAAAAGAATGGCTGAAAGGAGTGAAGAGTCTTCTGCAGGTAGTCAGTATGTTGCTGACCAACAGGCAGGCGGTCAAAAAAAAGGTATTCTGACCCTGGCGGGAACAGCCAACACAGGCCGCCACTTTAACACTCTGACCGCCACGGCGGGACAGACAAACAGCGCGGCAGTCACCGCCAACAGGCAGGCGGCAGACAATGTACCGCCCACCCTATCACAACTCACCAATCCGCCACCTTTTCCAGGGCGGGAGCCCCACCGATAAAAACACGGCGGAAACAGACTACGAACGGGAAAACGCTCACCTCTACACACTCCACGAGGAAGGAGGACAGCATGGAACCCGAATTAAACATCCTACCAGCTATTGTCTACCTGCTCATCTACCAGGAGTACGAACGCCGGCGCAGACGACAACGGTGAGGACTGCACCTACGACACAGGGGAGGGGGGAGGAGGAAAGTTTACAGGCACACACAAGCGCCATACACCCACCCCCCCCAACCCAAATACCTACACCCCAATGCAGAGCAACAAGTCAGAGTGACACCCCCCAAACCCACCGGAATAATGCAAAGACACAATTAAAATGATCTATAAAATATATGTATAAATAGCTCCACTGAAGGTATGGGAAATATGCTATATGAATGATACAAAATAAGGAATGAACATAGTTAAAAATATATACATAGGCAATAAGTCCTGCACATTCTGTCAAAGTCCCATAGTCCGTGGGCCAATGTGCACAAACACATGGGCAAAGCCCACACAGGAGACCAGATACCATTGGAGAGAACACTGCTGGGGCATCAGATGATAAAACTACAGGCACCTCAGGGGGAAGGGAAGAGGGGGCACCTCAGCCACATGAGTCCACGACGCCAGATCCACGAGGGGCCTCCATGCCCACTGTCCCATCCTGGGGAGTGCAAAGCCACAGTCTCACAAGTCTCTACAGTGGGTGGCTTGCCCACTGTGCCATCCTGGGGAGTGCAAAGCCACAGTCTCTCAAGTCTCTACAGTGGGTGGCTTGCCCACTGTTCCATCCTGGGAAGTGCCAAGCCACAGTCCATCAGATGGATTACCGACTCCACTGTTAATGGAGGAGGCATGGTGCCCAGAGTGCTTCGTGAAGCCCTGCTCGACACAGAACCGGCACTGTCAATGGGCCAGCAGTGCTTTATACGGCGTTGCCCAGCGGAGCAGTGCTTGACAGGAAGGGCCCAGCGGAACGGTGCTTGAGATGAATGGCCCAGCGGAGCGGTGCAGAGACGGCGGGGCCCAGCGGAGCGGTGCAGAGACGGCGGGGCCCAGCGGAGCGGTGCTTGAGATGAAGGGCCCAGCGGAGCGGTGCTTGACAGGAAGGGCCCAGCGGAGCGGTGCTTGAGATGAATGGCCCAGCGGAGCGGTGCAGAGACGGTGTGGCCCAGCGGAGCGGTGCTTGAGATGAAGGGCCCAGCGGAGCGGTGCTTGAGATGAATGGCCCAGCGGAGCGGTGCTTGAGAAGAAGGGCCCAGCGGAACGGTTCTTGTCACGGTGGGCCCCTGTTCAGCGGTTCTTGTCACGGCGGGCCCCTGTTCAGCGGTGCTTCTCCTGGCGGGCCCCTGTTCAGCGGTTCTTGTCACGGCGGGACCCTGTTCAGCGGTTCTTGTCACGGCGGGACCCTGTTCAGCAGTTCTTGTCACGGCGGGCCCCTGTTCAGCGGTTCTTGTCACGGCGGGCCCCTGTTCAGCGGTGCTTCTCCGGTGGGCCCCTGTTCAGCGGTTCTTGTCATGGCGGGCCCCTGTTCAGCGGTTCTTGTCACGGCGGGCCCCTGTTCAGCGTTTCTTGTCACGGCAGACCCCTGTTCAGCGGTTCTTGTCACAGCGGGCCCCTGTTCAGCGGTTCTTGTCACGGCGGGCCCCTGTTCAGCGGTGCTTGTCACGGCGGGCCCCTGTTCAGCGGTTCTTGTCCCGGCGGGCCCCTGTTCAGGGGTTCTTGTCACAGCGGGCCCCTGTTCAGCGGTTCTTGTCACGGCGGGCCCCTGTTCAGCGGTTCTTGTCACGGCGGGCCCCTGTTCAGCGGTGCTTCTCCCGGCGGGCCCCTGTTCAGCGGTTCTTGTCACGGCGGGCCCCTGTTCAGCGGTTCTTGTCACAGCGGGCCCCTGTTCAGCGGTGCTTCTCCCGGCGGGCCCCTGTTCAGCAGTTCTTGTCACGGCGGGCCCCTGTTCAGCGGTTCTTGTCACGGCGGGCCCCTGTTCAGCGGTTCTTGTCACGGCATGCCCCTGTTCAGCGGTTCTTCTCCTGGCGGGCCCCTGTTCAGCGGTGCTTCTCCCGGCGGGGCCCTGTTCAGTGGTGCTTCTCCCGGCGGGGCCCTGTTCAGCGGTGCTTCTCCCGGCGGGGCCCTGTTCAGCGGTGCTTCTCCCGGTGGGGCCCTGTTCAGCGGTGCTTGTCCTGTGTTTCTAGGGAGCCAGACCTGGCCAAGACTTCCCGCTCAGTCGCCATCCGACCTTGCGGTCGCGGGGCCCTCCTGTGATGGAGTCCTGGGCCCGTGGGTGTCGTCCGTCACAACCGGAATGGGGCTGGTGGGGCCCTCCTGGGCAGCTCGCCTGCTGCCTGACTTCTCCGCCCTGCTGCCCTTGCCCTCCTTCGCTGAAGCTTTGTGGCCCTTGCCTCCCTTTGATGATGTGGCAGGTGACGGGGCAAGGCTACTGTCCTTGGTGGCAGCCGTCTCAGGCTTGTCGCGCCGGCCCTTCTTTTTTTTTGTCCTCTTCCCAGGGGGTGGGCTGGCTGTCCCCTTGCTGCTGGCCGATGTTCCTGCCCTAGGAGCTGGTGGACTCCAATAGCCCTGCACTATGGTCACAGTAGATGCAGGCCTGGTGGTGGCTGAGGTGCTTTTTTACTCTTACCAGATGGAGGGGGTGGGTCAGTGATTGGAACGAGCTCAAGGTTGGAAAGGAAAAGGACTTGGGAAGGACAGGGACGGGTAGGTGTAGTGGGTATGGGAGTGGAGGAAGAGGATGTGGTTGTAGGAGAGTCAAATGTGCTGTCTTTGGGTGCAGGTGCTTGTGACGGAGGCTGTCGTGAGGTGGATGGCTGTTGGGTGGGTGGCTGCCTGCGTTTGTGTGCTTTGGAAGAGGGGGTGACAGACACACTGGGAGAGGACACAGGGGACGTGTAAATGGCAGTGGGGGTGGTGACTGCACGTGTGCGGACTGTAATGGAGGGTGTGCTGGTGATGGAATTACTGGCTGATGGTGGTGTGCATGCAGGTGTGAGTGGAGACGTCACAGGGAGGGAGGAGGGAGATGAGGAGGTGGGGGACACAGAGGTGGTAGTGACTGTTGGCATGTCTGCATCTGGATGTTGCTTGGGTGAATGCTTGTGGGATCTGTGGTGCTTATGTCTGGATGAGCTGCCCTTGGGTGTGGAGGTGTGTGCAGGCTGGTCTGATGGTGTGGATGGGATAGGCAGAGGAACAGGAGACTGGGGCTGGGTGGAGGGAGTCAGAAGAGGGAGGCTGGAAACAGGGACAATGGCTGCCGTCAGTGCTGAGGCCAGAGCGTTGAACAATCGCTGATGGGCAGCCTGACCCGAATGAATGCCTTCCAGGTATGCATTGCTCCGATGCACCTCCCTTTCTACACCCTGGATGGCATTCAAAAGGGTAGACTGCCCAACAATGAGTGTCCTGAGGAGGTCAATGACCTCCTCACTGAGGGCAGCAGGGGTAACTGGGGCAGGGCCTGAGGTGCCTGGGGCGAAGGAGATGCCCTTCTTCCTGGGCGAGCGGGCACGGAGCGAAGGCTGAGGGGCTGCTGGGAGGGCGGGGCTGGTGCGCTGGGTGGCGGCTGTACCTGTTGTGGCGGTGGGCATGGATGTTGCCGCCACCGCTAGGGATCTCCCTTCTGAGGACGTGTCGGTGTCGCTGACGTCTCCACGGGTCCCCGTTGTGGAGCTCCACTCGCCCTCCGTCTCACTGGTGTACTCGGAGTCTGTTGTATGGCCCTCCGGGGCCATGTGAGATGCAGCTCCCTCGTGCGCCGATGCCACTTCTCCTCCGCCTGATGATGCTAATGCACACATGAACAGGAAGACAAAGAAAATAGGGGGGGGGAGAAATGAAGACAGGTTGAGTGCATGCATTGGCAACACCGTTGTCGGAGAGGACAGACACAGAAGCCCCCTGCACTAGGCCGCACAATCGGGGTACACTACTCAGTTATTGTGACTAGGCCTACGGGTCTATGGACGACAAATGCACACATGGGTGAGGCCGGACCATGGATAGCTGTACTTGGCACCCTACAGAGGTGGGGGGCGGGGGCACATGGCCGTGTCTAACGGAGGGGCCTATCCTACAGAATGCGCCCTGGCCTAGAGATAGCCACAGCCCTCCTCCCCCACCCAGACACCTTCACAGCGCGCAAAGAAAGCAGAATGTGCTGATACTCACCCCCTTGTGTCTGCTGTGATGTCCTCACGCGCCCATCCAAATCGGGGTAGGCCACCGCCAGGATCCGGGACATCAGGGGGGTCAATTGGCGGCTGGCACCCCTCCTAC
This sequence comes from Pleurodeles waltl, assembly GCF_031143425.1. Classification (NCBI taxonomy): domain Eukaryota; kingdom Metazoa; phylum Chordata; class Amphibia; order Caudata; family Salamandridae; genus Pleurodeles; species Pleurodeles waltl. The sequence goes on from NC_090438.1 coordinate 355,804,521, forward strand.
GTTGGGAAGCCATCCCCAGCAGAGACTCGGCGGTCTTTCTGGTCCCGTGGCGGATGTCCTCCCACCTCTTTCGGCAGTGGGTGCCCCGTCTGTTGTGGACCCCCAGGGCCCGGACGTCCTTGGCGATGGCACACCAAATGTCCATCTTCTGATGGGCGCTGACCTATATGACATGTACAGGGTGGTAAAGGAAATCGCATCAGTTTTCTGCCTGGTCAATGTGAGTGGCCCCCCCTCCCCAACCTTGCCATGTGGCACATGCTCTCATCTTTCGTGCGTTGCACTCCTCATTCGCTCCCCTCCCCAACATCTTACATACACCCCACTCAACACAGGCATAGCCCATTCAACGTGCACCCTGTGTACTAACCTGTTGGTCTGGAGGACCGTAGAGTAGCGCATACTGGGGGAGGACCCCATCAACAAGTTTCTCCAACTCTTCGGAACTGAAGGCAGGGGCCCTTTCCCCAGTCGCAGCAGCCATTGTATCTCCCAGACCGAGGTCACAGCAGCACTTGCAGTATAGGTCCTCTCCTGTGGATGATCAGGTCTCGAGTGATTAAGCAGTTAGAAAATGGCGGTCACGCCCGCGGCGGTGCGTACCGCGGCGGTGCGTACCGCGACCGCCGGCGCACATCGTCATTGGCTCCTGAGACCCATAGGGTTCAATGTTAACCAATGCTGCTTTGCGCCGCGGTCTTTGATCGCCTACCGCCACGGTGTGCCACGCCAGCGCAGTGACCTCACATCCCACTGTCACACTTCACAGGTCAGGCAGCCGATATTTCAAGGGCCCACATGGCATAATTTCGACTGCGTCACACAGGCCTAGGCCTTGCATTGCCACTCATACAAGCCTTTCAATGCATAGCGATTTGTGTACTGTGCAAGCTGTGTGAACGAACCTGTGGGTTGCTTGACTCTGTGCTCCATGTTGTCCTTCCTAGGCACCGTCCGCTGGGACTTGCGAGGGGAAGGATGAATCCTCCTGTGTACCAACCGCTGGTGGACCTGTCGACAATGGAAGAACGACATATCATACTTACATACAGGCTTGACAGAGCAACTATACATGAACTATGTGCCCAGCTGGAGCCAGACCTGATGTCCCCCATCCGCCAACCCACAGGGATTCCCCCTCTGGTGCAGGTTCTGTCAGTACTCCATTTTTTGGCAAGTGGGTCTTTTCAGACAACAGTGGCCATATCATCTGGGATGTCTCAGCCTATGTTTTCTAAGGTTTTGTCCAGAGGGTTGTCTGCCCTGATGAAATACATGCGGAGCTACATTATTTTCCCTGAGGTGGGCGATTTGGCTACAGTGAAGGGTGATTTCTATGCCCTTGGACATATCCCCAACATCATTGGTGCCATTTATGGGAACCATGTGGCTTTGGTTCCCCCCAAAGAAAGTGAACAGGTGTACAGAAACAGAAAAAGTTATCATTCGATGAATGTCCAGGTGGTCTGTTTGGCTGACCAGTACATCTCCCATGTAAATGCCAAGTTCCCTGGGTCAGTGCATGACGCGTATGTCATGCGGAATAGCAGCATCCCTTATGTGATGGAACAGCTACAGAGACACCGTGTGTGGCTAATTGGTGACTCTGGTTACCCCAACCTGTCGTGGCTACTGACCCCAGTGAGGAATCCCCGGACCAGGGCAGAGGAACGGTACAATGAGGCCCATGGGCGAACTAGGAGGATCATAGAAAGGACCTTCGGGGTCCTGAAGGCCAGGTTCAGGTGCCTCCATATGACAGGTGGATCCCTAATGTACTCACCAAAGAAGGTGTGCCATATCATCGTGGCCTGCTGTATTCTTCACAATCTTGCTTTGCGACGCCAGGTGCCTTTTCTGCAGGAGGATGGTCCAGATGGTGGTGTTGTAGCAGCTGTGGAGCCTGTGGAGAGTGAAGAGGAGGAAGACAACGGGGACGACACGGACAACAGGGATACAGTCATACAACAATATTTTCAGTAGCACACAGGTAAGAATCACCCACGCCATTTTACATTTACTTAAGGCCTCATGCGTCTCCACTGTCTGTGTTTCCCCCCAGTTCCTGTTAACTGATTTGTGACTTTCCCTTCCCTTTTCAGAGCTGTATGACCCACTGCCTGACTTCAGCTTTGTTTGCCCATGGACTAAAGCTTATTGAAATTGGTATGTTGTCATCACAAAGTAACTGGACATTATTGCACCGTTATGTGTAATACATTTGTTAAGAATACAAGCAGACTCCTGTTATTTTAAGTGCAATAAGTGATTTATTTTAAGTGCTACATATGGGTACATGATTGTAAAAGGGTGATGGGTGGGGGTGAAGTAATGTCCATGGCAGAGTCCAGTTCTCAGTCGCACAGGTGCATTGTCCATATGCCTGTGGAAGGATGGAGCAGGGGCAGTTAAAGGTTGGACAGGGTGACAATGTGGGACAGTGGGATGACATCAGGGGGTATCTTAGGCTGGCGGGGGTCTTGCAATCCTACTCTGTCTTCTTGTGAGAGCTCAGGTTCCGCTTGCGGGGTGGTTCTTCTTCTGCAGGAGGTGGGGTTCTGGTGGCCTGTTGTTGTGTGGGGGCCTCCTGTCCACTAGCGCTGGCGGAGGTGGTAGGCTGTTCCTGGCCTGGGCTAGTGACAGGGGCCCTTTGGGGTGCCACATGGTCCCGCAATGTGGTGACTATCTGGGTAAGGGCCACGACGATGGTCCCCATTGCGGAACCGATGTTCCTCAGTTCCTCTCGGAACCCCATGTACCGTTCCTCCTGCAGTGCCTGGATCTCCTGGAACCGGGCCAGTACCGTCGCCATCGTCTCCTGGGAGTGGTGGTAAGCTCCCATGATGGAGGAGAGGGCCTCTTAGAGAGTCGGTTCCCTGGGCCTGTCCCCCCCGTCGCACAGCAGCCCCCCCAGTTCCCCTGTGTTCCTGGGCCTCTGTCCCCTGGACGGTGTGCCCACTACCACTGCCCCCAGGTCCCTGTTGTTGTTGGGGTGGTGGGTCAACCTGGGTGCCCTGTAGTGGTGGACACACCGCTGATTTACGTGTCCTGGAGACAGAGGCATGGGCCCGCTGGGTGGGAGCTGTGCTGGTGTTCCCAGAGGGGGTTGGGTCTGGTGTAGCCTGTGGCTGTCTGTGGGGAACCGACTGTCCAGAGGTCCCCGATGGGCCGGGCTGGTCATCTGGGTCCAGGGAGACAGAGCTGCTGTCATTGCTGGGGGCCTCTTCTGGGGGTGGGATGGACATCTCTGGACCCTCCGTGGCGGTGTGGTGGCGTTCGGGTCCTGCAGGGGTATAAAGGTATGGTTATTGCTTCTGTGTGTGGCATTTCGTGTGATGGGTGGGTGTCCGTGTACCCAAGTGCAGGCATTCCCTTGTGGGGGCTTTTGTGAGGGTGGCTTGTGGGGGTGATGTGTGTGTGCAGTGGGCATGCTTTGGTGATGGGTGTCCATGCTTTGTGGTCGCATGCAGGTCTTGGTGTTGGGATGGGTGGGTTGTGATAGTGAGCCTTTTGCTAGGAGTTGGTGTGATGAGGGTGGGGGTGAGGGTGGGGGTATGATTTGGCATGCAGGTGGGGTGGGGGTGGGAAGCAGTAGTGAAGATTTGACTTACCAGAGTCCATTCCTCCGCCTACTCCTGCGAGGCCCTCAGGATGCAGGATGTGCAAGACTTCCTCCTCCCATGCTGTAAATTCTGGGGGAGTAGGTTGGGGTCCACCGCCAGTCTTCTGCACCGCAATGTTGTGCCTTGATACCATGGAACGCACCTTCCCCTGTAGGTCGTTCCAGCGCTTCCTGATGTCCTCCCGATTGCGTGGATGCTGTCCCACCGCGTTGACCCTGTCCACTATCCTTTGCCATAGCTCCATCTTCCTGGCAATTGTGGTGTACTGCACCTGTGCCCCGAAGAGCTGGGGCTCTACACAGACTATTTCCTCCACCATGACCCTCAGTTCGGCGTCAGTGAACCTGGGGTGTCTTTGGGGTGCCATGGGGTGGTGTGGATGAGGTGTGGGGTGGCGTTTGTGGGGATGAGTGTGGTGCGTGTGGTGGTGTGTGGTGTTTGGTGCGTGGAATCTGTGTGGGTGATGGTGTTGTTTGCCTCTGTGTTGTGGGATTGTCTATTCTGTGCTCTCTCTCTAGCCTTCGTCAATAATTTCGGGTCATAGGGGTTTTTGGGTGATGTGGGTGTGTGTTTTATATTGTGTTGGGTGTGTGGGAGTGGTGTTAGTATGTGTATCAGGTGTGCGTGTTTCAAACTGACCAATGTGGCTGAGTTTTCTATGTGTGTGTGTATTTTGACCGCGGCGGTGTGTACCGCCAATGGAATACCGCGTTTGAAAGACCGCCGCGTGGATTTGTGGGTCGGAATGGTATGGGCGTATTTCTGTTGGCGTGACGGTGGAGGTTTGGTCATCGCCATTTTTTCGCTGACCTTTGGTGTGGCGGACTTTTGTGGTTGTCGGTTTTTGGCGGTTTGCAGGTTGCGGGTCAGAATGACCGTGGCGGTTTACCGCGGCCGCGGCGGTGTTATGGCGGCCTTCTGACCGGCGGTAAGCGCCTTTTACCGCCGAGGTCAGAATGACCACCTATGTCTTTTTTTTTTAGAAACTCTTTAAAAATCAGGTTGATGCAATGCAACAAACATAGGACCCTGAAATAACCACCATCTGCCACAGCCATGACTATGTTACTGCCACTGTCCATTGTAACAAATCCAGTTCAGTGATGCCTGGGTCAAAGCCATTCACACACCTTGCTGTTAAATTCATCCAAGATGTTTGCTGCTATATGTGATTTCTCCATGGTGAACATTGCTACTTTTGCATGCTTCTGAACACTCTTAAAGCTTTCTTCAGGGCCAAGACCCGTGGACAGCAAAAGAGATCCAATGTGCAGTGATGCTCATAAAATCAGCCCACATATCTATCGTCAGGTGGATAGTGTGAACATCACTTTGCTGCAAGGCTTGCCCAACCAATTGCAGCACATCGTAATGTAGAGCTGGAACAGCACCTCTGGCAAAATAGGTCTGACTTGGAATCTTCCATTTCCGGCAGACACCTAAGAATCCCATTTCCTCCACAAAAGAAAAAAGGAGGAGGTCCAACACTAACATTTTTGCCAGATTTCCACTGTACAAACGTGCTGTTTGGTGGTTCTGATCAAAGGGCCCCTCCTGCCTAAACATGCCCATAAGAGTAGTCTGAATGTTCTACTTTTCTAGGATCACAAATGTAGACGACTTCCGAAAAATTGGTGGTGGTAGACTCGAGGTGCAGCTTGGGGTAGTCACTGAATGCCGTGGTATCTCAGACTGAGTCTGAGTCTTCTTGTGCCATTGTAAGATTGCTGAGGTGGATGATTCTGATGCAATGCTGGAAACAGGGCTGCTTTGTGTGATGATGTCACCCTCTTCTTCCTCATGACCTCCCACCCTGATTGGACTTGTAGCTTATGTTTCCCAGCTCACCTCATCTTCACCACCACTACCACATTTAACAATTTTTTAAAAGTGCTCCTCCACCGGATTTCATGATGTTTTTCATATGGGCCATTTGACCTCCAGTCCATAATGTAAACCAGGCTTTCTTCGACGAACACTCATGTGGCAAATGGAGCATATTGTAATGATCTCTTCTTGTTTGCTAATCGTAAAAAAGTCCCAAACTGGGCAAAAGTACTTCCTTAGTGGGCCACTACCAATGCCTGAAGAATTGCCTAAGAATAACAAAAAATATTATCTCAAATTTACAGAGGAGATTAACAAGACAAGAATCACATTCCTAGCTTTCCAACTAGAGACATCAAATTACATTATATGCTAAAATGTGATCCAATCATACAAAATTAGGTTGACACACCCATTATCACGTATAAAAAGACTAGGGGGGTCATTCCGACCCTGGCGGTCATAGACCGCCAGGGCCGGGGACAGCGGATGCACCGGCAACAGGCTGGCGGTGCATCCAGGCCAATTCTGACCGCGGCGGTAAAGCCGCGGTCAGAAAAGGGAAACCGGCGGTTTCCCGCCAGTTTTCCCCTGGCCTGAGGAATCCTCCATGGCGGCGCTGCAGGCAGCGCCGCCATGGGGATTCCGACCCCCTTCCCGCCAGCCTGGTTCTGGCGGTTTTGACCGCCAGAACCTTGCTGGCGGGAACGGGTGTCGTGGGGCCCCCTAACAGGCCCCCACAAAGATTTTCAGTGTCTGCATAGCAGACACTGAAAATCGCGACGGGTGCAACTGCACCCGTCGCACCCTTTCCACTCCGCCGGCTCCATTCGGAGCCGGCATCCTCGTGGAAGGGGGTTTCCCACTGGGCGGGCGGGCGGTCTTCTGGCGGTCGCCCGCCAGCCCAGCGGAAAACTCAGAATGACCGCGGTACGGTCTTCTGGCGGTTCCCGCCAGGCCGGCGGCATCCGCCGCCGGCGGGGGTCAGAATGACCCCCTAGATCTCTCAAAGACGCACCTCGTCGCCAAGACCTGGAACACTCTTCCCACCCACCTGCGTCAGACCAAAGACCTTCTTGCCTTCAGGAGACTTCTCAAGCTCAGCTATTCGAGTAGTAGCAGCCTCCCCCACCGCAGCGCCTGGAGATTCTCACAGGTTAGTAGTGCGCTTGTCAAATTCCTGATTGATTGATTGATTGATGCAAATTAAATTTAGGGAATCTCAAAAGAATATCAGACCTAACTTAAAACACTTCTATATATGTATATGGAGAAACATGTCACTGACAGTAAAAGTGACATCAACAAACTTAACATGTTGAACATATTTGGTAATGCTATACCAATTTCTGATTATCATTCCTCTGCTGACAATACTATTTCATAAGCATAACTATGGATACACCAATTTAACAACCTCTACATTATACCAGCACGTTTACACATGTTTGCATAATGCCAGCAGTTAACACAATGTCATAAATGCATTTTATAGTCAATGATGCACTTTTCATAACCTCAACATACATATATGAGCATCAAAATGGCAGCTGCCTGACCTACTGTACTGGACATCAGGGAGTAACCTAACTCCACTGGTCGATGTCATCGGAAATAACCACGGTCAACATTGCCATTGGAACAGAATGCTGTCTTAGGCAGACTTGGACCAATGACGATGTCTGCTGGTGATGACGGTCCTGTACGTGGTGGACATGACCAGCATCTCATACTTCACCCCTCACTTGACTCCTGACATTGCTGCCAGCAAGAACTCCACAACCTCAGCTGCTGTATTCTGCATCTGAGAGCAATCTTGCAACATCCTACAGGTAATAGAGCCCCAGCCCTCTCAGCTGACAAGCTTAACAAGCTTGTGAAGGAGGTTCCACCCCTGTATGGACAGCTCTATGGTGCACCAGAGGAGCAGGTAAGTGCTATGCAGTACCAATGTTTTGAATGTTGAGTGTATGATGATGTTAAGGAAATGTAGTTGAATGCCGGTTTTGGCTAATATGTGTGGGTAGATGAACATGTGCCCATTTGCTTAGATAGATTTTGAGGCCTGAGACATAGTAGAGACTGTGTGATGCTTGTACCGTGACCCACCTAAAAAAGTATAATTAGAAAATTGAAGGTGGGGTCAAAAATACTTGAACACCTATGCCATACTTTAAGACATGCTTGTGGTCCGGTCATATGTTTGTAGCCGACACCTGGTGCTGGATAAACATGTTGTATGCATAACTCAACCTCACACATGGCCTGACTGCAGATTGCCATTCCACATAGAAGGGGATGTTGGAGGAAATGTGTGTGTATGGCTACTTCCACTAACATGCTTTTCCCCCTTCTAGTATTGGTATGGTGCATGGAGACATGACTTTCTCCTCTTGCCTATGTTATCTAAGCAGGTCAAAGGCCATCAGAAAAAGGGAATTTGGAGTGCCATTGCCAAAAAAGTGCAGACCCTGGAGGTCTACTGCCGGTGGAGCACTCACTGCAGGAAGCGGTGGGAAGACCTGAGACGCTGGGCCCAGAAGACCGCAAAGACTGAGCTGGGGATATCCTCCCAAGAAGGACGGGGTGCCCGTCGGACCTTGACTCCCCTAATAACCTCCATATTGGCGGTGGCCTACCTTGAATTGGATGGGCTTTTGAGGGCAGCACAGCAACCACAAGGGGGTAAGTATGGACTTAACACATATTCATTCTTATGCCAGGTCAGTGTAGGAACTGATAGAATCTAAGGAGTGACAATGTGGTAAGTGCAAAGGCTCCAATATCTCCAAAGAACACATAGATGTACAGTCCTAATTCTATTGTGTACAGGGACATATTACTCTCCTATGTTATCCCTTGCTGTGCCTTCTGTACGCAAGCATATTATAATGCACATGTGACTGTGTCATATGTGTACCACTATACTGCATTAAATACCCTGCTGGTTGTTCCTTGCCACCTAAAGATCCATACTCCCAATATCATGAAGGTAAGTTGTTCAGGCCTTTGCTCTCTGTCCATTCCAATGCTGCTTGACCCATTTCTATGTGCGTGCAACATAGAGAGTATGTTAAGTTTAGGTCAATCCTACTTCTCATGAGGTTGCTGATGAGTAACAACTTCTTGTGAGGCGCTGACATTTCAGATGTCATATTGGCTAAACTTACTCAGAGCTGTTAGGCGGTAAACCTATTGGGTAAGTGTGGGTTGTACATTAGCCTTTGTAATGTCTCATCTGAGTGGACATCCTACATGTTGAAAACCATGGAGATATTTCTAGGCTACTATTGCAACACATATATTTTTATATCACAGCTCCTTGTACATGTTCTTTGAATGGTAAGTGGCTATACAGCTATTTCCTTAGTCATTGTTTTGTGGACATGCTAATAGGCCAAGACATCTTATTAACTGTTACATTCTTTACTGTTTTTGCCAACATCATGTATACATTGTATCATGTGTACATTGTAAGGTTCTGTCATAAATGAACATTGTAATGTAGGAGACACATACTTTCTTTAGCTAATTTGGATATGTGTTTAATGCTTTTAATACAACAACCTATTGGTTGCACTGACTACATTGTGGTGCAGGTGTCGTAGTTCACATTCACATGTGGGTGGAATGGTATGTGTAGTCAGTCATTTGGCTTGCCTTAAGGTGTCTGTCTCTCTCATGGTATCCTCAGATGTGGTGTGTGTCATTGACGTTTTCCTATACAGATGCAAGACTACTCATGTTTAAAGTGTGGATTGTGATGTTGCCATTCAAACATTGGGCAATTGATGTTGCCACTCATCATGGGATGTTGAACTGCATGTGGCCTTCAAGCACAAGACAGGTGTCCATTGTATTTATAGAGTTGTCATGCCACCTATGGTTGCATGTATGTAAATGCGATGGGATAAATAGGCCCATATGAGTGTGCAATACTTTGTTTACAGGTGGAGAATGACTAAGATGAGTAGGTCAACAAAGTCTATATCATACTTTTCTACTTCACTATTGGTACATGTGTTGGTGACATGTGCCTAGACTCTATCATACTCCAAATATTTGAATTGCCAAATATAGTAGGTACATGTTTGTAGATTTCAATTGTGAAGGTTGTGGACTCTGTGACATGAAATGGTTTTGGTGTGTATGCAACATGCTGTCTTGTGTTAAGCATATGATAAGGGGCCTTTCCTGGTACATGACATCAGGTTATAATGTAAGTATGTGTAGATTTTGTGTATGTGATATATGGAAATCAATGTTACCAGTACTTCCCAGAGCTTTGTTGTTGGTTGACTATGTTGGTGTACAAAGGGTCACGGATTTGTGTTGCCAACTCAGCTTGTCAAGGAATGGTTAGTGTGACAGCTATACAGATAAGATAGTATTGTAGGTATAAGATAGGTGGCTTAGCTAGTGTGTGACATTGTTGTAATATAGGGGTGTAGATTGTATTTTGTTGTGACATGATGTTGGCACTAACCTAGTTCTACCTGGGGCTTTAGTACAACTAGATGTAATTTAAATAATGTGTATAGTGTGATGTTAGTGTATGAAAAGAATGTGATGACCCTACCTCTCTTTATGCTTTCCAGCATCAGCTTTGGCAGGTGAAGAAGACAGGGCATGACCGAGTGAGGACGCTGCTGGCCACGGGACCTCAAGTCATTATACCAGCAACACCAAGGGACCCAGTGGCCCAGAGGGTGAAGGGTGTGCCACATGAGAGACAGGATCTACCTCATTATCTTCAGAATCCTACTCCAGTGGACATTCCATGGCACTGGTGGACCCATCAGTCACCAGCACAGCACCATCTCTGTCTGCCACCCCTCCTTTTTAACACTTCTCTCAATGTAGCTCCTCACCTAGTTGGCCGTGTCCACTCACCCAAGAAGGTAGGCATCTCCTTTGCTTCAGGCACCCTTGCCCTAGCACCTGTTAGCCCTGTTGTCCTCAGTGAGGAGGCTATTGACCTCCTGAGGTCAATCTCTGTGGGTCAGTCGACCATCGTGAATGCCCTCCAGGGACTGGCAACTCAAATCCAATAGAGTAATGCATTCCTGGAGGGTATTCATGGTGCACCGGCTGGCCTATAGGGTTTTTTTAAGGCTCTGGCCTCCACACTGACAGCAGCCAGTCACCCTTTGTCCACCGTCCCTCCTCCGCCTTCTTCTTCCCAATCCCAAACACCTCTTCCCTGACGCAGCCAAAGCACACAAACAGACATGCATGCATCCACCTCAGCATCCAATGGTAGCTCAGACAAACATAAGCACCACAGGACACACCACCAGCATACACACAAGTATCATTCAGATGCAGGCACATCAACAGCCACAACCTGCCCTGAGACACCCCCTCCCCCAAGCATCACAGACAGCAGTCCTCACATGCAGACACAAAACCAACATTCACAGATCTAGCCACTACACCTATCCTACCCACAGACAGCACTACAGCAGACCCTCAGATATCTACCCCAGTCACCACACCCACAGACACCGCAACCACTGACACTCCTACATGAAGCACATCCAGCAAACCTGCAATCACCACCCCAACAGACAGCCATGGCTGTATGTGAGTGTGCCGGTCAGTGGACAGTAATGTGTGAGTGTAGCACTTGCACCCCGTCCCTTTGGTATGTTATGTATGTGTACAAAATTAACAATATACAACAGTAACAGGTGAGTCTGTGTACTTACAGTTGCTGTCGGTGATGGCAGCGAAGATTCCGTAGTCTATCGGCGATCAGGAGCAGCAGGTTGCCGTCTGGTTCTGGTTAGGTGGCAGCTCCGGGGAGTATGGCTTCCTGAAGATGAGTGTCTCCTTTTATAGAGTTTGTTTCCACCTAGGTTTTAGTGGTGGTGTGACCGCTGCAGAAATCTTGGAGGTGTGCAGCCTCCTAATATGTCCTGCAGAAACATGGTGTCCGCCAGACTTCTGGTGCCTTCAGTCACCTGTGGCAGTCTGACCGCAGACATTTTGGCAGTATTCCATGGGGAATACCGCCACAGTCATAATTTGGTGGTCTTCTCCGCCAGCCTGTTGGCAGTATAACCGCCAATGCTTGCTAACATGGTGGTCATGGGACCGCCAAACTTGTGATGAGGCCCTAAGTCTGAAAGTAAAACTTTGACCGAGGCTCACTGTAGCCGAGCAGGACTCCATCGCAGTCGTCCTCAAATTTTGACTTTGCCCCGGTCAAGTGCACCTCATTAAGGCAGCCTGACGAGGCTGCCAGAGGCTGGCCAATCAGACAAGGGCACAACAGGGCTGACATTGGCACTTTAAGGTAGAGTTCCAAAACTCTTTCCCTGAGTTAGTTATATTAAATTCAACAATGACAAGTTGTTGGATTTATTAAAAGAGTAAGTTTGATATCAAACATAAAATATTTAGCTCCTTTTGGGACTGCATTAATTAAAAATAAAACCTCCCCATGTTAGCCTATGGAGTCCATTCACTGCAATGGGGGAACATGAATTTAGCGATTTTTACCTCACCAGGGCTTATAAAACATCTTTTATAAAGTCCCTGCTTATAGTTACTCTGCAGCCAACCCTGGGGCACCTAGGGCACATCTCAGGGTCTGACTCATATGTAAAGATAGGTAGTTCAAGACTTTGGAAGTACTTTTAATTTCAAAGCCTGCCTTTAAAGCGACCCTGGGCACCACTGCAGTGCACCTATTGGTGCACTACCTATGTTGGGGTCCCTAAACATACATGCCTAATCATATACTAGGGACTTATAGGTAAGTTGACAAAGCCAGTTATAATTAGTCTGATTTGCATAATCATTTTAATCAGAGCACAGGCCCTAGGCCTGGTTACCAGGGCACCATCAGAGTCAGAAAAACAGCAGCATAGGTGAAAAATGGGGACAAAAGGTTAGGGAATGTGTTAAGGGAAACTTAGCCACACCAGTGGGTGGACTCTGCCAGATCCAAACTCTAAGATTGAATTTTTGCAATTTTGGATTTTGGAGGACTATTGCTCCCTGGGATTGATCTTTACCACACTTCCCAGGAAGTGGTCACTCAACGGGGTGGTAGCCTGCATGTGATTGGACAGGAGCACCCCCTGCTTGCCACCCCAGGAACAAGGATAAATATGACAGAGTTGCCCCCACACTTCAGATCCCTACTGGAAAAGATGAGAAGAAGAAGGACTTTGCTGCTGGACTTCTGGCCTGCACCTGGACATTGCAGTCAGAAGATCTTCACCAGCTGAACACTTTGGGCTTCACCAATAAAAGGACTTTGCCTAACTTCTGCAACTCCATCAAGGGGGGGCAGATATCCTCTTCAACCACCAGGAAGAGGATGATGATTGCCTGGATTTTACTTCGGAGGTTAGGGCCCTGTCCAGAGCTAGTGGGAGGGGAGGGTCTGTGGTATCCACCCAAAATGAGCAGAACTGGACCTCAGGGAGAGGGAACTTGAAACCCAGGTACCCTACATAGCTTTGGAGGCAGGGACATTGGCCCTAGAGAAGAAGAAGTGAGCAAAGGGTGAACAAAGAGATGAAGACAGCAACATAGAAGATGAGATATCAAGGGGTGGTGAGAGGTGCCACAAACTATGCAAGGAAGGTTATCCTATTTATCAAGAGGGTGACATAGACAAGTGGTTGATAGCCTTTGAGAGAGTGCTCTGGATGAGGAGGGTTAGACCTTATTACAGGGGTTTACTCCTGTGGGAGTTGATCCCAGTATCTGGGAGGGATAGGCTCCTGATCCTTTGAGAGTATGAGACAGAGTACTATCCCAATATGAAGAAGTGCCTCATCCAGATGTTGTCAAGTTGGAAAGTGGATTATTAGTAAGGGTAGGTAAGCACCAAAACTTAGCAATAGGCCACTAACCCCCAGTAGGACCAGACAGGGTCTCAATAAATTAATCCCAGCTCAACCCTTGGTAGCTTGGCAACAAGAAATAGTCTTAACTTAGAAGACAAGGGTGTAAAGCATTTAAACATCACAAAACAGTGAATAAATAAAACACAAAACAAAATAAAAACCCCACACTAATTTATACAGATCGATTGTATTTCTATCTTTAAAATGACATAAAAGAAAAAAAATCCAATGGAGAAAAATACATTTGGCTATTTCCCCTTCACCAAGGCTTATCAAACATATTTTATAAAGTCCTTTCATCATGTTATACTGCACCCAGACCCGGGGGCACTTAGGGCATACCCTAGGGGTGACGTATAAGTCAAATTAAGATAGCATAGGACTTTGGATGTACTTTTAATTCCAAAGTCAAATTTGGGGTTAACTTTAACTTAAAGACAGCCAGCAAGACTGGACACTGCAACAGTGCACCCATGGGTGTACTACCTATGCTGGAGCCCCTAAACCTAAATGCCCTTCCATATACTAGGGACTTATAGGTAGGCTGGTACAGCCAATTATAATTAGCTTAATTCACATATGCCATTTTAATGAGAGCACAGGCCCAGGGACAGCTTCCACCAAGTGAAAGCAAACTGTAAGTCTGCTCCCAGTGGGCAGAAGCAGGAAAACTGCTCTTACTCACCGGGGAGAAGACTTTTCATCTGTCTTCCTGCTGCTGTCAAGTGGGCAGAAAATCAGGTGAAACTATTGTGCCTGCATGCATGAAGCAGCATTTTTAGCAGCACCCTGCTTGTGAGAGCAATGCTGGCTCCTGCTGGTGGTGAGAAGCCTGCAGGGACCGCAGGGTCATTAAGCCCCCCCCCCCCAAGTTCCCTAGGAGACAAATTTTTGATGCAGAGGAATATGTGCACATCTGAGTGTGCAATACTTTGTTTACAGGTGGAGAATGACTAAGATGAGTAGGTCAACAAAGTCTATATCATACTTTTCTACTTCACTATTGGTACATGTGTTGGTGACATGTGCCTAGACTCTATCATACTCCAAATATTTGAATTGCCAAATATAGTAGGTACATGTTTGTAGATTTCAATTGTGAAGGTTGTGGACTCTGTGACATGAAATGGTTTTGGTGTGTATGCAACATGCTGTCTTGTGTTAAGCATACGATAAGGGGCCTTTCCTGGTACATGACATCAGGTTATAATGTAAGTATGTGTAGATTTTGTGTATGTGATATATGGAAATCAATGTTACCAGTACTTCCCAGAGCTTTGTTGTTGGTTGACTATGTTGGTGTACAAAGGGTCACGGATTTGTGTTGCCAACTCAGCTTGTCAAGGAATGGTTAGTGTGACAGCTATACAGATAAGATAGTATTGTAGGTATAAGATAGGTGGCTTAGCTAGTGTGTGACATTGTTGTAATATAGGGGTGTAGATTGTATTTTGTTGTGACATGATGTTGGCACTAACCTGGTTCTACCTGGGGCTTTAGTACAACTAGATGTAATTTAAATAATGTGTATAGTGTTATGTTAGTGTATGAAAAGAATGTGATGACCCTACCTCTCTTTATGCTTTCCAGCATCAGCTTTGGCAGGTGAAGAAGACAGGGCATGACCGAGTGAGGAAGCTGCTGGCCACGGGACCTCAAGTCATTATACCAGCAACACCAAGGGACCCAGTGGCCCAGAGGGTGAAGGGTGTGCCACATGAGAGACAGGATCTACCTCATTATCTTCAGAATCCTACTCCAGTGGACATTCCATGGCACTGGTGGACCCATCTGTCACCAGCACAGCACCATCTCTGTCTGCCACCCCTCCTTTTTAACACTTCTCTCACTGTAGCTCCTCACCTAGTTGGCCGTGTCCACTCACCCAAGAAGGTAGGCATCTCCTTTGCTTCAGGCACCCTTGCCCCAGCACCTGTTAGCCCTGTTGTCCTCAGTGAGGAGGCTATTGACCTCCTGAGGTCAATCTCTGTGGGTCAGTCGACCATCGTGAATGCCCTCCAGGGACTGGCAACTCAAATCCAATAGAGTAATGCATTCCTGGAGGGTATTCATGGTGCACCGGCTGGCCTATAGGGTTTTTTTAAGGCTCTGGCCTCCACACTGACAGCAGCCAGTCACCCTTTGTCCACCGTCCCTCCTCCGCCTTCTTCTTCCCAATCCCAAACACCTCTTCCCTGACCCAGCCAAAGCACACAAACAGACATGCATGCATCCACCTCAGCATCCAATGGTAGCTCAGACAAACATAAGCACCACAGGACACACCACCAGCATACACACAAGTATCATTCAGATGTAGGCACATCAACAGCCACAACCTGCCCTGAGACACCCCCTCCCCCAAGCATCACAGACAGCAGTCCTCACATGCAGACACAAAACCAACATTCACAGATCTAGCCACTACACCTATCCTACCCACAGACAGCACTACAGCAGACCCTCAGATATCTACCCCAGTCACCACACCCACAGACACCGCAACCACTGACACTCCTACATGAAGCACATCCAGCAAACCTGCAATCACCACCCCAACAGACAGCCATGGCTGTATGTGAGTGTGCCGGTCAGTGGACAGTAATGTGTGAGTGTAGCACTTGCACCCCGTCCCTTTGGTATGTTATGTATGTGTACAAAATTAACAATATACAACAGTAACAGGTGAGTCTGTGTACTTACAGTTGCTGTCGGTGATGGCAGCGAAGATTCCGTAGTCTATCGGCGATCAGGAGCAGCAGGTTGCTGTCTGGTTCTGGTTAGATGGCAGCTCCGGGGAGTATGGCTTCCTGAAGATGAGTGTCTCCTTTTATAGAGTTTGTTTCCACCAAGGTTTTAGTGGTGGTGTGACCGCTGCAGAAATCTTGGAGGTGTGCAGCCTCCTAATATGTCCTGCAGAAACATGGTGTCCGCCAGCCTTCTGGTGCCTTCAGTCACCTGTGGCAGTCTGACCGCAGACGTTTTGGCAGTATTCCATGGGGAATACCGCCACAGTCATAATTTGGTGGTCTTCTCCGCCAGCCTGTTGGCAGTATAACCGCCAATGCTTCCTAACATGGTGGTCATGGGACCGCCAAACTTGTGATGAGGCCATAAGTCTGAAAGTAAAACTTTGACCGAGGCTCACTGTAGCCGAGCAGGACTCCATCGCAGTCGTCCTCAAATTTTGACTTTGCCCCGGTCAAGTGCACCTCGTTAAGGCAGCCTGACGAGGCTGCCAGAGGCTGGCCAATCAGACAAGGGCACAACAGGGCTGACATTGGCACTTTAAGGTAGAGTTCCAAAACTCTTTCCCTGAGTTAGTTATATTAAATTCAACAATGACAAGTTGTTGGATTTATTAAAAGAGTAAGTTTGATATCAAACATAAAATATTTAGCTCCTTTTGGGACTGCATTAATTAAAAATAAAACCTCCCCATGTTAGCCTATGGAGTCCATTCACTGCAATGGGGGAACATGAATTTAGCGATTTTTACCTCACCAGGGCTTATAAAACATCTTTTATAAAGTCCCTGCTTATAGTTACTCTGCAGCCAACCCTGCGGCACCTAGGGCACATCTCAGGGTCTGACTCATATGTAAAGATAGGTAGTTCAAGACTTTGGAAGTACTTTTAATTTCAAAGCCTGCCTTTAAAACGACCCTGGGCACCACTGCAGTGCACCTATTGGTGCACTACCTATGTTGGGGTCCCTAAACATACATGCCTAATCATATACTAGGGACTTATAGGTAAGTTGACAAAGCCAGTTATAATTAGTCTGATTTGCATAATCATTTTAATCAGAGCACAGGCCCTAGGCCTGGTTACCAGGGCACCATCAGAGTCAGAAAAACAGCAGCATAGGTGAAAAATGGGGACAAAAGGTTAGGGAATGTGTTAAGGGAAACTTAGCCACACCAGTGGGTGGACTCAGCCAGATCCAAACTCTAAGATTGAATTTTTGCCATTTTGGATTTTGGAGGACTATTGCTCCCTGGGATTGATCTTTACCACACTTCCCAGGAAGTGGTCACTCAACGGGGTGGTAGCCTGCATGTGATTGGACAGGAGCACCCCCTGCTTGCCACCCCAGGAACAAGGATAAATATGACAGAGTTGCCCCCACACTTCAGATCCCTACTGGAAAAGATGAGAAGAAGAAGGACTTTGCTGCTGGACTTCTGGCCTGCACCTGGACATTGCAGTCAGAAGATCTTCACCAGCTGAACACTTTGGGCTTCACCAATAAAAGGACTTTGCCTAACTTCTGCAACTCCATCAAGGGGGGGCAGATATCCTCTTCAACCACCAGGAAGAGGATGATGATTGCCTGGATTTTACTACGGAGGTTAGGGCCCTGTCCAGAGCTAGTGGGAGGGGAGGGTCTGTGGTATCCACCCAAAAAGAGCAGAACTGGACCTCAGGGAGAGGGAACTTGAAACCCAGGTACCCTACATAGCTTTGGAGGCAGGGACATTGGCCCTAGAGAAGAAGAAGTGAGCAAAGGGTGAACAAAGAGATGAAGACAGCAACATAGAAGATGAGATATCAAGGGGTGGTGAGAGGTGTCACAAACTATGCAAGGAAGGTTATCCTATTTATCAAGAGGGTGACATAGACAAGTGGTTGATAGCCTTTGAGAGAGTGCTCTGGGTGAGGAGGGTTAGACCTTATTACAGGGGTTTACTCCTGTGGGAGTTGATCCCAGTATCTGGGAGGGATAGGCTCCTGATCCTTTGAGAGTATGAGACAGAGTACTATCCCAATATGAAGAAGTGCCTCATCCAGATGTTGTCAAGTTGGAAAGTGGATTATTAGTAAGGGTAGGTAAGCACCAAAACTTAGCAATAGGCCACTAACCCCCACTAGGTCCAGACAGGGTCTCAATAAATTAATCCCAGCTCAACCCTTGGTAGCTTGGCAACAAGAAATAGTCTTAACTTAGAAGACAAGGGTGTAAAGCATTTAAAAATCACAAAACAGTGAATAAATAAAACACAAAACAAAATAAAAACCCCACACTAATTTATACAGATCGATTGTATTTCTATCTTTAAAATGACATAAAAGAAAAAAAATCCAATGGAGAAAAATACATTTGGATATTTCCCCTTCACCAAGGCTTATCAAACATATTTTATAAAGTCCTTTCATCATGTTATACTGCACCCAGACCCGGGGGCACTTAGGGCATACCCTAGGGGTGACGTATAAGTCAAATTAAGATAGCATAGGACTTTGGATGTACTTTTAATTCCAAAGTCAAATTTGGGGTTAACTTTAACTTAAAGACAGCCAGCAAGACTGGACACTGCAACAGTGCACCCATGGGTGTACTACCTATGCTGGAGCCCCTAAACCTAAATGCCCTTCCATATACTAGGGACTTATAGGTAGGCTGGTACAGCCAATTATAATTAGCTTAATTCACATATGCCATTTTAATGAGAGCACAGGCCCAGGGACAGCTTCCACCAAGTGAAAGCAAACTGTAAGTCTGCTCCCAGTGGGCAGAAGCAGGAAAACTGCTCTTACTCACCGGGGAGAAGACTTTTCATCTGTCTTCCTGCTGCTGTCAAGTGGGCAGAAAATCAGGTGAAACTATTGTGCCTGCACGCATGAAGCAGCATTTTTAGCAGCACCCTGCTTGTGAGAGCAATGCTGGCTCCTGCTGGTGGTGAGAAGCCTGCAGGGACCGCAGGGTCATTAAGCCCCCCCCCCCCCCAAGTTCCCTAGGAGACGAATTTTTGATGCAGAGGAATATGTGCACATCTAAGGAAACAATGAAGCAATTACTACATATAATTAAGAGGAAGTACCTTTGGTGGAGATTTAGCTCCTTGTAGTCTTGCTGTCTTCTCTACAAGAGGATTCATGTTATTGCAGATTTCTGTATGAAGACGCTTGAGGAACAAAAATTACAGACACACAAGGTCATTGGGGACATTACCCCGGGGTCCTTTATGCAGCTGCAGTGTGAAATATGCACTATACATTTACCCTATGAGGTAGCACTTACTATTCTGCCAGTAGAAAGTACTAGATTTGGGTAGACATTTTGCTCAAAACTGTGACCACTTCTAGGATAAATAGACGAGGAGTGAGTGGTAAATTCTGCTCCGGTAGCGGAGTTTGCAGAGTTTGACAAAAACTCAACCCACCGCCCGCATGGCGGAATTTACTGGTACCACCCACCTCTAGCTACACTGAGAAGCTATCTCAGCTGTGCTGTTCACAGTGGAAGCAAGGTAGTGCCCAGCTGAGGTATGGGAACTTTTCAAACTCCCCTTGTGGCAGCTTCTTTACCTCTGCGCAGTTGTTCATGAGTTTGTAAATATACAAAGCTTAAGCAACATACACAGAGTGTGCTTTAAAGTCTCTGTTCTAAAAGTGCTTTTAATATCTTAAAGGAATGGAATGGAGCAGTCAGGCATTCCAAACAATCTGAAAGGGTGCTTTCCTTTTCAGCATTTTGATTTTATGACTTCAGAATTAATTGGTCTCACAAGCACATCGGTGATGTCATCAGTCACTTAAAATAGAACATTAATCTATTTTATACTCACTCAGAAAATTTCCTGTCAAAGCCACGATGAAGACAATACTATATCCAGTGATCAAGGCCCATTTGTACTCATTAGAGAGTAAATACTTCCTCCAGAGGGGTCAAAAATCTCGTCATCATGGTCAAAAGAGGTACAGAAGAATGAATCCAGGTACCTCATAGAGCAAACACTGGCACTTCCAGGAAAGTCCCATTAACAGTAGTCGGATATCACTCATGCACCAATGAGACATTTGCAGGCACTGTAATGATATGCAAATGTAGAGCAGACTAACTGAAAGTCCACAGTGCATGCTGAGATCCAGGCCTACAAGAATGCAGTTGAGAGGTGTACTACTTACCAACACTAGAAAGGCAGTAGCACACTGACATAGGGTAGCCAGAAGCGAGTCAAATGTGGGCAAACAGTGCAGTCTAGCTGGGGGGGTGTTCGCATGACAGAGCAGTCAAGCACTGCACTGCTGTGAGTGTGGAATCTGATGTGCACACATAGGCAGGTAAACCGAGGTCAGCACTGCTGGAGATGTGCAAACTACCAGTGAGATCCAATGGTGCATATCTGGAAAGGTGTACACAAGTACAATCATTCTGAGGGTGAGCAACCCGAGATCAGCTGGTGATGTGTCAAAAAAACATACCTAGGACAACTGTCAGTGATCATACTGTCTAAGCAATTTAGTTAGGCCCATCTGCATATGTGCACACTGACTGGACAGCCGATCGTTATCTAGCTAAAGGTGTGAAAACTAACGGGGAGACCTATTGCTGTTCAGCTAGAGTTCTGCACACAACACGCACATGCAAAGCACAGATGAGGTGTGTGAAGTGCATATAACAGGGTATGATTTATGCAGTCAAGTATGTGTGTAGTAGTGTATAGGGGTGGCTCCTCCATTAGGGCAGAGGAGCTGCAAACGTTTTACCAAACAACGATAACAAACTGTGTTATAATTAAATACATGAATGTGTAGGGACCCTGGGGAGCCCTGAAGGGCTCCCTCAGGATCCCAGATAGCCCATAAAGGGCTGAACAAAAATAGAAAACCCATAGCTCAGTGTGGGTGCAGACCTTCCCACTAAGCATTGGGTGTTTGAGTCCAGCTGTACTTATTTCCCTCTTTTTATAGTATATTTAAAAAAAAAAATACATACATTTTTATTTTAAATTTGACACAAATATCCAATTCTAAGTATATCAGACATCAAAGCCTAAAAAAACTCTTTCTCTCTCCCTCTCAAATTCTTTCTCTCTTTCTTTCTCTTTCAAACACTTTCTCCCACTCACAGACCCACTCAGACACTCATGCACCCACTCACAAAACCACTCAGACCTCCATGCACTCACTCACTGCCCCAGTCAGACCCTCACACAGCCACTCACAGACACACTCAGACAGACAGTTACGCACCCACTCAGTGTCACACACCCACTTCCGGAACCACTGACACTCTGATGCATCCCCCACAGACCCACGCACATGCTGACACACTCACTAAAACGCTGATGTATGTAGTCTCACAGCCAGACAGACACTCTGACAGCCACTCTTACCCCCAGATACAGCCTCTCACACCTATTCTCAAACCCAGAGAGGCCAGAGACAACTTCTGCAGTGAGTGTGCAAAGGAGCATGCACAGCATTGGTTGGGTTGTTATGGGAGTTGGCAGCAAGGACTGGCTGCAGGCCAGCCCCTGTGGGCAATCTCTACTATGCACAGGAAGCTGTGCATTGTGCATGGTTGGGTGCTTATAGGGGCTGGCCCTGTGGCCAACCGCCGTCACGTACGGCGGTGTGTGGAGGTGGTTGGATTAACGTATAATAATTAACATTTCTGTATGTTAAAAAAATAGAAATTCTTTGCAAAAAAACAAAGGTTACAGGGACATTATAGTTAGGTTCTGAATTTACTCG
Source organism: Pleurodeles waltl (assembly GCF_031143425.1). Lineage (NCBI taxonomy): Eukaryota > Metazoa > Chordata > Amphibia > Caudata > Salamandridae > Pleurodeles > Pleurodeles waltl. The sequence goes on from NC_090438.1 coordinate 355,826,323, forward strand.
TACAAAACCATAGAAATTCAGCAATTATGGTAAGCGTTCTAACTAAAACTCGCACCCTAAAGTAACTATAAGTTACGCCTTCTCCATGGAAAGTTGTCTCATCAATAATTTTATTGCAAAAGTTGCAGTGAAAATGAAAGATGGCATAGAATATGTCATCAATGATATAACATGTGGAGTAATTAGCTGTGCATGGCTTCAAGTTCAGGGTCAAGGTGATGATAGATGGATCCATTGTCCTGATGAAGGCCATAAAATGTAAAATGGCTAAAACATGTTGACATACTAGCACATGGCAGGGGTAATTGGGTGATAATTCCCCAATAGCACCTCTGCAATAGTGGGTTTTAATCCTATCCAGGGGACCCACAAATGAAATTAGAAGCAGGTACCTACGAGATAGTTTTAATGCATATATGTGTTCTGTGGAATAGATCCCTAGGTTTATGTTGTGTATTGCCTATACCCCTTCCGTTTTGCTCCATCCCTGAAGTTGGTTACTGTGGGGATGTTGAAGCAATAGCCTTATGATGAAGCATGCCATGACAAGTGGCTGAGGGCAGTTTTTTAGGAACCTATCACTGTTTCTCACTTAGACAGGTGTATAAAGATGTGTAAGGAATATCTGTCTCTCCTCCTCATCCCACTTTGTGTGTCCGAGTATGCCTAATTGGGAGGATGGCTAAGGAGGATACACCTCTCTCCCCTCTTTTGTAAGTGTTCTGCCAAAACAGACCCGATCCCACTCTTCCCTGCTGCATGGCCTGCTGAGCCACAACTGTGCATGCCACAGTGACCCCTCTATACCCCTTGCAAATGGCAATTTAGTGACAGGCCTTACAGAACCCCGCTGATCCTCTATTGCCTGTTTTAGCCTCAGACATGCAGGAGGGGTGAGGATCCCCTTGTCATCCTCTCTTTCCCCCTACTTCCTCCACATCCCCTAATACAGCCCAAACATCCTGTCATTGGTCAAACCCTCCCTGCTAGCTTCCTCAATTCCCTCCTGCTGCTACCCACCCTTTTGTTCTTTTCAATTCCGTCGCAAGCCACTTTCCTCCATCACTCTCTCTCCCGCTCTTTGTGCCTTTGGGTCTCCCAGATGAAGATGCGACAGCCCACCAATCTTAGACCAACTAATCACAATTTTATGGTGCATTGCCTATAGATATTACAATTGCTCTTGGTTTGGATTTTCATTGTTGGTGCCTGTGTGTGACTGGTCCTCTCTCCCACTTCTCATCTCCTTTCTCAACTTTTGTCTCTTTTCCTTTTCTCTGTTGGGTGTCTCATCCCTCCATCTTGGCCTCCAATACCCACCTTTTCTCCCTTTCCTGAAGCCTATAAAAACCCCTCCTCCCAGTATCCTTTGTCTTGCCCCCATCAAGCCCGCTTCCTGGGACCAACAGGCCACTTTGACTCCTCCATGTACCCTTCAGGTCCTGGCCCTCCCTTTTCCTCTGGCCCCCACGGCTGATGATGCCCTCCAACCTGCCCTTCCACATCATCTTCTGGAATATTAACAGCCTCATGCATTATCTGAAGTGCCAAAACGTACTAACGTGCTAACATACCTTAACTCCAAAATGCGGAGACATAGCCCTCCTCCAGGAGCCGTACCTCACAAAGGCGGTGGAGATGCTCCGGTGGTACTGGGTGGCAAGTAGATCCATAGTTGCTATCATGCATGAGTGGCAGACATCTTGATGGCCTCCCAGAACCACAGAGTGTCCATCCTGATCTGTAGGTCCTTGCCTCATACGATAAGCAAAACATGGGTTGACCCTGAGGGCCAATATGTGTTTGCAAAACTGACGGTTGCTTGGAAGGTGATTTGTAATGGTTCTGAATATGCTCCAATAGGCCCAAATTGTGCCTTCTTCCTGCAGCTAGCCTGGATTCTGACAGAGGTAAACACAGCACGTCTGCTCCAACTACAAGCACAGTAAGGGTTTGGTAGACTCCGCTAATGTGTGGTGGAGATGGCAACCATCAGAGTTCAGTTGATGAGAGATGCTGCCTTCTCCAATTAGCAAAGAAAGAACCAGCAAAGGACATTGGAGGGGGACCGTCTCACATGTGTCAATACAGCCAACCCCACTGATGAAACTAGGTGCAGCCTAGAGAGGGCCTGCATAGATCGCAACTCCCTCTTTATCTCCAATGCAGAATACACAGTTCAGAAACTGAGATGCAGGCAGTACAATTAAGTGAAGAATGCAGACAGGCTCTAGGAGGTGCAGCTGTGACAGTGTGAAGCGAGGATGCTAATACCCATCATCATCATTGACACAAGGGTCCTGGTCCACAAACCACAGGGAATTACAGATACCTTTGCCTCCTACTATAGGGCCCTCTACTCCCCGAAATAGCCTCTGAGATGACAGAAACAGCCACCTTCCTGGGCAAAGTTTGCTTTGCCGGCCTCGTGGATGAGGGACAGGCAGGCTCTTCCCAGCACAGCTTAGAGTGTTAAGTGGGGATGGCGATACCCACCATCACCACTGACACAGGGATCCTTATCACCAAGCCAGGAAATCACAGAGACCTTTCCCTCATATTTTATGGCCCTCTACTCCCCCAAAATAGCCACTGAGGTGGAACAAACCGTCACCTTCCTGGACAACGTTCACTTACCCTGCCTCGTGGACGAGGGACGGGCACTGCTCAAGGAAGCAATAACCAAAGAGTAGATTGTGCAGGCTATCATGAACACAAGGCTCTGGGAGAGGTCGACCCCCCGGCAGAATTCCACAGGTGTACTAAATTTGAGTTGTGGACTTCCTCCATGAAGCCTTTGATGTGGCAGACCAGTCGGACTCTCTAGGTCTACTCCCCAACAGAGCCCTGATATCAGTCCTCCCAAAACTGGGGGAAACCCCTTTCTATGCAGTAGTTACTGCCCCATTTCCTTGATTGACAGGCATGCTAAGATCTTAGACAGCATCCTGGTGACTTGCCTTAAATGGATCCTCCCCTCACTTATCCACCATGAACAGATGGGGTTCGTCCCATGCCTCTCGTCGTGTAACCATTTCCAGATACTGGCTCATGCAGTCTGTATGGCGACAGACCTATCAGAGGAGGCCCTGGTACTATTTCTGGATGTCAAGAAGGCCTTTGACAAGATAGAATGAGAATACCGGTTTGCCACACTCCGGAGATTAGGCCTTGGAGAGAAGTTAATTTTCAGAGTACACTGGCTCTATGACTATCCTTTGGCACAGGATAACTGCGGTGGCTTCCTTTCTAACACTTTTCCCAGTCTTTTGGAGCACATGCCACTCTCCCCCGCTCTTTCTTCTCACCATGGAGCCCCTGGCAGCAGTCTTGTGTCCGTCAGACCAGATTGTGGGCATCCTCATGCCCAGTGGTCCTTCGACATTGTACCTGCACGTAGATGACAATATGCTCACTCTTTCAACCTCCATCAAAGCTAGAACTGCAGGTGATTGACTCTTTCACTGCCATATCTGACTACAAAGTCAACTGGGGGGAAAGTGAGGCTCTCCCGCTATTGAGGGTTATCAGGTGCCTGGCCATAGCTGGGTACCCATGCCATTAGAAAACTACACATTTCAATAACCTGGGCATACTTGTTAACAGGGGACTTGACCGTATGGTGGTGGTCAATCTGGACTAGCTCATTGAGTGCATGAAGTGGTCCCATCTGATTCTTTTATTGTGGGGTCGGACCTAGGCAATAAAGATGGTGACTCTTCCGCAGTTCATCCATTTGTTGGACATGCTTCCCTTGTTGACCCTTCTCTCAGGGCTCAGCTGAGTAGACAGAGACTTCATATGGGGGTCGATGAGGCCACATCTAGCCGTCAGGAAGCTCCTGGCCAATCATGGACCTCAACCTTGCACAAATGGTGTACATATCTTGGTCTGAGACCCCCCCATCTTAGGTCGCAATTGAGAACTGATCCATGGGAGACCTGTCAGAACTCAGGGCCATATTTATAATTTTTGATGCAAAACTGTGCCGACGCAGTTTTGTGCCAAAAATTTTACCACCGGCTAACGCCATTTCTTTGCGCCGCTCGGGCATCAAATTTATACTTTGACGCACGGCGGTGCAAACCACAGGTGTGAGTCATTTTGTTTGACTCAAACCAATGGATCGCGTTGTAAAGAAAAATGACGTTAATGGGATGAAAATGACTGTGAGCTGATTTACGATGTTGCAAACCGGATACGCTCCGTTTTTTTATGCAATTGCATCAAAAGCAGTGCAAACACAGCAAAATGTGCTAAGGAGAGCCAAAATGGATCCCAGATGCTTGCACAGACCCCAGGAAGATGACAACAGACCAGGAACCAGCCAGGAGGACCCACTGAAGACCCAGGACAGGGAGAAGAAGAAAAGAAAGTGTCGCTTCAGTGCAGAGGAGCAGGAAAATCTGGTGAAAGAGGTGACAGAACACCAGCACCAACTGTTTGTCACCTCAAAGTTGTCAATCAGTAGGAGAGAGGCAATATGGCAACAAATTGTTGACAAGATAAACAGTGTGGCAGAAGTACGGAGAACAGTCATCGAGTGCAAGAAACGCTGGCATGACTGCACGCGCAGGACCAAGGAAAAGATGGCCAGGAACAGGAAGGCAGCACTGCAGACTGGAGGTGGGAGTCCAGCACCGCAGGAGGCCCTAGACCACATGGAGGAAATGGTGGCAGCCGTCATCCCTGAGGAGATAGTCGCAGGGATTCAAGGACAGGACAGCGCAGACTACCAGGAGACAACACAGATGCAGGGTAAGTCGCATGGGGAATTAAAATACACAAATGTTAACTGAAAGCAGGGGGGACATACCTACTCCACAATGCATGTAAGTCATGATATTCAGGGAGTGGCATGGGTAAAGGGGTACGGCACGGGGGCATGGCCCGTTCAGAGGAAACCTGGGGCACAGTACTACACTACACCAACAACCTTTGTATGGGGATATGCTGCCATGTCAAGGATGTTGGAGCGGTAAAGCCAGTCCATGAGGGTAGGGTACAATGTAAAACTGTCCTGCTGTCACACGTCAGCTGGTATTCTCCCTACATGAACTAGGGCTCAATTAACAGTCTCAGGCCATATCTGCAAGTAGAATTTAACTTTGACAACAGTTGCCACAACCACCTCTGCTGTGCAGGTCAAGTAGCTCATGGCAATTACGTCCACATGGATCAAACACACCCAAAATAGAGGGTTCAGGATGAGAATGTTATCAATCCCCTGTAATCAGTAAAAATTTGCCAATCCTGTCAAATGTGATTGTCCATAATTGCTACAAACATGTGCCATTGTCATAAACATTATGAGGTACACAGCACTAATGTCATGCCCATGCTGCATATGTCAGGGTCCACCCTGTGCCTGGGACACAATAACTCCAATGACACCATGCAACATCCCAAATGTCAAACTGCTCAGACAACAGCATTGAGGGGGAGAACATATGTCACCGGCTAGTGAAATTCACCCTCACAGTCAGAAGAGGAAATGGAACACTGCTAGGACCATCAGGGAAATCCAATGTAGCACAAATTCTCCAACATCAACATTACACACTGCCAATGCTGACATATGTAGTGTGCCATGACAATGCTCTACAGTTATGCTAGGTCTCAGCAACATATAGCTGGATGTGAAATATCAGAGACTGTGTCAGTTCCAGATTGTGAAGTGTGGTGCTAGTGCCATCAGAACAACAACAGCCAGTGCAAGGCCTAACCATGAGAATGGAAGTAGACGGAGGGTTGAGTAGGACAAGAAGGTGGCAATTCACAATTTGGCCAGAACCAACACCTAGAGGATGTGATGCTGACAAGTCCCCAAACTGACCACAATACATGTGACATGCAAGTGGGGCATAGACCATGGGAGAATGCTTATATGAAAGACAGGAGTAATGAATCGGAAGCAAGATCACAATGTGCAACAAATAGGAAGGCAGGCACGTCACATTACAAAACCCACAACACAGACACACTAATTGTACCATATCTCATTTCAAAGGACGATGGCTCTCCTGGGGATATGCCTGTCCTGGACTTCCCTGATGACATGGATGACAAGCTGACAAACATCAGCCAGCAGACCCTCCAGACCCCACCTTCAGTCGCAAGGAGTAGCACAGAAGTAGCAGCCATCACAGAGGACCCACCCACCACCCCAATTGTACGACCTGCCAGCTCCAACCCAGCTGAGGACTCTGCCGACACTGGCACCAGCTTTGAGAGGACTGTAGTTGAAGTACAGCGGGAGGTGTGTGTTGCCCCTTCACAACCACCACCACAAATGGCAGAGGAGACAACACACACATCAGAAGATGAAGACGTGGAACAGATCACCTTCACTAGTAAGAGTACCCGTTAGCACTAGTCTCTGACAGATGGCCACCTATAACCAAGGTCCTGTGCTTTGTAACATGCCAGTCTTGCAACAGCTACTCAGAAGCACTTTTCTCCAGCCCACTGGTTATCTTGTCACCCTGCCCTGTGATTGTCTCTCACTAACTCATTGGCAAATCCTGTCCCTCTGCACTGTCTGACACTTCACCACAGCATGTCCAATGACATGTCCTTTTGCACTTGTGTAGGATCACAATGGAAGGTGTCACACTAATGGGCTCACAATCATGGACAATGTAGATATAGCACTACAGCACTTTAAAATAAATAGCACTTACACAACAACTTTGTCTCTGTGACACATCAACCGTGATGGAGATCAGTGATGTTTACCTCAGGTCAATGAATATAGAATGTCAAAACAACTGACCAGAAAGAATGTAGGCTGATAACTATGCACTGTGGTCTGGATTGTACCACAACCTGCCCTTCCTGAGGGTTAATTATGAGGGAAATAGAAACTGTACAGTATAATGCTGTGTTGGACAGAATAACGCTTCTTCAAGGGATGTCTAAGCCAAAAATCATTGCCTTCAACTTTTTCTTCAAGCCAATATTTACGTATGTGACATTTGACCCAAATTGTTCCTAACACACACCATACAGCATAAATGGATGTGTCTGAGTGTACATACAAAAGTGTAACCTGGCTGAACAATGTAACAAATGATATGTGTGAGTTATGTATACCATACTACATGAGATCATACTACCACTCAACTTATAAAGCTTTACTTGAACATCAGGCTGCAGGCAGACTTAACACAGTGTCCTCAATACCAAATCTGGTCGCAAAGCATGTGAGATTGAAAACATACATCAAAAATTAGCAACACTGTTGGATCCATAGTAACCTTGAGTGGTGGGTGCAATGGATGGCAGATTCTTAGCAAAGTAGCTCTGGTGTAGCTGCCAATGTAACAGTTCAACTGGGATTTGGTTGCAGGATGGGACACAAATGCAAATACTAAAGAGACACTGTTCACCCATGCAAAGGCCCTGATCCCCAGGCTTGTGACACATACTGTAAAGGATTACCTAAATATTTATTTAACAGTAAAAAAGGAAGCTAAAACCTGGGGAACCACCTTACCTAACCTAACCTATCCTAACCACACATTACCCACAACTGGCCCTACCTAACCTAAGCTAAAATTACTTATCACATTTAACAAAATGATCTAAACATCAACCCCCCCACCACCCTTATAAGACGGGACACATGGAGAACAACATATAGTAACCTAAACACATAGGTCCTCATTACAACTTTGGTTGCCTGAGTTGTATCTGCCGCGCGGCCACCAATGCGGCCGCACTCCCGTGGTGGCCATTTGGAGATCCCCGCTGGGCCGTCAGGTGGAAACCTAGTTTCCGCCCGCCAGCCCAGCGGGGATCTCGGCTGCAACACGGGAGCCAGCTACAAATGGAGCCAACAGTGTTGTGGCAGTGCGACGGGTGCTGTTGCACCCGTCGCGCTTTTCACTGTCTGCTGTGCAGACAGTGAAAAGCTCCATGGGGCCGTGCCAGAGGCCTCGCAACTCCCCTTTCACCAGCCTTTTCATGGCGGTTCATGGCTGGTGGGAGGGGGACTCGTAATCCCCTTAGCAGTGCTGCCCTGGGGGATTTCAACCGCCGGGACCAAAGTGGTGGGAAAAGCCGGTCCCTGTGGTGCGACCGCTGCGATTCCGCTGCGGTTGTAATTCCATGGGAAGCACTGCCAGCCTGTTGGCGGTGCTTCCGACGAAACAGCCCCGGCGGTCTTTGACCACCAGGGTTGTAATGAGGGCCATACTATCTTATACTAAACAAATATATATTTTTTAGGTTTTGATTATAATTTATTTATTTTTTTTTTTTTTTACACCAAAACCCCAACATCATGATACACCACACACATAATAATACACAGATATTAAAAGCATCATACCCCCACCCCACCACCCACTACTACTAACTAAACTAACAGCCTATTCTAACCTAACACTTAGCCCCCTAAACCCACTAATGAAAAGAACCAGGAAAGAGGAGGGAGGGGAGGGAATCATGGCTGAGGTTAAAATGTTTACAAGTTCGCCCTCCACAGGGTCTTCTTTATAGCACGCACCCTCCTATTCACTTGTGCCACCTCCTGCTGCAACCTGTTCATTTTCCTCAACATACGTTCAATGTCACGTTGCATCCTCTGAAAATCTGCTGGGTCATTGACTGCAGCAGGGGTGGTCTAGGTGCCAGTTGAAGATGTATGTCCCCTTGTCGGTGTCATGCGTGTAGGAGCAGATGGTGCTGTGATAGGTCCTTGAGCAGTGGAGGTTGACAGTCCAGCAAAGGTGCCTGCTATGGTTGGTGCCACCTGGGTGGCAGTGGTGGTCCTGGTGGTAGTGGCTGTGGTGGACACGGAAGGTCCCCCTTGAGCAAATGCCCTCCACACTCAGGAGGCTCTTTCATGGCGATAATGCCTTGACATGTTGCGGAACCCAGACTCCACATCCATAATGTGGCGGTAACGCATCGCAAGGCTCTGAAACTCCAGAATCTGGAAGGTTTTCATATTGGCAGCTGTTAAAACAAATATAAAACTAAACATTAGGTACTTCGTTGTGTGATATGGCTCCAGAACAACTTAAATGACCTATGCCAGTGGTTCCCAACCTTTTGATTTTTGTGGACCCCCACTTTAACATTAATGGAACCCAAGGACCCCCACTGAATCATCATGGGAATCCGGGGACCCCCACCTAAGTCATTACTGGAAGCTGGGGACCTAATTTGTCAATATTTCTTAATATTTTTTAATTTTCTAGGCTATCGCGGACCCCCTGAGAAGGCTTCGCGGACACCCAGGGGTCCGGGGACCACAGGTTGGGAACCACTGACCTATGCGTCATTGTTCAGCCATTTGTCACGTAAACAATGCTGCAAGTCCTCCACATGTGACAGGCCAACTAATGACTTACTTCTGGATGACAATCAAGGGCCACAAGATCTATGAGTTGTAAATGGAATTGCCAGGATAGAATGGAGTTGCTAATCATGAGTGGGTATCCTAGTTTTGGACAAGTAATTTACTGATTTACATGTCTGTGTACTAAACTTGGATCATCAGTCCTAGGTACACATTTCATAACCCTCCGCCTGTGCCTGAGGTGGGGATGGACAAGCAACAAATACTTTCCAACATCTAAGACACCCCGGATGCTTTGGACAGCTGTACATGGGTTTGGGCAGTCCACCACAGGGAAGGAGGACGTCCAAATAGGATACACCCAAACCCTGGACAAACCCATCCACATTTATGTTTGGAAATGCAGACATAATTTCATACCAGTAACACATGACTTACAACAAGCAGATAGATGCAAGCACACATCTGGCCATGAGCTGCATGCACACCTATGACATTGTACTCAAGTGCCACATACACGTATCACAACATATGGAGCTACATGCTGCTAGGAAGTCAAACATAAAGTCATACATGTTCATTATTGAACAGGAGGCTCAGGTCTGTGGGTAAGACTTTGGCATCCCTAATTTGTGAGATTCAGGGTCTGACTTGCTGACTAAATCATAAATATGGTCCTCTGCTAAATTTTCTTAATGAAAGTTTTATCCACAAAAGTTACCCTATTCACATGGCCGTGCCTACAGGGCCGCAGTACAATCCCAAAATATGACTATACGCTAATGTCTCTCAGGCATGATGATACTGCAACCGACATACCAGTGCAAACATGTACTGACCCGGGCACTCCAGTGAGTGATACACACATAAGTGCACACATGCAGTGGCCCTAACTATCATGTGGTGGTAAACATGCTCCATCATTTGTTTGCAGACTCATTTATGGAGTGTACTCCTCTCATCATGTGTATCAATGAGAGCCATGCAAAGCCACTTTCCTGGAGGACTGCAATACCAGTCACTCAGGTATTGCGGCTTGTGCATTAAAGGACAATCCTTTACTGTGTGACACACCTGTGGGTTGAATTAAGGGCATGATTTATCATGCTTTCTATGGTCCCTTACATGTAGGGCCTGTGTTGTGTCTAGGTTACATATGCTATATTAAAAGGGTACCCCGAGCCACATATGCCCCCTATGACTCATTAACCTATTATCTGCTGGGCCTTTCCCCCCCCCCGTGCTGAGCCCTTTTTTGGCTATTTGGGGTACTTCGCGCTTAGCCCTTCATAACTTTTTGTCCACATAAGCTATCCACGCCAAATTTTCGTCCTTTTTTTCCAACATCCTAGGGATTCTAATGGTACCCAGAGTTTGTGGTTTCCCTTGGAGAAGACCAAGAAATTAGCCAAAATACAGTGAAAATTCCATTTTTTTTTAAAAATGGGAAAAAAGGGCTGCCGAAGAAGGCTTGTGGTTTTTTCCCTGAAAATGGCATCCACAAAGGGTTTCTGGTGCTAAAATCACCATCTTCCCACCTTTCAGGACTTGAATCAGAAAACCACATTTTTCAACACAATTTTGGCATTTTACTGGGACATATTCCATTTTCACTATTTTTGGTTCTTTCAGCCTCCTTCCAGTTAGTGACAGTAATGGGTGTGAAACCAATGCTGGATCCCGGAAAGCTAAACATTTCTGAAAAGTAGACAACATTCTGAATTCAGCAAGGGGTCATTTGTGTAGATCCTACAAGGTTTTCCTGCAGAAAATAACAGCTGAAATAAAAAAATATTGAAAGTGAGCTGAAAAAAACAGCCATTTTTCTCAACGTTTTACTCTGTAACTTTCTCCTGCAATGTCAGATTTTTTAAAGCAATATACCGTTACATGTGCTAGACTCTTCCGGTTGCGAAGATGTATAGGGCTTGTAGGTTCATCAAGATCCCTAGGTACCCAGAGCCAATAAATGAGGTGCATCTTGCAATGGGTTTTCATTCTATACCGGGTATACAGCAATTCATTTGCTGAAATATAAAGAGTGAAAAATAGGTATCAAGAAAACCTTTGTATTTCCAAAATGGGCATAAGATAAGGTGTTGAGAAGCAGTGGTTATTTGCACATCTCTGAATTCCGGGGTGCCCATACTAGCATGTGAATTACAGGCCATTTCTCAAATAAACGTCTTTTTTACACACTGTCTTACATTTGGAAGGAATAAATGTAGAGAAAGACAAGGGGCAATAACACTTGTTTTACTATTCTGTGTTCCCCTAAGTCTCCCAATAAAAATGGTACCTCACTTGCGTGGGTAGGCCTAATGCTCGCGACAGGAAACGCTACATGAACACGTACATTTTTACATTGAAATCTGATTTTCTTTTACAAAGTGCCTAGCTGTAGATTTTGGCCTCTAGCTCAGCCGGCACCTAGGGAAACCTAGTAAACCTTGGCCTTTTTGAAAACTAGACACCTAGGGGAATCCAATATGGGGTGACTTGTGGGGCTCTGACCAGGTTCTGTTATCCAGAATAATTTGCAAACCTCAAAATTTGGATAAACAAAAAGTTTTCCTCACATTTCGGTGACAGAAAGTTCTGGAATCTGAGAGGAGCCAGAAAAGTCCTTCTTCCCAGCGTTACCCCAAGTCTCCCGATAAAATTGATACCTCACTTGTGTGGGTAGGCCTAGCGCCCGCAACAGGAAATACCCCAAAACACAACGGGGACACATCACATTTTTTGACAGAAAACAGAGGTGTTTTTTGCAAAGTGCCTACCTGTAGATTTTGGCCTCTAGCTCAGCCGGCACCTAGGGAAACCTACCAAACCTGTGCATTTCTGAAAACTAGAGACCTAGGGGAATCCAAGATGGGGTGACTTGTGGGGCTCTGACCAGGTTCTGTTACCCAGAATCCTTTGCAAACCTCGAAACCTGACTAAAAAAACAAATTTTCCTCAAATTTCGGTGACAGAAAATTCTGGAATCTGACAGGAGCCACAAATTTCCTTTCACCCAGCGTTCCCCCAAGTCTCCCGATAAAATTGATACCTCACTTGTGTGGGTAGGCCTAGCGCCCGCGACAGGAAATGCCCCAAAACACAACGTGGAAACGTCCCATTTTTTGACAGAAAACAGAGGTGTTTTTTGCAAAGTGCCTACCTGTAGATTTTGGCCTCTAGCTCAGCCGGCACCTAGGGAAACCTACCAAACCTGTGAATTTCTGAAAACTAGAGACCTAGGGGAATCCAAGATGTGGTGACATGTGGGGCTCTGACCAGGTTCTGTTACCCATAATCCTTTGCAAACCTCAAAATGTGGCTAAAAAAACACTTTTTCCTCACATTTCAGTGATAGAAAGTTCTGGAATCTGAGAGGAGCAACAAATTTTCTTCCACCCAGCGTTCCCCTAAGTCTCCCGATAAAAATGGTACCTCACTTGTGTGGGTTGGCCTGGTGCCCGCAACAGGAATAGATCACACAACGGTCAATGTTGCTCCTTACATAAGGCAGCTGTTGACCCTGGGGTGATCCATTCCTGACGCAGGCACTAGGTAAAGGCACTCAAGTGGGGTAGTGTTTTTATCAGGAGAGGTGAGGAATCACTGGGGTGGTAGGAATTTTGTGGATCTCAGCATATTCCTGTAGTTTGTGTGACAGACAAAACTTATTTTGTAAGTTTGCGCCGTTTTGCGTCAAAAAGTGGTGCAAATGCAGCGCTAAAAAAGTATAAATACGGGCCTTACTGTTCCTTCAGCTTGCAAAACATTACAAAAAGGTTTTCTTTTCCAGAGCCTTTGCATATCTGTCCAATTGCAGGACATTTACCTTCATGTGGAAATGACAATCCACAGCTGAAACACAACTTGTTTTTCCTTGGAAACATCACTTTACGCCCTTCAGTCTTGTGCTTCTGCTTGCTTTTCAGGTTCTTGACTGGCTCTCTTTGGGCACCTCTGGCCTCCATGTCAGCAGCTTGTTGAGCGGCATGCTCTTCAGCTCTGGCAGCCATGAGAACTCTCTCTAGACTAGGAGTTTCTCTCAGCATTCATCATTTGAATGAATCTGACAGGAATCCATCAATATCTTTCATATGTATTGCTTCCTCATCATTAAATTAATTGAACTTGCAGTATTTGAGCATATCTAGTCTCTCAAAAATCTCATCTATGGTTTTGCCAACTCTTTGTCACTCTCGATTGAAAATGTACATTTTGTAATCTACATTCGACATTGGCTAGATCTTGAGAGTCAAAGCTCATTTAATTTGTCAGCTTGCCACATTTTCGTTATGACTTTTTTACATCATCACCAGCACAATTCTTCAGGTATTTGATTATCTTTTTGTTATGTTTCATCTAGCATATCAGTAAAATCATCAAATGTCTCCATCAAGGCAGTCCATCTATTACCAATATTTTGCTTTTTGACAGTATCAAATGGTTGTGGTGGTTTCAGGAAGGCAGTCGCAGTGTAACTCTTCATGGTATTTGCTGATACTGCAACTGGAGTTCTCTCCGACTACGCTTGGCGGTCTTGGTGAATTTGTTCATGCCCACCATCTCTGAGGCAATGTGACGTGTTGGCCTCTGTATCATCTTGGATAGTCTGTGGAACTGTGACCTCTTTCTTGGTCTCCATAGGAGCCCTTCACTTTGTGGAGACTTCTGGGGTTGTGCTGAGCCACCACTCAGCAGCATTGGTGATGTGCCACTTCAGGCTTTAGACAGCTCAGTAAGCACAACCCTTGGGCCTCGTCGTTCAGCTGAGGTTGTAGAGCTCTTCTGCTCAAGGCTCAGGTAAGTGTAACAAAAGTAAGTTTCTGATCAACTGTTTTGTTAGCTAGTGCTCTTATTTGTATCTGTTTGTTGCCACCTTTGCCATTATCACTCCGTTCACTGTACAGCTTTATATTCCATAGCAGCACTGTACTTCTCTGTCTGGCCTTGTAAGTAGGTTATTGGCCAATGATGTGTAGACTTAACAGTGAAGCTTTCTATATCTTTAAACATTCACACTGGTTGGAACTGCATGTGTGCCAAACATCGATTCTGCACTTTGACGAAGGCACGTGTAGCACGCTTAAGCAGCTTGCTTGGACCACAACAAACTCGCTGGGAGAGCACTGTCGATCTTCTGGTTAATTATCCCCCCTCTCATCGCTAGTTGTATTGTCCTCCCCAGCCTGGGTACCCGCTAATGAATACGCAACACACAGAGCTATTCATTTCACGTTTTTATTCTTTTGCATGTAACCACAAACTCAACATCATATACCTGCATTCACTTCACCACATTCTAACACTTACATAGAGCTCTACGGGAGTCCTTCAGGAGCCCAAAGGGTTCTGTCATTCATAATCACATGACACTACAGAGGGTAGAAAATTACCCGTGTCATAGGCAAGTGAGAGATCAAACAATGTCAGGGAACAAGAGTATTTTTTTATTGTGTCAAAGGGGTGTTTTCTGTGGTTTATAAGAGGAGCTATCTCTGTGCTGCAGGATGAACAAAAACTGGATTGATTATTATACAGGAGATGGTTGGCATTGGTATGATCCTGTAGCAGAGCACAGATTTTTTTAATAACATTTCCAATGAAGGGTAGGTGAGTGACAGGTTTGGAGTTGGCAACGTCATTTTGGTCTAGTATGGATTTCTTCACAACTGCAAGGTTCTAGCCCATATTATGAGCTTCTGGAAAAATGCCTTGCATGGGGAAGGTTTTAACATTGTTGAGTAGAGATGAGAGAGTTTTTCTGGAGAGGTCTAAAGGAAAGACAAGGGTTAGATACTGTGCTTAATATGTAAATAAAAATGTGCAGGTGCACAAAGCTCTCCGCCTTAACATGCAGCTGCTGCAATTAAATGTGCGAATACGGATTACTGAGGCAGCGTAATCCTGAATCCATCTCGGGCTTCTTCAATCCATTTATAGCCACTCCCTGCCCCTTCAGCTCAATTTTGCAGCTTTCTGCTTTCTCCTATTGTGACACGTTTTCGTTTTTCTCTTCCTTCGTCTTTCCCATATGTGTCTTTTGCTCACAGTAAATGCTTGAGGCAGAAAAATAAATGCCAGCCCTCAAAAATAAGTGCTGATGCCCACACCGTAAACAACAAGAACAATTTAAGCACTGATTAGATATCACCTGCATAAAAGTTAGCCTTGAGGGAGCTAATAATGTCACTGAGATCAGCAATAGACAAGAGTTTGATGGATATAAATGACAGGGCTGGATACAATGCAGGAAGCAGGCTTCCTATGAAAATGTGCTATTGTGATTGCAAACGCAGTGATTTTGCGAATTATAAGGTTTGCAGCCACAAAGGCCTTTCTAGATCTGGCCCTTTGGTTCTGAAAGCTAAGTCTGCTTTGTTCAAATCTGGTTTTCAGTTTGTTAGAAAACTCACTGATAACCTTAGCATAGAAACTTTCATCTTTTAAAATATATCAAGATGGCACCTAGACAGATTACACAGACACTTGGGCACAGTTTACTAACAGATCATGCAATGCAGTACAACAAGGCAAGCTTCTGTGCTTCATGGCATAAATAAGAAATAGCTGAAATGCTCCATATTTACAAAGATGTGGAACTGTTCTGCTCTTTCTCTGCGGTAGGGCACCTGTGGCTGCATACCACCAACAAAGGTACCCTTGCCATTACACAATGGCGCAAGGGTGCCCGCATTGTACAGGAAGGAGTACCTTCCTGTTACACCTTCCTAACTCAGGATAACACAAAACCCGCTGCAGCATCTGGCCCTAGATTTATTAAGTGGCAGTTAGTCCTCTTGGAGCCACCCATTTCTGATTTGTATAGGTAATGCCCCTTTGGGGTAGTAATCTCAAAAGAGAAATTCCAAATCTATTCTTATATAATGTGTAAAAGGCAGGGCACAACTCCCAACTCTTGGAACAGTAGAAAATCAAGTTCTCGATTTACAATTTATTCCTAGACGTGTTGTGGAGGGGGCACCTGCCATCCGTACACTTTCTTAGTCCATTCTTAGTACGCACAGTCTTGTGACACTTCTGATTTAGGTGAGATTTTAAATGATTGTGCTGCATTGTTCCTGCATGAAACATAGTTGGAAGAACCACCACACTTAAATAGCTTTCTAACCGTATAAACTAATGCTAAAAACAAATTACAGGTTATCGTTCTGGAGTAGTATCATTTCCCCTTAAAGCTTTGCATAATTTTCATATTGCTAAATTTACCTGAAATAATTGTGTTAATGAATTACCTGGAACATTAACCCAATTTTGTCAGTTGGCACCCTGACCTGGAATCCTATGTGATGGATATTTTTCTCCTAGACTGGGACCTCTTCTGAAGGCAGGCTTTTCATCCTTTAACAATGATTCTCTCATTGTCACTGTTGTCTGACTCACCTTGTCATAGTGTCTCTGCTGTGGCCCTCTCAGGCTTGCTAACCAGCGCTCCTGGTGTGTGCGATGGACGCTGTGCAGGTCACATACAGGATTCAGCCTCTCACTCAAATGACTCCATGACAATCTGGACACATTATTAACGTTTTTTATTATAAGATTTTTAAATGTGCGGGTTCTCTCTATTAGAAACAGGTCCTGGGGTTCTGTGGTTGATTAATCTCATTTATTACAATTACTCATTGGCTCCATTGTGTCAGGGTGGACGCTGAGAAGTGCATAATCAAAAGTAGTGTGATTCCTCAACTTTCTTTCCTTCACAGACCATTGTCTTGTTTTTCTCTTGTACTTATAAGTGTTTTTTTTGTTATAACAAGTATTCTTTTGGTGCTACACTCTAACCTCTACATTCTTTTCTGCTCTCTACCGTGACTGGACTTTTTCAGCTTAGATCATGGTTCACACAAACCCAGCTGTCTTTTGTATGGATGACTTGCCTCTTGTGGAAACAGGATCATCATTTGTTGTCTGCTCGTTTTTCACTGCTCTCTCATCCTGGTCGCTGCTAGTAGTTGATGATGCATAGGAGGGCTGCCTGTTGTGCAACCTCTTCCTGCCGTTAAAGTTTCCCATTTCCCTCTTTTTGAATATCTCAACTTCATAGTTGGACTGAATCGGATTTAAACGAACATCAGCTTGTTTGATTTTGTCATTCCTCTTGAAATGCAGTGGCTACTCTCTCACCTTGTACCATTAGTATCCTTAGTATCAGAGCAATTTACTTCATTGCCATATATGTTCATTGTCGTTCGGAGTTGCTATTAATGGGAAAGCAACATATATTATGCGCCTAATTGTATTTGATAAAAACACCTTGATTTAATTTGCACTGGATGGGAAAATCTTAATTTATCACGAAACGGCCGAACGTGTAGCACTGTATTTAAATATGTGACAATCAAGTAATCGAATCATACCTAATTATGTGTCTATAGTTCCAAGGCTCTACCGGGAGAAAGTATAACAGATTTGGATCTTCAAAAACAACCGAGACCATTAGAAAACGAGCAAGAGAAGTGTGACGACAAAGACAAAAAACAGATACTGTTTCTATTCTACTTGCTGTTCATACCTAACATTGATAAAACTCTCAATAACCTCCCTATCTAGGCCTCCCTAAAAGTGCCACCTTTTTACTGAAGCTGCTTCTCCACCTTAGACGATTCATGCCCAAAAATATTTTTGAAGCAACTTTATTTCCCAACATCCATTTGCACAAGAAGCAACATCACTTCAAAGTCGAACAAGAGGACATCGTCTCCCATCGCCCTTCTGCACAGAAAATGACATCAATGGATTTCTCATCACCAGCCTGCCCAGGAAGTGATATCACTGCATTTCTCATCATCAATCTGCACCGGACATCACATCATTTTCTGCTTTCTTTTTACTTCAATCCACACTTCAGGGCATTCCCTCATTAGGACATCTACAGCACAAAGCAGGCACACACAAGTGGATCATCTTTTTAGGCCTTGGGAGAGAACCTCTGTTCCATTGACAGCTATAAGATAAAACATAGGCATGGGCCACACCTTGCACCCCTTACTGCCAACCCCTCACTCACACCCAGACCTAGATGACCCAAACACTCACACTGTATTCCCACAACACAAAGACTCAACCTTGCTCACAGTGAATTAACTACCTTACACTCACGCTCACATTATTATACTCACATCCCAAATGATGCCCATTATTTCTCACTCTGCAGTACACAACATAACAGACATAGCAGATCTTGCACAAGGTTGATGCCCCCTTAATAACAGATATATGGGTTACCTCCAAATCCTATATGTCCTGTTCAGACGCTGCAGCATCCATTGCATGGATAGTGCACATAGGAAGGGAGGAGGCCTCACTGTTATCCGTAAGTCTTCTTAGTCTTGCACCCCTGATAAGCTAGTATCACTCAACTCAATGAAGATGCTGACATGCCATTCTAACTTTCTGCAACTCAGATCGCCACCATACATCACATCTATAGGTATCCCAAACATATAAGGACTTTTTGATGAATTCTTAGATCCTGTCACCACCTTGTCCATCCGAAATGCCCTCACCATTCTTTTGGAAGACTTCAGCCCCCCCAAGCAACACAAGCATAAAAAAGCAATTAGGATATTAACGAAAGCTCATACAATGCAGGCCTGCAAGTAGAGTTGCCCAGGATCCCAGGCTCCCAACTTACCTGGACTGGTCTTCCAGCCCTTTTGGACCCAGCTTCAAACCATGTAAGTGACTGCTGATCCAGCTGCCTTCTTGCTGTCAGCCTGCATTCTCTCAAATCTCACTCAGATTTCTCTCTCCTTCTTCCGCATTTGCTCTAGTGCATTTCTCACTCTCTCTTTCTGTGCCTTTGTGTTCCGTATTTCTCACTCTCTTGATGCTATTTTGCATTTCTCACATACTCTCTTGTGCCATTTTGCATTTCTCATCCTCTCTTTTTTTCTTTTGCATTTCTCACTCTCGCTTTAAAGCCTTCTGGAATTTTCACTGTGTATTCTTGCATTTCTTGCTCTCACTTTGGGCCACATGTATGACCATTGTTTAGAGGTCACAGTGATTCAGCCCGCTTGCAACTGCTAAAATGGCCTCTGGCATGTATAAGCCCTATTTGCCAGTCTGTATGCTATTATCGACTTGCAAAATAGGGTTTGCAACCCTCTATTAGGAAGGGGTGTGCCAAAGGCATCCCCTCCTAATTGCGAGTCGTAGGGGATGTATGATAGATTTGCGACCAGAATGCAGTGGCAAAACAATTGCAGTTTGCCGCCTCCTTCAAGTAGGTGGTAAGCCAGTTACAAATGAGACGGGGTCATCGGGGGACCTTTTCACGTTTGTGAATGGTAGCAAACATTTTTTTTAAGGCGTCACTGCCTAACCCTGAAAAATGAAACAGAAATGTTTAATTTTTCTTTTTAAAACACATCCCATTTTCCTTTAAAGAGAATGTGCTGCATTTAAAAACAAAAGTTGCTTTACTTAAAACTAAACACAGGCATGGTGGTCGACTGTCCCGAGAAGGCTACCATCCTTGTGTTATTGCTCATTCACAATGGGTATCAAATTGAGACCTGCCTCAGGAATATTGATGAGGCAGGTCAATTGCGACCCCTTTAGGAATCGCTAAATGTGTTTGTGACACATCAGTAAATTTCCTTTTGCGACTTGCAAATTGTGAGTTTCAAAAATTAGCAATTTGCGGGGCACAAAAGGAAATGGTCTTACATCTGGCACTTTGTGCATTTAGTATTACTCAATCTTGCTTTTCTGCCTTTTTGCATTCTCACTCTCGCTTTGTGCCTTTCTGAATTTCTCATTCTCGCTTTGTTCCCTTAACATTTCTCAGTTTAGCTTTTCTGCCTTTTTGCATTGCCACTCTCCCTTTGTGCCTTTTTGCATTTCTCAGTCTCGCTTTGTGCCTTTATCATTTCTCACTCTTGCCTTTGTGCCTTTATGCATTTTTGCTTTTGCTTTGTGCCTTTTTACATTGACAACTTTCGCTTTGTCCCTTTAGCATTTCTCACTCTTGCTTCGTGCCTTTAGCATTTCTCATTCTCACTTATGGTCAATTTTCTTTTCTCACTCTCACTTTGTTCCTGTTTTGAATTCTCATTTATTTTCTCCCCTGCAACTTTTACAGCCATGTCCCACTTCTCCCTGCCCCCACTCCTTACCTGCTGTTGTGTACACTTTTCCCAACTCTTCTTCCAACATTCGCTAGCCCCACCCACCACACCCTTGCACCACTTCCACTTCGTAGAACCTACTTTAATTACAGTTGAAGCACGACTACACACAGTGGGTGCACTGCTGGTAAGATGGAGTGTCAAAAGCAAGCTTTTCTGGACTTGTCTATGCCTGGACCATACCCAGCACCAGGAACCCTGGCTCTATGCCCCCCCCACAGCTACTTCACGGCCGACATCCATGTCTTGAACCCCAGACCCCTTAGCCAACTTTGTTGCCAAAACTTCCCCCATACTATGATAGGCCCTTTCACCTGCACCCACTGCAATATCACCTGTCACAGCACAACTGTGAACACACCACCCAGTACTGCTCAGACTTCCTTCCACACTGCAGCATTGCCCCACTACTAGCTCATGTGCATCCTCCTCAACATGCGCTCACTGTGCAAACAGGCTACTGGGCTGTGGGACCTGATCTCCTCACTTGCACCCAATGTTGTCTATTTTGCTGAGACTTGACTCAATCCCTCATCCTACTCCAACATCGCCAAGGCAGTACCCAATGGATACAAGATCACCCTCCAGGATAGCATCAACAAGCAAGAGGAAGAATTTTCATAATCTAAAAAGAGACCATCCAGTGCACTACCATCATGGACAACACCACCCAAATCATGGAACACATGAACTTCAGGCTCCAAATTGATGGCAAGTCAACCATCAGAGGCACCCTCAGCTACCAGCTCCCTGGACCGCACCCCAGCTTCTTCAACTCCATCACTGACATAATCGCACCCCTCAACTTTAACTTCAATGACTTCCTATTCCTCAGAGACTTCAATATCCACCCCGCTGATCACATCAACATCAACATTGCCAACCCCCTCAAAGGTATGAACAATGTAGGACTCACCCACCTCGTTCATGACCCCACCACACCGTAGGACACAAACTGGACTCCATATTCACCTCCAGCAATTGTGTCAAGTACAGCCATGTCACTGAGCTTAGCTGGACTGACCACTACATGCTCCATTTTAACTTCACCCTCCACACTCAGCAGAATGCTCCCCATGGCTGCTAGACCCAATGAACTAATGTTCTCAAATGCACCAATACCGACACATCACATATCTTCACCAGAGTGTCAGGAATTTCAATACCTGGATCATGAACTGCACAGACAGCATCACTCCATCAAAGACAGCAACCACAGGAGATTCAGAAACAGGTCAGCTAGTACACTGTGAGAAAAGGCCTCTTTTTGACATAGTTAGCCCCCACTTTTTGTCTAATGTATGATGTGGCCTAGAAATTATAGTGTCCAGGGCCCTGCTAACCAGGTTCCCTGGGCCAGAGCTCTTTCCCTAAAACTGTTCTGATGCATTGGCACAATTGGATATACCTTTAGCTACCACTATAAGTCCCTAAGGATAGACCCCTGAGGACAGCAGCACTGGTTGTGGTAATGCATCCAGATGCACCCAATACTGCCATTGCAGGCTGGGTGTCCTGGTGTAAGCCTAAAACACAAACCCGACATGGCACACTGCCTGTGTGCCCTGTCCAACATACACTGCATACACTATGGATAAGACACCCCTCGGGCAGGCCTTCCTGCCCCAAGGCAGGGTGCACCGTAATGTATGTGAGGGCATAGCTGCATAAGAAATATGCCCCCATTGTGTCCTTGCCAAACCTGGGACATAGTGTGTGAACAGAGCAGCCATTTTAATACATGTGCTGAACAGGGGTCAATGCAAGTTTCCCAGCGACATGATGGACAGTCTGAACCCTGGGTTGTTTGGTATCAAACAACTCAGAATGATAAATCCAAACTGGTAACAGTATTGGATTTATCCCATTGTGTCCAGGGTTACCTTATAGGTGCCCCCTGCAAAAGCTAACTACCCTGGCATGTTTGCTGATTGGTTCTATCCAGCCTGCCACCTCCAGAGATCCAATCTACAAACCTTGGGGGACAGATCGGTCTTTCTGGTTTGTAGAACAAATCCCTTCCTAGTTGGAGGTGCCAACAACCCCTCCCTCAGGAATGTGCACTGCCCTGGTGCTTCAAAGAGGCTACCTGCCTTTGAAACTTGACCCCCAGGTCTGCTGCTAGCAGCAGAGGGTAGCCCCTGTGCAAACACCCACTTTTGGTGGGAGCACTAATAGGAAGCTCAAACAAAGGGTAGGAGGAGTAGCCCCACCTGGCATGCACCATCCCTAATTTTCCTCCATCTTGGATGGAAGGACAATAGCCAATCAGGGATAGGGGAGTGATTCTTTCCACAGAAGTGGTCACTTTTGTTGGTGTAGCATGAGTGGAGGATGCTCCTTCTCCTACCTTGCAGCGAAGACATGGAATGGCCTCCCACTGCAGCTGCAGACCTCTCCTTTGATTCTCTAAACACACTCAAGACTCCTGATCTGTGTAATTTATTTGTATTATTTTGGCATTGTTTTACTCAAAACATTATATTTCCTTTTACTAACTCATTTAAGAATTTTACTATTTTGATTCTTGACTTCAATTAGGTTTTCGGAGCTGGAAAAATAACTTCCTAAAACATTTCTCTCTAACAAAGGTTATTGCTTGAGCATTAACTGCAGGATGAAAGTTTAGGTAATTTTAGTGTTAGTGTTTTAGGTCTGACATAATTAAGCAGATTAGCTAGCTTTAATTTAATTACACTAAAATCTCCACAATCTAGCGGAAAAAGTGTCACTGCATGATATGTAGTTAGTTGATGCTAGTGGCAAAACAAATGCTACTACTACCATAAATTGATACAACCTTGCAACATTAATTGTATGAGAGTACGAAAAATGTGTATTTGTTTGTGATCTTTTTATTCATTCCAAACCAGACCTGACAGCATGCCAAATCTCTGTACAGCAGAGACACATTTGGACAGAGACTGGACCCATTTTGGCATTTGAAAACAATGTATGAAAAGAATCAAGCAAATGGGATTGTTTTATATCAAATAGATTTTACATAGGGAAGAAATATTATGGTAAATATATTGCAAACCTGAGAAATTACCCAAAGCTGATGTCATGAAAAGAATGTGTAAAGGACCAAAGGTGGGAGGAAAATATACATATTAACTTATAAGAAAGGAACATGTATGGAGTCTCAATAACCTTGTCAGTAAAACCTAAGATGTTTAGGCTGAGAGGAGGCAATTGAATAGCTGTGGTATCAGTTCTGATTTCTGTTCATGTTTCAGTGCTGCACTAGGGCTTGTGTGACCACAAAATGCTACACATCCTATTTATTGAGTGTGTGAAATAAAGTGGGAAAGTGAATTATTAATTGAGGCAGATAGTTGTTCACCACAAATAATAAAGCTAGTAACCTGTTAGATTCTGGCAAAGATTTCAATAAATTAAACCTGAAGGCTATGGCACGGGACATACATGCTTAACATGAAGAAAAAGTATAAAATATTTAGACGTACCACATTTAAAAAGTCAAAAACACAACACAATAAATATCCCATTCCAATTTCTACAATTGGAGTAAAATATAACAGGAAAATGACACTAACATGACACGAATACAATAGGATAAAACAGAAATATCTTTATAGAGTCGTAAGAGAAAACGACACCAAGAAAAAAGTAAAGTTTCAATCAGTAGCACTGTTTGTGAGTGACCAAGACCTAGGTGCAACTTAAGGCTGATCACAGTGGATCTTGGGTCAGGTTCAAAAAGCAGGTTCATCCTGGTAAAGGATTTTACCTCAGAACTTTGTCTCTGAAATGAAAATCAATATCCCTCAGTGGGTCTAAATTGCAGGTGGTATCCAAGGAAGTAATCTCTAAATGAGTTTGCCATTGGACTGGGTCCTGTAAAGTTGTTGGTTTTGGTGGTAGAGGTTCAAATATCATGTTATGTTATAAGATGTTATATTATGGTATGTTCTACGTTGATTTATATAGTGGACTAATCACTCAAGAGGGTATCCAGACACTTGGGTAGGTGTTTGGTTCCCAAGGTGCTTCTACAAAGTCATTCTTCAGCTTCTTGTGAAACTCAAGAAGCGAGGAGGAGGCACTGATGTGTTGAAGGAGGTCATTCCATGTCTTGGGGGTTATACGAGAATGAGTGTGTATGTGAGTGAGAGATGGTGATGTCCTGTGATTGGATGATTTTGGCGAGTTGTGTCATGTATATGTTGAAAAGGGTGGGGCTGAGGGATGATCCCTGTGGGACTCAGCATATCAATTTCTTGGTCTCTGATGTGGGGTGGCAGTGTAGCCCTTTGGGTTCTTCTCATGAGGAAGGAACAGATCCATTTGCAGGACCTTGTATTCCAATCCTGTGGAGTCTTCTGATGAGGGTGTTGTGGGAGACTGTGTTGAAGGCCATGGAGAAGTCAAGCAGGATCAGGGACACTATCTCTCCTTGGTCCAGGATGATTTGAATGTTGTCAATGGGTGCAATGTTTGAGTGCTGTTTCAGTACTATGTTTTTTTTCTTCTGAATCCTGATTGAGTGTTGTCGAGATGATGGTGAAGTTGAGGTTGATTTGATTGCTTGTTGATGGCCTTCTCAATCACTTTGGCTCGATAAGGGAGCAGTGAGATGGGTCATAGGTTGCACAGTTGATTTGAGTCTTCTGTGGGCTTCTTGAGGAAGGTGATGATTTCTGCAAGTTTCCATTTATCCAGGAAAGTGGTGGACATGATAGAGGTGTTGATAATATGGGTCAAGGTGGTGCTGATGTGTGATGTTCCCATTTGGTGGGGGCATGGGTCCTTTGTGGCCGCCAAGTGAATGGGCCACATGATTGCTGCTGTGTCATTTTTCTGACAAAGGTTACCTTTCAGTCAGGTGGCCTTCGTGGTTGAAGTGGGCAGGTTAGCGATGAATTCACTGAGGTAGGGTTGGTGAGGAAAGTTGCTGTAGATGTTTGCGATTTTGCTGTGGAAGAATTTGGATGGGTTGTCGCCAAGTTGTTTGGTGACAGAGATGTTGTTGACAGTGGCTGAGGGAGAGATGAAATCCTTAATGATTGAGAAGATTCTCTATCATCTGTTGGAGCTTCCTTTGATGAAGTCCACTAGCACTTTTTTTCTTTGTATCTCTTTTTAGCTGTGATAGCATCTGAGTGCAGCCTTGTAGGTAGTTCTGTTGGTGGTATCATGACTGGCTTTTTATTTCCTTTCTAGCTGCTTACAGTGTTTTCTGGTGTCTCAAACGTCTTACATGTACGAGGTGGCCTGCTTGTTTGATCTACTATGCTTGTGAGTTTGATGGGTGTGAGGGAGTCTTCACAGTCCTCAATCTAGTTGTTGAAGTTGTTGTCATTTTAGAGGTTGTATGTTGGGCTAAATGTATCTGTGTTGAGGCCACTGCGCCAGTCTTCTGTGATTTTGTCCAGCTGTGGCGCAGCTTGAAATGCTGAACAGGGTAGTGGTTTAGACTTGATGGAAGAGGAAGTAGATGATGGACTTGTCGGTCCATGTGAGTCTTGTGGTGAAGTTGTAGTCGAAGCTATTGTGTGATGCTGCTCAAGCTTTAGAGGAGTGCTGTGCAGAAGGGGTTGTTTCAGTAGTTCAGGTGAAAGTTGTGTTAAGCGAGGAGAATGTAGGCTCTGGGATCGATGGTGAGCAGAGCAATGAAGACAGTGATGAGGTTGGTAAAGGTGGCTCATGGTCCGGGGGTGGGTAGGTTAAGGTTCCATTCAGGGTGTAGTTTTCAGAGATTTACAGCTTGAAGTGCAAGTGTTCCATGAATTTGGTAGTCTTCTCTGTGGATGTTGTGCATTTGATGGAATCTCATACCCAAGAAAGTCCTCTCTCTGGTCTGATTCTTTTCACAACTTCACCTGATCAAGATTTCTACATTCATTCTAACAGCCTGATTTATAGGTTGCCGGTAAGGATGCTCTGTCACAATGGTGATGGAGTAGCCATACCCCCAACGTAATTGTCCTTCTGTCTAATGTAAATGTGGGTGGATCATAGGTTTAGCTACAGCAATGACTACTGCATTACCACCATAGCCAAACCTCTCTGCCAGCCTGACAGAAAAATGGCTATATGTCCACCCACCCAATCAGGATGGGCAGACATATAACCAGTTTTTTCACTGTCCCTCTCCGCCAGGCAAACCCAGTGAAGGAAAGTGAAATGCTAATAAGGATTGTTGTTACATTTTTTAATTTTTTTAAAACGAAATCTAATTTTGTGATTTTCTTTTTGAAAATAAAAAAAAAGCTGTTTAGGGCTGCTTCATGCCCAGCACTAAACAGTGAAATGGATTGTCAGGAACCGCCATTTTTGTGATTGCTGCCAATATATTATCAATGATCATCTGTCTAGTGGATATTTGATGGACGGCCCATCCACCATGGGCTTGGAGTAATTTACTTCACCACTCCGGTGGAAAGACAGGCCATCTGTCATAATAAGTTAGGAGGGGTCCTTTTCATACCTCAGAATCTTGCTGTGGGAGAAGGTTACAGGCTGTATTTGACAGTGAGTTCCACAAAGCTGGATACCTTCTCACTGAGGCCCCCCCAAAATGGATTTGCTTCTCAAGAGGAGAAGCACCAAGCCAGAAAAGCCTGTCTCATCAACCCAGAGAAGTCACGCCTTGGCGGCATTGACTTGGGAGGTTTGTCCTGGTCCTGTACTGGCTGAAAGTCAGATTGTTTTCTAAGTCCTGCAGTTTTTCAAAAATTTTAGAAATGAATATTGAATGAATATATCAATTTTACAGTGGTGAACCATGACCTCTAAACAACGTCTCTAGGTGCTATCATTTAGCCAATTACTAGATCTTGGGAGATAAAACTCTAAACATATGGCAGACTAAAAGAGTAATCTTATACTTTTGGATTAACTAGCTAGGTCTTCAACTGTTTACGGAACATGGAGAGGTAGTTTGTGTCCTGAGCTCTAATGGCCTTGAGTCCCATGCGTCTGGCTGTTATCACAAAAGTGATGTTCCACCCATCCTGTTTCTTATTTCAAGGTACTGCAATCAGATTTTAGGTTGCTGACCTCAGTGTTCTGCTGAGTGTAAAACAGGGGAAGGAAGGGGATATGTAGATATCCTTCCTTTTGCTGTAGAGTGTCTCATGATACAGGCAGAATGCCTTAAATAGGCTTCTGTTTGTCACTGGACGCCAATTAAATTGTGATTTGAAATAGATGTTTGATGATTCAGACTGGGAACTATTCTAGCTTTCCCCTTTGTACTGTCTGAGGTCTATGTATCAAATACATGGGTAGACCAACAAGTGAAGAATTGCATTAGTACAGAAAGGGATAAGGCCTAGATCACTGTAATTCTGGAGGTACGAGGTAGCAGAGGGTGAGCAGTTTTAAATGATCTTCTGCAGGCTCTTGCAGTTGGAGGTAAGTTTAAGGATTTGTGGTTTAAATGATAAATTGAAATTGAAGATGAGATTTCTTACTTTACTGACAAGAGTTGGGGGTCCTAGTTTAGTTGATCACCAATACTGTCACCAAAAGGATTAAGTATACCTACTTTAATTTCTTCACCATTAAGGATAAGGCTTTTGTTCTTTATCCAATCTGTCATCTGCCCTTTATGCAGTGAAAATGGTTTGGGTTTCCATCTAATCTGAGTGTGATCTTGGTATCCCCTCCATATGCGTAAAACCTTTGCACATGATAATTGAACGAGGGAGCACTTAAACACTGAATGATGTGGGGCTCATGGCTGAGCCCTGTGGTACTTCTGTTCAAATTAATTTTGGTGGTGAGTGAAACTCACCTGAAACTCACCAACTGTTTTAGATCTGCTAAAAAGGATGTAAAGGATTTCAACACTTTTCCTGTAAACCCTGTGTCTGTTAACCTCTATAGCCTTATGTTATGCACATTCATATCACATTCAGCTGACAGATTGAGTAGGACCAGTGCTGTGGTGCATCGTTCATCAAGCATGTCTTGGATGTCTTCTGTTACCTTGACAAGTACTTCCTTCACAGTTAGCCCTTTCCTCAAGCCTGATTAAGCAGGATTCAGTAACAGATTGTTTTCTACATACTTACATAACTGTTTCTTCACAACCTGTCTGGTGATATTTCCAAACAAGGAGTAGAGATGCCCAATTAGATACAGCCATGGGTCCCAGGACCTCAGATATAGCACTTAGGGGCCAGGACTCACTCCAACATAGACCACCAGAAGGGTTCGGTCCAAGTCTAGCTACATCTGGTCAGATAAGCACTTCAGGAAGATGGACTCTAGTGACTTTTGGTATTTCAGAAGCCACACAGGAGGTCAACCAACTGGGTTATTTTTCCTAGGTACAAGTGGGAGCAGTTAGGTTCCTTAAGTTCTCCTTACATGTTTCAAACAGCAGGTGCAGTTATTCTAAAGATTTCCCTTAGGTCCCAAAAACCGCCTGAAAAATTGTTGGTGAGGTGCAAGCTTTGTAAGTTTCACTAGCCAGTAGGTGGGGTGAATCCTGGACACTCCCTTACAAATGAGAAAAGCATTACTGGGCAACCCTCCTACTTTTGCAGTAGTACATCCTGCTTTAATTACTACAAAACATCCCATATTGCACCATCCTAAGGGAAATCCAAGATGGTACAGGCTACTGTCCCTGATAGGAGTGTGTTAGCAAGTCAGGTATGTGCTTAAGGTAATGAGCTGTAGCCTCCCTATTGGCTACCACAAACTGGTTCTTGAACCAGCTCCCTCTCCCACTAATGGG
The DNA here is from genome assembly GCF_031143425.1 of Pleurodeles waltl. Taxonomy (NCBI): domain Eukaryota; kingdom Metazoa; phylum Chordata; class Amphibia; order Caudata; family Salamandridae; genus Pleurodeles; species Pleurodeles waltl. Next base: position 355,855,502 of record NC_090438.1, read on the forward strand.
GCTCAACTGGCTACCCTGTGCCTAAAAACAAATACTATCCTGTTGTTAGCTTTCCCTTACACTAAACCATAAATTAGTAGGATTCACCTCTGTCCCTTTCAAATCAAGGAAGTTCCTTAACCCATCCTTTGTACTCTTCTTGATCTGATATCTATCACACTCTATCCCAATCCATCGTGACATCAGGAGTCAGCTATTGTCGCTGATTTGGGAGCAGTTGTCAATCCTCATTAAAGCCAATCACTGGCCGACAGGTGCCATCAGGAACAATAGCCTCCAGGAGCTTTAGGCAGGGAAATGGTACCTTTTAAAAAGTTATTTCGTCTAAATGTTTATGAAAAATCAAACTTCATCAATGAATTGGATTTTAGTTCTTGAGTCACTACTTTTGGCCATTTCCTTTCAAAAGTTGCAGTTTAAAGTTTATAATCTGTACTTTTGAAATTACAGCTACATTTTGTGAGATGTAAATTTATAGAATGCAGCATTTATACGAGAGCATCAAGGCGTTATAGTAGGGGTCAACCACCAGCAATGTAGTGTCATAAAAACACCACACAAAGCAAAAAAATACTATTAGGTGTAAAGCCAGGTCTTAAGTGCCTCTATTTTGGCAGTCACAGTCAAGGACTGAGGGAGCACATTCCAAAGTGTGTCTGCTGCAATTGAAAAGGCTCTGTCTCCCTATCTCTTCATATAAACTCTAGGCAAGAAGAACAAGATAGAACAGATAGAGCGGAGGTTTCTGTCTGTCTATAAAACCTGAACATATTCTGGAATCCAGCAGGACTATGACGGTAAAGCATCTTGTGCACAAAGCAGATGGCCTTGAACATGATGCGTTTCCTGACAGAAAGCCAATTCAACTCGCCCCAATCCAGCAGAGGCTGACTGGCTATTTGACATATCCAGCAGGGTTCTGGCCAGTGCATTCTGTACTCTCTGCAGCACTGCTACAGTGCCAGATGTACACTCCAGGTAAAGGGAGATATAGTAGTCTAATCTAGACATGACTAAAGCTACTGCAACCTGTGTCCATGCTGGTATGGAAAGAAATTGAAATATGTTCCTTTACCTCCTGATAAGTCAGAAGCAAGTTGCCACTATACAATTCACCTGACCTCTCAAGGAAAGTTCAGTATCTAGGATAACCCCAAGGGTTTTTTACCACGTCAGTGGGAGTTGGAGGAGGACCAAAGGAATCTGGCCACCATCTACCATTCCAGATTGAGGTTTGTGTGCCAAAAGCAGCATCTCAATTTTATCCCCTTTGAGCTTAAGCAAATGACATTCCATCCAAGCAGCCACAACTGACATGCATTGGGAGAAATTATATGAAGTGTTGCCCAGATTCCAAGGGATTGATACAATAATTTGGGTATCATCTGCATATGATATTATATTCAGCCTGAAGATCTGAATGATGGCTGTGAGAGGAGACAGATACAGATTAAAAGGTTTTGGGCTCCAAGTGGAACCTTGTGGCACACAAAAAGGTAGGGAAAAAATATCTGAATTAAACTGGTTCAGCACTACTCTCTGAATACAGTTAGTGAGGAAGGCCTATGTCTGATCTGTAATACCTAAATTATTGAGACATTTAATCAATAATGAAGGGGAGATGGTATCAAAATCCGCAGACAGGTCAAGAAGAACCAGAGCTGCACCTTGACCCTCATCCACCAGCCATCTAATGCAGTCAGTGGCAGAGACCAAGGAAGATTTGGTACCATATGTTTTTATGGAATCTGAACAGTGAATTGTCCAGCCACCCCTGTTCTCCACAACCTTCATCGGATGGTCATTCAGATGTTTCTCAAGGATCTTGGCCGGCAGTGGAAGTAGAAAGATTAGACTGTAGTTTGTATAAACCTTGTTGTCTAGATTAGGCTTTTTTAAAAGAGACTTAATAACAGCTTCCTTCCAATATTGCGAGTAGCAGTCTCCATTAATAACTTTATTCATCAAGGTCATGAGAGGATGTGCTACAGTGCCAGCTACATTATGCAAAATAGATGGATCACATGATTCCAGGGGGGAGCCTGACTTTGAGTTGAGAATATATTGCTTCATTTTATCGGGGTTAGTTGGTGGAAATACCATTAGTAACTTCAACTCAAATCCCAGGTCGCTGAGGCTCAAACAATTCTGACACCAAGATCCCTTTAGTCCTTTGAAGGCTGTAGTTATTTCTACCTTTAGCAGACTCCAGTCCCTCATAAATTACAGTAATTTTACTTTGGAAAAAGGTGGCGAGTTGATCACATAAAACTTGTAGGCCCTCTGATTCACCAGCTGATGGAAGGGTAGAGAGGTGTTGTACCACCTTAAGGAGCTCTCTAGAGGATGGAGTGGCTTCTATTTTCAGAAATCAGTAAGTGGACTTCTCCTAGCTTATATTCCCTTATTTTTCTCTTATATACCTGTTTTTATTGATCTTTAAGTTTTTTTTCTCCTGAAATGCTCTTGGCAGCGGCAGGCCTGTGCAAGATTTCTCAGACATTCATTAAACAAAGGATATGAGGGGGTAGACCTTCCCTGTTTGGAGTCCCTAATAGGAGTAAACCTATTAGCAGCATCATCTAGTCAGGCTGAAAACTCCACTGCCCCTTTAGCTACATCTTCTAAGAACTCAAGTAGCATACTTTCTAATGTCTTGGTCAGAACTTCAGAGGATACTCTCTTCCAGTTTCTCCTTCCTAGCTTATTTCTAATTAGGTGACAGTTTCTAAGTGAAGGGGTGAGAGTGAGCGAAAAACCAACCGCCCCATGATCGCACCAGCTATGGGTAAGGACTGACTGAAACAATACTCAAGGGTCATTAGAGAACATGCCATCTAGTGAGTGACCCCTCTCATGTGTAGGGGCTGATACTAATTGAGACAGCCCCATTCCTGAGAGGGACTCAATAAGTGCTAGTGAGTCTTTACTGGCTAGTTCTTCAAGATGGAAGTTGAAGTCTCCTAGAATTGTCATAACATTCTTCATCAGTAGAGGGCACAGTGTCAACAAGATCTGGGCCAGAAGCCTCATTGGCCCACGTCTCGGCAACAACAACCAGATGCAGATTACGAGAGGTAAAAACATCCGCAAATACCACTTTATGCTTTACCAACGACCTAGCATTAATAAAATATCTACTAAGCTTGTAGGCATTGATTGACCTTTCCGCTCCCACACATTTACAATTGGCATCATCCTTGAGCTTAGGCAGGACCGCAATATGCTGATAACAGATTACGTAACCACAAGTCTTAAAATGGCACTAACAATAATTGTACAAGTCAGTAAAGTCATGAGCCATATGTGAGGCAGAAACACACCCATGTTGAAGTCCCAGTAGGACATTTCTAGAGTATTTAATGACTCTGGCCATTTCTAATGTAACAGGTCTAGGGGTTCAGGTTCTGGGCGCAGTCCAGACACAGACAGGCGCAGATGGGCTTGCCTTTGGTGTGCTGGCAGCATGCCCGCTGCACATGTCAACTGCGCGGCTGCGTGTGCATGGCCCTTAAATAGCATCTAACAAACTAAACATTCCCCTCATCAACAAGGAAGTGTGTAGCCCTCAAAAGCTTCCCTCCAGAACAATCAGTTCATGAGGAGCCGCAGCAGACCGGAGAAGCAATGCAAAATTTTAAAACCCAAAATCAAACCAGTAAGTAAAAAAAGAAATCAGAGAGTCCTCTCAAAAATGATTATAGTACAACTAACACACAATGGACCGCCCCAACTAATGGCGAGTCCATGTGTGTATGTCACTTAAATAGCATCTGGCAACTGCTAAAACGCTAACTAAATGTCTCCTTTGTTAACCAGGAAGTGTGCAGCCCTCAAAAGCTTCCCTCCACGAAAATTGTTTCGACAGGAACTGCAGTGGACTGGGTTAGCAATGCAAAATTTAAAACCCACAAATCAAATCAGGAAGTAAACAAAAAAAAACAGAGAGTTCTCACATAAATGATTATAGCACAACTAACGTATAGAGCACTGCTCCAACTAATGACACGTCCATGTATGCATGGCTCTTAAATAGAGTCTAGCAATAGCTGGAACTTTAACTAAACATCCCACTTGTCAACAAGGAAGTGAGCAGCCCTCAAAAGCTTCCCTACGTAGCAATCATTTTCGACACGAACCATAGTAGACCGGGAAAGCAATGCAAAATTTAAAAACCATAAATCAAATCAGTAAGCAAACAGTACAAAACAGGGAATTCTTCAAAAAAACAAGTAATATATAGCAGACCACCCCAACTATGGCGCATCCTCGTGTGCATGGCCATTAAATAGCATCTACCAACAGCTAGAGCAATACCTAAACACCCCCTTGTTAACAAGGAAGTGAGCAGCCCTCAAAAGCTTCAATCCACAAGAATCAGTTTGTCAGGAATCACAGCAGTCTGTGGAAGCAATGCAAAATTATGAAAAACTCAAATCAAATCAGTAAGAAAACAAAACAGAGAGTTCTCTTAAAAATAATTACAATACAACTAACATACAACTGACCACCCCAACTAATGTCAGGTCCCTGTGTGCATAGCCCTTAAAATAATTGATAGAACCACGGGAGCCTCATAGGAAAGTCTAAAGGAGCACACATGGTCCTTAGTCAACCAAAACCATAGCTGAGAAGGCAGCCTTCCATACCGTGCTAGATGTCAGCGCACCAGGAGCCAAAGCGGCTTGATCCATGGATGTTGGCTTATAGGAGGAGTCACATAGCAACCACAATCTCATAGGACAAGTCCGGCAATGAACCCTCATCGAGAACATCAGCAGATTTATGTCCACAGAAAGTACTTGTTGCAAGCAAGACACTCATCCAGGGCACGCTCGAAAGAGCGCAATAAGCAACAGAAAAATGGCTGAACACAGTAGAATACTGCCTGAAATGACAATGACCAGTCTTTATCATGTACTTCCAGTGGTGCAGCTCCAAATAACTGCATCACGAGTTCCCGACACAGCTGAGCTAGTAGGAGCGCCATCACTCCTCCTGATTGAGAGGGGGCAGCCATTGTGAATTTAAAATAACAGCAGTAAGATATCACCAGTTAATGCCAAGACAAGCAGGAAACCTCCAGAAACACTTGAAAAAAAAGAGCGAATGGCTGAAGGTATGTCTTCAAAGACAGTCTGGAATCTAATTACTAATCCAGATCACACAGCCTTATAAACTGTGCAATCTCTGCAGTTTTAGATGCATTCAAAATGTCGCTCGCCAATTCACCAAAGTGTTTTGCAAAGTTTGTATTTAAAAGGGACTGAATCTCAGCAGATGACCTTGCCACTTGCAAGTCATATGTCTTGCGGGAAGATGTGAGCACCCCATGTTTTTTTGGAAACAATAATCCTTTAGTCTGCTCAGCTTGCAGACACTGACATAATAAGTAACACTGTGAGGCTAAACATCTACTACTTTTATCTCTTGGATGGGAAAGAAAAGTACATTTTCACAATAGATCACTATTTGAGAAACAGAAATAACATATGTGACACCTGCTCTCAACGCACACTAGCCTTGAACACTCAGCATCAAGTAACTTCTATTTGAGAGTAACTAAAAAAATGCTTGGAGAACAGAGATAGGAATACCCTTCCAGTAGCAAGCTAAGTTAACGACTGACACATTGCAGATGCCATGCACGCCACCTGTTTACAAATCATTGAATGACCTTCAGAAGTTTCACATTTGCTTCCGCTGAGAAAAACCTCCTTTTCACCACTCATACATTTAAATTCAAAGGGCTGCTTCCACACTCATGGATGTAACTATCTACTAACTGTTCAAACCTGACAACTGGAAAAAAACTCAAATATGAGGTGAATTGGAATGTTGTTGTGGGAAGGGAGATCAACCCATAGATTAACCACACTGATGATCGTGTTTCATCTACTGTAAAATACAACTTTTTTAGCTTTTCTATATTAAACATGATGTATTTTGCTTTTTTCTTTGCCATTTTCTGTTGTTTATGTGTAAGTTTAAACGGGGACAATAAGTCTTTGGACTTAATGTGCTTCCAGGGTAGGTGACCTTAAGAACTTACAAATTCCAACTCAACTGCATAATAGACTTAGGATGACTTCGCCCATGTTGTAAGAATGATATACCGTTTTGAAACATGTCATTAGCATAGGACACACTGTTTAATGTGTATATATGAGTGAACAGTGCATTCAAGCCGTTATCGACAATGGCTAAAGTTTTCCTTATCTATTTGCCTGAAATTAGCAGCAGCTTCCATTTGCGAATGCGTCCACATTTTGTTATATATTGCATATAAAAATCTTTTGGCGCATGGTTTTCTAGGACCTAACACGAAATCTTGTAAGTCTATATCTTAAGAAAAGAGGGAGAGTTATTTTTTACAGCCGTTAATGTGGATGTTTGCAACCATTGTTGACAGAAATTACCCATGCTGTATTTGGGGACGATGCCTGAATCTTGTGAGGTGACAGAATCAGGGTCCAGTCTGCTTGATCTAAAACCCCAAGTTGATTTGATAAAATGTGCATGCAAACCATTTGTATCCACTGGCCACAATAACCGCCTATTGGGACCTGAAAGGGATGAATTAAAGGTACTGTTCTGAATCATACCATCGTGCTATTCTTCTGAAACATTTACAATTTTTGCCACATGTCAAAGTTAGCTATGGAGGGAATAAAGGGCAGATTATGTTTTTTTTTTACTTTTGCTAACCCAAGGCAGGTGTTTGCTGGGCAGTGTCATTCAAGAAAATCATTTGTAATGGAATTAAACATGCTCTAACTAAAGATTATATGCTTTTTATTTTCCAATCTTTCCTTCTTCAAAATGTTTTTAAGTCAATTGTCTTTTTTCCAATAGCCATATACTTGAATGACTAACTGGGAAACAAACAAGTCAGAATACATTATTTTGGTATCAATTAGCAATATTTTCCTGGCTTTTGATGAACTCTTGCTGGTGGAGTTGGACAATGTTTCAATTGTGTACAATTAAAAACTTCTCTTGGAGTACTAGCTCAATCTAAAAAATGGTGTCCATAATAATGAAAACAGAACATTGCCCCATAATTTACAGGGTTCATAAATAAATCCGCATTTTCAAACACATATAGGGGGTCATTACAAGCTTGGCGGGCGGGTACCGCCGCCCGCCAAGCGGTAACCGCTGTGCGGCCGCCAATGCGGCCGCACTCCCTCGGACCCCATTACAACATCCCCGCTGGGCCGGCGGGCGCAAACCTAGTTTACGCCCGCCAGCCCAGCGGGGATGCAGCCGCAACATAGGAGCCGGCTCCTAATGGAGCCAGCGGTGTTGCGGCCGTGCGACGGGTGCAGTAGCACCTGTCGCGCTTTTCACTGTCTGCTATGCAGACAGTGAAAAGCTGCCCGGGGCCTTGTTAGGGGGCCCCTGCACTGCCCATGCAGTGGCATGGGCAGTGCAGGGGCCCCCAGGGGCCCCAGGACACCCCTTACCCCCAGCCTCTTCCTGGTGGTGCAAACCACCAAAACAGGCTGGCGGTAGGGGGGTCATAATCCCCAGGGCAGCGCTGCCCTGGCGGATTATCACCGCCGTGGCTAAAACGGCGGGAAACCGCTGGCCCCGGCGGTGCGACCGCGGCGCTACCGCCGCGGTCGTAATACTGGTCTCCATACTGCCAGCCTGTTGGTGGTACGGACGCCACATTACCCTGACCCCCATAATATTCAAGCTTGGAAAGCATAGAAGCTACAGTTTTAGCATCCCAGTCATCAGAAACTACCCTGGTGTACTAATGTAATTCATAGACGTTTTAAAAGCATATGGAATTTGTATCATTTGGTCCAAATACATCAAAACATACTTTTTCCTAAACAATTCACAAGAAACTGAACCAGCAGTAATGTTCACAATGGACAAGTCTCTTCACATTTTGTAGGAAGACAAATAAGTCTTTAAACCCTCATTGCAATGCCAATATAATCCTCAGACAGTGCAATGGATGTGTTTAAGCCAATTACAAAGCTTACATATACCATGTGCTGGTGCAATAGCTGGTGCAATCAGCTGATGCTGAAGAAGTTGGAGAAAAATCATCAGAGTTGGCAAAATTACTGAAGCAGTCTGTTAAAAAACTGGAGCCGGTGTGGATGAAAAAGAACTGATAGATGCATCTAAAGGGGGCTCATCGTAGATGATTCCATTTGTTTATGTTGGGTTTGTAAATTGCAAGTTAATATTCTGGACATTTCATGATGAAGTAGTAGTATCTGGAATCTCAAAGGTTCATTTTTTGCCCTCTGCAACCTCAGGGAAATAATTTCAGCATTGCTTAATGCTTGAATAGTTATCTCCTGTATGGTAGTGAGAGAGGCAAAGGAACTGCCCGGGAATTATTGTGGTCTACTGTGTAGGCACGGCTATGTGTTGCAACTTTATGTGATCAATGGTGACAAAGGCCCTCATTCCGACATTGGCGGGCGGCGGGCGCCGCCCGCCAAGCGGAAACCGCCATTTGGCCGCTCCGCGGTCAAGAGACCGCGGAGGCCATTCTGGCTTTCCCGCTGGGCCGGCGGGCGCCCTCCAAAGGAGCGCCCGCCGGCCCAGCGGGAAAGGCCCTGCAACAATGAAGCTGGCTCTGAATGGAGCCGGCGGAGTTGCAGGGGTGCGACGGGTGCAGTTGCACCCGTCGCAATTTTCACTGTCTGCAATGCAGACAGTGAAAATCTTTATGGGGCACTGTTAGGGGGCCCCTGCACTGCTCATGCCAGGGGCCCCACGACACCCGTTCCCGCCATCCTGTTCCTGGCGGTAAAAGCCGCCAGGAACAGGATGGCGGGAAGGGGGTCGGAATCTCAGAGATTCAGCCCAAGCAGGGGAAATCCGGCGGGAAACCGCCGGATTCCCTTTTCTGACTGCGGCTTTAACGCCACGGTCAGAATGGGCATTGAAGCACCGCCAGCCTGTTGGCGGTGCTTCCGTGGGCCCCGGCCCTGGCGGTCTTGGACCGCCAGGGTCCGAATGACCCCCAAAGTCTTTAGAGACAGGCAGTAGTGGTAAAATAACAGTTCTTCTACTTTGTATTCCAACAACGAGCACCGGTGCCTGGTGTTATGGGACAAATGTCTTCTTCACAGGTATGATTTCTCAAATGAGGTCCCAAATTTTGGGTACCCAAACTCTGGATGTTAGTGAATCCCTCATTCCCAAGGTGGTGGCATGTGCTGATGTGTGTTCATCACAGAACTGTTGCAATTCCTGCAAGACAGAGACAAGTTCATTTATGTCAAAAGGTGTTTCTGCCGCCACTGCACCAGGACCTTCAAGATCTGGGGCAGACATAGGGATGCCGAACAGCACTTCTTAAATGGTACAGCCTCCCAAAGATCTAATAATGTTCTCTGGACTCTATACAAGTGAAGGATCCAAATACCAGCTGAGCCTAGTACTTCTAGCAGTTAAGGATTGCACTAATTGATTGTTTTTTTCCTTTCCACTACTGAATTTCCTTCAGGATGATAGGCGCGAGAATAATACACCTCAGCACTCATCATTCCCATGGCCACCCTGTATGCCCTAGATGCAAAGGCAGGGCCCTGGTCCAAGTGGAATCCTGCAACTGCATGTGTTCCAAAGAAGATTTGCAAAACTTTAATAACTGTTTGAGCATCAGCCAATCATTGTGACCACACCTGTAAGAATCTGGAGCAAGAGTCTACTGCAAGTAGAATGCATTTGTATGCACCATCTGAATTTTAGGGACCGCAATGGTCCACGTACACACATTGCATTGGCTTGTTCGCTATTAGGAGGGGTGTCTGCAGTGGGCGTTTGATGGTGGAAACTTTAATTTATTGGCAGATGTCACAGCTAAGGACATACTACTTGGCCTTCATGCATAGGCCATTCCACCAATAGTGTTTTTGTAAAAAAGATATTGCTGCTGCCACACAAGCAGGGGCAGAAGCAACACCCTCATGAACTGCTTTGATCAGTTCTAGCCTACGATCTTGGTTGGGGATCACATTATCACCAACCTCTGATATTGGAACAAAGGGAATGTTTTAGGTACCTAAGTGGTAAGGAATATTTGCTAGGGTGTTGTAGGAACATAGAATCTAACCAGGACCCCAGTGATTATGCTCTCTCTCTTCTAACTTGGTAACTGGTACCATTTTCACCTCACATTTGGCATACTGCTGCCCCCATGTAAGTCCCTAGTATATGACACATAGGTACCCATGGCATTTGGGTACCAGGGGATCCCCATGGGCTGCAGTATGTATTATGAAACCCATGGGGAGCCCATGCAAAGTGTTCTGCAGGCCTGCCAATGTGGCCTGTATGAAAGGGTGCATACACCCTTTTTCACAATATGTCACTGCTCCAGGTCATTATAAGTCACCCCTATTGCAGGCCCTCCTAGCCCAGAGGGCAGGGTGCAATTACCTGTGTGTGAGGACACACCTGAACCAACAGATGTGCCCCCACGAACTCCAGTGCCATCTTCATGGACTGCGTGAATACGGTGAAGCCATTTTATGCGTGTACTGGATATAGATCACTACCTATGTCCAGCTACATAATGGTAACTCCGGACCTAGGCATGTTTGCTATCAAACATGTCAGAATCATACCCCAATACTTATCCAGTATTGGAAGTATGATTCCATGCACTCTGGGGACTCCTTAGAGGACCTCCAGCATTGCTCCTACTGGTCTTCCAAAGATTCCAGGCAGCCCAAGCTGCTGTCACCCCTCAGGCAAGTTTCTGCCCTCCTGCTATTTGAACAGCTCAAGCCCAGGAAGGCAGAACAAAGGATTTCCTTGGGGGGGCACTCTTTCCCTTTGGAAATAGGTGTTACATGGTTTGGGAGGAGTAGCCTCCCCAAGCCACTGCTATGCTCTGGTTCGAAACTGGACAATGGAAAGGGAAGTGACCAGGGGTGGTGCTCAGAGCTCCTCCAGAGGGTCCCTGGGTTCTGCCATCATGAATCTGAAATTTGGCAGGTACCTCTGGGAGCATCTGAGTGGCCAGGCCATGCAGGTGACGTCAGAGCCCCCTCCTGATAGGCGGTCACCTGCTTAGGTGACCAATCACCGTTTTAGGGCTGTTGAGGGTCTCTCTCTTGGGTAAGTCCTCATATTCGGCTTGCAAGATTCCAGCAGGACTCCTCTGCAACCTCCACTTCAACTTCTAGCCAGTGGAACTGTGAATGGACCCTACAGGAACCGACAATCTACATCCATGAAGAAGATTCTTCCTGCAACATTGTTTCCACAACTCATTCCAGCTTCTGCAACATTTCGTTGGCTGTGCATCCTCTGAGGTTGGCAAGTCTTCAGTATGCATGAGAAGGAAGAAGGACTCTCCCTTGGAGTGAAGGATTCCCTACCCTGCATCCGCAGGCACCTTCTGCAATGATGTCTGGGTGCGTGGATCTCCTCTCATCCTGAGCTGAATGGATCCTGCACCACGGGTTGTGATCCGGAGTAGTCCTCTTGGTCCTTTCTGTCAGCTGTCCAACTTTGGTGGCCGTAAGCCCTTGCATTTCCATGCAGGACGTTACCACTATACACTGCATCTCTTGAAGCTGCCAAATCTTGTTTGCATCTCCTCCAAGCGATCTTCAGGCTTCTTGTAGGTCTAGCCCCCGGCACTCCTTCCTGTGATACACAGCCCTCTGCATGGTTCTCCTGCGGTGTGGGACCCTTCTCCAGTTGTGCTGTATGGCCTCTTCTGCGACTCTTGTGTCCCTATCCTGTGGGACTCCGGTGGGTGCTGCCTCTGCTCCTGTGGGCTCTCTGTGTTGCTGAGGGTCTCCTCTGACTCCCCCTCCTGGGTTGAGTCCTCCTGGGCCTTGCTGGTCCCTGGCAGCTCCACTTTTACCAACCGTGACATTTGCCTTTGCCATGGCTTTTTAGTGGAATTCCAGCACCAACACCCAACTGCAATTCTTCTTCCAGCGTGGAACATCACCTGCATCCTTCAGGAACTCCTCTACAGCTCCAGGGCAGCAGTACAGGCCTTCTTCTCATCACCGTCGACCAACTCCTGCAACTATAGCTGGGTGGGTAGTAGTTTCTACTCCTCCTGGACTCCACTGTGACTCTTGGACTTGGTCCCCTCTCTCCACAGGCCTTCTTCTCCAGGAATCTACCGCTGGTTCCTTGCAGTCTTATCTGGGTGTCTTCTTTTCTTCTTTTCCTTCCTTTTGGGTGGTTTGGGGAAATTCCAGTGATCCTGCTTTCCTGGTCGCTGGTGTGTACTGTGGTACTTACATCTGTGGTTTTCTAGTGCTCCCAGCTCCCCTCTACCCCCTCCACTTACCTAGGTGGGGGTCCTCTATTCGCATTTCATTTTTCTAGTATATGGTTTGTGCTCCCCCTAGGGTAACTATTGTTTATTTGCAACTGCAATGTTTTCTAACCTTTTCTATACCTATTACTGTTTACTATTGTGTATTACTTATCTCCTATTGGAGGGTTGCCCTTCTAGTATCTTGTGGTACTGTGTGACCAAAAATAAAGTACCTTCATTTTTGTACAACTGAGTGTTTTCTTTCATGTGTGTAAGTGCTGTGTGACTACACCAATGTGTTGAAATACACATTGTAGGAAATTCATTAGCTGATGAAGTTGCCAAACTGCAGTTTGCTTGTCTCCTCATCCACAGCTACCTCTAGAGAGCCTGGCTTCTAGACACTAGCTACACCTCAAGGGATACCTGGACCTGGTATAAGGTGTAAGTATCATAGGTACCCTCCACACACCAGGCCAGCTTCCTACAGGTGTGCTTTTGATAAAGGCTTGACATCAGTCGAAGCATTCAAAGCAGCCAAAATGTCATCATTCACCCTTGTATAAGAACAAGTTATTGCAGCAACAAAAGCTGTTGCAACTGCAGATTTGGCAACTTTATCAACCAATGAATTTCCTACAATGTGTATTTCAACATATTGGTGAACCAGTGTTTGCATTACATAAGCCCATGGCAGTTTGTCTTTAAGACCTGCCACCTTCCCCCAAAAGAACCTGGGCCTCATTACAACCCTGGCGGTCGTTGAAGTGATATTCGTACCGTCAACAGGCTGGCGGTACGAATTGCCATATTATGACCACAGCGGTAGCACCATGGTCACACCGCCGGGACCGGCGGTTTATCACTATGGATGTCCCGGCGGTCAGAATCCGCCAGGGCAGCGCTGGGGATTTTGACTCCCCTTACTGCCAGCCTGTCCATGGCGGTAGACACTGCCATGGAAAGGCTTGCGATAAGGGGAGTCGCGGGTCCTGGGGGCCCCTGCACTGCCCATGCAGTTGGCATGGGCAGTGCAGGGGCCTCCAGACACAGCCCGTCACGATTTTTACTGTCTGCCTGGCAGACAGTGAAAAGCGCGACGAGTGCTGCTGCACCCGCCGCACTGCCACATTGCCGCCGGCTCCATTAGGAGCCAGCTGCAATGTTACGGCCGACATCCCAGCTGGGCTGGCGGGCAGAAACTTTGTTTACGCCCGCGGGCCCAGCGGGGATGTCCAAATGCAGCCGACGCGTTTCCGGCCGCATGGGCGGCCGACTGGTGGTTCAGCGTTGGTGGTCGGCCTCGTCCGAGCGCCAAGGTTGAAATGAAGGCCTCTGTCTTTTATAGTGTTTGCTTTGGAATCTGTGAACTCAGTAAGGCACCAGTGATACACGTTTTCATTGAGGAATTGGACACAATAATACGAATCCCAAACTAGAAGTGTGGGAAGTTCAGGATCCCTATGTCACAGTGCCAAAAGCAACATTTTACACTCAGCAAGTTGTGCTGTGCAATCCACTAGGAACTGCATGTAGGTTTGAAGAGGGTGGAATTTACCATCCCTCGTAACTCCACAAACCACTGCAGAAGCCGTGAAGAATTGTTGTTTGCTACCTACAGCTGGTGGAGCTGAACCATATGTGCAAATGATGATGCTGTAATGGTCAAGAGGCAAGATATCAGAGGTTATGGGGTACTCAAGTTTATATGATAGAAAATCTTGGGCATGGAGTTTTGGATCAAAGACATAATAAACATCAATGGCAGTCACATATGTAGCTCATTGTATCCAACATGGATATAATGTTTTATTGTGTGGAATGTTGGCTTTAGTAACAGTCTCAAGGGCTGGAATTGGTGTAATGACAATAATACACTTACCCTGGGCTAAAGTTCTCACCTTGATGACCACCATCTGAACTGTAGTCAGTATTTTTTCTGTTGGTGCAAAGCGCATTTCACCATTGGAGTATACGTGTGATGTGTATGCTATGGGTACTGTGTCACCTTCATTGAATGCTGACATATGTGAATCTGATAATACCCGGATTAACCCAGATTACTAAATTTGTTTTGTTATTGTGTGAGTGTAAGTGTTTTGCTTCAAGCATGTCAATCTGTAATGAGCTGGGTATTTGCATATGTTGTACTGAAAAATGTTTGCTTGAGAAATCAGGACATATTAAATCATAAAGTGACTTTATGCACTGAACATAATCTGGAATGTATGTTCTGCCAATGTTAAAGAATCCTAACAAGGATTTCAGTTTTTTTATATTGTTTGATTGTTATAGATGTGCAAACATCTCAGTTTTGATAGCTCATGTCCTAAAAATAGGACACTGAGGAATGCAAGTTTAGTTTTCTTAAAATTTGTAGCCATGGTTGACATGTGTGTTGAGGCCATCATCTGCCAGATACATGTCATCTACAGGGGACAACACCTCAGAATCAATATCATGTAATATTGATGTCACATAGACTGAGAACAATCCTGTACTGTTCCTATACTCTTGGGAAAGTCGGCAAAAATGATGCTGAGAGCCTAACATGGAAAATGTGCTTAAATTCTGGCAGCCAGGGGCTAGATTTTGGCAGAAAAGCTGACTGAAAATATCCAGGGATGTTTTGTATTTTCTACCTACAATGTTGTTCATAAGAGCTCTGCTATGTGAATTTTAAAGTGCAAATGTGTGTGTGTGACTGTTTAAATGTCTGTAAGACTATTCTGTTAGAAAGGCCCTGCTTAGATATTGGAAATGAAGGGTTATTCATGGCTGATATGCAGGGTTCAATTACTCCATTGCACTCTAGATTTGTGAGAATCTCCCTTACTTTAGCATTGTTTTATTGGGTATTGAGGTAGTATTTCTGGATTGGACTGTATAGGTATTACATGGTAAGTAGAGTCCCAATCCCAACCCCCGTGATTGTGGTGACATTTTCCCCTTGTGGGAGCGTTTAGACAAACTCTGGAGGACAATCAGTTTACTGCCAGAAGAATGTCATAGAATAGAACGAATCTTTCCCAGAAAATTACTTTAATTGTGTGCTTAATGTCCCTCTCAATTTGAATTTTCAATCTGTGGAGTGATGCGCCTGTCTGGGGTTTTGACTTCAAGGTAGTTGTTAGTTTCTGTCACCTCCATAAGCTCTTAAAATTCAGGTGAACTATTGTGACGTCTGCTATGCTACCCATGTCCTGTTCTTCAGTAGTGTTCTCAATATGTGAGGCATAGTTAGCCAAAAATGCAGCAACCTTCTTTTTAAATTGGGGTTTGTGATGTGAAAGTTTCTTTCTTTTTCATCGCAATGTCAGAGGAGCTTTGGGAGTCATTTTGTGGCTTCATGTATTTGTTTCACATACTAATTTCTGTCTTTTGACCACCTACCTCCCTCTGTCCATTTGTCATGTGAGTCCTGAAAGGTATAAGAAGGGCGTGTATCAGTGTACTGATACCTGTCAGGAGGTTTTAAATTGTCATGTTTTCTGATTTCTAAGATTGTAGCATTTCCCCAAGGTCTCTGAATGTAGAGATTCTCCTCGTTCCTTTATATATCTTCATTAGATTTTTGTTTGTCCCATAGTTTTTTAGGAACCCTCCTGCTTGCTTGGCATTAGCCTTTTCGGAATTACCTTTTATCTCTGGCTTAGTTCGTCTTGCCCTCAGATCATCTCAGCCTATACTAGTATAAATCTCAGGAATAATCTTTAGTAGCTTGCGTTTCTGGTCTATCTGTGAAATTTGCGCGAGCCTCGGTGTACTGCCAATGCTGCTGCTTCCCCTTTACTGTTATGTCCAATTATTGCGGAGACTCTGGCAAAATTACCCATTAGATTCAGCCCCAAATCCAGTGCAGGAGCAGCCACAGGTTCATTTTGGAATTGTTTCAACAAATCTGGTAAATCTGACAGGGTCGCCGGACCATGTGTAGTAATGTTAACTGCAGCAAATACCGTGCCCCAAGTGGCACATTCATCTATGGAGGGAACCATTCCAAATAGCAAGCATATTATGAGAATTCTGTGTTTGTCTTGGGATACCATATGGTCCCATGTAGGGAAACACTACTTCCAGCTGGCGCTAGACCTAGAGGCTAGAGGCGACCCACAACAGGTTTATAGGTTAATATTTATTTTATAATATGGTTTTGGCCATAATTCATGTCTTTGTTGTTTATGATAAGTTTTATCTTAAATTGTACAATGTTATTCATCCTTTTGATTTGTTTCATAATTTTAGGTGCAATTGGGTTACAGATTGTCCATTCTTAGTGGTTGATAGCTTTGTTCTTCCTGTAAAGCTTATATAAATAATTATAGTGTAGGTTGGGTTCTGCTTAGTGTGGATTGAAAGTAATTTTGCCCTCCTTCCACTGTGTTGTTTATTTGTCATTGTGTGCCAAGGTACTGTCATAGACATTTCACCAAGGAACTTGGAATCTGGAATTTGGTTTGGTGTGTCTGTCCAGAGTGGTATAGGGCCTGATTTAGAGTTTGGCGGAGAGCTTACTTTGTCACAACAGTGATGAATACTCTGTCCATCAGAATCTAAATCCCATTATATCCTGTGGGATTTAGATTTTGGTGGACAGGTTATCTGTCACCTTTTTGACACAGTAACCCATTTGCCAAACTCTATATCAGGGGCATTGTCTGCTTACCTAAATATTTTCAAAATCATCCACTGGGGGCTTAGTTTATGTTTCTTTTGTTGGTAGTAAGGGCATTCTAATAGTATATTGTAGTGGTTAGCTACCTTTGTGACACGGACATAGAGTAATGCCGTTACTGTTTTTTATTTGAAAGGCAGGTTGACTGATTGGAGCATATTCCACACTTGGTGTGGGTTGCTGGAGATGTCTTTAATTGAAATGGCAATAACAGCCGTTTCTGGGTGTGTTTTGGTAAACTTTTTAAATAGTTTGAATCATGGCTTGTTCAAAGTGTGTGATTTTTTGGGGGTAGTAGTTATTTGTTTTATGTTTAATGTGGTGTAAGAGTTTGCAGTAAGTACTACAATGTTTACTTGGTAGTAAGGAATATATAAAAAAGGATATGTTGGTTGTGTTATTGGCCATGTATGGTGCATATATGAAGTGAATAGTTTAAGGCACATTCTGAATGTCACATCCATCAGCCAAGCTTAACAATGGTTTAGTTTCAGTAAATGATCTGCTGCAGAAAATATTATTATTCATCTACCCTTGTTTAGGTTGTCATATAACCAGAAGGGTTCCTCAATATGTGTGATTTATAAGTGTTCAGGTATTTCAATGTTTTGGTAGCTTTTAGTGGCAGGAGGTGTAGAACTGGTAGCTTTTTGTATTGTACAACTGAACATTTTAAAGTGGGTAAATGTGATAGTCGGCCTGTGATATGTTTGGGCTCTTTATGGAGAATGGGCTAGATGTACAGGTTTTGCATTTCCAAATGCAAAAGTCCCTTTCAGAATGTATGAAAAGCAATATGGCTGCTCCAAATTGAGATCCCTTCCTTTTAGAAATCACTATTTTTGTGATTCTAAATAAGGATTTTCAAATTGTGAATCGTAGTTTGTATGTATAAATGCAACTAGTCACAGGATGCAGTTTTAGGAAATGCAATTATTATCAATTTCAGTCAGACGCTACTCTGGTGCAACATATATAACTGTCCCAGTGTGCATCAGACTCTTTCACAATGGCAGCATTGTTTGTTTGGGTCAGAAGAATGATAATTTTGGCTGGTATGCAGAGAAGGAGACAAGAGAGGATTTTTAGGGTTAGGATAACCCTGTTCAATCAAAGTTAGGAGGAGATATTTGATAAATACAGGCTCAGTAGTCAGATCATTTTAGAAATTGATTGATGATTTACATCCACATCTAGAGACCCCACAGATAGAAGTAATGCTATTCTAATGCATATGCAGGTATTGTGCTGCCTACACCTTTTAGAGACTGAAAGTTACCAGGGAGTAACAGCAGTAGCGGGGGGCATCCTAAAGTGCATTGTCACATTTTTTCTATAGGTTTCTTGATGTTCATCTGAATGCTGACAATGTGCCTAGATAAACTACTAGTAGCCTGAGTCAGACACTTGTTTGATTGACTTAATGTATCATTCTTCAGGATGTTATGGTGATGCCTGCACCTTAGGGGTGAGTAGTCCTGTTGCATTGTTGTAACAAGTCTATCTATTGGGGTCAGTGTGAGAAAGTCATCCTATTTGCCCTTATCACCCCCAAACTTTTTGACTGATATTGGCGGTTACTGACTCTGACTGTGCCCTGGGCACTGCTAACCAGTCCCAGGGGAAGTGCTCTGGAAAAATGGTATATGCAAATTAGGCATATTTAAAATTTGCTCTGGCAACCTACCTATAAGTCCTTAGTGTGTGTAGGGCCTGTAGGTTTAGGGATCCTAATGTGGTTGGATGCCCCTGGGTGCCCTGCTGTGGTCTCTGGTGTCATTGTAAAAGCAGGCATGCTTTGCTGGATGCTTTTAAATTAAAGTTAACCCCAAATTCGATTTTGGAATTAAAAGTACTACCAAAGTCTCAAACTACCTTGTTTTTTTACATATAAGTCACCCCTAAGGTCTGCCCTAAGTGCCCCAAGGGTTGGGTTGGGTGTAGTGTAAATACGGGCAGGGACTTTATAACCAATGTTTTCAGAGCCCTGGGGAGGTAAAACAGCCAAATTTGTATTCCCCATTGTAGTACATTAGCTCCTTAGGCTAAACCAGATGGGAGCCCCAATAATTAGAATAGATTAGGAGAGGGGCTGGAAGGGGTGTGGTAGGGAAGCTTAGCCACACCATTGGGTGCGCTCATCCAGATATACCCTTCCTGAAGTTTTTAAAGAATGTTGCTTTCTGGGATTGATTTTTGCCACACTTCACAAGAAGTGGTCACCCCAGAGGGTAGCACGCTGCATCCCATGGGCGGGGGCACCATCTCTATTTGCCAACCAAGGAGCAAGTATAAATATGACAGAGATGCCCAACAATTCAGATCCTTGCTGGACGAAGTTACTGGAGAAGAAGGAATGCCCTGCTGAACCTCTGGTGTGCACCTGAAAGAGTGTACCCACAAGTACTGCACCAGCTGCACACTTTGGGTTTCTCTAAGACAAGGGCTTTACCTTGCTTTTGAAACTGCAGGAGTGACCTTCCCATAAACTACAGGTAAAAAAGGAGCTGACCAGACTCTCCTGCATCAGGCCCTGCAAGAAGAGACCAGCTGACCAGCGTCCTGTGGCCATTTAAGGGTTCTGATCAGATGCATTCGGTGAACTGTAGTCCCCCTTTCCCAGGAGCAACTCAGAGTTTGTGTAACCTTGGATTGAGTTTGTGGACACTTCAAGGGCACAAAATATACTTCTGGAAGAAGATTCAAAAGTTTGTAGAAGTTTGGAGCAACTTTGTTAAAAGGTCCATAAAGTGACTGACCCGTACACAAGAGTCAAGTCGGCGACGTTGGCTGGTGACCCAGCCTGAATTTCAGGTTCGCCTTGCTGAAGTCCCTGAGCTTTTCCCCATCAACTTTGACCAAGGCCTCCGGCTCAGTGTTTCCGAGCAGGGCTCCATCATGGTTGGCCTCACCGCTTGACTTTGTCCCGGTTAAGTGCATCTAGATGTCCCCAGTTGGCACTTTTTGTTTTTATCTGCTAGTAAGGATTTTTTTACATTTCAACTTAAAAAATTCATATCTTCAGGTTCCTACATTGGATTTTTGTCATTTTTATGTCATTGTTAAGATACAAATATTTCCTATTTTTATAAATTATTGTCAGATTTTTATTGTGTGCTGTGTTTTATTTAGTTACTGTTTTGTTGTTATTAAATGTGATACACACCTGTCTCCTCAGTTAAGCCTAGCTGCCAGTGGGCCAAGCTACCAAGAGTTGACCAAGGATTAATTTATTGGGACCTTGACTGGATCTAGTGGGGGGATTGTGGCCTATTGTTAAGTATAGGTACCTACCTGCCCTTACTAATAATCCACTTTCCATTATTTTTAGTGGCAGGGGTGGGAGAGGTGTTATCCAGTACTCGTGTGTAATGTCACAATACAGTGTTAAGTGAAGCAAATTAAAAATGCTCTAAATTTTCCTAGTGCAAAAATTGTTTTTGATTTATAATTTGGACTAATTTCACATCATTATTGTTTTTAATTGTGTTTCTAAATTCCTGATTGAATTTTTGCAAAGGTTTTTTGTGTGACAGAAAATTTTGGGATACCATGGAGTTTGACCTAGCTATCCTAACCACACAACTATAGTCCAGCTTAGGCAGTTGTATACTGAGAAGGTGCCACTAACCTTAGAAAGGCTGAGCTAGTTAAGTCCTTTAGAGCCTGGGCAGAACCCTAGCAGGTAGGCACAGGGGAGGTTCCAGTGGGAGAGGGAGGGAGGATGCCGTTTCCAATCTATCAGAGGAGGGAGACCTCTTAACCCTTAGTGATGAGGAGGAAGAGGGGTCATCCCTCCACACAGTGAACAGGAACCTGCCTATAGCCAGTTGGGGAAGAGGATTCACTTCAGAAGGAGCAATCTTGTCCCTCAGGGAAAGAGAGCTTGAGGCCCAGCTGACCTATATATAGGCAGAGCTCTAGAGGTAGAGAAACTGGCCCTAGAAAAGAAGAAGTGGGCAAGAGATAAACAGCAAGATGATGGCAGCGAAACAGAGTTTGAGGTATCCAGAGGTGGTGGGGTTTGCCCGAGACTACCCAAATGGATTATCCCTAACTACCAAGAAGGTGATGACATTGGCAAGTGGCTGATAGCCTTTGAGAGGGCTCTGATGATGAGAAAAGTTAGACCTCAGTACTGGGGTTCACTTCTATGGGAACTGATCCCAATATCTGGGAGAGATAGGTGCCTGACCCTAGGAAAGGATAAGACAGAGTCCTATTCCAATATGAAGAGCTGTCTCACCCAGAAGTTTGGTCTCACCCCAGAGCATTATAGGATAAAGTTTAAGGATGCCCAGAAGGTCAATATCCAGTCTTGGGTTGGCTTTGCAGACTCCTCAGCTAAGGCACTAGAGGATTGGATACAGGGTAATAAGTAGGCCCGAACATAGAAATCTGCTCCGCCAGCAAATTTTGCAGAATTTGGGTAATTTGTGCTATGTGGAGTAGCGTGGAGTTCCTGAATTCTGAAATCTGGCGTGGAGCGGAGTTCATTCTCTTGCACAAGGATGTGTTTTGGTGTTCTTGTGCGAGCACCACAATACTCTCAGGCCACTAGTGAGCTCTGTTTCCATCCACATGTGCAAGACTTCACATTTACTGAGGTTGTTTCTGATCATAACGGCAGCCAAAACAGTCCTGCTCCTAAGTGCAAATGCACTTGGAGTAGGTTTTCTGCTCCAGATACATCTAAATCTAGTCAAAAGTGATTTGGAGTGGATTTTCTTCTCCAATGGACCCTTAAAGCTGTCTTTTAGATTGAGAAGCCTTTTTTCAATCAGGAAGGAAGTGCCCTAGAGACTCCAACCTCCTGTTGATGTCCAGCAGGCTTCTCTCAGTACTTTGCCCAACTCCTGGACACTTTTCACTTGGATTTTGAGGTGGAAGAATCACTCTCTTTGTCTCCTGGATATACGTTTGGATTTGAGGACATTGGGCCAGATGTAAAAAGGCCTTTTGCATTTCTTAAAGGGCCAAATCACAATTTTGGCCTGAAAATAAATGCAAAACAGCTTTTTTCCTATGCACAAAGGTCTTTAGGAAATAGAAATTTGCGATTTCTACCCAGTAGAAATTGCATTTTGTGATTCCCTAAATAGGAAATCACAAATAAGGCACACGTACAAAGCATTTCATAAATGCAAAATGAGCATTTAGAAAATTCAATTACCAATGGCTTCAAGTCGGTGGTAACCATGTGCAATTTTACAAAATCATCCGAAAATTATTTTTTTAAAGTGCAATAGAGTACATACATGCCACTTGTGCCTCTTATTTTTGAGGTGCATTCCAGGGTTTTTTTTGCTCATAGCTAACTTTGGTTTTGCATTTCCCAAATAGTGATCTCCTAATAGGAAATGCAAAACCGGCACATTGTCACAAATGGCATGGGATTCCCTATATGCGATTTCCTAATAGTGATTTCTACTTTGTAGGAATCGCTATTAGGACATCTATCGCTTGATACATAGTATTTTGTATTTCCTAAATAGAGATTTCTATGAAGTCGCTACTTAGGAAATGCAAAATTGCATCTGCTTACAGCTGGACCCTTGTTTTTGTGAAATCACATAACTAAGTTAAAAAAACTACCATATAGGGTGTTGTGTGGTATCTGTCCTTTTCTACATGATTGTAACATTTGCAATATTATTTTACTATGTGGCCTAGATTTCCAAAAGGCCATCCAACCAGCAGGCCAGGTACGAGGAGTCATCAGTGCATTAAATAAATATTTCAGTGTTTAGGTTTTTAAAACTTCATTTAGGGCATTGGATTAAACTGAAAATGTTGGCTATTTTTTGCATTTAATTTTTTTGCAAAAAGCGTATATGTTCAATAATAATAATAAACTTTATTCAATACAACGACCATAAAAACACATAAAAAAACACATCAAAGACCATTGCACAATATCATAAATACAAAATACAATCAATCAAATCCATTCAAATCCATTTAAATCACCAAAATAACAATAAATATAATATAATATAATATAATATAATATAATATAATATAATATAATATAATATAATACATTGGAAAGGACCCTGTGGGACGTTTAGCTATAACAAAATTATGGATCCCAGTAAATGTTGATGAGCTTTAGCACCTGGTAAACAAAGTGCACAATACAACAGCAGTGTGAACTGTAACCCTGAAAAAAACACAGATTTCCTCTAGCTCTCCTAGCAACAATTGCCTTAAAATGTGGTGCAAGGGTTGTAGCAATCAACTTCAGCTCATAATCCACAACACAGTCTATAGCATCTAGCATCCATGACCCAATCAAAAAAGGTGTCATATATCAATAAATACAATGCAACCTGATCATTAAAACAATAAAAAAACAATAAGGTCTGATTCTTAAGAGGCCTTGATGTTCAGAAGGTCCTTTTGTTAATAATAACATGGCCAGCCATTAAATTCACTGGTTATCAGCACTCCTTTGTAGGTTGATCTTGGCCACAAGCTGAGGTTACTTGATCGAATCTCACCAAAAAATGTGGCATGCTTATGCCATACAGAGACAAGGGATTGGCTGACTGAGTATACAATTGGATCTGCAGTGTTGGTCCCAAATAGTGCCACCTGAAAGCTTGCAATCCCTAGAGATAAGCAGAGAGGTCGAAGCCATCAATGTCTAGCTTTGCAATAGCCTGGACAGACAACAATATTATAATTAATTGACTCAGAAGCCAGCCCACAAACAGGACAGAAAGCAGATACACGCCCTTTGGTCCACGCATTATAATGATCAAAGGAAGACACCCATATCTAAATCGCTGGTAAAGTCTCTTAGCCAGAGGGGGAGATACAGTGTCCAGGAAGGGCTCTAACAATGAAGCGGCTATAACATCTAGGAACCTTTCTGTTGGTGTATATGTTGTGTGGTAATATTTGATGGCATAGGATGATGTTTGTACTGTTAGCATGAAATTGTTAGAGCTGAGTTAATTTTTGTGTTTTGCATTACTGAATTAATTTTAGTGTTTTCTTCAGTGCTACCACCATACCTGCTCATGGCCAGTGTGTATGTGTGCGTTTGTGTGTTTATCGTCCACCATTTGTCTTTGTTCTCCAACCCATGCGGCCAGGTGCCATTTTGTGTAGTCTATGTCCATGGGCTTTCATGCGTTCTTTGTTCTCCTTGGCTCCTTGGTTGCAGTTGTTTTTTTACCATGAGCAGGCAGCAATTATGACCATCCAGCCAGTGTACCTTTGCCATAGGCTTGCAAGTGTTCTCTGTTTGCCATGCTTCCTTGCTCCTTGTTGTTGTTTGTCCATGTGGCTTGCTGCCATTTTGTGCATGCAGCCAATATTCCTTTGTAATAGGCTTTCATTTGTTCTTTCTTTGTTCCCCATGCCTCCTTATTGTTGTTGTATGACCATGTCATGTGGTTGGCAACAATTTTGTGCATGCAGCCAGTGTCCTTTGCCATCAACTTGCATGTGTTCTTTCTTTGCTCCCCATGCCTCCTTGCTCCATGTTGTTGTCTGACAATGTGGCTAGTGGTCATTTTGTCCATCCAACCATTGTCCCTTTGCCAAAGACTTGCTTGTGTTCTTTGTTTGCCATGCCTCCTTGCAGCTTGTTGTTTTATCTTGTGGCTGGCAGCCATTTTGTTCATCCAGCCAGTGTATCTTTGCTATAGGCTTACATACCAGCATCGTTAATTATTTTAACTTAATTATTTTAATTTCTTACCCTATTAGTTTATAATACAATTTTCTATTTCATTTTTCTTTTCACATTTGTATTTATTTTTTATTTTAAATTAAAAAAAAAATATTGATTCTTGTTTTTTATTTTAATTTGTTTTTTTTTAAATATATTTTTAATTTTAATTTTAATTAATTTTGCCTTTATCCATCTTCCACATTTATTCCTCCATCCATTCATCCATCCTTCAAAAATGCAAAACTGCACTACAGCATTCAGTTTCTTTAGGTGTATAATAATTCAGTTTCCTTCTGGACACCCTGGCTGCATAGCACTGCAGAAATATTGGCAACATAATTATTTTTTTTAATGATTATTCCACTTCCCCAATACCACCTTGCCACAATGTTTTTTTTTTTTAAGGATTATTCCATTTACCAATGCACCTCTCTCTGACTACCCCAGATGTCTTCTTTAACACAGATGGTGATAAAGCAAAGAGCTATATCTGCATGTTGTGCTGCCTCATTTGAAATGTAATTTTGTGGTGTGGTTGGACTTTTCAATGTTTGATTAAATTGGGATTTATTACATGAGTAGCCAACTGTACTAAGTTTGCATTTGTCTGTACTATTTCAACCTGCAACAATGCCACGTTTCACTAACTACATGATTTTCTTGTTTGGTTGGTTTCAGATGCACAAGAGAGAGACCTCACATCACCTGCAGTACTGCCAAAAAGAAGGGCTTACAGCTACTTCAGTCCTCAAAGCTCTTCCACATGTGCATCTTAGTGCCACTTCCAACTTGTAACTTAAGATGGCCCCAAAGAAAGTTGCCCCCAAGAAAGTGGTCAGTGAAAATAAGCAGCTTTCCACCAGTCACGTACCAACCCCAACATTTTTTGGGAGACGCTTGTTTCCCACATTGGTCTCTGGGGAGGAACCTGGGAGCAGCAACACCCCAACCTAAGTCCGAGGCCATGTTTGTCTGTGAGGCAGCCCCTGCAATCATGTCGATGCTGACTAACAGTAATGTTGAATTGGATTTGTCCCTTTTTCAAATAGTAGCCAATTGTTTCAGGAAACAACAAAGTGAACAGCAGCCACAGCCAGCAATAGTAGATCTTCCCAAAGTTGGAGCAGAACAGGAGGCTGATCTACCTGCTGAACAAGAACCCCCTCTTTTAGAATCAATGGTTCTCAGATCTCCAGCAAGAAAAAGGAAGGGTACTATGCCACCATCTTCTCCAAGCACCACTTTTGATGACGATGATAGGGAAATGGAGTATACCCCAGCAAAGTACAGGAGACACCAGGAGAGTAAAGGGAAAAGAAAAGTTCCAGAAAGCCTTGGAATCATGGAAGGGGATAATGATGAGGAGGATAATGATGACAAGCCAGTCATTGTGGAAGCTGGTACAGAGGAGTCCAATGTTACTATCCAAACTGCTCTGAAGGATGTGGCACAGGAAGCACCACCAGATCCCAGTGTAGGACTTTTTTAGGATTAGCAAATCAGAGTAGAACATCCCGATATGCTCCATTTGCCATGCAAGTGTTTGTCCAGGTAAGCCTAGTTCACATTATGGTACTGAAGGCAAAACAACCCATATGAAAATACATCATGCATTCCTGTGGGAGGAGCACCTTAAAAATAGTTGAATGTGGTCGCACTGGTGAAGGTGAGGATAGCCAGGTAACATCAGCTACAACCAGTCATATCAGTGGAAGGTGAGAAAGAAGAGGGTGACATCCTCAGGCAAAACAGCCCTGTCCCCAACAGTGCACCAGAATCACCCGCCTCCTTAACCTCACAATGGCACAGGAATAGTCAGATGGAAAGACCACAGCATACAGTGACTGCACCATGGCGCACATTGAGTCTACCAGGACCTACATCTCAAAAGGTGCCTGTGTCAGTTGCCCCACAAAAGAAGAAAATCCAGGCTACAATTACAGGCATGTTTAGTCAGGAGGGGTCCTTATGACTGCAACCACCCAATGGTACGTTTGTACAACGGGAAGCTGGCACAACTGCTAGCGCTGGACCTCCTCCCTTTTTCTTTTGTGGAAGGAATGGGATTCTTGGAGTTTGTGCCAGCCTTCAACGCGAAATCGAAAGTTCCAAATCCGATCTTATTTGCCAGAGTTGCTGTTCCAGCGCTGCATCACGATGTGCTGCACTGCGTGGGACAAGCTTTGCAGCACAGTGTTGTCCACACTATCCACCTGATGACAGACATGAGGACCAGTTGTCAGGCAACTGATTACATGTGCATCACTGCTCACTGGATCTCTTTTGTGGGGGTAAAACAAAAGCTATTACAGGCCTTGGCCCTGAAGAAAGTTTTAAGAGAATTTGGTGGCATGCAACTGTAGCCATGTTCGCCATGATGAAATTGTACACAGCTGCAAACATATTGGATGAATTTAATAGCAAGGTGTCTGAATGACTGTGCCCCAGAGGTCTTCGAATCGGATGTGTTGCCATGGACAATGGATGGAACATGGTCAAGGCCAATGCAGATGGTGGCTATTTCAGGGTCCTGTGTTTGGCGCACTGCAACAACATGGTTGTGCAAGAATTTCTTAACAAAGAAGACATAGGGGGTCATTCCTACCCTGGCGGTCCGAGACCGCCAGGGTAGGGGACGGAGGAAGCACCGCCAACAGGCTGGCGGAGCTTCTGGGGCTATTCTGACCGTGGCGGTAAAGCTGCGGTCAGAAAAGGGAAGCCGGCGGTTTCCCGCTGGCTTCCCGCTGCCCCTGTGAATCCTACACGGCGGCGCTGCAAGCAGCGCCGCCATGGGGATTCCGACCCCCTTCCCGCCAGCCTGTTTCTGGCGGTTTTCACCGCCAGAACCTGGCTGGCGGGAACAGGTGTCGGGGGGCCCCTGGGGGCCCCTGCAGTGCCCATGCCACTGGCATGGGCACTGCAGGGCCCCCCTAACAGGGCCCCACATTGATTTTCAGTGTCTGCTTGGCAGACACTGAAAATCGCGACGGGTGCAACTGCACCCGTCGCACACCAGCAACTCCGCCGGCTCCATTCGGAGCCGGCTTCCTCGTTGCTGGTGCTTTCCCGCTGGGCGGGCGGCCTTTTGGCGGTCGCCCGCCAGCCCAGCGGGAAAGACATAATGACCGCCGCGGTCTTTTGACCGCGGTACGGTCTTCTGGCAGTTCCCGCCAGCGGGCGGCGCCCGCCGCCCGCCAAGGTAGGAATGACCGCCATAGTCAGCAACATGCTGACCCCCATGCAGTGGAATCTGCCCTCATACCAGTCATTCTTTTAAAACCCGGAAACATTGGCAGATTATTCAGTGTGGTAACAGAGTACCAGTTAAAACCCAGATACATGAGGTGCCAACACACTGGAACTCAGCCTATTATATGTTGCAACGTTTGTTTGAGCAGTACAGACAGATCTAAGACTATGTCACTCTCAGAAGAGGGGATGCAATTGGGAATGCCATGACTGTGAATGTGGACAAATGGGGCCTAGTCAAACGTGTGACACAGATGCTGCTCCCTTTTGAGGTTTTCACAAAGGAAGTTATGAAGGAGGACAGGACAATGGGCCAGCTATCCAGTTGTTGCATCTTTTACAGGACCAGCTAAAGAAGGTGTCTAAAAAGGTTCACACTCTGAGGTGTGAAAGAAAACCCAGAAGCACATGCTTTGGTTGAGAGCATAAGCTATTGCTTGACTTGTAATGCAGGGCTGCAAAATGACACTATCATGTCCAAAGAGTACATCTGTGCCACCCTACGTGATCCACACTACAAAAAATGTATTTCCTCTGTCATTCCTTTTTCTGAAGGGGTTGTTTCAAATTACAAAAGGTGGATTGTTGAGCAAGCTGGAGAACTGGAAGAAGAATGGCTGGAGCTAAGAGTCCCACTCCGCAGTTCTGGTGTGCTTCCTTTAACTTTCAGAGAGGGCAGTCTTGTCTTGCAGCAGCCAACACTAGCAACAAGCATACTGGCAATAACAGCATCTGAAGAATCGGACCCAACCTCTGCATTGGCCTAATTTCAAATGGCAGGTCTTAAGTCCAGTGCACATGCGGAGACAAAAGAGGTCAAGCAAGTGGCAGCACCAATGACACATCCAAGGATGTTCCAAAAGTATCTTGATGATGACCCAACAGAGCTGTATGTGGATCAAAACCCACTGGTGGATTGGTATGGGAAGATACACAAATGGCCAGATCCCAAGAGGCTGGCAATAAAGTATCTGGCTTGTCCTGTAGCCAGTGTGTGTGCTGAACTTATTCTCAGTGCAGCCGATGCAGTTGTAACAGTGAGAAGGACCATTTGCTTGCCTCAAAACATGGAAAGATTAACCATGATCATAATGAACCAGGATATTATACCACCTGATTACACTATTCCCAAAACACGCCAACAAAAGAAAGAGGATTATTGCTCAGAATCAAGTGTGTTTGCTGACCAATTTCTGTGCAAACTACCTGAGTTTGAGGATGAACTCTACTTCCTGGGCTGAGTATGCCAGTGCCACCATAGAACTTTTTAACTATTTCTCGTTCAACTTCTTTCTATCTTCCCAAAAACAATATGCTAGCAAAACATTATAGTTATGTCAGATTTATGCTGCCCCACTGTTTTTAAGTCACATATTAAATGAGCAAAAATATTTTGTTCACCCACCATGCTTGGATTGGAAGAGGTAACTACTAACTATTGCACCAATGAGTGGTGATATATTGAGTGATTATGACTGATGATTGATGATGTATTTGGTGACTGACAGTAAGGGAGGGAGTTAAAAAAATATGTAAACTTGGTTCTGATGATTTGCAAAGTTTGTGGGCTCTTGGATGATAATTTCTTCCTGAAAGTGATTGGTCTTTCAAATTTTGTGAAATTTACCTGCATGGTCAACTCCTTTTTTTCCGGTTCCTCAGACCAGACCATTCACTTTAGTTACCAAACACAAATCTACACAAAATACTCCAGTTCTGTTTCTGTCTTTGTTCTTCAACAGCAGTGCACTTGTCTACACGGGTCTAGTTCACTCAGTTTGAGACTGGGCAAAGTTCCTCAGAATCAGGAGGAGGAGGATGGAATAATTCAGAGTGGGCCTAACTCAACAGCTAGAAGGAGAAAGTTATCAACTTCAAAGAGAAACCATGATGATGGTGAAGACTCTGAGACCTACTTAGCTCTGTGGACTTGAGCGAGGTGCATTGATTTAGGAAATGCTGCTGAGTGTGTGTTTGCTACATTGCTGGCTCAGACATGAAACTCCTGTTTATGTTCTTACCAAACTGGGTCAGCAAGGTACCCAAGATTGATGGACATTCCAAGAAAAATGGAGATGCACCACCAAATGTGGTAATACCTTTTAACAATCATCATTTTGAGAACTGGAAGGCTAAACTTCAGTCCTCCATAATTTGTAGTTATCAAACCTAGAAGAAATAGCATTTAGAAATATACTGTCTTAGATCTCTCTAGGGCAGAAGGAATATTTGCAAATCATTTAACTGAACTGTATCATACTTATCTCTTCATCGTTTCCTTTCACAACAGATTGATGATGGTGTGCTTCTCAGTGGCCCAATTAATATTGTCATGGTTTCTTTTGTGTAGTGTTTGTCTTTGTCTCACCTTTTTCCAAATCCCTTTTCCCATCCATTCATTGAGACCTCTAACCCTTCTACCCCGGGCTATGTGATTCATTGAAGTGTGACTTAATTTTACACCCTAAATAGATAACACACTTGCTGGGGCGGATGTGGTTAAAGCAACACCAACTCACTGCATGACCTTCTATTGCCCCATACCGGCCCCATAAACATCTTCATTGAGGCCTTGTGTTGTGTGTTGCGTGAACACTTAGGCCCTCATTATAACATTAGCCGTAAAAAAATGCCTACTGCCGTGGTCATGGCCGCCAAAAGACTGTCACCGCGGCTACCAGCCTTCCGCCAAATTTTGACCACAGACGGATTCTCCTCAGAAGGATGGCGGAAATCCGGCTGTGTCCATGCCAGGATGGCAGTAAGGTGGCGCTGCTGCCAGCAGCAGCGCCACACCAGTAGACCGTCACCAGCCGTATTATGAGAATTAATATGGCCTGGCAGTGTTCTGCTGGTGGACGCTGCTGCTGGCAGCAGCGTCCCGTCCTGTCTCGTGCCGGAGGACTCCTTGGACACAGGTAAGTGGGTGCTCTGACAGGGGAAGGGGATGGGGGTGTTGTGTGTGTGCGTGTGGGGGTGTGTGTGTATGTCTGTGCATGCATGTATGTGGGTGTCTGTTGCGTGTTGTATGTGTGTGCATGTTTGGGGGTGTGAGTGTGTGAATGTTGAGTAGTGTGAATGCGTGTCTGCGTGTATGTATGTAAATGTGTGTGGATGTGTGTGTGAATGGATGTATGCATGCGTGGATGAATGGGGGAATGGGTGTGTGTATGCGTGTGTGCGTGTGGGAAGGGAGGGGCATGTAGGAAGTGGGTTCTGGAGAGAAAGGGGGTTGGGGGAACAGGTGGAGGGGGAGAGTGTTGGGGGAGACTCTATCAGTGACTGATAGTGCCTACTGCCATGGTTTTCGTGGCTGTAAGAAAGCCACAGAAACCATGGCAGTAGGGGGGTCATAATCCCGTAGGCTGGCAAGTGACGGCTGCCGGGCTGGAGATTAATGTCTCCAGTTTGACGGCCGTTACCACCGTGGCGGTTGGTGTGGTACATTGGCGGTTTGGCTTCAGCCAAACCGCCAATGTCATAATATCGAGGAAAGTTACGCCAGCCTGTTGGCAGTACTTTCCTCCATATTACCACCGACTGCCAGGGTCATAATGACCCCCTTAATCTTGTCCAACCACTCTTGACCGTGAGCCCACTTCGCCTGACTCCATGATTTCATTTCCTAAGTTTAGTTTTTAAATGCTAGCTCCTTATCATTGCTCAGAAGTAGTTGATATTGCTGATTGTTATTATCATATCAGGTCTTTTTTGTGTTGTGTCAAATACTGTCATTGAGGTAGTCTGGTCTCACTATTCCCAAAGTTATGATATAATATGACCCACTAACTCTCTGTTTTCTTTCAATCTAGTTGACAGTGCTGAATAACTCTTTAATTAATCCTGCAGCTGGAGTTCGCATAGGCGGGAGTGGCACCTTCTGTCTTCCTTGTTATCGTGCTAGCCTGCTACTACTACTACCAACCTCCCCCTTAAGATGCCACCTTGGGAAAAAGCCTGCAGTAAAAAGACTCCCTCATTTCTTGTATTTAGGTATGGATTAAAGTTAACATGTTTAGTTAGCAATTAACTACCACTAAAGAAGACATTGGGGGTCATTATGACCCCAGCGGTGAGTGTTAATGTGGTGGTATGACTGCCAAAAGGCTGGCGGTACATACCGCCACATAATGAGATTAGTGGGCTGGCTGCAGTCATCCCACCACTTCTTCACTCATAACACCATGGCAATATTAGCTGCCGGCCCGAAGATGTGTATTTCCAGCCCTGCAGCAGGCATAGTACCGTTGGCGGCATTATGAGCCTGCCTACCACCATGATTTTCGTGACCTTAGCAATACCATGAAAACCAGGGCAGTAGGCCCTATCGGGAATTCCTGCCCTGTCACCAGTAGGCGGCTCCCCCACCCCCAACACTCAACTGACACATCCCACCCCCCATCCAAATACCCCTCACCCCACTCTGATCTTCACAGATACGCCCCCCACCCCTCTGATCCTCACAGACACCCCTTCCATCCCCTCCAATCCTCGCAAATACCCCTCCCATACATGCACACACCCGCAGATAAGCACCACGCATACATCCAATCACTCACACAGGCATACAAGCATTCATACACGCATACTTCCTGACATGCTCGCACATATTCTTACACACAATCACACTGACATGCAGACACGCACTCACTTCACCATTCTAACTCGCATACACTCACATGCATACAACCACGCAAACAACACAACACACAAAGACGCATTCAGACACATTCACACATTCATGCACACACTCAGACACACACACAACACCCCCGCCCACCCACCCCCTCCCCTGTCGGAAGCCTGACTTACCTTGGGCGAGGAGGTCTTCTGGTAGGGAACAGGAAATGGCGCTGCTACCGCCAGCAGCTCCCCACCAGCAGAACAGCACCAGGTCGTATCACAGGTCATGATATGGCTGGCGGTGTTCTACTGGTGTGGCGGTGCTGGTGGTAGCAGTGCCAGCTTACCTCCATCTGCCAGTATGAACACTGCCAGAGTTCCGCCTTTCTTGTGGCAGAAGTCTGGAAGTGATCATAATATGACGGACGGATGGTAGCTGCAGTGGCGGTACTTTGGCGGCCGTCACCACAGCGGTAGGCGTTTTTTACCGTCATACTGACCACCATTGTATTTGTGGCCCTAGTGGTAAATATGGGTGCAGAAGTGTATAATTAAATGCCATACACTTTTTTTTAGCAGATTTAAAAAATAGCCTGCTCTAAAAGACAGCAGTGCAAACAGACACACCACAATAAACATTTGAGGCATAAATCAAATAAAAAACCTACCCTTTTCATTCATAATGTGTCCACCCCTCTCCCTAAACAGCCCCATTCTCAAAATCTCAAAACTTCCAGTGAAAAATCCAATATGAAACGTTTTTGAAAACCCTGTACCAGCTTCCTCTCCATTATCTCCACCCACAGCAAGTCCCTCCCACCAAAAAATTATAATAGAAAAATGGCTCAGAAGAGAGCACTGTCTATAGAGGTCTTGAGCTTCTCCAGGCTCTGCTCTATCAAAGAGAACCAACTCTCCACTCAGTCCACATGCTGCAGAATACAGTGGAACAATGCCCTGTCAGAATGTGAGGGAGCGACAGCAGGTGCAGTCAGGGGCCCTGACAGCTGGAGCTGGAGATGTAGTGGCTGGAAGGCTAGAGACTGGGGCTGTCGTGCTGCTGAGCTGGGTCCTGTATCAGAGCAAGCTATTTCAGCCTCTTCCTCCTCCAGAACCACCAGCCGCTGGTATTCCACCTGGATGTTCTCCAGCCTCTGCCTCCTTAGACGGACTGCTATATCCTGCCTGGTTGTTGGTCATCCAGCAGGAGCAGCTATATCAAGAAAAACAATAATAAAAAAGACAAATTGTAAACAATGCTGTGAACAGACACCTCTTCAAAAGTAGGTAGTGGGTAGCACAGTAACTCTACATTGCTGGTCCCCTAGGAACCTTGGAATTTGATGTTTATGATTAGGCGAGTCAAAGGACCAAGTTTATTTGTTTATCCACGCATGCCTCACATATAAAGCACAGACTGTCTGGTAGAAAATATTTAAGGCAGAATAACACAATTTTTTTTTAAAACTGTGATTTCATTTTTTTCTCTTAAAGGCTTTTCTAGTAACTAAACCAACACTTTTAATGGAAAAATAAAAATGAATTACCTCTCATTTATGAGCGAGGCATCATGTACTTTGGTGTACAAGTTGTTGTACCAAATTAATGGCGGCATGCTAGACAGCACTTCTAGTACTTTGCTACTGTCTGCAGCTGGGGCAGCTGTAGTTGACAATTATCTATCTTTAATTCTAATGTCCTGGCTCTTCTGCCAAATGCCTTTCACTTAGTTTTCACCCTGACTCCAAAGAGGCAGATGAATAAATAAGATATCACACATGTCATGTGTAAAATGCTGATATATTTATCCTGTCTTCCGTAACAGTAGGGAAATGGTGGGGAAAATGATGCACTGCACTACAGGGAAAGGAACTGGCTATGTAGATTATATTTGACTCATTCATCACATAATTTCGATTATGCCAAACTTGAAATCAAATCAGGCACTTACTAGTTCCACTTAACTCACTGGCCTCATCCACCACCACAAATTATTTCCAAAAAATTAATACACTGAGCAGTAAGGAAGGGAAATGTGACCTACTCTACTGCAGAGTAAGGCAGATGGACTAGGTAGGTAGGTTGAGATTTTGCTTTAGGGGTCATCAATTCATCATGCCCCTAAGCTTTCACTTATTCAGTTACTGTATAGACGAATGTTTAAAGGGACAAATCTGAAAAGGCGTGAAATAAATCTGTAATGGGAAACCATGAAATATATTTTGAAAACACTTCGCATAGCCATAAAAATGTGGCACATGCCAAGAATCAATTTTTAAATTTGTTCGGTAGGCTGAAATGGAAGAATTTTAAAAAGAATAAAGGAGTCAAGTACTAAAAGGTGAGTAAGTAGGCAAAGGGAAAACAACACATCTTGTGTGTTCGGTTTGCAATGCATTGAAAACTTGGTAAATGCTGCATAAATTGAAGCAGACACACGTTGCACAACCAACACCACAGGCACAAATTGAACCATACTGCACTTCTTTGCTCATGGATGGCAAAATGCCATGGGCAGGGAGAGGGTTGATGAATGATGATGATGGGTGGGATACATTTCTACCTTGTTTAACAAATACAGTGAATCAAGGGATTAGAACACAAATTAAAATACCCTCCACTCTGAGCCATAGCTTTTATAACCATAAAACACAAGGTAAGGAAAGTAGGTGAGCAGCTTGTCTCTCTACAGAAGATCTACCTTTTTTTATTCATCGATGAAATAATTAAATCATCCTTTCACTCTTCCTACTATATTTACCCATGACCACTATGGTTTAAGTTTTACTTTCTCTCATCCAGTCTTTCATAAACATTCACAATCCATTTTCCATCCATTCATATCCACCCTTTCTTTCCATTACCCTTTCCCCCATCTATCCATTTACCTAATATTTACCCACCCATGCATCCTTTTTCTCTCCCACGCATCTTTTTCCTTTCACACATTTTACCCATCCTTTCTGTTAACCTTACGTTTCTTCCCGTTTCCAGAAAGACATAGGGGCATATTTATACTCCGTTTGCGCCGAATTTGCGTCGTTTTTTTCGACGCAAATTCGACGCTAAACTAACGCCAACTAACGCCATATTTATACTATGGCGTTAGAGGCGAATAGCGCCAAAGTTCCCGGAATGTGCGTCATTTTTTAGCGTGAACCCCTTCCTTGCGTTAATGATATGCAAGGGAGGCGTTCCCGTCTAAAAAATTACTCCCAGGCCTTTACGTGGTATTTATACTCCCGGGCAAAAGTGACGCCCGGGAGTGGGCGTGGCTAAAAACGGCGCATTTGCGCCGCTTTTTAACGCCTGGGTCAGGCATGGCGTTAAGGGACAAGTGGGCTCAAAATGAGCCCAGAGTGCCCTCCCCTGCCCCCAGGGACCCCCCTGCCACCCTTGCCCACCCCAGGAGGACACCCAAGGCTGGAGGGACCCACCCCAGGGACATTCAGGTAAGTATTTTTTTATTTTTTTTAAATAATTTTTTTTGGCATAGGGGGGCCTGATTTGTGCCCCCCTACATGCCACTATGCCCAATGACCATGCCCAGGGGACAGAAGTCCCCTGGGCATGGCCATTGGGCAAGGGGGCATGACTCCTATCTTTACAATGATAGGAGTCATGTTGATGGGGGATGGGCGTCGAAAATAAATGGCGCAAGTCGGGTTACGACGATTTTTTCGACGTAACCTGACTTGCCCCATTTTAAGACGCCCATGCGCCATTTTCCCCCTACGCCGGCGCTGCCTGGTGTACGTGGTTTTTCGCTCGCACACCAGGCAGCGCCGGTCTGCTTGCGCCGGCTAACGCCATTCAATAAATACGGCGCCCGCATGGCGCTGCAGAATGGCGTTAGCCGGCGCAAAACTTTTTGACGCTAAACTGCGTTAGCGCAGTTTAGCGTCAAAAAGTATAAATATGGGCCATAATTTATTTTTATAGCACTCATTATATGTGCTTTTGCTGAGTTGCTCATTGTAGAGGCCATAAGTAAACCAACCTCTGCCGTAGTTGGAATGCAGGGGGTTCCATCACAATCATGACCATGCCCTTGTAGCTAATGAGCAAGAGTAATTGTCAATAAACAAGCAATGTGACTTGCCACTGCTCACCCCTGCTTCGCTTCTCCACCTGCTCCATCTGCTCCCGCAGTGGTTCTTGAGCTGGCTCCACTGGTGGACAGGGTGGCTAGACAATAACATTATACAGTTTGTAGATGACAGGTACACCTCCCCTTAATTTTTTTAATAAAAAAATGCAAACTTAATACATTGTTACAGTTCGGTTAGCACTGGAGCATCTTCTATCAAAAATATCACCCTGGACATTTTGTTGTTTCACAATGTTAGAAAAGCCAGGTAGTCAGGCCAACCAAACACTTTGCTTAATGGAGGGGCAGAGCTATTCCATATAATGATGATGACTCAGAATTCTTGAAGCGCAGTGAAGGGTGGGAATAAAAATGGTCAATGAAAGACAATGCAGGTATAACAGGAATTAAACAACAATTGGACAGGGGAGTTGGAAAAAAGGAGACCACATTAAAAAAGTAAACAAGGCAAAATTAAAAGTAGTATAATAGAGGGCAGAGGTAAAAGTTAGGAAAATAATAATAATAATGTTAAATAATAGGACTTACTGGGATGAGCAGAGCCCTCAGCATTGGCGCTGGTGGTCGGCCCCTCCCCAGCTCCTGCCAAACCCACCTCTGTAGTGCCCCTCTTCTTGCCCTTGGGTGCTGATGTAAGAAATAAAGAAGATAAAAGAAATGGATTAGTGGCATATTTAATCTCCACAAAGTAACAGACAAACACAGTAACATTGTACTTACATCAGATTGCCTATAATACTAGTATGATTGACTATCTTTGAGTTGGCTATGATCCTAAAATCCCTATTCCAAATGCATTTTAATGAATGAAACCCGTTGATGGACCAATGCAGTCTACCTTTATTGCAATGCATTGATGCATATTAGTACAAGTCACAGAGAATGCTAATTCACTGATATAACTAATTAATTATGGTGACAGGAGGACAGCAGGGTCTGCATTGCCTTGTCCTCCTAAATAACCAGCCAAAGTGATTGCCTAACAATATGATGATGTAGCGCCGAGCACCTGCCTAGTTCTAACTGGATCACATAAAAAATAATACTCTTAATGTTAGCTAAATGGCCTACCTCTGAGTGTGAGCAGCATGCTATTCGGACAAAAAAAAACATTAGAATTGTAGAACACAAAAATAATGATATAGTTAGTACTCACTGAGCCTCGGAATCTCCACGCCTAGCAGGTCAAGCAGGTCCTGCTCAAGGCCAATGATATCCGTCCACCGTGTCAGTTGCTCGGTGATGTGTGGACCTGGGTGATGCCCCGAAAACACTTGTGGAACCTAGCCCAATGCAGACAATGCTCCTGCAAAGGGTAACCACTCCCAGGCCTGCTGCCTTTTGCCAGCATGGAGGGGAGGTGGTGCTGCTTGTAGAAAACCATTGCTTCCGCCTCCTCCACACAAATGATTGGCTGGGGCGGTGTTGCTGTCCACAAGGAAGTTGGCTGCTGCTGGATGGCTGGGGGGGCCTGCCACTGCTGTTCCCTTGTTCTTCGGTGCTGCCTTGCTCTGCCATGGTGATGGGGTGATGAAAAGAAACAGGAGAAGGAAGGAAGGAAGGAAGGAAGGAAGGGAGAAATAACTAAGAAGCTAAAGTGAAAAATAAACAAAAATATAAAAAGTCTCAAAAAGCAAAACATTTTTTTAAAGGGTGGACAATTGAAAAGATTATCAAGGGATGAAAAAAACAGACCCAGCACCATAATGTGGTGCTGTTCACGTGTGATTTTGAATGTGAGTATGCACTTTGCATTACATTTGATATAAAACTCAATGCAAATTTGCCGGACAAGGAACTCTATGCATCAGCGGAACTTCACGTAGTGCAGCAGAGGATTTTTTTCAGTCTGCGGAGTTCTGTGTAGCAAGACTCCATGCATTTCACCCAGGCCTAGTAACAAGGTAAGTACTTATGAGGGGCCACACAATTTGATCATGAAGGAGCACATAGATCATGACTAATTGTATCTCAGAGCAGTTACACCAGTGTCTGGTAGACTCTAAGTTGTCCAAGTTCCTGAGCACATTTTCCATGACCTCAGGAAACTGTCAAATTGCCGAAGTACAGGAGGCAAGGGGAGGCCAGCAGTTTCCACCGCAGAGGGTCACTTTAAATTCAAGCTGATGCCCTTTGGTTTGGAAAATGGTCCTGTCACCTTCCAAAGGTTGGTGAACAAAGTCCTGTCTGAGTTGGACTCCTTTAGTTCAGCCTATCTGGATGACATTGCTGTGTTCAGTTCCATCTTGCTTGTCCATCTGGTCCACCTGAGGGAAGTGCTTCAGGCCTTGTAACAAGCAGGCCTGACTACCAAGGCAAGCAAATGCCAGATAGGGCAAGGTTCAGTGGTGTACCTGGGCCACCTTGTGTGTGGAGGCAATGTACAGCCTCTCCAACCCAAAATCCAGACCATCCTTGATTAGGAGGCTCCCTAAACCCAGAATCAGGTCAGGGTCTTTCTTAGTCTGACTGGGTAGTACAGAAGGTTTGTCAAGAACTATGGGACCGTACTGGTTCCTCTGACAAAACGTACATCACAAAGGCAGCCCAAAAATGTCATTTTGACCCCAGAGTTTCAGGAGGCTTCTGACACTCTGAAGGAGTCTATGGTGGTCATTA
The DNA here is from genome assembly GCF_031143425.1 of Pleurodeles waltl. Classification (NCBI taxonomy): domain Eukaryota; kingdom Metazoa; phylum Chordata; class Amphibia; order Caudata; family Salamandridae; genus Pleurodeles; species Pleurodeles waltl. Next base: position 355,894,740 of record NC_090438.1, read on the forward strand.
TAACCCTGGTGGTCGGTGTTAAAGCGGCGGTAAAACCGCAAACAGGCCTGTGGAAAAAAAATGGAATCACGACTGTGGCGGAAACCGCCAACAAAGACAGCCACTTTAACACTCAGACCGCCACGGCGGTACAAACAAACAGCTTGGCGGTCACCGCCAACAGACAGGCGGAGGACAATGTACCACCCACAGTCTCACAACCTACCAATCCGCCACCTTTTCCGGGGCGGATTCACCGTGAACAAAAACACGGCAGAAAAAGGACTTCGAAGGGAAAACTCTCACCTCTACACACCCCACGAGGAATCCGGAAGCCATGGAACCCGAGCTCCAGATCCTGCCAGCCCTTATCTTCTTGCTCCTTGTTCTGCTTTCCTGCTCTTATCTCATAACCAAGCTTACAGAACCTCTCTGGAATGCACTTCTGAGTTTAAAGAAGACATTTATTGTTATTATTTCTTCACCGCAAGGTTCTTGAGAGACGAAATTAGTAGATTGGAAGCACACGTTCAAAAGTAGTCGCAGCAATGAAAGCAAAATATATCAAAGTACTTCTCAGTTGCAATGTACATAGCAAATATATGTGATTATATTATAGCATAACTTCAAAGCAAAGCATAACTTCAAAGCCGTAGGGCCTATAGCTCAGCTTCATCTTTCTGGGGTCTGCAAGTTGAGTACTCTGGTCAACTGCGAGAAAGAGATTTTCTACCCAAACGGGAGACAGGCAACTGATGTCTCCCTTCCTGTCTGAAGTCAAGCAGATTCAATCTACCACTGCTGTAGCCCAGAGTCATCCTTAAAAGGAAACCCAGTGTGAGAACCGAAGAAACTTGGAGAGTGACCAATTCTCCCGAGCTCACTCGTTCTCAGACTGGATTGCGAGGTAAACACAAAATCTACGTGCTCTTATCAGCTAAGTTCTGGTGTGAAGAAAACAGCTTGGTCCATCTTGTGGAAAAACACAGGTTGGAAAAACACAGCTCATCTGCAATGTCTCAACTGCAATGTCTAACCCCACGTTAAAGCCAATAGGCAGCTAACCTAAATATCAAATGTAATGTCTAATGTCATGTCAAAGCCAATAGACAGCTAAACTGAATACAGAATGTAATGGCTAATTCCATGTCAAAACTAGTAGGCAGCTAACCCAAATATCAAATGTAATGTCTAATGCCATGTCAAAGCCAATAGGCAGCTAAACTGAACAAAACATATAGGGGGTCATTACAACCCTGGCGGACGGTGTTAAAGCGGCGGTAAGGCTGGCGGTCTTTTTTTTAGTATTATGACCATGGAGGTTACACAGTAGAGGACATCTACACTCCTTAAGACCTGGAAGATTGGATCTTCCAGCCAAGTGGTAAGTAAGGCAAGAAATTGCCAATTTTTTTAAATTGGCAATTTCAGAATTGCAATTTAAAATTCAACTCTCCATAAGTTAGGATTTTAAATTGTGATTCCAGCTACACCAAATTTGAAGGGGTTAGCTGTTTCCTTTTGGAAGTTAAGCTTTTAAAGTGTAATAAGGCCATTATAATGTTAACCTATGGGAGAGATAGGCCTTACAGTGGTGGAAAACAAATTTAAGAGTTTTACACCACTAGATGTAAAACTAAAACGTACATGTCCTACTTTTTAACACATTGCAGCCTGCTCTCCTGGCTGTTCAAGGCCTACCTTAAGGGTGACATAGCTAGTAGAAAATGAAGGTTAGGGACTGGCAAAAGGTTTATTTTGCCAGGTTAAACTGGCAGCTGAAAAAAGCACGCACAGGCTCTGCAATGTCAGGCCTGAGACACGTTTAAAGGGCTAGCTAAGTGGGTGGCACAGTTAGTGCTGCAGGCCCACTGGTAGCATTTACTTTACAGGCCCTAGGCACACATAATGTTCTTTACTATGGACTTATAAGTAAATTAAGTTTGCAAATTGGGTATACGCTAACGTTACAATGTTTTGGGGGAAGAGCACAAGATGTTTAGCACTGGTTGGCAGTGGTAAAGTGCACAGAATCCTAAGGCCAGCAAAAACGAAGTCAGCAAAAATAAGGGGTCTGAAGACAAAAGGTTAGGGGGAACCACACAGAGGATGCCAGGTCTAACAAGATACATAGGGGGTCATTACAAGCTTGGAGCGGTAACTGCCGTGCGGCCGCCAATGCGGCCGCACTCCCGCGGACCCCATTACGACATCCCCGCTGGGCCGGCGGGCGCAAAACAAGTTTACGCCCGCTGGCCCAGCGCGGATGAGGCCGCAACATAGGAGCCGGCGGTGTTGCGGCCGTGCGACGGGTGCAGTAGCACCCATTGCGCTTTTCACTGTCTGCTATGCAGACAGTGAAAACCTGCCCGGGGGGGCCCCAGGACACCCCTTACCGCCAGCCTCTTCCTGGCGGTGCAAACTGCCAAAACAGGCTGGCGGTAGGGGGGTCATAATCCCCAGGGCAGCGCTGCTTGCAGCGCTGCCCTGGTGGATTATCACCGCCGGGGCTAAAACGGCGGGAAAACGCTGGCCCCGGCGGTGCGACCGCCGCGGTCGTAATACGGGTCTCCGTACCGCAAGCCTGTTGGTGGTACGGACGCCACATTACCCCTAGCGGTCTCTGACCGCTAGGGTCTTAATGACCCCCATAGTTACCTGCCTTGCAAAAGGAGCTTTCATATACATATAATAATTACAGTTTACTTGAGGCCTTCAGCGCTTAGAGTCTGATCCCTGCATCAATTTCTGAAAAGCCTTATGTTACTTTACAGCACTTTTACAATGAAATGATGTACATTTCAGCTATATCGGAAACTCCAAATAGTGGATTGGAAGGGAAGCATTATTCAGAATCACAGTTACATCTAATTGGGTAAGGGGATTCAGAGACACTGCATACATCAGCAGGACAGACTGGAAAATGCTTGCATAGAGCAGCCCTGGGTACAGGGTATGCATCGCTACAAGGCATACATCATCTCGCTTGCCACACAGAGATTTTTTATTTGAATGCAGGAATTATTTGGTCCCCTCAAATGTATCCTGGTGACTGCAGAGATATACTGGATTGCCTATCAATCACCCAGACTACTGACCAGCACGTTGTGCCCCTTGCTGTACCTTTACCTTTTATGCTGTGCTTCACAGTGCCACCATTAGTGAATAATAGGGCGACTGACTACATAAAGGCAGAAATAAAAAAAGCATTCCAGGGAGCCAAAGGCCTTCTGCAGTAATATTTCTGAATTTGATATCAAAATGTATAGCACACATTCATAATTTGATTTCAGAATTGTCCTACTTTGCCTCTGACCTGCTCATTCTTTGATTTGCAAATCAGTGCCCGTTAGTTGCGTTTGATTAATGCGCGCTGTTACTTTTCATCTCAACTTAATTTTCTTTATAGCCTCATTCTAGGAGGTTTGATGGGGAAAAATAGTGATGTGATGTCTCTTCCACAAGAAAAGTAGGTTCTCCCGTGACGAGTAATGGTGTAAGTTGATTGGGCGAGGAAAGCTCAGGATTTATAATTTATTTACATGTTGCCCGGGGTCTATAATTGAACGTGACTCGTATTGCATTCTAGCACCATTCTTGCGAAAAACATTCTGATTATAGCGCATCAAAATGGAATAGTTTATTATTAAATGATTCATTGAATATTGACACCTGATGAATAGTGGCGGTGAATTGTTAATGCTTTCCTTCTCCTCCCATCTGGTTATCTACAGATTTGTTTCTAAAAGTTAAAGCATCTTAAGGTGCTCTTTGATGATTTCTGCTCAGAGTAGAAAGAGAAAGGGTTCTAGGTCCTTATTTTCCAAGTCAGTGTTTCCTAGTTCACTAATTCGTTGTTATGCTCCCTGTTTATGTTTATGTTTCATCTGAAGAAAGACGGAGACATAGGTCGTTGCCTTCACTGACTGAGTTACAAAGCTTCGTAACTGGAAATGCGCTGTATGCGCACCTACAATTAGGTCTTTGTTAAAGATGTGTAATAATTCTCACCTTACTGGTGGACGAAGGTTCTTTTGGGGAACATGGAGTGTGGGCAATGACCAATTTTAATCAGTTTCTACTGAATAACTATACTTCTGGAACGAAGATGCACATATATGAAATGTTTCTATATTGTAATTTGGGCCTATGCTACTGGAAGGTCGCAGACAAAAAAATTCTGTCACTGCAGAACCTTGTTTACTTAAGGAGAGAGGTAAAATAGCGCCTTGCTTGTAGCATCCAAATGCTTTTATTGTGCTCACCTCGGCGCTTTAAGGGTCGGGAAGCCATTTTTGTTTTCCATTAAGCAATCCAAGCTTTCACGTTTGTTAACTGTTGTAAGTATTTAAGTAATAATGAAGGCTTTTAAATTATTTTTCTATTATGATATATAATAATTTAACATTATTATAAAGAAAAACAATTAACTCAGATTTTTCCTTCCTCATTTAGAAAATATAGGCTTGAGGCACAAAGACAACTTTTTTGCACCAAGTCATTCTGTAATTTACACATTTTTGTATGGCCCTCTTACTAGTGGCATACATAAGTGGTTTCCCTTTCTCTGAACAAATTTAATTTTTAATTTTCCTGACTCAGTGTTAACCAGGGGAAAAAAGGTAATTGTTGTCAAGAGTATTCAAACTGTCAGAATATCCTTCAATCTAAAAGCTGTTAGAATCTGTGCAGAAGTAATTACTGAAACTCTATTCAGCTATAATAATAACCTGCCACTGATGACAGCAATTACTGGTAAAAGTGTAATAGAAATCAAAGGCACATTTTTCTCTGACAAGTACATTTCTAACTAAGGTTTGCTTTGCTTGAATAGTGTTGACAATGCTGATGTGCTGTATCATTCTTAATCACTGCTGGCATGATGCTACAGTCTGAGCTGCTCACTGTAAGGGGGAGGTTAATTGTGTGTTTTATTTGTCACTGTCCATACTTTCATTGCAAAGGGGTGGGGGGCATGTATTTTAGAGGAATAGAGGTTGCGCGCTCCTTTGTTTGACTGGCTCACATCTCTTGTAAGTGTAGGGTATTAGTATTTCTATATATAAAAATAGAAGCTCCACATGTTCGCACCAAATTGGTGACAGCGTCATATGCATCTCTAATTTCGCCCGCCATACTGTAATTCCGACCAAGCAAATGGACACACAAATTTAAATTCCTCCCACCCCCGTCCGCTGTCATGTACGAAAAACCTAAATGTGAGGCTCTATTAGATATTGTAAACAATAGTTAACTTTCTCCTTTGCACAAGAACTGGTGCATGTTTTAATAAATGCCAGCTCTGTGCTATCTTGCTGTTTCGCTTCTATTGATAAAGGGTATTACAACAACTTAATTTCTATTTAATGTTAAATTCTGGAGCTACGTCAGTTGTATGCACTGTAAATAACAAGCATTACTATTACATAATTCAACATCGCTGAACGTATTGACCTCTCGTGCATTAAGGGGCCTCCCTGCGATGGTCTTCCCTGAATTGGTTACATTCAGGTCACACACCCATGTTTGCTGCAAGCCATCCATTAGGAGACCCAGGACATTTTGTAGTTGCTGGTTCTAAATGTCAAGTGAGAACTCCTTATTAACTTCCATGTAGCACCTGGCTTCAAGCAAGATTCCATAAAACTCCTATTAGCGGGGGCACATTGGCCAATTGTTGGAAAGTGTATTATTGGTAAGGGCAGGTAAGTACCTACACCTAGCAACAGGCCACTAACCTCCCACTTAAGTCCAGTTAGGGCACAATAAATTAAATCCAGCTCAACCCTTGGTAGCTTGGCAATGAGCGACAAGGCTTAATTTAGGAGGCAAGTGTGAAAAGCATTTAAAAATCACAACAGGTAATAAGTAAAACACAAAACACAATAAAAATCCAACACTAATTTATAACAATAGATTGTATTTTTACCTTTAAACTTACACCAAAATGATTAAAATCGGATAAGGGGAACTGGAGATATCAATTTTTAAAGAATAAATGCTTTCTAACACATTGAAGTAACTAGCACTCAAAGGGTTCAAATAGGTCATACTGGAACGGGACAAAGTCCAGAGTTCAGGCCAACCACAAGGTAACACCGTCACACTTACTTTCAGAAGTGTTCCTTGATTCAGGAAAGTGGTCCACAGAACCAGACAAGGGCTCAGATGCTCTGTCCCCAATCTTCTGGATTTTCTTCAAGAGGTCCTTTTTGGGTCCTTGAAGTGTCCACAACTTGATCCAAGGTTCCAGAAGCTCTGAGCTGCCTCCTTGGAGTTGGGACTACAATTCCCAGAAAGCACCTGTTCATAACACTCAAATGGCCACTGGACTGGGAAGTATGGCAAAAATCAATCCCAGGGAGCAACATTCCTCAAAAATCCAATGTGGCTGAAAGTTATTTTGGGAGGTTATATCTGGCTGAGCCCACCCACTGGCGTGGGTAAAAATCCTGAAGTTACACCCCTCTCCTGCCCTCTCCGAATCTAAACAAGAGGGCACTTAATTGTCTGGGGTTGCAGGATCTGTGGGAGGTCCTGAGCCACTCCAAATGTCTTTCCCTTCCTTTGAAGACCAGTTTTTCTGCTCTCCCTCCTTCCTGCTTCACCATCTGCTGAGGCAGATCTCCTCCCCCAGCCACATCCTTTGTGGTCAGTCCAGGCCACTTCACACCTTATAAAGGCATCCTGGCCAGGCTGCCAGACGCTGGTCAATCAGAGAAGGGCAATACAGAGCTGAAGTTGGCAACTTTCTGGTAGAGTTTTAAAACTCTATACCTGAACTAGTTATATTATATCCAAAATATTCAAGTTGTGGGATTTATTATAACAGTTAATTTGATACCATACGCAAGGTATCTGGCACTTAAGGGGACTTTGTGAATTAAAATAGAGTATCCCATTTTAGCCTATGAAGTCCATTCACTACAGTGAGGGAAAACACATTTGTCTATTTTACCGCACCAGTGCTTATAACATTTTTTTATAAGGTCCCTGTTTGTAGTTACATGGCACCGAACCCTAGGATCACATAGGGCACACCTCCGGGGTGACATATGTAAAAATAAGGTTGTTTAAGACTTTGGAAGCACTTTTAATTTCAAAGTTGAATTTGCATTTAACTCTATAACTTTAATTTATAAAGCAGCCAACAAGGCAGGCCTGCCTTTAAAATGACCCTGGGCACCTCAGCAGTTCACCTATGGGTGTACTACCTATGCTGGGGTCCCTAAACCTACATTCCCTACCATATACTAGGGACTTGTAGGTAGGTTGACATAGGCAATTATAATTAGCCTAATTTGCATACTCATTTTACACAGAGCACAGGCCCTGCGACTGGTTAGCAGTACCCAGGGCACCATCAGAGTCAGAAAAACACCAGCAAAAAGTGAAAAAGGGTGGCAAAAAGTTAGGGGGCCTCTGCAATCAGCTCTGTTTTCTCACACCAATTCACTCCAAGTCATGGGAGGTATTTACAGTCCGATTCTTCAACCAAACAATCACAATTAAGCTCATGGACCCATATTTCTACATATTGCTGCAATCCCAGCACGCTTCATGCTGCGAGTGGAGAAACCAGTACTTATGGGTTTAGGTGGCAGATTAGCAGGTCCCCTATAAACATGAAGTTTCCAAAGGAATTTTGATGCTCTTACGATATGCCACTCATTTCGGGAGTTTTGGGTTAGTGGCAGAAATGTGACATAAAGTTACAATACCTACTATGGATGCGTCCATGTTATGAGAAGTTGAATATTGCATTTTGTGACTACAGTTAAGGTAAAAGAATAAATAAAAGATAAATTACATATGTGTTTCAAATATTAGGGATGCATTTTAAGCTTCCAGAATCAGCATTTATTTTTTTGTCAACATATCTTTGGTATGTTCGCTAAAAAAAAGTACTATAAGCATGGTAATACGCTGGGCAAGTGCAAATATGAAAGGTGGACATGACGAAATTCACATGGATGCATTAATACACCCTGTGCATAAGTGAATTTCTCACAAGTGTACTGTTTCATGCATGAGTGAATGAAAGGAATGAAGTGGCAGACAAAGAAAATGACAGGCTTCCATGAAAAACTGTAGTGGTGTTACAGGGCAGCAAAACTGATGGGATCATTGGTAAAGGTATAAACAAGGAAGAGACCCTGATTAACAAAATGGGAGGGCAATATTTGCTCCAATTTCAGTTCACCTGGTACTCCTCTAATCAAGAACAAAAACAACATATTACAATGGAGGTAATGTCTTCAGCTAGGATATCATCTTGGTGGAGGCATTACCAAGTGAATGTGGAGATACAGGCTTGCTGTTTCTTGAAGCCTCCATCCATGCAACATAAATGACTTGTAATGAAGTACAGATACATGCTCATCCAGGGTTGGGGTGGCCTATTGGCCAAACTGGCAATGCCGGAAGTGAAAGTCTTATAGATCAGTCTGTGAGATTTGTTTTGGCTGCTTGTAAGCTGTGTTTTTTACGGTTGATTTCTCTGGTATTACCACAAGCAGTGTCTGCAGCAAGCACAAATGCATACTGTCTCCTTTAGCTTGCAAAACACTTATATAGCTTGTCTTTATGTGTACATAAATGCCGCCATTTGAAAATGTGGGCCACTCTTTTAGCTATCTGATTCATTACTGGGGGCTACTTTTAATTTGGTGCCTAGCCCTACTTTCGCACCCAGTCCAACCCTGCAAACTGCCCCAAAACATTTACAATGAGTCTTTATTGGGAACAGCCTCTCTCCTATGATGCATTAGTAAATTCAGTGCAATATGGTGGCCTAGACAGGTTGCAGTTGCAGCAGCACAACCCTACCAGAACATACTTTTATGCTGCCTTTCATGCTGAGCTTACTTCAATCGCCTGAATCTTTAAAGTGGTATTTTACAGCTGCAAAATAAACCCATTAGACACAGTTTAATACTAGGTGAAACAATAATGAAAGTTTAAGAACGTTTAAAATGTTTATTCAAACAAAAGGTCCTAAGTTTTATTAGTCAAAGGATTTACAGAACATTGCTCAAAGCGTGTACTGAATGTGCCCCTACTTTACATGTGTTAGTCTATTTAGCAAGAATTCTCTGTGCTCCAAAAGAATATAGTAGCAATTCAGTCTGGTCTCCTGAAGGAATCTTGTAAAATGATGTTCCGTTTTTCAGAAAGAAATTATTTTTCTACGCACCGCTCCATCTGCTTCTCTCATGGCGCAGAAGTAGTTGTCTAGACGATTTAGCCATGTGCACCATCTTGGCGCTGCCGTGGCCCGATTGATCAGTTGGCTGAACGGGGGTAGCGCGGGGACTTATGAGTGAGCGCTGGTGCTGACTGTTGCTGGGTGCTGTACGTTTTCTGGCTGTGGCGCACTCATGCTGCTGTTTGTTGTGGGGGGGGTTTAGCTGCGCGCTCGGTTGTCCTCTTCTGCTCCTGTTGTTTTCCTTTCAACGTCTTGGTGCTCCCCCACCCTGGGTTCTTCTGGCTAGGCTCCTCAGGATGGGTTTGGTGTGGGACGGCAGTTTATTTCCTGTGTCTGCCACTACCCTGTGTCTTTTTCTATACACCTTCAGCTGTCTGTATTGTTTTTTTTTTTCTTCTTTTTTGTGCAGTTTTACATTAGGTGGTTTTTTTTTCGCTCTTGTATTTCTTTTTCCTTTTCCTTTGTTTAGCTGCAGCCAGGAGAGACACTTGGCTGCTCCTCTCTGCACAGGCACTCCTGTGGACACTCCCCTGGGCCTCTCACCTCTAAACAGGAGGTTCTGCCTTGCCGTGTTCCCGTCTCCAGGCAATGGGCGTGTGGCAGGCTATAGCGGGCCTCGCCTCCCTGTCATCTTCACGCTGCGGCTGGCTCACCTGTGGTGTGTGGATGGTGGCAGCGTGCTGCGGTTGGCCCCACAGCTCTCGCCCGAAGTGGCGAGCGATCGGCTGATTTGTCTTTTTTTTGTTTTAGTACTGTGCGCTATCCCGCTCGTCGCCAGTGTCGAAGGCTGCCCTTGCGCGTTGCCGCAAAGGACACGCAGAGGCAGATCTGGTGCACACACCTGGAGACTGACTCCATCAGCTCCAAACTTTTTTTATTTATTTTTTTTATTTATAAGAGTTTTCTATAGCGCTAGCAAGACCGAGAGGGTAACAGAGCGCTTTACAACAGAACAGGCAATAAACATAAGAAAAAACACGAGTCAAGAGTCACTTTGTACAATGAGGATACAAATGGGTTCTCATGAATAGAAGGGTGGCAATTCGAGGAAGGGGGGGTGGTGAGGGAGAGAGCCTTATTAATGAGAGGGTTGGTTTAGGAGGAATTCTTTCAGTAGTTTCTTAAAGGTCATGTGGGAGGTGTTAGATCTGAACTTTATTTTCAACCTTTTACCCGTGCCCAGCCCTTGCGCCCCGTAGAGCGCAATGATGCATAAGAGAGCGCGGGTGGCTCTCTACAACCACTATCAGCTCAGTAAGCCTCAATTATCACACTATTCTGCAAATAGTTCAAATGTGCCCAAACGCCAGGAATCCAAGCACCTCTCTCTCATATCAGCTCTGCTCTGCTTTTGGGAAACCTATTCTTACCCTCGGACACTTTTTATAAGAATTCATTTGATTCTTTAACAATTTATCATAAATGTAATTAAGTCTTCTTGCATTGCAAGCAGAATCAACCTGAATCCTGAGAGAAATCAGCTCCGATGCCCTATATTTGCATTCACACTTCGCTTCTGAAAAATTAAATGCATGTATGATTGTCCTCATATCCTTTCTGACAGCTTTCACATTGTAAGCCCATTCATAAAAGATGCAATTTAGTATGTAATTTGACCAATCCAACACATTCCAAAGTCAGTAAACAAAAATTATAGATTATACTGCTCCATTGTTTTAAGACAAAAGACGTTTTGTAACATGCATAAACCATACAAAGGTTAAAAGTGAAACATTTATTTTGCAAAGAATGTGTTAATCTTAAGTATTCAGCAAGTCAGGCAGCACAGGTTGTGCAGAGTTTAAAACGAGTTTATGACTACAAAAATCAACTGAAGTAAATCTGAGTCTAATTCTCTTGTTTAGTAGTTTCATATTAATTTATATTTTATTGAAAGATTTTGCACAGTCCAATGTGCTATAATCTAGCGAAATGCCTCTTCTGGCAACTGGTTCTCAAGTGAAAGTAAAAAAGAGAACCATTTTCAATATGATGTTCTTCAATGCATTCACACGAATACCTGCAAAGGTGCTGATAATTAAGACAGGAGGGCTGTTGCAGAATTGCTTAACAGAAACTATTCATAGAACTCAGTGTGAATTAGACGGATTATGAGATTTTCGTATGAGAGACAGCCTCTTCAGGAATAACTAAATTATGCTCAACGGGACAGGTATTTTGCAATGATGCGTATGGTAGTCTTAACTGAGGGGAATCCTATAGCTATCATGTCACTTGACCTCGTTATCAGGTAAATGTGGTAAGGCATTTACAAGAGCGAGGTTATGGAGTGATGCATATGAAAAGGAATCACCAGCATAACATGAAAAAGCTAATTCCAAAGTTTGCATAGTCAGTCTTTTCTGGAGCACTGTATTCAACTGAGGGGGCTCCTTTAAACAAGATGGTTCAAATCTGTAGGAAATTCGCCTTCTCTGCATGGCCACCCCATATTTGTTGCCTTTTCCTGGACCTTATTTCTGGTGGAAATTATGCAAATGACTGCTATTCAGTGCTACAGTGTGTGAGCTCTGGACATAAAATGTTATTGGTAAAATTGATTTAGTGCAATTGGTATATTAAATTGCCCGGTAAGGTGATTAAAATATGTAATCCTTTATCTCCATCAGTTAAAAAAGCAGCAGTCATTCAAAGGTATTTCCCACCAAAAGTTTCAAAATGTAGTAGTGAAATCAGTTTTTAGACAAGTTAGATGGAATGGTAACTTTATAAAAAATGTACTTTAGGCTGAGGTGAAAACCAGTTCTGCTGGTCATCTCATCTCCAGACCTAGAATAGACATCCTTGGCTGGGAGAGTTAACAATGCAAGCTCAGAAGGCAATGGTCTGTCTCTAAACTCAAGAAGGACAGAGTGATGTTAACTGATGACCACATTGCTGGGATTAGCAATATGGGAGTGGGCAGGAGGTAGCTTGCAGAACGAAGGACAGCATTGGCATTACCACTATCTCTTTTGACTAGGTGTTGGCAGGGAAGACTTCTATTTATTCCCAGGGCCCTTCTAGCCAGCCATGCTCCAGTCCCAGTGGGGGTGACAACCAGTTTGGAACTCATGAGATGAGAGGTGAGCTCATCTTAATAGGAAAATGTCTAAGAAGGTGAAGACAGGACTGCCTGATGGAATAAGTGCCCACTATATTGCAATAGGGACATCTGCATACTTTTACATAAAGGTAAAAAGGACATGCTACAAAAGAAGGTAAGAAGACTGAGAGAAAATAGTTAAGATTGAGAGCAGAATTGTTCCAGATTAGTGCATATGATAGATCCAGCTCCTCCATCACTACCTCCTCTGAATTCAGTGAAAGGGTTCAAGGACTCCTGTCAGGGTCTGGAAAGGGTCAAGTGGTTGACCTCCTGTTTATCTGCTTTAGGAACACTAAAGGAGAAGTATTTTGGAAAGAACACCTCTGCTTGGACCACAGTTGGTGGCCAGAAGAATGCAGATCCACCCCCAAATTGACTGATCACACTCTCAACCTCAGCATAATCTTGGACAGCCAGCTGACCATGAAACAACAAGTCAATGCAGTCACCTAATCCTATTTATACACCCTCCACATGCTCCACAAGATCTTCAGATGGATCCCAGTAAACACCAGAAAGATTGTCGCACAATCCCTTATCACCAGCCGGCTTGATTACAGCAACACGCTATACACCTATATCCCCTCCCAGCTCCTCAGAAGACTTCAGAAAATACAGAATGTGACAGCAAGACTCATCCTGGACCTCTCCAAGCACACCCACATCACTCCTCACCTCAGAAACTCCACTGGCTCTCCCTCCTTAAAAGATGCCAGTTCAAGACACTCACACATGCCTACAAAACCCTCCACAAACTGGGACTATACTGCATCAACCACCGGATGAACTTCCATTTTTCCTCAAGTCACCTGCACTCCTCTTCACTTACCATCACACAACTCTTCCACATCCATCTCACCTGCAGCGGGGGCTGCACTTTCTCCTCTTTCGCTGCCACAGTCTTGAATGACCTCCACCTCTGAAAAGCACTCTCCATGGCAATCTTCAGAAAGCAACTCAAGACTTGGCTTTTTAACACACCCAGCATCCTCAGCACCCAGATACCTCCAGCAGTGATAGTGTTGCACTTTGATTGGTTGATTGAAGTACTCCAAATTTGCCCTGCTCAGAGTTTTTTGCTGGCACCTCACTTTAAAGGAATCCAACCTTGTCCAACCCTGCCTTTCAGCAGCTTCCAGCCTTGAACCCAGCTTTTGAATACCAAAAAGGTAACTAAGACATAAGGTAAAATGCTAGACTGGGGTGAGGTGGAAAATGCATCTATCCTGCAGACAAGGTATCCTCTGTGAACTCAAAAACAGTTTGTGCCACTCAGAGCTTTGGGTAACATGACCAACAGCTTTATCAAGAGCCCAAAGATGTGTTTGACTTTGCTGGCCACAAGCCTGAACCTTGCACTGCATCAAGATTTTGACAACCATTTCAAAAAGTAATCCTGAAGGTAAAATCTTTGACCGGAGCCACATGCAATTTGTGTCTGACATTTGCTCTACTGGCATCTGCCTAAAATCATGGCTCGGTCGCAGTCAACCACAAACTGTTGTTTTTCAATGTGCTTTACTTTTTCTAGGCATTGTTTTAATGTAAAATTTACAAATTTGTATCTCTGGTTATTCTTATTCTATTTTAATGCTATTGGCATATTATGGTTTACTAGATTTTTCTCTATTCTATCAAATTAATTTGGGAAGGATGGTGTGTTGTTTTATTACTTTAAAACTGCTTGAAAGTAACACAGACTACTCTGGGGATTGCCTGGGCAGAGATTTTCTAAGAACTGTGTTTTGACCTAATCAGATTGTAATTATTAAGTTAATAGAGGTCATCTTTTCCCATATTAACTACTATTACTTACCTAATTACCTAGGGGCGTTCGTCAGTATGTAGTTATAATTAGGACCCAGGTCCTGATGCCTGATTTAGCAGTCGGCTGAGAGAATACTCTGTCAAAAGTGTACATTTGCCATTGTTGGGCAAATCTCCATGACATTTTTAAAACAGTTGGTTTAGCTGTTGGCTTGAATGTTTCGGGGTGATTGATCAAGCGGGGACTGAGAAAAAGGGGGGTCCCAAACTGTTTTTCCTCATGCAGCTTCCAATAGGATCTTTAGACACGACTACAACCTGAACTTCAGAGTGGAATTACATCAAATTTGGAAGGAAGCTAGATCTTGGTGCCCAGAGTGTGCTTTGTGTGATTTGGTGTAAATCTGTTCAAAACTTTATTTGAACATTTATGAATCCATATCATGGTAAGGTTAGTGAAAGTTGAACAATCATGAGTACATGGGTAGATCCAGGCTTGTACGTCAGTTGTCCAGCCAAATGATTTGGATGCAGTTCGGATAGCCAACACGTGTTTCACCCCCTATGGTAAAATTCACCTGGGGCTTTCTCAAGGTGGTATAATGTTGAGTATTATGACATAATTTCTAATATTGATCCGTATGTCTTCTAAACCATGTCTCTTCCGAGTGCAGGGGCTCGTCAACTCGCTTTGAGCCCTGGTGACAACCACCTCCATGGTGCTTTATTTAATAAAGTAGGTGGGCCATGTGGACCCTTCTCCTGAGGCTTTAATAAGCCCTGGGGACCACCACCTCCCCTGAGCTAAAAAACATTGAAATGGGGGAAAACAGAACCCTAGCTACCAGTGTCCACCCCCCTGGGCAAATTAGATTACTTAACCCCTTCGCTGCCAGGCCTTTTCCCCCTCCTGTGCCGAGCCTTTTTTTGGCTATTTGGGGTAGTTTGCGCTTAGGCCCTCATAACCTTTTGTTCACATAAGCTACCCATGCCAAATTTCTGTCCTTTTTTTCCCAACATCCTAGGGATTCTAGAGGTACCCAGACTTTGTGGGTTCCCCTGAAGGAGACCAAGAAATTAGCCAAAATATGGTGACAATTTTGTTTTTTTTTAAACAAATCGGCAAAAAGGGCTGCAGAAGGCAGCTCGTGTTTTTTTTCTCTGAAAATGGCATCAACAAAGGGTTTGTGGTGGCAAGATCACCATCTTCCCAGATTTCAGGAACAGGCAGACTTGAATTGGAAAATCCAATTTTTCAATACAATTTTGAAATTTTACTGGGACATACCCCATTTTTACTATTTTTTGTGCTTTCAGCCTCCTTCCAGTTAGTGACCAAAATGGGTGAGAACCCAATGCTGGATCCCAGAAGGCTAAACATTTCTGAAAAGTAGATAAAATGCTGAATTCAGCAAGGTGTCATTTGTGTACATCCTACAAGTGTTTCCTACAGAAAATAACAGCCGAAATAAAAAAATATTGAAATTGAGGTGAAAAAAACAGCCATTTTTCTCCACGTTTTACTCTGTAACTTTTTCCTGCAATGTCAGATTTTTTAAAGCAATATACCGTTACATCAGCTGGACTCTTCTGGTTGCAGGGATATATAGGGCTTGTAGGTTCATCAAGAACTCTAGGTACCCAGAACCAATAAATGAGCTGCACCTTGCAATGGGTTTTTATTCCATACCGAGTATACAGCAATTCATTTGCTGAAATATAAAAAGTGAAAAATAGGTATCAAGAAAACCTTTGTATTTCCAAAATGGCCACAAGATAAGGTGTTGAGAAGCAGTGGTTATTTGCACATCTCTGAATTCCAGGGTGCCTATTCTTGCATGTGAATTACAGGGCATTTCTCAAGTAGACGTCTTTTTTACACACTGCCTTACATTTGGAAGGAAAAAATGTAGAGAAAGACAAGGGGCAATAACACTTGTTTTGCTATTCTGTGTTCCCCCAAGCCTCCCGATAAAAATGGTACCTCACTGGTGTGGGTAGGCCTAGCTCCCACAAAAGGAAATGGCCCAAACACACAACGTGGCCACATCACATTTTTTCACAGAAAACAGAGTGCCTACTTGTGGATTTTGGTCTCTAGCTCAGCCAGCACCTGGGGAAACCTAGCAAACCAGCGCATTTTTGAAAACTAGATACCTAAGGGAATCCAAGATGGGGTGACTTGTGGGGCTCTGACCAGGTTCTGTTACCCAGAATCCTTTGCAAACCTCAAAATTTGACCAAAACAACACTTTTTCCTCTCATTTCGGTGACAGAAAGTTCTAGAATCTAAGAGGAGCCACAAATTTCCTTCCACCCAGTGTTCCCCCAAGTCTCCTGATAAAAATGGTACCTCACTGGTGTGGGTAGGCCTAGCGCCCACGAAAGGAAATGGCCCAAAACACAACGTGGACACATCACATATTTTCACAGAAAATAGAGGTGTTTTTTACAGAGTGCCTACCTGTGGATTTTGGCCTCTAGCTCAGCCGGCCCCAGGGGGGGCAGAAATGGCCTAAAATAAATTCCTCCCCCCAACCCCACGGGGAGCGACCCTTGCCTACGGGGTCGCTCCCCTGTGTGACATTGGTGCAACAAAAAAAAATCCCCGTTGCCTAGTTGTTTCTGCCCCCCTTGGTGGCAGATTGACCTAAAATCCGCCAATCTGCCCCCAGGGGGGCAGAAATGTCCTAAAATAAATTTGCCCCCCAACCTCCCCCAGGGAGCGACCCTTGCCTATGGGGTTGCTCCCCTTGTGTGACATTGGTGCAAAAAAAGAATCCCCGGTGCCTAGTTGTTTCTGCCCCCCTTGGTGGCAGATTGACCTTAAATCCGCCGATCTGCCCCCAAGGGGGGTAGAAATGGTCAAAATACAATTTGCTCCCCAGGGGAGCGACCCTTGCCTAATGGGTCGCTCCCCATCTCTAAAAAAACGAACAAACAAAAAAATAACACACAAAAAAATTTGCCCTGGCGCCTAGAAGTTTCTGCCTTCCCTGGGGGCAGATCGGCCTAATAACAATAGGCCGATCTGCCCCCGGGGGACAGAAATGGCCTAAAATAAATTTGACCCTCTCACCCCCCACCCCCATGGGGAGCGACCCTTGCCTATGGGGTCACTCCCCTTGCATGATGTTGACGCAAAAAAAAGATCACTGGTGCCTAGTGGTTTCTGCCCCCCTTGGGGGCAGATTGACCCAAAATCTGCCGATCTGCCCCGGTAATGGTCTAAATACAATTTCCCCCAGGGGAGCGACCCTTGCCTAATGGGTCTCTCCCCATCTCAAAAAAAAAAAAAAAAAACACAATTTTTTTTTTGCCCTGGCGCCTAGAGGTTTCTGCCCCCCCTGGGGGCAGATTGGCCTAATAACAATAGGCTGTCTGCCCCCAGGGTGGCAGAAATGGCTTAAAATAAATTTGCCCCTGCCCCTCCACCCCCCAGGGGAGCAACCTTTGCCTATGGGGTCGCTCCCCTTGCGTGACGTTGGCGCAAAAAAAAAGTTCCCTGGGGCCTAGTGGTTTCTGCCCCCCTTTGGGGCAGACTGACCTAAAATCAGTGATCTTCCCCCAAAGGGGGCACAAATGGCCTAAATACAATTTGCCCCTCCAGGGGAGCGACCCGTGCCTAAGGGATCGCTCCCCATCTGTAAAACAACAACAAAAAAATCCCCGGTGCCTAGTTGTTTCTGCCCCCCTTAGGGGCAGATCGGCCTAATTAAAATAGGCTGATCTGACCACCAGGGGGGCAGAAATGGCCTAAAATAAATTTGCCCCCCATGGGAACGACCCTTGCCTAAGGGGTCGCTCCCATTACGTGAAATTCACGAGAAAAAAAAAACCTCCCTGGTGTCTAGTGGTTTCTGTCCCCCTTGGGGGCAGATTGGCCTCATAAAGGCCTAAGGGGTCGCTCCCCACCTCAAAAATATATAAAAAAACAAAAACAAAACAAACAAAAAAATGATCCATGGTGCCTAGAGGTTTCTGCCCCCCCCCCCTCCAGGTGGGGTAGAAAAGGCCTTAAAAAAAAAAATGCCTCCCCCAGGAGCGACCCTGGCCCAAGGGGTCGCTCCCTTATGCCAATTTCCTTTAAAAAAATAAATCCCTGGTGTCTAGTGGGCGTTTTAGCTGCCGGATTGCTTGCAACCAGGCTGCTAAAATGCTGAGAGAGACTTCAAAGGGAAGGAAATTCCTTTCCTTCCGTTTGAAGCCTCTCCAGCCTCCTCCACGTGATCGGGATAGAAATGCAAAGCATTTCTCTTCCGATCGCACTGGAAGCTGAGCTGACGTCACAGGGGGGAGTGGGGGGGCCAGGGGTGTGAGGGGAAGGGCTTCCCTTTCCATCCCTGCCTTGGGGGCATGGGGGGAACCCCACAGAGGGAGCGCACCCTCTGGGCTCTGTACCCAGGACGTAATGGTTACGTTCTGGGCGCACAAGCACTGTGCCTCAGGACGTAACCATTACGTCCTGGGCACAGAAGGGGTTAAAGCAGGCGGGTGGGGGCATACAACCTCTCTCCCAGGCTATATATGGGCTTGGGGACACCGCCTCCCTAGGGACACCCAGAGCACAATAAAGGATTCATTATGGGCCCTGGGGACTGTTACGCCCTGGATCAGTTCCTGCTATCCCCCAAGGTGCCCACCCTTGGGAGACAGATGTCTGCTTTTGCTTGGTGGGAGCTGTGACAGCTCCTGCTAAGAAAGAGCAAATACTAACTCTGCTTGTAGCAAGTGGGAGCTGTCGAACAGCTCAAGCTCACTGGAAGCCGAGTTTTCATCTGTTCTCCTGCCTGCTACCATGTGGGCAGAGACCCAGATGAAACAATTGCTCCTGTATGCAGGGAGCTGCATTTCTAGCAGCTCCCTGTGTGCAGGAGCAATGGTGGCTGACAGAGGTGGGGAGGCAGGTGGGACCAGGGGGGCCTTCAGACTCCCCCCCGGCCTTCATCAAAAAACACTGGGAGCCCTTGGTTGGACCAGGGCACTCAGGCACTAGAGGCTGGGCCCCAGGTGGTAAAATCAGCCCAGGTAAGGGAGGCCAAGTGGCCCCTCCCCCATTGAATTATGTATTTGGCCCAGAGGAGGTGGTGGTCCTCAGAGCCCAGGGAGTCTGCATGGACCCCCACATCAATGTTTAATTAGCATTAGCGGTGGTCCCTAGGGCATACTTAATTCCCAGAAGGGGGAGCACATGCCCACCCTCCATTTTTTTAACTAAAGTCACTGGGAAGTGGTGGTCCACAGGGCTAAAAGAGGCCCTGTGCACATCTTCCTTTATTTTCTTAAAAAACAAACACATGCCCCCGGGACCTGGCCCACCCAAGGGCCTTGTTGAAAACAAGCATTGGGGACCGCGCTCATTTTTGTAAAACATTGTTTTGCCTCCCAATCACAAGTTCACAGTGATTACATGGTAAAAAAAAAAATTAAAAATGATTTTTTGCTGTGGCAGGGTCCGAGGGGGACCCCAGCACAAAGGCTTGTAGGTTGGAGTATTCCTACCGTGCCCTTTTTCTTTTCTTTGCCAAGTTCATGCGTGGCACACGGTTGACTACTACATTGAGTTTTGGCTGCATGGCCTGCGGCCAACCCCACTGTGCACAGCCACAGGCTGTGATTGGAACAGGGTTGGGTACTTATAGGGGTAAGCGACAGGGCCTGGCCTGAGGCCAGGCCCTGCAAACAAACTCCACTGCGCAAAGGCACTGTACGGTGCAGGGCTTGGTGTTTATAGGGGGCTGGCCAGCCATGCACAGCAGTGGTTGGATTAATGTAAAGTAATTCAAATTTCTTAACACTAATGTTAGAAATGGGGATTCTGGATGGCTAGGAAATGCACCTAAGCCAGGCAGAACCCACCCACTCTAGTCAGGGCAAGGGAGTTACATGTCCAAGATAACCTCTGCTCACCCCCTTGGTAGCTTGGCAAGAAGTCAGGCCTAACCCAGAGGCAATGTGTAAAGTATTTGCACAACATACACAACACTTGTGACGCAATAAATATTCCACAAAGTCAACACAACACTGAGCTATGTAAAAATAAACTGTATTGCACAAAACATAATTAGACGAAACATTACATCTTAGTAATACCCTGTTACCTGGGTGCTCGGGTCAAATCAATGAGCCCCAGGGGGTAAAATCAGGTCGCAGTGGTGAACTTCCTGGTGGGCTCAAGAACACAGCGCTGCACTGGGTGCTATGCAGATCAGGGAACTGAAGCACTCTTCGTGCTGGAAATAGTTACAGGGGTCAGGGTCCACCGATCCTGCCCTTAGAGACAGTAGGAGGGGAGCACAGGGAAACAAGGCCGCCAACAATAGGCCAGCACAAGGGATTCAGGTGGTGGCAGATCCTACTAGAACCCCAGAAGGTCACAGGTCAGCACAGCAGCAGCAGTCCAAGATGGGTCCTGGTGAGTCCTATTCAGCAGCTTCCAGTGTCCAGTTCCAAGTAAGTTCCTTGTCCCAACAATGTCTAAATTGTGGAGAAAATACCCATGTACTTATGCTCAGTTCGGCAAAGCATTTCCAATGAGGAAGAGAGGGGTTTTCAACAAGTTACAACTGGTTCTAGGAGTGCCCCCTCTCTCCTCCAGCACAGGCTCCAAACATCAGTTAGGATAAACAACCCTATTGTGTGAGGCCAGGGCTCAGCTTTTACAAATGCAGGTATGCCCTGCATCTCCCTTCTCTCAGCTCAGGAAGACTATTCAGTATGTAGATGCACCTCTGTGACACCTCCACCCTCCCTGTGTACAGGCTGTCTGAAAAGTATGCACAAAGCCAAACTGTCACTCTGCCCAGACGTGGATTGGAGTCAAGCTCAAAACACCAGACTCATAAGCACAAAGAAATGCCCACTTTCTAGAAGTATTGTCATAACAAATGAGGCAAACCCATATATTACCCTTAGACCTGGGTAATTTAAATATTGATAAACCAATTAGGTCAACTCAGGGGAAGTATGGGCCAGATGTAGCAAACTTTTGCGAGTCGCAAATGGCTGAATCGCAATTTGCGACCCCGCAAAATCGGAAATGGGATGCAAAAATCCCATTCCCGAATTGCAAATTGCGATGCGAGCCATTAACGACTCTCAAAAATAGCGACCCCATTTTGTGACCCGCAAATAGGAAGTCGCAATTTGCGAGTCACAAACCATATGAAATAGCCACTCGCAAATTGCGACTAGTCGCAAAAAGCCCATTTTGTACTTCTAATTTACCACTAACTCAGAGCAGGTGCTAACCATAACAAAAGTATAAAAGGGGACCCAGAAGGCACCTGGGTCACTAAAGATGGCGGAGATATATGTGATAGCAAGGAGGAGGAGAGCCCACGCCGCATAGCAGATGAGGAGGAGGAGCCAGAGACAGGAGAAGATATTCAGAACCAGACAGACACTTTTCCAACAAACTGAGGAGGAGATATATGATAAATACAGACTTAGCAGTGCAGCAATACTAGATTTAATAGATCTACTCAATCCGCAGCTTCAACGCCAGACTGTGCGCGGCAGCGCCATCCCCACACATGTGCAAGTGCTACGCTCACTGCACCTCTTGGCCTCGGGTAGCTATCAGGGGGTGATTGCCGTGGCAGGTGGGGTATCTCAAAGTGCACTCTCACGGTTCTTAAGATCATTCCTAGATGCCATACTCACACACATGTCCAGATACATATACCTACCCAGGAATGAGGCAGAAATCAACAACACCAAGTTGGAATTCTACAGGATTGCCAACTTCCCGCATGTAATAGGGTGTGTAGATGGGACACATATAAAAATATGCCCTCCTGCAAATCTGGAATATCTGTTTTGAAACCGGAAGTGTACCCACTCACTGAACATCCAGGTGGTATGTGACGCCCATTATGTTATAACTGACATGGTTGCCAAATTTCCATGGAGTACACATGACTCCTACATTTTCAGGCACAGTGGGATACACCAACGCCTAGAACGTGGGGAGTTTGGAGACAGATACCTCCTAGATATAGCTGAATTCACCTTGCAGACATACACACAGGTCAATGTGGAAACCATCTATGCCCAGCTAACATTGTACATTTTGTGCCAAACAGGTGACAGTGCATATGCACTACGACCATGGATGCTTACCCCGTACTTAACACCTAGCAATGAGACAGAGAGGCGATACAACAGTGCACATAGGAGGACCCAAAATATTATAGAGAGGACCTTTGGACTGTTGAAGGCAAGATTCAGATGCCTCCACAGAAGTGGATGTGCCCTCCAGTATGCCCCATTGACAGCATTCAAGATTGTTGGCGCATGCGCTATACTGCACAACATTGCCACCAGACGTGGGCTACATCTCACCCCAGAAGACCCAGATTCGGAGGATGACGAGCAAGAGCTACCACATCGCCATCATGGGGATAGAAGCATTGCAAATCAAGGCAGACAGAGACGGGACCACATTGCAAACCAATACTTTGGAAGGTACGTGCTAACTGTCACCACACACACGAATGTCACACACAAAGAGCCCAGGTGTGAAGTGGAACAAACAAGAACTTTAATGATGTGAACCAATAAACTATTTACTGGAACTATTGATCAGGGGCTGTAAAAGTCCACCTGCTATGAGGACACATTAACCTCATGTGCCTCCATTGTATGTCAGTGCGTAGCTCACACCCTACGCCTGGGACGCCCAGCATGGCTGGTTCCTGGAGCGTCTGCAGTGCCCTGCCGTGCACTTCCACTATGCAACACCCTGGTGTCCGTGGCAGATGCACTACTTATAGTAGAGCCCTCCTCACTGTCTTGCGGCGTGTCTGCCGCGCCCCTTGCCACCTGTCGTGCCACAATCATGTCGATTGCGTGGCTTATGCGTCCCAGACCACGAGCCACATCGCTGGCAAAGTGGCCCATGTCCACCTGTAGGCTGACTTTGCGACGTGACAGCCCTGTGCTATTTACAGCCAGCCGGACGATGGAGGCAGCCATGCGGTCTAGGCGGTGGATTAGCTGCCGGTCACGGCGCCTTGCACCCTCTCTCTCCGTGACAAGTTCAGCCACTAGTTGTCCGATTGAGAGCACAAGGTCACCTACATTGCTGTTCAGGTGTTGTAGCTCTGTGTGGACCTGCTGCAGCCCTGTTGTTTGATTTCTTTCCATGCGCCGCATGGCCCCTGAAATCAGTCTCATTTGCCTTGTCTGCAGGCGCTGACCATGGATGAGTGCAGCCTCAGCGGCGGAAATGGAGGCGTCCCCTACTTCTCCCTGTGACACTGTAGGGACATTGACACGTCGCCTGCGACGCGGTGGTGGATCTGTGTACTGTATGCTGGCACTGTGGCTGGGACCGGGTGCTGCTTCAATCTCCAGTATGGCACTGGTGCATCTGGAGGGGACTGTGGTTGGGTGGTGCAGGTCCCTGTGGTGGCTGCTCCTGGGTCCTGTGCTGCCTGGTGGCTGACCTCTGGCCCCTGGACAGTGTGGCTGGAGGTGGTGTCTTGTGGGAGACCTGTGGGACATAGGGAACACACTGTCAGTATCTACCATCTGTTGTATGCTTCCTAATAAACTGTTGCCTATCAGCTGCCTACTTGACTACATTGCCCATAATGCACCATTCAGGTGGTTGCTACTCTGAAATGGAGCTATTTTGGTTGTGCATGCTGCTGTGTACTAGGTGGGTGGGGGTATGGCAGATATGGGTTTACATGCATATTTCATGGTACTCACTGGTTGATGGTCCTGGCGCTGACGTGTCCAGCTCTCCTATTCCGGAAACTGCCTCTGGCTCCAGGGTCTCTTCCACTCTTTCCTCCAAGGGTGTGGTTGGTGGTATGGTAGATGGTCCTTCTCCAGTGCCCCTCATCTCCCGGAGGCGTCTCTGCCACCCTCTCCTTGGTCCGGGAGCGCAGGTCACACCACCTTTTTTTAAGTTCCTCAATGCTCCGTTGGCTCACACCCATTGCATTTACTTTGTCTTGGATTTCAGTCCAAATCCTCCTTTTGTCCAGCTCTGGCACACTGAGGGCTGCTCTCCCAAAGAGTTGATCATGGTGCTGGCAGCATTCATCCGTCAGCACCTCCAGTTCTTTTTCAGAAAATGTTATCTTTCTCTTTCTGGCTGATTCCTCCATTGTAGCTTCTGTTCCTCCTGTTGGCTGTTCAGCAGTTGGAAATGGGTGTGGTCCACCCTCCTCCCAGGTGTATTAGTAAACTTCCTGGCTGTGATGTGATCATCAAGAGCCAGGAAGTGTTTTCCAGAGTGTTCTGCTGCACCTGCATGCAATTTGCGACACAGTCGCAATTTGCGACACCCACTCGCAATTTGTGTTCGTTTTTAGTGAGGTCGCAAAAAGCGACCTCGCAAACAGCGGACTCGCAATCTGCGGTGCGACTTCATTTGCGAGTCGCAAAATGAAGTCGCTTTTTTTTGTTGGATACCATTTTGTGAGTCAGAAATTGCGAGTCGCAACGACTCGCAATTTCCGACTCGCAATTTTTTAGCTACCTACATCTGGCCCCAAATCCCTAAACTCCCACTACATTTAGAATACTTTTTACAAACAACCTTAATCTAAAATAAATGTATAATACTCCAAATTAATTTATATCACCATTTAATGATTAATCTAATGAAACAATGTATATCTCCTTTAATCATAAAAACTTCATTATAAAGTAGGTGCTCCCAATATACGACGCACTGAAAGTGCAAAAGAGATGTACATGCAACAGTGTTATATACAATATATACAAAAGAGGTTAAAAAAACATATAAAGAAAGGAGCAAACTTCAGAGAGACCCCTTCAATCCAGGTGTGTTGAAGTTGCTCATATATGATCCAAATATAATAGAGTCAACGTTTCAACCCTATATCAAGACATCAATCATTAGTGGGTCATCCTCAGGACTGAATAGCTCTTTTAACTGGGAACACCTAAATAAAAATGAAAAATTAAATCTTTATAATACTCTCATTAATAAGTTCTTATATTCTCAAGGTCCAAAAATCAATTCAGACTCACCTAATATACTAAGTATACTATTTGAACGATTCCCATTATTTCATAGAGTACATCTCCTCTTTTTTCTGTAATAGATACAGTTTTTTACCTTATTAGGATTAACTAATTTGTTATTTTTTTATAATCTCTAGCAGTGAATATCTTTTCTCTTACTCACGTATTTCCTGGTGTCAATAATTTACAGTCTCTTCCATTGGGCAAAAGTCTTCCAGTACTTTATTATAATTACAGACATTCCTTTAAATTGCCCAACTTGTAAGAAGAGGCTCAGATAAATTACAATTCTATTAGTTTCCATTTAATCATCTCACAGAAAATACAGGCAAACCACATTCAGTGATTAGTCATCTGCCATATATGAATAAATAAGGCATGTTGTCTATCTGCCTTCACCGTCGTATCAAAGAACATTAGTCTCCATGGGACGTCAGCCAGCAGCCCCTAAATATATCAACAATTATCTTTATCACATCCATTGTGAGAAAAAAGGCATTGTCTAAAAGCCTTCTCCTGATGTTGAATTATTTCAAAAACATCCTGCCGTCCACGCTATGTTACAGAGACTTACTTTCAAGGATCTTTTCTGGCTTGTATCTGCAGAAAAAGGGGAAAAACGCCGTCCGTGTTGTAGCCGCGAGTGGCACAGTACACAGAGTTTAAATAGATTCCCAGTCTACGGCTCTTGCGATATCGATTTCGCGCGCTAGTGAGACAATGGCCCTCATTACGACCCTGGCGGTATAGAACCGCCAGGGCCGCGGGACGCAGTGGCACCGCCGACAGGCCGGCGGTGCCCCGCGGGCCATTCTGACCGCGGCGGCTTAGCCGCGGTCAGTAAAGGGAAACCGGCGGTCTCCTGCCGGTTTCCCGCCGGTTTCCCGCTGCCCCCAGGAATCCTCCAAGCCGGCGCAGCTTGCTGCGCCGGCTTGGGGATTCCGACTCCCCCTCCCGCCATCCAGTTCCTGGCGGTTCTCCCGCCGGGAACCGGATGGTGGGAGGGGGAGTCGCGGGGCCCCTGGGGGCCCCTGCAGTGCCCATGCCAATGGCATGGGCACTGCAGGGGCCCCCGTAAGAGGGCCCCTACAAGTATTTCACTGTCTGCTTGGCAGACAGTGAAATACGCGACGGGTGCAAATGCACCCGTCGCACCTTCCCACTCCGCCGGCTCGATTACGAGCCGGCATCCTCGTGGGAAGGTCGTTTTCCCCTGGGCTGGCGGGCGGCCTTTTGGCGGCCGCCCGCCAGCCCAGGGGAAAACTTGAAATACCCGCCGCGGTCTTTTGACCACGGCGTGGTATTTTGGAGGGCGGAATTCTGGCGGGCGGCCTCCGCCGCCCGCCAGAATCAGAATGAGGGCCAATGTCTCCTTCTTCTAACTGAGTCATTGGCGGATACAATTACCCCTCGCCATTCGGAAACAAACATGCCCGAGGCAAGAGTTATATCATCCGAGTTTTTCAATACCCCTGACGGGTTGAAAACAGTCGCCTTTGCACAATATTAGAACATGTCTGAAAATTCTATATTAATTCTTCGCATCAATGACGATCTCAAATTAGCCTCCTTTAAAACTTAAAAAAGACTGTGTTTTGCAATCAGGAGCAACACATCACTTTAACCTGATGCCCTGATATAATGCCAAGCATCTCTGTATTTATTTTTAGCAGAAACATTTCCAACTTATTATTTACTTAGTATCCACATATAAGAATAAATATATCTAATTATATTACTCATTCTAGATACCAATTTATGATCTATTTACGACCAATATTTGTAACAAATAATCTATAGTCTGTTTAACCTTCACTTTGTATTCCTTTAACTAACTTCACTAAATGAACCCTTTCTGTTTTGTTACCCCGTATAAAACACAGTTCTTTTCTTCTAAAACTCTGTAAGGAAATGCCTCCTTGGCATGATTACCCCCTGACTTTGTGCCTTTGCTGATGCCAAGTTATGATTTGAAAGTGTGCTGAGGCCTGCTAACCAGGCCCCAGCACCAGTGTTCTTTCCCTAACCTGTACCTTTGTTTCCACAATTGGCACACCCTGGCATCTAGGTAAGTCCCTTGTAACTGGTAGCCCTGGTACCAAGGGCCCTGATGCCAGGGAAGGTCTCTAAGGGCTGCAGCATGTCTTATGCCACCCTGGAGACCCCTCACTCAGTACAGACACACTGCTTGCCAGCTTGTGTGTGCTGGTGGGGATAAAATGACTAAGTCGACATGGCACTCCCCTCAGGGTGCCATGCCAACCTCACACTGCCTATAGGTATAGATAAGTCACCCCTCTAGCAGGCCTTACAGCCCTAAGGCGGGGTGCACTATACCATAGGTGAGGGCATAGGTGCATGAGCACTATGCCCCTACAGTGTCTAAGCAAAACCTTAGACATTGGAAGTGCAGGGTAGCCATAAGAGTATATGGTCTGGGAGTCTGTCAAACACGAACTCCACAGCACCATAATGGCTACACTGAAAACTGGGAAGTTTGGTATCAAACCTCTCAGCACAATAAATGCACACTGATGCCAGTATACATTTTATTGTAACATACACCCCAAGGGGCATCTTAGAGATGCCCCCTGAAACCATACCCGACTACCAGTGTGGGCTGACTAGTTTTAGCAGCCTGCCACACACCGGACATGTTGCTGGCCACATGGGGAGAGTGCCTTTGTCACTCCGTGGCTAGTAACAAAGCCTGTACTGGGTGGAGGTGCTTCTCACCTCCCCCTGCAGGAACTGTAACACCTGGCGGTGAGCCTCAAAGGCTCACCCCCTTTGTTACAGCACCCCAGGGCACTCCAGCTAGTGGAGTTGCACGCCCCCTCCAGCCACAGCCCCACTTTCGGCGGCAAGGCCGGAGGAGATAATGAGAAAAACAAGGAGGAGTCACTGGACAGTCAGGACAGCCCCTAAGGTGTCCTGAGCTGAGTTGACTCTGACTTTTAGAAATCCTCCATTTTGCAGAATTCCCCCAATAGGATTAGGGATGTGCCCCCCTCCCCTCAGGGAGGAGGCACAAAGAGGGTGTAGCCACCCTCAGGGCTAGTAGCCATTGGCTACTAATCCCCAGACCTAAACACACCCCTAAATCAAGTATTTAGGGGCTCCCAGAATCCAGGTAACTAGATTCCTGCAACCTAAGATGAAGAAGGACTGCTGAGCTGAAAACCTGCAGAGAAGACGAAGACATCAACTGCTTTGGCCCCAGCTCTACCGGCCTATCTCCCCACTTCAAAAGAACTGCTACAGCGACACGTTCCACAGGGTCCAGCGACCTCTGAAGCCTCAGAGGACTACCCTGCAACTAAAAGGACCAAGAACTCCCGAGAACAGCAGCTCTGCTCCAAAGTAGACACATCTTTGCAACAAAGAAGCAACTTTGAAAGAACACACGTTTCCCGCCGAAAGTGTGAGACTTTGCACTCAGCACCCGACGCCCCCGGCTCGACTAGTGGAGAAACAACACTACAGGGAGGACTCCCCGGCAACTACGAGCCCGTGAGTAGCCAGAGTTGACCCCCCTGAGCCTCCACAGTGACGCCTGCAGAGGGAATCCAGAGGCTCCCCCTGACCGCGACTGCCTGCTTCTAAGAACCCGATGCCTGGTAAGGACACTGCCCCCGCAGCCCCCAGGACCTGAAGGATCTGACCTCCAGTGCAGGAGCGACCCCCAGGTGACCCTCACCCTTGCCCAGGTGGTGGCTACCCCGAGGAGCCCCCCCCCTTGCCTGCCTGCATCGCTGAAGAGACCCCTAGGTCTCCCCTTGAACTACATTGCAAACCCGACGCCTGTTTGCACACTGCACCCAGCTGCCCATGCCACTGAGGGTGTACTTTTTGTGCTGACTTGTGTCCCCCCCAGTGCCCTTCAAAACCCCCCTGGTCTGCCCTCCGAAGACGCGGGTACTTACCTGCTGGCAGACTGGAACCGGGGCACCCCCTTCTCCATTGAAGCCTATGCGTTTTGGGTACCACTTTGACCTCTACACCTGACCGGCCCTGAGCTGCTGGTGTGGTAACTTTGGGGTTGCTCTGAACCGCCAACGGTGGGCTGCCTTGGACCCAACTTTGAACCCTGTAGGTGGTTTACTTACCTGCAAAACTAAAAAACACTTACCTCCCCCTGGAACTGTTGAAAATTGCAGTGTCCAGTTTTAAAATAGCTTATTGCCATTTGTGTGAAAACTGTATATGCTATTTTGCTAATTCAAAGTTCCTAAAGTTCCTAAGTGAAATACCTTTCATTTAAAGTATTGTTTGTAAATCTTGAACCTGTGGTTCTTAAATCTTAAAATAAACTAAGAAAATATATGTGTCTATATAAAAACCTATTGGCCTGGAAATGGAGTGTGTGTTCCTCATTTATTGCCTGTGTGTGTACAACAAATGCTTAACAATACCCTCTGATAAGCCTACTGCTCGACCACACTACCACAAAATAGAGCATTAGAATTATCTCTTTTTGCCACTATCTTACCTCTAAGGGGAACCCTTGGACTCTGTGCATGCTATTTCTTACTTTGAACATACAGAGCCAACTTCCTACAAATGCATTAAAACTGTTTTTTAATAAAGGGAAATATACAAGTATTACAGTCCATCCATATCAATTGTTTATGAAGTTAGAACTTGATTCCAATCTTCTAAACTGTTCAATCCCATTACTGATTTTGTCACATTTTTTCATCCAATACAGTTCACGTTTGGAAAGCAATAGTCTTGTCGCCTCCTCTGGGACCCAAGGTCACTTGTTCAATCACTTGCCATCTCATATCTTTGTTATCGTGTTAGCTCTTCACAATATGGTCCACCAAAGGAGCACCCACAACCTTACATTCGATTCTGCTCTTATGCTGGGGAATCCTGCATTTCACCTTTCGTGTTGTTTGTCCCACATACATAAGGTTGCACGGGTACCAAATTGCATAGACCACATCCTGTGTATTACAATTTGAAAATGAAGTCAATTCAAACACATTGTCTCCATAACAGAAATTATTTGTGTTGAAACTATTTTTGCACGCTAAACAACTTCCACATTTGTAATGGCCTACTACCGTTGGAAAACCCCAAAGTGTATTTTTCTCCATTTTAGTTTTCTTAGTTAGCGAAGCCCGCACCAATGTGTCTTTTATATTTCTTCCTCTTTTAAAAGAGAAAAGAGGCAAATCCTGTATTGAAAGATGATCTTTGATTAAGTCCCAATGTCGTATCACGACCTTCTTGATTTCATTACTAGCTGGACTGTAAGTTGTGACACAAGCTAGTCTTTTATTGTTATCCTTGTTCAATTTAGGTTCTAAAAGAGTTTCTCGGTCATTGTACCATGCTCTCTTTCTCGCTCTCTTTACTAAACTCTTAGGGTAACCTCGTTCAATCAATTTGTCTATCAGAATGTCTGATTCTTTAAAGTAGTCTATCTTTGTGGTACAGTTTCTGCGAATTTGCAGGAACTGACCAAAGGGAAGATTGTCCCTAAGATTTTTCGGATGACTACTACTATAATGTAATAGCGTATTTCTTTCTGTTGGTTTCCTATAGAGGGAAACAAATGGTTTCTCATCATCAACCTAGACTGATAGATCCAAAAAAGGAATGTTTCTTCTATTGTATTCCATCGTAAATTGTATATCTAACGACCTTGCATTGAGCCAGGTCCAGAATGCTTGCAAATCTATAACTGAGCCACACCAAATCAGAAAAACATCGTCTATATATCTAAACCAACTTCTTATACATTCCAAGTAAGGATTAATCTGATTGTAGACATATAACATCTCATAATGAGCCATGTATAGATTGCCTAGATCTGGTGCGAAGCTTGCTCCCATTGCTACTCCTTTGATTTGGTAATAGAAAACGTTGTCAAACTGGAAATAGTTTTTCCCCATAGCTATTTTCATTAGAGAAATCAAGAAATCAGTGGATACCTGTATAGGTTGTGAACAAGAATTCAATCCATCCGATATAATCATAAGGGCTTCATACTGTGGAATATTGGTATATAATGACTGAATGTCCATCGTAACCAATAGATCTCTCACTTTGTCAAATTCCACACCTTCGATCATAGTAATCAAGTGCATACTATCCCTCACATATGACCTCGTCTGAAGAACAAATGCTTTGAGAAAGAAATCTAAATATTGACATAGAGGTTCCAAAATTGAACCACAGCCTGACACAATTGGCCTCCCAGGGGGATTTTCCAATCTTTTATGTATTTTCGGTAGAGTGTATAATAGTAGTATTCTTGTATGTTTCTTATTTAAAAATTGATGTTCACTCTTGCTTAAAAAACCTTGTTCTAAGCCTATTTTGGTTAGTCCATTATTCTTCAGCTTTAATTCCTCTGTAGGGTCCTTATTGCCTTTTTGATAGCAACTGATACCTGTTAACTGATGTCAGATCTCTTGACAATAGTTGACTCTATTTTGTACAACTATGCCACTTCCCTTATCAGCTGCTTTAAAAATCAGATCCTGCTTGTCTTTCAGATCCCTTAATCCCAAACTCTCATTATATGTAAGATTATGGTGGTCATTACAACCCTGGCGGTCGGTGTTAAAGCGGCGGTAAGACCGCCAATAGGCCAGCGGTAAAAAAAATTCAATTACGACCGTGGCGGAAATCGGCAAGAAAGACAGCCACTTTAACACTCCGACCACCACGGCAGTACAAACAAACAGCGCGGCGGTCACCGCCAACAGACAGGCGGAGGACAATGTACCGCCCACAGTATCACAACCGACCTATCCGCCACCTTTTCCAGGGCAGATTCACCGCGGATAAAAACACGGCGGAAACAGGATTCCGAAGGGAAAACGCTCACCTCTACACACCCCACAAGGAACTAGGACACCATGGACCCAGAACTCCAAATTCTCCCTGCGATAGACTTCCTGCTCCTCTACCAGGAGCATGAACGCTGGCGGCGAAGACCACAGTGAGTACTACACCTACGACACAGGGCAGGGGGGAGGGAAAAAACAGGGACACAGACACGCAACACCCCCACCCCCACCCTCACCCACCACAACACACACACTAATACATATTGATACATCACAGTTACAACCCCCAACCCCCCTGGAAGAATGCAAAGACAACAGAAAATGAGTGAACATTTGTAATATATTAAAATTAAGTACGCAAAAATATATATATACACCATTAACAAAATATACACCAAGCATAGTAGTCCAGGTAGTGCTCCAATTAAATCCGTGGAACACTGGGCCCACACGGTTTGGGCGAGGCCCACACAAGATCCCCGACCATGACGGAGAGAACACTGCAGGGGCATTAGAGAGCAAGAAAACAGGCACCTCAGGTGGAGGAAAGGGGGGGCACCTCAGCCGCTTGAGTGCAAGACGCCAAATCCACGGGAGGGCCACATGCCCACTGTTACATCCTGGGGAGTGCAAAGCCACTGTCTATCAAGTCTTTCCAGTGGGTGGGTTGCCCACTGCATTATCCTGGGGAGTGCAAAGCCACAGTCTCTCAAGTCTTTCCAGTAGATGGGTTGCCCACTGCCATATCCTGGGGAGTGCAAAGCCACAGTCTCTCAAGTCTCTACAGTGGGTGGGTTGCCCACTGTTCCATCCTGGGGAGTGCAAAGCCACAGTCTCTCAAGTCTCTACAGTGGATGGGTTGCCCACCGCTTTATCCTGGGAGTGCAAAGCCACAGTCTCTCAAGTCTTTCCAGTGGGTGGGTTGTCCACTGCCTTATCCTGGGGAGTGCAAAGCCACAGTCTCTCAAGTCTCTACAGTGGGTGGGTTGCCCACTGTTCCATCCTGGGGAGTGCAAAGCCACAGTCTCTCAAGTGGATAACAGTCTCCACTAGTTGTGGAGGGGGCCTTGTGCCCAGAGTGCTTCATCCTGCTAAGGACAGAGGTAGTGGATGGATCCCTCCACTGGTTCTGGAGGGGGCATGGTGCCCAGAGTGCTTCCTCCTGCTAAGGACAGAGGTAGTGGATAGATCTCCCCACTGGTTCTGGAGGGGGCATGGTGCCCAGAGTGCTTCATCCTGCTAAGGACAGAGGTAGTGGATGGATCTCTCCACTGGTTCTGGAGGGGGCATGGTGCCCAGAGTGCTTCATTCTGCCCATGACGGACTCAGTAGCATCAGTGCCCTTGGTGCTCATGGGCCAGCGGTGCTTGATATGGTGGTGCCCTGTTCAGCGGTGCTTGATATGGCGGTGCCCTATTCAGCAGTGCATGATACGGCGGTGCCCTGTTCAGCGGTGCTTGTTACGGCGGTGCCCTGTTCAGCAGTGCTTGAGACGGCAGTGCCCTGTTCAGGAGTGCTTGAGACGGCGGTGCCCTGTTCAGCGGTGCTTGGAGCGGCGGGCTCCTTTGCAGTGACAGCTGCTGGTGGTCCTCTCTAGCACAGTGGGGCTTGTGCTGGTGGTCCTCTCTGTCCCAGCAGGGCTTGTGATGGCAGTCCTCTCTAGCCCAGCGGGGCTTGTGCTGGCTGTCCTCTCTGTCCCAGCGGGGATGACGGCTGTGGCCTCCTGGGCAGCAGGGCTGGTGCTGGCGGTGACCTCCTGGCCAGCAGGGCTGGTGCTGGCGGTGACCTCCTGGGCAGATGGGCTGGTGCTGGTGGTGGCCTCCTGGGCAGCAGGGCTGGTGGCCTCCTGGGCAGCGGGGATGAGGGCGGTCTTCTCCGCTGTGCTGCTCTTCCCAGACTTGCTGAGTTTCTTGTTCCCCTTCCCCACTTTGGATGGTGTCGCAGTTGACTCCACACTCCCACCTGTAGCCCTGGGAGCGGCTTTGGTGGCTGGAGTCTTCCCCCTCTCCCGCCGGGCACTGGCCAACTTCTGATGCTTGACAGGTGGGGGACTGTCTGTGCTGTGGCTCCGTGCCATACTGGCTGCCCTGGTGGCCGGTGCACTCTAGATTCCGGTGCCTACAGGCACCACTGGTCCCGGAGATGTTGTGGCTGAGGTGCAAGTTCGGGACCTAGGAGACGGACGGGGTGGGGGAGGTGTGGGAAAGAGGTCAAGGTTGGACCGGAAATGTTTTTGGGAGACACTGGGATGGGTAGCTGGAGGGGGTTTGGTAGTGGAGGAAGAGGTTGCGGTTGTAGGAGGTTTTCGTTTGCTGACTTTGGGTGAAGGTGCATGCACTGGAGGCTGTCGTGAGGTGGATGGCTGTTGGGTGGGTGTATCTTGGGAGAGGGTGTCACAGACACACTGGGAGAGGACACAGGGGACGTGTGAATGGTAGTGGCGGTGGTGACTACACGTGAGCGGAGTGTGGTGGTGGGTGTGCTGGTGATGGCAGTAGTGGCTGTAGAGGTAGTGCATGCAGGTGTGAGCGTAGATGAGACTGGGAGGGAGGAGGGAGACGAGGAGGAGGGGGACACAGTGGAGGCAGTGGATGTTGGTGTGTCTGCATGGGTGTGATGCTTGCGTGAGTGCCTGTGGGATGTGTGGTGCTTATGTTTGCCTGAGCTTCCCTTGTGTGTTGACGTGTGTGCATGCTGGTCTAGAGTTGTGCTTGAGATAGGCTGGGGTACAGGGGATTGGGTCTTGGTGGTGAAGTTGGAGGGGGGAGGCTAGAGATAGGGACAATGGCTGCCATCAGTGCTGAGGCCAGAGTCTGAAAAGCTCGCTGAAGGGCCGCCTGACCAGAATGAATGCCCTCCAGGAATGCATTGGTTTGTTGCAACTGCCTTTCTAAACCCTGGATGGCATTCAAAATGGTAGACTGCCCAACAGTGAGGGACCTCAGGAGGTCAATGGCCTCCTCACTGAGGGCAGCAGGGGTGACTGGGGCAGGGGCTGAGGTACCTGGGGCGAAGGTGATGCCCACCCTCCCGGGTGAGAGGGCACGGTGCAAAGGCTGAGGGGCTGCTGGGAGGGCGGTGCTGAAAGGGGGGGTGGCGGCTGTACCTGTAGATGGGGGTGGCACAGATGTTGCTGCCACCACAAGGGAGCTCCCATCAGAGGACGAGTCTGTGTCACTGGTCTCAGCTCCTGTCCCCGCCGGGGAGCTCCCCTCGCCCTCTGTCCCACTGGTGAAGTCCGATTCCGTAGTGTGGCCCTCCATGGCCATGTGGGATGCAGCCCCCTCGTGCTCCGGTGCCACTGCTCCTCCGCCTGATGACGCTAATGCACACAAGAACAGGGAGGCCACAAAAAGGGGTGGGACAGAAGAAAGACATGTTGAGTGCATGGATTACCGCTACCGTTGGCGGACACTACAGACACAGAAGCCTCCTGCACTATGCCGCGCTCTTGGGCTCCACAGTTCAATTCCTGGGAAATGGCCTACTAGGCTATGGACGACATCTGCACTCATGGATGACACAGGGGCATGACTCGGTGTAGTTGGCACTCTACAGACGTGCGGTGGGGTGCCACATGGCCTACCTTACGGAGGGATCTTGCCTACAGAACTTGCCCTGGCCTAGGTAAACCCACAGCCCACCTCCCCCATCCAGACCCCTCCACTGCACGTTAAATAAGCAGAATGAGAGTGTACTCACCCCATTGTGGCTGCTGCGATACCCTCAAGCGCCCATCCAACTCCAGATATGCCACCGCCAGGATCCTGAACATAAGGGGGGTCATGGTGTGACGGGCACCCCTCCCACGTTGGGAGGTCATCCCCAGCTGAGCCTCCGCCGTCTTCTTGCTCCAGCGGCGAATGTCTTTTCCAGCAGTGGGTGCACCGTCTGTGGTAGATCCCCAGGGTCCGGACGTCCATGGCGATGGCACGCCAAATATATTTTTTCTGGTGGGCGCTGACCTACATGAGTTGTACAGGGGGAAGAGACACCTATTACCAACTGCACCGTCAAAGTGATTGGCCCCCATCCCTACTCTTGCCATGTGGCACAGGTACTCACCTTCTTTTCATGCAGGCCGCAATCTCCCCCCTTCCTTCTTACATCCACCCCTCTCCACACAGGCATACAGCATGCTCCCAGTTTACTTACTTGTTTGTCTGGAGGACCGTAGAGTAGCGTGTACTGGGGGAGGACCCCATCCACAAGTTTCTCCAACTCCTCCGATGTGAAGGCAGGGGCCCTTTCCCCAGACACTCGAGCCATTGTCTCTTCCAGACCGAGGTCACAGCAGCACTTGCAGTGTAGGTCCTCTCCTGTCGAAGATCAGGTATCGAGTGATTGAACACATAGAAAATGGCGGTCACGTCTGCAGCAGTGCG
This sequence comes from Pleurodeles waltl, assembly GCF_031143425.1. Taxonomy (NCBI): domain Eukaryota; kingdom Metazoa; phylum Chordata; class Amphibia; order Caudata; family Salamandridae; genus Pleurodeles; species Pleurodeles waltl. The sequence continues at coordinate 355,931,007 of NC_090438.1, forward strand.
TACCGTCACCGCCGGCGTACATAGTCATTGGCTCCTGGGACCCATAGGGTGCAATGTTAACCAACGCAGCATTGCGCGGCGGTCTTCGACCGCCTATTGCGACGGTGTACAACGCAGCGCAGTTACCTCACATCAAATTGGCCCACTTTAGAGGTCAGGCAGCCGCCATTTCAGGGGCCCACATGACTTCATTTTCAACTGCGTCACACATACCTAGGCCTAGACTCAACACACATACAGGCCTCTTTTTAGATTATGATTGGTGTTCTGTGTAAACTGTGGGTACGTACCTCTGAGTTGTTTGACTCTGTGCTCACTGTTGTCCTTCATAGGCACCGTCCGCTGGGACATGTGAGGAGATGGCAGCATCCTCCGGTGTACTGACCGTTGGTGGACCTGTCGACAATGGAGGAAAGACATGTGATAATCACATACAGGCTTGACCGTGCCACAATCCAGGAACTGTGTACCCAGTTGGAGCCAGACCTGATGTCAGCTATCCGCCATCCCACAGGAATCCCCCTTCAAGTGCAGGTGCTGTCAGTACTCCATTTCCTTGAAAGTGGGTAATTTCAAACAACAGTGGCCATAGCATCAGGGTTGTCCCAGCCCATGTTTTCCAACGTGTTGTCCAGAGTGTTGTCTGCCCTGCTGAAACACATGCGGAGCTACATCATTTTCCCTCAGGTGGAGGATTTACCCACAGTGAAAGGTGATTTCTATGCCCTGGGACATATCCCCAACATCATAGGTGCCATTGATGGGACACATGTGGCTTTGGTACCCCCCCCCCCACAGGAGTGAACAGGTGTACAGAAACAGGAAGAGTTATCATTCGATAAATGTACAGATGGTATGTTTGGCCGACCAGTACATCTCCCATGTGAATGCCAAGTTCCCTGGCTCAGTGCATGACGCCTACATCCTGTGGAATAGCAGCATCCCTTATGTGATGGGTCAACTCCAGAAGCACTGTGTGTGGCTATTAGGTGAGCACCTGGAAGCAAGTCAGTAGAAAGGTTTTGTGGGTCTGGGGATATCCCTCCAGGTTAGTGTGTGTCTAACAGTTGTCCCTCGCCATTTGCAGGTGACTCTGGTTACCCCAAACTGTCATGGCTACTGACCCCAGTGAGGAATCCCAGGGCAAGGGCAGAGGAAAGTTACAATGAGGCCCATGGGCGAACTAGGAGGGTGATCGAGCGGACCTTCGGCCTCCTGAAGGCAAGGTTCAGGTGCCTCCATATGACAGGTGGATCCCTATTCTACTCACCAAAGAAGGTGTGTCATATCATCATTGTCTGCTGTATGCTTGACAACTTGGCTTTGCAACAACAGGTGCCTTTTCTGCAGGAGGATGGTGTTGTTGCAGTTGTGGAGCCTGTGGACAGTGAAGACGAGGAAGCAGAGGAAGAAGACATGGACAACAGGGACTCAGTGATCCAGCAATATTTCCGGTGAAACACAGGTAAGAATACAAACCTGCCTACTACATGTACTTAAACACTACTACCTCTCTACTGTCTGTCGTTTTCACCCATTGTATGGTCACTGAGTTGTCACTTTCCCTTACGATTTCACAGATCTGGGTCCCACAGTGTGACATCTGCTTTGATTCCTCATGGACTAGAGCTGTGTGAGATACGTATGTTGACATTACAAATGAAAGAGATTTTTGCCACAGTAATTGATAATACAGTATTCTGAAATCACAGACTGACTCCAGATTGTTTTGTGCTTTAAGGGTGTTTATTTTAGTGCTCAAAATTGGAGGGGGTAGCAAAATGGTGAGGGGTGATGGTGGAGGAATGTCCATGGCAGAGTCCAGTCTATTAGTCTCACAGGTGCATTGCGCACATGGGCATAGGAAGTGGAGCTGCTGGAAGTTTAAGAGTTTAAGGATGGACAGGGTGACAAAGTAGGACGGTAGGATGACAATCAGGGTGGTCTCATTTCTTGGTGGGGGTCTTGGCATCGTTCTCTGTCTTGTTCATGGATCTCAGGGACTGTTTGCGAGGTGGTTCTCCCTCTGCAGGGGGTGGGGTGGGGTGCTGGTGTGGTGGTCCTGTGGCGATGCATCCTGTCCACTAGCGCCGGCGGGGGTGGTGGGCAGTTCATCGTCCAGGCTAGTGTCAGGGGCCCCTTGTAGTGCCACAGTGTCCCTGCTGGTGTTGAGTACTTCCTTCAGCACCCCTACGATGGTGCCCAGGGTGGAATTGATGGTTCTGAGTTCCTCCCTGAAGCCCATATACTGTTCCTCCTGCAGGCGCTGGGTCTCCTGTAACTTGGCCAGTACCGTTGCCATCGTCTCCTGGGAGTAGCTGTAGGCTCCCCTGATGGAGGAGAGGGCCTTGTGGAGAGTGGGTTCCCTGGGCCTGTCCGCCTCCTGTCGCCCTGCAGCCCTCCCAGTTCCCCTGTGTTCCTGGGCCTCCGTCCCCTGGACCGTGTGCCCACTACCACTGCCCCCAGGTCCCTGTTGTTGTTGGGGTGGTGGGTTAGCCTGGGTTCCCTGTAGTGGTGGACACACTGCTGATTGACGTGTCCTGGGGATGGAGGTATGGGCCCGCTGGGTGGGTGCTGTGCTGGTGTTTCCAGAGGGGGGAAGCTCTGTGATGGCCTGTGTGGGGAACCGACTGTCCAGAGGTCCCCGATGGGCCGGGCTGGTCATCTTGATCCAGTTGGACAGAGGTGCTGTCATCACTGTGGGCCTCTTCTGTTGGTGGTGTGGACATGTGTGGACCCTCCTGTCTGGTGACGTTGGGTAGGGGTCCTGCAGTTGTATAAAAGGATGTTTATTACATCTGTGTGTGCCATGGTGTGCAATAGGTGGGTGACCGTGTACCCCAGTGCTAGCATTCCTGTGTGGGGGCTTGTGTGATGATGGTTGGGGGGGTGTCATGGGTATGTGCAGTGGGCATGCTTTAGTGAGGGGTGTCCATGCTTTGTTGTGTCTTGCAGGGCTTGGTGTTGGGATGTGTGGTTTGTGTTATTAGTACATTAGTGAGGAGTTGGAGTGATAGGGGAGGGGGTGAGGGTGGGGGTCTGTGATAGCATGCAGGTAGGGTGGGGGATATGATAGTTAAGATTTGACTTACCAGAGTCCATTCCTGCACCGACTCCTCCGAGGCCCTCAGGATGCATAATGGTCAAGACCTGCTCCTCCCATGTTGTTAGTTGTGGGGGAGGAGGTGGGGTCCGCCGCCAGTCCGCTGTACCGCCTGGTGGTGTCTTGAGACCACGGAACGCACCTTCCCCCGTAGGTCGTTCCACCTCTTCCTGATGTCATCCCGATTTCTTGGGTGCTGTCCCACTGCGTTGACCCTGTCCACTATTCTTTGCCATAGCTCCATCTTCCTTGCAATTGAGGTGTGCTGCACCTGTGATCCGAATAGCTGTGGCTCTACCCGGACGATTGCCTCCACCATGACCCTGAGCTCCTCCTCCGAGAACCTGGGGTGTCTTTGCCATGCCATGGGGTGGTGTAGGTGATGTGTGGGGTGGTGTGTGTGGTGATAAGTGTGCTGATATGTAGGTGATGGTGTTGTGTGTCTGTGGATGCTAGTATTGTTGATGGTGGTGTCTCTTTCTGGCCTTCGTTCATGATTTCTGGTCGTAGGGGTTTGTGGGTGATGTGGGTGAGTGTTATATATTGTATTGGGTGTGTGGGAGTGGTGTGTGTATGTGTATCAGGTATGTGTATTTGGAATTGTCCAATGTGGCTGTGTTTTGTAAGAGTGTGTGTATTTTGAGCGCGGCGGTGTGTACCGCCAATGGAATACCGCGGTTGAAAGACCGCCGCGTGGATTTGTGTGTCATGATATTGTGGGCGTATTTCTGTTAGCGTGACGGTGTCGGTTTTGTTTTCGCCAGTTTATCACTGATCTTTGGTGTGGCGGACTTGTGTGGGTGTCTGAATTTTGGCGGATTCCGTGCTGTGGGTCATAATGGCTGTGGCGGTTTTCCGCAGCCGCGGCGGTGTGTTGGCGGTCTTCTGCACGGCGGTGAGTGGCTTTTACCACCAATGTTGTAATGACCCCCTATATTTGATGTATTTACGTGACTTGATCAGAACATCAATATCCTTTGCAACCATTTTCTCAAACATCAATATTTCAATTGGCATAGGTTGTTATGCTGATGTAAAGGAAGAAGGAGGTCGAAAACCTGTCACCTCCATTTGTGCTGCATTAGGACGGTCCTTGAAAAAATTATTTAGTCTTATTTTTCTGAACAAAACGTAGTTCTAATTTCACCTAAAAAAAATTGGTACGAGTAGTGGGTACAAAAGAAAGGCCCTTACTCAGTATCGAAATTTCATCTGATGTTTAACTATAGCTCGTGAGACTGAAGATAGGTATTGTATTCTCATTTATCTCCAAAATAGGTGTAATTAAACTCTGAGTATCAATGGGAATATCAGAGAGAGCAATAGGGGCAGGTAATGGAATAACATCCCTCACCAAGGTATTCCCTAGTTCATCAAAGATGACATCATCTACCATGAATATTGTCGTCGTCTGGTTTGTCTCTCTCTGTGAGGTTCCTAAAAGTAGACTCTGCCTCTGTTCATCCCCCTGCCTCTTCCCCTTCTCCCTCTCAATCTGTCTGTCTCTCCTCAGCCCCTCGCCAAAAAAGGCTCAGAGGCTTCTGAGATGTGCATAGAGCTTGTCCCTTGTGCCTTGTTATCAGGGCTATGAGAAGCTGACATATCAGAGAACTTTCTAGAAGTGGAATTTCTGTAATAGTAATAAAATATTCACCTACACCAGTAAGCAGCATTTCTCACTACCATTACAACCATACCAAACATGCCTACGCTACCCCTCATAAATCAGACAATACCCCTTACACCTAAGGCAGGGCATTTCCATTGCAGTCCTATGAGAAGACAGCACTCACAGCAGTGAGAAACAAAATAGGCTGTTTGTCACTACCAGGACAGGCCACATTACTAGGCACATGTCTTGCCCTCTACATATATGGCACTCTGCCCATAGGGCTAGCTAGGGCATACCTTAGGGGTGACTTACATGTAGTAAAAGGGGAGTTCTGGGCCTGGCAAGTAAATTGAGATGCCAGGTCCCTGTGGCATAAAACTGCGTACACAGGCCCTGAGCCAGCAGGCCTGAGCCAGGTTTGAAAGGCTACTTAGTGGGTGGTGCAAGCAGCGCTGCAGGCCCAGTAGTAGAATTTAATTTACAGGCCCTGGGTATAGGGTTACCACTTTACAAGGGACTTGGTAAATTAAATATTCCAATTAGGTATAAGCCCAACATACCAAGTTTACAAGGGAGAGCACATGCACTTTAACACTGATTAGCAGTGAAAAAAGTGCTCCACATCATAACGTCAGCCAACAAGTTTCAGGAAAATAAGGAGGAAAAAGGCCAAGTTTGGCGAATGACCCTGTAAAACCCAGCTAAAAACACCTTAGAAATTCAGTGAAAAAAAACAAACGTTACAGCTATATTATAGCTAGGAAATTGAATTTACAAAACTATAGAAGTTGACTTAAAAAAACAAGGGTTATAGAAATTCTGCAATTACAGTTATGGGTATCTCAAGTAACTATAACTCGTGCCCTAAGGTGACTATAACTCGCACCCTCACTGTGCACTGCTAATTAGACCACATATTACTTCACTAATGGCATCTTTGATAACTTCATTGATAATATCAATGTATCATTTACAGTAAAATTATTGGGGAGAAACTGCGTATGGCGGGTTGCAAAATATTGATCACATTATCTATGCTCTCACTACACTTATATGGTTGCCCATGGAAGTACACAGCACTTTCCAAACTTCCTGCCTCACATTGAAAGACATTATATAACCCAAATGTTAAGTAAATCAAGTTATATGGTAGCTGTAGGCATCTCAAAATCAAAGACTGACTAATTCTTGCTATCTTGAGGAATCTGGTCACAACATTCACAGGCCATGTCACAAGGATTTAGAATTACAGTCTTGTCTAAACCCAAAAGGTTCTCTTTGGACAGAAAAACTGTACTCTGAAAAACACCTTATGTCTCTAACATGAATAAATTTCACCTCTAAGAAAGGTATTAAACTTCTATGCCCTTTCTCTAATATACGCTTTTTAAGTGACATACTGCTTTGGGCTAAGGTCTTCACTCTTAAGAAAAATATTCAACATATTTTTCTAACATGCCTCAAAAACTAAAAAAGATAATGTCACACTTTACTTTTATTTTTGACTGGCCAACAACACGCCGCTCATGGCCTTTTGTCACATGCAGCATGGGGTTTGCTGCAGGGTCTCACAGCCATCTGAAGGCACCGGGGGAAGCCAACCCAACGCCATGCATGGCCTTTGGTCAGTGTTAGCCATAGGGTCTGTCTTGCACCTAAGCCCTTCTTCCAACAACTGGCTTTGGGGGAGCTTATCGCTCGTGCCAAATATAATACAAAAGGAGAGGGGGGCACACAGCTCCCCTACCAACCCTCAGTATACCGCGGGAACCACATCCCCTGGGACCATATATGCATTTTAATAGGGGAGAGGGGCACACATTCCCCCTCTCCGAGTTTTCTCAGGTCCGTAGGACCTGATCCCAAACACTGTTTAACTTTTCATAGGGGAAGGGTCAACACGGACACCCTTATTGAGCCTCTTTTGGCCCCAAGGAACCCATCCCAGGGGCAGTCTGGTGTCTAAGAATGGGAGGAAAGCCATGTGGCCCCTTCCCCCAAGCCTTATAAGGCAAGTGCCTTAATAAATTGTGCCCTGTGGGGTTGGTGTCCCCGGGGCTGAATATGGCTCAGGGAGGGGCGGCTCCCCAGGGCCTTCTAAGGGCTCAGATAAAGGAGCAGCACAGCCTCCTTCCTTAAAACAATACTCTGGGCCCTGAGGGATTAGGTCCTCCAGGCTAAATAAGGCTCAGAAGAGGGGCCACTCGCCTTCCTCCCATGTTAATAAATTGAGCCGTGTGGGGATGTGGCCCCTGTGGCTAAATATGGCTTGGGGAGGGCGGCTACACACTCCCTGTATTAATAAATTAGTCCCCAGGGGAAAATACTGCTTGGAGAGAGGGGATGGGCACTCCCTCACCAAATTAATTATGGGCTCCCTGTGGCCAAAAATGGCTCAAGAGGGGGGCTACATGCTCCATCCCTTTAATTAAGCTATCTGGCCTGAGCCACCATTTTATTAGCCACAAGCCCAGGACAGGTATCTCGGAGTAGCCGCAATGGGGCCTGGAGGAAGCGTATCCCTACTCTGCCTCCTTATATAATTTTTTTAAATACAAATTCAGGAGAGGGGACTAAGGGCTTCATTACGACTTTTGTGGTCCATGGACCGCTATGGCAGCAGAGGCAGTCCGACTGTCGTCGGGTTGGCAGTCGGACCGCCGTATTCCTAGACATGTAGGCTTATGGAGCAAAGACCGCTGTGGTTCTGCCAGCACCGCCAAGCAGCACAGACCATCGCAGTTATGAGGCAGCACAAACATGCCCGCGGAGACAAAGTTTCTGCCAGACCCATTATGAGGTTGCACACTGCCATTTTGACGGTACATAAAATCCATGCTGTTATTGACACAACCAACTGTAAGTACACACACCTACCATCTCAAGCACAGGGACAGTGAAGTGTACACAAAATTGTGTCACACAACACCAACAACACAGCAACATCACATCTACAAATACAACTCACGTTCTCACATTGAACACATGCAATGGGCTGCTGTCTCATTTAACACACATATCAATGGATGTGTCATGGAACACAGACATCACTCCCATTTAGCAGCCCAGCTATGGACACAAATATAACCTACATTGCAAAAGAATGGAAGGGCAATGGAATATACAATAGTCAGAGAGACAAATATCCTACACTCACTTTGCGAACAATACCTGCACAATAGAGATGAAGGCATCAGGAGCACTCAGGGACACATTTCACTTTGCACATGCCCCTTAAACAACATTTGCACAGGCACTAACATGCATCTCAGGGACAAATAATACTATAGTCAAGTGACATACAAATCTGCACAATGAGGAAGTGCATATTAAAATATTGAATGCAACTCCTACTGCATAGGACATACATCTACATACAGTAAGTAGTTACAAGGTACACACAGCTAAATGGACACATGCACAGTCAAATGAACACAAAGTTAGCATAATTTAACATTCTCCGTGTCTGCACTAAGGGAACTCAAGCTGCCACACATTAGATAAATCTATAATTCATATCTGGGGAAAAGTCTAACACCATACATGCTGACATTGGAAAATACAAGGTGAGATACTTACCATACCAAACAGAACACAATGCTATGACACCACATATGCATTTTTACCCTCATATTTATACAGTTGACATCTACCTATGTCTTGAGTGACACCAGCACTACTCACAAACTTAGTTATTACAAACAACAGCAAGTGGATCAGCAAGCAGGCTAAAATACACACAACTGTAGGCGTACAACACAAGTTACCCAGGAAGAACATAAAGGTAGAAAAGGAATTGTAGGACAAATGTGTACCCAAAAAAACAACTGTTTGTGTTTATTTTAACCAATATGATGATGAGCAAAGGCCATTGGCCAGTCCATATTTAATTGTTTATGTACATCACTGTGCTCGGACTTGACTCCTTTACTGCCAGGGAACCTCCACAGGAAAGGGAATCAAGTGGGCAGGTAGGTGCCTCAGGGATCATCCTTGGAGGAGGGGTTTAGTTGTGGAATGGGTGATTTGGGTTTGATAAGGGTGGACTCCTTCTTTGGAGGGGTGGGCTTCTTCTGGGGGCCAAGAGGTTTATGAGTGCTTGCAGAGGTGAAGGTGTGACAGGGGAGGACTTGGGGGTGGAAGGAATGGGTTTGGAGGTGGGTCGGGCCTCCTGGGTTTGAGATGGGATAGAGGGAAAAAGGGAAAGGGCAATCTCATATGAAAATCTTTCTTTAGAACATGGAGATGGTAAGAAAAGGGGGTGAGGATTTGGAGGTCAAGGGAGTGGTTGTCTGCTGTGTTGTTGTGGACGTCCTGGGTTTGTGCATGTCTGAGGTATGCTTAGGTGTGTGTAGTGTCTGTTGCATGTGTGTGTTTGGGCATTTGCTTGTCTTGGAGGAGGAGGTGCTGGGTGATGGAGTGGTAAATGTATGTGTGTCTGTTGGGGTGGTGTCTCTGGGTATGCTGGATGCGGTGGATGTGTGTGTGTCTGTGGGGTTGGTGTCTGCAGGTATGGTGGATATGGTGGATGTATGTGTGTATGCTGGGGTGGTGTCTGCGATATGGTGGGTGTGGTAGATGTCTGTGTGTCTGTTGGGATGGTGCCTTCAGATATAGTGGAAGTGGTGGGTATGTCACTGACTGTTGTGGTGGTGCCTGTGGGTATGCGTGATGTGGTGCGGGGGATGGTGGGGTTGGTGCGGTGTCTGTGGAAATAGTAGCTGATGTGTGTGTGGGTTTCTGTTGACTGCTTATGTGCTGGTGTGTTTTGTGGTATTTGTGTTTATGTGTGCTGCTCTTCTGTGTTAAGGTAGGTGTGTGCGGATATGTCTCTAATGCTTAGGATAGGTAAGGGAATGGGGTATTTGGATTGGGAAGAGGCAGGTGGAGGGGGGACAGTAGGTGAGGGGTGACTGGCTACAGTCAGTGAGGAGGACAGAGCCTGAAAAGATCTCTGTAGGCCAAACATTACACTGTGAATGTCTTCAGGGTATGCATTTGTCTCCTGCAGTTGGGCGGACAACCCCTGGATGGCATTCACAATGGCATTCAGACCCACAGAGATACTCCTCAGGAGGTCACTAGCCTCAGGGCAGCAGGGGATACAGGGGTGGGGCAAAGGTGCCTGGGGCAAAGGAGACGCAGTTCTCTTGGTTAAGCAAACATGGCCAATTAGGTGGGGAGCAGCAGAGAGGGTGGCAATAGAACAAAGATGGTATAGGAGTACTTCCTGGTGTGTTTGCCACGGCTAGGGAGTGGCCAAGGGAGGTAGAATCTGATGATGATGAGGATTCAGATCCAGTCTCCCTGTGGCACTCCCCTCACCCTCTGGGCCACTGGTTTCATCTGGGTCAGTGGTGTCTTGACCCGAGGACCCATGGCCAGATCCTTCCCCACTCAGCTGTGCCCCATCTTCTGCGCTTCCCTGGGCTGATGCTGCAAACACAAAGAGAAATAGGGTCATCATATTTCTATGATCACACGTGAACAACAGTTGTGATTAGCAAACATTACCATGATGTCAAGTAGGCCACAGCAACAAACTCCATCTAAGAGGCCCATACATGTACCATGCCATATGCATGCATGCCATATGAAATGTCAACAGTTGCCCACAGGAAAATCAGGATCTCAGACAACTACAATTACATGGCTGACGTTCTGCAATCACAGTAACCATTGAACAAGTGGGAAACTATATCACCTTCAATGCTTTGCCTCATGGAGCATACATCACTTACCTTCTGTCATCTAATAGTAGGCCAATACCAGCTTCATTTCCACAGATCCCAAACAAGGTCATACAGACATCTATTTGTCATATATACAATAAAGGCAATAATAACTGATGCTCCAGAACATGCCATGTTGCTGACAACAGTACAATAGCCTAGAGAAGGTGACATAGAAATACTCATGTCACACTAGAAACACATCCACAATGCACACTTCACCAGGTGAAATGTGTCCCAGTGGAGTCATGGAAGTAGTGCTAATGTTGCTTAGATATGCCACACATTTGGCAGGGAGATGTACACTGTAGCCAAAATGTGTAAAATGTCAGGAGATATGTCTCTACAATCCAAAACACAATGAATCAGCAAGTGCCAAGGAAATCGCCACTAATGTCTGCCACCCCTTACAATGGCATACTCTGAGTGCATCAGTAGATGCCATTAGTCCTTTGGATGTTGGAGAGGCCCAGAGATTTGCATGTACTTGTAGAAGGTCTTCAACGTGTTGCCTAATAGAAAACTACATCATTGTCTCTATTTTTGGTCATGCAAACCCAGATGTCTGTGAATTAATGCTGGTACCTAACCACATGTGATTTCAACATACCTGCAAGTCACTCGATGATGCTAGCTAACAGTCAGGCTACAAACCCTCCCCATTTCACATGCGCAAAACACTTTGCTTCATGATTCTACATCAATGGCATGGGAATGCACATTGTGGGTAAAACCTCTAGACATACCCATCAGGTTCCTCATTGCTACTGCTGTTGTACATGACAAATGGCATGCTATGATGGGTGAGGGTATGTGTCAGCCAATAATCAATGGTGATACACTCCTGCCTGTGGTACCACATGAAATGTACTCCCATTGTAAATGTCCTATGCCACACATAGGTTGGCATGCATATATATGTGAGGGAATACAGAAATTAACCCATCAACATAGGAAGACCATGCACGAAACAACAGCTTACAAATGTATTTCAAATGAGAAAGGGATACATGCCACATAAATCATGTCACTGGACATTCCCCACTTACCAAGGGAAAGTATTGATCCATAGCCACCCCCTAAAACATGTATGTGCTGTCAAATGTATGATGGCCATCTTCACAGTACAGGCAGTAGTGGGTTACCAGCACCCATCATACGCTACCTTGCTTTTGGCCTGGCACACTGAGGAGTATAGGTCTATTGCATAGAATTTACACCCACTACTGCCACAAACAGTACTTGTTTGATCAATGTACACAGCTATATATTGTCACTGCAGAGCAAATTGTTTGTGGATTGTGCAAAGTTGTGTCTTAGGTCCCTGGGCTGATAGGCAAGTCACATCAATATAAAACACATGGCAGGTCTACACAAACAATCACTCATCTGCTGTGTTACACATCGCTCATTCTTATAGTCAGGGAGAGCTATCAGAACCTAACATATTCATTTGGCAATGTGACAGGCTGGAATAAGCCCTGTACTCACCCCCTTGTGGCTGCTGTGCTGTCATCAAATGCCCATCAATGTCTAGGTAGGCCACTGCCAGAATGTGGACCATTAGAGGGGTTATGGTTTGACATGCTTCCTGTCTACTTTAGGAGAACATCTCCACCTGGACCTTTGCAGTCGTCTGGGCCAAGCATCTGAGGTCCTCCCACCTCTTCCAACAGTGGGCGCTCCGTCAGCTGTGAACCCCCAGGGTCCCCACTGGATGGATGATGGATCTTGAAATGCCTTCTCCTGATGGACATTGACCTGCATAGATGCAAAAGACAAATCAAAATCATTTTTTTTTGGCACAAATCGTTGAGTCACATACATGTCATGAACACTAAGCTAAACATTTTCAATCTGATAATATTCCACAAGTGTGAAACACACAAGCCAATAAGTACATGAACATGACTACAGACACATGTATTTCCATCTGCAGAATAACCCACTACCCTGCTCATTGTCTACAATGACTAAGCAAGGTTACTAACATCAGGTAGCCCCTGCTCAAGCAACCTATACTGCGATGTGAGCTACAATGAAACACTATACACCTATGTGGCTTCTGAAGGGTAAACTCCTTAGACCTGAATGGGTCAACACATTCATACTCTGTGGGATTGACTCACTTCATACAGTCCCTACAGGCAACTGCCATAGTGTAAACTTTACCATTACTCTTGAGTGATAATCAATGGGCTGGCATGGTAGGTAACAAAAGTGTTTTCCTTGTCCATGTGTGGACATACAGACTACCAAATGTAGACTCATGCAACTTCAGGGGGTAAGTTCTGTGGCATAGACCTGTACCACAGAACACTCCTTTGGACATATGTTTCCATCCTACAGAAATGACATCCAAAATACAAAGTCAGGCATTTTACAGTTTCTGCTATGTGACCAAGCTACTGAGTCATTTATTATGGCCTCCCAGTAAGTAATCAACACACTGTCCGCACTGTGGGACTGTCGTTTGTGCAGTAAGCCTGTACAGGACACATATGACCTATGTGAAGGTGAGAACAGAGCTGTGGGAGTAAGGGACCTGTCATGAGTCAAAGACACACATTGACAATTATGCAAAACGCACTTACTGATGAATTTAATGATTTACCTCTGTACCCATTCTTAATGTAGTCAAAGGACTGAGGCAGTCAGGGCATATTTTGCCATTAGAGTATCATTTTGGCCACATGTTAGGGTCTACTGGTTCACAGGAAGTGGGCACAATGCCATAGTTGCATAGCCACAGTGACTCTCCCATAGCCTGTACTAGGTCCTATATTGGGGCATATGTTTGACAGGCCTTGGTCTCTGCAGGCTCAGCAGACAAAACATACATGTCAATCCATTTCCATCACTTCCATGCATGGTAGTACATCATGTGGCCATCATCAATTTGGCATGTGGATTGTTTGTCAACCTGAAAGGCAGAGTGAGTCACAATATACCTTCCAAACAACAGTTTTGCACGGCCAGATCTTTGTTGAAAGATCTGTGGCACTGTACACATTGTTCACATGACTCCCAAATGAATCATACAAGATGCACAGACAGCTCATGCTGTCATGCACATCTATGTTGTCCAACATTTACAACAAACATGAAGAAAGAAATGTCATTGATTGGCAGTAATGTCTCCTTACCAAGTTATATGCATCCAACACATGGAGGATCTAGGACCTCACAAAACCTCACAAAACACAATGTGACTGAACTTAATATACGGTACTGGCCACCAATACCTACACATTGTACATCCCATTGATGCCACACAGACTGTAACAACAGGCCCACAAGAGGTTTAACTGGCACACAGTGGCACATTGTAGCCTGTGAGGAGGTAAAGGATGGTGAAGTACAGAGAAAATTGTGCACATTAGGTACATATCTGCTCCTCTGGTGAGCCATAGAGCTGTTCATACAGGGGTAGGACCTCATCAACTACCCTCTCTAGCTCCTCTGGAGAGAAAGCATGGGCCCTATCACCTGCTGAACAAGGCATGATTCCTCCAGAGGCGGCACACAGCAGCTCAGGTCGTGGAGGTGTTGCTGGCAGCAGTGTCGAGTCAAGTGAGTGAATTCGCATAACATGCCGGGCACGTCCGCCATGTATGTGGTCATCACTGTTGGCGGACATAGCAACATCTTCAGTCTATGGCTGTCTCCATCATGGTTGCAACCCCCTACCTCCATGTAGTCGTGGGGGGTTCCTAATGTTCAGTGGAGAAGGTCAGGCATCTGCCATTTTGGTGACCTCAAATGCTGTATTGGGTTTTATAAACTGCATCACACCTACAAAATGTGTTTTGTTCCCTCACAAACATCCTAACCATGTCTCATAATGTAGGTCATTCTACTCAACCATCATTGTGATATGTTGAAGGGCACAGATCGCTTTTAACTGTGGCGCACAGTCCACACTTGCCAACGGTCATTTTAGAAGCCAGAATATACAGTCACATTTCAAGGGCAAATCGTGTAGCACATTTTTGCATTCGGTCAAATCCATGTTGTAGAGATATGTTGGAAACCATGGTGTCACAAGTGACCCTTGTGTGGTTGCCAGCTGTGTACTGGGTTCCATGTCTATACAGTCAGAAATGATGTGTCACATTATATCATTGGCATACATCATGTGTGTTGCTGTGGACACACTGACTATTGTTACAAATTATGTATTTTCACACATAGATACAAAAACTTCCTAACTATTGTCCACTGCCAGACCTTCAGACCATAGAGCAGTGTCACATAATTATGTATTACCACCTGGATAGGCTAACAATAGTGGACTTATGTTGTCAGTTGGAGCCAGATCTGATGCCAGGTATTAATCTCCAACCAGCATACCACCCATTGTACAGGTCATATCAGTGTTGTACTTCCTTGCCACAGCATCATTCCAACATACAGTGTTCCTATCTGCTGGTATGACCCAACCTATGTTCAGTTTGATGTTGAAGGATGTCCTCTCATCAATGTAGAAACACCTCGACAGCTATGTCAGGTGTCTTGACATGAGGATTTAGCAAATGTGAAGGCTGACCTTTAGGGTTTTGCCCACCTCCACCTGTAGTGGGGGACATTGATTGCACACATATTGCCTTGGAGCCACCGTAGGCCAATGAACAAGTTTATTGGAACAGAAAGAACTTCCTTTCCATCAATGTGCAACTTATCTGTTTGGTGGATCTCTATTTTTCACATGCCTGTATGTTATCGTGGTTCAGCCCATGATTTCTTCATAATGCAGAACAGCACCAAATACCAGTTGATGTAACAACTGTACCCAGAGAAGGCCTGGCTGGTTGGTAAGTCACATTTGTCCTGATTGTGTGTGTGCAATGTCAGGTGCTACAATCGGTAAGTGAGTGACTCATTGCTGCATATGTGTCCATGCCTTAACAGTTGACTTCGCATATTCAAACTGTCCTTGGTTGTTGACACCACTGAGGAATCCAACTACGCCAGAGGAAGTCCGCTTCAATGAGGCCCATGGAACATAATAACAGGTATCGGAGTGGGCGTTTGGGCTCCTGAAGACCAGATTTCGGTGTCTGGACCAGACTGATGGACCCCTCCTCTATTCACTCAGTGAAGTGTGTTAGATCACTGTGGCATGTCGCATGCTCCACAACATCGCCCTGCGGAGGAATATCCCATACATCCTAGAGGAGGGGTAGCCTGCAGTGCTACCTGGTGAGACTCGTGAAATGCCAATCGAGGAGGACAGTGGTGAGGAGGAAGGAGCTAACTTGCTAGAAGATCTTGTCGACAGCTGCTTTTCATGAGATGTAATGACTGTAACTGTACAATGAACAGTGGTTATGAGAATGTGTGGAGTATGTTGCTTTAGAAACTGCGAGGGAGCTGCTACTCTGAAATATTCAGCCTGAGGCTGCTTTATGTGAAAGCTTTTGACACATCCCCACCTTGATGATGTTGCTTTGTTTGTGTCAGTTTCATTGCAATGTACTTTGTTTTCTAATTGCTTTCTATGTTCTTTGTGCCATAGGTATGCTTTCAAGCCTACTCTCCTTGTTTTGTCTTTGCACAGGTACATTGACCATGATATCCTCATGTGAGCATTTCAGAGTTGTGACACTGACAGATCTCTGATGCTGTTCTGACATACAAAGTGGACAAGGATTGTTCCAGGTAATGTAGGTTACAGAGTTTGGGTGTGTGAGACCTGTACCAACACAGCTTGCACAGTGTTTGGGTGGAAGGTCAGAAGTACCCATTGGACTTGCTTTGTATGCTATGGTGGGCTGATTGTATCATGTGTGTCATAATGTGGGTATGACATATATAGTCATAGGTTGCAATCAAGTCATTTTATCTTCACATTGGCTTCACACTTTTTAAATACCAGCATGTAGATGTAGCTGTGTTACTATTATGAACCTCATACAGTTATCACAGCTAATAGCACACCTGCTACAAGCTCAAAATATACTCTCACCCTTCTCTAAAACAAAATGATACTACCACCAAAACACATTTTCCAAATTGCCTGCTCATAAATGCTTGGTCATTCTCAAAAAACAAGCGCCACATCTACAACCTGCTGTTTGACACACAACCTGTTATTCATAACATAATCATGGTTGGGAGATGACATGAACTGAGTGTTATATGAAACTATTCCTCGAGGCTATCAAACCATCACATTAAACTATGTAGGCAAAAGAGGAGGTGGACTAGCTATTACATCCAAACAAGCAATAAATCTCAGCAAAACAGAAAAAACTTCCATACAAGTTTGCGAGGCCCTCATCAACAGATGCAACCCAACACCAACTTCTTCCTGTAATTTTCTCCTCCTTTACAGACCTCTGCCTAACAATTCAACATTCCCGGTTACATTTCTAGACACAGTTTCAAACCTTATAATGTTACACTCCAACCTCTGCATTCTTGAGGACATACACTTTGGTTTGACATACCCAATGTGCCACATCCCGAAACTATCACCACTGGCCTTGTCACATTGAACCTATATCAGATTGTACACAATTACACGCATATCACTGGACACATCCTAGATGTCATTGTTGCAAACACCTGAGCTAGTTACCGTTCAAAGCATCACGCCAGTCACATGATCAGACCACCATTTGATAACTTTCCAACACAAAACACTACAACCCATCACACCCAAGACCACCTTACATACATGCATCTATCAACCATGGTTAAATGCGATTTCTAAGACTTAGAAACACAACTAACAGCCAACACAGATGTAGACACAATAGACTCTGTTCCAAAACATTATGAGTGGCTACAGGAAGCTTTCAATATGCTAATACCACTCAAATAAACTAAACAGGACGAAAGAAGACCAACACCTTGGAGAAATACCTAACTGAAGAAAGATAAACAAATCAGAAGGCTGCAACGAATCTGACTCAAAACAAAGAACATTCAAGACATTCACCTTCACCTACACAAACTTAACAGAAAATGCAAATCATCAATCAAAAAAGCTAAAACAAAGGCACTACTCAGACAGAATTTAAAATGCTAAATCTGCTAATAAATAATTTTATAAAATTGTCAACGAATTTCAAAAACCTAAATGCATGGAAGGAACTCATCCCATTACTCAAGAATTCACAGACAAACTGATACATCCTTACACAACTAAGGCAGACACATTGGACTCCTATTTAAAACAAAGGAAAACCACCAGCATCAACCTGTTTCTTGAACTCCCCTTTAAGAGTAAACCAACCTAGGATCTGCACCCTGTCAAACAAATATCACAAAGTGAAATAATGGATTTCGTCAAAGCAAACAGGCCTTCTGGCAGCCCTTCCAACCGTTGTCCAGCACACATCTTCAAAAACATTATTTTACCTACTTCTGCTGCCACACCTGTAAGAAGAAACATCAATAATTCTTTAATGCGGGAACCTTTCCTGAAGACCTTAGAAAAGCATACATATGCCCGGTATTAAGGAAAACACACCTGGACCCACAGGACCCCAGCAACTACAGACCGTTTACAAATGGACCTTTCGTGGGCAAACTGATTGAAAGCAGCATTCACCCAGATGTCTCATTTTATTGAAGATAACTCCATACTTTCTGTTTACCAAGCAGGATTCTGTACAGGAAGAGGCACTGCATAAGCACTCATTTCAGTCAGGGATTATCTAAAAAACACAGTCAACCACAATATAGTTGCTGCACTACTCCTCTTGGACCTCAGAGCTACCTTTTACACTATAGGCCATGACACCCCAATTCACAGACTCCCCAAAGCCGGCATAGAAGGAACTGCTCTCGACTGGATCACATCATACCTTCAAAACAGAACAAATGTCATCTATTCTCCCCCTTTCTCATTTAAACCCTAATTCACAAAAGCAGGGGTCTCTCAAGGATCAATCATCTTACCTATCCTTTTCAACATCAACTTGAAGTCATTACCAGGATCAATCAATGAATTTCAACTCACATGCTACAACTATGCAGATGACACACAAATACTAGTTAAACTGGAATGCCCCAAAGACATTGTAAACTTCATTTGCCTCAGAGCCGTTGATCAGTGGATGACTTGGAGCCATCTCAAACTGAATGATTCCAAAACCGAAATACTCATATGTGGCGACTGGAAAAATTATGACCCACGGTGCGCCCTGCCTGATGATATAGGACCACCTCCTCAAGTACCTAAGGAAGTTAAAAAAACCTTGGAATTACCATGGACTCCAAGTTAACAATGATTGCCCAAGTGGACAAATTACCATGATCAAGCCTCATCACCTTGAAAACTCTGTGATCCATTTTCCTTCACCTCAGATTTTCACACAAGGTCGAGGCTACTATCTCTCTTGTACTATCTAAACTAGATCACGACAATGGCCTCTACCATGGATCATCTCTATCTACTATGAAAAAAACGACAAATCATTCAGAACCCAGCTGCCAGACTACTACTACATGTAAAACCACAAGCCCACATCGCCCCTGCCTTGAAGGTACTACATTGGTTACCGTTAACCGGCCAGAAGATCCACCTTCAAGCTGCTTTGTATCACCCACAAAGCAGTACATGGAACAGGCCCACTTTTCATCAGGCATAAAATTACCAAATACATTCAGCACAGAAACCTTCGCTCAGGATTGGCACCCTGCCTTAAAACACCACCATTCAAGAAAAAGACTATAGGTTGGTACATCTTTCTTTGTTCAAGTGGCCAAACTATGGAATTAATTTCCTCCAAAATTAAGATCAAACCTATAACTCTTATCTTCAGAAGACTGCTCAAGAGTTGGCTGTTTCCTTCAGAACCACCATATCCAAACAGCAATTTCCTGCATATTCCTGTGCTGGTAAACATTTATGATCTGATTATGTGTAAATATCTAGATATGTGTATTTCTTTAAGAAATATGTATACTTACTATGCCACATCAATAAAATATGTACACACTCTTTAAGCATGTTCAACAAATGTATATTTAATCATGGTTAAATGTATTTGTGTGTTTGTATGTCTGTGTATATATGTGTGCATACTGTATATATATATATATATATATATATATATACATATATATATATATATATATATACATGTATATATATATATATATATATATATATATATATATATATAAATATATATATATACAATATATGTGTATATCTGTATGTATACATATATATGTGTATTTTATTCAATGCTTAAAATGTTCATAGGTCATTGCATAGTTCCCAGATAAGTTGTTAGATTAGATACTTATTGTTAGAAATGGGGTCTTTGGTTGACAGTCAGGTTACCCCCTGTTCAAGCAAGGACCCTCACTCTAGTCAGGGTAAAATAGAACCACCCTCAGCTAACCCCTGCTTACCCCCTTGGTAGCTTGGAAGAGCAGTAGGTTTAACTTCTGAGTGCTAAGTGTAAAGTATTTGTACCAACACAAAAAGTAACCTAATGAAAACACTACAAAATGACACAATGAATAATAGGAAATATGTATCTAAACAAAACAAGACCAAAATGACAAAAATCCACAATACACAAGTCAAGTTATGAATTTTTAAATAATAAATTAAAAAATAGTGCTTAGAAACACAAAATGCTTCGATGAGGTATTAACATGGCATTGTGACAGAGTATTCCTAACAATCCAACACCAGCGGCGCCGGCCACGGAGTCATGCGGACCCCCAGGTACAGTACCTTGTTGAAGAGTGAAAACAAGCCGATGCGCAAAGCCGGGGATCGCGGCATCCATGTGAAATGTTGAATCCACGCACTTTAAGTGGTGTTGGTCACGAAGTGGTGTGGCGACTTCCAAGGAGTCACGGACTTCGGCGGGGATGCAGTGGTGTCGGGCGTGCGAAGGTGGTCGCATTCCACTGAAGATCACGGAGTCGGTAGCAGGCGGAGTCAGCGGATTCAGCAGCAGCGTCAGTCCAGAGCCGTCCGAAGTCGATTTCCTTGAATTTTCACCAGCTTTTCCTTTCAAGGGCCCAGGGACTGGATAGGGCACCACTTGTCAGGGCAGGAGTCTCTCCAGAGACTCGAGGTGCTGGCAGAGAGAAGTCTTTGCTGTCCCTGAGACTTCAAACAACAGGAGGCAAGCTGTAAATCAAGCCCTTAGAGATTTCTTCTCAAGATGGAAGGCACACAAAGTCCAGTCTTTGCTCTCTCACTCTGGCAGAAGCTGCAACTGCAGGATAGTTCCACAAGGCACAGTCACAGGCAGAGCAGCCCTTCTTCCTCAGCTCTTCTACAGGCAGAGGTTCCTCTTGTTTCCAAAAGTGTTCTAAAGTCTGTGGTTTTGGGTGCCCTTCTTATACCCAATTCCTCCTTTGAAGTAGGCCTACTTCAAAGTAAAGTCTCTTTTGAATGTGAAATACTGCCTTGCCTAGGCCAGGCCCCAGACACTCACCAGGGGGTTGGAGACTGCATTGTGTGAGAGCAGGCACAGCACTTTCATGTGTGAGTGACCACTCCTCCCCTCCCTCCTAGCACAGATGGCTCATCAGGAAATGCAGACTACACCCCAGCTCCCTTTGTGTCACTGTCTAGTGTGAGGTGCAACCAGCCCAACTGTCAAACTGACCCAGACACGGAATCCACAAACAGGCAGAGTCACAGAAATGGTATAAACAAGAAAATGCTCACTTTCTAAATGTGGCATTTTCAAACACACAATCTTAAAATCAACTTTACTAAAAGATGTATTTTTAAATTGTGAGCTCAGAGACCCCAAACTCCACATGTCCATCTGCTCCAAAATGAATCTACACTTTAATCAGTTTTAAAGGTAGCCCCCATGTAAACCTATGAAAGGGACAGGCCTTGCAACAGTGAAAATCAAATGTAGCAATATTTCACTGTCAGGACATTTAAAACACAGTACTATGGCTCTCATTACAACCCTGGTGGTCGGTGTTAAAGCAGCATTAATACCTCCAAAAGTCCGGCTTAAAAAAAAATGGAATCACAACCATGGCGGAAACAGCCAACATAGACAACCACTTTAACACTCCATCCGCCACGGCGGTAGAAACAAACACTGCGGCGGTAACCGCCAACAGACAGGCGGAGGACAAAGTAGTGCCCACACCATTACAAGAGGCTTATCCACCACGTATTCCAGGACGGTACCAACGCTATTAAAAGCACGGCGGAAACAGGACTTGGAACGGAAACCACTCACTTCTTGACACCCAACGAGGAACCAGGTCGCCATGGAGCCTGAACTACAGGTCCTGCCCATGCTGGTCTTCCTCCTCTTGTATCAGGAGCAGGAAAGACGCCGTCGACGACCACGGTGAGTACTGCACCCACAACACAGGGGAGGGTGGGAGGGAAAGAGAGTGACACACACACGCAAAACTCCCACCCCCACCCTCACCCACAACACCATACACACAAGTACATGCAGCAACATTACATATACACCCCCTCACCCACTGGAAGAATGCAAGGACAAAAGGAAATGATTGTAACAATTGTAATCAAGAAAAATCAGTGCAATTTCAAAAATCAGTATATACAAATATGTACACCAACTACACAAGTCCAGATATTAATCAAACATCGCCTGTGGATCAGTATCCCAAAATGCATGGGCGAAGCCCACACAAGATAACTGACTCAAAACGGAGAGAACACTGCAGGGGCATCAGATCGAAATGAAACAGGCACCTCATGGGGAGGGGGAGGTGGGGCACCTCAGCCGGATGAATGCACAACGCCACTGCTCCATGAGAGGGCTCCATGCCCACTGCTCTATCCTGGGGAGTGCAAAGCCACAGTTTCACAAGTCTTTCCAGTGGGTGGTTTGCCCACTGCTCTATCCTGGGGAGTGCAAAGCCACAGTCTCACAAGTTTTTCCAGTGGGTGGTTTGCCCACTGCTCTATCCTGGGGAGTGCAAAGCCACAGTCTCACAAGTCTTTACAGTGAATGGTTTGTCCACTGCTCTATCCTTGGGAGTACAAAGCCACAGTCTCACAAGTGGATGTCAGTCTCCACTGGTTCTGGAGGGGGCTTTGTGCCCAGTGTGCTTTGTCCTGCCAAGGACTGGGGTAGTGGATGTATCTCTCCACTGATTCTGGAGGGGGCTTAGTGCCCAGAGTGCTTCATCCTGCCAAGGACTGAGGAAGTGGATGTCAGTCTCCACTGGTTCTGGAGGGGGCTTTGTGCCCAGAGTGCTTCATCCTGCCAAGGACTGGGGTAGTGGATGTATCTCTCCACTGGTTCTGGAAGGGGCTTGGTGCCCAGAGTGCTTCATCCTGCACAGGACTGAGGAAGTGGATGTATCTCTCCACTGGTTCTGGAGGGGGCTTGGTGTCCAGAGTGCTTCATCCTGCCAAGGACTGGGGTAGTGGATGTATCTCTCCACTGGTTCTGGAGGGGGCTTTGTGCCCAGAGTGCTTCATCCTGCCAAGGACTGAGGAAGTGGATGTGACTCTCCACTGGTTCTGGAGGGGGCTTTGTGCCCAGTGTGCTTCACATGCAGTGTGGCAGGCCCCGTTCCTTCACCTGGGTGTGTGTGCCACGAGATTGCCTGGGAACAGGTAGCATGATACGCCATGGAGGCAGAGACACCACCTTGCTGCGACTTCGCCTGCCTCCTGCAGGTACAAACAGTGCTGAGAGTCATGCCTCATGGATGCTGGGCAGGGTCCAGGACATCTCCTGCAGCCTTGTATGGCTGCCCACTGGGGATGATAACCATGTCAGCTGTGGTGGCACTGTCTGAGCATGTTGCGGGGCTGGTGGCAGTGGTTGTGGCGGTGTCTGTGGCAGAGGTGCTGGCAGTGGTGCATGTGTCTGCCTCTGTTAAGGGACACAGCAGGACGTCTCCTGCAGCCTCGGACGGCTGCCCACTGGGGATGATGCTGGGGACTGTTGCTGAGGCAGCAGACATGCAGGTGGCGGTGCTAGCGGTGGTGCTGCTGGTGGTGATGGTGGTGCTGGTGGCGGTGCTGGTGGTGGGGCAGGTGGCGGTGCAGATGGCGGTGTCCACCACCGTACAGGTTGGTGTATTGGTTGACAGAATGGGTAACTCTGGTCCCTCAGCTGGAGCCACCGTGGCCTGTCCTGACCTGCTCTTCAGCTTGTGTCCCTTCCCCACCTTTGATATTGCTGCTGGTGTCTTGCCACTGTCCCCTTTTGGCTTGGAGGAGCCCTTGCTTGCTGGTAGGTGCGGCTTCTCCATCTGGCATGTGGGCACCTTCTTCACCTTGGCAAGTGGTGGAATGGCCTTCTCCTTGGCCTCGCTAGGTGGCACACTGGCAGCCCTGATAGGTGGTGCCCGTGATGAGACCGCAGTGGCTGGGACCACTGTGATTGTGGCTTTGGTGGCTGAGGTGCTGGGCTGTGACCTGGACAGCCTGGCCCTAGGGGAAGGACGGGTGGGGAGGTGTAGGGAAGAGGTGAATGTTAGCCAGGAAAGGTTTCTTAGACACACTGGGATGGGAGATGGAGGGCGTTTGGGAGTGGATGAAGAGGTAGTGGTTGTAGGAGGTGTACATTTGCTGAATTTGGGTGAAGGTGCATGGGCCGGAGGCTGTTGTGAGGTGGATGGCTGTTGGGTGGGTGTGTGCCTGCATTTGTTTAGTTTGGGAAGAGGGCACACAGACACACTTAGAGAGAACACATGGGACATGTGGATGGTAGTGGGGGTGGTGAGTGCACGTGAGCGGTGTGTGGTGATGGGCGTGCTGGTGATGGAGGTAGTGGCTGAGGATGTAGTGCATGCTGGTGTGAGTGTAGACGAGACAGGGAGGGAGGCAGAGGATGTTGGTGTGTCTGCATGGGGAAGGTGCTTGTGTGAGTGCCTGTGGGATGTGTGGTGCTTTTGTTTGCCATGTCCACTCTTGTGTGTTGATGAGTGTGCATGCTGGTCTGATGGTGTGCTTGGCATAGGCTGAGGTACAGGGGATTGGGCCTGGGTAGTGGAAGTTAGAGGGGGGAGGCTGGACACAGGGACAATGGCTGCCATCAGTGCTGAGGACAGAGCCTGAAATGCTTGCTGTTGGGCCACCTGCCCAGAATGAATGCCCTCCAGGTATGCATTTGTTTGCTACAAATGCCTCTCAACACCCTTGAGGGCATTCAAAATGGTAGATTGCCCAACAGTGAGGGATCTCAGGAGGTCAATAGCCTCCTCACTGAGGACAGCAGGGCTGACTGGGGCAGGGCCTGAGGTGCCTGTGGCGAAGGAGATGCCCACCCTCCTGGGTGAGCGGGCACGGGACACACGCTGAGGGGCTGCTGGGAGGGTGGTGCTGGTAGGGGGGGTGGCTGCTGTACCTGTTGATTCGGTGGGCACAGAGGTGCCCGCCACTGCAAGGGAGCTCCCATCAGAGGAGGAGTCGCTGTCGCTGATGAATGCTCCTGTGCCTGTCGAGGCGCTCCCCTCGCCCTCCGTCCCACTGGTGCCTTCAGACTCTGTTACGTCACCCTCCAGGGCCATGTGGGATGCAGCTCCCTCCTGCTCTGGTGCCACTGCTCCGAGCAGCCCTATGCTCTAAGCCATGCACTAACAGTGCAGGGGAAAAGCACATGCCCAAGGGGGACTCTGTCTAGACCCATTTCATGCACAGCTGGCACCCATGGGAGCCTGACTAGATGTAGAGGGCAGATACCACCTTTGGGGTTGGACTGGGGCTGAGGCTGCCTTTGTGCGTCTGCCCTTGCCTAGGGGAACCCACAGGCCACCACCCCCACCCCCACCCAGACACCTCGTCAAGCGCGCAGAGTCCACTGAATGAGAGTGTACTCACCCCTTGTGGCTGCTGTGATACCCTCAAGCGCCCATCCAACTCCGGATATGCCCCTGCCAGCATCCGGTACATCAGGGGGGTCATGGTGTGATGAGCACCCCTTCCACGTTGGGAGGCCATCCCCAGCTGGGTCTCCGCCATCTTCTTGCTCCAGCTGCGAAGGTCCTCCCATCTTTTCCGGCAGTGGGTGCTCCGTCTATGGTAGACCCCCAGGGTCCGCACTTCCTTTGCGATGGCACGCCAAATACCCTTCTTCTGGTGGGTGCTGACGTAGAGGAAAAGTGAAGTAATAATGGATGTTACTATCCCGTACTTTTCTTCTCACGCATTGCCTAAAAACCTCCCACCCTGGCCCAGACTTACATACACACACACTATCCTCACATGCTGGCCTGTCACCCTCCCCTCCCTCTTCCATCCACGGCACTCCATACAATCATGTGCTATCCACCATGCTCAGTGTACTCACCTGTTTGTCTGGAGGACCATACTGTTGCGTGTACTGGGGGAGGACCCCATCCACTAGTTTCTCCAACTCCTCCAAAGTGAAGGCAGGGGCCCTTTCCCCAGACACTGTAGCCATTGTCGCTTCCAGACACAGGTCACAGCAGCACTTGCATTGTAGGTCCTCTCCTGCTGAAGGTCAGGTATCAAGTGAGTGAACAGTTAGAAAATGGTGGCCACGTCCACGGCGGTGCGTACTGTCACCGACGTCGTACATCGTCATTGGCTCCTGGAACCCATAGGGCCCAATGTTAACCAATGCTGAATTGAGCAGCGGTTTTTGACTGCCTACCGTGACGGTGTACAATGCCAGTGCAGTTACCTCATTTCCCCTTGTCCCACCTTACAGGTCAGGCAGCTACCATTTCAGGGGGCCACATGGCAGGCCAAATAACTGCGTCACACCTATTTAGGGCAGGAATACGGACAGACAAATGCACATAGAGCAATTGTTACGTTTTTGAAAAACAGCATTGTGATACCTAAGTGTTGTCTGACCCTCTGCTCACTGTTCTCCTCCATAGGGCACGTCCGCTGGGGCAGGTGATGAGATGGTGGCATCCTCCGGTGTACAGACCCCTGTTGGACCTGTCGACAATGGAAGAGAGACACATAATTATCACTTACAGACTTGATCTTGCAACAATCCAGGAACTGTGTGCCCATTTGGAGGGAGACCTGATTTAAGATAACTGCCATCCCACAGGAATACCCCCTCTAGTGCAGGTCCTGTCTGTACTCCATTTCCTGGCCAGTGGGTCTTTTAAAAAAACGGTGGCCATGGCATCAGGGATGACCGAGCCATTGTTCTCTAACGTGTTGTCCAGAGTGTTGTCTGCCCTGCTGAAACACATGTGCAGCTACATTGTTTTCCCTCAAGTGGAGGATTTGCCCAAAGTGAAAGGTGACTTCTATGCCCTGGGACATATCCCCAACATCATTGTTGCCATTGACGGTACACATGTGGCATTTGTCCCCCCCCCGCAGGAATGAACACGTGTACAGAAACCAGAAAAGCTACCATTCTATGAATGTGCAGATGATGTGTTTGGCAGACCAGTACATCTCCCATGTGAATGGCAAGTATCCTGGCTCTGTGCATGACGCTTACATTTTGAGGAATAGCAGCATCCCTTATGTGATGGGGTACCTCCAGAGGCACTGTGTGTGGCTAATAGGTGAGCCTAAAGTCCCCACACAATTTAATTTGCTGTCTGGGTATGGGAGGTTCCCTAATGTTTGGAGGATGTCTGATAGTTGCCCCTCGATATTTGCAGGTGACTCTGGTTACCCCAACCTGTCATGGCTAATGACCACAGTGAGGAATCCCAGGACAAGGGCAGAGGAATGCTACAATGAGGCACATGGGCGACCTAGGAGGATAATAGAGCACATCTTTGGCCTCCTGAAGGCCAGATTCCGGTGCCTCCATCTGACAGGTGGATCCCTATACTACTCACCGAAAAAGGTGTGCCAGATCATCGTGGCATGCCGTATGTTGCACAACCTGGCTTTGCGACGCCAGGTGCCTTTTCTGCAGGAAGATGGGCCTGATGTTGGTCTTGTGGCAGCTGTGGAGCCTGTGGACAGTGAAGAAGAGGAGGCAGAAGAAGAAGATGTAGACAACCAAAACAACATCATCACGCAATACTTCCAGTGAGACACAGGTAAGAAGATGGAACTGCTTCCCACATCTCATACTATTGTAGGACCTAGCATAAGTCTGCCTTTTTACCTCTGTGTATGGACCTTGACTTGTCACTTTGGCTTTTCATTTCACAAATCTGGGTCCCAATTTGTGCCCTCTGCTATGTTTACTCCTGGCCTACTGCTGTGTAACGTTGGTATGTGACCAAGTACATTGACATTGCTATATTCCAGAGATTTTGCAATTACACATTTGTGAAAGCACACACTGACTCCAGATTGATTTGTGATTCAAGGGTGTTTATTTCTGTGCAAATAAGTTGAGGGAGGTGTGAATTGGGCTTGGGCGATGGTGGAGGAATGTCCATGGCAGAGTCCAGTTCTGTTGGTCTAACAGGTGCATTGTCCAATGGGGCATAGGAAGTGGAGCTATTGCAGTTTAAGGTGGAGAGGGTGACAAAGTGGGACAGAAGGGTGACATTCAGCAGGGTCTTATTTCCTGGCTGGGGTCTTGGCAATGTTCTCTGTCTTGTTCCTGGATCTCAGAGTCCATTTGCGGGCCGGTTCTCCTTCTGCAGGGGGTCTCGTGCTGGTGGCCTGTTGGCCCTGTGGCGGTGCGTTCTGTCCACTAGCGCTGGCAGAGGTGGAGGGCTGTTCATCATCCAGGCTAGTGTTAGGGGCCTGTTTGTGTCCCGGTGTGTCCCTCATGGTGTTGACCGGGTCTGTCAGCACCCCTGCAATGGTGACCAGGGTGGTGTTGATGGACTTCATGTCCTCCTTGATCCCCAGGTAGTGTTCCTCCTGCAGCCACTGGGTCTCCTGAAACTTGGCCAGTACCATGCCCATGGTCTCCTGGGAATGGTGGTAAGCTCCCATGGTGTTGGAGAGGGCCTCGTGGAGTGTTGGTTCCCTGGGCCTGTCAACCCCCTCTCACACATCAGTCCTCCCAGCTTCCCTGACCCCAGGTCCCTCATTGTCTTGGGTTGGTGGGTTTGCCTGGGGTCCCTGTAGTGGTGGACACACTGCTGATTGACGTGTCCTGGGGACAGAGGGATGGACCCACTGGGTGGGTGCTGTGGCGGTGTTTCCTGACGGGAGAGGCTCTGAGGTGGTTTAGGACTGTGTCAGGGGAACCGACTGTCCAGAGGTCCCTGATGGGCCGGGCTGGTCATCTTGATCCAGGTGTGCAGAGCTGCTGTCATCACTGTGGGTCTCTTCTGTGGAGGGACTGGATATGTCTGGCACCTCCTGTCCAGTGACGTTGGGTAGGGCTCCCGTTGGGGAGTAAATGCATAGTTTTAGTATCTGTGTGTGTCATCTTGTGCATTGGGTGAGGTACCCTCTACTTCTGTGCTTGCATCATTGTGTCAACCCTTTTGTGATAGTTGTTTTGGGGTCTGTGTGGGTATCTGTACTGGACATGCTTTGGTGATGGTGGTTGCATGCAGGGCCTTGGTATTGAGATGTGTGGGTTGTGATAGTGGGACATATGGAGATGATGGTGTGATGGGGTGAGGGTAAGAGTGGGAGTATGTGGTGGCATGCAGGGCGGAAGGGGGATGAAGTAGTTAAGATATGACTTACCAGAGTCCAGTCCTCCTGCTACTCCTGCAAGGCCCTCAGGATGCATTATTGCCAAGACTTGCTCCTTCCATGTTGTTAGTTGTGGGGAAGGAGGGGGGGGTTCACCGCCAGTCGTCTGTACAGAAATCTGGTGTCTTGATACCACGGAACGTACCTTCCCCCGTAGGTCATTCCACCTCTTCCTGATGTCATCCCGTGTTCTTGGATGCTGTCCCACTGCGTTGACCCTGTCGATGATTCTCCGCCATAGCTCCATCTTCCTTGCAATGGATGTCTGCTGCACCTGTGATCCGAATAGCTGTGGCTCTACCCGGATGATTTCCTCCACCATGACCCTGATCTCCTCCTCTGAAAACCTGGGATGTCTTTAAGGTGCCATGATGTGGTGTGGGTGATGTGTGAGGTGCTGTCTGTTGTGATGTGTGGGGGGATGTGTTGGTGTGTGTTGTTTGAGGTGCGTGGATGTTGTATAAGTGATGGTGTTGTGTGTCTGTGGATGCAGGTGTTGTGTTAGCCAATCTCCCTCTCTGGCCTTCTTCGAAATTTGTTGTTGTAAGGGGTTGTGGGTAATGTGGGTGTGTGTTTTGTAGTGGTGTGGGTGTGGTGTGTGTATGTGTATCAGGTGTGTGTATTTTGAATTGTCCAATGTGGTTGTGTTTTGTAAATGTGTGTGTATTTTGAGCGCAGCGTTTTGTACCGCAAATGGGTTACCGCGGTTGAAAAACCACTGCGTTGATTCATGAGTGGTGATAGTATGGGCGTAGTTCTGTTAGAGTGACCGTGTAGGTTTTGGTATCGCCAGTTTATCACTGACCTTTGGTGTGGCGGACTTGTGTGGGTGTCTGTATTGTGGCCGATTCCGAGCTGTGGGTAGTAATACCTGTAGCAGAATTCTCCCGCCGCAACGGTATGTTGGTGGTGTTCAGCATGTCGGAAAGCGGGATTTGCCGCAAGGGTTGTAATGAGGTCCTATATGTCCTACCTTAACCATACACTGCACCCTGCCCTTGGGGCTACCTAGGGCCTACCTTAGGTGTGTCTGACATGTAAGAAAAGGGAAGGATTAGGCCTGGCAAGTCGGTACACTTGCCAAGTCGAAAATAGTTAAAACTGCACGCACAGACACTACAATGGCAGGTCTGAGACATGATTACAGAGCTACTTATGTGGGTGGCACAACCAGTGCTGCAATCCCACTAGTAGCATTTGATTTACAGACCCTGGCACCTCTAGTGCACTTTACTATGGACTTACTAGTACATCAAATATGCCAATCATGGCTAAATCAATTACATACAATTTACACAAGGAGCACATGCACTTTAGCACTGACTATCAGTGGTAAAGTGCTCAGAGTTGAAAAGCCAACAGCAACAGGTCTGAAAAATCAATAGGAGGCAGGAGGCAAAAAGATTAGGGCTGACCCTGCATAAGCAAAAAAGTCCAACACTTATGAATCCCTGCTTTCATTTTAGCTATCACATTGAGCAATGTTATCCTAACTATTTCACGAGGAAGAATTTTGCTGTTGAAAATTGAGAAAAGATAACACATTTTTAGAAAAGTACACAAATAAATTAACTTGAAATATTGCTCATCTTGAAAGTCTGTATTTATACAGCACAACTTTAAATTTAAAAATATTACATCTATTATTCCTACACATATATTCCCTTACTATGTATTCACGTAGCTATATATTAATTACTTAAGTCCAACTGTTTAAGACGGAAAATATATATATATATATACATATATATATATATATATATATATATATATATATATATATATATATGTATATAACAGCTCCAAAAGGTCCAGAAAAGGCGCGCTCACTTCGTGTCGGTGCCTGCACCAGGGAAGGACCTATTCCCATCAATAATCTTCACACCAGTTTGACAATTATGTCAAGGACGCAGCACTCACAGGATTGCATCAATCTGCTTTTAATGCATGAAAAGACCCCAAACAAACTGACACCAACGTGTTTCGACCTTCAAGGTCTTGATCACGGTAATTACACAGTCCATTACGTGCACTAATTATACTAATCCTCTAAGCCATGCCATTATTTGGCATTCTGGGATATGTAGTCTTCATAATATGTGCCTCTATCAACACCAAACTAATACCCTTATTAACACCCAATATATACTGATGACAAAGAAAACTAGCAAACAACTCTGTAAAAACAGAGTAATAAAAAAAAAGAAAACATTGGCAGAGCAGTAGGCTTAACCTCAGAGTGCGAGGTGTAAAGTATTTGTACCAACACACACAGAAACTCAATGAAAACACTATAAAATGACACAACACCAGTTTAGAAGAATAGGAAATATTTATCTAAACAAAACAAGACCAAAATGACAAAAATTCGACATACCCAAGTCAAGATATGAATTTTTAGAGATTAAACTCAAAAATAGCGCTTAGAAACAAAACTGCTTCGATGAGATGTTAACACGGCGTTTTGACGGAGTCATTCCCAACAAGCCGTCACCAGCGCCACCAGACATGGAGTCGTGTAGACCCCCAAGTACAGCACCTTTGGTGAAGAGTGAAAACAAGCCGATGCGCGAAGTCGGGGATCGCGGCGTCTGTTCGAAACGTTTAATCCGTGCACTTCAAGCGGCGTTGGTCACGACGTGGTGCGGCGACTTCCACGGAGTCGCGGACTTCAGCGGTGCTGCAGCGTCGTCGGGCCTGCGAAGAGCGTCGCGTTCCAGCGAGGGTCACGGCGTCGGGTGCAGGCGGCGTTACCGGATTCGGCAGCGGCGTCCGTCCGGAGTCGTCCGAAGTCGATTTCCTTGGATTTCCACCAGCTTTCCTTCTAAGGGCCCAGGAACTGGATAGGGCACCACTTGTCAGAGCAGGAGTCTCTCCAGAGACTCCAGGTGCTGGCAGAGAGAAGTCTTTGCTGTCCCTGAGACTTCAAACAACAGGAGGCAAGCTCTAAATCAAGCCCTTGGAGATTTCTTCACAAGATGGAAGGCACACAAAGTCCAGTCTTTGCCCTCTTACTCTGCAGAAGCAGCACTGCAGGAAAGCTCAACAAAGCACAGTCACAGGCAGGGCAGCACTTCTTCCTCAGCTATCAGCCTGTTTCCAGGCAGAGGTTCCTCTTGGTTCCAGAAGTGTTTCTAAAGTCTGTAGATTTGGGTGCCCTTCTTATACCCATTTTAGTCTTTGAAGTCACCTTTCTTCAAAGGGGACTCACACCTACTTGTGAAATTCTGCCTTGCCCAGGCAAGGCATCAGACACACACCAGGGGGTTGGAGCCTGCATTGTCAGAGGCAGGCACAGTCCTTTCAGATGAGAGTGACCACTCCACCGCTCCCTCCTAGCAGAGATGGCTAATCAGGAAATGCAGGTTACACCCCAGCTCCCTTTGTGTCACTGTCCAGTGCGAGGTGAAAAACAGCCCAACTGTCAAACTGACCCAGACAGGGAATCCACAAACAAGGCAGAGTCACAGAATGGTTTAAGCAAGAAAATGCTCATTTTCTAAAAGTGTCATTTTCAAACACACAATCTCAAAACCAACTTTACTAAAAAGATGTATTTTTAAATTGTGAGTTCAGGGACCCCAAACTCCACATGTCCATCTACTCTCTAGGGGAATCTACACTTTAATAATATTTAAAGGTAGCCCCCTTATTATCCTATGAGAGAGACAGGTTTTGCAACAGTGAAAAACGAAGTTGGCAGTATTTCACTGTCAGGACATATAAAACACATTACTATATGTCCTACCTTAACCATACACTGCACCCTGCCCTTGGGGCTACCTAGGGCCTACCTTAGGGGTGTCTGACATGTAAGAAAAGGGAAGGTTTAGGCCTGGCAAGTGGGTACGCTTGCCAAGGTGAATTTACAGTGTAAAACTACACACACAGACACTGCAGTGGCAGGTCTGAGACATGATTACAGGGTTACTTATGTGGGTGGCACTACCAGTGCTGCAGGCCCACTAGTATCATTTGATTTACAGGCCCTGGGCACCTCTAGTGCACTTTACTAGGGACTTAACAGTAAAACAAATATGCCAGTCATGGAGAACCAATTACGTACACATTTTATACAGGAGCACTTGCACTTTAGCACTGGTTAGCAGTGGTAAAGTGCCCAGAGTAATAAAAACAGCAAAATCAGAGTCCAGCACACATCAACAACCTAGGGAACAGAGGCAAAAAGTTAAGGGAGACCACGGCAAGGATGAAAAGTCTAACATGTATTACTTTACTGACCGCCAACCGCTGTGGGTCAGACCGCCATTGGCTGACCATCAGGGGGGTCCGCCGCAGTAACTGTAAGCTTGTAATAAGGTCAGTGGTTGGTCGCGGTGCTCTCTGTGCTGGAGGTCAGACTGCCAATATCCAGTGTGTTGCATCGCTGGCGGTCTGCCTGTTTTACTTCGTAGCCAGTGGTCCTTCCTGTATAACTCGTAATAGGGCAGTTTGAAAGAGCACTAGGATTCCAGTCTTTTCA
Source organism: Pleurodeles waltl (assembly GCF_031143425.1). Classification (NCBI taxonomy): domain Eukaryota; kingdom Metazoa; phylum Chordata; class Amphibia; order Caudata; family Salamandridae; genus Pleurodeles; species Pleurodeles waltl. Next base: position 355,964,454 of record NC_090438.1, read on the forward strand.
GGACCAGCAACATGCCAAACTCATCATGAGACCCTAAGTTACTGAGTCCTGTAGTTGCTGCCAGCAAAACTTTTCTCATGTTGCTGGCAGCCAATCAGAGCAATTTCTCTCATCAGACTCAGGCTCCCATGGAAGCGAGATGGCCCAAGCGATAAAAAGTTCCCTGGGCAAATCAGAATGCTCTCTCTTTATAAATTTGGTTCGAGGGACACTTGCAAGAGTCCCTCAAACCAAACCATCCAGATATATAAATATTTTTAAACTTAATTTCTCAAAAATGACTGAATGGATTTACCCAAATCACAAAAAGCACAATCTGCAGATGAGCATCTAGCTTCCTGCCTAATATGATGTGATACCATTCAGCAGTGTTTTTTCTGTAGCCCTATCTATGAAAAATGTATGGAGATTTGGCTCTTTTTATTCTGCCTCCGCCTGATTGATCACCCCAAAAGTTTCCATGCACTAATGAATCAAATAGTAGCACCTTTTTGGCAGGTTTCATGGAGATCCGTCAAATGGAGCCAAAGTCATTAGCAACACACAAATTGCATTTCCTATGGAAACAACAATTGATGGCTGCCACCAATTTCTGGTTGAGGTGGTGGCAGCCAATCTGATCTCAGATTGAGATCTGTCAGGATTGAAGGAGTCTTTGCATCCCTAGATATACAGTTTTTAGCATTCATTGCTCACAAACTACTGAATGGATTTACACTAAAACAAAAAAGCATAATTTCCAGACCTAAAACTAGCTTTCTGCCAAATTTGGTTTAAATGTATTCTGTGACACCATTGCCGACACTATCAGCTCCCACGCCCTCACCTTCACAGACTACTGACTCCTTGGTGACCTCAACTTTCACCTGGAAAGCATCCACGACTGCAACTCCACGGTCCTTCTGGACAACCTCGCAAACCTTGGTCTCAAGCAACTGGTCACCTCACCCACCCACTCAGCCGGAGACAAGCTAGATGCCATCTTCACCTCCAGAAGCCACATCGCCTTCACTCACACCACCAAACTCCACTGGACTGACCACCACTGCGTCCATTTCTCCTTCCTGAAAACCACCACCCATCACCAACAACATTCTATCCTCTACCGCAAATGTAACAAGATCTCCAAAGAACAACTGATCTCCAACCTCGTACAAGCTCCACCTCCCAGTACCAACGACCCCAACGCCGCTGCCCTCAAACTCACACGATGGCTAGAAACATGCAGAGACTCCCTCACCCATTTCAAATTAACCAACAACACCCGCACCATCAAAACTGCCCTCTGGTTCACCACAGAACTTCAGTCTTCCAAACAAGAATGCCAAAAAATTGAGAGAGCCTGGCGCCAAGAACCCTCAGTGAGCAACTTCTCCACCCCCAAATCAGCCATGCGCAAACAGCACCAACTCATCCGGACCACCTAACGATCCTTCGACAAAGAACGCATAGACAACAACACACACAACAGCAAGGATCTTTTTCCCATCATCAAAGAACTCACCAAACCCAAATCCTGCACCATCGACCCTCCACACTCCCAAGACCTCTGCAACTCCCTCTCCAACTACTTCCACCGCAAGATCGCAGACATACATGACAGCTTCACATCCTCATCACCCACCATCACCACCACTGATACAACCAACACCACAGCACCCTGCCACACCAACCTACTGAACACCTGGACACCCACCAACGATGAAGAAATCAGCAAAACCATGAGCTCCATCCACTCAGGCTCCCCAACAGACCCTTGCCCCCACCACATCTTCAACAAGGCCAGCCAAATCAGCGCTCCCCAGCTCCGGGCCATCATCAACAGTTCCTTTGAGACAGCAACCTTCCCAGATATTTGGAAACACGCCGAAGTCAACGCTCTTCTCAAAAAACCCAAAGTAGATCCTGAAGACCTCACAAACTCCCGACCCATCTCTCTACTCCCCTTCCCCGCAAAGGTCACAAAGAAGATAGTAAACATACAACTGTCTGGCTTCCTAGAAGACAACAACATACTCAACGTCTCCCAGTCTGGATTCCACAAAAACCACAGCACCGAGACCGCCCTCATCGCCTGTACAGATGACATCAGGACCAGATTGGACAAGGGCAAAACCGTCGCCCTCATCCTCCTAGACCTCTCCGCAGCTTTCGACACCGTATGCTACCAAACCCTCCGCACACGTCTCTTCTATGCCGGAATTCGCCATAAAGCCCTGGACTGGCTCACCTCCTTCCTCTCCGAAAGAACCCAAAGAGTTTGTCTCCCTCCTTTCCGGTCTACAGCCACAAAGACCATCTGTGGGGTCCCCCAAGGATCCTCCCTCAGCCCCACCCTTTTCAATTTCTACATGGTTCCTCTCACCAACATCATCCGCCCCCAAAGCCTCACCTCGTTTCATACGCTGATCACACCCAGCTCATCATCTCCCTCACGAGGAACCCATCTACCACCAAGAATAAACTACACGCCAGACTCCTCACCATCGCCAACTGGATGACAGCAAGCCACCTCAAATTGAACTTGGAAAAAAACGAGATCATCATCTTCGGTCCCAACAAGACAGCATGGAATGACTCTTTGTGGCCCACCAGCCTTGGACCACCCCCAACACCCACCACCCAGGCACGCAATCTCGGCATCATACTGGACCCATCTCTCTCCATGACTCAGCAAATCAATGCCATATCATCCTCCTGCTTCAACACCCTTCGCATGCTACGCAAGACTTTCAAGTGGATTCCTTTAGAAACAAGAAGAACGGTCACCCACACCCTCATAAGCAACATACTGAACTACGGCAATGCCCCCTACGCAGGGACCACAGCCAAGCTTCAGAGAAAACTTCAGCGAATCCAGAACGCAGCTGCTCGTCTCATCCTCAACCTCCCTCACCATGAACACATCTCCGCCCACCTCATGCCTACACTGGCTGCCCATCAACAAAAGGATAATTTTCTAAATCCTTGTCCATGCTCACAAAGCCCTCCACGGCACCGGACCGGCCTACATCAACGAACGAATCAACTTCCACAAACCAACTCGACAGCTCTGCTCCGCTGACCTTGCCCTCGCTACAGTCCCCCGCATCCAACACACCACCTCCAGCAGCAGATCCTTCTCCCACCTCGCCGCCCAAACCTGGAACTCCCACCCCACCAACCTATGCAAGACCCAGCATCTCCTAATCTTCAGAAAGCACCTCAAAACATGGCTCTTCGAGCAGTAACCCCCCACCCAGCGCCTTGAGACCATACCGGGTGAGTAGTGTGATTAAGAAATGTGTTTGATTGATTGATTGAGTGGTTTAGGCTGTGCCTAAAGTTCATATAGGAAAATAAATGAGGAAATAGTTATTTAGGACCCCCATTTTTTCTCAGCTCCCACTTGGTGGATCAACTCAAAAGCTTCCATGCACAAACTAGGCATAAAAAAGCACTTTTTGTGAAAGATTTGCTTAAATTTGTCAAACGGCGTTAAAGTTATTAGCAACACAAAAAATGAATTTCCTATAGAAGCACAATCATAACCATAAGTACCCAATTGCAATATATATATATTATAGCGGTCACCACTAGGCAATTATAGTTATGACCTAGTTTCTATAGACTTTTTTTTTTTACTAATGACTTTGACGGCATCTGATGAATCTTCAGGAAATTAAAAAGAAATACATATATATTTATGACACTTACTTCAGCATTTATTTGGAAAGTGAGGGCTGAGATAAAGAGGGGTCCTAAAAGGTTTATTACAACAAATTTAGCAGAAAGGTATCTCTTGGTCTAGAAAAAGTGCTTTTTGTTATTCGGTGTAAATCTGTTCTGTAGTTTTTGAATTATTAAAAGAAATGCAAATGTGTTTATCTGGAGGCACAAAGGCATGGCATATACACCTGATCGCAAGCAGAGACCTATTAGGCTGCCCACCTTTCAAGAAGGGTTGGCAGCCATCTTTGGACTCGGCTTCAGTCGAGTCCCAGAAAAACTATTAAAAAAAGGAACATCCTGACCCTTACTTCTTTTGCAGGGGGTCCCAGAGGGGACCTTCCAGAACCCCAAAACTTTTTTTTTTTTTCATTTTCATCACGAGTTGTGGCAGATCCCTGGATCCAGCACAATTTTTTTTTTTTAAAAGCAAGCGTAGGATTTGATGCTTGTTTAAATGAAGCCCCAGGATGGGTTAGGTCCTAGGGCATGTTAAAAATAATGAGGAGTGTGCATGGGCCCCCTCCTGGGCTTACTGAAGCCCCAGGGACCGCCACCTCCCAAGGGCAATTATTATATTGGATGCGGGGGCACCCCCATGCCTCGGGGACCACCACCACCCTTGGACAAAATGCTTTTATTTAGGAAGCGGGGTGTCCTGCAGCCCCCATGCCCTGCAGAACATCACCTCCCCAGGGCAAACATAGAATTAAGTGTGGTGTGGCCACCTGACTACCTCATATCCCCATGGACCGCCACCTTCCCATAGATGTGAATGTGGGGGACGCACGGCCCTCCCACAGCCCGGGGGGCTGCCACCTCCTAAGGGCAAATATTTAATTAAGTGTGGGGTTGGTGTCAAGCCCCTCCCCCCACAGCCCCAAGGACTACCACCTCCCCAGGGCTGAATTTAAATAAGATAGGGGGTCAGCTGTGGACCCTCAGCCCCGGGGACCACCACCTCACTAGGGCAAATTTGAATGTTGTAGGAGGACCATATGGCCCCCTCCATGTAGCCAATAATTGCCCTGGGGGGCACCACACCTCAAGGCCAGCTCCTGCTATGTCCCCAGGGTGACCACTCCTGGGACATACCTGTTTGCTGAAACTTAGTTGGAGCCTTGACAGAGAGGAAAACATTGCTGTCACAGAGAGGGAGATGTATTTTAGAAGCTCCCTCTCTATGACAGCAATGCCTGTTTTTTTTTTTTTTAAAGTAAAGTCATTTTCATTACTATATGTCAGTGGTTCCCAACCTGTGGGCCGGGGACCCCTGGGGGTCCGCGAAGGCTCCTCAGGGGGTCCGCGGCTGCTTAAAAAATGTAATAATATTAGGTCCTAGCTGTCAGTAATGACTCCTTAGGGGTCCCCGTGTTCCAATAATGATTCAGTGGGGGTCCCCTGGCTCCAGTATTGATAAAATGGGGGTCCACAGAAGTCAAAAGGTTGGGAACCACTGCTATACGTTAATCAAACTATATATATCTTTATATATGTGTGTGTGTGTGTATTACCTACTAGCAGTCACCATTAGGTGGTTATAGTTAGGACCATGTTTCCGTAGAAAAAACATTTTTTTACTTGCCTATAGCTTTGGCGCCGCTTGATGAATCTTCACAAAATTTTCCCAAAAAAGTTTGCCTGTTGTGCTTGACAAGTTTTGGGATGGTTTGTCAAGTGGTGGTGGAGATAAAGAGGGAGTCAAAAAAGGTGTGTTTCCCATGTTATTTCCAATAGGACTTTTCAACACGACTACAGCCGGAACAACTGGGCAGAATCACACCAAATTTGGCATAAAGTTTGCTTTATATTGTGTAAATGCACTCAGTAGTTTAGGAGAAATTAAAGGAAATCCAATTGTGTATATCTGGGCAAAGCCAGAAACACAGATCTCATTGTGAGATCTAATTTGCTGTCAGCACTTTACCCAGGAAGTGCTGGCAGCATCTTGAGACCAATATACATAATAGCACCCCTATTGCAGTGCATTGTAGTGGATTGCAGATGTCGAAGGTAACAAAAAAGTGAATGAGAATGTATAACGTGTAATAACAAATTTTTGTTACAATGTAAATCATTTGTTGATGGTATCATACTAATTTTAGGAATTGAGGTGCTTTCTAGGGTGATTTTACCCTGCTGTGATTTTATGAATTATGTTTGAGAGAAAACTGTTTTCTCATAAGTTTCCAATAAAGATAGAGGAAGGCGCTCAAGAAGCTAAAATTAAAGCATATTTTCTGTAATTCACACTTTCTCAGCCATATGGATTGAAGGCTGACATTCTCAGTAAAACATGTACTTCCAACAGGAGCAGAATGTCAGTTGATTCTTTTTTATTCTACTGCAGCCTCCCATAGTGTTCTAAAGGAGAACTAGAGCACAAAAAGTCTTACAAATATATATATATATATATATATATATATATATATATATATATATATATATATATATATGTATATATAGTCACTGAAAAATCCAAAGTTTACAGGGATGTTACAGTTACGTTCTGAATGTACTAATACAAAACCAGAGAAATTGAGCCTTTAAAGTTGGAGTTATTTCAAGTAACTATAATTCACGCCTTACAGTGACTATAACTTGCTCCTCCACCATGCACATTTTTTTCTTTTATTTAATTTGACTGCTAATGCTTCATTTATATTTTTAATAATGTTATAGAAGATGTCATGAGTGCTGTAATGTCTGAGGTAATAAGCAGTGAATGGCGAGGGAGTGAGTAAGGGCCAAAATATAACTGTTAAGATCGATCACTTGGTGGCTAGCTTTGAAAGATTACAACCTTTTATAAAGACCTAGTTCTGGGCCATTTAAATATGGCCATAGTGGACAGGGAAAGAGGACTTTGCATGCCGGAACTTAAAAAGATGGCGCACAATATGGATGCTCACTGGATGTTTTTACAGGACCTCATGGGACTACTTGGCATGGTAAGAGCGTAACTTTGGACTTAATTATCCCATAAAGCAAAGGTTCCCATGCCCTTATCTATAGAACTCTTTCTGTGATCATTCAGGATTATAACCAACATGGTTAAACATAACCAGAATATCCAAGACAATAGAATATAGCTCCATCTATCTAACTTAGCAACCTTCCCTACTAGAACAATACCATGACAATGGAGACCTTCAGGTCCATTATCATAAAAATCAACACAATTCTGATGCTTAGAGATTGAGGTAATCCTCCTTCATTTCTCATGTTGTCACCCCAGAATGTACAATGGTGTTTAAGGCTTGTCTGACTGGAACTTTCTTAAAAAAGCCAATCACATTGGTTATTATATATCTAAAGACTTAGGGGTATATTTAGCGCCCCCCAAACGCCATCATGTGTGCCCCGTATTCACAATACAGTGCACCATGGTGGTAGTTAGGGGACTAGCATCAGAATATTTGACACTAGTCCGGAGCTTTGCAGGATTAGCGTTGACGCTAATCCTGCAAAGCTCATTGAGGTCCATTGTAATCAGTGATGTGCCTCCTTTTAATGTCTTTTAGATGTTAAAAGTGCTGAAAAAATTATGCAGGGAAATTTGATTTTTTTTGCCCTAATGAGGGAATGCCCCCTTTACATTTGGCACAGGCATAATGTAGTGCAGAGGGCTACAAAGTGGCGCAATGCATGCAATGCACCACTTTGAAATATGACATGGGGATTTTGGCCTCATTGGGCCACATTAGCGTAAAAAAAAATGAAGCTAATGTGGCGCAAGGAGGCGCTAGGGGCTCTTAAATATGCTCGTTAGAGTCTAAATTTAGATCAATCAACATTTAACGTATATTGGTCAGTTTCACATTAATATAACTACCCTATACAATTCTATACTATGATGGTATTACCTCTAATGTGAGGACAAACCAAAACATACAAAAAAAAGTTACCTTATTGTCTAATTACAACGTGTTTTATACAGCTATATGGAACTCTTAAAAACATACAATCTCAATGAAAAAAACAAAGGTTACAGGGACGTTAGAGTTGGGAAATTGAATTTAAAAACATAGAAATGTACTTATTAAAACAAAGGTTACAGGGATATTATAATTAGGCTCACATTTGAAACATATAAAACCATAGAAATTCAGGTATTATAGTTAGAGGTATTTCAAATGCCTATAACTTGTGCCCTAAGATAACTGCAACTCGCACCCTCACCATGCACTTCTAGTTACCCCAGATATCACACCACTCATGACATCTTTTAGAACACCATTGATAATGTTACTGAAATTTGTAGTAAAATTATTGATGAGATAACTGTGCATGGTGGGGGTGTGAGTTATAGTTACCTATATATATTCACTTGGAAAACCAAAGGGTACAAGGATGTTATAGTTAGGCTCACATTTTCAATGTACAAAACCATAGAAATGCAGGTATTATAATAACCTTTGTTTTTAAAAGTATATATATATATATATATATATATATATATATATATATATATATATATATATATATATATATATATATATATATATCTAAGAAAGAAGTGACTCAAACAGATGATCTTTAGTGAGATCATCTGTTTGAGTCACTTTTTTCTTAGATATTACATTTTCTTGTGGCTCTTTGTATCCTTTGGGATCCAGATTTTTGCCCTGGCTGGCTGTTGTTTTCTTGTGATCCTGCATCTTCCAGTATATATATATATATATATATATATATATATATATATATATACATACTCATTTGATAGACCACAGGTTACAGGGACATTATAGTTAGGTTATAAAGTTACACACACAGCACCATAAGACGTCAGCAGTTACAGTAATGGTAATCTCAAGTAACTATAACTCATGCCCTAAGGTAACTATAACTCATGCCCTGCCATGCACAGTTTTCTCCGTAATAATTTTACTGCAAATATTACATTGATGATATCAATGATTTTATCAGAGATTTCATGAGTGTTGTAATATGTAGAGTGATTAGCAGTGCATAGGGAGGGTCCGAGTTATGGTTACCTTAGGTCATAATTTATAGTTACTTGAGATAACCATAACTATAACTGCTGAATGTGTTGTGTGTGTAAATTCAGAGCCTAACTATATTGCCCCTGTAACCTTTGTTTTTTTAACCCCTTTGCAACCAGGCCTTTTCCACTCCTGTGCCAAGCCTTTTTGGCTATTTGGGGCTGTTTGTGCTTAGGCCCTGATAACTTTTTGTCCATATAAGCTACTTACACCAAATTTGCATCCTTTTTACCAACATCCTAGGGATTCTAGAGGTACCTAGAGTTTGTGGGTTCCCCTGAAGGAGACCAAGAAATTAGCCAAAATACAGCAACATTTTCATTTTTTTTTAAATGGAGAAAAAGGGTTACAGAAGAAGTCTTGTGGTTTTTCCCTGAACATGGCATCTATAAAGGGTTTATGGTGCTAAAATCACAATTTTCCCAGCTTTCAGAAACAGGCAGACCTGAATCAGAAAAACACATTTTTCAACACAATTTTGGCATTTTACTGGGACATACACATTTTTACTATTTTTGGTACTTTTAGCCTCCTTCCAGTTAGTGACAGAAATGGGTGTGAAACCAATGCTGGATCCTGGGAAGCTAAACACTTCTAAAAAGTAGACTAAATTCTAAATTCACCAAACGGTCATTTGTGTAGATCCTACAAGGTTTTCCTACAGAAAATAGCAGCTGAAATCAAATAAAAATTGAAATTGAGGTGAAGAAAACAGCCATTTTTATCCACTTTTTACTATGTAACTTTTTTCTGCAATGTCAGATTTTTTAAAGCAATATACCGTTACGTCTGCTGGACTCTTTTGGTTGCGAGACATATAGGGCTTGTAGGTTCATCAAGAACCTTAGGTATCCAGAGCCAGTAATTAAGCTGTAATGGGTTTTCATTGAAAACCTGGCATACAGCAATTCATTTGGTGAAATATAAATCCTGAAAAATAGGTATCAAGGAAACCTTTGTATTTCCAAAATGGGCAGAAGATAAGGTGTTGAGAAGCAGTGGTTATTTGCACATCTCTGAATTCCGGGGTCCCCATACTTGCATGTGAATAACAGGGCATTTCTCAAAAAGATGTATTTTTTACACACTGTCTTACATTTGGAAGGAAAAAATGCAGAGAAAGACAAGGGACAATAACCCTTGTTCTGCTATTCTGTGTTCCCCAAAGTCTTCAAATGAAAATGGTACCTCGCTTGCGTGGGTAGGCTTAATGCCTGTGACAGGAAACGTAACATGGACAAATCACAATATTTCATTGAAAACGGACATTTTTTTGGAAAAGTGCCTGGCTGTGGATTTTGATCATTAGCTCTGCTGGCACCTAGGAAAACCTACTAAACCTGTGTGCTTTTTAAAACTAGATACTCAGGGGAATCCAAGATTTGTGGGGATCTTACCAGGTGCTGTTACCCAGAATCTGTTGCAGACCTCAACATTAGGCAAAAAAATCCCTTTTTCTTCACATTTCGGTGACAGAAAGTCCTGGAGTCTGAGAGAAGCCACACATTTCTTTCCAGCCAGCTTTTCCCCAAGTCTCCCGATAAAAATGGTACCTCACTTGTGTGGGTAGGCCTAGTGCCTGCAACAGGAAATGCCATAAAACACAAGGTAGACACATCACATTTTCCCAAAGAAAACAGAGCTGTTTTTTGCAAATTGCCAAGCTGTGGATTTTGGCCTCTAGCTTAGCCGGCACCTAGGGAAGCCTTCCAAACCTGTGCATTTTTTAAAACTAGACACCTAGGGGAGTCCAAGATGGGGTGAGTTGTGGGGCTCTCACCCGGTTCTGTTACCAAGAATCCTATGCAAACCCCAAAATCTGGCCAAAAAAACACTTTTTCCTCACATTTCGGTGACAAAAAATTCTGGAATCTGAGAGGAGCCACAGAGAAACCACTAACTAATTACAATTAAGTACAAAACTACAAACACAAAAGCTATAACTTAATACATGACAGTAATGCCAACAAAGAAACTGAACATATGAAACAGGCGGTTTAAACTCAGGGTATTTCCCAGATTTTTTTTTTTGTGTGGTAACTCCTGAAACAGCCACCCACACACAGCCAAGACTTTGAAGGACAATCTAGGCAGTACATTTGAGTCTCCCTCTGGATACCTCTTCAAGCACAGACTCTACATTTCTTAGCTGGAAAGTATTTTTTGTGCGTGGGAGGAATGTGCTCAGCAAAGTGGTGATCTTTCAATCTAACCACATCTTCCACCACTGCTTCTTTAGGAACTCTTGCCTGTTCCACCACAATAAGGCTTTCTATCACTGACTCCTGAAATTTCACAAATGTCATTTTTGACTCTCGAGAACTATCCTTGAACACAATAAAAGCATTAGAAGTAGCCAAGTGGAAGAGGTGAACTGCTAACTTCTTGTACCAAACGTAAGACTTACGAATAGCAGTATAAGGTTCCAACCTCTGATCAACTCTATCTACACCTCCCATGTGCTTATTATAACCTAAAATGCACACAGGTTTACTACTCTTCGTCTCTCTTCGGCAACCTGACCCCAAACAGTCACAGGGGAATTACTCTCATCATGGATGGCAGCTTGCATGTAGACATCCCTCCAGTCTACAAATTTCAGAACTAGCAGCTCATCATTCCGCACGACACTGCACTTTCCCCTCTCACGTTTTTTACAGAGAAGCTCCCTTGGATAGCCTTTTCAGTTAGAACAGATTGTGCCACAAGCAAGTGTCCACTCTAAACAATTCCTTGAACAACTGCACTCCAGTGTAGAAGTTATCTACGTACAAATGGTGACCTTTGTTAAACAGTTGTCTACCGAGTTCCCATGCAATTTTCTCACTAACTCCAAAAGTGGGTTGACAACCAGAGGGGTCAATACTGGAATCCCTACAAGTGTAGACCCAGAAATTATACACATATCCTGTACTACTTTCAGACAGCATATACATTTTAATTCCATACTATGCCCTCTTGCTAGGAATCTACTGGTTAAAACCAAATGACCCAAACCTGTACCATGCACAGACTTTGGACGTGCTCACCGGGGATTGGCTGCAAGGCCTGGCCACAGGCCAGGCCCTACATCAGACCCCCGAAAACCACCCAATCCTGCCCCATAAAAAAGCTAGATTATCTTTTGATATGCACCTTACATATTTGAAGTTGAAAAGAAATCTAAGCAAGTAAATGACTACTGACAGACCTAGACCAGCACCGTCAACCTTTACTGTGAAAGTCAGAGATCTTACCAACTAGGCCACAGGTGACGATTTCATGTCCAGTTTCCACACATATAGTATGACATTCAACCCAAAGATTTTGATTGGAAAAATATATAAATGTTCCATCACTAGGAATATTTCAAATTCAAAACACTACTAAACAAACAGACACAGTACCATAAGATCCCAGGAGTTGAACCTTCAACCTACTGTGTGACAGTGCAAGTGCTTTACCAGTAGGCCATAAGTGACTTTGTTCTTTTAGCATCAAAACATAACTATAAAATTTGAACCAAACATCTTGCTAGTGTGACACTTTGAAGTTTTTGTATAGAGAGAACATTAAATTAACTGTTGAATGTAGATTAGTGGTAAGGGCAGGTAGGTACCTATGCTTAGCAATAGGCTACAAACCCTTATTAGGTCCAGTCAAGGTCTCAATAAATTAATCCTTGCTCATCTCTTGGTAGGTTGACCCACGAGCAAATAGGCTTAACTTAGGAGACAAAAGTGTAAAACATGCAATATCAAGAGAACAGTAAAACACAACACACAATAAACATCCAATACCAATTTATAAAAATAGGAAATATTGTGTTATCTTTAAAATGACTGGTAGCTGACATGACTCTTGATGTTGGGTTGGTCCACCGATGGAGCTTTTTTCAAAGTTGCTTAAAACTTCTCCAAACTTCTGGATCTTCTTTCAGAAGTTCTTTTTGGGCCCATGAAGTGTACACACCTTTGATCTAAGGTTGCAGAAGCTCTGAGTCTCGCCTTGGAAGTTTGGACTACAGTTCCCAGATTGCACCTTTTCAGAATCCTCAAATGGCCACTGGAGACTAGTTTGCTGGGGTCTTCTTGCAGGGGACTCTGGCCAGCTCTTTTGCACCTATACTTTATAGAGAGTCCACTCCTGGAGTTGCAGAAGCAAGTCAAAGTCATTTTCTTTTTGAAGCCCAAAGTGTGCAGCTGGTGCAGTCCTTGTGAGTGCAGTCTCTAGGTGTAAGCCAGGGGTCCAGCAGGGCAGTCCTTCTTCTCCAGTATGTTCTTCCAGCAGGTATCTGAATTGTGGCACAATTCTGCCGCAATCCCTGCTCCTGGGGTGGGGTGGGAAGCATGGGGTGCTCTTATCCAATGGGGTACAGGCTACCACCCTCTGGGGTGACCACTTCCAGTGAAGTGTAGCAAAAAATAATCCCAGAAAGCAACATTCTCTAAATATCCAAGATGGCCAAAATTCATCCTTGGAGGTTAGGTCTGGCTGAGTCTACCCGCTGGTACGGCTAAGTTTCCCTCAACACACCCCTTTCATCCCCTTTCCTAATCTAATCAGTGGGTCTCCTAACTGTCTGGTGGAGCATGAAATGGGAGAAGTCCAGTTTCTATCTCATGTGTCTTTCCCTCCTTTGCAGACTAGTTTGGCTACTCTTCCCCCATCCTGCTCTGCCATCTGCTACAGCAGTTCTTCACCCACCAGATGCTTCCTTTGTCTCAGCCCAAGTCACTTCACACTTCATTAAAGTAGCCAGACTCAGGTTGCCAGAGGCTGACCAATCAGGAAAGGGCACTACAGGGCGGAAATTGGTAACTTTCAGAAAGAGTTCTAAAACTCTTTTTTGTGCTAGTCATATTACATACAACATTGACAAGTTGATGGTGTAGAAGCCAACTCAGATATAAATCAGATCCAGACAATTCAGGATAAAAACCAAAGACCAGCCCGCTCTTCTGTTTAATAAGAAATACGTGTACACGGAGACTGAGCAGCCTAAGTCCAGCTCGAACAGTCTGAAAGAGGAAGTAATACATGATCTTTTATACAATTAAACCGCAAGAACATTAATACATTTCATTAGTTCTTGATACTGACACATGATCAAATTTGCAATAGAGCACACATGATTTATCATTTATTCTTCATAAAGCTCCATTTAAGGGTTAAGATCATAGACAAGGAACTTGCACAATATGTCCTATGAATCTAATAGTGCCTGATACATCTATATTAAGAGGAATAGGAACAATATGTGCATACGTTAGTACTTATGAAAGTGAGGATTGCTCAAGCTAGCATGCAGTGGTGTTTCGTGATGGTTGTAAAGTTAGCAAGCCTTGCAGTATAATGCGTTCCAAGAGAGATAAACACATCTCAAAGGCCTAGCTAATCTAGCATTATACGGTGTTCAACAGAAGCAGGCCCAATTGTCATTGTGTATCACAGGGCCCACTAGCCCCAAGTTGGCACCAAGGAGAAATGTGATTCCACATTCCGCCTTCTGATACTCAATGACAACCTAAGTATCATGATGGATGGGTGTCATTTCAATGGAGGTACTCTCCCTGGCATCATCCTCATACCATCGTTTGCAGGTATGCGTAGTAACCCTGTGACAGATATTCTTCATCAACATAGACAGGCAGATCAGCAAACACTATGTTATTAATGCCACTATTCCCACCACCAATGCTTCTATCAGCCATGATTCCCAACCACAGAACCATGCGGCAATGTCACTCAGTATTCCCCCCACGTCTGTCAAGACCGACACTTCCTTTGCTCCCTTTTCTATTTTCTCCATTTACCCTATTGCCTTCCTTACATTTCTACTGTTATCCGGTATATATATATATATGCAGCATTCTTGGTGGATCACGTGACATACACCACCGTACTTTGCCAAAATGATGTCTAACGCAAGTCTATTTTGTATCACAACAGATCTTAATTCTGTAAGTTCCTCAGTGATATTCCCCAGGGCGTCTGCTGTAGAACTTGCCAATCTTTCCACTAAGTCTGCTAATCTGTGTATTTGATATTCCAAATGTATGATCCCGAATAGCGGCACCAATACCCCTTCCACTGCTATTGCTCTATCTATCCAAGAGGGTAACCTTCTTCTGCGTGTTCCTCGGGGTGCTTCCTTCATTACTCTGGACAGATCTGTCACGTGTAACATGCGAGGTAATACAAACGCTAGATAGCAGGTACCTTGACACCCTAGTGGCAATCTGAAGCATACAAAGAATATTCCCGTTGGGGCTGCGATGCCTATTGACAAACCTTTTTCCCATCGTGTATTTGGTCCAAAGTGGAGTATTTGGAGCAGACACTGACCCCAACATCTATGCTGCTGTTGTCAGGGATATCTATGCTGGTGCATTTTTCTGATGTTAGAGCAGCGTATATTTGACTATATAATGCACTTATCACTGGGATGCTGCCCTTTCTGTATCTAATGCACCATGGTGCTATTTTCATCTCATGTATTTGAAGGGACGGTATTTTCATTACTGTGTAAGCCTCCCCGGTGCATAGCTCTTGTCCCTTTCTATGTTAAATGAATCCAGGAGTTCCTTCTCTCCTTGTTTTGGTATTAATTTGTCACATACTCTACCACGTTCCTTTTTCTCTTCTTTACTTTCTCTTTACCCCCCCGTTTCCTTTCTTCCCCTTTTTTCCTTTTCTGACCTTACTCTGCACATTCGCCTTTGTCTCTTTCTCCAACATATTCCTTATCATATTACATGAAATGTACTGGCTAAGGGGAATGTGTGCATAATTTGTCATCCCCTGGGTAGTGGTGGGCAGGTGGGTGCAAATATAGCAATCTGAAACATTTACCAGTTCCTGATACAATGCAATCATTTGTACAAATGCATTATCAAGTGTCTTCATCTTTGCCCCATTTTGGACGTTCCCTGTTCCCAACTCTTTCCACCAGGCTGGTGTTCTCATTGTGTTCTGTTTTCACAATCCCCTGTTCAATTCGAATTTCATTCATATAGTGTTCTTGGTCTAGAAATGGTACTTGTATTTCTTTTTCATATAGTATGAATATGTGTCACTATTATTGCTGGAACTGGGGTACATATGACAGTCAGTACCACGGGCCATTTCCTTTCTTCTCTCCTTCTTCTAGGCATTATTATTCTTCCAATATAACAAATGTCACAATGTTTGTTCTTGTATGTTGGTCCACTTATTTTTCAATTTCCTCTTGGTACCTCACAGAGTGGTGTCAGAGGTTACTAGCACTTGGAACCATTCTTGGTACTTCATGAATATATATAGGTACGACCCGCTTGCACCCTTTCTCGTCCGAGGTGTGCAGAATGAGCAATCTATGAAGAAATCCTTGCAGGACCCGCTTGCACCTCCTGACTCCTGTAGGAGCGTAGCACGAGCAGTCCTGTGAAGAGCCACCGCAGGACCCGCTTGCTCCTCCTGACTCCTGTGGGGGGCAGCACAAGCAGTCCTGTCAGTGTTGTCTTGTGTTACTTGTTGAGCGAAGGTTGTACCCCTGTGGTGAGGGTGAAATCTTCATGGGCACCACAGGTGGTGGTTGGATGTCCTCTGGTCCAGTGGCCCTCTTGGTGTGTGAGCTGTGTATCCAGAATGTGAGACCCTCACACTTGACTGCTGTGGCTGTTTTCAACAGGACTTGGTAGGGTCCCTTCCACCGTGGTTGAAGACAATGGTGTCTAGTGTTGGCCTTGACCCACACCCAGTTGCCAAGCTGTAGTCCATGCTCTGGTGGTGTTCCTTCTTCGGGCAGGGCCTGCAGCACCTGATGGTGGAGATAACGCAATGTCTCTGTTATTTTTCTGCAATATTGTAGCAAAAGATCATCTGTTATTGCCAATGGGGCAACTGACATGTGGCCTGGTATAGTCATGGAGCACCTAAATATCTCCTCATAGGGACTCAAATTTGTGACTCTGTCAACGGTACCCCTCATAGCAAGTAGTGCCAATGGTAATGCATCAATCCAAGATAGTTCAGTTACTGCGCATATCTTCCCTATTTTGTTCTTTAGCACCCCATGTTTCCTTTCCACCGCTCCCACTATGGGTGGATGGTATGCACAATGCAACCTTTGTGTTGTCCCTAACCCTTTGCAAAGGCCCCGAATAACCTGTGAAATTAATCCTGGCCCATTGTCTGAACTTAAAATAATCAGCACCCCAAAATGCGGTATCAGCTCCTTTAAAAGGCATTTGGCCTCTGTTTGTGCATCACAGTTCTTGGTGGGGTATGCCTCAGTCCATTTGCTGAACATGCAAACGATCACCAAAACAAATCTTATTTTGCATAGAGGGGGCATCTCAATAAAATCCATTTGAAGACTTTCAAAGGGTCCATGTGGCGGTGGGAAGTGGCCTGAGGCAGTTGATGTACCCTTTCCTGTGTTGTATTGTGCACAAACGGTGCACCTTTTCCATAAATGTTCTGCGCATTGCCGAAATTTGGTTCTAAACCAACACTGTGAGAACAGTCGCATCATTCCATCCCTGCCCACACGTGAGGGGCCATGGAAAAGGTGTGCCATAGAGGAAAGTAACGAGGATGGTAAACATATTTTACCACTGGGTCCTACCCAGACACCCTCCACATTTTTCTGGACACCGCCCCTTCCCAGTCTGCTAGTTCCAATTCTTCAGCCTGCTGTTGAACACATTTTGGATCAAAATATGTGCTTTCTTTCTTAGCTGTTATGGTAGGTGTGACTTGGACCATTTTGTATTCACACCCACTTAGTGCTATTCTCCATGCAACTTGGTCAACAAATGCGTTTCCCATGGAAACATAATCTTTCACAGAGGTATGAGCTGTACATTTTACAATTGCAGTTTTCTTGGGCAAGAGTAGAGCTTGCAATAAGGCAACAATCAATGAGGCATGTTATATGTGTTGGCCTGCTAAGGTGAGGAACCCCCCTCATTGCCCACCGCTGACTGAAACATGCGTGACCCCAAATGCATATTGGCTGTCAGTGTAAATATTTGTTGGCCTTCCTGCTGCCAGTTTGCATGCTCTGATAAGTGCTATCAATTCTGCTGCCTGGCCACTTTTGATTGTGGGTAGCCTTCCTCCTTCTAGTAACTTCTTGGCTGTTCCCACAGCATAGGCGGCTTGTAGCATCCCTGTGTGGTCTCTAATGCACGACCCATCAACAAACAAATCCCCTTCAGCCTCTGGGAGTCGAGTGTCTCTGAGGTCTGGCCCCACTTTGGTGTGTTTGTCGACTGCCATAATACAATCATGGAAGGAATTGTCTATGGAGGGCTCATCGTGATCCTGTTCCGTAGGCAACAGACAGGAGGGATTCAATGTGGTGCATCTCTAAATCTTTATGTACAGTGCCAGCAGTGTCAGCTTGTATCGTGAGAGGCGAGCGTTTGTCAAGTGTTGAGTCTTGGTTGTTGTTAGTAATGTGTCAACTGCATGTGGGACATGTAACACTAGGGTATGGGCCAGAACAATGTTCTCTGATTGTTCTACTGCTAAGGCGGCTGCTGCTACCACCCTCAGACATGGGGGAAGACCTGCTGCTACTGGGTCTAAGGTGGCCGATCAGTAAGCCACTGGGCGTTAGAAGGTGCTGTGTTTTTGTGCCACAACCCCTAGGGAGCAGCCTTCTTTTTAATGGCAGAATAAGTGAAAATCCTTGGTGTAATCTGGGAGGACGCGCACAACTACCTTTTCAATTTCTGGAAAGCCTCCTCACAATTTTTGGGCCATGGTACTTTGTCTGGCACATGCTTGTGTGTTAAGTTCAAAAGTGGTCGTGCAATCAGGGAGAAATTCGGTATCCAGTGTCTCCAATAACCTGCCACCCCAAGGAAAGCCCTCACCTCCTTTTGTGTTTTTGGTCTTGGGTGCTGAGTTTTTGTTACTATCTTATCCGGCAGCAATCACCTGGATCCTGGGGATAGCTCGTGTCCCAGGTAACTAACTGCAGATTGAAAAAACTGCAACTTCTTTTGGGAGACCTTATGTCCTTTTCTCGCCAAGTGACATAGTAGGGCCACTGTGTCCTGGACACGCGCTTCCCGTGATGGTGAGGTTAACAACAAATCGTCAATGTATTGTACTAGGGAAGACCCTCCCCCTGTAGGTGCAATGATGCCAGATCTGTTCTTAGGGTGTCCGAGAATACTGAGGGACTATCATGGTAAACTTGAAGAAGTCTTGTAAATGTGATGTTGTAAGTCAGTAGCGATTAGATTAAGCATTAGCAGAAGACATCTTGTATTTAGCAACTATTGTGAACATTTCGCGGAATCCATTTTGTATTCATGGCAGCCATTTTCTCTGCCATGTGCTCGCCATGTGCTCTGTCCTACGTTTCTGTTAACTACTCTTGAAAAGCTGTTAGTAATCAGTAACAGACAGTAATGTGTCAACTAGTCCTTGAAAACTGTTAAAACCTCCTACCTGTCGACTGTGCATTTCCATATGACCTTATATGTATGTAAGTCTTGCTTCTACAATTGTACCACCTTCTTTTAGCCCCTGCGTGGGTATAAAAGGACCATGCTCTTTTAGTTCAGTGTGCTACTTCAAGCATTACCAAAGGGTGCTGTTTGAACTGCAGTACCACCTCATGAGGTTTGATAAACTTTGTCTTTTATTTTGGTTTCTGTGCCAACTTCTTCCTCTATAGTCTGAGGACTTTGTGCAGAGAAGGGCGAACCCCTTGCACTAATAGGCCTTGCTGAGGCTTACTTTGACAAATTGGCGCCCGAACAGGGACTCATCGGCGACTTGGATGCCCGACGGATTGGTCGCGACGAAGGATTGGGATCTCGCTGCGGACGATCAATTAGTAACCATAACTGATTTAATGAGCCATTCGCAGTTTCACTGTACCGGCCGTGTGTACTTACACGTGCATGGCTTAATCTTTGAGACATCCTGAGCAACCACAGCGTTTTTCCCTTCTTTCTGATTCGACCATCCAGGTGGCGCTGGTCCTCGACTGAGATCCTTTTTGTTCATTCATCATGCAGTGACCATTTGGTTGATTTTAGAACTTGGCAGTTGGAACCTGGACACCCTGTGATTGGTAGGAGCCGTTTTACGGCACTTGCTTTGGGCTTTAGCACCACTTACAGGGGCTCTCGTGTTTTGGGTGAATATCAATTTGTGTCCTTTGAATTGATATATAAATTGCAATTTATATAGGCAGGTAATGAGGAGAATTTTCTCCAATTTAATTTTGATTTGAACGGCCCCTTAAGTGCTACTTTGATTATAATATTTATAATCTGCACTATTTTTGGCATGCCTGTTTTTAGCGCACTTCATAGGATATGGATCTTTTGTAATGGTACCAATTTGAGATTGGAAGAATCGCAACCGGCACCCCAGAGGAGACGCCCAATAGAGATATGTATGTTAAACATGGCCTTTCTTCTATAATGTACAGCACATTATGGAATTAATACACTTGTGCAGATCCTGAGTTACGTTGGCCTATGCATGGGTCATTTGATTTGCAAAAGATTGAGTATGTGGAACAATGTATGTGTAAGCGAAGGTCTAGGCAAGATGTGTTTGACTGTGTACGAATGTGGGTGAAAGAAGAGCGTGGACGAGTGAAGCGTGAGCAAGCCTTGCTTGAGAAAGAGCAGCGGAAGAATGTATATGTGAAAGCATTGGAAATGAGAAAGAAAGAAATAAATGACTTAAAGGAACTAGAAGAGAAAGAGCATAAATTACAGGTAACTGGCCAATACTCTGTTAGGCAACCTCTCTATCCTATCCTATCCTTCATAAACCACACGATGATTTTTTGTTATGAGATTGCCCTCCACCTCCGTATGCCGTTCCTTCTGCCCCTCATGAGTTAGCTGAGGTCTCCGGGTCGGAGCAACAGAAGATGCGAGACAGTCGCTCTATGTTGCCTGCTGACCGTGCATCTGAGCTTAGATCTATTGCTCGTAAAACAATTCGTAGCGTTGTCTCTGCTTCTGAACTTTTAGACAACATGAAAGGGTGGACGGAAAAGGAGCAGCTATATTTTACTGAGGCATTTGGCACAGAAGTTATTGAACTATTTTGGAAATATTCTGATGAGTTATAGCCCGATGATGTAGCAGCTGATCATAAGCAAATGCGTGATGGTCTTTTTGTTTTCTCCAGGGTGGCTGATGCAATCAGGCGTTTGGTGAAATTATGTGTTGTGGCAGTCCGTTTGCAAGAGAAGAAAAGGGCCGTGGACGTAGTTGCATGGACATCTCGGACCGGCGGGGTGCAAGCTTCCATCTTCGGAACAGATAAGAATATGATAGTTCACGTGAAACCAATGCGGGAAGCTACACCTTTGTATGTTCCACCTAAAAGATTGGGTACAAGTGATGATAAAACTTCTGTTGATGCTAAGGGTTATTTTATTTATAATTGGGTGTATACTCCTTGGAATAGGGCAGCTGTAATGGCACTTAAAACAGCATTATCTGACCCGTGGAAAAATCCAGCCGCCTTTTATGAGGAAGTTGGGGGAGCAATTAGTTCTTGTACTATGACTTTGGCTGACATTGATTTATTTTTCGGATTGATATTACCACCAGATATGTGGAGGACTGTTGGTAAAGTTGATGATTGTGTAGTTTTTGGGGCGTCATGGAAAGAATTAGAACAGATGGACGGGGATAGGGAACCTGCGAAAAAGCCATATCAGTTGATTCTAGATCTTCACGCAGCCATATTAGTTAAGTTAAAAACGATTATTCCTCCTAAAAAGATAGATTGGACTGTTTTAGTGTCTTGAAAGTGAAAGGCAGATGAATCGGTCTCTGATTTCTTTACACACTTTGAAGAAGCATTTCATGATTTTAGCAGCCAGTTATTGTCAGATGATATGGGCAGACATTTGTTTGTCGATAAATATGTCGCAAATCTGTTAGCAGGAATAGCTAGTCGTCTAAAAGCTAGTGAAAGTTCATGGACTACCTCTACTCCAGTTTCTCTTTTGACTATGGCTCAGTATTATGAACGTCAGGAATTAGAAGCAAAAGGTAGCGAGGATAAAACGATTAAAGAATTAAAGACGAAGGTTATGTTGGCTCAAGCTTATGGTCCGCCTTTTAGAGGTAGTGGTAGAGGTGGACGTGATCTTATGGTTCTTCTTACACTTGTTCGAATTTGTCTGTTGATCAGTGTGCGTATTGTAAGAAATTTGGGCATTGGGCTGCCGATTGTCCAGCACTACGTGTTCAGCAGTGTTCACGTGGTCGGGGACAAATGAGAAATTGCTCAGGATATTCAGGGCCTAGAAGAAGCACGAATGATCAGGCTAGGGTTGTTGCTAATGTAGGCGGGCAGGATGGGTTTAACACTTTTGATAGTCGGAACCAATACCAGATGACTAACCATGTGCATCCTGATTTCCAAGATTCTGCTTATGCATAGGATTGCCTAGGATGGGGTAAGGAACCAGTTGAAGTTCCAGTAGATCAGAGGGGTCCCTATTTTACAGCACATGTTTTGGGTTCTACTGATCAGTTTCTGGTTGATACAAGAGCTTCTCTTAGCACCTTGTCTAAACAATTGATTCCAAGGGCTCCCCTGTCTGGCTTAACCATTACATCAATAGGTTTCAATGGAACACCTTCCCCTAGCCCATTGTCACAACCACTTGGATTTCATGTTGATAAATTTACTGCTCCATGTCCATTTTTGCTTTCTCCAAATATACCAGACAATATTGTGGGTCTTCATATGCTCAAGTATTTCAGGGCTATCATACAATGCTCTCCTGAAGGGGGTGTGTTATTTTGAATGATAATCATCCTGTGATGGAAAGAGTTTGTCTTGATAAAGAGGATATTGCATTAGCTTCACTCCCTAGTACTTTGTGGGCTACTTCAGATACTGATGTGGGACAAATGATTATTCCACTGGTACATATTAGTGTCAAGGAGGGAGCTGTATTGCCACGTTTGCCTCAATACAAAATTTCACAGGAGGGCAAAGAAGCACACACACGAATTGTGCTTGATCTTGTTGCAGTTGAAGTTGTTGAGGAAGTTCCGTATAATGTTTGTAACAGTCCGATTCTTCCTATTCTGATACTAGGATTTACCGATTCATTATTGATTTACGAGAAGTCAATAAGATTGTGGTACCACAATATCCTGTGGAATCTGACATCACAACACTTCTTACTTTGGTTCCCCCGACAGCAACTACGTTCTCTGTGATAGACTTGAAGAATGCTTTCTTTTCGATCCCTATTCATCCTGACAGCCGATATGTGTTTGGTTTTACTTTGAATAAACGATATTTGTTTGGTTTTACTTTGAATAAACGATCATGTAGATTTTGCAGAGTTCCTCAAGGCTATACTGAGAGTCCTAGTACTTATAGTCAAGCGTTAAAACGACAACTTGATTCTTTTGTTTTGCCTGAAGGTGTGGCTCTCATACAATATCCTGATGATATTTTGTTGGCAGCTGATACCCCTGAGCAATGTGAAAAGTGCACTTTGTCCTTACTTTCTTTTCTTGCTTCACACCATCATAAAGTGTCACGAAAGAAATTGCAATATTGTAGACCAAAGGTAACCTATTTAGGTCACCTTTTGTCTAAGGAGGGACGTGCACTTACATCAGATCATATTCAAGCAATTTTAGACACACCAGTACCCTCTACTCAGAAAGATGTTTGTGCATTCCTTGGTCTTACTTCTTTTTGTAGGCAATGGATATTAGGGTTTTCACACATTGTCAAACCTTTGCTAGCACTTTTGACTAAAGATACTCCAATACCCCTCCCATGGACAGATGAATGTGAGACTGCTTTCCGGCAGCTACGACAAACCCTTTGTTCAGCACCAGTGTTAGGTACTCCAGATTACACGAAGCCTTTTGCACTTTACATACTTGAGAAAGATGGATGTGCATTGTCAGTTTTAGTACAGACACATGGCGAAAAGCAGCGTCCCTGTGCATATTTTTCAGCAGTACTTGATCCTGTCGCTCGAGCAATGCCTGGGTGTTTTCGTTCAGTTGCCGCAACAGCTGTGTCAATACGTCAGAGTGAAGGGATAGTTTTGTCACATAAGCTGTTGGTGTTAGTACCCCATGTGGTTCATGCTCTTTTAAATCACACAAAGATGCACCATTTAACTAGCGCACATCTGACAGGGTATGAATTGACATTGCTGGCTCCTCACATTACACTGAAGAGATGTGCAACACTAAATCCAGCCACTTTGTTGCCATATCCGGTGACTCAGCCTCAGTCACAAGAAACACATGATTGTATATTCCTTACCAAAGAACAGACAAAGGGTCGTATTGATTTACAAGATACACTACTTCCAGATGTAGATGGGGAATTGTGGGTTGATGGGTCTTGTTTGAAGTTGCCAGACGGTACAACCTCAGCTGCATATGCAATCACCACAATACACACGGTAGTGGAGACAGCTCGTATACCACAGAAGTCAGCTCAAGCAGCTGAACAAATAGCTTTGACACGAGCATGTGAGCTTAGTACTGACTTATGTGTGAACATTTATACAGACAGCCGCTATGCTTTTGGAGTGGCTCATGATTTTGGTTTGCTTTGGAAAGAGAGAGGCTTTCTCACATCCCACGGGATGCAGATAATGCACGGAGAATTAGTGCATAACCTCTTGACTGCAGTGACATATGCAAAGAAACTAGCTATTGTGAAATGTAGTGCACACAAGAAAGTGACCGATAAGATAGGGCAAGGTAATGCCCTTGTGTACCGCGTAGCACGTGAGACTGAGATACAGCGAAGTACAACTTCTATGTATGTAGTGAAGTCACAAGCTGAACGTTGGCATAATGCTAGACAAGATGTATTAGATATACAGAAATCTGCTTCTGTGAAAGAACGTGAGCAATGGTCTGAAGAAGGAGAATTGCATGATGAGGGCTGTTTGCGGAATAAGCAGATGGATAAATGGAAATTGCCTATAGCTTTTGTACAACCTATGGTACAGATGGCACATGGGCTGGCACATGTTGGAGCTTCAACAATAACGAAGTTGCATACGCAAGTTTGGGAGCATCCAGAAATTTCCAGTACAGCTAAGAGAGTAGTACAGTCTTGTTTGATCTGTTTACAATACAATCCTGGAAAAGGGACACAAACTCCTGCGGGAGGGTTTGCTACACCAACTGCACCTTTCGAAGTTCTACAAATGGATTATATTCAGCTTGAACGCTGCAACAATTAAAAGTATGTCTTGGTGGTGGTATGTGCCTTCAGTAAATGGATAGAGGCGTACACCACAAAGGATAATACTGCCATTACCACAGCAAAGGTGCTTTTGAAATAATTTTTTCCCTAGGTTTGGTGTTTGTAGACTTTTATGGAATGATAACGGACCTCATTTTGTTGGGGAAGTTATTAAGTATGTCCTGAAAGGATTAGGGATCAAACAAAAGTTCCATGCGGTTTTCCACCCACAATCAGCAGAGTTGGTGGAAAGGTATAATGCTACTTTGAAGCAGAAATTAGCGAAGATACAGGCTTCCACATTCTTAACTTGGCTGGATGCATTACCATTGGCATTATTGTCTATTCGGTCAGTTCCACACTCTCGAATAGGCCTTACTCCGTATGAAATAGTATTTGGAAGGCCAATGAACATTTGGGGAGTTCCTAAGCCAAATTCTGTATACGATGTACCTTGTGTCCTGATGAATGATTATGTGGCACAGTTAACCAACAATTTGGTTTCTATTCATCAACAGGTTCGAGAAGCACTTCCTGACAGATCTACAGGTGAAGGCCATGAACTCCGACCTGGTGACCAGGTGATGATTAAGTCCTTTGAAAGATCAAGCAGCTTGGAACCAAGGTGGCGAGGCCCAGAGCAGGTGCTCCTTGCGACAAGGACAGCAGTTTGAGTGACGAACCGAAAGAATTGGGTCCATAGTACTTACTGTAAGAGAGTGCTACCTACCTTGGTGGAACCTGCTGTGCTGACCGATCATCGAGAGATTTTGACTACGGAGAAAGGCCGTGCTATATCACCTGACGGATCTGCGGAGATCTGCGATATAATTTGAGACAGAGGAAAGACCAGAGGAAAGACCCCCTAGTGCTGGAGAAAACTGGTTGAGCTACCGCCCTGGGTTAGTGAAACGGAGAGCCAATGTGGCAAGGGGGGGTATCAGCCATGCATTAGAGTAGTGACACCCGTCTTGGCCTGTGGTGAAGAAATCAGCGACTGCCCAGGGATAAGAGCTCCAACGATTGTTTTTAATTAATTTCTGATAGGGCCAATTTTCACTGTTGCTAAAATGAATAACAAACTGATCATTAGTACTATGGGGTGTGTTGTTGTTTTGGTGCTTATAGCAATAATCACCTGGTTTGTTGAAAAGAAGGTTCCTGCTTGTGAGTTTTTTGTTGCCACTACTCCAGTATCAGAGGACCACTATTACTTTACACTTCCCTATCAGGAGCAGAAGCACCATCAATCGTACTTCTATATAATTTCATTCAGATGTTGCATCATGCTCATAATGCTACAAATACTACTAACTGTTGGGTATGTGGAATGATACCTGCGCATCAAAAGGAAGGAGGAACACCTCTTCCTTTTTCACACAATGGTTCTTGTCAAGCTTGGTATACGCTTTTGTTTGCATCTGGAAAACGTACAGAGGGCGGACTTCTTTTTCGCCTTAATAAAGTATACTACCAAGACAAAGATGGTTATCCCGAAGCCAAAGGAACTAAATGGGAATGGGAAGAGTATCAACCGGACAATGTTTCAATACCATATGTCTTCACAAATATAAGAGAATCTGACAAGAAAGAACAATTTGTGATTTCTGTTACAAAAACTAAAGCAGATTTATGTATACGTAGCATTGGGCGAATTCCAGTGGGGATAAGCGATTGTACCTTGATTTTAACTATTGAGTGTGTAAATAATAGTTGTTTTACAGCTTCACATAATACATATTTTGTTTGTGGTAACGATGGATATTACCAACTACCTGTTGGGTGGTCAGGTGTGTGTTATGTATCTTTTCTATTACCCCTTGTGTTTTTGGCCCCTGCATCATATCACCGAGAATTTAAACTGTTCAATGACATCATTTAAAATAGATATAAAAGGACAATAAGTACAAAGGAGGTAGACCAAACGGACACTAGCCTGCAACAATATGTTGATTTTAATTTAGGGTTGTTCTCCTTTGTGGGTGCTGCGTTAAACAGTAGGAAAGTGAGACAATTGACTAGGGTTGTGGAAGCTGTTACCAATCAGGCAGCTCTGGCACATGGGAATATTACAGAGGAGCTCCAAATTGCGAGGATTGGAGTGCTCCAAATGTGTATGGTACTAGATGTGATATTAGCTGATCGAGGTGGTGCATGTCGCATTATCGGTAGTAGTTGCTGCATTTTCATTCCAGATCACTCACTATCTAAATTGCATAAAATTGCTGCAGAAATCCACACAGAGACTTTTTCTGGATGGTTTTGGGCTCTTGTTTCCGCTTGGGGCTGGAAACTACTGATTATCCTATGTGTAATGAGTGCAATATTTTTCACATGCTGTATCTGTATTCAGTGTGGTCCAATGTTCTGCTCCATTTGTATTACTGCTTGTATGCCTACCAAAAGAAATATTACAGAAATGAAAGCACAACACATGTTAGATAAGGAAATAGCTGAAATGATGAGCATAAATATACAAGATGAATATTTAGATAATCCCAGAAAGACGAATGTCTTCAGCTAATGCTGAAAGGGTCGTCTGTTGTAAGTCAGTAGCGATTAGATTAAGCATTAGTAGAAGACATCTTGTATTTAGCAACTATTGTGAGCATTTCGCTGAGTCCATTTTGTATTCATGGCAGCCATTTTCTCTGCCATGTGCTCGCCATGTGCTCTGTCCTATCTTTCTGTTAACTACTCTTGAAAATCTGTCTAGTGACAAGTTATATTTAGCATCTCCCACTTTCGCACATGCCCAGTAACATCTGCAGCTGTTAGTAATCAGTAACAGACAGTAATGTGTCAACTAGTCCTTGAAAACTGTTAAAACCTCCTACCTGTCGACTGTGCATTTCCATATGACCTTATATGTATGTAAGTCTTGCTTCTATAATTGTACCACCTTCTTTTAGCCCCTGCGTGGGTATAAAAGGACCATGCTCTTTTAGTTCAGTGTGCTACTTCAAACATTACCAAAGGGTGCTGTTTGAACTGTAGTACCACCTCATGAGGTTTAATAAACTTTGTCTTTTATTTCGGTTTCTGTGCCAACTTCTTCCTATATGGTCTGAGGACTTTGTGCAGAGAAGGGCGAACCCCTTGCACTAGTAGGCCTTGCTGAGGCTTACTTTGACAAATTGGCGCCCAAACAGGGACTCATCGGCGACTCGGACGCCTGACGGATTGGTCGCGACGAAAGATTGGGATCTCGCTGTGGACGATCAATGCCTGAGGAGACCAGAGTCTTGGCAACCACTGCGTTTTTCCCTTCTTTCTGATTTGACCATCCAGGTGGCGCTGGTCCTCGACTGAGATCCTTTTTGTTCATTCATCATGCAGTGACCATTTGGTTGATTTTAGAACTTGCCAGTTGGAACCTGGACGCCGTGTGATTGGTAAGAGCCGTTTTTACGGCACTTGCTGTGGGCTTTAGCACCACTTACTGGGGCTCTCGTGTTTTGGGTGACTAATCAATTTGTGTCCTTTGCATTGATATATAAATTGCAATTTATATAGGTAGGTAATGAAGAGAATTTTCTCCAATTTTATTTTGATTTGAACGGCACCTTAATTGCTACTTTGATTATAATATTTATAATCTGCACTATTTTTGGCATGCCTGTTTTTAGCGCACTTCGTAGGATATGTTTCTTTTGTAATGTACCAATTTGAGACTGGAAGAATCGCAACCGGCACCCCAGAGGTGACGCCCAATAGATATATGTATGTTAAACGTGGTCTTTCTTCTATAATGTACAGCACATTATGGAATAAATACACTTGTGCAGATCCTGAGTTACATTGGCCTATGCATGGGTCATTTGATTTGTGAAAGATTGAGTATGTGGAACAATGTATGTGTAAGCGAAGGTCTAGGCAAGATGTGTTTGACTGTGTACGAATGTGGGAGAAAGAAGAGTGTGGACGAGTGAAGCGTGAGCAAGCCTTGCTTGAGAAAGAGCAGCGGAAGAATGTATATGTGAAAGCATTGGAAATGAGAAAGAAAGATATAAATGACTTAAAGGAGCTAGAAGAGAAAGAGCATAAATTACAGGTAACTGGCCAATACTCTGTTAGGCAATCTCTCTATCCTATCCTATCCTTAATAAACCACATGATGATTTTTTGTTACTAGATCGCCCTCCACCTCCGCATGCCGTTCCTTCTGCCCCTCATGAGTTAGCTGAGGTCTCCGGGTCGGAGCAACAGAAGATGCGAGACAGTCGCTCTATGTTGCCTGCTGACTGTGCATCTGAGCTTAGATCTATTGCTCGTAAAACAATTAATAGCGTTGTCTCTGCTTCTGAACTTTTAGACAACATGAAAGGGTGGACGGAAAAGGAGCAGCTATATTTTACTGAGGCATTTGGCACAGAAGTTATTGAACTATTTCGGAAATATTCTGGTGAGTTAGAGCCCGATGATGTAGCCGCTGATCATAAGCAAATGCGTGATGGTCTTTTTGTTTTCTCCCGGGTGGCTGATTCAATCAGGTGTTTGGTGAAATTATGTGTTGTGGCAGTCCGTTTGCAAGAGAAGAAAAGAGCCGTGGACGTAGTTGCATGGACATCTCAGACCGGCGGGGTGCAAGCTTCCATCTTCGGAACAGATAAGACTATGATAGTTGACGTGAAACCAATGCGGGAGGCCGCGCCTTTGTATGTTCCTCCTAAAAGATTGGGTACAAGTGATGATAAAACTTCTGTTGATGCTAAGGGTTATTTTATTTATAATGGGTGTATACTCCTTGGAATAGGGCAGCTGTAATGGCACTTAAAACAGCATTACCTGACCCGCAGAAAAATCCAGCTGCCTTTTATGAGGAAGTTGAGGGAGCAATTAGTTCTTGTACTGTGACTTTGGCTGATATTGATATATTTTTCGGATTGATATTACCGCCAGATATGTGGAGAACTGTTCGTAAATTGATGATTGTGTAGTTTTTGGGGCATCATGGAAAGAATTAGAACAGATGGACGGGGATAGGGAACCTGCGAAAAAGCCATATCAGTTGATTCTAGATCTTCCCGCAGCCATATTAGTTAAGTTAAAAACGATTATTCCTCCTAAAAAGATAGATTGGACTGTTTTAGTGTCTTGAAAGTGAAAGGCTGATGAATCGGTCTCTGATTTCTTTACACACTTTGAAGAAGCATTTCATGATTTTAGCAGCCAGTTATTGTCAGATGATACTGGCAGACATTTGTTTGTCGATAAATATGTCGCAAATCTGTTACCAGGAATAGCTAGTCGTCTAAAAGCTAGTGAAAGTTCATGGACTACCTCTACTCCAGTTTCTCTTTTGACTATGGCTCAGTATTATGAATGTCAGGAATTAGAAGCAAAAGGTAGCGAGGATAAAACGATTAAAGAATTAAAGACGAAGGTTATGTTGGCTCAAGCTTATGGTCCACCTTTTAGAGGTAGTGGTAGAGGTGGACGTGATCTTTTGGTTCTTCTTACACTTGTTCAAATTTGTCTGTTGATCAGTGTGCGTATTGTAAGAAATTTGGGTATTGGGCTGCCGATTGTCCAGCACTACGTGTTCAGCAGTGTTCACGTGGTCGGGGACAAATGAGAAATCGCTCAGGATATTCAGGGCCTAGAAGAAGCACGAATGATCATGCTAGGGTTGTTGCTAATGTACGAGGGCAGGATGGGTTTAACACTTTTGATAGACGGAACCAATACCAGATGTCTAACTATGTGCATCCTGATTTCCAAGATTCTGCTTATGCATAGGATTGCCTAGGATGGGGTAAGGAATCAGTTGAAGTTCCAGTAGATCAGAGGGGTCCCTATGTTACAGCACATGTTTTGGGTTCTACTGATCAGTTTCTGGTTGATACAAGAGCTTCTCTTAGCGCCTTGTCTAAACAATTGATTCCAAGGGCTCCCCTGTCTGGCTTAACCATTACATCGATAGGTTTCAATAGAACACCTTCCCCTAGCCCATTGTCACAACCACTTGGATTTCATGTTGATAAATTTACTGCTCCATGTCCATTTTTGCTTTCTCCAAATACACCAGACAATATTGTGGGTCTTCATATGCTCAAGTATTTCAGGGCTATAATACAATGCTCTCCTGAAGGGGGTGTGTTATTTTGAATGATAATCATCCTGTGATGGAAAGAGTTTGTCTTGATAAAGAGGATATTGCATTAGCTTTACTCCCTAGTACTTTGTGGGCTACTTCAGATACTGATGTGGGACAAATGATTATTCCACTGGTACATATTAGTGTCAAGGAGGGAGCTGTATTGCCACGTTTGCCTCAATACAAAATTTCACAGGAGGGCAAAGAAGCACACACACAAATTGTGCATGATCTTGTTGCAGTTGAAGTTGTTGAGGAAGTTCCGTATAATGATTGTAACAGTCCGATTCTTCCTATTCTGATACTAGGATTTACCGATTCATTATTGATTTACGAGAAGTCAACAAGGTTGTGGTACCACAATATCCTGTGGAATCTGACATCACAACACTTCTTACTTTGGTTACCCCGACAGCAACTACGTTCTCTGTGATAGACTTGAAGAATGCTTTCTTTTCGATCCCTATTCATCCTGACAGCCGATATGTGTTTGGTTTTACTTTGAATAAACAATATTTGTTTGGTTTTACTTTGAATAAACGATCATGTAGATTTTGCAGAGTTCCTCAAGGCTATACTGAGAGTCCTAGTATTGATAGTCAAGCGTTAAAACGACAACTTGATTCTTTTGTTTTGCCTGAAGGTGTGGCTCTCATACAATATCCTGATGATATTTTGTTGGCAGCTGATACCCCTGAGCAATGTGAAAAGTGCACTTTGTCCTTACTTTCTTTTCTTGCTTCACACCATCATAAAGTGTCACGAAAGAAATTGCAATATTGTAGACCAAAGGTAACCTATTTAGGTCACCTTTTGTCTAAGGAGGGACGTGCACTTACATCAGATCATATTCAAGCAATTTTAGACACACCAGTACCCTCTACTCAGAAAGATGTTCGTGCATTCCTTGGTCTTACTTCTTTTTGTAGGCAATGGATATTAGGGTTTTCACACATTGTCAAACCTTTGCTAGCACTTTTGACTAAAGATACTCCAATACCCCTCCCGTGGACAGATGAATGTGAGACTGCTTTCCGGCAGCTACGACAAGCCCTTTGTTCATCACCAGTGTTAGGTACTCCAGATTACATGAAGCCTTTTGCACTTTACGTACTTGAGAAAGATGGATGTGCATTGTCAGTTTTAGTACAGACACATGGCGATAAGCAGCGTCCCTGTGCATATTTTTCAGCAGTACTTGATCCTGTCGGTCGAGCATTGCCTGGGTGTTTTCGTTCAGTTGCCGCAACAGCTGTGTCAATACTCAAAGTGAAGGGATAGTTTTGTCACATAAGCTGTTGGTGTTAGTACCCCATGTGGTTCATGCTCTTTTAAATCACACAAAGACGCAACATTTAACTAGCGCACATCTGACAGGGTATGAATTGACATTGCTGGCTCCTCACATTACACTGAAGAGATGTGCAACACTAAATCCAGCCACTTTGTTGCCATATCCGGTGACTCAGCCTCAGTCACAAAAAACACATGATTGTATATTCCTTACCAAAGAACAGACAAAGGGTCGTATTGATTTACAAGATCCGCTACTTCCAGATGTAGATGGGGAATTGTGGGTTGATGGGTCTTGTTTGAAGTTGCCAGACCGTGCGACCTCAGCTGCATATGCAATCACCACAATACACACGGTAGTGGAGACAGCTTGTATACCACAGAAGTCAGCTCAAGCAGCTGAACTAATAGCTTTGACACGAGCACGTGAGCTTAGTACTGACTTATGTGTGAACATTTATACAGACAGCCGCTATGCTTTTGGAGTGGCTCATGATTTTGGTTTGCCTTGGAAGGAGAGAGGCTTTCTCACATCACACGGGATGCAGATAATGCACGAAGAATTAGTGCATAACGTCTTGACTACAGTGACATCTCCAAAGAAACTAGCTATTGTGAAATGTAGTGCACACAAGAAAGTGACCGATAAGATAGGGCAAGGTAATGCCCTTGTGTACCGTGTAGCACGTGAGACTGAGATGCAGCGAAGTACTACTTCTATGTATGTAGTGAAGTCACAAGCTGAACGTTGGCATAATGCTAGACAAGACGTATTAGATATACAGAAATCTGCTTCTGTGAAAGAACGTGAGCAATGGTCTGAAGAAGGAGAATTGTATGATGAGGGCTGTTGGCGGAATAAGCAGATGGATAAATGGAAATTGCCTATAGCTTTTGTACAACCTATGGTACAGATGGCACATGGGCTGGCACATGTTGGAGCTTCAACAATAACGAAGTTGCATACGCAAGTTTGGGAGCATCCAGAAATTTCCAGTACAGCTAAGAGAGTAGTACAGTCTTGTTTGATCTGTTTACAATACAATCCTGGAAAAGGGACACAAACTCCTGCGGGAGGGTTTGCTACACCAACTGCACCTTTCGAAGTTCTACAAATGGATTATATTCAGCTTGAACGCTGCAACAATTTAAAGTATGTCTTGGTGGTGGTATGTGCCTTCAGTAAATGGATAGAGGCGTACACCACAAAGGATAATACTGCCATTACCACAGCGAAGGTGCTTTTGAAATAATTTTTTCCCTAGGTTTGGTGTTTGTAGACTTTTATGGAATGATAACGGACCTCATTTTGTTGGGGAAGTTATTAAGTATGTCCTGAAAGGATTAGGGATCAAACAAAAGTTCCATGCGGTTTTCCACCCACAATCAGCAGAGTTGGTGGAAAGGTATAATGCTACTTTGAAGCAGAAATTAGCGAAGATACAGGCTTCCACATTCTTAACTTGGCTGGATGCATTACCATTGGCATTATTGTCTATTCGGTCAGTTCCACACTCTCGAATAGGCCTTACTCCCTATGAAATAGTATTTGGAAGGCCAATGAACATTTGGGGAGTTCCTAAGCCAAATTCTGTATACGATGTACCTTGTGTCCTGATGAATGATTATGTGGCACAGTTAACCGACAATTTGGTTTCTATTCATCAACAGGTTCGAGAAGCACTTCCTGACAGATCTACAGGTGAAGGCCATGAACTCCGACCTGGTGACCAGGTGATGATTAAGTCCTTTGAAAGATCAAGCAGCTTGGAACCAAGGTGGCGAGGCCCAGAGCAGGTGCTCCTTGCGACAAGGACAGCAGTTTGAGTGACGAACCGAAAGAATTGGGTCCATAGTACTTACTGTAAGAGAGTGCTACCTACCTTGGTGGAACCTGCTGTGCTGACCGATCATCGAGAGATTTTGACTACGGAGAAAGGCCGTGCTATATCACCTGACGGATCTGCGGAGATCTGCAATATAATTTGAGACAGAGGAAAGACCAGAGGAAAGACCCCCTAGTGCTGGAGAAAACTGGTTGAGCTACCGCCCTGGGTTAGTGAAACGGAGAGCCAATGTGGCAAGGGGGGGTATCAGCCATGCATTAGAGTAGTGACACCCGTCTTGGCCTGTGGTGAAGAAATCAGCGACTGCCCAGGGATAAGAGCTCCAACGATTGTTTTTAATTAATTTCTGATAGGGCCAATTTTCACTGTTGCTAAAATGAATAACAAACTGATCATTAGTACTATGGGGTGTGTTGTTGTTTTGGTGCTTATAGCAATAATCACCTGGTTTGTTGAAAAGAAGGTTCCTGCTTGTGAGTTTTTTGTTGCCACTACTCCAGTATCAGAGGACCACTATTACTTTACACTTCCCTATCAGGAGCAGAAGCACCATCAATCGTACTTCTATATAATTTCATTCAGATGTTGCATCATGCTCATAATGCTACAAATACTACTAACTGTTGGGTATGTGGAATGATACCTGCGCATCAAAAGGAAGGAGGAACACCTCTTCCTTTTTCACACAATGGTTCTTGTCAAGCTTGGTATACGCTTTTGTTTGCATCTGGAAAACGTACAGAGGGCGGACTTCTTTTTCGCCTTAATAAAGTATACTACCAAGACAAAGATGGTTATCCCGAAGCCAAAGGAACTAAATGGGAATGGGAAGAGTATCAACCGGACAATGTTTCAATACCATATGTCTTCACAAATATAAGAGAATCTGACAAGAAAGAACAATTTGTGATTTCTGTTACAAA
The DNA here is from genome assembly GCF_031143425.1 of Pleurodeles waltl. Classification (NCBI taxonomy): domain Eukaryota; kingdom Metazoa; phylum Chordata; class Amphibia; order Caudata; family Salamandridae; genus Pleurodeles; species Pleurodeles waltl. Next base: position 355,999,546 of record NC_090438.1, read on the forward strand.
AACTAAAGCAGATTTATGTATACGTAGCATTGGGCGAATTCCAGTGGGGATAAGCGATTGTACCTTGATTTTAACTATTGAGTGTGTAAATAATAGTTGTTTTACAGCTTCACATAATACATATTTTGTTTGTGGTAACGATGGATATTACCAACTACCTGTTGGGTGGTCAGGTGTGTATTATGTATCTTTTCTATTACCCCTTGTGTTTTTGGCCCCTGCATCATATCACCGAGAATTTAAACTGTTCAATGACATCATTTAAAATAGATATAAAAGGACAATAAGTACAAAGGAGGTAGACCAAACGGACACTAGCCTGCAACAATATGTTGATTTTAATTTAGGGTTGTTCTCCTTTGTGGGTGCTGCGTTAAACAGTAGGAAAGTGAGACAATTGACTAGGGTTGTGGAAGCTGTTACCAATCAGGCAGCTCTGGCACATGGGAATATTACAAAGGAGCTCCAAATTGCGAGGATTGTAGTGCTCCAAATGTGTATGGTACTAGATGTGATATTAGCTGATCGAGGTGGTGCATGTCGCATTATCGGTAGTAGTTGCTGCATTTTCATTCCAGATCACTCACTATCTAAATTGCATAAAATTGCTGCAGAAATCCACACAGAGACTTTTTCTGGATGGTTTTGGGCTCTTGTTTCCGCTTGGGGCTGGAAACTACTGATTATCCTATGTGTAATGAGTGCAATATTTTTCACATGCTGTATCTGTATTCAGTGTGGTCCAATGTTCTGCTCCATTTGTATTACTGCTTGTATGCCTACCAAAAGAAATATTACAGAAATGAAAGCACAACACATGTTAGATAAGGAAATAGCTGAAATGATGAGCATAAATATACAAGATGAATATTTAGATAATCCCAGAAAGACGAATGTCTTCAGCTAATGCTGAAAGGGTCGTCTGTTGTAAGTCAGTAGCGATTAGATTAAGCATTAGCAGAAGACATCTTGTATTTAGCAACTATTGTGAGCATTTCGCTGAGTCCATTTTGTATTCATGGCAGCCATTTTCTCTGCCATGTGCTCGCCATGTGCTCTGTCCTATCTTTCTGTTAACTACTCTTGAAAATCTGTCTAGTGACAAGTTATATTTAGCATCTCCCACTTTCGCACATGCCCAGTAACATCTGCAGCTGTTAGTAATCAGTAACAGACAGTAATGTGTCAACTAGTCCTTGAAAACTGTTAAAACCTCCTACCTGTCGACTGTGCATTTCCATATGACCTTATATGTATGTAAGTCTTGCTTCTATAATTGTACCACCTTCTTTTAGCCCCTGCGTGGGTATAAAAGGACCATGCTCTTTTAGTTCAGTGTGCTACTTCAAACATTACCAAAGGGTGCTGTTTGAACTGTAGTACCACCTCATGAGGTTTAATAAACTTTGTCTTTTATTTCGGTTTCTGTGCCAACTTCTTCCTATATGGTCTGAGGACTTTGTGCAGAGAAGGGCGAACCCCTTGCACTAGTAGGCCTTGCTGAGGCTTACTTTGACAAATTGGCGCCCAAACAGGGACTCATCGGCGACTCGGACGCCTGACGGATTGGTCGCGACGAAAGATTGGGATCTCGCTGTGGACGATCAATGCCTGAGGAGACCAGAGTCTTGGCAACCACTGCGTTTTTCCCTTCTTTCTGATTTGACCATCCAGGTGGCGCTGGTCCTCGACTGAGATCCTTTTTGTTCATTCATCATGCAGTGACCATTTGGTTGATTTTAGAACTTGCCAGTTGGAACCTGGACGCCGTGTGATTGGTAAGAGCCGTTTTTACGGCACTTGCTGTGGGCTTTAGCACCACTTACTGGGGCTCTCGTGTTTTGGGTGACTAATCAATTTGTGTCCTTTGAATTGATATATAAATTGCAATTTATATAGGTAGGTAATGAAGAGAATTTTCTCCAATTTAATTTTGATTTGAACGGCACCTTAATTGCTACTTTGATTATAATATTTATAATCTGCACTATTTTTGGCATGCCTGTTTTTAGCGCACTTCGTAGGATATGTTTCTTTTGTAATGTACCAATTTGAGACTGGAAGAATCGCAACCGGCACCCCAGAGGTGACGCCCAATAGAGATATGTATGTTAAACGTGGTCTTTCTTCTATAATGTACAGCACATTATGGAATAAATACACTTGTGCAGATCCTGAGTTACATTGGCCTATGCATGGGTCATTTGATTTGTGAAAGATTGAGTATGTGGAACAATGTATGTGTAAGCGAAGGTCTAGGCAAGATGTGTTTGACTGTGTACGAATGTGGGAGACAGAAGAGTGTGGACGAGTGAAGCGTGAGCAAGCCTTGCTTGAGAAAGAGCAGCGGAAGAATGTATATGTGAAAGCATTGGAAATGAGAAAGAAAGATATAAATGACTTAAAGGAGCTAGAAGAGAAAGAGCATAAATTACAGGTAACTGGCCAATACTCTGTTAGGCAATCTCTCTATCCTATCCTATCCTTAATAAACCACATGATGATTTTTTGTTACTAGATCGCCCTCCACCTCCGTATGCCGTTCCTTCTGCCCCTCATGAGTTAGCTGAGGTCTCCGGGTCGGAGCAACAGAAGATGCGAGACAGTCGCTCTATGTTGCCTGCTGACTGTGCATCTGAGCTTAGATCTATTGCTCGTAAAACAATTAATAGCGTTGTCTCTGCTTCTGAACTTTTAGACAACATGAAAGGGTGGACGGAAAAGGAGCAGCTATATTTTACTGAGGCATTTGGCACAGAAGTTATTGAACTATTTCGGAAATATTCTGGTGAGTTAGAGCCCGATGATGTAGCCGCTGATCATAAGCAAATGCGTGATGGTCTTTTTGTTTTCTCCCGGGTGGCTGATGCAATCAGGTGTTTGGTGAAATTATGTGTTGTGGCAGTCCGTTTGCAAGAGAAGAAAAGAGCCGTGGACGTAGTTGCATGGACATCTCAGACCGGCGGGGTGCAAGCTTCCATCTTCGGAACAGATAAGACTATGATAGTTGACGTGAAACCAATGCGGGAGGCCGCGCCTTTGTATGTTCCTCCTAAAAGATTGGGTACAAGTGATGATAAAACTTCTGTTGATGCTAAGGGTTATTTTATTTATAATGGGTGTATACTCCTTGGAATAGGGCAGCTGTAATGGCACTTAAAACAGCATTACCTGACCCGCGGAAAAATCCAGCCGCCTTTTATGAGGAAGTTGAGGGAGCAATTAGTTCTTGTACTGTGACTTTGGCTGATATTGATATATTTTTCGGATTGATATTACCGCCAGATATGTGGAGAACTGTTCGTAAATTGATGATTGTGTAGTTTTTGGGGCATCATGGAAAGAATTAGAACAGATGGACGGGGATAGGGAACCTGCGAAAAAGCCATATCAGTTGATTCTAGATCTTCCCGCAGCCATATTAGTTAAGTTAAAAACGATTATTCCTCCTAAAAAGATAGATTGGACTGTTTTAGTGTCTTGAAAGTGAAAGGCTGATGAATCGGTCTCTGATTTCTTTACACACTTTGAAGAAGCATTTCATGATTTTAGCAGCCAGTTATTGTCAGATGATACTGGCAGACATTTGTTTGTCGATAAATATGTCGCAAATCTGTTACCAGGAATAGCTAGTCGTCTAAAAGCTAGTGAAAGTTCATGGACTACCTCTACTCCAGTTTCTCTTTTGACTATGGCTCAGTATTATGAATGTCAGGAATTAGAAGCAAAAGGTAGCGAGGATAAAACGATTAAAGAATTAAAGACGAAGGATATGTTGGCTCAAGCTTATGGTCCACCTTTTAGAGGTAGTGGTAGAGGTGGACGTGATCTTTTGGTTCTTCTTACACTTGTTCAAATTTGTCTGTTGATCAGTGTGCGTATTGTAAGAAATTTGGGTATTGGGCTGCCGATTGTCCAGCACTACGTGTTCAGCAGTGTTCACGTGGTCGGGGACAAATGAGAAATCGCTCAGGATATTCAGGGCCTAGAAGAAGCACGAATGATCATGCTAGGGTTGTTGCTAATGTACGAGGGCAGGATGGGTTTAACACTTTTGATAGACGGAACCAATACCAGATGTCTAACTATGTGCATCCTGATTTCCAAGATTCTGCTTATGCATAGGATTGCCTAGGATGGGGTAAGGAATCAGTTGAAGTTCCAGTAGATCAGAGGGGTCCCTATGTTACAGCACATGTTTTGGGTTCTACTGATCAGTTTCTGGTTGATACAAGAGCTTCTCTTAGCGCCTTGTCTAAACAATTGATTCCAAGGGCTCCCCTGTCTGGCTTAACCATTACATCGATAGGTTTCAATAGAACACCTTCCCCTAGCCCATTGTCACAACCACTTGGATTTCATGTTGATAAATTTACTGCTCCATGTCCATTTTTGCTTTCTCCAAATACACCAGACAATATTGTGGGTCTTCATATGCTCAAGTATTTCAGGGCTATAATACAATGCTCTCCTGAAGGGGGTGTGTTATTTTGAATGATAATCATCCTGTGATGGAAAGAGTTTGTCTTGATAAAGAGGATATTGCATTAGCTTCACTCCCTAGTACTTTGTGGGCTACTTCAGATACTGATGTGGGACAAATGATTATTCCACTGGTACATATTAGTGTCAAGGAGGGAGCTGTATTGCCACGTTTGCCTCAATACAAAATTTCACAGGAGGGCAAAGAAGCACACACACAAATTGTGCATGATCTTGTTGCAGTTGAAGTTGTTGAGGAAGTTCCGTATAATGATTGTAACAGTCCGATTCTTCCTATTCTGATACTAGGATTTACCGATTCATTATTGATTTACGAGAAGTCAACAAGGTTGTGGTACCACAATATCCTGTGGAATCTGACATCACAACACTTCTTACTTTGGTTACCCCGACAGCAACTACGTTCTCTGTGATAGACTTGAAGAATGCTTTCTTTTCGATCCCTATTCATCCTGACAGCCGATATGTGTTTGGTTTTACTTTGAATAAACGATATTTGTTTGGTTTTACTTTGAATAAACGATCATGTAGATTTTGCAGAGTTCCTCAAGGCTATACTGAGAGTCCTAGTATTGATAGTCAAGCGTTAAAACGACAACTTGATTCTTTTGTTTTGCCTGAAGGTGTGGCTCTCATACAATATCCTGATGATATTTTGTTGGCAGCTGATACCCCTGAGCAATGTGAAAAGTGCACTTTGTCCTTACTTTCTTTTCTTGCTTCACACCATCATAAAGTGTCACGAAAGAAATTGCAATATTGTAGACCAAAGGTAACCTATTTAGGTCACCTTTTGTCTAAGGAGGGACGTGCACTTACATCAGATCATATTCAAGCAATTTTAGACACACCAGTACCCTCTACTCAGAAAGATGTTCGTGCATTCCTTGGTCTTACTTCTTTTTGTAGGCAATGGATATTAGGGTTTTCACACATTGTCAAACCTTTGCTAGCACTTTTGACTAAAGATACTCCAATACCCCTCCCGTGGACAGATGAATGTGAGACTGCTTTCCGGCAGCTACGACAAGCCCTTTGTTCATCACCAGTGTTAGGTACTCCAGATTACACGAAGCCTTTTGCACTTTACGTACTTGAGAAAGATGGATGTGCATTGTCAGTTTTAGTACAGACACATGGCGATAAGCAGCGTCCCTGTGCATATTTTTCAGCAGTACTTGATCCTGTCGGTCGAGCATTGCCTGGGTGTTTTCGTTCAATTGCCGCAACAGCTGTGTCAATACTCAGAGTGAAGGGATAGTTTTGTCACATAAGCTGTTGGTGTTAGTACCCCATGTGGTTCATGCTCTTTTAAATCACACAAAGACGCAACATTTAACTAGCGCACATCTGACAGGGTATGAATTGACATTGCTGGCTCCTCACATTACACTGAAGAGATGTGCAACACTAAATCCAGCCACTTTGTTGCCATATCCGGTGACTCAGCCTCAGTCACAAAAAACACATGATTGTATATTCCTTACCAAAGAACAGACAAAGGGTCGTATTGATTTACAAGATCCGCTACTTCCAGATGTAGATGGGGAATTGTGGGTTGATGGGTCTTGTTTGAAGTTGCCAGACCGTGCGACCTCAGCTGCATATGCAATCACCACAATACACACGGTAGTGGAGACAGCTTGTATACCACAGAAGTCAGCTCAAGCAGCTGAACTAATAGCTTTGACACGAGCACGTGAGCTTAGTACTGACTTATGTGTGAACATTTATACAGACAGCCGCTATGCTTTTGGAGTGGCTCATGATTTTGGTTTGCCTTGGAAGGAGAGAGGCTTTCTCACATCACACGGGATGCAGATAATGCACGAAGAATTAGTGCATAACGTCTTGACTACAGTGACATATCCAAAGAAACTAGCTATTGTGAAATGTAGTGCACACAAGAAAGTGACCGATAAGATAGGGCAAGGTAATGCCCTTGTGTACCGTGTAGCACGTGAGACTGAGATGCAGCGAAGTACTACTTCTATGTATGTAGTGAAGTCACAAGCTGAACGTTGGCATAATGCTAGACAAGACGTATTAGATATACAGAAATCTGCTTCTGTGAAAGAACGTGAGCAATGGTCTGAAGAAGGAGAATTGTATGATGAGGGCTGTTGGCGGAATAAGCAGATGGATAAATGGAAATTGCCTATAGCTTTTGTACAACCTATGGTACAGATGGCACATGGGCTGGCACATGTTGGAGCTTCAACAATAACGAAGTTGCATACGCAAGTTTGGGAGCATCCAGAAATTTCCAGTACAGCTAAGAGAGTAGTACAGTCTTGTTTGATCTGTTTACAATACAATCCTGGAAAAGGGACACAAACTCCTGCGGGAGGGTTTGCTACACCAACTGCACCTTTCGAAGTTCTACAAATGGATTATATTCAGCTTGAACGCTGCAACAATTTAAAGTATGTCTTGGTGGTGGTATGTGCCTTCAGTAAATGGATAGAGGCGTACACCACAAAGGATAATACTGCCATTACCACAGCGAAGGTGCTTTTGAAATAATTTTTTCCCTAGGTTTGGTGTTTGTAGACTTTTATGGAATGATAACGGACCTCATTTTGTTGGGGAAGTTATTAAGTATGTCCTGAAAGGATTAGGGATCAAACAAAAGTTCCATGCGGTTTTCCACCCACAATCAGCAGAGTTGATGGAAAGGTATAATGCTACTTTGAAGCAGAAATTAGCGAAGATACAGGCTTCCACATTCTTAACTTGGCTGGATGCATTACCATTGGCATTATTGTCTATTCGGTCAGTTCCACACTCTCGAATAGGCCTTACTCCCTATGAAATAGTATTTGGAAGGCCAATGAACATTTGGGGAGTTCCTAAGCCAAATTCTGTATACGATGTACCTTGTGTCCTGATGAATGATTATGTGGCACAGTTAACCGACAATTTGGTTTCTATTCATCAACAGGTTCGAGAAGCACTTCCTGACAGATCTACAGGTGAAGGCCATGAACTCCGACCTGGTGACCAGGTGATGATTAAGTCCTTTGAAAGATCAAGCAGCTTGGAACCAAGGTGGCGAGGCCCAGAGCAGGTGCTCCTTGCGACAAGGACAGCAGTTTGAGTGACGAACCGAAAGAATTGGGTCCATAGTACTTACTGTAAGAGAGTGCTACCTACCTTGGTGGAACCTGCTGTGCTGACCGATCATCGAGAGATTTTGACTACGGAGAAAGGCCGTGCTATATCACCTGACGGATCTGCGGAGATCTGCGATATAATTTGAGACAGAGGAAAGACCAGAGGAAAGACCCCCTAGTGCTGGAGAAAACTGGTTGAGCTACCGCCCTGGGTTAGTGAAACGGAGAGCCAATGTGGCAAGGGGGGGTATCAGCCATGCATTAGAGTAGTGACACCCGTCTTGGCCTGTGGTGAAGAAATCAGCGACTGCCCAGGGATAAGAGCTCCAACGATTGTTTTTAATTAATTTCTGATAGGGCCAATTTTCACTGTTGCTAAAATGAATAACAAACTGATCATTAGTACTATGGGGTGTGTTGTTGTTTTGGTGCTTATAGCAATAATCACCTGGTTTGTTGAAAAGAAGGTTCCTGCTTGTGAGTTTTTTGTTGCCACTACTCCAGTATCAGAGGACCACTATTACTTTACACTTCCCTATCAGGAGCAGAAGCACCATCAATCGTACTTCTATATAATTTCATTCAGATGTTGCATCATGCTCATAATGCTACAAATACTACTAACTGTTGGGTATGTGGAATGATACCTGCGCATCAAAAGGAAGGAGGAACACCTCTTCCTTTTTCACACAATGGTTCTTGTCAAGCTTGGTATACGCTTTTGTTTGCATCTGGAAAACGTACAGAGGGCGGACTTCTTTTTCGCCTTAATAAAGTATACTACCAAGACAAAGATGGTTATCCCGAAGCCAAAGGAACTAAATGGGAATGGGAAGAGTATCAACCGGACAATGTTTCAATACCATATGTCTTCACAAATATAAGAGAATCTGACAAGAAAGAACAATTTGTGATTTCTGTTACAAAAACTAAAGCAGATTTATGTATACGTAGCATTGGGCGAATTCCAGTGGGGATAAGCGATTGTACCTTGATTTTAACTATTGAGTGTGTAAATAATAGTTGTTTTACAGCTTCACATAATACATATTTTGTTTGTGGTAACGATGGATATTACCAACTACCTGTTGGGTGGTCAGGTGTGTGTTATGTATCTTTTCTATAACCCCTTGTGTTTTTGGCCCCTGCATCATATCACCGAGAATTTAAACTGTTCAATGACATCATTTAAAATAGATATAAAAGGACAATAAGTAAAAAGGAGGTAGAACAAACGGACACTAGCCTGCAACAATATGTTGATTTTAATTTAGGGTTGTTCTCCTTTGTGGGTGCTGCGTTAAACAGTAGGAAAGTGAGACAATTGACTAGGGTTGTGGAAGCTGTTACCAATCAGGCAGCTCTGGCACATGGGAATATTACAGAGGAGCTCCAAATTGCGAGGATTGTAGTGCTCCAAATGTGTATGGTACTAGATGTGATATTAGCTGATCGAGGTGGTGCATGTCGCATTATCGGTAGTAGTTGCTGCATTTTCATTCCAGATCACTCACTATCTAAATTGCATAAAATTGCTGCAGAAATCCACACAGAGACTTTTTCTGGATGGTTTTGGGCTCTTGTTTCCGCTTGGGGCTGGAAACTACTGATTATCCTATGTGTAATGAGTGCAATATTTTTCACATGCTGTATCTGTATTCAGTGTGGTCCAATGTTCTGCTCCATTTGTATTACTGCTTGTATGCCTACCAAAAGAAATATTACAGAAATGAAAGCACAACACATGTTAGATAAGGAAATAGCTGAAATGATGAGCATAAATATACAAGATGAATATTTAGATAATCCCAGAAAGACGAATGTCTTCAGCTAATGCTGAAAGGGTCGTCTGTTGTAAGTCAGTAGCGATTAGATTAAGCATTAGCAGAAGACATCTTGTATTTAGCAACTATTGTGAGCATTTCGCTGAGTCCATTTTGTATTCATGGCAGCCATTTTCTCTGCCATGTGCTCGCCATGTGCTCTGTCCTATCTTTCTGTTAACTACTCTTGAAAATCTGTCTAGTGACAAGTTATATTTAGCATCTCCCACTTTCGCACATGCCCAGTAACATCTGCAGCTGTTAGTAATCAGTAACAGACAGTAATGTGTCAACTAGTCCTTGAAAACTGTTAAAACCTCCTACCTGTCGACTGTGCATTTCCATATGACCTTATATGTATGTAAGTCTTGCTTCTATAATTGTACCACCTTCTTTTAGCCCCTGCGTGGGTATAAAAGGACCATGCTCTTTTAGTTCAGTGTGCTACTTCAAACATTACCAAAGGGTGCTGTTTGAACTGTAGTACCACCTCATGAGGTTTAATAAACTTTGTCTTTTATTTCGGTTTCTGTGCCAACTTCTTCCTATATGGTCTGAGGACTTTGTGCAGAGAAGGGCGAACCCCTTGCACTAGTAGGCCTTGCTGAGGCTTACTTTGACAAATTGGCGCCCAAACAGGGACTCATCGGCGACTCGGACGCCTGACGGATTGGTCGCGACGAAAGATTGGGATCTCGCTGTGGACGATCAATGCCTGAGGAGACCAGAGTCTTGGCAACCACTGCGTTTTTCCCTTCTTTCTGATTTGACCATCCAGGTGGCGCTGGTCCTCGACTGAGATCCTTTTTGTTCATTCATCATGCAGTGACCATTTGGTTGATTTTAGAACTTGGCAGTTGGAACCTGGACGCCGTGTGATTGGTAAGAGCCGTTTTTACGGCACTTGCTGTGGGCTTTAGCACCACTTACTGGGGCTCTCGTGTTTTGGGTGACTAATCAATTTGTGTCCTTTGAATTGATATATAAATTGCAATTTATATAGGTAGGTAATGAAGAGAATTTTCTCCAATTTAATTTTGATTTGAACGGCACCTTAATTGCTACTTTGATTATAATATTTATAATCTGCACTATTTTTGGCATGCCTGTTTTTAGCGCACTTCGTAGGATATGTTTCTTTTGTAATGTACCAATTTGAGACTGGAAGAATCGCAACCGGCACCCCAGAGGTGACGCCCAATAGAGATATGTATGTTAAACGTGGTCTTTCTTCTATAATGTACAGCACATTATGGAATAAATACACTTGTGCAGATCCTGAGTTACATTGGCCTATGCATGGGTCATTTGATTTGTGAAAGATTGAGTATGTGGAACAATGTATGTGTAAGCGAAGGTCTAGGCAAGATGTGTTTGACTGTGTACGAATGTGGGAGAAAGAAGAGTGTGGACGAGTGAAGCGTGAGCAAGCCTTGCTTGAGAAAGAGCAGCGGAAGAATGTATATGTGAAAGCATTGGAAATGAGAAAGAAAGATATAAATGACTTAAAGGAGCTAGAAGAGAAAGAGCATAAATTACAGGTAACTGGCCAATACTCTGTTAGGCAATCTCTCTATCCTATCCTATCCTTAATAAACCACATGATGATTTTTTGTTACTAGATCGCCCTCCACCTCCGTATGCCGTTCCTTCTGCCCCTCATGAGTTAGCTGAGGTCTCCGGGTCGGAGCAACAGAAGATGCGAGACAGTCGCTCTATGTTGCCTGCTGACTGTGCATCTGAGCTTAGATCTATTGCTCGTAAAACAATTAATAGCGTTGTCTCTGCTTCTGAACTTTTAGACAACATGAAAGGGTGGACGGAAAAGGAGCAGCTATATTTTACTGAGGCATTTGGCACAGAAGTTATTGAACTATTTCGGAAATATTCTGGTGAGTTAGAGCCCGATGATGTAGCCGCTGATCATAAGCAAATGCGTGATGGTCTTTTTGTTTTCTCCCGGGTGGCTGATGCAATCAGGTGTTTGGTGAAATTATGTGTTGTGGCAGTCCGTTTGCAAGAGAAGAAAAGAGCCGTGGACGTAGTTGCATGGACATCTCAGACCGGCGGGGTGCAAGCTTCCATCTTCGGAACAGATAAGACTATGATAGTTGACGTGAAACCAATGCGGGAGGCCGCGCCTTTGTATGTTCCTCCTAAAAGATTGGGTACAAGTGATGATAAAACTTCTGTTGATGCTAAGGGTTATTTTATTTATAATGGGTGTATACTCCTTGGAATAGGGCAGCTGTAATGGCACTTAAAACAGCATTACCTGACCCGCGGAAAAATCCAGCCGCCTTTTATGAGGAAGTTGGGGGAGCAATTAGTTCTTGTACTGTGACTTTGGCTGATATTGATATATTTTTCGGATTGATATTACCGCCAGATATGTGGAGAACTGTTCGTAAATTGATGATTGTGTAGTTTTTGGGGCATCATGGAAAGAATTAGAACAGATGGACGGGGATAGGGAACCTGCGAAAAAGCCATATCAGTTGATTCTAGATCTTCCCGCAGCCATATTAGTTAAGTTAAAAACGATTATTCCTCCTAAAAAGATAGATTGGACTGTTTTAGTGTCTTGAAAGTGAAAGGCTGATGAATCGGTCTCTGATTTCTTTACACACTTTGAAGAAGCATTTCATGATTTTAGCAGCCAGTTATTGTCAGATGATACTGGCAGACATTTGTTTGTCGATAAATATGTCGCAAATCTGTTACCAGGAATAGCTAGTCGTCTAAAAGCTAGTGAAAGTTCATGGACTACCTCTACTCCAGTTTCTCTTTTGACTATGGCTCAGTATTATGAATGTCAGGAATTAGAAGCAAAAGGTAGCGAGGATAAAACGATTAAAGAATTAAAGACGAAGGTTATGTTGGCTCAAGCTTATGGTCCACCTTTTAGAGGTAGTGGTAGAGGTGGACGTGATCTTTTGGTTCTTCTTACACTTGTTCAAATTTGTCTGTTGATCAGTGTGCGTATTGTAAGAAATTTGGGTATTGGGCTGCCGATTGTCCAGCACTACGTGTTCAGCAGTGTTCACGTGGTCGGGGACAAATGAGAAATCGCTCAGGATATTCAGGGCCTAGAAGAAGCACGAATGATCATGCTAGGGTTGTTGCTAATGTACGAGGGCAGGATGGGTTTAACACTTTTGATAGACGGAACCAATACCAGATGTCTAACTATGTGCATCCTGATTTCCAAGATTCTGCTTATGCATAGGATTGCCTAGGATGGGGTAAGGAATCAGTTGAAGTTCCAGTAGATCAGAGGGGTCCCTATGTTACAGCACATGTTTTGGGTTCTACTGATCAGTTTCTGGTTGATACAAGAGCTTCTCTTAGCGCCTTGTCTAAACAATTGATTCCAAGGGCTCCCCTGTCTGGCTTAACCATTACATCGATAGGTTTCAATAGAACACCTTCCCCTAGCCCATTGTCACAACCACTTGGATTTCATGTTGATAAATTTACTGCTCCATGTCCATTTTTGCTTTCTCCAAATACACCAGACAATATTGTGGGTCTTCATATGCTCAAGTATTTCAGGGCTATAATACAATGCTCTCCTGAAGGGGGTGTGTTATTTTGAATGATAATCATCCTGTGATGGAAAGAGTTTGTCTTGATAAAGAGGATATTGCATTAGCTTCACTCCCTAGTACTTTGTGGGCTACTTCAGATACTGATGTGGGACAAATGATTATTCCACTGGTACATATTAGTGTCAAGGAGGGAGCTGTATTGCCACGTTTGCCTCAATACAAAATTTCACAGGAGGGCAAAGAAGCACACACACAAATTGTGCATGATCTTGTTGCAGTTGAAGTTGTTGAGGAAGTTCCGTATAATGATTGTAACAGTCCGATTCTTCCTATTCTGATACTAGGATTTACCGATTCATTATTGATTTACGAGAAGTCAACAAGGTTGTGGTACCACAATATCCTGTGGAATCTGACATCACAACACTTCTTACTTTGGTTACCCCGACAGCAACTACGTTCTCTGTGATAGACTTGAAGAATGCTTTCTTTTCGATCCCTATTCATCCTGACAGCCGATATGTGTTTGGTTTTACTTTGAATAAACGATATTTGTTTGGTTTTACTTTGAATAAACGATCATGTAGATTTTGCAGAGTTCCTCAAGGCTATACTGAGAGTCCTAGTATTGATAGTCAAGCGTTAAAACGACAACTTGATTCTTTTGTTTTGCCTGAAGGTGTGGCTCTCATACAATATCCTGATGATATTTTGTTGGCAGCTGATACCCCTGAGCAATGTGAAAAGTGCACTTTGTCCTTACTTTCTTTTCTTGCTTCACACCATCATAAAGTGTCACGAAAGAAATTGCAATATTGTAGACCAAAGGTAACCTATTTAGGTCACCTTTTGTCTAAGGAGGGACGTGCACTTACATCAGATCATATTCAAGCAATTTTAGACACACCAGTACCCTCTACTCAGAAAGATGTTCGTGCATTCCTTGGTCTTACTTCTTTTTGTAGGCAATGGATATTAGGGTTTTCACACATTGTCAAACCTTTGCTAGCACTTTTGACTAAAGATACTCCAATACCCCTCCCGTGGACAGATGAATGTGAGACTGCTTTCCGGCAGCTACGACAAGCCCTTTGTTCATCACCAGTGTTAGGTACTCCAGATTACACGAAGCCTTTTGCACTTTACGTACTTGAGAAAGATGGATGTGCATTGTCAGTTTTAGTACAGACACATGGCGATAAGCAGCGTCCCTGTGCATATTTTTCAGCAGTACTTGATCCTGTCGGTCGAGCATTGCCTGGGTGTTTTCGTTCAGTTGCCGCAACAGCTGTGTCAATACTCAGAGTGAAGGGATAGTTTTGTCACATAAGCTGTTGGTGTTAGTACCCCATGTGGTTCATGCTCTTTTAAATCACACAAAGACGCAACATTTAACTAGCGCACATCTGACAGGGTATGAATTGACATTGCTGGCTCCTCACATTACACTGAAGAGATGTGCAACACTAAATCCAGCCACTTTGTTGCCATATCCGGTGACTCAGCCTCAGTCACAAAAAACACATGATTGTATATTCCTTACCAAAGAACAGACAAAGGGTCGTATTGATTTACAAGATCCGCTACTTCCAGATGTAGATGGGGAATTGTGGGTTGATGGGTCTTGTTTGAAGTTGCCAGACCGTGCGACCTCAGCTGCATATGCAATCACCACAATACACACGGTAGTGGAGACAGCTTGTATACCACAGAAGTCAGCTCAAGCAGCTGAACTAATAGCTTTGACACGAGCACGTGAGCTTAGTACTGACTTATGTGTGAACATTTATACAGACAGCCGCTATGCTTTTGGAGTGGCTCATGATTTTGGTTTGCCTTGGAAGGAGAGAGGCTTTCTCACATCACACGGGATGCAGATAATGCACGAAGAATTAGTGCATAACGTCTTGACTACAGTGACATATCCAAAGAAACTAGCTATTGTGAAATGTAGTGCACACAAGAAAGTGACCGATAAGATAGGGCAAGGTAATGCCCTTGTGTACCGTGTAGCACGTGAGACTGAGATGCAGCGAAGTACTACTTCTATGTATGTAGTGAAGTCACAAGCTGAACGTTGGCATAATGCTAGACAAGACGTATTAGATATACAGAAATCTGCTTCTGTGAAAGAACGTGAGCAATGGTCTGAAGAAGGAGAATTGTACGATGAGGGCTGTTGGCGGAATAAGCAGATGGATAAATGGAAATTGCCTATAGCTTTTGTACAACCTATGGTGCAGATGGCACATGGGCTGGCACATGTTGGAGCTTCAACAATAACGAAGTTGCATACGCAAGTTTGGGAGCATCCAGAAATTTCCAGTACAGCTAAGAGAGTAGTACAGTCTTGTTTGATCTGTTTACAATACAATCCTGGAAAAGGGACACAAACTCCTGCGGGAGGGTTTGCTACACCAACTGCACCTTTCGAAGTTCTACAAATGGATTATATTCAGCTTGAACGCTGCAACAATTTAAAGTATGTCTTGGTGGTGGTATGTGCCTTCAGTAAATGGATAGAGGCGTACACCACAAAGGATAATACTGCCATTACCACAGCGAAGGTGCTTTTGAAATAATTTTTTCCCTAGGTTTGGTGTTTGTAGACTTTTATGGAATGATAACGGACCTCATTTTGTTGGGGAAGTTATTAAGTATGTCCTGAAAGGATTAGGGATCAAACAAAAGTTCCATGCGGTTTTCCACCCACAATCAGCAGAGTTGATGGAAAGGTATAATGCTACTTTGAAGCAGAAATTAGCGAAGATACAGGCTTCCACATTCTTAACTTGGCTGGATGCATTACCATTGGCATTATTGTCTATTCGGTCAGTTCCACACTCTCGAATAGGCCTTACTCCCTATGAAATAGTATTTGGAAGGCCAATGAACATTTGGGGAGTTCCTAAGCCAAATTCTGTATACGATGTACCTTGTGTCCTGATGAATGATTATGTGGCACAGTTAACCGACAATTTGGTTTCTATTCATCAACAGGTTCGAGAAGCACTTCCTGACAGATCTACAGGTGAAGGCCATGAACTCCGACCTGGTGACCAGGTGATGATTAAGTCCTTTGAAAGATCAAGCAGCTTGGAACCAAGGTGGCGAGGCCCAGAGCAGGTGCTCCTTGCGACAAGGACAGCAGTTTGAGTGACGAACCGAAAGAATTGGGTCCATAGTACTTACTGTAAGAGAGTGCTACCTACCTTGGTGGAACCTGCTGTGCTGACCGATCATCGAGAGATTTTGACTACGGAGAAAGGCCGTGCTATATCACCTGACGGATCTGCGGAGATCTGCGATATAATTTGAGACAGAGGAAAGACCAGAGGAAAGACCCCCTAGTGCTGGAGAAAACTGGTTGAGCTACCGCCCTGGGTTAGTGAAACGGAGAGCCAATGTGGCAAGGGGGGGTATCAGCCATGCATTAGAGTAGTGACACCCGTCTTGGCCTGTGGTGAAGAAATCAGCGACTGCCCAGGGATAAGAGCTCCAACGATTGTTTTTAATTAATTTCTGATAGGGCCAATTTTCACTGTTGCTAAAATGAATAACAAACTGATCATTAGTACTATGGGGTGTGTTGTTGTTTTGGTGCTTATAGCAATAATCACCTGGTTTGTTGAAAAGAAGGTTCCTGCTTGTGAGTTTTTTGTTGCCACTACTCCAGTATCAGAGGACCACTATTACTTTACACTTCCCTATCAGGAGCAGAAGCACCATCAATCGTACTTCTATATAATTTCATTCAGATGTTGCATCATGCTCATAATGCTACAAATACTACTAACTGTTGGGTATGTGGAATGATACCTGCGCATCAAAAGGAAGGAGGAACACCTCTTCCTTTTTCACACAATGGTTCTTGTCAAGCTTGGTATACGCTTTTGTTTGCATCTGGAAAACGTACAGAGGGCGGACTTCTTTTTCGCCTTAATAAAGTATACTACCAAGACAAAGATGGTTATCCCGAAGCCAAAGGAACTAAATGGGAATGGGAAGAGTATCAACCGGACAATGTTTCAATACCATATGTCTTCACAAATATAAGAGAATCTGACAAGAAAGAACAATTTGTGATTTCTGTTACAAAAACTAAAGCAGATTTATGTATATGTAGCATTGGGCGAATTCCAGTGGGGATAAGCGATTGTACCTTGATTTTAACTATTGAGTGTGTAAATAATAGTTGTTTTACAGCTTCACATAATACATATTTTGTTTGTGGTAACGATGGATATTACCAACTACCTGTTGGGTGGTCAGGTGTGTGTTATGTATCTTTTCTATTACCCCTTGTGTTTTTGGCCCCTGCATCATATCACCGAGAATTTAAACTGTTCAATGACATCATTTAAAATAGATATAAAAGGACAATAAGTACAAAGGAGGTAGACCAAACGGACACTAGCCTGCAACAATATGTTGATTTTAATTTAGGGTTGTTCTCCTTTGTGGGTGCTGCGTTAAACAGTAGGAAAGTGAGACAATTGACTAGGGTTGTGGAAGCTGTTACCAATCAGGCAGCTCTGGCACATGGGAATATTACAGAGGAGCTCCAAATTGCGAGGATTGTAGTGCTCCAAATGTGTATGGTACTAGATGTGATATTAGCTGATCGAGGTGGTGCATGTCGCATTATCGGTAGTAGTTGCTGCATTTTCATTCCAGATCACTCACTATCTAAATTGCATAAAATTGCTGCAGAAATCCACACAGAGACTTTTTCTGGATGGTTTTGGGCTCTTGTTTCCGCTTGGGGCTGGAAACTACTGATTATCCTATGTGTAATGAGTGCAATATTTTTCACATGCTGTATCTGTATTCAGTGTGGTCCAATGTTCTGCTCCATTTGTATTACTGCTTGTATGCCTACCAAAAGAAATATTACAGAAATGAAAGCACAACACATGTTAGATAAGGAAATAGCTGAAATGATGAGCATAAATATACAAGATGAATATTTAGATAATCCCAGAAAGACGAATGTCTTCAGCTAATGCTGAAAGGGTCGTCTGTTGTAAGTCAGTAGCGATTAGATTAAGCATTAGCAGAAGACATCTTGTATTTAGCAACTATTGTGAGCATTTCGCTGAGTCCATTTTGTATTCATGGCAGCCATTTTCTCTGCCATGTGCTCGCCATGTGCTCTGTCCTATCTTTCTGTTAACTACTCTTGAAAATCTGTCTAGTGACAAGTTATATTTAGCATCTCCCACTTTCGCACATGCCCAGTAACATCTGCAGCTGTTAGTAATCAGTAACAGACAGTAATGTGTCAACTAGTCCTTGAAAACTGTTAAAACCTCCTACCTGTCGACTGTGCATTTCCATATGACCTTATATGTATGTAAGTCTTGCTTCTATAATTGTACCACCTTCTTTTAGCCCCTGCGTGGGTATAAAAGGACCATGCTCTTTTAGTTCAGTGTGCTACTTCAAACATTACCAAAGGGTGCTGTTTGAACTGTAGTACCACCTCATGAGGTTTAATAAACTTTGTCTTTTATTTCGGTTTCTGTGCCAACTTCTTCCTATATGGTCTGAGGACTTTGTGCAGAGAAGGGCGAACCCCTTGCACTAGTAGGCCTTGCTGAGGCTTACTTTGACAAATTGGCGCCCAAACAGGGACTCAGCGGCGACTCGGACGCCTGACGGATTGGTCGCGACGAAAGATTGGGATCTCGCTGTGGACGATCAATGCCTGAGGAGACCAGAGTCTTGGCAACCACTGCGTTTTTCCCTTCTTTCTGATTTGACCATCCAGGTGGCGCTGGTCCTCGACTGAGATCCTTTTTGTTCATTCATCATGCAGTGACCATTTGGTTGATTTTAGAACTTGGCAGTTGGAACCTGGACGCCGTGTGATTGGTAAGAGCCGTTTTTACGGCACTTGCTGTGGGCTTTAGCACCACTTACTGGGGCTCTCGTGTTTTGGGTGACTAATCAATTTGTGTCCTTTGAATTGATATATAAATTGCAATTTATATAGGTAGGTAATGAAGAGAATTTTCTCCAATTTAATTTTGATTTGAACGGCACCTTAATTGCTACTTTGATTATAATATTTATAATCTGCACTATTTTTGGCATGCCTGTTTTTAGCGCACTTCGTAGGATATGTTTCTTTTGTAATGTACCAATTTGAGACTGGAAGAATCGCAACCGGCACCCCAGAGGTGACGCCCAATAGAGATATGTATGTTAAACGTGGTCTTTCTTCTATAATGTACAGCACATTATGGAATAAATACACTTGTGCAGATCCTGAGTTACATTGGCCTATGCATGGGTCATTTGATTTGTGAAAGATTGAGTATGTGGAACAATGTATGTGTAAGCGAAGGTCTAGGCAAGATGTGTTTGACTGTGTACGAATGTGGGAGAAAGAAGAGTGTGGACGAGTGAAGCGTGAGCAAGCCTTGCTTGAGAAAGAGCAGCGGAAGAATGTATATGTGAAAGCATTGGAAATGAGAAAGAAAGATATAAATGACTTAAAGGAGCTAGAAGAGAAAGAGCATAAATTACAGGTAACTGGCCAATACTCTGTTAGGCAATCTCTCTATCCTATCCTATCCTTAATAAACCACATGATGATTTTTTGTTACTAGATCGCCCTCCACCTCCGTATGCCGTTCCTTCTGCCCCTCATGAGTTAGCTGAGGTCTCCGGGTCGGAGCAACAGAAGATGCGAGACAGTCGCTCTATGTTGCCTGCTGACTGTGCATCTGAGCTTAGATCTATTGCTCGTAAAACAATTAATAGCGTTGTCTCTGCTTCTGAACTTTTAGACAACATGAAAGGGTGGACGGAAAAGGAGCAGCTATATTTTACTGAGGCATTTGGCACAGAAGTTATTGAACTATTTCGGAAATATTCTGGTGAGTTAGAGCCCGATGATGTAGCCGCTGATCATAAGCAAATGCGTGATGGTCTTTTTGTTTTCTCCCGGGTGGCTGATGCAATCAGGTGTTTGGTGAAATTATGTGTTGTGGCAGTCCGTTTGCAAGAGAAGAAAAGAGCCGTGGACGTAGTTGCATGGACATCTCAGACCGGCGGGGTGCAAGCTTCCATCTTCGGAACAGATAAGACTATGATAGTTGACGTGAAACCAATGCGGGAGGCCGCGCCTTTGTATGTTCCTCCTAAAAGATTGGGTACAAGTGATGATAAAACTTCTGTTGATGCTAAGGGTTATTTTATTTATAATGGGTGTATACTCCTTGGAATAGGGCAGCTGTAATGGCACTTAAAACAGCATTACCTGACCCGCGGAAAAATCCAGCCGCCTTTTATGAGGAAGTTGAGGGAGCAATTAGTTCTTGTACTGTGACTTTGGCTGATATTGATATATTTTTCGGATTGATATTACCGCCAGATATGTGGAGAACTGTTCGTAAATTGATGATTGTGTAGTTTTTGGGGCATCATGGAAAGAATTAGAACAGATGGACGGGGATAGGGAACCTGCGAAAAAGCCATATCAGTTGATTCTAGATCTTCCCGCAGCCATATTAGTTAAGTTAAAAACGATTATTCCTCCTAAAAAGATAGATTGGACTGTTTTAGTGTCTTGAAAGTGAAAGGCTGATGAATCGGTCTCTGATTTCTTTACACACTTTGAAGAAGCATTTCATGATTTTAGCAGCCAGTTATTGTCAGATGATACTGGCAGACATTTGTTTGTCGATAAATATGTCGCAAATCTGTTACCAGGAATAGCTAGTCGTCTAAAAGCTAGTGAAAGTTCATGGACTACCTCTACTCCAGTTTCTCTTTTGACTATGGCTCAGTATTATGAATGTCAGGAATTAGAAGCAAAAGGTAGCGAGGATAAAACGATTAAAGAATTAAAGACGAAGGTTATGTTGGCTCAAGCTTATGGTCCACCTTTTAGAGGTAGTGGTAGAGGTGGACGTGATCTTTTGGTTCTTCTTACACTTGTTCAAATTTGTCTGTTGATCAGTGTGCGTATTGTAAGAAATTTGGGTATTGGGCTGCCGATTGTCCAGCACTACGTGTTCAGCAGTGTTCACGTGGTCGGGGACAAATGAGAAATCGCTCAGGATATTCAGGGCCTAGAAGAAGCACGAATGATCATGCTAGGGTTGTTGCTAATGTACGAGGGCAGGATGGGTTTAACACTTTTGATAGACGGAACCAATACCAGATGTCTAACTATGTGCATCCTGATTTCCAAGATTCTGCTTATGCATAGGATTGCCTAGGATGGGGTAAGGAATCAGTTGAAGTTCCAGTAGATCAGAGGGGTCCCTATGTTACAGCACATGTTTTGGGTTCTACTGATCAGTTTCTGGTTGATACAAGAGCTTCTCTTAGCGCCTTGTCTAAACAATTGATTCCAAGGGCTCCCCTGTCTGGCTTAACCATTACATCGATAGGTTTCAATAGAACACCTTCCCCTAGCCCATTGTCACAACCACTTGGATTTCATGTTGATAAATTTACTGCTCCATGTCCATTTTTGCTTTCTCCAAATACACCAGACAATATTGTGGGTCTTCATATGCTCAAGTATTTCAGGGCTATAATACAATGCTCTCCTGAAGGGGGTGTGTTATTTTGAATGATAATCATCCTGTGATGGAAAGAGTTTGTCTTGATAAAGAGGATATTGCATTAGCTTCACTCCCTAGTACTTTGTGGGCTACTTCAGATACTGATGTGGGACAAATGATTATTCCACTGGTACATATTAGTGTCAAGGAGGGAGCTGTATTGCCACGTTTGCCTCAATACAAAATTTCACAGGAGGGCAAAGAAGCACACACACAAATTGTGCATGATCTTGTTGCAGTTGAAGTTGTTGAGGAAGTTCCGTATAATGATTGTAACAGTCCGATTCTTCCTATTCTGATACTAGGATTTACCGATTCATTATTGATTTACGAGAAGTCAACAAGGTTGTGGTACCACAATATCCTGTGGAATCTGACATCACAACACTTCTTACTTTGGTTACCCCGACAGCAACTACGTTCTCTGTGATAGACTTGAAGAATGCTTTCTTTTCGATCCCTATTCATCCTGACAGCCGATATGTGTTTGGTTTTACTTTGAATAAACGATATTTGTTTGGTTTTACTTTGAATAAACGATCATGTAGATTTTGCAGAGTTCCTCAAGGCTATACTGAGAGTCCTAGTATTGATAGTCAAGCGTTAAAACGACAACTTGATTCTTTTGTTTTGCCTGAAGGTGTGGCTCTCATACAATATCCTGATGATATTTTGTTGGCAGCTGATACCCCTGAGCAATGTGAAAAGTGCACTTTGTCCTTACTTTCTTTTCTTGCTTCACACCATCATAAAGTGTCACGAAAGAAATTGCAATATTGTAGACCAAAGGTAACCTATTTAGGTCACCTTTTGTCTAAGGAGGGACGTGCACTTACATCAGATCATATTCAAGCAATTTTAGACACACCAGTACCCTCTACTCAGAAAGATGTTCGTGCATTCCTTGGTCTTACTTCTTTTTGTAGGCAATGGATATTAGGGTTTTCACACATTGTCAAACCTTTGCTAGCACTTTTGACTAAAGATACTCCAATACCCCTCCCGTGGACAGATGAATGTGAGACTGCTTTCCGGCAGCTACGACAAGCCCTTTGTTCATCACCAGTGTTAGGTACTCCAGATTACACGAAGCCTTTTGCACTTTACGTACTTGAGAAAGATGGATGTGCATTGTCAGTTTTAGTACAGACACATGGCGATAAGCAGCGTCCCTGTGCATATTTTTCAGCAGTACTTGATCCTGTCGGTCGAGCATTGCCTGGGTGTTTTCGTTCAGTTGCCGCAACAGCTGTGTCAATACTCAGAGTGAAGGGATAGTTTTGTCACATAAGCTGTTGGTGTTAGTACCCCATGTGGTTCATGCTCTTTTAAATCACACAAAGACGCAACATTTAACTAGCGCACATCTGACAGGGTATGAATTGACATTGCTGGCTCCTCACATTACACTGAAGAGATGTGCAACACTAAATCCAGCCACTTTGTTGCCATATCCGGTGACTCAGCCTCAGTCACAAAAAACACATGATTGTATATTCCTTACCAAAGAACAGACAAAGGGTCGTATTGATTTACAAGATCCGCTACTTCCAGATGTAGATGGGGAATTGTGGGTTGATGGGTCTTGTTTGAAGTTGCCAGACCGTGCGACCTCAGCTGCATATGCAATCACCACAATACACACGGTAGTGGAGACAGCTTGTATACCACAGAAGTCAGCTCAAGCAGCTGAACTAATAGCTTTGACACGAGCACGTGAGCTTAGTACTGACTTATGTGTGAACATTTATACAGACAGCCGCTATGCTTTTGGAGTGGCTCATGATTTTGGTTTGCCTTGGAAGGAGAGAGGCTTTCTCACATCACACGGGATGCAGATAATGCACGAAGAATTAGTGCATAACGTCTTGACTACAGTGACATATCCAAAGAAACTAGCTATTGTGAAATGTAGTGCACACAAGAAAGTGACCGATAAGATAGGGCAAGGTAATGCCCTTGTGTACCGTGTAGCACGTGAGACTGAGATGCAGCGAAGTACTACTTCTATGTATGTAGTGAAGTCACAAGCTGAACGTTGGCATAATGCTAGACAAGACGTATTAGATATACAGAAATCTGCTTCTGTGAAAGAACGTGAGCAATGGTCTGAAGAAGGAGAATTGTACGATGAGGGCTGTTGGCGGAATAAGCAGATGGATAAATGGAAATTGCCTATAGCTTTTGTACAACCTATGGTACAGATGGCACATGGGCTGGCACATGTTGGAGCTTCAACAATAACGAAGTTGCATACGCAAGTTTGGGAGCATCCAGAAATTTCCAGTACAGCTAAGAGAGTAGTACAGTCTTGTTTGATCTGTTTACAATACAATCCTGGAAAAGGGACACAAACTCCTGCGGGAGGGTTTGCTACACCAACTGCACCTTTCGAAGTTCTACAAATGGATTATATTCAGCTTGAACGCTGCAACAATTTAAAGTATGTCTTGGTGGTGGTATGTGCCTTCAGTAAATGGATAGAGGCGTACACCACAAAGGATAATACTGCCATTACCACAGCGAAGGTGCTTTTGAAATAATTTTTTCCCTAGGTTTGGTGTTTGTAGACTTTTATGGAATGATAACGGACCTCATTTTGTTGGGGAAGTTATTAAGTATGTCCTGAAAGGATTAGGGATCATACAAAAGTTCCATGCGGTTTTCCACCCACAATCAGCAGAGTTGATGGAAAGGTATAATGCTACTTTGAAGCAGAAATTAGCGAAGATACAGGCTTCCACATTCTTAACTTGGCTGGATGCATTACCATTGGCATTATTGTCTATTCGGTCAGTTTCACACTCTCGAATAGGCCTTACTCCCTATGAAATAGTATTTGGAAGGCCAATGAACATTTGGGGAGTTCCTAAGCCAAATTCTGTATACGATGTACCTTGTGTCCTGATGAATGATTATGTGGCACAGTTAACCGACAATTTGGTTTCTATTCATCAACAGGTTCGAGAAGCACTTCCTGACAGATCTACAGGTGAAGGCCATGAACTCCGACCTGGTGACCAGGTGATGATTAAGTCCTTTGAAAGATCAAGCAGCTTGGAACCAAGGTGGCGAGGCCCAGAGCAGGTGCTCCTTGCGACAAGGACAGCAGTTTGAGTGACGAACCGAAAGAATTGGGTCCATAGTACTTACTGTAAGAGAGTGCTACCTACCTTGGTGGAACCTGCTGTGCTGACCGATCATCGAGAGATTTTGACTACGGAGAAAGGCCGTGCTATATCACCTGACGGATCTGCGGAGATCTGCGATATAATTTGAGACAGAGGAAAGACCAGAGGAAAGACCCCCTAGTGCTGGAGAAAACTGGTTGAGCTACCGCCCTGGGTTAGTGAAACGGAGAGCCAATGTGGCAAGGGGGGGTATCAGCCATGCATTAGAGTAGTGACACCCGTCTTGGCCTGTGGTGAAGAAATCAGCGACTGCCCAGGGATAAGAGCTCCAACGATTGTTTTTAATTAATTTCTGATAGGGCCAATTTTCACTGTTGCTAAAATGAATAACAAACTGATCATTAGTACTATGGGGTGTGTTGTTGTTTTGGTGCTTATAGCAATAATCACCTGGTTTGTTGAAAAGAAGGTTCCTGCTTGTGAGTTTTTTGTTGCCACTACTCCAGTATCAGAGGACCACTATTACTTTACACTTCCCTATCAGGAGCAGAAGCACCATCAATCGTACTTCTATATAATTTCATTCAGATGTTGCATCATGCTCATAATGCTACAAATACTACTAACTGTTGGGTATGTGGAATGATACCTGCGCATCAAAAGGAAGGAGGAACACCTCTTCCTTTTTCACACAATGGTTCTTGTCAAGCTTGGTATACGCTTTTGTTTGCATCTGGAAAACGTACAGAGGGCGGACTTCTTTTTCGCCTTAATAAAGTATACTACCAAGACAAAGATGGTTATCCCGAAGCCAAAGGAACTAAATGGGAATGGGAAGAGTATCAACCGGACAATGTTTCAATACCATATGTCTTCACAAATATAAGAGAATCTGACAAGAAAGAACAATTTGTGATTTCTGTTACAAAAACTAAAGCAGATTTATGTATACGTAGCATTTGGCGAATTCCAGTGGGGATAAGCGATTGTACCTTGATTTTAACTATTGAGTGTGTAAATAATAGTTGTTTTACAGCTTCACATAATACATATTTTGTTTGTGGTAACGATGGATATTACCAACTACCTGTTGGGTGGTCAGGTGTGTGTTATGTATCTTTTCTATTACCCCTTGTGTTTTTGGCCCCTGCATCATATCACCGAGAATTTAAACTGTTCAATGACATCATTTAAAATAGATATAAAAGGACAATAAGTACAAAGGAGGTAGACCAAACGGACACTAGCCTGCAACAATATGTTGATTTTAATTTAGGGTTGTTCTCCTTTGTGGGTGCTGCGTTAAACAGTAGGAAAGTGAGACAATTGACTAGGGTTGTGGAAGCTGTTACCAATCAGGCAGCTCTGGCACATGGGAATATTACAGAGGAGCTCCAAATTGCGAGGATTGTAGTGCTCCAAATGTGTATGGTACTAGATGTGATATTAGCTGATCGAGGTGGTGCATGTCGCATTATCGGTAGTAGTTGCTGCATTTTCATTCCAGATCACTCACTATCTAAATTGCATAAAATTGCTGCAGAAATCCACACAGAGACTTTTTCTGGATGGTTTTGGGCTCTTGTTTCCGCTTGGGGGTGGAAACTACTGATTATCCTATGTGTAATGAGTGCAATATTTTTCACATGCTGTATCTGTATTCAGTGTGGTCCAATGTTCTGCTCCATTTGTATTACTGCTTGTATGCCTACCAAAAGAAATATTACAGAAATGAAAGCACAACACATGTTAGATAAGGAAATAGCTGAAATGATGAGCATAAATATACAAGATGAATATTTAGATAATCCCAGAAAGACGAATGTCTTCAGCTAATGCTGAAAGGGTCGTCTGTTGTAAGTCAGTAGCGATTAGATTAAGCATTAGCAGAAGACATCTTGTATTTAGCAACTATTGTGAGCATTTCGCTGAGTCCATTTTGTATTCATGGCAGCCATTTTCTCTGCCATGTGCTCGCCATGTGCTCTGTCCTATCTTTCTGTTAACTACTCTTGAAAATCTGTCTAGTGACAAGTTATATTTAGCATCTCCCACTTTCGCACATGCCCAGTAACATCTGCAGCTGTTAGTAATCAGTAACAGACAGTAATGTGTCAACTAGTCCTTGAAAACTGTTAAAACCTCCTACCTGTCGACTGTGCATTTCCATATGACCTTATATGTATGTAAGTCTTGCTTCTATAATTGTACCACCTTCTTTTAGCCCCTGCGTGGGTATAAAAGGACCATGCTCTTTTAGTTCAGTGTGCTACTTCAAACATTACCAAAGGGTGCTGTTTGAACTGTAGTACCACCTCATGAGGTTTAATAAACTTTGTCTTTTATTTCGGTTTCTGTGCCAACTTCTTCCTATATGGTCTGAGGACTTTGTGCAGAGAAGGGCGAACCCCTTGCACTAGTAGGCCTTGCTGAGGCTTACTTTGACAAATTGGCGCCCAAACAGGGACTCATCGGCGACTCGGACGCCTGACGGATTGGTCGCGACGAAAGATTGGGATCTCGCTGTGGACGATCAATGCCTGAGGAGACCAGAGTCTTGGCAACCACTGCGTTTTTCCCTTCTTTCTGATTTGACCATCCAGGTGGCACTGGTCCTCGACTGAGATCCTTTTTGTTCATTCATCATGCAGTGACCATTTGGTTGATTTTAGAACTTGGCAGTTGGAACCTGGACGCCGTGTGATTGGTAAGAGCCGTTTTTACGGCACTTGCTGTGGGCTTTAGCACCACTTACTGGGGCTCTCGTGTTTTGGGTGACTAATCAATTTGTGTCCTTTGAATTGATATATAAATTGCAATTTATATAGGTAGGTAATGAAGAGAATTTTCTCCAATTTAATTTTGATTTGAACGGCACCTTAATTGCTACTTTGATTATAATATTTATAATCTGCACTATTTTTGGCATGCCTGTTTTTAGCGCACTTCGTAGGATATGTTTCTTTTGTAATGTACCAATTTGAGACTGGAAGAATCGCAACCGGCACCCCAGAGGTGACGCCCAATAGAGATATGTATGTTAAACGTGGTCTTTCTTCTATAATGTACAGCACATTATGGAATAAATACACTTGTGCAGATCCTGAGTTATATTGGCCTATGCATGGGTCATTTGATTTGTGAAAGATTGAGTATGTGGAACAATGTATGTGTAAGCGAAGGTCTAGGCAAGATGTGTTTGACTGTGTACGAATGTGGGAGAAAGAAGAGTGTGGACGAGTGAAGCATGAGCAAGCCTTGCTTGAGAAAGAGCAGCGGAAGAATGTATATGTGAAAGCATTGGAAATGAGAAAGAAAGATATAAATGACTTAAAGGAGCTAGAAGAGAAAGAGCATAAATTACAGGTAACTGGCCAATACTCTGTTAGGCAATCTCTCTATCCTATCCTATCCTTAATAAACCACATGATGATTTTTTGTTACTAGATCGCCCTCCACCTCCGTATGCCGTTCCTTCTGCCCCTCATGAGTTAGCTGAGGTCTCCGGGTCGGAGCAACAGAAGATGCGAGACAGTCGCTCTATGTTGCCTGCTGACTGTGCATCTGAGCTTAGATCTATTGCTCGTAAAACAATTAATAGCGTTGTCTCTGCTTCTGAACTTTTAGACAACATGAAAGGGTGGACGGAAAAGGAGCAGCTATATTTTACTGAGGCATTTGGCACAGAAGTTATTGAACTATTTCGGAAATATTCTGGTGAGTTAGAGCCCGATGATGTAGCCGCTGATCATAAGCAAATGCGTGATGGTCTTTTTGTTTTCTCCCGGGTGGCTGATGCAATCAGGTGTTTGGTGAAATTATGTGTTGTGGCAGTCCGTTTGCAAGAGAAGAAAAGAGCCGTGGACGTAGTTGCATGGACATCTCAGACCGGCGGGGTGCAAGCTTCCATCTTCGGAACAGATAAGACTATGATAGTTGACGTGAAACCAATGCGGGAGGCCGCGCCTTTGTATGTTCCTCCTAAAAGATTGGGTACAAGTGATGATAAAACTTCTGTTGATGCTAAGGGTTATTTTATTTATAATGGGTGTATACTCCTTGGAATAGGGCAGCTGTAATGGCACTTAAAACAGCATTACCTGACCCGCGGAAAAATCCAGCCGCCTTTTATGAGGAAGTTGAGGGAGCAATTAGTTCTTGTACTGTGACTTTGGCTGATATTGATATATTTTTCGGATTGATATTACCGCCAGATATGTGGAGAACTGTTCGTAAATTGATGATTGTGTAGTTTTTGGGGCATCATGGAAAGAATTAGAACAGATGGACGGGGATAGGGAACCTGCGAAAAAGCCATATCAGTTGATTCTAGATCTTCCCGCAGCCATATTAGTTAAGTTAAAAACGATTATTCCTCCTAAAAAGATAGATTGGACTGTTTTAGTGTCTTGAAAGTGAAAGGCTGATGAATCGGTCTCTGATTTCTTTACACACTTTGAAGAAGCATTTCATGATTTTAGCAGCCAGTTATTGTCAGATGATACTGGCAGACATTTGTTTGTCGATAAATATGTCGCAAATCTGTTACCAGGAATAGCTAGTCGTCTAAAAGCTAGTGAAAGTTCATGGACTACCTCTACTCCAGTTTCTCTTTTGACTATGGCTCAGTATTATGAATGTCAGGAATTAGAAGCAAAAGGTAGCGAGGATAAAACGATTAAAGAATTAAAGACGAAGGTTATGTTGGCTCAAGCTTATGGTCCACCTTTTAGAGGTAGTGGTAGAGGTGGACGTGATCTTTTGGTTCTTCTTACACTTGTTCAAATTTGTCTGTTGATCAGTGTGCGTATTGTAAGAAATTTGGGTATTGGGCTGCCGATTGTCCAGCACTACGTGTTCAGCAGTGTTCACGTGGTCGGGGACAAATGAGAAATCGCTCAGGATATTCAGGGCCTAGAAGAAGCACGAATGATCATGCTAGGGTTGTTGCTAATGTACGAGGGCAGGATGGGTTTAACACTTTTGATAGACGGAACCAATACCAGATGTCTAACTATGTGCATCCTGATTTCCAAGATTCTGCTTATGCATAGGATTGCCTAGGATGGGGTAAGGAATCAGTTGAAGTTCCAGTAGATCAGAGGGGTCCCTATGTTACAGCACATGTTTTGGGTTCTACTGATCAGTTTCTGGTTGATACAAGAGCTTCTCTTAGCGCCTTGTCTAAACAATTGATTCCAAGGGCTCCCCTGTCTGGCTTAACCATTACATCGATAGGTTTCAATAGAACACCTTCCCCTAGCCCATTGTCACAACCACTTGGATTTCATGTTGATAAATTTACTGCTCCATGTCCATTTTTGCTTTCTCCAAATACACCAGACAATATTGTGGGTCTTCATATGCTCAAGTATTTCAGGGCTATAATACAATGCTCTCCTGAAGGGGGTGTGTTATTTTGAATGATAATCATCCTGTGATGGAAAGAGTTTGTCTTGATAAAGAGGATATTGCATTAGCTTCACTCCCTAGTACTTTGTGGGCTACTTCAGATACTGATGTGGGACAAATGATTATTCCACTGGTACATATTAGTGTCAAGGAGGGAGCTGTATTGCCACGTTTGCCTCAATACAAAATTTCACAGGAGGGCAAAGAAGCACACACACAAATTGTGCATGATCTTGTTGCAGTTGAAGTTGTTGAGGAAGTTCCGTATAATGATTGTAACAGTCCGATTCTTCCTATTCTGATACTAGGATTTACCGATTCATTATTGATTTACGAGAAGTCAACAAGGTTGTGGTACCACAATATCCTGTGGAATCTGACATCACAACACTTCTTACTTTGGTTACCCCGACAGCAACTACGTTCTCTGTGATAGACTTGAAGAATGCTTTCTTTTCGATCCCTATTCATCCTGACAGCCGATATGTGTTTGGTTTTACTTTGAATAAACGATATTTGTTTGGTTTTACTTTGAATAAACGATCATGTAGATTTTGCAGAGTTCCTCAAGGCTATACTGAGAGTCCTAGTATTGATAGTCAAGCGTTAAAACGACAACTTGATTCTTTTGTTTTGCCTGAAGGTGTGGCTCTCATACAATATCCTGATGATATTTTGTTGGCAGCTGATACCCCTGAGCAATGTGAAAAGTGCACTTTGTCCTTACTTTCTTTTCTTGCTTCACACCATCATAAAGTGTCACGAAAGAAATTGCAATATTGTAGACCAAAGGTAACCTATTTAGGTCACCTTTTGTCTAAGGAGGGACGTGCACTTACATCAGATCATATTCAAGCAATTTTAGACACACCAGTACCCTCTACTCAGAAAGATGTTCGTGCATTCCTTGGTCTTACTTCTTTTTGTAGGCAATGGATATTAGGGTTTTCACACATTGTCAAACCTTTGCTAGCACTTTTGACTAAAGATACTCCAATACCCCTCCCGTGGACAGATGAATGTGAGACTGCTTTCCGGCAGCTACGACAAGCCCTTTGTTCATCACCAGTGTTAGGTACTCCAGATTACACGAAGCCTTTTGCACTTTACGTACTTGAGAAAGATGGATGTGCATTGTCAGTTTTAGTACAAACACATGGCGATAAGCAGCGTCCCTGTGCATATTTTTCAGCAGTACTTGATCCTGTCGGTCGAGCATTGCCTGGGTGTTTTCGTTCAGTTGCCGCAACAGCTGTGTCAATACTCAGAGTGAAGGGATAGTTTTGTCACATAAGCTGTTGGTGTTAGTACCCCATGTGGTTCATGCTCTTTTAAATCACACAAAGACGCAACATTTAACTAGCGCACATCTGACAGGGTATGAATTGACATTGCTGGCTCCTCACATTACACTGAAGAGATGTGCAACACTAAATCCAGCCACTTTGTTGCCATATCCGGTGACTCAGCCTCAGTCACAAAAAACACATGATTGTATATTCCTTACCAAAGAAGAGACAAAGGGTCGTATTGATTTACAAGATCCGCTACTTCCAGATGTAGATGGGGAATTGTGGGTTGATGGGTCTTGTTTGAAGTTGCCAGACCGTGCGACCTCAGCTGCATATGCAATCACCACAATACACACGGTAGTGGAGACAGCTTGTATACCACAGAAGTCAGCTCAAGCAGCTGAACTAATAGCTTTGACACGAGCACGTGAGCTTAGTACTGACTTATGTGTGAACATTTATACAGACAGCCGCTATGCTTTTGGAGTGGCTCATGATTTTGGTTTGCCTTGGAAGGAGAGAGGCTTTCTCACATCACACGGGATGCAGATAATGCACGAAGAATTAGTGCATAACGTCTTGACTACAGTGACATATCCAAAGAAACTAGCTATTGTGAAATGTAGTGCACACAAGAAAGTGACCGATAAGATAGGGCAAGGTAATGCCCTTGTGTACCGTGTAGCACGTGAGACTGAGATGCAGCGAAGTACTACTTCTATGTATGTAGTGAAGTCACAAGCTGAACGTTGGCATAATGCTAGACAAGACGTATTAGATATACAGAAATCTGCTTCTGTGAAAGAACGTGAGCAATGGTCTGAAGAAGGAGAATTGTACGATGAGGGCTGTTGGCGGAATAAGCAGATGGATAAATGGAAATTGCCTATAGCTTTTGTACAACCTATGGTACAGATGGCACATGGGCTGGCACATGTTGGAGCTTCAACAATAACGAAGTTGCATACGCAAGTTTGGGAGCATCCAGAAATTTCCAGTACAGCTAAGAGAGTAGTACAGTCTTGTTTGATCTGTTTACAATACAATCCTGGAAAAGGGACACAAACTCCTGCGGGAGGGTTTGCTACACCAACTGCACCTTTCGAAGTTCTACAAATGGATTATATTCAGCTTGAACGCTGCAACAATTTAAAGTATGTCTTGGTGGTGGTATGTGCCTTCAGTAAATGGATAGAGGCGTACACCACAAAGGATAATACTGCCATTACCACAGCGAAGGTGCTTTTGAAATAATTTTTTCCCTAGGTTTGGTGTTTGTAGACTTTTATGGAATGATAACGGACCTCATTTTGTTGGGGAAGTTATTAAGTATGTCCTGAAAGGATTAGGGATCATACAAAAGTTCCATGCGGTTTTCCACCCACAATCAGCAGAGTTGATGGAAAGGTATAATGCTACTTTGAAGCAGAAATTAGCGAAGATACAGGCTTCCACATTCTTAACTTGGCTGGATGCATTACCATTGGCATTATTGTCTATTCGGTCAGTTTCACACTCTCGAATAGGCCTTACTCCCTATGAAATAGTATTTGGAAGGCCAATGAACATTTGGGGAGTTCCTAAGCCAAATTCTGTATACGATGTACCTTGTGTCCTGATGAATGATTATGTGGCACAGTTAACCGACAATTTGGTTTCTATTCATCAACAGGTTCGAGAAGCACTTCCTGACAGATCTACAGGTGAAGGCCATGAACTCCGACCTGGTGACCAGGTGATGATTAAGTCCTTTGAAAGATCAAGCAGCTTGGAACCAAGGTGGCGAGGCCCAGAGCAGGTGCTCCTTGCGACAAGGACAGCAGTTTGAGTGACGAACCGAAAGAATTGGGTCCATAGTACTTACTGTAAGAGAGTGCTACCTACCTTGGTGGAACCTGCTGTGCTGACCGATCATCGAGAGATTTTGACTACGGAGAAAGGCCGTGCTATATCACCTGACGGATCTGCGGAGATCTGCGATATAATTTGAGACAGAGGAAAGACCAGAGGAAAGACCCCCTAGTGCTGGAGAAAACTGGTTGAGCTACCGCCCTGGGTTAGTGAAACGGAGAGCCAATGTGGCAAGGGGGGGTATCAGCCATGCATTAGAGTAGTGACACCCGTCTTGGCCTGTGGTGAAGAAATCAGCGACTGCCCAGGGATAAGAGCTCCAACGATTGTTTTTAATTAATTTCTGATAGGGCCAATTTTCACTGTTGCTAAAATGAATAACAAACTGATCATTAGTACTATGGGGTGTGTTGTTGTTTTGGTGCTTATAGCAATAATCACCTGGTTTGTTGAAAAGAAGGTTCCTGCTTGTGAGTTTTTTGTTGCCACTACTCCAGTATCAGAGGACCACTATTACTTTACACTTCCCTATCAGGAGCAGAAGCACCATCAATCGTACTTCTATATAATTTCATTCAGATGTTGCATCATGCTCATAATGCTACAAATACTACTAACTGTTGGGTATGTGGAATGATACCTGCGCATCAAAAGGAAGGAGGAACACCTCTTCCTTTTTCACACAATGGTTCTTGTCAAGCTTGGTATACGCTTTTGTTTGCATCTGGAAAACGTACAGAGGGCGGACTTCTTTTTCGCCTTAATAAAGTATACTACCAAGACAAAGATGGTTATCCCGAAGCCAAAGGAACTAAATGGGAATGGGAAGAGTATCAACCGGACAATGTTTCAATACCATATGTCTTCACAAATATAAGAGAATCTGACAAGAAAGAACAATTTGTGATTTCTGTTACAAAAACTAAAGCAGATTTATGTATACGTAGCATTTGGCGAATTCCAGTGGGGATAAGCGATTGTACCTTGATTTTAACTATTGAGTGTGTAAATAATAGTTGTTTTACAGCTTCACATAATACATATTTTGTTTGTGGTAACGATGGATATTACCAACTACCTGTTGGGTGGTCAGGTGTGTGTTATGTATCTTTTCTATTACCCCTTGTGTTTTTGGCCCCTGCATCATATCACCGAGAATTTAAACTGTTCAATGACATCATTTAAAATAGATATAAAAGGACAATAAGTACAAAGGAGGTAGACCAAACGGACACTAGCCTGCAACAATATGTTGATTTTAATTTAGGGTTGTTCTCCTTTGTGGGTGCTGCGTTAAACAGTAGGAAAGTGAGACAATTGACTAGGGTTGTGGAAGCTGTTACCAATCAGGCAGCTCTGGCACATGGGAATATTACAGAGGAGCTCCAAATTGCGAGGATTGTAGTGCTCCAAATGTGTATGGTACTAGATGTGATATTAGCTGATCGAGGTGGTGCATGTCGCATTATCGGTAGTAGTTGCTGCATTTTCATTCCAGATCACTCACTATCTAAATTGCATAAAATTGCTGCAGAAATCCACACAGAGACTTTTTCTGGATGGTTTTGGGCTCTTGTTTCCGCTTGGGGCTGGAAACTACTGATTATCCTATGTGTAATGAGTGCAATATTTTTCACATGCTGTATCTGTATTCAGTGTGGTCCAATGTTCTGCTCCATTTGTATTACTGCTTGTATGCCTACCAAAAGAAATATTACAGAAATGAAAGCACAACACATGTTAGATAAGGAAATAGCTGAAATGATGAGCATAAATATACAAGATGAATATTTAGATAATCCCAGAAAGACGAATGTCTTCAGCTAATGCTGAAAGGGTCGTCTGTTGTAAGTCAGTAGCGATTAGATTAAGCATTAGCAGAAGACATCTTGTATTTAGCAACTATTGTGAGCATTTCGCTGAGTCCATTTTGTATTCATGGCAGCCATTTTCTCTGCCATGTGCTCGCCATGTGCTCTGTCCTATCTTTCTGTTAACTACTCTTGAAAATCTGTCTAGTGACAAGTTATATTTAGCATCTCCCACTTTCGCACATGCCCAGTAACATCTGCAGCTGTTAGTAATCAGTAACAGACAGTAATGTGTCAACTAGTCCTTGAAAACTGTTAAAACCTCCTACCTGTCGACTGTGCATTTCCATATGACCTTATATGTATGTAAGTCTTGCTTCTATAATTGTACCACCTTCTTTTAGCCCCTGCGTGGGTATAAAAGGACCATGCTCTTTTAGTTCAGTGTGCTACTTCAAACATTACCAAAGGGTGCTGTTTGAACTGTAGTACCACCTCATGAGGTTTAATAAACTTTGTCTTTTATTTCGGTTTCTGTGCCAACTTCTTCCTATATGGTCTGAGGACTTTGTGCAGAGAAGGGCGAACCCCTTGCACTAGTAGGCCTTGCTGAGGCTTACTTTGACAAATTGGCGCCCAAACAGGGACTCATCGGCGACTCGGACGCCTGACGGATTGGTCGCGACGAAAGATTGGGATCTCGCTGTGGACGATCAATGCCTGAGGAGACCAGAGTCTTGGCAACCACTGCGTTTTTCCCTTCTTTCTGATTTGACCATCCAGGTGGCGCTGGTCCTCGACTGAGATCCTTTTTGTTCATTCATCATGCAGTGACCATTTGGTTGATTTTAGAACTTGGCAGTTGGAACCTGGACGCCGTGTGATTGGTAAGAGCCGTTTTTACGGCACTTGCTGTGGGCTTTAGCACCACTTACTGGGGCTCTCGTGTTTTGGGTGACTAATCAATTTGTGTCCTTTGAATTGATATATAAATTGCAATTTATATAGGTAGGTAATGAAGAGAATTTTCTCCAATTTAATTTTGATTTGAACGGCACCTTAATTGCTACTTTGATTATAATATTTATAATCTGCACTATTTTTGGCATGCCTGTTTTTAGCGCACTTCGTAGGATATGTTTCTTTTGTAATGTACCAATTTGAGACTGGAAGAATCGCAACCGGCACCCCAGAGGTGACGCCCAATAGAGATATGTATGTTAAACGTGGTCTTTCTTCTATAATGTACAGCACATTATGGAATAAATACACTTGTGCAGATCCTGAGTTACATTGGCCTATGCATGGGTAATTTGATTTGTGAAAGATTGAGTATGTGGAACAATGTATGTGTAAGCGAAGGTCTAGGCAAGATGTGTTTGACTGTGTACGAATGTGGGAGAAAGAAGAGTGTGGACGAGTGAAGCGTGAGCAAGCCTTGCTTGAGAAAGAGCAGCGGAAGAATGTATATGTGAAAGCATTGGAAATGAGAAAGAAAGATATAAATGACTTAAAGGAGCTAGAAGAGAAAGAGCATAAATTACAGGTAACTGGCCAATACTCTGTTAGGCAATCTCTCTATCCTATCCTATCCTTAATAAACCACATGATGATTTTTTGTTACTAGATCGCCCTCCACCTCCGTATGCCGTTCCTTCTGCCCCTCATGAGTTAGCTGAGGTCTCCGGGTCGGAGCAACAGAAGATGCGAGACAGTCGCTCTATGTTGCCTGCTGACTGTGCATCTGAGCTTAGATCTATTGCTCGTAAAACAATTAATAGCGTTGTCTCTGCTTCTGAACTTTTAGACAACATGAAAGGGTGGACGGAAAAGGAGCAGCTATATTTTACTGAGGCATTTGGCACAGAAGTTATTGAACTATTTCGGAAATATTCTGGTGAGTTAGAGCCCGATGATGTAGCCGCTGATCATAAGCAAATGCGTGATGGTCTTTTTGTTTTCTCCCGGGTGGCTGATGCAATCAGGTGTTTGGTGAAATTATGTGTTGTGGCAGTCCGTTTGCAAGAGAAGAAAAGAGCCGTGGACGTAGTTGCATGGACATCTCAGACCGGCGGGGTGCAAGCTTCCATCTTCGGAACAGATAAGACTATGATAGTTGACGTGAAACCAATGCGGGAGGCCGCGCCTTTGTATGTTCCTCCTAAAAGATTGGGTACAAGTGATGATAAAACTTCTGTTGATGCTAAGGGTTATTTTATTTATAATGGGTGTATACTCCTTGGAATAGGGCAGCTGTAATGGCACTTAAAACAGCATTACCTGACCCGCGGAAAAATCCAGCCGCCTTTTATGAGGAAGTTGAGGGAGCAATTAGTTCTTGTACTGTGACTTTGGCTGATATTGATATATTTTTCGGATTGATATTACCGCCAGATATGTGGAGAACTGTTCGTAAATTGATGATTGTGTAGTTTTTGGGGCATCATGGAAAGAATTAGAACAGATGGACGGGGATAGGGAACCTGCGAAAAAGCCATATCAGTTGATTCTAGATCTTCCCGCAGCCATATTAGTTAAGTTAAAAACGATTATTCCTCCTAAAAAGATAGATTGGACTGTTTTAGTGTCTTGAAAGTGAAAGGCTGATGAATCGGTCTCTGATTTCTTTACACACTTTGAAGAAGCATTTCATGATTTTAGCAGCCAGTTATTGTCAGATGATACTGGCAGACATTTGTTTGTCGATAAATATGTCGCAAATCTGTTACCAGGAATAGCTAGTCGTCTAAAAGCTAGTGAAAGTTCATGGACTACCTCTACTCCAGTTTCTCTTTTGACTATGGCTCAGTATTATGAATGTCAGGAATTAGAAGCAAAAGGTAGCGAGGATAAAACGATTAAAGAATTAAAGACGAAGGTTATGTTGGCTCAAGCTTATGGTCCACCTTTTAGAGGTAGTGGTAGAGGTGGACGTGATCTTTTGGTTCTTCTTACACTTGTTCAAATTTGTCTGTTGATCAGTGTGCGTATTGTAAGAAATTTGGGTATTGGGCTGCCGATTGTCCAGCACTACGTGTTCAGCAGTGTTCACGTGGTCGGGGACAAATGAGAAATCGCTCAGGATATTCAGGGCCTAGAAGAAGCACGAATGATCATGCTAGGGTTGTTGCTAATGTACGAGGGCAGGATGGGTTTAACACTTTTGATAGACGGAACCAATACCAGATGTCTAACTATGTGCATCCTGATTTCCAAGATTCTGCTTATGCATAGGATTGCCTAGGATGGGGTAAGGAATCAGTTGAAGTTCCAGTAGATCAGAGGGGTCCCTATGTTACAGCACATGTTTTGGGTTCTACTGATCAGTTTCTGGTTGATACAAGAGCTTCTCTTAGCGCCTTGTCTAAACAATTGATTCCAAGGGCTCCCCTGTCTGGCTTAACCATTACATCGATAGGTTTCAATAGAACACCTTCCCCTAGCCCATTGTCACAACCACTTGGATTTCATGTTGATAAATTTACTGCTCCATGTCCATTTTTGCTTTCTCCAAATACACCAGACAATATTGTGGGTCTTCATATGCTCAAGTATTTCAGGGCTATAATACAATGCTCTCCTGAAGGGGGTGTGTTATTTTGAATGATAATCATCCTGTGATGGAAAGAGTTTGTCTTGATAAAGAGGATATTGCATTAGCTTCACTCCCTAGTACTTTGTGGGCTACTTCAGATACTGATGTGGGACAAATGATTATTCCACTGGTACATATTAGTGTCAAGGAGGGAGCTGTATTGCCACGTTTGCCTCAATACAAAATTTCACAGGAGGGCAAAGAAGCACACACACAAATTGTGCATGATCTTGTTGCAGTTGAAGTTGTTGAGGAAGTTCCGTATAATGATTGTAACAGTCCGATTCTTCCTATTCTGATACTAGGATTTACCGATTCATTATTGATTTACGAGAAGTCAACAAGGTTGTGGTACCACAATATCCTGTGGAATCTGACATCACAACACTTCTTACTTTGGTTACCCCGACAGCAACTACGTTCTCTGTGATAGACTTGAAGAATGCTTTCTTTTCGATCCCTATTCATCCTGACAGCCGATATGTGTTTGGTTTTACTTTGAATAAACGATATTTGTTTGGTTTTACTTTGAATAAACGATCATGTAGATTTTGCAGAGTTCCTCAAGGCTATACTGAGAGTCCTAGTATTGATAGTCAAGCGTTAAAACGACAACTTGATTCTTTTGTTTTGCCTGAAGGTGTGGCTCTCATACAATATCCTGATGATATTTTGTTGGCAGCTGATACCCCTGAGCAATGTGAAAAGTGCACTTTGTCCTTACTTTCTTTTCTTGCTTCACACCATCATAAAGTGTCACGAAAGAAATTGCAATATTGTAGACCAAAGGTAACCTATTTAGGTCACCTTTTGTCTAAGGAGGGACGTGCACTTACATCAGATCATATTCAAGCAATTTTAGACACACCAGTACCCTCTACTCAGAAAGATGTTCGTGCATTCCTTGGTCTTACTTCTTTTTGTAGGCAATGGATATTAGGGTTTTCACACATTGTCAAACCTTTGCTAGCACTTTTGACTAAAGATACTCCAATACCCCTCCCGTGGACAGATGAATGTGAGACTGCTTTCCGGCAGCTACGACAAGCCCTTTGTTCATCACCAGTGTTAGGTACTCCAGATTACACGAAGCCTTTTGCACTTTACGTACTTGAGAAAGATGGATGTGCATTGTCAGTTTTAGTACAGACACATGGCGATAAGCAGCGTCCCTGTGCATATTTTTCAGCAGTACTTGATCCTGTCGGTCGAGCATTGCCTGGGTGTTTTCGTTCAGTTGCCGCAACAGCTGTGTCAATACTCAGAGTGAAGGGATAGTTTTGTCACATAAGCTGTTGGTGTTAGTACCCCATGTGGTTCATGCTCTTTTAAATCACACAAAGACGCAACATTTAACTAGCGCACATCTGACAGGGTATGAATTGACATTGCTGGCTCCTCACATTACACTGAAGAGATGTGCAACACTAAATCCAGCCACTTTGTTGCCATATCCGGTGACTCAGCCTCAGTCACAAAAAACACATGATTGTATATTCCTTACCAAAGAACAGACAAAGGGTCGTATTGATTTACAAGATCCGCTACTTCCAGATGTAGATGGGGAATTGTGGGTTGATGGGTCTTGTTTGAAGTTGCCAGACCGTGCGACCTCAGCTGCATATGCAATCACCACAATACACACGGTAGTGGAGACAGCTTGTATACCACAGAAGTCAGCTCAAGCAGCTGAACTAATAGCTTTGACACGAGCACGTGAGCTTAGTACTGACTTATGTGTGAACATTTATACAGACAGCCGCTATGCTTTTGGAGTGGCTCATGATTTTGGTTTGCCTTGGAAGGAGAGAGGCTTTCTCACATCACACGGGATGCAGATAATGCACGAAGAATTAGTGCATAACGTCTTGACTACAGTGACATATCCAAAGAAACTAGCTATTGTGAAATGTAGTGCACACAAGAAAGTGACCGATAAGATAGGGCAAGGTAATGCCCTTGTGTACCGTGTAGCACGTGAGACTGAGATGCAGCGAAGTACTACTTCTATGTATGTAGTGAAGTCACAAGCTGAACGTTGGCATAATGCTAGACAAGACGTATTAGATATACAGAAATCTGCTTCTGTGAAAGAACGTGAGCAATGGTCTGAAGAAGGAGAATTGTACGATGAGGGCTGTTGGCGGAATAAGCAGATGGATAAATGGAAATTGCCTATAGCTTTTGTACAACCTATGGTACAGATGGCACATGGGCTGGCACATGTTGGAGCTTCAACAATAACGAAGTTGCATACGCAAGTTTGGGAGCATCCAGAAATTTCCAGTACAGCTAAGAGAGTAGTACAGTCTTGTTTGATCTGTTTACAATACAATCCTGGAAAAGGGACACAAACTCCTGCGGGAGGGTTTGCTACACCAACTGCACCTTTCGAAGTTCTACAAATGGATTATATTCAGCTTGAACGCTGCAA
The DNA here is from genome assembly GCF_031143425.1 of Pleurodeles waltl. NCBI lineage: Eukaryota > Metazoa > Chordata > Amphibia > Caudata > Salamandridae > Pleurodeles > Pleurodeles waltl. Next base: position 356,040,650 of record NC_090438.1, read on the forward strand.
CAATTTAAAGTATGTCTTGGTGGTGGTATGTGCCTTCAGTAAATGGATAGAGGCGTACACCACAAAGGATAATACTGCCATTACCACAGCGAAGGTGCTTTTGAAATAATTTTTTCCCTAGGTTTGGTGTTTGTAGACTTTTATGGAATGATAACGGACCTCATTTTGTTGGGGAAGTTATTAAGTATGTCCTGAAAGGATTAGGGATCATACAAAAGTTCCATGCGGTTTTCCACCCACAATCAGCAGAGTTGATGGAAAGGTATAATGCTACTTTGAAGCAGAAATTAGCGAAGATACAGGCTTCCACATTCTTAACTTGGCTGGATGCATTACCATTGGCATTATTGTCTATTCGGTCAGTTTCACACTCTCGAATAGGCCTTACTCCCTATGAAATAGTATTTGGAAGGCCAATGAACATTTGGGGAGTTCCTAAGCCAAATTCTGTATACGATGTACCTTGTGTCCTGATGAATGATTATGTGGCACAGTTAACCGACAATTTGGTTTCTATTCATCAACAGGTTCGAGAAGCACTTCCTGACAGATCTACAGGTGAAGGCCATGAACTCCGACCTGGTGACCAGGTGATGATTAAGTCCTTTGAAAGATCAAGCAGCTTGGAACCAAGGTGGCGAGGCCCAGAGCAGGTGCTTCTTGCGACAAGGACAGCAGTTTGAGTGACGAACCGAAAGAATTGGGTCCATAGTACTTACTGTAAGAGAGTGCTACCTACCTTGGTGGAACCTGCTGTGCTGACCGATCATCGAGAGATTTTGACTACGGAGAAAGGCCGTGCTATATCACCTGACGGATCTGCGGAGATCTGCGATATAATTTGAGACAGAGGAAAGACCAGAGGAAAGACCCCCTAGTGCTGGAGAAAACTGGTTGAGCTACCGCCCTGGGTTAGTGAAACGGAGAGCCAATGTGGCAAGGGGGGGTATCAGCCATGCATTAGAGTAGTGACACCCGTCTTGGCCTGTGGTGAAGAAATCAGCGACTGCCCAGGGATAAGAGCTCCAACGATTGTTTTTAATTAATTTCTGATAGGGCCAATTTTCACTGTTGCTAAAATGAATAACAAACTGATCATTAGTACTATGGGGTGTGTTGTTGTTTTGGTGCTTATAGCAATAATCACCTGGTTTGTTGAAAAGAAGGTTCCTGCTTGTGAGTTTTTTGTTGCCACTACTCCAGTATCAGAGGACCACTATTACTTTACACTTCCCTATCAGGAGCAGAAGCACCATCAATCGTACTTCTATATAATTTCATTCAGATGTTGCATCATGCTCATAATGCTACAAATACTACTAACTGTTGGGTATGTGGAATGATACCTGCGCATCAAAAGGAAGGAGGAACACCTCTTCCTTTTTCACACAATGGTTCTTGTCAAGCTTGGTATACGCTTTTGTTTGCATCTGGAAAACGTACAGAGGGCGGACTTCTTTTTCGCCTTAATAAAGTATACTACCAAGACAAAGATGGTTATCCCGAAGCCAAAGGAACTAAATGGGAATGGGAAGAGTATCAACCGGACAATGTTTCAATACCATATGTCTTCACAAATATAAGAGAATCTGACAAGAAAGAACAATTTGTGATTTCTGTTACAAAAACTAAAGCAGATTTATGTATACGTAGCATTTGGCGAATTCCAGTGGGGATAAGCGATTGTACCTTGATTTTAACTATTGAGTGTGTAAATAATAGTTGTTTTACAGCTTCACATAATACATATTTTGTTTGTGGTAACGATGGATATTACCAACTACCTGTTGGGTGGTCAGGTGTGTGTTATGTATCTTTTCTATTACCCCTTGTGTTTTTGGCCCCTGCATCATATCACCGAGAATTTAAACTGTTCAATGACATCATTTAAAATAGATATAAAAGGACAATAAGTACAAAGGAGGTAGACCAAACGGACACTAGCCTGCAACAATATGTTGATTTTAATTTAGGGTTGTTCTCCTTTGTGGGTGCTGCGTTAAACAGTAGGAAAGTGAGACAATTGACTAGGGTTGTGGAAGCTGTTACCAATCAGGCAGCTCTGGCACATGGGAATATTACAGAGGAGCTCCAAATTGCGAGGATTGTAGTGCTCCAAATGTGTATGGTACTAGATGTGATATTAGCTGATCGAGGTGGTGCATGTCGCATTATCGGTAGTAGTTGCTGCATTTTCATTCCAGATCACTCACTATCTAAATTGCATAAAATTGCTGCAGAAATCCACACAGAGACTTTTTCTGGATGGTTTTGGGCTCTTGTTTCCGCTTGGGGCTGGAAACTACTGATTATCCTATGTGTAATGAGTGCAATATTTTTCACATGCTGTATCTGTATTCAGTGTGGTCCAATGTTCTGCTCCATTTGTATTACTGCTTGTATGCCTACCAAAAGAAATATTACAGAAATGAAAGCACAACACATGTTAGATAAGGAAATAGCTGAAATGATGAGCATAAATATACAAGATGAATATTTAGATAATCCCAGAAAGACGAATGTCTTCAGCTAATGCTGAAAGGGTCGTCTGTTGTAAGTCAGTAGCGATTAGATTAAGCATTAGCAGAAGACATCTTGTATTTAGCAACTATTGTGAGCATTTCGCTGAGTCCATTTTGTATTCATGGCAGCCATTTTCTCTGCCATGTGCTCGCCATGTGCTCTGTCCTATCTTTCTGTTAACTACTCTTGAAAATCTGTCTAGTGACAAGTTATATTTAGCATCTCCCACTTTCGCACATGCCCAGTAACATCTGCAGCTGTTAGTAATCAGTAACAGACAGTAATGTGTCAACTAGTCCTTGAAAACTGTTAAAACCTCCTACCTGTCGACTGTGCATTTCCATATGACCTTATATGTATGTAAGTCTTGCTTCTATAATTGTACCACCTTCTTTTAGCCCCTGCGTGGGTATAAAAGGACCATGCTCTTTTAGTTCAGTGTGCTACTTCAAACATTACCAAAGGGTGCTGTTTGAACTGTAGTACCACCTCATGAGGTTTAATAAACTTTGTCTTTTATTTCGGTTTCTGTGCCAACTTCTTCCTATATGGTCTGAGGACTTTGTGCAGAGAAGGGCGAACCCCTTGCACTAGTAGGCCTTGCTGAGGCTTACTTTGACAAATTGGCGCCCAAACAGGGACTCATCGGCGACTCGGACGCCTGACGGATTGGTCGCGACGAAAGATTGGGATCTCGCTGTGGACGATCAATGCCTGAGGAGACCAGAGTCTTGGCAACCACTGCGTTTTTCCCTTCTTTCTGATTTGACCATCCAGGTGGCGCTGGTCCTCGACTGAGATCCTTTTTGTTCATTCATCATGCAGTGACCATTTGGTTGATTTTAGAACTTGGCAGTTGGAACCTGGACGCCGTGTGATTGGTAAGAGCCGTTTTTACGGCACTTGCTGTGGGCTTTAGCACCACTTACTGGGGCTCTCGTGTTTTGGGTGACTAATCAATTTGTGTCCTTTGAATTGATATATAAATTGCAATTTATATAGGTAGGTAATGAAGAGAATTTTCTCCAATTTAATTTTGATTTGAACGGCACCTTAATTGCTACTTTGATTATAATATTTATAATCTGCACTATTTTTGGCATGCCTGTTTTTAGCGCACTTCGTAGGATATGTTTCTTTTGTAATGTACCAATTTGAGACTGGAAGAATCGCAACCGGCACCCCAGAGGTGACGCCCAATAGAGATATGTATGTTAAACGTGGTCTTTCTTCTATAATGTACAGCACATTATGGAATAAATACACTTGTGCAGATCCTGAGTTACATTGGCCTATGCATGGGTCATTTGATTTGTGAAAGATTGAGTATGTGAAACAATGTATGTGTAAGCGAAGGTCTAGGCAAGATGTGTTTGACTGTGTACGAATGTGGGAGAAAGAAGAGTGTGGACGAGTGAAGCATGAGCAAGCCTTGCTTGAGAAAGAGCAGCGGAAGAATGTATATGTGAAAGCATTGGAAATGAGAAAGAAAGATATAAATGACTTAAAGGAGCTAGAAGAGAAAGAGCATAAATTACAGGTAACTGGCCAATACTCTGTTAGGCAATCTCTCTATCCTATCCTATCCTTAATAAACCACATGATGATTTTTTGTTACTAGATCGCCCTCCACCTCCGTATGCCGTTCCTTCTGCCCCTCATGAGTTAGCTGAGGTCTCCGGGTCGGAGCAACAGAAGATGCGAGACAGTCGCTCTATGTTGCCTGCTGACTGTGCATCTGAGCTTAGATCTATTGCTCGTAAAACAATTAATAGCGTTGTCTCTGCTTCTGAACTTTTAGACAACATGAAAGGGTGGACGGAAAAGGAGCAGCTATATTTTACTGAGGCATTTGGCACAGAAGTTATTGAACTATTTCGGAAATATTCTGGTGAGTTAGAGCCCGATGATGTAGCCGCTGATCATAAGCAAATGCGTGATGGTCTTTTTGTTTTCTCCCGGGTGGCTGATGCAATCAGGTGTTTGGTGAAATTATGTGTTGTGGCAGTCCGTTTGCAAGAGAAGAAAAGAGCCGTGGACGTAGTTGCATGGACATCTCAGACCGGCGGGGTGCAAGCTTCCATCTTCGGAACAGATAAGACTATGATAGTTGACGTGAAACCAATGCGGGAGGCCGCGCCTTTGTATGTTCCTCCTAAAAGATTGGGTACAAGTGATGATAAAACTTCTGTTGATGCTAAGGGTTATTTTATTTATAATGGGTGTATACTCCTTGGAATAGGGCAGCTGTAATGGCACTTAAAACAGCATTACCTGACCCGCGGAAAAATCCAGCCGCCTTTTATGAGGAAGTTGAGGGAGCAATTAGTTCTTGTACTGTGACTTTGGCTGATATTGATATATTTTTCGGATTGATATTACCGCCAGATATGTGGAGAACTGTTCGTAAATTGATGATTGTGTAGTTTTTGGGGCATCATGGAAAGAATTAGAACAGATGGACGGGGATAGGGAACCTGCGAAAAAGCCATATCAGTTGATTCTAGATCTTCCCGCAGCCATATTAGTTAAGTTAAAAACGATTATTCCTCCTAAAAAGATAGATTGGACTGTTTTAGTGTCTTGAAAGTGAAAGGCTGATGAATCGGTCTCTGATTTCTTTACACACTTTGAAGAAGCATTTCATGATTTTAGCAGCCAGTTATTGTCAGATGATACTGGCAGACATTTGTTTGTCGATAAATATGTCGCAAATCTGTTACCAGGAATAGCTAGTCGTCTAAAAGCTAGTGAAAGTTCATGGACTACCTCTACTCCAGTTTCTCTTTTGACTATGGCTCAGTATTATGAATGTCAGGAATTAGAAGCAAAAGGTAGCGAGGATAAAACGATTAAAGAATTAAAGACGAAGGTTATGTTGGCTCAAGCTTATGGTCCACCTTTTAGAGGTAGTGGTAGAGGTGGACGTGATCTTTTGGTTCTTCTTACACTTGTTCAAATTTGTCTGTTGATCAGTGTGCGTATTGTAAGAAATTTGGGTATTGGGCTGCCGATTGTCCAGCACTACGTGTTCAGCAGTGTTCACGTGGTCGGGGACAAATGAGAAATCGCTCAGGATATTCAGGGCCTAGAAGAAGCACGAATGATCATGCTAGGGTTGTTGCTAATGTACGAGGGCAGGATGGGTTTAACACTTTTGATAGACGGAACCAATACCAGATGTCTAACTATGTGCATCCTGATTTCCAAGATTCTGCTTATGCATAGGATTGCCTAGGATGGGGTAAGGAATCAGTTGAAGTTCCAGTAGATCAGAGGGGTCCCTATGTTACAGCACATGTTTTGGGTTCTACTGATCAGTTTCTGGTTGATACAAGAGCTTCTCTTAGCGCCTTGTCTAAACAATTGATTCCAAGGGCTCCCCTGTCTGGCTTAACCATTACATCGATAGGTTTCAATAGAACACCTTCCCCTAGCCCATTGTCACAACCACTTGGATTTCATGTTGATAAATTTACTGCTCCATGTCCATTTTTGCTTTCTCCAAATACACCAGACAATATTGTGGGTCTTCATATGCTCAAGTATTTCAGGGCTATAATACAATGCTCTCCTGAAGGGGGTGTGTTATTTTGAATGATAATCATCCTGTGATGGAAAGAGTTTGTCTTGATAAAGAGGATATTGCATTAGCTTCACTCCCTAGTACTTTGTGGGCTACTTCAGATACTGATGTGGGACAAATGATTATTCCACTGGTACATATTAGTGTCAAGGAGGGAGCTGTATTGCCACGTTTGCCTCAATACAAAATTTCACAGGAGGGCAAAGAAGCACACACACAAATTGTGCATGATCTTGTTGCAGTTGAAGTTGTTGAGGAAGTTCCGTATAATGATTGTAACAGTCCGATTCTTCCTATTCTGATACTAGGATTTACCGATTCATTATTGATTTACGAGAAGTCAACAAGGTTGTGGTACCACAATATCCTGTGGAATCTGACATCACAACACTTCTTACTTTGGTTACCCCGACAGCAACTACGTTCTCTGTGATAGACTTGAAGAATGCTTTCTTTTCGATCCCTATTCATCCTGACAGCCGATATGTGTTTGGTTTTACTTTGAATAAACAATATTTGTTTGGTTTTACTTTGAATAAACGATCATGTAGATTTTGCAGAGTTCCTCAAGGCTATACTGAGAGTCCTAGTATTGATAGTCAAGCGTTAAAACGACAACTTGATTCTTTTGTTTTGCCTGAAGGTGTGGCTCTCATACAATATCCTGATGATATTTTGTTGGCAGCTGATACCCCTGAGCAATGTGAAAAGTGCACTTTGTCCTTACTTTCTTTTCTTGCTTCACACCATCATAAAGTGTCACGAAAGAAATTGCAATATTGTAGACCAAAGGTAACCTATTTAGGTCACCTTTTGTCTAAGGAGGGACGTGCACTTACATCAGATCATATTCAAGCAATTTTAGACACACCAGTACCCTCTACTCAGAAAGATGTTCGTGCATTCCTTGGTCTTACTTCTTTTTGTAGGCAATGGATATTAGGGTTTTCACACATTGTCAAACCTTTGCTAGCACTTTTGACTAAAGATACTCCAATACCCCTCCCGTGGACAGATGAATGTGAGACTGCTTTCCGGCAGCTACGACAAGCCCTTTGTTCATCACCAGTGTTAGGTACTCCAGATTACACGAAGCCTTTTGCACTTTACGTACTTGAGAAAGATGGATGTGCATTGTCAGTTTTAGTACAGACACATGGCGATAAGCAGCGTCCCTGTGCATATTTTTCAGCAGTACTTGATCCTGTCGGTCGAGCATTGCCTGGGTGTTTTCGTTCAGTTGCCGCAACAGCTGTGTCAATACTCAGAGTGAAGGGATAGTTTTGTCACATAAGCTGTTGGTGTTAGTACCCCATGTGGTTCATGCTCTTTTAAATCACACAAAGACGCAACATTTAACTAGCGCACATCTGACAGGGTATGAATTGACATTGCTGGCTCCTCACATTACACTGAAGAGATGTGCAACACTAAATCCAGCCACTTTGTTGCCATATCCGGTGACTCAGCCTCAGTCACAAAAAACACATGATTGTATATTCCTTACCAAAGAACAGACAAAGGGTCGTATTGATTTACAAGATCCGCTACTTCCAGATGTAGATGGGGAATTGTGGGTTGATGGGTCTTGTTTGAAGTTGCCAGACCGTGCGACCTCAGCTGCATATGCAATCACCACAATACACACGGTAGTGGAGACAGCTTGTATACCACAGAAGTCAGCTCAAGCAGCTGAACTAATAGCTTTGACACGAGCACGTGAGCTTAGTACTGACTTATGTGTGAACATTTATACAGACAGCCGCTATGCTTTTGGAGTGGCTCATGATTTTGGTTTGCCTTGGAAGGAGAGAGGCTTTCTCACATCACACGGGATGCAGATAATGCACGAAGAATTAGTGCATAACGTCTTGACTACAGTGACATATCCAAAGAAACTAGCTATTGTGAAATGTAGTGCACACAAGAAAGTGACCGATAAGATAGGGCAAGGTAATGCCCTTGTGTACCGTGTAGCACGTGAGACTGAGATGCAGCGAAGTACTACTTCTATGTATGTAGTGAAGTCACAAGCTGAACGTTGGCATAATGCTAGACAAGACGTATTAGATATACAGAAATCTGCTTCTGTGAAAGAACGTGAGCAATGGTCTGAAGAAGGAGAATTGTACGATGAGGGCTGTTGGCGGAATAAGCAGATGGATAAATGGAAATTGCCTATAGCTTTTGTACAACCTATGGTACAGATGGCACATGGGCTGGCACATGTTGGAGCTTCAACAATAACGAAGTTGCATACGCAAGTTTGGGAGCATCCAGAAATTTCCAGTACAGCTAAGAGAGTAGTACAGTCTTGTTTGATCTGTTTACAATACAATCCTGGAAAAGGGACACAAACTCCTGCGGGAGGGTTTGCTACACCAACTGCACCTTTCGAAGTTCTACAAATGGATTATATTCAGCTTGAACGCTGCAACAATTTAAAGTATGTCTTGGTGGTGGTATGTGCCTTCAGTAAATGGATAGAGGCGTACACCACAAAGGATAATACTGCCATTACCACAGCGAAGGTGCTTTTGAAATAATTTTTTCCCTAGGTTTGGTGTTTGTAGACTTTTATGGAATGATAACGGACCTCATTTTGTTGGGGAAGTTATTAAGTATGTCCTGAAAGGATTAGGGATCATACAAAAGTTCCATGCGGTTTTCCACCCACAATCAGCAGAGTTGATGGAAAGGTATAATGCTACTTTGAAGCAGAAATTAGCGAAGATACAGGCTTCCACATTCTTAACTTGGCTGGATGCATTACCATTGGCATTATTGTCTATTCGGTCAGTTTCACACTCTCGAATAGGCCTTACTCCCTATGAAATAGTATTTGGAAGGCCAATGAACATTTGGGGAGTTCCTAAGCCAAATTCTGTATACGATGTACCTTGTGTCCTGATGAATGATTATGTGGCACAGTTAACCGACAATTTGGTTTCTATTCATCAACAGGTTCGAGAAGCACTTCCTGACAGATCTACAGGTGAAGGCCATGAACTCCGACCTGGTGACCAGGTGATGATTAAGTCCTTTGAAAGATCAAGCAGCTTGGAACCAAGGTGGCGAGGCCCAGAGCAGGTGCTCCTTGCGACAAGGACAGCAGTTTGAGTGACGAACCGAAAGAATTGGGTCCATAGTACTTACTGTAAGAGAGTGCTACCTACCTTGGTGGAACCTGCTGTGCTGACCGATCATCGAGAGATTTTGACTACGGAGAAAGGCCGTGCTATATCACCTGACGGATCTGCAGAGATCTGCGATATAATTTGAGACAGAGGAAAGACCAGAGGAAAGACCCCCTAGTGCTGGAGAAAACTGGTTGAGCTACCGCCCTGGGTTAGTGAAACGGAGAGCCAATGTGGCAAGGGGGGGTATCAGCCATGCATTAGAGTAGTGACACCCGTCTTGGCCTGTGGTGAAGAAATCAGCGACTGCCCAGGGATAAGAGCTCCAACGATTGTTTTTAATTAATTTCTGATAGGGCCAATTTTCACTGTTGCTAAAATGAATAACAAACTGATCATTAGTACTATGGGGTGTGTTGTTGTTTTGGTGCTTATAGCAATAATCACCTGGTTTGTTGAAAAGAAGGTTCCTGCTTGTGATTTTTTTGTTGCCACTACTCCAGTATCAGAGGACCACTATTACTTTACACTTCCCTATCAGGAGCAGAAGCACCATCAATCGTACTTCTATATAATTTCATTCAGATGTTGCATCATGCTCATAATGCTACAAATACTACTAACTGTTGGGTATGTGGAATGATACCTGCGCATCAAAAGGAAGGAGGAACACCTCTTCCTTTTTCACACAATGGTTCTTGTCAAGCTTGGTATACGCTTTTGTTTGCATCTGGAAAACGTACAGAGGGCGGACTTCTTTTTCGCCTTAATAAAGTATACTACCAAGACAAAGATGGTTATCCCGAAGCCAAAGGAACTAAATGGGAATGGGAAGAGTATCAACCGGACAATGTTTCAATACCATATGTCTTCACAAATATAAGAGAATCTGACAAGAAAGAACAATTTGTGATTTCTGTTACAAAAACTAAAGCAGATTTATGTATACGTAGCATTTGGCGAATTCCAGTGGGGATAAGCGATTGTACCTTGATTTTAACTATTGAGTGTGTAAATAATAGTTGTTTTACAGCTTCACATAATACATATTTTGTTTGTGGTAACGATGGATATTACCAACTACCTGTTGGGTGGTCAGGTGTGTGTTATGTATCTTTTCTATTACCCCTTGTGTTTTTGGCCCCTGCATCATATCACCGAGAATTTAAACTGTTCAATGACATCATTTAAAATAGATATAAAAGGACAATAAGTACAAAGGAGGTAGACCAAACGGACACTAGCCTGCAACAATATGTTGATTTTAATTTAGGGTTGTTCTCCTTTGTGGGTGCTGCGTTAAACAGTAGGAAAGTGAGACAATTGACTAGGGTTGTGGAAGCTGTTACCAATCAGGCAGCTCTGGCACATGGGAATATTACAGAGGAGCTCCAAATTGCGAGGATTGTAGTGCTCCAAATGTGTATGGTACTAGATGTGATATTAGCTGATCGAGGTGGTGCATGTCGCATTATCGGTAGTAGTTGCTGCATTTTCATTCCAGATCACTCACTATCTAAATTGCATAAAATTGCTGCAGAAATCCACACAGAGACTTTTTCTGGATGGTTTTGGGCTCTTGTTTCCGCTTGGGGGTGGAAACTACTGATTATCCTATGTGTAATGAGTGCAATATTTTTCACATGCTGTATCTGTATTCAGTGTGGTCCAATGTTCTGCTCCATTTGTATTACTGCTTGTATGCCTACCAAAAGAAATATTACAGAAATGAAAGCACAACACATGTTAGATAAGGAAATAGCTGAAATGATGAGCATAAATATACAAGATGAATATTTAGATAATCCCAGAAAGACGAATGTCTTCAGCTAATGCTGAAAGGGTCGTCTGTTGTAAGTCAGTAGCGATTAGATTAAGCATTAGCAGAAGACATCTTGTATTTAGCAACTATTGTGAGCATTTCGCTGAGTCCATTTTGTATTCATGGCAGCCATTTTCTCTGCCATGTGCTCGCCATGTGCTCTGTCCTATCTTTCTGTTAACTACTCTTGAAAATCTGTCTAGTGACAAGTTATATTTAGCATCTCCCACTTTCGCACATGCCCAGTAACATCTGCAGCTGTTAGTAATCAGTAACAGACAGTAATGTGTCAACTAGTCCTTGAAAACTGTTAAAACCTCCTACCTGTCGACTGTGCATTTCCATATGACCTTATATGTATGTAAGTCTTGCTTCTATAATTGTACCACCTTCTTTTAGCCCCTGCGTGGGTATAAAAGGACCATGCTCTTTTAGTTCAGTGTGCTACTTCAAACATTACCAAAGGGTGCTGTTTGAACTGTAGTACCACCTCATGAGGTTTAATAAACTTTGTCTTTTATTTCGGTTTCTGTGCCAACTTCTTCCTATATGGTCTGAGGACTTTGTGCAGAGAAGGGCGAACCCCTTGCACTAGTAGGCCTTGCTGAGGCTTACTTTGACAAATTGGCGCCCAAACAGGGACTCATCGGCGACTCGGACGCCTGACGGATTGGTCGCGACGAAAGATTGGGATCTCGCTGTGGACGATCAATGCCTGAGGAGACCAGAGTCTTGGCAACCACTGCGTTTTTCCCTTCTTTCTGATTTGACCATCCAGGTGGCGCTGGTCCTCGACTGAGATCCTTTTTGTTCATTCATCATGCAGTGACCATTTGGTTGATTTTAGAACTTGGCAGTTGGAACCTGGACGCCGTGTGATTGGTAAGAGCCGTTTTTACGGCACTTGCTGTGGGCTTTAGCACCACTTACTGGGGCTCTCGTGTTTTGGGTGACTAATCAATTTGTGTCCTTTGAATTGATATATAAATTGCAATTTATATAGGTAGGTAATGAAGAGAATTTTCTCCAATTTAATTTTGATTTGAACGGCACCTTAATTGCTACTTTGATTATAATATTTATAATCTGCACTATTTTTGGCATGCCTGTTTTTAGCGCACTTCGTAGGATATGTTTCTTTTGTAATGTACCAATTTGAGACTGGAAGAATCGCAACCGGCACCCCAGAGGTGACGCCCAATAGAGATATGTATGTTAAACGTGGTCTTTCTTCTATAATGTACAGCACATTATGGAATAAATACACTTGTGCAGATCCTGAGTTATATTGGCCTATGCATGGGTCATTTTATTTGTGAAAGATTGAGTATGTGAAACAATGTATGTGTAAGCGAAGGTCTAGGCAAGATGTGTTTGACTGTGTACGAATGTGGGAGAAAGAAGAGTGTGGACGAGTGAAGCATGAGCAAGCCTTGCTTGAGAAAGAGCAGCGGAAGAATGTATATGTGAAAGCATTGGAAATGAGAAAGAAAGATATAAATGACTTAAAGGAGCTAGAAGAGAAAGAGCATAAATTACAGGTAACTGGCCAATACTCTGTTAGGCAATCTCTCTATCCTATCCTATCCTTAATAAACCACATGATGATTTTTTGTTACTAGATCGCCCTCCACCTCCGTATGCCGTTCCTTCTGCCCCTCATGAGTTAGCTGAGGTCTCCGGGTCGGAGCAACAGAAGATGCGAGACAGTCGCTCTATGTTGCCTGCTGACTGTGCATCTGAGCTTAGATCTATTGCTCGTAAAACAATTAATAGCGTTGTCTCTGCTTCTGAACTTTTAGACAACATGAAAGGGTGGACGGAAAAGGAGCAGCTATATTTTACTGAGGCATTTGGCACAGAAGTTATTGAACTATTTCGGAAATATTCTGGTGAGTTAGAGCCCGATGATGTAGCCGCTGATCATAAGCAAATGCGTGATGGTCTTTTTGTTTTCTCCCGGGTGGCTGATGCAATCAGGTGTTTGGTGAAATTATGTGTTGTGGCAGTCCGTTTGCAAGAGAAGAAAAGAGCCGTGGACGTAGTTGCATGGACATCTCAGACCGGCGGGGTGCAAGCTTCCATCTTCGGAACAGATAAGACTATGATAGTTGACGTGAAACCAATGCGGGAGGCCGCGCCTTTGTATGTTCCTCCTAAAAGATTGGGTACAAGTGATGATAAAACTTCTGTTGATGCTAAGGGTTATTTTATTTATAATGGGTGTATACTCCTTGGAATAGGGCAGCTGTAATGGCACTTAAAACAGCATTACCTGACCCGCGGAAAAATCCAGCCGCCTTTTATGAGGAAGTTGAGGGAGCAATTAGTTCTTGTACTGTGACTTTGGCTGATATTGATATATTTTTCGGATTGATATTACCGCCAGATATGTGGAGAACTGTTCGTAAATTGATGATTGTGTAGTTTTTGGGGCATCATGGAAAGAATTAGAACAGATGGACGGGGATAGGGAACCTGCGAAAAAGCCATATCAGTTGATTCTAGATCTTCCCGCAGCCATATTAGTTAAGTTAAAAACGATTATTCCTCCTAAAAAGATAGATTGGACTGTTTTAGTGTCTTGAAAGTGAAAGGCTGATGAATCGGTCTCTGATTTCTTTACACACTTTGAAGAAGCATTTCATGATTTTAGCAGCCAGTTATTGTCAGATGATACTGGCAGACATTTGTTTGTCGATAAATATGTCGCAAATCTGTTACCAGGAATAGCTAGTCGTCTAAAAGCTAGTGAAAGTTCATAGACTACCTCTACTCCAGTTTCTCTTTTGACTATGGCTCAGTATTATGAATGTCAGGAATTAGAAGCAAAAGGTAGCGAGGATAAAACGATTAAAGAATTAAAGACGAAGGTTATGTTGGCTCAAGCTTATGGTCCACCTTTTAGAGGTAGTGGTAGAGGTGGACGTGATCTTTTGGTTCTTCTTACACTTGTTCAAATTTGTCTGTTGATCAGTGTGCGTATTGTAAGAAATTTGGGTATTGGGCTGCCGATTGTCCAGCACTACGTGTTCAGCAGTGTTCACGTGGTCGGGGACAAATGAGAAATCGCTCAGGATATTCAGGGCCTAGAAGAAGCACGAATGATCATGCTAGGGTTGTTGCTAATGTACGAGGGCAGGATGGGTTTAACACTTTTGATAGACGGAACCAATACCAGATGTCTAACTATGTGCATCCTGATTTCCAAGATTCTGCTTATGCATAGGATTGCCTAGGATGGGGTAAGGAATCAGTTGAAGTTCCAGTAGATCAGAGGGGTCCCTATGTTACAGCACATGTTTTGGGTTCTACTGATCAGTTTCTGGTTGATACAAGAGCTTCTCTTAGCGCCTTGTCTAAACAATTGATTCCAAGGGCTCCCCTGTCTGGCTTAACCATTACATCGATAGGTTTCAATAGAACACCTTCCCCTAGCCCATTGTCACAACCACTTGGATTTCATGTTGATAAATTTACTGCTCCATGTCCATTTTTGCTTTCTCCAAATACACCAGACAATATTGTGGGTCTTCATATGCTCAAGTATTTCAGGGCTATAATACAATGCTCTCCTGAAGGGGGTGTGTTATTTTGAATGATAATCATCCTGTGATGGAAAGAGTTTGTCTTGATAAAGAGGATATTGCATTAGCTTCACTCCCTAGTACTTTGTGGGCTACTTCAGATACTGATGTGGGACAAATGATTATTCCACTGGTACATATTAGTGTCAAGGAGGGAGCTGTATTGCCACGTTTGCCTCAATACAAAATTTCACAGGAGGGCAAAGAAGCACACACACAAATTGTGCATGATCTTGTTGCAGTTGAAGTTGTTGAGGAAGTTCCGTATAATGATTGTAACAGTCCGATTCTTCCTATTCTGATACTAGGATTTACCGATTCATTATTGATTTACGAGAAGTCAACAAGGTTGTGGTACCACAATATCCTGTGGAATCTGACATCACAACACTTCTTACTTTGGTTACCCCGACAGCAACTACGTTCTCTGTGATAGACTTGAAGAATGCTTTCTTTTCGATCCCTATTCATCCTGACAGCCGATATGTGTTTGGTTTTACTTTGAATAAACGATATTTGTTTGGTTTTACTTTGAATAAACGATCATGTAGATTTTGCAGAGTTCCTCAAGGCTATACTGAGAGTCCTAGTATTGATAGTCAAGCGTTAAAACGACAACTTGATTCTTTTGTTTTGCCTGAAGGTGTGGCTCTCATACAATATCCTGATGATATTTTGTTGGCAGCTGATACCCCTGAGCAATGTGAAAAGTGCACTTTGTCCTTACTTTCTTTTCTTGCTTCACACCATCATAAAGTGTCACGAAAGAAATTGCAATATTGTAGACCAAAGGTAACCTATTTAGGTCACCTTTTGTCTAAGGAGGGACGTGCACTTACATCAGATCATATTCAAGCAATTTTAGACACACCAGTACCCTCTACTCAGAAAGATGTTCGTGCATTCCTTGGTCTTACTTCTTTTTGTAGGCAATGGATATTAGGGTTTTCACACATTGTCAAACCTTTGCTAGCACTTTTGACTAAAGATACTCCAATACCCCTCCCGTGGACAGATGAATGTGAGACTGCTTTCCGGCAGCTACGACAAGCCCTTTGTTCATCACCAGTGTTAGGTACTCCAGATTACACGAAGCCTTTTGCACTTTACGTACTTGAGAAAGATGGATGTGCATTGTCAGTTTTAGTACAGACACATGGCGATAAGCAGCGTCCCTGTGCATATTTTTCAGCAGTACTTGATCCTGTCGGTCGAGCATTGCCTGGGTGTTTTCGTTCAGTTGCCGCAACAGCTGTGTCAATACTCAGAGTGAAGGGATAGTTTTGTCACATAAGCTGTTGGTGTTAGTACCCCATGTGGTTCATGCTCTTTTAAATCACACAAAGACGCAACATTTAACTAGCGCACATCTGACAGGGTATGAATTGACATTGCTGGCTCCTCACATTACACTGAAGAGATGTGCAACACTAAATCCAGCCACTTTGTTGCCATATCCGGTGACTCAGCCTCAGTCACAAAAAACACATGATTGTATATTCCTTACCAAAGAACAGACAAAGGGTCGTATTGATTTACAAGATCCGCTACTTCCAGATGTAGATGGGGAATTGTGGGTTGATGGGTCTTGTTTGAAGTTGCCAGACCGTGCGACCTCAGCTGCATATGCAATCACCACAATACACACGGTAGTGGAGACAGCTTGTATACCACAGAAGTCAGCTCAAGCAGCTGAACTAATAGCTTTGACACGAGCACGTGAGCTTAGTACTGACTTATGTGTGAACATTTATACAGACAGCCGCTATGCTTTTGGAGTGGCTCATGATTTTGGTTTGCCTTGGAAGGAGAGAGGCTTTCTCACATCACACGGGATGCAGATAATGCACGAAGAATTAGTGCATAACGTCTTGACTACAGTGACATATCCAAAGAAACTAGCTATTGTGAAATGTAGTGCACACAAGAAAGTGACCGATAAGATAGGGCAAGGTAATGCCCTTGTGTACCGTGTAGCACGTGAGACTGAGATGCAGCGAAGTACTACTTCTATGTATGTAGTGAAGTCACAAGCTGAACGTTGGCATAATGCTAGACAAGACGTATTAGATATACAGAAATCTGCTTCTGTGAAAGAACGTGAGCAATGGTCTGAAGAAGGAGAATTGTATGATGAGGGCTGTTGGCGGAATAAGCAGATGGATAAATGGAAATTGCCTATAGCTTTTGTACAACCTATGGTACAGATGGCACATGGGCTGGCACATGTTGGAGCTTCAACAATAACGAAGTTGCATACGCAAGTTTGGGAGCATCCAGAAATTTCCAGTACAGCTAAGAGAGTAGTACAGTCTTGTTTGATCTGTTTATAATACAATCCTGGAAAAGGGACACAAACTCCTGCGGGAGGGTTTGCTACACCAACTGCACCTTTCGAAGTTCTACAAATGGATTATATTCAGCTTGAACGCTGCAACAATTTAAAGTATGTCTTGGTGGTGGTATGTGCCTTCAGTAAATGGATAGAGGCGTACACCACAAAGGATAATACTGCCATTACCACAGCGAAGGTGCTTTTGAAATAATTTTTTTCCTAGGTTTGGTGTTTGTAGACTTTTATGGAATGATAACGGACCTCATTTTGTTGGGGAAGTTATTAAGTATGTCCTGAAAGGATTAGGGATCAAACAAAAGTTCCATGCGGTTTTCCACCCACAATCAGCAGAGTTGGTGGAAAGGTATAATGCTACTTTGAAGCAGAAATTAGCGAAGATACAGGCTTCCACATTCTTAACTTGGCTGGATGCATTACCATTGGCATTATTGTCTATTCGGTCAGTTCCACACTCTCGAATAGGCCTTACTCCCTATGAAATAGTATTTGGAAGGCCAATGAACATTTGGGGAGTTCCTAAGCCAAATTCTGTATACGATGTACCTTGTGTCCTGATGAATGATTATGTGGCACAGTTAACCGACAATTTGGTTTCTATTCATCAACAGGTTCGAGAAGCACTTCCTGACAGATCTACAGGTGAAGGCCATGAACTCCGACCTGGTGACCAGGTGATGATTAAGTCCTTTGAAAGATCAAGCAGCTTGGAACCAAGGTGGCGAGGCCCAGAGCAGGTGCTCCTTGCGACAAGGACAGCAGTTTGAGTGACGAACCGAAAGAATTGGGTCCATAGTACTTACTGTAAGAGAGTGCTACCTACCTTGGTGGAACCTGCTGTGCTGACCGATCATCGAGAGATTTTGACTACGGAGAAAGGCCGTGCTATATCACCTGACGGATCTGCGGAGATCTGCGATATAATTTGAGACAGAGGAAAGACCAGAGGAAAGACCCCCTAGTGCTGGAGAAAACTGGTTGAGCTACCGCCCTGGGTTAGTGAAACGGAGAGCCAATGTGGCAAGGGGGGGTATCAGCCATGCATTAGAGTAGTGACACCCGTCTTGGCCTGTGGTGAAGAAATCAGCGACTGCCCAGGGATAAGAGCTCCAATGATTGTTTTTAATTAATTTCTGATAGGGCCAATTTTCACTGTTGCTAAAATGAATAACAAACTGATCATTAGTACTATGGGGTGTGTTGTTGTTTTGGTGCTTATAGCAATAATCACCTGGTTTGTTGAAAAGAAGGTTCCTGCTTGTGAGTTTTTTGTTGCCACTACTCCAGTATCAAAGGACCACTATTACTTTACACTTCCCTATCAGGAGCAGAAGCACCATCAATCGTACTTCTATATAATTTCATTCAGATGTTGCATCATGCTCATAATGCTACAAATACTACTAACTGTTGGGTATGTGGAATGATACCTGCGCATCAAAAGGAAGGAGGAACACCTCTTCCTTTTTCACACAATGGTTCTTGTCAAGCTTGGTATACGCTTTTGTTTGCATCTGGAAAACGTACAGAGGGCGGACTTCTTTTTCGCCTTAATAAAGTATACTACCAAGACAAAGATGGTTATCCCGAAGCCAAAGGAACTAAATGGGAATGGGAAGAGTATCAACCGGACAATGTTTCAATACCATATGTCTTCACAAATATAAGAGAATCTGACAAGAAAGAACAATTTGTGATTTCTGTTACAAAAACTAAAGCAGATTTATGTATACGTAGCATTGGGCGAATTCCAGTGGGGATAAGCGATTGTACCTTGATTTTAACTATTGAGTGTGTAAATAATAGTTGTTTTAAAGCTTCACATAATACATATTTTGTTTGTGGTAACGATGGATATTACCAACTACCTGTTGGGTGGTCAGGTGTGTGTTATGTATCTTTTCTATTACCCCTTGTGTTTTTGGCCCCTGCATCATATCACCGAGAATTTAAACTGTTCAATGACATCATTTAAAATAGATATAAAAGGACAATAAGTACAAAGGAGGTAGACCAAACGGACACTAGCCTGCAACAATATGTTGATTTTAATTTAGGGTTGTTCTCCTTTGTGGGTGCTGCGTTAAACAGTAGGAAAGTGAGACAATTGACTAGGGTTGTGGAAGCTGTTACCAATCAGGCAGCTCTGGCACATGGGAATATTACAGAGGAGCTCCAAATTGCGAGGATTGTAGTGCTCCAAATGTGTATGGTACTAGATGTGATATTAGCTGATCGAGGTGGTGCATGTCGCATTATCGGTAGTAGTTGCTGCATTTTCATTCCAGATCACTCACTATCTAAATTGCATAAAATTGCTGCAGAAATCCACACAGAGACTTTTTCTGGATGGTTTTGGGCTCTTGTTTCCGCTTGGGGCTGGAAACTACTGATTATCCTATGTGTAATGAGTGCAATATTTTTCACATGCTGTATCTGTATTCAGTGTGGTCCAATGTTCTGCTCCATTTGTATTACTGCTTGTATGCCTACCAAAAGAAATATTACAGAAATGAAAGCACAACACATGTTAGATAAGGAAATAGCTGAAATGATGAGCATAAATATACAAGATGAATATTTAGATAATCCCAGAAAGACGAATGTCTTCAGCTAATGCTGAAAGGGTCGTCTGTTGTAAGTCAGTAGCGATTAGATTAAGCATTAGCAGAAGACATCTTGTATTTAGCAACTATTGTGAGCATTTCGCTGAGTCCATTTTGTATTCATGGCAGCCATTTTCTCTGCCATGTGCTCGCCATGTGCTCTGTCCTATCTTTCTGTTAACTACTCTTGAAAATCTGTCTAGTGACAAGTTATATTTAGCATCTCCCACTTTCGCACATGCCCAGTAACATCTGCAGCTGTTAGTAATCAGTAACAGACAGTAATGTGTCAACTAGTCCTTGAAAACTGTTAAAACCTCCTACCTGTCGACTGTGCATTTCCATATGACCTTATATGTATGTAAGTCTTGCTTCTATAATTGTACCACCTTCTTTTAGCCCCTGCGTGGGTATAAAAGGACCATGCTCTTTTAGTTCAGTGTGCTACTTCAAACATTACCAAAGGGTGCTGTTTGAACTGTAGTACCACCTCATGAGGTTTAATAAACTTTGTCTTTTATTTCGGTTTCTGTGCCAACTTCTTCCTATATGGTCTGAGGACTTTGTGCAGAGAAGGGCGAACCCCTTGCACTAGTAGGCCTTGCTGAGGCTTACTTTGACAAATTGGCGCCCAAACAGGGACTCATCGGCGACTCGGACGCCTGACGGATTGGTCGCGACGAAAGATTGGGATCTCGCTGTGGACGATCAATGCCTGAGGAGACCAGAGTCTTGGCAACCACTGCGTTTTTCCCTTCTTTCTGATTTGACCATCCAGGTGGCGCTGGTCCTCGACTGAGATCCTTTTTGTTCATTCATCATGCAGTGACCATTTGGTTGATTTTAGAACTTGGCAGTTGGAACCTGGACGCCGTGTGATTGGTAAGAGCCGTTTTTACGGCACTTGCTGTGGGCTTTAGCACCACTTACTGGGGCTCTCGTGTTTTGGGTGACTAATCAATTTGTGTCCTTTGAATTGATATATAAATTGCAATTTATATAGGTAGGTAATGAAGAGAATTTTCTCCAATTTAATTTTGATTTGAACGGCACCTTAATTGCTACTTTGATTATAATATTTATAATCTGCACTATTTTTGGCATGCCTGTTTTTAGCGCACTTCGTAGGATATGTTTCTTTTGTAATGTACCAATTTGAGACTGGAAGAATCGCAACCGGCACCCCAGAGGTGACGCCCAATAGAGATATGTATGTTAAACGTGGTCTTTCTTCTATAATGTACAGCACATTATGGAATAAATACACTTGTGCAGATCCTGAGTTACATTGGCCTATGCATGGGTCATTTGATTTGTGAAAGATTGAGTATGTGGAACAATGTATGTGTAAGCGAAGGTCTAGGCAAGATGTGTTTGACTGTGTACGAATGTGGGAGAAAGAAGAGTGTGGACGAGTGAAGCGTGAGCAAGCCTTGCTTGAGAAAGAGCAGCGGAAGAATGTATATGTGAAAGCATTGGAAATGAGAAAGAAAGATATAAATGACTTAAAGGAGCTAGAAGAGAAAGAGCATAAATTACAGGTAACTGGCCAATACTCTGTTAGGCAATCTCTCTATCCTATCCTATCCTTAATAAACCACATGATGATTTTTTGTTACTAGATCGCCCTCCACCTCCGTATGCCGTTCCTTCTGCCCCTCATGAGTTAGCTGAGGTCTCCGGGTCGGAGCAACAGAAGATGCGAGACAGTCGCTCTATGTTGCCTGCTGACTGTGCATCTGAGCTTAGATCTATTGCTCGTAAAACAATTAATAGCGTTGTCTCTGCTTCTGAACTTTTAGACAACATGAAAGGGTGGACGGAAAAGGAGCAGCTATATTTTACTGAGGCATTTGGCACAGAAGTTATTGAACTATTTCGGAAATATTCTGGTGAGTTAGAGCCCGATGATGTAGCCGCTGATCATAAGCAAATGCGTGATGGTCTTTTTGTTTTCTCCCGGGTGGCTGATGCAATCAGGTGTTTGGTGAAATTATGTGTTGTGGCAGTCCGTTTGCAAGAGAAGAAAAGAGCCGTGGACGTAGTTGCATGGACATCTCAGACCGGCGGGGTGCAAGCTTCCATCTTCGGAACAGATAAGACTATGATAGTTGACGTGAAACCAATGCGGGAGGCCGCGCCTTTGTATGTTCCTCCTAAAAGATTGGGTACAAGTGATGATAAAACTTCTGTTGATGCTAAGGGTTATTTTATTTATAATGGGTGTATACTCCTTGGAATAGGGCAGCTGTAATGGCACTTAAAACAGCATTACCTGACCCGCGGAAAAATCCAGCCGCCTTTTATGAGGAAGTTGAGGGAGCAATTAGTTCTTGTACTGTGACTTTGGCTGATATTGATATATTTTTCGGATTGATATTACCGCCAGATATGTGGAGAACTGTTCGTAAATTGATGATTGTGTAGTTTTTGGGGCATCATGGAAAGAATTAGAACAGATGGACGGGGATAGGGAACCTGCGAAAAAGCCATATCAGTTGATTCTAGATCTTCCCGCAGCCATATTAGTTAAGTTAAAAACGATTATTCCTCCTAAAAAGATAGATTGGACTGTTTTAGTGTCTTGAAAGTGAAAGGCTGATGAATCGGTCTCTGATTTCTTTACACACTTTGAAGAAGCATTTCATGATTTTAGCAGCCAGTTATTGTCAGATGATACTGGCAGACATTTGTTTGTCGATAAATATGTCGCAAATCTGTTACCAGGAATAGCTAGTCGTCTAAAAGCTAGTGAAAGTTCATGGACTACCTCTACTCCAGTTTCTCTTTTGACTATGGCTCAGTATTATGAATGTCAGGAATTAGAAGCAAAAGGTAGCGAGGATAAAACGATTAAAGAATTAAAGACGAAGGTTATGTTGGCTCAAGCTTATGGTCCACCTTTTAGAGGTAGTGGTAGAGGTGGACGTGATCTTTTGGTTCTTCTTACACTTGTTCAAATTTGTCTGTTGATCAGTGTGCGTATTGTAAGAAATTTGGGTATTGGGCTGCCGATTGTCCAGCACTACGTGTTCAGCAGTGTTCACGTGGTCGGGGACAAATGAGAAATCGCTCAGGATATTCAGGGCCTAGAAGAAGCACGAATGATCATGCTAGGGTTGTTGCTAATGTACGAGGGCAGGATGGGTTTAACACTTTTGATAGACGGAACCAATACCAGATGTCTAACTATGTGCATCCTGATTTCCAAGATTCTGCTTATGCATAGGATTGCCTAGGATGGGGTAAGGAATCAGTTGAAGTTCCAGTAGATCAGAGGGGTCCCTATGTTACAGCACATGTTTTGGGTTCTACTGATCAGTTTCTGGTTGATACAAGAGCTTCTCTTAGCGCCTTGTCTAAACAATTGATTCCAAGGGCTCCCCTGTCTGGCTTAACCATTACATCGATAGGTTTCAATAGAACACCTTCCCCTAGCCCATTGTCACAACCACTTGGATTTCATGTTGATAAATTTACTGCTCCATGTCCATTTTTGCTTTCTCCAAATACACCAGACACTATTGTGGGTCTTCATATGCTCAAGTATTTCAGGGCTATAATACAATGCTCTCCTGAAGGGGGTGTGTTATTTTGAATGATAATCATCCTGTGATGGAAAGAGTTTGTCTTGATAAAGAGGATATTGCATTAGCTTCACTCCCTAGTACTTTGTGGGCTACTTCAGATACTGATGTGGGACAAATGATTATTCCACTGGTACATATTAGTGTCAAGGAGGGAGCTGTATTGCCACGTTTGCCTCAATACAAAATTTCACAGGAGGGCAAAGAAGCACACACACAAATTGTGCATGATCTTGTTGCAGTTGAAGTTGTTGAGGAAGTTCCGTATAATGATTGTAACAGTCCGATTCTTCCTATTCTGATACTAGGATTTACCGATTCATTATTGATTTACGAGAAGTCAACAAGGTTGTGGTACCACAATATCCTGTGGAATCTGACATCACAACACTTCTTACTTTGGTTACCCCGACAGCAACTACGTTCTCTGTGATAGACTTGAAGAATGCTTTCTTTTCGATCCCTATTCATCCTGACAGCCGATATGTGTTTGGTTTTACTTTGAATAAACGATATTTGTTTGGTTTTACTTTGAATAAACGATCATGTAGATTTTGCAGAGTTCCTCAAGGCTATACTGAGAGTCCTAGTATTGATAGTCAAGCGTTAAAACGACAACTTGATTCTTTTGTTTTGCCTGAAGGTGTGGCTCTCATACAATATCCTGATGATATTTTGTTGGCAGCTGATACCCCTGAGCAATGTGAAAAGTGCACTTTGTCCTTACTTTCTTTTCTTGCTTCACACCATCATAAAGTGTCACGAAAGAAATTGCAATATTGTAGACCAAAGGTAACCTATTTAGGTCACCTTTTGTCTAAGGAGGGACGTGCACTTACATCAGATCATATTCAAGCAATTTTAGACACACCAGTACCCTCTACTCAGAAAGATGTTCGTGCATTCCTTGGTCTTACTTCTTTTTGTAGGCAATGGATATTAGGGTTTTCACACATTGTCAAACCTTTGCTAGCACTTTTGACTAAAGATACTCCAATACCCCTCCCGTGGACAGATGAATGTGAGACTGCTTTCCGGCAGCTACGACAAGCCCTTTGTTCATCACCAGTGTTAGGTACTCCAGATTACACGAAGCCTTTTGCACTTTACGTACTTGAGAAAGATGGATGTGCATTGTCAGTTTTAGTACAGACACATGGCGATAAGCAGCGTCCCTGTGCATATTTTTCAGCAGTACTTGATCCTGTCGGTCGAGCATTGCCTGGGTGTTTTCGTTCAGTTGCCGCAACAGCTGTGTCAATACTCAGAGTGAAGGGATAGTTTTGTCACATAAGCTGTTGGTGTTAGTACCCCATGTGGTTCATGCTCTTTTAAATCACACAAAGACGCAACATTTAACTAGCGCACATCTGACAGGGTATGAATTGACATTGCTGGCTCCTCACATTACACTGAAGAGATGTGCAACACTAAATCCAGCCACTTTGTTGCCATATCCGGTGACTCAGCCTCAGTCACAAAAAACACATGATTGTATATTCCTTACCAAAGAACAGACAAAGGGTCGTATTGATTTACAAGATCCGCTACTTCCAGATGTAGATGGGGAATTGTGGGTTGATGGGTCTTGTTTGAAGTTGCCAGACCGTGCGACCTCAGCTGCATATGCAATCACCACAATACACACGGTAGTGGAGACAGCTTGTATACCACAGAAGTCAGCTCAAGCAGCTGAACTAATAGCTTTGACACGAGCACGTGAGCTTAGTACTGACTTATGTGTGAACATTTATACAGACAGCCGCTATGCTTTTGGAGTGGCTCATGATTTTGGTTTGCCTTGGAAGGAGAGAGGCTTTCTCACATCACACGGGATGCAGATAATGCACGAAGAATTAGTGCATAACGTCTTGACTACAGTGACATATCCAAAGAAACTAGCTATTGTGAAATGTAGTGCACACAAGAAAGTGACCGATAAGATAGGGCAAGGTAATGCCCTTGTGTACCGTGTAGCACGTGAGACTGAGATGCAGCGAAGTACTACTTCTATGTATGTAGTGAAGTCACAAGCTGAACGTTGGCATAATGCTAGACAAGACGTATTAGATATACAGAAATCTGCTTCTGTGAAAGAACGTGAGCAATGGTCTGAAGAAGGAGAATTGTACGATGAGGGCTGTTGGCGGAATAAGCAGATGGATAAATGGAAATTGCCTATAGCTTTTGTACAACCTATGGTACAGATGGCACATGGGCTGGCACATGTTGGAGCTTCAACAATAACGAAGTTGCATACGCAAGTTTGGGAGCATCCAGAAATTTCCAGTACAGCTAAGAGAGTAGTACAGTCTTGTTTGATCTGTTTACAATACAATCCTGGAAAAGGGACACAAACTCCTGCGGGAGGGTTTGCTACACCAACTGCACCTTTCGAAGTTCTACAAATGGATTATATTCAGCTTGAACGCTGCAACAATTTAAAGTATGTCTTGGTGGTGGTATGTGCCTTCAGTAAATGGATAGAGGCGTACACCACAAAGGATAATACTGCCATTACCACAGCGAAGGTGCTTTTGAAATAATTTTTTCCCTAGGTTTGGTGTTTGTAGACTTTTATGGAATGATAACGGACCTCATTTTGTTGGGGAAGTTATTAAGTATGTCCTGAAAGGATTAGGGATCATACAAAAGTTCCATGCGGTTTTCCACCCACAATCAGCAGAGTTGATGGAAAGGTATAATGCTACTTTGAAGCAGAAATTAGCGAAGATACAGGCTTCCACATTCTTAACTTGGCTGGATGCATTACCATTGGCATTATTGTCTATTCGGTCAGTTTCACACTCTCGAATAGGCCTTACTCCCTATGAAATAGTATTTGGAAGGCCAATGAACATTTGGGGAGTTCCTAAGCCAAATTCTGTATACGATGTACCTTGTGTCCTGATGAATGATTATGTGGCACAGTTAACCGACAATTTGGTTTCTATTCATCAACAGGTTCGAGAAGCACTTCCTGACAGATCTACAGGTGAAGGCCATGAACTCCGACCTGGTGACCAGGTGATGATTAAGTCCTTTGAAAGATCAAGCAGCTTGGAACCAAGGTGGCGAGGCCCAGAGCAGGTGCTCCTTGCGACAAGGACAGCAGTTTGAGTGACGAACCGAAAGAATTGGGTCCATAGTACTTACTGTAAGAGAGTGCTACCTACCTTGGTGGAACCTGCTGTGCTGACCGATCATCGAGAGATTTTGACTACGGAGAAAGGCCGTGCTATATCACCTGACGGATCTGCGGAGATCTGCGATATAATTTGAGACAGAGGAAAGACCAGAGGAAAGACCCCCTAGTGCTGGAGAAAACTGGTTGAGCTACCGCCCTGGGTTAGTGAAACGGAGAGCCAATGTGGCAAGGGGGGGTATCAGCCATGCATTAGAGTAGTGACACCCGTCTTGGCCTGTGGTGAAGAAATCAGCGACTGCCCAGGGATAAGAGCTCCAACGATTGTTTTTAATTAATTTCTGATAGGGCCAATTTTCACTGTTGCTAAAATGAATAACAAACTGATCATTAGTACTATGGGGTGTGTTGTTGTTTTGGTGCTTATAGCAATAATCACCTGGTTTGTTGAAAAGAAGGTTCCTGCTTGTGAGTTTTTTGTTGCCACTACTCCAGTATCAGAGGACCACTATTACTTTACACTTCCCTATCAGGAGCAGAAGCACCATCAATCGTACTTCTATATAATTTCATTCAGATGTTGCATCATGCTCATAATGCTACAAATACTACTAACTGTTGGGTATGTGGAATGATACCTGCGCATCAAAAGGAAGGAGGAACACCTCTTCCTTTTTCACACAATGGTTCTTGTCAAGCTTGGTATACGCTTTTGTTTGCATCTGGAAAACGTACAGAGGGCGGACTTCTTTTTCGCCTTAATAAAGTATACTACCAAGACAAAGATGGTTATCCCGAAGCCAAAGGAACTAAATGGGAATGGGAAGAGTATCAACCGGACAATGTTTCAATACCATATGTCTTCACAAATATAAGAGAATCTGACAAGAAAGAACAATTTGTGATTTCTGTTACAAAAACTAAAGCAGATTTATGTATACGTAGCATTTGGTGAATTCCAGTGGGGATAAGCGATTGTACCTTGATTTTAACTATTGAGTGTGTAAATAATAGTTGTTTTACAGCTTCACATAATACATATTTTGTTTGTGGTAACGATGGATATTACCAACTACCTGTTGGGTGGTCAGGTGTGTGTTATGTATCTTTTCTATTACCCCTTGTGTTTTTGGCCCCTGCATCATATCACCGAGAATTTAAACTGTTCAATGACATCATTTAAAATAGATATAAAAGGACAATAAGTACAAAGGAGGTAGACCAAACGGACACTAGCCTGCAACAATATGTTGATTTTAATTTAGGGTTGTTCTCCTTTGTGGGTGCTGCGTTAAACAGTAGGAAAGTGAGACAATTGACTAGGGTTGTGGAAGCTGTTACCAATCAGGCAGCTCTGGCACATGGGAATATTACAGAGGAGCTCCAAATTGCGAGGATTGTAGTGCTCCAAATGTGTATGGTACTAGATGTGATATTAGCTGATCGAGGTGGTGCATGTCGCATTATCGGTAGTAGTTGCTGCATTTTCATTCCAGATCACTCACTATCTAAATTGCATAAAATTGCTGCAGAAATCCACACAGAGACTTTTTCTGGATGGTTTTGGGCTCTTGTTTCCGCTTGGGGGTGGAAACTACTGATTATCCTATGTGTAATGAGTGCAATATTTTTCACATGCTGTATCTGTATTCAGTGTGGTCCAATGTTCTGCTCCATTTGTATTACTGCTTGTATGCCTACCAAAAGAAATATTACAGAAATGAAAGCACAACACATGTTAGATAAGGAAATAGCTGAAATGATGAGCATAAATATACAAGATGAATATTTAGATAATCCCAGAAAGACGAATGTCTTCAGCTAATGCTGAAAGGGTCGTCTGTTGTAAGTCAGTAGCGATTAGATTAAGCATTAGCAGAAGACATCTTGTATTTAGCAACTATTGTGAGCATTTCGCTGAGTCCATTTTGTATTCATGGCAGCCATTTTCTCTGCCATGTGCTCGCCATGTGCTCTGTCCTATCTTTCTGTTAACTACTCTTGAAAATCTGTCTAGTGACAAGTTATATTTAGCATCTCCCACTTTCGCACATGCCCAGTAACATCTGCAGCTGTTAGTAATCAGTAACAGACAGTAATGTGTCAACTAGTCCTTGAAAACTGTTAAAACCTCCTACCTGTCGACTGTGCATTTCCATATGACCTTATATGTATGTAAGTCTTGCTTCTATAATTGTACCACCTTCTTTTAGCCCCTGCGTGGGTATAAAAGGACCATGCTCTTTTAGTTCAGTGTGCTACTTCAAACATTACCAAAGGGTGCTGTTTGAACTGTAGTACCACCTCATGAGGTTTAATAAACTTTGTCTTTTATTTCGGTTTCTGTGCCAACTTCTTCCTATATGGTCTGAGGACTTTGTGCAGAGAAGGGCGAACCCCTTGCACTAGTAGGCCTTGCTGAGGCTTACTTTGACAAATTGGCGCCCAAACAGGGACTCATCGGCGACTCGGACGCCTGACGGATTGGTCGCGACGAAAGATTGGGATCTCGCTGTGGACGATCAATGCCTGAGGAGACCAGAGTCTTGGCAACCACTGCGTTTTTCCCTTCTTTCTGATTTGACCATCCAGGTGGCGCTGGTCCTCGACTGAGATCCTTTTTGTTCATTCATCATGCAGTGACCATTTGGTTGATTTTAGAACTTGGCAGTTGGAACCTGGACGCCGTGTGATTGGTAAGAGCCGTTTTTACGGCACTTGCTGTGGGCTTTAGCACCACTTACTGGGGCTCTCGTGTTTTGGGTGACTAATCAATTTGTGTCCTTTGAATTGATATATAAATTGCAATTTATATAGGTAGGTAATGAAGAGAATTTTCTCCAATTTAATTTTGATTTGAACGGCACCTTAATTGCTACTTTGATTATAATATTTATAATCTGCACTATTTTTGGCATGCCTGTTTTTAGCGCACTTCGTAGGATATGTTTCTTTTGTAATGTACCAATTTGAGACTGGAAGAATCGCAACCGGCACCCCAGAGGTGACGCCCAATAGAGATATGTATGTTAAACGTGGTCTTTCTTCTATAATGTACAGCACATTATGGAATAAATACACTTGTGCAGATCCTGAGTTACATTGGCCTATGCATGGGTCATTTGATTTGTGAAAGATTGAGTATGTGGAACAATGTATGTGTAAGCGAAGGTCTAGGCAAGATGTGTTTGACTGTGTACGAATGTGGGAGAAAGAAGAGTGTGGACGAGTGAAGCATGAGCAAGCCTTGCTTGAGAAAGAGCAGCGGAAGAATGTATATGTGAAAGCATTGGAAATGAGAAAGAAAGATATAAATGACTTAAAGGAGCTAGAAGAGAAAGAGCATAAATTACAGGTAACTGGCCAATACTCTGTTAGGCAATCTCTCTATCCTATCCTATCCTTAATAAACCACATGATGATTTTTTGTTACTAGATCGCCCTCCACCTCCGTATGCCGTTCCTTCTGCCCCTCATGAGTTAGCTGAGGTCTCCGGGTCGGAGCAACAGAAGATGCGAGACAGTCGCTCTATGTTGCCTGCTGACTGTGCATCTGAGCTTAGATCTATTGCTCGTAAAACAATTAATAGCGTTGTCTCTGCTTCTGAACTTTTAGACAACATGAAAGGGTGGACGGAAAAGGAGCAGCTATATTTTACTGAGGCATTTGGCACAGAAGTTATTGAACTATTTCGGAAATATTCTGGTGAGTTAGAGCCCGATGATGTAGCCGCTGATCATAAGCAAATGCGTGATGGTCTTTTTGTTTTCTCCCGGGTGGCTGATGCAATCAGGTGTTTGGTGAAATTATGTGTTGTGGCAGTCCGTTTGCAAGAGAAGAAAAGAGCCGTGGACGTAGTTGCATGGACATCTCAGACCGGCGGGGTGCAAGCTTCCATCTTCGGAACAGATAAGACTATGATAGTTGACGTGAAACCAATGCGGGAGGCCGCGCCTTTGTATGTTCCTCCTAAAAGATTGGGTACAAGTGATGATAAAACTTCTGTTGATGCTAAGGGTTATTTTATTTATAATGGGTGTATACTCCTTGGAATAGGGCAGCTGTAATGGCACTTAAAACAGCATTACCTGACCCGCGGAAAAATCCAGCCGCCTTTTATGAGGAAGTTGAGGGAGCAATTAGTTCTTGTACTGTGACTTTGGCTGATATTGATATATTTTTCGGATTGATATTACCGCCAGATATGTGGAGAACTGTTCGTAAATTGATGATTGTGTAGTTTTTGGGGCATCATGGAAAGAATTAGAACAGATGGACGGGGATAGGGAACCTGCGAAAAAGCCATATCAGTTGATTCTAGATCTTCCCGCAGCCATATTAGTTAAGTTAAAAACGATTATTCCTCCTAAAAAGATAGATTGGACTGTTTTAGTGTCTTGAAAGTGAAAGGCTGATGAATCGGTCTCTGATTTCTTTACACACTTTGAAGAAGCATTTCATGATTTTAGCAGCCAGTTATTGTCAGATGATACTGGCAGACATTTGTTTGTCGATAAATATGTCGCAAATCTGTTACCAGGAATAGCTAGTCGTCTAAAAGCTAGTGAAAGTTCATGGACTACCTCTACTCCAGTTTCTCTTTTGACTATGGCTCAGTATTATGAATGTCAGGAATTAGAAGCAAAAGGTAGCGAGGATAAAACGATTAAAGAATTAAAGACGAAGGTTATGTTGGCTCAAGCTTATGGTCCACCTTTTAGAGGTAGTGGTAGAGGTGGACGTGATCTTTTGGTTCTTCTTACACTTGTTCAAATTTGTCTGTTGATCAGTGTGCGTATTGTAAGAAATTTGGGTATTGGGCTGCCGATTGTCCAGCACTACGTGTTCAGCAGTGTTCACGTGGTCGGGGACAAATGAGAAATCGCTCAGGATATTCAGGGCCTAGAAGAAGCACGAATGATCATGCTAGGGTTGTTGCTAATGTACGAGGGCAGGATGGGTTTAACACTTTTGATAGACGGAACCAATACCAGATGTCTAACTATGTGCATCCTGATTTCCAAGATTCTGCTTATGCATAGGATTGCCTAGGATGGGGTAAGGAATCAGTTGAAGTTCCAGTAGATCAGAGGGGTCCCTATGTTACAGCACATGTTTTGGGTTCTACTGATCAGTTTCTGGTTGATACAAGAGCTTCTCTTAGCGCCTTGTCTAAACAATTGATTCCAAGGGCTCCCCTGTCTGGCTTAACCATTACATCGATAGGTTTCAATAGAACACCTTCCCCTAGCCCATTGTCACAACCACTTGGATTTCATGTTGATAAATTTACTGCTCCATGTCCATTTTTGCTTTCTCCAAATACACCAGACAATATTGTGGGTCTTCATATGCTCAAGTATTTCAGGGCTATAATACAATGCTCTCCTGAAGGGGGTGTGTTATTTTGAATGATAATCATCCTGTGATGGAAAGAGTTTGTCTTGATAAAGAGGATATTGCATTAGCTTCACTCCCTAGTACTTTGTGGGCTACTTCAGATACTGATGTGGGACAAATGATTATTCCACTGGTACATATTAGTGTCAAGGAGGGAGCTGTATTGCCACGTTTGCCTCAATACAAAATTTCACAGGAGGGCAAAGAAGCACACACACAAATTGTGCATGATCTTGTTGCAGTTGAAGTTGTTGAGGAAGTTCCGTATAATGATTGTAACAGTCCGATTCTTCCTATTCTGATACTAGGATTTACCGATTCATTATTGATTTACGAGAAGTCAACAAGGTTGTGGTACCACAATATCCTGTGGAATCTGACATCACAACACTTCTTACTTTGGTTACCCCGACAGCAACTACGTTCTCTGTGATAGACTTGAAGAATGCTTTCTTTTCGATCCCTATTCATCCTGACAGCCGATATGTGTTTGGTTTTACTTTGAATAAACGATATTTGTTTGGTTTTACTTTGAATAAACGATCATGTAGATTTTGCAGAGTTCCTCAAGGCTATACTGAGAGTCCTAGTATTGATAGTCAAGCATTAAAACGACAACTTGATTCTTTTGTTTTGCCTGAAGGTGTGGCTCTCATACAATATCCTGATGATATTTTGTTGGCAGCTGATACCCCTGAGCAATGTGAAAAGTGCACTTTGTCCTTACTTTCTTTTCTTGCTTCACACCATCATAAAGTGTCACGAAAGAAATTGCAATATTGTAGACCAAAGGTAACCTATTTAGGTCACCTTTTGTCTAAGGAGGGACGTGCACTTACATCAGATCATATTCAAGCAATTTTAGACACACCAGTACCCTCTACTCAGAAAGATGTTCGTGCATTCCTTGGTCTTACTTCTTTTTGTAGGCAATGGATATTAGGGTTTTCACACATTGTCAAACCTTTGCTAGCACTTTTGACTAAAGATACTCCAATACCCCTCCCGTGGACAGATGAATGTGAGACTGCCTTCCGGCAGCTACGACAAGCCCTTTGTTCATCACCAGTGTTAGGTACTCCAGATTACACGAAGCCTTTTGCACTTTACGTACTTGAGAAAGATGGATGTGCATTGTCAGTTTTAGTACAGACACATGGCGATAAGCAGCGTCCCTGTGCATATTTTTCAGCAGTACTTGATCCTGTCGGTCGAGCATTGCCTGGGTGTTTTCGTTCAGTTGCCGCAACAGCTGTGTCAATACTCAGAGTGAAGGGATAGTTTTGTCACATAAGCTGTTGGTGTTAGTACCCCATGTGGTTCATGCTCTTTTAAATCACACAAAGACGCAACATTTAACTAGCGCACATCTGACAGGGTATGAATTGACATTGCTGGCTCCTCACATTACACTGAAGAGATGTGCAACACTAAATCCAGCCACTTTGTTGCCATATCCGGTGACTCAGCCTCAGTCACAAAAAACACATGATTGTATATTCCTTACCAAAGAACAGACAAAGGGTCGTATTGATTTACAAGATCCGCTACTTCCAGATGTAGATGGGGAATTGTGGGTTGATGGGTCTTGTTTGAAGTTGCCAGACCGTGCGACCTCAGCTGCATATGCAATCACCACAATACACACGGTAGTGGAGACAGCTTGTATACCACAGAAGTCAGCTCAAGCAGCTGAACTAATAGCTTTGACACGAGCACGTGAGCTTAGTACTGACTTATGTGTGAACATTTATACAGACAGCCGCTATGCTTTTGGAGTGGCTCATGATTTTGGTTTGCCTTGGAAGGAGAGAGGCTTTCTCACATCACACGGGATGCAGATAATGCACGAAGAATTAGTGCATAACGTCTTGACTACAGTGACATATCCAAAGAAACTAGCTATTGTGAAATGTAGTGCACACAAGAAAGTGACCGATAAGATAGGGCAAGGTAATGCCCTTGTGTACCGTGTAGCACGTGAGACTGAGATGCAGCGAAGTACTACTTCTATGTATGTAGTGAAGTCACAAGCTGAACGTTGGCATAATGCTAGACAAGACGTATTAGATATACAGAAATCTGCTTCTGTGAAAGAACGTGAGCAATGGTCTGAAGAAGGAGAATTGTATGATGAGGGCTGTTGGCGGAATAAGCAGATGGATAAATGGAAATTGCCTATAGCTTTTGTACAACCTATGGTACAGATGGCACATGGGCTGGCACATGTTGGAGCTTCAACAATAACGAAGTTGCATACGCAAGTTTGGGAGCATCCAGAAATTTCCAGTACAGCTAAGAGAGTAGTACAGTCTTGTTTGATCTGTTTACAATACAATCCTGGAAAAGGGACACAAACTCCTGCGGGAGGGTTTGCTACACCAACTGCACCTTTCGAAGTTCTACAAATGGATTATATTCAGCTTGAACGCTGCAACAATTTAAAGTATGTCTTGGTGGTGGTATGTGCCTTCAGTAAATGGATAGAGGCGTACACCACAAAGGATAATACTGCCATTACCACAGCGAAGGTGCTTTTGAAATAATTTTTTCCCTAGGTTTGGTGTTTGTAGACTTTTATGGAATGATAACGGACCTCATTTTGTTGGGGAAGTTATTAAGTATGTCCTGAAAGGATTAGGGATCAAACAAAAGTTCCATGCGGTTTTCCACCCACAATCAGCAGAGTTGGTGGAAAGGTATAATGCTACTTTGAAGCAGAAATTAGCGAAGATACAGGCTTCCACATTCTTAACTTGGCTGGATGCATTACCATTGGCATTATTGTCTATTCGGTCAGTTCCACACTCTCGAATAGGCCTTACTCCCTATGAAATAGTATTTGGAAGGCCAATGAACATTTGGGGAGTTCCTAAGCCAAATTCTGTATACGATGTACCTTGTGTCCTGATGAATGATTATGTGGCACAGTTAACCGACAATTTGGTTTCTATTCATCAACAGGTTCGAGAAGCACTTCCTGACAGATCTACAGGTGAAGGCCTTGAACTCCGACCTGGTGACCAGGTGATGATTAAGTCCTTTGAAAGATCAAGCAGCTTGGAACCAAGGTGGCGAGGCCCAGAGCAGGTGCTCCTTGCGACAAGGACAGCAGTTTGAGTGACGAACCGAAAGAATTCGGTCCATAGTACTTACTGTAAGAGAGTGCTACCTACCTTGGTGGAACCTGCTGTGCTGACCGATCATCGAGAGATTTTGACTACGGAGAAAGGCCGTGCTATATCACCTGACGGATCTGCGGAGATCTGCGATATAATTTGAGACAGAGGAAAGACCAGAGGAAAGACCCCCTAGTGCTGGAGAAAACTGGTTGAGCTACCGCCCTGGGTTAGTGAAACGGAGAGCCAATGTGGCAAGGGGGGGTATCAGCCATGCATTAGAGTAGTGACACCCGTCTTGGCCTGTGGTGAAGAAATCAGCGACTGCCCAGGGATAAGAGCTCCAACGATTGTTTTTAATTAATTTCTGATAGGGCCAATTTTCACTGTTGCTAAAATGAATAACAAACTGATCATTAGTACTATGGGGTGTGTTGTTGTTTTGGTGCTTATAGCAATAATCACCTGGTTTGTTGAAAAGAAGGTTCCTGCTTGTGAGTTTTTTGTTGCCACTACTCCAGTATCAGAGGACCACTATTACTTTACACTTCCCTATCAGGAGCAGAAGCACCATCAATCGTACTTCTATATAATTTCATTCAGATGTTGCATCATGCTCATAATGCTACAAATACTACTAACTGTTGGGTATGTGGAATGATACCTGCGCATCAAAAGGAAGGAGGAACACCTCTTCCTTTTTCACACAATGGTTCTTGTCAAGCTTGGTATACGCTTTTGTTTGCATCTGGAAAACGTACAGAGGGCGGACTTCTTTTTCGCCTTAATAAAGTATACTACCAAGACAAAGATGGTTATCCCGAAGCCAAAGGAACTAAATGGGAATGGGAAGAGTATCAACCGGACAATGTTTCAATACCATATGTCTTCACAAATATAAGAGAATCTGACAAGAAAGAACAATTTGTGATTTCTGTTACAAAAACTAAAGCAGATTTATGTATACGTAGCATTGGGCGAATTCCAGTGGGGATAAGCGATTGTACCTTGATTTTAACTATTGAGTGTGTAAATAATAGTTGTTTTACAGCTTCACATAATACATATTTTGTTTGTGGTAACGATGGATATTACCAACTACCTGTTGGGTGGTCAGGTGTGTGTTATGTATCTTTTCTATTACCCCTTGTGTTTTTGGCCCCTGCATCATATCACCGAGAATTTAAACTGTTCAATGACATCATTTAAAATAGATATAAAAGGACAATAAGTACAAAGGAGGTAGACCAAATGGACACTAGCCTGCAACAATATGTTGATTTTAATTTAGGGTTGTTCTCCTTTGTGGGTGCTGCGTTAAACAGTAGGAAAGTGAGACAATTGACTAGGGTTGTGGAAGCTGTTACCAATCAGGCAGCTCTGGCACATGGGAATATTACAGAGGAGCTCCAAATTGCGAGGATTGTAGTGCTCCAAATGTGTATGGTACTAGATGTGATATTAGCTGATCGAGGTGGTGCATGTCGCATTATCGGTAGTAGTTGCTGCATTTTCATTCCAGATCACTCACTATCTAAATTGCATAAAATTGCTGCAGAAATCCACACAGAGACTTTTTCTGGATGGTTTTGGGCTCTTGTTTCCGCTTGGGGCTGGAAACTACTGATTATCCTATGTGTAATGAGTGCAATATTTTTCACATGCTGTATCTGTATTCAGTGTGGTCCAATGTTCTGCTCCATTTGTATTACTGCTTGTATGCCTACCAAAAGAAATATTACAGAAATGAAAGCACAACACATGTTAGATAAGGAAATAGCTGAAATGATGAGCATAAATATACAAGATGAATATTTAGATAATCCCAGAAAGACGAATGTCTTCAGCTAATGCTGAAAGGGTCGTCTGTTGTAAGTCAGTAGCGATTAGATTAAGCATTAGCAGAAGACATCTTGTATTTAGCAACTATTGTGAGCATTTCGCTGAGTCCATTTTGTATTCATGGCAGCCATTTTCTCTGCCATGTGCTCGCCATGTGCTCTGTCCTATCTTTCTGTTAACTACTCTTGAAAATCTGTCTAGTGACAAGTTATATTTAGCATCTCCCACTTTCGCACATGCCCAGTAACATCTGCAGCTGTTAGTAATCAGTAACAGACAGTAATGTGTCAACTAGTCCTTGAAAACTGTTAAAACCTCCTACCTGTCGACTGTGCATTTCCATATGACCTTATATGTATGTAAGTCTTGCTTCTATAATTGTACCACCTTCTTTTAGCCCCTGCGTGGGTATAAAAGGACCATGCTCTTTTAGTTCAGTGTGCTACTTCAAACATTACCAAAGGGTGCTGTTTGAACTGTAGTACCACCTCATGAGGTTTAATAAACTTTGTCTTTTATTTCGCTTTCTGTGCCAACTTCTTCCTATATGGTCTGAGGACTTTGTGCAGAGAAGGGCGAACCCCTTGCACTAGTAGGCCTTGCTGAGGCTTACTTTGACAAATTGGCGCCCAAACAGGGACTCATCGGCGACTCGGACGCCTGACGGATTGGTCACGACGAAAGATTGGGATCTCGCTGTGGACGATCAATGCCTGAGGAGACCAGAGTCTTGGCAACCACTGCGTTTTTCCCTTCTTTCTGATTTGACCATCCAGGTGGCGCTGGTCCTCGACTGAGATCCTTTTTGTTCATTCATCATGCAGTGACCATTTGGTTGATTTTAGAACTTGGCAGTTGGAACCTGGACGCCGTGTGATTGGTAAGAGCCGTTTTTACGGCACTTGCTGTGGGCTTTAGCACCACTTACTGGGGCTCTCGTGTTTTGGGTGACTAATCAATTTGTGTCCTTTGTATTGATATATAAATTGCAATTTATATAGGTAGGTAATGAAGAGAATTTTCTCCAATTTAATTTTGATTTGAACGGCACCTTAATTGCTACTTTGATTATAATATTTATAATCTGCACTATTTTTGGCATGCCTGTTTTTAGCGCACTTCGTAGGATATGTTTCTTTTGTAATGTACCAATTTGAGACTGGAAGAATCGCAACCGGCACCCCAGAGGTGACGCCCAATAGAGATATGTATGTTAAACGTGGTCTTTCTTCTATAATGTACAGCACATTATGGAATAAATACACTTGTGCAGATCCTGAGTTACATTGGCCTATGCATGGGTCATTTGATTTGTGAAAGATTGAGTATGTGGAACAATGTATGTGTAAGCGAAGGTCTAGGCAAGATGTGTTTGACTGTGTACGAATGTGGGAGAAAGAAGAGTGTGGACGAGTGAAGCGTGAGCAAGCCTTGCTTGAGAAAGAGCAGCGGAAGAATGTATATGTGAAAGCATTGGAAATGAGAAAGAAAGATATAAATGACTTAAAGGAGCTAGAAGAGAAAGAGCATAAATTACAGGTAACTGGCCAATACTCTGTTAGGCAATCTCTCTATCCTATCCTATCCTTAATAAACCACATGATGATTTTTTGTTACTAGATCGCCCTCCACCTCCGTATGCCGTTCCTTCTGCCCCTCATGAGTTAGCTGAGGTCTCCGGGTCGGAGCAACAGAAGATGCGAGACAGTCGCTCTATGTTGCCTGCTGACTGTGCATCTGAGCTTAGATCTATTGCTCGTAAAACAATTAATAGCGTTGTCTCTGCTTCTGAACTTTTAGACAACATGAAAGGGTGGACGGAAAAGGAGCAGCTATATTTTACTGAGGCATTTGGCACAGAAGTAATTGAACTATTTCGGAAATATTCTGGTGAGTTAGAGCCCGATGATGTAGCCGCTGATCATAAGCAAATGCGTGATGGTCTTTTTGTTTTCTCCCGGGTGGCTGATGCAATCAGGTGTTTGGTGAAATTATGTGTTGTGGCAGTCCGTTTGCAAGAGAAGAAAAGAGCCGTGGACGTAGTTGCATGGACATCTCAGACCGGCGGGGTGCAAGCTTCCATCTTCGGAACAGATAAGACTATGATAGTTGACGTGAAACCAATGCGGGAGGCCGCGCCTTTGTATGTTCCTCCTAAAAGATTGGGTACAAGTGATGATAAAACTTCTGTTGATGCTAAGGGTTATTTTATTTATAATGGGTGTATACTCCTTGGAATAGGGCAGCTGTAATGGCACTTAAAACAGCATTACCTGACCCGCGGAAAAATCCAGCCGCCTTTTATGAGGAAGTTGAGGGAGCAATTCGTTCTTGTACTGTGACTTTGGCTGATATTGATATATTTTTCGGATTGATATTACCGCCAGATATGTGGAGAACTGTTCGTAAATTGATGATTGTGTAGTTTTTGGGGCATCATGGAAAGAATTAGAACAGATGGACGGGGATAGGGAACCTGCGAAAAAGCCATATCAGTTGATTCTAGATCTTCCCGCAGCCATATTAGTTAAGTTAAAAACGATTATTCCTCCTAAAAAGATAGATTGGACTGTTTTAGTGTCTTGAAAGTGAAAGGCTGATGAATCGGTCTCTGATTTCTTTACACACTTTGAAGAAGCATTTCATGATTTTAGCAGCCAGTTATTATCAGATGATACTGGCAGACATTTGTTTGTCGATAAATATGTCGCAAATCTGTTACCAGGAATAGCTAGTCGTCTAAAAGCTAGTGAAAGTTCATGGACTACCTCTACTCCAGTTTCTCTTTTGACTATGGCTCAGTATTATGAATGTCAGGAATTAGAAGCAAAAGGTAGCGAGGATAAAACGATTAAAGAATTAAAGACGAAGGTTATGTTGGCTCAAGCTTATGGTCCACCTTTTAGAGGTAGTGGTAGAGGTGGACGTGATCTTTTGGTTCTTCTTACACTTGTTCAAATTTGTCTGTTGATCAGTGTGCGTATTGTAAGAAATTTGGGTATTGGGCTGCCGATTGTCCAGCACTACGTGTTCAGCAGTGTTCACGTGGTTGGGGACAAATGAGAAATCGCTCAGGATATTCAGGGCCTAGAAGAAGCACGAATGATCATGCTAGGGTTGTTGCTAATGTACGAGGGCAGGATGGGTTTAACACTTTTGATAGACGGAACCAATACCAGATGTCTAACTATGTGCATCCTGATTTCCAAGATTCTGCTTATGCATAGGATTGCCTAGGATGGGGTAAGGAATCAGTTGAAGTTCCAGTAGATCAGAGGGGTCCCTATGTTACAGCACATGTTTTGGGTTCTACTGATCAGTTTCTGGTTGATACAAGAGCTTC
Source organism: Pleurodeles waltl (assembly GCF_031143425.1). Classification (NCBI taxonomy): domain Eukaryota; kingdom Metazoa; phylum Chordata; class Amphibia; order Caudata; family Salamandridae; genus Pleurodeles; species Pleurodeles waltl. The sequence goes on from NC_090438.1 coordinate 356,080,701, forward strand.
TCTTAGCGCCTTGTCTAAACAATTGATTCCAAGGGCTCCCCTGTCTGGCTTAACCATTACATCGATAGGTTTCAATAGAACACCTTCCCCTAGCCCATTGTCACAACCACTTGGATTTCATGTTGATAAATTTACTGCTCCATGTCCATTTTTGCTTTCTCCAAATACACCAGACAATATTGTGGGTCTTCATATGCTCAAGTATTTCAGGGCTATAATACAATGCTCTCCTGAAGGGGGTGTGTTATTTTGAATGATAATCATCCTGTGATGGAAAGAGTTTGTCTTGATAAAGAGGATATTGCATTAGCTTCACTCCCTAGTACTTTGTGGGCTACTTCAGATACTGATGTGGGACAAATGATTATTCCACTGGTACATATTAGTGTCAAGGAGGGAGCTGTATTGCCACGTTTGCCTCAATACAAAATTTCACAGGAGGGCAAAGAAGCACACACACAAATTGTGCATGATCTTGTTGCAGTTGAAGTTGTTGAGGAAGTTCCGTATAATGATTGTAACAGTCCGATTCTTCCTATTCTGATACTAGGATTTACCGATTCATTATTGATTTACGAGAAGTCAACAAGGTTGTGGTACCACAATATCCTGTGGAATCTGACATCACAACACTTCTTACTTTGGTTACCCCGACAGCAACTACGTTCTCTGTGATAGACTTGAAGAATGCTTTCTTTTCGATCCCTATTCATCCTGACAGCCGATATGTGTTTGGTTTTACTTTGAATAAACGATATTTGTTTGGTTTTACTTTGAATAAACGATCATGTAGATTTTGCAGAGTTCCTCAAGGCTATACTGAGAGTCCTAGTATTGATAGTCAAGCGTTAAAACGACAACTTGATTCTTTTGTTTTGCCTGAAGGTGTGGCTCTCATACAATATCCTGATGATATTTTGTTGGCAGCTGATACCCCTGAGCAATGTGAAAAGTGCACTTTGTCCTTACTTTCTTTTCTTGCTTCACACCATCATAAAGTGTCACGAAAGAAATTGCAATATTGTAGACCAAAGGTAACCTATTTAGGTCACCTTTTGTCTAAGGAGGGACGTGCACTTACATCAGATCATATTCAAGCAATTTTAGACACACCAGTACCCTCTACTCAGAAAGATGTTCGTGCATTCCTTGGTCTTACTTCTTTTTGTAGGCAATGGATATTAGGGTTTTCACACATTGTCAAACCTTTGCTAGCACTTTTGACTAAAGATACTCCAATACCCCTCCCGTGGACAGATGAATGTGAGACTGCTTTCCGGCAGCTACGACAAGCCCTTTGTTCATCACCAGTGTTAGGTACTCCAGATTACACGAAGCCTTTTGCACTTTACGTACTTGAGAAAGATGGATGTGCATTGTCAGTTTTAGTACAGACACATGGCGATAAGCAGCGTCCCTGTGCATATTTTTCAACAGTACTTGATCCTGTCGGTCGAGCATTGCCTGGGTGTTTTCGTTCAGTTGCCGCAACAGCTGTGTCAATACTCAGAGTGAAGGGATAGTTTTGTCACATAAGCTGTTGGTGTTAGTACCCCATGTGGTTCATGCTCTTTTAAATCACACAAAGACGCAACATTTAACTAGCGCACATCTGACAGGGTATGAATTGACATTGCTGGCTCCTCACATTACACTGAAGAGATGTGCAACACTAAATCCAGCCACTTTGTTGCCATATCCGGTGACTCAGCCTCAGTCACAAAAAACACATGATTGTATATTCCTTACCAAAGAACAGACAAAGGGTTGTATTGATTTACAAGATCCGCTACTTCCAGATGTAGATGGGGAATTGTGGGTTGATGGGTCTTGTTTGAAGTTGCCAGACCGTGCGACCTCAGCTGCATATGCAATCACCACAATACACACGGTAGTGGAGACAGCTTGTATACCACAGAAGTCAGCTCAAGCAGCTGAACTAATAGCTTTGACACGAGCACGTGAGCTTAGTACTGACTTATGTGTGAACATTTATACAGACAGCCGCTATGCTTTTGGAGTGGCTCATGATTTTGGTTTGCCTTGGAAGGAGAGAGGCTTTCTCACATCACACGGGATGCAGATAATGCACGAAGAATTAGTGCATAACGTCTTGACTACAGTGACATATCCAAAGAAACTAGCTATTGTGAAATGTAGTGCACACAAGAAAGTGACCGATAAGATAGGGCAAGGTAATGCCCTTGTGTACCGTGTAGCACGTGAGACTGAGATGCAGCGAAGTACTACTTCTATGTATGTAGTGAAGTCACAAGCTGAACGTTGGCATAATGCTAGACAAGACGTATTAGATATACAGAAATCTGCTTCTGTGAAAGAACGTGAGCAATGGTCTGAAGAAGGAGAATTGTATGATGAGGGCTGTTGGCGGAATAAGCAGATGGATAAATGGAAATTGCCTATAGCTTTTGTACAACCTATGGTACAGATGGCACATGGGCTGGCACATGTTGGAGATTCAACAATAACGAAGTTGCATACGCAAGTTTGGGAGCATCCAGAAATTTCCAGTACAGCTAAGAGAGTAGTACAGTCTTGTTTGATCTGTTTACAATACAATCCTGGAAAAGGGACACTAACTCCTGCGGGAGGGTTTGCTACACCAACTGCACCTTTCGAAGTTCTACAAATGGATTATATTCAGCTTGAACGCTGCAACAATTTAAAGTATGTCTTGGTGGTGGTATGTGCCTTCAGTAAATGGATAGAGGCGTACACCACAAAGGATAATACTGCCATTACCACAGCGAAGGTGCTTTTGAAATAATTTTTTCCCTAGGTTTGGTGTTTGTAGACTTTTATGGAATGATAACGGACCTCATTTTGTTGGGGAAGTTATTAAGTATGTCCTGAAAGGATTAGGGATCAAACAAAAGTTCCATGCGGTTTTCCACCCACAATCAGCAGAGTTGGTGGAAAGGTATAATGCTACTTTGAAGCAGAAATTAGCGAAGATACAGGCTTCCACATTCTTAACTTGGCTGGATGCATTACCATTGGCATTATTGTCTATTCGGTCAGTTCCACACTCTCGAATAGGCCTTACTCCCTATGAAATAGTATTTGGAAGGCCAATGAACATTTGGGGAGTTCCTAAGCCAAATTCTGTATACGATGTACCTTGTGTCCTGATGAATGATTATGTGGCACAGTTAACCGACAATTTGGTTTCTATTCATCAACAGGTTCGAGAAGCACTTCCTGACAGATCTACAGGTGAAGGCCATGAACTCCGACCTGGTGACCAGGTGATGATTAAGTCCTTTGAAAGATCAAGCAGCTTGGAACCAAGGTGGCGAGGCCCAGAGCAGGTGCTCCTTGCGACAAGGACAGCAGTTTGAGTGACGAACCGAAAGAATTGGGTCCATAGTACTTACTGTAAGAGAGTGCTACCTACCTTGGTGGAACCTGCTGTGCTGACCGATCATCGAGAGATTTTGACTACGGAGAAAGGCCGTGCTATATCACCTGACGGATCTGCGGAGATCTGCGATATAATTTGAGACAGAGGAAAGACCAGAGGAAAGACCCCCTAGTGCTGGAGAAAACTGGTTGAGCTACCGCCCTGGGTTAGTGAAACGGAGAGCCAATGTGGCAAGGGGGGGTATCAGCCATGCATTAGAGTAGTGACACCCATCTTGGCCTGTGGTGAAGAAATCAGCGACTGCCCAGGGATAAGAGCTCCAACGATTGTTTTTAATTAATTTCTGATAGGGCCAATTTTCACTGTTGCTAAAATGAATAACAAACTGATCATTAGTACTATGGGGTGTGTTGTTGTTTTGGTGCTTATAGCAATAATCACCTGGTTTGTTGAAAAGAAGGTTCCTGCTTGTGAGTTTTTTGTTGCCACTACTCCAGTATCAGAGGACCACTATTACTTTACACTTCCCTATCAGGAGCAGAAGCACCATCAATCGTACTTCTATATAATTTCATTCAGATGTTGCATCATGCTCATAATGCTACAAATACTACTAACTCATGGGTATGTGGAATGATACCTGCGCATCAAAAGGAAGGAGGAACACCTCTTCCTTTTTCACACAATGGTTCTTGTCAAGCTTGGTATACGCTTTTGTTTGCATCTGGAAAACGTACAGAGGGCGGACTTCTTTTTCGCCTTAATAAAGTATACTACCAAGACAAAGATGGTTATCCCGAAGCCAAAGGAACTAAATGGGAATGGGAAGAGTATCAACCGGACAATGTTTCAATACCATATGTCTTCACAAATATAAGAGAATCTGACAAGAAAGAACAATTTGTGATTTCTGTTACAAAAACTAAAGCAGATTTATGTATACGTAGCATTGGGCGAATTCCAGTGGGGATAAGCGATTGTACCTTGATTTTAACTATTGAGTGTGTAAATAATAGTTGTTTTACAAGCTTCACATAATACATATTTTGTTTGTGGTAACGATGGATATTACCAACTACCTGTTGGGTGGTCAGGTGTGTGTTATGTATCTTTTCTATTACCCCTTGTGTTTTTGGCCCCTGCATCATATCACCGAGAATTTAAACTGTTCAATGACATCATTTAAAATAGATATAAAAGGACAATAAGTACAAAGGAGGTAGACCAAACGGACACTAGCCTGCAACAATATGTTGATTTTAATTTAGGGTTGTTCTCCTTTGTGGGTGCTGCGTTAAACAGTAGGAAAGTGAGACAATTGACTAGGGTTGTGGAAGCTGTTACCAATCAGGCAGCTCTGGCACATGGGAATATTACAGAGGAGCTCCAAATTGCGAGGATTGTAGTGCTCCAAATGTGTATGGTACTAGATGTGATATTAGCTGATCGAGGTGGTGCATGTCGCATTATCGGTAGTAGTTGCTGCATTTTCATTCCAGATCACTCACTATCTAAATTGCATAAAATTGCTGCAGAAATCCACACAGAGACTTTTTCTGGATGGTTTTGGGCTCTTGTTTCCGCTTGGGGCTGGAAACTACTGATTATCCTATGTGTAATGAGTGCAATATTTTTCACATGCTGTATCTGTATTCAGTGTGGTCCAATGTTCTGCTCCATTTGTATTACTGCTTGTATGCCTACCAAAAGAAATATTACAGAAATGAAAGCACAACACATGTTAGATAAGGAAATAGCTGAAATGATGAGCATAAATATACAAGATGAATATTTAGATAATCCCAGAAAGACGAATGTCTTCAGCTAATGCTGAAAGGGTCGTCTGTTGTAAGTCAGTAGCGATTAGATTAAGCATTAGCAGAAGACATCTTGTATTTAGCAACTATTGTGAGCATTTCGCTGAGTCCATTTTGTATTCATGGCAGCCATTTTCTCTGCCATGTGCTCGCCATGTGCTCTGTCCTATCTTTCTGTTAACTACTCTTGAAAATCTGTCTAGTGACAAGTTATATTTAGCATCTCCCACTTTCGCACATGCCCAGTAACATCTGCAGCTGTTAGTAATCAGTAACAGACAGTAATGTGTCAACTAGTCCTTGAAAACTGTTAAAACCTCCTACCTGTCGACTGTGCATTTCCATATGACCTTATATGTATGTAAGTCTTGCTTCTATAATTGTACCACCTTCTTTTAGCCCCTGCGTGGGTATAAAAGGACCATGCTCTTTTAGTTCAGTGTGCTACTTCAAACATTACCAAAGGGTGCTGTTTGAACTGTAGTACCACCTCATGAGGTTTAATAAACTTTGTCTTTTATTTCGGTTTCTGTACCAACTTCTTCCTATATGGTCTGAGGACTTTGTGCAGAGAAGGGCGAACCCCTTGCACTAGTAGGCCTTGCTGAGGCTTACTTTGACAAATTGGCGCCCAAACAGGGACTCATCGGCGACTCGGACGCCTGACGGATTGGTCGCGACGAAAGATTGGGATCTCGCTGTGGGCGATCAATGCCTGAGGAGACCAGAGTCTTGGCAACCACTGCGTTTTTCCCTTCTTTCTGATTTGACCATCCAGGTGGCGCTGGTCCTCGACTGAGATCCTTTTTGTTCATTCATCATGCAGTGACCATTTGGTTGATTTTAGAACTTGGCAGTTGGAACCTGGACGCCGTGTGATTGGTAAGAGCCGTTTTTACGGCACTTGCTGTGGGCTTTAGCACCACTTACTGGGGCTCTCGTGTTTTGGTTGACTAATCAATTTGTGTCCTTTGAATTGATATATAAATTGCAATTTATATAGGTAGGTAATGAAGAGAATTTTCTCCAATTTAATTTTGATTTGAACGGCACCTTAATTGCTACTTTGATTATAATATTTATAATCTGCACTATTTTTGGCATGCCTGTTTTTAGCGCACTTCGTAGGATATGTTTCTTTTGTAATGTACCAATTTGAGACTGGAAGAATCGCAACCGGCACCCCAGAGGTGACGCCCAATAGAGATATGTATGTTAAACGTGGTCTTTCTTCTATAATGTACAGCACATTATGGAATAAATACACTTGTGCAGATCCTGAGTTACATTGGCCTATGCATGGGTCATTTGATTTGTGAAAGATTGAGTATGTGGAACAATGTATGTGTAAGCGAAGGTCTAGGCAAGATGTGTTTGACTGTGTACGAATGTGGGAGAAAGAAGAGTGTGGACGAGTGAAGCGTGAGCAAGCCTTGCTTGAGAAAGAGCAGCGGAAGAATGTATATGTGAAAGCATTGGAAATGAGAAAGAAAGATATAAATGACTTAAAGGAGCTAGAAGAGAAAGAGCATAAATTACAGGTAACTGGCCAATACTCTGTTAGGCAATCTCTCTATCCTATCCTATCCTTAATAAACCACATGATGATTTTTTGTTACTAGATCGCCCTCCACCTCCGTATGCCGTTCCTTCTGCCCCTCATGAGTTAGCTGAGGTCTCCGGGTCGGAGCAACAGAAGATGCGAGACAGTCGCTCTATGTTGCCTGCTGACTGTGCATCTGAGCTTAGATCTATTGCTCGTAAAACAATTAATAGCGTTGTCTCTGCTTCTGAACTTTTAGACAACATGAAAGGGTGGACGGAAAAGGAGCAGCTATATTTTACTGAGGCATTTGGCACAGAAGTAATTGAACTATTTCGGAAATATTCTGGTGAGTTAGAGCCCGATGATGTAGCCGCTGATCATAAGCAAATGCGTGATGGTCTTTTTGTTTTCTCCCGGGTGGCTGATGCAATCAGGTGTTTGGTGAAATTATGTGTTGTGGCAGTCCGTTTGCAAGAGAAGAAAAGAGCCGTGGACGTAGTTGCATGGACATCTCAGACCGGCGGGGTGCAAGCTTCCATCTTCGGAACAGATAAGACTATGATAGTTGACGTGAAACCAATGCGGGAGGCCGCGCCTTTGTATGTTCCTCCTAAAAGATTGGGTACAAGTGATGATAAAACTTCTGTTGATGCTAAGGGTTATTTTATTTATAATGGGTGTATACTCCTTGGAATAGGGCAGCTGTAATGGCACTTAAAACAGCATTACCTGACCCGCGGAAAAATCCAGCCGCCTTTTATGAGGAAGTTGAGGGAGCAATTAGTTCTTGTACTGTGACTTTGGCTGATATTGATATATTTTTCGGATTGATATTACCGCCAGATATGTGGAGAACTGTTCGTAAATTGATGATTGTGTAGTTTTTGGGGCATCATGGAAAGAATTAGAACAGATGGACGGGGATAGGGAACCTGCGAAAAAGCCATATCAGTTGATTCTAGATCTTCCCGCAGCCATATTAGTTAAGTTAAAAACGATTATTCCTCCTAAAAAGATAGATTGGACTGTTTTAGTGTCTTGAAAGTGAAAGGCTGATGAATCGGTCTCTGATTTCTTTACACACTTTGAAGAAGCATTTCATGATTTTAGCAGCCAGTTATTGTCAGATGATACTGGCAGACATTTGTTTGTCGATAAATATGTCGCAAATCTGTTACCAGGAATAGCTAGTCGTCTAAAAGCTAGTGAAAGTTCATGGACTACCTCTACTCCAGTTTCTCTTTTGACTATGGCTCAGTATTATGAATGTCAGGAATTAGAAGCAAAAGGTAGCGAGGATAAAACGATTAAAGAATTAAAGACGAAGGTTATGTTGGCTCAAGCTTATGGTCCACCTTTTAGAGGTAGTGGTAGAGGTGGACGTGATCTTTTGGTTCTTCTTACACTTGTTCAAATTTGTCTGTTGATCAGTGTGCGTATTGTAAGAAATTTGGGTATTGGGCTGCCGATTGTCCAGCACTACGTGTTCAGCAGTGTTCACGTGGTCGGGGACAAATGAGAAATCGCTCAGGATATTCAGGGCCTAGAAGAAGCACGAATGATCATGCTAGGGTTGTTGCTAATGTACGAGGGCAGGATGGGTTTAACACTTTTGATAGACGGAACCAATACCAGATGTCTAACTATGTGCATCCTGATTTCCAAGATTCTGCTTATGCATAGGATTGCCTAGGATGGGGTAAGGAATCAGTTGAAGTTCCAGTAGATCAGAGGGGTCCCTATGTTACAGCACATGTTTTGGGTTCTACTGATCAGTTTCTGGTTGATACAAGAGCTTCTCTTAGCGCCTTGTCTAAACAATTGATTCCAAGGGCTCCCCTGTCTGGCTTAACCATTACATCGATAGGTTTCAATAGAACACCTTCCCCTAGCCCATTGTCACAACCACTTGGATTTCATGTTGATAAATTTACTGCTCCATGTCCATTTTTGCTTTCTCCAAATACACCAGACAATATTGTGGGTCTTCATATGCTCAAGTATTTCAGGGCTATAATACAATGCTCTCCTGAAGGGGGTGTGTTATTTTGAATGATAATCATCCTGTGATGGAAAGAGTTTGTCTTGATAAAGAGGATATTGCATTAGCTTCACTCCCTAGTACTTTGTGGGCTACTTCAGATACTGATGTGGGACAAATGATTATTCCACTGGTACATATTAGTGTCAAGGAGGGAGCTGTATTGCCACGTTTGCCTCAATACAAAATTTCACAGGAGGGCAAAGAAGCACACACACAAATTGTGCATGATCTTGTTGCAGTTGAAGTTGTTGAGGAAGTTCCGTATAATGATTGTAACAGTCCGATTCTTCCTATTCTGATACTAGGATTTACCGATTCATTATTGATTTACGAGAAGTCAACAAGGTTGTGGTACCACAATATCCTGTGGAATCTGACATCACAACACTTCTTACTTTGGTTACCCCGACAGCAACTACGTTCTCTGTGATAGACTTGAAGAATGCTTTCTTTTCGATCCCTATTCATCCTGACAGCCGATATGTGTTTGGTTTTACTTTGAATAAACGATATTTGTTTGTTTTTACTTTGAATAAACGATCATGTAGATTTTGCAGAGTTCCTCAAGGCTATACTGAGAGTCCTAGTATTGATAGTCAAGCGTTAAAACGACAACTTGATTCTTTTGTTTTGCCTGAAGGTGTGGCTCTCATACAATATCCTGATGATATTTTGTTGGCAGCTGATACCCCTGAGCAATGTGAAAAGTGCACTTTGTCCTTACTTTCTTTTCTTGCTTCACACCATCATAAAGTGTCACGAAAGAAATTGCAATATTGTAGACCAAAGGTAACCTATTTAGGTCACCTTTTGTCTAAGGAGGGACGTGCACTTACATCAGATCATATTCAAGCAATTTTAGACACACCAGTACCCTCTACTCAGAAAGATGTTCGTGCATTCCTTGGTCTTACTTCTTTTTGTAGGCAATGGATATTAGGGTTTTCACACATTGTCAAACCTTTGCTAGCACTTTTGACTAAAGATACTCCAATACCCCTCCCGTGGACAGATGAATGTGAGACTGCTTTCCGGCAGCTACGACAAGCCCTTTGTTCATCACCAGTGTTAGGTACTCCAGATTACACGAAGCCTTTTGCACTTTACGTACTTGAGAAAGATGGATGTGCTTTGTCAGTTTTAGTACAGACACATGGCGATAAGCAGCGTCCCTGTGCATATTTTTCAGCAGTACTTGATCCTGTCGGTCGAGCATTGCCTGGGTGTTTTCGTTCAGTTGCCGCAACAGCTGTGTCAATACTCAGAGTGAAGGGATAGTTTTGTCACATAAGCTGTTGGTGTTAGTACCCCATGTGGTTCATGCTCTTTTAAATCACACAAAGACGCAACATTTAACTAGCGCACATCTGACAGGGTATGAATTGACATTGCTGGCTCCTCACATTACACTGAAGAGATGTGCAACACTAAATCCAGCCACTTTGTTGCCATATCCGGTGACTCAGCCTCAGTCACAAAAAACACATGATTGTATATTCCTTACCAAAGAACAGACAAAGGGTCGTATTGATTTACAAGATCCGCTACTTCCAGATGTAGATGGGGAATTGTGGGTTGATGGGTCTTGTTTGAAGTTGCCAGACCGTGCAACCTCAGCTGCATATGCAATCACCACAATACACACGGTAGTGGAGACAGCTTGTATACCACAGAAGTCAGCTCAAGCAGCTGAACTAATAGCTTTGACACGAGCACGTGAGCTTAGTACTGACTTATGTGTGAACATTTATACAGACAGCCGCTATGCTTTTGGAGTGGCTCATGATTTTGGTTTGCCTTGGAAGGAGAGAGGCTTTCTCACATCACACGGGATGCAGATAATGCACGAAGAATTAGTGCATAACGTCTTGACTACAGTGACATATCCAAAGAAACTAGCTATTGTGAAATGTAGTGCACACAAGAAAGTGACCGATAAGATAGGGCAAGGTAATGCCCTTGTGTACCGTGTAGCACGTGAGACTGAGATGCAGCGAAGTACTACTTCTATGTATGTAGTGAAGTCACAAGCTGAACGTTGGCATAATGCTAGACAAGACGTATTAGATATACAGAAATCTGCTTCTGTGAAAGAACGTGAGCAATGGTCTGAAGAAGGAGAATTGTATGATGAGGGCTGTTGGCGGAATAAGCAGATGGATAAATGGAAATTGCCTATAGCTTTTGTACAACCTATGGTACAGATGGCACATGGGCTGGCACATGTTGGAGCTTCAACAATAACGAAGTTGCATACGCAAGTTTGGGAGCATCCAGAAATTTCCAGTACAGCTAAGAGAGTAGTACAGTCTTGTTTGATCTGTTTACAATACAATCCTGGAAAAGGGACACAAACTCCTGCGGGAGGGTTTGCTACACGAACTGCACCTTTCGAAGTTCTACAAATGGATTATATTCAGCTTGAACGCTGCAACAATTTAAAGTATGTCTTGGTGGTGGTATGTGCCTTCAGTAAATGGATAGAGGCGTACACCACAAAGGATAATACTGCCATTACCACAGCGAAGGTGCTTTTGAAATAATTTTTTCCCTAGGTTTGGTGTTTGTAGACTTTTATGGAATGATAACGGACCTCATTTTGTTGGGGAAGTTATTAAGTATGTCCTGAAAGGATTAGGGATCAAACAAAAGTTCCATGCGGTTTTCCACCCACAATCAGCAGAGTTGGTGGAAAGGTATAATGCTACTTTGAAGCAGAAATTAGCGAAGATACAGGCTTCCACATTCTTAACTTGGCTGGATGCATTACCATTGGCATTATTGTCTATTCGGTCAGTTCCACACTCTGGAATAGGCCTTACTCCCTATGAAATAGTATTTGGAAGGCCAATGAACATTTGGGGAGTTCCTAAGCCAAATTCTGTATACGATGTACCTTGTGTCCTGATGAATGATTATGTGGCACAGTTAACCGACAATTTGGTTTCTATTCATCAACAGGTTCGAGAAGCACTTCCTGACAGATCTACAGGTGAAGGCCATGAACTCCGACCTGGTGACCAGGTGATGATTAAGTCCTTTGAAAGATCAAGCAGCTTGGAACCAAGGTGGCGAGGCCCAGAGCAGGTGCTCCTTGCGACAAGGACAGCAGTTTGAGTGACGAACCGAAATAATTGGGTCCATAGTACTTACTGTAAGAGAGTGCTACCTACCTTGGTGGAACCTGCTGTGCTGACCGATCATCGAGAGATTTTGACTACGGAGAAAGGCCGTGCTATATCACCTGACGGATCTGCGGAGATCTGCGATATAATTTGAGACAGAGGAAAGACCAGAGGAAAGACCCCCTAGTGCTGGAGAAAACTGGTTGAGCTACCGCCCTGGGTTAGTGAAACGGAGAGCCAATGTGGCAAGGGGGGGTATCAGCCATGCATTAGAGTAGTGACACCCGTCTTGGCCTGTGGTGAAGAAATCAGCGACTGCCCAGGGATAAGAGCTCCAACGATTGTTTTTAATTAATTTCTGATAGGGCCAATTTTCACTGTTGCTAAAATGAATAACAAACTGATCATTAGTACTATGGGGTGTGTTGTTGTTTTGGTGCTTATAGCAATAATCACCTGGTTTGTTGAAAAGAAGGTTCCTGCTTGTGAGTTTTTTGTTGCCACTACTCCAGTATCAGAGGACCACTATTACTTTACACTTCCCTATCAGGAGCAGAAGCACCATCAATCGTACTTCTATATAATTTCATTCAGATGTTGCATCATGCTCATAATGCTACAAATACTACTAACTGTTGGGTATGTGGAATGATACCTGCGCATCAAAAGGAAGGAGGAACACCTCTTCCTTTTTCACACAATGGTTCTTGTCAAGCTTGGTATACGCTTTTGTTTGCATCTGGAAAACGTACAGAGGGCGGACTTCTTTTTCGCCTTAATAAAGTATACTACCAAGACAAAGATGGTTATCCCGAAGCCAAAGGAACTAAATGGGAATGGGAAGAGTATCAACCGGACAATGTTTCAATACCATATGTCTTCACAAATATAAGAGAATCTGACAAGAAAGAACAATTTGTGATTTCTGTTACAAAAACTAAAGCAGATTTATGTATACGTAGCATTGGGCGAATTCCAGTGGGGATAAGCGATTGTACCTTGATTTTAACTATTGAGTGTGTAAATAATAGTTGTTTTACAGCTTCACATAATACATATTTTGTTTGTGGTAACGATGGATATTACCAACTACCTGTTGGGTGGTCAGGTGTGTGTTATGTATCTTTTCTATTACCCCTTGTGTTTTTGGCCCCTGCATCATATCACCGAGAATTTAAACTGTTCAATGACATCATTTAAAATAGATATAAAAGGACAATAAGTACAAAGGAGGTAGACCAAACGGACACTAGCCTGCAACAATATGTTGATTTTAATTTAGGGTTGTTCTCCTTTGTGGGTGCTGCGTTAAACAGTAGGAAAGTGAGACAATTGACTAGGGTTGTGGAAGCTGTTACCAATCAGGCAGCTCTGGCACATGGGAATATTACAGAGGAGCTCCAAATTGCGAGGATTGTAGTGCTCCAAATGTGTATGGTACTAGATGTGATATTAGCTGATCGAGGTGGTGCATGTCGCATTATCGGTAGTAGTTGCTGCATTTTCATTCCAGATCACTCACTATCTAAATTGCATAAAATTGCTGCAGAAATCCACACAGAGACTTTTTCTGGATGGTTTTGGGCTCTTGTTTCCGCTTGGGGCTGGAAACTACTGATTATCCTATGTGTAATGAGTGCAATATTTTTCACATGCTGTATCTGTATTCAGTGTGGTCCAATGTTCTGCTCCATTTGTATTACTGCTTGTATGCCTACCAAAAGAAATATTACAGAAATGAAAGCACAACACATGTTAGATAAGGAAATAGCTGAAATGATGAGCATAAATATACAAGATGAATATTTAGATAATCCCAGAAAGACGAATGTCTTCAGCTAATGCTGAAAGGGTCGTCTGTTGTAAGTCAGTAGCGATTAGATTAAGCATTAGCAGAAGACATCTTGTATTTAGCAACTATTGTGAGCATTTCGCTGAGTCCATTTTGTATTCATGGCAGCCATTTTCTCTGCCATGTGCTCGCCATGTGCTCTGTCCTATCTTTCTGTTAACTACTCTTGAAAATCTGTCTAGTGACAAGTTATATTTAGCATCTCCCACTTTCGCACATGCCCAGTAACATCTGCAGCTGTTAGTAATCAGTAACAGACAGTAATGTGTCAACTAGTCCTTGAAAACTGTTAAAACCTCCTACCTGTCGACTGTGCATTTCCATATGACCTTATATGTATGTAAGTCTTGCTTCTATAATTGTACCACCTTCTTTTAGCCCCTGCGTGGGTATAAAAGGACCATGCTCTTTTAGTTCAGTGTGCTACTTCAAACATTACCAAAGGGTGCTGTTTGAACTGTAGTACCACCTCATGAGGTTTAATAAACTTTGTCTTTTATTTCGGTTTCTGTGCCAACTTCTTCCTATATGGTCTGAGGACTTTGTGCAGAGAAGGGCGAACCCCTTGCACTAGTAGGCCTTGTTGAGGCTTACTTTGACAAATTGGCGCCCAAACAGGGACTCATCGGCGACTCGGACGCCTGACGGATTGGTCGCGACGAAAGATTGGGATCTCGCTGTGGACGATCAATGCCTGAGGAGACCAGAGTCTTGGCAACCACTGCGTTTTTCCCTTCTTTCTGATTTGACCATCCAGGTGGCGCTGGTCCTCGACTGAGATCCTTTTTGTTCATTCATCATGCAGTGACCATTTGGTTGATTTTAGAACTTGGCAGTTGGAACCTGGACGCCGTGTGATTGGTAAGAGCCGTTTTTACGGCACTTGCTGTGGGCTTTAGCACCACTTACTGGGGCTCTCGTGTTTTGGGTGATTAATCAATTTGTGTCCTTTGAATTGATATATAAATTGCAATTTATATAGGTAGGTAATGAAGAGAATTTTCTCCAATTTAATTTTGATTTGAACGGCACCTTAATTGCTACTTTGATTATAATATTTATAATCTGCACTATTTTTGGCATGCCTGTTTTTAGCGCACTTCGTAGGATATGTTTCTTTTGTAATGTACCAATTTGAGACTGGAAGAATCGCAACCGGCACCCCAGAGGTGACGCCCAATAGAGATATGTATGTTAAACGTGGTCTTTCTTCTATAATGTACAGCACATTATGGAATAAATACACTTGTGCAGATCCTGAGTTACATTGGCCTATGCATGGGTCATTTGATTTGTGAAAGATTGAGTATGTGGAACAATGTATGTGTAAGCGAAGGTCTAGGCAAGATGTGTTTGACTGTGTACGAATGTGGGAGAAAGAAGAGTGTGGACGAGTGAAGCGTGAGCAAGCCTTGCTTGAGAAAGAGCAGCGGAAGAATGTATATGTGAAAGCATTGGAAATGAGAAAGAAAGATATAAATGACTTAAAGGAGCTAGAAGAGAAAGAGCATAAATTACAGGTAACTGGCCAATACTCTGTTAGGCAATCTCTCTATCCTATCCTATCCTTAATAAACCACATGATGATTTTTTGTTACTAGATCGCCCTCCACCTCCGTATGCCGTTCCTTCTGCCCCTCATGAGTTAGCTGAGGTCTCCGGGTCGGAGCAACAGAAGATGCGAGACAGTCGCTCTATGTTGCCTGCTGACTGTGCATCTGAGCTTAGATCTATTGCTCGTAAAACAATTAATAGCGTTGTCTCTGCTTCTGAACTTTTAGACAACATGAAAGGGTGGACGGAAAAGGAGCAGCTATATTTTACTGAGGCATTTGGCACAGAAGTTATTGAACTATTTCGGAAATATTCTGGTGAGTTAGAGCCCGATGATGTAGCCGCTGATCATAAGCAAATGCGTGATGGTCTTTTTGTTTTCTCCCGGGTGGCTGATGCAATCAGGTGTTTGGTGAAATTATGTGTTGTGGCAGTCCGTTTGCAAGAGAAGAAAAGAGCCGTGGACGTAGTTGCATGGACATCTCAGACCGGCGGGGTGCAAGCTTCCATCTTCGGAACAGATAAGACTATGATAGTTGACGTGAAACCAATGCGGGAGGCCGCGCCTTTGTATGTTCCTCCTAAAAGATTGGGTACAAGTGATGATAAAACTTCTGTTGATGCTAAGGGTTATTTTATTTATAATGGGTGTATACTCCTTGGAATAGGGCAGCTGTAATGGCACTTAAAACAGCATTACCTGACCCGCGGAAAAATCCAGCCGCCTTTTATGAGGAAGTTGAGGGAGCAATTAGTTCTTGTACTGTGACTTTGGCTGATATTGATATATTTTTCGGATTGATATTACCGCCAGATATGTGGAGAACTGTTCGTAAATTGATGATTGTGTAGTTTTTGGGGCATCATGGAAAGAATTAGAACAGATGGACGGGGATAGGGAACCTGCGAAAAAGCCATATCAGTTGATTCTAGATCTTCCCGCAGCCATATTAGTTAAGTTAAAAACGATTATTCCTCCTAAAAAGATAGATTGGACTGTTTTAGTGTCTTGAAAGTGAAAGGCTGATGAATCGGTCTCTGATTTCTTTACACACTTTGAAGAAGCATTTCATGATTTTAGCAGCCAGTTATTGTCGCGCCGCGCGGTGCGGCGCGAGCCGAGAGCTCGACTTCGACCGGGCGTTCGGCTCGGGCCGCGCACCGCGTTATTAAGACGCGGCGCGCCCCCAGCCTCTCCTGCGCGTTTCGAGGCCCCAGATTTGCTTGGGGCCTCGTTCTTCCTTCTGCCTTTCACTGTCCCAGGGGTCTCTGAACCCTCTTACCTGTTTTTCTTCGTTTCTTTGTCCTTTCTTCTGTTTGCAGTCTGTTGTGTGCCTTTCTTTATGTCTTTTCCTCCTTCCCAGATTCCTGTGCTTTCCCAGCATTCCTTGTTCCCTATTCTCTATGGTTCCTCTACTATTCTGTTCTATATATTGTTTCCCTATCTAAGATGGTGTCCTTTTACTTCCTGTGGGTCACTTCCTGTTTGTTGGTATATAAGGGCTGTGTTTTTCCTCTTTCCTTGCGCTGCAACACTTTCTGCTCAGTTGGTGTCTTCGCTCCTGATTTCCTTGCCTTTTGGTTTTGGACTCAGCATTCTGTATTTTCTGATTTTTGCTCCTTTTGGATTCCTGTTTGTTGTTCTTGTTTTTCTCCAGGACTTTTCCTGTTTGGAGGTTTTTCCCCTTGGAAGGGGTTTTTCCCTCTGGCGCTACTTTCTGAAGGGCACGGTCTGTTCTTGGTGTCTCCATTGCCTACAGCACCGTGGCTACCAGAAAGAGTCGCCCCTTTTTGGGCCAAAGCCGAACATTGAAGATTCACGCCACCAGATCTGCAAATTCCAGGCGCAAGCAGCACGTGAGTCGTGACAGTTATTGTCAGATGATACTGGCAGACATTTGTTTGTCGATAAATATGTCGCAAATCTGTTACCAGGAATAGCTAGTCGTCTAAAAGCTAGTGAAAGTTCATGGACTACCTCTACTCCAGTTTCTCTTTTGACTATGGCTCAGTATTATGAATGTCAGGAATTAGAAGCAAAAGGTAGCGAGGATAAAACGATTAAAGAATTAAAGACGAAGGTTATGTTGGCTCAAGCTTATGGTACACCTTTTAGAGGTAGTGGTAGAGGTGGACGTGATCTTTTGGTTCTTCTTACACTTGTTCAAATTTGTCTGTTGATCAGTGTGCGTATTGTAAGAAATTTGGGTATTGGGCTGCCGATTGTCCAGCACTACGTGTTCAGCAGTGTTCACGTGGTCGGGGACAAATGAGAAATCGCTCAGGATATTCAGGGCCTAGAAGAAGCACGAATGATCATGCTAGGGTTGTTGCTAATGTACGAGGGCAGGATGGGTTTAACACTTTTGATAGACGGAACCAATACCAGATGTCTAACTATGTGCATCCTGATTTCCAAGATTCTGCTTATGCATAGGATTGCCTAGGATGGGGTAAGGAATCAGTTGAAGTTCCAGTAGATCAGAGGGGTCCCTATGTTACAGCACATGTTTTGGGTTCTACTGATCAGTTTCTGGTTGATACAAGAGCTTCTCTTAGCGCCTTGTCTAAACAATTGATTCCAAGGGCTCCCCTGTCTGGCTTAACCATTACATCGATAGGTTTCAATAGAACACCTTCCCCTAGCCCATTGTCACAACCACTTGGATTTCATGTTGATAAATTTACTGCTCCATGTCCATTTTTGCTTTCTCCAAATACACCAGACAATATTGTGGGTCTTCATATGCTCAAGTATTTCAGGGCTATAATACAATGCTCTCCTGAAGGGGGTGTGTTATTTTGAATGATAATCATCCTGTGATGGAAAGAGTTTGTCTTGATAAAGAGGATATTGCATTAGCTTCACTCCCTAGTACTTTGTGGGCTACTTCAGATACTGATGTGGGACAAATGATTATTCCACTGGTACATATTAGTGTCAAGGAGGGAGCTGTATTGCCACGTTTGCCTCAATACAAAATTTCACAGGAGGGCAAAGAAGCACACACACAAATTGTGCATGATCTTGTTGCAGTTGAAGTTGTTGAGGAAGTTCCGTATAATGATTGTAACAGTCCGATTCTTCCTATTCTGATACTAGGATTTACCGATTCATTATTGATTTACGAGAAGTCAACAAGGTTGTGGTACCACAATATCCTGTGGAATCTGACATCACAACACTTCTTACTTTGGTTACCCCGACAGCAACTACGTTCTCTGTGATAGACTTGAAGAATGCTTTCTTTTCGATCCCTATTCATCCTGACAGCCGATATGTGTTTGGTTTTACTTTGAATAAACGATATTTGTTTGGTTTTACTTTGAATAAACGATCATGTAGATTTTGCAGAGTTCCTCAAGGCTATACTGAGAGTCCTAGTATTGATAGTCAAGCGTTAAAACGACAACTTGATTCTTTTGTTTTGCCTGAAGGTGTGGCTCTCATACAATATCCTGATGATATTTTGTTGGCAGCTGATACCCCTGAGCAATGTGAAAAGTGCACTTTGTCCTTACTTTCTTTTCTTGCTTCACACCATCATAAAGTGTCACGAAAGAAATTGCAATATTGTAGACCAAAGGTAACCTATTTAGGTCACCTTTTGTCTAAGGAGGGACGTGCACTTACATCAGATCATATTCAAGCAATTTTAGACACACCAGTACCCTCTACTCAGAAAGATGTTCGTGCATTCCTTGGTCTTACTTCTTTTTGTAGGCAATGGATATTAGGGTTTTCACACATTGTCAAACCTTTGCTAGCACTTTTGACTAAAGATACTCCAATACCCCTCCCGTGGACAGATGAATGTGAGACTGCTTTCCGGCAGCTACGACAAGCCCTTTGTTCATCACCAGTGTTAGGTACTCCAGATTACACGAAGCCTTTTGCACTTTACGTACTTGAGAAAGATGGATGTGCATTGTCAGTTTTAGTACAGACACATGGCGATAAGCAGCGTCCCTGTGCATATTTTTCAGCAGTACTTGATCCTGTCGGTCGAGCATTGCCTGGGTGTTTTCGTTCAGTTGCCGCAACAGCTGTGTCAATACTCAGAGTGAAGGGATAGTTTTGTCACATAAGCTGTTGGTGTTAGTACCCCATGTGGTTCATGCTCTTTTAAATCACACAAAGACGCAACATTTAACTAGCGCACATCTGACAGGGTATGAATTGACATTGCTGGCTCCTCACATTACACTGAAGAGATGTGCAACACTAAATCCAGCCACTTTGTTGCCATATCCGGTGACTCAGCCTCAGTCACAAAAAACACATGATTGTATATTCCTTACCAAAGAACAGACAAAGGGTCGTATTGATTTACAAGATCCGCTACTTCCAGATGTAGATGGGGAATTGTGGGTTGATGGGTCTTGTTTGAAGTTGCCAGACCGTACGACCTCAGCTGCATATGCAATCACCACAATACACACGGTAGTGGAGACAGCTTGTATACCACAGAAGTCAGCTCAAGCAGCTGAACTAATAGCTTTGACACGAGCACGTGAGCTTAGTACTGACTTATGTGTGAACATTTATACAGACAGCCGCTATGCTTTTGGAGTGGCTCATGATTTTGGTTTGCCTTGGAAGGAGAGAGGCTTTCTCACATCACACGGGATGCAGATAATGCACGAAGAATTAGTGCATAACGTCTTGACTGCAGTGACATATCCAAAGAAACTAGCTATTGTGAAATGTAGTGCACACAAGAAAGTGACCGATAAGATAGGGCAAGGTAATGCCCTTGTGTACCGCGTAGCACGTGAGACTGAGATGCAGCGAAGTACTACTTCTATGTATGTAGTGAAGTCACAAGCTGAACGTTGGCATAATGCTAGACAAGACGTATTAGATATACAGAAATCTGCTTCTGTGAAAGAACGTGAGCAATGGTCTGAAGAAGGAGAATTGGATGATGAGGGCTGTTGGTGGAATAAGCAGATGGATAAATGGAAATTGCCTATAGCTTTTGTACAACCTATGGTTCAGATGGCACATGAGCTGGCACATGTTGGAGCTTCAACAATAACAAAGTTGCATACGCGAGTTTGGGAGCATCCAGAAATTTCCAGTACAGCTAAGAGAGTAGTACAGTCTTGTTTGATCTGTTTACAATACAATCCTGGAAAAGGGACACAAGCTCCTGTGGGAGGGTTTGCTACACCAACTGCACCTTTCGAAGTTCTACAAATGGATTATATTCAGCTTGAACGCTGCAACAATTTAAAGTATGTCTTGGTGGTGGTATGTGCCTTCAGTAAATGGATAGAGGCGGACGCCACAAAGGATAATACTGCCATTACCACAGCGAAGGTGCTTTTGAAATAATTTTTCCCTAGGTTTGGTGTTTGTAGACTTTTATGGAATGATAACGGACCTCATTTTGTTAGGGAAGGTATTAAGTATGTCCTGAAAGGATTAGGGATCAAACAAAAGTTCCATGCGGTTTTCCACCCACAATCAGCAGAGTTGGTGGAAAGGTATAATGCTACTTTGAAGCAGAAATTAGCGAAGATACAGGCTTCCACACCCTTAACTTGGCTGGATGCATTACCGTTGGCATTATTGTCTATTCGGTCAGTTCCACACTCTGGAATAGGCCTTACTCCCTATGAAATAGTATTTGGAAGGCCAATGAACATTTGGGGAGTTCCTAAGTCAAATTCTGTATACGATGTACCTTGTGTCCTGATGAATGATTATGTGGCACAATTAACCGACAATTTGGTTTCTATTCATCAACAGGTTCGAGAAGCACTTCCTGACAGATCTACAGGTGAAGGCCATGAACTCCGACCAGGTGATGATTAAGTCCTTTGAAAGATCAAGCAGATTGGAACCAAGGTGGCGAGGCCCAGAGCAGGTGCTCCTTGCGACAAGGACAGTAGTTCGAGTGACGAACCGAAAGAATTGGGTCCATAGTACTTACTGTAAGAGAGTGCTACCTACCTTGGTGGAACCTGCTGTGCTGACCGATCATCGAGAGATTTTGACTACGGAGAAAGGCCGTGCTATATCACCTGACGGATCTGCGGAGATCTGCAATATAATTTGAGACAGAGGAAAGACCCCCTAATGCTGGAGAAAACTGGTTGAGCTACCGCCCTGGGTTAGTGAAACGGAGAGCCAATGTGGCAAGGGGGAGTATCAGCCATGCATTAGAGTAGTGACACCCGTCTTGGCCCGTGGTGAAGAAATCAGCGGCTGCCCAGGGATAAGAGCTCCAATGATTGTTTTTAATTAATTTCTGATAGGGCCAATTTTCACTGTTGCTAAAATGAATAACAAACTGATCATTAGTACTATGGGGTTTGTTGTTGTTTTAGTGGTTATAGCAATAATCACCTGGTTTGTTGAAAAGAAGGTTCCTGCTTGTGAGTTTTTTGTTGCCACTACTCCAGTATCAGAGGACCACTATTACTTTACACTTCCCTATCAGGAGCAGAAGCACTATCAATCGTACTTCGATATACTTTCATTCAGATGTTGCATCATGCTCATAATGCTACAAATACTACTAACTGTTGGGTATGTGGAATGATACCTGCGCATCAAAAGGAAGGAGGAACACCTCTTCCTTTTTCACACAATGGTTCTTGTCAAGCTTGGTATACGCTTTTGTTTGCATCTGGAAAACGTACAGAGGGCGGACTTCTTTTTCGCCTTAATAAAGTATGCTACCAAGACAAAGATGGTTATCCCAAAGCCAAAGGAACTAAATGGGAATGGGAAGAGTATCAACCGGGCAATGTTTCAATACCATGGTGGTCATTCTGACCTCGGCGGTAAAAGGCGCCTACCGCCGGTCAGAAATCCTCCATAATCTTGCCGCGGTCGCGGAAACCCGCCACGGTCATTCTGACCCGCAGAAGGCAAACCTCCGAAAATCCGACCGCCACAACAGACCGCCAGACCAGCGGTCGGCGGAAAGGTGGAGGTGACCAAACCTCCACCGCCACGCCAACAGAAATACGCCCATGCCATTACGACCCACGAATCCACGCGGCGGTCATTCAAACGCGGTATTCCATTGGCGGGACACACCGGCGCGGTCAGAATACACACAAACGAACAAAACTCACCCACATTGGACGATTTGAATCCCACACACCTGATACACATACACACACCACTCCCACACACACAATACAATATAAAACACCCACCCACATCACCCACAAACCCCTACGCTTAAAAATTCGTAAAGAAGACAAGAGCGAGACACCAGCATCCAAAACATAACAGCCACAGCCACTCAACACCATCACCCACACACTATCCACACACAAAACAACACACACCACCACACTCAACTCACTTAAATACACATACTCCACCCCACACATCATACACACCACCCCATGGCACCCCAAAGACAACCCCGCTTCACAGACGAAGAACTCAGGGTTATGGTGGAGGAAATCGTTCGTGTAGAGCCCCAGCTGTTCGGCACACAGATACAATACACCAGCATTGCCCGGAGGACGGAGCTATGGCAGAGGATTGTCGACAGGGTGAACGCAGTGGGACAGCACCCCAGAAATCGGGAAGACATCAGGAAGCGATGGAACGACCTACGGGGGAAGGTGCGTTCCATGGTATCCAGGCACAACATCGCCGTGCAGAAGACTGGCGGAGGACCCCCACCTCAACCCCCACAATTCACATCATGGGAGGAGGAAGTCTTGAACATCCTGCATCCTGACGGCCTCGCAGGAGTCGGCGGAGGAATGGATACTGGTAAGTTGAAGCTTCAATACTGCTTCCCCCCCACCTGCATGCCAAATCAGACCCCAACCCTCACCCCCATCCTCGAACCCCACCCTCACCCCCACCCCCACCCTCACCCCCACCCTCACCCCCACCACCATCCTCACCCCCACCACCATCCTCACCCCCACCACCATCCTCACCCCCACCACCATCCTCACCCCCACCCCCAGCACACCTATTCCCCGCCAATGTCTCACCGTCACAACCCACACATCCCAAAACCTAGGCCTGCATGCGTCCACTAAGCATGGACACCCATCACCAAAGCATGCCCAATGCATATACACATCCCCCCCACAAGCCACCCTCACCAAAGCCCCCACACACGAATGCCAGCACTTGGGGACACGGGAACCCACAGATACACCCATATGCCACACATTGAAACTATAACCATACCTCTATACCCCTGCAGGACCCGACCGTCAACACACCGCGGCGGAGGGGCCAGAATTATCCACACCCCCCACCCAAGAGGCCGTCAGCGATGACAGCAGCTCTGTCGATCTGGACACCGATGACCAGCCCGGACCATCGGGGACCTCTGGACAGTCGGTTCCCCTCACACAGGCACAGGCCACTATAGAGCCTAACCCCTCTGGGAACACCAGCACAGCTCCCACCCAGCGGGCCCATGCCTCTGTCTCCAGGGCGCGTCAATCTGCGGTGTGTCTACCACTACAGGGCACCCAGGATAACCCACCACCCCAACAACAACAGGGACCTGGGGGCAGTGGTAGTGGGCACACCGGCCAGGGGGCAGAGGCCCAGGGAAACAGGGCAACTCAGCGGGCAGCTGTGCGACAGGGGGGGGAGGAGAGGCCCAGGGAACCCACTCTCCACGAGGTCCTCACCACCATCATGGGAGCATACAACCGCTCCCAGGAGACGATGGCGACGGTACTGGCCCGGTTCCAGGAGATCCAGGTGCTGCAGGAGGAACACTATCGGGGAACAGGGAGGACATCCGAGCCATCAACACCACCCTGGTTACCATGGTAGGGCTGCTGCAGGACCTCGTAAACAGCAGGGCGGACACTGAACAACACCCAAGGGCCCCTGCCACTAGCCGGGACCAAGAACAGCCATCCACCTCCGCCGGCGCTAGTGGACAGGAGGCCCCCGCACAGCAGCAGCCCACCAGACCCCCACCTCCTGCAGGAGAAGAACCACCCCGCAAGAGGGCCCTGAGATCTCGCAAGACAGAGTAGGATGTCAAGACCCCCGCCAGCAATGGATACCACCTGATGTCATCCCACTGTCCCACATTGTCACCCTGTCCATCCTCGAACTGCCCATGCTCCATCTCTCCACAGGCCTCTGGACAATGCACCTGTGTAACTGTTACTCTGGACTCTGCCATGGACATTCCTTCACCATAGCCCCCACCCACTTGAAACCACCCATCCCATTTTGAGCACTTCAATAAACACCTATTTTGCACCAAAATATCAGGAGTCTGGCTGTGATTTCAATAGATTGTAATTGACATGACAGTGCAAATATGTCCTTGTACATGGTGAAGTCTACAAACAGCTGCCCCAAAGCTGTAGTCCATGGGGAAACGAAGCACAGGACTCGTAGTGGGGACCCCAGATCTGAAATAGGGAGGGAAAAGCCAAAACTCAGTCATCATACACTGGGGCAAATAGACAGGCAGCAGAGATGCTGCAGAGTAGTTAACATTTACTAAATTATCTTTGAAATGTTACCTGTGTCCTATTGGAAGTACTGTTCAATGATTCTGTCCCTGTTGTCTGTTTCAGCCCCGTCGTCTTCCTCCTCGTCACTCTCCTCAGGTTCCACCGCTGCCACAACACCACCGTCTCGACCATCCTCCTGCAGGAAAGGCACCTGGCGGCGCAAAGCCAGGTTGTGAAGCATGCAGCAGGCCACGATGATGTGACACACCTTCTTAGGTGAGTACATTAGGGATCCACCGGTCATATGCAGGCAGCGAAACCTGGCCTTTAGGAGGCCAAAGGTGCGTTCGATCACCCTCCTAGTACGCCCATGGGCCTCATTGTACCGTTCCTCTGCCCTGGTCCGGGGATTCCTTACTGGGGTCAGTAGCCACGACAGGTTGGGGTACCCAGAGTCCCCCACTAGCCATACACGGTGTCTCTGTAGCTGTTCCATCACGTAAGGGATGCTGCTATTCCTCAGGATGTAGGCGTCATGCACTGACCCTGGGAATTTGGCATTTACATGCGAGATGTACTGGTCAGCCAAACACACCACCTGGATGTTCATTGAATGGTAACTTTTTCTGTTCCTGTACACCTGCTCCCTGTCTCTTGGGGGAACCAAAGCCACATGGGTCCCATCAATGGCACCAATTACGTTGGGAATATGTCCAAGGGCGTAGAAATCACCCTTCACTGTAGCCAGTTCGCCCACCTCAGGGAAAATGATGTAGTTCCTCACGGATTTCATCAGGGCAGACAACACTCTGGATAACACCTTTGAAAACATGGGCTGAGACATCCCGGAAGCAATTCCCACGGTTGTCTGAAATGACCCACTTGCCAAGAAATGGAGTCCTGACATGACCTGCACCAGAGGGGGAATCCCTGTGGGTTGGCGGATGGGGGACATCAGGTCGGGCTCCAGCCGGGCACACAGTTCATGGATAGTGGTACGGTTAAGACGGTAGGTCAGGATAATGTGGCGTTCTTCCATTGTCGACAGGTCCACCAGCGGTCGGTACACGGGAGGATTCATCCGTCTCCTCGCCCAACCCAGCGGACGGTGCCTAGGAAGGACAACATGGAGCACACAGTCAGGCAACCCACAGGTACGTACTCACAGCTAGCACAGTATACGATTCTCTATGCAGTGAATGGCGTGTCTGAGTGGCTAAGCAAGGCCTAGGCCTGTGTGACGCAGTTGAAATTGAGCCATGTGGGCCCTGGAAATGGCGGCTGCCTGACCTGTGAAGTGTGACAATGGGATGTGAGGTCAATGCGCTGGCGTGGCACACCGCGGCGGGCGGCAGGCGAAGACCGCGGCGCGAAGCCGCATTGGTTAACATTGAAGCCTATGGGTTTCAGGAGCCAATGGCGAAGGGCGCCGGCGGTGGCGGGACGCACCGCCGCGGTACGCACCGCCGCGGACGGGACCGCCATTTTCTATCTACTTATCCACTTGCGACTTGAACTTTCACAGGAGAGGACCTATACTGCAAGTGTTGCTGTGACCTCGGTCTGGAAGGGACAATGGCTGCTGCGACTGGGGAAAGGGCCCCTGCCTTCACTGGAGAGGAGTTGGAGAAACTTGTGGATGGGGTCCTCCCCCAGTATGCGCTACTCTACGGTCCTCCAGACCAACAAGTGAGTTTAATTCTATCTGGATTTGGGGCCACTGGCTGGCTTGGGGGCCTGGCGGGGGGCATGTTGGGCCTGGCGGGGGGCCTGGCGGGGATGGGGGGCATGTTGGGCATGGCGGGGGGCCTGGCGGGGGGCCTGGCGGGGATGGGGGGCATGTTGGGCCTGGCGGGGGGCCTGGCGGGGATGGGGGGCATGTTGGGCCTGGCGGGGGGCCTGGCGGGGATGGGGGGCATGTTGGGCATGGCGGGGGGCCTGGCGGGGGGCCTGGCGGGGATGGTGGGCGTTGGGCCACTGGAAAGGAAAATGCTGAGTAACTTGAACGTGGTATTTCTCCCTCCCTGTACGTGTCACATAGGTCCGCGCCCATGAGAAGATCGGGATTTGGCGTGCCATCGCCAAGGAAGTCCGGGCCCTGGGGGTCCACCATCGACGGGGCACCCACTGCCGCAAGAGGTGGGAGGACATCCGCCGCGGGACCAAGAAGACCGCCGAGTCTCTGCTGGGGATGGCCTCCCAACGTAGGCGGGGTGCCTGCCGTCAACTGAGCCCCCTGATGTTCCGGATCCTGGCGGTGGCCTACCCTGATTTGGATGGGCGCGTGAGGGCAGCACAGCAGACACAAGGGGGTGAGTCCAAGCATTATCTACTCTGTTGTCGCGCAGTGGAGGTGTCTGGGTGGGGGAGGAGGGCTGTGGGTCCCCCTAGGCCAGGGCGATATCTGTAGGCTGGGCACCCCCGTAAGCCCCTGTGTCCCCAGCCACCACCCTCAGTAGTTTGTCAGTACAGCCATCCCTGGGCCGTGTCATCCATGGGTGCAGTTGTCAACTCTAGGCGTGTAGGGCATGTTCCACGAAATGCGTAGCGGACCCCAAGTGCGCAACTTAGTGCAGGGGGCATCTGTGTCTGTCATGTCCGCTAACTGTACCGGAGATCCATGTAATCAATATCCCTTTATTTCTCTCTCCCCCCCCCTTTTTGTTTGTCTTTCTGTGCTTGTGTGCATCAGCATCATCAGGCGGAGGAGAAGTGGCATCGGGGCAGGAGGGAGCTGCATCTCACATGGCCCAGGAGGGCCATGCCACAGAGTCAGACTGGACCAGTGAGACGGAGGGCGAGGGGAGCTCCACGACGGGGACGACTGGAGCCTGCAGCGACACGGACACGTCCTCGGAAGGGGGCTCCCTTGCGGGGGTGGCACCATCCGTGCCCCCCGCCATTACAGGTACAGCCGCCACCCAGCGCACCATCTCCGCCCTCCCAGCAGCCCCTCCGCGTTCGCCCCGTGCCCGCTCTGCCAGGAAGCCGGGCATCTCCTTCGCCCCAGGCACCTCAGGCCCTGCCCCTGTTACCCCCGCTGCCCTCAGTGAGGAGGTCATTGACCTCCTCCGAACGCTCATTGTTGGGCAGACTACCCTTTTGAATGCCATCCAGGGGGTGGAGAGGGAGGTTCATCGCAGCAATGCGTACCTGGAGGGCATTCATTCGGGTCAGGCTGCCCATCAGCGATCGTTCCAGGCTCTCGCCTCAGCACTGACGGCAGCCATTGTCCCTGTCTCCTGCCTGCCTCTACTAACTCCCTCCTCCCAGTCTCCTGTTCCTCTGCCTGTCCCACCCACACCATCAGACCAGCCTGCACACACCTCAACACCCAAGAGAAGCTCATCCAAACATAAGCACCACAGATCACGCAGACATTCACACACGCAACATTCCGATGCAGACATGCCAACAGTCACTACCACCTCTGTGACCCCCACCTCCTCGTCTCCCTCCTCCCTCCCTGTGACGTCTACACTCACACCTCCATTCACCTCACCATCAGCCAGTGTTTCCATCACCAGCACACCCTCCACTCCAGTCCGCACACGTGCAGTCACCACCCCCACTGCCATTTACACGTCCCCTGTGTCCTCTCCCACTGTGTCTGTCACCCCCTCTTCCACACCACACAAACGCAGCCACCCACCCACCCAACAGCCATCCACCTCACGACAGCCTATCCCTCCTGCACCTGCACCCAAAGACAGCAAACGTGACTCACCTACAACCACATCCTCTCCCTCCACTCCCATTCCCACTGTACCTACCACTCTCCATTGTCCCAAGAAGCTCTTCCTCGCCACTACTAACTTCTTTCCTGACCCTGAGCCCCCCCCTCCTTCTCGTCGGGGTAAGAAGAGCACCTCAGCCACCACCAGCCCTGCAGCCCCCTTGACAAGGGTGCAGGGGTATTGGAGCCCGCCAGCCCGCATGTCTGGATCTTCGCCCAGCAGCAAGGGGACAGCCAGCCCACCCCCTGGGAAGAGGAGCAGAAGGCGGAAGGGGCGCCGCAGGAGCCCGCCTTCTACATCCCCCCCGGACACCACCCAGAGACAGTCACCAGCCACAGCTCCAAAGGGAGGAAAGGGCCACAGGCCGACGACTAAGGAGGGCAAGGGCAGCAAGTTGGAGAGGTCAGGCAGCAGGCCTGCTGCCCAGGAGGAGCCCACAACCCCCATAGCCGCTGCCCCGGGAGGAACCGGCACAGCTGCCCCGGGAGAGCCCACCAGCCCCATAGCCGCTGCCCAGGGAGGACCCAGCCCAGCTGGCCAGGAGGGCCCCACCACCCACAGCCCAGGTGGGCAGTGAAGGAGCACCATCCCCGCTGCCCAGGAGGGCACCACCAGGCATTTAGCAGTTGGCCATAGACCGTCCGCCGTCTCAAGAACCGCTGAACTGGGCCCTTCAAGGCAAGAACCGCTGAACTGGGCCCTTCAAGGCAAGAACCGCTGAACTGGGCCCCGCCGTCTCAAGAACCGCTGAACTGGGCCCTTCAAGGCAAGAACCGCTGAACTGGGCCCTTCAAGGCAAGAACCGCTGAACTGGGCCCCGCCGTCTCAAGAACCGCTGAACTGGGCCCTTCAAGGCAAGAACCGCTGAACTGGGCCCTTCAAGGCAAGAACCGCTGAACTGGGCCCTTCAAGGCAAGAACCGCTGAACTGGGCCCCGCCGTCTCAAGAACCGCTGAACTGGGCCCTTCAAGGCAAGAACCGCTGAACTGGGCCCTTCAAGGCAAGAACCGCTGAACTGGGCCCGCCGTCTCAAGAACCGCTGAACTGGGCCCTTCAAGGCAAGAACCGCTGAACTGGGCCCTTCAAGGCAAGAACCGCTGAACTGGGCCCCGCCGTCTCAAGAACCGCTGAACTGGGCCCTTCAAGGCAAGAACCGCTGAACTGGGCCCTTCAAGGCAAGAACCGCTGAACTGGGCCCTTCAAGGCAAGAACCGCTGAACTGGGCCCCGCCGTCTCAAGAACCGCTGAACTGGGCCCTTCAAGGCAAGAACCGCTGAACTGGGCCCGCCGTCTCAAGAACCGCTGAACTGGGCCCTTCAAGGCAAGAACCGCTGAACTGGGCCCTTCAAGGCAAGAACCGCTGAACTGGGCCCCGCCGTCTCAAGAACCGCTGAACTGGGCCCTTCAAGGCAAGAACCGCTGAACTGGGCCCTTCAAGGCAAGAACCGCTGAACTGGGCCCTTCAAGGCAAGAATTGCTGAACTGGGCCCCGCCGTCTCAAGAACCGCTGAACTGGGCCCTTCAAGGCAAGAACCGCTGAACTGGGCCCTTCAAGGCAAGAACCGCTGAACTGGGCCCCGCCGTCTCAAGAACCGCTGAACTGGGCCCTTCAAGGCAAGAACCGCTGAACTGGGCCCTTCAAGGCAAGAACCGCTGAACTGGGCCCCGCCGTCTCAAGAACCGCTGAACTGGGCCCTTCAAGGCAAGAACCGCTGAACTGGGCCCTTCAAGGCAAGAACCGCTGAACTGGGCCCCGCCGTCTCAAGAACCGCTGAACTGGGCCCTTCAAGGCAAGAACCGCTGAACTGGGCCCTTCAAGGCAAGAACCGCTGAACTGGGCCCTTCAAGGCAAGAACCGCTGAACTGGGCCCCGCCGTCTCAAGAACCGCTGAACTGGGCCCTTCAAGGCAAGAACCGCTGAACTGGGCCCTTCAAGGCAAGAACCGCTGAACTGGGCCCCGCCGTCTCAAGAACCGCTGAAGTGGGCCCTTCAAGGCAAGAACCGCTGAACTGGGCCCTTCAAGGCAAGAACCGCTGAACTGGGCCCCGCCGTCTCAAGAACCGCTGAACTGGGCCCTTCAAGGCAAGAACCGCTGAACTGGGCCCTTCAAGGCAAGAACCGCTGAACTGGGCCCTTCAAGGCAAGAACCGCTGAACTGGGCCCCGCCGTCTCAAGAACCGCTGAACTGGGCCCTTCAGGGCAAGAACCGCTGGCCCTTTGGCAGACGTGGCAGGGCAGGATCTATCTCGGGCAGGGCTGCAGGATGTCCTCTGGCCAACTTGCCTCCTCCAGTGGCAGTGGGGTCTGTTATGGACTGTATGGACTGTGGCTTTGCTCTCCCCAGGATGGCCCAGTGGGCAGGCCACCCACTGTATGGCCTGTATGGACTGTGGCTTTGCTCTCCCCAGGATGGCCCAGTGGGCAGGCCACCCACTGTATGGACTGTTTGGACTGTGGCTTTGCTCTCCCCAGGATGGCCCAGTGGGCAGGCCACCCACTGTATGGACTGTATGGACTGTGGCTTTGCTCTCCCCAGGATGGCCCAGTGGGCAGGCCACCCACTGTATGGACTGTTTGGACTGTGGCTTTGCTCTCCCCAGGATGGCCCAGTGGGCAGGCCACCCACTGTATGAACTGTATGGACTGTGGCTTTGCTCTCCCCAGGATGGCCCAGTGGGCAGGCCACCCACTGTATGGACTGTTTGGACTGTGGCTTTGCTCTCCCCAGGATGGCCCAGTGGGCAGGCCACCCACTGTATGGACTGTATGGACTGTGGCTTTGCTCTCCCCAGGATGGCCCAGTGGTCATGGAGTCCCCTCGTGGATCTGGCGTCGTGTACTCAAGTGGCTGAGGTGCCCCCCCTTCCCTTCCCCCTGAGGTGCCTGTCCTATTTTCTTTCTGATGCCCCTGCAGTGTTCTCTCCGTGGAGTTCTTGTCGTGGGACTGGGCCTTGCCCCTTTGCACAGGACCCCTGTGATCCACGGACAGTGGTTGGACTACATTTAGTAGCTGTATATATTTTGTACATAGTTTATTTATTTTTTGGGATTAATGGCGTACATATTTCAATATATCTGCCCGTTTATGATCTCTTCTTTTGGTCTTTGCATTATTTCGGAGGGGGGTGGTTTGTGGGTTGTGACAGTGATCTGTGGAAATGCATTGATGTGTGTGTTGTAGTGGGTGTGGGTGGGTGGGTGTGTGCCGGTAATCTTTTCCCTCCCCTGTGTCGTAGGTGCAGTACTCACCGATGTCTTCCGCGCCGCCGGGCGTGCTCCTGGTATTTGAGGAGGAATAGGAGTGCGGGGATGACCTGTAACTCTGGCTCCATACTGCCGGAATCTCGCCTGGAGTGCGTAGAGGTGAGCGTTTTCCCGTTCGTAGTCTGTTTCCGCCGTGTTCTTATCGGCGGTGCTCCCGCCCCGGAAAAGGTGGCAGATTGGTGGGTCGTAATAGGGTGGGCGGTACTTTGTCTGCCGCCGGCCTGTTGGCGGGAACCGCCGCGCTGTTTGTTTGTACCGCTGTGGCGGTCGGAGTGTTAAGTTGGCGGGCTGTGTTGGCGGTTCCCGCCAGGGTCAGAATGCCATTTTTAATACCGCCGGTCTGTTCGCGGTCCGACCGCCGCCTCTCCGCCGACCGCCAAGGTCAGAATGAGGGCCCATATGTCTTCACAAATATAAGAGACTCTGACAAGAAAGAACAATTTGTGATTTCTGTTACAAAAACTAAAGCAGATTTATGTATACGTAGCATTGGGCGAATTCCAGTGGGGATAAGCGATTGTACCTTGATTTTAACTATTGAGTGTGTAAATAATAGTAGTTTTACAGCTTCACATAATACATATTTTATTTGTGGTAACAATGGATATTACCAACTACCTGTTGGGTGGTCAGGTGTGTGTTATGTATCTTTTTTATTACCCCTTGTGTTTTTGGCCCCTGCATCATATCACCGAGATTTTAAACTGTTCAATGACACCATTAAAAATAGATATAAAAGGACAATAAGTACAAAGGAGGTAGACCAAACGGACACTAGCCTGCAACAATATGTTGATTTTAATTTAGGGTTGTTCTCCTTTGTGGGTGCTGCGTTAAACAGTAGGAAAGTGAGACAATTGACTAGGGTTGTGGAAGCTGTTACCAATCAGGCAGCTCTGGCACATGGGAATATTACAGAGGAGCTCCAAATTGCGAGGATTGTAGTGCTCCAAATTCGTATGGTACTAGATGTGATATTAGCTGATCGAGGTGGTGCATGTCGCATCATCGGTAGTAGTTGCTGCATTTTCATTCCAGATCACTCACTATCTAAATTGCATAAAATTGCTGCATAAATCCACACAGAGACTTTTTCTGGATGGTTTTGGGCTCTTGTTTCCGCTTTGGGCTGGAAACTACTGATTATCCTGTGTGTAATGAGTGCAATATTTTTCACATGCTGTATCTGTATTCAGTGTGGTCCAATGTTCTGCTCCATGTGTATTACTGCTTGTATGCCTACCAAAAGAAATATTACAGAAATGAAAGCACAACACATGTTAGATAAGGATATAGCTGAAATGATGAGCATAAATATACAAAATGAATATTTAGATAATCCCAGAAAGACGAATGTCTTCAGCTAATGCTGAAAGGGTCGTCTGTTGTAAGTCAGTAGCGATTAGATTAAGCATTAGCAGAAGACATCTTGTATTTAGCAACTATTGTGAGCATTTCGCTGAGTCCATTTTGTATTCATGGCAGCCATTTTCTCTGCCATGTGCTCGCCATTTGCTCTGTCCTATCTTTCTGTTAACTACTCTTGAAAATCTGTCTAGTGACAAGTTATATGTAGCATCTCCCACTTTCGCACATGCCCAGTAACATCTGCAGCTGTTAGTAATCAGTAACAGACAGTAATGTGTCAACTAGTCCTTGAAAACTGTTAAAACCTCCTACCTGTCGACTGTGCATTTCCATATGACCTTATATGTATGTAAGTCTTGCTTCTATAATTGTACCACCTTCTTTTAGCCCCTGCTTGGGTATAAAAGGACCATGCTCTCTTAGTTCAGTGTGCTACTTCAAACATTACCAAAGGGTGCTGTTTGAACTGTAGTACCATCTCATGAGGTTTAATAAACTTTGGGGGTCATTCCAACCCTGGCGGTCAGTGTTAAAGCGGCGGCTAACCCGCCAACAGGCTGGCGGTGTAAAAAATGGAATTCTGACCCTGGCAGAAACCGCCAACAGAGACTGCCACTTTAACACTCCGACCGCCACGGCGGGACAAACAAACAGCGCGGCGGTCACTGCCAACAGACAGGCGGGAGACAATGTATCGCCCACCCTATCACAACCCACCAATCCGCCACCTTTTCTGGGGTGGTAGCCCCGCCGATAAAAACACGGCGGAAACAGACATTTCAAACGGAAAACGCTCACCTCCATACATCCCACGAGGAATCTGGACAGCATGGAACCCGAACTACACATCCTACCAGCCATTGTGTTCCTGCTCCTCTACCAGGAGCACGAACGCCGGCGCAGAAGACTACGGTGAGTACTGCACCTACGACACAGGGGAGTGGGGAGGAGAAATTATTACGGGCACACATACGCTACACACCCACCACCACCCTCACCCACTACAACACACACATCAATGCATAGCAATACATCACTGTTACAACCCCCAAAACCCCCGGAAGAATGCAAAGACAAAATTAAATGATCATAAACAGTTGAATATATTGCATTATCGGCATATAAAAATATCACACATTTAAAACTAATATATACATAAATATTAAAAGTCCGATAATTTTAGCTGTCATTGTTCCGTGGACCACTGGGCCCAAATCACATGGGCAAGACCCACACAGGATACCTGACACCAACGGAGAGAACACTGCAGGGGCATCAGATAGAAAAACTACAGGCACCTCAGGGGGAAGGGAAGGGGGGGCACCTCAGCCACATGAGTACACAACGCCAGATCCACGAGGGGCCTCCATGGCCACTGTCCCATCCTAGGGAGTGCAAAGCCACAGTCTCTCAAGTCCATACATTGGGTGGCTTGCCCACTGTACCATCCTGGGTAGTGCAAAGCCACAGTCTCTCAAGTCCATACAGTGGGTGGCTTGCCCACTGTACCATCCTGGGGAGTGCAAAGCCACAGTCTCTCAAGTCTCTACAGTGGGTGGTTTGCCCACTGTACCATCCTGGGAAGTGCAAAGCCACAGTCTCTCAAGTCCATACAGTGGGTGGCTTGCCCACTGTACCATCCTGGGGAGTGCAAAGCCACAGTCTCTCAAGTCTCTACAGTGGGTGGGTTGCCCACTGTACCATCCTGGGGAATGCAAAGCCACAGTCTCTCAAGTGGATGACAGTGTCCACTGGTTCTGGAGGGGGACTGGTGCCCAGAGTGCTTCGTGCAGCCCTGCCCGACACAGATGCGGCACTGCCCCTTCCGCCAATGGGCCAGCGGTGCTTGAGATGAAGGGCCCAGCGGAGCGGTGCTTGAGACGGCGGTGCCCAGCGGAGCTGTGCTTAAGATGAAGGGCCCAGCGCAGCGGTGCTTGAGATGAAGGGCTCAGCACAGCGGTGCTTGAGATGAAGGGCCCAGCGGAGCGGTGCTTGAGATGAAGGGCCCAGCGGAGCGGTGCTTGAGACTGCGGTGCCCAGCGGAGCGGTGCTTGAGATGAAGGGCCCAGCGGAGCGGTGCTTGAGATGAAGGGCCCAGTGCAGCGGTGCTTGCCTTGGCGGTGCCCAGCGGAGCGGTGCTTGAGATGAAGGGCCCAGCGGAGTGGTGCTTGAGACGGCGGTGCCCAGCGGAGCGGTGCTTGAGATGAAGGGCCCAGCGGAGCGGTGCTTGAGATGAAGGGCCCAGTGCAGCGGTGCTTGAGATGAAGGGCCCAGCGCAGAGGTGCTTGAGATGAAGGGCCCAGCGCAGCGGTGCTTGAGATGAAGGGCCCAGCGGAGCGGTGCTTGAGACGGCGGTGCCCAGCGGAGCGGTGCTTGAGATGAAGGGCCCAGCGCAGCGGTGCTTGAGATGAAGGGCCCAGCGGAGCGGTGCTTGAGACGGCGGTGCCCAGCGGAGCGGTGCTTGAGATGAAGGGCCCAGCGGAGCGGTTCTTGAGATGAAGGGACCAGTTCAGCGGTGCTTGAGATGAAGGGCCCAGTGCAGCGGTGCTTGAGATGAAGGGCCCAGCGGAGCGGTGCTTGAGATGAAGGGCCCAGTTCAGCGGTGCTTGAGATGAAGGGCCCAGTGCAGCGGTGCTTTAGATGAAGGGCCCAGTTCAGCGGCGCTTGAGATGAAGGGCCCAGCGGAGCGGTGCTTGAGACGGCGGTGCCCAGCGGAGCGGTGCTTGAGATGAAGGGCCCAGCGGAGCGGTGCTTGAGATGAAGGGCCCAGTGCAGCGGTGCTTGAGATGAAGGGCCCAGCGCAGCGGTGCTTGAGATGAAGGGCCCAGCGGAGCGCTGCTTGAGACGGCGGTGCCCAGCGGAGCGGTGCTTGAGATGATGGGCCCAGCGGAGCGGTGCTTGAGATGAAGGGCCCAGTTCAGCGGTGCTTGAGATGAAGGGCCCAGTGCAGCGGTGCTTGAGATGAAGGGCCCAGTTCAGCGGTGCTTGAGATGAAGGGCCCAGCAGAGCGGTGCTTGAGATGAAGGGCCCAGCGTAGCGGGGCTTGAGATGAAGGGCCTAGTGCAGCGGTGCTTGAGATGAAGGGCCCAGTTCAGCGGTGCTTGCCTTGGCGGTGCTTGCCCAGTTCAGCGGTGCTTGCCTTGGCGGTCCTTGCCCTGTTCAGCGGCCCTTGCCCTGTTCAGCGGTGCTTGCCTTGGCGGTGCTTGCCCAGTTCAGCGGTGCTTGCCTTGGCGGTCCTTGCCCTGTTCAGCGGCCCTTGCCCTGTTCAGCGGTGCTTGCCTTGGCGGTGCTTGCCCAGTTCAGCGGTGCTTGCCTTGGCGGTCCTTGCCCTGTTCAGCGGTCCTTGCCCCGTTCAGCGGTGCTTGAGTTGGCGCTCCTTCATTGCCCAGCTGGGCTGTGGCTGGTGCTCCTTCATTGCCCAGCTGGGCTGTGGCTGGCGCTCCTTCATTTCCCAGCTGGGCTGTGGCTGGCGGGGCACTCCTGGGCAGCTGGGCTGTGGCTGGCGGGGCCCTCCTGGGCAGCTGGGCTGTGGCTGGCGGGGCCCTCCTGGGCAGCTGGGATGGGGCTAGTGGGGCCCTCCTGGGCAGCTGGCCTGCTGCCGGACTTGTCGGGCGTGCTGCCCTTCCCACCCTTCCCTGGTCGTCTGTTGCCCTTTCCCACCTTTGGCGGTGTGCCAGGTGGCACCCCACTTCCAGGCGGAGCCAGGGTAGGGATTTTGGTCCCTGGTGTCCTTGGCCTCTCGCGCCGGGCACTGGTGATCTTTGGGTGTTTTTCCGGGGGTGGGCTGGCCGTGCCTTGGCTCCTACCAGAACTAGTTGCCCTTGAGGGTGGGGGACTCCACAGTCCTTGGACAACAGTCCTGATAGGTCCTGGTTTGGTGGTGGCTGAGGTGCTGATTGCAGTCTTATTCGATGGACGGGGTGGGGGAGTTGTTGGAGAGAGGTCAAGTTTGGAAACGAAAATCAATTTGGAAAGAGAGGGACGGCTAGGTGTAGTGGGTATGGGAGTGGAGGAAGAGGATGTGGTCTTATGAGTGTGAAGTCTGGTGTCTTTGGGTGCAGGTGCTTGGGCTGGAGGCTGTCGTAAGGTGGATGGCTGTTGGGTGGGTGGCTGCCTGCGTTTGTGTGGTTTGGAAGAGGGGGTGACAGACACACTGGGAGAGGACACAGGGGACGTGTAAATGGTAGTGGGGGTGGTGACTGCACGTGTGCGGAGTGTTCTGGTGGGTGTTCTGGGGATGGACGTAGTGACTGAAGATGTTGTGCATGCAAGTGTGAGTGGAGACATCACAGGGAGGGAGGAGGGAGACGAGGTGGAGGGGGACACAGTGGAGGCAGTGGGTGTTGGTGTGTCTGCATGTGGATGTTGCTTGTGTGAATGCTTGTGTGAAGTGTGGTGCTTATGGGGGTCATTCTGGCTGGCTGGGACCTCAAGAAGACCGTACCGCGGTCAAAAGACCGCAGCGGTCATTCTGGGTTTCCCACTGGGCTGGCGGGCGACCGCCAAAAGGCCGCCCGCCAGCCCAGCGGGAAACACCCTTCCACGATGAAGCCGGCTCCGAATGGAGCCGGCGGAGTGGAAGGTGTGCGACGGGTGCAGTAGCACCCGTCGCGAATTTCAGTGTCAGCTGAGCAGACACTGAAATTCAAAGTGGGGCCCTCTTACGGGGGGCCCGCGACACCCCTCACCGCCATCCTGTTCCTGGCGGTCGAAACCGCCAGGAACAGGATGGCGGTGAGGGGGTCGGAATCCCCATGGCGGCGCAGCAAGCTGCGCCGCCATGGAGGATTCCCATGGGCAGCGGAAAGTCGGCGGTACACCGCCGACTTTCCGTTTCTGGCCGCGGCTGTACCGCCGCGGTCAGAATGCCCGGCGGAGCACCGTCAGCCTGTTGGTGGTGCTCCCGCCGACCCCGGCGGTCCTTGACTGCCGGGGTCGGAATGACCCCCTATGTCTGGATGAGCTTCCCTTGGGTGTTGAGGTGTGTGCAGGCTGGTCTGTAGGTGTGCCTGGGATAGGCAGAGGTACAGGGGATTGGGTCTGGGTGGAGGAAGTTGGAGGGGGGAGGCTAGAGACAGGGACAATTGCTGCGGTCAGTGCTGAGGCCAGAGCGTTGAACGATCGCTGATGGGCAGCCTGACCCGAATGAATGCCCTCCAGGTATGCATTACTCCGGTGCACCTCCCTTTCTACACCCTGGATGGCATTCAAAAGGGTAGACTGCCCAACAATGATGGTCCTCAGGAGGTCAATGACCTCCTCACTGAGGGCAGCAGGGGTGACAGGGGCAGGGCCTGAGGTGCCTGGGGCGAAGGAGATGCCCACCTTCCTGGGTGAGGGGGCACGGGGCAAACGCTGAGGGGCTGCTGGGAGGGTGGTGCTGGTGCGCTGGGTGGCGGCTGTACCTGTTGTTGCGGGGGGCACGGATGTTGCCGCCACCACAAGGGAGCTCCCTTCAGAGGACGAGTCGCTGCCACTGACATCAGCACGAGTCCCCGCTGTGGAGCGCCCCTCGCCCTCCGTCTCACTGGTGAACTCCGAGTCAGTTGCATGGCCCGCCATGGCCATGTGAGATGCAGCTCCCTCGTGCTCCGATGCCACTTCTCCTCCGCCTGATGATGCTAATGCACACATGAACAGGAAGACCACAAAAAAGGGGGGGGAGAAATAAAGACATGTTGAGTGCATGGATTACCGCTACCGTTGGCGGAGAGGACAGACACAGAAGCCCCCTGCACTACGCTGCGCACTTGGGGTCCACTACGCAATCCGTGGGACATGGCCTACAAGCCTATGGACGACGACTGCACACATAGATGACACAGGGCCATGAATAGCTGCACTTGGCACCCTACAAAGGTGGGGGGCGGGGGCACAGGGCCATGCCTTACGGAGGGGCATAGCCTACAGAAATCGCACTGGCCTAGAGATACCCACAGCCCACCTCCCCCACCCAGACACCTCCACTGCGCGCAAAGTCACCAGAATGAGAGTGTACTCACCCCCTTGTGTCTGCTGTGATGTCCTCACGCGCCCATCCAAATCGGGGTAGGCCACCGCCAGGATCCGGGACATCAGGGGGGTCAATTGACGAATGGTACCCCGCCTACGTTGGGAGGCCATCCCCAGCAGAGCCTCTGCCGTCTTCCTGCTCCCACGTCGGATGTCCTCCCACCTCTTCCGGCAGTGGGTGCCCCGTCTGTTGTGGACCCCCAGGGTCCGGACGTCCTTGGCGATGGCACGCCAAATAGCGACTTTCTGGTGGGCGCTGAGCTATGTGACATGTACAGGGGGAGAAAAAAAATCATCACCTTCTGCATGCTTGATGTGAGTGGCCCCCCATCCCCACTCTTGCCATGTGGCACATGCTCTCATCTGTCATCTGATGCATGCCTCAATCGCTCCCCTCCCCACCATCTTTCATCCACCGACTCAACCCAGGCATTGCCCACAAAGCATGGTCCCAGTGTACTTACCTGTTGGTCTGGAAGACCGTAGAGTAGCGCATACTGGGGGAGGACCCCATCCACGAGTTTCTCCAATTCTTCAGAAGTGAAGGCAGGGGCCCTTTCCCCAGTCGCAGCAGCCATTGTCTCTTCCAGACCGAGGTCACAGCAGCACTTGCAGTGTAGGTCCTCTCCTGTGGAAGATCAGGTATCGAGTGATTAAGTAGATAGAAAATGGCGGTCACGCCCGCGGCGGTGCGTACCGCGACCGCCGGCGCACATCGTCATTGGCTCGTGTAACCCATAGGATTCTATGTTAACCAATGCGGCCTTGCGCCGCGGTCTTCGACCGCCTACCGCCACGGTGTGCCACGCCAGCGCATTGACCTCACATCCCATTGTCACACTTCACAGGTCAGGCAGCCGCCATTTCAAGGGCCCACATGGCTTAATTTCTACTGCGTCACACATACCTAGGCCTTTCCTCAACACTCATACAAACCATTCAATGCATAGTGAATCGTGTTGTGTGCAGGCTGTGGGAATGTACCTGTGGGTTGATTGACTCTGTCCTCGCTGTTGTCCTTCCTAGGCACCGTCCGCTGGGCAATGTGAGGAGATGGAGGAATCTTCCCATGTACAGACCGCTGGTGGACCTGTCGACAATGGAGGAAAGACATGTCATACTGACATACAGGCTTGACCGAGCCACTAAATAGGAACCAGCTGGAGGCAGACCTGATGTCACCCGTCCGCCAACCCATAGGGATCCCCCCTCTAGTGCAGGTGCTGTCAGTGCTCCATTTCTTAGCAAGTGGGTCATTTCAAACAACAGTGGCCATATCATCAGGGATGTCTCAACCTATGTTTTCCAAGGTGTTGTCCAGAGTGTTGTCTGCCCTGCTGAAACACATGAGGAGCTACATCATTTTCCCTGAGGTGGGGGATTTGCCTACAGTGAAGGGTGATTTCTATGCCCTTGGACATATCCCCACCATCATAGGTGCCATTGATGGGACACATGTGGCTTTGGTACCCCCCAGCAGGAGTGAACAGGTGTACAGGAACAGGAAAAGTTATCATTCGATGAATGTACAGATGGTGTGTTTGGCTGACCAGTACATCTCCCATGTGAATGCCAAGTTCCCTGGGTCAGTGCATGACGCCTACATCCTGCGGAATAGCAGCATCCCGTTTGTGATGGGTCAATTCCAGAGGCACCGGGTGTGGCTATTAGGGGACTCTGGTTACCCCAACCTGTCCTGGCTACTGACCCCAGTGAGGAATCCCAGGACCAGGGCAGAGGAACGCTACAATGAGGCCCATGGGCGGACTAGGAGGGTGATCGAGCGAACCTTTGGCCTCCTGAAGGCCAGGTTCAGGTGCCTCCATATGACAGGTGGATGCCTAATGTACTCACCAAAGAAGGTGTGCCAGATCATCGTGGCCTGCTGTATGCTTCACAACCTGGCTTTGCGCCGCCAGGTGCCTTTTCTGCAGGAGGATGGTCCAGATGGTGGTGTTGTAGCAGCTGTGGAGCCTGTGGAGAGTGAAGAAGAGGAAGCCGGAGAGTATGACATAGACAACAGGAACACAGTAATAGAGCAATATTTTCGGTGACACACAGGTAAGAGTACACACCGGCATATTACATTTACTTAAAGACTCCTACCTCTCTACTGTCTGACTTTTTCCCCCAGTGTATGGTAACTGTGTTGTGACTTTCCCTTCCGTTTTCAGAGCTGTGGGCCCCACTGCGTGACATCTGCTTTGTTACCCCATGGACTACAGCTGTGTGACAGCGGTTTGTTGGCATCACAATGTGAATAACAATTTTGGCACTGTCATGTCTAATACATTTGTTAAAATCACAGACAGACTCCAGATTGTTTATGTGCAATAAGTGTGTTTATTCAAGTGCTCTAATTTGGATGGGTGGTTGCAAATCAGTGAGGGGTGATGGTGGAGGATTGTCTATGGCAGAGTCCAGACTATCAGGTTCACTGGTGCTTTGTCCAAATGCCTGTGGGAAGTGGAGCAGGGGCAGTTTAAGGTTGGACAGGGTGACAATGTGGGACAGTGGGATGACAATCAGGGTGGTATCCTTTGCTGGCGAGGGTCTTGACATGTTTCTCTGTCTTCCTCCTGGATCTCAGGGCCCGCTTGCAGGGTGGTTCTCCTTCTGCAGGGGGTGGGGTTCTGGTGGCATGTTGGTCTTCTGTCGGGGCCTCCTGTCCACTAGCGCCGGCGGAGATGGTAGCCTGTTCTTGGTCCATGCTAGTGTCAGGGGCCCTTTGAGGTGCCACAGTGGTCCGCAATGTGGAGATTAACTCATTCAGGGCCACTACGATGGTACCCATGGCGGTACTGATGTTTCTCAGTTCCTCCCTGAACCCCATATACTGTTGTTCCTGCAGAAGCTGGATTTCCTGAAACCTGGCCAGGACCGTCGCCATCGTCTCCTGGGAGTGGTGGTATGCTCCCATGATGGAGGAGAGGACCTCGTGGAGAGTGGGTTCCCTTGGCCTGTCCCCCCTGTCGCACAGCTGCCCTCCCAGTTCCCCTGTTTCCTTGGGCCTCCGTCCCCTGGACCGTGTGCCCACTACCACTGCCCCCAGGTCCCTGTTGTTGTTCGGGTGGTGGGTTAGCCTGGGTTCCCTGTAGTGGTGGACACACCGCTGATTAACGTGTCCTGGGGACAGAGGTATGGGCCCGCTGGGTGGGTGCTGTGCTGGTGTTCCCAGAGGGGGGAAGGTCTGCTGTGGCCTGTGCCTGTCTGAGGGGAACCGACTGTCCCGAGGTCCCCGATGGACCGGGCTGGTCATCTAGATCCAGGGAGACAGAGCTGCTGTCATCACTGTGGGCCTCTTCTGGGGGTGGAGGGGACATTTGTGGACCCTCCTGCGCGGTGACCTGGCGTTCGGGTCCTGCAGGGGTATAAAAGTATGGTTATTGCTTCTGTGTGTGCCAATGGCGTGCAATGGGTGGGTGCCCGTGTACCCCAGTGCTGGCATTCCTTTGTGGGGGCTGTTGTGACGGTATTTTGGGGGGGGGGGTGATGGGTATGTGCATTGGGCATGCCTTGGTGATGGTTGTCCATGCTTTGGGGCCGCATGCAGGGCTAAGTGTTGGGATGGGTGGGTTGTGATGGTGAGACATTTGCAAGGGGTAGTTGTGATGGGGTAAGGGTGAGGGTGGGGGTATGAGTTGGCATGCAGGTGGGGTGGGGGGGATGAAGTAGTGAAGATGAGACTTACCAGAGTCCATTCCTCCACCGACTCCTGCGAGGCCCTCAGGATGGAGGATGTTCAAGACTTGCTCCTCCCATGTTGTAAACTCTGGGGGAGGAGGTGGGGGTCCGCCGCCAGTCCGCTGTACCGCGATGTTGTGCCTTGATACCATGGAACGCACCTTCCCCCGTAGGTCGTTCCACCGCTTCCTGATGTCATCCCTATTTCTCGGGTGCTGTCCCACAGAGTTGACCCTGTCCACTATTCTGCTCCATAGCTTCATCTTCCTGGCAATGGTGGTGTGCTGCACCTGTGTCCCGAACAGCTGGGGCTCTACTCGTAGGATTTCCTCCACCATGACCCTGAGTTCAGCATCTGAGAACCTGGGGTGTCTTTGAGGTGCCATGGGGTGGTGTGGATGATGTGTGGGGTGGAGTGTGTAGTGATAGGTGGGGTGCTATTTAGTGGTGTGTTGTGTGAGGTGCGTGGAAGTTCTGTGGGTATTGGTATTGTGTGCCTGTGGATGCTTGGTAGTTGACTGTGGTGTCTCTCTCTCTCGTCTTATCTCTGAATTTCTGGTCGTAGGGGTTTGTGGGTGATGTGGGTGTGTGTTTTATATTGTATTGGGTGTGTGGGAGTGGTGTGTGTATGTGTATCAGGTGTGTGTATTTCGAATAGTCCAATGTGGTTGTGTTTTGTACGAGTATGTGTATTTCGACCGCGGCGGTGTGTACCGCCAATAGAATACCGCGGTTGAAAGACCGCCGCGTGGATTTGTGGGTCGTAATGGCATGGGCATATTTCTGTTGGCGTGACGGTGGAGGTTTGGTCATCGCCAGTTTATCGCTGACCTTTGGTGTGGCGGACTTTTGTGGATGTCGGAATTTTGGCGGTTTGCCTGTTGTGGGTCAAAATGACCATGGCGGTTTACCGCGGCGGTGTTATGGCGGTCTTCTGACTGGCGGTAAGCGGCTTTTACCGCCGAGGTTGGAATGACCGCCTTTGTCTTTTATTTCAGTTTCTATGCCAACTTCTTCCTATATGGTCTGAGGACTTTGTGCAGAGAAGGGCGAACCCCTTGCACTAATAGGCCTTGCTGAGGCTTACTTCAACAGTGAG
Source organism: Pleurodeles waltl (assembly GCF_031143425.1). Lineage (NCBI taxonomy): Eukaryota > Metazoa > Chordata > Amphibia > Caudata > Salamandridae > Pleurodeles > Pleurodeles waltl. Next base: position 356,124,618 of record NC_090438.1, read on the forward strand.
ATGTTTCAGTTTGAATGTAAATGAGAATAACCCCTGAGATTCCCTATGAAGGGGCACTGAGAAAAAAGCATTACTGAGATCCAGGACGGTGAAGTGAGTGGCGGTACTGGCAATGTTAGATAGAATGGTGGCTGGGTTGGGATCTACAGGGAATGATGGTATAGCGGCTTTATTAAGCTCCCTAAGATCCTGACTAAATCTGAACACCGGGGCCCCATTTGGCCCCTTCGTTGCCTTTTTCACAGGGACGATAGGAGTATTGCAGGGACTGTTTCGTATATCCCTCAGTATTCCTTTCTTCAGCAGATCTTCTATTACTGGGGCTATACCCTCCTCCTCTTCTTTCGCTATTTTGTATTGTGGCACCTGCGGTAGTTGGGCTCCAGGGCACAGTGTCACTCGCACTGGGGGGAAATCTAATATTTTCCCCACATCATTGGGCCCTTTTGCCCAAACCTCACTGGGAACTGAGTCTTGTAATTCCTGTGGGAGACCCTGATCTTGCACCTTTCCTTCTGGATCACATCTCATGAACGCCTGTAGTGTTATACCATTCTCCTTGCTCTCCAAGAATATCCCTTCGGGTGAGCAACTGATGGTACATTGTAATTTGCATAGGAGGTCCCTACCTAGCAAATTCACTGGGCAGTGTCTACCAAAGATAAATTGGTGGTTTGCAGTGATAGGGCCTACCTTGAATTTCAGGGGTTGTGTGAGATATTCATTCATAGGTTGGCCAGTCAACCCTACAGCTGTTTTCTATGTTCTTGATAATGGTGCGTTTTGTACATCAGATGCTTTCAGCATTGATCTTCTAGCTCCTGTGTCAACTAAGAATGGCACTGTTTTACTTAATACTTTCCCATCCACATATCGGCTTTCTTGGTCAACTGATAGTACCGGGCCTGTGAAGTGCATCTCAGGGGGAGGCGGATATGGGAACCCGTGCACCCCCGGGGTTGTTGGTTACATTGGAAACCGGTGGAACCTGGCGGAACCGTAGGGGATGCTCGTTCACCTTGTCCCCTACCCTTGCCCCTTCCTCTCCCCCTGCCCTGGCTATTGCTATAGAACCATTCCTGAGCCACCATTAACTTAACCTTATCCTTTTTAAACTTATCCTCATCTGCCTTATGTATGTTTGTTTGATAGTCCGCGCAGTACCTTGCCGCTGCTAACACTTTGTCAATGGGTTCCTGTTGCCAGCATAAAAAGGACGTCTGTAAATGAGTTTGGGTGGGTTGCTGTAGTCCATACACAAAATTTGTCACAAAAGCCGGCACTGTCTCCCCCAATGGGTTCTTCCTCCCACTACTCTGCTGGTATACCTGGAAGAGGCGGTCATAATAACTAGTGACACTCTCATTTTTCTCCTGTTTTGTCTGTATTATTTTTGAACAATCTACCTTGTCTTCTGGTACCTTATCTCATATATACTTGATCACCTTTTCTCTTGCTTTCTCTACCTCGCCTCCTGGTGCTCCTCCCTTTCCCCTTTCTGGTTCCTCTGTTGGCAACCCTACCACCGTCTTGCAATCATCCCATAAGTCTACTGGTATTATTATACTAAATAACATGTTCAAATCCTTCCAAAGCATCCCTCCTGTGGTTACTATCCTATTCATTTCTGTGTACCACTTGTGTGGTTCATCTCGTAATTTAGGGAAGTCTTTGGTAAAGGAAAACATATCAGTCCTATTCCAGGGTACGTATACATATGTCGGTGTATGGCCTTCTTCTCCTATAGAGGGCGATGGTACTTCCCTCAGAGGGAGTATTTTTACTGGTTCTAAATCTGTTTCTTTTTCTAAGTCCTTGAGGACCTGGGCTGTATTTAATCCTAGCAACTCTTGCCATCTTTTCAGTATCAGTATTGCGTACTCCAACTTTTTAGACAATTTATCGTTATCCCACGCTTGAAATTCTGCATCAGTAAAACTCAATTGGGAAGTATCCCAACAGTAATTTGGTGGCAGGGGACCCGTGCTGTTGGTGTGGTATGCATATCTTTTGTGTACCTCTGAGGCTAGGGCCATCAGCTCAGCACGTGCTAAGGTCAGTATTTCCTCACTGTGTGACCTGGTGTTATCCTTTTCTACGTCTGAAAGACAACACTGTTTACTGTCTGATCTCAGGAACTTCTTTTTCTGTGTGCCGGGGGAATTGGATGGCGTATTGTACAGTGTATTGTCCTTAGACTGTGCTCCTGGGAGGCTACCCCTTCTATGTCCTAACTGACCTGTTTCTAAAAACAGTGTCAGGATATCAATGTTGTGTTGCGTGTGTAAAGTCGGATATTTCCCATATGACCTTGTGCAACGCCTGTATCCCTTGACTACTGTCCCAGGATGAATCTTCAAACTACTGCCTCCAATGTGTTTTCAGCAAGGATGGCCCTTTGCCTTTCTTTGCAGCTTGTGCGAGTAATCCTTCACTATCCGTGCTCATTTTCTGAGCAATGCCAGCTGCTTCCTCTTTTATCTCTTGCAGCACTTGATAGTCTGTAACCGATTCAAGGTCTATTTTAGCTACCTCCTCTTTTACCAAACCCTACAACCTTCTGAGCCGAGGATAGCTCAGGAGGTCGTGTCCCTGTCACTGAGTGCGTACTTTGTACTGTTCCCTCTGACCCCACTTTGTTATTTGCATACCCTAACCTTCCCATAAGTATGTCCTCCATAAGTTGGTCCTCTGTCTCTTCCTCTTTCATGCCCTGTACACTGTGTTCCTGTGATGGTGCACTTACTACAGGAAGACATGGGAATGCTCCTACCACTTCAAGCATTTTATCTCTCCACTCCACCCTTCTGTTATTCCGCTTTCTCTGTGAATAAAATCCATCTTCCAACACCACCAACTCATTATGAACTTTGTCTTTCAAATTATTCGTTACTCTGAGTTCCCTTACATTTAAGTCCCACTCGTAGAAGTCGTCCCATTCCAAATTTCTAATCTTGCACCCTTTTAAAATCAACAGCTGCCTCAAGTATGCCAACTTATTCTGGTCATATGTGCCATTTTTAGGAAACTGTAAGTCTGGTCTCTTGGCGGTCAGTCTGTGCCACTTGTCAAGGAACATTAATGTGTGAAGGCCTTGTTTAACAGCTACTTGATATGCAGGTGAGTCCCTTGGGGGTGTTGGTTGGTGTGTATCCAGGTGGTCCTTACTAAGGGGGTTCCCCATGGCCAAATCAGCCCTATCCCTTACAAGGCAACACAGACAATTCGGTCACACTAGGAAACACAAGGGTGTCGGCAGGCTATACCGCTCATACCCAAAGACACACAGGGAACAACAATGGGTGCCCTCACGCACTCAAATCACCACTGTCAACTGCATTTGTTATTAGTGAAGCAGGTAGCTTGTCCTCAATCATACACCAATATAATCTGTCTTGTTCACCATAAGCATGCACACGCTGAAAAAAGATAGTGGCAAAGGTGCTGAGTGATGGCGTCCACCGGCGTCCTTTTGGCTAGTAGAAGATGACAGAAAACTCAGGAGAGAAAGATAAGAATCCCACACCCTTGCTATCCTGCCCAAAGGCAGGGTGCGGCTATATGAGAATATAACCTGTACCGTGTCCATGACGGGTAACACATAGGTAAGGCAGAGGCGGTGAACAGCGCACGCAAACACACATAGGACAACATACCACAAAACAAGTACTTGCCCTGAGAGATGACAAAAGAAACAAAGCAGACCGAGAGGGACCACGGAAGTGACAGACACTCACGGCAGCCCCAGCTCCCCATCCAGGAGGGGCCTGTCCAGCTCACAGAGTGCCGTCACCCCCCCCCACACGAAGGCAGGAGCGGGGACCGGGGAGATCGCCAATCCGAACCGTCAATCCTCCACCAAGATGTAGAAGCCAACTCAGATATAAATCAGATCCAGACAATTCAGGATACAAACCAAAGACCAGACCGCTCTTCTGTTTAATAAGAAATACGTGCACACGGAGACTGAGCAGCCTAAGTCCAGCTCGAACAGTCTGAAAGAGGAAGTAATACATCATCTTTTATACAATTAAACCACAAGAACATTAATACATTTCTTTGGTTCTTGATACTGACACATGATCGAGTTTGCAATAGAGCACACGTGATTTATCATTTATTCTTCATAACGCTCCATATAAGGGTTAAGATCATAGACAAGGAACTTGCACAATATGTCCTATGAATCTAATAGCGCCTGATACTTCTATATTAAGAGGAATAGGAACTATAAGTGCATACATTAGTACTTTTGAAAGTGAGGATTGCTTAAGCTAGCATGCCATGATGTCTTGTGATGGCTGTAAAGCTAGTAAGCCTTGCAGTATAATGCGTTCCAAGTGAGATAAACACATCTCAAAGGCCTAGCTAATCTAGCATTATACGGTGTTTAACAGAAGCAGGCCCAATTGTCATTGTGTATCACAGCGCCCACTAGGCCCAAGTTGGCACCAAGGCGAAATGTGATTCCACAATGGGTTCATTATAACATTTAATTTTATATCAAACTTGCTATATTTAGCTAATTTCTATTGGAAATAAAGTCTTCAAATGTTAGCATATGGAGCCCATTGACTACAATGGGGAAAACACATTTGGTTGTTTTTCCCTCACCGTGGCTTATAAGTCATCTTTTACAAGGTCCCTGCTTATAACTACACTGCACCCAATCCTGGGGGCACCTAGGGCGAGCCTTAGGGGTAACTTATATTGAGAATTAAGGTAGTTTGGGACTTCGGAAGTACTATTAATTCCAAAGCCGAATTTGGGGTAATTTTAACTTAAAAGCAGCCAGCAAGGTAGGCCTGCCTTTTCAATGATACCAGGGACCAGAGCAGTGCACCCAGGGGTGCCATATCTCTATGCCCTTCATGTACTAGGGACTTATAGGTAGGTTGTCAGAGCCAATTATAATTAGGTCTAATTTGAAAATACAATTTTACACAGAACAATGGCCCTGGAACTGGTTAGCAGTGCCCAGGTCACAGTCAAAGTCAGTAATCACCAGAATCAGTCAAAATGTTTGGAGATGATCAGGGCAAAAAGGGTGACAATCTGTCTTTCCCTCTCTTGCTTCTATCCCATTATGGGATTGAAAAGAGAGAGAGAGTGAAACTGAGAAATTGAAAAAGAATGTGAGAGAGTGAGAGCAAGAGACTTAGAGAAAGAGATTGACAGAAATAAATTGTGTGTATGAGGGAGGGAGGTCTTTTAGGCTGTGATAAACGATATATACCCAGAATGAGATAATATCAGACACATTGAAATGAAAAATGCATTTGTCAAGTAGATAGAGTGAGACCACCCTCCGGTATGTACCTTAAATATTTGAAGTTGAAGAGAAATCAAAAGATAGCTGACACACCTACACCAGAACCCTCAACCTTATGTGTGAGGGTCCGAGAAATTAACCACTAGGTCTCAGTTGACTCCTTATTATGTGTTCTCACATTCAAAATAAAGATGTTGATAGGAAAAAGACGCAAATGTTCCATCACTAGCAATGTTTAACATTCAAAACATGGTTAAAGAAATAGACACTCTGCCATGAGATACCAGGATTTGAACCTTCAACCTTCTGAGTAACAGTCTTAAAGCTTTAATCTTTCTCTTTCTTCCCTCCACTTATGGGTTGAGAGAGAGAAAGTGACAGGACTGTGGGGGGAGCTGAAGGCCCCTGTGGTCCCAGCTGGCTCCTTGCAGGAGCCAGCATTACTTTCACATGCAGGGATCTTCAGGAAATGCAGCTTCCTCCATGGGGGAGCAATACTTTCATCTCTTTCCCTGCCTGCATGACTGCAAACGGATCAGCAAGCAGGCTGAAACCCACAAAACACTTTAAGTACCAGGGAACGTACACAGGAAGGGGCATCAAGTTGGCAGCCATGCACCTCAGCGATCATCCTTGGGGTTGTGGGTTGGATATGGAAGGGGGTTTGTTCTTGGGTGTGGGTGGGGTGGTCTGCTTTTTGAGAGGCGGGAGCCATAGGCTTCTTTTTGGGGTGAAAGCATGGATCCTTGCAGGGAGGTCAGGGAAGACGTCTGAGGTAGAAGTGAGGGGCTGGGAGCTAGGTGGTGGTCTCTTGGGTTTGAGACAGGGGAACAGGGGAAAGGAACATATACAATTTCATAGGGAAACAAGGATAGTCATCAGAAGGGGGTCAGGATTTGGAGGTCAAGGAAGTGGTTGTCTGCTGTGTTGGTGTGGATATTGTGGGTGCGCGCTTCTGGGATGTATGCTTGTGTTTATGTGGTGTCTGCTGGGTGGGTGAGTGACTGAATTTGAGTGTCTTGGGGTCTGGGAGGTGGGGGTGCTGGGGGACTGAGAGGTGGATGTGTGTGTGTCTGTTGGAGTGGTGACTGCATGTATGCTGGATGTGAAAAATGTATGTATGTCTGTTGTGGTGCCTGCGGGTATGGTGCTTGTGGTAAATGTCTGGGAGCCTTTTGGAGTGGTTTCTGTGGGTATGGTGGGTGTGGTAGGTGTGTCACTGACTGTTGGTGTGGTGCCTGTGGGCATGCTGGTAGTTGTGAGTGTAATGCTATGGGGTAGTGGAAGTGTCTGTTGTGTCACTGGATGGCTCATGTTTGCTTGTGTGCCGGTGTGTTTTGTGGTGCTTGCGTTTGGGTGTGCTTCTGTTGTGTGTTGATCTGGATGTGTGCAGATCTGTATGTGTGCTTTGGGAAGTTAGGGGAAAGGGGCTTGGATTGGGAAGAGGGAGGAGGAGAGATGACCGAAGGTAGGGGGTGACTAGCTGCCGTAAGTGAGGAGGCAAGAACCTGAAAAGATATACGTAGGACAGCCATTACATTATGAATGCCGTCTAGGAATGCATTTGTCTGTTTTAGTTGAGTTGCCAATCGCTGGACAACATTCACAATGGCAGACTGACCCATAGAGGTTTGTGGATTCCACCCAGTTTTGCCCTATGTTCCTGAGCCAATATGCAAGGAACATCAGTATGCACCACATGACATGTCTATACAAACAATCACTCATCTACTGTGTGACCCATGGCTCATCCCTAAATGTCAGGGGTAACTGTCAGAACCTAACTCATTCACTTGGCAATGTGGCAGGCAGGAATATGCCCTTTATTGACCCCCTAGTGGCTGCTGTGCTGCCTTCAAATGCCCATCAAGCTCTGGATGGCCCACCTGGGTACTCATCGGGGTCATGGTCCAATGAGTACCCAGCCTACATTGAGAGGATATCCCCAGCTGGACCTCACCGACCTTTCAGACACAGTGTCCCAGGTCCTCCCACCTTTTCCTCCAGTGGGTACTCCACCGGCTGTTGACCCCCAGGGTCTGCACCTTCTTGGCTTTATCCCAAATGGTTAGGTCATATACATGTCAGTAAGATAAAGCTAGAACTTTCTTATTTACTCACCAAGTGTGATGCACACAAGCCAATAAGTATAGTGACTTGACTACAGACATATATTTCTACATATGCAGACTAACACACTGCCCTGCTCAGGCCCTACAATGCCTAAGGAAGCTTACTGACATCATGTAGGTCATGCTCTAACAACCTGACTGAGATGTGAGCCACTATGAAACACATCACACCTATGTGGTTTCTGAAGGGTAAACTCCTTTGGCATGAATGGACAAACACATTCCCACACTGTGAGAATGACTCTGAATGACTCTGCAAACAGTCCCTATAGGCAAATGCCAGAGTACAAATTCAAACAATACACATGGGTAGCAAGGAAGGGAACGGCATGGTGGGAACAGACAGTGGTGGTCATTCTGACCCTGGCGGTCTTTGACCGCCAGGGCGGAGGACCGCGGGAGCACCGCCGACAGGCCGGCGGTGCTCCAATGGGGATTCCGACCGCGGCGGTAAAGCCGCGGTCGGACCGGCACCACTGGCGGGGTCCCGCCAGTGTACCGCCGCCCCATTGAATCCTCCGCGGCGGCGCAGCTTGCTGCACCGCCGCGGGGATTCCGACCCCCCCTACCGCCATCCAGATCCCGGCGGTCGGACCGCCGGGATCCGGATGGCGGTAGGGGGGGTTGCGGGGCCCCTGGGGGCCCCTGCAGTGCCCATGCCACTGGCATGGGCATTGCAGGGGCCCCCGTAAGAGGGCCCCTACATGTATTTCACTGTCTGCTGCGCAGACAGTGAAATACGCGACGGGTGCAACTGCACCCGTCGCACAGCTTCCACTCCGCCGGCTCGATTCCGAGCCGGCTTCATCGTGGAAGCCTCTTTCCCGCTGGGCTGGCTGGCGGTCTGAAGGCGACCGCCCGCCAGCCCAGCGGGAAAGTCAGAATTACCGCCGCGGTCTTTCGACCGCGGAACGGTAACCTGACGGCGGGACTTTGGCGGGCGGCCTCCGCCGCCCGCCAAGGTCAGAATGAGGGCCAGTGTCTTTCCTGGCCATATGTGGAGATGTGGACTAACAATTAAAGACTCACGCCACTTCAGGGGAGTGGGTGCTGTGTCATGTACCTGTACTACAGAACACTCCTTTGGACATATGTGTCCATCTTACAGAGGCGGTATCCGTCAAACAAAGACATATGTTCTACAGTTTCTGCTATGTGACTAAGCTACTGAGTCACACACATATCATGGCCTCCCAGGAATGAACACACTGCCTGCACTCTGGGACTGTCATTGATGCAATACGCCTGTACAGGACAAATATGACCTGTGTGAAGGTGACAACAGTGCTGTGGGAGTAAGGGATCTGTCATGAGTCAAAGACACACATTGACAATGTTGTTAAGTGCACATATGGTTTAGATTAATAACTTACCTCTATAGCCATTCCTAATCGAATCAAAGGAATGAGTCATTCTGGGCGGGATTTGCCACTTGAACCTCATATTGGCCACATGACAGGATCTGCTAGGTTGCAGGGAGTGGGCACAGTGCCACAGTTGCCTAGTCACAGTGACTGTACCCTAGCCTAGACTAGGACCCATACTGGGAGATACTGTTGACAGGCCATGGTCTCTGCAGGATTAGTTAACAGAATCTACATGACACTCCATTCCCATCACTTCCATATGTGACAGTACATAATGTAGCCAACAGCAAATTGGCATGTGGTGTGTGTGGCAACCTGAAAGGCAGAGTGAGTCATGGTATGTCTTGTCTTCCAAACAACAATTTAGCAAGCGGAGATGTGTTTAGAAATCTCTGTGGCACATACACATTGCTCACATTATTCTCAACTGACTCATATAACATGCATACTCAGCTCATGCTGAAATGCACATACATGTCGTCTGACATTTACAACAATTGTGAAGAAGGAGAGTCAGTGGATGGCAATAATGTCTCATCACCTATTTATGTATATCCAGCACAAGGAGGATCTAGGGACCCAAAAACCTCATACAACACAATGGAGGTCATTCCGACCCTGGCGGTCAAAGACCGCCAGGGCCGCGAATGACGGAAGCACCGCCAACAGGCTGGCGGTGCTTCCTAGCCCATTCTGACCGCGGCGGTAAAGCCGCGGTCAGAAAAGCGGGGCCGGTGGTTTCCCGTCGGTTTACCCCCGGCTGGGCGAATACGCCAGGGCAGCGCTGCAAACAGCGCTGCCTTGGGGATTCTGACCCCCTTCCCGCCAGCCTGTTTCTGGCGGTTTTCACCGCCAGGAAGAGGCTGGCGGGAACGGGTGTTCTGGAGCCCCTGGGGGCCCCTGCACTGCCCATTGCACTGGCATGGGCAGTGCAGGGGTCCCTTAACAGGGCCCAGGGCGGCTTTTCACTGTCTGCTTAGCAGACAGTGAAAAGTGCGACGGGTGCAACTGCACCCGTCGCACTGCCGCAACACCGCCGGCTCCATTCGGAGCCGGCTCCTGTGTTGCGACCCTCATTCCCGCTGGGCCGGCGGGCGCTAACTTGTTTAGCGCCCGCCGGCCCAGCGGGAATGTCTGAATGCGGGAAGCAGTATTTTGGCCGCGTGGCGGCCAAATGGCACTTCCCGCCTGGCGGGCGGCAACCGCAGCCCGCCAGAGTTAGAATGAGGGCCAATGTGACTTAACTTTACCTATGGAACTGGCTACCAATACCTGCACATTGTACATCCAATTGATGCCACACAGACTGCAACAACAGGCACTTGAGTAATCTACATAGCACACATAGCCATATTCTAGCCTGTGAAGATGGAAAGGATGGTAAAGTACATAGAAAACTATGCACATGATGTACTTACCTACTCCTCTGGTACACTATAGAGCTGTTCAAACAGGGGTAGGACCTCATCCGCTAGCCTCCCCAGCTCCTCTGGAGAGAACGCAAGGGCCCGATCACCTGCTGAACTTGGCATGATTGCTCCCAGAGGCAGTACACAGCAGCTCAGGTAGTGGAGATGTGGCTGGTAGCAGAGTCAGGAGTCACGTAAATGAATCTGCAGGACATGGTGGTCACGTCCGTCACGTGTTTGTCACCGCCGGCGGATACAGCCACTGGCAACAGCGTTAGCTTCTGGCTGGGTCCGCCGCAGTTGCAACTGCCTACTGCCATGACCGCTTCCACCGGCTGTCATGGTCGTTTCCTATTGATCAGTGGAGTAGGTCAGGCAGCTGCCATTTGGACAGCCTTAAATGCAGTATTTAGCTTCACAAACTGTGTCACACTTCTGATACTGTTGTTTGAAGCTCACAATCATGCTTATCCTGTCTTGTCATGTAGGTGCTACTACTCAAACACCATTGTAGTATGCTGCAAGGCACAAATAGCATTTAACAGTGACGCACAGTCTACCCCAACCAACGGTCATTTTGGCAGTCAGGATATCAAATCAAATTTTGAGGGGCAATTGTGTTGCAGGACTTTGAGTTTGGTCCAGATACATGTTGTGGACATATGTGTGAAAACCATAGGGGTCATATGTGACCCTTGTGTTCTTTGCAGCTGTCATGTGTACTGGTTGCCATATCTATCCCTTCTGAAATGCCTTGTCACATGATATCATTGACATGCATCATGTATGTTGCTGTGAACACAATGACTAATGTTAGAAATCATGTCTTTTTCAGACACAAGTTCCCAGGGAGAGGGAGGATGTGAGCACCGTCTGTCTACTGTCTACTGCCAGACCTTCAGACCATGGAAGAATGACACATAGGCCCTCATTACAACCTTGGCGGGCGGCAGAGGCCGCCCGCCAAGTTTGAACCGCCGGGCGGCCGCCAATGAGACCACACTCCTGCGGGGTCTATTATGAGATCCCCGCTGGGCGGAAACCTGGTTTCCGCCCGCCGGCCCAGCTGGGATCTTGGCCACAACACGGGAGCCGGCTCCAAATGGAGCTGGCGGTGTTGCTGCTGTGCAACGGGTGCAGTTGCACCCGTCGCGCTTTTCACTGTCTGCTATGCAGACACTGAAAAGCTGCATGGGGCCGTGGCAGGGCAGTGCAGGGGCCCCCAGTGGCCCGCGACTCCCCTTTCTGCCAGCCTTTTCATGGCGGTTCAAACTGCCATGAAAAGACTGGCGGGAGGGGGACTCGTAATCCCCTGGGCAGCGCTGCTAGCAGTGCTGCCCAGGGGGATTTAAACCGCCGGGACAAAAATTGCGGGAAACCGCTGGTCCCGGTGGTGCGACTGTGGCACTTCTGCCGCGGTCGTAATTCCCCTGGAAGCACCGCCAGTCTGTTGGCGGTGCTTCCTCCAAAACAGCCCTGGCGGTCAATGACCGCCAGGTTTGTAATGACCCCCATAATCCTTATTTACTGTCTGAATAGGCAAACAATAATGGACTTATGTCGTCAGTTGGAGCCAGCAGACAGTATTGCACTTCCTAGTTACGGGTCTTTCCAACATACAGAGGCGCTGTCAGCTGGCATGTCCCAGTCTATGTTTAGTCTGGTGTTGAAGCATGTCCTCTCAGCATTGTTGAAACTCCTGGACATCTACATCCAGTTCCCCCGACATCAGGATTTAGCCCATGTGAAGGCTGACTTTTATGGTTTTGTACTCCTCCCACTTGTGGTGGGGGCTATTGATGGCATACATGTTGGCTTGGTCGCACTGCATGCCAATAAACAAGTGCAGTGCAACAGAAAGAACTTCCATTTCATCAATGTGCAAGTTGTCTGTTGGCAGATCTCTACATTTCACAGGTCTGTGCCTATTATCCTTGTTCATTCCATGATTCCTTCATAATGCAGAACAGCACTATAACGCAGAAGGCCTGGCTAGATGGTAAGTCACATCTGTCCTGTTTGTGTGTGTGCAATTTCAGGTGCTACAATCATGAAATAAAGGACTCATTGTTGAGCACATGCCTCATTCCTTAACCGGAGACTGCCTTTTCAAACCGTCATTGGTTAGGAATCCAGCTACATCAGGGGACATCCGCTTCAAGACAGGTGGAGCCCTCCTCCACTCACCCGGGAAAGTATGTTAGATCACTGTGGCATGCTTCCTGCTCCACAACATCACCCTGTGGAGGAATATCCCATACATCCCAGAGGAGGGGGAGACTGCAGTGCCACCAAGTGAGACTCATGGAATGCCAAGTGAGGATGACTGTGGTGAAGATGAAGGAGCTGACTTGGAGAATATCTTGGAGAATATCTCATCAATAGCTACTTTTCATGAGTATAAATATATTGTGTGATATAATAACTGTGACTGTACGAAGAACTGTATTTGTGTGAATGTGTGGAGTTGAGTGTTTTGGCCACAACTAGGGAGCTGATACTTTGTAATATTCAGCCAAAGGGTGCTTGAAGAGTTAGCCTTTGACATATCCCTACCTTGATGTAGCTACTTTGTTTGTGTCAGTCTCATTGCAATGTAATTTCCTTTCCAGATGCTTGCTTTGTGATTTGTGCAATATGTATGTTTTCCAGCCTATACTCCCTGTTTTGTCTTTGTACAGGTACCTTCACAATGACATTCTCATGTGGGCATTTCAGAGTTGTGACATTGGCATGTATCTGATGCAGTTCTTACATATGAAGTGGACATGGATTGTTCCAGGGAATGTAGGACACATATTTGGGGTGTATAAGACCTGTGCCAAAGCAGCTTGAACAGTGTTTGGGTGGAAGATCAAAAGTACACATTGACTTTTTTATTGTGCTGTGTTGGGCCGATTGCATCATATGTGTTATTGTGTGGGCTTGAAATATGTAATCATCAATTGCAAGAAAGGCATTTACCCTTTTGTCGGCTAAACACTCTTTATTTATGAACGGTATGTAGCTGTAGATGTTTCATCTTTGCAAGCCACAATGCCTGTGCCACAATTTGACATATGTTTGTGTCATGCCATTAGATGCATGGTCATTGGATTACAATGGACCTGTGATCAGGAACTGTTATATTGCACTCTGTCTGTACCTTGGTTTATGTTATGTTGGATTTCTTTGGTGTGTTTTGTGATAAGGCTAGAACTGGTGACACAATCCACTTTTCTGTTTGCCTTTTCTACAGAACAATGTCTGACAAGGCCCTTCCTTCCGTGGTCTGGGAGGCTTTACCTTGGTATGTGTACCTTGACAGTCCCGACATTTCACCAGCCTATGTGTACACTGGAATAAAATGTGTGTTGTGACCAGACACTTGTAGCAATGTGTTTGTGTGTGTTGGTAGTAATCCTTAGCAGGACACGGTCCCTGTAACATATCCCTTGTTGCATTAGTATCTTGTGTCTTCCTCATTTGCTTCACATGGTCTTACATCTCTACATAGCAAAATGTGTAACGGAAGCAAGCAGACAATGACATTATAATAGGTAGATTTATTGTAAAATTGTGCATAAAATAATATTGGCGCACAATGGAAAAGAAACATGAAGGGTTCAGTCATGGTGGATGAAATCATTGGAGCAAATGCCACACCACTGAAAGTCCAAAGTCCAGTGTACTCCTCCAATTAGAAATTAAAGGTGGTTGAACAACAGCCAATAGAGTGGATATGTGGCACACAAAGGAGGTCATTTTGAAAGAGGTCACTTGCAAGCAGTGGTGGGTGTCTTGCTATTCGAACCTCCCGGAATATTTTCTGGATGTCCCCACTTGTGTGGAAGAGTGGATCTGCGGCTATAGAGGCAGGGATGTCTGGAGCAGTTTCTTCACCTGACAAGGCCTCTCTCCCAGTGACTGACACCGATGAAGGGCCTGGTGTCTGTGCGCCGAAGGAAGGGGTAGTGTGTTGTTGATGATCCCTGAGCAGGATGGTGTTAATGTCCCTGAGCACCCCTGTTAGGGAGGCCATGTTAGTATTGGGGGACTTCCACTGTTAACTTATATCCCTATGGATGTCCTTCTGCAGCTGCTTAGTTTCCCAGACTTCTGCAGGTACCTGGCCCATCATACCTTGGGACTCGTGATAGACCCCCCAAAACGTGGCTGATGGTGTCGTGCCCAGGAGCATCCTCAGTGGCCTCACCCCGATGGCCCACAGCATATCTCCCATGTAACCTACCCCTAATTCCCAGTGCCATGGCCTTAGTGTGTCCCCTCCCACTGGTTCCAGGACCATCATTGTCAGAAGTGTTGCGCTGCGACTCAGGGTCCTGGACTGTGGGGTACAAGATGGTTGCCATTGTCCTAGGGACAGAGTTTGGGGGGGCGAAGGGCTACCTGTGATGTGGAGGCAACCAGGCTGGGAGGTGAGGTAGTAGCCACAGTGAGATTCACTCTTGAGGGTCTGACCAGGTTGTCCAGATGGGCCAGAACTATCCTCCACGTGCAGACATCCAGGAGTATCTTCTTCACTGAGGGCTTTATCCAGGGGGTAGTGGCAATTTCTTCTGTGGGCTCCGTGTGGCCAGTGGCAGCTCGACCTGTTGATGTGAAATATACAATGTTACTGGTTGTATTGTAACATCTACCTCCAAAGGTTTACACTGACATTTCACAAAGACCTTTTGCATAGTTGATTTGCAGGTTATCCTATTGTGACAGGTACTCATGCTACTGGTTGTATTGACCTGACGTTTGTGAATCATGCCAATTTCATTTTAGGCAAGCAGCTGCTGAACTGTGCAGATCATTAGCCCCTTGGAGGATAGCCTGGGAATGCCATCATGCCACCAGTGCAGGCAAAACAGTGTCTATGCAAGATAGGTCATTGGCCATTGTTAGGCCTAGTTGATTTTTATACGGGTAGACCCATGACCTTGTTGCATATGTGATTGTCTGCTGCCAATATCATTCTGGTGATGCATCTTGAGACATTTGGGATCATTGTTTTGCACACAGGATAAGGTGTCCTTCCTGTCCTCAATAGTGTCATGTTGGGTTAGCAGATCAAGATGGAGCTAGGTAGCCACACACATCTTGGAGTTGAGCATGATCTGTATCTTGGTCCCTCACTGGTGATTAAACTTCAATTGAGAGTTAGCTGGAAAGGGTTTTTGGACAAGTGACCACTGTTCCGGTGTTTGGAGTAAATGGAATTACAGTCATGTTACTCTCCATTCTACACACACTTGTCAGATGATATGCTCTCAGGTGAGTGAACTTCAATTGATATTTCATAAAAAGATGGAATTGGGCAAGTGAACATTGTTTTTGTGTTTGGATTTAGGGAAACAGGGTTTGACATTCTGGTCACTCCCTCTCCTTCCTCCCAACATACATGTGTTATGCTCCTGGATAAGTAAACTTCATTTGAGAGTTCAGACATTTGGGTATTCGAGCATGAGAATACTGGCCTTGTTTTTGGAGTAGGAGAGACAGAGCTTCCAGCCTTAGCAGTCATGCTACTCCCTCTACTTCATGCACTTGATAACTGTCCTACACCACATGTGAATACACTTAATTTGTGAGTTAATGAAGAAGGTTATTTGGAGAACTGAAGACTGGACTGGTGTTTTGAGTTAGTAAAACAGTGCCTCCTGGGAGTTACAGTCAGATCACTCCCTCTACTTCACACACTATATAAATGGTATCCTCCCAGATGAGAGTTGCCAAACAAGGGAATTGTGACAAGTGGACACTGTTCCGGTGGTTGGAGCTAGAGAAACAGGACCTACAAGGAGTTGCAGTCATGTCACTTTCACTACTCCCCAATATGTGACAAATGGCTCCCCCTCCCCTCTCCAAGGGAGTAAACCTCATTTGGAAATCGACAAACAGTGGTCTTTGAACAATTGACCACTGGGCTGGTGCACTGAGTTACTGAAACAGGGCCTTCTGGGAGCTGCAGTCATGTTACTCCCTATAATACGTACACTATAAAGATATCATCCTCCCTGGCGAGTACACTTCAATTGAGAGTTAAGACAAAGGGGTCCATGGACAAGAGAATACTGTGCTGGTGTTTGGAGTTACGAATACAGGGCCTGCTGTGAGTTGTAGTCTGCTCATCCCCTGTAATACATACACTATACTAATGTTATCCTCCGAGGTGAGTTACAAACTGTGGTATTGGATAAGAGAACACTGGGTTGATGGTTGGTTTAACAGACACAGGGCCTTCCTGGCCTTAGTAGTCATTCCACTCCCATTCCCTCTACTTCCATCATTTGACAAATGGTATCCTCCCAGCTGAGTGAACTTAATTGTGAGTTGGCAGGCAGTAGTCTTTGGACAGGTGACCACTGTTCCCATGTTTGGAGTTGCTGCAACAGTGTCTGCAGTGAGTTGTAGTCATGTCACTCGCTCTAACCATGTCACTCTCTCTAGTGCAAACACTTGACCAATGCTTTCCCCCCAGGTGAGTACACTTCAATTGTTGAGAGTTCACTAACGGATGTATATAGGCAAGTGAACACTGTGCTGGTAGCTGAAATTTGAGAAATCGGGCCTGCTGGGAGTTGCAGGCCGGCCACTCCCTCTACTCCCACCACTTGACAAATGGTATCCTCCCAGGTGAGTAAACTTCATTTGTGAGTTAACAAACATGGGTATATAGGCAAGTGGTTGTTGGAATTACTGAAACAGGGCCTCCTGGGAGTTGCAGTCATGTCACTCTCCCTAGTACACACACTATACATATGTTATCCTCCCAGGTGAATGCACTTTTGTGTGAGTTTACAAACATGGGTCTATGGAGAAGAGGATACTGGGCTCTCTGAATGGAGTAACAGTGCCTCCAGGCCTTACCAGTCATGTCAGTCCCTGTACTACACACACTATTCAAATGTTATCCTCTCAGGTGAGTATACTTCAATTGGGAATTAAGAAACAAGGGTATTTGGAGAAGGAAATACCATGCTGGTGGGTGGAGTTACAGAAGCAGAACCTGCTGGGAGTAGTAATCTCATGGCACTCTCTCCAGTACACACACTATACAAATGTTATCCTCCCAGGTGAGTACACTTTATGTGTGACTTAACAAACATGGGTCTTTGGAGAAAAGGACACTGGGCTAGCTGAGTAGAGTAACAGTAACAGTGCCTCCTGGCCCTAGTAGTCATGTAAGTCCCTGTACTACATATACTATTCAAATGTAATCCTCCCAGATGAGTACACTTCAACTGGGAGTTAACAGACAAGGGTATTTGGAGAAGGAAACACTGTGCTGGTGGCTTGAGTAACAGTGCCTGCTGGGTGTTGTAGTCATGTAACTCCCTATAATACACACACTTGACAAATGTTATCCTCCCAGGTGAGTTCACTTAATTTGGGAGTTAACAAACAAGTGTATTTGGAGGAGGAAACACTGATCTGGTGTTTAGAGTTGTAGAACAGTGTCTGCTGGGAGTTGTAGTCCTGTAACTCCCTTCAATACACACAGTATACCCAACTGTTCTCAACCCAGGTGAGTACACTTCAATTGTGAGATGCCAAACAGGGGTCTTTAGACTGGTGGACACTGGGTTGATTAATGGAGTGACAGAAAAGGTAACAAAGGTGAGCAGTGAGCATGCATGACATGGTAGTTTGGTGACATTTTTTGTGTTGTGACTTGCCAGACTTCACTCCCCTAGGTATTCCTGTCAAGCCCTCAGGATGCAAAATGGCCAAGACTTTCTCCTCCCAGGGAAAGAGATGCAAAGACTCCCGTGTGTGGATTCCTGCCTTGATTCCACCAACTTCACAGTCCGGGTCCCAGGGACTGGAGTGGGCACCACTTGGCAGGGTACGAGTCTCAGCAGAGTCCAGGTGCTGGCAGAGGAAGTCTTTGATGGCCCTGAGGTTTCAAAATATGAGGCAAGCTCAGTCCAAGCCCTTTGAGAGACTTCACAAGCAGGAATATACCACAAAGTCCAGTCTTTGTCTTCTTTCAGGCAGAAGCAGCAGCTGCAGGCTAACCCAGAAAAGCACAGTCACAGACAAAGGGGCAGTACTCCTCCTCCAGCTCTTCAGCTCTTTTTGGCAGAGGTTCTTCTTGAGACCAGAAATAAACAAAAAATCTGGGGTTTTGGGTCCACTACTTATATCCCTTTCTGCCTTCGAAGCAAGCAAACCTGAAAAAACAGTCTCTGTTGTTCACAAGATCCTGTCCAGCCCTTGCCCCAGACACACACCAGGGGGATGGAGGCTGCATTGTGTGAGAGCAGGCACAGTCCTTTCAGGTGCAAGTGTCAGCTCCTCCCTCCCCACTGTAGCCCAGAAAACTCATCAGGATATGCAGGCTACACCCCAACTCCATTTGTGTCACTGTCTAAAGGGAATTCACACCAGCCCAACTGTCAGTCTGACTTGGACGTGGAACACATAAGAAGGCAGAGGCAAAGAATAGTTAAGAAACAAAATGCCCACTTTCTCAAAGTCGCAGTTTCAAACTGACAATCCAAAAATCAACTTTACAAAAATATGTATTTGTAAATTGTGAATTTCGGAGCCCCCAAACTCCAGATCTCTATCTGCTCCCAATGGGAAACTGCACTTAAAAGATATTTAAAGACTGTCGCCATGTTAACCTATGGGAGAGATAGGCCTTGCAACAGTTAAAACCAAATTCAACAGTATTTCACTATCAGTACATGTAAAACACATCAGTACATGTTCTCCCTTTAACATACACTGGATCCTGCCCATGGGGCTACCTAGGGTCTACCATGGGGTGCATTGCATATACCAAAAAGGGAAGGTTTGGGCCTGGCAAGCGGGTACGCCTAGAAGGTCGAATTGGCAGTTTATAACTGTACCTACAGATGCTTCAGTGGCTCGCCTGGGACATATTTACAGGGATACTCATGTGGTGGCACAATCAGTGCTGCACTCCCACTAGTGGTATTATTTAATTGACAGCCACTGGAACCTCTAATGCACTTTACTAGGGACTTACTAGTAAATTAAATATGCCAGTCATGGAAAGGCCAATTACAATTACAGTTTACACAGAGAGCACTTGCACTGTAGCACTGGTCAGCAGTGGTAAAGTGCCCAGAGTATCAAAACAAGCAAAAACAAAGTCCAGCACATAGTCAAAACACAGGAAGCAGAGACAAAAAAGACAGGGGAAACCACATCAAGGATGCCAGGTCTAAGGCTTCCTTTGTGCACAGGGTGGTACCTACAACATTCACTCTTATGACTATCCTGTCCCACATTCCCATTTTCCTACTTAGAGGAGAATGCTGGACCTGGGCTCCAAACAATTGTGGCTCTACTCTTATGATTTCATACACCATGCCTCTCAACTCATCCTCAGAAAAACCTAGATTTTTAAACTGTGAAATTATGGATTTTGAAAAAAAGAAATACAACTGATAGTGACTTACTAAAAAGGGGAAGTGCAAAAGGGTGCGACTGGACAAAAGTTTGTGCAGAGTGTTATATACAATGGTAAAAAAAGTGGTGCCTAGTATCTGTGCAGTGTGGAAAAACTTGCTCTGGCTTCTGTGTTTGGTGTTAGTGTTGCAGAGGATTGTGGTGTGTGAAGGAGTGTGCCTTATAGTGCCCTTTGCAGCTGTGTCCAGTGTGGCAATGTGTGTCAGCTGTGTTGTTTTCAAATCCATCCCATGTGCCATTGTGTATTACTTTGGTCACCGCAAACTGCAGTGGCTCAGACTGCCATTAGCTGACCACCATGGGTGCCCACCACTGCACCTTTGTACTTGTACTATGGTTCTGTTGGGTCAGGAGGTCAGACTGCCTATTACTGAGCCTCAGCACTGCTGCCATTCTGCCTTTTTGAGTTTGGCGGTCCTACATGTATAACTCATAATATGGCAGTCTGAGAGACTGTCAACATGGTGGTCTTTTTGGGACTGCCAGACTTGTAATGATGCCCTTTTTTGGAAACTTTTGTGAAGTTTTGTTAAATGGCCCCAAAGGTATAGGCAAGTAAAAAAACACTATGGTCCTCATTAAGACTTCAGTGGTCTTTTCAGAAGACCCCGAAGCCACGGGTGCCAGAAGC
This sequence comes from Pleurodeles waltl, assembly GCF_031143425.1. Lineage (NCBI taxonomy): Eukaryota > Metazoa > Chordata > Amphibia > Caudata > Salamandridae > Pleurodeles > Pleurodeles waltl. The sequence goes on from NC_090438.1 coordinate 356,144,864, forward strand.
CCGCCATTTTACGAGTACTGAAGGATTTCTGCCACAATTTGGGTGGAAATCCCCCAGTAATCGTGCTGGCAGTCGAAGGTGCATGGCCAGTGGAAGATCCTGTTCTCGTTCCCTGTCGGATGACCCCCTCACCGGACAAGGTAAGTTGATCGTCTGACAGAGGAGAGGGTTGGGAGGCGGGTGGTGTGTGTTCATGTGTGAGTGGGTGTTGTTTGCATGTGTGAATGTAAGTGTGTATGCATGTGTGTATGCATATGTGTATGAGCATTTGAATGCGTGTTTCAATGCATCTGTGTATGGGTGTTTGAATGTGTGTATGATTGTTTGATTGTTGAAGAGAGTGCATGTTGGAATGTTTGTGTGAATGCATGTATGGATGCATGAGAGTGAAAGCATGTATGAATGCGTGTGAGTGAATGCATGTATGGATGCATGTGAGTGAATGCATATGTAAGTGTTGGTGAATGAGTGTATGCAGGGTGCATGTAAGTGTGTGCATGTGCATGTATGTGAGAGGATGGGGAGAGGGGGAAGGGGTGCTGTACTTGAAGGGGAGTTGAGGGAAGTGGAGCTGTACTGGAAGGAGGGTGGTGGATGGGATGTTCTGGTATGGAAGTGGGGTATTAGGATTGAAGGGGGTGTTCATCTAAGAAATTTCTTTCCTGTCACCGGTAGCCTTTCTGCTAGGGTTTTTGTGGCGGTGCTAGGGCCACGGAAACCCTGGTGGAAAGCCGTCTCGTGATGCCCCTGGCAGTCTTCAGTGGACCGCCGGTCAGAAATGCTAATCTCCATCCTGGCTGTCCAACCGCCCTGGCGGTATGAGCAGGGATGTGGCGGGTTAGCGGAGGCCAACTCACCACACCCATAATGTGGCAGTCTTCAGTCCGCCAGGGTCATAATGAAAGCCTATATATTTATTTCCTGTCCCCATTGCGTCGGCCTGCACCTAAATCACTCTTTTTATTTAGATAGCATAAACATTGTTATAAAACGATAAAATACTTATCTGCTTGTTAAAATAATGGGTGGTAAACATAAAAATGCTTACCCACATGGACCTTACTGCTAATGACATGCATGATAATGGATGCATGGTAAAGTCTATTTCCTCTTCTACTGGTGGTTGGCTCTTACAATATTCTGGAAGATAGCATATGTGACCAAAAGTCAATAAGATTAGAATTTGATTGCTCCCTGACAACACCCTATACTGACTCCATCACAGGTACAAACACCTATAAACTATGAGACAAAAAGAAAAAGCTATGCACTCACCGCAATCACTTTTTACTAGACAATGACTGATAGTGTCTGTGGATCAAATGCTACCAGTAGCTAACGAGATGTAAATACAGGGCCTCGGGTCAAGGGACTCTGTGCTACAGAAACACAAGTGTTAAATATACTAATTAGCACAAGTGAACAGTTTGGGCCTAATCTGATGTTACTATAATACAACTACACACCAACATTACAAAAGTGAGTTAGAGCTAAATACAAATTCTTTAGACTCTTTAAAACTCATGAAGAACATGCATTAGACCTTCTGAAAGAAAAATAATTGCAGACAAAACAGTGGGAAGAGTCAGTTAGAATCCTAATGAAACTACTTAAACACAAAGAGACCTATGGCCTCAGTAGGAGTTTGGCAGTCTGAGGACCGCCATGTTGGCAGTGATGGACATACTGCCAACAGACTGGCGGAGAGGACCATCAAATTATGACTTTGGGGGTGATGCATACAGAATACCGTCAAATCACTGACAACACTGCCAGTGTGGTCAGACTGCTGCAGATGATTGAAGGCACCAGCAGGCCGGTAGAGACCAAGTTTTCTTTGGACATATTATGAGGTTGCACATTGCCAACATTTCTGCCATGGTTGGACCACCATAGAAATCCAGGCGGAAATGAACTGTATAAAAGGAGATACTCACCTCCAGGAAGCCATACACGTCCTAAGCGACCATGGACCCACAACTAGCCGTCATTCTGCTGCTCCAGCTCGCCGAAAGACAACGTAATCCTCACTGACAACAGCAACTGTAAATACACACACTCACCTGTTTTAGTTGTATATTGTGACATTTTGTACAGTTATATACCATACCATAGGCAGGGGGCTGTGAGGACAACACTCACACTGAACGGTACACTGACACGCACACACATACAACTTAGAAAAGACACTCACACATACACAGCACACACACTGCAGCCAGCACACATACCACACTTCAAGAACACACACTTATGCACAGCAATACAGCCCAGGCCCAGTCTCACACAATCCCATGCAACATACCAATATGTCACAACCGCACCATCATAAACTCATTGTTAAGCACACACAACTGACACTGGACAGGAGCTCATCACACATACAACACAATGAACAACAAACAGGGAACGAACACACACAATTACAGAATCATACAACTTAGCAATCGACACACACATCACACATCATACCTACCAGACCATGCACAATGCTTACACACTCACACAGTCAAAGCACACAAAGCCACACACCACAGCACATAACACATGTCAACACAAACAACACACAATACCATCACAATAACATGTCTGCAACATACACATGCCCATCAGACCCTATCCATGGGGGACAAAAGCATTGCACACACCCTCAGACTGTCCAAACAATACAGTAAGCACAAGCACCGCACACACAAATACTTGCACACAACCAATGTCAGGCAGGAACAACTCAAGCCTAGGAAAGGAAAAGCAGGACAAATATGTAACCAGAACACCAACAACTGGTTGGTCTGAATATATTTTTAGATAACAAATAGAAGAGCTCAAGTCATTGGCCAGTCCAATATGAATACAATGTGGGGTGCCAACGGCACTATATGGTGCAGCAACTTGACTCTTGATTACCATATAACCTCCACAGGTAGGGGCACCAAAGGAGCAGACAGGCACCTCTGGGATAACCTGGGGTGCTGGGGGAGGAGGGATTTGGGCTTAGGCCTGGGAGGGGGGTTGGGCTTTGGCTTGGGAGAGAGGGTTTTGGTTTAGGCTTGGGGGAAGGTTGGGTCTTCTTGGGAGGGGCTGACTTCTTGGTGGGGAATGGGGCATGGGCACTGGCTAGAGGTTGGGATGCTTTGGAGGTAGACGGGATGGCCTTGGGGAGGGAAACAGATCATCTAGCGGTGTCACAGGGGGAAGGAGTAGGGAAAAGGTCAGACCCCCAAGAGAAAAGCTTTTTTGCACTCATGGGGATGGTCATAACAAAAGGATTTGGGTGTGGAGGGAGAGGGAGTGGTTGTATGAGGTGTTGTGGATGTTTTGTGGAGGGAGAGGGAGTGGTTGTATGAGGTGTTGTTGTGGATGTCTTAGGTGCATGTTTATGAGATGTATGCTTGTGGGTGGTGGGTGTCTGTAGGGTGGGTGAGTGAGGGCGTTTATGTGTCTTGGGCTGAGGGAGGGTGGAGCTGCTGGGGGATGCTGTGGTGAGTGGGTGGCTGTTGTCGCAGTTGGATTCTTGCTCTAGGCAAGACTGCTGGTTTAGGGATGACATCACTTTTGTTCGTAGGCTACTAGGTCAATCCTACAACATGTGGCAACTGTTGGCCCAACCCTTCCGGATCACAAGCAGTACCAAAAACCCAAATAGTAAAAGGTGATTTGTGGCAGCCTTTACACATGGACTCAAGAGTCCGACATGTTAGGGAAGTCATGGTTAAACAGAGACCACCCTTTTCACACATGAGCAACAAGTCTCATTCACAGACAGGCAATGAAGGAAATGCAGTAAAGTTTTCAAATGGCTTTGTTAGAAATGGGGTCTCTAGTTGGCAGAGGTATACACCCCTGTCCAAGTAAAGACCACAATCCTAGTCATGGTAAGTCACACACAATCTAAACTATCCATTTCCCACACTCTGGTAGCTTGGCACTTATCAGTCAGGCTTAACTTAGAAGACAATGTGAAAAGTATTTGTGCAATAACTCATACAGTAACATAGTGAAAGCACCATAGAAATACACAACACAGTTTCAGAAAAATTGATAATATTTATGTGAATACAATAAGGTCAAAATGAATAAGATCCAATAAGCACAAATTGAAATATCTCTTTTAAAAGATTTAAAATGGTCTCAATCCTCAAACATAAACAGTTGTATCTTTGGTGAACAGAGTACCTGGTATGTGTAAAAAAAAAAAGACGTATGGAGACTACAGAAGAGCAGATGCATGGAAAAATAAGGTGTTGCGTTGGATTTTCCTACACAACATAGATGATGTGTTATTTCTTTCCATACTGCAAGGGGTTTGCGTCATTTTTCAGCATGCAGTCTCTGTTCCTCACTGCAATGCTTGGGAACTTTGACACCCAGTGATGATGTGTGAAAAATCATTGACACGCTGGAAGAAGGCACGGGCGCTGTGTTGATCCGGTAGGCGGTGCATCAAATTTTCCGTTGCAAGGCAGGCCCAGCGTTGAATTTCCAGTCGGGAAGTTGGGGCTGCATCATTCCGGTCAGCTCTGTGGCGATTTCTCGATCACAATCCAGGCTTTGCACCGATTTCAGCAGGTAGCGCATCGTTTTTCGACGCAGAAGGAATTTCTTGAAGAGATGAAGTCTTTGTTGGCCCTGAGACTTCAGAAAACAGGAAGCAAGCTCAAGCTGAAGCCTTGGAGAACACTTTTGGGACAGGCAGAGTCCTCATCAGCAAAGCAGAGGGAAGCAGGGCAGCAGGGAAACAGAAGGGCAGCAGTCCTTCTCAGCAAAGCAGACCAGATGAGTCCTTTGGGCAGCCAGGCAGTTCATCTAACAGGGTGCAATTGTAGGTCCAGAAGTGTCTGAGTTTGTGGGGTCGGTCCCAAAAATGCCTTTGAAATGGTTTTGAAGTGCACAAGTTCCCCTTTCAGTCCAGTCCTGTCTGCAGTGTCCCAGTAGGGGGTTATCAGCCTATTGTGTGAGGGCTGGTCTCTGGCCTTTGAAATGGAAGTGTCAGGCCCTCCACCCTTCCAGACGAGGAAGACCTATTCAGTTTGCAGATGAATGCAAAAGTGACTGAGTGTCCTGTGTTTTTGGTTGTCTGGGTGAAATGCACAAGGGAGCTGTCACCCAGGACAGACCAGACATTGATTGGAGACAGGCTGTAAGGCACAGATGGTTTTAAGTGCAGAGCAATGCTCACTTGTTAGAAGTGGCATTTCTAAAATAGTAATATTAAATCTAATGTCACCAATAAGCAGGATTTTCTATTACCATTGTGGCCATACTAAATATGACCTGGTTACCCCTTTTAGATCAGAATCTACCACTCAGGAGAATACACCACTTAGGAGTTTTTTCGTTTTTTTATCCCCAGGACATATAAACTCATAAGTACATGTCCTGCCTCTTACCTACATAGCACCCTGTCCTATGGGTTACCTAGGGCCTATCTTATGGGTGACTTATATGTGGAAAAGTCTAGGGCTTGGCAAGTACTTTTAAATGCCTTGCAAAGTCAGGCCTGAGACATGGTTAGGGAGCTACTTACATGGGTGGCACAAGCAGTGTTTCAGGCCCTCAAGTAGCATTTAATTTACAGGCCTTGGTCACAGGTAGTGCACTTTATCAGGGACTTATAAGTACATTAAATATGTCAATTGGGGATGAACCAATGTTACTATGTTTAAGGAAGAGAGCATATGCACTTTAGCACTGGTTGGCAGTGGTAAAGTGTGCAGAGTCCTAAAACCAGCAAAAACAGTGTCAGAAAAGTTGGGGGAGGCAGCCAAAAAGGTGGGGAGTAGCCACCCTAAGGCTGTCAGGTCTAACAGGTTTTGTTAACAAGACGGCAATCTACTGTAAATTGCATGGACTGCAATGATTAAGATAACGAACAATGCAAGAAATAGAATTGTAAAAATGAGACAAGATGAGATGTGAAATAACCTTAAAACCCTAGCATGATGAACCTAAACTCTAACCTAGAGAGAGCTAGGTTTGTTAAACCTAATCTACCAGTGCCATACCCATGGGAAGAGCCCCCGAACCCTTGTTACCTTTGAATGTGGTCACTAGATCAGATTCTTTAGGGACACAAAGGCTGGGTCTGCATCAAGACGATGTGTAGCATAGATAGCGTTGATGGCATCTGGTAGGAATCCCTCTGATAACCTCTGAGATGTATTTATTCAGATCTCGTAGGACCCTTGACACAGGTTTGTTCCCAAACAATAGATAAGAAGGCATGCTTGGGCGGCAATTAGATAAACAATTCACTAAAAAGTACATTATGTTTCTGTCACAAGTAAGTGGGAAAGTACAAGATGTGAATACCTATGTATATCATTTGTTCTTTGATGCTAATAATGGTGCCTTCACAGAGTGACACTGATAACGTGAAATCAAAACATCTTCCTAACTATAAACATAGCTGCCATTTTGTACAAAATATTTAAAGAAATGCTGTAAAACAGAGCAAGTAGGTTAAAAGTCACTAGGTGGCAGGGGCACTGGCCTGAAATCCAGAAGGCTAAGCTATCTCATGGTTCCCAATAAATCTAAGTAGGATCCACTCCACTGTATGTTGGGATAGTGACTGCAGGTATGGTACATGTAGGCTTGTCAGTGGTTGTGGTGTCTGCAGGTGTGGTGACTGGAGTAGATATCTAAGGGTCTGCTGGGGTGCTCTCTGTAGGTAGGATAGGTGTGGTAGCTGGATCAATGAATGTTGGTGTGGTTTCTGCAGGTGTGTCAGGTGTTGTATCTGTGCTACTGGGGGTGGTGGGGATGTCAGGGCAGATTGTAACTGTTGCTGTGTGTGCAGGTATATATTGCTGTTGTGTATGGCAGTGGTGTGTCTTGTGGTGCTTATGTTTGCATGTGCTCCTCTTGGATGTTGACGTGGATGCATGTAAGGCTGTTTGTGTGCTTTGGCTCGGTCCAGGAAGGGGGATTGGGATTGGAAAAAAAAGGTGGAGGGAGACGGTAGATAAAGAGTAACTGGCTGCTGTCAGTGTGGAGGCCAGAGCCTGAAATGATCTCTGTAGGCCAGCCAGTGCACTGTGAATGCCCTCCAAGAACTCATTACTCTGTTGTATCTGAGTTGCCAGTCCCTGGATGGCATTCATGATGGTTGACTGACCCACCAAGATCGACCTTAGGAGGTCAATAGCCTCCTCACTGAGGGCAGCAGGGCTAACAGGGGCTGGGTCAGAGGTGCCTGCGGCAAAAGAGGTGCTCACCCTCTTGGGTGAGCGGGCACATTCAACTGGGTGGGGAGCTACAGGGAGGGCAAAAATAGAAAGGGGTGTGGTGGACAGAGATGGTCCTGGGGTGGTCCAAGAGGGTTTAGCCACCACCAGGGAGTGTCCACCGAAGGAGGACACTAAAGATGAACTGCATCCAGTCTCCCCTGTGGCACTTCTCTCACTCTCTGGGCCACTGGGGCCCTCGGTATCGGTGTTCTCCTGACTGGAAGTCCCAGGGGCCAGAAGCTTCCCCACTCGGCTGTGCCCAGTCTCCTTCGTCTGCCACTGCTGATGTTGGGAAACAGAAAGTGAAGTAAGGTCATCACATTCTTTGCATACCACTTACATCACATTGTAAAAATAAGTAACATTACATCTATTTGAACAACACCCTTAGGACGTACCAGGTTTGGGCCAGCATCATGTCACAACAAGATGCTATGTACATCCCTCAATTATAACATAGTCACACACCAGCTAAGCTACCTATCTCACTCCTACAATACCATGATATCAGTAAAGATATCACACTAACCATTCTATGACAAGGTGACTTGGCCACATGATACTGGGTCTCTATCCACAGCAACATAGTCAACAAACAACCAAAATATGGGAAATAGATGTAAGATAGATTTCCACATATCATACACACAAACTAAACACATACTAACAAATTGACCTGATGTCAGTTACCAGGCAAGGAAACATATTCTATACTAAACACAAGACAGCATGTTGCACAGAAGTCATGCCACTTCATGTCACTGAGTTCACAACCTGGAAATTTACAAACATGCAACTACTCTAATTGGCATAACCACATGCTAGAAGATGAAAGAGTCAAAACACTTGTCACCTACACACGTACCAATAGTTATGAAGGAAAGGAGTATACATTCTTTCTAGACCAATTCACCTAAGTCATTCTCTGCCTGAAAAAATAGTATAGCACTCCTATAATGGCCTAATACGCTGAGAGCATTTACTCACACACAACTACAGGTAGTACACCTGTTATGTGCATGAAGGTGACATACAATTCAATGTATCATGCAAAGATTCCATCAATAGCCCAATAGCTGAGTGGCAAGATCACTAACCCCACATCAGACATGTCTAGCCTGGGAAAGATTCTGAGAGACAAACCACATCTGAGGCTGCCATGAGAGGTACATGCACCATGATGAAAGCCGAATGCCTGAATACATATACCACACTACTCACCTCTGTATGTGAGCTACTACACCTGCACAACATTGGTGTCAGTGCAAACAATAGGTTTCCATACAAGGTCTCAAAACAAATCCAAAATAGCAGCAGAAAGTGTGTTTCTAATTCATTACAATGTGGATTCATGAGATCAAGTTTCATTGTACACATGATGGTGGCAAACAACAGTTGAGATTGTAACTGTGAATAATATGTCTTGGCTATTTATCATGCCAAAAACAGCATGCCAATGAAACAGCTGTGTAGCCACTTCTCACCTACAGAACATGAGCATGGTACCAACATTCACAGCCCTGACACCAATGTATATGATCCAATAGGAGTCTAACATTGCCTCCATGGTTATCAACATGTAGGATGTCCACTCAAATGGGACATTACAGAGGCCTATGTACATCCCTCACTTACTAAGGGGTTCACCTGGTAACAGGTCTGAGTAGGTTTTGCAAGCATGGCATGTAAAATGTCAGATGGACATCACAGCCTCACATGATGCTGTCACTCATCAGAAACCTTCTGAAAAGTGGAAATTACTTTAAATTGTCAGATTCTATGTTGCACATAGACATGGATCAAGGGACTGTGACGGGCTGGCCGGAACCCGCCTGCACACTCTACCGACTTGTGTTGATGCTCGCGCTGGTGCACCGGAACACCACGGAACCCCCACCAATGGGAGAGGCGAGGCCAGGACTACGAGGGAAGGAGGAGCAATAAGAAGGTCGGCGTCAGGACCAGAGAAAAAGAAAGTGGGGAGAGAAGGCGATCCAGGACAAAGAAGAGTGAGACGGAGGAGCCAGAGACCGAGAGGACACCGAGGAGAGAACCCCCGGCCGGAGGACCTGGGAGATCAGAGTGGTTTGGGGAATTGAGGACAACGGAGCAGCCAAAGGAGACGGGGACAACGCGGCAACCCAGGAAGCAGAGCGCAACATCCTGCAACGCTTCTGGAGAAGCATGGCAGATCCAGGTGTGTAAGAGCGCTGTAATTCAGGGAAGGGAGGACGGGTGGAGCGGACATAGAAGCAAGGGAGGGGGTTGAGAAGAAAAGGGAAGTACGAGCAAAAACTGGAGAAAAATATGAAGCACAGGTGAGGTGAGGTGAGGGGTATTCCAAACAGCACATGTGAAATAAGACGGGCACCAGGTAACACCATTATTAAGAGAAAAAAAAAAGCCTAAAAAAACAGTTGCCAGGAACATAGAAGAAAGAGAATATAAACAGGAGAAGACTAAGGGAAACCTTGGCAGGAAGGGAAAGAAAAAAGGAGGATAAAAAGATAAGGAAAGCACAGATAACAGAGAGAGAGAGAGAAAAGAGAAGAAAGAAAAGACAGAAGATGAGGGAAAGCAAGAAGCAATTAGGAAAAGAGGAAAAACAAAATCACTTACTGCTATTATTATTCTTTCTCCACATGCGCTTCCCGGGAGACCTAAGACACGGAGAGAAGCAAGAGAGAGGTTAAGAACCAGGAACCGAGGTAGCCCAAACAGAGAAAGACGGAAGGAAAAAAGGAGAGACCCAGCAGTCACCAATCCACATTACCAAACAATAAACATCACTTACCTACTTGACGGCAGACTCCCGTGTTGTTCTTTGCACTGCGTTCGCCACAGGGACATTGAAGTAGAAAGAGGGCAAAGACCTGGACAACTTACCAGAATGATATTAGTAGTAGTGACCCCAACCCAACCACCCACAAACAAACACATAAGAATAAAAAAAACACCTCCCAACTACACTGATCCTAACTAATCTATAAACCTACACTAACCTAACACTAACCCTCTAAAACCCACAATAAAATATCAGATAACTTCATAAGGGAGGGGACTGAACTGGGAGGTTGCAAATCACAGTGCAGTCACAGTTTGGCCTTTTTGAGCTTCTTCTTAATGTATTTTAACATCTTCTTGTTGACTGCAACTTCTTCCTCCAATCTGTCCAAATGAGTAAGAATGTGGGACACCTACCTCTGCAGATCCTGCAGAAGCTGTGTTGCAATGGCAACAGGTGGTGTGGGCTGTTGTGCTGGTGTGGTGACTGCTGCATTCAATGTTGTTGGGGTGGTCCTAGCTGTCCCTCCCCTGCACTGCTGAGGAGCCTGAAGTTGCTGAGCCTTTTTATGCTGTGTTGGGGCCCCATGTGGGAATGCTTGCCATTCCCCTGTAGCCTTATCTGCCCAGAAGCAGTGACACATATGTCAGGACCCTGACTCCACTGCCAGAATGTGGCAGTATCGTACTGCCCTCTTCTGGAACTCACGCCTCTCCTCATTCGTCATGTTGGCAGCTGTAAAAAGAAGACAAGCAACCATCAGTGTCAGCATTGGGTGGGGTCTGCACAGATTACTAGTTTATACTGCTACATCTCATCACACACGCATTCCAAATTAATGTAAAGGCAGCACCACATCTACATTATATTTTTGATGTGAAAGCAACACAAACGTACAAAATATATTTAAATTTTTAAGTTTGCGCCTCTTTTGCATCAAAAAATGATACAAAGGTGGCACTAAAGTTTTGTAAATAAGGCCACATTTTCTTCTCCTCTGTGTCTATTTCCAACCATACATCACCAGTAACTTGGAAATGAAAGTGGGAGGAGGGGATGCTGTTGGTAATTGTTAGAAATGGGGTCTTTGGTTGACAGTCAGGTTACCCCCTGTTCAAGCAAGGACCCTCACTCTAGTCAGGGTAAAAGAGAATCACCCTCAGCTAACCCCTGCTTTCCCCCTTGGTAGCTTGGCAGAGCAGTAGGCTTAACCTCAGAATGCTAGGTGTAAAGTATTTGTACCAACACACACTGTAACTAAATGGAAACACTACAAAATGACACAACACTGGTTTAGAAAAATAGGAAATATTTATCTAAACAGAACAAGACCAAAACTAAAAAAATCAGACATACACAAGTCAAGTTATGAATTTTTAAAGATTAAACTAAAAAAATAGCGCTTAGAAACAAAAATGCTTCAATGAGATGTTAACACGGCGTTGTGACGGAGTCGTTCCCAACAAGCCGACACCAGCGGCGCCGGACACGGAGTCGTGTAGACCCCCAAGTACAGTACCTTTGGTGAAGAGTGAAAACAAGCCGAGGTGCGAAGTCAGGAAACCGCTTCAAGCGGCGTCGGTCACGACGTGGTGCGGCGACTTCCACGGAGTCGCGGACTTCAGCGGGGCTGCTGCGGCGACGGGCCTGCGAAGAGTGTCGCGTTCCAGCGAAGGTCACGGCGTCAGGTGCAGGCGGCGTTACCGGATTCAGCAGCGGCGTTGGTCCGGAGTCGTCCGAAGTCGATTTCCTTGGATTTCCACCAGCTTTCCTTTCAAGGGCCCAGGGACTGGATAGGGCACCACTTATCAGAGCAGGAGTCTCTCCAGAGACTCCAGGTGCTGGCAGAGAGAAGTATTTGCTGTCCCTGAGACTTCAAACAACAGGAGGCAAGCTCTAACTCAAGCCCTTGGAGATTTCTTCACAAGGTGGAAGGCACACAAAGTCCAGTCTTTGCCCTCTTACTCTGGCAGAAGCAGCACTGCAGGAAAGCTCCACAAAGCACAGTCACAGGCAGGGCAGCACGTCTTCCTCAGCTATCAGCTCTTCTCCAGGCAGAGGTTCCTCTTGGTTCCAGAAGTGTTTCTAAAGTCTGTAGATTTGGGTGCCCTTCTTATACCCATTTTAGTCTTTGAAGTCACCTTTCTTCAAAGGGTACTCACACCTACTTGTGAAATCCTGCCTTGCCCAGGCAAGTCATCAGACACACAGCAGAGGGTTGGAGCTGGCATTGTCAGAGGCAGGCACAGTCCTTTCAGATGAGAGTGACCACTCCACCCCTCCCTCCTAGCAGAGATGGCTAATCAGGAAATGCAAGTTACACCCCAGCCCCCTTTGTGTCACTGTCTGGTGTGAGGTGAAAAACAACCCAACTGTCAAACTGACCCAGACAGGGAATCCACAAACACGGCAGAGTCACAGAATGGTTTAAGCAAGAAAATGCTCACTTTCTAAAAATCTTAAAATCAACTTTACTAAAAGATGTATTTTTAAATTGTGAGTTCAGGGACCCCAAACTCCACATGTCCATCTACTCTCTAGGGGAATCTACACTTTAATCATATTTAAAGGTAGCACCCATGTTATCCTATGAGAGAGACAGGCTTTGCAACAGTGAAAAACGAAATTGGCAGTATTTCACTGTCAGGACATATAAACCACATTACTATATGTCCTACCTTATCCATACACTGCACCCTGCCCTTGGGGCTACCTAGGGCCTACCTTAGGGGTGCCTTACATGTAAGAAAAGGGAAGGTTTAGGCCTGGCAAGTGGGTACACTTGCCAAGTCGTATTTACAGTGTAAAAATACACACACAGACACTGCAGTGGCAGGTCTGAGACATGATTACAGAGCTACTTATGTGGGTGGCACAACCAGTGCTGCAGGCCCACTAGTAGCATTTGATTTACAGGCCCTGGCACCTCTAGTGCACTTTACTAGGGACTTACTAGTAAACCAAATATGCCAATCATGGATAAACTAATCAACAATAGAATTTACAGAGAGAACATATGCACTTTAGCACTGGTTAGCAGTGGTAAAGTGCTCAGAGTTCAAAAGCCAACAGCAACAGGTCAGAAAAAATAGGAGGCAGGAGGCAAAAAGACTGGGGATGACCCTGCATAAGCAAAAGTCCAACAGTAATCATAAGGGGTCAGAGCTGACAGGTACACATGCAAGCCTGATCAACATAACTGTCACCTACACTGTGAGCATCACATCTACCTGCTATTTTGGTATTCCTCTCATCCTGAGCCTCAGGTAGGATGACCATTCTATTCATTATCTCAACAGTCCTGGTAATCCACCAAGGCCTGCCCACTCATTCATGGAGTCAAGGATTGGACCATCTGTTAGGAGGGCTGCCGACTAGGAAGCTTGTATCCATAGGTCAATAACATCTACATTCATGTGTCCAGGTGTGGACACCCATCAATACGTGATCTGCCATAACTATTTCTTTCACACACAGTTCCATGCCAGCACATGTTGGGCCTTGACCTGAATGCAAGCCAATGTCATTCCACAAAACTGGAACATACATGGAGTGCAAAAGACAGAGCGCCATGGTGGGAAAAATTGCCAGCCCAGTCCCCCACCTTCATGGCAATACAGGAATGCACCATTTTAAAATCAATATGGTGCACCCCTGTGTTGTCACCTATGGCTGGGCACATATCGCTTACATACGTCAATCCAGGAAGCCTTGCCCCATGGTGCATAGTTGGCTATGATGAGGGGGAGTTTGATTATGTTCCAGAAGGGACACCTCCCAACACAGTAAAGTAACCAACAAAGAGGATATACAATAGATGTGTGCTGCCTAATGCATCAGCCATTGAAAGATCCCAATCAGAGGATACATAAGAGTATTGATCCTCATTGTGCATTGCTAAGCACCCCCACCCCCGGGATGTGTGCTGAATTTGGCACTGACTGTAATCTGTTGATCTGGGACTGCATCTAACTGCAATGGATGTTGGTGTCGGTGTACTACAGCAACACCCATTGCAGCTTATCACGCTGCCCCAGATATTGAAGTCTACTTACACCTGAGTCAGAGCAAATTTGGCTAACCCCATGCCAGGGGTGTCTTTAGCAGGGTGCAATCAGGAGAAAAGTTGACACATCCCCTTGTTTGTTGCTTTTTCTATTGGTGCAACACTCTGCAACACGCAGTGTAAGAGCAAATCGCATATGGAGATACTTTTTGTGTAGGAGGGTGTCCCTCCTGCACAACAACTAACCCCCTCTCAACACAGCCATCTGTGAACCATGGCACAAGGGTGACTGTGTTGGGGCTTGGATTAAAAATTAGCAACAACACAGGGGACAATACAGGGGTGCACTGTATACGATTAAATACACCACATCCGTGTGTTGTAAAAATGACAGAGTGCACCACTGCCAATTTTATCACAGCATTGCACTCTGTCATTCTTAGTTACATATGGCCATCAATGTGGCTTGTCACCACCTTGTATACAGAATGCTGGCCATTGCGCACCACGAGCCTCACAAGACCTGACCCTCTGGTGGTGCTTGGGGATCTTAAAAATGGGTCATGATATCACCTTCCAGCTTACTATGATATCTGGTCATTGGACAGTTTATCACATCTGGCATTGTATTCAACACACATGACTCACTCCACCAAACTCTGGATTACTTCACAGGACCCATATTCTCACACTTACTGGATGCATCAGGGTCTTCAAACCGCACAACTTCACCAATTGTGTAGGGGGCTGGTCCACCTGTAAGACATGAATGGTAAACCATGCTTAGTGTCAAATCATAGTCAATGCGAGTGGACAACAAATTTCAACGTTAACTAGTTAAGAGGAGTGAGCTAGTCATCCTAGTGGAAATCAGTGCTACAGACACACCACTACGATCACTCAATGACACATACACTCAGATGAGGTACAGCCACACATCTGATACCTAGGATTGGGCCAGGGACTCCTGTGGTGCTACACCCTGCAAAATTCATATGTGGCATTGCCATGCAGCTGTCCGTGGGCACAACACCTTCATTACCAAATGGGACTGTTTGATCATGTATTTTCCATCTGAGGGCCATGCTATGGTTGTTGCAGTGGCAGGACCATTGTCACACCCATGGCAATTCTGCCTGCAACAGATGTAGGAAACAACTACGTCATCATCATAACTCACAGACACTCTACTAACCTGGGATTGTATGGGTATTGCAAGTTGTTGGGGATTACATTACACACCATGCAATGAACAGATTTAAATGTGTGTGCCATTGCTATGGTTGTGGACTCATGTGCAGTTGGTTTACCTACCTGCACATTGACTGCATTGTGACATGTATGTATTGTAAATAGTGGGTGGCCTGCCATTGTTGCCATTGAACACTATTGTCAATCCAGTGAGGGATAAGTACATGGTGTGAGAGAACAGGGCTGATTGCAGAGGCCCCCTAACCTTTTGCCCCCATGTTCAACTTTTTTGCTGGTGTTTTCCTGACTCTGATGGTACCCTGGGTACTGCTAACCAGTCCTAGGGCCTGTGCTCTGTGTAAAATCAGTATGCAAATTAGGCTAAGTATAATTGGCTAAGTCAACCTACTTATAAGTCCTAGTATATTGTAGGGCATGTAGGTTTAGGGATCCCAGCATAGGCAGTGCACCCATAGGTGCACTGCTGAAGTGCCCAGTGTCCTTTTAAAGGCAGGCCTGCCTTGCTGGCTGTTTTTAAATTAAAGTTATATGCAAATTCGACTTTGGAATTCAAAGTAGTTCCAAAGTCTCAAACTACCTTATTTTTACATATAGGTCACCCCTAAGGTGTGCCCTGTGTGCCCCTAGGGCTGGGTGCCATATAACTAGAAGCAGGGGCCTTATAAAAATAGTTTTATAAGCCCTGGTGAGGTAAAACAGCCAAACTCGTTTTTCCCTCATTGTAGTGAATGGCCTCCATATGCTAGAATGGGGAGACTTTATATTAATTTTAAAAGTCCCCTTAAGTAACAGATACCAGACGTTTTGTATCAAGTTAATTGTTAAAACAAATCCCACAACTTCCAGTTGTTAGATTTAATATAACTTGTTCAGGTAAAGAGTTTTAAACTTTACCTGAAAATTTGCCAACTTCAGCCCTGTAGTGTTTTTGCTGCTGTGCTCTGATTGGCCAGCCTCTGGCAGCCTGGCCAGGCTGACTTGATGAGGTGTGAAGTGGCCTGGCTCCACACAAAGAGATGTGCCTGGGGGAGGAGATCTCCCCTCAGCAGATGGTGAAGCAGGAAGGGGGAGGGCTGCTAAACTGATCTTCAAAGGCAGAGAAGGACATTTGGAGCAACCCAGCAACACCCTCACATCCTGCAAACCCAGACAATTAGGTGCCCCCTCGATTAGATTAGGAGAGGGCTGGAGCAGGGTGTGTTTCGAATTTTTAGCCACACCAGTGGGTGGGTTCAGCCAGATGTAACCTCCAAAAATCACTTTCCGCCATGATGGATTTTTGAGGAATGTTGCTCCCTGGGATTGATTTTTGCCACACTTCCCAGGAAGTGGTCATCACAGGGGGAAGGACCCTGCCCCTGATTGGAAAACCAGGACCCCCCTGTTTTTCACCCAGGAGCAGGGATAAAACTGGTAGACCTGCACCCACACCTCAGATCCCTATCAGATTCCAACAAGGAAGAACTACAGGAGAAGGACTGCCCTTCTGGATCCCTGACCTGCACCTGGACACTGCACTCTGGAGGACTGCACCATCTGCACACTTGGGCTTCACCACTAAAAGGACTTTACCTGTCTTCTACTGCTTCAAGAAGGGACTCCCTGGTTGCTACAGGTACAAAGGAGCTTCCCAGAGTCCCCTGCATCAAGTCCTGCAAGGAGAGCCCAGCTGACCAGAGTCCAGTGGCCATTTGAGGATTCTGACCAGGTGCATTCTGGGAATCGTAGTCCCAACTCCCAAGGAGCAACTCAGAGCTTCTGGAACCTTGGATCAAGTTGTGGAAACGTCAAGGACACAAAAAGTACCCCTGGAAGAAGATCGTGCAGTTTGGAGACGTTTGGAGCAACTCCATAAGTTGAAGAGGTGCATTGTGGGAGTTATAGTCCCAGGCCCCAAGAGGCACACCAGATCCTCTGAACCCTTGGCTGTTGCTGTGGACCACTTTCCTGAATCAAACACTTCTGAAAGTAAGTGTGACAGTGTTACATTGTGGGTGGCCTGAAGTCTGGACTTTGTTACTTTCCAGTGTGACCTTTTTTAACCCTTTGAGCGCTAGTTGCTTCCATGTGCTAGAAAGCATTAATTCTTTAAAAATTAATGTCTCTGGTTTCCCTTATCCAATTGTATTTGTTTTTGTGTCATTTTAAAGCTAAAAATATTTCCTATTTTTATAAATTGCTTTTGGATTTTTAAACTGTTTCCTGTATTTTATTTAATTACTGTTTTGTGATATTTGAATGCTTTACACTCTGTCTCCTAAGTTAAGCCTTGTTGCTTGTTGCCAAGCTACCAAGGGTTGAGCTGGGTTTAATTTACTGAGACCTAACTGGACCTAAGTGGAGGTTAGTGGCCTATTGCTAAGTGGAGTTACTTACCTGCCCTTACCAATAACCCATTTTCCCACATTTTAGGTGCGCAGTGGTGGGATCATGTACTTGTTTTCAGTATCACATTACAGTTTTAAGTAAAACAAATTAAAAATCCTTTAAATTGTTGTAGTGCAAAATTGTTTTTAATTTTTAATTAGGATTAATTTCAATTATTGAATTTTTGTGATTTTTCTAAATTCTTGTTTCGAATTTTTGCAAAGCGTTTTTGTTGACACAAAACTAGGGAACCATGGAGCTTCATCTGGCTAGCCTACCCACACTGACAGTAGTCCAGCATAGGGGTTTGTGTACTACAAGGGGGTTGCCTGCAACCACTGACCTCAGGAAGCATGGCCTGATTAAATCTCTGAACGCATTGGGCTGAGGCCCAAGAAGTAGGCTCAGAGGAAGCTCCAGAAGAGGAAGAAGTAGGGGAGGATGCTAGCTCCAACCACTCAGGGAAGGGAGGGCATCTGAGCCTAAGTGAGGAGGAGGAAGACCGGTCCTCACTGCACACAGTCACTAGGGGCATACCCAAAGCTAGTTGGGGGAAAGGGGGTCCCTTCAGGAGGAGAGAACCTGTCCCTCAGGGAAAGAGAGCTGGAGGCCCAGCTAGCATTTATAGCTTTGGAAGCACAGAAGCTGGCCCTAGAAGAGAAAAAGTGGGCAAAGAAAGAGAAAAGAGATGGTGGCAGCGACAGAGAAGCTGAGGTGTCCATGGGTATGGGTTTTTGCCCTAGATTACCCAAGGGGGTCGTTCCTGCCTATGTAGAGGGTGGGTGACATAGATAAGTGGCTGGGGGCCTTTGAGAGGGCCCTCCAAATGAGGAGAATTAAGCCTCAGTACTGGGGTTCACTTCTTTGGGAGTCGGTCCCTATCTCTGGGAGGGATAGACTCCTAACCTTGAGGAGGAAGGAGGCAGATTCCTACCCCAGTATGAAGAGATGCTTAACTAAAAAGTTTGGTCTGACCCCAGAGCAGTATAGGATGAAGTTCAGGGACAGCCAGAAGGTCAATACCCAGTCTTGGGTTGACTTTGTAGACACCTCACTTAAGGCTGCAGAGGGCTGGATTCATGGCAACAAAGTAAATACTTATGGGAGGTTATACAATCTGATCATGAGAGAGCACATCTTGACCAATAGTATCCAAGAACGGTTACGCCAGCATCTAGTGGACTCTAAGCTGACCAACCCTAGAGAGCTGGGGGAGGCAGCTGTTGAGTGGTTGAGAACCAGGGTGGTTGTCAAGTCCTGGGGGAGACTCCAAGAAGGGGCGGTCAGGTCCCCAAAAACCTTACGGGGGAGGTGGGAAGCCCACCACAGAGACTCCCTCTGTACCCCAGAACTCTAAGAAGGAGGAGAGTAAATCCCACTCCCACTCTGACAAGCAGAGACAGGGAGACCAGGGTTAAAAAAAACTCTTGGACAGTAAGGCTTGCTTTGACTGTCAGCAGACAGGTTACTTCAGAGGAGATGCAGCCTGTGGGCTGTCCAGTGAAGCCATGGAGGAGGACTCCTCAGATAATTATGTCCTCCTAGCATTGGGCTGGGAGACAGGACCAGATGGTAAGCGTGTGATCCCTGAGGGTGGGAGTAGGTACTTTTACCCCATTCAGGTGAATGGGATCCCTACCACTGGCCTGAGAGACACCTGTGCCAGTCACACTATAGTGAGTGACCACTTAGTGACCCCAGACATGTATGTCCCAAAAGAGACCAGGAAAGTCAGTATAGCCCCAGGGTAGGTCACCTCCAAACCTGTAGCCATAGTGCCCCTAGAGAGAGAGGGTATCCTTGGCTGGTTTAGGGTGGTGATCAGTGCTGACCTCCCCCTAGATTGTATCCTGGGCAATGACCTCCCAGAGGTGAGTATGGTCCCAGATGGGGCTGTCGTCCAGGGCGCCCGCCCAACCCAAAGTCCTGGGGTGTCAGTCCCTACAGTTAGGAGACATGGGTCCCCAAGAAAAGGAAAGAAGAAAAGGAAGGGTGGGCCACTCTTAAAGAGAGTTCCAGGGTGCCAAAGCCCTTCTGCCCCATAAGGGGGGAGCCCAGAGTTGGCACTGGTGAGGCCTCACCTGACCCCAAGGAAGTCCTGAGTATTCAGGCAGCTGTTCAGATGCCTGGTGTTGCCCCTGCTCTGACAGAAGGGAGAGTGTAAGGAGGGTGTCTGCCACAGGAGGTGGTAGCCCCCCACCCTAGACAGCAAGAGGGGTGCCAGTACCCCACAGTTGTCCCGAAAGCAGCTCAGCCACCTGTCAGTGGAGAGCTTAGGGTGTGGTTCTGGGTACTGACAGCTGGCAGTAGCCTCTGCTGGGTGCTGGCCTTCCTGGCAGCACTGCACCTGGCCTGGGAGGCAGACCCCAGGGCCAAAAGCAAAGTAGGCCCCCTGACCCTGTTGGTCATGATGGGGTTGCTCAAGTTTTGGGTGACCTCTTTGGGTAAGCTACGTGTTGCCATAGCAAAGTTAGGGGTAGGGGAGGTGGGCACCCCACTACCCAAGTTGGCAGAGAGAGAGGAGGAAGACCCCCCCCCAGAGGGAAGTTTCAGTTTGAGATGGGTCCTTTCACTGTTGGGATGGATTCACTACCCAGAGGGAGTGACCATGGCAGGAGTATGTAAGACAGAGTGGGCCCTGCAAAGGGACAGCCTGTTCTCTTCACTGTCTTCCTTGCCTGACAAGCCAGGAAGACTCTCCCCGGGTTGGGCTGAGTCTCCTGGGCGTGTGGGTTGGGGGGAGGCTTGTGTGAGAGAACAGGGCTGATTGCAGAGGCTCCCTAACTTTTTGCCCCCATTTTCCACTTTTTGCTGGTGTTTTCCTGACTCAGATGGTGCCCTGGGTACTGCTAACCAGTCCCAGGGCCTGTGCTCTGTGTAAAATCAGTATGCAAATGAGGCTAATTATAATTGGCTGAGTCAACCTACCTATAAGTCCCTAGTATATGGTAGTGCATGTAGGTTTAGGGACCCCAGCATAGGTACCCATAGGTGCACTGCTGAGGTGCCCAGTGTCATTGTAAAGGCAGGCCTGCCTTGCTTGCTGCTTTCAAATGAAAGTTATATGCAAATTCGACTTTGGAATTAAAGTAGTTACAAAGTCTTAATCTACCTTATTTTTACATATAAGTCACCCCCAAGGTGTGCCCTATGTGACCCTAGGGCTGGGTGCCATGTAACTATAAGCAGGGACCTTATAGAAATAGTTTTATAAGCCCTGGTGAGGTAAAACAGCCAAACTCATTTTTCCCTCATTGTAGTGAATGGCCTCCATAGGCTAGAATGGGGAGACTTTATTTTAATTTTAAAACGTCCCCTCATGTAACAGATACCAGACGGTTGGTATCAAATTAATTGTTATAATAAATCCCACAACTTCTAGTTGTGGGATTTAAAATAACTTGTTCAGGTTAAGAGTTTTAAACTTTACCTGAAAAGTTGCCAACTTCAGCCCTGCATTGTTTCTGCTGCTGTGCTCTGATTGGCCAGCCTCTGGCAGCCTGGCCAGGCTTCCTTGATGAGGAGTGAAGTGGCCTGGCTCCACACAAAGAGATGTGCCTGGGGAAGGAGATCTCCCGTCAGCAGATGGTGAAGCAGGAAGGGGGAGGGCTGCCAAACTGATCTTCAAAGGCAGAGAAGGACATTTGGAGCAACCCAGCAACACCCTCACATCCTGCAAACCCAGACAATTAGGTGCCCCCTTGATTAGATTAGGAGAGGGCTGGAGCAGGGTGTGTTTTGAATTTTTAGCCACACCAGTGGGTGGGTTCAGCCAGATGTAACCTCCAAAAATCACTTTCAGCCATGATGGATTTTTGAGGAATGTTGCTCCCTGGGATTGATTTTTGCCACACTTCCCAGGAAGTGGTCATCACAGGGGGAAGGACCCTGCCCCTGATTGGAGAACCAGGACCCGCCTGTTTTTCACCCAGGAGCAGGGATAAAACTGGTAGACCTGCACCCACACCTCAGATCCCTATCAGATTCCAACAAGGAAGAACTACAGGAGAAGGACTGCCCTGCTGGACCCCTGACTGCACCTGGACACTGTACTCTGGAGGACTGCACCAGCTGCACACTTGGGCTTCACCACTAGAAGGACTTTACCTGTCTTCTACTGCTTCAAGAAGGGACTCCCTGTTTTCTACAGGTACAAAGGAGCTGCCCAGAGTCCCCTGCATCAAGTCCTGCAAGCAGAGCCCAGCTGACCAGCCTCCAGTGGCCATTTGAGGATTCTGACCAGGTGCATTAATTCCTTAAAAATTCATATATCTGGTTCCCCTTATCCGATTTTATTCATTTTTGTGTCATTTTAAAGCTAAAAATATTTCCTATTTTTATAAATTGATTTTTGGTTTTTAAACTGTATCCTTTGTTTTATTTAATTACTGTTTTGTGATATTTAAATGCTTTCCACTCTGTCTCCTAAGTCAAGCCTTGTCGCTCGTTGCCAAGCTACCAAGGGATGGGCTGGTTTCATTTACTGAGACCTAACTGGACCTAAGTGGAGGTTAGTGGCCTATTGCTAAGTGTAGGTACTTACCTGCCCTTACAAATAACCCATTTTCCAACACATGGGCATAGAAATAGCGCTGAACACAGACACACTTGCTCTGTGGTCAGATGATGCATCTGTTGTTGCAGGTTAGTGATGATGTGGGGGAGATGGAGCTATTGTCTGTTCCACTGGCCTACAACTCCTCACTGACAATATGAGGCTGCAGTGCAATAGCTCCATCACATGTGTGTGGTATGGGGGGCGGTAGAGGCTTTCTGTGACAGAACATAAATTGGAACATGGAACTGCTAATATTCTCTTCCCAATTCAAGTGCAATGTCACTTACATGGCCTTTCCTAATGACTCAAAGGGACCAGTGGGACAGCAGTGGTGCAGCACCTGGGACTTGAATAATGGAAAGTGAAAATCTCATTTGCATCATTTTCCAATGCAAAAGCAACCCCAAATTACAAATCATGTGTTTGATGTTAATTTTCTGCTGCTTACGCATCACACAATGAGGCAAGGGCGGTGCTAACCTCTCATGAATCCGGCCCCTAGTTCTGCCCCACATGAAGTGTGCCCCTTAGCACAACCCTGACAACACCATGTGTGGGCCGTCTATAGAAAACAGTGCAACATGGTGTAAGGGGGAGTTTTGTAGTAAATACATGACAGTACCCTGGTGCTTTGCAAGACTTACAACTCAAGTACTTAAGCTAGTCCAGCAAGGCACCCAGGGGCACTTTGTAATTGAAGTGCACTTCTTTTGAATGTCTGCAATGATCATGCATTGAATATTTTGTGACTGATGTGGCAAAGTTGTCTCATGGAATCAAATTTGCCATATTTATTGCCCCCTTTGCAAACGTAATGGCTGTGCCAGGGCTCATGTGCGAGAAACGTTGACAAAGTTGCTCTATGTATGCATTTCACCACTTTGCTGACACAATCCTGGGAAAAATGGTAGGGTGGCGGTGCCTTAGCATTTCATACATGAATCAATGCAGATGCACAGGTGGCTTTATGGGCTCTGAAAGTTATGCCTTCATGATGGTTGTGCAGGACTCTTCAGTCATCTGACCTGAATTGGTTTTGTTGTTGGACATGTGAACTCCAGGCCTGAACTGGCGCAGATACTCTTCATACCAATTGCATGCAACCTGTTCACAAGCATTGCATGCAGCACTCCAGCTTATCTGCTACTGTCATTCAAAAGCAGTAAACAGTCAATAGTATGCCAATTGGAGACTTACCAATAGTTCCGCCAATCTCGATCCCAAGGTGATCTAGCAGATCCTGCTCCCTGGCCACCAGATTTGCCCAGCGATGCTTCAGCTGGTAGTCATTCCAGCCTGTTTCATAGACACACTTCAGGTGGTGGTGCACCTTGCCCTACCGCAGCCGCCTGGCCTCTGTCCATTAGCCAAGGATCACCCGGCCACCTATTTGCAGCACCATTGGCAACTAGCCAAATGAAACCTCCCAGCTCATCTGCAGGCATTCTGCTCATTCTCCCCTTGCCAGACATGTCGACAGATGAATGGAGTTCCCCCCCAAAAAATTAAATGCAAAATAAAAGGAAACCTAACCCCACTGACTTAACACAACTATCCCAACTAATTAACTACCTCAGATAGACACCTCACAGTACAATTACAAAACTGGGTGATAACTACTCAAAACTACAACTTCTTGGACTAAATGCACACAAAATAAACAGGACACAGCACAACGGACACCACAAACTTGCAATCACACTAAACAGTCAACCACCAGCTCCAATGCACAACCACACACAGTCACAAAGGAACAGACTGTAAAGAAAAAGTGAAACTGCAACCACTATACCATGCTTGTAGACAGGATTTCCTAGTACATCTCTTCCTGGGAGTGTGCATCATGTTTTTGAGTTATGCATGTTTTTATTTGGCTCATTAGGCTTCTGCGTAGTTTTATTAGACGCATAACGCACATGCGTTGTTTACATGGACGTATGACGGTTATGCGTCGATTTCACACAAGGCTGCACTAAGAGGAGTGTGAACGTAGAATTCACGCTAAGTGACCATGTGTCATTTTCTTCATGTTTGCAGATGTTTTTGATGCATTTGTGTCAGATTTTTTACTCAGTTCTTGTTTGCGTATTTTTTTGCAATGTCCTTCAGCGCACCCTGATTCACCAAACATATGACATGGGCTGTGCTGCAATGTGGCATCTCTGGTACGGCCACATGTGGGAGTCCATGCAGCAATGTGGTAAGGGTGTGATTTGTAGGTTCCATCAATAAGTGTGTTACGGAATCAACAGCATACAATCATTTCATATATATGCATGTGTGCCTACAGTGTGTCCACATATGTTTGGCAGATGTGTGCTCTATGTGTAGATATGTGTAGGTATCTGAATGTGCGGGTGTACCACGTAGTAAACTCTGTGACAATAGTGTTAAGACATACCTATGACTGATGATATGAGATGGCCTGACTCCAACACATAGTAAACTCTGTGACAATAGTGTTTAGACATACCCATGACTCATGGAATGAGATGGCCTGACAGCTCAGTCATGTGTCACCCATTACAATTTGTACTCAGAGTATGCAGTGTACTTGAACTGCTTTAACATCACATTTTGACTGAGTTACGAGGCATTGTGTGTTGACTCTGTGGTTTGTAGTTGGATGTTCCATCTTGTTGCTCAGGTACACATGTGCATTGTGGTTACCCATGCATCAAGGATGCTGCGTGTGAGAAAGTAGCCTCTTTCTAGCATGGTTACCCCAACTTTTGGCATGTTTGTGAGTGTGTGTCAGTATGTTTTTGCTGTGTCACTGGCATCCTGCTAGCCAGGACCTCAGTGCTCATAGATAAAAAACGATATGTCAGTGTGTTTTGCCTGTCTCATTGGGATCCTGCTAGCCAGGACCCCAGTGCACATAGTTTGTGGCCTAATGTGTGTGTTGTCAGTAGTGCTTAACTGTGTCACTGAGACTCTGCTAATCAGAACCTCAGTGCTTATGCTCTCTCTGCTTTTAAACTTGTCACTATAAGCTAGTGACTTCATTTACTAATTTCAATTGGCACACTGGACCCCCCCCCCTTATAAGTCCCTAGTACATGGTACGTAGGTACCCAGGGCATTTGGGTTCCAAAAGATCCTTATGGGCTACAGCATTTCTTTTTCCACCCATAAGAAGCTCAGGCAAACCCTTTCACAGGACTGCCATTGCAGCCTGCATGAAATAGTGCACACACCATTTCACAGCCATTTTCACTGCACTTAAGTAAATGATAAGTCACCTCTATGTCTCACCTTAATTTAATGAATACTAGGTACAAAATTACTAAGTGTGAGGGCACCCTTACACTAGCAAAGGTGCCCCTACACAGTTCAGGGCCAATTCTGAGGACTTTGTGAGTGCAGGGACACCATTACATGCGTGCACTACATTTAGGTCAATACCTATATGTAGCTTCACAATCGTAACTCCGAATATGGTCATGTAAGGTGTCTAGGATCATGGAATTATCCCCCCATTCCAAAAAGGGTATAGGGGAGCCAATTCCATGCATCCTGGTGGCTCCACCATGGACCCCCAGGACTGCCAAACCAGCTCTCTGAGGCTTGCAATGCAGCTTCAGCTGCTGCCACCTCACAGACAGGGTTGTGTCCTCTTGGGGTCTGAGCAGCTCAGTCCCAGGAAGGCAGAACAAAACATTTCCTTTTGGAGCAAGGTGTCCCTTTGGAAATAGGTGTTACAAGTTGGAGAGGGGTAGCCTCCCCAAGCCTCTGGAAATGCTTTGAAGGGCACAGATAGTGCCCTCCTTGCAAAGCCAGTCTACACCCATTCAGGGACCCCTTGTCCCTGCTCTGGTGCGAAACTGGACAAAGGAAAGGGGAGTGACCACTCCCCTGTCCATCACCACCTTAGGGGTGGTGCCCAGAGCTCCTACAGTTTGTCCCAGACTTCAGCCATCTTACTTTGCAAGGTGTGGGGGCACTCTGGAGGACTTTGAGTGGCCAGTGCCAGCATGTGATGTCAGAGACCCTTCTTGATAGGTCCATACCTGATAAGGTGGCCAATCCCCCTCCCAGGGCTATTTAGGGTCTCTCCTGTGGGTTCTCTTCAGATTCTACTTGCAAGTTTCCAGCAGGAATCTTCTGCAACTACTACTTCTTCCACTGACCTCGGATCAACCGCAGCCTGCTCCATGAACCACTGTAACAACAAAAAAGTATCCAGAAGGGATACTTTTCATCTGCCACCTCAGCTCTAACCAGCAACTGTAATAGTTTCCACGGTGTGCATGCTCTGAGGACTCCCTGTCTTCACCCTGCACAAGAAGGACAGAAGAAATCTCCCATGGAGTGACAGAGTCACTCCTCTGCTGAAGCAGGCACCTTCTAAGTCTACGACTGATTCTCTTGGACTCCTCTGCTGGTGACGAGCATGTTCCTTGAAACACAGATGGTGGACCCCAGTAACACAGACTGTCCTGAAGAGGTCAGAACTTGCCTTCCCTGAGAATGACAGTACACCTGTGCACTGTGTCTTCTTCACCTCCTGAGGTTTATGTGCACTATTTGCAAAATAAATGTATTCATACACAGCCTGGCCCAAGTCCCCAGCAGTCTATCCTGTGACTCTCAACTCGCTGATTTGTTCTCCGGCGGCATTGGGACCTTCCTTTGTAGTGCTGCACCAACCGTATTTTGCACCTCCTTTTTCCCCATGTCCTGGGACTCCCCTGGGTCCTATCTGGTGCTCTGAGGGCTCTCTGAAGTGCTGAGAGGCCCCTCATCCTCCTCAAACAGAGTTGAGGCCCACAGGTCCCTCCTCGGTCTAGATAGCACCTACTTGACGCAAAACACAACTTTGCCAGAACCAAGGCTTGTTGGAGGAATCCAGCGCCAAAACTCACCTGCATCCAACTTCTCTCTATGGGACATCCAGTGCATCATGCAGGAACCCTCTGACATCTTCCTAGGGTGCATTTATGCAGTCTTCATCCAACCGGGGACTCTTCTTTTGTACCCTTTTCTAGGTTGGCAGGGGCTCCTGTCCTTCCAGGGACTTCTTTCGACTTCTGGACTTGGTCTCCTTCCTTTGCAGGTCTTCAGGTCCAGGAATCCACCATTTGTTGTTTGCAGTCTTGCTTGGTTCTTGCATTAACTCTAATCACGACTTGTAGCGTGTCCTAAGGAAACTTGCAGTACTTTACTTCTGATTTTCTGGGCTCTGGGGTGGGGTAATTTACTTACTCTCCCAGCGATTCTGCACAAACTACACTTGTCTAGGTGGGAATGTGTGATTCTCATTCAACTTTCTAAGTATATTGTTTGTGTTGCCTCTAGACCTATTTTCTCCATTCTGTGTTCTAAAGCATTTCCTATTGTTTGCGCTATCCTATGTCTAATTACTTACCTTATTTTGGTGTCTAGTGTATATATTGTGTATAATACTTACCTCCAGAAGGTGTATTGCCTCTAAGTTATTTTTTGTACTGTGTCACCCAAATAAACTACCTTTATTTTTGGTAACACTGAGTATTGTCTTTACTTGTGTATAAGTACTGTGTGACTGTAAGTGGTATTGCAGGAGCTTTTGTTGTCTCCTAATTCAGCCTAAACTGCTCTGCTATAGCTACCTCTATCAGCCTAAGCTGCTAGAACACTACTACATTTCACTAATAAGGGATAACTGGACCTGGTATAAGGTGTACGTACCCAAGGTACCCACTACAAACCAGGCCAGCCTCCTACACTGCGGATGTCATGTTAACCAGTGTTAATTATATATGTTATATGACCTGTGTGTGTGTAGAAACAGGTGTAAGTGCATTTTGGCAACACATTATAAGATCGGTGTCTGAAGGGGATGTTCAAGGTCACATTAAAACCTTACAGCATGGGCAGATGTTGGAATTTGACTATTACGTATGCAGTCACATCACTGTTACCTATTCAATTTGTATGTGAGTACACATGTGGAGATCATATATGAATGTCACAGGTGTTTTGCTACCTATGCCTTCAGTGTACTGCTAGGTTGTTTACTGTCCTGAATCCTGAAACGTTACATTGCCAGGGCCATTATGGTTGAAAGTGTGCAGAGATATGTTGTATATGTGTGCTATCCTCCAAATGGGCTCTCAGATTTGTCTCATTCATGTTTGCTATTACTGTCACATATTCTCGTGTACCACGGGGTACCACTGTTGCAGTGTGGCACAGTTTGCAGGGCTAATCTCAATTATCACTGTGTGGGTATGAATGACAAGAGAAACACATTTGTTTTGGAAGCTTCAGGTCCCTTGTGCTCCACTTGGTTCTTGCCCCTTTGCAGCTACAACAGGCACCTATGTCATATGTTGATGTAGTCAGGACAGTGGTCAGTGGCTTAACAAAGTTGGGATCTCGGACATTAATGATTGGAACTCAGCAGCCTATGCTGACTCCCCAGTGGTTCTTCACATTTACAAATGTGTTCATACAGACCAGGATGTGCTGCTTTGTCATGTGGAACTTGATGTCAGGTCTTCCCCTCTCAGGTACAGTGCTCGTATGCTTGCACTTGTAGGGCATCTCACATTCATGGGACTCATTATCTGTTTTTATGTGCAGCATGTGTAGGGTTTGTATGAGTGTAGTAGTATCAATGATCAACTAATGGCATGGTACTGATGGTGTTGTATCTAAGAGGCTCATGTCATGGTGCCAGGTGCAGGCCAATTGTCATGTTATGGTAGTGCCAAAGATGTCTGGGTCATGTATGTACATGGACAGCCTCAATATACATATGTGAAGGATAGACCTGCAATCACTGATGTGTTGCATTATCTGTTTTGGAGTATCTGTGTTGATTTCCCCATTATTTTCTGGCATTGGTGCAAAGTTATGTATTATATCCTCCATCAATCACAGATATTTGGCAGCTACTGATTTGTAAGCACATTCTACAACTACATTGTGATGTGAGGACAGAATCCAATATATGACTTGGGTGATGTTGGGTTCTTGCCTCCCCCTCCTATTGGCAACTTGTTAGTTCCCGTACCATTAGTGGTATTTATGAGTTGTAATGTGTGCCACGCACACATAAAATGACTTATGGCACAGCACTTGTGTAGTTTCCAGGTGATGTGGCATATACTATTTGGATCTATCAGTGGGTATATCTGAGCACCCTCCATGGAACATGGTCATGCAATTCGTCCAGCATCCCACAACCTAACTGTATGATGTAATGGTTAAAAATCATCTCAGGTCCATAGTCATCTCTAGGAACAAACTACCTACATGGCTAGGTGTACTCCAACTCAATGTGATATTAAATATCTGATCGTATTGGACATTGCCACACATAGTAGCTCACCCACTCCAGATTGTGCTTTTGGATCCAAAACATGTATGGGACACATTTTAACATTTAGTACCATGCAATTGTTCTGTATTGTGATTTTGTATTGTGTTTTGGTATGTGATGTATGTCAAGGTTGTGCCACATGGCCGTGGCAGGACAGTTTACCATGGATAGACTGTGCAGGCTCGACTTCTTCCCCTGGTTACTATCACTGGGCAAATGATGATGACCATCATGTTCCATGCAGCCATTGCAACTATCACACTGAGTTGTGACAGTGCTCAGTTACAACATTACTTAAATAAAAATTTTGACATCCCCTACCTCATGTGTGGGCCCCTTGCACACATCCTATTATGGCATGATGTAGTTGGGTGTGATGGGCTATTTATTAGCAAGTTGGCAATATGAATGTACAAAATATGTAGTGGTCCATAGATTGTGCCCTTCAGTTGTCACATACCAGTGATAAGGCTGTAAATGATGTGTGTGATGGTGGCAATATGATCTATCACATCACATATGATGTCACTACAATACTTGTCAGTTTAGTGTTTCTTAAATGGTCCCTGAGGTTAGAGTCACATTCCTATGATATATGTAGTGAAGATTGAATAGACCAATGCAGGATTGGTAAAAAAATTTGAATTGTTTATTTATACATTTTGTATGGGGCTTTCTGTGGTTCTTATGAATAAAAGTTGTCAACAATATGTTGTCTCTGGTGTGCCCCAGCAGCTGAGTTGTGCTATTCCCCCTCCAAATCATCAGCACTATCTTCCTCCTCCTCAGGCAGGTCAGCAACCTGGTTGTATAATGGCACGTTCATTCACACACACATTTTGTGCAGGATGGCACATGTGAGGATTATTCTATCCACAATGGGTGGGGCATAAAGGAGGCTGCCTCCTGTCAGGTCCAGGCACCTGAATTTGGAATTGAAGATGCCAAATTTCCTTTCCACCACATTGTGTGTCTGATGGTGTCCCTCGTTGTAGGCACGCTCTGCTACTGTGTTAGGGTTTGCAAATGGGGTCATCACCCATGGCTGTATGCCGTAACCCTGATCCGCTGCAAAGGTAAGAGATAGAAGTTGTCGATAAAGCTTGCAACAGGTTTAGCATGTAGCATGGCAGTTGTTAGTTGTAGTTGATTGTGACTCGGACATGCTTGTGTTGTGGTGTGAGTTCCTGGTCTTGTGGTAAGTTTTACAAGCACTGTGTTGTTGGACATGACAATCTTGGGTATTGGCTTTAGGACCTGGGACATATACTATGGATTTCTAATTGATGCTCAGTATGTATGTACCATGTGTTGTTTAGTTCATCTTTGTAGCAGTGTGCTGTTACTAGAGGGGACATGACACATCCTTTCAACACAATGGGGTCAGATGTAGTGACAACAAGGTAGCCCTACAAAGCCTAGACATCCCAGCCATTTTGACATGTGGCAGTACAGATGAAGTGCAACACTTAGGCCCATTTTAAAGAGTATATGACAGAGCACACCACAGCTCCAAAATTGGCAGTGCCGTGCTGCATCATTTTCAGTATGCAGGAATGAACTGTGTATAACATGTTACAAGGCAACCCTTTGTTGTCCCCTGTGCCAATTATGCAGCAGTGCACCAATGCTGCCAACCTTACACTAAGGTGCTTGGATGGCTGCTCTGTGGAGTAGGATAAATCTGTGCAGGAAGGGACACCTTCCTATACATACACTATTTTCATGGGCTATTTGCTCTTTCTGTGTGTGCAGCAGTGTGCAGCATGCATAGGTGGCACATTCATATGTGGTCAAATCACAGTCTATTTCCTTATTGCAACCTGCAAACACCACCCATGGGGTGGTGTTTGATGTTGGCATTTCATCAGGTTTAAGGTGACAGCATCATTATGATATATGTCTTGCGATGACACACCGATGGCAACACACATTGCACGTCCCTTCCATGCTAAGTGCTGCGTGGGAGTGGGCCCTGTTTACAATGTGGCATCAAGTCACAAAAAAGTGGTAATCCGCCAACTTGTACATACAGTGCAGGACATGACGATAGCACTAGGGGCTCTTACATATGGCCCTTAGTGATCTTGAGTGTCAGCTGATGTTAATGCCAGCCATCAGGTGTACAAGGGTGTGTATCCCATTGTTCCTGGATGACCAACATTACTACCAGTGTTTCTGCTATCTTCCAATACATGAATCAGCATTTATACTGTCAACACATGCACAGTGCAGGCTATCGGATGGTCGTTCACAGCTACTTTACAAATGTGTCCTTTAGCACAGTGCTTGTAAGGTCAGTGATGTCCTAAATACTTCTACAGGGTCCCACTGTAGCATCCATGATCTGCATTGTCGGATAGTGACTCTGCCCCATGGTGGGCCATTTATTGTTTACGGTACAGACATGATGGTGTTGGGGGTCAGTAAGTGGTGCATGCGAGGTGGCACTATAGTAGGTGTGGTGCCACTTCTCACAAATGTGGCACATGGTATGTAATAGCTGTTAATTTGGCATTCCTATGTGCGTGACCTAATGCATCAGGCAGATGTATATGCACACTACAGGTAAGTCAGGTATGTGTTGATAAGATGTGGTTGGTATTGGCACCAGTTGTCTGGCATTTGATGTATGTTCTGCCAGAGACTTGCACAGCATACTTTAAGGGGGCTATGCCTATGTGTGATTCTCTTTACATGACCATGGTGTATGCCATTGACATTTCTGTGCGATCCTTTGTTTGGTGTAAGGTGTGTGTGTGGCATGTATTTAGTAGCCAACCTGTGGGCACTTGTAGTGGTTTATGGACATCTTCTGTTAGCAAAGGGTACATAGCTCCACCAGTCCTTCATGTGGTATGCCTGTCAAGTTGGGTGTGTTACATGCATGTGGGTGTATGTGTTTGTGTTGTGCACTGATTGTGTTGTACTACAGCATGGTGTAAATGTATTATTAACTGCACAGATGTGTTACCCTAGCCATGTGTTTTTGGAGTGGTGTATGTGTTGTGTGTCCTACAGGGTTGGTATGTTGGGTGTATATTGCTAGGTTTGTTGAGTTACCCACAAGAAGGCCAATGCCATATTGTCCATCCTAGAAGTGTTTGTTGATCCTGCCATGCCTGAATATGTAGGCGTCATAGACACTACCAGGATTCTTGGCTTAAATATTCGTAAATAGTCCACGGTGATCCACTATGGCCTGCACATTTGTGGAATGCATATGTTTCTGGTCCCTGTATAAATGTTCTGTTGCTGCAGATGGGACAAGTCGGACATGGGTACAGTCCATTGCACCCAGCACATGCAGAAAGACAGCAAATTGGTAGAAGCCTTGTTTTACTTCTTGCTGCATTTGCTGGGTGTTGGGGAAGCAGATCTGGCAGGGTGTCAGAGAGATAGTTGTACCTAATACCTTCAACAGGAAGACCGAGAAAGATGGTTGTTACACACCAGCAACCAGTGCACCCTTTGTCTGGAATTAGCCACTTGCCAGCATTTGCAGGGCAGCTAGCAGCTTTGTGACAGGTGGTATGTTATGTGGTGTCTGCAGCCTGGCTGTGATCTGTGGCTCAATGTGGTGCAGCAGGCGAAGCATGGCTTACTGGTTGAGACGGTAAGTCCTGATGAGGTCTTGTTCCCTGTGGACAAGGAGGGTTGTCCTGTTCCCGAAAATCCTCTCCTGCCTTATTCGTTGCCTTTGTGGGTGCCGTAGTGGTGTTGTGGTTGCTGCTGTAGTGGTGGAGGTTGCTGTTATGGTTGTTGTCGTGTTCCAAGCTGGAGCAGCAACACTTCCATTTTGTCCTGTAGGTTGCCAATGTTGCTTCTGTGAGTTTTCCTTAATTAGTGGTGTGTGGGCTTCATTTTAATGCCTGGTCTGACCCAGGCATTAAAATTTGATGCAAAATGGAGTTAACGCCCTTTTTTGGGTCTGCCTCCCGACCGTGCGTCATTTTTGCACAGGGGAATAAATATAACACTAGGAGCTTAGTGTCATTTTTTTATGGCAATGTCCACCATGTATCTCATTAATGCAAGGTGGTTTCATGCATCCAAACAATGAGGTTAACTCCTAGATTTTGACACTAGAGGGGTCTAGCATCAAAATATAAATATGGAGTTAAGTTTGCACTGAATTAGCATAAAAAATTATGTTAATTCAGTGCAAACACTGTATAAGTATGGGCCTAGATGCAGAGAAAGCATTTGACCTGATAAAATGAGGCTGTCTCTTAAGGAGCCTTGAAAGAACCAGATTATGTGCAAGTTTTAGTGGGCTACGTGAAATAGCTACATGAATGCCGATAGTCTCAGGTCACCTACAATGGCTTTATCTCTGACACATTTCCAATCTGTAAAAGGACCTAAAAGAGATGTTCTTTATTACCCTCAAACCACTGGCAACTAAGATTCACCCGACAGACAAGATCAAAGGCATTGATTCATCTGTAGGTTGCCAGGTAATCTTTCCAAGTGTACGTGTTTAATACTAACCCTATCAGAACTAATGGCATTCATTCCCCACATCACAACTCTCTTCTCTCTGGATTTTATTTTAAATGGGCCAAGTGATTCAACACTGTTGACTAAATCCATCTCAAGAGTGGGCTTCCCAATACGTTCTAATGAACTTGCAGTACTTAGGCATCCTGTTCAACCAAACACTCAATATTATGGTACAACATATTATCCACCAACTCGTGACAAAAAAAGTGGAAGACTTTTGAAGGTTATACAACCTACAATTGTCTTAACGGAGCAGAATCCAGGCAGTAAAAAATGGCAATTGAACCTTAATTGAATAATGTATTTGGGATGCTTCTCATACTGGTTGTCTCAGTCATCTTGTCCGAAATTGACAAAATCATTAAGAAATTCATTTGGAGCATGATGAGAACAAAAGTTAAACCCCGCAAGTTTCATGCACCTGTGTTAAGTAGTGGGATATGTCTACCGCCACATAAAATGAACTACTTAGCATACTAGTTGACCTACATTTCACACTTGCTCCTAATACATTGAAACATTTATTGGTAATAGACTACTGTCTGTGAGAAATTACTTAGAACTAGACTATGGTAACATCTCTAGAATCCCTGTCTTGGTGAATGGCCACAACCCTATCCTACAAGCCACGGCACTGGATTGGTGCAATGATCACAAACTCATAGCATCAGACACAAAGAATTCCAACAAATTATTTTGTAAAATATATCATTGATCACAAATATTGGGATGTCAAAAATATTGTGGGACAGAATATAAAAGACAAGAATACTGTCTTTTTACTGGTTTAATATTAGTTTAATTGTAGTTTTATATAATGTTGTTATATTTGATATAGATGTATAAAACATTGTTATTCTATTTGTTTCATGAATATGTTTATTTTAGTATTTAATTTTTTTAGTATTGTACTTTTTGTGTGTAATGTTTTAGTATAGTTTGAAAAGTTTAATTTAATTATAAATTGTTAATTTAGTAGTGTGTTGTTGGGTTTGTAGGAAAACAGGGTATGAAAGGGTAGCGAGAGTTTTAAAATGTAACTTATGGTTATACGTTTAGGATTAATTTTTTTTCAACTCATATTTAATTGATAATGAAAAGGAATTAATTAATTAATGTTATTTTAATTATTTGTTGATTTGTAATCACTTGTTGATTGCATGACCAATTAATTTATTTACTAAACTACTAAATTGTGTTAATTAATTGTATATTCAAGCATTGTTTCCATTGCAATTTATTTCTTTAATACTTTATTACTTTATTTAAAAGTCATATTTTTGCCAATATTATTTATTTTTGGAATTGATTTTATTGTTTGGTACCTGTTTTAAGATATTCAAGAGAGA
Organism: Pleurodeles waltl; assembly: GCF_031143425.1. NCBI lineage: Eukaryota > Metazoa > Chordata > Amphibia > Caudata > Salamandridae > Pleurodeles > Pleurodeles waltl. The sequence goes on from NC_090438.1 coordinate 356,180,191, forward strand.
AATGTTTTAAGTTAAAATATTTGTAATACTATTTTTTCTGGTTAAATATGTTTAATATTTTTGGCCAATACTTAAATGTTTGACTTGGGAGCAAAAATAATAAATCTGACCCAAAGTCCAACACTTTCTTACTTTTCCTTGTGTTGAAGTGGGAATGGGAAACATGGCCCCTCCAAAGTCCACTAATTCCCTACGTTTGCTTGCTTTGCTTTTCCTACTTTTGCTACTTTTGCTTACATTATAGTGTAAACAGTAAATCTTATCCAATCAACGTCCAACCATTTTTCTACTCTTGCTTAGTTGGAGAGGATGTAGTGAAGTTTAACTCTCCAAGTCCAATTGTTAAATTGATTTTGTAAGTTTTTTAAGATATATTGTTTGTTTACTTTTAAAAAGCTAGTTTATTTTTCGAATATTTAAGGATGTTTTTTTTTTCTTGTTATTGGAAGTTGGCTTTTAACCTTTTTTATTATCTATTGTTTGATTTTATGAATAGGTTTCTTTCATTTTTATTTCTATTTAGATATATATTTGTATTTTGTATCATTTTTTGCAATTATTTTAAAGCTTATATTTTTATTTTATGTGTGTAAGACTGTTGAATAGATTAGATGTTTATTTGTAATATAATTCTTAAAGTTAACATGTTTTAAAGTTGTTAAAGTGTTCAGTTGGTTTACAGACCAATTTTTTGACAATATTGTGGCCTTTTATATTTTTGTTGTTGACATTTTTGACATGACGTACAATGTATATGAAGTTGATATTTGTGTTCTAAATATTGTTTGACAATATTTTAGTTGCTGATATTTTTGCTAGCAATATTTCATTAGACAACTAGACCAACGCATGCACCTAAATGAAACCATATATAATAACAAAGGCGGAGTGAAATTAAATTGGCAGAGGGGAATAACAGCAGATGTAGTCAACATGTTACACCTCCTGTCAGCCGACTGTCTGATATAATTTGATGCTCTGCTGAAAAGTTCAACTTAAAAAGGGCTCAACTTTAGTTGGACACATATTCAATTGACACATTGCCTAGAATCTAAAATGGGGACTCTCTACCATTGTTTTCCTGTCCCCTCCATTCAACAATATCTCTTGGTCAGGGGTTAATCCAGGGGCCTAAACTGTTGTTTGGAGAATACCATTATTTACACTATGGGCCTTATGAGTTTAGTGGTCTCACTGCGGGGCAGCCAAACTCACAGGGAGTATGCCACCCCCAAGGCAGTGACTTTCCTCCCCCACCGAGCATATTATAATGTTCCTGTTGGGCTGACTGGCAGGAACATTGTAGTATTCGGTCCCCATCAAGCTGCCTAGCAGAAACAGTGCTATGATATTGGTCTGGGCTCTCTTAAGAGAGCCAAGGCCAGTGCCATAGCACACAGCACTCTCAGAATGTGCACTGTCTGCATGTGGCCCCTGTCTTTCTGTCAGCCCTCTCATGGTGGAGACCCCACCATAAGAAGGCTGGTGGAAAGCTGAGTTGTAATCAGCCAGGTGGCACTGAACTCAATGCCATTCTGGCTGTGTACAACTTAGACCACCGTTGGATCATACAGAACCACGTTCCCAGCAGAGAAGGCAGTCCCTTGGTGGGTCTGTCTGCCAGATTTGTAATGTGGCGGTTGAACTGCCACAGTTGCAGCAGTTGGACACTCACCTTGAGGCTGGCAGTCCTTAGACCGCCAGCTTCGTTATGAGGCCCTATGTTTTCTAAATCAGCAGTTACAGCTCTTTAGTCCAATTAGCAGGCCCAATGTGGGTTGCAATATGAAGACATGTGGTCTAACATTGTAATATTTGGTGACAACGTACTACAAGAGGTGATATTTAGAATATTAAAAAATGCTGCCCAAATGGCACTGGCCCCATGGCGACTACACCTGGTCCACTTACAACTTGACTTGAAATTTTGGAGATGCTAACTGGTATATTGTAAAATCCTCCATGTTTTGTGGTCCTGCTCACACATTACAATCTATTGTTCACATATATGGCTAACCATTAAATCTATATACAAACACTCCTTTATGCCCACAGCCTCACAAGCACTATTCCATGACATGATCAATATTTCTGGAGTGACAACTCACTCTCAATGATAGTTGGCCACAGGCCTTAGGATGGTCAACATTTGCATACTAGGATAGTTGAATTCACAGCTACTCCCACCCACTCTGACTGGCTGAAGGAAGCAGTTGTTTTGGCAAAATATGAGATTATTTACAGACTGAATATTATAATAGATTGTTTTAGACAAATTGTGAGATTGTTTTGTGAAATCTGCACATTCCACTTTAAGTTATGACCCAAGATGTGTGCGGTCACAGTTCCCTACATGACTAGAAATGCTAATTACACTTCTCCACAGCCCAGCATTTGGATGGCCCTATACATCATTCTCTGGATCCTGCCCTGTATCCTCTCTCCCACATCTCCCGAACCACCATTCCTTTAATTCATCACTGTCCAACAAATAAGAAAGTTTGCACTACTACATCATCAAGCAGGTCACAAGATGTTTGTTTGCAATGTAGGGCAACCACTGCTCACAGTCTATCAACCTTATTAGATGTTGTATATTTAGGCCTATAAACATGGATATGCAAAAGGGTGATCTCACTACTTGATTACTATAGTCCTCTTTGAGAGTATAGAACAACTCATAAGGGTGTGTCTACCAATCTCCATATCAATGAGCATAAAGGTATATCCTCATCAATCACCCAGCCACTGGAGGAAATCTTTTTTTTTATTGATTATGATACATCTCCTTCAAAACATATAAGTCAAGTATTACTAAGCCAATATGACATGAGGTAGTGATAATAGCAGATTATTTCAAGTGGTTTATAAGGCACTTCCCGAAGTTCGAGTTCCTATTGTCAAGTTCCAGAATTATATTCTTGATTTAGGGCTATCTGTCCCCATATTTGTCTTATGTTCTGTTCATCTTATAACGTGTCATCTTTCCCATGTTAAGTAGCCTATATAGACATTTTATTCTATATACTCAATATTTTATTTAGTAGTTGATGGAATCTGTTCTGCAACCATCAAAACAATATGAAAATGATAAAACTACCCATGAGTATGTACACAGCATAAACACAGAAATGTTCCTCATTTCATTGTTTTCATTAGCATATGTTGATTGTGAGAAAGTGTCCTTTTTGTATGGCCACCTCTATGTTTTATACTGATGCTTTTGACACCGATGTCAAGTCCCCACTGAGCCCGAAAACATGGTAAAATTGTCTAGCTCCCAATTAGCGTATTTAACTTCCAAGCAACTCTGTAATATATGGAAATACACCAATGGCATGGGAAATTTAAATATCACCTGTGGACAGCAGCACATGTTGTGCCATTCACTAGGCTGATGAAGGAAACATGGCCTCAGGCCTTCCTGCGTACCAGGACTCCAGCAGATTTTAAACCTGCTGATGAACCTGGCACAGTAAACTTTTTTGACAGGAAAGAACCCTACTTTAAAATTTTAAATAAGTCACCCCTAAGCAGGCATTGGAGCCTGACATGTAGGGCACCTAGTATATAAACGTGCTACAGGCAAAAATTGAGTTTTGGCATATAGCTACACTGGCTAGCACATAAAAGCTGTTTTCACTATAAAGGGATGTACTTGTCCTAAGAGGAAAACCTTGGGCTCAGAATAAATGTATCACCCTGCACTCTCAGATATGGAACAAGCTATCAGTTTACACAAACACTATTTTCAATGTTTATTAAAATCGAATTCAGCGATGAAATTGGATTGTAAATAAATAATTAGAAAATGTGTCTTTTAAAAGACCACATTTTACCTGCCCGAACCTCCAGTAGCCTAATTAGCTTCATCCTGCTGGCTTATGGCCAGCCAGTGCTTCCCCTTATTATGCTTTGTAAACTGGTCCTAGAGACGGAACAATGACTTAGGTCTTTCCACAGAAAGACCACAGTGAGGTATGTGATAGATATCAGATCAGGAAGGACAGCTATGGAGGACCAGGAACTCCATTAACTTGAAAGGGACTAGGAAAAGGCCTTTCCTTTAAGGGGAGACCTGAGAAAGGGGTGTCCTTTGTTCTTTAGCCTCTTTGAAGCTAGTCCGGTACCAGCCCAGTGGAAGGGGGGATGTTCCCAGAACCAGTTTAGTATAGCTGAGGAAAGGACGTCTCCTTTTCCTAAACACACCCACAGCTTTCCACAGGTTCTCTTCAGGGGAAGAAGGCCTGTGCCATCTTAGAATAGTACAATATAGGCTAGTTAGCAATAAGGCAAACAGGATGTCCTGCAAAAGTGGAAAGGGTTGCTCCTGGGAGTGTTTTTCCTGATTGGTTAGGTAGTGACCAAACGTCAACCCTACCCACTGGCTTGCTGGACCTGCTGTACAGCAGAAGAGAACTGGGCATTTTGTTTGCGAATTGTGAGGGCACTTAAAGTGCTGGACCTGCTTCTGCACCCAGGACTAAGATGCAGACTCAAGGGCTGACCTATGTGGCTACAGGGACACAACAGACTACAAGAAGACATTGTCCTAAGATGACTGGCTGACAAGTAGCAACTGGACATAAACTGGGCTCTGTGTTGGCCTCTTCCTAATGCCCTGATATTCTCTAAGCGTCTTCCCTGAGGTCCTATGAGGGCTTAGGAGTAGACTCCTGTGGCTGTTTGGGCAAAAGATGAAAGCTTGGACACTTATGAAAACCTTTCCTCTAAAAGCTCCAGAGCTTCAGTGGGCATGCTGGAAAAAGTATCCAACCGGCATCTACACAACATCTGATTGTATTTCAGCTTTGTTATGCTTAAAGATCCCTGCACCTTCAAAAACCTCATTCTGTGCTTGGACTAAGAACATTTCTGTGGAAAATCTTCGTAGCTCGAGAGCACCAGTAGGATTAACCTACCTCAGGTGTCCGGCAATCTGTTCCCCAGTGGCAGCTTCAGTCTCAGTAGTGACTAAGAAGACGCTAATTTTCCTTCTCAAGAAATGACAAAGCCCCATTCTGCTTTGTAATACAGAATACATTTCAACCGTTTTCCTGGAAAAAAAGTAATAAAAGTTATTTCTGAACTGAAGATTTTTGTGATGTGCAGGATGTGCTTCTTCAATAGCTTTCTGGAACAGATGAAAAATTGCATTTTATATGTAGACAATAAGGTTGTAAGCAAATCTGGAAAGGTGTCACTGAATGGTGTATACATTCCTGGAGGCAATATACCAACAGGACATGTTACACCCTTCATTGAGAATTTACCATCCAAGACAGAAATATTGCTCAATTTTCTTCGTTTGTGACACTAACTCATTTCAAAATGAAAGATTCTCTGTTAATGAGGATAATTGTCTCATTTTTTAGGTCAGTGGTATAGAAGACATTTATAGCCTTTGGGGTCAAGTTATTTATTGTAGCCTTGCAGCGTTCAACAGGGCAAGTCTCACTGAAACACATAGGTCCTCATTATGAGAGGTCTGTTAATCTCAATAGGGCCTTTAACCCATTAACCAACCCTGAAATGAATTATGAAAGTCACTGCAGACCTCTCATTTTCTCCTACATTTTTAGTCTGCTAATAATATCTGATATCTGTGTGGGACACTGTCAGAAGTAAAATGGGAATTATCATGGGAATGTGGGCCTGGATTGTCAATTCTCCTATTGATTCTTCACTGATATAGAGAATATGGGGGTTCATTAGTTAATCCCAATTAATTCCACACCAGTGGGGTTAACAATGATATTAGTATAGTTAACTCTGATGGTGCGGAGTTAATCACCATAAATTTCAAACACATGTTTAGCATTGAATCTGGTGTTTAGAAGACTACTATGCAATAGTTGTTTAACACAAGGATATTTGGATCAGCTTTGTGTTACATTTAGACTTCATGAGACAGTTGTAAATAGTCAGTTTGGTGAGACTTTTGCTTCCAATAAATGGAAAGTGTTCCCGTTTAAGGCAGTAATTAAAGTGGAAAGAATGTTAACAGTTGTGTAAGAAAAAGATTCTTAAAATCACCTATCCATCAACTCTGTAAATCAGTTTGGCAGAAGCACAGAAGTATAGCAACCGGACAGAAATTAATTTTAAATGAAATATTTTGTAATCTAAATATGTCAACACAAGAACAGCATTTCAAAAACCAGATAGTAAAAGTTTCATGATGAAGCATATATTTCACAGCAACAATTTCTAATATTAACACATAGTGAGTTCATATGTTAGGGTTGGTTGGGAAGGAAGTACAAGCAATCAAACACCAAATTGGTCTGGAAGTGCCACCTAATGGCAGGCAATGAAGGGCAAGATTATGTAAGGCTTTGCACTGATGCAGTCACAAAAGGTATGTTCCACTACAAAATCAATGCTAGACATCACACACACTGTTGCACTGTGGTGGGTGCAAGAGTGTGCACATGACATGAGACAGCCAAGAGTGCACCAGAACAGAGTTAAATAGCAGCAGTGCCATGCTGTTGTAAATATGGTGCTCTCCTGCTCTCTTTCTGTCTTTCTCTCATTCAATGCACGTGCATCGCATTACTCTTTAGAAATTGACCCTAAGAAGTCTAGGCAAATGTGTGGGCTTTGAGCAGTAATAAAGTGCAAAAAGAGTCATTTGTTGTGCAGGACAACACTTCACAAACCTACTTGTTCATCAGATTCATGCAATTATACAGACAGAAGAGCTTTGTAAAGCTCTAATGTGAGAAAATGCTCCTTTATGCGTGGTCACCCACATTTTCTGCTGAAGTTTATTTTTGGTTTTAGACTCTGCACTCATGAGCACTGCTATCCAGTGGCCACTGTGTGCATTAATCTCTAAAACATATAGGGGGTCATTACAACCCTGGCGGACGGTGTTAAAGCTGTGGTAAGACCGCAAACAGGCTGGTGGAAAAAAAAAGGGAATTATGACCATGACGGAAACACCAACAAAGACAGCCACTTTAACACTCCGACCGCCACAGTGGTACAGACAAGCAGCGCGGCGGTCACCGCCAACAGACAGGCGGAAGACAAAGTACCGCCCACAGTTTCACGACCTACCAATCCGCCACCTTTTCCGGGGCGGATTCACCGTGGATAAAAACACGGCGGAAACAGCCATTTCAATGGGAAAACGCTCACCTCAACACACTCCACGAGGAAGGAGGGCACCATGGAGCCGGAACTCCAAATACTCCCTGCAATAGTCTTCCTGCTCCTCTACGATCATCAGCAACGCCGGCGCCGAAGACAACGGTGAGTACTGCACCTACGAGATAGGGGAGGCAAAAGTCAGGGACACACATATGCAACACCCCCACCCCCTCGCCCACCCTCACCCACTACAACACACACACCAATGCATATGTAAACATCACAGTAACAACCCCCAACCCCCCAGGAAGAATGCAAAGACAAAAGGAAATGAGTTCAACCATTGTAATGTAGCAAAATACAGTAAGCGAATATATACAGATATATATACACATTCAACAAAATATACATCACGATTAGTAGTGCGGGTATGCACAATTCAATATCCGTGGACCACTGGGCCCAAAATGCATGGGCGAGGCCCACACATGATATCTGACCAGAAATGGATAGAACACTGCTGGGGCATCGGATCGAAATACAACAGGCACCTCAGGGGGAAGGGAAGGGGGGGCACCTCAGCCGGATGACAGCACCACGCCAGATCCACGACGGGGCTCCATGCCCATTGATGTATCCTGGGGAGTGCAAAGCCACAGTCTCACAAGTCTCTACAGTGGGTGGGTTGCCCACTATACCATCCTGGGGAGTGCAAAGCCACAGTCTTTCAAGTCTATACAGTGGGTGGGTTGCCCACTGTACCATCCTGGGGAGTGCAAAGCCACAGTTTCTCAAGTCTCTACAGTGGGTGGGATGCCCACTGTACCATCCTGGGGAGTGCAAAGCCACAGTCTCACAAGTCTCTACAGTGGGTGGGTTGCCCACTGTACCATCCTGGGGAGTGCAAAGCCACAGTCTCTCAAGTCTCTACAGTGGGTGGCTTGCCCACTGTACCATCCTGGGGAGTGCAAAGCCACAGTCTCACAAGTCTTTTCAGTGGGTTGTTTGCCCACTGTACCATCCTGGGGAGTGAAAAGCCACAGTCTCTCAAGTGGATGACAGTCTCCACTAGTTCTGGAGGGGGAATGGTGCCCAGAGTGCTTCATCCTGTTAAGGACAGAGGTAGTGGATGCTGTTCTCCACTGGTTCTGGAGGGGGACTGGTGCCCAGAGTGCTTTATCCTGTTAAGGACTGAGGTAGTGGATGCTGTTCTCCACTGGTTCTGGAGGGGGACTGGTGCCCAGAGTGCTTCATCCTGTTTAGGACTGAGGTAGTGGATGCTGTTCTCCACTGGTTCTGGAGGGGGACTGGTGTCCAGAGTGCATCACTCTCCCCATGACGGTCCCAGTTCCATCACTGCCCCTGCCGCACATGGGCTACCGGTGCTTGACTTGGCGGTGCTTGCCCTGTTCAGCGGTCTTTGCCCTGTTCAGCGGTGCTTGACTTTGCAGTTTCTGACCTGTTCAGCGGTGCTTGCCATGGCGGTCTTTGCCCTGTTCAGCGGTCTTTGCCCTGTTCAGCAGAGCTTGACTTTGCAGTTTCTGACCTGTTCAGCGGTGCTTGCCATGGCGGTCTTTGCACTGTTCAGCGGTGCTTGCCCTGTTCAGCGGTGCTTCACTCTGCTGTCTCTGACCTGTGCAGCAGTGTTTGCCATGGCGGTCCCTCATTGCCCTGCGGGGCTGTGGCTGCCAGGGCTCTCCTGGGCACTGACTCTGGTGGTGGTCTCCTGACCAGTGTCGATCGGACTGCCCTCCTGGGCACTGACTCTGGCGGTGGTCTCCTGACCACTGACGATCGGACTGCCCTCCTGGGCACTGACTCTGGCGGTGGTCTCCTGACCACTGACGATCGGGATGGCAGAGGCCTCCTGGGCAGCGGGGATGATGACGGCCTTCTCCGCCATGCTGCCCTTCCCAGACTTTGGCACTTTCTTCTGCCCCTTACCCACCTTGGGAAGAGTCACAGCTGACTCGACTCTCCCCCCGGGACCCTTGTGAGCAGCTTTGCCGGCTGGAGTCTTCCCTCTATCCCGTCGGGCACTGTCTAACTTCTGGTGCTTCACGGGGGGACTGGCTGTGCTTTGGCTTCGTGTCACACTGGCTGCCCTGGTGCCCGGTGCACTCCACATACCTCTAACAGGCACCACTGGTACCGGAGAGTTTTTGGCTGAGGTGCTAGTACGGGACCTATGAATTGGAGGGGGGGGGGTGGTGGGAAAGAGGTCAATGTTGCTCAGGAAAAGTTTCTGATGAACACTGGGACGGGTAGCTGGAGGGGGTCTGGGAGTGGAGGAAGAGGAGGTGGTTGTAGGAGGTGTAACTTTTGATGATTTGGGTGCAGGTGCATGTTCTGGAGGCTGTTGTGAGGTGGATGGATGTTGGGTGTGTGTGTGCCCGCATATGTGTACTTTGGGAGGGGGCGTCACAGACACACTGGGAGAGGACACAGGGGACGTGTAAATGGTAGTGGGGTGGTGAGTGCAGGTGAGCGGGGTGTGGTGGTGGGTGTGCTGGGGCGAGTCCTAGTGGCTGTAGTGGTAGTGCATGCAGGTGAGAGTGTAGACGACACTGGGAGGGAGGAGGGAGACGACGAGGAGGGGGACACAGTGGAGGCAGTGGATGTTGCTGTGTCTGTATGTGGGTGATGCTTGTGAGAGTGCCTGTGAGATGTGTGGTGCCTATGTTTGCCTGAGCTTCCCTTGTGTGTTGAGGTATGTGCAGGCTGGTCTAATGGTGTGCTTGGGATAGGCAGAGGTACAGGGGATTAGGTCTGGGTGGAGGAAGTTGGAGGGGGGACGCTAGACACAGGGACAATGGCTGCCATCAGTGCTGAGGCCAGAGATTTCAGGGTTCGATGATGGGCAGCCTGACCAGAATGAATGCCCTCAAGGAATACATTAGTGTGTTGCAACTCCCTTTCTACACCCTGGATGGCATTCACAATGGTAGACTGCCCAACAGTGAGTGACCTGAGGAGGTCAATGGCCTCCTCACTGAGGGCAGCAGAGGTGACAGGGGCAGGGGCTGAGGTGCCTGGGGCGAAGGTGATGCCCACCCTCCTGAGTGAGCGGGCATGGGGCGAAGGCTGAGAGGCTGCTGGGAGGGCGGTGCTGGTAGGGGGGGTGGCGGCTGTACCTGTAGAAGTGGGGGGCACAGATGTTGCTGCCACCACAAGGGAGCTCCCATCGGAGGACGATTCTGTGTCGCTGGTTGCTGATACGGTGACCGCCGTGAAGCTCCCCTCGCCCTCCGTCCCACTGGTGTAGTCTGAGTCCGTGGTGTGGCCCTCCATGGCCATATGGGATGCAGCCCCCTCGTGCTCCGGTGCCACTGTACCTCCGCCTGATGATGCTGATGCACAAAAGAACAGGGAGAGCACAAACAGGGGGGGCCAAAGAAGAAAGACAGGTTGAGTGCATGGCTTACCGCTACAGTTGGCGGACAATACAGACACAGCAGCCCCCTGCACTACGCCGCGCTTTTGGGGTCTACTGATGCAGTTCCTGGGATATGGCCTACATGGCTATGGTGGACATCTGCACACATAGATGACACAGGGGCATGTATACCTGTGCTTGGCACTCTACAGAGGTGGGGTGGAGTGCCATATGGCCTGCATTACGAAGGGGCCTAGCCTACGGAACTCGCCGTGGTATAGAGAAACCCACAGCCCTCCTCCCCCGCCCAGACCCCTCCATTGCGCGCAAAGTCAGCTGAATGAGAGTGTACTCACCCCCTTGTGTCTGCTGTGATGCCCTCAAGCGCCCATCCAACTCAGGGTAGGCCACCGCAGGGATCCGGAACATCAGGGGGGTCATGGTGCGACGGGCACCCCTCCCACGTTGGGAGGCCATCCCCAGCTGAGCCTTCGCCGTCTTCTTGCTCCAGCGGCGAATGTCCTCCCATCTTTTCCGGCAGTGGGTGCTCCGTCTCTGGTGGACCCCCAGGGTCCGGACGTCCTTGGCGATGGCACGCCAAATATCCTTCTTCTGGTGGGCGCTGACCTACATGACATGTACAGGGGAAGAAGAGAAGTCATTACCAACTGCACCATCTAAGTGAGTGGCCCACATCCCTACCCTTGCCATGTGGCACATGCATGCACAGTCCTTCATGCTCGCAGAACTCTGCCCCCTTCCTTCTTACAACCAGCCATCTCTACCCAGGCATAGCCCATACAACTTGCACCCCATGTACTCACCTGTTGGTCTAGAGGACCGTAGAGTAGCGTGTACTGGGGGAGGACCCTGTCCACGAGTTTCTCCAATTCCTGTGCAGTGAAGGCAGGGGCCCTTTCCCCAGATGCACGTGCCATTGTCTCTTCCAGACCGAGGTCACAGCAGCACTTGCAGTATAGGTCCTCTCCTGTCGAAGATCAGGTATCGAGTGATTCAACAGATAGAAAATGGCAGTCACGTCCGCGGTGGTGACGTCCGCGGCGGTGCATATCATCACCGCCGGCGCACTTCGTCATTGGCTCCTGGGACCCATAGGGTCCAATGTTAACCAATGCAGCATTGCGCAGTGGTCTTCGACCGCCTACTGCGACGGTGTACAATGCCAGTGCAGTTACCTCACATCCCATTGTCCCAGTTTAGAGGTCAGGAAGCCGCCATTTCAGGGGCCCACATGGCTTCATTTTCAACTGCGTCACACATACCTAGGCCTGGACTCAACACACATACAGACAACTTTTTGGATTATATTTCGTGTTCTGTGTAGCTGTGGGTACATACCTCTGAGTTGCTTGACTCTGTGGTCGCTTTTGTCCTTCCTAGGCACCATCAGCTGGGACATGTGAGGAGATGGCAGAATACTCCGGCGTACCGACCGCTGCTGGACCTGTTGGCAATGGAGGAGCAACATTTAATTATCACCTACAGGTTTGACCGTGCCACAATCCAGGAACTGTGTACCCAGTGGGAGCCAGACCTGATGTCACCAATCCGCCATCCCACAGGAATCCCCCCTCAAGTGCAGGTGCTATCAGTGCTCCATTTCCTAGCAAGTGGGTCTTTTCAAACAACAGTGGCCATGGCATCAGGGATGTCCCAGCCTATGTTTTCCAACGTGTTGTCCAGAGTGTTGTCTGCCCTGCTGAAACACATGAGGAGCTACATCGTTTTCCCTCAGGTGGAGGATTTGGCTACAGTTAAAGGTGACTTCTATGCCCTTGGACGTATCCCTAACATCATAGGTGTCATTGATGGGACCCATGTAGCTCTGGTCCCCCCCCACAGGAGTGAACAGGTGTACAGGAACCGGAAGAGTTATCATTCCATGAATGTACAGATGGTATGTTTGGCAGACCAGTACATCTCCCAGGTAAATGCTATGTTCCCTGGCTCTGTGCATGACGCCTACATCCTGCGGAATAGCAGCATCCCTTATGTGATGGGTCAACTCCAGAGGCACCGGGTGTGGCTATTAGGTGACTCTGGTTACCCCAACCTGTCATGGCTATTGACTCCAGTGAGGAATCCAAGGACAAGGGCAGAGGAATGCTACAATGAGGCCCATGGGCAGACTAGGAGGGTGATCGAACGCAACTTCGGCCTCCTGAAGGCCAGGTTCATGTGCCTCCATATGAAAGGTGGTTCCCTATTCTACTCACCGAAGAAGGCGTGCCAGATCATCATCACCTGCTGTATGCTTCACAATCTTGCTTTGCGACGCCAGGTGCCTTTTCTGCAGGAGGATGGTCCAGATGACGGTGTTGTGGCAGCTGTGGAGCCTATGGACAGTGATGAGGAAGAAGCAGAGGAAGAAGACATTGACAACAGGGACTCAGTCATACAGCAATATTTCCAGTGACACACAGGTGAGAACACTTTCTTGACTACTACAAGAACTTTCACACTTCTACCTTTATCCTGTCTGTCAATTTCAAGCAGTATTTGGTAACTGAGTTGTACATTTCCATGACGGTTTCACACGTGTGGTTGCCAACGTGTGTCATCTGCTTGCATCCTTCATGGACTTGTGATGTGTGACATAGTTATGTTGACATTACATTTGAAAACGCATTTTGTCACTATCATAGCTAATACACATTTTCAAAATCACAGACTGACTCCAGATTGTTTTGTGCTTCAAGGGTGTTTATTGACGTGCTAAATATTGGAGGGGGTGGTAAAATGGTGAGGGGTGATGGTGGAGGAATGTCCACGACAGAGTCCAGTCTATTAGTCTCACAGGTGCACTGCCCATATGGGCATAGGAAGTGGAGCTGGGGCTGTTCCAATATGGACAGGGTTACAAAGTGGGACAGTGGGATGACAATCAGGGTGGTCTCATTTCTTGGCAGGGGTCTTGCCATCGTGCTCTGTTCTGTTCCTGGATCTCAGGGACCGCTTGCGGGGAGGTTCACCGTCTGCAGGGGGTGGGGTGGTGGTGTGGTGGTCCTGTGGCAGGGCGTCCTGTCCACTAGCGCCGGCGAAGGTGGTGGGCCATTCATCGTCCATGCTAGTGTCAGGGGCCCCTTGGAGTGCCACGGTGTCCCTCATGGTGTTCTGTATGTCCTTCAGCACCCCGCCCAGGGCGGAGCTGATGGTTCTGAGTTCCTCCCTGAACCCCAAATACTGTTCCTCCTGCAGGCGCTGGGTCTCCGGAAACTTGGCCAGGACCGTAGCCATCGTCTCCTGGGAGTGGTGGTATGCTCCCATGATGGAGGAGAGGGCCTCGTGGAGAGTGAGTTCCATTGGCCTGTCCGCCCCTTGTCGCACAGCAGCCCTCCCAGTTCCCCTGTGTTCCTGGGCCTCCGTCCCCTGGACCGTGTGCCCACTACCACTGGCCCCAGGTCCCTGTTGTTGTTGGGGTGGTGGGTTATCCTGGGTTCCCTGTAGTGGTGGACACACAGCTGATTGATGTGTCCTGGGGACGGAGGTATGGGCCCTCTGGGTGGGTGCTGTACTGGTGTTTACAGAGGGTGGAAGGTCAGTGTTGGGCTGTGACTGGGTGAGGGGAACCAACTGTCCCGAGGCCCACGATGGTCCGGGCTGGTCATCTGGATCCAGTTGGCCAGAGCTGTTGTCATCACTGTGGGCCTCTTCTGTGGGTGGGGTAGAGATGTCTGGACCCTCCTGTCTGGTGACATTGGGTAGTGGTCCTGCAGGGGTGTAAAAGCATGATTATTGCATCTGTGTGTGTCATGGTGTGCAATGGGTGGGTGAGCGCGTACCACAGTGCTAGCATTCCTGTCTGGGGGCTTGTGTGATAATGGTTAGGGGGTGTTATGGGTATGTGCAGTGGCCATGCTTTAGTTAGGGGTGACCATGCTTTGTTGTGTCATGCAGGGCTTGGTGTTGGGATGGGTGGTTTGTGTTATTAGTACATTAGTGAGGAGTTGGAGTGATAGGGGAGGGGGTGAGAGGGTGATAGCATGCAGGTAGGGTGGGGGATATGATAGTTAATATTTGACTTACCAGTGTCCATTCCTCCACCGAGTCCTCTGATGCCCTCAGGATGCATAATGGTCAAGAACTGCTCCTCCCATGTTGTTAGTTGTGGGGGAGGAGGTGGGTGTCCGCCGCTAGTCCGCTGAACAGCGATGTTGTGCCTGGAGACCACGGAACGCACCTTCCCCCGTAGGTCGTTCCACCTCTTCCTGATGTCCTTCCGATTTCTTGGGTGCTGTCCCACTGCGTTGACCCTGTCCACGATTCTTCGCCATAGCTCCATCTTCCTAGCTATGGAGGTGTGCTGCACCTGTGATCCAAATAGCTGTGGCTCTACCCGTACGATTTCCTCCACCATGACCCTGAGCTCCTCCTCCGAAAACCTGGGGGGTCTTTGGCGTGCCATGGGGTGGTGTAGGTGATGTGTGGGGTGGTGTGTGTGGTGATGAGTGTGGTGATGTGTAGTGGTGTGGGGTGTTTTGTGCGTGGATGTTGTGTGGGTGATGGTGTTGTGTGCCTCTGTGTGGTGGGGTTGTCTCTGCTGTGCTCTCTCTCTCTTGCCTTCGTCTGTAATTTTTGGTCGTAGGGGTTTGTGGGTGATGTGGGTGTGTGTTTTATATTGTATTGATTGTGTGGGAGTGGTGTTTGTATGTGTATCAGGTGTGTGTATTTTGAATTGTCCAATTTGGCGGTGTTTTGGAGATGTGTGTGTATTTTGAGCGCGGCGGTGTGTACCGCCAATGGAATACCGCGGTTGAAAGACCGCTGCATAGATTCGTGGGTCGTGATAGCATGGGCGTGTTTCTGTTGGTGTGACGGTGGAGGATTTGTTTTCGCCAGTTTATCACTTCCCCTTGGTGTGGCGGACTTGTGTGGGTGTCTGAATTTCACCGGATTCCGAGATGTGGGTCATAATAGCTGTGGCAGATTTCCGCGGCCGCAGCGGTGTAATGGTGGTCTTCTGCACAGCGGTAAGCGGCTTTTACCGCCAATGTTGTAATGACCCCCATAAAGTTGACTAATCCCTGATTAATATATTTAACTCTCCTGTAAAGCTGTGGTGTATGATGTAAATCTTACACCCATGGTATCAAAATGTAAATGTTGCTTGCAGTTCTTATTGTGTCGACCACTACTGTGACAAAGGAAAACTTGTTTTAAGTCTCCAGTTTGCAGCCTGACTGCTGCAGTGTAGGGGCTGTTGTGTGACCTCTCAAAATACCCCTTTTTGAGAGGTGAAGGCCTCCCTTTTAAATATTATGTTACTCCTATGTAGACTATAGCCCACAAGGTAGGTTGCCTGGTATTTAAAATGGGAAATGTAGAAATGTAATGTTACCATGTTCCTGCTGTGACAACCATCCAAAATCTGATTCCACTGTGGAAGGCTCTGATTGTCCTATGAGGAAAACTAGAGTACAGATTGTATATTAATTCTGTATTTAGGGTTTGGTACCAGATAGAAAAATAATTCCACCACTCTTATTAATATGTATTAAACTACAATACAATGGAGAAGTGGATTTTAATAAATATTGAAGAAAAGTAACTTATACAAAGTTACCTTTTCCCTGCCTGTCGTTCCTGAGGCCAATCTTCGTGCACCATTCCTCCTAGGAGCTACACAATACCCCACTTTGATTGGCATGTTGGCATAAATGGGCAAGGAAGACTCCTCTGACCTCAGTTGTTTCTTCAAATTCAGGACTGCTGCCCCTCATGTTGGCACACCAGTGTCAAACTCTACCTTCCAGGTCTGTCTGAGGTACTTGTACAGATTTTGTGTCTTTATAAGGGATCAAACAGGAGAAGAATGCAATTCTTGCATATTGTCTGTCTGGCTGCTGAAGGATCAAGCTTTGGTTCTACCAGACTTCTGTTTCCCCGTTTGTTATGGATCCAGGACCTACTTCAAACTGGATTTTAGTGTTAGATGTGGGAGGACACCGGTGGTTTCCAAAGTATCATTGCATACATAATAGCAGCTCTCAGAGCCCATGTTTAGTGTTGCTAAAGACTTTGAATTGCTCTTTCACATGGCATTTTGGGCGTGTTTACTGAAAGGAAAACTGAAAACAGAAACTACTGATAACTTGGGAAGAGTTGCCCCTGTAGAACTTTAACTGAAATAGTTAGAGAGTACCCACAAGTCACCCCCAACAAGTAGCTATTACCAACTATAAATCTGCACACAAACACCCTACCTAGAATACTCTCTAGACCTGTGGAAGAGTAGAGGAATGACCTTACATGTTGTTTGAGAGATAGGAGTAGACCTAAAAGGCTACATCTGCTCTCACTTGTCCCCAGGACAAAGAAGTCAGTTGGCTGATATTCTGTGTGGCTTCAAAGACACAACAAGCTGAAAGAGACTTTTTTCTAAAGTGTCCAGCTGACCAGTGGCAACAGGACCTGGGATGGACACTGCTTTTGGTCTCATCCAGACACCATGAGAGTCTCTAGATACCTCCCCTGGGGTCTTGGGGTCCTTAGGAGTGTACTCCTGTGGTTATTTGGATGCCAGAAGAAAGTTTGGAAGCTTTGAAGAACTTTTCCTCCAGAGCTTCCAGCTGGACCCACAGGAAATGTTATCCAATCAGCAGTTCCAGACCATTGGATTGTATTACAACTCATTCTACTCAAAGCTCCCAATACCTCTGAAAATACATCCCATTCTACATTAGAATTTAGAACATTTTCAGCAAGAAATAGCCAATGCTTTACTGGGGCTAACCTTTTTTAGGTATCCAGCATTTGGTTGCATGCGCCGGCTAAAATATCATTGGTGAGCCTGCTTGTGAAGATTTTTCTTCTCAGGTACAAAATCTATTAATGCATTGGGATATAGAAGTAATTTCTAAATTTTTCTTCAGAAAACTGGCGAGGTCAGTTTCTGCTTTGCGACTGGGAAACGTTTTTGACTTTTTGATTTGCAGCCTTTTCCCGGGATTAATACTCTTGGTGTATCTGACTTGACCTCCATCATGGTCAGCCTGAAATTGCACATTGGTCCTGATCTACATCATTGATTGGATTAGTTCTTTTTCTTGTCATTATTTTCAGTTAAATCCTTAAAAATTCATATATCTAGTTCCCCTTATTGAATTTTTATTCTTTTGTTGTAGTTATTAAACTGTTTTCTATTTTCATAAATAGAATGGGATTTTTATTGTGTCTTTGACTGTTTAACTGTTTTGACACATTTAAATACTTTATATATTTTCTCTATGTTAAGACAAACTGCTTTGATCCATAGCATTCAGGGGTTGAGGTCTGGTGTAAATTACTGAACCCTTTGACTGGATTTAACAGGTTAGAAACTTTATTACTTGTGGTGGACTTCCATCCATGCTAATTCATTCACGTTGTTACACCTAATTAATCTATCTATACCAACACAAGAAACGTATTTTAAAAAGAGTTCAACTTGTAAAAGAGCAGCACTCCAGCACCTATTTCAAGCAACAATATCTAAAAAGACAAAAGGTAAAATAAAAAGAGCCCATCCCTTGAAATAGATCTACGTGTGCCATTTTCTCTCAGCCCAGTGAGAGAACAATATTCACTCTCAAAAGGGGGTCACTTTGTGTGCTCCTCCTTCGCATAGAACCACGCGCTGGGATCTCTAACCATTACAGGGCAGGTCCCCAGTGAACACATGCAATTGCAGAGCTCCCTTCAGTGAAAAACCATATGCCTTTTCTGTCTCTACATCCAATACATCCAACGTCTACAAGACCATTACAATGCTTCAATTAAACCTCATTTACTCATACGGAAAACTCCAGGTAATGTAATGCAGCATTGGCCATTTCTTCAAGAGCTGCGCTAGCTCAGTAGTGATCCTCATGCCTGAATATTTGGTATTTGAGATGTCTAAAATCCCTACGTATTCTCTAGAAATTCTCCAGTTTAATGCATGGATTGGCAGAGCACAATTTGGAATCAGAAAGAAGAAATCTGTGCTCTCCGTTTCCGACCTGTGCTTTCAGAATTCAATTCATTTTTGGGGCAATTCTGAGTTAAAAGTATTACCTTTAGGCACCTCAGACACAAAATACATGCGCTTAGTCCTGCGCTGAATCAGTACAGCTCTTCATGATACAGCCCATGGACCTATGCAACACACAAGGGCAACGGGTGACAGCGTGATGTTGCCCAGCCGATCTCTCAGTCAACTGAAGCAGTGTTGTATTACTTTCAAGGTTTACCTTTAATAGCAACATCCCCATAACTTGAAATATATTTTATAAAAATTGTGTCAGTCCTTACATTACTTAAACTATGTACTAGATGTGCATTTAGCTATGTATCATTAACGTTTCCAGTGGATGAACATTTCCTTTTATAATGTCATGTACTAAAATAATGTTCAGTACACCAAATTTAAAAAAAAAAACATCTTAAGGTTGTCAATAAAACCATTCTTTTTTTTCACAAAATGTGGTTTATAATAATTGTAATAATTTTCAGACCACAACAATGTTTCCTATTTTGTAAGCCTGCAATAAAACATATCTGGTTATAAAGAAGCAGGTTGAAGATTATGGCCCATATTTATACTTTTTGACGCTAAACTGCGCTAACGCAGTTTAGCGTCAAAAAGTTTTGCGCCGTCTAACGCCATTCTGAAGCGCCATGCGGGCGCCGTATTTATGGAATGGCGTTAGACGGCGCAATCAGACCGGCGCTGCCTGGTTTGCGTGGGAAAAAACCACGTAGACCAGACAGCGCCGGCGTAGGGGGAAAATGGCGTATGGGCGTCTTAAAATGGGGCAAGTCAGGTTACGTCGAAAAAATCGTCTTAACCCGACTTGCGCCATTTATTTTCGACGCCCATCCCCCATCAACATGACTCCTATCATTGTAAAGATAGGAGTCATGCCCCCTTGCCCAATGGCCATGCCCAGGGGACTTCTGTCCCCTGGGCATGGTCATTGGGCATAGTGGCATGTAGGGGGGCACAAATCAGGCCCCCCTATGCCCAAAAAAATTATTTAAAAAAAAAAAAAAAATACTTACCTGAATGTCCCTGGGGTGGGTCCCTCCAGCCTTGGGTGTCCTCCTGGGGTGGGCAAGGGTGGCAGGGGGGGTCCCTGGGGGCAGGGGAGGGCACTCTGGGCTCATTTTGAGCCCACTTGTCCCTTAACGCCATGCCTGACCCAGGCGTTAAAAAGCGGCGCAAATGCGCCGTTTTTAGCCACGCCCACTCCCGGGCGTCACTTTTGCCCGGGAGTATAAATACCACGTAAAGGCCTGGGAGTCATTTTTTAGACGGGAACGCCTCCCTTGCATATCATTAACGCAAGGAAGGGGTTCACGCTAAAAAATGACGCACATTCCGGGAACTTTGGCGCTATTCGCCTCTAACGCCATAGTATAAATATGGCGTTAGTTGGCGTTAGTTTTGCGTCGAAATTGCGTCAAAAAAAACGACGCAATTTCGGCGCAAACGGAGTATAAATATGCCCCTATATCCTATCATTTTCATACAATATATCTCATTTACTTGTATGACTATTTTTACAAATTTCTCTTTCAGAAATCACATTTCTTTCAAACCAGATTCCTGCCCTCCGGAGGATGACCTTTATTTTCCCATCTGGAAAACAAATGAAGCAGGAAGGATCACAATATGAGATACTAATCAGAAGTTCTCTTTAAAAAAAAAAAAATAGGAAAAGAAAAAAATCTCTTTCAACATGTAGTGTGCCCTTAAGGCTCTGCCAATAAATACTTTATAGCTTTGCTACAAAGGCAGGCGGCAGTTTGAGGAAAGTTTTTATTTTGCGATAGAAAGTGGGACGTGGAGTGAATAAACAAATATACCTCTGTAGCCTCTGCGACGTGCCTTTAGGAAGTGAGCACATCATAAGCATTGCATGTTTTATGCTGATGAAATTTAGCATGCGTGTTATTACACTTTTAAACGGCTTATTTTATTGATTACTTATTTAGGTGCACAGGCTGCATCAATAAATACATTTAATATCATAAACTTGCGCAGCATTTATTGGCAGGAAGGTTTTGCTTATTAAATAGATGGCTCAGCAGCCAGGGTCCGATAATGAGATTAGCGGAAATCCAGCAATGGTATCCCTGAATTCGGAAGTACCGATGCCATGGTATTAGTACTCCTAGAACTCCAGACTATGGGCCAAATCCAAATTAGACATTTGAAAATGAGGAGTAATAATGGAAATCAATCTTTCTGCAACAACTCCAACTTGATGTTCCTCTTTACTGGGTCTTCTTCACCCTCACTTTTCTCTTCTTAGCAAGTGACAAGTCCAGTTGATCAAAAGAGAGTATCACTGTTGTCCTACAGTGTCTACTTTATATAAATTAGGATTATTAACAATGCATAAAAATCAGCATGTAGCGCTCCATAAAATGTAACAATAACTGTTTCATGTAAGCAACAAACCACTATAATAATTATTCTTGGCTTTGACGGAGGACGTGCGATGAGTAGAATGTGGTTGGTGCATGATGTTTAATTAAACTTTCACCAACTCACGCTGTGAAAGCAACACAAAGACATAAAAAGCATTTTCAATGCTACTGGTCTCGCATTTGCTCTAGTTAGAGCTATTCGCGTTGTAAACTCCTAACAGGACTTTTCTTGCCACACAAATGAAAGAAAAAAAAACGCAGCGCGATCACACTATGACGCCCTTGACAACAAAGGTGGAGTTGGAAAAAAATCTGATTAAAAAAATAAAGTGTACATGAAAAGAGGGAGGCAAACGTCACATCTCCTTTGCCTCACTGCTAACGTCAGTTTCGACTGGGCAGAGAACGGACATTTTATATACCAACAGAGTTAGAAATAAAATATAGCGATCTAGTGGCAGCAGTTTTCGGTTGGCAAAAAGAGGGTGAGGCCAGCTGGCGATGGCTTGCTCTCATGTACCTCCACAAATTAAGCACCGGGGCGACTGACAGTAGAGGAAATTAAGGAAGCAAGTGGCATAACATACGGGCACTCGATAGCAGCACACAAGAAGGGGTGGTGCAAGTTGTGAGTGTGTAAGCTGGGCATCTGGGAGAGGAGGGGCATTGTGAATAAACGAGAGGGAGCTGAGCAGCGCATTTACCACCTGCTCGCGCTGAGAAAGTGTGGGAAAAGCTGTGCCAGAGAAGGGAAGATCACGCAATTCAGTGACAGGGTGGCATTCTGAAAAGCTGTGGGTCAAGCCAAGAAAGTCAGTTCGTCCGGCTAGTGATTAGTCTGCCTGTGGGGTGGCAGTCCGAAGGAAGTCAAGACCATTTAGGGAATTATATTTGTAGTCTGGTATCTGGTACGAGCAGGTGTAGGGACACAGCAACCAGGTTTGGTGTGGCTGCCTGGCAGGCCGCGTTGTGCTGTGCCTTCGAGTTACAGGGAGGTTGCAATAGGAGAAATGTGTGTTTCTGCCTGTGCTGGGATTTGTTCCAGCAATCAGAATTAGCATGGTTTAGGCAAGTGGTGCGTGGGGTCCTGTTAAATTGCAGGCGCAGAAAAAGAAATACGTGTGAGAGGCCAGAGACTAGCATTAAAAATATGGGTTAATTACGGGTGTTCTGTGGCACAGAATGGCCTGGCAACAGTTATAATTTCCTGGTAGTAGGAGCTCACTGCCTGCGACAAACAACAGTGACAAGCAACAACCAGCTCCTACTTGATGTTATTATGCAAGACGTCTGAAGGATTCGCTTGTCATTGGTGTGGGTAGGCACTGAGTGCTGCAATAATGTGTGAAGCCCTCCTTCTCTAAGCCCATCTGTAAGGCAAGCAGCACTGGTAGCTCTCCCCCTTGTGCCTGGCGCTCTATTCCAGGACAAACACTGGAAAGTTTAGGTGTGTCTGTCGGATCGGACTACAGAAAATATGAGTAGTCAACCTTTAGGATGCTTTTCAAAGGTAGGAGCCAGCAGAAACACATAGCGGTGCACGTCGTCCCAAGCTACAGACCAAACTGCAGTAAACCAGCTGGCGTGAGATAGGTAGCGAAGACTCTCTGCTCCGAGGCGAACAGCAAACCCTCCTTCCCTCCTCCTTGGTTGTCTACACTCTACATCGCGAGGAGCAGGCACAAACAGCAATGACCCCTGCTCTGAGGCAGGCAGTAGCACAGCCCTCCCTCTCCATCCACCTGGCTCCACTGCTCTGCTGTGGGGTCGGCACAGGCTGGATGGAAGAGATAGGGAGGCAGAGCAGAGCAAGCGGGATGGAGGGACGGGGAAGAGTCGCACTCTGAGGGGACTGGAGCCAGTCCACGCCGAGGGCAGCAGCGAGCCCGGAGAGCTGGAGAGCAGAGAAAGCAGGCAAAGAAAGGGGGAAGGGAAAGCCAGCAAAGACCGAAGCGAAGAGATCCGGCACGGTGGAAGGAGAGGGGCGATTCAGTGCCCGATGGAGAAACATGGGCGATCTACCATCATGTTAAGCAGGCGAAGGAAAGATCCAGCATTGGGCTGAGGAAGAGTGATGAATCCAACAGCGGACTGATGAGGAGAAAAGGCAATCCAGCACCGGGCTAAGAGGGGGCGCGGCAATTCCAGCACCGGACTAATGAGGACAGATCCGGCGCAGTGCTAAGGTAGGGGAAATCCTCCGGAACCGGGCTTAGAAAGGGGGCCATGCATCGGGGTAGGAAAGAGGGAGCCAGCACAGAGATAAATAAATGAAGATCCTGCAAAACCGGGTTAAGGGGAGAACGGCACATCAAGCACCCAGGGTAAAGAGAAGGAAGAGCCACCACGAAGGTAAACAAGCATTTGGAATGCAATGGTCACGTGTTTGCTCGAGTTAGAGCTCTTAGCGTTGTAAATTACGGACAGGACTTTTCTTGCCACACAGACTAAAAATAACAAGAGGAAGAGAGCAAGAGCGAGCTGGCCCTGGAAAAGCTCCCCACTGCTGTTGGTTAATGTTTATAGAGGGAGCTGGTGGGGAGGAGAGATTGAACACATACCCACAGTGTAAGACAAACAGGCCAATACTGAAAAAAAAGTCCCCTTCAGAAGAGATAAACAGGACATAGCGTAATTAGACAGTAGTTTGTGCTGCTCCCAAAGAGAAAAAAGGCAGGACAAAGAGGCAGAACTGACCACTTACAAGCAAGGATCTTTGAAGGACACTGCAACTAACAAATCAAACAGCTTTGTACCACATTATTAGTATACTAGAAGTATACAACATGTCGAACGCTAACGCTCAACCTAAAAATTACCCTTTCCATACTCAGCTCATGGGGTGCATGTATGTATGTTTACATGTGATTTGAACACCCTTATGTGATGTGTGTCCCAGCCTAGGTACCCACCAATGACTACGCCACACACAGAGCTGGATATTACATGTCTTTTTGTTCATCTGCGTGTAATCCGAAGCTTAACATTTTAAACCTGCATTCACTTCACCACACTCTAACGATTACATTACAATTCTACGAAGTCCATCAGGAACCAAATAGGTTCTGTCATTAATTACTCACATGACAGCACATCACCCCCTCTGTTAAATATATATATATATATTTTTTACATATGTATACACAATCATAGTTCTTCAATGATCCTTTGTGGTGATCTGCTTACTCATCCCAAGTGTGTCTTTGGAAACTGGGAACAGCCAATAGAAGTGTCCATGATCTGCATTGGTGATGCAGGAGCAACAGCAGTCAGGGGTTTTTCAATTGTCCTTTCAGAACCAGTATCTACATTGACATCAGTATCTGACGAGTGGTGATCTACATGTCAGAAATACTTTGAATCTCACATAATGGACCTCCCAGGATGTTGGGCAGTCACCATGTGTCCTTTGCTGGTTGCAATATGGAATGGCTCAGCATCGAATGGACTGTCAGACTTACATTTTCTTGACTGACAGACAAGCACTCAATCACCTCCAGTGAAGACAACGTCTTATGCATGTCATCACTTGTTTGCATAGGCCTTCATGTTCCTTTTACAATCCCACTCTTTGGTACAGGTTTCTTCCTCAGTACTTAATCTTCTGTTGGTCCATTGAGGTAACTTGGCTCTCCCGAGCATAGTTGCAGGGCTTTCACCTGTGATTGAGTGAAGGGTGAAATGGTAAGCTTGCAGGGTAGAATTCATGACAATTTTAAGGTCAAGCTTTTGGTGGCTGAACAGCTTTCTTTATTGTGCTCATGAAAAGTTCAGCAAGGCCATTGACCTGTGCCCAAACAGATGTGCTCTTCTGATGCTTCACATCAAAATGACTGAAAAAGTCTCTGAATTCTCAACTGTTGAAAAGTGGGCCAATGTTAGATTTTAAAAAACACAGGAATACCCCATGTGGCAAAGATGCAGTCTAATCTTTTGATGACTCTCTCTTGAGTGATAGATGAGGGATCTTATATCAGTGGAAAATGGGAGTATTCATCAACAATCACCATCAGGTGATGTCCATTGTCAAGAGGCTGAAAATGTCAACAGCAATTCTTTCCAATACATGCTTTAGCAACTCTGACATGCTTACTGTGTGGTGAGTGGTTTTTATAGAAAGGCAGTTGCATAGATGATAGGCCTTCAACTTGACAGGCCTTGAGATGAGGAAACCAGACTCAGTTGCTCATTCTGAGTTTGGCGGCAACCGAACTGCCACACCAATGGCAGTCTTGTGACCGCCGGCATGGTGATGGTGCAGATCGCAAAATAACGAGTAACGTTGTGAATCCAATGCAATATAGACAACTCATCGCCAGCCCTGCCAGCCCTGCCACCACTGATGAGCCGCATCTGCCAGCGGAAGACAACTTCAGGCAGGAGGCAGCCAACGTCCCACCCTCCATATTCCGAGTGACCACTCAGCCAGGTTATCCAGTGCGGCCATCCCACTATGAAAAACCTGGTGGAAACAGAAGTCTAAATGGAAACACCCTCCTTCAAGCACAGAGACACCGCCACGGCCGCCATGGCAAATGAACTAGTCTTCCCAGCGTTGTATCTCACCATACAACTTCAGCATCACGTAGACGACAAAGACAACAACTGTAAGTATACCTAGGACAGACGGGAGGGAAATGGCAGTGATATACTCCCACACAGAACACACATACCCCACATACACAGTGAAGGCCACTCATACACACACACAACATACCTCAATGCCAAATATATAATACACACACAAACACATACACATAAAACCATCAATCAAGGAAATCCACACATGCAGCACTAGACACACGGACGCACAAAACACCCCACACAAACACATAAGCAAGCAGACACGCACACCACAACATCCCCATGGCTCAAATCATCTACCAAGCGAATGCAACAACACAAACACAATCCACACACAGACACCACACACCTTTGTATACAGATGTCACACCACAATGTCGAAGGAAACCAGGACAAGCATCTCATCTTGCCAACCACAGCAGTGTGGGCAGTTATATTTGAACAAAAAACTAAATGCAAAGGTGCCAATGGCAATTTCAAATGTCCGATTTTGCAGGACACATGGTCCATCAAGAATGGCCCAAACTGACTCCTGACTGAAGCTAGGCCTCCACTTAGGGGCAGCAATGGGACAGGCACCTCAGGGGTGTGGGGTTGGTGGGGGAGTCTTGGAAGTGGAAGGGGGATGTTTTGGCTTGGGCTTGGGAGGGGTGACCTTGGCACTGGGAGGGGTGGATTTTTTCCTGGGTGGAAGAGCAAGGGAAACATCAGAGGGGAGACCTAAGGAATGGGAGGTGGAAGGGCATAAGAGGGGCAGGGGACATGCTGTTTACGTGGAAGACGGGGTGGGAGAGGAATAGGGAAGAGGTCAAGGGCAGCAAGGAAAACTCACTTAGGTACATGGGGTGGTCACAAGATTGAGGGAAAGGAGTGGAGGTAGAGGGAGTGGTTGTCTGACATGTCTGTGTGCTGTACGTGGATGCTGGTGTGTGTAGTGTCTGGATGTGTGTGGTGTGATGTCTGGATGTGTGTGGTGTCTGGATGTGTTGGGTGGGTGAGTGGGTATGGATGCATTTCTTGGAGGGGGCAGAGAAGCAGGGAGATTGAATGGGTGATGTGTGAGTGAATGTTGAGGTGGTGTGTGAAAGTGAGGTAGATGTGCTGCAGGTGGTAGATACGGTAGGCTTGGTGAGTGCGGATGTGATGTGTGGTGGGTGTGACTGTGAGTCCGCTGTTGTGATTGTGGGGATGATACGAATGACAGCAGGACCAGTGTGTGATTATGCTGTGCTGGTAGGTATGAGTGGAGATGTGACTGTACGGGAGGAGGTGGTGGGAGAAGTGTCTGTTGTGTCTGCAGATGTGTGTTGTGTGTGTGCATGCCATTGTGAATGTTTGTGATGCCCAGGTCTGTCTTTGCGCACCTTGTCTGTTGTAGTGGGCATATGCATGCATGTTGGTGTACCATGGATGGGTGTAGGGAGAGGGCTTGTGGATTAGGAACAGGTAGCTGGAGGGGGGACGGAAGATGAATGGACACTGGATGCCGTCAACGAGGAGGCCAGAGCCTGAAACAATCTCTGGAGGCCAGACAAGGTAGTGTGAATGCCTTCCAGGAATGCATTGGTCTGCTGCATCTGGGATTTCAGTCCCTGGATCGCATTCACGATCGTTGTCTGCCCCACAGAGATGAACCTCAGGAGGTCAATAGCCTCCTCATTGACAGCATCAGGGCTGACTACGGCAGGGGCAGAGGTGCCTGTGGCAAAGGCGATGCCCACCCTCCTGGGTGAGCGGGCACAGGCAACTGGGTGGGGAGCTACAGGGAGGGCGGTGCTGGAAAGGGGGTGGCAGACAACACCCTCCTGGGTGAGGGGGCTTGGGTAACTGGGTGGGGTGCTACAGGGAGGGCGGTGCTCAAAAGTGGGGGGTGTGGGACAATGATGGTGTTGGTGTGGTATCAGAAGGGCCTGCCACTACCAGGGAGCCACCATAGGAAAGGGATTCTGAGTCAGATGTTGTGGTAGCTCCAGTCTCTGCCGCGGTGCTCCCCTCGTTTTCCGTCTCACTGGTCCCCTCGGCTTCATTGCTGGTTGCCTCCTGGGTCCTGTGGGCATCATCATCCCCACTCGCCGGTGCCCTTCCTCCCTCGCCAGATGATGCTAATGCAGACATAGACAGAGGAGGAGAGAAAAAAGGAGGGTGGCAGAAACAGAAAGGGAGTTAAATATTAGAACCCACACATCCACTTCACAAACAAACAATGCAAATAACAGTCCCTGCCTGTCAAACATTGGACAATATAGCAGTCATGTTGGAAATGGCCTTTTTGCAGGGTCACCCCCAAACTTTTTGCCTGCCTCCTTCTCTTTTTCTGCCCTCCTTTTTCCTTGCTTTAGGACTCTAAATCAGTGCTATAGTGCATATGCTCTTTCCTTAAAACATGGTGACATTGGCTCATACCGAATTGGCTTATTTAACTTACTTGTAAGTCCCTAGTCAAGTACACTACATGTGCCCAGGGCCTGTAAATTAAATGCCACTAGTGGGCTGCAGCAATGGTTGTGTCACCCACATAATTAGCCCCCTAACCATGTCCCAGGCCTGCCTCTGCAGGGCCTGTGTGTGCAGTTTCAATGCCACTTCGACATGGCATTTAAAAGTACTTGCCAAGCCTTAAACTCCCCTTTTTCTACGTATAATATACATATAGGTGTGACATATAAGTCACCCCTAAGGTAAGCCCTAGGTAGCCCATAGGGCAGGGTGCAATGCAGGTAAAAGGCAGGACATGAACATGTGTGTGCTACATGTCCTAGTAGTGTAAAACTCCTAAATTTGTTTTTACACTGCTGTGAGGCCTGCTCCTTTCATAGGATAGCATTGGGGCTACCCTCATACACTGTTTGAGCGGTAAATCCTGATCTGAAAGGAGTAGCCACGTCATATTTAGTATGGCCAGAATGGTGATACAAAATCCTGCTTAATGTTGAAGGTGGATTTTATATTACTATTTTAGAAATGCTACTTTTAGAGAATGAGCATCTCTCTACTCTTAAACCCTTCTTTGCCTTCCAATCTACATTTGGCTAGGTTCCTTTGACAGCTCCCTTGTGCATTCACTCAGACACCCCCCAAACACAGGATACTCAGCCTCACTTGCATACATCTGCATTTTGAATGGGTCTTCCTGGGCAGGGAGGGTGGAGGGCTTGACACTTACATGTCAAAGCACAGTAGCCTGCCCTCACACAAAGGAGTGCCACACTCTCTACTGGGACCCTGGCAGACAGGATGGAACTGAAAGGGAACCTTGTGCACTTCTAAGCCACTCTTTGAAGTCTCCCCCACTTCAAAGGCACATTTGGGTATTTAAGCAGGGTCTCTGACCCTACCAACTCAGACACTTCTGAGGTAGATACTCTATCTTACAGACACGTCCTGGAGAAGAGAACCTGAACCAGAATCTGCATTCTGCCCAGAAGAACTGCCTGTCTTCCCAAAGGACTCACCAGACTGCTTTCCTTGAAGGACTGCTGCCTTGCTGTTGCCCTGCTGCCTTGCTGCTCTCTGGCTGACCTGAGAAGTGCTCTCCAAGGGCTTGTATAGAGCTTGCCTCCTGTTCCCTGAAGTCTCAGGACCAAAAAGCCTTCCTCTCTACAAGAAGGACTCCTTGTGTGGCAAAAATCGATGCACAGCCTGCCGGAAATGACGCAGCCCGACTTCCAGAGAGGAATCGACGCATCTCCTGCTGTGAGGGAGAAATTTCCACACAATGCCCACCGGACCGACGCAGCCCCTGTGACTTCGTTCTCTTAGTGGTGGAAACCCACGCATCATCTGAAAACTCCGCAACCCAAAGAGCATCAACAACCGAGCAACGGAAATCGAAGCAAAGCTGTCCCTGCCTGAAAACTAAACAACGCATCACTGTGTGCGGTCCGAGAAATCAACGCACACCTCCGTGTTTTCAACTCATCTCCTCCTCTACGATTCTTTGCGGAGATTTTGAATGCACACCAGGTACTTTGTGCTTGAAAGATACATTTATTGCTTTTAAAAGACTAAAGACAATTTATATCATTTTTACAGTAATATTCCAAAATATGCTTATTGCATTTTAATAGTTTTGACCTGCATCTTATTAGATACATATTATATATTTGTCTAAACACTGTGTGGTGTATTTTTGTAGTGTTCTACTGTGTTATTGCATGTTTTATTGCACAAATACTTTACACATTGCCTTCTAAGTTAAGCCTGACTGCTCAGTGCCAAGCTACAAGAAGTGTGTGACTTACCCTGACTAGAGTGAGGGTCCTTGCATGGACTGGGGGTAACCTGACTGCCAACCAAAGACCCCATTTCTAACAAGTCTTTACCAAAAAGAGTCATGCAAGCTCTGTCCTAACCCATTACAACCCTTTAGACCAAACCCCTGCATGGAGACACCTACATGCCCATCATTGCCAAAATGACTACTCCTAGAATCAAGCCTGGACTATAACCAATCACATGTTATCCACTTCAGGATGATATTCATCTAATAAGAGAGGGATTCAAACACTAATTAACTGACAGGAATGTGAGGAGTACATGTGGTACAGAGGATCCATTGATGTAGAAAGTGATGCAACTGCAACCCTCACATAACATTCTTGTCATTACCCATATACAGTGCCATCATGCCAACTCAAACTATTGCAGTACACGCAGAGATGGAGGATGCAGCCATTGACATAATAGCAAACTAGAGAGACCCATACCTACAGCAGAACATGTGTCACTGTACCACTACTCGTCCTACATTGCTCAACATTGCATCCATCACACACTCCTACCAGATGGGTGTGGCAACCAGGACTGTACAATCACTATATCACATCTGACTACATTTATTCCAAGTCCAAGGAGGGTGACAGTGCACAACCATGCAGTGGTGACCTGTCAGTCAACACTTACCCCATTGTGGCTGCTGTGCTACCTTCAAGTGTCCATCCAAATCAGGGTACACCTCCACCAGTATGCGGGCCATTATGGGGGTCAGGGTCCAACGTGCACCCCTCCCACGTTGGAAGGCCATCCGCAGCTGGGACTCTGCGGTCTTCTGGGCCCAGCGTTGCAGGTCCTCCCATCGCTTTCTGCAGTGGGTGCTCTGCCAGCAATGGACCGAGAGGGTCCTCACTTCCCTGGCGATGGCACACTACAACCCTTTCTTCTGGTGGGTGCTGACCTGATTGGGAAACAATGAGAAAATGGGGGACACAATGTAAATGATACCAATACAGCAGTGAGCGTAGACGACACACAACAAACACTGCTCATGCACACTGGCAATGTCCCACGCAGATCATGTGCATGCTGCACACCTGGTGAGTCATGACATGCGAATGAGCACACACATACATCGTCAAACAAAACACAACTTGTGGAACCATGGACGTTGTACTGACCTGTTGACCTGGATCTCCACACAACCGTCCGTACAGGGGTAGGACCCCTTCCACCAGTTTTTCCAGCTCCTCTGTTGAGAAGGCTGGGGCTCTTTCCCCTGCAGTGGGTACCATTGTTGTTCCAAGAGACAAGACACAGCAACACACAAAGTGGAGGACCGTATCGCACGAATGCCAGGAATCAAGTGAGCTGTCTCACACAAAATGGCAGTTATGACCGCAGAGGTCATGACCGTCACCACCGGCGGTGATCCTCATTGGTTCCAGGCTTCCATTGACATCAATGTTAACCAATGAGGAGTTGCACGGCAGTTCTGACCGCACTCCGCCATGACGACTTACACTGGCGGAACGAGGTCACTTCCAGCAGTCTAATGCATGCCGGACACACAGATGCCATTTTAGTTTGTCACATTACTGTCCTGAGTTAACACATCTTCACTACCTGACTGTCAACACAAAAACATACTGCAGGTCTGAAATGGTGAATATGGACACATGTAATGCGTGTCTAGTGAAATGTACATACTTGGCACAACAATTGTCAGCATATTTGACCAGTAAGGTAAAACACAGGAAAGGTGTAGGTGTACATGTCCTGTATACATCCATCAACCCAGTGGTCATGAGCGATCATCTGGCTAGGTATGGATGGTAAAGTAATGTGTACTGACATATTACAGGGAACTTGATTGACTATTGCATAATGACTGTCGTGTGTCATACTGTATAGCCTACATTGTGACAGTCATCCTGATTGTTGTTTGTATCCCCGCACAGATTTGGCCAGAATGGAGTGAGGAGGAATGCATCAATTTTCCGGCCACTTGTTGGTCTGGAAATCATGGAAGAGCGCCACATCATCCTGACCTATCGACTGAACCGTTTGTGCATCAGGGAAGTGGTCGCCCAGTTGAAGGTAGACCTCCTGCCTGGTTTGAGGAATCCCCATGCCATCCCTCCAACAGTCCAGGTTTGTCAGTCCTGCATTTCCTGGTGAGTGGCTCATTTCAGAGCAGAGTGGAACTGGCTGCAGGCTTTTCGCAGCCCCAGTTCAGTAAGGTGTTGCAGGATGTGCTGGATGCCGTACTCAGGCATGTGCAGAGGTACATTAGGCTCCCACTACCTTCAGATTTTCCCACTGTGAAAGCAGCCTTCTACAACATCTCAAATGTACCACATGTAATTGGTGCAATTGATGGGACTCACATTGCTCCGGTACCTCCGAGGATCAATGAACAGGTTTATAGGATCAGGAAGAGTACATATTCACTCAATGTACAAGTGGTGTGTCTTGCAGACCAATACATAACACATGTGAACACAAAATTCCCTGGATCAGTACATGATTCCTACATCCTGAGGAACAGCAGTTTCCCTGCAATAATGTCCCAGCTACAGGGTGAAAGTGCCTGGCTTATAGGCATGTGTCATTCTCACCGTGTCAGACATCTATACCCCTCATGACCCAGTCAGCACTCCGCCTAGCAATGTTACCCATGGCCATGCTTCCTTTCCCACACAGGTGACTCTGGATACCCCAACCTGCCCTTGCTCCTAACACCATTGAGACATCCAACTACATTAAGTGAGAACATGTACAATGAGGCACATGGCTGAACGAGGCGTGTGACTAAACAAACTGTCGGTCTCTTGAAAGCCAGAATTGTTGTCTCCATGTGTCTGGTGGTGCACTACAGCACAATCCAGGGAAAGTCTGCATGATCATTGTTGCATGCTCCATAATCTGGCCCTCAGAAGGCACATCCCACTGTTGGAGGAGGGGGAATTTAATTCTGGAGCTGTGTTTGTGGCCGGTGACTCTGATGCTGAGGGGGAGGCAGACAAGGGTGAGGCACATGACAACAGGACCGACACGATTTTTCACTACTTTCCTTGATGTACAGGTATATCTGCATTACATATCATCTGCACATGGTAGATGTATTGTTGAAGGCAGTCTGTAGGTAGTATTTGCAGACATCAAAGTGCGTGTGAGGACTGGAGCCTTATATATTGGTTGACGACCTTGAAGGGTAGATGACTCACCTTGAGGGGTAGTGGAAATGCAAAACTGCTAACTACACTTGTGGTTTGCTGGTGCTATTGCGGTACAGCCTTAAAGTTGCTGTGAAGGATCAGGGTCATCAGACTGCCTTTTTGGGGTTATGTTTGGGGGACTTCTCACTCTTGTCCTGCTGCTTAGGCATATAGGGGGTCATTCTAACCCTGGCGGTCGGCGACCGCGAGGGCTAAAATGACGGAAGCACCGCCAACAGGCTGGCAGTGCTTCCTTGGCCATTCTGACCGCGGCGGTAAAGCCACGGTCAGAAAAGGGCAACCGGCGGTTTCCCGCCGGTTTACCCCTGGCCCAGGGAATCCTCCATGGCTGCGCTGCTTGCAGCACCGCCATGGGGATTCCGACCCCCTTACCGCAGCCTGTTCCTGGCGGTTTTCACCGCCAGGACAGGATGGCGGTAACGGATGTCGTGGGGCCCCTGGGGGCCCCTGCAGTGCCCATGCCACTGGCATGGGCACTGCAGGGGCCCCCTAACAGGGCCCAACTAAGATTTTCAGTGTCTGCAAAGCAGACACTGAAAATCGCGACGGGTGCCACTGCACCCGTCGCACCCCTTCGACTCTGCCGGCTCCATTCGGAGCCGGCATCGTCGTAGAAGGGGGTTTCCCGCTGGGCCGGCGGGCGGCCTTCTGGCGGTCGCCCGCCGGCCCAGCGGGAAAGCCAGAATGGCCGCCGCGGTCTTTTGACCGCAGTGCGGTCATTCGGCGGTTCCCGCTTGGCGGGCGGCGACCGCCGCCCTCCAATGTAGGAATGACCCCCATAATGCTTTGGCATCTGCTGTTTGTCAGGCACCTGTTTATGAGTACTCAGGGAGTTGAGCAATTGAGGATGTGACCTATGTACCATCTTTCCTGTACCACACGTGTGTGAATACCAATGCATTCCCTCATTTTTGGTGCAACATAGTTGCTGGGACACTCATCCTGTGTTTGTGCTCAACTGCTATTGATGTATGACTGTAGTTTACATTCCTTCCACCTTGTACCTTATTCCATTTATTTATCCCTCTTCAGGTGACATCTCTGTTTGCAGTCTGCTTGCTGATTTGTCTGTTGGTGTTATTGACAGTGGATGTTAAAACTAAATGGATGTACTTACACACCTGCTGGAGTATCACAATTCATATGTTACTTGTACATCTGTGTTTTGTAGACCTGTGTATTATGTTTTTGCTCTTCTACCTATTTGGCAATACTAACAATAAAGAGACATGCACCATGGCTTGTGGTTATAGGTGTTTATTTAGTGTAGCATTTCACAGTCCAGAGGAGTGGGGTAGCAATCTAGGTGATGATCAGAGTATTTAGACAATATTTTAATGACTTTGGTGCTTTTTATGTTGACTATCCTTTAACTGGTATTTTTCTTTACTTGCTGCCAGTCCAACATGCACATATTTTTCAGAGGTAAACATTGACTTTGCACAACCATCTTATTCACTTTGTCTTGATATTGATACTGAAGAACGTTTTTGAGGATGATTTAGATGGCGATCAATGTTGTTTGGTGTCAATTTGCCTCAACTGCTACTGTCCATTAGCTTTGTGGGTGTGCGTTGAGCTTCTGGAACATTCGGTAGGCCATTTTTCCTTTCTTGCCATGAAGCACTTATTTTTTTCTTCGCTTTACAAACAGCTGCAAAATGGTTATCCTTCCCACAGCCTTTGCATATCTGTCCAATTGTGGGGAATTTACCTTTGCGTAGAAAAAAAAAATCCACACCTGTAACACAACTCCAGCCTCCATGTCAGCAGCTTATCGATCGTCACACTCTTCAGTTCTGGCGGCCATGGAACTTGTTCCAGACTAAGAGATTCTCTCAGCATTCCTCTTCTGAATGAATCTGACAGACATCTGTCAATAACACTGAGATGTATTGCTTCCTCATTATAAAATTCATTGAACTTACAGTGGTTGATGAGTGTATACAGTTTCTCAACAGATTTGTCTATGGTTTCACCAACTCTCCGTCGTTCTTGACGAAAAATGTACCTTTTGTAATATACATTTGGCATTGGATTGATCTTGAGATTTAAGACTTCTTTAATATGTTGGTATGTAACTTTGTCAGCTCGCAGCATCTTCTTTATGAATTCTTTCACACCTTCACCAGCAAGATTCTTAAGGTATTTGATAATATTCTTATTATCTGCTTTTTCTAGTGCATCAATGAAATCATCAAATGTCTCTAATCAAGCAGTCCATCTATTGCCAATATTCTGCTTTTTGGCGGTATTGAATGGTGGTGGTGGTGTCAGGGAGGGGGCTGCATTATAATTGTTTATTGGATTGGCTGACACTGTGAATGGAGGTCTCTAGGATACTGTCTGCTGTCCACTAGAACCCGCTTTCTCTGTTCCATCTCTAAGCCCTTGTGGTGTGCTGGCCTCTGGGTTTGTGATACTGTGACCTCTTTCTTGGTCTCCATTGAAGCCAGTAACTTTTCTGGAGACCTCTGGAGTTGGTCTGAGCCACCACCCGGCAACTTTGGTGATGTGCCGCTTGATGTACCGCTTGAGGTTTTGGACATCTCAGTAAGCAGAACCCCTGTGCTTTGCCCACTGCTGAGGTCATAGAGCTCTTCTCATCGAGGCTCCGGTAAGTGCAACAACAATATGTTTTATTATCAATTATCATGTCAAATAGCACTTTTGTTTATTCTACTCATATCTGACTATGGAAGTCTTCAGCCCTTCTTTTCTGTATCTGTATGATGTATAGCTTTATGTTGCGAAGTAGCACGGTACCTCTTTTTATCCTTGCCAGAAGGATATTGTCCAAAGGTGTGTAGGCTTCTCAGTGAAGCTTTCATTACTCTCAAGTGCTTCACACTGGCTGGAGTTGTGCTTTGACTCCACACATGCCAAACGTCGATTCCACACTTTGACGGAGGCACACGTGCATGCACAAGCAGTTTGCTTAGCACATGAGAAACTCTATGGGAGAGCATTGATAATCTTCTGATTACTTACCCACTATGTCATCAGCAATTGTAGCACCTTTCCCAGCCTGGGTACCCACCAATGACCATGTCACACACAGAGCTAGGTGTGACATGTCTTTATTTCTCTGTGTGTAACTGCAAAGTCAACATTCTAAACCTGCATTCATTTGAACTCACTCTAGCACTTACTTCAGAGTTCAAGGAGTCCATCAGGAGCCAAAAAGGTTCTGTCTTTAATAGCTCA
This sequence comes from Pleurodeles waltl, assembly GCF_031143425.1. NCBI lineage: Eukaryota > Metazoa > Chordata > Amphibia > Caudata > Salamandridae > Pleurodeles > Pleurodeles waltl. The sequence goes on from NC_090438.1 coordinate 356,216,329, forward strand.
CACTACACTACACCTTAAATAGCACAAATCTGGTTAGAAAGCTAGGATATGTTCATAAGAAAGATCAGTGGACCACTGCATCTATTGTAGACAGCTGTGTGTAACCTGAGGGTCAACGAAATGTATATAGGTTGGTCCATTATGCCTTCCAGGCTTCTAAGGTTGATTAAATGATTACATTGAGTTTCAGAATAAACACTAATTATCAGAATCTGGAGACAAAACAGTAGGGCCATTATTAATGAATTACAGTATCATATGGAGGGTCTTACAGTGAGTGCAGGGGCATGTGGGGTGTTTCACATAAATATAGATAAATAAGTGTAATTTACCACATTATTGTTGCATTGATTTTGTTATTACCAAAATAATGTTATTTTAAATATTGGAGATACGAATATAGTTTTTAGTGTTTTGTTTGATATTGTTGTTAAAAATATAATTTTACATAATTTAATGTTACATCTCTTTTCTATATTTGTGTTATGTTGTTTACATTTTTATTCTACATCTATTTATTTTAAAGAATGTTCAGTATTTGAGAAGGCAGATGGTGATTTTATAGGGATATCGGGTGGGTGGCTTTCTAAAAGTAAATTTTTTATAATTTGTAATTTTTTAAATACTTAATAGGCAGTGATTGTTTTATTGTGGAAGAAGTGTGGTTGAACCACTTTAGGAAAGTATTTGATCCAGAAAATGATCTCCAGATCAGGGAGGAAAATGTCAACAATCGGACTAATACAGACCCCAACATAAACGCCTAAGATATTTCTTTTGACATACATGAGATCCTTGGAGCCATAAATCGCTCAAAACAAGGGAAGGCCTCAGGCCCTGAGGGTGTCCCCATTGACATTTTTAAATCTATGCCTAATCTTTGGGGCCCTCTAATAACTAACGTTTTAAGAAGTGTTGTTATAACTAATATACTCCCTTCTTGGAAACTGGCAAATATTATCCCTATTTTTAAAAAGGGCAATAGGCAAGACCCTTCCTGTCACAGACCTATATCTCTGATTGACTCCACAGCTAAGATCCTGGGTAGTGTGATTTTATCTCGCCTGGAGGATTGGGTGCTACAGACTCAGATTCTATCTCCAATTCAATTTGGTTTTCGACCCGGTTTAGGTACAGTTGAGCAAGTATTAAACTTGCATCTCATTCTTAACAAATATGTAATTGCCAAAAGGGAGCCAATTCACATGGCTTTTATTGACTTATTCAACGCCTTTGACTTGGTAAACAGGGAGAAGTTGTGGCAAATCATGGAAACTCTGGGATGCGACGTGACTCTACTTGATCCCATAAAGTGTCTTCATATGGATTTGAAGGTGTTAGTTCAGTTTGGCCCATCGGGACAGAGAGCCGCCCCATTTCCTCTTCCAGGGGAGTGTGACAGGGATGTATTCTGGCCTCCTTTCTTTTTTTGATATGTATTAATGGGCTTTACGATTTTTTGATAAAAAATGGGAAGGATGTGCCAAAGATGGGTCAGAGATTGCTCCCAGTTTTACTATATGCAGATGATGCTGTACTCATTGCACACTGCAAATGGTTTACAAGGCTTGTTGGATCTTTTTTGGACTTCATGTTGGACTTAGATCTAAAAGTAAATTATTTTAAGACATTTGTCATGACATGTGGCCCCCGAAATACAAAATCTAAAATTTTTACTATGGGGGGCAATATCATTAATAAGGTGAGGGATTTCTGTTATCTAGGTATGCATATAAGTTCTTCTATGCTTTGGAATACTCACCTTAAATTTAAGACTCAGCAACTGTTAAGGAATACTGAAGCGAGTTTTCGTTTTACCCGTAAATTGGGCCACAGACCGTCTTCTCAGATTATGTCGCTATATAACTCCAAGTGTGTCTCAGCAGCCCTAAATGAGACTGGAGTCTGGGGCTACATTAAAATACCCACTCTCTAACGCACAGAGAATACATTTATGCGCAGATTATTGATGGTACCAAAGTGTATAGCAGACATCATTATCCACGAGGAGGTGGGCCAATGCTTCTTAGAGGACACGGTCTCTATTGCTCCCCTTTTGTTGTGGATTAGATATTGGACAAACCCAGCGGCAAGTCTTGTGCAGGAATGTATTACTGAATGCACACAGTTGGCTAACTCGAACGGGATCCCCTGGCTTTCGTACTTGCGAGCATCTTTTGATAAGCTGGGGCTTAGGTACATTTATGAAGAACCGCAAACGCTAACTACAACTGCAAAGTTGTTGTTGAAAGCACGTCACTCTGAGCATACTTTGCACATAAGACTTCACAGCTGTTTTAATTTGAAATCTTTAGATTCTTATACCAAGATTGCTACGGCTTTACATATTGAACCTTATTTGACTTGGTTTTCATGCCCAAAAATGTATTCTCTTTCAACTTTTTTTAGACTAAATTTGATTCATTTTAAGGTGGACTTCCCCAAGCAGTGTATTTGGTAAAAAGATTTACCACCCTGCCCTTGCGATGCCAGTTCAAAGCAAAGCACTTCTAATTTTTTTCTCTTTTGTCCTCTTTATGCCTCCCCTAGAAGTACTTTCATTTTACCTATTTTACGCACTTTAAGACCAATCCAATATAAGGAAGCTTTGATATATTTCCAGAAATTATTAAATGATAAAATTAGTTTTCAGGTTTTAAATTTTATTAGATTATCTATTGCTATTAGGAACCGGTATTAATATCTTGTAATTTATTAATCTTATATCATGCTGACTTTTAAATCCAATTCCTATGTTCAAAATGTTATACCTTATATATGTGATTTAGGATAACTTTTATTCCAGCGGAAGAAAGGTTTTTATTATATTTTAGGGTATTTAACCAGTTTTTAGTATTACATTGTACGAAACTAGTAAACGTTTTGATAAGAACATTGGAATATCTGTGAAAGAGGAACTTGGACAAGATCATTCTGCCATCCTTTTTTCTTGGTAACATATGGAAGATGTATTTTACTTTTTTCTGTGTGCTTGAAATTTGATCTTAATTTGTACTTTTATGGCAATTGCCGAATAAAGTTCTTTTGACTGACTGACTGACAGTGTATTTCTTATTAACTTTTTAAGATTTAAATATTGGTTTACATTCTGTCGATTTGTTAGAGATTTTTATTTATGCATAAATGTAGCATTTTTAAAGTTTTAAAGTGGAATGCAGGTTTAAAAGGGTAAAAGGGTGGGGAGTGTTTTAATTTATTTTGTGAATTTCTCTAAATTGTTCTTGGAATTTTAATTTCTGCACAGTGTTATTTCAATTAGCATTTTTATTTTGTATTTTATTTGCATATGTTTGTATTATTTAAGTACATAATAGTATATTTGCATTATTCTTTTTTTGTTTTTTTAATTTGTATGAATTACTTAACCCGTTAGCTGCTGGGCATGCCCCCCACCCCCTGTGGGCATGCACCCCACATCAAATTTGCGTCCTTCTTTATCAACATTCTAGGGATTCTAAAGGTACCCAGAGTTTGTGGATTCCCCTGGAGGAGACCAAAAAAAAATAGCCAAAATACAGCTAACATTTTGTGTTTTTTTTTTCAGAAAAATTGGAAAAAAGGGCTGCAGAAGAAAGCGTGTGTTTTTTTCTCCCTGAAAATGGCACCAACAAAGGGTTTGTGGTGCTGAAATCACCATCTTAGCAGCTTTCAGGAACAGGCAGACTTGAATCAGAAAACCAAATTTTTTAAGACAATTTTTGTAATTTTCCTGGGAAATACCCCATTTTTACTATTTGTTATGCTTTTAGCCTCTTTCTACTTAGTCACAGAAATGGGTGTAAAACCAATGCTGGCTCCCAGACAGCTAAACATTTCTGAGAAGTAGACACAATTCTAAATTCAGCAAGGTGTTATTTGTGTAGATCCTTCAAGGTTTCACTATAGAAAGTAAAAGCTGAACTAAAAAAAAATCATGTTTTCTTCTATAACTTTTTCTAGCTATGGCAGATTTTTTAAAGCAACCTACTGTTATGTCTGCTGGACTCTTTTGGTTGCAGGGTATATAGGGCTTGTAGGTTCAACAAGAACCCTAGGTTCCCAGAGCCAATAAATGAGCTGCACCATGCAATGGGTTTTCATTGTATACAGGGTATACAGCAATTACTTTGGTGAAATATAAAGAGTGAAAAATAGATATCAAGGAAACCTTTGTATTTCCAAAATGGGTACAAGATAAGGTGTTGCCATGCAGTGGTTATTTGCACATCTCTGAATTAGAGGGTCCCATACTAGCATGTGAATTACAGGGCATTTCTCAAATAATCTTCTTTTTTACACACTGTCTTACATTTGGAAGGAAAAAATGTAGAGAAAGACAAGGAGCAATAGGACTTGTTCTTCTATTTTGTGTTCCCCAAAGTCTCCCGATAAAAAGAGTACCTCATTTGTGTGGATAGGCCTAGTGCCCGCAACAGGAAGTGCAACATGGACACATCACATTTTCACATTGAAATCTGACGGATTTTTTGGAAAGTGCCTAGCTGTAGATTTTGGCCTCTAGTTCAGCTCGCACCTAGGGAAACCTACCAAACCTGTACATTTTTTAAAACTAGATACCTAGGGTAATCCAGGATGGGTGACTTTTGGGGCTCGTACCAGGTTCTGTTACACAGACTCCTTTGCAAACCTCAACATTTGGCAAAAAAAAAACTTTTCCATCAGATTTTGGTGCGGCAACGTTCTGGAATCTGAGAGGAGCCACAAACTTCTTTCTACCCAGCATTTTCCTAAGTCTCCCAAAACACATTGTACCTCACCTCTGTGGGTAGGCCTGGTGCCCACAACATGAAATCCCCCATAATACAACGTGGAAACATCACATTTTCCCAAAGAAAACTGACCTGTTTTTTGCTATGTGCCTAGCTGTGGATTTTGATCTCTAGCTCAGCCGGCACCTCAGGAAATCTAGCAAACCTATTTATTTATTTTAAACTAGACACCTAGGAGAATTTAGAATAAAGTGACTTGTGGGACTCTCACCAGGTGCTATTACTAAGAATCATCTGCAAACCACAAAATATGGAAAAAAACTCACTTTTTCCTCACATTTCGGTGATGGAAAGTTCTAGAATCTGAAAGGAGCCACACATTTCCTTCCACCCAGCATTCCCTCATGTCTCCCAATAACAATGGTAGCTCACTTGTGTTGGTAGGCCCAGTGCCCACGACAGGAAATGGCCCAAAACGCAACATGGACACATCAATTTTCACATTGAAAACTGACGTGATTTTTGGAAAGTGCCTAGCTGTGGATTTTTGGTCTCTAGCTCAGCTGGCTCCCAGGAAAACCTACCAAACCTGTGCATTTTTAAATACTAAGCACATAGGGGAATCCAGGATGGGTTAACTTGTGGTGCTCTCACCTGCTTCTGTTACCCAGAATCCTTTGCAAACACTTTTTCCTCGCATTTCGGTGATAGAAGGTTATGGAATCTGCAAGGGTCCACAGATTTCCTTCCACCTAGCATTCCCACAAGTCTCCCAATAAAAATGGTACCTCACTTGTGGGGGTTGGCTTAGTGCCCGCGACAGCAAATGCCCCAAAACACAACATGGACACATCACATTTTTCTTATGAAAACTGACCTGTTTTTTGCAAAGTGCTTTGCTGTGGATTTTGGTCTCTAGCTTATACTGCACCTAGAAAAACCTAGCAAACCTGGACATTTCTGAACACTAGACACCTAGGGTAACCCAGGAGGGGGTAACTTGTGGCGCTGTCATCACGTTCTGTTACTCAGAATCCTTTGAAAACCTCAACTTTTGGTAGAAAAACACTGGCCCTCATTATGACATATATGCCATGCCGACTGCAACCAACATACCGCTGCTACAGCAGATTACCATTACCCATATTATGACACACACATAGCAATCCATCAGTATACAGCCACGCACAAAGGTCAGTGATAAACTGGCGGTAGCAAAACCCACACGGTTACGCCAACAGAACTATGCCACAACATTATGACTCACGAATCACTGCGGTGGACATTCAATGGCGGTAAACCATTGGCGGGACTTACCGCCCGCTCAAAATGCACACATAGATACAAAACAGCACTACATTGGACAATTCAAATAACACACACCTGACACTCATACACACACCACACCCACACACCCACACCACTATAAAACACACCCGATATTACCCACCACCCTTTATGAATACAAACAAGTGCCACAAGAGAGATAGCAAGACCACAGACAAGATATATGCCACACACCACCACCACTGGTACACCATCCACGCACCTTAAATCACACACCCCAACACATCACCCCACACACCCTCACCCACACCACTCACACTACACCCATAGCACCACAACAACACCCCAGGTTCTCTCAGGAGGAGCTAAGGGTCATGGTGGAGGAAATCATCTGGTTCGAGCCACAGCTATTCAGATCACAGGTGCAGCAGACATCCACTGCTAGGAAGATGGAGCTATGGCAAAGAATCGTGGAAAGGGTCAATGCTATGGGACAGCACCCCAGAACAAGGGATGACATCAGGAAGAGGTGGAACGACCTACAGGGGAAGGTGCGATCCGTGGCAGCAAGACTCCAAATAGCTGTACAGAGGACTGGCGATGGACCCCTACCTCCTCCCCCACAACTTACAACATGGGAGGAGAAAGTCTTCGAAATCATGCATCCTGAGGGCCTGGCAGGAGTAGCAGGAGGGCTGGACTATGATAAGTCAAATCTTTACTACTTTCACCCCCCCTACCTGCATGCCATCACATACCCCCATCCTTACCCTCACTCCCATCACCCCTCCACCTCCCACACACCCCGCCATCACAACCGACTCATCCCAATACCAAGCCCTGCATGCAACCCCAATGCATGGACACCACTCTCAGACCTGCATGGACAACTATCACCACTGCATGCACACTAGAGGGAAACAGCAAGCCCACTAAATAACTACTCACACAAGGCAAAGCTGCCAGGTCACTAACAACCACAGAGGGCAACACAGGTCCACCAGCCAACGTCACTTGAGAGGAGGTGCCAACAACATCCAGTCCCCCCCCCCAGACGAGGCCCACAGTGATGACAGCAGCTCTGGATCCCTGGATCTGGATGACCAAGCTGGCCCATCAGGGATCTCCAGACAGTCGGTGACCCTGGCGCAGTTCCATACCATCACAGAGCCTCTCCCCCTCAGGAAACATCAGCACAGTACCCATCCAGCGGGCCAGACCTCTGTCCCCAGGACACTTCAATCAGCAGTGTGTCCACCACTACCGGGACCCCAGGCCACCCCACAAACACAGGACGATCAGGGACCTGGGGTCAGTGGCAGTGGGCATACAGTTCAGTGGACAGAGGCACAGGACAACAGGGAAGCTGGGAGGACTGCTGTGTGACAAGGGGAGGACAGGCCCAGGGAACCGACTCTCCACGAGGCACTCACCAAGATCCTGGGAACATACCACCATTCCCAGGAGACGACGGGCCAGATACTGGACAAGATTCTGGAGAACCAGTGGCTGCAGGAGGGGCAGTATCTGGGGATCAGGGAGGACTTGAAGGACATCAACACCACCCTGATCACCATTGCAGAGGTGCTGGTAGACATGGCCAACACTGTGAGGGAGGTAGTGGCATACCACCGGGCCCCTACCACTAGCCACACCGATGAACAGCCCTCCACCTCTACTGCTGCTAGTGGACAGGAGGCCCCACCACAGGAACAACAGGCCACCAGCACCCTGCAGATGGAGAACAACCCCCGCAAACAGTCCTTGCAATCTAGGCAGAAACCACAGACTATTGACAAGACCCCCGCCAGGAAATAAGACTCTCCTGATTGTCACCCTTGTGTCCTACTCTGTAACCCTGCCTGCCTTCAACTGCCATCGCTCCCCTTCCTATGCCCCCTTGGACACTGCACCTGTGATACAAATATACAAATAGATTGGACTCTATCCTGGACTTTCCTTTATCATCACCCCAGCCCATTGCACATCCCCTCTACTTATTAGCACTGAAATAAACACCATTTAAAAAAAGTATGAAGTCTGTCAAATGATTTAACTATGTATTTGTTTAACTAGCTTTAAACACTGCAATACAACTGTACAGTAATGTATACATAGGAATGACCTGTAGTTGGCTGCAGTCAACACACCAGGAGCAATAGTGGGGCACAAATATCTGCAAAAAGAGATGCCAAAGGATACTGTAAGTGGCCATAGAAGTGGGTAAATCAGCCTGCCAGTGACAATGTCAAACAAAAACTATCAATGAAAAGTGAAGTTACAGTGTCTTACCTGTGTGTAATTGGAAGTATTGTCGTATTATTGCACTTCTGTGGTCCTCGTCCTCATCCTCTGCCTCCTCATCTTCACTGTCCACAGGGTCCACGGCTGCCCCACACCCATCTCCAGGCTCATCCTCCTGGAGAAAAGGCACCTGGCGATATAAGGTCAGGTTGTGCAACATACAGCATGCCACGATGGAAGCTCCTTGATGGTGGTGGACACCTCTGTGCCCACCCCAACTACAGGTACAGCCACCACCCCCGTGCCAGCACAGCCCTCCCAGCAGCCCCTCAGTGTGATTCCCTTGCCTGCTCACATAAGAGGGTGGGCATCTCCTTCGCCCCAGGCACCTCAGGCCCTTCCCCAGTTAGCCCTGCTGCCCTGAGTGAGGAAGCTATTGACCTCCTGCAATCCATCTCTGTTGGGCAGTCAACCATTGTGAATGCCATCCAAGGGCTGGCAGCCCATTTGCAACAAACAAATACATTCCTGGAGGGCATTCACTCTGGCATGGCAGCCCAGCAGAGATCAATCCAGGCTCTGGCCTCTACCCTGATGGCAGCCATTGTCCCTGTTTCTAGCCTTCCCCTCCAACTTCCTCTACCCAATCCCATTCCCCTCAAACCCAACCTATCCCAAGCACACAGGCAGACCAGCATGCACCCAGGACAACACACGGGAGTGGTTGAGGCAAACACAAGCCTCACACATCATCCAACAGGCACTCACCCCCCCTGTCCATCACATCGGGCCATGTTGGTCAGAACCCAGGCGAGCACCTCAGCCACCCAGTCCACGGCCACAGTAGTGTTGACAGCTACTGCAGGTGGGAGAGGATCCCGGGCACCAGGCAGTAACACTGAAATGGTGCCTGTACCAGCTGCTACAGGGAAGGACAAGGAGGCACCACCAGCAGCATCTAGGAAGGGCAAGGAGGCACCACCAACTGCTACAGGGAAGGGCAAGGAGGCACCACCAGTAACGTCTAGGAAGGGCAAGGAGGCACCACCAGCTGCTACAGGGAAGGGCAAGGGGCAATCCCCGGCTGCTGGCAGGAAGGACAAGGGGCCTGCACCAGCAGGCAGGAAGGACAGGAGGCCTGGTGCTGGGACTCATTCAGAGCCCTGACCACCAACCATGGTGGTTCAAATGTCCGAGGCTGCAAGGGAAGGGCTAGAGCCTCCACCACCACTGCCAGCACTGCCACCAGCACTGCCACCAGCACCACTGCCAGCAGCACCAGCCCCAGTGAGCAGCCGTCCGAGGCTGTAGGGGATGGGCTGGAGCCTCCCCCCACCACTGCCAGCACCACCACCAGCCCCGCCACCAACACCGCCACCAGCACCACTGCCAGCAGCAGCAGCCCCAGTGGGAAGCCGTCCAAGGCTGCAGGGGATGGGCTGGAGCCTCCCCACACCACTGCAGCTCAACCAGCAGCACCAATGCCAGCAGCAGCCCCAGTGGGCAGCTGCCCTAGGCTGCAGGGGATGGGCTGGAGCCTCCCCCCACCACTGCCAGCACCACCACCAGAGACCACTGCCAGCAGCATCAGCCCCAGTGGGCAGCCGTCTGAGGCTGCACGGGATGGGCTGGAGCCTCCCCCCACCTCTGCCAGCCCCGACACCAGAACCAGCTCTGCCACCACTGAGCAGCCATCACCGACGGCAGACTGTGTGTAGTCCTGCCTCCATGGGCTATTGTGCGTCCTGGCCCCTGCAAATCCTGCGGGTCTGACACCCAGGTGAGAGACTGTGACCTTGCACTCCCCAGGATCTGCATCACAGGGCACAATGCCCCCTCCAGAACCAGTGGAAAAATCCATCCACTCACCCCATCCTTCCCAGATGAAGCACACTAGGCACAATGCCCCCTCCAGAACCAGTGGAGAAGCCATCCATTCACCCCATCCTTCCCAGGATCAGGATGAAGCACACTGGGTACAATGCCCCCTCCAGAGCCAGTGGAGAGACCATCCACTTACCCCATCCTTCCCAGGATGAAGCACACTGGGCACAATGCCCCCTCCAGAACCAATGGAAGATGCCATCCACTGACCCCATTCTTCCCAGGATGAAGCACACTGGGCACCATGCCCCCTCCAGAACTAGTGGAAGTAGCCACCCACTAGAGAGACTGCAGCCTTGCACTCCCCAGGACAAGTAGTTGGGCATATCACCCACTTAAGAGACTGTGGCCGTGCACTCCCCAGGATGAGTCAGTTAGCAAACCACCCACTTGAGAGACTGTGGCCTTGCATTCCCCAGGACCAAGCAGTGGGCAAACCACCCACTTGAAAGACTGTGGGCTTGTACTCCCCAGGACAAGTCAGTGGGCAAACCACCCACTTGAGAGACTGTGGCCTTGCACTCCCCAGGACATCGCACAGGGCATTTATCCCCCTCCAGGACCAGTGGTGTTGTACCATCTTCCGGCTGAGGTGCCCCCCCATTCCCCATCCCCCTGAGGTGCCTGTGTATTTTCAACCTGATGCCCTTGAAGTGTTCTCTCCATGTTGTTGCAGGAGTGAGGTGGGGCCTTGGCCTATGTGTTGTGGCCTTGTGGCCCACGGACTTTGAGGCCTGGGCAGTGTCCCAACATTTGTAAATATGTAAATACGTTTGTATTTTGATACACTTATTCATAGTGTTTTATCGTATTACACTCAGGGGGTCATTCTGACCCTGGCGGTAATTACCGCCATGGCGGAGGTCGGCGGTAGCACCGCCAACAGGCTGGCGGTGCACCGCTGGGCATTCTGACCGCGGCGGTTCAGCCGCGGCCAGAAACGGAAAGTCGGCGGTGTACCGCCGACTTCCCGCTGCCCTTGAGAATCCTCCATGGCGGTGGAGCGCGCTCCGCCGCCATGGGGATTCTGACACCCCCTACCGCCATCCGGTTCCTGGCGGGTCTCCCGTCAGGAACAGGATGGCGGTAGGGGGTGCCGCGGGGCCCCTGGGGGCCCCTGCAGTGCCCATGCCAATGGCATGGGCACTGCAGGGGCCCCCTAAGAGGGCCCCACGAAGAATTTCAGTGTCTGCTTTGCAAACACTGAAATTCGCGACGGGTGCAACTGCACCCGTCGCACCTTACCACTCCGCCGGCTCCATTCTGAGCCGCCGTCCTCGTGGGAAGGGTGTTTCCCGCTGGGCTGGCGGGCGGACTTTCGGCGGTCGCCCGCCGGCCCAGTGGGAAAGCCAGAATGACCGCCGCGGTCTTTTGACCGCGGAGTGGTCTTTCGGCGGGAACCGCTTGGCGGGCGGCGACTGCCGTCCGCCGCCGTCAGAATCACCCCCTCACTTTCTTCAAATCATTTTGTCCTTGCATTATTCCTTAGGGGTACGGGGTGAATATGTAATGTTTGTGCAGCTGTATGTGTGTATGGTGTTGGGGGTGGGGGTTTTGCGTGTTGTGTGCATGTGTCACTCTCTTTTTCCTCCCCTCCGTTGTGTGCTAGGCGGCAGTACTCACCGTGGTCATCTTCGCCGGCGTTGATGTTCATAATGCAGCAGAAAGTAGATGAGCATCAGAAATATTTGCAGCGTGGGCCCCATGGCGTCGTGGTTGTTCCCTGATTCGCCACAGGTGAGTCCTTTGACTTCTGTGCAGTGTTTTCACCCGGCTTTTGATGTTGTTGGTACCACCCCAGAAAAGGTGGCGGATAGGCTGGTCATAATAGTGTTGGCGGTACATTGTCTTCTGCCTGGTATGGTGGCGGTTACCGCCATGCTGCTTGTTGATTCTGCCGTGGCGGTCGGTGTGTTAAAGTGGCTGTCTGCTTGAGCAGTTTCCTCCGTGGTCATAATTCCATTTTGGTTTCCTACGGCCTGTTGGTGGTGTTACTGCCGCTTTATCACCAACCACCAGGGTTGTAAAGAGGGCCACTTTTCCCTCACATTTTGGTGATAGAAAGTTCTGGAATCTAAGAGGAGCCACAAATTTCCTTCCACTCAGCATTCCCCCAAGTAAAAATGGTACCTCACTTCTGTGGGTAGGCTAGTGCCATTGTCAGAAATGGATCACACAACCATCAATGTTAGTCCTTACATGAGGGCAACTGTTAACCCTGGGGTGATCCATTCCTGATGCAGGCACTAGGTACAGGCACTCTAGTGGGGTAGCACTTTTATCAGGACAGGTGGGGAAACACTGGGTAGTAAGAATTTTGTGGATCCAAGCATATTCCTGTAGTTTGTGTGACAGAAATGCAAGAAAAAATAAAGTGAAGTTTTTATCAACATTTCACATTTGCAGGGTATTCTGTGTAAGAAAACTTTGGGGAATCCACACAAGAGATGTCTGGGTTTGGTAGGTTTCCCTATATGGCCGCCGAGCCCAGGACCAAAAAAGTAGGTGCTTGCCTTACAAAACCAGGTTGTTTTGTGATAAATAATTTTGATGTCTCCATAATACGATTTAGGCAGTGGAATTTGGAGCACTGTCTCTGTGCTTGCTGGTGCATGCCCCTGCTCTCTGGGTTGGGCTAACCTGCTATTGTCCTGCTGCACAGACTGTGCTTGAGAAGGGACAGCTGGTTTGTCCTCATCACCTCCCTCAGAATCACTGGAAGAGGAGTTGTCGGATCGGACTACTCTGACTGAAAAATCACTCCTAGATTCTGCACCATTGTCCTATCCCTCAGATGCTGTCTCAGTATCTGGTGTCTCTGTCTCTGATCCTACATCAGAGCTGTCCTCTATAACCCGAATTAGGGTTTGAGCAGCAGTCATCCAATGAGACGCCATCTCTGCTACTGGCTAAACTGTCGCTCTAAAAAACTGGCCTACATAGACAGTCACCAAATTGTTGGTGTGGTTGCGATGTTGTGCAACAGTAAAGGTCACCTTACCTTTGCTTCTTCTCTCAATGAGCATGTTCTCTCAAGACACTAAAAAAAACAAAAAAGAAACATTATTACTTCAGCTTGTGACATACCAATCATCAGTCTTTAACGCCTCTGGTGCCTAGTCCGACAATCATTATTGGTGCTTCATCTCCCATGACATCTTCCTCAGATTCCCTCACTACCACCCAGCAAAAGTGTCCTTTATCTCTCCATAGCCCCCCTTGCACACACATTTCATTTGCATTATAGCACAGGTAATGGCTAGTGTTACGAAGATAAGACCACATAAAGGGTTCATAGATTGATCTCTTCTTTATTACTTCACTGGTTAGTATACGGCCCAATCATCCGCTAAGCACATCTAAGCAAAACCTCTTGATGGATGATTCTTATCCCACTGTGTCCGTCTCCCCGACCTCCAATGTTTTCCTCCGAATCACACTCTCAATGTTCTAACCCCAGTTTTAGAACAGTTCTAGAATACAACACACACCCCTCTCTACAACACAAACACAAAACAACAACAAAAAATAACCACACAGAATAAAATGAAAAAGTTCAAAATAGTCCCTCAGATAAGCAGGGCTCAGCAATTTCCTATTAGACTTCCTTGGAAAGATTCTTTCTTCCACCTCTTCCGGGTCGCTGCCAACTTTGGACGGATCATCCTGCACCACTCCACCCTTATACACAACGACCCTGTATAAGATTCCACACGCGATGATCACAGGTTTTACCGCATTGGTAAAAATCTTGATGACTCTCATGGGTTTAGACAATTTGCTCCCACCAGTTGATAATTCAGGACGTTTTAGCATAACCAAGTCCCCAACTTTCACTTTAGTCACTTTGACCGCATTACCACGATCAAAATAGAGTTTGCTTTTCCTCATCCTGGAAAGTTCTCTCTCTCTCTACTATGGACATCATGACATCCCCCAGCATCCAAAAATTTATTTACCCAACCCGGTTTCAGAACAGTGTTGGGACATCTCCCACGAAACAAAACAAACGGAGACACACCAGTGGTTGTATGATGCTTAGACCTAGACACTCCAACTCTCTTGATGACTTCATCTTTCCAGTTCTTGTTGTCGTTCTTATCCAAAGCTATCGTTTCTTTCAAGACTCTATTAAATCTTTCAACCATACCATTAGACTCTGGATGATACAATGCACATTTTTTGTGTTTGAACAGCTGAAGAAAGTCCTCCATTTCTCTAGAAACAAGCTGAACCCCATTGTCTGTAAGTGATGTTTCAGGTATGCCTTTCCTCAGAACAGATTCTTCAGAAAACTTACGACATTTTGTGTCTCGATACCTCTAGAAAAATGAATTTCCGGCCAACGAGAAAACATATCAATAACAACAATGATATATGATTTGTGACCATTGCCATGCACCTGCCCCAGTATGTCTAGGGCAATATCTCTCCATGGCTTGTCAGGGCGATTTCTCAACAACATGGGTTGAACTCTCGGTTTCACAGTTTTCTCACTCACGGCACATTGAATACACTCCCTCACTAGACGTTCAATTTGCATATCCATACCAGGCCACCAATAACTAGATTGCAATTTCTCCTTGGTCTTGGAGATGCCAGAGTGACCATCATGAGCTAAGTCTAATAATTATTTTCTTAGTTTACCCGGGGGCACCAACCTAGTATCCTGTAACAGCAAACCATCCCTGGTTGGTAGCTGGTCTTTAACAAACCAAAAATACTTGCATAGGACCCCGCTTTGATGTTTGTACTTCCAACCTCCCTTGATAAGACCAATCACTCCCTGTACGGTAGAATCATTCTCTAGCTCATGGTGCCATCTGTCCTCTGAAATCACTGCATGATTAATTGCACAAACAAAATCCACAACCTCCTCACAAACATCATCATCCATTAATCCTCTTCCATTCTCAGAAACCAATCTAGATAAAGCATCTGCAATCACATTCTCAACCCCAGGACTGTACTTTACCTCAAAATTAAACTCTTGGAGGTCAACCACCCACCTGGATATCCTGAAGAAGCTAGAATCTATCCCTTTCTTGTTGAAAATCTCACACAACGGTTTATGATCAGTTCTTGCAATGAAAGTAGTCCCACACAACAGATTTTTCAGCTTCTTGATGGCCCAATGATCAGCAAGTGCCTTTCTCTCAATTACAGAATATTTGCTTTCAGAGCCTTTGAGACTCCTTGATAAAAACATAATGGTGTTCTGCGGCCCACATCCACCCTGCTGTAAAACAGCTCCCAGACCTTTAAGGCTGGCATCAGTTGTAATGATAGGATCAAAATTCTTGAGACAGGGAGCCAAAGATAGCTTATCTTTGATCAACTTAAACTCCTTTTCACACACATCCCTCCACACAAAATCCCAACCTTTCTTCAAAAGGACTCTCATATTGTAAGTAATTTCAGCAAACTTCTTAACAAATTGACGATAATATTCTACCATCCCTAAGAACCTCATGATCTGCTCTTTTGTAGAAGGAGAAACCATTGTCTGAATGGTACTCCAAGATCAGATTTAGGTGCAACACCCTCACCAGTTATAGTGTGGCCTAAATAATCAATTGTTTTAGTACCAAACCTGCACTTTTCCAACTTCACAGTTAGATTGTGATCACTCACTCTCCTTAACACCTGTCTGACCCTAGCACCATGTTCAGTATGATCCTTCCCATACACAAGAATATCATCCTGGTATACACAGATCCCATCTAACCCTCTCAGTACCCTCTCCATAACTCTCTGAAACACAGATGCAGCTGAGATTAAACCAAAAGGATTTCTGATATACCTGAAGGTACCAAAAGGTGTTATAAAGGCAGTAAGATTCATGGAATCTTTATCAAGTTGAATCTGATGATATGCTGAGGCCAGACCAATAGTGCTAAACACCTTTGCATCACCAATCATCAAGAGTAATTGAGCAATGTTTGGTAATGGGTACCTATCCACCACTATGCATCTGTTCAATTGCCTGAGATCAACACATAACCTAAGTGAACCATTGGACTTTCTGGCCACAACCACTAGGGCCAACCAAGGAGTACTTTCCACCTCCTCAATGATACCTTGAACCTTGAGTTTATTCAACTCACTTAGCATTTCTCACCACACGCTGCCACTATCTGAAAACGTAGCTATGTAATCATAGCAACAGCACCAGGAGAACAACGTCCACGCATCACAAAGAGAAAAGACGTCGCCGTCCTCATGACTTCACCATGCTCTAACAAAGTTGCCATGTAAACATAGCAACAGCCCCAGGAGATCGACATTTACAGGAGCGTGCATTCGTCATAAAGAGAAAACACGTCAGTGCTCTCGAGTTTCCATTGCAAACTCTTCAAGAAATAACAGGTGAGTTCACGAACGTAAACCGTCCCAGTGGATTAAAGAAAAATTGTACAGTACCTCAAAGGATGCACAGATCAAAAGCGTTAAAGCGCAGCCAAGCAAAAGGTGTCACAAATCGGCTGAACGCAATCCAACCGTCTCAGGATGTTGGGCTGTATAAATTGCCATTCGCCACCTCCATTGCCAGTGTTACGAAGATAAGACCACACAAAGGGTTCGTAGATTGATCTCTTCTTTATTACTTCACTGGTTAATATACGGCCCAATTATCCACAAAGCACCTCTAAGCAAAACCTCCTGACAGACAATGCTTATCCCACTGTGTCCGTCTCCCCGACCTCCACCATTTTCCCCCGAATCACACTAGAACAGTTCTAGTTCTAGAATACTACAGCTAGCTTTACTAATCCACTCTGCTATTCACATAAAATACAGCTTTGATCTCTTAAATGGGTATTTAAACCTTCTGCACTACTTTATGGCATCAAAACTGCCACTACACAAAAGTCAGATCCTTTTCTAGCAGAAACATAATCAAAGAGTTAGCTTGACTTTTTTATTGCTGCCTAATATGTATGTGTATATATATATATATATTGCAATACCACACGTTGTCAGGACACGCAGAACACATCGGCGATGTATATATAAGATGCAACTATGGTACTTTTGAAAAAATATACTCAAATTGTGAAATGAACGTACTCACACTAATCTTCTATCACCTTATAATCACAATGATGCATAATTACATAACAGCATGAGATCTACATAATACAAAATGTCCAAATCCTATATACACTTGCAATATGCAATATGTAATTCTCAATATTTGCATATAGAATAGAAATCTCATTTCTTAATTAGAAAAAACTACATCAAAAATGTGATCTCACGCTGTCCTGGCCAGTTCATCAATATAATAGCTCTTTTGCTTTTGAAATTCTGTTGCCAAGATGTCACCCTAATAAATGAAGAAAACAAAATTAATCAAGTTTAAAATGATTGACCCTTCAATATAAACACCCAACCACATACAACGTTCACAATATCTACCAACATCTGTGAAAAAAACATTTTTATTTTTCAAATACCCATAACAACTATATATGAAAGCTGATAAACATTGGAGTTAATTCATTGTCCTGTATTAACCTAAACGTACTGCTAACTCCTCATTGAGATTAAAACCTCCCGGATGCATTGTTCTGTACTTAATTATATTTTTGGACTCTAATCTCCTGAGTTCTTGTTCTGTATTCCCACCTCTCACATGGATAGGAATGTTATCCAACACACAAAATTTAAGTAGATTACTGTTCTAGTCATGATACTGGGCAAAGTGTCTCGCTATTGGGTATGTTTTATCCTCTCTAGTTATAGCTCGCATATGCTCCAACACACATTCTTTGCATTATGGATTGTGCTGACAATGTAACATTTGTTACATGGACATTTCAAAGCATTCTGGTTTGCTACCCTGCCGTGACTCGGCGCAACGAAGAGGCTGGAATCTAGCGGACTTGGATGGCAGATATATATATATATATATATATATATATATATATATATACACACATATTTATATATAACCTATATATATTTATATGTGGGTGTGGTTTCTCTGGGGGCCAATTGCAGCCCCCAGGGAAACGATACATGCATTGACAAGTGAACTCCATATTCCATATATATATATATATATATATATATATATATATATATATACATGAGAAAACAGGGCTGCTAACCAGTCCCAGGACCTGTGCTCTGTGTAAAATGAGTATGCAAATTAGGCTAATTATAATTTGCTGTGTCAACCTACCTATAAGCCCCTGGTATATGGTAGGACATGTAGGTTTAGGGCCCCCATTATAGGTGGTGGGCCCATAGGTGCACTGCTGAGGTGCCCAGCGTAATTTTAAAGGCAGGCCTGCCTTGCTGACTGCTTTTAAACTAAAGTTATTGCAAATTCGACTTTGGAATTTAAAGTACTTCCAAAGACTTAAACTACCTTATATTTACATATAAGTCACCCCTAAGGTGCTCCCTATGTGCTCCGGGGGTTGGTGGCCATGTGACTATAAGCAGGTACCTTACAAAAATAGTTTTATAAGCCCTGGTGAGGTGAAATAGCCAACTTTGTTTTTCCCTCACTGTAGTGAATGGCCTACATAGGATAAAATGGGGAGACTTTATTTTAATTAACAAAGTCCCCTTAAGTGTCAGATACATCATGTTTGGTATGAGATTAATTGTTATAATAAATCCCACAACTTACAATTGTTGGATTTAATATAACTAGTTCAGATGAAGAGTTTTAAACTCTACCTAAAAAGTTGCCACCTTCAGCTCTGTAGTGCCATTTGGCTATCCTCTGGCAGCCTAGCCAGGCTGCTTTGATGAGGTGTGAAGTGGCCCGGGCTGAACACAAAGGCATGTGCCTGGGGGAGGAGAATTACCTCAGCAGATGGGGAAGCAGGAAGGATGGCCAAACTGGTCTTCAAACGCAAGGAAGGACATTTGGATCAGCCCAGCACCTCCCTCACATCCTGCAAATCCTGAAAAGTAGGTGCTCTGTTGATTAGATTAGGAGAGAGCAGGAGAGGGATGTGTTTAGGATTTTTAGTCACACGAGTGGGTGGGCTCAGCCAGATGTAACCTCCATAAATCCTTTACTAATCCACTCTTCTATTCACATAAAATACAGCTTTGATCTCTTGGTATTGGATTTTTATTGTGCTTTGTGTTTTACTTATTTACTGTTTTGCGATTTTGAAATGCTTTACACACTTGTCTCCTAAGTTAAGCCTTGTTGCTCATTGCCAAGCTACTAAGGGTTAAGCTGGGTATAATTTATTGAGACCTAACTGGACCTAAGTGGAGGTTAGTGGCCTATTGCTTAGTGTAAGTACTTACCTGCCCTTACCAAAAATCCACTTTCCCTATATATATATATATATATATTTTTTTTTATATATATATATATATATATATATATATATATATATATATATATATATATATATATATATATATATTTATATATATATATAGACCCACACTAAAGAAGTTAATTTGAAAAGAAGATTTTCTTGGAAATATGTATGTATATATAAGTACCTGTTCCTTGGTCATGAGAGCCAGCATTTAACTTTCAGCCATATTTAGAGTTTTGGCTGATGGCCTGCCATCTGCCATAGTGGAAGAAGACCATCCCTCTATCTTCCATTGTCAGTTTCCCCCATTGTCAGACAAACCTCCATCAATGCCAGTATGACAGACATTTGTCAGCCATATTTAGAGTTGTCTGACATCACAGTGGGACAAACGAGCCCTTGCAATGGAAGACAGCAATGGTGAACAGGGTTCTGACATCAGGCACAGCGTGTCAATGTTGATAGATGCATCTCTCAACACACACTTGCTCAAAATCAAATCATCAGCAACACCAGCAGCTCCCCCGACAAAAGAGGTTCCTCAAACCACCCAAACCAGAAAATGAGCTAACTGTAAAGATGGATGAGATAATTAGGGTGCAGTCCCAGTTGTTTGGAGTATACATCCATAAACAACCATGAGCCATAAATGGTAAATGTGGGCCAGAAACATGGACAAGGAGAATGGAGTATCCAATACCAGATGCTCACAAAAGGACATCCGTAAGCAGTGCAAAGACATGTATGGGCAAGACCTTTCTCCTTTCTTCCAGGGCAGATAGTAAGGTCCACTAGCAAATTGTGGTGGGTCTCCAAAAGTCTTCAACTGAATGCTCTGGGAGGAGAAGATGTCTACACTCCACACTAAAGGTATTGTCAGAATTCCAGGCGGGGTGCACACTGGTAAGTACAAACACAAACTCCCCCTCACTAACAAATTCACACTCTCATCACTCTTGCACCTCTACTTCTAATACAACTATCTGCACTAATGCCAACATATTCACATATGTGTTCTGCCTGGGACCTCTCGCTACTGATAATATTATCTATCTAAAGAGATTAGACCTTCTACTTAATCTGTGACACTGTTCTCCATTATTTAATTTACATTAGTAATCTATTCAGAAAGGTATGAAATCATGTTCTGACTACAACTCACACCCTTTTTTATGTTATGGCAACATCGCTCAAGTTACTCGTCCTACCATAAGGTACACACACACCCATCACATAGGATAGCCACTACAGTGCCATATCAAAAATTACCCTGTAGTATAAGGTTGAATGGATGTCACTGAGAGAAAATTGGTCCAGTCCAAGGGTTTTATTTGACATATTACTGCATTCTGGCAGAATTACTTGTACTTGTACTCAATTGAATCTATTAAACAAACACACCTTACTAAAAGTAACACACTATGGTGGGTCACATGAGCCTAAACCAGTGAGTAGGCTGCACATTCAAAAGTGCAAATACTCCTCAGCTTTATTAAAAAAAATCCATTATCTCATCTAAATTGAAGTGTGAATACCATTATGTATATATAAGTCCCCCCAGGACACTGCAAAGTGTCCTGCTCTCTGTCCAGAGTACTGCAGCTGCAACACTGAATACCACTGATAAGCACAGACTGCAGGTGGAACCACACAGTACCCTGTTGTTGGCCAGAGAGTGGGTAAGAGCCTGTAACTAAAATACAGTCAGGAACACTATTTAGTAATTGAAGGAGAGTGTTTAACCTGCATTATACATTTTTCCCAATAAACTCTACAGTACAAAAGGGTGTGGTTTACATCAAAGGGAATCAGAAACCCTAGATCTCTTGACCTCCAACCTGCATATTGGCTTTCTGCTATTGGTTGTGTGTGATTATGTTCTTTACTGACATACAGTCATTTCTTTTCACTGAAACAGAAACACTGGAATGAACATTCATTTAATGCATGTTAATGCACTATTAGATGCATGTTGTGATCTGCACATGCCCAAACTTCCCCTCAAGAAGCCCATGAATGCTGACCACTGCTAGCACTGATAGTCAAGTGCTGTAGAGGTTGAACCTGACCCAGTTTTCTTAAGACGTAGTTGTATGGACCCAGGGACAGGAGAGACAAACAATCAGCGCAACTACAGTTGAGGTGCAGTAGTGCAAACCTGCCCTAAGGACTCAAAACATACATCTCACAAGTGGTAATACATGAATGTGTGATATATATTAAATTTGTGTCAACCCATACAATCTCCATTAAGAATATAAATGAAGGACATGATTTATTTTTCATGGCCATGTACTCATAAGACTACATCAAAAACAAAATACAGCCAACATTCAGAGAGTAAAATCATGGAATTCTTGATGTTTCTTGGAATTTATGTGGCTAAGAAATTGGTGCCATAAAATCATACATAAAAGATATCTTAGAATTAGCCAGCCGTGCACTTCACAGTGCAAAATACACACCTAGCACGGCAAATGAAAGGAGCACAATAGTCCACAGCCACTGTGCTGCCATAAGTCTATTAAAGTTCTTAACAAACAGATGTCACAGCAACATGCTACAATCCAACACTGTAAAATTACACATATGACAGATTAAACAATCCAAAATCTAGGAAAAAAAACCTTTGGAAGTATAAGGTGCAAATTCTGATTGAGTTACTTTCAAATGCCCAACACAACATTGTAGGAAATGTAGCTAAATATCATGGCCACCAGTAGAACTTTGAATGAACATGTAACTCTGGACTAGGTTAGTATAAGATAATATCTACAAATACCATATCACACTTACTATATGTCCTTCTAAAAAGAATAAAGGAACATTGAAAGGGAAGACATGCAATCACCACACGTCATTCTGTATCAATAGTCGACTCACTATATCTTAGGAATATTACTTTAAATACATTTGAGGCCCTTCCATTCCATCATAATGAGAGGAAATATTTTGCTGAGATGTCGGAACTTACAGTGCCAATGAACAATAGCATGCCATTGCAACATATTTTATGAACTATCATTGCCAAAAAAATTATGTATTTATTTCCTTCTTTTCTGTGTGACACTGAAAGATCACAGTTATCCTGTTCTACGGTATAGGCTACTCTGCCTGAGAATACAACATACCAAGCCTTCGGTGGGAGCAAGACCACTCCTGCCAAAAGAAGATCTTGACAACCAACCTAGTCCATCAGGTTTGGCTGGCCATTGTCTTAGAACTTCTCCCCTCCTTTAAGACACAAGAGACACAACATACAACAGAATCTTTTTACTATTACCAACATCAGTCCTTACATAAGCCTATTGTGCTTCTACACCACTAGCAACTGTGCCCACTCCGGCCCTTGCTCCTTTAACAACCACAGTCCTAACATCTGCTGTGCAGGTAGATCAGACTGTATCTGATATAGCTACATGGCAGGAGGAGCAGCTGGGCCAGATTTCTCAACTTCTAAGGGCCTAGAACTATACATAGAGTGTCACCTGGATGGATAAACTATTCATTCCGGGGTGGTGCAGGATGGCTTCAAAACACTGACAACAACAGTATACTACTTTCAGTGGACAATCACTATCTACTGCAAGCTGTTCCTGTGAAACATCTGACAGCACCACAGAAAGTGGGGCACTACTGTCCAAAGAGGCCCTATCACTGCCATCCATGTTCCCACTCAAGCAGCTCCAGTGGTTTTCAGCAGGGGTCTTTCATCTAGCTCAGGTGTAGAAAACTCTCTGAACCTACCACCAAGGGACACAAAAACACGATGTCCTAATGTGAGTGCCTGGGCACTATTCCTTATTTGCCTGATTACCACACATTTCCCATCCTCCCTTGTATTCTGTCTGGAAAGTATTCTAAATGGCTGATGTCCATTCTGACGTTTATCATTTAGCATCCAAGTTATCTAACTTTCTAAGTCTCCTATATGGAATAAAACATACATACAATTCATTCTAGGCATTTTAGAAATAATGAAATGCAAAATTCAAATAATGTGTGTATCTAATTCCTTCTTGGAATTCATTTCAATAAAATTGTTTTTCTCACAACTTATACACACTTCACATCACTGTAATACCATCCATAATGAATAAGTCCAGACACTAAATACACATTTCATGATCACAAACTGGTAAAATGGGGTCTCTGGTTGGCAGTCAGGTTCTACTCTGTCCAAGCAGGGACCCTTACTCTAGCCAATGCAATGGCGATACACACTTAAGATAACCCCTTCTCACCCCCTTGGTAATTGGCACAAGCAGTCAGGCTTATCTCAAAGAAAATATGAAAAACATTTGTACCGAAACACACAGTAATACAGTGAAAACTCCATAAAATGGATACCGCACCAGTTTAGAAAAATAGCCAATATTGATTTAAATCAAACAAGATCAAAACAAACAAAATCCACATACAATAGTAAAGTTATTAATTTTCAAAGTAAAAAGAGTCATACTCCATAGAGAACACTGGAAACGTTGTTGTTACACAAAGTACCTGGTTTGGGTAAAAAATAAAGCCTCCCGGAGGAGTGTGCATCGAAAAAGTCAGCATTGCGTCATTTTCTCACTCGCAAGTGAGACAGTGCATTGCTTTCTGGATGGGGCACATCGGATCCACGCAGGTTTACATTTATTTTGACACCCAGCGATGATACGTGAGAAATCTGGCTGTACGGTGATGGAAAACTGCGCTGCGGGGGTTTGAGTCATTATCAGCAGCCGGAAGCAAGTGTTGCGTCGTTTCTCCAGCCACAATATGGGTGATGTGTTGATTTCCCAGCCGTGATCCAGGTGGTTCGTCAGTTTCAGCCCAAGATGGGTGACGCATCATTTTTACAGCTCTGTTGCAGGTGATGCGTCAACATTTTCCCTGCATGGCTTACTGTGCATTGATTTCAGTCCTTGTTCTACCAGCTTCACCTTTCAAGGGCCCAGAGACTGGATAGGGCACCACTTGGCAAGGCAGGAGTCTCAGCAGAGAGTCCAAGTGCTGGCAGAGGATTTCTTCGATGGCCCTGAGACTTCAAAACAGGATGCAAGCTCAGTCTAAGCCCTTGAGACACTTCACAAGCAGGAATATACCACAAAGTCCAGTCTTTGTCCTCTTTCAGGCAGAAGCAGCAACTGCAGGCCAGCCCAGCAAAGCCCAGTCACAGGTAAAGGGGCCGTACTCTTCCTCCAGCTCTTCAGCTCTTCTCCTTTGCAGAGGTTCCTCTTGAATACAGAAGAAATCTGAAAATCTGGGGTTTGGGATCCATTACTTATACCCCTTTCTGCCTTTGAAGTAGGCACACTTCAAAGGAAAGTCTGTGCCTTACCAAGGCCCGGCTCCAGACTCACACCAGGGGGTTGGAGACTGCAATGTGTGAGGGCAGGCACAGCCCATTCAGGTGTGAGTGACCACTCCGCCCTCCACTCTAGCCCAGATGGCTCATCAGGATAGGCAGGCTAAACCCCAACTCCCTTTGTGTCACTGTCTAGTGGAGATTCACAAAGAGCCCACCTGTCAGTCTTACCTAGACAGGGAATACTCAAACAGGCTGACTCACTGAATGGTTTAAGCAACAAAATGATCACTTTCTAATAGTGGCAATTTCAAACAAACAATTTAAAAACCAAATTTCCCAACATATGCATTTTTAAATTGTGAGTTCGAAGACACCGAAATCCAAATCTCCATCTTCTCCCAAAGGGAAAATGAACTGAAAAGTTATTTAAAGGCAGCCTCCATGTTAACCTGTGAGAGAGAGAGGCCTTGTAACAGTGAAAAATGAATTTTGGCAGTATTTCACTGTTAGGACATGAAAAACACATCAGTATATATCCTACCTTTAACATACACTGTACCCTGTCCAAGGGGCTACCTATGGCCTACCTTAGGGGTGCCTTACATGTACAAAAAGGGTAGTTTTGGGCCTGGCAAGTGGGTAGACTTGCCAGGTTGAGTTGGCAGGTTAAAACTGCACACAGAGACACTGTAGTGGCAGGTCTTAGCCATGTTTAGAGGGCTACTCGTGGGGGTGGCACAATCAGTGCTGCAGGCCGACTAGTAGCATTTGATTTACAGGCCCTGGGCACCTCTAGTGCACTTTACTAGGGACTTACTAGTAAATCCAATATCCCAATCATGGAAAAGCCAATTACAATTACAATTTACACAGGGAGCCCTTGCAATTAAGCATTGGTCAGCAGTGGTAAAGTGCCCACAGTACCAAAAACAGCACACAGTCACAACATGGTAAGCAGAGGCAAGAAAGACATGGGGGACCACGCCAAGGATGCTTGGTCTTACACAAACAATAATATTCAAACAAATATTTAAGTCTCTAAAAAAACAGCAAATGTTGTGTGTCCAAACAACACTTTAATATATTTTTAAGAATGTTTTTATAGTTTTAACCCCCTGGGTGCCTGGGGCAAGTTGGTCTCGTCCTGGCACACAGTTACTGTGTGCATGGGATGAGACCTGCTGGTCCTGCACTCGGCCCACGGAGGGATCACTAACTCTCCCCCGAGGGCCTCCCTCTGACACTCCCCAGTCAGGGATGGAAGGGGAATCGCTTCCCCTTCCACCCCCGGCCACCCCCAGCCACCCCCACCACTCTAGTGATGTCTGATGACATTAGCGCGCGATTCACATGCTGACCTTATCAGAGGTCACCTCGGATTGCGCTGGAAGCATGCTTTCAGCTCAATCCTGGAATAGAAATGCAAAAGCATATCTCTTCCGACCGGGAGGTGGGGGGGAGAGACATGAAAGGAAAGACCTTTCCTTTCCTTTCATGTCTCTCGAAGCATTTCCGCTGCCCGATCGCAATGCGATCGGGCAGCAGAAATGCCCACTAGACACCAGGGATTCGTAGATTTCAATAAGGAGAGTGGCCCCTTGGGAAAGGGCCACTCCCCAGGGGGGCAAATAATTTGTAGGCCATTTCTGCACCCCCAGGGGGCAGATCAGTCTAAACACTAGACGCCAGGGATAATTTATTTTTTGTTTATTTTTATTTTTTTATGTGTGGGGAGCAACCCCTTAGGCAAGGGTCGCTCCTGGGAGGCCAAATTATTTTTAGGTCATTTCTGCCTAAACACCAGGGACTTTTTTTTTATTAATACTTACGCATAGGGGGAGCAGCCGCTTGGGCAAGGGCCGCTCCCCAGGGCGGCAAATAATGTTTAGGCCATTTCTGCCCCCTAATATAATTAGGCCGATCTGCCCCCAGGTGGGCAGAAACCCCTAGACACCAGGGATAAAAAAAAATTGTGTTTATTTTATTTGTTTATATATGTGGGGAACATCCCCCTTAGGCAAGGGTCACTTCCCAGTCGGCCAAATTAATTTGTAGGCCATTGCTGGTCTCCCCCCCGGAGGCAGATCGGCCTAATATAATTAGGCCGATCTGCCCCCGGGGGGCAGAAACCTCTAGACACCATGGATATATATTTTTTTTATTTACTTTATGTTTTTATGTATAGGGAGCAACTCCTTAGGCAAGGGTCGCTCCCCTGGGGGGCAAATTGTATTCAGGCCGTTTCTGCCCCCTTTGAGGGAAGATCGGCTTATTTGTGTTAGGCCAATCTGCCCCCAAAGGGGGCAGAAACCACTAGACACCAGGAATGGTTGTGTGTGTATGTGTGTGTTTTGTTCGGGGGGGCAGCCCCTGGGGCAAGGGTCGCTCCCCATGGGGGCACATTACTGTTGGGGGGGGAGCAGAAAGTATTTTAGGTACTAGGGAATTAAAAAAAAAAAACAATTGTGGGGTGGTGGCAACCAACCAGTATGGGCCTGGTTATACCCCCACCTCAACTGAAGTCTGTCAGCTCTCCCCGCACACTAAAACATCTTATCCCAAGGGAAGCAAGAGGACATTTGATTATTTAGGGTTTTGGTTTTACATTTGGGCCATAAGAGCTTGGTAATGCTCAAAATTGTCCCACTTGGAATGGTGAGGGCTGCACTTTTTTGACATTGGGACGCTGCCATGTAGAAAAATCCACAAGACTTAGACACATCTGAAAAGTAAACATCTGATTGATTCCAGGGGGGTGTGTTTCACATGCAGCCGCACCACTTTCTTACCCAAAATGCCCTGCAAACCTCCAACTTTGCTAGAAATCACACATGTTCCCCACATTTTTGTGATGGAACCTTCCAGAATCTGCAGGAATCCACAGAATTCCTACTATCCAACATTGTCTCATCTATACCGATAAAAATTCTGCTGCACTTGTCAGCCTGAAAATGTTTTTTTTCCAAACTGCCCTTTTGGACCCGCTTTGGTTCCCCATCAATTTTGACATGTTTTTGGCTCTTCCCTGTCACAGGCACTTGGCCCACCTACACAAGTGAGGTATCATTTTTACCGGGAGACTGAAGGGAACGTTGGGTGGTAGGAAATTTGTCCCGGTGTGTTGATCCCCTACAGAAATGTGATTTTTTTAGCTAAATTTGATGTTTGCTGAGGATTCTGGGTAAGAAAACAATGGGGGATCCATGCATGTCACACCTCCCTGTACTCCCTTGGGTGTCTAGTTTTCAGAAATGTCTGGGTGTGGTAGGTTTCCCTAGATGGCTGCCGAGCCTAGGACCAAAAACGTTTTGATGTGTCCAGATAGTGTTTTGGGGCATTTCCTGTCACGAGCAATAGATATACTCACACAAGTGAGGTACCATTTTTATCGAGAGACTTGGGGGAACACAGAATGGCAAAACAAGTGTTATTGTCCCTTGTTTTTCTCTACAATTTGTGGCTCCTCTCAGATTCCAGAGCTTTCTGTCACCAAAATGTAAGAAACAAGTGTTTTTTGGACACATTTTGAGGTTTGCAAAGGATTCTGAGTAACAGAACCTGGCGAGAGCCCCACAAGTTACCCCATCTTGGATTCCCCTAGATGTTTAGTTTTCAAAAATGTGCAGGTTTGGTAGGTTTCCGTAGGTGCCGCCTGAGCTAGAGACCAAAATCTACAGCTAGGCACTTTGAAAAAAACACATCAGATTTCAATGTAAAAATGTGATGTGTCCATGTTGCATTTCCTGTCACAAACATTAGACCTACCCACACAAGTGAGGTACCATTTTTATCAAGAGACTTTGGGGAACACAGAACAGGAAAACAAGTGTTATTGCCCCTTGTTTTTCTCTACATTTTTTCCTTTCAAATGTAAGACTGTCTGTAAAAAAGACGTCTATTTGAGAAATGCCCTGTAATTCACATGCTAGTATAGGCTCCCCGGAATTCAGAGATGTGCAAATAACCACTGCTTCTCAACACCTTATCCTGTGCCCATTTTGGAAATACAAAGGTTTTCTTGATACCTATTTTTCACTCCTTATATTTCAGCCAATGAATTGCTGTATACCCAGTTTAGAATGAAAATCCATGGCAAGGTGCATCTCATTTATTGGCTTTTGGTACCTAGGGTTCTTGATGAACCTACAAGCCCTATTTATCCCCACAACTAGAAAAGTCCAGCAGAGGTAACAGTATATTGCTTTAAAAAATCTGACACTGCAGGAAAAAGTTACAGAGTAAAACGTGGAGAAAAATGCTTTTTTTCACCTCAATTTCGATATTTTTTCATTTCAGCTGTTATTTTCTGTTTAAACCCTTATGGGATCTACACAAATTACCCCTTGCTGAATTCAGAATTGTGTGTACTTTTCAGAACTGTTTAGATTTTCGGGATTCAGCATTGATTTGACACCCATTTCTGTCATTAACTGGAAGGAGGCTGAAAGCACAAAAAATAATAAAAATGGGGTATGTCCCAGTAAAATGCCAATATTGTGTTGAAAAATTATGTTTTCTGATTCAAGTCTGCCTGTTCCTGAATGCTGGGAAGATGGTGATTTTATCACTGCAAATCCTTTGTTGATGCCATTTTCAGGGAAAAAAACATAAGCCTTCTTCTGCAGCCCTTTTTCCCCTTTTTTTTGAAGAAAACGAAATTTGTGCTGTATTTTGGCTAATTTCTTGGTCTCCTTCTGGGGAACCCTCAAACTCTGGGTACCTCTAAAATCCCTAGGATGTTGGAAAAAAAAGGACGCAAGTTTGGCATGGGTAGCTTATGTGGACAAAATGTTATGAGGGCCTAAGCGCGAGCTGCCCCAAATAGCCAAAAAAAGGCCTGGCACCTGAGGGGGAAAAGGCCTGGCAGCGATAGGGTTAATAATGATAATATCAACAATAATAATAATAATATTGATAATATTTTAATATCTTTTTTTGTTTTTATTAATATGCTAGATATTCAAATATCCAGCAAAGAAGAAAGACACATCACCATTGTGTACAGACACGTATGTGAATACATACCACGTACAGGAAAAACATTAGGATGGATTGATAAGAATGAATGGGTCCCTCTAAATTATTATTATTAACGTCCCCATTAATGCAATGGTTTCCTTTGACTGTGAAGATCAAAGTTAATGCGACATATTGGTGCTCACTGATCCTCAAAATACTTTACAAGACCCACATCAAATGGCGCCCAGCCGTGTGCACATTGCTGCTCTAAACAGAATGCAGACAGCATGCGGCACTACAGACGTGTCCTGGTGCCATAAAATGATACTGGGACAAATTCAACATGTTTTTCTGGTCTGGCTGGATCCCAAATACGGCCAAAAATACCTGCTGGATCTGGGATCCGCCACGAGTCCCTTAGTTTCCAGAACTGAATATGGGACTAAAGAAAGCAAATGCAATTTGAACTTGTCGATTCATGTTTTTTGTTCCATGTGTCTATAACTTGCATACAGTTCATTAAATATTTGGAAGAAATTGTATGTGCACCCAGTTATTGAACTTGAATAAATGGTCCAAATTAAACGTTAGCAGGCATCTTGTGTATAAACACATGAATTACATTGTTTTAACCACATGCAGACTAGAAAATGCCCATATTAACATGGCAAATAAGTCTTTATTTCAGTTTATTTCAATTCATAGTAAAAAGTTCGTAATCCCCAGAGGTAAAAAGCATAAGCTAAAAAGCAGAAAATGCTGATTGGTCTTGTTTTATTCACCATGCTGCCAACTTTATAATTTAGCACCAGTGCTACCTTATGAAATATTCAGGCACCGGTATTTAATGTGGTCAATAACTCTGGTGTTAATGGCCTCTGAATGTTGTCTTCTGAATAACTGCCTCATCTTTAAGATGTCATTTTAGGAGTAATGATCAGGTTTGTTAATTGAAGTAAGGCACTCCAATAGCTCAAAACTCCTTGGACTGGAGCAAAGCCGTGCGAATTTGAAATCACATAATGCTTTTTTTTACTTGATTTTGTATGCATGTTTTCGGCTTTGTGCTGATGGTACAAATAACGTGTGCACTATTAAAATTACCCCAATAGAATTAGTCTCTCTCCGGGATCCGCATGCAACAACACGTCAGTCTGTAGTGAATGTTTGAGAAAGTACTTTTACACAATTATTTATTTTTGTTATCCAATCAATGTATATAAGGAATTGAAATATCCAATCGATAAAGTAAGCATTTATATGTTTTGGTTATTTTTGACGGTTTCCCTTATTGGGATCAAAACGAGCTCCTTTTCAAACGTATTTCCAAACATAAAATTATAAAAATGTTAATTATTTTGTTGTGTTGAACAGGTCAGGTAATTTGCACTGCTTGAGCTGCACCTAATAAACCTGAACAAAATGGTACTTTGCTTAGTCGAAACGTATTTAAATACATCTCTTGCTGAATGAGTTTGCTTATATGTTGTTTGTATGCTTTTCGGGTGATCTTTCCAAATTCATTGATATTGGAAAATAGACGCGGACTCTATATTGATCATCTCACAGTATGGCAGGCTTGTTTGTTATTTATGAATTAGTAATATAGCCTTCTGTTCGACTGTATGGCCGATCTAGTGATCTGGGCACTGGAATAAACGCCTTCTTCTCCAATCACTTCCAAAAGGTAAATGGGCTAGTTCTGTATCTCTCACATTTACATTGCAAGTGACATAGGATTTATTTTTCCCGACTGGTAAAAGTCGTAATATACTTCTAGCTGACTTAAGACCCTACTCACGCAGTATCCATTGTCATCAGGTTCTAGAGTAGTTGTGAAGAAAAGGCTTGTAATTACTTCAACTTGGATTGAATGTGTGACTAATATCTCTGGTTTGATTGAAAGCATCCACATGACCGTGAATGGTTAAAAAATTGATATCCTCACTATCAGCAATGCCAACCAGTTGTATTATTGCTCTAGTGAAATAGCATATCTTTCCGTTCAGAATGCCGAAATCTCAAACTGTTCTATGATGTGAAGATTTCTAATATAACCAACAAAATAGCCCCTACTGATGACATATCCCTAAAAGCATAAGAAATCAACATATTGATCAGATTGAAAAAGCTGGTCAAACGTTCAGACAGCATGGAGGGGCATTCAACAGCTGGCATGTCAAGATTAAGAATACCCAGCCACCATAATAATTTTTTCTTTTAAATTTGAGGATAAAAAAAAATAAAGAGAGGCAGATTTATTGTGGAATTGTGAAGCCTGCAATAATTGGTAATGATGGTGTGTACAGAGATGTATCTTCTGTTACATTATGTTTGGTAATCCCATATGTTCATGCTAAAGATTGACCTAAGGTTAGAGCGCATCACAACACACAAATTTAAAGCAGTGTTGCTGGAGTCAAAGGAAGGACTTCAGGTCATCTGAAAGTAATCCTGGAGATTAATGGGCAGAAGTGAGCAAAATCTTTATATTCTATAGGCTCAAATTCAAAATGATCGACTTTGAGAAAACGACTTTTTTTGTGTGGTGACCACCATTTTTTGGTTGATCTTTATAACTGGTGTTTAGACTCTGCACACTGGGGCACTGCTGTTCAGTGCTCAGTATATGTGTTCTGACCTGTGAATATGGAGAAATGGGCTAATGCCTGGTTGGCTTATTTAACATTCTTATAAGGCCATAGTATACAGTGCTGAAAACACACCTATTGCATGGGAAGTTACAATGTCACATATGGAGAGCAGACTTTTTGTGGGATTCATTAATGTGACAAAGGGAAACATGGCTTTAGGCATACCACAGCAGCCTGACAGCTGCATTGTAAAACCTGCAGTGCAACCTGTTGAAATCACCCATTTTAAGAAATAAAAACCTCATTTTAAATATTAGTAAGTCAACCCTGTGTACCTCAGGGAGTTACAGGGTAGCAGGTGTGGTATTTAAAAGTAGGACATGTATAAAATTAGGCCCAGATTTAAGAAAAGTTAGCGCCTCTTTTGCGCCATTTGTTAGCCGCAAAAGCAGTGCTAACTCAACAATATATTTCTATTTTGATGCTAGAGCAGTCTAGCATCAACGTTGTCAACGTAGTGTCACAATTTGGGAGCACCACCTCACCTTTCATCGTTTAATGACAATGATATGCAAGGTAGGTGTTAGAAATGGGGTGTCTAGTTGGCAGAGTGTAGGAAGTTGGCTCTGTATATACTACCTCAAAGTGAGATGTAATGTGCAAAGAGTCGAAGGGTTACCCTTAGAGGTTGATAGTGGCAAAATTAGATAATACTAATGCTCTACTTTATGGTAGTGTGGTCAAGCAGTAGGCTTATCAGAGGGTAGTGTTAAGCATTTGTTGTACAAACACAGGCAATAAATGAGGAACACACACTCAAAGACCTAACTCCAGGCCAATGGCTTTTTATATAGAAAAAATATATTTTCTTAATTTATTTTTAGAATCACAAGATTCAAATTTGAGGTAAGTACATAAGATGCAAGGTACTTCACACAGGTAAGTATAGAACTTTGATTTAAAACAGTAGTACACACAGTTTTGGTTAAAATGGCAAATAGCTATTTTAAAAGTGGACACTGCAAAAATCAACAGTTCCGGGGGGAAGTAACTAAACATTAGTTTCTCAGGTAAGTAAAGCATTTACACAGTCATTCTCCCGGGCATAGGCAGCCCACCATTGGGGGTTCTAGGCAACCCCAAAGCCACAGTACCAGCAACAAAGGGCCGGTCAGGTGCAGAGGTCAAAGAAGGGCCCAAAACACATAGGCGTCTATGGAGAACAGGGGTGTTCCGGTTCCAGTCTGCTAGTAAGTAAATACCTGCGGCCTCGGGGAGCAGACCAGGGGGGTTTTGAAGAGCACTGGAGGGACACACACAAGCACACAAAACACACCCTCAGCGGCACAGGAGCGGCCGGGTGCAGTGTGCAAAGTAGGTGTAGGGTTTGCTGTAGAAAACAACGGAGGTACCTGGGGGTCACTCTAGCGAAGCAGGCAGGGCACAGGGGAGCTTCTTGGACCAGCCACCGACTGGGCTAGAATGAGGGCCGCCTGCTGGTCACTCCTGCACTGGTGGGAGGTTCCTCTCTGTCCTGGGAGTTGAGGGTGCAGTGCTTGGTCCAGGCGTCGGGTTCCTTTGATACCAGGCAGTCCCTGTCAGCGGGAGCCTCTGGATCCTCTATGCAGGTGTCGCTGTGGGGGTGCAGGCAGGTAAAATCAGAGTGTCCACGTCGTTGGAGTCACCTGGCAGTTCTCTCTGCGGTGTTTGTTGTCCTGAACTCAATCCACAGGCGTCGGGTGCAGAGTGTGAAGACTCACGCTCCTGGCGGGAAGTGAGAGTCTCTTTAAAGTTTCTTCTTTGTTGCAATTTTGTTGCTGTTTCTGGACAGAGCTGCTGTCCTCGGGAGGTTCTTGGTCCTTTAGGTGCAGGTCAGTCCTCTGAGTCCTTAGAGGTTACTGGTCCCGCTGGATGCGTCACTGTGCAGGTTTTTTGAGTCTGGAGGCAGGCCGGTAGGGCTGGGGCCAAGTCAGTTGTCGCCTCAGTCGTCTCTGCTGGAATTTCAGGTCAGCAGTCCTTCTTGTTTTAGATTGCAGGAATGTGATTTCCTGCAAACTTCCCAGATTTCAGTGTAGCCATTATGGAACTGTGGAGTCCGTAATTGAAAGACTCCCAGACCATATACTCTTTATGGCTACCCTGCACTTACAATGTCCAATGTTTGGCTTAGACACTGTAGGGGCAGACTGCTCATGCAACTATCCCTCACCTGTGGTATAGTGCACCCTGCCTTAGGGCTGTAAGGCCTGCTAGAGGGGTGACATACCTATGCCACAGGCAGTGGGTTGAGGGCATGGCACCCTTAGGGGAGTGCATTGTCGACTTAGTCATTTTCTCCCCACCAGCACACACAAGCTGTGAGGCAGTGTGCATTTGCTGAGTGATGGGTCCCTAGGGTGGCATAATACATGCTACCTAGCAGATCTTCCCTGGCCACAGGACCCTTGGCACAGGGGTACCAGTTACAAGGGACATATCTGTGTGCTAGGGCTGTGCCAATTGTGGGAACAAAGGTACAGTTTAGGGAAAGAACACTGGTGCTGGGGCCTGGTTAGCAGGGTACCAGCACACTTTCAATCATAACTGGCATCAACAAAAGGCAAAAAGTTAGGGGGTAACCATGCCAAGGGAGGCATTTCCCTACACAGAGGTATACACCCTTGTCCAAGTAGGGACCACAATCCTAGTCAGGGTATGTCACACACAATCCAAATTAGTTTTCCACCACCAGGACATACAAAATACACAGGTACCTGTCCTGCCTTTTACCTAAATATCCCCCTGCCCTATAGGTTACCTAGGGCCTACCCTAGGGGTGACCTATGTGTAGAAAAAGGGGAGCTTAAGGCTTGGCAAGTACTTTTAAGTGCCAAGTCAAAGTGGCAGTGAAACTGCACACACAGGCCTTGCAATGGCAGGCCTGAGACATGGTTAAGCGGCTACCTATGTGGGTGGCACAACCAGTGCTGCAGGGGCACTAGAAGCATTCAATGTACAGGCCCTGCGCACATGTAGTGCATTTTACTAGGGACTTACAAGTAAAACAAATATGCCAATTTGGAATGAACCAATATTACCATGTTTAAGGAAGGGAGCATATGCACTTTAGCCCTGATTAGCAGTGATCAAGTGTGCAGAGCCGTAAAACCAGCAAAAACAGTGTCAGAAAAGTGGAGGGAGGTAGACAAAAAGTTGGGGGATGACCACCCTTAGGCTGTCAGGTCTAACATGTGTCCCACCAGCTGAAAGTAGGGAGAGCTACCCAGCCCCTTGGTAGCTCTCATCGCTAAGTTTGAAGTATCTGGAAAGACAATCAGCATTGGTGTGGTCAGTCCCCGGGTGATGCTCCACCGTACAATCTGGGCCTGGAGCACCTCTTGGAGTTGGAGCAGGTCTTACCCCGAGCTGGAACTGTAGACAGCAATGTCATCTAGGTAGACAGCGCAGAACACATCATTACCAGCTAGGAACCCGTTAACCAACCGTTGGAAGGTAGCGGGGGCATTTGTCAACCCAAAGGACATCACTCTGAACTGGTAATGTCCCTCAGGTGTAGAAAAAGCAGATCTCTTTTTGGCCCCTCAGTCAAGACGATTTACCAGTACCCTGATGTGAGGTCAAAAGTACTGAGGAATTTGGCAGCGCCTTGTCTGTCTATGAGTTCATCAGCTCGGGGGATGGGGTGAGCGTCTGTCTTTGTGACAGGATTACAACCCCAAAGAGTCTAGGTTCTGGCCTGGCCTAGCATCGGGTGTGGCAGCCCTGGGTAACAACACCACAGGGCTGGATCAGGGACTGCTGGACTTCTCAATTACCCCAAGAGCCAACATATTGGCATCTTCTTCCTTGATGCTGGCCTTCACCCTGTCGGACAACCTGTAAATTGTGTTCTTTACAGGGGGACTATCTCCGGTGTCAATGTCATGGACACACAAGTGTGTGAGTCCAGGGGTGAGGGAAAACAGGGAGGAGTACTGCTCCAGTAACTGGTAGCAGTCCCCTTGCTGGTCCAGGGTCAGGGAGTCAGAGAGATTGACACCCTCCACTGACCCATTGCCTTCTTTGGCAGTGAGGAGGTCGCGGAGAGGTTCATTCTCCTCCTTCCTAGGGGGTTCCTAGGGGAGTGGATCTCAAATGGGCCAGTACAGCGGTCTTGGAGAGCTCTAGGCTCTTCTGGCTCCATCACCCAAACTTTGTCTTCAGGCTGAAACTCCACCAGGGTGGTCTTCTGGTCATACCAGCATTTCATCACCTCTTGACTGGCCCCGAAGTTGCTCTTGCCTTTTTCCAGAAGCATTGAATCTGGTTGCAGAGAGCCAGCATGTAGCCGACCACATCCTGAGGCAGTGCCTTGGGAGCTTTCTCCCACCCCTATTTCACAATGCTTAAGGGTCCCCTGATAGGGTACACGTAGACATGTTCAAAGGGGCTGAACCCTACCCCCTTCTGGGGCACAGCTCTCTAAGCAAAAAAAAAGGCATGGCAAGAGTACATTCCACTTACACCTTTTGGGAGGCTTGTGATCATGCTTTTCAAGGTCTTGTTGAATCTCTCCACAAGACCATTGGATTGATAATGATAGGGTGTGGTGAATTTCTAGGTCACCCCACACGCATCCCACATATACTTCATGTACACAGACATGAAGTTTGTGTCTCTGTTAGACACAATCACCTTAGGAAATCTGATACAGGTAAAGATCCCCATCAGAGTTCTGGTCACCACCAGTGCAGTTACCGTCCTCAGAGGGATTGCCTCTGGGTTGCGGGTGGCATGGTCCAACAAAACCAGGATAAACCTGTTGCCTAGGGCAGTCTTGGGGTCCAATGTACCAATAATGTCAATGCCCATCCTTTTAAAGGGGGTGCCAATGACGGGGAGCGGGATCAGTGGGGCCTTGAGTTTTTTCCCTGTCTTCCCACTGGCCTAGCAGGTGGGACAGTACCTACAGAATGCATCTGAGGCCATCTGCATTCAGGGCTAAAAAAAAGTGGGTGACAAGCCAGGCAAAGGTCATCTTGCCCTAAATGTTCTGCCAGGGCAATGTCATTAACGAGGCCCAATGGGAAGGCCTGGTAATACTGGGAGAACACCAGCACATGTGCTGCCCCAGCCTCCAGTAGCTTAGGCTCACTGTAAAGAAGATCATTCTCCCAATATATAAGGTGATCACCAGAGGCTTCACCTGCTGCTTGAGCTGATGCCTGTTGCCTCAAACCCTCAAGAGAGGGGCACCCTTTCTGAGCCTTGGATAAAACTTTGTGGGTTGGCCCACCCTCACCTTGCCAGCCAGCAAGCTCAGGTAAGTCACCTAGAGCAGCAATGTTCTCCCCGGTTGGCTCAGGGACCTCCTCCTCAGGTACCCCATCAACAACGCAGTAACTTCTGGGGGCGGTTTCCCGTGCTCCTCTCCCCTCTCCTTGGCAGCTATCTGGGCCATTCTTCCAGGCTCCAGACACCCTTGACTCCCTTCCCGGGCAGCCATGGATCTTGTGGTCATGAATAGCTACCCAGGCAATCCCAACATTTCCAAGTGAGACCTTAGCTCTACCTCCTTCCAGGTAGTGTGCTCGAGGTCATTGCCTAACAGACACTCTCCAGGCATGGCGGAACTCACAGCTACTTTTAGAGTACTAGAGACCCCCCCCGCACTCAAAGGAAACCAGAGCTACTGGTAGGTGGCTCTTGCGATCGTCAGTGACTATGAATTGGTGAAATGTGTTCGGGAGGACCTGCTCTGCTGACACTAGCTGACCCCTAACAGTAATCATGCTGGCTCCTGTGTCATGCAGAGCCTCCACCCGTTGCCCATTGATGGTGACTCACTGCCAATACTTGGAAGTATTTGTAGGCATGTGGGATTTGCCACCATCTCTGCATCCCCCAGGGGCTCTTTTGTTACCTCTATCTGTTCCCCAAAACTAACTGGGACTGCCTCCTCCCGGAGCACTTCACTAGCCAACCCAGGTGCCTGCCCTCCAGTGGGGAGTTGTGGACTCTAGGGACACTTGGAGTCATCCTTAGAGTGACCATACTTGGAGCAATCTGCACATTGGGGTACAAACCTCGCTGTCTTATGGTCAAGAAACCCTTTCGTCTTAGTCTGGTTACGACTATTCCCTTGGGAATTATTCTGGGGGCCTTTTTAGAACTCCTTATTTTTAAGTTTTTCTCCCCCTCTTTCTTCTGGTAGGAAACCTTACCACCTTTGTGGGTGTCCCCTCCAGATACCATTTTAGACACTCTGGTGCTAGCCCGAGGTCCGCCTCCTCAACAAGTTTCCTGGGATCGGTCAGCTTACTGTCAATTAGGTGCTGGTGCAACTCTGTAAAGCAAATACTGAGCATATGCTCTCTCAGGATCAAATTATATAAACACATATAATCAGCTACTTTACTGCCCCCACCCATCTATTCAGTGCCTTGCTAGAAGAATCATAAAAGTCTACCTAAGTTTGGTTGGAGAGTTTGGTAGTGTCCCTGAATTTCTGGCAATACTTTTCAGGGGTCAGTACAAACTTGGCAATTAAAATTGCTTTCATGAGCAAGTATGTATTCTGGTTCTTCTTTTCTAATGTGAGGAGTGTGTTCCTCCAAATTATTGGCATGTGTTTCCACAAGCCCACCCTCCATTGCTCCTCAGGAACCCCTTGAGCCCTCAGTGCAACTTTATTAGCAGGAAACCATTTGTCAATGTCATCACCCACCACATAACTCGGCACCACATCTCTGGGTATCCAAACATTTTTGTCTCCAGCAGGTCCTGTGTGTATGCTACCAACATCACTGCTGGAATCAGACTGCCAAGACTTGAGCTCCAGCTCCTTCAGACTCAGTTCATGAGCCGGAAGTAGTTTCTTTTCAGCCAAGGCCCTTTTTAGCCAGAATTTGTTTGTCTGCTTTCTCAGCCTTTCTTTCTGCTCTCCTCTCCCTCCATGTTTAATCTGGCCAACTGCAGTAGAAACTCTCTCTCCTCCCTCTTTTCCTCTGCTTTCAGGTTGTGACTTGAGACACTGCTCCCTGGTTTACCAGGGAGCACAGATCCAGGGGTGTCATCCCTCAGTGCTGTTAGCAAATCTTCTGGGGAGGCGTCCTCTTGCTCTCCCAACTCAACATTCTCTTATGAATGGGCTTCTGCCCAGGCCCTAAGCACCTTTTGGCACTCCTCCTTCTTGGAGGCACCCTGAGTTGGTATTCTCACCCCTTGCAGAACACTTTCAGCTGTCTGACTGTGTATGCCTCCAGCTTGACCACGCCAAACTCTCCAGCTCCTCCTTGAGACCCAGCCAGAGGCATGTTGTATAGGATTAAATTAAAATGTCAGCAGGAAAATTGCATCAAAAAGAGAAATAAATCAAATTGACATTTAACTGTGGGTAGGTAGTGTACACATAGCTATTGTATGTCACTGCACAAACACAAGTCGTATCCTCCCTGCTGATCACCAATGTTAGAAATGGGGTCTCTAGTTGGCAGAGGAATGCATCTTTGTCCAAGTAGGGAACACAATCCTCATCAGGGTAAGTCACACACAATTAAAATTATCCTGCGCCCACCCTCTTGTAGCTTGGCACTGAGCAGTCAGCCTTAACTTAGAAGGCAATGTGTAAAGTATTTGTGCAATAGATCATACAGTAACACAGTGAAAACACCATACAAATACACCACACAGATTTAGAAAATTATATGATATTTATCTGGTTAAATCAAGGTCACAACGATAAAGATTCAATAAGCACAAGTTGAGGTATCACTTTTTCAAGATTGAAAAAAATCTTAAATCTTCGAAATCAACAGTTGTCTCTTGTTTACACAAAGTACCTGACTTGCCTCAAAATTAGCATGCACGGAGACCGCAGAGGGGGAGATGAGTGGAAAAATAGGGTGTGCGTTGCATTTTCCTGTGCAGCAAAGACAATGCGTATTTTCTTTCCACGTTGCAAGGGGCTTTGTGTAAATTTCCGGCATGCAGCCTTGGTTCCTTATTGCGATGTGGGGATCTTTTTGACGCCCAGGGACAATGCGGAGAAAATCCTGGGTATTCAGGAAAATGTCACAGGCGTTGCCTTGATCCGATAGGCAATGCGTACAATTTTCAGTTGTATGGGAGGGGTTGCATCGATTTTCCACTTGGGGAACTGCCTGTGTCATTCCAGTTCAGCTGTGCATCGATCGGGTAGGGCTGTGTATCAAATATCCAGCTAGAAGGTAGGCGCTGTGTCGATTATTCACTCAAAGTTGTGCTGTGTCGTTCTGGCTCGGCTGTGCAGCAATTTCTCATTCGCAAAACGGCTGTGCATCGTTTCCGGTAGGCTGTGCATCGATTTTCAGTGCACAAGGAGTTTCCTGAACAGATGAAGTCTTTTTGGCCCTGAGACTTCAGAGAACAGGAGGCAAGCTCAATCCAAGCCCTTGGAGAGCACTTCTCAGCAAGGTCAGAGGGCAGCATGACAACAGCAGGGCAGCAGTCCTTCTCAGCAAAGCAGTCCAGATGAGTCCTTTGGGCAGCCAGGCACTTCCTCTTGACAGGTTGCAGGTTCAGGTCCAGAAGTGTATGAACTGTTGGGGTCAGAGACCCAGTTTATATACCCAAAAATGCCTTTGAAGTGAGGGAGACTTTAAAGAGTAGTTTTGAAGTGCACAAGTTCCCGTTTCATTACAGGTCTGTCTGCCAGGGTCCCAGTAGGGAGTTTGTCAGTCCACTGTGTGAGGGCAGGCCGCATGCAGAAAAAGACTCCAAGAGATGGAGAGGGTCGAAAGGCACTAGCTTCCTGTATAAAATGCCTAGTTAATTAAATATTATGTGGGGACTTTGCCGGGGGACATGGACCCAAGTCCTTCAAAGAAGAGATAAATTGACAAGAAAAATGGAAAAGTCCCACTTAAGGAAAGTCTTTGTTTAAGGTCCTAATGCCATAAATTTCAGGTGGACAAAATTTCAAGAAGCGTCGTTGTTAATCCAATATTTACTTATTTATTTTGTATGAAGAAAACAAAATATTTCCAGAATAAGGTTCATCAGTAAGTGAATCCAAAGAGGAAACAAAAGAGTCAGCCAACACGTGTTTTGTCCCAACAGGCGCGTAAGCCGGGGCTTTCTGAAGGCCTTTCGATAGAGTTCAGAAATATAAAACAGTTGTTGTGTACATGATTAGGTATTTTCATAATCTGAAAAAGACATCAGGATGAAAGGAATCGCATGTGTGAGGGCAGGCCACTAGCCTTTGTTATGTAAGTGTCAGGCCCACCAGTCTTCCAGCCCAGGAAGACCCATTCAGTATGCAGATGAGTGCAGGTGTGACTAAGGGCCAAATGTGCGAAACTTTTTGCATGGCGCAAACAGTGAATTTAGCTGTTTGCGACATGGAAAAAGCACATCGCGATGCTCATTCCCATTTTGTGAGTCGGTAGGCTGGCTACCGACCCACAAAATGGGAATGCGAGTCGCAAATACGAAGGGGTGTTCCCCTTCCTATTTGCGATTCGCATCACGATGCAGAATTGCTTTGTGACCGTGAACCACGGTCGCAAAGCAATTCGCAGTTACCACCATTGTCACACTGGTGGTAACCCATTCGCAAAAGGGAAAGGGTCCCCATGGGACCCCTTCCCCTTTGTGAATGGCCCTGAAAACATTTTTTCTAAGCTGGCAGTGGTCCTATGGACCACTGCTTACTCTGAAAAAATGAAACAAAAACGTTTCATTTTTTCGTTTGTATTACAACTCGTTTTCCTTTAAGGAAAATGGGCTGCAATACAAAAAAAAAACTGCCTTATTTAAAAGAAGTCACAGACATGGTGGTCTGCTGTCTCCAGCAGGCCACCATCCCTGTGAGTACTGCGAATCGCAAGTGGGTTGCAAATTGCGACCCACCTCATTAATATTAATGAGGTGGGTCTTTGCGACCCCCTTGCGATTTGCAGATGGTGTCAGGGAGACCATCCTGCATCTGGGTTTGCGACTCGCAAATTGCGAGTCGCAAACTCAGAATTTCGTACACCTGGCCCCTAAGTGTCCTGTGTTTGTGGTTGTCTGGGTGAAATGCACAAGGAAGCTGTCAACCAGCCAAACCCAGATGTTGATTGGAGAAAGTCTGTAAGGTACAGGTGGATTTTAAATGCTGAGAAATGCTCAATTTTTTAAACGTGGCATTTCTAAAATAGTGATACAAAATCGAACCTCACCAATAGACAGGATTTTGTATTAACATTCTGGCCATATTAAATATGACATGTTTGCCCCTTTCTGATCAGAATCTACCACTCAAACAGTATACAAGGGTATTCCTAATGCTAGCCTATGAAAGGAGCAGGCCTCACAATAGTGGAAAATGAATTTAGGAGTTTTCCAATACCAGGACATATAAAACACACAGCTACATGTCCTGCCTTTTACTTACATAGCCCCCTGCCCTATGGGTTACCTAGGACATACCTTAGGTATGTTATATGCAGAAAAAGGTTTGAGACTTGTCAAGTACTTTTAAATGCCAAGTCGAAGTGGCAGTGAAACTGCACACACAGGCCTTGCAATGGCAGGCCTGAGGCATGGTTAAGGGGCTACCTCATGTGGGTGGCACAATCAGTGCTGCAGGGCCAACAGTAGCATTTAATTTACTGGCCCTGGGCACATGTAGTGCACTTGACTAGGGACTTACAAGTAAATCAAATATGCTAATAGTAAATGAGCTAATGTTACCATGTTTAAGGGAGAGAGCATGTGCGCTTTAGCACTGGTTAGCAGTTGCTCCATACTTACGCCACCACAGACCAATGTAACCATCCATCCAAACAGGAGCACACAATACCAGATCTAAGTCTGACGCACAACTGCACTCAAAACAAATACAGGCATGACACCTAGCAATCAACTAATGTGCATGATTGACACATGTTTTCATATTGCTTTGCAGCTGACCAAGG
Organism: Pleurodeles waltl; assembly: GCF_031143425.1. Classification (NCBI taxonomy): domain Eukaryota; kingdom Metazoa; phylum Chordata; class Amphibia; order Caudata; family Salamandridae; genus Pleurodeles; species Pleurodeles waltl. Next base: position 356,259,550 of record NC_090438.1, read on the forward strand.
TTACGCTAACCAGCCATGGGGAAATCCTACAATGAATGCAGAGCAGGCCTACAATGAAGGCCACATAAGGGCCAGAAATGTAGTGGAGGGGAAATTTGGTCTCCATAAATCAAGATTCAGGTGCCTGCATTTTACAGGAGGAGGACAGTTTCATGCACCACCGCTTGTCTGCAAAATTATTTTTGCTTGCACAATTATCATTGTGTGTGCCACTTTGCATAAAATTTGTCTACGCAAACATGTCCCCTGGGAAGAACAAGTAGATGTTCCCAATAGGCAGGATGACAACAATGGTGTACAACTGGAGACGCGGGAACAACAAAACACTGCTGCTGGAGTACGCAGAAAATAACTTATTGTGCAAAACTTTTTCTCATAGAGCTCTACTCCAAGAATCACCATGTAAATAATTCATTAAAATTACGTAAACTCAGAATGTACATGGCGTACTCTTTTAAACCTCACACACCAACGGTAATTTGCCCATATCTCAGAAAGCATGAAGACACCACAACAGTTGTAAACAACTTTGGAGCATAGGCCCTTATTTAAGAGGGCCTAGTGCATCCTTGTTCAACATTAGCGTCAAGCGTGGCCCAACGAGCCAAATATCTAAGCAACAGAAACTCATAGTGGCACAATTCATACATTGTGCCACTTTGTAACACCTTGTGCCACAAAATGCCTGCTGCAGGCATTAAGTATGCAAGGGGGTTGTAAAGCCGGTACGGGGTAGTCAAAATAGTGCAGTGGAATCTAACAAAAACAACTGTGCCATATATTGCTGCTACTTTTAACACCTGCTCAAAGTAGCTGTTTAAAGGGGGCACACCATTGGTACCAATGGGACCCTAAGTAGTGCTCAGGGTTAGGACCAACATGTTAGCTCTGACCCTGAACAGTACATCAATTGCATCACATACCTTACACGCTATTGCTCCCTACCCTGTGCCATGATGCACAGTCTTTAAAATATGGCGCACACATGGTGGCGGTAGGGGAATTCTGAGGGGGGAAAGAAAAGTGGCCCTGCATTGGTTGCTGTGCCACTTTACTTTAATCTGCCCCAAAGCCAGGAACAAAAAACATCTTTAAAATGATTCACTACCACATCATGTGTTGGTGGAAGGTAGGCATTTTACAATGTCACACATATCACACAAATGTGTTGGCTTAACGTATGCCTGTAGCAATCCTGGAAATATACCTGAAGACTGCTTTACAGATCTATGGGCTAGGTAGGAAAAGGCTAGCAAGTACCTAGAATGGTAGGTTTGGGTCTGCCAGGTAACCTAGCGAGGTCTGAATGACATTATCAAAAGTGATTACTGATTACATACTTCTCATAGCCACTCACATGTATTAGCAATAAAGTGACATACAGGGACCAATACACATAAATATTTGGGTGTATCACACGCAATCATCTGGGATTGTGCATGTAAGTCAAGCAGTGTACTAACAAGTCACAGACCCTTGGCAAATTGTATGTGTGAAGAATGACATAGAAAGCTTGATTGTGTCATTCCCTCTACTCATAACTGACATGAGAAATCACAGTACCAAAATACACTCATTGGGAATGTTACATAGGTTTTGGAATGCAAATGTGAGCATGTGGCCATGTGTAACAATTTATGTGAAGCTACAGTAGAACAGTTGTGTGAGAAGTTGGAAGACTTGGAGGGCTGGTCCTGCTGAAATAATGTATGGATACTAGTGGTACCTCTAAAAATCAAGGGGGTCATTACGGGTTTGGCTGTACAAGGACCGCCATGTTGGCAGTGACGGTCATTCCGCCGATGGGCCAGTGGAGAAGCCTGACAAATTACGACCATGGTGGTCTTCCCAACAGAAGACAGACAAATCACCACCTATACCTCCAGTGCAGTCATGCTTCCACGGACGGCTTAGGCCAGCAGACATCATGGTCACGCAGGTCATATTACAAGGCTGCACACTACCAAGGTTTCCGCCGCGGTCACACCAACACGAAAACGCTGGCGAAAACCAACTCTATAAAAGGAGATATTCACCTTAAGAAACACATACCTGTCTGGAGCCGCCATGGAACCTGAGCTGCACGTCTTCCCACTGCTTCTGCTCGCACATTGACTCTGGAACCAATGACAGCGACAACGACAACAACCGTGAGTACACACACACCTAGCTGACACTGTAGGGAAAACCCAAAGTATACACGCATACACAACATACACATCCTGGACGGCAGGCGATGGTGACACACACACATAACCACACACCCATAAGCACACACACACACACACACCAACACACACACCCATATTACACACACCATGGCCAACACACATAAAACCCGCAGACGCACAGCACCAGCTTAGTCCAACACATCAATACACAACACCACCAATGCACACAACTACACCACAACGGCAACTGCACAAAAACTTCGGTAAGCTAACATATTCCACACGTCCACATGACACTCTATACATACAATAACACGGAACAACTCCTGAGAACCATATACACAGTCACACAGCCATAGAACGAGGCATACTTCATACCACCTTAACACAACACACAACGCTTCTGACATACCCATCACCACACACATACACACGACAACCACACAAGGGCACACAACACCACCATTATACATGTCATCAAAACAATACACAAATTATCAACATATATGCATGTTCCAAACATATGCATGTTCCTACACACAACACACAGCCATCACAGCAGGAGACATGGCGGGGCCACACCCACACATGCTGCCTAGACATAGCAACTAGCATAACCCACACACATCACTCACACACAAACCCAAGCAGGCAAGACCCAAACAACCATCTGTAAGAAAGGCAGCACAAGTGTGAAACCATCAAACCAACAACTGGTTGGACCAAATAAAATAAATAGATATATAAATATATGGCAATAACTAAATACCTAAAGAGAAGGTCATTGGCCAGTCCAAAGTTCAAAGTGCACAGGGCACAATTAACACTTCTGTGTGCCCCTACGTGACTCCTGACTACTACAGGGTAGGGGCATCAAGGGGACAGGCAGTCACCTCAGCGATTGGGGAGGTTTGAGGGGGGTTGGGATTGGGTTTGTGAGGGGGTCTTTGGACTTGGGCTTAGACTAAGGAGGGGGGTCTTTGAGCTTGGGCTTGGGAGGGGCAATTTCTAGGCAGGGGAGGTGCACGGGTACTAGCAGGGGGGCAGGGGAGGACTTGGAGGTGGAAGGGCTTGACTTTGGGAGGGACACAGACCATTTGAGGGCATCACAGGGTGAGAGAAGAATAGGGAACATGCAAAACTCAGAGAGGAACACCTTCTTAGACACATGGGGATGTCATGGCAAAAAGCTTTGGGAGTGGAGGAAGAGGGAGTGGTTGTAGGAGGTGTCTTGGTGGATGTCTTGGGTGCATGTGCATGCGAGGAATGCTTGTGGGTGCTGGGTGTCTGTTGGGTGGGTGAGTGCAGGTGTTTATGTGTCTTGGGAGGACGGGGCAGGAGGTGATGGGAGATGCCATACTGGATGGGTGACTGGCTGTTATGGTAGGTTCTGCAGGTATGGAAGATATGCTGCCTGTGGGTGTGTTGGTGGTTGTGGTGTCTGTGGATGTGGTGTCTGGGGTGGATGTCTGTGGGTCTGACATTGTGCTGACTGAGGGTAAGACAGGAGTTGTGAATGGATCAGTGAATGTCGGTGTGGTGGCTGCAGGTGCGTCTGGTGTAGTGTCCATGAGGGTGGGAGTGGCGGGGGAGTCTGTGCAGGTAGTGAGTTTTCGTGTGTCTGTAGGTGGGTGTTGTTTGTATGCATGCAGGTGGTGGGTCTTGTGGTGTTTGTCTGCACTACCCTTGGATGTTGAAGTAGATGCATGCTTGTCTATTTGTGTGATTTGGCTGGGTTTGGGAAGAGGGGTTTGGGATTGGGATTGGGAAGAGGTAGGTGAAGGGAAGACAGTAGACAAAGGGTGATTAGCTGCTGTCAGTGTGGAGGCCAGAGCCTGAAAGGATCTCTGAAGGCCAGCCAGTGGCCCATGAATGCCCTCCAGGAATGCATTGTTTTGCTGTACTTGAACTGCCAGTCCCTGGATGGCATTCATGATGGTCGACTGACCCACAGAGATCCACCTGAGGAGGTCAATAGCCTCCTCACTGAGGGCAGCAAGGATGACAGGGGCAGGGGCAGATGTGTCTGTGGCAAAGGAGACACCCACCCTATTGGGTGAGCAGGCACGGGCAACTGGGTGGAGAGCTACAGGGAGGGCAGTGGTAATAAGGGGGTGGCAAACTCATATTGTGCTTGAGTGGTCCCAGAAGGGTCTGCAACTTCCAGGGAGTGTCCACTGGAGGTGGATTCCAAAGATGACGTGGAAGATCCGGTCTCCCCCATGGCACTCCCCTCTCCCTCTGCACCACTGGGTCCTTCGCTGTCACTGGTAGCAGCACTCCAGGTTCTGTGGCCCGCAGCATCCCCACTTGCCTGAGCCCCTTCTCCTTTCCCTGCTGATGCTGATGCATCCAAAAAAAGAGGGAGAGCGAGGAAGAGAGATAGGGCGGGAGAGGATGAACATATACCTCACATACACACATGTAAGCATGCACATCTGTGAGAATACATATCCTGGCCAGGCTATCTGAGGTGCCAATAAATATTTACTACATCATGTCACAACATGTCACTACTGTCCACCCCTGTATGCCAACCCTCACACGTACAACTAAATCCAAGTAGGTTCGCATGACTGGAGTCATCCACATGATCACCACCAAAGCCATGTTAGCATGCACATCATGCCCGGGATGAAGTACAAATGACTCCCTGATTTCACACCATACCTCTACATACCCCTACCATCCATTGGAAGTGCAGCTGACTGAACAAAATACATCAGGCCTGTACAGTTACAACAGCTGATCAGTCCATGTCAATTGTAAAATATCCATTACAAGTAAGACTACTCCACTCACACACCACACAGCATCTGCCTGTCACATTACATGGCTGACCTAACACTCTCTAAAGTAATGCCAATCTCTAGATATCACAACTGATTTAGCCACTACAATTTAGACACCCATACAAGTAAAGTCTGATGTGTACAATACAAGTCTGGGGTATAGGCATGTGATTAGTATGACCCAATCACAGAGGAAGATCCGTGGCTGACAGTGCGGTACATTGGCGGTTTGGCATATGCCAAACTGCCAATGTCATAATGGGGCGGTAATGACCGCCGGCCTGTTTGCGGTCATACCACCATCATTGCACTGTCCGCCAGGGTCGTAATGAGGGCCTAAGTAACCTAAGCTATTTTGCACTGTAATTGCCAGTGCATTGGCATATATGGAATATACATTACATATTGACAATGACGAGGTCTTCCTGGGCACTTACTACCTTTATTATAATTATACCAGAAGCTTTATTCGGTCATAAAACCATCAAAGCAGAAAACAATACTCCATGTAATTACATATTGCAAGTGAAGTTTAAAAAATATATATATATTTATAATGGGGCAATAAAAACACCATTCAGTGCTAACACTAAAACTAACATACATATTCACAAATTACACTGTTTTTAAAAAGCTAATTCATATATACCATGCAGCCACAAGGAACTTGCTAACTGCATGGATCAGAGTAGCAGAAGTATCACTCTTTAAAATCCTGAGGGCAATGGCAAATTGTCTGGAACCCAACTTCTGACAAGCTGGACAAATCCACTTACATCGAGGAGAAGCATACGCTGGGCAGAAGAACATAAAATGTTCAACTGATTCCAGGACAACATTGCAGCCTGGTCATAAATTGGACACCGACAGTGTCTTCCAACTGCCAGTAAAAGACAGTAACGGTAAACATCTGTAACGGAAGTGGGCATACAGACTCTTTCCCAGAGAGTCAGGAATATAATCTAAATATGGCTCATACTGGGGGTACCATTTGAAATCAAGAAATGCATTGGTCAGTCGTTCATGTGATGTATCAAGGAGATAGTCGTTCCTGAAATAGGACCAATAAGCTATTCTCAGGGACAATTTATATGAGCCTTCACTAGATCCTGTGGATTTTCCCAATAATTCCCAAGTCCCATGGTACAAAACCAATTAGACACATGCCTAAACCATGGAATAGAGGCTGCATTAGGTCTTTTTAAAAGATCAAGAAGAGAGTCCCTGTAAATAATGAGTTGAGGGGTTGTCCAGATTCTTACCGAAAGAGTAACGGTCTTAAATATCATATCAGAAATACAGTTAAAACCAATGTCCAAAAAGTTGGGAATCAAGAGAGTACTGCCTGGACAAGTAAGTAGTGCTCCAACAAAACTATTTTCACCCACAAACAGTTTAGTGGTTTTACAAAAGCCCCACACCTCAGTGCCATAAGTAACAGCATTTTGTGCTTTGGCCAAATAAATCTTTATAGCCGGAAGAAACAGCTTTCCTGGCAATAGTCTTATAAATGTGCAAAATGGCCCCAGATCTATGTTGAAGAAGAGAAACACTCTTGTTTATCTGTTCTTCCCAGTGAAATTTATTCGAGATCCTCACACCCAGATAATCTATTGAACGTACTTTTCCCAAAGGAGCCCCAGCTAAGGTGATAGTCCATCTCCTGACTAATCCAGGGCTGAACACCATTAATTTGGTTTTACTAACATTCAGTTCCAGACCATGATAGGTACAGAAAGTTATAAACTTGTCAACGAGAGTCTGGAGACCCATTGCGGTCTTAGAGATGAGGAGAGAGTAATCCGCAAGGAGCAGTATAGGAATTCTTTGCGCATTTAGGGAGGGGCCATCATTTTGGCAGATACAGCTTATACCACCTCATTTACATAGAAAGTGATTACAGTTGGTGCTAAAACACATCCTTAATGAGCCCCCAACTGGATGGCAATATGGTCTGTTAGTTCTCCCTGATTATCCCCACCTCACCTGGGCATATGTGCCCTCATGTAACCACTGTAAAAGATGGATTATATTCGTTGTAGTACCTATTTTATATAGAACACCCCATAATTTTTCTCTGGGAACCATATCAAACACAGACCGAAGGTCCACGAAAGCAACATATAGATTTTGTTTGGCAAGCATTACATATTTCCAATATAAAAGCGCCAGCCTAAAAACCTGATCCACAGTGCTAGTTTTAGGGCAAAAACCTGCCTGGAGTAGGGACATCACATAATGGGTGTCAGCCCAATCAAAAGCCTTCCCTAATGCTGTTTAGCAAAACATTTTGGGAGGTTGTCAATAAGGCTAATGGGTCTGTAATTAACAGGAAAGCTCACCACTCCCTTTTTGTAAATGGGAACTATTTCAGCCCTTTTCCAAGTACTGGGTATTGGGCCCCCAGCTGCTATTGCATTGGATATCATATTTATGTAACTGGACCAGATCACTGGCTCAGACTTATATAAGTCCCCTGGTATCTTTTCTGGGCCTGGGGACTTAGAAGGTTTAACGGAATTAATTTCAGCAATTGTTTCCTCCAGGGTAAAGACAATGTAGTCATCCTGGCTGCGCACAACCATTCCTAGGTCGCCAGATGGTAGGCACACTCCGGCCAACTGCTGGGAGAAGGAATCAGGAGTGGAAAAATTACAGGGAAGAGCATAAAGATTGGAAAAGTGATCAACCCAACTCTCAGGTTGAATATGGGTGCAGATTATGCTCTTACCCTCTCTGTGCCTGTCAGACAATAATTTCAAAAAAATCATGTTATTATTATATCTAGCAGCCTCCAACAGATTCTGCCAAATTAAATTATCCCAGTGTTTCTTTGTCTGTGCTATGGCTTTATAATAGACTAATCTGGCTGTTCTAATCGCCCCTTGTGAGCGGGACACAATGGCTGAGTTTAATGCAAATTTAGTCTTAGAACAATCCTCATTAAACCACTCCCTGATTTTATGTGTATGGTCAAGTTGCTTAATGGGAATTTTCTTGTAAACGATATTCTGCAACTTGTGTATCATTGTCTCGTGGATGTAAGAATTGGGATTTTGGCGACCTTATGTTCCTTATAATTAGCCATTGCATCAGTAAACAATTTATAAATCTCACTAATCATGTATGGATTAGACAACACTTTTGGCCAGCTAACATGAGTATGGCTGTTATCCAAGAATGGCTCCGGGACAACAGTATAATGGGTATTCTGGGACCTTCTAAATTTGGCGCTATATAAAGTAAGGAGCAGGGAGTTATGGTCGCTGTCGTGGCGAAAATCCACCTTCATATCTACCAACATTGACCATAACCTGACATCCAATAAAAAATATTCAATAATACTAGATGACTGGCCTCGTTTAAAAGTGGGGGCATTACTTGGATCGGAGCGCGTGCGGCCGTTACAGGCTCTAAGTCCATACTAAGACACAGTAATGTCAACTGTAGAGCAGCACAGGGGTGGCTCCAAAATTGCTCGTTCATCCAATGTGGAATACCCCAATATTCATCCTCCTCAACCGTTAGGTCATTGTTCAAATATGATGGTTCAAATGTATAGTTCATGTGCCCTGCAATCACTAAATTAGTAGTGGGGGACAAGGTGTCTAGGTATTCAAACAACTGAGTCATGGTCTGGGATCCGAGTCCCCGTGGCACTGACCTTGCATATATATTAATTGTAATTACCTTGAAACCTTTATTAAATACAAGCTGCACACCTAATAAATTCGGGGAGTCAATTTTTAATACAAGGTGGTCGCACTGCAATTTCTTGTTTAGCATTATTAATAAACCTCCCTTGGCGCAACCAGTGTCCCCGTCTGCAGGTTGGGCCATCACATAATATGATCAAAAAAATCCAAGAAGACAGGGTACACAGCCCAAGTCTCCTGGAATAAACATATGTCCTGCTTATTTATATAGTTAACCCATTCAGGATCCAGCAGTTTCCTGCCCAGCCCAGCCAGGTTCCAGGACACAATGAAGAGTTCAGCACTAGATCCCAAGCTCATCAGACACCCCAGGCCTACCCACAAAACCCGGAATAGAAATTGTTAGGTTGGAGTCAGTGGATAGTCAATCAGTATCTGATAGTAGATGGGAAATATTAACTGCCAAGGCCTGAGTGCACTTGTGGCTAGTATCAGACTTGCCACCTTTAGTACTATCCCATTGGGTTCAAGGTTTCATCCCCACAAGTCTAGCACTTAGAAATGTATGACGATTGGAATCATATCAATTAAAATGTACATATAAAAGTATCCTACTTTAGCAACCTTCACCTACTCTATAGATAGCAGATGACCAATATATGGGTATACAACTATCAAGCCTTTAGTCCAGTCCTACACAGGCCATATCTGTGGTGGAAATGTAATGGTTGCCTCACATGGAGTCAATACCATTAGCAGTACTTGATGTATATAGTCCCTGTGATAAAACAAGAGTCATACAATTGCTTATACAGGTATGCTATACAGGTGGGAGTGGACTGACACATTATAGCCACAAATGCTCAAATGCAGATGGATGGAGCAGGTGATACTCAAGTGGGTAGGGTGATACACAAGGTCACATCCATAGTAAAGGTAGGGTGGAGTCACACGGTGCCAGTGTCATGAGGCCATCTCGACAATCCATACATGTAGATGTCTTGATATAGAGATGTACATCTACTGGCAGAAACCCATCAAAACACATCTACAACTTATACTCAGGCCAGGTGGTTACTACCCATCCTCACTAGTCTACATACATGTTGCATTGACTACATTGTCGCATAAGCTACAGTCAGGCAGCTAATCACATGCATCCTGAGCCAAGTCCCAGGATACAGTCAGTACTCACCCCCTTGTGGCTGCTTTGCTGCCCTCAAATGCCCACCCATCTCAGGGTAGGCCACCACCAAAATGCATGCCATTAGGGGAGTCTGGGTCCAAAGGGGACCCCTCTTCATTGGGCAGACATTCCCAGCTGGACCGCCGCAGTCTTCTGGGCCCAGCGTCTCATATCCTCCCACCGCTTGCGACAATGGGTGCTCCGCCAGCTGTGGTACCCAGGGTCCTCACTTGCTTGGTAATGGCACGCCAGATACATTTCTTCTGATGGGTGTTTACCTGCATGGATGACACAGACAAAAAGAGAAAGTCATGTACACTGACACCATATAAGCAGGAGTGACCTATACACATCTGACTCACCAAGTGAACACACATATCCATTCTCTCTACTCACATACCTTCACTTTATTCCCTCTGCATGCATATACTCCCTCACAGGTACAGTTACCCCAATCACCATCACACGCACCCCTATCACACATGACAATGGCATTGGGCTCACCTGCTCCTCTAGTGCCCCAAATAGCTGTACATACAGGGGTAGGAACCCTTTCAGTAGGCTTCTCCAGCTTGTCTGGGTTGAAGGCTGGCTCCCTATCACCTGCAAGACATGGGATGATGGCCCCGAGAGACAGTACACAGCAGCTCATGCCGTGAAGGTCTTGCTAGCAACAGTGTCAGGAGTCAAGTAAGCAAGGCTGCAGAAAATGGCGGTCACGGCCACCACGTACATGACCGTCACTGCCGGCAGTGATCGCCATTGGTCCCAGTCTGCCACAGGCAACAATGTTAACCAATGACAAGTTGCACAGTGGTTGTAGACTTCGGTCACTTCCAATATTGTCTAGTGCAGCAGGTCAGGCGGCTGCCATTTTGTGCACATATGATGCATTGATGTGCCAAAATAAGTGCACCATACACATATTCGCACAAATGGCAGAGTAAGCATATGTTCTGCCATCATGGTAGTGCAAAGACATGTGACATGCATGACATAGTGACATGATATGGCAGTATATCTTATGATGGGCATGTTTAGATACTCGAAGGTGCATAGGCAGTGGCACTATATTGGTATATCCCATTAATATTCTATTGATCAGTGCAAAACAGCTCAGTCTGCCACATATGGTATATTACACCTGTGATGTGTGTCTTGTAGGACTTACAGGTTCAGCAATGTGCTGCAAGGATGGTGTCCAAAGTGCTTCAGCATGCCATAATAGGATGTGTCAGCCATGCTACGCATGTCCTCCAGTGTTAGGTGTGTGTTATTTTGTTTACATGTGTCTAGTGCATTTCTCAATGTACATTCTTTCCTCTCTGCCTAGATTTCCTGCTATGAGGAGATTGAGACAACCACCAATGTACTGTCCTCTAGTTGACCTTGCAACTATGGAGGACAGACATAGCATCCAGACCTATTGTCTGAATCATCAGATCATCATGGACCTATGTACACAGTTGGAGCCAGAACTCTTACCAGCCGTATGCAATCCGTATTGCATCCCTCCCACAGTACAAGTCCTGTCAGTGCTACACTTTTTTGCCACAGGCTCCTTTCAGAATACAGTGGGCTTGACAGCAGCAGCCCATGTGAAGTCTTGTGTTGAAGGATGTACTGTGTGCATTGTTGAAACACCTGGACAGCTACATCAGGTTCCCCCAACATGCGGATTTGGCCTATGTGAAGGCAGACTTTTATGATATGGGACGCATCCCTCATGTAATAGGGGCCATTGGTGGCACCCATATAGCTGTGGTCCCTCCCAGTGCAAATGAACAGGTATGTAGGAACAGGAAGAACTACCACTCCATAAATGTTCAGGTGGTGTGTCTGGCAGACTAGTACATTTCACAGGTCACAGACAAGTTTCCTGGATCTCTTCATGATTCCTACATTTTGAAGAACAGCAATGTCCCACACATGATGGCACGACTACACACAGAGAGGGCCTTGCTCCTTGGTATGTATGCATATGAAGATGTTTCACTGTTATGGCACCTGTCATCACATTTTCCCTGTTGATCCACATGTATTTTTACTTGTCCTACATTTTTTAACACAGGTGACTCTGGCTATCCTAACCTTCCGTGGCTGTTGACACCAGTGAGGTACCATGCCACGGATGGGCATCTCTGTTTCAATGAGGCCAACGGGAGGATGAGGCATGTAATTAAAAGAACATGTGTCCTCCTGAATGCCAGATTCAGGTGCCTGAACCTATCTGAGGTGCCCTCCTCTACTCGCCCCACAAGTTATACCAGATAATTGTAGCCTGCTACATGCTCCACAATCTAGCCCTGAGACGTCAGATACCGTTGCTAGCTGATGAGGGCGAGGCAGCTGGACTAGAGGCTGGTAATGTTGACATGGAAAGTGAGGAGGAGGTAGAGGAGGAAGGTGCAGATGACTCTAGGACTGAGCTCATCAATCAGTACTTCCAGTGACATACAGGTATGGTGAGTGTGGGTTTGCAAGTGTTGTATATCCACATGAATTGCTGACAATAGCCCTCCTGAGTTTTCTCACCAGTGGGGAACATGATCCCTATTTCTGTGTTGGGGAAGCTGTCTGATTGAATGGAAGGTGCAAAGTAAAAGTGTCACAACTCTAACAAGTGTACTCACTGCAGTTTCCTACATTCACATCTCAACTGTACTGACCACTATTGAGCTATGTTTGTTGCATTCTCCTGTTCTCATTTCATTCCACCCACTGACTGTGGTATAGCAATATGTGCCTCTGCTATCTATGGGCTGAGGTATTCATAGTCATTAGCCATTGCTAATTGACTTGAGAATTGAAGGTTGTACATGACAAAAGGCAGCTAAAGTTATTGGTGATGAATATTCTATGACTGGTGATGTATAGGTAATCTTTGGGGGGCCCTAGGTAGGAGGTATTCTACATTTGCACGACATGTGTGGCTCCATGCCTTCCATCCTGATGGTACTTTCTATCCTTGTCTCTTTGCAGGTTGGAATACTGACTATACTATGGTGTGCCCCTGAAGGTTTGACTCTCTGACAGCTGTCCTGGAACATATTTGGTGTATTGTGTCTCCTGCTGAGGATGCCTCCCTCTACTGTCCATTACACTGCCTGTTGGATGAGGAGGGCATAACCAGATCACATTTTGCAATAATGATATTTGTTGATGTTTTAATGAAGACACATATACAGTAGCTGTGTTCACTTGGTGTTTATTGTGCATATGATCAAATTTTGACTACAGAATTATGGTGCATACATTGTCCAACAGGTGATGTGTGAGGTCATGGTAGATGGAATCATCAGAGTAGGTGGTACAGCTGTTGGTTGCACAGGTCCAGTGTCTATGTGTCAATGAGAAGATGAAGTTATGTCATTGAACAATCAACAGGATGTCTCAGTGACACACAAGAGAGACAAATCAGGTGAGGTTCACATCCTGGCAGTGGGTTGGGTCTTGGCATCTGCTCCAGCTGGATATCTGGAGGGAAGTCCCTGTTTATGGGGGGGGGTTCTTCAGCTACAGAGGGAGGGGTGTCTGAGGGATATGGTTCCCCTGGCAAGGCCTCCATTCCACTTACTGCTCCTGATGTGGATGAGTCAGATGTTAGGTTGCTAGCAGAAGGGACCTGCTAGTGGGTGGTGGTAGCACACAGGGTGGTGTTGATATCCCTCAGCACCACTGCAATGGTGGCCATAGTAGCATTGTGTGCCTGCTACTGCTGCAAAACCTCCTGGTGGTTTTCCCATTGCAGCCTTTGATTTTCCTCCAACATGGTAATGAGCTAACCCATCCTGTCCTGGAATTGTTGGAATGCTCCAAGGACTTGGGAGATGGTTTCCCAGTCAGTTAAGTCCCTTGGGGGCCCCATCCTCTGGCCCACAGCTTCCCTCCCACACCCCGTGCCCCCATATGCTGTGCCCCTGGCACAGAGTGCCCACTCCCAGTGTTTGCAGGACCTTCATTGTCTGAGGAGTGAGGGGTCATCGCAGGTCCCTGTACTGTGGGGCTCACAATAGTTTGAACAGTCCTTGGGACACAGGCTTGGGGACGAAGGATTGGCTGTGAAGTACAAGCCACAGGGTTGGGGGGTTGATGTGGGCAGGGTGAGGCAGGGAGTCGTAGACTGACCAGGTGTCCCAGATGGGCCAGTTATGTCGTCAGTAACCAGACATTCAGGCATGTTGTCCTCACTGGATCCGTCATCCTGAGGAGGACTGGAAGTCTCTGATATCCTCTCCATGGTGGCACTGGCAGGGGGAACTGTGGATGGAGTGAGAGAGGGAGTTAAATATTGAACATGTGTTTGTTTATCTCTTTATCATATGGATACAGCGACTTGACATGATTCCCAGCAATGACAATGACAGATGCTGCACAGCATACCATTGGGGGTAGTTAGTGGTATGTGACGTGTACCATACTCCTTTTAGGACGGGGTCATTCAGGTTTAGTAACTTTGGCTCTGCGGATGGGTTATTTAACTGTTTAATAGTTCACATGACTGTTCTGCACTGTTAGCTTGTGACTATTCATGCTTGCTAGTTGTGAGAGGAAATGGCTGGACTTTGCAGCATGGTATCCCAGTGGGAGGAGGCTATGTGAGTATGCAAGGTTAATTGTCCTGTTTGTGCATGTTGTGCATGTGCATGGAGTCTGCCATCTTACATTCCATACCATGGTGGGTCAATGTCTGGGTTGTGGATCCTGATTAGTGGCCAATTGAATTAATCACAGTGCTGTAGCTGTGTTTGGCCTTGTTTGGCATTGTGTTGTGCCATTACAACCCCAAAGAGTCTAGGTTCTGGCCTGGCCTAGCATCGGGTGTGGCAGCCCTGGGTAATAACACCACAGGGCTGGATCAGGGACTGCTGGACTTCTCAATTACCCCAAGAGCCAACATATTGGCATCTTCTTCCTTGATGCTGGCCTTCACCCTGTCGGACAACCTGTAAATTGTGTTCTTTACAGGGGGACTATCTCCGGTGTCAATGTCATGGACACACAAGTGTGTGAGTCCAGGGGTGAGGGAAAACAGGGAGGAGTACTGCTCCAGTAACTGGTAGCAGTCCCCTTGCTGGTCCAGGGTCAGGGAGTCAGAGAGATTGACACCCTCCACTGACCCATTGCCTTCTTTGGCAGTGAGGAGGTCGCGGAGAGGTTCATTCTCCTCCTTCCTAGGGGGTTCCTAGGGGAGTGGATCTCAAATGGGCCAGTACAGCGGTCTTGGAGAGCTCTAGGCTCCTCTGGCTCCACCACCCAAACTTTGTCTTCAGGCTGAAACTCCACCAGGGTGGTCTTCTGGTCATACCAGCATTTCATCACCTCTTGACTGGCCCCGAAGTTGCTCTTGCCTTTTTCCAGAAGCATTGAATCTGGTTGCAGAGAGCCAGCATGTAGCCGACCACATCCTGAGGCAGTGCCTTGGGAGCTTTCTCCCACCCCTATTTCACAATGCTTAAGGGTCCCCTGATAGGGTACACGTAGACATGTTCAAAGGGGCTGAACCCTACCCCCTTCTGGGGCACAGCTCTCTAAGCAAAAAAAAAGGCATGGCAAGAGTACATTCCACTTACACCTTATGGGAGGCTTGTGATCATGCTTTTCAAGGTCTTGTTGAATCTCTCCACAAGACCATTGGATTGATAATGATAGGGTGTGGTGAATTTCTAGGTCACCCCACACGCATCCCACATATACTTCATGTACACAGACATGAAGTTTGTGTCTCTGTTAGACACAATCACCTTAGAAAATCTGATACAGGTAAAGATCCCCATCAGAGTTCTGGTCACCACCAGTGCAGTTACCGTCCTCAGAGGGATTGCCTCTGGGTTGCGGGTGGCATGGTCCAACAAAACCAGGATAAACCTGTTGCCTAGGGCAGTCTTGGGGTCCAATGTACCAATAATGTCAATGCCCATCCTTTTAAAGGGGGTGCCAATGACGGGGAGCGGGATCAGTGGGGCCTTGAGTTTTTTCCCTGTCTTCCCACTGGCCTAGCAGGTGGGACAGTACCTACAGAATGCATCTGAGGCCATCTGCATTCAGGGCTAAAAAAAAGTGGGTGACAAGCCTGGCAAAGGTCATCTTGCCCTAAATGTTCTGCCAGGGCAATGTCATTAACGAGGCCCAATGGGAAGGCCTGGTAATACTGGGAGAACACCAGCACATGTGCTGCCCCAGCCTCCAGTAGCTTAGGCTCACTGTAAAGAAGATCATTCTCCCAATATATAAGGTGATCACCAGAGGCTTCACCTGCTGCTTGAGCTGATGCCTGTTGCCTCAAACCCTCAAGAGAGGGGCACCCTTTCTGAGCCTTGGATAAAACTTTGTGGGTTGGCCCACCCTCACCTTGCCAGCCAGCAAGCTCAGGTAAGTCACCTAGAGCAGCAATGTTCTCCCCGGTTGGCTCAGGGACCTCCTCCTCAGGTACCCCATCAACAACGCAGTAACTTCTGGGGGCGGTTTCCCGTGCTCCTCTCCCCTGTCCTTGGCAGCTATCTGGGCCATTCTTCCAGGCTCCAGACACCCTTGACTCCCTTCCCGGGCAGCCATGGATCTTGTGGTCATGAATAGCTACCCAGGCAATCCCAACATTTCCAAGTGAGACCTTAGCTCTACCTCCTTCCAGGTAGTGTGCTCGAGGTCATTGCCTAACAGACACTCTCCAGGCATGGCGGAACTCACAGCTACTTTTAGAGTACTAGAGACCCCCCCCGCACTCAAAGGAAACCAGAGCTACTGGTAGGTGGCTCTTGCGATCGTCAGTGACTATGAATTGGTGAAATGTGTTCGGGAGGACCTGCTCTGCTGACACTAGCTGACCCCTAACAGTAATCATGCTGGCTCCTGTGTCATGCAGAGCCTCCACCCATTGCCCATTGATGGTGACTCACTGCCAATACTTGGAAGTATTTGTAGGCATGTGGGATTTGCCACCATCTCTGCATCCCCCAGGGGCTCTTTTGTTACCTCTATCTGTTCCCCAAAACTAACTGGGACTGCCTCCTCCCGGAGCACTTCACTAGCCAACCCAGGTGCCTGCCCTCCAGTGGGGAGTTGTGGACTCTAGGGACACTTGGAGTCATCCTTAGAGTGACCATACTTGGAGCAATCTGCACATTGGGGTACAAACCTCGCTGTCTTATGGTCAAGAAACCCTTTCGTCTTGGTCTGGTTACGACTATTCCCTTGGGAATTATTCTGGGGGCCTTTTTAGAACTCCTTATTTTTAAGTTTTTCTCCCCCTCTTTCTTCTGGTAGGAAACCTTACCACCTTTGTGGGTGTCCCCTCCAGATACCATTTTAGACACTCTGGTGCTAGCCCGAGGTCCGCTTCCTCAACAAGTTTCCTGGGATCAGTCAGCTTACTGTCAATTAGGTGCTGGTGCAACTCTGTAAAGCAAATACTGAGCATTTGCTCTCTCAGGATCAAATTATATAAACACATATAATCAGCTACTTTACTGCCCCCACCCATCTATTCAGTGCCTTGCTAGAAGAATCATAAAAGTCTACCTAAGTTTGGTTGGAGAGTTTGGTAGTGTCCCTGAATTTCTGGCAATACTTTTCAGGTGTCAGTACAAACTTGGCAATTAAAATTGCTTTCATGAGCAAGTATGTATTCTGGTTCTTCTTTTCTAATGTGAGGAGTGTGTTCCTCCAAATTATTGGCATGTGTTTCCACAAGCCCACCCTCCATTGCTCCTCAGGAACCCCTTGAGCCCTCAGTGCAACTTTATTAGCAGGAAACCATTTGTCAATGTCATCACCCACCACATAACTCGGCACCACATCTCTGGGTATCCAAACATTTTTGTCTCCAGCAGGTCCTGTGTGTATGCTACCAACATCACTGCTGGAATCAGACTGCCAAGACTTGAGCTCCAGCTCCTTCAGACTCAGTTCATGAGCCGGAAGTAGTTTCTTTTCAGCCAAGGCCCTTTTTAGCCAGAATTTGTTTGTCTGCTTTCTCAGCCTTTCTTTCTGCTCTCCTCTCCCTCCATGTTTAATCTGGCCAACTGCAGTAGAAACTCTCTCTCCTCCCTCTTTTCCTCTGCTTTCAGGTTGTGACTTGAGACACTGCTCCCTGGTTTACCAGGGAGCACAGATCCAGGGGTGTCATCCCTCAGTGCTGTTAGCAAATCTTCTGGGGAGGCGTCCTCTTGCTCTCCCAACTCAACATTCTCTTATGAATGGGCTTCTGCCCAGGCCCTAAGCACCTTTTGGCACTCCTCCTTCTTGGAGGCACCCTGAGTTGGTATTCTCACCCCTTGCAGAACACTTTCAGCTGTCTGACTGTGTATGCCTCCAGCTTGACCACGCCAAACTCTCCAGCTCCTCCTTGAGACCCAGCCAGAGGCATGTTGTATAGGATTAAATTAAAATGTCAGCAGGAAAATTGCATCAAAAAGAGAAATAAATCAAATTGACATTTAACTGTGGGTAGGTAGTGTACACATAGCTATTGTATGTCACTGCACAAACACAAGTCGTATCCTCCCTGCTGATCACCAATGTTAGAAATGGGGTCTCTAGTTGGCAGAGGAATGCATCTTTGTCCAAGTAGGGAACACAATCCTCATCAGGGTAAGTCACACACAATTAAAATTATCCTGCGCCCACCCTCTTGAAGCTTGGCACTGAGCAGTCAGCCTTAACTTAGAAGGCAATGTGTAAAGTATTTGTGCAATAGATCATACAGTAACACAGTGAAAACACCATACAAATACACCACACAGATTTAGAAAATTATATGATATTTATCTGGTTAAATCAAGGTCACAACGATAAAGATTCAATAAGCACAAGTTGAGGTATCACTTTTTCAAGATTGAAAAAAATCTTAAATCTTCGAAATCAACAGTTGTCTCTTGTTTACACAAAGTACCTGATTTGCCTCAAAATTAGCATGCACGGAGACCGCAGAGGGGGAGATGAGTGGAAAAATAGGGTGTGCGTTGCATTTTCCTGTGCAGCAAAGACAATGCGTATTTTCTTTCCACGTTGCAAGGGGCTTTGTGTCAATTTCCGGCATGCAGCCTTGGTTCCTTATTGCGATGTGGGGATCTTTTTGACGCCCAGGGACAATGCGGAGAAAATCCTGGGTATTCAGGAAAATGTCACAGGCGTTGCCTTGATCCGATAGGCAATGCGTACAATTTTCAGTTGTATGGGAGGGGTTGTATCGATTTTCCACTTGGGGAACTGCCTGTGTCATTCCAGTTCAGCTGTGCATCGATCGGGTAGGGCTGTGTATCAAATATCCAGCTGGAAGGTAGGCGCTGTGTCGATTATTCACTCAAAGTTGTGCTGTGTCGTTCTGGCTCGGCTGTGCAGCAATTTCTCATTCGCAAAACGGCTGTGCATCGTTTCCGGTAGGCTGTGCATCGATTTTCAGTGCACAAGGAGTTTCCTGAACAGATGAAGTCTTTTTGGCCCTGAGACTTCAGAGAACAGGAGGCAAGCTCAATCCAAGCCCTTGGAGAGCACTTCTCAGCAAGGTCAGAGGGCAGCATGACAACAGCAGGGCAGCAGTCCTTCTCAGCAAAGCAGTCCAGATGAGTCCTTTGGGCAGCCAGGCACTTCCTCTTGACAGGTTGCAGGTTCAGGTCCAGAAGTGTATGAACTGTTGGGGTCAGAGACCCAGTTTATATACCCAAAAATGCCTTTGAAGTGAGGGAGACTTTAAAGAGTAGTTTTGAAGTGCACAAGTTCCCGTTTCATTACAGGTCTGTCTGCCAGGGTCCCAGTAGGGAGTTTGTCAGTCCACTGTGTGAGGGCAGGCCGCATGCAGAAAAAGACTCCAAGAGATGGAGAGGGTCGAAAGGCACTAGCTTCCTGTATAAAATGCCTAGTTAATTAAATATTATGTGGGGACTTTGCCGGGGGACATGGACCCAAGTCCTTCAAAGAAGAGATAAATTGACAAGAAAAATGGAAAAGTCCCACTTAAGGAAAGTCTTTGTTTAAGGTCCTAATGCCATAAATTTCAGGTGGACAAAATTTCAAGAAGCGTCGTTGTAAATCCAATATTTACTTATTTATTTTGTATGAAGAAAACAAAATATTTCCAGAATAAGGTTCATCAGTAAGTGAATCCAAAGAGGAAACAAAAGAGTCAGCCAACACGTGTTTTGTCCCAAGAGGCGCGTAAGCCGGGGCTTTCTGAAGGCCTTTCGATAGAGTTCAGAAATATAAAACAGTTGTTGTGTACATGATTAGGTATTTTCATAATCTGAAAAAGACATCAGGATGAAAGGAATCGCATGTGTGAGGGCAGGCCACTAGCCTTTGTTATGTAAGTGTCAGGCCCACCCGTCTTCCAGCCCAGGAAGACCCATTCAGTATGCAGATGAGTGCAGGTGTGACTAAGGGCCAAATGTGCGAAACTTTTTGCATGGCGCAAACAGTGAATTTAGCTGTTTGCGACATGGAAAAAGCACATCGCGATGCTCATTCCCATTTTGTGAGTCGGTAGGCTGGCTACCGACCCACAAAATGGGAATGCGAGTCGCAAATACGAAGGGGTGTTCCCCTTCCTATTTGCGATTCGCATCACGATGCAGAATTGCTTTGTGACCGTGAACCACGGTCGCAAAGCAATTCGCAGTTACCACCATTGTCACACTGGTGGTAACCCATTCGCAAAAGGGAAGGGGTCCCCATGGGACCCCTTCCCCTTTGTGAATGGCCCTGAAAACATTTTTTCTAAGCTGGCAGTGGTCCTATGGACCACTGCTTACTCTGAAAAAATGAAACAAAAACGTTTCATTTTTTCGTTTGTATTACAACTCGTTTTCCTTTAAGGAAAATGGGCTGCAATACAAAAAAAAAACTGCCTTATTTAAAAGAAGTCCCAGACATGGTGGTCTGCTGTCTCCAGCAGGCCACCATCCCTGTGAGTACTGCGAATCGCAAGTGGGTTGCAAATTGCGACCCACCTCATTAATATTAATGAGGTGGGTCTTTCCGACCCCCTTGCGATTTGCAGATGGTGTCAGGGAGACCATCCTGCATCTGGGTTTGCGACTCGCAAATTGCGAGTCGCAAACTCAGAATTTCGTACACCTGGCCCCTAAGTGTCCTGTGTTTGTGGTTGTCTGGGTGAAATGCACAAGGAAGCTGTCAACCAGCCAAACCCAGATGTTGATTGGAGAAAGTCTGTAAGGTACAGGTGGATTTTAAGTGCTGAGAAATGCTCAATTTTTTAAACGTGGCATTTCTAAAATAGTGATACAAAATCGAACCTCACCAATAGACAGGATTTTGTATTAACATTCTGGCCATATTAAATATGACATGTTTGCCCCTTTCTGATCAGAATCTACCACTCAAACAGTATACAAGGGTATTCCTAATGCTAGCCTATGAAAGGAGCAGGCCTCACAATAGTGGAAAATGAATTTAGGAGTTTTCCAATACCAGGACATATAAAACACACAGCTACATGTCCTGCCTTTTACTTACATAGCCCCCTGCCCTATGGGTTACCTAGGACATACCTTAGGTATGTTATATGCAGAAAAAGGTTTGAGACTTGTCAAGTACTTTTAAATGCCAAGTCGAAGTGGCAGTGAAACTGCACACACAGGCCTTGCAATGGCAGGCCTGAGGCATGGTTAAGGGGCTACCTCATGTGGGTGGCACAATCAGTGCTGCAGGGCCAACAGTAGCATTTAATTTACTGGCCCTGGGCACATGTAGTGCACTTGACTAGGGACTTACAAGTAAATCAAATATGCTAATAGTAAATGAGCTAATGTTACCATGTTTAAGGGAGAGAGCATGTGCGCTTTAGCACTGGTTAGCAGTTGCTCCATACTTACGCCACCACAGACCAATGTAACCATCCATCCAAACAGGAGCACACAATACCAGATCTAAGTCTGACGCACAACTGCACTCAAAACAAATACAGGCATGACACCTAGCAATCAACTAATGTGCATGATTGACACATGTTTTCATATTGCTTTGCAGCTGACCAAGGTTACGCTATCCAGCCATGGGGAAATCCTACAATGAATGCAGAGCAGGCCTACAATGAAGGCCACATAAGGGCCAGAAATGTAGTGGAGGGGAAATTTGGTCTCCATAAATCAAGATTCAGGTGCCTGCATTTTACAGGAGGAGGACAGTTTCATGCACCACCGCTTGTCTGCAAAATTATTTTTGCTTGCACAATTATCATTGTGTGTGCCACTTTGCATAAAATTTGTCTACGCAAACATGTCCCCTGGGAAGAACAAGTAGATGTTCCCAATAGGCAGGATGACAACAATGGTGTACAACTGGAGACGCGGGAACAACAAAACACTGCTGCTGGAGTACGCAGAAAATAACTTATTGTGCAAAACTTTTTCTCATAGAGCTCTACTCCAAGAATCACCATGTAAATAATTCATTAAAATTACGTAAACTCAGAATGTACATGGCGTACTCTTTTAAACCTCACACACCAACGGTAATTTGCCCATATCTCAGAAAGCATGAAGACACCACAACAGTTGTAAACAACTTTGGAGCATAGGCCCTTATTTAAGAGGGCCTAGTGCATCCTTGTTCAACATTAGCGTCAAGCGTGGCCCAACGAGCCAAATATCTAAGCAACAGAAACTCATAGTGGCACAATTCATACATTGTGCCACTTTGTAACACCTTGTGCCACAAAATGCCTGCTGCAGGCATTAAGTATGCAAGGGGGTTGTAAAGCCGGTACGGGGTAGTCAAAATAGTGCAGTGGAATCTAACAAAAACAACTGTGCCATATATTGCTGCTACTTTTAACACCTGCTCAAAGTAGCTGTTTAAAGGGGGCACACCATTGGTACCAATGGGACCCTAAGTAGTGCTCAGGGTTAGGACCAAAATGTTAGCTCTGACCCTGAACAGTACATCAATTGCATCACATACCTTACACGCTATTGCTCCCTACCCTGTGCCATGATGCACAGTCTTTAAAATATGGCGCACACATGGTGGCGGTAGGGGAATTCTGAGGGGGGAAAGAAAAGTGGCCCTGCATTGGTTGCTGTGCCACTTTACTTTAATCTGCCCCAAAGCCAGGAACAAAAAACATCTTTAAAATGATTCACTACCACATCATGTGTTGGTGGAAGGTAGGCATTTTACAATGTCACACATATCACACAAATGTGTTGGCTTAACGTATGCCTGTAGCAATCCTGGAAATATACCTGAAGACTGCTTTACAGATCTATGGGCTAGGTAGGAAAAGGCTAGCAAGTACCTAGAATGGTAGGTTTGGGTCTGCCAGGTAACCTAGCGAGGTCTGAATGACATTATCAAAAGTGATTACTGATTACATACTTCTCATAGCCACTCACATGTATTAGCAATAAAGTGACATACAGGGACCAATACACATAAATATGTGGGTGTATCACACGCAATCATCTGGGATTGTGCATGTAAGTCAAGCAGTGTACTAACAAGTCACAGACCCTTGGCAAATTGTATGTGTGAAGAATGACATAGAAAGCTTGATTGTGTCATTCCCTCTACTCATAACTGACATGAGAAATCACAGTACCAAAATACACTCATTGGGAATGTTACATAGGTTTTGGAATGCAAATGTGAGCATGTGGCCATGTGTAACAATTTATGTGAAGCTACAGTAGAACAGTTGTGTGAGAAGTTGGAAGACTTGGAGGGCTGGTCCTGCTGAAATAATGTATGGATACTAGTGGTACCTCTAAAAATCAAGGGGGTCATTACGGGTTTGGCTGTACAAGGACCGCCATGTTGGCAGTGACGGTCATTCCGCCGATGGGCCAGTGGAGAAGCCTGACAAATTACGACCATGGTGGTCTTCCCAACAGAAGACAGACAAATCACCACCTATACCTCCAGTGCAGTCATGCTTCCACGGACGGCTTAGGCCAGCAGACATCATGGTCACGCAGGTCATATTACAAGGCTGCACACTACCAAGGTTTCCGCCGCGGTCACACCAACACGAAAACGCTGGCGAAAACCAACTCTATAAAAGGAGATATTCACCTTAAGAAACACATACCTGTCTGGAGCCGCCATGGAACCTGAGCTGCACGTCTTCCCACTGCTTCTGCTCGCACATTGACTCTGGAACCAATGACAGCGACAACGACAACAACCGTGAGTACACACACACCTAGCTGACACTGTAGGGAAAACCCAAAGTATACACGCATACACAACATACACATCCTGGACGGCAGGCGATGGTGACACACACACATAACCACACACCCATAAGCACACACACACACACACACCAACACACACACCCATATTACACACACCATGGCCAACACACATAAAACCCGCAGACGCACAGCACCAGCTTAGTCCAACACATCAATACACAACACCACCAATGCACACAACTACACCACAACGGCAACTGCACAAAAACTTCGGTAAGCTAACATATTCCACACGTCCACATGACACTCTATACATACAATAACACGGAACAACTCCTGAGAACCATATACACAGTCACACAGCCATAGAACGAGGCATACTTCATACCACCTTAACACAACACACAACGCTTCTGACATACCCATCACCACACACATACACACGACAACCACACAAGGGCACACAACACCACCATTATACATGTCATCAAAACAATACACAAATTATCAACATATATGCATGTTCCAAACATATGCATGTTCCTACACACAACACACAGCCATCACAGCAGGAGACATGGCGGGGCCACACCCACACATGCTGCCTAGACATAGCAACTAGCATAACCCACACACATCACTCACACACAAACCCAAGCAGGCAAGACCCAAACAACCATCTGTAAGAAAGGCAGCACAAGTGTGAAACCATCAAACCAACAACTGGTTGGACCAAATAAAATAAATAGATATATAAATATATGGCAATAACTAAATACCTAAAGAGAAGGTCATTGGCCAGTCCAAAGTTCAAAGTGCACAGGGCACAATTAACACTTCTGTGTGCCCCTACGTGACTCCTGACTACTACAGGGTAGGGGCATCAAGGGGACAGGCAGTCACCTCAGCGATTGGGGAGGTTTGAGGGGGGTTGGGATTGGGTTTGTGAGGGGGTCTTTGGACTTGGGCTTAGACTAAGGAGGGGGGTCTTTGAGCTTGGGCTTGGGAGGGGCAATTTCTAGGCAGGGGAGGTGCACGGGTACTAGCAGGGGGGCAGGGGAGGACTTGGAGGTGGAAGGGCTTGACTTTGGGAGGGACACAGACCATTTGAGGGCATCACAGGGTGAGAGAAGAATAGGGAACATGCAAAACTCAGAGAGGAACACCTTCTTAGACACATGGGGATGTCATGGCAAAAAGCTTTGGGAGTGGAGGAAGAGGGAGTGGTTGTAGGAGGTGTCTTGGTGGATGTCTTGGGTGCATGTGCATGCAAGGAATGCTTGTGGGTGCTGGGTGTCTGTTGGGTGGGTGAGTGCAGGTGTTTATGTGTCTTGGGAGGACGGGGCAGGAGGTGATGGGAGATGCCATACTGGATGGGTGACTGGCTGTTATGGTAGGTTCTGCAGGTATGGAAGATATGCTGCCTGTGGGTGTGTTGGTGGTTGTGGTATCTGTGGATGTGGTGTCTGGGGTGGATGTCTGTGGGTCTGACATTGTGCTGACTGAGGGTAAGACAGGAGTTGTGAATGGATCAGTGAATGTCGGTGTGGTGGCTGCAGGTGCGTCTGGTGTAGTGTCCATGAGGGTGGGAGTGGCGGGGGAGTCTGTGCAGGTAGTGAGTTTTCGTGTGTCTGTAGGTGGGTGTTGTTTGTATGCATGCAGGTGGTGGGTCTTGTGGTGTTTGTCTGCACTACCCTTGGATGTTGAAGTAGATGCATGCTTGTCTATTTGTGTGATTTGGCTGGGTTTGGGAAGAGGGGTTTGGGATTGGGATTGGGAAGAGGTAGGTGAAGGGAAGACAGTAGACAAAGGGTGATTAGCTGCTGTCAGTGTGGAGGCCAGAGCCTGAAAGGATCTCTGAAGGCCAGCCAGTGGCCCATGAATGCCCTCCAGGAATGCATTGTTTTGCTGTACTTGAACTGCCAGTCCCTGGATGGCATTCATGATGGTCGACTGACCCACAGAGATCCACCTGAGGAGGTCAATAGCCTCCTCACTGAGGGCAGCAAGGATGACAGGGGCAGGGGCAGATGTGTCTGTGGCAAAGGAGACACCCACCCTATTGGGCGAGCAGGCACGGGCAACTGGGTGGAGAGCTACAGGGAGGGCAGTGGTAATAAGGGGGTGGCAAACTCATATTGTGCTTGAGTGGTCCCAGAAGGGTCTGCAACTTCCAGGGAGTGTCCACTGGAGGTGGATTCCAAAGATGACGTGGAAGATCCGGTGTCCCCCATGGCACTCCCCTCTCCCTCTGCACCACTGGGTCCTTCGCTGTCACTGGTAGCAGCACTCCAGGTTCTGTGGCCCGCAGCATCCCCACTTGCCTGAGCCCCTTCTCCTTTCCCTGCTGATGCTGATGCATCCAAAAAAAGAGGGAGAGCGAGGAAGAGAGATAGGGCGGGAGAGGATGAACATATACCTCACATACACACATGTAAGCATGCACATCTGTGAGAATACATATCCTGGCCAGGCTATCTGAGGTGCCAATAAATATTTACTACATCATGTCACAACATGTCACTACTGTCCACCCCTGTATGCCAACCCTCACACGTACATCTAAATCCAAGTAGTTTCGCATGACTGGAGTCATCCACATGATCACCACCAAAGCCATGTTAGCATGCACATCATGCCCGGGATGAAGTACAAATGACTCCCTGATTTCACACCATACCTCTACATACCCCTACCATCCATTGGAAGTGCAGCTGACTGAACAAAATACATCAGGCCTGTACAGTTACAACAGCTGATCAGTCCATGTCAATTGTAAAATATCCATTACAAGTAAGACTACTCCACTCACACACCACACAGCATCTGCCTGTCACATTACATGGCTGACCTAACACTCTCTAAAGTAATGCCAATCTCTAGATATCACAACTGATTTAGCCACTACAATTTAGACACCCATACAAGTAAAGTCTGATGTGTACAATACAAGTCTGGGGTATAGGCATGTGATTAGTATGACCCAATCACAGAGGAAGATCCGTGGCTGACAGTGCGGTACATTGGCGGTTTGGCATATGCCAAACTGCGAATGTCATAATGGGGCGGTAATGACCGCCGGCCTGTTTGCGGTCATACCACCATCATTGCACTGTCCGCCAGGGTCGTAATGAGGGCCTAAGTAACCTAAGCTATGTTGCACTGTAATTGCCAGTGCATTGGCATATATGGAATATACATTACATATTGACAATGACGAGGTCTTCCTGGGCACTTACTACCTTTATTATAATTATACCAGAAGCTTTATTCGGTCATAAAACCATCAAAGCAGAAAACAATACTCCATGTAATTACATATTGCAAGTGAAGTTTAAAAAATATATATATATTTATAATGGGGCAATAAAAACACCATTCAGTGCTAACACTAAAACTAACATACATATTCACAAATTACAATGTTTTTAAAAAGCTAATTCATATATACCATGCAGCCACAAGGAACTTGCTAACTGCATGGATCAGAGTAGCAGAAGTATCACTCTTTAAAATCCTGAGGGCAATGGCAAATTGTCTGGAACCCAACTTCTGACAAGCTGGACAAATCCACTTACATCGAGGAGAAGCATACGCTGGGCAGAAGAACATAAAATGTTCAACTGATTCCAGGACAACATTGCAGCCTGGTCATAAATTGGACACCGACAGTGTCTTCCAACTGCCAGTAAAAGACAGTAACGGTAAACATCTGTAACGGAAGTGGGCATACAGACTCTTTCCCAGAGAGTCAGGAATATAATCTAAATATGGCTCATACTGGGGGTACCATTTGAAATCAAGAAATGCATTGGTCAGTCGTTCATGTGATGTATCAAGGAGATAGTCGTTCCTGAAATAGGACCAATAAGCTATTCTCAGGGACAATTTATATGAGCCTTCACTAGATCCTGTGGATTTTCCCAATAATTCCCAAGTCCCATGGTACAAAACCAATTAGACACATGCCTAAACCATGGAATAGAGGCTGCATTAGGTCTTTTTAAAAGATCAAGAAGAGAGTCCCTGTAAATAATGAGTTGAGGGGTTGTCCAGATTCTTACCGAAAGAGTAACGGTCTTAAATATCATATCAGAAATACAGTTAAAACCAATGTCCAAAAAGTTGGGAATCAAGAGAGTACTGCCTGGACAAGTAAGTAGTGCTCCAACAAAACTATTTTCACCCACAAACAGTTTAGTGGTTTTACAAAAGCCCCACACCTCAGTGCCATAAGTAACAGCATTTTGTGCTTTGGCCAAATAAATCTTTATAGCCGGAAGAAACAGCTTTCCTGGCAATAGTCTTATAAATGTGCAAAATGGCCCCAGATCTATGTTGAAGAAGAGAAACACTCTTGTTTATCTGTTCTTCCCAGTGAAATTTATTCGAGATCCTCACACCCAGATAATCTATTGAACGTACTTTTCCCAAAGGAGCCCCAGCTAAGGTGATAGTCCATCTCCTGACTAATCCAGGGCTGAACACCATTAATTTGGTTTTACTAACATTCAGTTCCAGACCATGATAGGTACAGAAAGTTATAAACTTGTCAACGAGAGTCTGGAGACCCATTGCGGTCTTAGAGATGAGGAGAGAGTAATCCGCAAGGATCAGTATAGGAATTCTTTGCGCATTTAGGGAGGGGCCATCATTTTGGCAGATACAGCTTATACCACCTCATTTACATAGAAAGTGATTACAGTTGGTGCTAAAACACATCCTTAATGAGCCCCCAACTGGATGGCAATATGGTCTGTTAGTTCTCCCTGATTATCCCCACCTCACCTGGGCATATGTGCCCTCATGTAACCACTGTAAAAGATGGATTATCTTCGTTGTAGTACCTATTTTATATAGAACACCCCATAATTTTTCTCTGGGAACCATATCAAACACAGACCGAAGGTCCACGAAAGCAACATATAGATTTTGTTTGGCAAGCATTACATATTTCCAATATAAAAGCGCCAGCCTAAAAACCTGATCCACAGTGCTAGTTTTAGGGCAAAAACCTGCCTGGAGTAGGGACATCACATAATGGGTGTCAGCCCAATCAAAAGCCTTCCCAAATGCTGTTTAGCAAAACATTTTGGGAGGTTGTCAATAAGGCTAATGGGTCTGTAATTAGCAGGAAAGCTCACCACTCCCTTTTTGTAAATGGGAACTATTTCAGCCCTTTTCCAAGTACTGGGTATTGGGCCCCCAGCTGCTATTGCATTGGATATCATATTTATGTAACTGGACCAGATCACTGGCTCAGACTTATATAAGTCCCCTGGTATCTTTTCTGGGCCTGGGGACTTAGAAGGTTTAACGGAATTAATTTCAGCAATTGTTTCCTCCAGGGTAAAGACAATGTAGTCATCCTGGCTGCGCACAACCATTCCTAGGTCGCCAGATGGTAGGCACACTCCGGCCAACTGCTGGGAGAAGGAATCAGGAGTGGAAAAATTACAGGGAAGAGCATAAAGATTGGAAAAGTGATCAACCCAACTCTCAGGTTGAATATGGGTGCAGATTATGCTCTTACCCTCTCTGTGCCTGTCAGACAATAATTTCAAAAAAATCATGTTATTATTATATCTAGCAGCCTCCAACAGATTCTGCCAAATTAAATTATCCCAGTGTTTCTTTGTCTGTGCTATGGCTTTATAATAGACTAATCTGGCTGTTCTAATCGCCCCTTGTGAGCGGGACACAATGGCTGAGTTTAATGCAAATTTAGTCTTAGAACAATCCTCATTAAACCACTCCCTGATTTTATGTGTATGGTCAAGTTGCTTAATGGGAATTTTCTTGTAAACGATATTCTGCAACTTGTGTATCATTGTCTCGTGGATGTAAGAATTGGGATTTTGGCGACCTTATGTTCCTTATAATTAGCCATTGCATCAGTAAACAATTTATAAATCTCACTAATCATGTATGGATTAGACAACACTTTTGGCCAGCTAACATGAGTATGGCTGTTATCCAAGAATGGCTCCGGGACAACAGTATAATGGGTATTCTGGGACCTTCTAAATTTGGCGCTATATAAAGTAAGGAGCAGGGAGTTATGGTCGCTGTCGTGGCGAAAATCCACCTTCATATCTACCAACATTGACCATAACCTGACATCCAATAAAAAATATTCAATAATACTAGATGACTGGCCTCGTTTAAAAGTGGGGGCATTACTTGGATCGGAGCGCGTGCGGCCGTTACAGGCTCTAAGTCCATACTAAGACACAGTAATGTCAACTGTAGAGCAGCACAGGGGTGGCTCCAAAATTGCTCGTTCATCCAATGTGGAATACCCCAATATTCATCCTCCTCAACCGTTAGGTCATTGTTCAAATATGATGGTTCAAATGTATAGTTCATGTGCCCTGCAATCACTAAATTAGTAGTGGGGGACAAGGTGTCTAGGTATTCAAACAACTGAGTCATGGTCTGGGATCCGAGTCCCCGTGGCACTGACCTTGCATATATATTAATTGTAATTACCTTGAAACCTTTATTAAATACAAGCTGCACACCTAATAAATTCGGGGAGTCAATTTTTAATACAAGGTGGTCGCACTGCAATTTCTTGTTTAGCATTATTAATAAACCTCCCTTGGCGCAACCAGTGTCCCCGTCTGCAGGTTGGGCCATCACATAATATGATCAAAAAAATCCAAGAAGACAGGGTCCACAGCCCAAGTCTCCTGGAATAAACATATGTCCTGCTTATTTATATAGTTAACCCATTCAGGATCCAGCAGTTTCCTGCCCAGCCCAGCCAGGTTCCAGGACACAATGAAGAGTTCAGCACTAGATCCCAAGCTCATCAGACACCCCAGGCCTACCCACAAAACCCGGAATAGAAATTGTTAGGTTGGAGTCAGTGGATAGTCAATCAGTATCTGATAGTAGATGGGAAATATTAACTGCCAAGGCCTGAGTGCACTTGTGGCTAGTATCAGACTTGCCACCTTTAGTACTATCCCATTGGGTTCAAGGTTTCATCCCCACAAGTCTAGCACTTAGAAATGTATGACGATCGGAATCATATCAATTAAAATGTACATATAAAAGTATCCTACTTTAGCAACCTTCACCTACTCTATAGATAGCAGATGACCAATATATGGGTATACAACTATCAAGCCTTTAGTCCAGTCCTACACAGGCCATATCTGCGGTGGAAATGTAATGGTTGCCTCACATGGAGTCAATACCATTAGCAGTACTTGATGTATATAGTCCCTGTGATAAAACAAGAGTCATACAATTGCTTATACAGGTATGCTATACAGGTGGGAGTGGACTGACACATTATAGCCACAAATGCTCAAATGCAGATGGATGGAGCAGGTGATACTCAAGTGGGTAGGGTGATACACAAGGTCACATCCATAGTAAAGGTAGGGTGGAGTCACACAGGTGCCAGTGTCATGAGGCTATCTCGACAATCCATACATGTAGATGTCTTGATATAGAGATGTACATCTACTGGCAGAAACCCATCAAAATACATCTACAACTTATACTCAGGCCAGGTGGTTACTACCCATCCCCACTAGTCTACATACATGTTGCATTGACTACATTGTCGCATAAGCTACAGTCAGGCAGCTAATCACATGCATCCTGAGCCAAGTCCCAGGATACAGTCAGTACTCACCCCCTTGTGGCTGCTGTGCTGCCCTCAAATGCCCACCCATCTCAGGGTAGGCCACCACCAAAATGCATGCCATTAGGGGAGTCTGGGTCCAAAGGGGACCCCTCTTCATTGGGCAGACATTCCCAGCTGGACCGCCGCAGTCTTCCGGGCCCAGCGTCTCATATCCTCCCACCGCTTGCGACAATGGGTGCTCCGCCAGCTGTGGTACCCAGGGTCCTCACTTGCTTGGTAATGGCACGCCAGATACATTTCTTCTGATGGGTGTTTACCTGCATGGATGACACAGACAAAAAGAGAAAGTCATGTACACTGACACCATATAAGCAGGAGTGACCTATACACATCTGACTCACCAAGTGAACACACATATCCATTCTCTCTACTCACATACCTTCACTTTATTCCCTCTGCATGCATATACTCCCTCACAGGTACAGTTACCCCAATCACCATCACACGCACCCCTATCACACATGACTATGGCATTGGGCTCACCTGCTACTCTAGTGCCCCAAATAGCTGTACATACAGGGGTAGGAACCCTTTCAGTAGGCTTCTCCAGCTTGTCTGGGTTGAAGGCTGGCTCCCTATCACCTGCAAGACATGGGATGATGGCCCCGAGAGACAGTACACAGCAGCTCATGCCGTGAAGGTCTTGCTAGCAACAGTGTCAGGAGTCAAGTAAGCAAGGCTGCAGAAAATGGCGGTCACGGCCACCACGTACATGACCGTCACTGCCGGCAGTGATCGCCATTGGTCCCAGTCTGCCACAGGCAACAATGTTAACCAATGACAAGTTGCACAGTGGTTGTAGACTTCGGTCACTTCCAATATTGTCTAGTGCAGCAGGTCAGGCGGCTGCCATTTTGTGCACATATGATGCATTGATGTGCCAAAATAAGTGCACCATACACATATTCGCACAAATGGCAGAGTAAGCATATGTTCTGCCATCATGGTAGTGCAAAGACATGTGACATGCATGACATAGTGACATGATATGGCAGTATATCTTATGATGGGCATGTTTAGATACTCGAAGGTGCATAGGCAGTGGCACTATATTGGTATATCCCATTAATATTCTATTGATCAGTGCAAAACAGCTCAGTCTGCCACATATGGTATATTACACCTGTGATGTGTGTCTTGTAGGACTTACAGGT
This sequence comes from Pleurodeles waltl, assembly GCF_031143425.1. Taxonomy (NCBI): domain Eukaryota; kingdom Metazoa; phylum Chordata; class Amphibia; order Caudata; family Salamandridae; genus Pleurodeles; species Pleurodeles waltl. Next base: position 356,292,328 of record NC_090438.1, read on the forward strand.
TCAGCAATGTGCTGCAAGGATGGTGTCCAAAGTGCTTCAGCATGCCATAATAGGATGTGTCAGCCATGCTACGCATGTCCTCCAGTGTTAGGTGTGTGTTATTTTGTTTACATGTGTCTAGTGCATTTCTCAATGTACATTCTTTCCTCTCTGCCTAGATTTCCTGCTATGAGGAGATTGAGACAACCACCAATGTACTGTCCTCTAGTTGACCTTGCAACTATGGAGGACAGACATAGCATCCAGACCTATTGTCTGAATCATCAGATCATCATGGACCTATGTACACAGTTGGAGCCAGAACTCTTACCAGCCGTATGCAATCCGTATTGCATCCCTCCCACAGTACAAGTCCTGTCAGTGCTACACTTTTTTGCCACAGGCTCCTTTCAGAATACAGTGGGCTTGACAGCAGCAGCCCATGTGAAGTCTTGTGTTGAAGGATGTACTGTGTGCATTGTTGAAACACCTGGACAGCTACATCAGGTTCCCCCAACATGCGGATTTGGCCTATGTGAAGGCAGACTTTTATGATATGGGACGCATCCCTCATGTAATAGGGGCCATTGGTGGCACCCATATTGCAGTGGTCCCTCCCAGTGCAAATGAACAGGTATGTAGGAACAGGAAGAACTACCACTCCATAAATGTTCAGGTGGTGTGTCTGGCAGACTAGTACATTTCACAGGTCACAGACAAGTTTCCTGGATCTCTTCATGATTCCTACATTTTGAAGAACAGCAATGTCCCACACATGATGGCACGACTACACACAGAGAGGGCCTTGCTCCTTGGTATGTATGCATATGAAGATGTTTCACTGTTATGGCACCTGTCATCACATTTTCCCTGTTGATCCACATGTATTTTTACTTGTCCTAAATTTTTTAACACAGGTGACTCTGGCTATCCTAACCTTCCGTGGCTGTTGACACCAGTGAGGTACCATGCCACGGATGGGCATCTCTGTTTCAATGAGGCCAACGGGAGGATGAGGCATGTAATTAAAAGAACATGTGTCCTCCTGAATGCCAGATTCAGGTGCCTGAACCTATCTGAGGTGCCCTCCTCTACTCGCCCCACAAGTTATACCAGATAATTGTAGCCTGCTACATGCTCCACAATCTAGCCCTGAGACGTCAGATACCGTTGCTAGCTGATGAGGGCGAGGCAGCTGGACTAGAGGCTGGTAATGTTGACATGGAAAGTGAGGAGGAGGTAGAGGAGGAAGGTGCAGATGACTCTAGGACTGAGCTCATCAATCAGTACTTCCAGTGACATACAGGTATGGTGAGTGTGGGTTTGCAAGTGTTGTATATCCACATGAATTGCTGACAATAGCCCTCCTGAGTTTTCTCACCAGTGGGGAACATGATCCCTATTTGTGTGTTGGGGAAGCTGTCTGATTGAATGGAAGGTGCAAAGTAAAAGTGTCTCACCTCTAACAAGTGTACTCACTGCAGTTTCCTACATTCACATCTCAACTGTACTGACCACTATTGAGCTATGTTTGTTGCATTCTCCTGTTCTCATTTCATTCCACCCACTGACTGTGGTATAGCAATATGTGCCTCTGCTATCTATGGGCTGAGGTATTCATAGTCATTAGCCATTGCTAATTGACTTGAGAATTGAAGGTTGTACATGACAGAAGGCAGCTAAAGTTATTGGTGATGAATATTCTGACTGGTGATGTATAGGTAATCTTTGGGGGGCCCTAGGTAGGAGGTATTCTACATTTGCACGACATGTGTGGCTCCATGCCTTCCATCCTGATGGTACTTTCTATCCTTGTCTCTTTGCAGGTTGGAATACTGACTATACTATGGTGTGCCCCTGAAGGTTTGACTCTCTGACAGCTGTCCTGGAACATATTTGGTGTATTGTGTCTCCTGCTGAGGATGCCTCCCTCTACTGTCCATTACACTGCCTGTTGGATGAGGGGGGCATAACCAGATCACATTTTGCAATAATGATATTTGTTGATGTTTTAATGAAGACACATATACAGTAGCTGTGTTCACTTGGTGTTTATTGTGCATATGATAAAATTTTGACTACAGAATTATGGTGCATACATTGTCCAACAGGTGATGTGTGAGGTCATGGTAGATGGAATCATCAGAGTAGGTGGTACAGCTGTTGGTTGCACAGGTCCAGTGTCTATGTGTCAATGAGAAGATGAAGTTATGTCATTGAACAATCAACAGGATGTCTCAGTGACACACAAGAGAGACAAATCAGGTGAGGTTCACATCCTGGCAGTGGGTTGGGTCTTGGCATCTGCTCCAGCTGGATATCTGGAGGGAAGTCCCTGTTTATGGGGGGGGTTCTTCAGCTACAGAGGGAGGGGTGTCTGAGGGATATGGTTCCCCTGGCAAGGCCTCCATTCCACTTACTGCTCCTGATGTGGATGAGTCAGATGTTAGGTTGCTAGCAGAAGGGACCTGCTAGTGGGTGGTGGTAGCACACAGGGTGGTGTTGATATCCCTCAGCACCACTGCATTGGTGGCCATAGTAGCATTGTGTGCCTGCTACTGCTGCAAAACCTCCTGGTGGTTTTCCCATTGCAGCCTTTGATTTTCCTCCAACATGGTAATGAGCTAACCCATCCTGTCCTGGAATTGTTGGAATGCTCCAAGGACTTGGGAGATGGTTTCCCAGTCAGTTAAGTCCCTTGGGGGCCCCATCCTCTGGCCCACAGCTTCCCTCCCACACCCCGTGACCCCATATGCTGTGCCCCTGGCACAGAGTGCCCACTGCCAGTGTTTGCAGGACCTTCATTGTCTGAGGAGTGAGGGGTCATCGCAGGTCCCTGTACTGTGGGGCTCACAATAGTTTGAACAGTCCTTGGGACACAGGCTTGGGGACGAAGGATTGGCTGTGAAGTACAAGCCACAGGGTTGGGGGGTTGATGTGGGCAGGGTGAGGCAGGGAGTCGTAGACTGACCAGGTGTCCCAGATGGGCCAGTTATGTCGTCAGTAACCAGACATTCAGGCATGTTGTCCTCACTGGATCCGTCATCCTGAGGAGGACTCGAAGTCTCTGATATCCTCTCCATGGTGGCACTGGCAGGGGGAACTGTGGATGGAGTGAGAGAGGGAGTTAAATATTGAACATGTGTTTGTTTATCTCTTTATCATATGGATACAGCGACTTGACATGATTCCCAGCAATGACAATGACAGATGCTGCACAGCATACCATTGGGGGTAGTTAGTGGTATGTGACGTGTACCATACTCCTTTTAGGACGGGGTCATTCAGGTTTAGTAACTTTGGCTCTGCGGATGGGTTATTTAACTGTTTAATAGTTCACATGACTGTTCTGCACTGTTAGCTTGTGACTATTCATGCTTGCTAGTTGTGAGAGGAAATGGCTGGACTTTGCAGCATGGTATCCCAGTGGGAGGAGGCTATGTGAGTATGCAAGGTTAATTGTCCTGTTTGTGCATGTTGTGCATGTGCATGGAGTCTGCCATCTTACATTCCATACCATGGTGGGTCAATGTCTGGGTTGTGGATCCTGATTAGTGGCCAATTGAATTAATCACAGTGCTGTAGCTGTGTTTGGCCTTGTTTGGCATTGTGTTGTGCCATTGCATTGCTGTTATTGCAATGTAGTGGTCCTCAGTTGTACCATCAAGTTGGTATTGCTATTACATTAGTCATACATGCAAGTGATGTGATGTACACATTTCAGGTATTTACATAGATGGGCTAGTGCATTGTGGGAGTCGTAGTGATAGTATTAACCAATGCTATCTGTGCCTTTGCCAAGGGCTGTGTGGGCAGTTTGTCTGGATGGAGGTGTGGCAGGCAGGAGAGGGGCAGTAGGTGGATAGGTGGGAGGTATAATGAGGCATACAGTAAATTGGGGAGTATTTAGGTGGTGAGGAAGCATGCAGTATACAACAATAGTGTGACTTGGAAGTTGTGGGCACTTATCAGAGTTCAGTTCCCCAGGTATTTCCAGTCAGGCCCTCAGGATGCAGAATGTCCAAGAACTTCTCCTCCCAAGATGTGAACTGTGGGTGAGGAGGTGAGAGCCCACTGCTAGTCTTGTGCACAGCAATCTGGGTTGTGATGCCATTTAATGCACCCTCCCCCTTAAGGTCGTTCCACCTCTTCCTGATATCCTCCCTTGTGCGTGGATGGTTGCCTACTGAGTTGACCCTGTTGACTATTCTCTGCCACAACTCCATTTTCCTAGCTATGGAGGTTTGCTGGACCTGTGCTCTTAGCAGTTATGGCTCTACCCTGACCCTCAACTCATCATCTGTCAACCCAGTGTGCTTTTATGGGGACATGGTAGTGGTTGTGTGGATGGTGGGGGTTTGTTGTGTGTATAAGGGTACAGTGTAGGGTGATTGATGGGGTGTGTAGTGAGTGAGGGACACTTGTGGTGTGTGTGCGCTCATTATGTGTGTTTTGTCTGCAGTTGTGTGGTGTGTGTTGAGTGAGATGTGCATATGTGCCTATGTTGTAATTGTGCCATATAGGTGTATTTGCCTGCTCTCTGCGTATGTGTAATTCAAATTTGTAGCACAGGATTGTGGGTGGTGTGGGTGTGTGTTACATAGTGGACTGAGCAGGTGTGTCTGGTATGTGTATGTGTATTAGGTGTGGATTATTCAAACTGTCCATTGTGATGTTGTGTTCTGACAGTACGGGGTTCTGAGTGTGGTGGTTCGCACTACCAGTAGTTTTCCACCGTGAAAGAACCGCTGTGGTGATTTGTGGCCCATAATAAGGTGGGTGGAAGTTTGTCGCGCTGGCAGTGCTGGTGGTGGATCTGCCTCTTTCTCACCCTACTGTCTCCTGGCGGTGTTGGATTTATAGCTGTCTTTTGGCAGTCTTCATGGTGTGAGTCGTAATACGGCAGTCAGATTACTGCCAATATAGCGGTCTTTTGGTGGCCTCCACCACAGCGGTGTTCGGAAAAGACTACCAAATTCACAATGAGGCCCCAAAAGTCCAGCCATCGGCCTGTTTGTGGATAATCCCATCCTGAACAGCTACAAACACATTAACTTTCAAAAATATTTTAGGTGGAGGGAACCAACCGCATTCTAAGTGCATCATGAAAGCCTAGAGCACACCCTTGTCCCATCATCGCAAGACTCATAAACGTCAGATACCGGGACGTGATTCTCCAAGCAGCTCGCAGTGCCCATCCAAGGCATATACTGTAGGTAAAGCTTGGGTTACCTTCTGTCCCAATTTCAGTCTTTGGGTACAGAGGCTGCACCGCAGTTTCCTCTGGGAGAAGAAGGCTCTGAGGGAATGGGACCACAAGTATACAATGCCTTATCCGGCGCAGCTTTGATTAGTTGCAACATGCAAAAGTAACTTTTTATTTAGCCCAGAAGCCTGTCGTGATTGGCTGGATCGAATGTCAGATGGCAGGAGGGTCAAGACACTGATACCGCCTTAAGAGGCGCCAGGGTGGCGGCATGGCAAAGGAGAATTGTGTGGAGGTGCAGGTCAAAACAAAATACTCCAAGCCTGGGGCATCATCCTGATCACCCGAAAGGATCTTGGGACCCAGGGGGAGACGAGAGGGGCTCGTGGGATTGTACATAGGGCACTGCAGATGCACCTGGAGCGTCTTGTGGGTGGGTGGGGAGGAGCCCACAGTGGTTCTAAATCAGTGATTGGGGGCAAGATTGAGAGTGAGGATATGACACACCAAATTGGTAAAGACATTCTAGTAATGGGTTGGGTGGAGGCCACAAGGCAGCAGTGACACTTCCTAGTAAGCAGTATGTTTGGTTGTAGCAACAGGCGCTATGTTCAGTTGGGGAGGTGGACATCTTGAATTCTGTAGTGCAGTATAGCAGGGAGGGGGGATGGATGATTAAAGAGGAGTTATTGGATAATTGTTATAGGTAATGTTCAGGCAAGATACATACGGCTAGTCAACATAGCTGAGGCACACAGGATATTCACTCTCACAGTTTAAACCCCAACCAGGTTTGGGCCGCCACACCCTGGGTGAGGTCCATTAACCAAACAGTGGGATGTCCAAAGTTAGTATGTCATCCCCAAGGATACTATATTGGAATATCAATGGCCTAGGTGACAAAGTCAAACGGGTAGTAGTGCTCCAGTACCTCAAACAAGACTCCCCTGAAATGATTCTCCTACAAAAGACTCACCTCCTAGGTAATAGGTGCCATGCCCATAACCATTTGGGAAATTAAAACGCTGCTAGTCTGAGCCATACTACCTGCTCTAGAGGAGTAGTAATCTTGGTGAGGAGAACGCTTCCCTTGGTCATTTGACAAATATGGCCCAATCCGCTGGGTCCCTATGTGGTGCTCCCTGGGACATGGGTGGGTGGCATCTTAAACATACCTTAAGTAGATATCACAATATGACTTCACGACTCGGTACTACGAGCCTGCTACACAGTCTTCCAGATGGGGAATTGATCATGTCAGGGGACCTTAACGCAATGCTGAGGGATAGCATTCACCACCGTCTCCCCAGGCCCCTGCACTCAGTAACAAGGCCATTAGCAGACTGTCTCACTGCCCAGGGTTTTGGCAGATGTACCCTTAACCCAGCAACCCAGCACTTCATCCTTTTTCTTGGGGGTGCATGGTAGTCTCTCCTGAACTGATCACGTTCTCATGCCGACTCCCAGCTGGTAAATGTCAAGGAGACCACTGACTTAACCAGCGGTATTTCTGGCTATTCTCCCCTATGGCTGGGGTAAGGTCCAGGTGAGAGGCCAAACACTAACCACATCATATTGAGCCCTTGGTACCTTAAAGAGCCAAGAATGAGATGATAGCTGCAAAAGACTATTCTTTTAAGGGAAACAGCACTTCAGTTGAGTCTCCACTCACGTTGTGGGCAGCCTGTGAGACAGTAGTCAAGGGGGTGGGTCTCACTATGATGGCGTAAGGGAAAAACCTAAAAAGGGCCAAATTGAAGGCTCCTGAATGTGGGCTTTTGTCCCTTTAGACCGGCTTACCAGATGAGGAGGGACCAGTGGGAGCCCATCCTAACTCTTAAACATAAAGAATACTGAGATGAGGCCCAGGAAGCTGGTAATATGCAATATAGGGCAGCAAAGCACCACATCAATGTAATGGGGAACAAGACAGGAAAAATATTGGCCTGGCTGGACATGTAGAAGGCAGTGAATAGATGAATTCCTGGGATTCAGAAATAGTTGACAAACCATAGCCCAAGTGTTTGCCCACTAGTATGGGAAATATGATTATGCAAGGTATTTTGCCACAAAAAGCAAAGCAGTCGAGCTCCTGGGTGACATCCCCCTCCCAAGCCTCACTACAGAGAATAGGGAAGTCTTAGAAGATGAACTTTCATTGGAAGGAATTGTATGAGCCATTGGGGATGTGAAGCCCAGCAAAGCATCAATGGGGTACTAAAAGAACCCTATAAGTTGACAGACACCAAGCTTGCCTTACATCTGAAGCAGATGTATTGCAAGACCCAGAAGGGATGAGTACTCCCATTAGACCAGTGCCAGGCCTCCATAGTGGTCATTTAAAAGAAGAGAAGCCCAGGGAGAACAGTATCTGTACCCTTGGACTACAGACACGACCCAGTTCCAGAAACTATCAATGATATAACCAAGCATCTTAGGAATAACCACACGTATTCATGGCAAATCATGTAAAACCATGGGAATTGATGAGAGATGTCCTACAGAACAAGCTGCCAATCCCCAGTATATGATAGGGCAAGCATGACATCAAGAACCGCAAAGGTAACAACACATACTTGGCCATGGGATCACAAATGGGCAGGTGTATGCCTGTAGGGGACTGTGCATCACAGTGCTGATGATCCTTCATGAGGATGGCCGATCACTACCCAATGCCTCCTCAAACCCCGAGTAGGCTATATTAACCCTTGATACAGTCGGGCCTGCTGATTGTACACAGTGAACTGAGTTGAGGTGACCACAGCCAATCAGTGTTCATTCATGCAACAATGGCCCTTTGTGGCCGTTCAATGTGCTGCAGGAGCACTGATGACTAGGGTGCCATCACTGCATGAGAGTACCCGTGCCACACAGATTGTATTCAATTTCATCAATCGGCCAATAATATCAAAGTTTGAGTCATTGAACATTAAAAATATATGTTGTTAACACATAACACCTAAATGTTTCCGCACATGTCACAGCTAGGTGGACCAGGCTTTGTGCTGTCAATTTGTGGATGGACAAATGAGAACAATATACATTATAAAATGTGTGTGTCACATGATAACTTCTAACTTATCATGACCAGTATGAATGTCCCCCCATTTTGAAACATGTTCTACGCAGATATCAGTACACAGCTTTGGAACAATGGCCTGCATATAAGACAGAAGGAATAGAGATTTGGTATTTGTCCAATACACACCAGTGTATCATTCAGAACTTATCAGACATGATGGGAAACCATACATTACATGTGTTGCTTTGCATCATTAAGTCGGCTCCTTACAACATATAAGAGTGTGCACATTTGTGCACTCGCATTGACATGGCTTACAGGATCTTATCCCAGCATTAGTCAACAGCATCCTTTGCTAAAGATTTGTTACTGGTAACATATGCCTGAACATGTATTGCACATAGCCCTTTCCAGCATATGTTGTGTATTCTAACGAACATTTGGAATTCCTACATAACAATGTGGTAGACCCACAACATGAGTAGCATCTGATATGCACAACCAGTAAACATTTATGTGGCAAAGAGTCTTCATACACAACCACATTAGCAAACAGCATCAGTCCTCAAGTGCATCATACACACATACAAACATATGGTAACATATTCCTATGTTACCAGTACACAATTCAATGCACACGCACACACATGTAGCCATACCATACAAACTACATAGATGCATAGCCCCTGTGACAAGGAATGTGAATGTGGGTGCACTGTCATCCTTTCCACCAAAATCCATGCATGGCCATTAGGCATCAAAAAAAAATTACGCATATGGTAAATCACTAAAATGATGCCTGGCACCATGCGCTTCTGAACTGTCTTGCTGTCTCAGCCTTATCCCAAAATCTGTGCATTTCCGGTATGTGTCAAAAATGTTGATGCATACCATTGTACTACAAACATAGCACATGTTGAAAATTACGCCTGGCCTCTGAGCATTAATTGCACGTTGACAGGCCTTGCCAGACTTCATGGAAAAAATGTATGTGTGGCCGTCGTGCATAAAAAAAAAACAACGTATATCAGGAAACTTAATGCATACGCCCAGGAAGTGATGTAACAGGACTTCCTTGCTGCATACATGATAAAATGAATTTACTTTTCACTTTTACTTAATAGCCTTTTTGACTGTGGTTGTGAGAGGTTGCGTGGAGCTGGTCCTGGTTGAGGAGTGGTGTTTTCTGAGTTTTGTGCTGGGTCCTGTTGCTGTTTTTTCCAATTTGTTCTATTTGGAAGTTTTTGTGTAGTGTTATTGTCTTGTTTTTGTATTTGTATTGTCGGGTGTTTGTCTTAAGGTAGTGTAGTTTGTTGGGGTATTTGGGGTTAGGTGGAGTTATAATATACAGTTGTAGGGTTTATTTGGTTGCTGTAGAGGGAAACAGCAGGATGGCAGGCAAGGGAAGGGCACAGCATATGAGTCCAGATAAATTGGGGTTGTTCAGATGGTTAGTGTGTCACTACCTCCCCAACATGGTAAAAATGGGTGGTTGTGTCTTCATGGGCTACACTACGGAGGCCAGGAAACTGCACTGGGGGAGGCTGCTGTTCCAGCTACACAGGATCTTCAAGGTTGAGTGCATGGACCACCACATCAAGCACTGGTAGGCAGACCTCATTGCCCTGGAAGGGGATCACCTTGTGGATCGGGTTGGCAGACCTGTTGATAAGTAAACCTGTAGCATAGCAACATCCTCCTTTGCATGTGCATAACAGTAGGGCATAAGGATAACTGCAACATATTATGAGAAAGGTGAGGACAGCAACGGGCAGATTTAAGTAAAGTGGTGCTGCACCCAGTGCAGCACCACTTTCCTTGCGCCCTTTAGTGCCACCCTACCACAACCATGTGTGCACTGTATCTAAGATGTGGTGAACAATGGCACAGGTTAGGGGGCAACTGTGTCATAATTTTGTACACTATTGATGTACTGTTCAGGGTTATTGCCATAAAGTTAACGCTAATCCTGACTAGTAAATAGTGGGCCAACAAAATATAATGGTGTGCCCCTTTAGCATGCGTTAAAATGTGCAGAACAAAATGACGCAAAATATCTCTTCGGGACCCCCTAATGGGCAATCATCCACTTTGCATACATTATGGCTGGCATAGACATAATGTTGCAGAAAGGGTGATAAAGATGCACAACGCATGTACTGTGCCACTTTGTGAGCCTATGGGCAACATTATGCCTATGCCATGCATGGTGTATTCAGAAAGGCCATTCCCCATTGGGGGGGGGCAAAAAAGAAAAGGCACAAATAAATCTAAGAGATTTATTTGTGCAAATCATTCTGGTATTTTCTATGCCTGCTCAGACCAGGTGCCAAAAGTGGGCACTCCATTATTTATAATGGGCCCCTACCCCTAAGTTCTGCTCAGAGTTGGGCCAAAATCTTGGCACTAACCCCGAACAGTACATCAATAGCATCACAAATTATGACACTATTGCCCCCTACCCTGAACCATGGTGCGCCATATCTTAGATACACATGTTGGCTGTAGTGGGTGCTAAGTGGTGCAAGGAAATTGTTGCCACACTGGGTGCAGTGCCACTTCCCTATTATATGCCCATAAGCTTCTGATAATTAACAGTGTTTAGTCCCACAGTAAGTGTGACGTATGAACCTGAGACATGTATGTATGGGTGAGTCACATTGCTATATAAGTTTTTTGGGTGCTACCTATGTCTGTCTAACTGACATGTTGTAGATGGCAGTGGGTCATTCCTAACACTAAGTTGACTAGGTCACTCGGCTAAACAAGTCTAATGTGTAACAGTTGTCCACGTTAATCTTTGTTCACAAATCACAAAGCTATGTTTCCCTGTCATATCTTGCAGGCGGACCTCCCTGCTACACCATCGGAAAGGTTTCTACTTTTAAAGACCCCGATGCAACCAGTAAGTGTCACCTTGTATGTCACATGTGTACATACAGTGTGGTGTTTGAGAGGGTTTGAGCCATGTACAAATGGCATGCGTGTCAATTTAGATACCATCATCTATCCTTGGGTATCGACATCATGTCTGATGGTATGCCTAGGATGTGGAATAATTTAAATGATGTACAAATGCCAACGTGTGCTGCTATGGATTAGTGGGTCTCAGGAAATGTTATGCAGGCCCACAAACACAGTGATGTCAGTTAAGATATGTATCAGAGGGGCTGTCTTCCTGCAATCCATGGATGTTTCCAACATATTTGTCACTGCATCTGTTCTTGTACTGTGTGCCGCAGGTTGCACAAATTTAGTCAGGACATGATACAATATATGTACCTATGAAGAGCTCTCCAGGTGCCTTTGGAAAAGAGACACTTCCACCACTGGTGCTTTACTGCTCTTCAATAATCAAGTGAGGCACAGTATGTGCAAGGAGCTTTTTTGAGAAGGACAATGGTCAGTTGAGTGCCCATAGAGATTTGCACTCTTTTCTAGATGGCTGTGGGATAAGTTCATATATTGTAGCAAACAAAATGCTTGCAGATGAAACAACAGGTTTTAGTCATCATGATAGTCGTGAGCAAGATTGATCACATTACATGTATATGAAATGTGCATGATGTTTTCATGGTAATTAGGAGGTGTATCAAGTTTGTGCACAGATAGGCGGGGTATGGGAAAACAGGTGCTGCGCCACTTTTCTTGTGGTCCTTGGCTCCCCCCATCTGCCTCCATGTGTTTGCCATATATGATATACGGTGCACCATGGCGCAGGGTATGTGCAATTGTGGTTAACTTGTTGACAAAAATGATGTACTGTTCATGGTTAGTGCAAGAGAATCTTATGCTAACCCTGGATTGTACATTGGGGCCCATTGTGATCAATGGTGTGGCCCCTTTTAATGTCAGCTCTAACCTGGCATTCAAAGTAGCCATTTGGCAGTCAACTTACCGGGAGGCGCCAATCTTGCATACATCATGCCGGGCACAGGCCTAATGTGGCACAGGGTTTGACAAAGTGGCACAATGCAGGGATTGTATTTGTATTGTCGGATGTTTGTCTTAAGGTTGACATTCTGCTGACTATTTTGTGTTGTTGTGTCTTGTTAGCATCACATTAATTATGACGCTAATGTGGTACAAGGAGGCCCTAGGCCCTCTTAAATCCTGGCCCTAGTGTACAACTTTGGAGAGCCATTATTCCAGTGACATACAAAATACTGCAGAAGCTTGCTAGGCAGATTTGTATAGACTTCGGTCTTGCCCTTGGAGTTGGCTTACTGGTTGACAACATGTGTAATCAGAAAATGCTGTTTACAATGCATGCTTGTTCTTCCTCTACCCAACGTAGTTACTGTTGACATGTTATTCTCATGTTTTAGCTGCCACAATGGCTCCAGCCCAGAAATTTGAAAAATGTGCTGAACGGGTCAGACACATCTGCAAGGTCCTAGGCTGGTTACCGGAAGATGTCTAGGAGGTACCGCAATGAAAATTCATTGGGGTCGTAAAAGGCTTTACCACATGGTGGACCGGTTCAACAGCCTGCAACTACCTCAAAAAAAGGAGTGTCCCCTGTACCCAATGTCCGTGGTGCTTCATCAGGCCCTGCACCCTCAATATCCACAGCACAACTGATGCCAGCAGCACTGCAACAGCCACCACCATCTGCCACTGGGTCCACCTTTGAGGCAGAAATGCAGCAACACCTGGCTGAGGTCAAGGCTAGGATGGTCAGACTTGAGGCAGACAATGACAGCTACAAATTCCTAAAGTACATTAAGCTGAAGCTGAAGAAGCTGTAGATGTGGCTACTAGCCACTTCCCAGGACCTTCCCAGTCTGCATTGTGTAGAGTTTTGGTGGGTTTTAGGGGTAGACACAGTTTAGGTAGCATAGAGGAGATTAGTTGTAGGATATAGTTAGTGTGTTTTGGGGGTGGGATTTAGGCTTTTTATGTTTAGGGGGTTCAGTAGGAGTTTATGTATAGGAGTATATGTTAACAAAAATCATTTTTTTAAAGCATACAAAAAATATATATATTTGTTTAGGAAATAGGATTAGTTAGCATATGTGTAGCTTTAGCTCATGTTGTCCTACACATCTACTGTCTTATAAAGGGGGTGGGGGGCCATGTTTATTGAATGGTGTTATGTGTTTATGTTAAGTTTAGAATAGGATAGATAGCTGTAGGGCTAAGATAAGATAAGTTAGTGTAGGTTAGCCTAGTGTAGGTTAGTGAGTAATTTAGGTTTTTAATAGGTTGTGTTTTTAAGTAACAATACATCCTGTTAGTTTTAGACAATTAGTTGTCCATGCTGATTGACTGTCTGGGTGTTCTCATGTATGGAACTGCCAAATTGAAGAAATGCCTTAGGGTATGCATTCTGTATTGATTTACATGTATGACTAGGGCCCTCATTTTGACCTTGTGGTCTTTTGTAAAGACCGCCGAGGTACCACCGTGCTGAAGACCGCCAGTGCAGGCAGTTTCCTGCGCAGCGTATTATGACTGCTGGCAGCCCTCCACTCTTTTTCGGATGGAGAGCCACCAGCAGCCATACTGGCGGTCGGTGGGGAAGTGGAGGCTGCTCCACCTCCACTGTCCGTCATCAGAACACCACCCACCGAATCACATCCCATGATTCGGTGTGGCGGTGTTCTGGTGACGGGGAACTGGCGGCGGAGCAGCCCCCATGGATCCCGTCCCCTCCTGGAGGATCAACGGACAAGGTAAGTTGATCGTCCGTTAGGGGCGGGGGGTGAGGGGGTGTTGTGTGTTGTTTGCGTGCATGGGGGTGTGCGTGTGAGTATGTAGAGGGGGTGTATGAGTGTGTGTATGCATGCGGCCGGTGTGTTGTGTATATGGGAAATGTGTGCATACATGTCTGTGTGCATGTGTGCGTGTATGTGTGTGGGTATGTGTTGTTGTAGTGTATGTGTGCGTGTAGGGGTGTGTGTATGTGCATGTTAGGTGTGGGAGTGGGGAGAGGGTGTGTGTATGTGCATGTTGGGGGTAGGGGTGGGAAGGGGGTGTGTGTATGTGCATGTTGGGTGGGGGTGGGCAGGGGGGTCCTGCCACTCGGGGGAGGACTCAGGGTGGGGGACATTCCTATCAGTGCCAGGGAAGGAATTCCCTGGCACTGATAGTGCCAACCACCATGTATTACGTGGCGATTCCAAACCACCCGAAATCTATGGCGGTATGCAGGGACCTGATACCGCCGGCGGTCTGGTGATGGCCGCTGGGCTGGAGACCGAAGTCTCCAGCCCAGCGGTCATCACCACTCTGGCGGTCGGAGTGGAGAAGTGGCGGATGACCATGGCGGTGTCATAATTCCATTTTTTTTTCTGCCGGCCTGTTTCCCGTTTTACCGCCATTTCTCCCCCGTCCACCAGGGCCATAATGAGGGCCTATGTGTAACCCCTATGACCAAGGTGCTGACTGATTGGCGGTGGTATGACATCAGCTACTCCAGACAGTTTTCAGTGCAGTTCCTGACACTTAGATTGTGTATGGATACAAAGTCCCTCATTATGTCCCTGGTGGTCTTCTGACCGCCAGGGTTAATGTGGCAGTATTACCGCCAACAGGCTGGTGATACATACTGCAACATTATGAGATTGGCGGGTTGGCTGCAGCCAACCGGCCACTTCTCCACTCATACCGCCATGGCGTTATGAGTCACCAGGCCGTATATGTCCATCTCCAGCCCGGCGGCCCACATAGTACCTCCCATGGCATTATGAGCCAGCCTATCACCATGGTTTTCGTGGCGTTAGCAATGCCATGAAAACCATGGCTGTAGGCTCTACTGGTGACACGGAGTTCCTTCCCTGCCACTGGTAGGCAGCTCCCCACAACCCCAACACTCACCTGATGTCCCCCACCACCCCTCCATCCAAAATCACTCCCCCGCTCATCCCCCATACACACACTAACTCCCTTACCCCCCTCTGATCTACTCACTCATCCCCCACCCCCTCCGATACATTCACCCCCATACACCCATGCAGACACCCACAAGCACCAAACATACACCCATTCACTTACACTGGCATACACACATTGATATACACACTGACATACATGCATTCATACACACAAACGTCCAGACATACTCACACACATTCTTGCACACAATCACACTGCCATGCAGACATGCACTCACTTCACCATTCTTACACACATTCACTCACACGCATACAACCATGCATACAACACAAAACTCACAAACGCTTTCACAAAAACATTCACACATTCATGCACACACTCAGGCACACACAGACACAACACCCACCACCCTACCGCCCCCCCTCCCCTGTTGGATGCCCAACTTACCTTGTCCGGTGAGGAGGTTGTCCGGCAGGGAATGGGAAGCGGCACTGCTACTGCCAGAAGTGGACCGCCCGCAGAACACCGCCAGGCCATATCGCTGGTCATAATACAGCTGGCGGCGTCCTACTTGCTTGGCCCTGCTGGTGTTGGCAGTGCCAGGATACGACCTTCCACCACTACGAACACTGCCAGATTTTCACCCTTATTGTGGCGGAAGTCAGGCAGTGTTCATAATATGGTGGACGGCTGTAGCCCCTGTGGCAGTATGTTGGCGTTAGTCACTGCAGCCGTAGGCCGTATTTACCGCCAATGTTATACTGAGGGCCAAAATCTTTGGTAGATAATAATGCAACATCAATTGTCATCGCTAAGATCTGTTACAATCATTCTTGAAAAATTAAGCACTTTAAACTCCACCTTATTGGGGGTATGGATACTGGCACACTGACACCTGAGCATCACAGCCTTATATATGCCTCTTTGGTTCCTCACATATTAGTTGTACTGGTATAATCATCAGGGAAATTTCCAGACACTTGAGTTCTGTACCATTCATGCCATATGTCAACTTGAATAGATATCTGTTCAATAGATGCTTGGAAGGCTCAGAAAGGTGGTTGTAGTCCACAATACTATTGGTCACCTTTATCATGTTTGAGTCCTAGTGTGTGCCTTTGTGTCTGACAATAAGCCACATAGGTGATTTGGTTCTGTTCTTATTGACATAGCTCCACACAATGCAGACATTTATGTGTGTTAAAAAAGAGCATGATACATGTGAATATTGTGATTTATTTACATGTGAATTTTTGTTTCCAATGCGGTACAATGTCCAGTTGACTGCCCCATGAGAGACCCTGAGCCAGTTGATGTACATTCAAAGTCCAAGGTAAGGGACATGTCATGAGACGTGTAGACGTGTGCATTACTGAGGAGGTGTCCAAATTGACAATAGGTAGGAATTGAGACAATGACAGTCCATACAAGTTAAAGTAACAGTGGTAGAGTGAAGAGGCACATTGCCAATTGGCACAACACTGTCATGATCTTAAGCACAGAGCTAAAGAGATACTGTCCATGTGGCACAGACTGGAGCTACTAGGTGGTTTTACCTGTGAATGTGGTTCCTTCCACATCGTTATCCTCTGATGTGTGTGGTGCCTCCTGTGCCATGGGTGGTGCTTTTGTTGAAGTTGAGGTGGCCACACACACATATCAGGGGATAGAGATGTGGAATCAAAGGTCTCAGCAGCTGCCATTTGTGGGAATATATAAGGCATCACTGCAGCAAGGAAGAACTGCTCATTTCGCAACACCGCTGGCATGTGATAGGCATTTGTGTTTTCTCAGAGGGAAGCCACTTCTCACGGTGTGACTCCAGGGCCTTTTGTATAGACCCCAGCATATTATCTATCATGCTGCTGCCACTTTTGGTAGGCCAATTGTTCAGGATTAGTCTCATGACAGCAGCTATGTCAGCCAAGAATTGTTGGCGTTCATGTAGCTGATTTGTCCTTATTCAGACTGAGGCACCTCTGCACTGCCTCTAGGCTGCCTGCCATGGTCTCCATCCCCACCTGCCATGCCAGCTCCTGCTGGACACCTACCACTGTTCTCTGAAAGGTAATGTCAGGGTCCTCAGAGTCCAGGGCTGTGACAGGACTGGTTGATGCTTTGTGTTGGCAGTTGGGTGGTTCATATGGAGACCCTGCAATGTTGTGCATCCTCCCTGCCACTGGCGGTGGTGTCTGGAAGGAACCCAGGACATCCTGGAAAGTTTCTTCATTGATGGTCGGCAGCTGGTCATCCATTTCATCTGTAAAATCCAGGACAAGCAGGTCCACTGGAGCTAAGGCATCATCCTCTGCAATGGGATAGTAAAAGGTTAAACTTTGACTGTAGTGGCTGCTACTGATGTCTCTGTGTGACATGTTACAGACCCCCACATCAAGGCACACATTTGTGAACCCCTAGTGGCCCACTATTCCCCCTGAACATCATTTGTGTGTAGTCACCATTTGCTCAATCTACTAGTCCACATTTCCCAGTGTGTTACACCCACCTTGATTTTTTGTAATCATGGTACTCAACAAATGTACCACTTTCATTGACGTGACTGTGTAAACTTTGCATGACATGACTGTTCTAGATGTGTGCTCACTCCACAAGTGGAGATGTTCAGATATACTTTGAATTTGTTCTTACAGATATTTGAGTTAAGTGACTCATCTGCCACCCTACGTGTGTTGTTGGAGTGACAGTAGGGAGTGAGCTGTCCACTTTGAGTGATGTGTCCAGCATCATGAGCCATCTATTGTGAGATTCAACCACATTGTGTGCACGTGAGCAAACAGGATTCTTTTCCCTTCCTGCAAGACGACATCAGTGCATCTCAGGTTTCTTTGTTGCATAGCTGCAATTATGGCTGCATTGCTGGACTAAGGTGGTCATTCTGACCCTGGAGGTCTTTGACCGCCAGGGCGGAGGACCGCGGGAGCACCGCCGACAGGCCGGCGGTGCTCCAATGGGGATTCCGACCGCGGCAGTAAAGCCGCGGTCGGACCGGCACCACTGGCGGGGTCCCGCCAGTGTACCGCGGCCCCATTGAATCCTCCGCGGCGGCGCAGCTTGCTGCACCGCCGCGGGGATTCCGACCCCCCCTACCGCCATCCAGATCCCGGCGGTCGGACCGCCGAGATCCGGATGGCGGTAGGGGGGGGTCGCGGGGCCCCTGGGGGCCCCTGCAGTGCCCATGCCACTGGCATGGGCATTGCAGGGGCCCCCGTAAGAGGGCCCCTACATGTATTTCACTGTCTGCTGCGCAGACAGTGAAATACGCGACGGGTGCAACTGCACCCGTCGCACAGCTTCCACTCCGCCGGCTCGATTCCGAGCCGGCTTCATCGTGGAAGCCTCTTTCCCGCTGGGCTGGCTGGCGGTCTGAAGGCGACCGCCCGCCAGCCCAGCGGGAAAGTCAGAATTACCGCCGCGGTCTTTCGACCGCGGAACGGTAACCTGACGGCGGGACTTTGGCGGGCGGCCTCCGCCGCCCGCCAAGGTCAGAATGAGGGCCTAAGTGTTGTTTTAGTGGAAGGTAGACCTTTGCACACATACACACAAGATGGTTCATTGTTATGTTGTGCGGTGCAAGATGCAGAATACATGACTCTGCGGTCAAGATTTACAAGGCCCTATCACCACCTGAGCTTCAGTTTTAGCAATTTTCCGGTGGCGTTTTAAAGTGCTCCATTTTTACAAGGAGGTGTAATGCCACATTTTGTGGCATTATGCACCCTTGTAAAAATTGACCCCTCCAACACAGTTTTCTGCATCAGTGCAATGGGTGGTGCGGTGGCCGTTCCATCACAACCTCCATAGCTTATCAAGCTATCCCAGATCAACAAGGAATTCAAGGATGCCTGTGTGGGCGCATAAATCTTACTTCAGCGTCAGCACAGGGGGGAACCAAAGGGGTAAGCCATATTCCTGTAAATAAGGCACATCCCTGCATTTCAAATGCGGTGCAGCGCAGTACTGCTATTTTTGGTGCAGCAGGGCGCTGCACCACTTTGTCATGAATCTGGGCCTAAGTTGCTAGGAGGAAGTATGTGGACAGCCCACCCACTTCCATCACTCTGTGAACACACGTTTAGTGGGAGGCGGACCTGAAACATTTTGAGGCTTATTGATGTGTGGATGCATCATGTTAGGACACCACATCAAAGGTGGCATTGTAGTTGTGGTACTGAGAACACATGTAGTAATACTAATGTGAACTACTTTCAATGTGTTTTGCAGTCAGTATCAAACATTGTAAGTGGCAGATGACCTTCCTGTTAGTAGATTTAGCAGGATGTGGTCCTTCCTACAGATATGCATTCGGATAGACAAGAGGGACACCCCTACACCATGCAGGTTGTGTGGTAATGTTGGTAAGGTCCCTCATAGATTTGGGAATTACCAAGGTTAGTATAGGGATACTTTGAGAAGCACACATCCCTGGAAATTTGAATTGATGCTGCACAGTGGAGCAAGCAGAGCTGTTGCACTGTGTCTTTCTTCATCAATGGGTACATATGTGCCACTATATCCAGATACAGACATCATAGTGCCGTACCCAACCACCTAAAATGTGTGACTTGTACTTGAGTGGTGGATGATAGGTCTTACTTCACATGGCAAGGTGAAGCACCTTGCATTCCTTATCCTGGCATATTTTCCTTATGCCCCTCTCGCGCCTGACACTGCATGTAAAAGGCATTCCATGTGCATATTTGTGATCGTCCCATGCATCACAAGTGTGACCCACCCAGCTTCTGATGCCTTTGAAAAGGTCAGCACATCTGGATTAGAGTAGTCCAATAACTCAGGGTGGTGTGGAAGTGACAAGTGGGTGTGTGACAAGTTTGTAATTCTACAGGTTGTAATTGTTTACTATGGGCCTGATTACAACTTTGGAGGACGGTGTTAAACCGTCCCAAAAGTGGCGGATATACCACCTACCGTATTACGAGTCCATTATATCCTATGGAACTCGTAATACGGTAGGTGGTATATCCGTCACTTTTGGGACGGTTTAACACCGTCCTCCAAAGTTGTAATCAGGCCCTATGTGTTGTATTGTGCATCACACATAGGATAACCTTTCAAGGTATTTGGTGCATTGATCCCACACCACCAGTTTCCTTGCAGGACTCGTGCCCTAGCCCCTGACACCATGGAAGCACGTCATTTATATTACTGTTCACCATAGTGGACATTCCCACAGTAGTATAATGTGTTATGTCACTAGTTTCGTATATTACTGTATTGACACCATGAATTATGGTACTAGTGCAGCAAAGCACAGGGAGGTCCAGTGCTTACAATACTTGTGCCCCTTTGTCATCTGCCTTTAGCAGGCCTCCCACATGAGGTAAGTAGATGGCACAGTGCAACCTTTATGGATTGTCAGCCCCATTAGATCTTCTCTCTCTGTGTAAGGGATATTTCCTTGCATACAGCATATCTGCCACAGGCATATAGTGGTGTAAGGATGTACAAAGTGGATCAATGGATGCATTGTGTGACTTTGTTAATGTGGCACAAGGGGAGTAGGCAGCTTGGATCCACATTGGCAACAATTTGTATGGTGCTAATGTTGCATTACAGGCTTGTAATATTGGGCCCATAGTGCTACATTGATGCCACGTGTGGCTGTTCTTATGCATAGAGGTGTCCCTTTGTGCTCAACACCAACCATTCCCACAACGCTTTGAAAACCGTGTTACATGGTGAAATGGGAGCTACTTGTACAGCAGCACAAGTGATGATTACAGACATGCCCCATATGTTGTAGATGTTTACTTTTGTGCCTATTCCCAAATGGTGCATGAAGGTGTGTGACAGTTGTTGGGCCACCCTGTGCAACTAGGGTAGGACAAGTTGCACACTGAGGGGCATATTTATACTTTTTTGACGCAAAACTGCAATAATGCAGTTTTGCATCAAAAAGTATAGCACCAGCTTGCGCCATTCTGGCATGCCAGCCAGGTGACAAATTTATGGAATGGCGCAATCCGGCAAAACGGGTGGCCTAGTATAATCGAAAACGATGTTAGCCGGGTGGACGTGGTGGTATGGGAGAAGCGGGTTTTACCCCACAAAATGACATTAGGCTGATTAGAGTAAACAAAAATGACTCTAAGCAGCCTAGCGTAATTTCTTGATGCAAAACCATCCATTCCACATGAATCCTGTCTTAGAAAAGACAGGAGTCATGCCCACCACCCCAATGGCCAGCACAGGTGACAAGGGTCCCCTGGGCATAGACATTGCACCCAGTGCCATGTATGGGGGACCATTTGGCACTTTAAAAAAAAAATACTTACCTCTACTTACTCGGGATGGGGTTCCCCCATCCTATGGTGTCCCTCTGGTGTGGGTGGGGGTGTTTCTGGGGCTTGAGGAGGGCACCGGTTGGCTCTTTCCATAGTGTTTGACCATGGAAATGGGTCCACAGGTCCCCTATCACCTGCCCTGACCCAGGCATTAAATAATGGCAGTAAGCAGGCTTAGCGCCCTTATTTAGGCCCACCTCCCTTCCGTGCACCATTTTTGCACAGGGGGATAAATAAGGCACTAGAGCCTTAGACTCATTTTTTGGATCGGAACGCCCACCCTACCTCTCATTGACACAAGGTGGGTTCACACATCCAAAACATTACTTTAACTCCAGTATTTTCATGTTAGATTAGTGTAGCGTCAAAATATAAATATGGAGTTAAGTTTGCACTGAACTAGCGTAAAAAAAAGACGCTAATTCAGTGCAAACAGAATATAAGTCTGGGGCTGAGTATTACACTTGGGCAGGTGGATCAGTGGCAACAGTGAAGCGAGTGGTGGGATGGTTGAGAAATGTTTGGTGCATATAGGGGGAAGATGTGGGTGCATCTGAAGTGTTGGGCCATTATTGCCCAGGTTTCAGGGAAAATGATAGAGAGCAATGTTGCACCACATTTGGCAGTGCCACACTGTCAATTTCAATAAGCATTGGATGCACTGTTTTAAAGCATATATGGTGCAGCCCTGTGTTCGCCCCTGCATTAGCTCAATATTTGCTGCAGAGAACCAACACACACAATCAATCAATCAGGAATTTGTAAAGCTCACTACTCACCCGTGAGGGTCTCAAGGTGGTGGTGGGGGAGGTGCTGCTACTGCTCGAAGAGCCAGGTCTTGAGAAGTTTCCTGAAGGTAAGCAGGTATTTGGTCTGGCGCAGGTGGGTGGGAAGAGTGTTCCACATTTTGGCGGCAAGGTGCAAGAAGGATCTACTGCCATTTATAGTTCTGTGGATGCATGGGACGGATGCGAGGGTGAGGTCGGTGGAGCAGAGATGCTGTGTCTGGGTGTAGGAGAGCCATCTGTTGAGGTATTCTGGCCCGGTTTTGTGCAGTGCTTAGTGAGCATGGATGAGGAGTTTGAAGATGATTCTCTTGTTGACTGGGATCCAATACAGGTTTCTCAGGTGGTCTGTGATGTGGCAGTGGCGAAGGGATGTCCAGGATGAGGCGTGCAGAGGTGTTCTGGATGCGTTGAAGCCTCTTCTGGAATTTGGCCGTGGTTCCTGCATAGAGGGCATTGCCGTAGTCCAGTTTGCTGCTTACAAGGGCTTGAGTGACTGTTGTTCTGGTTTTGGTGGGTATCCATTTGTAGATCTTTCGGAGCATGCCGAGGGTGTTGAAGCAAGAGGAAGAGATGGCGTTGACTTGCTGGGTCATGGATAATGAGGAGTCCAGGATGATTCCTAGGTTACATGTGTGCTCGGTGGGAGTGGGAGCAGCTCCGAGAGTTGCAGGCCACCAGGAGTCATCCCATGCGGAGGGGGTGGAGCCAAAGATAAGGACCTCTGTCTTGTCAGAATTGTGTTTGAGGCAGCTGCCCTTCATCCATTCAGCGAAGGCCTTCATTCCTTCGTGGAGGTAGGTCTTGCCAGTCCCTGGTGAGGGAGAGGATCACCTGTGTGTAGTCGGCATATGAGATAATGTTGAGGTTGTGGGATCAGGCGATGTTAACGAGTGGGGCCATGTAGACGTTGAAGAGGGTCGGGCTGAGGGATGAACCCTGGGGTACGCCGCAGATGATTCTGGTGGCCTCCGAGCGGAATGGGGGGAGGCGGACTCTCTGTGTTCTGCCAGTGAAATAGGAGGTGACGCAGTCCAGGGCTCTGTCACGGATTCCTGCATTGCTGAGGGGTGAGCATAGGGTGTGGTGGCAAACGGTGTCTAACGAAGCCAATAGGTCAAGGAGGATGATGGTTGTTGTTTTGCCATTGTCCAGTATGGTTCTGATGTTCTCAGTGGCGGCAATGAGGGCGGTTTTGGTACTGTGGTTGCTGTGGAATCTGGATTAGGAAGGGTCCAGGGTGCAGTTCTCCTAGAGGAAGCAGGTTAGTTGTCTGTTGACAGCCTTCTCCATGACTTTTGCCCGGAGGTGGAGATAGGCCAGAAGTTCTTGAGGTCCTTTGGGTCCGTCTTGTTTTTTTTTAGGAGGGCATTGATCTCAGCGTGTTTCCAGCTCTTCGGGAAGGCGGTGGACTCGAAGGAGCTGTTGATGATCTGGAGTTGGGTTGTGATGACGGAGCTTGCTTTGTTGAGGATGTGGTGAGGGCAGGGGTCAGATGGAGAGCCGGAGTGGATGGTGTTCATGATTTTGATGGTGTTGTTGTCATTGATGGGGGTCCAGGAGAGCAAGATGTTTGTTGGAGGTGAATCTTTGGTGTTGGTGGTTGCTGGGGGGGTCTGGGTGCTGAAGCTGTTGTCAGTGTCCTCAATCTTGCAATGGAAGTAGGAGGCTAGGGAGCTGCAGAGGTCTTGGGATGGCAGGATATCGTTGGCGTTGGAGCTTGGGTTGGAGAGTTCCTTCACGATGTTGAAGAGCTCCTTGTAGCTGTGTGCGTTGTTGTTGATTCAGTCTTTGAAGGTGGTTCTCTTGGTGGCTCGGATGAGTTGGTGGTGTCTGTGGATGGCATTTTTGAAGGCTGTATGGTTGTACAGAGTCTGATCCTGGTGCCACTGTCTTTTGAGTTTTCAGCAGGTTTGCTTAGATTTGTGGAAGTCAGCGGTAAACCAGAAGGCTTTTCTGTCAGTGCGTCTGTTAGAGGGATTCTTGATTGGGGCGAGAGTATTGGCACAGGTGTCAACCCATTGCCTGAAGTTCAGCGCAGCTGTCCAGTGGAGTTCGGTGGTGTGGCTGAAAGAGGTGTGATTGCTGGCAGAGAATATAGGCCCTCATTAGAACCCTGGAGGTCGGTGTTAAAGCGGCGGTAATACCACCAATAGGCCGGCGGTAAAAAAAAATTAGATCACGACCTTGGCAGAAACTGCCAACATAGATAGCCACTTTAACACTCCGACCGCCACGGCGGTAGAAACAAACACCGCAGTGGTAACCGCCAACAGACAGGCCTATCTGCCACCTTTTCCGGGGCGGTACCAACGCCATCAAAAGCACGGTGGAAGCGGTCTGTGGAATAGAAACCACTCACCTTTCCACACCCAACGAGGAACCAGGATGCCATGGAGCCGAGTTACAGGTCCTGCCCATGTTGGTTTACCTCCTCTTGTATCAGGAGCAGCAAAGACGCCAGTGACGACCACCGTGAGTACTGCACCTAGCATACAGCGGAGGGGAGGAGGGAAAAGAGAGTGACACACACGCAACACCCCCACCCTCACCCACAACACCACACACACAAATACATACAGCAACATTACATATACACCCCATCACCCCCTGGAAGAACGCAAGGACAAAATGAAATGACTGTAACAAGTGTAATCATTGAAAAATCAGATAGGCCAAAATTAAAATATCAGTATATACAAATATGCACTGCAACTACACAAGTCCGGATAGTAATGAAATCATTGTCCGTGGACCAGTGGTCCCAAAATGCATTGGCGAAGCCCACACATGATACCTGACTCGAAACGGAGAGAACACTGCTGGGGCATCAGATCGAAAATAAACAGGCACCTCAGGTGGAGGTGGATGGGGGCACCTCAGCCAGATGAAGGGATGATGCCACTGCTTCACGAGGGGGCTCCATGCCCACAGATTGGTCCTGGGAGAGCAAAGCCACAGTCTCTCAAGTGGGTGGTTTGCCCACTGCTTTATCCTGGGGAGTGCAAAGCCACAGTCTCTCAAGTGGGTGGTTTGCCCACTGCTTTATCCTGGGGAGTGCAAAGCCAGTCTCTCAAGTCTCTCCAGTGGGTGGTTTTCCCACTGCTTTATCCTGGGGAGTGCAAAGCCACAGTCTCTCAAGTCTCTACAGTGGGTGGTTTGCCCACTGCTTTATCCTGGGGAGTGCAAAGCCACAGTCTCTCAAGTCTCTCAAGTGGGTGGTTTGCCCACTGCTTTATCCTGGGGAGTGCAAAGCCACAGTCTCTCAAGTCTCTCAAGTGGGTGGTTTGCCCACTGCTTTATCCTGGGGAGTGCAAAGCCACAGTCTCTCAAGTGGATGTCATTCTCCACTGGTTCTTGAGGTGTCATTGTGCCCAGAGTGCTTCATCCTGCCAAGGACTGTGTTAGTGGATGCTTCTCTCCACTGGTTCTGAAGGGGGCATTGTACCCAGAGTGCTTCATCCTGCCAAGGACTGAGGGAGTGGATTCTTTTCTCCACTGGTTCTGGAGGGGGTAGTGTGCTGCGAGTGCTTCATCTTGCCAAGGACTGGGGGAGTGGATGTGATTCTCCACTGGTTCTGGAGGGGGCATTGTGCCCAGAGTGCTTCATCCTGCCAAGGACTGTGTTAGTGGATGTTTTTCTCCACTGGTTCTGGAGGGGGCATTGTGCCCAGAGTGCTTCATCCTGCCAAGGACTGTGTTAGTGGATGCTTTTCTCCACTGGTTCTGGAGGGGGCATTGTGCCCAGAATGCTTCATCCTGCCAAGGACTGGGGGAGTGGATGTGATTCTCCACTGGTTCTGGAGGGGGCATTGTGCCCAGAATGCTTCACATGCAGTGTGGCAGGTCCCATTCCCTCACCTGGGTGCGTGTGCCATGAGATTGCCTGGGAACAGGTAGCATGATACTCCATAGAGGCAGAGAAACACTCCATCCTGCTGCGGCTTCGCGGGCCACCTGCAGGTACAAACAGTGCTGGGTGTCGTGCCTCATGTATGCTGTGCAGGGCCCAGAATGTCTCCTGCAGCCTCGGACGGCTGCCCACAGGGGATGATAGCCATGTTAGCTGTGGTGGCACTGTCAGAGCACATCGCGGGGCTTGTGGCGGTGGTTGCGGCGGTGTCTGTGGCGGATATGCTGGCGGTGGTGAATGTGTCAGCACCTGGGGAGGGACACAGCAGGACGTCTTCTGCAGCCTCAGACAGCTGTCCCCTGGGGATGATGCTGGGGCTGTTGCTGAGGCAGCAGACATGCAGGTGGCGGTGCAGGTGGCGGTGTCCACCGCCGTACAGGTTGCTGTTCTGGTTGCCAGAGGGGGTGACTCTGGTCCCTCAGCCGGAGGCTCCGTGCCCTGTCCTGACTTGCCCTTCGCCTTGTGTCCCTTCCCCACGTTTGATGTTGTTGCTGGTCCCTTGGCACTGTCCTCTTTTGGCTTGGAGGAGGCCTTGCTGGGTGGTTGGTGCGTCTTCTCCCTCTGGCATGTGGGCACCTTCTTCACCTTGGCAGGTTGCGGAATGGGCTGATCCTTGGCCTCGCTAGGTGGCACACTGGCAGCCCTGATGGGTGCCACCCGCAATGTGACCGGACTTGCTGAGACCACAGTGCTGGAGGTTTTGGTGGATGAGGTGCTGAGCTGGGACCTGGACAGCCTGGCCCTAGGGAAGGACGGGGGGAGGTGTAGGGAAGAGGTCAATGTTAGCCAGGAAGAGTTACTTAGACACACTGGGACGGGAAGATGGAGGAGGTTTGGGAGTGGAGGAAGAGGTAGTGGTTGTAGGAGGTGTATGTCTGCTGAATTTGGGTGAAGGTGTATGGGCCGTGGGCTGTTGTGAGGTGGATGGATGTTGGGTGGGTGTGTGCCTGCGTTTGTGTACTTTGGGAGGAGGACTGACAGACACACTGGGAGAGGACACAGGGGATGTGTGAATGGTAGTGGGGGTGGTAATGGCACGTGAGCGGTGTGTGGTGATGGGCGTGCTGGTGATGGAGGTAGTGGATGAAGATGTAGTGCATGCAGGTGTGAGTGGAGACGAGACAGGGAGGGAGGAGGAGGACGTGAAGGAGGGGGACGCAGTGGAGGCAGTGGATGTTGGTGTGTCTGCATGGGGATGGTGCTTGTATGAGTGCCTGTGGGATGTGTGGTGCTTATGTTTTCCATGTCCACTCTTGTGTGTTGATGAGTGCATGCTGGTCTGATGGTGTGCTTGGGATAGGCTGAGGTACAGGGGATTGGTTCTGGTTAGAGGAAGTTGGAGAGGGGAGGCTGGACACAGGGACAATGGCTGCCATCGGTGCTGAGGCCAGAGCCTGAAATGCTCTCTGTTGGGCCGCCAAGCCAGAATGAATGCCCTCCAGGTATGCATTTGTTTGCTGCAAATGCCTCTCAACACCCTGGATGGCATTCAAAATGGTTGATTTCCCAACAGTGAGGGATCACAGGATGTCAATAGCCTCCTCACTGAGGGCAGCAGGGCTGACAAGGGCAGGGCCTGAGGTGCCTGGGGCGAAGGAGATGTCCACCCTCCTGGGTGAGCGGGCACAGGAAACTCGATGAGGGGCTACTGGGAGTGCGGTGCTGGTAGGGGGGTAGCGGCTGTACCTGTTGTTGCGGTGGGCACAGAGGTGCCCCCCACTGCAAAGGAGATCCCATCAGAGGAAGAGTCACTGTTGCTGGTGTCTGCTCCTGTCCCTGTCGTGGAGCTCCCCTCGCCATCCATCCCACTGGTGCCTTCTGATTCCGTTACTTCACCCTCCAGGGCCATGTGGGTTGCAGCTCCCTCCTGCTCTGGTGCCAATGCTTCTCCACCAGATGATGCTAATGCACATAAGGACAGGGTGACAAAACAAAAAGGGGGGACAGACAGAGGAGACACATGGTCAATGCCTGCAACACCACTACCGTTGGCGGACACAACACACAGGGAGCAGCCTTATGCACTTAGCCATGCACTAACAGTGCAGGGGAAAAGCACATGCCCAAGGGAGACTCTGTCTAGACCCATTTCATGCAGAGCTGGAACCCATGGGAGCCTGACTAGGTGTAGAGGGCAAATACCACCTTTGGGGTTGGAGTGGGAATGAGCCTGCAAATCTATGGATCTAGCTTTGGGCGTCTGCTCTGGCCTAGGGAAACCCTCAGCCCACCTCCACCACCCAGACACTGCGTCTAGCGTGCAGAGTCAGCTGAATGAGATTGTACTCATCCCCTTGTGGCTGCTGTGATGCCCTGAAGCGCCCATCCAACTCATGATATGCCATGGCCAGGATCCAGTACATCAGTGGAATCATGGTGCGACAGGCACCCCTTCCACGTTGGAAGGCCATCCCCAGCTGGGCCTCCGCCGTCTTCTTGCTCCAGCGGCGCCGGTCCTCCCATCTTTTCTGGCATTGGGTGCTCCGTCTATGGTAGACCCCCAGGGTCCACACTCCCTTGGCGATGGCACTCCAAATACTCTTCTTCTGGTGGGTGCTGACCTAGAGGAATAGTGAAGTAAAAAAAGGATTTTACTCTCCCGTAAAGTTCTTCTCACACATTGACCACAAACCTCCCACCCTGTCCAAGAAAAACATACGCTCACCATCCTCACATGCTGGCCTGCCCCCCCCATGTTTCTTCCATCCACGACACTCCATACATTTATGTCCCATCCACCATGCACACGGTTCACTCACCTGTTTGTCTGGAGGACCGTAGAGTAGCGTGTACTGGGGGAGGACCCCATCCACTAGTTTCCCCAACTCCTCCGCAGTGAAAGCAGGGGCACTTTCCCCAGACACTGTAGCCATTGTCGCTTCCAGATGTAGGTCACAGCAGCACTTGCAGTGTAGGTCCTCTCCTGTTGAAGGTCAGGTATCAAGTGAGGGAACAGATAGAAAATGGCGGTCACGTCCGCGGCAGTATGTACCGTCACCGGCGGCGTACATCGTCATTGGCTCTTGGAACCCATAGGGCCCAATGATAACCAAAGATTAATTGTGCAGCGGTCTTCGACCGACTACTGCGTTGCAGCACAATGCCAGCGCAGTTACCTCATTTTTCCTTGTCCCTCCTTACAGATCAGGCAGCCGCCATTTCAGGGGGCCAAATGGCAGGCCAACTAACTGCGTCACACCTATTTAGGTCAGGAATACGGACAGACACAGGCACATACAGATTATTTCACGATTGTGCTTAACAGCCTTGTGAAACCTATGTGGTGTATGACCCTCTGCTCACCCTTCTCCTCCATAGAGCACGTCCGCTGCGGCAGGTGATGAGATGGCGGCATCCTCCGGTGTACAGACCCCTGGTGGACCTGTCGACAATGGAAGACAGACACATCATTATCACTTACAGACTTCATCGTGCAACAATCCAGGAACTGTGTGCCTAGTTGGAGCCAGACCTGATGTCAGCTATCCGCCATCCCACAGGAATCCCCCCTCTAATGCTCCATTTCCTGGCAAGTGGGTCATTTAAAAAAACAGTGGCCATGGCATCAGGGATGTCACAGCCAATGTTCTCAAACGTGTTGTCCAGAGTGGTATCTGCCCTGCTGAAACACATGCACAGCTACATCGCTTTCCCTCAGGTGGAGGATCTTCCCACAGTGAAAGGTGACTTTAATGCCCTGGGACATATCCCCAATATCATTGGTGCCATTGATGGTATACATGTGGCATTTGTTCCCCCCCCCGCTGGAATGAACAGGTGTACAGAAACCGGAAAAGCTACCATTCTATGAATGTGCAGATGGTGTGTTTGGCAGACCAGTACATCTCCCATGTGAATGCCAAGCATCCAGGCTCTGTGCATGACGCTTACTTTTTGAGGAATAGCAGCATCCCTTATGCGATGGGGCAACTCCAGAGGTACCGTATGTGGCTAATAGGTGAGCCCAGGGTCCCCACACAGTTTAAATAGGTGTCTGGGTATGGGGGATTCCCTAATATTTAGAGGATGTCTAACAGTTGTCCCTCGATATCTGCAGGTGACTCTGGTTACCCCAACCTGTCATGGCTACTGACCCCAGTGAGGAATCCCAGGACAAGGGCAGAGGAACGCTACAATGAGGCACATGAGCGAACTAGGAGGATAATAGAGCTCACCTTCGGCCTCCTGAAGGCCAGATTCCGGTGCCTCCATCTGACAGGTGGATCCCTATACTACTCACCAAGAAGGTGTGCCAGATAATCGTGGCATGCTGTATGTTGCATAACCTGGCTTTGTGACACCAGGTGCCTTTTCTGCAGGAGGATTTGCCTGATGCTGGTTTTGTGGCAGCTGTGGGGCCTCTGGACAGTGAAGTAGAGGAGGCAGAAGAAGAAGATATAGACAATCGAAACAACATCATCATGCAATACCTCCAGTGAGACACAGGTAAGAGGATGGCACTGCTTCCCACATCTCATACTACTGTAGGACATAGCATGAATCTGCCTTTTTACCTCTGTGTATGGACCCTGACATGTCACTTTGCTTTCCATTTCACAGATCTGGGTCCTATTTTGTGCCCTCTGCTATGTTTACTGCTGCCCATCAACTGTGTAACATTGGTATGTGACTATGTACATTGGCATTGCTATATTTCTGAGAGGTTGCTATTATACATTTGTGAAAGTACAGAGTGACTCCAGATTGATTTGTGATTTAAGGGTGTTTATTTCTGTGCTAATAAGTGGAGGGGGTGTGCAATGGGCTGGGGTGATGGTGGAGGAATGTCCATGGTAGAGTTCAGTCTCTTGGTTTCACAGGTGCATTGTCCATGGGGGCATAGGAAGGGGAGCAATGGCAGTTTAAGGTGGACAGGGTGACAAAGTGGGACAGGAGGGTGACAATCAGGAGGGTCTAATTTCCTGGCGGCGGTCTTGGCAATGTTCTCTGTCTTGTTCCTGGATCTCAGGGACCGTTTGCAGGCTGGTTCTCCTTCTGCAGGGGGTGGGATGGTGGTGGCCTGTTGGTCCTGTCCACTAGTGCTGGGGGAGGTGGAGGGCTGTTCAACATCCAGGCTAGTGTCAGGGGCCTGTTTGTGTTCCACTGTGTCCCTCATGGTGTTGGCCAGGTCTGCCAGCACCCCTTCAATGGTTACCAGGGTGGTGTTAATGGACTTCAAGTCCTCCCTGATCCCAAGGTAGTGTTCCTCCTTCAGCCACTGGGTCTCCTGAAACTTGGCCAGTACCGTGCCCATGGTCTCCTGGGAATTGTGGTATGCTCCCATGATGTTGGTGAGTGTCTCGTGGAGAGTGGGTTCTCTGGGCCTGTCCTCCCCCTGTCGCACAGCAGTCCTCCCAGCTTCCCTATTGTCCAGTGACTCTGTCCCCTGAACCATGTGCCCACTGCCACTGACCCCAGGTCCCTGATTGTCTTGGGTTGGTGGGTTTGCCTGGGGCCCCTGTAGTGGTGGACACACTGCTGATTGACGTGTCCTGGGGACAGAGGGATGGGCCCGCTGGGTAGGTGCTGTGGTGGTGTTTCTTGAGGAGGGAGGGTCTGTGGTGGCTTGTGACATTGGCAGGGGAACAGACTGTCCAGAGGTCTCCGATGAGCCAGGCTGGTCATCTTGATCCAGGCGAGCAGAGGTGCTGTCATCACTGTGGGCCTCTTCTGTGGGGGGAATGGATATGTCTGGCACCTCCTGTCCGGTGACATTGGGTATGGGTCCTGTTGGGGTGTAAATGCATACTTTTACTATCTGTGTGTGCCATCTTGTGCATTGGGTGAGTTACCCTCTACTCCTGTGCTTGCATTATTGTGTTTGCCCTTGTGTGATTGTTATTTTGGAGTCTGGGTGGGTATCTGTACTGGACATGCTTTGGTGATGGGGTCCACGCATAGGTGTTGCATGCAGGGCCTTGGTATTGGGATGGCTGGGTTGTGATAGAGGGGCATATGTGAGGTGTTAGAGTGATGGGGGTGAGGGTAGGGGTATGTGATGGCATGCAAGTGGGGTGGGGGGATATGGTAAATAAGATATGACTTACCAGAGTCCAGTCCTCCGGTTACTCCTGCGAGGCCCTCAGGATGCAGTATTGCCAAGACTTGCTCCTCCCATGTTGTTAGTGGTGGGGGAGGAGGTGGGGGTCCACCGCCAGTCCTCTGTAAAGCAAACTGGTGTCTGGATCCACTGACCACACCTTCCTCCGTAGGTCGTTCCACCTCTTTCTGATGTCATCCCGTGATCTTGGATTCTGTCCCAGTGCGCTGACCCTGTTGACTATTCTCCGCCATAGCTCCATCTTCCTAGCACTGGAGGTGTGCTGCACCTGTGATCCGAATAGCTGTGGCTCTACCCGAATGATTTCCTCCACCATGACCCTGAGCTCCTCCTCAGAAAACCTGGAGTGTCTTTGAGGTGCCATAATGTGGTGTGGATGATGTGTGAGGTGCTGTTTGTTATGCTGTGTGATGTGTTGTGTTGTGGTGTGTGTTTGAGGTGTGTGGATGTTGTATGAGTGATGGTGTTGTGTGCCTGTGGATGCTGGTGTTGTGTTTGCTATTCTCTCCCTCTCAGCTTTTTCAAAAAAATGTTGTTGTAAAAGTGGGTAATGTGGGTGTTTGTTTTATAGTGGTGTGAGTGTGTGGGTGTGGTGTGTGTATGTGTATCAGGTTTGTGTATTTCGCATTGTCCAATGTAGTTGTGTTTTGTAAGTGTGTGTATTTTGACCGCGGCGGTGTATACCGCCAATGGATTACCGCGGTTGAAAGACCACTGTGTTGATTCGTGGGTCCTGATAGTGTGGCCGTATTCTTGTTGGCGTGATGGTGTAGATTTTGCTATCGCCAGTTTATCACTGACCTTTGATGTGGCGGACTTGTGTGGGTGTCTGTATTGTGGCGGATTCCGAGATGTGGGTCGTAATACCTGTAGCGGATTTCTGCCGCCGCCATAGTATGTTGGCGGCCTTCAGCACAGGGGTAAGTGAGATTTACCGCCAGGGTTGTAATGAGGGCCATAGTGTTGAGTGTGTGTCCTGCGGAGTGGGTCGGTGTCGTGACGAGCTGTTTGAGGCCGAGGTTGGATTGGTTGTCGAGCAGGGTGGCGTTGTTGATGGCTAAGGCGATGTCAGGCGCTGAGGAGGGGTTCATCCAGGTCTCGGTCAGGAAGGTGACATCTCGGGAGGCTGAGTCAAGTAGATTCCATAGCTCCACTGCTTGCTTTTGGACGGAACAGGTGTTGAGGAGGATACATCTGAGATGGTTGCATCCTGCCTTGATGGGTGGGGCGTGGAGGCTGGTGAAGGTGCAGTTCCAGCAGTAGAAGGGTCCGCAGGTGGCTGCGGGTAGGCTTCAAGGCAGGCGGGAGAGCGGCCGGTGTTGAGGACGGGGAGGGTGGTGGCATCGTAGTGAAGACGTGTGTGGCGGAGGTGGGGGGACAGGAGCCAGAGGTCTGGTACTGGGCAAGGTCCAGGCACGGACGGGCACAGGCGGGCTTGCCTTTGGCGCGACTTTGGCACGCCCGCTGCACGCGTCCACTGCGCAGCCATGCAGCGGCTGCCATTAAGTAGGGAGGTGGGGGGAGGAGAGAACAGCCGTGAGGCGGGAGCGGGGGCGAAAAATGGTGCCCAAAAGGGAGTGGGTCTACAAAAAGGGGGCGGGCCACGGGGGCAGCAGCGGTGGGGGAGAGGGAGAGGGAGGACATCGAAAGTGAGAGAGAGAGAGTGGAGTGAGAGAAAAATGAGGAAGAGAGTAGGGAAGCAAAAGGAGCACAAAGGGACAGAAGAGAAGCAGAGCAGAGGGCAAAGCAGATAAAGGAGGAGAAAAGGAGGAGATAGGCAGAAGGTAGCCTAGTAGGAAAGCAGAGCTCTCCCACTAGACACCAGGGATGAGGCGCAGGCAGAACTCAAACTTTTGACAGGGTTCAAGAGTTCAGAGGAGCCAGGGAAAGGGCTCTACTTGCAAGGTGGGGCCACAGGAGGCAGAGCAGTGTACTGACTACATCAGTGGTATTGCTCCCTTGCGCCATGGAACATGTATGGCTGCACTGCGGGGGAGATTGTTTTTAGACAGCAAGGGACACCTTCCTGCAGATAATGCAATCTTCTCTGGGCATTTGCACTTTCTATGTGTTCTGCAGGATGCAGCACATATAGGCAGAGCAAACACACGAGGAAGAAAGAAAGCATGTCTCCTTGTTGTGCCTTTCTAACATCACCACTGGGGTGGTGTTAGATTTAGTTGCAACCTCAGGCTTATATAAAGTATTAAATCTGTAGCAACAACAATATGCAATGGATGTTGTTGTGGCACTTCCAGACCAAGAGCTGCATGTGAAGGGGCCATATTTACAAGGTGGTGTTAAGCCACCAAAAGTGGTTTAACGCCAAGTTGTGAATTTGGTGTAGCGCATGACACCACAAAAGCGTCACTAAAAGTCAGGATCAGGTGGTTATAGGGCCTTTTGATTCTGGTACCATGTGTTCTGATGCAATCCATTTGCATGCATTGAGTGTGTCCTATGTGCCTCCTCCTTCTGCAATTTGTAAATTTCCAGATAGTTTCACACTGTCACTTACTGTGCATTTGTGGTAGTTATTGGTAGTCTGTGCTGTCCTGTGATTCCGGTGATCAGCTCCTCCTGGATGATGGCTGCCACCATTTCCTCCAGCTGATCCAGGTCCTCCTGGGCTGTGGGACTTCCACCTCCAGGCAGCCGTGCTGCCATTCAGTTCCTGGCCAGTTTCTGTTTAGTTGTAGTCTTGCAATTATGCTAGCGCTTCTTACAGACAGTCCTCTTCACCTTTGCACACTGTTGACTTTGTCGACTATTGCCTGCCATATAGCCTCTCTCTTACCTATTGGCATTTTGGAGGGCACAAAGAGCTGGTTGTTGGTGCTCCATCACCTCTCTGACCAAGATGTCATTCTCCTCCTCACTAAAGCAACACTTTTCTCCTTCTTCTGGGACTTTGCTGGTCCATCTGACTTGTACTGGGCCCATTGGGATCTCTCTGGGGTCTCTCCTGTCCTCCATTCTCCTTCTTGCCTCCCTATTTTTTTTCTTGCTTGCGCCTTTTTTTTAACCGAATGCTGCTAAATATAGCTAGCACAATTTGCACCAAAAAACGGGCTGCAAAACGTTCTAACTCCACTTTTGCAGCTTCAGCGTCATTTTTCTTTATGGTATGTCACAATGGTTAGCTTCAGTTTTTTTATGCTAACCTTTCCATAGCGCAATAGTGCTCCATTTTTTTTATATGTAATTTGATTGACGCACAAGTGCACTAGCGTAGTTGTGCATCATTTTTCTTAAATCAGGGCCTTAGTGTTATACTTTCCCAACAATCACAAGGCCCTAAAAGTTATTTTCACTGTGGTCAGCCTCAAAAAGTATTTAGGTCCCTGTCAACCATGACCTTAGCACTTTTCAGCACTATTTTTACTTATGACTATAAAAATTTATATCTTCGGTTATCCTTATTGGATTTTGTCATTTTGATGTTGTTTTGTGTATAGGAATATTCTCCTTTTCATACATTGGAGTGAGATTTTTATTGCATTGTGTTTTTGACATTTTAACTTTTTGGTACTTCTAAGTTCTTTGCACATGATCTCTAAGTTAAGTGTGTTTGTTCTGTGCCATAGCTACAAGGGTATGAGCTGAGGTGTTGTTAGACCTGGCATCCTTGGCATGGTCTACCCTGTATTTTTTGCCACTGCTTCCCATGTTTTGATTGTGTGCTGGACTCTGTTTTTGCTGTTTTTGGTACTCTGGGCACTTTACTACTGCTGACCAGTGCCAAAATGCAAATGCTCCCTGTGTAAAATGTATGTGTAATTGGCTTTTCCATTATTGGCATATTTGATTTACCAGTAAGTCCCTAGTAAAGTGCACTGGAGTTGCCCAAGGCCTGTAAATCAAATGCTACTAGGGGGCCTGCAACACTGGGTGTGCCACCCGCATGAGTAGTTCTGTAAACATGGCTCAGACCTGCCACTGCAGTGTCTGTGTGTGCAGTTTTAGCCTGCCACATTGACCTGGCAAGTATACCCACTTGCGAGGCCCAAACCTTCCCTTTTTGTACATGTAAGGCACCCCTAAGGTAGGCCCTAAGTAACCCAATGAGCAGGATGCAGTGTATGATAAAGGTTGGACATGTACTGATGTGTTGTACATGCCCTAACAGTGAAATACTGCCAAATTCAGTTTTCACTGTTGCAAGGCCTCTCTCTCCCATAGGTCAAAATGGGGGCTGCCTTTAAATATCCTTAAAGTGCAGTTTCCCTTTGAGAGCAGATAGAGATTTGTGTTTGGGGTCTCTGACCTTACAATTTAAAAATACATATTTTGGTAAAGTTGGTTTTTAAATTGTTTTTTGAAAATGCCACTATTAGAAAGTGGGCATGTTCTTCCTTAAGCCATTCTGTGACTCAGCCTGCTTGTGTATTCCCTGTCTGGGTCAGACTGACAGTTGGGCAGTTTGCGAATCCCCTCTAAATAATGACACAAAGGGAGCTGGGGTGTAGCCTGCATATCCTGATGAGCCATCTGAGCTGGAGTGAGGGAGGAGTGTCCACTTACACCTGAATGAACCGTGCCTGCACTCACACAATGCAGTCTCCAACCCCCTGGTGTGTGTCTGGGGGCAGGCCTGGGCAAGTCAGGATCTTGTGAACAACAGAGACTTTCCTTTGAAGTTTTCCTACTTCAAAGGCAGAAAGGGTAGAAGTAGTGGACCCAAACACCAAGATTTTTAGATCACTTCTGGAATCAAGAGGAACCTCTGCCTAGGAGAAGAGCTGAAGAGCTGGAGGAGGAGTACTGTCCCTTTCTCTCTGACTGTGCTTTGCTGAGTTGGCCTGCAGTTGCTGCTTCTGCCTGAGAGAAGACAAAGACTAGGCTTTGTGGTATATTCCTGTTTGTGAAGAATCTCCAAGGGCTTGGATTGAGCGTGCCTCCTGTTTTGAAGTCTCAGGGCCATCAAAGACTTCCTCTGCCAGCACCTGGACTCTCTGCTGAGACTCCTGCCCTGCCCAGTGGTGCTCTATTTAGTCACTGGGCCCTTGAAAGGTGATGTTGGCAGAACAAGGACTGAAATTCACATAAAGAACTCCGTGCGTGGAAAATTCTGATGCACCACTTGCAACATGGCTAAAAAACGACACGCCACCCGCTTTGCGGCTGAGATCGATGCTCCACCTGCATCACAGCTGGGAGATTGATGCATCGCGGCTGGAGAAAGGATGCAACACCCGCTTGTGGCTGCTGATAATGCACACCCCACACAGCCCGGCTTTTCAACACTGTGTGACTGGATTTCTCATGCATCTTTGCTGGGCGTTAAAGTCATCTTGAACCTGCACGGAAGCCAGGTGCCCTTTCTGGAAATTGATCTATCACTCTCTTGCGAGGGAGGAAAATGATGCATCGCCTACCCGACCAGAAAAGAAACGGCATGCAGCCTTACTTGTGAGTAAGGAATCGACACCGCTGACTTTTCCGACACACGTTCCCCCATGCAGCTTTTTTGTTTACGCAAACCAGGTACTTTGTGTAAAATCAACTTTTCCATTGTTTTCTATCGAGTAAGACTATTATTCTTTTGAAAATTCATTTCTTGACTTGTGTATGTTAGATTTTTGTTGTATTGCTGTTGTTTGATTTAGATAAATATTTCCTATTTTTCTAAACTGGTGTGGTGTCCATTTTGTAGTGTTTTCACTGTGTGTTTTGGTAAAAATACTTTACACATTGCCTTTGAGATAGGCCTGACTGCTTGTGCCAAGCTACCAAAGGGGTAAGAAGGGGTTATTGAAGTGTGTCTCTCCATTGCCCTGACTAGAGTGAGGGTCCCTGCTTGAACAGAGTGCGAACTGACTGCCAAACAGAGACCCCTTTTCTAACAGGTGTAAATTACTGAAAGCTTTACCTGGACTAAACAAGTTAGTGACTATAACCGGTGCTGAATGTTAGACTTAGCATTCTTGGAGTGGCTTCCGCCCTAACGTTTTGCTCTCAGACCTCCTGATTTACTAACTTCATTTTTGCTAGCCTTTACGCTCTGCACACTTTACCACTGCTAACTAGTGCTAAAGTGCTTTGTGCCCTCTCCTTAAAACATGGTAGAATTGGCTTAAACCTAATTGGCATGTTGAATGTACCTGTAAGTCCCTATGAGAGTGGCACTAGCAGTGGCCAGGGCCTGTAAATTAATTGTTACTAGTGGGCCTTCAGCACTGATTTTGCCATCCAATTAGGTAGCCTACTAAACATGTCTCAGGCCTGCCATGGCAGCCAATGTGTGTGCAGTTTTAAAACTGCCAAGTTGACCTGGCAAACTAAACCATTTGCCAGGTATGAACAGTCACCCCTAGGGTAGGCCCTGGACAGCCCCGAGGGCAGGGTGCTATGCATTTAAAAGTAGGACATGTGGTTTTATGCTTTACATCTCCTGGTAGTAAAAACCTCTTAAATTATTTTTTTTCACTTCTACAAGCACATATCTCCCATAGGATAATATTGGAGTTAAGTTATAACATTTAATAAGCTGTATGGGAACAGGTGACCGGTTCATGTTTGGTGTCTTTGGAATTCTAATGAAAATGCAAACTTTTTAAATTGCAATTTTGTAAATGTCACTTTTAGAAAATTATACAATGACATGAAGAACTTGCCTGAATCAGTTTGAAATGACTACTTAGTAATATGATCAAGAAATTTGATTTGCCTGGTCACATTAATTAATCACCATTAGTTAGTCATCATCTCATTATTGGATTTTAAAAAACATAATTAAACATTTATAATACACATTTAACCTACAAAGCCTTGATTTGTGCTAAACCTTCACCCTTTGTCTACATTTAAAAACTCGATCAAATTGACATAACTCCAAACCAGTCCAGCCCAGTTCTTTGAACATAATGGTACAGAGTGAATATCTATATCATAAAAGCTGTACTTAGGCCCATATTTAAACTTTTTGATGCAAAGCTTTGCTAACGCAGTTTTGCGTCAAAATGTTTAGCAATGGCTTGCTCCAATTTTTAGCGTCGCCACGGCATCATATTAATAGTATGACACAGGATAGCATTAAAAACTGGTTAGAGTAAAAAAAATATGTTAACCCTTGAGCCCTCTCATAAGGCAAACTGACGTTAATGCTGAAAAATTGATTCTAACCTGTTTTACAGCACGTAAATATGCCGCAAACCGATATGCACCATTGTAAACCCGTAGTTGCATCAACTTTAGATGCCAATGCAGAAGAAATTGCAAAGGAGAGGGAAAAGGGAACCAGCAGGATGACACAGAGAAGTCCCAGAGGAAGGAGAAGAAAAAGGACTAGTGTCGGTTTAGTGAGTAGGAGCATGAAATACTTGTGAGAGAGGTGATGGAGCATCAACATCAGCTATTCGCCACCTCCAAATTGCCAAAAGGTAGGAAACAGGCAATATGGCAAGGAATAGTTGACAAAATTAACAGTGTGACAGAGGTGAGGAGAATTGTAACTGAATACAAGAAACACTGGCATGATTGTTAGTGAAGAACTTAGGAGAAGATGACAAGGAACAGAAAGACAACACTGCAAACTGGGGGTGGAAGTCCAACACCACAGAAAGACCTGGATGAGATGGTGGAGATGGTTGCAATGGTCATCCCGGAGGAACTGGTCACTGGAATCACTGAACAGGACAGCACAGACTACCATCAACCACCACAAATGCAGTGTAAGTTGCATGGGGAATATCAATGCAAATGTAACAAATGCAAGAAGGGAGAGGCACATAGGACACACAATGCATGTGTAAGGAGTGCAGAGGGGCACATTGCCCATGAATCAAGTTGCACTATTCAAACATAAGCAACACATGTACACACGCCTGGGTTATGCCATGCACCACAACACACACACAACCTGGACATATGTCAATCACAAGGGCTACATACCAACATGTTCATATGCAACACATAGGATGGAAGGCACATCTAATTACTGTGCCTGTGTCACTACAACATCCCTTGCATATTGTCAAACAAACCCTACCAACACAACTAAGACATCAGAGACTAGGAAGTCAGTCACTACCATTTCTGCGTTTACGAAACAGTGGTGTCACTTGCAGTAACACTTCGCAACTGCCTTGTCCCATTGCTGAAACACATGTGTGCTGCATCTTACAGCACACATTAAGAAGGCACATTAGCTTATATTACTAAGACATATACAGGAAGCACCACCACCCCGCACATAAACAGCACCTTCTCATAAGGCAGCCACTCCTCCATCATGCTGTAAGAATGCCTGTCTGGGTGCAGGGAAAAGTGATCTGGGCAGCTGCTGGGGGAATTGCAGGGTGGTCCTGTATCACACGAAACATGGCACAATCCAGTGTAACTAACCTGGTGTAGTGTCGAGCCACACATATTGACGCTGATCAGAACTGTGCCACTAAAGAAAATAAGAACTTCAGATTGCAGTCTGTAGGTCACAAAACATACACGCTGAGCACACAACTACTCTGACACAACCAGGTGAGCTGCATAGGAATGGGGAAACAATCACAAAAACACATCATATGGTGTATGTCTCTGAACATCATGGTGTACAATTTCACATTGATGGGTGGGGGATGGTGCATGGGCAAGTCTGGCACTGGTAAGACTGCTAGTGCAGTGTACCCTCCACGGTTGGCAGTATGGGTAACTCATTGAGATGGCTGGTGGAAATCTGTATCCTCATGTCAGCTCTGTTGGGAAGTTGCCACAACATTGTTGATGGATCAAATGGAGTCAGTGCCAATCTTGGGATGTATAGGGTGTGACAGCACAAGCTCAAAGGCCTAGGCATGGGTCCCCCTGTACTGCCAAAGCCAGGTGCGTCGGCTGTGCAGGGGTACCCAGGGACACACCACGCCACATAACCACCAAGCTTTGCATGGCGTTTGACCGGCACGCAAAGGCTCGTGGAAAAGCGCGAACATACCTGGAGGGTAGCGCTGATTGTAATACTGGTCTGGTGTCACAAGACAGGTGGAATTGCCAGTCTGTAAGCTGCCAGCACCGTGCCAGTGCCATGCTATTGGCCCATAGGGCATTCCCCATAGACAACATGTGCCCCTTCTACCTGCGCTGTTGGCCGTGGTCATATTGCCAATGGCAGTCTAGTGGTCCTAGGACTGCTACACTTGTAATGAGGGTCCATGTATGCACCAGTACAACTACCTGCAAAATCTCACCATTGAAGTAGCTTGATGCCCTGATCTCAGTTCAACAGTGGTGGCTATGTCCATTATTTTGTGGCAGCAGGCACTGTCATGTAGAAAATGATGCTCAAATCAACAAAAGAAACCTATGCTGCCCATCCCTGTGTCCACCCCTGTGCTACTGTAAATTAGCTGAACTGCCACAATGCACATCTGCACTCTTCACCTACACACCGTTGACCTGTCTACTATGAACTGTCATTGTTTCTCACTTACCAACTGGCAATTATTGTTCCTCCACATTGATCGACACAGCGCGTAAGCACGTTTCAGGACATGTCCCCCAACCCTGTTCTTCTGTTGTGTCACAAATGTATGGATTTAACAAATGGGGTCAATAACCTGAATATTGTAAATATCACACTACAACACTTCTACTTGTAAATAAACACCTATTACACAATCAGCATGTCCACGTCTTTTGAGATCCATTGACTCTGCTAAATGATTGTAATGTGTGAATCCATGTCATTGGTCACAGAATGTCAGTACAAGAGTGCAGGACTGTTGGGGCACAAAGCTACACACAAGGTTCCAGACATGACAAATGTGTATGCTGGTCCCATCACCTACAAGCAATTCACTGAGTATGTCACAAATAATGAACACGGATGTGGTACCCTCACCATCTACGGCAGGTCTGGCTCAAAAGCAAGTCTAGGGAAATATTGTCAGCTGGGAGTATCAGATAAACCCATTGGTGTCGTACAGAGGTAGGTAACCTCATTAGTGATGGCCACAGGTCAGTTTTGAAGGATAGAGTTCCAATTCAGGCTGTTGTCAGACGTGCCACAGTTCCTGACATTCCTACATATGACCCCAACACTGACAGCTGAAGTACCAGACCTACCTGTACAATACAAAGTATACATAGCCATCATGAGGGTGGGTACACTGGATGGCAGATGCATGGAATAGTAGATGTGATGTTGCAATTAATGTGACAGCTCTGTTGTCTATGGGGAGTACACATGCTAAATGAGCCTTTTGTAGGCAGGATGGATTCCATAAGCCATTTCCCCAATTTGGCCAATTACACAAACTGGTTGCAATGATAACAGGATATATATTATCAAAAAGATCTACTCAAAAAAACATTAAAACCTACCCTAAACTATACTAACCTATACTAACTATACTTATCATACAACTAAACTATCTAACCTATGCTAAACGTAACTTACACATAGAACACCACACTCTAAACATTGCCCCTCTCCCCCCATTAAGAAACAAGAAACAAGTAGGACAACAATGACTATAACTACATATGTACTTACTAAACCTATGACCTAAACAAATATATATTTGTTGTGTTTTTTTTTACATCGAAACACAATATAAACCCCCACGTGACCACCCCACCCAACAACCCACCAACAAAAACCTTAGAATAGGACCCCACCCCCAACTACACTTATCCTGAATAATGGCTCCACTACACTAACCTACCACTAACTATATAAAACCCAAACTAAAATATGGTACAACTTTAAAAGGGAGAGGAAGGAACTGGTAGGTGGTCCATCATAGTATTTGTTCACTTGTGTGACCTCTTAATCTTCTTTCTGACGTATTTGAGGACTTTGCGGTCTTCTGCCGGTGCCTCCTCCAACCTGTCCAAAAGATGTATTATGAGGGTCACGTACCAACGCAATTCCATGTCCAATTGTGAGGGAGCAGCAGCTGGTGGTGATAAAACTGGTGTGGGGTGGCGACTGGTGCTGCAGAGGTGAATGCTGTGGGTGCAGCTGGGGAGTCTCTGCTGTGATGATGGCACTGCTCCATGCTTTGATTTGGGTGGGTGAGTGGTTCCCGGTGTGGGAATGTCCGCCATTCCCCAGTTGCCTTCTCCGAATGGAAATGGCGTGCCATGTGTGGGTAACCTTTGTGCACATGTGGCAGTACCTTTCTGACCGGCGGTTGAACTGATGCCGTTCCTCATTGGTCATTTAGGCAGCTGCAAAATGAGGACAAGCAGCCATCAGTATCACCATTGTGTGGAGCATGTACAAATTTGTAACTTGCACTTCTTCGGTTGAGTACACATACAGTCCTACACACATTCCTCAAAAAAATTGTATTGCACCTCATGTGCCTCAATATATAATCATACAGTACCAGTATCTTGTCCATGTCAGTGGGATGACATCAATCCTTTGGAAATAATGATGGCCCACAGCTGATAGGAACCGACTATGGACCAGCAAACATCACTCATCTACACTTTGAGCATCAGATTTCTCAACAAGTATGGATTTCCTGTCTCCCTGACCAGAAGGGGGGTTGGGCATGCAATCCATCAGCTCAACACCCCTGGCAATACCACAAGGCCTGAGCACCCATCATGGCGTGTAGGAGTGGGCCAATTGTTAGGGGGGCTGCCAAATACAAAGCTGGTATTCTATGTTGTAGTACATCTACATTTATGTATCCAGGTGTAAAATCTGGCATGAGCCTACATAACTGGGTTTCAGCTGCATTTTTCCATGCTGTAGCCAAATGTACAACTGATGCTACCTTGATATGAGTAAGGTTGTGCAAATGTCGGCGATAATCTTGCTTCCAGTACATGAACCAGACACCCTTAACCCATGGTGCTTAGCTGGCTGCTTTGAGGGGGAGATAGTCTTTGTGCATGGAGGAACACCTGCCAAC
Organism: Pleurodeles waltl; assembly: GCF_031143425.1. Lineage (NCBI taxonomy): Eukaryota > Metazoa > Chordata > Amphibia > Caudata > Salamandridae > Pleurodeles > Pleurodeles waltl. The sequence goes on from NC_090438.1 coordinate 356,336,324, forward strand.
AAATACAAATTCTACAAAGGGACTCTGCACTTTTGATGTGTGCTGCCAAATGCAGCACTCATTGAAAGAGCAAAGTATGGAAGGCACACCGACATACATGTTAGCCTGTTGTGGCCTGCTAAAGCCATACCTTCGTGTGTTTGCAGGGTTTGCTACAGCCTCTAGTGTTAGTATATTTGTAGGTATGGGGCACCATGTAATGGTATGGTTGTTGCTATGGCACAGCCACTGCAACACCCATTGCACACTCCTTCCATGCAAAGTACTGCATGTGAACCAGCCGTATTGAAAAGTTGATGTGAAGACACAAAATGTGTACTAAGGCCACCATGTATACATGATGCAGGACACAGGGTCCCCGAAGCCTCTCAAATATTAAGGTTGCAGTGGTGCTTGGGCTTCTTACACATGCCCCATGATGTCACTGTCCATCCTCCTATGATTTCTTATCATTGGTCCAGAAAACAACATCACTCATTGCATTCCACTCTTCTGACTGACTCTCACGAAACCCTGGAATAGCTAACTGGAGCCACAAAATGGCACTTACTGGATGCATTGGGGTCTTCAAATCTTGCAGCTCTCCGATGGTGCAAGGGGCAGACCCACCTGTAAGACATGTATGTAGAACATTGCTTAGTGTAAATCCTACTTAATGCAAATGGACAACCTAGTTCAGTGTACAATACTGACTCTGGTACACAATGCACAGGTCAAATGGAACTATCAGTAGTCTGGACCCTGTGCATGGTCAGGCTCCATAACATGGCCTAGCAAAATGCACCAAGAGGCAGATAGCATTACAGTATGGCAGCACCTATTGCATACATACTGTCCTTGTGGGCCTTAGTGCACACGTTACTCACATCCATGTGTGTGCGGAGCCATTATTACGTCACAGCATGCTGGCAGTGTGGGCCAACATCATGTTTACATGTGAAGGCCAATGATGCACTCAGCAGGAGCTGCTACAGATCATGGACCCACCTGCTGAGTAGATAGGGGGCCTTCTAAAGCATTTCCATGCACAGATTTCACACCTACACTCAGCAGCCCTACTTATTGTTTGGAATTCATTTTTTGGAACATTTGTCGTGGCACTGAGGCCTGGATTTTGCTCTCTCTAATTGTTACACACCCTATCATAACTTTTTAATGGCACATACGTCATTCTTAGGTTTATAATTGGAAAGTTGCACTGTGCATGCATCACAACACTTGGGGCCAAAGATATGGAAGTGGTGCAGCACCTAGTGCTGGGCCTGTTGAAGTGCGGCCCTAGCGCACTCCTGATACCACCATGTGTGAGCCGTCTCCAATAGACTGTGCACCATGGTGGTAGTTAGGGGGAGTAGGGTCAAAAATGTGTGACAGTAGTGTGGCGCTTTGTAGGATTAGCATCATTATTCATATACCTGTGTCCTGTTGAGGACCCAGGGGCCCATTGATCATGATGAGAGCTTATGTTTAACGGCAGCAAAGAGCAGGCATTAGGAAATCTGCCACAAATGAGGGGCAGCAGTCTCATTGACTTTTCTTTGCTAATATGGAGGCCCCCTTTCAGCCAGAACAGCCTCCATGCATACATTGTGGCTGGTACAGTCATGATGTGTGTCAATCCTTGCAAAAGTGGTGCGATGCATTCATTGCGCCACTTTATACAGACTACGGGGGCAAAATGGTTGGTCAGTGCTGCATTACCATCAATCACATGACACTATAGCAGTGCAAAGGTTGCGCTCGGGGGACTCACATATGTCGCTTTGTGATGGTCATGCAGGGTTCATCATAGATGTGTCCTGCATGTTCTAAATAATATAACATTTGATCTGGAGGCCTCAAGTGGGGCAGAGACTCCTCATACAGGTTGCATACGACATGTTCACAACCATTATAAGCAGCACTCTAACTTATCTGCTACTGTCAGTCAAATGCTACATGAAGCCAATTGGATGGCAATGAGTGATTTACCAACAGTTCCGCCGATTTAGATCCCCAAATGATCCAGCAGATCCTGCTCCCTTGCCACCAGATCTGCCCCCGATGCTTGAGCTGGTACTCATTGCATCCAGTCTTGAAGATCCTCACCAGATCATACACGTCTTTGCCTCACCGCAGACACCTTGCCTCGGTGTGGTAGCCCAGGATCACCCAGCCACCCAGCTGTAGCATAAGGGGCAGGTAATGGCCCACCAACCAGATGGCCCAGTTCATTCAGAAACATTCTCCCCATCCCACCCTTCCCAGACATTAGAAAAGGGTACACTACGTGAAAAAAACACATATATGAGAAAGGAAACTTAAACCCAAAACCTACCCCAAACTCCCAAAACTACCCAACAACTACACTACCCCAGACACCCCACAATACAATGAAAAAAATCAGTGCACCAATAATACAAATGAGTAGTAAATTCATAATTTATATAACAAAAACACAGGACACAGCACAAGGGACACAACAAGACCTCCAAACACACCACTAATTCACCAGCACCTCCAAAACACAACCACACACAGTCACAGGGGAACAGACTGTGATGTGAAGGTAAAACTACACTTATTGTACCATGCTTGCAGGAAGGATATCCTTGTACATCACTTCCTGGGTGTGTGCATCATGTTTTTTGCATCATGCGTGTATTTCTTTGATGCATGGGAGTCATGCATCAATCTTTCTACATGCACTGAGAGTAGTGGTAACATTGAATAGCCCCTCAGGGCCCAGCCATCATTTTCGCAACGTTGTGGTGTGGTGGTGATGCATTAGCGTCATTTTTTCCATTGAAGCCCTTGAATGCACCCTGACTAATTTCACATGTTACATTGCCTGTTCAACTATGTGGTATATGTTTTTTGGCTACAAGTGCAAGTCTATGCATGAATGTCATTGGTATGTGCAACCAATACGTGTTATCATGATGCAGCTGTAGGCACTAACTCATGATTTGGGCATATGTTCATGTGTCCCACACTGTGTCCAGATGTATGTTGGCACATGTGTGCTATGTGTTCATATATGTGTAAGACTGGTGAGTAGCAGGTGGAGTACATAGTTATGTATGTGATCAATATGTGTGTACATAACTACAAACATATTGTTAATATGGCCCTGTGTCATTCACATGCTAAGGCATGTGTCAATGATTACATCAAAGTATGCAGTAGACAGGGACTGCATTGACATCACATATCCCCTGCCAAGTTGAGTGTGTGTGTGTGTGTCTACTCACTGGTTACTTATTGTAATTACCTAGTTACAGGTCAGCTACACATGTGACGTATACTCCTATGCTTCTTAGTTGCTGCAGATGTTATGGACACGTGTTGGTGGAGAATGCTATATGCCATGTGTCTGTATGGACATGTGTAGTGTCGTTTGTGTCATACGTCACGACATTGCTGTGTCAGGGGATGTGCAAGCTCACATTGAAATCTCCCTGCATAGACAGAAGTTGTCCTTTTCACTATTGCCTGTGTTGTCACATCACTGGGGCATATGTCCTTTACGTCAGTGCACAATTGATCATTATTCATACTCTCACAGGTTTTGTGACACCTATGCCATTATGTTGCTGCTAGATTAGCTTTTTAGTGAATACATTCATAATACCATGGCTGGCTAATTATGGTGGTACATATGTGCTGAGATCTTTGGGATATGTGTGCCTGCCTTCATTTGTGTTTTATGAACTGACAACATCTTGTCAGTCATGACTGTCACATACAATGCCGTAGCACTGTGTTGCAGTATTGCAGTGTAGCATAGATAGCAGGCCTACCCATCTACATCACTATGTGAGTGTGTGTGGCTACACAAACTCATGGTTGCATGTGGAGGTGCAGGTTGATGGTGGGCAACTTCACTCTGCCCCCTGCGCACGTGAATCAAGCATCTGACATTATAATACGTTGATGTTGTCAGAACAGTGGTGCGTGGGTTTATTGAGCTGTTATCTCTACCATTTATGATGTCTAATTTCCAGCCTGTGCACGATCCCTAGTGGATGGAGACATGCACAATTGTGGACATACAGCCCTGGTTGTGATAAATTTCAATGCAGTATGAGATGTTAGCCTCCCCCTCTCAGGTACAGAGGTTGTGTGCTTACACATGTAAAACATGTATGGATGTTTAGGAGTCCAAAGTTGTGTCCATGTTTACCCTGCTTGGGGTTGCATGACTGCGGTGACATAAAGTTTGGACAAATGAAATGGTTAAGATTGAATTGTATGTGACTGTCTCCTGTTCTCATACCATGCGAATGGCAATTCCCATTATATGTTGGTGGTACACATGTCATGGTCATGTACTGACGTGCCCACCCTTTCTGTGCATCAGTTAGAGTTTGACATATAGACATTGATGTCTAACAGTGTCTGTTTTGGTGTTTGTCTGGTCATTATCCATTTTGCCTGCCATGACTGGTGAGGTATGTTTGTGTCCTCCATTGCTCCCAGGCTTTCTTCTGCTAGCACCTTGTACACATCTTCTACAGCAGCATTGTCAGGTAATGTTGGAACGTGATACTACATGTGACTTGTATTACATGGGAATATTCTCACCTCCCACAACTGTCAACTCAGTTGTCATTGTCCAATTGGCATCATTAGTGAGATGGAATGAGTGCTGCCACACATGACATTGCACATGCCATAGCACTTGAGTAGTCTCCATGTGACATGGCATGTAGTATCAGCACACATTTGTGGGTATCTCAGAGCTGTCCATTCACATTCAACGTTGAACATGGCAATGCAATACTCCCAGCATTCCACAACCTAGCTGACTCTTACCATGACTGACTGATGTTGAGGTGTGTAATCTCCTCAGTGCTCTATTCATCCTTTGCCAGATGCTGACGATATGGCTGTGTCTAGTCCCACTCAGTGTGATGTGGGTTACTGACTGTATAGGAGAATGATGCACACGTTCACACATGCCACACATGATGGTGAAATTGGAGGCCATTGCATGTATGAGCAAGTTACTTATATTTGGTACCATGCAATGGATCTGTCATGTAAGTGACAATGAGTGGATTTGTATTGCAATGTGCTGTGTTATATTGTTGTACGGGGCATACTATGTAGACATTCAGACACAGGTAATTTAATGTGGAAATGGCATACCAGTTGCTACCTAGGATGGACAAGCATACATTTGTCAACATGTATTTATCATTATTAGCAGTGGGCATCTGTGAATACAGCCTATTTGTGCGAGCGTTGTGCATCCTATGTAGATGGGTGTGTCACACACTCTGCCTACATTCTAGACAGACTAACATTTGGCAGATGCATTCTCTCATTGTAAATAATAATCAATATAATCTGTAATAGGTTTGTATATGGATTCAACACCCCTAGCTGCTTCATGTCACTGCCAGGCATTAACCATTCCCCAGCCAATGTGTATGTGCCATACATGATTTACAGTCCTCCATGTGTCAGGGATGCGGCCTATTGTAGTGCCAGTACAGATTCCCATGGACACACTGTGCAGACTCAGTTTCCAACATTGACTAATTACCATGGGCAATTACTGAAGGAGCAACGTTACATATGATGTTCCCCCCTTGACACACATGTACGGTGCAGGCCAAGCTGCTCTCACACAGTGTTGTCACAGTGTTTAGTTCTGACATTACTTTACCTCCATTTATTGACATCCCCTACCTTGTGTGGCCCCCTTGAATGCTACCTGTTAGAGATGGTGTTGTGTTGGTGACTGGCCCATGGAATTGCACATTGCCCACATGATGTAACAATAAATGTAGTGGTGCGTGGATCTTGGCCTTCAGAAGTCCCATGCTAGATATTTGGCTGTCACTGATATGTGAGTTGAAGTCTGTAGAACCCCATACATCACTAAAGATATGTATATCATACTTGTTGTTTCTGTGTTCATGACACACTCCCTGAGGTTAGATTCACATTCCAAAAAACAAATGTATTGGACAATGAGAAGACCAAGATTTGTGTTGTTGAAAAAAAATTATTTGAGGTGTTTTCAGAGTACTTTATTGGTTGACTATGTATAAAAATTGTCAACAATTGTCTGCCTACTGTGGACTGCTGCCGCTGTGTTTGGTATGTCCCCCTCAAGGTCCCCATCCCCATCATCCTCCTCCTCCTCATTGTGGACATCTACTTGCCCATCCCTCCAGATATTATTTTCTGACACACATGTTGTGCAGGATAGCACATGCCAGTATGATTTTGCATACCAGCAGGGGTGCATACCGGAGGCTTCTTCCTGTCATGTCCAAGCACCTGAACCGGGATATGAGAAGGCCAAAGCACCTCTCCATCACATTGCGTGTCTTCATTGTAGGCACACTGTTCATTGACATCTAGATTAGCAAATTTGGTCATGACCCACGGCTGTATGTCATATCCTTGGTCAGCTGCAAAGATAAGAGGGAGAAATGTATTGAGGAGTTGAGAGGAACCATAAATATTCCATGGCAGTGGTTGAATGCTGGTTGAGTAATGACTCAGAGGTGTTTGTTTTGTTGTGTATGTTCCTGGTCTCATGATATGGTACATGTTGACTGTGTTGATGTACATGTCATTCTTGGGTACTTCCTCAAGGACCTGTATGTGACTATCTGGATTGCAATACGTGTGCTCATCATGTATATTATATGTTATGCTTAGTCCATTTTAGTAGCAGGGTCCTCATATTGGATGAAGGCTACCACCTCCTTGTAGCACAATGATGTCTGATGTGTGGCCAGCATAGTTTCCCTACAAAGCCAGCCTATTCTGTCGATGTCGGCATGTGGCATTACACATGCAGTGCAAAACTTAGGCCCTTATTATGAACACAGTGGTAAACACCGCACCACCGGCGGTAATAGCCACCAACAGACGTGCGGTCCGAACCCCCAAATAATGAACCAACTGAACCACAGGCATCCTAAAAACCACTCACCACCAGCGGAGGAGTGCCGACAGCGACGGCAGAGCCCACCCACAGGCCGACGGAAAGGCCCTACCCACCCATCAAATAATGAAGCACTAGACCACAGTCAGTTCTGGGGCAGGAACCACTGCCACGCAAAGCCAGTCAGAAATGAACCAAATATAAGGAAACACTCACCTGAGGCTCACACAACACGCTGAAGCAGACATGGATAGAGAGTCGCAGATCATGCCAGCCCTGCTCCTTGCTATATACCTCCACGACTGAGTCCGCTGATGAAGATGACGACAGTAAGTACCGCAACCTACTAAAAAAGAGAAGAAAGGGCACAGTTACATACCCACCCACTCCACCCACCCTGCAAAGTTCCCAGAACCCTTCACAGCAGCACAAGCCATACACACCACAGCAAGAGGTACTTACCTGACACAAGGCAAATCCAACCTGCCCAAAGTACATACATGTACACAACACCCCCAAACAATGAAACGAGAGACCACGGATCCAGAGTGTGCCTTAAACAACACAGGCCACACATCAACCTTTATCCTGCTCACTGAGCAACAGAAGTGCAAATAAGGCCAATGGCCAGTCCATAGGTGAATAAGTCTGATGGGCCACAATGGCCCAAACTTGACTCCCACAAGTACAACGGTACTTCACCTCATAGGGGCATCCAGGCACCTCAGGGAACAGGGGCAGGGGGTGGTGGGGGTGGGGACTTTCAACTGGGATGGGGGTCTTAGATGTTCTTTTGGAAGGTGGAGGGGGCTTAGGTTTTGTCACAGTAGCTGGTGGAGTAGACGTGGCCTGGGGTGCAGCAGATGATCCTGGGCCAGCACAGGGTCTCTTCCTCACAGGGGAGGTAGCACGGGAATGGGAAGGGCGGACAGGGGCGAGCTGTGACGTGGGAGGAGTGGACAGGGCAAGGAGGTGAGCGTGTTTAGGGACGAGACGGGGTGGGCCAGTGGGTTCAAATAGGTCAACACAGATTAGGAAAAGTTTCTTAGGTGCAATTGGGGTGGACCTGGAGGAAGGCATGGAAGTGAAGTTAGAGGGAGTGGTAGTGACAGGTGTAGGTGTGTGTGACGTGGGTGCTGGTGACTGGACAGTATGCTGAGGTGTGATGGGTGTGTGATGGGTGGGTGTCTTGGTGCGTTTGAGTGTCTTGGGAGGAGGGGTGGTGGACACAGTGGGAAAAGACAGGCTGCCAGTGTAAATGGATGTTGTCTGGGTGTCTGCAAGTCTGGTGAGTGTGCTGCATGTGTCAACTAAAGTCGTTGTGGTGAGTGCAGGTGTGGTGTCTGGGGTGCATGAATGGATGTGTGCTATTGAGGAGACTGAAGAAATAGGGTCAGCAACATTGAATGAGGGTGCAGTGCCTGTGGGTGTGCATTTACAGGGGATAGACAGGGAGGCGGAAGAGTTAGGGAAGTGGATGTTGGTGTGTGTGCATCTGTATGTTGGCTGTGTGTATGCTTGTGGTGGGAGGTGTGGTGCTTGTGTTTTGAAGTGTGCTTCTTGTGTGTTGAGGTGTGTGCCTGTGTATCAGAATGTGTGCTTTGGATGGGTGAAGGTAGTGGGGTGCTGGAAGGGGTAGAGGTGGTAGGAAGGGGGACGGAATGACCAGGGACAATGGCTGCCGTCAAAGAGGAGGCCAGCGCCTAAAAAGATCTCTGTAGGCCAGACACGGCACGGTGAATGCCATTCATATAGGCATTGGTCTGCTGCACCTCTGATGCTAGCCCCTGGATGACAATGACAGTGGTTGTCTGCCCTACAGATATGGTTCTCAGGAGGTCAATAGCCTCCTTTGTGAGGGCAGCAGGGCTGACTGGGGCAGGGGAGGAGGTGCCTGGGGCAAATGAGACATCCACCCTTCTGGGTGAGCAGGCACGGGCAACTCGGTGGGGAGCAACTGGGAGGGTGGTAATGGTATGGGGGTGGTAGAAGATGACACAGTAGGGGTGGCCCCACTAAGGTCTGCCACTGCCAGGGAGCTCCCATCAGAGGAGGTATCTGAGTCACTACCTCCAGTGGTAGTTGCCTCCCCCGTGGTACTCCCCTCACCCTCCAACCCACTGGTCCCCTTGGCGTCGGATGACTCTGCCTCCTAGGATCCATGGGCCGCTGCCTCCCCACTCGCCGGTGCCTCACCTCCCTCGCCAGATGATGCTGATGTACACCGACAACACAAGAGAACAGGGATGGGGAGACAAAACAGGAGAGACACTTGTAAATAGCTGAATGGAGGTACATAAGTGGTTCACACATACACCCACCCAGAAAATATTCCACCAGGGAGCACCTACCACTATACACATGGCTATGCCCCTGACTAGTGGCCAGAACCATGCTCTACCGCCATTCCCCACAGAACTTAAGGACCTGACGCACTGCAGACTTGACCCTTACACCCCTACTCTCCACGGGGCCATTATGTAGATGGACATCAGTCAGAGTATCTGCCCCTAAACAGCATAAATACAAATGCACACACACACATCCATCAAGAAGCCAAAATATGGTATATGTACTCACTCCCTTGTGACTGCTGTGCAGCCTTTAAGCGCCCATCCAGGTCCGGGTATGCCACCAGGATGCATTGCATAAGGGGGGGGGGTCAGTGCCCGACGGGCACCCCCTTCCTCATTGGGAGGACTTTCCCAGCAGGGCCTCACTGATCTTCCTCGCCCAGCACCGCAGGTCCTCCTACCTTTTCCTGCAGTGGGTGCTCCACCAGTAACAGACCCGCAGGGTCCGCACCTCTTTGGCGATGGCATGCCAAAGTCCCCTCTTCTGGTGGGTGCTTACCTATTAGGGACACATAGAAAAAGTAACACTGAGGTCAGACAATGGCCAATAATATACAGCTGGCTGCACGTCCACTATGGGATGGACATTTCAAACAGCCTAACAGCACACACACACACGCACCATGTCAGGAACCCTAGACTATACAGTGTTACAGGTCCACACATGTATGCAGCCATCAACCACTATTACACACATCCATGCCCCCCAATCCTCCTACTCACCTGTGCCTCTGGCCGACCTTAGAGCTTGGTGTACAGGGGCAGGACCCCATCCACGAGCTTGTCCAATTCCTCGTTGGTGAAGGCCGGGGCCCTTTCCCCTACAACATGTGCCAGTTCCATGACCAGAGGTAGGGCACAGCAGTACACTTAGTGGAGTACCTGCATGCACGAGATCCGAAAGTCAAGTGAAGTTGGGTTGACGAGTTCGTGTACGCACCACGGCAGTGTGCACCATCACCGCCGGCGGTAAACATGATACGCTAAGAATGCCCATTGACAACCATGTTAACCAATGAATTTGTGCATGGCTGTAAACACCGCCTTACGCTATTAGGTAAACCGCTAGCAGTATAAGGTCACTTCCACCATGACACTTCTGGATTACAGGGGGCAGACATTTTGGCCTTAACTAAGCAGTTGTAAAACCCTCATCAGCACAATGCAGGCCCTATTGTCCCCTAAACACCCATAGGCATTAAGCAATATACATTACCTCACCTGAACAGTCCTGATATATCATAGTTGTCATGTTGCTGTTATGTCACACTCACTAAGAATTTGTGTCGTCAACAATCATGCCAGCAGTGCTGAATGAGAAACAATGTGTGCAGATGTATGTGTGTTCCTCACACGTGTTTTCAACTCCTCCTAGGTACAGACCCTTGTGGCGAGGGAGGGCCCCATCGGTTTACAGACCACTTGTTGATTTGCAGACCATGGTGGAGCGTCACATCATTATCAATTACAGACTCACTCCTGCTACTATTCATGAACTTTGTGTATTACTGGATCCAGCACTGAACCCGACTAATCGTATTCAGCATGCCATCCCCACTGAAGTGCAGGTGCTCTCTGCACTCCATTTCCTGGCCACAGGCTCATTTCAAGTGACAGTGGGCATGGGTGCAGATTTTTCACAGCCAATGTTAAGCACTAAACTGTCCAGATTCCTGAATGCATTTGTACGACACCCGCAGTCCAATGTGAGGTTTCCCCAAAGTGCTGACCTCCCTGCCATCAAGTCGGTCTTCTATGCCTTTGCCAACATACCCCATGTGATAGGTGCCATCAATGGCACCCACAATAGCTATCATCCCCCCAAGAGTCAGTGAACAGGGGTACAGAAAAAGGAAGAACTTTCCTTCAATGAACATTTAATTGGTGTGTACTGCAGACCAGTACATCTCACATGTGAATTCCATGTTCCCTGGATCAGTCCATGATTCCTTTGTGCTAAGGAACAGTAGTGTGCCACACAAGATGGAACAACTACAAGAGGACAGAGGATGGATCATAGATAAGTATTTCTGACACTTATTGCCACATGGCAGATAGTCAGGCTGTCTGACTCTGAGGGTTGTCATTGACAGTCCTGTTCTTCACCATTTTCTAGGTGATTCTGGCTACCCCAACTTGCATTGGCTCCTGACATCAGTGAGGAATCCTGGAACAGATGCAGAGAGAAATTACCATGAGGCTCATAGACGTACTGGGAGGGTGATAGAGCACACAATAAGTCTCCTGAAGGCGAGGTTTCATTGCCTACATATCTCTGGAGGTTCCCTGGCCTATGGGCCTGAAAAGGTGTGTAGAATAGTGGTGTCCTGCTGCATGCTGCACAACGTGGCTGTGAGGAATTCTATCCCCCTCTTGGATGAGGAGGGTGCTGTATATCCCGACCAGCTTCCCCAGAGAGGGGATGAGAGTGATGATGATGATGAGGAGGGGGAAGATGTAAATTCCAGGACACAACTGATACAACTCTACTTCCAGTAACTATGTGAGACTATTAGATGAGATTGCTGTCTGTGCAGCATACTATCAGTGTGCCTTTTCATCTAGGGGGGTGTTGGGTCAATAGTCATTGCCACTGTGACCAGGTCTGCAGAGGATAGGTAACATTATATTATAATAATTCAACACATCTGTAGGCACAGCAACATGTTATGCGTGTGGTGCATTTCCTGCTACTCAGATAATAACAAATGAGTTATGATACAGTTGCATCCATACGTCACTTTGTTTGAACATAATGACAGGGGACATTGTAATAGGTGAACTGCTGTTTTATTTGGTGCAGGGATTAAATCCTGCAGATTACAGTGATGGGAGTGGGCTACTGGTGGTTGTACAATATGGCAACATGGTTGCAGCATTTGTTGGCAGTAGTGGTAGGTCCATCTATGTTTACCAGAGTTTTTGTTGTTTTCACACAGTTTGGTTGTTGATTCAGTGGGACACTTGGAGGACAGTTCTTGACAGAGTCACTTCTTTGAGGGGGCCTTGGTCTCGGCAGGTGTTCCAGTGCCATATCTGGGCCTGAGGGTCCATTTGGGTGCCTGGTGTTGGCCTGTACAGGTTGAGATGGATGTTCCCTGTGTGTCCTGAGAGGGTGGAACATGTGCAGTTGCGGCTGATGCCGTTGTTGCCCGGTCTGTTGCCTGGTCTGTGTGGGCCTCAGGCTGTGTTGGGACAAGGTGAAGCAGCACACCTGCTATGCTGGCCATTGTGGCATTGTGCAGTTTTCAATGCTCCATGGCCTATTGGTGGTGTGCTTGCTGCATCCTTTGACTCCAGGGTGGATACTATCTGGGCCAATCTGTCCTGGGTATGGTGATATGCTCCCAGAACCTCAGAGATTACATCCTGGGCTGCTGAATCAATACTGTGCCCACCCCCTCCCCGGGCCACTGATGCCCTCCCAATGGGCCTAGCCCCCTGTGCCTGTGTCCCCTGCACAGGGCTGGCGGTACCACTTGTACTGGGGCCATCGTCTTCCTGCCTGTTGATAGGGGGTGACGGTGGCCTCTGTCCACGTGTTCCACCAGTCTGTGGCCTGGATACACAGGTGTGGGTTCGGTTGCCCTGGGCTGATGTTGTTGGCTGGGTGGTAGGAGTGTCAGTGGTGTCCTGGGTGGGGCTGCTTGATGATGACAGGACTGTGTGAGGGGTCCAGGGTGATCATCAATGTCTATGGTTCCATCCCCAGTGTCCTGGGAGGTGCCTCTGTCTCCCTGTGGGGGCACTGCCACTCCTTGTCCTGTCCGTCAGGGTGGCATGGGTGGTGGTGGCTGTTGGGGGGAATAGACATATCTGTTACAATTACATGATCGTATGGGGTGCACAGCACTGGGCAGTTTTGTGCAGTTATTCACACTTTGGATGTGGAGCGGCTTTGTGGGTGCTGTAGGCCATTATGATTCCTTGCAGGGGTGGGTGGCTGTGCACAGGGGGAGTGATGTTGGCCTGTTAGTGGTTTTGTGGGCATGCAGGGGGACTGGATGTAGTGATTGTGGCCTGGGTGGGGTAGTGGTCCTGGTGGGTGTTGGAGGGGTGGGGTGATTCATGCATTACAGGTGTGATGGATATGGGGTAAATGTAGATGATTTACCCGAGTCCATTTCTCCAGTGAGTCCAGTGAGGCCCTGAGGGTGCAGGATGGCCAGTACCTTTTCCTCCCAGTCAGTGCAGTCAGGTGGTGTTGGTGGAGGTCCTCCCCCAGTCTTGTGGACTGCAATGTGGTGCCTGGATGTCATGGACCTGACCTTCCCACGCAGGTCATTCCATCTCTTGCGGGTTGTCGTCCCTGGTGCGTGGATGGTGTCCCACTGCATGGACCTTGTTGACTATTGTCTGCCATAGCTCCATCTTTCTGCCGATGGGTGTGTGCTGGACCTGTGCCCCGAATAATTGTGACTCGACCTCCAATATCTCGTCCACCATGGTCCTTAGCTCCCTTTCTGTGAGGCGTGGGTGTTTAGGGGGTGCCATGGTGTGTGTTGTGAATGGTGTCTTGTGTGGATCTAGGTGAGGATGTTCTTGTGTGGTTCGGTGCGTGTTTTGTGTATTGTGGCGTTTGGTGTCTGCTTCTGGGATTCTCTGTATTAGTTGGCTTAATTTCATTGCAAAGGATTGTGTCTGTAGGTGTTTTATAGTGTTGTGGATGTGTGTGGATTTCAAACTTGCCAATGTATGCATTCCTTACTGTAGGGTCCACTTGCCGCCTGTGGCGGTCTGTACCGCCAATGGTTGTCCAGTTTCCACTGACTGCCGCAGTGATTTGTGCTTCATTATTTGGAGGACGGGGAGTTTGTGTGCTCGGCGGTAGCGGGGTGGGAGGTCCAGCATTTCAGCCAACAAGGTCCTGGCGGTGACTGGTGGCAGGGAGATTTTTGTTGGTTTCTGGTTTTTGCATCATTACATGGCGGGTTTCTCTTCACTGCCAATGGCGGTCTTCTGTTCGGCGTCACCAAGGCGGTCGATGGTGTTTACCGCTGTGTTCATAATAAGGGCCTTAGTGGGCCTTAGTGGCAGATGGTGGTTATGTCAGCTATCTTGGCCCTCATTACACATCTGGTGTTTTCAAGTATGCCAGACTCACAGTGGCAGTTGGCCCGCTGTGGTTGTGGCAGTATGACCCCCATATTATGACTGTGCTGGACCCACCATGTTTGGACCGCCAACATTGGCAGGTTGCCACCAGCCAGCTGCCTGGCAGTCCCAGCAGTTTTCATCTGCCAGGGCAGCACTGCAAGCAGCACATGCCTCTGTATTTGGACTACATTTTCTGTAAGTCTTTGCATGGCGGTTCCACCGCCATACAAGGCCTGGTGGTATGGGGTGTCATGTGCCCCCTGGAGGCCACTGCACTGCCCATGCACTTGACATGGGAAGTGTAAGATCCCACATGGACAGTCCTGTGGCACTTTCCAATGCACAAATTACATGCAGTAATAACTGCTACAGGTGCTGTTGCACCCACCACAGCACCACATTGCAGTCCGATCATTTACAATCCAGCTGACATGTTTTGGGCCTCTTTCCTGCTTGCTCGGCATACAGAAAATTAGGTTTCCGCTGACAGGCCCAGCAGTGGACCCCTAAGTGGGCAAGCAGGACTGTAGAACCCCATACATCACTAAAGATATGTATATCATACTTGTTGTTTCTGTGTTCATGACACACTCCCTGAGGTTAGATTCACATTCCAAAAAACATATGTATTGGACAATGAGAAGACCAAGATTTGTGTTGTTGAAAAAAAATTATTTGAGGTGTTTTCAGAGTACTTTATTGGTTGACTATGTATAAAAATTGTCAACAATTGTCTGCCTACTGTGGACTGCTGCTGCTGTGTTTGGTATGTCCCCCTCAAGGTCCCCATCCCCATCATCCTCCTCCTCCTCATTGTGGACATCTACTTGCCCATCCCTCCAGATATTATTTTCTGACACACATGTTGTGCAGGATAGCACATGCCAGTATGATTTTGCATACCAGCAGGGGTGCATACCGGAGGCTTCTTCCTGTCATGTCCAAGCACCTGAACCGGGATATGAGAAGGCCAAAGCACCTCTCCATCACATTGCGTGTCTTCATTGTAGGCACACTGTTCATTGACATCTAGATTAGCAAATTGGGTCATGACCCACGGCTGTATGTCATATCCTTGGTCAGCTGCAAAGATAAGAGGGAGAAATGTATTGAGGAGTTGAGAGGAACCATAAATATTCCATGGCAGTGGTTGAATGCTGGTTGAGTAATGACTCAGAGGTGTTTTTTTTTTTTTTGTGTATGTTCCTGGTCTCATGATATGGTACATGTTGACTGTGTTGATGTACATGTCATTCTTGGGTACTTCCTCAAGGACCTGTATGTGACTATCTGGATTGCAATACGTGTGCTCATCATGTATATTATATGTTATGCTTAGTCCATTTTAGTAGCAGGGTCCTCATATTGGATGAAGGCTACCACCTCCTTGTAGCACAATGATGTCTGATGTGTGGCCAGCATAGTTTCCCTACAAAGCCAGCCTATTCCGTCGATGTCGGCATGTGGCATTACACATGCAGTGCAAAACTTAGGCCCTTATTATGAACACAGTGGTAAACACCGCACCACCGGCGGTAATAGCCACCAACAGACGTGCGGTCCGAACCCCCAAATAATGAACCAACTGAACCACAGGCATCCTAAAAACCACTCACCGCCAGCGGAGGAGTGCCGACAGCGACGGCAGAGCCCACCCACAGGCCGACGGAAAGGCCCTACCCACCCATCAAATAATGAAGCACTAGACCACAGTCAGTTCTGGGGCAGGAACCACTGCCACGCAAAGCCAGTCAGAAATGAACCAAATATAAGGAAACACTCACCTGAGGCTCACACAACACGCTGAAGCAGACATGGATAGAGAGTCGCAGATCATGCCAGCCCTGCTCCTTGCTATATACCTCCACGACTGAGTCCGCTGATGAAGATGACGACAGTAAGTACCGCAACCTACTAAAAAAGAGAAGAAAGGGCACAGTTACATACCCACCCACTCCACCCACCCTGCAAAGTTCCCAGAACCCTTCACAGCAGCACAAGCCATACACACCACAGCAAGAGGTACTTACCTGACACAAGGCAAATCCAACCTGCCCAAAGTACATACATGTACCCAACACCCCCAAACAATGAAACGAGAGACCACGGATCCAGAGTGTGCCTTAAACAACACAGGCCACACATCAACCTTTATCCTGCTCACTGAGCAACAGAAGTGCAAATAAGGCCAATGGCCAGTCCATAGGTGAATAAGTCTGATGGGCCACAATGGCCCCAACTTGACTCCCACAAGTACAACGGTACTTCACCTCATAGGGGCATCCAGGCACCTCAGGGAACAGGGGCAGGGGGTGGTGGGGACTTTCAACTGGGATGGGGGTTTAGATTTTCGTTGGGAGGTGGAGGGGGCTTAGGTTTTGTCACAGTAGCTGGTGGAGTAGACGTGGCCTGGGGTGCAGCAGATGTTCCTGGGCCAGCACAGGGTCTCTTCCTCACAGGGGAGGTAGCACGGGAATGGGAAGGGCGGACAGGGGCGAGCTGTGACGTGGGAGGAGTGGACAGGGCAAGGAGGTGAGCGTGTTTAGGGACGAGACGGGGTGGGCCAGTGGGTTCAAATAGGTCAACACAGATTAGGAAAAGTTTCTTAGGTGCAATTGGGGTGGACCTGGAGGAAGGCATGGAAGTGAAGTTAGAGGGAGTGGTCGTGACAGGTGTAGGTGTGTGTGACGTGGGTGCAGGTGACTGGACAGTATGCTGAGGTGTGATGGGTGTGGGATGGGTGGGTGTCTTGGTGCGTTTGAGTGTCTTGGGAGGAGGGGTGGTGGACACAGTGGGAAAAGACAGGCTGCCAGTGTAAATGGATGTTGTCTGGGTGTCTGCAAGTCTGGTGAGTGTGCTGCATGTGTCAACTAAAGTCGTTGTGGTGAGTGCAGGTGTGGTGTCTGGGGTGCATGAATGGATGTGTGCTATTGAGGAGACTGAAGAAATAGGGTCAGCAACATTGAATGAGGGTGCAGTGCCTGTGGGTGTGCATTTACAGGGGATAGACAGGGAGGCGGAAGAGTTAGGGAAGTGGATGTTGGTGTGTGTGCATCTGTATGTTGGCTGTGTGTATGCTTGTGGTGGGAGGTGTGGTGCTTGTGTTTTGAAGTGTGCTTCTTGTGTGTTGAGGTGTGTGCCTGTGTATCAGAATGTGTGCTTTGGATGGGTGAAGGTAGTGGGGTGCTGGAAGGGGTAGAGGTGGTAGGAAGGGGGACGGAATGACCAGGGACAATGGCTGCCGTCAAAGAGGAGGCCAGCGCCTAAAAATATCTCTGTAGGCCAGACACGGCACGGTGAATGCCATTCATATAGGCATTGGTCTGCTGCACCTCTGATGCTAGCCCCTGGATGACAATGACAGTGGTTGTCTGCCCTACAGATATGGTTCTCAGGAGGTCAATAGCCTCCTTTGTGAGGGCAGCAGGGCTGACTGGGGCAGGGGAGGAGGTGCCTGGGGCAAATGAGACATCCACCCTTCTGGGTGAGCAGGCACGGGCAACTCGGTGGGGAGCAACTGGGAGGGTGGTAATGGTATGGGGGTGGTAGAAGATGACACAGTAGGGGTGGCCCCACTAAGGTCTGCCACTGCCAGGGAGCTCCCATCAGAGGAGGTATCTGAGTCACTACCTCCAGTGGTAGTTGCCTCCCCCGTGGTACTCCCCTCACCCTCCAACCCACTGGTCCCCTTGGCGTCGGATGACTCTGCCTCCTAGGATCCATGGGCCGCTGCCTCCCCACTCGCCGGTGCCTCACCTCCCTCGCCAGATGATGCTGATGTACACCGACAACACAAGAGAACAGGGATGGGGAGACAAAACAGGAGAGACACTTGTAAATAGCTGAATGGAGGTACATAAGTGGTTCACACATACACCCACCCAGAAAATATTCCACCAGGGAGCACCTACCACTATACACATGGCTATGCCCCTGACTAGTGGCCAGAACCATGCTCTACCGCCATTCCCCACAGAACTTAAGGACCTGACGCACTGCAGACTTGACCCTTACACCCCTACTCTCCACGGGGCCATTATGTAGATGGACATCAGTCAGAGTATCTGCCCCTAAACAGCATAAATACAAATGCACACACACACATCCATCAAGAAGCCAAAATATGGTATATGTACTCACTCCCTTGTGACTGCTGTGCAGCCTTTAAGCGCCCATCCAGGTCCGGGTATGCCACCAGGATGCATTGCATAAGGGGGGGGGTCAGTGCCCGACGGGCACCCCCTTCCTCATTGGGAGGACTTTCCCAGCAGGGCCTCACTGATCTTCCTCGCCCAGCACCGCAGGTCCTCCTACCTTTTCCTGCAGTGGGTGCTCCACCAGTAACAGACCCGCAGGGTCCGCACCTCTTTGGCGATGGCATGCCAAAGTCCCCTCTTCTGGTGGGTGCTTACCTATTAGGGACACATAGAAAAAGTAACACTGAGGTCAGACAATGGCCAATAATATACAGCTGGCTGCACGTCCACTATGGGATGGACATTTCAAACAGCCTAACAGCACACACACACACGCACCATGTCAGGAACCCTAGACTATACAGTGTTACAGGTCCACACATGTATGCAGCCATCAACCACTATTACACACATCCATGCCCCCCAATCCTCCTACTCACCTGTGCCTCTGGCCGACCTTAGAGCTTGGTGTACAGGGGCAGGACCCCATCCACGAGCTTGTCCAATTCCTCGTTGGTGAAGGCCGGGGCCCTTTCCCCTACAACATGTGCCAGTTCCATGACCAGAGGTAGGGCATAGCAGTACACTTAGTGGAGTACCTGCATGCACGAGATCCGAAAGTCAAGTGAAGTTGGGTTGACGAGTTCGCGTACGCACCACGGCAGTGTGCACCATCACCGCCGGCGGTAAACATGATACGCTAAGAATGCCCATTCACAACCATGTTAACCAATGAATTTGTGCATGGCGGTAAACACCGCCTTACGCTATTAGGTAAACCGCTAGCAGTATAAGGTCACTTCCACCATGACACTTCTGGATTACAGGGGGCAGACATTTTGGCCTTAACTAAGCAGTTGTAAAACCCTCATCAGCACAATGCAGGCCCTATTGTCCCCTAAACACCCATAGGCATTAAGCAATATACATTACCTCACCTGAACAGTCCTGATATATCATAGTTGTCATGTTGCTGTTATGTCACACTCACTAAGAATTTGTGTCGTCAACAATCATGCCAGCAGTGCTGAATGAGAAACAATGTGTGCAGATGTATGTGTGTTCCTCACACGTGTTTTCAACTCCTCCTAGGTACAGACCCTTGTGGCGAGGGAGGGCCCCATCGGTTTACAGACCACTTGTTGATTTGCAGACCATGGTGGAGCGTCACATCATTATCAATTACAGACTCACTCCTGCTACTATTCATGAACTTTGTGTATTACTGGATCCAGCACTGAACCCGACTAATCGTATTCAGCATGCCATCCCCACTGAAGTGCAGGTGCTCTCTGCACTCCATTTCCTGGCCACAGGCTCATTTCAAGTGACAGTGGGCATGGGTGCAGATTTTTCACAGCCAATGTTAAGCACTAAACTGTCCAGATTCCTGAATGCATTTGTACGACACCCGCAGTCCAATGTGAGGTTTCCCCAAAGTGCTGACCTCCCTGCCATCAAGTCGGTCTTCTATGCCTTTGCCAACATACCCCATGTGATAGGTGCCATCAATGGCACCCACAATAGCTATCATCCCCCCAAGAGTCAGTGAACAGGGGTACAGAAAAAGGAAGAACTTTCCTTCAATGAACATTTAATTGGTGTGTACTGCAGACCAGTACATCTCACATGTGAATTCCATGTTCCCTGGATCAGTCCATGATTCCTTTGTGCTAAGGAACAGTAGTGTGCCACACAAGATGGAACAACTACAAGAGGACAGAGGATGGATCATAGATAAGTATTTCTGACACGTATTGCCACATGGCAGATAGTCAGGCTGTCTGACTCTGAGGGTTGTCATTGACAGTCCTGTTCTTCACCATTTTCTAGGTGATTCTGGCTACCCCAACTTGCATTGGCTCCTGACATCAGTGAGGAATCCTGGAACAGATGCAGAGAGAAATTACCATGAGGCTCATAGACGTACTGGGAGGGTGATAGAGCACACAATAAGTCTCCTGAAGGCGAGGTTTCATTGCCTACATATCTCTGGAGGTTCCCTGGCCTATGGGCCTGAAAAGGTGTGTAGAATAGTGGTGTCCTGCTGCATGCTGCACAACGTGGCTGTGAGGAATTCTATCCCCCTCTTGGATGAGGAGGGTGCTGTATATCCCGACCAGCTTCCCCAGAGAGGGGATGAGAGTGATGATGATGATGAGGAGGGGGAAGATGTAAATTCCAGGACACAACTGATACAACTCTACTTCCAGTAACTATGTGAGACTATTGGATGAGATTGCTGTCTGTGCAGCATACTATCAGTGTGCCTTTTCATCTAGGGGGGTGTTGGGTCAATAGTCATTGCCACTGTGACCAGGTCTGCAGAGGATAGGTAACATTATATTATAATAATTCAACACATCTGTAGGCACAGCAACATGTTATGCGTGTGGTGCATTTCCTGCTACTCAGATAATAACAAATGAGTTATGATACAGTTGCATCCATACGTCACTTTGTTTGAACATAATGACAGGGGACATTGTAATAGGTGAACTGCTGTTTTATTTGGTGCAGGGATTAAATCCTGCAGATTACAGTGATGGGAGTGGGCTACTGGTGGTTGTACAATATGGCAACATGGTTGCAGCATTTGTTGGCAGTAGTGGTAGGTCCATCTATGTTTACCAGAGTTTTTGTTGTTTTCACACAGTTTGGTTGTTGATTCAGTGGGACACTTGGAGGACAGTTCTTGACAGAGTCACTTCTTTGAGGGGGCCTTGGTCTCGGCAGGTGTTCCAGTGCCATATCTGGGCCTGAGGGTCCATTTGGGTGCCTGGTGTTGGCCTGTACAGGTTGAGATGGATGTTCCCTGTGTGTCCTGAGAGGGTGGAACATGTGCAGTTGCGGCTGATGCCGTTGTTGCCCGGTCTGTTGCCTGGTCTGTGTGGGCCTCAGGCTTTGTTGGGACAAGGTGAAGGAGCACACCTGCTATGCTGGCCATTGTGGCATTGTGCAGTTTTCAATGCTCCATGGCCTATTGGTGGTGTGCTTGCTGCATCCTTTGACTCCAGGGTGGATACTATCTGGGCCAATCTGTCCTGGGTATGGTGATATGCTCCCAGAACCTCAGAGATTACATCCTGGGCTGCTGAATCAATACTGTGCCCACCCCCCCCGGGCCACTGATGCCCTCCCAATGGGCCTAGCCCCCTGTGCCTGTGTCCCCTGCACAGGGCTGGCGGTACCACTTGTACTGGGGCCATCGTATTCCTGCCTGTTGATAGGGGGTGACGGTGGCCTCTGTCCACGTGTTCCACCAGTCTGTGGCCTGGATACACAGGTGTGGGTTCGGTTGCCCTGGGCTGATGTTGTTGGCTGGGTGGTAGGAGTGTCAGTGGTGTCCTGGGTGGGGCTGCTTGATGATGACAGGACTGTGTGAGGGGTCCAGGGTGATCATCAATGTCTATGGTTCCATCCCCAGTGTCCTGGGAGGTGCCTCTGTCTCCCTGTGGGGGCACTGCCACTCCTTGTCCTGTCCGTCAGGGTGGCATGGGTGGTGGTGGCTGTTGGGGGGAATAGACATATCTGTTACAATTGCATGATCGTATGGGGTGCACAGCACTGGGCAGTTTTGTGCAGTTATTCACACTTTGGATGTGGAGCGGCTTTGTGGGTGCTGTAGGCCATTATGATTCCTTGCAGGGGTGGGTGGCTGTGCACAGGGGGAGTGATGTTGGCCTGTTAGTGGTTTTGTGGGCATGCAGGGGGACTGGATGTAGTGATTGTGGCCTGGGTGGGGTAGTGGTCCTGGTGGGTGTTGGAGGGGTGGGGTGATTCATGCATTACAGGTGTGATGGATATGGGGTAAATGTAGCTGATTTACCCGAGTCCATTTCTCCAGTGAGTCCAGTGAGGCCCTGAGGGTGCAGGATGGCCAGTACCTTTTCCTCCCAGTCAGTGCAGTCAGGTGGTGTTGGTGGAGGTCCTCCCCCAGTCTTGTGGACTGCAATGTGGTGCCTGGATGTCATGGACCTGACCTTCCCACGCAGGTCATTCCATCTCTTGCGGGTTGTCGTCCCTGGTGCGTGGATGGTGTCCCACTGCATGGACCTTGTTGACTATTGTCTGCCATAGCTCCATCTTTCTGCCGATGGGTGTGTGCTGGACCTGTGCCCCGAATAATTGTGACTCGACCTCCAATATCTCGTCCACCATGGTCCTTAGCTCCCTTTCTGTGAGGCGTGGGTGTTTAGGGGGTGCCATGGTGTGTGTTGTGAATGGTGTCTTGTGTGGATCTAGGTGAAGATGTTCTTGTGTGGTTCGGTGTGTGTTTTGTGTATTGTGGCGTTTGGTGTCTGCTTCTGGGATTCTCTGTATTAGTTGGCTTAATTTCATTGCAAAGGATTGTGTCTGTAGGTGTTTTATAGTGTTGTGGATGTGTGTGGATTTCAAACTTGCCAATGTATGCATTCCTTACTGTAGGGTCCACTTGCCGCCTGTGGCGGTCTGTACCGCCAATGGTTGTCCAGTTTCCACTGACTGCCGCAGTGATTTGTGCTTCATTATTTGGAGGACGGGGAGTTTGTGTGCTCGGCGGTAGCGGGGTGGGAGGTCCAGCATTTCAGCCAACAAGGTCCTGGCGGTGACTGGTGGCAGGGAGATTTTTGTTGGTTTCTGGTTTTTGCATCATTACATGGCGGGTTTCTCTTCACTGCCAATGGCGGTCTTCTGTTCGCCGTCACCAAGGCGGTCGATGGTGTTCACCGCTGTGTTCATAATAAGGGCCTTAGTGGGCCTTAGTGGCAGATGGTGGTTATGTCAACTATCTTGGCCCTCATTACACATCTGGTGTTTTCAAGTATGCCAGACTCACAGTGGCAGTTGGCCCGCTGTGGTTGTGGCAGTATGACCCCCATATTATGACTGTGCTGGACCCACCATGTTTGGACCGCCAACATTGGCAGGTTGCCACCAGCCAGCTGCCTGGCAGTCCCAGCAGTTTTCATCTGCCAGGGCAGCACTGCAAGCAGCACATGCCTCTGTATTTGGACTACATTTTCTGTAAGTCTTTGCATGGCGGTTCCACCGCCATACAAGGCCTGGTGGTATGGGGTGTCATGTGCCCCCTGGAGGCCACTGCACTGCCCATGCACTTGACATGGGAAGTGTAAGATCCCACATGGACAGTCCTGTGGCACTTTCCAATGCACAAATTACATGCAGTAATAACTGCTACAGGTGCTGTTGCACCCACCACAGCACCACATTGCAGTCCGATCATTTACAATCCAGCTGACATGTTTTGGGCCTCTTTCCTGCTTGCTCGGCATACAGAAAATTAGGTTTCCGCTGACAGGCCCAGCAGTGGACCCCTAAGTGGGCAAGCAGGGTTTAGACCACAATGGCGGTCTTACTGTGGTGGAAGTTTGACAAGCAGCCTCTGCCGGTCAACAAACTCATGATGAGTGTCCAGGTGTCCAAGGGTGTGTTTCATATTTTGGCATTATGATCACATTTGGTACCAGTGTATGTCCTATCTTCATGGTTTAGTAGGGGCACCTGCTATATTTCTGTTGGGTCACTTAATTCAGTGCATGTATGGCCAGTCATGTCCTCCATACTCCTACATGGGCCTACAATGGCATTCATGTAAATTCCAGTTTAGCAGTGAATCTGGCAAAGGTGCACTATTGTTAATCTACAGTACAGGCATGATGGGGTTATGCGCCACTAAGTGGGGCATGTGAAGTGTCAGTTGAGTAGTTGTGTCACTGCTTCTTATGTTTCAGCCCCATCATCTATGATGGCAGGTACATTAGTCTTCCGATGTGTGCAATTTGAAGCATTTGACAGATGTAGGTGCAGTCTGCAGATATGTCAGGCATGTATAGATGGAATGTAGTTGTGGTTTGTACCACTTGGGTATGATTTGATATGGATTGTGTCCGGGTCTTGCACACCATGAATGAGGAGGGAATGTGCCTAGGTGTGACTTTCTTTCCATGCTCATGCAATAGGCCTTTGACATCGCAAAGTTATTGATGGTTTGGTCTAATGTGTGTGAAGTTTGGTTAGTGGACACTTTTAGTGGTTTGGGTTTTCTTCTGTAACCAAAGCGTACATATCTCTTCCTGTCCTTCACGTGGTGTGGCTGTGTTAGGTATATGTGGGTGTATGCGTTTGTGATGTACAATCATCGCTGTGTACCGCAACATGTTGCATATGTGTTGTTTCCAGTAAGTTTGTGGTCCCATGCCCATGCGTCTTTGCTGTGGTGTATACGTTGTTTGTCCTACAGGGTTGGTGTGTTGTGTGTGTATTGCTTGGTTGTTTGACTTACTGACAAGTAGGCCATTGCCATATTGTCAATCCTGGAACCGCTGGTTGATGGTGGAGTGCCGGAATAAGCAAGCATCATGGATGCTGCCAGGGTACTTGGCTGAGTTGATGTTGGTGAAGAGCTCACGGTGGTCCACAATGGCCCACACATTTATGGAATGTGTGTGCTTGCGGTTCCTGTATAGGTGTTCCGTAGCTGCAGGTGGCACCAGTCACACTTGGGTGCAGTCCATTGACCTTCCACATGTGGAAACCAAGCAATCCGATAGAATCCTTACTTGGTCTTCTGCTGCAGTTGCTGGGTGTTTGGGAAGCAGATGTGGTGGGGTGTGAGGTGGATGATGGCATTTAGGACCTTAGGCGCTAGGGGCTTAGAGTAATTTTTTTTAAAGGAACGCCTACCTTGCATCTCATTGACACAAAAATTATGTTAACTCCTATATTTTAACGCTAGACGGGTCTAGCATCGAAATACGAATATGGAGTTAAGTTTGCACTGAATTAGTGTCAACATAAATTATGCTAATTCAGCGCAAACATAGTATAAATATGCTGCTTTGTGTTGTGCAATAAACCAAGGTTTGAAATAATTACTTCATGTAGGAAGAGGCCTGAATTTTCGAGGGTTTACTCCTAGTTTAGTTCCCTTCAAACACCATCATAGTAGCAAATGTTGACTCGTTTCTACCCACTTGATTTCAGGGTCTCATTAAGACATGGAAATGGGGAGACTGTAGGATAAAAAGACATTGAAAAAGGTTGAAAAAATGTACACTATTTGTGGGGAATATTAGAAATGGGTGCCACCCAATCAATCACTGTTAGACTTTTCATTCTTGGTGTGGTCTCCCTTAACTTTTTGCCTCTGTTCCACAGGTTGTTGATGTGTGCTGGACTCTGATTTTACTGTTTTTGTTAATCTGGCACTTTACCACTGCTAACCAGTGCTAAGGTGCAAGTGCTCCTTTACAAAATGTGTATGTAATTGGCTTATCCATGACTGGCATATTTGATTTATTAGTAAGTTGCTAGTACAGTGCACTAGAGGTGCGAAGGGCCTGTAAATCAAATGCTACTAGTGGGCCTGTGCCACCCACATATGTAGCTCTGTAATCATGTCTCAGACCTGCCACTGCAGTGTCTGTGTGTGCAGTTTTAACTGCAAATTCGACTTGTTAAGTGTACCCACTTGCCAGGCCTAAACCTTCACGTATCCTTCATGTCAGACACCCCTAAGGTAGGCCCTAGGTAGCCCCAAGGACAGGGTGCAGTGCATGGTTAAGATAGGACATATAGTAATGTGTTTTATATGTCCTAACAGTGAAATATTGCTAAGTTTGTTTTTCACTGTTGCAAGGCCTGTCCCTCTCATAGGTTAACATGGGGGCTACCTTTAAATCTGATAAAAGTGTAGATTCCCTTTGGGAGCGGATGGTCATGTGGAGTTTAGGGTCTCTCAGCTCACAATTTGAAAATACGTCTTTTAGTAAAGTTGATTTTATGATTGTATGTTTGAAAATGCCACTTTTAGAAAGTGAGCGTTTTCTCGCTTATACCATTTCTGAGACTCTGCCTGTTTGTGGATTCCCTGTCTGGGTCAGTTTGACAGTTGGGCTGGTTGAACCTCACACTAGATAGTGACAGAAAGGGAGCTGGGGTGTAGCCTGCGTATCCTGATGAGCCATCTGTGCTAGGAAGGAGTGCCCTCACACAATGCAGTCTCCAACCCCCTGGTGAGTGTCTGGGTCCAAACTGGGGTGGCATGGTGAGCAAAAGAACGATGGATTAAACCCAGATCTGTGACTGGGGGTGAGTGTTTGCATTGTCAGCACTCCGTCCATCATCCTTTTGTGTTGCTAGAGTGTCTGGGGCCTGGCCTGGGCAAGGCAGGATTTCACATTCAAGAGAGACTTTGCTTTGAAGTAGGCCTACTTCAAAGAAGAATTTGGGTATAAGAAGGGCACCCAAAACCACAGACTTTAGAACACTTCTGGAAACAAGAGGAACCTCTGCCTGGAGAAGAGCTGAAGAGCTGAGGAAGAAGCGCTGCCCTGCCTGTGACTGTGCTTTGTGGAGCTATCCTGAAGTTGCTGCTTCTGCCAGAGTAAGAAGGCAAAGACTGGACTTTGTGTGCCTTCCATCTTGAGAAGAACTCTCCAAGGGCTCCTATTGTTTGAAGTCTCAGGGACAGCAAAGACCTCCCTCTGCCAGCACCTGGAGTCTCTGGAGAGACTCCTACTCTGCCCTGTGGTGCCCATCCAGTTCCTGGGACCCTGAAAGGAGAAGCTGGCAGCCTAAGAGGAGGAAATCCACGCTCAGAGCACCGTGCGAGGAAAAGATCGAAGCAACTCTGATCGGCGGCTGAAGAAATGACGCACCCCTGGTTCCGTGGCTGACAGTCGCCGCTCGCCGGAAACGCGACCGAAGAATTGACACACAGAGCTGGAGAAACAACGTGCAGCATCGCTGACGGAGGCTGGAAGATCGCAACACGCGCTGCATGGTTTTTGGATCATCGTGCGGCTGGATTTCCGACCCAAGCACCACTGGGCGTGTAAAAACAACACAAGGCCTGCCCGGACCCGAGAGTACTGACCAGATCAATGCATCTCTCTCCTGCGGAGAGAAGGAACGACATGCCCCGACCCGACGAAAGGAGAAATGACGCAAGATCTAGCTCGTGAGTGGAATCGATGCATCACAAGCCCTTTTTTGACACACACTCGCCGGTGCAGGTTGTTTTTGATGCACCCAAGGTACATTTTCATGCCAACAGTGTGTGTTTTAACTACATAAAGACTCTTTTTGCTTTTTAATTGATAACTTGACTTGTGTATTGTGGATTTTTGTTGTTTTGGTCTTGTTTTGTTTAGATAATATTTTCTATTTTTCTAACTTTTAATTAAACAGTTTCCAAGAATAGCCTTTCTCTTTCAATTTTGACAAAAGAATTGTGGAATGATGGAAATAATCCTCCTTATTTGAGCAATTTTTACTATTTCGCTAAAATTACCCCTATGGCAAATTGTCTTTTAAGCTGCGCGGATGTTAAAAGGCATAATGTAAAGCACTGTTCTTATCAATCGGTTTCCGACATAAATCCATGATTAATTTCTGATCAGAGACCTTGAACTCTACATCAAGAAATGTGATGGAGCTCTTGTTTTTACTCATGTTGAACTTGATGTCCAGTGTTCGGTTGTTCAGCCACTGATGGAATTGGTTCAATGTTTCTCCGTCTGCTGTCCATATGCAAAAGACGTCATTGATAAATCTCAGCCATTTTGTGATTTTACTACTAAAGGGATTATTGCTATAAATGTACTCATCTTCAAATTGTGCCAGGAAGAGGATCACCGTCTCCTGAACAAAAGAATATCTCATAGCAGTCCCTTTGATTTGTAACAAAAAGCCTTCATTGAATTTGAAATATTTTTTCTTTACATCTCAATGGCCTCAAGTTCATCATCTTGTGGTATTTTGGTGCATAGGGGGACAACACCAAAGGTAAATAGCTATTGTGTATGTGGATTTAATCTTAAATCTTCTATTTTTGTGATGAAGTCAGTAGTATCTTGTAAATATGATGGTACATTTGAAATAAATCAGAGTAAGGAAGTATCCACATACTTTGAAATTGATTCCAGCAGTGAATTGCAACCTGAGATGATTGGTCTCCCAGGAGTGTTTGATGTGTCATTGTGAATTTTTGAAAGAAAGTAAATGGCTGGTATGCGTTGATTTTGCTTCTTCAAAAATTCAAATTCTTTAGGGCAACTGAATCCATTATCAACGCCTTCTTGTAGAATCCTAGGAACATCACATTGGATAGTTTTGGTAGAATCTGAAGGGATCTTCCGATCTTGGTCAATGACTTGCTGGTGTCCTTCAGCAACTTAGTGTTCTTTCGAGAAGATGACAATCGCACCCCCTTTAATGGCTGGCTTGAAGATTGTATTCTCATTTCCAAATTCTTCAATGCGAAACATTGCTGTTTGGAAAGGTTGTTCTTACAATGTTCACACTTTTTTTCAAGCTGGCTAAATGCTAAAAAGACTGATTGTTCTAAGCTTAACACTTCTCTTTGTATGGTGTTCAATGGAGAACAGAAGGTGGACATGTTCTGTAGCCCAGAGGGTTAATCAGCATTGGAGAAATCCTGGTTCATGAAGAACACTTTGAGACATACTTTTTGAAAAATCTCGAAAGCCCACATTTTTAGGTGGGTGACTTCCGTGCAGGTTGATGGAACAAATGCTAATCCCTTTTTGATCATCATCATACATCATTCAAACCATTCAGTGGCAGCTGGACATACCAACACATATAGAACTACTTTGTCAAGCTATTCACCACCGAGCTGATTGCACTAGTGCACTACCTGAGCTTGATACATTGCTCCAGCCACTCAAGCTTTTCTAGTCATGCCAAAGAAGCATTTACAGCCTGCACTTTGTAAAGGTATCCTAATTCACCAAAAAACCTGATTGTTATTGTGAATTAGAATTCATTTTTTGAGGTCTATTCCCAATTATTTTTTTCATTAAGTTACATCCTGGCAAATATGGTTCATTTAAGCGGTGCAGTTACCAAGAGTGACAGAATTCTCTAATCCACTCATGTTTCAAAGTAAGAGTAAACAGTGATTGAGTGGGTGGCACCCATGTGTAACCTTCCCCACAAATTCTGTAAATTTTTCAAAAAATGTTTAATGTCTTATTGTCCTCGGCCTCCCAAGTTCCATGTCCTGAAGAGACCCTGAAACCAAGTGGATCGCAACACATCAACATCTGCTACTAAGGTTTTACATAAAGGACTTATTTCAACCCCTGGTGTATTGCACAAAATGGAGTACTGGCATTATAATTAGGACATTCACTTCAGACCATTATCTTCCAATTAATTGAACTGGATTGAAATTATGTCTGTTTTATTGAGTTTATTGAGCACTGAATGGTGTAGGTTCAGCACAAATTGAGGGATGGAGTGTGAAATGTGCATTATTATAATCCAATTATATTTTGTTATGGTGTGTATAATATGGAAAATATTTTTTTTCTAGGTAATGAATGAGATTATGACTAAGGTTAACTAATCAATGTAATCATGAAAATTAAGTTGATTGTGACAAGATCATTTATTTTATTGTATGGTTATTTGTTATCCTACATTGCTGAATTTTAGGGATCCAGCCCCTATGTTGTATCTGCACATTTAGAATGTTGACAAGTTCCTGCCTTTGCATTTGATGCCTGCATCCTGTCTCTGTGTCACATGGCTGGGTGTAGTTCACAGTTGAACTTTGTGTATCCCTTCTAGATAGGCACACACAATAGGGGGTTAGGTGTGCTTGAATGGGCCATTACTTGCAGCTTTGGTGGGAGGAGCTAGACCCGGCGCCACATACAATTGAATATGCTGTTTCCTGGCTCCACACAAAGGGCTTCATACCTTCTGTAGATAGACTGGAGCTAAGTTAGGGAGGGCAGGGCACCTGGAAGTTTCAAAGGCATGCATCTAGAAGTTTTTCCTCACTTCGAAAGCACAACATGGCATAAATACATGACCTAATACATCAACTCTTCGGTACACTTCTGCATCTGTGGATACTGTCTCATGAAGAAGGTCTTCTATGTTGCTGAAAGGACAGCGACTCTGCTGGACTGCTGTTCTGAGGGACTGAAGAACTGTGCAGACAGTGCACATTACAAAGGCGCTGGTGCCCCCTGTGGGCCGCAGCAATATTGCTGACTGCTCGATTACGAGCCTGTGACAATGCTGCTGCCACTTTCCTGCTGGGCTGACTGGCAGAAACCTTGGTTTCTGATTGTCAGCCCAGCAGGAAATTCTTAATGGGCCTGGTGGGAAGGTAGACAGCACAGTGGCAACCACCCCATCGGGAGTTTGGCAGACGGGTGTTTCCGTCCTCCAAATTCATAATCAGGCCATTGCAGAGAGAATGGAGGTGAGTCACCTTCCCTCTAAAAATGACTCAATTTAGTGCAACATGGTGCCTTCAAATCATAGTTTGGAACAGATATGTGAGGAGGATCTGATGGTTAATGAAATTGAAAGCAACTGAGAGATCTTGTAAAATCAGTGCCTTGACAGAACTGCGGGAGCGTTTGTTCATTAATCAGATTTGTGCAATATTAATATTGTGCAGAATATTAATCTGCACTTGAATTCACATATGTACACTTTCATAATGCTATTGGTTATTAAAATAGTTTGAAGTGGTCTATTAAAGTACATTTTCCTGGCATATTCTAACTAGGTCTGAACTAGAAGTCAGCAACATCTTATTCAAAATAGGTCTTTCAATATGTTCATGCTCTGTTATTATTTCTGCTGCACACACTCAAGCAAGACATATTCATTTATTTCCGATTAACACTGTTCGCAAAGAAGAAGAATTGGTAACATTGGCTCAATATCATATCTTTTCTCCAAGGAGCTTTCACTTGCATGTGGTTTTGCAATAATTCACACTGGATCATAGCTGTTTTTGTAACTAGTCTGTTCTGACACCTCTAGATAATATTAGTGTAAAGTGGGTTGAATCAATATTCATGTAGTGGGTTACTGCTTAGGTGGAATTGACGTGTGTCGTTTTTATGGTCTCATTTAACATTTGTTGAAAATCTACTTCTTTTGCTCACACCATGATGAATCTGCAGTTCCTATGTTTGTACATGAGGAAAATCTTTGATTTTGAGGGTGAGCAAGAGATCTTTCCTATATTACTAGGGATGCTGTCCGATTTCCTGCTGATTTAGCTGCATAATTTGGACTTTATCCAATTTTAATTGTGCCTGTTATTCTGCATTTTTCTTCTACTGGAGCCATAATTGAAATGGTTTTATGCATTAAGATTAGATTTACTGCATTTGCAATCTAATCATCCTGTCTTGCATATTTTGAATTTTGTGAACATTCTAATTCTTCCCCAGAACACACTTTTTGAGTCAGTCCTTTCTTGTTTGACTGAAATTTCGATATGCTGATGTAGTACCTTATCTAGGGACGGATTGCTTCATGAAATAACAGGGTCCTTGATACACCCACCCATAGGCAAACTATTGAGGGGTCCTTTGAGGTGTAAGATTTTAGGGGTAAAGCTTGTCCCCACCACTTTCATCCACCAGTTGCCAGAGGTCCCCCAGTATCAGCAGAACCATCAATTGGGAGACTGAGGTGGAAACCTGCTTAATTAGGAATCCAGTCGTTTACTCTGCTCTGCAAATAGTTGTAGTTTACAGAAACACATATTATTCTAGTATTTCCCCTAAATTAGGCTAAAAGGAGCTATGCTATGATCAAATTTACTCAAGTCATCAAGACTCATTGTCAGCTTTTTGACCACAAGTCTCAGGACTGCAGATTCCCAAGCTCAGTAAAATAAGCCAGACAGCTATTTAAAAGTTAAAAAAAACTGAGGTTTTTGAAGTGGGATTAGAACAATTTCATGAATCTCGCCCGCCACATTTTGTAAAATGAGCTCAAAGAATGAATAAACTCACTTATTCATAGTTGTCAACCAGTACATATGTAATGTATGTGCGGATATATGTAGTAGCATTTGTATAGAGTGAATGTAGACAGAAAAGCACAGTCCGGGTCATGGTGCAATATATTGTCAGTGATTCATTGAGGTGAGAATGGGTTCTGAGCGTGGAGATGGAATGTTCCATTGTTATGTAATTTTCTTTATAGAGGTATGTACATAGCTGTTTCTTAAAGATCTTGGGTGCATAAGTAGAGAAATACATTTTTCTTATGCAGGAAAATGGATCCCAACTCATTTAACCCTCTGGATTTTGTACTTTTACACTGCCCTTTTTTAACTTTCTGTGAGTGAATCTCACTAATTGAGTCTCGTTCACTGCAAAACCCTGTTAAAAAAAATTGGAAGTGCTGCCACCAGTGTCTACCTTTTTTGTTTACTTTTTATTAAGCAAGGTCTGTTTATTTGCAGCTGGTGTAAGAGTCTCTGGGTTGGCTGCACATGAACACCTGCGCACCTGAGTGTGGCCATGCATGGGCTGAGTGAGTGGGACAATGGTCCAGCTTAGTCTAGTATTCTGCACAGGTAGACTGTCACAGAAAGGACCCAGCAAGGATTGGTCGTGTCTTGGTGTAGGCCTTAAAAATGTGAGTGGGCTTTCAAAGGACCAAATTATGAGTCGTCTTGTTTCAACCCGTTTGTAAACCCTTGTTTATGCAGTCAGAATTACCAGTTGAGTGTTATTTAATGCATTTGTTGATTATGGGGTGGGTTAAATGCTTCAACCATCATTACATTTCATCTGGTCAAAAGTGACTAAATTTAACAGTGGAAAAACATACAGTAAATAATGCATCATGCAGATTGTGGTGTGATAAACCCCCAAATCAGCATGTTATCCTCCTGAAACTTGTAATAGGTGATATTTATTGCACCCCTGATCAAGCCTATAAAGTGAGTCTGTAGTGCTTTACTTAAAGCTAAAATGGTGTATGTTTTTACTGTATTTTACATTATTTGTGAAATCTGCACTACACCAAAGTACAGTTTCTTCATAGTTAGGCCAAAAGACACAGATTACGCAATAATTTTATGGTAAACATAGATTTTGTGTGCAAATTCAGTTCACGTTTCTCATGTATTCACTCCTTCCTGCAATTGAAGACTTATCATGACTTTGGCTCATCTTCTAAATAGATTCCTGCCTTTTTTTCTCATGAATGGGCCAGGTTCATTACTCTGCTAACCAGCTGTAGAATTAAAGGCATTCTCAGTCAAAAGGCAATTTGCCAGTGAAGAACACTGCCCTAGAAAATCTAAAAAAATAAAAGGACATCATTTTCGAAGGCAGTAGCCATATCAGAGGCCACTACCAGGCATCCAATCAGCTGAGGCTGTGATCGTCCCACTTGAAAATTTGCATATGGGGTTTTGTGGTGCCCCAGAGAAGGCAGCACATTATCAAAAAGTGCCCAGTTGTTTAGGGGGTGGTCAGAGATATAAAAGCAGTCAGACGAACCCAGCATACCTCTCTGAAAAAACATTTACCCTAATATCCCAGGTAGTAATATTCATGAACCCAGGAGGCAAGATAGTTTCAGACACTTCTGCAGCTGGGGCTTTTAGCATGGCTCGACATTTTAGGAACTCTTGTAGGTGTGCCGTAAAGCTGTTTTGAAGCATGGAAAACGTAGGAGTAAAAACTCAAGCACATATGTTATTTAAAACTGAATAGTTTTATTGGCAATGAAAGAGTTAACATGGAATTATTACATGTACGAGTAAAGGTCATGAACATGATTTGTCGAGAAAGATAAAGTTAACAATGAGTCATTGTAAGATGATACTATAACTAATGGTTAAGGGTGTTCCATTTTTTTATTATGACATATGTTAGCTTGCATTAAGGTGGCAACACCCTGACAAAGCCAGTAAGCTTGCCCTTTTGATAAATAGACCCCGTTATTGTGTCCATAATATGTGGAGGGTATTTTGGTTTTAGGATTCAGGGCTTATTTTGGTTATGAACTATTAGGATGATGTCACCATCGGTCTTTCTAACTTCTATTAATCACACAAGTATAATGTTGATGTTTACTTTTTTTAAGGGAACTCACTGATTGGACAATGATTTATTGGTGGCTGTTTGTTGCACGCTTGCAGAGAGTGGTGCCAACCCACATCTGTTTTCCTGAGTTAAAACATGACAAACTATAAAAATAATGTAAAAAAAATATCGGGAATCAATATATCAAGTTTACATACTTTGTATCTAAACTACAAAAGAATTATAAAAAAAATATTGTGAACCGAAATATACAAAATGCTGGTATATGAGGGGTCAGTTCTCCTATTCGTGTGATGAACTTAAAAAAGTAGGGAAAGTGTTAATCTTTGGAGTGATCATATTTAATATTCCCGATCTATATCTTTCCCACTCTATTCTAAGCCTAAACAGGGAATGGGTTTGACTTTGGAGGGGTTATATTTATTATTCCTACCACAATGTAAACAAGTATGGAAAATGATGTACTTTGAAGGGTTTACATTTACTATTCCTATTTAAAAATAAGCAAAAACAGAGAGCATGTTGGACTTTGCAAGTGTTACATTTACTATATCCACTCAATGGAAAAAAGTGGGGAAAGTGGTGGACATTAAAGGGGTTCAAATATACTATTCCCACTTTAAGGTAAATAAAGCAGAACTTATTACAGCATGTGGGATGTCATTTGTGATGTGCAATGCAGAGTCTACAAGGCTGTGAAGCATAGGTGTTGACCATCCAGATGCAATAGGGCGAGGGCTTGAGCAATAGCTCTAACGTCACTTTCTGGGAGAAATGATTTCATTTTCTTGAGTAGAGAGGCTTGGCACTAGCTCATCTTCATATTTTTGGCATTGAGGTGATAGACAAATAAGTTACAGTGTTCAGGCTGTA
Organism: Pleurodeles waltl; assembly: GCF_031143425.1. Classification (NCBI taxonomy): domain Eukaryota; kingdom Metazoa; phylum Chordata; class Amphibia; order Caudata; family Salamandridae; genus Pleurodeles; species Pleurodeles waltl. The sequence goes on from NC_090438.1 coordinate 356,371,596, forward strand.
TACAAGTGACTTGGTATTAACTACAGTTGGAGTTTGAATCTTTTCAGGTTCACGCTATTGAGCTAGGTTTTTTTAAGTTGTAGATTGTTGGTCTTGGCAATTGTGGTAATACAGTATTGAAAGGTTTGAGCTTCAGGTATGCACTGGACATTTAGGTGTGGATGAGATGCAGACAGTGTTTGAGGCATTGGATGTCCGAGGTAGACTAGGCTTTCAATTTCAGTTGTGAGTCATTGGCATATTGGTGAATGTTGATGGGGCTACTTGTAAGAAGTCCTATGGGCTTCCATGTAGAGTCTAGAGCTAATATGGCACAAGATATAACCATCATGAACTTGGTAGGTAATAGGAATCTTCTGGGACCTTAAAGTAACCAGGAGAACAAAATAGTGTCACTTCAGAGCAAGAAGAAAAGAGAGCACATGAGAGTGTCATTCTATGTTCTAGAGGGCCTATGCCACCAGCTGCTGCACCAATTGCAGCTTTGTATATGATATTGTTCAGTGCAAAGACATGCTGTTTGTGTAATCATTCTCAGATGGAACTAAGGTCAATTCTTTGTATGGGACTCACAAATCAAAAACCTTTTTTCAGAACTCAGAGATTGAAAAAAGCAGACTTTTACACACAACACATCAAAATAGTATACACACAGTTCCAAAACACGAGAGGGTTTCTTTCAAACTAAAGGTTCTGTATTGGATGGAAATCAATTTATTCGAAGCAAAAAGCCCTCACTCAGCTGCCGGTGACATGCTTCATCATAGAACTATGCTCCTCGTCAGGCTGGCGCTGCAATGCCTGACGGGCCCCACAGGGGGGCTCTTTGCCGGAGATCTTTTGATAATAGTGAACAACCGGTCAAAAGTATTATAAGGATTGGTATAAGGGTAGTTAAAAATGCCTAGAGGTAAAAAATACTATTTATTCTGATACTAATACCTCTGACATGATTAAAAACGACATATGGGGATATAGTAAAATAATGTCTACACTCCCCAAATGACAAAAATTAATGTAATCACTAAATCTCACAATGGGGAATAGTGTAGGTAAACACAGTTTACCATGTTGCTTGTGCTCTTCTCGATAACCCTGCCCATTATGATATACCATTGCAAATGTTGTAACATTTTCATAGATACTTGTACCAAAATATTTTCTTATTTTATAAAACCCCTTATGGTGTTTAGACCACTGTAAATCAAACTAGTATTTTATTAAGGACTATTGAAAACATATCAGAACAAAACAGAGCAGAACTAGCAGAGCTGAGAATCTTGTAAAAGCAACCGACACTAAAGATGCATTAAAGCACATTTGTTAATTCCAACGCTTGCAAAGAACGCCAGTATATTATTAAGCTGTATATAAAACATATTATTATTAGTATTATTATTATAATGTGTCTGAGGATTTTGGTTGGATATGGTACACTCAATAAAAACCAACAATGTCACACTTTATTGCAGGTAATAGACCTTTGCATGGGTCTGTTATCTTCTACTGTATGTGTACTACAAAATATGCTCACTCTTGAAACATCCACTGTCCCAGAATTTTGATCTCATGAGACTTAAAGTCACAAAGTTGAGACTGTCACCACATTGCACTGTAGTACGCTTGCATGTATATAGCACTTCATATGCCTTATGAGGGGCTGAATTGCATTTACAAACAAGTAGCAAACTACATCCGGGAATAGTAATGGTCTTAGAGCGTGCATCTCCTGCACAGCCTAGATGGATGGTAAGCATGCAGATCCTACAGTTTAGAAGTGATCAACATTATTCAGTAAGTAGAACCCAATGGAGTGTGAACAAGTTCTTTGTGGTGTATACCCCTACTGATTATAGTAGTACGCAGCAGTGCAATCAATATGAATAGATAGTATGTAAACAGCCCTAGTTTATGGTCTGTGTTATGTGGCCAACGAATATCAAAGGGGCAAACCAAGTGAATGTGGATGCTAAAGGATGTGCTCTCGGGGTCAATCCTGACGTAGCAGAGGAGGAACCCCCTTATATGCTCTGATGAGTCTATGTGGGCTAGGGATGTATATGTTTGATTACTTCTCTTGGGCGTGACAAGTGTTGAAAAAATTCAAACACTTTTCATGCTCCCAATCTGGTACTTGTTCTAATGCAAATCACTCTTTACACCAAGTGGTGTTTATACAAATGAGGAAGAAAATGGAATACATTTTCTTTAGGTTGGTCTGTTAGGTCCACACAGATGTGAGGTATATTGACTCATAATATGAGTATCATAGAGTCTGAGGGCTAATGTAGGCGGTGACAGATAAGAATTCCAAGTTCAAATGTAAGGGCATTTATGGGTGATGTGGTAGACCAGGCAGCACTGCAAGCTGAACTTCACTCCAGTTGCAGATTTCACACTGAGTACCTGCAGTATACCAATACCTTTGAATTCAGATGATGTTAGGTCAGTTACATTGTATAGTAACGGTAGGGCATTTAGTTTAACTTGTATTCCAGTGGCATTTTTATAAATGCCTTGTTAGGCCCTGTTCAGAGACAATAATAAAAACAGATTCTACTGGGCCACAACTGTGCTTGTGGAGATTGTTTGCCACTGGTGTTTTGATCTCTGTCATAATATAGCTTTGAAAACTGGGCCAAATACATCCAGTACACAGTTGGCTCTCAGAGTGACAAAGGTGAGCAGCCAGAGGCTTTGCAAGATGGTAGTGTGGGGTAGCAAGAGCTGAGACCTCAACTGTGAGACAACAAACACACTAGCTGATTGTTCACCCAAGTGCTTATATTCCAATTAAAAGAAAGCATTTCAATCATCTCACAGCAACACAAAATATAACACAACTCACTTAGGCTAGTACTCTTGTTTCAAGTGAGACGGCATATCCTGTTAGTGCACTCACCTTGAAATTGGAGTTTCCTAGTTTCTACAACTCCTGGTGTACAGCATGGATGTGGGCATGGATTAGTAACAGGAGCAGATCACTAAAAAGCACACCAGTGGTTAGATACATCAAACTATACAGTCTTGCCAGCTTCAGGGCCAGGCACACTCCTTTCATCTTTCACATGGCAGGCAGGCTTTTAGGCTCTAGGTTGACCCTCATATCTTCCAGCAGAACACACAAACTTCGGGTGATGTCCCCTCAGCTCTGGGAGACTGTCATTCAGACAAGAGTTCTGGTCAAAGAGCATAACTTTGAGTGGTGAGCAGAGCACTCACTTTCTTTGTTATACAGAACATGGAACTCAAACACATTTTCAACAAAGTGCGGTTATATGTATCCCACTTTTATGCTCATTTTGCAGACAGGAAATTTGGATCAACCGTCTATGTTTTGTGTTGGCTCTCTTTTAAATATCATTTTCTGGGTGTTCCGCTGGCACAGTTTTAGTGTGAGGAAATGACTTTTACAGCAGGTATCAATGATGCTGGCTCTTAGAGGAGTCTTTAAAACAATGGAACAATGAAGTGTGATTCAGTCTTCCTGAATCATTAATCAGGGACAAACAAATGGACAAAGCCCTACCTAGAAACTTTCTCACCTAGAAACAAATGCAGCGTTCAGGAAGAAATATTCGGCAGCCCTTTGCTAACAAGGACCTCATTGAATTTCTAAAGACAACTCTGTGACTATCCTCACTCATGTCAGTGTCTGGACCTCCAAACCCCTGCCATGGGAGTACAGTTAAGAGACAGTTAATACGCTCCCGCAGTTGTGAGAAGCTACATCCACCATCCCTATTCTGCCATTCTAAACCAGAGGAAATCCAAAACAGATCACACTCAGACTCTCACCACACACAAAGTCTTACATTCATACATGCACTACACACCCACCACATGTACATGCACTCAGATACATGCACAATGTCAGCACAAAGATCTGGAATGTACATAGCAATAGAAGGTTACCTGAGAAGGCTCAGTAGGCCACATTCTCCTTGACAAAAAGAAGGTGAGCTCATGAAATGAATCACAAAAGACTAGTATGCTGCCACCATCATTTTATGTTACTTACCTTGTGCATGGACAGTAGTCCTATGCCCACTATGAAGACATGCATTGTGTGCCCCTTCATCTGATAACAGGTTCAAGAATTCACATTACCAGAAGCGAACCTAGTGCTCTGCACAGATGTTGGATAAGCTTTGTGCCGGTGCAACCAAAATATCAGGAAGCCAGTTTCACATGACCTCGGGCTCTGGGAAGGGTGCATGCCCATTTATATTGCAGTGGCTATACCCATTGCTTAATTTGAGTAAATAGTTGCAGGTAGGGCTCAACAGCAGTTATATTTAGAGTGACTGACATATTTTCCCATAACAGATTTGACCCAACACAGGAGACAGAAAAATATAAATTAAGAAAAGAAGGAGCAAAAACAATATGGAAAAAAAAGTGACAAAGGGAGCCCTCAGGAATTTAAAAGAATGTGCAAGAGTAAGATAAAGGGTAGGGTAGGCAGTGTCTGGTGGTGGACGAAAGAGGCATCCATTGGAATCAAGACTAGAAAGCTTTGGTATTCAGCACCTTCAACATTTTGGAGTGTAAGAGATGGGCTTCTGAGCAGAACTTTGGGCTCCGGTCCCTACTTTTAGAAAACATCAATCTCTGGATTGGAACGTCCCAACACACATGTGCTTTAAATACATCTTAAATTCAGATTTTCTTCTCAAAGTTGTGCTACAGGTTCTTGCAACCATATGTCTATAAGATATACATACAAAGTAACATTTCACTAATACATTTTAGCTTGTGTGATTCTTAACTCAATAAAGTAATGTAATAGCAGTATAGTTGATTGCATTTTATACTGTGCCATTTTTTATGCACACATTTGTCCATAAAACATGCTCACTTCATATCCAAACAATAAATGTCAGTAAAAAACACGCCTTCAACGAATCTGGTTTGTACTTATTCTTTGCAGATTAATGCCTTGTCCACTCTGGACTTTCCCTGACAGATAACATGCATGAATAGAATATCTTGGAGCAAATGCCTCAGGGCAAACCAGAGAGGCTTCATCTCCAAGCTTGGTCTCAGTAATGAAGAATAAATGAGCTGTTGAGTATATCAGGTCAAAGGCATTTTGGCAGCTCTTGTTCATGGAATTATATTGATTATTAATTAGCAAACCTGGCTTGGGGTGAAATCTGTAGGAGGGAGGAGCTGCAATAGGAAAGGGGCTGTTAGATGGTACAGAAGAGAGGGAGAATCTGCAAAGATGGCAACAAACAGAGAGAAAATTAATGCTAAAAATACACTTAGAGGTAAGTGGTAATTACGGAATGAAAGTTGTTGTGTGAGTGTTCCTCATCATCCGCGAAGAGGTTGAGTTAACTCTAAACCAGGTTAGTGGCTGCAGGTGGAGGTATAGAGTCTTTTGGGGGGGTATAAGGAGGGTTTGCATGTAGAATAGGGTTAGGTTGTTCAGAGCTGGGTGTTTGAAACAATGAAAATACGAAAGAGGAGGTGGTAATGTGGCACACCTGCCTCTTCCTTTTATGCTGGGTGTTGGCAGTTAGGTTATGTTTGGTGAAGTGTTAGATAGGATGACTGAAAGAACGCAATGAGTGCTATGCAGGTGCCTAATGTGCATTTTGCTGGTGTATGAAAGGGGGTAGAAGAAACATAATTGATAGGGCCAAAATTGACAGTGGGTTTTCATGTATTCATGCATAAGAGGATTCAGTATTTGATTAGATAGCACCATCAAAGGAGGTTGGGCTCGGGAAAAGAGAGTTGTAGAGGCTGAGAAGCTGAATGGAGACACACACATAATAATAGAGGTAGCACTGGGGGAGAGAAAAGGTGTTGGAAGATGAGGTGTTAGGAGAAGGCACAGTAGGGGAGTCAGAGAGAGTGGAAGTGCTACAGGAATAGGGTTGGGAAAAGGAAGTCAGGAGGCTGGAAGACTGTGAGGGGTACGGTAAGGGAGGCATTAGATAGAGAGTGGTAGGGGATAAGAGCTACAGAGGTTGCAGGTGGCACATGATAGTAGTAGGGTTAGAGAGGATGTTAAGTGTTGTGGAGGAATGACAGATAGACAGGGAACAAGATGGGTGTAGGATGATGAAGACAGGAGCTAGTGGATGAAGGTGAGGATTAAGCAGGAGCAGAGATGTAGGTAGGGAACAAGTGGAGAGGGCCAGCTGAGTGCAGGGAAAAAGTCAAGAGGAGAGATGGGTTTAGTGACAGTGGAATTGTTATGTTAGAGAGTTAACCATTACCATCCAGCTATTGTCTGTTACACTGAACCATGCATTTGTGCATGCAATGGGAGGTTTCCATCTCACATAAAGTGTGCCCCACTTTTGCCCATGGTTCTACATTTAGTGGAATTGACTATGTGTTCTTAGATCTGGACCTGTAGCTTTTTCCAGAGGATGTTGAAATTCTTATGCAGACAGACAGTTATCATAACGGATTGAGGCTCACAAAAGAAGGGTCTTTTTTTGGGGAACACTGAAGTCATAAGGGACAAGTCGAAAACCTGACTCTGACTTTAGCACCTTTTTGACTCCGTTTAATGATAACTCCTGTGATAATCTTCCATTACTTGACTGCCACATAGCCCTGTTTGGTTCTTTGAAACAGTATTGCACTAAGGTCTGTGAAGGAAAAAAAACATTTTCAACACAGTCCCCTAAGGGTACATTCAAGAAAGCCGTAAGGCAAAGGGTCAATTCATTAAGGTCATTAAAAGAGCTGTTCAAGAGGAAGTCCAGGCTGTCCAATTCAAATATAAAGGGACAAACTCGGATTCTAAACAATGTTGGGTGGATGACAACTGGGTAGCACTTGTTCAGGCATCCAGTAACAAGGAATCCAAGATCTTTTAGCATATTTTTGCTCACAGTTGCCCTAGATCTAATAGCCTTGTAGAGATAACAATTCAACCCTAACAATGGTAGATCTCTTTTCCATAATATATGCCCCATCTAGCCCACAGATGGGATATGAGGGGATAGCAGTCCTTGAGCAAGAAAATGTCACTGTAGTCAGTCCACTTCATTTCACACTCCAAGAAGGTCTCTGTGCTATACAGGTTATGCCCTCGGGTAAAGCACCAGGGCCTGATGGCATTCTATGATCAGCATTATTGATCATCTTCAGAATATTTTTGCCACCATATAATAGTTAAGTTACAGGACTGAATTGAAAAAGCTTCAATCCTCCCCCATCACAGGAGGAGTTCCAGGCAAAGTTGAGCACTATCGTCCAAACCTTCCGGTTTGGATCCAACAGTGGTAAAATATCTGAGGCAGGCAGGGGTTCATCTTTATCTGACTTTTATGGACCTCAGGATGGCCTTCGATTTAGTTCCTAGGTAGCACCTGTGCTCCACTCTAGCCAAAATGGGCATGGACTGCAACTTGTTGGATGTACTCATTATTCTATAATTACAGTATGTTGGAAAGTGGATTATTATTAGTAAGGGCAGGTAAGCACCAACACTTAACAATAGGCCACAAACCCCCATTATTTCCAGTCAATGTCTCTATAAATTAATCCTGGCTCAATCCTTGGTAGCTTGCCAACGAACAGTTAGGCTTAATTTAGGAGACAGGTGTGCAAAGCATTTAATATCAACAAAACAGTAAAAAAAAACACAAAACACAATAAAAAATCCAACACCAATTTGTAAACATAGATTATAAGTTTATCTTTAAAATGACACCTAAACGATAAAAATCCAATAAAGGGAACAAGAGAAATGAATTTTTCAAGATTATGGGCCCTATTTGTGGTTTGGCACATGGGAGAGTTTGTCTGACAATCGCCCAACAGGGTGGCTGCTGCCTATGCAGCGACCTCCCAGCTGGAGTTATTAGAGGTTTCTGCCTGCTGACCTAGCAGGAAACTCAAGTTTCCGACTGCTGGCCTAGCAGGAAACATGCTACAGCATTGTCTGCAACTCAAGCCGGCTGCAATGCTGTAGCCTGCAGGGTGCACCAGCACACTTGCAATGTTTATCGTGTACAAAGCACACAGTGAACATTGTGATGGTGCTGGCCAGGAGGGCCCTCTGCACCACTCTCCGCCAGCCTTTTCATGGCGGTGCTACCACCATGAAACTGCTGGTGGAGAAGAGGGTCGTAATCGCAGCACTGCCCTGGCAGATTAGGACCACCACCATCCTCCAGACCACCAGGCTCTGAGATCCTGTCAGAGCTGATGGATCCCTGGTGGTCCAACCACCAGGGGTGTAAAGTGGCGCTCGGACCGCCGCACTGCCGGAGATCCAGACCGCCACCGCGAGTGTGGCAGACTTTAGACCCTCACACTCCTAATCAGGCCCTGAATGTTGTCTGGCATCTAGAAATCAAAGTGCCAATCTGGACATTTGGTCGCACTCAACCTGAGCAAAGTCAAAAATTGAGGCCGACCGCAATGGAGCACTGCTCCGCTACACTGAGACGGAGGCCTCAGTTAAAGTTTTACCTTCACAGTTGTTTTTGTGAAGATGTTTCTTCAACTGGGACAAAGTCCCATGTTGAGGCTGACCTCACTGGAGCCCTCTTCAGACATGCATCGCGAGTGGCCTTGGTCAAGTTCTCATACGTTCAGACTTTTTCAGGTAGAAATCCTTTGTCCGGAACCAAGTCAAAAGTTGAAGCAGACTTCGCTGGACCACTCCTCGGATACGCTGCGCAGGCGGCCTCAGTCAAACTATTACCTTCAGACTTAGAAACTTTTCTGGAACTCTTTCCATGTAAACGTTATTTGAAATTGAACAGTGACAAGTTGTTGGATTTAATATAACTTTCAATGTGATACTAAACTTGCCATATTTAGCTCCTTCCTATAGAAAACAAGACTATTATTTTAAAATAAAGTCTCCCCATGTTAGCCTACGGAGCCCATTCGCTGTAATAGGGAAAACACATTTGGCTATGTTCTCTCACCAGGGATTATAAAACAACTTTTATAAAGTCCTTGCTTGTAGTTACACTGCATTCAACCCTGGGGACACTTAGGGCATACATTGGGGTGACTGATGTGTAAAAATAAGGTAACTTAGGACTTTGGAAGTACTTTTAATTCCAAAGTCGAATTTGAGGTTAACTAACTTAAAAGCAGCCCGCCAGGCAGGCCTGTTTTTAAAATGGCACTGAACAGCAGAGCAGTGCACCTATGGGTGAACTATCTATGCGGGGGGTTCCTAAACCTATATGCCCTAACATATACTATGGACGTATAGGTAGCTTGGTACAGCCAATTATAATTAACCCAATCAGCATATATCCTTTTTAATCAGATCACAAGACCTGGGACAGTTTATCAGTGCCCAGAGCACCATCAAAGTCGGAAAAGCACCAGTATGAGTGAAAAATGGGGGCAAAACGTGAGGGGGCTTCTGCAATCAGCACAGTAATCCCACAAAGAACTGCTCAATTTAGATGGGAATGAGTAGTAACCTGACAAAGTATTCTAGTGTAGTGGGTTGTGCGGCAAAAGTGTGTCCTTGCTCCAACACTCTTCTCATTATATATAAATAATGTGGTTGATTCATTGAGTGAATGCATATGTTTCCCCAAGGCTAGCTAGGTCCCTCATCCACACTTTACTTTTTGCAGATGATACTCTTTTGCTGTCCCGACCCCAATTGGATTTTAAACTTTTGAACAAATTTATAGATTTCTGTTAATCTTGTGACCTAGAGTTTAATACATCTAGAACAAAAATCATGATTTTTAATCTGCATAGAGCCTGCAGAGCCAGTTTTACAATGAATACAAATAGTAGACAAATATGACTGTCTACGGATTAGAATTGATAAACGCAGAATCTGGAATTCTCATGTCGCGTAGGCTCTCATTATTCTAATGAGACTACTGGATTTTGCGTGGCAGAATCACCCGCGTGTGGGAGACTAAGTCTAACCCACTGCGGGTGCCACCTGTCGCTCCAATCCGGGTTTTGCTCTAGCTAACTAGCAGTGCCTCATCTCGACCGAAGGATAGGGATGACTGGGCAGCTGAGAGCATGACATACTCGGTTTCTCAGGGAAGCTGTGGTCACTCAGGTCTCATCCGTTTCTCTCAGTTACATTTAGTCTCATATATAAAGGACAACCAGAGGCAGTATATGTTTCAATAATGATTTTAATAAAACAACTGCATCTTAGATAGCAAAGCGTGAGCTGCAATAACCAGGATGACACAACATGACAGTATTAAAATTGTGACGAGGAGAGTGAAGCATATAAATAACGCTTTCATATTGTCACTACGGTCAATATACTAACTCCTACCTAGACTATGACAGAGCACAGCATGTTAAGCTCTAATTCTGCCCTTCATGTTCCCCTGGGAAGACATCATCCCTATACCTGAGCAAAGGCCTGCGGTCTGCATTAGCATCTGTAGCGAAGCATTCGGCAATCAGCATACAGTGGTGGTTCTCTGGCTGGAATCTCCCACTAACGTGTAAGGGACAAGGAAGTGTTTTTATTACAACAGAGCTGATGTTCTGAGAAAATGTCCCTATGTAAGGATGTATGTTTTCTACAAATATTGGAGACTAAACTTCTACCACGTTCACCGGCAATGTACCGTGCTGTAGCTTCGAAAGAAGCACGGAGTGATCAAGAATGTCTTGTTTAAGAACAGAGTGCTGGCCTAGGCAAAAACAGTTAGATAAACAGAAAAGAAAACAAGACCATTAAAGTGGCTATTGTAACAATAATAAAATGAAGCTGAATAAAGTATATCTAGGTTAAGGTGCACAGCGGCTTAGCCTAGTGTGTTAAAATAACATGCATGGAGCTATAGCTAAAATGGCTACACAACACTCATATTGAAAAAATAGAATTGGTGCTGGTGCGCTCTGCCTCTGCAATTATTAAGTACATTAAAGCCACCACTCCTAAATCTACCTCCACAACAGTGGAGATATATAGGGCAAAAACTCAGGCTGCAGCACTCTACGTGGCAGAAGTTTGGAGGATTGCCAATCTCAGTGTCTTGGCGACTGAAATAAATATGTTACGAGTTCTCTCTTCACTCTGCCACAGAGTACCACCATTATACATCTTTTTTTTAACTCAGCGCTTAAAAGGTTGGGAGACCTGGCAATGCCAAGACTCTTTTTACACTGGGTTAGGCTGTGGTCCACTAGTGAGCTACACCACTGCAGGTTGGCAGTGGAAGCAGTTTTGAGCTCAAGCAATGCACATTTATTTCTCTGGTTCAAGTTTGTAAAACATAATTTTACTGACCTCGACCTAGGAGATTATTGGAATAATCCCACCTCAATTAAACCTGATGCTAAGAGTAGAGTTAAGACTGCATTTTGGGAGAGGAACAGCATTGAATATCATTGTAAGGTCAAATCAGGGAGTATGGTGGAGGTTTTCCTCGTCGATAAGCCATCCCCTGCAAAAGAGACATACTTAGATGACATCCAACCTCCTATAACCTGCACACTCTACATTAAATGTAGGTTGGGAACATTACTAGTCAATACGTTTATATGTAATTGGAAATCTCATCCATTAACAATGGCAGTATGGGGTTTGTTGTGCAACTAGGTCATTGGGGATGTCGCACATGTGCTATTCTTCTGCCTCCAATATCAAAGCATAGACTTTGCTCAAACCCTTGTGCAATAACATAGGAGAGACATTTTTGGGAGGACTATTAGATACTTCACACATATACAAGTCAAGGTATTGTCTTTGGAGTTAGTCAGTATCTACACGTTGTATGGTTGTTTAGGGAAAAGGCAGCAGTGATGTTTTAATATTCATTATTTTTAATATTTCTTTTCCTAATTTCATATTTCACAATTGTCCCAATTTTATTTTTTCTGAAATGAAAATGTGTTCCAGCTTAGAACACATTGAGATGTACAGATAATATAGGTAGTTCAGCCAATTTGTGTAATAGCTATATTATACTGCAAACTGCAGTTGTTCGCATAACCTGCATTTCCTTTCCTCATGTTTAAAATTTAAAGCCTCATGAAATCTATGAGTATCACTGTAGTAAGGTTTTATTTACAGAGAAGTTTTATATATTGCCTTTTTTAAAGTTAGACTACTGATAGTCAGAAATAGATTGATTTTTAGAAGGAGAGGTTAGGGTTTGACTGGGTGGGTTCTGTAACTATTTCCTCTGTTCTTCAGCATGACCATTGCTTCTTGTTGGTCTAGTTGAAGGCAAAACTGAATCGTTACATTTTTGGGATTCTCCTGTACTTCATATAATTGGATTAGGCTCTTTGGTTGATGTTTAGGGCTATTCAATACATAAAGATCTGCCTACATCTTTCACTAACATGTATGCATGCATCTATCTGTGTTTGTGTGTACCTATGTTATATTTGTATTCTGTAAACCTAGCCAAATGTCAGCAGAGGGCTCTTAAAGAATCATTTGTTGTTGCAATGGGCAGATATTGAGTGAAGGTCTCTGGTGTGGTAGTTATAAGCAGTCATTGTCTGCAGTTTCTTTGCCCCCATACATTTTGTGCCCAAGATTTTTCAAGGTGCAGATAGAGACATGTTATCGAGTGTTTGTTGGTGTCCCACTTATGGACTTAAACATTTTCTGGCTACCTTTTTATGAACTCTTAGAGCCTAGAAAAGCGTTTCTTGGGAAACCCCACACTTCACTGGTGCCAGACTCCTATCAATAACAAGCACTGGCAATGCCAAAAGGTATGGCTTTGAAAAGCTGCACTCTCACTGATGCGGCACTCACAAGGCAGAGTCATTTACCTCTGACATACTAGGAAAAGGACAATCAACAGTAAATGAAATTAGAAATGAAGCATAGTAGAGGGCTTGTAGGGGTGAATCTGATATCTCAGCTACTTCTGGCAAGTGCATTCAAGTGCTTTTTGCATCATTCAAAGATCTGTTTATTCACTTGTAACCTGTGGAGGAAGTCCAATCCTTCTCATTTAACAGAATGCCCTGAGGCTAAATATGATATTGAAGTAAGCCAAGCAAGAAAGCATTCCTTTCATCTAAAGAGGACAATCGAACTACCTGTATCACCAACATTCTGCCTTTATTCTGTTTTGAACAGCTTAAACAAAATACTTTGCTTTATAATTAGTGTGTCATACACCTTGCATACATGCATGCAGGCAGAAGGTGATGTCAGCACTGAGTCAGTACTACCAAAAGGATGTGAAAGGCATTAAAATATTAATGCATGGACATCTACATCTGACTCAAGGATATGTTGTGGGCTAGAAACAGAGCACAACAAAGAAATAAATCATACTAAATCAATGTCAAAATATTGATTGGTTTTTAAAAAGTAAAAATATTTTAAAGCAAACACAAGTGTGTGAAATTGGTGTGTTGGTTGACTTGAGTTTAAGCCCTGGTCAAGCACCAACCACAATTCTCTTCCGGGTAAGGCATAAGCAACCCCAAATTAACTTGTGCTCACCATCTCATAGCTTGGCACAAAGCAGTCAGGCTTACCTTGAAGGCAATTTGTATAGTGTTTGTGCAACACTTCAAGCAGCAACACAGTGAAAACACCACACAAAATGGATCCCACACCTGGTTGAGAAAATAACACTTAATTCAATACATAAAATAACACTAAAATGACAAAAAAGTAATCAGTAGAACTTGAGCTAGTAGTATAGGGCCTAGAAGCAGAAAGCAGCAACCAGGGCTTTCAGATTGTGCCAGACCGGGACGAAGTCAAAGGTTGGGGCTGACTGGGCTTGTGATGTGAAGGTTGGTGTTGGGGATGTGTTGCGCAGCTGAGGCGATGCATTGGTTCCGCTGAGCGATGAAACTGTGATGCAGAGCTTTGGCATCATCGTTGAGGCTGGAGTTGATGAGCGGCGGTTCTGAAGGCGATGCATCAAACACAAAATGCGGGATACTGCAGTGATGTGAGTCCAGGCAGCAGTGGCAAGTCATCGGTTTTACTCAGGGATGAGCCACTCAGTAAAGAGGATGCATCAGCTACCCTGGAAAGCATCTTAGGCATACGTCTAAGAGTCCACGACTGAGGTGGCAACACTTGGCAGGCAGACTCACAGAAGACAGAGTACAGGTGCAGTAGCAGGGTAGTTGGAAATCCTTTGTATTCCTGAGATTTCAGATCCAAAGGCCGTCAACTAGCTCTTGGAGTCACTCTGGGTTGAAGAAATGCAGGTCCAGTCCTTCTCATTCCCAGGTAAAAGGGCAGCAGGCAATAGGTGAGCACAGCAAAGCAGGAGTCCAGGTAAGTGCAGTCCAGCAGAGTGGCAGTCCTTCAGCAGCACAGCAGTCCTTCGTTCTGGCAGAGTATCCACAGGTCCAGGAGTGGTGTTGTCTGGTGTCCATCATTTATAGACAAGTGTGCCAAATTAAAAATGCCAATTGGGTATAAGCCAATGTTATCATGTTTTAAGTAGAGAAAACATACGCTTAAACACTGGTTAGCAGTGGTAAAGCCCCTAGGATCCTAAAGTCAACTAAAAAAAGATCAGCACAAAAGGGGAGAAAGAAGGCTAAAAATGTGTGGGGATGATCTCACAGAAAGGGCCATTTCAAACAAGGTGACAAATATTTACAGAATTGCAAATTGAAACCCACCTTTAGGAGTTTCACAGACTAACCTGGCTGACAATTACATACCTTAAAGAAATACCATAGGGAGCAACTTACCTTTTAAATGATCCCTTTATTTGTGAGCTATCATGGGTCAATTTGCACACCAGCAGGCTTTAACCTTAAAAACCAGCAAAGGTTTATCAGAAAATATGTGCATTTAACAATGTAAGCCTACAGGTTTGTTCAAGACTTTTAATATAAACTAAATAAGATACACCCTTTTACATAATATTAAATGATCAATAGGCCAAGCCTGTTGGCTTGTAAGTGAAATGAAAAGCCATGACTGTGTGATGTCTACCTACACCCATCAAATATTTTAGGAAGGCTCAAAACAGTCATTGACACACAGTTTATAGCTCTTGTCACAGGTATCAAGCATTTTCTGGTGGCTTACCAGAAAAGGGGCATAGGCAGTAACCCCCTTCTTATTGCATTTTCAGAGAGTTCAAATGTAAATCTGATTCCAATTGCATTTGTCACGTAGTTTTAAAAAGGCCTAGCCTAAAGTGTTTATATTTGAGTTGACGATATAAACCCCTTTCATGTTGCATTTGGCAGAGACTTCACCATATAAAACCACTTTCTGCTGTATTTGTGAGAATTCACTATGTAATAGTGCAGTGGTGTTTGTCATAGGCTCAAACACTCAAAAATATTAGATAGATTGACATGAACGTAAAATGACTCTGGATATTCCAAGATTTTACTGTGGTCAGAGCTAAAATGAGACCTACCTGTTGCATTTAATACAGCTCACAATCTAAGACATCCTACTATTGTATTTGTTACATAGTTCAAAAGGCAAAGCCTTTTCCTATTGTGCTTGTCATGGTGTTCACAATGTAAAACCCTTTCTGTTTTATTTTGACAGAAGCAAAACACCTTGCTATTGTCAGAGAACATGCAATGTAAAATCCCCTCCAATTCTATTTGATAAATCTGGTTCAGAAGATCACAGGACAGTTGAAAATTATCAGCCCCAACTACGTCAAATGGGGTCATTCACCTCTAATGTTTTGGTGCCCCTATACCCCAGACCTTCAAATGTGGAACCAGATCCCCATTTAAAACTTGTCTTCAAGGTTAACTCAGTGGAACAGTCCAAGGCTGACTCAAGGGCTGTGCAAAGGGCTACAGACTTAAACAACAAAAACATTAAACATTAACATTGAATAAATCATTAGCACAACCAGGCTTTACCTGTGAAACGGCAAAGGTTCTATATTGATCTAATGGAAAATATTAGGCATTTATCAATCAGATAGGTTAAATCCACAGGCTTTGTCAAGTCACTCACAATGTAAAATGAGAAACCCACTGCCTTTGTCACCACATTTACAAATCAAAGGAAGTTTAATAACTATCATGAACATAGGCATGAACAAGTGGTCTTGCTTGGACCTGCATTAATATGACCATTAACTCTTGTTCTAGAAACATCACACATTTTCCGTGGCCACACCTAAATAGGAATACAGATATTTAATGCCCTCCCTATTACATGTCAGAGACTTGATAGTATAAAACCCATTCCTCTCGTATTTGCCAAATAGTTTAAAATGCAAACTCCCTTTCTGTGGTGTCAGTCACAGAGTTCACAATCCAAACACCTTGTCCTCTCGCAATTATTAGAGTTTGCACCATAAAGCTCCTTCATGGTTCGATTGTTAGAGAGTTCACAATGTAAAGCAATACTGCTTAAGATGTTTGATAAAGTACATAATGTAAAATCCATTACTATTCTAAATGTCAGAGTTCAGAACGTAAAGCCACTTTGTATTTTCGTGACAAATGTTTCCATAAAGGCCTGTTGGATTTAACATATGCTTTTCACAAGAAATAATTCAAGACATCTGCTTTGTCAGAATGTCTTATAATAAACTGATCAGACCCACGCCATTTGACATAACATTTCTGAATGAGCAAATCTGGCCTACTGCTTGCCCACTGGCTTTCCACCATAACTAAATGAGTCCTACCGTATCAAGCACAATTTGTTCAATCTGTCTAATGCAAGTGCTCTTCTCAGTGCTGCATACAACTTCTACCAAATCAAATCCAGTAAGTAAGAAGAGCACTATGTGGGTGAAGCCAAAGTTTATCTTGCAGTGGTGCTTCCTGAAACTTTGTTTCCTTTGTCACATCCAGGCAGACAGCAGGGATGTCAGATCAGACCTAAAACTCAACACAAAAAACATCTATGGCAATTGCACATTTTGGTGCACAACTTTTAATTCAATGTTGCAAATTCAGTGTTTGCAGAACGTAGTTCAGTGAGACCAAAAACTTGAAAATGTAACTTAACTTTTTTAACGTGAGTTACTCTACAAAATCTAATAAAGGGGAATTTGCATTGATTTTGGGCGGGGTTTCTTACAAATAATGCACAATAAGCCACAGTCTAGGGTATAAAACACACAATTGCCATATCTCAATGAAAAAACGTCGAATGAAAACACACTAAGCACATTTCTAATCTCTTCTAACACAAACATATTTTTACCCACAATTGGTAATTACATAGAAAGTCACGGTCGTGTTTTCATATATTTAAGTGCTGTTTAGAACCTAATTATTGGAATTCAATCCGAGGTCAATCCGGGGTAAACATTTTTAAAGATGAGTGCCACCTGGTATAATACACAACCACCTTTTTACAGTCCTCATACATTATGATTACGTCTATGAATTCCTGCAGTGAGTGCCATTTAAAGTCATATCTCTAATGTCTTCACCTTCCAGCTATAAATGCTGTTCCATCATTAAACAAATGCTACACATGTTAAGCTATGTAATACTTTTTGGTACACATGCATCTTTTTGCATTTGCTAACATGCTAATAGGGAGCTTTCTTGCTGCTTTTCTGTTGCCAACATTCCTGCGTTCTCGCGCCATTTTGCTGTCGCATTTTTCCCCCTTCGCAATGGCATTATTTGTCCTTCGAACTGTCTATGAAGTAGGGTGGCCCAGGCTTCGGTAGATAAACGGTTGCCTTCAGGTGTTTACCTTTTCCTGGTAGACATATTTCATGGAAACTGCAGGAAATGTTTCTCCTTTTACTGTATGTCATTGTCAAATTTGATGTGTGTGTGCAGGTCAGATTATATAATGTTTAATAAAAAGGTATACAAGGGAAAAACAGTGTGCCTAATTTGCCAATTCTAACGCACATTAGAACACACTGCAATGTAAACAGATTTCAAAAATCATTTTAGCGCGCGCGGCAGGGACAAATGACAAAATGAAAAGCATTCACCTCACATTTAGTTTTTACCATCACCGTAGAGAAAATTGATTTTCTCTCAAAAACACTCACTACACGAGCACTCAACCAATCTCTTGAGACACGTACTCAGTATTAAAATTGAAAATAATTTTACCCTTCGATCTCCTAAATTTCACGATGCTGAGTAAACCGCTTTGCGTCTGATGCAGTAATCAGTGTTCCATTACAATCTGAATGTGTTTTAACTTGATCATTAATTTAAGAGGGGAAGAGTTGCTGGAGTTTGATGATAGCCATGGCAACCCAGATCAAGCTCTCCCATCCCCTTCGGTAGGAAGAATCTAAATTATACAAATAGTACAGGGAGTCGTTTGTACTTAAACAACCACTTAACGTATTCCAGCTCTTAAAGTAAAAACGTAAAGTTTCCGCAATTCAGTCATCTATTCTATTCCATTAACATGTAGTGCACACCAGATACGTTAATGTTATATTTTCAGCATACTCACGAACGGATCGAAATCAGCTCTTGACTTTTTTAGTCCTTTAACGTGTTCTATGCCATGTATAGTGACTGGACGACCTCTACACAAAGCCCCCACTATGCACAACATCAATTACCTTGGGTCAAACTCCGCAAATCGTAATTATAAATCTTGCGCCGAAATCACTGGGACTACAAACTCCTGACCCTATTATTCTAGGCCCAGAGACACCTGCCTTGTCTGTGCTGTTGCAGGAGCAAGGGCTGCGGGCATCAGTACATCCACCTCTCGTCGCCCCTTGCAGTAGCATGCAAAGCAGACAATGCTCCCCCGAACATGCACAAGCATGCCCTGCAACTGCTTCTTCAGCTCACATGCCAAACCCACCGGCCCTTCTGCTTATAAACAGCCTGCTGCCAGCATCTCAGGGAGGAGCAGTTATTCCCCATCCCAGAGAAACATCTCAAACTAGCCAGAATATGTTCCAGAAGAACCAGCCAGAATCAGCTTCTGGTCCCTGGACACTGCCTGATCCAGAACTGGCCTAAAACTTGCTTTGTCACTTGTCCCTGTGAAGCCGGAATAGAAATGCTTGGCTGGAAAAGTTAACAACTCTGGCTGTGATCCCACAAAGATGGCTGTTAACTTCTGACAACTTAGCAAGGATAGGCAACATGGGAATGGACAGGAAAAACAGGAAAAACAAATGGTAGTTTATAGCACTACATTTAACTTGGAGATGCCTGGGAGAGGTTTCCCTGTTCATTGATAGGACCCTCTCAGACAGCCAGGCTCAGCCACAGTAGGCATAAGAGTCAGTTTTCATCAAGTCACATGGGAGGAGAGCACATTAAATAAGGCTGTCACTAAGGAGCTGAAGACAGGCCTGTATGGTGGCCTGTGGGATGCCATGTGACAATTTGAACCAGGCTCTAACTGTAACAAGCGTTTGCAATGCAATAGGTTTTGAATTTGCAAGAGTTAGAGCTATTGACGTAAATGACAATGTTTTTTATTTATGTGTTTTGATTTGGAGTGTGGGGGATATATGTGGTGTGTAGTGGAAATTTGTGGCTTGTATTTTAATTGTTACTTGTGGGATTGTGTTGTATGGAGTGTATTTGTGTAGTGGAATTATGTGGCATGGTGAACATAAATGGGTGAGAGCTGCATAGATTAGATAAAAAAGGGAAAACAGTGAGGGATAGGTAGGGTATTTAGGAACTAGTGAATGAATATATATATGTATGTTTAGTCAGGTACAGTATGTGTATTGATATTTGTGGTGGATGCACACACATACGCAATCTCACATAACATGTGTGTGCACCCTTTGCAATGCATGCTCACATGCTTATGAAAATATGTCTATACATGTTATACAAATGTATGTGTACAGACATATGTGCCTATTCTGTACGTACATATGTGAGCACATGCATATGCATTTCTATATATAATGCAATCAATGATAGTGCCTACTCCAGCACAGACAGACATGCGCGCACATTTTAAGAAACATCGGTGTGTGTGTGTATATATACACATTTAGCTGTATACATATTTCTCGAAACTCAGTATAAACGGGTTTGTGTTTCCTGCTCTTGGTGATTGGCAAGTGACAGCAAATTAAGTAAGAAGAACTTTAATATGAATATATGTCGCAAATAGCTAGACAAACCAAGTGAATGCGGACGTGTTTTAATTGCAGTGTTCTCACCCGTCTGGTGACACCATAATATGAAGCCAGGTTGAAATGTATTATTTTCTTCAATACTAGACTGGGTGACACTTTGCTGTTGTATGCTACAAATGTGTGTTGCAAGTTGCTCGTCCTAAATCTGTCAACGAGAAACCATGCACTGCCATGGCAGAGGATGGACGCGCAGTAAATAGGCGCCAACAATGTAACCTTTACCGTACACAACGTAAGGGTAATTAAAACAGAAGTTCCATGTCGACACCTTACAGAAGTGAGTGAAATTATCCACTTTTAGCACACATTGCATTTAATCCCATATGTGCCCAGCTAGTCTGATAAATGCTCGTGGCCTTGGACATGTGCCAACACAGTTTACTGCTGTCATAAGTCAAAGGAAGTGAAGTGTTCTCCAAACTGACAATATGCCTTGGGTTCGATGGACATGCACTTAGGGCACTGTTTGCCGAGGTGGAAGAAAGCTCCAGCCGCTTCCCAGAATGAACTGATGATTATAAAACACGTTGCATAAGAATGCGCCAGGGCTAGCATACTGAGTCAGTCACACTTAAGGCAGAGGCCTGGGACAAAGCAGCACAAAATCAGTGGGTCCAACTCTCAATGGTAAGGCCTCAAAAGCAGAGCCTCCCAAATGAGGTACTTCTCAGCTCTACACTAGACTTCAAAGCCCGTGTTTATCCTGCACCGCAGTACAGTGGCATACAGAAATCACAATGACTGGGTGGATGTGAGCCTCACAAACCATCGGCAACTGGCTGCTAGGCGACAGCACAAGCACTGTCTAGGCTCTATCTAAAAAGGGAGGAGAAATCATTGATCTGCTTTATAGCCAACGGTAACCATGACAACATCATAAAATGTTTGACTTTGTGTAGACAACAGTAGATAATACAGACATATTAGTTTAAACAATATTTTATAAAACAGCAATAGATATAGATATATATCATTCACAAAAGTTATGTGTTGGAAAGTGGATTATTGGCAAGGGCAGGTAAGTACCTACACGTAGCAATAGGCCACTAACCCCCACTAGGTCCAGTTAGGTCTCAATAAATTAACCCCAACTTAACCCTTGGTAGCTTTGCAACATGGCTCACAAAACAATCATAAAATAAAGAAACAGTTTAATGTTTAATATATAGTTTAAAGTTTAAAATATTTTTATTTAGACACCAAAATTAATAAAATCGAATAGGAGAAACCGTAGATATGAATTTTTAAAAGAATTAATGTTTTTTAGCACATAGATACTAAAAGCGCCACTTGGGTATCTAGTCGTACCTCGACCGGGGCACAGTCAAAGTTAAGGCTGACCACGATGAAGCCCTGCTCAGATACAGCAAGTGGGAGGCCTTGGTCAAAGGTTTACCTTCGGACTTAATCTTTTTCTTGAAGATTTTCTTCAGTGGAACAAAGTCATCTATCCGATCCAACCTTCCTGGAGCCCTCTTAGGATATGCGTTGCAGGAGACCACGATGAAGGATTTTACCTTCTGACTTAGATGATTTTTCAGGTCAGAGATCTTCGACCGGGCCAAAGCTGAAGCTTGATCCAAAGTTCCTTGAGCCCTCCTCGGATAAGCTGTGCAGCAAGTCCCAGTCAACTTCTTATGTTCGCACTTTTTTGGAGCTTTTCCCTTCTGACAGGGATTGACCCTCCATGGCAAGCCGATTTCTATGTGAAGTCATTGGATCACCTTTCCAGGAGCCCTCAGTGAAATCCTGGAAGTCTGTGGCTCTGGAGCTTTTTAACAGGACAAACCTGCAAATCAGGCCGAGTCGTAGTTGAGGTAAGCCAGCTTGACTCACCACAATGCTTTAAGTGCACAGTCCCTTTAGAGCTTTTTACCAAAAGTTTTCCAATATTCTTGAAACTTCTGGATCGTCTTCCAGAAGGCCTTTGAAGGTCCTTTAGGAGCCCACAGCTCACCCCAAGTTTCCAGAAGCTCTGAGATGCTCCTTGAGAGCTAGGACTGCAAGTCCCAGAATGCACCTGGTTCAAACCCAAAAATGACCACTAGCCACTGGCCAGCCCCTTCAGGTTTTGATGCAGGGGACTCTGGTTGGCTATTTTACACCTGTAGCAAAGAGGTAGTCCATCCTTGAACCAGTTGAAGACAGGCAAAATCTTTTTAGTGGTGAAACCCAAGTGTGCAGCTGATGCAGCCCTTCAGAGTGCAGTATTCAGGAGCAGTTCAGGGGTCTGTCACTGTTCCTTGCAGGGATCTGAGGTGTGGGATGGCTCTACCAAAAGCATCCATGGTACTGTGATGAAAAAGCAGAGATATGGGTGCAAATGTCCAATCACAGGCAGGCCACCACCCCCTTGGATGTCCACTTCCTGGGAAGTGTGGCAAAAATCTATTCCAGGGAGCAACATTCTTCAAATTTCCAAAATGACAGAAAATGGAATTGGGAGGTTAGGTTTGGCTGAGCCCACCCACTGATGTGGCTAAAAATCCTTAACATACCCTTTTCCTGCCCTCTCCTAATCCAATCAAGAGGAAACCTGGTTGTCTGAGTTTGTAGGAATTGGGGAGGTCCTGAACTGCTCCAAATGTCCTTCTCTCCTTTGAAGACCTGTTTGAATACTCTTCCCCCCATCCTGTTTCACCATCTGCTGAGGCAGATCGCCTCCCCCAGGCACATCCTTTGTCTTCTACCTATGCCACTTCACACTTCATCAAGGCAGCCTGGCCAGACTGCCAGAGGCTAGCCAATTAGCGAAGGGCACTACACAGCTGAAGTTGGTAACTTTCAGGTAGAGTTTTAAACTTCTTTCCCTAGTTAAATAAAATTCAACAATGGCAAGTTGCTGCTTTTATTATAGCAATCAGTTTGATACCAAACTTGAAATATCTATAGGATTTTTATTATTAACATAACATCTCTCCATTCACCAGTGTTTATAAAAAAAAATTTATAAGGTCCCTGCTTATAACAACCAGCCCTAGGGGCACACCTTAGGGGTGACATATGTAAAAATAAGGTTGTTTAAAAATTTGGAAGTACTTTTAATTCCAAAGTCAAATTTACATGTACCTTTAGTTTAAAAGCAGCCAACAAGGCAGGCCTGCCTTTAAAACGACACTGGGCATCTCAGCAGTGCACCTGTGGGTGCACCACCTATGCAGGGGTCACTAAACCTACATGCCCTATTGTATACTAGGGGCATATATAAGTAGGGTGATACTGCCAATTATAATTAGCCTAATTTGCATATCCACTTTACACAGACCACTGGCCCTGGGACTAGTAAGCAGAACCCAGGGCACAGTCAAGAGACAGTAACCACCAATATATGTCCAAAATGTTTGGGGATGACCAGGGCAAAAGGAGGACTTTTGTATACTGCCCCCAGATGAAAGGTGATGGGTATTAGCCTACCCTGTAGTCTTCATCAGCTAAGTGGAAAAACCTGGAAAGGTCATCTACTTTGGCACAGGCACTCCCAGGTTTACATTCCACTGTGAAGTCCATCCCCTGTAGGAAAATGGACCACCTTAAGAGCTTTGGGTTCTCCCCCCCATTTGCATCAGCCATCTGAGAGACCTGTGGTCAGTCTGAACACAGAAGTGAGTGCCACACAGGTATGGCCTCAACCTCTTCAAGGACCAGACCACAGCAAAGGCCTGCCTTTCAATGGTACTCCATCTCTTCTCTCTGGGGAATAGTCGCCTGCTGATGAAGGCAACTGGCTGATCCTGGACTTCATCATTGACATGTGCTAACACTGCCCCAATCCCTTCCTCTGAAGCATCTGTTTGCACTATAAACTCTTTGCTGTAGTAAGGGGCCAGTAACGCTAAACAGTAACCAAAAGCTTTCTGACACTCCAAATTACCTACTTGGCCTGTTTCTTTGAGGTGACTTCTGTCAGAGGGGCCACTATGGCGCCATAATTCTAAACAAACATCTTGTAGTACCCAGTCAGGACAATAAATTGTCCTGCCTGAGTCTGGGTTTGGGAGCCTCCTAATGCAGGATAGTCAAGATCTTAGGCTGGAGAGGCTATACATGGCCTCCACCAACGAGGTGGCCCAGGTACACTACTGAACTCTGCCATATCTGGCACTTGCTCGCCTTGATAGTCGGGCCTGCTTGGGGTAGGGCCTGATGCATTTCTTCAGGTAGATCAAGTGATCCTCCAGGTGAAACTGAATACAGGTATACCATCCAGATAAGCTGCACTGAAAGATTCCAACCCCAACAAGGATCTGTTCAAAAACCGTAAGAAGCTGGCAGGGGCATTTTCCAAGCCGAAGGGCATAACCTTGAACTGAAAGTGTCCGGCAGGAGTGGAAAATGCTGACGTCTCCTTAGCTCCTGGACTTAAGGCAATCTGCCAGTATCCTGAGGCCAGGTTAAATGTACTCAGGAGAGGCACTGGTGATGGCCGATGGAGGGGTCAAGTGTAGCTCCCGTCATGCTCCGTGACTGAGAGACCCACGAAGCAGTGCTATGGCAGTTGTGACATGCTGCCGAACTCGCTGCAGGAAATGCTGCTGAATTGAAGAGTAGCGGCTTCTTCTTTGCCGGCCATGCTCCCTGCCCATGGAAACGCCTGGAGGCTTGGAGCTTCCATTAGACGGAGACGTCTTTAAAAAAGCGCCGCTCTGATTTATAGTGGTGCTGGACTGTGTTCCATCTCATCCCCCTCTCCCCTTCTGACCTAGGAGCCGTTCGGAGGCTAGGGCCGTCCTTTTGGTCCATCTGACAAGTCGGAGCCCGTGGTGTGACGGTCCTGACAAAGCACAGTGCTCCCAGTCGAGCTAAGGGAGGAGTGCGCTTCCCCTGGCGAAGCAGGGGCACAGGGTAGTGTGCAGGAACCACATGATCGTAGTTTGTTTTTCTTCTCAGCCTTTTGGAGTGACAGCCCCCCCACCTCGGAAATATGTTTTAATAATACTGTTGCTACACAAGAAGGAGGAAGGCGATGAGAAGCAATCATTGCTCATTTCAGTTTTGCACAGTTTAGAGATGCACACAATAATACCCACAGATTAGTGACAAGTGATGGTTCTAAGCTCATAAAAGTGTGTCAACGAGTACTGTGTGGGGGGGCATTAGTAGAGGAGCTCCTCTTAGTGTGTGGGGGCAGGTTGGAAAACCAGCGGCCAGTGTGCAGAGGAGCCTAGTGACAATGTAACCTTTGCCCTTATATTGATTTAAGCCCTAAAACTGAAGGAAGAAGAAAGGGATAAAAAGGGAGGAGAAAAAAAAAGATGAAAGGTCAATATTTGTTGTGCGCAGGGGGGTCAGTAAATAATGAAGCTGTTTTCATAACTGTGTGGCAGTGGTGCAGAAGAAGAGTACCAATTTGTCAAAAGGAGGGCTGACTCGCCCAAGTTTTTTTTGCTGTGCTTAAATGTTATTTTTATTTTTTGGCATCTGGGTTCTAAAAGGTGTAGCAGTCCGGTTCCTACCTAAGCACACTTTTTGCCCACATTGGGGGTTAGGGGTGCACACTGGTGGCTGCGGTTTGTTTCCCCCTTTCCTCCCCCCACGCTTTACTCTTATTTTTTCCCGACCCCCCCCCCACCTCGTGGCTACATTTCCTTTATAAGGTCGGGACTTTCCTTTTTTTTTTCATAATGATACTCATGGCACGAGATACAGCGTATACAGCCCGGACAACAGGAAAGATTCCAAAAGGATCTAAATCTAAGACCCTGACCCCAGCTACAGGAAGGCTCAGGCATAGTCCCAACCAACAAGTCTCTGCAATTTCTTCAAGGGAGTCCCCTGGGATTCAGGATCTTACATCTTCCTCCTCAGGTCTCACAGCCATGTTGGAACCTAATATTGCGGAGTATATGGAACAGTCTGTCGAATAGTCATCATGATCTACAGATCCACTACTCCAAATACACGCTCAGCCTTCCTCTTCTCTTCCAGCCAGTGTTGCCACTGAATCTCCTTCTGTATCACCAATTCCAGCGATACCAGGCAACCTTCCCCTAGTTCGTTCTTCAATTTCCCCTCAACTCAAGGAGAAACATTTGGAGAAACCTGCTAATCCCTTATTTTCAAATCCTAACAGCAACTTCAAAGGATCATTTAAATCGATTGAAGGGGGGACAAAATAAGGAGGGCTTGGGAGGGTAACTCTCCCAAGCGAAACAACTTTGCCATATATACTGGAGTATCTTCTGCTTTGGCTTCAAATTCTGTGTTGGAGCGGCCTTGTGTAGAAGTATCCGATTCACCTGCATTCAATTCCAAATCAAATACTGGGTCTCAAACCCTCGCTCCTTCTCCTAACCTCCTCATTCCGGATTGTTCGTCATGCAGGGCACTTCAACTATGGAGGAGTTGAGGGGGTGGATTTTAGCTGAGCTTCGAGCTATTAAACTACCTCAGGAGGAGACTCGTAGGGAGGCGAAAGATCAGCTTACCCAATTGAATACTCATTTAACCCTTCTCGAGTTTCACAGGTGGAACAGAGTGTCTCTGACCTAGAGGATGTTGAAAATCAAGCAGAATCGACAACGTCCCATTTCCAATCTGAACTGGAGGATCTACAGTTAAAATTGGATGAAGTCGAAAATAGGTCCCTACGCTCTAACCTCAGATTTGTAGGGGTCCTGGAGGAGATCAAAGCAGCAGAATCTGTGGTCAAAGTGGTCTCCGAACTCATCCATAAATCAGTCCTTCTGGCTAGGGATAAAACAGAAGGGAAACTCTCAATCATGTGGGTTCACAGGGTACCCTTCACCCGCCCTGCTAATTCAAAGTTCGCTTATACCATTTTGGTTAACTTTGGAGACTATAGAATTAAGGAGCGTATACTTCCTCAAGCTAGAAAAGTGAGGGAGTTTAAGTCTGATGATAGCTTCACTTTTCGTGTTTTTTTCGGATATGTCAGTAGCAGCTGCTCACCGGCGCTGCAAGTTTGTTGGATTAATTGACGACTTTAAAAGATTGGGGGCACAGGCTGGTATCGTGCAACTTGCCTAGCTCAAAGTATTTGATAAAGGTCTAGCAAACGTATTCCAGAATGTTCAGGAAGCAAGAATGTTTTTGGAACTCTTAAAAAAGCAAGGCAATGGCGCTTATTAAAGGAGAGAAGGGAACAAGGGGGGTGAAGATATTGATAGTCTGTGACACTGTATGTTATATTCATTTTGCACATGGTATCGCTCAATATTCTGTTTCTTGCTGGGAGAATTTAGGCACAAGGAAAGAAATGGGGGGTGGCAGGAGAATCAGGGGAGGGAGGGGGAAGCAGGGGAGATAACAGAAATGATGTCTAATTGGGTGTCTCATCATGAGGCGAATCGTTTAAGTTTTTTGTTTTTCTGTAAGCGCGGTGTCTGACTACTGATCGGCTTGTGGCCACCATGCTGCTCTTTTTTGTGAACAGGGCTCTAGGGGTGCCATTTCAATGCACTCTTTTGCTGGGTTTGTGGGTGAGGGCTTTGGGGAGGAGGGAATCACTGTCTGGTGTGGTCATGATGGGTTGGACCTGCCAAGGAGGAGGGAGGGGAGATTCTGCTTCAGGGTCGGGGGGTTGCACTAGGGTGGGGGAAAAAAGCAAAGGATAAAGTAGATGACAAAATGGATTATAATGGGGATAGAGCTTCTCTATGAAAAACCATTTTGGAAGGTACCCAAGACTGCGACATAGGATGACTATGTTTGATAAAAGGGATAAGGGGGTGAATTAAGAGTTATTTCTTGCAATATCAGTGGCACTAACAATCAAGTTAAATTTACTACTTTACTTAAATGGCTAAGGACTTCACAATTGCAGATCTTTCTCTTGCAGAAAACAAACTTAAAGTGCCAAAATAAGCTCCCAGATTTTGTTGTCCAGGCCTATTATGCTTCAGCTAATGCCGCTGTTCGGGGGGGGTTACCATCTTTGTGACTAAAGAATTCCCGGGGAATGTTTATCAGGTGTATCGTGACTCATGGGCTTGTAGGCTTGCAATTAGCACTCTTATTTCAACTAATCACATTCATTTTGAAAGCTTCTATGATCGATTAGAGGATGATCCCAGAGCCTCTATAAGGTTTTACGTCTACTCCCCGGCTTTTTAATCAATGGAGGAGATTTTAATTTTAATCCTGATCTTTAACTCGATTCCTCTCATAAGAATAAGAAGCAGAATAAACCTAAAGTCTCTCTGTGGCTGGCCATAATTACTGCAGACTTGGCATTGATTGATGATTGGAGTACTGATCAACCGCAGGGCTACAATTATACGTATTTTTCAAAAAAATATAAGACAGCTTCTAGAATCGACTTTATTCTAACTTCATTCCTCCTTCCTCGTAATAATTGTTATATAAATGCCAATCCTTTTTCGGATCACTCAGCACCCCAGGTTAACCTTAATGTTTTTGGCAAGCCGGGTGGCCGTCCGTGCTGGAGTTTTGATAAATATTTGTTGGTAAACGAAGAATGGGTTCAGACTCTTAAAACTTCTATAACTAGCTTCCTTAAAGTGAACAAAAATTCAGCATCTCCATTTTTTATCTGGGAATCACAAAGCACATATAAGAGGAGAATCTATATCATATAAGACCTTAATGGTTAAAGCTAACAAGCAAAAGGTGAATGAGCTCCAACTAGAACTTAATCAAGCACAAAGGGCACTTCTGACTTCCCAAAAACCGGAGGTGCTCTCAAGGTTAAGAAGGGCACAGGCTAAGCTCAGTGACTTTTGTCTTAGCTCGTGAGATAGTTAATCAACATACATGCATGTAGAATTGGTACCATGAAAGCAAACACGTTGGTACATTTTTGGCCAGGTCAGTCAATAAAATAAAACCCAGAAAAAATACTATTAAATCTATCTTTGATGAGGGGTCGGATGTGATGGTAAGACATCCAGAGGATATTGAAAGACTTTTTGTCTCTCACTATGCAAAAATATATGCGTGTTCCATTCCAACAAATGTTCAGCAGATTGAGCAATATTTGGATTCAATCACCTTACTAGATTCATCCGCAAGGGCAAACCTTATTTCTCCCATCTCACTTGGTGAGGTGAAGGAGGTTTTAATGGCCTCATCAAATGGGAAGGCCTGTGGGGAAGATGGCATTCCGGCAGAAGTCTACAAAACCGTTGTCGGTCAGATAGCCGGGTGTCTCGCTCTTCTGTTTAACAGTATTCTGCAGGGAGCAGACATACATGCATCCTTTACAAGAGCCACGGTGATCAGCTTCTGAAAAAAGATAAGTCATCAAAGAAACCGGATTCATATCATCCGATTAGCCTATTAAATTTTGACTATCAGCTTTTAGCCAAAATGTTGGCACGCAGATTGACATTAGTAGTACAGGATCCTATTCACGAAGAATAGTGCTGTTTCCTCCCGGGTAGGTTGATACCAACAAACACCAACTTTTTAATTCAGGCAATAGATTACTATTCTAATAATGTTAAACCAGTGGCTATTATAATGCTGGATGCTGAAAAAGCCTTCGATTTAGTCCAATGGGAGGTACACTTCCAGATCATTGCAAAATTTAAGTTCCCAGTCCATTTAGTCAGATTTTGCATAACCTATACTCTAAAGCGCTAATAGAGAAATATTCTTATCAACTCACGCGTAGCTGGAACTCTTCAAGTTCAGCAGGGTACGCGTCAGGGATTGCTTCCTTTCCCTGGTGCTTTTTACATTATTCATCGAACCCATAGCAGTGACAATACGTCAAGACATTTTTATCCTTGCCCCTATGACTCAGGCCCCTAAATTAAAACTGTTTTCCGATGATATGATACTTTATTTGGCAGCAGATTCTTTGAATATTGTTAGAGCCCTTGGCAAAATAATGGCCTTTACAGAGTTGGGGGGGTATAGGATCAATCACTCTAAATCAGATGCCCTTTTGTTCAATGCTACTGAGAATGTTCTCCCATTCGAGATGCGGGCTCAGTATTGCCTTCATCATTCTATAAGATATCTGGAAATCTATGTCTCCTATGATTTTTCAGAACTTTTTGACCTAAATTATGTTCCTACGTTTAAGAAAGTGCAGCATCTATTACAAAAATGGCAAGCTTCTCCACTATCAATTATTGGTTGTGTAGCTTTGGTTAAAATGATGATCCTTCCTCTTCTTTTGTTAATTTTTTCCAATGCGATCATCAAAATTCAGATTTTCTTTTTTAAAGAACTAGATACACTGCTTCGCCAGTTTGTATGGGCCAATAAAAAACCAAGGGCTCAGCTAGAGACTCTATCCCTTGCAGTGGAAGATTGGGGTCTGGCCCTTCCAAATTTCAGGATTTATAATCAATGTGCATTTATTGATTGGGCCTCTAGAACAGCAATATTTCCTAATTCTAGCTTTTATTTCAATAAAATGCTAGCTGAGAATGGTTGCCATCTTGTCTCTTTCCTTAAGTTCCTAACGTAACCCAAATGCACCAGATATAAAGTCCCCATCATAATCTATATTATGCTTTCTCATTTTTGAGAAAAATATCATATCTCTGCATTTTTTTCCAAATTGTCTCTGACCCAGTCAGGGATGATAGGCTTAAATCTGATTCCTGCACATGTAAATAAATGGTTCATTGTAGGGTTTACAAGCTTTTCCAACTTTTTAGCAGGTAATCAAGTCAACACCTGGAATCAATTTCAGGTAGCAGCTCCTATCCCCACCTCTCTAAAGTATTATTAGCTTCAGATTCAGCATTTTTTGCTTCCATTTACACCCTTCCTAGATCACCCCCCTCTCTTGTTGGTCAGGCATTCTTCGGGAATCAGAGGGGCTTAGGCAAGTGGTATCAGATCCTTAATCCCCAGGGAGCAACAAAAGTACGTTCCGGTCTTTTATAAAAAATTGAAAAGTCCACTAGGTGCAAAATCGAGCTGAAAATGTGGAGGTATTAAAATAGCATTTCCGACAAGGCGATAAGCGGGGCTAATTTTAAAAGAATGGCTTTGTTCACAAAATTGATGCTTTATCTAACCCCCGTAGAAATTAGTAGAGCATTCCCGACTCTGTCAGGCTCCTGTCCGCGGTGTAATGATTCAGGGGATTGGCTGCATAGGTGTTTCACCTGCCCTAATTTTGTGGACTTCTGGGGCAAAGTCTTCCAGTGGATTAGTAGGAAGACATGCTGCCTTCTTATTCCAGATAATTTGGGGGCTTTGTTTGGAATCTCAGACCATTCAAACTTAAGTGGCGGGCAAAGTAGCTGCTTTTCATAGCCTCTCTGATCGCGAAATCACTGATTTTACAGCTTGGAAATCACCCTCTCCACTTACGTTTGAAGCTTGGGAGGCGGTGATTAAGCTGGTACACAGGAAGGAAAAGCTGTATGCACAAAGAATAGGTGCAGGTTGCAAGTTTAAAGATATTTGGGGACCAAATTTGAGTAAAAGGAGCTATTCAGGTTATGATGTATTACGAAAAGAGGTATTATAATCATCGTTAGTAGTTAATCAAGTATGAAGGAAACCCTGGATGAAGTAATGTGATAATATGTCCTGTTCTTTGTTTTGATCTTAAGACTTGCTTCTCCTCAATAAAAATAAAAAAAGTGTACTCAGGAACTTTGCAGCCCCCACCTGTCAATGAACACATCAGCTCTAGGTTTGGGTTGAGCGTCAGTCTTAGTGACTGCATTTAGACTTCTGTAATCTTCACAAAATCTTAGCTTTTTTTCCCCACCTTGGGGATTGGGTTTGGGTACCAATACCACTTGCCTGGCCCAAGGACTACCAGAGGGTTAAATTACCTATAAGTCCAACATCTTAGCTACCTTAGCTTTTCTGATGGCCTCAACCTGGTTAGACAACCTGTACAACTTATTCTTGCCACGTAAACGGTCACCAGTGTCAATGTCATGGACACACCAATTAGTGAACCCAGGGGACCGGGAGAACAGTGCAGCAAACTGCTCCAAAACATGTCTGCTGTCTTTCTGATGCTGGGCTGTCAATTTGGGAAAGTACCACTCCTTCCACTGACCCATCTTTAGTATTGTTGAATAGGAGGTCTGGCAGAGGTTCACTCTTCTCCTACTTTCCATCATCAGTGACCATAGACATGGTCATGTCTGCCCTGCCCTGGTGGGGTTTTAGTCTGTTCACATGCAGGATCCTATTAGGATTCCTAGGGGTGCCAAGATGTACCAGGTAGGTGACCTCTTCCTTCTTTTCCAAAATTGGATAGTGCCCAGTCCATTTGGCCTGAAGTGCCCTGGGAGCCGAAGGCTCCAAAACCTACACCAGCTGACCTGGGTAGTACTCAGGCATGGTAGCCTTCTGGTTATGCCAGAGCTTCATGAGCTCTTGGCTGGCCTCCAAGTTGCTGCTTACCTTCTTCATATTCTCAGCCATGTGTGACTGCAGGCCCAACACATAATCTAGCACATTCTGCTTGGACACTTTGAGACGCTTTTCCCAAGACTCTCTCACCAAACACAATGAGCCTCTTACAGGGTGCCCAAACAGTAACTCAAAGGGACTGAAATCTAACCCCCTTTCGTGGCATGGGAAATGAACATCCAACCTCCTCCTGAGTTTGTCAGACCAACCCAGTATCATGCCCTTCGGGGTGTTGTTAAATCTCTCCACTAGACCATTGGAGACAACAGGTGGTGGTGAACTTATAGATAACAAAACTCATCCAACATTGCTTTCAGATAGACTGACACAGTTTGTGCCCCTATCTGAGACCACCTCCTTTGGGAATCCAACTCTGATGAGCACACCAAGCAGGGCCCTAGTCACTGTGGGAACAGTGACTGTCCTGAGGGGTATTGCATCTGGGTTCCTGGTGGATTTCATCCACAACCACTAAAATGTACCTGTTACCTGAGGCAGTTGATAGGTCTAGGGGACCAACAATGTCAATCCTCACCCTCTCAAGGGGAGTCACAACCACTGGTAGTGGTATCACGGGAGCCTTTGGCTTGTTCCCTGCCTTGCTACTGCCCTGGCAGATGACACAGGAGCTGCAAAACACCTTGACTTTTTCGGACATATGGGGCCAATAGAAATGGTTGACCATCCTATTCGAGGTCTTGATCTGTCCCTAATGCACAGCTAAGGGGATGTCATGTGAGGAATTCTCTATACTTCTAGGGGACCACCACTCCTCTGGTTGCCCCTGGTATGGGGTCCTTTGCCTCAGTGTAGAGAACTCCATTGTCCCAATAAACCTTGTGGGACCTACTAACATCCCCTTGTTCTTGCCAGGAGGCAGTCTGCCTGAGGTTCTCAAGAGTGGGACACTCTTTGTCCCTGGCACAACTCTTCTCTGGTGGACCCACCTGCCCCTTGCAGTTCTGCCAAGTCAGGGAGAGCTTGCAGGGGAAAGGTCTCTCCCTCAGAAGTCAGATCTTCCCACTCAGGATTGGATTCCTACAGAACATTTATACTTGGTGGGGCTGGCAAGCCAGACCCAGTGCCCTTTTCTCTTGCTCATGGAGGCTTGACCCGTTTTTCCAGGCTCCAAGTGTTGAGCACCTCCCTGTCGTGCTGCCTGTGACCTCGACACAGCACATACCCATTCAGTGAGGTCCAGCATCTGTGTATAGACCCTTCTTTCCACCTGTGACCACCCAGATGGTTCCAGATAATTTTCCAGCAGACATTCTATTGGGGGGGGCAGGAGCTACAGTTAATTTTTAGGGCTAGCCATACCTCCCCATACCATGCTCACCGTGGCCATGGGATGGAGTTTGGTTCTGCTGTCTGCATATGTCACTTGGTGGAATACACCAGGTAAGACCTGCTCTGTGGAAACCAGTTTTTCAGTGGCCACAGTCACACTGGATCCTATATCTCTCAGAGCCTCCACCCCAGTCCCTGGGTTGACTTTAGGTCTCTGCCTATACCTCTTCATGCTGGGCGGTAAGGTGGCCATGGTTGCAATGTCCACCCCACCCACAGACACTAAGGTGACCTCTGTGTACCCTGATCCCAACCCTGGGCCAACTTCCACCCCACACCTACACTAGCAATCTCATTGGACTGCCCAACAGTGGGGGGTCTCTTGGAGCACAAAGCAACCCTTCTTTTGTGTCCAGGCTGGTGACACACAAAACACTGGCCGGCCTTAACAAGATCCAGAAACTTTCCTGCCTTAACAGGATCATAATGCTTTCCCTGATACCCTTTCCTTTAGAACTGGCATGGCTTGGAGATCCCCCACCCTAAGAAGGTTATGGGGACTCTTGTGAGGACTCCTTAAACTTTTTAATCATCATTCTCTTGGTTCTTCCCCCGAGAAGAACCATGTCCTCCCTTTTCTAATCCCCCTCCAGTGGTTTCTGGTTAACTCTGGTTCTCAACAAGTCATCTGCTACCTCCCCCAGCTCTCTGGGGTCGGTTAACTTAGAGTTAAATAGATACTGGCGTAGCTTCTCTTGGGCACAACTAGTTAGAAGGTGCTCCCTCATAATTAAACTGTACAGCCCCTTGAAGGTACTTACCTTGTTGTCCTGTATCCAGCCCTTTAGTGCCTTAATTGAGATGTCCACAAAATCAACCCAGGACTGGGTGGCTATCTTATGGGTATCCCTGAACTTGAGCCTGTACTTCTCTGGGGTCAGACCAAACTTCTTAGTTATCACCTCTTCATACTAGGGTAGGAAACGGTTTCCTCCCCACTTAGGGTCAGGAGACTATCCATCCCAGAAGTTGGGACCAACTCCCAAAGGAGTGAATCCCAATATTGAGGCTTAACCCTTCTCATCTGGAGGGTCCTCTCAAAGCCCCCCAACCATTTACCTATGTCACCCCCCTCTACATAAGCAGGAACAACCCCCTTGGGCAGTCTGGGACAAAGCCCTTCACCCATTTGAACCTCGGCTTCTCTGTCCTGCCACCATCTCTTGTCTCTTCACTTGCCCACTTTTTCTTCTCCAGGGCCAGCTTCTCTGCCTCCAAAGCTATGTATGCCAGCTGGGCTTTCATCTCTCTCTCTAAGAGACAGGTTCTCTCCTTCTGAAGGGGCTTCCTTCCCCCAACTAGCTTTCATATGGCCCTGGGGAATGTGTGAAGAGAGGGCCGGTCTTTCTCCTCACTAAGGTTCACATGCCCTCCCTCCCCCGAGTGTTTGGAGTTGAATTCTTCCCCTACTTCTTCCTCCCCTGGAGCTTCCTCTATGCTACTTTCTGTGTCTCAGCCCAGGCTGTCAGGGATTTAATAAAAATATTTTTCCTGGGGTTAGTGGCTGCAGGCAACCCCCTCTGAGTACACAACCCCCTCAGCTGGACTACTGTCATTGTGGGTAGGCAAGCCAGATCAAGCTCCATGGTTTCCTAGTTTTGTGTCACAAAAATGCAAACATTGAAAATCCACCAAACTAAAAATCAAAAATTTTTTTGCACTTTGACAGTTCAAAGGATTTTTCATTTGCTTTACTTAAAACTGTAGTGTGATACTGAACACAAGAACTGAATCCCACCACTGTACACGAAAAATGTTGGAAAGTGGATTATTGGTAAGGGCAGGTAAGAACCTACACATAGCAGTAGGCCACTAACCCTCATAGGTCCAGTTAGGTCTCAATAAATTAACCCCAACTCAACTCTTGGTAGCTTATCAACAAGATTTAACTTATGAGACAAAGGGCATCATTATGACTTTTGGTGGTGTTTTGGGAAGACTGCAGCTGTGGCGGCCGCCAAGAGACCGCCATGTTGGCGGTAATCCAACTGTCGTATTATGACTCACACTGTGAACACTGCCAAAAGTCAGCCAAAAATCCAAAACAACCAGCACACTGAAGGAAGGAAAAGAAGTGGTTCCACCACCAGTACAGCCAGCCCGACAAAAATCTACACACCAGATTATGAGCCACAAATCACCACAACGATTCTTCCATGGCAGAATACCATTGGCGGTGCAAACCACAGCAGTCTCAAATCACATCAGTCAGAAGACAACACCACATTGGATAGTTTGAATACCCCACAACTGAAACACATCCACATACCTGACACACCTACTCACTGCACTATATAAACACACCTCTACACAACCCATAATCCTTTGCAACTGAAACACCATTCAGATACTCAAAAGCCAAAATATAGAAATAGCTCTCTTAAACTATAGGTACCCATACCCATCTCACTTAGCACACTCCCCACATCAGCACAACTGTCACAATACACACACTACTAATACACACAAATTTACTACAACCATCTCACACTCACAACACAGCACCCACACCTTACCAATTACCAAACACTGCACCCTTACACTCACAACACTCCCACACACCATCTACACAACCACTACCATGTCCCCACAAAACACCCACATTTCACAGATGAGCGAGCTGAGGGTCATGGTGAATTAAATTGTCAAGGTAGAGCCACAGCTGTTTGGAGCACAGGTCCAACAAACATCTATTGCCAGGAAAATGGAGTTGTAGCAAAGGATAGTCAACAGGGTAAATTCTGTAGTTAGTCATCCATGCACAATGGATGACATCAAGAAGAGGTGGAACGTCCTACGGGGGAAGGTCCGTTACATTGCATCTAGGCCACAGATGGCCATGCAGACAACTGTCAGTGGGCCTGCACCTCTTCCCCCACAGTTCACATCATGGGAGGAGAAGGTCATGGATGTACTGCATCCTGATGGCCTGACTGGAAAACCCGGGCGACTGAAGTCTAGTATCCACTCACACTATTGACTAGTCCTGCATGCTTCCTCACCCCCATATCCTCCCTAATTAACTAATTGTGCTACTGCAACTCTCACCTAATCACCTTATGCCCATCTCTTGCATACCACCGATCCACTCAGCCCAACTGCCTTCACAGCCCTTGGCATTTGACGTTAGTTACAGGCTGATCAGATCACTACAACTCCAAGAATGCACTAGTCCATAATGTTGAACACCTGGATTGTGCACATCAAATTTGTTGCATGTATGACTAATGCACCAGCTACATCAATTAGATTGTTCTTCTGAGGGCCAGTACATGGCAATGACAGCAATGCAAGGGTGCACACACACACAAACACGACAGCAACCAAAGCAAAACAGAGCTACAGCTCAGTGACCATTCCCATTGGCCACTGATCAAAGGTCCCAGACCTGAAATAGAAAGATCTGGTTTGAAATGTAAGATGGCAGACTCCGTGCACATGCATAACATCTACTAACAGCACGATTTCCCCTGCATAATCACATATTGTATACTCGCTCTGACACCATGGTGCATTGTGCAGCTCTTATGTTAGACAACTAGCAAACCTGACTAATTGCTAGGCAACAGAGCTGAACAGTCATATCAAATCTCAGACATACTCAGATTGCAACTGCATAAAAACCTGTACCCAATTGGTATGACAGCTCACAATATAGATTAAGGTAAACAAGTCAAAGAGTCGTCTGTACAACTAAGTTTTGCTGTGCTTCATCTATCAATTTTATTGTAGAGAATCATGTAAAGCCGCTTCCTGCATCATGCAAACACACATACTAATCTGAACTCTGTGTCTTACTCCCCCCACAGGTAACCTTGCCATTGCCACCACAGAGAGGATAACTGAGACTGTCAAGTCCCTCTCAGAATGAAGGCCCCAGTGAGGAGAACACCTCTGGCTGTTTGGATACTGACGAACAATGCCCACCTCACCCCTGTTGCATCGAAATCACAGGAAACCATTTGCCCCCAAACCTGTGTCCCAAGGACTGTTCAATCTATTGTGTGCTCCACATTAGAGGGACTAGAGTCTAACCTTATCATCCTTGACAATGGTGGACCTGCAGCCACTGGGAATGGGCACACTGTGCCAGGGGCACAGGCAAGTGAGGCTAGGGTGCATGGGAGAGATGGTGTGGGCCAGAGGCTGGGGCCTCAAAGGGACACAACTGACCAGGAAACCATCCCCCAAGTCTTGGGAGCATACCAAAGGTCCCAAGAAAAGATGGGACAAATCATCACCATGTTGGGGAAAATCAAAGGCTGTAGAGGACATACCACCAGGAAGTGATGTAGCAGTGGCAGGCATAAAATGACCACATGGCTACCATTGCAGGGGTGCTGAGGGACATCAATACCACCCTGATGACAGTCTCCACACAACATCAGGCCCCTTCCACTAGCAATATTAAATTTGCCCCTTCTATATCTGCAGCAGCTCGTGGAATGGAGGCCCTGCCAGGGGAACCTCATGCCTCAACACACCTCCCTGTGTAGCAGAAGAACCCCTGCATTAACATGGACATCCACCCAGACATCCAGCTAGAGCAGATGTCAAGACCAAACCCACTGCCAGGAAGTGAACCTCTCCTGGTTTGTCACCCTTGTGTACCACAGATACACCATGTTGACTGTTAAGAAACAAAACTCAATTTTACCATGGTACAAGGACACAGGACTTGTGTAACCAACTGGTGTAGTAGCTACCCTGATGATTACATCAACCATGACTTCACTCATCACTTAGTTTCATTTAAGCACTTTAATTGTTACTGGTAGTGTTTTGATATGCACAATAAATCACTTAAACAGAACTACTGTGTATGTGTCCTTTATAAGACATGTACAATTGCCATACCCCTGTATCGAACAGCCAATGAAATGGTCATCAGATGAAGGCTCCCTCAACAGCAGATACATTACAACAGAAATGTTTCAGAACAGATGTCAGAGAGGTTGAAATCCAGGTCAACACAATTGTATAGTTAGTATTTCAATCAACAAATAGAGCATCACAGAGTACCATCAGGATGTATTCCATGCTGCTATACAATGCACATATACAGGTTATAGAAGTCAGGCTCACGCTAAACAATCTGCAACACAGGGGCACACAGATAGGTCCTCTATATTACCAGGTAGAGGCTATTTACATACCCATACCATAGCTGCAAATTCACATATCCCATTGAACACACAATGAACACGACACAGGAACTCAGTACTCAAAACACACACTTACATAGGCCCACTACCTGTAGGATTGTCAGTCACCTATGTTACTCTTCAGTTACATGGACCTTGGATTGCAAAGATAGAACACAATCACAGCTAGGTCCCGTGGGCATCACAAAGTACTTCACCCATTATGGAATGAGAGGCCATGATCCAACCTTCACACATGTGCCACAAAATTCCCTTGACACATCACACACCATTTAACATCCTCCTCAACCCCACAGGTAAATGAAAAGGACTAAGAATTAATCACCCCACTTGTGTGGAGGATAAACTCTCAAGGTACCATCCCACTGAAACTAAACTCATGTAACCAGGTATTGGTCAGGTATACCTCTCATGTTTGTCAGCAATCACCATTGTCTACTGACAATGAATACCTCAAGCCTAGGTTGCAGAGCCAAACATGACATAGCTAAATCAGTGAGTGGAAGGAAAAGAGGATATGATAGTCCAAGATACATACCTCAAATCTGAGATGTGTTTACCAGAAGTGCATGTTAGCATGTGCGACAACAATACAAGAAAAAGCTATCAGTATGCATCCACAACTCACATATAGCCGTTGGAGCTCATGGCAACCCCACTGATAAAGCAAAAAGGGAGGTGTAATGGCAGTCATCTACTTCAAGTTGTGCACGTTCGTCACAACTAGAGGTCCACTTCATATACCTGAATGTCAGTTGAAGTACTGATTGATGAGCTCGGCCCTAGAATCACCTGCTCCTTCTTCCTCGGGCTCTTCATCCCTTGCCATATCAGCATTTCCAGCCACTGATTCAGCTGCCTCTTCCTCTTCTGCTAACAATGGTATTCAATGTCTCAGGGCTGGATTGTGGAGCACGCAGCAGGCAACGATAATCCGGCATACATTGTGGGGCAAGTAGAGAAGGCGTCATCCAGCTAGGTCCAAGTACCTGACTCTTGCCTTCAGTAGCCCAAATGTTCACTCAATTACACACCTCATCCTCCCTTCAGCCTCATTGTAACAGAGTTCCCCTGGCATGGTTGGGTACCTCATTGGTGTCAACAGCCAAGGATGGTTTGGATAGCCTGAGTCACCTGTGAACGCAATGGTTAAACAACTAAAAAATGTATGTGGTACTGGCTATTATGATTTCAGGATGCATAACACACACACACTAAAATGAAAACTTACCAACCAGTCAGGCCCTCTCATTTTGGAGTTGTGCCATTAGCTGATGGACATTGCTGTTCCGCATGATGTAGGAATCATGCACAGATCATGGATACTTGGCTGTGACTTGAGATATACTGGTCTGCCAGACACACCGCCTCAACGTTGATTGAGTGTTAGTTCTTCCTGTTCCTCTACACCTGTTCTTTGGCGCTGGTAGGGACCAAAGCTACATGGGTGCCATCATTGACTCCTACCACATGTGGAATATGTCCCATCTCATTAAAGTCTGCCTTCACATAGGCCAAATCCGCTCAGTGGGGAAACCTGATGTAACTGTCCCGGTGTCTCAACAATGCACACAGTACATCTGTCAAAACCAGACTGATTATGGGCTGAGACAACCCTGCTGTTAAAGTCACTGTATTCTGAAAGGAGCCTTGGGGCAGGAAGTCTAGTACTGAGAAGGCCTGAACGATGTGATGTTTGGCATAGGGAGTTTGAATGGCAGGCATCAGATCTGGCTCCAACTGAGTGCAAAGATCCATGATGGTATGACGTTTAAGACAATGTCTGCATAACATGCCTTTCCTCCATGGTGTCCAGGTCTACCAGTGGATAGTACACTGGTGGCTGTCTCACTCTCCTCATAGTAGCATAACTATGTTGGGAGAAATGAAGATACAATGAGTTATGCAGAATGCACACATAATGAACACTTTATTTCCTCACAGTTAACATTTGTAGAGTATGCCTGGCAGATCTGACATCCAACACAGCACATAGATATGTACCTATTTCACCCACCGTGGTGCACATTGGCAACTCTGGCAATGGGATTGTACATATGATTCTACTTTAAGAGGATGCGTGTAAGAATGTGTGTAAGACTTAACTTTCCTGCAGTAATCACACATGTCTGAGAATAGATCAATATCTTCCCATGGACAATGAACCTCTGAGTAGTTGTATAAAGTTATCACCATATTTACTCACTCAACACATTTTTACTTCACATTTGCACAATATGTTACACAAACATGATGGCAGTAGATACAGCTATACAGCATTTTAGGGGAGTAAATGAATGATGCAGATTTGTCTAAACTGCCATCTATGAAAAGTACTCAAAATGGCTGGTGCCTGACCTACTGTACAGGACAGGTGGAACTGATTCAAAAGGCCAGGGCACTCGTATGAAATAAGATAAGAGTCTGTGCAGTTAGGTTCTTGGTCTTCGGAGAATCAATATATAATCCAAACAGAGTTAAAGTTCAGTGTCTTTATTTACTGCTGAGGCCCAGCTGGGGATGTCCTCCCAAACACGGAGGGGTGCCCTTTGGACCCTGACCCTCCCTAGTAGCCCATATTTACGCAGTTGCCTACCCTGAGGCGGATGGGCATTTGAGGGCAGCACAGCAGCCACAGGGGGGTAAGTACTGACTGACTCCATGTACTTTATTCCGGTAGTTAGGTGTTTGCTGTCACACTTTAGCCGCTGTGACACTGTAGTAGGTGCTACATGCATGTTGACTACTGGGAAAACATAGTAATCACGGGTGGTTGAGGTGCTGGCCTGGGTTTTTGCCACCCTGGTAAGACATGAAGGACGGGAGGGGTAGGGAAGCAGTCAATAGTGGAGAGGAAAAGCTTCGAATGGACATTGGGGTGGAAAGAGGGTGTAGGTTTGGGAGTGGGGGAAGAGGGAGTGGTTTTAGGAGGTGTCTGTCTGCTGAATTTGGGTGCAGGTGCATGGGCTGGATGGCTATTGCGTGTCTGAGTTCCTGCGTTTGTATACTTTAGGAGGGGGGACAGAAACAGTGGGAGAGGACACAGGTGACGTGTGCATGGCTGTTGTGGAGGTCTATTCCGGTGTGGTGTGTGCTTTGCTAGGTGTGGTGGTGAGGCTGGTAGTGGATGAGGATGTAGTGCATGCATGTGTGAGTATAGACGCAACTGGGATGGAGGTGGAGGAGGAGGAGGACGGACACAGTGGAAATTGTGGATGTTGGTATGTCTGCATCTGGATGGTGTTTGTGTGAGTGCCTTTGGGATTATGTGTGGTGCTTGTGTTTGCCAGTGCCACTCTTGTGTGTTGTCTTGTGTGCATGCTCATCTGCCTGTGTGCTTGGGATAGGTTGGGGTTGAGGAAAATGGGATTGGGAAGAGAAAGTTGGAGGTGGGAGGGCAGAAACAGGGACAATGGCTGCCATCAGAGAGGAGGCCAGAGCCTGGATCGATCTCTGTTGGGCCGCCAAACCAGTGTGAATGCCCTCCAGGAATGCATTTGTTTGTTGCATTTGGGCTGCCAGACCCTGGATGGCATTCAAAATGTTGAATGCCCTACAGAGATGGACCTCAGTAGGTCAATAGCCTCCTCACTCAGGGCAGCAGGGCTCATTGGGGCAGGGCCTGAGGTGTCTGGGGCGAAGGAGATGCCCACCCTCCTGGGTGAGCGGTCACAGGCAACTCGATGAGGGTCTGCTGGAAGGGCGGTTCTGGTACGGGGGTGGCAGCTGTACCTGCAGCTTTGGTGGTCACAGAGGTGTCTGACACTACCAGGGAACTTCCATCGGAGGAGGTATCTGTGTCTGAACTGTCCTCTCCAGTCTCCGCTGTGGTGCTCCCCTCGCCCTCCGTCCCACTGGTGCCCTCACCGTCAGTGGACTCTGCCTCCTGGCTCCTGTGGGGTGCAGCTCCCTCCGTCGCCAGTGCCTCTGCTCCTCCGCAGATGGTGCTAATGCAGATAAGGACAGGGTGACAAAACAAAAAGGGGGGGAGACAAAGGATACACCTGGTCAGTGGCTGAACCAACACCACAGTTGGCGTGCAGACAACTCTCACACACAGGGAACAGCCCTATGCACTATGCATTGCACTACCAGTTATTTTTCTAGCCACCAAGTCATGGGGAGGGGCACACACCACCAAATGCAGCACACCTGGGACGCATGTAGCCCTGGACAGTTGTGGATGCCTACGAGCTAGGTAGCATGATTATCTCTTCAGGACCCTTTCCAATGGGGACCTACGCTGCAATGTTAGGCCTGGGCTAGGGGCACTAACTGGCATACATCCCCCATCCGGATATCATGTGTAAGTTGTAATGATGGGCACTGTACTCACCCCTTTGTGGCTGCTGTGATGCCCTCAGGCGCCCAACCAGCTCAGTATAGGCCACTGCCGGTATGTGGGCCATCCGGGGGCTCAGGGTTCGACGGGCACCCTTTCCTCGTTGGGAGGCCATCCCCAGCTGGACCTCAGCTGTCTTCTGTGCCCAGCATCTCAAGTACTCCCACCGTTTCCGACAGTGGGTGCCCCGCCTGCCGTAGACCCTCAGGGTCCGCACGTCCTTGGTGATGCCACAACATATACCCTTCTTTTGATGGGCGCTGAGCTGCAGAGATAATACACACAGGAAAATAGTATCAGACAGTCCTGCCTGTTACACTTATGGCCCACCATACCCCTTTACATCACCATTTGCACACACATGGCCCAGCACACAACCAATGTGCCGCCTAGAGGACAGCCTCCCACCCCCTTACACGAGGCCTTCACACACACACCACTCCATGCATCCATGCCACATGCATCGTGCTCACAGTGTACTCACCTGTTGATCTGGAGTCCCATACAGCAGTCCGTACTGGGGTAGGATCCTATCCACTAGTCGCTCC
Source organism: Pleurodeles waltl (assembly GCF_031143425.1). Classification (NCBI taxonomy): domain Eukaryota; kingdom Metazoa; phylum Chordata; class Amphibia; order Caudata; family Salamandridae; genus Pleurodeles; species Pleurodeles waltl. Next base: position 356,415,319 of record NC_090438.1, read on the forward strand.
AACTCCCCCGAGGTGAAGGCAGGGGCCCTTTCCCCAGTCACACAGCCCATGGTAGGTTCCAGACACAGGTCACAGCAGCACATGCAGTGTAGGTCCACTCATGTTGAAGGTCAGGTAGTAAGTGAGGAAACAGATATAAAAAGGGGGTCACGTCCGCAGCTGTGCATACCGTCACCTCCAGCGTAGATCACCTTTGGCCACTGTACCCCATAGGGCCCAATGTTAAATCCCACTTACCCAATACAAACTGACATCATGCATTGTACTGTTGTGGCTCCCATGTTCAGTTTGTGACCGGCTCCTCACTCCTTTGTCCCTTAGATTGCTACCGCTGGGGATGAATAGGAGGTGGAGACATACCCCATGGCCAGACACCTGGTGGAAGTGGCAAAACTGGAGGGCAGGCACATCATCCTCATGGCCACAATCACTGAGCTGTATGCCCAATTTGAGCCTGACCTGATATCTGCTATCCGTCACCCCACTGGGATTCCCTCCTCTTGTGCAAGTTCTATCAGTACTCCATTTCCTGGAAACTGGTTCTTTCCAAGTGACAGTGGGCTTGGCAGCAGGAATATCACTACCAATGTTTTCAATAGTGCTTTCCAGAGTGTCATCTGCCCTAATTAAACACATGTGCAGCTACACTGTTTTCCCCCCCAGGTGGAGGGTTTGGCCACAGTGAAGGCGGACTTCTATGCAATGGGACATATCCCCAACATATTTGGGGCGATTGATGGAACTCATATTGCATTTGTCCCCCCGTCACAGTGAACAGGTGTACAGAAATCGCAGAGTTTTCACACAATGAATGCACAGATGGTGGGCTTGGCAGACCAGTACATCTCCCATGTCCATGCTAAGTATCCGAGGTCTGTGCATGATGCCTTTATCCTGAGGAATAGCAGCATCCCAAATGTGATGGCCCAACTAGAGAGGCACAGGGTGCGGCTAATAGGTGAGCCCTAGTTCCCACCCAGTAGGTGTTGGAGTATGGGTATGGTGTGGGCCATATGAGATAGGGTGTGGCTAAATGTTGTCCCTCGATATTTGCAGGCGACTCTGGTTACCCCAATCTATCATGGCTACTGACCCCTGTGAGGAATGCCAGGACAAGGGCAAAAGAACGTTAAAGTGAGGCACATGGGCAAATAAGAAGGATCATCGAAAGAACCTTTGGCCTTCTGAAGGCCAGGTTCAAGTGCATCAATCTAACAGGTATATACATATGCTACTCACCCAAGAAGGTCTGCCAGATAATCGTTGCATGCTGCATGTTGCACAATCTTGCCTTGAGACATGTGCTTTTCTGCAGGTGGAGAAGGCTGGAGATGGCCGTGTGGCAGCAGTGGACCCTGTGGACAGCAAGGATGAGGAGGCAGAGGAGGAGGACAACAGAACAGCAGTGATACACCAATACTTCCAATGACATACAGGTAAGACAGTGTTACTTCACATTTCATAGTCAATAATTTGTATATCTTTGGCACTGGCATGCTGTTATTTCCCACTTCTATTCCCACTTACTGTACCCTTTGTCAATTCAGTTTACAGATGTTTGTACTCCACTATCACTCCTGGTGTGATCACTGCAGACAAATACATGTCTATGCTTTGTGCACAATTCCTGTACAGTTGAATTACAATGATTGAACCTGGTTAAGCGAATACATACTTTAGAAATGTAACACACTCCACACTTGTTTTTTCCAAGGGTGTTTATTGAAGTGCTAAGAAGAAGAGGGACAAGTGCAAGTGGATGGGGTGATGATGGAGGAAAGTCCAAGGTATTGTTCCAGTCTATTTGTAGCACAGGTGCATTGTCCATGGGGACATATTTGCATCTGACCTCAGGCATTAGAGAGATATATAGGTTATTGATTCGCTCTTTATCACTCATTAGAAATCAATGGGTAGGAGATGGAATCAGTGACTGATAGATCCTACTACAAATCTATATTAAGTAGCTCAGTAAGTAGGGCATTTAACATATCTCATAGTACAAAATATAGAAAGCAATATTATAAAAACATTTTACTAAGCTGCTTCAAAAAATTCAAAGTTGGAGACAACAATCAGGAGGTGAATATTAAAGTTTATGGAATCAGTTACTCTTTTTGTTGTTTAGATACCTATATTTGCCATGTGCCATAAGTTCACAAAGTTCTGACAGAATGTCTCTGAATTCCTGACAAGATGACTAAATCAGTCATTTGAACTTTAAGACAATCTTATCTTACTGGACATTAGTAACCTGCACTGTCACAGCTTTCTTACTTTTAATATGATAATTAGACATGTGATTATTAGACAATTTATTATTGCAAGGAGGTGAAAAACCCGTAAGCCACTTGCATTACAGAGTTGTCTACATTAGATGAGAGGAATATGTCATTTTGAATATTGGTGTGCTAAGTGTAACAGCAACAAGGAATATTTTAATCAAGTATGGATACTATCATACCCATGTTGATTATGTTAGTTCAGGTTTCGTTCTATATATTCTTCATAAGATAAATGGGTGATATAAAGAGAAATCTGTTTATGTTTTTTCAGTTAAAATTATTGAATTGTCATGGTTTCTTAAAACACAAATCACATTTACAGATACTCACTGTTAACATTTGGCACTACAGGTTATAATGTGTTCATAATGTCTATTATGCTATATACTATTATATCTTGTGAGTGCGTATGGTAGAACCGTTTTGGATCCTGAAAGACTCAGTAGGATGATGACTTAAGAGTTAGAATCTGGTGAAGGGAATGCAGGTTTAGAATGCAGAGTTTGTAATTGCACGCTGAAGAATAGCAGAGTGTAGTGCATAGTTCTATGTGTGGCATATTAATTGACAGGCATCCAGGCTACTACAGGATGCTACAACTGACAATGAGTTAGGGGATAAGTAACCTGAAAATCAACAGTGCTCTCCCAGAGAGTTTGCTGTTATCCAAGCAAACTGCTTGTGCATGCCACGTGTGCCTAAATTAAAGTTAGGAATCAACGGTTGGCATATGTGGATTCAAAACACAACTCCTGCTGATGGGAAGCATTTCATGATAAAGAACACTTCAAAGAGCAATCTATGCATCATTGGTCAAGAAACTCCGATCAAGGCCATACAGAAAGGTGCAGCTACACAATATAAAGCTACATGGTGAATTAATTGATAGTGCTAAATGCGGCCACAAATAAATGCAGAAAAGAACACTTGCTGACAGAACAGTTGATATACTTAACTGAGCCTCGAAAAGAAGAGCTTTTTGGCCTCATCTGTGGGTGAGGAGACCCAAGAAGAACTACAGGGGTTGGGCTTACAAAGTTGTCCCATACTTGAAGCAGTAGACCACCAAAGCTGCTGGATAGGGACCCAACACAACTCCAGGAATCCCAGAAAGTGAAGGGCTACAAAGGAGCCCAAGAAAGAGGTCTAATTTTCACAGATTGTTAAAGTTTATCTAGAAGTCAGCATGTCACAAAGCTATGAATGAACCAATTTATCTAGACCACCAGATGGAGTTGGGGAGAGCTCAAATCGCAGTGTCAGCCAATCCCATGAAAAGTTATAATGCTGCTGCTTTCCTGAAACCACCAACCTTTGATACTGCCAAAGAGCAAAATATTGGCTATAGTAGACTACTTAGATAGACATTTGATGATTTCACAGATGTGCTAAAAGAGACTGATAACAAAAAGATTTATCAAATACCTCAAGAATCGTGCTGGTGATGGTGTTTCAGTCATAAAGAAAATGCTGCAAACTGATGAAGTTACGTTCTATGAAATTAAAAAAGGCTTCAATCTCAAGCTCAATCCGGTGCCAAATGTAAATTATGAAAGGTACATTTTCAGTCAAGAACAACAAAGAGTAGATGAGACCATAGATACATTTGTTGAGAGTCTGTATACTTTCATAAAACCATGCAGATTCAAAGAATTTAATGATGAAAAAGCAATATGTCTCAGAGATATTGATGGATACCTGTCAGATTCATTCAGGCAATGAATGCTGAAAGAAACTCTTAGTCTGGAGCGAGTTCTCATGACATCCAGAGTTGAAGAGAGTACTGATCAACAAGCGGCTAAAATGGAGGACGGAGGTGCTCAAACTGAATTAGTCATGAACATTAAAGTTAAGCAGGAACACAAAGCTGAAGGACACAAGGTGATGTCCATGTCAGACGTGGATTGTTGTTTCCATGCAAAGGTAAATGTCTTGCTATCTAATGGACATGCAAATGTTGTGGTAAAGAGAACCAATTTGTAATGGTTTGCAAGGCAAAGGAAAAAATAATTGCATCACGGTGAGAACACAAAATGGCCAACCGAACGTTTCAGAAGTGATGTTTCAACGAGTGCTCACAAGGCCAAGCAATAATATCAGTTGAGACAAATCAACACCAAACAAAGTTGATTGTCATCTAAATCATTGTCGAAATGTTTGTCAGTATCAGCATCAAGGGAAAATGAAAGTGAAGATGATTGTGCTATGTCAATGTTTATCTCATAGGAATGCGCACATGTTGGGCTGTCCGCATATGAAGAGAAATACCAGTCAAAGAAAAGTTTACATGAGAATGCACCCAAGTAATTCAACATCCTATGAAGATTACACTGAAAATGAATAGTTGTGCAATACCTTTAATAATCAGTGGTCCGTCAATAATTATTATGCCTGAAGAGAAACATAATGAAATATCTCCATTACTTCGACTGACACCTTTGGAAACAATAGTGTACATATGAGCTGCATTGATGCCTTGAAAAAGTAAAGGATCATTCATAGTGACTATGAAACACAAGAAAACAAGAGTACAAGCACCCATTCACTTACTTCAGGGTATGGTGTCAAGACCCCAGCAGTCCTAGCTGTCTCCCCATGACCTGTGGGAGCTGGCATTGCTCCCACAAGCAGGGTGATGCTTTTAATAGCAGTTCCCTACTTGTGGGACTAGTGTTTTCTTCTGTTTCCCTGCATGCATGTTTGTGTCCAGGAAAACAGATGAAAACTCTGCTTTCTGACAGCGTGAGCTGTTTGACAGCTCTCACTGTCAGAGAGTGGACCTTGTTTGCTTTTGCTGTTAGCTCCCACCAAGCAAAAGCAAACAGTTATGTCCTGGGGGTGGACACCCTGGTACGTAGCAGGAGCTGGCCCTGGGGGATGGTGGTCCCTAGGACCTTCAACAGCATCTCTACAGGGATTGCATTCCCCCTCCAATGTAAGCTAGCCCTGCGTAGGTGGTAATCCCAAGGGTTTGGGGTCCGAAATGGACCCATTTCATTCTTTTATTCAATGCTCAGGGAGGTGGCGGTCCCTGGGGCTGTGGGAGGCATTCAGCCCCCCTGCACAGAATTCCAATGAAACCCCAAGGAGGTGGCAGTCCCTGGTGGTGCGGGGGGGCATGCAGCTCACACATATACTCAAAAAAGCCTCAGGGAGGTGGCAGTCCCTTGGGCTGGGAGGGTCTGCTGGACCCCTTCTATATGTGTTAAGGCATTTTGCCCACGAAGTGATGGTCCCCACGGCATGGGGGGGGAAACCATGTGACCCCCCTCATGCAATATGCACAAAGCCAGAGGGAGATGGCAGTCCCCGAGGCAAATATAAGCCCTAGAGAGGGGCCCTGTGCACCCCACATCCTTATTTTTTCCATTCCGCAGATCCTGGTTCACCCAGAGTCTTAATAAAAATCAAGCACAGGAGACCTTGTTTATTTTATTTTTTTAATTATTATTACTGTGAATTTGTGATGATCTCAAATTTGTGGTAAAAGATTTTTTAAAAGTGCTTTTTGGTGGTTGCCCGGTCCCTCTGGGACCCCAGTACTGGAGCTAAGGAGTCTAAGGTATCTCTAACCTGGACCCTTTTCCTTTTTGTTTTTCATTTTTTTGTTGGGACTTGGCTGAAGCCGAGTCTCAGTATGGTTGCCAACACTTCCTGGTTCAAATGTTGGCAGCCAATCAGAACTGTGCAGTTCCCTGCACAAGCTCGTCATTGTTTTCGAAGTCATCGTGGTCAGAGATATCCACATTTATTTTCCCTTCAATTACTCCTAAACTACTGAACAGATTTACACCAAATAAACAAAAAGCAAATTCTACGTACCGAAAGCTATCTTTCTGCCAAATTTGGTATAATTTCATGCAGTGGTTCAGGATGTAGTCGTGTTCAAAGGTCATTTGGGAACTAACATGGGAAACACAGCTTTTTTTACACTCCCCCCTCTTTTTTTCTTGGCCCCACTTGACAGATTCTCCCTTCAGCTTACACTGCTCACAGGAACATTTTTGGGAAAGTTTTGTCAAGATTCATCAAATGGCTCCAAAGATATAGGTAAGTCAAAAAATTATTTTCAATAGAAACATTGACCTAATTATAACTACCTAGTGGTGACCTCCACTAGGATAGAGACAGAGACAGAGACAGACAGACAGAGAGACAGAGAGACAGATAGATAGATATATAGAGACAGATATAGCAACAGAGATAGATAGATAGAGGGACGCTCCTGTTATGTACATGGGTGCTATGACAGCTTCAGCCAAGTCACAGCAAACATAACTCCGCTCTTTGACAATTCCTGCTGTCAGAAAGCTGATTTTTCATCTCTTACTGCGTGCAGGGAAGACAGATGAAAACATTGCTCCAGCATGCAGGTAGCTGTTATGAGAACCAGCCACCTGCTTGCTGGAGCAATGCCGTATAACCCAGCAGGCTGGAGCCGGCTAGGACAAGGGTGGAGGCCTTGATGCCCCGTGGTCCCAGATAGCCAGTAAAATACACACAATTAAAAAATAAAACAAACAAAATCAGCAGGGACCACAGGGTAAACGTTGAGGCTCCCCCATGGTCCCAGATAGCCCATGAAGGGCTTAAAAATGAAAACAAAATCTGGTGGGACCGTAGGGGCGGGCTTGAGGTTCTAGATAGCTCGTAAAGGGCTAAAAAAAATACGTAACCTAATGGAGAAGGTCACAGACCTTCACATTGAGGGTTCAACTCCAGGTGTATCCATAGTCATTTTCCTCTTAATTTCTTTTCAACTGCAAATGTTTAAGGCTCTTACTGAAAGGTGATCTTACTCTTTTTAATTGCCGAATACCTTTTTCTTTTCAATTTGTACAGAAATCTTATTCAAAGCATATCATTCATCAAAGCCTAAAAACTCTCTCTCCCTCTCACTCTTTTCCTGATCTCCTTCTCCCACTCACACGCCCACTCACAGCCTCAGTCAGACCCTCATGCACCCACTCACAAACCCACTCACTCATGCATTCACTCATAGACTCACTGACAGCATCATGCACAAACTCATCAACCTGAACAGACACTGAAGCACCCACTAAGACTCTGATGCACACATTCTCACACCCAGAGACTCTCACAACCCCCAGATACACCCTCTTACACACATTCTTACATTCAGAGATAGGCTGTGGCCAATTCCTGCCACGCCCGGCAAAACGGCGGTGTGGAAATAGGGTTGGGTTGTTAGTGGGTTGGCCGAAGGTACTGCCTGCAGGCCAGGCCTTGCCGGAAATCCCTGCTACACACAGGTGAAGGCCATACATGGTGCAAGGTCGGGTGGTTATAGGGAGTTGGACTCAAGGTCTGGCCAAGAGTGGCAGTGGTTGAATTAACATACTGTCATGAACATTACTATATATTTTTTTTTTAAAAATTCATTGAAGAAAACAAAGGTTCCAGGGTTGTTATAGTTAGGAAATAGAATTTATTAAACCATAGAAACTCATCGAAGAAGCCAAAGGTTACAGGGATTTTAAACTTAGGCACACATTTAAACGTACAAAACCATAGAACTTCACCTGTAAGAGTTATCTCAAGTAACTATAACTCATGTCCTAAGGTAACTATAACTCGCACCCTCGACATACACTGCTAATTACTCCACAAATTACGGCATTCATGACATTTTTGATAACATCATTGATAATATCAATGTAATATTTGTAGTACCATTTTAAACTAAAAAGCTGTGCATGGCGGGACAAGAGTTATAGTCATTGCTGTATCCTTTGTTATTTTCAGTGAATATATATATATGTATTTTATGATCCTCCTGTGGGAAGTGAAGTTATGGTGATGTGCAAATATCACACTTTGGTGCAGCTGTTAAAGATGGAAGAAAGTCTATATATATATATATATATATATATATATATATACACACACACACACAAATATATATATATATAAATATATATATATCTATGTACACATATATACATATACATATATATATACACACACATATATATAAATATATATATATATATACATATATATATGTATATATATATATATATATATATATATATATATATATATATATATATATGCATATACATACATACATACTGTATATACATATACACTTATACATATATATATACATACATATACATATATACATATACATACATACATATATACATATATATTTTCCATTTTCCCTGCACCTCATTGCCTCTCGAAGGGATTTTCATGTGAGACACCATTGATTACTTTTTTGTAATATTATTTCATTTTTACCTGGCCTGCACCCCCTTCCAGCCATAGGCCTTCTAGGCAATAGGTGCACACCAGCATTGACTGTAAGGATTATTCAATTTTTCCCTGGCCTGCACCCCGTCTGTCTTAGTTCATAGTTGCACACCAGCCTTCACTTTTTGAAGGATTATTTCATTTTTTTTTTGGCCTGTAGGATGCTGGCCTGGCTTATAGTGGGTACCTGATGGTACTTACACCTTGTGCCAGGTCCAGTTATCCCTTATTAGTAGATTAGTAGTTTTCTAGCAGCTTTGGCTGATAGAGGTAGCTATAGCAGAGCAGCTTAGGCTGAACTAGGAGACATGAAAAGCTCCTACTATACCACTTCTATCATATAGCACTATATCATGAGAATCACAATACTCAAAGTTATTAAAAATAAAGGTACTTTATTTTAGTGACAATGTGCCAAAATATCTCAGAGGATATACTCCCTTAGGAGGTACGTAAAATACACAAAATATACACACAAACCAAAATCAGTTAAGTAAACAGTTAGAAAAGGAGTGCAAACTCTTAGGAATACAGTAGGATGCAATAGGCCTAGGGGCAACACAAACCATATACTAAGAAAGTGGAATGCGAACCACTTAGGGACCCCAGCCTAGTTAAGTGTGTAGAGGGTCACTGGGAGTGTAAGAAAACACCAAGGGTATTCAAGATACCCCACTCCAAGACCCTGAAAAGTAGGAGTAAAGTTACCCTACTTCCCCAGAAACACTAAAGTCGTGATAGGAGATTCTGCAAAGACAACAACTGACTGCAAAGCACTGAAGATGGACTCCTGGACCTGAGGACCTGCAGAGGAAGGGGACCAAGTCCAAGAGTCATGAAAATGTCCAGGGGAGGCAGGAGCCCACTAAACCCCGGATGAAGGTGCAAAATGGCTGCCTCTGGGTGGAAGAAGCTGAAGATTCTGCAACAACGGAAGTTGCCAGCAATTTCTCCTTTGCACAGAAGATGTCTCACAGTGTGCTGGAGGATGCAGAGTTGTTTTCACACAGGCAGACTGCAAACAAGCCTTGCCAGCTGCAAAGGTTGCATTTGAAGAAAATGGGTGCTGCCTAGGCCCAGGAGGTCGCCCCTTGGAGGAGGAGACAGAGGGGTTACGTACCAATACAGAGAGCCCATGCAGAAGCAGACAGCACCTGCAGAAGCACTTGAACATGGGTTCAAGAGAACTGAGCATGGCGGTCATCTCAACACTACAAAGGAGGGTCCCACGAAGCCGGTGGTCAACTCAGCGAGTTGAGCAATGCAGGACTGAGTGCTGGGGACCTAGGCTGTGCTGTGCATGAAGGATTCCTTGCAAAAGTACACAGAAGCCCTAGCAGCTGCAGTTCACGCAGTACACAGGATTACTGTCTGGCGTGGGGAGGCAAGGACTTACCTCCACCAAATTTGGACAGATGGACCACTGGACTGTCGGGGTCAATGAGATCCAGCTCCTGTGTTCCAGGGACCATGCTTGTTACGATGAGAGGGGACACAGAGGACCAGTGAAGCAGAAGTTTGGTGCCTGCGGTAGCAGGGGGAAGATTCTGTTGACCCACAGGAGATTTCTTCTTGGCTTCCAGTGCAGGGTGAAGGCAGACAGCCCTCAGAGCATGTACCACCAGGAAACAGTCAAGAAAGCCGGCAGGATTAGGTGCTACAATGTTGCTGGTAGTCTTCTTGCTACTTTGTTGCGGTTTCGCAGGCATCCTGGAGCAGTCAGCTGTCGATCCTTTGCAGAAGTCAAAGAGGGAGATGCAGAGGAACCCTGGTGAGCTCTTGCGTTCGTTATCTGATGAGAAACCCACAGGAGAGACCCTAAATAGCCCTCAGAGGAGGATTGGCCACCTAGTCAGGTAAGCAATTATTAGGAGGGGTCTCTGATGCCACCTGCTGGTACTGGCCACTCAGAGGCCACCATTGTGCCCTCACACCTCTGCATTCAAGATGACAGAGGTCTGGGACACACTGGAGGAGCTCTGGGCTCCACCCCTGGGGTGGTGTTGGACAAGGGAGTGGTCACTCCGATTACCTTTGTTCAGTTTCGCACCAGAGCAGGGGCTAGGGGTTCCCTGAACTAGTGTAGACTGGTTTATGCAAGGAGGGCACCATCTGTGCCCTTCAAAGCATTCCCAGAGGGCAGGAGAGTCTACTCCGCTCAGGCCCTTAACACCTATTTCCAAAGGGAGAGGGTGTAACACCCTCTCTCAGAGGAAATCCTTTGTTCTGCCTTCCTGGGACTGGGCTGCCCAGACCCCAGGAGGGCAGAACCCTGTCTGTGGGTTGGCAGCAGTGGTAGCTGCAATGAAAACCCCAGAGAGCTAATTTGGCAGTACCCGGGCTCCATGCTGGAGCCCTGGGGATGCATGGGATTGGCACCCCAATACCAGATTTGGTATGGGGGGACAATTCCATGATCTTAGACATGTTACATGGCCATATTCGGAGTTACCATTGTGAAGCTACATATAGGTATTGACCTATATGTAGTGCACGCGTGTAATGGTGCCCCTGCACTCCCAAAGTCTGGGGAAATTGCCCTGAACAATGTGGGGGCACATTGGCTAGTGCCAGGGTGCCCTTACACTTAGTAACTTTGCACCTAACCGTCGCCAAGTGAGTATTAGACATATAGGTGACTTATAAGTTACTTAAGTGCAGTGTAAAATGGCTGTGAAATAACATGGACGTTATTTCACTCAGGCTGCAGTGCCAGTACTGTGTAAGAATGGTCTGAGCTCCCTATGGGTGGCAAAAGAAATGCTGCAGCCCATAGGGCTCTCCTGGAACCCCAATACACTGGGTACTTAGGTATCATATAGTAGAGAATTATAAGGGTGTTCCAGTGTGCCAACCAGAATCGGTAAAAATGGTCACTAGCCTGCAGTGACAATTTTAAAGACAGAGAGAGCATAATCACGGAGATTCTGGTTAGCAGAGCCTCAGTGACACAGTTAGGCACCACACAGGGAACACATTCAGGCCACAAACTATGAGCACTGGGGTCCTGGCTAGCAGGATCCCAGTGAGACAGGCAAAAACAACTGACACACAAGTAAAAATGGGGGTAACATGCCAGGCAAGATGGTACTTTCCTACACTGGCCTACACCTCCTTCCTGCCAAAAGTCTCTTAGGTTATATGCACACACCAGCATTCACTTTAAGGATTAATCAATTTTTCCCTACCATGCACCCCCAGCCTGCCATAGTTCTCTTAGGTCATAGGCACACACCAGCATTCACTTTAAGGATTATTCTATTCTTCTCTAGCCTGTACTCCCAGCCTGCCATAGGTCTCTTAGGCCATAGGCTCACACCAGCATTCACTTTTTATTTTATTTTTTTAGGAGCATTCAGTTTTTCCCTGGCCTGCAGCCCTGGCCTGCCATAGGCCTTTTTGGCCTAGGTGCACACCAGCATTCACTTTAAGGATTTTTCAATTTTTTCCTGGCCTGTACCCCCAGCCTGCTCTTGATCTCTTAGGCCATAGGTGCAAACCAGCATTTAATTCTTTAAGAATTATTCCATTTTCCCAGGCCTGAAACCTTAGCTTGCCATAAGCTGTAGATGCACACCAACATTCACTTTTTTCAGGATTATTCCAATTTTTCTGTGGCCTGAACCCCTAGCCTGCCATAGATCTCTTAGGCCATAGGCACACACCAGAATTCACTTTAAGAATTATACAGTTTTTCCTTTGCCTGCCCCCCAGCCTACCATATTTCTCTAAGGCCATAGATGCCCACAGCATTCACTGTAAGGATTATGCAATTTTTGCCCACAACCACCTGCCTGCCGCAGGTGTCTCAGTAGAGACAGATCAAGCTAGCTTTTAAATCTGTATGTTGTTATCCTATTTGAAATATTGTGTTGTGATTTGGATTGGAAAGGTCAATGGATACACTATTGTGATTTATTTGGGATAACCTAACTAAATTATAATGTATGCATGAATAATTCAAACTTCAAAAATGTCACTGAATGTTTTTCTTGTTTATTTGCTTTTTAGATACATAAGAGTACTGTAGTGCCAGAGAGATAGCCAACACAAAGTGACACCACACCACTTCAGTACTCCTCTTCCTACTTCCACTTATACAGCTAAGTACTAACTGACAGAGCTTGAAGATGGCCCCAAAGAAAGATATTCCTGGCAAGAAGGTGACCAATGAGGAGGAGAAGAAGAAGCAGATTGCTACCACTGACCTGCCCCCCTCCACCTTTTCCAGGAAATGTGGTGTGGCTGCCAGATGATCCTCTGGGCAGCGAGGCGGGAACAGCACTCCAGCATCATCTACCCCTCCCCCAACCTATGCCCAAGACCATGTATATTAGTGAGGCATGCACTGCAATCATGGCGATGAGCAGTGAGTCTGAATTTGATTTGCCTCAGCATCAAAGTAGCCAATCGCTGCAGGAAATTGAGCAAAGTGGACAACAAGAGCTGTAGCCAGCTGTAGGGGTGACATATGTAAGAATAAGGTAGTTCAAGACTTTGGAAGTACTTTTAATTCCAAAGTCGAATTTGCATTTAACTTTAGTTTAAAACAGCCAGCAAGGCTGGCCTTCATTTAAAAGGATACTGGGCACCTCGGCTGTGCACCTACAGGACACTACTTATACTGGGGTCCCTAAACCTACATGCTCTACCATTTACTCTGGACTTGTAGGTAGGTTGATACTGCCAATTATAATTAGCCTAATTTGCATATCCACTTTACACAAACTACTGGCCCTGGGACTGGTAAGCAGCCAAGAGTCAGTAACCACCAATATGTGTCCAAAACTTTGGGATGACTGGGCCAAAAAGGAGGTCTTTCCTACAGTTAGCAAAAAAGGAAAATAATATGCCCAGTATCCCCATATGGCCAAAATTCACCAATTGGCAGTCCTTCCTCAACATCACCGAGGAAGAATTAGATGCAAAGATTCAGGCTGGTACCTATAATTCTTAATGCTCCAGTCCTGGTGGGTGGTTATTGTAGCCAATTTTGTTAATTTCTTAAGGGTTTAAAGTTAGCCAGCCAGACCCTCGCTTTGCCTCAGGTCAACACTTGGGTATATGCAGTGTGGGTAAGCTGTACCAACAATGGTTTCAGACTAAAACCTTAGCAGCAGTTAAAGAACATCTTAATATGCTATCTGAAGAAATAGACTTACAAGATTTCTTGTTCGGTCTCAGAAAGCCACCCTCTAAAAGATTTCTGTATGCCGTATATAATGTGATTTCGAAACTTTCTCAAATGGAAGCAGCTACAAGTTTAAGGCACATAGATGAGGAAAACTTGGAAAAGGCTTTAGACGTGGTCGATAATGGCATGAACACTCTGTCCAACAGAATATACTCCCTTAATAAAATAGTGTTGTCTGCAATAGACATCATTCCGAATGACATGTCCTTTTTACACCCTGGGCAAAGTCAACCACATTCCATCATACAGTTAGGTTGGACACTGCAGATTCTGAAAAAAAATGGCTGCGTTCCACGGAAGTACATTAACAGTAGTGACCTGTTTGCTGCTTTTAATTTATCAAGGGTACAACAGACAATGGCTAAAAGGGAAGCAAGTTTCACTATGCTTTATACAAAAAAGTTAGAAAAGTTGCCTTTCACAGTTGCAGAAAGTTAATCGACAGTATGATTCATACATGGCATTTAAAATCTGCCCGTTTCCACCTTTCGTTGTTCGAAATGCTTGAAACATCTTGCCGTGGGCAGATACCAGCCTCTAAGTGAAAGCTATATTAAAGAAGAGTGGGAGTTGCCCTTTCAATATAAATGTCTGATGGGCGAAACAGAGGTCTTTCTCTGTGGACGCAAATGTGCTTCCTGTGGACCAAGAGGTGCTGGTGCTCCAGATGAGGGTTTATTCATGTTCGAGCCCCATAATTCTGAGGCTGATTCGCGAGGCTACTTATGAGCCACCCTTGGTGGACCATCTGGCTGCTTTAGGCACTTTGGATGGTGCTGCCCTCATGGATGATCTTGTGCTTGAAGCTGCTGGGCACTACTGCTCTGTGGTTCAGTCTGCCAATCCTGGCATCGATTTGACATCTCACAATGTGGTTTCTTTCCTGGATGCCCTTTCTTCCGATGGCTTCGAAGACTTTCTTCAAGATCATGACTACTGTGAAATTAATTTGACCATTGGCTTATTCTAAAGTTTCAAAGTTTTGCCAACATTGCCTTTAACTCTGGCCTGCTGTGCTTGTCAGGTTCAACATTTTGTCTCTTGGTATGTTTTAACTATTTTTAACAAGTTTTAAATTATATTTTAGGTATATTTTAATATAAATGTAGCTTGCTTTAGTGCAGAGCATTTTCGCTCGGGTTCATTTACCTTCACTGGCATCAGTATTGTGGATCCACATATCTGGAGATCTTTATTTTTTTATTTTTTTTTACAAATAGAAGCACAGGCTCCCACGCTTCGTAATTCTGGAGTTGCCAGGTGGGCCAAGTCTCAGGGCATTGCCTATATAATGTGGGGTGGCCACCCGGCCCCCCAGAGCCCCGGGGAGAACCAGTTGCCCGCCCCTGCTGCAACTGGGACCACCACCTCCCAGGGGCACGGAAAAAAATAGAAATCATTCAGTTTCAGACCTCCCTGCAGCCACGGGAACCACTATCTCCCTGGTCCTATTTTCATAGGTGGGGACCCTTTGAGGATCCAATGATGGTCCTGGGGGCCTCAACCCCTCACCCCCATGGCTAGATCCTACTATGTCCCGGGATGCCCACCCCGGGACATAGCTGTTTGGTGTGGCTTGGCAGCAGCTTTGAAGCTGCTGCCAAGTCATGGCAAACACTCCAGTCTGAGGAAGAGAATGTTGATAAAAAGCTCTCCCTTCATTGGAGCAGAGGTTTCCTCTGTCTGCCTGTGGAGAGGCAAACAGGCACACAGAAGAAACTGCTCTCTGTGACAGCAATGCTGACTCCTATAGTAGGTGGAGAGCCAGCTGGGACTGTGGGCTTCTTCAGGCTCCCCCCATGGTCCCCAACAGGTCATATGGGTGGGCCCCAGGGGATGGGGTCTCTGGGGATAATGTTGGCCCTGGTGAGGAGGACCACACTACTCCACTTAAAAAATATATATATATACTGAGGCCTGGGCCTGGGGATGGGGTCCCCAGGGCTGAGATTGGCATCGGGAGGGGGACCATGTGGCCCAACTCCCATAAAAAAATATAAATATATATATATTTAGACTGGGAGATGGGGTTCCCGGGGCCAAGACTGACCTGGGAGGGGGGCTGTGTGGTCTTCCTCCCCCATAAAAATAAATGTTAATGGAAATGGTGCCACGCAGCAACCACCCCCAAAATGTAATATTTGGGCCGGGCCCTGGGGGATGGGGTCCCCGGGGTGGAGTTCGGCCTGGGACGGGGGTGGAGTCCTGCAGGGTTTGGTTGGTAGAGGGGTTAGCCACAGGGACTGACTGCAGGCCAGGCCCTGCAACCAATACCCTCTGCACCTGGCCAAAGGCCCTGCCCTGCGCAGGGTTGGGGGGGTTATAAGGGTTGCCTGCAGGTTCTGTGGCCAACTGCTACCATGCACAGCCAAAGGTGGTGGTTGGAATAATGTATGGTAATGAAAATTACTTTAAGTTCAAAAAAACAACATAGAAATTCACTGACAAAACAAAAGGTTACAGGGAAGATATAGTTGAGTAATAGAATTTTAAACAAAATAAACATTTACTGAAAAAACAGGTTACAGGGATATTATAGTTAGGTTCTGAATTAACTCATAGAAAAACATAGAAATTCAGCAGTTATGATTGGAGTGATTTCATGTGACTATAAATTGTGCCCTACGGTAACTATAACTCGCACCCTCACCATACACTACTAATTGCCCCATATATTTCAGCACTCATAATTGCCCCATATATTTCAGCACTCATGACATTCAACTTTTATAACATCATTAAAAATATCAATGAAACATTAGCAGTAACAGTTTTGGCAAGACCACTGTGCATGGTGGGGCACAAGTTATAGTTTCCTTAGGGAGAGAGTTATAGTTACTTGAAATCACTCTAACTATAACTTGTGAAAAGTGTTTCTATGAGTATGGAAGGAATGAAGGAAATGAAGGCATGACACAGTTCAGTTAATATATTGTAAACAGTACTTCTACCCCAGAGAACAAATTTATTATCTAATTGTTCTGTCATCTAGGTTTGAAAAATGCTACTGAAGAAGCCAGTTATTAGCCTCCTTAGGTCTGGCCAATGGCTCATCCTCCCATATCAATAGACTAATGGGTTTTGATCCATATAGACCTCTTTTGGGTCATCCAGATAGTCTTGAACCATCCTCTGGTCATTGGTGCTGCCACTTTCTTGACCTCTGTTGCCTTCACCTCTGTACTTGACTTAGGCCCTGCCACTTGAAGCAAAAGCATTGCACAGGTTCGGTATGATTCTTCTGTTCCTGGTGGTGTTGTTGTTGCCAGTACTGTTGCTGGGATTAGCTGCTGTAGGGCAAGAGCACTGCTCTCTCTCTCTGGAGGTTGAAGGCTGCACCCCATAACTTCTTCCCAGGACTATAACTTCCAACCGGTCTTCTTCCAGGGCTCTTACTTACTCAACAATGAATGTCTTTCATAATGAAAGATCCCCTTCTGTAAAAGGAATGAAAGTGGGCAGTATTTACTTTTACTGTGGATCAAGTATTGTGGCACAGATGTACACTTTGGAGCAAACATTCTCTCTATGCAGCCTTGGATTAACAGAAAAGCTAATTA
The DNA here is from genome assembly GCF_031143425.1 of Pleurodeles waltl. Classification (NCBI taxonomy): domain Eukaryota; kingdom Metazoa; phylum Chordata; class Amphibia; order Caudata; family Salamandridae; genus Pleurodeles; species Pleurodeles waltl. Next base: position 356,432,640 of record NC_090438.1, read on the forward strand.
TTAAGCTCTCAAACCAACTCATACACTTCTTTGTTCACACCACCGAACCTTTGTGACAACTTTTTAAACTGATCCTGTAGCAGATGCAGCAACAGGATAATTTGACTCATACTGTCCTCCTTGCTGGCTTGCCATGTGAAAGCTTTTGAAGGAAGTCGCATCTGTGTCAGGCATTTGACTGGGACCCATTTGTCAATCACCATGGTCATGCTTTTTCAAGTTGCATCCCCTCCTCTTTGAAGGATATAGCCAGTGATCAGTCTGTATTGCTCAAACATTGCAAATGCAGTGGATCGAGTTCCAATGTGTTATCTCCTTTGTGAGGGCTTCAACCGGTACTCTATTGGCATACTGAATGATCCTCAACTGCTCATAGGCTTTAAAAGAATGACAGAAATGAGTGCAGATTCTTCTGCAGGTGGCCAGTATATTGCTGTCTATCATATTGTTTTAGAAAGTCCTGCACAATCAGGTTGGTTCAATGGGACAAGCACAGAACCCTGAAATATTCACCATCTGCCCTGGCCTGGACTATATTACTGCCATTGTCTGTGGCAACAAATCCAATTCTGAGACCTGAGTCACAGCCATTTAAACACCTTGCTATTAAAGTCTTCCAAGATGTTTTCAGCTACAAAAGATGTTTCCATAACAAACATCGCTACTTTTGCATGCTGATGAACACCCTTAAAAGTTTCTTTATTGCTGAGACCTACATATAGGTGTTGCCTAACCCCCACACAGGTTTTAGTGTGCAGTGATACAAATGTAATCAGTTGCTTGACAAATGGTCCACATGTCTGTTGTCATCTGTACAGTTTGAACCATACTCTGCTGCAAAGCTTGTCCAACCAATTGTAGCACATAATGATGGAGCACTGGAGGAGCAACTCTGGCAAAAAAGGTCCAGCTGGGAACCTTCCATTTCCAGCAGATGACCATCACAAATTCTAAAAATCACTTTCCTTCCTCAAAATGAAAAAGGAGGAGGTCCAATGCTAACATTTTAACCAGCTTCCCATTGTTAAAACGTGCCATTGGTTGGTTGCATTCGTAGGGCCCCTCCTGTCTAAACATGCCCGAACAATAGCTTGGATTGTTTTCTTTTGTGGTGCTACTGATGCAGGCGACTTCCAGAGAGAGTCAGGAGGTGGTAAGTTGCTGATATGGGTGATGCTGGTGCACTGCTGGGGACAGAGGAGCTTTATGTAAGACTGACACCCTCTTCTTCCTTATCACTTCGTGTCACTGTGATCAGAGCTGATCCCCTCTCTCATCACCACCACCACCATTAATATCAGCTATTTTTAAAGGTGCTTCTCCAACCAGATTGTGTGATGTTTTTTACATATGGGTCGTTTGGCCTCCTAAGGTGTGCCCTAAGTGCCTCTAGGGTTGGGTGCCATGTAACTATAAGCAGGGACCTTATAAAAATTGTTTTGTAAGCCCTGGTGAGGTAAGATAGTCAGTGTGTTTTTCCCTCACTGTAGTGAATGGCCTCCATAGGCTACAATGGGGAGACTTTATTTTAATTAACCAAGTCCCCTTAAGAGACAGATACAATGAGTTTAGTATCAAATTAATTGTTGTAAAACATCCCACACACTTCCATTGTTGGATTTAATATAACTAGTTCAGGTAAAGAGTTGTAAAACTCTAATTGAAAGCTGTCAACTTCAGCTCTGTAGTGCCCTTCTCTGATTGGCCAGCTTCTGACAGCCTGGCTGGGCTGCCTTGATGAGGTGTTAAGTGACCTGGGCTGAACAGAAAGGACGTGCTTGTAAGAGGAGATCTGTCTCAGCAGTTGGTGAAACAGGATTGGTGGGGGAAGCCACATTGGTATTCAAAGGCAGCAAAGGATACCTGGAGCAGGTCAAAACCTTCCTTATTTCCTGCAACCCCTAACAATTAGGTGCCCTCTTGAATAGATTAGGAGGGGGCAGGAGAAAGGTGTGCTTAGGCTTTTAGCCACACCGGTAGGTAGGCTCAGCCAGATCTAGCCTCCAAAAATCAGTTTCAGCAATGTTGGATTTTTGAAGAATGTTCCTCAGAGGGATTGATTTTTGCCACACTTCCCAGGAAGTGATCACCTGGCGGGGTGTGGGGGGAGTGGGGAAGTGGCCTGTCTATGATTTGACAGTCAGTGCCCCCTGCTTTTCATGCCAACAGCAAGGATAAATATAGCAGCGCTGCACCCAAACCTCAGATCCCTACAAGGAAAACATCAGAAGAAGTACTGCCCTGCTGGACCCCTGCACCCTGAAGGACTGCACCAGCTGCACACTTGGGCTTCACCACAAGGTATTCGCCTGGTTTCAACTGGCTCAAGAAGGGACTTCTTGATTGCTACAGGTGACAAATAGCTAACCAGAGGCCCCTTCATCAATTTCTGAAGAAACTGACCAGCTGACCACTGTCCAGTGGTCATTTTGGAGTTTGACCCAGGTGCATTCTGTGAGTTGGAGTCCTAACCCTCAAGGAGCCAGTTCTGGAACCTTGGGGTGAGCTGTTGACTCTCAAAGGACCTTCAAAGACCTTGTGGCAGAAGATCCAGAGTTTAGAGAACTTTTGGAAAAAAGCTCCACAAAGGGACTGATCCACTGTCAAGAGTCAGCTTACGTCGACTGCGACCCGGCCTGAATGAGATTCATTCAGCTGAAAATGTCTGGAGCTCCAGACTTCCAGGATTTCATCCGTGGCTGCTGGAAAGGAAATCCGATGACATCAACTCAAAATCTGCTTGCTGTGGAGGGTCCTCCGATGTTTGAGAGAAAATGCTCCAGAAAAGTGACTAAGGCCCTCATTCTGACCCTGGCGGTCTTTGACCGCCAGGGCGGAGGACCGCGGGAGCACCGCCGACAGGCCGGCGGTGCTCCAATGGGGATTCCGACCGCGGCGGTAAAGCCGCGGTCGGACCGGCACCACTGGCGGGGTCCCGCCAGTGTACCGCGGCCCCATTGAATCCTCCGCGGCGGCGCAGCTTGCTGCACCGCCGCGGGGATTCCGACCCCCCCTACCGCCATCCAGATCCCGGCGGTCGGACCGCCGAGATCCGGATGGCGGTAGGGGGGGTCGCGGGGCCCCTGGGGGCCCCTGCAGTGCCCATGCCACTGGCATGGGCACTGCAGGGGCCCCCGTAAGAGGGCCCCTAAATGTATTTCACTGTCTGCTGCGCAGACAGTGAAATACGCGACGGGTGCAACTGCACCCGTCGCACAGCTTCCACTCCGCCGGCTCGATTCCGAGCCGGCTTCATCGTGGAAGCCTCTTTCCCGCTGGGCTGGCTGGCGGTCTGAAGGCGACCGCCCGCCAGCCCAGCGGGAAAGTCAGAATTACCGCCGCGGTCTTTCGACCGCGGAACGGTAACCTGACGGCGGGACTTTGGCGGTCGGCCTCCGCCGCCCGCCAAGGTCAGAATGAGGGCCTAAGTCCCAAGGTAAAAAGTTGACCGGCACTTCCCACTCAGTGCATCAGAGGAGGGCTCCAGGGATGTTAGATCAAGATTCAGCTTTGGCCCAGACAAAGATTTTCACCTCGAAAAATCGTCTAAGTCCAAACGTAGAAATCTTCACCAAGATCTCCTGTGACCCGTATCCGAAGAGGGCTCCAGAGAGATCAGATTGGATTGATGACTTCGTCCTGCTGAAGAAGGTCTTCAAGGAAACGACTATGTCTGAAGGTAAACTTTTGACTGAGGCCTCCCATTAGCTGTAGCCGAGCAGGGATCCATTGTGGTTGGCTTCAAACTTTGACTTTGCCTTGGTCGAGTTGTGACCAGATTTGTGCTTTTAGTTCTTAAAAACACTAGAAAACAATAATTCTTTAAAAGTTCATAACTCCAGTTCCCCACATTCAAGTTTATTTGTTTTGGTATTAAAGTAAAGGAAAAAAGTCCTATTTTTATAAATTGGTTTTGGATTTTTAAACTGTTTAAACTTTTTAGTACTGTTTTGTGTTACTTGAATGCTTTACACACTTCGTCCCTCATTACGACCCTGGCAGTCTTAAAGCCCAACGCCAATGTGGCGGTCCGATAGCTACACTACGACCGTGCCGGTTGCACCACTGTTGGACTGCCAGAACCACCACTTCTCCACTGGCGGGGCTGGCAGTCCTTATCCACCGGGGGGAAACGTCCTTTATGCCGAAGTTTTAATAACGAAGAACAACGCTTTCTTTAACCACGACTGTTATTTTGTGCCTTAACTATGCATGTTCTGAACAATGAACATGCGTGGTTAAGGTACAAAGAAGGGAGTCAGCTAAGGAGGACGACACAGGTGACGACGGGACGGCTAAGGTAAGTGGGGGGCTTTAGGTGTTGGGGAGGGGGTGGGGGTTCAGGGGATTTTAGGTTTTGGGGTGGGGCATTTTAGGTTTTGGGGAGGGGGTGGGGGGTCAGGGGATTTTAGGTTTTGGGGTGGGGTTGGGGGGTCAGGGGGTTTTAGGTTTTGGGGAGGGTTTGGGGGTGGGGCGTTTTAGGTTTTGGGGAGGGGGTTCAGGGGGTTTTAGTTTTGGGGTGGGGTTGGGGGGGTGGAGCGTTTTAGGTTTTGGGGAGGGGTGTGGGGTCAGGGGGTTTTAGGTTTTGGGGCGGGGTTGGGTGGGTGGATCGTTTTTGGTTTTGGGGAGGGGGTGGGGGGTCAGGGGGTTTTAGGTTTTGTGGCGGGGTTGGGGGGGTGGGGCGTTTTTATTTTTGGGGAGGGGTTCAGGGGGTTTTAGGTTTTGGGGCGGGGTTGGGGGGTGGGGGTTTTTGGTTTTGGGGAGGGCGTGTGGGGTGAGGGGTTTTAGGTTTTGGGGCGGGGTTGGGGCGTTTTAGGTTTTGGGGAGGGGGTGTGGGGTCAGGGGGTTTTAGGTTTTGGGGCAGGGTTGGTGGGTGGGGCATTTTAGGTTTTGGGGAGGGGGTGGGGGGTCAGGGGGTTTTAGGTTTTGGGGTGGGGCGTTTTAGGTTTTGGGGAGGGGGTGGGGGTCAGGGGGTTTTAGGTTTTGGGGCGGGGTTGGGGGGGTGGGGCGTTTTAGGTTTTGGGGAGGGGTGGCGGGTCAGGGGGTTTTAGGTTTTGGAGCGGGGTTGGGGGGTGGGGCATTTTTGATTTTGGGGAGGGGGGTCAGGGGGTTTTAGGTTTTGTGGTGGGGTTGGGGGGGTGGGGCGTTTTTTGTTTTGGGAAGGGGTGGGGGTCAGGGGGTTTTAGGTTTTGGGGTGGGGTTGGGGGGGTGGGGCGTTTTTGGTTTTGGGGAGGGGGTGGGGGGTGAGGTGTTTTTGGTTTTGGGGAGGGGGTGGGGGGTCAGGGGGTTTTAGGTTTTGGGGTGGGGTTGGGGGGGTGGGGCGTTTTTGGTTTTGGGGAGGGGTGGGGGTTGGGGTGTTTTTGGTTTCGGGGAGGGGGTGAGAGGTCAGGGGGTTTTAGGTTTTGGGGCGGGGTGGGGCGTTTTTGGTTTTGGGGAGGGGTGGGGGGTCAGGGGATTTTAGGTTTTGGGGCGGGGTTGGGGGGTGGGGCGTTTTTGGTTTTGGGGAGGGGGTGGGGGGTCAGGGGGTTTTAGGTTTTGGGGCGGGGTTGGGGGGGTGTGGCGTTTTTGGTTTTGGCGAGGGGGTGGGGAGTCAGGGGGTTTTAGGTTTTGGGGCGGGGTTGGGGGATGGGGCGTTTTTGGTTTTGGGGAGGGGGTTGGGGGTCAGGGGGTTTTAGGTTTTGGGGCGGGGTTGGGGGGTGGGGTGTTTTTTATTTTTGGGGAGGGGGTGGGGGGTCAGGGGGTTTTAGGTTTTGGGGTGGGGTTGGGGTGAGGGATGTAGGATCTATGGTGCCTATTACTAATGCTTTTATCAGGAAATATCGTTGTTAAGGCATTCGTAGTAAAGGCATTATTAATAACAACGAGGTCGGTGTTCCGACCTTGTTGTTAAGGCACTAGTTGTTTCGGAAGTCGGTGTTCCGTCGTACAATCCCACCAGGGCAGTGTTGCCCTGGGGATTATGAGTCCCTTCCCCACTGGTGATTACAGGGCAGTAGCACCACTGTGTGAAGGCTTGTGGAGATGGGGTGCAGAAGGCCCCATGGGGGCCCTTGCACTTGGCACCGTAACATTGCCCCCGGCTCTAGTACGAGCCAGTATCAATGTCGTGCACTGTTTCCCGCTGGGCCAGCGAGGGGAAACTGTTTCTGCCCACTGACCCAGTGGAAAACTCTCAATAGGGGCTGCGGAAATGGGGCTGCACTGGCGGTAACCTTCTCCCTATATTTCAGTGGATGGCCTTTTCCATCAGCCGAAGTCGTAATCAGATGCTTTGTCTCCTAATCCAAGCCTTGCTGTTCATTGACAAGCATTCAAAGGGCTGAGCTGGGGTTAATTTATTGAGACCTAACTGAGCTTAGTAGGGGTAAGTGGCCTATTGCTAAGTGTAGGTAATTACCTGTCCTTACCAATAATCCACTTTCCAACACTAACCCTAGACAGGATGTCTGTTGAATTCTGTAATTTAAAAAAGATAATTTGGACAGGAACAAGGCATGCTGTAAATAAAGCTTCCCTATGCTGTAATTGCCAATCATTTGTTCTCTATGCACTTTTAACATCAATAGAGTTCTTCCAGTATTAGTATCCTTTAACTGTAAGTCCGGAAACAAAGGAATCTGAATAGATCAATTTAGTGTTTGTTAGCAAAATGTTCCTAATTTTGGATGGTGGTAACTTGAAGTAGTATGATTCTGTAGTCCTAATGTAATGTCCATAAAAATGTGAATTTATCCGAGTAACATTTTGGGGTCCCAGAAGCGGAGTTCAACAGTGTTCCCACTGCATGTAATTAAATCCTGATCTGTGTCTAGTTGCTGGGTGCAGGGAGAAATGTCCCTAATTATTATAACAGAAAATCTCCCCATAGTTCTTTGTGTGAATGTACACATCATCACTTTCAAATACAGTACAATCCTGCAATTCAGCAAGCACAGAATCAACTGTTTGAACATCTCAGTCATCAGAAACACCAGGTGTAATTACATCAGTCATTTCTATTTTGAAGACATACAGAATTTGATTGACCTCAGTAGGGCAGTGTACATTAAATGGAACTTTATCCCACACAAACCCATCAGGAATTGGTACTGCTGAAATGTTCACAAGGGACAAGTCTCGTCAGATCTTATGTGAGGAAAGGTATGTAGTTAAAACTTCATCCACAGGCTCAACAGCAGGGCATTCAGGAAGATGATAATCATTTATAAGGAGAAAGAAAACAGTCACTAAACCAATCCACAATAGAAAGGCAAACAGCATCAGAAATATCCACAGATAATTCCATGGATAAATAAATAGTTATTGTTAAGCCATACGTACAGCTTACATGAAACAGTTTCACTTGCAGGTGCGGATGAAGTCGAAGAAAAGTCATCAAGGTGGATGAAATAACCAGAAGCAGTCTCTGCAAACATAGGAGCCAGTACAATACTGGTGGATGGATCCACTTTGTGTGGAGGTTCATAGTAGCCAATGTCATCTGTGTTGTGTTGGAGTAGAAGACAGCCACATCTTGGACAGTTGTTGTCAGTAAAGTGGCAACAGGAATCAGCAAAAGCTCATTTTTCACCCTCCCCATGCTCAAGGAGGCATCAGTAGCATCATTGTACATGCTGTTGTAGTCAGAAGTATTGTTGTTTCTTCTCTGAAAAGATATGTCCTGTTGGGTAGTGAGAGGAGACCAGGAACTACCCAAGGGACCTCTGGGTCTATTATGCAGGATTGGCCACACGGTGTACTTTGATGTTGTCAATAGAGATTGTCAATTGTCATGGGTGTGTAAGAGTTTTGCTTCTCGCATGTCCTGTTGCAATCCTCTAAGGATGAGTATGTTCTACTGACTAGTGTCTGCTAGAAAAATCAGGGTGTATTAAGTCAGAGTGGCTTGCTGCGTGGTCCATAATCAGGAATGTATGTTCTGCCAAAGTTAAAGAAACCTAGTAGACTGTAGTTACTTGCTTGTATTTGGTAGTTGAAGTTGGGCACTTTTTCTAAAATGTGCAGGGCCAGGCTCTAGAACTCATTTGAAAGCTCATATCCCAGGAACAATAAACTGAGACAGGCTATTTTAGTTTTCTTAAAGTTTAGTTGTAGCCAAGGGATGCAAATCCTAGAGCGATCAGATCGACCCTGGCAATATAAATGTTGAGGTCATCATCTGTGAGATAGATGTCATCCACATCGGATGATGCCTCGGGATCAGTATCATGCAGTAATGATGTTACACAGGCTGAGATTAGCCCTGGGCTTTTCTTATAGCCCCAGGGCAAATGACCGAAGCATTTGTGAGCCAAATGAGAAATCCCTCAGGCCCGACTTTTGTGTGCTAAATCGTGGCAGAAAAATAAAATAAAACAGTGGCGATATCCAAGGTTGTTTTGTATTTTGTACGCACTATAGGGCACATTTAAGGCACGTGGTGCTGCACCAAATGCAGCACCACTTTCCTTGTGTCCCTTAGCACCCCCAAACCAACACCATATGTGCGCCGTATCTAAGGTACGGCACACCATGGCACAGGGTAGGGAGCAATAGCGTCCTTTTTATTGATGCTATTTATGTACTCTGCAGGAGTAGTGGCAAAATATTGGCACTATTCCTGCAGAGTGCATAGGGTCCCATTATAAATAATGAAAGCCCCCCTTTTAATGCCTGCTCTGAGCAGGTGTTGAAAGTGCCGTAAACAAATGATGCCAGGAAATCAGTTAGATTTCCTTGCGCCATTTTTTCACCCCCTCTAATGGGGGAACACCCTCTTTACATACTATGCCTTGCTCAGGCATAATGTAGTGCAAAGGGTTACAAAGTGATGCAATGCATGCATTGTGTCACTCTGTAAATATGGCGCAAGGATTTTGGTCTCGTTGGGCCACATTAGTGTAAAAAAAAAAAAAAGACGCTAAGGTGGCGCTAGGGACTTAAAAATATGCCCCTATATTGTTAATTAGTGCTGTATTCTGTGAAATATGTTGTGCATATGTTCATGTATGACTGTTTAAGTTTCTGTAGTCTAAGACTATTCTATATGAATGGTTGGGTTTTGCAACATGAAATAACAGGTTATTTATTGCAGAGACATAGGGCTCAATTACTCCCTGGTACTCGAGCTGATTGAGGCTCTCCCTCAATGGAGCTTTGGCTTCGTGTTTAACAGGACTTTGGGGTGGAGGCTGAGGTTTAGACCTAATTATTACATGGAAAGGAGTATCCTTATCCCAACCTACATGGTTGCGGTATAGCCGAGGTTCTTGTGCTAAAGCCCAGTTGACAGCATAGGCTTATTTTACCACCTCTGGAGCAATATCAGAGAAAGAAGGCAAAATGACATCTTCCCCACATGGGAGCTTACGGACGTGCTCAGGAGGCCAGTCTCATCCCAGAATATTACACTTATAGTGCACTCTATGTGTCCCTCAATTTGGATGTTTAAATCATAAACCCTGCTGTGTGGGAGAATGCACCTGTCTGCAGTCTCAACTGCAATAAAGTCGCTGGTTGCTGTCGCACCCACGCCTTGTTCTTTAGCAATATTCTCAAGTTTACTGGCATTTTTAATTGAAAGTGTTGCCATCTTTTTCTTTTCAAACTGTGGCTTTTGTTGTGGGGACTGGTCTTCATTTTTGTTTGAAGATCGCGGTGAGTCTTTCTTTTGTTTCATGTATTCAGGGCGTTGCTCTGACCAGCCCACACTCTCTTTAAGTCTATCCGGCGCATCTTAAAAGGAACGAGAGGGATGTGAATCAGCATATTTGTCAGGAGCTTTAATGTTTTCTCTATTTCTGAAAGTATATCTGTTCTCGAAGTTCTTTGGGTGTGGAGAGTCTGCTCTCTGACTTCATCTGTTTTTAATTTGCTTTTGTTTATCCCAGCCCCTTTTTAGAGCCCTCCTGTGCTTGTTTGGTACCTTCCCTAGGGGTGGTACTCTATATTTCAGGCTTTTTAGGCTTGGCTCCCAAACAATCCCCTCCTAAACTGATATAGGTATCGGGAATAATTTTTGGTAACTGTTTCTCATGTTCCAAGGGTAGAATCTCTCAGAGCCACTGGCATACAGCCAATGCTACCACTTCCCCTTTAATGTTACTGAGTATTATCGAGGAAACTGCATCAAAGTTATGCATCAATTTCATCTCTAAATAGGGCTGGAGCAGTCCATGTTCGTTCTGGATTTGTTTTAATACTTCCAGTAAATGGGCCAGTGTTGGGGCACCATGTGTGGTAGTATAAATCGCAGTGAAGACTGTACTCCATGTGGCACAGTTATCCACTGATGAAACCATTCCGAATGGCAAGCACATTGTGAGAACTCTAGGTTTTCCTCTGGTCCTGTATGGGGAAAACACAGTTTCCAGCCGATTATTTTTCTGGGCTATCCAGAATGGGATTTTCTCTCATTCCGTGGTCACTTTGCCCATGATAGAATGTACTGTTTGTGGATTTATCCCATTTGATATTCAGCAGGTGCTGGACGCACTGGTGTTGTGCTCAATGTTCACATATCGAATGGAACAAATCATCTATATAGTCTTACTAGCTTATTGTATAGATTGCCCAGATCAGCTGCCTGCATCTTTTGTATACCAAGGTGAGGTGTATATGTGGAAAGTACTAGCCACTTTGGTCCGTCATCACCTAAAGGATTTAGGTGGTCATTATGACATTGGCGGTCAGCTGACTGCCATGTCGGCAATGGTGGTAGGTGCACAGCCAGGCTGGTGGTGAATACCACCAAATTATAGCCATGGTGGTGATCCTTCCCATAGACAGCCAAATACCACCCGAACCGCCAGTGCAGTCCGACCACTGACGATGGCAGATAACATCTTCAGGCTGGCAGAACACCATACTGCACCTACCATATTATGCCATAGCAGACCACCAGAATTTCTAGGGCGGGACCACCGCCACCAAATGACTGGCAGAAATAAATCATATACAGGAGACACTCACCTCCAGGGACAGAGGTGTCCGTGACCGCCATGGGACCTGAACTGGAAGTCCTGCAGATGCTGTACCATGTGATGGCAGTCCAAAAGCAGCAACGACAATGAAGACTGAGTACAGCCGCCTAGCACACAAGGGAGATAGGGGAGAGTGACGCACCCACATGCACAACACACACCAAACACACAACACACTGAACAGTCTGCAGAGCAATTCAACAACAACATAAACCAGGAGCAAAGAAAGCCAGAACACATACCTTTGGTCCAACCACTGTAATTCAGTGGGAACAGCGACCGCAATAAAATAAGGTATATATATATGTATATATATATATATATATATATATATATATATACCCACACACACACACACCCATATACACACACATACACACACACATAGAAAGGGCCATTGGCCAGTCCAATGTCAGTTTAAAGCCACACAGCGACATCCAAGGCCCAACTTGATGCCTAACAGACCAAGTCACTCCACTGGGCAGGGGCATCATGCTGATGGTAGGCAGGCACCTCAGGGGGGTGGGGATGGTGGAGGGATTTCTTGGGAGGGGGGTCCTTGGACTTGGGAGAGGGCAGGTGCTTGCTCTGTTGCTTAGGGGGCAGAGGTGGTTGCTTGGAGTGGGGGGCCGGAGTGCCACTTTTTTGGCCCTTAGTGGCAGGTGTAGCTGCAGGGGGAGAGACATGAGTGGACTAGGCGCTGGAGGTACTGGGCTTGGGAGGAACAGGGAGCTTCCGCTTAGGGGCAGGATGGGGGGAGGAGGAGGGAAGAGGTCAAGGCAGGAAAGGAAAAGTTTCTTAGGTCCTAAGGAAGAGGTTTGGGAGTGGAGGTAGAGGAAGTGGTTGTAGAATGAGTAGGTGTGCTGGATTGGATTGCAGGTGCATGGGAAGTGTGCATGTGTGAGGTGTAAGGCTGTTGAGTGTGAGTGGGAACATTTGTGTCTTTGGAGGGGAGCAGACAGGATAGGAGAGGAAAAACAGGATATGTGCATGTATGTTGCGGTGGTGTCTGCAAGTGAGGTGGGTGTGCTGCTTGAGGTGGTGATGCTGGTGGTGGTGACTGCATGTGTGGTGTATAGGGTGCTAGTTTGCATGTCTGATGTTGGGGTGATTGTGGGCAAGGTTGTACAGGTGGCAGTATTTGGGACTGATGGTGCAGTGCTTGCAGGTGTGAGTGTTGATGTGACTGTGAAAGAGGAGGAGGGGAGACAGTGGCTATTGTGTGTGCATCTGTGTGTTGGCTGTGTGTGTCCTTGTGGAGTGAAGTGTGGTAGCTGTGCGAGTCTTGTCTGTTTTGGGTGCATTCTGGTCGGATTGTGTGCATGGGATGTGTGGGGGGGAATAGGGCTTTGGGACTGGGAACAGGTATTTGGAGGGGGGACGGAAGAACCAGGGACACTGGATGCCATCAAAGAGGAGGCCAGAGCCTGAAACTATCTCTGTAGGGCAGCCAAGCCACTGTGACGGTCTTCCAGGTAGGCATTGCATTGCTGCATCTATGATGCCAGCTCCTGGATGGCATTCACTATGGTTGCTGCCTTACAAAGTTGGATCTCAGGAGGTCAATAGCATCCTCAGTGAGGGCAGCAGAGTTGAATGTGGGAGAGCCTGAGGTGCTTGGGGCGAAGAAGACACCCACCCTCCTGGGTGAGCGGGCACAGGCAACTGAATGGGGGGCTACTGTAAAGAAGATGTTGTGGCTGGGGTGGTCCCAGAGGGGTCCGCCACCAAAAGGGAGCTTCCATTGGAAGAGGAATCTGAGTCAGATGTCGTAGCTCCCGTCTCCCACCTGGTGCTCCCCTCGCCCTCCAAACCACTGGTCCCCTCGGCCATGGACTCTGCCTCCTGGGCCTCGTAGGCTGCAGCTCCCCCACTTGCCGGTGCCCCTTCTACTTTGCCAGATGATACTGATGCACACAAGGACAGGATGAGAAAAGGAGAGAGGGTAGGAAGAGTAAGAAAGGGAGCACAGGGTCAATCACAGCAACACCAGCACATATGGCATACACATCACAGTCACTCACTGCGACTTACACTGAAGTATGAACCACAATGCCAAACCATTACCTAGGAACAACAGCAGGAATGAACCCAAACACTACCATCTGCACTCCTACTGGGACTCACTAAGTCATTTCTGCCATGGTATGCCAACTACATGCCATTACCAAATATACATACCACCCAACATTGCTAAGCAGGACTCCACAGGATCAGCTAAACCGGCATTTTGGTGCATCCACTGACTAGAACCTTGCACCCAAACACCATGGCAGACAACAAAAAATAATACCACAGTGTGTACTTACCTCCTTGTGGCTGCTGTGCTGCCCTCAAGGGCCCATTCAACTCAGGATTGGCCACCACCAATATGCGGGCCATGGGGTGGTCAGGGTTCGACGGGCACCCCTCCCTCGTTGGGAGGCCGTCCTCAGCTGGGCCTCTGTGGTCTTCCGGGCCCAGCTTCTCAGGTTCTCCCGCCGTTTCCTGCAGTGGGTGCTCTGCCGGCTATGGACTCCTAGAGACCGCACGTCCTTGGTCATGGCACACCACAATCCTTTCTTCTGATGGGTGCTGACCTGCTCAGGGAACACAGACAAATGAACGCCATTAACTCAACACTGCATTTTGTAACAGAAATGGCTTACATACTGCATAGATCCCACATCAAGCCCACAGATGACCCGCACCTCTGCATACACATAGCAGGCAGAAAAAATACACTCCCCAAATGACACTGCCAGCACACACATACATCTTCATACAGCCATGTTGCATCCAACCTACCTATAAGGTACTCACCTGTTGGTCTGGGGCCTATACAGCTGCCCATACAAGGGTAGGACCCCATCCCCAAGCTTCTCCAATGTGAAGGCTGGGGCCCTTTCCCATGTAGCACAGGCCATTGTGGGCTCTGGACACAGGAGCACATGCAGTGTAGGTGTTGACCTGTAGAGAGTCAGGAATCAAGTGAAATGGGACAGAGAAAATGGTGGTCAGGTCCATGCCAGTGAACACCGTCACTCCAGGCGTTGATCATCATTGGTTCATGTGCTCCATAGAGCTCCATGTTAACCAATGAGGAGTTGCACAACGGTGCAAACCAACTTCCGCCACGCCGCCAAACATCGGCGGAGTGAGGTCTCTTCCATGTGTCCCTGCATACAGGACATGAGGTTGCAAATTCCTAATGCTGGCACTCATGTCGGACAATTTAATGTGCGTCATAGGTACCGATGGTACAGACCAAGACAATTCCAGTCTGTTACATACATACATACTCTGTGTACTGTGATAGTGAGTCCATACGTCCTGTAGTCACACACATCTCAAGTTTGGTTTACTTAGATACCTACCAATGCAGAGGAGGCAAGCACCCGTGTACAGACCCCTAGTGGACTTGGCTACACTGGAGGAACACCACATCATTTTGACCTATCATCTGCAGAGGGCCACAATTACTGAGCTGTGTCAACAATTGGAGCCAGATCTGATTCCTGCTATCCATAGCACTAAAGCAATACCCCATGCAGTACAGGTCATGTCAGTACTCCACTTTCTGGCAAGTGGTTCCTTCTAGGTGACTGTGGGCTTGGCTGCAGGTATGTCACAGCCAATGTTTTCAAATGTGCTTGAAAGAGTTTTGGCTGCCTTGCTAAAACACATGAGCAGCTACATCTCATTCCCCCACAGTAAAGATTTGGCCATTGTGAAGGCTGGATTCTAAGTCATGGGACTCATAACATATGATTTGGGCCATTGACAGGACCCATAATGCCTTGGTCCTTCCCAGGACAAATGAGCAGGTCTACAGAAATTGGAAAAGTTACCACTCCATAAATGTCCAGAAGGTGTGCTTAACTGATCAATACATCTACCACATCACTGCCAAGTTTACTGGACCTGTGCATGGTGCCTATGTGTTGAGGAATAGCAGCATCCCACAGGTGATGGCATGATTACACAGGCACAGAGTGTGGCTCATAGGTGAGCGTGAGTCTTCACCCAATGTATGTCACAGTATGCCACCTGAAGTTGTACTCTGTGCCATTGTACATGAGTAATGTGTGTCCCTCACCACTTCCAGGTGACTCCAGCTACCCAAACTAATCCTGGCTGTTGACACCAGTGAGGAATCAGACGACAGGGGCAAAAATATTGGTACAACGAAGCACATAGGCATACCAGAAGGGTTATTGAATGTACATTTGGGCTACTAAAAGCCAGGTTCCGGTGTTTCCATGTCACTGGTGGATGCCTATTCTACGTCCCTCAGAAGGTCTGGGATATAGTGGTGACTTGCTGCATGCTGCACAATTTGGTACTCAGATGCCTTGTGCCCTTCCTTCAGGAGGAGGGGGGAGACAATGCACCTGTGGCAGCAGAGGACACGGAAGACAGTGACGAGGATGGGGAGGAGGAGGATATGGACAACAGGACATATCTGATACAGCACTACTTCCACTGAAGCTCAGAAAAGACTGTACTTCTGTTCATACCTTCATTACAGTTAAGTGTTGTGTGGCTGCTGTGTTGTGTCAAGCACTACTTTAACTTCTCAATTCACTGTCACTTATGCTTTCCCTTTTTGCAGGGCTTGTGTTGTCACAACTGTGTATTGATGTGATGACTACAGACTGCTTACACACATTTGGTGGATGGATTCACACTACAGGACATTTGGTGATAAAGACCAGGCACTTCAGTTGTGCTCAAGGGTGTTTATTAAAGTGACAAAAAGGATGGGATAGTGCAATAGAGTGGGGTGATGGTGGACATAAACTTCAGTGTAATGGCCCAGTTGGTTTTTTGCACAGGTCCAGTATCCATGGGGCCATAGGAAAAGGAGCAATGGCAGTCCAAAGTGAACAAAGTGTCTCAGTGGCACACAAGGGTGATTTTCAGGAAGGTCTGA
This sequence comes from Pleurodeles waltl, assembly GCF_031143425.1. Lineage (NCBI taxonomy): Eukaryota > Metazoa > Chordata > Amphibia > Caudata > Salamandridae > Pleurodeles > Pleurodeles waltl. The sequence goes on from NC_090438.1 coordinate 356,448,516, forward strand.
TTTCCTGGTGGTGGTTTGGGTCTTGGCAATAGTCTCTGGTGTCTGTCCAGGTTGCAGGGAATATGTGCGGGGTGGTTCACCTTCTGCAGGGGAAGGGGGAGCTGTGGCTTGTGAGTGAAGTGGCAGGTCATCTTGTTGACTATCTACAGCAGATGTTGGCTGGTGAGTAGACTGGCTAGTGGAAGGGGCAAGCTGGTGTGCGGTGTACTCACGCATTGTATTGCCCATGTCACCTAGCACCCCTGCAATGGTGGCCATGTTGGCATTTAAGGCCTGCATCTGATGCATGACCTCCTGGTGGTGTACCCCCTGCCGCTGCTGGTTCTCCTTCAAGATGGTAATCACCTGTCCCATCTTGTCCTGGGATTGTTGGTAGGCCCCAAGGACATATGTGAGTGCCTCCTGGGCAGTCAGTTCGCTGGGTTGGGCCTCCCCATGGCACACAGCTAACCCCCCACTCGGCCTGGCCCCCTGTGCCTGTGTCCCCTGAACAGTGTGCCCACTCCTACTTACACCAGGGCCTTCATTGTCTTGCCTGTGTGGTGTTGACTCAGGTCCCTGTACAGGTGGTCACACAAGTGATCGTGTCCTACGGACAGAGGTTTGGGGATGTTAGGTGGCTGCTGAGGTGTTAGAGTCAGATGGGGGAGCCCTGTGATGGACTAGGTGTCGGATGTGGAAGCCGACTGACTAGTGGTGCCAGATGGGCCAAGGAGATCATCCAGATCTGGACATCCAGAGTTGCTGTCATCACTGAGGACACCTTCTGGTTGGGGACTGGGTTGCCGTGGCACATGCTCACTGGGCTAGGGTACCTGTGGAACATTTGTTACAGTCCTTGTCTGTCACATATTCAGCATTTCTGGCTTTCCCTATGGATTGGGTGTTGTCCTCCCACCTTTGGTTTGTGTATGGTGATGGATTGTGGGATTGGTAGTACTACATGCTGCCTAGGCATTACTGTTGTGTGTGCATGTAGAGCTGGGAGGGATGTGCTTGTAGTGGGTAGGGCATGAAGGGGTACACAATAGAGGGTTATGGGGGTGGTTCACTATATGGGATGGAGTGGGCTGAAGGGAGTCATGGTGAGGGGGCGACATGCCATGCAGGCATCTGTGGTGGTAGGGTAGCAATGGTGACTTACCAGAGTCCAGCCCTCCAGTGACTCCAGTGAGGCCTTCAGGAAGCAGGATTTCCAAGACTTTCTCCTCTCATGCTGTCAACTGTGGGGGAGGAGGTGGGGGTCCCCCGCCAGTCTTCATGATGGCAAGTTGGTGCCTGGAGGCCACTGCACACAACTTACCCGTAGGTCATTCCACCTCTTGCGAATGTCCTCCGTTGTGCTAGATATGTTCCAATGAAGTTCACCCTGTCCATGATCCGCCGCCATAGCTCCATCTTCCTGGCAATGGGTATCTGCTGGACCTATGCACAGAACAGCTGTGGCTCTACACTGACGATTTCCTCCACCATCACCCACAACTCCTCATCTGTGAAATAGGGATGCTTCTGTTGGGACATGCTTATTGTGTGGTGGATGAAGTGTGTGTGTTGTGCAGAGTGTGATAGGTGTTGGGGTGTGGTGTGTGATGCATGAAAGGTGAATAGGTTGCCGTGGTTTTTGTGTGCAGTTCTTGTATAATCTTTTGCTGGCAAGGTGTAGTTGGTTTATCGATTTTGCAAAAGATTGTGGGTTGTTTGGGGGTGTGTTTTATAGAGCTGTTGGTGAGTATGTACGGTGTGTGTATGTGTCAAGTGTGGGTTTTTCTATCTGGCTAATGTTGGCTTCTGTTGGTGTTGGGTGCCCAATTCCACCACAGCGGTGTACCCGCCACTGGCTGACTATCGTTGAGTGTCCACTGAATGTCACTTTCATTGTAGAAGCTAATGAAGCTTACCAAACAGAAACATTCTATTCCTCGGTTACCTTTCCTACATTCACATTCCACACATATAGAATTGCAAACGTATCACGCATACCAGTATCTTATCAAGAACATCAGATCTGGTTTAGTGGCACCCTACCACACGCAATACAACCCGTGAGACTAAGGTGATCATTAGGACATTAGCAATCTTTTCCAAAGACCGCCATGGTGATGGCTGCCAACAGACCACCGCAGAGACTCAAATCACACCCCCGATCATGATACACAAACAAAAAACTGACAGAAAGCAGCCACAACAATTACGCCAGACCCAACGGAGGCAAAACTGTTGAACCCACCACCCTCCCCGCTATGCTAGCAATACACCACCCTCCAAATTATGGACCACGAATCACTGCTGGGTTTAGGGATGACAGCACTTGTTTGTAGGAGACTAGGCCAAGCCTAAAACAAGTCGCAACTGTTGCACCAACCCTTCTGGCTCATAAACAGTACCTCGCCAAAACCCAAATAGTAAAAGGTGATTGTGGTAGCAATTGCGTATGGACTCAAGAGTGGGACATCTCAGGGGAGTTGCAGTTAAACAATATTACTCTTTTCTCACATGAGCAACAAGTCTCAGTCCCACACAGGCAGTGAAGGAGATACAGTAAAGTTTAATAGGTTTTATTAACATGACTACAATCTACTGTAAATTGCATGGGCTGTAATGAATAGGATAACGAACAATGCAAAAATAGAATTGTAAAAACTAGAGTCATAAACATAAAGACTCCCACCACCTTGCAATATCATGAGATGTAAAATAGATGTGAAATAGGCCTTAATACCGTAGCAATCTCTAATGGAAAGAGAGCTACGTGTGTTAACCCTACTCTGCCCTTACCATGTCCATGGGAAATGCTTCCAAACCATTGTTAACTCACAATGCGGTCTCTAGATCAGACTCTATTGTGACACGAAAGTTGGGTCTGCCTCAAGGCGATGTGTAGCATAGATGACATTGATGCCATATGGTAGAAATCCCTCTGATAACCTTCTCTGGGTGAGATGTTTTTGTAGAGATCTTGTAGGACCCCTAAAGCAGGTATGTTTCCAAACAATAGATAAAAAGGCATGCTTGGGGCAGCAATTACATAAACAATTAACTCCAAAAGTATATTATGTTCCTGTCAGCTGTAAATGAGAAAGAACATGATGGGAAAAGCTGCCTATATAACTTGTCTTTGATGCTGATAGTGACGCCTTCACAGAGTGGCATCAATAACGTGAAATCAAAACATCTTCCTAACTAAAAACATAGCAGCCATCTTGGAAGAAATAACTAAATAAATGTGCTAAAACAGAGCAGGCTAAGTAGGTTAAAAGTCACTAGGAGACAGGGGCATAGGCCTGCAATCCAGAAGGCTAAGGGGGTTATTACAACTTTGGAGGAGGTGTTAATCCGTCCCAAATGTGACGGATATACCACCAGCCATATTACGAGTTCCATAGGATATAATGGACTCGTTATACGGCTGGTGGTATATCCGTCACTTTACCGTCACTTTTGGGACGGATTAACACCTCCTCCAAAGTTGTATTAACCCCCTAAGCTATCTCCTGATTCCCAATAAAACCAAATAGGATCCACCACACCCTCCCCATTGCTGAAACAAGAATGACGCCATAATGATGAAGCCAGAGAAAGTGAATAAACCGAAACTAAAATTGAATTTAAAACTTGTTAAAAATGGCTCTAATGTATAAAAAGACATAGGGGGTCATTCTGACCCTGGCGGTCGGTGATAAAGCGGCGGCCAACCCGCCAACAGGCAGGCGGTCAAAAAAATTGAATTCTGACCCTGGCGGGAACCACCAACACAGACCGCCACTTTAACACTCCGACCGCCACGGCGGGACAGACAAACAGCGCGGTGGTCACCGCCAACAGGCAGGCGGCAGACAATGTACCGCCCACCCTATCACAACTCACCAATCCGCCACCTTTTCCGGGGCGGGAGCCTGCCGATAAAAATACGGCGGAAACAGACTACGAACGGGAAAACGCTCACCTATACACACTCCACGAGGAAGGAGGACAGCATGGAACCCGAATTACACATCCTACCAGCTATTGTCTACCTGCTCATCTACCAGGAGTACGAACGCCGGCGCAGATGACAACGGTGAGTACTGCACCTACGACACAGGCGAGGGGGGAGGAGGAAAGCTTACGGGCACACACATGCGTCATACACCCAGCCCCCCACCACAAATACCTACACCCCAATGCCGAGCAACAAGTCAGAGTGACACCACACAAACCCCCCGGAATAATGCAAAGACACAATTAAAATGATCTATAAAATATATGTATAAATAGCTCTATTGAAGGTCTGGGAAATATGCCATATAAAAGATACAAAAATAAGGAATGAACATATTCAACAATATATACATAGGCAAAAAGTCCTGCACATTCCGTCAAAGTTCCATAGTCCGTGGGCCAATGTGCACAAACACATGGGCAAAGCCCACACAGGAGACCAGATATCATTGGAGAGAACACTGCTGGGGCATCAGATGATAAAACTACAGGCACCTCAGGGGGATGAGAAGGGGGGGCACCTCAGCCACATGAGTCCACGACGCCAGATCCACGAGGGGCCTCCATGCCCACTGTCCCATCCTGGGGAGTGCAAAGCCACAGTCTCACAAGTCTCTACAGTGGGTGGCTTGCCCACTGTGCCATCTTGGGGAGTGCAAAGCCACAGTCTCTCAAGTCTCTACACTGGGTGGCTTGCCCACTGTTCCATCCTGGGAAGTGCCAAGCCACAGTCCATCAGATGGATTACCGACTCCACTGTTAATGGAGGAGGCATGGTGCCCAGAGTGCTTCGTGAAGCCCTGCTCGACACAGAACTGGCACTGTCAATGGGCCAGCGGTGCTTGAGACGGCGTTGCCCAGTGGAGCGGTGCTTGACAGGAAGGGCCCAGCGGAGCGGTGCTTGAGACGGCGGTGGCCAGCGGAGCGGTGCTTGAGACGGCGGTGGCCAGCGGAGCGGTGCTTGAGATGAAGGGCCCAGCGGAGCGGTGCTTGACAGGAAGGGCCCAGCGGAGCGGTGCTTGAGATGAAGGGCCCAGCGGAGCGGTGCTTGACAGGAAGGGCCCAGCGGAGCGGTGCTTGAGATGAAGGGCCCAGCGGAGCGGTGCTTGAGATGAGGGGCCCAGGGGAGCGGTGCTTGAGATGAAGGGCCCAGCGGAGCGGTGCTTGACAGGAAGGGCCCAGCGGAGCGGTGCTTGAGACGGCGGTGGCCAGCGGAGCGGTGCTTGAGATGAAGGGCCCAGTGGAGCGGTGCTTGACAGGAAGGGCCCAGCGGAGCGGTGCTTGAGATGAAGGGCCCAGCGGAGCGGTGCTTAAGATGAAGGGCCCAGCGGAGCGGTGCTTGAGATGAAGGGCCCAGCGGAGCGGTGCTTGACAGGAAGGGCCCAGCGGAGCGGTGCTTGAGAAGAAGGGCCCAGCGGAGCGGTACTTGAGATGAAGGGCCCAGCGGAGCGGTGCTTGAGATGAAGGGCCCAGCGGAGCGGTGCTTGAGATGAAGGGCCCAGCGGAGCGGTGCTTGACCGAAGGGCCCAGCGGAGCGGTGCTTGAGATGAAGGGCCCAGCGGAGCGGTGCTTGAGATGAAGGGCACAGCGGAGCGGTGCTTGACAGGAAGGGCCCAGCGGAGCGGTGCTTGACAGGAAGGGCCCAGCGGAGCGGTGCTCCTCCCGGCAGGGCCCTGTTCAGCGGTGCTCGTCCCGGCGGGGCCCGTTCAGCGGTGCTCCTCCCAGCGGGGCCCGTTCAGCGGTTCTTGTCCCGGCGGTGCTCCTCCCGGCGGGGCCCGTTCAGCGGTTCTTGTCCCGGCGGGGCCCTGTTCAGCAGTGCTCCTCCCGGCGGGGCCCGTTCAGCGGTGCTCCTCCCGGCGGGGCCCGTTCAGCAGTTCTTGTCCCAGCAGGGCCCTGTTCAGCGGTGCTCCTCCCGGCGGGCCCGTTCAGCGGTTCTTGTCCCGGCGGGGCCCGTTCAGCGGTTCTAGTCCCGGCGGGGCCCTGTTCAGCGGTGCTCCTCCCGGCAGGGCCCGTTCAGCGGTTCTTGTCCCGGCGGGGCCCGTTCAGCGGTTCTTGTCCCGGCGGGGCCCTGTTCAGCGGTGCTCCTCCCGGCGGGGCCCTGTTCAGCAGTGCTCCTCCCGGCGGGGCCCTGTTCAGCGGTGCTTGTCCTGTGTGTCTAGGGAGCCAGACCTGGGCAAGACTTCCCGCTCATTCACCATCCGAACTTGCGGTCGCGGCGCCCTCCTGTGATGGAGTCCTGGGCCCGTGGGTGTCGTCCGTCACACCCGGAATGGGGCTGGTGGGGCCCTCCTGGGCAGCTCGCCTGCTGCCCGACTTCTCCGCCCTGCTGCCCTTGCCCTCCTTCGCTGAAGCTCTGTGGCCCTTGCCTCCCTTGGATGATGTGGCAGGTGACGGGGCAAGGCTACTGTCCTTGGTGGCAGCCGTCTCAGTCTTGTTGCGCCGGGCCTTTTTCTTTTTTGTCCTCTTCCCAGGGGGTGGGCTGGCTGTCCCCTTGCTGCTGGCCGATGTTCCTGCCCTAGGATCTGGTGGACTCCAATAGCCCTGCACTTTGGTCACAGTAGATGCAGGGCTGGTGGTGGCTGAGGTGCTTTTTTTACTCTTACCAGATGGAGGGGGTGGGTCAGTGATTGGAACGAGCTCAAGGTTGGAAAGGAAAAGGACTTTGGAAGGACAGGGACGGGTAGGTGTAGTGGGTTTGGGAGTGGAGGAAGAGGATGTGGTTGTAGGAGAGTCAAGTGTGCTGTCTTTGGGTGCAGGTGCCTGTGACGGAGGCTGTCATGAGGTGGATGGCTGTTGGGTGGGTGGCTGCCTGCGTTTGTGTGCTTTGGAAGAGGGGGTGACAGACACACTGGGAGAGGACACAGGGGACGTGTAACTGGCAGTGGGGGTGGTGACTGCACGTGTGCGGACTGTAATGGAGGGTGTGCTGGTGATGGAAGTATTGGCTGATGGTGGTGTGCATGCAGGTGTGAGTGGAGACGTCACAGGGAGGGAGGAGGGAGATGAGGAGGTGGGGGACACAGAGGTGGTAGTGACTGTTGGCATGTCTGCATCTGGATGTTGCTTGGGTGAATGCTTGTGTGATTTGTGGTGCTTATGTCTGGATGAGCTGCCCTTGGGTGTAGAGGTGTGTGCAGGCTGGTCTGATGGTGTGGATGGGATAGGCAGAGGAACAGGAGACTGGGACTGGGTGGAGGGAGTCAGAAGAGGGAGGCTGGAGACAGGGACAATGGCTGCCGTCAGTGCTGAGGCCAGAGCGTTGAACGATCACTGATGGGCAGCCTGACCCGAATGAATGCCCTCCAGGTATGCATTGCTCCGATGCACCTCCCTTTCTACACCCTGGATGGCATTCAAAAGGGTAGACTGCCCAACAATGAGTGTCCTGAGGAGGTCAATGACCTCCTCACTGAGGGCAGCAGGGGTAACTGGGGCAGGGCCTGAGGTGCCTGGGGCGAAGGAGATGGCCGCCTTTCTGGCCGAGCGGGCACGGAGCGAAGGCTGAGGGGCTGCTGGGAGGGCGGGGCTGGTGCGCTGGGTGGCGGCTGTACCTGTTGTGGCGGTGGGCACGGATGTTGCCGCCACCGCTAGGGAGCTCCCTTCCGAGGACGTGTCGGTGTCGCTGACGTCTCCACGGGTCCCCGTTGTGGAGCTCCACTCGCCCTCCGTCTCACTGGTGTACTCGGAATCTGTTGTATGGCCCTCCGGGGCCATGTGAGATGCAGCTCCCTCGTGTGCCGATGCCACTTCTCCTCCGCCTGGTGATGCTAATGCACACATGAACAGGAAGACAAAGAAAAGGGGGGGGAGAAATGAAGACAGGTTGAGTGCATGCATTGGCATCACCGTTGTCGGAGAGGACAGACACAGAAGCCCCAAGAACTAGGCCGTGCAATTGGGGTACACTACTCAGTTATTGTGACTAGGCCTACAGGTCTATGGACGACAAATGCACACATGGGTGAGGCCGGACCATGGATAGCTGTACTTGGCACCCTACAGAGGTGGGGGGCGGGGGCACAGGGCCGTGTCTAACGGAGGGGCCTAGCTTACAGAATGCGCCCTGGCCTGGAGATAGCCACAGCCCTCCTCCCCCACCCAGACACCTTCACTGCGTGCAAAGATAGCAGAATGTGCTGATACTCACCCCCTTGTGTCTGCTGTGATGTCCTCACGCACCCATCCAAATCGGGGTAGGCCACCGCCAGGATCCGGGACATCAGAGGGGTCAATTGGCTGCTGACACCCCTCCTACGTTGGGAGGCCATCCCCAGCAGAGACTCGGCGGTCTTTCTGGTCCCGCAGCGGATGTCCTCCCACCTCTTTCGGCAGTGGGTGCCCCATCTGTTGTGGACCCCCAGGGCCCGTACGTCCTTGGCGATGGCATGCCAAATGTCGATCTTCTGATGGGCGCTGACCTATGTGACATCTACAGGGTGGTAAAGGAAATCGCATCAGTTTTCTGCCTGGTCAATGTGAGTGCCCCCCCCCTCCCCAACTTACCATGTGGCACATGCTCTCATCTTTCGTGCATTGCACTCCTCATTCGCTCCCCTCCCCACCATCTTACATACACCCCACTCAACACAGGCATAGCCCATTCAACGTGCACCCTGTGTACTAACCTGTTGGTCTGGAGGACCGTAGAGTAGCGCATACTGGGGGAGGACCCCATCAACAAGTTTCTCCAATTCTTCGGAATTGAAGGCAGGGGCCCTTTCCCCAGTCGCAGCAGCCATTGTATCTCCCAGACCGAGGTCACAGCAGCACTTGCAGTATAGGTACTCTCCTGTGGATGATCAGGTCTCGAGTGATTAATCAGATAGAAAATGGCGGTCACGCCCGCGGCGGTGCGTACCGCGGCGGTGCGTACCACGACTGCCGGCGCACATCGTCATTGGCTCCTGAGACCCATAGGGTTCAATGTTAACCAATGCTGCTTTGCGCCGCGGTCTTCGACCGCCTACCGCCACGGTGTGCCACGCCAGTGCAGTGACCTCACATCCCACTGTCACACTTCACAGGTCAGGCAGCCGCCATTTCAAGGGCCCACATGGCATGATTTCTACTGCGTTACACAGGCCTAGGCCTTCCATTGCCACTCATACAAGCCATTCAATGCATAGCGATTTGTGTACTGTGCAAGCTGTGTGAACGAACCTGTGGGTTGCTTGACTGTGTGCTCCATGTTGTCCTTCCTAGGCACCGTCCGCTGGGACTTGCGAGGAGAAGGATGAATCCTCCCGTGTACCGACCGCTGGTGGACCTGTCGACAATGGAAGAACGACATATCATACTTACATACCGGCTTGACAGAGCAACTATACATGAACTATGTGCCCAGCTGGAGCCAGACCTGATGTCCCCCATCCGCCAACCCACAGGGATTCCCCCTCAGGTGCAGGTTCTGTCAGTACTCCATTTTTTGGCAAGTGGGTCTTTTCAGACAACAGTGGCCATATCATCTGGGATGTCTCAGCCTATGTTTTCTAAGGTTTTGTCCAGAGAGTTGTCTGCCCTGATGAAATACATGCGGAGCTACATTATTTTCCCTGAGGTGGGCGATTTGGCTACAGTGAAGGGTGATTTCTATGCCCTTGGACATATCCCCAACATCATTGGTGCCATTGATGGGACCCATGTGGCTTTGGTTCCCCCCAAAGAAAGTGAGCAGGTGTATCGAAACAGAAAAAGTTATCATTCGATGAATGTCCAGGTGGTCTGTTTGGCTGACCAGTACATCTCCCATGTAAATGCCAAGTTCCCTGGGTCAGTGCATGATTCGTATGTCATGCGAAATAGCAGCATCCCTTATGTGATGGAACAGCTACAGAGACACCGTGTGTGGCTAATTGGTGACTCTGGTTACCCCAACCTGTCGTGGCTACTGACCCCAGTGAGGAATCCCCGGACCAGGGCAGAGGAACGGTACAATGAGGCCCATGGGCGAACTAGGAGGATCATGGAAAGGACCTTCGGGCTCCTGAAGGCCAGGTTTAGGTGCCTGCATATGACAGGTGGATCCCTAATGTACTCACCAAAGAAGGTGTGCCATATCATCGTGGCCTGCTGTATGCTTCACAATCTTGCATTGCGACGCCAGGTGCCTTTCCTGCAGGAGGATGGTCCAGATGGCGGTGTTGTGGCAGCTGTGGAGCCTGTGGAGCCTGTGGAGCCTGTGGAGAGTGAAGAGGAGGAAGACGACGGGGACGACACGGACAACAGGGAGACAGTCATAAAACAATACTTTCAGTAGCACACAGGTAAGAATCACCCACCCCAATTTACATTTACTTAAGGCCTCATGCGTCTCCACTGTCTGTGTTTCCCCCCAGTTCCTGTTAACTGATTTGTGACTTTCCCTTCCCTTTTCAGAGCTGTATGACCCACTGCCTGACTTCAGCTTTGTTTGCCCATGGACTAAATCTTATTGAAATTGGTATGTTGTCATCACAAAGTAACTGGACATTATAGCACTGTTATGTATAATACATTTGTTAAGAATACAAGCAGACTCCTGTTTTTTTAAGTGGAATAAGTGATTTATTTTAAGTGCTACATATAGGTACATGATTGGGAAACGGTGATGGGTGGGGGTGGAGTAATGTCCATGGCAGAGTCCAGTTCTCAGTCGCACAGGTGCATTGTCCATATGCCTGGGGAAGGATGGAGCAGGGGCAGTTCAAGGTTGGACAGGGTGACAATGTGGGACAGTGGGATGACATCAGGGGGTATCTTAGGCTGGCGGGGGACTTGCAATCCTACTCTGTCTTCTTGTGAGATCTCAGGTTCCGCTTGCTGGGTGGTTCTTCTTCTGCAGGAGGTGGGGTTCTGGTGGCCTGTCGTTGTGTGGGGGCCTCCTGTCCACTAGCGCCGGCGGAGGTGGTAGGCTGTTCCTGGCCTGGGCTAGTGACAGGGGCCCTTTGGGGTGCCACATGGTCCCGCAATGTGGTGACGATCTGGGTAAGGGCCACGACGATGGTCCCCATTGCGGAACCGATGTTCCTCAGTTCCTCCCTGAACCCCATGTACCGTTCCTCCTGCAGTTCCTGGATCTCCTGGAACCAGGCCAGTACCGTCGCCATCGTCTCCTGGGAGCGGTGGTATGCTCCCATGATGGAGGAGAGGGCCTCTTGGAGAGTCGGTTCCCCGGGCCTGTCCCCCCCCTGTCGCACAGCAGCCCTCCCAGTTCCCCTGTGTTCCTGGGCCTCTGTCCCCTGGACGGTGTGCCCACTATCACTGCCCCCAGGTCCCTGTTGTTGTTGGGGTGGTGGGTCAACCTGGGTGCCCTGTAGTGGTGGACACACCGCTGATTGACGTGTCCTGGAGACAGAGGCATGGGCCCGCTGGGTGGGAGCTGTGCTGGTGTTCCCAGAGGGGGTTGGGTCTGGTGTAGCCTGTGGCTGTCTGTGGGGAACCGACTGTCCAGAGGTCCCTGATGGTGCCGGGCTGGTCGTCTGGCTCCAGGGAGACAGAGCTGCTGTCATCGCTGGGGGCCTCTTCTGGGGGTGGGATGGACATCTCTGGACCCTCCGTGGCGGTGTGGTGGCGTTCGGGTCCTGCAGGGGTATAAAGGTATGGTTATTGCTTCTGTGTGTGGCATTTCGTGTGATGGGTGGGTGTCCGTGTACCCATGTGCAGGCATTTCCTTGTGGGGGCATTTGTGAGAGTGGCTTGTGGGGGTGATGTGTGTGTGCAGTGGGCATGCTTTGGTGATGGGTGTCCATGCTTTGTGGTCGCATGCAGGGCTTGGTGTTGGGATGGGTGGGTTGTGATGGTGAGCCTTTTGCTAGGTGTGATGGGGGAGGGGTTGAGGGTGGGGGTATGATTTGGCATGCAGGAGGGGTGGGGGTGGGAAGCAGTAGTGAAGATTTGCCTTACCAGAGTCCATTCCTCCGCCTACTCCTGCGAGGCCCTCAGGATGCAGGATGTGCAAGACTTCCTCCTCCCACGCAGTAAATTCTGGGGGAGTAGGTGGGGGTCCGCCACCAGTCTTCTGCACCGCAATGTTGTGCCTTGATACCATGGAACGCACCTTCCCCCGTAGGTCGTTCCATCTCTTCCTGATGTCCTCCCGATTGCGTGGATGCTGTCCCACCGCGTTAACCCTGTCGACTATCCTTTGCCATAGCTCCATCTTCCTGGCAATTGTGGTGTGCTGCACCTGTGCCCCGAAGAGCTGGGGCTCTACACAGACTATTTCCTCCACCATGACCCTGAGTTCGGCGTCACTGAACCTGGGGTGTCTTTGGGGTGCCATGGGGTGGTGTGGTTGAGGTGTGGGGTGGCGTTTGTGGTGATGAGTGTGGTGCGTGTGGTGGTGTGTGGTGTTTGGTGCGTGGATTCTGTGTGGGTGATGGTGTTGTGTGCCTCTGTGTTGTGGGATTGTCTCTTCTGTGCTTTCTCTCTAGCCTTCGTCAATAATTTCAGGTCGTAGGGGCTTGTGGGTGATGTGGGTGTGTGTTTTACATTGTGTTGGGTGTGTGGGAGTGGTGTTAGTATGTGTATCAGGTGTGTGTATTTCAAACTGACCAATGTGGCTGAGTTTTCTATGTGTGTGTGTATTTTGAGCGCGGCGGTGTGTACCGCCAATGGAATACCGCGTTTGAAAGACCGCCGCGTGGATTTGTGGGTCGGAATGGTATGGGCGTATTTCTGTTGGCGTGGCGGTGGAGGTTTGGTCATCGCCATTTTTTTGCTGACCTTTGGTGTGGCGGACTTTTGTGGATGTCGGGTTTTAGGCGGTTTGCCAGTTGCGGGTCAGAATGACCGTGGCGGTTTACTGTGGCCGCGGCGGTGTTATGGCGGTCTTCTGACTGGCAGTAAGCGCCTTTTACCGCCGAGGTCAGAATGACCCACAAAATGTTCACCATGACAAGCTCAGCAGACCAAAGCTAAAGGCAATGTTGGCAAGACTTTGAAACTTTAGAATAAGCCAATGGTCAAATTCATTTAACAGTAGTCATAATCTTGAAGAATGTCTTCAAAGCCATCGAAAGGAAAGGTATACTGGAAAGAAACCATATCATTGGATGTCAGATCGATGACACGATCGGCAAACAGATCTATGGAGCAGTAGTGCGTAGCAGCACCCACAAGGGCTACACCATCCAAAGTGCCTAAAGGAGCTAGTCTCACTAATCATCCTCATTCTCATGGGCATGACCATGAATGAAACCTCATCAGGAACATCAGCAGTTGTCGGTGCACAGGAGGCACTGGCAGAACAACATGGCACAATGAAGGTAGATGTTCAAAGAGGCACCAGGTGCAATGGAAGACTGGTTGCACCCACCATAGGACTGGTCGAAATAACAATGACCAATCTTGCTCAAATTCTTCTAGCAACAGAACAATAAAAAACAGTATCATGTGATCACAGCACAGCTGGGCTGGTGGTAGTAGCTCCATTACTCCGCTTAGCTGGAAAGGTACAACCACTGGGTATCAGGAACAGCAGCAGAAGTATCCTGCCGATCAATGCCAAAGTCACAGGAAAGCCACAAAACACACTTGAAAAGAGTGAACGGATGGCTAAAGGAATAACTCTGAAGACAGTCTGGAAGACTGACATGAATCCAAACCCAACAGCCTCAAAGAAGTGCACAATCCCTTTATTGCTTGAAGCGTTGAATATTCTGGATATCAGGTCTCCAAAGTGCTTGGAGAAGTTGGTAGTTAATAGGGACTGTATCTCAACTGATCTTGCTATCTGGAGAGCATCTCGTTTCTGGAACAGTTGCACCTTTAGTCTGCTCAGCTTGTCATAATTTACATTAGGAGTATCAATGTGAGGCCACATTTCTGCTACTCTTATCCCATGTGTGTGTGGGGGTGGATTAAAACATGTCTGAAACAAAGTTACAATCTTAGGCCCATATTTATACTTTTTTAGCGCCACATTTGCGTCATTTTGTGATGCAAAAATAACGCAAACTTGCAAAATACAATTGTATTTTGTAAGTTTGCGCCATTTTCTAGAGGTACCCAGAATTCCCCTGGAGGAGACCAAGAAATTTGCCAAAATATAGCAAACGTTTTTTTTTTTTTTAAATGGGAAACAAAAGGGCTGCAGACGAAGGCCTGTTGTTTTCCCCCTGAAAATGGCATCAACAAAGGGTTTGCAGTGGTAAAATCACCATCTTCCCAGCTTTTGGGAACAGGCAGACTTGAATTAGAAAACCCCATTTTTCAGAACAATTTTGACATTTTACTGGACATACCCCATTTTTACTATTTTTTGTACTTTCAGCCTCCTTCCAGTTAGTAACAGAAATGGGTGAGAAACCAATGCTGGATCCCAGAAAGCAAAACATTTCAGAAAAGTAGACAAAATTCTGAATTCACAAAGGTGGAATTTGTGTAGATCCTACTAGTGTTTCCTACAGAACATAACAGCTGAAATTAAAGAATATTGAAATTGAGGTGAAAAAAACAGCAATTTTTCTCCACGTTTTACTCTGTAACTTTTTCCTGCGATGTCAGATTTTTTAAAGCAATATACCGTTATGTTAGCTGGACTCTTCTGGTTGCGGAGATATAAAGGGCTTGTAGGTTCATCAAGAACCCTAAGTACCCAGAACCAATAAATGAGCTGCACCTTGCAATGGGTTTTCATTCTATACCGGGTATACAGCAATTCATTTGCTGAAATATAAAAAGTGAAACATAGGTATAAAAGAAAACCTTTGTATTTACAAAATGGCCACAAGATAAGGTGTTGAGAAGCAATGGTTATTTGCACATCTCAGAATTCTGGGGTACCCATACTAGCATGTGAATTACAGAGCATTTCTCAAATAGACGTCTTTTTGTCACACTGTCTTACATTTGGAAGAAATAATTTAGAGAAAGACAAGGGGCAATAACCCTTGTTTTGCTATTCTGTGTTCCCCCATGTCTCCTGATAAAAATGGTACCTCAGTTGCGTGGGTAGGCCTAGCCCCCGCGACATGAAATGCCCCAAAACACAACATGGACACATCAAATTTTCACAAAGAAAACAGCTGTTTTTTGCAAAGTGCCTAGCTGTGGATTTTGGCCTCTAGCTCAGCCGGCACCTACGGAAACCTAGCAAACCTGTGCATTTTTAAAAACTAGACTCCTAGAGGAATTCAATATAGGGTGACTTGTGGGGCTCTGAGCAAGTTCTGTTACCCAGAATCCTTTGCAACCCTCACAATATGGCCAAAAAACACTTTTTCCTCTCATTTCGGTGACAGAATGTTCTGGAATCAGAGAGGAGCCCCGAATTTCCTTCCACACAGTGTTCCCCCAAGTCTCCTGATAAAAATGGTACCTCACTTGTGGGGGTAGGCCTAGCGCCCGTGACAGGAAATGCCCCAAAACACAACTTGGACACATCACATTTTCACAAAGAAAACAGAGTTGTTTCTTGCAAAGTGCCTAGCTGTGGATTTTGGCCTCTAGCTCATCCGACACCTAGGGAAACCTAGCAAACCTGCACAGTTTTGAAAACTAGACACCTAGAGGAATCCAAGATGGGGTGACTTGTGAGGTTCTGACCAGGTTCTGTTATCCAGAATCCTTTGCAACCATCAAAATGTGGCCCAAAAAATTTTTTTCCTCTCATTTCGGTGACAGAAAGTTCTGGAATCAGAGAGGAGCCACAAATTTCCTTCTACCCAGCGTTCCCCCAAGTCTCCTGATATAAATGCTACCTGTTACCTGAGGCAGTTGATAGGTCTAGGGGACCAACAATGTCAATCCTCACCCTCTCAAGGGGAGTCACAACCACTGGTAGTGGTATCACGGGAGCCTTTGGCTTGTTCCCAGCCTTGCTACTGCCCTGGCAGATGACACAGGAGCTGCAAAACACCTTGACTTTTTCGGACATATGGGGCCAATAGAAATGGTTGACCATCCTATTCGAGGTCTTGATCTGTCCCTAATGCACAGCTAAGGGGATGTCATGTGAGGAATTCTCTATACTTCTAGGGGACCACCACTCCTCTGGTTGCCCCTGGTATGGGGTCCTTTGCCTCAGTGTAGAGAACTCCATTGTCCCAATAAACCTTGTGGGACCTACTAACATCCCCTTGTTCTTGCCAGGAGGCAGTCTGCCTGAGGTTCTCAAGAGTGGGACACTCTTTGTCCCTGGCACAACTCTTCTCTGGTGGACCCACCTGCCCCTTGCAGTTCTGCCAAGTCAGGGAGAGCTTGCAGGGGAAAGGTCTCTCCCTCAGAAGTCAGATCTTCCCACTCAGGATTGGATTCCTACAGAACATTTATACTTGGTGGGGCTGGCAAGCCAGACCCAGTGCCCTTTTCTCTTGCTCATGGAGGCTTGACCCGTTTTTCCAGGCTCCAGGTGTTGAGCACCTCCCTGTCGTGCTGCCTGTGACCTCGACACAGCACATACCCATTCAGTGAGGTCCAGCATCTGTGTATAGACCCTTCTTTCCACCTGTGACCACCCAGATGGTTCCAGATAATTTTCCAGCAGACATTCTATTGGGGGGGGCAGGAGCTACAGTTAATTTTTAGGGCTAGCCATACCTCCCCATACCATGCTCACCGTGGCCATGGGATGGAGTTTGGTTCTGCTGTCTGCATATGTCACTTGGTGGAATACACCAGGTAAGACCTGCTCTGTGGAAACCAGTTTTTCAGTGGCCACAGTCACACTGGATCCTATATCTCTCAGAGCCTCCACCCCAGTCCCTGGGTTGACTTTAGGTCTCTGCCTATACCTCTTCATGCTGGGCGGTAAGGTGGCCATGGTTGCAATGTCCACCCCACCCACAGACACTAAGGTGACCTCTGTGTACCCTGATCCCAACCCTGGGCCAACTTCCACCCCACACCTACACTAGCAATCTCATTGGACTGCCCAACAGTGGGGGGTCTCTTGGAGCACAAAGCAACCCTTCTTTTGTGTCCAGGCTGGTGACACACAAAACACTGGCCGGCCTTAACAAGATCCAGAAACTTTCCTGCCTTAACAGGATCATAATGCTTTCCCTGATACCCTTTCCTTTAGAACTGGCATGGCTTGGAGATCCCCCACCCTAAGAAGGTTATGGGGACTCTTGTGAGGACTCCTTAAACTTTTTAATCATCATTCTCTTGGTTCTTCCCCTGAGAAGAACCATGTCCTCCCTTTTCTAATCCCCCTCCAGTGGTTTCTGGTTAACTCTGGTTCTCAACAAGTCATCTGCTACCTCCCCCAGCTCTCTGGGGTCGGTTAACTTAGAGTTAAATAGATACTGGCGTAGCTTCTCTTGGGCACAACTAGTTAGAAGGTGCTCCCTCATAATTAAACTGTACAGCCCCTTGAAGGTACTTACCTTGTTGTCCTGTATCCAGCCCTTTAGTGCCTTAATTGAGATGTCCACAAAATCAACCCAGGACTGGGTGGCTATCTTATGGGTATCCCTGAACTTGAGCCTGTACTTCTCTGGGGTCAGACCAAACTTCTTAGTTATCACCTCTTCATACTAGGGTAGGAAACGGTTTCCTCCCCACTTAGGGTCAGGAGACTATCCATCCCAGAAGTTGGGACCAACTCCCAAAGGAGTGAATCCCAATATTGAGGCTTAACCCTTCTCATCTGGAGGGTCCTCTCAAAGCCCCCCAACCATTTACCTATGTCACCCCCCTCTACATAAGCAGGAACAACCCCCTTGGGCAGTCTGGGACAAAGCCCTTCACCCATTTGAACCTCAGCTTCTCTGTCCTGCCACCATCTCTTGTCTCTTCACTTGCCCACTTTTTCTTCTCCAGGGCCAGCTTCTCTGCCTCCAAAGCTATGTATGCCAGCTGGGCTTTCATCTCTCTCTCTAAGAGACAGGTTCTCTCCTTCTGAAGGGGCTTCCTTCCCCCAACTAGCTTTCATATGGCCCTGGGGAATGTGTGAAGTGAGGGCCGGTCTTTCTCCTCACTAAGGTTCACATGCCCTCCCTCCCCCGAGTGTTTGGAGTTGAATTCTTCCCCTACTTCTTCCTCCCCTGGAGCTTCCTCTATGCTACTTTCTGTGTCTCAGCCCAGGCTGTCAGGGATTTAATAAAAATATTTTTCCTGGGGTTAGTGGCTGCAGGCAACCCCCTCTGAGTACACAACCCCCTCAGCTGGACTACTGTCATTGTGGGTAGGCAAGCCAGATCAAGCTCCATGGTTTCCTAGTTTTGTGTCACAAAAATGCAAACATTGAAAATCCACCAAACTAAAAATCAAAAATTTTTTTGCACTTTGACAGTTCAAAGGATTTTTCATTTGCTTTACTTAAAACTGTAGTGTGATACTGAACACAAGAACTGAATCCCACCACTGTACACGAAAAATGTTGGAAAGTGGATTATTGGTAAGGGCAGGTAAGAACCTACACATAGCAGTAGGCCACTAACCCTCATAGGTCCAGTTAGGTCTCAATAAATTAACCCCAACTCAACTCTTGGTAGCTTATCAACAAGATTTAACTTATGAGACAAAGGGCATCATTATGACTTTTGGTGGTGTTTTGGGAAGACTGCAGCTGTGGCGGCCGCCAAGAGACCGCCATGTTGGCGGTAATCCAACTGTCGTATTATGACTCACACTGTGAACACTGCCAAAAGTCAGCCAAAAATCCAAAACAACCAGCACACTGAAGGAAGGAAAAGAAGTGGTTCCACCACCAGTACAGCCAGCCCGACAAAAATCTACACACCAGATTATGAGCCACAAATCACCACAACGATTCTTCCATGGCAGAATACCATTGGCGGTGCAAACCACAGCAGTCTCAAATCACATCAGTCAGAAGACAACACCACATTGGATAGTTTGAATACCCCACAACTGAAACACATCCACATACCTGACACACCTACTCACTGCACTATATAAACACACCTCTACACAACCCATAATCCTTTGCAACTGAAACACCATTCAGATACTCAAAAGCCAAAATATAGAAATAGCTCTCTTAAACTATAGGTACCCATACCCATCTCACTTAGCACACTCCCCACATCAGCACAACTGTCACAATACACACACTACTAATACACACAAATTTACTACAACCATCTCACACTCACAACACAGCACCCACACCTTACCAATTACCAAACACTGCACCCTTACACTCACAACACTCCCACACACCATCTACACAACCACTACCATGTCCCCACAAAACACCCACATTTCACAGATGAGCGAGCTGAGGGTCATGGTGAATTAAATTGTCAAGGTAGAGCCACAGCTGTTTGGAGCACAGGTCCAACAAACATCTATTGCCAGGAAAATGGAGTTGTAGCAAAGGATAGTCAACAGGGTAAATTCTGTAGTTAGTCATCCATGCACAATGGATGACATCAAGAAGAGGTGGAACGTCCTACGGGGGAAGGTCCGTTACATTGCATCTAGGCCACAGATGGCCATGCAGACAACTGTCAGTGGGCCTGCACCTCTTCCCCCACAGTTCACATCATGGGAGGAGAAGGTCATGGATGTACTGCATCCTGATGGCCTGACTGGAAAACCCGGGCGACTGAAGTCTAGTATCCACTCACACTATTGACTAGTCCTGCATGCTTCCTCACCCCCATATCCTCCCTAATTAACTAATTGTGCTACTGCAACTCTCACCTAATCACCTTATGCCCATCTCTTGCATACCACCGATCCACTCAGCCCAACTGCCTTCACAGCCCTTGGCATTTGACGTTAGTTACAGGCTGATCAGATCACTACAACTCCAAGAATGCACTAGTCCATAATGTTGAACACCTGGATTGTGCACATCAAATTTGTTGCATGTATGACTAATGCACCAGCTACATCAATTAGATTGTTCTTCTGAGGGCCAGTACATGGCAATGACAGCAATGCAAGGGTGCACACACACACAAACACGACAGCAACCAAAGCAAAACAGAGCTACAGCTCAGTGACCATTCCCATTGGCCACTGATCAAAGGTCCCAGACCTGAAATAGAAAGATCTGGTTTGAAATGTAAGATGGCAGACTCCGTGCACATGCATAACATCTACTAACAGCACGATTTCCCCTGCATAATCACATATTGTATACTCGCTCTGACACCATGGTGCATTGTGCAGCTCTTATGTTAGACAACTAGCAAACCTGACTAATTGCTAGGCAACAGAGCTGAACAGTCATATCATATATCAGACATACTCAGATTGCAACTGCATAAAAACCTGTACCCAATTGGTATGACAGCTCACAATATAGATTAAGGTAAACAAGTCAAAGAGTCGTCTGTACAACTAAGTTTTGCTGTGCTTCATCTATCAATTTTATTGTAGAGAATCATGTAAAGCCGCTTCCTGCATCATGCAAACACACATACTAATCTGAACTCTGTGTCTTACTCCCCCCACAGGTAACCTTGCCATTGCCACCACAGAGAGGATAACTGAGACTGTCAAGTCCCTCTCAGAATGAAGGCCCCAGTGAGGAGAACACCTCTGGCTGTTTGGATACTGACGAACAATGCCCACCTCACCCCTGTTGCATCGAAATCACAGGAAACCATTTGCCCCCAAACCTGTGTCCCAAGGACTGTTCAATCTATTGTGTGCTCCACATTAGAGGGACTAGAGTCTAACCTTATCATCCTTGACAATGGTGGACCTGCAGCCACTGGGAATGGGCACACTGTGCCAGGGGCACAGGCAAGTGAGGCTAGGGTGCATGGGAGAGATGGTGTGGGCCAGAGGCTGGGGCCTCAAAGGGACACAACTGACCAGGAAACCATCCCCCAAGTCTTGGGAGCATACCAAAGGTCCCAAGAAAAGATGGGACAAATCATCACCATGTTGGGGAAAATCAAAGGCTGTAGAGGACATACCACCAGGAAGTGATGTAGCAGTGGCAGGCATAAAATGACCACATGGCTACCATTGCAGGGGTGCTGAGGGACATCAATACCACCCTGATGACAGTCTCCACACAACATCAGGCCCCTTCCACTAGCAATATTAAATTTGCCCCTTCTATATCTGCAGCAGCTCGTGGAATGGAGGCCCTGCCAGGGGAACCTCATGCCTCAACACACCTCCCTGTGTAGCAGAAGAACCCCTGCATTAACATGGACATCCACCCAGACATCCAGCTAGAGCAGATGTCAAGACCAAACCCACTGCCAGGAAGTGAACCTCTCCTGGTTTGTCACCCTTGTGTACCACAGATACACCATGTTGACTGTTAAGAAACAAAACTCCATTTTACCATGGTACAAGGACACAGGACTTGTGTAACCAACTGGTGTAGTAGCTACCCTGATGATTACATCAACCATGACTTCACTCATCACTTAGTTTCATTTAAGCACTTTAATTGTTACTGGTAGTGTTTTGATATGCACAATAAATCACTTAAACAGAACTACTGTGTATGTGTCCTTTATAAGACATGTACAATTGCCATACCCCCTGTATCGAACAGCCAATGAAATGGTCATCAGATGAAGGCTCCCTCAACAGCAGATACATTACAACAGAAATGTTTCAGAACAGATGTCAGAGAGGTTGAAATCCAGGTCAACACAATTGTATAGTTAGTATTTCAATCAACAAATAGAGCATCACAGAGTACCATCAGGATGTATTCCATGCTGCTATACAATGCACATATACAGGTTATAGAAGTCAGGCTCACGCTAAACAATCTGCAACACAGGGGCACACAGATAGGTCCTCTATATTACCAGGTAGAGGCTATTTACATACCCATACCATAGCTGCAAATTCACATATCCCATTGAACACACAATGAACACGACACAGGAACTCAGTACTCAAAACACACACTTACATAGGCCCACTACCTGTAGGATTGTCAGTCACCTATGTTACTCTTCAGTTACATGGACCTTGGATTGCAAAGATAGAACACAATCACAGCTAGGTCCCGTGGGCATCACAAAGTACTTCACCCATTATGGAATGAGAGGCCATGATCCAACCTTCACACATGTGCCACAAAATTCCCTTGACACATCACACACCATTTAACATCCTCCTCAACCCCACAGGTAAATGAAAAGGACTAAGAATTAATCACCCCACTTGTGTGGAGGATAAACTCTCAAGGTACCATCCCACTGAAACTAAACTCATGTAACCAGGTATTGGTCAGGTATACCTCTCATGTTTGTCAGCAATCACCATTGTCTACTGACAATGAATACCTCAAGCCTAGGTTGCAGAGCCAAACATGACATAGCTAAATCAGTGAGTGGAAGGAAAAGAGGATATGATAGTCCAAGATACATACCTCAAATCTGAGATGTGTTTACCAGAAGTGCATGTTAGCATGTGCGACAACAATACAAGAAAAAGCTATCAGTATGCATCCACAACTCACATATAGCCGTTGGAGCTCATGGCAACCCCACTGATAAAGCAAAAAGGGAGGTGTAATGGCAGTCATCTACTTCAAGTTGTGCACGTTCGTCACAACTAGAGGTCCACTTCATATACCTGAATGTCAGTTGAAGTACTGATTGATGAGCTCGGCCCTAGAATCACCTGCTCCTTCTTCCTCGGGCTCTTCATCCCTTGCCATATCAGCATTTCCAGCCACTGATTCAGCTGCCTCTTCCTCTTCTGCTAACAATGGTATTCAATGTCTCAGGGCTGGATTGTGGAGCACGCAGCAGGCAACGATAATCCGGCATACATTGTGGGGCAAGTAGAGAAGGCGTCATCCAGCTAGGTCCAAGTACCTGACTCTTGCCTTCAGTAGCCCAAATGTTCACTCAATTACACACCTCATCCTCCCTTCAGCCTCATTGTAACAGAGTTCCCCTGGCATGGTTGGGTACCTCATTGGTGTCAACAGCCAAGGATGGTTTGGATAGCCTGAGTCACCTGTGAACGCAATGGTTAAACAACTAAAAAATGTATGTGGTACTGGCTATTATGATTTCAGGATGCATAACACACACACACTAAAATGAAAACTTACCAACCAGTCAGGCCCTCTCATTTTGGAGTTGTGCCATTAGCTGATGGACATTGCTGTTCCGCATGATGTAGGAATCATGCACAGATCATGGATACTTGGCTGTGACTTGAGATATACTGGTCTGCCAGACACACCGCCTCAACGTTGATTGAGTGTTAGTTCTTCCTGTTCCTCTACACCTGTTCTTTGGCGCTGGTAGGGACCAAAGCTACATGGGTGCCATCATTGACTCCTACCACATGTGGAATATGTCCCATCTCATTAAAGTCTGCCTTCACATAGGCCAAATCCGCTCAGTGGGGAAACCTGATGTAACTGTCCCGGTGTCTCAACAATGCACACAGTACATCTGTCAAAACCAGACTGATTATGGGCTGAGACAACCCTGCTGTTAAAGTCACTGTATTCTGAAAGGAGCCTTGGGGCAGGAAGTCTAGTACTGAGAAGGCCTGAACGATGTGATGTTTGGCATAGGGAGTTTGAATGGCAGGCATCAGATCTGGCTCCAACTGAGTGCAAAGATCCATGATGGTATGACGTTTAAGACAATGTCTGCATAACATGCCTTTCCTCCATGGTGTCCAGGTCTACCAGTGGATAGTACACTGGTGGCTGTCTCACTCTCCTCATAGTAGCATAACTATGTTGGGAGAAATGAAGATACAATGAGTTATGCAGAATGCACACATAATGAACACTTTATTTCCTCACAGTTAACATCTGTAGAGTATGCCTGGCAGATCTGACATCCAACACAGCACATAGATATGTACCTATTTCACCCACCGTGGTGCACATTGGCAACTCTGGCAATGGGATTGTACATATGATTCTACTTTAAGAGGATGCGTGTAAGAATGTGTGTAAGACTTAACTTTCCTGCAGTAATCACACATGTCTGAGAATAGATCAATATCTTCCCATGGACAATGAACCTCTGAGTAGTTGTATAAAGTTATCACCATATTTACTCACTCAACACATTTTTACTTCACATTTGCACAATATGTTACACAAACATGATGGCAGTAGATACAGCTATACAGCATTTTAGGGGAGTAAATGAATGATGCAGATTTGTCTAAACTGCCATCTATGAAAAGTACTCAAAATGGCTGGTGCCTGACCTACTGTACAGGACAGGTGGAACTGATTCAAAAGGCCAGGGCACTCGTATGAAATAAGATAAGAGTCTGTGCAGTTAGGTTCTTGGTCTTCGGAGAATCAATATATAATCCAAACAGAGTTAAAGTTCAGTGTCTTTATTTACTGCTGAGGCCCAGCTGGGGATGTCCTCCCAAACACGGAGGGGTGCCCTTTGGACCCTGACCCTCCCTAGTAGCCCATATTTACGCAGTTGCCTACCCTGAGGCGGATGGGCATTTGAGGGCAGCACAGCAGCCACAGGGGGGTAAGTACTGACTGACTCCATGTACTTTATTCCGGTAGTTAGGTGTTTGCTGTCACACTTTAGCCGCTGTGACACTGTAGTAGGTGCTACATGCATGTTGACTACTGGGAAAACATAGTAATCACGGGTGGTTGAGGTGCTGGCCTGGGTTTTTGCCACCCTGGTAAGACATGAAGGACGGGAGGGGTAGGGAAGCAGTCAATAGTGGAGAGGAAAAGCTTCGAATGGACATTGGGGTGGAAAGAGGGTGTAGGTTTGGGAGTGGGGGAAGAGGGAGTGGTTTTAGGAGGTGTCTGTCTGCTGAATTTGGGTGCAGGTGCATGGGCTGGATGGCTATTGCGTGTCTGAGTTCCTGCGTTTGTATACTTTAGGAGGGGGGACAGAAACAGTGGGAGAGGACACAGGTGACGTGTGCATGGCTGTTGTGGAGGTCTATTCCGGTGTGGTGTGTGCTCTGCTAGGTGTGGTGGTGAGGCTGGTAGTGGATGAGGATGTAGTGCATGCATGTGTGAGTATAGACGCAACTGGGATGGAGGTGGAGGAGGAGGAGGACGGACACAGTGGAAATTGTGGATGTTGGTATGTCTGCATCTGGATGGTGTTTGTGTGAGTGCCTTTGGGATTATGTGTGGTGCTTGTGTTTGCCAGTGCCACTCTTGTGTGTTGTCTTGTGTGCATGCTCATCTGCCTGTGTGCTTGGGATAGGTTGGGGTTGAGGAAAATGGGATTGGGAAGAGAAAGTTGGAGGTGGGAGGGCAGAAACAGGGACAATGGCTGCCATCAGAGAGGAGGCCAGAGCCTGGATCGATCTCTGTTGGGCCGCCAAACCAGTGTGAATGCCCTCCAGGAATGCATTTGTTTGTTGCATTTGGGCTGCCAGACCCTGGATGGCATTCAAAATGTTGAATGCCCTACAGAGATGGACCTCAGTAGGTCAATAGCCTCCTCACTCAGGGCAGCAGGGCTCATTGGGGCAGGGCCTGAGGTGTCTGGGGCGAAGGAGATGCCCACCCTCCTGGGTGAGCGGTCACAGGCAACTCGATGAGGGTCTGCTGGAAGGGCGGTTCTGGTACGGGGGTGGCAGCTGTACCTGCAGCTTTGGTGGTCACAGAGGTGTCTGACACTACCAGGGAACTTCCATCGGAGGAGGTATCTGTGTCTGAACTGTCCTCTCCAGTCTCCGCTGTGGTGCTCCCCTCGCCCTCCGTCCCACTGGTGCCCTCACCGTCAGTGGACTCTGCCTCCTGGCTCCTGTGGGGTGCAGCTCCCTCCGTCGCCAGTGCCTCTGCTCCTCCGCAGATGGTGCTAATGCAGATAAGGACAGGGTGACAAAACAAAAAGGGGGGGAGACAAAGGATACACCTGGTCAGTGGCTGAACCAACACCACAGTTGGCGTGCAGACAACTCTCACACACAGGGAACAGCCCTATGCACTATGCATTGCACTACCAGTTATTTTTCTAGCCACCAAGTCATGGGGAGGGGCACACACCACCAAATGCAGCACACCTGGGACGCATGTAGCCCTGGACAGTTGTGGATGCCTACGAGCTAGGTAGCATGATTATCTCTTCAGGACCCTTTCCAATGGGGACCTACGCTGCAATGTTAGGCCTGGGCTAGGGGCACTAACTGGCATACATCCCCCATCCGGATATCATGTGTAAGTTGTAATGATGGGCACTGTACTCACCCCTTTGTGGCTGCTGTGATGCCCTCAGGCGCCCAACCAGCTCAGTATAGGCCACTGCCGGTATGTGGGCCATCCGGGGGCTCAGGGTTCGACGGGCACCCTTTCCTCGTTGGGAGGCCATCCCCAGCTGGACCTCAGCTGTCTTCTGTGCCCAGCATCTCAAGTACTCCCACCGTTTCCGACAGTGGGTGCCCCGCCTGCCGTAGACCCTCAGGGTCCGCACGTCCTTGGTGATGCCACAACATATACCCTTCTTTTGATGGGCGCTGAGCTGCAGAGATAATACACACAGGAAAATAGTATCAGACAGTCCTGCCTGTTACACTTATGGCCCACCATACCCCTTTACATCACCATTTGCACACACATGGCCCAGCACACAACCAATGTGCCGCCTAGAGGACAGCCTCCCACCCCCTTACACGAGGCCTTCACACACACACCACTCCATGCATCCATGCCACATGCATCGTGCTCACAGTGTACTCACCTGTTGATCTGGAGTCCCATACAGCAGTCCGTACTGGGGTAGGATCCTATCCACTAGTCGCTCCAACTCCCCCGAGGTGAAGGCAGGGGCCCTTTCCCCAGTCACACAGCCCATGGTAGGTTCCAGACACAGGTCACAGCAGCACATGCAGTGTAGGTCCACTCATGTTGAAGGTCAGGTAGTAAGTGAGGAAACAGATATAAAAAGGGGGTCACGTCCGCAGCTGTGCATACCGTCACCTCCAGCGTAGATCACCTTTGGCCACTGTACCCCATAGGGCCCAATGTTAAATCCCACTTACCCAATACAAACTGACATCATGCATTGTACTGTTGTGGCTCCCATGTTCAGTTTGTGACCGGCTCCTCACTCCTTTGTCCCTTAGATTGCTACCGCTGGGGATGAATAGGAGGTGGAGACATACCCCATGGCCAGACACCTGGTGGAAGTGGCAAAACTGGAGGGCAGGCACATCATCCTCATGGCCACAATCACTGAGCTGTATGCCCAATTTGAGCCTGACCTGATATCTGCTATCCGTCACCCCACTGGGATTCCCTCCTCTTGTGCAAGTTCTATCAGTACTCCATTTCCTGGAAACTGGTTCTTTCCAAGTGACAGTGGGCTTGGCAGCAGGAATATCACTACCAATGTTTTCAATAGTGCTTTCCAGAGTGTCATCTGCCCTAATTAAACACATGTGCAGCTACACTGTTTTCCCCCCCAGGTGGAGGGTTTGGCCACAGTGAAGGCGGACTTCTATGCAATGGGACATATCCCCAACATATTTGGGGCGATTGATGGAACTCATATTGCATTTGTCCCCCCGTCACAGTGAACAGGTGTACAGAAATCGCAGAGTTTTCACACAATGAATGCACAGATGGTGGGCTTGGCAGACCAGTACATCTCCCATGTCCATGCTAAGTATCCGAGGTCTGTGCATGATGCCTTTATCCTGAGGAATAGCAGCATCCCAAATGTGATGGCCCAACTAGAGAGGCACAGGGTGCGGCTAATAGGTGAGCCCTAGTTCCCACCCAGTAGGTGTTGGAGTATGGGTATGGTGTGGGCCATATGAGATAGGGTGTGGCTAAATGTTGTCCCTCGATATTTGCAGGCGACTCTGGTTACCCCAATCTATCATGGCTACTGACCCCTGTGAGGAATGCCAGGACAAGGGCAAAAGAACGTTAAAGTGAGGCACATGGGCAAATAAGAAGGATCATCGAAAGAACCTTTGGCCTTCTGAAGGCCAGGTTCAAGTGCATCAATCTAACAGGTATATACATATGCTACTCACCCAAGAAGGTCTGCCAGATAATCGTTGCATGCTGCATGTTGCACAATCTTGCCTTGAGACATGTGCTTTTCTGCAGGTGGAGAAGGCTGGAGATGGCCGTGTGGCAGCAGTGGACCCTGTGGACAGCAAGGATGAGGAGGCAGAGGAGGAGGACAACAGAACAGCAGTGATACACCAATACTTCCAATGACATACAGGTAAGACAGTGTTACTTCACATTTCATAGTCAATAATTTGTATATCTTTGGCACTGGCATGCTGTTATTTCCCACTTCTATTCCCACTTACTGTACCCTTTGTCAATTCAGTTTACAGATGTTGGTGCTCCACTATCACTCCTGGTGTGATCACTGCAGACAAATACATGTCTATGCTTTGTGCACAATTCCTGTACAGTTGAATTACAATGATTGAACCTGGTTAAGCGAATACATACTTTAGAAATGTAACACACTCCACACTTGTTTTTTCCAAGGGTGTTTATTGAAGTGCTAAGAAGAAGAGGGACAAGTGCAAGTGGATGGGGTGATGATGGAGGAAAGTCCAAGGTATTGTTCCAGTCTATTTGTAGCACAGGTGCATTGTCCATGGGGACATATTTGCATCTGACCTCAGGCATTAGAGAGATATATAGGTTATTGATTCGCTCTTTATCACTCATTAGAAATCAATGGGTAGGAGATGGAATCAGTGACTGATAGATCCTACTACAAATCTATATTAAGTAGCTCAGTAAGTAGGGCATTTAACATATCTCATAGTACAAAATATAGAAAGCAATATTATAAAAACATTTTACTAAGCTGCTTCAAAAAATTCAAAGTTGGAGACAACAATCAGGAGGTGAATATTAAAGTTTATGGAATCAGTTACTCTTTTTGTTGTTTAGATACCTATATTTGCCATGTGCCATAAGTTCACAAAGTTCTGACAGAATGTCTCTGAATTCCTGACAAGATGACTAAATCAGTCATTTGAACTTTAAGACAATCTTATCTTACTGGACATTAGTAACCTGCACTGTCACAGCTTTCTTACTTTTAATATGATAATTAGACATGTGATTATTAGACAATTTATTATTGCAAGGAGGTGAAAAACCCGTAAGCCACTTGCATTACAGAGTTGTCTACATTAGATGAGAGGAATATGTCATTTTGAATATTGGTGTGCTAAGTGTAACAGCAACAAGGAATATTTTAATCAAGTATGGATACTATCATACCCATGTTGATTATGTTAGTTCAGGTTTCGTTCTATATATTCTTCATAAGATAAATGGGTGATATAAAGAGAAATCTGTTTATGTTTTTTCAGTTAAAATTATTGAATTGTCATGGTTTCTTAAAACACAAATCACATTTACAGATACTCACTGTTAACATTTGGCACTACAGGTTATAATGTTTTCATAATGTCTATTATGCTATATACTATTATATCTTGTGAGTGCGTATGGTAGAACCGTTTTGGATCCTGAAAGACTCAGTAGGATGATGACTTAAGAGTTAGAATCTGGTGAAGGGAATGCAGGTTTAGAATGCAGAGTTTGTAATTGCACGCTGAAGAATAGCAGAGTGTAGTGCATAGTTCTATGTGTGGCATATTAATTGACAGGCATCCAGGCTACTACAGGATGCTACAACTGACAATGAGTTAGGGGATAAGTAACCTGAAAATCAACAGTGCTCTCCCAGAGAGTTTGCTGTTATCCAAGCAAACTGCTTGTGCATGCCACGTGTGCCTAAATTAAAGTTAGGAATCAACGGTTGGCATATGTGGATTCAAAACACAACTCCTGCTGATGGGAAGCATTTCATGATAAAGAACACTTCAAAGAGCAATCTATGCATCATTGGTCAAGAAACTCCGATCAAGGCCATACAGAAAGGTGCAGCTACACAATATAAAGCTACATGGTGAATTAATTGATAGTGCTAAATGCGGCCACAAATAAATGCAGAAAAGAACACTTGCTGACAGAACAGTTGATATACTTAACTGAGCCTCGAAAAGAAGAGCTTTTTGGCCTCATCTGTGGGTGAGGAGACCCAAGAAGAACTACAGGGGTTGGGCTTACAAAGTTGTCCCATACTTGAAGCAGTAGACCACCAAAGCTGCTGGATAGGGACCCAACACAACTCCAGGAATCCCAGAAAGTGAAGGGCTACAAAGGAGCCCAAGAAAGAGGTCTAATTTTCACAGATTGTTAAAGTTTATCTAGAAGTCAGCATGTCACAAAGCTATGAATGAACCAATTTATCTAGACCACCAGATGGAGTTGGGGAGAGCTCAAATCGCAGTGTCAGCCAATCCCATGAAAAGTTATAATGCTGCTGCTTTCCTGAAACCACCAACCTTTGATACTGCCAAAGAGCAAAATATTGGCTATAGTAGACTACTTAGATAGACATTTGATGATTTCACAGATGTGCTAAAAGAGACTGATAACAAAAAGATTTTTCAAATACCTCAAGAATCGTGCTGGTGTTGGTGTTTCAGTCATAAAGAAAATGCTGCAAACTGATGAAGTTACGTTCTATGAAATTAAAAAAGGCTTCAATCTCAAGCTCAATCCGGTGCCAAATGTAAATTATGAAAGGTAAATTTTCAGTCAAGAACAACAAAGAGTAGATGAGACCATAGATACATTTGTTGAGAGTCTGTATACTTTCATAAAACCATGCAGATTCAAAGAATTTAATGATGAAAAAGCAATATGTCTCAGAGATATTGATGGATACCTGTCAGATTCATTCAGGCAATGAATGCTGAAAGAAACTCTTAGTCTGGAGCGAGTTCTCATGACATCCAGAGTTGAAGAGAGTACTGATCAACAAGCGGCTAAAATGGAGGACGGAGGTGCTCAAACTGAATTAGTCATGAACATTAAAGTTAAGCAGGAACACAAAGCTGAAGGACACAAGGTGATGTCCATGTCAGACGTGGATTGTTGTTTCCATGCAAAGGTAAATGTCTTGCTATCTAATGGACATGCAAATGTTGTGGTAAAGAGAACCAATTTGTAATGGTTTGCAAGGCAAAGGAAAAAATAATTGCATCACGGTGAGAACACAAAATGGCCAACCGAACGTTTCAGAAGTGATGTTTCAACGAGTGCTCACAAGGCCAAGCAATAATATCAGTTGAGACAAATCAACACCAAACAAAGTTGATTGTCATCTAAATCATTGTCGAAATGTTTGTCAGTATCAGCATCAAGGGAAAATGAAAGTGAAGATGATTGTGCTATGTCAATGTTTATCTCATAGGAATGCGCACATGTTGGGCTGTCCGCATATGAAGAGAAATACCAGTCAAAGAAAAGTTTACATGAGAATGCACCCAAGTAATTCAACATCCTATGAAGATTACACTGAAAATGAATAGTTGTGCAATACCTTTAATAATCAGTGGTCCGTCAATAATTATTATGCCTGAAGAGAAACATAATGAAATATCTCCATTACTTCGACTGACACCTTTGGAAACAATAGTGTACATATGAGCTGCATTGATGCCTTGAAAAAGTAAAGGATCATTCATAGTGACTATGAAACACAAGAAAACAAGAGTACAAGCACCCATTCACTTACTTCAGGGTATGGTGTCAAGACCCCAGCAGTCCTAGCTGTCTCCCCATGACCTGTGGGAGCTGGCATTGCTCCCACAAGCAGGGTGATGCTTTTAATAGCAGTTCCCTACTTGTGGGACTAGTGTTTTCTTCTGTTTCCCTGCATGCATGTTTGTGCCCAGGAAAACAGATGAAAACTCTGCTTTCTGACAGCGTGAGCTGTTTGACAGCTCTCACTGTCAGAGAGTGGACCTTGTTTGCTTTTGCTGTTAGCTCCCACCAAGCAAAAGCAAACAGTTATGTCCTGGGGGTGGACACCCTGGTACGTAGCAGGAGCTGGCCCTGGGGGATGGTGGTCCCTAGGACCTTCAACAGCATCTCTACAGGGATTGCATTCCCCCTCCAATGTAAGCTAGCCCTGCGTAGGTGGTAATCCCAAGGGTTTGGGGTCCGAAATGGACCCATTTCATTCTTTTATTCAATGCTCAGGGAGGTGGCGGTCCCTGGGGCTGTGGGAGGCATTCAGCCCCCCTGCACAGAATTCCAATGAAACCCCAAGGAGGTGGCAGTCCCTGGTGGTGCGGGGGGGCATGCAGCTCACACATATACTCAAAAAAGCCTCAGGGAGGTGGCAGTCCCTTGGGCTGGGAGGGTCGGCTGGACCCCTTCTATATGTGTTAAGGCATTTTGCCCACGAAGTGATGGTCCCCACGGCATGGGGGGGGAAACCATGTGACCCCCCTCATGCAATATGCACAAAGCCAGAGGGAGATGGCAGTCCCCGAGGCAAATATAAGCCCTAGAGAGGGGCCCTGTGCACCCCACATCCTTATTTTTTCCATTCCGCAGATCCTGGTTCACCCAGAGTCTTAATAAAAATCAAGCACAGGAGACCTTGTTTATTTTATTTTTTTAATTATTATTACTGTGAATTTGTGATGATCTCAAATTTGTGGTAAAAGATTTTTTAAAAGTGCTTTTTGGTGGTTGCCCGGTCCCTCTGGGACCCCAGTACTGGAGCTAAGGAGTCTAAGGTATCTCTAACCTGGACCCTTTTCCTTTTTATTTTTCATTTTTTTGTTGGGACTTGGCTGAAGCCGAGTCTCAGTATGGTTGCCAACACTTCCTGGTTCAAATGTTGGCAGCCAATCAGAACTGTGCAGTTCCCTGCACAAGCTCGTCATTGTTTTCGAAGTCATCGTGGTCAGAGATATCCACATTTATTTTCCCTTCAATTACTCCTAAACTACTGAACAGATTTACACCAAATAAACAAAAAGCAAATTCTACGTACCGAAAGCTATCTTTCTGCCAAATTTGGTATAATTTCGTGCAGTGGTTCAGGATGTAGTCGTGTTCAAAGGTCATTTGGGAACTAACATGGGAAACACAGCTTTTTTTACACTCCCCCCTCTTTTTTTCTTGGCCCCACTTGACAGATTCTCCCTTCAGCTTACACTGCTCACAGGAACATTTTTGGGAAAGTTTTGTCAAGATTCATCAAATGGCTCCAAAGATATAGGTAAGTCAAAAAATTATTTTCAATAGAAACATTGACCTAATTATAACTACCTAGTGGTGACCTCCACTAGGATAGAGACAGAGACAGAGACAGACAGACAGAGAGACAGAGAGACAGATAGATAGATATATAGAGACAGATATAGCAACAGAGATAGATAGATAGAGGGACGCTCCTATTATGTACATGGGTGCTATGACAGCTTCAGCCAAGTCACAGCAAACATAACTCCGCTCTTTGACAATTCCTGCTGTCAGAAAGCTGATTTTTCATCTCTTACTGCGTGCAGGGAAGACAGATGAAAACATTGCTCCAGCATGCAGGTAGCTGTTATGAGAACCAGCCACCTGCTTGCTGGAGCAATGCCGTATAACCCAGCAGGCTGGAGCCGGCTAGGACAAGGGTGGAGGCCTTGATGCCCCGTGGTCCCAGATAGCCAGTAAAATACACACAATTAAAAAATAAAACAAACAAAATCAGCAGGGACCACAGGGTAAACGTTGAGGCTCCCCCATGGTCCCAGATAGCCCATGAAGGGCTTAAAAATGAAAACAAAATCTGGTGGGACCGTAGGGGCGGGCTTGAGGTTCTAGATAGCTCGTAAAGGGCTAAAAAAAATACGTAACCTAATGGAGAAGGTCACAGACCTTCACATTGAGGGTTCAACTCCAGGTGTATCCATAGTCATTTTCCTCTTAATTTCTTTTCAACTGCAAATGTTTAAGGCTCTTACTGAAAGGTGATCTTACTCTTTTTAATTGCCGAATACCTTTTTCTTTTCAATTTGTACAGAAATCTTATTCAAAGCATATCATTCATCAAAGCCTAAAAACTCTCTCTCCCTCTCACTCTTTTCCTGATCTCCTTCTCCCACTCACACGCCCACTCACAGCCTCAGTCAGACCCTCATGCACCCACTCACAAACCCACTCACTCATGCATTCACTCATAGACTCACTGACAGCATCATGCACAAACTCATCAACCTGAACAGACACTGAAGCACCCACTAAGACTCTGATGCACACATTCTCACACCCAGAGACTCTCACAACCCCCAGATACACCCTCTTACACACATTCTTACATTCAGAGATAGGCTGTGGCCAATTCCTGCCACGCCCGGCAAAACGGCGGTGTGGAAATAGGGTTGGGTTGTTAGTGGGTTGGCCGAAGGTACTGCCTGCAGGCCAGGCCTTGCCGGAAATCCCTGCTACACACAGGTGAAGGCCATACATGGTGCAAGGTCGGGTGGTTATAGGGAGTTGGCCTCAAGGTCTGGCCAAGAGTGGCAGTGGTTGAATTAACATACTGTCATGAACATTACTATATATTTTTTTTAAAAAAATTCATTGAAGAAAACAAAGGTTCCAGGGTTGTTATAGTTAGGAAATAGAATTTATTAAACCATAGAAACTCATCGAAGAAGCCAAAGGTTACAGGGATTTTAAACTTAGGCACACATTTAAACGTACAAAACCATAGAACTTCACCTGTAAGAGTTATCTCAAGTAACTATAACTCATGTCCTAAGGTAACTATAACTCGCACCCTCGACATACACTGCTAATTACTCCACAAATTACGGCATTCATGACATCTTTGATAACATCATTGATAATATCAATGTAATATTTGTAGTACCATTTTAAACTAAAAAGCTGTGCATGGCGGGACAAGAGTTATAGTCATTGCTGTATCCTTTGTTATTTTCAGTGAATATATATATATGTATTTTATGATCCTCCTGTGGGAAGTGAAGTTATGGTGATGTGCAAATCTCACACTTTGGTGCAGCTGTTAAAGATGGAAGAAAGTCTATATATATATATATATATATATATATATATATATATACACACACACACACAAATATATATATATATAAATATATATATATCTATGTACACATATATACATATACATATATATATACACACACATATATATAAATATATATATATATATATATACATATATATATGTATATATATATATATATATATATATATATATATATATGCATATACATACATACATACTGTATATACATATACACTTATACATATATATATACATACATATACATATATACATATACATACATACATATATACATATATATTTTCCATTTTCCCTGCACCTCATTGCCTCTCGAAGGGATTTTCATGTGAGACACCATTGATTACTTTTTTGTAATATTATTTCATTTTTACCTGGCCTGCACCCCCTTCCAGCCATAGGCCTTCTAGGCAATAGGTGCACACCAGCATTGACTGTAAGGATTATTCAATTTTTCCCTGGCCTGCACCCCGTCTGTCTTAGTTCATAGTTGCACACCAGCCTTCACTTTTTGAAGGATTATTTCATTTTTTTTTTGGCCTGTAGGATGCTGGCCTGGCTTATAGTGGGTACCTGATGGTACTTACACCTTGTGCCAGGTCCAGTTATCCCTTATTAGTAGATTAGTAGTTTTCTAGCAGCTTTGGCTGATAGAGGTAGCTATAGCAGAGCAGCTTAGGCTGAACTAGGAGACATGAAAAGCTCCTACTATACCACTTCTATCATATAGCACTATATCATGAGAATCACAATACTCAAAGTTATTAAAAATAAAGGTACTTTATTTTAGTGACAATGTGCCAAAATATCTCAGAGGATATACTCCCTTAGGAGGTACGTAAAATACACAAAATATACACACAAACCAAAATCAGTTAAGTAAACAGAAAAGGAGTGCAAACTCTTAGGAATACAGTAGGATGCAATAGGCCTAGGGGCAACACAAACCATATACTAAGAAAGTGGAATGCGAACCACTTAGGG
Source organism: Pleurodeles waltl (assembly GCF_031143425.1). Taxonomy (NCBI): domain Eukaryota; kingdom Metazoa; phylum Chordata; class Amphibia; order Caudata; family Salamandridae; genus Pleurodeles; species Pleurodeles waltl. Next base: position 356,484,260 of record NC_090438.1, read on the forward strand.
ACCCCAGCCTAGTTAAGTGTGTAGAGGGTCACTGGGAGTGTAAGAAAACACCAAGGGTATTCAAGATACCCCACTCCAAGACCCTGAAAAGTAGGAGTAAAGTTACCCTACTTCCCCAGAAACACTAAAGTCGTGATAGGAGATTCTGCAAAGACAACAACTGACTGCAAAGCACTGAAGATGGACTCCTGGACCTGAGGACCTGCAGAGGAAGGGGACCAAGTCCAAGAGTCATGAAAATGTCCAGGGGAGGCAGGAGCCCACTAAACCCCGGATGAAGGTGCAAAATGGCTGCCTCTGGGTGGAAGAAGCTGAAGATTCTGCAACAATGGAAGTTGCCAGCAATTTCTCCTTTGCACAGAAGATGTCTCACAGTGTGCTGGAGGATGCAGAGTTGTTTTCACACAGGCAGACTGCAAACAAGCCTTGCCAGCTGCAAAGGTTGCATTTGAAGAAAATGGGTGCTGCCTAGGCCCAGGAGGTCGCCCCTTGGAGGAGGAGACAGAGGGGTTACGTACCAATACAGAGAGCCCATGCAGAAGCAGACAGCACCTGCAGAAGCACTTGAACATGGGTTCAAGAGAACTGAGCATGGCGGTCATCTCAACACTACAAAGGAGGGTCCCACGAAGCCGGTGGTCAACTCAGCGAGTTGAGCAATGCAGGACTGAGTGCTGGGGACCTAGGCTGTGCTGTGCATGAAGGATTCCTTGCAAAAGTACACAGAAGCCCTAGCAGCTGCAGTTCACGCAGTACACAGGATTACTGTCTGGCGTGGGGAGGCAAGGACTTACCTCCACCAAATTTGGACAGATGGACCACTGGACTGTCGGGGTCAATGAGATCCAGCTCCTGTGTTCCAGGGACCATGCTTGTTACGATGAGAGGGGACACAGAGGACCAGTGAAGCAGAAGTTTGGTGCCTGCGGTAGCAGGGGGAAGATTCTGTTGACCCACAGGAGATTTCTTCTTGGCTTCCAGTGCAGGGTGAAGGCAGACAGCCCTCAGAGCATGTACCACCAGGAAACAGTCAAGAAAGCCGGCAGGATTAGGTGCTACAATGTTGCTGGTAGTCTTCTTGCTACTTTGTTGCGGTTTCGCAGGCATCCTGGAGCAGTCAGCTGTCGATCCTTTGCAGAAGTCAAAGAGGGAGATGCAGAGGAACCCTGGTGAGCTCTTGCGTTCGTTATCTGATGAGAAACCCACAGGAGAGACCCTAAATAGCCCTCAGAGGAGGATTGGCCACCTAGTCAGGTAAGCAATTATTAGGAGGGGTCTCTGATGCCACCTGCTGGTACTGGCCACTCAGAGGCCACCATTGTGCCCTCACACCTCTGCATTCAAGATGGCAGAGGTCTGGGACACACTGGAGGAGCTCTGGGCTCCACCCCTGGGGTGGTGTTGGACAAGGGAGTGGTCACTCCGATTACCTTTGTTCAGTTTCGCACCAGAGCAGGGGCTAGGGGTTCCCTGAACCAGTGTAGACTGGTTTATGCAAGGAGGGCACCATCTGTGCCCTTCAAAGCATTCCCAGAGGGCAGGAGAGTCTACTCCGCTCAGGCCCTTAACACCTATTTCCAAAGGGAGAGGGTGTAACACCCTCTCTCAGAGGAAATCCTTTGTTCTGCCTTCCTGGGACTGGGCTGCCCAGACCCCAGGAGGGCAGAACCCTGTCTGTGGGTTGGCAGCAGTGGTAGCTGCAATGAAAACCCCAGAGAGCTAATTTGGCAGTACCCGGGCTCCATGCTGGAACCCTGGGGATGCATGGGATTGGCACCCCAATACCAGATTTGGTATGGGGGGACAATTCCATGATCTTAGACATGTTACATGGCCATATTCGGAGTTACCATTGTGAAGCTACATATAGGTATTGACCTATATGTAGTGCACGCGTGTAATGGTGCCCCTGCACTCCCAAAGTCTGGGGAAATTGCCCTGAACAATGTGGGGGCACCTTGGCTAGTGCCAGGGTGCCCTTACACTTAGTAACTTTGCACCTAACCGTCGCCAAGTGAGTATTAGACATATAGGTGACTTATAAGTTACTTAAGTGCAGTGTAAAATGGCTGTGAAATAACATGGACGTTATTTCACTCAGGCTGCAGTGCCAGTACTGTGTAAGAATGGTCTGAGCTCCCTATGGGTGGCAAAAGAAATGCTGCAGCCCATAGGGCTCTCCTGGAACCCCAATACACTGGGTACTTAGGTATCATATAGTAGAGAATTATAAGGGTGTTCCAGTGTGCCAACCAGAATCGGTAAAAATGGTCACTAGCCTGCAGTGACAATTTTAAAGACAGAGAGAGCATAATCACGGAGATTCTGGTTAGCAGAGCCTCAGTGACACAGTTAGGCACCACACAGGGAACACATTCAGGCCACAAACTATGAGCACTGGGGTCCTGGCTAGCAGGATCCCAGTGAGACAGGCAAAAACAACTGACACACAAGTAAAAATGGGGGTAACATGCCAGGCAAGATGGTACTTTCCTACACTGGCCTACACCTCCTTCCTGCCAAAAGTCTCTTAGGTTATATGCACACACCAGCATTCACTTTAAGGATTAATCAATTTTTCCCTACCATGCACCCCCAGCCTGCCATAGTTCTCTTAGGTCATAGGCACACACCAGCATTCACTTTAAGGATTATTCTATTCTTCTCTAGCCTGTACTCCCAGCCTGCCATAGGTCTCTTAGGCCATAGGCTCACACCAGCATTCACTTTTTATTTTATTTTTTTAGGAGCATTCGGTTTTTCCCTGGCCTGCAGCCCTGGCCTGCCATAGGCCTTTTTGGCCTAGGTGCACACCAGCATTCACTTTAAGGATTTTTCAATTTTTTCCTGGCCTGTACCCCCAGCCTGCTCTTGATCTCTTAGGCCATAGGTGCAAACCAGCATTTAATTCTTTAAGAATTATTCCATTTTCCCAGGCCTGAAACCTTAGCTTGCCATAAGCTGTAGATGCACACCAACATTCACTTTTTTCAGGATTATTCCAATTTTTCTGTGGCCTGAACCCCTAGCCTGCCATAGATCTCTTAGGCCATAGGCACACACCAGAATTCACTTTAAGAATTATACAGTTTTTCCTTTGCCTGCCCCCCAGCCTACCATATTTCTCTAAGGCCATAGATGCCCACAGCATTCACTGTAAGGATTATGCAATTTTTGCCCACAACCACCTGCCTGCCGCAGGTGTCTCAGTAGAGACAGATCAAGCTAGCTTTTAAATCTGTATGTTGTTATCCTATTTGAAATATTGTGTTGTGATTTGGATTGGAAAGGTCAATGGATACACTATTGTGATTTATTTGGGATAACCTAACTAAATTATAATGTATGCATGAATAATTCAAACTTCAAAAATGTCACTGAATGTTTTTCTTGTTTATTTGCTTTTTAGATACATAAGAGTACTGTAGTGCCAGAGAGATAGCCAACACAAAGTGACACCACACCACTTCAGTACTCCTCTTCCTACTTCCACTTATACAGCTAAGTACTAACTGACAGAGCTTGAAGATGGCCCCAAAGAAAGATATTCCTGGCAAGAAGGTGACCAATGAGGAGGAGAAGAAGAAGCAGATTGCTACCACTGACCTGCCCCCCTCCACCTTTTCCAGGAAATGTGGTGTGGCTGCCAGATGATCCTCTGGGCAGCGAGGCGGGAACAGCACTCCAGCATCATCTACCCCTCCCCCAACCTATGCCCAAGACCATGTATATTAGTGAGGCATGCACTGCAATCATGGCGATGAGCAGTGAGTCTGAATTTGATTTGCCTCAGCATCAAAGTAGCCAATCGCTGCAGGAAATTGAGCAAAGTGGACAACAAGAGCTGTAGCCAGCTGTAGGGGTGACATATGTAAGAATAAGGTAGTTCAAGACTTTGGAAGTACTTTTAATTCCAAAGTCGAATTTGCATTTAACTTTAGTTTAAAACAGCCAGCAAGGCTGGCCTTCATTTAAAAGGATACTGGGCACCTTGGCTGTGCACCTACAGGACACTACTTATACTGGGGTCCCTAAACCTACATGCTCTACCATTTACTCTGGACTTGTAGGTAGGTTGATACTGCCAATTATAATTAGCCTAATTTGCATATCCACTTTACACAAACTACTGGCCCTGGGACTGGTAAGCAGCCAAGAGTCAGTAACCACCAATATGTGTCCAAAACTTTGGGATGACTGGGCCAAAAAGGAGGACTTTCCTACAGTTAGCAAAAAAGGAAAATAATATGCCCAGTATCCCCATATGGCCAAAATTCACCAATTGGCAGTCCTTCCTCAACATCACCGAGGAAGAATTAGATGCAAAGATTCAGGCTGGTACCTATAATTCTTAATGCTCCAGTCCTGGTGGGTGGTTATTGTAGCCAATTTTGTTAATTTCTTAAGGGTTTAAAGTTAGCCAGCCAGACCCTCGCTTTGCCTCAGGTCAACACTTGGGTATATGCAGTGTGGGTAAGCTGTACCAACAATGGTTTCAGACTAAAACCTTAGCAGCAGTTAAAGAACATCTTAATATGCTATCTGAAGAAATAGACTTACAAGATTTCTTGTTCGGTCTCAGAAAGCCACCCTCTAAAAGATTCCTGTATGCCGTATATAATGTGATTTCGAAACTTTCTCAAATGGAAGCAGCTACAAGTTTAAGGCACATAGATGAGGAAAACTTGGAAAAGGCTTTAGACGTGGTCGATAATGGCATGAACACTCTGTCCAACAGAATATACTCCCTTAATAAAATAGTGTTGTCTGCAATAGACATCATTCCGAATGACATGTCCTTTTTACACCCTGGGCAAAGTCAACCACATTCCATCATACAGTTAGGTTGGACACTGCAGATTCTGAAAAAAAATGGCTGCGTTCCACGGAAGTACATTAACAGTAGTGACCTGTTTGCTGCTTTTAATTTATCGAGGGTACAACAGACAATGGCTAAAAGGGAAGCAAGTTTCACTATGCTTTATACAAAAAAGTTAGAAAAGTTGCCTTTCACAGTTGCAGAAAGTTAATCGACAGTATGATTCATACATGGCATTTAAAATCTGCCCGTTTCCACCTTTCGTTGTTCGAAATGCTTGAAACATCTTGCCGTGGGCAGATACCAGCCTCTAAGTGAAAGCTATATTAAAGAAGAGTGGGAGTTGCCCTTTCAATATAAATGTCTGATGGGCGAAACAGAGGTCTTTCTCTGTGGACGCAAATGTGCTTCCTGTGGACCAAGAGGTGCTGGTGCTCCAGATGAGGGTTTATTCACGTTCGAGCCCCATAATTCTGAGGCTGATTCGCGAGGCTACTTATGAGCCACCCTTGGTGGACCATCTGGCTGCTTTAGGCACTTTGGATGGTGCTGCCCTCATGGATGATCTTGTGCTTGAAGCTGCTGGGCACTACTGCTCTGTGGTTCAGTCTGCCAATCCTGGCATCGATTTGACATCTCACAATGTGGTTTCTTTCCTGGATGCCCTTTCTTCCGATGGCTTCGAAGACTTTCTTCAAGATCATGACTACTGTGAAATTAATTTGACCATTGGCTTATTCTAAAGTTTCAAAGTTTTGCCAACATTGCCTTTAACTCTGGCCTGCTGTGCTTGTCAGGTTCAACATTTTGTCTCTTGGTATGTTTTAACTATTTTTAACAAGTTTTAAATTATATTTTAGGTATATTTTAATATAAATGTAGCTTGCTTTAGTGCAGAGCATTTTCGCTCGGGTTCATTTACCTTCACTGGCATCAGTATTGTGGATCCACATATCTGGAGATCTTTATTTTTTTATTTTTTTTTACAAATAGAAGCACAGGCTCCCACGCTTCGTAATTCTGGAGTTGCCAGGTGGGCCAAGTCTCAGGGCATTGCCTATATAATGTGGGGTGGCCACCCGGCCCCCCAGAGCCCCGGGGAGAACCAGTTGCCCGCCCCTGCTGCAACTGGGACCACCACCTCCCAGGGGCACGGAAAAAAATAGAAATCATTCAGTTTCAGACCTCCCTGCAGCCACGGGAACCACTATCTCCCTGGTCCTATTTTCATAGGTGGGGACCCTTTGAGGATCCAATGATGGTCCTGGGGGCCTCAACCCCTCACCCCCATGGCTAGATCCTACTATGTCCCGGGATGCCCACCCCGGGACATAGCTGTTTGGTGTGGCTTGGCAGCAGCTTTGAAGCTGCTGCCAAGTCATGGCAAACACTCCAGTCTGAGGAAGAGAATGTTGATAAAAAGCTCTCCCTTCATTGGAGCAGAGGTTTCCTCTGTCTGCCTGTGGAGAGGCAAACAGGCACACAGAAGAAACTGCTCTCTGTGACAGCAATGCTGACTCCTATAGTAGGTGGAGAGCCAGCTGGGACTGTGGGCTTCTTCAGGCTCCCCCCATGGTCCCCAACAGGTCATATGGGTGGGCCCCAGGGGATGGGGTCTCTGGGGATAATGTTGGCCCTGGTGAGGAGGACCACACTACTCCACTTAAAAAATATATATATATACTGAGGCCTGGGCCTGGGGATGGGGTCCCCAGGGCTGAGATTGGCATCGGGAGGGGGACCATGTGGCCCAACTCCCATAAAAAAATATAAATATATATATATTTAGACTGGGAGATGGGGTTCCCGGGGCCAAGACTGACCTGGGAGGGGGGCTGTGTGGTCTTCCTCCCCCATAAAAATAAATGTTAATGGAAATGGTGCCACGCAGCAACCACCCCCAAAATGTAATATTTGGGCCGGGCCCTGGGGGATGGGGTCCCCGGGGTGGAGTTCGGCCTGGGACGGGGGTGGAGTCCTGCAGGGTTTGGTTGGTAGAGGGGTTAGCCACAGGGACTGACTGCAGGCCAGGCCCTGCAACCAATACCCTCTGCACCTGGCCAAAGGCCCTGCCCTGCGCAGGGTTGGGGGGGTTATAAGGGTTGCCTGCAGGTTCTGTGGCCAACTGCTACCATGCACAGCCAAAGGTGGTGGTTGGAATAATGTATGGTAATGAAAATTACTTTAAGTTCAAAAAAACAACATAGAAATTCACTGACAAAACAAAAGGTTACAGGGAAGATATAGTTGAGTAATAGAATTTTAAACAAAATAAACATTTACTGAAAAAACAGGTTACAGGGATATTATAGTTAGGTTCTGAATTAACTCATAGAAAAACATAGAAATTCAGCAGTTATGATTGGAGTGATTTCATGTGACTATAAATTGTGCCCTACGGTAACTATAACTCGCACCCTCACCATACACTACTAATTGCCCCATATATTTCAGCACTCATAATTGCCCCATTTATTTCAGCACTCATGACATTCAACTTTTATAACATCATTAAAAATATCAATGAAACATTAGCAGTAACAGTTTTGGCAAGACCACTGTGCATGGTGGGGCACAAGTTATAGTTTCCTTAGGGAGAGAGTTATAGTTACTTGAAATCACTCTAACTATAACTTGTGAAAAGTGTTTCTATGAGTATGGAAGGAATGAAGGAAATGAAGGCATGACACAGTTCAGTTAATATATTGTAAACAGTACTTCTACCCCAGAGAACAAATTTATTATCTAATTGTTCTGTCATCTAGGTTTGAAAAATGCTACTGAAGAAGCCAGTTATTAGCCTCCTTAGGTCTGGCCAATGGCTCATCCTCCCATATCAATAGACTAATGGGTTTTGATCCATATAGACCTCTTTTGGGTCATCCAGATAGTCTTGAACCATCCTCTGGTCATTGGTGCTGCCACTTTCTTGACCTCTGTTGCCTTCACCTCTGTACTTGACTTAGGCCCTGCCACTTGAAGCAAAAGCATTGCACAGGTTCGGTATGATTCTTCTGTTCCTGGTGGTGTTGTTGTTGCCAGTACTGTTGCTGGGATTAGCTGCTGTAGGGCAAGAGCACTGCTCTCTCTCTCTGGAGGTTGAAGGCTGCACCCCATAACTTCTTCCCAGGACTATAACTTCCAACCGGTCTTCTTCCAGGGCTCTTACTTACTCAACAATGAATGTCTTTCATAATGAAAGATCCCCTTCTGTAAAAGGAATGAAAGTGGGCAGTATTTACTTTTACTGTGGATCAAGTATTGTGGCACAGATGTACACTTTGGAGCAAACATTCTCTCTATGCAGCCTTGGATTAACAGAAAAGCTAATTATTAAGCTCTCAAACCAACTCATACACTTCTTTGTTCACACCACCGAACCTTTGTGACAACTTTTTAAACTGATCCTGTAGCAGATGCAGCAACAGGATAATTTGACTCATACTGTCCTCCTTGCTGGCTTGCCATGTGAAAGCTTTTGAAGGAAGTCGCATCTGTGTCAGGCATTTGACTGGGACCCATTTGTCAATCACCATGGTCATGCTTTTTCAAGTTGCATCCCCTCCTCTTTGAAGGATATAGCCAGTGATCAGTCTGTATTGCTCAAACATTGCAAATGCAGTGGATCGAGTTCCAATGTGTTATCTCCTTTGTGAGGGCTTCAACCGGTACTCTATTGGCATACTGAATGATCCTCAACTGCTCATAGGCTTTAAAAGAATGACAGAAATGAGTGCAGATTCTTCTGCAGGTGGCCAGTATATTGCTGTCTATCATATTGTTTTAGAAAGTCCTGCACAATCAGGTTGGTTCAATGGGACAAGCACAGAACCCTGAAATATTCACCATCTGCCCTGGCCTGGACTATATTACTGCCATTGTCTGTGGCAACAAATCCAATTCTGAGACCTGAGTCACAGCCATTTAAACACCTTGCTATTAAAGTCTTCCAAGATGTTTTCAGCTACAAAAGATGTTTCCATAACAAACATCGCTACTTTTGCATGCTGATGAACACCCTTAAAAGTTTCTTTATTGCTGAGACCTACATATAGGTGTTGCCTAACCCCCACACAGGTTTTAGTGTGCAGTGATACAAATGTAATCAGTTGCTTGACAAATGGTCCACATGTCTGTTGTCATCTGTACAGTTTGAACCATACTCTGCTGCAAAGCTTGTCCAACCAATTGTAGCACATAATGATGGAGCACTGGAGGAGCAACTCTGGCAAAAAAGGTCCAGCTGGGAACCTTCCATTTCCAGCAGATGACCATCACAAATTCTAAAAATCACTTTCCTTCCTCAAAATGAAAAAGGAGGAGGTCCAATGCTAACATTTTAACCAGCTTCCCATTGTTAAAACGTGCCATTGGTTGGTTGCATTCGTAGGGCCCCTCCTGTCTAAACATGCCCGAACAATAGCTTGGATTGTTTTCTTTTGTGGTGCTACTGATGCAGGCGACTTCCAGAGAGAGTCAGGAGGTGGTAAGTTGCTGATATGGGTGATGCTGGTGCACTGCTGGGGACAGAGGAGCTTTATGTAAGACTGACACCCTCTTCTTCCTTATCACTTCGTGTCACTGTGATCAGAGCTGATCCCCTCTCTCATCACCACCACCACCATTAATATCAGCTATTTTTAAAGGTGCTTCTCCAACCAGATTGTGTGATGTTTTTTACATATGGGTCGTTTGGCCTCCTAAGGTGTGCCCTAAGTGCCTCTAGGGTTGGGTGCCATGTAACTATAAGCAGGGACCTTATAAAAATTGTTTTGTAAGCCCTGGTGAGGTAAGATAGTCAGTGTGTTTTTCCCTCACTGTAGTGAATGGCCTCCATAGGCTAAAATGGGGAGACTTTATTTTAATTAACCAAGTCCCCTTAAGAGACAGATACAATGAGTTTAGTATCAAATTAATTGTTGTAAAACATCCCACACACTTCCATTGTTGGATTTAATATAACTAGTTCAGGTAAAGAGTTGTAAAACTCTAATTGAAAGCTGTCAACTTCAGCTCTGTAGTGCCCTTCTCTGATTGGCCAGCTTCTGACAGCCTGGCTGGGCTGCCTTGATGAGGTGTTAAGTGACCTGGGCTGAACAGAAAGGACGTGCTTGTAAGAGGAGATCTGTCTCAGCAGTTGGTGAAACAGGATTGGTGGGGGAAGCCACATTGGTATTCAAAGGCAGCAAAGGATACCTGGAGCAGGTCAAAACCTTCCTTATTTCCTGCAACCCCTAACAATTAGGTGCCCTCTTGAATAGATTAGGAGGGGGCAGGAGAAAGGTGTGCTTAGGCTTTTAGCCACACCGGTAGGTAGGCTCAGCCAGATCTAGCCTCCAAAAATCAGTTTCAGCAATGTTGGATTTTTGAAGAATGTTCCTCAGAGGGATTGATTTTTGCCACACTTCCCAGGAAGTGATCACCTGGCGGGGTGTGGGGGGAGTGGGGAAGTGGCCTGTCTATGATTTGACAGTCAGTGCCCCCTGCTTTTCATGCCAACAGCAAGGATAAATATAGCAGCGCTGCACCCAAACCTCAGATCCCTACAAGGAAAACATCAGAAGAAGTACTGCCCTGCTGGACCCCTGCACCCTGAAGGACTGCACCAGCTGCACACTTGGGCTTCACCACAAGGTATTCGCCTGGTTTCAACTGGCTCAAGAAGGGACTTCTTGATTGCTACAGGTGACAAATAGCTAACCAGAGGCCCCTTCATCAATTTCTGAAGAAACTGACCAGCTGACCACTGTCCAGTGGTCATTTTGGAGTTTGACCCAGGTGCATTCTGTGAGTTGGAGTCCTAACCCTCAAGGAGCCAGTTCTGGAACCTTGGGGTGAGCTGTTGACTCTCAAAGGACCTTCAAAGACCTTGTGGCAGAAGATCCAGAAGTTTAGAGAACTTTTGGAAAAAAGCTCCACAAAGGGACTGATCCACTGTCAAGAGTCAGCTTACGTCGACTGCGACCCGGCCTGAATGAGATTCATTCAGCTGAAAATGTCTGGAGCTCCAGACTTCCAGGATTTCATCCGTGGCTGCTGGAAAGGAAATCCGATGACATCAACTCAAAATCTGCTTGCTGTGGAGGGTCCTCCGATGTTTGAGAGAAAATGCTCCAGAAAAGTGACTAAGGCCCTCATTCTGACCCTGGCGGTCTTTGACCGCCAGGGCGGAGGACCGCGGGAGCACCGCCGACAGGCCGGCGGTGCTCCAATGGGGATTCCGACCGCGGCGGTAAAGCCGCGGTCGGACCGGCACCACTGGCGGGGTCCCGCCAGTGTACCGCGGCCCCATTGAATCCTCCGCGGCGGCGCAGCTTGCTGCACCGCCGCGGGGATTCCGACCCCCCCTACCGCCATCCAGATCCCGGCGGTCGGACCGCCGAGATCCGGATGGCGGTAGGGGGGGTCGCGGGGCCCCTGGGGGCCCCTGCAGTGCCCATGCCACTGGCATGGGCACTGCAGGGGCCCCCGTAAGAGGGCCCCTAAATGTATTTCACTGTCTGCTGCGCAGACAGTGAAATACGCGACGGGTGCAACTGCACCCGTCGCACAGCTTCCACTCCGCCGGCTCGATTCCGAGCCGGCTTCATCGTGGAAGCCTCTTTCCCGCTGGGCTGGCTGGCGGTCTGAAGGCGACCGCCCGCCAGCCCAGCGGGAAAGTCAGAATTACCGCCGCGGTCTTTCGACCGCGGAACGGTAACCTGACGGCGGGACTTTGGCGGTCGGCCTCCGCCGCCCGCCAAGGTCAGAATGAGGGCCTAAGTCCCAAGGTAAAAAGTTGACCGGCACTTCCCACTCAGTGCATCAGAGGAGGGCTCCAGGGATGTTAGATCAAGATTCAGCTTTGGCCCAGACAAAGATTTTCACCTCGAAAAATCGTCTAAGTCCAAACGTAGAAATCTTCACCAAGATCTCCTGTGACCCGTATCCGAAGAGGGCTCCAGAGAGATCAGATTGGATTGATGACTTCGTCCTGCTGAAGAAGGTCTTCAAGGAAACGACTATGTCTGAAGGTAAACTTTTGACTGAGGCCTCCCATTAGCTGTAGCCGAGCAGGGATCCATTGTGGTTGGCTTCAAACTTTGACTTTGCCTTGGTCGAGTTGTGACCAGATTTGTGCTTTTAGTTCTTAAAAACACTAGAAAACAATAATTCTTTAAAAGTTCATAACTCCAGTTCCCCACATTCAAGTTTATTTGTTTTGGTATTAAAGTAAAGGAAAAAAGTCCTATTTTTATAAATTGGTTTTGGATTTTTAAACTGTTTAAACTTTTTAGTACTGTTTTGTGTTACTTGAATGCTTTACACACTTCGTCCCTCATTACGACCCTGGCAGTCTTAAAGCCCAACGCCAATGTGGCGGTCCGATAGCTACACTACGACCGTGCCGGTTGCACCACTGTTGGACTGCCAGAACCACCACTTCTCCACTGGCGGGGCTGGCAGTCCTTATCCACCGGGGGGAAACGTCCTTTATGCCGAAGTTTTAATAACGAAGAACAACGCTTTCTTTAACCACGACTCTGTTATTTTGTGCCTTAACTATGCATGTTCTGAACAATGAACATGCGTGGTTAAGGTACAAAGAAGGGAGTCAGCTAAGGAGGACGACACAGGTGACGACGGGACGGCTAAGGTAAGTGGGGGGCTTTAGGTGTTGGGGAGGGGGTGGGGGTTCAGGGGATTTTAGGTTTTGGGGTGGGGTTGGGGGGTGGGGCATTTTAGGTTTTGGGGAGGGGGTGGGGGGTCAGGGGATTTTAGGTTTTGGGGTGGGGTTGGGGGGTCAGGGGGTTTTAGGTTTTGGGGAGGGGTTGGGGGTGGGGCGTTTTAGGTTTTGGGGAGGGGGTTCAGGGGGTTTTAGTTTTGGGGTGGGGTTGGGGGGGTGGAGCGTTTTAGGTTTTGGGGAGGGGTGTGGGGTCAGGGGGTTTTAGGTTTTGGGGCGGGGTTGGGTGGGTGGATCGTTTTTGGTTTTGGGGAGGGGGTGGGGGGGTGGGGCGTTTTTATTTTTGGGGAGGGGTTCAGGGGGTTTTAGGTTTTGGGGCGGGGTTGGGGGGTGGGGGTTTTTGGTTTTGGGGAGGGCGTGTGGGGTGAGGGGTTTTAGGTTTTGGGGCGGGGTTGGGGCGTTTTAGGTTTTGGGGAGGGGGTGGGGGGTCAGGGGGTTTTAGGTTTTGGGGCAGGGTTGGTGGGTGGGGCATTTTAGGTTTTGGGGAGGGGGTGGGGGGTCAGGGGGTTTTAGGTTTTGGGGTGGGGCGTTTTAGGTTTTGGGGAGGGGGTGGGGGTCAGGGGGTTTTAGGTTTTGGGGCGGGGTTGGGGGGGTGGGGCGTTTTAGGTTTTGGGGAGGGGTGGCGGGTCAGGGGGTTTTAGGTTTTGGAGCGGGGTTGGGGGGTGGGGCATTTTTTATTTTGGGGAGGGGGGTCAGGGGGTTTTAGGTTTTGTGGTGGGGTTGGGGGGGTGGGGCGTTTTTTGTTTTGGGAAGGGGTGGGGGTCAGGGGGTTTTAGGTTTTGGGGTGGGGTTGGGGGGGTGGAGCGTTTTTGGTTTTGGGGAGGGGGTGGGGGGTGAGGTGTTTTTGGTTTTGGGGAGGGGGTGGGGGGTCAGGGGGTTTTAGGTTTTGGGGTGGGGTTGGGGGGGTGGGGCGTTTTTGGTTTTGGGGAGGGGTGGGGGTTGGGGTGTTTTTGGTTTCGGGGAGGGGGTGAGAGGTCAGGGGGTTTTAGGTTTTGGGGCGGGGTGGGGCGTTTTTGGTTTTGGGGAGGGGTGGGGGGTCAGGGGATTTTAGGTTTTGGGGCGGGGTTGGGGGGGTGGGGCGTTTTTGGTTTTGGGGAGGGGGTGGGGGGTCAGGGGGTTTTAGGTTTTGGGGCGGGGTTGGGGGGGGTGTGGCGTTTTTGGTTTTGGCGAGGGGGTGGGGAGTCAGGGGGTTTTAGGTTTTGGGGCGGGGTTGGGGGATGGGGCGTTTTTGGTTTTGGGGAGGGGGTTGGGGGTCAGGGGGTTTTAGGTTTTGGGGCGGGGTTGGGGGGTGGGGTGTTTTTTATTTTTGGGGAGGGGGTGGGGGGTCAGGGGGTTTTAGGTTTTGGGGTGGGGTTGGGGGGTTGGGGTGAGGGATGTAGGATCTATGGTGCCTATTACTAATGCTTTTATCAGGAAATATCGTTGTTAAGGCATTCGTAGTAAAGGCATTATTAATAACAACGAGGTCGGTGTTCCGACCTTGTTGTTAAGGCACTAGTTGTTTCGGAAGTCGGTGTTCCGTCGTACAATCCCACCAGGGCAGTGTTGCCCTGGGGATTATGAGTCCCTTCCCCACTGGTGATTACAGGGCAGTAGCACCACTGTGTGAAGGCTTGTGGAGATGGGGTGCAGAAGGCCCCATGGGGGCGCTTGCACTTGGCACCGTAACATTGCCCCCGGCTCTAGTACGAGCCAGTATCAATGTCGTGCACTGTTTCCCGCTGGGCCAGCGAGGGGAAACTGTTTCTGCCCACTGACCCAGTGGAAAACTCTCAATAGGGGCTGCGGAAATGGGGCTGCACTGGCGGTAACCTTCTCCCTATATTTCAGTGGATGGCCTTTTCCATCAGCCGAAGTCGTAATCAGATGCTTTGTCTCCTAATCCAAGCCTTGCTGTTCATTGACAAGCATTCAAAGGGCTGAGCTGGGGTTAATTTATTGAGACCTAACTGAGCTTAGTAGGGGTAAGTGGCCTATTGCTAAGTGTAGGTAATTACCTGTCCTTACCAATAATCCACTTTCCAACACTAACCCTAGACAGGATGTCTGTTGAATTCTGTAATTTAAAAAAGATAATTTGGACAGGAACAAGGCATGCTGTAAATAAAGCTTCCCTATGCTGTAATTGCCAATCATTTGTTCTCTATGCACTTTTAACATCAATAGAGTTCTTCCAGTATTAGTATCCTTTAACTGTAAGTCGGGAAACAAAGGAATCTGAATAGATCAATTTAGTGTTTGTTAGCAAAATGTTCCTAATTTTGGATGGTGGTAACTTGAAGTAGTATGATTCTGTAGTCCTAATGTAATGTCCATAAAAATGTGAATTTATCCGAGTAACATTTTGGGGTCCCAGAAGCGGAGTTCAACAGTGTTCCCACTGCATGTAATTAAATCCTGATCTGTGTCTAGTTGCTGGGTGCAGGGAGAAATGTCCCTAATTATTATAACAGAAAATCTCCCCATAGTTCTTTGTGTGAATGTACACATCATCACTTTCAAATACAGTACAATCCTGCAATTCAGCAAGCACAGAATCAACTGTTTGAACATCTCAGTCATCAGAAACACCAGGTGTAATTACATCAGTCATTTCTATTTTGAAGACATACAGAATTTGATTGACCTCAGTAGGGCAGTGTACATTAAATGGAACTTTATCCCACACAAACCCATCAGGAATTGGTACTGCTGAAATGTTCACAAGGGACAAGTCTCGTCAGATCTTATGTGAGGAAAGGTATGTAGTTAAAACTTCATCCACAGGCTCAACAGCAGGGCATTCAGGAAGATGATAATCATTTATAAGGAGAAAGAAAACAGTCACTAAACCAATCCACAATAGAAAGGCAAACAGCATCAGAAATATCCACAGATAATTCCATGGATAAATAAATAGTTATTGTTAAGCCATACGTACAGCTTACATGAAACAGTTTCACTTGCAGGTGCGGATGAAGTCGAAGAAAAGTCATCAAGGTGGATGAAATAACCAGAAGCAGTCTCTGCAAACATAGGAGCCAGTACAATACTGGTGGATGGATCCACTTTGTGTGGAGGTTCATAGTAGCCAATGTCATCTGTTTGTGTTGTGTTGGAGTAGAAGACAGCCACATCTTGGACAGTTGTTGTCAGTAAAGTGGCAACAGGAATCAGCAAAAGCTAATTTTTCACCCTCCCCATGCTCAAGGAGGCATCAGTAGCATCATTGTACATGCTGTTGTAGTCAGAAGTATTGTTGTTTCTTCTCTGAAAAGATATGTCCTGTTGGGTAGTGAGAGGAGACCAGGAACTACCCAAGGGACCTCTGGGTCTATTATGCAGGATTGGCCACACGGTGTACTTTGATGTTGTCAATAGAGATTGTCAATTGTCATGGGTGTGTAAGAGTTTTGCTTCTCGCATGTCCTGTTGCAATCCTCTAAGGATGAGTATGTTCTACTGACTAGTGTCTGCTAGAAAAATCAGGGTGTATTAAGTCAGAGTGGCTTGCTGCGTGGTCCATAATCAGGAATGTATGTTCTGCCAAAGTTAAAGAAACCTAGTAGACTGTAGTTACTTGCTTGTATTTGGTAGTTGAAGTTGGGCACTTTTTCTAAAATGTGCAGGGCCAGGCTCTAGAACTCATTTGAAAGCTCATATCCCAGGAACAATAAACTGAGACAGGCTATTTTAGTTTTCTTAAAGTTTAGTTGTAGCCAAGGGATGCAAATCCTAGAGCGATCAGATCGACCCTGGCAATATAAATGTTGAGGTCATCATCTGTGAGATAGATGTCATCCACATCGGATGATGCCTCGGGATCAGTATCATGCAGTAATGATGTTACACAGGCTGAGATTAGCCCTGGGCTTTTCTTATAGCCCCAGGGCAAATGACCGAAGCATTTGTGAGCCAAATGAGAAATCCCTCAGGCCCGACTTTTGTGTGCTAAATCGTGGCAGAAAAATAAAATAAAACAGTGGCGATATCCAAGGTTGTTTTGTATTTTGTACGCACTATAGGGCACATTTAAGGCACGTGGTGCTGCACCAAATGCAGCACCACTTTCCTTGTGTCCCTTAGCACCCCCAAACCAACACCATATGTGCGCCGTATCTAAGGTACGGCACACCATGGCACAGGGTAGGGAGCAATAGCGTCCTTTTTATTGATGCTATTTATGTACTCTGCAGGAGTAGTGGCAAAATATTGGCACTATTCCTGCAGAGTGCATAGGGTCCCATTATAAATAATGAAAGCCCCCCTTTTAATGCCTGCTCTGAGCAGGTGTTGAAAGTGCCGTAAACAAATGATGCCAGGAAATCAGTTAGATTTCCTTGCGCCATTTTTTCACCCCCTCTAATGGGGGAACACCCTCTTTACATACTATGCCTTGCTCAGGCATAATGTAGTGCAAAGGGTTACAAAGTGATGCAATGCATGCATTGTGTCACTCTGTAAATATGGCGCAAGGATTTTGGTCTCGTTGGGCCACATTAGTGTAAAAAAAAAAAAAAGACGCTAAGGTGGCGCTAGGGACTTAAAAATATGCCCCTATATTGTTAATTAGTGCTGTATTCTGTGAAATATGTTGTGCATATGTTCATGTATGACTGTTTAAGTTTCTGTAGTCTAAGACTATTCTATATGAATGGTTGGGTTTTGCAACATGAAATAACAGGTTATTTATTGCAGAGACATAGGGCTCAATTACTCCCTGGTACTCGAGCTGATTGAGGCTCTCCCTCAATGGAGCTTTGTCTTCGTGTTTAACAGGACTTTGGGGTGGAGGCTGAGGTTTAGACCTAATTATTACATGGAAAGGAGTATCCTTATCCCAACCTACATGGTTGCGGTATAGCCGAGGTTCTTGTGCTAAAGCCCAGTTGACAGCATAGGCTTATTTTACCACCTCTGGAGCAATATCAGAGAAAGAAGGCAAAATGACATCTTCCCCACATGGGAGCTTACGGACGTGCTCAGGAGGCCAGTCTCATCCCAGAATATTACACTTATAGTGCACTCTATGTGTCCCTCAATTTGGATGTTTAAATCATAAACCCTGCTGGGTGGGAGAATGCACCTGTCTGCAGTCTCAACTGCAATAAAGTCGCTGGTTGCTGTCGCACCCACGCCTTGTTCTTTAGCAATATTCTCAAGTTTACTGGCATTTTTAATTGAAAGTGTTGCCATCTTTTTCTTTTCAAACTGTGGCTTTTGTTGTGGGGACTGGTCTTCATTTTTGTTTGAAGATCGCGGTGAGTCTTTCTTTTGTTTCATGTATTCAGGGCGTTGCTCTGACCAGCCCACACTCTCTTTAAGTCTATCCGGCGCATCTTAAAAGGAACGAGAGGGATGTGAATCAGCATATTTGTCAGGAGCTTTAATGTTTTCTCTATTTCTGAAAGTATATCTGTTCTCGAAGTTCTTTGGGTGTGGAGAGTCTGCTCTCTGACTTCATCTGTTTTTAATTTGCTTTTGTTTATCCCAGCCCCTTTTTAGAGCCCTCCTGTGCTTGTTTGGTACCTTCCCTAGGGGTGGTACTCTATATTTCAGGCTTTTTAGGCTTGGCTCCCAAACAATCCCCTCCTAAACTGATATAGGTATCGGGAATAATTTTTGGTAACTGTTTCTCATGTTCCAAGGGTAGAATCTCTCAGAGCCACTGGCATACAGCCAATGCTACCACTTCCCCTTTAATGTTACTGAGTATTATCGAGGAAACTGCATCAAAGTTATGCATCAATTTCATCTCTAAATAGGGCTGGAGCAGTCCATGTTCGTTCTGGATTTGTTTTAATACTTCCAGTAAATGGGCCAGTGTTGGGGCACCATGTGTGGTAGTATAAATCGCAGTGAAGACTGTACTCCATGTGGCACAGTTATCCACTGATGAAACCATTCCGAATGGCAAGCACATTGTGAGAACTCTAGGTTTTCCTCTGGTCCTGTATGGGGAAAACACAGTTTCCAGCCGATTATTTTTCTGGGCTATCCAGAATGGGATTTTCTCTCATTCCGTGGTCACTTTGCCCATGATAGAATGTACTGTTTGTGGATTTATCCCATTTGATATTCAGCAGGTGCTGGACGCACTGGTGTTGTGCTCAATGTTCACATATCGAATGGAACAAATCATCTATATAGTCTTACTAGCTTATTGTATAGATTGCCCAGATCAGCTGCCTGCATCTTTTGTATACCAAGGTGAGGTGTATATGTGGAAAGTACTAGCCACTTTGGTCCGTCATTACCTAAAGGATTTAGGTGGTCATTATGACATTGGCGGTCAGCTGACTGCCATGTCGGCAATGGTGGTAGGTGCACAGCCAGGCTGGTGGTGAATACCACCAAATTATAGCCATGGTGGTGATCCTTCCCATAGACAGCCAAATACCACCCGAACCGCCAGTGCAGTCCGACCACTGACGATGGCAGATAACATCTTCAGGCTGGCAGAACACCATACTGCACCTACCATATTATGCCATAGCAGACCACCAGAATTTCTAGGGCGGGACCACCGCCACCAAATGACTGGCAGAAATAAATCATATACAGGAGACACTCACCTCCAGGGACAGAGGTGTCCGTGACCGCCATGGGACCTGAACTGGAAGTCCTGCAGATGCTGTACCATGTGATGGCAGTCCAAAAGCAGCAACGACAATGAAGACTGAGTACAGCCGCCTAGCACACAAGGGAGATAGGGGAGAGTGACGCACCCACATGCACAACACACACCAAACACACAACACACTGAACAGTCTGCAGAGCAATTCAACAACAACATAAACCAGGAGCAAAGAAAGCCAGAACACATACCTTTGGTCCAACCACTGTAATTCAGTGGGAACAGCGACCACAATAAAATAAGGTATATATATATGTATATATATATATATATATATATATATATATATATATATATATATACCCACACACACACACACCCATATACACACACATACACACACACATAGAAAGGGCCATTGGCCAGTCCAATGTCAGTTTAAAGCCACACAGCGACATCCAAGGCCCAACTTGATGCCTAACAGACCAAGTCACTCCACTGGGCAGGGGCATCATGCTGATGGTAGGCAGGCACCTCAGGGGGGTGGGGATGGTGGAGGGATTTCTTGGGAGGGGGGTCCTTGGACTTGGGAGAGGGCAGGTGCTTGCTCTGTTGCTTAGGGGGCAGAGGTGGTTGCTTGGAGTGGGGGGCCGGAGTGCCACTTTTTTGGCCCTTAGTGGCAGGTGTAGCTGCAGGGGGAGAGACATGAGTGGACTAGGCGCTGGAGGTACTGGGCTTGGGAGGAACAGGGAGCTTCCGCTTAGGGGCAGGATGGGGGGAGGAGGAGGGAAGAGGTCAAGGCAGGAAAGGAAAAGTTTCTTAGGTCCTAAGGAAGAGGTTTGGGAGTGGAGGTAGAGGAAGTGGTTGTAGAATGAGTAGGTGTGCTGGATTGGATTGCAGGTGCATGGGCAGTGTGCATGTGTGAGGTGTAAGGCTGTTGAGTGTGAGTGGGAACATTTGTGTCTTTGGAGGGGAGCAGACAGGATAGGAGAGGAAAAACAGGATATGTGCATGTATGTTGCGGTGGTGTCTGCAAGTGAGGTGGGTGTGCTGCTTGAGGTGGTGATGCTGGTGGTGGTGACTGCATGTGTGGTGTATAGGGTGCTAGTTTGCATGTCTGATGTTGGGGTGATTGTGGGCAAGGTTGTACAGGTGGCAGTATTTGGGACTGATGGTGCAGTGCTTGCAGGTGTGAGTGTTGATGTGACTGTGAAAGAGGAGGAGGGGAGACAGTGGCTATTGTGTGTGCATCTGTGTGCTGGCTGTGTGTGTCCTTGTGGAGTGAAGTGTGGTAGCTGTGCGAGTCTTGTCTGTTTTGGGTGCATTCTGGTCGGATTGTGTGCATGGGATGTGTGGGGGGGAATAGGGCTTTGGGACTGGGAACAGGTATTTGGAGGGGGGACGGAAGAACCAGGGACACTGGATGCCATCAAAGAGGAGGCCAGAGCCTGAAACTATCTCTGTAGGGCAGCCAAGCCACTGTGACGGTCTTCCAGGTAGGCATTGCATTGCTGCATCTATGATGCCAGCTCCTGGATGGCATTCACTATGGTTGCTGCCTTACAAAGTTGGATCTCAGGAGGTCAATAGCATCCTCAGTGAGGGCAGCAGAGTTGAATGTGGGAGAGCCTGAGGTGCTTGGGGCGAAGAAGACACCCACCCTCCTGGGTGAGCGGGCACAGGCAACTGAATGGGGGGCTACTGTAAAGAAGATGTTGTGGCTGGGGTGGTCCCAGAGGGGTCCGCCACCAAAAGGGAGCTTCCATTGGAAGAGGAATCTGAGTCAGATGTCGTACCTCCCGTCTCCCACCTGGTGCTCCCCTCGCCCTCCAAACCACTGGTCCCCTCGGCCATGGACTCTGCCTCCTGGGCCTCGTAGGCTGCAGCTCCCCCACTTGCCGGTGCCCCTTCTACTTTGCCAGATGATACTGATGCACACAAGGACAGGATGAGAAAAGGAGAGAGGGTAGGAAGAGTAAGAAAGGGAGCACAGGGTCAATCACAGCAACACCAGCACATATGGCATACACATCACAGTCACTCACTGCGACTTACACTGAAGTATGAACCACAATGCCAAACCATTACCTAGGAACAACAGCAGGAATGAACCCAAACACTACCATCTGCACTCCTACTGGGACTCACTAAGTCATTTCTGCCATGGTATGCCAACTACATGCCATTACCAAATATACATACCACCCAACATTGCTAAGCAGGACTCCACAGGATCAGCTAAACCGGCATTTTGGTGCATCCACTGACTAGAACCTTGCACCCAAACACCATGGCAGACAACAAAAAATAATACCACAGTGTGTACTTACCTCCTTGTGGCTGCTGTGCTGCCCTCAAGGGCCCATTCAACTCAGGATTGGCCACCACCAATATGCGGGCCATGGGGTGGTCAGGGTTCGACGGGCACCCCTCCCTCGTTGGGAGGCCGTCCTCAGTTGGGCCTCTGTGGTCTTCCGGGCCCAGCTTCTCAGGTTCTCCCGCCGTTTCCTGCAGTGGGTGCTCTGCCGGCTATGGACTCCTAGAGACCGCACGTCCTTGGTCATGGCACACCACAATCCTTTCTTCTGATGGGTGCTGACCTGCTCAGGGAACACAGACAAATGAACGCCATTAACTCAACACTGCATTTTGTAACAGAAATGGCTTACATACTGCATAGATCCCACATCAAGCCCACAGATGACCCGCACCTCTGCATACACATAGCAGGCAGAAAAAATACACTCCCCAAATGACACTGCCAGCACACACATACATCTTCATACAGCCATGTTGCATCCAACCTACCTATAAGGTACTCACCTGTTGGTCTGGGGCCTATACAGCTGCCCATACAAGGGTAGGACCCCATCCCCAAGCTTCTCCAATGTGAAGGCTGGGGCCCTTTCCCATGTAGCACAGGCCATTGTGGGCTCTGGACACAGGAGCACATGCAGTGTAGGTGTTGACCTGTAGAGAGTCAGGAATCAAGTGAAATGGGACAGAGAAAATGGTGGTCAGGTCCATGCCAGTGAACACCGTCACTCCAGGCGTTGATCATCATTGGTTCATGTGCTCCATAGAGCTCCATGTTAACCAATGAGGAGTTGCACAACGGTGCAAACCAACTTCCGCCACGCCGCCAAACATCGGCGGAGTGAGGTCTCTTCCATGTGTCCCTGCATACAGGACATGAGGTTGCAAATTCCTAATGCTGGTACTCATGTCGGACAATTTAATGTGCGTCATAGGTACCGATGGTACAGACCAAGACAATTCCAGTCTGTTACATACATACATACTCTGTGTACTGTGATAGTGAGTCCATACGTCCTGTAGTCACACACATCTCAAGTTTGGTTTACTTAGATACCTACCAATGCAGAGGAGGCAAGCACCCGTGTACAGACCCCTAGTGGACTTGGCTACACTGGAGGAACACCACATCATTTTGACCTATCATCTGCACAGGGCCACAATTACTGAGCTGTGTCAACAATTGGAGCCAGATCTGATTCCTGCTATCCATAGCACTAAAGCAATACCCCATGCAGTACAGGTCATGTCAGTACTCCACTTTCTGGCAAGTGGTTCCTTCTAGGTGACTGTGGGCTTGGCTGCAGGTATGTCACAGCCAATGTTTTCAAATGTGCTTGAAAGAGTTTTGGCTGCCTTGCTAAAACACATGAGCAGCTACATCTCATTCCCCCACAGTAAAGATTTGGCCATTGTGAAGGCTGGATTCTAAGTCATGGGACTCATAACATATGATTTGGGCCATTGACAGGACCCATAATGCCTTGGTCCTTCCCAGGACAAATGAGCAGGTCTACAGAAATTGGAAAAGTTACCACTCCATAAATGTCCAGAAGGTGTGCTTAACTGATCAATACATCTACCACATCACTGCCAAGTTTACTGGACCTGTGCATGGTGCCTATGTGTTGAGGAATAGCAGCATCCCACAGGTGATGGCATGATTACACAGGCACAGAGTGTGGCTCATAGGTGAGCGTGAGTCTTCACCCAATGTATGTCACAGTATGCCACCTGAAGTTGTACTCTGTGCCATTGTACATGAGTAATGTGTGTCCCTCACCACTTCCAGGTGACTCCAGCTACCCAAACTAATCCTGGCTGTTGACACCAGTGAGGAATCAGACGACAGGGGCAAAAAAATTGGTACAACGAAGCACATAGGCATACCAGAAGGGTTATTGAATGTACATTTGGGCTACTAAAAGCCAGGTTCCGGTGTTTCCATGTCACTGGTGGATGCCTATTCTACGTCCCTCAGAAGGTCTGGGATATAGTGGTGACTTGCTGCATGCTGCACAATTTGGTACTCAGATGCCTTGTGCCCTTCCTTCAGGCGGATGGGGGAGACAATGCACCTGTGGCAGCAGAGGACACGGAAGACAGTGACGAGGATGGGGAGGAGGAGGATATGGACAACAGGACATATCTGATACAGCACTACTTCCACTGAAGCTCAGAAAAGACTGTACTTCTGCTCATACCTTCATTACAGTTAAGTGTTGTGTGGCTGCTGTGTTGTGTCAAGCACTACTTTAACTTCTCAATTCACTGTCACTTATGCTTTCCCTTTTTGCAGGGCTTGTGTTGTCACAACTGTGTATTGATGTGATGACTACAGACTGCTTACACACATTTGGTGGATGGATTCACACTACAGGACATTTGGTGATAAAGACCAGGCACTTCAGTTGTGCTCAAGGGTGTTTATTAAAGTGACAAAAAGGATGGGATAGTGCAATAGAGTGGGGTGATGGTGGACATAAACTTCAGTGTAATGGCCCAGTTGGTTTTTTGCACAGGTCCAGTATCCATGGGGCCATAGGAAAAGGAGCAATGGCAGTCCAAAGTGAACAAAGTGTCTCAGTGGCACACAAGGGTGATTTTCAGGAAGGTCTGATTTCCTGGTGGTGGTTTGGGTCTTGGCAATAGTCTCTGGTGTCTGTCCAGGTTGCAGGGAATATGTGCGGGGTGGTTCACCTTCTGCAGGGGAAGGGGGAGCTGTGGCTTGTGAGTGAAGTTTCAGGTCATCTTGTTGACTATCTACAGCAGATGTTGGCTGGTGAGTAGACTGGCTAGTGGAAGGGGCAAGCTGGTGTGCGGTGTACTCACGCATTGTATTGCCCATGTCACCTAGCACCCCTGCAATGGTGGCCATGTTGGCATTTAAGGCCTGCATCTGATGCATGACCTCCTGGTGGTGTACCCCCTGCCGCTGCTGGTTCTCCTTCAAGATGGTAATCACCTGTCCCATCTTGTCCTGGGATTGTTGGTAGGCCCCAAGGACATATGTGAGTGCCTCCTGGGCAGTCAGTTCGCTGGGTTGGGCCTCCCCATGGCACACAGCTAACCCCCCACTCGGCCTGGCCCCCTGTGCCTGTGTCCCCTGAACAGTGTGCCCACTCCTACTTACACCAGGGCCTTCATTGTCTTGCCTGTGTGGTGTTGACTCAGGTCCCTGTACAGGTGGTCACACAAGTGATCGTGTCCTACGGACAGAGGTTTGGGGATGTTAGGTGGCTGCTGAGGTGTTAGAGTCAGATGGGGGAGCCCTGTGATGGACTAGGTGTCTGATGTGGAAGCCGACTGACTAGTGGTGCCAGATGGGCCAAGGAGATCATCCAGATCTGGACATCCAGAGTTGCTGTCATCACTGAGGACACCTTCTGGTTGGGGACTGGGTTGCCGTGGCACATGCTCACTGGGCTAGGGTACCTGTGGAACATTTGTTACAGTCCTTGTCTGTCACATATTCAGCATTTCTGGCTTTCCCTATGGATTGGGTGTTGTCCTCCCACCTTTGGTTTGTGTATGGTGATGGATTGTGGGATTGGTAGTACTACATGCTGCCTAGGCATTACTGTTGTGTGTGCATGTAGAGCTGGGAGGGATGTGCTTGTAGTGGGTAGGGCATGAAGGGGTACACAATAGAGGGTTATGGGGGTGGTTCACTATATGGGATGGAGTGGGCTGAAGGGAGTCATGGTGAGGGGGCGACATGCCATGCAGGCATCTGTGGTGGTAGGGTAGCAATGGTGACTTACCAGAGTCCAGCCCTCCAGTGACTCCAGTGAGGCCTTCAGGAAGCAGGATTTCCAAGACTTTCTCCTCTCATGCTGTCAACTGTGGGGGAGGAGGTGGGGGTCCCCCGCCAGTCTTCATGATGGCAAGTTGGTGCCTGGAGGCCACTGCACACAACTTACCCGTAGGTCATTCCACCTCTTGCGAATGTCCTCCCTTGTGCTAGATATGTTCCAATGAAGTTCACCCTGTCCATGATCCGCCGCCATAGCTCCATCTTCCTGGCAATGGGTATCTGCTGGACCTATGCACAGAACAGCTGTGGCTCTACACTGACAATTTCCTCCACCATCACCCACAACTCCTCATCTGTGAAATAGGGATGCTTCTGTTGGGACATGCTTATTGTGTGGTGGATGAAGTGTGTGTGTTGTGCAGAGTGTGATAGGTGTTGGGGTGTGGTGTGTGATGCATGAAAGGTGAATAGGTTGCCGTGGTTTTTTTGTGCAGTTCTTGTATAATCTTTTGCTGGCAAGGTGTAGTTGGTTTATCGATTTTGCAAAAGATTGTGGGTTGTTTGGGGGTGTGTTTTATAGAGCTGTTGGTGAGTATGTACGGTGTGTGTATGTGTCAAGTGTGGGTTTTTCTATCTGGCTAATGTTGGCTTCTGTTGGTGTTGGGTGCCCAATTCCACCACAGCGGTGTACCCGCCACTGGCTGACTATCGTTGAGTGTCCACTGAATGTCACTTTCATTGTAGAAGCTAATGAAGCTTACCAAACAGAAACATTCTATTCCTCGGTTACCTTTCCTACATTCACATTCCACACATATAGAATTGCAAACGTATCACGCATACCAGTATCTTATCAAGAACATCAGATCTGGTTTAGTGGCACCCTACCACACGCAATACAACCCGTGAGACTAAGGTGATCATTAGGACATTAGCAATCTTTTCCAAAGACCGCCATGGTGATGGCTGCCAACAGACCACCGCAGAGACTCAAATCACACCCCCGATCATGATACACAAACAAAAAACTGACAGAAAGCAGCCACAACAATTACGCCAGACCCAACGGAGGCAAAACTGTTGAACCCACCACCCTCCCCGCTATGCTAGCAATACACCACCCTCCAAATTATGGACCACGAATCACTGCTGGGTTTAGGGATGACAGCACTTGTTTGTAGGAGACTAGGCCAAGCCTAAAACAAGTCGCAACTGTTGCACCAACCCTTCTGGCTCATAAACAGTACCTCGCCAAAACCCAAATAGTAAAAGGTGATTGTGGTAGCAATTGCGTATGGACTCAAGAGTGGGACATCTCAGGGGAGTTGCAGTTAAACAATATTACTCTTTTCTCACATGAGCAACAAGTCTCAGTCCCACACAGGCAGTGAAGGAGATACAGTAAAGTTTAATAGGTTTTATTAACATGACTACAATCTACTGTAAATTGCATGGGCTGTAATGAATAGGATAACGAACAATGCAAAAATAGAATTGTAAAAACTAGAGTCATAAACATAAAGACTCCCACCACCTTGCAATATCATGAGATGTAAAATAGATGTGAAATAGGCCTTAATACCGTAGCAATCTCTAATGGAAAGAGAGCTACGTGTGTTAACCCTACTCTGCCCTTACCATGTCCATGGGAAATGCTTCCAAACCATTGTTAACTCACAATGCGGTCTCTAGATCAGACTCTATTGTGACACGAAAGTTGGGTCTGCCTCAAGGCGATGTGTAGCATAGATGACATTGATGCCATATGGTAGAAATCCCTCTGATAACCTTCTCTGGGTGAGATGTTTTTGTAGAGATCTTGTAGGACCCCTAAAGCAGGTATGTTTCCAAACAATAGATAAAAAGGCATGCTTGGGGCAGCAATTACATAAACAATTAACTCCAAAAGTATATTATGTTCCTGTCAGCTGTAAATGAGAAAGAACATGATGGGAAAAGCTGCCTATATAACTTGTCTTTGATGCTGATAGTGACGCCTTCACAGAGTGGCATCAATAACGTGAAATCAAAACATCTTCCTAACTAAAAACATAGCAGCCATCTTGGAAGAAATAACTAAATAAATGTGCTAAAACAGAGCAGGCTAAGTAGGTTAAAAGTCACTAGGAGACAGGGGCATAGGCCTGCAATCCAGAAGGCTAAGGGGGTTATTACAACTTTGGAGGAGGTGTTAATCCGTCCCAAATGTGACGGATATACCACCAGCCATATTACGAGTTCCATAGGATATAATGGACTCGTTATACGGCTGGTGGTATATCCGTCACTTTACCGTCACTTTTAGGACGGATTAACACCTCCTCCAAAGTTGTATTAACCCCCTAAGCTATCTCCTGATTCCCAATAAAACCAAATAGGATCCACCACACCCTCCCCATTGCTGAAACAAGAATGACGCCATAATGATGAAGCCAGAGAAAGTGAATAAACCGAAACTAAAATTGAATTTAAAACTTGTTAAAAATGGCTCTAATGTATAAAAAGACATAGGGGGTCATTCTGACCCTGGCGGTCGGTGATAAAGCGGCGGCCAACCCGCCAACAGGCAGGCGGTCAAAAAAATTGAATTCTGACCCTGGCGGGAACCACCAACACAGACCGCCACTTTAACACTCCGACCGCCACGGCGGGACAGACAAACAGCGCGGTGGTCACCGCCAACAGGCAGGCGGCAGACAATGTACCGCCCACCCTATCACAACTCACCAATCCGCCACCTTTTCCGGGGCGGGAGCCTGCCGATAAAAATACAGCGGAAACAGACTACGAACGGGAAAACGCTCACCTATACACACTCCACGAGGAAGGAGGACAGCATGGAACCCGAATTACACATCCTACCAGCTATTGTCTACCTGCTCATCTACCAGGAGTACGAACGCCGGCGCAGATGACAACGGTGAGTACTGCACCTACGACACAGGCGAGGGGGGAGGAGGAAAGCTTACGGGCACACACATGCGTCATACACCCAGCCCCCCACCACAAATACCTACACCCCAATGCCGAGCAACAAGTCAGAGTGACACCACACAAACCCCCCGGAATAATGCAAAGACACAATTAAAATGATCTATAAAATATATGTATAAATAGCTCTATTGAAGGTCTGGGAAATATGCCATATAAAAGATACAAAAATAAGGAATGAACATATTCAACAATATATACATAGGCAAAAAGTCCTGCACATTCCGTCAAAGTTCCATAGTCCGTGGGCCAATGTGCACAAACACATGGGCAAAGCCCACACAGGAGACCAGATATCATTGGAGAGAACACTGCTGGGGCATCAGATGATAAAACTACAGGCACCTCAGGGGGATGAGAAGGGGGGGCACCTCAGCCACATGAGTCCACGACGCCAGATCCACGAGGGGCCTCCATGCCCACTGTCCCATCCTGGGGAGTGCAAAGCCACAGTCTCACAAGTCTCTACAGTGGGTGGCTTGCCCACTGTGCCATCTTGGGGAGTGCAAAGCCACAGTCTCTCAAGTCTCTACACTGGGTGGCTTGCCCACTGTTCCATCCTGGGAAGTGCCAAGCCACAGTCCATCAGATGGATTACCGACTCCACTGTTAATGGAGGAGGCATGGTGCCCAGAGTGCTTCGTGAAGCCCTGCTCGACACAGAACTGGCACTGTCAATGGGCCAGCGGTGCTTGAGACGGCGTTGCCCAGTGGAGCGGTGCTTGACAGGAAGGGCCCAGCGGAGCGGTGCTTGAGACGGCGGTGGCCAGCGGAGCGGTGCTTGAGACGGCGGTGGCCAGCGGAGCGGTGCTTGAGATGAAGGGCCCAGCGGAGCGGTGCTTGACAGGAAGGGCCCAGCGGAGCGGTGCTTGAGATGAAGGGCCCAGCGGAGCGGTGCTTGACAGGAAGGGCCCAGCGGAGCGGTGCTTGAGATGAAGGGCCCAGCGGAGCGGTGCTTGAGATGAGGGGCCCAGGGGAGCGGTGCTTGAGATGAAGGGCCCAGCGGAGCGGTGCTTGACAGGAAGGGCCCAGCGGAGCGGTGCTTGAGACGGCGGTGGCCAGCGGAGCGGTGCTTGAGATGGAGGGCCCAGTGGAGCGGTGCTTGACAGGAAGGGCCCAGCGGAGCGGTGCTTGAGATGAAGGGCCCAGCGGAGCGGTGCTTAAGATGAAGGGCCCAGCGGAGCGGTGCTTGAGATGAAGGGCCCAGCGGAGCGGTGCTTGACAGGAAGGGCCCAGCGGAGCGGTGCTTGAGAAGAAGGGCCCAGCGGAGCGGTACTTGAGATGAAGGGCCCAGCGGAGCGGTGCTTGAGATGAAGGGCCCAGCGGAGCGGTGCTTGAGATGAAGGGCCCAGTGGAGCAGTGCTTGAGATGAAGGGCCCAGCGGAGCGGTGCTTGACCGAAGGGCCCAGCGGAGCGGTGCTTGAGATGAAGGGCCCAGCGGAGCGGTGCTTGAGATGAAGGGCACAGCGGAGCGGTGCTTGACAGGAAGGGCCCAGCGGAGCGGTGCTTGACAGGAAGGGCCCAGCGGAGCGGTGCTCCTCCCGGCAGGGCCCTGTTCAGCGGTGCTCGTCCCGGCGGGGCCCGTTCAGCGGTGCTCCTCCCAGCGGGGCCCCTTCAGCGGTTCTTGTCCCGGCGGTGCTCCTCCCGGCGGGGCCCGTTCAGCGGTTCTTGTCCCGGCGGGGCCCTGTTCAGCAGTGCTCCTCCCGGCGGGGCCCGTTCAGCGGTGCTCCTCCCGGCGGGGCCCGTTCAGCAGTTCTTGTCCCGGCAGGGCCCTGTTCAGCGGTGCTCCTCCCGGCGGGCCCGTTCAGCGGTTCTTGTCCCGGCGGGGCCCGTTCAGCGGTTCTAGTCCCGGCGTGGCCCTGTTCAGCGGTGCTCCTCCCGGCAAGGCCCGTTCAGCGGTTCTTGTCCCGGCGGGGCCCTGTTCAGCGGTGCTCCTCCCGGCGGGGCCCTGTTCAGCGGTGCTCCTCCCGGCGGGGCCCTGTTCAGCGGTGCTCCTCCCGGCGGGGCCCTATTCAGCGGTGCTTGTCCTGTGTGTCTAGGGAGCCAGACCTGGGCAAGACTTCCCGCTCATTCACCATCCGAACTTGCGGTCGCGGCGCCCTCCTGTGATGGAGTCCTGGGCCCGTGGGTGTCGTCCGTCACACCCGGAATGGGGCTGGTGGGGCCCTCCTGGGCAGCTCGCCTGCTGCCCGACTTCTCCGCCCTGCTGCCCTTGCCCTCCTTCGCTGAAGCTCTGTGGCCCTTGCCTCCCTTGGATGATGTGGCAGGTGACGGGGCAAGGCTACTGTCCTTGGTGGCAGCCGTCTCAGTCTTGTTGCGCCGGGCCTTTTTCTTTTTTGTCCTCTTCCCAGGGGGTGGGCTGGCTGTCCCCTTGCTGCTGGCCGATGTTCCTGCCCTAGGATCTGGTGGACTCCAATAGCCCTGCACTTTGGTCACAGTAGATGCAGGGCTGGTGGTGGCTGAGGTGCTTTTTTTACTCTTACCAGATGGAGGGGGTGGGTCAGTGATTGGAACGAGCTCAAGGTTGGAAAGGAAAAGGACTTTGGAAGGACAGGGACGGGTAGGTGTAGTGGGTTTGGGAGTGGAGGAAGAGGATGTGGTTGTAGGAGAGTCAAGTGTGCTGTCTTTGGGTGCAGGTGCCTGTGACGGAGGCTGTCATGAGGTGGATGGCTGTTGGGTGGGTGGCTGCCTGCGTTTGTGTGCTTTGGAAGAGGGGGTGACAGACACACTGGGAGAGGACACAGGGGACGTGTAACTGGCAGTGGGGGTGGTGACTGCACGTGTGCGGACTGTAATGGAGGGTGTGCTGGTGATGGAAGTATTGGCTGATGGTGGTGTGCATGCAGGTGTGAGTGGAGACGTCACAGGGAGGGAGGAGGGAGATGAGGAGGTGGGGGACACAGAGGTGGTAGTGACTGTTGGCATGTCTGCATCTGGATGTTGCTTGGGTGAATGCTTGTGTGATTTGTGGTGCTTATGTCTGGATGAGCTGCCCTTGGGTGTAGAGGTGTGTGCAGGCTGGTCTGATGGTGTGGATGGGATAGGCAGAGGAACAGGAGACTGGGACTGGGTGGAGGGAGTCAGAAGAGGGAGGCTGGAGACAGGGACAATGGCTGCCGTCAGTGCTGAGGCCAGAGCGTTGAACGATCACTGATGGGCAGCCTGACCCGAATGAATGCCCTCCAGGTATGCATTGCTCCGATGCACCTCCCTTTCTACACCCTGGATGGCATTCAAAAGGGTAGACTGCCCAACAATGAGTGTCCTGAGGAGGTCAATGACCTCCTCACTGAGGGCAGCAGGGGTAACTGGGGCAGGGCCTGAGGTGCCTGGGGCGAAGGAGATGGCCGCCTTTCTGGCCGAGCGGGCACGGAGCGAAGGCTGAGGGGCTGCTGGGAGGGCGGGGCTGGTGCGCTGGGTGGCGGCTGTACCTGTTGTGGCGGTGGGCACGGATGTTGCCGCCACCGCTAGGGAGCTCCCTTCCGAGGACGTGTCGGTGTCGCTGACGTCTCCACGGGTCCCCGTTGTGGAGCTCCACTCGCCCTCCGTCTCACTGGTGTACTCGGAATCTGTTGTATGGCCCTCCGGGGCCATGTGAGATGCAGCTCCCTCGTGTGCCGATGCCACTTCTCCTCCGCCTGGTGATGCTAATGCACACATGAACAGGAAGACAAAGAAAAGGGGGGGGAGAAATGAAGACAGGTTGAGTGCATGCATTGGCATCACCGTTGTCGGAGAGGACAGACACAGAAGCCCCAAGAACTAGGCCGTGCAATTGGGGTACACTACTCAGTTATTGTGACTAGGCCTACAGGTCTATGGACGACAAATGCACACATGGGTGAGGCCGGACCATGGATAGCTGTACTTGGCACCCTACAGAGGTGGGGGGCGGGGGCACAGGGCCGTGTCTAACGGAGGGGCCTAGCTTACAGAATGCGCCCTGGCCTGGAGATAGCCACAGCCCTCCTCCCCCACCCAGACACCTTCACTGCGTGCAAAGATAGCAGAATGTGCTGATACTCACCCCCTTGTGTCTGCTGTGATGTCCTCACGCACCCATCCAAATCGGGGTAGGCCACCGCCAGGATCCGGGACATCAGAGGGGTCAATTGGCTGCTGACACCCCTCCTACGTTGGGAGGCCATCCCCAGCAGAGACTCGGCGGTCTTTCTGGTCCCGCAGCGGATGTCCTCCCACCTCTTTCGGCAGTGGGTGCCCCATCTGTTGTGGACCCCCAGGGCCCGTACGTCCTTGGCGATGGCATGCCAAATGTCGATCTTCTGATGGGCGCTGACCTATGTGACATGTACAGGGTGGTAAAGGAAATCGCATCAGTTTTCTGCCTGGTCAATGTGAGTGCCCCCCCCCTCCCCAACTTGCCATGTGGCACATGCTCTCATCTTTCGTGCGTTGCACTCCTCATTCGCTCCCCTCCCCACCATCTTACATACACCCCACTCAACACAGGCATAGCCCATTCAACGTGCACCCTGTGTACTAACCTGTTGGTCTGGAGGACCGTAGAGTAGCGCATACTGGGGGAGGACCCCATCAACAAGTTTCTCCAATTCTTCGGAATTGAAGGCAGGGGCCCTTTCCCCAGTCGCAGCAGCCATTGTATCTCCCAGACCGAGGTCACAGCAGCACTTGCAGTATAGGTACTCTCCTGTGGATGATCAGGTCTCGAGTGATTAATCAGATAGAAAATGGCGGTCACGCCCGCGGCGGTGCGTACCGCGGCGGTGCGTACCACGACCGCCGGCGCACATCGTCATTGGCTCCTGAGACCCATAGGGTTCAATGTTAACCAATGCTGCTTTGCGCCGCGGTCTTCGACCGCCTACCGCCACGGTGTGCCACGCCAGTGCAGTGACCTCACATCCCACTGTCACACTTCACAGGTCAGGCAGCCGCCATTTCAAGGGCCCACATGGCATGATTTCTACTGCGTTACACAGGCCTAGGCCTTCCATTGCCACTCATACAAGCCATTCAATGCATAGCGATTTGTGTACTGTGCAAGCTGTGTGAACGAACCTGTGGGTTGCTTGACTGTGTGCTCCATGTTGTCCTTCCTAGGCACCGTCCGCTGGGACTTGCGAGGAGAAGGATGAATCCTCCCGTGTACCGACCGCTGGTGGACCTGTCGACAATGGAAGAACGACATATCATACTTACATACCGGCTTGACAGAGCAACTATACATGAACTATGTGCCCAGCTGGAGCCAGACCTGATGTCCCCCATCCGCCAACCCACAGGGATTCCCCCTCAGGTGCAGGTTCTGTCAGTACTCCATTTTTTGGCAAGTGGGTCTTTTCAGACAACAGTGGCCATATCATCTGGGATGTCTCAGCCTATGTTTTCTAAGGTTTTGTCCAGAGAGTTGTCTGCCCTGATGAAATACATGCGGAGCTACATTATTTTCCCTGAGGTGGGCGATTTGGCTACAGTGAAGGGTGATTTCTATGCCCTTGGACATATCCCCAACATCATTGGTGCCATTGATGGGACCCATGTGGCTTTGGTTCCCCCCAAAGAAAGTGAGCAGGTGTATCGAAACAGAAAAAGTTATCATTCGATGAATGTCCAGGTGGTCTGTTTGGCTGACCAGTACATCTCCCATGTAAATGCCAAGTTCCCTGGGTCAGTGCATGATTCGTATGTCATGCGAAATAGCAGCATCCCTTATGTGATGGAACAGCTACAGAGACACCGTGTGTGGCTAATTGGTGACTCTGGTTACCCCAACCTGTCGTGGCTACTGACCCCAGTGAGGAATCCCCGGACCAGGGCAGAGGAACGGTACAATGAGGCCCATGGGCGAACTAGGAGGATCATGGAAAGGACCTTCGGGCTCCTGAAGGCCAGGTTTAGGTGCCTGCATATGACAGGTGGATCCCTAATGTACTCACCAAAGAAGGTGTGCCATATCATCGTGGCCTGCTGTATGCTTCACAATCTTGCATTGCGACGCCAGGTGCCTTTCCTGCAGGAGGATGGTCCAGATGGCGGTGTTGTGGCAGCTGTGGAGCCTGTGGAGCCTGTGGAGCCTGTTGAGAGTGAAGAGGAGGAAGACGACGGGGACGACACGGACAACAGGGAGACAGTCATAAAACAATACTTTCAGTAGCACACAGGTAAGAATCACCCACCCCAATTTACATTTACTTAAGGCCTCATGCGTCTCCTCTGTCTGTGTTTCCCCCCAGTTCCTGTTAACTGATTTGTGACTTTCCCTTCCCTTTTCAGAGCTGTATGACCCACTGCCTGACTTCAGCTTTGTTTGCCCATGGACTAAATCTTATTGAAATTGGTATGTTGTCATCACAAAGTAACTGGACATTATAGCACTGTTATGTATAATACATTTGTTAAGAATACAAGCAGACTCCTGTTTTTTTAAGTGGAATAAGTGATTTATTTTAAGTGCTACATATAGGTACATGATTGGGAAACGGTGATGGGTGGGGGTGGAGTAATGTCCATGGCAGAGTCCAGTTCTCAGTCGCACAGGTGCATTGTCCATATGCCTGGGGAAGGATGGAGCAGGGGCAGTTCAAGGTTGGACAGGGTGACAATGTGGGACAGTGGGATGACATCAGGGAGTATCTTAGGCTGGCGGGGGACTTGCAATCCTACTCTGTCTTCTTGTGAGATCTCAGGTTCCGCTTGCTGGGTGGTTCTTCTTCTGCAGGAGGTGGGGTTCTGGTGGCCTGTCGTTGTGTGGGGGCCTCCTGTCCACTAGCGCCGGCGGAGGTGGTAGGCTGTTCCTGGCCTGGGCTAGTGACAGGGGCCCTTTGGGGTGCCACATGGTCCCGCAATGTGGTGACGATCTGGGTAAGGGCCACGACGATGGTCCCCATTGCGGAACCGATGTTCCTCAGTTCCTCCCTGAACCCCATGTACCGTTCCTCCTGCAGTTCCTGGATCTCCTGGAACCAGGCCAGTACCGTCGCCATCGTCTCCTGGGAGCGGTGGTATGCTCCCATGATGGAGGAGAGGGCCTCTTGGAGAGTCGGTTCCCCGGGCCTGTCCCCCCCCTGTCGCACAGCAGCCCTCCCAGTTCCCCTGTGTTCCTGGGCCTCTGTCCCCTGGACGGTGTGCCCACTATCACTGCCCCCAGGTCCCTGTTGTTGTTGGGGTGGTGGGTCAACCTGGGTGCCCTGTAGTGGTGGACACACCGCTGATTGACGTGTCCTGGAGACAGAGGCATGGGCCCGCTGGGTGGGAGCTGTGCTGGTGTTCCCAGAGGGGGTTGGGTCTGGTGTAGCCTGTGGCTGTCTGTGGGGAACCGACTGTCCAGAGGTCCCTGATGGTGCCGGGCTGGTCGTCTGGCTCCAGGGAGACAGAGCTGCTGTCATCGCTGGGGGCCTCTTCTGGGGGTGGGATGGACATCTCTGGACCCTCCGTGGCGGTGTGGTGGCGTTCGGGTCCTGCAGGGGTATAAAGGTATGGTTATTGCTTCTGTGTGTGGCATTTCGTGTGATGGGTGGGTGTCCGTGTACCCATGTGCAGGCATTTCCTTGTGGGGGCATTTGTGAGAGTGGCTTGTGGGGGTGATGTGTGTGTGCAGTGGGCATGCTTTGGTGATGGGTGTCCATGCTTTGTGGTCGCATGCAGGGCTTGGTGTTGGGATGGGTGGGTTGTGATGGTGAGCCTTTTGCTAGGTGTGATGGGGGAGGGGTTGAGGGTGGGGGTATGATTTGGCATGCAGGAGGGGTGGGGGTGGGAAGCAGTAGTGAAGATTTGCCTTACCAGAGTCCATTCCTCCGCCTACTCCTGCGAGGCCCTCAGGATGCAGGATGTGCAAGACTTCCTCCTCCCACGCGGTAAATTCTGGGGGAGTAGGTGGGGGTCCGCCACCAGTCTTCTGCACCGCAATGTTGTGCCTTGATACCATGGAACGCACCTTCCCCCGTAGGTCGTTCCATCTCTTCCTGATGTCCTCCCGATTGCGTGGATGCTGTCCCACCGCGTTAACCCTGTCGACTATCCTTTGCCATAGCTCCATCTTCCTGGCAATTGTGGTGTGCTGCACCTGTGCCCCGAAGAGCTGGGGCTCTACACAGACTATTTCCTCCACCATGACCCTGAGTTCGGCGTCACTGAACCTGGGGTGTCTTTGGGGTGCCATGGGGTGGTGTGGTTGAGGTGTGGGGTGGCGTTTGTGGTGATGAGTGTGGTGCGTGTGGTGGTGTGTGGTGTTTGGTGCGTGGATTCTGTGTGGGTGATGGTGTTGTGTGCCTCTGTGTTGTGGGATTGTCTCTTCTGTGCTTTCTCTCTAGCCTTCGTCAATAATTTCAGGTCGTAGGGGCTTGTGGGTGATGTGGGTGTGTGTTTTACATTGTGTTGGGTGTGTGGGAGTGGTGTTAGTATGTGTATCAGGTGTGTGTATTTCAAACTGACCAATGTGGCTGAGTTTTCTATGTGTGTGTGTATTTTGAGCGCGGCGGTGTGTACCGCCAATGGAATACCGCGTTTGAAAGACCGCCGCGTGGATTTGTGGGTCGGAATGGTATGGGCGTATTTCTGTTGGCGTGGCGGTGGAGGTTTGGTCATCGCCATTTTTTTGCTGACCTTTGGTGTGGCGGACTTTTGTGGATGTCGGGTTTTAGGCGGTTTGCCAGTTGCGGGTCAGAATGACCGTGGCGGTTTACCGTGGCCGCGGCGGTGTAATGGCGGTCTTCTGACTGGCAGTAAGCGCCTTTTACCGCCGAGGTCAGAATGACCCACAAAATGTTCACCATGACAAGCTCAGCAGACCAAAGCTAAAGGCAATGTTGGCAAGACTTTGAAACTTTAGAATAAGCCAATGGTCAAATTCATTTAACAGTAGTCATAATCTTGAAGAATGTCTTCAAAGCCATCGAAAGGAAAGGTATACTGGAAAGAAACCATATCATTGGATGTCAGATCGATGACACGATCGGCAAACAGATCTATGGAGCAGTAGTGCGTAGCAGCACCCACAAGGGCTACACCATCCAAAGTGCCTAAAGGAGCTAGTCTCACTAATCATCCTCAGTCTCATGGGCATGACCATGAATGAAACCTCATCAGGAACATCAGCAGTTGTCGGTGCACAGGAGGCACTGGCAGAACAACATGGCACAATGAAGGTAGATGTTCAAAGAGGCACCAGGTGCAATGGAAGACTGGTTGCACCCACCATAGGACTGGTCGAAATAACAATGACCAATCTTGCTCAAATTCTTCTAGCAACAGAACAATAAAAAACAGTATCATGTGATCACAGCACAGCTGGGCTGGTGGTAGTAGCTCCATTACTCCGCTTAGCTGGAAAGGTACAACCACTGGGTATCAGGAACAGCAGCAGAAGTATCCTGCCGATCAATGCCAAAGTCACAGGAAAGCCACAAAACACACTTGAAAAGAGTGAACGGATGGCTAAAGGAATAACTCTGAAGACAGTCTGGAAGACTGACATGAATCCAAACCCAACAGCCTCAAAGAAGTGCACAATCCCTTTATTGCTTGAAGCGTTGAATATTCTGGATATCAGGTCTCCAAAGTGCTTGGAGAAGTTGGTAGTTAATAGGGACTGTATCTCAACTGATCTTGCTATCTGGAGAGCATCATAATTTACATTAGGAGTATCAATGTGAGGCCACATTTCTGCTACTCTTATCCCATGTGTGTGTGGGGGTGGATTAAAACATGTCTGAAACAAAGTTACAATCTTAGGCCCATATTTATACTTTTTTAGCGCCACATTTGCGTCATTTTGTGATGCAAAAATAACGCAAACTTGCAAAATACAATTGTATTTTGTAAGTTTGCGCCATTTTCTAGAGGTACCCAGAATTCCCCTGGAGGAGACCAAGAAATTTGCCAAAATATAGCAAACGTTTTTTTTTTTTTTAAATGGGAAACAAAAGGGCTGCAGACGAAGGCCTGTTGTTTTCCCCCTGAAAATGGCATCAACAAAGGGTTTGCAGTGGTAAAATCACCATCTTCCCAGCTTTTGGGAACAGGCAGACTTGAATTAGAAAACCCCATTTTTCAGAACAATTTTGACATTTTACTGGACATACCCCATTTTTACTATTTTTTGTACTTTCAGCCTCCTTCCAGTTAGTAACAGAAATGGGTGAGAAACCAATGCTGGATCCCAGAAAGCAAAACATTTCAGAAAAGTAGACAAAATTCTGAATTCACAAAGGTGGCATTTGTGTAGATCCTACTAGTGTTTCCTACAGAACATAACAGCTGAAATTAAAGAATATTGAAATTGAGGTGAAAAAAACAGCAATTTTTCTCCACGTTTTACTCTGTAACTTTTTCCTGCGATGTCAGATTTTTTAAAGCAATATACCGTTATGTTAGCTGGACTCTTCTGGTTGCGGAGATATAAAGGGCTTGTAGGTTCATCAAGAACCCTAAGTACCCAGAACCAATAAATGAGCTGCACCTTGCAATGGGTTTTCATTCTATACCGGGTATACAGCAATTCATTTGCTGAAATATAAAAAGTGAAACATAGGTATAAAAGAAAACCTTTGTATTTACAAAATGGCCACAAGATAAGGTGTTGAGAAGCAATGGTTATTTGCACATCTCAGAATTCTGGGGTACCCATACTAGCATGTGAATTACAGAGCATTTCTCAAATAGACGTCTTTTTGTCACACTGTCTTACATTTGGAAGAAATAATTTAGAGAAAGACAAGGGGCAATAACCCTTGTTTTGCTATTCTGTGTTCCCCCATGTCTCCTGATAAAAATGATACCTCAGTTGCGTGGGTAGGCCTAGCCCCCGCGACATGAAATGCCCCAAAACACAACATGGACACATCAAATTTTCACAAAGAAAACAGCTGTTTTTTGCAAAGTGCCTAGCTGTGGATTTTGGCCTCTAGCTCAGCCGGCACCTACGGAAACCTAGCAAACCTGTGCATTTTTAAAAACTAGACTCCTAGAGGAATTCAATATAGGGTGACTTGTGGGGCTCTGAGCAAGTTCTGTTACCCAGAATCCTTTGCAACCCTCACAATATGGCCAAAAAACACTTTTTCCTCTCATTTCGGTGACAGAATGTTCTGGAATCAGAGAGGAGCCCCGAATTTCCTTCCACACAGTGTTCCCCCAAGTCTCCTGATAAAAATGGTACCTCACTTGTGGGGGTAGGCCTAGCGCCCGTGACAGGAAATGCCCCAAAACACAACTTGGACACATCACATTTTCACAAAGAAAACAGAGTTGTTTCTTGCAAAGTGCCTAGCTGTGGATTTTGGCCTCTAGCTCATCCGACACCTAGGGAAACCTAGCAAACCTGCACAGTTTTGAAAACTAGACACCTAGAGGAATCCAAGATGGGGTGACTTGTGAGGTTCTGACCAGGTTCTGTTATCCAGAATCCTTTGCAACCATCAAAATGTGGCCCAAAAAAATTTTTTTCCTCTCATTTCGGTGACAGAAAGTTCTGGAATCAGAGAGGAGCCACAAATTTCCTTCTACCCAGCGTTCCCCCAAGTCTCCTGATATAAATGCTACCTCACTTGTGGGGGTAGGCCTAGCGCCCGCGACAGCAAATGTCTCAAAACACACATGGACACATCACATTTTCACAAAGAAAACAGAGCTGTTTTATGCAGAGTGCCTAGCTGTGGATTTTGGCCTCTAGCTCAACTGGCACCTAGGGAAACCTAGAAAACCTGTGCAGTTTCGAAAACTAGACACCTAGGGGAATCCAAGATGGGGTGACTTGTGGGGCACTGACTAGGTTCTGTTACCCAGAATCCTTTGTAAACCTCAAAATTTGATGAAACAAATACTTTTTCCTCTCATTTCGGTGACAGAAAGTTCTGGAATCAGAGAGGAGCCACAAATTTCCTTCCACTCAGCGTTCCCCCAAGTCTCCCAATAAAAATGGTACCTCACTTTTGTGGGTTGGCCTACTGCCCGCAAAAGGAAATGCCCCAAAACACTATCTGGACACATCAAAATTATCAAATGCAAAACTACCTGTTTTTGCAGGGGGTACCTGCGGTTTTGGTCCTGGGCTCAGCTGCCATCTAGGGAAACCTACAAAACCCAGTTATTTCTGAAAACTACACACCAGAGGGAGTCCAGGGACGTGTGACTTGCGTGGCTCCCCCAAAGTTTTCTTACCCAGAATCCTCAGCAAACCTCAAATTTAGATAAAAAAAATATTTTTCCCACATTTCTGTGTGGGATCACTGCACTGGGACATATTTCATACCACCCAACGTTCCGCTCAGTCTCCGGGTAAAAATGATACCTCTTTGTGTTGGTGGGCCAAGTGCTTGTGACAGGGGACAGCCAAAAACATGTAAAAATTGAGGGGCAACCAAAGCGGGTCCAAAAGGGCAGTTTGAAAAAAAACATTTTAGGCTGACAAGTGCAGCAGAATTTTTATCGGTATAGATGAGATAATGCTGGGTGGTGGAATTGTGTGGATTCCTGCAGATTCTGGAAGGTTCCATCACAAAAACGTGGGAAAAATGTGTGATTTCCAGCAAAGTTGGAGGTTTGCAGGGCGTTGTGGTAAAAAAATGGTGCAAGTGCATGTGGAACACACCACCCTGGAATCACCCAGATGTTTAGTTTTCAGATGTGTCTAGGTCTTGTGGATTTTTCTACAAGGCAGCATCCCAAAGTCCATAAAGTGTAGCCCTCACTATTCCAAGTGGGACGATTTTAAGAGTTAGCCAAGCTCTCATGGCCCAAATGTAAAACCAAAACCCCAAGTAATCAAATCTCTTCTCGCTTGCTGTGGGATAAGATGTTTTAGAGTGCAGGGGAGAGCTGAAAGACTGTTACCCCCTTAAGTTGGGGTGGGGGCATAACCAGGCCCATACTGGTTGGTAGCCACCACTCCACTATTTTTTAATTCCCTGGCATCTAGTAGAATTTCTACCCCCGGGGTGTGGATCAGGGGTAATTGCCCCATCTGCCCACTGGTGGGCAGAACAACTTTGGTCTCATTTATTTGGGGTGGGGGTATAGCCATACCCCCACCCGCTTATTTTGGAGAAAAAAAACTTCCCTGGTCTCTGGTGGGCCTTCCAAAAATAGGCTAATCTGCCACCAAGGGAGGCACATATGGCCAACAGTAATGTTCCCCCATGGGGAGCGACCCTCACCCAAGGGACTGCCCCACTAAAGAAAACACACACATACACACACACCAATCCCTGTGCCTAAGTGGTTTCTGCCCCTAATAGAAATATGTTTATCTGCCCCCAAGGGGAGCAGAAATGACCAAAAGTAAAATGTGCCCCCAAAGGGGAGCGACCCTTGCCTAAGGGGTCGTTCCCCACCTCTAAAAAAAAAAAGAACAAAAAGAAAATGATCCCTTGCACCTAGAGGTTCATGCTCCCCCAGGAGCAGATTGGCCTAATAACAATAGGCCGATCTGCCACCTGGGTGAGGAAAAATGGCCTAAAATAAATTCACCCCCCCCCCGGAGAGCGACCCTTGCCTAAAGGGTCACTCCCCTTCGTGAAATTGGTGCAAAAAAAAAATCCCCGGTGCCTAGTGGTTTCTGACCCCCTTGGTGGCAGATTGGCCTAACAAAAATCAGCCGATCGGGGGCAGAAATGGTCTAAATACAATTTGACCCCAAGGGCAGCGACCCTTGCCTAAGGGGTCGCTCCCCACCTCTGAAAACCAAAACAAAAAAAATTATCCCTGGTGCCTATAGTTTTCTGCCCCCCCCCCAGGGGCAGATCGGCCTAATAACAATAGGCCGATCTACCCCCGCGGCAGGCAGAAATGGCCTAAATATAATTTGCCCCCTAGGGGAGTGTCCCTTGCCTAAGGGGTTGATCCCCAACTCTAAAAAACAAAAAATGATCCCTTGCGCCTAGTGGTTTCTGCCCCCCTAGGGGCAGATCGCCTAACAAAAATCAGCCGATCTGCCCCCAAGGGGGGCAGAAATGGTCTAAATACAATTTGCCCCCAGGGGAGTGACCCTTGCCTAAGGGGTCGCTCCCCACCTCTAAAAAACAAAAAATAATGATCCCTGGCACCTAGAGGTTTCTGCCCCCCCCCCCCGGGGGCAGATCGGCCTTATAACAATAGGGCGATCTGCCCCATGGGGGTTCAGAAATGGCCTAAAATAAATTTGCCCCCCCGGGGATTGACCCTTGCCTAAGGGGTCGCTCTTCTTGCGTGAAATTGATGCAAAAAAAAATCCCCGGTGCCTAGTGGTTTCTCTGCCCCTTGGGGCCAGATTGGCCTAACAAGAATCGGCCAATCTGCCCCTGGGGGGGTAGAAATGGTCTAAATACAATTTGCCCCCAGGGGAGCGACTCCTGCCCAATGGGTAACTCCCCACCTCTAAAAAAAAAAAAAAAAAAAAAATGGTCTCTGGCGCCTAGAGGTTTCTGCCCCCTATGGGGACAGATCGGCCTAATAACAATAGGCTGATCGGCCCCCGGGGGTGCAGAAATGGCATAAAATAAATTTGCCCCCCTCCGGGGAGTGACCCTTGCCTAAGGAGTCACTCCCCTTGTGTGAAATTGGCGCAAAGAAGGTGCCTAATGGTTTCTGCCCCCCCGGGGGCAGATTGGCCTAACAACAGGCCGATCTGCCCCCGGGGGGGGCAGAAAAGGCCTTGAAAAATATTGCCCCCCTGGGGAGTGACCCTTGCCCAAGGGGTCGCTCCCCTCATGCAAATTTCCTTTTACAAAATAATCCCTGGTGTCTAGTGGGCATTTCAGAAGCTGGATCGCTTTACGATCGGGCTTCTGAAATACTCTGAGAGACTTCAAAGGGAAGGAAATTCCTTTCCTTCCCTTTGAAGCCTCTCAGGCCCCCATCACATGATCGGAAGATAAATGCTTTGCATTTCTCTTCCAATCGCGCTGGAAGCTGGGCTTCCAGTGCAATTGGTATGTGGCCTCTGAAGAGGTCAGCGCGCAAATGCGCGCTCACTTCATCAGACGTCACAGGGGGGTCGAGGGTGGAAGGGCAAGGGCTTCCCCTTCCATCCCTGCCTGGGGG
Organism: Pleurodeles waltl; assembly: GCF_031143425.1. Taxonomy (NCBI): domain Eukaryota; kingdom Metazoa; phylum Chordata; class Amphibia; order Caudata; family Salamandridae; genus Pleurodeles; species Pleurodeles waltl. Next base: position 356,527,419 of record NC_090438.1, read on the forward strand.
GGTGGGAGGCAAGCACACAGAGGGAGCGCTAGCGCTGACTCTGAGCTCAGTGCCGAGGACGTCATGGTTACGTCCTCGGCACAGGAACACTGTGCCGGTGGATGTAACCATTACGTCCCCGGCACAGAAGGGGTTACGTTACCTCTGCAATCTAAAACACTTGTGTGTGAAGCATCTTCCGTATCAACACAGAAAAAAGACTTGTTCAAAAAGGACCTTGCCACCTAGGGCCGTTTTGTATGGAGACCGCGCTTTTCTGATACCTTAACTTATCAAACCTGTGTGTTCATAGGCAACCAGGAACGATAGACTACAAATTCAAAGAAACACTAAAGAAATTATCTATCTTCACTAAAAGTATATCCATTCTATGCTAAAAATCTAATAAAACATAAAAATGAAAATGACAGGATATAGGGCACAATATATGTGTACACTGCCAACATACTGGTATATCAAACCCTGATTCGGTGAGTGAGAGCCCATTGACACTACCGTTGTGCTACAACTAAGGCGATTTAGTTTAGTCCTCACATCAAGATATGAAGTAGAGATATCGAACCCTGATTCCACAAAAACAAAAACCATTGAAACTGCCAACATGCTACAGCTAAAGTTGTTCCATCTCGCCTGATAATGGCCTCCTTAGCATTAACATCTATATTAGGGACCTAATATTATGCCCCAATTATTACCATAAGTCATAACACTTAAAACATGTGACCCCCACAAAACAAGGCACAAAACTACTAACCAATTCTCCTCCCCACCTAGAAACTTAGGCCCTCATTATGACATTGGCGGTAAAATCCGCTTACCGCCGTGCAGAATACCGCCACCACACCGTCGCGGCCGCGGAATTCCGCTACAGCTATTTTGACCCACAGTTCAGAAAACGCCAAAATTCAGACACCCACACAAGTCCACCACACCAAAGGTCAGTGATAAACTGGCGAAAACAAAACCTCCACCGTCACGCCAACAGAAATACGCCCACACTATCACGACCCATGAATCCACGTGGCGGTCTTTCAACTGCGGTATTCCATTAGGGGTACACACTGCCGCGCTCAAAATACACACACGTCTTCAAAACACATTGGACAATTTGAAATAAACACACCGGATACACATACACACACCACTCCCACACACTCAATACAATATAAAACACACACCCACATCACCCACAAACCCTTACGACCACAAATTATGAATGAAAGCCAGAGAGAGACACCACCATCAACAACACTAGTATCCACAGGCACACAACACCATCACCCACTTAACTTCCACGCACCTCACACAATACCCCACTACATATCAGCACACTTATCACCCCACACACCACCCCACACATCACCTACACCACCCCATGGCACGGCAAAGACACCCCAAGTTCTCGGAGGAGGAGCTCAGGGTCATGGTGGAGGAAATCGTCCGGGTAGAGCCACAGCTATTCGGATCACAGGTGCAACACACCTCCATTGCAAGGAATATGGAGGTATGGCGAAGAATAGTGGACAGGGTCAAAGCAGTGGGAAAACACCCAAGAAATCGGGAGGACATCAGGAAGAGGTGGAACGACCTACAGACGAAGGTGCGTTCCGTGGTCTCCAGACACCCCCTGGCGGTTTAGCGGACTGGCGGCGGTCCCACACCTCCTCCCCCACAACTAACAACATGGGAGGAGCAGGTCTTGGCGATTCTGCATCATGAGGGCCTCGCAGGAGTAGCTGGAGGAATGGACTCTGGTAAGTCAAAGCTTTACTATTACATCCCCCACCCTACCTGCATGCCAGCACATACCCCACCCTCACACTCACCCCATCACTCCTACTCCTCACAAAGGACCCACAATCACAAACCACCCATCCCAACACCAAGCCCTGCATGCAACACCAAAGCATGGACACCCATTGCTAAAGCATGGCAACTGCACATACCCATACACCCCCTAAACCATCATCACACAAGTTCCCACACAGAAATACTAGAACTGGGGTACATGGTCACCCACCCATTGCACACCTTGACACACACAGATGCAATAATAATGCTTTTATACCCCTGCAGGACCCCTACCCAATGTCACCAGACAGGAGGGTCCACACATGTCCACACCACAAACAGAAGAGGCCCACAGTGATGACAGCACCTCTGTCCAACTGTATCTAGATGACCAGCCCGGCCCATTGGGGACCTCAGGACAGTCGGTTCCCCACACCCAGTCACAGGCCACTACAGAGGTTCCCCCCTCTGGAAACACCAGCGCAGCACCCACCCAGCGGGCCCATACCTCCGTCCCCAGGACACATCAATCAGCAGTGTGTCAACAACTACAGGGAACCCAGGCTAACCCACCACCCCAACAACATCACGGACCTGGGGGCAGTGGTAGTGGGCACACGGTCCAGGGGACGGAGGCCCAAGAACACAGGGGAACTGTGAGGGCTGCTGTGCGACAGGGGGAGGACAGGCCCAGGGAACCCACTCTCTACGAGGCCCTCTCCTCCATCATGGGAGCCTACCACCACTCCCAGGAGACGATGGCAACGGTACAGGCCAAGTTTCAGGAGACCCAGCGCCTGCAGGAGGAACAGTAAATGGGCTTCAGGGAGGACCTCAGAACCCTCGATTCCACCCTGGGCACCATCATAGGGGTGCTGAAGGAAGTACTCAACACCAGGAGAGACACTGTGGCACTACAAGGGGCCCCTGACACTAGCCTGGACGATGAACTGCCCACCACCTCCGCCGGTGCTAGTGGACCACCACACCAGCACCCCACACCCTGGAGATGGCGAACCACCTCTCAAATGGTCCCTGAGATCCAGGACAAAGACAGAACGATGCCAAGACCCCCGCCAAGAAATGAGACCACCCTGAAAGTCATCCTACAGTCCCACTTTGTCACCCTGTCCATCCTTAAACTGCCATAGCTCCACTTCCTATGCCCATTTGGGCAATGCACCTGTGAGACTAATAGACTGGACTCTGCCATGGACATTCCTCCGCCATCACCCCTCACCATTTTACAACCCCCTCCAATATTGAGCACTTAAATAAACACCCTTAAAGAACCTCAAAATCTGGAGTCTGTCTTTGATTTCGGAATACTGTATTAGCAATAACTGTGGCAAAAAGCTTTTTCATTGGTAATGGCAACATACCTATGTCACACTGCTCTAGTCCATGAGGAATCAAAGCAGATGTCACACAGTGGGACCCACATCTGTGAAATCGTAAGGGAAAGTGACAACTCAGTGACCATACACTGGGTGAAAACGACAGACAGTAGAGAGGTAGTAGTGTTTAAGTACATTTAGTAGGCAGGTTTGTATTCTTACCTGTATGTCACTAGAAATATTGCTGGATCACTGAGTCCCTGTTGTCCATGTCTTCTTCCTCTGCTTCCTCGTCTTCACTGTCCACAGGCTCCACAGCTGCAACAACACCACCATCTGGACCATCCTCCTGCAGAAAGGGCACCTGTCATCGCAAAGCCAAGTTGTGAAGCATACAGCAGGCCAAGATGATCTGGTACACCTTCTTTGTTGAGTAGAATAGGGAACCACCTGTCATATGGAGGCACCTGAACCTGGCCTTCAGGAGGCCGAAGGTCCACTCGATCACCCTCCTAGTTCGCCCATGGGCCTCATTGTAGCGTTCCTCTGCTCTTGTCCTGGGATTCCTCACTGGGGTCAGTAGCCATGACAGGTTGGGGTACCCAGAGTCACCTGCAAATGGCGAGGGAGAACTGTTAGACACACACTAACCTGGAAGGATATCCCCAGACCAAGACAACCATTCCCACTGACTATCTTCCAGGTGCTCACCTAATAGCCACACACAGTGCCTCTGGAGTTGACCCATCACATAAGGGATGCTGCTATTCCGCAGGATGTAAGCATCATGCACTGAGCCAGGGAACATGGCATTCACATGGGAGATGTACTGGTCTGCCAAACATACCTTCTGTACATTCATCAAATGATAACTCTTCCGGTTTCTGTACACCTGTTCACTCCTGTGGGGGGTACCAAAGCCACATGGGTCCCATCAATGGCACCTATTATGTTGGTGATATGTCCCAGGGCATAGAAATCACCTTTCACTGTAGGCAAATCCTCCACCTGAGGGAAAATGATGTAGCTCCGCATGTGTTTCAGCAGGGCAGACAACACTCTGGACAACACGTTGGAAAACATAGGCTGGGACATCCTGTTGTTTGAAATGACCCACTTGCAAGGAAATGGAGCACTGACAGCACCTGCACTTGAGGGGGGATTCCTGTGGGATGGCGGATAGCTGACATCAGGTCTGGCTCCAACTAGGTACACAGTTCCTGGATTGTGGCACGGTCAAGCCTGTATGTGATTATCACAGGTCTTTCCTCCATTGTCGACAGGTCCACCAACGGTCGGTACACCGGAGGATGCCGCCATCTCCTCACATGTCCCAGCGGACGATGCCTATGAAGGACAACAGCGAGCACAGAGTCAAACAACTCAGAGGTACGTACCCACAGCTTACACAGAACACCATTCATACTCAAAAAGTGGCCTGAATGTGTGTTGAGTCTAGGCCTAGGTATGTGTGACGCAGTTGAAAATGAAGCCATGTGGGCCCCTGAAATGGTGGCTGCCTGACCTCTAAAGTGGGACAATGGGATGTGAGGTAACTGCGCTGGCGTTGTACACCGTCGCGGTAGGCGGTCGAAGACCGCAGCGCAATGCTGCATTGGTTAACATTGGACCCAATGGGTCCCAGGAGCCAATGACGATGTACGCCGGCGGTGACGTTACGCACTGCCGCGTACGTGACCACCATTTTTTATCTGTTCAATCACTCGATACCTGATCTTCGACAGGAGAGGACCTACCCTACAAGTGCTGCTGTGACCTCGGTCTGGAAGAGACAATGGCTCGAGTGTCTGGGGAAAGGGCCCCTGCATTCACATCAGAGGAGTTGGAGAAACTCGTGGACGGGGTCCTCCCCCAGTACACACTACTCTACGGTCCTCCAGACAAACAGGTAAGTACACTGGGAGCATGATGTATGGGCTATGCCTGTGTGGAGAGGGGTGGATGTAAGAAGGAAGGGGGGAGAGTGCGGCGTGCATGAAACAACGGTGAGTGCATGTGCCACATGGCAAGGGTAGGGATGGGGGCCAACCACTTTGACGGTGCAGTTGGTAATAACTTTCTCTTCCCCCTGTACAAATCATGTAGGTCAGCGCCCACCAGAAAAAACATATTTGGCGTGCCATCACCAAGGACGTCCGGACCCTGGGGGTCTACCACAGACGGAGCACCCACTGCCGGAAAAGATGGGAGGACATTGGCCGCTGGAGCAAGAAGACGGAGGAGGCTCAGCGGACAACTACACCTACTCATGCCCCTGTGTCATCTATGTGTGCAGATGTCGTCAATAGCCTTGTAGGCCATTTCACAGGAATTGAACAGTGGAGCCCAAGAGCTCGGCGTAGTGCAGGGGGCTTCTGTGTCTCTTGTGTCCGCCAACGGTAGCGGTAATGCATGCACTCAACATGTCTTTCTTCTGTCGTCCCCCCCCTTTTTGTGGACTCCCTGTTCTTGTGTGCATTAGCATCATCAGGTGGAGGAGCAGTGGCACCGGAGCACCAGGGGGCTGCATCCCACATGGCCATGGAGGGCCACACTATGGAATCGGACTTCACCAGTGGGACGGAGGGCGAGGGGAGCTCCACAGCGGGGACAGGAGCTGAGGCCAGTGACTCAGACTCGTCCTCTGATGGGAGCTCCCTTGTGGTGGCGACAACATCTGTACCACCGCCATCTACAGGTACAGCCGCCACCCCCCCTTCCAGCACCGCCCTCCCAGCAGCCCCTCAGCCTTTGCCCCGTGCCCGTTCGCCCGGGAGGGTGGGCATCACCTTCGCCCCAGGCACCTCAGGCCCTGCCCCAGTCACCCCTGCTGCCCTCAGTGAGGAGGCCATTGACCTCCTCAGGTCCCTCACTGTTGGGCAGTCTACCATTTTTAATGCCATCCAGGGTGTAGAAAGGCAGTTGCAACAAAGCAATGCATTCCTGGAGGGCATTCATTCTGGTCAGGCGGCCCTCCAGCGAGCTTTTCAGACTCTGGCCTCAGCACTGATGGCAGCCATTGTCCCTGTGTCTAGCCTCCCCCCTCCAACTTCCTCCACCCCAACCCAATCCCCTGTACCTCAGCCTATCCCAAGCACACCTACAGACCAGCATGCACACACGTCAACACACAAGGGAAGCTCAGGCAAACATTAGCACCACACATCCCACAGGCACTCACGCAAGCATCACACACATGCAGACACACCAACATCCACTGCCTCCACTGTGTCCCCCTTCTCCTCGTCTCCCTCCTCCCTCCCTGTCTCATCTACACTCACACCTGCATGCACTACCTCTACAGCCACTACGTCCCTCTCCAGCACACCCACCACCACACCCTGCTCACGTGCAGTCACCACCCCCACTACCATTCACACGTCCCCTGTGTCCTCTCCCAGTGTGTCTGTGACGCCCCCTCCGAAGATACACAAACGCAGGCACACACCCACCCAACAGCCATCCACCTCACGACAGCCTCCAGCGCATGCACCTTCACCCAAAGTCAGTAAACGAACACCTCCTACAACCACAACCTCTTTCTCCACTCCCAAACCCCTCCAGCTACCCGTCCCAGTGTTTCAAAAAACCTATTCCTGTCCAACCTTGACCTCTTTCCCACCCCACCCCGCCCGTCCGGCTCATAGGTCCCAAACTAGCACCTCAGCCACAACATCTCCGGGACCAGTGGTGCCTGTAGTCACCGGAATCTGGAGTGCACCGGCCACCAGGGTAGCCAGTGTGGAACGGAGCCACAGCACAGACAGTCCCCCACCTGTGAAGCATCAGAAGTTGGCCAGTGCCCGGCGGGAGAGGGGGAAGACTCCAGCCACCAAACCCGCTCCCAGGGGTCCCGGTGGGAGTGTGGAGTCAGCTGTGACACCTTCCAAGGTGGGGAGGGGCCACAAGAAACCCGGCAAGTCTGGAAAGAGCAGCACAGCGGAGAAGACCACCATCATCCCTGCTGCCCAGGAGGACACCACCAGCACAAGCCCAGCTGCCTAGGAGGCCACCGCCAGCACCAGCCCAGCTGCCCAGGAGGCCAGCACCAGCCCAGCTGACCAGGAGGCCACCGCCAGCACAAGCCCAGCTGCCCAGGAGGCCACCGCCAGCACCAGCCCAGCTGCCCAGGAGGCCACTGCCAGCACAAGCCCAGCTGCCCAGGAGGCCACCGCCAGCACAAGCCCAGCTGCCCAGGAGGCCACCGCCAGCACAAGCCCAGCTGCCCAGGAGGCCACCGCCAGCACAAGCCCAGCTGCCCAGGAGGCCACCGCCAGCCCAGCTGCCCAGGAGGCCACTGCCAGCACACGCCCAGCTGCCCAGGAGGCCACCGCCAGCCCAGCTGCCCAGGAGGCCACCACCAGCACAAGCCCAGCTGCCCAGCAGGCCACCGCCAGCACAAGCCCATCTGCCCAGGAGGCCACCGCCAGCACAAGCCCCGCTCGGCCATGAAGGACCACCAGCACAAGCCCTGATGGGCCATGAAGGACCGCCAGCAAAAGCCCCGCTGGGCCATGAAGGACCGCCAACAAAAGCCCCGCTGGGCCATGAAGGACCGCCAGCACAAGCCCCGCTGGGCCATGAAGGACCGCCAGCACAAGCCCCGCTGGGCCATGAAGGACCGCCAGCAAAAGCCACGCTGGGCCATGAAGGTCCGCCAGCAGCTGAGTCCCTGCAATGGAGACCGCCGTCTCAAGCACAGCTGAACAGGGCACCGCCGTCTCAAGCACCACTGAACAGGGCACCACCGCCTCAAGCACCGATGAACAGGGCACAGCCGCCTCAAGCACCGCCACCTCAAGCACCGCTGAACAGGGCACCGCCGTCTCAAGCACCGCTGAACAGGGCACCGCCGTCTCAAGCACCACTGGCCCATGAGCGCCAAGGGCACTGATGCTACTGAGTCCGTCACGGGCAGAATGAAGCACTCTTGGCACCATGCCCCCTCCAGAACCAGTGGAGAGATCCATCCACTACCTCTGTCCTTAGCAGGATGAAGCACTCTGGGCACCATGCCCCCTCCAGAACCAGTGGAGACTGTTATCCACTTGAGAGACTGTGGCTTTGCACTCCCCAGGCTGGAACAGTGGGCTAGCCACCTACTGTAGAGACTTGAGAGACTGTGGCTTTGCACTCCCCAGGATGGAACAGAGGGCAAGCCACCCACTGTAGAGACTTGAGAGATTGTGGCTTTGCCCTCCCCAGGATGGAACAGTGGGCAAGCCACCCACTGTAGAGACTTGAGAGACTGTGGCTTTGCACTCCCCAGGATTGAACAGTGGGCATGTGGCCCCCTCATGGATTTGTCGTTGTGCGCTCAACCGGCTGAGGTGCCCCCCCTTTCCCTCCCCCTGAGGTACCTGTTTAGTTGCTCTCTGATGCCCCTGCAGTGATCTCTCCGTCATGGTCGGGAATTTTGTGTGGGCCTCGCCCATACCACATGGGCCCAATGTTCCACGGACTTAATTGGAGCACTGCCTGGACTACTATGCTTGGTATATATTTTGTAAATGGTGTTTATATATATTTTTGCCTTCTGTATTTTCATATATTACAATGATTACACTCATTTTCTATTGTCTTTGCATTCTTCCGGGGGGGTTAGGGGGTGTAACTGTGATATATTAATATACATTAATGTGTATGTTGTAGTGGGTGAGGGTGGGGGTGTTGCGTGTGTGTGTCCCTGTTTTTTCCCTCCCCCCTCCCCTGTGTTGTAGTTGCAGTACTCACCGTGGTCTTCGCCGCCAGCGTTCGTGCTCCTGGTAGAGGAGCAGGAAGACAGTTGCAGGTAGAATTTGGAGTTCCGGGTCCATGGTGTCCTCGTTCCTCGTAGGATGTGTAGAGGTGAGCGTTTTCCCTTCAGTATCCTGTTTCCACCGTGTTTTTATCCATGGTGAATCCACCCCGGTAAAGGTGGCGGATTGGTGGGTTGTAATAGTGTGGGCGGTACATTGTCTCCCGCCTGTCTGTTGGCGGTGACCGATGTGTTGTTTGTTTGTACCGCCGTGGCGGTCGGAGTGTTAAAGTGGCTGTCTTTGTTAGCGGTTTCCGCCACGGTCGTAATTACAAATGTTTTACTGCCGGCCTGTTGGCGGTCCTACCGCCGCTTTAACACCGTCCGCCAGGGTTGTAATAACCACCTTAGCTCTCACAAGAAAGCTGATATTTCAAGATCTATATTAAGACCAAAAATCACAGTTTTATATTTCAATAAATCTGAAATCATCCAACTGTTTCAAAGTGTGGTGTGCCGTGTGGAAATGAGCTGCCATGGTATATTTCTTACCATAGTTCTTAATGGCCCTAATATGTTCTTTCCATCTAAATTTTAATTTATGCAAAGTAGATCGTAAATATTGCTTCACACAGGCACATATTATCATATAGACACTGTTGATAGTGTTACAGTTAAAAATAGTGTTAATGAAATATGGATTTTGCCCAAGTACATCCACTACACTTGTAACTTCTGAAACATTTCACAACATATGGATTTGCATATTTAGGTACCTTTTGGTAATCCTGATAACCACCTAGTAGATTCGCTTTGAGTAGAATTGAACTCAATATTGTACGTAACACTGGTGCTTTTCCATAAACCATGCTAGGTTTGACAGTCAAAACCTCTGTAAGTGTTGTGGATCTATTTTAATTCCGTGCCTGGGCACAGGAGATAGCTTAGTCTTTAGCTTGCTGACCTGTTGCATGTTTTTATTTGATCTTCTTCACCCTATTGCATGCTCTGTTATACTCTATTTTATTATGTATTTCTTGTTCTCACTGTTGCGTTTTCCTAATCAGTGACATTCTCAGAATGCTTCATTATCAGTGAAGTATATGGGTAATATCATCACGCTCCTTTTGTTTTACGTTAGCAAGAACAGAATGCGAACATTTCAGGTATTCGTCATATATTTGCAGACACAAATTTGCATACACAATCTGATGTTTAGGCACATACTTGCGTCAGATTTCCTGCACAAACAATAAAATGTGCCCTATAAAAGTACCTCACAAGACCAAGATTATTAGAGGGGGTTCCACCAGGATGCAGCAACTAGACTCCACGTATCTTTGCAGCAAATCACAGTCTTGCGTCTCTATGATTCCTGATCTGGAGACTAAGGGGCCAATCTTATCCCAGGATAACAGGTTGGGGGGCTTTTCTCATGGACTCTGTACTGGCACATTACACTTATTATGCCCAGCTCTCGCTTTAGGATATGGTTTAGGCATTATTACAAGGAATTGTATATTTCATGTTATTGCAATATGTTGGGAGCTTTCATATTTACCACTTTTGTCCTTACCATTCTGCTTCTGATATTTATCATTGTCATAATCATTCCAGCACATGCATTGTATCATAGATTTCAGTCTTTTCAATAAATATATTGAAAACTGCCCTGCATCTTCTTCATTGCCTGTTTGTGTAAGATACTTATTTCCAACAAGAGAAAAGAGATGAGATTTGTTACACCACAACTTCCCTGAGAGGTTTCCAGAGCCCACCAGCAAGTCTGCCAGAAATCACATTTACTACTTAAGGTTTGGGTGAGGTACTCCCAGAGAGCCGAGAGATTTGGGTCAAAGCCTTCTAACTGGTGTAGGAGTGACTCAGTCACCTACGAACAAAAGGGTTGTCGCCCCTAATGCAGCAGTCTCACTGAGAGGCGAGAGTCATTCATGATTTAAGGTGCAAATCCAATCTAAGAACATCCCAAAAGCTTATAAAGAATATAGGCCCTCATTCCAACCCTGGCGGGCGGCGGTAGCCGGCCGCCAGTCGGGAACCGGCATTTGGCCGTCATACGGCCAAAATACCGCTTCCCTCATTCCGACATTCCCGCTGGGCCGGCGGGTGCTAACCAAGTTAGCGCCGGCCGGCTCAGCGGGAATGGGGGCCACAACACAGGAGCCGGCTCCGAATGGAGCCGGCGGTGTTGCGGCGGTGCGACGGGTGCAGTTGCACCCGTCGCGCTTTTCACTGTCTGCTAGGCAGACAGTGAAAAACTTCATGGGGTCCTGTTAGGGGGCCCCTGCACTGCCCATGCCAGTGGCATGGGTAGTGCAGGGGCCCCCAGGGTCCCCAGGACACCCCTTACCGCCAGCCTCTTTCTGGCAGTGAAAACCGCCAGAAACAGGCTGGCGGTAAGGGGGTCAGAATCCCCAGGGCAGCGCTGCTTGCTGCGCTGCCCTGGCGGATTCGCCCAGCCGGGGCAAAAACGGCGGTAAACCGCCGGCCCCGGTTTTCTGACCGCGGCTTTACCGCCGCAGTCAGAATGGGCTTGGAAGTACCGCCAGCCTGTTGGCGGTGCTTCCGTCATTTGTGGCCCTGGCGGTCTTGGACCGCCAGGGTCAGAATGCCCCCCATAGTGTGTGTGCAGATATATGTAACACATTAACTACTTATGTATTTTTTGTACCATTTGGTATTTTTAAAAATAAATTATGTGTGTATATGTATATATATATATATATATATATATATATATATATATATATGATTCTGCTTCAATGAGGCCAGTGTCTGGCCCATCCTGTCCTGGGAATGATGGTATGCACCCAGGACCTCAGCAATGACCCCCTGGGCAGCAGCATCCCTCCTTGGGCCACCCCCTGGGCCACGGATACCCTCCCACTGGCCCTAGTCCCCTGTGCCTGTGCCCCCTGCCAGGTCTGGCAGTCTCACTTGCACTGGACCCTTCATCATCCTGCCTGGTGGTGGGTGAAGACTCGGGCCTGTGTACATGTGGGCAGCCAGTCCATGGTCTAGAGAAACTGGTGTGGGGGCATTGGGACAGAGCTGTTGGTGATGGCTTACATGGTAGGGGTGTTGGTGGTGTCATGGGTGGGGCTTCTGGAAGGTCACTGTCCAGGACTGTGGGATGGGCCAGGGATTTCCTCTTCCTTTGTGTCCAGACATCCCTCTGCACGCTCCTGGGTGGAGCCTTCCTCTTCAGGTGGGGGACTGGCACTCCTTGACGTCTCCCTCCGGGGGCATGGGTGGTGGTACCTGTGTGAAAGAGAGTAGAGATGTGGGTATCCTGCACATTCTTGTCCCTTGCAGCACTGGTCAGCAGTAATAGGTGGTTACATTCCCGTGTAGTAGCATGCAGAGTCTCTTCGTGTTCTTTTTGATTCGTGAGGGGGTGGAGGTGCACTCTGGGTGTTATAGTGCTCCTGACATTACATGCCTGAGTTGGTGACTATACACAGGGGACTAGATAGTGGTTTGTGTGGGGGGTTGTGGGTATGCTGTAAACGTGGATAGGAGTGTGTGGATGTTGTGGGCTGGGTAGGGGAAGGGGTCATGGTGGCAGTGAGAAGGATGGGGTAATTCATGCATTACGGGTGTGGTGACTGTCAGGGTATTGTCTTTGACTTACCGGAGTCCAATCCTCCAGGGAGTCCAGTGAGGCCCTCCAGGTGCAGGATAGCCAAGACCTTCTCCTCCCAGTCGGTGTATTTGGGGGAAGGAGGTGGGGGACCACTGCCAGTCTTCTGTACAGCGATGTTGTGTTGTGATGCCCTGGAGCGCACCTTTCCCTGTAGGTTGTTCCATCTGTTCCTAAAGTCATCCCTTGTACGTGGATGGGTTCCCACTGAGATGACCTTGTTGACGATCCACTGCCATAGCTCCATCTTCCTGGCTAAGGGCGTCTGCTGCACCTGTGCCCCGAATAGCTGTGGCTCCACCCTGAGAATCTCATCCACCATGGTCCTTAGCTCCCTGTAGGTGAAGCGGGGGTGCTTAAGGGGGGGCCATGGTGTGTGTTGTGGGTGGTATGTTGTAGGTGAGTTGGTGACAGTACTGTTGTATGGTTTGTGATGGTGGGTGTGCAGTGTTTGTGTTTTAGTGGTGATTTTGAGTGTGTGGCTTGTGTGATAGTTTGTTCATTGTATGCATGTTGGGTTGTCAATATGTGTTGTGCTATTAGTGTAGAAAACAATTGAGGTGTGTGTATGTGTGTGTTTTATAGTGCTATGGATGTGTCAGGTGTGTGCTTTTCAAATCGGCCAAAGTGTGCATTTGTTGTTGGCGGTTCCCATTGTTGACCCCGGCAGTCAGTACCGCCAATGGTCGTTCTGCTTTCATTGTCTGCCGAGCTGATTTGTGCATCATTATTTGGTGGGGGTTTGTATGCAAAGTGGTGGCGGGGTGAGGTGTCCTGCGTTTCTGCTGTCGTTGGCCCTGGCAGTGGGTTGAGGTTGAATTTTTTTTCACAATTTTCATTCTTGGCATCTTTATACGGTGGTATGCCATCCACCGCCACTGGCGGTCTTTGGTTGGGAGTCAGCACAGCAGTCGGTGGTGTGTACCGCCAAATCCATAAAGAGGGTCATAGTTTTTTTCTTGAATATTTTCTTCAGCGGGACAAAGTCACCAATCAGATCTCCCTGGAGCCCTCTTCGGATACAGGTCTCAGGAGACCTCGGTGAAGAATTCTACCTTCGGACTTAGACAAGTTTTCAGGATGAAATCTTCATCCGGCCCAAAACTGAATGTTGATCCAGCATGCCTAGATCCCTCCTCGGTCCCGTTCAACCTTTTACATTTGGAATTTGTCACTTTTTTTGAGCTTTTTCCTTCTGACATCTGTCAGCCCATCACAGCAAGCAGTTTTCGATGTAAGGTCATTGGATTACCTTTCCAAGAGCCCCAGGTGAAATCCTGAAAATCTGGGGCTCCACAGTTTTTCAGTGGGATGAACCTGCAAGTCAGGCCAGGTCACGGTTGAGGTAAGCCAGCTTCACTTACCATGGCAGGATCGTCCCTTTATGGAGCTTTTTACCAAAAGTTCTCCAGCCTTCTCCAAACTTCTGGATCTTCTTTCAGAATGTCTTTGGAGGTTCTTCATGAGTCCACAGCTCACCCCAAGTTGTTCCTTGAGGTTTAGGACTCCAACTCCCAGAATGTGCCTGGCTCAAACTCCAAAATGACCCCTGGGCAGTGGTCAACTTGTCAGTTTCCTCAGGATTTGATGCAGGAGACTCTGGTTAGCTATTTTTCACCTGCAGCAATCAGTGAGTCCCTTCTTGGACTAGTTGAAGCCAGGTAAAGTCATTGGTGTGGTGAAGCTGACAAAGTTATCCATACTCCTGGGGTGAAAAGAGGGGGTGGGAGCTGGCCCATCATAGGCAGGCCACCATCTTCTTGGATTACCACTTTGTAGGAAGTGTGACAAAAAAAATCCCAGGGAGCAACATTCTTAAATAATCCAAAATGGTAGAAAATTAATTTTGGAGGTTAGTTCTGGCTAAGATCCCCACTTGTGTGGCTAAAATCCTTAACATACCCCTTCCCTGCCCTATTCTAATTTAATCAAGAAGGCACCTGGTTGTCTGGGTTTGCAGGAAATGGAGGAGGTCCTGAGCTGCTCCAAATGTCCTTCCCCCCTTTGAAGGCCAGTTTGGCTGCTCTCCCCCATCCTGTTGTCACCATTTGGTGAGGCAGATCTCCTCCGGAGGCACTGTCTTTGTCTTCAGCCCTGGCCACTTCACACCCCATGAAGGCTGCCTGGCCAGGCTGCCAGAGGCTGGCCAATCAGAGAAGGGCACTATGGAGCTGAAGCTAGCAACTTTCAGGTAGAGTTCTAAAACTCTTTCCCTGAACTAGTTATATTAAATTCAACAATGGCAATTTGATGGATTTCTTATAACAATAAGGTTGATACCAAACTTGACACAGTGCGCTCCTTTTGAAACTTTATTAATTAAAATAAAGTCTCCCCATTTAGCCTATGGAGCCCATTCACTACAGTGAGAGAAAAACAAATTGGGCTATTTTTCCTCACCAGGGTTTATAAAACAATTGTTATAAGGTCCCTACTTATAGTTACATAGCACACAGCCATATGGGACACTTAGGGCACACCATAGTGGTGACCTATATGCACAAATAAGGTAGTTTAAGACTTTGGAAGAACTTTTAATTTCAAAGTCAAATTTGCATGTAACTTTAATTTAAAATCCACCAGCAAGGCAGGCCTGCTTGTAAAATGACCATGGGCACCTCAGCAGTGCACCCATAGGTGCCCTACCTATGCTGAGGTCACTAAATCTACATGCCCTACCATATACTAGTGACTTATAGGTAGGTTGACATAGCAAATTATAATTAGCCTAATTTTCATATCCAGTTTACACAGAGCACTGGCCCTGGGACTGGTAAGCAGTACCTAGTACACAGTCAAGAGTCAATAACCACCAGTAGCTGTCCTAAAAATATGGGGGTGACCAGGGCAAAAAGGAGGACTTTCCTACACTTTAGTTATTCATAATGACAGGGATTGTGATTATTATGTCTGGTGGGTACTCGCCCCCTCCTCAGTTAATACTCTCAGTTTCCCATATCCCCATAAATCTTAAAACCAGGAATTAGAAAGAAAAAGCATCACTTTGCTAAGGAGTGCCGTATTAAGGTATCTCTGACAATGACAATAGAAAGGGAAGAGTGAGGTGTGTGGGACTACAATACAGCAAAAATTCACTCTAACTGCTCTTCTACCATCTATGCTGTTGCCATAAAAGAATCACAGGTATCAAATTATCTGAGGGACAAATACTATTGAATTGTGTATGGGTGATCTGAAGCTCAAGCTATGCAGGAAATACAATAGCTAGGCTTAATAAAGAGTTCTGGCTCACGCAACTTGATAAACAAATGCTCTTAGGTGGTAAGCAATTTTTCTACCCAATCACAACATATACTTCTCTGACCGTCCACCAACATGTGGGTGGAGCCAAAGCCTCTCTTTCTAATACTGCTGAAAGTTGTTTTTAGGTTGATCAATAATGTATGGCAACAGTTGCACTGTGAAGACAGATCTAAAAATCACACAACCTTCTGGAAGTGCAAACCACAATCTAGACTTGTTTTTAATTCCTCTTATAATTTCACTGTGATTATTAAACACATAGCTAGTAGGACATGCACAAGAGAACAAATTGTCTAAAAACAGTTTAGAACTAACTTAATTATATCCATTGGTCAAAATCATGAAATTTGCAAACTCCAATATGTAGTTTGTATTGATGAGCTCTCAGAGGATGATATTAATAATTTGACTTAAATGATGTGAGAAATGTTATGATCCCTATAAATGGTGATTATGAAATAATGTTGGATTTCTTCAGATATTTCTCCATGCATTAGGGTGGAGGTACACAATGCATGCAATTTTATTCACAGTTTTGCAGTAAAAGCCAGAGGACTTCAAAATTAATTCTGTTGAAATATGCATTAAATGTGTTGCACCTGCAGGTGACCTGGAGAACCTTATGAGCTTCAAGAATGAATTCCAAAGAAAACAATATATTCTTTCGACCAATCTATGTGTTGAATGTAGGCATCTAGGTTGCATCTAGGTTAAGGCACCAGATCGGTTTGTAAATTAAAATATAATGTTTTTACTAAAATACATTTCACAGCATCATGGAACATTACATATTGCCATAGGGGTGGCCCTCTGAGCCCCACTTTTGTTTGAAATCCATTTAACTCAGTTGTAATTTCCTTGTTTTGAACATCTAGACTGAGGTGGATGAATTATTTACTTCAATCCCCAATATCTCCACAGTGTAGTGGACATGATTTTTTTTAAATGTATCGTTTTGGTGCAAGGGAAGAGCTTCCATCATGCACATGGTGTTGTGAGGCATTCATGGGTCTGCTTTGGTTCTCCATTTTAGTTTATTTTTCTAATTTACATTTTACACATTTCAGGCTGACATCACTTTTAGCAGTGACATCTTAAACATTTTTATGCTTGCACCATATTATTCTGAGAATATGCTGTATATACGGCTTGTTTTTAGTAAGCCTTTCTCGTCATGTAATCTGTACACTCTGTCCAAGGCTGGGTGCAAGATACCCTGATGCTTGTGTTGTCCGTTTGGACACAGTTTCTGAAACCTAGATATCATTGAATCAGAGCTGCACCTCTAACACAGTGTGGTTTTGATTACATAAATGGTGCACTGCCCTACGGGGCAGCAGGAGCACACCATCCAAGCTTGTCCTGGAATAGACCACCTGTGTTTGATATGCAGCTCTGCTATCGCTGATCTTCTATCTTGCAGAGATGGATTGCCAACTTCACTTTAGACCGGCTCCTTGGCCCAACTATCCAGGAATGGTGGGGAGGTCTCAGGCTATCCTCTTAGACTGGGCAAAGGGTACACCAGCTATGCGCTCAGAGTATAGGTAGTGTTAGGTAAAGATGTTTAGAAGTAAGATCTACATGGCTGGATTATTTATTTTACTCACCATGTTAGTACTGTTGATTACAATGTTTGGTCGCATCTCCCTTATAAATGCAGTTCATTCCCTCTATGCAAGAATACCATTATTTCAATAAATGCTTGAAAACCTTTAGTCATATACAGTATTTCATATGTTTACCCTGTGCATGCATAAGTAAACAACAAAAGGGTAAGATCTCTTTCCACAACTTGGGAGTCACAGTGGTCATGTTTGAGATTGCTGAAATCATCTGTTACCTTGGGAACGTTACAGGTTCAAGTGAGTTCCTTTGGTGTAGACAAACTCAGTCCCTATCTCCTGAAGTGCTGTCTTCTTAACACACAGTCCTAATTTAGTTTTGGGAACCGTATAACATGGTGCCACCAATGTTTTGGGGGCAGTTACTTATTTAACGGGTCTCCTGAATAGTTCTTGTGTGCCCAAGGTCCCCTATTTACCCTAAATTGAAGACAGCCATGGTATTAGGGATTAATCATTCTCACCTTTATAGGAAGTACCTATAATTGTCGGTAGAATGTTGAAGCTTGAACAGTTAAAAGAATCCCCCACTATAGTATTTTCCTTCTCTGAATTCCACTTATGAGAATGGCACATGTTATTAATATATTTGCTAATTGCAGACTTGCTTTTACAACACATTTAATTTTACATTGGCTACCTAGTGGGGATGGAGATGTTTCCTTTGTGTTTGAGGATCATGAAGGGTATAAAACGGAAGCATTTTAGTCATGGGTCACTTTACCTTCAGTCAATGCTAATACACAATCATTCACACATTCACTGAAGTTGTCGTACCAGGCCAATACAGAGCTCATAAAGACTTAGAAATAACATTAATATATCAGGAACATCAAAATGGGTTCCAAAGCTCCCTTCCACATGTATTATAAATTGTTAGACTGGATCCCCTCAGTAAAGATGGGCAACATGGCCAGTCTTAGCTGGCTACACAACATATCCAAATATAGAGCAGCTGAATGCGGGTGATTTATGCCAGCTATTTAATGGTCATATTAGACTATACATATGTTTATAGCAGTTTGTTATGTGCACAATAACAGCTGTCCCAGTGAGGGCTGTTTAAGCTGTATGCCACAGTTAGTTATGCCTGCAATTAGTCCTGTAACTATCAAGGCTATCATGGGGAAGATTCCCACCAGATGGAGAAAATTCCATTCTGGATTGCACAAAAATCAAATCAGCTTGAAGCAGCTGTTCCCCATACGGAACCCCAAGACAAGTGTAGAAATCTCACCATGGGCTTACTGCTTTGAATGTTCACCCCTATTATGACTGTGCCACTTGGGTCACAGTCTTTGCTGCAATACGTGACATGACACACAGTACTCCATTACTTACTGTTTCTCTTGAAGTGCTAAAGCAGATTCAAAATGAGTATGGGGTGGCCCTTGATCTGGATTTGAGGATGAAATTAATTGGCAATTTTGCTATCATCTTCTCAATCATATAAGGTAATATTAAAGGGTAAGCAGCAGCACTGGAAATGCTCCAACACCTCCTGCAGGTGTAGGTTGCAGACAAGGAGTGCAAATTACCCGAAATTATTGCTAACGCCCATACAGCCATACATCGAGCTATTTTGGGTGCCAGACCAAATAAGCCATAAGCTGAGTTTTTTTTTAAATACTGGGACAAACAGAAAAATAAGGAAAACATAAAATCATGGAGTGAATCTCCACAACCGGAGTCTTCTGATAAATTATCTAATGTACATAACTGGGATACAATTAAACACCCTGATAGTTATCAGTACACTGATACACATCCTTCTCATTCCTTTCAGGACTCATCGGATAAATGGTCAGAGAGAAGTGGGCATTCAAAGCAAAGAAAAGAGGCCTATGCAAAACCAAAAAAGGACTCACAATTCTCATCTGACATCATCATCAAAAAGGAAGAGAAACGCCCACAACAAAAACCCAATTCAAAAGAAGAAAGTGGCAGGTGTTCAGTGAAATATGACACACATGTTGAGAACACTTCCTCAGAACAAGACATGGACAGTGACTCCACAAGACAGTGTGGCAGAGGTTACAATAGTTCACCAGAATCATCAAAAGTTTCTGGATATGAAAAAAACTAAACTAAGGACTTCTTTGAAGTTGGGACCTAAGATGAGTGAGTTAGCTCTTCTGATAGACATTACACATTACAGACTAATAAAGTAATTTTCTTGGAAAATTAAACACTTAGCTATGAAATTTTCTTGGCTGAGGTTAATTGGCCTCCAGAATTTGTTAGAACAGTCCCACAAGGGGAAAATGTAATACTACCATCTTTCCCCATTATTGTCTCTGAAGAGGTTAAACAAGTATGTGCCACAGAACAGTCTCTTACATAAGCCCCAGCATTGCAACAAGAGCAAAATGTTCCCTAAAACTACACACCGTTATTGGAGCAGGACAGGAAAAGACAAATTAAGGAACAATAAAACAACCCACCTCCAAATGTAGGCTTTAAATACAGAATCACTCTTCATGCAAACAACACACCAATTCTTGACGCATGCAAAAAATGTTTTTATTTATGTATTCAATTCTTTGTTTTGAGATTCATCACCAATCATGGTACATAACATCAGCACAAAATAACGCATCACAAATATTACTAGTATAGTACATCAACAGTGAACTCCCCCACCCTTCCACACTGAACTATGTCACACTCATCAATACCAAACATACCATTCATACCTTACACACTCTCTAATCTATGAAACTGTGTAGTATCATACCACCCTGAACTGTCATAACATAATCCAAGAAAAAGACAAATTATATCATAAGGATAAACCAGTTCAGTCTGGAGCGGTTATTAGAATGGTGTTGATGTATGTTTCGGTAAGATGGACCAACACTGTCTAAAAATCAATAGGAGGAAGAAAGGAGAGAACAGCTACCCTACTGGTTGGAAGAAAATAAATTAAAATCCTAATTGTTATAGTTCTCGTATGTCAGTCTGCATGTGTAATCCAACAAAGGCTTTCTCATATCTTCAAATATGTATTCTTGCCCCTATGCAAGAATATTTTAAAGAGGGCACAGTCAGGTGGTTAAACAAAGAAAAAAGGGCCACAGAAACCTTAATACATGCTCCTAAAAATCCTGGATCTAAAGCGCATGAAAACAAATAAGATGTATCCTGGTGTAACAAATGCTCTCGCCGAAATCAGCTGGTCAGACCCAGTATTTTACCACTATCATGTATGGTGGGATAAGGATTCACCATATCATATTAGACCCATAAGATCCAGCCCACAAGTGCAACCGCAATGCCCTATAAAACATGAAGCCAAAGCTCCTGTGAGGGTAATTCTATCAGGGAGTGATTCAACCCTGTGTATCTCTTATGAATAATCCTTTGTTCCCGGTAGCTAAACCAAATCATTTCTACCATGTAGTCTTAGATGACAGACATTTAAACAGTTATACATGCACATTTGCAATTCCAAACTCATACATAATGGCATTAATGAACAAAATTGTTCGTAAAAAATACAAAACAACCTAGGATATTTCCAACATGTTTTTCTGCCAAAATATAGCACCTGCAAGCAGAGATCTAACCACCTTCTGGGCTTTAGGCTCATAAAGTCACTTTTGACGACTTCCTCAGGGATATAGGACCAGTCCTGGACTGTTTTTTACCCATTCTTATACATTACTGACCCAGATGTACTGTCCGATGGTGATGCATTTAGGCAGAGTCGATTGCATTGTCTGAGGATTTATTGAACATTGGCTAAAAAATTTGTTTCAAGAAAATTACAATTGCTTTTCTCAGTGCCCTATTTTTAGGATAAGAGTTATTAAATGAGGATAAGAGCCTGGCACCACATTCCTTAGAAAAGTTGCTATTTTACAACCTCCAAGTACCATTAAAAAATTACATCCATGGACATCAGAAAATACACATATTCTTACGTTACTACAGGCTGACATGCTTGCATCTAGACACTAATGCACACGTATCAGTATAACAAACTCGGTAATCCACATAAATGTGGGTTCAACTGGTTACACATATGTCCCATTCAATGAGGGTGACACAGTGCTCATTGCATATAAATCACACTTATTCTCTAATGATGAAATGCATTTTGTATCCACTGTATTTCAGATGGTGGTCATACAGAAAATACTTTGGGCATAATTCTGGTTACTCCCATTCCAGCCTGATATGCTGATACAAGGCCAGTGTTCCGAGTGTGGGCCTGATTTAGATCTTGGTGGACAGAGTTCCTCTGTCACAAACAATTCCATTATATCCTATGGAAATTGTAATTTGGTGGACAGAATAACTGTCACGTTTGTGACAGACTAACCTGTCCACTAGATCTAAATTAGGCCCTATGTCTTTGACCCTATCTTGCAAACTCCAGAGTTTCTCCAATATAAACAAGAATACCCCATGCCCTGAAATATATTGCCTCTTGATCAGATTAAACACATAATATATCCTGATGATTCAGCCCAGCAAGCTCTAGGCACCAAACACCAATACTCAGCAGCCTGCTCTGCAGTTCTCAGTGTCATGAAGGATGGACAATTCCATTCACAAAATACATTTGCACAATCCTTCGGAGATTGTACTGCACAACAGACTGACCTGAAAGCTTTCATTCTGATACAGAAATATAGATCTAGAAATCCCCACACTCACAGTATGTAATTTGTATTATTGTGTCCAGTCTTTTAATGAAAAATTGGTGCCTGCATGGATTCAGAGACTCAAAAGCGATTGCTATCAAGCATAAACTGCTTTGGGGAAAGGTGGCACAACTTAAACACAGTTTTCCACAGGCTCATGGGATACTCACACTGAGCTTTCAGCATGTTTGAATACAAATTGTACGGCATTAATTGGCTGATGAAGCAGCCAACTTTGTAGTTAAGATTGCAACTGTAGCTGCGATTACTCGTTCACATACAAGGGTGGATAAATATATTATGGTGGCCGGCAACGCTACAAGCAATGGCACCCCTTTACCTAAAAAATATCAGCAAAATATTCCTGTCAATTTAATGACCAAAACATTCCTTTTGCTAGCATCTCCGGGGTGGTTAATTGTGTGATATCCAACTGGGACGAAAGGCTAAAACTAATAATAGCTGCTAATGAAGGTGTAGCATCGGTGTAGCATCGGCCCGCAGTTTCTCTACTACTGAAGCACTTTTGGTTGCATGGTCTGTACAAGCAGTCAAAACAATATATCCTTAGTTGTGACATTTGTCAACAAATTAAAAGCTCCACCATCGCATGCCCGCCATAGACATCTCTCTTAGTTTTAAATAAACCACTTCAATGTATGTACCTTGACAACTACAGACCTCTACATTCAGATGGTGCATTTAACTTTATTCTACTTGCTTTAGATTCTTGCTCCAGATCCCAATGGGTGTTGGCATGGCGGATGCTTGAACTTTTATTAAAGACTTGCAAGTCTTCATCAGGACATACAAGAGCTTCATTTCACTCGGACTCAACTCTTAGGCTTACTGGGATACTATGGAAACCCTGGTGTGGCTGTGCATTATTCCACTCCATATCATCCTGGGAAATTCCAATTGTGAAGAGGAAGAACTATGACTTAAAGCAATACTGAACAGCTAGAGTATTAGGTTCAAGGCGTAGTTGGAGCCATCACTTGCATGGAGTACAAAGAGCATTAAATAATCTGCGAAGACAATCTTTGGACGGTCGTACTCCCTATGAGGTTGTCTCTGGCATCCAGATGTACGTTCCGGAACTCATCAACCCTGGCTCAGTGGCGGTAGATATCCCTTTTGACATAAATTAACATTTTGTTGTCTACAGGAATTACAAAACTTCGAGGATGAGTGTTCAAACGAACATTTTAAATGTTCTGCCACTCAAAGAGTAAAGGAGCAACCAGCACCTTCCAGCTGGATTCTGAAAGTCAGGGATATAGTTTGAGAGAAGATTGCAGTGAAAAAGGAATTTGTCCCATCATACCATGCACTGGTGCCTGTCCTTGCATGCAAGGTACCAGAACCATGGCTTTGCCACAGCTTTTTGGATGTAAAGTCAAGTGATTTGTCAAAATTGGTCATGTAAAATTGCATCATGTGGCCATTCCTTCACAGTAGGCCACAAGGACTAGGATTTACCTAACTCCCCTCACTACCATACAGGAAATACCTCTACCAGTATTAAGTACTATAAACATTGTTTCCCCTCAACTTGGGAGGGCGGAGAATTAACTTTTTATGATTCCTATTACCGCTTCAAAAACAAGGCATCTATCAGATGTAAGTGTACAGTTTCGTACTGATACTCAAAGCAACAGAGTTGTTTATGATTAACCACTTTTGGAGATGTCTACCTGTTCTCTTTCACCAATTGAGGCCCCTGTTTTCAATCAGACTGCTTCTGTTTACTATGTTGATGACATTTCGGCTGATTCTTCACATATTTCACTATATGGTTTACATGATTGTCTTCTCTGGTTAAAACACAGTTATCAGATCCCTCCATGATCTTACATTTGGATTACCATTTCATTGCTTTTTCTACCCTTTTTTGGATTGGATTTGTGACTGTTTTCTTCTTGCTCAAAAATTGACACTATCTACCTGAACGTTCTGCTGTAGAAGTGGTAGCTGAGGTGTTGAACCCTCGTTCGTCATCACATAAAGTGCAAAGATACCTGATAAGATGAGCAGACCAAAGGCCTTATTGTTTCAAGAATACAATGGGCCTGATTTAGACCAAAATCCGAAGTTTAGACCTAAAGTCTAACTTTACTCGTAGTAAATTTAGACTTTCAGTCTACCTTTAGACCAAAATTCTAAACTTAGACGAAAACTATAAACCTAAGCCAAAACTCTAACTTTACTACAAATATAATTAAACTTTTGGTGTTTGTTTAGAATTTTGGTCTAAACTTCGACCAAAAGTCTAAACTTAGACCTAAAGTCTATCTTTACTAGACTTTAGGTCTAAACTTTAGGTCTAAACTTAGACTTTAGGTCTGAGTTTACCTTTGTGAATCAGGCCGGGCACTTACATCTGCCCATGAAACATTTGAACTTCAAGTTGCAAGGTCGTTCTCCAAAATACAGTTGGTCCTAAACACAAAATTTCCTCACCACTTCGGTGAACTTGTGCATAAACATACTTAATGCTTCCAACACCACGGAACACTTTTTAAAGTGGTTGGTCTGCCTTTGTTAGAACGTTCCAGACTGTTTTTCGAGTGACATCATCGTTTATTCATTCTTTGTTCTTTTGTGTATTTGGAGGCATACCACTAGTGGTATTCCTAATTGGTGTTAATTTGGTCCTATAGTTGGTTCTCCACAATGGATGTCCCACCTTGAGGCCAAATGGTGATAGAACTACCACACATCCATCTGGGTCATCAATTCATGATACAGTACTTAGGAGTGTCTGTGCTTGAGAAAAGAAATGAAAAATGATTCCTGTCTTTTCAACCAGTGTGGTTATAGTATTGGTAGCCTGTGTTCTGCTGTCTTTTGTGCCCTTTTGAGTGTGCACTCAACATCTGCCTTGCAATGCAATCTATACAATCTATAGACTTGGACCTGCAAGTGTAGCCTTTGAGGGTATCGCTGCTGTGCCTCCTGGATCCCTCAGTACTGGCTCTTCTACTGTGGACACTAGAAAGGGTGCAACATCTTCAATCCTGGTTGAGGGTACTGACAATGTCTGTTTTTTTGACTTGTTCACTGAAGCCATTGTGTTTCTGTCGTCTGCGGAGGCGGGATCCATCCTGTATCCTACTGAGACTATGAACTTGGATAACGCCTAAGAAGCCTCCTCTGATTTTTAATACACCCCTTGCTTTTACTAAATTGGTTTTATTGATATATTTTAATTGGTTTGTTTTTGAAAGGCTTTCATTTGCTGTGATTGCTAACATGAAGAATTTGTTATATGGGTTGTTAGTTTTAGTGAGGTTATCATGCAGGTTTACCTACCATGGTCAAGGAGAGGGTGCTGTGAGGACTTCTTGGGCTCACTTTGGTTCCCCATTTAGTTTAGTTGTTTTACATTGTGCATTTTACACGTGTTAGGCTGACATTGCTTTTAGCATTTGTAGTGTCTTGCAAGTTTTATACCGGAACCCTTTTGGCTCTGAATGGACTCTGTAGCAGTGCAACATAATCACTATAATAGAATGTAATGAAAGCTTGGTTTAGAATGTGGGAGTTCAAAGATACACACAGAGGAATAAAGATGTGTGATTTACAGCTCTCTGTGTAGCATAGTCATTGGCAGGTACCCATGCTGCAACTGGTGACAAGATAGCGGATAAGTAACCTGAAGAAAGACAGTGCTCTCTCACAGAGAGTTTGACGTTGTCTAAGCAAACTGCTCATGCAGGCCACGTGTGCCTTTTTTGAAGGTCCAAGTCAACGGTTGGGATATGTGGAGTCAAGCTGCAACTCCAGCTGATGTGAAGCTTTTGATCATAAAGAAAGTTTCACTGAGAAGTCTACTCATTGTTGGTCAAGAAACTATGACTAAGGCCATACTAAAAGGTATAGCACTGCCATGCAAAATACAGTTATACATTGTAGGGGGCATTAACACTGAAGGCGGATACAACCAGGTTTACAAACCACAATCAAACCCAATCATAATTTACCACGTATACTTGAAAATAGAAGTGCTGGCTGACAGAACAAGTTAAAAGTAATCGTACTGTTGTTTCACTTACCAGAGCCTTGATAAGTCGAGCATTATGACTTCAGTACTGGGCGGGGAAACTATGAAGAAGCAATAGGGTTATGCTTATTGAGCTGTCCAACACCTGAAGCGACACACCGCCAAAGCTGCCAGGAGATAGCTCAGAACAACTCCAGAGGTCTCCACAAGTGACGGGGTGCCGATGGAGACCAAGAAGAAGGTCAAAACCCCAACCACTGTCCTGGATAACCCGGAGTCCAATCCATTGTCGGGCCTTAGTGATGATGCTCATTCTAAGGGACATCCCACAGCATCTGAAAGAGCTCACTCAATGCCAGCCACCCCATGAACAATTCCAGTGCTGCCACCTTCCTGAAACCACCACCAACTTTCAATACCTCCAAAAGGCAAAATATTGGTGATAGATAGACTGGTTGGATAGAGACATGTGAATATTTCATTGATGCACTTGTATTGACTGATAACAGAAAGAATATCAAGTATCTCAAAAATCTTTCTGGTGATGGTGTGAAAGTCATAAAGAAAATGTTGAGAACTGGTGAAGAAGTCACATACCGTCAGATTAAAGACACTTTAAATCTCAAATTCAATCCAGGACCAAACTTTGATTACTAATTATACATTTTCAGTCAAGAATGTCAATGAATTTGTGGAAAGACTCGATGCACTCATAAGACACTGTAAGTTCAATAAATGTAATGATGAAGAAGCTATGCGCCTTAGACTTATTAATGAATACTTGTGAGATTCATTCAGAAGATGAATACTGAGAGAAACTCTTAGATCCAGATTTATTCCACGGTGGTGCAGCACGGTGCTGTGACAAAAATAGCAACACCGCACTGTGCCATTTTTGAAACCCAGGTGTGCACCGTATTTAGAGGAATACAGCACACCCCAGCGTTTCCCCCTGCGCTAGTGCTGAATTAAGCTGTCTAGCACAAATGCAGGCATCCTTGAACCATAGTACCAGGCTGTCTGTGTTGAGGGTATAGATTGTTTATGTGAAAGGAAGTGTCCCTTCCTGCACATAAGCAATCTATTGGTGATTTGGCACTTCTATGTGTCCTGCAAAATGCAGCACACATAGAGGTACCAAAGAGTCATCTTGAATGATTGTTTATGTGCAGGAAGGTGTCCCTTCCTGCATGTAAACAATCGTCCATAGCATTTTGCTTCTTCTATGTGTGCTGCAAAATGCAGCACACATAGAAAAAGCAAAAAAGAGGAGGAATTAAAGCATTCCTCCTCGTTTTGCCATGCAAACGCCAACCCTGGGGATGGGGTTCATTTTTGGCGCCGCCTCAGGTTTACTACAACTCATAAATCTGAGGCAGTGTAAAAGCAATGGGTGTTGCAGTGTCACGCCCACGCAACACCCATTGCACGCCCCTCTGACACAGAATACTGCGTTGAAGGGGCCCATATTTACAAGAAGGCACAACGCCACAAAAAAGTGGCATACACCTCTTTGTAAATATGGAGCAGTGCTTAGCACCACCGGTGGTGCTAAGGGCTTTTAAATGTGCCCCTTAGCCTGGAGCGAGTGTTGATGGCTGCCAGAGCTGAGCAGTGTGCTGAAAGACAAGCTGCTGACATGGAAGTCAGAGGTGCGCAGAGTGAATCAGTCATGAGTGTGAAAAGTCAGCCAAAGCAAAAGACTGAAGGACACAAATTGAGGTGCCCCATCATTAGGAAGATGTGTAAAGGCTGCAGGAAACAGAACCATTTTGTGACAGCATCTAAAGTGAAGGAAAAATTGAGTGCATCACAGAGCAAAGACAAAATGGCAGGCAGAATGTTCCAGAAGCAATATTCAACGCATGCCCTCAAGGCTAAGAGGTGACATCAGTTGAGGCAACTTGATACTAAACAAAAACAATTGTCATCTACAGCATTTTCAAACAGTTTTTTGGTCTCAATTACAAGAGAAAGTGAAGAAAGTGATTTTGCCATGTCGATGCTTACCTCAGAGAATCATGTGCATGTGGGACTGGTCTCATGTAAAGAAAAATGTCAGTCAAAGAAAAGTCGATATGCCAAAGCAGCAAAATCATACAAACATTGTCCAAAGATTCCATGGAAAATAACTGATTGTTCAATATCTTTCATTATGGACAGTAGTGCATTGGTAAACATAATGCCTGAAGAGAGATACAATGAGCTATCTACAAAATGGCGGCTCACGCCATCTTAGATGAAAGTGTATACTTGGGCTCCAATGATGCCCATAAAGAGACAAGGTTCATTAGTAACAACAGTGAAAAAAAAAAGGTATAAGCACCAATCTATCTACTTCAAGGTACAGTAACAAGTACCTTGTTACTCCGTTTCAACACAGCTGCTGACATGGGACTGATTTCTGTGAATTGCAACATGAATAATCATCACAAAATAGTAAGTCGATTCCTTTTGTTGTTTCATGGTTTAGGAAAGCTAAAGACTATGAAAGTAAAGTTGCATATTAATGAGGATGTCCATCCTGTTGCTGAGAGACATAGACAAGTTGCTTTTTATTGACAAGAAGCTGTTGAAAAAGAACTTGCATCGTTGATTGAGCATTACATTATTGAGAGTTAAACTGGTTCAACACCATGGGTTTCTCCCACAGTAATAGTTCCAAAAAAGGCCAATGAAGGAACTGTACCCTTCTACAATGACATGCATCAAGCAAACAAGGCAGTTTCATGAGAATGACATTCAGGTCCACACATTGCTGACTGATAGTGAAATCAAATAGTGCAAAGGTCTTTTCTCGCCTTCTTTACAAATGTTCGTTTGCTTGAATACAAAGGACTCAGGGTCATATTTATGGCCCATTTGTGTTGAATTTGCATCATTTTTTTTTACACAAATTCAGCGCAAACCTAACTCCAGATTTATATAGACAGGTCTAGCGCCAAAGTTTTTGAGTTAAAGTCATGTTTTGCCTGTGGAAACTACCTTGCGTCAATGAGATGCAAGGTAGGTGTTCCCGGGAAAAAAATGACTATATGGCCTTAGAGCCATATCTATCCACTGTGCTAAAATCGAGCACAGGTGGTAGGGGACCTTAAATAATGGCACTAAGCTTGCTTAGCACCATTATTTAATGCCTGGGTCAGGGCAGGGGTTAAGGGACTTGAGGGCCTATTTTCATGGTCAGAAACCATGGAATGGGCCCAAAGGGGCTCTTCTCTATCCCCAGGGACACCCCAAGCCACACCAGAGGGACACCAGAGGATGGGGGCACCTCATCCTCTGGTGAATAAGGTAAATACAGGTAAGTATATATATATTTTTTAAGAAGTGCCTTATGGGGGCTTAACTTGAGCCCTCCTACATGGCACAGGGCCCAATGACCATGCCCAGGGGACAGATAAACCCTGGGCCTGGGCATTGGGGTGGTGGGCAAGAATCCTGTCTTTACCAAGACAGGAGTCATGTCTATGGGGGTTGTGCATCAAAGGATGATGCTAGTCGGGTTAGAGGCATTATTTATGCCTCTGCCCATACTAGAATCATTCTTTGACGGACAACCTCCTGTTCTCCCTACACCTCTCCCACCCGCTAGCGTCCTTTTTTATGACGCTAGCCGGACCTTACCGCCGGCTACCATCATACCATAAATATGATGTCCGGCCAACATCTTGGCATGGCGCTAGCCGGCGGTATACCTTTTCACACAAAACTGTGTTAGCAAGGTTTGCGTGAAAAAGTATAAATCAGGGCCTTATTTTTGGTGTGTTTTCGGCTGTAGAACTTTTTCAAGACATCATTTGACATATCATACAGCCTGTTGTGAATGAGTTCAATGATAGTGATGACATAATAGTTTTTGGAGCTGCAAAGAAGTAGCACGATAGAGCTCTCACACAAGTATGTGATTTACTCAGTAATGAGGACTGACTTTAAATGCAGACAAGTGTGAGTTTAACAAGACAAAACTAAAATTCTTTGGCCATATCTTTTCTGATGGGGTATGACACCTAATCGTGCAAAAGTACAAGCGCTGACAAATGCTAATCCTACACAAGATGTTTCACTGGTATGTTTCTTTCTTGGCATGGCCAGTTACTGTTCAAGGTATACAAGACTTTGCCACTGTTAATGTTCTATTACAAGAGTTGATGAAGAAAAATGTTTCCTTTCAATGGTCACAAGAATGTGAGAGAAGTTTCAAGAGAATTAAGCACACCATTGAAAATGCGACTGAAATGGCATACTTCAATCGAAAATGTCATACACCTGTTGATGCTAGCCTAGTTGGGTTAGGCGCTATCCTTACACAGCAGAGTGGATGCCCAAATGCTCAATGGCATATTATGGCCTATCCTAGTAGAAGTTTGTCTCAAGCGGAATGTGCTTACTTACAACATGAGAAAGACCATTTGGCCCTGGTATGGGCTAGTGGACATTTCCATGTATTCCTGTATGGAAAGCCTTTTATGCTGGTAACTGAATATTAAGATTTACTGACCATCTTTGGCAATTTAAAAGCCAAGATGCCTCATCTCACTTAACCATGGGGACTCCTATTGCAGGAATACAATTGTACAATTGTGCATCATCCAGGAAAGGATCAAAATCCTGCTGACTACTTTTTGAGAGTGCCTCTGCAAAGTCATGGCACTCTATCCAAGATGGCTGAAGCCTACATTGATTTAATTGTCAAGTCAAATACACCAGCTGGTCTCTTGTCTTGCCCAGATTATAACTGCCATGAGCCAAGATAGTGACCTGCTAATTTAAAAGACATAATTACACATCAGTCGTGGAAAACACTCGACCTCTCACCAAAGATGGTGAATTTCAAAAGTACAAAAATGTCAAGGATGAGATGTGCATATGTCAGTAAAGAGCTCTACTGTGAGGGTCAGAATCCTGATTCCAGGGAGTCTGTGAAAGAAAGTAATTGAAGTATCTCAAAAAATGGGCTCTCCAAAATCTAGTTTGGTTTCCATACTTAAATGAAAGAGCTGAAAAGAAATTCAAAGCCCGTTATAAATGCAACTGCCTTACTACCAATGTTACTGAACAAACTCTGAACAAGTCATGACTCCCTAAGCATGTATGGGAGAGAATAGCCATTGATTTCTTTGGTCAACTTGACAATGAGCATCATCTGATGGTGATTGTAGATGATTACTCGTAGTTTCCCATTACTTAAAGATGTCTGATGATGGTATGATCAAAACAATGAGCATTTTAACCAGTGTGAAGTCTGACAATGGTCCACTCTTTAACAGGAATGAATTCAAAGGATTACTGGAGCATCAGAGCATGAAGCATCAAAAGAGTGCACCTTTGTGGCCAAAGGACAATGGACTTGTTGAGTGTTTTATGAGTATGCTACAAAAAGCAGTGCAGCGTGCAGCTCTTGAGAAGCTAAGTTTGAAAACAATAATAAATTCTACTCTACGAGCTTATTGTTCAACATCCCACTCGACTATATGTCAAAGTCCTGCAACTTTGGTGTTCTGGAGAGCAATGACAATCAAGTTACCTCAATGGACCAACAAGAGAGACAAAAACAAAAACATGATTTGTACAAGGGACTTGGTTAACAAGCAGAAAATGAAATCTTATGCAAACGAGAGGCAACATGCCAAGAACATCTCATTTAGAAGAGGAGATATGGTGATCGCTCAACAGATGCGAAGAAGAAAATCTGATGCTCCCTATGATGCTAAACATTTCCAAGTGGTGTCTACCAAGGTACACATGGTGACTGTCTAGGGTCCTGGGAAGTCTGTCACCAAAGACTCCTCTCACTTTGGGCCTGTGATTCATCAGTCTTCAACTCCAAATGTTGAAGAAAGACTGACCCTGAAATCTCAGTGACTGCTTCTACCTCTTTACCATCTTTAGCAATATCTGACACAGAAGATGATTGCATCCAGTAACCAGATCGTTATGATTGATCAAAGCGCTACGAAGGTTGATTGAAGGGATATAGTTGTAAATGTGAGTGTAATGTCTACTGATTTTGTAAAATTTTTGAATTTTTCATTTAACAGAGGCAAAAATTTAGTGTCTTGCATGTTTTATGACAGAACCCTTTGAGGTCCAAACAAACTGCATAGCAGTAATGATGTATTCACTGGAACAGAACGTAAAGAAAGCTTGGTTTAGAAAGTGGGACTTCACAGGTACGTGCTGAGGAATAAAGATGTGTGATTTACAGCTCCATGTCTGGCATAGCCATTGGTGAATACCCATGCTGGAGAGGAAGCTACAGCAATGACATCTTACTCACTTTTGTGCTTGCACAATATTAGCCTGAGAATACACACTGTATGCTGCTCAGTTGTAGTTTTCAGTAAGCCTTTTTCATCATGTAATCTGTACACTCTGTTCAAGACTATGGACATGGAACAAGATATCCTGATGCTTGCATTGTCCATTTGGAGATAGCTCTTGAAACCTAGATATATCATTATATCAGAGCTATGCATCTTACATAATGTAGTTTTGATTATGTAAATGGTGCACTGCCCTACAGGGATTGGAGAAGCACCCCGGTTGAGATTGTCCTAGAATGGATCCTGTGTTCGATATGCAGCTCTGTTGGCGGTGTTTTTCTGTCTTGCAGAGAAGGATTACCAACTTCACTCTTGACCAGCTCCCTGGCTCACCTATCCACATATGGGGGGGGGGTCTCAGGCGATCCTCTTAGATCAGGCAGAGGGTACACTCGCTATGATCTCAGAATATAGGTAGTGATAGGTAATGATTTTTAGAAACAAGTTTGTCATGGTTGGATTATTTATTTTATTCATCATGTTAGTAATACTGGTTACAATGCTTTGTTTCATCTACCTAATAATTGTAGTTTATTCTCTCTGTGCAAGAATACAATTATTTCAATAAATGTTTGAAGCCCTTTATTTGTATCATTTTTGTATTTACCCTGGGCATGCCTAGTAAACAACAAAAGAGTGAGATCTTATTCCACAACTTCCTTGAGAGTCAGAGTAGTCATGTTTGAGGTTCCTTAAATCATATGTTACCTAGGAAGGTACCGCCGCCCTCAAGATACACACACATCTACAGAACACTACCACATTGGACAATTCCAAATACACACACCTGAAACACATACACAAACCACTTCCCACACCCAATACAATATAAAACACACACCCACATTACCCACAAACCCTTACTACCAGAAATTTAGACCAAGGCCAGACAGACAGCACAGCAAAGACAACCCCACCATACAGAGGCACACAACACCATCACACATACACATCCACGCACAAAACACCACACACCCCTAAACATCACCCCACACATCAAAACACACACCACCTCACACATCACCCACACCACCCCATGGCACCACAAAGACACCCCAGGTTTTCTGAGGAGGAGCTAAGGGTCATGGTGGAGGAAATCATCCGGGTAGAGCCACAGCTATTCGGATCACAGGTGCAGCACACCACCATAGCTAGGAAGATGGAGCTATGGCGCAGAATCGTGGACAGGGTCAACGCAGTGGGACAGCACCCAAGAACACGGGATGACATCAGGAAGTGGTGGAACGACCTACGGGGGAAGGTACGTTCCGTGGTCTCAAGACATCAGATTGCAGTTCAGAGGACTGGCGGCGGACCCTCACCTCCTCCCCCAGAACTAACAACATGGGAGGAGCAGGTCTTGGCTATACTGCATCCTGAGAGCCTCGCAGCAGTAGCTGGAGGAATGGACTCTGGTAAGTCAACTCTTTACTACCATATCCCCCACCCTACCTGCATGCTATCACATACCCCCACCCTCGCCATCACCCCCATCACTCCAACTCCTCACATATGTTCCACTAGCACAAACCACACATGCCAACACCAAGCCCTGCATGCAACAACAAAGCATGGACACCCATCACCAATGCATGGCCACTGAACATACCCACACAGACCCCTGAACAATTATCACACAAGCTCCCACACAGGAATGGAAGCACTGGGGTACAGGGTCACCCACCCATTGCACACCATGGCACACACAGATGCAATAATCATGCCTTTACACCCCTGCAGGACTCCTACCCAACGTCACCGGACAGGAGGTTCCAGACATGTCCACTCCACTCACAGAAGAGGCCCACTGTGATGACAGCAGCTCTGTCCAACTGGATCTAGATGACCAGCCCAGCCCATCTGGGACCTCGGGACAGTCAGTTCCTCTCACACGGGCACAAGCCACAACAGAGCCTCCCCCCTCTGGATTCACCAGCATAGCACCCACCCAGCAGGCCCATACCTCTGTCCCCAGGACACGTCAAGCAGCAGTGGGTCCACCACTGCAGGGAACCCAGGCTAGCCCACCACCCCAACAACAGGAAGGACCTGGGGGCAGTGGCAGTGGGTACACGGTTCAGGGGACGGAGGCCCAGGGACACAGGGGAACTGGGAGGGCTGCTGTGCGACATGGGGAGGGCAGGCCCAGGGAATCCACTCTCCACAAGGCCCTCTCCAACTTCATGGGAGCCTACCACCATTCCCAGGAGACGATGGCAATGGTACTGGCCAAATTTCAGGATCCCCAGCGGCTGCAGGCCTGCAGGAGGAACAGTATTTTGGGTTCAGGGAGGAACTCAAATCCATCAATACCACCCTGGGCACCATTGTAGGGGTGCTGAAGGAACTCATCAACGCCAGGAGGGACACTGTGGCACAACAAGGGGCCCCTGACACTAGCATGGATGATGAACTGCCCACCACCTCCGATGACGCTAATGGACAGGAGGCATTGCCACAGGACCACGACACCAGCACCCCACCTCCTGCAGACGCAGAACCACCCCGTAAGCGGTCCCTGAGATCCAGGACAAAGACAGAGAACAATGCCAAGACCCCACCAAGAAATGAGACCAACCTGATTGTCATCCTTTTGTCCCACTTTGTCACCCTGTCCATCCATCAACTGCCCCAGCTCCAATTCCTATGCCCCTTTGGACAATGCACCTGTGAGACTAATAGACTGGACTCTGCCATGGACATTCCTCCACCATCACCCCTGACCATTTTACAACCCCCTCCACTATTTCACACTTAAATAAACACCCTTAAATCACAAAACTATCTGGAGTCAGTCTGTGCTTTCGAAAATGTGTATTTGCAATAACTTAGGAAAAATGCAATATCCATTGTATTGTCAACATACCTATGTCACACAGCTCTAGTCCATGAGGAAACAAAGCAGATGTCACATAGTGGGACCCACATCTGTGAAATTGAAAGGGAAAGTGACAACTCAGGGTCCATACACTGGGTGAAAGTGACAGACAGATGAGAGGTAGAACAAGTGTATCAGATGTAGCAGGCAATGATGTCTTCTAACCTGTTTCTCACTGGAAGTATTAATGAATCACCGTGTTTCTGTTGTCAATATCCTCTTCTTCTGCTTCCTCGTCTTCACTGTCCACAGGCTCCACAGCTGCCACAAGACCTCCATCTGGACCATCCTCCTGCAGAAAAGGCACCTGTTGTCGCAAAGCCAAGTTGTGAAGCATACAGCAGGCCGCGATGATCTGGCACACCTTCTTTGGTGAGTAGACTAGGGAACCACCTGTCATATGGTGCACCAGAACATGGCCTTCAGGAGGCCAATGATCCTCTCTATAACCCTCCTAGTTCGCCCATGGGCCTCATTGTAGCATTCCTCTGCTCTTGT
This sequence comes from Pleurodeles waltl, assembly GCF_031143425.1. NCBI lineage: Eukaryota > Metazoa > Chordata > Amphibia > Caudata > Salamandridae > Pleurodeles > Pleurodeles waltl. The sequence goes on from NC_090438.1 coordinate 356,563,197, forward strand.
CCTAGGATTTCTCACTGGGGTCAGTAGCCATGACAGGTTGGAGTGGCCAAAGTCACCTGCAAATGTCGAGGGACAACTGTTAGACACACACTAACCCTTAGGGACAACCCCAGACCCAGACACCTAGTCACACTGTATAGGGTCCATGTCCTCACCTAATAGCCACACATGGCGCCTCTGGAGTTGCCCCATCACATGAGGGATGCTGCTATTCCTCAGAATGTAGGGGTCATGCACTGAGCCAGGAAACTTGGCATTTACATGGGAGATGTACTGGTCGGCCAAACACACCATCTGCACATTCATTGAATTGTAACTCTTCCGGTTTCTGTACACTTGTTCACTCCTGCGGGGGGGGGGACCAAGGCCACATGTGCCCCATCAGTGGCACCTATGATGTTGGGGATATGTCCCAGGGCATAGAAGTCACTGTAGGCAAATCCTCCACCTGAGGGAAAACGATGTAGCTGTGCATGTGTTTCAGCAGGGCAGACAACACTCTGGACAACACGTTGGAGAACATAGGCTGGGACATCCCTGATGCTGTGGCCACTGTCGTCTGAAAAGACCCACTTGCCAGGAAATGGAGTACTGACAGGACCTGCACTAGACTGGGGATTCCTGTGGGATGCCGGATAGCTGACATCAGGTACGGCTCCAACTGGGCACACAGTTCCTGGATTGTGGCACGGTCCAGTCTGTAGGTGACAATTACATGTCGCTCTTCCATTGTCGACAGGTCCACCAGCGGTCTGTACAGCGGAGGATGCGGCCATCTCCTCACCTGCCCCAGCAGGCATGCTCTATGGAGGAGAAAAACAAGCAGAGGCTCAGCCAACACTGAGGTACGAAAACACAACTTTATTGCACAAATATTTCAATCTGCTATGTCCCTGTCTTAATGTGTATGCAAGGCCTAGATATGTGTGACGCATTTAAAATTAGTGCCATGTGGCCCCCTGAAATGGCGGCTGCCTGACCTGTAAGGTGGGACAAGGGGATATGAGGTAACTGCGTTGGCGCTGTACACCTTCGTCGAAGACCGCGGCGCAATCCTGCAATGGTTAACATTGGACCTTATGGGTCTGAGGAGCCAATGACGATGCACGCCGGCGGTGACATGGCAAGGTCCCTTCGTAAGGCAGGCCATGTGGCACCCCACCCCACCAGTGTTCAGAGCCAACTACACCTGGTCAGGCTCGTGTGACTTCCATGTGTGCAGCAATCGGGCATAGGCCTTGTACCCCATGTCCCTCGGATTACTTAGGGAACTCTAAGTGCACGGCGTAGTGCAGAGGTCTTCTGTGTCTGTAGTGTCCGCCAACTGTAGCAGTATTGCATGCACTCAACATGTCTTTCTTCTGTCTTCCCCCCCTTTTTTTGGTCTCCCTGTTCTTGTGTGCAATAGCATCATCAGGCGGAGGAGCAGTGGCACCGGAGCAGGAGGGAGCTGCATCCCACATGGCCCTGGAGGGCGGGACAATGGAGTCTGAAGGCACCAGTGGGATGGAGGGCAAGGGGAGCTCCACGGCGGGGACAGGAGCTGAGACCAATGACACAGACTCCTCCTCTGATGGGCGCTCCCTTGGGGTGGCGGGCCCCTCTGTGCCCCCTGCATCTACCGGTACAGCCGCCACCCCCCCTACCAGCACCGCCCTACCAGCAGCCCCTCAGCGTGTGCCCCGTGGCCACTCACCCAGGAGGGTGGGCATCTCCTTCGCCCCAGGCACCTCAGCCCCTGCCCCAGTCAGTCCTGCTGCCCTCAGCGAGGAGGCTATTTACCTCCTGAGATCCCTCACTGTTGGGCAGTTTACCATTCTGAATGCCATTCAGGGTGTAGAGAGGCAGTTGCAACAAACAAATTCATACCTGGAGGGCATTCATTCTGGCCAGGCAGCCCAACAGAGAGCATTTCACACCCACCCAACACCCATCCACCTCATGATAGCCTCCAGCCCATGCACCTTCACCCAAAGTCAGCAAACGTACACCTCCTACAACCTCTACCTCTTCCTCCACTCCCAAACCCCCTCCATCTACCCGTCCCAGTGTGTCTAAAAAACTTTTCCTGTCCAACCTTGACCTCTTCCCCTCACCTCCCCCACCCCTTCAGTCCCCTAGGGCACGCCTTTCCAGGTTCCAACCCAGCACCTCAGCCACCACATCAGCGGGAACAGTGGTGCCAGCAGTAACCGGCTTCTGGAGTGTGCCAAGCAGCAGGGCAGCCAGTGTGCCAAGGAGCAGGACCACGGACAGTCCACCACCTCAGAAGCATAAGAAGTTGGCCACTGCCCAGAGGGAGAAGGGCAAAACACCTGCCACCAAGGGCTCTCCCAGTACTAAAGTTGGGAGTGGGAAGACATCTGCACCACCATCCAAGGTGGGGAAGAGGCACAGAAAGAAAGGGAAGTCACCACAAACCTGCACGGCGGACAAGACCGCCACCAGCACCGCTGCCAAGAACACCGCCGTAAGCAGCACCGCTGCCCAGGACACCGCCGCCACCAGCACTGCTGCCAAGGACACCGGCACCACCAGTACCGCTGCCAAGGACACCGTCGCCACCAGCACCTCTTCCCAGGACACCGCCGCCACCAGCACCACTGCCAAGGACACCGCCGCCAGAAGCACCGCTGCTTAGGACACCGCCGCCACCAGCACCGCCGCCAAGGACACCGCCGCCAGCAGCACCGCTGCCCAGGACACCACCGCCAGCAGCACCTCTTCCCAGGACACCGCCGCCAGCAGCACACTCACTGAGCCACCCACCAGCACCACATGCCAATGAGCGCCACAATCACCGCTGCTAGTGAGGCCGCCATGAGCAGGATGGAGCACTCTGGGCACAAAGCCCCCTCCAGAACCAGTAGAGATTCACATCCACTACCTCAGTCCTTGGCAGGATGAAGCACTCTGGGCACAAAGCCCCCTCCAGAACCAGTGGAGATTCACATCCACTACCTCAGTCCTTGGCAAGATGAAGCACTCTGGGCACAAAGCCCCCTCAAGAACCAGTGGAGAATGGCATCCACTACCTCAGTCCTTGGCAGGATGAAGCACTCTGGCCACAAAGCCCCCTCCAGAACCAGTGGAGATTCACATCCACTACCTCAGTCCTTGGCAGGATGAAGCACTCTGGGCACAAAGCCCCCTCCAGAACCAGTGGAGACTGTTATCCACTTGAGAGACAGTGGCTTTGCACTCCCCAGGATAAAGCTGTGGGCAAACTACCCACTGGAAAGACTTGTGAGACTGTGGCTTTGCACTCCCCAGCATAAAGCAGTGGGCAAACCACCCACTGGAAAGACTTGTGAGACTGTGGATTTGCACTCCCCAGGATAAAGCAGTGGGCAAACCACCCACTGGAAAGACTTGTAAGACTGTGGATTTGCACTCCCAGGATAAAGCAGTGGGCAAACCACCCACTTGATAGACTTGAGAGACTGTGGCTTTGCACTCCCCAGGATAAACCAGTGGGCAAACCACCCACTTGAGACACTTGAGAGACTGTGGCTTTGCACTCCCCAGGATAAAGCAGTGGGCATGGAGCCCCCTCGTGGTTCTGGCATCGTGCACTCAACCGGCTGAGGTGTCCCCCTTCCCTTCCACCTGAGGTGCCTGTTGTATTTCTATCTGATGCCCCTGCAGTGATCTCTCCGTTTTGATCGGGTATCTTGTGTGGGCTTTGCCCATGCATTTTGGGCCCAGTGATCCACGGTCTATAAATGGTGCAGTACCTGGACTTGTATTCTTGGTGTATATATTTATTAATAGTGTATATATTTATATTTTTAAGTATTGGATTTTATTGATTACATCATTTCCTTTTGTCTTTCCATTCTTCCGGCGGGTTGGGGTGGTGTAACTGTAAGGTTTCAACATGTATTAGTGTGTGTTGTTGTGGGTGAGGGTGGGGGTGGGAGTCTTGCGTGTTGTGTGTGTGTGTCACACTCTTTTCCCTCCCCCCTCCCCGGTGTCATGGGTGCAGTACTCACCGTGGTCTTCTCCGCCGGCGTTCGTGCTCCTGTTAGAGGAGCAGGAAAACAAAGGAAGGTAGGATATGGAGTTCCGGCTCCATGGCGTCCTGGATCCTCGTGGGGTGTGTAGAGGTGAGCGTTTTCCCTTCCAAGTCCTGTTTCCGCTGTGTTTTTGTTAACGGTGAATCCACCCCAGAAAAGGTGGCGGATTGGCCTGTTGTAATACTGTGGGCGGTACATTGTCTTCCGCCTGTCTGTTGGCGGTTACCGCCGCGGTGTTTGTTTGTACCGCCGTGGTGGTCGGAGTGCTAAAGTGGCTGTCTATGTTGGCGGTTTCCGCCATGGTCGTAATCCCATTTTGTTTTTCGCCGGCCTGTTGGCGGTTTTACCGCCGCTTTAACACTGACCGCCAGGGTTGTAATAAGGGCCAATATCTCCTTTCCAGTGGTACCTCTCTGTAGTGAATTTCCTGGACGGCGATCCCCAAGCATGGATTCATCCACTAGACACCAGGGATAACATTTGTGGATAAGAGCTCCCTATGAACATGGATCAGTACTCCCCAAAAAAACTAAAATTCTGTTTGCCCCTGGGGAGAAAACCTGCTACAGAAAAGGGATAATTATTTTATAAAAGAAAATGGGGTTGAGGCCTTCCAAATCTTTAGGCTGACCAATCAATCAGAGGGGTTTACCCCAATCTACCCTGACTCTTCCCCAGGAGGAGAGAAACCCTGTTAGAACCCAGGGAAACAATTTTTGTTAAAGAAAAGAAAGGTGGAGGCAGTCGATGAAGGCACCAGGCTTTGCCCCACCCAACAATAGAACCAGCAGTCGTTCTGCCCTCAATAGAGCCTATGGGGGGGTCTAAAGCCAATGTGCCTGTTTAGGGGGGCAGAAAGGTAGTTAGATAACAGGAAAATTATTATAATTTTTAACCAAAGCAGAGGTGGGCTTAGTCTGACCAGGCTGTGCTCTACCAGAAAATGATGCCACCTTTCTTTTTACTCCCTGTAGGGGTAATTTGAGGGATTACCACCTATCTGCACCACAAGGGTAAAAAGTTTGTTAGACGCCAGGGATATAAATAAACGTTTTAGACATGGGGTAGACATGCACAGGCATCAGGCCATGTTTCTACACCATAATGGACCCCACAGCCTTTCTGCTTGTTGTGCAGATATTTCCTCTACCTGTACCTCCATGGGGCTGGAACTCCCATGAGACGGCAGAGAAAATTTGGGAAAAGGTTGGGTGACCGATCAGGTATTAAGTTATACCTGTCCTTATGATTGCCCAAACAGTCTTACTTTGGAGGGATTTAGAACAAGTTTGCCCCTCGCACCTAGGGGCAGAAATCCCAGTAGAGACCCACTGCAAACCATGGGGTGTACTATCATTGTGGTCTTCACAGGGTCTATTGGCTATTGGTTAGTTCCTTTTTGTCTCAGGTAATAGTCTCAGCCTCACAAATGGAAACACTGAGTGGTAGGAATGTTGTGGCTCCCCAAGGGCTCTGGAACTTCCTAGCACAAAAAATGAGAAACATGCATGATTTTATCAAAATTTTGGAGATTGCAGGGCATTGTGGAGAAGAAAACATAATGGGGTCCACAAAAGACACCCCACAGTGTAGTTCTCATAAATGTATTGGTTTGGGATGTTACCCTGGATAGCAGCTAAGCCAAGTCCCAAACACAACAGCTATCAACATCCCCAAAAACTGGGAATTTTTCATGGCTAAAATTTGATGCCTCCACATTGAGTTTTGGGGCTTTTTTTATGATCGCCAATAAACTCAATCACACTAGTAGGGTACCATTTTTATCTGGAGAGGCATGGTAATACAGAATAGTAGAATGTCAAAATTCTCTCTTTTCTTTGCTTAAAAATGCAATCCAGTGTGCACATGAGAAATGTTTTTGCAAAATGTTCTCTGAATCCCGCCATAAAATGGCTAATCCAAATTCAGAATTCTATAAATAACTGATAACATATTATGTCACAGCAAAACTCCATCAGTGATCATGTCATGAGTGACATAATATGCAAGGTCATAACCAGTGTATAGCAGTGGCAAAAATTATAATTGGTTAAGGGAACTGTAACTGATGAATTTCAGTGCTTTTATTTTTATTTTCATGCTTTAGTTTTTGTGGCATTGAACATTTGAGCATCTAGCTATAACATCACAACAACCTTTGTCTTTGTTGTTATATATATCTATATTAGAGGTGGGCGGAGCTCGCGGAGTTCTATTCTGCAGAATTCTGCAGACTTTTCTAAAAATTCAGTGTAATTCCACAGAGTTCCATGTGTGACAGAATGCCGCCTGGTCTTGAGCAACTGATGCTCACCCAGTCTCCAGCTATCCCTGCTGGCCTCATCAGCATACCCAATAACATCACTTCCTTTCTCTGGGTTTCTGAGAAGACAGGGTCTTTTCAAGTGGAGCTCTGACTGCAAGTTTCCTTTTTTTCCAAGCACGAAACTCCTTGCCCCCCTGATATGCAAATACTGTCCATACCCTGTACTCACCCCCATGTGCACACAGAAGAGAAAGCGACACCAGGGTCTGAATGCTGTCTGGGTCCAGGGTCCCTGTTGCCACCGAAAACGATCTCTGCCTCCCTCTGCTTCCTCTGTTTACAGGCTGCTGAGGACAGTGAAAAGAGGGTGTCCTCCAACTGGAGCCCTTCAGCAGCAGCTTTTAGCAGCTTGACGCCGAGTGTCAGAAAGCAAAGCCTTAGCAAGGGTTCCCTTTGCCTGTTGTAGGACAAATGTTTTCTTCATTTTAGGCCGAGTGTAAAGTGCCTAGCCTTGCTTCCCACCAGGTTCTAAGGCACTCTCTCAGACCACACACATCTCTATGTGGGGGGAGGGGGAGGCTGCCAGACTACCACTCAGCAGCAGCTGATGCTCACCTGGTCTCCAGTTCTATCCTGCTGGCCTCAGCAGCTCACCCCATGACAACACTTCCTTTCTCAGATACTCTGGGGAGACAGGTTCTTTTGAAGTGGAGCTCTGAGTGCAAATTTCCCTTTTTTTCAAGCACAGACCCCTCCACTCTCCTCATATGCAAATACTGTCCATGCCCAGTGTCTGTCCCTGTGTGCAAATAGAAGAGAAAGCAACACTAAGGTCTGAATGCTGCCTGAGTCCAGGGTCCCCGTTGCTAGCGACATGGCTCTCTACCTCCCTCTGCTCCCTGCTTCCAGGCTGCTGAGGACAGTGAAAGGAGTAAGGCCTGCAACTGGAGCTGGTGCCGGTGCAGACTCAAAGCAGCAGCCTGCAGAAGCTCAAAGGCGACCGGCAGAAAGCAAAGGCTTAGCTAGGGTTCCTCTAATCACCTTGCATCACTCACTGGCTAGTAGTATTTGCAGCAGGTCTGCACATTGACCCTGGAGTGGGAAAAGTAATAACAGCAGCAGGAGGGTGGGGCAGAGCTGGTGGTGATGCTGTAGTACAGAGTACAGCCCGGGTGGCATCAGTGGTGTGCCGGTGAACTTTACTCTGCCGCCGGCTGGCAGATGTTTTTTCCAAATGCTGCACTCCGCTTAGAACACGGAGTGCAAAAACTCTGTGAACTCCACCAGCGGAGCAGAGTTCACCACACACACCCAATATATACATATATATATATATATATATATATACACACACACATACATATATGCATTACATACATATATGCATTACACACGCCCACACACACGCACACACACACACACACACACACACACACACATATATATTTATTTCATGGCCAGTCGAACAGCTTCGCCATGACATTGAAATGAAAATAAAATGTGGGAATGGACGAGAGTGTGGCCATCATCTGTGACCTCTGTTTGGCTTGTGAGGTGATATTGTGTCACATACGAGAGATTATGGTGATTTAAGTTTAATATATTAAGTTTATATATATATATATGTATATTTGTATATATACTAAAAATAAAAAGCAAAGCTTGTAGTGATGGTATAGTTAGGTGTCCTAAGGTGACTATAACTTGCGCCCCCGCCATGCAGTTTTGTTCTCAATAATTTTACTGCAAATGTTATATTGATATTAGGAATGATGTTATCAAACATGTCATAAATGAGGTAATATGTGGGGTAGTAGTGCATGGTAAGGGTGCAGGTTTTAGTTACCTTAGAGCATGAGTTATAGTTGCTTCAGTGAACCATACCTATCACAATGTCTATGGTTTTGTGTGAGTAAATTTGACTATATTGTTGCTTTAACCTTTGGATTTTTCAGTGAGTATCTGTGTTTTTTAAAGTAAAGTATTTTTAATTGCTTTATGTTATTACAATCACCGCTGCGCACAGCCTTTGTCTGTGTGCTTTGGGGTTGGCCACAAGGCCTGCGGCCAGCCCTTTAAACCCCTCAAACACACTTCATGCATGAATTACTTCTTTGTTTGGTGGAGATGTGATCATAGTCCTGTGCATCAAGAACGTGTCACCAAAATCGTAGGGAAACACGCTTGGTAATCCTTTTACTAATCTAACCATCATTCTGGAATAGTGCTGGAAGGCGTTGCATACTACTTATGTATATGAGGTGGGGCCAAATGGCTGGGGCTTCTGTGCCATTTTACATACTTGTACTTGTTAAAATGAGAACATGATCTCTGGTCCCAGCAGCAGATGACAAGAAATAAATACTCATCACAGTCACTACATGAGATATTGCGCTTCAAAGAGCAAAAATGCAAACATCTCCATCAAGGATTACTCATATCTTTTCAAGGTGGAAATACAGACAAAACACACTCGCTTTGCTTTGGCCATGCGCAAGAAGTTAGGCTAATTAGTACTTTTCAAAAGTGGAGCACCTGCATTGTTTAGATCTGTAAGTGCTTCCCTTTGAGGGTTTAATTTCAGTGAAATGAGCATAGTGCCAGAATGTATCCTGCCCTGCATATTTATAAAAGAAAGGGCAACATTTTGTGCAAAATGCCTACCCTACTGGAGTACTTTCAACTGGCTAATTATTAAGTGCTACCTCATAGGGTGAATGTATAGTACATTTCCTACACTACAGCTGCGTAAAGGACACTGAGGTAATGTCTCCAGTGACTGCGTCTGTCTGTCTATAACGTTACCAATGTGATTGTTCCTCGAGTTCCTCTTCATCACATGAGACCACAGGGGGAGCCTCAAGGCCTCCATCATCCCAGCTGGCAGCCGCCTCCTGCGGGAGCCTCCATTGTACCCACACAGGGAGTTGCTAAATATACAGCTCCCTGTGTGCAGGAGCAATCCTTTCATCTCTTTCACTGGCCGCATGCAAGAGGACAAGGAAAGAGATGAAACTCCACTTCCAGCAGACGGGAGCAGCTTTCAAGCTCCTGCTTGCTGGGAGAGGAGTTAATGTTTGCTGTTGCTTGATAGGAGCTGTCACAGCTCCCACCAAGCAAAATCAAACAGCCATCTCCCAAGGGTGGGCACCTTGGGAGATAACAGGAGCCTGCCCTCAGCGTGGTGGACCTAAGGGCCATTAACAGCTCCGGGGGGGGGGGCACCTTCGTTAATTGGCCCTGGCCAGCCCTGGGGAGATGGTGGTCCCCAGTGCCACATATGGCCCCCCTCCGTCTTCACAATCTGTAAACGGCCACAAGGAGGTAGTGGTCCCTGGAGAGTAGGGGGTCTGTGCGGGCCAACACACTAATTTTTAATCAATCCTCAGAGAGGTGGTGGTCCCAGGAGCTTCAAACAGACCCAGGAGGGGGGTCTGTGTGGCTCTCTCCATTAATTTAATAAAGTCTGGCATAGGTGGCCTAGGGGTCTCATTTGAGCCAATGGATGGAGGGCCATGCGGCTCTCCTCCTAAATTAATATGAGGCCCTCGGGAGGTGGTGGTCTCCAGTGATCTTTAGATCACTAGGAGGGAGCCACTGTGTACCCACTCCTTTTCTGATATATTTTTGGACATGACCCAGGGACCTGGCCCACCTGTGGACTTTCTTTCAAAACTGATGTGGGAGCCTACGCTTGTTTTTTCAAAATTCTTTGTCACAAATGTGCTACAAATTCCTCACAAACAAGGATGTTTTTTCAGATATTTATTTAAATTAGGTGTCCCATAACAACAGCCCTTTTCCAGATTGACGTATGGTTCTCTATTTTCTTCTCACAGGTCACTCCCTGATGAGTTCTTCTTTATGTCTTTTTTTCTCTTCTCTCAATCATCCTCTGAGGAACAGTAGGCATAAAGCTTTACTCGAAACAAAGTACAGGCAATGTATCAGCATAGACTATGGCAGTAATCTATGACTCTTTTCCCTCTGGTCCCTTATCACCAGAGGTATTCTTGCACGACAAGAATTTCATCATGCAATCTCATAGTACTCTTGGCTCACATGCTCACATTTGTGTGCTGCCCGGTATCACATAAACTTATGTATTTACCCCAGTGCAAAACAACCACATGCCATGCTTCCAGTCCAGCCTATTCCTTTGTGCCATTAAACCCCCTCCCATGATCTCCTTAAAGTGGTTGCCGCATCCCATGGAACTTATTTGTGTCTGTGACACTCCTGGGTCACAACAGAGGGTACTGCAGCATCTACCTGTTACCCTAGACAACTGGGCTTGAACACAATATCCAGGGATTGTTCTTCCGAATCCTCCTCTGCTTCCTTTGTATTCCTTGGGATCCTCGCTGCCTTGTCATCTTCGTCTTTTCACAGCTAATCCCTCACCCACTCACAGACCCATACAGCCACTCACACATACTCACAGGCTCTCCACATACTCACACACCCACATCCACACCCATACAGCCACTTACACATCCACTCACAGACCCACACAGCCATTCACACACTCACACAGCCATGCACATACCCATACAGCCACTTACACACCCACTCACAGAGCCATACAGCCACTTACACACCCACGCCCAGAGCCATACAGCCACTTACATACCCACTCACACACTATTACAACAATACCACTGACACCACACTCACACACCCATACAGCCACTGACACACTACTGAGAGACCCACACAGCCACTTACACAACCATTCAGACACTCAGACACTCACACACCCACCTACACACTCACACACTCACTCACACATCCATTAAGAGACCCAGAAAACCAAGGGGTTAGCTGCATGTGGGGGGTTGGCTGCAGGCCCTGCTGCCACCCCTTCTATGCACAGTTAAAGGCATGGAGTTGACTGCATGTGTGGGGTTGGTCCTTCAGCTAACCACCCAATATGCACAGTCAACCAGCATTCCCACATTGTGGTAATGCTAGGTTTAATGCATCAATACACCTTCAATCCCTCCAATAGGAACTGAAACATTCTGGTACCGGCAATACCGTTTAGACACCAACCTGCCCCATTTATTACAGTCCTGCCAGTAATTCCTCTCTACATTGGCTGCCATTCTCCCTCTTCTGGGGTGCATGTCACTGTGTGTCTTATGCCTCAGCATTAAACCTGTCATTACTACTATGGGGAATGCTGGTGCTGCCATTGGGAATACATCACACCAACATTGTGGCAACAAGAAAAAAACATTGAGTGTTGCAGGGATGCATTCCTCTCTTGTTTACCACACTTTCTGTATCAAATGAGAGCACTGTATCTGCCTTTTAAACTGATGAAATGCTGGGCGTCAATTTCACTGTATTTACAGCATTGCCAAAGGCATAAAGCCGAAACGTATCTGCTTTGATTAAATATTAGAATAGAAACTCTGAGAGTGCTCTGTGCCTTGTTTGCATGTATTCATATGTATAAATATAATACATTAGCTACTCTATAGTTATACTAGTTAGACATAGGTTACCAGAGATGGGGAATTCTTTGCACCCATTAGACGAATCTCCACGAAACTTTGCAGACTTCTTCCACCCATTACTTTTTCAGAAGATTGAAAGTTTTGCGGCATTTGGTCAAGAGGGTGTAAAGAAAAAAGGCGGTGCCAAAAAACAAAAATGCAATCCATTACATTTTGCTTATACTTTTGTATTTCATGAAGTGGCAAAATGGCTCAATGGATTGTATTGAAACTTCACAGTAATGTACATTAGACTGTGTAGATGATTCTTCTTCCTGTATTGTAAGTGATGTTATGGAGTGGGTATGCATTTATAAGGACCAACAACTTAATGACATCTTGTAGCAAAATACTACTACAAGTAACAAAGAAGCCCAAAAAAATCAATATACTCCATACGTAAAGTTTGAGATTTACTACATTAATGATTTATGGTCACTTGGTAATGGAACTTATAAACAAACACAACTCCCAGGAACCTTTAAACGATGTCACCGATCATGTGACCTCTATAAACCAATCATAATTTCCACCTTGTTATAAAAATGCTTGACATCCATAATCTGTTCTTTTTCTTTCTGCGAATGATGGCTTCTAATCAGTTCTGCAGTGATCAACCCAGACTGCATTATTTCTCTTTCATCACTAGAAGTACAAAAACAATATGTGTAATTATCTACTCAAAATATATCCTCCACAGGAGTGCATTTGCGGGTACATTGCATTTAACAAACTTCATATCACAACAATCAAATCACAGAGAAATCATGTGCAACATACATATAATTAATGCAGGTCTGGATTAACGTGGGTCTGATTCCTTGAGGGAGGATTTATGCCAGAAACAGAAAGGGTGGGATCATCTTTGTCACTGTGCCATTAACTGAATTGAACTTTTCCTTTACGTTTGGTAGGAAATGTTTCATTCCATGGCAGGACTGGAGACTCTGATTGTGTTAGTTCAAAGCTTACTTACCACAATGAAAGGCGATTAGGGCACTGGTTTAAAAAAAAACCTTTTCTTTTAAAAATAAAATAAGATGGTCAATCTGGGGTTGTTAATATGTTTTCCAGACACCCCCCTAGTGTGAATGCTTTAGAGGACATAACACCGCTGATAGAATAGGCCCCAAAGACCAAAGTCTCAATACAAGCCTCCTGCATGATTCAATTAACCCACCTAGCCATGGTGGACGTGAACACTGGTTTGTAAGGTCTGGTAATCAATATTAATAACTGAGAGGTCCCCACAGTTCTAAGATCATGAGACACTCTCTCATATTTTCTCAGACAATTCACCACACACAGCTTGGGAAAGTCTGGAAAGGTTGATAAAAGACCGACCTGATATTTGATTTTGTTCATTGAGAAATGGTAAAGATCACACCTTCCAGGGAAAATGATCACCCCATCACATCTGAAGCCCTCAAATCTGAAACTCTCCTATATGAAATGAGGCAGAGTAACATAGTCACCTTTGCAAATAACTGTTTCTCAAAAGACCAGCATTTTCAGGCTATTCAGTGAAGAGACTTAAGGCTCTACTCACATCTCAAGTGTGAAAATGCTTAGTGTTAGAAATGGGTCTTTGGTTAGCAGTCAGGTTACCCCCTGTCTAAGCAAGGACCCTCACTCTTGTCAGGGTAAAAGAGAATCACCCTCAGCTAACTCCTGCTTACCCCCTTAATAGCTTGGCACAAGCAGTAGGCTTAACTTCAGAGTGCTAGGTGAAAATTATTCGTACCACCACAAACAGAAACTTAATAAAAAACACTACAAAATGACACAACACAGGTTTAGAAAAATAGAAAATGTTTATCTAAACAAAACAAGAACAAAACGACAAAAATCCACAATACACAAGCCAAGTTATCAATTAAAAAGCAAAAAGTCTTCATGTAGTTTTAAACACAACAGAAAAGCTGTTAGCATGGAAATGTAACTGGGTGTGTCAATAATAACCTTGCAAGTGTGGGTGTGTGTCAAAAAGAACTTGCAATGCATCGATTTCACTCACAAACGAGACCTTGCGTCGTTTCTCCTTCAGTCGAGTCGGCATGTGTCGCTGCCTTTCTCGGCAGGAGAGCGATGCATCAATTCGGTCTGCACTCTTGGGTCCAGGGTTTTAGCATGCCCAGTGATGGTTGCGTTAGAAATTCAGCCACACAATGATCTGAAAAACATGCAGCGTGGATTTTCGATCTCACCAGCCTCCGTCAGAGATGCTGCACATCGTTCCTCCAACCGCGGGCATAGATCTTCTGGTCGCGTTGCAGCCGAGCGTCGATTTTCAGCTGGGAAGCTGGCGGCACGTCGATATTTCAGCCGCAGATCGGAGTCGCGTCTCTCTTTTCCCTGCACGATGGTCGGTGCATGGATTTCTCACTCTTGGCCTGTCAGCTTCTCATTTCAGGGTCCCTGGATGGGCACCACATGGCAGAGTAGGAGTCTCAGCAGAGGCTCCAGGTTCTGGTAGAGAGAAGCCTTTGCTGTCACTGAGACTTCAAACAACAGGAGGCAAGCTCTAAATCAAGCCCTTAGAGGGTTCTTCACAAGCCAGAAGGCAACACAAAGTCCAGTTTTTGTCCTCTTGCACAGATAGAAGAAGCAACTGCAGGATAGCTCCACAAAACACAGTCGCAGTCAAGGCAGCTTCCTCAGCTCTTCAGCTCTTTTCCAGGCAGAGGTTCCTCTTGGTTTCCAGAAGTGTTCTAAAGTCTGTGGTTTTGGGTGCCCTTCTTATACCCATTCTGCCCTTTGAAGTAGGCTTACTTCAATGAAAAGTCTCTGTTGTTTGTGAAATCCTGCCTTGCCCAAGCCAGGCACCAGGCACACACCATGGGGTTGGAGACTGTATTGTGTGAGGTCAGGCACAGCCCTTTCAGGTGTGAGTGACCACTTCTCCCCTCCCTCCTAGCACAGATGGCTCATCAGGATATGCGGGCTACACCCCAGCTCCCTTTGTGTCACTGTCTAGTGAGAGGTGCAACCAGTCCAACTGTCTAACTGACCCAGACAGGGAATCCACAAACAGGCAGAGTCACAGTAATTGTTAAAGCAAGAAAATGCTCCCTTTCTAAAAGTGGCATTTTCAAACACACAATCTTAAAATCAACTTTACTAAAATATGTATTTTTAAATTGTGAGCTCAGAGACCCCAAATTCTACATGTCTATCCACTCCCAAAGGGAATCTACTCTTTAACCATATTTAAAGGTAGCCCCCATGTTAACCTATGAGAGGGACATGTAAGAAAAGGGAAGGTTTAGGCCTGGCAAGTGGGTACACTTGCCAATTCGAATTTATAGTTTAAAACTGCACACACAGACACTGCAGTGGCAGGTCTGAGCCAAGTTTACAGAGCTACTAATGTGGGTGGCACAACCATTGCTGCAGGCCCACTTGTAGCATTTGATTTAGAGGCCCTGGGAACCTCTAGTGCACTGTACTAGGGACTTACCAGGAAATCAAATATGCCAATCATGGATGAACCAGTTACATATACATTTTGTAAAGGGGCACTTGCACTTTAGCACTTGTTAGCCCAGAGTAATAAAAACAGCAAAAACAGAGTCCAGCACACATCAACGACCTGGGAAACAGGGGCAAAAAGTTAAGGGAGACCACACCAAGGATAAAAAGTCTAACACATGTCCTCCCCCCAGCTGTAAGTGGGGTGCAACTAATCACACTCATGGGAGTTCTCATCACTAAGGCTGAAGAACCTGGACAGACCATCAGAATTGGTGTGTTGTGTACCAGGATGGTGTTCCACCGTAAAGTCCATCACCTGTAGGGAAATGGACCACCTCAACAGTTTTGGATTCTCACCCCTCATCTGCATTAACCATCTGAGGGGCCTGTGGTCAGAATCAACCCGGAAGTGAGTCCCAAACAAGCAGGGTCTTCAGTGCCCAGACCACAGCAAATCCTTCACGTTCTATGGCACTCCACCTATGTTCCCTAGGAAGTAACCTCCTGCTAATGAAGGCTACGGGTTGATCTAGGCCCCCTTCATTTATCTGTCAGAATACTGCTCCAATACCATGCTCTGCGTAATCTGTTTGCACAACAAACTCCTTGGAGTAGTCAGGTGCCTTCAGCACAGGTGCTGTGCACATGGCAGCCTTCAGGGCATCAAAAGCGGTCTGGCAAGCCTCTGTCCAGATCATCTTCCTGGGTTGCTTCTTAGATGTCAACTCAGTCAAGGGGGTAGCAATGGTTCCATATCCCTTGACAAACCTCCTGTAGTATCCTGTGAGACCTAAGAAGGCTCTCACTTCAGTCTGGGTATTGAGAGGCTCCCAAGCCAGAATGTATCAATCTTTGGCTGTAGGGGTGCCAGCTGGTTTCCCAACTACACCACAGATCCCTGCACTATTTGGCGCTTGCTTGCCTTAATAGTGAGGCCTGCCTTCTGCAGGGCCTCTAACACTCTCCAGAGGTGTTGCAGATGTTTCTCCCATGTGGAACTAAACAACGCAATGTCATCCAAGTAGGCGGCAGTGAACTCATCCAGCCAACACCTGGTTAACCAACCTCTGAAAGGTAGCAGGGGCATTCTTTATCCCAGATGGCATCACTTTAAATTGAAAGTGTCCATCCGGGGTAGAAAATGCTGGCCTCTTCTTGGCCCCCTCAGTCAAGGCAATCTACCAGTACCCAGATGTTAAGTCAAACGTACTGAGGTACTGGGCAGCTCCCATCCAGTCAATCAGCTCATCAGCTTGAGGGATGGGGTGTGCGTCAGTCTTGCTGATCGCATTGAGTCCCCGGTAGTCCACACAGAACCTGAGTTCTGGAGTGGCACCAGGTGAAGCAGCCCTTGAGATCAAGACCACTGGGATGGCATAAGGACTGTTGGAATGCTCAATAACCCCTAGGGTTAACATTTTGGATACTTCATCCTTAATGTAAGTCCTGACCCTGTCAGTCACCCTGTAAACTTTCTGTTTAATGGGTGGACTATCCCCAGTGTCCACATCATGTGTGCACAAGTGTGTGATGCCTGGAATCAGGGAAAACAGTGAGGCGAACTGTCCCAACACCTGGCAACAGCCCCTCTGCTGCTCTTCATCCAGGGAGGGGAAGAGGATCACTCCCTCCACAGACCCGTCTTTCTCTCCTACAGACAGGAGGTCAGGAAGAGGCTCACTCTCCTCTCCTACTCCATCATCTGTCACAAGGATCATGGATAGTTCAGTCCGCTCAAAGTGTGGCTTGAGACGGTAGACATGCAGGACCCTTAAAGGGTTCCTTGGAGACTGCAAGTCCACCAGGTAGGTGACTTCACTCTTCCGCTCCACCACCTCAAATGGCCCAGTCCACTTGTCTTGGAGCGCCCTAGGTTCCACTGGTGCCATCACCTACACTTTTTGTCCAGGTTGAAACTCGACCAGAGTGGCATTCTGGTCACACCTGCATTTCATTTCCTCTTGCCTTGCTTCCAGGTTCTCCTGTGAGAGACTCCTGAAGCGGGCAGTCTGGTTTCTCAGAGCCAGCATGCAACTGAATACATCCTGGGGTGTTTACTAGGAGCTTTTACCAAAGCTTCCTTAACCATACGTATATGGTCCCCTCACAGGGTGGCCATAGATGAGATCAAAGGGACTAAACCCAAATCCCTTTTGATGCACCTCCCTGTAAGCGAACAGAAGGCATGGCAAGAAAATGTCCCACTTCCGCCTCAAGGGCTCTTACAGGCCCATAATCATGCCTTTCAAGGTGCAGTTGAATTTCCCAACCAGACCATTACTTTGGGGGTGGTAAGGGGTGGTGAACTTGTAGGTTACCCCACACTCCTTCCACAGAGACTTCATATATGTGGATATGAAGTTGGTACCCCTATCAGATACCACTTCCTTGGCGAACCCCATTCAGGTCACAAACCCTCATCAAAGCACGACCCACTACAGGGGAAGTGATTGACCTCAGGGGAATGGCTTCTGGGTACCGGGTGGCATGATCCACCAAGACAAGGATGAACCTGTTGCCCATGGCTGTCTTGGGATCCAGAGGCCCCACAATGTCAATCCCTACCCTCTCAAAGGGAACTGACAACAGGTACAGGTTGGAGGTGAGCCTTACATTTCCCCCCACTCTTGCCACTTGCCTGACAAGTTTGGCAAGACCTGCAATGTGCATGTGAGTGCCTGCACATTAAGAGCCAGGAAAAGTGGGTGTCAAGCCTCTCAAAGGTCTTGTCATGCTCCAAAAGTCCAGCTAAAGGCACATCAATGATCCAACCCCAGTAAGAAGGCCCTGAAGCACTGGGGTGCCACCAGCACATGGGCTGACCCAGGCTCAGGAACCTTAGGCTCACTATACAGAAGGTCATCCTCCCAATAGATCAGGTGTGATCCTGGCTCCTTGCCAGCCGCCTGGTCTGCAGCCTGCTGCTGCAAACCCTCCAGAGTAAGGCATGTCCTCTATGCTGCACAGAATGCTTCCCTGGTGGATCCCCCTTCTTGCTGCCACTGTGACAGCTCAGGGACCTCACCCAGTTCATCCACCTGTTCCCCTGTAGGCTCTGGGGCGTCACCCTCGGGCCCCGCCTCCTCCCAAACCGTGGGAACTTCTGGGGCCTGTATCCCACGCCCCCTGCCCTTCCTCTTTTTGGTGGTCCACTGGGCCACTGTTTCAGGCTCCAGGGGCTCTTGACCACCCTGATGGGCTGCCATTGACCAAGTGGATAAGCATACCCACCCAGGCAGACCCAACATCTCCAAGTGAGACCTGTGTTCCACCTCCTTCCAAGCGGAATCCTCCAGTTAATTGCCTAGCAATCAATCTACAGGCATGGTTGGACTCACAGCTAACTTCAAGGAACCTGAGACCCCCCCATTAAAAGGGAACCTGCCACACTCTGCACAGGCGCTCTGAATTGTCCACTGCAACTACTTGTGAAGTTCCTGGGGATCAATCTGGTCTTCAGACACCAGCTGGCTCCTCACTGTAGTAACATTGGCTCTTGGGTCTCTCAGAGCCTCCACCCTCTGTCCATTGATGGTCATCCACTGCCTGTAATTCTAAGTGTTCTCAGACACGAGGGTTCTGTGGACCATCTCACTGTCCTCTAGTGAGGTTCATCTCAGCTGGCTCCCACTCACCTGGAACCAACTCCTCCCCAAGCGCTACACTACCCTAACCCTGGGATGGCGCACAAATGGGTGCTGGTGTACTCTTGGGGCATTTGGGGTCCCCCTTCACATGGCCCACCTGGTCACATGCATAACACTTACTTGGGGGTCCCCCTGCTACTGGCTTCCCTTTGGAGAACCATGGCTTCTTCTCACTGGGGGGTTGGGAATCTTTATCCTGGGAATCAGTTTGGGGCCTTTTAGAGAACTACCCCTGTTTACCCTCACCCCGCCCTTTCTTCAGAGAGGGACCCTGCCCACCTTTGGCATGGTCTACTCCATACCTCTTTTGGACCCTGGTGCTCTCCCAGCGGTCCGCTTCCTGCACAAGCTTCCTGGGATCAGTCAGCTTGCTGTCAATCAGGTGCTGGTGCAGCTCTGCAAAACATAAACTGTACAAGTGCTCCCAAGCAATCAGATTGTAAAGCCCCTCATACGTGGTTACCTTACTGCCCTTCACCCAACCATCCAGTGACCTGCAATAAGAATCAACACATTCCAACCATGTTTTGAATTCCTTCATCTTATAGGACCTAAACTTAGCTTTATATTGCTCAGGGGTGAGACCATATCTTGTGAGCAGGGCATCCTTCATTATAGTGTAGGTGAGATTCTGAGTATCCCGTAAGGCTGTCAGTGTATCCCTCCCCTCTATCTCAAAGTGCTTCCACAGACCCGCCTCCCAATGAGGTTCAGGGACCAGATTCACGTGGAGAGCAGACTCATACCCCTTGAACCACAAGTATATGTCATCCTCCCTCTTGAAATACTTCACTAGGTCTTCTGGGATGTGTTCCCCTCTTTCAGGCTGCACTGTACTGTTGCTGCCACCATCTCTATTGGACTGGCTCCTATGATCTAACTCCTTTAAGCTCAGCTCCTGAGCCAGCAGTATCTTCCTTTCCTCAATAGCCATCCTTCTCTCTTCCATCTCTAGACTGAGCTTCTTCAGCTCTAATTGGTATTCTCTCTCTCTGCCTGTCTGTCCTGTAACTCTTCAGGTGTCAGACTCTTGGAGGACACACTGCTCCCTGCCTTGGAGACTCTCTCCCTAGACATAACAGTCCCAGCCACGACATCATTGTGAGTGACTTGGACCTCTTCCTACCTTTCCTGCTCAACATCTGTGTGCCCCTCAGCTTCTTTGGCTGTCACCCAGGCACTCAGCGCCTTTTGCAGTTCCTCCTTCTTGGATGAGCTCTTAATGGTACAGGCAAAATCCTTGCAGAATTGCTTCAACTCAGCCACCGTGTAGCTCTCCACTTTTTCTATGTCCAAAGCAACTCCAGCTGATGCATCAACAGATTGAGACATGATTACTATTTTAAAAAGTGCAAAGTTGCAAAGGCAGAAAAACAAGTTCCCAAATCTTAAGTTTAAAAAAAAAGTCAATCAAGGGATCAACAAGAAGTAGAACAAAAAGAAGTCCTAAAGAAAAAAGCAAAATTCACAAGAAAAGTCATATGTGGTCACGTAGTGGTCTGAACTCAAAACAGTAGTGTACACTTAATCACTGTATGTCAAGTACAAATACAAGTCCATTCCCAACCGCTGATCACCAATGTTAGAAATGGGGTCTTTGGTTAATCATTAATCATTAACATTTATAAAGCACGCTACTCACCCGTGCGGGTCTCAAGGCGCTAGGGGAAAGGGGGGGGTTACTGCTGCTCGAAAAGCCAGGTTTTTAGGAGTCTCCGGAATGCGGAGTGGTCCTGGGTGGTCCTGAGGCTGGTGGGGAGGGAGTTCCAGGTCTTGGCTGCCAGGAAGGAGAAAGACCTCCCACCCGCCGTGGAGCGGCGGATGCGAGGGACGGCAGAGAGCGCGAGGCCAGAGGAACAGAGGAGGCGGGTGGGGACGTAGAAGCTGAGGCGTCGGTTGAGGTATTCCGGTCCCTTGTTGTGGAGGGCTTTGTGTGCGTGGGTGAGAAGTCGAAAGGTGATCCTTTTGCTGACTGGGAGCCAATGCAGGTGTCTCAGGTGTGCGGAGATGTGGCTGTTGCGGGGTATGTCGAGGATGAGGCGGGCCGAGGCGTTTTGAATGCGTTGCAGGCGATTTTGGAGTTTGATGGTGGTCCCAGTGTAGAGGGTGTTGCCGTAGTCCAGGCGGCTCGTGACGAGGGCGTGGGTCACGGTTTTTCTAGTGTCGGCGGGGATCCAGCGGAAGATCTTGCGGAGCATGCGGAGGGTGAGGAAGCAGGCGGAGGACACAGCGTTGACTTGCTTGGTCATGGTGAGAAGGGGGTCCAAGATGAAGCCGAGGTTGCGGGCGTGGTCTGTGGGGGTCGGTGCGGTGCCGAGGGCGTGGGCCACCAGGAGTCGTCCCAGGCGGACGGGGTGTTGCCGAGGATGAGGACTTCCGTTTTGTCAGAGTTCAGCTTTAGGCGGCTGAGCCTCATCCAATCTGCGACGTCCTTCATACCCTCTTGTAGGTTGGTCTTGGCGCTGGCGGGGTCCTTGGTGAGGGAGAGTATAAGTTGGGTGTCGTCGGTGTAGGAGGTGATGATGATGTCGTGCTTGCGTACGATGTCAGCGAGGGGGCTCATGTAGACATTGAAGAGTGTCGGGCTGAGCGATGAGCCTTGAGGTACTCCGCAGATGATCTCGGTGGGGTCTGAGCGAAACGGTGGGAGGTAAACTCTTTGGGAACGGTTTGAGAGGAAGGAGGCGATCCAGTCCAGGGCCTGGCCTTGGATCCCGGTGGAGCGGAGGCGGGTGATTAGGGTGCGGTGACAGACGGTGTCGAAGGCCGCCGAGAGGTCGAGGAGGATGAGGGCAACTGTTTCACCGTTGTCCATCAGGGTTCTGATGTTGTCTGTGACTGAGATGAGGGCGGTTTCTGTGCTGTGGTTGGTTCGGAATCCGGTTTGTGAAGGGTCGAGCAGGTTGTTGTTTTCCAGGAAGGTGGTCAGCTGTTTGTTGACGGTCTTCTCTATTACCTTGGCTGGGAAAGGCAGGAGAGAGATGGAGCGGAAGTTTTTCAGGTCGCTCGGGTCAGCCGTAGGTTTCTTTAGGAGAGCATTGACTTCGGCGTGTTTCCGGCATTCGGGGAAGGTAGCAGAAGAAAAAGAAGAGTTGATGACGGCCTGGAGGTGCGGGGCGATGATGTCGTCGGCTTTATTAAAGATGAAGTGAGGGCAGGGGTCCGAAGGGGCGCCGGAGTGGATAGAGTTCATGATGCATTTGGTTTCTTCAGTGTTGATGTGGGTCCAGTTGTTGAGGGTGAAGGCAGGGGGTGCGGGTTCGGTGATGTTAGGTTGGGTCTGGTGTCCGAAGCTGTCGTGGAGGTCGCTGATCTTGCGGTGGAAAAAGGTGGCAGTCAGGTTACCCCCTGTCCAAGCAAGGATCCTCCCTCTAGTGAGGGTAAAAGAGAATCAACCTCAGCTAACTTTTGTTTACCCCATTGGTAACTTGACACGAGCGGTAGGCTTAGCTTCAGAGTGCTAGGTGTGAAGTATTTCTACCAACACACACAGTAACTTAACACTACGAAATGACACAGCACAGGTTTAGGAAAATAGAAAATATTTATTTAAACAAAACAAGACCAAAACAACAAAAATCCACAATATACAAGTCAAGTTATCAATTAAGAAGCAAAAAGAGTCTTCATGTAGTTTTAAACACAACGCTAACACTGTTAGTGTGAAAATGTTCCTGGGTGCATCAAAAATAACCCCACACATGCGAGTGTGTCAAAAAGGGCTCGTAATGTATTGATTTCACTCACAAGCGAGACCTTGCGTCGGTTCTCCTTCAGTCGATTCAGCGTGCGTCGTTTCTTCTCTGCGCAGGAGAGCGATGCGTCAATTTGGGCTGCACACTCGGGTCCGGGCAGGCCTTGCGTTGTTTTTGCACTCCCAAGGATGATTGAGTCAGAAATTCAGCCGCACGATGATCTGAAAACCACACAGCGCGGGTTGCAATCTCACAAGCCTCCGTCAGCGATGCTGCACGTCATTTCTCCAGCCCTGGGCCTCGATCTTCCGGTCACGTTGCAGGTGAGTGTCGATTTTCAGCTGTGAAGCCAGCGGTGCGTCAATTTTTCAGCAGCAGATCGGAGTTGCGTCGATCTTTTCCCTGCACGGCAGTCGGTGCGTGGATTTCTCACTATTGGCCTGCCAGCATCTCCTTTCAGGGCCCCAGGAACTGGATGGGTACCACTTGGCAGAGTAGGAGTCTCTCCAGAGGCTCCAGGTGCTGGCAGAGAGAAGTCTTTGCTATCTCTGAGACTTCCAACAACAGGAGGTAAGCTCTAAATCAAGCCCTTAGAGATCGTCACAAGAAGAAAGGCAACACAAAGTTTAGTATTTGTCCTCTTAGCACAGGCAGAAACAGCAACTGCAGGATAGCTCCACAAAGCACAGTCACAGGCAGGGCAGCTCTTCTTCCTCAGCTCTTCCGCTCTTCTCCAGGCAGAGGTTCCTTACATGTGCACAAGGCATGCTGTTGCCGAAACGCTTCAGGATTTTTTGTCTTGCTGCTCAGAAATGCTATTAAATGCTTGGATTTTAACATGGACTGGTGCCTGGGCTTTTCGTGTTTGGGAGATATATGTATATATATATATGAACTGAAGGAGGGTTTTCAACAAGGAAGTTATAAGAGAAATGTTGTGATTGTTGTGATAAATCACGGAAAACAAATAAAAGACAAATACATGAATGAGATATGTAGAACACAAAATCATATTATTTTTAACTTATCATAAGGAGCACAAAGAGAGAGGGAAAATAATCCAGAAACTTTGGCATTTAATTTACAATGATCCAGATATTGTACATCAATTGTGAGACCATCCCTTGATCACATTTTGAAAAGCTTCTTCATTGAAGAATATGTTGGGACATAGCCATGTTTATCCTAAAAATAAGACACAAGACTGGTTAACACATGGAACCTTAGCTGTCAAGGGTGTGGTAAATCTAATGCATGCAACATAGCCCATAGCAGAAAGAAATGTGAGGATACTAAGGGATGCAATTTCAAAGTCAAGTGTACTTCCACATTTGGTATTATTTGTTAGAATGCACATGTGGTTTAAATATACTGGAAGCATGGCTTGCACCCTATGAAAAAAGGATTCTTGAACACATAAGAATGGTTTAATACAATGACGCAACATGTGCTGTGGCTAAACCCTACAATCAAAAACACAATGACAACTGGAAAGTATGAAATACTATGGTATTGAAAATATTACGAGAACGGAAAGAGGAGGAGACCATTTGCTGAAGCTGGGGCATTTTAAATTTAAATACATAACAAAAAAAAATTTGAGGATAAAAATACTGGATGGGCTTGATAAAGGTGAGGAATTATATATAAGCAGTTCATTGAAATATTTACATAGTAGAAACAAAAGGGGCATTTCAGATTTCAGGCCATCAACCTAAGTTCATCAACAATTGATATAATAAATGTGCACACTATGGGACTGAAACAAGTGCTTTGAGAAAGCCTTCAGACCATGGGAATAATAGGAAACAATTAAGCAACTCCTAATATACAGGAGGATTGGTTCATGGACATTAATAACAGTATTGATAAAATAAACTCCAGTGCTTGCTGGGATCTATCTTGAGTAAATGGAGCTAAGAAAATTGATTTTGTATTGAGAGAAATTGTTTAATTTAATTTAACTCTGTTAAAAATATGATGATGTTGTATGCAAATGAGAACTACATATCTTATAATGGTGTATCTATCTTTGAGTAATTTTGTTCAAACTTTGACAAACAACATTTTAAAATATGCGTACTACATGTCCCTTAATCCTGTGAGAAAATAAGGTTGATAGAAACAGAAAAAGAGAGGAAAGACTTGCCATGAATGCAGTGTTGAAGACCGGGATTGGTCAAAATGCATAGGAGGTTTCATTTTAATTGCCATTTTGTTATAAAGTAAATAAAGATTTGGGAAAAGGCGCAATTGGGAGTACTGCTCATTCATTTTGGACTAAAACATTTAAAAAGAGCGACCCGACATGTTCAATGACATCATTGATGACCTTCATTCAATGTGTCATACTTGGAAACACACATAGGCGCACATAAGGACAATGGTGGTAAGTGCCTCCTACCGCCGCAGTGACGGACGCCAAAAGACCGTTGCGGTGCCTAACATCTGTCTGCCAAAATATGACCACAGCTGGATTTCTGCCACAAGAAGGGTGGAAATCCAGCTGTGGCCATACTGGCACAAGGTGTTAAGGTGGTGCTGCTGCCACCAGCAGCGCCACACCAGTAGACCGCCACCAGCTGTATTCTGGCAGCGCCCCTTCCCGTCCCCTGCCGGAAGACCCACTGGATGCAGGTAAGTCAGGCTTCTGACAGGGGGTGTGGGGGGTATTGTGTGTGTGTGGGTGTGTGCATGAATGTGTGAGTGTGTGCATGAATGCGAATGAGTGTGTAGTGTTGTTTGCATGTGTGTGTGTGTGTGTATTTGTGAGAATGCGTGTATGAATGGCACGTGTCTGCGTGTCAGTGTGAATGTGGTACTGATGTGTGCGTGAATGAATGGATGCATGCGTGCATGAATGCGTGTATGGCTGTGTGATTGAGAGTGTGTATGTGTGGTGCGTGTCTGCGACTGTGCATGTATGGGGGGTGGGGGATTAAAAATGTCTAGGTAGCTTTATAGAGCACCAGAACAATAGAAAATAGCAGCAATAGATATTGATCTGCACTGCTCTCTCCCCAGCATAACACATTGAATACGTTTTGGCTGCTGCACTGTATTGCTCTTTTTTTGTAAATCTGACCCAAATTCCTTTTTTACGTAAGTGATAAAATATACCATTTTGTACGTAAATATTGTGTCACATACATATTTTGCAAATATATTTCCCCATTGAAGTTCATAATAAAAATATACAGTCAAATAGATGGTATTTTTATAAAAAATATTTAGGATATAATGTTTCTGACAATTGTTTGCTAATGATATCCTGACATACAACTCACTGACCAAATTCAAGATTTTATCATGAAATAAAAACCAGAACTCAGAAAACAGTTCCGTTTTAATTTTTTATTTCAGGCATCTAAGCACATGATGCAAGATGCAGCAATGGAGATTATGGAATACTGAGATTGTAGATATGTTTTAGAGCTATTTTTTGCTTACGGTGGCATCTTGGAAAGCTCTGTAATAACACATTTTTGGTTGATTCAGAGAGAGAGAGAGAGATAGAAGTAATACATTTGAAAGTCCAATAATTGATTCCTGACTGGACTCAAGGTTGAATTTACTGTTGAGCGAACTTAAGCTTCTATTGTGAGTCACCAGAGGGCACCCATTGAATATCACCCTAGAATTTAAGCAACCCTGTGCCTCCATATTAACAGTTGAGGGGTCAGTCCTGTACCACTATACTGTACATCACTTATTGTTTCCCTGATATATATTACCAAGTACTCACCAAAGGTAACATATGTGCAGCTCAGTACACCTCTGAGGCACAACACCCAGTGATTGAGTCACATTACCCTATGACACATCATAATCATGTTCAAGTGCAGGGCACAACTTTCCAGCTACTTTCCTATCTATGCATTGTCTAAATCACATTAATTTAACTAGGAATTAATTCAAGTTAATTCACAAGCAGCAGAGATCACAGCTCAGCAACAGCGAGCAAGGGCCAAATGACCAGTTTCCAAGCTGTGCTGTCTGCTACACATACCCTAACATCTATACATTCTAAGTTAAATGTATACATACATTTAGACAATTCAGTTGGCTAAAAACAGGTGTGTAGCTGTGTTGGAGAGCATACATTTACAATATGGCTTGAGTGTTCTTCAAATGCACATCAGACAGCTGTACCCTCAGTTGCATCACTAGTTTTCCCCTAGTGCACATCACCTTGTGTTCCTTGTTGTATATCATCAATCTACATATGACCTTATCTCATGGTGCATATTGCACATTGCTATGATTGGCTCTTGGTATATGTGCATTGATACCTATATGTGTATTGGTCTATGTACATAAGTCTCTTTCATTTTCTTTAATCGTTTGAATTGAGGGAGAAAATGCATCTTTTTGTGTGATCAGCTCAGTTTTTTGACGTCTGCTGCTGGTGGTTTTTTAACTCTGCACACTAGAGTTACTGCTGTTCTATCTCCAGTGTATGGGCTGTGATCCTAAAAGCATGGTAAAACTGGATGATTCCCTGATGGGATAAACAACTTTCCAGTAAGACCATACTTTATTATGGAGGACAATACACCAATAGTATGGAAAGGTAAAGGTTTCCCATAAACTGCTGGATGTGTTATGCCATCCACCGAGCTGATAAGGCAAAAATTATTTCAGATATACCTGGGTAGCCTGATACTTGCAGCTTTCAAAACTACAGGCAATCCTGTCAAAATAAACATTTTCCCTCCTAAAATATACCATTCCTACTAGCTTGGGTTTGGACTAAGCTACAGAAAATGATTCAGCCATTATGTTTTGACATTTTTTCAAAATCCATTTCACTGGTGAAGTCAGATTATTTATACATTTTGATGACAAAAAGCATTTAAAAACATAGACTTTGTCTTCCTGAATATCTAGAAGGGTAATTCCCATCAGCCTCCCCTCTGTCAGTTATTCAAATTTATGATGTATGAAAACTGCTCCCACAGCTGAAACAATGGCTTAGGCCATTTGGCAGGAAAGCTGGATGCAACTCTTCTCAGATGAGAAAAAGGCAGCTGTGAAGGGTTTAGGAACTTCATTAACTTGAATGGAACCAGGTGAGGCCTGCACATTCACAGTTAAGAAGCAAGGGAGGCTTAGGGAAGAGAAGTCTTTGTTCCCTCGGTCAATTGTAGCCATCCTGGCATGATTCCATGTAGGAGGGGTAGCTGGTTGCATAACTACTTTCGGTGAGGTTGAGGGGGAAGAAACTGCTCATTTCTCTAAACATACCCCTGACTTAGACACAAGAAACCTCCAAGGACATAAGGGTGTTGCCACATTAAATTTTATTCAAGATTGTGTACTGTGAGATAGTTTGCAGAAGGTAAACAAGATGTGTTGTAAAAGTGGGAAGGGGTGCCCCTGGGAGCGTCAAGGAGTCACCCCCGCCCCACAGTACCTAATGAGTCATACAAAAGTGACACCTCATGCACAACATGGTTGGAATGGCAAAAGAGTAGAAGAGGACCAGACCTCTTTTATGTGACCTGTGGATAGACCTGAGGAGATGGATCTGCTCCCACCTGTTCGCAAGACTGAAAAGTGGACTCCTCTGCGGCTACAGGGACCCAACAAGCTGTAAAAGGTCTTCTTTCTGGAGTGACCAGCTAACCAGTGGGCAACTGGACCTGGACCTAACCATGTTTGTGACCTCTGCTGGAGTGAGACCTGGCCCCATGTTTTTTTTTTTTTGTTTTTTTTTAAAGATAGAAAGAATAAAACCAAAACTAATACAGATGCAGGAACATTATAATGACAGTACTGTCAACGGTTGGAGTTACAGCCATTTAAATCACATCATCCATATTTAATTACATAGCTAAAGCCCAGTAATCATAAATAGTTTATGATATTTAATTCCTTTCTAAAAAGTTACATTAAGGATTGTTGTAAATAACATAGTTTCTTTAGTGTAAAAACTACAATTCTCCTTATCTGGAAACCCTAGAGATAGGGACTATAGAGTAGTTAACCTCCTACTCACTGCTGACCACATAACAGATCCTCAAGGTCTTGCTTTCCTACCTTTGCAGAGAAATAAACTCTGTTCTAAATGATAAACTCTGAGAAACCTAGCAATCCACTGGTGAAAAGAGGTAGAATCTGGGCCTAACCATGCTGCTGTGATATTTATATGTGCGAAAATGACAGCTACAAAAATTTGAAACACTATGCTACTGTCCTTCCCGTCATGAGCCTCCACCCCTAGTAACGTCTGAGTTTTCAAGATCCTGTTTAGAAATGTGCATATTTTATTTCAGATCTCACTTAATTTCACACAGGAAAATAAAATATGCACAATATCTGTGTCCCTATCTCTGCACATTGCCAGTTTTTTACAGTCTTTTACCCCAACTGTGCAGTTTTTGAGGAGAATAATATAGATTGTATATTGTGGTTGTAATTCTGGCTTTTCAACCTGGCACTCAGCAGCACTTTATCTCCCATAGTTAAAGCTTGCTGAAAGCAAGCTTCCTCAGTGCAAGACTTAGGGCCTGATTATGACCTTGGCGGATAGGATAGTCATTTGCAAACATGACGGATATCCTGCCTACCGTTTTACGAGTTCCAAAGGATATAAATGGAACTTAAAATATGGCAGATGGGATATCCATCACATTTGTGATGGAGTATCTCATCCACAAAGGTCGAAATCAGGCCCTTAGTCTATGGCCCCATTTCCCTTGTTGACCAGTTAAATCATTTACATTAGTTGTTATTAGCAGCCTATATAAAGTCAAGATTTAAATTCCGCCGGCATCACTCAGAGACTCCACATTTGCTATTTTATCAAGTAATATCAATTTTTAAAACAAAAATATCTTCTTCGCATATATTTTACAAATTATAATGAGGTAATCATATTTATAATGCAAAGCTCCAAATGTGCTGAATTGGCCCTCTGAGAATAGAAACCCTAGCTTCCACACCGAATCATTCTCCATGGCACACAATGTTCATCCTGCAAGACTTGTGGGAGCTAAGGGGACTCCCAGAGTGCAGTATAAGCATTATATCAAGAGTTCCGGAGTATGCCCTTCAGGGCTAGCCAGGTTCTATGTTCCACTTGCACTGTCTTAAACCAAACTTTTTGTAGTAGCAGGACTCCAGAATTCTTAGGAAGAATCCATTGACATCCTTTCTCAATGTTAATTCATAGATTCAAGACTCATCATGCTGGCTTTAACAGCCTGTTATTATTGCTTGCATGAATTGGAACATAGAATCCCAGAGAAAATATTTAAAGCAGGGTACAGCCCATCCACCTCTATC
This sequence comes from Pleurodeles waltl, assembly GCF_031143425.1. NCBI lineage: Eukaryota > Metazoa > Chordata > Amphibia > Caudata > Salamandridae > Pleurodeles > Pleurodeles waltl. The sequence continues at coordinate 356,593,092 of NC_090438.1, forward strand.
AAACGGGAGAGCAATAAACTTCACATCCCTCCTCACTCTTTCAAGTTGTCAAATATTCTTTTTTAAAGAATCATTGCCTACGCCTAGTAGGATTGTCCTGAATAGGAACAAGACATTAGGGAGTACCATTATCTTAACTACATTGACTTGACCTATCATCGTCAAGTGCCAATATGTGATCTGCCTTACGTGCCTCTTGATTTTGAGCAGCAGAGAGTCCTAATTCAGTGGAATAATATCCCACATAGTAGGAGTGAAGACCACACCAAATAAGTTGACATATCAGTCTACTGATTGTCCATTATAGGGGTATTTTCATTACAATAATTTGAATCCTTCCTTTATAAGGGGGTACCCTGACATCTGCCCAAACCTGGTCCCCTTCATCTCGAGTTCTTTAGCCACACCATTGGGGTCAGCAGTAACAATGGCAACATTGTTGGCATACACCAGTACTTTAGCCCCTAATTCATTAGCTACCACAGGTCCTATGACTACATTATATATTAACTTGACCAGAAAAGGGTTTGTATATAAATCAGATAATAGAGAGAAGCATGGGCAGCCCTGTGGTGCTCCCCACGTAATCCTAATGCTCTCTGATTCCAAGCCTATCAATTGTAGTTTAGCTTTAGTATTTTTATACATGGTATGAAGAACCCCCAGGAAGCAGGGCCCAACTTCCTCTCTCTCTGGTAATTCCCATAGATATGACCATGTGACCCAGTTAAAGGCTTTTTCTGCATCAAGCAAGATCATCGTTACTGGGTTCACCCTAGATCCTGCTGGATCTAACAAGGTGATAGCTAATCTGACATGATCTGTTGTGCCTCTACCTGGGGTAAACCTGGGTTGACAAAGAGAGACCAATCTTGAAATGTTCACGCTTATAAGGGTCGCTAACACCTTTGAGTAAATCTAGGGATCACTGTTGGTTAATGATATTGGTCTATATAAGCCAGGATTCAAGGGTGGCATCCTTTTTTTTAAAACATACCACTATATTGGTATTAAACAATGATTCAGGGATTGATTCCCCTTCTTGAGAATCTAAAAATATTCCAAGCTTATCGCCTGGCAAGAACAATTCGAAATATGATAAAACACTTAGGTAATTTTATCCAGTCCAGCTGCCTTCTCTAGTACCAGATAATTAATTACCATCCTCAGTTTGTCCATCATTACTGTTGCTTGAGTGACTCTATCCTTTCCCCCAAAACGTTAACACTTGCTTGATCTAAGTATTGATTAATAATATCCATTAATGGATCCAGCTCCTCTTGATATAAATGCTATCGAACTCAGAAAAAAAACCAGTGATACTCTCCCAGTTACTGACTATCTGGCCTGGTCTGTCCTTGTTGGCAGAGATTCCACCCTGTGCTTGCTTTTGCTTTACTTTCAAGGGGAGCTGCTTCCCTATATCATCGCTATACTTGTAACTTTCATCTTTGTGTACATGATACTTCCCTGTAGCCTACCTGGTGAGAAACTCATTATTCTCAGCTTTGATGGCTGCTATCCTCAGGAGAATCCTATGTTCTAGCTCTCCTTTTCCCTCTGCCTGCTCCATCAGAGTTGCCTTTACAGGATCCCCTTCCAATATGCCTAGCTTCTTTTTAATTTTATTGTACTGAGCTCTCTGATTTTTGAAGCTGAAACTAATTGTTTTCCCCCTAATCCCAGCCTTCAGAGTGCCCCATACTACTGAATTTAAGCCACTTCTCTTTTTACATCCAAAAATCAGTCAGTCACTGTTTCATATGCTCAACATAATCCACATTTGACTGACGTGCCCTTTTGAATGACTACATATTTTTCTTACTCTAGTCCCAAAGACATAACATATTTCCAATGTCAGAGGGTTATGGTCAGAGAGAATTCTGGATATTTCCATATGCCGACCCAGCATAATAACACAGAAGTTACCAAGAAAAAATCCAGGAGTACATGCTTCTTGTGGATAAGAGTAATACATTAACTCTGGATTGGGGCTTTTCTAAAGTTGCTCAAACATCAATCAACTCATACAAATCCATTAGCTGTCTTAGTACGCAATAGATCTTTGGCTTTCTTTCCAAGTTCCCTAGGCTAAGAGTGTGTGTAAACCCAAATGGCAATTACGATCACCGAACAGTATTATAGGTGTGGGCCACAATGCAAGGTATTAGGTCAAATTTTCAAATACTAGTGCCTCATTAAGATTGGACAAACCATGAACCTAAACCCACCTACTTGACACTCGGCTAAAATCCATCTGCCCTCATCTATCTGAGGAGCTCCTTATCACATCACAGAGACAGTCTAGCGGATAGGGTTACCCCTCTTACAAAACCTCCCTGTATGGTATGGACTAGCAGTCTATAACCTAAAGTCACAAACACCCATTTCCTAACTGAGGAGATATGTGTTTTCGCATGGCAGTTAATATTGCCCTTCATTATCCTCAGCCACTCTGCATCCCTGACCCGCTTATCAATTTAATTTAAACCCTGGACATTATCTAACACTATACGAATTGTGGCCATCACCAGTAAGATTGAAAGATAAGAGAGATAAAGATGACCCAAGAACAGGCCAATCCCAGTTAGGAAAGCATGGCATATCAGATATGGGACATTGCCCTACTCACTTCCTGGAGCCATTTCCCAACCAACAGCTGTAAGAAAAAAAGGTAATAAGAATCCATTCTTTTAAGACTACATTTTTCTTTCCTTATTTTTCTTTTTTCTCTACCCCTCTCTCTCTCTCTCTCTTTCTCTGCCCAAAGACCCCCATTCCTGCAGCCTTATTGCCCCTCAGCCCTCTGACCCTATACACTCACTTACACCCACTCTACCTTGAGATGCAAATCAACCCTTCACGTTAGGGCCTGACAATAAAGAAAACCACCCCACTAGCCATGGTGTGAGAAAAAAGAAGAAAAGCTATTTTTACTTGTAGTTTTAACCAATTAGCCCCTTATACACCTACCCCACAGCCCTCCAAGGGTGTAATACTTTATGAAGAACAAAACAAAAGGATGGTTCAATTGTACATCGTACATTAAACAGGAAACTGTCTACCCCTTACATTCACGATTCCTCCTGAGAGACCTCTCACTTCAGCCCATCCAATTTTTATCTCAGAAGAAAACACATAGGACTTCTCCTTTAGATGACTTTAGGTCTAGGGTGATGAGAGGATTGTCCTGAACTTCTATATTCTGATATAGCTTAATTATTTGGCGGAACCTCCAGCACCACTCTACTGTTATATGAGAGTAATTAAGCCTCGCATAAAATTCATAGCCATTGAAATTCCATTTTGCCTCAGGCATGCTTTTTTTTAAACTATTTGCCTCACCAGAAAATTACCAAAAAACACCAAGATGGTCCTTGGCCTGGGGTCAGGAGAAGAGCCCTTCTTCATGGATGTCTGCATAGACAAAGGGAACGTGTGAGCCCTTTGAGCGTCACAATCCCAATCCCAACCTTCTATCTCTAGACACTCTGCCACTTACGTCACTCCCAAAATCCTTAAATTATTTAATCCCTGTCAATTTTCAAAGTCCTCCAGCTTCTACTGGACATCCACCAGTCAGGATTCATGAGCCTGCATTTCTTTTTTTCATTGAGCTGACCTCTTTCTCTAGCACAATAGTTTTGAAATTTCTCACCGAGGGATGATAAAGATGGTGGCTGTGTGACTTGCACGGGCAAAGCTCCCTCTGCCATGGCATGAGGAGACAGAGTGAAGAAAGTGAAGCATACTTAGGATTTGTACTCAACTCCCCTCAGCCTGAGGTGACCAATGTGGCTGTTAGGGGTGGAGGCTCTCCTAAATGCTCTTGGCACCACGGTGGATCAGTTAAAAATTTTTGCACTCGCCTCAGGCCCTGAGAATGGTCAGGCTGCTGATTGTACAGATCCCTGGACCCTGTAAAAGTCAGTCCCAGAACTGACGGTTAGTTTGAAAAAAGAGAGGATAGCTCCAAAAACAGCTAGATTGTTGTGACCCACTGTGCTGGCATTGGAGCCATAGAGATTAGTGGAGTAGAGTAAGCAGAGGCATTGCAACAAGCTGTGCCACAGGTGAGGTAACATAACTTACAGGAGACACTACAAGAGATATGAAGAACCCAGGGGCATCTGGAGTTATCAGAAAATCTGGGCTCTGGGTGGTATTGGATACTGACCATGGTGGCTTGTATGGACAAAGATGCAACAGGAAGTTGCATGCAACAAAGGTGGACAGCTGCTGCTTCAATCTCAGGACTGGGGGCTCTGGGTACTGCCCCCCTGATGCTGTGGTGGCGCAGGGGTCAGAGAGAATGTGGAGCAGAAAAGGGTGAAATTGCATCTCCCCTGTGCTGACACCCAGGTCAGTGTTGTTCCAGCAAATAAGATAGGCATCTCTGAAGTAACTGTGTCATGACTATCTAAGGAATCTAACACAATCTTAATAGATCAGGAAATTACCACAAAAGCTGGTGGAAGGAAGCCCCATGAGGATACTATAAGAGATCAACAGAAGGTCTGACTGGACCAGGATCAGAAGCAGGCACCCCAGGACTTTGAAGCCAAACTTCAGGTTAGTTATGACAGTGTGCAGGCTAATGCTCAGAGAAAATCAGGGTTTGGGGCTGCTTTACTTACCCCTTTTGGCTTGGAGAATCAAAAGGCCACGAACCCAGAACCTGTACATGGAATAATATATGGGGTACCTAGGATCTCCCTGAGAAAGCAGACCTCCTCAATTGGGATGGGGAAGGGGTCTAATGTGGACCCGGACACTGTGCGGGGAGGGGGCATGCTGTGAAGTGACCTTGGTAATCTCAACAGAGCCTGGCTCATATAATGACACGGTAGAGCCATTCCTTTCTCTCTAAGATTTCTTCACTGAGGCCTCTGAGAGACATGAGGAGGAGTTGACGGTTAGCCTTTCTTCAGATACCGCTAACTTTGAAATGGAGGACTAAGTAGGGTCTTCCAGAGCCACTATCTGGAAAGAAACCCCAAAGACCATACAGAAAGGAGTGTCAAGAGTTGATCTGAAATGGGATTAATCTGGGACACAATGCCTTACTACAGATTTCTCAGATCTTAAAGAAGGACCTTGCCGGATTTTGGCAAAAGAGAGTGCTCGCCCTACTCTGGAGAACATATATCAGAGCATATTGGCTCACCAGAAGGAGACTCAGGCTGAAATCCAGAGAGCGCACACTGCTTCTAGGCAGCTTCAGGGTGCAATAAAGAAAATTGCCACAACTTGTACGAGTGGAGAGGATCATGGCAGTTGAGGAGTCCTGCAGCTATTATTTGTGGTCCCTAAGGTCCTGGGACCCTTAGATGTGACCAAGATGAACTGCTCCAGAATGTCTGAAAAGTTGGGACTTAGAACATTTGTGGACTTCCAAGGCCTCCTGAACTTCAGTAGGATCTCTATGTAGAGGTGTCTAATTTTGAGAGCATGTAGTTGAATAGAGTCCCTGGCTGTTCTCGCTGGAATATTTTGAACTCCAAAAAGAGACTAAAGGGTTGATTTACAGCTTGGGGGATGGGGTACCCTGTTGCAAAGGTGTCATAGTACCATGTCAAGTCAACCAAACTGATGGCCAGGAGGGCCAGTATAACCACCAGCTTTTAATCGGCAGAGGCCAGGATAGCTATATTGCTGGAAAGCTTCCTCTAATTAGGGATGATGGTGGAAACTCATTTTTTTCTGTCCATCACAGCTAAGTAGAAGTAGGTAGTCAGGAACACTTGTGAGTTTGTTTTTGAAAAACAAAATTCTGGTTAGAATTTGGAGGGCAGCAGTCGAAACTGATGGCAACCATCCATCAATCTATTTGTACCTTGACACTATGATGGCATTTCCTGTCAAGGGACAGTAATCATTGCTGTGCCAGCTGTGGTATCTAAATTTGGCAACTGGTAGCTCATCATCATGACTGACACAATGTATTCTGCCTGACAGACAGAGTACAGTCTGAAAATCTATAGTTCAATTCCTAAATTGGAAGGTAGAAAGGATGACTGAAAAAGAGGTGAAAAGTATTTGCCCAATGAGTGCATTTGTGTGGCTTCAAATAAATTTTTTTCTACTTGGTGCATTTTCCATCTAAACCAATGGATTCACATAGACTTCTCCCAATGGCTATTCAACTTTGAGAGGACTTCATTGGAAACAACCTTCAACCATGTCCCATTTCAGAGGCGAAGTTGGAAGGTAAACTCTTTGACCTGGATGACTCGCTTGGTTTATCCGACCTAGGTTCATCTTAGCCAGCATGAAGTTGCACCTATGACCCGGTCATTTGCAAAATAGTGACTTCAGCTTGACGCTTGATTTGATCTTGGCGCTTTTTTACCTAAAAGTTTAGAAACATATCTGTGATTCCTCATATTCAATTGTAATATTTCTGTGTTTTTTCTAAGTTTCCGACTTTTTTGCAGGATTTTCATTGTGTTGTGTTTTGAATTTTTTTGGTACTGATAAGTACTGTTCCATTTTTCATTAGGTTTAGCCTTTTTACTTTGTACCATAGCTTTGAGGGGTTGAGCCCCATTCTTTTTATTAAACTTGTTTGTTGTTCCTGAGAAGAATTTGGAATGATTACTTGGGAAGTACTCATATGTTCCCCAACCAACAACTCATTGTCTTACAATTTCTATTTGTAGAACAGTCTGCTACCTTGATTTGCACCCTGGTGCCTTACCTTTGTGAAACATGGGTGTTTGGTTGAAGGAGCTGGGTGTCTGCACATGTTTGCTCTGTGTATACATGCACACGTTATGTTCCTCTACGTCCATGCCTTTCACAGAATATAAAGCTAATGGCATTTTCAAAACTTGTTTTCGTGACTCTGTGAGGCGCAGGTGAATTCAGTCATACAAAAGCAGCAGTTGAACTACATTTTAGCATTGATGGTTATACAACAGTGGCAGTAACATGGCTGGATGACATTTTTTGCAATATTCATGACGTTTTTTGGAAAATTACACAACTTTGCAAAGGTTGCAATGTTGTTTGCATCAGCCACATTTACTAGAAATCGGGACTCCTTGGTGCAGAATGTGAACTTGTGGAGAATATTTCTGTATACATTTCTCATTCTGCAAAGAAAAATTGCAAAACGTTTGTAGACATTTTCCTTCTTGGCTGGGCTAGATTAGAGTGAATAATATCCCATAACGTAGTGAAGATTATTTTGCAATGCACTGAGGTTAAACCAAGAAATAAATAAAAAAAAATGTTTCAAACTACACAAGTGAAGAGAGCTCTTTCACACTCCTTGTCGCTAAAATATTTGGACTGTAGTGTTCCTGCAACGATTAGCATGTTTTCTTAGAAACTAAAAAGAAACATTTACTGCAGTAATCAGTTGTATTTCCATATTTTTGATGGGATCATAGTTCACATTGCCCTCACTAAAAGTTACTTGTGACACAATCACACACAAAAGTCCAGTACAGTGTAGAAGGCCATTTATTAGAACAATATCTCAAATAACTTAGCATTTGATCAACTTTAGAAATGAATTTGCAACTTCTGAAATCCAAAATCCCCCTTGTAACCTCCACATTATAATTTCACTCCCAAACTTGACATTAGCTCCCCTTGTTTCCACCTTCCATTCACCTTTTGTCCATGGTCTCCTTCCATACCCCTTCTTATTCTCACCTCTTACACCTAAACATCCCTTCACTGAAAACTTGTTGTCCCATCCCGGGCACCCTGCATCTGACTCTCCACCACCCTCAGCTAATGCTCCCCATCTGCAACCTGTCCGAAGCTGGCATTTTTTCACCCCCTTACTCTATCTTCCCAACTCTCTCACCTAGACAATGTATGATGGGTGGGTGGCCAAGCTTTCCCACTGTGTAAGAAGTGAGCCCCAAGAAGAGGCCAACCCTTATCCTGGGGCTCATTTATACCCTAACACTAACCTTTCCTAAATGCCCCCCACACCTATCCTGTTCCTTGACGTCTTCCTGCATCATGAAAAGTCCCGTAGGAAGACCAGGCTGCGCCTGCCGCTTCCCACAGGACCCTTCATTGCTGACATGTGCACATTATGGCACATATTTATACTTTTTTAGCACCACATTTGCACCGCTTTTTGACGCAAAAATGTCGCAAACTTACAAACTACAATTGTATTTTGCAAGTTTGTGCTGCTTTTTGTGGCAATAATGACACAAATGTGGCGCTAAAAAAGTATAAATATGGGACTAAATGAGCAGAATAAGTTAATTTAAAGAATCTGCAGGGCATGCGCCCATAGACATGCAAAGGCAGATCAGTGCCAGGAGACTGTACAGCTTGCCATCTTATTAAATTACTGCAGAGTTATTGTACATTCACTCTGCTGTCTTCCATGTTGGAAGCGAGTGAGTAGCTCATCAAATTACGGTGCTTATTTATACTCAGTTTGCACCGAATTAGCATCATTTTTTTTAACAAAAATTCGGTGCAAAACTAACTACATATTTATACTTTGGCGGTAGTCCTGTCTAGCGCCAAATTTATAGAGGTAACGCCATTTTTGGGAATTGGAAACCTACCTTGCCTTAAGGAGATGCAAGGTAGGCATTCCCGTTTAAAAAATGACTCTATGGCCTTAATGCCATATTTATACTCCCGTGAAAAACTGGTGCACGGGAGGGAGGAGGGGTAAAAGAATTGTGCAAAGCTTGCTTTGCCCCATTTTTTAATGCCTGGGTCATGGCAGGCATTAGGGGACCTGTGGGCATATTTCCATGGTGGAACACCATGGAATAAGCCCACAGGTGCCCTCCCCAGGCACCAGGGACACCTCCACCCACACCAGAGTGACAGCGGAGGATGGGGGACCCCATCTCAGGTAAGTACAGGTAAGTATTTTATTTCATTTGTAAGTGACATAGGGGGACTCGAATGGGCCCCCATACATGACACAGGGTGCAATGGCCATGCCCAGGGGACCCTGATCCCCTGTGCTAGCCATTGGGGTGGTGGGCATGATTCCTGTCTTTTCAAAGACAGGAGTCATGCGGTATGGAATGTTTTGCATCAGAAAATGACTCAAGGCAAGTTAGAGTCATTTTTTTTTTGCTCTAACCTGCCTAACTTCATTTTTTGGTAGAAAACCCCCTTCTTCCATACCGCCAGCTCCACCTGACTAACATTTATTTTTATTTTTACACTAGCCTGCCCTTTGCACCGGCTTGCACTATTCCATAAATATGGTGCCAAGCTGGTGCACAGAAATGGTGCAAGCCGGTGCTAAACTTTTTTGTGCAAAACTGCGTTAGTGCAGTTTTGCACCAAAAAGTATAAATCAGGCTCCACGTTTCTTGAGGCTGACTAATGACCTGTAGCCCTAAAACCAAGCACTACTAGTATAAAAAACTTTAAACTATTCGCCTTTTCATATTATCAAACATCTTCTAAAAATAAGAATATTATAGGATTGTTCTCGGTAAAGCAGAGTTTGATCCAGGACTTTCAGAGGTATGTTAAGTTCTTTATTGTCTTGAGAAAATTATTTCTTTTGGCATTTCCTGCTGTCTAGCTCATGTCTCTCTCTCTCTGTGCTATATTGAATAACGAAAGGTACGAACATCAACATTTTCGTGGTATTTGAAGTAAGCATGATAAGAATTGGGCCCTGCGTCTCATTTTAAATTGTATGTTAGCTGCGAGTTTAAGATCAGTTTCATGTTTTCAACAGGATGAGCACTTCACCAAATGTATTTATTTATCCTTTATGATATAACATTTACTTTTAACTTGATGTTAGGTAGCTTGTTTCCCCATCTATTTTGAAACAGTATTGTAAGACATAGCTAGCTAAGCTCATGTCCAAAGAGGCCAGACAGAGATTTGTTAATTCAACCTTTTTGAAAAATATTTTTGAGACAGTTTATACTTGGTTTGTTTCAGTATATTGAATTACTAGGGCCCGTTTTAAATAAAGGTATGGGCATCAATTCATTAAAATGCTAGGGAAAGCAGAAGAGACGTGACATAATCAGCCTTTGACATAATCACATCAAAGGAAATGACATCACATGATCTTTGACCCTGAATCTTCCCCAATATTCCATTAACTGACATTGCTGAAGTTAAAAGCCTCTTATGTGCACAGCTATATAACAACATCCCAGTTACTAACACAGATAAATATCTATTGTATATACCACCTACATTTTAAATATGGTGCTGACATCTTAAGAACATTAGACATTTTGGCCCATATTTATAGCGCCTCATTTGCGTCATTTGTTGACGCATAAACGGCGCAAACTTCCAAAATACAATTGTATGGCAGGAACACACTGAGGTTGTGACACCGCTAGGCATGTTTGATATCCTCACCCATTTGGATACACACCTATAGACAAATGACAGAACCAAATAACAACAGATGCCACTCCACAGATACAAGGGAACAATTTAAAACAACACAATGACAATGACATGACTTTAACTGGCAGTACAACTTGGAAGATTAATCTTTCAATATCACATCAAGAACACTCAATCAAACACCCTTCCAAGCAATAAGTACTGTGTAAGGGGTGTGTAATGTGTTTTGCTGCAGGTCAAACACCATAACACATATAGCATGATGATGACTACAGTGAAGGTGGCATGGAATCATTGAGGCTGTACCAATATCTCACATCACTCCTGCTCTGACATTGCCCACTACCAATAAGCAAGTGGACTGTGCTAAGAACACATATTGATGTGACAATATTGAAAGTGCACATTCCTACACATACAGATTGAGACAATTTCACACACACACAACAGATGTACTGGCATATGGACCTTCTGACACTCAAAATGACAACCTCACAACCAAGTTAGCCAGCTGAACTAGAACATGTTCAGTAGTACAGGTAAATGTTAGAACCGGAGCCACCTTGGCAAGGGCAGAGAAATAGGTCTGCAGACAATTTGGCACACATGGGATATTTGTGCATAGTCAATTGTCAACACGTCAGTGCTGACAACGTATGGAGATGTGTTGTACATTGTCACCTTGCCAAATCTAAGGGCCTCACTGATGTTTAACTAATTCTATTGCATATGCTAAATTGGATGGGATGTCCAGGCCATATAGATGCAACCGTACTACCACCACTGTAGAATTTAATCTGTGTATGGAAGTATCATGTCACCCCCAGTTAAGACACATGGACACATCTTTCACGTCACATAATGCAAGGGAGTACACAATGTACTGCAACTCAACAAAAATACCGCTGACATCCGGTCAATCAGTCAAAGACCAGTTCAGATAATAAACAACCCAATGCTGATGGTACATCCTAGAAGCCTAGGATTCCACACAATAACACAAACACAAACACAGACAACACAAGAGAACAACTGCCATGCAAAGTGAGAATCATGATGCAAGCAACATCAACATTTTTTCACTCATTTTCTCTTTCAGCTGATCAGGGGTATGGGATCCAGCCATGGATCATGACCCCATTTGCAAACCCAAGCACTGCAGCAGAGCGTGCCTATAATGCCTATAATGAGGCACATCGGAGGACACGCACCATAGTCGAGAGGACCTTTGGCATCCTGAAGTCAAGATTCAGGTGCCTTGACATCATCGGAGGCAGCCTCCTATACTCACAGAATAGGGATGCCAAAGTTTTAGTCACAGACTTGAGCGACCCTAGTCACTAAGGGCCAGATGTAAGTAGAAAATAATTTGTGACTTGCAAATTGCGAGTCCTTCCGACTCGCAAATTGCAACTCGCAAACTGTTATGCAGAAAGGTGTCTCAGACACCTTCTGTGACTCGCTATGGGGTCGCAAAGACCCACCTCATGAATATTTATGAGGTGGGTCGCAGTTTGCGACCCCATAGCGAGTCTAGGCACTCACGGGGATGGCGGCCTGCTGGAGACAGCAGACCATCATGTCCGTGACTGCTTTTGAATAAAGCAGTTTTTTTTTCTTTTTGCAGCCCATTTTCCTTAAAGGAAAACGAGCTGCAAAAAGAAAAATTACCGAAACCATTTAGTTTCGGGTTTTTTCAGAGTAGGCAGTGGTCCATAGGACCACTGCCTGCTCTGAAAAAAAAAAATTTATGCATTCACAAAGGGGAAGGGGTCCCATGGGGACCCCTTCACGTTTGCAAATGAGTTACCATCCACTTCAAGTGGATGGTAACTGCGAGTTGATCTGCGACCGCTTTCGCTGTCACAAATCAACTCTACATCGCAATGCGGTCGCAAATAGGAAGGGCACACCCCTTCCTATTTGCGAGTCGGAAACACATTTTGCGAGTCGGTACCGACTCGCAAAATGTGTTTCTGCATCGCGTGAGGCCTTTTGCGGCTCGCAAACGGCGTTTTTCGCCGTTTGCGAGGTGCAAAAGGCTACCTACATCTCGCCCTAAGGAACATGTTTGACTGGATGTTTGACATCCTAGCAGCATGTAGCTCCACATGTTGTGCTACGTGTATGAGGCACTTGAGTAGAATGGCCTAGGTGTGCATGCAGCTCATGGCCAGATGTGTGCTTGCATCTATCTGCTTGTTGTAAGTCATTTGTTGCTGGTAGGAAATAATGTTGACAATTGTCTGCATTTCTAAACATAAGTGTGGATGGGATTGTCCAAGGTTTGGGTGCATCCTAGTTGGACATCCTCCTTACCTGTGGTGGACTGCCCAAACCCATGTACAGCTGTCCAAAGCTTCTTGGGTGTCCTTGATGTTTGAACATATTTGTTGCTTGTCCACCCCCCCCCCCCCCCATCAGGCACATGAGTAGGGTTGTGAAAAGTGTACCTAGGACTGATGATTCAAGTTTAGTACACAGACATGTAAATCTGTAAGTCACTTGTCCAAAACTAGGATACCCACTCATGATTAGCAACTGCATTCTATCCTGGCAATTCCATTTACAACTCACAGATCTTGTGGCCCTTGATTGTCATCCAGAAGTAAGTCATTAGTTGGCCTGTCACATGTGGAGGATTTGCAGCATTTATTACGTGACAAATGGCTGAACAATGATGCGTAGGTCATTTAAGTTTTACCCATCTTTTAGAGTATTGCTGTGCTGTTTGATAGGACCTGTGTAGGTTGCATTGGCATGTACTTCCTCAGGGACAATCAGTGGTCTGTATGATGATATGGGCTGTTTCTGGTACATTAGATGTATTGTCTGATTCACTTCTGGAGCCATATCACACAATGAAGTACCTAATGTTTGGTTTTATATTTGTTTTCACAGCTGCCAATATGAATCCCATCCAGATTCGGGAGTTTCAGCACAGAGCGATGTGTTACCGCCACATTCTGGATGTGGAGTCTGGGTTCCGCAACATGGCAAGGCGTTATCGCCATGAAAGAGGCTCTGGGGTGTGGAGGGCATTTGCCCAAGGGGGCCCTTCGGTGTCCACCACAGCCACAGCCACCAGCACCACAACCACCACCCAGGTGGCACCAACCATAGCAGGCACCTTTGCTGGACCGTCAACCTCCACTGCTCCTGGACCTGTCACAGCACCACCTGCACCTCCTCCTACAGGCATGGCACCGACAAGGGAACACACATCCTCAACTGGCAACCATATCACCCTTGCTGCAGTCATTGACCCAGCAGATTTTCAGCGGATGCAACGGAACATTGACTGTATTTTGAGGAAAATGACCAGGCTGCAGCAGGAGGTGGCACAAGTTAATAGGAGTGTGCGTGCAATAAGGAAGACCCTGCGGAGGGCGAACTTGTAAACATTTTACCCTCAGCCATGATTTCCTCCCCTCCCTCCTCTTTCCTGGTTCTTTTCATTAGTCGGTTTAGGGGGCTTAGTGTTAGGTTAGAATAGGCTGTTAGTTTAGTTAGTGGTAGTGGGTGGGCGGGTGAGGGTATGATACTTTTAATATCTGTTTTTTATTATGTGTGTGGGTGGGGGATGATGTTGGGGTTTTGGTGATTTGAAAAAAAAGATTTTTTTAAATAAAATATAAAAATACAAACAAATATATATTTGTTTAGTATAAGATTATGTGTTTAGGTTAGTATATGTTGTCCTCCATGTGTCCTGTCTTATAAATGGAGTGGGGGTTGATGTTTAGATCGTTTAGTTAAATGTGATAAGTAAGTTTAGCTTAGGTTAGTTAGGGCCAGTTGTGGGTAATGTGTAGTTAGGATAGGTTAGGTTAGGTAAGGTGTTTCCCCTGGTTTTAGCTTCTGTTTTTACTGTTGAATAAATATTTAGGTAACACTTTACAGTATGTGTCACATGCTTGGGGATCAGGGCCTTGTCATGGGTGAACAACGTCTCTTTAGTATTAGCTTTTGTGTCCCATCCTGCAACCAAATCCCAATTGAGCTGTTACATTGCCAGCTACGCCAAAGCTACTTTGCTAGGATTCTGCCATCCTTTGCACCCACCACTCAAGGTTGCTATGTATCCCGAAGTGATGTTAATTTTTGATGTATGTTTTCAATCTCACATACTTTGCGACCATAATTGGTATTGAGGACACTGTGTTAAGTCTGCCTGCAGCCTGATGTCCAAGCGAAGCCTTATAAGGTGAATGGTAGTCTGCTCTCATCTAGTATGGTATACATAACTCACACTTATCATTTGTTACAATGTTCAGCCAGGTTACATATTTGTACGTACACTCATACACATCCATTCATGCAGTATGGTGTGTGTTAGGTAAAATTTCGGTCACATACGTTACTTTTGGCTTGAAGAAAAAGTTGAAGACAATAATTTTTGGCTTAGACATCCCTTGAGGAAGCGTTATTCTGTCCAACACAGCATTATTGTGATTAGTTTCTATTTTCCTCAGATTTAACCCTCAGGAAGGGCAGATGATGGTAAAATCCAGACCACTGTGCATAGTTATCAGCCAACATTCTTTCAGGTCAGTTGTATTGACAATCTATAATCATTGACTGGAGGTAAACATCACTGATGGCCATCACGGTTGATATGTCACATTACACAGAGACAAAGTTGTTGTGTAAGTGCTATTTATTTGAAAGTGTTGTAGTGCTATATGTACATTGTCCATGATTGTGAGTCCATGAGTGTGAAACCTTCCATTGTGATCCTACACAAGTGCAAAAAGACATGTCATTGGACATGCTGGGGTGAGGTGTCAGACAGTGCAGAGGGACAGGATTTGCAAATGAGTTAGTGAGAGACAATCACAGGGCAGGGTGACAAGATAAACAGTGGGCTGAAGAACAGTGCTTGAGTGCAGTTGATGCAAGACTGGCATGTTACAAAGCAAAATACCTTGGTTATAGGTGACCTTGTGGCAGGGACTGGTGCTTCTGGGTACTCTTACGGGTGAAGGTGATCTGTTCCATGTCTTTATCTTCAGATGTGTGTGTAGTCTCCTCTGCTCTTGTTTATGAAGGGGCAACACACACCTCAATGTTTGAAGACGTGGAGTCAGACATCCCGGTAGCTGCCAACTGTGGGGCTTTTAAGGGCAGTACTGCAGCAAGGAGGAGCTGCTGGTTCTTAAGTACAGCAGCCACATCACTGTGGTAGGCAGCCAGGTCGGCCCTGAGGGGTTCAATATTGCATTCGTGCACACGTTGACCAGGATTGTTGTTGTAGGTGTTGTGTCAACTCTCTTACAGCTGTGCTGATTTCCTTCAACCTTTTTTCAAGTGCCTGCAAGATTGATGTTCACCCTTGCATGGCTGCTGCCTGTTCTGCAGTTGACATCATGCACAAATGCACCCCATCTAGGCTGGCTGCCATATTTTGCATCCCCACCCACACCTCCTTGGCCAGCTCCCGCTGTACTCCAACTACAGTTCTCTCAAAGCTGGTGCCAGTGTCGTCAGAGTCCTCAGCTGGGTTGGAGCTGGCAGGTCGTACAATTGGGGGTGGTGGGCGGGTCCTCTGTGATGGCTGCTACTTCTGTGCTCCTCCTTGTGACTGAAGGTGGGGTCTGGAGGGTCCCAAGGACATCTTGGAGGGTATGCTGGCTGATGTTTGTCAGCTCGTCATCCATGTCATCAGGGAAGTCCAGGACAGGCATATCCCCAGGAGGGCCGTCATCCTCTGCAATGAGATATGGTACAATTTGTGTGTCTGTGTTGTGGGAATCATAATGTGACATGCCTGCCTTCCTATTAGTTGCACATTGTGATCTTGGTGCCTGTCCATTGTTCCTGTCTTTCATATTAGCATTCTCCCGGGCCTATACCCCACCTGCATGTCACATGTATTGTGGTCAGTTTGGGGACTTGTCAGCATCACATCCTCTATGGGCTGGTTCTGGCCAATTTGTGAAGTGCCACCTTCTTGTCCTACTCAACCCTCCGTCTACTTCCATTCTCATGGTGAGGCCTTTCACTGGCTGTGGGTGTTCTGATGGCACTTGCACCACACTTAACATTCTGGAACTGACCCAGTCTCTGATATTTCACATCCACCTATATGTTGCTGAGACCTAGCATATATTATGTATTGCATTGGCATGGCACTATATGGGTGTCAGTATTGGTAGTGTGTACTGCTGATGTTGGGAAATGTTTGCTACATTGTATTGCACTGATGGTCCTTGCAGTGTTCCAGTTCCTCCTCTGACTGTGCGGGTGTATTTAACTAGCCAGTTACATATGTCCTCCCCCTCAAAGCTGTTGTCTGAGCAGTATGACATTTGAGATGTTGCATGGTGTCATTGGAGCTATTGTGACCCAGGCACAGGGTGGACACTGACATATGCAGCATGGGTATGACGTTAGTGCTGTGTACCTCATAATGTTTATGACAATGGCTGATGTTTGTAGCAACTATGGACAATCACATTTGTCAGGATTGGAACATTTGTATTGATTTCAGGGGATTGATAACTATGTCATCCTGAACCCTCTAATTTGGGTGTGTTTGATCCATGGGGACGTTACTGCCATTAGCTACTTGACCTGCACACACAGCAGATGTGGTAGTGGCAACTGTAGTCAATGTTAAATTCCACTTGCAGATATGGCCTGAGACTGTTAATTGAGCCCTAGTTCATGTAGGGAGAATACCAGCTGACGTGTGACAGCAGGCCAGTTTAACGTTGTACCCTACCCTCCTGGCCTGACGTTACCTTTCCAACATCCTTGGCATGGCAGCATACCCACATGCAAAGGTTGTTGGTGTAGTGTAGTGTAGTACTGTGCCCCAGGTTTCCTCTGAATGGGCCATGCCCCTGTACCGTGCCCCTTTACACATTCCACTCCCTGAATATCATAACTTGCATGCATTGTGTAGTAGGTATGCCCCCCGCTTGCAGTTAACAATTGTGCATTTTAGTTTCCCATGCGACTTACCCTGCATCTGTGTTGGCTCCTGGTAGTCTGCGCTGTCCTGTTCTTGAATCCCTGTGACAATCTCCTCAGATGCCACCATCTCCTCCATGTGGACCAGGGCCTCCTGCGGTGCTGGACTCCCACCTCCAGTCTGCAGTGCTGCCTTCCTGTTCCTGGTCATCTTTACCTTGGTCCTGTGCTTCCAGTCATGCCAGCGTTTCTTGCACTCGATGATTGTTCTCCATACTTCTGCCACACTGTTGATCTTGTCAACAATTTGTTGCCATATTGCCTCTCTCCTACTAATTGGCAGCGTTGAGGTGACAAACAGTTGGTGCTGGTGTTCCGTCACCTCTTTCACCAGAATTTCCTGCTCCTCTGCACTGAAGCAACACTTTCTTTTCTTCTTCTCCCTGTCCTGGGTCTTCTGTGGGTCCTCCTGGCTGGTTCCTGGTCTGTTGTCATCTTCCTGGGGTCTGTGCAAGCATCTGGGATCCATTTTGGCTCTCCTTAGCACATTTTGCCGTGTTTGTGCCGCTTTTTGACGCAATTGCGTAAAAAAACAGCGTGTATCCGGTTTGCGACGTCATAAACTGACTCACAGTCATTTTCGCCGCGTTAGCGTTGTTTTTCTTTATGATGTGACACATTGGTTTGAGTAAAAAAAATGACTCACACCAGTGGTTTGCGCCGCTGTGCTTAAAAGTATAAATTTGATGTGCGAGCAGTGCAAATAAATGGCGTTTGCCGGCGGTAAAAAATTTTATGCAAAAAAGTATAAATATGGCCCTCGGTATTCCATGTTTTTGAAATAATGAGAACCAGTAACGTCCAGTTTAAGAATGTATATACTTTTATTTAGATTCTTTGTTTTATTCAAGAGAGTATACTTTGAACTGCTGTATGTATTTGTATTTACTGAACTAGGAGTTTTATACCTGATATCACAGGTGGATCTGCAGAAACTAAACAATGAAAATCACAGCACTGTTTATCCTCTATTGGTGGCATGCCTTTGCCATCACAAGATGCAGGGGTCACAAAAGGCAGTGCCAGGGGCCACAAGGAGCAAGACAGGATGTTATACCTGTCAGCCTTAGGGTAGTCTCCTCCAAAACCTTTTGCACTCATCCTCCTAATTCTCTGAATTCGTTTTTGCTGGCACTAGGACTCTGTGCACTTTACCACTGCTAACCAGTGCTAAAGTGCTGATGGTCACTCCTTAAAACATAGTAAAAGTGGCTTACACCCAATCAACATATTTAATTTACTTAGAAATCCAGAGTAGAGTAGTATACCATCTATTTTAGGCCTGAAGCACTTCTTGTGCCACCCACTTAAGTAGCCCTTTAAAACATGGCCCAGGTCTGCCATTGTAGCTGGAATGCAGTTTTAAACTGAAAATTCGACCTGACAGAATAAGCTCCTTACCAAGCCTTGAACTCCCTACTCATATATCTCATCCCTACAGTAGTTCTTAGGTAGTTCATAAGTCAGGCTGCATTGTAATAAATAATTGGATACGTACTTTTACATGTCCTGGTAGTAAAAAACTCACAGATTTGTTTTTCCCAACTCTGAGAACTACCTCTCCCATAGGACAACATTGAGTTGCCTTACTACATTTATAAGTGCTAACGTTTGACTGGGAACTGGTTGAGATTTCATATTTGGTGTGTGAGAAATTGTAATTTAAAATCTTCTTTAATGTGAAAGTCAGATTCATGGTTAAACATTTTAAAAAGGCCACTTTTAGAAAGTTAGCGCTTTCTTGCCCTGACTCTTTTGTGCTGGGTCACATCACTGGATGTAACTGGCAGTTGGACTTTGTTTATTTCTCCCAGATGGGGACACAATAGAGATATTAGGTGTGCCTGGAAGGGCCGACACTCGCAGAATGGAGGGCAGAGCTGCGCATGATACCACATGCATGTAAATAGGCTGCGCCCTGTCTTCACACAAAGACTTCACACTAGTGCATTGTGCCTGCAGCCGGGCAGGAGCCAGGTCTGGGGAGTCATGCAATTCCAAGTACTTCAAAGCAAAGAGAAACTCTAGCAACTCCTCCCTACTTTAAAGACAGTACCACATATAAAAATAGGTCCCTCAGACCCACTCTTCAGTTCACTTTCAGGACTGCAGAAGGATGCTCAGAGGACTGCCTTCTGCTGTGGCTGTTATGTACTTCAGAAGTCTGCTTTGCTGCAACTGGAAGGATTGCTTTGTTGCCTGAATCCTGCCTTGAACCCTCTGAGCCTTCCCTGCTGTTTGAGCCCTGTTCCACTTCTTGAATAGAGGACTGCCAGAAGGACTACAAGGGATAGGTGGCTGACCTACTGATTAGAGCCTCAAGGACAGAAATAGCTCCAGCCATCTTGAATCCACGCCTGGTCCCACCCTGAGTATTTCCTAACCCTTCAAGGGGTGTCTCTCCTGTCCTCGACTGGTGTAATTGGTGCTAAAGGTGCCCAGATACTCAAAACTCTAAATTTGGGACCTACAAATATTTTGGCTAAAAACTGCACTGAGAACCCAGAGGAGACAGGGACCTGCTCATCTAGCTGCCCAAGGTGCACCACAAGTTGGCCTGATATTGCGGCAGCTCCTGCTACGTTCTTCTCCTCAACAGCAAATCCTGTTCAGGGGTCCTTCACGAAGGGGTGTCTAGCCTGCTGTCAATTTGCCATTGGATTTCCTGTTCGAGGCCTTGGCAGTCCATCTATTTAATTTAGATGTGGGCAAGTCCACAGACGAAAGACAGTTGATGGACCACCGTCACTGCCATGAATCCATACTCTCATGGACGGCGCCATTGGCTGGACTCCAGACACTTTACAACCAAGCCAATCACAATATGGCATCTTGCCAATATAACTGTGGTGGCCAAACCTCCACACCTGAGTTGGCAGACTAGGAGAGATAAAAGCACAAAACGTACCTAATTTTTTGAGTTTTCTCATTTCCTGCCCCCAGGAACCTGATGATACAAGTACTACCATTGCTGCTGATCATGGATCAAGACATAAATCAACCCCATCATTGTCGGAATAGAAGGTAAGTCACTGTGTTACCTGTCATCCTCAGAATTGTTGGTGTACATTAGCCCTGAACTCTCGCATGTTTAAAAAAATATTAATAGTACAATGATATGCAATGAATATGCCGTAGTTTATTTACAAATAAAAAACACACCTCAATATATTAGTAATACCCACTAACATGGTACTACCTGCACTCATGACAATAAGCCTACACAAAAGTCACAAATATCTTTCCATAAACAGGACACCTAAATCGAATAACATAAACCCACTATAAAGTAGCAATTGCACTACACAATGCTACAAGTGAATGTACACAGAGTGAACAACTAATGTCAGCATAAAACTCCAAACGTGTCAGAGATGTATGAAGGTCACATGTTCCCTTGGTATGTGTAATTTATGTCAAACACTAGATGTGTTTTAACACTAAATTGTCATTTTCGCTTGTAATTCATATGTGTATATTAGTACCACATCATGTGAACGTTAACACACATGCATCCTCCAGGCCAAAGAGGAAAAACATTCAATTTTGGTTAAAGTGCCATGCAACTTGATGAATACTTGACCCAAAATTAACATGCTCATCCCAAATGTATGCATTATAAAAATTATCCAAAAAATAAAACCTGTGCTTGTCACTGTCAGAAATGACAGTAGGTGCATGAAACACACATTAGCAGAAATAACAGTATCAGCAAACAACTAGTAACAATTCCAAAACCAAAAAAGTCATGTTTTGGGCCTGATATTGACTTTTCAATATGGAATACTCAAACATCCATGTGATCTAACCTTCCATCTACAAATGTCCATTTATGTGCCACATTTCTCACTATCATTGAGTTTTTATCTTGATATAGCTAAGGACACTAAAATGTTGTTCGGGAATGTGTAACTGTCACCAGCGTGGAAACCTTGCTGTCTGTTTCTTTTTTTTTATTTATTAAAGTTTTTATTAAGGAAGAATATAGGGTGGTACAGAGTATACATAAACATATCTTCAGCGCTCCAATTTACAACAAATAGTTTCACAATAAGTAAATGGGTGTGTACAATCTAATGGATATTCTGAGTGGTAAGTGATAGGGTAATGGGTAGGAGGTTGGGGAGTGGATAGGGAGAGAGGGTGGGGGATAGGGGAAAGAATAACCGTAGGAAAGGGAAGTAGGGGAGAGGGAGGTAGGGTAGAAAAAGGGGGGAAGGGAGAATTAGATGGTATGAAGGGAGGGGAGGGGAGTCTTTGGGTCAGTATTTCAAGATTATTGAGTAAATGTTCCAGTTATTTCCTGTATGGTGTGGGTTATCGTGTAGTGTTGTATAAAATGGTATGTGTGTCTAGGTAGTTTTAATATGGGGTATTGGTTCCTGTGCGTGGGGAAGGATAATGCTGGGGGAGAGTGATCAGAGGGATATCTGTGTGGACATAGGTTTAAATGTGTAAGGGGTCGAAGTTTTTCTAATCGCATTAGATGTTCAGGCACTGATCGGGTGGGATGGGAGGGAGTAAGTCGTCTCGTGCGTAGGTAAACGGACCGGGATGGAGGGCGCTTTCCAAAGCAGACAGTCTGGGGAATAGAGGAAAGGGATAGAAGGACAGGGGGGGAGGAGGGAGGAAGGAGGGGGTCCTGGAGTATCGACTGCTGTCCACCGACACTCCACCAGCTGTCTCATGATCCTGTCAGGAAGGGGTTTCAGATTTCCGTGAATAGAGCCTCTTGGTCCTCTAGGTTGTAGATTAGGCGCTCATGAGTGGCAGTTTGGAACATGGCTGTCATCCATTCTGCTGGCGTTGGGACGATGTTAGACCTCCAGTATCGGAGTATGCAGATTTTGGATGTGGCAATTGCCATATGGAGCAGCCGTTTGCGGGGTCATGATAGGGAGGGGTACGGGCGCATATCATGTAGAAGAATGAGTTATGGCGGTGTCGGGTCTGGTATCAGTATGGAGTCCGCGAGTGTATGGTGCACAGTGTCCCATAAGGGTTGTATCATCTGGCAGTGGCATGGAATATGAAGTAGGTCACAGTGGAGGTCTGCGCATCGCCAGCACTTCGCGTGTGGCAATAGGCCTGCCTTGAAGAGTTTTATGGGGGTTCAGTACCAATCTTGGAGGATTGTGAATAGACAGAATTTCAGACGGGCCTCGAGGACCCCCCTGTCAAGGGCCTCAATTATGTCCGGCCACTCTTCTTCAGTGTAGGCTATCTCTAGTCGTTCTTGCCACTTTAGGCGCAGTCGCTCTAGGAGGGGTTGCGAGTAAAGGTGATTCATTATCTCTGCGTATAGGCCGGCCATGACGCCTCTGTGTCGACCCCACGTCTGCAGGTAAGTGACAATGGGTGAAGTCTTGATCGTCCACAGGGGGGTTCCTAGGGCCTTGCGCATGCAGTGCTAAAGCTGTATATATCGCCACTCTTGATTATTGCGGATGCCGAATTCTTCCCGTAGGGAGTCAAAGGTTCGAAGGCGATCGCCATCCACTATTTGGGAAATATTGTGGATTCCAGCGGTGCTCCATTGGGGCCACTTAAGGATGTTTCCTCCTATTTTTATGCATTTATTTCCTGCCATAGGGGCCTGGGCATGTAGGAAGAGATGTATGATCAATAGGCGGTGAACTCTACTCCATGCTGCGTTTGTGGCCATGAGGATAGGGTTGGACGAATGGGCATAATCCCTCCTAGCTCTGTGTGCTGTCCCCGCAGGAGATTCTCTGTAGTTACCCACTGTGGGGGATCCGGGGGAACCTGGTAGTGGGTAGGCTAGTTGCGATAGTTGTAGGGCTAAAGAATATTGTTTTACTGAGGGTAGACCTAATCCTCCATTGGGTTGTAGTGACGATATTATTGCAGGCTTCAGTCTTGGGCATGTAGCGCCCCAGACGAAAGACCTTATTGAGGTATCGATCATTTGGAGGAGGGAGAGAGGTACCTGCAAAGGGAGCATACCTAGTACATATGTGAAAAGCGGCAGGGTAACCATCCTGACCGCCTGTGTCCTGCCCCACATGGATAAGCCAAGTAGTGACCACTTGGCGAAGTCCTGTTTCATCCTCGATATAAGAGGGTCAAGGTTGTCCCTGACCATGCGTTCCAGGCCTCGGTTGATATACGTTCCTAGATATTTAGGGCGAGTCGGGGTCCATTTGAATGGGAGGCCATGGATTGCGGCCCTCGTTGTTACGAGAGATAGAGGCAGCGATTCGCTCTTGTCCCAGTTTACCCGGTATCCGGATAGGGGCGCAAAGCCCTCGCTGATGGATAGCAATGATGGCAAGGATCTTTCCAGGTCAGACAGGGTTAATAGGATATCGTCTGCGTATAGGTACATTTTGGAGGAGCCCCCTAGTAGAGGGATACCTTTTATTTGTTGGGAGTTCCGTATAGTTGCTGCCAGAGGTTCCATTGCTAGCAAAAATAAGAGCGGTGAAAGGGGGCAACCCTGCCGGGTGCCTCTTCCGATGGGGAATGGGTCTGACAGAAAGCCCCCGCAGTTAACTTGTGCCGTGGGATGGTCATACAGTAGTTGAACTTTGGAGATAAATTGGTCTCTGAGGCCGAAGTGTTTGATGGTGGTAAATAGGTAGGGCCATTCGATACGATCGAATACTTTCTCCACATTGAGGGATAGGGCCAGAGCTTCCTCTGGTAGGTGTAGTGATTCAAGTAGTGTATGACACAGGGTGCGCATATGATTTCTGGTTTTGCGACCCGGTACAAATCCCACCTGGGTGTTGTGGATCAAGGACAGTATCACTTTACGTAGAAGTGCTGCTAGGACGCTGGCTAGTAGCTTGACATCTCCATTCAAGAGTGAGATAGGGTGATAGCTGCCACAAAGTAGGGGATCTCTCCCTGGCTTAGGCAGGATGACAATTGTGGCTCTGTTGGATAGGGCGCCCAAAGAACCCTCCTGGCATGCCTCCGTGAGTGCCTCATGCACTGCCTTGATTGCCTCTTCTCCTGCCCATCTATAAAATTCCACAGGGAATCCGTCCTCTCCAGGGGATTTATGATAGGGGAGGTTTGCAATAACTTGCGTTATTTCTTCCCTGCTTATATCGCCCTCTAGGAGAGCTCGGCCGGCCTCCGATAGACAGGGTATTTAGGCCGCAGTGAAAAATGCCTCAGTCCATGTGTGGTCAGTCGTTATTTCAGGAGTATAAAGATGCTGATAGTATGTAGCAAATTCGTTCACAATGTCTTGCGGGTGGGTCAATACTGCTCCTGAGGAGGACGTTATGGCCGGGATAGCGGAGTCAGCTTCTCTCTGCCGAAGCTCTGCCACTAGGAGGTGTCCAGCCTTCTCTCCTTGCTCGTAATAGTGACTGCGTATTCTTTGCAGCGCGTGTTCTCCTGCGTTGTGTATAGCTCATTGTGTGCCAATCAGGCCTGTTCGAGTGAGCGGCGTAACTCGGGGGACGGCTGGGCGGTATATTGTTTAGTGAGGCTCTAAATCACATTTTCTAAGGTGCGTTGGCGGGCCTCCCTGTCTCTATTAGCTAGTGCCGCATCACGCATCATATTCCCTCTCAGAGTAGCCTTTGCCGCTGCCCATAACACCTGTTTGGAAGCCACAGTACCTGTGTTTTCAGCCATATATGTAGATATGTGGGCCTTAAGTTGTTCTTTCCCTTGGGGACAGCGGTATCTGTGTATAGCAAAACGCCATGGTTTACGACCGGGAGAGGCTATACCTGCTTGGATCAAGAGTAGGATCGGGGAATGGATACTAGTGTTTTGTATTTGGGGGATTATGGTGTGTGATACAAAAAAATAATCCAGGCGTGATTGACTGTCGTGAACAGATGATAGGAAGGTGTATTCCTTGTCCTTTGGATGTGTTAGTCTCCAGCAGTCGACTAAACCTGCATCCGTGATTAGGTCCGCCAGTAATGCCCTATTGTGGTTATTACCCACATCAATGGGGCCTGTCCTGTCCAGTGTGGCGTCTCAAGCGAGGTTCCAGTCTCCCCCTATAATGTAGCGGGCAGTTCCGATTTCAGTCAGTAGGCGATTTAGTTGTAGGAAAAAGGAGCGCTTTGTGCCGGTTGGTGCATAGTCAGAGCCCACGCATAGGAAGATATTTCCTATTTTTAATTTAGTGAATACATATCTCCCGTCCGTGTCGTTCCATGTTTTAATGATCGTAACTGGGAGGGATTTGCGTATTAGAATCGCTACACCGCATTGACGTTACGTGCCACCCCCGGTTTCCCGGCTCGTTGGGCAGCAGCTAAAGGCGACCCTTCCTACCCAGTCATGTCTGAGTTTAGTGGACTCTGGATTATCGAGGTGCGTCTCTTGGATCAGGGCTATGTCACCTCTTTTGGATTGGAGGTAGGACAAAATCTTTTTCCGTTTAATGTAGCTCGTCATGCCATGAACATTCCAGGAAAGGATTCTTAGTGGGTGCGTCATGTGGGAGGCGTTCCCTGACATGCTAAGTGGTAGCAGACGTAAAAGGGGGGGAAGGTGTTTTAGTCGTTGTGGTGGGGGCTATGCTCATTGTAATATGGTAAGTTGGGGGGGGCGGGAGCAGCCGGTGGGGGTCGGATACTCCAGCAGAAGGAAGGGGAGAGCGGAGACAAGAAAGGTTAGGTAAAGGCAAAAAGATAGAAGAGAAATAATACAGAGGAGTGGAAGAGGGGTGTTAACGTTGATATATAGGATGAAGTAAGATGGAATAATAGAGAGGATCAAGGAGATGAGAAGGAGAGAGGGGTAGGTAGAGGCTAGGGGTCAAGTGCCTCCTAGGGGTAGATCTGTAGACGGCGAGTCCGGTTCCTATTGGAACTCCCAGTGTCATCGGTGCGATCTCTGCCAGGGAGACGGCGGAAGGGCAGAGGGCAGCCAATATTGATTTATGACAGAAGAATGCGCGGATTCCGGGTTTCAAGGGAAGGGGGGGAGCCGCAGATGCGTTGTGGACGGAGCCCGAGGAGGGGCAGTAGCCATGTTAGTAGTAATGGTCGGGGTTTACTGTCCTGAGTGGGAGGGAGGGGGGGAGGGAAATGGGGGGGGATAATGTGTAAGCAGTGGAGAGAGCTTGGTATATAAATATAAAGATCCTTATGTTACTGGAGACTTAACATAGTGGTTAGTATGGTGGTGGTAGGGAAAAGGCTCACACTTGTATATGGAAGGAGGTCTGTCTGGTGGCTGGAGGTATCTAATATAATGTCTCGCATGGTTGGCATACTCACACATGTGGGGTAGTAGGCGGCTTCTATGCTTGGTTAGTGCCGTCATGTTGAATTCTGCATTATGGGGGTGCTGTGGTAAAGGGGGGAAAGGGGAGGGGTTAGGGTTTGTGGGAAGAGAGTTTGTAGAGGTAGAGGAAAAGGACCAAGGATATGAGAGGGAAGGGGGGGAGGTAAGGCCTGGAGGGGGGGTATAGGATGGCGCGGTGCGGGCCGGGTGAAAATTATGGGATATATTTGCACAAAGCAATTTAGATACTTCCATACTTATATAAAATCACTGCAACATATAACATAGTATCACTGTAACCTGTTCATTCTTATAACATAATATAACATGATATAACATAATTCCCTGCCATACGATCGTGTCATTGTCTATTAATTTGTGTATCATAGAACATATCTCAGAGTAGATAGCGAGAGTTAATGAGTCCTGATCTATGTGTAACCAGCATGAGCTTCTTACTACGACGTATGTGCCTTGTACTGTATTATTGAGTCGTAATACTGTAAAGTACATTAAGGGGTAGTCGGTTTGTTGGCTAATCAGGTGGTACAATCATGGTTGGACGAGACCCTATTTTGCGTGTGTGTTGCGTATGTCAGCGGGGGTTAGTCTAAGTACAATTATGCGTGTTCGATATAAGCTATTGATAATTTATATTATGGTACTGTGGTTTGCTGCATTACGTTATAAAGGGTAGGGGTGTGTTAGTCGCCTGTTGGAGTGTTGACAGTTAGAAGGGGGGCATTAATTGCATGTTTGGGTGATTGGTCTACTGTCTATCTGTGGGGTCAGATGCAGTCATGTACGCATGACAAAACTGTGTTGCACCGAAAGGAAGTTTTAAGATGTACGCGTATGTGTTAATTTATTTGTTGTGCTTCCGGCATTGTATAGTATCTCTGTGGAGGATAACAGCATGTCTCTGTGGTATGATATCCCCTATAGCAGGTTTTCACGCCGTACTGTTACCCTGTTGAGTATCAGGGTTTGTGTCCCTGTGCACAGCTTAGCTTATTTTTATTTTGGCTTCTGTGTGAAAGATGGGGTTAGCGTGGTCTGGCGGGAGAGTTTATTAATATGGATTACATGTTAGGTCAGGTGTAGCTGTGTTGCATTATTGCTGTGGGATGTTCTGTAGTACGGTAAGGGGAGTGCCAACTTAGTTATTAGATATTTGATTACGCCCTTATAGAGCGGAGTCCTGACGTATGTGCAAACCTATGGAAGTCGATAAGATCTAGTCTGTGCACTAATATGTGTACCTTGTACCATGTAACAGACCGCCCACTCCGTATTGTTACAGCATAGAACCTAATGTCACTTCGAGGAGGGTATAAACATATTAAACGTCTGTCATTGAAAATGATATTAATAGCCATAAGGTAAACACAAATGAAAGATCTGAATGTGTACTCATCCTTCCATGGGGTTGTCGCTGGTCGTACTTCAGTGTTTTTGTAATTGTCTCATATATGCACTGCAGTAGGTCGGCATCTCAGGGGGATACGGTCATTGGTTTCAGGGGTGAGCGAGATTTATCTCTCTCCGATAGCTGGGTGTGAACTGCCACGGCATGTAGGACCTGGCCCCTATCATTGTGCGATCTGGCTAGTCTCTCTAGATCCCTGCCCCTTTGACAGGTGTCGGTGTCATAATGAGTTATGCTTTCGTTCCTCAGGCCTGGGGGTTGCCCTCGTCGTCCCCTGAGGCATCTAGTGGGCAGCTTGTGCTGATAGAGTCCATGGGTTGATGTTGAAAAGAGTCGAGGAAGAGTTTCAATTCCTCGGGGTTATAAAAGTCCTTGGATACTCCGTTTTTGGTGACCCACATTCTTGCGGGATCAAAGAGGCTGTTTTTCATCTCTAGTTGGCGAAGGCTGGGTCTTAAAGCTAGGAAGGCCTTCCTGCGGTCGTTGGTGTCTTTAGAGTAGTCGGCTGCTATTCGAATCTCATGTTGGCCTGTCCGAAAAGGTCCGTGGTTGCGCGCTGCTTGTAGTATTTGTCGGGTCTGGTTGTGGCATGGTAAACAAGCAATAATCGGACGAGGCCTTAGAGATGTGTCGGAGCGTTTCAGGCCTACTCTATGTGCTCGTTGGAATTTTAGAGGTGGGTCAAAGTCCAATGAGGTCAATTTGGAAAGGGTAGAGCTCAGAAAGGCCTGTATGTCTGTGCCTTCTTCATTTTCCGGGATCCCAAGTAAGCGAATGTTGTCTCTTCGACTCCTGTCCTCCAAGTCTGTGAGTTTGCTCCTGAGGTAGAGAAGGTCCTGGTCTCTGTCCTGGGATGTGGCTATCTGCGTTTCCAGTGATCCCATACTATGTTCCAAACCTGTCACTCTAGATTGAAAGCCTGCAATGTCTGATCGCATGGATTTGGTTTCTAGGGTCAGTGAGGATATGGAAGCGTCCATTCCCTCTATTCGACGGCTGACGGCGGTGATCTCCTGCAGTATCCGTTCCATGGTTGTAGACTGTTCCTTGTCGGACATCGCGGTGGGCTGGATTGGGGGTGGTGATGGGTGGGGCCCTGTTGCCATGGAAGTTGGTTGTTTCTGGTGTAGCGCCTCTGAAAATAATAGCTATCGCGCTGGCTTACCAGTGGGTTTATGGTTCGGTTTGCTACCAGGCATCGCCTTGCTAGTCTGTGAGGGCTACCCGGTTGGGTCCGAGGTCTTCTTCGGGGTTCAGTGGGGATAGAGGTTTACGAGTCAGTCGATCCTCGTCTCTGTTCCTTCACCTTTCTGTTTTTCGTTTGTTGTGGCTTGTTTTCTTATTTTCCTTCTGATTTCTTTTTTTTCCTTTCTTTTTCCCCACTTTATTTATGCTTTCCCAGAGGCCGTTGGGAGGTGCGGTGATCTGCTGTTGTCGTTAGGTAAGAGAATTATGGCGATAAGGGTACTGAGACAGTTAAGCAAATGTGAGGCCGTTGTAATCCGGGGTATATTGAAAGCAGTGCTGGCTATTTGCCATTGTTAGTCGCTTTCGTTACAGTTCATTTTATCCCGTTAGAAGACACTCCTCCTGTTAAAGTGGGTTGTGGGGAGAGTGTTGGAGAAAGGGCAGGCTAGACCCTCTTTATGTTGCTTTACCACCAGTCCGTTGAGATTGGTGGTGTGTATTCCTGGGCTCCTTTTCTGTTGTCACCGGGGCCCCACCGATGCCTGTAGGTGGTGATGGGGGCACTTGTTCCTGCCCCGGTGTCCGAGTGACTTGGGGGAAGGAACGGAGATAGGCAATGGTATAGCCTGCTTCTTTGTTCTTTTTTTTTTTGTTTCCTTTCTGGTTATTCCCCATTTCCTTCTCTTCCCCCTTTTTTTTTTATTCTTCCTTCTCTTTATTCTTCTTTTCCCTTCTCTTTGTATGTGTGTATTTGTTTATTTATTTATTCATTACACCCTCCTCATCCTCTTCCCTCCTATTCTATGAGGAGGGAGGAGGTGCGGGGTACCCCAATTGCTGGCGGCCCTTGTGTTCTTCCTTCCTTCACTTTTGTCGTTCCTTGCTCCTCCCCACCCCGCGGTATCCAGGCGGAGGGGTGGATGGTAGATCGATACAGCGTGTCCCCAGATGCGGGAGCACGGAGAGCCTTACCCTCGACGCCGGACACTCTGGTGTCGGGGAAGACGCTCCGCCTCAAACCCGAGGGCGCGGCTCTGTTCCCTCAGCAGGGCCTCTATCGCCGAGGCGCACCGCATGTCCTGCGGTGCTCCGCAGCAGATTCCTCCACGGGGGCGCAGGTCCAGGACGCCGGAAGGGTCCCCAAAGCCCTTCACATTGGTATTCTTTCGTCTTCGGAGGGCCGACCGCGGGGCCGGGGTAACGCAACTCCACCGTCCGGGTAGGCCTCTCCTTCCAAGATGCGCTGCAAGCCTTCAGGGTCTCCGTGGCAGACCGTTCTCTCGTGGATCAGGGGCTCGGTGGCATCAGGAGAGCTCCGACGTCAGACAGGGTGTTCGCCTCGGCAGCCATGGAGCCCCCGCTGCCTCCCCAGGATCGCCGCAGCACGGAGCTCGAAACTTAGGCGGCCATCTTCTTTCGTGGCCCGGCCACGGCCCCCTTCCTGTCTGTTTCAATCAATGCAGTTTGGCTTAATAACTCATGTTGGTTGATACAAACTGGCTGATATACACATTTGTGAAGGACTAAGGCTTCATGAAAATCAGCACTGTCTACATGAAAAAACTTGAATCTTTCTGTGGAAACATATTTCTAACATGTTTCAGATAAAGAATTGTACACATGTATGTTGTACACATTTCTGGTCCTTTTGGAACAGATGCCCATTATCATTCTGTCATTGTACCAACTTACCAATGTAAAGTCTGAATCATGAACTGTGTCATAAGTGTTTAGTGTGCCATGCCACCAGTAACAGGGACTACAGTACCTACTCACATTTATGATGGAGCATCACACCTGACCCAATCCTCAAATGGGGCATGTTTGGCAGAACTGTCCCTTATAACATGAAGAAAATGCAGGTACCTCTTTTTTTACATACAGCCATGTGTCTGCTGAAAACAGTGCTTGGCTTGTAATGTGGAATCTAATAGTAACCTTTAGCACAAATCAATACACCAAACACAGATTCAGACACCATCTGAAAAACCTACACCTCCAGAAATCCTTGTGTGTGTTAGATGTGTGTCCACTGTCATGTTTCTGCCAGACAACACTACTATAAATAAAAAAAAGTTGAACAACAAAAATAGCTACAATTAGTCACCAACATGATAACGCTGTTGGGTCCTCAACTGTATATCAAGCTCTGAGTAGGTCCACCACAAGGATGCGGGCAAATAGGGGGTCAGGGTTTGGCACATGTGCTTGCTTCATTGGGAGGACTGGCCGAACTGGACTTCGGTTGACTTTCAGGTCCAGCATTGTAGGTCCTCCTACCTTTTCCTGCATTGCAGACTGGATCGCTTATGGATCCCCAGGGTCCACACCTTCTTGGTGATAGCTTTTTAGATGTTGTGCTTTTGATGGGTGATGACCTGTATGGATGAGAAAAAATAACAAATTAAGTTTTAAGTGATTTTCTTTCTCCATAGTGTTATGTCACAATTGTGTTGCATCTCCCACATGCATTCTCAAAACATTCTTCAAACATTTTAAAGTTCCTTAAGAACTACTAATTTCCAGTGATCTGTTGAGTACCCTCAACACTTTCTATCTCCCCATGTTACCAATCCAGGCCAAAACCATCATCTAGGCCAGGGCTGTGAAACCTTTCCTGTAGTGAGACCCACTCCTGATTAGTTCTCGTCATTGTGAGCTACTAAAGGTCAAACAACATGTGCAATATTTGCACATAACCCTACACACAGCTACATTGGTTTCATACCTAATCTTCTAAAAGTCAGATACTATAGCTTGCATCACATCCAGTGACTAAGGCAGTATAGAAGGGCCACCATGTGCCAGTGAGAGCATGGTTTTGGGTGATGTCTGAACAAGTGTGTAGGGAACTGGCCCTTGTTGCAGTTAACCCCCCACTTTTGCCTGATATTGATGCTGACTTGACTGAGAGTGTGCTGGGATCCTGCTCACCAAGCACCAGCACCAATGTTCTTTCCCTAAAACTGTACAATTGTTTCCATAATTGGCACACCTTTGACACACAGATGAGTCCCTTGTAAAAGGTACCAGTTTTACCAAGCGCCCTGTGGCAATGTAGCGACCCTAAGAGCTGCAACATCTGTTGTGCCACCCTAAGGGACCCCTCGCCAAACACATGCACATTGCCATTGCCGATTGTGTGTGTTGGTGAGGAGAAAAATGCAAAGTCGACATGGCATCCCTCTGAGGGTGCCATGCCCACAAAACACTCCCTGTCGCATAGGTAAATCATCTCTCTAGCAGGCCTTGCAGTCGTAAGGCAGGGTGCACTATACCACAGGTGAGGGCATGGCTGCAGGAGCAATATCCCCCTACAATGTCTGAGTCCATACTAAGACATTGTAAGTACAGTGTGCCTATATTAAGTACATGGGCTGGGAGTTTCTCATTACAACTCCATAGCGCCATGATGGCTTCACTAAAGGCTAGGAAGTTTGGTATCAAACTTCCCAGCACAATTAACCCACACTGGTGCCAGGGTTGGATTTGTTGTAAAAAGCACACAGAGGGCATCTTAGAGATATCCCCTGTATTTTACCCATCCCTCTAGTACAGGGCTGATTGGTCTGTGGCAGCCCGCTTCTAGCAGACACATTTCTGACCCCATGGGGCGAGGGCCTTTATGCTCTATGAGGCCAGAAACAATGCCAGTTCTGGGTGGAGGTGCTTCACACCCCTGCCCTGCAGGAACTGTAACACTTGGCAGTGAGCCTCAATAACTCAGGCCACCCATTATAGTGCCCCAGGGTACTCCAATTATTGGAGATGCCCCCTGGACAAAGTCCCACTTTTGGTGGCAAGTCAGATGGGAACAATAAGTAAAACAGGGAGGAGTGACCACCTAGCTAGGACCACCCCTAAGGTGCCTAGAGCTGAAGTGATTCCCTCCCTGCAGAATCCTCCATCTTGGTTTCGGGGACAGAGACCAATAGGGTTGTGTCTGTGTTCCCCTCCCTGAAGGAAGTAGACACCCGAAGGGTGTAGTCACCCTCAGGAACAGTAGTCATTAGCTACTGCCCCCTGACTCCAGTAACGTCCCTAAATCCAGGATTCAAGGGCTCCCCTAAACCTAGCTCATCAGATTCCTGGTGACCTCAAGAAGACAACCGGAAGAAAGAAGGACTGCTAAGCTGACCCCCAGCAGAGAAGACTGAAAGCACTGTATGATTTGGCTCCACCAATTGATTTGGCCCCAGACTACCGTCCTGTCTCCAGATTCCGAAGCCCCTGCAACAAAACAACTATGCGTCCTGCAGGACCAGTGGCCTCTTAAAAGCTTCAAGAGGACTGCCTGCACACCAGAGGACCAAGATATCTCATGGACAGCAGCCCTGTCCAGAAAGAAACTCCAACAAAGGACTCCTGAACAACCACAGATCAACAAGCCCTGTCCACTCTACACTTGGCGCCCATGTCCAGATGGCTCAATGGACTAGAACTGGTCCCCTGGTGATTCCGACCTAGCGTCTACCCTGAGTAGACCCCTCCTGTCCACAACATTGATGCCTGCAGGTTAAATCCAGAGGACCCCCCTGCAAGTGAAGTATCCAGACAAAGATACCTGAAGCCAAAAAGTACCCTTCACCTCTATCCCCTGGCCAAGGGGAACTCAACAACCGGTGCAGCTATGTGCAGCAGCTGACCCTCCTCACTGTGCAGCCTGTGGTTTGTCCGAACTGACCCGCTGGAACCAGCCTGCAGCCTACTTGTGACCCCCCCGGTCCCACTATTGAAAAGTGTTGGGAGCCCAATGCTAAGTTTGCACCCTGCACCCAGCTGTCCCTGTGCCGCTGAGGGTGTGTGCTTGGTGCTGATCTGTGCCCCCCCGTTTTTTTCCTAAACACCCCAGGTCTGCCTTCCGAAGACACAGGCACTTAATGCTAGCAGGCCTGATTCTGAGTGCCCCAGTCTCCATTGGAATCCGTTTTAAATCATTCAACAACTTTGACCTCTGCACCTGTTCGGCTCTGTGTTGCTGATGGTGGGTGTTTGGGGTTAACTTGAACCCTAACCTGTGGACATCCTAACCCCTGAGACTGGAATTGTAAGGCTTGTACTTACCATGGAACTGTGCTAACCTTTCTACCCCCCCTAGAACTGTCTTTGAAATTGCCAAATTGAAACTAAGTGGTGTTGATATATATGCTTGCTACTTACTTGCAAATGTACTTACCTACAAACTGAATGTTGTGGTTCTAGAAATAAAGTATACATATAAATATATTTTTGCTCTATAAAATCCATTTGCCTGGAGTTAGTCATTGAGTGTGTGCTACCTGTATTGTCTGTGTGTGTACAACAAAGGCTTTGCACTACCCTCTGATAAGATTAAATGCTCGACCACACTACCACAAAGGAGAGCATTAGCATTATATACTTTCACCTCTGTTAAGCCTCTGGGGAACCCCTGGACTCTCTGCACACTATGGGGGTAATTCCGACCCTGGCGGTACAAAACCACCAGGGTCGCGGATGACGGAAGCACCGCCAACAGGCTGGTGGTGCTTCCTGGGCCATTCTGACCGCAGCGGTAAAGCCGCGGTCAGAAAACCGGGTCTGGCGGTTTCCCGCCGGATTTCCCCCGGTTGCCCAAATCCGCCATGGCGGCGCTGCAAGCAGCGCCGCCATGGGGATTCTGACCCCCTTCCCGCCACCCTGTTTCTGGCGGTTTTTACCGCCAGGAACAGGATGGCCGGAACGGGTGTCATGGTGCCCCTGTGGGCCCCTGCACTGCCCATGCCAACGGCATGGGCAGTGCAGGGGCCCCCTAACAGGGCCCCAGCCTGCTTTTCACTGTCTGCCTAGCAGACAGTGAAAAGCGCAACGAGTGCTACTGCACCCGTCGCACACCTGCAACACCGCCGGCTCCATTCGGAGCCGGCCTCAGTGTTGCAGGCCCCTTTCCCGCTGGGCCGCCGGGCGCTAACTTGGCTAGCGCCCGCCTACCCAGCGGGAAAGTTGAAATGACACCAGTGGTCTATTGACCGCGGAGCGGCCATATGGCGGTTACCGCATGGCGGGCGGCGTAGCCACCCGCCGCGGTTAGAATGAGGGCCTATATCTCATTTTGACATAGATTATACAGAGCCAGCTTCCTACAAAGTGTCTGTAGTAATGGGACATACTTGTATGGAGCCTGTGTCATTTAGACTTGCAGCACAGGAAATACCTTACGATTATGTGGCACCATGACATGTTGAAAACATACAGATACTCTTATTTCAAAATTTCACTTGACAGAACAGCACCAGACAACTCCATAATTTAAAGATTCTTCCTACATTTCATTCTAGTGGTACAGTGTCTAAAGGCCACTGGAAGCAAAGGAGCCTGCAGTTTGTCTTATGAAATCTGGAATTATGAGTAACATACTGAAAATTCAGCCTATTAATTCAGGTGTCATTTCATGCCAATGTACACACATTTCCAACATTGACAAACAACATTCAGTGCCCAGCTAAATCATTCTATTCACCACACTCCAATCACAACTCCACTCATGAACAAAAAGGGACATATTAGCCTGTATACAAAGGAGGATCAAGTTACTATGCCAAACATTTCCCACTCAAGCTTGTACCTGTTCATCTATGTTCCCACAGAGCTGGCTTGAAAGGGACAGGACCTCCTTGGTGAGAAGTGCCTATTCCTCAGGGGAGAGGTTAGGGGTCCTGTCACCTGCTCCAGCCAGCATCCTGCCTCCTGGACGTTAATAATAGCATTAAAAGCTGAGTAGGTCTTGTTGGCTTCAGGGTTAGAAGGCAAGTGAACTTTTTTCCAGATGCACCATACAAGTACATGGCGCACAGACTCTACAATGGAGACAGACGCAGCCATTGGCTTTTGCGCGTAGCTGTCACATACGTTAGTCTATGGCAGTGTCTGTCGAGGAGTATTACACCTACTACATGGTCAACTTCTTTGACAACCATCCGATAGATAATGTCCAGGCAATATGGTCAGGCACCCACCATTTTAGATTGTGAAGCTGTTTATTTTTAAATTGAATGTGCGTCCCCAGCATTCATAATGGTGGCTAGTTTGTATACCAATGTTAGGCACGTACAACACTGTTTTTGCCAAAATATGATATTTGGAAAAGTGAACCGTTACTCTGTTTGACATCAATAGTGCTGCAGTGTATGTTATACATCCATTGATGGTAAAAATAAGGTGCAAATTATACATTTACAAATGTATTATTTGCACATTATTGAAAATAATCTGACATGTAAAACATTGAGATTTAAAGTGA
The DNA here is from genome assembly GCF_031143425.1 of Pleurodeles waltl. NCBI lineage: Eukaryota > Metazoa > Chordata > Amphibia > Caudata > Salamandridae > Pleurodeles > Pleurodeles waltl. Next base: position 356,629,511 of record NC_090438.1, read on the forward strand.
AAACATTTTGAAACAATTATGAATACATATATGATACAGTGAGATTACTAATTTTACCAAGACATAAGATGTGTGTTGAGTATGAAAGCATTGCGTGACCATTTAAAGTGATATTTTGATTTCCTTACAAGCAGGTGGATGAAGACAGCCTCAAGTCTTCAGACCATTTCCAGACCATGCCACCACAGATGAATGGGACATCTTAAACAAGTTTATAATAAATAGGCAAAACTATACTGCATTAATGTCAGCAGCTGGAACCTGATCTCCTGCCTCACAATAGGAATACAACAGCAGTAACACCAATAATGAAACTCAAGGCAGTACTTCATTGTGTGGCCACTGAATCTTTTCAATACACTGCAGCAGTTTCTGGATGCATGTCACAGGCAACTTTCAGTGATGTGCTACAAGAAACAATTTCTTCAATGATGAGACACTTCAACAGCTTCATCCAGTTTCCAAGACATCAGGATTTGGACAATGTGAAGGGAGATTTTTATGTTTTGGGTGGCTTGCCACATTTGTTTGGAACAATTTATGGCACACATATTGCCTTGGTGCCACCACACCCCAGGGAACAGGTCTACCTCAATTTGAAGAACTTGCATTCCATCAATTTGTTGGTTTTCTGCTTATCAATATGTATATCTCGTGTGTGTGCTAGCTTTCCAGGGTCGAACCCATGATTCCTATGTACTATGGAACAATACCATATCCCTGCAAATGACACAACTTGGATCTGAGAGGGCCATGCTTGTTGGTAAGTAGCATATCCCTTGTGAATCATTTACTTTAGTCCTAGGAATATACAATGGCTTGATATGATTTTAATCTACCAAGGTATTGCTTCCATCAGCATATCCTAACCAACCATGGTTGCTGGCACTGCTGAGGAATCCAACAATGTCAGGGAATGTCCGTTCCAGAGCACGAAGTACATGGAAGAACACAGAGACCATTGGAGCAGGCTTTTGGCTTGTGAAGACCAGATTTTGCGGTCTAGACAAGACCGGTGGAGCCCTCCTCTACTCACCCAAAAAGGAGTGCCAACTCACTGTTGCTTGTTGCATGCAGCACAACATTGCCCTGCGATGGAACATCCCAATCAATGCAGAGGATGGTGAAGAGCCACCGGGTGAGGATGTTGAAATGCTCAAAGAAGATAACAGTGGTAAAGAGCAAGGAATTGACATACGTCAAGATGTTATTGTCCGTTTCTTCACCTGAGTGTAAGTGTACCTTTACATATTGTAACATCCAATATTAGAACAACATGTGACATACTGAAAATATCAGTCTGTGATGGTAATTTATTATGAATGGTCAGTTTAGGAATGTCAAAGGCATAGATGTTTGTAGATCAAAGTTTCGCTACATTGACTACTGTGTTTATTGACATCAATTATCTTTGCTTGTGCTAAGTGTATGTGTGCTTTTAACTTATAATTTGAGTCAAAATTCCTATGTGAAATAATTAATTTTGCCTTGTTATTCTGTTTTAGGATCCTTCACCACGTCGACTTCATTTGGATATTTCAAGGCTGTGACATTTGCAGTTATATGTTGGTGTTGGAAAGTACAAAGGGAACGTGGGTTGATTCTTGGACAGACATCCACTTTGGATGGACAACTTTTGTATGGAGACAACTTGCACTGTGATTGAATGGAAGTTCTTGTGATTGTATGAGACCTGTTTTCTGTTGGATGTTGCCACCAAGACAATATGTGCTGCTTAACTTGCTCAAAGCACATGTATATGTCAAGCCATAGCATACTGATATCCCTTCACATTGGCTACATCTTCAATTTGTATGTTCAGTGTCTGAAGGTGTGGATGTGTCTCCTCATAATTGAAAGAACTTTTTGTAGCACACCACTGAATGATGGTTATGACATTCTACCAGATACTGCTACAATGTACTGAAAAGGTCATGTGGCCTCAACTTTTGTTAATTCTATGATATTGGATATTGGTGTTATTGATGTAGAATTCCTATTGTGAGGGCAGGATGTCTAGCTCCAGCTGTGTTTGGAAAACAATAATAGTTTACCTATTTAATTTGGTTTTCATAAAATATGCTCTTTCGTCCATGGTATCACAGTTGTGGATTGTCTACTTCTAAATGGCACAGACTGTTTAGGTTAAGCATGGTTTGTGAAAATCACCTTTGATTTTGTCAAATACTTGTTATCTACAAATGTATGACACTAATACATTGTGATTTCATTGTTTCTTTTTCCATCTATTGTTTAAATGTGAAAAACATAATCAAGTTGGTATCTTTTATTTGTTTTTTAATCATACTGGTTGACAGGTTTAACCCCTTCGCTGCCAGGCCTTTTCCCCCTCCTGTGCCGAGCCTTTTTTTGGCTATTTGGAGCAGTTCGCGCTTAGGCCCTCATAACTTTTTGTTCACATAAGCTACCCTCGCCAAATTTGCGTCCTTTTTTTCCAACATCCTAGGGATTCTAGAGGTACCCAGACTTTGTGGGTTCCCCAGAAGGAGGCCAAGAAATTAGCCAAAAAACAGTGATAATTTCGTTTTTTTTTAAAAAATGGGAAAAATGGGCTGCAGAAGAAGGCTTGTGATTTTTTCCCTGAGAAGGGCATCAACAAAGGGTTTGCGGTGATAATATCACCAGCTTCCCAGCTTTCAGGAACAGGCAGACTTGAATCAGAAAACCCAATTTTTCAACACAATTTTGGCATTTTACTGGGACATACCCCATTTTTACGATTTTTTGTGCTTTCAGCCTCCTTCCAGTCAGTGACAGAAATGGGCATGAAACAAATGCTGGATCCCAGAAACCGCAACATTTTTGAAAAGTAGACAAAAATCTGAATTCAGCAAGGGGTAATTTGTGTAGATCCTACAAGGGTTTCCTACAGAAAATAACAACTGAAAAAGAAAAATATTGAAATTGAGGTGAAAAAAACATCAATTTTTCTCTACGTTTTACTCTGTAACTTTTTCCAGCAATGTCAGATTTTCGAAAGCAATATACCGTTACGTCTGCTGGACTCTTCTGGTTGCGGGGATATATAGGGCTTATAGGTTCATCAAGAACTCTAGGTACCCAGAGCCAATAAATGACCTGCACCCTGCAGTGGGTTTTCAATCTATGCCGGGTATACAGCAATTCATTTGCTGAAATATAAAGAGTAAAAAATAGCTATCAAGAAAACCTTTGTATTTCCAAAATGGGCACAAGATAAGGTGTTGAGAAGCAGTGGTTATTTGCACATCTCTGAATTCCGGGGTGCCCATACTAGCATGTGAATTACAGGGCATTTCTCAAATAGACGTCTTTTTTAAACACTGTCTTACATTTGGAAGGAAAAAATGTAGAGAAAGATAAGGGGCAATAACACTTGTTTTGCTATTCTATGTTCCCCCAAGTCTCCCGATAAAAATGATACCTCACTTGTGTGGGTAGGCCTAGCGCCCGCGACAGAAAACGCCGCAAAGCGCAATGTGGACACATCCAAATTTTTGAAGGAAAACAGAGGTGTTTTTTGCAAAGTGCCTACCTGTAGATTTTGGCCTGTAGCTCAGCTGCCACCTAGGGAAACCTACCAAACCTGTACATTTCTGAAAACTAGAGACCTAGGGGAATCCAAGATGGGGTGACTTGTGTGGCTCGGACCAGGTTCTGTTACCCAGAATCCTTTGCAAACCTCAAAATTTGGCTAAAAAAACACATGTTCCTAACATTTCTGTGGCAGAAAGTTCTGGAATCTGAGAGGAGCCACAAATTTCCTTCCACCCAGCGTTCCCCCATGTCTCGCGATAAAAGTGATACCTCACTTGTGTGGGTAGGCCTAGCGCCCGCGACAGAAAACGCCCCAAAGCGCAACGTGGACACATCCAAATTTGTGAAGGAAAACAGAGGTGTTTTTTGCAAAGTGCCTACCTGTAGATTTTGGCTTGTAGCTCAGCCGCCACCTAGGGAAACCGACCAAACCTGTGCATTTCTGAAAACTAGAGACCTAGGGGAATCCAAGATAGGGTGACTTGTGTGGCTGGGGCCAGGTTCTGTTACCCAGAATCCTTTGCAAACCTCAAAATTTGGCTAAAAAAACACATGTTCCTCAAATTTCTGTGGCAGAAAGTTCTGGAATCTGAGAGGAGCCACAAATTTCCTTCCACCCAGCGTTCCCCAAAGTCTCCCGATAAAAATGATACCTCACTTGTGTGGGTAGGCCTAGCGCCCGCGACAGGAATCGCCTCAAAGCGCAACGTGGACACATCCAAAATTTTGGAAGAAAACAGAGGTGTTTTTTGCGAAGTGCCTACCTGTAGATTTTGGCCTCTAGCTCAGCCGGCACCTATGGAAACCTACCAAACCTGTGCATTTCTGAAAACTAGAGACCTAGGGGAATCCAAGATGGGGTGACTTGTGTGGCTCGGACCAGGTTCTGTTACCCAGAATCCTTTGCAAACCTCAAAATTTGGCTAAAAAAACACATGTTCCTAACATTTCTGTGGCAGAAAGTTCTGGAATCTGAGAGGAGCCACAAATTTCCTTCCACCCAGCGTTCCCCCACGTCTCCCGATAAAAATGCTACCTCACTTGTGTGGGTAGGCCTAGCGCCCGCGACAGGAGATGCCCCAAAGCGCAACGTGCACACAGACAAATTTTTGAAGGAAAACAGAGGTGTTTTTTGCAAAGTGCCTACCTGTAGATTTTGGCCTGTAGCTCAGCCGCCACCTAGGGAAACCTACCAAACCTGTGCATTTCTGCAAACTAGAGACCTAGGGGAATCCAAGATGGGGTGACTTGTGTGGCTCGGACCAGGTTCTGTTACCCAGAATCCTTTGCAAACCTCAAAATTTGGCTAAAAAAACACATGTTCCTCAAATTTCTGTGGCAGAAAGTTCTGGAATCTGAGAGGAGCCACAAATTTCCTTCCACCCAGCGTTCCCCAAAATCTCCCGATAAAAATGATACCTCACTTGTGTGGGTAGGCCTAGCGCCCGCGACAGGAAACGCCTCAAAGCGCAACGTGGACACATCCAAAATTTTGGAAGAAAACAGAGGTGTTTTTTGCGAAGTGCCTACCTTTAGATTTTGGCCTCTAGCTCAGCCGGCACCTAGGGAAACCTACCAAACCTGTGCATTTCTGAAAACTAGAGACCTAGGGGAATCCAAGATGGGGTGACTTGTGTGGCTCGGACCAGGTTCTGTTACCCAGAATCCTTTGCAAACCTCAAAATTTGGCTAAAAAAACACATGTTCCTAACATTTCTGTGGCAGAAAGTTCTGGAATCTGAGAGGAGCCACAAATTTCCTTCCACCCAGCGTTCCCCCACGTCTCCCGATAAAAATGCTACCTCACTTGTGTGGGTAGGCCTAGCGCCCGCGACAGGAGATGCCCCAAAGCGCAACGTGGACACAGAAATTTTTTTGAAGGAAAACAGAGGTGTTTTTTGCAAAGTGCCTACCTGTAGATTTTGGCCTGTAGCTCAGCCGCCACCCAGGGAAACCTACCAAACCTGTGCATTTCTGAAAACTAGAGACCTAGGGGAATCCAAGATGGGGTGACTTGTGTGGCTCGGACCAGGTTCTGTTACCCAGAATCCTTTGCAAACCTCAAAATTTGGCTAAAAAAAAACATGTTCCTCACATTTCTGTGGCAGAAAGATCTGGAATCTGAGAGGAGCCACGAATTTCCTTCCACCCAGCGTTCCCCCACGTCTCCCGATAAAAATGATACCTCACTTGTGTGGGTAGGCCTAGCGCCCGCGACAGGAAATGCCCCAAAGCACAACGTGGACACAGACAAATTTTTGAAGGAAAACAGAGGTGTTTTTTGCAAAGTGCATACCTGTAGATTTTGGCCTGTAGCTCAGCCGCCACCTAGGGAAACCTACCAAACCTGTGCATTTCTGAAAACTAGAGACCAAGGGGAATCCAAGATGGGGTGACTTGTGTGGCTCGGACCAGGTTCTGTTACCCAGAATCCTTTGCAAACCTCAACATTTGGCTAAAAAAACACATGTTCCTCACATTTCTGTGGCAGAAAGTTCTGGAATCTTAGAGGAGCCACAAATTTCCTTCCACCCAGCGTTCCCCCACGTCTCCCGATAAAAATGATACCTCACTTGTGTGGGTAGGCCTAGCGCCCGCGACAGGAAATGCCCCAAAGCGCAACGTGGACACAGACAAATTTTTGAAGGAAAACAGAGGTGTTTTTTGCAAAGTGCCTACCTGTAGATTTTGGCCTGTAGCTCAGCCGCCACCTAGGGAAACCTACCAAACCTGTGCATTTCTGAAAACTAGAGACCTAGGGGAATCCAAGATGGGGTGACTTGTGTGGCTCGGACCAGGTTCTGTTACCCAGAATCCTTTGCAAACCTCAAAATTTGGCTAAAAAAACACATGTTCCTCACATTTCTGTGTCAGAAAGTTCTGGAATCTCAGAGGAGCCACAAATTTCCTTCCACCCAGCGTTCCCCCACGTCTCCCGATAAAAATGATACTTCACTTGTGTGGGTAGGCCTAGTGCCCGCGACAGGAAATGCCCCAAAGCGCAACGTGGACACAGCCAAATTTTTGAAGGAAAACAGAGGTGTTTTTTGCAACGTGCCTACCTGTAGATTTTGGCCTGTAGCTCAGCCGCCACCTAGGGAAACCTACAAAACCTGTGCATTTCTGAAAACTAGAGACCTAGGGGAATCCAAGATGGGGTGACTTGTGTGGCTTGGACCAGGTTCTGTTACCCAGAATCCTTTGCAAACCTCAAAATTTGGCTAAAAAAACACATGTTCCTCACATTTCTGAGGCAGAAAGTTCTGGAATCTGAGATGAGCCACAAATTTCCTTCCACCCAGCGTTCCCCCATGTCTCGCGATAAAAATGATACCTCACTTGTGTGGGTAGGCCTAGCGCCCGCGACAGAAAACGCCCCAAAGCGCAACGTGGACACATCCAAATTTGTGAAGGAAAACAGAGGTGTTTTTTGCAAAGTGCCTACCTGTAGATTTTGGCTTGTAGCTCAGCCGCCACCTAGGGAAACCGACCAAACCTGTGCATTTCTGAAAACTAGAGACCTAGGGGAATCCAAGATAGGGTGACTTGTGTGGCTGGGGCCAGGTTTTGTTACCCAGAATCCTTTGCAAACCTCAAAATTTGGCTAAAAAAACACATGTTCCTCACATTTCTGTGGCAGAAAGTTCTGGAATCTGAGAGGAGCCACAAATTTCTTTCCACCCAGCGTTCCCCAAAGTCTCCCGATAAAAATGATACCTCACTTGTGTGGGTAGGCCTAGCGCCCGCGACAGGAAACGCCTCAAAGCGCAACGTGGACACATCCAAAATTTTGGAAGAAAACAGAGGTGTTTTTTGCGAAGTGCCTACCTGTAGATTTTGGCCTCTAGCTCAGCCGGCACCTATGGAAACCTACCAAACCTGTGCATTTCTGAAAACTAGAGACCTAGGGGAATCCAAGATGGGGTGACTTGTGTGGCTCGGACCAGGTTCTGTTACCCAGAATCCTTTGCAAACCTCAAAATTTGGCTAAAAAAACACATGTTCCTAACATTTCTGTGGCAGAAAGTTCTGGAATCTGAGAGGAGCCACAAATTTCCTTCCACCCAGCGTTCCCCCACGTCTCCCGATAAAAATGCTACCTCACTTGTGTGGGTAGGCCTAGCGCCCGCGACAGGAGATGCCCCAAAGCGCAACGTGGACACAGACACATTTTTGAAGGAAAACAGAGGTGTTTTTTGCAAAGTGCCTACCTGTAGATTTTGGCCTGTAGCTCAGCCGCCACCTAGGGAAACCTACCAAACCTGTGCATTTCTGAAAACTAGAGACCTAGGGGAATCCAAGATGGGGTGACTTGTGTGGCTCGGACCAGGTTCTGTTACCCAGAATCCTTTGCAAACCTCAAAATTTGGCTAAAAAAACACATGTTCCTCACATTTCTGTGGCAGAAAGTTCTGGAATCTCAGAGGAGCCACAAATTTCCTTCCACCCAGCGTTCCCCCACGTCTTCCGATAAAAATGATACTTGACTTGTGTGGGTAGGCCTAGTGCCCGCGACAGGAAATGCCCCAAAGCGCAACGTGGACACAGCCAAATTTTTGAAGGAAAACAGAGGTGTTTTTTGCAACGTGCCTACCTGTAGATTTTGGCCTGTAGCTCAGCCGCCACCTAGGGAAACCTACCAAACCTGTGCATTTCTGAAAACTAGAGACCTAGGGGAATCCAAGATGGGGTGACTTGTGTGGCTTGGACCAGGTTCTGTTACCCAGAATCCTTTGCAAACCTCAAAATTTGGCTAAAAAAACACATGTTCCTCACATTTCTGAGGCAGAAAGTTCTGGAATCTGAGATGAGCCACAAATTTCCTTCCACCCAGCGTTCCCCCATGTCTCGCGATAAAAATGATACCTCACTTGTGTGGGTAGGCCTAGCGCCCGCGACAGAAAACGCCCCAAAGCGCAACGTGGACACATCCAAATTTGTGAAGGAAAACAGAGGTGTTTTTTTCAAAGTGCCTACCTGTAGATTTTGGCTTGTAGCTCAGCCGCCATCTAGGGAAACCGACCAAACCTGTGCATTTCTGAAAACTAGAGACCTAGGGGAATCCAAGATAGGGTGACTTGTGTGGCTGGGGCCAGGTTTTGTTACCCAGAATCCTTTGCAAACCTCAAAATTTGGCTAAAAAAACACATGTTCCTCACATTTCTGTGGCAGAAAGTTCTGGAATCTGAGAGGAGCCACAAATTTCTTTCCACCCAGCGTTCCCCAAAGTCTCCCGATAAAAATGATACCTCACTTGTGTGGGTAGGCCTAGCGCCCGCGACAGGAAACGCCTCAAAGCGCAACGTGGACACATCCAAAATTTTTGAAGAAAACAGAGGTGTTTTTTGCGAAGTGCCTACCTGTAGATTTTGGCCTCTAGCTCAGCCGGCACCTAGGGAAACCTACCAAACATGTGCATTTCTGAAAACTAGAGACCTAGGGGAATCCAAGATGGGGTGACTTGTGTGGCTCGGACCAGGTTCTGTTACCCAGAATCCTTTGCAAACCTCAAAATTTGGCAATTCATTTGCTGAAATATAAAGAGTAAAAAATAGCTATCAAGAAAACCTTTGTATTTCCAAAATGGGCACAAGATAAGGTGTTGAGAAGCAGTGGTTATTTGCACATCTCTGAATTCCGGGGTGCCCATACTAGCATGTGAATTACAGGGCATTTCTCAAATAGACGTCTTTTTTAAACACTGTCTTACATTTGGAAGGAAAAAATGTAGAGAAAGATAAGGGGCAATAACACTTGTTTTGCTATTCTATGTTCCCCCAAGTCTCCCGATAAAAATGATACCTCACTTGTGTGGGTAGGCCTAGCGCCCGCGACAGAAAACGCCGCAAAGCGCAATGTGGACACATCCAAATTTTTGAAGGAAAACAGAGGTGTTTTTTGCAAAGTGCCTACCTGTAGATTTTGGCCTGTAGCTCAGCTGCCACCTAGGGAAACCTACCAAACCTGTACATTTCTGAAAACTAGAGACCTAGGGGAATCCAAGATGGGGTGACTTGTGTGGCTCGGACCAGGTTCTGTTACCCAGAATCCTTTGCAAACCTCAAAATTTGGCTAAAAAAACACATGTTCCTAACATTTCTGTGGCAGAAAGTTCTGGAATCTGAGAGGAGCCACAAATTTCCTTCCACCCAGCGTTCCCCCATGTCTCGCGATAAAAGTGATACCTCACTTGTGTGGGTAGGCCTAGCGCCCGCGACAGAAAACGCCCCAAAGCGCAACGTGGACACATCCAAATTTGTGAAGGAAAACAGAGGTGTTTTTTGCAAAGTGCCTACCTGTAGATTTTGGCTTGTAGCTCAGCCGCCACCTAGGGAAACCGACCAAACCTGTGCATTTCTGAAAACTAGAGACCTAGGGGAATCCAAGATAGGGTGACTTGTGTGGCTGGGGCCAGGTTCTGTTACCCAGAATCCTTTGCAAACCTCAAAATTTGGCTAAAAAAACACATGTTCCTCAAATTTCTGTGGCAGAAAGTTCTGGAATCTGAGAGGAGCCACAAATTTCCTTCCACCCAGCGTTCCCCAAAGTCTCCCGATAAAAATGATACCTCACTTGTGTGGGTAGGCCTAGCGCCCGCGACAGGAATCGCCTCAAAGCGCAACGTGGACACATCCAAAATTTTGGAAGAAAACAGAGGTGTTTTTTGCGAAGTGCCTACCTGTAGATTTTGGCCTCTAGCTCAGCCGGCACCTAGGGAAACCTACCAAACCTGTGCATTTCTGAAAACTAGAGACCTAGGGGAATCCAAGATGGGGTGACTTGTGTGGCTCGGACCAGGTTCTGTTACCCAGAATCCTTTGCAAACCTCAAAATTTGGCTAAAAAAACACATGTTCCTAACATTTCTGTGGCAGAAAGTTCTGGAATCTGAGAGGAGCCACAAATTTCCTTCCACCCAGCGTTCCCCCACGTCTCCCGATAAAAATGCTACCTCACTTGTGTGGGTAGGCCTAGCGCCCGCGACAGGAGATGCCCCAAAGCGCAACGTGCACACAGACAAATTTTTGAAGGAAAACAGAGGTGTTTTTTGCAAAGTGCCTACCTGTAGATTTTGGCCTGTAGCTCAGCCGCCACCTAGGGAAACCTACCAAACCTGTGCATTTCTGCAAACTAGAGACCTAGGGGAATCCAAGATGGGGTGACTTGTGTGGCTCGGACCAGGTTCTGTTACCCAGAATCCTTTGCAAACCTCAAAATTTGGCTAAAAAAACACATGTTCCTCAAATTTCTGTGGCAGAAAGTTCTGGAATCTGAGAGGAGCCACAAATTTCCTTCCACCCAGCGTTCCCCAAAATCTCCCGATAAAAATGATACCTCACTTGTGTGGGTAGGCCTAGCGCCCGCGACAGGAAACGCCTCAAAGCGCAACGTGGACACATCCAAAATTTTGGAAGAAAACAGAGGTGTTTTTTGCGAAGTGCCTACCTTTAGATTTTGGCCTCTAGCTCAGCCGGCACCTAGGGAAACCTACCAAACCTGTGCATTTCTGAAAACTAGAGACCTAGGGGAATCCAAGATGGGGTGACTTGTGTGGCTCGGACCAGGTTCTGTTACCCAGAATCCTTTGCAAACCTCAAAATTTGGCTAAAAAAACACATGTTCCTAACATTTCTGTGGCAGAAAGTTCTGGAATCTGAGAGGAGCCACAAATTTCCTTCCACCCAGCGTTCCCCCACGTCTCCCGATAAAAATGCTACCTCACTTGTGTGGGTAGGCCTAGCGCCCGCGACAGGAGATGCCCCAAAGCGCAACGTGGACACAGAAATTTTTTTGAAGGAAAACAGAGGTGTTTTTTGCAAAGTGCCTACCTGTAGATTTTGGCCTGTAGCTCAGCCGCCACCCAGGGAAACCTACCAAACCTGTGCATTTCTGAAAACTAGAGACCTAGGGGAATCCAAGATGGGGTGACTTGTGTGGCTCGGACCAGGTTCTGTTACCCAGAATCCTTTGCAAACCTCAAAATTTGGCTAAAAAAACACATGTTCCTCACATTTCTGTGGCAGAAAGATCTGGAATCTGAGAGGAGCCACGAATTTCCTTCCACCCAGCGTTCCCCCACGTCTCCCGATAAAAATGATACCTCACTTGTGTGGGTAGGCCTAGCGCCCGCGACAGGAAATGCCCCAAAGCACAACGTGGACACAGACAAATTTTTGAAGGAAAACAGAGGTGTTTTTTGCAAAGTGCATACCTGTAGATTTTGGCCTGTAGCTCAGCCGCCACCTAGGGAAACCTACCAAACCTGTGCATTTCTGAAAACTAGAGACCAAGGGGAATCCAAGATGGGGTGACTTGTGTGGCTCGGACCAGGTTCTGTTACCCAGAATCCTTTGCAAACCTCAACATTTGGCTAAAAAAACACATGTTCCTCACATTTCTGTGGCAGAAAGTTCTGGAATCTTAGAGGAGCCACAAATTTCCTTCCACCCAGCGTTCCCCCACGTCTCCCGATAAAAATGATACCTCACTTGTGTGGGTAGGCCTAGCGCCCGCGACAGGAAATGCCCCAAAGCGCAACGTGGACACAGACAAATTTTTGAAGGAAAACAGAGGTGTTTTTTGCAAAGTGCCTACCTGTAGATTTTGGCCTGTAGCTCAGCCGCCACCTAGGGAAACCTACCAAACCTGTGCATTTCTGAAAACTAGAGACCTAGGGGAATCCAAGATGGGGTGACTTGTGTGGCTCGGACCAGGTTCTGTTACCCAGAATCCTTTGCAAACCTCAAAATTTGGCTAAAAAAACACATGTTCCTCACATTTCTGTGTCAGAAAGTTCTGGAATCTCAGAGGAGCCACAAATTTCCTTCCACCCAGCGTTCCCCCACGTCTCCCGATAAAAATGATACTTCACTTGTGTGGGTAGGCCTAGTGCCCGCGACAGGAAATGCCCCAAAGCGCAACGTGGACACAGCCAAATTTTTGAAGGAAAACAGAGGTGTTTTTTGCAACGTGCCTACCTGTAGATTTTGGCCTGTAGCTCAGCCGCCACCTAGGGAAACCTACAAAACCTGTGCATTTCTGAAAACTAGAGACCTAGGGGAATCCAAGATGGGGTGACTTGTGTGGCTTGGACCAGGTTCTGTTACCCAGAATCCTTTGCAAACCTCAAAATTTGGCTAAAAAAACACATGTTCCTCACATTTCTGAGGCAGAAAGTTCTGGAATCTGAGATGAGCCACAAATTTCCTTCCACCCAGCGTTCCCCCATGTCTCGCGATAAAAATGATACCTCACTTGTGTGGGTAGGCCTAGCGCCCGCGACAGAAAACGCCCCAAAGCGCAACGTGGACACATCCAAATTTGTGAAGGAAAACAGAGGTGTTTTTTGCAAAGTGCCTACCTGTAGATTTTGGCTTGTAGCTCAGCCGCCACCTAGGGAAACCGACCAAACCTGTGCATTTCTGAAAACTAGAGACCTAGGGGAATCCAAGATAGGGTGACTTGTGTGGCTGGGGCCAGGTTTTGTTACCCAGAATCCTTTGCAAACCTCAAAATTTGGCTAAAAAAACACATGTTCCTCACATTTCTGTGGCAGAAAGTTCTGGAATCTGAGAGGAGCCACAAATTTCTTTCCACCCAGCGTTCCCCAAAGTCTCCCGATAAAAATGATACCTCACTTGTGTGGGTAGGCCTAGCGCCCGCGACAGGAAACGCCTCAAAGCGCAACGTGGACACATCCAAAATTTTGGAAGAAAACAGAGGTGTTTTTTGCGAAGTGCCTACCTGTAGATTTTGGCCTCTAGCTCAGCCGGCACCTATGGAAACCTACCAAACCTGTGCATTTCTGAAAACTAGAGACCTAGGGGAATCCAAGATGGGGTGACTTGTGTGGCTCGGACCAGGTTCTGTTACCCAGAATCCTTTGCAAACCTCAAAATTTGGCTAAAAAAACACATGTTCCTAACATTTCTGTGGCAGAAAGTTCTGGAATCTGAGAGGAGCCACAAATTTCCTTCCACCCAGCGTTCCCCCACGTCTCCCGATAAAAATGCTACCTCACTTGTGTGGGTAGGCCTAGCGCCCGCGACAGGAGATGCCCCAAAGCGCAACGTGGACACAGACACATTTTTGAAGGAAAACAGAGGTGTTTTTTGCAAAGTGCCTACCTGTAGATTTTGGCCTGTAGCTCAGCCGCCACCTAGGGAAACCTACCAAACCTGTGCATTTCTGAAAACTAGAGACCTAGGGGAATCCAAGATGGGGTGACTTGTGTGGCTCGGACCAGGTTCTGTTACCCAGAATCCTTTGCAAACCTCAAAATTTGGCTAAAAAAACACATGTTCCTCACATTTCTGTGGCAGAAAGTTCTGGAATCTCAGAGGAGCCACAAATTTCCTTCCACCCAGCGTTCCCCCACGTCTTCCGATAAAAATGATACTTGACTTGTGTGGGTAGGCCTAGTGCCCGCGACAGGAAATGCCCCAAAGCGCAACGTGGACACAGCCAAATTTTTGAAGGAAAACAGAGGTGTTTTTTGCAACGTGCCTACCTGTAGATTTTGGCCTGTAGCTCAGCCGCCACCTAGGGAAACCTACCAAACCTGTGCATTTCTGAAAACTAGAGACCTAGGGGAATCCAAGATGGGGTGACTTGTGTGGCTTGGACCAGGTTCTGTTACCCAGAATCCTTTGCAAACCTCAAAATTTGGCTAAAAAAACACATGTTCCTCACATTTCTGAGGCAGAAAGTTCTGGAATCTGAGATGAGCCACAAATTTCCTTCCACCCAGCGTTCCCCCATGTCTCGCGATAAAAATGATACCTCACTTGTGTGGGTAGGCCTAGCGCCCGCGACAGAAAACGCCCCAAAGCGCAACGTGGACACATCCAAATTTGTGAAGGAAAACAGAGGTGTTTTTTTCAAAGTGCCTACCTGTAGATTTTGGCTTGTAGCTCAGCCGCCATCTAGGGAAACCGACCAAACCTGTGCATTTCTGAAAACTAGAGACCTAGGGGAATCCAAGATAGGGTGACTTGTGTGGCTGGGGCCAGGTTTTGTTACCCAGAATCCTTTGCAAACCTCAAAATTTGGCTAAAAAAACACATGTTCCTCACATTTCTGTGGCAGAAAGTTCTGGAATCTGAGAGGAGCCACAAATTTCTTTCCACCCAGCGTTCCCCAAAGTCTCCCGATAAAAATGATACCTCACTTGTGTGGGTAGGCCTAGCGCCCGCGACAGGAAACGCCTCAAAGCGCAACGTGGACACATCCAAAATTTTGGAAGAAAACAGAGGTGTTTTTTGCGAAGTGCCTACCTGTAGATTTTGGCCTCTAGCTCAGCCGGCACCTAGGGAAACCTACCAAACATGTGCATTTCTGAAAACTAGAGACCTAGGGGAATCCAAGATGGGGTGACTTGTGTGGCTCGGACCAGGTTCTGTTACCCAGAATCCTTTGCAAACCTCAAAATTTGGCTAAAAAAACACATGTTCCTCACATTTCTGTGGCAGAAAGTTCTGGAATCTGAGAGGAGCCACAAATTTCCTTCCACCCAGCGTTCCCCCATGTCTCGCGATAAAAATGATACCTCACTTGTGTGGGTAGGCCTAGCGCCCGCGACAGAAAACGCCCCAAAGCGCAACGTGGACACATCCAAATTTGTGAAGGAAAACAGAGATGTTTTTTGCAAAGTGCCTACCTGTAGATTTTGGCTTGTAGCTCAGCCGCCACCTAGGGAAACCGACCAAACCTGTGCATTTCTGAAAACTAGAGACCTAGGGGAATCCAAGATAGGGTGACTTGTGTGGCTGGGGCCAGGTTCTGTTACCCAGAATCCTTTGCAAACCTCAAAATTTGGCTAAAAAAACACATGTTCCTCACATTTCTGTGGCAGAAAGTTCTGGAATCAAAGAGGAGCCACAAATTTCCTTCCACCCAGCGTTCACCAAAGTCTCCCGATAAAAATGATACCTCACTTGTGTGGGTAGGCCTAGCGCCCGCGACAGGAAACGCCTCAAAGCGCAACGTGGACACATCCAAAATTTTGGAAGAAAACAGAGGTGTTTTTTGCGAAGTGCCTACCTGTAGATTTTGGCCTCTAGCTCAGCCGGCACCTAGGGAAACCTACCAAACCTGTGCATTTCTGAAAACTAGAGACCTAGGGGAATCCAAGATGGGGTGACTTGTGTGGCTCGGACCAGGTTCTGTTACCCAGAATCCTTTGCAAACCTCAAAATTTGGCTAAAAAAACACATGTTCCTCACATTTCTGAGGCAGAAAGTTCTGGAATCTGAGATGAGCCACAAATTTCCTTCCACCCAGCGTTCCCCCATGTCTCGCGATAAAAATGATACCTCACTTGTATGGGTAGGCCTAGCGCCCGCGACAGAAAACGCCCCAAAGCGCAACGTGGACACATCCAAATTTGTGAAGGAAAACAGAGGTGTTTTTTGCAAAGTGCCTACCTGTAGATTTTGGCTTGTAGCTCAGCCGCCACCTAGGGAAACCGACCAAACCTGTGCATTTCTGAAAACTAGAGACCTAGGGGAATCCAAGATAGGGTGACTTGTGTGGCTGGGGCCAGGTTTTGTTACCCAGAATCCTTTGCAAACCTCAAAATTTGGCTAAAAAAACACATGTTCCTCACATTTCTGTGGCAGAAAGTTCTGGAATCTGAAAGGAGCCACAAATTTCCTTCCACCCAGCGTTTCCCAAAGTCTCCCGATAAAAATGATACCTCACTTGTGTGGGTAGGCCTAGCGCCCGCGACAGAAAACGCCCCAAAGCGCAACGTGGACACATCCAAATTTGTGAAGGAAAACAGAGGTGTTTTTTGCAAAGTGCCTACCTGTAGATTTTGGCTTGTAGCTCAGCCGCCACCTGGGGAAACCGACCAAACCTGTGCATTTCTGAAAACTAGAGACCTAGGGGAATCCAAGATAGGGTGACTTGTGTGGCTGGGGCCAGGTTCTGTTACCCAGAATCCTTTGCAAACCTCAAAATTTGGCTAAAAAAACACATGTTCCTCACATTTCTGTGGCAGAAAGTTCTGGAATCAAAGAGGAGCCACAAATTTCCATCCACCCAGCGTTCCCCAAAGTCTCCCGATAAAAATGATACCTCACTTGTGTGGGTAGGCCTAGCGCCCGCGACAGGAAACGCCTCAAAGCGCAACGTGGACACATCCAAAATTTTGGAAGAAAACAGAGGTGTTTTTTGCGAAGTGCCTACCTGTAGATTTTGGCCTCTAGCTCAGCCGGCACCTAGGGAAACCTACCAAACCTGTGCATTTCTGAAAACTAGATACCTAGGGGAATCCAAGATGGGGTGACTTGTGTGGCTCGGACCAGGTTCTGTTACCCAGAATCCTTTGCAAACCTCAAAATTTGGCTAAAAAAACACATGTTCCTAACATTTCTGTGGCAGAAAGTTCTGGAATCTGAGAGGAGCCACAAATTTCCTTCCACCCAGCGTTCCCCCACGTCTCCCGATAAAAATGCTACCTCACTTGTGTGGGTAGGCCTAGCGCCCGCGACAGGAGATGCCCCAAAGCGCAACGTGGACACAGACAAATTTTTGAAGGAAAACAGAGGTGTTTTTTGCAAAGTGCCTACCTGTAGATTTTGGCCTGTAGCTCAGCCGCCACCTAGGGAAACCTACCAAACCTGTGCATTTCTGAAAACTAGAGACCAAGGGGAATCCAAGATGGGGTGACTTGTGTGGCTCGGACCAGGTTCTGTTACCCAGAATCCTTTGCAAACCTCAAAATTTGGCTAAAAAAACACATGTTCCTCACATTTCTGTGGCAGAAAGTTCTGGAATCTTAGAGGAGCCACAAATTTCCTTCCACCCAGCGTTCCCCCACGTCTCCCGATAAAAATGATACCTCACTTGTGTGGGTAGGCCTAGCGCCCGCGACAGGAAATGCCCCAAAGCGCAACGTGGACACAGACAAATTTTTGAAGGAAAACAGAGGTGTTTTTTGCAAAGTGCCTACCTGTAGATTTTGGCCTGTAGCTCAGCCGCCACCTAGGGAAACCTACCAAACCTGTGCATTTCTGAAAACTAGAGACCTAGGGGAATCCAAGATGGGGTGACTTGTGTGGCTCGGACCAGGTTCTGTTACCCAGAATCCTTTGCAAACCTCAAAATTTGGCTAAAAAAACACATGTTCCTCACATTTCTGTGTCAGAAAGTTCTGGAATCTGAGAGGAGCCACAAATTTCCTTCCACCCAGCGTTCCCCCACGTCTCCCGATAAAAATGATACTTCACTTGTGTGGGTAGGCCTAGTGCCCGCGACAGGAAATGCCCCAAAGCGCAACGTGGACACAGCCAAATTTTTGAAGGAAAACAGAGGTGTTTTTTGCAAAGTGCCTACCTGTAGATTTTGGCCTGTAGCTCAGCCGCCACCTAGGGAAACCTACCAAACCTGTGCATTTCTGAAAACTAGAGACCTAGGGGAATCCAAGATGGGGTGACTTGTGTGGCTTGGACCAGGTTCTGTTACCCAGAATCCTTTGCAAACCTCAAAATTTGGCTAAAAAAACACATGTTCCTCACATTTCTGTGGCAGAAAGTTCTGGAATCTGAGAGGAGCCACAAATTTCCTTCCACCCAGCGTTTCCCCATGTCTCGCGATAAAAATGATACCTCACTTGTGTGGGTAGGCCTAGCGCCCGCGACAGAAAACGCCCCAAAGCGCAACGTGGACACATCCAAATTTGTGAAGGAAAACAGAGGTGTTTTTTGCAAAGTGCCTACCTGTAGATTTTGGCTTGTAGCTCAGCCGCCACCTAGGGAAACCGACCAAACCTGTGCATTTCTGAAAACTAGAGACCTAGGGGAATCCAAGATAGGGTGACTTGTGTGGCTGGGGCCAGGTTCTGTTACCCAGAATCCTTTGCAAACCTCAAAATTTGGCTAAAAAAACACATGTTCCTCACATTTCTGTGGCAGAAAGTTCTGGAATCAAAGAGGAGCCACAAATTTCCTTCCACCCAGCGTTCCCCAAAGTCTCCCGATAAAAATGATACCTCACTTGTGTGGGTAGGCCTAGCGCCCGCGACAGGAAACGCCTCAAAGCGCAACGTGGACACATCCAAAATTTTGGAAGAAAACAGAGGTGTTTTTTGCGAAGTGCCTACCTGTAGATTTTGGCCTCTAGCTCAGCCGGCACCTATGGAAACCTACCAAACCTGTGCATTTCTGAAAACTAGAGACCTAGGGGAATCCAAGATGGGGTGACTTGTGTGGCTCGGACCAGGTTCTGTTACCCAGAATCCTTTGCAAACCTCAAAATTTGGCTAAAAAAACACATGTTCCTCACATTTCTGAGGCAGAAAGTTCTGGAATCTGAGATGAGCCACAAATTTCCTTCCACCCAGCGTTCCCCCATGTCTCGCGATAAAAATGATACCTCACTTGTATGGGTAGGCCTAGCGCCCGCGACAGAAAACGCCCCAAAGCGCAACGTGGACACATCCAAATTTGTGAAGGAAAACAGAGGTGTTTTTTGCAAAGTGCCTACCTGTAGATTTTGGCTTGTAGCTCAGCCGCCACCTAGGGAAACCGACCAAACCTGTGCATTTCTGAAAACTAGAGACCTAGGGGAATCCAAGATAGGGTGACTTGTGTGGCTGGGGCCAGGTTTTGTTACCCAGAATCCTTTGCAAACCTCAAAATTTGGCTAAAAAAACACATGTTCCTCACATTTCTGTGGCAGAAAGTTCTGGAATCTGAGAGGAGCCACAAATTTCTTTCCACCCAGCGTTCCCCAAAGTCTCCCGATAAAAATGATACCTCACTTGTGTGGGTAGGCCTAGCGCCCGCGACAGGAAACGCCTCAAAGCGCAACGTGGACACATCCAAAATTTTGGAAGAAAACAGAGGTGTTTTTTGCGAAGTGCCTACCTGTAGATTTTGGCCTCTAGCTCAGCCGGCACCTATGGAAACCTACCAAACCTGTGCATTTCTGAAAACTAGAGACCTAGGGGAATCCAAGATGGGGTGACTTGTGTGGCTCGGACCAGGTTCTGTTACCCAGAATCCTTTGCAAACCTCAAAATTTGGCTAAAAAAACACATGTTCCTAACATTTCTGTGGCAGAAAGTTCTGGAATCTGAGAGGAGCCACAAATTTCCTTCCACCCAGCGTTCCCCCACGTCTCCCGATAAAAATGCTACCTCACTTGTGTGGGTAGGCCTAGCGCCCGCGACAGGAGATGCCCCAAAGCGCAACGTGGACACAGACACATTTTTGAAGGAAAACAGAGGTGTTTTTTGCAAAGTGCCTACCTGTAGATTTTGGTCTGTAGCTCAGCCGCCACCTAGGGAAACCTACCAAACCTGTGCATTTCTGAAAACTAGAGACCTAGGGGAATCCAAGATGGGGTGACTTGTGTGGCTCGGACCAGGTTCTGTTACCCAGAATCCTTTGCAAACCTCAAAATTTGGCTAAAAAAACACATGTTCCTCACATTTCTGTGGCAGAAAGTTCTGGAATCTCAGAGGAGCCACAAATTTCCTTCCACCCAGCGTTCCCCCACGTCTTCCGATAAAAATGATACTTGACTTGTGTGGGTAGGCCTAGTGCCCGCGACAGGAAATGCCCCAAAGCGCAACGTGGACACAGCCAAATTTTTGAAGGAAAACAGAGGTGTTTTTTGCAACGTGCCTACCTGTAGATTTTGGCCTGTAGCTCAGCCGCCACCTAGGGAAACCTACCAAACCTGTGCATTTCTGAAAACTAGAGACCTAGGGGAATCCAAGATGGGGTGACTTGTGTGGCTTGGACCAGGTTCTGTTACCCAGAATCCTTTGCAAACCTCAAAATTTGGCTAAAAAAACACATGTTCCTCACATTTCTGAGGCAGAAAGTTCTGGAATCTGAGATGAGCCACAAATTTCCTTCCACCCAGCGTTCCCCCATGTCTCGCGATAAAAATGATACCTCACTTGTGTGGGTAGGCCTAGCGCCCGCGACAGAAAACGCCCCAAAGCGCAACGTGGACACATCCAAATTTGTGAAGGAAAACAGAGGTGTTTTTTTCAAAGTGCCTACCTGTAGATTTTGGCTTGTAGCTCAGCCGCCATCTAGGGAAACCGACCAAACCTGTGCATTTCTGAAAACTAGAGACCTAGGGGAATCCAAGATAGGGTGACTTGTGTGGCTGGGGCCAGGTTTTGTTACCCAGAATCCTTTGCAAACCTCAAAATTTGGCTAAAAAAACACATGTTCCTCACATTTCTGTGGCAGAAAGTTCTGGAATCTGAGAGGAGCCACAAATTTCTTTCCACCCAGCGTTCCCCAAAGTCTCCCGATAAAAATGATACCTCACTTGTGTGGGTAGGCCTAGCGCCCGCGACAGGAAACGCCTCAAAGCGCAACGTGGACACATCCAAAATTTTGGAAGAAAACAGAGGTGTTTTTTGCGAAGTGCCTACCTGTAGATTTTGGCCTCTAGCTCAGCCGGCACCTAGGGAAACCTACCAAACATGTGCATTTCTGAAAACTAGAGACCTAGGGGAATCCAAGATGGGGTGACTTGTGTGGCTCGGACCAGGTTCTGTTACCCAGAATCCTTTGCAAACCTCAAAATTTGGCTAAAAAAACACATGTTCCTCACATTTCTGTGGCAGAAAGTTCTGGAATCTGAGAGGAGCCACAAATTTCCTTCCACCCAGCGTTCCCCCATGTCTCGCGATAAAAATGATACCTCACTTGTGTGGGTAGGCCTAGCGCCCGCGACAGAAAACGCCCCAAAGCGCAACGTGGACACATCCAAATTTGTGAAGGAAAACAGAGATGTTTTTTGCAAAGTGCCTACCTGTAGATTTTGGCTTGTAGCTCAGCCGCCACCTAGGGAAACCGACCAAACCTGTGCATTTCTGAAAACTAGAGACCTAGGGGAATCCAAGATAGGGTGACTTGTGTGGCTGGGGCCAGGTTCTGTTACCCAGAATCCTTTGCAAACCTCAAAATTTGGCTAAAAAAACACATGTTCCTCACATTTCTGTGGCAGAAAGTTCTGGAATCAAAGAGGAGCCACAAATTTCCTTCCACCCAGCGTTCACCAAAGTCTCCCGATAAAAATGATACCTCACTTGTGTGGGTAGGCCTAGCGCCCGCGACAGGAAACGCCTCAAAGCGCAACGTGGACACATCCAAAATTTTGGAAGAAAACAGAGGTGTTTTTTGCGAAGTGCCTACCTGTAGATTTTGGCCTCTAGCTCAGCCGGCACCTAGGGAAACCTACCAAACCTGTGCATTTCTGAAAACTAGAGACCTAGGGGAATCCAAGATGGGGTGACTTGTGTGGCTCGGACCAGGTTCTGTTACCCAGAATCCTTTGCAAACCTCAAAATTTGGCTAAAAAAACACATGTTCCTCACATTTCTGAGGCAGAAAGTTCTGGAATCTGAGATGAGCCACAAATTTCCTTCCACCCAGCGTTCCCCCATGTCTCGCGATAAAAATGATACCTCACTTGTATGGGTAGGCCTAGCGCCCGCGACAGAAAACGCCCCAAAGCGCAACGTGGACACATCCAAATTTGTGAAGGAAAACAGAGGTGTTTTTTGCAAAGTGCCTACCTGTAGATTTTGGCTTGTAGCTCAGCCGCCACCTAGGGAAACCGACCAAACCTGTGCATTTCTGAAAACTAGAGACCTAGGGGAATCCAAGATAGGGTGACTTGTGTGGCTGGGGCCAGGTTTTGTTACCCAGAATCCTTTGCAAACCTCAAAATTTGGCTAAAAAAACACATGTTCCTCACATTTCTGTGGCAGAAAGTTCTGGAATCTGAAAGGAGCCACAAATTTCCTTCCACCCAGCGTTTCCCAAAGTCTCCCGATAAAAATGATACCTCACTTGTGTGGGTAGGCCTAGCGCCCGCGACAGAAAACGCCCCAAAGCGCAACGTGGACACATCCAAATTTGTGAAGGAAAACAGAGGTGTTTTTTGCAAAGTGCCTACCTGTAGATTTTGGCTTGTAGCTCAGCCGCCACCTGGGGAAACCGACCAAACCTGTGCATTTCTGAAAACTAGAGACCTAGGGGAATCCAAGATAGGGTGACTTGTGTGGCTGGGGCCAGGTTCTGTTACCCAGAATCCTTTGCAAACCTCAAAATTTGGCTAAAAAAACACATGTTCCTCACATTTCTGTGGCAGAAAGTTCTGGAATCAAAGAGGAGCCACAAATTTCCATCCACCCAGCGTTCCCCAAAGTCTCCCGATAAAAATGATACCTCACTTGTGTGGGTAGGCCTAGCGCCCGCGACAGGAAACGCCTCAAAGCGCAACGTGGACACATCCAAAATTTTGGAAGAAAACAGAGGTGTTTTTTGCGAAGTGCCTACCTGTAGATTTTGGCCTCTAGCTCAGCCGGCACCTAGGGAAACCTACCAAACCTGTGCATTTCTGAAAACTAGATACCTAGGGGAATCCAAGATGGGGTGACTTGTGTGGCTCGGACCAGGTTCTGTTACCCAGAATCCTTTGCAAACCTCAAAATTTGGCTAAAAAAACACATGTTCCTAACATTTCTGTGGCAGAAAGTTCTGGAATCTGAGAGGAGCCACAAATTTCCTTCCACCCAGCGTTCCCCCACGTCTCCCGATAAAAATGCTACCTCACTTGTGTGGGTAGGCCTAGCGCCCGCGACAGGAGATGCCCCAAAGCGCAACGTGGACACAGACAAATTTTTGAAGGAAAACAGAGGTGTTTTTTGCAAAGTGCCTACCTGTAGATTTTGGCCTGTAGCTCAGCCGCCACCTAGGGAAACCTACCAAACCTGTGCATTTCTGAAAACTAGAGACCAAGGGGAATCCAAGATGGGGTGACTTGTGTGGCTCGGACCAGGTTCTGTTACCCAGAATCCTTTGCAAACCTCAAAATTTGGCTAAAAAAACACATGTTCCTCACATTTCTGTGGCAGAAAGTTCTGGAATCTTAGAGGAGCCACAAATTTCCTTCCACCCAGCGTTCCCCCACGTCTCCCGATAAAAATGATACCTCACTTGTGTGGGTAGGCCTAGCGCCCGCGACAGGAAATGCCCCAAAGCGCAACGTGGACACAGACAAATTTTTGAAGGAAAACAGAGGTGTTTTTTGCAAAGTGCCTACCTGTAGATTTTGGCCTGTAGCTCAGCCGCCACCTAGGGAAACCTACCAAACCTGTGCATTTCTGCAAACTAGAGACCTAGGGGAATCCAAGATGGGGTGACTTGTGTGGCTCGGACCAGGTTCTGTTACCCAGAATCCTTTGCAAACCTCAAAATTTGGCTAAAAAAACACATGTTCCTCAAATTTCTGTGGCAGAAAGTTCTGGAATCTGAGAGGAGCCACAAATTTCCTTCCACCCAGCGTTCCCCCACGTCTCCCGATAAAAATGATACCTCACTTGTGTGGGTAGGCCTAGCGCCCGCGACACGAAATGCCCCAAAGCGCAACGTGGACACAGACAAATTTTTGAAGGAAAACAGAGGTGTTTTTTGCAAAGTGCCTACCTGTAGATTTTGGCCTGTAGCTCAGCCGCCACCTAGGGAAACCTACCAAACCTGTGCATTTCTGAAAACTAGAGACCTAGGGGAATCCAAGATGGGGTGACTTGTGTGGCTCGGACCAGGTTCTGTTACCCAGAATCCTTTGCAAACCTCAAAATTTGGCTAAAAAAACACATGTTCCTCACATTTCTGTGTCAGAAAGTTCTGGAATCTGAGAGGAGCCACAAATTTCCTTCCACCCAGCGTTCCCCCACGTCTCCCGATAAAAATGATACTTCACTTGTGTGGGTAGGCCTAGTGCCCGCGACAGGAAATGCCCCAAAGCGCAACGTGGACACAGCCAAATTTTTGAAGGAAAACAGAGGTGTTTTTTGCAAAGTGCCTACCTGTAGATTTTGGCCTGTAGCTCAGCCGCCACCTAGGGAAACCTACCAAACCTGTGCATTTCTGAAAACTAGAGACCTAGGGGAATCCAAGATGGGGTGACTTGTGTGGCTTGGACCAGGTTCTGTTACCCAGAATCCTTTGCAAACCTCAAAATTTGGCTAAAAAAACACATGTTCCTCACATTTCTGTGGCAGAAAGTTCTGGAATCTGAGAGGAGCCACAAATTTCCTTCCACCCAGCGTTTCCCCATGTCTCGCGATAAAAATGATACCTCACTTGTGTGGGTAGGCCTAGCGCCCGCGACAGAAAACGCCCCAAAGCGCAACGTGGACACATCCAAATTTGTGAAGGAAAACAGAGGTGTTTTTTGCAAAGTGCCTACCTGTAGATTTTGGCTTGTAGCTCAGCCGCCACCTAGGGAAACCGACCAAACCTGTGCATTTCTGAAAACTAGAGACCTAGGGGAATCCAAGATAGGGTGACTTGTGTGGCTGGGGCCAGGTTCTGTTACCCAGAATCCTTTGCAAACCTCAAAATTTGGCTAAAAAAACACATGTTCCTCACATTTCTGTGGCAGAAAGTTCTGGAATCAAAGAGGAGCCACAAATTTCCTTCCACCCAGCGTTCCCCAAAGTCTCCCGATAAAAATGATACCTCACTTGTGTGGGTAGGCCTAGCGCCCGCGACAGGAAACGCCTCAAAGCGCAACGTGGACACATCCAAAATTTTGGAAGAAAACAGAGGTGTTTTTTGCGAAGTGCCTACCTGTAGATTTTGGCCTCTAGCTCAGCCGGCACCTAGGGAAACCTACCAAACCTGTGCATTTCTGAAAACTAGAGACCTAGGGGAATCCAAGATGGGGTGACTTGTGTGGCTCGGACCAGGTTCTGTTACCCAGAATCCTTTGCAAACCTCAAAATTTGGCTAAAAAAACACATGTTCCTAACATTTCTGTGGCAGAAAGTTCTGGAATCTGAGAGGAGCCACAAATTTCCTTCCACCCAGCGTTCCCCCACGTCTCCCGATAAAAATGCTACCTCACTTGTGTGGGTAGGCCTAGCGCCCGCGACAGGAGATGCCCCAAAGCGCAACGTGGACACAGACACATTTTTGAAGGAAAACAGAGGTGTTTTTTGCAAAGTGCCTACCTGTAGATTTTGGCCTGTAGCTCAGCCGCCACCTAGGGAAACCTACCAAACCTGTGCATTTCTGAATACTAGAGACCTAGGGGAATCCAAGATGGGGTGACTTGTGTGGCTCGGACCAGGTTCTGTTACCCAGAATCCTTTGCAAACCTCAAAATTTGGCTAAAAAAACACATGTTCCTCACATTTCTGTGGCAGAAAGTTCTGGAATCTGAGAGGAGCCACGAATTTCCTTCCACCCAGCGTTCCCCCACGTCTCCCGATAAAAATGATACCTCACTTGTGTGGGTAGGCCTAGCGCCCGCGACAGGAAATGCCCCAAAGCACAACGTGGACACAGACAAATTTTTGAAGGAAAACAGAGGTGTTTTTTGCAAAGTGCCTACCTGTAGATTTTGGCCTGTAGCTCAGCCGCCACCTAGGGAAACCTACCAAACCTGTGCATTTCTGAAAACTAGAGACCTAGGGGAATCCAAGATGGGGTGACTTGTGTGGCTCGCACCAGGTTCTGTTACCCAGAATCCTTTGCAAACCTCAAAATTTGGCTAAAAAAACACATGTTTCTCACATTTCTGTGTCAGAAAGTTCTGGAATCTGAGAGGAGCCACAAATTTCCTTCCACCCAGCGTTCCCCCACGTCTCCCGATAAAAATGATACTTCACTTGTGTGGGTAGGCCTAGTGCCCGCGACAGGAAATGCCCCAAAGCGCAACGTGGACACAGCCAAATTTTTGAAGGAAAACAGAAGTGTTTTTTGCAAAGTGCCTACCTGTAGATTTTGGCCTGTAGCTCAGCCGCCACCTAGGGAAACCTACCAAACCTGTGCATTTCTGAAAACTAGAGACCTAGGGGAATCCAAGATGGGGTGACTTGTGTGGCTTGGACCAGGTTCTGTTACCCAGAATCCTTTGCAAACCTCAAAATTTGGCTAAAAAAACACATGTTCCTCACATTTCTGTGGCAGAAAGTTCTGGAATCTGAGAGGAGCCACAAATTTCCTTCCACCCAGCGTTCCCCCACGTCTCCCGATAAAAATGATACCTCACTTGTGTGGGTAGGCCTAGCGCCCGCAACAGAAAATGCCCCAAAGCGCAACGTGGACACAGACAAATTTTTGAAGGAAAACAGAGGTGTTTTTTGCAAAGTGCCTACCTGTAGATTTTGGCCTGTAGCTCAGCCGCCACCTAGGGAAACCTACCAAACCTGTGCATTTCTGAAAACTAGAGACCTAGGGGAATCCAAGATGGGGTGACTTGTGTGGCTCGGACCAGGTTCTGTTACCCAGAATCCTTTCCAAACCTCAAAATTTGGCTAAAAAAACACATGTTCCTCACATTTCTGTGGCAGAAAGTTCTGGAATCTGAGAGGAGCCACAAATGTCCTTCCACCCAGCGTTCCCCCACGTCTCCCGATAAAAATGATACCTCACTTGTGTGGGTAGGCCTAGCGCCCGCGACAGGAAATGCCCCAAAGCGCAACGTGGACACAGACACATTTTTGAAGGAAAACAGAGGTTTTTTTTGCTAAGTGCCTACCTGTAGATTTTGGACCGTAGCTCAGCCGCCACCTAGGGAAACCTACCAAACCTGTGCATTTCTGAAAACTAGAGACCTAGGGGAATCCAAGATGGGGTGACTTGTGTGGCTCGGACCAGGTTCTGTTACCCAGAATCCTTTGCAAACCTCAAAATTTGGCTAAAAAAACACATGTTCCTCACATTTCTGTGGCAGAAAGTTCTGGAATCTGAGAGGAGCCACAAATTTCCTTCCACCCAGCGTTCCCCCATGTCTCCCGATAAAAATTATACCTCACTTGTGTGGGTAGGCCTAGTGCCCGCGACAGGAAATGCCCCAAAGCGCAACGTGGACACAGCCAAATTTTTGAAGGAAAACAGAGGTGTTTTTTGCAAAGTGCCTACCTGTAGATTTTGGCCTGTAGCTCAGCCGCCACCTAGGGAAACCTACCAAACCTGTGCATTTCTGAAAACTAGAGACCTAGGGGAATCCAAGATGGGGTGACTTGTGTGGCTTGGACCAGGTTCTGTTACCCAGAATCCTTTGCAAACCTCAAATTCTGTCTAAAAAAACGCATTTTCCACACATTTCGGTGACAGAAAGTTCTGGAATCTGAGTAGAGCAACAAATTTCCTTCCAGCCAGCGTTCCCCCAGGTCTCCCGATAAAAATGATACCTCACTTGTGTGGGTGGGCCAGGTGCCTGCAACAGAATAAGGCCCAAAACTTGTAGAGATAGAAGGGATAGCACAGCAAGTTTATAAGGACATGTTCTTTTATACATCTTTAGACTGACTCTGCTTTGGGGACCCACATAAGTGAGGTGTCATTTTACTTGGGAGACTGAGGGGAACACTGGGGAGTAGGAATTTTGTGCTGGAGTGGTGATCCTACGAAGAAAAGTAAGGAAAATATGCTTTTTTAAGCACATTTTGAGGTTGACAGAGGAGTCTGGGTAAGAAAATGTTGGGGGATCCACGCAAGCCACACCTCCCTGGACTCCTTGAGGTGTCTAGTTTTAAAAAATGTCTGGGTTTGGTAGGTTTCCCTAGATGAAGGCCGCACACAGGACCAAAAACATAGGTGCCCTCTCCCCCCCAAACACAGGTAGTTTTGTAATATATCGTTTTGATGTGCCCACATACGTCCGTGATGTGCCAAACACTAACATTTTGAAAAGAAACACACTTAGGTTATGTGAAAAAGACCCCTCACCCACCAACCAAGTTGGTGGCATGCTTCATCATCGGGGTCCCACCTGAGGCACCTAGCGTGTCACAGGTGTGCTGCGACGCCTGATTACAGCGGAGCAGGTTTTGTCATTTTTACCACACATACTGGTTGGATTTGGCACGAGGGTGGGTGATGGTTCAGTGAATCAAATTTTACTAACAAGAGCTTTCACAAAAATGAAATGCACTGTTAGTAACTGAAAGGCAAAAAACTGAACCAATGACTCACAGCTCGTGAGCTGTAAAGCCGCGACAAGGCACCAACCGCTTTACAGTCCATTCACACAACTTTCATACATGACACACACAAGGCCATTCACACCGCCAGCCACGGGCCCAGCACATTACAACACTCACATCAACAGACAGCGCCACTCAAGGGCCCATCACTTACATACGCCCACATGCCTGATTCAACAATCACACCAGCTGATGGGAGTGTGTGGACTGGTGTTTGGCTGGCAGTGTGTTGCAGTAGCCAACAGCAAGTCAATATGTACACTCTCAGCCAAGCCCCACTCCACACACAATGGCATCATTTTTTTTTTTTTTTAAACAGAGGAACCCCTAACTAAGTAGAAAGAATTACAAAACTACAAACACAAAAGCTCTAACTAAGAACATGACAGAAATGCTAACCATGAAACTAAACACATGAAAATACAAAACAGACATGAGTTTACACTCATGGTTGTTCCCAGAAAGTCTTCTGGGTGTGGTAATTCTTAAAACAAGCACCGACACACAGCCCAGGCTTTGAAGGACAATCTGGGAAGTACATTCGAGTCTCCCTCCGGATACCTCTTCGAAAACACACTCTACATTTCTTAGCTGGAAAGTCTTTTTTGGGTGTGGGAGGAATGTGCTCAGCAAAGTGGCGATCTTTCAATCTAGCCACATCCTCCACCACTGCTTCTCTAGGAACTCTGGCCTGTTCCACCACAATAAGGCTCTCTATCACTGACTCCTGAAATTTCACAAATGTCATCTTTGACTCTGGAGACCTATCCCTAAACACAATAAAAGCATTGAAGGTTGCTAAGTGGAAGAGGTGAAGTGCTAACTTCTTATACCAAACGTACGACTTACGAATAGCAGTATAAGGTTCCAACCTCTGGTCAACTCTATCTACACCTCCCATGTGCTTATTATAATCTAAAATGCACACAGGTTTGCGCACTTCAGCAACCTGGCCCCAAACAGTCACAGGGGAAGTACTCTCATCATGGATGGTACTTAGCATGTAGACATCCCTCTTGTCCGAAAATTTCAAAGCTAGCAGCTCCTCGTTCCGCAAGGCACAGCACTGTCCTCTCTCAAGTTTTTTACAGACAAGCTCCCTTGGATAGCCTTTCCGGTTAGAACGGATTGTGCCACAAGCAACTGTGTCCACTCTAAACAATTCCTTGAACAATTGCACACCAGTGTAGAAGTTATCTACATACAAATGGTGACCTTTGTTGATCAGTCGTCTACCAAGATCCCACACAATTTTCTCAGTAACTCCAAAAGTGGGAGGACAACCAGGGGGGTCAATATTGGAATCCCTACCAGTGTACACACGGAAACTATAGACATATCCTGTCCTACTTTCAGACAGCATATACAATTTAATTCCATATCGTGCCCTTTTGCTAGGAATGTACTGCCTAAAAACCAAACGACCCTTGAAGAGGACCAAAGACTCGTCCACACTTAACTCTTTGCCTGGAACATAGACCTCCGAAAACCGATCTACAAAATGATCAAGGACAGGCCTAATCTTAAAAAGACGGTCAGAATCTGGGTGATCTCGTGGCAAGGCTAATGCATTGTCAACAAAATGCAGCATCCTAAGAAGAAGCAAATACCGATTACGACTCATGGTCGCTGGAAATATAGCTGTTGCCATCAAGGGACTAGTAGACCAATAAGAAGCCAGTGACGGCTTCCTTATCAACCCCATCAAAAAAGTCAAACCCAAAAACTTTTTTAACTCCTCCAAATTTGTGGGAATCCACTGGGCAGCTCTAGAGTGTGGCCTAAGTCTAGCAGCGTTGTCCCTCAAATGCTGCTCCGTATACAAATTAGTTTGCTCAACAATCTCTTCCAAAAACATATCATCCATGAATAACTCAAAGAAATTGATAGGCATAAAGTTCTCTGTATTGGCGTTACACCCCGGGAGACCAGTAAAGGCAGGTAACTCTGGCTGCTCCATGTTTGGGGCAACCCAGACATCAGGTCTTATAACGGGAAACCTTTCAGCCCCAGGTTGCTGCACTATTGGCACATCAATGTCCTCCTCTAAAACAGGCCCTTCATCTGCACTGAGTGTGGCTTCATCATCAGAAGATTCCCCTCCAACAGAAACATCACTGCCAGAATCTCTGACTTCCTCCTCTGCCTCAGATGCAGAGTCCGTCTCATAGTCATGATCAGACTGTGACTCAAAAAGCATACCAACCACCTGCTGAGCAGTCATCCTGCGGCTAGCCATGATCTCTCCTGCTAAAATTAACTGGACAAATTCACCACCAACAACCAGCACTGTGTAAGACAAGTAACAAAGTGTAGCTTTGTTAGTAAGAGTTATAAACTCAAAAACTATACCGCTCACTTGCCTGAAAAAGCTTGATTCACCAGCAACTACACAGCAATCACCAATGATATCCCACTAAAAATAAAGAAAGAAAGGCAAATTAGAAATAAGACAAAACAAATATCATTGTGCACAAACCTAAGGACAATTTCACACACAAACCTGCATTTAGTACACCCCCTACAAACATGTCATTCATGCATGGCAACAATACTCCTTTGGAGTAAATTGTTTTTACTTACCTAAAACATGCAACTGTGCAAACTGCACGTCAACCACCGCCAAAACCGCAAGGAGCCACAGCAAATAAAGCAAAAGCTTTGTACTAGAACAAAAAGGAGGAAAACATTGTTTATCACAAATGCAAAGACCTCTTCAGTTGACAAACACCCCACCATCAAACATTTCGAAATTGGTGCCTAAGTGGATTCTGCCATAGGGGCAGATGGGCCTACTAAATAAATAGGCCTGTCTGCCCCACGGAAGCCAGAAAATACCTTTAGTAGTGTGTCCCCATGGAGAGCGACCCTTGCCAAAGGGGACAGCCTTCAAACAAAAAAAAAACAAAAAAAACACAACACTATCCCTGGTGCCTAAGTGGCTTCTGCCCCCCTTGGGGGCAGGTGGGCCTAAGAAAATAGGCCCATCTGCCCCCAGGGGGTGTAGAAATGGCCAACAGGTCAATGCCCCCCTTGGGGGGTGCCCCGTGACCAAGGGGACGCCCCCCCACAAAAATAATCAAATAATAAAAAATCCCTGGCGTTCTAGTGGTTTCTGCCCCCCTTGGGGGCAGACCAGCCTAAAAATAATAGGCTGATTTGTCTCCAAGGGGTGCAGAAATGGCCTGGGTACATGTGCCCCCAAAGTGGGGGGCGACCCTTGCCCAAGGCCCCCCCCATCCACTCACACACACACACACACACACACACACACACACACACTATCCCTGGTGTCTAAGTGGCTTCTGCCCCCCTTGGGGGCAGGTGGGCCTAACAAAATAGGCCCATCTGCCCCCAGGGGGTGTAGAAATGGCCAACAGGTCAATGCCCCCCTTGGGGGGGCGCCCCGTGACCAAGGGGACGCCTCCCCACAAAAATAAACAAATACAAAATAAAACCCTGCCGTTCTAGTGGTTTCTGCCCCCCTTGGGGGCAGACCAGCCTAAAAATAATAGGCTGATCTGTCTCCAAGGGGTGCAGAAATGGCCTGGGTACTTGTGCCCCCAAAGTGGGGGGCGACCCTTGCCCAAGGCCCCCCCCATCCACTCACACACACACACACACACACTATCCCTGGAGTCTAAGTGGCTTCTGCCCCCCTTGGAGGCAGGTGGGCCTAACAAAATAGGCCCATCTGCCCCCAGGGGGTGTAGAAATGGCCAACAGGTCAATGCCCCCCTTGGGGGGGGGCGCCCCGTGACCAAGGGGACGCCCCCCCACAAAAAAAAAACAATAAAAAAAAAAAACTGCCGTTCTAGTGGTTTCTGCCCCCCTTGGGGGCAGACCAGCCTAAAATTAATAGGTTGATCTGTCTCCAAGGGGTGCAGAAATGGCCTGGGTACATGTACCCCCAAAGTGGGGGGCGACCCTTGCCCAAGGCCCCCCCCATCCACTAACACACACACACACACACTATCCCTGGTGTCTAAGTGGCTTCTGCCCCCCTTGGGGGCAGGTGGGCCTAACAAAATAGGCCCATCTGCCCCCAGGGGGTGTAGAAATGGCCAACAGGTCAATGCCCCCCTTGGGGGGGCGCCCCGTGACCAAGGGGACGCCCCCCACAAAAATAAACAAATAAAAAAAAAACCCTGGCGTTCTAGTGGTTTCTGCCCACCTTGGGGGCAGACCAGCCTAAAAATAATAGGCTGATCTGTCTCCAAGGGGTGCATAAATGGCCTGGGTACATGTGCCCCCAATGTGGGGGGCGACCCTTGCCCAAGGCCCCCCCCATCCACTAACACACACACACTATCCCTGGTGTCTAAGTGGCTTCTGCCCCCTTGCGGGCAGGTGGGCCTACAAAAATAGGCGATTGCGCGCTGACGTCATTATGTGGGGGTATGGGGGGGTCGGGGGTGGAAGGAGAAGGGCTTCCCCTTCCATCCCTGACTTTGGGGGGTGGGGGGAAGCACACAGAGGGAGCGAGAGCGCTCCCTCTGGGCTGTGTGCCGAGGACGTAGTGGTTACGTCCTCGGCACAGCAGCACTGTGCCGCGGGACGTAACCACTACGTCCGCGGCACAGAAGGGGTTAAAAGATGATGGTGTACTGAACACATAGAAAAGGAATTACCACAATACATACTACACTAGTCTTTGACTTTGTTTTATGTAAATTTAGTTTGAAAAATAAATGAGTGCAATATATTTGAAACCAAAATGAAAAAGAACAAGAATAGAATAATCAAGTCCATCATGTATGTTCAGCACAAATTGTTTGGAATCAAATGTACAAAATAAAACTGTCCTCAAAAAAAGGAAAATGTGTCAATGAAATAGTCCACAAAGTGAATGGTAGACACACACTGAAGGGAACTAGGTTTAGCATCTCTGGGAGGTGATGGTGGAGGTCTTGACATCCTCTACTGGTGGTCTGGATTAGTGTCCCATCCTGGGAGGTTGAGGGGCAAAGGTGAAGGGAATGGGGTGGTTGGAGGAGTCTCCTGTTGTTGCAGGACCTCTCTGTCTGTGACAAAGCTAGGTATATTTTGTCCTGATGTTGAAGGACCACAGGCAGGGATCAATGATACAGGAAAAGCCGTACACATATGGTGATATATGTCAAACATCACCCCAGTCAAGGAGCACAAATTGGAGTTATGATTCTGCATCTCAATAATGTGCTCCTTTTACACCTGCTTAATATCCCAGATCCCTGTTAGGACCTGGCCCATCATGTCTTGGGTCTGTTGTAGTGTTCCCAATACTCCGTCAATGGTGGTCTGGGTGACAATGTTGCCAGTAGCCTCACTTTGCTGGCCCACAGATTCCCCCACATGACCCTACCCCTACTGCTCTGTGCCCTTGAAGCTGTGTGGCCCATCCCACAGGGTCCAGACACAACTGAAGGTGGAAGTGGTGGTTGCTCAACAGTAGCCAGGAATGGGGGGGTGCACAAGATGGGAGTTGTGTTCCTACGGAGACAAGAAGTTGACGTTTCCACAGGCTGAGTTGTTGTAGCAACTATGGTGTGAGGTGTAGATGTGGGCCAAGTGTGACTCACTGGGGCTGTCTGTCCAGACAGCCCAGATGGACCAGGAAGCTCCTCACCATCCAGACTTGCAGGAGTGGTGTCCTTACTGAAGGCTTGAAACTGGCCTGGAGGGAAGGTGCCTTTAGTTGCAGACGGTAGTCCACTGGCCCTCTGTTTTGGACCTAATATGAATTAATAACAAAATGACATTAAAGGTCTGCACTGTACTTCAATATGACTTCAGCTACAAATGAAGAAACCTAAAAAAACATGTTTATGATTAATGGATTGCTTGAGCCTTTGAGTGATTCTAAACTTTTTACTCATGCATGTTAACTTACACGGGTGCAAAATCAGTAACAATGATGCAGGGTTGTACTGAAATGTAAAATGTAAATTAGTAAGTGTACATTAAATGGAGTACATGGAGTAGAGATGCAACTCAAAACAGGAGAGAGGAAATTTGAGAGCTGAGTAATTTCAGGACCTAGCTACCTCAAAAACAAACTATGGTGCAACTTATTGGATATAATGGCATTGGTCTTCATATGACCACTACAAAGTTAATTGTGTAGAAAAACTACTTATAAACAGCATGTCACAGAACATGATTGGAAACCTTTGACTTGACAAAATATGATTTATGCAAGCACGTAGAACAATTCAATGTATTGACAAGAAGTTGACAGCATATTGGAACCACATCAGCAAATGACATTTTAATACATACTATGAAATGCTGAATGACAACTACATAAAGCTTTGACTTTTGCGCATATATTGTAGGAAAGGGAGGTTGAGCTATATCACATTGCACTATTGTTTTGTAGAGACAAAAGCAGGGCATCATGGTAGTTGTAGTTATTTACAAACACTATTGCCAATACTTGTGAAAAAGTGAGTAACACATACTTATATAAATTACAACAGTGAAAATGAAAACGCATTCACGACATGTACAGGCATATGTGTAGAATGTGGAAAGGTTAAGATACCACTTACAAGCACTATACCTTCATGTGCATATGGATGGAGTTTGGAACCTGTTTTGTGAAGTACAACCACCAACATTGAGATAAGGCAAGGGACTAGGCAAATGCAAGAGGCAAGGGACTAGGCAAATGCAAGGGGTGATCAATGGAGGACAAAATACACATTGCTGCAATGTGGTGTCCGTGGCAGCTCTGACTGGTGGATGCGAGAAGTATGTTTATGTGGGTTTCTGGAACTTGGCACGGTCCGTCGCACTATGGGGGTCATTACATCGGCGGTAAAAGCTGCTTACCGCCGTGCAGAAGACCGCCAATACACCGCCGCGGCTGCGGAATTCCGCCACAGCTATTATGACCCACATCTCGGAATCCGCCGAAAGTCAGACACCCACACAACTCCGCCACACCAAAGGTCAGTGATAAACTGGCGAAAACAAATCCTCCACCGTCACGCCAACAGAAACACGCCCATGCTATTACGACACACGAATCCACGCGGTGGTCTTTCAACCGCAGTATTCCATTGGCGGTACACGCCGCTGCGCTCAAAATACACACACATCTCCAAAACACCGCCACATTTGACAATTCAAAATACACACACCTGATAAACATACAAACACCACTCCCACACACCCAACACAATATAAAACACACACCCACATCACCCACAAACCCCTACGACCAAAAAATAGAGACGAAGGCAACAGAGAGAGCACAGCAATAGACAACCCCACCACATAGAGGCACACAACACCATCACCCACACAACATCCACGCACAAAACACCACACACCACTACACATCACCACACTCATGACTACATACACCACCCCACACATCACCTACACCACCCCATGGCACGCAAAAGACACCCCAGGTTTTCGGAGGAGGAGCTCAGGGTTATGGTGGAGGAAATCGTACGGGTAGAGCCACAGCTATTTGGATCACAGGTGCAGCACACCTCTATAGCTTGGAAGATGGAGCTATGGCGAAGAATCGTCGACAGGGTCAACGCAGTGGGACAGCACCCAAGAAATCAGGAGGACATCAGGAAGAGGTGGAACGACCTACGGGGGAAGGTGCGTTCAGTGGTCTCCAGGCACAACATCGCAATTCAGCGGACTGGCGGCGGACCCCCACCTCATCCCCCAAAACTAACAACATGGGAGGAGCAGGTCTTGACCATTATGCATCCAGAGGGCCTCGGAGGAGTGGGTGGAGGAATGGACACTGGTAAGTCAAATCTCAACTATCATATCCCCCACCCTACCTGCATGCTATCACATACCCCCACCCTCACCCCCTCCCCTATCACACCAACTCCTCACTAATGTACTAATAACACAAACCACCCATCCCAACACCAAGCCCTGCATGACACAACAAAGCATGGACAACCATCACTAAAGCATGCCCCCTGCACATACCCATAACAACCCCTAACCATCATCACACAAGCCCCCACACAGGAAAGCTAGCACTGGGGTACACGCTCACCCACCCATTGCACACCATGACACACACAGATGCAATAATCATGCTTTTATACCCCTGCAGGACTGCTACCTAACGTCACCAGACAGGAGGGTCCAGACATCTCTACCCCACCCACAGAAGAGGCCCACAGTGATGACAGCAGCTCTGGCCAACTGGATCAAGATGACCAGCCCGGACCATCGTGGGCCTCGGGACAGTCGGTTCCCCTCGCACAGGCACAGCCCAACACTGACCTTCCACCCTCTGGTAACACCAGCAGAGCACCCACCCAGCGGGCCCATACCTCCGTTCCCAGGACACGTCAATCAGCTGTGTGTCCACCACTACACGGAACCCAGGATAACCCACCACCCCAACAACAACAGGGACCTGGGACAGTGGCACTGAGCACACGGTCCAGGGGACGGAGGCACAGGAACACAGGGGAACTGGGAGGGCTGCTGTGCGACAGGGGGCGGACAGGCCAAGGGAACCCACTCTCCACGAGGCCCTCTCCTCCATCATGGGAGCATACCACCACTCCCAGGAGACGATGGCGACGGTCCTGGCCAAGTTTCAGGAGACCCAG
Organism: Pleurodeles waltl; assembly: GCF_031143425.1. Taxonomy (NCBI): domain Eukaryota; kingdom Metazoa; phylum Chordata; class Amphibia; order Caudata; family Salamandridae; genus Pleurodeles; species Pleurodeles waltl. The sequence goes on from NC_090438.1 coordinate 356,666,620, forward strand.
CGCATGCAGGACGAACTGTATTTGGGGTTCAGGGATGAGCTCTGAACCATCAGCTCCGCCCTGGGCACCATAGTAGGGGTGCTGAAGGATATACAGAAGACCATGAGGGACACCGTGGCACTCCAAGGGGCCCCTGACACTAGTCTGGACGAGGAACTGCCCACCACCTCCGCTGGCCCTAGTGGACAGTACGCCCCACACAGGACCACCACAAAAGCACCCCACCCCCTGCCGACGGAGAACCACCCTGCAAGCGGTCCCTGAGATCCAGGAACAGGACAGAGCAAGATGTCAAGAACCCCGCCAGGAAATGAGACCACTCTGATTGTCATCCCACTGTCCCACTTTGTGACCCTGTCCATATTGGAACTGTTCCAGCTCCACTTTCTATGCCCATATGGGCAGTGCACCTGTGAGACTAATAGACTGGACTCTGCCATGGACATTACCCATCACCATTTTGCCACCACCTTCAATAATTGGCACTTCAATAAACACCCTTGAACCACAAAATAATCTGGAGTCAGTCTGTGATTTATAAAATGTGTATTAGCTATGAAAATGACAAAATCCGTTCAAAAATGTAATGTCAACATACCTATGTCGCACATCACAAGCCCATGAAGGATGCAAGCAGATGACACACGTTGGTAACCACACCTGTGAAACCGTAATGGAAATGTACCACTCAGTTAGCATATACTGCTTCAAATTGACAGACAGGATAGAGGTAGAAGTGTGAAAGTAAATGTAATAGTAAAAAAAATTGTTCTCACCTGTGTGTCACTGGAAATATTGCTGTATGACAGAGTCCCTGTTATCAATGTCTTCTTCCTCTGCTTCCTCCTCATCACTGTCCACAGGCTCCACAGCTGCCACAACACCGTCATCTGGACCATCCTCCTGCAGAAAAGGCACCTGGCGTCGCAAAGCAAGATTGTGAAGCATAGAGCAGGCGATGATGACCTGGCACACCTTCTTGGTGAGAAGAATAGGGAACCACCTGTCATATGGAGGCACCTGAACCTGGCCTTCAGGAGGCCGAAGGTGCGTTCGATCACCCTCCTAGTCCGCCCATGGGCCTCATTGTAGCGTTCATCTGCCCTGGTCCTGGGATTCCTCACTGGGGTCAATAGCCATGACAGGTTGGGGTAACCAGAGTCCACTAATAGGCACACACAGTGCCTCAGGAGTTGACCCATCACATACGGGATGCTGCTATTCCACAGGATGTAGGCGTCATGCACTGATCCAGGGAACATAGCATTTACCTGCGAGATGTACTGGTCTGCCAAACATACCATCTGTACATTCATCAAATGATAACTCTTCCGGTTCCTGTACACCTGTTCACTCCTGTGGGGGGGGACCAAAGCCACATGGGTCCCATCAATGGCACCTATGATGTTACGGATATTTCCCAGGGCATAGAAGTCACCTTTAACTGTAGCCAAATCCTCCCCTGAGGGAACATGATGTAGCTCCTCACGTGTTTCAGCAGGGCAGACAACACCCTGGACAACACGTTGGAAAACATAGGCTGGGACACCCCTGATGCCATGGCCACTGTTGTTTGAAATTACCCACTTGCAAGGAAATAGAGTACTGACAGCACCTGCACTTGAGGGGGGATTCCTGTGGGATGGCGGATTGGTGATATCAGATCTGGCTCCAACTGGGTACACAGTTCCTGGATTGTGGTATGGTCAAACCTGTGGGTGATGATTAAATGTCGCTCCTCCATTGTCAACAGGTCCACCAGCGGTTGGTACACCAGAGGATTCCGCCATCTCCTCACATGTCCCAGCTGACGGTGCCTAGGAAGGACAACAGCGACCACAGAGTCAAGCAACTCAGAGGTATGTACCCACAGCTACACAGTACACGAAACATAATCCAAAAAGTTGTCTGTAAGTGTGTTGAGTCCAGGCCTAGGTATGTGTGACGCAGTTGTAAATGAACCATGTGAACCCCTGAAATGGCGGCTGCCTGACCGCTAAACTGGGACAATTGGATGTGAGGTAACTGCGCTGGCGTTGTACACTGTCGCAGTAGGCGGTCGAAGACCGCGGCGCAATGCTGCATTGGTTAACATTGGACCCTATGGGTCCCAGGAGCCAATGACGAAGTGCGCCGGCGGTGATGATACGCACCGCCGCAGACGTCACCACCGCGGACGTGACCGCCATTTTCTATTTGTTCAATCACTCGATACCTGATCTTCGACAGGAGAGGACCTACACTGCAAGTGCTGCTGTGACCTTGGTCTGGAAGAGACAATGGCACGTGCGTCTGGGGCAAGGGCCCCTGCCTTCACTGCACAGGAGTTGGAGAAGCTCGTGGACGGGGTCCTCCCCCAGTACACGCTACTCTACGGTCCTCCAGACCAACAGGTGAGTACATAGGGTGCAAGTTGTATGGCCTATGCCTGGGTGGAGAGGGCTGGATGTAAGTAGGAAGGGGGCAGAGTTATGCGAGCATGAAGGAGTGTGAATGCATGCCCCACATGGCAAGGGCAGGGATGTGGGCCACTCACTTCGACGGTGCTGTTGCTAATGACTTCTCCTCTTCCCCTGTACATGTCATGTAGGTCAGCGCCCACCAGAAGAAGGATATTTGGCGTGCCATTGCCAAGGAAGTCCGGACCCTGGGAGTCCACCAGAGACGGAGCGCCCACTGCCGTAAAAGATGGGAAGACATTCGCCGCTGGAGCAAGAAGACGGCGGAGGCTCAGCTGGGGATGGCCTCCCAACGTGGGAGGGGTGCCCGTCGCACCATGACCCCCCTGATGTTCCGGATCCTGGCGGTGGCCTACCCTGAGTTGGATGGGCGCTTGAGGGCATCACAGCAGACACAAGGGGGTGAGTACACTCACATTCTGATGACTCTGCGTGCAGTGGAGGGGTCTGGGTGGGGGAGGAGGGCTGTGGGTTTCCCTAGGCCAGGGCGAGTTCCGTAGGCTAGGCCCCTCCAGAATGCAGGCCATGTGCCACTCCACCTCACCTCTGTAGAGTGCCAAGTACAGGTATACATGCCCCTGTGTCATCTATGTGGACAGATGACACTCATAGCCATGTAGGCCATATCCCAGGAACTGGATCTGTAGAGGCCAAGAGCACGGCATTGTGCAGGGAGCTGCTGTGTCTGTCTTGTCCGCCAACGGTAGCGGTAAGCCATGCACTCAACCTGTCTTTCTTCTGTTTTCCCACCCCTTTTTGTGCTCTCCCTGTTCTTTTGTGCATCAGCATCATCAGGCGGAGGTACAGTGGCACAGGAGCACGAGGGAGCTGCATCCCACATGGCCATGGAGGGCCACACCACAGACTCCGAATACGCCAGTGGGACGGAGGGCGAGGGGAGCTTCACGTCGGTCACCGGATCAGCAGACAGCGACATGGACTCGTCCTCAGATGGGAGCTCCCTTTTGGTGGCGGCACCATCTGTGCCCCCCACTTCTACAGGTACAGCTGTCACCCCCCCTACCAGCACTGCCCTCCCAGCAGCCCCTCAGCCTTCGCTCCGTGCCCACTCACCCAGGAGGGTGGGCATCACCTTCGCCCCAGGCACCTCAGCCCCTGCCCCTGTCACCTCTGCTGCCCTCAGTGAGGAGGCCATTGACCTCCTCAGGTCACTCACTGTTGGGCAGTCTACCATTGTGAATGCCATCCTGGGGGTAGAAAGGGAGTTTCAACACAGTAATGCATTCCTGGAGGGCATTCATTCTGGTCAGGCTGCCCTTCATCGAACCCTGCAATCTCTGGCCTCAGCACTGATGGCAGCCATTGTCCCTGTCTCTAGCCTCCCCCCTCCAACTTCCTCCACCCAGACCCAATCCCCAATCACCATCAGACCAGCCTGCACACACGTCAACACACAAGGGAAGCTCAGGCAAACATAAGCACCACACATCCCACAGGCACTCACACAAGCATCACCCACATACAGACACAGCAACATCCACTGCCTCCACTGTGTCCCCCTCCTCATCGTCTCCCTCCTCCCTCCCAGTGTCGTCTACACTCTCACCTGCATGCACTACATCTACAGCCACTAGGACTCGCACCACAACACCCAGCACCACACCCTGCTCACCTGCACTCACCACCCCCACTACCATTTACACGTCCCCTGTGTCCTCTGCCAGTGTGTCTGTGACGCCCCCTCCCAAAGTACACAAATGCGGGCACCCACACACCCAACATCCATCCACCTCATGACTGCCTCCAGAACATGCACCTGCACCCAAATCATCTAAAATTACAGCTCCTACAACCACCTCCTCTTCCTCCACTCCCAGACCCCCTCCAGCTACCCATTCCAGTGTTCGTCAGAAACTCTTCCTGAGCAACGTTGATCTCTTTCCCACCACCCCCCCTCCAATTCATAGGTCCCGTACTAGCACCTCAGGCAAAAAAAGTCTGGTTACAGTGGTGTGTGTTAGAGATATATGGAGTGCACCGGGCACCAGGGCAGCCAGTGTGACACGGAGCCAAAGTACTGCCAGTCCACCCCCTGTAAAGCACCAGAAGTTGGACAGTGCCCGACGGGAGAGGGTGAAGACTCTTGCCGGCAAAGCCGCTCACAAGGGTCCCGGGGGGAGTGCCGAGTCAGCTGTGAACCCTCACAAGGTGGTGAAGGGGCAGAAGAAGTCTCCAAAGTCTGGGAAGAGCAGCACGGCGGAGAAGGCCGCCATCCTCCCCGCTGGCCAGGACGCCACCGCCAGCACTATCGTCACTGGTCCGGAGACCACCGCCAGAGTCAGTGCCCAGGAGGGCAGCACAATCGTCACTGGTCAGGAGACCACCGCCAGAGTCAGTGCCCAGGAGGGCAGCACAATCGTCACTGGTCCGGAGACCACCGCCAGAGTCAGTGCCCAGGAGGGCAGCACAATCGTCACCGGTCAGGAGACCACCGCCAGAGTCAGTGCCCAGGAGGGCCCCGGCAGCCACAGCCCCGCTGGGCACTGAGGGACCGTCATGCCACACACCACTGCACAGGTCAGAGACAGAAAAGTCAAGCACCGCTGAACAGGGCAAAGACCGCCATGGCAAGCACCACTGAACAGGTCAGAGACAGCAAAGTCAAGCACCGCTGAACAGGGCAAAGACCGCCATGGCAAGCACCGCTGAACAGGTCAGAGACAGCAAAGTCAAGCACCACTGAACAGGGCAAAGACCGCCTTGGCAAGCACCGCTAAACAGGGCAAGCACCGCTGAACAGTGCAAAGACCGCCAACTCAAGCATCGTTAGCCCATGTGCAGCTGGGACAGTGACGGAACCGGGACCGTCACGGGGAGCGTGATGCACTCAGGGCACCAGTCCCCCTCCAGAACCAGTGGAGAACTGCGTCCACTACCTGAATCCTTCACAGGATGAAGCACTCTGGGCACCAGTCCCCCTCCAGAACCAGTGGAGAACTGCATCCACTACCTGAATCCTTCACAGGATGAAGCACTCTGGGCACCAGCCCCCCTCCAGAACCAGTGGAGATCTGCATCCACTACCTGAATCCTTCACAGGATGAAGCACTCTGGGCACCAGTCCCCCTCCAGAACCAGTGGAGACTTACATCGACTTGAAAGACTGTGGCTTTGCACTCCCCAGGATGGTACAGTGGGCAAACCAACCACTGTAGAGACTTGAGAGGCTGTGGCTTTGCACTCCCCAGGATGGTACAGTGGGCAAACCAACCACTGTAGAGACTTGAGAGGCTGTGGCTTAGCACTCCCCAGGATAAAGCAGTGGGCAAACCACCCACTGTAGAGACTTGAGAGACTGTGGCTTTGCACACCCCAGGATGGTACAGTGGGCAAACCAACCACTGTAGAGACTTGAGAGACTGTGGCTTTGCACTCCCCAGGATAAAGCAGTGGGCAAACCACCCACTGTAGAGACTTGAGAGACTGTGGCTTTGCACACCCCAGGATAAAGCAGTGGGCAAACCAACCACTGTAGAGACTTGAGAGGCTGTGGCTTTGCACTCCCCAGGATAAAGCAGTGGGCAAACCACCCACTGTAGAGACTTGAGAGACTGTGGCTTTGCACTCCCCAGGATGGTACAGTGGGCAAACCAACCACTGTAGAGACTTGAGAGACTGTGGCTTTGCACTCCCCAGGATAAAGCAGTGGGCAAACCACCCACTGTAGAGACTTGAGAGACTGTGGCTTTGCACTCCCCAGGATAAAGCAGTGGGCAAACCACCCACTTGAGAGGCTTAAGAGACTGTGGCTTTGCACTCCCCAGGATAAAGCAGTGGGCAAACCACCCACTGTAGGGACTTGAGAGACTGTGACTTTGCACTCCCCAGGATATATCAATGGGCATGGAGCCCCGTCGTGGATCTGGCGTGGTGCACTCATCCGGCTGAGGTGCCCCCCTTCCCTTCCCCCTGAGGTGCCTGTTGTATTTCTATCTGATGCCCCTGCAGTGTTCTCTCCATTTGTGGACAGGTATCTAGTGTGGGCCTCGCCCATGCATTGTGGGCCCAGTGGTTCACGGACATTGAAATGTGCATACCTGCACTACTAATCGTGATGTATATATTTGGAATGTGTATATATTTCTGTATATATGAGCTTACTGTATTTGGATACATTACAATGGTTCAAGTAATTTGGTTTTGTCTTTGCATTCTTCCGGGGGGTTTGTGGGTTGTTCCTGTGATGTTTGGAAATGCATTGGTGTATGTGTTGTAGTGTGCGAGGGTCGGGTTGAGGGTGGGGGTGTTGCGTGTGTATGTCCCTCCCCTATGTCGTAGGTGCAGTACTCACCGTTGTCTTCGGCAGTGCAGTTGCTGGTGTTCGTAGAGGAGCAGAAAGACAAACGCAGGGAGTATTTGGAGTTTGGGCTCCATGGTGGCCTTCTTCCTCGTGGAGTGTGTTCAGGTGAGTGTTTTCCCATTGCAAAAGCTGTTTCCGCCATGTTTTTATCCACGGTGAATCCGCCCCGGAAAAGGTGGCGGATTGGTGTGTTGTAATACTGTGGGCAGTACTTTGTCTTCCGCCTTTCAGTTGGCAGTGACCGCCGCGCTGCTTGTCTGTACCGCCGTGGCGGTCGGTGTGTTAAAGTGGCTGTCTATGTTGGCGGTTTCTGCCATGGTCATAATTCCCTTTTTTTACCGCCGCCCTGTTTGCGGTATTACCGCAGCTTTAACGCCGTCCTCCAGGGTTGTAATGACCCCCTATGTGCCCTGAGGCTCTGGGTTTTTGAAGTGCAATAGATATATATATATATATATACGTATATATATATATATATTTTTTTTTTTAATATATTTAAATGTTACTAAAAAAACAAAGGTTCCAGGAATGTTATAGTTATGGTCACATTTTAAATTAACAAAACCATGGAAATTAAAGCAGTTATAGTTAACGTTATCTCAAGTAAGTACACCTTGTGATCTAAGGTAACTATAACTCGCATCAAAAATGTTACTGCAAATATTACAGTGATATTATCAATGATGTAAGAAGGTTTATCTCGGGATGAGAGTGGCTGTCAGGGTGTGAGAGTGCATACATCAGTGTTTTAGTAGGTGTGTCAATGTGTGTGCGAGGGTCTATGAGTGGGTGTAAGAATCTGAGTGGGTCTGAGAGTGGATGCGTGGGGTCTCACTGGGGCTGTGAGTGTGTGCACAAGGAGCTGAGGTCGTCTGTGAGTGGGTGTGTGAGTGTGGGGTAACTAGCAGTGTATGGCGATGGTGCAAGTCATAGTTACCTTAGGTCACAAGTTATGCTTACTTGAGATTGCTCTATGACAATGAACATTGATGAAGGCATTTGCTAAAAAATTTCTGTTCTTCAACTCATTTGAATAAAAAAGCTTAAAACCTTCCCACGAGTGCTGGCTTTTCAATTTTGCTGGATCATTAAATTATGCCTATGAGTCTACCCTCTTGCGGTCTAGCACCCAACCTGCCTGAGTGCTGATGCTTTTTTGTGTCCAAGAAGCGAATATGAATATATACATATAGATATTGAAAAAAACAAAGGTTACAAGGACATTATAGTTAAGCTCAGATTTCACTCATACAAAACCACTGAAATTCATCAGTTGTAGTTAGATTTACCTGAAGTAGCTATAATTTGTGCCCCAAGGTTACTATAACTCGTGCCTTTTCCATGCAATGCTAATTACCCACATATTACATCAGTCATGACCTCTTCTAAGAGTTCCTTGACAATATCACTGTGACCTTTGCTGTAATATTATTGATGACACAACTATGCATGGTGAGGGAGTTATTTATAGTTATCTTAGGGCATGAGTTATAGTTACTTGAGATACCTGTAACTATACCTGCTGAATTTTAATGGTTTTGTATGAGTGAAATGTGAGCCTAACAATAAAATTCCTGTAACCTTTGTTTTTTTCAGTGAATTTCTAAGGTTTTTAAAAAATTTATTTCCGAACTATAACATTGCAGTATCCTTGTTTTTTCAATTAAAATATATATATATATATATATATATATATATATATATATATATATATATATATATATATATCACACCTGGTGGCGGTTGCCACTAGGTAGTGATAGTTAGAACTTTATTTACCATAGATAGAGCATTTTCTTGTTATGCCAATAACTTTTGGGCCGCTTGGTGAATCTTCACCAAATTTTCAAAACGTATACTTTGGCCAGTTCAGATGCTTTCTAGAAAGTGCTGGGGTGACCTGTCATGTGGGGGCTGAGAAAAAGGGGGCTCCCAAACACTTTTTTCCCATTATATCACAAAGGGATTTTTCAAAAGTTTGAACACGACTAAGGCACGAACTGCTAAACAGAATTACACCAAATTTGGCAGAAAGTTAGATCTTAATCCTGAAAGCATGCTTTTTGTGATTTTGTGTAACTATTTTCAGTAGTTTTTGAGAAATTAGACTTTAGAATTTGGAGAGTTTAGAGTTTAAAAAATATAGATATAGGGACGCGCATCCCCTGCTGATCCGACAATCCCTGTGCAGATATCTGATTGGCTGTTAACACTTCAACCAGGAAGTGTCGGCAGCCATCCAGGGACTCAGCTTCAGTTGAGTTGAGAAAAATAAAGGTTAAAAAAAAGAAAAGGAGCCAGGGTAGCAACACTCTGGTCCATTAGCTCTGGTACCAGGACCTAAAAACATTTTTTTTAAATGTCGGAAAAATCTCCAGATCAGATCTGTGGATTTTTCCAATGTTTTTTTTTAAGCTCCCGGGTGGGCCAATTCCCGGAGGCATGCAAAAAATATTGAGGAATGGCAAACTGACCCCCCTACTGGGCTTGCCAAAGACCCGGGGACCACCACCTCAGCATGGCAAAGATTTAGATGTGTGAGTGGGGGCACATCGTTCTCCCACAGCCCGGGGACCTCCAACTCCCCCGGGCCAATGTAATATGATATGCAGGGGGCAATAGAGCCCTGGGGACCACCACCTCCCTGGTGCGAAGATTTAATTTTATTTTGGGGCTGTGTGGCCCCTAGAGCCCATGGGACAACCACCTTCCTGGGGCAGAGATTAGGTATTGTGCAGGGGGCTGCGTGGCTCCACCACAGCCCTAGGGACTACCACCTCTCCAGGGCTAGTATAATATGGTATGTGGGGGGGCTGCACGGCCCGCCTACAGCCTGCGTGACCGCCACCCCCAGGGACATTTAAAAAAAAAAGATTATGGGGTCCATTTTGGACCTCTGGGCCCTGGGGACCCTCACCTATCCTGGACTATTTCAGATGCTGAGGGGCCACGCAACCCCCCTTGAGGAGCCACCAATGGCCCTGGGGACCACCACCTGCCAATGACAGCTCTTGCTATGTGCCGGGGTGCGCATCTTCAGGACATAGTTGTTTGCTCTGACTTGACAGGAGCTTTGAAAGCTCCCACCAAATCAGAGAAAACACTACACTTGCAAAGAGGGAGAGCTGTCAAAAAGTTCTCCCTTATTACAAGTGAAGGTTTCCTCTGTTTCCCTGCCTACAGAGATGCAGGTAGGGAAACAGAGGAAACAATGCTTCCACAGCTCCCTTTCTGTGACAGCAATGCTGGCTCCCATAGAAGGTGAGGAGTTGCCTGGGAACACGGTGGCTTTCAGGCTCCACTCGTGGCCCCCAACTTTGTGACATGGTGCCCTGGGGCGCACCTAGGTTACATGGCCAGGCCCCAGGGAATGGGGTCCCTTTGGCTGAGATGGGGATGGGGGCCACGGGCCAGGTGTGGGGGACAACCCCACGGCAAACGGCCAAAGGCCGCATGCAGCTTGGTCTTGGGAAGTTATAGGTGTTGGCCACTGGCCAGGCCTTGCAGCCAATGCTCACTGTGCACGGCCAAAGGCTGTGAGCAGTGCAGGGTTGGGTGGTTATAGGACTTGGTCGCAGAGTCTGGCTGCAGGCCAGGCTCTGCGGCCAACCACCCCTGCACATTGCCAAAGACTGTGCTACATGGGGTTGGGTGGTTAGAGGTTGAGTGCAAGGCCTAGCTACAGGCTAGGCTCTGCAGTCAACCCCCACTGTGCACATCCGAAGGACATGCACAATGTGGGTTTAGGTGGTTATAGGGTTGGTTGTTGGATTTATTTAGAGTAATGACAATTACTTTATGTTAAAAAAGCCGTAGAAATTCAATGTAAAAATATGGTTACAGGGACGTTATAGTTAGGAAATAGAATTAATTTAAAAAATGGAAATTAAATTAAACTCCAAATGTTACAGGGTCTTTATAGTTAAGCTCGCATTTTAAACATACAAAAACATAGAAATTCACCTGCTAGTGTTATTTCAAGAACACATAACTCGCGCCCTAAGGTAACTATAAGTCACTCCCTTGCCATGCACCGCCAATTACCCCACAAATTACAGCACTCATGACATCTTTGATAACATCATTGACAATGACACTGTAACATCGGCTGTAAAAAAAATTATCACATAACTGTGGGTGGTGGGGGTGCAAGTTAAAGTTACCTTTGGGTAATGTCCCTGTAAACTTTGGATTTTTAATTGAAATTCTATTCTATTTCCAAACTATAACGTCCCTGTAACCTTTGTTTTCTTCTGTGAAAAAAAAAATATATATATATATATAAACACATACACACGCATATATATAGTATATATATACACACAAATATATGTATATATATATGTATATCTATGTCTATTGTAGGTTATTCATCCAGGAATGGGAAGTTACATGGGCCAGATTCCAACCTAAATAATGAATTCTTTTTTTTATCCCATTTGATACTTGCTCTGCAAAGGTAGTAAACAGAATCAGGGATTCTGCTTGTGTCAGTTGCAGGGCTGTCCACAGGATGGTAGGCTGAATGTCCAGCACAACGGGATGCTGTAGCCAGGCTTTGGGGAACATTTCCTGTACACCATGAAAATGCTGGCCACAGGTGGGGGTAGAATGTTAATAGATGTCCACAGCCTCTAGCATGATTTTACAAGGTGTATGTCTGTATCTGGTTAAACTTGGACTCGTGTTCACACACCCAGTGTGATAAAATCACAACCAGTAATTTTCAAGTGAGGGAACATTGAGCAATTCAAAATTGTCCTGTGAAATATCCTCCCTAATACATCAACCAAATCATGAGTATACTGCTCCCGTAACATGTAACAAGACCAAATTGCAACAGTTCTGGGTTATTTAGCACCTATTACTGTCAATTTTGGATTAGAATTGGGTAATATGCTATGTATACAAATGCAAATGCAAAGTGCTCAACAATTTACCACCCAGGTTTCAGATATGAAATAACGGCATAAAAACACAAGTCTTTCAAAATGTATTATTATTAACCGCAATGACGAATTATGAAGAGAAGCTACTAACAGATGTGACCGATGAAGACAAGTGCATAGGTTCCAGACATACTTCAATGTATGATCTCCCTGCACGACAAAGGTTAAACTGACCAAGACCCCAGCCCTATGATTACCAGAAATATCTTGAAACTCATAAATGAATGCAAACAGGGAGGATGGGTGTCAAATGAAGAAGAGAAATGCCTGTACAACAAATATCCACGAGCTCCCACCTTATATATTCTACCCAAGATCCTTAAAGTCCCATTTGAATCCCCCAGGAAGACCTATAGTTTCAGGAGTTAGCTTGATTTTGGAACCCAAAGCAAAATACATCAATGTGCTCCTTAAATCCCTAATAGCAGATATCCCTAGCTATCTGAGAGATACCATGGACATCATAAGTGCACTAGAAGGCAGGGAATTTGATGAAACTACGGACAATTTTATCACCCTGGACATCGTGAGTGCCTATACAAACATCCCACAGGAGAACGCCTTCGAAGCCATGGAATTTTTCCTCAATATAAGGCAGCGCCCACAAGAGGGCCCCATGGAATTCAGCAGAAATTTGTCTCAAAATATTGTTTCTTTCAATTAATCAAGCAGTTCTACATACAAGTAAAGGGAACTGCGATGGAATGTCCATTCTCACCAGAGATGGCGATAATGTTTATGGCCCTATACAAAGAGGTATGGATTTTTGATAATAATCCTTTCAGCGGATATATCCACACCTGGAAAAGATATATCGGTGATGTAGTGATGATTTGGAGTGGCTCAAGTGAAAAGATTGAGAAATTTACTAACTGGATGAACACTAGAAGCCGGGCCATTACATTTTTCATGACATCGAACAAAGAAGAGATACATTTCCTAGACATCACTTTAAGCAATGGAAATAATGAAGTGTACACTTCCCTATACACAAATGAAACTGACAAAATACTTTCCTGCATATTCAAGTTTCCATCAAAGAAACCTTATGGCATATTTACAATGTCCCTGTGGTACAATAACGTCATCGTAGCATCATATTTCTGGTGCTAAAGCGGCACAGTTCACCCGCACATATTTATACGGCCATGTAAAACCACCTTGTGTGGCTTTTTATTGCCTTGTAAATATGTCCCCCTCTCACTCATAACTGTGTGAAATGGGCATTATTATGGATGTTGCTTTGGGTGTTCCTGATTGCAGAGGGCCCCTAACTTTTTGTCCCTATTTTTCACTTCTTGCTGGTGTTCTATTGACTCTGATGGTGCCCTGGGTACTGCTAATCAATCCCAGGGCCTGTGCTCTCTATAAAATGAGTATGAAAAGTAGGCTAATAATAACTGGCTAAGTCAACCTACCTATAAGTCCCTAGTATATGGTAGAGCATGTAAGTTTAGAGACCCCAGCATAGGTGTTGCACCCATGTGTGCCCTGCTGAGATGCCCAGTGTCATTTTAAAGGCAGGCATGCCTTGCTGGCTGCTTTTAAAGTAAAGTTATATGCAAATTTGACTTTGGAATTAAAAAGTATTTCTAAAGTCTTAAACTACCTTATTTGTACATATAAGTCACCCTTAAATTGTTCCCTGTGTTCCCCTAGGGCTGGATGCAATGTAACCATAAGCAGGGACATTATAAAACTAGTTTTATAAGCCCTGGTGGGGTAAAACAGCCAAATCGTTTTCCTTCATTGTAGTGAATGGCCTCCATAGACTAGAACGAGGAGACTTTATTTTTATTTATAAAGTCTCTTTAAGCATCAGATACCTTAATTTTAGTATCAAATTAATTGTTTTAATACATCCCACAACTTACAATTGTTGGATTTAATATAACTTTTGCAGGTAAAGAGTTTTAAACTCTACCTAAAACCGTGCCAACTTCAGCCTGTAGTGCTCTGCTCTGATTGTCCAGCCTCTGGCAGCCTGGCCAGGCTGACTTGATGAGGTGTGAAGTAGCCTGGGCTGAACAACACAAAGGATGTGCCTGTGGGAGGAGATCTCCCCTCAGCAGAAGGGGAAACACGAAGGGGGAGGGCTTCCAAACTTCAAAGGCAGGGAAGGACATTTTGAATAGCCAAGCACCTCCCTCACATCCTGCAAATCCAGACAATTAGGTGCCCCCCTGATTAGATTAGGAGAGGGCAGAAGAAGGGTGTGTTTAAGATTTTTAGCCACACCAGTGGGTGGGCTCAGCCAGATGTAACCTCCAAAAATCACTCTCAGCCATGATGGATTTTTGAGGAATGTTGCTCCCTGGGAATGATTTTTTCCACACTTCCCAAGAAGTGGTCATTACAGGAGGAAGGACACTGCACCTGTTTGGAGAACCACGACCCCCTTTTTTTCACTGACGAGCAAGGATAAAACTCGCAGACCTGCGCCCACATCTCAGATCCCTACCAGATTCCAACAGAGAAGAACTACAGACGAAGAAGGACTGCCCTGCTGGACCCCTGACCTGCACCTGGAAATTGTACTCTGGAGGACTACACCAACTACACACTTGGACTTCACCACAAGAAGGGCTTTGCCTGGTTTCAACTAGTTCAAGGAGGGACTCCCTATTTGCTACAGGTGAAAAATTGATAACCAGAGTCCCCTACACCAAGTCCTGAAGAAACTGACCAGTTGACCACTGTCCAGTGGCCGTTTTTGAATTTGCGCCAGGTGCATTCCGGGAGTTGTAGTCCGTACCCTCAGGGAGCGTCTCAGAGCTTCTGGAGCCTCGGGTGAGCTGTGGACACCAAAATAACCTTAAAAGAACATCTGGAAGAAGATCCAGGAGTTTGGAGAAGTTTGGAGAACTTTTGGAAAAAAGCTCTATAAAGGGACTGACCCGCCACGGCAACTCTAGCCAGCTTGCCTCAATCACAACTCGGCCTGACTTGTAGGTTCGTCCCGGTGCAGAAAATCTCTGAAAAAGTGACTACGTTCGAAAGCAGAAAGTTGCCCGGGACCTCCCAGGCAGTGTATCCAAAGAGAGGTCCAAGGACGTCAAATCAAGATTTAGGTTTGCCTTGGTTGAAGGATTTTCATCTTGAAAAAACGACTAAGTCCGAAAGTAAAAATCTCCACCAAGGGCTCCTGCAACACGTATCCGAGTTACAGGAGGTCGGATTGGACTGGCGACTTGGTCCTGCTGAAGAAAATCTCCAGAAAAACAACTAAGTCCCAAGGTAAACGTTTGACTGAGGCCTCCCGGGAGCTGTAGCCGAACAGGCATTGCGGTCAGCCTCAAACTTTGACTTTGCCCGGATCGAGGTGGGACCAGATGACCATATTGGCACTATTAGTTTCTAAGCGCTAAAAAGCATTAATTCTTTAAAAATTCATATCTACAGTTCCCCTTATCCAATTTTAATCATTTGGGTGTCATTTTAAAGATACAAATATAATCCATTTCTATAAATTGGTGTTGCATTTTTATTGTATTTTGTGTTCTACTTATTTACAGTTTTGTGGTTTTTAAATGCTTTACACAATTGTCTCCTAAGTTAAGTCTTGTCGCTTGTTGCCAAGCTACCAAGGGTTGAGATGGGTTTAATTGATTGAGACATAACTGGACCTAAGTGGAAGTTAGTGGCCTATTGCTAAGTGTAGGTACTTACCTGCCCTTACCAATAACCCATTTTCCAACATTTTTGGTGCACAGTGGTGTGATCCAGTACTTGTTTTTAATATCACACTATGGTTTTAAGTAAAATAAGTTAATAATCCTCTATATTGACCTAGCGCAAAAATATTTTAGATTTTTCTAATTTGGACTAATTTTTTTATTACTTCATTTTTGATTTTTCTAAATTGTTCTGATCAATCTGTGCCAAAGTGTTTGTTTTTTAAGTGACACAAAACTTAAGGGAGGCCATAGAGCTTAATCTGGCTAGCCTACCCACACTTAGTGCAGCTGAGCTTAGGTTGTTGTGTAGAAAGAGGGGATTACATGTTACTAACAACCTTAGGAAGGCTGTGATGGTCAAGTCCCTTGAAGCTTGAGTAGCACAGAAAAAGACAGAGGAAGCTTCTGAGGTAGGAAGGGAGAGGGAAGATGTCCTCTCCAACCTACAGGAGGAGGAGGAGGAGTGTCTCACTGTAATTTCAGCAGCTAGGGCCCCATTCAGAATTAGTGGGAGGGAAGGGTCTGTGGCATCAGACCAAGATGAAGCAGAACTCGACCTCAGGGAAAGGGAACTTGGGGCCCAGGTAGCCCTCATGGCTTTGGAGGCAGAGAAGTTGGCCTTAGAGAAAGACAAGTGGGTAAGAATTGAACAGAGAGATGGTGGCAGCAACAGAGTAGTTAAGGTGTCCATGGGTGGGGCGTTTTGTCCAAGACTACCTAAGGGGGTGGTTCCTGCTTATGTAGATGGGGATGACATAGATAAGTGGCTTGGGGCCTTTGAGAGTGTGCTACCGATGAGAAGAGGTAAGCCTCAATACTGGGGTTGACTTCTATGGGAATTGGTCCCCAACTCTGGGAGGGATAGGCTTCTAACCTTAAGTGGGGAGGAGGCAGATTCATATTCCAGTAGGAAGAGGTGCTTAACTAAGAAGTATGGTCTGACCCCAGAGCAGTATAGGATGAGTTCAGGGACACCTAGAAGGTCAATATCCAGTCTTGGGTTGACTTTGTAGACACCTCACTTAAGGCAATAGAGGACTGGCTACATGGTAACAAAGTAAATACTTATGAGGGGTTATACAATTTGATAATGAGAGAGCACATCTTGAACAATTGTATCCAAGAAAGGTTACTCCAGCACTTAGTGGACTGTAAGCTGACCAACCCCAGAGAGCCTGGGGAGGCAGCTGATGAGTGGTTAAGAACCAGGGTGGTTGTCAAGCCCCACGGGGGAGACTCCAAAAAGGTAGGGTCATATCCCCAAAACCCTAAGGAGGGAGGTGGTAAGCCCACCACAGAGACTCCCTCTGTACCCGAGAACCCAAAGAAGGAGGGGAGTAAATCCCACTCCCACTCTGACAAGCAGAGGCAGGGAGACCCAGGGATGAAAAAGCTCTTGGACAGTAAGGCTTGCTTTGACTGTCAGCATACAGGTCACTTCAGGGGAGATGCAGCCCGTCCAAGGAAGGTGGCTAGCACTGGGCTGTCCAGTGCAGCCAGAGAGGAGGACTCCTCAGATGATGAGGTCCTCATAGCACTGGGCTGGTAGACAGAACCAGATGGTTAGCAGGTGATCACTGAGGGTAGGAATAGGCACGTTCACCCCATTCAGGAGGATGGGATCCCTACCACTGGCCTGAGAGGCACCTGTGGCAGTCACACCATAGTGAGTGACCGGTTCGTGACCCCAGACATGTATGTTCCAGGGGAGACGAGGAAAGTCAGGATAGCAACAGAGGAGGTCACCTCCAAACCTGTAGCTATAGTGCCCCTAGAGAGGGATGGTACACTTGACTGGTTTAGGGTGGTAGTCAGTGCTGACCTCCCCCTGGATTGTATCCTGGGCAATGACCTCCCAGAGTGCTGTCCCAGATGTGGAGGTCATCCAGGGCACCCCCCCAATCCAAAGTCCCGAAGAGCTAGTCCCTACAGTTAGGAGACAGGGGTCCCCAACAAAAGGAAGGAAGAAAAGGAAGGGTAGGTAACTCTTAAGGAGAGTTCCAGAGAGCCAAAGGCCTTCTGCCACCGGTAGGGGGGAACACAGAGTTGACACTGTTGAGGCCTCACCTAACCCCAAGGAAGTCCTGAGTAGTCAGGCAGCTGTCCAGCTGAAGGGTGTTGCCCCGGATGTGAAGGTCACCCAGGGCACCCCCCCCCCCAATCCATAGTCCAGAAGAGCTTGTCCCTACAGTTAGGAGACAGGGGTCCCCAACAAAAGGAAAGAAGAAAAGAAAGGGTAGGTAACTCTTAAGGAGAGTTCCAGAGAGCCAAAGGCCTTCTGCCACCGGTAGGGGGGAACACAGAGTTGACACTGTTGAGGCCTCACCTGACCCCAAGGAAGTCCTGAGTAGTCAGGCAGCTGTCCAGCTGCAGGGTGTTGCCCCTGCAGAGACAAAAGAGAGAGTGAAAGGAAGGTGTTTGCAGCAGGAGATGGTAGCCCCTCACTCTAGACAGCAGGAGGGGTGCCAGGACCCCACAGTTGCCCCTAAAACAGCTCAGCCATCTGTCAGTGTAGAGCTTGGGGTGTGGTTCTGGGTGCTGACAGCCGTCAGCAGGCTCTGCTGGGTCCTGGCCTTCATGGCAGCACTGCACGTGGCCTTGGAGGTAGACCCCAGGGCCAAAAGCAGGTTAAGCCCCTGACCCTGTTGGTAACGGAGGGGTTGCTTAAGTGCTGGGTAACCATTTTGGGTAAGCTAGGTATTGCCCTAGCAAAGTTAGGGATAGGGGAGGTGGGCATCGCACTACCCAAGTTGGCAGAGAGAGAGGAGGAAGAACCCCCCAAGAGGAAGGTTTCTGTTTAAGATGGGGTCTTTTCACTGTTGGGATGGGTTCACTACCCAGAGGGAGTGACCATGACAGGAGGATATAAGGTAGAGTAGGCCTTGCAAGGGACAGACAGTTCTCTTTACTGTCTTACTCGCCTGATAAGCCTGGAAGACTCTCTGAGGGTTGGGCTGAGTCTCCTGGGTGTGTGGGCTTTGGGGGGGGCTTGTATGAGAAAACAGGGCTGATTGCAGAGGTCCACTAACTTTCTGCCCACATCTTTCACTTTTTGCTGGTGTTTTCCTGACTTTGATGGTGCCCTGGGTACTGCTAACCAGTCCCCGGGCCTGTGCTCTATATAAAATGAATATGCAAATTAGGCTAATTATAATTGACCAAGATTATCTAGCTATAAGTCCCTAGTATATGGTAGGGCATGTAAGTTTAGGGACCACAGCATAGGTGCTGCACCCATAGGTGCACCGATTGGTGCTCAGTGTCATTTTAAAGGCAGGCCTGCCTTGCTGGCTGTTTTTAAAGTAAAGTTACATGCAAATTCGACTTTGAAATTAAAAGTAGTTCCAAAGTCTTATTCTACCTTATTTTTACATATAAGTCACCCTTAAGGTGTGCACTATGGGCCCCTAGGGCTGGATGCCAAGTAACCATGAGCAGAGACCTTATAAAACTAGTTTTATAAGCCCTGGTGAGGTAAAACAGCTAAATGTATTTTCCCTCATTGTAGTGAATGGCCTCCATAGGCCAGAATGGGCGGATTTTTTTTTAATTTATAAAGTCCCCTTAAGCATCAGATACCTTACATTTGGTATAAAATTAATTGTTATAATGAATCCCACAACTTACAATTGCTGGATTTAATATAACCTGTGCAGGTAAAGAGTTTTAAACTCTACCTAAAAAGTTGCCAACTTCAGCCCTGTAAAGCTCTGCTCTGATTGTCCAGCCTCTGGCAGCCTGGCGGGACTGCCTTGATGAGGTGTGAAGTAGCCTGGGCTGAGCAACACAAATTAATGTGCCTGTGGGAGGAGATCCCCCCTCAGCAGATGGGAAAGCAGGAAGTGGGGAGGACTTCCAAACTGGTCTTCAAAGGCATGGAAGGACATATGGAATAGCCCACCACTTCCCTCACACCCTGCAAACCCAGACAATTAGGTGCCCCCCTGTTTAGATTAGGAAAGGGCAGGAGAAGGGTGTGTTTAAGACTTTTAGCCACACCATGGGTGGCCTCAGCCAGATGTAACCTCCAAAAAGCACTTTCAGCCATGATGGATTTCCCAGGAAGTGGTAATCACAGGGGGAAGGACCCTGCACCTGGTTGAAGAACCAGGACCCCCATGTTTTTCACCCTTGTTCAAGGATAAAACTCAAAGACTTGCACCCACACCCCAGATCCCTACCAGATTTCAACAAGGAAGAACTACAGAAGAAGAAGGACTGCCCTGCTGGACCCCTGATCTGTACCGGGACACTGCACTCTGGAGGACTGCACCAGTTGCACACCTGGATTTCACCACAAGTAGGACTTTGCCTGGCTTCAATTGGTTCATGGAGGGACTCCCTGTTTGCTACAGGTTAATAATTGCTAACCAGAGTCCCCTGCACCAACTCCTGAAGAAACCGACCAGTTGACCACTGTCCAGTGGCCGTTTTAGAGTATGCACCAGGTGTATTCTGGAAGTTGTAGTTCGCACCCCTCAAGGAGCATCTTAGAGCTTGTGGAACCTTGGGGTGAACTGTGGACCTTAATAGAATCTTAAAAGAACATCTGGAAGAAGGTCCCAGAAATTTGGAGAAGTTTGGAGAGCTTTTGGAAAAAAGCTACATAAAGGGACTAACCCGCCGCAGCAACTCTAGCCGGCTTGCCTCAACTGTGACCCAGCCTGATTTGCAGGTTCATCCCGGTGAAGAAAATCTCCAAAAAAGTGAGTACGTCAGAATGTAGAAAGTTGACCGGGGCCTCCCAGGAGGTGTATAGGAAGATGGCTCCAGGGACTTCAGATCAAGATTCAGGTTTGCCCCGGTAGAAGGATTTTAATCTAAAAAAATGACTAAGTCTGAACGTAGAAATCTCCACCAAGGGCTTTCCTGACGGGCATCCGAGTAAGATTCCATGAGGTCGGATTGGACTGGCGACTTGGTCCCGCTGAAGAAAATCTCCAGAAAAATGAGTAAGTTCCAAGGTAAACTTTTGACCGAGGCCTCCCAAGTGCTGTAGCTGAGCAGGGCTCCATTGCAGTTGGCCTCAAACTTTGACTTTGTCCCGGTCAAGGTGCGACCAGATGACCATATTGGTGCTATTCGTTTCTAAGCGCTAAAAAGCATTAATTCTTAACAAATTCATATCTCCGGTTCCCCTTATCTGATTTTACTCATGTTAGTGTCATTTTAAAGATAGAAATATAGTCTATTTGTATAAATTGGTGTTGGATTTTTATTGTATGTTGTGTTTTACTTATTTACTGTTTTGTGGTTTTTAAATGCTTTACACAATTGTCTCCTAACGTAAGCCTTGTCGCTCGTAGCCAAGCTACCAAGGGTTGATCTGGGGTTGATTTATTGAGACCTAACTAGATCTAAGTGGAGGTTAGTGGCCTATTGCTAAGTGTAGGTACTTACCTGCCATTACCAGTAACCCTTTTTCCAAAACCCATGGAATCTAATTTATTCCCAGATTTACAACTTTGCATAGACCTGAGAATGCGCCAGATTCCTATACCACCCCAGGGGTGGCCTAAAAGTGGCAGAACGGGGAGAAATTCCTTTATTTTCCTTTGTTTTTGCTATTTCTGCAGTGCACATAGAAGGAGAAAAATGCCATTAATTATTTTTTATTTACAGAAAGGTGTCCCTTCCTGCACATAAATAATCATCTCTGCCACGTATGCACCCTTGCACCATGGAGCAAGGGAGCCTGCATTGGAGCTGGGCAGCCAATTGTCCACGAGGGCAGAGGTGATTACAGGGATGCATCACATTGTTATAAATGCGACAAATCCCTACACTTTCCTAATGGCGCAGCACAGCAAGCTGACGTCTGGCACCCTGCTGCATCATTTTCTTCTAAATATGAGCCCTTAAGTACAACCTACCCTGTAATAATTTTCTAATATTAAGAAGGAATTGCTCAAAGAGAGAGAACTACTTTACAAATGCTGAGACTTTACTTTCTAAACTAGTGCAATACAATTACCCCAAGAATCTTTTGAAACGTGCAAGGAAATGAGCCTGTACACTCTCAATGAGTGCCTATAACAACCAGGTGAAAACTGTCAGAACAATCGTTTGGTGAGTGTAAACACCTACTCAGGGGTTACCAACAAGGTGAAGGCCTCTATTCAAAAAAATTGGAGAACTGTCAATGTGTTACAACCTTTAATTGAGGTACCCCGGTTTGCCCTTAACTCAACAAGAATATGCAATATAAACTTGTCAGATCCAATACCAACTTGAAAACCAAAACCTCAACTTGAACTACTATGCAAATTTGCCACGAATAAGAGGACATCGTGGCTGCAGTAACTGTCCCTCCTGTGACAGTACCATCAAAGCGGATGAACTCATACACACTCAACCAAGATCAAACACACAGAATTCACCAACTGTAATATGAAGAACATTGTTTACTGCATCATGTGTCTGTGTAACAAAGCATACATCAGCAATACCAACCAAGAGATACAGAAGTAGGTTACCCAGCATAGGTGCTGATTTACTAATTCACCAATAATACAAAACAATCTATAAAAGAACCATGTGCTGAGTGACATGAGATGGACAATACTTAGACATAGGAAGACAACAAACCCAGAACCAATGTTACAGAGACAATGGCTTCAATAAACTATCTGAGATAGAGAACCTTTTTGCCTACTAAAAAGCGATAATTAATTAATACTGCAAATAATTGCCTCCCGTCCTCCCTGCCCCTTTAAAAAAAAAAAATCAGCAAACAGGAGGTTGATCAGTCCCCTTTAGAAAACGGGGCCAACTCCAAGGTATCAAGTAAGACCCCCTACACTGAGCAGTATAGTCTGCCAAAACTACTCTTAATATATGTCAACCATGCCTTGATATTTCTATTTACCATCCACATTCACATGGATGAAGGAAAGACTTTGTCAACACAACTTTATGATGTACCATTTCCTCAATAATATTCCATTAGAAATAATGTGAGAAGCGTTTACTCAGCATTCTGATATTATGTATATATTTTGATCATGCCTTCATTGTATTCAAATTGTGTCGTATATGTATTTGATGTGCAGCTCAAACACGCAGTAATTTAACCAACTTGTATATCTGCCACCACCCTGAGCATCAAGCATAGTAATAAGTGGGTAGCAGACTGCTTTAATGGTATGCACTGCCTGTTACCACATAGATTGCCCAAAACGTGTCCAGGTCGTATTTTGTGGAACAAGCTTCTCAGAACCATGTCCCATAATTCCATGATGGTGCCACAACCACCTTTAACCACACACACAAAACCAGTCTAAGCCGTGGAAGAGGTGAGGGTCCACTTAATTAAGGTGAGCACCTGTCGGAAACCTGAAGTTTGATTTTAAATCCTTTTCCTCACTTTAATATTCATGTAACCACAGTGACCTATTCCCCGATTGCTCCCCTTGCAGCTTCAGGAGCTTTGCATGCTATCCTTTTGAAGCATGCTTTCAAAGTTATGACTTCAGGGTACAATACCTGAGCATGATTTACCCTGCTACGAAGGTAGGAGAAACACCTTCCTTGTTGTGAGTGGAGAGGTTGCAATAAAGCACCTAATTCACTAAGAAACACTCTGTTTTCCCACAGGCAAGCTTTGGTGTTTGTACTACTCCCTGTGACTCACCCAGAAGTGAACTGGGGTCCCATCCACCCACTCTATAAGTAATATCTTTTTTTTCTATATCAGTAAATCAATCCGAATTCGCGAAGTGCACTACTCATCCATAAGAGTCTTAGGGCGCTGAGGGGGATCGATCCTCTGTGCTTCAGTTGAAGAGGTAGGTCTTAAGGTCCTTCCTGAATTGAGTTAACGATGGAGACTGCCTGAGTTGAAGGGGCAAAGTGTTCCAGCTTTTTTCCACTAGGTAGGCAAAGGATCTTCCTCCAGCTGAAGTCTTCCGTAAGCGGGATTGGGTGGCAAGAGCTTGTTGAGCAGAGGAGAAAGGTCTGGTTGGGGAGTAGAAGGTGATGCAGTGGTTGAAGTCGGCAGGTCCTAGGTCGTGGAGAACCTTGTATGCATGGACATGGAGTTTGAAGTTTATCCTTTACTCGATGGGGGAGCCAGTGGAAGTTTCTCAGGTGTTTGGTGATGTGTTCGCTGTGAGGGAATTTCAGAGTGACTCTGGGAGAGGCATGCTGGATGTACTGTAGTTTCTTCAGATTCTTCTGGGTGGTGCCAGCTTTGAGGGCGTTGCCATAGTCAAGCCTTCTGGTGACCAGAGCATGGGTTATGGAGTGTGTGGAAAGAGAAGGATGTGACACAGTTGACCTGGCACTTGATGGTGAGTGTTCATTGGTGTGGGGGGTTGCTGAGTGTTGCAGGCCACCAGGAGTCATCCCAGGTGTATGTGGAGGGTCCCAGGATGAAGATCTCGGTCTTTTCTGAGTTGAGTTGAACTTGAGGCAGCTCTCCCATTGTGGAAGTTCTTCTTGGCAGTTGTAAGGTTTTCGGTCAGTGAGGTGATCAGCTGGGTATCGTCGGCATAGGAAATAATGTTCAGTCCATGGATTATGATGATGGAATACGAGCGGGCCATGTA
Organism: Pleurodeles waltl; assembly: GCF_031143425.1. NCBI lineage: Eukaryota > Metazoa > Chordata > Amphibia > Caudata > Salamandridae > Pleurodeles > Pleurodeles waltl. The sequence continues at coordinate 356,690,575 of NC_090438.1, forward strand.
GATGGTGAAGAATGTGGGGCTCAGGGAGGAACTCTGAGGTACTCCGCAGCTGATCTCTGTAGGTTCTGACAGGTAGGTGGGAATCCGTCTCTGTGCTCTGCCAGTCAGGTAGGACTGTATACACTGTAGGGCCTTTCTGTGGATGCAAATTGTGTGGAGTCTGGAGCTAATGGTGTGTTGGGAGACCATGTCAAAGGCAGCCCATAGGTCCAGTAGGATGAGGGCTGCTGTTTGGCAGCAGTCGAGGAGCTTGCGGATGTCATCTGAGGTTGCTCCTCCAACCTGACTGGGAGATGTCCAGGATAATGTTATCCTCAATGTGCTTGCAGAGCTGTGCGTTGATGGCCTTTACAATGAGATGGGGCGGTTGAGATCCAGGGGTTCGGCCGTGGGTTTCTTCAGGAGTGGACAGATCTTGGCATACTTCCAGTCCTCGGGGAAGGTAGCTGTCTCCATGGAGTAGTTGAGAGTGTGGCGAGACTTGGGTATAATGGAGGTGGTGGCTTTGTTGAAAATGTGGTGGGGACAGGGATCAGTATGGGCTCTGGAGTGGATGTTGCTCATGATGGAGCGGGTCTCGTCCATGGTGAGGGTGGCCCAGTAGTGCAGGATCTGTAAATGTTCAGAGGATCCAAGATGGAGGGTTGTTGGTGGGTTTGGCAGGTCAAAAGCTACCTGCAAGGTGGCTTTTCTAGTGGATCAGATGAAGTAGTAATGAGGTTTGATGGAGGATTTGAAGGACGCAAGATTCTCCGGGGTTTTGCTGCTCCTCTATCTTTTTAGACGCCTGCAGGTGTGCCTGGAATCCTGGAGTGTGGGGGAGAATCAGCTGGCCTTATTGAGGTTGTGTTTACCTGAGGTCATTTGGAGTGGCGCTAGGGTGTTAACACATTTGTAGATCAATTGGTGGAAGTTCCATGCTGAGATGTTTGTATCTGTGGAGATGGTGACTTAATGATGGTGTTTGTGAGATGCTCCTCGGTGAACTGGTTCCATATCCATTGGGGGAAGAGGAGGGTGTGGAGGTAGAAGGTAGGTGTGGGGAATGGAGAAATTAATGCAGTGGTGCTTTGTCCATTCAGTGTACTGTGGAGGAGTTGTAGAAAGTGATATTGTTGCTGGCAGAGAAAATGGGGTTGAGTGTGTGTCTGACGATGTGTGTTGGCGAGGTGATCATTTGCTTGAGGCCAATTGTGGCAAGATTCTTGAGCAGGGAAGTGGTGTTGTGGTTGTTGCAGTTCTTGATGTGATAGTTGAGGTCATGGAGGAGAAAGTAGTTCCTGGAGGTGAATGCGTGGGGAGCTATTATATCAGTGATGGAGTGGCTGAAGGTTGGGTGGGTGGAGGGTGGCCTGTAGATGAGGGTGGTGCGGAAGGTGAAATTTGGGTTGATGTTGACCAGGAAATGCAGGTGCTCCATGAAGGAAGAGTGTTTTTCTGGATTGGTTGTGAGGCAGAGGTTGGATTTGTGTATGATGGCCAGGCCACCACCTGGCTGAGGGGACGGTCTTTGTGGAGCAGTTTGTGTTGCTGGGGTTGACGGAGGTGATCTCCGGGGCTGACGTTGGGTTTGTCAATGTTTCGGTGAGAAAAGCGATGTCCGGGCGGGTGAAGTCTAGCAGGTCCCAAAGTTCCACAGCATGTTTGTGGAGGGAGCGTATGTTGAGGAGGATGCAGTTTAGGCTGGCAGAGTGGGTTTTCGATGGTCCTGTGGAAGGGAGGTCAGGTGTTTGGTAGAGAGTGAAGATGTGGTGGAAGCAGGAGAAAGATCCATGGGTGTCTTTGGGTGATGCGTGATGCCAGGCAGTGGAGCGTCTTGTCTTCAGCGCATGTAGGGTCTTAGAGTTGTAATGATGGATGATCAGGATAACAGGGGTCATGGAGGTAGGTGCGGTCCAGGCACAGAGAGGAGCAGACAGGCTTGCTGTTGGTGCACCTTCGGTGCGGCCGCACAGCGGGTACCATTAACAAGGGCAGGGATGTGGAAGGGTCCAGTCAGCCTGGAGGCCGGAGGGTGGGAAAGTGCTTCACAGGGAGGAAAGGCTGCAGGGGCAGCAGGGGCAGCAGGGGCAGAGAGCTGAGCACACCAAAGAAAAAGGAAAAGTGAAAAAAGGTGCAAAAAGTGAAAAAACAAGAGAAAGGAGAGAAAGAGACAGGAAAAAGGCAAAGAGACACACACAACTAGCTCAGATGGCCCCTAGGCCACCAGGGATGGGGTGCAGGTGGGTACCTGCAGGTGGAGGTGGGTCTTGAACTGAAAGTCAGGCAGGTTCTCAGTTCAATCAGCAGCGGTGACAGCAGCAACAGGTAGAGTTGTGCAGAGGGGAGCGAGCAGATGCTGACCAGGAGATCAGATGAGTACCCTCTCCCTGTGCAGAAGCCGCCATTAAGAAGGGGAGGGAGGTGGGAGGGTCCGGTCAGCTGGGAGGTGGGGTGGGCAACAGGGGCAGCAGTGGCAGGGACCGGAGCTCACTAAAAAGAAAGGAAAATGTGAAAAAAGGTGCAAAAAGTGAAAAAAGAGAGAAAGAAACAAGAAAAGGGTACACACACAGCCAGAGAGCTGAGAGGCAGGTGGGTACCTGCGGGTGGAGGTAGGCCACAAACTGAGAGTCAGACAGGCTTTCAGTTCAATCAGCAGAAGCAGCAGTGACAGCAGTGGGGGTGTGCGGAAAGCTCTGCTACACTGACGAAGCTAACTGAGTTTTTGTAACTCCATGCTTTACTTGGTGCCTGGAGTTATCTAAAAAACTCAGTTAGCCCCGCCAGAGAAGCAGAGCTCATACGGTGCGCCCTGAAGCCCAGTATTCCCTGCACAGCACAAGAACAGACAGTCTACGCTTGTGCTGTGCAGCCTATAACTGCACTTCTTTTTGATTCTGCAATGTCCAGCAACAGGAAAATTGTGACACATCTGCAAGGTTTCGGTTTGAATTTTCTTGGTCGGTAGGAATAAAAAGCATTGATGATAATAGTATTCCTGGTTCTTTTCAATTTGAGGACTCAGAGCATTCCATTCTTAAAGTGGAAGATATTGGTGTTCTGATTTTACATGACGAAGGAAAGATTCGGCAACTCCAATGACTCAACTTGTTTCTATCATATTCTGAGAGGAAGTGATAGCACTTTCTGGATAGCAACGAGATAAAGCATTAGCCACAAGATTTTGGGATCCAGGAATATAGGTTACCACAAAGAAGGAAGCTCATCTTGCCTGCCGGCTATTTCGACATTGAAAATTTCGGAGGCATTGTAAATTTCAATGATCCATTCTTACTTCGAAAGATTCCTTCTTAAGGTTTTCTCCTGTGATGATCTGGGTTTATCACCCAGTGGTTTGCCAATAAAAGTAGGAGAGACCTAGGAAGCACTGGGTTTCCTTAATAGGAGACGGAGGAGGCCAGTCCAAAATGGCTTGTACCTTGTGTGGATCCATGGCTATTCCGGTTTGATTGATGTGAAAACCAAGATACTATACTTCTGTCTTGTTAAATTCACATTTCTAGGGTTTGCAGTACACCTGGTTCTGTCTGAGTCTTTCTAAAACCTGAAGGACATGCCTAATATGTTATTCAGGTGTGGGAGAGTATGCTAGAATGTCATCCAGATATATTACAAAATTTGACTCAATAGATCAGAGAACATGGAGTCCATGAATCGTTGGAATATGGAGGGAGTGTTTTTATGCCAAAAGGCATAAATCGGAATTCATAGTGGCCCAATGGAGTATGGAAAGATGTTTTCCATTCCTCTCCTTCCTTGATACATAAAAGATGATAGGTACGCCTCAGATCCAATTTCGTAAATCTCTTAGCAACCTGGACCGCTTGAAGGATATCCCTAATAAGGAGTAAGGGATATCGATCCTTGATGGTTATCTTGTTCAATCCACGAAAGTCAAGACAGAGACGCAGATCTTTTGACTTTTTCAGAACAAAAAAAGAGGTGCCTTAGCAGGTGATGAAGAGGGGGCGATCAAACCATTCTGTAAGTTATCATCTAGGTATTGTCTAAGTACATTCTTTTCTTTCTCAGACAATGAATTAATCCTTCCAAACAGGACCACTTCCCCCGGAATCAAGGGAATGACACAGTCATTAGCCAGATGTGGGGGTAAAACAGGTTTTCTAGGCTTCTGAAATACATCACAGTATTCTTGATAACAACTTGGTACTCACTAGATCATGTTAATTGTGCAACTCGCCTCTTTGGGGGAAAGGATTAGACCCTTAGGGGACCAATAAGAGTTCATAGAGTAACAGTTTTGTTGACAAAACTGGGATGATAGAGATATTGTTCTTGTTTCCCAATTAATGTACGGATTGTGCCCAGTCAGCCAGGGAATACGTAATATCATGGTATGATTTGGAGAAGATATCAAATCAAAGGTAATGTGTTTCTAATGTTTTCTGAATTGCAGACAAAGAGTAGGTGTGGTATCAACCACTAGTCCCGAGGTTAGTGGGGAGTCATCAACTGCGTGGGCATGTTCTGGCATTACTCTTTTGGAATACAAGGTATTCCTCTTTCTTTGGCCAAAGTCTCATCCAAATTTATACCGCTTGCTCCACAATCCAATAACGCAAATACCTATTCTTCATGATTATGTGGACACTGTAGGATAACTGACAGTATAAACGGAGCTGTGGTATTCTCTTTAAAGGAACATAAAGAAGGTATTTCAACTCCTCCCATCCCCTTCCTCCTCAGAGGGGACATGAGTTGGATTTTCCCATACGTCTGAAAGGACGGATACGACACATCCAAATCAAGTGACCAGTATTGCCACCATAGAGACAAAGGCCCATTCATCATCTGTTTTCTCTGTGTTTCAGATAAAGGTTCAAAAACTAGATCTATCTGCATAGGTTCTTCTTCTGTAGATTTATTAGTCCCTGGACAGACTTCGTCAGGACGACGTGCTGTGGAACAAGGTATTCCAGACTGGAACTGCAATTGAGTCTTCTCCCTTTCCATCTTATGTTCTCATAAACAATACTTTATGTTCAATGCTTGATCTATCAGTTCTTTCAGGGATTCTAGTTGAGTAGAATGCACCAATTCATCTTTTATTTCTTCTTGCAGTCCTTGACGGAAGAGTTCTACAAAAGTGGTTTCAGCTGCTAACTGTTTAAATCGGGTTATGCATTGCAGTACATCCTGATTGTCTTGCTGTCTATTGCATAATGCTTCTTCAGCAGCAGCCTCCTGCCTGAGTCATTCAAACATCTGTTTGAAGATCTTAATAAAGGCAGGATAATTAGACAACATATGATCTTCAGTGGATACCAAGGGGGTTGCCCAAGCTAGAGCTGGGCCAGACAAGGCACTGATCAGATAGCCCACATTGGTCTTGTCAGATGAAAATTGAAAGGGTTGAAATGCAAAAAAGACCATCAATGAGTCAAAACATTCCTTTACTTTATGTGAATTTCCAGAATATTGTGGTGTCGAGGTAGACACATAGGATATATCAATGGGCAGAGAAACCAAGGCTTGCCATAGTGCGATGTTTTCAGCATGAAGTTGTTGCTATTCCTGGCCTTGTTGTTGCACAGTATGAAGCATGGATTGTGCACTGTCTACAATATCTTCCGGTGATTCCTCCATGGTTCTGGAACAATGCTGAATTCTTTAGTGTTGCAATCTGTCACAGTCTGCACATCTCTTACTGCTGTAGGCTGCAGTACTCGGAAGAACACCTGGTTTCTAACTGGTTCTGGATTGGCCAAGATAAGAGTGACCCCTTCCAGTAGCCACAGTGTTGCTGACTAGAAAACGCCAAGGCAGACCGTACCCTCCAGAAGGAGTCCCAGAGGAAAAACCCAAAATATGGGAAAACACCTCTACCACAGGAACTCCTGAAAAGAGGAAACAATGGAGAAAAGGGCAATATAGAAGTCAATTCAAATAAAATAGTAAGAAGCAGGCAATGAAAACTGGAGACAGGGGCAAGAATCACCACCAAGATGGAAGTGTTTGCAACACAAGGAAAGAAATAACTGCAGTTCTTTTATACCATCAGACAGAAAATGACAAACAGGAAGAACGAACAACACCGTCCTGGATTGGGAAAAGCCACATAGAAATGAATAAGAAAAAAGCTATAAAAAGAAAGAAGCAATGCATGCTGGGAAAGAAACCACAGACAGAAGAGGACAACATGGCCACCCAAGAAGAAAGAAGATATGAAGAAAGAAGAAAAAAGAAGAACAGAAGAAAAGAAGAAAGAACCCTAGTGCAGGTAAATGGGGAATGGGAAGTCATGGAGGCTGCCCGGGGCCGATGCGCGACCCAGAGCTCGAGATGGGACTCCCGGGCCACACCATGGCTGAAAATGTGGGGCAAGGCTAAAAAACTGGCCGCAGCTGGTCCTGCGTCCCAAAACGTGGACCACCGACCTGACTGCGGTCCGCAGAGGGGAAGCTGCAGTGTTCTTCAGCATCACACTTTCACTGCCTACAGTGCTCCTGAATGCACCCATCTTGGAAGCTCTAAGCAGGGTCTGGCCTGGCTGACCAGGCCCGACCCTGCTTAGCACATCTGAGATGGGTGCATTCAGGAGGACTCTGCTTGGCACAGAACTCTGGCTTTTGCGAAATTCCACTGTTTTTTTTTCGACTCTGTGGAATTCTCTGAAGCTGGACTCGGTTAATTCCGTCCAGGCCTAGACAGCAGCAACAGGTGGAGCTGTTCAGTTGGGAGCAAACAGATGCTGACCAGGAGAAAAGATTAAATAAATACCAGTCACATGTTAAGAATTCTCATGACAAGTCCACATAAGCTCTTTCTCTCTCTTTGTCTCAAGATTTGATTCTAATGGAGGGTGGAATCCGCAAGACCAGTGCTCTTAGGTCCCAAGGCACTATGAGGACCTCATAAAAGCCAAAGGTGTGCTGAGCTTAATACATACTTCTTCCACACAATCCTTGCTTCATTAAGCACTGTAGTAATTGTGTTTCCTCTTTATCTCCAACATTCAGTTTTCCTTCTCCTGCAACAAGCTTTTTTCCCTTGAAGAAGACCTTCCAAGAAATCAAAGGCCCAACCTGAAGATTGAAACGCATCAGGGTAATCTATAATGAGGTATAGGGGTCAGTTAAGTTTAGAAAAGAATTTTTATATGTTGGACACTTATGTTTGTGGACACTTATTTAGATTGTGAAAGAACATATTTATAAGTTGGACACTTATTAATGTGGATATGTGAGAGTATGTATTTATATGTTGAACACTTATTAATGAGGATATGTGCTATAAGTCATAGTGTTACCTGTACAAAACTAGTAGTTCTTTTTAATGCATTTTCCACACCGTTTGATGAATACAGTTTCCACCACATGAGTCATTTCTCTGGTGTGTATTTGTTGTCCAAACAAACTGCTACCTAGACAGTACTAAAGCAATACTATGGGGGATACTGCCTAACAAAGAACTTGAGATAAATAGAAGTCCACAAAATAATAGTAATGGTAAAAGGTGTGGTATAACTACGCCACCTTGACAAATAATATATACAATCCATTGTATATGGGGCATGTACGTCTGTTGATAATCTGCTAGGTGGCAGGTATGTGTTGCAAACTACATTTTTTCACCAGTGCAAAAACAAAGACATTGATATTTTACAGTGTTTTGTGTTTTTGGAGAATAAGAAAAAGACAAAAATGCTTTTCTTTTGAAATCTAAAAACGCAAATGAGATCCAGTCAACATCAATATGTTGCATTTCTTAAGACCCTTTTATTAATGTCTGTTACTTGACTACCTTTTCCTTTTAAATGCACCTTGCACATCTAAGGTGATTTTTGAGCAATAAATGGAATTGTAACAGTTTCTCAAAATGTCTTAAAATATCGCCCTGCCACCAAATTTAATACCATAAATTGGGAATCAAACTCTGTCATGGTGACTCTTTGTTTGACCTCAACCCACATACACATCAAGCATGAGAAAGGAATAGAGGCATGTGAAAACTTTCTGAAAGTCTGATGTGTAGGTACTTACAAACATACTAGGCTGTTGTTCAAAAGGCTTGATTTTTCTTCAACACAGAACATATTTCTTTCTGAAGCTCAACTACATAAATAGGTGAGAAGAGGAGCAATTAGCACTGCTTCACCTCTAGCTATGCTAACTTGTGTACGGTCTGGTGGAAGGGGCAGGTGTCCACTGATCGCCTTTTGGAGAAATGTATATCAGGGCTACATAGATGACCATTTTGTTTTTTGTAATCATAGTGCACTAAACTTTTAGAGTTTAGTAGATTATTGAATAGTAAGAACACTAACTTAGATTCTACCATCAGTTACAGCTACACAGACATCTAAATTCTAGATCTCTAGCTGAGAATTAGAAAACACTGTTTGGCAACATTGTTGCTAAGAAACAACAAGTTACATGCTAGAAGCAGTCATCCAATCCCCCTTAAATGGATTGTTCCTTACGGGGAATTGATAATACATAAAAGTAGTTGCATGACCACTGAAAGTTCTAATCAGGACCAATAAGAAATATTACAGTGCTTTGGAGCTGACAGAGTGCCAAGGAAACCCATCTAAGGGATAAACACATTAAAGAGAGAGAAATACTATATAAATCTAACATGAGATACTACAGAACAATCATCATACAACAGCAAACAACTAATACCATTGTATTGATGGCAATATAATTTTACTACTCATACACCACCAAGGCATGATTAACAAAATACCAATTAATTCAGAAAAATGATAAAATAAGCACCATTTGGAACAAAAGGGGTAACAATCAAAGCTGTGAACACTGTTGAAACATTTCACACTTTAAAACACTGCACAGCAATACAGAACAAATAATTATTAAATTAATAGTCTTTAACTATGACTGCACATTTTATCCCAGTCAAGTTTGCTCATACTCCTGGATTGGGCTGACCACTTTGTTACCCTTTCTTCCTCCTCTGAAACCAACTCAAGGTCAACACAAAATGGAACAAACCTTCATATCCTTCAAAGACTCTCCCACTGACAATATAATGAGTGAACTCTTCTCCCAACTCAAATCTGACACCCTTATACACAACTCCCACGCATTTGTGGGAAAAATATGTGAACATCCACACCCCAAATTAAAACATGCGAGTTCAAGCCAAAGCCTTCAGTAACCTGGGTCTCTAAAGAACTTGCTGACAATCAATGATCCATCCTCAGGCACAAAAGAAAATAGCCTAAATACAAAACTCTCAATGATCTCTTAATAGTTTATCCCCTCTGCACATAACACAGACAGTTCATCATCAACCAAAACACAATAGTATACCAACACCATCAATTAAGCTACCAGTAGAAACAGAATGCTTTTTAAGTCAGTTAAACACTCTCTTAATCTCTTGCCAGACTCACATGCTCCACAGAAAGTGCAATTCCATCAACACCGTCTCAGTGAAAAAAGATTCAACAGAAGATCTACTTTGTTTCTCATGCCCAGCCCTTCCCATAGAATCCTGCAGTAGTCTGCAATAAAAGCCCCTTCTCTCACATATCTTGCTGACACCCTCAATACCCTCAAAGCCACTTATAAATAGTGCCTCAGCCTCACTCATACTCTCAAGTATCACTTTCTCCCTCGCTCAAGGCACTGTTCAAAAGCTCCCAGGACAGCTCTCAATACAGGCCAGATCCTCTCACTCCTTGAGAAATCTATGTTGGACCCTATGACCGCACAAATGTCTGGCCCCTGACTCATCTACCATTTTCAAGAAGAAAATTGAAAACTGTCTTTGTTAAACTCTTTAAGATCTCATCAGTGCTTACCACCACCTGCAAGACTATGAGTCGGGCTTCAGGTCATGCTGAACCATGGGAAATACAATCTTACACATCATAGATCATAAAATGATGCACTTTTGACTACAGATGAAGACGACCCCTACCTCCTCATACTGTTAACCTCTCAGCTGCCTTTGACACAGTCAACCATCCCACCGTCTTATTTATTCTAAAGTCTTGAATGTGATTCAGCTGCAAAGTCCTTAACTAGTTATCTTGCTACCTTGGCATCCAATACCTCTTTCTTCACATGGGCTCCCCTGATCCCAAAACAGCTTTAACACTGAGGGGGTCATTCTGACCTCGGCGGTAAAAGGCGCTTACCGCCGGTCAGAAGACCGCCATAACACCGCCGCGGTCGCGGTAAACCGCCACGGTCATTCTGACCCGCAACTGGCAAACCGCCAAAAACCCGACACCAACAAAAGTCCGCCACACCAAAGGTCAGCGGGAAACTGGCGATGACCAAACCTCCACCGTCACGCCAACAGAAATACGCCCATATAATTCCAACCCACAAATCCCCGCAGCGGTCTTTCAACGGCGGTATTCCATTGGCGGTACACACCGCCGCCCTCAAAATACACACACCTTTACAAAACACTACCACACTGGACAAATCAAAATACACACACCTGAGACACATAAACACACCACTCCCACACACCCAATTAAATATAAAACACACACCCACATCACCCACAAACCCTTACGACCACAATTGCGACTGAAGGACAGAGAGAGACAGCATAGCATAGAGTAGACCATCACACAGAGGCAAATCACAACATCACCCACACAATTTCCACGCACAAAACACCATACACCACCACACTCACCACACTCTACAACACATAAGCCACCCCTCACCTCATCCACACCACCCCATGGCACCCCAAAGACACCCCAGGTTCTCTGACGCAGAACTCAGGGTCATGGTGGAGGAAATAGTTTGTGTAGAGCCCCAGCTCTTCGGGGCACAGGTGCAGCACACCACCATTGCCAGGAAGATGGAGCTATGGCAAAGAATAGTGGACAGGGTCAACGCTGTGGGACAGCATCCACACAATCGGGACGACATCAGGAAGCAGTGGAACGACCTACGGGGGAAGGTGCGTTCCATGGTATCAAGGCACAACATCGCGGTTCAGCGGACTGGCGGCGAACCCCCACCTACTCCCCCAGAATTCACAGCATGGGAGGAGGAAGTCTTGCACATCCTGCATCCTGAGGGCCTCGCAGGAGTAGGCGGAGGAATGGACTCTGGTAAGTCAAATCTCCGCTACTTCATTCCCCCCACCCCACCAACATGCCAAATCATACCCCCACCCTCACCCCACCCCCATCACACCAACTCCTTGCAAATGGCTCACCATCACATCCCACCCATCCCAAAACCTAGCCCTGCATGCGTCCCCAAAGCATGGACACCCATCACCAAAGCATGCCCACTGCACACACCCATCACCCCCACAAGCCACCGTCACAAAAGCCCCCACAAGGGAATGCCAGCACTGGGGTACACGGCCACCCACCCATTACACGAAATGGCACACACAGAAGCAATAACCATACTCTTATACCCCTGTAGGACCCGAACGCAACCACACCACCACGGAGGATCCAGAGATGTCCATCCCACCCCCAGAAGAGGCCCCCAGTGATGACAGCAGTTCTGTCTCCCTGGACCCAGATGACCAGCCCGGCCCATCGGGGACCTCGGGACAGTCGGTTCCCTACAGACAGCCACAGGCTACACCAGACCTAACCCCTCTGGGAACACCAGCACAGCTCCCACCCAGCGGGCCCATGCCTCTGTCTCCAGGACACGTCAATCAGCGGTGTGTCCACCACTACAGGGCACCCAGGTTGACCCACCACCCCAACAACAACAGGGACCTGGGGGCAGTGGTAGTGGGCACACCGTCCAGGGGACAGAGGCCCAGGGAAACAGGGGAACTGGGAGGGCTGCTGTGCGACAGGGGGGGGACAGGCCCAGGGAACCGACTATCCAAGAGGCCCTCTCCTCCATCATGGGAGCATACCACCACTCCCAGGAGACGATGGCTACGGTACTGGCCAGGTTCCAGGAGATCCAGGTACTGCAGGAGGAACAGTACATGGGGTTCAGAGAGGAACTGAGGAACATTAGTTCCGCAATGGGGACCATCGTCGTGGCCCTTAACCAGATAGTCACCACATTGCGGGACCATGTGGCACCACAAAGGGCCCCTGTCACTAGCCTGGACCAGGAACAGCCTACCACCTCCGCCGGCGCTAGTGGACAGGAGGCCCCCACACAACGACAGGCCACCAGAACCCCACCTCCTGCAGAAGAAGAACCACCCCGCAAGCGGAACCTGAGATCTCACAAGAAGACAGAGTAGGATGCCAAGACCCCCGCCAGCAAACGATACCCCCTGATGTCATCCCACTGTCCCACATTGTCACCCTGTCCAACCTTGAACTGCCCCTGCTCCATCCTTCCACAGGCATATGGACAATGCACCTGTGAGACTGAGAACTGGACTCTGCCATGGACATTACTCCACCATCACCCATCACCGTTTTACAATCATGTTCCTAAATGTAGCACTTTAATTAAATCACTTATTGCACTTAGAAAATCTGGAGTCTGCTTGTATTTTGAACAAACGTATTAGACATAACGGTGCAAAAATGTTCAGTTACATTGTGATGACAACATACCACTGTCACACAGCTGTAGTCCATGGGCAAACAAAGCAGAGGTCACGCAGTGGGGCCCACAGCTCTGAAAACGGAAGGGAAAGTCACAACTCAGTTAACAGGAACTGGGGGGGAACTCAGACAGTAGAGAGGCAGGAGACTTTAAGTAAATGTAAAATGGCGTGGTTGATTCGTATCTGTGTGCTACTGAAAATACTGTTGTATCACTGTGTCCCTGTTGTCTGTGTCGTCCCCGTCGTCTTCCTCCTCTTCACTCTCCAAAGGCTCCACAGCTGCTACAACATCACCATCTGGACCATCCTCCTGCAGGAAAGGCACCTGGCATCGCAAAGCCAGGTTGTGAAGCATACAGCAGGCCACGATGATATGGCACACCTTCTTTGGTGAGTACATTAGGGATCCACCTGTCATATGCAAGCACATAAACCTGGCCTTCAGGAGGCCGAAGGTTCTTTCTATAATCCTCCTAGTTCGCCCATGGGCCTCATTGTAGCGTTCCTCTGCCATTGTCCTGGGATTCCTCACTGGGGTAAGTAGCCACGACAGGTTGGGGTAACCAGAGTCACCTATTAGCCACACACGGTGTCTCTGTAGCTGTTCCATCACATAAGGGATGCTGCTATTTCGCATGATGTACGCGTCATGCACTGACCCAGGGAACTTGGCATTTACATGGGAGATGTACTGGTCAGCCAAACAGACCACCTGGACATTCATCGAATGATAACTTTTTCTGTTCCTGTACACCTGCTCACTTCCACTGGGGGGAACCAAAGCCACATGAGTCCCATCAATGGCACCAATGATGTTGGGGATATGTCCAAGGGCATAGAAATCACCCTTCACTGTAGCCAAATCGCCCACCTCAGGGAAAACAATGTAGCTCTGCATGTATTTCATCAGGGCAGACAACATTCTGGACAAAACCTTAGAAAACATAGGCTGAGACATCCCTGATGATATGGTCACTGTTGTTTGGAATGATCCACTTGCCAAAAAATGGAGTACTGACAGAACCTGCACCAGAGGGGGAATCCCTGTGGGTTGGCGAATGGGGGACATCAGGTCTGGCTCCAGCTGGGCATACAGTTCCTGTATAGTGGCTCGGTCAAGTCTGTATGTCAGTATGACATGTCTTTCTTCCATTGTCGACAGGTCCACCAGCGGTCTGTACACGGGAGGATTCCTCCATCTCCTCGCAAGTCCCAGCGGACGGTGCCTAGGAAGGACAACATGGAACACAGAGTCAAGCAACCCACAGGCACGTAACCACAGCTTTCACAGTACACGATTCGCTATGCATTGAATGGCTTATATGAGTGGCAATGCAAGGCCTAGGCCTGTGTGATGCAGTAGAAATTAAGCCATGTGGGCCCTTGAAATGGCGGCTGCCTGACCTGTGAAGTGTGACAATGGGATGTGAGGTCAATGCGCTGGCGTGGCACACCGTGGCGGTAGGCGGTCGAAGACCGCGGCGCAAAGCAGCATTTGTTAACATTGAACCCTATGGGTTTCAGGAGCCAATGACGATGTGCGCCGGCGGTCGCGGTACGCACCGCCGCGGTACGCACCGCCGCGGGCGTGACTGCCATTTTCTAACTGCTTAATCACTCGAGACCTGATCATCCACAGGAGAGGACCTATACTGCAAGTGCTGCTGTGACCTTGGTCTGGAAGATACAATGGCTGCTGCGACTGGGGAAAGGGCCCCTGCCTTCACATCTGAGGAATTGGAGAAACTTGTTGATGGGGTCCTCCCCCAGTATGCGCTACTCTACGGTCCTCCAGACCAACAGGTAAGTACACAGGGAGCACGTAGTATGGGCTATGCCTGTGTTGAGTGGGGTGGATGTAAGATGGTGGGGAGGGGAGCGAATGAGGAGTGCAACGCACGACAGATGAGAGCATGTGCCACATGGCAAGGTTGGGGAGGGGGGGCCACTCACATCGACCATGCAGAAAAGTGATGATATTTCTTTTTCCACCCTGTCCATGTCACATAGGTCAGCGCCCATCAGAAGATCGACATTTGGCGTGCCATCGCCAAGGACGTCCGGGCCCTGGGGGTCCACAACAGACGGGGCACCCACTGCCGCAAGAGGTGGGAGGACATCCGCCGCGGGAGCAGAAAGACCGCCGAGGATCTGCTGGGGATGGCCTCCCAACCTAGGAGGGGTGCCACACGGCAATTGACCCCCCTGATGTCCCGGATCCTGGCGGTGGCCTACCCCGATTTGGATGGGTGCGTGAGGACATCACAGCAGACACAAGGGGGTGAGTATCAGCACATTCTGCTATATTAGCGCACAGTGGAGGTGTCTGGGTGGGGGAGGAGGGCTGTGGCTATCTCTAGGCCAGGGCGGTTTCTGTAGGCTAGGCCCCTCTGTTAGGCATGGCCCTGTGCCCCCACCCCCCACCTCTGTAGGGTGCTAAGTACAGCTATCCACGGTCCGGGCTCACCTATGTGTGCATTTGTCGTCCATAGACTTGTAGGCCAAGTCACAATAATTGAGTAGTGTACCCCGAGTGCGCGGCGTAGTGCAGTGGGCTTCTGTGTCTGTCCTCTCCGCCAACGGTGCCGCCAATGCATGCACTCAACATGTCTTTCTTTCTTCTCCCCCCCTTTTTTTTGGTTTTCCTGTTCATGTGTGCATTAGCATCATCAGGCGGAGGAGAAGTGGCATCGGCGCACGAGGGAGCTGCATCTCACATGGGCCCGGAGGGCCCTGCAACCGACTCGGAGTTAACCAGTGAGACGGAGGGCGAGGGGAGCTCCACAACGGGGACCCGTGGAGACGTCAGCGACACCGACACGTCCTCGGAAGGGAGCTCCCTTGTGGTGGCGGCAACATCCGTGCCCACCGCAACAACAGGTACAGCCGCCACCCAGCACACCAGCTCCGCCCTCCCAGCAGCCCCTCAGCTTTCGCCCTGTGCCCGCTCGGCCAGGAAGCCGGGCATCTCCTTCGCCCCAGGCACCTCAGGCCCTGCCCAGTTACCCCTGCTGCCCTCATTGCAGAGATCATTGACCTCCTCCAGACACTCATTGTTGGGCAGTCTACCCTTTTGAATGCCATCCAGGGGGTAGAAAGGGAGGTGCATCGGAGCAATGCATACCTGGAGGGCATTCATTCGGGTCAGGCTGCCCATCAGCGATCGTTCAACGCTCTGGCCTTAGCACTGACGGCAGCAATTGTCCCTGTGTCTAGCCTCCCCCCTCCAACTTCCTCAACCCAGTCCCACTCCCCTGTTCCTCTGCCTATCCCAGACACACCTACAGACCAGCCTGCACACACATCAACACCCAAGGGCAGGTCATCCAGACATAAGCACCACAGATCACACAAGCATTCACCCAAGCAACATCCACATGCAGACATGCCAACAGCCACTGCCTCCTCTGTGTCCCCCTCCTCCTCGTCTCCCTCCTCCGTCCCTGTGACGTCTCCACTCACACCTGCATGCACACCACCATCAGCCAGTACGTCCATCACCACCTCACCCACCGGAACAGTCCACACACGTGCAGTCACCACCCCCACTGCCATTTACACGTCCCCTGTGTCCTCTCCCAGTGTGTCTGTCACCCCCTCTTCCAAACCACACAAACGGAGGCAGCCACCCACCCAACAGCCATCCACCTCACGACAGCCTCCGTCACAAGCACCTGCACCCAAAGACAGCACACTTGACTCTCCTACAACCACATCCTCTTCCTCCACTACCATACCCACTGCACCTACCCTTCCCATTGCTCCTAAAAAGTTGTTCCTCTCCAAAATTAACCTCTTTGCATCACCTGACCCACCCCCTCCATCTTGTAAGAGTCCAAACAGCACCTCAGCCACCACAAGCCCTGCACCTACTAGGACCATCGTTCAGGGCTATTGGAGTCCACCAGCTCCTAGGGCAGGAACATCGGCCAGCAGCAAGGGGACAGCCAGCCCACCCCCTGGGTAAAGAACCAAAAAAGGGAAGGGCTGGCGCGACAGGCCTGAGACGGCTGCCCCCAAGGACACCACCCTTGCACCATCACCTGGCACATCCACAAAGGGAGGCAAGGGCCCCAGAGATTCGGCCAAGGAGGGCAAGGGCAGCAGGGCAGACAAGTCCGGCAGCAGGCGAGCTGCCCAGGAGGGCCCCACCAGCCCCATTTGGGGTGTGACGGATAACACCCACGGGCCCAGTACTCCAGCACAGGAGGGCCCCGCAAGCAAAAGGTCGGATGGCGACTGAGCAGGAATTATTGGCCAGATCTGGTTCCCTAGGAACACAAGACAAGCACCGCTGAACAGGGCCCCGCCAAGACAAGCACCGCTGAACAGGGCCCCGCCAAGACAAGCACCGCTGAACAGGGCCCCGCCGTGAAAAGCACCGCTGAACAGGGCCCCGCCTTGAGAAGCACCGCTGAACAGGGCCCCACCAAGACAAGCACCGCTGAACAGGGCCCCGCCAAGACAAGCACCGCTAAACAGGGCCCCGCCAAGACAAGCACCGCTAAACAGGGCCCCGTCGTGAGAAGCACCGCTGAACAGGGCCCCGCCAAGACAAGCATCGCTGAACAGGGCCCCGCCGTGAGAAGCACCGCTCCGCTGGGCCCTTCCTGTCAAGCTCCGCTGGGCACCGCCGTCTCTGAACTGCTACGCTGGGCCCTTCCTGTCAAGCACCGCTCCACTGGGCACCGCCGCCTCTGAACTGCTCCGCTGGGCCCTTCCTGTCAAGCACCGCTCCGCTGGGCACCGCCGTCTCTGAACTGCTCCGCTGGGCCCTTCCTGTCAACCACCGCTCCGCTGGGCCCTTCCTGTCAAGCACCGCTCCGTTAGGCACCGCCGTCTCTGAACTGCTCCGCTAGGCCCTTCCTGTCAAGCACCGCTCCGCTGGGCACCGCCGTCTCTGAACTGCTCCGCTGGGCCCTTCCTGTCAAGCACCGCTCCGCTGGGCACGCCGTCTCTGAACTGCTCCGCTGGGCCCTTCCTGTCAAGAACCGCTCCGCTGGGCACCGCCATCTCTGAACTGCTCCGCTGGGCCCTTCATCTCAAGCACCGCTGGCCCATTGGCAGGGCCGGATCTGTGTCGGGCAGGGCTTCACGAAGCACTCTGGCCAACATGCCTCCTCCATAACCAGTGGAGTCTGTAAACCACCTGATGGACTGTGGCTTTGCACTCCCCCGGATGGTACAGTGGGCAATCCACCCACTGTAGAGACTTAAGAGACTGTGGCTTTGCACTCCCCAGGATGGTACAGTGGGCATGGAGGCCCCTCGTGGATCTGGCGTCGTGGACTCATGTGGCTGAGGTGCCCCCCCTTCCCTTCCCCCTGAGGTGCCTGTGGTTTTATTATCTGATGCCCCAGCAGTGTTCTCTCCAATGGAATCGGGTCTCGTGTGTGGGCTTTGCCCATGTGTTTATGCACATTGGCCCACGAACAATGGAATGTAGCCAATATTTGCCGGACTTTTGCACTATGTATATATTGTTCATGTTGTAATATATTTATTTTAGAAATTTCATATTTCACTTAAGTTCAAATATGCTTTAATATACTTCAATTTTAATGATAATTTTATTTTGTCTTTGCATTATTCCGGCGGGTTTCGGGGGTGTCACTCTGACTTGTTGCTCTGCATTGGTGTGTAGGGATTTGGGGGGGGGGGGTCGCGTATGTCTGTGCCCGTAACCTTTTATCCTCCCCCCTCCCCTGTGTCGTAGGTGCAGTACTCACCGTTGTCTCCTGCACCGGTGTTCGTGCTCCTGGTAGAGGAGCAGGATGACAATGGCTGGTAGGATGTTTAATTCGGGTTCCATGCTGTCCAGATTCCTCGTGGAGTGTGTATAGGTGAGCGTTTTCCCGTTCGTAGTCTGTTTCCGCCGTGTTTTTATCGGCGGGGCTCCCGCCCCGGAAAAGGTGGCGGATTGGTGGGTCGTGATAGTGTGGGCGGTACATTGTCTGCTGCCTGTCTGTTGGCGGTGACCGCCGCGCTGTTTGTTTGTCCCGCCGTGGCGGTCGGAGTGTTAAAGTGGCGGGCTGTATTGGCGGTTCCCGCCAGGGTCAGAATTCCATTTTTATTACCGCGTGCCTGTTGGCGGGTTGGCCGCCGCTTTAACACCGACCGCCAGGGTTGGAATCACCCCCTGAGTGTCTCTAATGTTGTCATAATGTTTCCTGATGTCTTTAACCTTGACATAGGTCCTCTGGATGCTCTAAACACAGATGATATGATCAAGATTCATCAATATGCAGATGATACACACCTCAACTTGAAATTCTCCTCCACTTCTGACTGCCAATTCCTCAAACACTTCCTGCTCGTTATTCATCCCTGGAAGTCCATTAAACTACTTGAAGCTCAACTCAACTAAGATGGAATTCCTGTTATTTGACTAAAACAACAAACAAGAAACAGTATAAACTTGGCTCAATGACAAGAACCTTGACAACTTTGAACTGCAGCCTTCAATGAGTGTCAAATCAGTTGAATTCACTCTGGGCACCAGTCCTGCTCTCAAAGAACACATTGCCAAAAACACAAAATGTACACAATACCAGCTTTCTCTTCCAGAATGCGACTTCAAAACTGCTGTTCAAGCCCTTGTACACTTGCATTTGGAAGTTGATAATGCCCTGTTCATGGTGTTCCAGAATCTACACTTGCATCCCTTAAAGAAAGTCTACACACTACGGAATGTCTCATCTAGGGCTAAAAGGCATATGATGTCAAAACCCAGATCCTGAATGCACTCTACTGCCTCCACTTTCCTGCCTGCACCATCTTCAATACCACCTGCATATTTTACTAAGCCATCCCGACCAGCACCTGTTGTTAATAAATATTATTGAAGAGAGGACCGTATCTCCCATGATGATTGTTTTAACAAGATATTGCGATCTGAAGAATGTGTGTGACCGGTTGGTGACGAAGCACCGAAACACGCACCAGCACGAATTTGGCTGAGAGCTATATTCTTCTTTCCAGGAACCCTGCATATCTTGAATTGTGATGTCTTACCAAAGGATCGGTGGATTTTGATGATTGTCATTATAAGGATGTATTAAGCACAGTGAAAAAAGTATTTCAGAGCACAATAATAGTGTAATTTTGGGACTGGAAAACATGTTTACATATTGTGATTAGGAGTGTGCATTATATTTGTCCATATTAACTTTGTATGTCTGATGGGGGGTCCTAACAAGTAGAATTGTCCTGATAGTCTCTATAAATATGAATATAAGCAAGTAAAATGACAATCTTTGAATACTGATGATTATATGACTAATGCTTGACGTATTTTTATTTAATATGTGGAGGGATTCCACTTTTGTGGAACCATTTTTGGAGGTAGTTTGCTTTCCTGTTTCTAGACTGGGACCTATGTGAATTTAGAATTTCACAATGATGGAGTGTGTGCCAGATACAACATGTTTCTTGGATCTTGTGAGTGCCTGGAAATAGGTAAATTAAAAAAACATTTCAATCTGAAAAGGAAATTTGCATTTTTTCTGAGGAAAAACTATTCTCCAAGTAAGAAAAACCTAATTTTCAATCTGATGCCATGGACTGGCAGTTGTTTATATTATTGTTAGCTGATCCCTTTAAAGATCTGGAACTCTGCAGCAAATATTTTGAAAAAGTTCCCAAACTTTTTGTAGTGCTCAAAGAGCTGTAGGAGCTCACTTCTGAGGCCCCTAGAAAATTGTGGGTGGGAGAGCACATGGAAACTCCCAGGACGTCAAACAAAGGGCAACAGTAAAACCCAGTCAAGGTCCAGTTGCCACTCTTCAGCTTTTTTATATACCAATCATGGATTACCCAATTTCTACCTGTTATGGAGGTCAGAGCACATACATCTTCCTCTAGAAACAGGGCCCCCATTGTGCAGAGTCTAAAAAACAGCAATACAATTCAGAAAATAAAATGGGGTGACCACACAAAAAGGAAGAATGTCTCAAAGTTATAAAACAAACACTAAAATGCCTGTTATGGTTATGTTTACTAACTGTACTATGCACCATTTTCTTGCACTTTTTATGATCTTATAAGTTAACTGATATCACTGATGTCTATGTAGTGCATCAATAGCCTCAACTGGTACTAGTAAAACTGATTCCACCCCAGTAGTCTAGTTAACTTTATTGTAAGGCCAAGGTAGATAAATCAGAAATTACACCAGTGGTCTTGAAGGCAATTATTATGGACCACATTTACAAACTGCAGTAGAAATACATAAAGTAGTACTATAATAGTACTTCTTTCTTGCTACAAAATGCAGTTCACAAACCTACAAGTATATATCCCCACCACCATGTCTTCTATCCTGTCTATGGGGATATCTTCACATATGGACGTTTACTACTTGCCATTAAATGTGGAAGGGACTTGGGGAGTAGCTGGAAAAAAGGACATACTTTCTACTAAATGGGAGTGGATTTGGGAGGAGTAAGTAAAGGATTATGGAGGGCCAAGGAGTGGTTTAGGGAGGGATGTGCACTCACCAACAAAAGAGTCAGCACATTGCTATTCACAAACAGCACTTCTGAAGTTAGTGCAGCCAAAAGGGACCCAGAGGAGTAGTAAATGTACTGTACCTCATTGCTGAAGTAATTTACACACAACACCCCACTGTTATTGCAAAAGCTTGCCGTAGAATATAATGGCGGTAGGGATTTTTAATAAAACCCATTGAAAATAATGTTAAATTAAATTAAGATATTTAAACTAGTCACAAAAATAAACAAATGTAATTTAATGTGAACAAATATCTAAAATAAAGCATACTCTTAAAACAACTATCTTAATAACCTTTAGTGATGTAAAAATTAACACAGCATTAATTTTATTAAAATATAATTACCTTACTTTTAATTAATTTTAAACATCATGTTTAAAAATTTATAATGAATATATATATTTTATTTAGCTTAGGAGGATTTATTTTTATAGTTTAAAATTCAGAAAATGAATTGTATTTAATTTACAAAATTTAAAATATTAAATTCAACATTTAAAGTAAATTCATAGTGCTGTTGCATTTTTGTCATTTTGTTCTATATTTAAAATAAATATATATATATATATATATATATATATATATATATATATAATTAATTTATATATACACTGGCTCTGTGCAAGCATAAAAGGTGTCAACATTTTGGAGCTAAGGAGTAGGGAACCCTGAGATTGTTTGCAGTAAAACAGACAGGAACTGCTGTAAAAGTGGGTAGGGTTACCCCTTAGAACATTTAACCCATTGGTTAGGAAGGGGCCAGAAGTTACCATGCTCACAAGCTAGTGCCAAACATAAATGTTGCACTTTTCTTCAGAAGGCTACTGGATCTGAGGAAGATCAGAAGAGAACAAATCCTGTCTTTAACATTGAAGCCCTGAAGGACTGGACCTGTTTCCCCTTGAACCCTGGACAAAAAGAAGTGTACTCAAATGGTCATTAGGCAGACCCCTGTTCATGCTACATGGACACAACAAGATACAAAAAGTCCTTTTCAGCAACTGTCTGGCTGACCAGTTCTAACTGGACCTGCCCTGGACTCTGTTTGGACTTCTCCTACCACCCCTGGAAACCTGCAAAAGATTCAGGTTTCTATGGCGCTTCTCTGCAGCAGAAAATCCAATTTAGTGGCAGCCTGTGGAGACGGTATTCAGCCTTGTGGAGCCCTCATGAGCTACAGTCTACAGCCTTTCGCCACTGAAAAAATCCAAGCTCTGAAAAAGTGACTAGGTACACATGGTGAAACTTTGACCAGACCAATGTGTCAAAAAAGTATCCGGCCAGGGAGAGGACTTCCTTTGGTGAGAAACATAAATTTCTCCTGCTTAGAGCTTTCCCTGACAAAATCAGTTGCTCCACCGGGTTTGCATTAAATGACCTTCTGGAACTCTCCTTGGCTGCAGCCTGTTGCCTTACCCTGCTGAAAATGTTTGATTTCCATTTTTGAATCTGAGGGTAAGAGCTCCAACTGGGTTGAACCTGCTTTGTGTATCCAACCTGTGATCCTTCATGGTCAGACTCAAATCTTGCCTAGGTCCCAGTTTACCATGATCAGTTTTCCACTGTTGGTGTTTAACCCTGGCTGGCAACATTTTCACTTAAAACATTAAAAATTAAGATTGCCAGTCCCCTCATTGGCTTTTAGTGATTTTAGTGTCATTATCTTTCTCAACATGTACTTCATTTTTCTGATTCAGGTGGGGATTTTATTGTTTTGTATTTTGACTTTATTATTCTTTTAGTAGTGCAAGAATTCTTTCCACATTGCCTTAAATTAAGCCTGTCTGCTCCATGCCATACCCACCAGGAGGTAGAGCTCCGATTAATTTAGTGCCTTTAAGGGTTCAGCCTACAAGGGATGCAGTTATTACTCACAGTGGGTTTTCAGCCCTCTTGACTAAGAACCCCATTTCTTCCATGTATTACAATTGATATGTGAAATTGCAGAAATTAAAACATGTTGCCGCTTTTTGTAGGTCTGAGTCATTTGCAGTTTAGACTTGCCGCAATCAAGCCATTTGTGTGAAAAACGTACAGTGTAACAACAAAACACAAATAGCTGTTGTGCACTGTGCTTTTGTTTTTTTGCACCTGAATTACGTATTAACATTTCTTTTATTTACACTTGATGTTATGTACTTTTGTAAGAATTTCAGATACATATGCACACGTTGCACACTTTTTATTTCTCTAACAAATGATTCTGGGAAGCACATCTATACCATACAGGTTTGTAGTGTAGATATAGAGGCGACACTCCCATCATTTGTGATCTCACATTTTAAAAGAGCCCTCACATCATCCCTCAGGTAAGGGAGTGACAGGGGTTGAGAAAATGTTTCTCCTCCCCTCACTTGTCTTACTGATTTGAGCGATACAGTGGCTCATATAAATATTCAACTATCTCTGGTATTTCCACTGGATGCAACAATGGGCATCAAGTACTTTCACAGATTTCAGGAGTGATTAACTGGGTGTACCAAAAATGCAAGTAGACTTCCTGATTCTCCCCACGCTCACGGTGTCTGTGAATGCAATTTTACCAATGTATTCTCTAAAGTAGAGTTAAACTAAGTTATTTGCCTCTAATGGAGATAATAGACTCGAGACTAGGAATGGTTGTATTCAATGGAAAATATGGAAATGGAAGATTCCAGCCAAGCTTGATCATCCTGGGACTTTCCCTTGGCAATGGTCTACTCACACATATTAATGTCAATTACACCACAAAATATTCTATGATGCTCCCAGTAATATAACACAATGATCCTATAATGAAAGCTTGCAAAAAAAAAGATGTTAGCCGGTTCCCTTAAGTGATCCTCAAAGTCCTTGAGTTTATACTAGAGATCCGCGTGTACACATGACTCCATTCTGGGTTTGCCTTTCCAGCATTGCGCATACAGTTAATAAAATGTTTGCATTTATTCTTAGTTCAAAATTATTATTGAACTTAAGTTTCAAATTCTAATGTTTCAAATTCTTAATATTCAACTCTTCTCATTGGAACGGGATCATACAAACCAATACATATTCTCAACACATTTCAGGAGAAAACTCCTTCTTCAGGAGAACATCAACCCATAACTCATAATTTCTGTTGAAATTGTAAACACCTTACATAGCTTTTTTCTAACATTCATTTTGGACTGAACATAAATGTATCCTTTAAAGCAGTGGTTCCCAACCTGTGGTCCGGGGACCCCTGGGGGTCCGCAGAGCCTCCTCAGGGGGTCCGCGATTACTTAGAAAATGTAATAATTTTAACAAATTAGGTCCCCAGCTTTGAGTAATGACTCAGTTGGGGGGGGTCCCCGGATTCCAATCATGATTCAGTGGGGGTCCCCGGGATCTAGAATTGATTAAGTGGGGGTCCACAGAAGTCAAAAGGTTGGGAACCACTGCTTTAAAGAGAACAACATGAAGGGCCTCATTATGACTTTGGCGGTCACACCACTGGACCGCCTCACTACACGGAGAATATCATCACCATGGTGATGACATCCTCCCCAAGCAAAGTACAATGTCCCCGTTGTGCTGACTGGTGGGAACATTTCAATACGCTTTCAGGCCAGGCTGACCGGTGGGAACAGTGGTAGGGTATTGGCCTCAGCTCCCTCACCTTTGAGGGAGCTGAGGCCAATATGCTAGCACTCCAGCACCCTCAGAATGCTGACAGTGCTGGGCTGGGGGGATCCTGACACTGGCTTTCCGCCAGCCTTTTCAGCATGGGCTACAAGCCATGAAAAGACTGATAGAAAGTGGGTTTGCAATAAGCCAGGTGGCGCTGAGCTCAATGCAGCCCTGGCTGGTTACAAGCCTGACAGTCGTCACCACGTTGGGAACCATATTCCTGGTGGTCTTGTAATTTGGTCTGGAGTGTAGCAGTCTGACCACCACCGCGAGGCCAAAAGACCTTACATACCAAATCACAGCCCCAATACATACCTCACTGTTGCATGGTTTTACTTCATACAAAACTGTGAGAAAACAGCCCCCTAACATTTTTGCCCCATTTTTCACTTTTTGCTGGTGTTATTCTCGCTCTGACTGGGCCCTGGGTACTGCTAACCAGTCCTATGGCCTGTGCTCTGTATAAAATAAGTATGCAAGTTAGGCTAATTATGATTGGCTATGTCAACTTACCTATAAGTCCCTAATATATAGTAGGGTATGTAGGTATAGGGACCCCAGCATAGGCAGTGCACTGCTGAGGTGCCCAGGGTCATTTTAAAGGCAGGCCTGCCTTGCTGGGTGCTTTTAAATTAAAGTTAAATGCAAATTCGACTTTGGAATTAAAAGTACCTCCAAAGTCTTAAACTACCTTATTTATTAAATATAAGTCACCCCTAAGGTGTGCCCTATGTGCCCCTAAGGTTGGTTGCCATGTAACTATAAGCAGGGACCTTATAAAAACAATTTCTAAGCCCTGATGAGGTAAAACAGCCAAATTAGTTTTTCCCTCACTGTAGTGAATGACCTCCATAGGTTAAAATGGGGAAAATTTGTTTCAATGAACAAAGTCCCTCAAGTGTCAGATACCTCACGTTTGGTATCAAATTAATTGTTATAATAAATCCCTCAATTTACAATTGTTGGAGTTAATATAACTAGTTCAGGTAGAGTTTTAAACTCTACCTAGAAAGTTGCCAACTACAGTTCTGTAATGCCCTTCTCTGATTGGCCAGCCTCTGGCATCCTGGCCAGGCTGCCTTGATGAGGTGTGAAGTGGCCTAGGTTGAACACAAAGGATGTGCCTGGGGGAGAAGAACTACCTCAGCAGATGGGAAGCAGGAACTGGGGAGGGCTGCCAAACTGGTCTTCAAAGGCTGGGAAGGACAATTGGAGCAACCCAGCACCTCCCTCACATCCTGCAACCCCAGACAATTAAGTGCCTCCTTGATTAAATTAGGAGAAGGCAGGAGAGAGGTGTGTTTAGGATTTTTGGCCACACCAGTGGGTGGGCACAGCCAGATGTAACCTCCAAAAATCAGTTTCATCCATGGTGGATTTTGAAGAATGTTGCTCCCTGAGATCGATTATTGCCACGCTTCCCAGGAAGTGGCCATCACAGGCAGAAGGACCCTGCATCTGATTGGAGAACAAGGACCCCCCCTGTTTTTCACCAAAGAGCAAGGATAACTATGTCAGAGTTATACCAACACCACAGATCCCTACCAGATCCCTACAAGGAACAAGATGAAGAAGAAGAAGGACTGCCCTGCTGGACCCCTGACCTGCACCTGAACACTGCACTCTGAAGCACTGCACCAGCTACACACTTGGGCTTCACCACTAAAAGTACTTTGCCTGACTTCTACTGCTTCAAGAAGGGACTTCATGTTTGCTACAGGTACAAAGGAGCTGCCCAGAGTCCCCTGCATGAAGTCCTACAAGCAGACCCCAGCTGACCAGCGTCCAGTGGCCATTTGAGGATTCTGACCACTTGCATTCTGGGAATTGTAGTCCCAACTCCCAAAGAGCAACTCAGAGCTTCTGGAACCTTGGATCAAGTTGTGGACACTTCAAGGATCCAAAAATGACCTCTGGAATAAGATCCAGTAGTTTGGAGACATTTAGAGCAACTCCACTGTTGAAGAGGTGCATTGTGGGAGTTGTAGTCCCAGACCCCAAAAGGCAAACCAGAGCCACTGAACCATTGGCTGGTGCTGTGGACCACTTTCCTGAATCAAGAAACACTTCTGAAAGTAAGTGTAACAGTGTACCTCGTGGGTGGCCTGAACTCTGGACTTTGTCCTTTTCCAGTGTGACCTTTAACCCTTTGAGCGCTAGTTTCATCTATACACTAGAAAACATTACATCTTTAAAAATTAATATCTCCGGTTCCCCTTATCCGATTTTAATCATTTTGGTGTCATTTTAAAGGTAAAAATACAATCTAGCTTAATAAATTGGTGTTGAATTGTTATTGTGTTTTGTGTTTTATTTATTTACTGTTTTGTGATTGTTAAATGCTTTACACACTTGTCTCCTAAGTTAAGCCTTGTCGCTCGTTGCCAAGCTACCAAGAGTTGAGCTGGGTTTAATTTATTGAGACCAAACTGGGCCTAAGTGGAGGTTAGTGGCCTATTGCTATAGGTACTCACCTGCTCTAACCAATAATCCACTTTTTTACTACTCTTACTTAACAAACTGACAGAAACAACAATCATCAGTGAATCCTACCAGATACATTGAGTGTTGGTACGTGTAATGTAGTGTTTTATTCAGTTATATTTTACTCTCATCAAACAATTTAACTAATTCATACTATACCAATGCTTCAAATAAAGTTAAGACAAAAATTTGTGAACATGTTACTGTGAAGCATTAGCACTGTTATCTGTACAAAGTTTGCCATCAACCCCAGCCATGTGCTTCTAAAATCATTTAATTCCTTTTTGATCAAAGTAGTCTCCAAATATTCTATATCCTCACTGTTGCAAAATAACATTCTGAGCACACTTCAAGGGAAATCTTTTTTTTTATTTATTTTTTTAGGAGAATATCTATTTTGCCAACATTGCGAAAATAGTGATTTTGCACAAAATTGCGATATTTACTATTTATATTCATCATCCAATCACATTTTTTCTGAAAAGTCAAATGTGATTAAGAGATATTGTGGTATTGAAACAATCAACTTTACCAGCCAAGAAATACATCAGCGTTAACCTTTTCAGGACTAATGGCACCTTTTTCAAATCCTAATATCTCATAACCACAAATTTACACCAAAATATACAAA
The DNA here is from genome assembly GCF_031143425.1 of Pleurodeles waltl. NCBI lineage: Eukaryota > Metazoa > Chordata > Amphibia > Caudata > Salamandridae > Pleurodeles > Pleurodeles waltl. Next base: position 356,718,345 of record NC_090438.1, read on the forward strand.
GCACTCATTCTGAGTAAAGTTGTACTTTCTTTTCAAATTCAGCAGTTTTTGTTGTAGCTGCAAACAAAGTTCACTATAGGACCTAAGAAGGGAAATCATTTTTTGTGACCTTCCCCCTTAGATTTTTTCCACTGCATGCAACAACTTGAAAATTGGTGTGGTGGACCATAGTGGAAAACTTTGGTGATGATCCATGAGGAACTAACTTAAACAAACCTAAAATGCATTTTCAGTCAGAGTTACAGATGAGTAATAACAAAACATGTATGTATCAATCCAATGCATCCTCACTTTCTCTTCCTTCTCAGTCGTACTATCGGAGACGAGGAACCCACTTCCTAATATCCACGAAACGTGGTGTACATAACAAGGTGGTAAAATGCACTCACAACAATTGCTGATGCAAATAGTGTTTATTTCATAGGTTACTGACAGAACTTACATATTGGGATACACTAGAATATTGCACTATTTTACCTGAGATCAAAGGGTTCCCATACTGTGGTGTGTTTTGTAGACGTGGCATTACTTATTGCTAAACAGCATATCACTCGTTGTTGGAAATCGTCAGCCTCACCCTCGGTGCTGGTATAGAAGGAGAAGGTATGTTGGTGGGGGTGGCTGAAAGCTCAACGCTGGGTATAGAGGAGTACCGCGGGTTACATTAATGACCTACATCTATGGTGTGCGATGCGCTGTTGGAACAATGCCAGTTGTAGGGATTAGATGATGTCTGTTCACTGCAGTGAGGACTGGAGGTTCAGAAGGTGCATCTTAAGACCTATTTTGCCCCCCCATCCAATGTTCAATGTGAGGCCTCTAACATTTACTATAACTTGTCATGGGCAAGCCTCACTTTTCTTTTATTATGTTCTTCAAGAGTAAGGAAACTAGAAATCTTGGTGCTTAAGCTGGGAAAGTGGGTGGGGGAGTTGCTGGACTGCAGCGCTAGCACACACTTTTTCCTGTTGAGGTAGTGGGTCAAAGCCAGTTGTAGAATTTACCTTCATTAACGGTGCCCGGATTCCTCATGTATCAATAAGGCCCATTTGGTCTATACTTCATCATGTCTGCACCGTACGATGCAACAGTTTCTTTTCTGCCTTTAACTGCAGGCTGTATATGTTCATGTTTGAATAACATTAATAAAATATGTTTTTTTTAAAAATAAAATGCTGTTTATTTCATATGGAAATCACAGTAGACCAATGCGTTTTGGAGTAACAATCTTGTTCACTGGTGACATTTGTGACAAAGATGTGCCATATAAATACAATAATCATAGTAAACAAACATGTAATTGAAGGAGGGACTATGTTGGAAAAAATCAGAAGTGGAGTAAATAATATCTTTCAATCAATGCACTTTCATCACTTCCAGTCAAACGTCAGACTTTAGGTATATAAATATTGCAGCATCAATTGGTATTTGCATGTATTGAACCCTAACAATGGTGTATGAATTCTAATAATTAACATGGTTCATACAGCAAATCTCATCAACATATAGGCCCTCATTATGAGCTTGGTGGGTGGCAGAGGCCGCCCCCCAAACTCATTCGCACTGAAGACCGCAATGCCTGTCTTCCGCCCACCGGTCCTATTAAGAGTTGCCTACTTGCCTTAACATTGATGCCGGCTCATAATTGAGCCGTGGCAATGTGGCGGTGCGTCACGTGCACCAGCACCTGACGCGCTTTCACTGCCCGTAATTGGGGTAATGGAAAGCACAACGGGGCTCTCCTTGGGGGACCCTGCACTGGCCGGGCAGTGCAGGGACCCATGGGGCCCCCGGCTGGCAGCTGGCAGCAACCTGGTGGTGTTGGCGGTCCAACCATAGCGACTCCACCACAGTCATAATGTAGAGGCCAGACCACTGCTTTGGCGGCAGTCCGACCTCCACCGTGGCCCTTGCGGTCTCATGACTGCCAGGGTCGTAACGAGGCCAATAATGTATATCGAAGCCAATTAAGCTTCCCACCTTGGGTGATCCTATGTTTTGAGTTATAGTGCCTGTAGAATACAAATGCCAACATCAAATCCCTTATTGCAACATATTAATTACTGCCAATGGCGCTTTGTGTGCAGGCCATACAGGCAATCTTCACAACTAAAGATTCAGTTTACAGCAAGAACAAGGGTTGGTTGGCTGGGGCAAGTTGTGCGAAGTGTTTGGACATAGGAAAGGCTCTAAAGCCATCCTCCACTTTTGTCCTGTGCACTGGGGTTTGGCCACCCATGGCAGTTGCAGGCTGCCTACGGCAGGTTGGGTGAAGGATTTGGCCAAAGGCCAGACCTAGTGCCATCACCCCACTGAGTGCAGCCAATGGCCCTGCATAATGGGGTTCACTGTAAATGGGACGCTATGTGCATGAGAAAATTCCATGTTGTATATAATCAAAAACACCTCGGAATTCAATGAAAACCCAAAAGGAAAAAATAATATAATGAATCAATTAATACTTTTTTGATGAAATATTTTAATAAACCTTTTAATTAGAAAATAGATGTGATTTTCGTTTGATGTTAACACGTAATTTAATTTAAAAATATATAAATATATAATTTAATTAAATTTTTGTTACATAATATATGCATATTGACATTTCACTTTAGGAGGAATTTTTAATAATGTTTAGTTAGCTAAGTAATGTTAATTTAATGTAATATATTTATTTATTTAAACATTTAAATCAAGATTACGTTGATAGTGTTCTAGCATTTTTTTCCTTTGTCCTACATTTAGAATAAATATATACAATTGATTGTATATATGCTGCACCCACCTAATAAATACATTTTATGGAAAATATTTTGGTATTGTGAGGTGTCTGTCAGATCTCACAAGGATTTTGTTTCATACACACACTTTCTCCCGTTCTGCTTTGAACGTCATCAAAAATGTTGTTTTTTCACAAAATATTGTGTTTTCTCTCCTTTAGTACTCCTACCAATGTGCATTAATCTTCATTTCCACCTCCCCTTTAGCCCCTCTCATGTGCCCTGCTTGTCCTCAAATGTAGTTTGGCATCAAACACCAGCATGATTATTGAAAAATCTGAAGCTCTTTCCCCTCCCCATCTTACAGACCGAGCTGCTCGTCCCTGGTAAGAAGGTGGTGCTACTGTAGTACTACTTAATGTACTACAAAATGCAGTTTGTAAATCAGGCACTATGTACATAGTTCTGATTAGATCGCTCCCCAAAAAATTTATGTTCTGCTGCATTTTTTTCAGAAGAAATCATACTGGTCACGTGATATGTCAATAACTGAATCGCTGGAATGTTGAGAGCTCCTGAATACAATAGAGCAGCTCTGGCCCAGTTACGGCTGGTATACCGATTCTGTTCCAACATTCCAATAGTTGTCTTTCTGTCTCCCTCTGTTTATTTTAGAACATTGTACAACCAGTGGATGGAATGCCCCTGGGTATGACGGTTGTTAAGGGCCCTCTCTCCTATAAGTTATTGCCTTTGGCTGGGCCTGCATTGCAGGAAAAGGCCTTCTAACAATTGTTATAGCTCTCAGCATCGAGCTACAAGGCGACATTATACGAAATAGACTCATTTAACATTTTATGAATGACCTTGCCTCTGTTGACAGACGAAAACATATATCATGGATTGATAGGTGGGTCATTGAAAACACCGTTAATTTATCACAAAGAAAAATGGTGGTTCCAAAAGCCATGCAAATGACGGACCAGAGGTTGAAAGTGCCCCGTTATTAAGTTGCATTATTTTACAATAACAAAGTCTCTGCTTTTGTCGAAGGACCTGGTGTGCTTTCTGTTGGTTCCTTGTATTAGAATGGCTGTCATGAATCTGACAACAGTTATCATATCTCCCCTGCAGCAGACAGGCTGTCAAGGATATGATGGTCAAATGTTTCACATATTGCAATCAAACCATTTGTGTTTGGTTTGAAGAATTCCAAAAGAAATCTGTCAGCTGAGAAATGAAGTTGAAGTAGCCTGGAGCCTTTAGAGCATGTTGATCCAATTATGATGATCTCCTCATATCCTTCAGCTTTTTTCAAAATCAATTTTCATTCTCGCTCTGGGGATGTTTTTCGGTTATGCACAGAAACATCTGTAACGGTATTTCAGATGTGTTGTTTCAGGACATTTCTCTTTTGTGTGCAAGTGGGTATTTAGACTTAAAACATTAGCAAACTGCCTGATTTGCATGCGGTACGCAAACGCAGTAGGAATATATAATGACCGCCGTTTAACAATTCATTTTCGTAGATAATTTCCCTCCAATTATGTTCTTCGCCAGTGGTTGTGGTGGGAAAGCTGCTCGCGGGTTGTAGTAGTTGGACCGAAGCATTTGCACACAGCTATTGTTCTCCCTGGTATGGATGGGTGTATTAATTAGTGTACATTTATTTTTTCAAAACAATCTCCAATATGGATGCCACCAGTTTGAGATGGATACAAATCTGCGACCTAGGACGAGGCTTGAGGCTCATGAAGCGAGGTACTGATTGCAGTACGTGTGTGTGTGTCTTTTTTTTTATTTGGTTACTGACTTTTATATGACATACATCACGTGTTCTGACCCTTTCAGATTTGGTTCACGGTCTGGCTTAGCAGGGGTGATTCATGAGAGTTTGCTCACATTAATAAAATATTTCAAAGGTTCTTATCTGTGCTGCTGGGCATCATGGAATCACAAAAAAACTCTGAAGTTAAAAGGTATTATTCGTGGACAGCTCTGTTTACAGATGTTAAGCAAAACCTTCAGACTTATTCTGTTTGTGCTCTGATTAAACGTTTTTATTCTAGACCTATAGGTGTTTTCAGGTCGATGAAGTTCCGCCTAAGGCTGACGTACTGCATCCATGTACATTGTTGTAGAAATAAAAGCAGTATTTATTCCTCCTGCGTGGAATTGCCACAGAGAATGGACGCAGATGTGAGCATCTCGTATCTATCGAAGTGTAAGTAATTATGTTATTATCATGATGGGGATTATGATTATCATTATTGTGATAGGTGTCAGATTTGAAAGTCACTCTCGTCATCATAGGCAGTCATTGCACCGAGATTCCAGTTCTGAGCATTCTGAGGATTTTGTCATACGTACATCTCAAATGTCCTTTAGACTGATCAGTAAAATAAAGTACTGGGCTGGAAGCCTGAAGTCTCTCCGATACACATGCAACGTCTTACCCTAAGTATGTTTATGTTAGCTCTCTTTTTGGATCAGATGTATCCGCATTTCTTGCAGCTATAGAAATAACCTAGAAGTATTGAAAATGGGATCGCAGACATCTCGCTTACCAGGGCATTGAATATTCACTCCCCCTGGGAAAGATTGCTTCTCGCATCTTCTTGATTTGAAAAGTGGGATCGAGGAGTCATATTCTTACTTAAAGGAGGGGTTTGAAAGTTGAGTCAAGGCACAGAACAGTACAATTGTCACAGAAGAAATAAAGGTGAACATGTTCAGTCAGAATTACTACTTTTCCCAAAATAATAACACTTGAATTATAACTAAAATATATCTATTTATAATAAACTGGTGTAAAAAATGTGGCTGAAGAGCAACTGTACTAATAACCACACTTTCACAAATGCATTACTAGACTTCAAGATTCTATTATTATTATATGGGTTTATATATGTGAATTTGTGTAAAGATACCAATATAAAGGGCTGAGAATTTTGGTACCTCCGGTTGCTGACATTAATGATGTTATATATATATATATATATATATATATATATATATATATATATATCTCCAGGACGTGTGGATGGCAAGACATCCACCACTGCCAGGTAATAAGCCTCTTCCTTAAGAACCTACTTTGTCTGTTACACATTCACTCTGGCCTGATCCTGAACCACCTACCATTTCCAATGGGAGGAGTACTCTAGACAACTAATGGTGTGCCATCTAATCAGTTGATTTTATTGACCATGACTGACCCCTTCACATTTGAATTTTTGTTGAGTCATATCACGTATATTTTATGTTCCTCATAGCTGCACAATAAAATCACCCTTCACCTACTCACTGTCTGCTGATTTTGATTTCATATTTAGCCATGTAGATGACCAAGTGACCCAGTACAAAAATGATCAAAGGTACTTGTTCAAGATGGGATATGTTGCATGTACACAGTGTCCAACTCAGGATTACAACACTCCCACATAAACACACTCATAAAAATGTCTGGTCAAACCAACATTTTTATTATAGTGTTTAGCATACGGGCTGTCAATAAGCCTGGACTATTGGAAATCAAGAATGATTGACTCATACTGAGTAAATAAAAATATTTACAGGTACAGACTCCCAGACCACAGAAGGAAGGGATTTGTCAGATATTGTTCAGCAGAATAGGCAAATATTAAAGTGGTTCATGTCAGCAGACCACACCAAAGTAATTCAACATCACATAATCCAATATACAGACAGATGGCAGTACAACAGGTCCTGATCACAGGGCCATCATAATCCATGTCACTTATGACAGAACAACACCACATACCTGCCAATGTCACAACTCTGAAATGCCCACATGAAGAAATGTCACGTAGCAAGCATCTGGAAAGCAAGTTATATTGCAAGAAAACTGCCACAAACAAAGCAACATCATCAAGGTGGGGATGTGTCAAAAGCTATTTTATCAAGCAGCCTTTGGCTGAATATTGCAGAATATCCCTAGCTGTTTCCAAAGCACTCGATTCCATACATTCTCACAACTACAGGTCATTGTACAGTCACAGTCAGGACATCACATGACATACTTGCACTCATGAGAAGTAGCTGTGAGTGAGATCTTCTTGCAAGTTAGATCCTTCCTCTTCACTGCTGTCATCCTCATTTGGCATTTCAGGATTCTCACCCTGTGGCACTGCAGGCTCCCCGTCTTCTGGGATGTACGGGATATTCCTCTGCAGGGTGATGTTTTGGACCATGCAGCATGCCACAATGATGTGACACACTTTCTCGAGTGAGTAGGAGAGGGTTCCACCAGTCCTGTCCAGACAATGGAATCTGGCCTTCAGGAGCCCAAATGCCTGCTCCTCTGGCTGCTGTGTTCTTCCATGGGCCTCATTAAAGCAGACTTCCCCTGGCATAGTTAGATTCCTCAGCAGCGTCAATAACCAGGGACGGTTTGGATATGCTGAGTCTCCTAATAGAGAACAATTAGTCACTCACTTCATGATGGTAGCATCTGACATCGCACACACACAATCAGTACAGATGTGACTTACCAACCAGCCAGACCCTCACTGGGTGCAGTTGTGACATCAGCTGTGGTATGGTGCTGTTCCACATTATGGCGTAACAATAGGCTGATCCAGGATAACGTGCGCAGACATTGGAGATGTAGAGATCCGCCAAACAGACAACTTGTAAGTTGATGGAATGGAAGCTTTTTCTGTTGTGAAGACTTGTTCAGTAGTTTGCAGTGGCACTAAATCAACATATGTGCCATCAAAGGCCCCCAACACATGTGGGAGGTAGGCAATACCATAGAAGTTTAGCCTTCACATTGACTTCATTCTCAAGTTGGTGGAACATGATATAGCTGTCAAACTATTTCAACATTGCAGACAGGAAATCCTTTAACACCAGACTGAACATAGATTGGGACATACCAGCAGATAGGGCCACTGTATGTTGGAAGGACCCTATTGTAGGAAAGTACCATCTTGCCTGGCATGTTACCCCCATTTATACTTGTGTGTCAGTTTGTTTTTGCCTGTCTCACTGGGATCCTGCTAGCCAGGACCCCAGTGCTCATAGTTGTGGCCTGAATGTGTGTTCCCTATGTGGTGCCTTACTGTGTCACAGAGGCTCTGCTAATCAGAACCTCAGTGCTTATGCTCTCTCTGCCTTTAAAATTGTTACTGCAGGATAGTGCCAATTTTACCAATTCTAATTGGCACACTGGGACACCCTTATAATTCCCTAGTATATGGTACATAGGTACCCAGGGTACTGGGGTTCCAGGCGATTCCTATGGGCTGCAGCATTTCTTTTGCCACCCATAGGGAGTTCAGACAATTCTTACACAGGACTGCCACTGCAGCCTGAGTGAAATAACGTCCACATTATTTCACAGCCATTTTACACTGCACTTAAGTAACTTATAAGTCACCTAAATGTCTATAGTGAAGGTTAGGTGCAAAGTTACTAAGTGTGAGGGAACCCTGCTCCAGGAAGCCTGCAAAACTGCAACAAAGTAGCAAGACGACTACCAGCAACATTGTAGCACCGAATCCTGCCGACTTTCTCAACTGTTTCCTGGTGATGAAGAAATGCTGCAGCTCATAGGGATCTCCTGGAACCCTAATACCCTGGGTACCTAGGTACCTTATAATAGGAAATTATAAGGGTGTTCCAGTGTGCCAATCAGAATTGGTAAAAATGGTCACTAGCCTGCAGTGGCAATTTTAAAAGAAGAGAGAGCATAAACACTGAGGTTTTGGTTAACAGAGCGTCAGTGATACAGTTAGGCACCACACAGGGAACACATATAGGCCACAAACTATGAGCACTGGGGTCCTGGCTAGCAGGGTCCCAGTGACACATAACAAACACACTGACAAATAGGGTTTCCACTATGAGCACTGGGGCCCTGCCTAGCAGGATCCCGTTGAGACAGTAAAAATACCCTGACATATACTCACAAACAGGCCAAAAGTTGGGGTAACAATGCTAAAGATTTCCTTCCTACACAACCCCCCCTCAAACGAAGGACAATAAGGCTAACCTTGGCCAGTTGAGTCTTTATTGTCTAAGTGGTGATAAGTGGAGAGTAGTTTGCAATAGATTGGTTACTCCCTTTGTCATCCACTGTATGGTTACTTCCCTGTGGGGAGGTGAACCACCCCGTTTGAAGTTTTTTAGCTATCCAACAATGTGACGTTATATTCTCAGAGTTCCTATTAGTATGTTTAAGTTTAGAGCACTGGGAATTGTCCACTGGGCCTATATCAAGTGATGAGAATGCCAGACAGGGATGCTGTCTCAATAAAGCCATATCTGGGCAAAAACTTTGTCCACATGGCTGTAAGAGAGATCAGGGTTGGTGTTTCTTTTGAATTGGAGCAGGGCAGATCTGATGTCCTATAAGCTCCACACTAGGGCAGGGCTGCTGTCCTAAGTGTTGTGAGGCAGTACAGGGTTGCTGCACTAAAGTTTCTCTGGGAGGGTTGGAGGGATGCTCCATGTTAACCAAAATGGTGCACTTTTTCTCACCAATATTAGTTATCCCACAGAGAGGTACTTCTACCTCAGGGAGTACAGCTGTGTTAGCTGATGATTCCCTTGGTACAGGTGCCACCCAAGGAGAGGTTTCTCCCACCACAGGAATGGTATCCTGAATGGCAGGGTGGGTAGGGGATACTTTGATGCACTTTTTACCTGTTGTTGGAGAAGGATCCTGAGTTTTCAGGTCTTTTTCTGTCCTTTGCTTTTTCATTTCAGCTGAAATGAGATGAAGCAATTCCTCAGGGATACCCAGCATGGCTACATGGGTATTAAACTCTACCTTAGCCCAACCTGAGGTCTCTAGGTCATTACCTAAGAGACAGTCTACAGATAAGCTAGGTGATACTACCACCTGCTTAGGGCCAGTAACTCCACCCCAACTAAACTGAATTATAGCTAAGGGTAGAAACTTAGTGGAGTTATGGACATTAATAATCTTGTACTGTTGCCCAGTGATATGTTGTGCAGGAGACACTAGGTTTTAAGTCACCAAAGTGACACTGGCACCTGTGTCCCTATAGGCCTGGGCCTCAACACCATTTAGACTGTCTGCCTGTACTTATCCATTGTAAGGGGACAAGCAGCCAGTGTGGCAAGGCCAACGCCACCAGGTGTGACAGAAACTGTCTTGGGAGTGACTACCCCAGTTTCTATGAAGGATCCAAAAGTGAACCCAACTACACCCTTATTTTGACTGTTGGCAGCAGTCCCACCACTATTACCACTACTGCTAGGGGCACTAGAGTTTGATGTATTGGTGGTGGTAGGCTCAGAGGGTTTACCTGGGTAGGACTTATCCCCTGACCTATGACCTTTATTTTTACACACATAGCACCAAGGCTTTTTAATGTGTGTGGATTGTGAAGAAGAGGAAGAAGATGATTTATCCCCACCCCCTGAAGAGTGTTTAGGATGTGAAGAAGGAACTTTAGTTTTATCTTTATCCCCATGCTAATCCTGAGATTTCTCACCATCTTTCTTCTTGCCATCCTTGTCACCACCTGTCTGAACCTTTCTGTTCACTCTTTTTCTGACCCATTTGTCTGCCTTCTTTCCCAATTCTTGGGGAGAGGTCAGATTTGAGTCTACCAAGTACAGGTGCAACACATCAGACACACAATTGTTCAGCATATGCTCTCTCAGTATCAGATTATGCAGGGTTTCATAGTCAGTCACCTTACTGCCATGTAACCAACCCTCCAAGGCCTTTACTGAACAGTCTACAAAGTCTGTCCAGTTTTGAGAGGACTCTTTTCTGGTGTCTCTGAACTTAATCCTGTATTGTTCAGTGGTTAAGCCAAATCCATCCAAGAGTGCATCTTTCAAAACTTTGTAGTTATTAGCATCACTTTCTATGACAGTAAGGAGCCTATCCCTACCTTTACCAGTGAAAGATAGCCACAAGATAGCAGCCCACTGCCTTTGAGGGACCAACTGTACCATACAAACCATCTCAAGTGCAGCAAACAACTTGTTAATGTCATCCCCCTACTTGTAAGGGGGGACTATCTTATGCAGATTTCCGGAATCTTGTTCTCTCACAGGATTGCTATCAAAAACAATGCTGCTGTCACCATGGGGAACTAACCCCAACCTCTGCCTTTCCCTCTCTACATCCAGAGATTCCATGTCTAAGGTCAGCTGCTGCTGTTTTAGCTTCAGCCTGGCCTCTTCCAACCTCAGCTTTCTGAGTTTCCTTTCCATCAGGTTATCCTCAGGGTGGGAGGCTTGGGAATTGTGAGACACAGAAGAAATGTGTGCATTGGCAGAGGTAGACCTGTCCCTAACTGGCTGGACTCTAGTAACCTGGCCTTTAGGAGTGAAAGGTGCCCTACTAGTGTGTGACCCCCTCCCACTCCCGGTGTCACTAGATGGCCTGTTAGCTGGCAGGTCCTTGGAAGAACCCTCCCCAGCATCCTCAGGGGACTCCTCTGAGTCTGGCTGGGTACCCCCCTCCTCTAACTCCTGATCCTGGGATGGGCCAGACTGGTTCTGGTCACTTTCTAGGAGAAGGCTAAGGAGAAGATCTTTTGTAGGATTCTTACCAATACTTAAACCACTTTCAATGCAGAGACCCCTCAAACGTTTAAAGTTTAAACTACCATAGGTTGCCTGGACAACTGTGGGAGTCAGTTCTACTGCAGACATGATTGTTAGAAAGGGTTTAGGGTAGAGAGAAAAAAAAGTTTAGAAACGTTAAGAGAAAAGAGAAAAAACCTATTTAAAACTTTTCAAAACATTTGAAAACTTTTCTAAAACCTTTTAGAAAGTTTAAAGAAGGAAAGTTAAACTGTTTAGGATAACAGTGTATATTCTGAAGTATTTGTTATATGTTTTTCCTATGAAAAGCACCAATGACAAAGTGGTAAAGCAGTTACAAGTACTTATCCAACCGCGGCACCACCAATGTAGGAGGCCGGCCTGGCATATAGTAGACATGCAAAGCTCCTACTATACCACCTATACCATATAGGCACAACCTCTCCAACCTCGGCCTCAGACAACTGGTCAACACACCCACCTACATCGCCGGCCACACGCTCGATCCGATCTTCTCCGCAAGCAACCACGTCACCTTCAGCCACACCACCAAACTCCACTGGACCGACCACCACTGCATCCACTTCACATTCAAGAAGCACATCGAACACCAACGCACCCAACTACCACCCCACCGCCGCTGGAGCAAAGTTACCGAAGACCAACTGACCAGCACCCTCGCCCAGAACCCACCCACCGACTCCACCAACCCAGACACTCAACCTATGACAGAGGATCAACGACTGCGCCAACACCCTCGCACCACTCAAGAGGCCCACCGACAACCAAGGAAAGAAAAAAGCCGCCTGGTTCACTGACGAACTCCTCACCTCCAAACGCACCTGCCAGAAACTAAAGAAGAAATGGCTCCTCGAACACACACCCAACAGCCTGGCAGCCCACAAGGAGGCCACCCGCAAGCACCACCAGCTAATCCGACTCGCCAAACGCTCCCACTTCACAGAACGCCTGAACAACAACGCACGCGACAGCAAAGAACTCTTCTGCATCGTGAAAGAGCTCTCCAACCCCAGCGCCAACGACATCCCACCATCCCAAGAACTCTGCGATGCCCTGTCCACCTTCTTCTATCAGAAGATCGCCGACATCCACGACAGCCTCAACACCACGCCGCCGTCAGACCCCACCCCCGACAACCCCACCTGCGCCAACCGCCTCACCGCCTGGACCCACGTAGACAACGTTGAAACCTGCAAGATCATGAACTCCAACCACTCAGGATCCCTGTTGGACTTTTGCTTATGCAGGGTCATCCCCAGACTTTTTTGCCTCCTGCCTCCTATATTTTTCTGACATGTTGCTGTTGGCTTTTCAACTCTGAGCACTTTACCACTGCTAACCAGTGCTAAAGTGCATATGCTCTCCTGTTTAAATTGTATGTAAGTGGTTTATCCATGATTGGCATATTTGATTTACTAGTAAGTCCCTAGTAAGGTGCACTAGAGGTGCCAGGGCCTGTAAATCAAATGCTACTAGTGGGCCTGCAGCACTGGTTGTGCCACCCACATAAGTAGCTCTGTAATCATGTCTCAGACCTGCCCCTGCAGTGTCTGTATGTGTATTTTTACACTGTAAATTCGACTTGGCAAGTGTACCCACTTGCCAGGCCTAAACCTTCCCTTTCCTTACATGTAAGGCACCCCTAAGGTAGGCCCTAGGTAGCCCCAAGGGCAGGGTGCAGTGTATGGATAAGGTAGGACATATAGTAATGTGGTTTATATGTCCTGACAGTGAAATACTGCCAATTTCGTTTTCACTGTTGCAAGGTCTGTCTCTCTCTCATAGGATAATATGGGGGCTACCTTTAAATATGATTAAAGTGTAGATTCCCCTAGAGAGTAGATGGACATGTGGAGTTTGGGATCCCTGAACTCACAATTTGAAAACACATCTTTTAGTAAAGTTGATTTTAAGATTGTGAGTTTGGAAATGCCACTTTTAGAAAGTGAGCATTTTCTTGCTTAAACCATTCTGTGACTCTGCCTTGTTTGTGGATTCCCTGTCTGGGTCAGTTTGACAGTTGGGTTGTTTTTCACCTCACACCAGACAGTGACACAAAGGGAGCTGGGGTGTGATCTGCATTTCCTGATTAGCTATCTCTGCTAGGAGGGAGGGGTGGAGTGGTCACTCTCATCTGAAAGGACTGTGCCTGCCTCTGACAATGCTGTCTCCAACCCCCTGGTGTGTGTCTGAGGCCTTGCCTGGGCAAGGCAGGATTTCACAAGAAGGTGTGAGTCCCCTTTGAAGGAAGGTGACTTCAAAGACTAAAATGGGTATAAGAAGGGCACCCAAACTTACAAACTTCAGAAACACTTCTGGAATCAAGGGGAACCTCTGCCTGGAGAAGAGCTGATCGCTGAGGAACAAGTGCTGCCCTGCCTGTGACTGTGCTTTGTGGAGCTTTCCTGCAGTGCTGCTTCTGCCAGAGTAAGAGGGCAAAGACTGGACTTTGTGTGCCTTCCATCTTGAAGAAGAAATCTCCAAGGGCTTGATGTAGAGCTTGCCTCCTGTTGTTGAAGTCTCAGGGATAGCAAAGACTTCTTCCTGCCAGCACCTGGAGTCTCTGGAGAGACCCCTACTCTGCTCTGTGGTGCCCTTCCAGTTCCTGGGACCCAGAAAGGAGAGGCTGGCAGCCTAAGGACAAAAATACACGCACCGAGCGCCGTGCGGAGAAAAGATCGACGCGAATCCGATCGCGGCTGAGAAAACGACGCGACGCCGGCTCCGCAGCTGAGAAACGACGCCGCAGGAAACGCGACCGAAGAATCGACGCCCGGAGCAGGAGAAACGACGCGCAGCATCGCTGACGAAGGCTGAGAGATCGCAACCTGCGCCGCGGGACTTTCGGACCGTCGCAGGGCTGGCTTTTTCGACGCGCATCGCCGTGCCGAGCTGTTTTCGACGCATATAACCGTGCAGGGTTATTTTCGACGCACACCGCCCGTGCGGGGTTATTTTTGACGCAAACCAGGTACATTTTCACGCTAGCAGCGCTAGTGTGGTGTTACAACTACCTAAAGACTCTTTTTATTTTAAACCTTTAAAAAATCATAACTTGACTTGTGTATGTTGGATTTTTGTCGTTTTGGTCTTGTTTTGTCTAGATAAATATTTCCTATTTTTCTAAACTGGTGTTGTGTCATTTTGTAGTGTTTTCATTAAGTTACTGTGTGTGTTGGTACAAATACTTTACGCCCAGCACTCTGAGGTTAAGCCTACTGCTCTGCCAAGCTACCAAGGGGGTAAGCAGGGGTTAGCTGAGGGTGATTCTCTTTTATCCTAACTAGAGTGAGGGTCCTTGCTTGAACAGGGGGTAACCTGACTGTCAACCAAAGACCCCATTTCTAACATTGGTGACCAGCGGTCGGGATTTGGACTTGTATTTGTACTTGACATACAGTAATTAAGTGTACACTACTGTTTTGATCTCAGACCACTACGTGACCACATACTACTTGTCTTGTGATTCTGCTTTTTGTTCTCTGATGTCCTCCTGGAAGTATTGATGATATTTTTGGACTTTGTTTTTTGGTTGTGAAGCCTTTGCAGAATGGAAGTCAATTTCTGGCACCTATTTATGTATAAAAAGTGGCAGCTTAAAGCATTTTGCATGGAAAGGGGACTGGCTGTGAACAAGGAATCCAGAAGGGAGGATCTTGAGTCAGCCCTGTTTCAGGATGAATTGAAACGTTGTCAGGCAACACCACCAAATGAGTCTGAGGAGGATAACTACTCTGAGGAGGAGGACTACTCCAAAGAGGAGGGCAGTGGCCCTGAGGAGGGAACAGAAAGAGATGATAGGCTCCTAGCTCGAATCCGGAGTCTGGAAGAGCTAGATGCAGAGCTTAAGAGGGCTGAGGAGAAGAGAGCCTTAGTCCTGGAAGAAAGGAGGAGGGACTTAGAGATTAAAAAAATGATTTATGCTTACGAGCTTAAATTGAAAGAGCTGGAAGTCATGAGGGCTGAGTCCAGCTGGAATGGTGGCAGCAACAATTGTATATCCAGTGATGCTGCAGAAGTGCACATGCCCAGAGAGGTGGTGCCCTACTTGAAGGAGGGAGTTAACACACGCCAGGAGGTTCAGGGGTATGAGGTAGCTCCAGTGATGCACAGGGTCTCTGAGGTGGATTGGGGAACTGGCATGGGGAGTCATATTCCTACTGGTGTGAGGGACACTCTACTGACTCTAGTTGAGAGTGACAGGGAGAGGGGTTCCCCCCAGGTAGAAGTCCTGGTTATGGAGTGTGAAAACATCCCAGAAGAGTGTGGGTTGAGTGTCAGGGACAGTCAGGTACTGTCTCACCAGTCTCAGGAGGGTGATGTGGGGTGCTTTTTCAAAGCAGAGTCACTGGATGGTTGGGTGAAGGGTACTTTGGTTAATTCATGTGAGGGGCTGAGTGATGTAATTGCTGGAGAGCATATGTCTAGTCCTTATTTTCCAGAGCTATGCCAACACCAGGTGGAGTGTGAGTTCTCTGACCCCAGGGAGCTTACAATGGAGGAAGACTTCTGGGTGAGTACCAGAGAGTCTGAAGAGGCATTTGGGGGTGCTCCTGAGAGGAGTGGTCTAGGTAGTTCCCAACCAGGTGAGGTAGGGAAGGATTGTAGTGTCCCAGGTAGGTCCCAGTGTAGTGGGATGGGTGAGGGACCCCATGTCCAGTCTCAGAGGAGAGGGAATGGGGATGGGTTGAGGCCCAAGGTGCCCGAGATCCGGTCCCAGGTCCTGGAGGGTTCCCTGCGGGAACCCCAGGAGGGGAGCCTAGCCTGTACCATAGGGCCATCTGTTGAGGGAGACCCCACAGTGTCAGGAGAACTTGGGGGGGCGGCTGTAGCCAGCGTCCCACCAGTTCTGGTGTCTGGCAGTACCACTCCTAGTGAGGGGGTGCAGAAGTCCAGACAGAGGGTTGAGAGGGGGTTGCGGACCCCAGTGGAGAACCTGGAGGGTCAGGGGCCAGCTCTGAGAGCAGAGCCCCCCATGAATGACCTTGGTAAGACCATTTCTGGGTTGGGGGGAATCCAGACTCTGTCAGATGGGCAGAGGTCAGGAGACCTGCGCCAGCCAGACTCTTGTGTGGCCCTTCGGGACAGTGTGTCCCTTGAGGGGGGTAAGTGTGCCCCCCTGGAAGTCCTGGTGTGCCAGGCAATGGTTCAACCGCAGGGTGGTGACTCTGGGTTGAATGATCAGGTTCAGGGGGTAAACTCTGACCTGATGGGGGGTAAGTGTGCTCCCAAGGAAGTCCTGGCGTGCCAGGCAATGGTTCAACCGCAGGGTGGTGACTCTGGGTTGAATAATCAGGTTCAGGGGGTAAACTCTGACCTGATGGGGGGTAAGTGTGCTACCAAGGAAGTCCTGGTGTGCCAGGCAGTGGTTCAACCGCAGGGTGGTGACCCTAGGTTGGATGACCAGGTTCAGAGGGTAAACTCTGACCTGGTAGGGGGTAGGTATGCCCCCCAGGAAGTCCTGGTTTGCCAGGCAGTGATCCAGTCTGTGGGTACAGACCCTGGATTGGGAGGCCAGGTCAAGGGTGTCCCCCCTGACCTGGAGGAAGGGGCTACTGCTAACAGTGCCCCTACCATGTTGTCTTCTGGGGGGGCCACTCCTAGTTGGGTGGTTCAGGACCCCAGAAGAGAGGGCAGGGGGAGGGAAGCCTCACCCCTGGCCCTGGTCCAACCTGAAGGTACAGACCCCAGGTTGGAGGATCAGTTGCAGGTTAACATCCCTGCACTGATGGAAGAATTGTGCAGGACTGCTTCTACAAGCACCCTGACAGTTTTTGACTCTGGGGGTGCCGCTTCTGCAGGGAGGGTACAGAGCCCCAGAGGGGAGGACCAGGGTCAGGTTGTCATCCCTGACCTGGTGGAAGAGAGAGTGGTCAAAGGGTGCCAGGCACCTGGGGCTACCACCCCCCACTCTCCACAGTCACAGTGGTTAGAGAGGCCTGAGGTCGGGCTCTCATCCCTGACAGTTGTCTGGGGCCACTGTGGCTTGCTGTCCTGGTGGACAGAGTTGCCCCTGGGGGGGGGAGGACGAGAGTCACACCCCGGGGGTGGAGTGGGCAACACCACTGTGTTGGCCCTGGTGGTACTATCTGCCCATTGCAATACATCTGTGAGCAAAGTAAAGTTAGGTGTTGCACAGATGGTGTCTGTAGATGTGGAGAAGGATTCCCCATGGGTTAGCTTAGTGGGCCCTGAGAGTATGGACAGAGGGATCCAACTGGAGTCAGGAAGGCGTAGAACTGGAACATGCCCCTGCTGTTGTGGGCCTGGGTCCCTGTTCTATCGCCCCAATCAGGGAAGTACATCAAGGTATTGATTGTTCTCCCCTGGCTTTAGGCTGGTAGGGGGTCGTGTTGGACTTTTGCTTATGCAGGGTCATCCCCAGACTTTTTTGCCTCCTGCCTCCTATATTTTTCTGACATGTTGCTGTTGGCTTTTCAACTCTGAGCACTTTACCACTGCTAACCAGTGCTAAAGTGCATATGCTCTCCTGTTTAAATTGTATGTAAGTGGTTTATCCATGATTGGCATATTTGATTTACTAGTAAGTCCCTAGTAAGGTGCACTAGAGGTGCCAGGGCCTGTAAATCAAATGCTACTAGTGGGCCTGCAGCACTGGTTGTGCCACCCACATAAGTAGCTCTGTAATCATGTCTCAGACCTGCCCCTGCAGTGTCTGTATGTGTATTTTTACACTGTAAATTCGACTTGGCAAGTGAACCCACTTGCCAGGCCTAAACCTTCCCTTTCCTTACATGTAAGGCACCCCTAAGGTAGGCCCTAGGTAGCCCCAAGGGCAGGGTGCAGTGTATGGATAAGGTAGGACATATAGTAATGTGGTTTATATGTCCTGACAGTGAAATACTGCCAATTTCGTTTTCACTGTTGCAAGGTCTGTCTCTCTCTCATAGGATAATATGGGGGCTACCTTTAAATATGATTAAAGTGTAGATTCCCCTAGAGAGTAGATGGACATGTGGAGTTTGGGATCCCTGAACTCACAATTTGAAAACACATCTTTTAGTAAAGTTGATTTTAAGATTGTGAGTTTGGAAATGCCACTTTTAGAAAGTGAGCATTTTCTTGCTTAAACCATTCTGTGACTCTGCCTTGTTTGTGGATTCCCTGTCTGGGTCAGTTTGACAGTTGGGTTGTTTTTCACCTCACACCAGACAGTGACACAAAGGGAGCTGGGGTGTGATCTGCATTTCCTGATTAGCTATCTCTGCTAGGAGGGAGGGGTGGAGTGGTCACTCTCATCTGAAAGGACTGTGCCTGCCTCTGACAATGCTGTCTCCAACCCCCTGGTGTGTGTCTGAGGCCTTGCCTGGGCAAGGCAGGATTTCACAAGAAGGTGTGAGTCCCCTTTGAAGG
Source organism: Pleurodeles waltl (assembly GCF_031143425.1). NCBI lineage: Eukaryota > Metazoa > Chordata > Amphibia > Caudata > Salamandridae > Pleurodeles > Pleurodeles waltl. Next base: position 356,737,019 of record NC_090438.1, read on the forward strand.
AAGGTGACTTCAAAGACTAAAATGGGTATAAGAAGGGCACCCAAACTTACAAACTTCAGAAACACTTCTGGAATCAAGGGGAACCTCTGCCTGGAGAAGAGCTGATCGCTGAGGAACAAGTGCTGCCCTGCCTGTGACTGTGCTTTGTGGAGCTTTCCTGCAGTGCTGCTTCTGCCAGAGTAAGAGGGCAAAGACTGGACTTTGTGTGCCTTCCATCTTGAAGAAGAAATCTCCAAGGGCTTGATGTAGAGCTTGCCTCCTGTTGTTGAAGTCTCAGGGATAGCAAAGACTTCTTCCTGCCAGCACCTGGAGTCTCTGGAGAGACCCCTACTCTGCTCTGTGGTGCCCTTCCAGTTCCTGGGACCCTGAAAGGAGAGGCTGGCAGCCTAAGGACAAAAATACACGCACCGAGCGCCGTGCGGAGAAAAGATCGACGCGAATCCGATCGCGGCTGAGAAAACGACGCGACGCCGGCTCCGCAGCTGAGAAACGACGCCGCAGGAAACGCGACCGAAGAATCGACGCCCGGAGCAGGAGAAACGACGCGCAGCATCGCTGACGAAGGCTGAGAGATCGCAACCTGCGCCGCGGGACTTTCGGACCGTCGCAGGGCTGGCTTTTTCGACACGCATCGCCGTGCCGAGCTGTTTTCGACGCATATAACCGTGCAGGGTTATTTTCGACGCACACCGCCCGTGCGGGGTTATTTTTGACGCAAACCAGGTACATTTTCACGCTAGCAGCGCTAGTGTGGTGTTACAACTACCTAAAGACTCTTTTTATTTTAAACCTTTAAAAAATCATAACTTGACTTGTGTATGTTGGATTTTTGTCGTTTTGGTCTTGTTTTGTCTAGATAAATATTTCCTATTTTTCTAAACTGGTGTTGTGTCATTTTGTAGTGTTTTCATTAAGTTACTGTGTGTGTTGGTACAAATACTTTACGCCCAGCACTCTGAGGTTAAGCCTACTGCTCTGCCAAGCTACCAAGGGGGTAAGCAGGGGTTAGCTGAGGGTGATTCTCTTTTATCCTAACTAGAGTGAGGGTCCTTGCTTGAACAGGGGGTAACCTGACTGTCAACCAAAGACCCCATTTCTAACAATCCCCTTCAGACCCATGCCCCCACCACGTCTACAACAAAGCCGACTTTACCATCGCCCCCCAACTTCGAAAGGTCATCAACTTATCCTTTGAAACCGCGACTTTCCCGGACAGCTGGAAGCACGCCGAAATCCACGCCCTCCTCAAGAAACCCAAGGCAGACCCCAACGACCTCAAAAACATCCGCCCAATCTCCCTCCTCCCCTTCCCGGCGAAGGTCATCGAGAAGATCGTCAACGCTCAGCTCACCCACCACCTCGAGGACAACTCCATCCTGGACCCCTCCAGTCCGGTTTCAGACGCAACCACAGCACTGAGACTGCTCTCCTCGCCGCCACAGATGACACCAGACAGCAAATGGACAACGGCGAAACTTCAGTCTTCATCCTCCTGGACCTCTTCGTAGCCTTCGACACGGTTTGCCACCGCACCCTACTAACACGCCTCCACAAAGCCGAAATACAAGAAAAAGCCCTCCACTGGATCTCCTCCTTCCTCTCCGGCAGAACCCAGAGAGTCCGACTTCCACCCTTCCGCTCCGAAGCCACCAACATCATCTGCGGCGTACCCCAAGGCTCCTCTCTAAGCCCGACGCTGTTCAACGTCTACATGGCCCCCCTCGCACAACTGGCCTGTCAGCACAACCTCAACATTCTCTCCTACGCCGACGACACCCAGCTCATCCTCTCCCTCACCAAAGACCCTCACACCGCCAGAGCCAACCTCCACGAGGGACTGAAGTCCATAGCCGAAAGGATGAGAAATAGCCACCTGAAGTTGTACTCCGACAAGACGGAGGTCCTCATCCTCAGATGCACCCCCTCGGCCTGGGATGACTCCTGGTGGCCCACCGCGCTGGGACCCCCTCCAACGCCAGCCAACCACGCACGCAACCTGTGTTTCGTCCTCGACTCCGCCCTCACCATGTCCAAGCAGATCAATGCAGTTTCCTCCTCCTGCTACAACACCCTCCGCATGCTCCGCAGAATCTACAAATGGATCCCGACGGAAACCAGAAAAATTGTGACCGAGGGCCTCATCAGCAGTAGACTAGACTACGGCGACGCCCTATACACAGGCATCCCAGCGAAAGACATCCGACGACTCCAACGCATCCAAAACGCCTCCGCCCAACTGGTCCTCGACGTACCCTGCCGTTGCCACATCTCCCACCACCTGAAAGACCTCCACTGGCTCCCCGTGGACAAGAGGATCACATTCAAGCTCCTCACCCCCGCTCACAAGGCACTCTACAACGCCGGACCAGCCTACCTGAACAACAGACTCAACTTCTACGCCCCCTCCCGTCAACTCCGCTCCGCCAACCTCGCCAAGACCTGGAACACCCTCCCGACCCCCCTGCGACAGACTCAGGACCTTCTCACCTTCAGGAGACCTCTCAAGACCTGGCTCTTCGACCAGTAGCAGCAGCCTCCGCCCCCCTCATCGCCTTGAAACCCTAACGGGTACGTAGTGCGCTCTATAAATATTGTGATTGATTGATTGATTGTGATTGATTGATATAGGTACTATATCATAAGAATCACAATACTCAGAGTTACTAAAAATAAAGGTACTTTATTTTAGTGACAATGTGCCAAAAATATCTCAGCGGATATACTTCCTTGGGAGGTAAGTAAAATGCACCAAATATAAACACAAACCAAAATCAGGTAAGTAAACAGTTAGAAAAGTAGTGCAAACACTGTAGAATACAATAGGATTCAATAGGCCTAGGGGCAACACAAACCATATACTCCAAAAGTGGAATGCGAACCATGAATGGGCCCCAGGCCTAGTGTAGTGTGTAGAGGGTCACTGGGAGTGTAAGAAACACTAAGGGTGTCCAAGATACCCTACCCTAAGAACCTGAAAAGTAGGAGTTAAGTTACCCTACTACCCCATAAAAACAGTAAAGTTGTGTTAGGGGATTCTGCAAGAACAACAACTGACTGCGAAGCACTGAAGATGGATTCCTGGACCTGAGGAGCTGTAAAGGAAGGGGACCAAGTCCAAGAGTCACGCAAGTGTCCAGGGGGGGCAGGAGCCCACTAAACCCCGGATGAAGGTGCAAAATGGCTGCCTCTGGGTGGAAGAAGGTGAAGATTCTGTAACAACAGGAGGTGCCAGGAACTTCTCCTTTGCAAAAAAGATGTCCCCCGGCATCCTGGAGGATGCAGAGTTATTTCCACACAGAAAGACCACAAACAAGCCTTGCCAGCTGCAAGAATCATGATTGAAGAAAATGGGTGCTGCCCGGGCCCAGGAAGGACCAGGAGGTTGCCCCTTGGAGGAGGAGACAGAGGTGGCCCTCAGCAGCACAGAGAGGCCACGCAGAAGCAGGCAGCACCCGCAGAAGCACTTGAACAGGCATTCAAGAAATCTGAGCATGGCAGTCATCTCAACACTACAAAAGAGGGTGCCACGAAGTCGGTGGTCAACTCAGTGAGTTGAGCAATGCTGGACGGAGTCCTGGGGACCTGGGCTATGCTGTGCATGAAGGATTCCTTGCAAAAGTGCACAGAAGCCCTAGCAGCTGCAGTTCACGCAGTACACAGGATTACTGTCTGGCGTGGGGAGGCAAGGACTTACCTTCACCAAATTTGGACAGAAGGACCACTGGACTGTCGGGGTCACTTGGATCTAGCTCCTGTGTTCCAGGGACCATGTTCGTCGAGATGAGAGGGGACCAGAAGACCGGTGAAGCAGAAGTTTGGGGCCTGCGTTAGCAGTGGGAAGATTTCTTCAACCCACGGGAGATTTCTTCTTGGCTTCCAGTGCAGGGTGAAGGCAGACCGCCCTCAGAGCATGCACCACCAGGAAACAGTTGAGAAAGCCAGCAGGATTGGGTGTTACAATGTTGCTGGTAGTCGTTTTGCTACTTGGTTATGGTTCTGCAGGCGTCCTGGAGCAGTCAGCGGTCGATCCTTGGCAGAAGTCAAAGAGAAAGATGTAGAGAAACTCTGGTGAGCTCTTGCATTCATTAGCTGAAGAGAAACCCACAGGAGAGACCCTAAATAGCCCTCAGAGGAGGATTGGCCTCCTAACCAGGTAAGCACCTATCAGGAGGGGTCTCTGATGTCCCCTGCTGGCACTGGTCACTCAGAGGCCTCCATTGTGCCCTCACACCTCTGCATTCAAGATGGCAGAGGTCTGAGACACACTGGAGGTGCTCTGGGCACCATCCCTGGGGTGGTAATGGACAGGGGAGTGGTCACTCCTCTTTCCTTTGTCCAGTTTCATGCCAGAGCAGGGGCTGGGAGATCCCTGAACCGGTGTAGACTGGCTTATGCAAGAAGGGCACCATCTGTGCCCTTCAAAGCATTTCCAGAGGCTGGGGGAGGCTGCTCCTCCCCAGCCCTTAACACCTATTTCCAAAGGGAGAGGGTGTAACACCCTCTCTCAGAGGAAATCCTTTGTTCTGCCTTCCTGGGACTGGGCTGCCCAGACCCCAGGATGGCAGAAGCCTGTCTGTGGGTTGGCAGCAGCGGTATCTGCAGTGAAAACCCTAGAGAACTAGTTTGGCAGTACCCAGGGTCCATGGTGGAGCCCCGGGGATGCATGGGATTGGCACCCCAATACCAGATTTGGCATGGGGGGACAATTCCATGATCTTAGACATGTTACATGGCCATGTTCGGAGTTACCATTGTGAAGCTACATATAGGTATTGGCCAAGACCTGGAACTCCCTCCCCACCAGCCTCAGGACCACCCAGGACCACTCCGCTTTCCGGAGACTCCTAAAGACTTGGCTGTTCGAGCAGCGATAACCCCCCCTTTCCCCCCTAGCGCCTTGAGACCCGCAGGGGTGAGTAGCGCGCTTTATAAATGTTAATGATTTGATTTGATTTATATGTAGTGCATGTGTGTAATGGTGTCCCCGCACTCACAAAGTCCTGGGTAATTGCCCTGAACAATGTGGGGGCACCTTGGCTAGTGCCAGGGTGCCCTCACACTTAGTAACTTTGCACCTAACCTTCACCAGGTGAGGGTTAGACATATAGGTGACTTATAAGTTACTTAAGTGCAGTGTAAAATGGCTGTGAAATAACGTGGATGTTATTTGATCAGGCTGCAGTGGCAGTCCTGTGTGAGAATTGTCAGAGCTCCCTATGGGTGTCAAAAGAAATGCTGCAGCCTATAGGGATCTCCTGGAACCCCAATACCCTGGGTACCTAGGTAGCCTATAATAGGGAATTATAAGGGTGTTCCAGTGTGCCAATCAGAATTGGTAAAAATAGTCACTAGCCTGCAGTGACAATTTTAAAAGCAGAGAGAGCATAAACACTGAGGTTCTGGTTAGCAGAGTGTCAGTGATACAGTTAGGCACCACCCAGGGAACACATATAGGCCACAAACTATGAGCACTGGGATCCTGGCTAGCAGGGTCCCAGTGACACATATCAAACACACTGACAAATAGGGTTTCCACTATGAGCACTGTGGCCCTGGCTAGCAGGATCCCAGTGAGACAGTAAAAACACCCTGACATATACTCAAACACAGGCCAAAAGTTGGGGTAACAAGCTAGAAAGAGGCTACCTTCCTGGGCCCCCCCCCCCAACCGAAGGACAATAAGGCTAACCTTGGCCAGTTGAGTCTTTGTTGTCTAAGTGGTGATAAGTGGAGAGTAGCTCTGCAATAGATTGGTTACTCCCTTTGTCATCCACTGTATGGTTACTTCCCTGTGGGGATGTGACCCACCCGTTTGAAGTTTTTTAGCTAGCCAACAACGTGACGTTATATTCTCAGGGTTCCTATTAGTATGTCTAAGGTTAGAGCAGTGGGAATTGTTCACTGGGCCTATATTAAGTGATGAGAATGCCAGACAGGGATGCTGTCTCAATAAAGCCATATCTGGGCCAAAACGTTGTCCATATGGCTCTAAGAGAGAACAGGGTTGCTGTTTCTTTTGAGTTCGAGCAGGGCAGGGCTGCTGTCTTATTAGCTCCACACTAGGGCAGGGCTGCTGTCCTAAGTGTTGTGAGGCAGTACAGGGTTACTGCACTAAAGTTTCTCTGGGAGGGTTGGAGGGATGCTCCATGTTAACTAAAATGGTGCACTTTTTCTCACCAATATTATCCCACAGAGAGGTACTTCTACCTCAGGGAGTACAGTTGTGTTAGCTGATGATTCCCTTGGTACAGGTGCCACCTTAGGAGAGGTTTCTCCCACCACAGGAATGGTATCCTGAATGGCAGGGTGGGTAGGCGATACTTTGATGCCCTTTATACCTGTTGTTGGAGAAGGATCCTGAGTTTTCAGGCCCTTTTCTGTCCTTTGCTTTTTCATTTCAGCTGAAATGAGAGGAAGCAATTCCTCAGGGATACCCAGCATGGCTGCATGGGTATTAAACTCTACCTCAGCCCAACTTGAGGTCTCTAGGTCATTACCTAAGAGACAGTCTACAAATAAGCTAGGTGATACTACCACCTGCTTAGGGCCAGTAACTCCACCCCAACTAAACTGAATTATAGCTAAGGGTAGGAACTTAGTGGAGTTATGGACATCAATAATCTTGCACTGTTGTCCCGTGATGTGTTGTGCAGGAGACACTAGGTTTTCAGTCACCAAAGTGATACTGGCACCTGTGTCCCTGTAGGCCTGGTCTTCAACACCATTTATTGAGACTGTCTGCCTGTACTTATCCATTGTAAGGGGACAAGCAGCCAGTGTGGTAAGGCCAATGCCACCAGGTGTGACAGAAGCTGTCTTGGGACTGACTACCCCAGTTTCTATGATAGACACAAAAGTGAACCCAACTACACCTTTATTTTGACTGTTGCCAGCAGTGCCACCACTATTACCACTACTGCTAGGGGCACTAGAGTTTGATGTATTAGTGGTGGTAGGCTCAGGGGGTTTACCTGGGCAGGACTTATCCCCTGGCCTATGGCCTTTATTTTTACACACATAGCACCAAGGCTTGTTAATGTGTGTGGATTGTGAAGAAGAGGAAGAAGCTGATTTATCCCTACCCCCTGAAGAGTGTTTAGGATGTGAAAAAGGAACTTTAGTTTTACCTTTATCCCCATGCTTATCCTGAGATTTCTCACCACATTTCTTCTTGCCATCCTTGTCACCACCTGTATGAACCTTTCTGCTCACTCTTGTTCTGACCCATTTGTCTGCTTTCTTTCCCAATTCTTGGAAAAGGGTCAGATCTGAGTCTACCAAGTACTGGTGCAACACATCAGACACCAAATTGTTCAAAATATGCTCTCTCAGGTTTAGATTATACAGGCTTTCATAGTCAGTCGCCTTACTGCCATGTAACCAACCCTTCAAGGCCTTTACTGAACAGTCTACAAAGTCTGTCCAGTCTTGAGAGGACTCTTTTCTGGTGTCTCTGAACTTAATCCTGTATTGTTCAATGGGTAAGCCAAATCCATCCAGGAGTGCATCTTTCATAACTTTGTAGTTATTAGCATCACTTTTTCTGACAGTAAGGAGCCTATCCCTACCTTTACCAGTGAAAGATAGCCACAAGATAGCAGCCCACTGCCTTTGAGGGACCAACTGTACCATACAAGCCCTCTCAAGTGCAACAAACCACGTGTTAATGTAATCCCCCTCCTTGTAAGGGGGGACTATCTTCTGCAGGTTTCTGGAATCTTGTTTTCTCACAGGATTGCTATCAAATACACTGCTGCTGTCACCATGGGGAACTAACCCCAACCTCTGTCTTTCCCTGTCTACATCCAGAGGTTCCCTGTCTAAGGTCAGCTGCTGCTGTTTTAGCTTCAGCCTGGCCTCTTCCAACCTCAGCATTCTGAGTTTCCTTTCTATCAGGTTATCCTCAGGGTGTAAGGCTTGGGAATTGTGAGACACAGAGTAAATGTGGGAATTGGCAGAGTTAGACCTGTCCCTAACTGGCTGGACTCTAGTAACCTGGCCTTTAGGAGTGAAAGGTGCCCTACTAGAGTGTGACCCTCTCCCACTACCAGTGTTACTAGATGGCCTGTTAGCTGGCAGGTCCTTGGAAGAACCCTCCCCAGCATCCTCAGGGGACTCCTCTGAGTCTGGCTGGGTACCCCCCTCCTCTACTTCCTGATCCTGGGATGGGCCAGACTGGTTCTGTTCACTTTTTAGGAGAAGGCTAAGGAGAAGATATTTTGTAGGATTCTTACCAATACTTAAACCTCTTTCAATGCAGAGACCCCTCAAACTTTTAAAGTTTAAACTACCATAGGTTGCCTGGACAACTGTGGGAGTAAGTTCTTCTGCAGACATGATTGTTAGAAAGGGTTTAGGATAGAGAGAAAAAAATGTTTAGAAACTTTTAGAGAAAAGAGAAAAACCTTTTCAAAACTTTTCAAAACCTTTCAAAACTTTTCTAAAACTTTTTAGTACCCACTATAAGCCAGGCCAGCCTCCTACATCTATGGCCAGAAAGTGCAATGCTGACATGACTTGTATAATAGTGGTATGCGGGTTAGATTAGTATTAGCTGGCATCAGATCTGGCTCCAACTGATGGCATAAGTCCACTATTGTTTGCCAATTCAGACGTTACAACTGTATGATGTGTCATTCTTCCATGGTCTGATGGTCTGGCAGTGGATGGTAGACAGGAGTTAGTCGCATTCTCCCTCTCCCAGGGTATCTGTCTGTAACAAGACATGATTTGTAGCATTAGTCAGTATATCCACGACAACATACATGATGCATGCAAACAATGTAATGTGACAAAGCATTTTTGACTGTATAGACATGACACACAGTACACGTACTAGCTGGCAACTATACAAGGGTCACATGTGACTCCCATGGTTGTCCACATATGTGTCGATAACATGGATTTGGCCAATATCCAACTAGATGCTACACAATAGCCCCTTGACTGCATTTTCTGACCGCCAAAAACCACCGTCAGAAGTGGTGGCCCGTGCACCGCCATCATATGCCATCTGTGCCCTGCAACACTCTACACTGGTGGTTGTGTAGTAGGACCTACATAACAAGGCAGCATGAGGATGTCTGTGATGATCCTACACATATATTCTATGTGTGGCACAGTTTACACAGCCATATGCAGTATTTTTACCCATTAAAATGCCTGATGCCTGGCCTATTCCACTGGACATTAAGAACCGCCTGTGGAAGTCCTCTGTGCGGTAGATGGTTCCAACCTTGACACACAGTACACGTCCTAGCTGGCAACTATACAAGGGTCACATGTGACTTCCATGGTTGTCCACATATGTGTCGATAACATGGATTTGGCCAATATCTAAGTAGATGCTACACAATAGCCCCTTGACTGCATTTTCTGACCGCCAAAAACCACCGTCAGAAGTGGTGGCTCGTGCACCGCCATCATATGCCATCTGTGCCCTGCAACACTCTACACTGGTGGTTGTGTAGTAGGACCTACATAACAAGGCAGCATGAGGATGTCTGTGATGATCCTACACATATATTCTATGTGTGGCACAGTTTACACAGCCATATGCAGTATTTTTACCCACTAAAATGCCTGATGCCTGGCCTATTCCACTGGACATTAAGAACCGCCTGTGGAAGTCCTCCATGCGGTAGATGGTTCCAACCTTGGCATACACAGCCATAGGCTAATATTGTTGCCTGTGGTGGTAGTGGCCCTATGGTTGTGTCCGTCAGCGGTGATGACCACTTACATTGTGGATGAGACCGTCATGTTGTGCAAATTCACTCACTTGACTCCTGACACTGCTGCCAGCAGCACTTCCATTACTTGAACTACTGTGCGCTGCTTCTGGGAGCAATCATGCCACATCCTGCAGGTGATAGGGCCCCTGTCATCTCTCCAGAGGAGCTTGAGAGGCTTGTAAAGTAGGTCTTTCCCCTGTATGGACAGTTCTATGGCTCTCCAGAGGAGCAGGTCAGTACCTCATGTTCACAATTGACTGGTGAACACAATCCTTACCCACCCCACAGGCTACAATACGCCCCTGTGTGCCAATTGGATTCTTGTGTGCCTGTTGTTGCAGTCTGTGTGGCATCAATGGGATGTACAAGGTGCAGGTGCTGGTGACCAGTATTATAGGTTGTGTTCATTAACATTGTGTTGTGGAATGTCTTTTTGAGGCCTTAGATCCTCGTAGTGTTGGATGCACATTACTAGGCAAGGAGACCTTACTGCCATCCAGTAAGAAATGGGGTGTCTAGTTGGCAGTCAGTATATACCCTGTCCAAGTAGGGGCCGTCACTGTAGTCAGGGTAAGGGAAATACACAGCTCAGATAACCCAGGTATACCCCCTTGGTAGCTCGGCACAAGCAGTCAGGCATACCTCAGAGGCAATGTGTTAAGTATTCCTACAAGCACACACAGTAACACAGTGGAAACACCACAAAAGGACTCCACACCAGTTTAGAAAAATATCCAATATTTCTCTTAATCAAACAAGACCAAAATAACAAAAATCCAACATACACAAGCATAAATATGAATTTTAAAAGATTAAATACCAATAAAAGCACTTAGAAACACAATAGCTCCAACTAGGGCTATCACAACGTCGTTGACTGGGTCATTCCCAAGAGTCTGACACCACTTGCGGGGAGGGTGGCACCGTTCATGGAGTCGCACTGACCCCCACGTACAGAACCTTTGGTAGAGAACAAAACAAGCTGGTGCACGTAGTCGAGGAGGTGAGGCGTCACTGGATCTGGTGCGGTGTCGGCTTCTTACTGCAGAACAGGGGAGGTGATGCAGGATTGTACAAGGCATCAGTTCCTTATAATCCAGCGGGGTCGATGAATCTGGTGGGTCAAGATGCACTGGGGCGACCTCTTTGGGTTGCAGTCACACCACAAGGCTACAGGCGCCAGGGCAGAGTTGGGTGACACGGATGTTGGTGACACGGCACTCGGGACTCACAATGTCACAGGACTTCAGCGAGGCTGCGGTGGCGTTGGGCCTCCACATCAGTCATGGGTTAGTTGCACTCCAGCGGTGACAATAGCTTTGAGTTGCAGGCAGCGGCACAGAGGCGTGCAGTGGCACTGGTTCTGGAATCATCCAGAGTCACTGTGCCTGGTTTTTCTTGGTTTCAAGCCAACTTTCACTCCCATGGGCCCAGGAACTGGATTGGCACCACTTGGCAATGTAGGGTCCTCAACAGGACAACCCAGGGGCTGGCAGGTGCAGTCTTTGATGTCCCTGAGACTTTTTAACTGGAGGTAAGCTCAGTCCAAGCCCTTGGAGAAACTTCACAAGCATAGTTTCAGAAAGCAAAGTCCAGTCCTTCCCCTCTTAAGGCAGAAGCAGAAGCAGGCCAGCACAGGAAAGCAATATGCAGAGTGGCAGTTCATCCTCAAGCATCAAGCACTTCTCCTTGGCAGAGGTTTCTCTTGATCCAGAAGTAATCTGAAGTTGTGGGGTCAGCAATCCAGTACTTATATTCATGTCATTGTCCTGCCCCAGATACTCTCTAGGGGGTTGGAGAATGTATTGTGTGAGGGCAGGAACAGCCCTTTCTTCGGATCTTCCCTCCCAGTCTAGCCCAGGAAGACTCATCAGGAAATGCAGGACACACCTCTGCTCTCTTTGTGTCACTGTCTAGAGGGAATTCAAACACAGCCCGGCTGTCAGACAGTAGAGCTTTCCATTGCAAAATTGCTGTGATCTTCTGCAGATCCATGCTAACTCCTTGTGGAGAGAGGACATACCCCAGAAAAGACACCTCATTCTTATGAAACTCCCAGTTCTCCAGTTTAATAAAGAGTCTATTCTCTCGTAGACACTCTAAGATAGCTCTAACATGCTTTTTGTATTTGTAGGAAAGTCCTCCTCTTTGTCCTGGTCAACCCCAAACCTTTTGGACAGATACTGGTGGTTACTAACTCTTGGCTGTGCCCCAGGTACTGCTTACCAGTCCCAGGGCCAGTGCTCTGTGTAAAATGGATATGCAAATTAGGCTAATTATAATTGGCTATGTCAACCTACCTATAAGTCCCTAGTATATGGTAGGGCATAGGTGCACTGCTGAAGTGCCCAGTGTCATTTTGCAGACAGGCCTGCCTTGCTGGGTGCTTTTAAACTAAAGTTACATGCAAATTTGACTTAGGAATTAAAAGTACTTCCAAAGTCTCAAGCTAACTTATTTTTACATAAATGTCACCTCTAAGGTGTGCCCTAAGTGCCTCTAGGGCTGGGTGCTATGTAACTATAAGCAGCAACCTTATAAAACATTTTTATAAACCCAGGCTAGGTAAAATAGCCACATTTGTTCTTCCCTCACTTTAGTGAATGGCATCAAACTTATTGTTATAATAAATCTAATAACGTGCCATTGTTGAAATTAGTAGAACTAGTTCAGGGAAAGAGTTGTAAAGCTCTATCTGAAAGTTGCCAACTTCAGCTCTGTAGTGCCCTTCTATGACTGGTCAGCCTCAGGCAGGCTGCTTGATGAGGTGTGAAGGGTCCTGGGATTAAGAAAAAGACAGTGCCTGGTGGAAGAGATCTGCCTCAGCAGATGGTGAAGAGAGGATGGGTGGAGAGCAGTCAAACTGGAGGTCAAAGGAGGGAAGAACATTTGGAGTACCTCAGGACCTTCCCGATTTCTTGCAAACCAAGTCAATCAGGTGCCCTCTTCATTAGATTAGGGGAGGGCAGGAAAGGGGTGTGTTAAGGATTTTTAGCCACACCAGTGGATGGACTCAGCCAGACCTAACCTCCAAAATTCAGGCCCGTATTTATATTTTTTTAGCGCCGCATTTGCGCCGCTTTTTGCTGCAAAACGGCGCAAACCTACAAAATACAATGGTATTTTGCAAGTTTGCGCCGTTTTTGCGTCAAAAAACGACGCAAATGCGGCGCAAAAAAAGTATAAATACGGGCCTCAGTTTCTACCATCTTGGATTTTTAAAGAATGTTGCTCCCTGGTACTGATTTTTGCCACACTTCCCAGGAAGTAGTCATCCAAGAGGGTGGCCGCCTGAGTGTGATTGGACCATTGGCCCCTCCTGCTTTTCCCCCAAGGAGAAAGGATAAAGTTGGCAGAGCTGCACCTACACCTCAGATCCCTGCACGGAACAATGACGGAAGAATAAGGACTGCCCTGCTGGACCCCTGACCTGCACCTGGACAGTGCACTCTGAAGGACAGCACCAGTTTCACACTTATGCTTTCACCGCAAATAGTCCTTTACCTGGCTTCAACTGGTTCAAGAAAGGACTCCCTGCTTGCTACAGGTAACAAATAGCTAACCAGAGTCCTCTGCATCAAATCCTGAAGAAACTGTCAGGTGGTCATTTTGGAGTTTGAGGGAAGTGCATTCTGGGAGTTGGAGTCCTAACACTCAATGAGCAACTCAGAGCTTCTGGAACCTTAGGGTGAGCTGTGGACTCCTGAAAAAACCTTCAAAGACCTTCTGGAAGAAGATCCAGATGTTTGGAGAAGATTAAAGAACTTCTTCTGACTTCTGGCTTGCAGGTTCATCCCGCTGAAAAGCTCCAGAGCCCCAGACTTCCAGGATTTCACCGGGGGCTCCTGGAAAGGTAATCTGACAACCTTGCATTGAAATTGGCTTGCTGTGGAGGGTCGACCACCATTGAAAGGAAAAAGCTCAAAAAAAGTGACAAAGTCTGAATGTAAAAAGTTCACCGGGGCTTCCCGTACAGCGTATTCGAGGAGGGCTCAAGGGACGTCGGATCAAGATTCAACTTTGGCCCGGACGAAGATTTCTGTCCTGAAAAATTGACTAAGTCCGAAGATAGAATTTGTCAACGATGTCTCCTGCAATGCATATCCGAAGAGGGCTTCATGGAGGTCGGATAAGATTGGTGACTTCATTACGCTGAAGAAAATCTTCAAAAGAAAGACTAAGTCCAAAAGTAAACTTTTGACTGAGGCCTCCCACTTGCTGTAGCCGAGCAGGACTCCATCGCGGTCGGGCTTAAACTTTGACTTTGCCCCGGTCGAGGTACAACCAGATCTACCATGTGGCCCTTTTAGTTTCTATGCTCTAAAATACATTAATTCTTTCAAAATTCATATCTATGGTTCCCCTTATCCGCTTTTATTCATTTTGGTGTCAAATTAAAGATAAAAGTATTTTCAATTTTCATAAATTGGTTTTGGATTTTTAAACTGTTTCCTGTGTTTTATTTTATTGCTGTTTTGTCATATTTGAATGCTTTACACACTTTGGGGGTCATTCCGACCGCCAGGGCCGGGGACCGCGGAAGCACCGCCAACAGGCTGGCGGTGCTTCCAGGGCCATTCTGACCGTGGCGGTAAAGCTGCGGTCAGAAAAGGGCAACCGGCGGTTTCCCGCCGGTTTACCCCTGGCCAAAGGAATCCGCCATGGCGGCGCTGCTTGCAGCACCGCCATGGGGATTCCGACCCCCTTCCCGCCATCCTGGTCCTGGCGGTAAATACCTGCCAGACACTGAAAATCGCGACAGGTGCCACAGCACCCGTCGCACCCCTTCAACTCCGCCGGCTCCATTCGGAGCCGGCTTCATTGTTGAAGGGGCTTTCCCGCTGGGCCGGCGGGCGGCCTTCTGGCGGTCACCTGCCAGCCCAGCGGGAAAGTCAGAATGACCGCCGCGGTCATTTGACCGCGGTACGGTCTTTTGGCGGTTTCCGCTGCCCGCCGGGGTCGGAATGACCCCCTTTGTCTACTAAGTTAAGCCTTGTTGCTCATTGCCAAACTACCAAGGGTTGAGCTGGTGTTCATTTAATGAGACCTAACCGGACCTAGTGGGGGTTAGTGGCCTATTGCTAAGTATAGGCACTTACCTGCCCTTACCAATAATCCACTTTCCAACATTTTTCAATCAGAGAAGGGGAGTATATCAGAATATCAACAATATAAACTAATACAAAAACATCCAGAAGGTCCCGCAGTGCATTGATTATGAAAACTGAAAGGCAGCTGGAGCATTACACAGCCCAAAGGTCCTGGCCAAATACTCATGTACGCCAAATTTGGTGTGAAAAGCTGTCTTCCACTCATCTCCCTAACAAACCTGCACCAGATGATAGGCCCCTCTCAGACCTAACTTGGTGAATATATTTGCTTCCTGAATTTGATCCAACATACTGGACATAAGAGGCAAAGGATGGCAGTTCTTAACTGTGATATCATTGAGGGCTCTGTATTCGTTATACAGGCATAGCTCACACCTTGTTTTGTGACAAAGAATAGAGGCGATGAGGCTGGGGAGTGGGATGGTCTAATAAAGCCATAACATTTCATCCAGATACTCTCTGAGATGGATATTTTCTTTCTTGGTCAGGGCATAAATCCTACTGCACAGTTTACCAACCTCCGGAACTAAGTCAATTTGACAATCATATGGGCAATGTTGAGGAAGAGTAGTAGCCTGTTGTTTGTCAAAAACATCGGCAAGATCATAATAGCAAGGGGGCACTATGGGACCTTCAGCCTCTGTAAGTATTGCCACTGTAGTTTCAGAAGCTGTACACGAAGGTTCAGAAAAACAATGTTTAGTACAATAGTGAGAACGGCAGGTGATCTTAGGTGTTTCCCAATCTATGTCAGAAATATAGTTCTCAAGCCAGGGAATACCCAAAATAGCTTGACGCTGTGGGACCTGAATCACATCACACTTAATATTCTCCATGTGGGGTTCCTGTATACTGAGTTCTTTGTTAGTAGTGGAATTAGTGATAGGTCCTAATTTCAAAGAACTTCCATCTATGGTTTTGACCTAATCCACCTGTCTTTTTTGTTCACATGGAATGCCACAGAGTGACACAATAAACTGATCAATAAAGTTTCTCGTAGCCCCTGAGTCAATTAATAACTAGAAGCTAGCAGAAGCTCTGTCCCAGGTCATCTGTACTGTCAGGAATAGATGGCAATACTGTTGTATATATGAGGTTTGTGAAAGGGTCTTTGAGGCAGTAGAAGTCTGTCCACCTGAAACACTTGCCTCCCTAGGTTTCAGGTGCCTTAGTTTCCAGATTCACCCTTTTTATTTGGTTTTACTGGACAGTGCCATAGATAGTGCCCTTTATTTCTGCAGTATAAGCAAAGTCATAAGGTTGTACGTCCTGTCATTTGTCCTCACTCAATGGTCCTCTCAGACTCCTTATCTGCATAGGCTCTATTTCTTCAAATTTGTCAGACTCATTTTTTCTTTCTTTATAAACCACTATCTTAGTCTCAGGTCACCTTTTCTCCCAGTGTTGTTCTGCTATCCATTGGTCTAATTTCACAACTTAGTCAATCAGTTCACTACAATTGTCTGGGGGATCTACAACTTGGGCCAATACATCTTTCAGGTCATCCCTCAATCTCTTATAAAATAAAGAACTCCTTTTACTTTGAGGTCAGCCGGATTCTGCCACTAACCTACTAAAGGTTGTTATATACGTTAATAGATCTTTAAATCCTTGATGTTAGTTTAATAGTTCTGCATCCGCTGATTAAATAAAGGTGTGGCGATCAAACAACCTTTTCAACTCTGCTTTAAAAGTGGTATAATTGTATAGCAGTGGATCTACCCTTTCTGCCAAGGTAATTAACCATGTAGCTGATGTATATCCCTTAATATACCAATACAAAGGCCACCTTAGATGGATCATTAAGGAAGCAAGCCGATTTGCATAGAAAATTTAATTGGCACTGATTCACGAATGTCACAAACTTGGTGGGCTCTCCAGAAAACTGTTCGGGGGGAGCCAAAGGTATAGCAGGTGGTGTAGTAACATATCTTGTGGAAGCCCTGGCACCCTGGCTGGAACTACCCATGGTGTAGTGTCAGAAATCCACTTCTGTGGACCCTTCCCCTTGATGTAGCTTTTGATTACTACAACTTTCTGTAGTGGCATTTTGTAATGCATCCAACCCCTGAACTAATGCCTATGTCACTTTTTGTAAGTTGCCAATCATGGGACGTAGATCAGTCAAGGAAATATTGGCCAGGCAATAGGGTAGATGCAGTCTCGTTGTACTGTCAGGCTCCTACCTGTTAGTAGGGGAGAAATGATCACAACGATAATACCCTTTCTCCCAAATATACAAATCTGCTTAAAAAAATAGGAGTTGGCCTGGCTCCCCAGGATGAAGGGTTGAAATATGATAACACCAGGTTGCCACTTGTTACTTTGAATTTGTCTGGCTCTTGTCTACGTCCAAAATAAATACCAATATAAATATCACCTATATTCTTGTGGAAGACAAAACAACTATGTGTATATAGTGGATTTACCTAATTCCCTTCTCCCTTTTTTCAGTAAGGAACACATTTCTTTTGCAGGCTCTGGTCCTTGAGTCTAGAAGGGAAACTTATAGGGTAATTGTTATGACTGCTAAGTACAAAATAGTAAATGTGTGTTAAGAGAGGTGACGTTGTGTACCTAATATATATTCAGCAGCAGGGAAAGAACAAATGTGCAGAAATCCAAAGAGCCCTTCCACTATGTTTCTGACTTTAGTTCACCCAGATCACACAGTACTGGCAATGTCATAAATTCAGTTTGCTGTGTACTGGATAAACATTGTCCATCAGTTTGTACTTAATCAGGAGTATTACTTCATACCCTTGTATTATTCTGATAATAGAAGTTTCCATAGTCCCATGGCACAAATGAATTCAAATAGATCATATACAGAAACAACCCTTATCGTTCTTTAGAGTTCACAGGTTATAAACTCAACACCCTTCTATAAGTTCATGCATGAAATCAGTTCTAGAGCAAATAAGGCGACTCTCAGTGAATATGCAACAGTTTCAATAATGGGTAAGTAGTCTTTGTTTGGGCCAATATGATGAAAAATAAATCCACTGAAAGAACAGAATCTTATCTATTCTCAAAGTTCAAATATGGCACTGAAGGCATGATTGCCAAAGAAGAAAAGACAATAAAGGTTATTCTGAAATTCAGATTAAGGCACCAAAGGCTCGTTACCCAGGAGAAAATTGTGAGGCTTCACAACTGCCACGACCTGGAGGAGTCTGACATGAGAACAGTAGAAAAAGCACTCAGTGATGTCAGACCACAACTCCAGGATCTTAAAAAAAAAAAAAATTGATCACTGCAATCGAAAAGGTAAGTGCAGGGCAGAATCTCTGACAATGAGTACAGTGCACCACCTGAAAAGCTATGCGCTCAACCTCCTTTAAGGATGGGCTCTCTGGGAACACCGCTGGCACTGCACGCCTGACAGATTCAGTGCAGAGATTGGAGACAAGTGTGGGCACAACCATGTGCATGGACGTTATTTGGACTGGCCAATGGTCTTTGTTCTGAAGATTTTCAAGTTAATAAACCCAAGTAGTTGTTTTTTTTGGTTACACATTTGTCCTGTAATTCCTTTTCTACCTATATGTTGTTCTTGAGTAACTTGTGTTGTATGTCTACAGTTGTATGTGTTTCACCCTGATTGCTTATCCATTTGCTGTTGGTTATAAAATCTGACTTTGTGGACAGTTCCATCTTAAAAATTATATAATGAGGACACTCAAGGAACCATCACATTGGCAAAGTTACATACACACAAGGTCACTGGAGTCTTTTACACAGCTGTGCTGTTGTGAGATGCACTATACACTTACCCAATGAGGTATAACATACTAATTAAGCAGTAGAAAGTACTCAAGTTGAGTGGACATTTTTAAAAAAAGGCCTCATCTGATAAATATGCATGGCAGGATTCATTCCGGCACTATGCTCATTTTACAGAAATTAAACAACAATGGCAAGCACTTACAGATACAAACAAAGCAGGTGCCCATGTTGAAGCTCCACTTTTGTAAGTCCTAATCATCCTAACTTTATGCGCGTAGCCAAGGCTACATGGACCTGGGGACCGCCACCCCACCGAGGGTTGGCTCCTGCTATGTCCCGGGGTGCTCACCCCCAGGACAAAGATGTTTGCTTTCGCTTGGTGGGAGCTTTGACAGCTCTCACCAATCAAAGGCAAATACTCCAGTTCCAGTGGGCGGAAGCTGTCAAAGTGCTGCATGCTGGAAGTGGAGGTGACATCTCTGTGGGCAAGGAAAGAGAGTAAACTATTGTTCTTGCAAAAAGGGAACTACATTTCCAGCAGCTCTCTATGTGCAATAGCAATGTTGGCTCCCGCAAGAGGCGGGAATCCGAATGAGACCACAGAGGCCTTGAGGCTCCCCCTGCTGTCCCGATCCTGCACACTGGGGGCCATATTTATACTTTTTGACGCACAACTGCGCCAACGCAGTTGTGCGTCAAAAAAGTTAACACTGGCTAATGCCATTCTGAAGCGCCATGCGGGCGCCGTATTTATTCAATTATGTTAGCCGGCGTTAGCCGGCGGCGCTGCCTGGTGTGCGTAAAAAAAAATGACGTACACCAGGCAGCGCCGGCGTAGGGGAATATGGAGTTTGGGCACCAAAAAATGGGGCAAGTCAGGCTGAGGCAAAATTATCGCCTCAACCCGATTTGCGCCATTTTTTCCGACTCCCAACCCCCATTGAAATGACTCCTGTCTTAGCAAAGACAGGAGTCATGCCCCCTTGCCCAATGGCCATGCCCAGGGGACTGCTGTCCCCTGGGCATGGTCATTGGGCATAGTGGCATGTAGGGGGGCACAAATCAGGCCCCCCTATGCCACAAAAAAAATTACTTACCTGAACTTACCTTATGTTCCCTGGGATGGGTCCCTCCATCCATGGGCGTCCTCCTGGGGTGGGCAAGGGTGGCAGGGGGGGTCACTGGGGGCATGGGAGGGCACCTCTGGGCTCCTTCCGAGCCCACAGGTCCCTTAACGCCTGCCCTGACCAGGCGCTAAAAAACGACGCAAAAGCGGCTGGACGTCATTTGACGTGATTTTTGCCCGGGAGTGTAAATACGGCACACATGCCTCGGAGTCAATTTTTCAGACGGGAACGCCTACCTTGCATATCATTAACGCAAAGTAGTTGTCCACGCTAAAAAATTACGCAAACTCCATGGACTTTGGCGCTAGACGCGTCTAACGCCAAAGTATAAATATGGAGTTAGTTTTGCGTCGGAATTGCGTCAAAAAAAATGACGCAATTCCGGCGCAAACAGAGTATAAATATGCCCCTGGGTACCAAAGGGCACACAGGAGACATGGCCAGGCATCAGGGATGGGGTCCCTGGGGCCGAAATCAGCCTAGGGAAGGGGTCGTGCAGCGGTCCATCCCCATTAAGTGTGTTTTCTCAGTGATGCCATATTGAAGAATGATCTGAAATCCTTTGTGGAAGTGAATGCATCTTTGATCTCTTGAAGTGTAATCTGTATGTAATTGTGACAAGTGGGTTCTTTCTTGTCCTTTCATGGTGAGAGCAGAGACTATGGTTCTTCGTTTAAATTGCTAGTTTTCACATGTGCAAATCACCTGGAAGTTCCGCCTAGTTGGCCCCACATCGTACACCTTAATAGTATGCAAAGGTCGTTCTGCCTTTTGCCAGGATGATGGACAGCTTACAAAAGTGCCCCCCAGTCCATTCCCCACCAATTTCGGCAGCAAGTTCTTAAATCTGATAAATATGAGGACATCTACACAAAACAAAGAAGCACTTACGTCATATAACAGGAAGGACCATGGTTTGCAGGAGATTTACGTCTTTGTAGATGATTCATGTTATCACATGTTTCTGCATAAAGCGCACCCGGGACAATCATATTGGCAAAAGGCACACAAGGTCACTGGTGACATTTCCTTGTGTTCCATTACCCAGCTGTAGTGTAAAAAACGTGCTGAACATTTACCCAAGGAGGTAGCAAGAACTCCACTTGGATAGATATTTTGTGCACAACTGTGAACTCATTGGATAAAAGGGCAGGTGGGATTCCTTTGTGGCCAAATCACTCACACAGCTACTGACACATCTACACAGACACTCACACACCCACTCACAGACACACTCAGGCACTTACTCAGGAACTAGTGCACCCACTCACCGATCACTCAGACATTCATGCACCCACTCACAGACCCACTCAGAGACTCATGTGCCCACCCACTGACTCACTCAGAGACCCATGCACCCACTCACAGACCCTCTGAGGTATTCATGCACACACTCACAGACCCACTGAGAGACTTATGCATGCGGGTTGGGTGATTATTGGGGGCTGATTGCAGGGCCAGGGCGAAGGCAAGGCCCTGAAGCGAACCCGGCACAGGGTTGGGTGGTTATAGGGGGGTGGTCGCTGGGCCAGGTCTTCCGTCCAAGTCATGCCATGCACTGCCAAAGGCTGTGAATGTCACATGGCTCGGTAATTATAGTGGGTTGGCCTCATGGCCTGGCCATAGGCCAGGCACTGCAGCCAACCCCTACCGCATATGGCAAAGCTTGATCTTCTCCCAGCACTCCCTTGACAGATTAAGGCCCTCTTGGCGATCCCATTTTCTCGCCACCTTTACCCAGAGATCAGTCTTTTCCTGCTCTAGGCGTAACCTTCTCCATGCACCAGCTTGCCTTACCCCAGGAGGGTCTGCCAGTCCGGCAACTAATGTATATGTATTAAAGATTAGATCGATATCCAGGTCCCTCAAGCTATGGAGCATAATACTATAGGATCCCACCAGAGGGAAATCATTTGGACAACCGTCGGAATATTTGAGAGCATTTCCCAGTTATCATTGGTGCGAAAGTCCCCTATCTTCCTAAATCCTACATAGTCCCATCTCCTCGCTATCTCTGAATCGAGGAGTGAGCAAGTGCAAATATTGGACTGAATATCTTCTAAAAAATCAGATTTTCTTCTAAGGAGCCATTTAAGAACCTTACATCAAACTTTTCTTGGGGATTTCTCCAACATTGCAGGATTCCTAATATCATGCCTGCTGCAGATTAATTCGTGAAAATCATGAGTAAATAGGCAGCCCGTGGGTTGGTTGGCTTTGAAATTGGTCAAATAATGTGCAAAAAAAGCAAAATAATGATCTTTGAAGTTTGGTAATGCTAATCCCCCTTTTCTCTATCAGCATATAGTGTACTTAACGTAGCACGCACCTTCTGATTTTGCCAAATAAATGAGCTGAACATGGAATCTAATTTCTTGAAAAATAAAGATGTTAATACGCAAGGGATGGCTGAAAATAGAAAGTTAAATAATTGCATGATAGACATTTTAATCAATGCAATTCGGCCAAGAATAGAGAGAGGGAAAGACTCCCAGCATGCAAGCAGGGCCTGGGTTTTCAAGAGCAAAGGAGTGTAATTGAGATCATACAGATCTCCTATATCGGATGAAAAATGTATCCAAAGATATGTCTTCGGCCTAATATTCACACAATGCAATAATTTGGGGAGCAGTCTAATAGAGGAAGAGCCACAACGAATAATATTGGTCTTACTCATGTTAATCTTGTTGCCACCAATTTGCTCAAATTCTGAAAACACCTTAAGAACCTTCTCCTTTGAGGACCGCTTTTTATCTAAAAACATAATAATATCATCAGTGTGGAGTTTAATCTTCCCTATTGACTTAAGTGGGAATGAATCTGAATATTCTGTCTGATTTTAATCGCTAAGGGTTTAATGATGAGAGCAAAGAGAACTGGGGATAGGGGGCACCCTTGACGAGTCCCGCATCGAACTTGAAGCTGACCAATACAAGCAAAATTATTAATTATAATGTGGGCTTCTCCCATACAACTAGATCGAAAGCTTTTTCCTCATCTAGTAAAAGAATGATGACAGCAATTTTGTTAGAAGCAAAATAGTCAAGAGCCTCGGCTAAATAGTGTGTATTAGTCGCAAGTTGTCGACTGGCAATAAACCCATTCTGGTCAGGGTGCACCAGTTTAGTGACAATCCCGTTAAGCCTATTGGCCAAATGTTTTGTGAGAATTTTATAGTTCTGTATTTAACAAAGAAATTGGACGGTATGCATTGAGGTCTTCCCTGTTCTTATTTTTTTATGGGAACGCTAACGACATTCCCCATATACCACGAATTGGGGATCCGTTCGCCCTTGAGGAAACCATTAATTAAAGAGAAAAAATTGTCTATAAATACATGGATAAACATTTTACAAAATTCAGCCAGGAAGTCATCAGGTCCGCAGGACTTCTCCATAGCAGAAGAGGAGAGTAGGAATATCTAATTTCCTGAAGAAATCCCTACTGGTCTTAAGGTCAATATCCTGGGTTTGACTATAAAATTTTCTATAATGTTCTAGCATGATTTTACCCACTGCTGTGGGGTCAATATGCTTTTCCGTGGAAACAAGGTACCTCAGTGCATGTATCATATTACTGTCAATTTGGTCTTTAACTTGCCAGGCCAAGAATTCGTCTGTGAAGTTACTCTCTTCATATACCTTCTGTCTGTGTGTCTGATATCTTGTGTCAACCTTCTTAAGAAAACTGTTGGACAGTGCCCGTTTAGCTAGTTTGAATGATTTTCTGTTGTTTTCCGTAGGAGTAGAGAGATAGATAACTAAACTCCTCTGCACAGCTTCTTCCAGTGCCCTAGCTTGTTGCCTCTGATAAGATTTATCTGCCGCCCCCTTAGCGATTACCAACCCCCTAAAAAAGGCCATGGATGGGGTTGAAGTTCCATGATTACATTTGAAAAATTCATTTATTTTGACTCTAGAGGCCTGGACCCATCCCTCCTCTTGGAGGAGTTGCTGGTTGAACACCCACTTTCTAGGTTTGGACGTAGAATATTCTGGAAAAAAGAACACTTCCAGCACCAGGGTGTCATGGTCGGATAGACCAGAATGCCTCACAGATTGGCTCTTGAAATGCATTGTTTTAGATATCAGAAAAAAACAAATTGGGAGGCACTTTTAAACCGGCTTGAGATACACGTATACTCTCTCTCATTTGGGGCGTTTATTCTCCAAGGGTCACAGAGCATCAACACTATATTACATCACTCATGACATCTTTGATAACATCATTGATGAATATCAATGTAACATTTGCAATAAAAAGTCTTTAGAAGCAAACTGCATTGCGGGGGTGCGAGTTATAGTTACCTTATAGCACAAGTTATATTTGCTTGAGCTAACCTGTTTGAAATGGGGTCTCTAGTTTGCAGCTGGTTACACCCTGTCCAAGTAGGGACCCTCACTCTAGTTAGAGTAATAGAGTCACACACCTAAGATAACCCCTGCTCACCCCCTTCGAAGCTTGACACAAGCAGTCAGGCTTATCTCAGAGGCAATGTGTATTTGTACACACACAAAGTACCATAGTGAAAACACCACAAAAGAACTTAACTCCAGTTTAGAAAACTAGCCAATATATATCTGTGCCACACAAGACCAAAACGACAAAAATGCAACATAGACAAGCAGAGATATCACTTTTTAAAGATTTACAAGAGTCTTAATCCTAAAAAAATAGTATCCTTATAACACACAGTACCTTTGATGCATCAAAACAAAGATGATGTGGGCCGCAAAGAAGGTGATGCATCAGAAAAGCAAGAGATGTGTTGATTATTTTCACACTGGACAGGCGATGCATGGATTTCTTTCCCGCCGGACTAGTGATGCGTTGAATCCTGGTTGTGGAGCAACTTCCAAGAAGAAAATGGTGCCCAGGGAAGATGAGTAGAAAATCTAGAAGCATGGCAACGATCGATCTGTGCAGAAACTGCTGATGTGTTGATTTTTAAGCCGTGAGACAGGCACTGCATCAATTTTTCTGCTGCAATGGCCTCGGTGCATGAATTTTCATTAAGGTTAATAAGCTTTCACTTCTAAGAGCCCAGGGACTGGATATGGCACCACTTAGCAAGTCAGGACTCTCAGCAGAAAAGCCCAGGCACTGGCAGATGAAGTCTTTGAATTCCCTGAGACTTTACAGCCGGAGGCAGGCTCAGTTCAAGCCCTTGGAGGCCCTTGGAACGCAGCAGGATGTACAAAGCCAAGTCCAATGCTTTCACTCCCAGGTCAGAAGCAGCAAGCAACAGGCAGAGTGGCAGTTCCTGCTGCAGCACCCACATCTTCTTCCTGGTAGAATGTCCTAAGTCCAGAAGTGTTCTGAAGTTGTGGGGTCAGCAGTCCAATACTTATACTCATTTCTGCCTTTGAATTAGGCAAGCTTCAAAGGAAAGTATTTGTAGTGCACAAGACCCTGCCTCTACCTGTCCTGGCCCCAGATACACTCTGGGGGTTGGAGATTGTTTTGTGTCAGTGCAGGCACAGCCCTATTCAGGTGCAAGTGTCAGCTCCTCCTTTCACTCTAGCCCAGAAAGACGCATTAGGAAATGCAGGACGCACAACTGTCAGTCTGACTCACACGTGTATTCCACAGACAAGCAGAGAACCGGAATGGTTAAGCAAGAAATTGCCCATTTTCTAAAAGTGGCATTTTCAAACTTACAATCTAAAAATCAACTTCACAAAAATATGTATTTTTAAATTGTGGATTCAGACACCCCAAACTTAATTTCTCCTGCCACTCCCAATGGGAATCTGCACCTACAAGATATTTCAAAACAATCCCCATGTTACCGTATGGGGGGGATCGGTACGGCAATAGTGAAAACTGAATAGTGTTTCACTATCAGGACATGTAAAAACCACTAGTACATGTCCTACTTTTTAAATACACTGCACCCTGCCCATGGGGCTGACTTGGGCCTACCTTAGGGGTGACTTACATATTGTAAAAGGCAAGGTTTGGGCCTTGCAATTGGGTGTACTGCCAGGTTGAACTGGCAGTTTAAAACTACGCACACAGACACTGCAGTGGCGGGTCTGAGACATTTTTACAGGGCTACTCATGCGAGTGGCAAAACAGTGCTGCAGGCCCACTAGTAACATTTGATATACAGGTCCTGTGCACCTCCTGTGTGCTGTACTAGAGACGTACTGGTAAATCAAATATTCCAATCACCCACTCAATAAAGACAGAGAGCACTTGCACTTTAGCACTGGTCAGCAGCGGTAAAATGCCCAGAGTCCTAAAGCCAGCAAAAACAAAATTCAGCTCAGGATCAACAAAATAGGAGGTCAGAAGACAAAAAGACAGGCGAAACCACACCAAGAGCTGACAGGTCTAACATAACCATAACTATATATAAAATTCTATATACATATAACATCTAAAAAACAAAAGGCCTACTTCACAGAGGTAAACATACACTTTTGAACTTCTAAGTAAGTTTATGGGTTTATTGGTATCCACAAAATACAAGTTAATAGTAAGTTTGCGACTGCAGAGCTCTTGAGTCGGAAAGGAAAACTCTGCACACAAAAAGTTAGGCCAGGTCTATCTTTATTATGCGCTGAGTTTTCCATCCCAACTATGGAGTCTCGACAGTCATAGACTTACTAATAACTCGTAGTTTGTGAATACCAAAAACTTAAACTGATATAAAAGTGTAATCAGGCCCATGTGTGGATGTTTTGGTTAGCCTTGATTATAAATACTTAAAATATGTTTAATAAACTTCTAACATTAACTGAAAAAACACTGCTAAGTACAGTTATGGTTACACAAAAATTAAAACCATATAAATTGACCAGTTATGTCTACTTCAAATAACTATACTTCGCACTCCTGCCTGGCACTGCTTACCCTCTTACATCTGATATCACTCACGACATTCTTAATGATAACATTGATCACACCACTCATGACTTCTTAGATGACTTCACTAATTACATCGCTAATGGCAGCATCCAGAGGTACCAATAGTTTGACCTGGCCAGCTTACTGTACTCTTACTGGCTTATAAGGGCTGCCCCTTCTCCTAACGTGGTAAATTTAAAAGGAGATGACTATGTTAGATCCATTGTACATGGTGTAGCGTCGCGCCAAACTCGCTTGCGCGCGGCTACTAAATAAACACACGGAGCCCGGTGTGTTTATTGCTTATTTTATTCAGTCCGTTTATCTCTGTCCCTAACTAACTTTTCCCGCTCGCTCCTTTCCCTTTTTATGCCCTCCCCCTCCCGCCAATGGTGCAACCCACTTTGCACCCTTTCCAGAGGGGTCGGGTTCCAAAACCCCCTCCCCGGTTTCTTCCCTTTGGTGTTGACCGCTTCCGCTGTCAACACTACATCCCTCCCCAACAGGGAGAGGGTGGAAGTTACAATTTCAAACAATTAACTAAACTTGGATAGCTGGAACAGCTCATTGTTCACGCAACTGATAAAATGCGTTCGGCTCGGGTTGGAGCAGCATGCTGGAAAGATCAGTCACATGCAAAATCAGCATACCGCCGTGAAGGCCCAGGGTTGTGCCTTAGCGAGTACTTTCCTGCTCCCGACCGCCCTGATGTTTGTGCTCCTTCTCTGCTTGGTCCAGGCGTTTCTGCCTCTGTTGCCTGTGCTTGCCTTTGTTCCGTTAGTGGTCGGTCTCTTGGTTGCTCCTGACCGTGTTCCGGCTCATCTAGTGTGAAACTCCAGTCGTTCGGTTCAGTGTCCGACTCGGCTCTTGCCTCCGCGTAGCTCCTGTCATCTTTGCTGGGTGTTTGTGGGGTTAGCCGCTTGAAAAATGCTACATTCCTGGTTACTTTTTCTTGGCCCCTCTGTGCCGTCACCATTGTGCCTTTTACGGTGATTACCGTCCATGGCTTGACTTCGAAAGGTAGTCAGAATTTGCTGCCTGGGTGGCGGTCTTTCACTAGCACCGTATCTCCCACTTGTATCCTTATTTGCTTGGCTCCTCTTTTCCGGGAGGCGTACATATTTGTGGCACTCCTCTTGGCTGTTGACTTGCTGGGTGGTGGTATGCTCGCTGCCCAGGACGGATGGTGCGGGATGGCATCCACCACTGTTCTGCTGAAACAGAGTCGGCTGGGCGTGACTCCTGTGGTGGCATGTGGTGTTACTCTGTATTCCCTTAGAAACACATAGATTGCTCTCTCTATGTCTCTAGCTTCTGCCACTGCTATACGGATGACTTTGTTTAGGGTCCTCACGAACCTCTCCACCTCACCGTTTGCTTGTGGCCACCGTGGAGTGATGCGTCTGTGTTTCGTGTTCGTGGACTCTAGGAACTGTTCCCACTCGCGGCTGTTGAACGGGGGTCCATTGTCTGTGCGGATTTCCCCAAAGAAACCGTGAGTGGCCATGAGCTTCTCCACTTTGGTAATGACTGCTTGTGCTGATGTTGATTTTATCACTTCCACTTCTGGATACCGTGAGAAGTCGTCTACCATGATGAGCATGTGCGACCCGTCTGGCAGGTGCCCAAAGTCTGCGCTCACTCTTTGCCATGGTGCCGTCGGATCTTGTTCCGTTATGACGGGTGCGGGGGGTCGGGGTTGCCACTGGCTTGGCAGGCCATGCACCTTTGGATTGTGTCTTCCACTAGTCTGTCCAGGCCTGGGAACCAGACTTTGTTTCTGATGCGGGTTTTGGACTTGACCACCCCTTGGTGCGCTTCGTGTGCTAAAGACACTACTCTGTCGGTGAGGCTGGCTGGTATCACTAAACGGAGCCCCCTGACAGTTACTGACAGTTCTTGGCGCACGTTGAATAGTGCGTGCAGGCATGCCTGGGCTTTCTGCGTGCGAAATGAGTCCGGTCTTTGGAGGGGTCTCCATTCTCCTGTACAGGTCGCCGTTATGGCTAGTTGCAGACACTCGTCCTGTTTGGTTGCCTCCGCTACTTCCTCGAGCGGTATGGGTATCGGCCGTGCTCTTTCTATAATCAGTCTCACATATTCTTCTGTGTCTTTAGCTTCCTCAATTTCTTTTGGGGTGGCTGGGCGTGCGTGCCTGGATAGGAAATCCGCTGGATTCTTTGTGCCAGGTTGATATGTGAGCGTGAAGTCGTATTCTTGCAACTGCAGGATCCATTTTTCAATTCTTGGGGGTGGTTTGGACGATGACCCTTTGAACAATGGTAGTAGTGGTTTGTGGTCTGTCACTACTGAGAATGAGTTCCCATAAAGGTATAGGTGGAAATGTCGGCATCCCCAGTGGATGGCGATAGCTTCTCTCTCGATTTGGGAATACCTTTGCTCCGTGGGTGTGAGTGTACGGCTTGCAAAAGCGATGGGGGCCTATCTGCCACAGTCCTGTTTTTGTCCTAACACTGCCCCTAGCCCTGTTGGGCTTGCGTCTACGACCAGTTGTGATTGCCGCCTGGGGTCGAAGAATGCTAGGGTGGTGTCTGCTGAGAGTGCATCTTTGGTGGCTTGGAACGCGGTCTCCTGCTCTTTCTCCCAGATCCACGGTTGGGCGGACTGTGTGAGCTTTCTTAGGGGCCCCGTGATATCGGCCAAGTTTTTCATAAACCTCCCACAATAAGTGACCATTCCCAGGAAACTCCTTATTCCTGTGACTGTTGTTGGTGCTGGGGCGTCCTGGATGTCTTTGACCTTCTGCGGATCCGGTCCGACTCCTTGTTTCGAGAATCGGTATCCAAAAAAGGAGATTTCTTCCTTGAGGAAATCGCATTTGTCTCTGTGGAGCGTCAAACCTTTTGTTTGGAGCCTCGTGAAAACAGCCCGCAGTCGTTTCATGTGTATTTCGATAGTCGGGGCGTGGACTAAAATGTCGTCGCTGACGTTCAGCACTCCTGGGAGGCCATGTAGGACATCCTTGACTACTTGCTGGAAAATTTCTGCGGCGCTGAAAATGCCAAAATACAGTCTTTTGTAGCGCCATAGGCCGTTGTGTGTGGAGAAGGTGGTGATGGGCCTCGATTCAGGGTGTAACAGGATCTGGTGGTATCCTGAACGGAGATCCATCTTCGAGAACCAGCAGGACCCGGCCAATTCGCTTAGGATATCATCGATTGTTGGGGTGAGATGGCGCTCTCTCTTTATTGCCAGATTTGGTATTCGCATGTCCACACAGATTCTGACTGCGTCAGGTTGTTTGGGCTTCTTTGCGACCACAATTGGAGATACCCACGGTGTGGGCCCTGTGACCCTTTCGATGATCCCTGCTTGCTCCAGCATGTGGAGTTCGTGCTCTACTTTGGGGCGGAGGTGGAAGGCGACTCGGCGGTGTCTGAGCGCTATGGGGGTGACCAACTCGTCTATGTGGAGCCGTCGAGGGGGTTCTTTCAGGCACCCGATACCGTCAATAAGGGTCTTGAACTCCTGTGTGAGCTGGAGTAACGCATGTGCGTGTATGCTGAAAGCAAAGTGTACCAGTTCGAGGTCTTGGGCTGTTTGGCAGCCTAGCAGGAACCCAGTCCCGTCCTTGGATACATATATTTTTGTGGGTTTTGTGGTGCCGGCATGACTGACCTCGGTGGTGAAGATCCCTGCTATTTTAAGAGGTTGGCTGTGCCCGAAAGCAAACACTTGGACGTTGGTGGGTCTTAGTGGTGGTAGTGGCTTGGGTAGGGTGTCATACACATCCGTGGCCATTAGGTTTATTGATGCACCGGTGTCTACCAACGCTGATACCTGTGTGCCTTGGACTTTAACTTTGCATGTGGGAAGCCGGCGGCCGTTTATGGTGTGTATGATGTGTACCACATGAGATTCGTTGTCTGTGTCGCTTTCTGAATCGGGGTCCCAGGTGGTGTTCACCATTTTGATAGTTGTTTTGGGGGCTGCAGTGGATTGTTTTGGTGTTGACCTGCACACCTTCGCGAAGTGGTTAATTTTTCCGCAGGCACTGCACATTTTTCCCCACGCTGGGCAGGTCGTTGGGTGTGGTGCTGGGCCCCCGCACCATTTGCACGTTCTGCTTTTGGGTTTGCCTTTGTATGTTTCTTTGCGTCGCACGGCCTCTTTAGTTACTGCATTTGCTGTTTCAGCTTTCGGTTGGGCTGTCAATGGTTGTTCCATGTGTGCTGCACGAGCCCGCACGAGTCCTTGTGACCGCCCTAGCGTTAGTATGTCCTTCATTGTCATATTTGGCTGTTGCAGTATGCGTTCTCTGAGTTTTGACGACGAGCACCCTTGGATGAATTGTGCCCTGACCTCGTCGTCTTCGTCGGGCAGTGTGCAGGTGCTCACTAGTTCTTTGAGTCTGGTGTAAAATACATCAACTGACTCGTCGGTTATCTGTCGGGCCTGGCGCAGGAGGAACCTTTCATAGTCTGCGTTTGCATATGGTTCGAAATGTGCTGTGATCGCCGCTTTTAGAGTGTCGTACGTGTGCGGTCTGGCTTCCGTGACGGTCTTGAAAATTTTGTGTATGTCCGCTCCCCCTATGTGGAGAAGGAGTGGTCTTTTCCTTTCTGCTTTTATGCCTAGAGCTTCAAAGTAAGTTTCTAGGCGCTCCACCCAGACTTTCCATTTTGCTGCTTGGGTGGGGCACCTGTGACCTGGAAGGGCTCTATAGGTGGAATTCCGGCCATGCTGGCTTGAGTGGTGTCGCTGGGATTATTGTGCGCTTTGTGTTTCCTCTGTTAGTAATTCCGTTAGTGTCCTTTGCGCATAGCCGGTTGAAAACAGTGCAAAACCCAAAAGAAAAAGGAACAGAAAAGGTTTTGTGTGCTTTGACCTCCTATTCTTTTTTTTTCTTCAGATTGTCTTATTATTATTATTGTTGCCTCTCTTTTTTTCCTTGCAGAGTAGCGCAGCGGGCATCTGGGGCTTGGCGTTGCTGGCGGGGCTCTGGGTCACTTGCACTGTGGCTGGGGTTGCAGATTTGCGCAGCGGAGCGTTTTTTTTTTTTTTGTTTGAAGTTTGAATCTGCGTCAGGCGCCTCACCTTATGTGCTTCGCTGGTGTGATTGAGCTTCGGGGCCTGCCGGTGGGCGTTCCCTCCGGCAGGCGCGTGGTCCTCTGGCTGCCGGGCGCGGCCTCCTCCGTTCGGCCGCCCGCACTGGAACGGGATGACAGCGGCGCCGCGCTGACACGGCTGTGCGATTCTCCGATGGCCTCGCGGGACAGCGAGGCCCAGCTGGATGCTTTCGGCGGGCGGTAAGCGTCGGTGCCGATTCCGTCTCCTTTTTTTTTTTTAGTTTTGTGCCGTGGTGCGCGGGGATCGTAGTTGTCCTCGTCGCCAAATGTAGCGTCGCACCAAACTCGCTTGCGCGCGGCTACTAAATAAACACACGGAGCCCGGTGAGTTTATTGCTTATTTTATTCACTCCGTTTATCTCTGTCCCTAACTAACTTTTCCCGCTCGCTCCTTTCCCTTTTTATGCCCTCCCCCTCCCGCCAATGGTGCAACCCACTTTGCACCCTTTCCAGAGGGGTCGGGTTCCAAAACCCCCTCCCCGGTTTCTTCCCTTTGGTGTTGACCGCTTCCACGGTCAACACTACACATGGGAAGTCTGGACTCCACTCTCACTATTGGATCTCTAAACGATTTTTTGCTTGACCAGGAACTACAGAGCGCAATCATATGTTCTAAGCACACACCGAACCATCTTGTATGCCCTGTGCATGTTCAGTTAAGTCCTACGTTTTGTTTTCTGACGGTAAAGTGATTTCTGTGATGGACTCTCACTTATTGCAAGCCCTCTAAACGACAGGGCTCACGCTCACTCTTTTCCGTTGTCGTTAGATCTGGCATATTCTTATTTTAAAAAATGACTACATTTTTCCCATTTGCGCAAGAAAAACTCATACCGGTGGATTCTCTTTTTTTATTTTTTTTATTTTTACAGTAGTGTGGCGCCGGATATGTTACTCCTGATGGCCTCCACTCCCCCCGTCTCTGTGGGAATGTGTGTACAGTGTGCTTATCCCCTATACGTGTTGAACTTAAATTCCTTAAATCCATTTAAAGGTTATTGTTCGAGCGTTCCAGATTTAATTTTGCAATTATTTATGTTATGAATACAATGGTGGACGGACCTCAGTTATAATATTTTAAACAACAGATCAACACACAGAAAATTCATACAGGTGGAAAAAGGCAATGTAAATAAGCAAAATGTTCTTGTCTGCGGCGTATTTCTTTGTTTTGTTTCTTTCGTTTTCATTGGTGGATATTACACAAAGAAAACTAGCCAATAAGTGTTTCACTCCCTGGTGGCACGCAGGCCTGGGGCTTTCTCAAGGTTTAAAAGGTAACATGCAGGAGACAGAAAAATAATGTTTCTTATATAACACCTGGGACTGATTGAAAGACTGATACTCTGGTGTTAGATTCCGTACCTGAAAAGCCTTGCCTAAACGTTGAATAGTAAGTAACCAGTCAAGTGAGCACAGTCGCGAAAAGCACATGTGAAATGTGCACCTAAATGTTAGCGAGGTGTGACAAAAAGCTCCTAAAAGACATGTTTTTAAGACTAGTGCTGGACAGTATTTGTTCAATATCATCAGGCACTCTAAGATATCTCAGTATACCATATATTCCAGTGTCCATAGTGTTAGACCTGAAAGCCTTAGGGTGGTCATCCCCGAAATTTTTCCTGCCTCTCTCCATTTTTCTGAATCTGTTTTTGCTGGTTTTAGGACTCTGAGCACTTTACCACTGCTGACTAGTGCTAAAGTGCTTGTGCTCTCTCATGTAAACATGGTAACATTGGTTCCTCCCAATTGGCATATTTCATTTACGTACAAGTCCCTAGTAAAGTGTACTAGATGTGCCCGGGGCCTGTAAATTAAATGCCACTAGTGGGCCTGCAGCACTAATTGTGCCACCCACATAAGTAGACCCTTAACTATGTCAGAGGCATGCCATTTGCAAGGCCTGTGTTTGCAGTTTCACTGCCACTTCGACTTAGCTGTTAAAACTACTTGCCAAGACTCCATATTTCTATGTATAAGACACCCCTAAGGTAGGTCCTAGATAACCCATAGGGCAGCGTGTTATGTAAGTCAAAGGCAGGACATGCACTCCTGTGTTGTACATGTCCTGGTAGTGAAAAACTTACAAATTTGTTTGTCACTACTGTGAAGCCTGCTCCTCTCATAGGTCAGCATTAGAACTGCCCTATATATTTTAAAGTGGTAGATTCTTATCTAACAAGAGTGGTATTGTTATGTTTAATTTGGCCGGAATGGTAATAGAAAATCCTACTTATTGGTGAAGCTGGATTTTACATTACTATTTTAGAAATGCCACTTTTGGAAAGTGGCTATTTCTCTGCATGTATTTTTATCTGTGCTTTACAGTAAGTCTCCAATCCACATCTGGCCTGTGATGGTTGACAACGCCCCTTGTGTATTCCACCAAGAGATCCATAAACACAGGACGCTCATTCACATCTGCATTCATCTGCGTACTGGATGGGTCTTCCTGGGCAGGAAGGGTGGAGGGGCTCTCTCCTACACTTCAAAGTCTAGTGGCCTGTCCTCACACAAAAGACTGATAACCCACCTGTTAGAAATTGAGTCTTTGGTTGACAGGCAGGTTACCCCCTGTTCAAGCAAGGACCCTCACTCTAGCCAGGGTAAGAGAGAATCACCTTCAGCTAACCCCTGCTTGCTACCCCCTTGTAGCTTGGCAGAGCAGTAGGCTTAACTTCAGAGTGCTAGGTGTAAAGCATTTGTACCAACACACACATTAACCTAATAAAAACACTACAAAATGACACAACACAGGTTTAGAAAAATAGGAATAATTTTTATAAAAATAAAACAAGACCAAAATGACAAAACTCCACCATACACAAGTCAAGTTATTAATAAAAATGCAAAAAAAGAGTCTTTAAGTAGTTTTAAACACACACTAACGCTTTCAGCATGAAAAAGCACGTCAAAAATAAACCAGCCTGGCCGATTGTGTGTCAAAAAGGGCTTGTGATGCGTTGATTCCACTCACGAGTGGGACCTTGTGTCATTTCTCCTTTCGCCGGGTCGGGCGTGTCATTTAATCTCTCCGCAGAAGAGCGATGTGTCGGTCCGGTCAGCACTCTCAGGTCCGGGCAGGCCTTGCGTTGTTTTTCCACACCCAGCAGTACTTGAGTGGGAAATCCCGCCGCACCATGATCCAAAAACCCCGCAGCGCAGGTTGTGATCTCCCAGCCTCCGTCAGCGATGCTGCACGTTATTTCTCCTGCTCCGTGCATTGATTCTTCAGTCGCGTTTCCTGCGAGTGTCATTTCTCAGCTGCAGAGCCGGCGGCACGTTGTTTCTTCAGCCGCAGATCGGAGTTGCGTTGATCTTTTCCACACACAGCGCTCTGTGCGTGGATTTCCTTGTCTTTAGGCTGCCAGCTTCTCTTTTCAGGGTCCCAGGAAATGGATGGGCATCACAGGGCCGAGTAGGAGTCACTCCAGAGACTCCAGGTGTTGGCAGTGAGAAGTCTTTGCTGTCCCTAAGACTTCAAACAACAGGAGGCAAGCTCTAAATCAAGCCCTTGGAGATTTCTTCTCAAGATGGAAGGCACACAAAGTCCAGTCTTTGCCCTCTCACTCTGGCAGAAGCAGCAACTAAAGGATAGCTCCACAAATCACAATCACAGGCAGGGAAGCTCTTCTTCCTCATCTCTTCTCCAGGCAGAGATTCCTCTTGCTTCCAGAAAGTTTTTTTTAAAGTCTGTAGTTTTGGGTGCCCTTCTTATACCAAATTTCTCCTTTGAAGTAGGCCTACCTCAAAGTAAAGTCTCTTTTGAATGTGAAATCCTGCCTTGCCCAGGCCAGGCCCCAAACACTCACCATGGGGTTGGAGACTGCATTGTGTGAGGGCAGGCACAGCCCTTTCAGGTATAAGTGACCACTCCTCCCCTCCCTCCTAGCACAGATGGCTCATCAGGAAATGCAGACTACACCCCAGCTCCCTTTGTGTCACTGTCTAGTGTGAGGTGCAACCAGCCCAACTGTCAACCTGACCCAGACCAGGAATCCACAAACAGGCAGAGTCACAAAAATAGTATAAGCCAGAAAAAGCTCACTTTCTAAAAGTGGCATTTTCAAACACACAATCTTAAAATCAACTTTACCAAAAGATGTATTTTTAAATTGTGAGCTCAGAGACCCCAAACTCCACATGTCCATCCTCTCCCAAAGGGAATCTACACTTTAATCAGATTTAAAGGTAGCCCCCATGTTAACCTATGAGAGGGACAGGCCTTGCAACAGTGAAAAACAAATTTAGCAATATTTCACTGTCAGGACATATAAAACACAATACTATATGTAAAAAGGGGGGAACAGGGAGATGACTGGTCCAGTGGATACTCTCCCAAATATAACATATAACAATAATAAAGTTCACTGTTCCAAAGACAAAGTGCTACAAGATCACAAGGTGATGGCCAGGAGCTGGGGAGCCCTCACACACCCAATAGGGAGTCAAGTTTCATCACTGGGCAAGCTCCTCGTCAGACTGGCGCTGCAATGTCTGACGGGCCACCCCCTTAAAAAGGTGGTGTTTCGTAGCCGGAGATTTTTACTGATGGTAGTCAGACCTATGATGAACACAAACTGCAGGTGTATACAGGAGAGAGGAAAAAAGAATAAAATTGGCTCTAAACCATAACCATCATATTTAATAATTCAGAAAAAGGTTTAGGCCAAGATTAAAAAATGAGAAGGAGGAGTGCTTATGGAGATAATGCTTAGCTGTACTCCGATAAAGGAAAGTGGGAAATATCCCAAGTCCTATGGTGCTAGGACAACATGTTTCGCGTCTAGATGGTCACATAGGATCCAGTGATGCTTCTTCAGGACCACAAATATCACTTCTACTGATAATAATAATGAGGACCAATTTAGGATATGGAAAAGTAAGTACTGGTCGGTCACTTACTCATATAGGCTGCACGTCATGGTCATTCTAGTCTGCAAGTCGCCAATCCCACCCTAAGGTACGGGCTTCCTAGGAGTACGCAGGCCCAAAGACCAAAAATGTGGTAAGAATCCACAGTCTGGAATAGCCGGGCACCTACCCGGGGACCGCGCTCCTGCAGATAGGGATGTCTGACATGTAAGAAACAAAGGGAAGGTTTAGGCTTGGCAAGTGGGTACACTTGGCAAGTCAAATTTACAGTTAAAACTGCACACACAGACACTGCAATGGCAGGTCTGAGACATGATTACAGAGCTACTTATGTGGGTGGCCCACTAGTAGCTTTTGATTTACAGGCCCTGCCACCTCTAGGGCACTTTACTAGGGACTTACTAGTAGACCAAATATGCCAATCATGGATAAGCCAATTACATACACATTTTGTAAAGGAGTACTTGCACTTTAGCACTAGTTAGCAGTGGTAAAGTGTCCAGAGTGACAGAAACAGCAAAATCAGAGTCCAGCACACATCAACAAACTGGGGAACAGAGGCAAAAAGTTAATGGAGACTACGTCAAGGATGAAAAGTCTAACACCCCCACAGGGATCCTAGCAGACAGGACTGGGCACTTGTGCACTCTCCCCCACTTCAAAGGCAATTTTGGGTATATTTACTGGTCTCTGACCCCACCAAATCAGACACATCTGGATTTACACCTGGACTCTGTCAGAGGGACTATCTGGCTGGCCAAAGGACTCATCTGGACTGTTTTGCTGGAAGGACTGCTGACCTGCTTGTTGCCCTGATGCCTTTGGGGCCCTGAGTGGGCTGGAAGGACTCTGCCTTCCTACAAAAGTGCTCTCCAAGAGCTTGTCTATAGCCTGCCTCCTGTTCTGAAGTCTCAGGGCCTACAAA
Source organism: Pleurodeles waltl (assembly GCF_031143425.1). Lineage (NCBI taxonomy): Eukaryota > Metazoa > Chordata > Amphibia > Caudata > Salamandridae > Pleurodeles > Pleurodeles waltl. The sequence goes on from NC_090438.1 coordinate 356,774,465, forward strand.
GACTCCATCTACTAGCTTCTAGCTTGTTCACCGACTTCAGCATCTCCAGCACCGATGCCACTGAACGCAATGAATGCAGAGTGAAACAATAGTCCGATGTCGCTGATGTCCTGCGATATGATCACAACACTGCAAAGTCGACGCATCATGTCTTGACCAATTGGATTAATCGACCCCGCCGGGTCACAAGGAATCGACATGTTGCCACTGATGCCGCATCAGCTCTCCTGCAACCAAACAAAAATGACATCTCATCTCCCCTGCCTTGATGTACGGAAAAGACGCCTAACATCCCCGCATGCCGTAAGAGACCAGTGCCGCAGCAGCTCCAGCGACACCTCACCTCACCAACTCCGTGCAACATGTTTGGTTCTATGTTTTCAAAGTACTGTGCCTGGGGGTCTATACGACTCCCTGACTGGCGCCTTTGGCATTAGACTATTGTTAATGACTGCGTCAATGAAGTTGTGATAGCCCCAGTTGGAGTTATTGAGTTTCTAAGTGCTTTATTGGGATTTATTCATTACAAATTCATATCTTGGCTTGTAAAACTTGGAAGTTTGACCGTTGGACCTTATTTTATTCAAATAAAGAATATCTACTTTTCTAAACTAATGTGGTGTATTTTTTGTGGTGTTGTCACTGTGTTATTGTATGAATTATTACACAAATACTTTAGACATTGCCTTCTATGTTAAGCCTGACTGCTCCATGCCATGCTACCAGAGGGTGGGCACAAAATAATTTGGATTGTGTTGTTCCTTACCCTGACTAGGATTGTGGTGAGAACTGCACCAGACAGAAGGTGAATCAAAGCTTTCTCACAACATTGTATTTCATATGCTTATATTCCAATAACAGCAAACCTCTGGTTTGCTAATTATAGTCTGTTTCAGGCTTTTAAAAGTTCCCGTCCAAGTTTTTAGTTAGTGGATAAAGGAGGGCAATGTCTGACAAGGATCTAAGTATTGGACTAACTAGTTAGGTAAAGGATAGATTTGGTAAATTACCTGATTTGTAGTCAGAGAATGAGCAGTCGCAGATTTAAACGTCCAACAGGAAAGAAAGCCTTTGAATAGAACAAGAGAAATTCCCTTGTTTTCATAAACAGAATGTTAGTATATACGAGGAACCCAAACATCACTACTGTCAACTGTATATTGTATGCAAATATAAATTAAGTGCAGATAAGGTGAAAATGCAGTTTTTTATTAGGTCTCCAAGGTAATAGAATTTGGATTTTACCATTGTTAGCTTTAGCGTTACTCTGGTCAAGTGCTCAAGTGCAGTCCAGATCTCAAAGGAGACACCCATGGGCAGGATGTCATATGAGTGTACACAGTGGTGCCTTTAGGGCAGTGAGACCAGTATGGCCACACCAGGTGCTAACCTAGATGTGGGGGCTGACCTCAGAGGGGTGCCTGTTTAGCAATAACGTATGAAACTTGAGATTTAAAAGCACATGCTGAAAAGTCCCTTGTGTGTCCAGCCTTCAGGATGCTATTCAAATGTCAAGTTAACTCTTGTAATTAATATTCCTGCTAGAGAGAGATATGGCGTGTTGTCCAGTCGCAGTTTTGACTCACCATGCAGTACTGCAGAGGGTTAATATGCCTTCTGCAAACAACAGAACTATATTTTATGTGAATAGCTGAGTGGATTGCTAAAGTCAGCCTTTACCAGTGCTTTAAAACAAATGAAATGTATGTGAGAGAGGGGCTATGGAGAGATGCAGGTACTTTTTTTTGGGGGGGTGGTAGTGAGGGAATCAGAGGAGGCAGTCATGGGGGGGCACCAAAAAAGATTGTCTCACCTGACACCACCAGCACTAAAGCTGGCCCTGAGTGTACATATGGCCAAATTAGTGCGTGTATTAGCTGTCGTCCATCTGCAGATTGTTAAACACTCTGAGTGGCTCCAACTGATATGCAGAGAGGTGTGAATCTAGGAAAGACAGTATCCTAAAGGGGGCATGCACACCAAAGGATGCAGGTGAGGTAGTGTAAGGGTCACTTGCAGAGTTTAGGGAGAGTTGTTAAGACGGGTGCGACCCAAACAGTCAGTCTTCTCTGTTCACGGCCTAGTAGTCTCATAGTGTCTGCCATGTTTGGTCTATTGTACCCACTTTTTGGACAACTTATTCACTTGTGAAAATGCTTAATCCCAGGTAGTATTGTTGGCACCATCTTGAAGTGGGAAGGACTTGATTTCAGATAAGCTGATTGTGTGTATGATTTAAATAATATATTGAGTCTGTCAGGGAAAAGGGTGACCAAAAAGGGTCATTTTACCACAGTGGCATTCTGTAGGACTTTCACCATCACAGATCAGGATTATTTTAGACCAGAAACTTCTACAAGGAGTCTTGTGGCATGTGTGCATACATCAAAACGAGAGAGGGCATAAATAAGAGATAATAATCAGTGGTTTTATTTCACTGGTTTTGGGCCATCTCACCTACTTTTTTCTAATGTTAATGTACAAGAGTAGGTGGGGGAGGGTGTTGGATATTTGACGTTGATGACAAAAGTATCATAGCAAAATGTGACTCTATGCATAAAAGTCGATGGGACATATTTACATGCCCTAGCGCCACAGGAGCATTACTTTTTGTGACGTTCGGGTGGTGCTGTGCACTCATTATTTACAAGGCGTTGCTAAGCCACTTTTTGTGGCTTGACGCCTCCCTGCCAACATGGGCCCCTCCAATGCTGTTACACCTCAACACCTATTGCTGTTGATGCTGCCCCAGATTTACAAGAATTCGTAAATCTGTGGCAGCACCAAAAAATAACACCACCCCAATTGTGGTGTTAGCATTGCGCAACGAGGAGAAATACTTTTATTTATATTTTTTTATTTATACTTTTAAATGCCATGAATGACTGTTTATGTGTAAGAAGGTGTTCTTTTCTGCGCATAAACAATCATTCGATAATGACGATTTGCTACTTTTATGTGTGCTGCACAATGCAGCACACATAGATGTGCCAAATCACCATTGTAGATTCCTGCCATAAACAAACATTCCCTTCAACACAGACACTCTTGCATTATTGTGCAAGGATGCCTGCATTGGTGCTGGCAGCTAAATTTAGCGCCAGCTCTAGGAGAAACGCAGGGGTGCACCATATTTGTGCAAATACGGTGTATCCCTGCATTTCAGAAGTGATGCAGTTCCGTGGTGCCAATTTTGGTGCACCACCGCGCTGCACCACTTCTGTGTAAATATTCCCCTATGTATTTTATATCCTGTGCAATTAAATAAAGAGTAATCAAAAATAACAATAATCACTATTATTTTGTTATTGTCTGGATGAGTGCAGAGTGAGCAGTGAGTAAAGAGTGACCAGTTCACATGCATATGCTCAGGGAGTGAGGTATGCCTGTGTGAGTGCATGGGCAGAGTGTCTGTTTGAGTGTTGCATGAATGATGACTAAATGAGTGCAAAGTGAGAATAGGTCCTATGAATCTAGGGTATTTCTGTTTGCTTGTAGGGTGATCAGTTTGCTTGTAAGCATGCAGTCAGAGAAGTATGAAGAGTAAGTGGTGTGTCTTTGAGCGCAGGGTGAATGATGCCTGCAAACCCTGAATGATTGGTGTGTCTGTATGAGAGCAAGGTGAGTGGCATGTTTGTGAGTGCAGGGTGAGAGCTACGTCTGTGTGGCTTAATGCCTCCTTGCCAACATGGGCCCCTCCAACGCAGTTTTCTGCAGCAGAGAGGTGTGCAATGGATGTTGCTGTGGTTGTTCCACCTCAACACCTATTGCTGTTGACGCTGCCCCAGATTTACAAGAATTCGTAAATCTGTGGCAGCATCAAAAAATAATGTGTGAGTGCACAGTGAATTGTGTACTGGTGTGACATGAGAGTGAGTGCTGTCTCTGAAAGCACGGTGAGTGTTGTGTGTGAGGGGAAGCAGCCTGAAGCAAGACTCTCGAACAACAAAGTAGTGGAAAATGAAAGCGGAACAACGCTTTAGTCATCCACGACTTCCTTGTTCGGGGCCGTAACCACGCATGTGCTTAACCACGCACATGAGTGGTGAAGGCACAGAAGAAGGGAGTCAGCTGAGGAGGAGGATGTAATCAAGGAGGAGGTAAGTGGGGTTGGGACTAGGGCTGTTTTAGGGGCGGGGTGGGGGGGTCAGAGTATTTTTAGTTTTAGGGGGTGGGGGTCAGGGTGGTTTAGGGACAGGGTCGGGCATTTTTAGTTTAAGGGGTGGGGTGGGGGGTTGGGATATTTTTAGTTTTTGGTGGTGGGGGGACGGGGTGGTTTAGGGGCAGGGGAGGGTGGTCAGGGCATATTTAGTTTTAGGGGTGGGGTGGGGGTTGGGGTATTTTTAGTTTTTGGGGGTGGGGTGGTTTAGGTTTAGGGGCGGGGGTCAGGGCATTTTTAGTTTTAGGGGTGGGGGCTGGGGGTCAGGGTATTTTTAGTTTTAGGGGCAGGGTGGGGGTCGGGGTATTTTTAGTTGTTTGGGGTGGGGGGTTGGGGTGGTGTAGGGGCAGGGGAGGGGGAGGCAGGGCATTTTTAGTTTTAGGGGCGGGGTGGGGGGTCAGGGTATTTTTAGTTTTTGGGGGTGGGGAGTTGGGGTGGTTTAGGGGCAGGGAAGGGGGGTTGGGGCATTTTTAGTTTTAGGGGCGGGGCAGGGGGGTCAGGTATTTTTACTTTTTGGGGGTGGGGGTGGTTTAGGTTTAGGGGTGGGGGTCGGGGCATTTTTAGTTTTAGGGGAAGGGGTGGGGTGATCAGGGTATTTTTAGTTTTGGGGCGGGGTGGGGGTCTGGGGTATTTTTACTTTTTTTAAAGCACTGGTAAAGGCTAAAGTCAGCCTTTACCAGTGCTTTAAAACAAATGAAATGTATGTGAGAGAGGGGCTATGGAGAGATGCAGGTACTTTTTTTTGGGGGGGTGGTAGTGAGGGAATCAGAGGAGGCAGTCATGGGGGGGCACCAAAAAAGATTGTCTCACCTGACACCACCAGCACTAAAGCCGGCCCTGAGTGTACATATGGCCAAATTAGTGCGTGTATTAGCTGTCGTCCATCTGCAGATTGTTAAACACTCTGAGTGGCTCCAACTGATATGCAGAGAGGTGTGAATCTAGGAAAGACAGTATCCTAAAGGGGGCATGCACACCAAAGGATGCAGGTGAGGTAGTGTAAGGGTCACTTGCAGAGTTTAGGGAGAGTTGTTAAGACGGGGTGCGACCCAAACAGTCATTCTTCTCTGTTCACGGCCTAGTAGTCTCATAGTGTCTGCCATGTTCGGTCTATTGTACCCACTTTTTGGACAACTTATTCACTTGTGAAAATGCTTAATCCCAGGTAGTATTGTTGGCACCATCTTGAAGTGGGAAGGACTTGATTTCAGATAAGCTGATTGTGTGTATGATTTAGATAATATATTGAGTCTGTCAGGGAAAAGGGTGACCAAAAAGGGTCATTTTACCACAGTGGCATTCTGTAGGACTTTCACCATCACAGATCAGGATTATTTTAGACCAGAAACTTCTACAAGGAGTCTTGTGGCATGTGTGCATACATCAAAACGAGAGAGGGCATAAATAAGAGATAATAATCAGTGGTTTTATTTCACTGGTTTTGGGCCATCTCACCTACTTTTTTCTAATGTTAATGTACAAGAGTAGGTGGGGGAGGGTGTTGGATATTTGACGTTGATGACAAAAGTATCATAGCAAAATGTGACTCTATGCATAAAAGTCGATGGGACATATTTACATGCCCTAGCGCCACAGGAGCATTACTTTTTGTGACGTTCGGGTGGTGCTGTGCACTCATTATTTACAAGGCGTTGCTAAGCCACTTTTTGTGGCTTGACGCCTCCCTGCCAACATGGGCCCCTCCAATGCTGTTACACCTCAACACCTATTGCTGTTGATGCTGCCCCAGATTTACAAGAATTCGTAAATCTGTGGCAGCACCAAAAAATAACACCACCCCAATTGTGGTGTTAGCATTGCGCAACGAGGAGAAATACTTTTATTTATATTTTTTTATTTATACTTTTAAATGCCATGAATGACTGTTTATGTGTAAGAAGGTGTTCTTTTCTGCGCATAAACAATCATTCGATAATGACTATTTGCTACTTCTATGTGAGCTGCACAATGCAGCACACATAGATGTGCCAAATCACCATTGTAGATTCCTGCCATAAACAAACATTCCCTTCAACACAGACACTCTTGCATTATTGTGCAAGGATGCCTGCATTGGTGCTGGCAGCTAAATTTAGCGCCAGCTCTAGGAGAAATGCAGGGGTGCACCATATTTGTGCAAATACGGTGTATCCCTGCATTTCAGAAGTGATGCAGTTCCGTGGTGCCAATTTTGGTGCACCACCGTGCTGCACCACTTCTGTGTAAATATTCCCCTATTTATTTTATATCCTGTGCAATTAAATAAAGAGTAATAAAAAATAACAATAATCACTATTATTTTGTTATTGTCTGGATGAGTGCAGAGTGAGCAGTGAGTAAAGAGTGACCAGTTCACATGCATATGCTCAGGGAGTGAGGTATGCCTGTGTGAGTGCATGGGCAGAGTGTCTGTTTGAGTGTTGCATGAATGATGACTAAATGAGTGCAAAGTGAGAATAGGTCCTATGAATCTAGGGTATTTCTGTTTGCTTGTAGGGTGATCAGTTTGCTTGTAAGCATGCAGTCAGAGAAGTATGAAGAGTAAGTGGTGTGTCTTTGAGCGCAGGGTGAATGATGCCTGCAAACCCTGAATGATTGGTGTGTCTGTATGAGAGCAAGGTGAGTGGCATGTTTGTGAGTGCAGGGTGAGAGCTACGTCTGTGTGGCTTAATGCCTCCTTGCCAACATGGGCCCCTCCAACACAGTTTTCTGCAGCAGAGAGGTGTGCAATGGATGTTGCTGTGGTTGTTCCACCTCAACACCTATTGCTGTTGACGCTGCCCCAGATTTACAAGAATTCGTAAATCTGTGGCAGCACCAAAAAATAATGTGTGAGTGCACAGTGAATTGTGTACTGGTGTGACATGAGAGTGAGTGCTGTCTCTGAAAGCACGGTGAGTGTTGTGTGTGAGGGGAAGCAGCCTGAAGCAAGACTCTCGAACAACAAAGTAGTGGAAAATGAAAGCGGAACAACGCTTTAGTCACCCACGACTTCCTTGTTCGGGGCCGTAACCACGCATGTGCTTAACCACGCACATGAGTGGTGAAGGCACAGAAGAAGGGAGTCAGCTGAGGAGGAGGATGTAATCAAGTAGGAGGTAAGTGGGGTTGGGACTAGGGCTGTTTTAGGGGCGGGGTGGGGGGGTCAGAATATTTTTAGTTCTAGGGGGTGGGGGTCAGGGTGGTTTAGGGACAGGGTCGGGCATTTTTAGTTTAAGGGGTGGGGTGGGGGGTTGGGGTATTTTTAGTTTTTGGTGGTGGGGGGACGGGGTGGTTTAGGGGCAGGGGAGGGTGGTCAGGGCATATTTAGTTTTAGGGGTGGGGTGGGGGTTGGGGTATTTTTACTTTTTGGGGGTGGGGTGGTTTAGGTTTAGGGGCGGGGGTCAGGGCATTTTTAGTTTTAGGGGTGGGGGCTGGGGGTCAGGGTATTTTTAGTTTTAGGGGCAGGGTGGGGGTCGGGGTATTTTTAGTTGTTTGGGGTGGGGGGTTGGGGTGGTGTAGGGGCAGGGGAGGGGGAGGCAGGGCATTTTTAGTTTTAGGGGCGGGGTGGGGGGTCAGGGTATTTTTAGTTTTTGGGGGTGGGGAGTTGGGGTGGTTTAGGGGCAGGGAAGGGGGGTTGGGGCATTTTTAGTTTTAGGGGCGGGGCAGGGGGGTCAGGTATTTTTACTTTTTGGGGGTGGGGGTGGTTTAGGTTTAGGGGTGGGGGTCGGGGCATTTTTAGTTTTAGGGGAAGGGGTGGGGTGATCAGGGTATTTTTAGTTTTGGGGCGGGGTGGGGGTCTGGGGTATTTTTACTTTTTGGGGGTGGGGGTTGGTGTAGTTTAGGTTTTAGGGGCAGGGGTGGGGGGTTGGGGTGGTTTTAGGGGTGGTGGTGAGGGGGTCCCGGTAATTTTAGGGGCGGGGTGGGGGTTGGGGTGGTTTTTAGGTATAAGGGGTGGGGTGGGGGGTCGGGTAATTTTAGGCGCGGGCTGGTTTTAGGGGCGGGCTGTTGGGGGTCACAGTAATTTTTAGGGGTGGGGGCCGATGGGAACCACGCATGCTGTTCACTAATGCCTTTACCAGGAATGCCTTTACAATGAAAAATCTTTGTTAAGGAATTCGTGGTAAAGGCATTAGTGGTAAAAACGCGGTCGTTGTTCCGACCGCGTTGTTCAGGCATGCATGGTTCCAGCATGTGTTGTTGCGACATACATTCATGTGTGAGTGCAGGGTGAGCCATATGAATATATAGCTGCATCTTGAGTGGAATGTCTGTGGGTACAGCATGTGTGTATGTGCTGAGTAAATGATGTGATTGTGGGAGTGTAGGTTTAGCAGTGTACCTATTGCTTCATGGTGAGCAGTGGGCCTGCACGAGCCCAAGGGGAGTGGAATGCTTGTGTGAGTGCAAATAGAGATTGTCAGTATGACTGTGGATTTTTGCTCTTTAAGTTAACAGGACAGAAGGTCCTATGGGTGCAGAGTATTTCTCTGTCTTTTCAGGGTGAGCAGAATGCCTGTCCATAGACAGAATTAGTGATGTGCCAGTGTGAGTGACTGGTGAGCAGTAACTGTGAGTGTAGCGTGAGCAGTGTTACTGTATGAGCCCAGTACAATGCCTTTTTCACTGCAAGAGAAGTTTAATGTGAATTATGGCATTGAATGTATGATATTATGTGGTGCTATGTAAGTCCAGAATGTTTCTCTGTGAATGCAGGATGAGCAGTGTTCTTGTGTGTGTGTAGGTTAAGCTGTGTGCATTCACAGTGAGTAGTGTGCCTGTATGCTTGAAAACAGAGAGTTATGAGAGTGAGTGGTGTATCTTTAAGTGCAGGGTGAGTAGTGAGCCTGAATGAAGGCAGGAAGTGGTATAGGGTTGCTATTCTTTTAAAAGTGCAACACTTCCTGAGTAAGAAAGTGCAGATCCAAACATAAACAAAGCCACACCATACGACTACAAAATAAAAATGAATGTAAGTGTTATCCCAGTTTCTCTTGGGTTTTAAGTCACTGGGTCAAAGATATCCTGAGTTTCGAGAACACATAGGGCTGCATTATATATATGACACATTTTTCCTGTTTTCTCTGTGGCACACTTTCCAAAAGGTGTACTCGGTGCAAACAGGGAAAGTGTGCTGTAATATGCAGAATACGCTGCCCACAGGGCAGCCGCAAACACGTGCAGCCCTCCGGGCAGCAACTTTAAGTGAGATATGGAGTGGCTGCTTCAAAGCCATTACATGTTTCATAAATGCAGGTGGCACACTGCCTGCATTTTCAAGAGGGCAGAAAGATCCCCTTTCGGGCAGGTGCAGTGAGTGAACGCACCAGCCTGCAGGGGGATGCCCGTGGGTCCAAGGAACCTACCTTTCTCACCGTATAAGGATGCCTTTAGGAGACCTGCTGAAAGAGTGCCACCTATTTGTTGACCATTAAAAGTGTACCTCCTAAAGGCATGTTTGCCTCTGCATCCACCTTGGTAATATGGTGTGGGTACAGAGGCAAATGGATTCTCTCATTTGCATGAGGCTACATCCCCATGCAAATGAGTGAACACTCTCTCATGATAGCACTGGTGCTACATGTGTGCCAGCTTTATCTGTATTACAGAAGGTCTCTCTGGTCCCTCCTGTAATGCACTTGTGCCCGGGAGTGAATAAAGAGGGCACACACACTTGCAGGCACAATGTATAATGCAGCCAGTGGAGTTCAGTGAGTAGTGCCAGCCTCAAGAGGGGACGTGCCCTTTGTTCCAGATGTCATAATCTGTAAAGATTTGCAAAAAGTGAATAAGATACCATTTGCACAATGTTCGGTGCTTGCATTATAGTTAGGGGAGTGAACAATTCTTCTAATTACAGTTACCCTGAGGAGCTAAAATTCCTATAAAGTTATGTGAAATTACGTGCAGTCACACAAAATGTGACTCTTTGCCTCTTCTTCAAAAAAGAGGTGAAGAAGCATTTCATGTTAAAAGATAATGTGAAACGGCATGATACACAAGCCATATGTGCACATTTAGCACTATTTTCCTAAAACAAAAATGTCCCCTCATGTCCAAAATAGACCACAGGATTCATTTTGTGCTATGAAATTGAGCTAGATGCAATAGTACGCATATAATAGTGTGATTTTTCCCCCAACTTACTCTCAGCATTTAGCATTATTTTCTTAGTGCAAAATGCACCCTCATGTACAACATTGATGTCAGAATGCATTTTCTGCTAAGAAAATAGCACACTATGCAAAACTACATGAACAGCAGAAGAAAGATCCACTTGTGCGCACTAAATTCATTGTTAATATGTCTATTTTCATTCCGAATTACTCTTGATTATGTAAGTGGGTGTAAATACTTAATTATTGGTAAATCAGTATCAAAGAGTCACGTAGAATTACCAAAATTACTCTAACTACTCCAGCATTAATACATTTACTCTCAGGCCTAATGTCGAGCCATTTTGTTTAAGAAGTGCCACACTGGTTCTCCCTGCTTTTGACTAGCTCTGTTCCCTTGCGTTCCACATTCCATCCTGCTCTGTCCCATCCAATATTGTCCACCTCTCACATTCTGTACCTTTATTTTCACTTTTAATATAATTTCTCTACCCTGTGCTTTTACTTTCAATGTTTAACTCTATCTGTATATTCTGCCTTTCTGTCACCCGCCTTCTCCCTCATTGTGGCCGATTCAGGCCCTGGGCCACAGGAGGTTGCAGGTCCAACCATCAGCATTGATGCAAGGGTATTGCCCCTGCAACATGTTTTCGAAAGAAGTGACTGTCATGATATTTTTGCACAGTGCCAAGCCACCTCATGTTGGAAGCAGGTGGCAGGCCCAGCAAGGGGTTCAGCCTGTCAGTTTGGTCCCTATACTGTGAGAAAGTATGGCCCGGTACGTGCCTCCACAGCCGGTACTCCTACTCCCAGCAACAGGTCATGCACCCGTGTCTTGACACTGCGTTCAGGATCTGCTCAACCAACTCAGCATCAAGGTGGTGAAGACAGGTGAATGATTTTTGTAAAATGTATATATATGTGTGTGTGTTTGTGTGTGTGTATATATTTATATATATAGTGGCGGTCACCACTGGGTAGTTATAGTTAGGAGTATGTTTCCATAGAAAAAGTATTTTTTTACTTGCCTATATCTTTGGCACCATCTGACGAATCTTCACAAAATGTTCATACAAAAGTGTCCTGATGATCCTTGTTGTATACAAAAAGCTTCAGGGTGATCCAACCAGTGGGGTCCGAGAAAAAGGGGGATCAAAAAAGTTGCATTTCCCATGTTAATTCCCATAAGACATTTAGGTGGTCATTACAACCCTGGCGGACGATGTTAAAGCGGCGGTAAGACCGCCAACAAGCCGTCGGTAAAAAAATGGGAATTATGACCGTGGCGGAAACCGCTAACAAAGACAGCCACTTTAACACTCCGACCGCCACGGCGGTACAGACAAACAGCGCGGCAGTCACCGCCAACCGACAGGCGGGAGACAAAGTACCGCCCACAGTATCACAACCTACCAATCCGCAACCTTTTCCGGGGCGGATTCACCGCGGGTTAAAACACAGCGGAAACAGGAATTTCAAAGGGAAAACGCTCACCTCTACACAGTCCACGAGGAACGACGACACCATGGAGCCGGAACTCCATATTCTTCCTGCACTAGTCTTCTTGCTCCTATACGACGATCATCAACGCCGGCGGCGAAGACAACGGTGAGTATTGCACCTACGACATAGGGGAGGGGGAGGCAAAAGACAGGGACACAGACACGGAACACCCCCACCCCCACCCCGACCCTCACCCACTACAACACACACGCCAATGCATATCCAAACATTACAGTAACAACCCCCAAACCTCCTGGAAGAATGCAAAGACAAAAGGAAATGAGTGGAACCATTGTAATATATCAAAATACAGTAACCAAATAAATATATATATATATATATATATATATATATACACATTAAACAAAATATACACCACCATTAGTAGTGCAGGTACGATTAGTTGTCCATGGACCACTGGGCCCAAAATGCTTGGGCGAGGCCCACACTAGATACCTGATCAAAACGGAGAGAACACTGCTGGGGCATCAGATAGAAATACAACAGGCACCTCAGGGGGAAGGGAAGGGGGGGCACCTCAGCCGGATGAGTGCACAACGCCAGATCCACGAGGGGCCTCCATGCCCATTGATGTATCCTGGGGAGTGCAAAGCTACAGTCTCTCAAGTCTCTACAGTGGGTGGGTTGCCCACTGTACCATCCTGGGGAGTGCAAAGCCACAGTCTCTCAAGTCTCTACAGTGGGAGGTTTGCCCACTGTAACATCATGGGGAGTGCAAAGCCACAGTCTATCAAGTGGATAACAGTCTCCACAGGTTCTGGAGGGGGACTGGTGCCCAGAGTGCTTCATCCGGTGAAGGACAGAGGTAATGGATGCATGTCTCCACTGGTTCTGGAGGGGGACTGGTGCCCAGAGTGCTTAATCCTTGAAGGACAGAGGTAGTGGATGCATGTCTCCACTGGTTCTGGAGGGGGACTGGTGCCCAGAGTGCTTCATCCTGTGAAAAACAGAGGGAGTGGATGCATGTCTCCACTGGTTCTGGAGGGGTACTGGTGCCCAGAGTGCTTCATCCTGTGAAGGACAGAGGGAGTGGATGCATGTCTCCACTGGTTCTGGAGGGGGACTGGTGCCCAGAGTGCTTCATCCTGTGAACAACAGAGGTAGTGGATGCATGTCTCCACTGGTTCTGGAGGGGGACTGGTGCCCAGAGTGCTTCATCCTGTGAAGGACAGAGGTAGTGGATGCATGTCTCCACTGGTTCTGGAGGGGGACTGGTGCCCAGAGTGCTTCATCCTGTGAAGGACAGAGGTAGTGGATGCATATCTCCACTGGTTCTGGAGGGGGACTGGTGACCAGAGTGCTTCATCCTGTTAAGGACAGACGGAGTGGATGCTGTTCTCCACTGGTTCTGGAGGGGGATTGGTGCCCAGAGTGCATCACTCACCCCGTGACGGTCCCAGTTGCTTCACTGCCCCTGCCGCCCATGGGCTAGCGGGGCTTGAGTTGGCGGTCTTTGCCCTGTTCAGCGGTGCTTCTTGAGTTTGCAGTTTCTGACCTGTTCACCGGTGCTTGCCCTGTTCAGCGGTGCTTGCCATGGCGGTCTTTGCCCTGTTCAGCGGTGCTTGCCCTGTTCAGCGGTGCTTGCCATGGCGGTCTTTGCCCTGTTCAGCGGTGCTTGAGTTTGCAATTTCTGACTTGTTCAGCGGTGCTTGCCCTGTTCAGCGGAGCATGCCATGGCAGTCCTTCATTGCCCAGCTGGGCTGGGGCTAGCGGGGCCCTCCTGGGTAGCTGGGCTGTGGCTGGCGGTGGCCTCCTGGGCACTGACTCTGGCGGTGGCCTCCTGGCCAGTGACGATCGGGCTGCCCTCCTGGGCACTGACTCTGGCGGTGGCCTCCTAGCCAGTGACGATTGGGCTGGCGGTGGCCTCCTGGGCAGCGGGGATGATGGCGGTCTTCTCCGCCATGCTGCTCCTCCCAGACTTTGGTGATTTCTTCTGCCCCTTCCCCACCTTGGGAGGAGTCACAGCTGAGTCGACACTCCCCCCGGGACCCTTGTGAGCGGCTATGCTGGTTGGAGTATTCACCCTCTCCCGCCGGGCACTGTCCAACTTCTGGTGCTTCACGGGGGGACTGGCTGTGCTGTGACTCCGTGTCACACTGGCTGCCCTGGTGCCCAGTGCACTCCACATACCTGTAACAACAGGCACCACTGGTCCCGGAGATTTTTTGGCTGAGGTGCTAGTACGGGACCTATGATTTGGAGGGGGGGGTGGGAAAGAGGTCAAGCTTGATCAGGAAAAGTTTCTTAGGAACACTGGGATGGGTAGCTGGAGGGGGTTTCGGAGTGGAGGAGGAGGTAGTGGTTGTAGGAGGTGTACGTTTGGTGACTTTGGGTGAAAGTGCATGCGCTGGAGGCTGTCGTGAGGTGGATGGCTGTTGGGTGGGTGTGTGCCTGTGTTTGTGTATCTTGGGAGGGGGCGTCACAGACACACTGGGAGAGGACACAGGGGACGTGTTAATGGTAGTGGGGGTGGTGAGTGCACGTGAGCGGGGTGTGGTGGTGGGTGTGCTGGTGCGGGACGTAGTGGCTGTAGTGGTAGTGCATGCAGGTGAGAGTGTAGACGAGACTGGGAGGAAGGAGGGAGACGACGAGGAGGGGGACACAGTGGAGGCAGTGGATGTTGCTGTGTCTGTATGTGTGTGATGCTTGCGTGAGTGCCTGTGGGATGTGTGGTGCTTATGTTTGCCTGAGCTTCCCTTGTGTGTTGACGTGTGTGCAGGCTGGTCTGATGGTGTGCTTGGGATAGGCTGGGGTAAAGGGGATTGGGTCTGGGTGGAAGAAGTTGGAGGGGGGAGGCTAGAGACAGGGACAATGGCTGCCATCAGTGCTGAGGCCAGAGTTTTCAGGGTTCGATGAAGGGCAGCCTGACCAGAATGAATGCCCTCCAGGAATGCATTTGTGTGTTTCAATTCCCTTTCTACACCCTGGATGGCATTCAAAATGGTAGACTGCCCAACAGTGAGGGACCTGAGGAGGTCAATGGCTGAGGTGCCTGGGGCGAAGGTGATGCCCACCCTCCTGGGTGAGCGGGCACGGGGGAAAGGCTGAGGGGCTGCTGGGAGGGTGGTGCTGGTAGGGGGGGTGGCGGCTGTACCTGCAGAAGTGGGGGGCACAGATTTTGCCGCTACCACAAGAGAACTCCCATCAGAGGACGAGTCGGTGTCGCTGGTTGCAGATCCTGTGACCGCCGTGAAGCTCCTCTCGCCCTCCGTCCCACTGGTGTATTCCGAGTCCGTGGTGTGGCCCTCCATGGCCATGTGGGATGCAGCTCCCTCGTGCTCCGGTGCCACTGTACCTCCGCTTGATGATGCTGATGCACACAAGAACAGGGAGACCACAAAAAGGGGGGGACGACAGAAGAAAGACAGGTTGAGTACATGGCGTACCGCTACCGTTGGCAGAAAATACAGACACAGCAGCCCCCTGCACTATGCTGCGCTGTTGGGCTCTACAGATGCAATTCCTGGGATATGTCCTACATGGCTATGGTCGACATCTGCACACATAGATGATACAGGGGCATGTATACCTGTACTTGGCACTCTACAGAGGTGGGGTGGGGTGCCACATGGCCTGCATTACGGAGGGGCCTAGCTTACGGAACTCACCCTGGCCTAGGGAAACCCACAGCCCTCCTCCCCCACCCAGACACCTTCACTGCGCGCAAAGTCCTCTGAATTATGTTGTACTCACCCCCTTGTGTCTGCTGTGATGCCCTCAAGCGCCCATCCAACTCAGGGTAGGCCACCGCCAGGATCCGGAACATCAGGGGGGTCATGGTTCGACGGGCACCCCTCCCACGTTGGGAGTCCATCCCCAGCTGAGCCTCCGCCGTCTTCTTGCTCCAGCGGCGAATGTCCTCCCATCTTTTCCGGCAGTGGGTGCTCCGTCTGTGGTGGACCCCCAGGGTCCGGACGTCCTTGGCGATGGCACGCCAAATATCCTTCTTCTGGTGGGCGCTGACCTACATGAAATGTACAGGGGAAAAAGAGAAGTAATTACCAACTGCACCATTGAAGTGAGTGGCCCACATCCCTAGCCTTGCCATGTGGCACATGCATTCACAGTCCTTCATGCATGCAGAACTGTGCCCCCTTCATTCTTACAACCAGCCCTCTCCACACAGGCATAGCCCATACAACGTGTTCCCTGTGTACTTACCTGTTGGTCTGGAGGACCGTAGAGTAGCGTGTACTGGGGGAGGACCCCGTCCACGAGCTTCTCCAACTCCTCTGCAGTGAAGGCAGGGGCCCTTTCCCCAGACGCACGAGCCATTGTCTCTTCCAGACCGAGGTCACACCAGCACTTGCAGTATAGGTCCTCTCCTGTTGAAAATCAGGTATCGAGTGATTGAACAGCTAGAAAATGGCGGTCACGTCTGCAGCGGTCACATCCGTGGTGGTGCGTACCATCACAGCCGGCGTACATCGTCATTGGCTCATGGGACCCATAGGGTCCAATGTTAACCAATGCAGCATTGCGCCGCGGTCTTCGACCTCCTACCGCGACGGTGTAGAACGCCAGCGCAGTTACCTCACATCCCATTGTCCCACTTTCGAGGTCAGGCAGCCGCCATTTCAGGGGCCCACATGGCCTGATTCACAACTGCGTCACACAGACCTAGGCCTTGTCACACAACACAAATACAGGCCAGATTCTGTGTATGAATGGTGTTCTGTGTAGACTGTGGGTACATACCTCTGAGTTGTTTGACTCTGTGGTCGCTGTTGTCCTTCCTAGGCACCATCCGCTGGGACATGTGAGGAGATGGCAGAATCCTCCGGTGTACCGACCGCTGGTGGACCAGTTGACAATGGAGGAGCGACATTTGATCATCAACTACAGGTTTGACCGTGCCACAATCCAGGAACTGTGCACCCAGTTGGAGCCAGACCTGATGTCAGCAATCCGCCATCCCACAGGGATCCCCCCTCAAGTGCAGGTGCTATCAGTGCTCCATTTCCTTGCAAGTGGGTCATTTAAAAAAACAGTGGCCATGGCATCAGGGATGTCCCAGCCTATTTTTTCCAACGTGTTGTCCAGAGTGTTGTCTGCCCTGCTGAAACACATGCGGAGCTACATCATTTTCCCTCAGGTGGAGGATTTGCCTAAAGTTAAAGGTGACTCCTATGCCCTTGGACACAATCCCAACATCATAGGTGCCATTGATGGGACCCATGTAGCTCTGGTCCCCCCCACCACAGGAGTGAACAGGTGTACAGGAACCGGAAGAGTTATCATTCCATGAATGTACAGATCGTATGTTTGGCAGACCAGTACATCTCCCAGGTAAATGCTATGTTCCCTGGCTCTGTGCATGACGCCTACATCCTGCGGAATAGCAGCATCCCTTATGTGATGGGTCAACTCCAGAGGCACCGGGTGTGGCTATTAGGGGACTCTGGTTACCCCAACCTGTCATGGCTACTGACCCCAGTGAGGAATCCCAGGACCAGGGCAGAGGAACGCTACAATGAGGCCCATGGGCGGACTAGGAGGGTGATCGAACGCACCTTCGGCCTCCTGAAGGCCAGGTTCAGGTGCCTTCATATGACAGGTGGTTCCCTATTCTACTCACCAAGGAAGGTGTGCCAGATCATCGTGGCCTGCTGTCTGCTTCACAATTTGGCTTTGTGACGGCAGGTGCCTTTTCTGCAGGAGGATGGTCCAGATGACGGTGTTGTGGCAGCTGTGGAGCCTGTGGACAGTGACGAGGAGGAAGCAGAGGAAGAAGACATTGACAACTGGGACTCAGTTATCCAGCAATATTTCCGGTGACACACAGGTGAGAACACATTCCTGCCTACTACAAGTACTTTCACACTTCTACCTCTATCCTGTCTGTCGATTTCAACCAGTATATGGTAACTGAGTTGTACATTTCCATTACGGTTTCACAGGTGTGATTTCCAACATGTGTTATCTGCTTAGATTCCTCATGGACTTGAGATGTGGGACATAGGTATGTTGACATTACATTTGAGAACGCATTTTGTCACTGTCATTGCTAATACACATTTTCAAAATCACAGACTGACTCCAGATTGTTTTGTGCTTCAAGGGTGTTTATTGAAGTGCTACATATTGGAGGGGTGTTGTAAAATGGTGAGGGGTGATGGTGGAGGAATGTTCATGGCAGAGTCCAGTCTATTAGTCTCACAGGTGCATTGCCCATATGGGCATAGGAAGTGGAGCTGGGGCAGTTCCAATATGGACAGGGTTACAAAGTTTCTCATTTCTTGGCGGGTGTCTTGGCATCGTGCTCTGTCTTGTTCCTGGATCTCAGGGACCGATTGCGGGGTGGTTCTCCATCTGCAGGGGGTGGGGTGCTGGTGTGGTGGTACTGTGGCAGTGCCTCTTGTCCACTAGCGCCGGCGGAGGTGGTGGGCAGTTCTTCGTCCATGCTAGTGTCAGGGGCCCCTTGGAGTGCCACAGTGTCCCTCCTGGTGTTAAGTATCTCCTTCAGCACCCCTACGATGGTGCCCAGGGCAGTGCGGATGGTTCTGAGTTCCTCCCTGAACCCCAAATACTGTTCCTCCTGCAGGCGCTGGGTCTCCTAAAACTTGGCCAGTACCGTTGCCATCGTCTCCTGGGAGTGGTGGTATGCTCCCACGATGGAGGAGAGGGCCTTGTGGAGAGTGGGTTCCCTAGGCCTGCCGCCCCCTGTCGCACAGCAGCCCTCCCAGTTCCCCTGTGTTCCTGGGCCTCCGTCCCCTGGCCCGTGTGCCCACTACCACTGCCCCCAGGTCCCTGTTGTTGTTGGGGTGGTGGGTTATCCTGGGTTCCCTGTAGTGGTGGACACACAGCTGATTGATGTGTCCTTGGTACGGAAGTATGGGCCCGCTGGGTGGGTGCTGTGCTGGTGTTACCAGAGGGTGGAAGGTCTGTGGTGGCCTGTGACTGGTTGTGGGGAACCGACTGTCCCGGGGGCCACGATGGGCCGGGCTGGTCATCTGGATCCAGTTGGACAGAGCTGCTTTCATCACTGTGGGCCTCTTCTGTGGGTGGTGTGGAGATGTCTGGACCCTCCTGTCTGGTGACGTTGGGTATTGGTCCTGCAGGGGTTTAAAAGCATGATTATTGCATCTGTGTGTGTTATGGTTCACATGGCAATGGGTGGGTGACTGTGTACCCCAGTGCTTGCACTCCTGTGTGGGGCTTGTGTGATGATGGTTGATGGGGGTGTTATGGGTACGTGCAGTGGTTATGCTTTAGTGATGGGATTTGTGTTAGTAGTACATAT
Organism: Pleurodeles waltl; assembly: GCF_031143425.1. Taxonomy (NCBI): domain Eukaryota; kingdom Metazoa; phylum Chordata; class Amphibia; order Caudata; family Salamandridae; genus Pleurodeles; species Pleurodeles waltl. The sequence goes on from NC_090438.1 coordinate 356,793,486, forward strand.
GTGAGGAGTTGGTGTGATAGGGGAGGGGGCGAGGGTGGGGGTCTGTGATAGCATGCAGGTAGGGTGGGGGATATGATAGTTAAGATTTGACTTACCAGAGTCCATTCCTCCACCGACTCCTGCGAGGCCCTCAGGATGCAGAATAGTCAAGACCTGCTCCTCCCATGTTGTTAGTTGTGGGGGAGGAGGTGGAGGTCCGCCGCCAGTCCGCTGTACCACGATGTTGTGTCTGGAGACCACGGAACGCTCCTTCCCCCGTAGGTCGTTCCACCTCTTCCTGATGTCGTCCCGATTTCTTGGGTGCTGTCCCACTGCGTTGACCCTGTCGACTATTCTTTGCCATAGCTCCATCTTCCTAGCTATGGAGGTGTGCTGCACCTGTGATCCAAATAGCTGTGGTTCTACCCGGACGATTTCCTCCACCATGACCCTGAGCTCCTCCTCCGAGAACCTGGGGTGTCTTTGCCGTGCCATGGGGTGGTGTAGGTGATGTGTGGGGTGGTGTATGTGGTGATAAGTGTGGTGATATGTAGTGGTGTGGGGAGTTTTGTGCGTGGAAGTAGTGTGGGTGATGGTGTTGAGTGCCTGTGGCTGCTAGTTTGTGGATGGTGGTGTCTCTCTCTGGCCTTCCTTCAGATTTTTGGGTCGTAGGGGTTTGTGGGTGATGTGGGTGTGTGTTTTATATAGTATTGAGTGTGTGGGAGTGGTGTGTGTATGTGTATCAGGTGTGTGTCTTTCGAATTGTCCAATGTGGTAGTGTTTTGGAGATGTGTGTGTATTTTGAGCGCGGCGGTGTGCACCACCAATGGAATACTGCGGTTGAAAGACCGCTGCGTGGATTCGTGGGTCGTGATAGCATGGGCGTATTTCTGTTGGCATGACGGTGGAGGTTTTGTTTTCGCCAGTTTATCACTGACCTTGGGTGTGGCGGACATGTGTGGGTGTCTGAATTTTGTCGGATTTCGGGATGTGGGTCATAATAGCTGTGGCGGATTTCCGCGGCCACGGCGGTGTGTTGGCGGTCTTCTGCACGGCGGTAAGCGGCTTTTACCGCCAATGTTGTAATGACCCCCTTAGTCATGACTACGGCCTGTACCATTGGACAGAATTACGCCATATATGACAGAAAGCTAGCTTTCGGTATAGATGGTGCTTTTGCTTATTTACTGTAAATTAATTTAGTAGTTTTTGAGAAATTAAAGGAAAAATGCATTTGTATATCTCCGGCCGAGACTGATTCGCAAAGATTAAGAGCTCTTTCATGGCAAATGCAGATCTCTGATTGGCTGCCAACACTTCAAACTAGGAAGTGTTGGTAGTGATCTTGGTACTCGGCTTCAGTTGAGTTCACCAATAAAAATTGTAAAAAAAGGAAAAGGGGTCAGGGTAGGGACACCCCGACCCCTTAGCTATGGTGGTGAAAAAAACACAAACGCGGACAACTGCACTTGTTTTTGTGCGGCCCACAGGCCGGCCAGGGCCGGGGGGCATTTTACTTTAAATGTGGGGGCACTCCAGTCCCCCGCAGCCATGGGGCTTAGAAAAGAAACTGAAACATGGGGGCTGCCCAGCCCACCCGCAGACTTGGAGACCACCACCTCCCTGGGACTTCAAGCAATTGTAACAGGGGCCCCCAGACCCCTCTGCAGCCCTAGAAACCATCACCTCCCCGGGACTTTAATTGAACAAAATGAGGGGGCCCACGTGGACCCCCCACAACCCCGGGGACCACCACCTCCCCAGAGCATCTTGAATTGTATGCGGGGACAGTGCCACCCCCAGTAGCCCTGGGGACCACCACCTTCCAGGGGAAAATGTTGAAAAAATAAAAGAGGGTCTGTTTCGGACCCCTGCAGCCCCAGGGACCACCACCTCCCTGGGCTCTTTTCATTGGAGGGGGTAGTCCAGCCTCCCTTGAGGAGCCACTTATGAGCCTGGGGACCACCACCTCCAGGGACGCCTCCTTCTATGTTCCAGAGTGCCCAATCTTGTGACATAACTGTTTTCTGTTGCTTGGCTGCAGCTTTGACAGCTCTTTCTCACTGCAAACAGAGGTTTCCTCTGTCTTCCTGCTTGTGGAGACGCAGTCAGGGAGACAGAGGAAACATTTCTCTAACAGAGGGACAGCAGTGCTGGCTCCCACAGCAGGTGGGGAGCCAGCTGGGACAGTGGGGGCCTTCAGGCTCTCTCAGAGTCCCCAGTATTGTGCCTGGGTGTCCCTGGGGGCACCTGGGTCACATGGTTAGGACCCAGAGGGATGGGGTTCCTGGGGCTGACATCAGCCCTCAGGAGGGGGGCCACGTGTCCACCCTCCCCCCAGAAAATTATTTAGGCCACACCCTGAGGCAGAGATCAGCCTGGGGATGGGTGCCACGTGGACCTCCTCTTCCCAAAAAAGTAATAATTAGGGTGCACACTTGGTGATGGGGTCCCCAGGGCCGATATCGGCCTGGGGAATGGGGTCCATGCAAGTTATAGTTACCTCAGGAAAGCAAGTTATAGTTACTTAAAAGAACTCTAACTATGACTACTGAATTTCTGTGGTTTTGTATGAGTAAATTCAGAACATAACTATAATGTCCCTGTAACCTTTGTTTTTTTAGTGAATATATATATATATATATATATATATATATACATACACACACACACACATATATATATATTCACACACATATCTATATATATAGATGTATATATATATAAATATAGATAAAGATATAGATATAGCTATAGATATAGATGTAGATATAGCTATAGATATATATAACCAGTTGAAACCCATAGTTTGGAGGCTTATAGTGCGGTGGTCTGAGTCAAGCTCCGGACTTCCAATATAACTTAACCACACAATCCTTCCCAACAGGATCAAGGCTACGGCTGAAAAGCATTGGAGAAGCTACTGACAGATAAACTTTCTTCAAACATCCAGGAGTGTCTGAGTGATCTTGCTGTTGGGAAGGAGTGCGTGGTTAAGATATATATATATACATATATATATATAACCTAGTGGCGGTCGGTGATAGTCAGGACCTAGTTTCTTTAGTGCCACTTGACGAACCTTCACACAATTATCCCCCAAAATTGGACAGTTACGTGAGCTGCTTACTGGAAGGTTTTTGGGTGATCTGTCAAGCCGGTGCCGAGATAAAGGGGGGGAATTTAGAGAGTTTTCAATGTTAATTCCCCTAGGAAAAATTCAACAGCAATAGCGCAAAAACACTTGACTGAGTTACACCAAATTTGTCAGTAAGGTAGCTGTTGGTACAGAAAGAGTCATTTTTGTTATTTGATGTAAATCCATTCAGTAATTTTTGAGAAAGTTAGGTATATCCAAATTTGTATATCTGGGGATATGAAGGATTCTGGACTCCTCCTGATTTTGTGCTGCAATCTTATTGACTGCCAACACTTCAACAAGGAAGTGTTGACAGCCATCTTGGGACTCGGCTGAAGCTGAGTCCCAGAAAAAAAGAAGAAGAAATACAAAAGGGGCCAGGGTATGAACACCCTAAACCCTTAGCTCTTGTGCTGGGGTCTCAAAGGGACCCCTCAGGGCTAAAAAGGATTTTTTTTAAAGATTTTACCACAAGTTTTTGACGGGACCGCAAATCCACAGTAAAAGTGCACTGTTAAGTACCCCACAAATTATGGCACTCATGACATCTTTGATAAAATCATTGATAATATCAAAGTAACATTTACAATAATATTCTTGATGAAAAACTGTGCATGCCTGGGGTGAAAGTTATTGTTACCCTGGGGCGTGAGTTATAGTTATTTGAGATAGCTCTAACTGATGAATTTCTATGGTTTTGTATGTTTAACATGTGAGCCTAACTACAGCATCCATGTAACCTTTGTTTTTTTAAGTGAATATATATATATATATATTTCATAAACAAAGAATTTCACTGCACTCCACGAGGTACAATTGCATGTTTATTTTATTGCAAGCAACAGCCAACAGGCTGCAATTGTACCTCGTGGAGTGTGGTGAAATTCTTTGTTTGCAAAATATTTTCGAGATTGGTCTTCTCTGTCACTTTGCACTGGCAGTGGAGTGCGCCGCCCAGCAACCCTTTGACCACATTGTTTGTATACATATATATATATATATATATATACATATATATATATATATATATATACATATTTATATATATATATATATATATATACATATTTATATATATATATATATATATATATATATAAATATATATATATAAATATATAAATATATATATAAATGCAGACACGTTTCTGCAAGAATTCGCCTTTCCCAATGCCATCCCCAAAGAGAGTCTAAAATTGTAGGTGTTCTTAATATCTTGAAACAGGCTCCCATTGGTCCCAAAGAGCATGTGGATTCAAACCATCTGTAGTAGATAACACCTCCCACACTGGGTACAAGTCCCACAATTCACCACAATCTATTATGTGTCTACTGGCTTTGCACATTTCACTACTTGAGCAGTTTCACTTAAAAAATGTATCCTCTGACTTCCTTGATCAGCTGCACATTGCCACATCAGATTGTCACAACCAAAGCACTAGTTATGTCACTGATGCTTACCCATTTGGTAGTGAGGACTCATTGCCAGGTAAGACTTTCCTTCTAAGGCTGGCAACTATTCTAGCAGTTTTAAACTCTTTCACAAAATGCCACTGTTCAAACTGCTGAACACTTTTCACATCAGGCGCCTCCTTCACGTGCGATAGGCTACACGTTCTTAAATCACTATCAATGACACTCAAGAAAAGAACATCAAGGACCACTCAGCGGGTTGAACAGATCCATTTAATCAGGCAGACAGGTTTTGGCAAAAATTCACCTTTCTTAATGCTCTACCCACAGAGAGTCTAAAATTGTAGGTTTTCTTAATATCTTTAAACTTACTCCCATTGGTCCCATAGAGCACTTGGATTCAAACCAACTGAAGTAGATAATGCCTCCTCCACTGGGTACAAGATCCACAATGCACCACAATCTGTTATGTGTCTACTGGCTTTGCACATTTCACTTCTGGAGTGGTTTCACTTCAAAAATTAATCCTCAGACTCCCTTGATCTGCCACACATTGCCACATCAGGATTGTTACAACTATAGCGCTAGTTAAGTAACTGATGCTTACCCATTTGGTAATGAGGACTCAGTGTCAGGTAAGACTCTCTTTCTCAGACAGTTCTAGCAGTTTTAATTAAAGTCTTCCACCAAACCCACTGTCCAAACTGCCAAACACTTTTCAGAGTGAGTGCCTCCTTAACAGGTGAGTGGCCACTCATTCTTAAATTACTAACAATTACGCCCAAGAAAAAAAAATCATGAAGCGCTCAGCAGGTTAAAAAGATCCATTTAATCATGCAGAGGTGTTTTGGAAAGAATTTGCCTTTCTCAGTGCTATCTCCACACAGAGTCTAAAATTACAGGTGTTCTTATTATCTTGAAACACACTCTCATTGATCCCACAGAGGACGTGGATTCAAACCATCAGTAGTAGACAATATCTCCCACACTAGGTACTAGCTCCACAATGCACTACGTTCTATTATGTGTCTGCTGGCTTTGCATATTTCATTACTGGAGCAGATTCACTTAAGAAACGTATCCTCTGACTCCATCGATCAGCCTCACATTTCTACATCATGATCTGAAAAGTGTTCAGCAGTATGGACAGTGGCCCTTAGAGACATCTTAGATCATAGTCATTCCTCTGATTCCAAGATTTAAAAATCCACTGTGACTGGTTTCTTTCCCTGCATGCATTGCAAGGCATGCAAATACAGTACAAAAGTGAGGGAGTATGAGGTCGCGGGGACAAGTAGGAGGAAATTCTTACTAAGTCACTGAATTGTAACTCCAAATACACAGTGTATTGTTTAATTTGCCCCTGTGATATAAAATATGTGGGCAGCATGGTGCAACCAATCAAGAACAGAGTGTTGGAGCATATGTGGGCAATAGACAAAGGTGACCCTGCATGTCCTGTGGCCCGACATTTTCAGATGGCACATGCAAGCAATAGAAATGTGTTATGCTTTTTTTCTTGGATCAAATTCCCAAAGATGAGCAGGGTTGTGATAGGATACTTAAGTTAAGACATCTTGAATCATGTTACATCATTGAAAGGGTTGATTATGGATGAGTCTGTCAAACCAGATTTCTGTTGTATGGTTCAATAAACATTGTGAAGGTCCTCTAGAGTGCACAACTTTTGTTTGGGATATTTATTTATATTGGGACACCCGGACCCTTTAGCTCTGGTTTTGGGGTCCCTGGGTAAAGAGCATGTTGTTAACATTTTCACACAAAATCAAAGTAGGTCTGTGAATCCAGTAGAAAATGTTTAAAAAAATAATGTTTTTTTTAAAAAGAATTCCCGAGTGGTCAGGTCCTGGGGGCTTTATTTAAGAAAAGGAGGGGACACACAGGCCACCCCCTGAAGTTCTTGGAGCACCAGGGACCAACAGCTCTGTGAGGCTTTATTTATTTAAAAAAAAAAAAAAAAGAGGGGGCACGTGGGGCTATATAGGCCCACAAGACCACCACCTCCCTGGGACTAAGGAAAAGGTAATGGGGGTCAGCGTGGACCCCCCAAACCCTTAGGAGCCACCACCTCCCAGGGGTTAAATAATGGATGGCACAATGGACCTCCCCGGGGACCACCACTTTCCACAGGCCAAATACTTTTAAAAGAATGGAAGTGGGGCCGTGCAGCCTCCATCCTGGGCTGCATGTGGCATCAGGGACCACCATCTTCCTGGGATTGGTCCTGAAATGTAAAGGAGGGGGCCATGTGCTCCCCCTCATGAAGGTAACAATAGCCCTGGGGACTGCCATCCCCTGAGGTCCAGCTCCTGCTGTGTCCTGAGGTGCCCAACCCTGAGACATAACTGTTTGCTCTGACTTGGTGGAAACTTTTACTGCTCCCATCAAGTCAGAGCAAACACAAACTCCGCTCCCAGTAAGCAAGAGCTGCAAAAGCACTCTTGCTTGCTGGGAGCAGAGTTTTCGTCTCTTACCCTGCAGAGAGATGCAGACAGGGAAACAGATGAAACCACTGCTCTCAAAGATGGGAGCTGCATGTTTAGCACCTCCCTTTGTGTGACAGCAATGCTTACTGCTGCAGGAGGATAGCCAGTTAGGACAGAGGGGGAATTCAGGCTCCCCCCATGGTCCCCAACACTGCTGACTGGGTGTCCTGGAGGTCACCCAGGAGACATGGCCAAGGCCCAGGGGATGGGGTCCCCAGGGCCAAAATTGTCCTGACAGGGGAGGTGGACTGCATGCCCACTTCCCCATTTCTATAAACAATAAAAGGTCTTCCCCCTTCTGCAAGAATGATGGGCATCTTACCAAAGGGTCCCCCAGTGCATTTTCTGCCAATTTTGGTGGCACGTTCTTGATGCTGAAGGATATGAGGACATCTCAACAAAACAAAGAAGCACTTACTTCATTTAACTAAGAGAAAGGACCGTGGTTTGATGGAGGTTTACATCTTTGTAGTCTCATTGACCTCTCTATAGGGGGATTATGTTATCACAGAATTCTGGAGAAAGACGCATGAGGAACAATCACATTGCTAAATGCACACAAGGTCACTGGAGAAATGTCCTTGCGGTCCACTACACAGCTGTATTGTAGAATACATACTGAATGTTTACCCAAGGAGGCAGGAAGAACTCCACTTGGGTAGATATTTTGTACAAAAGTGTAGAATCTTGTTGGATAAGAGGGCAGGTGAGGTTTCTTTTTAGCCGAGTCACTCACAAAGCTACTGACACACCCACACAGACACTGACACAGCCACTGACAGATGCACTCAGACACTCACTCAGACACTCATGCACCCACTCACAGACCCACTCAAAGACTCATGTATCACTCACAGAATCACTCATGCACCCACTCACAGACCCATTCAGACCCTCATGCACCCACTCACAGACACACTCAGAGACTCACACACGGACTCACAGATCCACTCAGATACTCATGTATCCAAACACAGACCCACTCAGAAAATCATATACCTACTCACAGACCTACTCAGACAGTCATTCATCCATTCACAGGTCTACTCAAGGAGTCAAGCATCCACTCACACATCCATTCAGAGACTCATGCACCCACTCAGGTACTTGTGAATGCACTCACAGACCAACTCAGAGACTTATGCATGCAGGGTTGGGTAGTTATATGGGTTGGCTGCCAGGCCCTATGAGCAACCCCTGCCTCGCACTGCCGAAGGCCTTGCCTGCCATGGGGTTGGGTAGTTATAGCAGGTTGGCTGCAGGACAGGCCCTGGGGCCAACCCCTGCTGCACATGTCCGAAGGCCACACATGGCAGTGATTGGATTAACGTATAGCAATTCAAATTACTTTACGTTAAAATAACCATAGAAATTCACTAAAGAAAACGAAGGTTACAGGGACATTATAGTTAGGAAATATGTGGGAGAACTGGGCTGATTGCAGAAACCCCCTAACTTTGTTCCCCCATTTTTCACATATGCTGGTGTTTTTCTGAATCCAATGGTGCCATGGGCACTGCTAACCAGTCCCAGGGCCTGTGCTCCGATTAAAATGATTATGCAAATTAGGCTAATCATAACTGGCTGTGTCAACCTACTAGAAGTCCACAGTACATGGTAGGGCATGTAGGTTTAGGGACCGCAGCATGCATAGGTAGTGACCCATAGACGCACTGTTGTGGTGCCCAGGGCCTTGCTGGCTGCTTTTAGGTTAAAATTAACCCCAAATTCAACTTTGGAATTAAAAGTACTTCCAAAGTCTTAAGCTACCTTATATTTACATATACGTCACCCCTAAGGTGTCCTCTAAGTGGCCCTGGGGGTGGCTGCTATTTAACTATAATTAGGAACTTTACAAAAGATGTTTTATAAGCCCATGTGATGGAAAAATAACCAAATTCATTTTCCCCTAATGTAGTAAATGGGCTCCATAGGCTAACATTTAAATAATAAAGTCTTGAAAGGAGCTAAATATTTCAAGTTTGGTATCAAACTTATTTTTATAATAAATCCAACAACTTGCCATTGTTGAATTTAATATAACTAATTCAGGGAAAGAGCTTTTGAACTTTACCCGAAAGTTGCCAACTTCAGTACTGTATTGCCCCTTTAGCTAATTGGTCCGCCTCTGGAGGCCTGGCCAGGCTGCCTTGATGAGGTGTGAAGTGGCTTGGGCTAAGTACAAAAGAAGTGCTTGAGGGAGGAGAGCTGCCTCAGCAGATGGTGAAACTCGATTGGGAGAGAGCAGACAAACTGTATTTCAAAGGATGGAAGGACATCTAGGCCAGCAAGTGGACCTCTCCCATTTCCTACAAATCTAGACAGCCATGTGCCCCCTTATTAGATTAGGAGAGGGTGTAAATGGGTGTGTTAAGGGAGCTTAGCCACACTAGTGGCTGGGCTCATCCAGACCTAACCTCTGAGATTTAATTTTTGTCATCTTGGATTTTGGGAGAACGTTGCTCCCTAGTACTGATTTTTGTCACACTTCCCAGGAAGTGGTCACTCAAGAGGGTGGTGGCCTGCACATGATTGGTCAAAAGGTCCCCCTGCTTTCCAACCCTGAAGTAAGGATAAAATTGGCAGAGCTGCACCCCCACCTCAGATCCCTACAAAGAACAAGACAAAGAAGAAGGACTACCCTGCTGGACTCTTGACCTGCACCTAGACACTGCATTCTGATGAACTGCATCAACTGTGTACTTCTTGGGCTTCACCGCTAAAAGGACTTTGCCTGTCTTCAACTGCTTCAAGAAGGGAATCCCTGTTTGCTACAGGTAGAAAATAGCTGACCCGAGTCATCTGCATTAAGCCCCGAAGAAACTAACCAACTGGCCAGAGTCCAATGGTCAGTTTTGGATTTGGGCCAGGTGCATTCTGTGTAGTTGGAGTCCCAACCCTCAAGGAGCAACTCAGAGCTTTTGGAAATGTGGGGTGAGGTGTGAACTCACTCCTAAAGTATTTTTAAAAGACCTTCTGGAAGAAGACCCAGAATTTTGTAGAAGAATTGAACAACTTTGGAATGAAGCTCAATAAGTTGACCAACCTGACGTCATGAGTAAGCCGGCTTACGTTGACCGCGACCCAGTCTGACTAGCGATTCATCCAGCTGAAAAGCTCCTGAGTCCCAGACTTCCAGGATTTCACCGGGGGCTCCTGGAAAGGCAATCCGATGACGTCTACTCAAAATCAAAATCAGCTTCCTGTAGAGTGTCATCCGGTGTCGGAGAGAAAAAGCTCCAAAAAAGTGACAAAGTACAAACGTAAAAAGTTGACTGAGGGTTCCCATGCAGCGTATCCAAAGAGGGCTCCAGGGAGGTCGTTTCAATTTCAAGTTCATCCCTGACGAAGATTTCCGTCACAAAAAATCAGCTAAGTCTGAAGGTAGAATTCTTCCCCGTAGTCTCCTGTGACACGTATCCGAAGAGGGCTCCAGAAAGGTTGATTTTGTCCCGTGAAGGAAATCTTCAAGAAAAAGTCAGAAGGTAAAACTTTGATCGAGGCCTCCCGCTCACTGGAGCTGAGCAGAGCAGGATTTTTGTCATTTTAGTGTCATGTTAAAGATACAAATGTAATCTACTTTTATAAATTGGATTTAGAATTATATTGTGTTTTGTGTTTCACTTATTTACTGTTTTCTGATTTTTAAATGCTTTACACACCTATCTCCTCAGTTAAGCCTAACTGCTCATTGCAAGCTACAAAGGGATGAGCTGGGATTCATTAATTGAGACCCGACTGGACCTAGTGGGGGTTTGTGGCCTATTTCTCAGTGTTGGTACTTACCCTCCCTTACCAATAATTCACTTTCACACAAAATATAATTAAAAAAACAATTAATGTAACTTAAAAAAACAAAGGTTACATGTAGAATCGGAATTTAATCTTACAAAACCTTAGAAATTCAGCAATTATAGTTAGGGTTCTTTAAAGCAACTATACTTCGTGCCCTAAGTAACTATAAATCGCACTTCCGCTGTGTGCATTTTTTTTTATTAATTTGACTGCCCTTGCTTCATTTCTATTTTTGATAACATTATAGAAGTTGTCATGAGTGCTGTAATATCTGGGGTAATTAGCAGTGCAGGAGGTGGCAGTCCCTTGGGCTGTGGGGGAGGCCATATGGGCCCCCCATTACAAATACGGATTGAGCCCCAGAGAGGTTGTGGTCCCTAGAGCTGTGGGTGGGCTGCACTGCCCTCAACACATTTTTGCATAATTGCTCCAGAAGGTGGTGGTCCCTGGGGCTAATATAAACCTTAACAGGGGGGGCCTTTTGCCCCCCCTTCTTTTTTAATCCCTCAGTGCTCCCGGGACCTGTCCCACCCAGGGGCAAAATAAAACAAATGAGCACGAGACCGCTGTTTTTAAAAACAAAATCTTGGAAAGATCAGTGGATCCAGATCTGTGGATTTTTCTGAGTTTTTTAAATAAAAAAATACTTAATAACCCTGGCGGGGTTGGTGAGGGACCATTAGACCAAGACGGGGGCTTAGGGTGACCCCACCCTTGCCCTTTTTTTTCCCTAACTTTTTTGTTGGACTAAGCTGAAGCTAAGTCCTAAAATGACTGCCAACACTTCCTTGTTGAAGTGTTGGCAGCCAATCAGCTATCATAACGGAGACAGTTGGGTCCGAGAAGGATCCGTGTCTCTAGATATCTATACTTTTTTAACACTAATACCTCAAAAACTACTGAACAGATTTACACCAAATCACAAAAAGCACACTTTCTGGACCAAGAGCTAGCTTTCTACCAAATTTGGTGTTATTCCGTCAAGCGCTTCGGGCTACAGTCGTGTTCAAAATCCCTATGGGAAAATACATAGGTAAACGCATCATGGGACTCCCTTTTTCCTGACACCCCGCCCCCCTTTTTCTCAGTCCCTTTGATAGATCACTCCGAAACTTTAAAGACAGCAACTGAACCCACTGAAATATAAGCAAATGAATATATACACTTTCTCACACAGCCACCCACTGGACCTGTGGTACGCCAGCACACACAAATATCATCCAAAGCCAGTCTGTGTGTGTGTGTGTGTATATATATATATATATATATATTCCCTAATGACGCCATTGATGTATTTACAATACAGAGCTCCATGCCGCACTTTTTAACAGATGTGTCAGAATTTTATGACACATATCATGGTAATAAACTCATGCTTTGATGGAGTAGCGTTATTAAACTGATGCAACTCCAGGAATGTGAGGAGTCTCCCATGGGAAAACGCCCTGCATCAATTTTACTCCTGCTCTGAGCAGGCGGTAAAATGTTGATGCAGTTAAGTTGCAGAATGATGAAGTGAAATTTACTTTTCACTGTGTCAGTTCCACGTGCTTTTTCCCATGGGAATGCCTACCCTGTATACATTATTCCTGGCACAGGTATGAGTGACCCAGGGCTTTACAAACTGACACATTGGGCTCAATGCATCAGTTTGTAAATATGGAGCGCTGCAGTGCAGTGCCAGTGCCACTGCTGCATAAAAAAAGTTACGTATTGGTGGCGCAAGGGCTTGTAAATGAGGCCCTGAGTGTGTCACAATTTGTGAGTTTTGCGATATGTTAGATTGCAACAAACTTTTTGCAAATGTAGTTTTCAGACATCTAGGTCTTTGTTACGTGGAATCTAGGATATGTTTTATACTCATATTTTCAGCAACCAGAGACTCCTATTTGTACCAATATTTTGGATGGGACGCCTAGTGTGTGCTGCTTCCGTGTTCCCTTTGTTGTACACTACAGCTGTTATGATCACACTCCTTTATGGAATTTTGTATACGTGTAACGTATACCGCAGTAATGAGAATATGGTGCCAAGGTATGTTTTGGCAGAACGCGATCAGTGTAATTTTGTGGATTTATTCTTTATAACAAAAAGAAATGTCGGTCTTTGCCTGCCTCGTGTTTACAGAATTGTTCTTGTGCTCACTCTCAAAGCATCTGTGTTACCATATGCCCCCTGGTTGAGGCAGGTTTCATTCTGTAGAGCATGGCCGCAGATTGACATGTTTTTCGGTGGTACAATATACATTTATAATGGTCTTTTTGAGATTTGCCAACAAAGTTAGCATTACAATGAATCACAGTTTGAAAACTGAGGGGCTCGGTTTTGGCAGCTGGGATTTACATAAAACCTGCCAAGTCCTACCTCTGTCTCTGGTAATGAATCTGAGTATAAAATAATTCATTTGGCAGTGGAAGCCTAAAATTGACTTTCTACACATCCTCCAGAGAGGAGCACAGATAGAGACGTAGACGGCGATAGGAGAGAGAGAAAATGAGAGAGAGGGAGAGAGTGGGATAGAGTGCACACAAGCAGTGCTTAATTTGGAAAAAATACGTGCCAAGGTCAAAAGTTTTTCTCAGAAGCCTGCGGCCCTTGGTGCCGAAAGCCAGACCGGCCAAATAAACAATGCTTCGTAGTCGTTATTCCTTCCCATGCCTCTTTCATATACAACTACTCACAGACTACTCCCTTACCTCAATCTTACTGGTTCTTTATCATCCCTTCTTTCACCCTTTGTCACCGGGATTCCAGCTTTCACTTCCTCTTTCTTTCCCTCGTTCGTGTCTTTCTCTCTCTTGCTCTGCATCAAAGTCTGAATTTGAAAAATACGTGTCTGTCGCCAAAAACGAGTTCCGGTTGGCCCCACCTGCAATAACCAGCTAAAATTCAGCTCTTCTCAGGAGGGAAAGGCAAACAGTAAAAGTGAAAGAGAGTTACAATGAACAAGAGATAAACGGGAAAAGTCTTAATTGAAAGTGAACTGGGATGTTGATATAGCACATATTCCTCTTGTGAGTTACAGAGGAGCATGCAGCCAAATATGTTTTATTGCGGAGAAAATAACGCAATCGGAGCATCATTTATCAAAAGACCTGCCATTAGCAAATGCTCTGAGCAATGTAGCCGCCTTTGCGAATTTCTAAAAGCATGTCTGAAACTAAGCGTGCGTTGTGATTTGCACTTCTCATTGCAAGTTGCAACGCACCCATTAAAAGCCTTCTGAAGGGAGCGTCAAAAAGATATGTTTTATGACTGTTCCTGTAGTCGTACATTAATGAATAGTTACCGACTGCCGCGGTCTGATAATAACCAATTATAGCGAATACGATGTCAATTTCTGTCAGCTGTCACTCACTCTGCGACGTTCTACTGAAGTAGAACATAGTGGCTCCATGCAACTTTGCATGCTCCCCTAAGGTGCCTTTGACAATGTGCCTCATAATGTGGAACTATTCCAATGATCGATTGAATTCTTGTAGTATCCTTACGACAAACTATGTGGTCTGCCAAATTTATAGCGGGCAGACCTTTGGATTAAGAACTATAAAGATTTACTCCTTCTCTGATACCCTCTGATGGGCATGTGGAGCAAGGGCAGTCAAAGGAAGACTTGTCATTCCGCCCATCTTATTTAGATAGCTGGAATTACAGGTGAGTTTTTACTGACCTTCACAGCCAGCAAAGCCTGGTAAGGGGCAGTGAAACCTACTAAGGGCCTCATTTCGAGTTTGGCGGTCCCATGACCGCCATGTTGGTGGTGGCAGTCATACTGCTAATAGGCTCACAGAGAAGACCACCAACTTATGACCGTGGCTGTATTCCCTACAGAATACAGCCAAAGCACAGCCGGCACCGCCACTGCTGTCAGACTGCTACGGACAACTGAAGGCACCAGCAGGCTGGTGGAGACCTTGTTACTGCAGGACGTATTACGAGGCTGCACAATGCCAAGATTTCTGCAGCGATCGCACCACCACGGAAACCCAGGTGGAAAAGAACTCTATAAAAGGAGACACACCTTCAGGAAGCCATCCTCATCCAGAGTGACGATGGAACCAGAACTAGATGTCATCCCGCTGCTCCTGCTCACCGTGTTAATTTTGTACACTTGCATAACATACCAAAGGGACGGGGTGTGAGGGCTATACTCACATGTTTCTGTACACTGACACACACTCACATAGAGCCACACAGACACCTGCAAATACACAGCACACACAATACAGCCACCTCACACATCACATGCCAAAAACACACACTTACGCACGGAAGTACAGCACAGTCCCAATCTCATACAATACCATTCAACACAACAACATGTCACAACAACACTACAACTGCACAATCAGAAACACATTGGCAAGCACTCACAATAGACACTACCCAAGGACATATCACACATTCAACACACTGTACAACCAGCAGTGAATGAACACACACAACTTACCAATTGACACACACATCACAAATGGCACAGCACATCGTACCTATCATAACATGCACAATGCTTGCACACTCACACAGTCAATGCTCACAAAGCCACACACCACAACAATTAACATGTCAACTCAAACACCATACAATACCATCACAACAACATATCTGCTACATACACATGCCCATCACACAACACACACCCTATCCCTGGGAGACAAAAGCACTGCACACACCCTTAGATACTGCCCATACAATACAGGAAGCACAAACACCACACAACCACAAATACTGACACACAACCAATGTCAGTCAGGAACAACTTTCACCTACGAAATGAAATGCAGGACAAAGATGTAACCTGAAAATCAACAAGGGGTTGGTATCATTATATTAGTTAAGTAAGAAATAGAGGAATACAAGGCCAGTCCAATATCACAGCAGATGTAATGTGCCAAAGGCATCATATGATGCCTCAACCTGACTCCTGACTGCAGGTAACCTCCACAGGTAGGGCCATCAAGGGGCAGGCAGGCACCTCAAGGATGATCTGGGGGCAGTGTAGGGGGTTGGGCTTAGGATTGGGAGAGGGGTTTAAGATTTGGCTTGGAACGTGGGTCTTAGATTTAGGCTTGGGAGTGGATTGGGTCTTCTTGTGAGGGGTAGACTTCTTGGTAGGGGAGGGGCTTGAGTACTTGCATGGGTGTAGGGGAGGGCCTTTGAGGTGGAAGGGATGGACTTGGGGAGGGACATTTAGGGGGTTAACAGGGAAAGTAGGGAAAAAGGTCAAACTCTGAGAGAAAATACTTTTTGCATACATGGGGAGGGTCATAACAAAAGGGTTTGGGTGAGGAGGGATAGGGAGTGGTTGTATGAGGTGTTTGTGTGGATGTCTTGGGTGCATGTTTATGGGAGATATACTTGTGGGTGGTAGGTGTCCGTTGGGTAGGTGAGTGCGGGCATTTGTGTGTGTTGGGCTGAGAAGGGTGTAGGTGCTGGGAGATGCCATGGTGTGTGTATGGCTGTCTGTTGGGGTGGTGACTGCAGGTATGGTGTATATGCTGCATGTAGGAGTGTCTGTGGTTGTGGTGTCTGCAGGTGTGGTGACTGGGATGGATGCCTGAGGATCTGCTGTGGTGCTGTCTGTCGGTAGGACAGGTGTAGGTGCTGGATCTGTGAATGTTGGTGTAGTGTCTGCAGGTGTGTCAGGTGTGCTTTCAGTGATGCTGGGGGTGTCAAGGCAGGTTGTGACTGTTGATGTGTGTGCATCTGAATGCTGCTTGTGGGTTTGCCAGTGGTGTGTCCGGTGGTGCTTATGTTTGTCTGAGCTACCCTTGGATGCTGTGGTGAATGCATGCCTGCCTGCTTGTGTGCTTTGGTTGGGTCGAGGAATATGTGTTTGGGATGGTGAAGAGGAAGGTGGCGGGGGACAATAGGCAAAGGGTGACTCGCTTCCGTCAGTGTGGAGGCGAGAGCCTGAAAGGATGTCTGTAGGCAAGCCAGTGCAATGTGAATGGCCTCCAGGAATATATTACTCTGTTGGATTTGAGTTGCCATTCCCCAGATGGCACTCATAATGGTCGGCTGATCCACAGAGATTGACCTGAGGAGGTCAATATCCTCCTCAATTAGGGAAGTAGGGCTAAAAGGTGCTGAAACAGAGGTGCCTATGGCAAAGGAGGTGCCCACCTTCTTGCGTGAGCAGGCACGGCCAACTGGGTTGGGAGCTACAGGGAGGGTGGTGGTAAAAAGGGGGTGGTGGACAGAGATGGTTTTGGGGTGGTCCTAGATGGGTCCACCGCCACCAGGGAGTGTCCACTGGAGGAGGAATTCAAAGATGATGAGGTGGATCCTGTCTCCCCTGTGGCACCCTCCCCCCCAGCCTCTAGGCCACTGGGTCCCTCAGTGTCAGTGATATCATTACTTGAGGTCCCGTGGCCAGCAGCTTTCTCACTCGGCTGTGCCCCGTCTCCTTCACCTGCTGATACTAATGCTGGAAAATAGAAAGAAAGGTAGGGTCATTGCATTCTTTTCATACACTAACATGTCACTATACACATCATTTCCATTGCATCTAGTTGTACTACACCCCTAGGTAGAACCAGGTTAGTGCCAAAATCATTTCACAACAAGATACAATCTACAACCCTTTATTACAACAATGGCACACACCAGCTAAAACACATATTTCACACCTACAATGCTATCATATCTGTGGAGCTATCACACTAACCATTCCATGACAACCTGACTTGGCAACATGAACCTGGGTCCCTGTCCACAGAAATATAGTCAATCAACAACCAAGCTATGGGAAGTAATGGTAACATTGATTTCCACATATCACACACGCAAAATCTACACATACTTACAATATGACCTGATGTCATGTACCAGGAAAGGATCCTTATCATATGCTAAACACAAGATAACATGTTGTATACAAGGCAAAACCATTTCATGTCACAAAATCCACAGCCTTCACAATTGAAATATGTAAACATGCACCTACTATATTTGGCAATTCCAATATTTGGAGTATGATAGAGTCTAAACACATGTTACCAATACATATGCCAGTAGTGAAGTAGGAAAGGATGATATATACTTTGTTGACCTATTCATTGCAGTCATTCTCCACCTGTAACCAATGTCTTGCACACTCATAGGGGCCCATTTAGCCCATAGCATTTACCCACAGACAGCCACAGATAGCATGATAACTCCTTAAATGCAATGAACAACTGTCATGTGCATGAAGGACACATACAGTTCAACATCTCATAATGAGTGGCAACATCAATAGTTCAATGTTTGAGTGGCAACATCACAATCCACACTTCAGACATAAGTAGACTTACATCTGTATAGGAAAATGTCAACGACACAAACCACATCTGAGGATACCATGATAGAGACATACACCTTGAGGCAAGCCAAATGACTGACTACACATACCATTATACCCCCATGTGAATGTGAACTACCACACCTGCACCACAATGTAGTCAGTGCAAACAACAAGTTGCCATATTAAAAGCATTCAAAACTTATCCAAAATAACAAAAGAAAGTATGTGCCTGCTACATTACAATGTTTATTTATGAGAGAACCTTACAATGAACATATGATGTTGGCAAAAAACAGTGAAGAATGTAACAGTTAATAAGAGGTCTTGGCCTATTTAGCATGCCCACAAAACAAAGACTAAGGACTGAGCTGTATAGCCACTTACCATACAAAGAACGTGTACATGGTACTAACATTCAGAGATGTGATATAAATGCATGTGTTGCACGAATAGTCTAGCAATACCTCCATGGTTTCCAACATGTAGGATGTCCACTCACATGAAACATTACAGGGGCCGATGTACAGCCCAAACTTACCAAATGGGATCACCTCCTAACAGTTCTGAGTAAATATAGCAAGTATGGCATGTGAAATGTCATTTGAAAATCTCAGCCTCCCATGAAGTTGTTACTCATGAGAAACCTCATGAGAAGTAGGAATGACCTAAACTTGTTAGACTCTATGT
This sequence comes from Pleurodeles waltl, assembly GCF_031143425.1. Classification (NCBI taxonomy): domain Eukaryota; kingdom Metazoa; phylum Chordata; class Amphibia; order Caudata; family Salamandridae; genus Pleurodeles; species Pleurodeles waltl. The sequence continues at coordinate 356,812,294 of NC_090438.1, forward strand.
TGCTCATAGACATGAATCAAGGGACATTGGAATAGACAGAGGGCAAATACATGAAGAAATTACCTTCATAATATTGGGCGTATGGATCTTTAGGTGCCAAGGAACAACCAGCATGAAATTTAACGCAGTAGAGTGGTATACATATGACACAGTCACATGTTCATCATCATATGCTTGTGTACATAAGGGATAACATCGGAGAGTAATATGTCGCTATACACAATAGAATGTGCACACCTGTGCATCAATGTTGAGGACTGTACAACTATGTGTTCCTTGGAGATATTTGACCCCTTGCATTACCACATTGTCACTCCTTAGATTCTATCAGTTGGTACACTGACCTGGCGTAGGGATGAAAATGTGTTAAGTCAGTACTTCCCCCTTAGCGGCTGCTGTGCTGCTCTCAAAAGCCCATAAACTCAGAGTAAGCCACCACCAATATAAGGGCAATAAGTGGGGCCAAGGTATAACGGGCACCCCTTCCTCCTTGGGAGGACATCCCCAGCTGAGCCTCTGCAGTCTTCCTGGCCCAGCTTCTCAGGTCCTCCCACCACTTTCTATAGTGGGTGCTCTGCCAGCTGTAGATTTCCAAGGTCCACACTTTCTTGGCGATGGCACACCAAATTCCCTTTTTGTGATCGGTGTTGACCTTCATGGATGACACAGACAAGAAGAGAAAGTAATTCGCACATGCACCATACCAATACAAGAAGGGGATAAAACAAAATAGTGCAAGCGACCATACACATACTTTTTCAAACATCCCCTTCTATGTTGAATGGCAATCTGCAGTCAGGCCATGTGTGAAGTTGCATCAGACATACAACATGCATATCCAGCACCAGGTGTCAGCTAGAAAGATATGACCAGACCACAAACATTTCTTGAAACATAGTATTAGTGTTCAAGTATTTAAGATACCACCTTCAATGTTCTAATCAGGCAGATTGTAGATGGGTCAGGGTACAAACATCACACAGTCCCTACTATATATCAGGGTTCCAAAGCAAACAAAGCACATGTACAAATGTCCATCTACCCACACATATTATCCCAAACCTTAATTCTTCTATCCTTACTTAACATCATCATATACTCAACATTTCAAACATTGGCTTTGCATTGCACTGACCTTCTCCTTTGGTGCACCATAGAGCTGTTCATACAGGGGTAGGACCTCCTCCACATGCTTGCCCAGCTTGTCAGCTAAGAAGGCAGGAGCCCTACCACCTGTAGGACATGGCATGATTGCTCCCAGAGGCAGTAAACAGCAGCGCAGGTTATGGAGGTCTTTCTAGCAACAGTGTCAGGAGTCAAGTGAGGGATTAAGTATGAGATAGCGGTCACATCTGCCACATGCAGGACTGCCACTGCCAGCAGAAGTCACCATTGCCCCAAGTCCGTCAAAGGCAGCAATGTGTTCCAATGACAATGTCCACCGCGGTTGTGTCTACCTACCGCCATGACGACATCCACCAGCAGACTTAGGTCACTTCCTGATGTCCAATACAGTAGTTCAGGCAGCTGCCATTTTGAGGTTTATATATGAACATTGAGGTTATGAAAGGTGTGTCATTGACTATAAAATGCATTTAAGACATTGTGTAAACTGCTGGTGTTATGCAAACATGTATAAATGTGCTGGTATAAATTGAGGTTGTTAAATTGCTGTATCCTGAGTCATGTAAATGAAATAGTATTATCGGCAGAGTGATCATCCTCAGAATTATTAGTATAGCGTTACCAAATATGTTCAACATGTTAAGTTTGTTGATGTCACTTTTACTGTCAGTGACATGTTTCTTGACTTACAGAACATGCTAAGGGCTAGGGGATCTGAATGCAGCTATTAGCCAAATGTTGCCTAGGTTTGTGCTGAGTACAATGTTTTTACTGTTTCAGGTGACAAAATGTAGCTTTATCTTTGACGTTGATGTGATAATACTTATGATGGATAGATTGAATAATACACATACAATCTGATGTTGTCCCACATAGTTGCCCTGGCATGACAAGAGCAAGACAACCTCCAGTGTACTGTCCACTAGCAGACCTGCAGACCATGGAGAAGCGACATGTGATACAAATATACCGCCTGGATAGGCATACAATAATGGAGCTCTGTCGTCAGTTGGAGCCAGATCTGATGCCTGCCATTCAAAATCCCAATAGCATACCTCCCATTGTCCAAATCATGTCAGTGCTACACTTCTTGGCCACTGGGTCCTTTCAAAATGCAGTGGCTCTAACTGCAGGGATATCTCAGTCCATGTTCAGTCTGGTTTTGAAGGATGTACTGTCTGCATTGTTGAAACACCTTGACAGCTACATCAGGTTTCCACAATGTAACGATTTGGCACATGTAAAGGCTGATTTTTCTACTTTGGTACACATTCCACATGTAGTTGATGCCGTAGATGGCACCCATGTAGCCTTGGTTCCCCCAAATGCCAATGAACAGGTACAGAGGGACAAGAAAAAGTCCACTCCATCAACATCCAAGTGGTCTGTTTAGCTGACCTCTCCATATCAACAAGTGTGTGCAAAGTATCCTGGGTCAGTCCTTTATCATGCGGAACAGCACTATCCGACTGCTAATGACACTTTAATACACACAGATGGCCTGGCTGGTTGGTAGGTCACATATGTAATGTGTGTCTGTAGCTTTTATCTGCTACCAGATATGTAGCTGTCCAACTTCAATGTTTGCCTTGTTGTCACTATTCCTTAAAGGGGACTCTGGCTATACAAACCGTCCTTGATTGTTGACACCGTGAGATACCAAACCACAACAGGAGAAGTCCGCTTCAATGAGGCCCATGGAATGACAAGGCACCTTGTGGGGTGGAATTTTGGGCTCCTCAAGGCAAGATTTTGCAGCATAGATAAATCTGGAAGATCCTTTATCTACTCATCCAAAAATGTTTGTCAAATTATTGTTGCCTGCTGCATTCTCCACAACCTCGTCCTGAAATGTCAGATACCATTCATAATAGATGAGGGGCAGCCAGCAGATTCTGTGGGTCAAAATGCAGATTTGCCAAGTGAAAATGAGCATAATGACGAAGAAGTAGGAGACATCAGGGCTAATCTCATCAATCAGTACTCCACCTGTCTTAAGGTATGTGATGTAATTGAAGTGATTTAGTGGGGTATTGGTGAGGTTAGGAATGCCAGGTAAGGTTCTTTAATGAACATCAGATAGGTCATATGTTGTGCCAAAGCTCATGACTCAGATATGCATGCAGTTTGTTATTTGGAGTTGTGTATAGACATGCTATGTACATTGTCTAATGTTTTCACAAGGCACATCAAAGTCACATTTGTACATATGAGTTGGCTGTGTAATGTTTATGTATCAATGTGGCCTATATCAATATGGCCTATACCTTATGTTTGAATTTTACAGACTGAAGATTGACGGTTTGGCTCCTCCTCATTTGGCAATATCAGACAGTGACACAGGTAGATGGGATTTGCATACTGACAGGTGACAGGAACATTGATTAAACCAGGTACTGTGATTTGTGGTGTGTGAGTTCTATGCCCCGACTGTCAGGATAGTGGGATGTTAGTCTCTTTTTCCACACTAAAGACCTATTTGGTATTGGAGGTGGGGCCAATGGTGCCTTGTGTGTATTTATTTGTCTCTGAAACATGGCATGATGATGTGGTATCCAGACCCTCAAAGTTCATTATGGTTTGTGTTGGATGAGAACTAATGTGTACATAGTTGTCAGTGCGTGTCCACTTAGCAGACCAATGTGCATATGTCTGAAGACTGGCATGGGTGAATGGCAAGTCTACAGATACCTGACCATGGTAAGTGGAAGGTTCATGACTGGGAACATTAGTACTGACCTCTGTCTGTTACATGGGGTATGATTATTTTGGAGATATAGTATAGGTATGCGATAAGGCTGTAGCTGATGATGCATCGAAGCATTAGGTTTGCCTCCGGGCATATTGAAACACTGACATGTCCCTAACTTCAGGAGTGATTGGGTTTGTAGTGGACAACACCTATGCTGTAACTCTGAAGTTAGCAGTAGTACTTCACTACGTGGTCATTGACATTCTCCAAACTGATATGTGGGAAAGTCGTTTTCAAGTAATTTGTATAAATACAAGTATACTTTGTCAATGCAATATGTATCCTGATTGTACAGTACATGTGTAATGACCATGACAAAGATTTTAAATGTGAGAGAAACATTTTAGTACAAGAGATAGATAACAGTTGTATATGGTTGATAAATCACACAAACACATGATCTGTGGTCAAGTGGTATTTATTGGAGAGTACACATCAAAAAGAGTGTATAGAAACCAAAATGACACAAAGTAAACAGTGAAGGGTTAAGTCACGGTGGATCTAATCGTCAGAATAGCTGCAACACCATTTGGAAACACAAGTCCAGTGTCCTTGTACCGTAGGGAAATGGAGATAGGTTTCAGGCCAGTCACCAGGGTATCTCTGTGGCACACAAGGGGAACCAATCAGTAGAAGTTCACTTCCTGGCAGTAGCTTTGGTCTTTGCATCTGCTCCTCCAGGATGTCTGGGTGGATATCCACGTTTGCAGGGGGTTTCAACTACAGAGGGTGGGGTGTCTGAGGCATTCCCTTCCCCATGGCAGGGCTTCCATTCCACTAGCTGCCACAGATGTAGAAGGGCCTTATGTTTCATTGCTAGTGAAAGAGGCCTGATGTTGACTACAAAACCTACTCAGGGTAGTATTCATGTCTCTCAGCACCCCAGCAATGGAAGCCTGGATGGCATTTTGGGCCTGCCACGTCTGCATAGCTTCCTGGTGGTTGTCACTCTGCAGTTGTCTGATCTCTCACATCATGGTCAGTACCTGACCCATCACGCCTTGGGAATGTTGGTTGGCTCCAAAGACTTGGGAGATGGTGTCCTGGTCAGTTGTGTCCCTTGGAACTCCCATCCTTTGACCCACACCATCCCTCTTACGCACCCTACCCCCATGTGCCTGTGCCTCTGGCATAGTGTGCCCACTCCCAATGGTGGCAGGTCCATCATTGACAGTGGTGGCAACAGGAGACTCAGTTACCTGTACTAGGGGACACACAATGGAAATCACTGTCCTTGGGACACAGGTTTTGGGGTGAATGGTTGCCTGTGGTGTGGATGCAATAGGTCTGGGAAGAGTTGTTGTGGGCAGGGTGAGGCTGACAGTTGTTCACTGACCAGGTGTCCCTGATGGGATAGCTTTATCCTCAGTGTCCAGACATCCTGAGGTGTTTTCCTCACTTGAGCCTTCATCCAGAGGGGAAGTGTCAGTCTTTGGTGTCCTCTCCACAGTGGGAAAGGCAAGGTTACCTCTAGGAGAAGTGGAACACACAATTGCTCTGAGTAATGCAATAAGTGTTGTTCAACTTTAACCACTAGACATGCTATGTGACATGCAGACAATGCATTTACAAGTTCCCAATATGACAATGGCAGCTGCTTCCAAATCTGGGTTAGAGCAATGTGGGACACAGAGATTTGCAATTGCATACACCTAGCTCCAAGTTCTTGGAGTATTTAGGAGATTAGCCGACTGCTGCTGCCCTCATATCTTTTCTGAGTAAAGACATGACAATATACATTTATCTCCTAGTAAGGTGTACGGGTCATTGATTGAACTAACAGCTGGACAATGCACAATGGTGACAGAGCTTGCCAAGTGTATGGGAGTTACGATTTGACTTGGGCCTCTGTATGGGTGTGCTGCAAGTACATCCAATTTTCCATGTTGTTCCCCCCAGGTAAGTATATGCCGTTATTTCGAAGGCTAGCTCAAAGGCCAGTTCAGTAGGAAATACAGCTGTAGCTGTGTTTTGCTGGTAATAGTACTGGTAGTGGGCCATAGCATTGCTGTCATTGACATAAACTGTTAAATAGTGGAGCATCCAGGATGGGTTACATTGTTTGTTAGTTTCACATGCAAGGCTATTTGAGATGCACTACACTTTTCTGGTCTTCCTATATGTGGAACAGTGCCTCATGGGAGTAGTAGTGCTATCAATCCCTGTGCTTCACATGCCATACACATAAACTGTGGGCCCAGGTGAGTATAGCTGACATGTGGTATGCCGAGAGGGGTATTTAGACATTTGGACACAAGGGTAGTGAGTGGTTTAGTCATTGAGGTGGGGAAAGGTGATCAGTGAGTATGCAAGACATAACATTTTGGTGACATGAATGGTGTACTGACTTACCAGACTCCACTCCCCCAGGTGTTTCTGTCAGGCCCTCAGGATGCAGGATATCCAAGACCTTCTCTTCCCGTGATGTGAAAGTAGGGGGAAGAGGTGGGGTGCCTGGCAGCCATGGAACGTACCTCACCCTGAGTTTGGTACACCTCTTCCTGATGTCCTCACTTGTGCGAGGGTAACTGCCTACAGAATTCACCCTGTCGACTATCCTTTGCCACAGCTCCATTTTCCTGGCTATTGATGTTTGCTGGACCTGTGCTCCAAAAAGCTAATGCTCTACTCTGACAATATCATCCACCATGACCCTCAACTCATCACCAGTGAAACATGGATGTTTTCGTGGGGACATGGTAGTGGTGGACGAGATGGTGAGGTAGTGAAAAATGGGGAGAAAATTAGCAATTGTTGATGAGGTGTGGGTGCTCTGTTGTGAGTGGGTGATGGTTGTTGTGTACTGTGTGGGATATTAAATTGTGAGTTGTGTATGTTGTGCAGGTGTGGGATGAGTGCTGAGTAAAATGTGTAAGGGTGCTTATTGTGCAATTTTGTATCTGTTTTAATGTTTGGCTTGCCTCTGTCTGTATTTGGCATTCTGGTTGCAAATGATTGTGGGTTGTGTAGGGATGTGTTATATTGCACTGTTAGTAGGTATGTCGGGTGTGTGAATGTGTGTCAGGTGTGGGGTTTTCAAACTATCCAATGTGGTGTGCTGTTTAACTGATGTGACTGCCCCATTTCGTACTGCCAATGGGTTTCCGCCATGGAAGAACCTCTTTTGTGACTTGTGGATCATAAGATAATCTGAGGTTTTTTGGCGGGCTGGCGGGCTTTTTCTTATTCTGGCGGTGTTGGAAATTTGACTGTTTTTTGGCAGGCTTAGCTGAGTGAGTCTTAATACGGCAGTTGGATCACCAATAACATGGCAGTCTTTTGGCAGCTGGCACCACAGTGGTCTTGGAAAAAGTCCGCCAAACTCGTTATGAGGCCCTAGATGCTCCCCTCTCCATGGGAGAGGACTCCCATGGCGAGGGAAGGATATTTTTTTTATTTTTGAAAAGAAAATCCTGTTTTGGGATTTTCCTTTTGATAATAAAAAAATTAACCATTTTAGTACAGGGTCCTGCACCAAACAGAAAAATGCATTGACAGAAACTGCTATGACTGTAACTTTATCCTGCATCTGATTAGTACATCAGGACTGGTTTTCTCCTATTATTTTGTTGTGCATAATCAAGGACCGTGGGTTACTGTAACAAATCCAATGTGTACATGTAGTCCTAAATTATGCTTCTACTGGAACATTAGAATGACTTAAAATGGACAAACTGCTTAGCTGTAGGGCCTGACTTAGATATTGATAGTAACTGTCCCACTGTCAACTGTTCGATTGAAAACCTGTACGTGGCTGCAACAGTCCACCCATTGTATTTAGATATGGCCAGTCCCAAAGACGAAAGCCTGCATTCGAACAGCCGTCTCCATGAAAAAACATCACCCGAATTAATGGCAAAACAGGGAAAAGTGGCTGAAGGTGGGACCCTAGACACCTTTTCCCCTGTACCGATTTGGATGTGCCTTACTGCCAAGAAAAAAGAGGCGGTCCGACTTCCAAGTTTGAGTTGGTGGATTGTGGTGGGAAAAGGAGTGAAAACTCACCTTATTTCCACATTGCAACTCTGTTTTCAACTGAACATGACTGAACAACACCTACCATCACCACTGCCATCAACGCATTGAGAAAACACAGCCCCTCCACCCCCTTCTACGGACTCGTAGGTAGGGACTTCACATTGCCAGGATACGTTGTGTGGGCACTGCACGAGAGGTCGGGACCACTGCAGGCACATACATGTAACAGTCATTTTTTTTATTACTGTGACATGAACATGCCGAGGAGACAATTGTGGAACACATGGCTGGGGACACACAGGCACAACATGCTTATTCCACCTATGCACAACTGTCATTGTGGTGTCATCATTCATTGCATAATGAATGCTGGCACCACATTAAGGGTTGTCAGAACTAGGGCAGTGCACTGTCTAGAGCCCGCACCAACTTATGCGTTACAAATTCTTCAACGTACATGTTTGAGACATTGGTGTTTTAACGCATGTGAGGCTGCACCCAGATCACTTTGGTGGTGGCATTGTCATTGCATGTGTTAGAGAGTCTGGATAATCAGTCGAGTATATCTAGTATTCTGCACATAATCTGAGCTGTATGCATAATATTACCTTTTGCATGAGCCTATGCTTGTTGATTGTCCTTGACATTATTATTACACAGACCTGTGCTTGTTTTACCTTTACATTAGGCTATGCTTGTTGTCTGCAAATAATCTCAGCTATATGCATAACATTACATTTTGCATGAGCCTCTGCTTGTTGATTGTCCTTGGCATTATTATTACACAGATTTGTGCTTGATTTTTTTTGCTCGCTGTAGAGGTTTCCATAACAACCAGTTTGGGTGTGTCCAGACTATAAAGCTTGCCACACCCAGTACCCAGGTGCTCACTATTCCTCCAGAGCTTTCCGGGTTATCTCTCTGCTTTGAGATAGTGCTTTCTGGAGGTTGATTTTGAAGTTTATGTCTGCTCTTTGTGGTGAAATTTTATCTTAAGTAGATAAACAAAGGGCATTTGCTGGAGCTTGCTGGCAGTGTGCCAGAGGCAATATTTATTGCTCTTTTCCTGTTTCTAAAGATATGAAGTTATATACCCAAAGGAACACCCTGAATAGAACAAAGTGTTTGCTTTTATCTGTTTATCTGTATTGCAAGGAAAATTCAGAGGAAATTATTTCTTCCATGTAAAGGATTTTTTTGTTTTGTAGAGAGGATGCTAACTTAAATGTTTTTGGAAAATTACTCTTTATTTAAGACAGGATATTTTAGAAATGCAGAATATTTCAGAATTGTCTAATAAACATCAGCTTTAATAATATCTTTACAACACTTAGCTTGGGGGGTTTCTTTTGTTTCATTTTGTTTTTTGTCATCATATCCTTGTTGTGAGATTCAGTAGATTTTGGGGCGTTTGTAAGAGAAAACAAACTCATGACTGAGAGATTATAACAATGCTATAGTTCATTATAAGATTACATTGCTGTGTGTATTGCTATTTCTTTTTGCAGGTCTCCTTCCCAGCAGTCCCCTTCCTAATTTCCTTCCCCTCACTTTACCACTCTAATAATCTGTGCTACAAAGGTTTCCAGAGTTGAAGGTGCCTGGAGGTGGGCCTAACTTGTCATTTCTTACAGACCCTGAGGAATAGGAGCTTCACTCTGGCAAGGGTATACTCACACTGGGCAATGGTGTTCATATGTGTGTATTGCATGGGCACCTATATGGGTAGGTTTGTGCTATATGTTGTGTATGTGTATCTGTACATGTATGTGTGTGTGTGTTTGGATTGGCTGTTTGAGGTGGAGGGAGCTGGAGTGGGTGGTGTGGTTGTGTTAGTATGTGTGTCACTTGCATGTGAGACTGATGTTGCTGTGTATGTTGTGTTGCCGTGTGACACATTCAGATGGGTGTTGTTGTGTGGTGGTCATTGTCATGCTGTGTGTAGTTGTGTTTGTGTGTGAGTTTGTTTCTATAGATGAGTGTAGTTGTGCTGGTTGTGTCATGTGTGGGTGCACTGTCAAGTGTATGGTGTGGCATGGATGAATGTCAATGTGTTTTCTGCATGTACGGGTTGTGTTGTGTTGAAATGGCAATGGGCTATTGTGTGCATCTGGTGTGTTGTATAATGTGTAGTGCAGGGGTACACATATGGCTAAGGGACAACGTGTGTCTCACGTACCTGTCTTTCATAGCCCCTGCCATTGTATGAAGTCCATTGAGACGCGCTGCTGTATCCCTACGTCAGCAATCCATCGCCAGTCAATCTGCTTTCAGAAGTGTAACATCTAAATATAGCAGGTGGAATACAGTTGGTAAGACAGTCTTTTCGGTTCCTCTGTCAACGCAGCTTAGCGGTAACATTACCAAGATGTAAATAAGGCCCTACTTTTTTTTTTAATACATTACTAATATATTAGGAAACTCTTTTGCCTCTAAACTGAATGTTTACATTTTCGTTCCCATTCCTAAAGAGAATGGCAGATAAATATATAACAAAGATGAAGCAGAATTTTGTTCTTTGCTGCTTTCCATATGCCATATTGTCATGTTCAGAGATTAATCAGATCCGGAGAAGCAAATGAGATTAAAGGTAGCATAGACATTGATAGATGATGCAACTGCAGTGAACTGAGGCAAATCGCAGCTCTAACACCGTCTCTGTGACAAAGGGGTTTAGAGGCTAAAATCTTCTCAGCAATAGGTACCACAATCAAGGATCACCTCTGTGGTACCCCAGGAACATGCAAGCTTCACTCAGAGAAGCTTGCAAAGTCCCCTGATACGTGGCACCTCAAGGGGAGAGTGACATTAGGTCTTGCAGGAGTATTGCAGTATGAAAAAAAGTTCTTTTTTATTTTTAGCCCAAAGGGATACCCCGCCCTTCCTAGGCCTTATAGGCCCAGGAAGGACAGGGTATCCCAGATGGACTACTGCTGGGAATAAAACTATATTTAAAAATAATATTGCACATTTGGAGTGGATCCATGAATCTGCAGTAAAGTTAGAAAAAATTACAGGCACTCATTCTTTAAAAATACAACCCCCCTGTGGTGGGTCAGGGTTTGGGGGAGGTGAAGTCTGTTTCACTGGAGAGGAAGTGTGTGGATTGCCCCTCCTTGAACCTCTTTGTGGCCCCAGGGACTCTATTCCCAGGGACAATATTGAACTAAACAGATGGGGCAACACAGCCCCATGAGCCTCTTTGAGACCCTAAATACCTCATCCACTGGGGCAAATATTTAACTAAAGGGGAGTATGGTTCCTGGTACCTGTCTCTGAGCCATTGAATGGCCCGGGACCCAATCTCTTTGAGCCAGCTCTTAAATAATGGGCCTACCCCTGTGCCTCCAACAAGAAAATAAAGGTTTGGGTTTTTCAGATGGACACCAAAAAGAAACTATTCATGTCTTAGTGAAGCTCCAGCCAAGAGGGGCTAAATCCTATGGAATTCTGTGGCATGGGGCAGTATAGACACCCAGCGTTAGTTGCCCCTTCACTCAAGGGTCCCACTGTGTCACAAATTGCTAAAAATCAGCCCTGATCTTAGAGATCTTCCAACTGATGGCTACTGAGGAAATGGATGTGGCCTGATGAGCCAGAGTGGGCTGTGTGTCTTTGCGACTGCCTATGAGGAACTGGGGATGATCCTGCAAGATCTGAGTACTGGGTGTGCACTGACTGGTAACCCCTTGGTGCACAGTGGCAGACAGGGGACTTGTACAGTGCACTCGGTAGCCACGGCTGGGCAGGGGACGTGTGACAGGGCCTGTCACAAGATGAGTGTTTAGGCAAAATATTGAATCAAAAATATTGAGTTACAGAAATATTGAGTTTTTAATATTGTGTACAAAACATATTTTTGACAGAAATATTGATGTTTTAAGGTAAGAAATATCATTTTTTAAGATTCTTTATGTGTTTAAATAATATGAATTGCCCATTATTTATATTGTTTGCGTAATTGTTGAAGTTTTTTAATGTGGTTTGTAATTATAAATTAATTATAGTTTTAATTTAATTGTAAAATATTAATTTATAGTGTCATAGCGGGTTGTGAGGTATGTAGGGGCACAGGATAGGAAGTTAATTATGTATACTTATTTAATATATATTTCTAAATTAATATTAATTATTTATTTGATTATTAAGAATGTAAATTGCGTAAAACATTTTTATGTTTTATTTTAGGTGCAGGTTCTTGGGTTTGTAGGGGTATATGGTTGGAAGTTAATTGAATAATAATTTATTAATTATGAATTATAAATTGTTAACTGTTCATGAATGTTGTAAATTGTGTAGTTATTATAATTTTATAAGTTATATTTTAAGTGCGGGTTGATAGGGTATAGGATGGGGAGCTAATTAAATAATAACGTATTAATTATTCATAAATTATTAATTAGTTAATTGTTAATTAATTCTGTAAATGATATACTTACTATCATTTATTAATACACAATTTAGGTGTGGGTTGTTGGATTTGTAGGGGTATAGAGTGGGACGTTAATTAAATAATAATTTATACATTATAAATTATTAATTTATGTTTAATTAATTGTGAAAATATTATAAATTATTTGAATTTAAATATGTTTAAAATCTAACTATAGTGTCTTAATTTAATGAACTAATTATTTAATAACAATGTTTTTTTTAATGTATATACAGTATTTAATGTGTATGTGACTACTTTTATAATTTTTTTTAATTAATTTTCAAAATAAAATATGTGTTTGAAGTGAAGTACTTACCCTACTGTTACACAGACTGGAGCGGGAATAATTAATTGTACCCCTCCTGAGTCCAACACTTTCCCTACTGTTCCGCAGACTGGATTGAGAATAGTAAAATGTACCTCTTCTGAGTACAGTATTTTCCCTACTGTTGCACTGACTGGAGTGGGAATAGTAAATTTTACCCCTCTTGAGTCCAGCACTTTCCCCACTGTTTTGGAGAGTGAAGTGAGAATAATAAATGTTACCCCTCCTGAGTCCAACACTTTCCCTTCTGTTGCACTGACTGGAGTGGGAATAGCATATTTTATGCCTCTTGAGTTGAATACTTTCCTTACTCTTGCACTGACTGGTGTGGGAATACTAAAATTTTCTCCTGCTGCTTTTTAATGCTTTCACTACTGGTGCACTGACTGATTTTACTTCTCCAGTGTCCAACACTTCCCTTACTATTGCACCAACTGGAATGGGAATAGAAAATGTTACCCCTCCAGAGTCCAACGCTTTCCCGAATGTTGCACAGATTGGAGTAGGAATAGTCAATTTTACTTCTCCTGAGTCCAACGCTTTCCATACTGTTGCACGGATTGGACTAGGAATAGTTAATTTTACCCCTCCCAAGTCCAGCACTTTCCCTACTGTTGCACAGACTGGAGTAGCAACAGGACGTTTTACCCCTCCTCTGTCCAATGCTTTCCCCACTGTTTCACCGACTGGAGTAGGAATAGTACATTTTACCCTTCCAGAGTCCAACACTTTCCCAACTGTTGCAGAGACTGGAGGGGGAATAGTAAATGTTACACCTCCTGAGTCCAATGCTTTCCCTCCTGTTGCACCAACTGGAGTGGGAATAGTAAATGTTACCTCTCCAGACTCCACAATTTCTTTGCTGTTGCATGGACTGGAGTGAGAATAGTCAATTTTCCCCATCCTCAGTTCAACTGTTTCTCTACTGTTGCACTGACTGGAGTGGGAATATTAGATTTTATCCCTCTTGCGTCCAACACTTTCCATACTGTTGCACTGACTCAAGTGAAAACAGACACTTGTACCCCTCCTGAGTCCAATGCTTTCCCTACTATGGAATATTATTATTTTTTCTTCCTGAGCCCAATGCTTTACCCACTGTTGCACCGACTGGAGTGGGCATAGTATATTGTTTCCCCTCCTAAGCCCAACACTTTATCTACTGTTGCACTGACTGAAGTGGGCATAGTATATTTTTCCTGTCCTAAGCCCAACACTTTCCCTACTGTTGCACTGACTGGAGTAGGCATAGTAGGAATAGTACATTTTACCATTCCTGAGTCCAAGGCTTTCCCTACTGTTGTACAAACTGGAGATGGAATAGTAAATTTTACCCCTCCTGAGTCCAACGCTTTCCCTACTGTTGCACAGATTGGAGTGGGAATAGTAAATTTTACCTCTCCAGAGTCCAACACTTTCCTTATTGTTGCACCGACCAAGGTGGGAATAGTACATTTTCCTCCTCTTGAGCCCAACGCTTTCCCTATTGTTGCACAGACTGGAGTGGTAATATTAAATTTTAACCCTCTCGAGTCCCACTTTTTCCCTACTGTTGAACAGAATGGAGTAGTATATGTATTATTCTTAGAAATTTATAGTTTTGTATATATTGTTAAAAATTATAATATTTGTTTCTGTGTATTTGTAGTTTTTTAAAATTAGTAATGTTTGTAAAATGTAACATATTTTTAGTGAAATGCATTTTTTTATAATGTTTGCTTTTTATGTGTAATTAAATTGGTATTACATTTTTTCCCTGTTTATTTGCTGTGGTTTTTAAGTTATATATATTTTCAATGAAAAAACAAAGGTTACTTGGGTGTTATGTAATAGAATAAAAAAAATAAAAAAAAATTACAAAACCAAAGGTTACAGGGACAGTATAGATAGGCTCACATTTTAAATGTACAAAAGCATAGAAATTCACCTGTTATAATTAGAGTTATCTCACGTAACTATTGTGCCCTAAGGTAACTATAACTCACGACCCTGCCATATTTAGATATTTTCAGACACATTGAAAAAAATGCATTTGTCAAGTAAGTAGAGTGAGATCACCTTTTGATATGTACCTTAAATATCTGGAGTAAAATACATTATAATTTGGAAATTACCATAGTCGCACCTAGACCCAATAGCCTTTATTGTCACAGTCTGAGACCATAACCACTATGCCACAGGGGACTTCTTAAAAGAGTATTTACAGTATGAGGTACCAAGTCTTCAACCTTCAACCTACTGAGAGATAGTCTAATTGCTGTCCCAGTAGGACATTTTTTTTAATACACTAGAGAACTGCGAGAGGAGCCTGAAGGCCCCCGCGGGCCTAGCCAGCTCCTGATTCCTGCAGGAACCAGTTTTGCTCCCGCAAGAAGGGAGCTGCTTCAAATAGCAGCTCCCTGTACCGGGAGCAATGTTTTCATCTGTTTCCCTCCACGCATATTTGCATGCAGGGAAACAGATGAAAATGTTGCCTTCTGCCAGCGGTATCTGACTGACAGCTCCCGCTGGCAGAAAGTGTACTTTGTTTGCTTTTGCTTGGTGGGATCTGACAGCCACACGAAGCAAAGGTAAACAGCTATGTCCTGATGGTAGGTGCCCCCGGGACATAGTAGGATCTGGCCCTGGAGAGTGGTGATCTCCAGGGCCATCATTGGCTTCTTGAGAGGGGCTGCGTGGCCACCTCCAACATGTATTGCCCTGGGAATGTGGTGGTCCCTGTGACTGGGTGTCCAAAATTGATCCCTCTAATTATTTATTTTTTAGCCCTGGGGTGGTAGTGGTCCCCAGGGCTGTGGGAACCCATGTGGCCCCCTGCATAGCATATGACATTGGCCCGGGGAGGTGGTGGTCCCTGGCAATTGGGGGGTTCTGTTACCTCCCCACATAGCATATCGCATGGACCACTGGGAGGTCTGCATGGGGGCTGCAAACCCTCCACACACAACATAATTAAATTAGCCCCGGGGAGGTTGCAGTCCCGGGGGCTGCAAGGGGGCTGTGTGGCATCCCCATATATCATATCACATTGGCTTCTGGGAGGTGGTGGCCCCCAGTGCTGAGGGGACCTGCAGCATACAACATAATGAATGCAGCCCAAGGGAGGTGGCCATCCCCAGGGCTGCGGGCAGGCACTGCAGGCCCACACCACAATACATTTTAAATAAGACCCAGGTAGTTGGCTGTCCCCATAACATAAAACTGCCCTAAGAGGGGACCGCATGAGCCCCCTCCTTACATTTTTCATTCCCTTGGGACCTGGCACACCCAGAAGCTTCTTAAAAACAAGTGTGGGAGCCCGCGCTTGTTTTTTTTTTAATGGTTTCCATGAATTTGCAATGTTGTCGTGAATTTGCTGCATACCTTTGTTTTAAAAGTGTTTTTTTAGCTCTGGCAGGTCTCTCTGGGACCCCCGCACCAGAGCTAAGGGGTCAGGGTGATTCTACACTTGTCCTTGACTCGCACCCCCACCAAGCGCAGGTTTTTCATCAAAAATGTTACTACAAATAATACATTGATACCAATGATGTTTTCAAAGATTTCATGAGTGCCATAATTTGTGAGGCAATTAGCAGTGCGTGCTAGGGTGCAAGTTATAGTTATCTTAGGGCACAAGATATAGGGGGTCATTACAACATTGGCGGTAAAAGCCATGCAGAAGACCGCCAATACACCGCCACGGCTGTGGAATTCCGCCACAGCTATTGTGACCCACATCTCGGAATCCGCTGAAATTCAGATACCCACACAAGTCCGCCACACCAAAGGTCAGTGATAAACTGGCGAAAACAAATCTTCCACCGTCACGCCAACAGAAACACGCCCATGCTATTACGACCCACGAATCCACACGGCGGTCTTTCAACTGCGGTATTCCATTGGCGGTACACACCGCCGCGCTCAAAATACACACACATCTCCAAAACACCGCCAAATAGGACAATTCAAATACACCCACCTGATACACATACAAACACCACTCCCACACACCCAACACAATATAAAACACACACCCACATCACCCACAAACCCCTACGACCCAAAATTAGAGACGAAGGCGACAGAGAGAGAGCACAGCAATAGACAACCCCACCACACAGAGGCACACAACACCATCACCCACACAAAATCCACGCACAAAACACCCCACACCACTACACATCACCACACTCATCACCACATACACCACCCCACACATCACCTACACCACCCCATGGCACGCCAAAGACACCCCAGGTTTTCGGAGGAGGAGCTCAGGGTTATGGTGGAGGAAATCATACGGGTAGAGCCACAGCTATTTGGATCACAGGTGCAACATGATGGAGCTATGACGAAGAATAGTCGACAGGGTCAACACAGTGGGACAGCACCCAAGAAATCGGGAGGACATAAGGAAGAGGTGGAATGACCTACGGGGGAAGGTGCATTCCGTGGTATCCAGGCACAACATCGCGATTCAGCGGACTGGCGGCAGACCCCCACCTCCTCCCCCACAACTAACAACACGGGAGGAGCAGGTCTTGACCATTATGTATCCAGAGGGCCTCGGAGGAGTCGGTGGAGGAATGGACACTGGTAAGTCAAATCTTAACTATCATATCCCCCACCCTACCTGCATGCTATCACAAACCCTCACCCTCACCCCCTCCCCTATCACTCCAACTCCTCACTAATGTACTAATAACACAAACCACCCATCCCAACACCAAGCCCTGCATGACACAACAAAGCATGGACACCCATCACTAAAGCATGCCCACTGCACATACCCATAACAACCCCTAACCATCATCACACAAACCACCACACAGGAATGCTAGCACTGGGGTACACGCTCACCCACCCATTGCACAACATGATACACACAGATGCAATAATCATGCTTTTATACCCCTGCAGGACCACTACGTAACGTCACCAGACAGGAGAGTCCAGACATCTCTACCCCACCCACAGAAGAGGCCCACAGTGATGACAGCAGCTCTGTCAAACTGGATCCAGATGACCAGCCCGGACCCTCGTGGGCCTCGGGACAGTCGGTTCCCCTCGCACAGGCACAGCCCAACACTGACCTTCCACCCTCTGGTAACACCAGCACAGCACCCACCCAGCGGGCCCATACCTCCGTACCCAGGACACGTCAATCAGCTGTGTGTCCACCACTACAGGGAACCCAGGATAGCCCACCACCCCAACAACAACAGGGACCTGGGGGCAGTGGTAGTGGGCACACGGTCCAGGGGACGGAGGCCCAGGAACATAGGGGAACTGGGAGGGCTGCTGCGCGACAGGGGGCGGACAGGCCAAGGGAACCCACTCTCTACGAGGCCCTCTCCTCTATCATAGGAGCATACCACCACTCCCAGGAGACGATGGCTACAGTCCTGGCCAAGTTTCAGGAGACCCAGCGCATGCAGGAGGAACAATATTTGGGGTTCAGGGAGGAGCTCAGAACCATCAGCTCCGCCCTGGGCACCATCGTAGGGGTGCTGAAGGACATACAGAAGACCATGAGGGACACCGTGGCACTCCAAGGGGCCCCTGACACTAGCCTCGACGATGAACTGCCCACCACCTCCGCCGGCGCTAGTGGACAGGACGCCCCGACACAGGACCACCACACCAGCACCCCACCCCCTGCAGACGGAGAACCACCCCGCAAGCAATCCCTGAGATCCAGGAACAGGACAGAGCAAGATGGCAAGACCCCCGCCAGGAAATGAGACCACCCTGATTGTCATCCAACTGTCCCACTTTGTTACCCTGTCCAGAATGGAACTGCCCCAGCTCCACTTCCTATGCCCATATGGGCAGTGCACCTGTGAGACTAATAGACTGGACTCTGCCATGGACATTCCTCCACCATTACCCATCACCATTTTGCCACCCCCTCCAATAATTAGCAATTCAATAAACACCCTTGAAGCACAAAACAATCTGGAGTCAGTCTGTGATTTTGAAAATGTGTATTATCTATGACAATGACAAAATCCGTTCGAAAATGTAATGTCAACATACATATGTCACACATCACAAGCCCATGAAGGATGCAAGCAGATAACACACGTTGGTAACCACACATGTGAAACCGTAATGGAAATGTACCACTCAGTTAGCAAATACTGCTTCAAATTGACATACAGGATAGAGGTAGAAGTGTGAAAGTAAATGTAATAGTAAAGAAATTGTTCTCACCTGTGTGTCACTGGAAATATTGCTGTATGACAGAGTCCCTGTTGTCAATGTCTTCTTTCTCTTCTTCCTCCTCATCACTGTCCACAGGCTCCACAGCTGCCACAACACCGTCATCTGGACCATCCTCCTGCAGAAAAGGCACCTGGCGTCGCAAAGCAAGATTGTGAAGCATAGAGCAGGCGATGATGATCTGACACACCTTCCTTGGTGATTAGAATAGGGAACCACCTGTCATATGGAGGTACCAGAACCTGGCCTTCAGGAGGCCGAAGGTGCGTTCAATAATATTCCTAGTCCGCCCATGGGCCTCATTGTAGCGTTCCTCTGCCCTAGTCCTGGGATTCCTCACTGGGGTCAATAGCCATGACAGGTTGGGGTAACCAGAGTCCCCTAATAGCCACACCCGGTGCCTCTGGAGTTGACTCATCACATAAGGGATGCTGCTATTCCGCAGGATGTAGGCGTCATGCACTGAGCCAGGGAACATAGCATTTACCTGCGAGATGTACTGGTCTGCCAAACATACCATCTGTACATTCATCGAATGATAACTCTTCCGGTTCCTGTACACCTGTTCACTCCTGTGGGGGGGGACCAAAGCCACATGGGTCCCATCAATGGCACCTATGATGTTAGGGATATGTCCCAGGGCATAGAAGTCACCTTTAACTGTAGCCAAATCCTCCACCTGAGGGAAAACAATGTAGCTCCTCACGTGTTTCAGCAGGGCAGACAACACTCTGGACAACACGTTGGAAAGCATAGACTGGGACATCCCTGATGCCATGGCCATTGTTGTTTGAAATGACCCACTTGCAAGGAAATGGAGCACTGAGAGCACCTGCACTTGAGGGGGGATTCCTGTGGGATGGCAGATTGGCGACATGAGGTCTGGCTCCAACTGGGTACACAGTTCCTGGATTGTGGCACGGTCAAACCTGTAGGTGATGATTAAATGTCGCTCCTCCATTGTCAACAGGTCCACCAGCGGTCGGTACACCGGAGGATTCCGCCATCTCCTCACATGTCCCAGCTGACGGTGCCTAGGAAGGACAACAGCGACCACAGAGTCAACCAATTCTGAGGTATGTTCCCACAGCTACACAGAACACGACACAAAATACAAAAATCTTCCTGTATGTTTGTTGAGTCCAGGCCTAGGTATGTGTGACGCAGTTGTAAATGAAGCCATGTGGGCCCCTGAAATGGCGGATGCCTGACCTCTAAAGTGGGACAATGGGATGTGAGGTAACTGCGCTGGCGTTGTACACCGTTGCGGTAGGCGGTCGTAGACCACAGCGCAATGCTGCATTGGTTAACATTGGACCCTATGGGTCCCAGGAGCCAATGACGAAGTGCGCCGGCGGTGATGATACGCACCGCTGCGGACGTCACCGCCGCGGACGTGACCGCCATTTTCTATCTGTTCAATCACTCGATACCTGATCTTCGACAGGAGAAGACCTACACTGCAAGTGCTGCTGTGACCTCGGTCTGGAAGAGACAATGGCACGTGTGTCTGGGGGAAGAGACCCTGCCTTCACTGCACAGGAGTTGGAGAAGCTCATGGACGGGGTCCTCCCCCAGTACACGCTACTCTACGGTCCTCCAGACCAACAGGTGAGTACATAGGGTGCAAGTTGTATGGGCTATGCCTGGGTGGAGAGGGCTGGATGTAAGTAGGAAGGGGGCACAGTTCTGCGAGCATGAAGGAGTGTGAATGCATGTGCCACATGGCAAGGGCAGGGATGTGGGCCACTCACTACGACGGTGCAGTTGGTAATGACTTCTCTTCATCCCCTGTACATGTCATGTAGGTCAGCGCACACCAGAAGAAGGATATTTGGCGTGCCATCGCCAAGGACGTCCGGACCCTGGGGGTCCACCAGAGACGGAACACCCACTGCCGTAAAAGATGGGAGGACATTCGCCGCTGGAGCAAGAAGACTGCGGAGGCTCAGCTGGGGATGGCCTCCCAACGTGGGAGGGGTGCCTGTCGCACCATGACCCCCCTGATGTTCCGGATCCTGGTGGTGGCCTACCCTGATTTGGATGGGCGCATGAGGGCATCACAGCAGACACAAGGGGGTGAGTAAACTCACATTCTCATGACTTTGCGTGCAGTGGAGGGGTCTGGGTGGGGGAGGAGGGCTGTGGGTTTCCCTAGGCCAGGGCGAGTTCCGTAGGCTAGGCCCCTCCGTAATGCAGGCCGTGTGCCACTCCACCCCACCTCTGTAGAGTGCCAAGTACAGGTATACATGCCCCTGTGTCGTCTATGTGGGCAGATGACACTCATAGCCATGTAGGCCATATCCCAGGAACTGCATTTGTAGAGGCCAAGAGCACGGCGTAGTGCAGGGGTCTGCTGTGTCTGTATTGTCCGCCAACGGTAGCGGTAAGCCATGCACTCAACCTGTCTTTCTTCTGTTCCCCCACCCCTTATTGTGCTCTCCCTGCTCTTTTGTGCATCAGCATCATCAGGCGGAGGTACAGGGGCACCGGAGCACGAGGGGGCTGCATCCCACATGGCCATGGAGGGCCACACCACGGACTCGGAATACACCAGTGGGACGGAGAGCGAGGGGAGCTTCACGGCGGTCACCGGATCAGCAACCAGCGACACGGACTCGTCCTCCAATGGGAGCTCCCTTGTGGTGGCGGCAACATCTGTGCCCACCACTTCTACAGGTACAGCCACCACCCCCCCTACCAGCACCGCCCTCCCAGCAGCCTCTCAGCCTTCGCCGCGTGCCCGCTCATCCAGGAGGGTGGGCATCACCTTCGCCCCAGGCACCTCAGCCCCTGCCCCTGTCACCCCTGCTGCCCTCAGTGAGGAGGCCATTGACATCCTCAGGTCACTCACTGTTGGGCAGTCTACCATTGTGAATGCCATCCAGGGTG
The DNA here is from genome assembly GCF_031143425.1 of Pleurodeles waltl. NCBI lineage: Eukaryota > Metazoa > Chordata > Amphibia > Caudata > Salamandridae > Pleurodeles > Pleurodeles waltl. The sequence continues at coordinate 356,834,005 of NC_090438.1, forward strand.
TAGAAAGGGAGTTGCAGCACACTAATGCATTCCTGGAAGGCATTGATTCTGGTCAGGCTGCCCATCATCGAACCCTGCAATTTCTGGCCTCAGCACTGATGGCAGCCATTGTCCCTGTGTCTAGCCTCCCCCCTCCAACTTCCTCCACCCAGGCCCAATCCCCTGTACCTCTGCCTATCCCAAGCACACTATCGTACCAGCCTGCACACATGTCAACACACAAGGGCAGCTCAGCCAAACATAGGCACCACACATCCCACAGGCACTCACACAAGCATCACCCACATACAGACACAGCAACATCCACTGTCTCCACTGTGTCCCCCTCCTCCCTCCCAGTGTCGTCTACACTCTCACCTGCATGCACTACCACTACAGCCACTAGGACTCACACCAGAACACCCAGCACCACACCCCGCTCACCTGCACTCACCACCCCCACTACCATTTACATGTCCCCTGTGTCCTCTCCCAGTGTGTCTGTGACGCCCCCTCCCAAAGTACACAAACGTGGGCAAACACACACCCAACATGCATCCACCTCACGACAGCCTCCAGAACTTGCACCTGCACCCAAAGCATCAAAAGTTACACCTCCTACAACCACCTCCTCTTCCTCCACTCCCAGAACCCCTCCAGCTACCCGTCCCAGTGTTCGTCAGAAACCTTTCCTGAGCAACCTTGACCTCTGTCCCATCACCCCCCCCTCCAATTCATAGGTCCCGTACTAGCACCTCAGCCAAAAAGATTCTGGTACCAGTGGTGCCTGTTAGAGGTATGTGGAGTGCACCGGGCACCAGGGCAGCCAGTGTGACACGGAGCCAAAGCACTGCCAGTCCATCCCCTGTGAAGCACCAGAAGTTGGACAGTGCCCGATGGAAGAGGGGGAAGACTCCTGCCGGCAAAGCCTCTCACAAGGGTCCCGGAGGGAGTGTCGAGTCAGCTGTGACTCCTCCCAAGGTGGTGAAGGGGCAGAAGAAGTCTCCAAAGTCTGGGAAGAGCAGCACAGCGGAGAAGGCCGCCATCCTCCCCGCTGCCCAGGATGCCACCGCCAGCCCCATCGTCACTGTTCCGGAGACCATCGCCAGAGTCAGTGCCCAGGAGGGCAGCACAATCGTCACTGGTCAGGAGGCCACCGCCAGAGTCAGTGCCCAGGAGGGCAGCACAATCGTCACTGGTCCGGAGACCACCGCCAGAGTCAGTGCCCAGGAGGGCAGCACAATCGTCACTGGTCAGGAGACCACCGCCAGAGTCAGTGCCCAGGAGGGCAGCACAATCGTCACTAGTCCGGAGACCACCGCCAGAGTCAGTGCCCAGGAGGGCAGCACAATCGTCACTGGTCAGGAGACAACCGCCAGAGTCAGTGCCCAGGCGGGCAGCACAATCGTCACTGGTCCGGAGATCACTGCCAGAGTCAGTGCCCAGGAGGGCCCCGGCAGCCACAGCCCCACTGGGCAATGAGGAACCCCCATGGCACACACCGCTGCACAGGTCAGAGACAGCAAAGTCAAGCACCGCTGAACAGGGCAAGCACCGCTGAACAGGGCAAAGACCGCCAAGGCACGCACCACTGAACAGGGCAAAGACCGCCATGGCAAGCACCGCTGAACAGGGCAAGCACTGCTGAACAGGGCAAAGACCGCCATGGAAAGCACCGCTGAACAGGGCAAGCACCGCTGAACAGGGCAAAGACCGCCATGGCAAACACCGCTGAACAGGGCAAGCACCGCCATGGAAAGCACCGCTGAACAGGGCAAGCACTGCCAACTCAAGCATTGTTTGCCCATGAGCGGCAGGGGCAGTGACGGAACTGGGACCGTCACGGGGAGCGTGATGCACTCTGGGCACCGGTCCCCCTCCAGAACCAGTGGAGAGATACATCCACTACCTCAGTCCTTGGTAGGATGAAGCACTCTGGGCACAAAGCCCCCTCCAGAACCAGTGGAGAAAGGCATACACTACCTCAGTCCTTGGCAGGATGAAGACCTCTGGGCACCAGTCCCCCTCCAGAACCAGTGGAGACTGTTATCCACTTGAGAGACTGTGGCTTTGCACTCCCCAAGATGGTACAGTGGGCAAGCCACCCACTGTAGAGACTTGAGAGACTGTGGCTTTGCACTCCCCAGGATGGTACAGTGGGCAAACCACCCACTGTAGAGACTTGAGAGACTGTGGCTTTGCACTCCCCAGGATACATCAATGGGCATGGAGCCCCCTCGTGGATCTGGCGTGGTGCACTCATCCAGCTGAGGTGCCCCCCCTTCCCTTCCCCCTGAGGTGCCTGTTGTATTTCTATCTGATGCCCCTGCAGTATTCTCTCCGTTTCTGGACAGGTATTGTGTGTGGGCCTCGCCCCTGCATTTTGGGCCCAGTGGTCCACGGACTTTGAAATGTGCATACCTGCACTACTAATTGTGATGTATATATTTGGAATGTGTATATATTTCTGTATATATGAGCTTACTGTATTTTGATACATTACAATGGTTGTACTGACTTCCTTTTTGTCTTAGCATTCTTCCGGGGGGGTTGTGGGTTGTTACTGTGATGTTTGGAAATGCATTGGTGTGTGTGTTGTAGTGTTCGAAGGTCGGGGTGGGGGTGGGGGTGTTGCGTGTGTGTGTCCCTGACTTTTGCCTCCCCCTCCCCTATGTCGTAGGTGCAGTACTCACTGTTGTCTTCAGCACCGCCATTGCTGATGTTCGGAGAGGAGCAGGAAGACAAGCGCAGGGAGTATTTGGAGTTCCGTCTCCATGGTGCCCTCCTTCCTCCTGGAGTGTGTTAAGGTCAGCGTTGTCCCATTGCAAAAGCTGTTTCCGCCGTGTTTTTATCCACGGTGAATCCACCCCGGAAAAGGTGGCGGATTGGCCTGTTGTAATACTGTGGGCGGTACTTTGTCTTCTGCCTGTCTGTTGGCGGTGACTGCCGCGCTGCTTGTCTGTACCGCCGTGGCGGTCGGAGTGTTAAAGTGGCTGTCTATGTTGGCGGTTTCCGCCACGGTCATAATTCCCTTTTTTGTTCCGCCGGCCTGTTTGCGGTATTACCGCCGCTTTAACACCGTCCACCAGGGTTGTAATGACCCCCTTAGTTACTTGAGATAACTCTAAGAATCACAAGTGAATTTCCATGGTCTCTTACATTTAAAATGTGACATCCCTTTAACATTTGTTTTTTTAAGTGAATTTCTATGTGCCATGTGCAGCAGGAGTTGGCCCTGGCCTGACTCTCTGAGTGTGAGAATAGATGTGAGAGGGTGTATCTGGGAATGAGAGTGGCTGTGAGAGTGTCTGTCTGGGTGTGAGACTGGGTGCATCAGAGTCTTATTGCCTCATTACGAGGCTGGGGGTACTTTGGCTCGGGGCGCGGCCACGGTTCCTAGGGGCCGGGCGTGCCACACCCCTACTGTGTTCTATTTTCTCGCTCGAGGCCCCAAATTTGGCACGGGGCTTCGGAGAGTCATGGGCGCAGCACACCCTCAATATTTACATGGGCAGCTTCCCCCACCCCCCTCACTTACCCGGTGAGCCTGTCCTTTTTACTTCTTTTCTTCTTTTCCTTGTGTTTTTATGTGTAGATTCAGAAGCCATGTTCTTTCTTTTTCCCAGCATGCCTTCTTTTTCCCTGCATGCTTTAGGAACCTTTTTCAACATGGTGTCTTTTCTCTATATGTTTCTATGTTTCTTTCTCAATCCAATATGGTGACTTTCTACTTCCTGTTGGTCATTTCCTGTTCTTGGGTATATAAGGTGAGTGATTCTTGTTCTCCTTGCACTTCCTTTGGTGGTGATCTTCACTCCTGCTACTTTTTCTCCAGTTATTTATTCCTCACCTGTTCCAGCTTCTTCCAGTATTATTTTCCTGTTGGAAGGCTTACCTTTTTGCTTCTTTTTCTTCCAGGGAGTTTCTGCTTTAGAGGATTTTCCCTTTGGAGTTCTTTCCTCTGTGACTCCTTCTGGAGGGCATGAACTGCTTTTTGGCATTCCTCCATCGGCAGCACTGTGGCTGCCAGAAAGGGCTGCCCTTACCTGGGTCAAGGCAGAACCTGCAAGAATCAAGACCTTTCTGCAGTTCCAGTGGGCCAAAGACATAAACGACGAGTAGCCCGTGACAGGGACTGTGAGTGGGTGCATGAGGGTCTGAGTTGGGCTGTGAGTGGGTACAGCAGTGTCTGAGTCGGTCTCCAAGTGGGCATGGAAGGGTTGGAGTGGGTGTGTAAGTGGGAGAAAGAGATAGAAAAATAGAAATTGAGAAAGAGAGAGAGAGAAAGAAAGAGAGTAAGAGAGAGAGCGATGGAGAGTTTTTTAGGCTTTGGTGAACAATTTACTTAGAATGAGATAGTTCCAGACAAATTGAAAAGAAAAATGTTTTTTTTTATTAAAAAGAGTGAGATCACTTTTCAGTATGAACCTTAAACTTTTAAATTTTAAAAGAAGTTAAAGAAGGGAAATGACCACAGACACACCTAGTGTAGAACCCTCAACTTTCAGTGCGAGGATCTGTGACCTTAAATTTTAGGCCACTGGTGCCTCCTTACTGTGATGCTTCCAGACATACCTATGACAGTCAACCTACGCATCTAATTGGAAATAAACGTGAATGTTCCATGACTAGGAAGGTTTAACAGTCAAAAAATGTGTATGATAACAAACACTCAACCAAGCGATTTAACAAAACATTAGTAAATAAACAAACATTCAGCCAAGCGATACTAGGATTTGAACCTTCAGCCTACTGAGTGACAGCTCCTCATGGTTGGCCCTCTTACAACAACTATTGTCCTGGGGAGGTAGTGGTTCCCGGGTTAGGGGTCTGAAAAAGACCCCCTTCATTATTGTATTTTTGCCATGGAAAGGTGGATGTCCCAAGGGCTGCGGGGTGGGGGGTGAGGGGCAGGTGGATCCTCCGCATTGGATTGAAACTTGTGCTCCAGGGAGATGAATCCCTTCCATTCATATTTATAATTTATTCTTTCCCGCAGAAGAACACATAAAATGGAGCACAAACTAACATTCATGAAAGCAACAACATAAATATTAGTTACTTTATACAGTTTCAAAACAAAAAAAAATCTTTAGCTAATATAAACAAAATGTTCCCCATATGTATTGAGGCCTCCAGGTATACGACTGTTCAGCTGAATTATATATTTGGATTCCATTATCCTGAGTTTCTTCGCCCTGTCTCCTCCTCATTTGTTGAGGATGACCCTGTCAATACCATAAAGGGATAGATCATCAGCACTCTGTTTGTCCACCAGCAACCAATAAAGGATGAATAATGAATACGAATGGAAGGGATTTTGTGATCACATTGGGGAAGAGGGAAAGGTGTACTTTTTGAACTTAAGGTATGTTTAACATGGTACTATGATTAGATTATGAGCAGATGATGATTAGTGAAACTTGGGCATTTTGTGCTGCAGGACATTTTAGATGAATAATAATCTTGTGCAATGTCAGGCCACTTGGCCAGAATTAGGTTTGTGGAATTTTATTATTACAATGTACATCTCCTCTGAACATGTCTGAACACTTATATGAAAATTGTAAAGTGAGCCAGTTTTCCACACAGATCATCAATGCTGATGGTCTGTTTTTCATTTTCATGACTTCCCATGAGGACGTTGAAAGCATGTTTTTAAAAGGAATTGGGCACAGGCTTTTGTTTTTGGCTCTGAAGAAGATCGTTAGATTGAAACGCATTGCTTAATAAACTTTTTCTCTTGAACCCCGGTCCTGGAGGGCAAATTTGGTGTCCGTACAAGCTTTGTGGTGCTTGTATTTATGTGTAGTTTTATATATATATATATATATATATATATATATATATATATATATATATATATATCAGGCAGACAGGGGAGCCTGTTGGAAAATGTCTCCAAATATGCAGATTATTTTTTTTTCGTCCCTTTGTGGAGGCTTTAGCATCATCTATTAAACATACAAGAGATTTCTTACGGATAATTAATGGAGTTGGATGGGGGGATGATTACCTTCTCTTAAGTCTAGATGTTAACAGTCTATACACATGTATACCGCATGAGAAGGGTATTGAGGCAGTGAGACATTTTCTGAGGGCAAGGTCATTATCATATCTTTTACATACTGAAATGTTACTGGACATGGTGCGAATGTGCCTGACATACAATTTTTTCATTTTCGACAACACTCTATACCGTCAGTGCCAGGGGACTGCGATGGGGAGCTGTTTTACCCCCAGCTATGCAGGTTTATATCTGGGCTGGTAGCAGGAACAGGTGGTCTGGAACACCTCAGGTTTTGAAGACCGAGCAGTCCTGTGGGTAAGGTATATTGATGATATTTTCTGCATCTGGAAAGGCAGCAAGGAATCAGCCCTTAATTTTGTTGAGGAATTGAATGATAACCAATTGAATCTTAAGTTCAGCTGCATGATGAATTCAGCTGAATTAGAATTTTTGGATGTGAGAATTAAGGTAATTAATGCTAAATTGGAATGTGAATTATACAGGAAAAACACTGCAGGGAATAGCCTTCTTCATACTATGAGTAGTCATCCAAAAAATTTGATCTATAGTATTCCTTATGAGGAATTACTACGGGCCAGAAGAAATTGTAGTTTAGATGCTACATTTGAAAATGAGGTTGAAGTAATGACTAAAAGATTCAGTGAGAAAGGTTACCCGCGAGCTGTAATAGAAAACACCTTGAGAAGGGTTTGACAAATCAAAAGGGATGACCACTTGGTTGACAAGTTGGATGATAACAAGAAAGAGAACATTAAGATAAGATTTATAACCTCATATCATGATAGAGTTAAAGAAATCAAGAAAGCCTTTTCAAAATTTTGGCCAGCCCTTAAGACTGATGAAAATATAGTTAAATTATTGGATGAGTATCCGGCTTTCACTTTCAGGAGGAGTCGGTCCTTGAAAGATATGTTAAGTCACAGTTTAATATCCAGTAAGGAAAAAGTTAAACTTATTCAGGGTTTTTACACTTGTGGTAAATATAAAGCTTGTAAATATAGTTCCAATTGTAAGGAGGTGCATTTTCCAGGGACACTAAAACCATTTATAAGAAGAAAGCACGTTTCAAGTTCATCGGATTACTGTATTTATGCTTTAAAATGCCCATGTAATACATTTTACATTGGTAGCACAATACATATGGCAAAAAAAGCATATTGGAACACATGAGAACAATTAGGAACGAAAACTAATCATACCCAGTGGCGAGACATTTCAAGGAATATCATGACAAAAATGAAAATAAATTACAATTTATGGTCCTTGATAGAGTTACAATGAAAATGAGGGGTGGCAACAGAACTTTGGACTTAAGAAAATTAGAATCACGGCTGATTATTAAATGTAATACAATGGAACCTATAGGAATGAATAAGGATGAAGAATTATCTGTGCATTTATATTGACTGGTCGTGAAACAAATAAGTTGCCTCGTAAAGTGTTTGCAATTTGGTTTGAAATCATTATGGTATTTATTTAAAGTTATGTTGTTAAAATGTTTCCCCATTCTTGTTTTTCATTATTGGTAGGAAGTTGGACTGATCAAATAAAAAAGCAAAGGAGCTATTATATCTACCAAACGAAAGGATTACTTGAACAGGTACAATCAGGAGGAAGACTGGTGACACTATAAGAGGTATGATTATTTATTTAATAAGAAAATGAGCTGCTATATCTTCAAAAAATAAATACAAAATTTAGACCATTTGTAAATGTACAAATAGGAGGAGGATTGAAATTATTATAAGGATGTAGAGATGTATTAAATAGTACATGGTAAATTAGATGAAATGTGCTATAAAAACGAGGTTGTATTTTTAGTAGTAGTAATACATTCTAAGATGGCTGCCATTGGTGTATGCATTAAATGTAGTCCGTTTTTTGTGTTTATGTCTTTTTTATTTGTCTGCCTGATTAAAAGATGTCTGGACTGTAGCAAGTAAGTGGCTGTGACATCGTATTCTTTATAAGAAGTACTGTTCATTATGTATAAGGGTTCGCGACCCTGTTGCAGCCTGCCGGGCTGGGTGCTGACTGACTCGCGTCTTTTTGATTTGATATATATATATACATATATATATATATGCATATATATATATATATATATATATATATAAATATATATATATATATATAGTTAGAATGATCACTTAGCTATTGTGTGTCACTGCACAAATACAAGTCCTATTCCACTGCTGCCACCAATGCTAGAAAAGGGGTCTTTGGTTGGCAGTCAGGTTACCCCCTGTCCAAGCAGGGACCCTCACTCTAGTCAGGGTAAGTCACACACAATCCAAATTATCCTGTGCCCACCCTCTGGTAGCTTGGCATTGAGCAGTCAGGCTTAACTTAGGTGGCAACGTGTATAGTATTTGTGCAATAAATTATGCAATAACACAGTAGAACAACACAAAAATACACCACACAGTGTTCAGAAAAATATTTCATATTTATCTGATAAGATGCAGGTCAAAACGATTGAGATGCAATAAGTATATACTGAAATATCACTGTAAAAATTATATAAAGTGTCTTTAAACTCCTAAAAGCAATAAATGTCTCTTGCAAGCACAAAGTACCGGGTTTGCGTTACCACACACACACTCACACCTCATACTGCCACTCATACACCTACTCATAGACCCACAAAACCACTCACACACCCACACAGCCACTTACACACCGTCTCACACACCCACACAGCACCTCCCATACCCACTTGCCATGCACTGCTAATTACTGTACATATTACATCACTCATGACATCTATGACATCATTGATAATATCACTGCAACATTTGCAAAGAAATTATTGATGAGAAAACTGTGCATGGTGGGTAAGCAAGGTGTAGTTACATTAGGGCACAAGCTATATTTATTTGAGATAACTCTTACTGTAACTGCTGCATTTCTATGGTTTTGCATAGATAAAATATGAACCGAACTTTAACATCCTTGTAACTTTTGTTTTTCAGTAAACTTCTAAGGTTTTTATAATTCTATTTCCTAACTATAATGTAGAATGTGTTTTTCAGTAAAAAATAAAAATAAATATATATATATATATATATATATATATACAATTTCAAATGTTGAAGAAACGTAATTTATTTAGAGCTATCATTTGAATTCCCCACCTGAATTGTTTGCTATGTCACTGTGTTCACTACTGCCAGCAGCATGAGAGCAGCAGTAGGATTGGCCGCAGGGCAGGTTGGGAGCCTGTGCATGCAAGTGGAGCCAGAAGAGAGGAAAGGTGGCAGGGAGTCATGTAAGTTATTTTTTTTTAAATGTAATGTTTTTATTTGCTTTGTTTCCCCCCAACAGACCCACTCCTTTACCAGGCCCTGAGCCGTGACTGACCTATAGATGAGCATTCAGAAGAAGTATGAGTACAAAGTGCATATATTGCCATCAGATGTTATGTGGATCATACCCCTCATGCATTTAGCTGTGTGTAATATGTCTATGAGTACATTTATATTGTGCTGATACAAATCTTTGCTTTGCCGCCACACTAGATTGCACAGTGAAAATAAATAACATAACCTGAACAGTGTATGACATTTTAGGTAAGTGTGCGAATTAGTCCTGCTTCCCTTGAAAGTTCACCTTTGCTAGATCATTGCCAAGTAGTGGCAGAAGAGGGAAATGTCTACAATTATTAACTTTATTACTTCCCTCTAAACTTTTTCAATTTCCTTAGTGTCCTTTCAAATTGTAATTCATATTGTAAATGGGAACGTGAAAAACCCAGAAAGAAAGCTAGGCCGAGCAACTGAAATCGCTCCAAATCTGATAATCACGGATTCCAATCCCAGCAAGTTTATAACATGCTTTAATCTGTGAGCGGTATGAACAGTAGATGTATATTCCCTGCTTCTAGTTTGAAAATGGAAACCTGTGAAATACTTAAAACATGCAAGTTATTGTATCACTCCTCGTGCTAATGTGCTGAAAAGGATTTCACCAGGATTGCATAGCATTCGTTCCTGTATATTGCATGTAGTCTTTTTATGTTTATGTAATATGTGCAGATTATTGTTATTATTATTATTACTATTATCTTTATGATTGTTATTATTATCATTGTTATTATTATTGTCATTACCGTTATTATCATTATTATTACAATAAGAATTATGCATTGTAGCCCAATGCCACGGGTCTGTAACAGTTGTTAAAGGCCCCAATCGTGAGCCGCATGCGAGGAAAAGGGGCTTTATCAATCGTTATAGAATGAGGCATAATGACTATAATGTTATTTGAAGAAGCATTAAGCTCCAAAAGGATGACTTGGCTGAGTACAGACGGTTTCACTGAAAAGTCAATAATGATGTGAGAGTTTGCAGCAAAATAAGTTCATTGGTGCATCATTTAGCCAGGCGGTGGATGCGAGCATTATTATTATTGTACAGTCTACCTAGCTTGCAGACCTTGCAAGCTAATGGGCACAATTATAACTTAATGTGTTTAATAGTTATGTTATTACGTGATCATGAAGTAACAAACAACCTCTTCAAAGTGCCAATGGAGAGGGAAAGCAAAATTGTTGATTTAGAACTTAGGTTTATTGAATAGACGGATACTGACTTTTTTTTTTATTCCGATAGGCCCATTTTTATCTCACAGGGCTACAGGTAGAGAGTTCCACATAAACGATACAAAGAACAAGAAATTTCAATCAACCGGTCTCTGCCGGTAGAATACTGTAACTGCCAGGGCCCTCAGAACTTGGTATTTGATTAACTAAGGTGTCTACGTTCTGTGTATGTGGTGATCCTGTGCCTTAAGTTTGACATGCTGTGTCGTAAGGACCCCTGCAGTGGGATATGACAAAAACAGAGGTTATCACAGTCAACCAGCAGATCTCCTTCCCTGATTGATACCCAGCTTTACTCTTTTGTTTGGAACTATTTAGAGGTGGCAGATCACAGTGATAGGCAGACCTTGATAATGGCAGCTGGTGCAGTCAAGCCCCAAAAGGATGACTTGGCTAAGCACAGACGGATTCAATGAAAAGGCAAGAATGATGTAAGAGTTTTCAGCAAAAAAAGCTAGTTGGTGCATCATTTAATCAGTTGGTGGATGTGTGCATTTTAAGAAAGATGGAAGTAAAGATGATGCACATGTTTGTTTCCAAGCCATCTGTGGCCTTTTAACATATTAAAAGATGTCCCTCGATGTATAGTTGGCCAACAATGAGTTTACAAGTACACATTATGGTAAACTGGTGTGGTTTTATGGTAGATTATACCTCGTATAGAACATTTTACATGCTGCTGAGTTTGATCAAATGAGGTCTATTGTCTTAGATTACAGCACCTTCTATTTTAGTTGCTACTGTATTATGCACATATTTTCTTGAATTTCTTAAATAAACATTTGTTGGTGTAAACATAAGCAGATTGCCCCAATACACATTCCATGATTTATATAAATTGCTCTACAATTCTCGGGCTTTGGATTCATCATATCCAAAAAAACTCCCAACTAAATAATACTATACTGTGGATAAGAAAACTAGATATTTGGTACATGTGGGGAATAGTTAAAGTATTAGATAGAGGTGACTATTTTGTAGCATAACCCATGGGATCACACAACGTGTTGTAATACTTCCATGTCAGTGAGCTGGTCATACCAGCCATTCTAAGAGATTTCAGAGAATTATTCAACCAATGTGAATCAGAAAACAGTTGTGAGTACAGACATAAGGTCAATAGCAAAACAACAAATTTACCATACTTTCGAGAGGGTCACAGGAGATGTCATAATAGCTGTATTGACTATATGTCCCTCTCACTAGACTTCAGTAGAATCTTTGGTAACCCAACCTATGATGAATGGAAGCATCCATTCCAGAAAGCCAAGGGTAAGCATTTGTGGTATTATTTGAGGGGTGTGAGAAACCACCTCAAATAATAATCACAATCTTTGTCAGGGTGAACACAAAAAGTCACTAAATAAACCTGTGCTTAACTCTTTGGAAGCTTGGCACAGAGCAGGCAAGGTTTAATAGGGTAAACTATTTATGCAGTAATGAAATAGTAATCAAGTGAAAAAAAACAGCTCAAGAAAAATCCCAAAGCAATTTAGAAAAAATGTTAAGAAATTAAATGACACCAAAATGACAAAAATATATAAAAAATAGAACTGGAGGTATGATTGTTTAAACGCTGAATAAAAAAGGTGCTAAAAGGTATAAAGCATCAATCACGGTTATCTGGTCATACTAGACCATATCAAAGTATTAATTTAATGCCATTCGTAATGGTTCATGGGTCAGATGCAGGGATCTGTTTCATCCCAGTGGAAAGTTTACCTTCAGATTTACAAACATGTATAGTGAGAAAGTGGTTATCATTGGCGGGTCAGCAAGCTGGTTCCTAAGCAGGGCTTGACAACAGTGGGCTGATTAAGAGTGGGGTTCTGGTGTGGTCACAGATAAAGGCGGGAAAGCTCTGAGTGACCGAAGTTCAAAGCTCATGCCCAGGGAAGCCTCTATATCAATTGGATGCTCCTCAGCATCAATACTGATGAAGCCCTCTACATTCTGACTTGAAAACTTTTCTGAATGGCAGATCTCCTTTAGTGGGGCAACCCAGCAAGCTGTGGCCATCTGGCAATTCCACACCAACAGCTACAGCTTCAATGGTGTTCTCTCTCACTTCTCCAGGTAGAAAATTGGCATAAGTTTTCAAGTCTCACTTCTTGAAGTTTTAGGTAAAGGAGAAGTACACTCTTTGTCTAAAAAAAATTGTTTTTTTGACACCTACTCCGCATTCTGAACACAATATATCAGGTTTGAAACCTCCCTCATCCTTCATTCCGAGTTTAGGCTGTTTGGGTCCTGAAGTTGCGATTTTTAAGAAAGCTGTTATTCAGAAATTGAAAAAACATGTTGAGACATGTTCCTAAGCCTAAACCTAATATAATGTTATATATTTTATAATATCTGTTTAATCTACTCTTTACATGGAAGCAATTCCTGCTCGTGTTATGAATGACCCTTCTTTAGTACTGTCGTGTAGGCTCTCATTAACCTAATGAGACTACTGAATTTCGAGCAGCAAGATCGTTCACAGTGTGGGAGACTGAGGGGGTCATTCTGACCCTGGCGGTAAATACCGCCATGGCGGAGGTTGGCGGTAGCACCGCCAACAGGCTGGCGGTGCTCCGCTGGGCATTCTGACCGCGGCGGTACAGCCGCGGCCAGAAGCGGAAAGCCGGCGGTGTACCGCCGACTTTCCGCTGCCCATGGGAATCCGCCATGGCAGCGCAGCTTGCTGCGCCGCCATGGGGATTCTGACACCCCATACCGCCATCCTGTTCCTGGCGGTTCGCCCGCCAGGAACAGGATGGCGGTATGGGGTGTCGTGGGGCCCCTGGGGGCCCCTGCAGTGCCCATGCCCTGCAGTGCCAATGGCATGGGCACTGCAGGGGCCCCCGTAAGAGGGCCCCTCAAAGAATTTCAGTGTCTGCTTTGCAGACACTGGAATTCGCGACGGGTGCAACTGCACCCGTCGCACCTTCCCACTCCGCCGGCTCCATTCTGAGCCGGCTTCCTCGTGGGAAGGGTGTTTCCCGCTGGGATGGCGGGCGGACTTTCGGCGGTCGCCCGCCAGCCCAGTGGGAAACCCAGAATGACCGCCGCGGTCTTTTGACCGCGGTACGGTCTTCAGGGCCTGATTCTGACCCACGGTGGATGACACTTGTCACTCTAAATCCGGGTTTTGCTCCAGATAACTAGCAGTGCCTCATCTCTCACAGATGGCTGAGACAATTGGGCAGCCGAGCGCATGACATATTAGTACTTCTCAGGGAAGTCGTCGTCACTCAGGTCACAACCGGTTCTCTCGCACACAGTGCTGTCTCATATATAAATGACAAAAAGGCAGTATAAGTTTTAAAGATAGGTTCAATAAAACAACTGCATTTTAGATAGCAAAGCGTGAGCTGCAATAACCAGAACTACACAACACAGTAATATTAAAATAGTGACGATGAGAGTGAACCCCACAAATAAAGCTATCATAGTGCAGTTAGGTTATTCTCTCTCTAGGTTATATTTTTGAGCACAGCATCTTAAGCTCTAAGCCTGCCTTTCAGGCTCCCCCAGGAGGACATCGACCCTCATACCTGAGCAAAGGCCTGTAGTCTGCATCAGCATCTGCAACGGGGCATTCAGCATACAGTTGTGGGTCTCTGGCTGGAATCTCCCTCTTGAGGTGTACTAGGACTAGAAAGTGTTTTTATAACTAACACGCAGATGTTCTAAGAAAATGTCCGTACGTAAGGATGTTTATTTTCTACGAATGCTGGAGACTAAACTTCTACCACGTTTACCGGCAATGTACCAGATCGTAGCCTTGACTGAAGAACAGGGCGAACAAGAATGCATTATTTGAGAACACAGTGCTGAACTAAGCTAAACAGTGTGATAGAAGAAATTTAAACAAACCCGTAAAAACTGGTTATTGTAAAATAACAGTGCAAAGCTGAATAAAATATATTTAGGGCAAAGTGCACAGCGGCCTAGTATGTTAAACTAACGTGCGTGGAGCATGGAGCTATACATAAAATGGCTACACAACAGTACCATGTGTGCTTGATACGTAGTGCTTCCGAGCATACCCATTCCTGTAGAGATGTGGTACAATGTATTAAACACCTACATGAGTTCTTATTTGTTATTGTTTCAGATTTCAAATACTATATGAACGGAATCCTTTTAGAGAGCCATTCCATGTATTGGGTCAACCAAGTACGGAGGATTTATATTTGACTTCCTTGGGTTTTCCTTAGTTTTAGTTTTTATTTTATATTTCTTTATTTAGATCTAGTTGACTAGTTCGTATGTGTTGCACTTTGCTGATCTTTAGTTTTATATTTGGGGAGCATCCAAGGGATTCTTTGGTTCTGATCACTATTTTATCCTAGACGACTTCTCAATATTTAAATCTTGGTGATTAATATTCACATCCACTCTTTTAGAATGTACAATGATGGATAGTATCTACCACGATTCCCTACTTTTTTTTATATGCTACTGTAATTGTATTTCTCCCTTGGTTGTTGGTTAGATCTCCAGCAGATGTTAAGCACCCATTTTGATACTCTGTCCTAATGAAGGTGGCGTAAGGAATAAAGTTTGCATCTTAATGTAGTAGGTCCACCGAAACGCGCATTGGCAATAATTTCAGCTGCCAACATTAAGAGCTCAGGCAATTGCCTAGCTTGGACTCAGCAATAATTTTAGCTGGGAAAATTAAGAGATAATGCGATTGCCTAGTTTGGATGCAAATATATGAAGTCGGTCCACTGTGAATTTTAAAGAATGTTGGATGATTATTCAGTGGCTCAAGAATTAACTTACAATGTCCATTATGGACATCTATTTTGGACATTCATTGATTCACATTTTTGAAAATCCTTTAATAATACTATGAGCCTTCAGATTTTATGGCTGATAATTGTTTCTTTGAATATACGCAATACATACCTGTGATTATCTGCGATTTTCTAGGAGAAATCACTTGTGAGAATTTTTGATATTTCATGAGCTATATCATATTTTTGTCTTCATATATGTATGTTGTCTTGTGATATATGTCTTTGTATGAATTTTGTTTGTCTATGTGATTTTGTCTTTGCATTTTAGTTTGGTTGTTGTCTACTGTTATTCTGTGATTGTATTTTTATTAATTCAAGATATAGCTGCTTTGTTTGTTTCATCACTTAGGGAATTGTTGTTGTTGGTTTCTTGTATTTGGAAATTGTATATCTAATAGATTTTGTAGTTCTGATTAAAATAATGATTGCCTTCAAATTATGCATAGGAACTGTTAGAAATGGGGTCTTTGGTTGACAGTCAGGTTACCCCCTGTTCAAGCAAGGACCCTCACTCTAGTCAGGATAAAAGAGAATCACCCTCAGCTAACCACTGCTTACCCCTTGATAGCTTGGTAGAGCAGTAGGCTTAACTTCAGAGTGCTAGGTGTAAAGTATTTGTACCAACACACACAGTAACTTAATGAAAACACTACAAAATGACACAACACCAGTTTAGAAAAATAGGAAATATTTATCTAAACAAAACAAGACCAAAACGACAAAAATCCACAATACACAAGTATTGCTAGCGTGAAAATGTACCTGGTGTGCGTCAAAAATAACCCCGCAAGGGCGGGTGTGCGTCAAAAATAACTCCACATGGCGGTACGTGAGTCGGAAATCCAGCTGCACGATGATCCGAAATCCCCGCAGCGCAGGTTGTGATCTCCCAACCTCCATCAGCGAAGCTGCGTGTAATTTCTCCTGCTACAAGCGCCGATTCTTCGGCTGCGTTTCCTGCAAGCGTCGTTTTCTCAGCTGCGGAGCGGGCAGCGTGTAGTTTTTTTAGCCGCAGATCGAAGTCGCGTCAATCTTTTCCCCGCACGGCGCTCTGTGCGTGGATTTCCCTGTCTTTAGTCTGCCAGCTTCTCCTTTCAGGGTCCCAGGAACTGGATGGGCACCACAGGGCAGAGTAGGAGTCTCTCCAGAGACTCCAGGTGCTGGCAGAGAGAAGACTTTGCTGTCCCTGAGACTTCAAACAACAGGAGGCAAGCTCCAGATCAAGCCCTTGGAGATTCCTTCTCAAGATGGAAGGCACACAAAGTCCAGTCTTTACCCTCTTACTCTGGCAGAAGCAGCAACTGCAGGATAGCTCCACAAAGCACAGTCGCAGGCAGGGAAGCTCTTCTTCCTCAGCTATTCAGTTCTTCTCCAGGCAGAGGTTCCTCTTGGTTCTAGAAGTGTTTCTCAAAGTCTGTGGTTTTGGGTGCCCTTCTTATACCTGAATTCTTCTTTGGAATAGGCCTACTACAAAGTAAAGTCTCTTTTGAATGTGAAATCCTGCCTTGCCCAGGCAGGCCCCAGACACTCACCAGGGGGTTGGAGACTGCATTGTGTGAGGGCAGGCACAGCCCTTTCAGGTGTGAGTGACCACTCCTCACCTCCCTCCTAGCGCAGATGGCTCATCAGGATATGCAGGCTACACCCCAGCTCCCTTTGTGTCACTGTCTAGTGTGAGGTGCAACCAGCCCAACTGTCAAACTGACCCAGACAGGGAATCCACAAACAGGCAGAGTCACAGAAATGGTATAAACAAGAAAATACCCACTTTCTAAAAGTGGCATTTTCAAACACACAATCTTAAAATCAACTTTACTAAAAGATGTATTTTTAAATTGTGAGCTCAGAGACCCCAAACTCCACATGTCCATCCGCTCCCAAAGGGAATCTACACTTTAATCAGATTTAAAGGTAGCCCCCAGATTAACCTATGAGAGGGACAGGCCTTGCAACAGTGAAAAACGAATTTAGCAATATTTCACTGTCAGGACATAGTAACCACATTACTATATGTCCTACCTTAACCATACACCGCACCCTGCCCTTGGGGCTACCTAGGGCCTATCTTAGGGGTGTCTCACATGTATGAAAAGGGAAGGTTTAGTCCTGGCCAGTGGGTACACTTGCCAAGTCGAATTTACAGTTAAAACTGCACACACAGACACTGCAGTGGCAGGTCTGAGACATGATTACAGAGCTACTTATGTGGGTGGCACAACCAGTGCTGCAGGCCCACTAGTAGCATTTGATTTACAGGCCCTGGCACCTCCAGTGCACCTTACTAAGGAATCTCATAAATCAAATATGCCAATCATGGATAAACCAATTACGTATAATTTATACGGAGAGCATATGCAGTTTAGCACTGGTTAGCAGTGGTAAAGTGCTCAGAGTTCAAAAGCCAACAGAAACAGGTCAGAAAAAATAGGAGGCATAAGCAAAAAAGTCCAACAGCAACGATTAAAGTGATGTTTCAATCCTAACAGGAAAGGCATAACTACTTCTCTTGATTTAGAGTTCTGTTCTCTGGGTTTCTCTCCTTATTGTTTCAGGGACCCCCTTTTTTGGTTCTGATTATGTAAGTACACTCCAACACCAGCCAATGGTCTAGCACCTGTGGGGCACCACTTTGGCCATTAGGATCTCTCCAATAGAGGACAGCAGCAGGATCCAGGCAGGTGCAGTTAGAACTGGCCAGGAGGGTAGTTGCAGGAAGAGAGGGTTCTGGAAGCTTTCTGCATCCCTGCAGCTCAAAGAGGAAGTCAGTCAACTGACCCTTGGAGTCACTTCTGGGGGGTTCAAGGCAAGTAGGTAAAATTTTCCTTTAGGTTCTTCAAACAGCAGAGCAGTCCTTCTTCTGGTTCTTTACAGGTCCAAGAGTGTCCTGAGAAGAGGTTTGTGGCATCCACTTTTTTACCCAGTGCCAGGCTGTGGGTAGAGGCAAGCCTTTGTCCACCTCCTAAACCAGTTCTGGTCAGCTCCTCCCTGCCCACTGACTTTGGTGCCAGCCTGACTAGAGAGACATAAATGAGGGAGGCGTGGGTGTGATCTTCATCTGCCAGTGACAAGGTAGGCATCCCTTGAAGCTCAGGAAGGGGCTGTGTAGAACCCCTGACTATCATGCCAAGGGAGGAGTCTCCATCCCCACAGCCAGAGTCCACTGTCTGGGATCAATACAAATCACAGAACAGAGAATCCATCAGGGGCTAGGTGGCATTTCCAAATTAGTAATATAAGCCTTGACCTTTAGGATGGATTTTAAATTATTATTAAATTGAATCCTTGAACCATGTTTTTAGGTATTCCCAAAGTGAATTTATTACTTTTAAATTTAATATTGTAACCAATGTTGCTTATAGGAGAGGCAGCCTTCTCCTTTGCAAACAACTACTTTGGAGGTTTTTCACTACAAGGGCATTTAAAACATTAAACATATATGTTATACTTTTTAAATACCATGCATAATGCACTCTGGGCATTTAGGACCTACCTTAGGGGTGACTTATAAGTATTATAAAGGAAGGTTTCGTCCTGGGAAAGGTTTGTTTTGCCAGATTAAAATGACAGTGGGAAACTGCACAGCCAGGCTGCAATGGGAGACCAGGAGACATGTTCTACAGTGCTTATTCTAGTAGTGGTAGCCCACTGGTAGCATTTAATTTGCATGCCCTGAGTACAAGTGGTACCATATACTAGGGAGTTACATATAAACTAAATGTGCTGATTAGGGTTATGTCAATTCTAACACATTTAAGGAGGAGAGCACAGGCACTTTACCACTGGTTATTAGAAGTAAAGTGCACAGAGGTCTATGGCCAGCACAATGGGTCCAGCAACAAAAGGCAAACATCTGGACATTTCCAACACCTAGTAACAGTTTGAAATGTCTCACATTCCTGGATAACTAGTCTTCACCTCTACTCACAGATATAATTTTTCTGCAGCAGAAAGTCATAATTATTCATCTGACAAATCCTTACTGGCCCCTGCTTGATACTTCACTAGACATCACAGTGGTACTGTTTCAGGTGGGATGAGAGGCGACTGTGTCTCCCATCTTCCTGTCCATTGTCAATAATTCTGAAGTGTTACGTAGTGAAGCATGGGGATGAGAGAAATGGTTTCTTAGGAGTCAATAGAGGGTCTATCCATTGAGACAGGAGAAAGAGCAGACTATCAGACTATTGCTGCTTAACTGTCGTTCCCTACCTGCACACAAACTATATATTCATTCATTGTTAAATGACTATGCCCCAGAGGCTCTGTTTTTGACAGAAACGTGGCTCTCTGAAGAATCCACTCCTGATATAATTATGTCCATTCCCTCAAATTACTCCCTCCAGCACCTAGATAGACTTCAGAGAAGAGGAGGAGGGATTGGAATAATTTATAAGAATTCTATTAATTGTCGTTTCCACCCCCTCTGTATTCCAGACTGTGAAAGCCTGGCCTTCTTTTTGACAATTGATCTACTGTCCTCCGTGCCCCCATGGTAGTTTTTTGCAGGCTCTGCCTGATTGTGTGGCAGAGTCTGCTTGTAAATATTCAAATTGTACCATTTTAGGGGATTTTAATATTCAGGTAGAGGAACCTCACAACGCTCCGGTCAAAACCCTACTTACAAATTTAGCAGCTTTGGATTTAACACAACTGATATCCGGCCCCACTCATCTTCATGGTCATACAATCAACCTAGTGTTTAGTAATCTCCCTAAACTACTAGCCCAGGCACCTCTTCCTTTGGTTTGGTCAGACCATTTTTTAATTGTACTTTCTTGCCCCACCCAACCTCCTATAAATCATCAGCCTTGTGCTAAATTAATGGGGTGCCACTGGTCAAAGCTGAAGAACGACTGGATGGACACATTAACGAACCAGTTTGCCTCCTCCACTCTTCGCAAACACTAAACAGCTGAGGGTTTTGACAAATGGATTCGGGAATCCCTAGATATTATTCTACCCACTAAAACTATGGTTAAGACCTTTCAGAAAAAGAACTCATCTTGGTTTACTCCCCATCTGCTGTATCTAAAAAAAGAATGTAAGCGGATGGAGAGAAATCATACGATCCTGGTCTCAAAAGAGATTATAGGAATATGACCTGTTCTTTCCACTTGAAAAATTAAGGTGGCACAAGCCCCCCATTATACCTCCAGGATCGAAGGGTCCTCACACTCTCCTAGAGAGATTTTCTCTATCTTTGAGGAAATGACTAAGCTTCTTCCGGTTAAGAACACAGTAGAGAGCTCTAAGGCACATAGCAATGACTTAGCCTGTTTTTTTCAAAAGAAAATCGCTGACATCCAAGCAACTCTTTCTAGTAACTCTTGCACTGAGGATGAGTTTGTCTTTCATTTTGACGATCAGCCCCCTCGAGCCTCAGTCTCAGCTTTCCAGCCTCTGACTAAAGATCTAGTAGACAATTATCTGGGCTCCATAAAATCCAGATCTCCTCTGGACCCTTCCCCTCCTTCTATCCTAGCTCTAGGATTCGAAGTTATTTCACTGGTGCTAATGAACATTTTAAATGACTCGCTGTTACATGGGCATGTCCCACAACACTGGAAACACGTGGTAGTTAAGCCTCTATTAAAAAAAACTATCTTGACACAGCTTCACTATAGACCAATTACTCTTCTTCCCATTGTGTCAAAAATAATCGAGAAACATTTCAACTCTCAGGTCTCATGTTTTCTAGAGAAACATAATCTTCTTCATAATACCCAAATAGGATTTAGATCGCTCCACAGCACTAAAACAGCCTTGTTGGTTGTCACTGAAGACACTAAATGGCATGTGGATTCTGGGGGATATGCAGCAATCATTTTATTGGATCTAAGTGCCGCTTTTGACATGGTAGATCATAAAGTTCTTCTTCGCAGAGCCTCTCAATTGGGAACTGAAAGTACCTCCCTCAATTGACTTTCCTCATATTTGAGTCAAAGAACCTTATAAGTCCTGGATCAATCCTATTATTCTGACACCTTCCAGTTGACCTGTGGTGTCCCACAGGGTTCTTCATTAAGCCCTGCTCTCTTCAATATTTATATGCCCCCCGGCAAAGATCGTCGAACCCCATGGGTTGTCTCTTGGGTCTTATGCCGACGACAGTCAATTGTTTTTTTCTTTTTCTACTGGGACCGGCTCAGATTTCGCCACTTTCTCTTCATGCTTATCCAATGTCGCTAAATGGATGACGAACAGAAAAATCAAGGTAAATGAGGAAAACATTGATGTTATGTTTGTAGGACATTTTTCATGTTTCAAGCCTTAGTCTCAGCTAGTCTAAATGACCTTCCCTTGCCCAAAGATAACATAAAGAGTCTAGGTTTTTGGCTGGACTCTCGCCTCACAATGGAATGCCACTCGAATAAATTGGCTGCTACTTGTTTTTATTTACTGAGGACCTCTAGGAAGATTTTCACATTTCTTCCCTTTGTAGCCAAAAGGCTCATTGCCAAGGCCCTGATACTGTCTCGCCTAGACTATGGGAATGTTTTGTTCTTCAGCGCATTAACTTTAAGGCCGCCTGTTATGTGCATTGTGCACTCCACAGTAGAGGTCCGGCCTTTCTTAGGCATATGATAACTCCCTACAATCCCCAGAGATCACTTAGATCTTCCTCTGCCTGTTTGATCAATACATTTCGATTTAATAAAGAAAGATGGGGAGGCAGGTCTTTTGCCTTCAAGGTGGGTCACCTATGGAATTCCTTACCACTGGAGCTTCGTTCAGAAAACTCAGAACTTCAGTTTCGTGAAAATCTCAAGACCTATCTTTTTCCTTTATAGTCTGTCAGCCTTATCTGTTTAACGGTCCTGCATTAGTGCTGGGAGGCCTCCAGGTAGCCATGCGCTCTACAAATATCTAATAATAATAATAATAATAATAATAATTGAGTGGTGTGTTGTGTGATCTCTGCAATTTGTTTAGTATTCGCATGAAACTCACTGCTTCAAAATTCTTCTGATGATGATTATCTGATAAATGATTATCAGGAACTGCAGCTCAAAATGGTAATTCAGAGGAAAGACGGACCACTGCCTGCTTTGATTTCTAGTAGTATTGCCTGAGGGGAAAGCATTTTTCTAAATTTGTGCTTCGCTTTATCAGATGAATTGGACTGCAACATTTGTACTTCAGGTTATTTACCCTAGTTATCCATGAAGATGAGTCAATAAACACATTGAGATGACAGGCAAAGTTTCTAATTACTCATGCCCAGGCTGACAGGGGCATGTCCTCTGAAATGACTGTATCAGGTTATTTACCCTAGTTATCCATGAAGATGAGTCAATAAACACATTGAGATGACAGGCAAAGTTTCTAATTACTCATGCCCAGGCTGACAGGGGCATGTCCTCTGAAATGACTGTATCAGGTGACACCTTCATCTCTATAACTTGACAAGAGAGCCAACTGCAACTAAGTAAGAGATCTTATATTGCTTGTAAATATTGTGGAAACAGAATGTCAGATGTACTTGCATCTTTCTTTGTTTTAACAATGCCTTTGTGAGCCACATGTGCTCATGTCAGAATACAGGACATGCAGCATGATGCAACAACCTCTCAGTAGCAACTGTTCTTCAGTCAGTAACAACTAAAGACACACGTAATACAGTGTATGCAGATGTCTCCTAGCTATTGCTATATGGCTTGATTGTCCATTGAGAATAGTGTTCTACTAATTATTTTCTTATGATGTTTGGCAAAGGTGAGGTATTCATTTATGTGTTACATAAGGGCTTGAGTCTCTACGATTTGCATGTATTACTCAGTCTTGGACACTTGAGCTGTCCCTTCTGATGTAGCGACTGTTGTATATCAATATAAGTAGTGGGCCGAGTTATCAGTCTCAGATTGGTACAATATTTGGAATGGGTTTTTTGCTGTTTGAAGACTTATTTTTTAATAAAAAAATATTTTGATGGTGAAATAGCAAGAACAGGGGCATTTTTAATTCATACCTGAAATTCGTTGTCATACAGGTTGACATTAAAATGTCAGTATCCTCAGAGAAATTCAACAGCCTCTATGATAGAACACTTTTGTTCAGTAATAGTATGTGATGGACTAGCATAAGTGATAAGAGCCAATTCCTAATTGTTGTGCTATTAAGGATAGCACCCAGACTTGTTGGGCAGGATACCCGCAACCAGCTCATTGTTCTTTCTAGGGTTGTGCATGTTATGTCAGCGAGGTTGTCTCACACAGTTTATGTTTTAGAATGCACACATTTGATTTCTTCCCATTCCCCAGTATCTCTGTCTTTCATATTCTGATTGAAATGTCTGTAGTAAGTGACCATACCTAATAAGCAATAGGCCTCTGATATGGCGTAGAGCAAAGCAGACATTTTAACAATTGAACTTTATTTTAGTCTAGAATCATCTCTTCTGTTGAAAATCAGCATTCAAAGAGCTCAAACTATGACTGTGAAATTCACATTTGTTGTGATGGTACATTAGTCCACTGTCAACATGTATCATGAATACAGCACTCCAGGGGGCATTGTGCTGCTTCATTGATGTAGCATGTACCAAAATATCATCAGAGACCTTGATGTTCTCAGACTTTTAATGCAATTCCCTGTGTATGCAAATGAGAACTTCCACAGAAGCATTGAATGTTGAGAAAGGAAAATTGCCTCAACTAGACTCCTTCACCTGTGCCACCGCTGTCTTGGTATGGAGCAGTGCTACCTCAATCACATACTCTTCACAGATGGACTTCATTGAGTTTTCAGTGAAAAATATATTTATTGGTAAAGTACTGGCTTACAACAATTTGTGTGACTAACTAGTGTGAACATGTCCTGGACTAGCAAGTGCAGCTCTCTCATTATACGTCTCTTCTGTTACTCAGTTGTAGTCCTTTTGACATTTAGGCACATGGCCCCTCTTCTCAGTTGATAAGTTAATACATTGTGGCTGGTTAATCTAGATGGAAGCAAAATATGTGAATCGGTTCATGAGCAATTTGTTTCACTGTGTTTCTTACTAAAGTTTATAGTTGGTTTGAGTGCTAAATCACCAAAAAAATGCCACATTCACTGCATCACACCTATTAGCCTAGCTAGTGGCATTGAATGTGAGGAGACAGTTTATCAGATATGTGCATCAGATTAAAGCTCAAGCTTGATACATCAGTAACGTTGGTCACTGAAAAGTAGATATCCAGTCTTGCAGCTGAAAACCTTCACCAAGGAGGATGGAGAGTGGTGAATATTAGACCTGACAGCCTTAGGGTGGTCATCTCCCAACTTTTTGCCTGTCTCCCTTTGTTTGCTGGTTTTAGCACTCTGCACACTTTACCACTGCTGACCAGTGCTAAAGTGCATGCGCTCTCTCCCCTAAACATGGTAGCTTCGTTCCTTCCCAATTGACATATATAATTTACTTGTAAGACCCTAGTAAAGTGCACTACAGGTGCCAAAGACCTATAAATTAAATGCTACTAGTAGGCCTGCAGCACTGGTTGTGCCACCCACATAAGTAGCCCCATAACCATGTTTCAGGCCTCCCATTGTAATGCATAGGTGTGCAGTTTCACTGCCACTTCGACTTGGCATTTAAAATTACTTGCCAATCCTTTAACTCCCCTTTTTCTCCATATACGTCACCCCTATGGTAGGTCCTAGGTAACCCATAGGGAAGGGTACTCTGTAAGTAACAGGCAAGACATGTACTTATGTGTTTTACATGTCCTGGTAGTGAAAAACTCACAAATTCATTTTCCACTACTGTGAGGCCTGATCCTGTTCTAGTCTAGCATTAGAACTGCCCTTATACACTTTTAAGCAGTAGATTATGATCTGGAAGGAGTAGCCCTGTTGTGTTTAGTATGGCCAGAATGGTAATAGAAAATCCTGCTTACTGGTGAAGTTGAATTTAAGATTACTATCTTAGAAATGCCACTTTTAGAAAGTGACCATGTCTCTGCACTTAATGCTATCTGTGCCTTACAGCCTGTCTCCAATCCATGTTTGGTCTGTGCTGGTTGACATCTCCCCTTGTGCATTCCACCCTGACAGCCATAAACATAGGACACTCAGTCACATCTGCATTCATCTGCATACTGAATGGGTCTCCCTAGGCAGGAAGGGTGGATGGGCTCTCTCTTACACTTCAAAGGCCAGTGATCTGCCCTCACAAAAAGAACTGATAATCCCCACAGGGATCCTGGCAGACAAGACTGGGCTGAAAGGGGAACTTGTGCACTTCAAAACCATTCATTGAAGTTTGCCCCATTTCAAAGGCATTTTGGGTATATATACTGGGTCTCTAACCCCACCAAATCAGATACTTTTGTATCTACACCTATACTCTGTCAGAGGGACTGCCAGCTGCCCAAAGGACTCATCTGGACTGCTTTGCTGAGAAGGACTGCTTCCCTGCTTGTTGCCCTGCTACCTGCCGGCCTCTAACTCTGCTGGAAGGACTCTGCCTTCCCCACAAGTGCTCTCCAATGGCTTGGATTGAGCTTGCCTCCTTTTTTGAAGTCTTAGCACTACAAAGACTTCACCCCAGAGAAGAAAATCCCCAAGCATTGGAAAAGCAAAGCCTGCAGAAATCAATGCAGCACCTGCCTCGCAGTGGGCAAATTGCTGCATGGCCTACTGGATCGATAGAGTCCCTGCTCCTTCTACCTGCGTGTCAAGGATTTTCAGCACATGGTCCCTGGGCCTCAAAATATCCCCGCATTGCAGTGAGAAACTTAGGTTGCGTTCCTGGAAATCGATGCATCACCTTGCAGCGTGGAAAGAAACAATGCATTTTCTGTGCTGCGCCGGAAAATCCGATGCAGTGCCTTATTCTTTAACACATCTCCTTCTCTGCGGTCCCCGGCGTCATTATTTTTGAAGCAACCTAGGTACTGTGTGTTATAAGGATATAACGACTGATTCTTAAGGATTGAGACTCATTTTAATCTTTAAAAAATTACATCTCGACTTGTGCATATTGGATTTTGTTGTTTTGATCTTATTTTATTCACATCTGGGTCAGCGTCTGTTGCCACCCCCAGTGTCGCTCCTCCAGTTACTGCTGCCTCTGCTTGGGACCAACTCAGAGCCCGCCTGACTCAGTCCAAGGCCTACCTCCACTCACAGGCTCCTGCCTGCGCCTCATCCCTGGTGGCCTAGTGGCCATCTGAAAGTAAGAATATTCTGCCTTTACTTCTATTTTTTCACTTCTGTTTCTGGGTCACCCCCACCACTGCCCCAGATATCGCCATGGCCATCCTGGACAACTAAAAATTTCATCCATAAGGACAGAGCCGACCAGCCTGGAGGAGTCATTGCCAAAATCTACAAGAACAATCTCTGCCTGACTACCACCATGACCACCTGACTACCACCAACGCACAAGCACCTACATTTCTAGATCCAGACCAACCCAAACACCTCCCTACATGGCACACTCCTCTACAGGCCAACCAGACCCCAGTTCTGTGAAGACATTGACGACCTCGTCGCCCCCCAATTACTCACTTCCTCTGACTACAACCTACTTAGCAACCACAATTTCCACCTTGATACCCTCGAAGACCCCAACATCTCAAACCTCCTGGACAACCTCACAACTCTCAACCTCAAACAACTCATCAACATCCCCACCCACAGACCCTGACTCATTCTAGACCCGTTTTCTCAACAGAGGACATCATCACCATTTCCCACAACTCCGAACACCATTGGACCGAGCACAAGTGCATCCACTTTACCTACGCAAAGAACACCGCATGCCAACACATACCCTGCCCCCCTGACATATGCTGGGACATAGCCACAGAAGCACAGCTCACCAACACTCTCAACCACTCCCTCCCATAGATGTAGCAGACCCAAATGAAGCTGCAAGAAGCCTACACTGCTGGCTCTCAAACTGAGATAGCAGCACGGCCCCTCTAAGGAAATCAGCAGGGAATCGTTAGAACAAAACACCTACATGATTTATGCCAGACCTACATGTATCCAAGCGCTCCTGCAGACAACGGGAACATAAATAGAGGATCAGCAAATCTACTGAAGACCGCACAGCCTACACAAATGCAGTCACCACACACCACCAGAACATCAGAGCGGCCAAAAAAGCCACCTTTCAAGCATACCTCAACACTAGCACTCACAACAGAAAAGAGCTCTTTGCCATTATCAAAGAGTTCACAAAGCCCCGGGCAGATACCTCATCCATTCCTCCCTCCTAAGACCTCAGCAACAACCTTGCCACCTTCTTTTGTAAAATCCAGGACACCCACAAAGGATTGAGGAACCAAAGCCAGCCAGCGACACTCACCACCATGGACCTACCAACTCACCAGATACTGAAATCCTGGACCCCCATCACCATAGAGGACACCCAAAGACTGATGAACTCTATCTACTCTGGAGCACCCTCGGATCCATGCCCTCATCAAATCTTCAACCTGGCCAGCACCTCCATGGCACTGGAGCTCTACCAAACCATCAACCTATCCTTCGAGACTGCTACATTCTCCTCAGACTGAAAACAAGCCAAAATCATCCCGCTAATTAAGAAACCCACCACCGACCCTAGGGAGCTAAAGAACTAGAGACACATCTCTCTGCTTCCTTTCCCAGCCAAGGTAATGGAGAAAGCCATCAACCAGCAACTCACAGAATTCCTCAAGACACACCATATCCTAGACCCATCCCAGTCCAGATTCATAAGCAACCACGCACCAAAACCACACTCTTAGCAGCCACCTACGACATATGCATAATACTGGACTGTTCAGGCACTGTCCAGTCATCCTCCTTGACCTCTCTGCTGCATTTGACACCGTCTTCCACTCTATACTCTGCAACAGATCGCACAATGCCGGCATCCGAGACAAAGCCCTGAACTAGATCAGGTCGTTCCTCAACAGAAGAACACAGAGGGTCAAACTACCACCATTCACGTCAGAACCTAAAGACACTTGCTGCGGAGTGCCCCAAGGATCCTCCCTCAGCCCGTTTACATGGCCCCACTCACTAAGATCACCAAACAACATGAGCCAAACATAGTCTCCTACAATGATGACACCCAACTAATCCTATCCTTGTCCGAGGACTCTACTGAAGCCAATAGGAATTTCCACAATGGGAAGAGAGCAGTCACCGCCAGAATGGAGGCTAGCTGCCTCAAGCCCAACTCGGACAAGACAGAGATCCTTGTGATTACCTCCACCCCTTCTGCCTAGAACAACTGCTGGTGGCCGACCGCTTTGGGTAATGCCTCGGCCCCCACTGACCATGCGCACAACATGGGCATCATCTTGGACTCCTCTCTATTGATGTCCCATCAAAGTAATGCCATATCTTCATCTCCTGCATAAGATTTTCAAATGGCTTCCCCCCAGACACGAGGAAGACAGACACCCATGCACTCATCACCAACAAACTGGACTACAGCAATGCACCCTATGACAGCATCGACAAGAAACTTCAATCAAGACTACAAAGAGTCCAGAATGCAGCAGCCAGACTCATCCTGGACATACCCCAACACAGCCAAAACTCCTCCCACCGCAAAGAACTACACTGGCCCCCAGTCAACAAGCCCATCAAATACAAACTCCTGATCTACACCTTCAATGCACTACACAACATAGGGCCGGCATACCTCAACCACCGGCTCACCTTCTATGTACCCAACAAACGTCTATGTTCCTCCCAGTTCGCCTTGGAAGTGGTCCCCAAGATCCAGAAAAGTACAGCAGGAGGAAAATCCTTTTCTCCTATCTAGCAGCCCGTACATGGAACACACTGCCCTTTAAGCTCAGGCAGACAGCATCACTGAAGCAGTTCAGGAAAGACATCAAGACATGACTCTTCAACTGAGCAGCACGCCTACATTCAGCACCTTGAGCCCATATGGGTGATTAACAGTGCTTTACAAATCCATGATTGATTGATTGATATCTATTTTCCTATACTAGTGTGAAGTACTTTTTGTGGTGTTTTCACTGTGTTACTGTATGAGTTGTTGCACAAATACTTTACGCATTGCTTTGTAAGTTAAGCCTCCCTGCTCTGTGCCAAGCTACCAGAGGATAAGCACAGGATAATTTGGATTGTGTTGGGATTTACCCTGACTAGCATTGTGGTGCCTACTTGGACAGTGCATATCTCTACCAACTAGAGACCTCAATTTCTGATAGTGAACATCAGCATTAATGAATTGGATTTTTGTCAATTTGTATGTAGAATATGAAAATATTATAGTAACCAATGCAATGAGTGTCCTGGCAATGAAACAACAATGCATATTTCCCACCTTCCATACACAATCAATCTGTGGGCCATCTGGAGTCACTCTGATTTATACTGGTACATCTATGTCTTGACCTGGAAAGATCTTCCACCCTCGTCAAAGATGACAACAATGAACAGAAAAATGTATCAACAGGGAAGCACATTATTTATTTCAAATGTTTACTTTATTCACCACCAATGTCAAACAGGACCGATTAGCCATCCGCATCAGATTCAAAGGGAAGCAGGAGTGAGGCAGGAAGTATGGCATGGAAAGTATAATCTTACTGAAAACGTACATCCAACACTACAGAAACTAAGGTCCTGATTTTGAGTTTAGGGGATGGGGTTACTCTAATGCAAATGTGACGGATATCCCATCCATCATATTATGATCCCAATATATCCTATGGGAATCACAATACGGCGTACAGGATATCCGTTTTGTTTACGACTGAGTAACCCATCCGCAGATCTCTACTTCAAGCCTTAAGTGAAATAATCAGACAAGCAGCTCTCCCTAATTTGTCTGAGAAAGAATCAGATTAATGGGTATAAACATTGCTCATGTAGGTTCTTGAATCACATACCTTCACTGATGCCACTCGATCAGAGCCAGGGTAATGAAACCACCCCAGAGATCCAACTGTGCTAGTCGTTACCTGACATGCCTCACATAGGCTTAGATATATTAAATAAATGAGAGGAGTACAACTTGTTGACTTATATTATGTAGCATTGGGAGGAGTGGCAAATGGCAGGGAGGAGGAGGGTCGGTACTCAGCATGTCACAGTGGTCAGGACACTGGAGGAGGGTGTGCATTAGTGGACCAATGATCTTGCACACCACAAAAGATGAGCAAGGCAACAGAAGCAGGTCCGCAGAGCACACCAGTGACATGGAAACAGTCATAGAGTATTCAGTACCAATAATGGGAAACAAATGCTCACCTTCCTTCTTGTTGAACAAAGATACACACACATGCTTTGAGGCATATTCATTTAAGAGCTGCATTGCCCTTGCTCCACACAATGGGGTACAGGAGCGATGCAACTTTTAAGTTAGATTCATCAAGCAACATAAGGACACCTTGGGGGTCATTACAACATTGGCGGTAAAAGCCGCTTACCGCCGTGCAGAAGACCGCCAATACACCGCCGCAGAAATCCGCCACAGCTATTATGACCCACATCTCGGAATCCGCCGAAATTCAGACACCCACACAAGTCCGCCACACCAAAGGTCAGTGATAAACTAGCGAAAACAAATCCTCCACCGTTACGCCAACAGAAACACGCCCATGCTATCACGACCAATGAATCCACACGGCGGTCTTTCAACCGCGGTGTTCCATTGGCGGTACACACCGCCGCGCTCAAAATACACACACATCTCCAAAACACCGCCACATTGGACAATTCGAAAGACACACACCTGATACACATACAAACACCACTCCCACACACCCAACACAATATAAAACACACACCCACATCACCCACAAACCCCTACGACCAAAAATTATTGACGAAGGCCAGAGAGACTGCACAGCATAGACAACCCCACCACACAGAGGCACACAACACCATCACCCACACAACATCCACGCACAAAACACCACACACCACTACACATCACCACACTCACCACCACATACACCACCCCACACATCACCTACACCACCCCATGGCACGGCAAAGACACCCCAGGTTCTCGGAGGAGGAGCTCAGGGTCATGGTGGAGGAAATCGTACGGGTAGAGCCACAGCTATTTGGAGCACAGGTGCAGCACACCTCCATAGCTAGGAAGATGGAGCTGTGGCAAAGAATAGTCGACAGGGTCAATGCAGTGGAACAGCACCCAAGAAATCGGGAGGACATCAGGAAGAGGTGGAACGACCTACGGGGGAAGGTGCGTTCCGTGGTCTCAAGACACAACATCGCACTACAGCGGACTGGCGGCGGACCCCCACCTCCTCCCCCACAACTAACAACATGGGAGGAGCAGGTCTTGACCATTATGCATCCTGAGGGCCTCGGAGGAGTCGGTGGAGGAATGGACTCTGGTAAGTCAAATCTTAACTATCATATCCCCCACCCTACCTGCATGCTATCACAGACCCCCACCCTCACCCCCTCCCCTATCACTCCAACTCCTCACTAATGTACTGATAACACAAACCACACATCCCAACACCAAGCCCTGCATGACACAACAAAGCATGGACACCCCTCACTAAAGCATGCCCACTGCACATACCCATGACACCCCCCCCAACCATCATCACACAAGCCCCCACACAGGAATGCTAGCACTGGGGTACACGCTCACCCACCCATTGCACACCATGACACACACAGATGCAATAATCATGCTTTTATACCCCTGCACGACCACTACCCAACGTCACCAGACAGGAGGGTCCTGACATCTCTACCCCACCCACAGAAGAGGCCCACAGTGATGACAGCAGCTCTGGCCAACTGGATCCAGATGACCAGCCCGGACCATCGTGGGCCTCGGGACAGTCGGTTCCCCTCGCACAGGCACAGCCCAACACAGACCTTCCACCCTCTGGAAACACCAGCACAGCACCCACCCAGCGGGCCCATACCTCCGAAGCCAGGACACGTCAATCAGCTGTGTGTCCACCACTACAGGGAACCCAGAATAACCCACCACCCCAACGACAACAGGGGTCTGGGGGCAGTGGTAGTGGGCACACAGTCCAGGGGACGGAGGCACAGGAACACAGGGGAACTGGGAGGGCTGCTGTGCGACAGGGGGCGGACAGGCCAAGGGAACCCACTCTCCACGAGGCCCTCTCCTCCATCATGGGAGCATACCACCACTCCCAGGAGACGATGGCTACGGTCCTGGCCAAGTTTCAGGAGACCCAGCGTCTGCAGGAGGAACAGTATTTGGGGTTCAGGGAGGAACTCTGAACCATCAGCTCTGCCCTGGGCACCATCGTAGGGGTGCTGAAGGACATACAGAACACCATGAGGGACACCGTGGCACTCCAAGGGGCCCCTGACACTAGCATGGACGATGAACTGCCCACCACCTCCGCCGGCACTAGTGGACAGGACGCCCTGCCACAGGACCACCACACCAGCACCCCACCCCCTGCAGACGGAGAACCACCCCGCAAGCGGTCCCTGAGATCCAGGAACAGGACAGAGCACGATGCCAAGACCCCCGCCAAGAAATGAGACCACCCTGATTGTCATCCCACTGTCCCACTTTGTAACCCTGTCCATATTGGATCTGCCCCAGCTCCACTTCCTATGCCCATATGGGCAGTGCACCTGTGAGACTAATAGACTGGACTCTGCCATGGACATTCCTCCACCATCACCCCTCACCATTTTACCACCCCACCCAATAATTAGCACTTCAATAAACACCCTTGAAGCACAAAACAATCTGGAGTCAGTCTGTGATTTTGAAAATGTGTATTAGCTATGACAG
The DNA here is from genome assembly GCF_031143425.1 of Pleurodeles waltl. Classification (NCBI taxonomy): domain Eukaryota; kingdom Metazoa; phylum Chordata; class Amphibia; order Caudata; family Salamandridae; genus Pleurodeles; species Pleurodeles waltl. Next base: position 356,867,148 of record NC_090438.1, read on the forward strand.
TGACAAAATCTGTTCTCAAATGTAATGTCAACATACCTATGTCACACATCACAAGTCCATGAAGAATGCAAGCAGATGACACACGTTGGTAACCACACCTGTGAAACCGTAATGGAAATGTACAACTTAGTTACCAAATACTGATTGAAATTGACAGACAGGATAGCGGTGGAAGTGTGAAACTACTTGTAGTAGGCAAGAAAGTGTTCTCACCTGTGTGTCACTAGAAATATTGCTGGATGACTGAGTCCCTGTTGTCAATGTCTTCATCCTCTGCTTCCTCCTCATCACTGTCCACAGGCTCCACAGCTGCCACAACACTGTCATCTGGACCATCCTCCTGCTGAAAAGGCAACTGGCGTCACAAAGCAAGATTGTGAAGCATAGAGCAGGCAATGATGATCTGGCACACCTTCCTTGGTGAGTAGAATAGGGAACCACCTGTCATATGGAGGCACCTGAACCTGGCCTTCAGGAGGCCGAAGGTGCGTTCGATCACCGTCCTAGTCCACCCATGGTCCTCATTGTAGCGTTCCTCTGCCCTGGTCCTGGGATTCCTCACTGGGGTCAGTAGCCATGACAGGTTGGGGTAACCAGAGTCACATAATAGCCACACACGGTGCCTCTGGAGTTGACTCATCACATAAGGGATGCTGCTATTCCGCAGGATGCAGGCGTCATGCACTGAGCCAGGGAACATAGCATTTACCTGGGAGATGTACTGGTCTGCCAAACATACCATCTGTACATTCATGGAATGATAACTCTTCCGGTTCCTGTACACCTGTTCACTCCTGTGGGGGGGGGACCAAAGCCACGTGGGTCCCATCAATGGCACCCATGATGTTAGGGATATGTCCAAGGGCATAGAAGTCACCTTTAACAGTAGCCAAATCCTCCATCTGAGGGAAAACGATGTAGCTCCTCATGTGTTTCAGCAGGGCAGACAACACTCTGGACAACTCTTTGGAAAACATAGGCTGGGACATCCCAGATGCCATGGCCACTGTTGTTTGAAAAGACCCACTTGCAAGGAAATGGAGCACTGATAGCACCTGCACTTGAGGGGGGATCCCTGTTGGTTGGCGGACAGCTGACAACAGGTCAGGCTCCAACTGGGTACACAGTTCCTGGATTGTGGCACAGTCAAACCTGTAGGTGATGATTAAATGTCGCTCCTCCATTGTCAACAGGTCCACCAGCAGTCGGTACACCAGGGGATTCCGCCATCTCCTCACATGTCCCAGCTGATGGTGCCTAGGAAGGACAACAGGGACCACAGTGTCAAGCAACTAAGAGGTATGTACCCACAGCTACACAGAAAACCAAACATAATACAAAAAGTTGTCTGTATGTGTGTTGAGTCCAGGTCTAGGTATGTGTGACGCATTTGAAAATGAAGCCATGTGGGCCCCTGAAATGGCGTCTGATTGACCTCTAAACTGGGACAATGGGATGTGAGGTAACTGCGCTGGCGTTGTACACCGTCGCGGTAGGCGGTCGAAGACCGCTGCTCAATGCTGCATTGGTTAACATTGGACCCTATGGGTCCCAGGAGCCAATGACGAAGTACGCCGGCGGTGATGATACGCACCGCCGCGGACGTCACCGCAGCGGACGTCACCGCCATTTTCTATCTGTTGAATCACACAATACCTGACCTTCGACAGGAGAGGACCTATACTGCAAGTGCTGCTGTGATCTTGGTCTGGAAGGGACAATGGCTCGTGCGTCTGGGGAAAGGGCCCTTGCCTTCACTACACAGGAGTTTGAGAAGCTCGTGGACGGGGTCCTCCCCCAGTACACGCTACTCTACGGTCCTCCAGACCAACAGGTGAGTACACAGGGAGCAAGTTGTATGGGCTATGCCTGGGTGGAGAGGGCTGGTTGTAAGAAGGAAGGGGGCAGAGTTCTGCGAGCATGAAGGACTGTGAATGCATGTGCCACATGGCAAGGGTAGGGATGTGGGCCACTCACTTCGTCGGTGCAGTTGGTAATGACTTCTCTTCTTCCCCTGTACATTGCATGTAGGTCAGCGCCCACCAGAAGAAGGATATTTGGCGTGCCATCGCCAAGGACGTCCGGACCCTGGGGGTCCACCAGAGATGGAGCACCCACTGCCGTAAAAGATGGGAGGACATTCGCCTCCGGAGCAAGAAGACGGCGGAGGCTCAGCTGGGGATGGCCTCCCAACGTGGGAGGGGTGCCCGTCGCACCATGACCCCCCTGATGTTCCCGATCCTGGCGGTGGCCTACCCTGAGTTGGATGGGCGCTTGAGGGCATCACAGCAGACACAAGAGGGTGAGTACACTCTCATGAAGTGGACTTTGCGCGCAGTGAAGGTGTCTGGGTGGGGGAGGAGGGCTGTGGGTTTCCCTAGGCCAGGGCGAGTTCCGTAGGCTATGCCCCTCCGTAATGCAGGCCATCTGGCACTCCACCCCACCTCTGTAGAGTGCCAAGTACAGCTGTACATGCCCCTGTGTCATCTATGTGTGCTGATGTCCACCATAGTCATGTAGGCCATATCCCAGGAACTGCATCAGTAGAGCCCAACAGCGCGGCGTAGTGCAGGGGGCTGCTGTGTCTGTATTGTCCGCCAGTGGTAGCGGTAAGCCGTGCACTCAACCTGTCTTTCTTCTGTCATCCCCCCCTTTTTGTGCTCTCCCTGTTCTTGTGTGCATCAGCATCATCAGGCGGAGGTACAGTGGCACCGGAACACGAAGGAGCTGCATCCCACATGGCCATTGAGGGCCACACCACGGACTCTGAATACACCAGTGGGACGGAGGGCGAGGGGAGCTTCACGGCGGTCACAGGATCAGCAACCAGCTACACGGACTCGTCCTCCGATGGGAGCTCCCTTGTGGTTGCGGCAAAATCTGTGCCTCCCACTTCTACAGGTACAGCCGCCACCCCCCCTACCAGCACCGCCCTCCCAGCGGCCCCTCAGCCTTCGCCCCATGCCCGCTCACCCAGGAGGGTGGGCATCACCTTCGCCCCAGGCACCTTAGCCCCTGCCCCTGTCACCTCTGCTGCCCTCAGTGAGGAGGCCATTGACCTCCTCAGGTCACTCACTGTTGGGCAGTCTACCATTGTGAATGCCATCCAGGGTGTAGAAAGGGAGTTGCAACACACTAATGCATTCCTGGAGGGCATTCATTCTGGTCAGGCTGCCCTTCATTGAACCCTGCAATCTCTGGCCTCAGCACTGATGGCAGCCATTGTCCCTGTCTCTAGCCTCCCCCCTCCAACTTCCTCCACCCAGACCCAATCCCCTGTACCCCAGCCTATCCCAAGCATACCATCAGACCAGCCTGCACACATGTCAACACACAAGGGAAGCTCAGGCAAACATAAGCACCACACATCCCACAGGCACTCTCACAAGCATCACACACATACAGACACAGCAACATCCACTGCCTCCACTGTGTCCCCCTCTCGTCGTCTCCTCCTCCCTCCCAGTGTCATCTACACTCTTACCTGCATGCACTACCACTACAGCCACTAGGTCCCGCACCAGTACACCCACCACCACACCCCGCTCACCTGCACTCACCACCCCCAATACCATTTACACGTCCCCTGTCTCCTCTCCCAGTGTGTCTGTGACGCCCCCTCCCAAAGTACACAAACGCCGGCACACACCCACCCAACATCCATCTACCTCACGACAGCCTCCAGCCCATGCACCTGCACCCAAATCAACAAAAGTTACACCTCCTACAACCACCTCCTCTTCCTCCACTCCCAGACCCCCTCCAGCTACCGGTCCCAGTGTTCGTAAGAAACTTTTCCTGAGCAACCTTGACCTCTTTCCCACCACACCCCCCTCCAATTCATAGGTCCCATACTAGCACCTCAGGCAAAAAATCTCCAGTACCAGTGGTGCCTGTTAGAGGTATGTGGAGTGCACCGGGCACCAGGGCAGCCAGTGTGACACGGAGCCACAGCACAGCCAGTTCCCCCCTGTGAAGCACCAGAAGTTGGACAGTGCCCGACGGGATAGGGGGAAGACTCCAGCGGGCAAAGCCGCTCACAAGGGTCCCGGGGGGAGTGTCCACTCAGCTGTGACTCCTCCCAAGGTGGGGAAGGGGCAGAAGAAAACGCCAAAGTCTGGGAAGAGCAGCACGGCGGAGAAGCCTGCCATCATCCCCGCTGCCCAGGAGGCCACCGCCAGCCCCATCGTCACTGGCCAGGGGCCACTGCCAGAGTCAGTGCCCAGGAGGGCAGTCCCATCGTCACTGGCCAGGATACCACCGCCAGAGTCAGGGCCCAGGAGGGCAGTCCCATCGTCACTGGCCAGGAGGCCACCGCCAGACTCAGTGTCCATGAGGGCAGTCCCATTGTCACTGGCCAGGAGGCCACAGCCAGAGTCAGTGCCCAGGAGGGCAGTCCCATCGTCACTGGCCAGGAGGCCACCACCAGAGTCAGTGCCCAGGAGGGCCCCGGCAGCCACAGCCCCGCTGGGCAATGAGGGACCGCCATGGCAAACACCGCTGCACAGGTCAGAGACAGCAAAGTCAAGCACTGCTGAACAGGGCAAGCACCGCTGAACAGGGCAAAGACCGCCATGGCAAGCACCGCTTAACAGGTCAGAGACAGCAAAGTCAAGCACCACTGAACAGGGCAAAGACCGCCATGGCAAACACCGCTGCACAGGTCAGAGACAGCAAAGTCAAGCACCGCCGAACAGGGCAAGCACCGCTGAACAGTTCAGAGACAGCAAAGTCAAGCACCGCTGAACAAGGCAAAGACCGCCATGGCAAACACCGCTGCACAGGTCAGAGGCAGCAAAGTCAAGCACCGCTGAACAGGGCAAGCACCTCTGAACAGGGCAAGCACCGCCAACTCAAGCACCGCTAGCCCATGTGCAGCAGGGGCAGTGATGGAACTGGGACTGTCACGGGGAGAGTGATGCACTCTGGGCACCAGCCCCCCTCCAGAACCAGTGGAGACATGCATCCACTACCTCAGTCCTTAACAGGATGAAGCACTCTGGGCACCAGTCCCCCTCCAGAACCAGTGGAGAACAGCATCCACTCTGTCTGTCCTTAACAGGATGAAGCACTCTGGGCACCAGTCCCCCTCCAGAACCAGTGGAGACATGCATCCACTACCTCAGTCCTTAACAGGATGAAGCACTCTGGGCACCAGTCCCCCTCCAGAACCAGTGGAGAACAGCATCCACTCCGTCTGTCCTTAACAGGATGAAGCACTCTGGGCACCAGTGCCCCTCCAGAACCAGTGGAGACATGAATCCACTACCTCAGTCCTTGACAGGATGAAGCACTCTGGGCACCAGTCCCCCTCCAGAACCAGTGGAGAACAGCATCCACTCTGTCTGTCCTTAACAGGATGAAGCACGCTGGGCACCAGTCCCCCTCCAGAACCAGTGGAGAACAGCATCCACTCCGTCTGTCCTTAACAGGATGAAGCACTCTGGGCACCAGTCCCCCTCCAGAACCAGTGGAGACTGTTATCGACTTGAGAGACTGTGGCTTTGCACTCCACAGGATTGAACAGTGGGCAACCCACCCACTGTAGAGACTTCAGAGACTGTGGCTTTGCACTCCCCAGGATGGACCAGTGGGCAACCCACCCACTGTAGTGACTTGAGAGACTGTGGCTTTGCACTCCCCAGGATATGGCAGTGGGCAACCCACCCACTGTAGAGACTTGAGAGACTGTGGCTTTGCACTCCCCAGGATGGTACAGTGGGCAAACCACCCACTGTAGAGACTTGAGAGACTGTGGCTTTGCACTCGCCAGGATGGTACAGTGGGCAACCCACCCACTGTGTAGACTTGAGAGACTGTGGCTTTGCACTCCCCAGGATACATCAATGGGCATGGAGCCCCCTCGTGGATCTGGCATGGTGCTGTCATCCGGCTGAGGTGCCCCCCCTTCCCTTCCCCCTGAGGTGCCTGTTGTATTTCTATCTGATGCCCCAGCAGTGTTCTCTCCGTTTTGCTCAGGTATCGTGTGTGGACCTCGCCCATGCATTTTGGGCCCAGTTGTCCACGGACATTGAATGGTGCATACCTGCACTACTAATCGTGATGTATATTTTGTTGAATGTGAAATTATATCTGTATATATTTGCTTACTGTATTTTGATATATTACAATGGTTGCTCTCATTTCCTTTTGTCTTTGCGTTCTTCCGGGGGGTTTTGGGGTTGTTACTGTTATGTTTGGATATGCATTGGTGTGTGTGTTGTAGTGGGTGAGGGTCGGGGTGGGGGTGGGGGTGTTGCGTGTGTGTGTCCCTGACTTTTGCCTCCCCTCTCCTCTATGTCGTAGGTGCAGTACTCACTGTTGTCTTCAGCGCCGGCGTTGATGATGATCGTACAGGAGCAGGAAGACTATCGTAGGGAGTATTTGGAGTTCCGGCTCAATGGTGTCCTCCTTCCTCGTGGAGTGTGTAGAGGTGAGTGTTTTCCCATTGAAATGGCTGTTTCCGACGTGTTTTTATCCACGGTGAATCCGCCCCGGAAAAGGTGGCGGATTGGTAGGTTGTGATACTGTGGATGGTACTTTGTCTCCCGCCTGTCTGTTGGCGGTGACCGCCGCGCTGTTTGTCTGTACCGCCGTGGCGGTCGGAGTGTTAAAGTGGCTGTCTTTGTTGGCGGTTTCCGCCATGGTCATAATTCCCTTTTTTTTTTCACCGGCCTGTTTGCGGTCTTACTGCCGCTTTAACACCGTCCGCCAGGGTTGTAATGACCCCCCTTGTGTGGCTTGATCATTTAATAGTAACACAACACAGCACAAATTGTTTTGCTGCGTTTCTGTACCCTGGAAAGGCGTTTCATGGGTGGACCAAAGGTGCTCCCACATATCCACCCATGGATTTTGGTGCATTCCCAGATTTACCATTACAAGTACACCTCCCCAGGTGAGGCGTGAAGAGATGAAATATCTTTATTTCTCCTTGTTACTTCCTCTTTCTGTATGTGCTGTATTCTGCAGCATACATAGAAATATTAACATTCTTGAGAGGATTGTTTTTTTGCAAGAAGGTGTTCCTTCCTGTACAAAAATATGCCTGCTTGCAACTCACACACCCTTGCACAATGGTGCAAGGGTACCTGCATTGGCACTAGGCAGCACATTGACTGCCAGCACTGGGAAAAGACATGAATGCACTATATTATTCTAGGGCCCGATTTAAGAGGGCCGAGCGTCTCCTTGTGCCACTTTAGCGTAATTTTGTTTTATACTAATGTGGCCCAACAAGGCCAAAATTGCAGCGCCAAATTTACAAAGTGGCACAATGGATGCATTGCACCACTTTGTAACCACTTATGCCACATTATGCCTGCGCCAGGCAGAATATATGCAAGGGGGGTGTTCTCCCATTAGGGGGGCAAAAAAATGGTGCAAAGAAATCTAAAAGATTTCTTTGTATTATTTTTTGCAGCATTTCCATTGCCAGCTCTGAGCAGGTGTTAAAAGAGGGCATGCCATTGTTTTCAATTGGTCCCTATGTACTATTCAGGGTAAGCGGCAAAATGTTGGTGCTAACCCTGAGCAATAGCGTCAATACCCCCTTTATTTTATTATATTTTATTTTAAATATGGCGCTCACATGGTTCTGGTGGGGTGGCGCAAGGGGGCCGCAAGAAAAGTGGTGCTACATGTATTGTAGCAAAACGTTTCTAAAATCTGGCCCTAAGTACGGTGCCCTTTCACTATCACACGGCACAGCACAGAGCAGCAAGGTGACTTGCTGCGCCACCCGATTTTTAATATATATGCCCCTTTCTTTTTGTTCGGACTAGAGATGGAAAAATTGCCTTCCTCTTGTTCTGTTTCAAACAACTGTGTCATAATTGGGCCCCAAAGGGTGATGCGATCGTCTCCGCATCTTGTAATGACACTCTGACCCTGGCTGGTCCCAAAAGATTAATCAGTATCAATTGCAAACAATGAATACATGTTAAATAACATACACAGGTGTGCAAGCACATATAACAATTATTAGGCAATTTATACCTTTTGAGTAGTTAAAGGTAATCATCAGCTGCATCTTAACAAAGTGGTGACGCTTGTTTAATATATCATATTTGGAATTAAACTATCAGTCCCTGATAAATTGAGTTTCTCCATTCCGAAAGCATGGCTGGTTAGATGCGAACTTGATTTCAGTTCGTTTTGACATGATAATTAGAATACACCAGAAAGTGATATGAACAGAAATATTAATAGAGTACTTGAGCGGAAGTCTAAGAATACAATTATGATAAAATGGCACACAAAAACAATGAATGCTGCCAGGCCTTTTTATATATTTTTTCCAGTTAAACGCTCACGGGCAAAATGAAGCATATTTGGGAAATGCACATAGGAAAAGAAGCGCTTTGCCTATTCCACCTGGTTGACGCGACAAAAATGTGTCGACATGTTACATTCAAAATCGAAATCTGAAGCATAGATTTATGAGTATGTCGTCGCAAACGGAAGAATAATTTTCACTTCAACAACTATCATCTAAAACTGGCTTCCGTGCATTTGCAGCACATATGCAGATTTTGCTCTTCAAACTTTTCTCTTAATTAATCTTCTGATTGAATGATTATGGGCCATATTTATACTCCGTTTGCGCCGAAATTGCGTCGTTTTTTTTGACGCAATTTCGACGCAAAACTAACGCCAACTAACGCCATATTTATACTATGGCGTTAGAGGCGAATAGCGCCAAAGTTCCCGGAATGTGCGTCATTTTTTAGCGTGAACCCCTTCCTTGCGTTAATGATATGCAAGGGAGGCGTTCCCGTCTAAAAAATGACTCCCAGGCCTTTACGTGGTATTTATACTCCCGGGCAAAAGAGACGCCCGGGAGTTGGCGTGGCTAAAAATGGCGCATTTGCGCCACTTTTTAACGCCTGCTCAGGGCAGGCGTTAAGGGGCCTGTGGGCTCAAAATGAGCCCACAGGTGCCCTCCCATGCCCCCAGGGACCCCCCCTGCCACCCTTGCCCACCCCAGGAGGACCCCCAAGGATGGAGGGACCCACCCCAGGGACATTCAGGTAAGTTCAGGTAAGTATAATTTTTTATTTTTTATATTTTTTTTTGGTGGCATAGGGGGGCCTTATTTGTGCCCCCCTACATGCCACTATGCCCAATGACCATGCCCAGGGGACAGAAGTCCCCTGGGCATGGCCATTGGGCAAGGGGGCATGACTCCTATCTTTACAATGATAGGAGTCATGTTGATGGGGGATGGGCGTCGTTAAAAAATGGCGCAAGTCGGGTTAAGACGATTTTTTCGACGTAACCTGACTTGCCCCATTTTAAGACGCCCATGCGCCATTTTCCCCCTACGCCGGCGCTGTCTGGTCTACGTGGTTTTTTCCCACGCAAACCAGGCAGCGCCGGTCTGATTGCGCCGTCTAACGCCATTCCATAAATACGGCGCCCGCTTGGCGCTTCAGAATGGCGTTAGACGGCGCAAAACTTTTTGACGCTAAACTGCGTTAGCGCAGTTTAGCGTCAAAAAGTATAAATATGGGCCTATGTATCTGAGTAACAAGACGCAGTTAGCACAGGGAGAGAGCACATATAAGGTAAACCAGAGTGGATGATTGTGGCTTTGTGCAATCATTCTATTTGTGCTGAATGAACCGAAAGCCAGCACTTGCAATGAACTTGTTTTTTTTATTTTTGTTATTTATTTTTGCAATTTTTTTATAGCGTGGACACGACTTAGGGGCACAAGGACACAGTTACCAACATACATAGCAAGCATCTACTTAAACACAATTTATATCTCTCTAGCTGTGAGTTCTGAAGGTACGTTGGAAACTAATGGGATCTGGGTTCAGCTGCTGACCTCAGAGTTAATCTCCAAAAGACAAATCTCTGTGGCTTGAGTGGTGGGCTCACAATATTAAGCCATTACATTTCTATTCCTTATTCAACCTGTGTTTATTTCTTTTTGTCTTGCAGGCTAAAATTGAACTATTAGTTGCAGAACAATGTTTGTTAAATTAATGTGTTGAAATAGATACACAACTGGATTTGATGTACTTCATCATTTGAATCCTTTCTTTTACAGGTACTAAGCACATTGCTGCTGGCGATGCTGCTGGACCATCTACAGGTGGAGGATGGCAGGCAATCCTGGGAGAAAAGCCAAACATCCTCCAAGCAACAATGGCTGTGGCCAGCATTGCTCAAACAGAAGAGGAGGAGGAGGACGACGAGCAGGAGCTCGCCATGGAAGAGGAGGAGGAGAACTGGACGAAGAGGAGGACATAGTTCGCAACACAGAACATCAAGAAGGCAACGTCAATGCTAGGCAGCAGTGTTACTCCTCAGTCACAAGAGAGTCAGCTGTGCTCCTCTTCAATCATTTCAGGTGAGTGCCAGTCCTCCGCCAGTACCTGAGCAACCACAGATGCCTGTCCTGGCTTCCCATGACTCATCTATACAGAGTACGCAATTAAACAGATTACCATGAACAATCTCCCACACACTAGAGACATTTTAAGGCATGGGTAAAGTGGGCTCTAGCCCCGGGCCCCAGCCTTTCGGGGCAGGGGGGCTGACAGTGCCTGCTCTGTTCTGCAGTCTAGCCTGGACAACCTTGAACAATTTTTAAACAGTTCGTTTTAAATACTGTTTCCTGTAAAAATTATTTTTAATGTGGGTGATGTATGAGAGTGAATTACATTTTGCAGAGGAATGTTGTTTCAGGCAACTTCAATATAAAAAGGATTTTTTAAGATCAAAACAGGACATGATATTTGAGAAATAAGAAGGTATCACAGAAACTATTTGAGGTACTATTAGTGAGCTGCTGCTGTGTTATATTATTGAAAACACATCACTAAACCCGAATATTAATTGTAAACGTATTTAGGATTCTGACCAGTGTGCCTCTACAGTGTTAGTGACCTTACAACAGAGGTCATGGAAAATATGAAATTCGACCATAAATGGAAAGTTGGCTCCAAAAGGGGCCTGCAATAATAATGGGTAACATCACGTACAAAGAAATGGCAATGATACAGGAGGAACATCTTAGAACTTAGAAGGTAAGAGTGTGCGAGACAGCATGCCTTGGCCATGAAGATGGTAGAGGAAAAAAGCAACATATGTTAATGTCATGATTTATTGCCAATGCTTGCAGAGGTTTTTACACAGGAACCACACCATAAAAGGGACACACCATTTAGAAACCTCACACCTCTTCCACAACCATCTGTATCTGAACTTCCTGCACCACCTCTATCTGCACCCCTTGCACCACCTCCACCTACACCACCAACTAACCCCACATCAACTCACCCACTAACAGTGCAAGCACAGTTTTAATCATTCTCACCACCAGCACTGAGAAGGCGTAGTGGTAGGAGAACATCCCAATATAACTGTACTATTGTTATTAGGCCGATCTGCCCTCAGGGGGGCAGAAACCTCTAGACGCCAGGGATAATTTTTTTATTTTTTGTTTTGTTTTGTTTTGTTTTTAAGAGGTGGAGAGCGACCCCATAGGCAAGGCTCACTCCCCTGGGGGGCAAATTGTATTTAGATAATTTCTGCCCCCCTTGGGGGCAGATCGGCAGATTTTTGTTAAAAACCACTAGGCACCGGGGATTTTGTTTTTGTGCCAATTTCAGGCAAGGGAGAGACCCCTTAGGCAAGGGTAGCTCCCCGGGGGGGGAGGGGGTGTCAAATTTATTTTAGGGCGATCTGCCCCCGGGGGGGCAGAAACTTCTAGGCGCCAGGGATAATTTTTTGTTTTTTGTTTTTGTTTTTTAGAGGTGGAGAGCGACCCCTTAGGCAAGGGTCGCTCCCCTGGAGGGACAAATTTATTTTAGGCCATTTATGCTCCCCTTGGGGGCAGATCAGCGTATTTCTATTGGACAGATCTGCCCCCGGGGGGGGCAAAAACCACTTAGGCACCAGGGATTGGTGTGTGTCTATGTGTATGTTTTCTTTAGGGGGGCAGCCCCTTTGGTAAGGGTCGCTCCCCATGGCGGCACATTATTGTTGGCCATATCTGCCCCCATTGGGGGCAGATTGGCCTTTTTTTGGAAGGCCCATCTGCCCCAAGGTGGGGGGCACAAAGCCCAGGGAAACTTTTTTTCCAAAAAAAGAGGGTGGGGCATGGCCATACCCTCACCCCAAACAAATAGGGCCAAAGTTGTTCTGTCACCAGAGGGCGGATAGGGCAATTACCCCGATCCACACCCTGGGGGGCATAAAGTCTACTAGATGCCAGGGAATTTAAAAAAAAGATAGTGAGGTGGTGGCTACCAATCAGTATGGGCCTGGTAACGCCCCCACCCCAACGGAAGGGGGTAACAGTCTTTCAGCTCTTCCCGACACACTAAAACATCTTATCCCACGGCAAGCAAAAAGGCATTTGATTATTTTGGATTTTGGTTTTACATTTGGGCCATGAGAGCTTGGCCAACTCTCAAAATCGTCCCACTTTGAATGGTGAGGACTGCACTTTATGGACTTTGGGACGCTGCCATGTAGAAAAATCCTCAAGACCTAGACACATCTGAAAACTAAATATCTGGGTGATTCCAGGGTGGTGTGTTTCACATGCACCCGCACCATTTTCTTAACCACAATGCCCTGCAAATCTCCAACTTTGATGGAAATCCCACATTTTTGTGATGGAACCTTCTGGAATGTGCAGGGATCCACAAAATTCCTACACCCAGCATTGTCTCATTTATACTGATAAAAATTCTGCTGCACTTGTAAGCCTAAAAATGTTATTTTTCAAACTGCCCTTTTGGACCCGCTTTGGTTCCCCCTGAATTTCAACATGTTTTTGGCTCTTCCCTGTCACAAGCACTTGGCCCACCAACACAAATGAGGTATCATTTTTACCACAAGACTGAGGGGAACGTTGAGTGGTATGAAATTTCTCCCGGTGCAGTGATCCCACACAGAAATGTGGGAAAAAATTAATTTTGTAGCTAAATTTGAGGTTTGCTGAGGATTCTGGGTAAGAAAACATTGGGTGGTCCATGCACGTCACACCTCCCTGGACTCCCTCGGGTGCCTATTTTTCAGAAATGTGTGGGTTTGGTAGGTTTCCCTAGATGGCTGCTGAGCTCAGGACCAAAAACGCAGGTACCCCCCAGTTGATCATTTGGATGTGTCCACATAGTGTTTTGGGGCATTTCCTATTGTGGGCACTAGGCCTAACCACACAAGTTAGGTACCATTTTTATCGGGAGACTTGGGGAAATGCTGGGTGGAAGGAAATTTGTGGCTCCTCTCAGATTCTAGGACTTTCTGTCACCAAAATGAGAGGAAAAAGTGTATTTTTGGCCAAATGTTGAGGTTCGCAAAGGATTCTGTGTAACAGAACCTAGTCAGAGCCCCACAAGTCACCCAATCTTGGATTCCCCTAGGTGTCGAGTTTTCAGAACTGTGCAGGTTTGCAAGGTTTCCCTAGTTGCCTGCTGAGCTAGAGGCCAAAATCCACAGCTAGGCACTTTGCAAAAAACAGCTCTGTTTTCTTTGTGAAAATGTGATGTGTCCACGTTGTGTTTTGGGGCATTTCCTGTTGCGGGCGCTAGGCCTAGCCCCACAAGTGAGATACATTTTTATCAGGAGATGTGGGGAGAACGCTGGGTGGAAGGAAATTTGTGGCTCCTTTCAGATTCCAGAACTTTCTGTCACCAAAATGAGAGGAAAAAGTGTTGTTTTGGCCAAATTTTGAGGTTTGCAAAGGATTCAGGGTAACAGAACCTGGTCAAAGCCCCACAAGTCACTCCATCTTGGATTCCCCTAGGTGTCTAGTTTTCAAAACTGTGCAGGTTTGCTAGGTTTCCCTAGGTACCGGCTGAGCTAGAGGCCAAAATCCACATCTAGGCACTTTGCAAAAAACAGCTGTGTTTTCTTTGTGAAAATGTGATGTGTCCACGTTGTGTTTGGGGAATTTGTTGTCGCGGGCGCTAGGCCTACCCCCAGAAGTGAGGTACCATTTTTATCGGGAGACTTGGGGGAAGACTGGGTGGAAGGAAATTTGTGGCTCACCTCAGATTCCAGAACTTTCTGTCACCGAAATGAGAGGAAAAAACATTTTTTTGACCACATTTTGAGGTTTGCAAAGGATTCTGGGTAACAGAACCTAGTCAGAGCCCCACAGATTACCCCATCTTGAATTCCCCTAGGTGTCTAGTTTTAAAAACTGCACAGGTTTGCTAGGTTTCCCTAGGTGCCAGCTAAGCTAGAGGCCACAATCTACAGCTAGGCACTTTGCAAAGAACATGTCAGATTTGAATGTAAAAATGTGATGTGTCCATTTTGTGTTTCCTGTCGTGAGCATTAGGCCTACCCACGCAAGTGAGGTACAATTTTTACCCGGAGACTTATGGGAACACAGAAAAGTAAAACAAGTGTTATTGCCCCTTGTCTTTTTCTACATTTGTTCCTTCCAAATGTAAGACAGTGTCTAAAAAAGACGTCTATTTGAGTAATACCCTGTAATTCACATGCTAGTATGGGCACCCCGGAATTCTGAGATGTGCAAATAACAACTGTTTCTCAACATCTTATCTTGTGGCCTTTTGTAAAATACAAAGGTTTTCTTGATACCTATTTTTCACTTTTAGTATTTCAGCAAATTAATTGCTGTATACCCTGTATAGAATGAAAACCCATTGCAAGATGCAGCTCATTTATTGGATCTGAGTACCTAGGGTTCTTGATGAACCTACAAGCCCTATATATCCTCGTAACCAGAAGAGTCCAGCTGACGTAAAGGTATATTGCTTTCAAAAATCTGACATTGCAGAAAAAAGTTACAGAGTAAAACGTGGATAAAAATGCCTGTTTTTTTCCACCTCAATTCCAATATTCTTTTATTTCAGTTGTTATTTTCTGTAGGAAACACTTGTAGGATCTACACAAATTACCCCTTGCTGAATTCAGAATTTTGTCTACTTTTCAGAAATGTTTAGCTTTCTGGAATCCAGCACAATCTCTGTCCACCACCCCTCTTTCTATCATCACCCTCCCTGTACTTCCCATACAATTGTCCATGCCTGCTCACCAAAGATGGTGGGTGTCTCCTTTACTGCAGGCACCTCTGCCTGAGCCCCTGTTAGCCTTCCTGCCCTCAATAAAGAGATTATTGACCTCTGAAGGTCAATCTCCGTGGGTTAGTCAATCATTGTGAACGCCATCCAGGGACTGGCATTTCAGATACAACAGAGTAATGCGTTCCTGAAGGGCATTCATGGTGCACTGGCTGGCCTACAAATATCATTTCAGGCTCTGGCCTCCACACTGATGGCAGCCAGTCACCCTTTGTCTACTCTCCCCCCTCCACCTTCCTCTTCCCAATCCCAGTCCCCTTTCCTTGACCCAGCCAACGCACACAAACAGGCAGGCATGCATCCACCTCAACATCCATGGGTAGTGCAGATAAACATAAGCACCACATGGCACAGCACCACCATATACACAAACAAAATATACCTGCACACACAGCAAGTCACTACCTACCCTGACACCCACACCACCCCCAGCATTACAGACACATCACCTGACACACCTGCATACACCACACCAACATTCACTGCTCCAGCCACCACACCCATCCTACCTGCAGACATTACCCCAGCAGACCCTCAGACATCCATCCCAGTCACCATACCCACAGATAACACAACCAAAGACATGCCTACATGAAGCACATCCACCATACCTGCAATCACCACCCCAACAGACAGCCACCCACACACCATGACATCCTCCAGCACCTCCACCCCCTTCAGCCCAAGACACATAAATGCCCGTACTCACCCACCAAACAGAAACCCACCACCCATAAGCATACCTCCCACAAACACACACCCAAGACATCCACAAAAACACCTCAGGCAACCATTCCCTCTCCCTTCACACCCAAACTCTTTTGTTAAGACCGTCTCTGTGTGTCCAAAAAGTCTTTCCTCTCGGAGTTTGACCTTTTCCATACTCTTCCCCCCATGACACACCTAGGCATTCAGGTTCCAACCCGAAGGCCACCCCTACCCCTCCTGTCAGTTCCCATGCCACTCTCCCCACCAAGAAGTCGACCCCTCCCAAGAGGACCCAACCCTCCCCAAGCCAAAACCAAACCCTCCCAAGTAAAAGCCCAAAGCCTCCCTTCCCAAACTGAAACTGAAACCCCACTCCGCGTTCACCCCCAGAACATCCCTGAGGTGCCTTCCTGCCCCCTTGATGCCCCTACCTTTGAAGGTTACATGGCAGTCAGGAGTCAAGTTGAGGCACCATATAGTGCATTTTCTACACCAATTTGTATATATATTGAACTGGCCTATGGCCTTGAACTTTTCTCATTGATATTTTTTGCAATATATTCAGACTAATCAGTTGTTGGTTTGAGGTTACATCTTTGTCCAGCTTTTAATTTCCTAGCTTTGGGTTGTTCCTGCCTAACATTAGTTGTGTATGAGTATTTGTGTGTGTAGTGCTTGTGCTTCCTATATTGTTTGGGCAGTATGTGAGAGTGTGTGAAGTGCTCTTATCCCCCAGGGATAGGGTGTGTGTTTTGTGATGGGCATGTTTATGTTGCATACATGTAGTAGTGATGGTATTTTGTGGTGTTTGTGTTAACATGTTTTTGTTATAGTGGTGTGTGGCTTTGTGTGCTTTGACTGTGTGAGTGTGCATGTATAGTGCATGGTATTATGTGCTGTGTGTGTGTGATGTGTTTGTTGAATGCTAAGTTGTATGATTGTGTAATTGTGTATGTTTGTTCCCTTTTGGTTGTACATTGTGTTATATGTGTGATGAGTCCCTAGCAGTGTTTATTGTAAGGTCTTGACAATGTGTTTATGATGTTGCCATCGTAGCGTTGTTATGACGTGTTGGTATGGTGTGTGGAATTGTGAGAGAATGAGCCTGTGCTGTATTGTCATGCGTAAGTGTGTGTTCTTCACATGTGGTGTG
The DNA here is from genome assembly GCF_031143425.1 of Pleurodeles waltl. NCBI lineage: Eukaryota > Metazoa > Chordata > Amphibia > Caudata > Salamandridae > Pleurodeles > Pleurodeles waltl. Next base: position 356,884,089 of record NC_090438.1, read on the forward strand.
CCTGCTGGCTGCAGTGTGTATACTGAGTATGTGTGGGTGTCTTTGTTGTTGTATGTGAGTGCGCATGTTGGTGTACTGTTATGTGTGAGTGTTGCCCTCGAAGCCCCCTCCCGATGGTATTCCATGTAACTGTACAAAATTGTCACAATATACAACTGTAACAGGTGAGTGCGTGTACTTAAGGTGGCTGTCATCGTCATCAGTGAAGATTCCATTGTCGTTCGGTGAGCAGGAGCAGCAGGATAACATCTAGTTGTGGTTCCATTGCAGCTCTGGACTGGTATGGCTTCCATGGAGGTGAGTGTGACCTTTTATCCAGTTTGTTTCTGCCTCAGTTTCTGTGGTGGTCTCACTGCTGGCAAAATGTTGGAGGTGTGCCACCTCGTAAGACGTTCGATGGAAACTTGGTCTCCGCCGGCCTGCTGGTGCCTTCAGTCGTCCATGGCAGTCTGACCACAAAGGCAGTGCAGGCAGAGCTTTGTCTTTGCTCTGGTTGCAGCACCACCAATGTCATAATTTGGAAGTCCTCTCCATCAGCTTGTTGGTGGTCTGACTGCCACCGCCAGCATGGCGGTAATCAGAGCACCAAACTCACAATGACGCCCTTAGAAATCCTTTCCACTCTCCTTAAGAAGACTCTTGATTGAGCTTCTGACATGCTAACACAGTTCCCTCTTTATCTATCCATTGTTCACCTTAGTTAGTAGCCTGTAGTCTGAGAATTAATGCTTTCCAAATTATTTTTGCCCTTTTTTTCACCTTTTGTAGTTTGCCCGCATGTGTTTCGCCCCACACATGTATCCACCTGGTTTGTTTAACTGTAGGGTTTCTTATTGCCTAGCCAAATTATGACTTTGCTAAATTAAATTGACTGATGATTTGCTGGCCCCGAGCAACGCTTAATTTCTGTATCTCAGATATTTATTTTAACAATATGTATTGTCCTTCATGAGTGGCTCATTTGAACTTATTTTGTCGCTTTGGACAACCCCTGGCTATTACATATCTATATAACTTGGTTTTGCAAAAAGTCGACATAAGGCTGAGCTTGTGTCTGTAATGAAACCCCTTAACTCTATTTCCAACTGGAGTTTTCCTTCTGTGGCTAAATTGGTCATGGTGGGTCCAAAGATTCATCCACCTCAAAGAGCACTAATTCCTGCGAAGGATGAAAATGCCACATCAGTGTCATCTACCCCAAACTATCTTGCTCTTGTTCCCTATGGGTCCTGTGACTGTCCTGGTTACCTTGGTCCCCACAATATCAACAATCATGAGAGACTAGTTCTAAAACACAAATTCTTAATATTCTTGATGACCTGTAGTTGCCAGCTAGCTGGCTACCATTCCTGGTACTGACTGACACCCAGAAAAAGATTGAGATCAGTTTGTGGTCCAACTGTTTTCCTGGTATGTGGCTGGTAGCTTGTGGAGGTGTTACAAGAGGCTACAGTCCCTGCTATATCTTCCATTCAACTGACAAGAGACACTGGCCCTCATTACAACCCTGGCTGTAAATGCCATCTACCGCCATGCTGACGGCCACCGAAATATTGTGGCCGCAGCCGTAATCCGCCAGGGTATTATGACCCACACATAGAAATCCGCCACAATATAGACACCCACACAAGTCCGCCACACCAAAGGTCAGTGATAAACTGGCGATAGCAAAACCCACACCGTTACGCCAACAGGAATACACCCACTGTATCACGACCCACGAATCAACACAACGGTCTTTCAACCGCAGTAATCCATTGGCGGTACACACCGCCGCCCTCAAAATGCACACACACTTACAAAACCACACCACATTGGACAATTCAAAATACACACACCTGACACACACACACACACCACACCCTCACACTCACACCATTATAAAACACACACCCACATTACCCATAACCCCTTACAACATAAAAACATAGACCAAGAACAGAGAGACAAGCAAAGAGCACACACTCACTCAGAGGCACAGAACACCATCATCCATACACCATCCACGCATATCACAGTATACACCCCAACACATCACCCCACACATCACCCCACACATCCTCACACATATTACTCCCACCATATCCATGGCACCCCAAAGACACACCAGGTTTTCTGAGGAGTGAGCTAAGGGTCAGATAGAGGCACTCGAACCTGGCCTTCAGGAGGCCGAACGTTCTCTCAATATTCCTCCTTGGATGCCCATGTACCTCACTGTAACGTTCCTCTGCCCTTGTCCTGGCATTCCTCACTGGAGTCAGTAGCCATGGGAGGTTGGGGTAACCAGAGTCACCTGTAAATATCGTGGAACAACTGTTAGATACACACTAACCCTTATGGACAACCCCATACCCAGACACCTTCTTATAGTGGGTGGGGACCTTGGGTCACCTATTAGCCACACCCGGTGCCTCTGGAGTTGGCCCATCACATAAGGGATACTGCTATTCCTCAAGATATAGGCGTCATGCACAGAGCCAGGATATTTGGCATTCACATGGGAGATGTACTGGTCCGCCAAACACACCATCTGCACATTCATCGAGTAATAGCTTTTTCTATTCCTGTAAATCTGTTCCTTTCTCCAGGGGAAAACAAATGCCACATGTGTACCATCAGTGGCACCAATAATGCTTGGGATATGTTCCAGGGCATAGAATTCAGCTTTCACTGTGGCCAAATCCTCCACCTGGGGGAAAACGATGTAGCTGCGCATGTGTTTCAGCAGGGCAGGCAACACTCTGGTCAACACGTTGGAGAACATTGGCTGAGACATTCCTGGTGCCATGGCCACTGTGGTTTGTAAATGAAGCACTGACAGAACCGGCACTAGAGGGGGGATTCCTGTGGGCTGGCGGATAGCTGACATCAGGTCTGGCTCCAATTGGGCAAACAGCTCTTGAACTGTGGCATGATCAAGTCTGTATGTGATGATAATGTGTCTCTCCTCCATTGTCGACAGGTCCACCAGGGGTCTGTACACTGGAGGATGCCGCCATCTCATCTGCCTCAGCGGTTGTAGCCTATGGAGGATAACGGTGAGCAGAAGGTCATATTTCCACATAGAATGCACAAGTGTTGCTGAAGTTAGGTCACAGAAGCAGTATGTGAAGTTGAGAGTCAGTTGATGGGCCAATGTCTGCTGTGATGCAGTTAGGTGCCATGCCATGTTCCCCCCCTGAAATGGTGGCTGCCTGACCTGTGAAGAAGGAGAAGTGGAAATGAGGTAAGTGCGCTGGCATTGTGCGCCATCACGGTAGGCGGTCGATGACCGCCGCGCAACCTCGCATTGGATATCATTGAGCCCTACGGGTTCCAGGAGCAAATGGCGATGTATGCCGGCAGTGACGGTACGCACCGCCGTGGATGTGACTGCCATTTTCTAACTACTCACTCACTTGCTACCTGACCGTCAACAGGAGAGGACATACACTGCAAGTGCTGCTGTGACCTGAGTCTGGAAGCAACAATGGCTACAGTGTCTGGGGAAAGGGACCCTGCCTTCACTGCGGAGGAGTTGGAGAAACTGGTAAATAGGGTCCTACACGTTACTCTACGGTCCTCCAAACAAACAGGTGAGCACACTGAGAGCATGATGTGTGGGCAATGCATGTTTTGAGTGATGTGGATGTAAGCCACATGTTGGGGGGTGCTGCATGAGAGGTGGTCAGTGTATGTGCATCAGGGCATGGGTGGGAACTGGGGGCAATGAGTATGCCCTGACGGATGAGTAATTTCCTTTCCTCCTGTTTTTTCCCTCTAGGTCATCGCCCACCAGAAAAAGGGTATTTAGCGTGCCATCGTCAGGGAGGTGCGGACCCTGGGGGTCTATCACAGGCAGAGCACCCACTGCCACAAGAGATGGGAGGACCTGGCCGCTGGACGAAGAAAATGGCAGAGGCCCAGCTGGGACTGGCCTCCCAAATTGGAAGGGGTGCCCGTCGCACCAGGACCCCCCTGATGTTCTGCATCCTGGCTGTGGCCTATCCGGAGTGGGATGGGTGCTTGAGTTCACCATAGCAGCCACAAGGGGGTGAGTACAGATTCTTATTTCTGACTTTGCGTGCTTTAGGAGGTAGCTGGGTGGGGTATGTGGGCTGTGGGTGACCCTAGGCCAGGGGGATCATGGCAGGGTAGGTCCCTTGTGTGCAGGCTCTGAAGCACTCAAAACCCAATGGTGTAAGTGGGCATATACTACTGGGCAGGGTCCTGTGGGTGTCAGGTGTGCAGATGCTGGCGTTAGCCATTGTACCCCATGGGCTTGTGACTACCTTAGTGACTGGTTGGGCATGGCCTAGTGCATAGGGCTGATCCCTGTGTGTTGTGTACACCAACGGTAGTGGTGTTGCTAGCTCCTCTGCCCCTTCTTCCCCCGTTTTGTTTTGTCACCCTGTCCTTGTGTGCATTAGCATCATCTGGCGGAGGAGCAGAGGCACCAGCAACGGAGGGAGCCACATCCCACATGGCCCATGAGGGCAAATCCACTGAGGGTGAAGGCACCAGTGGGATGGAGGGCGAGGGGAGTACCATGACAGGGACAGGAGGGGACACCAGCGACAGCGACTCCTCTGTGCCCACCGCAACAACGGGTACAGACGCCACCCCCCCACCACCACCGTCCTCCCTGCAGCCCCTCACCGTGTTTTCCATGCCCGCTCACCCAGGAGGGTGGGCATCTCCTTTGCCCCAGGCACCTCGGCCCTGCCCCAGTCAGCCCTGTTGACCTCAGTGAGGAGGGTATTGACCTCCTGAGATCCCTCACTTTTGGGCAGTCAAATATTCTGAATACCATCCAGGGTGTCAAGAGGCATTTGCAACAAACAAATGCATACCTTGAGGGCATTCACTCTGACGTGGCAGCCCAACAGAGAGCATTTCAGGCTCTGGTCTAAGCACTGATGGCAACCATTGTCCCTGTGTCTAGTCTCCCCCCTCCAACTTCCTCTACCCAGTCCCAATCCCCTCAACTCCAACCTATCCCAAGCACACATTCAGACCAGAATTCACCCAAATCAACCCACAAACGTGGCTCAGGCACACATAAGCACCACACCTGATCTCACAGGCACTCACACAAACACCATGCCCAGCCAGACACAGCAACATCCACTGCCTCCACCGTGTCCCCCTCCTCCTCTTCATCCACCCCCTCCCAGTCTTGTCTCCACTCACACCTGCCTGCACTACATCCTCATCCACTACCTCCATCACCAGCATGCCCTCATGAGCAGTCACCACCCCCACAACCATGCACATGTCCCCTGTGTCCTCTCCCAGTGTGTCTGTGTCCCCTCCTCCCAAAGTACACAAACGCAAGCACCCACTCACCCATCCACCTCACAACAGCATCCAGCCCATGCACCTTCACCCAAACTCAGCAGAAAGCCACCTCCTACAACCACTCCCACTTCCTCCACTCCCAAACCCTCTCTATCTTCCCGTCCCAGTGTGTCCAAAAAACTTTTCCTTGCAAACCTTGACCTCTTCCCTATGCCTCCACCGTCCTTCCCCTCAGGCCAGGGTGTCAAGATCCCAGGCCAGCACCTCAGCCACCAAGTCGGCGTCTGTGGTGGTACCTGAAAGTCCCAGGGGATCAAAGGGGGCACCAGTCAGGGTTGTCAGTATGCCAGCGACCCCTGCACTGGACCAACCCATTCAACCACCTGCCAAGGTGAAGAGGGTGGCAGCAAGCAGCACGGCCAAAAAGCACAACCCACCCAGCAAGGCCTCCTCCAAAACTGCATCTGCCAGCGCCAAGGTCCCAGCTGCATTTGGCAAGGTGGGGAAGGGCAAGAAAACCCAGGGCAAGGCACTTCAGGCCTCATACCCTCCAGGTGAGGGACTGGTGCCCACCATAAGTACTGACAGCCCAGCAACCTGTACCGCAGAAGGCACCGCTGCAGGCACTGCCACCTGCACTGCCATCTGCCCGACCACCTGCACTGCCACCTGCACCGCCGCTGCCACAACAAAAGTCAGCAGCATCATCCCCCGTGGGCTGCCCCGAGGCTGCAGGAGACGGCCTGGTGTCTCCCTCCACTACTACCAGCACCTGCACCATGGCCTGCACCGGCAGCATCTCCGCCGCAGACACCGCCGCAAGCACCGCTACCTGCGCCACCATCTGCACCGCCACATGCCCAGCCAGTGCCACCACCACCAGCACCAGCGCTACCAGCAGTTTGCAGCCTAACTCGCCGCAGGATGGAGTGTGGCTCTGCCTCCATGGAGTATCATGCTACCTGTTCCCTGCACATCTCGTGGCTCAGACACCCAGGTCAGGGAGTGGGAACTGCCACACACCAGGTGCAGCATCACTGGGCACAAAGCCCCCAGAATCAGTGGAGATATGCATCCACTATCACTTTCCTTGGCATGATGAGGCACACTGGGCACAAAGGCCCCTCCAGAACCAGTGAAGATATGCATCCACTATCACTTTCCTTGGTAGTATGAAGAAGACTGGGCACAAGGCCCCCTTCAGAACCAGTGGAGATATGCATCTACTATCACTTTCCTTGGCAGGATGAGGCACACTGGGCACAAAGCCCCCTCCAGAACCAGTGGAGATATACATCCACTATCACTTTCCTTGGCAGGATGAGGCACATTGGGCACAAAGCCCCCTTCAGCACTAGTGGAACATGTCACCCACTAGAGAGACTGTGGCTTGGCACTCCCCAGGACCAAGCAGTGGGCGGCAAACCACCAAATTGGGAGACTTGAGAGACTGTGGCTTTGCAGTCCCCAGGACCAAGCAGTGGGCAACCCACCCACTTGAGAGACTGTGGCTTTGCACTCCCCAGGACCAAGCAGTGGGCAAACCACCCACTTGAGAGACTGTGGCCTTGCACTTCCCAGGACCAAGCAGTGGGCAAACCACCCACTTGAGAGACTGTGGCCTTGCACTCCCCAGGACCAAGCAGTGGGCAAACCACCCACTTGGGAGACTTGAGAGACTGCAGCTTTGTACTCCCCTGGACCAAGCAGTGGGCAACCCACCCACTTGAGAGACTTGAGAGACTGTGGCTTTGCACTCGCCAGGACCAAGCAGTGGGCAAACCACCCACTTGACAGAGCTGAGAGACTGTGGCTTTGCACTCCCCAGGGCATCGCTGTGGGCATGTTGCCCCCTCCAGGAGAAGTGGTGTAGTACCATCTTCCGGCTGAGGTGCCCCCCTACTCTTCCCCCTGAGGTGCCTGCGTGTTTTCGACCTGATGCCCCTGCAGTGTTCTCTCCGTTTTGAGGCAGGAGTCAACTGTGGGCTTCGCCCATGTTTTTTTGGCCCACTGGTCCACGGACATTTGCAAAGGACAGTGTACGGCCCTCTGTACATATTGTAAATATTTGTATATATTGTTGTTTACAATCGTCAACTTTATCTGCATTTTATAAATATCACTCATTTGACTCTATTCCTTTTGTCCTTGCGTTCTTCCAGGGGGTCAGGGGGTCACGGGGTGTACATGTAATGTTGCTGCATGTGTTTGTATGGTGTTGTGGGTGAGGGTGGGGTGGGAGTGCTGCATGTGTGTGTCACTCTCTTTTTCCTCCCCCCTCCCCTGTGTCCTAGGTACAGTACTCACCATGGTCGTCGCCGCCGCCTTCTTTGGTATTCCTGGTGTATTAGCAGATACACCAGCATCCGCAGGACCTGTAGTTCGGGCTCCATGGCGTCCTGGTTCTTCGTTGAGTGTTGAAAAAGGTGAGTGGTTTCCCTTCCAAAGACTGTTTCCTCTCTGCTTTTGATGTCGTTGGTACCGCCCCAGAAAAGCTGGCGGATTGATGCCTTGTAATAGCGTGGGCGGTACATTGTCTTCCGCCTGTCTGTTGGCAGTGACCACCGAGGTGTTTTTTGCTACTGCCGTGGCAGTTGGAGTGTTAAAGTGGCTGTCTGTGTTGACGGTTTCCGCCGTGGTCGTGATTCCATTTTTTTTTACCGCCAGCCTACTGGCAGTATTACCGCTGCTTTAACACCGACCACCAGTCTTGTAATGAGGGCCACTGTCTAATTTCTACTTAGCATCCAGTAAGCACAATATGAGGGACATTGTGATATGACATTCTCATTTTGGTAATGGAATTGTTGGTACTGGTGAGAGTTCTGTGGTATTGCTTCCCATCCACTCACATGTGATCTTTTAACCATAGACTACAAGGAAAATAAGGTAAAGGGCATTCATATCACTGTCCTTGAGAAAGCCTGTCCCACATCTAAAATCCATTGATAAGAGAATTTAAAATGAAATAAGTGCTATTTATCTTACCCCAAAAGACCCTAGGGAATCTGTAGCTTGGGAAAATCTTAACAACCCCCACAAAAAAAAATAACAATGCTAATAGACATTTGTTTTAACTGGACTACAGCTCCAAAGTTTCAAATCATTTCTGATTAAAAAATGAGTTTGAGAATTCAAAAACAGCATATTGGTAAATATTGAGCTTTTAAAATAGTTGAGTTTCGGAAGTTGCCTAGGGAACAAAATAGATTTTGAATCGCTAAATAGCTAAGTAAAAACAATTACCAAATAGCAGTACTATATTTACGATTCCGTGATACAATGTATGAAACATTTGTGAAGTAATAGTTTTTGCATTTCCAACTTAGCACTAGTAGGAAGCAGATGGTGAACAGGTGATAAGACTAAAAGGTTGGTTCAGAAAGCAAATCTATTTCTTCAATATGTCTGTACTTTATACAGTGCCAAGGCAAACATGGATCTTGTAGTCATTGCAGAGAAGGAAGAGACAGGTGAGATTTTGTAAGTGCAGTGTGAAAATATTTAGTAAGAGTGAGGAAGACATGTACAGGGAGTAGAGGCAAGTGAATTATAACTATATAATAATTTGGATTCTATATTAGGTAGTACAGCACACAAAAATAAGGTCACTCCTACACGTGCAGATCCTATGCATCCTGCATCTTTTTGCTTCAGGCTGTTATCATGGAATAATTGCTGCAGCAGATAGTGTATCTGTTGGAAAATGGGTTACTGGTAAGGGCAGGTAGGTACCTACACTTAGCAATAGGCCACTAACCTCCACTAAGGTCCAGTTAGGTCTCAGTAAATTAAACCCAGCTCAGCCCTTGGTAGCATGGAAATGAGCGTCAAGGCTTAACTTAGGAGACAGAGTGTAAAGCATTCAAATATCACAAAACAGTATTTAAATAAAACACAAGAAACAGTTTAAAAATCCCAAACCAATTAATCAAAATAGATTTTATTTTTATCTTTAAAATGACACCAAAATGAATAAAATCGGATAAGGGGAAGCGGAGATATGAATTTTTAAAGAATTATTATTTTTTTAGCGCCTAGAAACAAAAAGCGCCAATCGGGTCATCTGGTTGCACCTTGACCGGGGCAAAGTCAAAGCTTAAGGCCGACTGCGATGGAGCCCTGCTCGGCTACAGGCCGTGGGAGACCTCAGTTAAAAGTTTACCTTCACACTTAGGGCCTCATTACGACCCTGGCGGTCATAGACCGCCAGGGTGGAGGCCGGAGGTAGCACCGCCAACAGGCTGGCGGTGCTACATCAGGTATTCCGACCGCGGCTGTGAAGCCGCGGTCACCCAGCCGGGTCCGGCGGTTTCCCGCCGGATTTCCCCCGGCTGGGGGAATCCTCCATGGCGGCGCTGCATGCAGCGCCGCCATTGGGATTCCGACCCCCTTCCCGCCAGCCTGTTCCTGGCGGTTTACACCGCCAGGAACAGGCTGGCGGGAACGGGTGTCGTGGGGCCCCTGGGGGCCCCTGCACTGCCCATGCCACTGGCATGGGCAGTGCTGGGGCCCCCTAACAGGGCCCCATTAAGATTTTCAGTGTCTGCTTGGCAGACACTGAAAATCGCGACGGGTGCAACTGCACCCGTCGCACCCCAGCAAATCCGCCGGCTCCATTCGGAGCCGGCTTCATCTTTGCTGGGGCTTTCCCGCTGGGCCGGCGGGCGATCTTTTGAAGATCGCCCGCCGGCCCAGCGGGAAAGTTAGAATGGTCCCCGGGGCGGTGTTTGGGCAGTTTCCGCCCGGCGGGCGGCGCCCTCCGCCCGCCGGGGTCGGAATTACCCCCTTAGTCTCTTTTTCGAAGATTTTCTTTACCGGGACAAACCAGCAAATCAGGCCGGGTCGCAGTTGAGGCAAGCCGGCTAAAGTTGCCGCGGCGGGTCAGTCCCTCTATGGAGCTTTTTTACAAAAGTTGTCCAAACTTCTCCAAACTTCTGGGGCTTCTCCCAGATGTCCTTTTAAGGTTCTTTTGAGGTCCACAGCTCATCCCAAGGGTCCAGAAGTTCTGAGATGGTCCTTGGGGGGTGCGGACTACAACTCCCAGAATGCACCTGGCGCAAACTCCTTTTTGCCCATTGGACAGTGGTCAGCTGGTCGCTTTCTTCAGGAGTTGGTGCAGGGGACTCTGGTTAGCAATTTTTCACCTGTAGCAAACAGGGAGTCCCTCCTTGAACCAGTTGAAGCCAGGCAAAGTCCTTCTTGTGGTGAAGCCCAAGTGTGCAGCTGGTGCAGTCCTTCTGAGTGCAGGTTCCAGGTGCAGCCCAGGGGTCCAGCAGGGCAGTCCTTCTTCTTCTGTGGTTCTTCCTTGTTGGATGTGGTAGGGAACTGAGATGTGGGTGCAGGTCTGCCAGTTTTATCCTTGCTCCTGGGTGAAAAGCAGGGGGGTCCTGGTTCTCCAATCAGGTGCAGGGTCCTTCCCCCTGTGATGACCACTTCCTGGGAAGTGTGGCAAAAATCAATCCCAGGAGGCAACATTCTCTAAAAATCCATCATGGCTGAATCTGATTTTTGGAGGTTACATCTGGCTGAGCCCACCCACTGGTGTGGCTAAAAATCCTAAACACACCCCTCTCCTGCCCTCTCCTAATCTAATCAAGGGGGGACCTAGTTGTCTGGGGTTGCAGGATGTGGGGGTGTTGCTGGTTGCTCCAAACGTCCTTCTCTGCCTTTGAAGACCAGTTTGGCAGCCCTCCCCCTTCCTGCCTCACCATCTGCTGAGGGGAGATTCCTTCCCACAGGCACATTCCTTTGTGTGATGCCCGGCCACTTCACACCTCATCAAGGCAGCTTGGCCAAGCTGCTAGAGGCTGGCCAATCAGAGCACAGCAGCAAAAACAATGCAGGGCTGAAATTGGCAACTTTTCAGGTAAAGTTTAAAACTGTTTACCTGAACAAGTTATATTAAATCCAACAACTGGAAGTTGTGGGACTTATTACAACACTTAATTTGATACCAAATTATTGGTATGCATCATTTAAGGAGACTTTAAAAATTAAAATAAAGTCTCCCCATTCTAGCCTATGAAGGCCATTTACTACAATGAGGGAAAAACGAATTTGGCTGTTTTTACCTCACCAGGGCTTATAAAACTATTTTTATAAAGTCCCTGCTTATAGTTACATGGCACCCAGCCCTAGGGGCACATAGGGCACACCTTAGGGGTGAAGACTTTGGAACTACTTTTAATTCCAAAGTCGAATTTGCATATAACTTTAATTTAAAAGCAGCCAGCAAGGCAGGCCTGCCTTTAAAATGACACTGGGCACCCCAGCAGTGCACTATGCTGTGGTCCCTAAACCTACATGCCCTACCATATACTAGGGACTTATAGGTAGGTTAACTTAGCCAATTATAATTAGCCTAATTTGCATATCCATTTTACACAGAGCACATCCATATCCATTTTACACAGAGCACAGGCCCTGGGACTGGTTAGCAGTACCCAGGGCACCATCAGAGTCAGGAAAACACCAGTAAAAAGTGGAAAATGGGGGCAAAAAGTTAGGGGGCCTCTGCAATCAGCCCTGTTTTCTCACAGTATCATAGATTGTATTGTACATGTGTTCTAGAGAATTCCTTTATTTTAATTAAGAATTTAAATGTGTCTATTACCTTTCCACACACTGCATAGCAAGTCATCAATACCAAGTTAGATTTTTTTAGGATTAAACAATTTCCTTCAGTGATAGGTTAGGTACATGGAAAACACACTCTGATTTGTACTCCTGCTGCAATAGAAATTCTCTATCAGACTCGTAAAATTCATCATGCCCAATATAGTATTCAATTGAAAGTGCACTAATATTGGCATTGTTGCAGGTTACCCTGAGAGCACTCATGACTCCTATATGTTTAGACATTTTAGTCTCTGCAATCGTTTGGCTAGGGGTGAGTTTGAAGATCAGCTGCTTTTGGTATTTTATCAAATATTTAGCATTGTATCTTTACCTTGTGGGTTATAAAAAAATAAGTTACCTGTTTTTCTAATTCTCCAGTATTGGCATCTTTCATAGATTCACAAGCTTGAATCACTCCCCATTGTCAAAGTAGGAGTCCCACGGTACCATAACAAAGAAGTACATAGCATTACCATAGCCTATAATAGCAATGAAACATTCACTTTAATAATGTATCCACATCATTTAAAAGGAACCAAACTCCAGTCAATCAGGAGACAGCAGCCTCTAGAATACACTTCACAGAGGCTTATTACCTCAGATTTTAAAGCACTAGTGGGAATGGAAATCCCATAACTATAAGGGGAGCCTCTATGGAGTGGAGAGTGGTTCACATGTGAATCTATGAAAGATGACAATATTGGAGAACTACAGTTACATGTACATAATGTATTTACTTCTTCGGTATTGCATCTTTCAATAATTCACATGCACAAATCAGAATTTCTAGCAGTTACGATATTTGCAAAATCTTAATCATAATATCACAATAGGGTATGGCAGTTATAAACACATACACAGAGATATATAAATATTAAACAGACATATGTAACCATAAAAAAGACTCTCCTTATGGAAATAAATGATGTAACACTGCCTGTCCAACAGCTGCATAACTGCGCTGTGCAGATTCCAGGCAATAATGGTGCATAAATGTATGTGTATTCCTCCATGTCACCACTTTCAAGAGGCACTCCAGCAAACAAAGCAGTTGAGGTAGAGACTGCTCTGGTGGAATGTCCCTTGACCTTATTTGTCGAAGGTCTTCCAGTCTTGGAATGACAGAATTGGATAGCAGCTGAGATCCATCGAGCAATGCTTTCCTTTGTGACTGGGGCACCTCTACGATGATTCCCATATGTTACCAACAGTTGGTCTATCTTTCTGAACTGTTTAGTGCAGTGTAAATAACATTTTAGACATCTTTTGACATCCAGTGCATGCAGGGATTTTTCTGTTGCTTACTGAGGATTTGGAAAGAAAGTCCTTAGTACAACAGGTTCATGCAGATGAAAATCCGAAGGAACACTGAGGATACATTTCTGGTTGGCTTGACAGAATCATCTGTAAAACGCAAGAAAGGCTCCTTAATTGTGAAGGCCTGTGTTTCACTAACCCTTATGGCTAATGTTAGAGCTAACAGCAATGCTTTTCCATGACACAAATCTGAGCTCTACCTTGTGTATTGGTTCAAATGGATCGTACATTAACTGTATCTGTACTACATGAAGCTGCCACATAGGAGAAGGAGCCCTTATTAGAGGTAGACCTTTTAAGGAACTTTTTTAATGATCCTGTTACACCATAAACATGGTAAATTTGAAGAATGTCTATATCTTGATATTGCAGAAAGGTGTACGTTAATTGTAATCGTATTTATATAGTGCTTTCATTGCAAAGCAATACAGTGCCGCTTTCCCCATAGGGAGAAGATCTTGCCAGAGTCGACTGACAAAGCTCCCATTAGTGACAGTTGTTCTTTGTTGCGCTTAGTGCGTCTGCCAAGAGGTCACTTGTACCTGGAACATGTTCCACACATAGGAGGTCATTCTGACCCTGGCGGTCATGGACTGCCAGGGCCAACGACCGCAGAAGCACCGCCAACAGGCTGGCGGTGCTTCTGGTGCCATTCTGACCGCGGCGGTACAGCCGCGGTCAGAAAAGGGAAACCGCTGGTTTCCCGCCGGTTTCCCGCGGCCCCAGGGAATCCTCCACGGCGGCGCTGCAAGCAGCGCCGCCATGGGGATTCCGACCCCCTTCCCGCCATCCTGTTTCTGGCTGTTTTCACCGCCAGAAACAGGATGGCGGGAACGGCATGGGCACTGCAGGGCCTAACAGGGCCCCATTAAGATTTTCAGTGTCTGCTTGGCAGACACTGAAAATCGCGATGGGTGCAACTGCACCCGTCGCACACCAGCAACTCCGCCGGCTCCATTCGGAGCCGGCTTCCTCGTTGCTGTGGCTTTCCCGCTGAGCGGGCGGTCGGCCTTTTGGCGGTCGCCCGCCAGCCCAGCGGGAAAGTCAGAATGACCGCCGCAGTCTTTTCACTGCGGTACGGTCTTCTGGCGGTTCCCGCCAGGCGGGCGGCTTCCGCCGCCCACGGGGGTCAAAATGACCCCCATAGTGTTATTCCATGTGTCATAACCCAGTTACAGCTCCCTTGTGTTTCCTTGGAAAGGGCCAGTGATTTTGTGCCCCCTTGTTTGTTCACATGCATGCTGGTGGTATTGTCTGTGTAAATTAACACTTATGAGCCTGCTATCCTTGGCAGCAAAGCTTATGGACAAATACATTGTTTTGGGTTTTAGCCAACTTATGTGCATGCTCTTCTGGGCTGGGTGCCACTTTCCACTTATTCAAGGTCTTGCAAATGGCCACCCCAGTCCTCTAAGTAGGCATCCATTGTGATCACGTAATCTGGTATCTGGGGTAAGAATGACAATCCTTCAGAGAGACTTTTGGCTTCTGTCCACTAGGGTGGAGCTCTTCTCATTACTAGAGTGATCTTTATGAGATCATGGAATGATCCCTCAGTCTGAATCCATACTTGTCAAGTTCCTCCTGTAAAGGTCCCATTTTCTGACAGGACAAAAGAACTAGAGATATGGCAGAGGACATCAACCCTGGGAAAAAGTTGAACAGATGTACTGAAACTAGCGTTCTTCTCAAAAGTGCACTAATTGTTTGAGCCTTTGTTGCCTGTCGTGAGATGAGAATGTTTTGTCTAGGGTTGTATCCAAAGCAGCTCCCAGGAACATTGTTTTTCTTGGCTGAAAAATCAGTGTCTTCTGGTAATTGACAGTCAGACCTAAACTCTTGAACAATCCTAGGCAAGCCTTTTTGGACCTCGATGCTTGATGGGCTGTTGGGGCTTTTATCATCCAATTGTTGCGGTATAGAAATACCAGATAACCCTTTTTTTCAGAGAAACTGACACAGGAGTGAGAAATTTTATAAAGATGCGAGGAGCTTATCTGAGCCTGAAAGAGAGGACTTGATATTGAGTGCTGGCTACAGGGAATCCTAAAACATAGCAGTTTAGGAATTATTGGGGTTGTGAAAATAAGCATTCTGTGGATCCAATAGCGTCATGTAATCTCCATGGTTGAGGAAATTCAAAATGTCTGGAAGGGTTACCATGCAAAAGGATTGCTTTAGTATATATTTCTTTAATTTTCGGAGACCCAAAAAGGGTCATCATTCTGCTGATTTGTTCTTTTTCAGAAAAACCAGGAGTAGAAATCCATTCCTTTTTTTGGTCGGGGAACCTTTTCTATTGCTCCTTTGTTTAACATGGTGAGGGCTTCTTTACTGAGTAAGTGTAGATGAGGTCTGTGCATTACCTTTGGTGGAGTGTTCAGCAGCCCCTTTAGGAATTCTAAAGTATGAGCATTGGTGATCAGGTTTAACACCCACCAGATTTTATTTGCTGTCATTGAGGGGAGAAACTGGAAATTTTCACACCCACAGTTTGGTGTTTTGCTTTGGGCATAACTGCCACTTGCATGGGGTCAATGCTTTCTGCTAGTGTCTTTTCCCTAGCAGAGGTTTTCTTTCCTCAATGCTTGTTTAGTATATGTTGCCAGTGGTGGTGGTCGATAGGACTTTTGCTGGTAGGATGGTCGATGTTGCTGTTGGAAGGGTTGAAATTGCTGGAACCTCAGGAAACGTCCTCTATATGGAACAGAATCCCTTCCACATGCTCCTTGAAAGGGTACTTTCCCAAATGTCAAGGTGCTCTAAGATCTTGCAGTGTCTGTATCCCCCTTAATATCCTGTAAGGCTCATCAACATGTTTGCCAAATAATGCTTCTCCATCATAAGCTATCATAAGCCATATCCAGAATCTTGCTCTGAACCTCAAGCCTAAATGAAGTCACCTTTAACCATCCCTGCCACCTTAGAACCATAGCTCCTGCTAGCTGCTTAAATCCAGTTGATGCTACATCCATAGCACAATATATTATTTCAAAAGGTGTTCTCTCTCCCTTCTGTAATATTTTCTTTGCATCCCCTCTTTGTCCTCAGGTACAAGATCAATAAATATGCTGATGTTCGACCACATGTGCCAGTAGAACTGGACCAATATAGCCAAGAAATTAGTAGCATGGACTATAATTTCCAACATTGTGGAAAATCTCTTGCAAATATTATTAATGCTTCTACTTTCTCCATCTGGTGGACCTGATATAGGCATTTAGGGATTCTTAGACTTGCGCTAAGTCACCTGAGCTATTACTGAATCTGATTATGAATGTCCTATTAACCATGCAGGTGAATCCTCTGGTGCCTTATATTTTTTGTCAATTTGTGATAATACAGCAGAGACTGCAGCTTTGTTTTTCATAATTTTTTTGCCTTCTTCCCAATTGTAATCTACTATAGGGATTGCTCAAACAGATCTTTTGGCAAGCTCTTTAAAATTACTCAAAAAATAGTCAGATTGCTTAGCTGTCAATGGTAGCTGAAATCATTTTGCAGCCTCTTACATGAGATTATGGGAACTTCCAATGTCATCTGGAGGAGAGTCTAAAGGTTGTGGTGTGAGTGTGGAATGAGAACGGGGATTAATTACCCAACCCATTTGTTGAAAATAGATTGGCTGCCAGCTATCTCCTCTATTCCTTGTCTTTTTCAGATGAGAGTGGATCATCTCTAGGAAATACTACAATGGTGGAAGCCGGTGTCATTCTAGGTGTCAAAGGTGGAGGAATGGGACAAGGTGATCTCGGAACTGGAGGTGAACGGCTAGGCTGTGTTTTAGATGATGTCTTAATAGGGTATGGGAATCTCTTATACTGATCTTGCAGCATGCCTTGGAGGTCTTTGAACAAGGATAAAGGAACCTAAGCCATGCTTTCTTGAAAGGTGAGTGGCTCCAATGTTGGAAGTGTTCCCCATGTTGCTTATGCCTTTAAGAGAATTACGTCTGTTGTGGTGCGTAACAGTCCTCATAATACTGTTCATCATCCTATGGTAATGTCACAAACTGCTTCATAATTGTACCATGGGACTCCCACTTTGACGACAGGGAATGATTCAGGCCTGTGAATCTATGAAAGAGCCAATACTGAGACTAGTGCATCTTAATTTACCTTGGCTACTTGATTATTAGCCCAAATGAAAGGAGATGCAATAGAAAACATAGACATACAGTGATTGTAGTTAAAAGACATTCAGACTTTTAAAAAGCAGATTCATGTGTCTATGTAAGAATGGTGGTTCTTCATAATATTCCCTAGAAATATCTTGCAAAATAATTGCTTGTTGTGCTAAGATAACTAATACAGCTAACTTGAAAGGACAACCTATGAATAGTGAAGATGACTCGGATGTTGAGGAACAAATCCCCCTTTGTCACCCCCTTACTCCACCTGTGTAGGATACAGCAAGGGGAAGTCTAATTAGGACAAAAATTAGGACGAAAACACCTGTTTGTTGATGTAACAAAACGTATTTTCTCCTTTTTATTTTCAGAAAACGTAAAAAGTTCAATTATTTTTCTTTTACCTTTTTCATGCCATTACTTTGTAAATCACATTATAAAAACAAAAAGTATTCCATTTAACAAATTGCACAATGTATTTGTTTTAGTGTTTTCTTGTCTCTGGTAACTGAAGCCATGCCACTGTGCTTCATACCGCTCCACTTCTACCACTTCTGCTGATCACTGAATGTGTATCAGGCACAGTATGACTGACTACTCAAACTTGATGCCTCCTCACTTTAATATGGATTGTGTGCATGTTGAGCTGTGCATGTTCCTAAAGTTTAGAGTTTCTAGGACTGTAGTGACTTGTGTGAGACTTTGAGCAACACTCTGACTAAATTGAGATAAATCACTCTGCACATTTACAGGCCTTCTGAAGAAGACTCTAATAGCACTGGCCAATTTTCTACATTTCTCACATGCTAATCGGCCCTTTTAACCATGTTTTTTTAAATGATGCTTTTGATTACAAGCTCGTTATGTATTTAAGCACATAATGAAGTAACAGTTTTACTTCAAGTAATAATACTTTCTATCAGTGATGTAAATAACACCCGAATAACTGTAACCAAATCATCCATTTTTGTAACAAAGAGCTTGCATCCCAGCGCTGACATTGTACGGTCAGAATTGCTCCCGCTAATGTATGACACCTTTTGCGAGCAAATATTCTCTTCTTCTTCACCTCCAACCTCTTCTCTTTATTCAGCGTGACATCTAGGTTTTGAATGTATTTGTAATTGCAATTTTGTATTTGGTTCTGTAACATTTAAGACAAAAACAGCACATGTAACACCACTTTCAATGTTGATGTGTGTAGTTTTTTAGGTTTTTAATGTTTAAACTTAGAATGATACGTTCGTAAAAACAAGAAGAATATTGCTTCTTCATTGTAAAACTGTAATAGCATAATTAATTATACTGGTCAAGGGACAGTGGGGAAATTGAGTGCCATATTTATACTTTTTGATGCAAAACTGCTCCGGCGCAGTTTTGCGCCAAAAATATTACCGCTGGCTAACGCCATTTTGGTGCGCTGTGCGGGCGTCAAATTTATACTTTGACGCACGGCGGCGCAAACCACAGGTGGGATTCATTTATTTTGACGCACACCGCAGCGTCAAGTCGTAAAGCAAAACGACGTTAATGCGGCGGAAATGACTGTAGGTCGATTTACGATAGGATAAAAAAAAAACGCGAACACTGCCATTTCACCAGAGGAGAGCCAAAATGGATCCCAGATGCCACCACAGACCCCAGGAAGATGACAACAGACCAGGAACCAGCCAGGAGGACCCACATAAGAACTAGGACACTTAAAAGAAGAAAATAAAGTGTCCCTTCAGTGCAGAGGAGCAAGAAATCCTGGTTAAAGAGGTGACGGAACACAAGCACCAACTGTTTGTCACCTCAAAGTTGCCAATCAGTAGGAGAGAGGCTATATAGGAACAAATTGTCGACAAGATTAACAGTGTGGCAGAAGTACGCAGAACAGTCATCGAGTGCAAGAAACACTGGCATTTCTGCAAGCGCAGGACCAAGGAAAAGATGGCCAGGAACAAGAAGTCAGCACTGCAGACTGTATGTGGGAATCCATCACACCAGGAGGCCCTGGACCACATGGAGGAGATGGTCGCAGCTGTCATTTCTGAGGAGATCGTCACAGGGATTCAAGGACAGGACATCGCAGACTACCAGGAGACAACGCACATGCAGGGTAAGTCGCATGGAGAATTGAAATGCACTAATGTCAACTGCAACCGGGGGGGAATCCCTACTACACATTGCATGGAAGTCATCATATACATAGACTGGCATGGGTAAAGGGGCACGGCATGGGGGCATGGCCTGCACAGACAGATGCTGGGGCACACCATTACACTACACCAACAACAGTCCCATGGGGGCATGCTGTCATGCCAACGATGGAGCAAAGGGAAATCCATGCCAGGAGGGAAGGCCACAACGTCAAACTGACATCCCGGCACACGTCAGCCACCATACCCCCCACATTAACTACGGCCCTCTTAACAACCTATAGCCATACCGACAACTGGAATGTAACTGTGACAACAGTTGCCACTACCACTTCTGCTCTGTGTGCAGCTCAAGTAGCCAATGGCAGTAACCTCCCCATGGATCATACACACCTAAATTAGGGGGTTGAGGATGACAACTTCAACAATCCCCTGAAAAAAGACAAAGGCCCCAGTACTGTCAAATGTCAATACCCATAGTTGTTGCAAACATCAGCCAATTTCAACAACAATAGGAGCTACACAGCACTAAGGACATGCCCATGCTGCATATGTCAGGATCCATCCTGTGCCTGGGTCACAATGTAACATCCCAAATGTCGTACTGCTCAGACAACAGCATTGGGGGGGGGGGCACATGTAACTGGTCACTGACATACACCTGCACAGTCAGAGGAGGAAATAGGACACTGCTACGACAATCAGGGCAATCCAATGTACCACACATTCCCGAACATCAGCAGTACACATTACCAATGCCAACATCCATATCGTGTCATAACATTGCTATGCATAGGATATGCTACATGTCAAATACATTTAAGTGGATGTGAAAGATTAGAGATTGGGGCAGGTCCAGATTGTTAAGTGTGCTGCCAGTGCCATCAGAACACCCACAGCCAGTGAAAGGCCTCACCATGAGAATGGATGTAGACGGAGGGTTGAGTAGGACAAGAAGGTGGCAATTCACTATTTGGCCAAAACCAACACATAGAAGAGATGATGCCGACAAGTCTAATAACTTAATAACATACATGTGACATGCAGGTGGGCCATAGGCCTGGGAGAATGCCCATCTGAAGGACTGGAGCAATAAACATGAAACAAGATCACAATGTGAATTCATCGCAAGGTAGGCATGTCGCATCACTCATGCCACAACACAGACACACTAATTGTACCCTGTTTCATTGCAGAGGAAGATGGATCTCTAGCGGATATGCCTGTCCCAGATTACCCTGATGACATGGATGACGAGCTGATAAACATTCCCCAGGAGACTATCCAAAAGGTCCTTGAAACCCTCCAGACCCCACCTTCAGTCACAAGGAGGAGCACAGAACAAGCAGCCATTGCAGAGGATCCACCCACCACCCCAATTGTAAGATCTGCCAGCACCAATACAGCTGAGGACTCAGATGACACAGGCACCAGCTTTGTGAGACCTGTAGTTGGGGTACAGCGGGAGCTGGACAAGGAGGTGCGGGTGGGGATGCAAACTATGGCAGCCAGCCTAGAGGGGGTGCGTTTGTGCATGATGTCATCTGCAGATCAGGCAGCAGCTATGCAAGCCCTAACATCTATCTTACAGGAACAGCAAAAAACCCAGAAGGAAATCAGCACAGCTGTAATACAGTTGACCCAACACCTACAACAGCAATCCTGTCAACGCGTGCACAAATGCAACATTGAACCTCTCAGGGCTGACCTGGCTGCCTACCATCGTGAAGTGGCTGCTATTCTCAAGAACCAGCAGATCCTCCTTGCTGCAGTACTGCCCTTAAGACCTTCACAGGGAGCAGCGACCGGGATGTCTGACTCCACGTCTTCTAACACTGAGGTGTGATTTGCCCCTTCACAACCACCACCACCAAGAACAGAGGAGGCAACACAAACATCAGAAGAAGAAGACATGGAACAGATCACCTTCACACGGAAAAGTACCCGGAAGCACTAGTCCCTGCCACATGGCCAACTATTATCAAGGTCCTACGCTTTGTAACATGCCAGTCTTGCAACAACTCTACTTAATGACTGTTCTGTTTACCACTGTATATCTTGTCAGCCTGCCCAGTGATTGTCTCTCTCCTACTCATTGGCAAATCCTGTCCCTCTGCACTGTCTGAAACATCACCCCAGCATGTCAAAAGCATTTCCGTAACCCCTTGTGTAGGATCACAATGTAAGATGTCACTCTAATGGACTCACAATCATGGACAATGTACAGATAGCACTACAGCACTTTTCAATAAATAACACTTACACAACAAATCTGTCTCTGGGTAATGTGACATATCAACTGTGCAGTAGATAACTGAAATGTGCCTACTGTCTGCTATTGGCCTTCAAAGGAGAAATGTACATGATATATGTAATTTACAGTGTGTGTGTATGTGACCATTGTATGTTACTCATCACATTAGCTCCGGGATTTTCAGTGTCCTAATCAGTATATCAGCAATGCTCCATGAGCAACACTCTTATTCTGATAGTTAGAGATGAAGGTGTGCAAAAATGATTAGCCAAACCATGATATGGTGATTATTATAGGTGCTTATTTAAATTAATTCATTAAAGTGGTGATGGTGATTATATTTAAAAAAATTGTTCACAATATGTTGCCGCCTGCGTATACCAGCGGCCGTGTTCTGTAGTTACCCCTCATGTTGCAGGCCAGCATCCTACTCTTCCTCCTCTTCAGGCATGTGTGGCTCTGGTTCCAGGAGGGGAATGTTCCTTTTCATGCAAATGTTGTGCAATATTGCACATGTTAGGATGATCTTACAGACCATCTCCGGGGAATATAGGAGGCTACCACCAGTGATGTTGAGGCACCGGAACCTTGACTTGAGGATGCCGAAGGTCCTCACGATTATGGTGCATGTCCTCCTATGTGCGTCGTTGTAGGCACGCTCTGCTGCAGTACTCGGGTTGCAAATAGGTGTCATTGTCCATGGCTGGATGTCATACCCCTGATTAGCTGAAACAGAAAATTAATGGGATCATGTTGATGTAGCTAGCCCCATTGAAATGACCTTTCATGGCAGTAGTTGTCTTGTGTTGTCTGTGACTTTTTTGTTGTTATTATGTTGCATCCTAGGCTTGTAGGATGTACCATCTGCATCATGTTGTTTCCTTAGCTGAACGAGTGTTTGGCTGCTGACCGTTTGTCAGCAGAACGTTTTGGGATTTGCAGTACAGTGTGCCCTAACTAGCATTGTGACTTGTGATACAGGTGTCCGTGTGTCTTCACTGGGGGGTGAGATGATAGTTCCATACAAAGAATCATTTTGACAGTGTTGTTAACATGTTCATATCAATGTACCTTGGACATCCCATACCTTTAGACTTATTCAATGGATTAATGTAAACATCATTGGGACACTTACAATTTGCAAGGTGACATTTAGGCAACCCACTCCACACGTTGTGATCTTTGACGTCGTAACATTAGTCTGTACAGTAATTTCAGATGTGTGACAGGTTCAATGGTGACCTAAGAAACATGGCTAGCGATATCACAACCTCAGTGTGTTCATGTCCACATGTTGCTGTTGTGGAGAATGTGTTGTATGTCCTAGAGGGTTGCTGTGCAGTGTCTATATAAGTAGGTTTTTGTACTTACCAACAAGTAGTCCATTGCCATACCGTCCATCCTGGAAGTGTTCATTGATGGTGCATCGACGGAAGATGAAGGAGTCATGGACACTCCCAGGATATTTAGCCATGATGTTGGTGATCAATCCCTGGTGATCGACAATGGCCTGCACATTGATGGAATGTGTGTGCTTCCTGTTGCGGTAGAGGTGTTCAGTTGCATTAGGTGGCACAATGCGTACATGTGTGCAGTCGATTGCACCAAGGACGTGTGGGAAGCCACTAATGAGGTAGAACCCCTGTTTTGTTTCCTGCTGCTTCTGCAGTGTGTTAGGGAAGCAGATGTGGCGGGTTGTAAGTCCAATGATGGCATCCCGTACTTTGGGCAAAAAGGCAGAGAATGATGGTTGTGATATTCCGGCAACCAGGGCACAAGTTGTTTGAAATGAGCCACCTGCCAGCATGTGAAATATGGCAAGCAGCTTGGTTTCTTTTGGGATGGTGCGGGGTGTCAGCAAAGTGGGTGCCAACTGCGGCTCAATGTTTCGCAGCAGCTGCTGAATGGCCTGCAAGCTCAACCTGTACCTCTGGATGATGTTGTGTTCCCTGAGGCCATGAAGGGTTGTTCTGGGGCGGAATATCCTCTCCTTCCTTCTGCACTGCCTTTGGGGTCCCTGCTGGTGTTGTTGTAGCTGCTGTTGTAGCTGCTGGGCTCTGCATCTGCGTGCACACTGGATAAGGATCACCTCCATGTCTCCCTTTTGCTGCTCTGCTGTTGCTTTTGTGTGTTCTGATTAAATACAGGTGTTTTTGCCCTATTTTAACGCCTGCCCTGACCCAGGCGTTAAATTTTGACGCAAATCGGTCTGTGTGTCATTTTCCGGGTCCGCCTCCCGGCCGTGCGTCATTTTTGGCGGGTTGCCGCATCCAAAAAATTACGCACACGGCATAGTTTTGTCATCCGCGGGCTCGGACGTCAAAGTTTAAATACGGGGCAACGTTTGAGCTGAATGTGCATCAAATTTTTTGACGCACATTCGGCGCAGACAGAGTATAAATATGTCCCTGAATGTTAAATTTTGTATAAACGCAATACATCTTTTATTAAAAAATAATTTTTAAAGTGTTCTGATTTGTTTATTTACCCTAATTACTATTTAAAAAAAAAAAAACGACTTAATGGTCCTAATGGTGACTGTGTTGGAAATCATGTGCCCATTTGAGAAAGTCCTGAACCTTTGTGTGGCAATAATGTGCTTTCTGCCGCCTCTTTTCTTTGGGCTGGCGGGGGCTCAGATGATTTACCCTAGTCCTATGGCAGTTGCTTCTTTTCTACGACTTACTTCTGTTCAGTGTGGGAGCGTACATTGTAGCAACGCTTCGTTATTTCACCTATGAACCTCGATGTACATCCCACAGCATTAATGGACTCATGAAAACCCACCCATTAGCCCTGTTGGTGGCCTTTGACACAGAGAGCCCAGGTTTGGCAACCAACAGTTCATTATGGGCCTCATACTCCTCAACTAAAAATGCCAGCTCATACTTGCGGAATGTATGTTTCCACTTATGGCTCACTTTCTCATGTTCAGGCCCCAAATTAGCCATTTTTTAATAAAAAGTAGAAAAGCAGTTCCTGCTTTTGAAGTCATCATTGTTGTTTTGCAAATTAGCAATTTTCAAATCTGATTCAGTAAACAGTAAGGGAACAAAAATCGATTGTCATCGAATCGTTATTTATAATTGAATACCAGCCGCAATTTGATCATCTGAGTCGGAAATTGAAATTCCTTCTCTGTCACAATTTGTAAACTGTTAATCTGCTTGTTAGTACATCTGGCTCGTATTTCTGTAATAAATTGACCAAAATCACGTTTTCTATTGGCAAGGCTCAGGTGATAACTTCCCACCTTTCTCATAAAGTCGCATACTTTAGGCCACATGGAATGATTTAAATAAAGCAAAAATCTTGCAATGTAGAGCAAAACGGTGAAATAAACAGTGGTATTTATTCTGCCACCTCGGTGCCCCTTCAGGCAGCAACTCCCCTGGCTAGCTGGATTTATTTACAGGGAACAACAGCCAAATATGATTAAACAACTGATGTACCTCACTTCAAAGACGCTCTCTATATTGTCAAAATACCCCCAAATATCTTTGATGCTCAGATGCTGCTTGCCGCTCTATGCTGACAGATCTCTCACTACTGCAAAATCAAACCCTCTTTACGGACAGAGGTCTTTCATTACAGTGCACATATATGGCGATCAGAACTGGGGCTACGTGGAGAGCGATGTAGCGCACTTGCTGAGTGATGTTACCAGAATGCTCTGGCTGCATCAGATGGATGTTTCGTTTCCAAGGCCATGATTTCATTCGGGAGTTGTACTTTACTTTTAGTTCAAGTGACTACTAGCCACACCTGAAACAATGATTTGAAAAAGCAAAGTCCAGGACAGTGATGTGGCATGTCCTGTTTTTTTAACCCTTTAGGAAAACCAAATTATGTTAGATGAACAGAACAGTGCTGTTTAGTTTTGTTTTTTGGGACTTACCGTTCTGACTATGCTTTACAAGACATCAGATTGCAAGGACAATACTGTACTGGGTGAATTGCATGATGTGGGAATCTTGAGACCTCAGAGGGAGCACAACTTTCCGTGTTTAATTATAAAGCATATACTAGAGACACATGTTACTAGATAGAGCTATGCGTGGAGCTGCACACATAATGCTGAGAGGAAAAGGAACATGAGTCCCAACTTAGGCAACTAAATGACCATCATACATTCATACTCGATATCTTATGAGCGCCTCTTGTTCACAATGGTTTTAAAACACACAGGGGACAACCCACAGGTAGTAAGGGACCAGGGGCAAGTATTTTATAAAGGAACAATGGTCCCTTAAAAAAAAGGACTATAGATTTAAATACCACATAGAATCACAATGAAGCATATGGAAACATGCATTAAATCAGTATATTTATTTCAAACGAAAGTAAGAAAACAGTGTAGTGAGAAAACAAAAAGTCTTAGAAACTATAAATCATTATTGCTCAGGCATACCCAATGTGACAGAAATCACAGTTAAATTCACAATTTTACGGTACTCTTACTCATGTCAAAACATATATTATTGTATAGAGCCAAGCACTAAATGTTGACACATTTCAATCTCTTATTTGATTGTTGGGATCATCATCAGGACATAAAATTATGCCTGAGATACAGATAAGTAGTCACTGACTATATAACCAAGACCTGTTAAAAGCAAGGCAGTCAACAAAAAAAAAAAAAGAAAAAAAGAAAAAAAGTTAAGAGAGAAAAGAAAGAAAAAAAGAATAGATTAGAAATTGCTTTATGTCAAAAATATAATATAAATGTGCTGCCACAGAATTAATAACATGTGGGAAAGATTCACCATGCAGAGTCTAATGCTGTACCAACACTTGGATCAGGATGATAATTGAAGCTAGGAAACCACTGAAGTCCTCAATAAATCAATCGTAGTTATGAACCTCAATCAAGGCCTTCAATGGACAACTAGCAGTAATTACTGGAACCCCAAAAAACAAATTACTACCAAATTATCAGTGTAAATAGTATCAACGTGGGAAAGCTCTAGTACCATAAATTTATGTTCCAGCACACCTAGATCACTTACAGGCCACTCCAAAGCTTGTATAGCTGAAACTGCTATAAAACAAAAACACAGGCCACAGCTGAAGCATGCACAGCCTTTATGTTTACAGCGTGCATGTGACTTGATTCTATGAGTTGTGATGCACATGGACTGTTCCACCCCACATGCTCACACACAATCCTCCATCCTACTTCTCTGTAACCCCACCTTTCCCAACATGTCACAGTGTAGGGAGGGGTCATTGGTGCTTAGGAACCCAATCCCACGCTGTGACAACTTGGGAAAGGGTAGGAGTTGTAAGACAGCAATCAATGAGCGATATGTAGCCCCAGGAATAGCAGGGTTGATGCCCTTGTTGCCTGGGGCTGCTTTGAAAACTGGTGTTGCCCCCATATCATCTGGGGGAGATCCCTCAAGAACACTGGGAATATGAGGCCAGGGCTGGGGCAAGAAACTCTTTGTCTAAAAAGTACAACACCTTTAAAAGCTGGCATATTGCCAATGTGAAACTGCACAAACTGTGCAATGCCTGGCTGTCTCTATCGCCCTTGCTTTCAGGAGGGTCAGGCAGAAAGGCACTGTACACTGAGTAAACTTTCAAATTGGCATTGTTTTAATAAGAGTGTAACTGGTAATTGCCCTAGCAATTACCATTCATCTGCACGAGTAGAAAATCGGAGGGGTGTGGCCCGACTTTCAAAATTAGCTGCCTTCCCTTTATGTCAGAGTTTCACAGGTTACTATTTTGTACAGTTGTGTTTGTGCCTTGTTATTGAAAAGTGAAAGATTTAAGATTCATAAACTGTATTATTTGGGTGCATCCTATAAATAGAAAAGAGAAATTGAAGCACCAACACTCAAGATAGGAGAATTGTTATTTGGAGCAGAGTGGATGAATGGCAGTTTGCATTGACAACGAGACATTACAAAGATGGACATTTGACTGAGATTATTCATTATGGATGCACTTTGAGCAGAGGCAGATTGGGCGAAGGTGGTGAGAGCAATAAGGTGCCTTGCATCTTTTTATGTGAGGTGGGGCAGTAGACTGGGTATGTTTGTAATGTGAACCCCCAACACATTTACTCACCCCTAACACTGTCCTGAATAGAAGCTACTTGGGTGTGAAAAGCATGTAGGAGGCTTTCACAACCTGAAATGCTTAGTAGTTTCATCATGGGCATCATCTGCATTTCATGCACTTAATGGATTGGTTGGCATCTCTAATATTGTTTTCATTGTCTCTGGTGTACTAGAATATCAACACTGGCAAATAATTTCATTGTTGACACTGTACAATGTTTTATTAGGCAATCTTCTAAGAAGGACATTGTTCACTTCGATATAACTGGGAGTCGGGTTCTGGACAATAGTTCAACATCTTAATATGGAATTAAGATCTATACCACTTTTACCAGTTGAAATTGATATTCAGTTTTCTTTGATGTGTGAGCCTCACAGAATAATTGGCATCAAGTTGAAACCCCCACAAAATGGGCTAGCCCCACCCAAAAGTAAGGATAGACAGGAATAACTGCACATACTGAGATTTTTTTGAGAAAGAAAATAATATGTTATGGCTCTAGTACACAGCAATGTATAATTAATTTAGAGACAGTTCCTCCAGCATTTTAATTCTTCCATAGATTACTATTTTTGACCTTAGTTTTCTTCACCTGCTGATTGACTGAGACAAACCATTCAACCAGGAGATCAACTTACCATGACACGCTGAAGTTATTATGTGCATTTTACTTTCACTTGAACTGGTGCTCAGGGCTTGTCCCAACCCCTTGACCACCAATTTCAATAGGGGAGGTATCACTGGAAAGGAGAGCATTTACTCTTTCCAATGGTATTTCTTTCTAGCAGGTCCCTGCTAGAAGATTATGATAGAAGGTTGATCCTCACGCAAGATCCAACCTCTTGATACCAAAGATGTATTTTTGAGTGTGGGGCTTTTGGCAATAAGGCAATGTTCCCCCAGGCGCAGCTGTCTCCCTGGGATTCAGAAAATCCATGAGACACTAGGGATGCCTATAAGAATGAAAAAAAGGGTGGGTGGCCTCCCCAGGCATCACATCAAGCCCCCACACCAAAGCAGGCCATACAGTCTTTCTGCCTTCTCCTGGGGCTGATCAATGTGCCCTCTGTAAGGCACAACATCCAAAAGACACCTGGGGATTTCTTTTTGGGAGGGAGCCACCTTCCTGAGCACTAGCCTCTGCTTCCCCTGGGGTGGATGGAGGTTTTTAAACCCAATATGCCCCACTGAGTGTAGAAAGCCAACTAGACACTAGGGATGACATTAATGCATATAAAAGGGGTTAGGAACAGCCTACATTAGCATCAGGCAGAGCCTCACTCAAACACAAGTCATAGAATATTTCTGCCTCCCCCCTGAGGGCCAGAAAGCCCAATAGAGACCAAGGAATTAGTTGGAGAGAGAGAGGCTTCCTCAGGGATAGACCTATGTTCCCCATTCCAACCCTTTGGTTACAACCACCCAGGCATCGGACTGTGCACTCATCCAAACTGGGGTGATGTGGTGGGCAAAAAAACGATTGATTCAACCCAGATCTTTGTGACTGGGGTGAATGTCTGCATTGTTCAGCATTCCGTACATCATCCGCTCTTTTTGCTTTTGTCGTCCTAAGTGGGAAGGGTGTGCCCAGATGTGGGTTCCGTACTCACTGCACCACTGGATTCAAGGTAGCCTAGCTGATGAGGGGTGATACCAGGGTATCACCTGAAGCCCAGGGTATTTGTTTGGGGTCCAGGAAAGGCCTGGCTAGGCAGTTCGGGCTGAGCTGTTCCCATGGGGAAAAGGGACAAGACTGATTTACATATGTCTGGGTCAAAACTGGGGTGGTGTGTTGGGCAAAAAATGATGGATTAAACTCAAATCTTTTTGACTGTTGTTGAATGTTTGCATTGTTTAGGATTCTGTCCATCGTCTGTTCTGGTTGCTGTTCTCATCACAGGATAGGTGTCGCGTAGGCTCTCATAATTCTAATGAGACTACTGGATGTTGAGCAGCATGATCGTCCGCGGTGTGGGAGACTGAGCCTAACCCACTGCAGGTGACACCTGTCGTTCTAAATCTGGGTTTGCTCCAGCTAACTAGCAGTGCCTCATCCCTACCATAGGATAGTGATGATTGGGCAGCAGAGCGCATGACATACTAGGCTACTCAGGGAAGTCGTGGTCACTCAGGTCGCATCCGGTTCTCTCATTTACAATTCAGTCTCATATATAAATGAAAAACAGAAGCAGTATATGTTTCAATAATTAGTTTAATAAAACGACTGCATCTTAGATAGCAAAGCGAGAGCTGCAATAACCAGGATGACACAACATGACAGTATTAAAATGGTGACGAGAAGAGTGAAACATAAAAACAACGCTATCATATTGTCACTATAATCGAGGATCTATTGCCATCTAGGTTATAATTTGAGCACAGCGAGTTAAGCTCTAAGTCTGCCTTTTAGGTTCCCCTGTGAAGACATCAACCCCCATACCTGAGCAAAGGCCTGTGGTCTGCTTTAGCATCTGTAGCGAAGCATTCAGCAATCAGCATACAGTCGTGGTTCCCTGGCTGGAATCTCCCTCGAACGTTTAAGGGACAAGGAAGTGTTTATGTAACAACACAGCTGATGTTCAGAGAAAATGTCCCTACGTAAGGATGTGTATTTTCTACTAATGCTGGAGACTAAACTTCTACCACATTCACTGGCAATGTATTGAACTATAGCCTTGAATGAAGCACAGAGTGATCAAGAATGTCTTGTTTGAGAACACAGTGCTGGGCTAGACGAAAACAGTTAGACAGATGAAAATAAAACAAAACCGTAAAAATGGTTATTTTAAAAAGAACAATGCAAAGCTGAATAAAATATATCTAGGTTATAATGCATCGAGGCCTAGTGTGTTAAAATAAGGTGCATGGAGCTGTAACTAAAATGGCTACACAACACCCTGCCCTTGTCGGTTAAAAGTGGTTCAAAGCCAAAGCTAAAAATGTATTGCTAAAAAAGCTCTACCTAAGATATATATAAAAGCAAAATTAATTCGGACAAGTCAAAGGGACACACAAGCATCCAACGTGACAATTTAGAATGCAAGCATGTGCCATATAGCCAAATTTAAAGGGCCTGCCAATTTAAAAAGTTCCAATCCAAGTACGAGTCATGGAGAACAGGAGATCTTCCACTTCGGACGGTGTTATAATCGGAAAGTCCTCGACAAAAAGGATGAAGGAGCAAGTGTGTTCCATAGCCCCAGTGTCAACCAGGGCAGCATCCCTTGGTGTGCTCATTGATGAGTTCTCAACAACTTCCTCCAGGAATGGTTACTCATAAGCAGCTTCACGCAGCAAACGCAACCTCAATGCGCATGTCTGGTAATGAACCCTCAACGAGAACATCAACAGGTCAGCGTCCACCGCAGGCAAGCGCTGCTGCGAAAGGCATATTCCCAGTGAGTGTTCAAAGGAGCACCAGAGGCACCGAAACATGGACTGCACACAATGCAAAACTGGTCTGAATGACAAAGACCAGCCACACTCCAATTGCTCCAGGAGTGTTGCTCCAGAGTACTGCATCATTCGCTCACAACACAGCTGTGCTGATGGGAGCGCCGTCATTTCTCCTCGCTGTGGCCGGACAGCCTTTGCGCATAAACAACAGCAACAGCAGGATGCTAGCTAATAAAGCATCATTGATAATTTGAACACATATGGTATTTGAATGACTTCTCTGGGACCATACATATCAAACATTACTTTTTTCCAAACAATCCCATCAGGAATTGGTACTGAGGAAATGTTCATAAAGGATAAGTCTCTTTGGACTTTATGTGATGAAAAATGTGGCTTTAAACCTCCTCCACCAGTTCAACTGTTGATCTTTCAGGAACAAAGTGACCATGTATCAATAAGAAAAAGGTGATGACAAAACCAATCCAAAGTAGAAAGGCTAAGACAGTCAAAGAGAGCCATAGATAGTTCCATGGAAAAATAAAATACATTTCTTTAAGCCAAGTTTTTAGCTTATGTGTATTTGACAAACCAGCTGCTGAATAGGCGAATTATTCTGAGAAGTCATCGTTGAAGTCGGCAAAATATCCTGAGGCAGTTTGTGCAAATGGCAGAGCCGTTGTCAGTGGTGGAGTTGATGTTTCCTGTGGTGGCACACTATAGATAGCACCATCCGTCTGTGTTGGATTTGAGTTAACTTGGTCAAATGTTTCCAAATTAGTTGACGTTAGTGGAACTAATGCAAGATCATCTTCCACTCTCCCCAAGCTCGGAGAGGTGTCGGTGTTGGTATATACAACTTGTAGAGGAACTTTTTCACCAGCAGTGAGAGGGATTCGGCAACTGCTGGATGTTCCTCTTGGTCGGCTCTCCAGGATCGGCCACATGGTGTAGTTTGACATTGTCGATGGAGACAAAACAATTTTCTTTGGCACCTGCCAACGGTGGTAGAATTACAGTTCTGGTACCGTGTCTCCCGAGTACTGGGACTGGTTCTCGATAAGAAGGGCCAAATTCCATTTTCACAGCGACTTTCTTACATACAAG
The DNA here is from genome assembly GCF_031143425.1 of Pleurodeles waltl. NCBI lineage: Eukaryota > Metazoa > Chordata > Amphibia > Caudata > Salamandridae > Pleurodeles > Pleurodeles waltl. Next base: position 356,916,406 of record NC_090438.1, read on the forward strand.
ATCCCCAACTTTGGGAATCCAGCTGGTACATGTTACAGGCACATCCTTGATTTCTGTGGAGGCGGCACTGTTAGAAGAATTATCATCGCAGAACTGTTGCAATTCCTGTAAGACAGTGACACGTTCATTTATGTCAAAAGGTGTTTCTGCTGCCTCAACGCCAGGACCATCAAGATCCGGAACATACATTTGAGTTCCAAACAGGCACTCATATGAAGTATGACCCCCCAGGGACTTTCTAGGCAGATTATTCAGTGCTCTCTGGACTCTATACAGGCGGTTAAGCCAACTAAGACCAGTACCTAGGACTCTGGCTGTTAAGGATTGGTTTAAATCAGGGTTTAATTGCTCCAGAACACTATTTCCCTCGGGATGAAATGGAGACGAGTACTGGAGTTGGACCCCCAATGAAGCCATTGCGTCCCTGAATGCCCTTGAGGTGAAGCCCTGGTCCGAATGGAAAGCCGCAACCGCATATGTACCGATAAAGACTCGCACATCTTTAAAAACAGTCCGAGCGTCAGCCGAGCGTTGTGGCCACACCCATAAAAATCTGGAGCATGAATCAACAGCGACTAAAATATATATATATGCACTATCAGGTGTTAAGGTACCACAGTGGTCCAAGTACACACATTGTGATGGTTTGTTAGAAATTAATAGGGGTGTCTGCAGCGGGCGCTTGGCAGTGGAAACTTTAATTTGTTGGCAAATTCACAGCAAAGGACATACTGCTTGGTCTCTTTGTAAAGGCCTAGCCACCAATAACACACCTGCAAGATCGAAATTATAGCCGCCACGCCGGCATGGGCAGATGCCACCCTCTCATGCGCTGCATTAATCAACCCTGGTCTTATGTCCTTGTTGGGAATGTCCCTCACGTCTACACCTGGTATTCTAACTTCAGCGTTCAGGTGATCTCCCATTCGGTAGGAATATTTATTAGGAAATCCTTTACGATATGGCTTACCATCAGCCGTAGCTGTCACGGCTGCCCAAATGTCTGCGTCCGGTTTGGAACTCGAACGAGTCACTGCAGCTACAGCGGCCACCGCCACTGCTGACTTTACGGCTTCATCAGCCAATGTATTCCCAGCAACATGTATTCCAACACGCTGGTGTCCAAGTGTGTGTACAACGTGGACATTTGGTAGAGTTTCTTTCAGATCTGCTACTTTCCCCCACAGAAGTTTGTGTTTAATGGTGTTGCCTTTGGAATCTCTGAACCCATTCTGGCGATAGTAATGCAGGTATTCATTTAAGTACTGAACACAATAATACGAATCACAAACAATCAGCGTAAGCTGTGTAGGATCTATGTGTTCCAGTGCCCTCAGCAGAGCTTTTAGTTCTGCCAATTGTGCTGTGCAATCCCCTAGGGTTTGTGTAAAGGTATGTAGAGGACAAAATTCAATGCCCTACATGTCGCCACTTATGACTGCACAAGCAGCAGAATATTGGTGTTTAGTTCCAATTGCTGGTTGTGCTGAGCCATTGGTGTACATGACTCTATGATATTACTCAATAGGCAATGTATTCTCTGGAACTGGGTATTCTATTTCATATTGTAAAAAGTCTTGAGTTTGTAACTTTGGGCCAAAAATATAGTCTACGTCAGTAGCTGTCAGAGACGTAACCCATTGTATCCAACGTAGATGCAATGCTTTTGCGTTTGGAACGCTGGCTTTTGTAACAGTCTCTAGGGCTGGGATCGGAGAAAAGACAATAATGCGTTTTCCTTGAGATAGAGGTTTTTCTTTAATGACAGGCATCTGAACAGCAGTGAGAATTTTCTCTGTGGGAGCGAAGGGTTGTTCTGCCGCTGAATCTAAGTGTGATTTGTATGGTATCGGGACTGCCTCACCTTCATTGAATGTCATATAGGTGAAACCAATTCCCCAGCTATTACTCTGATAACCAAACGTGTTTTGTTGTCCCTCGTGTGTAAGGGTTGTGCTGCAAGCATGCCTGTTTGCAACTCTCGAAGAATGCATGTGTGTTCAATTGTCCAGAATTTGCTTGAAAAATCAGGACGTATTAGATCATTTAAAGGTTTTATGCGTGTAGCATAATCTGAAATGTAAGTTCTGGCAAAATTTAGAAAACCCAATAGGGACTGAAGTTTTTTAATCGAATTTGGTGGTTGTGACTGTGCACATTTCTAGAGAAATAAGAATTGTGGCGCTAGGCTCTTTCCTTCACTTGACAGCTCAAATCCCAGGAACAGGATGCTGAGGAAGGCTATTTTTGTTTTTTTAAGTTGAATTTCTAGCCAATTTTGGCAAATCCTACAACAATGCGGGCTACCCATCTTAAATGCTGTAGTAATTCATCATCCGTAAGATAGATATCATCTACATAGGACAATGCTTCAGGGTCAATCTCGTGCACAATTGCAGTGACACGAGCTGCAAACAGTCCTGGGCTGTTCGTATACCCCTGAGGTAAAAAGACAGATTTTTTCTGGGAGCCTAGTGCACTGAAACTTGTTAAGTCTCTACTCTCAGGCGCTATATTCTGGCAGAAAAAAACATTGGAAATGTCCAGTGTTGTTTTGTATTTTTTACGCACTATGTTGTTCATTAGCGCTGTGCTATGCGAGTTTTGGATAGCATAAGTGTGTGTATGTCTGTTTAAATGTCTGTGGTCTAAGACTATTCTGTATGGATAGTCTGGTTTAGCTACTGGGAATAATGGATTATTCATTGGCAAGACACAGGGTCCAATTATGTCCTGGTACTCTAATTGCGTGAGTATTTCTCTCACTGGTGCTTTTGCTTCATGTTTTAAAAGATACTGCAGTTGTGGTTGAGGTTCACTTTTAATTGGAATTACATGGTAATCTACTTGATTTCTGTATAATGCGGGTGCTTGTGCTACAGCTCATTCAATGGAATAGGATTCAGCGAGTTCCTCAGGAACAAGGGACGAGAAAGAAAGCTTAATGACTTCTTTTCCATATAGGCAGGTATGGACAAAGTCAGGTGGCCAATCTTGTTTGCCCAACAAGACATCATATATTTTACTACGCGATCCCAAAAGATTGCGTCTATTATGCGTTCAATGTCTCCTTCTAACTGTAACATTACTTTGTACACCCTATCAGGTGTGGAGACACGCATGTCCGCAGTCTCTACTTGTATCAAGTCATCAGTTGCTTTCACCTCCAGATGCGCTAGAAGATTCCAGTGAACTATTGTGATCTCTGCAGCACTGTCTAGTAGTGCTAGAGCCCAATTCTTGTTCTTCAAGAGGACCCTCTTCCTGAGTGGCATGTCGGACTGTGACTGCTGTCACTTTTTTCTTTTTGAATTGTGTTTTTTTTTGGGCGGGTTTTGCTTCCTTTTTAACAGGAACCTCCGAAGAGCATTGTGATACCAGTCTTGGTTTCACGTATTCTGACCTTCGCCCACCACTCTCATTTCGTTTTTCCGATGAGTCCTGAAAGGAACGAGATTGGCGTGTATCAGTGTATTGATATCTATCAGGCGTTTTTATGTTATCTATATTTCTGAGATTATTCTTATTCTGCGGGGTCTCCATACGCGAAGATTCTCCCCTCTCTTTTTTAGGAGTTTGTTGCTTTTTATCCCAGCTTGTTTAGGGGAATCTTTACTCTATTTTCCCTGAAATTGTGTTTTTTTGTGATCTGGCCCCAAGACTATCTCGACCAATACTTGAATAGGTCTCTGCTATTATTTTAGTCAGCTCTTGTTCCTGATCCTGTTGTGGAACGTCACGGAGCTGCATGCGCACTGCAAGCACCACCGCTACCCCTTTAAGATTACTTAAAATGATTGAGGATACTGTGGTAAAATTGCCCATCAATTGCATCCCCAAATCTAGGGCCGGGGCAGCCCCATATTCAGCTTGAACTTGTTTCTACACCTCCAGTAAATTGGCAAGTGTCGGTGTTCCATGTGCAGTTGTATAGAGCGCAGCAAACACCGTGCCCCAGGTATTACAATTGTCTACTGTAGGGACCATCCCAAAAGGCAAGCACATTGTTAATATTCTATGTTTATCCTGAGGTCCCGTATAGGGAAATACTGCCTCCAGCGCATTAATCTTTTGTGCTAACCAAAACAGTTTCCTCTCGTTTGGAGGGTACTTTACCCCAAATCGAATGTACAGTCTCAGGATTTATACCGGGTGTTGCTGCATGTGGATGTGTTGGAGCAGCACGTGCTGGGTTTGTATTTTGTGTTTGCATGACAAATTGTACTAATCGTCTATATATCGCTATTAGTTCAATATATAAACGACGAACCTCAGGTACCGCTAAATTTGCAACCGCAGGATGTGGTGTATATGTGGCCAATAAAGGCCCATCATTACTTAGAGGACCTAACCTTACTGGTAATATTGTGTGGGGTAGGGTGCCATTAAGCCAAGTATTATGTTTTGATGAGATAGAGGTATCTCTAAATATGCGCATGCTCTGTATTGCCCAGGCGCATTTGCAGGTGAAATTGGTGAAATGTATTTGTGTTCCCATCCACTGCTGGAAATGTGACCCAAGAACAGAAGAGTTCTGTTTTATGGGCTGCATGGGTGTCCACCACAAATGTGACTGGACCCCCCTGGGCCGTTAGGCCATTCGCTAATAAATGTGCAGTTAGAGGTTGTCTCATATTAACCGCTATTTGTACCTGCTGTGGATTCGCCATTGTAGTGATACTACAGAGATGGCACACCAAATAGGGCTTTCCTTCTAAAGTTCAAGCTTGAACAACCTCCAGCTGCAGTAGGATAGCCTAATCAGCTGTGGTGGAAGTCCTCAGTACGGTATTGAGGCGTCATTATATATATAATGAGACAGAGATACTCCGGAGGACCCGAAAATTAGAGACTGACCAAACGTTGGCGGCGCCATGTTGCATAGGCTCTCATTATTCTAATGAGACTACTGGATTTTGAGCAGCAGGATCGCCCGCGGTGAGGGAAACTGAGTCTAACCTACTGCAGGTGACACCTGTCGCTCTAAATCTGGGTTTTGCTCCGGCTAACTAGCAGTGCCTCTTCCCTACCATAGGATAGTGATGATTGGGCAGCCGAGCGCATGACATGCTAGGCTTCTCAGGGAAGTTGTGGTCACTCAGGTTGTATCCGGTTCTCTCATTTACAATTCAGTCTCATATATAAGTGACAAACAGAAGCAGTATATGTTTCAATAATTAGTTTAATAAAATGACTGCATCTTAGATAGAAAAGTGTGAGCTACAATAACCAGGATGACACAACATTACAGTATTAAAATGGTGACGAGAGGAGTGAAGCATAAAAACAACGCTATCATATTGTCACTATAATCGAGGATCTATTTCCTATCTAGGTTATAATTTGAGCACAGCGTGTTAAGCTCTAATTCTACCTTTCAGGTTCCCCAGTGAAGACATCAACCCCCATACCTGAGCAAAGGCCTGGGGTCTGCGTTAGCATCTGTAGCAAAGCATTCAGCAATCAGCTTACAGTCGTGGTTCTCTGGCTTGAATCTCCCTCGAACGTTTAAGGGACAAGGAAGTGTTTATATAACAACACAGCTGATGTTCTGAGAAAATGTTCCTACCTAAGGATGTGTATTTTCTATGAATGCTTGAGACTAAACTTCTACCACATTCACCGGCAATGTACCGAATTGCGGACTTGAATGAAGCACAGAGTGATCAAGAATGTCTTGCTTGAGAACACAGTGCTGGGCTAGGCAAAAACAGTTAGATAGATGAAAATAAAACAAGACCGTAAAAATGGTCATTGTAAAAATAACAATGCGAAGCCGAATAAAATATATCTAGGTTGTAGTGCATCGAGGCATAGTGTGTTAAAATACCCTGCATGGAGCTGTAACTAAAATGGTTACACAACACAGGCATGACTGTTTTTCTTACACCTTAGAAGAGGATTAGCAGGGTTTACCCCAAATCTGCCCCTTAGAGTGACAGAAAGTCCACTAGACACCCGTAAAAATATAGGCCCCAGCAGAAATCAAGAGATGGGGTGGCAAACCCATCCATCAGTCTGCACCACCACCCCTATAGGTACAATAGCCTCTCTGTCCACCTGGGGCCCAATCACCCCATCAACATTGAAAGTGGAAGGAAATATGTATTAATTTGTCTTCGTTATGACATACATGAAAATTGTGTGAAAATAAAAGATACAAACTACATTTTTGATTTAAGAAAACAACTTATACTTCTTTGAACTCTTTGGGCAAGAAAGTTGATGACACAAGGGTCCTATGAGGAATGATTATAATTCCTAACCCTGTGAACATTGAGAAGGCTGTTGCCAACCCAGAATAAGACAGTAAGCATAACCCAGGTTCAATACTAGTGAGGGTAGGTTATGAAGATGAATTTATAAGACTAATCATTTTGTGTCAACTTCCTTTATGGGTTCAATACCAGACACATTAGACACTCCAGGGCACCAATCGTTATTTCTTGGGAAAGTCGGAATCTTAATGTGAGAAACTGGGTTGTTGGTTAACTGGGGTGTGAGCCTTGTAGCAACCACATTACTTGTCAGGGTAACGCACAAGCAAACCCCAATTAACCTTTGTTCACCCTCTGGTAGCTTGGCACAGAGCAGTCAGGTTTAACTTGAAGGCAATGTGCAAAGTATTTGTGCAACACGCCAAATAGTAAAACAGTGAAACCGACACAGAAAAAGGATCCCAATCCAAATTAGAAAAATAGAACTCACTTTAATGAATAACACAAGACCAAAACAGCAAAACTCTAATAAGTAGAACTTGAGTTATTCATGTTTAAAGAATAACTGTAAAATAGTGCTTAGAAGCCAGAAACGTTGACCGGGGATATGTGGTTGCACAGAAATGGGCCAAGGCAAAAGGTCAGGCAGACCACATTAGAGCACGTGCTGGTTAAAGGGACCCCGATGAACCCACTGAACAAAAGTACCTTAAGTCCAAGTTGCAGAGCAATGCGTTGGTTCCGAACCATGCAGATGATGGGCATTGCTTTTTTTGCATCTGTTACAAGATGTGGCAAAGCTGTGGTGCGAGTTCCTAATGCATTGGTTTCGAGGAGCTGATTTGCAGTTGAAGCAATGCATCAGTTCAGATGAGCATTGAGGCTGTGATGCAGGGTTTTGGTAATGTCGTGGAGGTTGCCATCGATGGAGATGTAAGGACCTTGTGCTGAGAAAAGTGCTGTAGTGCTGGTTCCAAGGGCAATGTGCTGGTGTCGAGATGCAAGGTACAGAAGCGATACAATCCTGATTGTACTAGTTCTGACTCAGGGAGTAGAGGTGAATTGTCAATTTTTGCCACGCAACAGCAGTGATGTGTCAATTCTGCTCCTTCTGCAGAGGATGCATTGGTTCTACTGGAGCAAGCACCTTAGCCCCACTTCCAAGGGTGCAGGATTGGGGTGGTTCCACTTGGCAGGACAGAGACACAGCTCGAAGAATCCAGGTGTAGGAGCAGAGTGGTTGGAAGTCTGTTATGTCCTTGACACTTCAGATCAGGAGGCCAGCCAACTAGCCCTTGTGGTCACTCTGGGTTCTAGGTTGGAGAGATGTAGGTCCTTCTCACTCCCAGGCAAGAGGGCAGCACTCACAGGTCAGCACAGCAAAGCAGGAGTCCAGCAAAACAGCAGCTTAGCCACGTGGCAAGCCTTCAGTAGCACAAGAGTCCTTCTTCCTGGCAAGGTATCAACAGGTCCAGAACCGTACTGGGTTGGTGGTGTCTGAGGTCCAGTTCGTATACAGTATGGTACCTTTGAAATGGTGAAACTTCAAAGAGACACCTTTGAAGTGCACAGATGTCCTGCCCTTCCTTCCATGGCTCTAGACTTGCTACAAGGGAGTAGGCAGCACTTTATGTGTGGACATGGCACATAATATTCAGGTGTAAGTGAGGCTGTGTCCAGCTCCTCCCTCCCATTGTGCCCAGGATTGCCCACCAGGACACAGATGGCCCATCAAGTCACACCTAAGCTCTCTTTGTGTGACTGTCTGGACGGAGTACACAAAGTCCAACAGAGCTTCACCCCAAATGTGATCAGAGACTGGCAGCAGGCACCAAATGGCTAAGGGAAGATATTGCCAGCTCTCTAAAAGTGGCATTTTCAGAATTGCAATGTAAAATCACGCTTCACCATAAGTTAGAATTTTAAATTGTGATTTCAGAGACATCAAACTCAAAACCTCTATTCCTTCCACATTATGAATTACACTTATAAACTGTACTATGGTAATCCCTATGTTAACCAGTAGGAGAGATAGGCCTTGCAATAGTGAAAAATGAATTTACAAGTTTTTCACTACGTGGACATGTAAACCTAAAAGTACATGTCCAACTTTTTAAATGCAATGCACCCTGTACTTGAGGCTGTCTGGGCCACCTTCTGAATGCATATATTCAATCAATCATAGCATTTGTAAAGTGCACTACTCACCCGAGAGGGTCTCAAGGCGCTGAGGGGGGCGAGTGCTGTTACTGCTTGAACAGCCAGGTCTTGAGGTGTCTCCTGAAGGTTAGCAGGTCCTGTGTCTGTCACAGGTGAATAGGAAGAGTGTTTCACTTCTTGGCCGCGAGGTGGGAGAATGTTCTGCCACCAGCAGTTGTTGTGTGGATGCATGGAACGATGGCGAGGGCAAGGTTGGGGTGTAGAAGATGAGTCGTCTGTTGAAGTATTCTGGTCCGGCGTTGTGCAGTGCTTTGTGAGCATGGGTGAGGAGATTGAATTTGATTCTCTTGTTGACGGGGAGCCAGTGCAGGTGGTTTCAGGTGGGCTGTGATGTGGCTGTGGCGGGAGATGTCCAGGATGAGGTGTGCAGAGACGTACTGTATGTGTTGCAGTCTTTTCTGGAGCTTGGCTGTGGTTCCTGCATAGAGGGTAGTTGCCGTAGCCCAGTCTGCTGCTTACGAGGGCTTGGGTGACTATCCTTCTGGTTCTGGTGGGGATCCATCTGTAGATCTTCCGAAGCATGCAAAGGGTGTTGATGCAGGAGGAAGAGGCGGCATTGACTTGCTGGGTCATTAATAGCGATGAGTCGAGGATGACCCCCAGGTTGCTTGCCTGGTAAATGGGTGTTGATGCGATTCCAAGTGTGGCAGTCCACAAGGAGTTGTCCCAGGTGGAGGGGGTGGAGCTGAGGATGAAGACCTCAGTCTTGTCAGAGTTCAGTGTCACGCAGCTGTTCTTCATCCATTCGGCAAAGGCCTTCATTCCTTCGTGGAGGTTGGTTTTGGCGGTGGCGGGTCTTTGGTGAGGGAGAGAATGAGCTGAAAGTCATTGGCGTATGAGACGATGTTGAGGTCGTGTGATCGGATGATGTTTGCGTGCGGAGTCATGTAAACATTAAAGAGGGTCGGGTGAGGGATGACCTTTGGGGTACGCCACAGATGATCTTGGTGGCTTCAGAGTGCAATTGAGGGAGGCAGACTCTCTGGGTTCTGCTGGTGAGGAAGGAGGTGATCCACTCTAGGGCTCTGTCACGGATCCCTGCCTCATTGAGGCATGTGCATAGGGTGTGGCAGCAGATGGTGTTGAAGGCGGCTGAGAGGTCCAGGAGGATGAGTGCTGCAGTTTCACCATTGTCAAGTAAGGTCCTGATGTCATTGGTGGGGGCGATGAGGACGGTTTCTGTGCTGTGGTTGCTGAGGAATCTGGATTGGGATGGGTCCAGAGTGTTGCTCTACTCGAGGAAGCGGGTCAGTAGTTTGTTGACAATCTTCTCAATGACTTTTGCTGGGAAGGTGTAGGAAAGTACCATCTTGCCTGGCATGTTACCCCCATTTTTCACTTGAGTGTCAGTTTGTTTTTGCCTGTCTCACTGGGATCCTGCTAGCCAGGACCCCAGTGCTCATAGTTGTGACCTGAATGTGTTTCCTGTTTGGTGCCTAACTGTGTCACTGAGGCTCTGCTAACCAGAACCTCAGTGCTTATGCTCTCTCTGTCTTTAAAATTGTCACTACAGGCTAGTGACCATTTTTACCAATTCTAATTGGCACACTGCAACACTTTTATAATTCCCTGGTATATGGTACCTAGGTACCCAGGGAATTGGGGTTCTAGGAGATCCCTATGGGCTGCAGCATTTCTTTTGCCACCCAGCGGGAGCTCAGACAATTCTTACACAGGACTGCCACTGCAGCCTGAGTGAAATAACCACGTTGTTTCACAGCCATTTTACACTGCACTTAAGTAACTTATAAGTCACCTATATGTCTAACCCTCACTTAGTGAAGGTTAGGTGCAGAGTTATTAAGTGTGAGGGCACCCTGGCACTAGCCAAGGTGCTCCCACATAGTTCAGGTCAATTTCCCCGGAATTTGTGAGTGGGGGGACACCATTACACGCATGCACTACATATAGGTCAATACCTATATGTAGCTTCACAATGGTAACTCCGAATATGGTCATGTAACATGTCTAGGATCATGGAATTGTCCCCCCATGCCAAATCTGGTATTGGGGTGCCAATCCCATGCATCCCTGGGGCTCCACCATTGACTCTGGTTACTGCCAAACCAGCTCTCTGGGGTTTTCACTGCAGCTACTGCTGTTGCCAACCCACAGACCGCCTTCTGCCCTCCTGGGGTCTGGGCAGGTCAGTCCCAGGAAGGCAAAACTAAGAATTTCCTCTGGGAGAGGGTGTTACACCCTCTCCCTTTGGAAATAGGTGTTAAGGGCTGGGGAGGAGTAGCCTCCCCCAGCCTCTGGAAATGCTTTGGAGGGCACAGATGGTGCCCTTCTTGCATAAGCCAGTCTACACCAGTTCAGGGATCCCCTAGCCCCTGCTCTGGTGTGAAACTGGACAAAGGAAAGGGGATTGACCACTCTCCTGTCCATTACCACCCCAGGGGTGGTGCCCAGAGCTCCTCCAGTGTGTCCCAGACCTCTGCCATCTTGAATGCAGAGGTGTGAGGGCACAAGGGAGGCCTCTGGGTGGCCAGTGCCAGCAGGTGACATCAGAGACCCCTCCTGTTAGGTGATTACCTGACTAGGTGGCCAATCCTCCTCTAAGGGCTATTTAGGGTCTCTCCTAAGGGCTTCTCTTCAGATAATAAATGCAAGAGCTCACCAGAGTTCCTCTGCATCTCCAGCTTAGACTTCTGCCAAGGATCGATCGCTGACTGCTCCAGGATGCCTGCAAAACTGCATCAAAGAAGCAAGAAGACTATTAGAGACATTGTTGCGCCTAATCCTGCCGGCTTTCTCGACTGTTTCCTGGTAGTGCATGCTCTGAGGGCTGTCTGGTTTCACCCTGCACTGGAAGCTAAGAAGAAATCTCCTGTGGGTTGACAGAATCTTCCCCTGCTAACGCAGGCACCAAACCTTTGCTTCACCAGTCCTCTGGGTACCCTCTCATCATGACGAGCGTTGTCCCTGGAACACAGGAGCTTGATCCAAGTGACCCCGACAGTCCAGTGGTCCATCTGTCCGAATTTGGTGGAGGTAAATCCTTGCCGCCCCACTCCAGACAGTAATCCTGTGTACTGCATGAACTGCTGCTGCTAGGGCTTCTGTGCACTTTTGCAAGGAATCTTTCATGCACAGCATAGCCCAGGTCCCCAGGACTCTGTCCTGAATTCCTCAACTCACTGAGCTGACCACCAACTTCATGGCACCCTCTTTTGTAGTGTTGAGATGACCGCTGTGCTCAGATTTCTTGAATGCCTGTTCAAGTGCTTCTGGGGGTGCTGCCTGCTTCTGTGTGGGATCTCTGTGCTGCTGAGCGCCACCTCTGTCTCCTCCTCCAAGGGGCGACCTCCTGGTCCTTCCTGGGCCTGAGCAGCACCCATTTTCTTCAAACACGACTCTTGCAGCTAGCAAGGCTTGTTTGTGGTCTTCCTGCGTGGAAACAACTCTGCATCCTCCAGCATGCCATGGACATCTTCTCTGCAAAGAGAAGTTCCTGTCACCTCCCGTTGTTGCAGAATCTTCAGCTTCTTCCACCCAGAGGCAGCCATTTTGCACCTTCATCCGGGGTTTAGTGGGCTCCTGCTCCCCCTGGACACTTGCGTGACTCTTGGACTTGGTCCCCTTCCATTACAGCTCCTCAGGTCCAGGAATCCATTTTCAGTGCTTTGCAGTCAGTTGTTGTTCTTGCAGAATCCCCTATCACGACTTTACTGTGTTTATGGGGTAGTAGGGTAACTTTACTCATACTTTTCAGTGTCTTGGGGTGGGGTACCTTGGACACCCTTAGTGTTTCTCACACTCCCAGTGACCCTCTACCCACTACACTAGGCCTGGGGTCCATTCGTGGTTCGCATTCCACTTTTGGAGTACATGGTTTGTGTTGCCTCTAGGCATATTGCATCCCATTGTATTCTACAGTGTTTGCACTACTTTTCTAACTGTTTACTTACCTGATTTTGGTTTGTGTGTATATATTGTGTATTTTACTTACCTCTTAAGGGAGTATATCCTCTGAGCTATTTCTGACACATTATCACTATAATAAAGTACCTTTATTTTTAGTAACTCTGAGTATTGTGATTCTTATGATATAGTACTAAATGATATAAGTGGTATAGTAGGAGCTTTGCATGCCTCCTAGTTCAGCCTAAGTTGCTCTGATGTAGCTACCTCTATCAGCCTAAGCTGCTAGAACACTACTAATCTACTAATAAGGGATAATTGGACCTAGCACAAGGTGTAAGTACCAACAGGTACCCACTATAAGCCAGGCCAGCCACCTACAGAAGGGGAGCAGGGAGATGGGCCGGATGTTCTTGAGGTCCTTTGGGTCGGATTGTGAGCTGGAATGGATGGTGTTCGTATTTTTGATGGTGTCTTCGTCTTTGACGTGGGTCCAGGAGAGCAGGAGGTTGGTGTGCTGGGGGACGGGGAGTCTGTGGTGTCGGTGGTTGATGGGGGCTGGGTATTGAAGCTGTCATGGATGTCTGTAACCTTGCGGTAGAAGAAGGTGGCTAGGGAGTGGCAGAGGTCTTGAGATGGCGGGATGTCATTGGCGTTGGAACCGGGTTGGAGCTCCTTATAGCTGTGTGCATTGCTATCGATGTGTTGTTTGAAGGAGGTTCCTTTGGCAGTTCAGATGAGTTGGTGGTGTCTGCGGATGGCATTCTTGAAGGCTGATGGGTTGTTTTGTGTCTGTTCTTGGCACCACTTCTTCTCGAGTCTTCGGCATGTTTGCTTGCATTCTTGGAGGTCGGCGGTGAACCAGAAGGCCTTTCTGTTGGTGTGTCTGTTTGAAGGTATCTTGATGGAGACAAGAGTGTTGGCACGGTCGTCGATCCATTGCCTGAAATTGCGGGTGGCTGTGTTGATTGGTGGGTTCCGGGAGAGGGTTTTGATCAGCTGTTCTTCGGTGACCTTGTTCCATCTACAGTGGGGAATTCACTGTGGGTGGTGGTGCGTTGTGGGTTTCTCAAAGGTGAAATGGATGCAGCGGTGGTCGGTCCAGTGGAGTTTGGTGGTGTGGCTGAAGGAGACATGTTTGCTGGCGGAGAAGATGGGGTCGAGCTTCGTGTGTCCTGCGTAGTGGGTGAGTGTCGTGACGAGTTGCTTGAGTCCGAGGTTGGCGAGGTAGTCGAGCAGGGTGGTGAAGTTGTTGTTGTTGGTGTTCTCGAGGTGGAAGTTCAAGTCTCCAAGGAGTATGTAGTCCGTGGATGCGAGGGTATACGTGCTGACTATGTCGGTGATGGAGTCGCTGAACTGTTGTAAGTTTCTGGGGGAGTCTGTAGATGAGGGTCCCTCTGAGGGTGATGTTTGGATTGGTGTGGATCTGGAAGCGTAGGTGTTCAGCATCGCTGAGGGTGTCTTCAGTGCTGGTCGTGATTCTGAAGGTATTCCTGTGGACGATGGTGATGCCTCCTCCTGGTCTGTAGGTGCGATCCCTACGGGTGATCTTGTAGCCGTCCAGGATGGGTATGGCGATGTAGGGCGCTGAGTAGGGGTTCATCCAGGTCTCGGTCAGGAAGGCAACGTCCGGGGAGGCTGAGTAGAGTAGGTTCCAAAGTTCGATGGCGTGTTTGTGGACGGAGCAGGTGTTCAGTAGGATGCATCTGAGATGGATGCATCCTGCCCTTGCGGGTGAGCCACTGGCATAGAGGCACAGCTCTGGCAGGAAAAGAGTCCGCAGGTGAGCCACAGGGTGGCCTAGTGGCAGGTGGATGAACAGCCGGTGTTGAGAGCATGGAGGGTGATGGCATCATAGTGGCATTGTGCATTGCAGCGGTTGGGGAAGCGAGAACCAGGTGTTCCTGCGCTGGGCGCGGTCCAGGTGCAGATGGGCTTAAGTAAGCGGGGGGAGGAGAGAACAGCTGGGAGGCAGGAGCGGATAACGGCATGAAAAAAGGGGATGAGGCTGCAGGTGGCAGCAGCGACGGGGATGCAGTGCGAGAGAGAAGAGGGGCGGGGCCGCAAGGGCAGAAGCGGTGGTGGAGAGAGAGAGGAGGAGAGCGAGAGTGAGAGAGAGAGAGAGAGAGAGGAGTGAGAGGAGAAAGAAATGGGAGGAGAGAGTGAAACACAGAAAGCAAAAGACAAAAGGAACACAAAAGGGACGGAACACGGAAGGAAAAGCACACAAAGAGTGAAACAGGCAAAAGAGGAAAAAGGGAGAAGAGAGGCAGACGGCAGCCTAGTAGAAGAGCAGTGCTCTCCCACTAGACACCAGATATGAGGCGCAGGCAGAAGCCTGCAGGTGGAGGAGGGCCTCATACTCCGGCCAGAGGTCAGAGTTCAGAGGAACAAAGGGCTCTACTTGCCAGTGGAGCTACGGGAGGCAGAGGAGTTCAGAAGCTTAGGGTTGACATATGAATAAAAAAGGATGGATTGGGCCTGGTGGTTTACTTTGTCAGGATGACTTTGCAGTTCAAAACTGTACACAAAGTCTCTGAAGTGGCAGACCTGAAACATGTTGAAAAAGCTACTTAAGTGAGTGGCACAATCAGTGCTACAGGTCCACCAGTAGCATTTCATTCACAGGCCTTGGATACATGGAGTGTGCTTTACCAGGGACCTATAAGTAAATTAAATATGCTGATAGGGGCTAAGCCAAGTGTAATGCTATCTGTATTTAACCCCCGGCTCTATCTTGACCACTGACTCCATTTTGTGCTTAGCTTAGCTTCAAAGGTCATTGTGTAGGGTAGGTATTTTTCTACGCACAGCCTGTTAGCATGTTTTTGCTTTTCTCACCAGGGAAGGAAACTTAACATGGGGGAAGCAATACCAATACTGATAAGAATGTACCAGTCTGGGACTGTTTATGGTAGATCAGAGTACAGCTCGGTCTTGGAAATACACTGTGAGATCCTGCCAGTCTCTGACGTGTTTTCTAAACACTGACCTGGTACAGCCAGCGGTGCATTTCACAACTTACTCAAAGAGAGGGGGGTTTCTAAAACCTTCCTCTTCGGTTTGTTTAAAGTATAGAAGGTGAGGAAGCTTGACACTAAGAGAGAAGGAATTAATCTTTGAGGGTGGATGATTTGCTCAGAGTAAATGCCTATTGGGGTTGTTCTATTTTGTCTCAGTTGTCACGGGTTCCACAACCTGACGTTGGCAGGCAAATTATGATGCTGGATCCAAGCCCCATGGTGATGCATTTTTAATTCTTAATATCTAGCTTTGCTGAATGCATGAATGAGTCACTACCTAGGTATTATATTCATTGTTGATATATTGCATTTTCTTGAATTATCATTATTCCACTGCTATGATTATTTTAAGTGCTGCTGCATTCACAAAAAGCAACTTCATGATTAAATTGGGTCTTTAACGAATATTAAAAATTGTTGTTAAATTAATTTTCTAGCTGGTCACAAACCCGAAATAGCAGACTTAGGGCCAGATGTAGGAAGGCTTTTGCGCCTCGCAAACGGCGAAAAACGCCGTTTGCGAGGCGCAAAAGCCCTTACGCGATGCAGAATCACATTTTGCAAGTCGGTACCGACTCGCAAAATGTGATTCCGACTCGCAAATAGGAAGGGGTGTTCCCTTCCTATTTGCGACCGCATTGCGATGTAGAGTTGATTTGTGACCGCGAAAGTGGTCGCAAATCAACTCGCAGTTACCATCCACTTGAAGGGGATGGTAACTCATTCGCAAACGGGAAGGGGTCCCCATGGGACCCCTTTCCCTTTGTGAATGCAAACAAAAATATTTTTTCAGAGCAGGCAGTGGTCCTATGGACCACTGCCTACTGTGAAAAAAACTAAACAAATGGTTTCCTTTTTTTTTCTGTTTGCAGCTCGTTTTCCTGTAAGGAAAACGGGCTGCAAAAAGAAAAAAAATAAACTGCTTTATTAAGAAAGCAGTCACGGACATGGTGGTCTGCTGTCCCCAGCAGGCCACCATCCCTGTGAGTGCCTAGACTCGCTATGGGGTCACCAACTGCGACCCACCTCATAAATATTCATGAGGTGGGTCTTTGCGACCCCCATAGCGAGTCGCAGAAGGTGTCTGAGACACCTTTCTGCATTTCCTTTTGCGAGTTGCAAATTGCGAGTCTCTGGGACTCGCATTTTGCAGCTCGCAAAAGGAAACCTACCTATATCTGGCCCTTAATGTTTTAATCTGCATTATAGTTTTCCTTATAGGACAACCCAAGCCTTCTAGAGTGAAAATAGCATTTGGGCAGTTGTCACTGCCGAGACATTATAGCATTACATTTCCATAAGTACCTGTCAGAAAGTGGATTATTGGTAAGGGAAGGTAAGTACCTACACTTAGCAACAGGCCACAAATGCCCATTAGGTCCAGTCAGGTCCCAATAAAATAATCCTCGCTCAACCCCTGGTAGCTTCGTAACTAGCAACAAGGCTTAATTTAGGAGACAAGTGAGTAAAATATTTAAAAATCACAAAACAGTGAATAAGTAAAACACAAAGCAAAATAAAAATCACACACCAATTTATAAAAATAGAGTATAGTTTTAGCTTTAAAATGATATGTAAATGATTAAAATCGAGTAAGGGAAACCGAATACATGAATTTTAAAACAATTAATGTTTTCTAGTGCATAGAAACTAAAAAAGCCAATCTGGTCATCTGATCGCACTAGACCTGGACAAAGTCAAAGTTTGAGGCCAACCACGGTGGAGTCCTGCTCGGCTACAGCAAGAGGACCTCAGTGAAAAAGCCCTTATTACAACTTTGGTGGTCTTTTTGCAAGACTGCCAAAGCCGCGGGCGCCAGAAGACTGCCAGTGCTGGTGGTCCGCCGACCACCATATTACGAGTACTGCACGATTTCCACCACATTATAAAGTAGAAATCCTCCAGTAGTTGTGCTGTGGGGCAGAGGTGCATGGACGATCCCACCACCCGCCCCTCCCCGCCAGAAAAACTCCACCAGCTGTATTACAAGCAGTAATATGGCTTGGCAGTGTCCTGATGGCGGGGCGCTGGTGGCGGTGGAAGCTCCGGTTCCCAATCTGTGCCAGACGACCACCTCGCCGGCCAAGGTAAGTCAGGGATCCGACATGGGATAGGGGTGGGAGGGTGGTAGATGTTGTGTGTGCGTGTGTGAGTGGGTGTTGTCTGTGTGTGTGAATGTAAGTGTGTATGTGTGTGTATATGTGTGTGTATGGGTGTTTGTATGTGTGTTTGTAAGTGTGTTTGGATGTTGAAGTGAGTGCATGTATGGAAGTTGAAGTGAGTTCATATAGGGATGCTTGTGAGTATATGCGTGTATGTCAGTGTTGGTGAATGAGTGTATGCGGAGTGCATTTATGTGTGTATGAGGGGTGCGTGGGGTGTCTGTGTGTGTGTGCGTGTGTGTGTATGCAGGGAGGGGGTGCTGTCCTGGTGGGGGTAGTGGGAGGGGGTGCTGTGCTGGTAGGGGGTTATGGGTTGGGGTAAGGGGCACTGTGCTGGTAGTCAGGGTCGGGGTTGTGATATGGAGGGGTATTGGGGATATTGGGCTTGCAGGGGGTTGGGGAAGTTATCTGCTGGTGACAAGAAAGACTTTTCCTGCCACCGGTAGCCTTTCCTCCTTTCCAACTCCAAATACGGTCGGCGGTCTTTCTTGGACCATTGGGTCGGAGATGTTGACCTCCGGCTCGGTGGGCCCAACAGCCCTGGCAGTTCAAGTGGGAATCTGGCTGGTTGGCAGAGGCCAACCCGCCACACTCATAATGTAGCGGTCTTCACCGCCGGCCCATCAGCGGCCTGACCGCCACAGTGGCACTGGCAGTCACAAGATCACCAGGGTCAGAATGAGGGCCTTGGTCCTTTTATTGAAGATTTTAAAAATTCTACCTTCGGACATTGATGATTTTTCACGATGGAAATCTTCATCTGGGTCAAAGCCAATGTCCATGGAGACTTCCTTGGATACGCTGTGCAGGAGGTCCCGGCCAACTTTTTATGTTCAGACTTTGTCACTTTTTTGGAGCTTTTTCCTTTCAATAGTGATCCACCCTCCACAGAAAGATGATTTAGATGCAAGGTGGTCGGATCATCTTTCCAGGAGCCTCCAATGAAATCCTGGAAGTCTGGGGTTCTAGAGCTTTTTAGTGGGACAAACCTGCAATTCAGGCCGAGTCACAGTTGTGGTAGGCAGGATTGACTCAACACTGCCGGTTGGTCTTTTTATGGAGCTTTTTTCAAAAGTTCTCCAAACTTCTGAATCTTCTTCCAGAAGGTATTAGAAGGTCCTTTAGGAGTCCACAACTCACCCCAAGGTTTAGGAAGCTCTGAGTTGCTCCTTGAGGGTTAGGACTCCAACTCCCAGAACACACCTGGTTCAAATCCAAAAATGACCAAAAGCCACTGGTCAGCTGGTCGGTTCCTTCAGGTTTTGATGCAGGGGACTCTGTTTATCTATTTTTGAATTGTAGCAAGCAGGGAGTCTCTTTTTGAACAAGTGGAAGACAGGCAAAGTCCTTTGAGGTGTGAAGCCCAAGTGTGCAGCCGGTGCAGTGCTTCAGAGTGCATTGTCCAGGTGCAGGTCAGGGGTCCAGCAGGGCAGTCCTCCTTCTGTCTGTTCCTTGTAGGGATCTGAAGTGTCTAATAAAAGGCAGGCCACCACCCTTTTGGATGACCACTTCCTTGGAAGTGTTGCCAAAATCAAACCCAGGGGGCAAAATTCCTTAACCATCAAAAATGGCAGAAACTGAAATTTGGAGGCTAGGTCTGGCTGAATCCACCCACTAGTGTGGCTGAAAATCCTTAACACACCTCTCCTTCCCTCTCCTAATCAAATCAAGAGGGCACCTGGTTGTCTGGGTTTGCAGGAAATGGGGAGGTACTAAGCTGCTTCAAATGTCCTTCTCTCCTTTAAATTCCAGTTTGGCTTCTCTCCCCCCATCCTGTTTTCACCCTCTGCTGAGGAAGAACTCCTTCCTTAGGCACTGTATTTCTCTTCAGTCCAGGCCACTTCACACCTCATCAAGGCAGCCTAGCCATGCTGCCAGAGGCTGGCCAATCAGAGTAGGGTACTATAGAGCTAAAGTTTGCAGCTTTCAGGTAGAGTTCTAAAACCATTTCCCTGAACTAGTTATGTGAAATTAAACAATGGCAAGTTGCTGGATTTATTATAACAATATGTTTTAGGTCAAACTTGAGATACCTAGCTCCTGTGGGGACTTTATTAATGAAAACAAAGTCTCCCTATTTTAGCCTATGGAGCTTAGTCACTACAACGAGGAAAAACACATTTGGCTTTTCTTCCTCACCAGGGTTTATAAGACAATTTTTGTAAGGTCCCTACTTAGAGTTACTTAGCACCCAGCCCTAGGGGCTCTTAGGGCACACCTTAGAGGTGATGTATATGTAAATAATAAGGTAGTTTAACACTTTGGAAGTACTTTTAATTCCAAAATCGAATTTGCATATAATTTAGTTTAAAAGCAGACAGCAAGGCAGGCCTGTCTTTTAAAATTACACTGGGCGCCTGAGCTGTGCACCTATGGGGTCCCTAAACCTACATGCCCTACCATATATGCAGGAATTATTGGTAGTTTGACATAGCCAATTATATTTAGCCTAATTTGCATTCTCATTTTACACAGAGCACAGGCCCTGGAACTGGTTAGCAGTACTCCGGGCACCACCAGAGACAGGAAAACACCAGCAAAAAGTAAAAATGGGGCAAAAGGTTAGGGGGCTTCTGCAATCAGCCCAGTTTTCTCACAGTCCCACTTTTAAAAGCCATGCACCTTGTGGGCCCTACCTTGTGGGCTACGAGGCCTTTGCCGGGGTGATTTATTAATTTGTTAAAAGTGAGGCTTTTCCCTGTTGAGCAAGGTTAATGTGACAAGTCGGGCAGCAGATTTCTACTACAGCAGACAAGTCCGGAGCCACCATGGAAGTCTTCCCACTGCTCCTGATCGCCTTACGACTCCAGAACCAGAGACAGCGATAAAGACAACAACCGTAAGTACACCCACCTAGCACAGACTGGAGGGAAAGGCATTAGAACTCACCAACACACAACACGCACAACCGAGATGGCAAGCGACGGCCACACACGCAACCAAACACCCATACCAACACACATACACACAACCAACAGGAATGCACGCACACACAACAACCACACAATGCCACACAATCACAACACATCACACCGACTAGAAATCACAAGAAAACCACACAACACATGCTGGAACACAATCACATCACATACACAAAAAACACACACATACCAAATTGTACAAGTACAACATATCCATCACAAAGGAACGGCAGGACAATTATGTCTCCATTGAGACAAGTGGTTGGCCCATATCTTTTAGAAAGACTTATATAAACATTTAAAAAAATGTACAAATAGGGCCAACTGGCCAGTCCAAATAGTCCAAGTGGCACCAGGCACATATGGCACTTGTGAATGCCCCAACTTGACTCCTGACTCCAAAGTGGCCTCCACATGGTAGGGGCATCAAGGGGGCATGCAGGCACTTTGGGGGGGATGGGGTGGTGGTCAGGGGGGTGGGCCTCGGAGGGGGGTCCTTGGGTTTGCCTATGGGTTTAGGGGTGGTTAAGGCTTGGCTTTCACCTTACTTTGTGTCTTCTTTAGTTTGTCCTTGGGGTGGAGCTTGGGTTGGAGGGTGGAGTTTTTGGTAGGGGGAGGGGCATGGGCAACACCAGAGGGCAAGGGAAGATTGGGAGGCGGAAGGGCTAGGCTCAGGGAGGGCCGCAGTGCATTTTGGGGAATCACAGGGTGGGAGAGTGGTAGGAAAGAGGGAAAACACATAAAGGAAGTGTGGTGACTGTGGGTATGACAGGACTAGTGGCTGGATCAGGGAGTGTTGGTGTTGTGCCATCAGGTGTGAGTGGTGTACTGTCTGTGAAGGAGGGGATTGTGTGGGGGTCAGTGTAGGGAATGGATGTTGTTCTGTGTGCAGATTGGTGTTGCCTGTATGCATGCTGGTGGTGGGACTTGTGGTGCTTGTGTTCGTCACTGTGAACCATTTCTGTTGAGGTGGTTGAATGGCAGTTTGACTGTGTGCTCTGGATGGGTGTGGGAAGAGGGGTATGGGATTGGGCAGAGGTAGCTGGGGGGACAGAAGAAGAAGGGACACTGGCTGCCATCAGCAAGGATGCCAGAGCCTGAATGGATCTCTGCAGGCCATACAGGGCACCGTGAATGCCTCAAAGGAACACATTGCTCTGCTGTACCTGAGCTGCCAATCCTTGGATGGCAATAACATTGTCTGACCCACGGAGATGGACCTCAGCAGGTCAATAGCCTCCTTACTGAGGGCAAGAGGGCTGACTGGGGCTGGGGCAAAGGGGCCTGTGGCGAAGGAGATGCCCACCTTCTTGTGTGAGCAGCCATGGGCAGCTGGGGGGTGTAGGAGGCTGGCCTGGCTTATAGTGGGTACCTTGTGGTACTTACACCTTGTGCCAGGTCCAGTTATCCCTTATTAGTAGAGTAGTAGTGTTCCAGCAGCTTAGACTGATAGAGGTAGCTATAGCAGAGCAGCTTAGGCTGAACTAGGAGACATGTAAAGCTCCTACTATACCACTTATATCACTTAGCACCATATCATAAGAAACACAATACTCAGAGTTACTAAAAATAAAGGTACTTTATTTTAGTGACAATATGCCAAAAGTATATCAGAGGATATACTCCCTTAGGAGGTAAGTAATATACACAAAATATACACACACAAACCAAATCAGGTAAGTAAACAGTTAGAAAAGTAGTGCAAACACTGCAGAACACAATAGAATGCAATAGGAGAAAATAGGCCTAGGGGCAACACAAACTATATACTACAAAAGTGGAATGCGCAACCACAAATGGACCTCAGGCCTAGTGTAGTGTGTAGAGGGGCGATGGGAGTGTAAGAAAACACTAAGGGTGTCCAAGATACCCCACCCCAAGACCCTGAAAAGTAGGAGTAAAATTCCCCTACTAGCCCAGAAAGACAGTAAAGTCGAGATGGGGATTCGGCAAGGACAACAACTGACTGCAAAGCACTGAAGACGGATTCCTGGACCTGAGGACCTGTAAAGGAAGGGGACCAAGTCCAAGAGTCACGCAAGTGTCCAGGGGGGCAGGAGCCCACTAAACCCCGGGTCAAGATGCAAAAGTGCTGCCTCCAGGTGGAAGAAGCCAAAGATTCTGAAACAACGGAAGGAGCCAGGAACTTCTCCTGCAGTCAGAAGATGTCCCACGGCGAGCTGGAGGTTGCAGAGTTGTTTCCAAGCAGAAAGACCTCAAACAAGCCTTGCTAGCTGCAAGAGATGCATTTTAAGGTTTTGGGTGCTGCCAGGGGCAAGAAAGGACCAGGAGGTCGCCCCTTAGAGGAGGAGACAGAGGGGGCACTCAGCAACACGGCTAGTGCCAGAGTGCCCACACACTAAGTAACGTTGCACCTAACCTTCACTAAGTGAGGGTTAGACATATAGGTGACTTCTAAGTTACTTAAGTGCAGTGTAAAATGGCTGTGAAATAACGTGGACGTTATTTCACTCAGGCTGCAGTGGTACTCCTGGATAAGAATTATCTGAGCTCCCTATGGGTGGCAAAAGAAATTCTGCAGCCCATAGGGATCTCCTGGAACCCCACTACCCTGGGTACCTAGGTACCATATACTAGGGAATTATAAGGGTGTTCCAGTGTGCCAATCAGAATTGGTAAAATTAGTCACTAGCCTGCAGTGACAATTTTAAAAACAGAGAGAGCATAAACACTGAGGTTCTGGTTAGCAGAGCCTCAGTGATACAGTTAGACACCACACAGGGAACACATACAGGGCATACTTTATGAGCACTGGGGTCCTGGCTAGCAGGATCCCAGTGACACAGGCAAAAACAAACATACATACAGTAAAAATGGGGGTAACATGCCAGGCAAGATGGTACTTTCCTACGGGGGAGCTTCTGGGAGGGCAGTGATAGTAAGGGGGGGGGTGGACACAGATGGTGCACAAGGGCGGTCTCCGATGGGTCCGCGACCACCAGGAAGTGTCCACTGGAGGAAGAATCTGATGATGATGATGTTGTAGAACCCATCCCCCCATGGCACTCCCCTCGCCCTCTGTCCCACTGTCCTACTGGATCCCTCAGCCTCACTGGATCCAGCCTCCTGAGTCCCATGGTCTGCCACATCCCCTCTCACCTTTGCCCCTTCTCCTTTGCCAGATGATGCTGATGCAGACAAATGGAGAGAAAGAGAGGGGGGAGCTAAAAAGAGAGTTAGGGAAATGGTCAAAACCTAATTCTCATTGACCTATATGAACATGTAAATATCACACTTTACATCTCATGTCAAGGAATGCCATTGCCAAGGCACTCCAAGTCAGCCAATACCTATTGCACATGCTAAGCTTTAAGTCTTAGTTTACATCATATGTGCACACAGCTACGAATATGGACATGTGGAGGTTGTGACTTTGCTGTACTACTATGATGTGCCTAGAACATATGACAATTCACAAAGAGTCCTTAAGGTGTCACATCAGTTAGTTCCCTGGGCCATCACCTGAACTAGTAGCACTCCATTTTAGTAAGGCTTAGTCCACACAATGACATCTTAATGAGCGGGACTTGCTGTGCCATCAGCCCCCATCTTAGAGCCATTAGCAGTATCCCGTTGTTGTGTCACAACACATCCCTGAACTCTGACGGTGAGGCATGATTGCATAGTCACCTGTCAGTCCAACATCCTGTTGCTTTGAGGCCCTTCTCACAGAGGACTTGTTAAGCCAGACCCACATACAGTCAATGGCAGCTACTATACCATGCCAATGCAAACACATTTGCAGTATGGAAATTACATAGATGGAACAGCATTGACAGCTTTAATACAAAAATAGATTTCTATGGAGCTTGTCGGACAGAATGAATAGGGTGTCGAAACAGGCCCACCCATGTCAAGTTTGGAAGTGCACTTCACTAGCACCATTGCATTTTCACACTTACTCCATGGTTACCCTGGCAGGGTCACTGATACATATTGTCGATGTGCACCTTACAGTGTACACATTCACAGTATGTGTCAACACCAGAACAGTACGCACTCTATTGGCGTCAAAAAATGCAAAAAAACATCACTTTCAAAATAACATGATTCATGCATTGTGCTGATATGTTGTATTTTACCCTTTTGCATTGCAGAGTTGAATCCTAAACACTTATTCTTAATATGTTTACAAATACTGTTTCTTTGCAAGGTATTGCTACAGGTTTTCAGAGTGGGTTAGGGTGTGGCCTCTTTCCAGGGCCTTCCAGAGACTTTCCCTGCAACATGCCTGGGCGTGGTTCTGGGCTGGGCCAAGACTCTATATAAGGAGAGTCAGCCCAACTCCCAGTGCTCACTATTCAGAGGTTCCAGTGCAGAAAAGCAGCTATTTCCAGAACTTCAGTTCCAGTGGCCTTTTTGATCTCCCAGTTCTGCTTTGAAATCTTCATTGGTGCATCTTGTTCCTGGGTGGTAAGACGGTAGTTGGGTTTATTCCCAATACCGTTTATTTTATCTAGAATTATCTCATTCTAAGATCTGATCGTTTATTTATGTTAACAATTTGTTTTAAGGTCATAGTCATAAAAAGTGCACTCGAGTATTTTTGTTAAAGTGTGTACATGGATGTTTATGAATCGGCAAGAAGCGCGATTCATTTATAGTTTTGAAACTCATGTTACATTGCGCGCCAGTGTTTATTGACATACACGTGGATATTTATGAATCAGCAGGAGGCGCGATTAGTTTGAAAAGCTTTTAAATCTTGAGTTGCATTGCGAGCTGGCATTTATTGACACATACATGATTGATCACGAATCGGCAAGAGGCGCGGTTTGTTTCTGAAGCTTTAAAAGCTTGTGGAACATTGTGTGTTACTATTTATTGACATTTAAAAGAAGGTTTTGAAGTGGCACGATGTATAATTCAATTTAAGATCATTTCAAAACCTGTCGCTATTTATTGTGCAACCATTTCTTGACTTTGCATGGTGGCATTCGAGTCAGCAGAACATGCAATTTTTTACTAGAGTTTATTTATGTTGTGAACTGCATATTCCCATTCCACGATAATTGCTTAGTACAATTCGAGTTGACAAGTATGGGAAATATTTCTTGAACTATTGAACCCATTGAAAAATATTTCTTCTCTAGTGTTTTAAGAGTGTAATCTGTGTTGAAAACATTTCAAGGAAAATATATATAGGATCAGAAGTTCTAGATGCAATATTATATGCTCCTATTATGCATATTCTTGTTATTCTAATTCATGTTTGAATAAGAAAAATGTTAACTCAATTAATCTTGATTCCATTACAGGTATCTGATCATCACAAAATCTGTTCATTTTTAAAACTGCAATTCAAGATTGCTCATATTTTCAGAAAGACTATGTTTATTAATATTTACTTCAGGTTATATTGTGTGTTCTAACCTTTTTTCCCATTTAAGGTCTCCTTCCCAGCAGTACCCTTCCTAATCCCCTCTTCCCCTCTTGAACTCTCGCAGTCTCTGTGAATTGTCTATCAGAGTCTTGGAGTTGTTCATTAGAGGACGTGTTGGGAACGTGCGCAAACCCCGAGGATCTGGTGACTCTGACAGAATAGTGAGCCCACAAATTATTATCCTCCTGGTTTGTGTATGTTCTCAGCATGGCCACGCTAGACGAGTTAGTTAACGCTATCACCCAGCTCCAAGCAGAGGTGGTATCATCCAAAGAATTGACAACCAGCTTAGCAGAGAGAGTGAGTCAGTTGCAAGATAAAGTAGAGAAGAAGGAGCAAAGTCCCACAGGGGTGTTTTGGCCAGGTACTTCTTCTCAGGCTTCTGGAAGTAGTCCAATTTTCCTAAATGTTCCTGCTGTTATTCCTTTAGCTCCCCCAGAACATTTCTCAGGTGACCCATTGAAAGCGCAATCTTTCCTGGTTTAAGTGGAACTACACTTCACCTGCAGACCAAATACCTTTCCCGATGCCCAGTCCAAAGTAGCTTTCTTGTTATCATATCTGACTGGAGATGCAGCTACTTGGTCAATTCCTCTTGTGCGTAAAAATAGTCCCTTGTTGTATAATTGGAGAAAATGTTTTCGTGAATTTGAGAGCGTTTTTGATCGTAGAACTGTAACACAGTCAGCAGATCAAAAATTATTAAACTTACACCAAGGAAATCAAGACCTAGTGTCGTATTTAGCCAACTTTAACCTGCTGGTTGCCGAGACTTCCTGGCCTGGAGAAAAACAAGCGGTCTTGTTTTACAAGGGACTCAAAGAGGAATTAAAAGATATCTTAGCGCAAATCGATCCACAACCTACAGACTGTCAAGAGTTAATAAATCTTGTCTTGAGACTTGACCATCGTTTAGCAGAACGTAAAGGAACGCACAAAAAGATTGAAAAATATTCATGGCGTGTTCATGATAACAGAGATTCAAGAACTCCGAAAGAAAGAACGTCGGAACCGATGGAAATTGGAACCATCAGAAGACCTTTGACTAAAGATGAAAAGGACTTACGCAGAAAAAATGGACAATGTCTTTACTGTGGGCGAAAAGGTCATTTTGCCAAAGATTGTCCCATCAAACCCGGTAACTCTTCAGACTATCCCCTTGTCAATGATTTGTGAAGATAAGATTCTAAGAAAGAAACATGAAGAGAAAATCATTCTAGATGTGATCCATGCTCCCCAATATGGGATTATCCTCGGCTTGCCATGGTTAACTCATCACAATCCAGAAATCAATTGGGCAGAACGACAAATCGTGTTCTCATCTGCGCTATGTAATGAACAATGTCTCCAAAAAAATTAAGTACCAACAGTTTGCAACTCTAACATAGCTACTGCTGCGGAGAAACAAACTCAGTTGCCTAAACAGTATTCATCGTACAAAGATGTATTTGATGAGAAAGGAGCAGAGACTCTACCTCCTCATAGATCTTATGACTGTCAAATTGACCTAGCCCCAGGTGCGACACTTCCCAACTGTCGTGTATATGCTCTGTCAGAACATGAAAACCAACATTTACGAAAATACCTAGATCAATTTTTGGAGAATGGCTTCATTCGCCCCTCTAAGTCTCCTGCAGCTTCGCCTTTATTTTTTGTTCCAAAAGCTAATGGAGAACTTTGAACTTGCATTGACTATAGAGGTTTAAACAAAGTCACCATCAAGAATAAATATCCTTTACCCCTAATTCCGGTTTTATTGGAACAAGTAAAGAGAGCAAAGATCTACACGAAGCTTGATCTTCGAGGTGCTTATCATTTGGTCAGAATGAGAGAGGGTGACGAATGGAAAACAGCGTTCAAGGCAAGATATGGCCTTTTTGAATATACCGTCATGCCTTTTGGTCTGTGTAACGCTCCAGCAGCTTTTCAATTTTTCTTGAATGACGTTCTTAGAGAGTACCTCGACATATTTGCCATAGTCTACATCGATGACATTTTGATCTACTCAGACAATGAAAACGAACATGTACAACATGTCAAGAAAATTCTTGCAGCCCTTCGAAAACACCATTTATATTGTAAACTAACCAAGTGTGAGTTTCACGTTACCACGGTGGAGTTTTTGGGGGTTATTCTTACCCCTCAAGGTATGGTGATGGCAGAAAAGAAAGTAAAAGCTGTATCTGAGAGGCCCATTCCAAAAACGGTTCGTGATGTACAGTGCTTCCTGGGGTTTGTAAATTTTTACCGGAGGTTCATAAATCATTTCTCCCAGACAGTGGCTCCAATCACTAAGCTACTAAGAAAGAAAGAAACGTTTGTATAGTCCCCAGAAGCTGATCAAGCCTTCTCTACTTTAAAGAAAGCTTTCTCCACTGCCCCAGTTTTAACTCATCCTGATGCGAATCAACCTTTTATAGTGGAAGCTGATGCTTCAGATGTAGCAATAGGAGCCGTCTTATCACAACGAAATAAAGACACTGGCCAACTTCATCCTGTAGCTTATATGTCTCGGAAGTTGAACGAAGCCGAACAAAACTATGTCATTGCTGAAAAAGAACTTCTGGCAATTCGGGACGCCTTTAAAGAATGGAGACATCATTTATTGGGTGCCAAATACACTGTTACAGTATATACTGATCATCGTAATCTTCAATTCATGAGTTCCGCCAGACTTTTGACCCCTAGGCAATTACGCTGGATGCTTTTTTTTGCCGAATTTGATTTTGTAGTAACCTTCCGGCCTGGTAAAGATAATCGCAAGGCTGACGCCTTGTCCCGTCAAGAGTCTACCACGTTGCCTGCATTTCAAGCCACCAGAGCAGTCATTGCTCCAGACAAGGTTCTATGTATCATAAAAACTGAAGATTTCTTTGAAGAAATTCGCAATTCCTTCACTGTTGAAAAATGGCAAACATGGGCCCAAGCTGATCCTAAAAGGTCAATCAAACAAGGTTTACCCTTTCATGACGCTCGTTTATTCATACCCACTATCAAACTTCGCAAGATAGTGTTTCATTGGTTACATGTTATACCTACGGCAGGTCATCCAGGTATTCCTAAAACTCTTGAACTGATCCAACGTTATTTTTGGTGGCCTACCCTAACCAAAGATGTAAAAGCAATGGTAAACAACTGTGAAGTTTGTGCTCGCATTAAAACAAGTCATTCTAAACCAAAAAGATTATTACATCCACTTCCAACTCCAAGTCGTCCATGGGAATACTTTTCATTAGACTTTATTACAGGTCTGCCAGTGGTTCAACAGCATTCAGTAATTCTGGTGGTAGTAGATAGTCTCACAAAATATGGACATTTTATTGCCTGTAAAAAATTGCCCACTTCTAGTGAATTGGCAAACATTTTACTGAACAGAGTGGTTCGTTATCATGGACTACCAAAGGTTATCCTCTCCGATCGGGGGTCACAATTTTCCTCCAATTTCTGGAAGACATGGTGTAAAACACTCCAAGTGACATCTACACTATCTACTAGTCACCATCCTCAAACAGATGGTCAAACAGAAAGACTAAATCAGACTTTAAAACAATACCTACGTGCCTATGCTGAAAAGGCACTTCATTCTTGGACATCTATGCTCTGGTTAGCTGAGTTAGCTTACAATAACTCATTCAACACTTCCATTGGCGTTACACCCTTTTTTGGTTTATTTGGTTATCATCCTGACACCTTGCCCATCACAATTCCTCAAGAAAGTTCTCTTACTCCAGCTGTGTCTGAAACCATTCAGCATTTACATCAAACCCAGAAGCTGATTCAATAGTATCTAGAAAAAGCCAAACAAAAATACAAAAGACATTATGATAAGAAACATTGTGAGGGACCGCAATATCAACCAGGTGACAAAGTGTGGCTTTCCACAAAACATATAGACTTCAAGAAGAAGCACATGTTTAACCCCAAATTCATAGGTCCTTATACTGTCCTTCAGCAAATCAATCCAGTGACTTATAAACTACAATTGCCCGGATCCTTACGGATTCATCCAATGTTCCACACTTCCCTCTTGAAAAAGGCAGTCCAAAAGGTCCATCCTCATCCAGCTCCTGTTTTAGTACAAGGGGAAGAAGAATATGAAGTCAAGAAAGTGTTGGATTCTAAACTGAGAGGACGTAATCTTTGGTATTTAATCTCATGGAAAGGTTATGGTCCTGAAAGTAACTCATGGGTTTCCGCATCTGATGTTCATGCTAAAGTACTTGTGAGACACTTTCATTGTCTTAATCCAAGCAAACCAGGCCCTAGAGCGCGTCTGGGAGAGGGGAGTACTGTCAACACCAGAACAGTACGCAATCTATTGGCGTCAAAAAATGCAAAAAAACATCACTTTAAAAATAACATGATTCATGCATTGTGCTGATATGTTGTATTTTACCCTTTTGCATTGCAGAGTTCAATCCTAAACACTTATTCTTAAAATGTTTAAAATATTGTTTCTTTGCAAGGTATTGCTACAGGTTTTCAGAGTGGGTTAGGGTGTGGCCTCTTTCCATGGCCTTCCAGAGACTTTCCCTGCAACATGCCTGGGCGTGGTTCTGGGCTGGTCCAAGACTCTATGACGCTAATCTGCGCTAACGCAGTTTAGCATCAAAAAAATTAGCGCTGGCTAACGCCATTCTGAAGCGCCATGCGGGCGCCGTATTTATAGAATGGCGTTAGCCGGCGTTAGCCGACCGGCGCTGCCTGGTGTGCGTGAAAAAAAACCACGTACACCAGGCAGCGCCGGCGTAGGGGAAAATGGCGTATGGGCGTCTAAAAATGGGGCAAGTCAGGTCGAGGCAAAAAAATCATCTTAACCCGATTTGCGCCATTTTTTTACGACGCCCATCCCCCATCAACATGACTCCTGTCTTAGCAAAGACAGGAGTCATGCCCCCTTGCCCAATGGCCATGCCCAGGGGACTTATGTCCCCTGGGCATGGTCATTGGGCATAGTGGCATGTAGGGGGGCACAAATCAGGCCCCCCTATGCCACAAAAAAAAAAAAAAATACTTACCCCAACTTACCTTTTCTTCCCTGGGATGGGTCCCTCCATCCTTGGGTGTCCTCCTGGGGTGGGCAAGGGTGGCAGGGGGTGTCCCTGGGGGCAGGGGAGGGCACCTCTGGGCTCCTTCAGAGCCCACAGGTCCCTTAACGCCTGCCCTGACCCAGGCGTTAAAAAGAGGCGCAAATGCGGGGTTTTTTGCCCCGCCCACTCCCGGGCGGCATTTTTGCCCGGGAGTATAAATACCACGCACATGCCTCGTAGTCATTTTTTAAGACGGGAACGCCTCCCTTGCATATCATTAACGCAAGGGAGGTGTTCACGCCAAAAAATGACGCTAACTCCATGAACTTTGGCGCTAGACGCGTCTAACGCCAAAGTATAAATATGGAGTTAGTTTTGCGTTGAATTTGCGTCGAAAAAAACGACGCAAATTCGGCGCAAACGGAGTATAAATATGCCCCTATATAAGGAGAGTCAGCCCAACTCCCAGTGCTCACTATTCAGAGGGTCCAGTGCAGAAAAGCAGCTATTTCCAGAACTTCAGTTCCAGTGGCCTTTTTGATCTCCCAGTTCTGCTTTGAAATCTTCATTGGTGCATCTTGTTCCTGGGTGGTAAAACGGTAGTTGGGTTTATTCCCAATACCGTTTATTTTATCTAGAATTATCTCATTCTAAGATCTGATCGTTTATTTATGTTAACAATTTGTTTTAAGGTCATAGTCATAAAAAGTGCACTCGAGTATTTTTGTTAAAGTGTGTACATGGATGTTTATGAATCGGCAAGAAGCGCGATTCGTTTATAGTTTTGAAACTCATGTTACATTGCGCGCCAGTGTTTATTGACATACGCGTGGATATTTATGAATCAGCAGGAGGCGCGATTCATTTGAAAAGCTTTGAAATCTTGAGTTGCATTGCGCACCGGCATTTATTGACACATACATGGTTGATCACGAATCAGCAAGAGGCGCGGTTCGTTTCTGAAGCTTTAAAAGCTTGTGGAACATTGTGTGTTACTATTTATTGACATTTAAAAGAAGGTTTTGAAGTGGCACGATGTATAATTCAATTTAAGATCATTTCAAAACCTGTCGCTATTTATTGTGCAACCATTTCTTGACTTTGCATGGTGGCATTCGAGTCAGCAGGACATGCAATTTTTTACTAGAGTTTATTTATGTTGTGAACTGCATATTCCCATTTCAGGATAATTGCTTGGTACAATTCGAGTTGACAAGTATGGGAAATATTTCTTGAACTATTGAACCCATTGAAAAATATTTCTTCTCTAGTGTTTTAAGAATGTAATCTGTGTTGAAAACATTTCAAGGAAAATATATATAGGATCAGAAGTTCTAAATGCAATATTATATGCTCCTATTATGCATATTCTTGTTATTCTAATTCATGCTTGAATAAGAAAAGTTTTATTTCAATTAATCTTGATTCCATTACAGGTATCTGATCATCACAAAATCTGTTCATTTTTAAAACTGCAATTCAAGATTGCTCATATTTTCAGAAAGACTATGTTTATTAATATTTACTTCAGGTTATATTGTGTGTTCTAACCTTTTTTCCCATTAAAGGTCTCCTTCCTAGCAGTACCCTTCCTAATCCCCTCTTCCCCTCTTGAACTCTCACAGTCTCTGTGAATTGTCTATCAGAGTCTTGGAGTTGTTCATTAGAAGACGTGTTGGGAACGTGCGCAAACCCCGAGGATCTGGTGACTCTGACAGTATGCCAGTATGCAGCCACGGAATCCCATTCCAGGCCTGTCAGGTGCCAGTTTACAGTCAGTACTTACCCCTTTGTGGCTGCTGTGCTGCCCTCAAGTGTCCATCCACCTCAGGGTAGGCCAGCACCAAAATGCAGGCCATTAGAGGGGGGTCAGGTTTTGACGGGCAGCCCTCCCTCATTGGGAGCACATCCCCAGCTGGGCTCACGCGAGCTTCCTAGCCCAGCGTCTCAGGTCCTCCCACCACTTTCTCCAATGGTGCTCCACCGGCTATGGACCCCCAGGGTCCGCACTTGCTTGGCGATGGTCATCCAAAGCCCGTTCTTCTGATGGCTGCTGACCTCGATGGTTGACACGAGCAGGAAGAGACTGTGATTAGGAGTGGCACTACATCAATAGCAATGGCCTACATACACCACACACACACACACATCGCCACTCACATCTATCCAAACGGATCACACTTCATATATCCATGCCCCTAGCATGCATGCTCACCTTGTCCAGTATGGCACTGCCACTCAGAGCGATACAACCCTATCACGCACGGCAATGGTATGGGGCTCACCTGTTCCCCTGGTGCCGCATAGAGCTATCCATACAGGGGTAGGACCCCTTCACCAGTTTCTCCAGTTCTTTCTGGGTAAAGGCCAGGTCTCTATCACCTGCAGGATGTGTATTAATGGCTCCCAGATACAGTAAACAGCAGCTCATGTAGTGGAGGAGTCAAGTGAGATAGTTGGCAGAAAATGGTGGTTACAGCCGCTGCGTACAGGTCCGTCACTGCCTGCAGTGATCATCATTGTCCCCAGTACCCCATAGGCGGCAATGACAACCAATGAGAAGTTGCACTGCATAGAGCCATGACGGTATACACCGGTGGAATTGCATCACTTCCAACTGTCATGTGCTGTTGGACATGCGGCTGCCATTTTATGTACAATTAATGGGTTTATCTGAGAAATGTAGGTGCGTCATGACACTGAAATGTCCTGTTTAGTGCACAGGCCCATCTATGTACATCATACATGGCCACACACATGTGGGATACAACACATATGTAACATGAAGTGAATATGCCTCTAAATGCTGGCCCATTCGCTTTTTTTGCTAACTATATCTCTGTCATGTGTACGTGCATGTCCCGTGCGGGACACATATGTGTTCACGACCTGTATCATCACACATGTATTGGTTAACACATAGCATGTACAGGACCAGTTATTGCCAGCATGCATGTCATTAATGACACTCCTATGTACCCTATGTAGTTACTGTCACCCATTCAGCAATGTCTGCATTGTTTAGTGTATCACAATATATTGGACTGACCTGCACATCACATTAAATGATATTTCCCTCTCCATCCTAGATACCATGTAATGGGGAGAAGGAGGAATAAACCAGTGTACCGTCCGGTAGTCGACCTCGCCACCTTGGAGAAAAGACACATCGTGATGACATACAGATTGAATCGTGTCACCATCATGAAAGGCTGATCTACTGCCTGCCATCCGCAATCCCACTGCCATCCCTCCCATGGTCCAAGTGTTGTCGGTGCTGCACTTCATTGCCACAGCATTCTTCCAGTTTAAAGCGGGCTTGGCTGCAGGGATGTCACAGCCCATGTTCAGCATTGTGCTGTGGGACGTACTGTCAGCTTTCCAGAAGCACCAGGACAGTAATATCCAGTTTTCACAAACTGCAGATTTGGCCACTGTGAAGGCTGACTTCTATGAACTGGGACACATCGCTCATGTAATAGGGGCTATTGATTGTACCCATATTGCTTTGGTTCCTCCAAGGGTCAACAAACAGGTCTATCGGAACCAGAAAATACTTCCAATCTATAAACATGCACGTGGTGTGGTTGGTGGACCAGTATATCTCCTAGGTGACTGTCAAGTTTCCAGAATCTGTCCATGACTCCTAGATAATGAGGAGCAGCAACATCCCAAACATGATGGCATGTCTACAACGAGAGAAGGCTTGGCTAATTAGTAGGTATCTGTGTGGATGTGTGTCTCTGTTGTTGCACCTGCCAACAGTATCTTCCATGTGTCTGTATCTGGTTTCTAACAGGTCCTGCCTCTATTCCCACAGGAGACTCTGGATATCCTAACCTTCCCTGGCTGTTGACGCCAATGAGGTACCCTGCCTCTAATGCAGAAACACATTACATTGAGGCCCATGGTAGGATGAGAGATGTGATTAAAAGGAAGTTTGGCCTACTCAAGGCAAGATTTAGATGTCTCCATATCTCCGGAGATGCCCTCCTCTACAGTCTCCTAAAGGTGTGTAAGACAATTGTTGCCTGCTGCATGCTCCACAATGTGGCCCTCAGATGTCACATTCCTTTATTGACAGATGAGGAGGTGGCTGCAGGACCTGTGGGTGGTGATGGACACATGGAGAGTAATGAGGAGGCATATGAGAATGGTGGAGCGGAGTCCAGTTCAGTTCTTCAAATGACCTACAGGAATGTTGTCTGTGTGATTTTGCAAATGACATCATAGCACTTGGATACAATAAAATGTCCATCCTGGCCAGGTTTATCAGTGAGGATGCTACATTTACCCTTCTCATATGTGGCTGATGATTGACAACTGATTGTATGTATGGAGCAGTGTAAGTGGTCACCACTCTGCCATTTTGACCTTCTATAGGTTGGTAGTTTGCATCTACTTGGAACAATCCTGTTATGTACAATGTGTCATGTCATCTCCTGTTCAGAAGTGAGGCAGGCTATGGACTGTATGAAGAGGTTCATTACATATCCTACCTGCTGGTTGAGGCATTGATGGCAAGTTGTGTCTGCATACAGTTAGAGGTGTTGTTTACAGCCCATTCCAGATGTCAGCTATATATTTTTGGTTATGGATTTATTTTATTTTTTTATCTAGAGGTGCAATGTGATGTGACCTGTTTCCTAGGCATATGAAAATGGCCATCACAGAAAGTTCCTGCATATGTGCTTAAAGTGGCACCTTGACTCACATCCTGATATGTATCCCTTTGTTGTTGTTTTTTTACAGATTGGACTACTGGCCCTACTCTCATGGGTGGCTGAGCTACTGACACTTCTTTGATAACACTAATAAGCCATCTGTGGTGTCCTAAGTTCCCTACAGAGGATTCATACCTCTACTGTGATTTGCACTAGATGTGGGTTGATAGGTGGTACGTGACATGTCATTTAAGTTTTTAACATTTACACATCATACAATCAAGAAACATATGCATTGTCTGTGCTCTACAGTGTTTATTGTGCATATTGTGTTCAACAGTTGATGAGTGGGGTCCTGCTGGATGAAATTCTCATAGTAGATGGCCTAGCTATAGGTCTACAGGTCCAGTGTCCAAGGGCCATAGGAAAAGGTGAGTTATGGCATTGAACAGTCAAAAGGGTGTGTAAGTGGCAGACAATGGATAATGTTCAGGGGATGTTCACTTCCTGGTGGTGTTTTTTGGCTTGGCATTTGCTCCAGCAGAATGCCTGGGTGGATGATCACATTTTCAGGGGCTCAGCTACAGAGGGAGGGGTGTCAGTGGCCTGTGGATCCCCCGTCGATGGGTGATCTACACAAATGACCTCCTGCTAAATTTAAAATGTTGTCTAGTTTTTACAAATGGATCTTTCTGGGTTCATCCATGAGTTTCATGCCTATTTTCACCACAAATTGCAAGTAAGTTGAATTACACGATATAGGAAAAATGGGCTACCAGTTAGAAAAATCGTAGAACCAAGATGGTGATCTTTGCACAGTAAATATTCTGATGCATTTTCAGAAAAAAAATACTCAACAACAGCACCTTCCCCATTTTTCCAAAGAAAACCCAACATTTTGCTATAGCCTGTCTAATTTCTTGGTTCTTTTCAGGGAAATCCATGAAGTCTTAGTAGCATTAGAGTGCCCTAGAATGGGTAAAAGGATGAAAATTTGATCTCAATAACCTTTGTGGAAAAAGTGTAACAAAGTTTTATGTTTGAAGTGCCACAAGCATCCAAAAAAGGGATGAGTCCCAGTGAGGGGGCAGTCATGTAATTAAAAACACAGATGCGAAATTGACTTCTGGGGAACCATGCAAGTCATTGGGATGAAGATGGGCCTGGAGTTTTCAGTCTGTGCAGACGGAATGTTCACTTTCAGAAAAGACACCCTAACCTACACTCTAACCTATTTTGAGCATAGAAAAGTACTGTATAAAATGGTGCTGAGCGATCAACTTGAAACCGGAACATCCGCCACACCATTGACATTATTTACTACCTGAAATGTGACCACATCATTCTGTAGACAATTGATATCTAAACTGAATAATATGGTTGAAATAAATCATGGCAGTTAACTTGTGCTTACCATGGAAATTTCACAGTGTTCTGAATCATCCTACCTATGAAAGAGTAAGAATAATTTGATGATGATGAGTAAGATCATACTGTCTCAGTTGGAAATTCATGAACAGAAGTGATCATTTAGTGATATGTATTTTAGGGAAGAGTTCATAATGTCTGAAGGTGTGTTAGTGTTTTCACATTGCCAACCATAGTTTTAGCTATATGTTTCATGTGTATTGCATAAGGATGAGTTTCTGTGCAGAATCCGAAGTTTCACAATGCTCTCAACCATCAGCCTCCACAGTTTGCGCATTTGTTTGCAAGCATAAATGATGCTATATACATGAATCAGTCCATTTTCCAGTTTCAATAAGCCATTTAGTGAATATTGCTAGATTTAGGTACATACACATTTGTTTTTTAAATTTCTGCAAAACAGATCTGCTCCAACCAATTTTCCCACTAAGAAAGCTACGCAATCTGTGAAAGTGCAAGAAAAAGGGGAATTATGCTTATATACATGGCTTCCATAGGAAGCCTTTATCGTTTACACCAGATTTGAAGTCTGGTAATTCACTGGTATGATGAAGCAACTGTTGTTAACAAAATGTGTTACTGACTGTTGCTATGTTATAAAGGCTTTCCAGGCCAGGCTGACTGGGCATTCCGAGAGTCTATCACTGCAGTTTCTGCTCTGACTCAAAGCAGAAAGCAGAGCTGCAGTTGGGGGAAGGAGGACAGGACAGGTGGTGGGGATTGGTTATGACTGGTTGGTAGGTTATTTTTTCACATTTAGTTCAGAGAGGAGGGGCCATGTTATATTTGGCTCTGCTAATATTTGTCTGCTCCTGTGCTAGACCTGTCATCCTCAGGTTTGTCTTCCACCCAATGTTTTGCCTCATAGTTTTGCTGATTATTTTCATTGGTCTTAGGACTCTTGGCATTTTAACACTGCTGAACAGTGCTAAAGTGCAAGTGATCTTGCCCTGAAAACATGAAACCTTTGGTGTATCCACAATTGGTGTACTTAATTTACTTATAAGTCCCTAGTAATGTTCATTGTCTGTGCCTAGAGTCTGTTAATCAAATGTTACTAGTGGACTTGCAGCACTGATTGTGCCATTCACTTAAGTAACCCCTAAAAATGTCTCAGACCTGCCATTGCAGAGCCTCTACGTGCAATTTGATTGGCATGTCTACTTGCCATTTATAACCCCTTGCAAAGCCTTAAACACTCCTATTATTGCAAATAAGTCACCACAAGGTAGGCAAGCTGCTATGCAACTAAAGGTCTGGACATGTACCTTATATACATCTCAGTTTTCCATGTCCTGGTAGTGAAAACTCTCAAAGTCATTTTTCACTAATATGAGGCCTACCCCTCTCATATGTTAACTTGGGGATTTCTTATCACATCAAATAAGCTGTGATTCCTAATTACGAAGGAGTAGTTGTATCTATGGAACTGTAATGACAAATCCTCTTTAATGGTAAAGATGGATTTATTATTACAATTTTGAGAATGCCACTTTTAGAAAGTTGGCATTTTCCTGCTCATAACCCTGTGTGCATTGGGCCTGTGTTCAACACATCTTAAGGGTGGATGACAGCTGGTTTCCTGCATTCTATCTAGATAGCACCATACAAAGGAAGGGTAGGTGGGACTGAGTGGCCATCTGGGTGTTGATGGGCCATCCTGGG
This sequence comes from Pleurodeles waltl, assembly GCF_031143425.1. Taxonomy (NCBI): domain Eukaryota; kingdom Metazoa; phylum Chordata; class Amphibia; order Caudata; family Salamandridae; genus Pleurodeles; species Pleurodeles waltl. Next base: position 356,955,005 of record NC_090438.1, read on the forward strand.
AAGGCTAGAAGGAGGAGCTGACACAACTGAATAGGAAGTCCCAACAAAGGAATGCTTAACCCCCTCTATTGAGTCTAGAGCCAGGGCAGCAAGGAAGGACCCCTGTGCACTTCAAAGACACCTTCTTTGAATTCACTACCATTTCAACAGCACAACTGGGCATAAGTACTGGACCTCTGACCCTACGAAATCACTACACTTCTGAACCTGTGAAGAACTCTGCCAGGAAGAAGGACTGCTGTGCTGCTACAAAGTCTGCCAGTCTGGGCTGCTGCTTTGGCAGAACTTATTTTCTGCTGCGCTGCCCTATTGAATGTTGCCCTCTGCCCTGCTGGGGAATGGCTGGACTCATCTCACTTGAACCTAGAGTGACTCCAAGGGCTTGCTGACTTGTCTTTTGTTCTGAAGTCTCAGGGACATCAAAGACTTCATTTACCACTGCAACAGCCTCTGGACTCTGCCAACTGTGAGTCCTGCCCTGCCAAGTGGTGCCAATCCAGGCCAGGCCCCTTGGAAATGTGTTCTGCAGCCGCTCCTCCAAAAAGCCACACATCTCCATCACTGTGCTGATCGGGAACACAGCATCTGTCCTCAGCGCTGATGCATTATCGCTGCCACTGAGGATAAGGACATCACAGCACCTAATCTGTGGCCCAGGGTTGATACATTGCCTTTGTATTGGTTGCTGTGCAGCTCAACGATGACGCTTCACCTCATTGCAAAGGTTCCGATGCCGCAGTTCTAGGACATTACATCAAGGACAGTGCGGCTCGACGAAAACACACACCTGACTACCTGGATCAGAACAGAAGTATTAACTTTGCAATTCCCCCCACTCCTCACATCAAATTTTCAATGCCAACACAACTGTCCATACATGGTACTCTTTTCAGAGAGACAAGGTTGGCCCCTGTAGCCAGCCTATGCTCCATTGTGGTCAGCCTGAACCTTTGGATTTACCCCCATCTAGCATGACCAGATAGCCCCAGTAAGCTTCTAAGCATCACATTTCCAGATATTTTATAAAAACTCATATCTCAACTTCTACTTATTGGGTTTTTGTCCTTTTGGTCTTGTTTTAACCATAAACATATAGGGCCTGATTCTGACCCCGGCGGACACGGACCACCGGGGCCAGGGTCGGCGGGAGCACCGCCAACAGGCTGGCGGTGCTCCTCAGGACATTCCGACCGCGGTGGTTCAGCCGCGGTCAGATCAGGAAAACCGGCGGTCTCCTGACGGTTTTCCGCTGTCCTGCAGAATCCTCCATGGCGGCGCAGCAAGCTGCGCCGCCATGGGGATTCTGACACCCCATACCGCCATCCTGTTCCTGGCGGGTCGCCCGCCAGGAACAGGATGGCGGTATGGGGTGTTGTGGGGCCCCTGGGGGCCCCTGCAATGCCCATGCCAATGGCATGGCCACTGCAGGGGCCCCCGTAAGAGGGCCCCACTTTGTATTTCAGTGTCTGCTTTGCAGACACTGAAATACGTGACGGGTGCCACTGCACCCGTCGCACATACCCACTCCGCCGGCTCCATTCGGAGCCGGCTTCCTCGTGGGGAGGGGTTTCCCGCTGGGCTGGCGGGCGGCCTTCTGGCGGTCGCCCGCCAGCCCAGCGGGAAAGCCAGAATGGCCTCCGCGGTCTTCCGACCGCGGAGCGGCCATATGGCGGCTCCCTCCAGGCGGGCGGCTCCCGCCGCCCGCGGGGGTCAGAATGACCCCCATAATCTATTGTTCTAACTTAGTGCCTGCCTGCTCTGTGCCAAGCTACCAAAAGATGATTGTGGTTTAATTATGGTGTGTAACTGACTTACCCTGACCCTACTTCAATGGAGTTCATATCTCTGCCAACTAGAGACCCAATTTCCATTACCCTGTATAACAGTTGAAAGCAAGGGAAGGTAATTTTGGGGGCTATACATAACATAAAATTATGAATTGGGTAATGTTAGAAATTCAGTCTCTAGTTGGCAGAGGTATGAACTTATTCCAAGTAGGGACCACAATCCTAGTCAGGGTAAGTCACAACACAACTTCAACTATCCTGTGCGCAGCCCCAGTAGCTTGGCACAGAGCAGGCAGGCGTAGCTTAAAAGGCAATGTATACAGTATTTTTGCAATAACGCATACAGTAAACAGTGAAAACACCACAAAAAGTACTCCACGCCAGGTTAGGAAAAAAGATAATATTTATCTGAATAAAATAAGATCAAAACAACAAAAATCTAATATGCACAAGTCCTTTTTATGGCATAGATGATTCTCAATCCTTAAAAATCAGTGGTTGTATCCTGTTAACTTACAGTACCTGAAATGTGTCATAAATAACCTTGGTGAAGATTTTGATAGCCCTGAGACTTCTGAACAGGAGGCAGGCTCAATCTAAGCCCTAGGAGAGCACATGTGGGGGAAGGCAGATTCCTTCCAGCAGAACCAGGGAGCAGCAGGCAGCAGAACAACAAGTTGACCAGCTGTCCTTCCAGCAAAGCAGTCCAGATGAGTCCTTTGAGCAGCTAGACAGTCTCTCTGATAGCACCCAGTTGTAGGTCCAGAAGTGTCTGATTTGGTGGAGTCACAGACCCATTATATATACACCCAAAAGTGCCTTTGAAGTCGGGGAAATTAAAAGAGTAGATTTGAGGTTCAGAGGTTCCCCTTTCAGCCCCACACTGTCTGCCAGTAGCCTTGTGGAGGGTTACCAGTCCTTTGTATGAGGACAGACCACTGGCCTTTGAAGTGTAAGTGAGACCCTCTCCACCCTTCCTGCCCAGAAAGACCCATCAATATGAGGATGTATGCAGATGCAGCTGAGTATACTGTGTTTATGGCTGTCGGGGTGGAATACACAAAGGGAGCTGTCAACCAGCACAGACTAGGCATGGATTGGAGTCCGGCTGTAAGGCACAGAGAGCAATAAGTGCAAATGAAGACATTTTCTAACGGTGGCATTTCTGGAATATGTAAAAAAGGGGGCAAATAGTTTTCAATGCCATGTTGCGAAGTGATAGTGAAACTGTACACACAGGCCTTGCAATAGCAGACTTGAGACATGGTTAGTGGGCTACTTATCTGGGTGGCACAATCAGTGCTGCAGGCCCACTAGTAGCATATCATTTACAGGCCCTGGGCAAATCTAGTGCACTTTACTAGGGACTTATAGGTAAATTAAATATGCCAATTGGGTATGATCCAACATTACCATATTTAAGGGGGAGAGTACAAGCACTTTAGCACTGGTTAGCAGTAGTAAAGTGTGCAGAGTCCTAAAACCAGCAAAAATGAAATCAGAAAAGTGGAGGGAGGTAGGCAAAAAGTTGGGGGAAGACCACCCTAGGGCTACAAGGTCTAATAAATAAAAAGGGAATTACAGGAATGTTTTTCACCTCTGTGTTCCGAGTGAAATCATAGACAACTCACACTTTGCTCTTGCTGGCTGTTGCTGTCTATATGGTGTCACTCAGAACCCTCTGTGAAAAAAATCCTTATAATACACTGTTTCGCATCTACAAATCTAAAACACTTAATGGAATTTATGCACCAGTCTATCTGAAAAATAGAGTGAAATCCTCTTCAGGATCTGAGTAAAATCATTCACATTTGATGAAGGTTTGGGAGAGTTAACCAAAGGCTCAAATCAGTAACAACTAAAAATTGAACAGATTATTATCTACATTAAAAAAAATGAAATGAAATGAGGATTTGAATCAATATTTTTTCTAGATTTAAAAGGTGTTCTAAATAAATAAGCACTTATTCAGAGGAACTTACCTTTTAGAATGACTTTTCTGCCTATGAGTACCGTGGTAAAATACTGTCTCACCACTTAAAAAGATTATATGATTGTTTGTTTGACTGATTTTGTGCAGGAGAAAATAATTATTTTCTGTCATTCAAATTAACCTATTCTCCTCTGCTGAATAAAAGTCTGTATTTGGCATTGGACATGTTAGGATATGTTAAACATTTTGGGGTCATTACAACATTGGCGGTAAAAGCCGCTTACCGCTGTGCAGAAGACCACAACACTACACGGCGGCAGCGGAAATCCGCCACGGTCATTATGACCCACTGCTCGGAATCCGCCAAAATTGAGACACCCATACAAGTCCGCCACACCAAAGGTCAGTGATAAAGTGGTGAAAACAAAACCGACACCGTCACGCCAACAGGAATACGCCCACATTATCACGACCCAGGAATCCACGCAGCAGTCTTTCAACCACGATATTCCATTGGCAGTACACACCGCAGCGCTCAAAATACACACACATTTACAAAACACAACCGCATTGGACAATTCCAAATACACACACCTGATACACATACACACACCACTCCCACACACCCAATACAATATAAAACACCCACCCACATCACCCACAAACCCCTACTACCAAAAATTCCAAAAGAAGGCCAGAGAGAGAAACACCACCATCTACAAACGAGCATCCACAGGCACACACCACCATCACTCACACAACATCCACGCACCTCACACAACACACCACTAAATATCACCCCACACATCACAACACACACCACCCCACACATCACCCACGCCACCCCATGGCATGGCAGAGACACCCCAGGTTCTCTAAGGAGGAGCTCAGGGTCATGGTGGAGGAAATCATCCGGGTAGAGCCACAGCTATTCAGATCACAGGTGCAGCACACCTCCATAGCTAGGAAGATGGAGCTATGGCGAAGAATAGTGGACAGGGTCAACGCAGTGGGACAACAACCAAGAAATAGAGATGACATCAGGAAAAGGTGGAACGACCTACGGGGGAAGGTGCGTTCGTGGTCCCAAGACACCACCTTGCGGTTCAGGGGACTGGCGGCGGACCCCCACCTCCTCCCCCACAACTAACAACATGGGAGGAGCATGTCTTGGCTATTCTGCATCCTGAGGGCCTCGCAGGAGTAGCTGGAGGAATGGATTCTGGTAAGTCAAATCTTAACTATTACATCCCCCACCCTACCTGCATGCTATCACACACCCCCACCCTCACCCTCACCCCCATCACTCCAACTCCCCACAAATGTCCCAATATCACGAACCACCCATCCCAACACCAAGCGTGGCATGCAACACCAAAGCGTGGACACCCATCACCAATGCATGGCCACTGCACATACCCATACACCCCCCTAAACCATTATCACACAAGTTCCTACACAGGAATGCAAGCACTAGGGTACACGGTCACCCACCCATTGCACACCATGGCACACACAGATGCAATAATCAAGCTTTTACACCCCTGCAGGACCCCTACCAAACGTCACCGGACAGCAGGGTCCAGGCATGTCCACTCCACCAACAAAAGGGGGCCACAGTGATGACAGCAGCACTGTCCAACTGGATTTAGACGACCATCCCGGCCCATCTGGGACCTCAGGACAGTCGGTTCCCCTTACACAGTCAGATGCCACTACAGAGCTTCCCCCCTCTGGAAACACCAGCTCAGCACCCACCCAGCAGGCCCATACCTTTGTCCCCCTGACATGTCAATCAGCAGTGTGTCCACCACTACAGGGAACCCAGGCTAACCCATCACCCCAACAACAACAGGGACCTGGGGGCAGTGGCAGTGGGCACACGGTTCAGGGGACAGAGGCCCAGGGAAACAGGGGAACTGGGAGGGCTGCTGTGTGACAGGGGGAGAACAGGCCCAGGGAACCCACTCTCCACGAGGCCCTCTCCAACATCATGGGAGCCTACCACCATTCCCAGGAAACGATGGCAACGGTAATGGCCAAGTTTCAGGAGACCCAGCGGCTGCAGGAGGAACAGTATTTGGGCTTCAGGGAGGAAATCAGATCCATCAATTCCACCCTGGACACCATTGTAGGGGTGCTGAAGGAAGTCCTCAACACCAGGAGGGACACTGTGGCACAACAAGGGGCCCCTGACACTAGCCTGGACGATGAACTGCCCACCACCTCCGCTGGCGCTAGTGGACAGGTGGCACCGCCACAGGACCACCACACCAGCACCCCACCCCCTGCAGATGGAGAACCACCCCGCAAACGGTCCCTGAGATCCAGGACAAAGACAAAGAACGATGCCAAGACCCCCGCCAACAAATGAGACCACCCTGATTATCATCCTGCTGTCCCACTTTGTCACCCTGTCCATACTTAAACTTCCCCAGCTCCACTTCCTATGCCCCTTTGGACAATGCATCTGTGAGACTAATAGCTTGGACTCTGCCATGGACATTCCTCCACCATCAACCCTCACCGTTTAACAACCCCCTCCAATATTAAGCACTTAAATAAACACCCTTAAAGCACAAAACAATCTGGAGTCTGTCTTTGATTTTGAATTAGTGTATTAGCAATTACAGTGACCAAATGTTCTTTCAATGGTAATGTCAACATTCCTATGTCACACAGCTCTAGTCCATGAGGAACCAAAGCAGATGTCACACAGTGGGACCCACATCCGTGAAATCGTAAGAGAAAGTGACAACTCAGTGACCATAAACTGGGTGAAAAGTACAGAGAGTAGAGAGGTAGTAGTGTTAAAATACATGTAGTAGGCAGGTTTGTCTTCTTACCTGTGTCTCACTGGAAGTATTGCAGGATCACAGAGTTCCTGTTGTCGATGTCCTCTTCTTCTGCTTCCTCATCTTCACTGTCCACAGGCTCCACAGCTGCCACAACACCTCCATCTGGACCATCCTCCTGCAGAAAAGGCACCTGTTGTCGCATAGCCAAGTTGTGAAGCATACAGCAGGCCACGATGATCTGGCACACCTTCTTTGGTGAGTAGAATAGGGAACTACCTGTCATATGGAGGCACAGAACGTGGCCTTCAGGAGGCCGAAGGTCCGCTCTATAATCCTCCTAGTTCACCCATGGGCCTCATTGTAGCGTTCCTCTGCCCTTGTCCTGGGATTCCTCACTGGGGTCAGTAGCCATGACAGGTTGGGGTAACCAGAGTCACCTGCAAGTGGCGAGGGACAACTGTTAGACACACACTAACTCTTAGGGATATCCCCAGACCCAGACAACTATTCCCACTGAATTGGTTCCAGGTGCTCACCTAGTAGCCACACACGGTGCCTCTGGAGTAGGCCCATCCCATAAGGGATGCTGCTATTCCGCAGGATTTAAGTGTCATACACTGAGCCAGATAATTTGGCATTAACATGGGAGATGTACTGGTCTGCCAAACACACCATCTGCACATTCATCGAATGGTAACTCTTCCTGTTTCTGTACACCTGTTCACTCCTGTAGGGGGCACCAAGGCCACATGTGTCCCATCAATGGCACCTATGATGTTGGGGATATGTCCCAGGGCATAGAAGTCACCTTTCACTGTAGGCAAATCCTCCACCTGAGGGAAAACGATGTAGCTCCGCATGTGTTTCAGCAGGGCAGACAACACTCTGGACAACACGTTGGAAAACATAGGCTGGGACATCCCTGATGCTATGGCCACTGTAGTTTGAAATGACCGACTTGCAAGGAAATGGAGTAGTGACAGCACCTGCACTTGAGGGGGGATCCCTGTGGGATGGCGGATAGCTGACATCAGGTCTGGTTCCAACTGGGCACACAGTTCCAGGATTGTGGTACGATCAAGCCTGTTGGTGATGATTACATGTCTTTGCTCCATTGTCGACAGGTCCACCAGCGGTCTGTACACCAGAAGATGCTGCCATCTCCTCACATGTCCCAGCGGACGGTGCCTATGGAGGACAACAGCGAGCACTGAGTCAACCAACTCAGAGGTACGTAAACACAGCTTACTGAGAAAACTATTCATAACCCGAAATTTGCCTGTATGAGTGTTGAGCCAAGGCCTAGGTATGTGTGGTGCAGTTAAAAATAAAGCCATTTGGGCCCCTGAAATGGCGGCTGCCGACCTGTAAAGTGGGACAATGGGATATGAGGTAACTGCGCTGGCGTTGTACACCATCGCGGTAGGCGGTCGAAGACCGCGGCGCAATTCTGCATTGGTTAACATTGGACCCTATGGGTCCAAGGAGCCAACAACGATGTACACTGGTGGTGACGGTACGCACCGCCCAGACGTGACTGCCATTTTCTATCTGTTCAATCACTCGATACCTGATCTTCGACAGGAGAGGACCTACACTGCAAGTGCTGCTGTGACCTCAGTCCCTCAGTCCGGAAGAGACAATGGCTTGTGCGTCTAGGGAAAGGGCCCCTGCCTTCAGCACGGAGGAGTTGGAGAAACTCGTGGATGGGGTCCTCCCCCAGTACTTGCCACTCTACGGTCCTCCAGTCAAACAGGTAAGTACACTGGAAGCATGCTGTATGGGCAATGCCTGTGTGGAGTGGGGTGGATGAAAGATGGGGGGGGGGGAGAATGAGGCTTGCATGAAACGACGGTGAGTGCATGTGCCACATGGCAAGGGTAGGGATGCGGGCCAATGACTGTGACGGTGCAGTTGGTAATAACTGTTCTTTTTCCCCTGTACCATTCCTGTAGGTCAGCACCCACCAGAAGAAGGATGTTTGGCGTGCCATCGGCAAGGACGTCTGAACCCTGGGGGTCTACCACAGATAGAGCACCCACTGCCAGAAAAGATGGGAGGACATTCGCCGCTGGAGCAAGAAGACGGCGGAGGCCCAGCTGGGGATGACCTCTCAACGTGGGAGGGGTGCCCGTTGCACCATGACCCCCCTGATGTTCAAGATCCTGGTGGTGGCGTATCCGGAGTTGGATGGGCGCTTGAGGGCATCACAGCAGCAACAAAGGTGTGAGTACACTCTCATTCTGCTGATTCAGCACGCAGTGGAGGTGTCTGGGTGGGGGAGGTGGGTTGTGGGTTCCCCTAGGCCAGGGCGAGTGCGCTAGTTAAGTCCCCTTTTTCAGGAAGACCCTGTGGCACCCCACCCCACCTGGGTACAGTGCTAACTACACCTAGTCAGGCTCCTGTGACATCCATGTGTGCAGATATCAGCCATAGCCTTGTAGGCCATGTCCCAGGGATTGACTAGTGGACCCCAAGTGCGCGGCGTAGTGCAGGGGGCTTCTGTGTCTGTTGTGTCCGCCAACGGTAGCGGTAATGCATGCACTCAACATGTTTTTATTCTGTCTCCCCCCCCCTTTTTATGGTCTCCCTGTACTTTTGTACATTAGCATCATCAGGCGGAGGAGCAGTGGCAATGGAGCAGGAGGGAGCTGCATCCCACATGGCCCTGGAGAGCGAGACTACGGACTTCGATTTCACCAGTGGGACAGAGGGCGAGGAGAGCTCCACGGCGGGGACAGGAGCGGACACCAGTGATACGGACTCATCCTCTGATGGGAGCTCCCCTGCGGTGGTGGGCCCATCTGTGCCCCCCGCATCTACAGGTACAGCCGCCACCACCCGCTCCAGCACCCCCCTCCCAGCAGCCCCTCAGCCTTTGCCCCGTGCCCGCACACCCAGGAGTGTGGGCATCACCTTCGCCCCAGACACCTCAGGCCCTGCGCCAGTCACCCCTGCTGCCCTCAGTGAGGAGGCCATTGACCTCCTCAGGTCCCTCACTGTTGGGCAGTCTACCATTTTGAATGCCATCCAGGGTGTAGAGAGGCAGTTGCAACAAACTAATGCATTCCTGGAGGATATTCATTCTGGTCAGGCGGCCCTTCAGCGAGCTTTTCAGACTCTGTCCTCAGCACTGATGGCAGCCATTGTCCCTGTCTCTAGCCTCCCCCCTCCAACTTCCTCCACCCAGACCCACACCCCTGTACCTCAGCCTATCCCAAGCACACCATCAGACCAGCATGCACACACCTCAACACACAAAGGAAGCTCAGGCAAACATAAGCACCACACATCCCACAGGCACTCACGCAAGCATCACACACATGCAGACATACCAACATCCACTGCCTCAACTGTGTACCCCTCCTCCTCATCTCCCTCATCCCTCCCAGTCTCGTCACCACTCACACCTGCATGCACCACATCTTCAGCCACTACGTCCATCACCAGCACACACACCATCACACCCCGCTCATGTGCAGTCACCACCCCCACTACCATTCACACATCCCCTGTGTCCTGTCCCAGTGTGTCTGTGATCCCACCTCCCAAGGTACACAAACGCAGCCACACACACACCCAACAGCCATCCACCACACAACAGCCTCCAGCCCATGCACCTTCACCCAAAGTCAACAAACGTACACCTCCTACGACCACTACCTCTTCCTCCACTCCCAAACCCCCTCCATCTACCCGTCCCAGTGTTCCTAACAAACTTTTCCTGGCCAGCCTTGACCTCTTTCCCTCACCTCCCCCACCCCGTCAGTCTCCTAGGGCCCGACTCTCCAGGTCCCAACCTAGCACCTCAGCCACAACATCGGCGGGACCAGTGGTGCCAGTAGTCACCGGAATATGGAGTACACCAGGCAGCAGGGCAGGCAGTGTGGCAAGGAGCCACAGCATGGACAGTCCCCCACCTGTCAAGCATCAAAAGTTGGCCAGTGCCCAGCGGGAGAGGGGGAAAACACCAGCCACCAAAGCTGCTCCCAGGGGTACAGGTGGGAGTGTGTAGTCAGCTGCGACACCTTCCAAGGTGGGGAAGGGGCACAAGAAAACCGGCAAGTCTGAGAAGATCAGCACGGTTGAGAAGACCGCCATCAGCCCCGCTGCCCAGGAGCCGACTGCCAGCAGCAGCCCCGCTGCCAAGGAGCTAACCGCCATCAGCCCCAATGGCCCAGACAGGACCGTCAGCAGCAGCCCTGCTGCCAAGGAGCTGGCTAGCAGCAGCCCCGCTGCCCCAGACAGGACCGCCAGCAGCTGAACCGCTGCCAAAGACACCGCCGCCACAAGCACCGCTGCCAAGGACACCGCCGCCACATGCACCGCTGCCAAGGACACTGCCGCCGCAAGCACCGCTGCCAAAGACACCACCGCCACTAGCACCGCTGCCAAGGACACCGCCGTCACAAGCACCGCTACCAAAGGCACCACCGCAACAAGCACCGCAGGCCCATGAGCGCCAAAAGCTCTGACGCTACTGAGGCCATCACAAGCAGGATGAGGCACTCTGGGCACAAGGCCCCCTCCATAACCAGTGGAGAGTTACATCCACTACCTCAGTCCTTGGCAGGATGAAGCACTCTGGGCACAAGGCCCCCTCCAGAACCAGTGGAGTAAGACATCCACTACCTCAGTCCTTGGCAGGATGAAGCACTCTGGGCACAAGGCCCCCTCCAGAATCAGTGGAGAATGTTATCCACTTGAGAGACTGTGGCTTTGCACTCCCCAGGATGAAGCAGTGGGAAACCCACCCACTGTAGAGACTTGAGAGACTGTGGCTTTGCCCTCCCCAGGATTGAAGAGTGGGCAAACCACCCACTGTAGAGACTTGAGAGACTGTGGCTTTGCACTCCCCAGGATTGAACAGTGGGCATGGGGCCCCCTCGTGGATTTGGCGTCGTCCACTCAACCGGCTGAGGTGTCCCCCTTTCCCTTCCCCCTGTGGTGCCTGTTTTATTTCTATCTGATGCCCCTGCAGTGTTCTCTCCGTCATGTTCGGGTATCTTGTGTGGGCCTCGCCCATGCATTTGGGGCCCAGTGGTCCACGGACTTTAATGGTGGAATACCTTGGACTAATATTATTGGTGTATATATTTGTAAATAGTGTATGTATATTTTTTGAATACTGAATTTGATTATATTACAATCGTTCACCACATTTTCTTTTGTCTTTGCTTTCTTCCAGGGGGGATGGAGGGGCGTAACTGTAATGTATTGTGCTGTATTAGTGTGTGTGTTGTCGTGGGTGAGAGTGGGGGTGGGGGTGCTGCATGTGTGTGTAACTGTTTTTTCCCTCCCCTGTATCGTAGGTGCAGTACTCACAGTGGTCTTCGCCGCCGGCGTTCGTGCTCCTGGAAGAGCAGCAAGAGGATAAAGGCTGGAAAAATGTGGAGCTCTGGTTCCATGGCATCCTGGTTCCTCGTGGGGTGTACAGAGGTGAGCGTTTTACCTTTGAAGTCCTGTTTCCGCCTTGTTTTTGTTCGCAGTGAATTCGCCCCGGAAAAAGTGGCAGATTGGTAGGTTTGTAATTCTGTGGGCGGTACATTGTCCTCCGCCTGTCTGTTGGCAGTGACCGACGCGCTGTTTGTTTGTACCGCCATGGCGGTCAGAGTGTTAAAGTGGCTGTCTATGTTGGCGGTTTCCGCCTCGGTCGTAGTTCCATTTTTTTTACCGCCGGCCTGTTGCCGGTCTTACCGCCGCTTTAACACCGACCACCAGGGTTGTACTGACCACCTTTGACATTAAGCCAACAAGTAAATTTATATTGATAGTGGTCTTAGTATGACAGACTTCCCCTATTTTATAAAAATGAATGAAACAATGAATAACAAGTTACAAAGTGCTGCACTTTGAAACATGCAGTTAAAATCCAAAATAGGTGCCCTCGTGCTGGTGGTATACCGCTACTAAAGAGAAGGTTCTAAGGCATGGCAGAGAACAACCAAATTTAAAGCAGTTTACAAAGACTAAAGGGCACATTTAGCATTCACTGGTCAGCCCACCAAATCAGGAAGGATGGCCTCCACTCCCCATAGAGATGACTTCCCTCTACATTTGCAGATCCCCTGCAGGGGAGGATCTGTGGTTTCAGTGAAGGTGCCAGTGCACTTTGTGTTGTTTATTAATAATACACTCCCAGAGTTCATTATAGAAAAATAAAAAATAATAGTCTGGACACACTGAGAGATTTCTCCTAGTGTATGGAGGTTATTTCTAGTTTTAACCATCTCTTTAGGGTCACCCCCAAACATTTTACCTTTACCCTCCACTTTTTGCTGAAATTAATTTTCGTTGGCTCTAGGACTCTTTGCATATCGCCCCTGCTAACCAAGGCTGCAGTGCTTGCCTCTCTTCTCTAAACATGGAAAAGTTGGCTTACACCTAGTTGGCATATTTACTTTTCCCTAGTAAAATGGTATACCATATACCCCGGGCCCATAGATTTAATGCCCCCTGTAGCCTGCCTTGAACTCTCAGAAGTCTGACCTAATGTTAGAGCCCTGTTCTGCTGTTGAACCCAGGACTGCAAGAGTGACTGCATGGGGTTGTTGTCTGTTCTTCTGATCAGAGCCTCAAGGACAGAAAATGCTCCAAACATCTTGAACTCATATCTGGACAAAGAGTGAGTGAGCCCTAACCCCACCAAGTTGTGGCAATTCAGTCTTGCTCCGCTGGTGGTGGTGCTAAAGGTTCCCAGACAGCCAAAATTCAAAACTTGCGACTTGGAAAATCTTTGGCTATAAGCTGCTCTGAAAACCAAGGGATGTCTTGGAACAACCTAATTATCTGTCTGCCTAAGGTGCAGTGCTAGTCGACCTGACTTGGCTGCAGCTCCCACTACGCTCTTCTCCACAGCAGCAAATCCTGTTCAGCAGTAGTTCACCAATGGCTATCCGGCCTCTTGTGACTCTCATTGGTTACAGCTTCCAACTATGACCCACTAGAGATTTCAGATTTACAAATGACTACATCCGCTTGAAGAAATCTTGACTGCTCCCTATACTCAAATACTGCCTACAGTCTTGCACCACTGAACTTTACCTTCTCAGAAGATTTTACTTTAAAATGTCTTCTAATTCCAAAGATAAGCACAGACTGGGCCTAATCCACTCTTTGTATCCAGCCCGTGCTCCCTTAAAGTGGGCCATATTTTGTTTTACTTTGACAGGTCTGTTGTGACTAGATGTCTGCGGTTGGTGCTTTGATATATTAGTTGCTATCTTTAAATCTAAACTTTAAAAATTCATAACTGGGGTTCCACTGATTAGATTTCTGAAATTTTGGTGTCAAATAATTTTTTTAATGCTACTCTATTTTTCTAAAATGATGTGTGCTTTTGCTTGTGTTTTGTAGTTCACTTTATTACTGTCTGTGTGCCGCATAATTACTTTACACATTACCTGTAAGTTAACCATGACTGTTATTGTGCCAAGCTATTGGAGAGTTCAGCACAAGTTAATTTAGTGACTTTTGTGGTTCACACTGACAGGGATTGTGGCTGTTGTGTTGAGTACAACACTCACTAAACCAACAACCCAATTTCTCACAGTTGAGATGACCTCTCTCAGTAGGTCAGGCATTTAGGAGTACATTCACTGACAACTCAGTGGCAGATGGGAAGTCTGTCAAAGAACCAGTACAACAAGCTGAAATTACAGCCTTGGAAACCTGATGTTTCCCAAGACTATCACAAGAAGTACAATTTAGCAAACTCGGCATTTGTTTTTTTAGCCGATATGTGCCATCATTATCCAAACACTAAATCAGCCCTCGCGAGCCTGATTCAATGTTCACTGGTAATCAAAGATGCTTCAATTATTGGAGAACATGCTAAATACAGAGTGCAATGCTCTGGCTAAATTTCCATCATTATTATTATATGGGTTCGACGGTCACAAATGCAAAAGCAAAACTGACTCCATTTTGCTTGTGTCATGCAAATATTAATACATCACAAATACATGCATGATCTTCAGCCACTAATAATCAAGGGTATTTTGAAGTGCTCAACTTTGGATGACATGTGAAGACTAGGGAGTGTGACATGATATTTTCATTCTAGCATTTGCAAGTAACTCTCAAGGTTGCCACTGCAGTGGTAAGAGTAAACTATTTATCAAAATGTACAAGAGAAAAGCTGTTACATGTAGAGTAAATGCACCACATTGGTTTGTCATGAAGTGAACCTCGAGTTAAAATTCCATTGCTGGTAAGACTATAACGAGTAGATGTCGGCATAATTTTTTGTAATTGTGTGCCTTATAATTACAAACAATTATAGCAGAAGTATGCAGAACTATGCAGAATGCATATCATACTCAAATAATTATCCTGCGTGTTTGGTCAAAAATTGAGCTAAAAAATTTAATTTTGAGTTAATTTTTAATTGCTCCCATTCAAAACACTACTGCTTGCATTTGGATTTGCAGTTTTGCACCCAAAGATTTCCCAAACGGTCTGCTTCGGTAAAAAATCCACTTGAAATATTTGTTGGCTGCCCATGTTAAAGGAACTGCCACTCATATTCAAAACACTGGCGTTAGAATTTGTGGTTTCACGCTCACAAATTACCCAAACTGTCCACTAGGTTAAGAAATCTACCTGAAATGCCACTCAGGTTAAAAAATTACCCAAATGGTTTATCTCTCATTACAAATTCACACCGAAATTACGAGATGTGCAAGAATAACATAAATTTGGTAATTTCACATGACTTTGTTACACAAAATTACACCAATTTCTCCAGCATAATAAAAATGTCACCATGCCTAGTAACTAGTTGTGCTTGTAGTTTTTTTGTCAGATGTATTGCTAGAGCTCACATATCATTCAGCTGAAGAAAACTTCGACCTCAAAAAATGATCCTGCTTGGGAATAATATTTGAGGTTCTGATGTTCACAGTTCTGGTGGAGAAATGTGGGCATAATCTCGTCACTTATTTTCAGATTGGGAAATTTGCAGCAGGCACATCACAGTGATCCCGGCAGATGAAATGAGGGACATTCCCCATATATTCCGAGATCTGCTTGGGATCCTGATTTGGATGCAGTGGTAAGCAGCACATATGTAACCCTATCAGTTCTTTAAGAGAAAAGAAAGGTGTAGGGGGAGGGACAAGGAGTAAAAATGTAACTAAAGAATAATTAGACTGCAGTCAGGTTGCCTCTGAAAGGTTAAAGACAAGTCAGGTTTTTCTCCCTGTTCACCGTGAAGTGAATGGAAAAGAGCAGACTGGTAGCGGAAAATATATATTTTTTCATTTGGAGGAGGCGCAGTTCCTCTCCTGGTGTATGAGAGAGTCTTCCAAAGAGGTAGGCCCTTCAGTGTTTGAAAGTTCATTAGAGGTTATAGGCAGGTGTAATTGAGAATTGTACCCCGTAATCTCACCAGCAGAAGTGATAGATGAACTATGCCTTAGAGTTTTTGTGTATGGAAACATTTTAGGAGTGGCAGATGTCCTCCAGGTGTATGAGTAGTATGGGCCTGATTTTGGAAATACTAGCGCCGCATTTGCGTAATTTTTTTATACAAAAGTGGCGTAAACTTACAAAATATAGTTATATTTTGTAAGTTTGCGCCGCTTTTGCTTACAAAAATGACGCAAAGGCGACACTAAGGGCCATATTTATACTTTTTGACGCAAAACTGCGCTAACGCAGTTTTGCGTCAAAAAAATTAGCGCCGGCTAACGCCATTCTGAGGCGCCATGCGGGAGCCGTATTTAATCAATGACGTTAGCCGCCGGCGCTGCCTGGTGTGCGTGTAAAAAAACGACATACACCAGGCAGCGCCGGCGTAGGGGGATATGGGGCTTGGGCGTCAAGAAATGGGGCAAGTCAGGTTGAGGCAATTTTTTCGCCTCAACCCGATTTGCGCCATTTTTTTCGACTCCCAACCCCCATAGAAATGACTCCTGTCTTAGCAAAGACAGGAGTCATGCCCCCTTGCCCAATGGCCATGCCCAGGGGACTTCTGTCCCCTGGGCATGGTCATTGGGCATAGTGGCATGTAGGGGGGCACAAATCAGGCCCCCCTATGCCACAAAAAAAAAAAAAAAAAACACTTACCTGAACTTACCTTAATGTCCCTGGGATGGGTCCCTCCAGCCTTGGGTGTCCTCCTGGGGTGGGCAAGGGTGACAGGGGGTGTCCCTGGGGGCATGGGAGGGCACCTCTGGGCTCCTTCAGAGCCCACAGGTCCCTTAACGCCTGCCTTTTGCAGGCGCTAAAAAACGGCGCAAAAGCGGCCGTACGTCATTTTTTTTGACCCGCCCACTCCCAGGAGTGAATTTTGCCCGGGAGTATAAATCTGACGCACATGCCTCGGAGTCGATTTTTTAGACGTGAAAGCCTACCTTGCATCTCATTAACGCAAAGTAGGTGTCCACGCTAAAAAATTACGCAAACTCCATGGACTTTGGCGCTAGACGCATCTAACGCCGAAGTATAAATATGGAGTTAGTTTTGCGTCGAAATTGCGTCAAAAAAGGAACTGTTTGAGGCCCTGTTGGAAAAGATATGAAAGTGAGAGGATGTGGGGGGTTTGAAAAGAGAGCGGAGTAAGGAGTTGTCAAGGAAACAGGCACTGAAGACTGAGGATGACATTGCTGAAATGCATTTACTTGCATGGACAGAGGATTACCTTTTGAAAGAGGTACTAGAAATAAATGGACAACCAGTACATTTTCATGTGCCTTGGAAAGGTATGATTTGTGGTCATTCACTAAAGTCTTTCCAAGTTTGAAAAAAGCCCCCGAAAAATGGTATACAAAATTAGAGGGAAAAACAACTTATCAAAGTTATTATGGACATATTTAGATGCATTTCTTTGTACCATAGTGCCTAAAGACTTGTGAGACAGTTGTAAGTTGACTGTAAATTGACAAGATGCAGAAGTGCAGCATGTGAGTCAGAACTGTAAACCTTCATCAGTAGTGATGGATTAATAGAAAAAGGTGATGCACTATTTGAAGAAACGTGTGCTGTAGCAATGTGTTAATTGGCCAAGGATGATGCACACTATCCAGGATAAAGGTTTCAGTGTACCTGCTTCTTATGAAGGTGTACAAGCAGCATAGCGGAATAGAAGTTGCAGGACAGTACGGAAATCACGCACTGGTATCAGCTTTTGTGATGGGAGTGCAGACCAATATAAGCTCACAGAAATAAAAACAAGTTGTGTTTTAGGGTTGTGAAGCTAGGGACCGGAGAAAGAAGTGCCTGGAATAAGTAGAGGGAGAAGTCCAGGGGCAGTGCAGCAGAAACAACCAGCCGTCCCAGCTATGGCAACTGCCCCCGCCATGCCTGCATTCCCTAATCTCCGAAATGTAGTGCCCACTCAGTTTTACCCAACCACTCTTCCTTGTAGCATGCTGTCCATGGACCAGCCAATTTTGGTGTTAGAAAATGTTTTTCACCATTTTGCTGCTATATAACAGCTCCAGACAGGGTCGAGTCATGGCCCAATCAGCTTCCTAAGGGAGTGGGGGGAGGGTGACTGCCTGCAGGATGCTATGCCTCCCATAGATCAGGAAGGTCCTTATATGTAAGGGACAGTGAAAGGGACAGTAAATGAGCACATCATGAACCTCTTGGCTGATACTAGAGCTGAATGGTCCACTTTAAGATGTACCACAAATACCCTTATCAGGAAAATCACTGCGAGCAGTCAGCATTTCCAATTCTCTTATCACTCATCCCAACACAAACTCCATCCTGGTAACTATAGGTGTCATCAAAGAACAACATGAATTTTTGTTCAGGTATATCGGTTTTGTGAATTATTTCGGGAGGGATGTACTGTGTAAGATGATCTCCATCATATATTTTACTACTGAGGTTGTGTTCTTACACACAAAGGACCCCAATGCACATTAAAAGTGTTTACGATGCAGTGTGACCTCCCCAGATTTGTTCTATACCTAGACATTTGTGCAACATGGTGCCAAATGGGCTCCGGGAAGTGAAGGGTAGAGAAATAGGGAAGAAGTACAGTGCCAGCCAGTATATGGTAGGATAAAGAAGGGTGGAAGATCATAAGCAACATTAAAGGATGATGGATGGAGTGCTGAAACTTTTCAACCACTCACCCCCAATCACAAATCTGGATTTCAATATCATTCTTTTGCTCATCATGCCACACCAGTTTGGACCCAATCATATGCAAATCAGTCCTGACTGTCAAGCCAGGTCCTCCCTGGACAGGATTCAAGCATCCTAGGACCGGTTTCAGAGTATCACCCTTCATCAGCCAAACTAGTTTGAATCCAGCGGTGCAGCAAGCAAGGGAGCCACTTCTAGGCATTCCCTAGCCACTTAGGACGCACAAAGCAATATCACAAAATAAAATGATGGACAGAGTGTTGAAACTTTTCAAATACTCACCTCAGTCACAGATTTGAGTTTAATCCATCATTATTTTGCTTACCACGTCACCCCAGTTCAAACCCAGCTATATGCAAATCAATCTTGACCCTGCTCCCTCTGGGAACATTCCAGCCTGAACTGTCAAGCCAGATCCTCTGTAAACAGGATTCAAGCATCCTGGTACTGATTTCAGGGTATCACCCTTCAGCCAGGCTAGCTTCAATCCAGTGGCGCAGCAAGCAAGGACCCACATCTGGGCATACCCTAGCCACTTTGGAAGCACAAACCAATATCACAAAATAACAAGATGAATGGAGTGTTGAAACTTTGCAAACACTCACCCCCAGTTACAGTTCTGGGTTTGCCAATGAGTATCCTTAACATACCTACAACTTAGCTGCAGTCAATAGTTCATGATTTGATTATGGACTATTGCAAGACACTGTCTGATGTGGTGCTCTCTGTATCTTCAACTGCTGCCTGTTATAATATGGATCCCAGAGACTGTATCCCAGTGAGAATCAAACCTGGAAGAATCGCCTTCAACACTTCTGGAAGAGACCCTATCAGGTCCTACTGGTAACAAACATTGCAGTGAAATGTCAGAAACTTCCCTCTTCAAGCTTGAACACACACATTCCACACTAAAAGTTGAGAGCACTGATGAAGGATGGTTAAGGCCTTGAAACGTGAAGACAAGCTACCCCAGTCAGCGGTCACTGCCGGAAGTGACAAGCTAGAGGCATGGCCAAATCACAAGAACCCAACAAACCAAAAATGAACCAATTAGGGGTCAGGAAGAGAAGATAGTAGAGATCATCATGGAGGTTGTGTTTGGCACTAGCACAATTTGACTCATCCTGGTGCTGCTGATGCAGGTGATTAATCCAGAAAAGAACAGTAGGTCCTCCAACCCAGCAATGCTTCAAATGATGACAGAAAATAATGAAAAAGATATGCCTTCTCATTACGAAAATGAGTATTGAGAAAACACCTAAGTCCAGTGGATTGAAACTTACAACACAATAATAAATGTCTCTGAATGCTGAGCATGCACACACATGGCAGCCTCCTTGGATGAAGGAATTGCACATGCAGAAACGCCGCTTTCTTTTCCAATGTCCCGTGTTAGTTCCCTTTCTTTACTCATGCACAGGTAACTGTAACATTTTGCACAAAACCATGAATTTATAAAGTTAGATGAAAAACCGAAGTAAATCAAATTTAAATTGCCTAACGACGTACCATATGTGTTGTTTCAAGGTTAGCTTCATATGAAAAGGATACCTGGAATTCCGTGCATACACAAAAGAGAATGTTAAGGTTTCACAATGTTTTTATTTCAAGAGAAAATGCTTCGCTTCTAACACATCCAGCTTTTGATCTATGGCATGAAAGGATAGGAATGCTTTGCATAGGACACAAGGGAACTTTAAAGGTGAGTGAAATGAATCTCCTGCACACTTTTAACAAGCAAGAGAAATTAGATAAAGTGTTATCAAGATATGTATCATTCTTGTAGAAAAGTCTGCTTCTCTTTATCATTTGGGCATGTTGGCTTGTGCTATGTAGCCTTAGGCCCATATTTATACTTTTTTAGCGCCGCATTTGCGTCAAAAAACGACGCAAATGAGGCGCTAAAAAAGTATAAATATGGGCCTTAGTGTCTCTATGAAACTGTCTTGTTAAACAACTGAGGAGCATCAATTTCTATTCACAAAGGAAAGATGCCGGGTAAGACCTTTTAGACATTTTTAAGATGTGGTTCCACCAGCAGAGGAAGCATTAACTATAGGAAGAATAAGAAGGCAATCTCAATTATTACAGAGCCTTGCTGGTGCTATTTTATCTGAATAAATGATTTCAATGGATGCCATGGTTTGAACAAAAAAAATCTGATTTTAGCAAAAAAGAAGGTGGGGTATGCAAGATTATAAACACTCGAGGGCATATTTATGATACTTGCATGCAGACCAACTCATGAAGCTACCTTGCTGGCCTGTGCAGCATGAAAGAGAAAGGGCAGGCATGTCCGGTAATTAGCATCATATGGTGCATTCCTGTCCTTTCTTTGTACTGGTGCATTTTTGCCTGCCTTGGTCTAACGCAGGCACCCTTGTACCGTGGTAGAAGGGTGCTTCCATTGTAAGCATAATTGTTTTTGTGCCGGAAAGGAAACCTTCCTCAAAAAGCACATATAGAAAGAGGGAAAAATTATGAGAAATATAGACATTTCTCCACGTTACACCTCATCTGGGGAGGGTAAGCAATTTGACACATTCCCAGGTCTACCACTGTTGGTAAATCTGTGAATGTGCCAAAATCCATGGGTGGATGCGTGGGAACACTCACTCTCTATCCATTGAATGCCTCCCTGAGGAAGAGTAACACAAGGCAGCGATTTCCGCTGCCTTGTGTTGCTCCAGGTTTATCAAGCCAGGCATGGCCATGTGACTTTAATGTTACATTGCCCTTACTCCCCCATGCATGGCATGAGTGAGAGCCAACATTATGATAAAAATGGACCTCAGTGTTGCAGTTTTATCACTGGCAATACATGGTAAATGCACAACCTTACATTCAAGATCTCCAAGGTTTCGGAGAAAGAAAGAGAGAGGGCATGAGGTGGGTAAAACTGGATTTGGGAAAAAGATATGAGACCAGCTATGGTGGTGTGGAAAGTGGATCTTATTTATCTAATTAGTGATTGTTTAATGTTTACTTTTGTTTTAACTAACATCCACAGGCCGAAGATTATGCTCAATGTGCTTAAACATGAGAAGGAATTCTAGATGTCCCTAAGGTTACAATCGGGTATTAGGTGATCAGGAGGTAGAATTAGAAAGGGAATAGAAATGCCAGAAGGAGGCAAAGCATCTGAATAACACTGAGTGGTAACAAGGTTGTCACACAATGGAAAATGTGGGCTCCTAGGCCATAAATAAAAAATGTAAACTGGCACCATTTTGTTTACGTTATGGGAATACAGTTGTACAACACAAATGCATGCCTGAGCTTCAACAGCTAGTAATCAATGTTTTTTCCATTGCTTAGCTCCAGGATGGCATGGGATCGCTAATGAGAGAAATATGATGTTCTTGCTCTGCCATTTACAAATGTCTCTCAATGTTGCAGCTGCATTAGGAAAAATGTTATCAAAGTACCAGGAAGAAGTTGTTACGTGTATAATGAAAGCACAGCTGATTGCTTTGCCTGAAACCTGAACGTTTGAGTACTTTTCCATTGCTGAGTTAGGGTGTAAATACCTGTGCAGAGAGTTTTTTGGACAGACATTTAGCTAATGCTCCTGGAGCTCCATTTTCATGCAGCTGAATGTAACTCCTTTTTCAAATAATAATCCTACTTCTGAATCTTATTTAAAGTTTTGGCGTTCACAATATGATCCCGACAAAAGAAATAATTTTACCAGGGTATTCTTTTCCATAATGTAGATTTTCCAAGTAATTTATGATGGAAAGTCTTAATTTTATTAAAGACACGGAGGCGAGTATTATGCTTTCTTTTCCTGCTTTATTTTAATAGCAGCCAAGAGGAAAACACCAATCCCAGAGGTTTGCGCAACAAGCAACCAATGGGAGATAAGACTAATAACATTAACCAATCAGAATACTGTATCACGTAACATATACTAATCCTGACTGCAGGCAGCCCTCTTTTCGGTTGCGAGACAGTCAAGAAACAGATTTGAATAAAGGCACTATACAACAAATTAAACATATTGCCAGGATTAGAGCAAAAAAGTCTTGAATTCTGTCCAAGTTAGGTGAATAGGATGGCTTGACAGGATGATGGATGCAGATATTTGAGTTCAATGGAGGTTGCAGTGAATGAGTCCTTCGGGGAGAATCGGCATCCAATGGATTAGGTTGAAGAGGATGCTGGAGCGTTGGTATTAACTAGAAAGGGTGGGAGAGAACAACGTTAGTAGAAGAAGCGGTGGGATAATACTTGCCTCCGTGTCTTTAATAAAATTAAGACTTTCCATCATAAATTACTTGGAAAATCTACATTTTATGACAAGACCGGAGGCTCCTATTATGCTTGTTTAAAGCATGTTACCTACAATAGAAGTTGCTGAACTAACAGGTTTACAATAAAATGTGCGAAAAGTAGAATCATATGACCAATCTGCCGATCTTAGAATATCTTCCAATCGTGGACCGGCCCAAAAGGCTTTTGACGCCATGGCACCCCTAGCAGAATGGGCGCCAAACTTTGAAGTATCAATGCCCGCTAGGGACATCACCCATTTGACCCAACAAGCCAAGGTAGGGGAAGATACAGGTTTATAGGGTTTCCTAAAGGAAATTAAGAGTTGGGAAGCAGAAGATGTTCTAAGATCGGCCGTTTTCTGTTCATAAACCTTTAAACAATTTCCCACACAAAGTTTTGGATGGTTTGGAAAGAAGGGATAGAACACAGAAGTAATGTTGGTTTTGGTACGATGAGACACATTGAACAGAACACCAGTAGGAGTGAAGTGACGAGCCGAGATATCTAGGGCTTTGACATCTGATAGACGTTTGATAGAGACAAGACAAAGTAACATTGTAAGTTTGGCCGAAAGCATTTTCAAAGATAAAGAGTCATTGTCCTGCCAAGAGACAAAACTTTGTAGGACTAGGTTCACATCCCATAACGTGGAGTATTTGGGAATTGGGGGATTAGAGAATTTTAGTCCTTTTAAAAGACGACAAATGATAGGATGTTCTCCTACGGGTTTCCCGTTTATAAACTGGTGATGTAGAGATATTGCTGATCTATAAAGATTGATGGTTCTGTAAGATTTGCCGGCGCTAGCTTGAGAGGCAAGAAAATTAGCTATCAAAGTTAGATCTGCTGAAAAGGGATCACATGCTTTTCCCAAACACCAGCTAGACCAGATGGACCAAGCTGATTTGTAAGCCTTGGAAGTGCCTGGAGCCCAGGAATTGTTGATGTAGGTTGAAGCCTCGAGTGAAATTCCTGGATAAGATGAGGAAGACCTGAGACTTTCCAGGCCGGTAGGAGAAGGGTTCTGTTGAGAATGAGATCATGGGGGAGACCTTGAGGATTGAGAAGGAGGGAGGGAAAGGAGGGCAGAAGGACAGGGAAGTCGACAGCTAATTCTAGGAGAGTGGGATACCACACTTGAGCTTGCCACAACGGGACTACTAAAACGACTGTGGCTTTTTGACGCCGGAGATGAGTGAGGACTCTGTTTATCATGATGAAAGGAGGGAATGCATAATGTATTGCGTGATGCCACTGTTGAAGAAACGCATCGGTCGCTAAAGCGTGAGGGTCTGGTCTCCAGCTGAAGAACCGAGGAAGCTGTGTGTTCAGACGGGATGCGAATAGATCTGTATGGAAAGGACCCCATTTGCGATGAATAGAATTGAAGACTGAAGAGTGAAGCTTCCAGTCGCTGTAATCGGAAAGATGACGAGAAAACCAGTCTGCAACTGAGTGGAGAGAACCTTGCAAGTATTCTGCTTGAACTGAAATTTTTCGGTGAAGGCAGAATTCCCAAAAGCTCTTTGCTAGTTCTGCTAGCGGTTTGGATTTGGTACCGCCGAGGTGATTGATATATTTTACCACTGTGAGGTTGTCCATACGAAGAAGTACGGAACAAGAGACTCTGTTTTTGGTGAAAGTTTTTATTGCAAAGGAGCCTGCAAGCATCTCTAAATAGTTGATGTGCAATGAAGACTCCTGTCGAGACCATGTGCCTCCAGTCGATATCTGCCCACACCTTGCACCCCAGCTTGTTAGGCTTGCGTCGGATTCTAAGACAAGATCTAGGACTGAGGCAAAGATGCTCCTGCCATTCCAGGCTTCGAGGTGATCGAGCCACCATTGGAGTTCTGTACGGGATTCGAGGTCGAGGGGGATGAAATCTGAATAAGCAAGACCTTTCCGTAGATGACGAATTTTCAATCTCTGAAGAGCCCGATAGTGAAGAGGGCCTGGAAAAATTGCCTGAATCGAAGAAGAAAGAAGACCTACAATCCTTGCAAGAGACCTGAGGGAGAGTGAAGTCTGCTGTAAAGATAGGGTTATCTCTGATTTGATACTTTTTATTTTTGAGGTCGGGAGTTGAAGGAGACCTTGAGAGGAATTGATTAGGAATCCTAGGAATTCCATTGTCTGCGACGGGGTAAACATCGATTTCTCTTTGTTGACTAGAAAGCCTAGGTCCGAAAGAAGAGAGATTGCGTAAGAGAGTTGGGATCGAAGGGTAGAAATGTCTTGATGCATTAGAAGAATATCGTCTAGATAGATTATCATTCTGAAGCCTTGGGATCGAAGAAGGGCTACAATAGGTTTCATTAGCTTGGTGAAGCACCAGGGGGCTGATGAAAGACCGAAGGGTAGGCAGGTAAACTGATAGGTGTGATGATTCCATTGAAATTGAAGAAACTTTCTGTGAGAGTGATGAATAGGGACTGTTAGGTACGCATCTTGAAGATGTAGACGGACCATCCAGTCGTTGAGAAGGAGCGAATCTCTTAGATGGAGAATCGTTTCCATCTTGAAGTGTCGATAGACAACAAATTGATTGAATTGTCTGAGGTTGATGACTGGTCTGATTTTCTTGTTTTTTCTTATCACTAAAAACAGTGGGCTTATGAATCCTGAGGGAAGGGGACGCGCTGGTTGAATAGCATGTTTTTGAAGAAGATCTTGTATTTCTGTAGAAATGAGATTTGACTTTTCTTGTGAAAATTTGAGGGGAAGAAGAGGGGAGGGTTGAAAGGGAGTTTCGTAAAATTCTATTAAATAGCCTTTGACTGTGTTGAGAACCCAGGGGTCTGAAGTCATTTCCATCCATTTGTGGAGAAAAAACTTTAGACGACCCCCTATAGAGGGATGGCCAGAAGGTTGGTTTACCTGAGTTGTTATAGGACCTGCGTTAATTCCTCCCTCTAAATCCTCTGGAACACTGGGGGTAGAATTGTGGGCGAAAGTCTTGTTGGTGTTGCTGTTGGTAACTATAGGAGCCTCTGAAGCCTTGGTTTCTGAAGGACCGGCCGGTGGAGCGGCTTCTTCCTCTACCGGCCCTGGCAAAAACCTGTGAGTTAAAAACTTTTTTAAGTGACTGCTGGGCTTTGTCAATAGAAGCAAAGGTGGTGACGTATTTGCTTAGTTCTTTAATGAAGTTATCTCCAAAGAGTAAGCCATCAGCTTTAGCTCCTGGATCCTTAGCTGCCAGATTTGCAAGCTTAGGGTCTAGCTTGAGCAGAAGTCCTTTACGACGTTCATGAGTCATGGCTGAGTTCTCATTACCCAGTAAACAGAATGCTCTCTGAATCCAGAGTGACAGTTCTTCCGGATCAATTGACTCGTCATTGGTTCTAGCAGATTCTGCGAGGTCAAAAATGCGGGATAAGGGACCGACCAAATCAAGGACTTTATCTTGGCACAGAGCCCAGGCTCTGTCCACCCCTTTACGGGGATTTTTGCCAAATTTGGAGAAGAAGGTTAGGAGGGACGGATCTATAGAAGGGGTAGCAGTAATGTGTAATGGAAGTGAGGGTCTGGGACATTCAGAACGTAGTTTTGATCGTACCTGTTTATCTAGAGGAAGGCGTAATGTTGCTAGAATATAGTTTGCCACATGATCAGAAGGTAACCATTCGGTAGAATTGGGATGGTGGATTAAGCCAGGGTCAAACATGGGATTGCCCTCAGAGTCTAAAAGGGGGCGTCGGTTTGGTTAGTTGGTATTGGTTTAGATTTTTTAGGGGGAGGACCAATCCAAAAATCAGAGGAGTTATTGTCCTCATTGTCAGAGGAGGTATCACCATCATCATCAGTGTCTTTAATATCTGCAATCACAATTTTATGGGTATGAGACACATTTTTTGATTTATTTTTACTTTTAGTACCCATAACTTTGTTCCCCTCCGTCGTGGGAGGCCTTTGAGGAACTTCGTCCTCCATCCTGTGTGAGCTTGACTCACCATCCATTAGCGCAGACGAGGCGTTAGCCTGATTAGAAGAAGCCTCCGAGGCTTTGCGCTTTCTGCTTTCCCCCACAGAATGGGCCACTTGTGATTGGGATAAACAGGATGATACTGTAGATTGGATTTGTTTAGAAATCTTTCCCATAGAAGCAGAAGCTGCTTTTTTAACTGAAGATTGAATAAAGTTATTTAGATTATAGGAAAAATTCTCTTCAGAATCATCATTTTCTGTGAAGAAATCTGAAAAATCCATGTTGCTGGAAAGAAGAGACCAAAAACTGGTAAGTAAGGGGTTAACTAAGAAGGTCAGGCTTTGAAAACTAAGAGGCGTGTGACTCACCAGGAAGAAAGGTGATAAAAAGCTGTAATCTGAGGCCCGCTTCACTTGAAGGTAAATAGAGCAGTCAACGAGGTGCAGAGAAGAGCTCTGAGGAAACGTGTTGAAAAGGTGTTGAAAAACGCTGCAGGCGGCCTAAATAAGAAGAGCGCTTCAGAAGGAATGCGCTCCGGAATGCCAAGAATGAGCGTTTGAAGCTCGTGTCAGCCGGCGTTCAAAATAGAACGTTCACGGCGACGCAAGCTGATTGAAGTGTAAATGGGGAATTCTCTCCGCGCGAGAGAGATAAAGGCTAAATGTAGCCGAAGAGGTAGAAATGCGCGCGCATTCAAGGTCACAACGTTAACAAGAGTAATAATTACACGCAAAGTAGTAAAACCACATGTAAATACAATAAAATTACAATAAATTATTGAAACGTATGGAGCAAGGAAAGATATACTTATCTTGACTGCGAGCAGCAAGAAAAGAGGGCTGCCTGCAGTCAGGATTGGTATATGTTACGTGATACAGTATTCTGATTGGTTAATGTTATTAGTCTTATCTCCCATTGGTTGCTTGTTGCGCAAACCTCTGGGATTGGTGTTTTCCTCTTGGCTGCTATTAAAATAAAGCAGGAAAAGAAAGCATAATAGGAACCTTCGGTCTTGTCATAAAATTAGCATTTCCTTCAGATATTCGAAAATGTTCAGTTACCGCCCACCTATAACTAGTCTCTAACTGATTATCTGAAGACAAAGCCTGGAGGGATTTTGATTGCTTTGTGGTAAGACAAGCAAATGACTGGATGCAAAGGGCACTAGGGCTGTATACAAGAAAAGAGAGTTGTGGTATGCCTAAAGTAATTCTGTGTCTAATTCACAGACATTTTAAAAAGATATATTTAGCACTAGGCAGCCAGTGAATGTGTTTTAGGGGCTCAGAGATGGAGCAAGGATATGGGAGGCCAAGAATAAGAAATGTATGATGGCCTGGACCAAAGTCCTGCAAAAAGCAAAATTAATGAAGAGAATGATTTTTAAAGTACTCTATCAAAGCAGAAGACGTTTGCTCTGCTACATTTTTTTGATGCCCACATTTCTATTGAGTTTTAAGAACAAAACAAAACAAAGCAGCCACACAAATGATATAGCATACCATGTTCCATCAGGACATAGTCAGAAAGAGGGTAACTATCCTCTTCAGACAGTAAAAAAGAAGGACCAGACACAATTTTACAGAGTAAATAACACTGCTGACCAATCACCCCTGGTGACCCAGCCACTTTCCTCATATCTGATCATATTTTGCTGGGCACCCTTTTCCTTCAAATACAGGTCTTTCCTGTAATGCACACCAGTCCACCCCCTTTCACCATAAAGCGATCCCCGTGGGGGTGGGTTCCACCATCATGCTGCTATGTCACGTTTTGCCATTAAGGTGGCCATACCTAAAATGCCTTGTCTGCGCTGGTGCGCCCAACACCCTCCAGGACCCCAAGCAAGAAAGGTAGAGGGGAGAGGTCTTCTTCCAACCCCAGCACCTCTGAGAGCTCCTCTGCTACGGCCTTCCAATATCGTTGAACCAAGGAACAGGACCATATTTTGTGGTGACAATCCTCAGGTACCTATGATCAAAGGAGGTAGACAGGTTTGGAAAGTAGACCTGCATTGTGCAGTTGAGTTGGGGTGAGGTATGCACAGTGAAGATTTTAAGTCTGGATCAGGTGGAGCCTCGCAGAGATAGTGATGGAGCGAGATGCCAATTGTCATCATTCATGGGGCCCAACCAACTCTCCCACCGCTCCCAATGGTGTACCAGTTTATTCGGACCATTGATGACCAGTGTACGGTAGAAGTGTGAGGCATCACATTTACCTAATGCTCCCATAAGGAGTTTAGCTCCCAGAGGACTGAATTCTGGGAAGGAGGCCTCTTGGAGCAACTGGGTATGTAGGGCATGCCTTTGTTGCATGTATTTATGGAACCGGGAGGAGTGTAGTACATAGGTGTCTTGAAGCTCCAAGAAGGAGCTCTTGTTTGTGCTAGACAAGAGGTCCTCGATTAGGGATCTACTAATGAGGTCCCACCTCACAAAACCCTCTGGGACGGCCATTTTTTGCAACCACATACCTAGCCACAGGGTAAGTTTGTTGTCCCACTGAGTATGGCGAAGGTCCACCATCCAAGCTTGGAACACTAGGCGTGACACCCTGGGTACATTAACTGGGATAGGGGCACCATATAGCATGGACATAATGTGAGAAAACCCCAATGACATTAGTTCTAGTCTGAAGGCAGGATCAGACCACCCACTGTCTAACCAATTGTTGAGTACCAGGAGGTAAGAGGTGAGGTAGTAGAGGTATAAGTTGGGAATCCTCAAGCCCCCATCACATGGATCACAGAGGCAGGTCTGAAGGGCTAAACAGGGATTAGAGGTGTGCCAGAGAACTAATGGGCTTTATTGCGACCTTGACAGAGGAGTTTCCTCCATCACAAATGTGACGCATATCCCGTCCTTCATATTACGACCTTCATTGAATATAATGGGATCATAATAAGAAGGACGGGATAGCCGCCACATTTGTGATGGATGAAACCCCTCCGTCAAGGTCTCAATAAGGCCCAATGTCTGCAAAAAGAATAGATAATGTCACCAGACTGTTCATCTCTCAGAAGCAGCGGCACTGGAGGTATATGAGGAGGCTTTAAAAGACATAAAAAAGGGAGGCAATAGCATCATATTATTGAAGGCAATCCTGCCCATTTTGTTCTGCTACATTTATTGACTAAACTGATAATTAAGAATAGAAACCGTGTGATACTGCAACAGAATAATTTTAACTTTTATATATTTATATTTCTTTCTCAATGCACTAGCTATTTGTAGATGCCAACAGAGTTGGACTGTTCAATGATCCTTTGTGTGAAGAGAAACATGGGGCAAGATGTGTAAAAAATCCAGGTGGCGATTTCCTAATTGCCAATCTTTGGGATTCGCAATTAGGAAATCGCAAACAGTGATGTATTTCTGGGTGTTTAACATTGTTTCTGATTCCCAAAGGGGTCGCAAGGGGCCTGCCTCATCAATATTCAGGCTGGAATGCGCAACCCTCTGGGAAATGTCAGCACTCACAGGGATCATGGCCTGCTGGTGTCAGCAGACCACCATTTCTGTGACTGCTTTTTAAATAAACTAAATTGTTTTTTAATGCAGCACATTTTCCTTAAAGAAAAATGGGATGTTTTGCAAAAAGACAATTAAAACGTGTTTTTTTAATTTTGTTTACGAGTAGACAGTGGTCCATAGGTGTCTTGTGACACCTTTCTTACCCTCCTCTTTGTGTGTATGTTATCTACTGAGATGCTCTTTGCCAAGCACTGTGTTGTCACTCTGGTGGACTAAGCATTATGCTATTGAAAATAGGGAAAAAGTTATCTGTCAGCATTTATTAACTACACATAAAAAGAAGCTGTTGCTATTCAACAGGTCTTTACTATAAAAAGCTGAACTCTTTGCCATTCCAAAGCTTCTTGAACAATCACTTGCATGTGCATGGTTCAAGGTGTATCTGTGTGCACTCACGTCTAATAATCTTGGAGTGGGTTTTCGATTACAGAAAACCTAATCGAAGACAGTGGCTGATGCTCATGCATACATCATGATGAAGCACACATGTATTCTGAGACGTGAACATATGCGGCATGTGCCATAACACAGGCAATCATTTCTAATTTACAGATCGAACATGGTGGATGACATTGTAAAACCGGTAAACTGAAATTTAATACACTTGCTAAATCAGTTCTGCAAAGTAAGCAACTTACACGGTCTGGGAACACTTTCCAGCTGTCAGGCCCTGATTAAAAAAAAAAAAACTTAAATCAATGTGGGATGTGGAATAGGGAAGGCATCAGAGTGGAGTTGGGCTGAGTGAGTTTAAAGAGTGAGCAGCCGAGTATCACTTTGCAGCTGGCATACCTTGTAAAAAAATGAAATATTTGTTTAAAAAATAATAATACACAAGGAGCAGGGAGAGAGGGTGGCACTGAACAGAGAGCTTCTGGGTGAAAGAAAAGAGGGAGAGAGAAAGAAAAGTCATGCATTGAGGTATGCAGTTGTAGAATACTACTCATTCAGTCAGAACACTGAAATCTCAATGCATCTGTGTTGAACAGATGCAAGAATAGGGAGGAAAGCCATTGAAAAAGGAGATGATAAGAGAACCAGGCAACAAATTCATCCAATCATAACCTAACCTCGACTCAAAGTCCATTCTAAATATGCTGCCAGGCCTTTTCCCCCTCAGGTGCCAGGCCTTTTTTTTGCTATTTGGGGCAGTTCGCGCTTAAGCCCTCGTAACGTTTTATCCACATAAGCTACCCACGCCAATTTTGTGTCCTTTTTTCCCAACATCCTATGGATTTTAGCAGTATCCAGACTTTGTGGGTTCCCCTGAAGGAGACCAAGAAATTAGCCAAAATACAGCAAAAATTTAGTTTTTTAAAAAAGATTGGGAAAAAGGGCTGAAGAAGAAGGCTTGTGTTTTTTTCCCTGAATATTGCATTAACAAACGCTTTGTGGTGCTGAAGTGTGGTATTTCAAAGTCTTGATTAAACAAAATCCAAACAGATTGAATTTGCGTTGTAACGAGATTTATTCCAGTTTTTATACAAGGGAAAAAACTCCATCCACAGCTGCAGCTTCCAATTACCCAGCTTACCCTCTCATTCTGGAACCCCCATAACATTCTGGCCATCTACAGCAGAGAAGTAGTGCTGGGGGAGAAGGAACATACCATGAGAACACAAAACTAAAAGAACAAAATAGAACAGTGAAATGTACATTATAACAAAGAACACAAGAAGAAAGAAAGCAATATTACAATGAACAGTGAAACTCTTATTCATAACAATATCACAGGTGCTAAAATCACCATCTTCCCAGCTTTCAGGAACAGGCAGACTTGAATCAGAAAACCCAAATTTTGGCATGTTACTGGGACATACCACATTTTTACTATTTGTTGTACTTTCAGCCTCCTTCCAGTTAGTGACAGAAATGGGTGTGAAACCAATGCTGGATCTCAAAAAGCTAAACATTTCTGAAAAGTAGACGAACGTCTGAATTCAGCAAGGGGTAATGAGTATAGATCTTACAAGGGTTTCCTACAGAAAATAACAGTTGAACTAAAAATAATATTGAAATTGAGGGGAAAAAAACAACAATTTTCTCCTGTTTTACTCTGTAACTTTTTCCTGCAATGTCAAATTTTTGAAAGCATTATACCGTTACGTCTGCTGGACTCTTCTGCTTGCAGCGATATACAGGGCTTTTAGGTTCATCAAGAACCCTAGGTACCGAGAGCCAATAAATCAGCTGCACCTTGCAATAGGTTTTCATTCTATACCTGGTATACAGCAATTCATTTGCTGAAATATAAAGAGTGAAAAATAGGCATCAATAAAATCTTTGTATTTCCAAAATGGGCACAAGATAAGGGATTGAGAAGCAGTGGTTATTTGCACATCTCTGAATTCCGGGGTGCCCATACTAGCATGCGAATCACAGTGCCATTTTCAAATAGACGTCTTTTTGACACACTGTCTTACATTTGGAAGGAAAAAATCTAGAGAAAGACCAGGGGCAATAACACTTATTTTGCTATTCTGTATTCTCCCACGCCTCCCGATAAAAATGGTACCACAGTTGCGTGGGTAGGCCTAGTGCTCGCAACAGGAAATGCAATATGGACACATCACACTTTTACATTTAAAAATGACGTGTTTTTTTGCAAAGTGCCTAGCTGTAGATTTTGACCTCTAACTCACTCTAACTACGGAAACCTACCAAACCTGTGCATTTCAGAAAACTAGACACCTAGGGGAATCCAAGATGGGGTGACTTGTGGGACTCTCACCAGGTTCTGTTACCCATAATCCTTTGGAAACCCCAAATAATTTGGCCAAAAAACACTTTTTCCTCACATTTTGGTGACAGAAAGTTCTGGAATCTGAGAGGAGCCACAAATTTCTTTCCATCCAGCATTCCCCTAAGTCTCCTGATCACAATGGTAACTCACTTTTGTGCGTAGGCCTAGCACCTGCAATAGGAGATGCCCCAAAACACAAAGTGAAACACATCACATTTTCCCAAAGAAAACTTACCTGTTTTTTGCAAAATGCTTAGCTCAGCCGGCACCTAGGGAAACCTACCAAACCTGCACATTTATGAAAACTAGACACCTAGGGGAATCCAAGAGGGGGTGACTTGTGGGGATCTCACCATGTTCTGTTACCCAAAATCCTTTGCAAACCTCAAAATGTGGCTAAACAACACTTTTTCCTCACATTTTAGTGACAGAAAGTTGTGGAATCTGAGAGGAATCACAAATGTTCTTCCACCCAGCGTTCCCCCAAGTCTCTCGATAAAAACAGTACCTCACTTGTGTGGGTAGGCCTAGTGCCCGCAAAAGGAAATGTCCAAAAACACTATGTGGACACATCAAAATGATCAAAAACTAAACTACCTGTTTTGTGGGGGGACCTGTGTTCTTGGTCCTGGGCTCAGCAGCCATATAAGGAAACCTACCAAACCCAAACATTTCTGAAAGCTAGACACCCAAGGGAATCCAGAGAGTTGTGACTTGCGTGGATTCCCCAATGTTTTCTTGCCCAGAATCCTCAGCAAACCTCAAATTTAGTTAAAAAATCACAAATTTCCTACCGCCCAACGTTCCCCTCAGTCTTCCGGTGAACATGATACCTCACTTGTATAGGTGGGACTAGTGTCTGTGACAGGGAAGAGCCAAAAACATGGCGAAATTGAGGGGGAACCAAAGCGGGTCCAATAGGGCAGTTTGAAAAAAAAACATTTTTAGGTTGACAAGTTGGGCAAAATGTTTATCGTTATACATGAGACAATACTGGGTGGTAGGAATTTTGTGGATTCCTGCAGATTCTGGAAGGTTCCATCACAAAAATGGGGAAAAATGTGTGATTTCCAGCAAAAATGGAGGTTTGCAGGGCATTGTGGGTAAGAAAATGGTGTGGGTGCATGTGGAGCACACCACCCTGGACTCACCCAAATGTTATTTTTCAGATGTGTTTAGGTCTTGTGGATTTTTCTACATGGCAGCATCCCAAAGTTCAAAAAGTGCAGCCCTCACCATTCCAAGTGGGCCCATTTTGAGAGTTAGCCAAGCTCTCATGGGCCAAATGTAAAACCAAACCTAAAATAATCAAATATCCTCTTGCTTGCTATGGAATAACATGTTTTAGTGTGAGGGGGGAGAGCTGAAAGACTGTTACCGCTTCAGATGGGGTGAGGGCATAACCATGCCCATAGTGGTTGGTAGCCACCACCACACTATATATATTTTTTTTAATTCCCTGGTATCTAGTAGACTTTCTGCCCCCCCATGGTGTGGGTCGGGGGTAATTGCCCCATCTGCCCACTAGAGGGCAGAACAACTTTGGCCCCATTTATTTGGGGTAGAGGTATGGCCATACTTCCACCCTCTTATTTTGAAAAATAAAATCTTCCTTGGTCTCTGGTGGGCTTTCTGCCCCCCCTTGGGGACAGATGGGCCTTCCAAAAATAGGCATATGGCCAACAGTAATGTGCCCCCATGGGGAGCGACCCTAGCCCAAGGGGCTGCCCCCCAAACAAAACACACACCTACACACACAGACCAATTCCTAGTGCCTAAGTGGTTTCTGCCCCCAAGGGTAGCAGAAATGGCTTAAACTAGATTTGACCCCCCAGGGAAGCGACTCTTGCCTAAGGGGCCGCTCCCCTTACGTGAAAGTGGTAAAACAAAAAAAAATCCCCAGTGCCTAGTGGTTTCTGCCCCACTTGGGGGCAGATCAGCTTAATAAAAATAGGCTGATCTGCCCCCAACGTGGGAAGAAATGGCCTAAAATAAATTGGCCCCCCTGGGGAACGACTCTTGCCTAAAGGGTCGTTCCCCTTGTGTGAAATTGACACAAAAAAATAAAAATCCCAGATGTCTAGTGGTTTCTGGCCCCCCCTTGGGGGCAGATTGGCCGATTAAAAATAGGCTGATATGCCCCCATGGAGGGCAGAAATGGCATAAATACAATTTGCCCCCAGGGGAGCAACCCTTGCCTAAGGGGTCGCTCCCC
This sequence comes from Pleurodeles waltl, assembly GCF_031143425.1. Classification (NCBI taxonomy): domain Eukaryota; kingdom Metazoa; phylum Chordata; class Amphibia; order Caudata; family Salamandridae; genus Pleurodeles; species Pleurodeles waltl. The sequence goes on from NC_090438.1 coordinate 356,990,328, forward strand.
ATGCATAAAAACATAAAGTAAACTAAAAATAGATACATCCCTGGTTTCTAGGGGTTTCTGCCCCCCACCAGGGGAAGATCGGCCCTATTATAATAGGCCGATCTGTCTCCAGGGTGGCAGAAAAGAGCTAAAAATATTCCGCTCCCCTTATGCGTAAGTGTAAAAAAAAAATCCCTGGTGTCTAGTGGTTTCTGCCCCCCTTGGGGGCAGATTGGCCTAATAAAATAGGCCGATCTCCCCACCAAGGGGGGGCAGAAATGGCCTAAAAGTAATTTTGACCCCCGGTGCTCCCTACATATAAAAAAAAAAAAAGAAATGTTATCCCTGGTGTCTACGGGGTTTCTGTACCTCCGGGGGTAGATATGGCCTAAAAATAATTTGGCCCCATGGGGCACGTCCCTTGCCCAAGGGGCCGCTCCCCTTGTGAGTAAGTCTTAAAAAATAAAATTCCCTGGTGTCTAGTGGGCATTTCTGTTGCCTGATCGCACCGCAATTGGGCAGCAGAAATGCTTGCAGAGACAGGAAAGGAAAAAGGCCTTTCCTTTCCATTCATGCCTCAGCCTGCCCCCTCCTCTCGAGCTGAAGAGAAATGTCGAGCATTTCTCTTCCGCGATTGCGTGCTGAAGTAATCAGATGTCACTGGAGGGGTTCAGGGGAGCCGGGGGTGGAAGGGGAAGCAATTCCCCTTCCAGCCCTGCCATGGGGTGGGGTGTGACCGCTTCCCCCGACCCCGAGGGCCAGTACTAGGTCGTTATGGTTACGTCCGTGGCACCTCAGCGCCCAAGGGGTTAAGCTTTCTGTAGACCAAAAGATGTTTAACTAATCCTGCAAAATGTATCTTGGTACTTGTTTCTTTCGCACTTAAGTGCTCCAGTGCCTATAAGATTATGAACCATAGCTCAATAAACTTTGAGGAATGATTCTTATTAGAATAATCACAAACAGTATGCAATGTCGTACAAATCACAGGTTTAGAAATTCACACAGACTCTTCAGATGTTGCATGTCTGTATTCCTTGGAACGTTTTTAATAGGTTCTCACTTATTTCAGGTGTCTCTTGATGGCAATGGTCATCAGATATTTAAGGTGAGTACTTTTGTTTGCTTTTCAGCTGCGTGTCACACAATCTCTCACCTGATGCTGTCTAATAACTTACCTGTAATCATCATTACTCCTGACCCGGTTGTACTCATTCCATTTGTTAGACTTTTCATCCTTTGCGTGGTCTCCCCCTAACTTTTTGCCTCAGTTTCCCAGGTTGTTGATGTGTGCTGGATGCTGTTTTTGTCACTCTGGGCACTTTACTACTGCTATCCAGTGCTAAAGTCCAAGTGCTCCTGTAGAAAAATGTGCATATTCAATTTACTAGTAAGTCCCTAGTACTGTGCACTAGAGGTGCCCAGGGCCTGTAAATTAAATACTACTAGTGGGCCTGCAAGACTGGTTGTGCCACCCACATTAGTAGCCCTGTAAACATGGCTCAGACCTGCCACTGCAGTGTCTGTGTGTGCAGTTTTAAACTGCCAATTCGACTTGGCAAGTGTACCCACTAGCCAGGCCTAAACCTTCCCTTTTCTTACATGTAAGACACCCCTAAGGTAGACCCTAGGTAGCCCCAAGGGCAGGGTGCAGTGTAAGTTTAAGATAGGACATATACCAATATGTTTTATATGTCCTGAAATTGAAATACTGCCAAATTTGTTTTTCACTGTTGCAAGGTCTGTCTCTCTCATAGGTTAACATGGGGCTATCTTTATTAAATATGAGTAAAGCGTAGATTTCCTTTGGGAGCAGATAGACATGTAGAGTTGGGGGTCTCTGAGCTCACAATTTGAAAAGACATCATTAAGGTCCTCATTACAACCCTGGCGGTAAATGCCGCCTACCGCCGTGCTGACGCCCGTCAACATACTGTGACCGCGGCGGTATACCACTATGGGTATTATGACCCACACAGAGAAATCTGCCACTATACAGACACCCACACAAGTCTGCCGGACCAAAGGTCAGTGATAAATTGGTGGTACTAAAACCCACACTGTTACGCCAACAGGAATATGCCCACAGTATCAGGACCCACGAATCCCCGTGGCAGTCTTTCAACCGCGGTAAACCATTGGCGGGTCACAATGCCGCGCTCATAATACATACCCATTACCAAAACTCCATATTGGACAATTCAAACTACACACACCTGACACACATACACCCACCACACCCACACACCCACAACACTATAAAACACACACCCACATCACCCAAAACCCTTTCAACGAAAAAAAAGATAGCAAACAGAGAGAGACAAGCACCCACTCAATCTGAGCCACAGAACACCATCACCCATACACCATCCACACACCTCACAGCACACATCACCCCTGGCATCCTCACACATATCACTCACACCACATCCATGGCACCCCAAAGACACCCCAGGTTTTCAGAGGAGGAGCTAAGGTTCATGGTGGAGGAAATCATCCGGGTAGAGTCACAGCTATTCGGATCACAGGTACAGCAGACATCCATTGCTAGGAATATGGAGCTATGGCAGAGAATCGTGGACAGGGTCAACGCTGTGGAAGAGCACCCCAGAAAAAGGGATGACATCAGGAAGAGGTGGAACGACCTATGGGGGAAAGTGCATTCCGTGGTTCCAAGACACCTGGTAGCTGTACAGAGGACTAGCGTTGGACCCCGACTTCCTCCCCCACAACTAACAACATGGGAGGAGCAAGTCTTGGTGATCATGCATCCTGAGGGCCTTGCAGGAGCAGCAGGAGGAATGGACTCTGGTAAGTCAAATCTTTACTACTATATCCCCCACACTACCTGCATGCCATCACAAACTCCTACCCTCAACCCCATCACTCAACCAGCTCACATATACCCCACTATCACAACCGACCCATCCCAATACCAAGCCCTGCATACCACAACAATCCATGGACCTCCATCACAGACCTGCATGGACAGCCATCACCACAGCATGCCCATTAGAGAGAATCACCTAGCCCACAAAATCACCATGCACACAAGGCAAAGCTAACAGGGCAATCACAACCATAGAGGGAAACACACCCATGCAGAAGATGGCACACGCAGACACAATAACATTGCATTTGCATCCCCACAGGACCCCTTCTCAGCGTCACTGGAGAGGAGTTGCCAGCAACATCCTGCCCCCCCCCCCCAGAGGAGGCCAACAGTGATGACAGCAGCTCTGCACACCAGGATCAGGAGGACCAACCTGGCCCATCAGGGACCTCCGGACAGTCTGTTACCCTGCCACAGTCCCATACCACCACAGAGTCTCCTCCCTCAGGAAACACCACAACAGCACCCACCCAGCGGGCCCATGCCACTGTCCCCAGGACACGTCAATCAGCAGTGTGTCCACCACTAGAGGGACCCCAGGCAACCCCACAAACACAGGACGATCAGGGACCTGGGGTCAGTGGCAGTGGGCACACGGTTCAGGGACAGAGGCACAGCACAACAGGGAAACAGGGAAGACTGCTATGCAACAGGGGGAGGACAGGCCCAGGGAACCGACTCTCCAGGAGGCACTCACCAACATCTTGGGAGGATACCACCATTCCCAGGAGACAATGGGCCAGATACTGGCCAAGTTGCAGGAGACCCAGCGGCTGCAGGAGGGACAGTACCCGGAGATCAGGGAGGACCTCAAACACATCTACACCATCCTGGTCACCGTTGCACCATTGCACCATTGCAGTGGTGCTGGCTGACATGGCCAACACCATGAGGGAGGCAGTGGCACACCAATGGGCCCCTGACACTAGCCACACCGAAGAATAGCCCTCCACCTCCACCGGCACTAGTGGACAGGAGGACCCGCCACAGGAACAACAGGCCACCAGCACCACACCACCTGCAGAAGGAGAACCACCCCACAAACAGTCCCTGTGATGCAGGCAGAAGCCAAAGAATATTGCCAAGATCCCCACCAGGAAATAAGACTCTCCTGATTGTCACCCTTCTGTCCCACTCTGTCACCCTGTCCACCTTTAACTGCCAGTACTCCTCTTCCTATGCCCCATTGGACAATGCACCTGGGATACCAAGAGACTGGACTCTAACTGGACATTCCTCCACCATCACCCCAGCCATTGCACCCCCCCTCTACTTATGAGCACTCAAATAAACACCCTTGGAACAAATACAAATCTAGAGTCCGTCAAATGATTGAAATATGTATTAGTACAACATTCTGAAAACATTGCAAGTCATATGTACAGTTATATGTACATTGGTATGACCTTTAGTGGGCAGCAGTAAACATACCAGGAGCCAGAGTGGGCCACAGAGATCTGAAAATAGAGATGCCAAAAGGTACAGTCAGTGGCCATAGACATAGGGGAATCAGGCTGCCATGTACAGTGTCCAACAGAAAACTGCAATGGAAAGTGAAGTTACATTGTCTTACCTGTGTTACTGGAAGTACTGCTGTATGACATTACTTCTGTTGTGCACATATTCTTCCTCTGCCTCCTCTTTCACACTGTCCACAGGCTCCACTGCTGCCACAAGATCATCTCCAGGCTCATCCTCCTGCAGAAAAGGCACCAGGTGTCTCAAGGCTAGGTTGTGCAACATGAAACGATGATCTGGCACACCTTCTTGGGTGAGTAGTACAGGGATCCACCTGTCAGATGGAGGCACCGGAACCTGGCCTTCAGGAGGCCAAAGGTTCTTTCAATTATCCACCTTGTTCACCCATGTGCCTCATTGTAACGTTCCTCTGCCCTTGTCCTGGCATTCCTCACTGGGGCCAGTAGCTGTGAGAGGTAGGGGTAACCAGAGTCACCTGCCAACATTGAGGGACAACTGTTAGACAGACACTAATCCTTAGGGACAACCCCATACCCAAGCACCAACATATACTGGGTAGGGACCTTGGGCTCACCTATTAGCCACACCTGGTGCCTCTGGAGTTGGCCCATCACATATATATGCTAGTATAATGTGTCTGTCCTCCATTGTCGCAAGGACCACCGGGGGTCTGTACACTGAAGGATGTCTCTATCTCAAATTCATCCTCAGCGGTTGAAGCCTATGGAAGAAAACGGTGAGCAGAGGGTCATAATCTTACATCTTTTGCAATAATGATGCATTTCTACATTTACAGCACCAGTATGTGAATCCGAGAGTCAGTTGCTTTGCCAAATTCTGCTGTGATGCAGTTAGGTGCCATGGCCTGTGCCCCCCTGAAATGGTGGCTGCCTGACCTGTGAGGAGGGACAAGTGGAAATGAGGTAATTCTGCTGGCGTTGTGCGCAGTTGCGGTAGACGGTCGAGGACCGCCACGAAACTTCGCATTGGTTATCATTGGGCCCTATGGGTTCCAAGAGCCAATGGCGATGTACGCTGGCAGTGACGGTACGCAACGCCGCAGACGTGAACGCAATTTTCCATCTATTCACTCACTTGCTACCTGACCTTAAACAGGAAAGGACCTACACTGCAAGTGCTGCTGTGACCTGTGTCTGGAAGCGACAATGGCTTATGTGTCTAGGGAAAGGGCCCCTGCCTTCACTGCAGAGGAGTTGGAGAGACTGGTGGATGGAGTCAGTACACGTTACTCTATGGTCCTCCAGACAAACAGGTGAGTACACTGTGAGCATGATGCGTGGGACATGAATGTATGGAGTGCTGTGTGTGTAAGCCACATGCAGGGGGGACTGAGGCGTCCTGGCTAGAGTGCTGCATGTATGGTGGTCATTGTATGTGCGTCAGGAGATGGGAGGGATATGGTGGGCCATGAGTGTGATGGTCCGGACTGTTAACTAATTCCCTTTTCTGCTGTCTTTTTCCTGCAGGTCAGCGCTCATCAGAAAAAGGGTATTTGGAGTGCCATCGCCAAGGAGGTGCGGACCCTGGGTTCTTTGACAGGCAGAGCACCCACTGCCACAAACGATGGGAGGACCTGCGCCGCTGGGCAAGGAAGACAGCGAAAGCCCAGCTGGGGCTGGTCTTCCAATGAGGAAGGGGTGCCTGTCGTACCCTGACCCCCTCTGATGTTCAGTATCCTGGCAGTGGCCTGGAGTTGGATGGGTGTTTGAGGCCATCACAGCAGCCACAAGGGGGTGAGTACAAATTCAGATTCATTACTTTACGAGCTTTAAGGTTTTACCTGGGTGGGGATGTGGACTGTGGGTGGCCCTAGGCCAGGGCGAACATGGCAGGGTAGGTACCTTGTTGGGCAGGCTCTGAAGCACTCCAACCCCAATAGTGGTAGTGGGCATCTACTACTGGTCAGAGCCCTGTTTGTTTCAGGTGTGCAGCTGATGGCATTAGGCATTGTACCCCATGGTCTAGTGACTAGCATTGTATCTGGTAGTGCATGGCCTAGTGCATGGGGATGTTCCCTGTGAGTTGTGTACGCCAACGGTAGTGTTGTTGCTGGCATTGACCAAGTGTATCCTCTGTCCCCTCCCTCCCTTTTTGTTTTGTCACCCTGTCCTTGTGTGCATTAGCATCATCAGGCGGAGGAGCAGAGGCACCGGCAATGGAGGGTGCTGCATCCCACATGGGCCTGGAGGCCGAATCCACCGACGGTGAGGGCACTAGTGGGACGGAGGGCGAGGGAAGCACCATGATGGGGACAGGAGGGGACAGCGACTCCTTCTCCGATGGAAGCTTTCTGGCGGTGGCGGACACCTCTGTGCCTACCCCAACAACAGGTAGGGCCGCCACCCCCTCTACCAGCACCACCCTCCCAGCAGCCCCTCAGCGTGTTTTCCGTGCCCGCTCACTCAGGAGGGTGGGAATCTCCTTCGCCCCAGGCACCTCAGGCTCTGCCCCAGTCAGCTGTGCTGCCCTCAGTGGGGAAGCTATTGACCTCCTGAGATCCCTCACTGTTGGGCATTCAACCATTCTGAGTGCCATCCAGGGTGTCGAGACTCATTTGCAACAAACAAATGCATTCCTGGAAGGCATTCACTCTGGTGAGCATTTCAGGCTCTGGCCTCCGCACTGATGGCAGCCATTGTCCCTGTCTCCAGGCTCCCACCTCCAACTTCCTCTACCCAGTCCCAATCCCCTCAACCCAAGACTATCCCAAGCACACCTTCAGACCAGCATTCACCTAAATCAACACACCGAAATGGCTCAGGCAAACACAAGCACCACATTTCATCTCACAGGCACTTACACAAGCACCATCCCCATGCAGACACACCAACATCCACTGCTTCCACTGTGTCCCCCTCCGCCTCATCCACCTCCCTCCCAGTAGGGTCTCCACTCACACCTGCATGCGCTACATACTCATCCACTACCTCCATCACCAGCATGCCCATCACTACACACCCCTCACTGGCAGCCACCACCCCCACATCCATGCACACGTCCCCTGTGTCCTCTCCCACTGTGTCTGTGACCGCTCCTCCCAAAGTACACAAACACAAGCACCCACCCACCCAACAGCCACCCACCTCACAACAGCATCCAGCCATGCACCTTCACCCAAACTCATCAGACAGACACCTCCTAGAATCACTCCCTCTTCCTCCAGTCCCAGACCTTCTCCCTCTTCTCGCCCCAGTGTCCTTAAGAAGCTTTTCCTGCCAAACATTGACCTCTTCCCTGCCCCTCCCCCTGTCCTTCCCCTCGGGCCAGGGTGGCCAAAACCCAGCCCAGCATCTCAGCCACCAAGTCCACGTCCGCTGTGGTTCCTGCAGCTGTCAGAGGCTCAGAGGGGGCCCCCGTCAGCCCAGACAGTGTGCCACCAACCCCTGCCAAGGCAAAAACCATTCCGCCACCTGGCAAGGTGAAGAAGGGGACAGCATACAGCAATGGGAAGGAGCCAAAACCACCCATCAAGGCCACCTCAAAGGCTCCAGCTGCCAGACCCAAGGTGACACCACATCTGCCAAGGTGAGGATGGGGCACAATAAGTCTCCTATAATAGCCTTCTCAATAGCAAAAGGCTCAGACAATTGATGGCTCACCAAACATGAGGCAGCCTTCCTCAACCAAGAGAACCCCAAAATACCATATTTCTGAATTTTACCAAATATACATAAAACAAGCACCCCCCTCTGGGGAGGCCAATAGTATCCGGGATCGGATCATATCCTTGCGCCCCTCTCACAATTCTGTGACTGGTTTCTGCAACCATATATAAAACAAATACCAACATACCTAAAGGATACCAAAGATGTACTTAATTTATTAGACTGCTTAGAATTTAACAAAGGAAATGAACACTTGATAACTCTAGACGTCGAATCCCTGTATATGAATATCCCTCAGGAAGCCACCCCTGAAGTTATCTGCAATCTTTTGAATAACAGTGCTTGGGACTACATAACGTCCCCAGAGTTTGTTTTAGATCCTGCACATACAGCACTTACAAGAATTATTTTTGAATTCAATAAGAATTTCTATCTCCAAGTACATGGGACCTCGATGGGCAGTACCTTCGTCCGAGCCTGGCCTGTCTTTATGTAGACCACTTTGAGAGAAAATTAGTTTTAACTGAAGAAAACCCATACTATGACCAAATCAGGATATGGAAACGTTACATCAATTACATTTTTCTGATCTGGAAAGGTACGAAAGAAGAAGCAACGACTTTTGTGATTTGGCTAAATGCTTTAAATTCATTTTTGAGATTTACATCAACAATAGGTGACACAGATATTTCCTTTCTTGACCTCCTCATCTCTGAAAAAGACAGTTCACTAAAGACGGAATTCTTTTCCAAGCCAACTGATAGGAGCAACTTCCAAAGTTTCCATCGGCACTCTCTCATAGAGAACCTACCAGTGGGTCAATTCCTACGCCTACGGCGTAATTGTACAGAAATGACAGACTACACTAAACATGCCAAGAAACTTACTAGTAAGTTACGGGTCAAAGGCTACCCCGCCTATCTCACGAGAAGAGCCAAAAAAAGAGCCTGTTTCAGTCACAGGGATGTGCTACTGCAACCCACTGCAAGAGCCGACAAAAAGGACAGTATAATGTGTGTAACTACCTTTAATCCTTTATCTAATACAGTGAAAAAGATAATCAAAGAAGATTGGAAAATCCTAACTTCAGGAGATCTTCCCTTTGAACCCCCTCTCAACGCCTTCAAAAAAGCCAAAAGCATTCGTGACGTGGTTGTCCATACCCGACCATAAGACAGCTCTCCTGCTGACAAACAAAGGACTTTATGGCACTTACCACCACAAAAAGGTCACTTTCCATGCGGTAATTGCTGTGTCTGTCAATTCACCAAGAAGACCCTCAAATTAGAACTAGTCCTACAGACACCATGGGAACTGAGGAATCTCATTAACTGCAAAAGCAAAAATGTAATCTATATGATTAGGTGCCCTTGCCAACTCATTTATATTTGCATGATCACCAGGAGAATGGGTACACGCATCTGCGAACATCGAAGCACGATCAGATGCAGACGGGATGCCACCCGCCTAACTGAACATTACATCACTAATAACCACAACCCCCATGACAAGGAGTGGTATGTCATCGATAAACTTAACCATCTGACCATGAACTTGAAGCAAAAATTGCTGTTTTACGAACAGAGATGGGTGTGGAGGCTACATACAGACACTATGGGTCTGAATGACAATATCCAATGGTCGGCTTTGTAAAAACGACAGCATCTCCATAATCACCTTCTCTTTCCCCTATGTTCCACTTTCCACTCCCTCTCCACCTCTTTACTTCCCCATTCCCCCCTTTATTTCCTTTTTTCCCCACTTTCCCACTTTTCTCTCCCCCCTCTTTTTCCCTCTTTCTCCCCTTCCCTACCCCCTTTCCAACTTCTCCCCTTTCTTCTTTCCCTGCTTTCCAATAGGCTCTCCTTAGCACCCACCCCTCCTCCCCTCCCAACCCCTTCTCCCTTACTATATATTTTTTCTTTTTGCGTTTCACTTCTTTTTTGCTTCTGTTTTAGGGTCTTTCTTTCTTTTCTTCCTTTTCTTCCTTTTCACTTTTGCCCTCTCATTTCTTTTTTATCTCTTTTTCTTTCTTTCTTCTTCCTTGTTTCTTTTCTTTGTTCATTTCTTTTCACCAATTTCCCACTAAGCTGTCCCAGCCCGCCCCCTTTAACCCCTCTGACCCCATCCCCCCACCCACCCGCTTCCTTCATACATGGGAGCACAAGCTCATAAGCCCGGGAACACAACTCCCACTTTTCATAGCGGAGCATGTAAACTGCCTGGTTGCCATGGCAACCGCCGGGCATGCAAGCCTCGGAGTGCATGTACTACGATTCCCAGCACTCCAAGCCCGGATAGACGCACAGTGTCTTACAATCATTTCCAGCCTCTCCGACAATCTCGGCAACAGGACTTTCGTCCTGTGGGGCACCCGGAAACAATACGCCTCAGCACTGATGAGACTAATCAGCACCGATTAAGTCCAATTGCCTTAATAAAACGCCGCACTCGCATTGCAGCACACAAGCGGCTGGGACACGGACCTAAGGTGCTTCTTCCGTTTGCGGCCTTTGGAGTTGTACGTTCTTCCACTCCCCCAGGGGGGCAACCTTTGACCTTTCTAGCCTGGAATTCTCTTGGCTAATCCTTACCTGAGGTAAGTAACCTAACATGCTAACTTTACTTGGTTGTTCTCCTTTTGGACATGTAACTTTTTAGCATAACACAAAGTGATCCTTCTTTGTGAGACTCATCCTCTAATTAAGCTGTATACATCATCGCCTTTTTCTGCCAACTAGTCTGCCAACCTGCAACCCCCCCGCCTTAGACTATTACTCTTTGTAGTGGTTATTTTAATATTTCTATTGATCCTCTGGATCCTGTCTTCGTCCTCCCCACAGAGTGTGACTATAAGGGGCAACCCCCCTCCGTTAGATCCCAGACCAGAGGCTAATCACCTACTTTGTGCAGGGTAAGTCATACTAATAGACTTCCCTTGCCCCAAAGTCCTTTAGTTCCTCATGCATGTGTATGTGTGTGCTACCCACGGCACGCTTCTGGCATCTTCAGTGTGCTGAGATTTGAATTGAAGTGGCACAATCAATTGCCTCACAACCATTTATCATTATTCTTTTCTTTCCCCTCAGGCCTCCCACAAAAGAATTCAGGTAGGCCCCATTTATTTTGGAGCACTTATCCTATGGTTGAGCATGTCATTTTGCTCTCCATCTATAGGGATCCCGACCCTGATGAATGCCCCAGACCTTCCGGCTCTTAGTGCGGGCAGAAACATGTTGGTCCCCAATTTTTAGACCCCTTGAGTCATTATCCTCAATGGAGTCCTCACCCCAATTTTTAGTTTTACCTACAAACACCTATATTAAAAAATCCCCAAACAAAACTGGTGATTTGTAAGATAATTTAATTATTCACAACCTTCATCTGGATTCCTTGTGCTATCCAGCTAGATTCAATCTCAGCACTCCCTCTGCAGTTCTTTTAACAACAAAGTTGAGTCAGCCCAGGTAGTATCATCTTACCTGGGTGGGGCTAGGTGGTCATATGATGAAGCATAACACTATAATGTGTGTGAGACCACCTAGTCTGTAAAGGGAACTCCCTCAAAGGTACAGACACTCTTCACACTCATAGTTTTCCTGTAGACTACGCGCCCAACTAGCACTTTCTGAACAGGCCCCAAGAGTCCTGTCCTCTCTATCAGCACCCCACACTCCTTGTGTGTTTACAGTCTCTAGTTTAAACGGGAGTCTGTGTTGGGTTGCACCACTCCCGACACTCTCTTCTTGTGTTTTAATAATAAAGAGGGACTGTGAACTGCCACACCCAAGTGTTGCATCACTGGGCACAGAGCCCCCTCCAGAACCAGTGGAGAAATGCATCCACTCACCCTATCCTTGGCAGGATGAAGCACACTGGGCACAAAGCCCTCTTTAGAACCAGTGGAAGAAGGCATCCACTCACCCTATCCTTGGCAGGATGAAGCACACTGGGCACAAAGCCCCCTCCAGAACCAGTGGAAAAATGTATCCACTTGAGAAACTGTGGCTTTGCACTCCCCAGGACCAGGCAGTGGGCAAACCACCCACTTGAGAGACTTGAGAGACTGTGGCTTTGCACTCCCCAGTACCAGGCAGTGGGCAAACCACCCACTTGAGAGACTTGAGAGACTGTGGCTTTGCACTCCCCGGGACCAGGCAGTGGGCAAACCACCCACTTGAGAGACTGTGGCCTTGCACTCCCCAGGACATTGCCGTGGGCATGGAGCCCCCTCCAGGATCAATGGTGTTGTCCCATCTTGCAGCTGCGGTGCCCCCCTTCTCCGTCCCCCTGAGGTGCCTGTGTGTTTTCAACCTGATGCCCCTGCAGTGTTCTCTCCGTATTGAGGCAGGAGTCAAGTGCGGGCTTGGCCTACGAGTTTTGCCCCAGTGGGCCACGGACATTTTGCATGGACAATGTACCGCCTTCTGCACATATTGTATATTTTATAAATACAGTTTTTGAATTTATAATGTATATCTGACTATTTCTAATATGACACTCATTTGATTCAATTCCTTTTGTCCTTGAGTTCTTTCAGAGGTTTACGGTGTGTATATGTAACGTTGATGCATGTATTTATGTGCATGGTGTTGGGGGTAAGGGTGGGGGTGTTGCATGTTGCATGTTTATGTCACTCTCTTTTTCCTCCCCACTCCCCTGTGTGCTAGGTGCAGTACTCAGCCGTGGTCGTCGCCACCGCCGTTCGTACTCCTGGTAAATGAGAAGATACACCAACATGGGTAACACCTGTAGCTCGGGCTCCATGGCGTCCTGGTTCTTCATTGAATGCTGGAAGGTGAGTGGTTTCCCTTCTGTGTACTGATTCTGCCGTGCTTTTGATGGCATTCGTACCTCCCGGAAAAACTGGTGGATGGGCGTGTTGTAATGGGGTGGGCTGTACATTGTCTTCCGCCTGTCTGTTGGTGGTTAACGCCGTGGTGTTTGTTGCTACCTCCGTGGCGGTTGGAGTGTTAAAGTGGCTGTCTGTGTTGGTGGTTTCCGTCGTGGTCGTGATTAAATTTTTTTTACCACCGGCCTGTTGGAGGTATTACCACCGCTTTAACACTGACAACCAGGGTTGTAATGAGGGCCTTACTAAAGTTGATTTTAAGACTGTGTGTTTGAAAATTCCTCTTTTAGAAAGTGAGCATTTTCTAGCTTAAACCATTCTGTGACTCTGCCTGTTTGTGGATTTCCTGTCTGGGTCAGTTTGACAGTTGGGCTGCTTGCACTCTCTCTAGACAGTGACAGAAAGGGAGCTGGGGTGTAGCCTGCATATCCTGATGAGCCATCTGTGCTAGGAAGGAGGGGGATGAGTGGTCACTTATACCTGAAAGGGCTGTGCCTGCCCTCACACAATTTAGTCTCTATCCCCCTGATATATGTCTGGGGCCTGGCCTGGGAAAGGCAGAATTTCCCAAACAAGATACACGTTGCTTTGAAGTAAGCCTACTTCAAAGGCCAAAATGGGTATAAGAAGGGCACCCAAAACCACAGACTTTAGATCACTTCTGGACATCAAGCGGAACCTCTGCCTGGAGAAGAGCTGAATAGCTGAGGAGAAGTGCTGCCCTGCCTGAGAATGTGCTCTGTGGAGCTATCCTGCAGTTGTTGCTTTTGCCTGTGCCAGGGGACCAAGACTGGACTTTGAGTGCCTTCCTGCTTGTGAAGAAATCTCCAAGGGCTTGTCCTGAGCTTGCCTCTTGTTGTTGAAGTCTCAGGGCCATCAAAGACTTCTCCTGCCAGCACCTGGACTCTCTGCTGAGACTCCTTCCCTGCCAAGTGGTGCCCTATCCAGTTCCTGGGACCTTGGAAGGTGAAGCTAGCAACCTAAGACTGAAAATCCATGCACAGACTGCTGTGGGGGGAAATTATCGACACACCTTCCGGAATGCGGCTAAAAAATGATGCGCCTCCGGCTTTGTGGCAGAAATCGACAACCCGCCGGCATTGTGGCTGGAAAATCAATGCACATAGCTGGAAGAACAACACGCAACACCCGCTGACAGAGGCTGATAACGTGGCAACCCACATTTACTGATAGAATGTGGCAAGATTTTTGCCGCAAACCTTGCTAAGTGCATAAAAATGACGCTGACTGGCCAGACCTGAATGCTTGCCCAGATCAATGCATCACTCTCCTACGGAGAGGTAAAGCGGCGCACGCTGACCCGACCGGAAAAGGAGAAATGACGCACGATCTTGCTCGCCAGTGAGAAATTGACGCACTGCTTACCTCTTTCGACACACACTCGCCCGTGCGTGTTATTTTGACACTACACAGCTACTTTTCAATGCTAACATTACTGCTTTCTCAAGGATTTAAGACTCTTTTGCTTTTAAGTTTATTAACTTGACTTGCGTATGTTGGATTTTTGTCATTTTGGTCTTGTTCTGTTTAGATAAATATTTCCTACTTTTCTAAGCCTGTGTTGTGTCATTTTGTAGTGTTTTCATTAAGATACTCTGAGTGTTGGTACAAATACTTTACACCTAGTACTCTGAAGTTAAGCCTGCCTGCTTGTGCCAAGCTGCCAAGCTGCCAAGGGGTTGAGTGGCGGTTTGCTGAGGGTGATTGTTGTTTTCCCTGACTAGAGTGAGTGTCCTTGTTGTACAGGCGGTAACCTGACTGCAACCAAAGACCCTATTTCTAACACCATTCATCACAGGTGAGGTGTTTTACCTTGTCAGGCAGAAAAAGTGACAGAAGAATGCTCATAGTGATTGCCCCTCTAGTAAGTTTAGAGCCTACATAAGCGATGGCATTCGGACAAAATATTGGTTTAAAAATACCAGGAGGCAGAAATATCAGAAAATAAAATATAATGATGCACAAATATCGTTGACAAGTGCATCATTTTTCAAGGTTATATTGTTTTAAATATTATCTATGTTTTAATATCGTTTTCAATAATATAGTAGTTAAAAGTATTGTTTTTTAATTATTTGAATGCGTTTTAGTTGATATATTAATTTTGTGTGTTACTATTGTTTACATAAAGGTTCTCTTTATTCAAATATAGGTTGTCATTTTAAGTGATTTAGTATGTTTTATTTAATTACAGTAATTTATAGTACCATAATGGTTTTTTGAGTACATAGAGTGGACGTTAATTAATTACCAGTAAATTATGAATTATTTAATATATTTTATTATTAAATGATATGATTGATGTCTATTACCTAAGTTATGTAATATTGATTAATTCTCATTATATGTTAGTTTTAGGATAGAGTATATGTTGGGAAGTTAAGAGATAACTAATTAAAGTTAATTATTAATTGTTAATTAATTATTTAATTCATTTTTATTGTGCAATTTATGTAATACTTATTGATTTTAATTACGTTTTAAGTATGGGCGGGCTGCTATGTTTGTACGGGTATAGGCAGGGAATTTAAATAAGTAATGATAAATTAACAACTACTAATTATTTGTTAATGAAATATTTAATTGATTTTAAATATGTAATTTATGGAATATTTATTTTACTTACATTTTAGTTGTCAGCAACTAGGTTTGAGGGGTTTACGGTGGGAAGTTAATTAAGTAGTAATTAATAAATAATTTCTTTAAAATCTTTAATTAATTTGTAATTATGTAAACAGTGGAATAAAGCTTTATTTTACTGATATTTTAGTTGTGGGATGCTATGTTTGTAGGGTATATGATAGGAAGTTAATACATGAATTAATTAATAAATATTATTTGTATAATTGTTATTTATTTGAATTTTAAATATTTTAATCATGTATTATTCATTTATTTTAAATATATCTTTTAGATGTGGGCTGCTCGGTTCGTAGGGGTCTAGGCTAGTAAGTTACTTAAGTACTAATAATTAAAATGAAATATTGTTTACTTATTAATTACCTAATTGATTTTAAAAATTCAAATAATATAATAGTTACTTTTAATTTATATTGTAGTTGTTTGCAGCTATGTTTGCAGGGGTATAACATTTGCAAACATTCCAAAATTGCTATTGGCACTTTAATAAGACCTACAATAGTCAACGTAATGCATATAGAGAATTCATGTGAAGTGTTTATTTCACTTATATCTATGTTTTTGGTATACATTTCAAGATGGTGCCTGTTGTTGTATGTGCTGTATTAGTCCTTTTTTTATTTTATTATATAAGTATTTAAAAGTTTGTAAAACTATTGACCACTAACTGTGATCAAGGCTCCAGCCAAAACTCGTCGTTGGTGAAGTCAGTACAATAAATTTGATGTATTTCCCAGATTTTGGAGTTTGTGCTTGTCTTCCTTTTTTCCAAAGGAGGAACTTTGTTGTATATATATATATATATATATATATATATATATATATATATATAAAATAGATTATTTTTAATTAAGTTTAATATTTTTTTCTACATTCATGGTGTTACTTATATATATCTAACATGTAACTTAATCAAGCCAAACACCTGTCATACACACGTGCACAATCTGCATATTAAGTCAGTATGGTATAAGAAGTTCTGTACATACCTCTTTTTCAATATCACTTTCTCTTACCTAACTTTCTGCAGTCAGTCCTGCAAATCAAAAAACTCAGGCCACTAACTTAAGGGTTATTATGCATCAGTAATTTGTGCTCCTCAGAAATTCAACACTTTCTCTACTGTTTCATTGATTCGAGAGGGAGTAGTAAATTTTACTCTTCCTAGGTCTAATACTTCCTGTACAGTTGCGCTTTTTAGAATGAGAATAGTAAATTTTACCCCTACGAAGTCCAACACTTTCACTACTGTTGCAAAATACTGGATTGGGAATTGCATATTTAATATTCTAAGACTCCAACAGTTTTCCAATAGTTTTCCAATTCTTTGGATTGGTTACCTCCTGCCGGCCCCAAAAAGAGTTTCCTGCCAGGCTATAGCATTGTCACCGGCTCGTAATCGAGCTGGCGAGGGGGGCTCTGCACTGTCCATGCCTATAGCATAGACAGTGCAGGGGCCCCCCTGCACCTGTTCTCCGGAAGCCTTTTCATGGCGGTGTTACTGTCATGAAAATGCTGGCAGAGAATAAGGTCGTAATCTTCAGGACAGTGCTGCTTGCAGCATTGCCCTGGCAGATTAGGATGTCTGCCACCTCCAGACCACCAGAATCCAAGATTCAGGCGGAGCTTGCAGTTCCCTGGTGTTCCGACTGCCAGGGTTTTTAATGTGGCAGTCGGACCGCCACACTCGTCGGCCAACTACAGACCACCAGACTCTGTTGGAAAGTGGGTTATTGGTAAGGGCAGGCACGTACCTACACAATAGGCCACAACCCCCACTTAGGTCCAGTTAGGTCTCAATAAATTAAAAGCAGCTCAACCCTTGGTCACTTGGTAAAGAGCAACAAGGATTAAATTAGGAGACAGGTGTTTCAACATTTAAAAAACACAAAACAGTAAATAAGTTAAACACAAAACACAATAAAAATCCAACACCAATTTATAAAAATAGAGTATATTTCTATCTTTAAAAGGGCAATGTAGGGAACCAGAGATATGAATTTTTAAAAATTAAAAGTAATAATAGCACTTAGAAGCACATAGCACTCAAAGGGTTAAAAAAGGTCACAATGAACAGAGACAAAGTCTCGAGTTCAAGCGACCTACAATGTGAAACTGTTACACCTACTTTCAGAAGTTTTTCTTGATACAGGAAAGTGGTCCACAGCACCAGCCAAGGGTACAGAGGCTCTAGTTTGCCTTTTGGGGTCTGGGACTACAATTCCCACAATGCAACTCTTTAACATATGGAGCTGTTTACAACAGTTACTCCAAATGTCTCCAAATGTCTGGATCTTCTTCCAGAGGTCCTTTTTGGGGTCCTTGAAGTATCCACAACTTGATCCAAGGTTCCAGAAGCTCTGAGTTGCTCCTTGGGAGTTGGGACTACAATTCCTGAGTGCATCAGTCAGAATCCTCAAATGCCCACTGGGCACTGGTCAGCTGGGCTCTTCTTGCAGGACTTGCTGCAGGGGGCTCTGGGTAGCTCTTTTGTACCTGTAGCTTACAGGGAGTTCACTCCTGGAGTTGCAGAAGCAAGGCAAAGCCCTTTTCTTGTTGAAGCCCAAAGTGTGCAGTAGGTGCTGCCCTTGTGAGTGCAGTGCCCAGGTGCAGGCTAGGGGTAGAGCAAGGCAGTCCTTCTTCTTTGACAGTGGCAAAACTACTGCGTAAAGTACTGTTCCCATAGTTTGGCGTACCGATCTACATAGAGAATGATCAGGGAGTGCATTTAAAAAATGAAATCATTAAACTAATATGTTAGGTTGTGGGAATCACACAGAAACTTCCTTGTGCTTATCAGCCTCTATCGCCGGGCAAGGGGGCGCACTTAAATGGTATTGTAAAGAACAAGCTGGATGAGCTATGGGCATCCAGCATCTTGAAATATCCTGAGGTCCTGCCTTTGACGCTCATGAATAATAGCAGCACACAAAATAAAAAGACAGGTTGTCCCCCACAGAATGCTTTGGGGCGGCCAATGAGTCTCCTTAAAATACCCACAACTTAGTTACTGTCAATAATTCATTATTTGATTATGGAATATTGTCTGATGTGGTGCACTCTGTATCTCACCAGGTCCAGTAATCAGCCCCTAGTCCTTCGACTGCTGTCTGTCATAGTCTGGATGTCAGAGACTGGATCCTAATGTGAATCAAACCTGGAAGAATTGCCTTTAACACCACTGGAAGAGACCCTATCAGGTCCTACTAGTAACAAACACTGCTGTGAAATGTCAGAAACTGCCCTCTTCAAGCTTGAATACACATTGTTGAGAGTGCCGAAAGGTGATGGTTAAGGCTTTGAAACATGAAGACGAGCTACCCCAGTCAGTGGTCACTTCCACAAATGACAAGCCTGGGACATGGCCAAATCACAAGAACTCAACAAACCAAAAATAAACCAATTAGTGGCCACTGGGAGAAGATAGTAGAGATCATCATGGGGGCTGTGTTTGGCACTGCAACAATTGGACTCATCCGGGTGTTGATGATGCAAATGATACATCCAGTAAAGAACAGTAGGTCTTCCAAACCAGCAATACTTCAAATGATGAATTAAAATAATGAAAAAGAAATGCCTTCTCATTGCGAAAATGAGTACTGAGAAAACACCTAAGTCCAGCGGATCAAAACTTACAACACAATAATAAATGTTTCTGACTGCTGGGCATGCACATACATGCCAGTCTCCTTGGATGCAGGAATTGCATATGCATAAACTCAGCTTTCTTTTCCATTTTCCTGTTTTAGTTACCTTTCTTTACTCATGCCCAGGTGCCTGGAACATTTTGCACAAAACCGTGAATTTATAAAGTTAGATGAAAAACCAAATTAAATCAAATTTACATTGCCTAAAGATGTGCAATATGTGTTGTTTGAAGGGGGAAATCATTTTTAGCTTCATATGAAAACGATACCTGGGATTCCCTGCATACACAAAAGAGAATTGTTGGACTTTTTGCCTTACGCAGGGTCATCCCCAGTCTTTTTGCATCCTTCCTCCTGGTTTTTCTGACCTCTCGCTGTTGGCTCTAGGACTCTGAGCACTTCATCACTTCTGACCAGTGCTAAAGTGCAGGTGCTCTCCCATCTAAAGTTGGTATGATTGGCTTATACCTAATTGGCATATTTAATTTACCTATAAGTCCCTTGTACAGTGGTATCTCTATACGCAGGGCCTGTAAATTAAATACTACTAGTGGGCCTGCAGCGCTGCTTGCGCCACCCACTGAAGTAGACTTTTAAACCTGTCTAAGGCCTGCAAGCGCAGGGCCTGTGTGCGCAGTTTTCTGCCACAGGAACCTGGCATCTAAACTTACTTGCCAGGCCCAGGACTCCCCTTTTACTACATGTAAGTCACCCCTAAGGTACGCCCTAGCTAGCCTTATGGGCAGGGTGCCATGTATGTAGAAAGGCAGGACATGTGCCATTTTGCATGGCCTGTCCTGGTAGTGACAAACAGCCTAACTTGGTGTCTCACTGCTGTGAGTGCTGCCTTCTCATAGGATTGCATTAGAAATGCCCTGCCTTATGTGTAAGGGGTATTGTCTGATTTATGAGGGGTAGCGTAGGCGTGTTTGGTATGGTTGTGATGGTGATAATAAATACTGCTTACTGGTGTGGGTATTTTTTTTATTACTATCACAGAAATGCCACTTCTATAAAGTGCACATTTATCTGTACTCTGTACTTATGACTCTGGTGTTTTGCAGCTTGACTCCAATCCACGTCTGGGCAGAGTGACAGTTGGGGCTTTGTGTATACTTTTCAGACAGCCTGTACACAGGGAGGGTGGAGGTGTCACAGAGGTGCATCTACATACTGAATAGTCTTCCTGGGCTGAGAGAAGGGAGAGGCGGGGCACACCTGCATTTGTAAAGACTGTGCCCTGGTCTCATACAATAGGGTCGTTAACCCCCCACTGATGTTTGGAGCCTGTGCTGAAAGGAGAGAGGGGATTAAAGACATTAAAGATACTCAATTAGAGAAAAATGATTACATTATGTTTGTTGATGGTTCATGCCTGAGAGACGCAGTAGGAGTACTGAGAGCTGGGTATGCCGTGTGTACAATCACCGGTATCTTAGAAGCTTCCTGGCTCAAAACGGTATACTCCGCTCAAGTGGCAGAATTAATTGCTCTTACTAGGGCATGCCACGCAGCTGAAAACCTGAAAGTTACTATCTATACTGACAGCAGATACGGATTTGGAATTGTACATGATTTTGGCCAACTATGGTCCCAGAGGGGTTTCATGACCTCATCTGGTTCTCCAGTGAAAAATGGTGAGAAAATTAAGGATTTGTTGCACGCGATTCAGTTACCTCTTGAAATTGCCGTGGTGAAATGCAATGCCCATGTTAAATCACAAGACTTCGTGTCAATGGGAAATGGATATGCAGATCAAGTCGCAAGGTTTTGTACATTGAACTATATATTGTTTCGAGATCAGTGGGAATTGCTACCTGAAACTGAAAATGAAACATGCGCAGCATATGCATTGAGAGTATTTGACACTTTAGATGAGTTAAAATCCTTGCAGGGATGTGCCAGTAAAGAGGAAAAACACTCCTGGCAGAGAATGCAATGTGTACAGAGATCTGATGACTTGTGGGTCTCAGAGGAAGGGAAAATGTTTTTGCCAAATAGTCTTTTGTCACAGTTTGCAAGTTTTTACCATGGTCAAGAACATGTTGGGAGAGACGCAATGATCAGGTTATTCAAAATTGATTGGTTAAATCCAAAATTCAGACAAGCTGCAGAAGTTATCTGTCACAGTGCATCATCTGTCAGCAGATGAATGGGGGGAAAGAGACTGTGGTGAATTTGAGCCACATAGGGAGAGCTGAAGGTCCATTTAGCAGGATGCAGATGGATTTTATTGAGATGCCTGTGTGTGGAGGCTTGAGATATTTGTTGGTAATTGTGTGTGTTTTCAGTCACTGGATTGCAGCTTACCCTACACATAGAAATGACAGCCTCACAGTAGCAAAACGGCTGCTTAGGGAACTAATACCACGTTTCGGATCTCTTTAGAATCAGATAGGGGCAGACACTTCGACAATGAGGTGATTATGCTCTTGTGTGCCGCATTGAACATTGAACAGAAGTTGCACTGTAGCTATCGCCCTGAAGCATCAGGATTAGTGGACCAGATGAATGGTACCTTGAAGTCGAGAATGGCAAAGATGTGCGTAGCTACCAATTTGACATGGCCAGATGCGTTGCCCTTAGTGCTGATGTCAATAAGAAATACACCCGACAAGAAAACAGGACTGTCTCCTCATGAAATTCTTATGGGTCGAGCTATGAGATTGCCTGCAGTGCCTGCGAATGCTCTTGTGAATATCACGGATGATATGGTGTTGGACTACTGCAAGGGTCTGGCTGACGTGGTCTGCTCTTTCTCTCACCAGGTGGAGGCTACCACACTGCCACCGATAAGTGATCCAGCTCACACCCTGAAAGCCAGAGACTGGGTTGTTGTCAAGAAAAACGTGTGGAAGTCGTGTTTGGAGCCACGTTGGAAGGGGCCATATCAAGTAATACTGACAACTACCACAGCTGTGAAATGTGCAGGTCTTCCGAATTGGATACATGCCAGTCACACAAAGAAGATGACGTTTCCAACTAATGAGGAACTTGAGTTATCCAAAACCACAGCTGCAGAGAAGGGAGTCTCAGGGCCGGAGAGTTTTCAAAGGGGAACTGAGACTGAAGGAGAGCCTGCTGAGGATGGCTTAGTCACTCAAACAGTAAACAAGTTCCAGAGAAGTGACAGTGAGCCTATGTCAGCCGAGGCGGCAGGGGAACCAAGACAAGGAGAGGTTCTCCCAGAAGCAGACGGATACGGGTTTGAAGTTGAGCCCATAACAGACCCTGAAGGCGAGGGAAGTGAGGCACAAGGAGGTCGAGGTGTTCTGACTCCTCCTGAGCCGCTTGCAGGTCCATCAAGAGAAAACACCATAGCACAAGAGGAGGGTGCTGTTCAACGTCCTGAAAGGCCAAGGAGAAAGAAAACACTTAAAGGAGATAACTGGCCAGAGACACTAGCTGCAGGGGAAAGAGTGATCCCTAATGACACAATAGAAGAAGAAGTTGATACAACCAGGAAAGAAGATCTCAGTGAAGGAGAGTTACAGGGTGACCGCAAACTGAAAAGAAAAAGAGTCGCAAACAGAAGATACGCAGGTCCTGAATGGGCGTATTCAACATCAGCTGAATGGCAACATGAATTCTTGGCGTTTTGTTTTGACCGAGAGGTTCCAGGTCAATACTACGGCACCTGAATCCAACATTAGAAAGAGACTGTGTTAAAAATCAAAATTGAATAAAGCTGAAAAGCTGAGAAAAGAGACTAATAAATTACTGTATGTGACACTGATAACCTGATTTGACTCTGAAAAAACGATTATGACAAGCTGTTGAAACTGATTGGACAAAAGGGTCCTGGAGTGAGTGAAACGCTGTAAATACTTGCTGAAAAAGAAAGACTTTGCATAAAAAAAAAGGGTTTTTATATCATCCTCAAGTTGATTGTTTGCTTTGTATAAAACTGCCTTCTGATTCTTTACAGATCATGAGTTACACTAGAGATAATACTAGTAAGGGTAGGACTCGTGCATGTTTAGCTGTTGGTGTGGCAATTATGTGTGCAATAATAATTATAAGTATGATTGTGGGAATGCCATTGGTGGATAAGAAAGTGACTAACAATGCTTCAACTCCTGAAACTGCTACACTAACACTGTGGGAAAAGTTTGAGCGGGATACTAAATACTTGCATGAGGGAACTAATTCAAAAGGGGAACTATCTAGTAATGTCTTCTATCGCTTGCTGAATGAGTATGTTGACACAATGGATGCGAGAAATTGCTATGTGTGCACAAAGATTCCTTCGTCAGTACAAGAAGGGGTTAGTTATCATAGTCTGCCACTCACTTACAGAATAAGCTGTAGTTTGCTATTAACAAGATTCTATAATCAAGAACATGTGCAATTCTTCTACTCTAATCTAGATGTAGTGTTTTCTTTTGTGCCCGTGATTGAGTTTCTAAACAAATTAGCTAAAGAACACAGCATCAAATTAGTTAGGGGTTTCTTTGAGCCGACACTGACATTTGGAACAGCTTGTGCACACCGCAATAATCTAACCTGCTTACTAACACCTGTAGAGAAAAGCTTCTTAGATCACACTGATGATAGACGAAAAGCACTAAAAGAGAGGCTAGAAAAGGGATTCGAAAAATGCACATTTGCAGATGATTATGCTTACACGGCAATAAAGACACAAGGTAAATTAGCTATAGATGCACTGCATGTAGGTAGGCTTTGTATATATAGGCCAAAATCGGAGCTTGATACTTTGTTTGTCGGAACAAGTGAGTGTAGGCATGTGTTTTTGTTTCAGAGTAAGTGGACGTTCATGTTAAATGGACAGGATCCAGCGATCCCTGGGATCTATTATATATGTGGACTTAATGCTTATTACCGTCTTCCTAAGGGATGGTATGGGACATATTATTTGGGAATAGTTTTCCCAAAGATCTACCAGATTGATGACTTAAAGCAAATTCCCAAAATGTCTGAATTACATCATGCTAGACAAAAGAAAGAGACATCGGTCTCTGCACGTCGAGGGTGAGCGACTTCTGACCTGATTTTGGTCAGGAGACCGCTCCCCCATGCCCGCAGCACCACCAAGCTGACCCCCTGCCCTGGACCCTGCACGTGCTGCCAATCGTGCGTTCAAGGCCCTCCTCCACCCGCAGGCATCCACCTGCGCCTCATCCCTGGTGTCTAGTGGGCTCTGGTAAGCTTCACTAGACTTGTGCTTTGTACCGTCTTAAAGTGATTGTGACTCGCATTCTGTGCCTTGAATTATTATGCCTTTCGTTTATTTGTGACTCGTGTTCTGTGCCTTGAATTATTGTGCCTTTCGTTTACTTGTGACTCGTGCTCTGTGCCTTGAATTGTTGTGCCTTCGTTTATTTGTGACTCCTATTCTGTGCCTTGAATTATTGTGCCTTCGTTTATTTGTGATTCGTGTTCTGTTCTTCTGAATTTCTGTGCCGTTCACTTTTGCAGTTTCCTCTGCTATTCTGCCGCTTTTTGGCGCTTCTTGCCCCTTGTGCACTCCCCCCATCCCCTTGTCGGCTCTCCTTGAGCCGCTTTCCCCGCCGCTGCCTCCCTGCGGCCCGCCCCCCTCGCGCCCCCATTCGCCGCTCCCTCCCGCCTCCCAGCTGCTCCTCCCCCCCTCCCTTCCTAATGGCGGTCTCTGTGCGTCCGCGCCGCTGGCACGCCGGAGGTGCGCCAGAGGAAAGCCTGTCTGCGCCCGTCCGTGCCTGGACCACGGCCAGCGCCACCCCCCCCTGGTCCACAAGACCCCTGCATCTCCAGACGCCTGACCAACTCAATGCCCTCAATCCCGGCCGCATCACAGCATGCTTCCAGTCCTCACCAAGGAACACCCACAGACCCTTCGCATGCCATAGCTGCAGATTCACCTGCAACAGAACAACAAAACCTACAAAGACCGGAACAAATCACCTCCACTGCATACTCCTCAACACTTGCTTCGCACGCAAGCATGCCATCGAGCTCTGGGACCTGCTCAACTCCACCGCCCCAGACGTAGCATTCCTGACCGAGACCTGGTGGAACGACTCCTCGGCGCCCGACATCTCAATAGCCATCCCGAACGGCTACAAGATCATCTGAAGGGACCGCACCAACGGAATCGGAAGAGGAATAGGCATCGCCCACAAATCCACCCTCAAGGTCTACACCCACACTGACGACACCCTCAAGACCGCCGAACACCCACACTTACGCATCCTCACCGACCCCAACACCACTCTCAGAGGAACGCTCATCTACAGACCTCCCGGACCACGAGCACCCTTCAGCAAATCCATTGCCGATCTCACCAACACCCATGCACTCACCTCAATGGATTACATCCTCCTGTGGGACCTAAATTTCCACCTGGAGAACAACAACGACACCAACTCCACCACTCTGATGGACAACCTTACAAACCACGGCCTCAGACAACTCGTAAACACACCAACCCACATCGCCGGTCGCACGCTGGATCCCATCTTCTCCTCAAGCGCCCACGTCACCTTCAATCACACCACCGTACTCCACTGGACCGACCACCACTGCATCCACTTTACATACAAGAAACATACCGAGCACCATCGCACCCAACAACCACCCCGCTGATGCTGGAGCAAAGTTACTGAAGACCAGCTTACACCCTCGCCCAGAACCCACCCTCCAACCCCACCGACCCAGACACCGCCGCCCACAACCTCACTCGGTGGATCGACGACTGCGCCAACATCCTCGCATCACTCAAGAAACCCACTAACAACCAAGCCAGAAGAAAAGCCGCCTGGTTCACCGACGAGCTCCTAAACTCCAAGCGTGACTGTCGAAAACTAAAAAAGGAATGGCTCCTCAAACGCACACCTGACAGCCTCACAGCCCACAAGGACGCCACCCGCAGACACCACCAACTCATCAGACAAGCCAAACGATCCCACTTCTAAGACCGTCTGGACAACAACGCACATGACAGCAAAGAGCTCTTCAGCATCGTAAAAGAACTCTCCAACCCCAGCGCCAACGTCAACGACATCCCTCCATCCCTAGAAATCTGCAACGCACTGTCCACCTTCTTCCACCGAAAGATCACCGACATCCACAACAGCTTCAACGCCACTCCCATGCCAGACCCCACCCCCGAAAGCTCCACCTGTGCAAAACACCTGACCTCCTGGACCAACGTCAACGACACAGAGACACGCAAGATCATGAACTCCATCCACTCAGGATCTCCGTCAGACCCCTGCCCCCACTACGTATACAACAAGGCCGACTCGACCATCGCCCCGCCGACTATGGAAGGTCATCAACATCTCCTTCGAAACAGCGACTTTCCCAGAAAGTTGGAAGCACGACGAAATCCGCGCCCTCCTCAAGAAGCCCAAAGCAGACCCCAAAGACCTCAAGAATTTCCGACTGATCTCCCTACTCCCCTTCCCAGCGAAGGTGATTGAAAAAATAGTCAACACACAACTAACCAGCCACCTCGAAGACAACAACATCCTGGCTCCCTCCCAATCCAGCTTCAGACGAAACCACAGCACTGAGACCGCCCTTCTCGCCGCCACAGACGACATCAGACATCAAATGGACAACGGCAAAACATCAGCCCTCATCCTCCTGGACCTATCTGCCGCCTTTGACACAGTCTGCCACCGCACCCTGAAAACTCGCCTCCACGAAATCGGAATCCAAGGAAAAGCCCTCGACTGGACCATCTCATTCTTCTCCGGCAGAACCCAGAGAGTCCGCCTCCCCTCCTTCCGCTCCGAAGCCACCGACATCATCTGCGGCATCCCCCAAGGCTCATCCCTCAGCCCGACGCTGTTCAACATCTACATGGCCCCCTCGCACAAGTAGCCCAACAACACAACCTCAACATTCTCACCTATGCCGACGACAGCCAGCTCATCCTCTCGCTCACCAAAGACCCACGCACAGCCAAAACCAACCTCCACGAGGGAATGGAATCCATTGCCGAATGGATGAAAAACAGCCATCTGAAACTAAATTCGGACAAGACGGAGGACCTCATCCTAGGACCCACCCCCTCTGCCTGGGACGACTCCTGGTGGCCTACCGCACTAGGAACCCCACCGACACCAACCAACCATGCATGCAACCTGGGCTTCGTCCTCGACTCCTCCCTCCCCATGTCTAAACAGGTCAACGCAGTCTCCTCTTCCTGCTACAACACACTCCGCATGCTCCGTAGGATCTTCAAGTGGAACCCGATAGAAACAAGAAGAACTGTGACACAGGCCCTTGTCAGCAGCAGGCTAGACTACGGCAACGCACTCTACACAGGCATCCAAGCAAAAGGCCTACTATGCCTCCAACACATCCAAAACGCCTCCGCACGGCTGATCCTCGACGTACCCCGCCGCAGCCACATCTCCCACCACCTGAGAAACCTTCACTGGCTCCCCGTGGACAAGAGGATCACTTTCAAGCTTCTCATCCACACTCACAAAGCACTACACAACACCGGACCAACCCATCTGAACGACATACTCACCTTCTACACCCCCACCCGTCAGCTCCACTCCGCAAACCTCGCCCTCGCCGTCGTCCCCCGCATCCAACGAAAAACCTCCGGCGGCCGATCCTTCTCTTACCTCGCCGCCAAAACCTGGAACACGCTCCCTACCAACCTGCAACAGACCCAAGACCTACTCACCTTCAGAAAACTCCTCAAGACCTGGCTCTTCGATCAGTAACTTCAACTCACCCCTGCGCCTTGAAACCCTCACGGGTACGTAGAGCGCTCTACAAATTCAATGATTGATTGAGCGGCTGCTGTCGTTGGTGACATATTTGGAGCCATAATTCCTTCAGTAGGGGTTATCTTAAACTCCATAAAGATTTGAAAGTTGTCTACTATTGTGGATAACATGCTGACAAACTTCACAGGGGCAATACTCCTGATGGATACTGAACTTGCTTCGGAGAGTGCTATGACTCTTCAAAACCGGCTTGCTTTAGACATTCTTTTAGCAAAGAGTGGCAGAGTCTGTAAGATGCTTAATGAGCGTCATTGTTGTGCGTTCATTCCTGATAACAGTAAAAAGATTAGAGGTATGCTTACTAACTTAACAAGAGACAGTGCAGATTTGAAAGAGATGAAGGAACCTGGAGTGTGAGAAAAGGTTGGGAAAGGAATTACCAAAGTAGGGAACTGGTTTAGTCGTATTTGGAATGGGGTATTTGCAAAAATAATAGGGGGTATACTGATTGTTCTAATTTGTCTATTGGGACTATGGTTATCATGCAAAATTAATAAAAGAATCCAAAAAAATTGGGTAAAACGAAATAAAAGAAAAGGAGAAAATGTTCAAAGAAACTTGGGAAAAATCACATAGGGAGGAAGAAATTGAAATGCGTACTTTGAAGAAAATGGAAGGTTGTGAAGGGAAAGGTTATGTGTGATGATAAGTGTCATCAGAGGAGGGACTGAGAGAGCGTAGCTTATATAATCGATATTAACATGAAATGTTTATGAACTAATGCATGATAATGCCACATAGAAAATGTATTAATGTATTTTGCAAAACGCGTGCTTGAAATGTACCCACTGGGAGTGGCCGCCAATATATACGGGGACTAATGAAAATGACTAATAATTATGAAATATTATATTAAGTTATAGTTCTACACTAATTATTAAAGGTTACATGTTAAAGTTTTGCTAATAAATCATTAGGCCTTAGTTAGCATGAGTTGAGGCCTAGCTGCCTGGCTCTCATATTAAATGTGTTTTTCTAACGTGCAGTGCGCTGACTTGCTGAAGGACATGAACTCTTGTTTTTCCAAAGCTAGAAGCTGAATGTAACTGTAGTAGATCCGTTTTCATGAAATTCGACTTGCTTGAAGAAACATTTTAGCTGAGTGCAACAGTGTAGACTAATACCAGGTACAAGGTCGCCTGAACCGGTACAGACAATGGAGCCACTGACTGAAGATGTGAAAAGGACCACTAGAGGATGAAATCATATCGGACTTTCTACCCACTGAAGACGTCAATCATAAGGACCAATAAACTACGTGAGACCTGTTATGGGGTGACAAATTTGATGAGCTAATTAAAACTCTATTGGAGGGAGATAGTGGGGTACCGACCCCAGCCAATTAAATTTTAGGGGACTGTACAACGAAAAAGGGATAAGAACCCTTGACACAAGGAAATGAGTTCGTTAGGGAGATGCTGATGCGATTTGCTATGACCCAGACACTTTGTCACTCTGCATAGAGACTTTGCTGTTTGGTTCTTAAAACCAACCTTGCCCTTATATTGCCAGTTTAAACTTTACTTCGTTATGAGGGAAGTACCCTTTTACCCTTCCTGCCCAAGCTGAGTTCCTGACCGATGGCGAATCAACTGATGTCCTGAGGACAAAGACAGAATCTGTATGCTGACCCAATAGGGAGGGTAACTATATGACTATGATATTGTGATTGTCTGTTTGCTTTTCCTTTCTAGGTACCAACTGCTTTCTTTTGACAGAGACCACAGTTAGAGGTTTTTCAAAATTGGTGTTACTAAGTTGTTTTGCATGAAGCCCAACATGCCAATGCTAATTCGAAGTTAGTTAAGGGATTCACTAAACGGACGCAAATAGACAAACGACTGAATCTATACTTTGTTGAACAATGCGCTAACATTACTCTGCTGAGTTTGATCTATGTTGACGCTGTGTTATGTTCTAATATTCGTGATTCTTGCTTTGATGAAGTCTTATCAGAGTTACCATATCGTGATTATGCTATTGTGCTTCTTGGTCTTCAGATTAATAAACTTATTAGTAGAATTGTAATCAATAGGGAATAAATATCACAAAACTTACTAAACTGGTGTGGTTATTCATCACTGAAAGGTCATGGTGGTGTCCTGAGTCTTAATAAATGTCTGTGACTAAAGTGAATTGTCTTGTTATAATAAATATCGATGATGTTATTGACATATTGATTGACATGTTGATTAGCTATCTCGTCCTAAGCATGTTGTCAATCAGGGTCGAAAGATTCATTGGCCTAAAAACAAGTCTCTAAGTGTATAAATTAGTCATAAAGGGACGTGTTAACATTTACAATCAGGTATTAGGTGACCAGGAGGTAGAATTAAAAAGGAAACTACAAATACCAGAAGGAGGCAAAGCATCTGAACAACACTGAGCGGTAAGAAGGTTGTTACACAAGTCCATATGGAGGAAAATGTGGGCTCCTAGTCCATAAAGCAAAAATATAAACTAGCACCATTTTGTTTATGTTATGGGAATACATTGTTACAACACTAATGAATGCATGAGCTTCAACGACTAATAATCAATGGTATTTTCGATTGCTCAGCTCCAGTGGCGAGAAGTTTTTGGACAGACATTTTGCTAGTGCTCCTGGAGCTCCAATGTCATTCAGCTGAATAAAGCTTCTCTTTCAAAGAATAATCCTGCTTATGAATCTTATTGAAATTTCCAGTGTTCACAATATGATCCCGACCAAAGAAAGAATTCAGCCAGGGTATACTTTTCCTTAATTAGCATTTCCTCTAGAAATTTGAAAAATGTAAGTTACCACCCACTTCTAAGTAGTCTCTAACTGGCTATCTGAAGACAAAGCCTGGAGGGATTTGCCATGCTTTGTGGTAAGGCAATCAAATGAGTGTAAGCAAAGGATGCAAAGGCTGTATACAAGAAAAGAGAGCTGTGGAATGCCTTGAGTAATTCTGTGCCTAATTCACAGACATATAACAAAATGATGTATTTAGCACTAGGCAGCCAGTGAACGTGTTTTAGGGTCTCAGAGATGGAGCAAGGATGTGGGAGGCCAAGACTAAGAAAAAAATGATGGCCTGGACCAAAGTCCTGCAAAAAGCAAAATTAATGAAGTGAAGGATTTTAAAGGACTGTATCAAAGCAGAAGCAGTATGCTCTGCTACATTTTCTTTAAAACCAATTTTTTTTGAGTTTTCATAACAAAACAAAGTAGCCACACAAATGATATAGCATACCATGTTGCATCAGGAAATAGGCCCTCATTATGACTCTGGCGGGCCAAAGACTGTCAGGGCCATGGTGGCGACGGGCCGGTCAGTGAAGACCGCCATAATATGAGTGTGACGGGTTGGCCTCTGCCAACCCGCCACATCCCCACTTGTACCGCAGTGGTTGGACAGCCGGGGCGAAGATTAGCATCTCCGACCTGGCAGTCCAATGAAGACCACTGTGGTATAATGAGCTGGTTTTCCAACAGGGGTTCTGTGGTGGTAGCACTGCCATGAAAATCCTGGCAGAAAGGCTACCGGTGACAGGAAATTTCTTTCCTGTCACCAGCAGACAACTCCTCCCATCCCCCCCTCTAGAACAGTGCCCCAACCCTCTCTCCTAGTACAGTGCCCCCCACCCTCCCTTCTAGTATAGCACCCCCTCTCTCTACCCCCTTCTAACACAGCACCCCTCTCCCCTACGCCCCTCTAGTACAGTGCTACCCACCCCCCCTTCTAGTACAGCACCCTCCTCCCCACCCTCCACCCCACATCCCTGTATAACGCCCACACACCCACATGCATCCCACATACACTCATTCACCAACATGCTTCCATACATGTATTCACTCACACGCACCCATTCATGCATTCTCTCACAAGCAACCATAGATGCATTCACACAAACATTCCAACACGCACTCACTTCAACAATCATACACGCATTCAAACATGCATACACACACACATACACACATGCATACACACACCCATACACACACGCATACACACTAGCATTCAAATACATATACACACATGCATACAAACTTACATTCACACACGCAGACAATACCCACTCACACACGCACACACAACCTCCACCCTCCCACCCCCTCCCCTGTTGGACGATCAACTTACCTCATCCAGCGAGGAGGTCGTCTAGCAGGGAACAGATGCATCCACCGCCAGCAGAGCCCCACCATCAGGACACCGCCGGGCAATATTACAGGCGTAATACAGGTGGTGGAGTCCTTTTGGTGGGGAGGGCTGGTGGTGGAACCGCCCCTGCGCCTCTGACCACCTGCACGACTATTGAAGGATTTCTG
This sequence comes from Pleurodeles waltl, assembly GCF_031143425.1. Taxonomy (NCBI): domain Eukaryota; kingdom Metazoa; phylum Chordata; class Amphibia; order Caudata; family Salamandridae; genus Pleurodeles; species Pleurodeles waltl. The sequence goes on from NC_090438.1 coordinate 357,022,518, forward strand.
ACCAAATTGTGATGGAAATCCTTCAATACTCGTAATATGGTGGAGGTCTTCTGGTGCCCATGGCTTCGGCGGTCTTCTGAAAAGACAGCCGAAGTCATAATGAGGGCCATAGTCAAACAGCAAAAGAGAAGGACCAGATACAAATTTACAGGGTAAATAACACAACCGAGCAATCACCCCTGTTGACCCACCCACTTTCCTCATATCTGATCAGGTTTCGCAGGGCACCACCTTGCCTCAGATACAGGTTGTTCCTGTAACGCACACCAGTCTACCCCCTTTCACCACAAAGTGATCCCCGTGTGATTGGGTTCCATCATCATGCTGCTATGTCACATTTTGCCATTAAAGTGGCAGTACATAGAAATGCCTTGTCTGCTCTGGTGCCCCAACACCCTCCAGGACCCCAAGCAAGACGCGTAGGGGGAAGAGGTCTACTTCCAACACCAGCATCTCTGAGAGCTCCTCTGCTGCAACCTTCCAATATTGTTGAATCACTGAACAGGACCCTATCTTGTGGTGGAAATTCACAGATACCATTGAGCAAAGGAGGCAGACAGATTTAGAAAGGAGACCTGCGTGGTGCAGTCAAGTTGGGGTGAGATATGCACAGTGGAGGTATTAGGTATGGATCAGATGGAGCCTCGCAGAGATAATGATGGTGCGGGAAGTCAATCATCATCATTCATGGGGCCCAACCAACCCTCCCACCGCTCCCAAAGATGCACCAGTATATTTGGGCCATTGATGACCAGTGTACGGTAGAGTTCTGAGACCCCACTTTACCAAGTGCTCCCATAAAGAGTTTAGCTTCCAGAGGGCTGAATTCTGGGAATTAGGAGTCTCGAGTATCTGGGTATGTAGGGCATGCCTCAGTTGCAAATATTTATGGAACTGGGAGAAGTGTAGTATGTGGGTGTTTTGAAGCTCCAGGAAGGATCTCTTGTGTGTGCTAGACAAGAGGTCCTCGATTCAGGATATACTAATGAGGTCTCACCTCCCAAAGCCCTCTAGGGCGGCCATTTCCTGCAACCACATACTAAGCCACTGAGTAAGTTTGTTGTTCCACTGATCATGGCGGAGGGCCACCCTCCAAGCTTGGAACACTAGGTGGGTCACCATGGGTACAGTAACAGGGATCGGAGCATCATATAGCATTGACATAATGTGAGAAAACCCCAATGACATTAGTTCTAGTCTGAAGGTAGGATCAGACCACCCGCCATCTAACCAATTGTTAAGTACCAGGAGGTAAGAAGTGAGATAGCAGAGGGATAAGTCGGTCATTCCCAGGCTCTCATCATACGGACCACCCTGACAGCCCTGAAGGGCTAGATGGAGAGGAGAGGTGTGCCAGAGAAACTATGTCTGCAAAAAGAACCGATAATGTCACCAGACTGATCATCTTTCAGAACCAGCAGGACAGGAAGTATAAGGGGATGTTTTGAAAGATCTACAGAAAGGGAGGCAATAGCATAATTTTATAGAAGGCAATCCTGGCAATTTTGTTTTGCTAAATTTATTGACTAAACTGATAACTAAGCATCGAAACCATGTGATACTGCAACAGAATAATTTTAGTTTGTGTATATTTATATTTTGTTTTCAATGCACTAACTATTTGTAGATGAAAATAGAGTTGGACTTTTTAATGCTACTTTGTTTGAAGAGAAACATGAGGCCAGATGTATGAAAAATCCTGTTGGCAATTTCCTAATTGCAAATCTTTGGGATTCACAATTAGGAAATCACAAACTGTGATGTACTACTGGGTGTTTAACATTGTTTGTGATTCCCAAATGGGTCACAAGGGGCCTGCCTCATCAATATTCATGAGGCAGATCGCATTGTGCAACCCATTGGGAATGGTCAGCACTCAAAGGGATAGTGGCCTGCTGGGGTCAGCAGACCACCATGTCTGTGACTGCTTTTTAAATGAAGAAGTTTTTGTTTGTAGTGCAGCCCATTTTCCCTGAAGAAAAAAAGGGATGCATTGCAAAAAGAAAACTAAAACATTTTATTTTTGGGACCACTGCCTACTCTTAAAAAATGTTTTCAACCACATTCACAAAGGAGAAGGGGTCCCTTGGGACCCCTTCCCATTTGCAAATGTGTTACTGCCTCCTCTACAGATCTGGTAAAATATGAATGTTTTTCGACCACCTTGCAATTGCAAAACATTCATACACGCCAGTTCTATTCGATATTAGGAAGGGACGCCCCAAACACGCCCCTTCCTAATACCGAATTGCAAAAACAAAATGTGATTCGGTAACAAGTTACTGATTTGCATTTTGCCTTTTGTACTTGGCAAAATGCATTTTACAGGTTGAAAAACTGTAAAATGGTTCGTACATCTGACCCATAGTCACCGGGCATTGTCCTTGGGTGCACTGTTGTAGAGCAAAAAAACAGATTTCCTTTGGTGCATACTTTAGTGCTTTTAAACATCTAGCCACTGTATTTAATTGACAGATATGATGTGTACAATTGTTACTGATACCCCTGCAAGGCTTGCAGAAGAATGGTAAGTTCAAACAACCAAAACAAATGTGTAGAATAGAAATAAATACCAGAATGCGTACAGCACATGCACAATATAGGAACTCGCACCGCAGCATACAAATTACTCAAACCAAACATCTCTTGTACACGTGGGCACACTCTGCATACATCGTTTTCAATATCACTTTCGCCTACCTGTATAACTGCATTCGATCCTGCAAATCAAACATCTCAGGCCACCACTTTAGGGGCTACTAAGGCACGATAAGGAAGAGCAGAGAACCGAGAAACCCGAGATTAGAGTGAAAACTTAAAAGGGCCCAAGTTAAAAAGAGAAGGTGAAGGGACCAGAGGAGACTGTGGATGCAAATTTGCAGAACTGATGTGAGAGAATTTCCAGTTGAAATGGCACAATATGGTGACACAATATACTGATGCTATTTTCTACATAAACAAACAATTGCACACGGTCACAGAAAGCATTGTGGTGTACGTTGTGGTGGCAAAGTATGAACTCAAATGGGATTCAGTAGGAGAGAGAGCCTCCTTGTGCTCCAGGACAACAACACTTGCTGCATTGTTGATAGCTGTGAACCTTGTAGGGTCTTCATTCCAAGGGCTTCGCTGGTCTGTGCAGTGCTGCTAGGGTCTAAGATACACAGAAGACGAGGCTTGCATAATCAATTGAGGAGTATAAGGACCAGTGGCGGCTCCTCCATATGGGCAGAGGAGCGTTACCCCCTCCCCCCAGTAGCGGCAGCTGCAAAACCTTTTAAACAAAACGATAATAAACTATGTTTATTATCGTTTTGTTTAAAAGGGGGTGGGGCCACCGGCTAATGTGCACTGGGGGGAGTGCTCAGCACTCCCCCTCAGAGTGCATGTGTATTTGGCCAGAAGTCTCAGGCCGGCTACACATATATGCACTGTAGGCTGTCTCCAGTCTGGCAAATGTGTTGTCGGGCTGGAGAGAGCCTGCACAGGCTCCCATTCTGCCTGGGAGTGCCCTGGCTGGGTGCTCCCAGCCAATCCTGATGCTGCTTTGTGCAGCGTCAGGATTGGTCGCAGGGCAGACTGGGAGTCTGTGCCTGTGTCCAGCCACCAAGGAAGAGGAGCACGATGTGGGACCGCATGGAATAGGTAAATGTTTTTTTTTTTTACATTTTATTTAATTACATTAAAATTTAGTGCCCCCGCGTTGAAATCTACCCATTTAGTCAGAACACTGAGATCTCAATGCCTCTTTGTTGAGCAGATGCAAGAATAGGAAGGAAAGTCATTGAAACAGGAGATGAGAAGAGAAGCAGACAACACATTCATCCAGTCAAGACCTAACCTCGACCTAAAGTCCAATCTAAATATACATAATGTATTGGAGCCAATACACCTTGCCAACAGACAAAACATGTTGTCTGTAGGTGAGACCAAAAGCTGTTTAGCTAATCTTTCAAAATGTCTTTTTGTACTTGTTCCTTTTTCACTTAAGTGCTCCAGTGCCTATCAGATTATGAGCCATAGCTCAATACACTTTGGGATATGATACTTTTTATTAAAATAATCACAAACAGTATGCAATGCCATACAAATCATGAGGTTAGAAATTCACACAGACTCTTCAGATGGCACATGTCTGTGTTGCTTGGAAATTATTTTGTATAGATTCTCACTTATTTCAGGTGCACCTTGATGGCAATGACCCTCAAATCTTTAAGACAAGTAATTTTATCTGCTTTTCATCTGCGTGCCACACGACCTCTGACCTGATGTTGTCTAATAATTTACCTGTAATCATCATTACTCCTGACCCTGTTGTCCTTATCCCATTCATCACAAGTGAGGTGGATCTACCTTGCCAGACAGAAAAAAGGATGGAAGAATGCTCGTAGTGATTGCCCCTCCAGTAGGCCTGGAGCCTGTATGGGCAATGGCATTTGGACAAAATATTGATTAAAAAATATCGGGAGGCAGAAATATCAGAAAATAAATATTGTGATACACAAATATCATGATGCCCAGTTATTGTTGACAAGTATATCGTTTTTTGAGATGATATCGTTTCAAATAATATCTATGCTTTTATTATTGTTTTCAATAATATAGAAGTTAAAAGTATTGTTTATTAATTATTTGAATGTGCTTTCGTTGCTATATTCATTTTATGTGTTACTATTGTTTACAGAAATGTTATTTTTATTCAAATATAGCTTGTAATTTTAAGTGATTTAGATTTGTTTTATTGTTTACAGTAATATATAGTACTGTAGTGGATTTTTGAGTTTATAGGGCAACAGGGTGGAAGTTATTTAGTTAATAGTAAATTATGAATCATGTAATACATTAAATTATATGATTGATATTTGTTATGTAATTTATGTAATAATGATATATTCTCATTACATGATAGTTGTGGGATAGAGTATATGGTAGGAAAAGTGATAACTAATTAAAATTAACTAGCAAGTGTTAATTAATTAATTAATTTGAATTGTGTAATTTGTGTAATACTTATTGATTTTAATGCTGTTTTATGTGTGGGCTGCTTCATTTGTAGTGGCATAAGCTGGGAATTTAATTAAGTAATAATAAATTAACAATTAGTAATTATTTGGTAATTAAATATTTAATTGATTTAAATTATGTAACTTGAATATTTATTTTACTTACATTTTAATTGTCAGCTACGAGGTTGTGGGGGTTTAGGCTGGGAAATTAATTAAGTGATAATTCATTAATAATTTCTTAATCATTTTTAATAATTTGTAATTAAAAAACTACCACTCCATTATCGTTCAGGTGTTGTGTCTGGTAGACCAGTACATTTCACATGTCAGTGCCAAGTTTCCAGGATCAGTCCATGATTCCCTTATCATGCGGAAAAACAAAGTCTCACTGCTGATTACACAACTCCACACAGAAAGGGCCTGGCTGGTTGGTATGTTACAATTGAAATGTGTGTTTACAATGTATGTCAGCTGCTATCACAATTTTTGATGTCCGACATATATTTTTGTGATGTTCTACCAATTTGTTCACAGGTGACTCTGGCTATCCAAGCCGTCCCTGGTTGTTGACACCAGTGAGGTACCCAACTGCTCAAGGGAAAGTCCGCTACAATGAGGCCCATGGGAGGACAAGGCGTATTGTTGAGCGGATATTTGAGCTCCTGAAGGCAAGATTTAGGTGCTTAGACAGGTCAGGAGGAGCCCTCCTCTACTTACCCAACAAGGTATACCATCTATACCAGTTGAGGGGGAGCCAGCAGAACCTGTGGGTGAAAATGCAGATTTGGCAAGTGATGAAGAGCCAGAGAAAGACGAAGCAGGAGACTCTAGGGCAAATCTCATCAATCAGTACCTCAACTGACTAAAAGGTATGTGGAGTAGATGTAATGTAGCGGTTAAGATTTGCAACCTGAAGTACATGGGTAGCATGTCACTTCCTATCTTGCATCACCTGTAGAGTTGTAGAGTGATCTACAGTCTCATGTCTTGATATAGCAGATGCAAAGTTACACTTCTGGACATGACTTCTCTGATTTGAGGAGTGTATTCAGCTCTGTCCCATCCCCCTTCTCTTACAAACACAGATTTGCCTAGATTCTGTTTGGTTGATCAACCTTGGCAAATGACAGACAGTGTCAGAAGAAGACGGGACAGTGTGCCCACTCCCAGTGGTGGCAGGTCCATCATTGTCAGGGGTGGCAAGGTGAGAGTCAGGTACCTGTCCTGTGGGGCACACAATGGATGAAACAGTCCCGGGGACACACGATGAGGTGAATGGTTGTATGTGATTTAGAAGCAACAGGGCTGGTAGGATGAGGCTGACAGTTGTTGACTGACCGGGTGTTCCAGATGGGACAGGTTCTTTGTCAGTGTCCTGACATCCAGGGGTGTTGTCCTCACTTGAGCCTTCATCCACAGGGATAGTGTCAGTTTCTGGTATCCTCTCCATGCTGACAATGGCAAGTTTGCCTGTGGAGAGAGTGGAACATAAAGTTCAGGTTACAATGGGGTATTGCAGCATTTGTGTGAGATGTGGCAGTGCCTTCACATGATCTCCAGAAATGACATTGGCAGGTGATGCACTATGTAACTTGGATACAACATGGAACTCTGTAACTTCAATTCCATACACCAAGTTTTACGGTGGTAAACTATGTTTGTAGTGATAGTACAGCTGTTGGCATTTGATATTGTCTGATTGTCTGATATCATCTGATAATTGACTTGGCTGTTCACCTCTGTTACCTAGTGAACTGTCTGGCATGATTGTTGCACAAATGTTAGCTGTAGAATACACATTGGTGTCCTTGTAGGAACACAGTATATGAGTTTACAATGGACATTGACCTTTATCTTTTTGTACTGCATGTGCATCCACATAGCCATCTAACTTTCCAAACCAGGTGAGTATACTTGTAGCTTTGGTTCTTTGATCTGTGGCCATTATAAATGGGCACTCAGTTATAGCTGTGTTTTGCTTGGTATGTTAGTGTGTGTGAGTCATTGCATTGCTGTCATTACCATGCACTGTTCCACACTAGAACAATCATGATGGGTTAGATTGGATATTGGTTTGACATGCATGACAAGTAATATTTGGTGCAGTGTACTTGTGTTGAATATGTTGGGATTTTGTATTCTGTGAGTTGTAGTGCAATAATTAGCCAGTGCTTTATGTGCCATTTCCAAGGTATGTGGGGCTAGATGTGTTTAGTGAACATGTGGCATGCCAGGGAGGTGTATTAGGTGATTAGGAGAGAGTTGTAGAGGGTGGAGTGTACATTTGGGTTAGCATAGGTGGTGAGGAAGCATGTAGGACAATACAATTATATGACATGAATGTTCTTGGTACTTACAGGACTCCGCTCCCCCAGGTATTCCTGTCAGGCCCTCAGGATGCAGGATATTCAAGATCCTCCCAAGATGTAAACTGTGGGGGAGGCGGTAGGGCCACCACCAGTCTTCAGTACCGTGAGCTGGTGTCTGGATGCCATAAAATGGACCGTCCCCCTGAGGTCGTTCCACCTCTTCCTGGTGTCCTTCCTTGTGTGTGGATAACTGCCTAAGAATGGATTCTGTCTACTATTCTTTGCCACAACTCCATTTTCCTGGCAATAGATGTTTTTTGTACCTGTAGTGGTTGTGCAGAAGGTGTTGTTGTGTGCTAAGTGAATGGGTACAGAGTTTGGAAAATTGTGCTGTGATGTGAGTGTGTGTCGGTTGTTGTAAATTGTGTGTGGTACTGATGTGTGTGTTAGGTAAGTTGTGCAGCTGTGTGATGTGTGCATAGTGAAGTGTCAATGAATGCCTATTCTTGCTATTGTGAACTCTCTGGGATGTTGGTTGTCTGTGGTTGTGAGTGGTGTTTTGATTGCAAAGGATTGTATATTGTGGGTTGTATTGTACCGTGTTATATAGTATAGTGAGTAGGTGTGTAGGGTGTGTGGATGTGTATTAGGTGTGGAGTATTCAACCTATCCAATGTGGTGTGGTGTTCAGGCAGAGGTGAGTTGAGACCGCCATGGTACTGCCAATGGTTTTCCACCATGAACGAACCGCCGTCATGATTTGTGGATCGTAACCTGATGAGTGGAGTTTTTGTTGGGCTGGTGGTGCTAGTGGTGGAGCCGCCTCTTTTCTATCCTCCAAAGTCCTGGTGCTTTGGAGATTTTGACTGTTTTTGGCAGACTTCAAAGTGTGACTCTTAATATGGCAGTCGGATTACCGCTAACATGGTGGTCTTTTGGCAGCCTCCACGCGGCGGTCTTGAAAAAAGAGCACTAAAGTCTTAATGAAGCCCTTAGTCTTTTCCCTGAAGATTTTCTTTATTGAACAAAGTCACCATTCTTATCTGACCTCCCTGTAGCCCTCTTCAGATACGCGTCGCAGGAGACTTCGGTGAAGAATTCTACCTTTGGACTTAGACGATTTTTCAGGATGGAAATCTGTGTCTGGGCCAAAACTGAATCTTGATCCAATGTCCCCGGAGCCCTGCTCGGGTACGCAGTCCCAGTCAATTTTAATGTTTGGACTTTGTCACTTTGTTTGAGCTTTTTCCCCTCCAAAAGTGAAAGACCTTCCACAGCAAGCGATTTTGATGCAAGGTTGTTGGATCACCTTTCCAGGAGCCCCCGGTGACATCTGCAAGTATGAGGCTTCGGAGCTTTTTAGCGGGACAAACCTGCAAGTCAGGAGGCGTGGTGATTGAAGTAAGTTGGCTTGACTCACCACAGCCGTTTGGTTCCTTTAAGGAGCTTTTTTCTGAAAGTTCTACAAAGTTCTCCAAACTTCTGGATCTTCTTCCAGAAGGTCTTAGAAGGTACTTTCAGAATCCACAACTCACCCTAAGGTTCCAGAATCTCTGAGTTGCTCCTTGATGGTTAGGACCACAACTCCCAGAATGCACCTGGTTCAAATCCAAAAATGACCACTAGCCACAGGTCAGCTGGTCAGTTCCTTAAGGCTTTGATGCAGTGGACTCTGGGTAGCTACTTAGCACCTGTATCAAGCAGGGAGTGCCTTCTTGAACCATTTGAAGTCAGGAAAAGTCCTTTTAGTGGTGAAGCCCAAGTGTGCAGCTGTTTGAGCCCTTCAGAGTGCAGAGTCCAGGGGAGGGTCAGGGGTCTAACAGGGCAGTCCGTCTTCTTCTGTAGTTGTTTCTTGTAGGGGTCTAAAGTGTGGGTGCAGCTCTGCCAAATTTTCCTGCTCCTGGGATGAGAAGCAGGGGGGTCCAATTGTCCAGTCACAAGCAAGCCACCACTTCCTGGGAAGTGTGGCAAAAACCAATCCCAGGAAGGAACATTCCTATAAAATCCAAAATGGCAGAAACTGAATTTTTTAGGTTAGGTCTGGCTGAGTCCACCCAATGGTGTGGGCTCAAATCCTTATCACACCTCTCTCCTGCCCTATTCCAATCTAATCAGGGGGGCACCTAGTTGTCTGAGTTTGCAGGATATGGGGGAGGTTCTGGGCTGCTCCAAATGTTCTTCCTTCCTTTGAAGACCAGTTTGGCTGCTCTCCCCCATTCTGTTTCGCCATGTGCTGAGGCAGATCTCCTCTCCCAGGCACTTCCTTTGTCCTCAGCCCAGGCCACCTTACACCTCATCAAGGCAGCCTGGCCAGGCTGCCAGAGGCTGGCCATTTGGAGAAGGGCAATACAGAGCTGTAGTTGGTAACTCCCAGGTAGCTTTCTAAAACTCTTTCCCTGAACTAGTTATATTAAATTCAACAATAGCAAGTTGTGGCATTTAGTATGGCAATCAATTTAATACCAAACCTGAAATATCTAGTTCCTATTGGGACTTTATTAATTAAAATAAAGTCTCCCCATTTTAGCCTATGGAGCCTATACACTACAATGAGGGAAAATGAATTTGGCTATTTTACCTCACCAGAATTTATAAAACAATTTTATAAGGTCCCTGCTTATAGTTACATAGCACCCAGCCCAAAGGGCACTAAGGGCACACCTTAGGGGTGACATAGGTAAAAATAAGGTTGCTTAAACATTTGGAGGTACTTTTAATTCCAAGGTTGAATTTGCATTTAACTTTACTTTAAAAGCAGCTTGCAAGGCAGGCCTGCCTTTAAAATGACACTGGGCACCTAAACAGTGCACCCATTGGTGCACCACCTATCCTGGGGTCCCTTAACCTACATGCCCTACCACTAGGGACTTTTACATAGTTTGACATAGCCAATTATAATTAGCCTAATTTTCAAACTCATTGAACACAGTGCACATGTCCTGGGACTAGTTAGCAGTACCCAGGGCACTATCAGAGTCAGGAAAACACCAGCAAATAGTGAAAAATTGGGGCAAAAAGTTGGGGGGCATCTGCACTCAGCCCAGTTTTCTCACAATTTGTAAAATAATTATTTATTTGAATTTTAATATTTAAATTATGGACTACTCATTTATTTCAAATATATTTTAGATGCAGGTTGCTCGGTTTGTGGGGATCTAGGCTAGGAAGTTACTTAAGTACAAATTAATTACAATGAAATATTGATTACTTATTAATTATGTAATTGATTTTAAATATGCAAATAATAGAATAGTTACTTTTAATTTATATTTAGGTGGACCGAGCTATGTTTGCAGGGGTATAGTCTGGGAAACTAATTAATTACTAACTGAACAACAGTTATTTATTAACTGGCAATTATTTTATTGAATTGTAATTATGTAAACTGTTTTTTTTTATTGCATATAAATATATATGTGTATAAACATGTATATGTGTGTGTGTGTGTGTGTGTGTGTGTGTGTGTGTATATATATATATATATATATATATATATATGTCAAAACAAATTCCTTTCAGGGTTAGAGTGACACATAAATTATGCAAAAAAGAAGAGAGAACTCTGGGTAGTTCCCACGTTTAGGTGGAGAGCAGCTCCAGTAAGGCGCACCCTGCAACACCAGCAGCACTCTAGGTTTGCTCACCTCAAATGTCTGTTGATCTAGCAAAGTTTTTAAGCATAGGATCAGCACAGTGCTATCCACGCCGAGCTAGATAGGGACAAAAGCCCTCATTCCGATCTCGGAGGTTAAAACCGGTGAGATACACGCTGACGGTCAATAGATGACCGCCAGCGCGACATCCCCCCCCCCCACCGGCCGTATAATGTTTTACGCGCCAGGCTGGTGGGTGGAAACAGTGTTTCCGCCAGCCAGCCCAGTGGGGAAAAGGGGCGCAACATTGACAGCGGCTCCAAATGTTGGTGTGCGGCGGGTGCAGCTGCACCCGTCACGCAGATCACTTCCCGTAAACTGGGCAGTGACCTGTGTGATGAGGCACTGCATAGGGGCCCCTGCACTGCCAATGCCAAGTGCACGGACAGTCCAGGGGCCCCCAGTGGGGTTCCGGATCACCCCTTCCGCCAGCCTTACCCCGCCAGGGAAAGGCTGGTGCCAGAAGGGATCATTATCCGAGGGGCAGCACTGCTTGCGGCGCTGCCCTGTCGGAAAATTATTTCCTCCTCCGTCAGGCTGCCTGTCGGTGGCAGCTTGGTGGAGGAGGGCCGCACTGTATTCATTATATGGCGGTTCACACCGCCATGCGGGTGGCGGTCTTTGCACCCGCATCCGACATGGCAGTCTGAACAACCGGGGTTCATAATGACCCACAAAGTCTTTTGCCACTTCTTCAGCAAAGTCTTTAAGCATAAGTTTGACACAGTGTCATCCTTGCCGAGCTGTAAAATGATAAAACCCATTTACCACTCCAGGCACAGTATTACAGCTTTAGACTGGTAAGATACCATACAAGCCAACCTGGAATGAGTAAAAGCAACCCCTGACACGTGTTTTACTCTCATTAGAGCTCTTCAGAGAGGTTTAGCTTTGTTCAGACACAAGGGAGCACCCAGTATAAGTCAAAATAAATTCCTTACATAGATATATGTATATATCTCTCTCTATATATATATATATATATATATCAACAGCAAAAGTGCTCACAACCGGGCTCCAGGAGGCCCAAGAGGGGGGGGGGTGCATCACAACCGGCAGAGCACTCCGGTTAATTTTTTATACAAATACGAAAACTTCCACAGTAAAAAAGCATGCTCAGGAATTCAAAGAGCTAATAGTGTTTATTAACACAACGCGTTTCGGCTGACAAGCAGCCTTGATCACATGTATATATTTATTTTTATATATATATATATATATATGTATGTATATATGTATATATAAATAAATAAATAAATATATATTATATATATATATATATATATATATATATATATATATATATATATATATATAAATTGATAATTTTTTATGAAGTTTAATATTTTTCTACATTAATGGTGTTACTTATATGTGTAACATACAACTTAATCAAGCCGAAACACCTGTCATACACACATGCACAATCTGCATTGAGTCAATACGGTATAAGAAGTTTTGTACATACCTCTTTTTCAATATCACTTTCTCTTACCTAACTTTCTGCATTCAATCCTGCAAATCACAGAACTCAAGCCACTAACTTAACGGTTTTTATGCCATCAGTAATTTTTATTCCTTAGAAATCCAACACTTTCTTTACTGTTTCATCGAATGGAGAGGGAGTTGTAATTTTTACCCTTCCTAAGTCTAATACTTCCTGTACAGTTGTGCTTTTTAGTGTGGGAATAGTACATTTTATCGCTTTAAAATCCAACATTTTCCCTACTGTTGCACAGACTGGAGTATGAAATTAAATGTTACCCATCCAAAGTCCAACACTTCACTTCTGTTGAATAAACTGGAGTGGGAATTGTATATTTAATATTCCACAATTGAAACAGTTTTCCAACAGTTTTCCAATTGTTTTCATAATGTTGGTTAATTAGTGTTCATAGCATTAATTGTGTTTTTGAATAGTTCACAATATTGTTTTTATTTTTAAATCTATTTTGATATTTATAGTATTTTTCTAAATGTGTTTATGGTTTTTTCAATTTAAGTATTTTGTTTTTGGTGTACATTGCTAAAATATGTTTTTTCTTATTCACTTTTTAATATTTCTTATTTATTTTATGGTTTTATTGGGAATGTATGTGACATATATGAAGATATAAAGCTGTATATATAGATATAAACAATAGCAGTCTGGACAACAACATGTCAGTGCCCCGATCGCCACAGTCCCTGTCCAGTTACGTCAAGCCATTATTGTTAAGCCATCACACTAGTCATTGCAGCTGCGTTGCTACATAATAAAGTTCAAAATCTGGGACTCCCAGTCCTCCCTGCCACTGAGGGGAGGCGATGAGTATCAAGAGCGACCCTTTGTCACCCACTATTCCATATCAGTCCCCTAAGAAGTGTGTCTAAAGACCTGAACCATGTCACCGGGATCATTACTGGTATGTTAACAAAAAAAAAATACAAAAGTCTCAGGAGCATATTCTTCTAAGACAACGAGACTCACGCCATGAAGGGTAGCTTAAAGGAGCACCAAAAACCGACTCATGCTCAGAGGGACCGAAGACATTTCCCTGGTTGTCCTCCCTAATATCAACCTCATCAAATACTGAGGTATTTAAATGTGTTGGGTGCCCACATAACATCTGCTGGGTAGGTAGAAGACGAGGCAGTGCCTGCAACCACTGGGAACACACATGTATTCTTTCTTTTAAGACATAGCCATGAGTACCGCCCAAAGTTCTCGAGTGCTTGAAGTGCCCAGGGTAGCGCCCGCTCCCCATTTCTCAGATACACCAACAGGTCATCCGCATATATTGATATAATATGTTCTTCACCTCCACTATGTATCCCCTTGTCATGGCCCTCTCTCCTGAACCACTCTTTTAACGGTTCCATTGCTATAGCAAACATTAAGGGGGGGAGAGTGGACACCCTTGTCTTATACCTCAGTGGATGTCATACATGTCGGAAACCTGTCACCCAGTTTTCCCCATCAGAGAAGCATACAACAACCTAAACCATTTAATCCATGTCTCACCTAGCCACATTCAGCGAATGGTGACTTCTAAGTAATCCCACCTCACTGTATTGAAGGCCTTCTTGAAGTCAACTGATAGTACCATTGCTTTAGGATCATATGGGTGGTGGAGATCCTACAGTACATAATACAATCTATGCAGAATATAAGAGGTGTTCGGGATAGGTATGAACCCACATTGGTCACTGTTTATCAGAGCCAGCATATGTGGTAGCAGCCAGTTGGCTAAAACCCTACTTAGGATGTTAAAATCTGTATTGAGCATAGAAAGAGGTTGAAAGTCTGTAACCGCTGCCTTTCGGTAGGTAGTCTGGGGGAGGGGGACCACCAGGACCTTCCTGGTCACCAGAGGCAGGAGGCCCCTCTCATACGCTTCTTTGCACATTTCAGCTAGCTTAGAGGAAGGCCATCCTTCCCTGGAGTCTTGCCTGCTGTAAGGTCTCTAATAGCCAGCTTTATCTCACCTTCCATCATTGCCACTCCCAGTGGGGCACAGGCCTCCTCTGGGAGGACCCTCAGTGACAACCCACCCAAAAGATCACCCATTACATCCAGTAAGGGTGTCTCTGGGGGAGCAAAAAAGGTCAGGTAATAGTCCAGAAATTCTGCATTATTATGCATAAGTGAGTATATCAATAAGCCATATGTTATTTTGATCCCAGTGATCGGTGTTCCTGCTGAATGAAGGCAAACTAGCCACGCCAGTAATCATCTGGCTTTGCCTTCATCTTCATGCACCCTTTTTATATATCCTGTGTAGTCGTGACATCTAAGTCTCTCAAGGGCTACAGCTTACTCCTTCCGAATGCTCAATAAACGCAGTAGGGCCAGGGGGTCCATTCCCTGCGCATGGTAAGGTTGTGTAACTTGTCCTCAAAGCAATGAAGGTCTCACTCCAGGTCTCACCTGATGCCTACCGTCTTGCCCATACAGTGTCCCTGTATCACCACCTTGAGGGCCTCCCATTCTACTCCCCTCTGCGAGGACGACCCCCATGTTAAAAGAACAATACTCCGTCATTGTTGAGAACAGTGTGTATCTAAAAATAGTATACTCCAGCGCCATTGGCTGCAAGTGCCACGTTTGGATGAGGGTCTGGGGCTCCGCTGGTTGCAGGTGGATCAGTAGCGGGCTGTGGTCTGAGAACGTGCGGCCTAGATATTCCGTTTGTCGTATGTGCCCATAAAGTGTTCTGATGCAAACAAATCTGTCTATTCTAGTGTGGACATGGGGTATGTGGGAATAATAGGAGTAGTCTCTGTCTATCGAGTGGTGTGTATGCCACACACCATCCTGGCCCAGTTAAACAACCATTTAGTTAGCCCTGCTGCCACTCTAATAGGAAGAGCCCCCCGTACAGGTGGGTGGGAATGATCTAAATCTGTGTCTAGGACACTGTTGAAGTCCCCATCTATGATGAACGACCCCCCAGGAAAGGCATCCGTATAGGTGGTTAAGATATGGAGATAGGGAACCTAATCCTGATTAGTGGCATATACTGTTCCAAGTACAATGGGCTTACCATGCAAGTGACCCTCCACAAAGACATACCTCCCATCGTCATCCACCACCACTCTTGTTGCTTCCAGTGTAACCCCACCCTCTCCCAAATAAATGTACCTCAGGCATACGCAGAGTAAGCAGTCGCAAAGAATTGCCCCCTCCAATACAGAATCCCAACTCCCCACCCAAGGACAGTACGGAAACGGCCGGCCACCCAAACTGTACATAACAGCTGTATTGTGTGGCAAACAAAACTGCCTCAAGTAGATTGAAGAGGCAAGAGTGGGGTGGTGAAGGTCAGCAACTGAGGTATCACTCTGCCGTCTTACACGGCCCCTTCAGGACAAAGTCCAACATGTGTATTCAGCAGCAGCATTCAGCGAATCAGCATAGTCTGTCTAAATGATTTCTTCTGAGGTCTGGGGCGCCACTCGGGGGCAGCCCTCCTGTGTACCAGCTTGGGAGTCATAGTCTCACTGGTGGGTATGTGTATCATGGTCCAGCTCACTCACCACCTCCTCTCTATCCAATATGTCAGCCTCAGTCAGTGAGGCTGCTGCCCGGAGTGTCAACAGTTTCCCGTTCTAAGACTGGGTTGGCGTGGGCTTGGTGAGTTGAGATCGGCAGGCACGACTCCTAGATCTTCTTCTTCTTTTATGATGTTGGACAGTCTCAACCACCTCCACCCAGGATCTGTCTGTGCCAGATTTGTATTTTTCCAGCCATGCTAATGCTTCATCAGGGTCCTGGCAGAAATTTGTGGTTCCATCTGTCATCAGCTTCAGTCTGGAGGAGAAGAGTAAGGCATAAGATATCCCCTCACCTTGAAGTGCTCTTTTCACCATTAGAAATGTGGCACGTTTGGACTGCACAGCCTCTAAAAAGTCTGGGAACGAACTAGCCTGACCCCCTTCCACTCCAAAGGGTCCAGCCTCACGTGCCCTCTGTAGCAGGATGTCACAATCACGATAGTGAAGAAGTTTAGCCGCAGCAGGTCTGGGCGGCTTACCAGGTGGAGATCCATGTGGCGGAAATAGTTGCACCCTCTCGAGAGCAACGAAGGGGGTGAGGCCATTTATATCCATGAGGATACAAAGCCACGGCTCCAGGAATTCAACCATGTTCATTCCTTCCACGCCCTCTGGCAATCCGACAGTACATATATTATTGCGTCAACTGCGCCCTTCAGCGTCTTCGGCCCTACGCTTTAGTTGGTCCACTCTGTCATCTAGGTGTGACAACTGGAGTTTCAGTGCCTGATGGGATGGTTGTTGATCTGTTCACAAAGACTCCACATCCCTCACTTTATCTGAAAGTTTCGGATGGTCTCTGCATAGCAAACCCAACTCAGCAGTGACTTTGCCTATGTCCTGCTGCACGGTGAGCTTGGAGTCTTCAATGTCCCCCAGTATTTTATTTACTGTATCACGCATCCCCTCCGTCATGAGATCTGCATTCATCCCTGAGGCTGGAGTGCCCTGCAGGTCCTCAGAGGCAGGTCCTTGCTGTCTCTGCACTTTGGGCTTCAGTTTCCCCATGGCAGGCACCATCAGGGGTCACCTCCAATGCCCAGTCCCCGCTCAGAGAGTCTGTGTCTTAGTACCTGCAGTGCACGGCCTTAGGGGGGGCCATCTGACGCATACAGCAGCTGAGGAATAGCTCCTTCTCCACAGTGCTTGAGGATTACAGATCAATGTCAGCTCCTCACACTCACCCCTCTCGAGTTAACTCGCCAGTGCCTCATTCCCAGGCAGCAGTGTGGTAGCTCAGCATGTCATCCCCCAAGGGGGGCTCGCCAAGGTCAGGCAGCCTTCCTTGCATGTCAGCTAGCCTCCATAGCCCTATAAGGGAGCCACCATCTACTGCATTCCTCTGGACTCAGTCAGTCCTCGCATGTGGTCCCCTGTTCCAGTAGAGTAGCGCAGGGCACCAGGGTCTCAGCAAGGAATGCACTTAGTATAGCGGAGGGCCGTGGCTCAGGGTGAGGGCCTACACTACCCTCTCGCCCATGTGTGTCATCTCTCCTTCCAGGTGGGGCAGCAGAGCCCAATCCTGCCTCTGCAGTCACTCCAGTAGGCCACACAGCCTGTTCCTTTGGCCTCCACTCCGCACCTTCAAACTGGGGCATTACATAACCTCCCAGTGCACAGTGCTGTACTCACCACCTTCACCCTGATCTATCAGGTGGCTCTCTGTGGATGGGGCGCACACCTCCAGTCTCTATTGATGCCAATCCCGGCACCTCAGCAGGCCTCCACTGTCACCGTGCTGGCGGCCCTTCATCACTCCACTGGGCTTCCTCTGCACAGTAACAGGTCTGCTTCCCTCAATGGCGGTCCTCCCAGTCCTCCTCCACTCACCCGGGCCTACTGCAATATTCTCCTGCCCTGTTCAGCTGGGCCATATCAGATCAGGGGGACCCCCTACGGTACCTCGCTGTCCCTCCTCTGTGCCATCAGGTACCTGATGTCTTGGGTCACGTAGATCCTAACTCCTGCCACCCTCTGCCCCATCTCTGCACTACCTCTAATGGCACAGGACACTACCAGACAGGTGGTGTTGGGGCACGTTGTCTATATACTAGTCTTTGCAGCGCCGATTGCCTTCTGCGATCAATAGGATTTTGTGGGACGGTGCGGAACAGTGAGATTACGCATCCACCATGTTGTCTCCCGTAGCCACACCCCACACTGACAGCTATGTTCAAGTAAGAATACATACTACAGAAGCCATTGTGATGGGAGAAGCTATGGTCCTACAATTTACACATGAGCCACACACATATGGAGACACAAATGACACCATTTGACTACCACCTGTATCCTACAGGTGAACTTAATGGGAAAAAACATTTCCACCCCAGTTTCCTAACAGTCTGACAATATTAGTTACTCACAGCATACTCATGACTAATAGTATGTGGTTTCATACATGTCCACTTCTCATGTCTGCCTGCAATTCCCATCTGCTGCTGACACTTGCCAAGGTCGATGATCCAAACAGGATCACGGCAAATCTGTGATTGAAAGGGAAAAGAGATAGGACATAGCAGTAAGCATTCCTCAAATGAGACAAGTCATGTCCACAAGTGTGACTTTGCATCTTCTATAACAAAACAGGTTACTGTAGACCACTCTGTCCTGTACAAAATACACATTTTCAGTCTGCATGCACAATTCATTGTAGGCATTGGATCTACCTACAACCCCACAGATGATGCAATAAAGGAGGACATATTACCGATCAACTTAAGGTTACAAAATTGAATCACGAGGTAGGCATCACATAACCAATCAATTGAAGCACTGATTGATGAGATCTGCCCTGGAGTCTCCAGCTTCATCTTCCTCATCATCACTTGGCAAATCTGCATTTCCACCCACAGGTGCTGTTGGATCCCCCTCATCTGGTAGAATTGACATTTCAGGGCAAAATTGTGGCACATACAGCAGGCAACAATTATTTGACATACCTTGTTGGGTAAGTAGAGCAGGGCTCCTCATGAAATGTCCAAGCACCTGAATCGTGCCTTCAGGAGTCCAAAAGTTTGATCCACAACACACTGTGGGGCTCATTCTGAGCCCGGCGGGCGGCGGGAGCCGCCCGCCTGGAGGGAGCCGCCAAATGACCGCACCACGGTCAAAAGACCACGGCGGCCATTCAGACATTTCCTCTGGGCCGGCGGGCGCTCTCCAAAAGAGCGCCCGCCGGCCCAGAGGAAATGCCCCTGCAACGAGGACGCCGGCTCAGAATTGAGCCGGCGTAGTTGCAGGGGTGCGACGGGTGCAGTTTGCACCCGTCGCGTATTTCAGTGTCTGCATTGCAGACACTGAAATACACAGTGGGGCCCTCTTACGGGGGCCCCTGCAGTGCCCATGCCATTGGCATGGGCACTGCAGGGGCCCCCAGGGGCCCCGCGGCACCCCCTACCGCCATCCTGTTCCTGGCGGGCGAACCGCCAGGAACAGGATGGCGGTAGGGGGTGTCAGATTCCCCCATGGCGGCGCAGCAAGCTGCGCCGCCATGGGGGATTCCAAGGGCAGCGGGAGACCGCCGGTTTTCCTTGTCTGACCGCGGCCGAACCGCCGCGGTCAGAATGCCCTGCGGGGCACCGCCGGTCTGTCGGCGGTGCTCCCGCCGACCCTGGCCCCGGCAGTCTGAGACCGCCGGGGTCAGAATGACCCCCTGTGTCCTCCAGTGGGACTTCCTGTAGTGGACTTTCTCTGGTGTGGTTGGGTACCTCACTGGTGTTAACAATCAAGGACCGTTAAGATAGCCAGAGTCACCTGTGACCAATATGGCAGATCAACTCAAACATACATGTGGGACATGCAACATTGTGATGGCAGGAGATATACTTTGCAAACACACATTTCAATTGCAACTTACAAACCAGCCACACCCTCTTTTTGTTGAGTCATTTCATCAGCAGTGGGAAATTTCTGTTTCGCATGATGAAGGAATCATGGACTGATCCTGTACACTTAGCATTGACTTGTGAAATGTGCTGGTCTGCCAAACACACCACTTGAACATTGATGAAGTGGTAGTTTTTTCTGTTCTGATACACGTGTTCACTGGCACTGGGGGGAACCAAGGCTACATTGATGCCATCTATGGCTCCAACCATATGTGGAATGTGTTCCATAGCATAAAACTCTGCCTTCCCATAGGCCAAATCCACACGTTGGAAAAAAACTGCTGAGACATCCCTGCAGTTAGGGCCACTGTATTCTGAAAAGACCCAGTGGACAGGAAGTGTAGCACTGACATGACTTGAAAAATGGGAGGTATGCTATAGGGATTGTGTATTGAAGCCATCAGATCTGGCACCAACTGATGACAAAGATCCATGATTGTATGTCGATTCAGCTGATATGCCTGGATACTATGGTGGTCATTACAACCCTGGCGGACGGTGTTAAAGTGGCGGTAAGACCGGCGGTAAAAAAATTGCAATTATGACCGTGGCGGAAACCGCCAACAAAGACAGCCACTTTAACACTCCGACCGCCACGGCGGTACAAACAAACAGCGCGGCGGTCACCGCCAACAGACAGGTGGGAGACAATGTACCGCCCACACTATTATGACAGGCCAATCTGCCACTTTTTCCGGGGCGGATTCACTGCGGATAAAAATACGGCGGAAACAGGAATTTCTAAGGGAAAACACTCACCTCTACACACCCCACGAGGAACGAGGACACCATGGAGCCGGAACTCCAAATTCTACCTGCGATATTCTTCCTGCTCCTCTGCCAGGAGCACGAACGCCGGCGGCGAAGACCACAGTGAGTACTGCACCTACGACACAGGGGAGGCAAAAAACAGAGACGCACACACGCAACACCCCTACCCACACCCTCACCCACTACAACACACACACTAATACAGCATGATACATTACAGTTACACCCCCCAAGCCCCCCAGAAGAATGCAAAGACAAAAGGAAATGAGTTTAACCATTGTAATATATTAAAATCCAGTACTCAAACATATATATACACTATAAACAAATATATACACCAATAATACAAGTCCAGGTATTGCACCATTTATAGTCCGTGGACCACTGGGCCCTAAATGCATGGGCGAGGCCCACACTCGATACCAGATCAAAGCAGAGAGAACACTGCAGGGGCATCAGATAGAAATACAACAGGCACCTCAGGGGGAAGGGAAGGGGGGGCACCACAGCCGGATGAGTGCACAACGCCAGATCCATGAGGGGGCTCAATGCCCACTGTTCAATCCTGGGGAGTGCAAAGCCACAGTCTCACAAGTCTCTACAGTGGGTGGGTGGCCCACTGGTCCATCCTGGGCAGTGCAAAGCAACAGTCTCACAAGTCTCTACAGTGGGTGGGTTGCCCACTGCCATATCCTTGGGAGTGCATAGCCACAGTCTCTCAAGTCTCTAGGGTGGGTGGGTTGCCCACTGCTGCATCCTGGGGAGTGCAAAGCCACAGTCTCTCAAGTCTCTACAGTGGGTGGGTTGCCCACTGCTGCATCCTGGGGAGTGCAAAGCCACAGTCTCACAAGTCTCTACAGTGGGTGGGTTGCCCACTGCCATATCCTGGGGAGTACAAAGCCACAGTCTCTCAAGTCTCTACAGTGGGTGGGTTGCCCACTGCTGCATCCTAGGGAGTGCAAAGCCACAGTCTCTCAAGTCTCTACAGTGGGTGGGTTGCCCACTGCTGCATCCTGGGGAGTGCAAAGCCACAGTCTCTCAAAGGTAGTGGATGGATGTCTCCATTGGTTCTGGAGGGGGACTGGTGCCCAGAGTGCTTCATCTTGTGAAGGACAGAGGTAGTGGATGGATGTCTCCACTGGTTCTGGAGGGGGACTGGTGCCCAGAGTGCTTCATCCTGTGAAGGACAGAGGTAGTGGATGGATGTCTCCACTGGTTCTGGAGGAGGACTGGTGCCCAGAGTGCATCACTCACCCCGTGACGGACCCAGTTGCGTCAGTGCCCCTGCCGCTCATGGCCTAGCGGTGCTTGATTTGGCGGTGCCCTGTTCAGCGGTGCTTGAGTTGGCGGTGCCGTGTTCAGCGGTGCTTGAGTTGGCGGTGCCCGGCCCAGCAGTGTTTGAGTTGACGGTGCCGTGTTCAGCGGTGCTTGAGTTGGCGGTGCCCGGCCCAGCGGGGCTTGTGCTCGCGGTCCTTCATGGGCCAGCAGTGCTTGTGCTGGCGGTCCTTCATGGCCCAGCGGTGCTTGTGCTGGCGGTCCATCGTGGCCCAGCAGGGCTTGTGCTGGCGGTCCTTCATGGCCCAGCGGTGCTTGTGCTGGCGGTCCTTCATGGCCCAGCGGGGCTTGTGCTGGTGGTGGCCTCCTGGGCTTGTGCTGGTGGTGGCCTCCTGGGCAGCTGGGCTGGGGTTGGCGGGGCCCTCCTGGGCAGCGGGGATGATTGCGGTCTTCTCCGCCGTGCAGCTCTTCCCAGACTTGCCGGGTTTCTTGTGGCCCTTCCCCACCTTGGGAGTTGTAACAGCTGAGTCCACACTCCTACCTGGACCCCTGGGAGCGGCTTTGGTGGCTGGAGTCTTCCCCCTCTCCCGCCGGGCACTGGCCAACCTCTGATGCTTCACAGGGGGGGACTGGCTGTGGCTCCGTGCAACACTGGCTGTCCTCTTGGCCGGTGCACTCCACATACCTGTGACAACAGGCACCACTGGTCCCGTAGATGTTGTGGCTGAGGTGCTACTTCGGGACCTATGAGATGGACGGGGTGGGGGAGGTGTGGGAAAAAGGTCAAGGCTGGACAGGAAAAGTTTTTGGGACACTCTGGTACGAGTAGCTGGAGGGGGTTTGGGAGTGGAGGAAGAGGTGGTGGTTGTAGGAGGTGTACGTTTGGTGACTTTGGGTGTAGGTGCATGCGCTGGAGGCTCTCGTGAGGTGGATGGCTGTTGGGTGGGTGTGTGCCTGCGTTTGTGTATCTTGGGAGGGGGTGTCACAGACACACTGGGAGAGGACACAGGGGACGTGTGAATGGTAGTGGGGGTGGTGACTGCACATGAGCGGGGTGTGCTGGTGGGTGTGCTGGTGAGGTACGTAGTGGCTGTAGAGGTAGTGCATGCAGGTGTGAGTGTAGATGAGACTGGGAGGGAGGAGGGAGACGACGAGGAGGGGGACACAGTGGAGGCAGTGGATGTTGGTGTGTCTGCATGTGTGCTTTGCTTGCCTGAGTGCCTGTGGGATGTGTGGTGCTTATGTTTGCCTGAGCTTCCCTTGTGTGGTGAGGTGTGTGCAGGCTGGTCTGATGGTGTGCCTGGGATAGGCAGAGGTACAGGGGATTGGGTCTGGGTGGAGGAAGTTGGAGGGGGGAGGCTAGAGACAGGGACAATGGCTGCCATTAGTGCTGAGGCCAGAGTTTGAAAAGCTCTGTGAAGGGCCGCCTGACCAGAATGAATGCCCTCCAGGAATGCATTAGTTTGTTGCAACTGCCTTTCTACACCCTGGATGGCATTCAAAATGATAGATTGCCCAACAGTGAGGGACCTGAGGAGGTCAATGGCCTCCTCACTGAGGGCAGCAGGGGTGACTGGGGCATGGCCTGAGGTGCCTGGGGCGAAGGTGATGCCCACCCTCCTGGGTGAGCGGCCATGGGGCGAAGGCTGAGGGGCTGCAGGGAGGGAGTCGCCCTCCGTCCCACTGGTGAATTCAGACTCCGTAGTGTCGCCCTCCATGGCCATGTGGGATGCAGCTCCCTCGTGCTCCGGTGCCACTGCTCCTCTGCCTGATGATGCTAATGCACACAAGAACAGGAAGACCAAAAAAGGGGGGGGCAGAAGAAAGACATGTTGAGTGCATGGATTACCTCTACCGTTGGCGGACAAGACAGAGACAGAGGCCCCCTGCACTACGCCGAGCTCTTGGGCTCCACAGTGCAATTCCTGGGAAATGGCCTACAAGGCTATGGACGACATCTGCACACATAGATGACACAGGGGCATGAATAGCTGTACTTGGCACTCTACAGAGGTGGGGTGGGGGGCCACAGGGCCATGCCTTATAGAGGGGCCTAGCCGACGGAACTCGCCCTGGCCTAGGGAAACCCACAGCCCTCCTCTCCCACCCAGACAACTCCACTGCGCTCAAAGTCAGCTGAATGAGAGTGTACTCACCCCCTTGTGTCTGCTGTGATGCCTTCAAACGCCCATCCAACTCTGGGAAGGCCACCTCCAGGATCCTTAACATCAGGGGGGGCATGGTTCGACGGGCACCCCTCCCACGTTGGGAGGCCATCCCCAGCTGAGCCTCTGCCGTCTTCTTGCTCCAGCGGCGAATGTCCTCCCATTTTTTTCCAGCAGTGGGTGCTCCGTCTGTGGTAGACCCCCAGGGTCCGGACATCCTTGCCGATGGCACACCAAATATCTTTCTTCTGGTGGGCGCTGACCTACATTAAATGTACAGGGGAAGAAGAGAAGTCATTACTAACTGCACCGTCAAAGTGAGTGGCCCCCATCCCTACCCTTGCCATGTGGCACATTCACTCACCGTCTTACATGCACGCAGCACTCTGCCCCCTTCCTTCTTACATCCAGCCCTCTCCACACAGGCATAGCCCATACAACATGCTCCCTGTGTACTTACCTGTGTACTTACCTGTTTGTCTGGAGGACCATAGAGTAGCGTGTACTGGGGGAGGACCCCATCAACGAGCTTCTCCAACTCCTCCGATGTGAAGGCAGGGGCCCTTTCCCCAGACGCACGAGCCATTGTCTCTTCCAGACCGAGGTCACAGCAGCACTTGCAGTGTAGGTCCTCTCCTGTCGAAGATCAGGTATCGAGTGATTGAAGAGATAGAAAATGGCAGTCACGTCCGCGACGGTCAAGTCTGCAGCGGTGTGTACCATCACCGCCGGCGTACATCGTCATTGGCTCCTGGGACCCATAGGGTCCAATGTTAACCAATGCAGCATTGCGCCGCAGTCTCCGACTGCCTACCGCGACGGTGTACAACGCCAGAGCAGTTACCTCACAACCCATTGTCCCACTTTAGAGGTCAGGCAGCTGCCATTTCAGGGGCCCACATGGCCTCATTTTCAACTGCGTCACATAGGCCTAGCCTCAACACACATACAGGCCACCTTTTGTGTATGATTGGTGTTCTGGGTAAACTGTGGGTACGTACCTCTGAGTTGGTTGACTCTGTGCTCGCTGTTGTCCTTCATAGGCACCGTCCGCTGGGACATGTGAGAAGATGGCGGCATCCTCCGGTGTACCGACCGTTGGTGGACCTGTCGACAATGGAGGAGTGACATTTGATAATCACCTACAGGTTTGACCGTGCCACAATCCAGGAACTGTGTACCCAGTTGGAGCCAGACCTGATGTCAGCAATCCGCCTACCCACAGGAATCCCCCCTCAAGTGCAGGTGCTGTCAGTACTCAATTTCCTTGCAAGTGGGTAATTTCAACCAACAGTGGCCATGGCATCAGGGATGTCCTAGCCTATGTTTTCCAACGTGTTGTCCAGAGTATTGTCTGCCCTTCTGAAACAAATGCGGAGCTACATCGTTTTCCCTGAGGTGGAGGATTTGCCTACAGTGAAGGGTGATTTCTATGCCCTGGGACATATCCCCAACATCATAGGTGCCATTGATGGGACACATGTGGCTTTGGTCCCCCCCACAGGAGTAAACAGGTGTACAGAAACCGGAAGAGTTATCATTCCATGAATGTACAGATGGTATGTTTGGCCGACCAGTACATCTCCCATGTGAATGCCATGTTCCCTGGCTCACTGCATGACGCCTACATCCTGCGGAATAGCAGCATCCCTTATGTGATGGGTCAACTCCAGAGGCACCTTGTGTGGCTATTAGATGAGCCCCTGGAATCAAGACAGTGGGAATTGTTGTCTGGGGTTATCCCTACAGGTTAGTGTGTGTCTAACAGTTGCCCCTCGCCATTTTCAGGTGACTCTGGGTACCCCAACCTGTCATGGCTACTGACCCCAGTGAGGAATCCCAGGACCAGGGCAGAGGAATGCTACAATGAGGCCCGTGGGCGAACTAGGAGGGTGATCGAGCGGACCTTCGGCCTCCTGAAGGCCAGGTTCAGGTGCCTCCACATGACAGGTGGATCCCTATTCTAATCACCAAAGAAGGTGTGCCAGATCATCATGGCCTGCTGTATGCTTCACAACTTGGCTTTGCGACGACAGATGCCTTTTCTGCAGGAGGATGGTCCAGATGGCGGTGTTGTGGCAGCTGTGGAGCCTGTGGACAGTGATGAGGAAGAAGTAGAGGAAGAAGACATGCAGAACAGGGACTCAGTGATCCAGCAATATTTCCAGTGACACACAGGTGAGAATACAATCCTGCCTACTACATGTACTTTTACACTACTAGCTCTATCCTGTCTGTCGTTTTCACCCAGTGTATGGTCACTGAGTTGCCACTTTCCCTTACGGTTTCACAGATGTGAGTCCCACTGTGTGTCATCTGCTTACATTCCTCATGGACTAGAGCTGTGTGACATAGGTATGTTTACATTACTATTTCAAACACATTTTGTCACTGTAATTGCTAATACACTATTTTGAAATCACAGACAAACTCCAGATCATTTTGTGCTTTAGGTGTGTTTATTTCACTGTAAAATATTGGAGGGGGAAGTTAATTGGTGAGGGGTGATGGCGGAGGAGTTTCCATGGCAGAGTCCAGTCTATTAGTCTCACAGGTGCATTGGCCATATGGGCATAGGAAGTGGAGCTGGGGCAGTTTAAGTATGGACAGGGTGACAAAGTGGGACAAAGTGGGACAGTAGGATGACAATTTCATTTCTTGGCGGGGGTCTTGGCATCGTGCTCTGTCTTGTTCCTGGATCTCAGGGACCGTTTGCGGGGTGGTTCTCCCTCTGCAGGGGGTGGGGTGCTGGTGTTGTGGTCCTGTGGTGGGGCATCCTGTCCACTAGCGCCGGCGGAGGTGGTGGGCAGTTCATCATCCATGCTAGTGTCAGGGGCCCATTGTTGTGCCACAGTGTCTCTCCTGGTGTTGAGTACTTCCTTCAGCACCCCTACTATGGTGCCCAGGGTGGAGCTGATGGTTCTGAGTTCCTCCCTGAATCCCAAATACTGTTTCTCCTGCATGCGCTGGGTCTCCTGGAACTTGGCCAGTACCGTTGCCATCGTCTCCTGGGAGTGGTCATATGCTCCCATGATGGAGGAGAGGGCCTCGTGGAGAGTGGGTTCCCTTGGCCTGTCCGCCCCCTGTCGCACAGCAGCCCTCCCAGTTCCCCTGTGTTCCTGGGCCTCCGTCCCCTGGACCGTGTGCCCACTGCCACTGCCCCCAGGTCCCTGTTGTTGTTGGGGTGGAGGGTTATCCTGGGTTCCCTGTAGTGGTGGACACACAGCTGATTGACGTGTCCTGGGGACGGAGGTATGGGCCCGCTGGGTGGGTGCTCTGCTGGTGTTTCCAGAGGGGGGAAGGTCTGTGGTGGCCTGTGCCTGTGTGAGGGGAACCGACCGTCCAGAGGTCCCCGATGGTCCGGGCTGGTCATCTAGATCCAGTTGGACAGAGCTGTTGTCATCACTGTGGGCCTCTTCTGTGGGTGGAGTGGACATGTCTGGACCCTCCTGTCTGGTGACGTTGGGTAGGGGTCCTGCAGGGGTGGAAAGGCATGATTATTGCATCTGTGTGTGGCATGGTGTGCAATGGGTGGGTGACCGTGTACCCCAGTGCTGGCATTCCTGTGTGGGAGCTTGTGTGATGATGGTTTAGGGGGGTGTATGGCTATGTGCAGTGTACATGCTTTAGTGATGGGTGCCAATGCTTTGTTGTTGCATGCATGGCTTGGTGTTGGGATGGGTGGTTTGTGATATTGGGACATTTGTGAGGAGTTGGTGTGATGGGGGTGAGGGTGAGGGTGGGGGTATGTGATAGCTTGCAGGTAGGGTGGGGGATATATTAGTAAAGCTTTGACTTACCAGAGTCTATTCCTCCACCTACTCCTGCGAGGCCCTCAGGATGCAGAATCGCCAAGACCTGCTCCTCTCATGTTGTTAGTTGTGGGTGAGGAGGTGGGGGTCCACCACCAGTCCGCTGAACCGCCAGGTGGTGTCTTGAGACCACGGAACGCACCTTCCCCCGTAGGTCGTTCCACCTTTTCCTGATGTCCTCCCGATTTCTTGGGTGCTGTCCCACTGCGTTGACCCTGTCAACTATTCTTCGCCATAGCTCCATCTTCCTTGCAATTGAGGTGTGCTGCACCTGTGATCCCAATGGCTGTGGCTCTACCCGGACGATTTCCTCCACCATGATCCTGAGCTCCTCCTCAGAGAACCTGGGGTGTCTTTGCCGTGCCATGGGATGGTGTAGGTGATGTGTGGGGTGGAGTGTGTGGTGATAAGTGTGGTGATATGTAGTGGTGTGTTGTGTGAAGTGCGTGGAAGTTGTGTGGGTGATGGTGTTATGTGCCTGTGGATGCTGTTGTACTTGCTGGTGGTGTCTCCCTCTGGCTTTCTTTCTGTATTTTTAGTCATAGGGGTTTGTGGGTGATGTGGGTGTGTGTTTTAAATTGTAATGGGTGTGTGGGAGTGGTGTGTGTATGTGTCTCAGGTGTGTGTATTTTGAATCCTCCAATGTGGCTGTGTTTTGTAGGAGTGTGTGTATTTTGAGCGCGGCGGTGTGTACCGCCAATGGAATACCGCAGTTGAAAGACCGCCGCATGGATTTGTGTGTCGTGATAGTGTGGGCATATTTCTGTTGGTGTGACGGTGTCGGTTTTGTTTTCCCCAGTTTATCACTGACCTTTGGTGTGGCGGACTTGTGTGGGTGTCTGAATTTTGGCGGATTACGAGATGTGGGTCATAATAGCTGTGGCGGAATTCCGCGGCGGTGTGTTGGCGGTCTTCTGCATGGCGGTAAGCGTCTTTTACCGCCAATGTTGTAATGAGGGCCTATGTCTTTCCTCCATGGTGTACAGGTCTTCAAGTGGACAATACATTGGTGGTTGACTTCCTCTCCTCATGGCAGGGTAACTATGTGGAAACATGTAAATATACTATGTGACATGAAGCATGTACACATCATGCAAATGTCCATATATAAGTCACACATATCTGCTGCCAAGGTCAGTTACAACATCTGATGTTTACAGGCCCATAAATTGCTGTGCATCCTATGACACTCCCCTTGGTGCACATTCTCCCAATTATCTAATGTAATATACATGCATATTAATCTGTGACGGTCAATGCTTGTTAGTCCAACCTACTTTACATTTGAACACATATTTTTAGCACATTATCTACATTAGCAATGCATATAGGATCCTCAGAATAGGTGTACATTGCTATCGATAAATGTCCTTCGGTTACACAGCTTTTACTGCTCACGTGCACTAATAGAAAACTATAAATTAAGGCAGTGCTTACAGATATAATGCGCAATATAGGGCTTAGTTTTTGATGCAGATTACAAAAGTCTTCCATATAGGAAATGTGCTGAAAATGGCAGCCGACTGGCCTCCTGTACTGGACATGTGGAAGTGACCAAAATCCACCGGCGGAAGTCGTCATGGTGGTCACAACGAAGTTTAAATTGCCATTGGAAGACATTGCTGCCTTTGGTGGACCACTGGTGATGTGCACCAGCTTTGACGGTCCTGTATGTGGCGGACGGACCGTCATCTTCTGAAGTATTGCTCACTTGACTCCTGACACTGCTGCCAGCAAGACCTCCACTACCTGAGCTGCTGAGTGCTGCCTCTGCAAGCTATGATGCAATGTCCTGCAGGTAATAGGGCCCAAGCCTTCACACCTTAATAACTAGACAAGCTTGTGGAGGAGGTCCTACCCCTGTATGAACAGCTATAAGGAGCACCAGAGGACCTGGTGAGTCCAATGCAATACCTGTGTGTGAAAGGTGTGGTGTATGATGGTATACCTGAAATGTAAAGTAGTGAATGTGTTGATGCATGCAGATGCTAATTTGTACATGAGTGTGAACTGAGAGGATGGGAATGTTAGCCTACTTGCTGTTATTGTTCTGTTCACTACTATTGGTATGGTGTATATGGACTTGACTTTTTGCTTTTGTCTGTGTCATCCATGCAGGTCAACACCCATCAAAGAAGGGAATCTGGCATGCCATCACCAAGCAAGTACAGACCCTGGGGGTCCATAGCCAAAAGAGCACCCATTGTAGGAAGCAGTATGAGGACCTGAGATTCTAGCCCCGGAAGACCGCAGAAGCCCTGCTGAGGATGTCCTCCCAATAAAGGAGTGGTACCCGTCGGAACTTGACCCCCCTAATTCCTCACATTTTGGCGGTAGCCTAGCTTGAGGTAGATGAGCATTTGAGGGCAGCACAGCAGCCAGAAGGGGGTAAGTACTGACAGAACACATGTATATGCCTCTGCCAGTTAAGTGTATGATGTCTACGTATTGCAGCTGTGACAATGTGGCAAGTGCTACAGCTAGGGTGTCTCCTAGGAAGAGACAGTATTACAGTTGCCAACATTGCAACACAGATGTGGACATTGTATTGTGCATAGGGACAAGTCAATCATGTATGTCAACTAAATAGTATGACTGCATGTGGAGATGCACATGTTAATGTGTATTATGTGTGACTCTGCTCAGCCATACGTATGTGTAACCTGCTGTGTCATCCTTCCCACCTAGTGTTCCAGAGTCCATCTCTTCAATTGGTAAGTTTTATAGCCCTTTGGTCCCAAACCAGTCCTATTCCACTGGATCTTGCTTTGTGTGTAACATTGGGTCTGACAGATGAATAACAGGGCCAAGCAATCCTGTGTCCCGAAATAGATGGAAACTTCATGTGAGGCCGTCATCTCAAAACAGGATTTTGATATGGCAAACTTACTACAGTCCCTATGAGTTTTGAAGATGCGTCCCCATAGTCATGTCAGATTCATACATTGGGAAATGCGAAGTATGATCAGGGTTGACATCCTACATAGTGAAAATCAAGGTGGTAATGATACATTGACATTGCAGGACATAACCATGATGTGTGTTCAAATACCTTTTATTCTGACGAGTATGGTATTGAGAAGGTAACTGCATAGGGTGATGATCCCTTAGCCCAGTATATTGTCCATGATATATAGGGCAGTACCATACCTAAATGGGTACAACATAAAATATTTTGTACCTACATCATGTGTCATTTAATACTTTGTGCTTATTGTTATGTTGAAACCTCTTCTTTGCCAGACTTACCTTTGCAAATCTGAGGCTGTTTGGACAGTTCTAGTAAATGATCTGCTGATATCTTCCTGACTTCATAGCGTAGCAGGGCTTTCATTTGACTAACACATGTTGGTGTTATGGTAGTTGTTGTCCTTCAATTTGCTTGACTCTAGGTGTATGTGTCATTCATGGTGACATTAGTATTTGGTTATATAAGTGTTAGTTCGGTACTGAGGTAACATTATTCACATGTCTGGACAGTTATTAGTGTTGTGGGTGTTTAGATGTTATCATGTAGAGGTTTCTAATCAGCATCCATAGTAGAATGGCATGTGGCTTTCCTGCACATTGGTTGGTGTCCATTGTATTGGAGGTGTTGGTATGCTCCCTGTAGTTGTCTGTGGTTGTATCCTGTGTGCTAAGTAGGCCCCTATTGCAGGAAATACAATTGCTGTCTATGCGTCAATGAGAGAGATAAGTGGGTCCAGATACTCTTTGTTAATCTTTTTATAGTATTTATTATTTTGTGAGGCATAGTAATTGGGTATGCTGTGCTGTATTTGAAGTGAGATGAGTTTATTTTCATGGAACCCAAACCCTTTTGCAATGACCGGTCCTGTGTGTCTAAAAAATCTTTCCTTTCAGGGTTTGCCCTTTTCCTACCCCATTATACCCCTAAACGCGCTGTGTACCTCCCCACATTTGGCCCTTCCACTTCCAAAACCTCACCTGCCCCCGTGAGTTCTCATGTCCCTCCCCCTGCCAAGAAGTCTACCGCTACACCTAAAAGCCAACACTCCCCTAAACCTAAGTCCAAACCCAAACACCCCCTCTCAAGCCAAATCCCAAAGGCCCCCCTCCAAAACCCAAACCCAACCCCCCAGATAACCCCTGAGGTGCCTGCCTGCCCCATTGATGCCCCTCCCAGTGGAGGTTACATTCAGTCAGGAGTCAAGTTTGTACACTGTCAAGTTTTTACACTATGTGCATTGTGTTATTTTGCAAAAGGACTGGCCTATGTCCTTTGTTTTTAAACTTTTATGTGACAAATAATAATTTGGAGCAACCAGTTGTTGGCTTCCTGGTCAGTACTTTGGGATGCATTTCTTTCTGTAGTATATAGATGTTCCTGGCTGACATTAGTTGTGTGTCTGTATGTGGGCGCGTTCTGCTTGGGCTATGTGTGTTGTTTAGGCAAAATGTGAGGTTGTGTCCATTGATTTTGCCCGAAAGTGGTAGGGCATATGTTGTGTGATGTACATGTGTGTGTTCAAGGGGTTTAGTTGTGTTGGTATTGTGTGTTGTTGGTGTTGTGATGTGTTTGTTGGTGTGCTGTGTGGCTTTGTGTGCATTATCTGTGTGAGTGTTATGTGAATGACCGGTAAGTGACTTGTGTATTTGTATATGTGTTTTGCCTGTTGCTGTTATGGTGTGAAGTCTGTGTAATGTGTCCCAGGTTAGTGTCCCCTGTGGGTCCATGCCAATTGATTGGAGATGGTGAGGATGTGTTTTTTTTTTTGTGACGTGTTGTGGTGTTGCATGGTACTCTCTGAGTGTGGGCCTGTGCAGTGTTTCCATGAGTACCTATGTGTGTGTTGAGACATTTGTATGTGTGTGTGTGTGTGTATGTGTGTGGGGTGGCTGTGCTGTGTTTGTTGTGTACATACAAGTGTGCGTGGCTATCTTTGAGTGTGTGTTAGTGTGTAGTTATGTGTGAATGTCACCTTCTCACCCCTTTCCTGAATATATGTTGTGTGTGTACAAAGATTGACAATGTACAACAGTAAGAGGTAAGTGTGCATACTTACGGTTGCTGTTGTCGTCGCTGATTCCGAAGTCTTTGTGCAAGCAGGAGCAGCAAGAAGACGTGTGGTTCTGGTTCCATGGCAGCTCTGGACAGTATGGCTTCCTGAAAGTGGGTGCCTCCTTTTATGCAGTTGGTTTCCACCTGTTTTTCCGTGGCTGTGCGAATGCGGGAGAAACCTTGGCGGTATGCAACCTCACAATCTGCCTGGTGGAAACATGGTCTCTGCCGGCCTGCAGGTAGCTACAGTCGTTGGTGGTGGCCAGACTACACCGGCAGTACCGGCAGTGCTGTGGCTGTTTTCTGTTAGGAATACCGCCATGGTCATATTATGGCGGTCTTCTCTGTCAGCCTGTTGGCAGTATAACCGCCACTGCCAACATGGCAGCCCGGGATCTTCGGATACGTGCCGCAGGAAACCTCAGTGAAGAATTCTACCTTCGGACTTAGATGATTTTTCAGGACTGAAATCTTTGTACAGGCCGAAGTTGGACAAGCTGCGTAGTAAGTCCTTGTCAGCTTTTTAAGTTCGGACTTAGTCACTTTTTTGGAGCTTTTCCTCTCAGACATCGGATGAACCTCCACAGCAATCTATTTTCAAGTCAACATTGTCAGATTACCTTTCCAGGAGCCCCCGGTGAAATCCTGTAAGTCTAGGGCTCCAGAGATTTTCAGCTGGATAAGCCTACAAGTCAGGCAGGGTCGCAGTTGAGGTAAGCCAACATCGTGTCGGTCCCTTTATTGAGCTTTTATCAAAAAAGTTCCCCAAACTTCTGGACCCTCTTCGAGAAGGTATTTGAAGGTTCCTCAGAAGCCCACAGCTCACCCAATGTTCCAGAAGTTCTGAGTTGCTCCTTGAGGGTTAGGATTTCAAATCCCAGATTGGACCTGGCTCAAACTCCAGAACGTACA
Organism: Pleurodeles waltl; assembly: GCF_031143425.1. NCBI lineage: Eukaryota > Metazoa > Chordata > Amphibia > Caudata > Salamandridae > Pleurodeles > Pleurodeles waltl. Next base: position 357,056,371 of record NC_090438.1, read on the forward strand.
CTGGACAGTGGTCAGCTGGTCAGTTTCTTCAGGATTTGATGCAGGGGACCTGGGGTTGCTATTGTTCACCTGTAGGAAACAGGGAGTCCCTTCCTGAACCAGTTGAAGCCAGGCAAAGTCCTTTTTGTGGTGAAGCCCAAGTGTGCAGCCGGTGCAGCCCTTAAGAGTACAGTGTCAAGGTGTGGGTCAGGGGTCAAGCAGGGCAGACATTCTTCTCCCATTGTCTGATGTAGGGATCTGAGGTGTGGGTGCAGCTCTACCATATTTATCATTGCTGTTGGGGTGGAAAGCAGGGGGGTCAACTGTCCAATAACAGGCAGGCTACCGCCCTCTTGTATGACCATTACCTGGGAAGTGTGGCAAAAATCAATCCCAGGGAGCAACATTCTTTAGAAATCCAAATTGACAGAATCTGAATTTTGGAGGTTAGATCTGGCTGAGTCCACCCACTGGTGTAGATACAATTCCTTAAAACAGCCCTTCCTGCCCTCTCCTAATCTAATCAAGGGGTCACCTGGTTGTCTGGGTTTGAAGGAAATGGGGGAGATCCTAAGCTGCTCCAAAAGTCCTTCCCTCCTTTGATGACCAGTTTGGCTGCTCTCCCCTGTCCTGTTTCACCACCTGCTGAGGCAGATGTCCTCCCACGAGCACTTCCTTTGTCTTTAGCCCAGGCCACTTCACATCTCATTAAGGCAGCCGAGACAGGCAGTCAGAGGCTGGCCAATCAGAGTAGGGCACTACAGAGCTGAAGTTGGCAACTTTCAGGTAGAGTTCTAAAACTCTTTCCCTGAAGTAGTTATGTTAAATTCAACAATGGCAAGTTGGTGGATTTATTATGACAATAAGGTTGATACCAAACTTGAGATATCTAATTCCATTTGAAACTTAATTAAAATAAAGTTTCCCCATTTTATCCTAGGGACCCCATTCACTACAGTGAGGGAAAACTTTGGCTATTTTGCCTCCCCAGGGCTTATAAAACATATTTTATGAAGTCCCTGCTTATAGTTACACTGCACCCATCCTGGGGGTACCTAGGGCACACCTTAGGGTGACCTATATATAAAAATAAGGTAGTTTAAGACTTTGGAAGTACTATTTATGCCAAAGTGGAATTTGGAGGTAAGTTTAATTTAAAAGCAGCCGGTAAAGCAGGTGTGCACTAGAAATGACACTGGGCACCTCAAAAGTGCACTTATGGGTGCACCATCTATGCTGTGGTCCCTAACCCTGCATGCCCTACCATGTACTTATAGACCTATAAGTAGGGTGATACTGCCAATTACAATTAGCCTAATTTGAATACTCATTTTAATCTGGGCACAGGCCCTGAGACTATTTAGCAATGGCCAGGGCACCCTCAGAGTCAGTAAAACACCAGTGAAAATGGGGGCAAAAAGTAAGACAGGTAGCTTCTGCAATTATATATATATATATATATAAATATATATATATATATATGTGTGTGTGTGTGTAGATAGATAGATAGATAGATAGATAGATAGATAGATAGATAGATAGATAGATAGATAGATAGATAGATTGATAGATATGTATATATATCTTCACTAAAAAAAACTTGAACCCTCACCATGCACTGCTAACTACCCCACAAGTTATGGTACTCCTGACATTTTTGATAACATTATTGCTAATATCAGTGTAATATTTGCAATAAATATTTTTATAAAAAAACTGTGCATGATGGGGGCACAAGTTATAGTTACTTTAGGGCACGAGTTATAGTTACTTGAGATAACTCTAACTATAACAGGTGAATTTCTATGGTTTTGAACGTTTCAAATGTGAGCCTAACTATAATGTCCCTGTAAGCTTTGTTTTTTTAGTGAATTTCTATGCTTTTTTAAATGTGAGCCTAACTATAATGTCCCTGTAAGCTTTGACTTTTTCAGTGAATTTCTATGTTTTAAAAAAAATTATATTTCCTAACTATAATGTCCCTGTAACCCTTATTTTTTTCTGTGAAGTTCTAGTTTTTTTTTAACACTGTCATTTTCATGACTATACGTTAACCCAACCACTGCCGCACACGCCCTTAGGCGCAGGGCCTGCCTGGCCTGATAACCACTCAACCCTGCATCATGCACATGCGAATAGTCTGTCTCTCTTCATGTGAGAATAGGTGTGAGAATGTGTCTCTGGGTTTGAGAGTGTCTGGGTGTGAAAGTGGGTGTGTGAGGGTCTGAGTGGGTCTGTGAGTGGGTGCGTCAGTGTCTGAGTGGGTCTGTGAGTCTGTACATCTGTGTCTGAGTGGGTCTGTGAGTGGGTGTGTAAGGGTTTGGGTGGATCTGTGAGTGGGTGCGTCAGTGTCTGAGTGGGTGTATGGATCCTTGAGGTTCTAAGTAGGTCTGTGAGTGGGAGTGCGAGGATCTGAGTGGGTCTGTGAGTGGGTATGTCAGTGTCTGAGTGGGTCTGTGAGTGGGTGTGTCACTGTCTGAGTGAGTCTGTGAATGGTTGCATGAGGGTCTGAGGGGATTTGTAAGTGGGTGCATGAGTGTCTGAGTGGGTCTGAAAGTGGGCGTGGGAGTCTAAGAGTGGGTTTGAGTGTCTGATTGGGTGTGTGAATGGGCGCATGAGTCTCTGAGTGCATGTATGATTGAATGAATTAGTATATGAATGAGTCTGTGATTTTTTTTCAAACGTTTTTGCTTATTCATAATTAATCGCGAATGTCACTCATGGTGAAGAAAAATCATTTTAAACTCGTAGTTTGACCCTCAAGCACTCCTATATCACACTCCTGAAGTCAGGGTACCTCCACCCTGACCCCTTATGCTACTTTTCATTTTGTTTTTCAGCCGCAAGAACCTTCTCCCACAACATAAAATGGTGGCCACTACTTTCTGTTCAGGTTGTGGCAAGCCAATTACGGCCCTTCTATTCGTGTGCGCATTCACAAATATTCTCGAGCTCAGATATCTAAATTTGGATTTTGCTTCATTTCTCATGAACTGCTAAACAGATTTATACCAAATAAGCAAAAGTATAATCTGTGTACCGAAAGCTAGCCTTCTGGCAAATTTGGTGTAATTCCGTCCAGTGGTTCGGGCTGTAGTCATGTCTAAAAGTCCTATGGGAATTAACAGGGGGAACACAACTCATTTGACCCCCTTTATCTTGGTCCCTGCTTGACAGATCACCCCAAAACTTTCTGAATCACCAGGGCACATTTTTAGGCAAATTTCGTGAAGATTCGTCAAAAGGAGCCAAAGATATAAGCCAGTCAAAAAATATTTTTCCATGGAAACATGGTTCTAACGATAACTACCTAATAGCGGCCGCCACCATACAACTATATATATCTATAACTATTTATATATATATATATATATATATATATATATATATCCAAAAAACACAATAAAAAAAAATATATATATAGCACGCTCAGGATTCAAGGAAAGTGAAAAACATATTTAATCGAAGCACAACGCGTTTCGGCTGACACAGCAGCCTTGATCACGTGATATTCACCACCAATCCACCATTGCTAAATACTATTCATTCATAAACATAGAAATGAGACAAAAACAGCAGATACCAGATAAAAGATGAAAAACCATCAAATCATAACCTCATTGGGTATACATCAAGGTTATAATAACTAATAAAATCTGTACCAGTACACACAACTGTCAAACTGCAAAAATCATATAACTAAATAAATATATAAATATATAACTATATAATTATATAAATAGACATACACTGGGGAAAATTATCATACAAAAGAGGAAGGTAAAGTTGTAGCTGCAGTGGTAATCCACCGGACTATTATATCATAATAAAATATTATCAATTATAAGCCCAAAGGTGAACTAAAACCACAAGATGTAAAGAATAATTCAAATAATAAATCCTTAAACACAATAACGGTAATAATATTACCCCCATATCAATTTCTATGCAGTTAATGTTAATGGGACAGACCAACTATATCAAAAAGAATTTTTTAACATTTTCTTATCTGTGAATCTTCACTGAAAACACCCCAAGGCGGGGATGGAAGGGGAAGACCTTCCCCTTCCACCCCCGCCCCCCCCCACGGCAATCCGATGACGTCAGCGCGCGCACAGCGCGCTGACGTCATCTAGTGTTGCCGGGCGTGCTGGAAGCCATTTGCTTCCAGCGTGTCTTCGGGAAAGGACCTAAAAGGTGAGTCCTTTTCGTTTTTGGGGGGTGGTGAAAACAGACACGGGGGGAAAAGAAAGGGTTTTTCCTTTCCCCCTGTGCCTGTTTTCACAAGATTCCTGCTCCATGATCGCGGGCAGGGCCCAAGGATTTTTTGTGATAGGTTTATTTTGGGGGCGACCCCTTGGGCAAGGGTCGCCCCCCTGGGGGGCAATTTTTTCAGTATTTCGCCCCCCCCTGGGGGCAGATCCGTCGATTTTTCGGCGGATCTGCCCCCGGGGGGGGCCAAAACCACTAGACACCAGGGATGTTATTTTTTGTGTGTATTTTGGGGGCGACCCCTTGGGCAAGGGTCGCCCCCCATGGGCAATTTTTTTTGTATTTCGCCCCCCCTGGGGGCAGAACCGCCGTTTTTTAGGCGGATCTGGCCCCAGGGGGGGGCGAAAACCACTAGACACCAGGGATTTTATTTTTTGTGTGTATTTTGGGGGTGACCCCCTGGGCAAGTGTCGCCCCCCGGGGGGCAATTTTGTTTTGTATTTGGCTCCCCCCGGGGGCAGATCTGCCGATTTTTCAGCGGATCTGCCCCCAGGGGGGGGGCGAAAACCACTAGACAACAGGGATTTTATTTTTGGTGTGTATTTTGGGGGAGACCCCTTGGGCAAGGGTGGCCCCCCCGGGGGCAATTTTTTTAGTATTTCGCCCTCCCCCTGGGGACAGATCTGCCGATTTTTCAGCGGATCTGCCCCCAGGGGGGGCGAAAACCAGTAGACACCAGGGATTTTATTTTTTGTGTGTATTTTGGGGGCGACCCCTTGGGCAAGGGTCGCCCCCCCCGGGTGCAATTTTGTTTTGTATTTCGCCCCCCCTGGGGGCAGATCCGCCGATTTTTCAGCGGATCTGCCCCGGGGGGGGGCGAAAACCAATAGACACCAGGGATTTATTTTTATTGTAAAGTTTTTTTGGGGGGCAACCCCTTGGGCAAGGGGTGCCCCACTGGGGGGCTATTTTTTTAGTATTTTGCCCCCCCCCCCGGGGGCGATTGCCAATTTTTGGGCTGATCTGCCGCCAAAGGGGGGGGGGGCAAATCCACTAGACACCAGGGATTTTGTTTTTATTGTTTATTTTGGGGGCAACCCCTTGGGCAAGGGTCGCTCCCCTGAGGAGCTTTTTTTTTTCAGTTTCGGCACCCCCGATGGCAGACCAGCCATTTTTTGGACGATCTGGCCCCCGTGTGGTGGAAGCACACTAGGCGCCAGGGATTGTGTGTGTGTGTGTGTGTGGTGTGTGTTTGGGGGTCCCCCTTGGGCAACGGTCGCCCCCCTAAGGTGGGGAAAGTTCGCATTGGCCATCTCTGCCCCTATTTTTGTAGGCCCATCTGCCCCCAAGGAGGGCAGAAACCACCAATACAGCAGGGATTTTTTTGTTTTGTTTTGTGTTGTGCTGGGGGTGCCCCCTTTGGGAAGGGTCGCCCCCTAAAAGGGGGCACAGAGGTGTTGCCCATTTCTGCCCCCCATGGGGGCAGATTGACAATTTTTTTTACGCCCCTCTACCCCCAAAGGGGGGCAGGATCCACTTAGGTACCAGGGACAACTTCTAAGTTCTTGGTGGTGGGGTGTTTGTCAACTGGCAAACTATTTGTATTTGTGATTATAACAATTTATTTCTTCTTTTTCTTCTAGTTCAACACTTTTGCTTCCTTTGTTGTGGATCTTTGCGGTTTTGGCAGTAGTTGTCCTGCGGTTTGCATAGTTGCATGTTTTAGGTAAGTGAAAGCAATTTACTCCAAAGGAGTATTGTTGACATGCATGAATGACATGTTTTTAGGTGGTGTACTAAATGCAGTATTGTTGTTTGACATTGTCCTTAGATTTGAGCACAGTGATGTTTGTGTTGTCATATGTCTAATTTGCTTTTTTCTTTTTTCTTTTTAGTGGGATATCATTGGTGATTGCTGTGTCTGTGCAGAGTAGTTGCTTGGTGAGTAGCTATTTCAGGCAACTGAGTGGTATAGTTTTTTGTAGTACATAACTCTTTGTGATAAAGCTACACTTTGTTTATTACTTATTTATTAGTTGTTGTTGGCAATCCATTTGTTGTTAGGATCATGGCTAGCCGCAAAGTGACCGCTCAGCAGGTTGTTCGCATGCTCTTTGAGTCGTCTTCAGACCATGATTACGACACTGACTATGCATCTGAAGCAGAGCAGGAAGCAGGAGATTCTGGAAGTGAGTTTTCTGTCCGAGAGTATTCTTCCGATGAGGAAGCTACTCTCAGTGCAGATGAAGGGCCTGTGTTAGAGGAGGACATTGATGTGCCAAGAGTGCAGCAGCCTCGGGCTGAAGGGTTTCCCATTAGAAGACCTGACACCTGGATTGCCCCAAACATGGAGCAGCCACAGTTACCTGCATTTACTGGTCTCCCAGGGTGTAGAGTTAATACGGAAAACTTTTTGCCTGTCCATTTCTTTCACTTGTTTATGGACGATGTATTTTTGGAAGAGATTGTGGAGCAGACAAATGTGTATGCAGAGCAATATTTGCGGGACAACGCTGCCAGACCTAAGCCTCAGTCTAGAGCTACTCATTGGGTTCCCACATATCTGGAAGAGATGAAAAGGTTTTTAGGTTTGTCTTTTTTGATGGGGTTGATCAGGAAGCCGTCACTGGCTTCTTATTGGTCTACTAGTCCCTTGATGGCAACTGCTATATTTCCTGCAACTATGACACGTAATCGGTATTTGCTTCTTCTTCGTATGCTGCATTTTGTAGACAATGCTTTAGCCTTGCCACGAGATCACCCTGATTGTGACCGCCTTTTTAAGATTAGGCCTGTCCTTGATAATTTTGTGGATCGGTTTTCAGAGGTCTATGTTCCAGGCAAAGAGATAAGTGTGGACGAGTCTTTGGTCCTTTTCAAGGGGCGTTTAGTTTTTAAGCAGTACATTCCTAGTAAGAGGGCACGGTATGGGATTAAATTGTATCTGCTGTCAGAAAGTAGTACAGGATATGTGTATAATTTCCCGGTCTACACTGGTAGGGATTCCAGTATTGACCCTCCTGGTTGTCCGGCCACTTTTGGAGTTAGCGAAAAAATTGTGTGGGAACTTGCTAGACGGCTGTTTAACAAAGGTCACCATTTGTACGTAGATCATTTCTACACTGGAGTGCAGTTGTTCAAGGAGTTGTTTAGGGTGGACACTGTTGCTTGTGGCACAACCCGTTCTAACCAGAAAGGCTATCCAAAGGAGCTTGTCTGTAAAAAACTTGAGAGGGGACAGTGCAGTGCCTTGCGGAATAATGAGCTGCTAGCTCTGAAATTTTCAGACAGGAGGGATGTGTACATGCTATCGACCATCCATGATGAGAGTACTTCCCCTGTGGCTGTTTGGGGTCAGGTTGCGGAAGTGAGCAAACCTGCGTGCATTTTGAACTACAATAGGCACATGGGTGGTGTTGATAGAGTAGATCAGAGGTTAGAACCTTACACTGCTCTTCGTAAGTCTTATGTATGGTATAAAAAGTTGGCCCTACATTTATTTCATTTGGCAACTTTTAATGCCTTTATTGTATACAAGGATTGTTCACCTGAGTCAAGGATGACACTTGTTAAATTTCAGGAGTCGGTGATAGAAAGCCTTATTGTGGTGGAACCGGCAAGAGTTCCTAGAGTAGAAGTGGTGGAGGATGTGGCTAGATTGAAAGATCGGCACTTTCCAGATCACATTCCTCCCACTCCCAAAAAAGACATGCCCACAAAGAAATGTAGAGTATGTGCCCGGAGATTAATCCGGAGGGAGAGCCGGATGTACTGCCCCAAATGCCCTTCAAAGCCTGGGCTGTGTATGCCCGGCTGTTACAGAAGTTACCATACCAAAAATAAATTCTAGGAAATACCGTGAGCGTAAGCTGTCTGTTTTATATTTTCATATGTTTCACGGTTGGCATCTCTGTCATGTATTTAGTTAGAGCTTTTGTGTTTGTAGTTTTGTGCTTATTTTATAATTAGTGGTTTCTTTGTTGTTTATAAACAAAAAAAGTCATGGTGGTGTGCTTGGGGTGGCGCTTGGCTGGCGGTGTGCGTGGGGTGGCGCTTGGCTGGCGGTGTGCGTGGGGTGGCGCTTGGCTGGCAATGTGCGTGGGGTGGGGCTTGGCTGGCGGTGTGCGTGGGGTGGCGCTTGGCTGGCGGTGTGCGTGGGGTGGCGCTTGGCTGGCGGTGTGCTTGGGTTGGCGCTTGGCTGGCGGTGTGCTTGGGGTGGCGCTTGGCTGGCGGTGTGCGTGGGGTGGCGCTTGGCTGGCGGTGTGCTTGGGGAGGCGCTTGGCTGGCAGTGTGCGTGGGGTGGCGCTTGGCTGGCACTGTGCGTGGGGTGGCACTTGGCTGGCGGTGTGCGTGGGGTGGCGCTTGGCTGGCAATGTGCGTGGGGTGGGGCTTGGCTGGCGGTGTGCGTGGGGTAGCGCTTGGCTGGTGGTGTGCGTGGGGTGGCGCTTGGCTGGCGGTGTGCTTGGGTTGGCGCTTGGCTGGCGGTGTGGTTGGGGTGGCGCTTGGCTGGCGGTGTGCGTGGGGTGGCGCTTGGCTGGCGGTGTGCGTGGGGTGGCGCTTGGCTGGCGGTGTGCTTGGGAAGGCGCTTGGCTGGCGGTGTGCATGGGGTGGCGCTTGGCTGGCAGTGTGCGTGGGGTGGCGCTTGGCTGGCGGTGTGCGTGGGGTGGCGCTTGGCTGGCGGTGTGCTTGGGGTGGCGCTTGGCTGGCGGTGTGCTTGGGGTGGCGCTTGGCTGGCGGTGTGCGTGGGGTGGCGCTTGGCTGGCGGTGCCAGTCAAACGGCAGTCCACACTCCCATCAGCTGGTGTGATTCTTGTATCAGGCATGTGGGCGTATGTAAGTGATGGGCCCTTGAGTGGCGCGGTCTGTCGATGTGAGTGTTGTAATGTGCTGGGCCCGTGGCTGGCGGTGTGAATGGTCTTGTGCGTGTCATGTATGAAAGGTGTGTGAATGGACTGTAAAGCGGTTGGTGCCTTGTCGCGGCTTTACTGCTCACGAGCTGTGAGTCATTGGTTCAGTTTTTTGCCTTTCAGTTATTAGCAGTGCATTTCATTTTTGTGAAATCTCTTGTTAATAAAATTTGATCCACTGAACCATCACTCACCCTCGTGCCAAATCCAACCAGTATGTGTGGTAAAAATGACAAAACCTGCTCCGCTGTAATCAGGCGTCGCAGCACACCTGTGACACGCTAGGTGCCTCGGGTGGGACCCCGATGATGAAGCATGCCACCAACTTGGTTGGTGGGTGAGGGGTCTTCTTCACATAACCTAAGTGTGTTTCTTTTCACAATTTTAGTGTTTGGCACATCACGGACGTATGTGCACACATCAATATGATATATTACAAAAATACCTGTTTTTGGGGGCGGAGGGCCCACCTATGTTTTTGGTCCTGGGTGCGGCCTTCATCTAGGGAAACCTACAAAACCCAGACATTTTTAAAAACTAGACACCCCAAGGAGTCCAGGGAGGTGTGGCTTGCGTGGCTCCCCCAACATTTTCTTACACAGACTCCTCTGTAAACCTCAACATTTGCATAAAAAAGTATATTTTCCTGACTTTTCTTAGTAGGATCACTGCTCAAGCACAAAATTCCTACTCCCCAGTTTTCCCCTCAGTCTCCCAAGTAAAATGACACCTCACTTATGTAGGTCCCCAAAGCAGAGTCCGTCTAAAGATGTATAAAAGAATATGCCCTTATAAACTCGCTGTGCTATCCCTTCTATCTCTTCAAGTTTTGGGCCTTATTCTGTTGCAGGCACCTGGCCCACCCACACAAGTGAGGTATCATTTTTATCGGGAGATTTGGGGGAACGCTGGGTGGAAGGAAATTTGTGGCTCCTCTCAGATTCCAGAACTTTCTGCCACAGAAATGTGAGGAACATGTATTTTTTTAGCCAAATTTTGAGGTTTGCAAAGGATTCTGGGTAACAGAACCTGGTCCGAGCCCCGCAAGTCACCCCATCTTGGATTCCCCTAGGTCTCTAGTTTTCAGAAATGCACAGGTTTGGTAGGTTTCCCTAGGTGCCGGCTGAGCTAGAGGCCAAAATCTACAGGTGGACACTTTGCAAAAAACACCCCTGTTTTCTTCCAAAAATTTGGATGTGTCCACGTTGCGCTTTGGGGCGTTTCCTGTCGCGGGTGCTAGGCCTACCCACACAAGTGAGGTATAATTTTTATCGGGAGACTTGGGGGAACGCTGGGTGGAAGGAAATTTGTGGCTCCTCTTAGATTCCAGAACTTTCTGCCACAGAAATGTGAGGAACATGTGTTTTTTTAGCCACATTTTGAGGTTTGCAAAGGATTCTGGGTAACAGAACCTGGTCCGAGCCCCGCAAGTCACCCCATCTTGGATTCCCCTAGGTCTCTAGTTTTCAGAAATGCACAGGTTTGCTAGGTTTCCCTAGGTGCCGGCTGAGCTAGAGGCCAAAATCTGCAGGTAGGCACTTCGCAAAAAACACCTCTGTTTTCTTCCAAAAATGTGGATGTGTCCACGTTGCGCTTTGGGGCGTTTCCTGTCGCGGGCGCTAGGCCTACCCACACAAGTGAGGTATCATTTTTATCGGGAGACTTGGGGGAACGCTGGGTGGAAGGACATTTGTGGCTCCTCTTAGATTCCAGAACTTTCTGCCACAGAAATGTGAGGAACATGTGATTTGTTAGGCAAATTTTGAGGTTTGCAAAGGATTCTGGGTAACAGAACCTGGTCTGAGCCCCGCAAGTCACCCCATCTTGGATTCCCCTAGGTCTCTAGTTTTCAGAAATGCACAGGTTTGGTAGGTTTCCCTAGGTGCCGGCTGAGCTAGAGGCCAAAATCTACAGGTAGGCACTTCGCAAAAAACACCTCTGTTTTCTTCCAAAAATTTGGATGTGTCCACGTTGCGCTTTGGGGCGTTTCCTGTTGCGGGCGCTAGGCCTACCCACACAAGTGAGGTATCATTTTTATCGGGAGACTTGGGGGAACGCTGGGTGCAAGGAAATTTGTGGCTCCTCTTAGATTCCAGAACTTTCTGCCACAGAAATGTGAGGAACATGTGTTTTTTTAGCCACATTATGAGGTTTGCAAAGGATTCTGGGTAACAGAACCTGGTCCGAGCCCCGCAAGTCACCCCATCTTGGATTCCCCTAGGTCTCTACTTTTCAGAAATTCACAGGTTTGGTAGGTTTCTCTAGGTGCCGGCTGAGCTAGAGGCCAAAATCTACAGGTAGGCACTTCGCAAAAAACACCTCTGTTTTCTTCCAAAAATTTGGATGTGTCCACGTTGCGCTTTGGGGTGTTTCCTGACGCGGGCGCTAGGCCTACCCACACAAGTGAGGTATCATTTTTATCGGGAGACTTGGGGGAACGCTGGGTGGAAGGAAATTTGTGGCTCCTCTCAGATTCCAGAACTTTCTGCCACAGAAATGTGAGGAACATGTGTTTTTTTAGCCAAATTTTGAGGTTTGCAAAGGATTCTGGGTAACAGAACCTGGTCCGAGCCCCGCAAGTCACCCCATCTTGGATTCCCCTAGGTCTCTAGTTTTCAGAAATGCACAGGTTTGGTAGGTTTCCCTAGGTGCCGGCTGAGCTAGAGGTCAAAATCTACAGGTAGGCACTTCGCAAAAAACACCTCTGTTTTCTTCCAAAAATTTGGATGTGTCCACGTTGCGCTTTGGGCCGTTTCCTGTCGCGGGCGCTAGGCCTACCCACACAAGTGAGGTATCATTTTTATCGGGAGACTTGGGGGAAATCTGGGTGGGAGGAAATTTGTGGCTCCTCTCAGATTCCATAACTTTCTGCCACAGAAATGTGAGGAACATGTGTTTTTTTAGCCAAATTTTGAGGTTTGCAAAGGATTCTGGGTAACAGAACCTGCTCCGAGCCCCGCAAGTCACTCCATCTTGGATTCCCCTAGGTCTCTAGTTTTCAGAAATGCACAGGTTTGGTAGTTTTCCCTAGGTGCCGGCTGAGCTAGAGGCCAAAATCTACAGGTAGGCACTTCGCAAAAAACACCTCTGTTTTCTTCCAAAAATGTTGATGTGTTCACGTTGCGTTTTGGGGCGTTTCCTGTCGCGGGCGCTAGGCCTACCGACACAAGTGAGGTATCATTTTTATCGGGAGACTTGGGGGAATGCTGGGAGGAAGGAAATTTGTGGCTCCTCTCAGATTCCAGAACTTTCTGCCAAAGAAATGTGAGGAACATGTGTTTTTTTAGCCAAATTTTGAGGTTTGCAAAGGATTCTGGGTAACAGGACCTGGTCTGAGCCCCGCAAGTCACCCCTCCTTGGATTCCCCTAGGTCTCTAGTTTTCAGAAATGCACAGGTTTGGTAGGTTTCCCTAGGTGCCGGCTGAGCTATAGGCCAAAATCTACAGGTAGGCACTTCGCAAAAAACACCTCTGTTTTCTTTCAAAAATTTGGATGTGTCCACGTTGCGCTTTGGGGCGTTTCCTGTCGCGGGCGCTAGGCCTACCCACACAAGTGAGGTATCATTTTTATCGGGAGACTTGGGGGAACATAGATTAGCAAAACAAGTGTTATTGCCCCTTGTCTTTCTCTACTATTTCTATTTGAGAAATGCCCTGTAATTCACATGCTAGTATGGTCACCCCGGAATTCAGAGATGTGCAAATAACCACTGCTCCTCAACACCTTATCTTGTTCCCTTTTTGGAAATACAAAGGTTTTCTTGATAGCAATTTTTTACTCTTTATATTTCAGCAAATGAATTGCTGTATACCCGGTATAGAATGAAAACGCACTGCAGGGTGCAGCTCATTTATTGGCTCTGAGTTCCTCTGGTTCTTGATGAACCTACAAGCCCTATATATCCCCGCAACCAGAGGAGTCCAGCAGACGTAACATTATATTGCTTTCGATAATCTGACATTGCAGGGAAAAGTTACAGAGTAAAACGTAGAGAAAAATTGATGTTTTTTTCACCTTCATTTCAATATTTTTCTTTTTCAGTTGTTGTTTTCTGTAGGAAACCCTTGTAGGATCTACACAAATGACCCCTTGCTGAATTTAGCATTTTGTCTAACTTTCAGAAATGTTTAGGTTTCTGGGACCCAGCATTGGTTTCATGCCCATTTCTGTCACTGACTGGAAGGAGGCTGAAAGCACAAACAATTGCAAAAATGGGGTATGTCCCAGTAAAATGCCAAACTTGTGTTGAAAACTTCGGTTTTCTGATTCAAGTCTGCCAGTTCCTGAAAGCTGGGAAGCTGCTGAGTTTAGCACCACAAACCCTTTGTTGATGCCATTTTCAGGGGAAAAACCACAAGCCTTCTTCTGCAGCCACTTTTTCCAATTTTTTTGAAAAAAACCAAATGTTCACTGTATTTTGGCTAATTTCTTGGCCTCCTTCAGGGGAACCCACAAAGTCTGGGTACCTCTAGAATCCCTAGGATGTTGGAAAATAAGGATGCAAATTTGGCTTGGTTAGCTTACGTGGACAAAAAGTTATGAGGGCCTAAGAGCAAACTGCTCCAAATAGGCAAAAAAAGGCCTGGCACAGGAGGGGGAAAAGGCCTGGCAGCGAAGGGGTTAATTTTGTAGGTTGCTTTTTTGATAACCCACTCAGGGTATCCTCGCTGTTTGAATCTCTTGATCATCTCTCTTTGCTCAATTTCAAAGACTTCATTAGTGCTACTAACTCTCTTAGCTCTTAGCAGCTCTCCATAGTGGATACTCCATTTTAAATTTTCTGGATGGCCACTAGAGTCATGTAATAAACTGTTACCTGCTGTGCACTTGCGAAAGAGTTTAGTATTAATCTTATGTTCATCAATCTTTATAAGAGTATCCAAAAACTCAATTGAAGATCTACTCATTTTGTACATCAAACCTATATTCAAATCATTATTATTTAATTTACAAACAAAATGGGTAGCTTCTTCTTCAGAACCGTTCCAAATAATAAAAAGATCATCAATATATCTTAGCCATAAGATTGCCTGTCTAGTTTCTGGATATTTTTCTTCGTCTTTAAAGATATTCTCTTCCCACCAGCCTAAAAAAAGGCAGGCAAAACTAGGAGCAAAGCAAGTGCCCATTGCAGTCCCAAGAATCTGCTGGTAAAGGACCCCATTGAACAAAAAGAAATTATTCATCAAGCAATACCTTATAATATCTATTATAATTTCAGTATGTGCCAGATATTTCAACGATCTAGCATCTAAAAAATGTCTACAGGCTGCAATACCTTTTTCATGGTGGATAATAATATACAGGGAATTGACATCCAAAGTTAGTAATAGGAAATCATCTTCCCATACAATTCCTTCAAGCTTACCCAGGAAGTCCTTAGTATCACGGACATAAGATGGAAGATTGACAACGAATTCTCTCAAAAAATAGTCAACATATTTAGAAACATTTTCCAATGCACTACCACATGAAGATGCTATCGGTCTTCCTGGTAGATTGGTCCTATTCTTGTGAATCTTGGGAAGAATGTACAACACCAGTAGTTTGGGAAAATCTCTTTTTAAAAAACAATATTCTTCCCATAGCAATAAAACCTTATCCATTCCATAAGTAACTGCCAAATCCCCACAATACTGTTGGTATATACTTTTTTGGTGATAACCTTATAGAAATGTGTGTTACTGAGTTGACACATAACTTCCTCAATGTACTTTTGTTTGTCCATGAGTACTATATTACCGCCCTTATCAGCAGGGCAGACAATTGTATCTCTATCACTTGCCAAAGTTGTAATGAAATTGTGTTAAATTGTGATTACATTTGGATTTGAACCATGTTTTATGACAAAAATGTGTCAAATCTTTTACCACCATATCATAGAATGTATTGATGTTATCATGGTTCATAATAGGAAAGAATGTTGATCTAGGCTTAAAGCCAGTTGGAACAGACAAATCACACGTGATATTTAACTCATCAAGAATTTGGTAGACATTCTTAGTTGTAGTAGAGTCTACTTCGTTGTTCTCCAATTCATACAATGAATTCAAAGAATCCACATCACTAATATTAAGCACATCTTAGGAACCGTCCCTATGGGAACCTCCATCCCCCACATCGGGGAATTTTTTTGTTTAAACCATTTTCTCAATTTCAGTTTTCTAATAAATTTTAAAAAGTCAATCCTTGTCTCAGCATAGTTAAAACGTTCTGTGGGGCAGAAAGAGAGACCTAAACATAATGTTGATTTATCGCTATCAGATAACTCAAAATTAGATAAATTCACAACTGTTTTATTCACCATATTTATATCCATTATGTCTGCAGATTGGAGCTTCTTGTTGTTTTTCCCACTTGCCCCATATCGAAATTTGTTCTTGTTGCGATTTCTGAATCTTTCTCGCCTCTTCTGATTCCGCCCCGTCTTCCTCTTCGGCCTGATGTCCTGCCTTTGTAATTGGAACTTCGTCCATGTTGGTTCTTGGAGACTTGCCTGCCACGTCACAGCAGGCGAAAAGTTGCTGGTTTGTTAGTGACTTCCTCAATAGATCACCTTAAAGGTCAAGAACTTGATATAAGGGTCCTGATTTATACGTTTTGAAGCAAAACGCCGCTAACGCAGTTTTGCCTCAAAAAGTATAGCGCTGACTAGCACCATTTGTTAACGCCACTCAGGCATCATATTTATAACTTTATGCTGGGTGGCGCTAAAAATAGGTTAGAGTAATTTTTCCTGACGTTAACCATTGCTCCTTGTCGTTAGGCAAAATTATGTTAACGGCGGAAAAATGACTCCAATCCGTTTTACGACATGTGAATATATTCCAAAATGGAATAGCGTCAAATACAGACGCTAACGGAGAGAACAGTGCAAAGGATGGCCAAAATGGACCCAGGAAGCCAGGAGAGACACCCGGGAGACTCCATTCAACCAGGAACCAGCCCGGAGAACACAGACAAGACTCAGGGGAAGGAGTACTGGTGATAGAGGTGATGGAGCATCAACATCAACTCTTAGTCACCTCAAAATTGCCAATTGGAAGGAGAGAGGATATTTGGCAGCAGATAGTGGATAAGATTAACAGTGTGGCAGAGGTCAGGAGGACTGTAACTGAGTGCAAGAAATGCTGGCATGACTGCAAGCGAAGGACACAGGAAAAAAATGGCAAGGAACAGGAAGGTAGCACTGCAAACTGGAAGTGGGAGTCCAGCACCACAAGAGGACTTGGACAAGATGGAGGAGATGGTTGCAACAGTCATCCCAGGGGAAATTGTCACAAGAATTGCAGGACAACACAGACTACCAGGAAACATCACAAATGCAGGGTAAGTTGCATGGGGGAAATTTATGCTAAAATGTCAAGTGCAAAAAGGGGGGCACATAGGCCTCACACAATGCATGTCAAAGGAGCGCAGAGGGACACCATACACACTAAGCAAGTTGCACCATGCTGACGTAAGCTACACATGTACCTACGCCTTGGTGGTGCCATGCACATAACAAATACACAACCTGGACATATGTTGAACATCAGGCCTAAATACCTACATGTACATATGCAGGAAATCGGATGGATGTTATGTATAGTCACTGTGCCACTGACTGTGTCATCATAACATCCCTTGCAAATAGTCATATCAACACTACCAACACGACCAAGAGCTCTGAGACTAGGTAGTCAGTGAATACTATTCCTGGGGTAATGTCATGGTGGTGTCCCTTGCAGTAACACCTTGCAACTGCCTTGCCTCATTGCCCAAATGCATGAGTGCTGCATCTCACAGCACACAAGTCATTGCAACTGTCCCAAAAATACCCAGACATGTGCTGGTAGCACCACCATACTGCACGTTGACAACACATCCACATGAGGCAGACACTACTCTATCATGCAGTCAGGGTGCCCCCTGGGTGCAGGGAGCAATGAACTAAACAGGTGCTGGGGGAACAGCAGGCTGGTCCTGCATCATTGGTAACATGCCACTACCCAGACCAACTAAATTGCAGTAGTGTTGAACCACACATCTTGATGCTGAACTGAAATGTGCCACTACAGAAAATGTGTACCACAGATAGCTAACAGTAGGTCACAACAGTCACAGGCTGAGACCACAACTACTCTGACACTACCAAGTCAGACACATGTGAATGGGGAAATAAACACACACATACAACACATGGGGCATGACTGTGAACATAATGGCGTATGATTCCACATCAACAGGCGGGGGATGGTTTGTGGGTAAGTCTGATGTTGGTAAGCCAGTGCAGTGTACCCTTTGTGGTTGGAAGTCTGATTCACTTGTTGGGGTGGTGGCTACTCATGGTAGCTCTGTGGGGCACTTAGTACAACATTTTTGATGGATCAAATACACTCAGTGCCAGTTTTTGGGTGCATTGGCTGTGACAAGACATGCTGCACTCATCCCTGCAAATCAGGCAGTGGAAAGGGCAAAAGACCATGGCATGGGACCCCCTGCACTGCCCATGCCAAGTCCATGGGCTGTGCAGGGGCACCCAGGGGCACACCACATCACCAACAACCTTTGTATGGGGCTTTCACCACCATGCAAAGGCTGGTGGAAATGCATACACAGATCTGGAGGGTAGTGTTGAACATAATACTGGTCTGATATCACAGGACAGCTGTCATTGCCAGTCCGTAAGCTGCTGGAAACCTACCAGTGCCAGGCCATTTGCCCATGGGGCATTCCACATTGACAAAAGTTGCCACTACCACCTGTGCTGTTGATGGCGGTCAAATAGACAATGGCAATCACGTGCCAATGGGACTGACACACTTGAAATGAGGAACCAGTATGAATACCTGCAGAATCACCTCAAACTAGCTTCAGGCCCTGACCTAAGTACAACTCCTGTTAACTGTCTATGTCCACAGACTCATTTATCATCAGGCACTGTCACATACAGAATAATGTACACAACAGAACTGTCATACCCATGCTGGCCGTCCCTGGGTCTAACCCTGTGCTTGTGTCAAATTAGCTGCACTGCCACCATGCTGCACTCATGTATCATAGTGCAAGGAGGGCTGCATTGAGGGGGAGGCCATAGGTGTGTAGGAAGGCAAACACACCTGCACAAACAGAAGATGAAATTGAACTCCGCTAGATTCATGAGTTCCATGCAATGCAGCACACATACACAAACATATACAAACATCAACTTGAGGAGCCATCAATGTTAACAAGAGCATAGTGTCCTGGCAATGCCGTCCCTGGGGTGGGGCAAGGTCTCAGCACCGTATGGGTGTATGTGAAAAATGTAAGACTGTGAAGGGGAAAATTGCCATGTGTAGTGTTGTTGCATGAGCACAGCAACATCCATTGCAAAGCGTCACCATGCAAATGGATGCATAGGGAGGGTTGACAACGACAAGATGGTGTCAAGCTACAAAAAGGATAGACATCACACCTAGGCTTCCATTCATGTGCCATGCAGGTGGGTCATAGGTCTGTAGACTGTAGCCATGATGTACGGGAACAATGTTTTGGAACTAAGATGACAATAAGCCTCAAATAGGAAGTCAGTGACATGACCTATGAACTGCCACAACACGAATAGACAGATTTTACACCATCTCATTGCAGAGGATGATGGCTCTCCTGTGGATCTTCCTGTCCAAGAGTACCCTGGTGACCTGGATGACCAGCTGGCAACCATCAACCAAGAGACCCTCCAAGAAGTCCTTGTAGACCTCCAGACACCACCTCTAGTCGCAAGGAGGAGTATTGATGTAGCAGCCATCCTACAGGCTCCACTTAACACCCCAATAGTACGACCTGCCAGCAGGGACACAGCTGAGGACTCGGAGGAACCAGGGACCAGCTTTGAGAGGACAGTGGTAGGAGTCCAGCAGGAGCTGGCCAAGGAGGTGTGACTTACAGAGTATGTGCACGCGCATGGTTACAGCTACTGAACAGACTGCAGCCATCCGAGGCTCACACTCCCCAATGCATGGAGTCCAGCAGTTTCTTAGGCACATAACTGCTGCCATGAGGGAGAGGCCACAACAACTGCCCTTCCAAATTGGCATCAGCATGTTTGATAACAAGATAGACTCCATGCAACGGGAAATGGTCTCCATCAGAGCAGACATGGCTGCCTATTACAGGGATGTGGCTGTTATACTAAAAGATCAGCAGTTCTTCCATGCTGCAGTGATGCCATACGTAGTTCCACAGATGGCAGCTGCCGGGAATTGGGAGTCCACATCTCCAACCACGCAAATGTGTGTGTACCCCTTTACCTCCCCACTACCACCATCACAGGAAGAGGAGATACCACATACATCGGAGGATGAAGATGTAGAACAGATCATCTTCAACCATAGGAGTTCCCAGTAGCACCAGCCCATGCCACATGGGCAGTGTTTTTCTTTGTCCTGTGCTTGACATCCTGCCAGTGTTTGCACAATTGGAGATATGCACTCTTTGCTGACACACTGTTGACCTTTCTGCTATGGACCGCAATTGTCTCTCACTTCAATTGGCCATTTATGTTCACCTGCACTGAAAGACACTTTACCCAAGCATGTCCCATGACATGTCCCTCAAACCTGGACTTGTGTTGTGTCACAATTGTATGAATTTCACTAATGGGGTCACAGACCTGGACATTGTAAATATTGCACTCAGACACTTTTAAATAAACACCACCTACACAACCATCATGTCTTTGTGTATTGTGACAGATCTACTGCGCTTAGGAATTGTGATGTGTATAACATGTCTTTAGTCACAGAGGGCCTCATTCTGACAAAGTACCACCGTCAGAATACCGCTACGTGGTCAAAAAACCGCCACGGTAATTCTGAGTTTCACGCTGGGCTGGTGGGCGACCGCCAGAAGGCCGCCCGCCAGCCCAGCGGGAAACCCCCTTCCACGAGGATGCCGGCTCCGAATGGAGCCGGCGGAGTGGAGAGGGTGCGACGGGTGCAGTTGCACCCGTCGTGATTTTCAGTGTCTGCTATGTAGACACTGAAAATCTTGGTGGGGCCCTGTTAGGGGGCCCCTGCAGTGCCCATGCCATTGGTATGGGCACTGCAGGGGCCCCCAGGGGCCCCATGACACCCGTTACCGCCAACCAGGTTCTGGCAGTCAAAACCGCCAGAACCAGGCTGGCGGTAAGGGGGTCGGAATCCCCATGGCGGCGCTGCCTGCAGCGCCGCCATGGAGGATTCCTCAGGCCAGGGGAAAACCGGCGGGAAACCGCCGGTTTCCCTTTTCTGACCGCGGCTTTACCGCCGCGGTCAGAATAGGCCTGGATGCACTGCCAGCCTGTTGGCGGTGCATCCGCGGTCCCCGGCCCTGGCGGTCCATGACCGCCAGGGTCGTAATGACCCCCAGAGTGTCAGTACGAGTGCAGGACTATAGCGACACACATCTACGCACAAGGTACCTACATGATGAACGTCAATGCTGGTCTCATCCCCTACAAGCAATTCACTGAGTATGCCAAAAATGTTGAACACATGTATGCTTCACCCACTACATACAGTGGGAATGGCTGTGAAACAGTTCTTGGGCAATGTCATCAGCTGGGAGTACCAGTAGAACACATTGGTGTGAAACTGAGGAACTTAACCTCATCTGTAATTGTCACTGGTCAGTTTAGCAGTATGTATATGAAATGTAGGCTGCTGTCAGATGTCCCACAGTGCCCAACATTCTGACACAGGACCCAAAAAATGACAGCTGAATTACCAAGCCTACCTGTTCAATACATGGTTAACATAGTTACCTTGATTGGTTTGTACACTGGATGGCAGATGCATAGGCAATTAGATATGTTGTAGCTGCCAATGTGACAGCTCTGTTGTAAGAAGGTGATGAACATGTCAAGAGAGGAATCTGGAGGCAGAACGGAATCCCTAGGCCAACACACACTTTTTAGCGTACACTCATAGGAAGACCCTGAGAACCAAGCATGTGACACATGAAGTAAGGGAGGATCCAAAGATTTTAATAAGAATTAAACTTACCAAAAATCGTAACCTAACCTAACCTAACCTTACCTATCCTAGCTATATATAACCAACAACTGACCCTAACTATCCTCTGCTAAACGTACCTAACACATTTAAGACCACACTCTAAACATAGGCCACCCACATGCCACATAGCATGAGAAACATGCAGGACAACATATACTAAACTGCACATATACAACCTACATCTAAACAAATATATATATATATATATATATATATATATATATATATATATATATATATATATATATATATATATATATATTTCTATACAACACATCAATGCCTTAACTTTACCCCCACTCACCCACAAAGTAACATGTAAAAAGTAGAAAACCCACCCCTAAACCTACTTATCCTAACTCAACTACTAACCTAATCTAACCTGACACTAACCCCCTAAAACCCACTATAAAACATTAAAACAAATGAGGAGGCATGGGACTGAACTGGGGGTAACAGTCATAAAGCCAATTACAGATTGGCCCTCTTGAGTTTCCTTTTGATGAGTTTCAGTCTTTTGGTGTTCTTCTCCACCTCCTTCTCAAGACTGTCCAACTTTTTGAGGACCAGTGTCACATCTCTCTCTAGGTCCTTTATTGCATTCATGTACATGGCAGCAGGTGGGGTGGGCTGTGGCACAGATGTTGAGGGTGTAACAGCTGGGGCTGTTATGATGGTGGCAGCTGTGCCCCCCTGCACAGCTGTGGTTCTTGGTCCTCTCCGTGTGGCCAGTGTGGGTCCCCCTTTGGTGAATGCCCATCATTCCCCAGTAGATTGCTCCCTGAAATAGCAGCGTGCCATCCTCCGGAACCCAGATTCCACTGCCAGGATGTGCTTATAGCAGACTGCTCTCTTCTGAAAAGCCAGCAGTTCCTCATTATTCATGTTGGCAGCTTTTAAATTGAGACAGGCAACCATCAGTGTCAGCATTGTGTGAAGTATGTACAGATTATTAGCTTACACTTTACATCTAATTGCACATGCACTCCAACTCACTTTCCGGATAAAACAATGGCCCTGATGAATAAAATGGTAACGCTGCCTTAGCATCTTTTCATTGACACCAAAGCGACGCACAACAAGATTAGGAACCAAACCAAACCAGGTGTGCATTGATTTTGGGCCATATGTAACAATAGAAAGACAGTGTCAACTGCACATAGATAGGGGCCACTATTCCTCATCATCTGTGTCAATTTTCAACCATACATCATCACTAACTTGAATTTGTTATTGGGAGTATGGGATGCAGTTGGTAACAATAGGGGGTCAGTGTTGATAGGTACACATGCAAGCCTGATCAAAATGACTGTCACCTACACTGTGAGCATCATATCTACCTACAAATTTGCTGTTCCTCTCCCCCTGTGCCTCAGGGGGAATGGCCATGCAATCCATCATCTCAACTGTCCAGGTCATCCACCAAGGCATGCCCACTCATACATGGAGTCAGGCAGTGGACCATATGTTAGGAGGGCTGCCAACTAGGAAGCTGCCATCCATAGGTCTATCACATCTACATTCAGGTGTCCAGGTATAGACACTCATCAATACCTGATCTGCCAGTACTATTACTTACACACCCATACCAAAGTCAGGACACATCTGGTCTTGACCTGCATGCATGCCTATTACATTCCACATAAGTGTCACATAAAGGAGTACAAAATATGGGCCACCATGCTGGGGGACAATTGCCCACCCAGTCCTACATGTACATTACAATACAAGGATGCACCAATTTGAGTTCAAAATGGTGCATCACTGTGTTGTGAGAATTGCGCTGTTTCCCAGTGCCAATATTCCCACAGCAGTGCCCTTCTAAGTCACATATAGTCTACATGTGGCTTGTCATCACCTTGTTTACATGATGCTGCCCATTGAGCACCACAAGCCTCACATGATATGACTCTCTGCTTGTGCATAGGGAACCCTTGAATGGGACACAATGTCACTATTCAGCCTACTTTGATATCTGATCATTTGACAGCTCATCGCTCCTAGCATTGTGTGCAACACACGACTCACTCACACGAAGGCCTCAATCACTACACAGGACAGATATTATCACACTTACTGGATACATGTGGGTCCTCAAATCTTGCCGCTTCACCAATGGTGTAGGTCCACTTATAAGATATAGATAGAAAACCATGCTTAGTGTCATATCACTGTCACTACTAGTGGACAAGATATTACAGTGTGTACTATTTTAGAGGAGTGCACTAGTTATCCTGGTTGAATAGAGTGCAACAGACTCACCACTGTAAATTCACAATGACACTGACACTCAGGTGAGTGAGATCCACACATCTGCACACTTACACTGGGCCTGAGACTCATGTAGTGCTACACCCTGCAACAACCATATGTGGGCAATCTATAGAAGATGGAACTCCATGGTATGAGGGGGAGTTGGGTGACAAATATATGACGCTACCCTGGTGTTCTGCAAAACAACTGACTCAGGTGTTCTGGCTTGTCCTGAAAGGTACCCAGAGGCACTTTGGGGGTCATTCCAAACCTGGCGGTCATCGACCGCCAGGGTGGATGACCACGGAAGCACCGCCAACAGGCTGGCGGTGCTTCCCTGCCCATTCTGACCGCGGCGGTAAAGCCGCGGTCAGAAAAGGGGATCCTGCGGTTTCCCGCCGGATTTCCCCTGTCTGGGCTGAATCTCCATGGCGGCGCTGCAAGCAGAGCTGCCATGGAGATTCCGACCCCCTTCCCGCCACCCTGTTTCTGGCGGTTTTTACAGCCAGGAACAGGATGGCGGGAACGGGTGTCATGGGGCCCCTGGGGGCCCCTGCACTGCCCATGCCACTGGCATGGGCAGTGCAGGGGCCCCCTAACAGGGCCCCAGCATGATTTTCACTGTCTGCATAGCAGACAGTGAATATCGCGACGGGTGCAACTGCACCCGTCGCACCCCTTCAACACCGCCGGCTCCATTCGGAGCCGGCTTCTATGTTGCAGGGCCTTTCCCGCTGGGCCGGCGGGTGCTCCTTTGGTGGGCGCCCGCCGGCCCAGCGGGAAAGCCAGAATGGCCTCCGAGGTCATTTGACCGCAGAGCGGCCAAATGACGGTGACCGCATGGCGGTCAGAATGACCGCCTTTGTGATGGAAATGCAGCTCAATTTTTAGTTTTGAGTAATCCATGAATGATGTGGCAAAGTTGTCTGATGGTATCAAATGCCTCATTGTCAATTCCCCCTAAGGCAGGTATGCCCCCTTTGCTAACATAATGGCAGGGATCATGTGTGTGAAATTATGACAATGTAGCGCTATATGTGGCTTGCCCTACTTTGTTGTCACAATCCAGTTAAAAATGTTATGCTGGCAGTGTCTTGGCTTATCATACATGACGCTATGCTGGGGCACAGATGTTGCCAAGGCCCCTGAAATGTGTGACTTAGTGATGGTTGTGCATGACTCACCAAACTTCTGACCTGCACAGGTAAAATGGTAGGGCATGTGAACTCCATGTCTAGACTGGCGCAGTCACACTTCATTCTGGTTGCATGCAAATTGTCCACAAGCATTGCATGAAGCAAGCCAACACATCTGCTACTGTCATTCAAGAGCGATGAACAGTAAATAGTATGCCAATGGGAGACTCACCAACAGGGCCACCGATCACCCCACCAAGATGGTCAAGCAGATCCTGCTCCCTGGCCACCAGATCTTCCCAGTGATGCTTCAGCTAGTGCTTGTTGCGGCTGCTGTAGAACACCCTTTTCAGGTGGTGGAGCACCTTGCAAACACCGCAGCTGCCTCGCCTCCATCCGGTCGCCCTGGAACTCATGGCACCCCATCTCCAACATTAATGGCAGGTAGTGGGCTACCAGGCACACAAAGCCTCCCAGCTCCTCCTCCCCCATCCTTGTCAACCTCCCCCTACCAGACATATCTATCATGTACAGGTTGACAACAATAATGAATATAAACAAAATAAAAATAAAGGAAACTTGAGGCCCCAAAAAATAATCCCAACTAACTCAATTTAACAACCTATTCCGGACAGACACCACAAGTACAATGATAGATACAAACAAATACACACATTTACAAACACTGGGACAAAGTACAGTCAAAAAGTACAAAAAATAAAACAGGAGGTTCACCACAAGATACAATACAGATCAAGAACACACCACCAACTCCAGGACACAACCACACAGTCAAAAGAGATGCAAACTGTAAAGAGAAAGTGAATGTACACCCACTGTACCATGCCTGTGAACAGGATGTCCTATTACATCACTTCCTGTCCCCATAACGTTTTCTGTTATGCGTGTATTTATTTGATGCATGTGATATTTGCATGAGTATTTCAGACTCATGACCTATGTGCGTCTTTTAATTTGACGCAGTCCCTTTATTCATCAAATTAACAGAAAATCAGCATTGAAATGAGTGCAAAGGTGGAATTCACACTAAGGTGGTCATTCCAACCTCGGCGGTAAAAGGCGCTTACGGCCGTTCAGAAGACCGCCATAACACCACCGCAGCCGCGGTAAACCGCCACGGTCATTCTGACCCACAACAGGCAAACCGCCAAAATACAGACATCCACAAAAGTCCGCCACACCAAAGGGCAGCGAGAAACTGGCGATGACCAAACCTCCACCGTCACGCCAACAGAAATACGCCCACACTATCACGACACACGAATCCACGCGGCGGTCTTTCAACCGCGATATTCCATTGGCGGTACACACCGCCGCGGTCAAAATACACACACACTTACAAAATACAACCACATTGGACAATTCAAAATACACACACCTGAGACACATACACACACCACTCCCACACACCCAATTAAATATAAAATACACACCCACATCACCCACAAACCTCCACTCCTAGAGATTCGTGAACACGCACCGAGAAAAGACATTCGAGCACCCAGACGCCCAATTCACTGTCACCCAGCAATATTTGCACGCACTTCACACAACACAACAATACACATCACCACACTTAGCACCACACAATCCACCCTACACATCACCCACACCACCCCATGGCGCCTCAAAGACACCCCAGGTTCTCTGATGATGAGCTCAGGGTCATGGTGGAGGAAATTGTACGAGTAGAGCCACAGCTGTTCGGGGCACAGGTGCAGCACACCACCATTGCCAGGAAGATGGAGCTATGGAGCAGAATAGTGGACAGGGTCAACGCTGTGGGACAGCACCCAAGAAATCGGGACGACATCAGGAAGAGGTGGAATGACCTACGGGGAAGGTGCGTTCCATGGTATCCAGGCACAACATCGTGGTGCAGAAGACTGGCGGCGGACCCCCCACCTCCTCCCCCAGAATTTACAACATGGGAGGAGCAAGTCTTGAACATCCTGCATCCTGAGGGCCTCGCAGGAGTAGGCGGAGGAATGGACTCTGGTAAGGCAAATCTTAACTACTTCTTCCCCCCACCCCACCTGCATGCCAACTCATACCCCCACCCTCACCCTCACCCCCATCACATCCTACTCCTTGCAACTGTCTCACCAACCCAACCCACCCCTCCCAACACCTAGCCCTACATGCGTCCACAAACCATGGACACCCATCACCTAAGCATGCCCACTGCACATACACATACAACCCCCCAGACCAACCACCATCACAACAGCCCCCACAAAGGAATGCCAGCACTGGGGTACACGGGCACCCACCCATTGCACGCTATGACACACACAGAAGCAATAACCATACTTTTATACCCCTGCAGGACCCAAACGCCACGTCACCGCGCAGGAGGGTCCACAAATGTCCACTCCACCCCCAGAAAAGGCCCACAGTGAGGACAGCAGCTCTGTCTCCCTGGATCTAGATGACCAGCCCGGTCCATCGGGGACCTCGGCACAGTCGGTTCCCCTCACACAGCCACAGGCCACAGTAGACCTTCCCCCCTCTGGGAACACCAGCACAGCACCCACCCAGCGGGCCCATACCTCTGTCCCCAGGACACGTCAATCAGCGGTGTGTCCACCACTACAGGGAACCCAGGCTAACCCACCACCCCAACAACAACAGGGACCTGGGGGCAGTGGTAATGGGCACACGGTCCAGGGGACAGAGGCCCAGTGAAACAGGGGAACTGGGAGGGCTGCTGTGCGACAGGGGGGGGGACAGGCCCAGGGAACCCACTCTCCACGAGGCCCTCTCCTCCATCATGGGAGCATACCACCGCTCCCAGCAGACGATGGCGACGGTCCTGGCCAGGTTTCAGGAGATCCAGCTTCTGCAGGAGCAACAGTATATGGGGTTCAGGGAGGAACTAAGAAACATCAGTTCCGCCATGGGTACCATCGTAGTGGCCCTGAACGAGGTAGTCACGACATTGCGGGACACTGTGGCACCTCAAAGGGCCCCTGACACTAGCATGCACCAAGAACTGCCTACCACCTCCGCCGGCGCTAGAGGACAGGAGGCCCGACACAAGACCAACAGGCCACCAGAACCCCACCCCCTGCAGAAGGAGAACCACCCTGCAAGCGGGCCCTGAGATCCAGGAAGAAGACAGAGTAAGATGTCAAGACCTCCGCCAGCAAAGGATACCACCCTGATTGTCATCCCACTGTCCCACATTGTCACCCTGTCCAACCTTAAACTGCCCCTACTCCACTTCCCACAGGCATTTGGACAATGTACCTGTGAAACTGATAGTCTGGACTCTGCCATGGACAATCCTCCACCATCACCCCTCACCGATTTGCAACCACCCATCCAATTTAGAGCACTTGAATAAAAACACTTATTGCACAAAACAATCTGGAGTCTGGCTGTGATTTAGAACAAATGTGTAAGACATGACTGTGCCAAAATGTTCATTCACATTGTGATGCTAACAAACCGCTGTCACACAGCTGTAGTCCATGGGGAAACAAAGCAGATGTCACGCAGTGGGGCCCACATCTCTGAAAACGGAAGGGAAAGTCACAACACAGTTACCATACACTGGGGGAAAAAGTAAGACAGTAGAGAGGTAGGAGTCATTAAGTAAATGTAATATGCCGGTGTCTACTCTTACCTGTGTGTCACTGAAAATACTGCTGTATTACTGTGTTCCTGTTCTCTATGTCGTCCTCTTCGGCTTCCTCCTCTTCACTCTCCACAGGCTCCACAGCTGCTACAACACCACCATCTGGACCATCCTCCTGCAGAAAAGGCACCTGGCGGCGCAAAGCCAGGTTGTGAAGCATACAACAGGCCACAATGATCTGGCACACCTTCTTTGGTGAGTACATTAGGGATCCACCTGTCATATGGAGGCACCTGAACCTGGCCTTCAGGAGGCCAAAGTTTCGCTCGATCACCCTCCTAGTCTGCCCATGGGCCTCATTGTACCGTTCCTCTGCCCTTGTCCTGGGATTCCTCACTAGGGTCAGTAGCCAGGACAGGTTGGGGTAACCAGAGTCCCCTAATATCCACACCCGGTGCCTCTGGAGTTGACCCATCACATATGGGATGCTGCTATTCCGCAGGATGTAGGCGTCATGCACTGACCCAGGGAACTTGGCATTAACATGGGAGTTGTACTGGTCAGCCAAACACACCATCTGTACATTCATGGAATGATAACTCTTCCGGTTCCTGTACACCTGTTCACTCCTGCTGGGGGGGACCAAAGCAACATGTGTCCCATCAATGGCACCTATGATGTTGGGGATATGTCCAAGGGCATAGAAATCACCCTTCACTGTAGGCAAATCCCCCACCTAGGGGAAAACGATGTAGCTCCGCATGTGTTTCAGCAGGGCAGACAACACTCTGGACAACACGTTGGAAAACATAGGCTGGGACATCCCTGATGATATGGCCACTGTTGTTTGAAATGACCCACTTGCTAAGAAATGGAGTACTGACAGCACCTGCACTAGAGGGGGGATCCCTGTGTGTTGGCGGATGGGTGACATCAGGTCTGGCTCCAGCTGGGCACACAGTTCCTGTATAGTGGCTCGGTCAAGCCTGTATGTCAGTATGACATGTCGATCCTCCATTCTCGACAGGTCCACCAGCGGTCTGTACACGGGAAGATTCCTCCATCTCCTCGCATGTCCCAACAGACGGTGCCTATGAAGGACAACAGCGAGCACAGAGTCAAGCAACCCACAGGTACGTAACCACAGCTTGCACAGAACACGATTCCCAATGCATTGAATGGCTTGTATGAGTGTTGGTGCATGGCCTAGGTATGTGTGACGCAGTTGGTAATTAGGCCATGTGGGCCCTTGAAATGGCGGCTGCCTGACCTGTGAAGTGCGACAGTGGGATGTGAGGTCAATACGCTGGTGTGGCACACCGCGGTGGTAGGCGGTCGAAGACCGCGGCGCCAAGCCGCATTAGTTAACATTGAACCCTATGGGTTTCAGGAGCCAATGACGATGTGCGCCGGCGGTCGCGGTACGCACCGCCGCGGTACGCACCGCCGCGGGCGTGACCGCCATTTTCTATCTGCTTAATCACTCGATACCTGATCTTCCACAGGAGAGGACCTACACTGCAAGTGCTGCTGTGACCTCGGTCTGGAAGAGACAATGACTCATGCGACTGTGGACAGGGCCCCTGCCTTCACTGCGGAGGAGTTGGAGAAACTTGTGGATGGGGTCCTCCCCCAGAATGCGCTACTCTACGGTCCTCCAGACCAACAGGTAAGTACACTGGGACCATACTTAGTGGGCAATGCCTGGGTTGAGTGAGGTGGATGAAAGATGGTGGGGAGAGGAGCGATTGAGGCATGCATCAAACGACAGATGAGAGCATGTGCCACATGGCAAGGGTGGGGATGGGGGGCCACTCACATCGAGCATGCAGAAGGTGATGACAATTTTTCTCTCCCTGTACATGTCACATAGGTCAGCGCCCACCAGAAATTCGCGATTTGGCGTGCCATCGCCAAGGACGTCCGGACCCCGGGGGTCCATAACAGACGGGGCACCCACTGCCGGAAGAGGTGGGAGGACATCCGACGCTGGAGCAGGAAGACGGCGGAGGCTCAGCTGGGGATGGCCTCCCAACGTAGGAGGGGTGCCAGTCGTCATTTGACCCCCCTGATGTCCCCGATCCTGGCGGTGGCGTACCCCGATTTGGATGGGCGCGTGAGGACATCACAGCAGACACAAGGGGGTGAGTACAAATACATTCTGCTGACTTTGCGCGCAGTGGAGGTGTCTGGGTGGGGGAGGAGGGCTGTGGGTATCCCTAGGCCAGGGCGATTTCTGTAGGCTAGGCCCCTCCGTAAGGCATGGCCCTGTGCCCCCGCCCCCCACCTCTGTAGGGTGTCAAGTACAGGTATCCATGGCCCTGTGTCATCTATGTGTGCTGTTGTCGTCCATAGGCTTGTAGGCCATGTCCCATGGATTGCGTAGTGGACCCCAAGTGCAGAGCGTAGTGCAGGGGGCTTCTGTGTCTGTCTTGTCCGCCAACGGTAGCGGTAATCCATGCACTCAACATGTCTTTATTTCTCCTCCCCCCTTTTTTGTGGTCTTCCTGTTCATGTGTGCATTAGCATCATCAGGCGGAGGAGAAGTGGCATCGGAGCACGAGGGAGCTGCATCTCACATGGCCATGGCGGGCCATGGAACTGACTCGGATTTCACCAGTGAGACGGAGGGCGAGGGAAGCTCCACAGCGGGGACTCGTGCTGATGTCGGTGACAGCAACTCATCCTCTGAAGGGAGCTCCCTTGTGGTGGCGGCAACATCCGTGCCCCCCGCAACAACAGGTACAGCCGCCACCCAGCGCACCAGCACCGCCTTCCCAGCAGCCCCTCAGCGTTTGCCCCATGCCCGCTCACCCAGGAAGGCGGGCATCTCCTTCGCCCCAGGCACCTCAGGCCCTGCCCCTGTCGCCCCTGCTGCCCTCAGTGAGGAGGACATTGACCTCCTGAGGACCATCATTGTTGGGCAGTCTACCCTTTCGAATGCCATCCAGGGTGTACAAAGGGAGGTGCACCAGAGTAATGCATACCTGGAGGGCATTCATTCGGGTCAGGCTGCCCATCAGCGATCGTTCAACGCTCTGGCCTCAGCACTGATGGCAGCAATTTTACTTGTCTCTAGCCTCCCCCCTCCAACTCCCTCCACCCAGACCCAATCCCCTGTACCTCTGCCTATCCCAGCCACACCATCAGACCAGCCTGCACACACCTCAACACCCAAGGGAAGCTCATCCAGACATAAGCACCACACATCACACAAGCATTCACACAAGCAACATCCACATGCAGACATACCAACAGCCACTGCCTCCACTGTGTCCCCCTCCTCCTCGTCTCCCTCCTCCCTCCCTGTCACATCTCCACTCACATTTGCATGCACAACATCTTCAGCCACTACGTCCATCACCAGCACACCCACCAGAACACTCCACATATGTGCAGTCACCACCCCCACTACCATTTACACCTCCCCTGTGTCCTCTCCCAGTGTGTCTGTCACCCCCTCTTCCAAACTACACAAACGCAGGCAGCCACCCACCCAACAGCCATCCACCTCACGACAGCCTCCAGCACAAGCACCTGCACCCAAAGACACCAGACTTCACACTCCTACAACCACATCCTCTTCCTCCACTCCCATACCCACTACACCTACCCGTCCCTCTCTTTCCAAATTGCTTTTCCTTGCCAACCTTAACCTCTTTCCAACAACTCCCCCACCCCGTCCATCTCATAATACTCCAATCAGCACCTCAGCCACCACAAAACCGAGACCTGTGAAGACTGTTGTCTATGGACTGTGGAGTCCCCCACCCTCAAGGGCATCCAGTTCAGCTAGGAGCCAAGGCACGGCCAGCCCACCACCGTAAAAGCATCCTAAGATTGCAAGTGCCCAGCGCGAGCGACCAAAGACCCCAGGGACAAAAATCCCTACATTGGCTCCGCCAGGAAGTCGGGTGCCACCTGGCACACCGCCAAAGGTGGGAAAGGGCCACAAGCGTGCAGGGAAGGGTGGGAAGGGCAGCACGCCCGACAAGTCCGGCAGCAGGCCAGCTGGCCAGGAGGGCCCCACCAGCCCCATCCCAGGTGGGCAGGAGGACACCCACAGGCCGAGAACTGCAGCCCAGGAGGGCCCCGCAAGCCACCAGACAGATGGGCAGGAATGCCCCGCCAGCCACATGTCAGGTGGCGAGTGACATCCATGCCTGGGCCGGATCCGCTGACCAGGACACTCATCTCAAGCACCGCTGAACTGGGCACCGCCGTCTCAAGCACCGCTGAACAGGGCCCTTCATCTCAAGCACCGCTCCGCTGGGCACCGCCGTCTCAGGAACCGCTGAACTGGGCCCTTCATCCCAAGCACCGCTGAACAGGGCACCGCCGTCTCAAGCACCGCTGAACAGGGCACCGCCGTCTCAAGCACCGCTGAACAGGGCACCGCCGTCTCAAGCACCGCTGAACAGGGCACCACCGTCTCAAGCACCGCTGAACTGGGCCCTTCATCTCAAGCACAGCTAAACAGGGCACCGCCGTCTCAAGCACCGCTGAACTGGGCCCTTCATCTCAAGCACCGCTCCGCTGGGCACCGCCGTCTCAAGAACCGCTGAACTGGGCCCTTCATCTCAAGCACCGCTCCGCTGGGCACCGCCGTCTCAGGAAATGCTGAACTGGGCCCTTCATCTCAAGCACCGCTGAACTGGGCACAGCCGTCTCAAGCACCGCTGAACAGGGCCCTTCATCTCAAGCACCACTCCGCTGGGCCCTTCATCTCAAGCACCGCTCCGCTGGGCACCGCCGTCTCAAGCACCGCTCCGCTGGGCACCGCCATCTCAGGAACCGCTGAACTGGGCCCTTCATCTCAAGCACCGCTGAACTGGGCACCGCCGTCTCAACCACCGCTGAACAGGGCACCGCCGTCTCAAGCACCGCTGAACAGGGCCCTTCATCTCAAGCACCGCTGAACAGGGCACCGCCGTCTCAAGCACCGCTGAACTGGGCCCTTCATCTCAAGCACCGCTGAACAGGGCACCGCCGTCTCAAGCACCGCTGAACTGGGCCCTTCCTCTCAAGCACCGCTCCGCTGGGCACCACCGTCTCAGGAACCGCTGAACTGGGCCCTTCATCTCAAGCACCGCTGAACTGGGCACCGCCATCTCAAGCACCGCTGAACAGGGCCCTTCATCTCAAGCACCGCTCCGCTTGGCACCGCCGTCTCAGGAACCGCTGTACTGGGCCCTTCATCTCAAGCACCGCTGAACAGGGCACCGCCGTCTCAAGCACCGCTGAACAGGGCACCGCCGTCTCAAGCACCGCTGAACAGGGCACCACCGTCTTAAGCACCGCTGAACTGGGCCCTTCATCTCAAACACCGCTGAACAGGGCACCGCCGTCTCAAGCACTGCTGAACTGGGCCCTTCATCTCAAGCACCGCTCCACTTGGCACCGCCGTCTCAAGAACCGCTGAACTGGGCCCTTCATCTCAAGCACCGCTCCGCTGGGCACCGCCGTCTCAGGAACCGCTGAACTGGGCCCTTCATCTCAAGCACCGCTGAACTGGGCACCGCCGTCTCAAGCACCGCTGAACAGGGCCCTTCATCTCAAGCACCATTCCGCTGGGCCCTTCATCTCAAGCACCGCTCCGCTGGGCACCGCCGTCTCAAGCACCGCTCCGCTGGGCACCGCCATCTCAGGAACCGCTGAACTGGGCCCTTCATCTCAAGCACCGCTGAACTGGGCACGGCCGTCTCAACCACCGCTGAGCAGGGCACCGCCGTCTCAAGCACCGCTGAACAGGGCCCTTCATCTCAAGCACCGCTGAACAGGGCACCGCCGTCTCAAGCACCGCTGAACTGGGCCCTTCATCTCAAGCACCGCTGAACAGGGCACCGCCGCCTCAAGCACCGCTGAACAGGGCACCGCCGTCTCAAGCACCGCTGAACTGGGCCCTTCATCTCAAGCACCGCTCCGCTGGGCCCTTCATCTCAAGCACTGCTCCGCTGGGCACCGCCATCTCAAGCACCGCTGAACTGGGCCCTTCATCTCAAGCACCTCTGAACTGGACCCTTCATCTCAAGCACCGCTGGCCCATTGGCGGAAGGGGCAGGCCCGCATCTGTGTCGGGCAGGGCTGCACGAAGCACTCTGGGCACTAGTCCCCCTCCAGTACCAGTGGAGACTGTTATCCACTTGAGAGACCGTGGCTTTGCACTCCCCAGGATGGCACAGTGGGCAACCCACCCACTGTAGAGACTTGAGAGACTGTGGCTTTGCACTCCCCAGGATATGGCAGTGGGCAAGCCACCCACTGTAGAGACTTGTGAGACTGTGGCTTTGCACTCCCCAGGATGGTACAGTGGGCAAGCCACCCACTGTAGAGACTTGAGAGACTGTGGCTTTGCACTCCCCAGGATGGCACAGTGGGCACCCCACCCACTGTAGAGACTTGAGAGACTGTGGCTTTGCACTCCCCAGGATGGCACAGTGGGCAACCCACCCACTGTAGAGACTTGTGAGACTGTGGCTTTGCACTCCCCAGGATGGCACAGTGGCCATGGAGGCCCCTCGTGGATCTGGCGTCGTGGACTCATCTGGCTGAGTTGCCCCCCCTTCCCTTCCCCCTGAGGTGCCTGTAGTTTTCCTATCTGATGTCCCTGCAGTGTTCTCTCCGTTGGAGGCAGGTATCCTGTGTGGGCTTTGCCCATGTGTTTTGGCCCAGTGGCCCACGAACAATGGCTGATAGACATATCGGACTAGACAATTTATGTATATAAAGTTATAGATGTGTGATATATTTTATACTCAGTCTTACAATATAATTCTATATTTATAATCATTTCCTTTTGCCTTTGCATTCTTCCGGGGGGTTTGGGGGTGTAACTGTGATGTGTTGCTATGCATTGATGTGTGTGTTGTAGTGGTTGAGGGTGAGGGTGGGTGTGTCACATATGTGTGTCCCCGTAATTTTTTGCCTCCCCCTCCCCTGTGTCATAGGTGTAGTACTCACCGTTGTCTTCTGCGCCGGCGTTCGTGCTCCTGGTAGAGGAGCAGGAAGACAATGGCTGGTAGGATGTGTAGTTCGGGTTCCATGCTGTCCAGATTCCTCGTGGGGTGTATGGAGGTGAGCGTTTTCCGTTTGAAATGGCTGTTTCCGCTGTGTTTTTATCGGCGGGGCTACCGCCCCGGAAAAGGTGGCGGATGGTGGGTTGTGATAGGGTGGGCGGTACATTGTCTCCCGCCTGTCTGTTGGCGGTGACCGCCTCGCTGTTTGTTTGTCCCGCCGTGGAGGGCGGTGTGCTAAAGTGGCGGTCTCTGTTGGCGATTTCCGCCAGGGTCGGAATTGCATTTTTTTTACCGCCAGCCTGTTGGCGGTTTGACTGCCGCTTTAACACCGACCGCCAGGGTTGGAATGACCCCCTAAGGGTCTATGGGTCATATACTTTTTGTTTGCAGATGTTATAGATGCATTTGTGTAATTTCTTTTTACTCTATTCCTGATTGCATGATTTTGTTCCACTGTCCATGGATGCATCCTGTATCAACATACAAATGGAATGAGCAAGCTGCAGTGTGGCATTTTGTGTATGGCCACATGTGGTAGTCCATGCAACAATGTGATTTGGGAGTGACTGGTCTCGTACACCGATCTGTGTGTTACAGAATCAACAGCATGCAAATATTTGCACATCATGCATGCATGTGTGACAACAGTGTATCCACATATGTATGGCAGTCAGTACTGTGCAACAGTTATGTAATGTGATTGTGGATTGTGTTTACTTTTGTGATGTGTGTGGTTGTCTTACAGAGCATAACATTTTAGACGACATACACAGCTCGGGCATTGTTGATGCTGGCTGATGAATGCTATCTAGAAAATGTTTCCAGACAACTGTCTCCATATATTGATCTTGAGTTTATGGTGACGTGTGTGGACTACACATATGTCTGGCATGTGTACATATTTGGTAGATACTGTGATTCACACACTCTGCCTACATTCCACACAAAAGTCAGATTAAACTCATTACATTTAGCAATGGTTCTTGTTTTTGTGTGGTGGACCTGCAGCCCTAGCTGCATTCATTCTCATACATTCTGATGTGCATTACACAGACATGTCCGTGCAAAGTGTGAGTTTATGTGTACCCTGTGTCAGGATTGGGCCCCATGCAGTGGGAGGACTGTTTTCCATGGATGTACTGTGCAGGCCCAACTTCTTCCATTGCTTGTCAAGCCTGGGCTAATCATGATGACCATTGTCACCAATGATGTCCCCCCTTGTCACACATGCTCCATGCAGCCATTGCAACTCCCACACTGAGTTCTGTCAGTGGTCTGTTCAAACATCGCAGTCTCACGATATTTTGACATCCATTGCCTCATGTGTGGGGCTTCTGTTATCCTCCTATTTGAACATGTTGTAGCTGTGTGTGATGAGCTATTGTTGTACAAGTTGGCAACGTGGATGTAGTTAATATGCTGTGGTACATAGATTGTGTCCTTCAGTTGTCACATTCAAGTGATGAGGCTATTTGTGATGTATGTGATGGTAGCAGTTGAATCTTACGCATTACATGTGATGTTGCTACAGTACTCCTCAGATTAGTGTTTGTAACATGCTCCCTGAGGTTAGACTCACAATCCTGAGGTATATTGTGGAGATTGAAGAGACCAAAGCCGGATTGTGTGAATAAGTGAGGTGTTTATTGAAAAAATGTACAAAGTGGGTTATGTGATTATTAAGTGAAGAAGTTCTCAATGATGTGCAATCTGCGGCGTATCCAAGCAGCTGTATTGTGCTGTTCCCCCTCATTTTCTTCTCCACCATCCTCCTCTTCCTCCTCAGGCAGGTCATCAACCTGCTCATATAAGGGGACATTGATGCGCACACATATGTTATGCAGGATAGCACATGTCATTATGATCTTGCAGATGATGTATGGGGCATAAAGGAGGCTGCCTCTCGTGATGTCCAGGCACCTGAATCCAGACTTCAGGATGCCAAATGTCCTCTCCACAATAGTCTGTGTCCTCTGATGCCCCTCATTATATGCACACTCTGCTGCTGTGCTTGGGTTGTGAAATGGAGTCATTATCCATGGCTTTATGCCATAACCCTGATCCGCTACAAAAGATTAAATGAGTAAGTTGTTGTTAAGGCTTGCAACAGGTTTGTCATGTAGCATGGCAGTTGATATTTTGAGTTGGTTGTGACTCATATGTGTTTGTGGTATGCTGTGAGTTCCTATCCTTGAGTGATGTCTTCTCAGCACCAGGTTTTTGGACATGACAATCTTGTGTTTGGCTCAAGGACCTGGGACATATGATTTGGATTCCAAACTGATGGTCAGAATGTATGTACCTTGCATTGTGTAGTGTACCTTTGTATCAGTGTGTTATCTCTAGAGATGACAAGACACATCCTCTGAACACAATGGGGTCAGATGTGGTGACAATACGGTAGCACTGCAGAGCCTGTACATCTCATCCATTTTGACATGTGTCATTGCAGATGATGTGCAACACTTAGGCCCATATTTATACTTTTTTAGCGACGCGTCATTTTTTGATGCAAAAGCGGCGCAAACTTACAAAATACAAGTGTATTTTGTAAGTTTATGCCGCTTTTGCATCAAAAAGCGGCGCAAATACGGCACTAAAAAGTATAAATATGTGCCTTAGGGCCTTTGAAATTGGTAAGTGACAATGCACAACACATCCCCAAAATTGGCTGCACTATCCTGCAATATTTAGACTATGCAAGAATGCCCCATGTGTGACATGTTACTAGGCAACCCTTTGTTGTCCCCTGCGCCAGTTGCTCATATGCAGCCGTGCACCTACACTTTCTACCTTTCACCAGGGTACTTGGCTAGCTGCCTTGTGGAGGTGGATGTATCTGTGCAGGAAGGGACACCACCTTACACATATGCTGTTTTGATGGCCAATTGGCTCTTTCTGTGTGTGTAGCAGTATACAGCATGCATTGGTGGCACAATCATCTAGTTCAAAAAAAAGTCTACTTGCTTATTGCAACCTGCAAACAGCACCCCTAGGGTAGTGTTTGTTGTTGGGACGGCCTCAAGTTTTAGATGACACTTACATCTGAGTCAGCATCATCATGCTATGTATCTTGTGGTGACAGACCTGCATCGACACACATTGCACACCCCTTCCACACCACATACAGCATGGGAGGGTGGCCGATTTACAATGTGGCTTCAAGCCATTATGAAGTGGTCATCTGCCAAGTTGTACATACAGTGCAGGCCGTGACAATGACACTGTGGGCTTTTACGTAGGTTCCTTGGTGATCCAGAGTGCCAGCTAATGTTTGTGTCCTACTGTTACAGGATGATCAACATAACTACCATTGTCTCTCCTGTCTTCCAACACATGAATCAGCATTTATACTGTCAACACATGCAAAGTGCAGGCTATAGGATGAGGCTCAGCTACTTAGCAAATGTGTCCCTTGGCATAGTGCATGTGAGGTCAGTGATGTCCTGTTTTGCCACTTTGGCATTCAGGATCTGCACTCTCTGACAGTGACTCTGCCCCATGGTAAGCTATTTATTGTATCTGGTACAGACATGGTTGTGTTGTGAAGCAGTAAGTGTTGTATGTGAGGTGGCACAATAGTAGGTGTGGTACGACTTATCACACATCTGGCACATGGTATGTGTTAGTCCTGACAGCCCTAGGGTGGTCACCGTTAACTTTTTGCCTACCTCCCTTCACTTTTTGGACACTGGTTTTGCTGGTTTTAGGACTCTGCACACTTTACCACTGCTAACCAGTGCTAAAGTGCATATGCTCTCTCCCTTAAAAGATGATGACATTGGTTCATACCCAATTGGCTGATTTATTCTACTTGTAAGACCCCAGTAAAGTGCACAATATGTGCCCAGTACCTGTAGATGAAATGCTACTAGTGGACCTGCAGCACTGATTGTGCCACCCACATAAGTAACCTCTTAACCATGCCTCAGGCCTGCCATTGCAAGGTCTGTGTGTGCAGTTTCACTGCCACTTCAACTTGACATTTAAAAGTACTTGCCAAGCCTTAAACTCTGCTTCTTCTACATATAAGTCACCCCTATGGTGGGCCCTAGGTAACCCATATGGCAGGGTGCTATGTAGCTAAAAGGCAGGACATGTACCTGTGCAGTTTATATGTCCTGGTAGTGCAAAACACCCAAATTCAGTTTTACACTACTGTGAGGCCTGCTCCTTTCATAGGCTAACATTAGGGCTACCCTTGTATACTATTTGAGTTGTAGATTATGATCTGAAAGGAGTAACAAGGTCATATTTAGTATCGCCAGAATGGTAATACAAAATCCTGCTGGCTGGTGAAGTTGAATTTAATATTACTATTTTAGAAATGCCACTTTTAGAAAGTGAGCATTTCCCTGCACTTAAATCCTTCTGTAACTTACAATCCATGCCTAGCTAGGTTTAGATGACAGCTCCCTTGTGCATTCATCAAGAGAACCCCAAACACAGGATGCTCAGTCACACTTGCCTAAATCTGCATATTGAATGGGTCTTGGGCTGGGAGGGTGGATGGCCTGGCACTTACATGTCAAAGGACAGTAGCCTGCTCTCACTCAAAGGACTGCTA
The DNA here is from genome assembly GCF_031143425.1 of Pleurodeles waltl. Lineage (NCBI taxonomy): Eukaryota > Metazoa > Chordata > Amphibia > Caudata > Salamandridae > Pleurodeles > Pleurodeles waltl. The sequence goes on from NC_090438.1 coordinate 357,096,065, forward strand.
CACCCCCTACTGGGACACTGGCAGACAGGATGGAACTGAAAGGGGACCTTGTGCACTTCTAAGCCACTTTTTGAAGTTTCCCCCACTTCAAAGGCACATTTGGGTATTTAAGCAGGGTCTCTGACCTACCAACTCTTTCTGGAGGAGAAACCCTGAATCAGAACCTGCAACCTGCCAAGAAGAACTGCCTGGCTGCCCAAAGGACTCACCTGGACAGCTTTTCTGAGAAGGACTGCTGCCTTGATGTTGCCATACTGCATTGCTGCTCTCTGGCTGTGTTGAGAAGTGCTCTCCGAGGGCTTGGATAGAGCCTGCCTTCTGTTCCCTGAAATCTCAGGACCAAAAAGACTTCATTCCGGCTAAAGAACTCCTTGTGCGGTGAGATTTGACGCACAGCCTGCAAGAAACGACACACAGCCTGCATCGTGGTGAGAAAATCACTGCACGCCGATTTGGAATGACGCAGCCCATCTTTGCAAGAAGATTGATGCAGCACGAGCATTGTGACTAGAAATTTGACGCAACCCATGGGATTGACGCAAAGGACGGAACAATGCAGCCTGACTTCCTGAGAGGAATCAACGCAGCGCCTGCCATCTGCCCTGTGGCAGAAATTTCCACACATTGCCCACCGGGTCGATGCAGCCCCTGTGACTTCATCCTGCACACCAAGGATTTTGATGCATCATCCCCGTGGCGTCCAAAAACCCTGCAAACTGAAGAGGATCCCAGTCTCCGCTCCAGAAATCAACGCAAAGCCTGCGTGAAAATTCAACAACGCATCATCTGCGTGTGCCGGAAAAATCAACGCACACCTCCCCATTTTCTACACATCAATCAATCAATCAAACATTTGTAAAGCGCGCTACTCACCCACTAGGGTCTCAAGGTGCTGAAAAAGGGGGGTTGGGAAGGACTGTTACTGCTCGAATAACCAGGTCTTGAGGTGTATCCTGAAGGTCAGGAGGTCCTGAGTCTGTCATAGGTGGGCGGGCAGTGTGTTTCAGGTCTTGGCGGCGAGGTGGGAGAAGGATTTGCCGCCGGCTGTAGATCAATGGATGCGAGGGATGGCGGCGAGGGCAAGGTTGGCAGAATGCAGTTGGTGGTGGGAGTGTGGAGAGTGAGTCGCTCGTTGAGGTAGGCAGGGCCTGTGTTGTGAAAAGCTTTTTGGGAATGGATGAGGAGTTTGAAGGTGATCCTCTTGGTGACGGAAAGCCAGTGTAGGTCTCTGAGCTGAGCTGAGATGTGGTTGTGGCATCGGATGTTGAGGATGAGGCATGCGGAGGCATTCTGTATACGCTACAGTTAGTTTCTTTAGCTTGGCTGTGTTTCCTCCGTAGAGAGAGTTTCCGTAGTCCAGTCTGCTGCTGACAAGGGTGTGGGTGACTGTCCTTCTTGTTTTGGTGGGGATCCATCTGGAAATCTTGCCAAGCATGCAGAGGGTGTTGAAGCAGGAAGATGAGAAGGCGTTGACTTGCTGGGTCATGGTGAACGATGATTCTAGGATGAAATCTAGATTGCGTGCATGGGTGGTGGGCAGTTGTGCGGTTCCTAGGGTGGCTGGCCTCCAGGAGTCGTCCCATGCATAGCGGTTGGAGCCGAGGATGAGGATCTCTGTCTTGTCTGAGTTAAGTTTGAGGCGGCACTTCACCATCCAGTTGGCGATGGCATGCAGTCCGTCGTGGAGGTTGGTTTTGGTGGTGGCTGGGTCATTGGTGAGTTAGAGGATCAGCTGGGTGTCGTCGGCATAGGAGACTATGTTGAGGTTGTGGCATCTCCTCCTCTGCGGTCCCTTGCGGAGAATTTGAATGCAAACCAGGTACTTTGTGCTTGCAGGAGGCACTTGTTGCTTTTTGAAAGACTAAAGACACCTATTATCATTTTTACAGTGATATTTCAATGTATACTTTTTGAATCTTGATGGTTTTGACCTGCATCTTACCAGATAAATATTATATATTTTTCTAAACATTGTGTGGTGTTCTACTGTGTTGTTGCATGATTTATTTCACAAATACTTTACACATTGCCTTCTAAGTAAAACCTGACTGCTCAGTGACAAGCTACCAGAGGGTGGGCACAGGCTAGTTTGGATTGTGTTTGACTTACCCTGACTAGAGTCAGGGTCCTTGCTTGTACAGGGGATAACCTCACTGCCAACCAAAGACCCCATTTCTAACAATATGTGATGGGTATTGATCTTGTATTCCTATTTGTGTGAGCCAATTCTTCAGGCAGATGTCTCCGCACACTACAGGTAAGTCAAGTATGTGTTTATGAGATGTATTTGGTATAGGCAGCAGTTGTCTGGTATTTGATGTTTGTTCTGGCAATGATTTGCACGGCATGACTTGAGGGATCTATGCCTATATGGATCTTACATGACATGGGCTTGGTGTATGCCATTGACATGGCTGTGCTATCCTTTGTTTGGTGTACTGTGTGTGAAGTGTACATAGTAGGCAACCTGTGGGCACTTGTAGTGGTCTGTGTAGTTCTTCTGTTAGCAAAGGGTACTTGTCTGCACCTGTCCTTCAAGTGGTGTACCTGTCAAGTTGTGGGTGTGTTACGAACATGTGGGTGTATTTGCTTGAGGTGTGCACTGATTGTGCTGTACTACAGCATGGTGCATATGTGTTGTTAACTGCACATCTGTGTTACCCTGGTCATGTGTCAATGTAGTGTTGTATGTCTTGTGTGTCCTACAGGGTTGGTGTATTGTGTGTATATTGCTAGGTTTGTTGACTTACCCATGGGTAGGCCATTTCCATATTGTCCATCCTGGAATTGTTCATTTATCCTGCTGTGCCAGAATATGAAGGCATCATGGGCATGCCCAGGATACATGGCTAAAATGTTTATGAATAGTCCCCGGTGGTCCACTATGGCCTGCACATTAATGGAATGCGCGTGCTTGCGATTCCGGTATAAGTGCTCGGTGGCTGCAGGTGGTATGAGCCGGACATGGGTGCAGACAATTGCACCGAGCACATGCGGGAAGCCATGGATTTGATAAAACCCCTGTTTGTTCTCCTACTGCTTTTGCTGGTTGTTGGGGAAGCTGAAGTGGCAGGATGTCAGGGAGATAAGACCGTCTAACACCTTTGGCAGGAACGCAAGAATGACAGCTGTGAGACACCAGCAACCAGGGCACCCTTTGTTTGGAATGAGCCACTTGCCAACATGTGCAGGACAGCCAGCAGCATTGTCACAGGTGGTATGTTGTGTGGGATCTGCAGGCTAGCTGTGATTTGTGGCTCAATGTGGTGAAGCAGGTGTAGTATGGCTTGCCAGTTCAGTCTGTAGGTCCTAATGATGTCCTGATCCCTGAGGCCAAGGAGGGTTGTCCTGGTTCTGAAGACCCCCTCCTGCCTCTGCATTGCCTTTGTGAGCCACATTGCAGTGGGGGTGATTGTTGTAATTGTTGCTGTCCTCTGCGTTGTCTCGCAAGCTGGATCAGTATCTCCTCCAACTTCTCCTGTGGGTTGGTAATGTTGCTTCTGTCTGTTCTCTTTAAGTAGTTATGGGTTTGCCTCATTTTAATGCCTGCCCTAACCCAGGCGTTACATTTTGACACAAATCGGTGTTAATGTCTTTTTTCGGGTCCGCCTCCCACTGGTGTGTCATTTTTGCCCGTGTGGATAAATATGGTTCTAGCGGGGTTTGAGTCATTTTTTGGACAAGAACGCCAACCTTGCATCTCATTGATGCAAGGAGTTTTCATGCATCCGAAAAATGACGTTAACACCAATATTTTGATGCTAAATAGGTCTAGCGTCAAAGTATAAATATGGCATTGAGTTTGCGCTGTATTAGCGTAAAAAAAAGACGCTAATTCAGCGCAGAGTATAAATATGTCCCTAGATGTCTCCAACCTCTTAAGGCTAAAATACGAAAGGCTTCAGCAACAAGGGCAAACTGAGAGATGGTTTTTAAAAACTTTCCCACAAAAACTGCATAATATTATTCAGATTACACTCCAGAGGTGAAAGACTCTCTGAGGTCCCCACCATCATCAAAAACTGCCCCAATGCCTTTCATAAGATTTTTAATTGGATTCCTTCTGAGGCAGTTGAATAACCACAGCTAAATTATTGCAAAGGCCCTTGTTCTGTAACCCTCTCCTCTTAACTTCCACACCGAGAGTCAAAGCCTCTGGAAAGACAGAAAAGGGGAAGACCTGGGTTGGTAGTGATGGAATGGAATCATCCAAGGACACTAGATTGCTAGAGACTTGAGCTTTGGAAACCATATTAATCTGGGCCAGAATGGAACGACCACAACCATGTCCCTATCCTCTCACAACCACCTGGTCAGCAATTTTAGTATCAGAGGAATGGGTGGAAAGGCATTTAGGAGGTGATCTGGCCAAGGAACAGTCAGTCCATCCATCTCCCGTGCTCCCTCTTGGGGACTCCTAGAACAAAATCTGGGAACAACTGTGCTGGTACACAAATAGATCCAGGAACTCTATTGCATAGCTGAAGAAACACCCACCTTGTCAAAGGCAGCTCCTAGAAAGAGGGAAAGACTCAAATGAGGAAATCTACCACTACATTCTCCAACCCCACCAATATGGACCATGACAAATGACATTCAGTGGACCTCAGCCCACCGGAAAAGAAGAGGAGCCACTTGATTCAAAGAGCGGTGTCCCGATTGTTCCGATAGGCCAACGTAGCAACATTGTCTGTTCCGACCACCAGATTGCATCCCACCAGATTCTGCTTGAACCCAACCACTGCTTGTAAACAGCAGTGAGTTCCCTCAAATTTGGAGAATGTCTGCTTTCCTGCAGAGACCATTTTGCCTGTAGAAACGGGGAGTCCAGCGTCCAGCAACTAAAGGAGCTCACATTTGTTGTCAGAACCTTTAGGGGACCCTACCTAAAAGCAATCTCTTGAAGAGAGAGTCCAGCAGAATCCACCATTCCAACTCCTTTCTTATCTCCTGCATTAATGGGGCCTGGGCATCAAAGTCCCCTGACTTTGGGTCCCAACAGGAATGAGGGTGATTCCCTAGTGGTCATAGAGGAAATATGGCCAAAAGGACAGTGAAGACCACCAACACCATATGCCCTTCAAGATCCAACAACTGACGCACCAGAAGTGACTGCTTGACCATAACTTTCAAAGTTAAGGACCTCAAGGCAGTTGCCTTGGAATCTGGAAGAAACACTCTATTGAGGTTGGCCCAAAACCTGGCCTCTTTAAAAGACAAATCCATTGTAGGAGTTAACTTGCACTTACCAAAGTTGAGGAGGAACTTATACATCTAAACACAAGAGCACATCAATGTCGGGTCCTGAAGTAACTGCTCCATAGAGGGTGCATGCTGGAGTCAGTTATCTAGATAAGGATAAATTCTTGTCTCCTGCAGATGAAGAAGCATGACCAATTTAGCTACCACCTTGGTGAACACCTGAGCAGCAGACTTCAATTCAAAGGGCAAGACTCAGAACTGGAAGTGCGTCTCTTTGATGAAAATTCTCAGGTATTTCTGGTGTCCCATTTGGATTGGAACATTATTATAGGCATCCTGAAGGTCTAGCATGCACATGAAATGGTTCTTCTCCACTAGCAGACTAATCCTCGGCAAGGTCTTTATTTTGAAGGGCAGAAGCTGCACAAACTTGTTGAGGGTTTTGAGGTCAGCTCCAGATGATTTCTCCAGCGGAAAGACTACCGAATAGAACCCCTTGTCCTGGTATATCTGGGAAACTTCTAAAATCTTCTTAGTCTGAAGAAGTGCCTTGATCCCCTGACAGAGAGCCTATCTTTTCAGCTCTTTGGAAGGCCAAGGAATTGATTTCACTGCTGAGTCCCCTGGGAGTGACACAAACTCTAAACAATATCCTTCTTTGACTTTGCAAACCACCCAGTCATCTGAACAGGATGCCTCCCATTTCTTCAGAAAGTTCGGGATCTGGCTTTCAACTGCAAACCGTTGTCTAAGAGCCATATAATCAGGTCCTTGGTTTTGTGGGGAACTTGGACTGTTGGAGTATTTCTCTTTTGGTAGAAATTCTCCCTGGTTGTTGCATTTTTCTATGCGAGGGCTGATGAAATGGGAACTTTGACTTTGTACTGTGCTTCTAACAAGGGTGCTGTGTCAAGGAAAACAAATGCTTCTTTTCTTTAGAAAGCTTGTGGAGCTTCTCCTTCAGTTCAGCTACAAACAACTATGTACCCTGAAAAGGCGACCTGTTCATCAGTCCTTAACACCCAGATTCAGGTGAGCTGCTGTGCACACTCCCCCTAACAGGGCAACAGATCTTACCACATCATTTGCTATATCTGACATCCATTTCACCTTTTGCTCCATATGTTCCAATAATATACTGTAGAGTAATCAGAGGAATTACTGACGGAACAAAACAATTGCTTAATGTCTGAGCAACCTAAGTCCCATACATGCCAGCATGAAGAGTCAAGTAAGAGCTAGATTAAACCTTTTTCAGAGCTGAATCAATCTTTTTATCAGTGGTGTTAATAGAGCCCTCTGTCAAGGAGTTTCAACCCACCATAATGGCTACAAAGGAGTCAACTGGAAGTATGACTGGCAAATTCTGTTGCATGCCCTTCGGGGGATACAGTTCAGTCATAAATTGGGACAGTAAAATCTTATCGGGATCCTTCCATTCTCTCTTGAAAACTTCCAAAAGGAAATCCAAAGAATCAGAACTCTTGAATTGCCTCAGCAAGGAACTAGAGGAAGCATCTGGCATTTCCTCTCCTTGAAACGACATATTACATTTAACAAGAGAAAATAGCAATGGCAACAAGTCCTTCAAAATATATTTTCTCTAATGCTTCTCTTACACAGTGCTCTCATCCCCCAAATCAGAGGAATCAGGGGAAAGTAACTGTTGCTTCTCTCGCACAGGACCTTTATCTGGGGCAAATTCCAGTGTCTCTTTAATGAGACATTTTAATCTGTCCTCTTTGCTCTACAGGCCCCCTTTTAGGAGGATTATAGGAATCAGAAGAATCCAGTGAGGAAGAATATGAAACCACATGCTTGTGCTTCCTCAAATGTTTCCCCATAGTAGCTTCAAAGTGCCAATCACCAATGGGAAAAAGGGAGGCAGAACTCCAAACAAGCCACTCACATCACTACTGTGATGAACAAGCTGCAACACAACCACTTCATGAATTTACCCCCTCCGTTCATGCTGGCCATCAACTCCTATCTTCTTCCTGGGTAAGAGACAGGCACCATCCGATGCATGCACGAATCCCAATCTTTCAGGCATGTATCCTCCACTGAGAACCCAGAGTAACTCTTCTGCCCAGCCATCAAAGTCACCACTGTACACCTCTTCCAAAATGAGCATATCCCTACAAGCCCGAAGGCAGGGACACACGTGTAAAGCAAGCCTACACTCCCACCCTGCCGGAGTGCTGACCATGCTGGAACCACCAAGCAGCTCCAACCCTGGAAGAACCACCCTCTCATGGCCTCTCTATCAGCGAGGTAGAAAAAAAGAGGAAGAATGCTTGGTAAGTATTGCCTATATAGGCTTCAGCCTTATGGGAGGGAAAATTACTAAAAGCATTCTTCTGTCTTCTGTGGACCCACCTTACTTGTGAGGAATTGGTCAAGGACAAGGGAGACCTGGGAGTAATTGTGAAATATCTTCCAAAGACCTGTATTTACACTGGTATTGTTATATCACTGATGTGCTTTTCAGCTTGATCTACCTCAGTCCATGCAACTCCCACTGCAGGTCTTTCTTTGGAGATATTATCCATTGTTCTCCTCCAGAACCTCTATAAGCCCCAGTCTCTTCAATGTTTACTCTCCTTTTCATTGGGCTGATACATGTTTAATAATGATTGTTTCTGTCCTTTGCAGATGGCATACAAATTATCTATAAGCTCAGTGGTAATGTTGATCTTGCCCAATCCCACTGCCAAAGCTGTATCTGCTTATTGCTGCAGTTTCAGAAGGATCCAATTTGCTGAAGTTTAATTCATACATGAGAGAGATTCTTCTTGTAGTTGTCTCATCCATCTGGTTCTCTGTTTAGTGGCCTCATGATGTGGGCTCCCTTCCTCCTACATCAACTTAGTTCACAAACTCAAGCTCACTTTTGATAAGTTGCACTGTCTCATCTCCTACGTCTTAATCAGCTTGTTGAGAAGCGAGGCTCAGAGCTCAGAGATCAAACTAAGGGCCAGATGTACGAAATGTTTTTCATGGAGCAAACTGCGAAATTCCCAGTTTGCGCCATTCAAAACTCGCATCACAATGCACATTCCCATTTTGCGAGTTGGTAACTTGGTAACGGTTCTTTCCATCCGCTGAACTAATAATCAGCCCCTATATATTCAAATCATAAGGGTAAATTGGTGTACAGCATTAAGGACAGCGATGTAAAGTGGAGGCGAGGGGTGCTGAGTTGTGGTTCAAAAGCACTGAGAAAACAGAATAAAAGAGCTTCAGGTCTGCCAGTTGGGTGAGAAGTGGGGGTTGGCAATCTGGATGGCTAACCTTTATTGAGATGCTGCTTGTTTGTGTTCCTTAGGGAAGTGGGGAAGGCTGCAACTTGGCACATCTGGACAAAATCGATTTAATCTGTGTTCTCATGCACTCAATAAGCAATACCACAATTATTCTTCACTCTTAGGTTCCCAATCATTTAACAAAGTTGGATTTTTCTTTCTTTAATTACCAACTCTGTATTTGTATTTAAACTGTCACATCATCATTTTATGAAAGTAAGCTATGGACTAGACTCAGCCAGGGCAGTTCCTATGCATGGCATGTGTAGGATCTCCTAGGATGCCACCAAATTTGGGAACCAGATTCCACTGGCAGCAGCACAGATTTCTCCTTGGGGGAGAGGTGGCAGGAGGTCTCTTCACACTGGTGGCAACATTCGCTCTCATGACTTTCTTTCTTTTCACCAATAATCAAAAACAATGGGCATTGTTGTGTTGATTTAAAAAGTAGAGCTGCGGGCTACATTCGCTGCATTCCCCATTCAGTCCTCTGAAGGTTGTATAATATTTGACCAGGGTTTATGAATTTATGCTTTGGGCTATTCAACCCTTCTTTGTGCTGTGCTAAAGCCAGGAAGGGTGGCAACCAACTCATATCTCTCTAATATATGCATGTGAAAGGCTGGAACATCAGATCAGTAAAACATGAGAAATTACAGCTCCTGGAGAGCATTTTTAGTAACAGAGAAAACAAAAATGATTGACATAACAAAGCATATGGAAACAAAGATGAATCTAACCCACATTTAGATCTAAGAAAAAATATTTGCCTGGAGGGAAAATATTAATTAGTTTGTCTACATGCAAAGAGATAAAAGTCTGGAAGACATATCCATCAAAAGGCAACCGAGTAAACAGCAAAATGGAAATTATTTGTAAATTGACAGTAAACTTGGCAAACATAGAAGGGGTAAACAAGTTACTTGGCATTCAGAGCACTCAGAAATCACAGCCTCTGTCTGGAGGCATCTGTGCATATATTCATATATTTGACAGGAATTTACATTTTTCAGAAATCTTTGTTGCATATTAAAGAATTTTCCCTCTCTTTTATTATTTTAATTGCTTATCCAAAATAATCTGTGCAAAAATGCATTTAAAACGAAGGCTCTCAGTTTCCAGGTATAAGCAGTGATCATCTACACGTCATTTTACTACAAACTCTGGGACATTTGTAAAGTTCCATCAGTGCTGCTTTTCACACCGAATGTATTGCATACCCGAAGCAATATTTTATGGATGGTTTCAGGAGTATGAAAGATGACAGTGTTGCCACCGGAGGAGAGTACTTCAGATCTGATTGTTACATGAATGGCGGTGGCACATACTAAAGTGCAAAAGCGTCGGATTGGGACGGCGGGCAGACGGGTATTGGGCCAGCATCAAGTGTCGCCCGTGGGTCCGATTTTTTAGGCCGTCTGTCAACCAGCCCACAGAGCCAGGCCACTGTAATGTGGGACAGGCTGACTGTCAGAGGGTAGGGGCTTGGGTCACTAGGCCTGTATTATTCTGGCTGTGGCAGATTTCAGCCTGGCACCTGTGGGCCTGGCGCAGACCCCCAGAAGCAGTGTACCTTCTCCCCTGCCTTGCATTCATACTGAGGCAGGACGGGAAGAGCAGAGTAAAGGAGCCTCGCTGGAGGTATATGGAGCAGGTGATGTGGCTGTTGGGCCATCTCCACTGCAGCCCCCTCTGCTCCCTCCCTTCCCATCTCCAAAGCTGCCCCAGAAGCATTGTATGTTGCTTCTTTCTTCACCTGAAAGGCCAACGCCTTGAGGGTCTGGTGGGCTGGGGAGGCGGTGAATGGGAAGCCACCTCCCTGGGGGCTAGGTGTTGCTCTGGCTGCTAGGCCCTTCTCACCTCACGTGTCCTTGGGTCCGGCCCAGCCCAAAAGCAGTGTCTTTCCCCTGACGCCTCCCTCACCTAGTCATCACATCACATTCAGGCCATGGTGGACAGGAAGGGTGGAGTATGCAAGGGCCTTGCTCGGTCCATTTGTTGTCACCTGTGCCCCAGTGTATTTTCGGTGTTTGGTGGCAGGGGCTAAAAAGTGTTTTCATATGCCTCCTTTGAGACCACCCTGGACAGAATTGCCACTTTGGAACACTGAAACTAGTTTTGAGTCCTGGCTTCAGCTGAGCATACTGTGATTCTGGGCAAATCACTTAGGGGGTCATTCCGACCCCGGCGGGCGGCGGGCGGCGCCCGCCGGGCGGAGACCGCCAGAAGACCCCACCGCGGTCAAATGACCGCAGCGGTCATTCTGACTTTCCCGCTGGGCGGGCGGGCGACTGCCAAAAGACCGCCCGCCCAGCGGGAAAGCCCCAGCAACGATGAAGCCGGCTCCGAATGGTGCCGGCGGAGTTGCTGGTGTGCGACGGGTGCAGTGGCACCCGTCGCAATTTTCAGTGTCTGCTTTGCAGACACTGAAAATCTGAATGGGGCCCTGTTAGGGGGCCCCTGCAGTGCCCATGCCAGTGGCATGGGCACTGCAGGGGCCTGGGGGCCCACGACACCCGTTCCCGCCAGCCTCTTCCTGGCGGTGTAAACCGCCAGGAACAGGCTGGCGGGAAGGGGGTCGGAATCCCCATGGCGGCGCTGCTTGCAGCGCCGCCGTGGAGGATTCCCTGGGGCAGGGGAAAACCGGCAGGAAACCGCCGGTTCCCCTTTTCTGACCGCGGCTTTACCGCCGCGGTCAGAATTGCCCCAGAAGCACTGCCAGCCTGTTGGCGGTGCTTCCTCCGTCCCCGGCTGACCCCCTTAATTTTGTAAGTCTTAAAATAAAAGACTAATTTGATCTCCTGTAATGTAACTGGTGCTCATGTAAATCACTCCAATGGCCTTGGGCCTAGTTCACGCTGAATAAAACTACAAAAAAATAACCGGCCATTTTGCACGTATTAAAATTCTGCAAAGGCTAGAACATGATAATGAAAGAGGAGTATGTATATAAAATAAAAATATTTCTTTTTAACATTGCTTTTCTGCCTTTATTTAACGACTAGTCACGGATTCTTTAGGCAGCTTTATAACTATCTTTAATGTGTTTTTGGCTTACTTTACTGTTTAAATAACATAGTGATACAGGGAAAAAGACCATATTTTGGTGATTGTTTTGAATTTTCGTACTTGCCTGGATTTTAAAATACCCTCGATGGCAGTGAAAAATAAGCTATGTGGCAACTCTAGCGAAATCAGTAATTGTGGACCTTGGGTAATTTTATTTCACCTCGTCCCTCCGGCAAAAATTCAGTACTCCTAGTTTTTACCAATGTTACTGACGCTATGAGCTTTAAAATGGTAAAGTTACCAAACATGTCTATAGAAGTGGGTCCAACTATTTTCAAGATTCCGGGTCTAATTGTGATCGCAATCCGACCCTGGAAAACATGTATCTATGAATATATATCTAGGTACAGGAAGAGTCTTGTCACATAATGACATCGCAACTGAAGGAATAAATGGCGATTAAAGTTAACATCTTGGTAAAGCCATCTGATCGAAACATTATCTGCCAGTCTAGGATGTATTAGATGTATTACCAAACTATAGAGTTCTGTGAACTCCTAGAGAAAAAGGCTGCAGGCCGAGTTATCTACGATGTGGCAGGAAACAGAGGTAGCACTAATCAATACTTATGTTGTACTGTTACAGGCATTCTATACCTTATATAACTTGAAAAGGCTTGCATTTCTCCATGGCGCTTTCTCTATCGCTATGTATTGAAATGCTCGTTTCGGAATTAATTTAGGGGAAGTTCGTTTTTCTTTTTTTGTCCTACACAGTCGAGAAAATGTTGGTGAATACGTGTGTACTATGTACGTGAACAAGCGCTAACAAAGTCAATCAATAGGTCTGACCTGAGTGTGCTAACACTGATACACAATATGTGAGTATGCATGTGTTAGCATGCATGATACAAGATATGTGAGTATGCATGTGTTAGCATACATTAGTATATTCCAGCCAGACCTATTGTAATAATTTTCAGCGTGTTATTTATGCAGGTGGGAATGGAAAAAGGCTTCTCCATGAATCTCAATCACAGTTAATAAACACCAGCACTGCAGATGCAAAACGGGTGGTGGTGGTAGCAACAGGAGAGCCAACACAAACTCATAGGCGCCATGAAGACAGCCTTGCTCGCCCACTAGATAAAGCAGCACAGTGCAGCATGGACTCCACACTCTTCTGTCATCACCTATTGAGAAGGACCGGTGGTGGCTCAGGTTCGGAGTCATTTCCAGCATATTTTTCTGGACGCAGGCAGGTGGTACTCAGGACCATGTTCCATATCACTACACCTTTGAAGTGATTTTGGGCAAACAATCAGAAAATCCTTCTAATGTTCTCAATCAATTTAGTGTGGGTGTCTTGTGCTCGAGGCTAGTAGTGTTTTTTCCAGAGGTGAACTAAGGGTATACATCAGCGACGTATTATCTAAATTATGCACTTACATGCTAAAACATGTTTCACATCTCATTATTTGGAAGCACTGACAAAGAATATGTAATGCTGATCCTCAAGCATAGTGCATTGCACCCCTCTAGGGGTGTTGTCTCTATGCCAGACTTCCCTGAAGCCACAGCATAACCAGCACAACTGCTGATATACAGGGTATTGTCAGGAACTGCAGAGATTGGTGCAAGGATGACATTTAGCCTGGTAAAACACTTTCAGCAGAAGCAAGTGGATCAACATACCTCTGCCATACACAGTTGAAAGATAGGGAAGTACTTGTCTCCCGCCCATATTATAACGTGAATCAGAGGGGGTATCTTTAATTTATTAGGCAGCTGGAGTAAAGTATGTGTGTCTAGTACTTAAATGGGATCCAAACCATTCCTTCCATTATGTGGTGGTGTAATGCCTGTACTTTCCACCATAATCTCAAAAGGGCATTGGTTGCTAATGGTCTCAGGAAAATTACTGAAACAGGGTTTGATAATGAACATTTCACAAGCAACCCCATAGGAGGTCGTCTGGTGGCTGTCACTGGAACAGAGTCTTTGATGCCATTGTGGTGCTTTGCAGGACAAATGCTAAAAATGTTGATGATAGTATAGCAAAGGTCAGGGAGGCCCATAGGAAATAACCTAGTGCTAGAATGACGCCAGAAAAAAAATGACACCAGAATAGTGCAGTGAAATCTTGAAAATTTCCCAGGCCCATTTTTCTGGGCCTCCCTGTGGGGGAACACCCCCCCCCTTTCATACATTATACCTTTTGCAGGTATAATGTGGCGAAGGGTTTACAAAGTGGCACAATGCTAGCATTGCACCACTTTATAAATATGTGGCACAATGCTAGCATTGCGCCACTTTATAAATATGGAGCAGAGTAAAAGTCTCTTTAGTGCCATCGTCGCGTAAAAAAAAAAATGACACTAATGGGTACAAGGGGCTTGTAACTATGCCTCTAAGTGCTCTCTTGATGATCTACAAGTGAAGGAGTAGTGGCTTTGACTTGTTCACTTTGTGCTCACCTCATCGTAACATTTGGGGAGGCGTGGCAGGATGTGAGTTGCTTGATGCACAACTCCATGATGCCAACATAGCAAGAGCAGCATATACAAAATAAAAAAAACTATTACATGATGCCAAAGCAAAAGGAAATGAAAAAACTACTTTTTTCCCTCATCACCAAATCAAGTGAGAGATGCAGGAAATATAACCTGTGAAATACTGTGGATTAATGCAATAATTTGGCACACAACCCACAAAGCCAATGTCCGAATGGGCTCAACCCAATGGCTGAAGAGGGCTAGAGAGGGCTAACCCAAAGTCCCTCTGTATGAACTGAGATCTTGATAATGTGTTTGCTGTGTGCTGTTTCAGGTGTGTGTATTGAAATTAGGTCTGACCAGATAGTTAAAGCTGTCTGTAGAAGACCTAAACTACTTATTTTATTTGTAGCATGGAAGTAACCGCTTTAATTGGAGTTAACATCATGGAGCACCAGCACTTCATGTTCTACAGCAAAGGCTTCACAGCCCAAAGGACTCACTTGACTGCTTTTCTGCAGAGGACTGCTGCCCTGCTGTTGCCCTGCTGCCTTGCTGCCCTCTGGCTCTGCTGAGAATTACTCTCCAAAGGCGTGGATAGAGCTTGCCTCCTGTTCCCTGAAGTCTCAGGACCAAAAAGACTTAATTTCTGCAAAAAAACTCCTTGTGTGGCTAAAATTGACGCACAACCTGCAAGAAACGATGCACAGCCTGCATTGCGGTGAGAAAATCAACGCAAGCCTCACCGAATCGACATAGTCCGACTTCTGGAAGAGGAGAATGATGCAGAGCCCGCGTTACGACCTGAAATTCGATGCCCGGCCCACTGGATCGACGCAAAGCTGAGCTGGAATGTCGCAGCTCGACTTCCCACGAGGAATCGATGCAGCGTCTGCTGTGCGGCAGAAATTTCCTCGCAACGCCCACCGCATTGACGCAGTCCTTGTGACTTCATCCTGCACACCCTGGATTTCAAGGCATCGTCCCGGGGCGTCTGAAAACTCTGCAATGCGATGAGGATCACAGTCTACCTGCTGGAAATCGATGCAAAGCCTTCCCTGTGGGAAAACCCTACGACGCATCATCTGTGTGCACCAGAAAAATCGATGCACACCTCCCATTTTTCCACGCGACTCCTCCGCTCCGGTCCCTTGCAGGGAATTTGAATGCAGACCAGGTACTTTGTGTTTGCAAAAGACACTTGTTGCTTTTTAAAGACTAAAGACACTTTCCACTTGTGTGTCCATGATATTGACAAGGGAGACAGTCCCCCTGTTAAGGAAAAAATGTACAGGTTGTCAGGCAAGGTGAAGGCGAGCATCAAGGATGAAGTCGCCAAGATGCTGGCCCTTGGGATTACTGAGAAGTCCAGTAGTTCCTGGGCCAGCCCTGTGGTGCTGGTACCAAAGGCTGCTGCCCCCGGTGCCAAGCCAGAACTCCAGTTCTGCGTGGAATACTGGGGTATCAACTCAGTCACACGGACTGACGCTCACCCCATCGCCTGAGCTGATGAGCTCATAAACAGACTAGGCGCTGCCAAATTCCTCAGTACTTTTGATCTCACATTAAGGTACTGGCAGATCGCCTTGACTGAGGGGGCTAAGGAGAGATCTGCATTTTCCACGCCAGAGAACCATTACCAATCCCGGGTGAAGCCCTTTGGGTTGAAAAATGCCCCCGTTACTTCCAACGGTTGGTTAAGGGGTCCAAGCTGGCAAGGATACCTTCTGCACAGGCTGCCTAGATGACGATGCTGTCTACAGTTCCAGCTGGAAGAAACACCTGCCCCACCTCAAGGAGGTGCTTCAGGCCCTGAAACAGGCAGGCCTAACCATCAAAGCCAGTAAGTGCCAGCTTGGGCAGGGTTCCATGGTGTACTTCGATACCTAGTAGGTGGTGGCAAGCTGCAGCACCTCCAGGCCAAGATTGAAACAATCAAGGCCTGGCAACCACCTAGAACCCAGACAGAAGTGAGAGCCTTCTGGGTCCTTACCGGTTATTACTGTAGGTTGGTCAAGGGCTATGGGACCATTGTGTCACCCTTGACAGAACTCACATCCAAAAAGCAACCTGGGTTGGTGAATTAGACAGAGGCTTGTCAGAAAGCCTTTGACTCCCTGAAGGAAGTCATGTGCATGTACCCTGTGCTCAAGGCCCCTGACTACTCCAAGGAATTTACTGTGCAGACAGACACTTCAGAGCATGGCATAGGGCAATTCTAGCACAGCGAAATGAGGAGGGCCTAGACCAACCAGTAGTCTTTATTAGCAGAAGACTATTACCGCAGGAGCAGAGGTGGAGTGCTATTGAGAGAGAAGCATTTGCTGTGGTCTGGGCACTGAAGATGCTGAGACCATACCTGTTTGTGATTCACTTCCAAATTCAGACAGACCACAGGCCCCTCAGATGGCTCATGCAGATGAGGGGCGAGAATCCTAAACTCTTGAGGTGGTCCATTTCCATACAGGGGATGGACTTTACGGTGGAGCATCGCCTGGGTGTTGTCCACACCTACGCTGATGGTCTCTCCAGATACATCTGCATTTGCAATGAGAGCTCCCAGGAGGTTGGGTAGCTATCCCCACTATCAGCTGGGGGGGAAACGTGTTAGACCTGCCAGCCTTAGGGTGGTCATTCCTAACTTTTTGCCTGCCTTCCTCCACTTTTTGGACACTGTTTTTGCTGGTTGTAGGACTCTGCGCACTTTACCACTGCTATCCAGTACTAATGTTCATATGCTGTCTCCCTTAAACATGGTGACATTGGTTCATACTCAATTGGCTTATTTAATCTACTTGTAAGACCCCAGTAAAATGCACTACATGTGCCCAAGGCCTGTAGATTAAATGCTACTAGTGCAGCACTGATTGTGCCACCCACATAAATAGCCTCTTAACCATGCCTCAGGCCTGCCATTGCATGGCCTGTGTGTGCAGTTTCACTGCCACTTCGACTTGGCATTTAAAACTCCAAGCTTAAACTCCCCTTTTTCTACATTTAAGTCACCCATAAGGTAGGCCCTAGGTAACCCATAGGGCAGGGTGCTATGTAGATAAAAGGCAGCACATGTACCTGTGCAGTTTATATGTCCTGGTAGAGTAAAGCTCCTAAACTTGTTGTTACACTGCTGTGACGGCTGCTCCTTTCATAGGCTAACATTAGGTTGAGTTGGATTTAATAGTACTGTTGCATAGGCTCTCATTATTCTAATGTGACTACTGGATTTTGAGCGGCAGAATCGCCCGTGGTGTGGGAGACTGAGTCCAATCCAGTACGGGTGACACCTGTCGCTCCAATCCGGGTTTTGCTCTGGCTAACTAGCAGTGCCTCATCTCTACCAAAGGATAGTGATGATTGGGCAGCCAAGCGCATGACATACTAGGCTTCTCAGGGAAGTCGTGGTCACTCAGGTCGCATCCGGTTCTCTCATTTACAATTTAGTCTCATATATAAATGACAAACAGAAGCAGTATATGTTTCAATAATGAGTTTAATAAAACGACTGCATCTTAGCAAAGCGTGAGCTGCAATCTCCAGGATGACCCAACATGACAGTATTGAAATTGTGATGAGAAGAGTGAAGTATAAAAACAACGCTATCATATTGTCACTGTGATCGATGGACTATTTCCTATCTAGGTTGTAATTTGATCACAGCATGTTACGCTCTAATTCTGCCTTTCAGGTTCCCCTGGGAAGACATCAACCCCCATACATGAGCAAAGGCCTGTGGTCTGCGTTAGCATCTGTAGCTAAGCATTCAGCAATCAGCATACAGTCCTGGTTCCCTGGCTGGAATATCCCTCTAACGTGTAGGGGACAAGGAAGTGTTTATATAATAACACAGCTGATGTTCGGAGAAAATGCCCCTACGTAAGGATGTGTATTTTCTACAAATGTTGGAGACTAAACTTCTACCACGTTCACCGGCAATGTACCGAGCTGCAGCCTTGAATGAAGTACAGATTGATAAAGAATGTCTTGTTTGAGAACAGAGTGCTGGCTGAGGCAAAAAGAGGTAGATAGATGAAAATAAAACAAGACCATAAAAATGGTTATTGTAATAATAATAAAGCAAAGCTGAATAACAGATATCTAGGTTAAAGTGCACATCAGCCTAGTGTGTTACAATAACGTGCATGGAGCTATAACTAAAATGGCTACACAACAGTACTATTTTAGAAATACCACTTTTAGAAAGTGAGTATTTCCATGAACTTAAATCCTTCTGTGCCTTACAATCCACATCTGGCTGGGTTAGTTGACAGCTCCCTTGTGCATTCCACTCAGACAAACACCAAACACAGCATGCTCTGTCACACCTGCACACATCTGCATATTGAATGGGTTGGGAGGGTAGAGGGCCTGACACTTACATGTCAAAGGACAGTAGCCTGCCCTCATACAAAGGACCACCACACCCCCTACTGGGACCCTGGCAAACAGAATGGGACTCAAATGGGATCTTGTGCACATCTAAGCCACTCTTTGAAGTCTCCTCTGCTTCAAAGGCATATTTCAGTAATTAAGCAGGGTCTCTGACCCTACTAACTCAGACACTTCTGGACAAGATACCACTGGAGTAGAAACCCTGAACAGAACCTGCAACATGCCAAGAGGAACTTCCTGGCTGCCCAAAGGACTCACCTGACTGCTTTTCTGCAAAGGACTGCTGCTCTGCTGTTGCCCTGCTGCCTTGCTGTCCTCTGGCTCTGCTGAGAAGTGCTCTACAAGGGCTTGCATAGAGCTTGCTTCCTTTCCCTGAAGTCTCAGGACCAAAAAGACTTCATTTCTGTAAAAGAACTCCTTGTGCGGCCAAACTCGATGCACAGCCTGCAAGAAACGACGCACAGCCTGCATTGCGGTGATAAAATCACTGCACGCTAAACCGAATCGAACCAGCCTTCCTTCCCGAAGAGGAGAATGATGCAGTGCAAGCTTTGCCAACGGAAATTCAACGCATGGCCCACTGCACCGATGCAAAGACGAGCTGGAACATCACAGCCTGACTTCCTGAGATGAATCAATGCAGCGCCTGCCATGTGGCAGAAATTTACATGCAACACCCACCGGATCAAAGCAGTCTTTGTGACTTCGTCCTGCTCACCAAGGAATTCAACGCATCATCCCCGGGGCATCCAAAAACCCAGCAACCCAAAGAGGATCCCAGTCTATGCACCGGAAATCGACGCCAATCCGGCCCTGCGTGAAAACTCAACGACGCATCGTCTGTGTGTGCCGGAAAAATTGATGCACACCTCCCCGTTTTCCACGCAACTCCTCCTCTGTGATCCCTTGTGGAGAATTTGAATGCAAACCAGGTACTTTGTGCTTGCAAGAGACACTTGTTGTTTTTTAAAGACTAAAGACACTTTATATCATTTTTATAGTGATATTTCACTGTATACTTATTGAAACTTGATCGTCTTGACCTGCATCTTACCAGAAAAATATTATATAGTTTTCTAAACACTGTGTGGTGTATTTTTGTGGTGTTCTACTGTGTTATTGGATGGCTTATTACAGTAATACTTTACATATTGCCTTCTAAGTTAAGCCTGACTGCTCAGTGCCAAGCTAACAGAGGATGGGCACAGGATAATTTGGATTGTGTGTGACTTACCCTGCCTAGAGTGAGAGTCCTTGCTTGGAGAGGGGGTAACCTGACTACCAACCAAAGACCCCATTTCTAATAAAACCCAATTGCTGTTCCACAGTTCCTGGACCCTTGGCTCATGTGAAAGTGTATTCTTCCTAAGATATCCTAAAATGCAGGACTTAACAACTTTTTGGCTCCAAAGATCTCTGGAAACCTGGACTAATCTGCCAAACTGCCAAAAGTGCACTGTGACTGGTTTGAGCGTAGAAGTTTCAGGTTGCTCACACTCTGAGCTTTACCGCAATAGCAAATCAGACTGATAGGGACCTCAAAGAAAAGGAATCCTGTCCCTAGGAGCCGTCTTTGGCTACAGCCCGCAGCCTTGCCCTGCTAGAAGAATTTGAGCACCAAAAAAGTGACTAGGTTTGAAGGGAGAACTCTTCATTGGTGCAGACATCTTCACTGGAAAATGTGCAAAAACTATCTAGCAGGCGAAGAACCTTCCCTGGGTGTGAAATTCTAATTTGTGTTACTCTGAGATTTTTCCATCAAAAGTCAACGGCTTCATCAAGGCCACATTCTTTTGCCTTGAACTGTTGAGGATGTTTCCCTCCCATTTCAAAAACCAAGTCGGAAAGTAAAACTTCCAATCAAGTACAACTAGGTTTCAAACCATGCTCCATCACAGTCAGCCTTTGTTTGTGCCTAGGTACTGGTTAGGCTCAACCATATGCCTGTGGTAGGTATTTAATGAGCTTCAACGCTATTTTTATATTTATACTTTTTAAATTCAGAGCTCCATCTTCCCTTTTTTTGTTGTTTTGATGTCATTTTATCTATTACAATATTCTCAATTTTTCCAAAGTTGTTTGGGATTTTTCTTGTGTTTTATTTTCACTTCCTTACTATTTTGGTACTGCATAAATACTTTACACCTTGTCCCTTTAAGTTAAGTCTGTCTGCATTGTCTGATAACTACCAGGTGGTTAGTCTCTGGTTAATTTAGTGAATTTAGCAGTCCACCCTGACAAGGATTGTGAATAAATTTGAATTAGGTACTTACCCACTTCAACTAATACACTTATATTCATATGCATGGACATACAGACTTGACACAGGTCTACAAACACATGCTTATTGTAGAAAATTAGATGATTGCTCGACGGGGTGAAAATTGTATTCAAGCAATAACCACAATCCTGGACAGGGTGAACCACAAAAGTTACTACATTTCTGTGTGTTCAACCCTCTGGTAGGGGTGGGCAAAATGTGTGAAGTTTCACTTCATGAAATTCCACAGAGTTACATGTAAACTCAGTGAGATTTTTCAGAGTTCTGCAAATCGGCAGAAATCAGCATGTCACATTGCTTGTGTGGATTGTTAGTGCCTGGAGGTCATTCCACGCTGAAAAATCAGCGAGAGTGGCACCAATGCAGCATGCCATAGGGCGCTGCTGTTTGAGTTGATTTTGCTGCCGCTCAAGTATATTTTCTACTCGTGCAGCAGCTTTCGCACCTAAAATGGTTGAGACTGCCTGCGACCGTTCGTAGTAAGAAAATCTTGTCAGGTACCCCATAGCACCTGAAAATCAGGCTAGTAATGCCAATTCATGCATGCTGAGAGAGGACAGTTCTGAATACCTGGTCAACCCTGATTTTTTTTTTGGATCACCTGTTTTTGGACCTTTTACTGTGAGGGAGCCTCATAGTTTGGGACCCACCCACAGTAAACTCATGGTAAAATGCATGGTGCTTTTTTATCGCCGATGCCCCTTGTTAAGCAAAGGCTGCTGTGGCCCAGTGAGGGTAGGAGGCCCAGAGCTGGTTACATGTGGTCATGTGTGTACACGCATGTGCACCCTTGTGATGGCTGCATGGGGGAATTTCTGATGTGTGCAACCGTAGAACCGCACCTAGGTAGCCTGGCGCAGAGGGGACCATGCAGAGCTGGTGGCGACCTGGAGTAGGCCTTATGAGATGGATGTGTTGAAGTCTCCTTCAGAGCAGGAACATAACCAGAGACCAGCCAGTCTCAGGGTATAAAGAAAGTCAATTTAATACGTGCATGTAAACTTATGGCTTGAGAGGCCAAGTCCAGGCAGTCTGAATTGCGGAACTTCACTACAATCTTTAATACATGAAGAACACAAAAATGTAAAAATACATCATCCAATCATAACAAAAGAGAGGTAATTTCTTCATAAAGGACACAGTGTGATGTTGATCAGGTGATGCATGCCGTTACACATATAATAGGCATCTATCCAATCACAGTAGAACAACATTTTATGATGGCAGCGTGATATAAGATGATCACAAGCGTGACTTGCACATTTCTCAGACTGTTGGGACTTTCCAAGTGTCACCAAACCAGTTTCTTCATAACCTTTCGTCAGATCTACATGGACATTCAGATGTCTGTCTGTGCTAGGTGAATGAAGCAATGAGGGTGGAAAACTCCATCTTCCATCACTCCGCTCACGGCTGTGCAAGCTGTCGAGTATTGATGTTTAGTACCTACAGCCGGTTGTGCTGAACCATCAGTGTATATGACAGTATGGTAGTTGTCTAGTGGCAAGATATTTAGAGGAGCGGGGTACTCTTGTTCGTACTGGAGAAACTCTTGTGTCTGAAGTTTTGGATCAAAAATGTAATCGACATCAGTGGCGGTCAGAGACGTTGCCCATTGAATCCAACGTGGATGTAATGCTTTAGCTTTAGGGACGCTTGCTTTGGTGACAGCCTCTAAGGCCGGCACCGGGGAGACAACAATAATACGCTTCCCCTGGGCAAGTGGCTTCTCTTTTATGACAGCCATCTGAACTGCCATCAGAATCTTTTCTGTAGGTGCAAAATGTTGTTCAGCATTGGAGTATAAATTTGATTTATACGCAATGGGTACTGTGTCATCCTCATTAAAGGTGACATGAGTAAATCCAATGGCACCAGCAATTATTCTGATGACCACATTTTTTTTATTGTCACGTGTGTGCAAATGTTTAGCTTCTAGAATGTCCAGTTACATTTCCCTAAGGATGCGTGTGTGTTCAATTGTCCAGTGTCTGCAAGAAAAATTGAGCTGAACTAAGTCACAAAGTGGCTTAATGCATTGTGCATAATCTGGAATGTATGTCCTGCCAAAATTAAAGAAACCTAGCAATGACTGGAGTTTCTTTAGTGTGTTAGGAGGATGCAGTTGAGCACATTTTTCTAAAAAGTGCGGTGCCAGGCTCTTTCCATCGTTTGATAGCTCATATCCCAGGAATAATACGCTAAGAAAGACTATCTTGCTTTTCTTAAAATTGAATTTGTAACCGAGGTCTGCAAATCCCAAAATGATCCGATCGACCATCGTAAGATGAATGTCAAGGACGTCGTCTGTGAAATATATGTCATCCACATAGGATAACGCCTCGGAATCAATATCATGTAATATTAATGTTACACGGGCTGAAAATAGCCCTGGGATATTTTATAGCCTTGAGGTAAACGACAAAAGCGTTTCTGAGCGCCAAATGAGAATGCACTCAGGTCCCGACTTTCATGTGCTAAATTCTGGCAGAAGAATCCATTAGAAATGTCTAATGTTGTTCTATATTTTTTACGCACTATATTGTTTATTAGTGCTGTGCTGTGTAAATTTTGTATAGCATATGTGAGTGTATGACTATTTAAGTGTCTATAATCAAACACTATTCTGTATGAATGGTCTGGCTTTGCAACAGGGAATAACGGATTATTCATTGCAGATGTACAGGGCTCAATCACAACCTGGTACTCAAGTTGGGCGAGGATCTCCCTCACCGGAGTTTTTGCTTCATGTTTGACAGGATATTGTGGCTGCGGTTGGGGTGTAGACCTAATGGGAATAACATGACAAGGAGACTCCTTGTCCCAAGCTACATGATTGCGATATAACGCAGGTGCCTGCGCTAAAGCCCATTCAGAAGCATAGGCTTCTCTGTCTGCTTCCGGAACAAGATCAGAGAAAGAAGGCAAAATTACATCTTCCTAATGTGGTAGCTTGTGGATGTGCTCAGGTGGCCAGTCTCTTTCGGCCAATAGGATATCACTAGTAAGGTCATCACAAAATATCACACTAATAGTGCGCTCCACGTCTCCCTCTATCTGAATTTTTAAATCATAAACCCTATTGGGGGAAGAACGCGACCGTCTGCTGTTTCAACTGCGATTAAATCACTAGTTGCTGTCGCATCCAGATGATCTTTCAGACTCTGGCGACATATCGTGACCTCTGCTGCCATGTTTAACAGAGTCACTGCCCACGTCTTGTTCCTCAACAGTGTTCTCAAGAATACTGGCATTCTTAGCTGTCAGTGATGCCACCTTCTTCTTTTTAAACTGTGGCTTTTGCTGAGGAGTCTTTTCTTCTTTTTTAATGGTGGACTCCGGAGAGTCTTTCTTTTCTTTCATGTATTCAGGACGTCGATCTTGACAGCCCCCTCTCTCGCTACGTCTATCCGCTGCATCCTGAAAGGAACGAGAGGGACGGGAATCAGTATATCTGTCTGGAGTTTTAATGTTCTCCCTATTTCTGAGATTATATCTCCTTTCAGAGTTCTCCGGGTGTGGAGAATCAGCTCTCTTATTCCTTCTTTATTTTAAATCTTTTTGTTTGTCCCAGCACTTCTTAGAGCCCTCTTGTGCCTGCTTTGTACCCTCCTTATGGGCGGGACTTAGTAACTCCAATTTCTTTGGTTTGGCTCCCAAACTATCCCGTCCTATACTGGTATAGATATCGGAAATTATTTTTGGTAGCTGTCTCTCTTGTTCCTGGTGTAGAGTTTCCCGGAGACGCTGGCGAATTGCCAGTGCTACCACTTCCCCTTTAATGTTACTGAGTATTATTGATGATACGGCGTAAAAGTTACGCATCAATTTCATCCCCAAATCCAGGGCTGGTGCAGCCCCATGCTCATTTTGTTTTTGTTTTAACACTTCTGTTAAATTGGCAAGTGTCGGGGTACCATGTGTGGTAGTATATATGGCAGCGAAGACTGTACCCCATGTGGCACAGTCAGCCACCGAGGGAACGATCCCAAAAGGGAAGCACATAGTGAGCATTCTATGTTTTTCCTGTGGTCCCATATGGTGAAACACAGCTTCCAGCTGATTAGTTTTCTGGGCAATCCAGAACTGTATTTTTTCCCGTTCCACGGGCACTTTACCCATATTAGTATGTACTGTTTGTGGATTAATCCCAGTAGCCAATTGATAACCACCAGTTACTGGCAGTGCTGGACGCGCTGGTGTTGTGTTCAATGCTCGCATTACGAACTGAAATAATCGTCTATATAATGTCACCAATTCATTATATAAATCTCGCACATCTGCTATTGGCATATTTTGTATGCCTGGGTGAGGGGTGTATGTGGCAAACATAGGCCATGTTGGTACGTCATTACTTAATGGACCCAACCTCACTCTTTGTAGTACATGTGGTAGGGCGCCTTCAATCCAGTTCTGATGCTCTTGGTATGTGAGCGATATTTCATGATACTGGTATGCTTGGTACTTTGGAGGTACGTTTGCAATTTCACATGTGTGGAACGCATGTGTTCTCTGGTCCACCTCAAGAAAGGTGACTCAACAGTAAAATGTTTCTGTTTGGTATGCTTCATTAGCTTCTATTATGAGAGTAACATCCCCGCCCTCATCTGTAAGGTCATGCATTAATAAATGTTGTGGTAGTGCTTGTCTAGCATTTTCAGGAATATCAATGGCGTTAGCCATATTTCTTTAGAGAAACGGAACACCAAAAAATGTGGAGTAAAGTCCTTTTATGAGTTCGAGCTCGAACAACCTACAGCTTAAACGGGTTTTACCTTTTCAGCTGAGGAGGATTATCCCAAAGACCACGGACGTCTCCGTATAATGGTACTTAGGGCACCTGTTGTCTGTGAGACAGTGATAGTCAGGGTATCCGTAAATTAGTGCCTAAACACCATCGTTGGTGGCGCCATGTCGGAGTTTGGACTCTTGCTCTGGGCAAGACTGCTGGTTAAAGGATGACAGTACTTTTGTTTGTAGGCGACTACGCCTTTCCCACAAGTCGCAACTGTTGCCCCAACCTTACCGGCTCACTAGCAGCACCTCACCAGGAACACAATAGTAAAAGGTGATTTGTGGCAGCCTTTAAGCATGGACTCGAGAATAAGACACCTCAGGGAGTGTCGTGGTTAAACGGAGATTACCCCTTTCTCACAGATGTATCATGTCTCATACGAACACAGGTGATGACAAAGATGCAGTAAAGTTTCAATAGTTTTTATTCAACATAACTGCAATATGCGATAAGTTGCATGGGCTGCAATGATTAGGATAATGAATAATGCAAGAAACAGAATTGTGAAGACGAGAGTCATTACTACAAAGACCCCCACCATCTTCCAATGTATAAGAAAGACATACGAGATGTAATATGCCCTAATACCCTAATGTGAAAGGCCTAACCTCCTACCTAAAGGAGAGCTGGGTTTGTTAAACCTAATCTGCCAATGCCATGTCCATGAGGGGAGCCTCCAACCATCGTTACCTTGGAATGAGGTCTCTACCTCAGACTCCGCAGGGACACGTAGACTGGGTCAGCGTCAAGACGACTGCAGCATCGGTATCAGCGATGGTGGCAATGCCCTCTGGTCAGAATCCCTCTAATTATCTGTCTAAAGTGCGATGTATTTATACAGATCTACAAGGACCCCTGACGTAGGTATGTTCCCCAACAATAGATAACAGACATGCTTGGGACGGCAACTAATATAAACAATCAATCAAAAGTATAGAGAGGGAAAATCCCTAAGTGTGAACACCTACTGTTTGTTTGTCTTTGTTGCCTCATCTTGACACCTTAGCACAGTGACACTGATAATGTAACTCATAACAAGTGGCCTAACCATAAACAAGGCAGCCATCTTAGAAGAAATAAATAATTAAATGTGCTAAGACAGAGTAAGCTTAGTAGGTTAAAAGTCACTAGGTGATGGGGGCACGAGTCTGCAAGCCAAAGGCTAAGCTAACTCCTGTTATCCCATTAAAACGAAGTAGGATTCACTACATGCTGCTTGAGGTGTTTCTTTGAAGCAAAGCTTGCATTACAAGCTGTCTGTCAGGGTTAATTTAGTAAAGGTCATCCAACCTTTTGCATATGTTTTTAGGCCTGTTCAGCATTGAGTATATCAGGATGAAGTCAGGCCTGGAGAAATAATAACATTGATTCATTAGCCAGTTTCCACATTCCCTTCTCTGATAATCAATGATGAAACTGTGTTCTCAATCCTCATGGAACTGTCCTGTACCCATCAGTTTTTATTTTAGATATAGGGGGTCATTCTGACCCCGGCGGGCGGCGGGAGCCGCCCGCCCGGAGGGAACCGCCAGAATACCGCTGCGCGGTCAAGAGACCGCCGCGGGTATTCTGGGTTTCCCACTGGGCTGGCGGGTGACCGCCAACAGGCCGCCCGCCAGCCCAGTGGGAAACACCCCTCCATGAGGATGCCGGCTCCGAATGGAGCCGGCGGAGTGGAGGATGTGCGACGGGTGCAGTGGCACCCGTCGCGAATTTCAGTGTCTGCTAAGCAGACACTGAAATTCAGGGTGGGTCCCTCTTACGGGGGCCCCTGCAGTGCCCATGCCATTGGCATGGGCACTGCAGGGGCCCCCAGGGGCCCCACGACACCCCTCACCGCCATCCTGTTCCTGGCGGTCGGAACCGCCAGGAACAGGATGGCGGTGAGGGGGTCGGAATCCCCCATGGCGGCGCAGCAAGCTGCGCCGCCATGGGGGATTCCTCAGGGCATCGGAAAACCGGCGGGACACCGCCGGTTTTCCTGTTCTGACTGCGGCCAAATCGCCGCGGTCAGAATGCCCTGCGGGGCACCGCCAGCCCGTTGGCGGTGCTCCCGCCAACCCCGGCCCCGGCGGTCCTTGACCGTCGGGGTCGGAATGACCCCCATAGTGTCTGGTATGCATGCTGTTGCTATTGTGGGAATCATTACTATTGCTGTCTTGCGTCAAACTTCAGTGAATACTTGATATATCACTATATGTGGTTTTTGTGTAGGCAATGTTGTACATGTGACATTAACATTAGTTAATATATGCTGTGTATGTGTGTGTGTGTGTGTGTAATTAGGAACAAATACTTGTTTCCCCTACATGGAATCTGTGAAGCAAAGTTAGGCCACTACTTACTAATCTAGTCTGAACCTATAAACAACCCATTCCTCCTTTTATGATTTCTATGTAGTTTATATTATGCCTTATCATTTTTGACAACTCTTATTTGACAGGAAATGGAATGTTGATGCTATTTTATGTCTTTCACAGCTATAGTTGGTGAAGGTGATGTACAATACTACTCTGTATGTTGTAATTCACTAAGCACTGCTGGAGCAGATGTGCACAAACATCAAATGACATACTATATGTAGCTTTGCATCATACTTCACTTTCAATGTAACACTTTTTAACATTCTTCTTTGTCCCTCAAAGCATTTTTGCTCATCTCTGTAGTACTTACTTCTATTGATACTTTGGAAAAGAAGTTCAAAGTCTCAAAGTTCAAAGTATAGGTGTCATTTAATGCTCCTATTCTGAAGTAAGATTGAGGTGTGGGAAATCAGCAGGCATCATGAGAAGTAGCACAAAGAAAACCACTGGTACCCATAACCATTTCCTTGGGGGCCTTGAAGAGGAGTCAGACATCACTGCCTTATTGAATTTCAAAAGAGTACGTCAAAATGTATATTTTATAAAATGTTATGTTTTGCCCCAGAGGTCACCAGTACTTGATGCACAAAGGTATTGTAGAAAGGAAGCCAGGTACTCTAGAACTGAAGGTTTACTGAGGTATATCAGCAAGAACTGCAGGAGATGAAGGTTGTGAAGTTAAAGTTGACAGTTGGTGAAGTTGACGGTGCCCCTAGTCCTCACAGTTATAACCTTTGGAGGAGACAAAGAGATTTTTAAGTGTTGCAGTTGTAGAGGGCCCCTCTTTTGGGAGCCAACAGCCTGTGGTCACAGTACCATGGAACGGCAATGAGTTATGGCCGTAGTCGGTGGTACCCACTCAGTGTGGCATCAAAGGATAAACAGCACTTTATACTCACTTGGGTACTTTGTATAAGAATCAAACAGGGCCTGCTTACACCCTCTGTCTCTTGGAGGCATGCAGCACGAACAGCCCTTGTCGAGCAGAGACTCTACCACGATGGTGATGGTGGGCCAGCTAGTTGTTCCACTTGTTTCTGCTGCTGCGGACGTCCATGATCCACTACCTTCTTGATGTAAGAGCTTTGGCTCCAGGAGGTCAGTCCCTCCCACTTCACATGTGACTCAGGCCCAATCTCCCTGTTGGAGATCATGTCCAGATGGTGGTGTCTAGCCAGGAAGGGCCTGCAGCACCTGGCACTGAAGGCAATGCAACATTGCTGTCAAAATGACTTATCAGATACTGACTGCTCAACACTGGACATGTGCATAGGCCAGTCAAACAGTATTTCAGTCGACACTCATTTTGGCCACTTTTGTCAAGTAAACGTCTCCTGACCAATGAAACAAGTCGTAGTGCATCAATCCAGAACAGCTCAGCAGAGGCACAAAACCTCATAAAGGGACATATCTCACTGGGGTAACTGAATTATATCAATCAATTCACCCCCTCCTCTTTGTGCAAACCTAATCCCACAGTCTATTGTACCACCTGTCAGCTGTTACTCATATCCAAAGTTGGATCATTATAATATATGTAACATACGTCACTGTCAGTAGCACCATTCCTTTCAACTAATGTAGGCAGGACAGGAATATTCACACATCAAAGGCACAATCGTTATCATTGCGAACCATACATGTACTACATTGGAAACCTGTAACTCAACTAGGTGAGGCTAAAGTAGAGGTAAGGGTAATATGCATTTAAAAATGATTTTTTTCCTTATTATCT
This sequence comes from Pleurodeles waltl, assembly GCF_031143425.1. Taxonomy (NCBI): domain Eukaryota; kingdom Metazoa; phylum Chordata; class Amphibia; order Caudata; family Salamandridae; genus Pleurodeles; species Pleurodeles waltl. The sequence goes on from NC_090438.1 coordinate 357,125,638, forward strand.
TTTTTATTTCCTTAATATGTAATTTTCTTTTTCTCATTTAAAATTTTTAAATCAGGAAAGGAAACTCCTATCGAGGTATGTGGGGGAAAAGGCTCTCTACTCTGAGTACAACCATATCCTTTAGAAAGAAGAAAGGTGTATTGAAACATGACTCAAATCTGTACACAGAAATACAATTTCTCTCCTTCTCATCACTGCCCCATACTTCCAACATAAACTTCTCTAATTGTACTTGAGAAATATTATGCATTAATAAATTTGGAATACAAATGTTAATGTCAGTCAAAGATCTTTATTCGGCGATTGCCATAAAAGTAAAAATTAAGATCACATTTTCAAGATGACAAGCAGACAGAAAAAAGAGTAAAAGTCATCTTACATATGTTACCAAAAAAGAGGGCAGAATAATCTAATCCAAGTTCCTCTTTCACAGATATTCCAATGTTCTTATCAAATCGTTTACTAGTTTCATGCAATATAATACCAAAAACTGTTTAAACACCTTCAAATGTGATAAAAACATTTCTTCCTATTGAATAAGACTATCCTAAACCACATATATAAGGTATACATTTTTTAACATAAAATAGGATTTAAAAATCAACATAGATGAGATTAATAAATTACAAGGTATTAATACCGGTTCCTAATAACAATAGATGATCTAATAAAATTTAAAACCTGAAAACAAATTTTGTCATTTAGTAATTTCTGAAAATATATCAAAGCTTCCTTATAATGGATCGGTCTTAATGTGCGTAGAATAGGTCAAATGAAAGTATTTCTAGGGGAGGCATAAAGAGAGCCTTGCTTTGAGCTGGCATCGCAAAGGCAGGGTGGTAAGTCTTTTTGCCAGATACACTGCTTGGGAAAGGCCACCTTAAAGTGAATCAAATTTTTGGGCATGAAAACCAAGTCAAATCAGGTTCAATATGTAAGGCCGTAGCAATCTGGATATAAGAATCTAAAGATTTCAAATTCAAACAGCTATGAAGTCTTATGTGCAAAGTATGCTCAGAGTGACGTGCTTTCAGCAAGGACCTTGCAGTTGTAGTTAGCAATTGTGGTTCTTCATACATATACCTAAACCCCAGCTTATCAAAGGATGATCGCAAATACGAAAGCCAGGGAATCCTGTTGTAGTTAGCCAGCTGTGTGCATTCAGTAATACATTCCTGCACAAGACTTGCCGCTGGGTTCGTCCAACATCTATTCCACAGCAAAAGGGGGGCAATAGAGACTGTGGCGGTCATTCTGACTGCGACGGTCTACGGTCGCCGCCCGCCAAGCGGTTCCCGCCGAAAGACCGCGGCGGCCATTCCGACTTTCCCGCTGGGCCGGCGGGCGACCGCCAGAAGACCGCCGGCCGGCCCAGCGGGACAGCCCCTTCAACAATGAAGCCGGCTCAGAATGGAGCCGGCGGAGTTGAAGGGGTGCGACGGGTGCAGTGGCACCCGTCGCGATTTTCACTGTCTGCACAGCAGACAGTGAAAATCTTTGTGGGGCCCTGTTAGGGGGCCCCTGCACTGCCCATGCCAGTGGCATGGGCAGTGCAGGGGCCCCCAGGGGCCCCACGGCACCCGTTCCCGCCACCAGGCTGGCGGGAAGGCGCTCGGAATACCCATGGCGGTGCTGCAAGCAGCGCCGCCATGGCGGATTCCCTGGGCCAGCGGGAAACCAGCGGGAAACCGCCGGCTCCGCTTTTCTGACCGCGGCTTTACTGCCGCGGTCAGAATCGCCCAGGAAGCACCGCCAGCATCCGCCATGGCGGTCATGGACCGCCAAGGTCAGAATGACCCCCTGTGTCCTCTAAAAAGCATTGGCCTACCTCCTTGTGGATAATGATGTTTGCTATGCACTTAGGTACCATCAATAGTCTGTGCATACATTTATTCTCAGTACATTGGAGAGTGGGTATTTTAATGTAGACCGAGACTCCAGCCCCGTATAGGGCTGCTGAGACACATTTGGAGTTATATAGCGTCATAATCTGAGAAGACGGTCTATGGCCCAGTTTACGGGTAAAACGACAAATCGCTTCCGTGTTCCTTGCCATTTGTTGGGTCTTAAATTTAAGGTGAGTATTCCAAAGCGTAGAAGAGCTTATATGCATACCTAGGTAACAGAAATCCCTCACATTATTAATGATATTGCCCCCCATAGTAAATGTTTTAGATTTTGTATTTTGAATTGGAGATAAAATCTGTGTCTGTAGCACCCAATCCTCCAGGCGAGATAAAATCACACTACCCCAAATCTTAGCCGTGGAGTCAATCAAAGATATTGGTCTGTAACAGGAAGGGTCTTGCCTATTACTTTTTTAAAATAGGGATAATAATTGCCAGTTTCCAAGAAGGGTGTAAATGAGTTTTAACAGCACTTCTTAAAATGTTTGTTATTAAAAGGCCCCAAAGATTAGGCATAGATTTAAAGATATCAGTGGGAACATCATCAGGGCCGGGGGCCTTCCCTTGTTTTGAGCGATTTATGGCTCCAAGGATCTCGTGTAGATAAAATGAAATATCTAATGCGTTTATGTTGGGGTCTATATTTGTCCGATTGTTGATGTTATCCTCCATGGTCTGAGAATCATTATCTGGGTCAAATACTTTCCTAAAGTGGTTCAACCAAACTTCTTCTACAATAAAACAATCATCAACCTTAGTATATCCGAAAAATAAGAATGATTGACCACCTTCCAGAATTTTGAGGAATCCTTCAAGTCAGACGTGGCCTGAAGCTCTTCCCACGCCTTAGACCTTATCTCTGATTTCCTTCTTTCCAAGGTGGCCTTATACTCAGCCCTGACTGATTTAATTAAGTGACGGGAAGAAAAAACTGATTTAAGGGTATCTTTTAATTTTTTGTGAGCAATAGAACATGCAGAATCAAACTATTTATGACCGGGCAAACCCATAATAGGCCTGTACACCACAAGGGCATGTGAAATGGCATTACTTAGTATTTCAAATTCTTGAACTATGTGGTCATTTTCAGACTGCTGAGATAAACATATGTTAATGGAGTCAAACCTAGATCTTATAATTTCTTAATTAAAAGTTGTTGGGTTTATTTTATCCCACTTCAAATGTAAAACAGAGTTTGTATGGAAAGTAGTATTTCTTCTCAATCCCTTGTCCCTAGGTTCCTGATCTATAATTAAGTCTAGGATTATACACAAAGGATTGTGGTCACTGGCACTGTGAGGGATTATCTTAAAATCACAGATTAAATGATAATCTGGGGAGCCAATAAGAATAAAATCAATGGTACTCCCCTTCACATTCCCTGTAAACGTTGGAACATTTAGAGAATAGGGTGCCATTTTCTCCCTGACATGAACCAAATCAAAATTACATAAAAAGGAGTTCAGAGCTTCTCCTTCAGGTGAATGAGTAAAATTAATTAACGATTCTCTGCCTTCGGTAGGAATAGTGCACAATTCTAAATTTTCCTGACAACATAAGGAAGTATTAAAATCGCCGACCCATAAGACTACTAAATCTTCATCCTGCAATTCAGTAAAGGAATCAATAAAATCCACAGGGTCCTCTAACGTTCCTTTAAGGAGACTGCGAGGGACATTGTTATAAAAATTTAAGATCAAAATACCTTTACACCCCCTAATGGATCATAAAATAAGGAGAGGACTAAATTAAGGAAGCCTTCAGTGAAGGTAGTCGTAAAGATACAAACATTAAAAGACCTCCTCGTGCTCTTCCCATTGTGGAAGTTTCTGCCGGCTGGTAAAGAGTTGTATACCCATCCAGAAAAAACATATCTTGGGTCCAAGTTTCCTGTAAACAGATTATGGTGGTCATTCTGACCTCGGCGGTAAAAGGCGCCTACCGCCGGTCAGAAATCCTCCATAATTCCGCCGCGGTCGCGGTAACCCGCCACGGTCATTCTGACCCGCAGCAGCCAAACCTCCGAAAATCCGACAGCCACAACAGACCGCCAGACCAGCGGTCGGCGGAAAAGTGGAGGTGACCAAACCTCCACCGTCACGCCAACAGAAATACGCCCATGCCATTACGACCCACGAATCCACGCGGCGGTCTTTCAAACGCGGTTTTCCATTGGCGGTACACACCGCCGCGGTCAGAATACACCCAAACGAACAAAACTCAGCCACATTGGACGATTTGAATTCCACACACCTGATACACATACACACACCACTCCCACACACACAATACAATATAAAACACACACCCACATCACCCACAAACCCCTTCGACCAAAATCCGAAAAGAAGCACTGAGAGACACATCAGCGATCACAGAATACCATCACACAGAGGCACACTACACCATCACCCACACAATATCCACACACAAAACAACACACACCACCACACTCAACACACTTAACTACACATACTCCACCCCACCCATCATACACACCACTCCATGGCACCCCAAAGACACCCCAGCTTCTCAGACGAAGAACTCAGGGTCATGGTGGAGGAAATCGTTCGGGTAGAGCTCCAGCTCTTCGGCACACAGGTCCAATACACCAGCATTGCCCGGAGGACGGAGCTATGGCAGAGGATTGTCGACAGGGTCAACGCTGTGGGACAGCACCCCAGAAATAGGGAAGACATCAGGAAGCGATGGAACGACCTACGGGGGAAGGTGCGTTCCATGGTATCCAGGCACAACATCACCGTGCAGAAGACTGGCGGAGGACCCCCACCTCAACCCCCACAATTTACAACATGGGAGGAGGAAGTCTTGAACATCCTGCATCCTGACGGCCTCGCAGGAGTCGGCGGAGGAATGGATTCTGGTAAGTTGAAGCTTCACTACTGATTCCCCCCCACCTGCATGCCAAATCATACCCCAACCCTCACCCCCATCCTCGAACCCCACCCCCACCCCCCACCCCCACCCTCACCCCCACCCCCATCCTCACCCCCACCACCATCCTCACCCCCACCACCATCCTCACCCCCACCCCCAGCACACTTATTCCCTGCCAATGTCTCACCATCACAACCCACACATCCCAAAACCCAGGCCTGCATGCGTCCACTAAGCATGGACACCCATCACCAAAGCATGCCCAATGCATATACACATCCCCCCCACAAGCCACCCTCACCAAAGCCCCCACACACGAATGCCAGCACTTGGGGACACGGGAACCCACAGATACACCCATATGGCACACATTGAAACTATAACCATACCTCTATACCCCTGCAGGACCCGACCGCCAACACACCGCCACGGAGGACCCAGAATTCTCCACACCCCCCACCCAAGAGGCCGTCAGCGAAGACAGCAGCTCTGTCGACCTGGACACTGATGACCAGCCCGGACCATCGGGGACCTCTGGACAGTCGCTTCCCCTCACACAGGCACAGGCCACTACAGACCCAAACCCCTCTGGGAACACCAGCACAGCTCCCACCCAGCGGGCCCATGCCTCTGTCTCCAGGGCGCGTCAATCTGCGGTGTGTCTACCACTACAGGGCACCCAGGATAACCCACCACCCCAACAACAACAGGGACCTGGGGGCAGTAGTAGTGGGCACACCGGCCAGGGGGCAGAGGCCCAGGGAAACAGGGCAACTCGGAGGGCAGCTGTGCGACAGGGGGGTGACGGGCCCAGGGAACCCACTCTCCACGAGGCCCTCACCACCATCATGGGAGCATACAACCGCTCCCAGGAGACGATGGCGACGGTACTGGCCCGGTTCCAGGAGATCCAGGTACTGCAGGAGGAACACTATCGGGGGTACAAGGAGGACATCAGAGCCCCCACCTCCACCCTGGTTACCATGGTAGGGCTGCTGCAGGACCTCATCAACACCAGGACGGACACTCAACAACAACAAAGGGCCCCTGCCACTAGCCTGGACCAAGAACAGCCAACCACCTCCGCCGGCGCTAGTGGACAGGAGGCCCCCGCACAACAGCAGCCCACCAGACCCCCACCTCCTGCAGGAGAAGAACCACCCCGCAAGAGGGCCCTGAGATCTCGCAAGAAGACAGAGTAGGATGTCAAGACCCCCGCCAGCAAAGGATACCACCTGATGTCATCCCACTGTCCCACATTGTCACCCTGTCCATCCTTGAACTGCCCATGCTCCATCTCTCCACAGGCCTATGGACAATGCACCTGTGTGACTGTTACTCTGGACTCTGCCATGGACATTCCTTCACCATAGCCCCCACCCACTTGAAACCACCCATCCCATTTTGAGCACTGAAATAAACACCTATTTTGCACAAAACTATCTGGAGTCTGGCTGTGATTTCAAAATATTGTAATTGACATGACAGTGCAAATATGTCCTTGTACATAGTGAAGTCAACAAACAGCTGCCACAAAGCTGTAGTCCATGGGGAAACGAAGCACAGGACTCGTAGTGGGGACCCCAGATCTGAAATAGGGAGGGAAAAGCCACAACTCAGTCATCATACACTGGGGCAAATAGACAGGCAGCAGAGATGCAGGAGAGTAGTTCACATTTACTAAATTATGTTTGAATTGTTACCTGTGTCCTATTGGAAGTACTGTTCAATGATTCTGTCCCTGTTGTCTGTTTCAGCCCCGTCGTCTTCCTCCTCTTCACTCTCCACAGGTTCCACAGCTGCCACAACACCACCATCTGGACCATCCTCCTGCAGGAAAGGCACCTGGCGGCGCAAAGCCAGGTTGTGAAGCATGCAGCAGGCCACGATGATGTGACACACCTTCTTAGGTGAGTACATTAGGGATCCACCTGTCATATGCAGGCACCGAAACCTGGCCTTCAGGAGGCCGAAGGTGCGTTCGATCACCCTCCTAGTACGCCCATGGGCCTCATTGTACCGTTCCTCTGCCCTGGTCCGGGGATTCCTTACTGGGGTCAGTAGCCACGACAGGTTGGGGTACCCAGAGTCCCCCAATAGCCATACACGGTGTCTCTCTAGCTGTTCCATCACGTAAGGGATGCTGCTATTCCTTAGGATGTAGGCGTCATGCACTGACCCAGGGAATTTGGCATTTACATGCGAGATGTACTGGTCAGCCAAACACACCACCTGGATGTTCATGGAATGGTAACTTTTTCTGTTCCTGTACACCTGCTCCCTGTCTCTTGGGGGAACCAAAGCCACATGGGTCCCATCAATGGCACCAATGACGTTGGGAATATGTCCAAGGGCATAGAAATCACCCTTCACTGTAGCCAATTCGCCCACCTCAGGGAAAAGGATGTAGCTCCTCACGTATTTCATCAGGGCAGACAACACTCTGGATAACACCTTCGAAAACATGGGCTGAGACATCCCAGAAGCAATTCCCACTGTTGTCTGAAATGACCCACTTGCCAAGAAATGGAGTACTGACAGGACCTGCACCAGAGGGGGAATCCCTGTGGGTTGGCGGATGGGGGACATCAGGTCGGGCTCCAGCTGGGCACACAGTTCTTGTATAGTGGCACGGTCAAGCCGGTAGGTCAGGATAATGTGGCGTGCTTCCATTGTCGACAGGTCCACCAGCGGCCTGTACACAGGAGGATTCATCCGTCTCCTCGCCAAACCCAGCGGACGGTGCCTAGGAAGGACAACATGGAGCACACAGTCAAGCAACCCACAGGTACGTACTCACAGCTTGCACAGTAAACGATTCTCTATGCAGTGAATGGCGTGTCTGAGTGGCTATGCAAGGCCTAGGCCTGTGTGACGCAGTTGAAATTGAGCCATGTGGACCCTCGAGATGGCGGCTGCCTGACCTGTGAAGTGTGACAATGGGATGTGAGGTCAATGCGCTGGCGTGGCACACCGCGGCGGTCGGCGGTCGAAGACCGCGGCGCGAAGCCGCATTGGTTAACATTGAAGCCTATGGGTTTCAGGAGCCAATGGCGAAGGGCGCCGGCGGTGGCGGTACGCACCGCCGCGGTACGCACCGCCGCGGACGTGACCGCCATTTTCTATCTACTTATTCACTTGCGACTTGAACTTTCACAGGAGAGGACCTATACTGCAAGTGTTGCTGTGACCTCGGTCTGGAAGGGACAATGGCTGCTGCGCCTGGGGAAAGGGCCCCTGCCTTCACTGGAGAAGAGTTGGAGAAACTTGTGGATGGGGTCCTCCCCCAGTATGCGCTACTCTACGGTCCTCCAGACCAACAAGTGAGTTTAATTCAATATGGATTTGGGGCCACTGGCTGGCTTGGGGGCCTGGCGGGGGGCCTGGTGGGGATGGGGGGCATGTTGGGCCTGGCGGGGGGCATGGCGGGGATGGGGGGCATGTTGGGCCTGGCGGGGGGCATGGCGGGGGGCCTGGCGGGGATGGGGGGCATGTTGGGCCTGGCGGGGGGCATGGCGGGGGGCCTGGCCGGGATGGGGGGCATGTTGGGCCTGGCGGGGGGCATGGCGGGGGGCCTGGCGGGGATGGGGGGCATGTTGGGCCTGGCGGGGGGCATGGCGGGGGGCCTGGCGGGGATGGGGGGCATGTTGGGCCTGGCGGGGGGCATGGCGGGGGGCCTGGCGGGGATGGGGGGCATGTTGGGCCTGGCGGGGGGCCTGGAGGGGGGCCTGGCGTGGATGGGGGGCGTTGGGCCACTGGCAACGAAAATGCAGACAAACTTGAACGTGGTATTTCTCCCTCCCTGTACGTGTCACATAGGTCCGCGCCCATGAGAAGATCGGGATTTGGCGTGCCATCGCCAAGGAAGTCCGGACCCTGGGGGTCCACCATAGACGGGGCACCCACTGCCGCAAGAGGTGGGAGGACATCCGCCGCAGGACCAAGAAGACCGCCGAGTCTCTGCTGGGGATGGCCTCCCAACGTAGGCGGGGTGCCTGCCGTCAACTGACCCCCCTGATGTTCCGGATCCTGGCGGTGGCCTACCCTGATTTGGATGGGCGCGTGAGGGCAGCACAGCAGACACAAGGGGGTGAGTACAAGCATTATCTACTCTGTTGTCGCGCAGTGGAGGTGTCTGGGTGGGGGAGGAGGGCTGGGGGTCACCCTAGGCCAGGGCGATATCTGTAGGCTGGGCACCCCCGTAAGCCCCTGTGTCCCCAGCCACCACCCTCAGTAGTGTGTCAGTACAGCCATCCCTGGGCCGTGTCATCCATGGGTGCAGTTGTCAACTCTAGGCGTGTAGGGCATGTTCCACGGAATGCGTAGCGGACCCCAAGTGCGCAACTTAGTGCAGGGGGCATCTGTGTCTGTCATGTCCGCTAACTGTACCGGTGATCCATGTACTCAAAATCTCTTTATTTCTCTCTCCCCCCCCCCTTTTTGTTTGTCTTTCTGTGCTTGTGTGCATCAGCATCATCAGGCGGAGGAGAAGTGGCATCGGGGCAGGAGGGAGCTGCATCTCACATGGCCCAGGAGGGCCATGCCACAGAGTCTGACTGGACCAGTGAGACGGAGGGCGAGGGGAGCTCCACAACGGGGACGACTGGACCCTGCAGCGACACGGACACGTCCTCGGAAGGGAGCTCCCTTGCGGGGGTGGCACCATCCGTGCCCCCCGCCATTACAGGTACAGCCGCCACCCAGCGCACCATCTCCGCCCTCCCAGCAGCCCCTCAGCGTTCGCCCCGTGCCCGCTCTGCCAGGAAGCCGGGCATCTCCTTCGCCCCAGGCACCTCAGGCCCTGCCCCTGTTACCCCCACTGCCCTCAGTGAGGAGGTCATTGACCTCCTCCGAACGCTCATTTTTGGGCAGACTACCCTTTTGAATGCCATCCAGGGGGTGGAGAGGGAGGTTCATCGCAGCAATGCGTACCTGGAGGGCATTCATTCGGGTCAGGCTGCCCATCAGCAATCGTTCCAGGCTCTGGCCTCAGCACTGACGGCAGCCATTGTCCCTGTCTCCTGCCTCCCTCTACTAACTCCCTCCTCCCAGTCTCCTGTTCCTCTGCCTGTCCCACCCACACCATCAGACCAGCCTGCACACACCTCAACACCCAAGAGCAGCTCATCCAAACATAAGCACCACAGATCACGCAGACATTCACACAAGCAACATTCCGATGCAGACATGCCAACAGTCACTTCCACCTCTGTGACCCCCACCTCCTCGTCTCCCTCCTCTCTCCCTGTGACGTCTACACTCACACCTTCATTCACCTCACCATCAGCCAGTGTTTCCATCCCCAGCATACCCTCCACTACAGTCCGCACACGTGCAGTCACCACCCCCACTGCCATTTACACGTCCCCTGTGTCCTCTCCCACTGTGTCTGTCACCCCCTCTTCCACACCACACAAACGCAGCCACCCACCCACCCAACAGCCATCCACCTCACGACAGCCTCCCGCTCCTGCACCTGCACCCAAAGACAGCAAACTTGTCTCGCCTACAACCACATCCTCTCCCTCCACTCCCATACCCACTGTACCTACCACTATCCATTGTCCCAAGAAAATCTATCTCTCTACTGCTACCTTCTTTCCTGACCCTGAGCCCCCCCCTCCTTCTCGTCGGGGTAAAAAGAGCACCTCAGCCACCACCAGCCCTGCAGCCCCCTTGACAAGGGTGCAGGGGTATTGGAGACCACCAGCCCGCAGGTCTGGATCTTCGCCCAGCAGCAAGGGGACAGCCAGCCCACCCCCTGGGAAGAGGAGCAGAAGGCGGAAGGGCCGCCGCCGGAGCCCGGATTCGATATCCCCCCAGGACACTAGCCAGCCACCGTCAACAGCCACAGCTCCAAAGGGAGGAAAGGGCCACAGACTCCCGACTAAGGAGGGCAAGGGCAGCAAGGCGGAGAAGTCAGGCAGCAGGCCTGCTGCCCATGGAGGACCCGTCACAGCTGCCCAGGAGGAGCCCGCAACCCCCATAGCCGCTGCCCCGGGAGGAACCGGCACAGCTGCCCCGGGAGAGCCCACCACCCCCATAGCCGCTGCCCAGGGAGGACCCAGCCCAGCTGGCCAGGAGGGCCCCACCACCCACAGCCCAGGTGGGCATTGAAGGAGCACCATCCCCGCTGCCCAGGAGGGCACCACCAGGCAATGAGCAGTTGGCCATAGAATGTCTGCCGTCTCCAGCACCGCTCCGCTGGGGACCGCCGTCTCAAGAACCGCTGAACTGGGCCCTTCAAGGCAAGAACCGCTGAACTGGGCCCCGCCGTCTCCAGCACCGCTCCGCTGGGGACCGCCGTCTCAAGAACCGCTGAACTGGGCCCTTCAAGGCAAGAACCGCTGAACTGGGCCCCGCCATCTCCAGCACCGCTCCGCTGGGGACCGCCGTCTCAAGAACCGCTGAACTGGGCCCTTCAAGGCAAGAACCGCTGAACTGGGTGCCGCTGTCTCCAGCACCGCTCCGCTGGGGACCGCCGTCTCAAGAACCGCTGAACTGGGCCCTTCAAGGCAAGAACCGCTGAACTGGGCCCGCCGTCTCCAGCACCGCTCCGCTGGGGACCGCCGTCTCAAGAACCGCTGAACTGGGCCCTTCAAGGCAAGAACCGCTGAACTGGGCCCCGCCGTCTCCAGCACCGCTCCGCTGGGGACCGCCGTCTCAAGAACCGCTGAACTGGGCCCTTCAAGGCAAGAACCGCTGAACTGGGCCCCGCCGTCTCCAGCACCGCTCCGCTGGGGACCGCCGTCTCAAGAACCGCTGAACTGGGCCCTTCAAGGCAAGAACCGCTGGACTGGGCCCCGCCGTCTCCAGCACCGCTCCGCTGGGGACCGCCGTCTCAAGAACTGCTGAACTGGGCCCTTCAAGGCAAGGACCGCTGAACTGGGCCCTTCAAGGCAAGGACCGATGAACTGGGCCCTTCCAGGCAGGAACCGCTGGCCCTTTGTCAGACGTGGCAGGGCAGGATCTGTCTCGGGCAGGGCTGCAGGATGTCCTCTGGCCAACATGCCTCCTCCAGTGGCAGTGGAGTCTGTTATGGACTGTATGGACTGTGGCTTTGCTCTCCCCAGGATGGCCCAGTGGGCAGGCCACCCACTGTATAGACTGTATGGACTGTGGCTTTGCTCTCCCCAGGATGGCCCAGTGGGCAGGCCACCCTCTGTATGGACTGTATGGACTGTGGCTTTGCTCTCCCCAGGATGGGCCAGTGGTCATGGAGTCCCCTCGTGGATCTGGCGTCGTGTACTCAAGTGGCTGAGGTGCCCCCCCTTCCCTTCCCCCTGAGGTGCCTGTCCTTTTTTCTTTCTGATGCCCCTGCAGTGTTCTCTCCGTGGAGTTCTTGTCGTGGGACTGGGCCTTGCCCCTTTGCTCAGGACCCCTGTGGTCCACGGACAGTGGTTGGACTACATTTAGTAGATGTATATATTTTGTACATAGTTTATTTATTTATTTGGATTACTGCTGTCCATTTTTCAATATATCTGCCCGTTTAAGATCTCTTCTTTTGGTCTTTGCATTATTTCGGAGGGGGGGGTTTGTGGGTTGTGACAGTGATCTGTGGGAATGCATTGATGTGTGTGTTGTAGTGGGTGTGGGTGGGTGGGTGTGTGCCGGTAATCTTTTCCCTCCCCTGTGTCGTAGGTGCAGTACTCACCGATGTCTTCCGCGCCGCCGGGCGTGCTCCTGGTACAGGAGCAGGTATAGGAGTGCGGGGATGACCTGCAACTCGGGTTCCATACTGCCGGAATCTCGCGTGGAGTATGTGGAGGTGAGCGTTTTCCCGTTCGTAGTCTGTTTCCGCCGTGTTTTTATCGGCGGTGCTCCCGCCCCGGAAAAGGTGGCGGATTGGTGGGTCGTGATAGGGTGGGCGGTACATTGTCTGCCGCCTGGCTGTTGGCGGGGACCGCCGCGCTGTTTGTTTGTTCCGCCGTGGCGGGCGAAGTGTTAATGCGGCGGGCTGTGTTGGCGGTTCCCTCCAGGGTCAGAATTGCATATATTGGACCGCCGGCCTGTTGGCGGGTTGGCCGCCGCTTTATCACCGACCGCCAGGGTCAGAATGAGGGCCTATATCAAAGGATGATCTAAAACTTAACCAGTCCGGATTATTTATTTTAGATCGGAGCCCCACAATATTCCAACTAATCAAGGATAAAGGCTTTGATCCCGGGTGTGGCACCAATCTATCAGTATTGTTTGAGTGGGAGGTATCAGGAATGTTCACTCTTTCTTCCTGTATAGGTTCATCATGGTCGTCGTCAGTCATTAATCTCAACAGGTTTTTGTGACCCGGACTTGAGATAACCTTAAGTCAATCATTCTCGTCAAGAGAGTTAAGGACAGAGGACAATTGCTAATGGGAACATTTACCTGCACGAATGACCTAACAGGAACTAAGCTATGATTGCTAAAGACATAACTAGCACATTGAGGAAAAAGGGAATGGTCGTAAAAATGACATAACGAGTGGATTTGAATCAATTTATCTGGAAAATAAGAACAATCTAAATTTGCCAAAAGGTGATCAACTGAACACGGATTAGCAAAATTAATTATGACACAATCTCCGTCATCCATATTTCTTCGATGGCCCACCTGCTTCACTCTACGTGCCATAAGGATCTTATTATTCAGATGATATTCAGCCTTGAATTTAGATTTCAACCAGTGTCTTCGTTTTTGTTACTGGCTAAGGAAGGTACATTTGATAACACCAGAACCTATGGAATGCAATCAGGAGGTAAATTTAATACTGCTGCTTGATTAATAGATTTATTTAATAGTAAACGATTTGAGCCAGGAGGGGTGGCTTCTTTAGGAATTACTTGCGGAAAACTAGTCACAGTATTACCTAGGCCAGATATAGCCAGAGGTCTGGCCATGAGTGAACCGGCATCATGAGATGTCAATATGGGTAATGAGTTTACCTTTTTTGCCACATCGCGGCTCAGTGCCTTTCCTTTACTTAGTACTCCTGAATTTGGTAACTGAGCAAAAGTACTAAGCATGTTTTTAGAGAAACAATCAAGTTTTTTAGTAATTATGATAATAATTTTCTACTCTGGGGTAGTGCAAAAATATGTAAGTATGGAATCTATTACATCAAAAGGGTCGCCATAAGTATCATTGCTTTTAGGATTTTCATTTGTTGTAACCAAAACAACTGATTCATTGGGACTAATTGCCGGTGAAATATGCGTTCTCTTTTTCAAGCCTAATGTCTTTTTTATATTCTTGGGGGGTCATTCCAACCCTGGCGGTCGGTGTTAAAGCGGCTGCCAAACCACCAACAGGCTGGCGGTAAAAAAAATGCAATTCCGACCCTGGCGGAAACTGCCAACAGAGACCGCCACTTTAACACACCGCCCGCCACGGCGGGACAAACAAGCAGCGCAGCGGTCACCGCCAACAGACAGGCGGGAGACAATGTACCGCCCACCCTATCACAACCCACCAATCCGCCACCTTTTCCGGGGCAGTAGCCCCGCCGATAAAAACACGGCGGAAACAGCCATTTCAAACGGAAAACGCTCACCTACATACACCCCACGAGGAATCTGGACAGCATGGAACCCGAACTACACATCCTACCAGCCATTGTCTTCCTGCTCCTCTACCAGGAGCACGAACGCCGGCGCAGAAGACAATGGTGAGTACTGCACCTACGACACAGGGGAGGGGGAGGCAAAAAATTACGGGGACACACACATGCGACACACCCACCCTCACCCTCAACCACTACAACACACACATCAATGCATAGCAACACATCACAGTTACACCCCCAAACCCCCCGGGAGAATGCAAAGGCAAAAGGAAATGATTATAAATATAGAATTATATTGTAAGACTGAGTATAAAATATATCACACATCTATAACTTTATATACACAAATTGTCTAGTCCGATATGTCTCTCAGCCATTGTTCGTGGGCCACTGGGCCAAAACACATGGGCAAAGCCCACACAGGATACCTGCCTCCAATGGAGAGAACACTGCAGGGGCATCAGATAGGAAAACTACAGGCACCTCAGGAGGGAAGGGAAGGGGGGGCACCTCAGCCAGATGAGTCCACGACGCCAGATCCACGAGGGGCCTCCATGGCCACTGTGCCATCCTGGGGAGTGCAAAGCCACAGTCTCTCAAGTCTCTACAGTGAGTGGGGTGCCCACTGTGCCATCCTGGGGAGTGCAAAGCCACAGTCTCTCAAGTGGATAACATTCTCCACTGGTACTGGAGGGGGACTAGTGCCCAGAGTGCTTCGTGCAACCCTGCCCGACACAGATGCGGGCCTGCCCCTTCCGCCAATGGGCCAGCGGTGCTTGAGATGAAGGGCCCAGTTCAGCGGTGCTTGAGATGAAGGGCCCAGTTCAGCGGTGCTTGAGACGGCGGTGCCCTGTTCAGCGGTGCTTGAGATGAAGGGACCTGTTCAGCGGTGCTTGAGACGGCGGTGCCCAGCTGAGCAGTGCTTGAGATGAAGGGCCCAGCGGAGCGGTGCTTGAGATGAAGGGCCCAGCGGAGCGGTGCTTGAGATGAAGGGCCCAGCAGAGCGGTGCTTGAGATGAAGGGCCCAGTTCAGCGGTGCTTGAGATGAAGGGCCCTGTTCAGCGGTGCTTGAGACGGCGGTGCCCAGCGGAGCGGTGCTTGAGATGAAGGGCCTAGCGGAGCGGTGCTTGAGATGAAGGGCCCAGTTCAGCCGTGCTTGAGATGAAGGGCCCTGTTCAGCGGTGCTTGAGACGGCGGTGCCCAGCGGAGCGGTGCTTGAGATGAGTGTCCTGGTCAGCGGATCCGGCCCAGGCATGGATGTCACTCGCCACCTGACATGTGGCTAGCGGGGCCTTCCTGCCCATCTGTCTGGTGGCTTGCGGGGCCCTCCTGGGCTGCAGTTCTTGGCCTGTGGGTGTCCTCCTGCCCACCTGGGACGTGGCTTGCGGGGCCCTCCTGGGCTGCAGTACCAGGCCTGTGTGTGTCCTCCTGCACACCTGGGATGGGGCTGGTGGGGCCCTCCTGGCCAGCTGGCCTGCTGCCGGACTTGTCGGGCGTGCTGCCCTTCCCACCCTTCCCTGCACGCTTGTGGCCCTTTCCCACCTTTGGCTGTGTGCCAGGTGGCACTGGACTTCTTGCCGGAGCCAATGTAGGGATTTTTGTCCCTGGGATCTTTGGTCGCTCGTGCCGGGCACTGGCAATCTTAGGATGCTTTTCCGGTTGTGGGCTGGCCGTGCCTTGGCTCCTAGCTGAACTGGATACCCTTCAGGGTGGGGGACTCCACAGTCCATGGACAACAGTCTTCACTGGTCCCGGTTTTGTGGTGGCTGAGGTGGTGATTGGAGTCTTATGAGATGGACGGGGTGGGGGAGTTGTAGGAAAGAGGTCAAGTTTGGAAAAGAAAAGCAATTTGGAAAGAGAGGGATGGGTAGGTGTAGTGGGTATGGGAGTGGAGGAAGAGGATGTGGTTGTAGGAGTGTGAAGTCTGGTGTCTTTGGGTGCAGGTGCTTGGTGAGGTGGATGGCTGTTGGGTGGGTGGCTGCCTGCGTTTGTGTAGTTTGGAGGAGGGGGTGACAGACACACTTGGAGAGGACACAGGGGACGTGTAAATGGTAGTGGGGTGGTGACTGCACATGTGCGGAGTGTTCTGGTGGGTGTGCTGGTGATGGACGTTGTGGCTGAAGATGTTGTGCATGCAAGTGTGAGTGGAGACATCACAGGGAGGGAGGAGGGAGACGAGGAGGAGGGGGACACAGTGGAGGCAGTGGCAGTTGGTATGTCTGCATGTGGATGTTGCTTGTGTGAATGCTTGTGTGATGTGTGGTGCTTATGTCTGGATGAGCTTCCCTTGGGTGTTGAGGTGTGTGCAGGCTGGTCTGTAGGTGTGTCTGGGATAGGCAGAGGTACAGGGGATTGGGTCTGGGTGGAGGAAGTTGAAGGGGGGAGGCTAGAGACAGGGACAATTGCTGCCGTCAGTGCTGAGGCCAGAGCATTGAACGATCGCTGATGGGCAGCCTGACCCGAATGAATGCCGTCCAGGTATGCATTACTCTGGTGCACCTCTCTTTGTACACCCTGGATGGCATTCAAAAGGGTAGACTGCCCAACAATGATGGTCCTTAGGAGTTCAATGACCTCCTCACTGAGGGCAGCAGGGGTGACAGGGGCAGGGTCTGAGGTGCCTGGGGCGAAGGAGATGCCCACCTTCCTGGGTGAGCGGGCACAGGGCAAACGCTGAGGGGCTGCTGGGAGGGCGGTGCTGGTGCGCTGGGTGGCGGCTGTACCTGTTGTTGCGGGGGGCACGGATGTTGCCGCCACCACAAGGGAGCTCCCTTCAGAGGACAAGTCGCTGTCACTGACATCAGCACGAGTCCCCGCTGTGGAGCTCCCCTCGCCCTCCGTCTCACTGGTGAAATCCGAGTCAGTTGCATGGCCCGCCATGGCCATGTGAGATGCAGCTCCCTTGTGCTCCAATGCCACTTCTCCTCTGCCAGATGATGCTAATGCACACATGAACAGGAAGACCACAAAAAAGGGGGGGAGGAGAAATAAAGACATGTTGAGTGCATGGATTACCGCTACCGTTGGCGGACAAGACAGACACCGAAGCCCCTTGCACTACGCTGCGCACTTGGGGTCCACTACGCAATCCGTGGGACATGGCCTACAAGCCTATGGACGACAACTGCACACATAGATGACACAGGGCCATGGATACCTGTACTTGGCACCCTACAGAGGTGGGGGGTGGGGGCACAGGGCCATGCCTTACGGAGGGGCCTAGCCTAAAGAAATCGCCCTGGCCTAGGGATACCCACAGCCCTCCTCCCCCACCCAGACACTTCCACTGCGCGCAAAGTCAGCAGAATCTATTTGTACTCACCCCCTTGTGTCTGCTGTGATGTCCTCATGCGCCCATCCAAATCGGGGTAGGCCACCGCCAGGATCCGGGACATCAGGGGGGTCAAATGACGACTGGCACCCCTCCCACGTTGGGAGGCCATCCCCAGCTGAGCCTCCGCCGTCTTCCTGCTCTAGCGTCGGATGTCCTCCCACCTCTTCCGGCAGTGGGTGCCCCATCTGTTGTGGACCCCCAGGGTCCGGACGTCCTTGGCGATGGCACGCCAAATCGCGACTTTCTGGTGGGCGCTGACCTATGTGACATGTACAGGGAGAGAAAAATTGTCATCACCTTCTGCATGCTCGATGTGAGTGGCCCCCCAACCCCACTCTTGCCATGTGGCACATGCTCTCATCTGTCGTTTGATGCATGCCTCAATCGCTCCTCTCCCCACCATCTCTCATCCACCCCACTCAACCCAGGCATTGCCCACTAAGCATGGTCCCAGTGTACTTACCTGTTGGTCTGGAGGACCGTAGAGTAGCGCATACTGGGGGAGGACCCCATCCACAAGTTTCTCCAACTCCTCAGCAGTGAAGGCAGGGGCCCTTTCCCCAGTCGCATGAGCCATTGTCTCTTCCAGACCGAGGTCACAGCAGCACTTGCAGTGTAGGTCCTCTCCTGTCGAAGATCAGGTATCGAGTGATTAAGCAGATAGAAAATGGTGGTCACGCCCGCGGCAGTGCGTACCGCGGCGGTGCATACCGCGACCGCCGGCACACATCGTCATTGGCTCCCGAAACCCATAGGGTACAATGTTAACGAATGCGGCTTAGCGCCGCGGTCTTCGACCGCCTACCGCCGCGGTGTGCCACGACAGTGCATTGACCTCACATCCCACTGTCGCACTTCACAGGTCAGGCAGCCGCCATTTCAAGGGCCCACATGGCCTAATTACCAACTGCGTCACACATACCTAGGCCATGCACCAACACTCATACAAGCCATTCAATGCATTGGGAATCGTGTTATGTGCAAGCTGTGGTTACGTACCTGTGGGTTGCTTGACTCTGTGCTCGCTGTTGTCCTTCATAGGCACCGTCCGCTGGGACATGCAAGGAGATGGAGGAATCTTCCTGTGTACAGACCGCTGGTGGACCTGTCGACAATGGAAGAACGACATGTCATACTGACATACAGGCTTGACCGAGCCACTATACAGGAACTGTGTGCCCAGCTGGAGCCAGACCTGATGTCACCCATCCGCCAACCCACAGGGATCCCCCCTCTAGTGCAGGTGCTGTCAGTACTCCATTTCTTAGCAAGTGGGTCATTTCAAACAACAGTGGCCATATCATCAGGGATGTCCCAGCCTATGTTTTCCAAGGTGTTGTCCAGAGTGTTGTCTGCCCTGCTGAAACACATGCGGAGCTACATCGTTTTCCCTGAGGTGGGGGATTTGCCTACAGTGAAGGGTGATTTCTATGCCCTTGGTCATATCCCCAACATCATAGGTGCCATTGATGGGACACATGTTGCTTTGGTCCCCCCCAGCAGGAGTGAACAGGTGTACAGGAACCGGAAGAGTTATCATTCCATGAATGTCCAGATGGTGTGTTTGGCTGACCAGTACATCTCCCATGTTAATGCCAAGTTCCCTGGGTCAGTGCATGACGCCTACATCCTGCGGAATAGCAGCATCCCGTATGTGATGGGTCAACTCCAGAGGCACCGGGTGTGGCTATTAGGGGACTCTGGTTACCCCAACCTGTCCTGGCTACTGACCCCAGTGAGGAATCCCAGGACAAGGGCAGAGGAATGGTACAATGAGGCCCATGGGCGGACTAGGAGGGTGATCGAGCGAACCTTTGGCCTCCTGAAGGCCAGGTTCAGGTGCCTCCATATGACAGGTGGATCCCTATTCTACTCACCAAAGCAGGTGTGCCAGATCATCGTGGCCTGCTGTATGCTTCACAACCTGGCTTTGCGCCGCCAGGTGCCTTTTCTGCAGGAGGATGGTCCAGATGGTGGTGTTGTATCAGCTGTGGAGCCTGTGGACAGTGAAGAGGAGGAAGCCGAAGAGGACGACATAGAGAACAGGAACACAGTAATACAGCAGTATTTCAGTGACACACAGGTAAGAGTAGACACCGGCATATTACATGTACTTAATGACTCCTACCTCTCTACTGTCTGACTTTTTCCCCCAGTGTATGGTAACTGTGTTGTGACTTTCCAATCTGTTTTCAGAGATGTGGGCCCCACTGCGTGACATCTGCTTTGTTTTCCCATGGACTACAGCTGTGTGACAGCGGTTTGTTGGCATCACAATGTGCATGAACATTTTGGCACGTTCATGTCTAATACATTTGTTCTAAATCACAGCCAGACTCCAGATTGTTTTGTGCAATAAGTGTTTTTATTCAAGTGCTCTAAATTGGATGGGTGGTTGCAAATCGGTGAGGGGTGATGGTGGAGGATTGTCCATGGCAGAGTCCAGACTATCAGTTTCACAGGTGCATTGTCCAAATGTCTGTGGGAAGTGGAGCAGGGGCAGTTTAAGGGTGGACAGGGTGACAATGTGGGACAGTGGGATGACATTCAGGGCGGTATCCTTTGCTGGCGGGGGTCTTGACATCTTACTCTGTCTTTTTCCTGGATCTCAGGGCCCGCTTCTGGGGTGGTTCTCCTTCTGCAGGGGGTGGGGTTCTGGTGGCCTGTTGGTCTTGTGTCGGGCCTCCTGTCCACTAGCGCCGGCGGAGGTGGTAGGCAGTTCTTGGTGCATGCTAGTGTCAGGGGCCCTTTGAGGTGCCACAGTGTCCCGCAATGTGGTGACTACCTGATTCAGGGCCACTACGATGGTACCCATGGCGGAACTGATGTTTCTTAGTTCCTCCCTGAACCCCATAGACTGTTGCTCCTGCAGAAGCTGGATCTCCTGAAACCTGGCCAGGACCGTCGCCATCGTCTCCTGGGAGCGGTGGTATGCTCCCATGATGGTGGACAGGGCCTCGTGGAGAGTGGGTTCCCTGAGCCTGTCCCCCCCCATCACACAGCAACCCTCCCAGTTCCCCTGTTTCCCTGGGCCTCTGTCCCCTGGACCGTGTGCCCACTACCACTGCCCCCAGGTCCCTGTTGTTGTTGGGGTGGTGGGTTAGCCTGGGTTCCCTGTAGTGGTGGACACACCGCTGATTGACGTGTCCTGGGGACAGAGGTATGGGCCCGCTGGGTGGGTGCTGTGCTGGTGTTCCCAGAGGGGGGAAGGTCTACTGTGGCCTGTGGCTGTGTGAGGGGAACCGACTGTCCCGAGGTCCCCGATGGACCGGGCTGGTCATCTAGATCCAGGGAGACAGGTCTGCTGTCCTCACTGTGGGCCTCTTCTGGGGGTGGAGTGGACATTTGTGGACCCTCCTGCACAGTGACGTGACGTTCGGGTCCTGCAGGGGTATAAAAGTATGGTTATTGCTTCTGTGTGTGTCATAGCGTGCAATGGGTGGGTGCCTGTGTACCCCAGTGCTGGCATTCCTTTGTGGGGGCTGTTGTGACAGTGGTTGGGGGGGGGTTGTATGTGTATGTGCAGTGGGCATGCTTAGGTGATGGGTGTCCATGCTTTGTGGACGCATGCAGGGCTAGGTGTTGGGATGGGTGGGTTGTGATGGTGAGACAGTTGCAAGGAGTAGGATGTGATGGGTGTATGAGTTGGCATGCAGGTGGGGTGGGGGAAGAAGTAGTTAAGATTTGCCTTACCAGAGTCCATTCCTCCACCTACTCCAGCGAGGCCCTCAGGATGCAGGATGTTCAAGACTTGCTCCTCCCATGTTGTAAATTATGGGGGAGGAGGTGGGAGTCCGCCGCCAGTCCGCTGCACCGCGATGTTGTGCCTGGATACCATGGAACGCACCTTCCCCCGTAGGTCGTTCCACCTCTTCCTGATGTCGTCCCGATTTCTTGGGTGCTGTCCCACAGCGTTGACCCTGTCCATTATTCTTTGCCATAGCTCCATCTTCCTGGCAATGGTGGTGTGCTGCACCTGTGCCCCGAACAGGTGTGGCTCTACTCGTACAATTTCCTCCACCATGACCCTGAGTTCATCATCAGAGAACCTGGGGTGTCTTTGCGGTGCCATGGGGTGGTGTGGGTGATGTGTAGGGTGGATTGTGTGGTGCTAAGTGTGGTGATGTGTATTATTGTGTTGTGTGAAGTGCGTGCAAATATTGCTGGGTGACAGTGAATTGGGCGTCTGGGTGCTCGGATGTCTTTTCTCGGTGCTTGTTCACGAATCTCTAGGAGTGGAGGTTTGTCGGTGATGTGGGTGTGTATTTTATATTTAATTGGGTGTGTGGGAGTGGTGTGTGTATGTGTCTCAGGTGTGTGTATTTTGAATTGTCCAATGTGGTTGTATTTTGTAAGTGTGTGTGTATTTTGACCGCGGCGGTGTGTACCGCCAATGGAATACCGCGGTTGAAAGACCGCCGCGTGGATTCGTGTGTCGTGATAGTGTGGGCGTATTTCTGTTGGCGTGACGGTGGAGGTTTGGTCATCGCCAGTTTCTCGCTGCCCTTTGGTGTGGCAGACTTTTGTGGATGTCTGTATTTTGGCGGTTTGCCTGTTGTGGGTCGGAATGACGTGGCTGTTTACTGCGGCCGCGGCGGTGTTATGGCGGTCTTCTGAACGGCGGTAGGCGCCTTTTACCGCCGAGGTTGGAATGACCACCTTGGTCTTTTTACCCACCCTCCTCTTCTTCAATGGAGGGGAAAGCGCCGGGGAGCGTTCCAGGGACGAATCAACACTTTGGACAGAAGGTTTAGGTAAAGCTGGTGGGGGCATATTACAGTGAGCAGATTGGATAATGTTGATAGGCAGAGCCAATAAAGGTGACCTCTCCTTTGAACTAGTAGTTATATGAACAGTAGGTTCCAGTGGGGGCTGCTGAGCAGTGTTTCGAACAGCCACAATCCTTTCTTCAACTTGCTCCAGTTCGGATTCAATAGCCCCAATCACAGACGATAGATAACTAGTAATAGAAAACTGAGCTAAAGAGCTGGACCCACCTTCCCCCTTTTGGAGATTAATCTTTCTTTTCCCCATTTTAGATATTGATCTCTCACACCTCCTTTAACAGCTTCCAAGAGAATTTAACACCAGATAGAAAAGAAAGAAATGTTAGGGGGGGGCCCAGCCCAGCCTCTTCCTGTCGATGACGGGTGAAGGAAAGGCCCGCCCTTGGGCCGGGGTCCGCCCGGGCGCCGCCCGCGTCCATCCCGCGGAGCGGGAGAGCGATAAATGTTTAAAGGGGCTCAGAGCCCGCCCCTTCCTCCAGGCACCAGAACAGAGCAGCCAAACAGCGGTCCCGCGCTTCCCGCGGAGTGGGAGCGTGATAAATGTTTAAAGAGGCTCAGAGCCCGCCCCTTCCTCCAGGCACCAGGACAGAACAGCCAAACAGTGGTCCCCGCGCTTCCTGCGAAGCGGGAGCATGATAAATGTTTAAAGGGGCTCAGAGCCCGCCCCTTCCTCCAGGCACCAGACCAGAGCAGCCAAACAGCGGTCCCCAATGTTAATGGTAATACCCACCACCATTGTATAGTCAAGTGTATAATCAATGCATCAAGTCCTTCTCTTATAGAGTAAATGTAACACAGTACATACATTTGAAAGTGACACTTTAGATCTACTGATAACATTGCATTAATATTTTGGTGCTGTCCCTGTATCTAAAGTCCCATCACTGAGGTATTTAATAAGTATGAACAAATAGTTGCTATTGGATAACTTTTCTAATCACATATACTAGTACCATCTTAAACATAAAACAGTACTCAAAAATAAATAACAATGACACTCAGTAACAGTGGAATATTCACACAAACTATTTCACCAAACAAATGGTAACCCAAAGGACAGGAATAAACAAAGGTTACACCCATATAAAGCATGTATTGTGGGAACACAGCATTGTGTCTTTTTAATCTCCTTCAACACACAGAATATTTGTATTGAGGCTGGAGGGGTTGGGACCTTGCAGGCAAGACTGCGGTCAGAAGTCACTTCCCCTTTCTTGTACAAGTGTGATGTTGTGAAACAAAGATGTTCCTTCAAGATAAAATACCGGCAGGGGACAAACACCAGTCTTTACTCAGTGCATACCGTCTGCAGTTGTCATGTGGCTGTACTCTTGCATTGTGCAAAAACACAGAACAGGATGCATTCATATTTGGCACCCTTATCATCAGAAGTATATTACTAATGGCTGTACTGCAATACTATTCTGCACATCTTAAGGTATGAATAACTCTGTTCTAATATAGGTATGTTCAATACCCAAAACCAGTATAGAAAGTATATAGTTACAATCTACAAATGCATGAAGGCAATCCATGTCAGATGTACCCCCAAAACTCTCATAAAGTATGAAAACATAAAACAGGATATAGACAGACGGATACAGAAAACACATCTTATTGTCCATGTTCTGAAACCTAGGAAAAAACATGGATAGAAAAATACTCCTCCTGCAACCAATTATATTATTCATTGATATACACACATATAGATACACACATATAGATGCAGATACCTACATTCCTGCATCCCGGGTGTATGAGAAAATCATACAAACCTTAAAATTAACAGTATCCAATCACTTATAAGGCATCAACATTCAGCTGTACTTTTTTTGTTAAATCCACCACATTATCCCATCATCGTGTACACCACACTTCTACTCTGTCATGGTGGGATATGTGGGATATTGCAACATTCTGTGGCTTTGTGCTTGGAGCCGTGCCCAGAGTCTGGTGAGCAGGAATGGGGAAGGTAATCTCATCTGCCACAACCGATGCAGGGACCCTGCACACAAATGGACAATTTGTGCCCAGAGTTGATCAGTGAATGCCAAAGATAAATTTGCAATTGTTGTGAAATGATTGTTCTTTCTACTGAAATTTCTTCATGTGGAAAAACAGTATAAACAATGTATCAATATCGTCCAGGCACTGTTGTTGGATATATTTGGAATAAATAAAAAACAAGCACTCTTCTTTTACCTGTGGAGGAGACGTCACCTGTATTATTGCATAATCGCACCCAGTTAGTGCTATTCTCCTTTTTTCCCATCAATGAATTCATTTCCTTTCATATTTATATTTCGTTTGTGAACTATGAGTGCACTAGGTAAGCACAGCATGATATCTGGGGAAATGGTACTTCCTTTTGCGAATTTCCTGCAGTTTTGCACATATATCTTCTCGCATTTGTATGATATGAAAACATACAATAAACCAAGGAAATGTTTGCAGAATTCACCCAGTGTATCTTATACCATATGTGTAACCAGAATGTTTAACCCAAAAACAGCACATTCATTGTTTTGTTCAAAACATATTCCTATAGCTAGAGACAGTGTACATGTATATTAATTAGGTGGATCCATTAAAGAATCCATTATTATTTACAGGAAATCTACTGTTCTGATACAATATAACAATTTTTGCTGTTACTGCTACAAAATAAAATGTACTTTGACAAATGTGTTGCATTTTCTTTTGCTATCTGCAATTATTCATGATAAGGTGAAAATACCCCTAGCCCTTTTATACTTTAGTCGCCCTCACATGACTTCAACATACTGTATGTACTGCAGTTCGCACTACCACATTATGGATCGGTAAAGGGCATTGTCTGCAGTTAGGGTAATTTCTGTCCATATGTTAATGCTATTTGAACTTGTATTAATGATTGATTAATGCAAAGCCTTTATTATTAGGGTGAGCACACTAAGAAAATGTATGTTACGACTGCATTCACTGACAGTGCTCCCAATATGAATATGTGTACACACATTTGCAAGGTATAACAACATTAGGCTCTGTACAATTCTTCCAGAATGCTTTCTCATCAAATGCAAATATATGCAGAAGCTTGAAAGCAGAGTTTACTATCCTCTAATATCTTTTTCTTTCAAAGTATGTTCACAAAAATGCAATTAGGAAAGAAACATTTTGCTGAACTACTACGAAAGTTAGGTACCATTTAGTAAAATGTGCGGATGCAGGGTAGTATTTCCAAAATTTATAATCATAATGGAAAAATCAATGTAACCATTTTTAGCAAAGTTATGGGAAACATGAAAATAAGCAAGCATTGGCAAAAAGCAAAAATATTTTTTCCATTCTCTAAAAGCACACATTGCCATAGTAGTTCCTGGCACAAACAAAACTGCTTTGTGCCAATACACTTCTGGAAGAGTGGAATTGTTCACTTACAATGAAGACAATCAATAAACAGAGAGAATTCAAATACCAAAAGGCCTTGGATAATCAGTCAGGGGCAGAATTCTTAAAGAAAATCACAAAGTGCACCCATGGTATCTGTCCTTGCATTAGTGCACATTTACATCTTTTATGAATGAGCAAGCATTTACAGAAGCAGACCAGGAAATCGGACTCCTAGAAAATATTTGGAAACGTCATTCTAGCAGAAGAAAATATGCATGAGTACCGGACAAGTGGATTGATGACACAACCTATCCCATGGACATTTTTAGAACATTCCACACCCCTGACCACATTTTGTTAACTGCTGAAAATGTATCCTCTGGTCCTCAAGACTATATTTGTCACCGTAAGAATGTTGACAACCTATGATGGGTCAAAACATTTTTAAATGTAATCTCTACATAAGAAAGTTCTTAGTTGTTGAACACTATCCATAGCTGCACAGTACAACAGCCCCTGAGGATCTTAACCTAAAGCCACTGAGAGGTAATGAAATCAGAAGCTTGTATCTTATCATGTGTGATGATTTAACACTAGAACTTAAATTCTCTACAGTGTGTAAGCATGATACAGCCATCTCTTGTCTACTTGCCAACCTTTCTCATACTTGTTCTAGTGCCAAATATTAGTGTAGTAAGTGCAGTAGTGGTCACATATTTTGTGCTAGTGTATAACTTTCTTATAATCGTTCCACAAATCTCTTGGTACAATAATGCTAAATAATGTATCCAGATTCTTCTAAAGCAGCCCGCTCATGGCTATTATTCTGTTTAACTCTGCACATTTTTATGCATGCTGAGAGACTGTCTCTCATAATCTCCAGCTGTGTGTTTGTATTGCTGAGCACCTCCTCCAACATCTTGATGTTATGGATTGTGTTTTGTGCCTACGTGGACATATCTGTATTTAATTTTACAATCCCTCACATGCCTTGCCTTGTCAGGTGAGTCATCATAGGAACTCTGCTGTCACTTAGATCAGCCTTGGCACTGATAAACACTTCTTTTTAATTTGATATCTGTTCTTACTTCTGTTCATATTTTCTGATGGCATGAGCTACTTCCTCTTTTACTTTAACAAAGGAATAACTGTCTAATTCTTTCATTAGATCTATTTCTTTTTTTTTGCCACCACTTCCTCTTTCATCAAATGCCATGCAAGGGTGTGGCTTCTGTGTTCCTGCTGCTATGCAACCAGCTCAGAGTGTTTGGTCCCTTTTCTGGTGCCCTCAGGCTGTAGTGTATTTCCCATCCTGCCTCTCAAAATGTCCTCAAGGAAACTCTGTGTTTGTTCCCATGACAGTGCACGTGCCACATGAAGAGAGCTTGGAAAGCCAGTATTAATTGTTTCATCCTCCAATCTTCCCTGCCCTTGTCTTCCCCCACACTCTGGAGAAGACTGTTCATCAGTTCAATCAGTTCTTTGTGTATCTTATCCTCCACATATAGGACACCCCCTCATTCAGGTGACATCTCATATGCTACTAGTATGTAGGCAGCATTGTAAAGCACAACACATATCCATGAAGTCAGAGTAACAATGCTGTCTGTTTCCTTGCAATTTCAAAATACAACCCCTTTGAAAAGACTCTAACCAGGATCAAACAGACATTGAAGACTGAAAAGTACAACTTTCCCTTGTTATTCTACACAGACAATTCAGCTGAGCTTAGCGTGTAGAAACAAAAGGATGTCAGCAGGCTATCCCTGCCACTCATTCCCAAGAAAAGCAATGAGACAGTCACCTGCCAGCAGCATATGTTATTAGTGAAGCAGAGAGTGCACTTCAATTTTGCCACATTGTGCTTTATTCTTGTTCACCGTAAGCATACACAAGTTAGAAATAGGCAGAGGCCAAAGGTGCTCTTTTATTGGCTCCTTACGTGGCCAGAAGGAGAGATGACAGAAAAATAAGTAAAGAAGTTCAAAACTCCACACCCTTGTGATTCTGCCCAACAGCAGTTTGTAGCAGTATGGAATTGAAGCCTTGCCCAAATCCACAGGAGGCAGCACACAGGTGAGGAACAGGTGGTGAACCCTTCATGCACGTACAATCATACAAACATAACACAAAAGCAGGGAGCTCTCCCTGAACCATGGCAGTGCGTCCTACCCTTTGCCGCCTAGGGGTGAAGATCATGGCTGCATTCCTTGTGGCCTGAATGGTGATAACAATGGTTTGTTATAATGGCGAACACCCTCTAGGGGTGAAGGGCTGCAATTAGAGTTGTTTTTACAAAAACCTTTAGGGACTATGGCTAAAGTGCAGCACATTATGCTGAATGTGCTTAAAAAGTAATGGCTGCAGCATTGTGGCCAATGATATGACTTATGTAGGGCCATATGAAAAGGCACCCTCTGGAGGTGAAAGTTGGTAGCTCATAATATCTAACAACCAAGTGATGTCCTTGAGGGGTTATTATGCTGAATGCTTCAATGTGCAATATGATGAACCTTTGCCCACACTATGGGTCTTCAAACTGGGGGATGGGCCACCATAGGGGGGACTCCAGTGATTCCAGAGGGGGTGCAAGGCACTGACCAAAAGAAGGATAATGCTTATAACAGGCCTTTAGTTTAAGCTGAAAGAAATGAGCAACAGTTTATCGCTCTGTAACGGGACATCACTAACATGTTTTATCATTTGTATCCAAGCTGGGAGTATGTGTCAAAAGGGAAGGGCCTCCAAATACTTTTCAAAACCCCCACCCCCACTTCTAAAAACCACACTGTGAATACATTTTAGTATGTTTGGCATCATGTATTTGATTGCATTTTTAAAACAGTAACAGCAATGAGCTGCAATGTATAAATAAGTCTATACATATGTAAACATTGCCAATTTAATAAATTAATTGTGAAAAATTGTAGAGAGCCCCAATAATGTTTTCTTTTCCACTTGGGGTGCAGCATTAAAACGTTTGAAGATCACTGGCCCACACTCTTTATCAGGAAGGTTAGGCTGCATAGAACATGCTGAGAGTAACCATAACAGTAAAAATCATTCCAGCAGGCCTGTACATGTTTCCTGCTGATGCTTATTTGAGTAATGAGAATGACAGCCACTAATGATCAAAGTAGATGCACTTTATTGCCAGGATTAGGTGCTCTCACACCAAGTTACAGTCAAATATTGCATTGCAATACAAGTGAATATTTTGCCATGCAGGGTGTCGGTTTTTACTTCCCTTTGGGAGACACAACAATGAAAATGCAATGATATCCAAAAGTAATTCCATCAGATTGTGTATATTTGTAAATTGTTGCATAGTATTGAGTAGTGGCTATAATAAATCTGCTTTTACTTTATCAAAAGAAAAAGCACAGACTGGACAATCATTTATTTACTTTTATTCTTGTATGCTTGAGAATGATTACTATCCCACACCACCTCCCTTGAGTAAACCTTGGAGTGCTCTGCAACACTACCCCATGAGAGTCAAGCATTACTGTTAGACTTGACGTCATTGGAATGGTCTCCTCTAACTTTTTGCTTCTACTTGTTGTTTCTGTGTTCCCTGTATAAATGATATGGGTAATTGGCTTACCCATGATTGGTGTTAGAACTGGGATCTTTGGTTGACAGTCAGGTTACCCCCTGGCCAAACAAGGACCCTCACTCTAGTCAGGGTGAAAGCGAATCACCTCAGCTAACCCCTGCTTACCTTCTTAGTAACTTGGCATGAGCAGTAGGCTTAACTCGGAGTGCTAGGTGTAAAGTATCTGTACCAACACACACAGTAACTTAATGAAAACACTACAAAATGACAAACACAGGTTTAGAAAAATAGAGAATATTTATCTAAACAAGACCAAAATGACAAAAATCCACACTACACAAGTCAAGTTATCAATTAAAAAGGCAAAAGAGTCTTCATGTAGTTTTAAACACAATGCTAACGTTGTTAGCCTGAAAATATACCTTGGCTGCATCAAAAATAACACTGCACGGTCCAGTGTGAGTCAAAAAATGGCTTGCCATGCGTCAATTTGACCCACGAGTGAGACCTTACGTTGTTTCTCCTTCACTCGGGTCGGCGTGCATCATTTCTTCTCTCCATTTTTAGCCGTGAACCCAGCAGCACATTGATTTTTCAGCCGCAGATTGGAGTTGCGTCAATCTTTTCCCCGCACGGCGGGTGGTGTGTGGTTTTGTCACTCTTGGGTTGCCAGCTTCTCCTTTCAGGGTCCCAGGAACTGGATGAGCACCACTTGGCAGAGTAGGAGTCTCAACAGAGGCTCCAGGTGCTGACAGAGAGAAGTCTTTGCTGTCCCTGAGACTTCAAACAACATTAGGCAAGCTCTAAATCAAGCCCTTGGAGAGTTCTTCACAAGAAGGAAGGCAACACAAAGTCCAGTCTTTGTCCTCTAGCACAGGCAGACGCATCAGCTGCCGGAGGGCTCCACAAAGCACAGTCACAGGCAGGGCAGCTCTTCTTCCTCAGCACTTCTCCAGGCAAAGGTTCCTCTTGGTTTCCAGAAGTGTTCTAAAGTCTGTGGTTTTGGGTGCCCTTCATATACCCATTTTCCCCTTTGAAGTAGGCCTACTTCAAAGCAAAGTCTCTCTTGTTTGTGAAATCCTGCCTTGCACAGGCCAGGCCCCAGACACTCACCAGGGGGTTGGAGACTGCATTGCATGAGGACAGGCACTGCCCTTTCAGTTGTGAGTGACCACTCCTCACCTCCCTCCTAGCATAGATGGCTCATCAGGATATGCAGACTACACCCCAGCTCCCTTTGTGTCACTGTCTAGTGAGAGGTGCAACCAGCCCAACTGTCGAACTGACCCAGACATGGAATCCACAAACAGGCACAGTCACAGAAATGGTTTAAGCAAGATAATGCTCACTTTCTAATAGTGGCATTTTCAAACACACAATTTTAAAATCAACTTTACTAAAAGATGTATTTTTAAATTGTGAGCTCAAAGACCCCAAACTCTACATGTCTATCCCCTCCCAAACTGAATCTACACTTTAATTAGTTTTAAAGGTAGCCCCCATGTTAACCTATGAGAGGGACAGGTCTTACAACAGTGAAAAACGAATTTAACAGTATTTCACTGTCAGGACATATAAAACACACTACTATGGCCCTCATTCTGACCCTGGCGGTTCCCTACCGCCAGGGCCAACGGGGGCGGGAGCACCGCCGACAGGCCGGCGGTGCTCCCTTGGTCATTCTGACCGCGGCGCTTTGGCCGCGGTCAGAACGGGAAAACCGGCGGTCTCCCGCCGGTTTTCCACTGACCCTTAGAATCCTCCAAGGCGGCGCAGCTCGATGCGCCGCCGAGGGGATTCTGACCCCCCCTACCGCCATCCTGTTCATGGCGGGAAAGCCGCCATGAACAGGATGGCGGTAGGGGGGGTCGCGGGGCCCCTGGGTGCCCCTGCCGTGCCCATGCCGTGGGCATGGGCACGGCAGGGGCCCCCTAACAGGGCCCAACTAGGCTTTTCAGTGTCTGCGATGCAGACACTGAAAAGCGCGACGGGTGCTGCTGCACCCGTCGCACGCCTTCCACTCCGCCGGCTCGATTCCGAGCCGGCTTCCTTGTGGAAGGCGCTTTCCCGCTGGGCCGGCGGGCGATCTGAATCAGATCGCCCGCCGGCCCAGCGGGAAAGTCAGAATACCCCTCGCGGTCAATTGACCGCGGGGCGGTATTCAGGCGGATTCCGACGGGCGGGCGGCAACCGCCGCCCGCCTAGGTCGGAATGACCACCTATATGTCCTTCCTTAACCATACACTGCACCCTGCCCTTGGGGCTACCTAGGGCCTACCTTAGGGGTGCCTTACATGTAAGAAAAGGGAAGGTTTAGGCCTGGCAAGTGGGTACACTTGCCAAGTCGAATTTACAGTTAAAAAACTGCACACAGAGACACTGCAGTGGTAGGTCTGAGAAATGATTACAGGGCTACTCATGTGGATGGCACAATTAGTGCTGCAGGCCCACTAGTAGCATTTGGTTTACAGGCCCTGGGCTCCTCCAGTGCACTTTACTAGGGACTTACTAGGGAAATACTTTGATGGGATTCACTGCATATGGCATACAAGATGGACAATGGCATTCTCCTGCAGAGGTGCTTTCCAGTTTGATTAGTTTTTAATTAGATCCTTCGGTCAACACTCTCCAAAACCACTGAGTGACCCCTGGAAACCCTTCCCCTCACTTGTGAACCCCATCTGTGAAGCACCTAATCTTAACTTGCTCACAGATGCATCTCAGCAGTCAGACAGTACTGCCATGGTTATCAAATTGATGTGGCCCATTCCTCCCCTGGAGCAGACTTCTGTTACCAACACAAGGAAAACTCTACCCAGAAGGACAGCAAACGACAGAGGCAACTGACAGCTGTTAGTGTCAAGAGCCAGGCCCCAGGTCATCTTGGATTATCTTACCTCAGAGGTTTCTCAGAGGGGCGGGCAACAACCCTGAGTGTTAGGCACCCTTCTTCCACTCTCCATTCCACAAATTCAGGAGTGTTATCCTGACAAAGATCACACAGCCCAGAATATT
Organism: Pleurodeles waltl; assembly: GCF_031143425.1. Classification (NCBI taxonomy): domain Eukaryota; kingdom Metazoa; phylum Chordata; class Amphibia; order Caudata; family Salamandridae; genus Pleurodeles; species Pleurodeles waltl. Next base: position 357,158,057 of record NC_090438.1, read on the forward strand.
TACCCTGAGGCAGAATAGGAATCAGGAGTGGGCCTGTCATCTCCCTACCAATCGTTCTGGGCCTCTGTACCCTCTGCTCAGGGGTGGTATCCTCGTAAATCTGAGTTTTCACTGCGCTCTGTGCAGCCATCCCTCCCAGCTTTTCAAATACCGGTGGCAACTCATTTCCCAGAATACAGTCAATGGACTAACTACGACCTTCCTCTGGGTTACCTCCCCACCCCATTCCAGGGATACCAGAGTCATGGGGTTGTAAAGTCTTGTTCCTGTGCTTCAGTTACCCTTTACCTGTCCAGTTTACTGATCTGGGAAAGCCAGTATTTCCACCATCATGGTCTGGCTGGAACCACATCCCCCAGGGCAGTGACAGGGATCCCTTTCACTCTGACCTGGTGGAAGTGGTGACTTCCATCCTCACAGATCACAAGTCTATCCTCTAATTTTATTTACTAAATAAGAGAGATTAGTGCATGGTCTATCTCCCGAGCCTGGGGACTACTTCCCCCTAAGGCCACATTCAATACCCCTCTAGAGTTCTCACCAGTGGGTGGTTTCTTAGGACAGACAGAGTCCCCTTGCTTGTGTCCTAACTGGAAACACCTCAAATCAACAGGGTTGGAAATGGGGTGCCCTGGCAACCAGCCACCAGAACCTCCTTACTGTTTCTCAGAAGGCACAACGGAACCCTTACCCCCCCATCTTACTCTGGGACCAGGCAACTTTTTGTGGACCCTCATGCTGAGCCCATGGTCCAACTCCATCCAAGCTCCCTGGCGCCAGCAAAATTACTCTCCACCAGATGTTGGTGCAGCTCTGTAAAACAATTGCTAAACATGTGCTCCCTTGCAAACAAATTGTACGGCACTTTGTACACACATCACTTACTTCACTCAACCATCCAGTGGCTTGGAAAAGTGATCTGCAAAATCCACCCAAGACTGTTGTCCCAACTTCTGGCTCTTCCTAAAGTTTTTTTTTTTAAAAATCTTTATTGAAAATTAGAAGGCATTACAGAGTACATTACAGAATATCATCTATACGCTTCATAACAGGTGTAGCTTTATGGTTAACATGTGAAGGCTTGTTGCCCTCTGAGATGACAAACACTGTGTAGAGTGAAGTAAAATGAAATAAAATAAGTGGGGATAGAGGGCAGCGGTGGAAATATGTGATAGAGATGGTGATAGATAGGAGAAAAGAGGGGAGAGGAGGGAGATGGTGATAGAGAGAGGGATAAGCATTCAGAGGGAAAAAGCCATTGACGGTTACGGTCTTATTGGGAAAGGTCTCCAAACTTCAGTAAACAGGGACGCCTGTTCCTGTAGATTATAGATTATCCGTTCATGCGCAGCAGTTTGGATCATAGCGGTCATCCATTCTGCCGGAGTTGGGGCGGTGCAGGATCTCCAGTGTCGGAGGATGCAGATTTTTAGCCGTGGCGAGTGCCGTGTGTAGTAGTCGCTGCTGTGAACGTGGCGGGGGGGGTATGGACGTGTGTTGTGGAGAAGGATGAGCGGCGGTGGAATCGGATGTGGCATCAGTAGGGAGTCCGCCAGAGTATGGTGCACAGCATCCCATAAGGGTTGTATCGATGGACAGTGGCACAAGATATGTAGTAAGTCGCAATGAGGTTCTACACAGCGCCAGCAGTTTGCGTGTGGTATTAGGCCCGCCCCATAGAGTTTCAAAGGGGTTCAGTACCAACCTTGAAGGAATTTAAAAAGGCAAAACTTCAGTCGGGCTTCTCGAGTGCCTCTATCAACGGCTTCCAGGGTATCTGACCAGTCCTCCTCAGCATAGGTGGTCCCTAACCTGTTTTGCCACTTATGGTGCAGCCTTTCAAGGAGAGGTTGCGAATAAAGATGATTCACTAGTACTTCATTTAGGCCGGCCATTACACCTCTATCACGTCCCCATGTCTGTAGATAGGCGACGATTGGTGAGGCCTTGATCGCCCACAAGAGGGTTCCCAGTACTTTATGCAGAAAATGCTTAAGTTGGAGGTAGCGCCATTCTTGACTACGATGAATATCAAACTCCTCTCGTAGGTTATCGAATGACCGGAGCTGGTCCCCGTCTATAATTTGGGCTATACAGGCGATACCGGCAACACTCCATTGAGGCAATCTCAGACTAGTCACCCCTATTTTCATGCTGTTGTTACCCTCTATGGGGGCTTGGGTATGTAAGAAGGGATGTACTCCTAGTAGGCGGTGAGCTCTTCTCCATGCTGCACATGTTGCCCTGAGGACTGGATTGAGCTGCCAGGAACCTACACTGTATAGTCCTCCTAGCCCTTTGTGATGGGCCCATAAACATTTCTCTGTGGTCACCCACTGCGGAGGGTCTGGTGTTCCAGGAAGCATATAGGCCAGTTGCGACCACTGTAGGGCTAGAGAGTAGTGTTCCACTGAGGGGAGTCCCAAACCCCCGCAGGATCGACACACAAGTATTTTTGCTGGCGTCAACCGCGGGCGCGTAGAACCCCAAACAAAGGCTCTTATCGAGGCATCTAACATCCGGAGCGTGGGGAGGGGCACAGGTAGGGGAAGCATGCCCAGTATGTATGTGAAGCGCGGAAGGGTGATCATTCTGACCGCCTGCACCCCGCCCCACATGGAAAGTCTCCGTAGTGACCATTTTGCGAAGTCCTGCTTCATTCGGGATACAAGGGGGTCCATGTTGTCCCCAATCATGTGGTCCAGACCCCGACTGACAAGTGTTCCCAGATATTTGAGGAGAGTGGGGGTCCATCTAAATTGGAGACCGTGAATTGCTACCCTCATCGTTAACCGTGAGAGGGGTAGCGCTTCGCACTTCTCCCAGTTCACCCGATATCCAGACAGGGGCGCAAAGCCATCTATGAATGACAGTAACAATGGTAGGGATCGCTCCAGAACAGTCAAGGTTAACAAGATGTCATCAGCATAGAGATAGATTTTGGAGATGCCGCCTATGAGGGGGATACCTGATATCTGCTGGGAGTTTCGGATGGTGGCTGCCAGGGGTTCCATTGCCAGTAGGAACAAAAGTGGCAACAAGGGACAACCCTGTCTCGTTCCCCTACCAATGGGGAACGGATCCGATAGAAAGTCCCCGCAGTTAACTTGCACCGTGAGATGGTCATATAGTAAGCAAACTTTGGAGATGAATTGTTCTCCGAAGCCAAAGTGTGTCATAGTAGCGAACAAGTAGGGCCTTTCGATGCGGTCGAACGCCTTCTCTGCCTCGAGGGACAGGGCCAAAGCCTCCTCTGGCATTTTTAAGGATTCGTACAGAGTATGATAAAGAGTACGCATATGATTTCTGGAGGTGCGGCCCGATACGAACCCTACCTGGGTATTGTGAATCAAGGACGGAATGACATTGTGTAAGCGTGCCACCAAGACACTCGCCAAGAGCTTGATGTCACCATTCAGGAGAGATCTAGGTCGATAGCTGCCGCAGAGTAAGGGGTCTCTGCCCGGTTTGGGTAAAACAACTATTGTAACCTTCTTGGATAGTACTCCCAGGGAGCCATCTTGGCACGCATCTGCGAGTGACTCCTGTATAGCGGTGACCGCCTCTTCTCCTGCCCATCTATAAAATTCTGCAGGGAAGCCAACCTCACCCGGAGATTTGTGGTAGGGGAGATTCGAGATGGCTTGAGCTATTTCTGCCCTGCTTATTTCACCTTCCAGGAGGGCCTGGCCCGCATCCGAAAGGTGGGGTAGATTGGCTGCAATGAGGAAGGACTCGGTTTGTGCGTTGCTTGCTGCTGTTTCCGGGGAGTAGAGATGTTGATAAAAGGCCGCAAATTCATTTACGATATCTTGTGGGCGCGTTAGTGTTTCTCCTGTGGAGGACATAATGGCCGGAATAGGGGAGGCAGCTCTCATTCTGACGGAGCTGTGCCGCCAGCAGCCATCCAGCCTTCTCGCCTTGTTCGTAGTGGCGGCTGCTTAGGCGTTGCAATGCATATTCCGCCTGTGAGTTGTAAATCTCGTTATGTGCCATTCGAGCTTGTTCGAGAGAGCGAGGTAGAGCGAGGGCCGGCTGGGCGGTGTATTGCCTAGTGAGGCTCTGGATGTCGTCTTCGAGGGTCCTTTGGCGAGTCGCCCTGTCCCCATTGGCCAGTGCTGCATTGCACATCATGTTGCCTCTCAGGGTTGCCTTCGCCGCCGTCCAGATAACCCGTTTGGAGGCCACGGAGCCAGTGTTGTCGGTCATATATGTGGACACATGAGTCCTCAGCTGTTCTTTCCGTTGAGGGGAGCGGTACCTGTTGTAGTAAAGTACCATCTTACCTGGCATGTTACTCCCATTTTTCCCTGTATATATGTTGTTTTAGTTGTATGTGTCACTGGGACCCTGTTCACCAGGGCCCCAGTGCTCATAAGTGTGCCTGAATGTGTTACCTGTGTAGTGACTAACTGTCTCACTGAGGCTCTGCTAATCAGAACCTCAGTGGTTATGCTCTCTCATTTCTTTCCAAATTGTCACTAACAGGCTAGTGACTAATTTTACCAATTTACATTGGCTTACTGGAACACCCTTATAATTCCCTAGTATATGGTACTGAGGTACCCAGGGTATTGGGGTTCCAGGAGATCCCTATGGGCTGCAGCATTTCTTTTGCCACCCATAGGGAGCTCTGACAAGTCTTACACAGGCCTGCCACTGCAGCCTGAGTGAAATAACGTCCACGTTATTTCACAGCCATTTTACACTGCACTTAAGTAACTTATAAGTCACCTATATGTCTAACCTTTACCTGGTAAAGGTTAGGTGCAAAGTTACTTAGTGTGAGGGCACCCTGGCACTAGCCAAGGTGCCCCCACATTGTTCAAGGCCAATTCCCCGGACTTTGTGAGTGCGGGGACACCATTACACGCGTGCACTACATATAGGTCACTACCTATATGTAGCTTCACAATGGTAACTCCGAATATGGCCATGTAACATGTCTATGATCATGGAATTGCCCCCTCTATACCATCATGGCATAGTTGGCACAATCCCATGATCCCAGTGGTCTGTAGCACAGACCCTGGTACTGCCAAACTGCCCTTCCTGGGGTTTCACTGCAGCTGCTGCTGCTGCCAACCCCTCAGACAAGCATCTGCCCTCCTGGGGTCCAGCCAGGCCTGGCCCAGGATGGCAGAACAAAGGACTTCCTCTGAGAGAGGGTGTTACACCCTCTCCCTTTGGAAAATGGTGTGAAGGCAGGGGAGGAGTAGCCTCCCCCAGCCTCTGGAAATTCTTTCTTGGGCACAGATGTGCCCAATTCTGCATAAGCCAGTCTACACCGGTTCAGGGGACCCTTTAGCCCTGCTCTGGCGCGAAACTGGACAAAGGAAAGGGGAGTGACCACTCCCCTGACCTGCACCTCCCCTGGGAGGTGTCCAGAGCTCCTCCAGTGTGCTCCAGACCTCTGCCATCTTGGAAACAGAAGTGCTGCTGGCACACTGGAGTGCTCCGAGTGGCCAGTGCCACCAGGTGACGTCAGAGACTCCTTCTGATAGGCTCCTTCAGGTGTTGCTAGCCTATCCTCTCTCCTAGGTAGCCAAACCCTCTTTTCTGGCTATTTAGGGTCTCTGTCTCTGGGGAAACTTTAGATAACGAGTGCAAGAGCTCATCCGAGTTCCTCTGCATCTCTCTCTTCACCTTCTGCCAAGGAATCGACTGCTGACCGCGCTGGAAGCCTGCAAAACTGCAACATAGTAGCAAAGACGACTACTGCAACTCTGTAACACTGATCCTGCCGCCTTCTCAACTGTTTTCCTGGTGGCGCATGCTGTGGGGGTAGTCTGCCTCCTCTCTGCACTAGAAGCTCCGAAGAAATCTCCCGTGGGTCGACGGAATCTTCCCCCTGCAACCGCAGGCACCAAAAAGCTGCATTACCGGTCCCTTGGGTCTCCTCTCAGCACGACGAGCGAGGTCCCTCGAATCCAGCAACTCTGTCCAAGTGACACCCACAGTCCAGTGACTCTTCAGTCCAAGTTTGGTGGAGGTAAGTCCTTGCCTCACCTTGCTAGACTGCATTGCTGGGAACCGCGACTTTTGCAGCTACTCCCGCCTCCGTGCACTTCCGGCGGAAATCCTTTGTGCACAGTCCAGCCTGGGTCCACGGCACTCTAACCTGCATTGCACGACCTCCTAAGTTGTTCTCCGGCGACGTGGGACTTCTTTGTGCGACTTCGGGTGAGCACCGTTTTATGCATCCTTGTAGTGCCTGTTTCTGGCACTTCTCCGGGTTCTACCTGCTGCTAAGAGGGCTCCTTGTTTTGCTCGACGTCCCCTCTACCTCCTGGTCCAATTTGCGACCTCCTGGTCCCTTCTGGGCCACAGCAGCATCCAAAAACGCTAACCGCACAATTTGCAGCTAGCAAGGCTTGTTGGCATTCTTTCGGCGGAAAAACACTTCTGCACAACTTTCCACGGCGAGAGGGATCCGTCCACCAAAGGGGACGTCTCTAGCCCTTTTTGTTCCTGCAGAAACCTCAGCTTCTTCTGTCCAGTAGAAGCTTCTTTGCACCCACAGCTGGCATTTCCTGGGCATCTGCCCATCTCCGACTTGCTTGTGACTTTTGGACTTGGTCCCCTTGTTCCACAGGTATCCTAGATTGGAAATCCATCATTGTTGCATTGTTGGTTTGTGTCTTTCCTGCATTATTCCTCTATCACAACTTCTTTGTCCTTGGGGGAACTTTAGTGCACTTTGCACTCACTTTTCAGGGTCTTGAGGAGGGTTATTTTTCTAACTCTCACTATTTTCTAATAGTCCCAGCGACCCTCTACAAGGTCACATAGGTTTGGGGTCCATTTGTGGTTCGCATTCCACTTTTGGAGTATATGGTTTGTGTTGCCCCTATCCCTATGTGTCCCCATTGCATCCTATTGTACCTATACATTGTTTGCACTGTTTTCTAAGACTATACTGCATATTTTTGCTATTGTGTACATATATCTTGTATATATTTCCTATCCTCTCACTGAGGGTACACTCTAAGATGCTTTGGCATATTGTCATAAAAATAAAGTACCTTTATTTTTAGTATAACTGTGTATTGTGTTTTCTTATGATATTGTGCATATGACATTAAGTGGTACTGTACAGGGAGTGCAGAATTATTAGGCAAGTTGTATTTTTGAGGATTAATTTTATTATTGAACAACAACCATGTTCTCAATGAACCCAAAAAACTCATTAATATCAAAGCTGAATATTTTTGGAAGTAGTTTGTAGTTTGTTTTTAGTTTTAGCTATGTTAGGGGGATATCTGTGTGTGCAGGTGACTATTACTGTGCATAATTATTAGGCAACTTAACAAAAAAAATATATACCCATTTCAATTATTTATTATTACCAGTGAAACCAATATAACATCTCAACATTCACAAATATACATTTCTGACATTCAAAAACAAAACAAAAACAAATCAGTGACCAATATAGCCACCTTTCTTTGCAAGGACACTCAAAAGCCTGCCATCCATGGATTCTGTCAGTGTTTTGATCTGTTCACCATCAACATTGCGTGCAGCAGCAACCACAGCCTCCCAGACACTGTTCAGAGAGGTGTACTGTTTTCCCTCCTTGTAAATCTCACATTTGATGATGGACCACAGGTTCTCAATGGGGTTCAGATCAGGTGAACAAGGAGGCCATGTCATTAGATTTCCTTCTTTTATACCCTTTCTTGCCAGCCACGCTGTGGAGTACTTGGACGCGTGTGATGGAGCATTGTCCTGCATGAAAATCATGTTTTTCTTGAAGGATGCAGACTTCTTCCTGTACCACTGCTTGAAGAAGGTGTCTTCCAGGAACTGGCAGTAGGACTGGGAGTTGAGCTTGACTCCATCCTCAACCCGAAAAGGCCCCACAAGGTCATCTTTGATGATACCAGCCCAAACCAGTACTCCACCTCCACCTTGCTGGCGTCTGAGTTGGACTGGAGCTCTCTGCCCTTTACCAATCCAGCCACGGGCCCATCCATCTGGCCCATCAAGACTCACTCTCATTTCATCAGTCCATAAAACCTTAGAAAAATCAGTCTTGAGATATTTCTTGGCCCAGTCTTGACGTTTCAGCTTGTGTGTCTTGTTCAGTGGTGGTCGTCTTTCAGCCTTTCTTACCTTGGCCATGTCTCTGAGTATTGCACACCTTGTGCTTTTGGGCACTCCAGTGATGTTGCAGCTCTGAAATATGGCCAAACTGGTGGCAAGTGGCATCGTGGCAGCTGCACGCTTGACTTTTCTCAGTTCATGGGCAGTTATTTTGCGCCTTGGTTTTTCCACACGCTTTTTGCGACCCTGTTGACTATTTTGAATGAAACGCTTGATTGTTCGATGATCACGCTTCAGAAGCTTTGCAATTTTAAGAGTGCTGCATCCCTCTGCAAGATATCTCACTATTTTTGACTTTTCTGAGCCTGTCAAGTCCTTCTTTTGACCCATTTTGCCAAAGGAAAGGAAGTTGCCTAATAATTATGCACACCTGATATAGGGTGTTGATGTCATTAGACCACACCCCTTCTCATTACAGAGATGCACATCACCTAATATGCTTAATTGGTAGTAGGCTTTCAAGCCTATACAGCTTGGAGTAAGACAACATGCATAAAGAGGATGATGTGGTCAAAATACTCATTTGCCTAATAATTCTGCACTCCCTGTAGTAGCTTCACACGTCTCCTAGTTCAGCCTAAGCTGCTCTGCTAAGCTACCATTATCTATCAGCCTAAGCTGCTAGACACCCTATACACTAATAAGGGATAACTGGGCCTGGTGCAAGGTGCAAGTACCCCTTGGTACTCACTACAAGCCAGTCCAGCCTCCTACATTGGTTGTGCAGCGGTGGGATAAGTGCTTTGAGACTACTTACCACTCTTGTCATTGTACTTTTCATAAGAGAAAAATATACAAAACAAGTTCAGTGTGTGTACACATAGCTAAAAAGTTTTGCATTTCCTCTTTTCACTCTTTTCTAAAGTGCTGAAAAGTACTTTTAAACTTTCAAAAAGTTCTAAAAAGTTTTAAAAGTTTTTTTTCTCTGTCTTTCTAAAAGCTCTGACAAACTTTTTATCTTTTTCTATCACTTTAACTCTCTCTAAAAATGTCTGGCACAGGCCAAAATGTTGACCTGTCTAAGATTGCATATGATCACCTTAGCTGGAAAGGAACAAGGAGTCTCTGCATAGAGAGAGGTTTGAGTGTAGGGAAGAATCCTTCCTTGGAACTGTTACTTAACATGCTTAGAGAACAAGATAAGGCCACTAAGGCCCCATCTGTAGAAAAAGCAGCTAATGGTTCCCAATCTGATCCAGGGACACCCCTAGGAAAAGATTTAGGAAAGAAAAATCAGAGCCTGCCCATTACTAGACAGTCTAGCATAGTTGGTACAGATGTAGAGTCACACCATACAGATAGTGTTGTCTCACATCATAGCAAGAGCATTCATTCTCACCACAGTAGAAGTGATGTTTCTGTTAACCAAGCTGTTAGGGTGCCTTCTGTAAGGGATAGGTCTCCTTCTGTCCATTCTCACCATACTTCTGTTTCAAGACATGTCCCTCCCACCCACCCTGATGACAGATTGTTAGAAAGGGAGCTCAATAGATTGAGAGTGGAACAAACCAGATGGAAGCTCAAGAAGCAACAGCTGGATTTGGATAAACAGACCTTAGAAGTAGAGAAGGAGAGACAGAAACTGGGTTTAGACACCCATGGTGGCAGCAGCAGTATTCCCCATAGTCATCCTGCAAAAGAGCATGATTCCAGGAATCTGCACAAGATAGTTCCCCCTTATAAGGAGGGGGATGACATTAACAAGTGGTTTGCTGCACTTGAGAGGGCCTGTGCTGTACAGGATGTCCCTCAAAGGCAGTGGGCTGCTATCCTATGGCTATCATTTAGTGGAAAAGGTAGGGATAGGCTCCTTACTGTGAAAGAAAATGAAGCTAATGATTACAAAGTTCTTAAGAATGCACTCCTGGATGGTTATGGCTTAACCACTGAACAATACAGGATAAAGTTCAGAGAGACCAAAAAGGAGTCTTCACAAGACTGGGTTGATTTCATTGACCATTCAGTGAAGGCCTTGGAGGGGTGGTTACATGGCAGTAAAGTTACTGATTATGACAGCCTGTATAACTTGATCCTGAGAGAGCATATTCTTAATAATTGTGTGTCTGATTTGTTGCACCAGTACTTGGTGGACTCTGATCTGATCTCTCCCCAAGAATTGGGAAAGAAGGCAGACAAATGGGTCAGAACAAGGGTGAACAGAAAAGTTCATACAGGGGGTGACAAAGATGGCAACAAAAAGAAGGATGGTAAGTCGTCTGACAAGGGTGGGGACAAATCTAAAAATGAGTCTTCATCAGGCCCACAAAAACACTCTGGTGGGGGTGGTGGGTCCAAATCCTCCTTTAATCAAAACAAAGAAAAGAAACCATGGTGCTATTTATGTAAAGTAAAAGGCCATTGGACAACAGATCCCAGTTGTCCAAAGAAAAGCACCAAGCCTCCTACCACTACAACCCCTACTGCTACCCCTAGTGTCCCTACTAATAGCAGTGGTGGTGGGAGCAAACCTACTAATAGCCAATCCAAGGGAGTAGCTGGGCTCACTATTGGTTACTTAGTTGGGGTTGGCCTTGTTAGGGAGGCCACAGAGGCTGTGTTAGTCTCTGAGGGGGCTATTGATTTAGCCACCTTAGTTGCTTGTCCCCTTAATATGGATAAGTACAAGCAGCTACCCCTAATAAATGGTGTTGAGGTTCAGGCCTACAGGGACACTGGAGCCAGTGTGACTATGGTCATAGAGAAACTGGTCCACCCTGAACAACAGCTACTTGGTCACCAGTACCAAGTAACCGATGCTCACAACAACACACTTAGCCATCCCATGGCTGTTGTTAATCTCAACTGGGGGGGGTTACTGGTCCAAAGAAAGTTGTGGTAGCCACAGATTTACCTGTAGACTGTCTACTAGGAAATGATTTGGAGACATCAGCTTGGTCAGATGTGGAGTTGGAGGCCCATGCAGCAATGCTGGGCATCCCAGGGCATATTTTTGCTTTAACTAGGGCTCAGGCCAAAAAGCAAAAAGGACAGGGAAGCTTGGATCCTGGAACAATGGACCAAGTGCTCCCTAAAGCTAGGGCTAGTAGAAGCAAACCACTTCCTACTATCCCTCCCTCTACAGTGGATTCAACTTCTGAGGAAGAAGAATTCCCTCCCTGTGCAGAACCTACACCAGAGGAGCTTGAAGCAGACACTGCTGAGCTTTTGGGTGAAGGGGGCCTGCCAGGGAGGAGCTGAGTGTGGCACAGCAAACCTGCCCACATTAGAGGGTCTAAGACAGCAAGCTGTCAAACAGGCTAATGGGGATGTCAGTGACTCTCACAGAGTTTACTGGGAGGACAACCTCTTGTACACTGAGCATAGGGATCCTAAACCTGGAGCTGCCAGGAGATTAGTGATTCCTCAGGAGTACAGAAAGTTCCTCCTAACTCTAGCCCACGACATTCCCCTAGCTGGACATCTGGGGCAAATGAAAACTTGGGACAGACTTGTTCCCCTGTTTCATTGGCCTAGGATGTCTGAGGACACAAAGGAATTTTGTAAGCCCTGTGAAACCTGTCAAGCCAGTGGCAAGACAGGTGGCACTCCAAAGGCACCCCTTATTCCACTGCCTGTGGTTGGGGTTCCCTTTGAAAGGGTAGGGGTTGACATAGTTGGCCCCCTTGACCCTCCTACTGCTTCAGGCAATAGGTTTATCTTGGTGGTAGTGGACCATGCCACAAGATATCCTGAAGCTATTCCTTTAAGGACCACTACAGCACCTGCAGTGGCAAAGGCCCTCCTGGGAATATTTTCCAGGGTGGGCTTCCCAAAGGAAGTAGTATCAGACAGGGGAAGCAATTTCATGTCTGCATACTTAAAAGCCATGTGGAAGGAGTGTGGTGTAACTTACAAGTTCACAACACCCTATCATCCACAAACAAATGGACTGGTGGAGAGATTTAACAAAACTCTCAAAGGCATGATTATGGGTCTCCCTGAAAAACTCCGCAGGAGATGGGATATCCTGTTACCATGCCTCCTTTTTGCCTACAGGGAGGTACCCCAGAAAGGAGTGGGCTTCAGCCCCTTTGAACTTCTTTTTGGACACACTGTTAGGGGTCCACTCACACTTGTAAAGGAGGGTTGGGAACAACCTTTAAAAGCTCCTAAGCAAGATATTGTGGACTATGTACTTGGCCTCAGATCAAGGATGGCTGAGTATATGAAAAAGGCCAGTAAAAACCTTCAGGCCAGCCAAGAGCTCCAGAAGCAATGGCATGATCAGAAGGCTGTTTTGGTTCAGTACCAACCAGGGCAGAAAGTGTGGGTCTTGGAGCCTGTGGCCCCAAGAGCACTCCAAGATAAATGGAGTTGACCCCATACAATTGTTGAGAAAAAGGGTGAAGTCACCTATTTAGTTGACTTAGGCACTGCAAGGAGTCCCCTTAGGGTACTCCATGTAAACCGCCTGAAACCCTACTATGACAGGGCTGATCTCACCCTGCTCATGGCAACTGATGAGGGACAGGAAGAAGACAGTGATCCTCTACCTGATCTCTTCTCTTCCACAGAACAAGATGCTCTTGTGGAAGGTGTAGTTTTGGCTGATTGTCTTACTGCTGAGCAGAAAGACCATTGCATAAATCTCCTGGGTCAGTTTTCTGAACTCTTCTCTACTGTGCCAGGTACCACTTCTTGGTGTGAGCACACTATAGATACTGGAGACAGTTTACCTGTCAAAAGTAAGATCTATAGGCAGCCTGACCATGTCAGGGACTGCACAAAGCAAGAGGTGCAGAAAATGCTAGAACTGAGAGTGGTTGAGCACTCTGAAAGTCCATGGGCTTCTCCTGTGGTACTTGTACCAAAACCCCATTCCAAAGATGGAAAGAAGGAAATGCGGTTTTGTGTAGACTATAGAGGTCTCAACCTAGTAACCAAAACTGATGCTCACCCTATACCCAGGGCAGATGAGCTCATAGATACACTGGCATCTGCCAAGTATCTAAGCACTTTTGATTTGACTGCAGGGTATTGGCAGATCAAATTGTCAGAAGATGCTAAACCTAAAACTGCATTTTCAACCATTGGAGGCCATTACCAGTTCACTGTAATGCCTTTTGGATTGAAAAATGCATCTGCCACTTTTCAAAGGTTGGTGAACACAGTCCTGCAAGGGCTGGAAGCTTTCAGTGCAGCATATTTGGACGATATAGCTGTTTTTAGCTCCAGCTGGGATGATCACCTGGTCCACCTATGGAAAGTTTTAGAGGCCCTGCAAAAGGCAGGCCTCACTATCAAGGCTTCAAAGTGCCAGATAGGGCAGAGTAAGGTGGTTTATCTGGGACACCTTGTTGGTGGGGAACAGATTGCACCACTACAGGGGAAAATCCAAACAATTATTGATTGGGTTCCCCCTACTACTCAGACTCAGGTGAGAGCCTTCCTAGGCCTCACTGGGTATTACAGGAGGTTCATTAAGAACTATGGCTCCATTGCAGCCCCTCTTAATGACCTCACATCCACGAAAATGCCTAAAAAGGTATTATGGACAGCAAACTGTCAGAAAGCTTTTGAGGAGCTGAAGCAGGCCATGTGCTCTGCACCTGTCCAAAAAAGCCCTTGTTACTCTAAAAAATTCTATGTCCAGACTGATGCATCTGAATTAGGAATAGGGGCAGTCCTATCACAACTTAATTCTGAGGGCCAGGATCAACCTGTTGCTTTTATTAGTAGGAGGTAGACCCCTAGAGAAAAGCGTTGGTCTGCCATTGAGAGGGAGGCCTTTGCTGTGGTCTGGGCTCTGAAGAAGTTGAGGCCATACCTGTTTGGCACTCACTTCATTGTTCAGACAGACCACAAACCTCTACTTTGGCTAAAACAAATGAAAGGTGAAAATCCAAAATTGTTGAGGTGGTCCATATCCCTACAGGGAATGGACTATACAGTGGAACATAGACCTGGGAGTAGCCACTCCAATGCAGATGGACTCTCCAGATATTTCCACTTAGACAATGAACACTCATCAGGTCATGGCTAGTCTTATTGTCCTTCGTTTGGGGGGGGGTTGTGTAGGAAAGTACCATCTTGCCTGGCATGTTACCCCCATTTTTCACTGTATATATGTTGTTTTAGTTGTATGTGTCACTGGGACCCTGTTCACCAGGGCCCCAGTGCTCATAAGTGTGCCTGAATGTGTTACCTGTGTAGTGACTAACTGTCTCACTGAGGCTCTGCTAATCAGAACCGCAGTGGTTATGCTCTCTCATTTCTTTCCAAATTGTCACTAACAGGCTAGTGACTAATTTTACCAATTTACATTGGCTTACTGGAACACCCTTATAATTCCCTAGTATATGGTACTGAGGTACCCAGGGTATTGGGGTTCCAGGAGATCCCTATGGGCTGCAGCATTTCTTTTGCCACCCATAGGGAGCTCTGACAATTCTTACACAGGCCTGCCACTGCAGCCTGAGTGAAATAACGTCCACGTTATTTCACAGCCATTTTACACTGCACTTAAGTAACTTATAAGTCACCTATATGTCTAACCTTTACCTGGTAAAGGTTAGGTGCAAAGTTACTTAGTGTGAGGGCACCCTGGCACTAGCCAAGGTGCCCCCACATTGTTCAGGGCCAATTCCCCGGACTTTGTGAGTGCGGGGACACCATTACACGCGTGCACTACATATAGGTCACTACCTATATGTAGCTTCACAATGTTAACTCCGAATATGGCCATGTAACATGTCTATGATCATGGAATTGCCCCCTCTATACCATCCTGGCATAGTTGGCACAATCCTATGATCCCAGTGGTCTGTAGCACAGACCCTGGTACTGCCAAACTGCCCTTCCTGGGGTTTCACTGCAGCTGCTGCTGCTGCCAACCCCTCAGACAGGCATCTGCCCTCCTGGGGTCCAGCCAGGCCTGGCCCAGGATGGCAGAACAAACGACTTCCTCTGAGAGAGGGTGTTACACCCTCTCCCTTTGAAAAATGGTGTGAAGGCAGGGGAGGAGTAGCCTCCCCCAGCCTCTGGAAATGCTTTCTTGGGCACAGATGTGCCCAATTCTGCATAAGCCAGTCTACACCAGTTCAGGGGACCCCTTAGCCCTGCTCTGGCGCGAAACTGGACAAAGGAAAGGGGAGTGACCACTCCCCTGACCTGCACCTCCCCTGGGAGGTGTCCAGAGCTCCTCCAGTGTGCTCCAGACCTCTGCCATCTTGGAAACAGAGGTGCTGCTGGCACACTGGACTGCTCTGAGTGGCCAGTGCCACCAGGTGATGTCAGAGACTCCTTCTGATAGGCTCCTTCAGGTGTTGCTAGCCTATCCTCTCTCCTAGGTAGCCAAACCCTCTTTTCTGGCTATTTAGGGTCTCTGTCTCTGGGGAAACTTTAGATAACGAGTGCAAGAGCTCATCCGAGTTCCTCTGCATCTCTCTCTTCACCTTCTGCCAAGGAATCGACTGCTGACCGCGCTGGAAGCCTGCAAAACTGCAACATAGTAGCAAAGACAACTACTGCAACTCTGTAACGCTGATCCTGCCGCCTTCTCGACTGTTTTCCTGGTGGTGCATGCTGTGGGGGTAGTCTGCCTCCTCTCTGCACTAGAAGCTCTGAAGAAATCTCCCGTGGGTCACGGAATCTTCCCCCTGCAACCCCAGGCACCAAAAAGCTGCATTACCGGTCCCTTGGGTCTCCTCTCAGCACGACGAGCGAAGTCCCTCGAATCCAGCAACTCTGTCCAAGTGACCCCCACAGTCCAGTGACTCTTCAGTCCAAGATTGGTGGAGGTAAGTCCTTGCCTCACCTCGCTAGACTGCATTGCTGGGAACTGCGACTTTTGCAGCTACTCCCGCCTCCGTGCACTTCCGGTGGAAATCCTTTGTGCACAGTCCAGCCTGGGTCCACGGCACTCTAACCTGCATTGCACGACCTCCTAAGTTGTTCTCCGGCGACGTGGGACTTCTTTGTGCAACTTCTGGTGAGCACCATTTTACGCATCCTCATAGTGCCTGTTTCTGGCACTTCTCCGGGAGCTACCTGCTGCTAAGAGGGCTCCTTGTCTTGCTCGACGTCCCCTCTACCTCTTGGTCCAATTTGCGACCTTCTGGTCCCTCCTGGGCCACAGCAGCATCCAAAAACGCTAACCTCACGATTTGCAGCTAGCAAGGCTTGTTGGCATTCTTTTGGCGGGAAAAAACTTCTGTACGACTCTCCACGGCGAGAGGGATCCGTCCACCAAAGGGGACGTCTCTAGCCCTTTTCGTTCCGGCAGAAACCTCAGCTTCTTCTGTCCAGTAGAAGCTTCTTTGCACCGACAGCTGAAATTTCCTGGGCATCTGCCCATCTCCGACTTGCTTGTGACTTTTGGACTTGGTCCCCTTGTTCCACAGGTACCCTAGATTGGAAATCCATCGTTGTTGCATTGTTGGTTTGTGTCTTTCCTGCATTATTCCTCTATCACGACTTCTTTGTCCTTGGGGGAACTTTAGTGCACTTTGCACTCACTTTTCAGGGTCTTGGGGAGGGTTATTTTTCTAACTCTCACTATTTTCTAATAGTCCCAGCGACCCTCTACAAGGTCACATAGGTTTGGGGTCCATTCGTGGTTCGCATTTCACTTTTGGAGTATATGGTTTGTGTTGCCCCTATCCCTATGTGTCCCCAGTGCATCCTATTGTAACTATACATTGTTTGCACTGTTTTCTAAGACTATACTGCATATTTTTGCTATTGTGTACATATATCTTGTGTATATTTCCTATCCTCTCACTGAGGGTACACTCTAAGATACTTTGGCATATTGTCATAAAAATAAAGTACCTTTATTTTTAGTATAACTGTGTATTGTGTTTTCTTATGATATTGTGCATATGACACTAAGTGGTACTGTAGTAGCTTCACACGTCTCCTAGTTCAGCCTAAGCTGCTCTGCTAAGCTACCATTATCTATCAGCCTAAGCTGCTAGACACCCTATACACTAATAAGGGATAACTGGGCCTGGTGCAAGGTGCAAGTACCCCTTGGTACTCACTACAAGCCAGTCCAGCCTCCTACACCTGTGCACCGTGAATCGCCATGGTTTGCGACCAGGAGATGTGAGACCTATTTGGATTGAAAGTAGAATAGGGGAATGACCTGAGAGCCCGCTATCTAATATACTGGTGTCTTTCAGTTGGGTGACTACAGTGTGTGATACTAAAAAGTAGTCCAGGCGAGATTGAGTGCCGTGGACAGGCGAGAGGAAGGTATATTCCTTGTCTTTCGGATGGGTTAATCTCCAGTGATCGACTAAACCTGCGTCATTCATCACGTCTGCCAGTAGCGCCCTGTCATGGTTGTTACCCGTGTCTAAGGGGTCTGTCCTATCTAGTTTCGCATCCCGGACTAGATTCCAATCTCCCCCTATGATGTAGCGGGCGGTCCCGATTTCGGTCAGGAGGTGGTTGAGTTGCATGAGAAAAGGTCGCTTGATACCGGTCGGCGCGTAAACTGAGCCCACGCAGAAAAAAGTGTCTCCCACCTTCAGTTTTGCAAATACATATCTCCTCTCTGGATCATCCCAAATTTTAATGACTGTGGCTGGGAGGGTCTTACGTAGTAGTATCGCTACTCAGCATTTGCGGGGGGTACCTCCTCCAACCTCATGAGATGCTGGGCAACAGCTAAAGAAGACCCTCCCACCCAGTCCTGATGAAGTTTGCTAGTTTCCACACTGTCAAGATGGGTCTCCTGAATGAGAGCTATGTCCGCCCTTTTCGATTGGAGGTAGGAAAGCACCTTCTTTTGTTTAATGTAATTCGTCATACCGTGCACATTCCGGGAGAGGATCCGTAATGGGTGTGTCACGCGGGGGACGATTCCCGACAAGCTGCCTAGTGAAGTAAGGCAGTTCAGAGAATGAGGGAGAGGACGTCCTTTAACATAGGAAGCAGAGACAATGTCAATGAGCGGTTTAATGGTGTGGGGGGGATAGCTGGTGGATGTCGAGCGGTCCCTCAGAGGAGGGAGAGAGAGGGTGAAGAAAAGTAAGAGATAAAGGGAGAAGGGGGATAGAGGAAAAAGTGGGGTGGAGGGGAAAGGAAGTGATTAGTGAAGAGGGATAAGAGGAGGAAGAAAAAGAGGGGTGAGAAAAAGAAAGGAAGGGAGAGGGTAGGGAAATGGGAAGGGATAAAGAGGAGAAGGCTAGACCAGGAGAACTAGGGGGCAAAGTCCCCTGGGGGCAGATCTGTAGACTGTGGCCCTCATTCTGACCTTGGCGGTCGGCGGAGAGACGGCGGTCGGACCGCGAACAGACCGGCGGTATTAAAAATGGCATTCTGACCGCGGCGGTCCCCGCCGCGACCGACCGCCACTTCCCCACTCCGACAGCCACGGCGGTCATGACCGACGGGCTGGAGTCTGCGCACTCCGGTCCGGCGGTCGACCCAAGACCGCCAACGGTATCATGACCCTGCTTACCGCCGCGGTTTCTGGCAGTCGGGAACCGCCATGCGAACCATGGCGGTAGGCACTATCGGGGCCAGGGAATTCCTTCCCTGGCACTGATAGGGGTC
Organism: Pleurodeles waltl; assembly: GCF_031143425.1. Classification (NCBI taxonomy): domain Eukaryota; kingdom Metazoa; phylum Chordata; class Amphibia; order Caudata; family Salamandridae; genus Pleurodeles; species Pleurodeles waltl. Next base: position 357,176,672 of record NC_090438.1, read on the forward strand.
TCCCCCACCCCCCACTGCCCCCCCGAGTCCTCCCCCCACACCCTCCACCCCCCTGCCACCCCCCAGAGGTGGTACGAACCCCCTCCCCACCCCCACCCCGACATGCACATACACGCACCCCGACATGCACACACCCCCTACATGCACATATACACACCCCCTACACACACACATACACAACGGGGACACATACCCGCACACATACATGCCGACATGCGCACCCGCCGAACTACACACATTGCCCATAGGCACAGCAGCACTCCCCGCCCGCATGCACGCACTCACACACCCCCTCTACACACTCCCACGCACACCCCCATGCACGCACACATCACACAACACCCCCCCACCCCCTCCCCTCACGGACGATCAACTTACCTTGTGCGTTGGTCCTCCGGGAGGTGACAGGAGCCATGGGGAGGTGACCGCCAACAGAAGACCGCCAACAGAAGACCGCCACACAGAAATGTGGGTCGTAATTCTGTGGGCGGTGTTCTGCTGGCGTGGCGGTGGAGGTTGACCAGTCTCCACTTTCCCGCCGACCACCAGTGTGGCTGCTGGCGGTTTTCCGGCGGTACGCTCCCAGCGGTCAGAATGCGCACAGCGGCATACCGCCGCGGTCGGCGGTCTTCACCGCGGCGGTAACTCGGCGGTCTTGCGAAAAGACCACCAAGGTCAGAATGAGGGCCTGTGTGTCCTATCCTATAGGAGCTCTCTGCGCAACCAGCCAGACCCCGGCCAGGGATGCGGGGGACGGCCGCCGCCACCGCTTCTTAACAGACACATACCCTCTGTGTACAGAGGGAGGGATGCCGCAGGGGTGCCGCGGAGGGATAGAGGAGATGGAGGCGGTAGAGGATTAGACTATCCTGTGTAAGGGAGTGGAGCGAGGGGGAGAGTGCACAATATCTATAGTCCATTGACAATATCACATCATGTTATTGTGGAAGGGAGTGAATGGCCGCACATAAGGGGGGATCATCCTGCTGCCGGGGAGTAATATACCCCCTATAGTGTAACAGGGAACCACTGGGTCTAGTCGCTAACATGCCGGGGCCTGTGCCATATAAGTAATTTGTAGTAGGGGGGGAAGGGTGGAGGGGGGTTGAGGGAGGGAGGCAGTGAGGGAAGGGGGGAAAGAGGGGAGGAACGGGAGAAGTGAATTGACAATGGGCCAGGAAAAAACATTAAAGATATACCTATAAGCTACTAGGTCATAGACAATATCGCTATGACGTGATATCACAGTATTACATGTGGGACGTCAAACGATAAGGCAAATCCCTGGCCTATGCATAATCAGCGAATGTCAAGAAAGTCTAGTCTAAGTGCAGGCAACACATGCATGGCAGCAGGCTTATAATAACACATATTTCATTATAGAGGCATGAACATGTTAGCAACATCGTCAACAACAACAAAGAGAGAAAGTATCCAGGCAGGTACTCATCCGTCTGTCGGTTTAGTGGTGGTCGTACTCTGAGGCCCCAGTCATCGCCTCATACAGCCTCTGTGTCAGACCTCAAGGGAAGGCAGCTGCCGGTTTCAGAGGGGAGCGGGATTTGTCCCTCTCTGAGAGCTGAGTGTGGAGTGCCACAGCATGCAAGACTTGGCCCCTATTGTCATGTGACCTAGTAAGCTTCTCTAGGTCTCTGCCTCTTGGACAGTTGTCAGGGTCGTACCATTCCGCTCTTCCCCGCTCCAGTCCTGGGGCAGGGGTATAGCTGTTGCCCCCTGAGTTGTCCTGTGGCCGAGTCAGAGTAACTGAGTCCATGGGTTGGTGCTGAAAGGAGTCCAAGAAAAGTCTCAAGTCCTCGGGTCATAAAAGTCTTTGGATATTCCTTTTTTGGTGACCGACAGTCTGGTCTGGTCGAAAAGGCCGTATTTCATCTCCAGCTGGCAGAGCCAAGGCCGTAGAGCCAGAAAGGCCTTCCTGCATTAGTTGGTGTCTTTGGAATAGTCAGCCGTTATGCGGATAGCGTATCTTTCCATCGGAAAGTGTCCATGGGTTCTCGCTGCTTGAAGGAGTTGTTGGGCCTGAGCGTGTCGCAGTAGGCATGCGATGATCAGGTGGGGTCTTGAGGCCCTGTCAGGGCGTTTTGGACCCATTCTATGTGCTCTCTGAAATTCCAGTGGCGGATCAAAAGTCAACGAGGACAAATTGGGGAGCCGAGGAAGGCCTGTACATCCGACCCCTCCTCATTTTCCAGGAATCCAAAGAGGCGGATATTGTCTCTTCGACTTCTGTCTTCCAGGTCCGTTATTTTACTACGAAGGTAGAGAAGGTCCTGATCCCTGTCCTGGACTGTAGTCATGTGAGCTTCCAAGGTCCCCATGCGATGTTCCAGTCCCGTCACTCTAGATTGGAAGCTTGCTATGTCCGAACGCATGGATTTGGTCTCCAGCGTCAAGGAGGATATGTAAGTGTCCATCCCCTCTAACCGCCGACTAACAGCAGTGATCTCCTGTAGTATCCGGTCCATGGTCGTAGGCTGTTCCTTGTCAGACATGTCAGGAGGCTGGGCAGGAGTTGAGGGTAGATGGGATCCCACTATGGGGGAGACAGATCGCTTGTGTTGGAGTGCCTCGGAAAAAAGCAGTTGTCGCGCCGGTCTGCCTGTGGGTTTTTGCCCTGTCCTGCCGCCGGGCATCTCAAGGCCAGCTTGCAGGAGAAGCCCTATGGAGCTCAGATCGCTCTCCCCTCCCGGGAACTGGGGGGGTTGATTGTGCGGAGGCCGGTCGGCACTCGGTCCCCCTCTCTTGGTCCTATGCAGAGCTGGTGTCTTCTGTAGTGCTGAGGCCCTCCAGTGGGGCTGGTTAGGAGAGCTGCGTTGAAGAGCGTGAGGAGAGATGGCAGCACGAGCGTGGGCCTGGCAGAATTAATGGGACCAGGTAGTAAGGTGACATTGTTAGACAGTTATAGTGCCCCATTGGGGAGCATGAGATGGAGGTAGAGCAAGTCCTTCTCATCGGTGCTGAATATCTATAGTGGGAGGACCTGAGAATGTGGTGTCTCAAGGGGTGAAGGCGGGAGGCATAGACCTCTTCTTATTTGAGCTGCAAACTTAATATCGTTACTGTCTTTAGAAGTTTTTAGAAAGATTTTTTTTTTTTTGGAAAGGGGCGGGGGATCGTGTTTCAGCGTTGCGCTCCCTAATGCTTTGCCCAGTGTGCCAGGACCTGATGTGATTTCTCCTGGGGCCCCTTTTTCAGCTAGGGACCCTGCGTGTTTCAAAGTACTTATGGGTGCGCCGTTAGTTGAGCAGGGGGGGCAGGCAACACAGGCCTATGTCGGTGTCCTGCCACCCCTTACCTCTGAAGAAGAAGGCGGCCACCTCCCCTCCTGCAAATGCAGGCTCCGTTCACGGGGAGGGGAGAGGAAGTGGACAAGGGAGGTAGGTAGTGCGGCGCTGCGGGACCGACAATTGCGCCATGATCCGTCGCTGCCGATGATTTTCGTCCTAATTCTGAAGGGCGTGGCACCGCCCCCTTTTCTAGGCCCTCACTTCCGAGTTGCAAGGTGGCCCTCACCGTGGTTTTATTCCAGACCTCTTCATGGAGAGCAGAGGCTTGGTGTGGTGAGAGAGCCTCCGAGGCTCATGGAGAAGGATTTGCGGCGACCGCAGCGCCGCTGTCCTGAGCCCACCGTCGCGCAGAGCTCCTGAACTAGGAGCCCATCTTCCGCCGTGGCCTGACTACGCCCCCTAAAGTTCTGTCTATACTTCTATGAGATAAACTTATACTTTCTGATGAGAGTGTCCTTCATGGGGGGCACCTCATCCTGTCCCCTTTCTCTAGGGCAAAGATGGCATTCCTCCCTTCACTGGGAATGTGCCTCCAGATAGTTCTCTTCCAATCTTTCTCAGGGACCCTTTGCATTTCTAGGGCAACCTCATAGGACTCCAACCATTTATCTTTGTCGTCTCCCACAACAAAGTTAGGCATCAGATCCTGGGGAAAGTAGACTCTTTTCTCCAGTGGACACTAGGATATTGCTACCATCAGTGCTGCTGTACTCTGAGGCTTGTCTTGCTTTGAGACTCAGCTTCTTCGTGATTTCCTCATGAACCTGTAGTAGTTTCTTTTCAGCCAAAGCCCTGTCAGCTTTCTTCCTTGCCAAGGCTCTCGTTGTCTCAGCCTTCTACTTTGCCGAGACAATCTCTGCCTTATCCATTCTTTCTGCCTGCCTCCAATCTTAGCTTGGCCTGCTGAAGCTTGAGCTACCTTTCAGCCTGTCTGTCCTCCATCTCCTCTGGGGACAGACCACAGGAAGCACTGTTCTCTGCCCTGACAAGGGACACCGCTCCTGGTGGTGAATTGTTCTCCTCCTTTGGGTGCTGTAGCTCATGACCTGTATCTAGGTACTCCTCTTTCCTCCCCATAGCCTCCTCCTCACCCTCTGTGTTCAACTATTGGTTTGCATTTTCATAGGCCCTGGGAGCTTTCTGGAGCTTCTCCTTCTTGGAGCTCCTTTTCACTGGATGCCCTCTTCTGAGCTTAGTAGCATTACAGCTCCCCAGGTTGCTGAACTCATGTTCCATCCTTGCAGGGGGTTTACAGGCATAAACAGTGAGTTACCACCACACTCCACCTCTGTAAAATCATCAACATCTACTTTGAGACCGTGACCTTCCCTGAGAGCTGGAAGCACACCGAGATCAACGCCCTACTCAAAAAACCCAAGGCAAACTCGAGAGACCTCAAGAATTTCTGTCCTATCTCCCTGCTCCCATTCCCGGCAAAGGTAATCGAGAAGATCGTCAACAGACAACTGACCCACTACCTAAAAGAGAACAACATTCTGAACCCATCCCATTCAGGGTTCTGCAGCAATGACAGTACCGAAACTGCCCTCATCGCTGCCACCGACGACATCAGGGCCCTGCTTGACAATGGTGAAACCGCGGCCCTCATCCTCCTGGACCTCTCTGCTGCCTTTGACACCGTCTGCCACCGCACCCTACGCGCACGCCTCCACAATGCAGGGATCCGGGATAAAGCTCTGGAATGGACCACCTCCTTCCTCTATGACAGAACCCAGAGCGTCCGCCTCCCCCAGTTCCGATCCGAAGTCTCCAAGATCATCTGCGGCATACCCCAAGGATCATCCCTCAGCCCAACACTATTCAACGTCTACATGGCACCGCTCGTCCATGTCACCTGGCTGCACAACCTCAACATCACCTCTTACACAGACGACACACAACTGATCCTCTCCCTCACCAAAGACCCTCTCACTGCCAAATCCAACCTCCACGAAGGAATGAAGGCTATCACCGAATGGATGAAGAACAGCCGACTGAAGCTGAACTTGGATAAGATGGAGGTCCTTATCCTCGGCGCCAACCCCTCAGTCTGGGATGACTCCTGGTGGCCAACCACACTGGGAGCAGCCCCGACACCCACCAACCACGCATGCAACCTGGGCATCATCCTCAACTCAACACTCTCCATGACCAAGCAAGTCAGCGCCATCTCCTCCTCCTGCTTCAACACCATCAGCATGCTCCTTAATATCTACAGGTGGATCCCTACAGAAACAAGATTAACAGTCACCTAGACCGTCGTCAGAAGCAAACTGGACTACGGAAACACCCTCTACGCAGGAGCCCCGGCCAAACTCCTCAATCGACTGCAACATATACAAAATGCCTCTGCACGCCTGATCCTTGACGTGCCCTGCCACAGCCACATAACCTTCAAGCTCCTCACCCATGCCCACCAGGCACTCCACAACACCGTTCCAGCCTACCTCAACAGACGACTCACCTTCTACACCCCAAACAGCCAGCTCCGCTCAGCCGACCTTGCCCTCGTCACCATCCCCCGCATCTGAAGAGCGACTACCGGAGGCAGATCCTTCTCCCACCTCGCCGCCAAGACCTGGAACACCCTACCATTGTTCCTACGACAAACCAAAGACCTGCTGACATTCAGGAGGCTCCTCAAAACCTGGCTGTTCCAGCAGTAGCAGCACTCCCACTCCCCCCAGCGCCTTGAGACACTCATTGGTGTGTAGCGCACTCTGCAAGTGTATTGATTGGTTGATTGATTGATTGATTGATTGAGTTAGAATGGCAGCGAGTTTATAAAAAGCAAATGGTAGTCAATCAAGGAGGATTGTTTAAAAAAAGCTCAATCTGGTATCAAATCATTTATATGAGATTGTTGTGTTACTCAAATCAATGTATTACACCTCACAAACACAAGTACTGGGTGCCACCACTGAGTGCCAATGTGAGAAATTGTGTTGTTTGTTGAGGATGGTTTGGGCATCTCTCAAGCAACAGCCACAATCCCTTTGAAGGTGGATCAAAATCAGTCACTAAATTAACCTGTGCTTAACCCTCTGGTAGCAAGGCACAATAGCAGTCAGGCTTAACTTAGTGGTAATGTTTAAGTATTCATACAGCACGCAAACAGTTAGAAAGTGAAAACACCAAAATGACAAAAGTCCAATCAATAGATCAGAGATATCCAATTTCAAAATGTTAAGGTAATGAGAGTGTCTAAAAGGCACAAAGCATCAACTGTGGCTATCTGGTCGCACCAGACCAAAACAAAGTCACAAAGCTGACTGCGATGGAGTGCTGGCTGAATACATGGACAAGTGCGTAGCTTGGTCAGTATGATTGGAGGTGGGGTGAGCTTCAGATTTCCCAACAATCACCCTGGGACATCTTGATAAAACACACTATATGAGAAACAGAACATGATGGGGGCTTAGAGGGTAGTGGAAGGTGAGAGGAGTGTGAACTGTTAAAGATACTTAAAATGCAAACATTTTCAGACCAATCAAAAATTTTCAAGGACTTTAAACAGAGTGGCTGTGTTTTTGTGAATGTGGGCATGTAAAAACCCCAGGTGAAATCCGATAGACACTTCACATTGCCCGACTAAAAGCACTTGTGCCCAACTAATTACTACAGAATACATTTTTACTGAGGTTTACCACCCCAAACACCCCTCCCGGAGCTGCCCCACTGGGAACTGTGCCTTATGTCCTTGATACAGAGCATTGCTTCACTGTGCGTTGTTCTGCATTGGTTCTGATGGGGAGCTGTGAGGACTGCAATGCAAGGTCCTGGGTCAGGTTGCAGCACACTCCATCGGTTCTGAAGAGGAGCAGCAAGGGCTGCAATACAAGGTCCTGCATTGAGTTGTGTCTTCCTGCTTGGTTCTGATGATGAGCTGTGAGGGCTGCGATGCAAGGTCCTTCAGTGAGCTGCATCGTGTTACGTTAGTTCCGATGAGGAGTTACAAGGAATGCAAGATACTGTGATGCGAGGATCTGTGTTGCACCACATTGAAATGCATGAAGCATCATCGGTTCTGAGGAAACCCACAGTTGGAACATGAGAAGTACACTCAGATGCCAGCCAAGTGTCTATGACCTTTTCTGTGCCTCTTGGAAATCAGGACTCACTCTAGCAGATGCCAGCATCAGGGCACAGGCAAGTCCAGTTGAGTCTAGGCAGCTGTACAGATGCAGGGCAGGTCTCTGGAGCAAATCATGTCCCTGTAGCTCAGAACAGGACACCAGTCAATTAACCCTTAGAGTCACTCTGATGGTTTTGGGTTCAAGAAAAAAGTCCAGTCTTCCGTTGTCAGGCAGCAGGGCAGTCCTTCTTGCAGTAAGGAAGTCCTCCCAGCTGTGGGTAAGCAGAACAGCTCTACTGAGTCATTCACAGGTCCGGAAGTTAACTGAAGATTGAGCCAGAAGGTTTCATTTTTATACCTGGTGCGAGCTTTGAAATAGGAGAAACTTGTGGAGTCCATCCCCAACATGGGTCTAGAATTTCCTGCCTCCCTTTCATGGCCTCAGGCTGTGTGCAGTTACAATAGGCTAATGTAAAGTTCTTTGTGTGTGAGATGAGTAAGGGTCTTTGAAGTGTAAGTGTGACAAGTGACAGTTCCACATACCCATCCTGTCTGTGATGGCCAAGGCTGCCAACACCCAGGCCCTGTATTGTGTGGTAGTCTGGGAAGAATACTCAAAGGCCAGCTGGCAACTACATCTGTCCTTGTGACCCAGGAAACAGACAGCAGGTACCAAATGCTTAGGTCAAGAAAATGGCAACTTTCTAAAATTGGCAATTCCAGAATTGTGACTTAAAGGTTAACATTACCATTGAAGGAAGTTTGAAATCACAATTCCTCTGACAAACATGACATTCATACCTGCTCTTAAACACAATTTATCCCTTATTACATGTAGTAAGGTAAGTCAATGTTATCCTATGGGAGGGGTAGGTCTCACGGTAGTGAAAAACAAGTTGAGAGATTTTCACTACCAGGACATGTTAAACTTAAAAATAAATGTCCAACTTTTTAAATACAATGCACCCTGCCAATGGACTTTTCACGGCCTACTCTAGGGCGAACATATGTACTAATGAAAAGGGAGATTAAGGCCTGGCAAAAGTTTATTTTTTTAGGTCAAATTTGCAGTTTAAAACTGTACACACAGGCTGATATAACATGCCATACACATGTTTTAGAGGGTTACTTCAGTGGGTGACACAGTAAGTGCTGGAGGCCCACTACAAGCCTTTCAGTTAAGGGACCGGGTATTATGTAATACCACTTTACTAGGGACTTACAAGTAAAATAATTGTGCCAATTGGGTATAGGACAATTTTATTATTGTTAGAGGGGAGACAACAAGCATGTTAGTACATGTTAGTCCTAGGAGCCAGCAAAACAGGTTTCGAAAGCAGGAGTGGTGAAGGCAAAATGTTTGGGGTTCACCCTGCAGAGAGGGCCAGAGCCAACATGTATATTTATGCATAAGGTAATTTCAGTTTTGTTATCAAAAGTAATCCAATCGTTGTCCCATCCTTCCTGTCTCTGACTCATCCCAAAGTTTTCTGGCTATAATGAACTCCCAAACATCCTTCTCAGATTTCACCCTCCTTTGTTAGGATTGTCACCCAACTAAAAGGCATACATAGTCACTACTTACAGAACAACCTACTGCTTCCCCTTTTCAAATCCATTCCAATCATTCTATCCCCATACTAAACTCTACAAAAACACACAAGAAATCAAGAACACAATTTATGCACACAGAAAAAATACCCACTTAGTAATAATCTACTATTAACTTTAATTGTATGTTCTGGAGTAGCATGCTATTCATTGCAAAACACTTCACTGCCTCATCATGGGTACGAAGTGCTAATAAATGCAATGTACAATTACATTTACAAAACAGTTTTGAGCACAATAAGGTTCCAATTTCCCTAGCTTGTGGTCAAATGACATAGCAACGGCAAACACCACTACCTAATGGAAGATCTAAAAAAGAAACCACTTAAGCCCAAAGAGCATCAAGGACAAATCCAATGAAGGGATAGAAAAATGACCCACCAAGTGCTTGTTCAGGATCCAGGGGGCTAAAATCTAAATCTATTGGAGATCAGAGCATCAGAATGCATGGTATTTACTCCCCAAACTTGGAACTGAACCTTTCCAGTTCAAAAGGAGAGCACATGGCCTTTACCAATAGGCACAACTTCCATGCAGATCATGTCCAATCAAATGTTAACAACTGTGACACTTAGCACCTTGAAACAACAGGGATATCAAGCCATAGGTGCCAGAGCACTAAGAGGGAGAAACCATAGGAGCATGAGGGAACACAGAGGTCCACTATAGTGAGATTCCTCTACAAAGTATATACACTGACCACAAAATGGCCCAGTACATGCTAGGACACGATAGCAAGAAAAGTACAGAGCATGAAACAGTAAATCAAAGGACATCATGTCTGTCATGAGGCAGATAAACTAGTAGAGGAGGTCCTTATTTACGCCCATTGACAAGGGATTAGGGCTAATCTAGGGACCAGCTGCTTATATAGTTTTCGAGGTTCTGTTTTCCATACGATCTTGTCTGCTGGTCAAAGCTTGCTTCATAGGGACTTGGATGAAGAAGATGGTTAAGCATGTAATTTCTTACCTTCTTCACTCCACAAAACAAACATTTTCACCCCAACTTTCAAAAAGAAGAATAGGCAGTATCATGCAGGTGTGGGTGTCATTCTTGCCTGCACCGTTATCATTTTCTGACCTCGAAAAACAAGCTTACTGTAATAGTTCCAGCATTGTACCAATCAAACACACCACAGGATGACCATTGATTGCATTTTAAAACATGTATCCTGATGCTGTAAGACAGATGTAAGGTAAATCATTTTATCCACCCATACGTCCTTGGCTATTCCACACCAATATTCACCCGAGCTATTCAATTTTTGATGAGCGCCTTTCACTGAGCAAACAATAACATTGCCATATGCTGAATTAGCTCGCTAAACAAAGCACTTGTTGCTGACATCTTCAGTTAACAGTTGAGTATGCTTTCATCCTTTCATGGTGATAAAGGAAATGTTGTCACTTATCACTTTAGGGCACAACATTGTGAAATAGTGGCTACAAATGCTTTGTTAGTCACACAATGTTATTACATTAACTGTGTCAAGTTTGCATCTTTCCTACGAAGACCCTCAAAACATATTGGTTTCAATCATTTTCAGATTCCACTATTCTGTCTTCGACATCCTGCTTGACAAAAATATTATTGACACAAATATGTCACGTCAATAGTTATTAATGCAAACCACTGTGGTCAGAGTGACTGCAATTTGAACCAGTCAGTTGTTAGGTTGAATTCCTGCTCGGACTGCCTATAACATGCAAAGCAGTTTGAATTGTGTAAAAATATACCTTTTCAGATCTGGCCCAGACTAGCTACGAAATTGGAATATTTGAGCCAAACACAGCACGTTGGTTCCCCTTCCAGGTAGGAACACATTTTTTGGTATATTCCCAACCTTTAAATATTAGTTGGTTCTTCTCCCTATTTGCACCTTCTTTGTCTTCTGTGTTGACTGTCTAAAATATAAGGGGATAAAGATATCTGCAATATCTGTGATTCTGGGCAAAATGACTTTGGGCCTGATCTAGATCTTGGCCATCGCTTTTCTGACTGAAAACTCGTCTGCTGCCTTGGCTGGCAGCCCCATAGGCGATAGCCCACCCAACCCCCGTCAACTCCGACAAGAAATCTCATTAGCGTTAATGGCACTATAGGAAATAGAGGCTTGTGCCTGGACACAAGTCACACTTGCCGCAGTGAGGATTTGAATGTTCCTACCTCCAAGCCATGTGTGGTGCTCTGATCTCTACATCTGAGTTGGTAGACTGGGGGCGAATGGGGTGAAAACTTACTTTTCCAAGAATATTCTTCCGTTATCGACTGGATACGACTGGACAGTACCTTCAATTGCTGCTGCCACTGAACCATGGAGAAACATCTCCCCTCATCACCGGACTCACACGAAGGGAACCCGGATTGCCTGTGTACATTGTGTGGGCAACACATATGAGCTCAGAAGCACTGCAGTCACATACATTTCTCAGTATTTTTTTTTTAAATCACAGTGACACAATTGGGTCACACATGGGTATTCATTGCCAAATAAATGGTTGCGCCATAATGACATTACAATCACATTTATCAACTGTTTCTATGTGTGCACTTTGCAAGGGGACTTGTATCTGTCATGTTGTGCTTCCAGTTGTGTATGTGAGTCAGTACATGCATGGGTGCGTGCAGTGTAATTGGCTGATTGAGGTGAGGGAGTTGGAGTGGGTGATGTGGTTGTGTCAGTATGTGTTCCATTTGCATATGGGTTTGTTGTTGTTGTGTATGTTGTGTTGCTGCTTGCAACATTCATGTGAGTGTTGCTGTGTGGTGGTCATTGTCATGATGTGTGTAGTTGTGCCTTTGTGGGATTGTGCTTGTGCACATGAGTGTGTAGTTGGTTGTTACGGTCGTGTTGTGTGTTAGTACAATGTCAATAGTGTGTGTTTGTAGTGTCATGGATGTGCGTCAATATGTGTTTGCGGTATGTACGTGTTGTGATGGAATGGCAATGAATACAAGTGTGTATGTGGTGTGCGATGCAGGTGTACACATATGGGCAAGGTGCAGTATGTGTGTGACTTACCTGTATTTCATAGCCACTGCCATTGTCCGATGTCCATTGTGTCCAGCTACGGTCTCCCTTCGTCAGTAAGCCTCGGGCAGTACACCGTCTGTAGGACTTTAACATCTAAGTTTGGTCAGCAGGAACCAGTCCTCATGATGGCTAGGAATAATACTCTTTCATGGAGGTCAGTGGCTCACCCGCAATACATCTAAATACAGTGGTCAATTTGACGGTGGTGAAGGCCATTGCCGCAGATTGGCTATAAGACTGCCAAGATCTAAATCCGACCCCTGATTTCCTGTGCCCCAAAAAAAAGAATGTGCCTTGAGGAATTTTCTACTGTGCTTATGTAAACTGCTTTAATTCCCATGAGCCAAGTGTGTGATATATAGAAACTGCCAAAATAAATACATTTGAAAACATTTTTTTCCGATGACCCATTTTCATCAATCCACTTCATTTTATTTGTTTTCACCTCGAAAATAATTTGTATCCAGTTTCTTCTTGGTAACGCTCCCAAGCCAATTCTTCTCTTTCTGAAGAGAGGCCCGCCTCTAAATTCCTGTTTCACCAACCTTAACTTCTCACTCCCCCACCTCTTTTTTAACCTTCCGCCACATTCTCCCCTGTATTTTTTATAGAGGTTTCTGTGCCAGACTTACTTGGCAGGTTGTTTCTTTGCACACTTAAACATTCCTCTCTCCACCACCTCGATGCTCTTTTTTTGACAAATGATCTCCTTGGGCCTTCTTTCTCCCTTCTCCGTATTGTTTTACTATTGTGCGCTTATCTTTTCTTCTTTTTCCACCTCGTCTTCTTGTCCTATCTTCTTTTGATTTTTTCCAGTTTCCTTTTTTACTTTTTCGTGTCACAGTACAAATAGGATAACGATAGCCACTGCCAATATTTTCTTTTGTACTTTAACTGTTTACCTTCTTTTGTTAAAATAGTGTAATTATTATTGTTTTATTATATACTAGAGATGGGATTCCAGTTCACAAATTGATTGGATTTCTTTAAAAATGTATTTCATCATGATGAACATTTCTAAAATGAAGTTTTTCAGTATGGTTTATTTCAGGTTGGCTTTCTCCATTTTGAGTTATGGTCATAAAGAGGTATCCCTAGAAGCAACCTAGAAAAATACATCGGTGGTTTTACTATTAACAGCTGTGACAGCACTTGAAAAAGAAATAATGTTGATAACCCTGATTGAGACTTTCATCAATGGCAGATTTGTGAAGTGATACACTGTTGTTAAGGAAAAGCTAATCCTGAGGGTGGTTGCTGTTATCCATTTTAGTAAGACTTATTTGCTATTAGACCTTAGATTATAATGCTCTCATAACATTATTAAAAACATGAATGGTAGGCTCAACCTCTGATTATTGCAAGGATAAATGGCATTATAAAGTTGAAACTATTGCAGAATGTATTCAATTATAAGGAGTGAATGCAACACGTAAGAAGGTAACATTTTACACTACTGCCTCCTAAGCAATGCAGCAATTCACATATTAAAAGTAAGTAGTAGTCCTCAATTCCTTACAGATAATTCTATATTTCTAGTACTGATAATGGTTTTACCTACTTATGTGTAAGAAATAGAGGTGCGTATTTATAACTGTATGTTGTAACTTTGCGCCGCTTTTGCGTCAAAAAGTGGAGCAAATGCGACGCTTAAAAAGTATAAATATGGGCCAGAGAGTCCCCGAAGAACGGTTCAAAGTTTTAAAATGACTGTTCTATTTCTATTAAGCGCATATATTACATATTCAATTGAGTCCGTAAACAGTGTTACACGTGCTAATATTTGTCCTTTCATTTGAGTGTGTTCTTAAAATTGCATTTACTTAATGGCTAGACATGTTGCATAAAACCACATTTGGCAATCAATTTCGTTCTATGCCCATCTTGAAGACGAATGGTTGTTTACGAGGCTATCTTCGCCCTCTATAGTAACACTCAGAAAATATTGAGATACACATACCCATTAACTTAACTACAGTAGTAATACTTGTTGTCAGAATATAAGTGAGTAGGTATGCATGTATGGAAATAAATATATAAATGAGTTTTTAAACTCATAACACAATTGAGCACTAAACCTCTGATATGGAAAGCTGCACATTTTAAAAAGCTTTTCATCAATTGCTTATATTTTTAAAGAGCTACATTATTTGCTTTCATAAAGTTCCAGTGTACAAAAAAAAGACGTTTGGTCAAGACTAAAGAGTTCCTTGTGTAATCGAACACCCATGTTACTATCGAATCATACACGAAAAACCATCTTATTCATCAACAGTCCTAAGAATCCAGAATATTGCAAGCAATTTGACCAAGATGTCGAATTAGGTTAGTATTCCAGTTTGCTGACACACATGTAACTGAGATAAATTTAGCACCTTGTGGATAATAGAACATGTAAATGAGTACGCTGGTGTGTCTTTTTACACTATGGGCATTATTTAAACTTTAATGGATGTAGCACTTCCGCACAATGTGACAGGTGTATCACCATATTAAGAGTACATTGATGCCAATGGCTCGCTCAAATTTTTGGTGCATGACCCGCTTCGTGAAACTATAAATAACACCCTAGGTTCCCCCTGCAGAGGTAACCCAGGGCCTTATTTAGGAACCCTCAAAACTGCCTGCAACTGCTTAAACCAGAATTGGAATTACTACTAACCAGAGATAAGGTTTTAACTACCTCTTTATTTATGACCCCATTACTTCACATAAACAGAGAAGGTGGGGAATGTTTTCTCAGGACTAGCCATGAAGTTTACATCAGAGATTTTTTTCTTGAACCACTACTGTTCGTCTCAATATGACTTATGGCCTCATTACGAGTGTGGTGCTCCAAGGACTGCCACACCCACAACTCTAGTGGTCTGACTGCCCAATTACAACCCTGGAGGGTGGACCCGTCCTCACCTGAAACATGGTTCCCAAAGGCATGACGGTGGTTGGGCTTGTAACCAGTCAGTGCAGCACTGAACTCAGTGCCGCTTGGCTGATTACAACCCCACTTTCTGCCAGCCTTTTCCTAGCTGGAACCCCACTGTGAAAAGCCTAGTGGAAAACCAGTGCCAGGGGCCCCCTGCCCAACACTGTTGAAATGCACACTTTCTGCCGTGCAGACAGTGCACATTCTGAGGGTGCTGGAGTGTTAGAGAAGCAAAGACCAATATCCTAAAACTGTTCCCACTGGGCAGCCTTGCAGAAATGCATATTACAATGTTTCCACCAGTAAGCCCGGCGGGAACATTGGGCCATGCTCAGGGGTAATGTCACGGCTATGGCATTGGCGTCCTCCCAGTGAGTTTGGCAGTCCCATGGTGGGACCGCCAAACTCATAATGAGGCCCTTAGTGAGAAATTGGAGTGGGGATACTGTGAACCTTTGGGAGAATTTGGGGATCCAGGATTACCAGGCCTGCAGTTTGCTGCCTGGTAATTCCATACCTGGAAAGACCAGGCTTCTGTTCTACTCATAATCTACATATATTAAAAAAATACCATACATTGGATGACACATCACTCAGATTACCTAAATGACCGCAACTATAAATACACAATTAAAATGTGTTTTATGACTGGAAACTAGTCCTTCTTAACTTAAGTAGATCAATTCTGTCCTGTATTCCTCCCTGTTTCTTGAAACTGGCATTCGGTTTTACACCAGAATTAGCCATACAGGTGGTCAGTCCTGAGGGTTCATACAAAAATGAGGAATAACCTATAACATTGTAAGAACCGCCTGCCAACGCGCCCGGTCCTTAATAAGTAAACTTATAAGGGGACGCGTATAGGTTGATGAACCTTTTGATTCGCATGGAGTATCCTAGCTACGGTGTAACCAATGTTTATCAATAATCAATATACAAATCAATAACCATTAAGAAAGACATTAATCAGCAGTTGATAACATCACACCATGACATTCAGTCATGAATAACCACGACTCAATATACGTTTTAGCAATTTTATTTCCCTATTAGTTACAATACTAAGCCATGGGGTTAATTTAAAATGTATTCATATCAAATCAATATTAATTCATTAGAAGAAGCCAAAAACATAATCGAATCAGAACTTGCATCAAAGTACATTCTAAAGCAGTAGCATAAGTCAATAACTGAATCAAAGGTGAATACGTCAACATGAGTTGCAGAATTCAGCAAATCCATCTGTCAATCATTTGTCACTATAATTGTCAATGTCAAGAATAAGAACCTCACCTAACCAAGATTAGCATTTGCATGTGGGACTTCATGCGACAACAATTTAGAACATGAATTTGGAAAAACATCTAGCTAAGAGAAAAAACTATAAGACAGCGCAGTTGGTACATAGAAAGAAAGGCATGAAGTTAATTCAGTCACATCGTCATGATATGGATCAGCAACAAAGTCAGTCTTCGTCATCAGGCTCTCAAGAGCATGAGCCCAATGACAGAATCTTGAATCTCTTCTGCCCCAATATCGCATCAATTTCGGAATAAGGTCTGAAGATTTTCCCTCTGTCACAGCATTGTATCAAAGTCGTCAAAACTATTCCCCAATTCCTAATTGGTCAAATAATCACTAGTTATGACTCTATCCAATGATATAAATTTTCCAAATCTATGAAGTCTAATATTGCACAGTTCTCAAGGTGTCGATTGGTTCCCTGTACAATGTCCTATCTATTAGTCAGTATCTCCATTGTTTGAGTCCTGGGAAAGTACATCCCATCTGCTTTACATCGGGTTGGAAACAAACTTTAATTCCATCATATCCTGTTCATCGGTTCATCGCAGAGAATTTCAACTAAGCAGATTTTGTTAACCCCTTCGCTGCCAGGCCTTTTCCCCCTCAGGTGTCAGGCCTTTTTTTTTACTATTTGGGGCAGGGTGCGCTTAGGCCCTCATACCATTTTGTCCACATAAACTACCCACGCCAAATTTGTGTCCTTTTTTTCCAACATCCTAGGGATTCTAGAGGTACCCAGACTTTGTGGGTTCCCCTGAAGGAGACCAAGAAATTAGCCAAAATACAGTGAAAATTTCGTTTTTTGTTTTCAATTGGAAAAAAGGGCTGCAGAAGAAGGCTTGTGGTTTTTTCCCTGAAATGGGCATCAACAAAGGGTTTGTAGTGCTACAATCACCAGCTTCCCAGCTTCCAGGAACAGGCAGACATGAATCACAAAACCCAATTTTTCAACTCAATTTTGGCGTTTTACTGTGACATACCCCATTTTTACGATTTCTTGGGCTTTCAGCCTCCTTCCAGTCAGTGACAGAAATGGGTGTGAAACCAATGCTGGATCCCAGAAACCTAAAAATGTATGAAAAGAAGACAAAATTCTGAATTCAGCAATGGGTAATTTGTGTAGATCCTACAAGGGTTTCATACAGAACATAACAACTGAATACAAAAAATATTGAAATTGAGGTGAAAAAAATAGCCATTTTCTCTACGTTTTACTCTGTAACTTGCTCCTGCAATGTCAGATTTTTGAAAGCAATATACCGTTGCGTCCAGTGGACTCTTCTGGTTGTGGGGATATATAGGGCTTGTAGGTTCATCAAGAACCCTAGGTAACCAGAGGCAATAAATGAGCTGCACCTTGCAGTGGGTTTTCATTCTGTACAGGGTGTAGAGCAATTCATTTGCTGAAATATAAAGAGTCAAAAATAGGTATCAAGAAAACCTTTGTATTTTCAAAATGGGCACAAGATAAGGTGTTGAGAAGCAGTGGTTATTTGCACATCTCTGAATTCTGGGGTGCCCATACTAGCATGTGAATTACAGGGCATTTCTCAAATAGACGTCTTTTTTACACACTGTCTTATATTTGGAAGGAAAAAATTTAGAGAAAGACAAGGGGCAATAACACTTGTTTTGCTATCCTATGTTCCCCCAAGTTCCGATAACAATGGTACCTCACTTGTGGGGGTAGGCGTAGTGCACGCGACAGGAAATGCCCCAAAACACAAAGTGGACACATAACATTTTCTCAAATAAAACAGAGGTGTTTTTTGCAAAGGTCCTACCTGTGGATTTTGGCCTCTAGCTCAGCCGCCACCTAGGGAAACCCACCAAACCTGTGCATTTTTTTAAACTAGAGACCTAGAGGAATCCAAGATGGGGTGACTTGTGGGGCTCTCACCAGGTTCTGTTACCCAGAATCCTTTGCAATCCTTAAAATTTGGCTAAAAGAACACTTTTTCCTCACATTTCGGTGACAGAAAGTTCTGGAATCTGAGAGGAGCCACAAATTTCCTTCCACCACTGTTCCCCCAAGTCTCCCGATAAAAATGGTACCTCACTTGTGTGGGTGGGACAAGTGTTTGTGACAGGAAAATAGGCCAATCTGCCCCCACGGGGGCAGTTATGGCCAACAGTAATGTGCCCCCATGGGGAGCGACACTTGCCTGAGGGGCTGCCCCCCAAAACAAAATACACATATACACACACACCAATCCATGGTGTCTAGAGGTTTCTGCCCCCTTTGGGGCAGATTGGCCTAATAAAAATAGGCCAATCTGCCCCCAGGGAGGGCAGAAATGGCCTAATAATAATTTGTCCCCCCCCCCCGGAGCGACCCTTGCCCAAGGGGTCGCTCCCCAAACATAAAAAATAAAAAGAAACAAAAACAAAATGATCCCTGGTGTCTAGTGGTTTTCTGACCCCCCGGGGGCAGATCAGCCTAATAATTTTAGACCGATCTGCCCCCGGGGGGGCAGAAATGGCCTAAAAATAATTTGCCCCCCTGGGGAGCGGCCCCTTGCAAGTACAAAAAAAAAATCCCCGGTGTCTAGTGGTTTGGGGGGCAGAAATGGCCTAGAAATAATTTGCCCCCCGAGCAGCGGCCCTTACCCAAGGGGCCGCTCCCCTTATTTCACATAACAAAACAAAAAAACTATTCCCTGGTGTCTGGTGGCATTTTTGCTGATCGGGCAGCAGAAATGCTCAGAGAGACATGAAAGGAGAGGAAAAGCTTTTCCTCTCCTTTCTCCTTCGATCGGGCGCTGGAAGCTGAGCGTGCATGGTTTGCGGGTGTTGGTGGGCGACCTAGGGCGGTGGGCCATCAGGAATCATCCAATATGGTTTTGTTGGGGCCAAAGATGATGATTTCGGTTTTGTTGGAATTGAGCTTCAGGTGGTCTGCTGTCATCCATGTGACGTGTCAAGGAGTCTAGCGTGGAGGTTGGTTTTGGCAGTGGTAGGGTTTCGGCTGAGAGAGATGATGAGCTGGGTGTCATCTGCGTAGGATATGATGGTGATTCCCTGTGGTCGGAGGATAAATATTGAAAAGGGTAGGGCTGAGGGAGGACCCTTGGGGCCTCTGCAGATGATTTTGGTGGCTGTAGATGGAAGGGAGGGAGGCGGACTTTCTGGGTTCTTTCGGTGAGGAAGGAGGTCAGCCAGTCTAGGGCCTTGTGTCGAATACCTGCGTTGTGGAGGCGTGTGCCAAGTGTTTGGTGGCAGACAGTGTTGAAGGCAGCGGAGAGGTCCAGGAGGATGAGTGTGACGGTCTCGCCCTTGTCGACTCTGGTTCTGATGTCGTCAGTACATGCAATGAGGGTGGTCTTAGTGCTGTGGTTCTTGCGGAACCCAGACTGGGAGGTGTTGAGTGTGTTGCTTTCCTCTAGGAAGTGAGACAGGTGGGTGTTCACTAGTTTCTCAGCCACCTTGGCGGGGAAGGGGAGGAGTGAAATTGGGCGGTACATTTTCAAACGTGCACATTATTTTTCCACGTTAATTACTCAAACTACTTCAACATTCATTAATAATTTCTAATTAGTATACCTGCGTTATCACGCCTATCATTCAATCACAGACATTCAGCTGTTTCCGGGTGAAAAGCAAAGGTCCACTGAGTTACTACAGACCTTGTGATTCTGATGGGCCTGGTAACTCCCAGTATCAGTCTCATCAGAATAGAGAGCATCCATAACGAGGCCCTCTAGCTTCACTTCAGTGACAAAGTTCAATGAAGCTGAAACGTGTCTGGGAATGCTGATTACCTCCTGAAAATAAAAAACGCTTTTCTTAGTAATCATTTGCATAGAGATTGCCATTTCGGAGATGCTAAGGTGAGTTAGAAAATGCTGGCATTATTGACCTGTGTATTTCTTCTTAATTAGGGCTGGTGAAATCCGTTTCACCAAATCTGTTGTGACCCTCGGTGTTACTTAACCTTCAGCATCTCACTCCCATCACATGCATATACTGTAGCGAGCCCACATAATATGCTTGTGTATGTTGGAAGAAAAATGTAGCTAATAGTTACACTCTAACAAGATATAATAAAGTTAGAACTGGTGGAAAAATGCCGCAAATGTTTATTCTATTGTTTTTGTTGCTTGTGTAATAGAAGATTCAGATATAAATTTTTATAGTTTAAAATATGTTCTAATGAGATCAGCTCTTTGCACACATGCTTTGCACTGGACGTTAACAGAAGGTGTCGGTTCTGTCCATCAGGTTTTGACATTGATGTGATAAAATTTGCTGAGCTAAACATTTGAGTTTCTCAATGGAAAGATCGCAATCCATGCGAAAATTACAGTGAACCCTGATTACGCATTTTAATAAGAGGAAATGCAAATAAAAAAGTTAGTGTTATTATTATGTAATACAAAACACTTATTTACTATCTATTAGATTAATGATGTCTCTGGGAATTATTACTTGGCGAGTAGTACTGCAATTGACATTTTACTCACTATTACCGAATATTATTTTGAAAAAAAGTTAATATAAAAAACACAGGCTTCCAAAATGCAACAACATTAAGGAAGGAATCAAAGCCTAGATTTCAGAGGGATGTTTAATTCCAAGCTTCTTTGTGGTATGAACAATCTGTAGATATTTGAAGCCCATCAAGCCACTGTTACTTTTTATCAGTACACCGCCTTTGTTTTATCCCTCCACGTAAGCCTTTTGATGACAATGAGTTCACAGTTTCCCAATGACTGCCTTCTATTTGCATGTTACTGTCAGTCTTTCATATTTATCATATCTTCCCTTTCATTCTCATGCAGATCCTCACACCAGAACGGGAGGGCAGCTTCCACTGAACAGCTGGCTGAATTTGCATGAAAATGAACTGCCCTTTTTCATTTTGTTTGTTCTTTAGAAATTAGGTGAGTATCTGAGTAAAATGTTCCAAACAAATAAGGATAAAACTTTAGAGATAATACGCTGAGAGGCATAACACTGTCATTTTACATATAAAAAGGAACGGATTAGACAGAATTCCATACTATAGGGGAGATAAAAGAGACACGGCATAATTTATACAACCTGAAATCTAGAGATAGTTAGAGCGAAAATATTCTATGTATTTTTGTATTTATTTAGTCATGTCAAGGATATTCATGAATGACTTACCATTTAATATGTCATCAGTCATTACAAATAGTATACAATAGTGTTTGGTATTTTCTGCTACCGATTATATAATTCTTATTTCAAATCCTGAAGACTATCCTCCCTAACTTTGTGGTTTATAGATGTATTCCATTCAAAATAATAAAATGTTTACAGTGATTTTTGCACAAGAGGTGGGGCGAATCTTTCGCCCAGAAAATCTAATAATTATTTATCGTAAATACACGAATATGTACTGCCCAGTAGCACTAGATGTTCGACATTAGAACATAATTTGGACATTGGTGCCCTTAAAGTATTCTGGGTTGCTAACACGCGCTTTTAGAGTTTTGTTGTTCACTTTATTAATGCACCTAACATTCGAATAACAAACTCGAGAACCGTCCAGTTTATTAAATCATTATTTGACATATTGGAATCGCACGGTTACAAACAGTACAGTGCACTCTACTACAGCGCTGCTTTAGGAAACTCTTAAAGACAGTTTAATCAATTGGATAGGAAATTGCGAAGTTATACAATAAGCGCTCTGGCAAAGTTGAAGATAGAAAGCATGAAGGCTGTAAAATGACAATCCACAGCTAACGACTAGAAATAGTGCAGCACCAAGGAATGATATTTGCAAAACATACTTTTCACAAGGCGCATTTATAAGAGGAGAGCTAGGCCATTACGCTGCCCTATATTGGAAATATTGGAAACAGGATAAGTCTCCTTTCACCACAAGCCTTTTTTTAACCTAATACGTTATTCACCATACATAGTGTGAAAGTGGAAGTTGTCCTGAGATCAAAAGCCAAAAAAGTGTGAGGATGCCTCATTATCTAAACTAGGAAGAACAAGGGTCTCTGGGATCCAAGTAAAGTATGCAGCACATTGGGGGATGAGGACAGCAAGGTAACATAAAGCAAGCTGATTTGTTCTTGTGCTGTCAGGGCAGCACCCTACCCAGGGCTTTGCCTCTCACCCTTGCATGTATAAGGTGGTCGTCTAGCTAGTTTCTGCTCTACGACACAGGTAGCGCTTGCCCACCTGGTCTTCGTCCACTTATGAGAGACTTCGAGAGACAAAAAGGGGCTTCTAGCACAATCCTTTGTTCAAAATGTTGGCTTTCTTCAGCCTAAATGGAGTAGGAGGAATCTGGACCTTAGAAGGTTTGTACAGTTTCTGCTCCGGCTGCCAACTTTGACTGCTCTTATACATCCTTCCTCCTTCTCAGGGGGTGTATTTGTTCAACAGCAGACAGTGCCCCTGTCCTTTTAAAAGTAAAAGATAATACAAAATAAATGTTTCCTGGCTATTATCAACAAATCCCATTCTTTACCTTTTTGTATCCTTTCACTCATTCACATTATCACTGCTTCATGTATGCAGCTGTACTGAATAGTAGGTCTTCTCTGATTACCCCCCCCCCCCCCTTTTTGGTGTATGGGCACACAGCATCCTACTGTCCCTGTGGCTAAGATCCTTAGTCCTTCATAGAATTTGTGCATTTTTCTCTCTCATATCCTCACCCATCACACTGCTGGGCTCTTCATCCCCAAAACAAAATAACTGAACGTCAGTGGTCATCATGCTGAACATGGAACCACTTCACATATACCCTTAAAACAAAAGCAACACCCTCCAAACCACAAACCCTAAACAGTGTAGCTTGCTATTCCGCTAGGTAAGTGCTTTAGCACTCCACATGAGATGGTAAGTACTATGGAAATGTTACAATACAATACAATAGTGCACAATATGTTCTTGCTACTACCAACAAAAAATGCACAATTTGCAAACTTCCTTTTTTTTAACTTAAGACTGGCTTCTTTGAACCAATTGAGGATAAGCGGGTTGAACCAACTTACTTGATCATACAGAATGGTAATATCTGCACAAAAAGACAATTTAGACACAGATAATTGCCAGTGGATACGTTGATAATGATCCTTAACTTTAGTGGTTCTGGACAAAGTTTAAATCAGCCATGCTTAGATGTCATGAGAGAGAGTGACTTGAGAGCTAGATACTGCACATCACAACACACAAAACATTAACAAATACAATACGTTTCACAATGCCACACTCTCTCTCCCCAACACCCAGCACTGGTATAGATGTATTTGTGCTGGGTTTTAGAGATAGGATTGGCTCAACATATACACTAACATACTCATTGCATGTTTCAATTTGCACTTGTTTCTCTTTTCTATGAGCCCCCTTGAACTTTATTGTACTCAAAACTATTTAATTCCCTGCCTTGGCTCCGTTTTACTATGGCTGCTCACCATATGCCATAAGTAGCACCGTCAGGTCAGTGCCAGCTTTATGTCATGTGGATGCAGACTTGTAATGCATGCTTCCAATGTGTCATGATTTAACGACCAGTGTGGGTGTCAGGGATGCCAATAAATTGTCAAGAATTAACAACATACACCCAGAAATTCCATTGCATAATTGATGCCCAAAAAGTGGCAAGAATTATCCCCATGCTTCCAGGACTGCTAATATTCCATGGGTAATCATCATGTACCATAAATGTGCTTAATATGTCAAGACTGATCACAGTTGTGTCAGGGCCAACCATATGCCAGGGATAGGCACCGTCTTGAGTGACCACACTATGCCAGGAATTGCAACCATTTTGCCAGAGACCATGCATTTTACCATGGATGCTCAAAGCCTACAATGAAAAAGGGAATTTCTTAAGAGCTAGCAAAGTCAAAGGGGTGAAATAATGGGCACAATGCAATGGATGCTCACAAATTGCCAATAATCATCACCATCATTGTTCCATGATCAACACTTTGGGAGGTTGAGCAGGAGGCCAACCACTGAAACACACACAGACTCACTGTTACGAAATGCCCATGTGCGTGCCATGTGAGAGAATTTGCTTAAAATGCTAACCTCCCTCTGCCCAGCTGCTGTCCCAGTTCTCGCTACTGGTCCGGTATTCCTCGCCCCTTCTTTACATGGTTGACTGCGACTTCCTGATCAATGATCCTACAAGAAGAGAGACCAGGCAGAAGTACTTTGGGCATCCGGGGATAGAGGGTAACAGGGTGTGCATGAGGCATGCAGACGAGCAAAAGTGTCTCAGGGATGAGGGGGCCATCGAGAGTAACTCATGCAGTGAGAGAAGACAGGGGAAGTAGGAGTTCTGAGGTAGAGAAGGCCGTTGACTGCGATTCAAAGAAAAGGAAATCTGGCAGGTGTCTCTCATACTCTGCCCACTGAGTAATGCTTGCATAGGTAGGAATGTTATGAGTCAGGGCATCGCTTATCTGCAGGTGATAGAATCGAACCCTATTATGGCCTCTCAGCAATTTGTACTGAGGCACACGTAGTGGCAATTTATACATTTATTACCCATTATTCAAAAGCACATAATGTGAATAAGAATGCTTGTAAACATTATTACCAACTCAGCAAGTAATATACACATTACGGCGAAGGTTAGATAACCCCAAAACGTATTTCATCACACATCAATGATTGTAATACATACCTATTTGCTGCTTAACAGCATACTTGTATTATTTTGTTTTTATATGCTAAAGTTATTCAAGTCATCCTCACGTATCTTACCCTGCAGCAGACCTCAAAACAACATTGGCATTTAATCATTTCTCAATCAATGGTCCATGTGCCTTGCCACTAATCAAACACAGACATCACATCTTTTTTCATGCAAGATATGGAGTGAGGGGAGGGAGTTTTGTGTTCTGCTTCTGGTTTGCTACTCAGGACAATGAACAATATTCTTATTCACATTAGAGGAAGTACACAGACACCTATGATATCACCTCTACTTATTTTAGGATAACTCTTGCAAGATCATTTGTTTTCATAGCCGCTTTGCACCTGTCCTATTGGAATGTTTCAGAGAATGGAAATTTGTGTTTTGATGGCCCGCTAACATGAGCCCCATAAAACATCACAATCAAGCAAATATTTAAATATTTATTTAGTTAAACACTCTGAATGGCTCTTGCAAGAAAATAAGGGGCCTTTTTAGGCCGTATGCTTCGATTGCACACTCTTAAACATTTGGCCACGTTAACTTACAGAAAGTCCACTGTTGTTTGCAGCATTTTAAACACATAAAAAGCCATGTCAGGTAGGGATGGCTGATTGGGCTGCTTCGTGGACAAGGGAAGATAGGGAACAATTAGTTGTGGGTCCTCTTTGGGAGGTCGCCATAGTTCCCATCAATGGGCCGGCAGCCTGACCCCTGAAAAAGGGATTCCTTTATTTTCCCACCCTGATAAAACGGCTAGCAGTGAAGGTATTTTCTTTGATTTTGCTATAACATTGAAGGATTTACTGCACCTGCTCACTAACAGTGCACTTCGTATTCTCAAAGTGATTTGCAGAAGTTTCCGTCTTTCTCGATTCTCAAAATAACGCTCAAACTCAAGGCATGGCAATGCAGTGTTAACGTTTTTAGGAACTTCAGCATAGCATTTACCTTCAAGACACTGCAATAATGGGGAGTTGAAGAGATTTGCTAGCATACTTCGGAGATGAAAACAGAAAATTGACGCTGAAACATTTTATAGCAATCGTGTTAGGCTGTAGATTTTCAACAACAGTAGCATTATTCCAATGACAACCTTTGGGGTTCTGATGTGGATGGCCCAGGAAATATCAAGAGTCATGCGGTCTTCTACCTCAAATTTTACTAAAAGTCTTTGGAAGCGCCATTACATGAGACATAGCTGTCAAATTAAAATGATATAATATAGCAACCACTCTAGGATATTTCTAACCCTCTGTTTCAACTACTCTGGTTCTGACTGCAAGGAGGGCCGCTTAAGTGGGCCGAAACTCTCAGTTGCTGGGTTTACAGTCAGTCAAAACAGTGAGCTTACCAGACTTTACAAGTTGAGTATTTGTGTACTCCTGTTCCACAGACCTCATTGGCATTCTTCATTCATGTCACCCTTTGGGGTGTTTTGTAAGGGACAAACATTGTCAAGCTTTTACCTCTTATTATGCCTAACTGATACCTTAAGTTCCCAAGATGGTGGTACAGCCAAGGAAACCTTTCCAGGATTCACAACTCATGATAGAAGACAGGTTTTGCGTGTGATGTCAGTTGCTGTTTAAATCATTCATAAGAAGGAATCTACAAGTGGCCTTTATTTTTCGTTTGGTTCATGATACATTTGACATTATTGTTGTCCCTGTTTTTTAACCTTTGTAACTGTAGGATCTGCTGGCTATCTTTTGTATTCTTCCTGCTTGTTCCTTCCACCTCCTGATTGGCTTGCTGTTCATCTCTACACTACAGTATTCTTTGTCTACAAGTAAAAGCTAAAAGACTGACAAGGATGTTTTTTTACCCTTTGTTGTGTTTTCCTTCTATTTGGGACAATTTTGGGACCATCTTAAGGACACACTTGATACTTTCAAAATATACTATTACTTTTCTATATGCAGCAATTCTGAGAAATTACTATCCCATTTCTCTTCTGGTAGACATATGTTCAACTCATGCCACCAATAACATGAATTTGGAAAAGGGAATATAAGGGGCTCTAATCCTGCGTGATGTATCTGCTGCCTTTGATACTGATCACCAGGTTGCAAGAGGCTGAAACCCGGCGGACAGGGGAATGGGGGGGGGGCAAAATATAGACTGGATTATGTCCCTTTTTTCAATAGGAGTCAGGAAAATATTTTACCACCTTAGAGTTCTTCACCTGTTTAATTGACGTGGTGTTCACCTGAGATCCTACCATAGCCCCACCTGTTAAACATCTGCGTTGCCCATTTGACTAAACCCATATGTTCTTTTTTTATTTTTTCCATGTGCTTCATGAATGATACCAGTCCAGCCTTAGGGCGTCTAGTGGGAGTTGATGTATCCGGCCCCAATTTAAGAGATGAGAAGAGCGACACATATGGTGCAAGTGCAGCTCTAACTGAGCAGCCAGAAGAGGGGTCATTGCACAGAGTGAGCCCCCCTACTGGGTCATGGAAGCCCTGCAACAGCAAAAGGCACAGGAAGCAAAAGGAAAAGGGTGGCTCTAATCCCCAAAGCAAAAAAAAAACTATTTCCTGCGAGTTTGAGAATGGTGGGAGCACTGGGGGATGGGCCTTCAGCTAAGACATCCAAAGGCTCCCAAGATTTGTGTGATAAACCTTTTGCACAGATAAGGGAAAGTCTAGAGTTTATTTGTTAGAGACTGGGTTTGATTGGGTATGCAATAAGGAGTATGAAGGATGCAGTGAGTGTCAAACAGGATATACCTGATCCATCTAAAGTGCCATCTACCAATAAGTTTAACCTTCTGAAGTTGCCCCATACCATGCAACCCTCCAATGTGAATATTACCCCCCCCCACTTGGTGAACAAGGAGGGGTCAACCAGCATCGACTGAGTCATGGCAAGAGTGTTGTTGAAGGGTTTGGGGTTTTAAGGGATGTATAATGCTTTCCAAGGGCTAGCTTACACTAGTCTCTTTGAACATGCCACTGGACACTTGCCCATTTGTTGCACATTGTCCAATGTGCCTTGTCTAGCTGAGGGAGCAGAGGAAACCTTTGTGCAATTGAGGAACAAAATGCTACATTGGCTAAGCACCCATGCTGGTCTTTCCTCTCAAGGTGCTTGCCACATACTGATATGAGAGTCACATGGGTGGGGCCACTACCTAAAGTTTAATGGGGACAATATTGTTGTGCTTTTTAGAAATCCTGACCTGGTCACCCACCGCCTAGATCCGAATCAGCCAGTTCCTAGTATCAGCACCTGAGGGGTAGGAGTGGGTCTACATTGCACTCTGTAGAAAATTCTCATCTAAGCAGGGTGCGAAGAGCAAGGTCTGGTTATGCTGGAAATATTGTACCACCGAAACCTTCCTCTTCTCTAACGAAGGTAGATTGACTCACTTCCTCCCAGAAGGGACCTGTTAATGGTGAGATTAGGATTGAGGTATTGAGTCGGATTAGGGTAAACAATAGCAGTGGGTCAGAGAATTATGGGCTTCCAGCATGTGATGTCCCAGAATATGGTGTTGAATCCCAGGGGCACAAAATATCTATCGATTCTTCGATTAGTCTCGGACCAGATCCCCAAATTGTACTTTCAGGAATCACAGTATGCCCACAGGGGGATGGTGTGGAGGCCCCATTGCATGACTCAGCACACCCACCATTGCAAATGCTTCTGTTAAACGGGAATATTGCAGAAATTAGGAGAAAATTGGGGACTACTGATTGGGGCAATTTTGTTTACACCCATGACATATGCCTGTTTCAGGAAACAAGTTAATAGGTGTGTTTTTAAAAGTTACAATGTTCTATCAATCAAGTCTAGTGCTGGACGTCCTGCAGCCATCTGAATAGTGTTGACTAGAGCTACTCTATCCTCTTCAATTATGCTTCTCTACTTGGATTTCCCTGATATCCTAGCCCTGATCTCCACTAGGAGGAATCTACAATCCCTGTTGATTATTAATATCTACAATAGGACTAGTAGCTACAGGCAGGAATCAAGAACGCCCCATCTGCTGGCCAGAGTTGTAGAGGAGCAATTGCTTTTCTTATTTGACAAATTATGCTAATGATTACCCTATGCTGGCAGGAATAAAAATACCAGCCCTCCTCTTTGCATATGACATGTTGCTGTTGTCAAAAGCCAGGAGGGGTTTGCAAAGGCTTATCAACAGCTTTAACTAGTTTTGCAATGATTTTTGTCTTGAAATACACACCGCAAAGACCAAATATATGAAGTTCACTAAGAAGGGGAAGGCGATTAAGATGGGGTCAGAAGTGCTCGAAAGGGTCCAGGAATTTGACTAGCTGGATAACAGGTTAGAAAAAAACAGGATCCAGGGATCCACATGTCCTAAAGAGTGACCTAACCATAAAGCAGTGGGCTGTAGCCATACTTAAGTAGGCCAAAAAGGCCCCATGACCCCTTGTATTGCCAGCAGTGGAAATCCACAAGGCCCAAGCAAGGGGGTTGGGCTGCTCTTTGTGGGGCAGAAAATATGGGGCACTGTCATATTAGTCCCCTGAATTTAGCAGAGAACAATTTCATTAGAAGTCTGGTGAGCCTAGGGAAAGACAGGCCTCTTGTCCCCCTCTGTCTGCACCTGGGGATCCATGAGATCTTATCTTTGGTGACGCTGACACCCTTAGAGTACTGAATCAGAATTTGGAGCATTGATGATTTGTGCCTCTAAAGAGAGGGCGTGCAGGATGTCATCTCGGCCAATAATGGGGGGAAAATCAAATCTCTAGGGGCACTCAAAATGGGCTGGAGTGAGCTGGGCTTGGGCAAGTTCTGGATTGAGCCACAATCCATAAAGAGAGGGGATGGTGCACTAGTTAAGAAGATGATGGAAGAGAAGGCCATTAGATGCATGTATTCTTACCCTCCCAAGGCAGTTTAACAAGTGCTTTCCTCCTTCTAAAATCACTGTGTAAGGCAGAGGAATTCCTGGATTTTATCTGCCCTCTTTGGGCTTGGTGCCTGTACTTCCAATTTAGGTATGGGTCACTTCCTCTAGCAGAGAAAGACGAACCAAGGATCTGAGTACTGTTTTCGTTGTAAGAATGTATGTGAAAGGGAGGGACACTTCTTGTTTTTCTGTTCACTTTATGCAAAATCCAGGTCCAGAGAGAATGTGCTAATGTGTACGATATTGAGCCTACCACCTAGAGGAAAAGCATACAGGGTAGGCAAAAGTAAAACTTCTTCAATTGTTTTTGTGGTTTCTACATTTCTCCACCCAGCTTAGCTAATTAGACGCAAAATGTTTGAAAATAAATTAAAGTATGTTCTAACATTTCCAGTTATTTTTACTACTCTATGTTGGGGGTTATTTTATGCATTTTTGTACTTAACCAGGGTAATTGGATGAAAACAGGCAGCTACTCTATGTAACTATCTATTTTGCATGTTTTTACTTTTTGTTTTTAACTTATGAAGCGGTTTTGTATTTTTTGATTTTAGATCTTGAGACTTTAACATTTATTTATTGCTTGTATTTGATTCGCAATGTTTTTATGCTTGGATTTTTGATGACAAAACAAAAATGTTTCAAAATATCAATAAAGAAACTCATTCTCACTCTAGATGGATTTTTGGAGATTGATCAACATTTCCACACCTGTCGTACAGAAGTGGCAGCGTGGATGCACAACAACTGCCTAATGCAAGATGCAGATAAGACAGGAGGGGTAATTATGAATGGATCACCTTCGAACTCGTCACTGTCTTAGTTGCCAGACTTTTAAGGACCACGTCCTATTCCTTGCTTATTTGCAAAAAATACTGGTGTTTATTTTGATGAAAAACTCGTTAAAACCCAAATAGCCAACGTTGCTTCTAATTGTTTCATCCATCACGACGTCTTGAAGAAAGTGCTCCCAGTTGTTACACTTCCACTTCAATAATATTTAGTTTGTCGTGAGCTCCCATCAAGATACTGCTGACACCCTGTACTTAGAACTGTCTGCAGCTCTACCCATCCCTTGCAAGTGGCTTAGAGAGATGCAATAAGAGCGATACTCAAACTCCCTCATTTTGATCCCACTCTGAACCATCTAAAGCTGCGCCGCCTTGGAGGATTCAAAAGGGCGGAGGTACACTGGCGGGAGACCGCCAGTGTTGCCGGTCTGACCGCGGCTTTACCGCCGCAGTCAGAATGCCCTGCGGGGCACCGCCGGCCTGTCGGCAGTGCTCCCGCCGACCCTGGCCCCGGCGGTCTAAGACCGCCGGGGTCAGAATGACCCCCACTGTTTTACATTGGTATGTAATAGAATCAGTGCTTAATTTGAGCCAGTGGTTGCCGGTGAGGCTTTCATTTTTGGGGACTGACATTTTTTTGCACCAAACATTTAGCAAGGGGGGGGGAGTGGAAAGACGGAGGAAGAGACCCACTGAAAAACCATCACAAAGGTAAAACGCAGAAACCTGCAAGGGTGAGATAAAGAAGCAGGAAGTGTCTGGTAGTGGATTAAGGACGCATGATGTTATATTCAAGACTGCTGGTATTCAGCACACCAACACTTAATAACTGTGGCTGAGAGCTTTTGAGTAGAGCCTTGGGCACCAAAATTAATTCTTTTACAAATTAAGCTCTGAATAGAGTTGGAAAAGTAAGCCAGCATTTAATAATGAAATCTGTTAATGATTTACACAAATTTGGTTTGGATCAAATATTTTGAACTGCATATTTTGCCCATATGGATTGACTATTGTAGCCTGAAATTAGGAAACCATGGCCACCCTCATTCAAAGTAGGAGTACACTTTCAGTGCCACAATTCAGCTCAGTTGATCAATAGCAAAGCAAACGTTTGTCAACAACCGGTATGCCTACAGAGGCAAATAATAGGTTAGCAGGAAAATTGGCTGCAGGCTGGCATAACTTTATGAAGTCATGCATTGGCATTTAATTCCAACAGTAACTCACAAGGTTAATTTCTCAAAGCAGTTTGTGAACCGGACTAGGAGGCTGTAGGTGTCTGTGAGTAAGAGGATCAACCACAGAATCGATGTTCAGAGATTAATATAGCCATTAAGCCTCATGCATCAGCTCTGAATTGGGCCACAATGGATTTTACAACAAAAGCCAGTTAAAGATTTAATGCTTGCTACATTCACTCCAGTATCTGCCTGGTCAGGCACTGACCAAGCATAAATTGAGTTATTGGTTGACTAGAGTATGAGGCCTGGTGAAACAACAGCCACAGTCCCTTGCAGAGTGAACCACAAATATCACTAAATTAACCTATGCTTAACCCTGAGTAGCTAGGCACAAAAAGCAGTCCGGCTTAACTCAGAAAGAATGTGTAACGAATTTATGTATCACACAAACAGTAATGAAGTAAAAACACAACATAAGAAAAATCCCAAACCAATTTAAAACACTAGACTAATTTCTCATAAATTATTCGGCACCAAAATGACAAACATCCAATCAGTAGAACCAGAGTCACTAATTTTTTTAAGATTAAGGTTCAAAATAACTTCAAAATAGAGCCTATTCGCAATCAGGTAAAATAATTACACAAGTAATGACATGAGGGCTTTTATTGTCTGCTTTTTAAATTTGGTAAAGAATGGTTACTACGATAATTAGAATTTAAATCATACTATCTCTGGTGCCCAGTTAATGTTAGGGTTGTGCAGAGTCATCCATGGCATAACCCAGAAACATTTCAAATTGAGAAGCCTGAATTGAATCAAAACATTTTTTATGATTATTTCAAGACATATTAAAGGAATTGCATGTGTGTGAGACTGAACAGGCCATCAAGACAACAATGAACCATCTACAGCTTTCGCCTCTTCCGAAGCTGTCTTCTTAATCACTGGTACCATAAAGATTGAAAATATATTAAAGCCCCTATCATTTCCTCAGGTGCCCTGAAATCATCCTTTTCTGTTCATCTTATAAAGTCCTTGTCATGTGAACTATCACATAAACCATTAAAGACAGCATAGTTTTTAATACCCGTCAGACTTAATTAATGTCTTCTCTCAACAAGGCAGCTCTCTTCATTGTCTTGGAATCCAGTTTTCTGCTGTGTGACCCTTCCTTAACTTTGAACTTACCACTGTTTGACTTCTATGACCTTAGATTTCCTGTGCATTAATTTACAAAGTGTCCAAATATACCACAATACATACATTGGCGGAGCACTTTAATCTGTTAATGCAGACAAACAATGGAATTCACTACCCTAACACA
Organism: Pleurodeles waltl; assembly: GCF_031143425.1. Classification (NCBI taxonomy): domain Eukaryota; kingdom Metazoa; phylum Chordata; class Amphibia; order Caudata; family Salamandridae; genus Pleurodeles; species Pleurodeles waltl. The sequence continues at coordinate 357,209,762 of NC_090438.1, forward strand.
TAAGATCCACTGACAACCATCTTTGCTTCAGAAGATTACTCAAGAACTGGCTCTTCTCCACATGACAACTATATTAACTACACAACAGTGCACCACAACAGTATACTCAAACATGACTAACTATGCTTTGCACAGTATAAAGATGAATTTGTTGTTATACATGTGTCATTCTACATTGAATTATGCCTCCTATTATAAGCAGATGCATTCATATAAGGAAACTAATAGATATTACATCACAAGACACATGTGTATATTAGTAAATGTCACAATTGCTGCTTCTATGTACATTTGGGTGCATACATAGAAGGCAGTATGCCTGCTACTAAAACTTTAACAAATGTCATAAAAAAATGTGCATTCTTCACCACAAGATAAATGCGCACATCAGACCACAATATTACTGCTTCTGTACACATATGGGTATTTATGTAGAGGCATTTTTCTCCAGCCAATAGAACCTTAGCAAATGTCATGCACATATCTATATAAGTGAATTTCAGTTTTTTAAATGTAAATACATTCCTCCTATCAACCTTTGTCCCATCCCTCCTCTAAGACTCATCCCAAATCTTTCTGACTACCATGAACCCCTGAACATTTGTCTCAAACTTTGTCCTCCTTCTTTTGCCTTGTCACCTACCTAACAGGCACAGATGACCACTACTTACAAAAAGCAAGTTACTACTTACCCTTTCAATCCATTTCCATCATCCTTTCTATACTCTAACCTCTACTAAACACACATGAAATGAAGAGCACAATCCTAACACCACTAAGGCACAAAGAAAACAAAAAAAGTTACTAAACTTCTAACTATTAACCTCTAATCTTGGATTCTGGAGTAGCATGCCACTCACCGCCAAGCACTTGAAGGCCTCTGCAGGGGTAATAAGGGCTATATAAATAGAATTTACAATTACAATTACAGAGATTTTGAGTATGCCTTCTTTCCTTTTAATCTTTTAGAGAATGGACCTTTTACATTACCTAATCACATTGACTCAAGACATTGATCATTTCTATTCTGTTTTATGATGTACTACAACACCCTGATAGTAGTCTTATTTTTTTCTGAATGATGCACATTCAAATGATGAGTTAACTGTACTTCTTAATGTTTGAGCTTCTCATACTTTGTAGAAGGAGAGACTATCTGCACCAGCACATATTTTAATTAATTGCGTAACTATTGCCAAAACAAAAGTGTTGTGTTTTCTTCAGGCCAACATGTTACAATCACTAAATGATCACAAATGATTATGTGACTTACTAGGCTTATCATTACGAATTAGGAGCTAAAATCTGGTGCTTGTGTAAATATGTGATCTGGATCTATTCAGTTTATAGAATTTTATTCTCAGTCTTCATTAAATGTAACTCTTGTTCTAATTCAATTACTACATCTAGAACTTGAGATAAATGTTATTGGAATCCATTGCTCAAGTTGGAAAGCTAATGTTCACTAGGGAATCTGCTCATATTAACTAACCTTGTAAAACAACTCCAGTCAGATTGAGGAAAGCTTCCACACTTCTCAGATTCCACTGCCAACCTTGCAGGTTCGAAGTAGACTCATGGAAAGAGAAATGGGGCAAGATAGATAAACAGAGATACTGAATACTGTCTCAATGCCTTGTTGCCCTGATGGACTTAATATGCACTTTAGGAGTGCTGATATCTAAAAATAAGAGAAGACCTTTAATATGGATGTTGCATCGACTTTGGCAGTTAACCCTTTATATTCTTTGTGATGTGCCTGCTAACAGTCTGTGTATTTCCCACTCTCTGTGGTGGAATGAAGCTCAATAGTTTTCCTGAGCTGCTACATGACTAACATGAATATGGTAGCTGCAGTCAGTACTCAGACTTAGTATATGTTATTTGCTTAAAACAATTGCCTTTAATGTTATGTAATACCCTTCTGCAGTTCTGCTTATATTCGGTGTCAGTGTAACAAGTTGATAACTGTATTATGAACACTATTAATTAATATCATATGGTTTGCCTACATCCTTGGCAATTATTTACTTGATGTAATCAGTATCTCCATGCCATACTCATCTAACAACAAGTCTATGCCAAGAGGATTCCACTGAGTCCTCTTATCGAGATCTTATTCCCAAAGGCTAACTCTTATGTCAACAGAGTGCAAAGGTACAGTCCTATTTGAGGACCACTTGATGAAAATAAAACAAAGTGCAAGTCTATATCCTTTATATGTGGAGTACATGAAGTTTTTTCTGATTCCAATTATGTCATTTATTGACTTCTCAAAGAATGAGGTTAAAAGGACTCTTAATAGCACATCCTGACTGAGGCAACAATGTATCTCAGTTGCCTAACATGGACACCATAGACCACAACAAACGTATACTCTAGAAATTAAAAATGGTCATCATCATTTACAGGTCTTATGAGCATCCCAGGGTTCCATAGGATATTTAGTCCTTCTTGATGTTACTCAGGTATTCACAGTAGCAGTATGTACTTTGAGTCTTCTGTCTACACAGTACCCACACTTTTAGCCCCTCTCCAGTTTCTTCTTCTCCTAAAGATTTATAAGTTTAGCAGTGTCTGAGTATCTTGTAGAGTTAAGTGTGTCCCACGGCGCATCCTGGCACATGCATGCTATACTGTACATATTGAGGAATCCTGCAGAATTGCCATTTTGTTTTCCCGTAATTCACATAGGATACTTGGAAAACCAAATAAAGGCTTGTATTCTGCACAATGTAGCATCCAGTAAATTCCTGATTACCCTTGATAGGGTATTATGGAGAATGCCACAGGGTACAGATAATGTCCCTTGGCAGTTTCCTGATGCTAGCAGGTGTATGCAACACACAACCTGTGTATCTGTAGGAATGGCAGGGTTGTGTTGCATGGGTCTATCTAGCACAGTCTGTAACTGTTCTATTAAGTCTAGAATAATTTGCTTAATACTTTTTACCTGCCGTAGACCTCTTAATTTTCTTGGTCAAGTGTAACTTATGCTTCCCCGTTCCTCCTCCTTTACTGCTGGTCTTCGGTTTACCATGATTAAGTTTAAAATGTTCACACTTCATTATATAAAATCAGTGCATGGATTCGTTTCACTATATAGGGAATGTTAAATAACAACATGAGGATAAAAAAAGACATGCAATTTGTGAAGTTCTGTCCACCACTTGGCTACAAGGTGGGAAATTTGCCTTGCATTTTTTTTTCAGTCAGACTCGGAAACCTTATGTACTGAGTATTCAAAAAAGGGTATCTAGGGCTGAGACAGGCCATGGTCGCTTGACTACATGACCAGATGTTCCTATGATTGAAAGGTTGCCAGAGTAATTTTCTCCTTTCCTGCAGGAGAAGGGCAGATAGATGCCAAATTCATCATGTCCACTTTTGCGCGGCCACATAATCTGCAGTGTCTGGTCCCTCAGTTAGTCCCCACTGTGATATGATCAAATTATGGCAAACTGCCAAAAAGATATTGCATACATTCTTGCTTCAAAATAATTGGGCATCTAGTTCCAAGGTACCCCTGGTTCGGAAGGCAGTGTAATATTTTAGAAAGATCCAGGCATGGAAACGTTTAGCTAGGGTTGCTTTGTACTATAGTTGAGATAGTTTCCAAAATGTTCTTAAAGGTGTCAAGAGTAACTTGTGCATTACATATATTTTAAGGGAATTTTCAAGGTAATCTCTTGTAGGAGAAATCTCAGTGCTGCTGTTTATTTCCACCCATAGCTGATGGATGGATGGATTCCTCTGTTGTGGCTTTGAGCTTTAGGCAGCATTCTAGTAAGGTCTCCTGTCTTTGCTAAGGTCAGCTTTGTAATTCTGAATTCAAATTGGGCTTATTCCAGTGAAGCTTATTTCGGCAATCCAAACAACTTTTTATATGTTTTGAAAATTATATTATCCAGCATTGTAGAGCTTCTGTCATGCAAAACCTAACTGCTGTACGTAAGAGTTAGTAATAGTTTTACAGCAATGATGTTTAGCAAATTGTATGGCATGATAAATGCTGTCATTAGTCCACAGGCTCTGGCAAGTTTTTTATGTGAGAGGATGGCTTGTCTGGAGTTGATTGTCACCCCTTAGTATTTATGCTTGTTGACTCTCCTAAATTGCCAGCCATGTATGTGTCAAATTTGTTCTTTCGTAATATGTTAGTCTATCATCATAACATTTCTTTTGGTCAAAATAATTTCCAGCTTGTTAGTAGTTTGAGTACTAAACTGTTCTGTAATCTCTGCAGGCCTAGTTAGGTCTAAAGGACCACATCATCTGCAGATTTCAGGTTTGATATTACAGGGTAATTAAGATTTGGGGGATGCCAGTTTAGGGCTTCCAGGTCAGCCAATGGGTCGGCTAAATAAAGGTTGAACAGTTGAAGCACTAATGTGCAACCCTCAATGAGACCCAGGGAGGTGTAGATTTTCCAGGAGACACAGGGAGTAGCTCCAATCTACACTCTCACCAGTGTGTTGCTATTTAAAAGTCAGATGGCCCAGAGCAATGGTCCAGAAACTCTCCAGTGCACCATCTTTTTAAATAATTTCTTTCTGGGTACACAATCAAACAAGGATTTGTAGTCCACACGTCTTGTTGATAAATAATGATAGTGGCAAAAGGTTGGCTGATGTTCCAGTTCAACAACAAAATCTGCTTTCCTTAATAGAGATAGTTTCCTTTTCCAGTGTCTTTTAATTTGGGCCTTGCAGAAGCAATGTTCCAAAATATTTCTCTTTGTTTGTCATGGATTGGTATTAGGCAATAGTGTTTGGGTAGAGGTTTGTCACTGTCTCTTTAAACTGGATGGATGTTTGATCCTGAACAAGGGTCTGTCACTTCCTCAATCTGGAGAATATGACTGGACAACAAGATTTGTCTTTTTTTTTACTAGTACTCAGGGTTAACCTTAAATAGTGCTTGAGGAATGCCATTAGGGCCAGGTGTGCCGTCATGGCACCCTTTAAGGATTAGCTTATTATTTTGACCCAAAGTGTATATGCTTACTTCATCTTAGTTGCTTTTGTGGACAGGCTGAGGGATGTAGCAGTGAGTCAATGACCATTCCATTTAGTGGAATATCAGTTTTTGTTTGAAGTTCCAACTTCCTTCCCTGTGGCTATTGTAAAATGACTGTTGTGACTATTGTGAGAAATTAGGCTGTCTGTTGACTGGGGTGTGAGCCCGGGTCAAGCAACAGACACAATTCCTCAAAGGGTGTCCCACAAAAAGACCCTAAATTAACATGTGCTTAACCCTGGGTATTTTGGCGCAAAAACAGTCAGGCATTAGCTCAGACTTATGAATAATTGTTTGTAATTCACCTTGTAATTAATGAATCCAAATCATGTATGGTACTCTTAGGAATTTGACTTTATTATTGCACATTGCATGAAACATTAATTCATATTAACCCTGTGTGATATTCATTTCTCAGACCATTTTATTGTTGCAGCCCAGCCGACACATGTTTTGCCTCCTGTCCGGCTTGAGAGCCTTGGACCTTTTCAAAGATACAAGGGCAATACTGAACAATGCTGTTCAAGAACGTCCTAAAATACAATGTGTATGAATAAATATGAGTGTAAACTATCCATCAAAGAATTCAACACTCTTAGGTATGGTTTGTGTAAATGAATGTATTGAAAACCATGTTTTGGTTTCTCCATTCTCACCCTTTGTGTAATTAACACAACTTCTGTGATGCCCACACCATGAGTATTGTTAATTCAAATCATATGTGCATCAAGAAATCATAATCAGACCCATTAAATGCTCAAAGGCTAATTTGTGATTGTTGTTTGTTGGAAATAGGCCATGCGATAAGTGCATCAGAAAAACAAAAAGGAAAAAGAGGGAAAAGAAACAAACAAGATAGCAAAAAGGGATAATGGAGTAAAATTGAGATTTTTTTTGCTTTTGTGAAAGAAAGTTATGATTTTATTAAAGACCCAGATGCGATTATTGTGCAATTTTTTCTTGCTTTTATTTGAATAGCAGCCAAGAAAAAAACTACAACTCCTAGCATGCTTTAGTTAAAAAAACTATAAAATGCTCTCTAAAAAAAACAACAGTATTATAATCCTAACGATAGAGAAAGCTAAAAATAGAGAAGACAAGTTCTTAAAATAGTTCACAATATGGAGAGCCTGAGGGTATAGTGGCACTGAGGGTATAGTGGAAAGTTATTTGTGTCCTTCGATTTTGTTTTCTTGCAGGAAGTGTTGATGAGGAAGGATAAACAAGGATGTTCTGGAATATTCTGTAAATGTTCTTAAGATGTTTAGTAAGAGGATACATTAGATGATGCATAAAAGAAAAAGGGGGCGTTTGAACAATAAAATCAAGACTCTCTTTCACAAAAGCTAAGAAAATCCCCATTTTATTACAAGACCCAGAGGCTCCTATTATGGTAATTTAAAGCATGCCCAGGGCATGGGCAGTACAGGAAGCCCCCTGCCCAGCACCCTCAGAATGCCAACTGTCTGCATTGAAGACAGTGCACATTCCGAGAGCTCTGGTCTGCTCACTCTGTGCTACAAGATAGTACTCGGCGCCTTGAGGGAGTGGAGTGCTATCTCGTAGCACTGTTCCTGCCGGTCAGTCTGGCAGGACCACTCTATTGCAACGTTCCCACCGGTCAGACTGGAAGAAATATTGTAATAGAGCTGGGGGGATGCCACGACCATGGCGGTGGCATTCTCCTCGAGGCTTTGGCATTCACATGGTGGAACGCCAAATTTAAAATGAGGCCCTAAATCTTTATTTTAATATATAACATAAATATAATGTAAATTAAATACATTTAAATAAGATACCATATAAAAATCTACTTATATAAACACACAAACAGATAAATATGTGTGAAAATATATATATATATATACATATACATATATATATATATACATATGTATATATACATATATATATATGTATATAATATATACATACATAAAATCATAAATAATATTAACAAATAAATTTCAAAAGATTAAAAACATTACCAAGTTAATAAAATATAAAAAATGTAAAATATAGAAAACATTGCTTACTTTAAAAATTATTTAAAAAATACATGTATGTGTATATATGTATGTATGTGTGTATGTGTATATATGTATATATGTATATATGTGTATATGTGTATATGTGTATATATATATATATATATCAAAACAAATCCCTTTCAGGGTTAGAGTGACGCATAAATTATGCAAAAAAGAATAGAGAACTCTGGGTAGTTCCCAAGTTTAGGTGGAGAGCAGGTCTAGTAAGGAGCACCCTGCGACACCAGCGGCACTTTAGATTTGCTCACCTCAAATGTCTGTTTATCTAGCAAAGTCTTTAAGCATTGGATCAACACAGTGCTATCCACGCTGAGCTAGATAGTGACAAAGGCCCTTATTTATACTTTTTTAGCGCCGCATTTGTGCCGCTTTTTGATGCAAAAACGGCACAAACTTACAGCAGCGCTAAAAAAGTATAAATATGGGCCAAAGTCTTTTGCCATTTGTACAGCAAAGTTTTTAAGCATAGGTTTGACACAGTGTCAACCTCGCCGAGCTGTAGAATGACATAAGCCATTTACTACTCCAGGCACAGTATTACAGCTTTGGATTGGTAAAGTACTGTCCAAGCCAACATGGAATGAGTAAAAGCAACCCCAGACACATGTGTTTTGCTCTCATTAGAGCTCATGAGAGAGGTTTAGCTTTGTCCAGACACAAGGGAGCACCCAGTGTAAGTCAAAACAAATCCCTTTCAGGGTTAAAGTGACACATAAATTATGCAAAAAAGAATAGAGAACTCTGGGTAGTTCCTAACATTAGGTGGAGAGAAGCTCTAGTAAGGAGCACCCTGCCACACCAACGACACTCTAGATTTGCTCACCTCAAATGTCTGTTTATCTAGCAAAGTCTTTAAGCATTGGATCAGCACAGTGCTATCCACGCCGAGCTAGATAATGACAAAGTCTTTTGCCATTTGTACAGCAAAGTCTTTAAGCATAGGTTTGACACAGTGTCAACCTCGCCGAGCTGTAAAATGACAAAAGCCATTTACTACTCCAGGCACAGTATAACAGCTTTGGACTTGTAAAGTACCACCCAAGCCAACCTGGAACTAATAAAAGCAACTCCTGACACGTGTTTCCCTCTCATTAGAGCTCATCAGAGAGGTTTAGCTTTGTCCCGACACAAGGGAGCACCCAGTATAAGTCAAAACAAATCCCTTTCAGGGTTAGGGTGATGCATAAATTATGCAAAAAAGAATAGAGAACTCTGGATAAATCCCAGTTTAGCAAGTTTAGATAGAGAGCAGCTCTAGTAAGGAGCACCCTGCAACACCAGCGACACTCTAGATTTGCTCACCTCAAATTTCTGTTTATCTAGCAAAGTCTTTAAGCATTGGATCAGCACAGCGCTATCCACGCCGAGCTAGATAGTGACAAAGTATTTTGCCATTTGTACAGCAAAGTCTTTAAGTATAGGTTTGACACAGTGTCAACCTCACCGAGCTGTAAAATGACAAAAGCCATTTACCACTCCAGGCACAGTATTACAGCTTTGGACTGGTAAAGTACCATCCAAGCCAACCTGGAATGAGTAAAAGCAACCCCTGACACATGTTTCACTCTCATTAGAGCGGTTTAGCTTTGTCCAGACACAAGGGAAGCACCCAGTATAAGTCAAAACAAATCCCTTTCAGGGTTAGAGTAATGCATAAATTATGCAAAAAAGAATAGAGAACTCTGGGTAGTTCCCAAGTTTAGGTGGAGAGCAGCTCTAGTAAGGAGCACCATGCAACTCCAGCGACACTCTAGATTTGCTCACCTCAAATGTCTGTTTATCTAGCAAAGTCTTTAAGCATTGGATCAGCACAGTGCTATCCACGCCGAGCTAGTGTATGGCCGGGGTATGCCTCATATCAGTGAAAAAACTAATTTAGGAGTTTTTTTTTAAATTGGCATGTTTTTAATATGGTTTTTGTTTGTTTTATTATTAAAGTACATCTACATTTTTATGTACATTCATTTAATATTCATATTTCAGGCTACCTTTTACACTTTTGTTTAGCTAAGTCTCCCAGGGCCAAGGGGAGAGTGTGGTAAAGCATGATAGGGCCCACGTTGAACCTCTATTTGAGATTGCAAATATAATTATTCCTTTCTTTTTTATGGTGACTTTTCACTCATGCAATAATGTACTGAGAAAAAGGTGTATGTGCAGTTTATTCCTTGTAAGTGTTGCCCTCATGCAGTATGTACACTCTAACCAAGGCTAGGCACACAGATTGTGATGCCCTCATATTATGATTGTCCATTGGAGACACTTTCTTGCGGACATATCATCCTTTTTTGCAGACATATCAATGCACCAGCTCTGCACCTCTGACACAGTGCAATATGAACACTGCCTCTGTGAGACATTCAGAGAGGAACATTTCTGCAGAAATTACCCTGGACACAGTCCATGGTGATTGAGATGCAGCCCTGCTGATTCTGACCTCCACCCTGCAAAGGACAATAGCCTGCACAACATCAGGCTGGCTTCCTGGGCTCCCGGAACATCTTACCCCGGTATGTGGGGTTAGGCTATCCCAACTGATCTGGCAGAGGGGACTCCCACTATGCTCTTGATAGTGTAGGTAGTAACAGATAGGTGTATGCCAATACAGTCACATTATCATGGTTGAACTATTTATCTTTTTCAGCCTTTTTGTAATTCTGATTACCATGCTTTGTTTCATCTGCCTAATAATTGCAGCTCATGGTTTTTATGTAAGAGTACAATTGTTGCAATAAATGTTTGAAAATACTTTCTTGTGTCTCATTTTGGGTGTGAAGAGTGACAACTTAAGGGTAGATCTGTTTCCACAATTTCCTTGGTAATCTGAGTAGTCCTGTTCAGGGTTGTAAATACCATATGATAACCTGATAAGTCTAGGAGTTCATATGGGGCACTGTAAATTAGCTAGGAATTGTGTCAATATTCCCTGATAGTATAGGCAGACTGAGTCCCTATAACCTGAAGTTTATGTTGACCTAATGCACAGTTCTCTTTATTTTGTAGTAATTGTATAACACCAAGACATGTACAAACTAAAAGTACATGTCCAACCTTTTAATTACACAGCATCCTGTCTTACAGGCTGCTTAGGGTCTACCGTAAATCAAATATGCCAATCATGGATGAACTAATTACATACACATTTTGTATAGGAGCACTTGCACTTGCACTGGTTAGCAGTGGTAAAGTGCCCAGAGTAACAAAACTGAAAAAAACAGAGTCCAGCACCTATCAACAACCTGGGAAGCAGAGTCAAAAAGTTAAGGGAGACCACGCCAAGGATGCCAAGTCTAACAACCCTCATATTGTGGCTAGAGCTAGAGCTTTACCCATGCTGCCCTTGACCCATGTGGGAACACCCTCTAACTCAACTTACAAGTAGGTGCTACTAACAGCTATTGAAATTCATACCCCACTCCCCTACCAAGAGAAGAATAATCTTAGTGGAAGGGGCCCTTTGAGAGCAGAGACCTGCCAGCCTGAACGGATGAGTAAATAAGCCTGCCAGCCAGGCAACCTATAACATAAATCTCATTAAGACTGTCTCAGAGAAAAATGTACAACTATGAAATCTCTAAAGGAATCCAGACATCTTAAAGCCCAATTCATATTTACAAAACAGGCCCATGAAGTTGGGTACAAGACAGCTATCCTGACCTATGTATCACAAACAAAACGTGGGGCAAGCGTGCTAGCATTGGTGCAAGGTTACCTGAAGTACGCTAGTACTATGAGAGAGCAGAAGTACACCATATCTTAGTAGATATAGTGCATTTCTGCTCTTTCCCTGGCAAGTTTACTTACTGCACTGTGCTATATGAAAGATTAGTAAATCCAGCCAATAGTGCACAGTGACAAGCATAACATGTTAACGTAATATTCAACATGAAGTGGTTCACTGCCGTTTGATCACCAATCATATCATATTCATTTTATTTCCTGACAAGAAGAACCTTTATCCCAGCTGCACAGGATCTGACCTGATTTTAAAAGGTGAGCACTGCATCTTGGAGTCTACAACAATTTTACCAAGCTACTTAAGTGGATGGAACTTTATATGGGGGTCCAAAGCTACAGCAGGGTACCAAAAGCCGGAGCTAAAACAAAATAGTAAAACTGAGAAGTTTCACACCATAAACCTGACTTTGAGAAAGTTCCTGGAGATGCCTCCCAAGCAGCAGTAGGGGAAAGAATCATTTAACATTAAAATCCTTTACACAATCTCAAAGAACATTTTGAGGCTTAAGAATCTAACACCGGACCATTGATATCAATTCTGCCTGAGGAATAATTAGAACGGACCACAAAAAACTGGATTTAGTCCTCCATCACCTACCCCTTGTATTTGTAGAGAGAGCTGTGTTTTTCGCTGATTTCGGAATAACAAGGAATGTGGGACTAGTGCATTTCTGGTAACCCGCTATACATTTCTGCACCTGAAAGCTAGTAATGTTTTAAGGTGCGATTCCACCAGAAAACAGAAAGTTACTGGGGGAATCAGGTGCAATATTCCTGATTCACACTGTAATTCCCCATACAAGAGGGGCATTACCATATGACATAATTACGGGTACCCACCCATGGTACTGTTAATTGCAGGTGCAGAAATACCAATGCAGTATTTCAGAGGGATGCATGAAGGTGTTGTTACTTGTAGACTCAACACTTAGGGCCTGATTTAGATATTGGTGGAAGTGTTACTCTGTCACAACGGTGTTCGATATCCCATTCTCTGAAAACTAAATCCCAATTATGACCTATGGGATTTAGACTAAGCCAAATGTATATCCGTCACCGTTGTGACAGAGTAACCTGCCCGCTAGTATCTAAATCTTGCCCCAAATTTTGTATGGATGGGCTTCTGCAAAAAATATTGCAAACTCATACGTTAAATAAAAATGTCACCTAGAATTTGTGTAGCATAGGGAGAATGATACACAAGTAGGGTTCTGTTGTCAATGGCTAACACTTTAGCATGAACCAACTTTTATTTTTACTCAAAAATTGCTACCACAGCAATTTCTTACAAATTGCCCTAAATATCATTTGTTACAATATCCACATATTCTGTTAGAATCACTGCTTTATTTAGCCCATTTAGCTCATAGACGTCCATCCATATTACATTTGGATGATCACAACAGTTTTTCAAAGGCCCACCATTCCTCTTACTGGAAGACAGGTAGATACTGGAAAACACCCTGTTTGTTTTCATTGGCAACTGCCCATGGCCAATCAATGTTTTACCTTGCTGTTGATTTAAATTGATGGCACAGCAGTTTATCTCTGACAAGAGTTCCAAACACATGCACAAACCTGTATGTATGTCTGCAACACTCTTGACTGTGTGTGTGTGGGGGGGTGTAGACCGGCAGAAGCTAAAAAATACATCCCTAACCACAGGGCCATAAGACGATACACTCGTCTGGAGGAATCCTGCATGTGGTGAAGAGAATGGTCACGGCTGGAATTTAGCAAACTAAAATGTGACTTTAACGTGTTCTCTTAAGACCAGACAGGCCTTGTAGCAAGCTAGCAGCAAATGCATGGGAAAAATCAATAGGTAAGAAGCAAGATGTGTCAAACCTCGAAGCTGAAGTTATGCCCACATATAGCACACACTGTATGAATTCACACAGGGGTTTTTCACAGTGTGATTTTGTCAGAAATTTATATTCTTTGTAGTTTGTTAAAATGTTAGATTTTATAAGATATTCCACAGGGTTGAATTGGCTGTTTGAAAATGTATTTTCAACCTAACTTTGCCATTCACCCAACAAAACACATCAAATAGCGCAATCAATTGAGAAACTGACCAAGGGAAAAAAACACTGTACAACTGAAATAACCACTTTAGTTTCCCATGTTTTATGTCAGTACATGGAAGTGATGATAAATCAATGCAATGGAAGCATGAAGAACAGTCAGTTATGAGTGCTAGCAGCACACGCTCATCAATAATATACAATATTTAATGGGCATCCATTGCCTGATAACTAGTGTTTGATTAGTATGAAAGGAGACCATTCCTTAATCACCAGCAGTTATTTCAGACACAACACCAGGGAATACAAAAATAAAAGAATATATGAATGTATGATTTAATTTTTGAATGGCAATCCTACATACAAATTTAAAGAGAGATGTACAAGAAAAAAAGTGTAGAATAAGGAAGAAGCATGGGATGGTTTAGCGAGAGAAATTGGATGAAAGGAAATGTGTGGTAAACTGTGTACTTGTATAGCGCACTACTCACCCGTTAGGGTCTCAAGGCGCTGTACGCATACCGCTGTGGAACCCCTCCTGGCTTTTCCCTGTGAGGTGCCCACTCCTGGGCAAACTCCAAGGTGAAGCCAGGCATCCCAGCACTGTTGGGGCCGTTGGGGAGATTAAGCAAGCTATTGCCCAGAGTTACAGAGTGGGACCCATGAATTAGATTAGGCACTGATGCAAGAATTATCAGGTCTGAGGAAATTGAGCCCAAGACCCACCAAGGAAGGAATTGAACCCTGGTTCCGGGCCAGATTTCTGCATCAGGGTCTGCCGCTCTAACCATTGAGCCACACTTCTCCACTTGAGCCACACTTCTTCTTAAAGGAGCGTACACCAGGCTCATAGTGTCGACAGAGAGAAGATAAACAAGTTGATGAGGGAGTAGAGAGGGTACACATAGGAAAGGGTAAAGAGTTGTGTGGATTAAAGCATTTATACTGCTTCAAGGTATTCCACTTGCTCCAGAATTTAAGAAGAGATGTAGTCTTCTGTAGATAAACTGGGATGGCATTACATATTCTAGGCACATTTCAGGTACAAACTAGGTGTCTTGTTATTGCCTTCTTCATTTTCCTCACTTTCAGACCAACATTGCAACTTCTCCATGTTTTGAAGGTTTTGCCTAAGATAGATCTTTAACGGTTTTTGTTTGAACAATGGAAGCTGCTCTCATATTCTTAGTTTTTGAGAATTTGACCATGCCTGTGAATGCCTTCAATGAAATGCTCCTTCGGTGCCCATGAACCTCTTGAATGGAGTTGAGAAGGTCTTTTGGATGCCAAGGTGTTAACTCCATCAGAGTGGCTTAGAACCAGTAAATACGAAAGCAAAGGGACTTTCTGCTGTCTGCGAGTGGTGGTGTGTAGCTGGCTAGATCCATCTTTTGAGAGTTATTCTTGGAATACTTGCCATCTTTGGCCACGAGAAAAACTCGGCTCTTGTTGGGGTTTTGTTTAAGTCAGGTTGTGGACATCTTTGATAGAACTGTGGAAAGCAGTTATTCAGTTGGTCAATGTCGTGGTCTGGTAATACCTTTATGTATACTTGGATGTTGTCTTTGTACTGGTGCATATTCTTATTCTTGCCAACTAGAGGGAAAATCCCCAAATCATACCTGGGGAAACCCTGTATTTTCTCACCCCACTTAGTGCATATGATTATTATTTAGAGGATCAAAGAAGCAAATATGTGCTGTATAGTACGCATAAAGAAAATGTATTAGAAAAATAACTGTCACACAACCTCCAGTCCAGAGTCCATTTACACTAACAGGAGAGTAAAAAAGAGTGGTTAGATGATTGAATTTTCACATTTAATAGATGCATAGTGATAGCTGTGTGTTATCTTTGAAGATATGGCCTATTATGTGTTCAAGCTAAAATAAAGCACCTGCAGAAGCACAGCACATCAACAGAGCGTTCTGATGGAGAGATCTATGACTCATATTCCTTGTACGTGATACACTTGTGTATGTACCTCTATGTATGCTATTCAGTAATTGTCTCCAAGCAGTGCAAGAGGAAGAGACTGAAACAAACGTACATATCTTAATAACCATACTCAGTGGTCAGTTGTGTGCATATCAATCCAACGCACACCACACATTTCCCATCATCACGAATGCCAGTAGATGGGGAATAAACTTCAGCACTTATTACGGTAAGGACCTTATGATGTGGTTGAGTAAATTTCAACTGCACGCCGACGAGGTTGTTGAACATACCATTTGTTAGTCCATGAGGAGGTGTTATTTCATGGCCTGTCCATGTGGGCATTAATCAGATTCTGCCTTTGACTGTCCAACTAAAACTCGGTGGTTCCTGTGAGCTTTCCTGTTTTAAGAAATGTACTTTCCCCGATCTCGTTTATTTCCTTGTAGTTGCCATTCCCTGCCCCTGATGGTACTGTTTTTAGCTTATTTTATCTAATGTGCAATCACACATGGTTCTTATTGCAATGTTTTTTCTGTTTATGGAATTGCTTTTAATAATTTCTTTGATTTCTTAGTAGTTGCGTCGGTCAGCCTGCATGGTGGACCGAGGACTCCATTTTAGTTCTTATTAGGTAGCAACGTGCGTGCTCTGCGCCCGGGCGCAGCGCCATAAACTGTGTTTCGCGTGAATCCAGAATCACTGATATTTCTAATGATACTACTTGTTCTAGATCCTCTCTGCTTGCCTCTAGTGTAGCTAAGCCCTTGTAGTCTCCTAGCTTCCTTTTTCTGTGTGACAGTCCGCCATTCTCAGGACTGACCAACCCACTGTGGCTCTCAAATAACTCACCCGTATGCTGTTCGATTCTCTACACTCTTCCCTCATATCGTAATCCAGTGATATAACTATACCACTACTAATGCTTAATTGCAACATTCTATCCCTCATGGTAACCTCTGCACAGCATACAAACAAAAGTATTGCAGCATTCTCTTTCTCGTGCTAACTTGGTTACATGACACCTCTGCACCATGCACCACTGCATGCAAAGTTTACATTTCTTCATGTCGACCGCGTGTTCTAATTTAGTGGACCAACAAGTGACCTTCCACGACTTCATTCAAGTCTCACATATTCCTCTTCCTCCCAATACCTTTGCAGAAATGTCTGTTTCAATTCCTTGCAACACCGTTCTTTTGGACCCTTAATTTACTGCCTCCATGGTCCCACTGCCCAGTTCAGCCCTTGATTAATTTACTTGCTCCGTAAATAGTTTAATTATCCAACGTTCTCATCCTGGGTGATTTTAATGTTTTGTTTAGACGAGCTACCTTACACAGCCACTGTCCGTGAATCCAGTGCTGCAGAGGCCTAATTTCAATTGGTGGATTCATCAAATCACCTCTGTGAACACATTCCTGGCCTCATTTTTAATAACAGTCCCAATGTTAAGGCATCTAATGCATTTATTTTCCATGTATTTTCCACTTAGATGTACTCTTCATTCTTCTAGTTCCACTCTTTCTTATTCAGTCACTCTCCTGCAATACAGCTTTAATATTTCCAGCCATCTGCTAAAATAGGAATTTGTGATGTTCCTCCAGTATCTTTACTCAATTCTATCCTCGTCATTGAGTTTGCCATCCCTCAGGCTCGTCTTATCTGCTCTGATTGGCTGCCTCTTTTAGTATATGCAAATGATACATGATCATCAGCAAGGATTGCAAAAGGGCTAATAAGCTAACCAGGTTCTATGTCTGCCTTTCTGATTGTGCCCGCTGAATGAGGAGCAGCTCATTTATCTGAACTCAAAGAAGACAGAAGCTCTGACTTTGAGAAGATTGTGTAGGTCTGGACATCCTGACGGTGGCCTCCAGATTTTGGACCCCCAATCCTCTTTAGTTGTTACAAATCTTGGCTTCTAGTTTAATGATGTGCTAGCCTCCTCTTTACATATAGCTTGGACTTTTGGGACCGATTTCTAGTGCGCTCTAAGAGCGACCCTTGACCCTAGGGTAGGTCGCTTCCCCCGCCGCTGCAGCTCCACCTGCCCAGGCTCCTGCCACCTCCAGCAGACCGTAAGTACTCCTTTGCGCTCCCCCCTGTCCAGCCCCTCGTTTACTCTCCTGTCTTCTGTGCTCTCTCCCTTGTCCAAACTCCTTTCGTTTTTCTGCTGTCCTCTGTCTTTGTCCAATTTCCTTCGTTTTTCTGCTGCTCACACCCCTGTCCAATCTCCTTCGTTTTTCTGCTGTTCTCTGTCTTTGTCCAATCTCCTTTGTTTTTCTGCTGTTCTCTCCCTTGTCCATTTTCCTTCGTTTTTCTGCTGTTCTCTCCCCTGTCCAATCTCCTTCGTTTTTCTGCTGTTCTCTGTCTTTGTACATTTTCCTTCGTTTTTCTGCTGTTCTCTCCCCTGTCCAATCTCCTTCGTTTTTCTGCTGTTCTCTGTCTTTGTCCATTTTCCTTCGTTTTTCTGCTGTTCTCTCCCTTGTCCATTTTCCTTCATTTTTCTGCTGTTCTCTCCCTGTCCTTGCTCCTCGTTTCGCCTCCATCTCCTGTGAACTTTTCCCTTTTTTTCACACTTTCCCTTCTTTCTGGGCCCCCCGCCCCCGCCCTCTGCTTTCCCGCCGCCGCCACCCGTGCTCCCATTCGTCACCCTCCCTCCTGCCCCCAGCTGACCCCTCCTCCCCCCCACCTCCCTCTTATGGCCAAAGGCAAACCCGTCTGCGCCCGTCCGTGCCTGGACCACGCCCAGCGCCAGTACCCCTGGCCCCCAGCACTCCCAAACCCCGCAGCACTGCTACAACGTCGCCTCCCTCCATGCACTCAACCCGGGACGTACCACAACCTGCTACCAAGCCAGCCCAAAACGCACTCATGGACCCTTTGCATGTCAAACCTGCAAGCATACCTTCCACCGCGACTGCACCCCGCCCACCAGCCCACGCGCCAATAACCACCTCAAGTGCATCCTCATCAACGCACGCTCCGTCCACAAGCACACCATTGAACTATGGGATCTCCTGGACTCTACCGCACCGGACGTCGCCTCCATCACTGAGACCTGGATGAACGCCTCATCGGCCCCCGACATCGCCATAGCCATCCCCGACGGCTACAAGATCGCCAGGAAAGACCGCACCAACCAAGTCGGAGGAGGAATCGCCATCATATTCAAGAACTCCATCGACGTCACTACCTCCACCGAAGACACCCCCCTCGCCGCCGAACACATGCACTTCCAGATCCACACCGACCCCAGGACCACCCTCAGAGGAACTCTCATCTACAGGCCCCCTGGACCACACGCCCTTTTCAGCGAATCCATCACAGACTTCATCTCCCCGCACGCCCTAGCCTCGCCAGACTACATCCTCCTCGGAGACCTGAACTTCCACCTGGAGCAGAACAACGTCACCAACACCACCACCCTGCTCGACAACCTCGCCAACCTCGGTCTTAAGCAACTGGTGAACACCCCCACCGACATCGCCGGACACACGCTCGACCCCATCTTCTCCGCCAGCAACCACGTATCCTTCAGCCACTCCTCCAAAATACACTGGATCGACCACAGATGTGTCCACTTCACCTTCAGACGCAAGACTCTCCACCTTCGCACACAACCTATCTCACGCAGACCTTGGAACAAAATCTCCACAGAACAGCTACTCTCCACTCTCAGCCACAACCAACCTACCATCACCTCCGACGCCAACAACGCAGCTCTCAGCCTCACACAGTGGATCACCAACTGCGCTGACAACCTCGCCCCCCTCAGACGTCTCCCAAGACAGACCAACACCAGGAAACCTCAATGGTTCACAGACGCCCTCAAAGAATCCAAGAAAACCTGCCGTACCCTCGAGAAAACCTGGCGCAAAGATCACACCGCAGAAAACAGGTCAGCCCTCAAAATCGCCACCCGCAAACACCACCAGCTGATCCGCGCCACCAAAAGAGCATCCTTCAAAGAAAGACTGGACAAGAACACTCACAACAGCAAAGAACTCTTCAACATCGTCAAAGAGCTCTCCAATCGCAACGCCAGCTCCAACTCCATCACGCCCTCACAAGAACTCTGCAACTCCCTCGCTACCTTCTTCCATCGAAAGATCACCGACCTACACAACAGCTTCGGTCCACAGACCCCGCCGACCACCACGGAACCCACAGCCCCAGCTCTCACCCTCAATGCCTGGACACCCATCAGCGCCGTAGAGACCAAAACTACCGGGAACACCATCCACTCCGGTGCCCCCTCGGACCCTTGCCCACATTACATCTTCAACAAAGCCGACGACATCATCGCCCCCTATCTCCAGACCATCATCAACAGCTCGTTTGCATCTGCCACCCTCCCCGAGAGCTGGAAACACGCGGAAGTCAACGCTCTCCTTAAGAAACCCACGGCAGACCCCAGCGACCTGAAGAACTTCCGCCCCATCTCGCTCCTCCCCTTCCTGGCCAAAGTCATCGAGAAGGCCGTCAACAAACAACTGACAAACTTCCTTGAAGACAAAAACCTGTTCGACCCCTCCCAATCCGGATTCCGGGCCAACCACAGCACGGAAACCGCCCTCATCGCAGTCACCGACGACATCCGAACTCTGCTGGACAACGGAGAAACAGCCGCCCTCATCCTCCTCAACCTCTCGGCTGCCTTCGACACCGTCTGCCACCGCACCCTAATAACCCGCCTCCGCTCCACCGGTATCCAAGGACAGGCCCTGGACTGGATTGCCTCTTTTCTCTCTGACCGCTCCCAAAGAGTCTACCTCCCGACGTTCCGCTCGGATCCCACCAAGATCATCTGCGGCGTCCCACAGGGCTCCTCGCTCAGCCCTACTCTCTTCAATGTCTACATGAGCCCCCTCGCCGACATCGCATGCAAACACAACATCAACATCATCTCCTACGCCGACGACACCCAGCTGATACTTTCCCTCACCAAAGACCCAGCCACCGCCAAAACCAATCTGCAGGATGGAATGAAAGACGTCGCAGAATGGATGAAATTCAGCCGCGTGAAGCTGAACTCAGACAAAACGGAAGTCCTCATCTTCGGAAACACCCCGTCCACCTGGGACGATTCCTGGTGGCCCACGGCCCTGGGCACCGCACCGACCCCCTCAGACCACGCATGCAACCTCGGATTCATCCTGGACCCCCTTCTCACCATGACCAAACAAGTCAACGCCGTCTTGTCTTCTTGCACCCTCACACTCCGCATGCTCCGAAAGAACTTCTGCTGGATCCCCGCCGACACCAGAAAAACTGTGACCCAGGCCCTTGTCACAAGCCGCCTAGACTACGGAAACACCCTATACGCAGGAATCACCGCAAAACTTCAGAAACGTCTTCAGCGAATACAAAACGCCTCTGCACGCCTCATCCTCGACGTACCCCGCCACAGCCACAACTCCGCCCACCTGAGACACCTGCACTGGCTACCCGTCAACAAAAGGATCACCTTCAGGCTCCTCACCCACGCACACAAAGCCCTCCACAACAAGGGCCCCGAATACCTCAACCGTCGCCTCACCTTCTACACGCCCACCCGTCAACTTCGTTCCACCAGCCTTGCACTCGCCGCCATCCCTCGCATCCACCGAACCACTGCATGTGGGAAATCCTTCTCCTACCTGGCAGCCAAGACATGGAATTCCCTCCCCGCCCACCTCAGGACCACCTCACCTTCCGGAGGCAGCTCAAGACCTGGCTCTTCGAGCAGCAGTGACCCCTAGCGCCTTGAGACCCTCACGGGTGAGTAGCGCGATGTATAAATATGATTGATTGATTGATTGATTAATTCTTCCTCTCATTTCGAAGAGCTGCAAGAAAATCATCATCCACTCCATCATTATCTCCCATCTTGACTACGCAAACTCCCTATCTAGGGTTGCCTAAGATATTCATCACACGGCATCAGGTGATGTAGAGCACAGCTGTCTGCCATCTTCTCTTCCAAGGCATTTTGCAGTTTATAATTTGTATAATTTGCAATGGCTGTCCATAAGGAAAACATTATATTCAATTCTCTATGTATTTATGTCTATGTACCTGTACCTACAAATGCTAAATTATATATTTTTAATTGCTCTTGTCCATGAATTTTTCAGTCACGCTAGTTTTCATTAACTTAAAAAAAAATCTGATCCCTGTCATTGGATGCAACTAATTATGTTGCAGTAGCCGATTGTATATTGAATTTCGCTTCAACTTTTAGTGGGTCGTACGAGTGATGTTGAGGGGATGGGGCAACAAATGTGTTTTCTCGTTGCTTCTTCCTGGGCAGTAGGTATCATAAAAAATATGTTCAATATAATATTGCTCACCAAAGTTGATAGCCTGCCAAAGCATGCGATAAAGTAGACACCACATGTTGCAACGGTTCATCAACACTGCAATAGTATTTACCTGCCTGTAAATAACTGCGTCATTCTTAAAACACAGCTTCGCAGTCTGAAGCTCTACATCAGTGTTTGTATAGTCAACTTATTGCGACATTAACTTTGAGAAAAAAACATTCACATGCATTTGGCTTGTTGTTTTGAGTCTTTATGATAAAATGGACACAAAAGGAAGGAATGTCACTTCTGCCTCTTTTCACCAAACCTTTAGACTTAAGGAATGTATTCCAAACAAATTTGGTTACAAATTTGGTGAGACCAAAACGCTTTGACCATCATTTTAGTGAGAAGCTTTGAGTTTTCAATCATTCGAAAAGAGAATCGAATGCCAGTGGTGTACACAAGAAACAACTAGTCAATTAATTTAAGTTAACACTTCGGGCCTCATTTATAACAACACAAAACAGTGCATTTCTGTCCTTGCCCACTGCCCTGGTGCACAAATTGCAGCCTAGCGCTAATGCACATACCCTTGCATGGTGCAAGTGTGTCTGCATTGTAGGGATGATTGTTTTTGTGTAGGACAGGACACCTTCCTGCACAAAAACAATCACAAGAGGTGCTTTTCTCTTTCTATGTGTGCATGTAGCACACATAGAAAGAGGACAAAATCGGGAGAAATAAAGATATTTCTCCCAGTCGCATCATTGTTATGCCACCCCTGACGGACGCATTCCCAGACTTGTAAATCTGGGAATGCATCAGATCCCTTTGGGTTCCACTGGGTGTTGCCTGGGAACACCCCAAGCAGTACTCATGGAACGCCCCTGTCATCCAGTGTTATGCGTGAAAGAGGACCATATTTACAAGGCCATGAAAAGCCACAAGAGGGATATGCATGGCCTTGTAAATATGGGGTGGCACACTTCGCCACTGGAGTGTAAAAATAATGACACTCTGGTGGTACAGTGTGCTGCTAGGGTCTCGCAAATGAGACCCTTCATTTATGAAGAATGGCGGTACAGATGTGATTTAATAGTTAAATGATCTTAGCTTAGTTTGCTTCGCATGCTAACTAGGTAATACCGACAGCAAATGTCTATTATATCTGAGTCCCATGATAAAATTCTATCAGGTTAGGAAACAATGTAGTGAAGGAAAATTCTTACTGATTATCTTGTTAGTAGTCCACTAATTTATCGGTTCCATCAACTTTCCTCCTTTCCTGCGGATGAAGAAGAGAGATAAAGCTAGTGGTTGGAAGGGAAGATACATCCAACTTTCAGATTACTTAATAATTAACAGTTTCGATTGAAGGGTTCCACCTCAGTGAGTTAATACGCCCAACTACTTGGTACTGTTAGCCTATGATCACATTTAATTACTTCAGTCTTTCTGAAGACATCCATGAAGTCCTGGTGTTGGCATACTGAGAAAGCAATTACGTTTCCTTTGCTATCTGTAAACAGTGGCTGTTCTGCAAGGCCTTTATTTACTTATTTTTAATTTACTTCATTCCGTTATACGAGAAAATGAAACTGAAAACAACATGTCCAAGCACTGTTACAGTTTATCTTTGTGTTGGGCTCTCTTTGCCAGGACATTCCCAAAGGAGCTTTACTTATGGGAATCTTTCAACTTAAATTCCACCATTTATATGAGTTATTTGCTGTATGTAGTACTCGAGTCAGATGGCTGATAACTATATTAACATTTATTACTGGTTCATTGTTTCCACTTTTGATGCTGTTTATTTTTAAACTATCTGCAAGATTGATGCTACACACTTTTCTTACAATTTCGTACTCTTTGTTGTTGGCCACAGTCTGTAAATATCTCTCCAAAATATATATCAACAAAGATAGTCAAATATGAAACTTCTATCATTAAAGATGTCCTATTATTGCTCAAATGGAGCTGAAGAGTTTACAGAATCGGATGTGCAATTTCGTGCATCAAATGACCTGAGCATTTGGTGGGGATTTATAACGGAGTGGAATTCAAACTGGCACTGGTGGTTGGTTGTGAAACAGGTGGAGGCGGCTATCTTGGCCTCTGTGCTGACAATGGTGCATGGTGTGCCATTAACCTGTTCAGCCGAGCTGCAAATGCATTTGTAGTTTCACATATACAATTAGGGTTCGATTTCATGAGTGCACTTTAAAAAATGTATCATTTAGACCTACATTCCTGACGACTGAGGCGCACCCCTGACATCATCTATAAACATCAGGCGTGGAGAGTACCTAACACGTCCATTACTTTGATTGCATTTTTTCAGCAGAGATGGCGGCCTCAGTTCTGATGAATGCAACTGACAACTCCTTAGAGGGCTGACGAGGCAACTGATCCTTTTGTGTTAGATAAAAGATAATAGTGTTAGATAATGGTTCTACTGCGCCTGGGGAGACCAAGCTAAAAATAGCTTTTTACTAGAAGAAAAAATAATGTTCCATCTTTCTCCCAGTGGTACCCTAGGTTATGAATGATTTTGGCCATTAAAAAATTAACAAACAATATGAATGGCACACCCTTATGGTTTGCAGCCAAGGTCTTGTATAGAGGCTTCCTGGGGGCCATGATGCCTCCCAGATGGAAAGCACTTGAACTTTGACTTTTCTAAATAGAGGAGGATTTTGCTTTGAAGCTAGTACAACAAGGGCTTTGAAATGTTGCTTACTGCTCATATTATTTTTTCATAACAGGTGGGATGGCTGGATGATATTTAGCATTCCTTGAGGGTTCGGGGGTTCCTGGTATAATGTTATACCAATTGATACGAAGATTGGGTTATTTGGCTTCTATTGCTTCCTGGATTATCTTTTGATTTTTATTAGCCTCCCACACTCTGGTGACGAGTTTAATTCTATCAACGCGGTGGCTACAGTTGTGAATTGTATTAGAAGTATAGTTTTATATGGTGCAAAATTTCAATTAAAAGATCTATACAAAAATCATTTTTCGTTTTCAATAAAAATATTTTATATTTTATTTGGCTGTTTAGAGAAATGTCCGTTTTCAGTGTTTTCTTTGTTTAAAATATATATTTACATTTAATATGTTTTAAAATATTTTATTGAAAGTGAAGGTATTTGTGCAATGTAGCTCGGATTAAAGTGGGAATAGCAAACCACCCCCCTCAATGTCCGCCAATATTATTAATGTAGTTTAGATTGGTTTGGGGATACTAAATCTATCCCTCTCATAATGTAACCCTTTCCACAATGTAGCATAGAATGGGAATAGTAAATCTTCACCCATCAAAGTCTGACACTTTCCTCAATGTAGCTTAGGTTGAAATGAGAATAGTAAATCTACCCCCTCAAGTCCAACCATTTCCCCAATGTGGTATAGTTTAAACTAGGAATAGTAAACCTATTACCTTAAAAGTCTAACCCTTTGGCCAATGTAACTAAGAATGGACTAGGGACAGCAAATTTATCCTCTCAAAGTTCATCCATTTCCCCAGTGTAGCTTTTAATGGAGTGGGAATACTAAATCTATCAACCTCAAAGTACAATGCTTTCCACAATGTAGCTTAGAATGGAGTAGAAATAGTAAGTTGACCCTCACTTAGATTGTCTAGCCCTCTCCTTACTGTACCTTAGGGCCTCATTGAGAATTTGGCAGTCTGACGGTAAGACCGGCACAGTGGTGGCCACCAAAATACTGCCATGTTGGAGGTGATCTGACCGCTGCATTAAAAGTCACACAGCTAAGTCAGCCGAAAAACAGCCAAAATTCACTGAAGGAGGGAAAAGAGACGGTCCCACCACCAGCATCGCCACCCGACAAAAATCATCCAATCAAATTACAATCCACAAATCACAAGAGCAATTCTTCTATGGGGGAACACCATTGGCGGTGTGAACCGTGGCGATCTGAACTCACATCAATCAGAACACTACACAAAATTGGACATTTTGACTACACCACATCGGATATTTTAAATACCTCACACCTGACACACATTTACACACCTGACACACCTACATACTGCACTATATAACACACCCCTACACAACCCACAATCCTTTGCAACCAGAATGCCACACATAGCCACAGACAAGCAACATTGTAGAACAGCACAAAAATCAAGAATAGGCACCCATAGACATTGCATTACACACACATCCCACACCTGCACAACATACACAACACAAAATACCACATTATGACATGTGTTAGACACAAATGGACCATTCAAGCCACCTCCAATACCAAACAGGTCTTTTTTGTGCGAAAGGACACTCCCATCCCACTGTTCTGAGAGTCTGAGCATAGAACTCATACACCACAAATCTCACGCTAAAAGGTACCTGGTTTAATCCATGCCCACTTCTCATGTTAGCCTGCAAATCCCATCTGCTGTGATACTGTTTGAGATTGCCAAATGAGGATGAGCCAAATAGCCAATCTGCAAATCTGTGATTGACAAAGATAAGGTATAGGGCAGAGTTGAACACATACATCATATCGTCAAATCCTAACTAGATGTGGCTTAGAATGTGCATTTTTTAACAAACATAGACTATATACATAACAGTTATGTACAAAACTTCAAGTAACAATCTGCATGCATATCTGAGTCATGGGCTTTGGAGCCACTTAAGACCTCACTGATGGTGGTAAAAAGAAAATTACATTGCATGCATATCCTCAACAATACCCCATGGAATCTCTATTGTAACATCACATCACATACCTTGAGTCAGTTGAAGTAATGATTGTTGACATCTGGCCTCATGTCTCCAGCTTCATCCTCATAATGTTCATCCTCACTTGGCAAATTGGCATTTCCAACCACAGGATCTGCTGGCCCCCCCTCTCATCTGGTATGAATGGTATCTGACGTCTCAGGGCAAGGTTTTGGAGCATGCAACAGGCAACAATTAGAGGAGAGCTTCTCCAGACTTGTCTATGCTGCAAAATCTTATCTTCAGGAGCCCAAAAGTCCACTCCATGACACACCTTGTCCTTCTGTGGGCCTCATTGAAGTGGACTTCCCGTTGCATGGTTGGGTACCTCACTGGTGTCAATATCCACTGAAGGTTTGGCTAGCCGGTGTCCCCTGTAAGGTATAGTTACACCAATCCAAACTTTAATCTTGGAATTCCACATATATGTTAGCAGGAAAAAATTTACAACACATATGACATATATGACTTACCAGGCTACATGGGTGCCATTTATGGCTCCAACCACATGTGGGATGTGTCCCAAATAATAGACATCTGCCTTTACATGTGCCTAAGCCTCACGCTGGGGACATCTGATGAAGCTGTCCAGGTGTTTTAATAATGCAGACAGTACAGCCTTCAAAATCAGACTGAACATGTTCTGAGACATCCCTGCAATTAGGGCCACTGTATTCTGAAAGGAACCAGTGGCCAGGAAGTTCAGCACTGACATGACATGAATGATGGGAGGTATGCTATTGGGATTTCAAATGGCAGGCATCAGATCTGGCTCCAAATGACGACATAGATCCATAATTGTATGCCTATTCTGGCGATATATTTAGATAACATGTTCTGCAGACCTCCATGGTCTGCATGCCTGCTAGTGGACGGTACACTGGAGGTTGTCTTACTTTCCTCAGGCGAGGGTAACTATGTGGGACAACACCAGAATGTATGTGAATGACTTGATCTGTACATTATAAGTATAATCCCACCAATGTCACACATATTTCTAAATCATGTGACATGAAACAGTGAATATGTGGTATTCAACACATAGCTAGGCAAAATATGAAAGTTTACTGTATTGAGATCCCCTAAACCCTTGCATGTTCTTTAAATGTAGATACATGTCACTGACATTAAAAGTTACATCAACCTAATTGACATGTAACACATATTTCTTGCACCTATTCTATGTTCAGGTTGTCAGTATGGTGACAACACTGTTCATGTACAAAAACAGAGAGGGAGAAGGAGGTTGTGGGGCTGGGTCTGTCCTTCTTATAGCCTATATAACATAACAACAGAGGCCCAGCTAAAAGAACTACCACAGGATGGATAAGAAAACACATTTTCCTGTTAGAAAACCCCTCACCCACCAGGGTTACCACTTGGTGGCATGCTTCATCATTGGGTTTCTTCCATGTTCCGCTATGGAATGGGGCGATGAGGGATAGGAGTGGTGGGGTCTTGGGTGAGTTAAATATATATGTCTCCCAGTAATTCCAATGATGTAATAGATCTCTTGGAGGTGGTATGATTAAAAAGGGGGCTGCGGAAGTGGGGGATGCATTGTACCTGACTTCCTAGTCTACATGTTTTGGAGCATGACCGCTAGGCTCCTCTTCAGGACCAAGGTGGACTCTCTGGTGCCACTCCTAGTTTGACTACCTCTAATGAAAGCATAAATAATACATGCTCAATGATATGGTGAAATACACCTTATTGTGTCCGTCATTGATACCTGTGGAAATACAAGAGAGGCATAGTCATCATAGTCCCCATTTCCAATGAGCCACTATATATGTTGTTTGTGGGTGTGGTGCCCTATTTGCAAACTGTACCCCCTCGTGGGAAACAGCACTTGTGAATATCAGGAATGAGAGACCAAAGCACTCTCACAATCAACAATACAAGACATACTATATTTGAAACTTTTAAGCATGTAAACATGTGAAACACACCAAACAGCACACATGTGGTGCATGCGCAGGTATGTTCTCATTGAGGCCAATTTGGTGTGTGCGTAATTTATAGACTCATCGTTGTTCTTTTTTGAACAGTGTAGACTCACAGGTAATCTCTTGACGGTGTTCTAGGATATCCCACTGCTAATCCTCCACTGTGTGTGCTTTCTCTTTGAAATAAGTGGACATGTTAGTCGTAGCCCATACACATCTCAGTTTACTCCTTTGTTTGCAGATGCGCTCTTAACCTTGCAGGTGGTCATCCCCACATAATGTAGGTTGCATGGACAAGTGATCATGTATATTGCTTGCTGGGTGTTACAATTGGAGAAGTGTTGAATGTCCCATGTTGTGCTGTCATTAAAGGTGACCTGTTTAGTGACCTTAGTTAGATGATACACACTACAGTTCCCACATCGATAATGTCCATTGGCTAGTGTTAGATAGTTGAAATCATCTGGTTTACTACGAACATGGTGTGAGAGGATATGTACAAGCATATCTCTAAGACTCTTTCTTGTGAAAATATGGGTTTGGGAATATTTAATAAGCCACTATTGAGGATGCGCCAATTTTTGTTGATGATCTTGTTTACTTGATTGAAGGCTATGTTGAATGTTGTGATACATATCGGTCTTTCCTCCTTCTCTTTTTGGGGAGGGGTATCCAGAAGGGATTCTTGGTTGTTATTGCGAGCTCGCTTCATGGCTCTGTGGATTATTCTTGGAGGGTATTTCCTAGCCTCCAGTTTAGATGCTAGACTCTGGGCTTGTTTTTGCAATCTGATATCTCTGAGAAATTCTTTCTTAATCTGAGAAATCGTCCAAACGGTAGGTTCTCTCTCAAATGGCGGGGGTGAGCACTATCAAACAGGAGTAAACAGTTTTTGGCTGCTGGTTTTTCAGAGGTGGTTGTTTTAAGAGCACAGTTGGTGGCTACAGTGTTTAAATCCAGGAATACCAAATGTACCTTGCTCACTGAGTGAGTAAATGTCAATAACTGGTCCTGTCTGCTTAACCACTCTAAAAATGTCACCGCTTGTCAGTCATCCCCTTTTCAGATAACCAATCTGTCATCAATGTATCTTTTCCACAATCCTATGCTGTCTCTAAATGGATTAGTGGAGTTTAGGATCCTCTCTTTCTCTAGAGTATGGACATAGAGACCGTCCAGACTCGGAGCGAAGGTGGTCCCAAGCTGGTCCTGTGTTTCTGAAGGTACAATTGTTTCTCAAATTCAAACTTTTTTCTTTTTTGGTTAGGGCCCAGAAACAACACTCTATAACCACATTCTGTGGTGTTTGGTAGTCCCAACATTTGTCAAAGATAACCTCTTCTATTATGTATAATGTGTCAGGGTGAGGAAGACTAGTGTATAGGCTTTCCACATCCAGTCCTATTAGTATCTCATTTTCTGGATCAAAATCTCTGTCTTTCAAAAGACACAGTACGTCCTTTGTATATTTAAGGTAGGTGTCTGTGTTTTGGAGTATGGGTCTTAAAAATGCATCTGCAAAACGGGACAGAGGTTCCAAAATAGAATTGATACCTGATACGATCGGTCTACCAGGAGCTGATTCAAGGCTTTTGTGAATTTTGGGGATACTGTAGAAAAAAGTAGTTAAGGGATTTTTATTACTTAGGAAATGTCCTTCTTTCTGGAAAATCCAGTTGTGTGCTAAAGATTGCTCGACCATACTGTGGATCTTCATCTTTAGGAAATCATTAGGGTCCTCCCTGAGCTTTTTGTAGTCATGTGTATCACCCAGTAGTCTTAAACATTCTTTACAATGGTTTTCTAATGTCTGGATTACAATAGCTGCTCCCTTCTCTGCTGATTTTATTACTATGTTGTAGTTGTTAGATAGTTCCTGTAAGGCTTTTTTCTAGTTCTTCAGTGTGTTCTGAAACACCTTCAAAGTGTTAGGATTAATCTCACTGATATCCTTCAGAACCACTTTTTCAAAGGGAAGGATTTCTATTTGGATAGAAGTGTTGGGAGGTGTGACGGATGATTTTTGCGTAGACCTGTGTCCCCCAGTGTTAAATTATCTGCTGGTGGCAGACCTTCAAAAAATAATCTTAGCTTGATATTCCTAATAAAATCATTTACATCAATGCACTGCACAATCTGAATTTGTCCAGGGGCCATTAGGATAAAACCCAAACACTTCTCAAGGACTCCTATTTGTGCGTCAGTCAATGGCACATTACTGAGATTCATTACTAAACTGTGCGGATGCTTGGGCCTGCTTGATTGTATGGACACAGTGTACTCTCTATTGTCATGCTCTGTGTTGTCATCCTCCCTGGATCCTGGTTGGATGCCCATCGGACCTGGGGTTGTCTCTTTGATTTGCCCCTTGGGTGTCTCTGGCCTCTTCCAAAAAAAGGGCAACGGTACTGTGGAAATTGGTCCCTCTGGTGTTCCCAATATTCAAAATGAGAAGAATACATTTGGGGTGGTGGGCGGCCTAGTGCATAGGGGGCTGGATACATAGAGTAGGTGCCCCACCCTCTCCCTGTTCTCAAACCAGCTCTCCTCTTTCTTCTGTTATTCCACCTCCCCTGAAACCGTCCTTTCATGTTGGAGTCTGAATTTCTGGAGCCTGAGTCTGATGAGTCAGAGTCCGCATTGTACCCTGGATTCTTTCCTGAGGGGACATAGGTGGTCATTATGAAATTGGATGTGACTGTTAAAGTGTTGGTAATACCGGCAACAGGCTGGCGGTAATTACTGCCAAATTAAGACCATGACAGTGACAACTCCCTTAAAGAGCCAATGTAGCACTCCATCTGCCATGGCTTTAACACCACGCACCATGGCGGTAGTTATCAACAGCCAGGCGGAAGACAAGGTACCGCCCACTACATTATGACACACCACACCACCATGATTTCCGGGGTGGTACCAACGGCATCAAAAGCCTGGTGGAAACACATCACAGAAGACCAAAGACTCACCAACAGAGACACAGAGAAGCTCAACACCGCCATGGAACCGGAACTTCAAGTCTTCCAGATGGTCTTCTATGCCATGCTCCACCTGGAACACCAACGCCGATGAAGACGACGATGGTGAGTACAGCCACCTAGCACACAAGGGAGGGAGAAAAAGGAGAGTGACACACACCACACGCACAACACACACCATTCACACACACACACCATACACACAACCATCTGCAGATGTAAACCAATGGCACAGGACACACAGCATAGTAATGCAAGGACTTGAGGTTGGAAGTACTGAAAATGTATTAGAAGGCAGAAGCCACCATATGAACACATTTTTGAACAGATAAACATATAAAATTGTCCAGAAAGGGCCAATGCCC
The DNA here is from genome assembly GCF_031143425.1 of Pleurodeles waltl. Lineage (NCBI taxonomy): Eukaryota > Metazoa > Chordata > Amphibia > Caudata > Salamandridae > Pleurodeles > Pleurodeles waltl. The sequence goes on from NC_090438.1 coordinate 357,240,877, forward strand.
AGCCCACATGGCCACATTGCACAGTCCAAGCCGCAACTTGATCCTGACTAACTACGCACAAAACTATGCAGGGGCAACATCACAGAAGTGGACAGGCAACTCAGGGAGAAGAGGGGTGAGGGGCACCTCAGCTGAAGTCGGGAACTTGCCCACTGCTCCTGGAGGGGGATCATGCCCACTTCCCAATGCTGGGGAGTGCAAGGTCACAGTCACTGAGGTGGGGAACTTGCCCACTGATACTGGAAGGGGTTCCTTGTACAACAGTCCCTGGAGGGTGGCCTACATGCCCTCTGCTGGAGGTGTGGGCTGAATTGTCTCACCTGGGTAGCCTCTGCTGGAGGTGAGGACTGCTGTGGCCCAGCTGGAGGTGAGGGCTTCTTGCTTGTCAATGGTGATTGAGTGGGAACCTTTTCTTGCATTGGTCGTTGAGTGGAAACCTTTTCTTGCATTGGTGGTTGAGTGGGAACCTTTTCTTGCATTGGTGGTTGAGTGGGAACTTTACCCCACCTGGCTGGTGGAGTGGGATCCTTCACTGTCTTGCCTACATGACTAGTAGGTGCCTCCACTGTCCCCGTGGACTGTTTGGCTGAGGTGCTGGGCTGGGTCAATGGGAACTCTGCTCTTATGGGCAGGACGGGGGGAGAAGGAGGGAAGAGGTCAAGACGTGCAAGGAAAAGCTTCTTAGGGGTGTTGGGGCAGGATGTGGGAGGAGAGATGGGAGTGAGGTTGAGAGAGTTGTTGTTGGAGGAGTACGTCTGCTGGAAATGGGTGCAGGTGCATGGGGAGTGTGCTAATGTGAGGTGGATGGCTGTTGGGTGTCAGAATGCCTGTGTTTGTGTCCTTTAGGAGGGGAGGGGAGAGGCAGGGTGGGAGAGGACACAGGAGATGTGTGGATGGATGTTGTGGAGGTGTCTGCTAGTGAGGTGTTTTCTGCTTGGTGTGGTGATGCTAGTGGTGGCTGTTGAAGCAGTGCATGTAGGTGTGAGTGTGGACGTGACCGTGAGGGAGGTGGAGGAGGAGGAGGAGGGGGAGACAGTGGAGAAAGTGGATGTGGATGTGTGTACAACTGTCTGGTGTTTGTGTGAGTGCTTGTGGACTGAAGTGTGGTGCCTGTGTTTTACTGTGCCACTCTTGTGTGATGTCTTGTGTGCATGCTCGTCTGTATGTGTGCATGGGATGGTTTGGGGTTGAGGAGACTGGTACTGGGAAGTGGTAGTTGGAGGGGGGATGGTAGAAACAGGGACAATGGCTGCCATCATAGAGGAGGCCAGAGCCTGAATCGATCTCTGTTGGGCCGCCAATCCACTGTGATGCCCTCTAGGAATGCATTGCATTGCTGCATCTGGGATGCCAGCCCTTTGATGGCATTCACAATGATTGACTTCCCTACAGAGATGTATCTCAGGAGGTCAATAGCCTCCTCACCCAGGACAGTCGTGCTGACTGTAGCAGGGCCTGAGGTGCCTGGGGCAAAGGAGATGCCCACCCTCCTGGGTGAGCGGACATGGGCAACTCTGGCAGTGGTACGGGGGTGGCGCCTGTACCTGCAGTTGGGGTGGTCACAGAGGTGTCCGCCACCACCAGGGAGCTTCCATCTGAGGAGGTATCTGAGTCAATGTTGTCACCTCCTGTCTTCGCCGTGGTTCTCCCCTTGCCCTCCATCCCACTGGTTCCCTCGGCAACGGTGGGCTCTTCCTTCTGGGTCCTGTGGGATGCAGCTCCCTCTGTCACCGGTACAACTGCTTCTCCGCCAGTAGATGCTAATGCACACATGAGCCAGTATGACACAAGGAGAAAGGGGGGGAGGGAGAGAAAGAGAGCCCTGGGTCAATTACAGCACCAACACCACAGTTGGCATACACAGTACCGACACACACAGGGATCAGGAATGAACACTATGCATTGCACTGGCATTTGATTGGCTAGATGCCACAGCAAGATGAGGGCCAACCCTAGCTAACTGCACCCCTCCTGGGACCCACAAAGCCCTGACTGACATGGAATGCAACCGAGTTAGGTTACCTGCATTTGCTATACACCCATTACCCTTGAGCTGGATCACGCTGCAACCTCTGACCTGACATTAAGGGGCACTCCCTAACTCACACCCACCAACCAGATTGTGAGAAAATAGCCTCTTTCTAGCATGGGTACCCCAACTTTTTGTCTGTGTGTGAGTGTCTGTAAGTGTGTTTTTACTGTCTCACTGGGATCCTGCTAGCCAGGACCCCAGTGCTCATAGTTAAAACCCTATTTGTCAGTGTGTTTTGCCTGTCTCACTGAGATGCTGCTAGCCAGGACCCCAGTGCTCATAGTTTGTGGCCTAATGTGTGTGTTCTCAGCAGTTCTTAACTGTGTCACTGAAGTTCTGCTAACCAGAACTTCAGTGCTTATGCTCTCTCTGCTTCCAAATTAGTCACCATAGTTTAGTGACTTCATATACCAATTCCAATTGGCACTCTTGACCCTCCTTATAAGTCCCTAATATATGGTACTTAGACCCCCAGTAGATCCTTATGGGCTGCAGCATTTGTTTTGCCACCCATATGGAGCTCAGACAAACCCTTTCAAAGGACTGCCACTGCAGCCTGTGTGAAATAGTGTACACGCTATTTCACAGCCGTTTTCACTGCACTTAAGTAACTTATAAGTCACCTATACATGTAACCTTCATTTACTGAAGGCTAGGTGCAAAGTTATCAAGGGGCATATTTATACTCTGTTTGCGCCGAATTTGCATCCAAGTTTTGACACACATTCGGCGCAAACCTTACAGCATATTTATACTATGACAAGAGCAGAAGGAACCACTGCACATCCAAATATTCAAAATAGTGTCCTTTATTCTTCCATTTAGTTTATCCGTGGTAACATCAGCCAGAGTGTTCAATGTGAAGACAGCCGACACTTGTTTCGTCGCAACAACGACTTTTTCAAGGCTTGCTGATATAGTATATGGTACTCAAAATGTACCATTTATGTCCATAATATAGCATTCAGATCGAAGAGTCCTTTAGTGTATGAAGGTACTCCATGTTGAATTCACCGGTGCACTATAGAATTATATCAGTGGTTGCACCCGGACCATAGTAAGTCCGTAAAGTGGTCTGTGTACGCGTGTGGCTCACAGCATGTGTGTCGGCTGTCTTCACATTGAACACTCTGGCTGATGTTACAACGGATAAACTAAATGGAAGAATAAAGGACACTATTTTGAATATTTGGATGTGCCGTGGTTCCTTCTGTTCTATTTATCCACTGTGGACCAGTTGGCTCGCAGCCTACACATCCTGTGGCTGGGTGTGGAACTACCTTGGCACTCCTGAAATCTATATGTTTCAAGTATCAACATAATTGACTGTCTTTTCATATTCACAATATAAGCAAAAATCTTAGAAGTGCGCACCAGTGTTTTACACAGCCACAATCCACTATTTAAGTTACTATTTATACTATGACGCCCAACCCCACAAATGTCAAAATTGCTCCTTGTGTGTCATTTTTTGGATGAGGGAAACCGCCTTGCGTTAATGACATGCAAGCTAAGGCATTCCCGTCCATAAAATGACTTTAAGGCCTGTGCGCCTTATTTATACTCCTGCGTCATTTTGACGCACAGGAGGGGGAGGGCCTTAAAAAACAGTGCACAGCCTGATGTGCACCGTTTTTTTACTCCTGGATGAGGGCAGGCGTTAAGGGACCTGTGGGCTCATTTCCATGGTCTCTGACCATGGAAGCTGTCCACAGGTGTCCTTCCCTACCCCCAGAGACACCCCCTGACTCCCCCACCCAACCCTGGAGGACACCCATGGATGGGGGGACCCATCCCAGGTAAGTACAGGTAAATTGAGGTAAGTATGTTTTTATTTATTTTTTAGTGGCATAGGGGGCCTAACTTGGGCCCCCCTACATGCCACTGTGCCCAATTGCCATGCCCAGGGGACAGAAGTCCACTGGGCATGGCCATTGGGCAGGGGGGCATGACTCCTGTCTTTGCTAAAACAGGATTCATTTCAATGGTGGTTGTGCGTCAAAAAATGGTGCAAGTTCGCTTAGAGCCATGATTTTTTACTATGCCCTGACTTGCACCATTTTTTGACGCACAACCCCCATTTTTCCCTACATCGACGCTGCCTGGTTAGAGTCAATTGTTTTGACTTTGACCAGCCCGCAGTACCGGCTAAGGTCAATCCATAAATAAGGCACCTGCCTGGCGCGTTGGAATGGCGTTAGCCGGGCGTAAATGTTTTGCCGCAAACCAGCGCAGGCGCTGGTTTGAGTCAAAAAGTATAAATATGGACCTAAGTGTGAGGGCACCGTTGTACAAGCAAAGGTGCCCCCCACGCTGTCCAGAGCCAATTACCTGGACTTCGTGAGTACGGGGATACCATTACAAACGTGCACTACATATAGGTCAATACCTATATGTAGCTTCACAATGGTAACTCTGAATATGACCATGTACGGTGTCTAAGATCATGGAATTGTCCCCTCATTCCGAATTTGGTATTCGGGGGCCGATTCCATGCATCTTGGGTGCTCTACCATGGACCCCCAGTACTGCCAAACCAGGTCTCTGAGGCTTGTACTGCAGCTACAGCTGCTGCCACCTCACAGACAGGGTTCTGTCCTCCTGGGGTGTGAGCAGCTCAGTCTCAGGAAGGCAGAACAAAGCATTTCCTTTGGGAAGAGGGTGTTACACACTCTCCCTTTGGAAATAGGTGTTACAGGCTTGGGAGGTGTAGCCTTCCAGAACCTCTGGAAATGCTTTAAAGGGCACAGACGGTGCCCTCATTGCATAAGCCAGTCTACACCTGTTTAGGGAACCCCAGTCCCTGCTCTGGTGCGAAACTGGACAAAGGAAATGGAAGTGACCACTCCCCATGCCATCACCACCCCAGGGGTGGTGCCCAGAGCTCCTCCAGTGTGTCCCTGGCGTTAGCCATCTTGTTTTTTGGGGACAATCTGCAGATCTCTGAGTGGCCAGTGCCAGCAGGTGACATCAGAGACCCCTCCTGATAGTTGCATACCTGGTTAGGTAGCCAATCCCCCTCTCAGGGCTATTTAGGGTCTCTCCTGTGGGTTGCTCTTCAGATTCAGCTTGCAAGTTCCCACCAGGAATCCTCTGCAACTTCTGCTTCAGCTTCGGACGGTCGGATCAACCGCAGACTGCTCCAGGAACAGCTGTAACTGCAACAAAGTATCTAGAAAGGCTACTGTGACCCTGCAACTTCAGCTCCAGCCAGCAACTGCAACAGTTTCCAAGGTGTGCACGCTCTGAGGACTTCCTTCCTTCACCCTGCATCAGAAGAACCGAAAGAATCTCCAGTGGAGTATCAGAGCCACTTCCCTGCTCCAGCAAGCACCTTCCAAGATGACAACCAGTTCTCTAGGACGGAGGTAAGAGCTTGCCTTTCCGATTTGCGACAGTACCCCTGTGCACTGTGTCATCTCCAGCTCCTGAGGCCCTTGTGTACTATTCGCAAGAATCCTTCGTGCCCATGTCACCAGCACTCCGTCCTGCGATGCACATTTCGCTGAGTTGTTCTCCGGTGGCGTGGGACCTTCTTTTGTAGTGCTGCATTAACCACTGTTAGAAATGGGGTCTTTGGTTGACAGTCAGGTTACCCCCTGTTCAAGCAAGGACCCTCACTCTAGTTAGGATAAAAGAGAATCACCCTCAGCTAATCCCTGCTTACCCCCTTGGTAGCTTGGCAGAGCAGTAGGCTTAACCTCAGAGTGCTGGGCGTAAAGTATTTGTACCAACACACACAGTAACTTAATGAAAACACTACAAAATGACACAACACCAGTTTAGAAAAATAGGAAATATTTATCTAGACAAAACAAGACCAAAACGACAAAAATCCAACATACACAAGTCAAGTTATGATTTTTTAAAGGTTTAAAATAAAAAGAGTCTTTAGGTAGTTGTAACAACACACTAGCGCTGCTAGCGTGTAAATGTACCTGGTTTGCGTCAAAAATAACCCCGCACGGGCGGTGTGCGTCGAAAATAACCCTGCACGGTTATATGCGTCGAAGACAACTCGGCACGGCGATGCGCGTCGAAAAAGCCAGCCACGCGACGGTCCGAAAGTCCCGCGGCGCAGGTTGCGATCTCTCAGCCTTCGTCAGCGATGCTGCGCGTCGTTTCTCCTGCTCCGGGCGTCGATTCTCCGGTCGCGTTTCCTGCGGCGTCGTTTCTCAGCTGCGGAGCCGGCGTCGCGTCGTTTTCTCAGCCGCGATCGGATTCGCGTCGATCTTTTCTCCGCACGGCGCTCGGTGCGTGTATTTTTGTCCTTAGGCTGCCAGCCTCTCCTTTCAGGGTCCCAGGAACTGGAAGGGCACCACAGAGCAGAGTAGGGGTCTCTCCAGAGACTCCAGGTGCTGGCAGGGAGAAGTCTTTGCTATCCCTGAGACTTCAACAACAGGAGGCAAGCTCTACATCAAGCCCTTGGAGATTTCTTCTTCAAGATGGAAGGCACACAAAGTCCAGTCTTTGCCCTCTTACTCTGGCAGAAGCAGCACTGCAGGAAAGCTCCACAAAGCACAGTCACAGGCAGGGCAGCACTTGTTCCTCAGCGATCAGCTCTTCTCCAGGCAGAGGTTCCCCTTGATTCCAGAAGTGTTTCTGAAGTTTGTAAGTTTGGGTGCCCTTCTTATACCCATTTTAGTCTTTGAAGTCACCTTTCTTCAAAGGGGACTCACACCTTCTTGTGAAATCCTGCCTTGCCCAGGCAAGGCCTCAGACACACACCAGGGAGCTGGAGACAGCATTGTCAGAGGCAGGCACAGTCCTTTCAGATGAGAGTGACCACTCCACCCCTCCCTCCTAGCAGAGATGGCTAATCAGGAAATGCAGATTACACCCCAGCTCCCTTTGTGTCACTGTCTGGTGTGAGGTGAAAAACAACCCAACTGTCAAACTGACCCAGACAGGGAATCCACAAACAAGGCAGAGTCACAGAATGGTTTAAGCAAGAAAAATGCTCACTTTCTAAAAGTGGCATTTCCAAACTCACAATCTCAAAATCAACTTTACTAAAAGATGTATTTTTAAATTGTGAGTTCAGGGATCCCAAACTCCACATGTCCATCTACTCTCTAGGGGAATCTACACTTTAATCATATTTAAAGGTAGCCCCCATATTATCCTATGAGAGAGAGACAGACCTTGCAACAGTGAAAACGAAATTGGCAGTATTTCACTGTCAGGACATATAAACCACATTACTATATGTCCTACCTTATCCATACACTGCACCCTGCCCTTGGGGCTACCTAGGGCCTACCTTAGGGGTGCCTTACATGTAAGAAAAGGGAAGGTTTAGGCCTGGCAAGTGGGTACACTTGCCAAGTCGAATTTACAGTGTAAAAATACACACACAGACACTGCAGTGGCAGGTCTGAGACATGATTACAGAGCTACTTATGTGGGTGGCACAACCAGTGCTGCAGGCCCACTAGTAGCATTTGATTTACAGGCCCTGGCACCTCTAGTGCACCTTACTAGGGACTTACTAGTAAATCAAATATGCCAATCATGGATAAACCACTTACATACAATTTAAACAGGAGAGCATATGCACTTTAGCACTGGTTAGCAGTGGTAAAGTGCTCAGAGTTGAAAAGCCAACAGCAACATGTCAGAAAAACATAGGAGGCAGGAGGCGAAAAAGACTGGGGATGACCCTGCATAAGCAAAAGTCCAACTCGACCCCCTACCAGCCTAAAGCCAGGGGAGAACAATCAATACCTTGATGTACTTCCCTGATTGGGGCGATAGAACAGGGACCCAGGCCCACAACAGCAGGGGCATGTTCCAGTTCTACGCCTTCCTGACTCCAGTTGGATCCCTCTGTCCATACTCTCAGGGCCCACTAAGCTAACCCATGGGGAACCCTTCTCCACATCTACAGACACCATCTGTGCAACACCTAACTTTACTTTGCTCACAGATGTATTGCAATGGGCAGATAGTACCACCAGGGCCAACACAGTGGTGTTGCCCACTCCACCCCCGGGGTGTGACTCTCGTCCTCCCCCTCCCAGGGGCAACTCTGTCCACCAGGACAGCAAGCCACAGTGGCCCCAGACAACTGTCAGGGATGAGAGCCCGACCTCAGGCCTCTCTAACCACTGTGACTGTGGAGAGTGGGGGGTGGTAGCCCCAGGTGCCTGGCACCCTTTGACCACTCTCTCTTCCACCAGGTCAGGGATGTTAACCTGACCCTGGTCCTCCCCTCTGGGGCTCTGTACCCTCCCTGCAGAAGCGGCACCCCCAGAGTCAAAAACTGTCAGGGTGCTTGTAGAAGCAGTCCCGCACAATTCTTCCATCAGTGCAGGGATGTTAACCTGCAACTGAGCCTCCAACCTGGGGTCTGTACCTTCAGGTTGGACCAGGGCCAGGGGTGAGGCTTCCCTCCCCCTGCCCTCTCTTCTGGGGTCCTGAACCACCCAACTAGGAGTGACCCCCCCAGAAGACAACATGGTAGGGGCACTGTTAGCAGTAGCCCCTTCCTCCAGGTCAGGGGGGACACCCTTAACCTGGCCTCCCAATCCAGGGTCTGTACCCACAGACTGGATCACTGCCTGGCAAACCAGGACTTCCTGGGGGGCATACCTACCCCCTACCAGGTCAGAGTTTACCCTCTGAACCTGGTCATCCAACCCAGGGTCACCACCCTGCGGTTGAACCACTGCCTGGCACACCAGGACTTCCTTGGGAGCACACTTACCCCCCATCAGGTCAGAGTTTACCCCCTGAACCTGATCATTCAACCCAGGGTCACCACCCTGCGGTTGAACCATTGCCTGGCACACCAGGACTTCCAGGGGGGCACACTTACCCCCCTCAAGGGACACACTGTCCCGAAGGGCCACACAAGAGTCTGGCTGGCGCAGGTCCCCTGACCTCTGCCCATCTGACAGAGTCTGGATTCCCCCCAACCCAGAAATGGTCTCACCAAGGTCATTCATGGGGGGCTCTGCTCTCAGAGCTGACCCCTGACCCTCCAGGTTCTCCACTGGGGTCCGCAACCCCCTCTCAACCCTCTGTCTGGACTTCTGCACCCCCTCACTAGGAGTGGTACTGCCAGACACCAGAACTGGTGGGACGCTGGCTACAGCGGCCCCCCCAAGTTCTCCTGACACTGTGGGGTCTCCCTCAACAGATGGCCCTATGGTACAGGCTAGGCTCCCCTCCTGGTGTTCCCGCAGGGAACCCTCCAGGACCTGGGACCGGATCTCGGGCACCTTGGGCCTCAACCCATCCCCATTCCCTCTCCTCTGAGACTGGACATGGGGTCCCTCACCCATCCCACTACACTGGGACCTACCTGGGACACTACAATCCTTCCCTACCTCACCTGGTTGGGAACTACCTAGACCACTCCTCTCAGGAGCACCCCCAAATGCCTCTTCAGACTCTCTGGTACTCACCCAGAAGTCTGCCTCCATTGTAAGCTCCCTGGGGTCAGAGAACTCACACTCCACCTGGTGTTGGCATAGCTCTGGAAAATAAGGACTAGACATATGCTCTCCAGCAATTACATCACTCAGCCCCTCACATGAATTAACCAAAGTACCCTTCACCCAACCATCCAGTGACTCTGCTTTGAAAAAGCACCCCACATCACCCTCCTGAGACTGGTGAGACAGTACCTGACTGTCCCTGACACTCAACCCACACTCTTCTGGGATGTTTTCACACTCCATAACCAGGACTTCTACCTGGGGGGAACCCCTCTCCCTGTCACTCTCACCTAGAGTCAGTAGAGTGTCCCTCCCACCAGTAGGAATATGACTCCCCATGCCAGTTCCCCAATCCACCTCAGGGACCCTGTGCATCACTGGAGCTACCTCATACCCCTGACCCTCCTGGCGTGTGTTAACTCCCTCCTTCAAGTAGGGCACCACCTCTCTGGGCATGTGCACTTCTGCAGCATCACTGGATATACAATTGTTGCTGCCACCATTCCAGCTGGACTCAGCCCTCATGACTTCCAGCTCTTTCAATTTAAGCTCGTAAGCATAAATCATTTTTTTAATCTCTAAGTCCCTCCTCCTTTCTTCCAAATCCTTCTCCCTTTGCATCCTCAACTCCTTGAACCGGCGAGCCCTCTCTGCCTGTCTGTCCTGTAACTCTTCAGGAGTCAGACCCTTGGACGACACCCTGCTACCCCTCCTGGGGACCCTCCCCCCAGGCGTAACAGGTACCTCCACTACACCACTGTGTATCCTCTGCACTTCCCCACCCACATTCTCCTCCTCTGTGTGCCCTCCAGCCTTCTTGATTGTCACCCAGGCCCTCTGTGCCTGTTGCAGCTCCCCCTCCCTGGTGGAGCTCTCAGTGGGACAGTCAAGATCTTTAAGGAACTGTTTCAATTGAGCAACTGAGTACTCCTTCAGTTTCTCCATTTCAAACACAGCTCCAGCTGTTGCATCTCCAGATTGAGACATGATGGTCACAAGTGCAAAGTTCCAAAGGCAGAAAAAAAATAATTTCCCAATGAAGTAAAAAGAATCAGTCAAGGGATCAGCAAAATCATGGAAGTAGAATAAAAAGAGTCCTTAAGAGAAAAATCAAAAGATCACCAAACAAGTAGTATGTGGTCACGTAGTGGTCTGAGATCAAAACAGTAGTGTACACTTAATTACTGTATGTCAAGTACAAATACAAGTCCAATCCCGACCGCTGGTCACCAATGTTAGAAATGGGGTCTTTGGTTGACAGTCAGGTTACCCCCTGTTCAAGCAAGGACCCTCACTCTAGTTAGGATAAAAGAGAATCACCCTCAGCTAACCCCTGCTTACCCCCTTGGTAGCTTGGCAGAGCAGTAGGCTTAACCTCAGAGTGCTGGGCGTAAAGTATTTGTACCAACACACACAGTAACTTAATGAAAACACTACAAAATGACACAACACCAGTTTAGAAAAATAGGAAATATTTATCTAGACAAAACAAGACCAAAACGACAAAAATCCAACATACACAAGTCAAGTTATGATTTTTTAAAGGTTTAAAATAAAAAGAGTCTTTAGGTAGTTGTAACAACACACTAGCGCTGCTAGCGTGTAAATGTACCTGGTTTGCGTCAAAAATAACCCCGCACGGGCGGTGTGCGTCGAAAATAACCCTGCACGGTTATATGCGTCGAAGACAACTCGGCACGGCGATGCGCGTCGAAAAAGCCAGCCACGCGACGGTCCGAAAGTCCCGCGGCGCAGGTTGCGATCTCTCAGCCTTCGTCAGCGATGCTGCGCGTCGTTTCTCCTGCTCCGGGCGTCGATTCTCCGGTCGCGTTTCCTGCGGCGTCGTTTCTCAGCTGCGGAGCCGGCGTCGCGTCGTTTTCTCAGCCGCGATCGGATTCGCGTCGATCTTTTCTCCGCACGGCGCTCGGTGCGTGTATTTTTGTCCTTAGGCTGCCAGCCTCTCCTTTCAGGGTCCCAGGAACTGGAAGGGCACCACAGAGCAGAGTAGGGGTCTCTCCAGAGACTCCAGGTGCTGGCAGGGAGAAGTCTTTGCTATCCCTGAGACTTCAACAACAGGAGGCAAGCTCTACATCAAGCCCTTGGAGATTTCTTCTTCAAGATGGAAGGCACACAAAGTCCAGTCTTTGCCCTCTTACTCTGGCAGAAGCAGCACTGCAGGAAAGCTCCACAAAGCACAGTCACAGGCAGGGCAGCACTTGTTCCTCAGCGATCAGCTCTTCTCCAGGCAGAGGTTCCCCTTGATTCCAGAAGTGTTTCTGAAGTTTGTAAGTTTGGGTGCCCTTCTTATACCCATTTTAGTCTTTGAAGTCACCTTTCTTCAAAGGGGACTCACACCTTCTTGTGAAATCCTGCCTTGCCCAGGCAAGGCCTCAGACACACACCAGGGGGCTGGAGACAGCATTGTCAGAGGCAGGCACAGTCCTTTCAGATGAGAGTGACCACTCCACCCCTCCCTCCTAGCAGAGATGGCTAATCAGGAAATGCAGATTACACCCCAGCTCCCTTTGTGTCACTGTCTGGTGTGAGGTGAAAAACAACCCAACTGTCAAACTGACCCAGACAGGGAATCCACAAACAAGGCAGAGTCACAGAATGGTTTAAGCAAGAAAAATGCTCACTTTCTAAAAGTGGCATTTCCAAACTCACAATCTCAAAATCAACTTTACTAAAAGATGTATTTTTAAATTGTGAGTTCAGGGATCCCAAACTCCACATGTCCATCTACTCTCTAGGGGAATCTACACTTTAATCATATTTAAAGGTAGCCCCCATATTATCCTATGAGAGAGAGACAGACCTTGCAACAGTGAAAACGAAATTGGCAGTATTTCACTGTCAGGACATATAAACCACATTACTATATGTCCTACCTTATCCATACACTGCACCCTGCCCTTGGGGCTACCTAGGGCCTACCTTAGGGGTGCCTTACATGTAAGAAAAGGGAAGGTTTAGGCCTGGCAAGTGGGTACACTTGCCAAGTCGAATTTACAGTGTAAAAATACACACACAGACACTGCAGTGGCAGGTCTGAGACATGATTACAGAGCTACTTATGTGGGTGGCACAACCAGTGCTGCAGGCCCACTAGTAGCATTTGATTTACAGGCCCTGGCACCTCTAGTGCACCTTACTAGGGACTTACTAGTAAATCAAATATGCCAATCATGGATAAACCACTTACATACAATTTAAACAGGAGAGCATATGCACTTTAGCACTGGTTAGCAGTGGTAAAGTGCTCAGAGTTGAAAAGCCAACAGCAACATGTCAGAAAAACATAGGAGGCAGGAGGCGAAAAAGACTGGGGATGACCCTGCATAAGCAAAAGTCCAACAACCACAATTTGCACTTTCTTTGTCCCCGTGTCCTGGGACTCCCGTGGGTGCTGCCTGGTCATCTGTGGGTTCTCTTCAGTATTGGGACCCCCCTCTGCCTCCTCAGTCTGAGTTGAGGCCCCCAGATCCCTCCTGGGTACAGGCAGTGCCATTTTGACACAAACTGCGACATTGCTTGAACCAAGGCTTGTTGGATGAATCCAGCGCTGCAACTTACCTGCATCCAACATCTCGACGTGGGCCATCTCTTCCATCATGCAGGAACCCGCAGCCATCTTCTTTGGTGCTCTTCTGAAGACTTCTTCTAACCGGAGTATCCTCTTTTGCACCATCTTCTAGGTTGGCAGGGGTTCCTGTCCTTCCTGGAAATTTCTGCGACTTCTGGAATCCACCATTTGTTGCTTGCAGTCTTGCTTGGTTCTTGCAATAACTCTTATCACAATTTGTAGTTTGTCCTGAGGAAACTTGCAGTACTTTACTCCTACTTTCCTGGGCTCTGGGGTGGGGTATTTTACTCACATTTGTGGGTTTTCTTACACACCAAGCGCCCCTCTACACACTACACTTGCCTAGGGGAGAATTTGTCATCCGAATTCCACTTTCTTAGTATATGGTTTGTGTTTCCCCAGGCCTATTGCATCCTATTGCATTCAATTATATTTTCTACTGTTTGCACTATTCTGTGACTATTTACTTACCTGATTTTGGTCTCTAGTGTATATATTGTGTATAATACTTACCTCCAGAAGGAGTATTGCCTCTAAGATATTTTTGGTCTTCTGTCACTAAAATAAAGTACCTTTATTTTTGGTAACACTAAGGCCCTCATCACAACCCTGACGGTCGGTGTTAAAGTGGCGGTAACACCGCCAAAAGGCCGGCGGTAAACAAAATGGGATTATGACCACGCGGAAACCGCCAACATAGACAGCCATCTTAACACTACGACTGCCAGGGTGGTAGAAAGAAATACCATGGCGGTCACAGCAAACAGAGAGGCGGAGGACAATGTACCGCCTACAGTATTACAAGGCACCAATCCGCCAGCTTTTCCAGGGCGGTACCAACAACATCAAAAGCATGGCAGAAACAGTACATCGAAGGTGAACCACTCACCTTCCGACACTCCACGAAGAACCAGGAAGCCATGGAGCCCGAATTGCAGATCCTCCCCAAGTTGGTGTATCTTCTCATACACCAGGAAGTAGAAAGAAGGCAGCAGCGGCCACGACGGTGAGTACTGCACCTAGCACACAGGGGAGGGGGGAGGAAAAAGAGAGTGACACACACACGCGGCACGCAACACCCCAACCCTCACCCACAACACCATACACACTAACACATTCAACAACATTTCAGATACACCCCGTCACCCCCTGGAAGAACGCAATGACAAAAGGAAATGTGTTTAACCAGTGTTATATTGGAACATTCAGATATAACAATAGAATTTTAAATAATCAGTATAAACAAATATTTACATCATGTCCACTGTCCCTTGTAAATGTTCGAGGACCAGTGGTCCCAAAAAGCATGGGTGAAGCCCACACATGACACCTGACTCAAAATGGAGAGAACACTGCAGGGGCATCAGGTCTAAAAAACACAGGCACCTCAGGGGGAAGGGGAGGGGGGCACCTCAGCTGGAAGATGGTACAACGCCACTGCTCCTCATGGGGGTTCTATGCTCACTGCCTGGTCCTGGGGAGTGCAAAGCCACAGTCTCTCAAGTCTCTCAAGTGGGTGGTTTGCCCACTGCTTGCTCCTGGGGAGTGAAAAGCCACAGTCTCTCAAGTCGGTGGTTTGCCCACTGCCTGGTCCTGGGGAGTGCAAAACCACAGTCTCTCAAATGGATGCCTTTCTCCACTGGTTCTGGAGGGGGCATTGAGGCCAGTGTGCTTCACCCTGCCAAGGATTGGGGGAGTGGATGGCTTTCTCCACTGGTTCTGGATGGGGCATTGTGCCCAGTGATGCTGCACCTGGGGTGTGGCAGTTCATATTATTTCACCTGGGTGTCTGAGCCACGAGATGTGCATGGAACAGGTAGCATGATACTCCATGGAGGAAGAGCCACACTCCATCCTGCGGTGACTTAGGCTGCAAACAGCTAGTAGTGCCACTGCTGGTGGTGGTGCCTCATGTGGTGTGTCCAGGGTCCAGGAAGTCACCTGAAGCCTCGGACGGCTGCCCACTGGGGATGCTGCTGATGTCCAATGTAGTGGCACTGGCTGGGCACGTGGCGGTGCAGATGGTGGTGCGTGTGGCGGTGGCTGCGGCAGAGATTCTGCCAGTGCTGCCGATGCTGCACGTGGTGCAGGTGTCTGTAGTGGTGGAGGGAGACACCAGACCGTCTCCGGCAGCCTCGGACGGCTGATCACTGCGGAGGATGCTGCTGACTGACATTGTGGCAGCGGCAGTGCAGGTGGCGGTGCAGGCTGTGGTGCAGGTGGCGGTCGTTGCGGCGGTGGTGACCGTGGTAAAGGTCGCTGCCATCTCTGGGGAAATGGTGGTCACAGCCCCTCACCAGGAGGGTTCTTGCCCTGAGTTGACTTGGCCTTTGTCTTGTGTCCCTTACCCACCTTGGTAGTCACTGCTGGGACCTTGGCACTGTCCTCTTTGGGTTTGGATGAGGCCTTGCTGGGTGGGTGGTGCGGCTTTCCCCTGCTGCATGCCGGCACCTTCTTGACCTTGGCAGGTGGTGGAATCGGGTGGTCCTTCCCATCTGTAGGTGGCACACTGGCAGCTCTGATGGGTGCCCCCTTAGATCCTCCCGGACTTGCAGGGACCACAGCGGACGCAGATTTAGTGGCTGAGGTGCTGGGCTGGGATCTAGACATCCTGGCTCGAGGGGAAGGAGGGGGGAGGTATAGGGAAGAAGTAAATGTTAGCTAGGAAAGTTTTTTGGACACACTGGGACAGGAAGATGGAGGGGGGTGGGAATGGAGGAAGAGGTAGTGGTTGTAGGAGGTGTACGTCTGCTGAGTTTGGGTGAAGGTGCATGGGCTGGAGGCTGTTGTCAGGTGGATGGCTGTTGAGTGGGTGTGTGCCTGCATTTGTGTACTTTGGGAGGAGGGCTCACAGACTCACTGGGAGAGGACACAGGGGATGTGTGAATGGTTGTGGGGGTGGTGATTGCTCGTGAGGGGTGTGCTGTGATGGGCGTGCTGGTGATGGAGGCAGTGGCTGATGATGTGGTGCATGCAGGTGTGAATGGAGATGCAACTGGGAGGGAGGTGGAGGACGTGGAGGAGGGGGACACAGTGGAGGAAGTGGATGTTGGTATGTGTGCATGGATATGGTACTTGTGTGAGTGCCTGTGTGATGATGTGTGGTGCTTATGTTTTACTGAGCCACATTTGTGTGTTGATGTGTGTGCATGCTGGCCTGAATGTGTGCTTGGGATAGGCTGAGGTAGAGGGGATTGGGTCGGGGTAGTGGAAGTTGGAGGTGGGAGGCTGGACACAGGGACAATGGCTGCCATCAGTGATGAGGCCAGAGCCAGAAATGCTCGCTGTTGGGCCGCCACACCAGAATGAATGCCCTCCAGGTATGCATTTGTTTGTTGCAAATGCCTCTCAACACCCTGATGGCATTGAGAATGGTTGACTGCCCAACAGTGAGGGATCTCAGGAGGTCAATAGCCTCCTCCCTGAGGGCAGCAGGGCTGACTGGGGCAGGGCCTGAGGTGCCTGGGGCGAAGGAGATGCTCACTCTCCTTGGTGAGCGGGCACGGGAAACACGCTGAGGGGCTGCTGGGAGGGTGGTGCTGGTACGGGGGTGGTGGCTGTACCTGTTGCTGTGGTGGGCACAGAGGTGTCCACCACCCCCAGGGAGCTTCCATCAGTGGAGGAGTCGCTGCCACTGGTCTCCCTTCCTGCCCCCGTTGTGGAGCTCCCTTCGCCCTCTGTCCCACTGGTGGCTTCACCCTCTGTGGATTCACCCTCATGGGCCATGTGGGATGCAGAGCTCCCTCCGTCACCGGTGCCTCTGCTCCTCAGCCAGATGATGCTAAAGCACACATGGATAGGGTGACAAAACAAGAAGGGGCGGAAAGACAGAGTACACACATGGTCAATGCCAGCAACACCACTACCGTTGGCGGATACAACACACACTGAGCTGCCCTATGCACTAGGCCTTGTCCAACCACTTACTATGGTAGTCACCAGCCCATGGGGTACATTGCCTACCACCAGTACCTGCACACCTGACACCCACAGGACCCTGCACACTAGTAGTTGCCCAATTGTACCATTGGGGTACGGGTGCTTCTGAGCCTGCAAACAAGGGACCTACCCTGGCATGATCACCCTGGCCTAGGGGCACTCACAGCCCACATCCCCCACCCAGCTAGTTCCTAAAGCGCGCCAAGCGAGCTTTCTGAAACTGTACTCACCCCCTTGTGGCTGCTGTGATGCCCTCAAGCACCCATCCAACGCCGGATAGGCCACTGCCAGGATACAGAACATCAGGGGGGTCATGGTGCCACGGGCACCCCTTCCAAGTTGGGAGGCCAGCCCCAGCTGGGCCTCTGTCGTCTTCTTGCTCCAGTGGCGAGGTCCTCCCATCTCTTGCTGCAGTGGGTGCTCTGCCTGTGATAGACCCCAAGGGTCCGCACCTCCTTGGTGATGGCACGCCAAATACCCTTCTTCTGGTGGGTGCTGACCTAGAGGGTAAACAGAGCGGAAAAATTTAATCACTCACTCGTCCGGACCGTCATACTCATTGCCCACCAGTTCCCACCCATGCCCTGATGCACATACACTGACCACCTCACATGCAGCACTCAGGCCACCCCCCAACATGTGGCTTACATCCACACCACTCCAAACAGGCATTGCCCACGCATCATGCTCACAGTGTACTCACCTGTTTGTCTGAAGGACCGTAGAGTAGCGTGTACTGAGGGAGGACCCCTTCCACCAGTTTCTCCAACTCCTCCGCAGTGAAGGCAGGGGCCCTTTCCCCAGACACTGTAGCCATTGTCGCTTCCAGACTCAGGTCACAGCAGCACTTGCAGTGAAGGTCCTCTCCTGTTGATGGTCAGGTATCAAGTGAGTGAATGGGCAGAAAATGTCAGTGACGTCTGTGGCGGTGCATACTGTCACCACCGGCGTACATCACAATTGCTCCTAGGATCCATAGGGCCCAATGATAAACAATGTGGATTTGCACAGCGGTCTTCCACCACCTACCGCGATGCTGCACAACGCCAGTGCAGTTACCTCATTTCCCCTTGTCCTTCCTCACAAGTCAGGCAGCCGCCATTTCAGCAGAGCACATGGCATGGCACCTAACTGCGTCACAACACATATTGGCACATATAGTGACTCACAGTTTAATACACGGCTTCTGTAACATTAATTCAGACACAGTTGTGCTATTTATGTGGTATATGACCTTCTACTCACCGTTCTCCTCCGTAGGCCACAACCGCAGAGGCAGCATGTAAGATGGTGGCATCCTCCGGTGCACAGACCCCTGGTGGACCTGTCGACAATGGAGGACAGACACATTATAATCACATACAGACTTGATCATGCCACAATCCAAAAACTGTGTGCCCAATTGGAGCCAAACCTGATGTCAGCTATCTGCCAGCCGACTGGTATCCCCCCTCTTGTGCAAGTCCTGTCAGTGCTCCATTTCCTGGCAAGTGGCTCCTTTCAAACTACAGTGGCCATGGCATCAGGGATGCCTCAGCCAATGTTCTCTAACATGTTGAGCAGGGTGTTGTCTGCCCTGCTGAAACATATGAGCAGCTACATCGGCTACCCCAGGTGGAGGATTTGGCCACAGTGAAAGCTGACTTCTATGCCCTGGGACATATCACCAACATCATTGGTGCCATTGATAGTACCCATGTAGCATTTGTCCCCCCCGGAGAAATGAACAAGAGTTCAGAAATAGAAAAAGCTACCATTTGATGAATGTGCAAATGGTGTGTTTGGCGGACCAGTACATATCACATGTGAATGCCGAGTATTCTGGCTCTGTGATAGACGCCTATATATTGTGCAATAGCAGTGTCTCCTATTTGATTGGCCAACTCCAGAGGCACCGGGTGTGGCTAATAGGTGAGCCCAAGGTCCCCACACAGTATGAGTAGGTGTCTGGGTATGGGGTTGTCCCTAAGGGTTAGTGTGTGTCTCACAATTGTCCCTCGATATTTGCAGGTGACTCTGGTTACCCCAACCTCTCATGGCTACTGACCCCAGTGAGGAATCCCAGGACAAGGGCAGAGCAACGCTACAATGAGGCACAAGGGGGAACTAGACTGATTATTGAGAGGTTATTCGGCCTCCTGAAAGCCAGATTCAGGTGCCTCCATCTGACAGGTGGCTCCCTGTACTACTCACCAAAGAAGGTGTGCCAGATCATCATGGCATGCTGTATGTTGCACAACCTGGCATTGGGACGCCAGGTGCCTTTTCTGCTGGAGGATGAGCCTGGTGATGGTCTTGTTGCAGCGGGGGAGCCTGTGGACAGTGAGGAAGAGGAGGCAGAGGAAGAAGATGTTGACAACAGGACAAACATTATCCTGCAGTACTTCCAGTGACACACAGGTATGAGACTGTAACTCCTCTTCACATTAGAGTTTTGTTTAGGACATTGTACATGGCAGCCTCTCAACCTCTGTCTATGGCCATTGACTGTTCCCTTTGGATTTCCTTTTTTCAGATCTGTGTACCCCATTCTGGCTTCTGCTATGTGTAATGCTGCCCAACAACTGTCATACACTGGTATGAGTAAATGAACATTTACCTTGCACTGCTTTGCTAATGTTGTAGTAATACATTTGTGAATCATCAGACTCCAGATTGCAGTGCAAGGGGCTGGGGTGATGGTGGAGGAAGGTCCGTGGTAGAGTTCAGTCTCATGGCATCACAGGTGCATTGTCCAAGGGGGCATAGGAAGTAGAGCAACGTCATTTCAAGGTGGACAGGGTAACAGAGTGGGACAGAAGGGTGACAATCAGGAGCGTCCTATTTCCTGGCGGGGGTCTTGGCAATGTTCTCTGGCTTCTGCCTGGATCTCAGGGACCGTTTGCAGGGTGGTTTTCCTTCTGCAGGGGGTGGGGTGCTGGTGCCCTGTTGGTCCTGTGGCGGTGCCTCCTGTCCACTATCGCCAGCGGAGGTGGAACTCTGTTCCTTGGTTTGGCCAGTGTCAGGGGCCCTTTGTTGAGCCACTGCCTCCCTCATGGTCTTGCCCATATCAGCCAGCACCCCTGCTATGGTGACCAGGATGGTGTAGATTTTGGTGAGGTCATCCCTGATCCCCATGTACTGTCCCTCCGGCAGCCGCTGGGTCTCCTGAAACTTGGCCAGTACTGTGCCCATGGTCTCCTGGGAATGGTGGTACGCTCCCATGATGTTGGTGAGTGCCTCGTGGAGGGTTGGTTCCCTGGGCCTGTCCTCCCCCTGTCGCACAGCAGTCCTCCCAGCTTCCCTGTTGTCCTATGCCTCTGTCCCCTGAACAATGTGCCCACTGCCACTGACCGCAGGTCCCTGATCATCCTGGGTTAGTGGGGTTGCCTCGGGTCCCTGTAGGGGTGGACACACTGCTGGTTGATGTGTACTGGGGACAGTGGCATGGGCCTGCAGGGTGGGTGCTATGCTGGTGTTTCCTGAGGGGGAGGCTCTTTGGTGGGTTGGGACTGTGGCAGGGTAACTGACTGTCCAGAGGTCCTAGATGGGCCAGGCTGGTCATCGTAATCCAGGCATGCTGAGCTGCTGTCATCACTGTGGGCCTCTTCTGTGGGGGGACTGGATGTAGCTGGCACCTCCTGTCCGTTGACATTGGGTAGGGGTCCTGTTGGGATGCAAATGCATTGTAATTGTATCTGTGTGTGCCATCTTGTGCAATGGGTGTGTTTCCCTTATAGTATTGTGCTTTCCCTGTCGCCTTGGTCTTGTGTGATTGGTGATTGTGTGGGGTGGGTGAGTCTCTCTAGAGTGCATGCTGTGATGATGGGTGCCCATGCAGGTCTGTGATAGGGGTCCATGCATTAGTGGAGCATCCAGGGCTTGGTATTGGGATGGGTTGGTTGTGATAGTGGGGTATATGTGAGGTGTTGAGTGATGGGGGTGAGGGTAGGGGTAGGAGTTAGTGACGGCATGCAGGTAGGGTGGGGGGATAAAGTAGTAAAGATTTGCTTTACCAGAGTCCAGTCCCCCTGCTACTCCTGCGAGGCCCTAAGGATGCCTGATTGCCAAGACTTGCTCCTCCCATGTTGTTAGTTGTGGGGGAGGAGGTGGGGGTCCACCGCCAGTTCTCTGTACTGCTATCTGTTGTCTTGATAGGACGGAACGCACCTTCCCCCGTAAGTCGTTCCACCTCTTCCTGATGACATCCCTGGTTCTTGGATGCTGTCCCAGGGCGTTGACCCTGTGGACGATTCTCCGCCATAGCTCCATCTTCTTTGCAATGGACGTCTGCGGCACCTGTAATCCAAATAGCTGTGGCTATACCCGGATGATTTCGTCCACCATGACCCTTAGTTCCTCCTCAGAAAACCTGGGAGTCTTTGAGGTGCGATGATGTGGTGTGGGTGATATGTGTGTGGTGATGTGTGGGGTGATGTGTTGTGATGTATTATGTGATGTGCGTGGATGGTGTGTGAGTGATGGTGTTCTCTGCCTCTGAGTGAAGGTGTGCTCTTTGCTGGTCTCTCTGATTTTTTAGTTGTAAGGGGTTGTGGGTAATGTGTGTGTGTGTGTGTTTTATAGTGGTGTGGGTGTGGTGTGTGTATATGTATCAGGTGTGTGTATCTTGAATTGTCCAATGTGGTTGTGTTTTGTAGGTATGTGCATTTTGAGCGTGGTTTACCACGGTTGAAAGACCGGTGCATTGATTCATGGGTGCGTGATACTGTGGGCGTGTTCCTGTTGGCGTGACGGTGTGGGTTTTGCAATCGCCAGTTTATCACTAACCTTTGGTGTGGTGGACTTGTGTGGGTGTCTGTATTGTGGTGGTATTCTCTGCGCGGTTTATAATACCCGTGGTGATTTACTGCCACAGCCACGGAATGTTGGGGGCCGTCAGCACGGCGGTAGGCGGCATTTACTGCCAGAGTTGTAATGATGGCCTAAGTATTGTCTTTTATTGTGTATGAGTACTGTGTAACTATAGTGGTATTGCAGGAGTTTTGCACGTCTCCTAGTTCAGCCAAACTGCTCTGCTACAGCTACCTCTAGACAGCCTAAGCTGCTAGAACACTAACTGCATTTCACTAATTAGGGATAACTGGACCTGGAATAAGGGGTAAGTACCTAGGGTACCCACTACAAACCAGGCAAGCCTCCTACACAGATCCCATGCCACCTACTAATTATTGTAGTAACGCCCACTGTACTCACCCCCTTGTGGCTGCTGTGATGCCCTCAAGCATCTATCCAGCTCTGGGTAGGCCACCGTCATGCGGGCCATCAAGGGGGGCAGGTTCTGACGGGCACCCCTTCCTTGTTGGCATGCCATCCCCAGCTTGGCCTCTGCGGTCTTCCGTGCCCAGTGTCTCAGGTCCTCCCACCATTTCCTGAAGTGGGTGCTCTGCCTGCTGTAGACCCCCAGGGTCTGCACTTCCTCGGCGATGGCATGCCACAATCCCTTCTTTTGATGGGTGCTGACCTGCAGAGGGAATACAGACAGGAGGACACCATTACACATACAATCCAGCCTGTCACACATATGGCCCACAACTCCCGTTTCCAACTCCATTGGCACACACATTGCCCGGGTGCCCTCCCAAATGACATGATGCCTGCACACACATCTCCATGCAACCTTCCCACATGCATTGTGCTCAAGGTGTACTCACCTGTTGGTCTAGAGGCCCATACAGCTATGCATACTTGAGTAGGACCCCATCCACCAAGTGCTCCAAGTCCCCCAAAGTTAAGGCAGGGGCCCTTTCCCCGGTCATACGGGCCATGGTAGGTTCCAGACACAGGTCACAGCAGCACGCGCAGTGTAGGTGTTCTGTGGAATGTCAGGAATGAAGTAAGGTTGTAGACAGAAAGTGGCGGTCACCTCTGCGGCGGTGTACACCGTCATCGTCGCCGCTGATCCCCACTGGCCACTGTACTCCATAGAGCCGCATATTAGCCAATGAGGAATTGCACAGTGTAGCAAGACCGCCTTCCTCCACAACGCCCAACATCGGTGGAGTTTCCTCACTTCCACCTGTCTCTAGATACAGGACAGGCGGTCACCACTTAATGGTGGTGGACTACATATAGATCTTCCATAACTGTGTCTTTTATGGAAATTGCATGTACATTCCATTCCCACTATCCCATCACATTAATGCTGTATGCTCACTGAGGTGGTTCCATTGTTCAAATTTTGATGGTCTACTGTCTCTTATGTCCCTTAGATACCTGCCACTGCTGATGAATAGGAGGAAGAGAGAAACCGCTGTGTACAGACCTCTTGTGGACTTGGCTACACTGAAGGACAGGCACATTATACCCACCTATAGACTGGACAGGGCCACAATCACAGAGCTGTGTGCCCAATTGCAGCCTGACCTGATACCAGCTGTCCGTCATCCCACTGGGATAACCCCTCTTGAGCAGGTTCCATCAGTGCTCCATTTCCTGGCAACTGGTTCTTTCTAAGTGACAGTGGGCTTGACAGCAGGAATGTCACAGACAATGTTCTCAATCGTGCTGGCAAGGGTATTGTCTGCCTTGGTGAAACACAGGTGCAGCTACATTTCGTTCCCCCAGGTGGAAAATATTGTCACTGTGAAGGCCAGATTCTATGCAATGGGACATATACCCAATGTTATTGGGGCCATTGACGGTACAGATATCCCGTCCCCCCCCCCGCCAGATTGAACAGGCGTTCAGGAATCAGAAGAGGTTTCATTCACTGAATGTGCAAATGGTGTGCCTGGAGGACCAGTACATCTCCCATGTCACTGTCAAGTATCCTGGGTCGGTGCATGATCACTTCATTCTGAGAAATAGCAGCATCTCAAATGTGATGGCCCAACTACAGAGGCACACGGTGTGGCTAATAGGTGAACCAGAGTCCCCACCCACTGTATGTCAGTGTATGACTTCAACTGTTATCCCCATAGGATTGTGTGAGGCAAAATGTTTTTCCTCAATATTTGCAGGTGACTCTGGCTACCCAAACCTATTGTGGCTCCTGACCCCTGTGAGGAATGTCAGGACAGGGGCTGAGAATCGTTATAATGATGCACATTGGTGAACCAGGAGAATAATCTAGAGGACCTTTGGCCTCCTGAAGGCCAGGTACAGATACCGGCATCTGACAGGTGGATCCCTGTGCTACTCACCCAAAAAGTTCTGCCAGATAGTAGTGGCATGCTGCATGTTGCACAATCTGGCCCTCAGACGACATGTGCCTTTTCTGCAGGATGAGGGGACTGGAGAAGTCCATGTGGCAGCGGTGGACCCTGAGGACAGTGAGGATGAGGAGGCAGAGGATGAGGATGTGAACAATAGAACTTCAGTTATACGTCAATACTTCCACTGACACACAGGTGAGACAGTACAACTGACCATTACTCTGACTCTTGATGTTTTCAGTGTGGCTATAGCATGAAGGCATTCACGTCCTTTGCATCCCAAATTACTGTCACCTATGGCTTGTCCTTCTACAGATGTTGGTGATATGACAACAGTGTCCTGATGTGTTTACTGCAGACAGCTACAGGTCATTAATTTCATGCTATCACAGTGTTCGGATCATTTGCACTAGATGTGACTCTTCCCATAAATGCACATTTACAACACATAAAACGGTGTCACTCAAATTGTGTTCAAGGGTGTTTATTGTGGTGCAAATAATTGAGGGAATGGTGCAATGGAAAGGGGTGATGATAGAGGAAAGTCCAGAGTATTGTTCCAGTCTGTTTGTAGCACAGGCCCAGTGTCCAAGGGGCCATAGGAAGGGGATCAAAGGCAGTTCAACGTGGACAAGGTGACAGGGTGGGACACAAGGGGGACAAACAGGAGAGTCTCATTTCCGGGTAGAGGTCTTGGTCTTGGCAAGTATCTCTGGCTTCTGTCTGGGTTGCAGGGAAAGTTTGCAGGGTGGTTCACCTTCTGTGCTGGTAGCCTCTGGGTCCTGTGGTGGGGCCTGCTGCCCACTAGCAGCAGCAGAAGTGCAGAGACCAGCGCTCGGTCGTGGATCATCTTCAGGTTGTGGGGTTTTCGGATGCCCCGGAGACGATGCGTGGATTCCCGGGACTGACAGGACGAAGTCACAGGGGCTGCGTCAAACCGGTGGACGTTGTGCGGAAATTTCTACCACAAAGCAGGTGCTGCATCGATTCCTCTCTGGAAGTGGTGCTGCATTGTTCCAGCTCGGCTTTGTGTCGATCCAGTGGGCCATGCATCGAAGTTGGAGTCGCTACGCTGGTGGTGCGTCAATCTTCTCGTTGCAAAGTTGGGCTGCGTTGTTCTGGTTCACTGTGCGGGGAATTTTTCACTGCAATGCAGGCTGTGCATTGATTCTGGCAGGCTGTGCGTCGATTTTTGACACACAAGGAGTCCTTCTTGTAGAGATGAAGTCTTTTTGGTCCTGAGACTTCAGGGAACAGGAGGCAAGCTCTATCCAAGCCCTTGGAGAGTACTTCTCAGCACAGCCAGAGAGCAGCAAAGCCACAGAAAGGCAGCAGTCTTTCACATAAAGCAGTCAGGTGAGTCCTTTGGGCAGCCAGGCAGTTCTTCTGGGCAGGTTACAGATTCTGGTTCAGGTTCTCTTCTCGGGGAAGTGTCTGAGTTAGTGGGGGCAGAGGTCCTGTTTAAATACTCAAATGTACCTTTGAAGTGGGGGGAGCCTTCAAAGAGTGGCTTAGAACTCCACAAGGTCCCCTTTCAGTTCAATCGTGTTGGCCAGGGTCCCAGTAGGGGGTGTGGCAGTCCTTTGTGTGAGAGCAGGCTACTGTCCTTTTACATGCTAGTGTCAGGCCCTCCACCCTCACAGCCCAGGAAGACCTATTCAAAATGCAGATGTATGCAAGTGAGGCTGAGTATCCTGTGTTTGGGGTGTGTCTGAGTGAATACATAAGGGAACTGTCAACAGAACCCAGCCACGTGGATTGTAAGGCACAGAAGGATTTAAGTGCAGAGAAATGCTCACTTTCTAAAAGTAGTATTTCTAAAATAGTAATATTAAATCCAACTTCACCAGTCAGCAGGATTTTGTATCATCATTCTGGCCATACTAAATATGACCTTCCTACTCCTTTCACATCAGCAGCTACCACTTAAACAGTATATGAGGGTAGCCCCAATGTTAGCCTTTGAAGGGAGCAGGCCTCACAGAAGTGTAAAAACAAATTTAGGCGTTTTACACTACCAGGACATGTAACCTACACAGGTACATGTCCTGCCTTTTGCCTACACAGCACCCTGCCAAAGGGGCCACTTATGGCATACCTTAGGGGTGTCTTATA
The DNA here is from genome assembly GCF_031143425.1 of Pleurodeles waltl. Classification (NCBI taxonomy): domain Eukaryota; kingdom Metazoa; phylum Chordata; class Amphibia; order Caudata; family Salamandridae; genus Pleurodeles; species Pleurodeles waltl. The sequence goes on from NC_090438.1 coordinate 357,267,148, forward strand.
TGTAGGAACAGGGGAGTTTTAGGCTTGGCAAGTACTTTTAAATGGCAAGTCAAATAGGCAGTGAAACTGCACACACAGGCCTTGCAATGGCAGTCCTGAGACTGAAAGTTAAGGAGCTACTTAAGTGGGTGGCACAATCAGTGCTGCAGGCCTACTAGTAGCATTTAATCTACAGTTCCTGGGCACATGTAGTTCACTTTACTATGGACTTATAAGTAACTTAAATAATCCAATTGGGTATGATCCAATGTTATCATGTTTAAAGGGAGAGAGCATATGCACCTTAGCACTAGTTAGCAGTGGCAAAGTGGGCAGAATCTTAAAACCAGCAAAAACAGTATCTAAAAAGTGGAGGGAGGCAGGCAAACAGTTAGGGGTGACCACCCTAAGGCTGTAAGGTCTAACAGTAGGTAGTGTGTGATGTGTGTACTCTGATCCACAAGTATTCATTACAGCATTAACATTAATGTTGGTTTGACAAATAGTTGTTGAATCATACCGTTTTAAGAACATTCGAGTGGTCTGATCACCTGTTTCTAGCCAACACCTGGTACTGGTTGTGCATGTTGTATGCCTGACTCCACTTCACACATGGCCTGACTGCAGATGGTAAATTGAAAAAATGTTTGAAGTGTGAGGAAGGTTATGTTTGGCTACTTGTACTAACTGTCCACAGCTGGCAGAGCACGAACAGTAGGAAGCAGCGGGAGGAACTGAAATGCCGCAGGTAGATCCTTGCCACCTACAGATCCATACTCCAAATATCCTGATGGTAAGTTGTCCTGATGTTTGCCCTCTATCCATTCCAATGCCCCTTGAGCCATCTCTAAGTGCAACATAGAATATGACAAATTAAAACCAGTCCTACTGTTCCTGAGGTTTCAAATGAGTGTCTACTTATTATGATGCTGTGATCTCAATCTGACAATTCACATGCCTCACTTGCTACACTTACTCAGACCTGTTAAGAGGCATCCCCATTGGTAAGTGTGGACTATACATTGGCATCTGTAATGCTTCATCAGCATGGACATCCTGCATGTTGGAAATGATGGTGGTATAACTAGACTCCAAATGCAACCCATTTCATTGATATAAGAGCTCAGTATATTGGTACCATGTACATGTTCTTTGGATGGTGAGTGGCTACACAGCAATTTCGTAATCCATTGTGTTGTGGGCATGCTAACAAGGGCACAACAGCTTATTAATTGGTACAATTTACACTGGTTTTTGCCAACATCATGTGTACATTGTTAGCTTCTGCCATATATCAACATTGTGATGCAACTTAAACATACTTATTTTTGGGATGGTGGATATGTTTAGACATTTTTTGTATGGAATCCTATTGGTTGTACTGACTTAATTGTGTTGCAGGTGTGGTAGTTCACCTTCATATGTTTGTGGAATGATACATGTTGTCAGTCATTTGGCTTGCCTCAAGGTGTATGTCTCTATCATGGTAACGTCAGAAGTAGTTTATAGTTCTGCAATGTTCATATACAGATTACTAATGTCTGAAATGTGGATAGTGATTTTGCACTCAAATAATGATCTAATGATGTTGCCACTCAACATGATTAGTTGAACTTATGTGCCCTTCATGGACATGATAGGTGTCCATTGTCTTTAAGGTGTTGGTATGCTACCTGTGGTTGTCTGTGGCTAAATCCTGTGGGCTAAGTAGGCCCATGGAAGTGTACATGACTTTGATTTCAGGGTGACAATGACTAAGGTGAGTAGGTCCACAAACTCTGTTTATTCCTTTTCTACTACACTATTGGTATTTGTGTTGGTAACATCGATTTAGACGCTATCAAACTCCTAATTTGGATATACCAAATAGAGTAGGTGCATGTGAGCTATTTCAATTGTGAAGGTTGTAAATACTGTGACAGGTAATGTTTTTGGCGTGTATGCAACATGCTGTCTTGTGCTTAGCATTTGATGAGGTTCCTTTCTAGGACCATGACATCAGGTCATGTTGTGAGTATGTGTAGATTTGGTGTCTGTGTTATGTAGAAACCAACGTTACCACTATTTCCTATATCTTGTTTGTTGTTTTAAAATGTTGCTGTGAATAGGGGCCAAAAATCCTGTTGCCAAGTCAGCTTGTGATGGAATGGTTAGTGTGATAGCTGTACTGATAGGATGGTATTGTTGTTGTGAGATTGGTGGCTTTTGTGGTGTGTGACCTGGTTGTACCTGTGGGTGTAGTACAGCTAGATGTGATGTGTATAGGTTGATTTAAGTGTTTGAAAAGAATGTGATGACCCTGCCTCTCTTTCTGTTTTCAAGCATCGGCAAGTGGCGGAGATGGGGCACAGCTGAGTGAGGAAGCTGCTGGCCATTGGACCTCCAGTCATGAGGACACGGACACTGAGGGACCCAGGGGTCTGGACGGCGAGGGGAGTGGCACAGAGGAGACAGGATCCATGTCATCATCTTCAGAATCCTCCTCCAGTGGACACTCCCTGGTGATGACGGACCCATCTGGGACCACCCTTGCACCATCGCTGTCAGCCACCCCCGTTTCTACCACTGTTCTCCCTGTACTTCCCCACCCATTTGGCTGTGCCCCCTCACTCAAGAGGGTGGGCATCTTCTTTGCCACAGGCACCTCTGACCCAACCCCTGTTCATCCTGCTGTCCTCAGTGAGGAGGCTATTGACCTCCTGAAGTCGATCTCTGTGGGTCAGTCAACCATTGTGAATGCCATCCAGGGAATGACAACTCAAGATAAACAGAGTAATGCATTCCTAGAGGGCATTCACGGTGCTCTGGCTGGCCTACAGAGGTCCTTTCAGGCTCTGCCCTCCACCCTGATGGCAGCCAGCAACCCTTTGTCTACCATCCCCTGTCCTCCTTCCTCTTCCCAATCCCAAATCCCTCTTCCCATACCCAGATAAAGGACACAAACAAACAGGCATGCATCCACCTCAACATCCAAGGGTAGCTCAGACAAACAAAAGCACCATAAGACATACCACCGGCATGCACACAAGCAACATTCAGATGCACGCACAGCAACAGTCACAACCTGCCCAGAACATCTACCACCACCAGCATCACAGACAGCACACCTGACACACCTAGAGACACCACACCAACATTTACAGATCCAGCTACCACACCTATCCTACCCACAGACATCTCCTCAGAAAACCCTTGACATCCACCACAGTCACCACACCCACTGCCACCACAACCCACAAGCATACCCCCCACAAACACGCACCTAAGACATCCACACCAACACCTCAGACAACTACTCCCTCTCCCCCACACCCAAACCCTTTTGCTATGATCATCCTCGTATGTGTAAGAAAGCTTTCCTTTCAGAGTTTGCTCTTTTCCCACTCCTTTCCCCCCAGTGAGACCACTAAACATTCAGTTTCCCCTTCCCAAGTCTATCCCTTCTACCTCCAAGGCCTCAACTACCCCAAAGTACCCATACCCCTTCCCCTGCCAAGAAATCTACCCCTTCTAAAAAAAGCCTACCCTCCCGTAAGCCTAACCCAAATCGCCCCTCCCAAGCCAAATCCCAAAGGGCCCACTTCCAAGCCTAACCCCAAACACCCCACCTCCTCCACCCTCCACAGATAATCCCAGCAGTGCCTTCCTGCTCCCCGATGCCCCTACTTGTGGAGTTTACATTGCAGTCAGGAGTCAAGTTTGGGGCACCCATATGTGCATTGTGTGAACAAAACAAAATTATGGACTGGCCTATGGCCTTTGACTTTTTCATTGATCATTTCTAAATATATTCAAACCAACTTGTTGTTGGTTTTGGATTACATCTTTGTAATGCATTTCTTTTCCTAGAGTAGAGTTGTTTGTGGCTGACAGTGGTTATGTGTCAGTATTTGTGTGTGTGGTGCTTGTGCTACCTGTATTGTTTCAGTAGTATGTGAGATTGTATGTAGTGCTTTTGTCCCCCAGTAATAGGGTGTGTGTTGTGTGATGGGCATTTTTCTGTTTGAAACATGTTGTTGTGATGGTTTGTGTGGTGTTTGTGTTGACATGTATTTTTTGCTGTATTTTGTGGCTTTGTGTGCTTTCACTGTGTGCATGTGCGTGTTCAGTGCATGGTATGATAGATACGATGTGCTATGTGTGATCTGAATGTCAATTGGTAGGTTGTCTGATTGTTTGTGTTCATTCCCTGCTGGTTGTAGGTTGCGTTATATGTTTGATGTGTCCCTAGGTATTGTCTATTGTGAGTGCTTGCTAATGTATTGACGATGGTGCGGTTGTGATGACGTGTTGTGGTGTTGTGTGGTATTGTGTGTGACTGGGCCTTTGCTGTATTTCCGTGCATAAGTGGGTGTTTTTGACATGTGTGTGTGTGTGTGTGTATGTGTGTGTGTTTGCGTGTGGTGGCCGTAGTGAGTGTAGTGTATGTGTGTGTGTGGCTGTATGTGTGTGAGTGGGTGTCAGTATAAAGTTACATATGAGTGTCGCCCTCTCACTCCCTTCCCAATGGTATGTTTTGCGAGTGTACAAACATTGACAATGTGCAATAGTAACAGGTAAGTGTGTTCACTTACAGTTACTGTCTTCAACAAAGATTCCTAATTCTTTGGGTGAGCAGGGCAGTGGGATGACATCTAGTGGTGGTTCCATGGCTGCTCCAGACGAGTATGGCTTCCTTTAGGTGAGTGTCTCCTTTTGTGCAGTTTGTTTCCGCCTGGGTTTCTGTGGTGGTGCGATTGCAGTGGAAACCTTGGCTGTGGAAACATGGTCTACACTACTCTGTGGGTGCCTTTCATCTTCCGTTGCGGTCTGGCTGCAGTGGCAGTGCCGGTGGTGCTTTGGCTGTATTCTGTTGGGAATATCGCCATAATCGTAATTTGTTGGTCTTCTACACCAGCCTGTTGGCAGTAAAACCACCACCGCCAACATGGCAGTCCTGAGACCACCAAAGTCGTAATGAGGAACTCAGTTTGGAGAGAAAATAATAACTGTACACCCATAAAAGTCTACTTCCTTTACCATTTTTGCTTATGTTAGAGTAGGAATCCTAAAAGTATCCTCTTCAAAGTCCAGCCCTTTCCCCGATTTGGCATTGCAGTGTGAACGTAAATGTGTATTGCATTTTATTTAAAGTTATGAACATTAGTTTATTAAGATACGTTTAATTCTAATATTAAAATCACTTTTTTTACATAGTGTAGATTTAAATTTTCAGGTTTTATTTTGAATGTGATTTTGAACATATTATATTACATTTTTTGTTATTAATTATTATAAACAAACAATCTTAATTTTTTTACACTTTTATAGTATGTTCATATTTTTACTTTCCAACAACCTTTGAACACATATAGTTTAAATTTTAACACATTACAAAAATTGTATTATCTTTTTATTCAGCGTTTTTGAAAGAAGATGGCTTTTGTGACATTTTTGAACAATATTTTTACTTCTTAAAAATAATATATATTTTTTGATTAATTTGTATTCTTTACTATGCACCCTTAATTCTTTTTGTGTTCATTTAGTGCCCATATTTTTTATTTTACTATATTTTTTATTTTATCCCCCTCGTTTTGCCTCGCTCAAGATCTTGTGTAGTCGTGGTTCCAGGTTTCTGTTCTCCAGTTAGTATAAAACTAAGTTTAAGTTACTTTTTTTGGGCATGGTGATTAGGGCATATGTATTTATGGTTAGTATAGTTAATACTGAAAAGTATTTTGGAGTTGTTGAGTAGTTAAAAGTTACATTGTAGTTTTAAATTTGTATTGGGCCTTAACGAGTTGCAAATACAATAATGAAATATTTTTTGGTAATGTATCATATGTCTGTGTTGTTAGAGTTATTGTTTTTTTTGTTGGCTATGTTTAATGGTTATTTGTGTTATGTGGGCGGGCATTTTACAGTTTTTAAGAGGTCATTTAGTCAACTCCTGAATTGATGTCTCCTTTTTGACACCTATTTTTTTTTTTTTTAAATTGATTGGTTATATATTAATTGACATTATTTCTAACTTTCTTTATTTCTTTGGATTACCTGGAGCCTTTGCTTGATGATATATTTTTGGTGCTTTGGATGATGCCTGGGGATTATTATTTTATGCATTGGATACTTTTATGTTATTGCTAGATTTGTTTTTGAATGGGGGTTCTATTTTGTCATTTTTTTCTGGAGTTTTATTTGTGTGTATTTTAGAATTATGGACTTCAGCTACAAAAACTTAAGTTATGTTTTATTTTATTTTTTATGGGAGGGGAATATTTACATGTTTTAAACATTCTTTCTTTTTCTATATTGTTTTGTAATGTGTTACACAATGTATATATATTACTTTTCATCTGGTGTGATGTGGAAATGTGTTATTTGATTAATTTACTATTGATTAATGTTTTAATTAATTTCATAGTAATTTTAACTTTTCAGCCAGAAAGGAACTTGTTTACAGAAAGTATATACTTTTAGATGATTAGTTAAATTATCTAAAATATAAATACATATTTTAGATATGTGTTTTTTGTTTAGAATCTTTTTTATTAATTTGGATTGTTTACAGTAGTGTTTTAGCTGTGAGTCTATGAATGGTAGGTCTTAATTGTTTGCAAATAATACACTTTAGGTTTGTTTGGATGTTTTAGGTTTTAGTTGAGTTATGGATTATTCTTTCTAAGTTGTTGGTAGCTTTTTCTCTTTTAATATGTGTATGAATGTATAAAGTGTACTGTGGCTTGGCCTATTGTCTCTTGTATATAATTGTGCAATTCTTTCACTGGGCTATTTATTTTTGCTTATTGTGCTGTGGTGCTCTCATATACATTCCACCATGCTATACAATGCTTGAGCTGCACTGTTTGACCAGAACAGTATAGTTTGACCACAAACGCATCTTTAAAATAGTCCATTAGGTGATTTAGTCAATCTTTGTGCATTCAGTAGTAGGGTGAATCTATTAGGAAGTTGATTATTTTGAGCTACTTTAGTTATTGGAACATGTGCTAGGTCACTTACTTTTTTCATTTTCATGGGCAAATTCAGCGGTTGTTGAAAATTCAATACTTAGGGCCTGATTACAAGTTTGACAGACAGACTGCCAGACCACCATGTTGGCGGTCCTAAAAAGATGGCTGCAATGGTGGTCCGCAGTCTGGCATATTATAAGTTATACAGGCAGGACTATCGCCTGCCAAGCAACAAAGGCAGACCAACAGCTCCACAGTGGCCTGTAACTAGTTAGTCTGACCTCCAGTGCTGTCAGTGCCAGAGGCGAACACTGAGCTAATTACAAAGCCAAAGTCACCATGGCAGTCTCCTTGCAGCGGTCAGCCAATGATGGTCGAAACCCCGCAGTCTGCGTCCACCAAAGTAACCTAGAAGTGCACAGTGGATGAATTTAAAAACAACACAGCTGACACACATTGGTACAGTGGACACACTTGCAAATCACACTATAAAACACACGTCTCCATGAACCACAATCCTTTGCATTTTCACTGCAAGACAAACCACACATCTTATTGTCCATTTTTGTCATGTCAGCCCTTTGTATCACCATCACTTTACACTCTTCACACACATCATCTTTTTTCCCTATATTATCTTGTCTTCTATAGTTAGTCACTGTCAACCCCTTTAATTTCCGGTCATGTCACTAGCCAAAACCGCCATGTTTTTCAGAGGATGACTTCAGAGTGGTGGATGAAATCATTAAAGGAGAGCTACAATTGTTTGGAGCCAATGTCCAGCGCACTCCTCTCAGTAAGAAAATGACAATGTGGGACAGGATAGTTGACAGTGTGAATGCTGTAGGCGCCACCCTGTGCACAAATAAAAACATCAGGAAGAGGTAGAACAGCCTGGGGTGCTTTCCCTGGTCTCCAGGCACTTGCTGCAGGCCAAGAAGACTGGTGGTGGCCCTCACAGTGCCACATTACAACTCTTTCCCTAGGAGGAAAAGATCTTGGCTATCCTTCATCCTGAGGGTTTGAGAGGAATGCCTGGTGCAGTGGAGTCTGGTAAGTCATAACACAAAAACTGTAAAAAATTGCAGTGTCTCACAGCTCAGCTTTTTCCACTGTCTTGTTTATGTATTTAACCAACGTTCAATATTCAGAGTTTCTGAGTGTTAACACTGTCAATCTGATTATTGGACCGAACATTCCAACTGCTGAGGCCCATCACCTGCCATATGTCCAAATGGTCAAAAAATCACTCCAGGACTCATGGTATGTCTCAACATGTAAATGTTTGCCCAAACCTAAATGCAGACTGAATACAGATAAGTAATACTGTGTCTTTAGTATAGTAGAAAGAGTGGCCTAAATGTAATTCCCAGGAGGCCCTATTTCAGTAACTTAAACCACCAGCCCAGTGTTCACTTGTTTAAATACTCCTATTTGTAATGTCTCAATTGAAGTTTACTCATCTGAGAGGATAATATTTGTATAGTGTGTGTAGTAGAGAGAGTGACCTGACTGCAAGTCCCAGTAGGCCTTGTGTATGTAACTCCAAACATCAGCCCAGTGATCACTTGTGCAAACACACCTGTTTTTAATCTCTCCAATGCTCTCCACTCACCTGGGACTTTACCATTTGTCGAGTTGGGAAGTAGAGGGAGTGACCTGACTGCAGAGCTCAATAGACCTGTTTCTGTATCTCCATCACCCGGCCCAGGGTTCAAATGCCCGAAGACACCTATTTGTTAACTCTTGAATGCTGTTTATTCACCTGGGAGGATACTATTTGTCAAGTGTGTGAAGTAGAGGGAATGACCTGAGAACAAATGCCAGGAGGCATGGTTTCTGTAAATCCGACCACCAGCCCAGTATTTACTTGCCCAAAAACCCTTGTCTGTTAACTCCCAATTGAAGTGTGCTCCCCTCGGAGTGATCAAGATACAGATCATGCCCAACTCAGAGACGTGTCTGTTTACCTAGCTCAATACTGACTTCCTAATCCAGGATGAAACTATTGAGAATAGAAATGACACCTTACCTAGTGTATACAACATGTATTCCTAAGGCCTCAAGATCACCAGATTAGCATCGGCAGCAGACATGTTGAAACAGCACTTTGCACAGAATGACTCCAGTCACATATACAACAAAGGCCTTGGTTTGCCTGCATCCCACTCAACTAGGCCTGCAAATGGTCAAAGCCATATCATTCCTCTCCATTGTGTTGGCTGCACTGGTGGTACAATGTCTGTTTCATGTGATCTTCCAAAGTGCAACTGATCTGCACAACTCCTCAACTGCTTGAGTCAAATTGTGTTGGTATCCTTCACACATGTCATGTTAAATCACTCAACACCATGGCTACTTGGCACAATTGGATTATCTACAACTTAACTTTGTACAAGGTCTCTGCTTACTGTAAAACAAAACCTTTGGTGGTAGATATCCCAATTCAAGCAGTAATAATGTATATTTTTCATCAGCAAGTGGATTTGCCGCTGGGCACATGGGACCATGGAACAGACTACCAATATCCCCCCTTGATGAAGCTCTCAGTGACGACAACACTCCCAGACTTCTGGACATGGACGATTGTCTCTGGCCCACCTGGACATCCTGGTCAGACAACAACAGTAAGTCTCACTGTGCCCACAACGTCACCTCGCAGCCCTCTTCCATCATCATAGGAAAACATTTGCACCCCCAACCTGTGTCCCTAGCACATTGTTCACCATCTTGTACCCCCCAGTTCTGGATCCTGAGTTGCAGCACAAAATGTTGGACAATGAGGGTCCAGGAACAAATTGGAGAGGGCACCCTGTGACAAGGGCACAGGCCTGTGGAGGTAGAGTGCATGGGAGGGATGCCTTGGGCCATCGGGATGGGGCAACTGGGGCTACTCTTGACCAGGACACCATTGGCCACATCTTGGGGGTCTATCAGGAATCCCAAGGAGTGATTGGCCAGGTGTTAACTGAATTCCAGGGAATCAAACAGCTACAGAGGGGCATCCGTGAACAGATGGAGGCCGATGGAGGCCCACAATGCCAACATGGCCTCCCTAACAGGGGTGTTGAGGGACATACACACCACACTGAGCAGGGCTTTCCAATATCAGTCTACCTCTTCCATTGGCTCATCAACAGCAGGCCTTCAACATTGGCACCAGCCACTGGAAGGGAGGCCCATCTAGAGGAAGAACCAGCCACAGACACCCCTGCCTCTGTAGCAGCTGATAACCCCCCACAAGTGGGGACATCTAGCAAAGAATCCAGAGGGTGCAGGTGGCAAGACACCCACCACTGCCACCAAATTACCTCTTCCTTAATGTCTTCCTTTAGGTGCCACACATTCGCTCTGTGGACTGATCCTGAACCACATTCCAGTATCAGTGGAAGGAGAACTCTAGACTTTGGACTTCCAATGGTGTGGCATCTACTTCAAGAGTTCATTCACCATGACTGACCCCTTTACATATTTTTTTCGATTGATTCATGTAATGTATATTTTTTGATATTCATAGTTTCTCAATAAAACCACCCATCACTGATTCATTGTCTGCTGATTTTGTTTTAATTTTTAGCCATGTAGATATATCAGACCATGTGAACCAAACGATGATAATCAAAGGTACTTGTTCAAGATGGGACATGTTGCATGCACACAGTTTCCAGGATTACAACCATCCCACACACACATACATACAAGTGTCTGGTCAAACTAAAAATGTATTACAGTGTTCAGCACATATGCTGTCAATATGTCTGAACTATTGGAAATCTTACATGATTTTCTCATACTGAGTAATTGAAAATATTTACATTTACAGATCTCAGACCACTGAAGGAAGGGATTTGTCAGATATTGTCCAGTAGAATAGGCAATAGGCATCAGCTTGAGCCTTATCACATACCACACCAAAGTTATCCAACATTACATTATCTAAGATTCAGACAGATGGCAGTAGGACAGTTTCTGATCACTGGGCCATTATAATCCGATGCTTATGCACCAGTTGGTATGACACAAATATATGTCAGTGTTTTGGCACTGGCACTGTGGCCTACAATGATGAAACACATCTACAGGTATTCGCAGGTCATTCAGAAGGAGTGTTTAGCCAATATGAACGGAAAATGACTTGGTCATTATCTAGGAGTATGTATGTTATGATCACATGATGACACACATGATGCATCAAGCTCTCCATAGGACACAAAACAGGTCAAATGGGTACTTCTGAACTTCCATCCAAACGCTGTACATTGCCCGGAACAATCCAAGTCCACTTCATGCGTTAGAACAGCATCACATACCTGTCAGTGTCACAACTATGAAATGACCACATGAAGATGTCATGGTGAAGGTACCTGTACAAAGAACAAAACAAGGAGTATAGGCTTGAAACCATACATATTATACAAGCCACATAGCAAAGATCTGGAAAACAAAGTACATTGCTATAATTCTTACACACAGTAAGGAACATAATCAAGGTGTGGAAATGTCAAAAACTATCTTATTAATCAGCCTTTGGCTGATTTTTGCAGTATATCATCTCCCTAGTTGTTTGGATAGCACTAAACTCCACATATTCTCACAACTACAGGTTATTGTACAATCACAGTCATTTCATCACATGACATGCACTCATGAGAAGCAGCTGTGGATGAGATCTGCTCCCAAGTCAGCTCCTTCCTCTTCACAACTGTCATGTTCAGTTGTCATTTCAGGATTCTCACACAATGGCACTGCAGGCTCCCTTCCTCTGGGATCTATGGGATATTCTTCCACAGGGCGATGTTTTGCAGCATGCAGCATGCAACAGTGATATGACACACTTTCCCAGGTGAGTAGAGGAGGGCTCCACCAGTCCTGTCCAGAAACCAAAATCTGGCCTTCAGGACCTCAAAAGCCCGCTGTACTGCCCACCTTGCTCTTCCATAGGCCGCATTAAAGCGGATTTCCACTGGTGTAGTTGGATTGCTCAGCGGTGTCAATAACCAAGGGCGGTTTGGATATGCTGAGTCCCCTGCTAAGGAATGGGACATAAATGCAACAATGGATCACTCATTTCATAGTTGAGGCACTTGACATTGCACATGCATACAATCATTACAGACGTGACTTATCAACCAGCCAGGCCCTCTCTGGTTGCAGATGTGACATCAGCTGGGGTATGGTGTTGTTACGCGTTATAAAGGAATCATGGGCTGATCAAGGAAAATGGCCACACACATTTGAGATGTAGAAATCTGCCAAACAGACAACTTGCATATTGATGGAATGGAAGTTTTTCTGTTGTGATAGACGTGTTCAGTGGCCTGTCGTGACATCAACCCAACATGTGTGCCATCAATTACCCCCACCACATGTGGGAGTTGAGCAGAACCATAAACGTCAGCCTTTACATTGGCTAAATCCTCACATTGGGGGAAAATGACATAGCTGTCTATGTGTTTCAACAATGCTGATAGAAAATCTCTCAACATCAGACTTAATATAGACTGGGACATACCATCAGATAGGGCTACTGTATGTTGGAAGGACCCTGTGACCAGGGAATGCCATACTGACATGACTTGTACAGTGGGTGATATGCAGTATGAGTTACTGTTAGCTGGCATCAGATCTAGCTCCAAATGATGGCATAAATCCACTATTGTTTGCATATTCAGATGGTAGAACTGGATGAGGTGGCATTCCTCCATGGTCTAAGGGTCTAACAATGGACGTTAGACAGGAGGTTGTCACATCTTCCCTCTGCCAGGGTACCTATGAGTGAAAATACATGATTTGGTACATTAGCCACTGTGTCCACAGGAACATACATTATGCATGCCAACCATACAATGTGACAAAGCATTTCTGGCTGGATAGACATGACACCCAGTACACATCACAGCTGGCAACTACACAAGGGTCACATGAGACCCCCATGGTTGTGAACACATGTGTCCACAAATGGAATTGGGCGACACCTAAGTATCTGCTACACAATTGCCCCTCGAAATGTGACTGTGCTTTCTGACCACCAAAAATACCATCAACGGTGGTGGACAGTGCACCGCCATCATAGGCCATCTGGGGATTACACTGGGGTTTGTGTGGTAGGACCTACATAGCAAGACAGAACAAGGATGTTTGTGATGATCCTACACATTTAATGTTGATGTGACACCTTTTATAGCGCCATATACAGTATTTCAAACCACCAAAACGGCAGATGCCTGACCTATATCACTGGACATTAAGAAAGGCCTGCATCTGCCGGCGGAAGTCATCTGAGCGGTAGGTGGTTCCAACTGTAGCAGACACAGCCAAAGGTTAACATTGTTGATTGTGGAGCTCGTGGCCCAATGGCTGTGTCAGTCTGCGATGATGACCACCTCTGGGGCGTACTAGTCCACTGCGTTGTGCAAAATCAGTTACTTGGCTCCTTGCCTTCTCTCCAGAAGAGCTGGAGAGGTTTGTAAGTGAGGTCCTTCCCCTGTATGGTCAGCTCTGTTGCTCACCAGAGGAGCAGGTAAGTTCCTCATGTGCACAATTGACTTTGCTCAACACCATCCTTACCCTCCTCACAGACTCCGGTGTGCCCCTGTTTGCCTTTTTTTGCAGTCTGTGTGGCATCAATGGGATGTACATGGTGCAGGTATAGGTGACCAGTACTATAATTTGTGTTCATTCACATTGTGTTGTGTGATGTTTTTTTTTAGTCCTAGATCCTCCTTTTGTTGGATGCACATAACTAGGCAAGAAGACTTTACTGCCATCCAATGACATTTTTTTATGATGATTGCAAATGTTAGACAATGGGTATGTGCATGACAGCATGAGCTGGGTATGCATCTTGTCTGAGTCATTTAAGGATGTGGTAAGCAATGTTTATAGTGCCACAGATCTTTCACCCCACATCTGGCCTTGCCAAACTGTTGTCTGGAAGGCATGTCATGACTCACTTTGCCCATCAGGTTGCCACACAAGCCACATTGATGATGGCCACTTGATGTACTGTCATACATGGAAGTGATGGAAATGTGAGTGTCATATAGGTTCTGTATACTCAGCCTGCAGAGACTATGGCCTATCAAATGTATCTCGCAGTATGAGACATAGTCAAGGCTGTGGGAGAGTCATAGTGACTATGCAACTTTGGCACTGTGCCCACTCCCTGTAGACCTGCAGAGTCTGTCATGTGGCCAGTCCTAGTGGCAAAACTTACCCTAAATGCCCCAGCCCATTGACAAGATTAGTAATGGGTATTGAGTTAAATCCCTGAACTAGTCCATATGTGAATTTTGCATCATTGTCAATGTGTGTCTTTGACTCATGACAGGTCCCTTACTCCCATAGCTCTGTTTTCACCTTCACCAAAGTCATATTTATCCAGTTCAGGCTTATTGCACTAATGATAGACCCACAGTACAGACAGTGTGTAGATTCCTGGGAGGCCATGACATGTGACTCAGTAGCTTGGTTACATAGCAGAAATTATACAAGATATATCTTTGTGTGTTGGATGGCATCTCTGTAGGTTAGAAACACATGTCAGGTACATACCACAGAACCCCCCCCCCTGAAATGGCATGAGTCTGCATTTGGTAGGCCACATGTCCACACATGCACAGGGAAGACAATTTCCGTATCCACCATGCCACCCATTCCATTGTCACTCAAGTGTAAGGGTGAAGTCTGTAGTATGGTAGTTGCCTGTAGGGCTTGTATGCAGTGAGTCAATCTTGCAAATATGTGTTTGTCCTGCCAGGCCTAAGGAGTTTACCTTTCAGAAGCCACATTGGTGTGTAGTGTTTCATTGTGGCTCATATCATAGTACATGTTGCTGGAGGCTGGGCTTCCTGATGTCAATAGGCTTGGTTAGTCATTGAAGGCCATGAGCATGGTAGTGGGTTAGTCAGCTAATGAATCGAAAAGTGTATAGTCATGTCCCTGTACTTATTGTAATGAGTGCTTTACATTTGTGGTATGTTGACAAGTTGCCCATTGTGTCCTTGGTGTTTTTGGCATGTGTGTGACACAACCATTGGGCAAAAGCTCGTGTTTGTAATCACTTGATTTGTCTCTTGCATCCACACAGGTAAACACCCATCAGAAGGAGATTTGAAGAGCCATCGTCTGGAAGATGTGGACCTTGGGGGTCCATAGCAGGCAGAGCTCCCACCATAGATCGAAGTGGGGGAATCTGAGATGCTGGGTCCGCAAGATCATGGAGGTCCAGCTAGGGCTGTCCTCCCAATGTGGGCAGGGCGCATGTCAAAGTATGACCCCCCCTAATGGCCCGCATTGCGAAGTGATGTACCCAGACCTTGATGGGCATTTGAGGGGAGCACAGCAGCCACAAGGGGATGAGTACAGGGCATATTCCTGCCTGTCACATAGCTAAGTTGATGTTTTTGGTTCAGACATCTCCCCCTCATGATTGGGGATGGGCCATGTGTGATACACAAAATGAGTAACTGTTTGTGTAGATATGTAATGTGGTACATACTGATGTGCCTTACCTATTAGCCCAGGGACCTACAACACAACTGAGTACACTCCAAAAACATTGCTCTCCAGGGACAATACATGACTGTGTGCATTGATCAATCAAGTAATGTTTGTTGTTGTACATGGGGGTTTAAATTCTATGCAACAAACTACTACTCCTCAGTGATAAAGGCCAGAGAAAAAGAAGTGATGGATCACTGAACTCAGCCATGTATCTGGTCAAGTGAGTAAATTGGCACCTGCCCCCCAGAGGCCACTTGTCTTCAGTGTGTGACGAGTGCTGGTGCCTTACTACTCTCTGTCAAGTAAAGGTGGCCTTTATACATGTGACAGAGCATACATTGTTCTTTGGGTGCAGCAACAGATCAATACTTTCTCTTGGTAAGTGGGGAATGTCCATTGACATCATTTAGGTGCCATTACTGTTGCCAAAATTCCTTGTGCTGAAATGTTAGCATCATATGACAGAATGTGTACACTTCTGCTTCATGCATGGTCTACCTGTGTTCATGGGATGATTTTCGTATTCCCCCACATGTATGTGCACAACAGAATGTTTTTGGAATTGGACATATGGAATGGGGCTACATTTCATTTGGTGTCACAGACATGAGTGTGTCACCACTGATTGTTGACTCACACATACCCTCACCCCTCATTGTATGTCATCTGTCATGCACAACTGCAGCAATGAGGGACATGATAGGTAGGACTTTGAGTTTTTGCACATGCTGTGCATTTCCATGCCATTGATTTGGCATCATGTGGAAATGTGCACTGCACATGTGTAATGGGGAAGGTTTGTCACCCGACTGTTGACATGCATCATGGAGCGACTTGCAATTCTGTTGTAATCACAAGTGGTTGGGTACAACCATTCATCCACGGGCATCTGGGTTTGCAGGAACAAAATGAAGACAGTTATGTAGCTTCCCATTGGGCAACATATTGAGGAACTTCTGCAAATCCCGGGGCCTCTCCATCATATAAAGGACAAATGGCTTCTACTGATGCAATCAGAGTTTGTCATTGTAAGGGGTGCCATACAGTGGTGGTGATTTCACTGGGGCTTGCTGATTCATTGTGTTGTGGATTTTAGAGACATCCTTCCTGACAACTTGCACATTTTGTCAACAGTGTACATTTCAATGCTAAATGTGTAGTATATCTGAGCAACATTAGTACTACCTCAATGAATCCATTAGGACAAATTACACACAGTGAAGAGTGAATTGCTGATATGTTTCCTGTGGGACATTTACACATGGTGAACTGTGCATTGTTGACAAGTTCCCAGTGTGGCATGAGTATTTCCATGCCACCTTCTTCAGACTACTGTACTGCTGTCAGCAACATGGCAGGATTTTGGACCATCACTTCTTATAAATGTGTTATTGTGTATGTGACAAATAGATGTATGCATGACCTTGTGTGGGATCTGTGGGAATGAACTTGGCATTGGCATACTATTGTATTACAACAGGTAACTAAGTTATGCTCCATGAGGCAAAGCATTGAAGGTGATGTGGTTCCCCATTTGTTTAATGTTTACTCTGATTGCACACCTTTTCCCATGCAATTGTAGTTGTCTCAGATCCTGATTTGCCCGTGGGCAACTGTTGACAGTTCATGTGGCATGCATGCATATGGTATGTGACATGTAGGAGCTACTTTGATTTAGTTTGCTGCTGGGACCTACTTGACACCAGAGTATTTTTTGCTAATCAGAGTTGTTGTTCTAGTGTGATCAGAAACATGTGGTGACCATTTTCCCCTTTATATTTGCAGCATCATACCAGGCAAGTGAAGGAGTCTGGACTCAACCAAGTGGGGAAGCATCTGGCCTCTTTACTTTCAGTCATGACACCACCAACATGGAGGTATCCTGTGGCCTGGCAGGTGAGGGGAGTGCCACAAAGGGCACAGGAGTAACCTCATCATCATGGGATTCTATCTCCAGTGGCCACTCCCCAATGGTGGCAGGCCCATCAGGACCTGTACCATCCTTATCTGCCACCCCAGTTCTATTGCCACCCTCCCTGTTGCTCCCACCCAGTTGGCCATGCCTGTTCACCCAAGAAGGTGGGCATCTCTTGTGCCCAGACACCTCACCCCCAGCCACTGACACCTCTTCTGCCCTGAGTGAGGAGGCTACTGACCTCCTTAGGAGTATCTCTGTGGGTCAGATTGTCACTGTGAATGCCATCCAGGGATTGGCAAGCCAACTTCAGCAAACAACTGCTTGCCTAGAAAGCATTCATAGTGACATGCCTGGCCTACAGAGATCTTTTCGGGATCTGGCCTCCTCACTTGTGGCAGCCATCCACCCACCACAATCCTCACCCCAACCACCTCCCTCTTCCAAATCCAAATCCCCTGATCCCCTACTTATCCCAAGCACTCTGAAACAGCCACACGCACCCACCTCAGCACACACAAGCAGCACACATGGATGCAAACACCACAAAACACACAAGCATGCAGGCACCCAACATTCACTCACAGGTACCACATCAGCCACCATTTCCACAGCCACCCCCACCACCCCAATCTAACCAACACACCACACTGACCATGCACACAGACACCACCCTAATACGCACAGACCCATCCACCACATCCACCAGACCCGCAGGGACCACCCCCACACACATAGACACATCCACAACGTCCACCATGCCCACAGGCACCACCCCAACAGGCACGTACCCATCCATCACTCCCACATCACCCAGCACCTCCACCTCCCAGCCCCCAAAGACACACAAACACCCCCCCACACACACACACAACAGACACCACCAAAACAGAAACATACCTCACACATTCACACACCCAAGGCATCTACACCCACACAGAAGAGTACCACTCCCTCAACCTCAAAATGCCCAACTGCTTCTGATCACACTTCCAATTTTCCCAAAGAGAGTTTCCTATTCAACCTTGCCCTTCCCCTGTTCTTTCTACCCCCCTATCAAACCCAAGAGGCCGCCACCCACATCCTAACCCATCTGTTCCACATCTAAGTCCTCCTCATCACACCTGCCCCTCTACATGTACACATACTCCTTCCCCCAAGAAGAAGCCCACCCCTCAAAAGAAAAAGTCCCCTGTCTCAAACCTAAATCCACCCATCCTAAATCCAACCCCACCCAAGGATGATCCCTGAGGTGCCTGCCTCCCCACTTGATGCCCCTTTCTGTGGAGGTTCCCTGGCAGTGATTGGAGTCAAGGTTGGGCACAGTAATGTGCATGAACTTAGATGGACTGGTCAGTGGCCTTTGCTCTTAAGCATTTGGATACAATAAACCCAAGTTGTTGTTTTGTTGGGTACACATATGTCCTGCAATTACTTTTCTACCTTTAGGTTGCTCCTGAGTATTTTGTGTTGTATGCCTACAGTTGTGTGTGTTTCACCCTGATTGCTGGCTGATCCACTTGCTGTTGTTTGAAATATCTGACTTTGTGGACAGTGCCGTGCATCCCCTTGACCTTCCATTGTGTTGCAATGTGGGTGATGTGTGGGTCCACTACAGGGATGTTTCATAGAAGGGGTATAGATATTCCATGTCACATCAATATTTATGTGTCTTCAACCTGAAAATAGTCCATGGCATATGAGGAATGTGAGAGTGTCAGCTGATTTAGTAGATGTGATTTTGCTGTGGTGTTGCTGTTGTATGACACAATGTTCTGTACACTTCACTATCCCTGTCCCTGAGATCGGAAGACATGTGTTATTTTGGAGTGTGGCAATGCAGTGACCTGCCCAAAGGAGGCATTTGAAAGCTGTGAATGTGTCATTTGTTGTGAATGACTGTGATCCGGGACACAATGATATGTGTACATGGTGCCTGTAGCATGAGCCCCATATCATGTGGATGATGGTGGGACGATCTGTTGTTGAGCTTAATGACACAGGTGTATGTGCTTACCATAGGCTGCATCCACTGCAGTGTGGATTTTGGGTTCCATTGATGAGCAGCAGCAGTGGCAGGACGTGTATGATGGGCTCCATGGTGGCACAGGACATGTAACACTGCCTGTGGGTGAGTTGTTTGCTTTATGCTCTCTGCTTCTGCCAGCTGGGACATGGTGGTTAGGCATCCACTGTAACGTTGGCAGTGTGCAACATCATAATGTGTCCGGAGGAAACACTGGCTCCGCTGGCCTGTTTGTCCTGCCTCGCCACTATGACGATCGGTGCTGCCTGTTGGTGCCGGCTGGCCCACAGCAGTCTTTCCTCTATGAGCCTACCATCATTTTAATACCTTGGTCTGACCACCAAGCTGATGGTGGTCAGACAGCTGCCACCACCATGGTGGTGCTCAGACCGTCAAACTCGTAATGAGGCCCCTATTGCTGAATGATGAAAATCCAAACAGTAGAACCATAGATATTCCATGTTAAGGTTTGTGGTGAAGATAACTATTGCCCCAGTACAATAAAGGAGTAAGTCTCAGTGAGTACACTAGATAGGGGAGCCCCAGTTCTTCATGGCACAACATCGCGGTGCAGAAGACTGGCGGCGGACCCCCACCTACTCCCCCAGAATTTACAGCATGGGAGGAGCAAGTCTTGAACATCCTGCATCCTGAGGGCCTCGCTGAAGTAGGCGGAGGAATGGACTCTGGTAAGTCTAATCTCAACTACTTCATCCCCCCCACCCACTAGCATGCCAACTCATACCTCCACCCTCCCCCCCACCCCATCACACATCCTCCC
The DNA here is from genome assembly GCF_031143425.1 of Pleurodeles waltl. Classification (NCBI taxonomy): domain Eukaryota; kingdom Metazoa; phylum Chordata; class Amphibia; order Caudata; family Salamandridae; genus Pleurodeles; species Pleurodeles waltl. The sequence goes on from NC_090438.1 coordinate 357,287,310, forward strand.
TGCTAATGTCTCACCATCACAACCCACCCATCCCAACACCAAACCCTGCATGCCACCACATACCATCGACACCCATCACTTAAGCATGCCCACTGCACATACCCATCTCCCCCACAAACCGCTGTCACAACAGCCCCCACAAAGGAATGCCAGCACTGGGGTACACGGGCACCCACCCATTGCACGCTATGGCACACACAGAAGCAATAACCATACTCTTATACCCCTGCAGGACCCGAACGCCACCACACCGCCCAGGAGGGTCCAGAAATGTCCATTCCACCCCCAGAAGAGGCCCCCAGCGATGACAGCAGCTCTGTCTCCCTGGACCCAGATGACCAGCCCGGCCCATCGGGGACCTCGGGACAGCCGGTTCCCCTCAGACAACCACAGGCCACAGCAGACCTACCCCCCTCTGGGAACACCAGCACAGCACCCACCCAGCGGGCCCATGCCTCTGTCTCCAGGACACGTCAATCAGTGGTGTGTCCACCACTACAGGGCACCCAGGTTAAACCACCACCCCAACAACAACAGGGACCTGGGGGCAGTGGTAGTGGGCACACGGTCCAGGGGACAGAGGCCCAGGGAAACAGGGGAACTGAGAGGGCTGCTGTGCGACAGGGAGGGGACAGGCCCAGGGAACCCACTCTCCACGAGGCCCTCACCTCCATCATGGGAGCATACCACCACTCCCAGGAGACGATGGCGACGGTTCTGGCCAGGTTCCAGGAGATCCAGGTACTGCAGGAGGAACAGTTTATGGGGTTCAGGGAAGAACTGAGAAACATTAGTTCCGCAATGGGCACCATCATTGTGGCTCTCAACCAGATTTTCACCACATTGCGGGACCATGTGGCACCACAAAGGGGCCCTGTCACTAGCATGGACCAGGAACAGGCTACCACCTCCGCCGGCGCTAGTGGACAGGAGGCCCCGACACAAGAACAGGCCACCAGAACCCCACCTCCTGCAGAAGAAGAACCACCCCGCAAGCGTGGCCTGAGATCTAGGAAGAAGACAGAGTAGGATGCCAAGACCCCCGCCAGGAAAGGATACCCCCTGATGTCATCCCACTGTCCCACATTGTCACCCTGTCCAACCTTAAACTGCCCCTGCTCCACCTTCCACAGGCATATGGACAATGCCCCTGTGAGACTGAAAATCTGGACTCTGCCATGGACATTCCTCCACCATCACCCATCACCGATTTTCAACCATGTCCCAAAATTGAGCACTTTAATAAACACCCTTATTGCACACAAATAATCTGGAGTCTGCCTGTATTTTTTAAAATATGTATTAGACATAAACGTGCCAAAATTACCAGTTATATTGTGATGACAACATACCACTGTCACACAGCTGTAGTCCATGGGGAAACAAAGCAGATGTCACGCAGTGGGGCCCACATCTCTGAAATTGGAAGGGAAAGTCACAACTCTGTTAGCATAAACTGGGTGAAAAGGACAGACAATAGAAAGGCAGGAGACTGTAAGTAAATGTAAAATGCCGGTGTTGATTCTTACCTGTGTGTTATTGAAAATACTGCTGTATCACTGTGTCCCTGTTGTCTGTGTCGTCCTCTTCGTCTTCCTCCTCTTCACTCTCCGCAGGCTCCACAGCTGCCACAACACCACCATCTGGACCATCCTCCTGCAGGAAAGGCACCTGGCGTCGCAAAGCCAGGTTGTGAAGCATACAACAGGCCACGATGATCTGGCACACCTTCTTTGGTGAGTACATTAGGGATCCACCTGTCATATTCAGGCACCTAAACCTGGCCTTCAGGAGGCCGAAGGTCCGCTCGATCACCCTCCTAGTACGCCCATGTGCCTCATTGTACCGTTCCTCTGCCCTTGTCCTGGGATTCCTCACTGGGGTCAGTAGCCAGGGCAGGTTGGGGTAACCAGAGTCACCAATTAGCAACACACGGTGTCTCTGAAGTAGTTCCATCACATAAGGGATGCTGCTATTTCGCATGATGTACGTGTCATGCACTGACCCAGGGAACTTGGCATTTACATGGGAGATGTACTGGTCAGCCAAACAGACCACCTGGACATTCATGGAATGATAACCTTTTCTGTTCCTGTACACCTGTTCACTTTCTCTGGGGGGTACCAAAGCCACATGTGTCCCATCAATGGCACCAATGATGTTGGGAATATGTCCAAGGGCATAGAAATCACCCTTCACTGTAGGCAAATCCCCCACCTCAGGGAAAATGATGTATCTACGCATGTGTTTGAGCAGGGCAGACAACACTCTGGACAACACCTTTGAAAACAGGCTGAGACATCCCTGATGAAATGGCCACTGTTGTTTGAGATAACCCACTTGCCAAAAAATGGAGTACTGACAGCACCTGCACTAGAGGGGGGATCCCTGTGGGTTGGCGGATGGGTGACATCAGGTCTGCCTCCAGCTGGGCACACAGTTCCTGTATAGTGGCTCGGTCAAGCCTGTATGTCAGAATGACATGTCGTTCCTCCATTGTCGACAGGTCCACCAGCGGTCTGTACACATGAACATTCCTCCATCTCCTCGCAAGTCCCAGCGGACGATGCCTAGGAAGGACAACAGCGAGCACAGAGTCAATCAACCCACAGGTACGTTCCCACAGCTTGCACAGTACACGATTCTCTATGCATTGAATGGCTTGTATGAGTGTCGATGCAAGGCCTAGGCATGTGTGACGCAGTAGAAATTAAGCCATGTGGGCCCTGGAAATGGCAGCTGCCTGACCTGTGAAGTGCGACAATGGGATGTGAGGTCAATGCGCTGGCGTGGCACACCGTGGCGGTAGGCGGTCGAAGACCGCGGCGCTAAGTCGCATTGGTTAACATTGAACCCTATGGGTTTCAGGAGCCAATGACGAAGTGCGCCGGCGGTCGCGGTACGCACCGCCGCGGACGTGACCGCCATTTTCTATCTGCTTAATCACTCGAGACCTGATCATCCACAGGAGAGGACCTATACTGCAAGTGCTGCTGTGACCTCGGTCTGGAAGATACAATGGCTGCTGCGACTGGGGAAAGGGCCCATGCCTTCACTTCTGAAGAATTGGAGAAACTCGTGGATGGGGTCCTCCCCTAGTATGCGCTACTCTACGGTCCTCCAGACCAACAGGTAAGTACACTGGGAGCATGCTTTGGGGGCAATGCCTGTGTTGAGTCGGGTGGATGAAAGATGGCGGGGAGGGGAGCGATTGAGGCATGCATCAAACGACGGATGAGAGCATGTGCCACATGGCAAGGGTGGGGATGGGTGGCCACTCACATCGAGCATGCAGAAAATTATGACAATGTTATTTCTCCCCCTCTACATGTGACATAGGTCAGCGCCCATCAGAAAATCGACATTTGGCGTGCCATCGCCAAGGACGTCCGGACCCTGGGGGTCCACAACAGACGGGGCACCCACTGCCGCAAGAGGTGGGAGGACATCCGCCGCGGGAGCAGGAAGACCGCAGAGGCTCTGCTGGGGATGGCCTCCCAACGTAGGAGGGGTGCCACTCGTCAATTGACCCCCCTGATGTCTCGGATCCTGGCGGTGGCCTACCCAGATTTGGATGGGCACTTGAGGACATCACAGCAGACACAAGGGGGTGAGTACCAGCACATTCTGCTATCTTAGCGCGCAGTGGAGGTGTCTGGGTCGCGGAGGAGGGCTGTGGGTATCCCTAGGCCAGGGCGATTTCTGTAGGCTAGGCCCCTCCGTAAGGCATGGCCCTGTGCCCCCGCCCCCCACCTCTGTAGGGTGCCAAGTACAGCTATCCATGGCCCTGTGTCACCTATGTGTGCAGTTGTCGTACATAGGCTTGTAGGCCAAGTCCCAATGATTGAGTAGTGTACCCCAAGTGCGCAGCGTAGTGCAGGGGGCTTCTGTGTCTGTGTCAAAGCCCAGCTCACCTGAGTCCTTGTTCAGTTCTGATGGAGGTTGAAGACAATCCGACCCCACCCTGAAACTGCTTGTTCCAGCACACTAGTTTTTAAAACAGTGCACTAAGAACAGAAGCTCAAGGGAAGGGGGGAAGTGGATAAAATAAAATAAAGAGACAACACCGTTCTTGCGTTTCCACTGTTGAAGTGCTGCACAAATCTGCGGCCCTCTCTGACTTCTGTAGAAACTGGTGCCTAATGAAACATAAACAAAGAACAGATAAGTACATCCTATTCCTAACTGGGTTCCTGACTATCCCTTTATTTATTAGAAATTTTCTTCTAAAAGTACCTCTTGGATCCTGGTCTCTAGTTTCCAGGTTTGGAATGTGTTACTGCTCTGGGATGTGCTTTCTATTACTCTAAAGCTTCTAAAACATTAAACAAATACCGTTATCAGAATTACCAATATCAAACATTCATCTTAATATAACTAAAGCCTAAATTGCCAATAGCAGACTCACTTTTCCCATATTTCCAGAATCTTTTATAAAACAAATACTGTACTTTTACGTCAAAATACAGCATGTAATTTGTGCAAGTCCTTGATTTACTGTTTGCCTTGCTGTTAATGGTTTCCACGGTTCAATTCTTAAAAGTTCCATAAAAAAATGTTTGCTTCACAAAGTTCCGCAAAGTATTCTTGTAACAAAGAGTTTGAATCACAATGTTCGTGGAAGGTATCTTGTTTCAAATTGTCTATACACGAATCCAGAAATTGTTGTCAAAGTTCTTTCAGGTAATAAAAGTTTTGCACTTACTTGTTGCTGGCAAGAGATACTGATCAGTCTAACCTTGTCTTCTTTCTCTTTTGCAGGTTGCTTTTAGGAGAGAGGCTGAGGCAAGGAGGAACCGGAAACCGGAAGAAGGAAGAGCCAGCAGCTGCGCCCATTGAAGCCAATGAAAGTCTGTAGAGAGCAGGAGTGCCAGCGCCGAGGGATCTGTCCTCAGGTAAGCGGGAGGTAGACGAGCACAAGCACTGGGTGAGGCTCGGGGGCTGCCTTTTATAGACAGGGCTGGGTGTGGTCCTCACATGCTGCACATGTTCTTGAAAGGTGTGCAGAGCTGGGTGTGGTTTGAAGAGCTGGGTGTGGTTTGAAGAGTTGGGTGTGGTCCTCACATGCTGCACATGTTCTTGGAAGGTGTGCAGAGTTTCAGTTATTATGCAAATGAGTTAAATTAACACATGGCCTAGAGAGGAGTGTTTTAAAGAAGCCTTGGTAAAAGCAAGGCCCAATGTGTAAACAAAACAGCACATTAAACAACATACACAGAAGCCGGGGGGGCGGGAAGGTGAGATAACAAGAAAGGCTTTCAATAGTAAGTTTAAAAGGGAGCTATTACAGAACCCACTAGTGCAGTGAGAGGGGACATGCTCTTTGCTGTGCACAAACCCTAACAGTTGCCCCCCTCAAAGGCCCTCCTACAGGACGGGGTTTTCCTGGATTTTTTAAATAAAACCGTCTAATCAGCTGTGGGGCATGTACATATGATGCTGGTTCCCATGAATTCTCAGATTCATCATATCCTTAGCCATTCTACTAAATAAAACAGACGTCCACTAATTCTTTTTGAGTCTTTTATGCTTTTCACTTCATATTCCAGATTTCCCTTAATTGGTATGGGTGGAGGTGGTGGTTCAGGTCGGGTTTTTGGATTGTACGGCTTAAGCAAGGACACATGAATGTAGTATGTACTGGATATTCTTTTGGTAAATCTAATTTTACTGTTACCGGGTTTACTATGGCAGTTATACTAAAGGGTCCAATGAAACGTGGTTGCAGCTTTCGGGATCCCTCTATGTTTAGGTTCTTTGTGGAGAGCCATACCTTGTCACCGATTTTATACATTGGGGCCTCAGATCTGTGTTTGTCTGCTTGTCTTTTCATGCTTTCCTTGTACTTTAATAAATGTTTCCTGGCTTTGTCTTGTATGTCACCTAACCTTGTTAGTCTATCCGTTACTGTAGGTAACAGAGAATCTTCTAACAAAATGGGTATAGCTCTTGGATGATACCCCTGCAAGAAATAGAATGGTGAGCAAAGTAGAGCTGAATGCTCAGTATTATTATAAACAAACTCCGCTACAGGGAGAGCTTCCAACCATTCACTAGAATAATCAGCCAATAAACAACGTAGCGTTTGAAGTAAGGTTTGGTTCAGTCGTTCAGTCTGTCCATCTGTCTCTGGGTGGAAAGCAGTGGATAATGCCACATCTATTTTCAGTTTTTTACATAGTTTTTTCCAAAATTTAGAGTTGAACTGGCTCCCTCGGTCTGACACCACTTTGCTTGGCAAACCATGTAAACGCACAATTTCCCTTATAAAAATATCGGCAAATTCTGCGGCCGTGGGTAATTTCCGTAATGGTACAAAATGTGCCATTTTAGATAAAAAATCCACTATAACCAACACTGTTGTGAAAGATTTTACAGGTGGTAAACCTACAATAAAGTCTACGCTCACAGTGTGCCAAGGTTGCTTGGGTGTTGGCATTGGTATTAACAAACCGTCAGGGGCCTTATGAGTAGATTTATGTCTTGCACAAATTGGACAGGTAGTGACAAATTGCTTAATGTCCTTTCTTATAGTGTCCCACCAAAAGTGTTTTTGCACATTTTCCAGGGTTTTTACCCAACCAGGATGACCTGCCAACGGTGAGGCGTGATGCCAAATTATCACCTGTGTTTGTAATTCAGAGGTGGGCACTAACAGCATGTTGTCGTGATACAATAAACCTCGTTGTATTGTGTTATGGGAATCCTTTAACCAATCCTGAGGTGCTATTTGCATGTGTGCATTATATAGATCTGTGATGAAATCCATCTGTTGTACTGGTGCCAAAAACGTTTGGGGAGGAATAATGGGTTCTCCTATTTTATCTTGTTTCATGTCTGAAGTATGTCCGTATCTAGATAACACATCAGATTAAATTTGTTGTGCACCTGGTCTATAGGTTATTACAAAGTCAAATGTGCTAAAAAAAATTAACCAGCGCATCTGACGTGGTATTAGTGCTTTAAGTGATCCAAAAAACTGTAGGTTCCTATGGTCAGAAAAGATTGTAACTGGGTACTTGGCTCCCATTAAATGGTGCCTCCATTCTGAAAAGGCTACTTTGATAGCTAGTAGTTCCCTTTCAGCCACAGTGTAATTTTGTTCAGCTGGTAATAACTTTTTGGAATAGAAGGCTATAGGATGTAACTGGCCATCTACTGCATCTCGTTGAGAGAGAACTCCTCCTAAAGCTACTTGTGAAGCATCCGCTTCAACAAAAAAAGGCAAGTCAGGATCAGGATGTTTCAGAATTGGGGCTGAAGTGAACTTTTGTTTTAGGAGTTGAAAGGCGTGTGCCGCCTCATCAGTCCAAAGAAATCATTGCCCTTTCCGCAACAAGGTAGTTATTGGGGCCGCAATCTCTGCAAAATGTGCAATAAACCTCCTATAAAAATTGGCGAAACCCAGAAATTTCTGAATATCTTTTACAGAGGATGGTTCTGGCCAATCAGCAATAGCACTGATTTTCTTTACATCCATAGTTATTCCTTGAGGTGACAGGCAGTATCCCAAAAAGTCCACCTTGCTGACATTAAAAGTACACTTTTCTAACTTAGCAAAAAGATGATTTTCTTTTAACTTTGATAATACTGCACGAACATGTTGGGTATGTTCTTCTGAGTTCTTAGAGTAAATGAGGATGTTGTCTATGTATACTATGACACAAACGTCCAGGAATTTGTGTAGGACCTCATTTATAAAGAACTGAAAGGCCGCAGGGGCATTACATAACCCAAAGGGCATTACTGTGTACTCAAATAAACCAAACTTTGTCTTGAAAGCTGTCTTCCACTCATCCCCCTCTTTTACTCGGACCAGGTGGTAAGCTCCCCGCAGATCTAGTTTAGTGTATACAGTAGAATGTTTTAATTGATCCAACAACACAGGTATTAGAGGAAGAGGATATTTATTCTTTATTGTAGCCTTATTTAGTCCTCTATAATCGATACACGCGCGCAGGGATTTATCCGGCTTCGGGATAAAAAAGAGTGGAGATGACACCGGAGATGTGGAATGACGGATGAACCCAGACTGTAGTAGGTCATCTAGGTAGGTTCTTAAGTATTTGGTTTCTTCGTCAGTCAAAGCATATACTCTGTTATTAGGTAAAGGGGCCCCTGGGATAAGATCTATACGACAGTCATAAGACCTATGTGGGGGCAGCACACTAGCCTTTACTGGATCAAAGACGTCTTTAAAGTCAGAATATTCAGGAGGGAGACTTGGTTCATCTTGTATAACACTAGCACAGTGTAATATTGTGCTCTGTTCTGTACCTGCTTCTTGATAGCAATTGGTTCTACAGAAAGAGGAATCCAAAGTAACATTTCTATTCACCCAATCAATTTTTGGGTTATGAGTTGTTAACCAGGGTACCCCGAGAATCAAACCAAAATTAGGAGTATCTATCAGATCAAAGCTAATCACCTCTGAGTGCCCATTCTGACAGACCATAACAAGTGGACTTGTTTGTTTTGTGATTAATCCAGAGGTCAATTCTGACCCATCCACTGCACATACTGCTTCTGGACAAGGCTTTAGGCACATAGGAAGTCCTAAGTTTTCAGCTAACTTATTATCCACAAAATTTCCTGTCGCGCCTGAGTCCAGTAGGACAGGGAGAGAATGCCTCACTTGGGTAGTAACAATTAAAACGACCTGAATTATGAAATGTCTAGGTATGTGCGGTACCATGAAGGCTGCAGCATTAGAGGTTTGATTAAGATGTTTTCTCGAACAAGTAACCTCTCCCCTTGTCGAGCTTAATCGTTTCCCGATTCAGTTGAGGAGGTGGAGGAAACAGCACCCTTTCGTGGATTTTTAGGCTTTACTGGACATTCTCTGGCAAAGTGACCTGCCCTTCCACAATATAAACATAATTGAAGTTTTCTCCTTCTTTCTTTTTCATCTGATGTGAGTGAACCTCTGAGTGTCCCTATTTGCATAGGCTCAGGTTCAGGGAGTTTATTATCTGGGTCTTTCTTCTCGTGTCTAATAAAAGTTAACTGTGATTCCAGTTTGTATTTATCTCCCTTTCTTTCTCCTAGTCTATGTTCTAATTTCACAACTAAATCTACAAAGTCCGAATAGTCTTCTGGCAAATCAACGATATGAGCCAGCGCGTCTTTTAACTCGTCTCTCAAACCTTTATAGAAAAGGGAGACACGCTTTTCTTCTGGCCAGTGTGTCTCGGTGAGTAAACGATTAAAACTAGTGAGATAGGTCAATAAATCCTTGTTACCTTGTTTAAGATTTAAAAGCTCATTATCACTTGCCTGCATGAAAGTGTGTTTTGCAAAAAGGCTGGTCATGGTACGTTTAAATTGATTCCAATTATGGAGGATGGGATCATCTCTCTCCACGAAAGGAATTGACCAATTGGCTGCTGTGCCACCCAAATAAGACAAGACGAATGCCACTTTCGTAGCATCAGTAGGGAACTGTTGTGGCTTACAAACGAAGTGTAATTGACATTGCATGCTAAAAACATTGAATTTGTTACTATCTCCATGAAAACGTTCAGGTGCTGCTAAGGGCACAGCATTAGGAACATTAACAGTGACCTCAACTGGGGGAGGCAAAGTTGTATGTTTTGATGGCGCCCCTGTCTCTGAGGAGGTTTTAAACAAAGGCGTAAAAGCTGTGTTCCACTGAGATACCCTAAATTTATACCTGCTTAAATCCTGTTTTAAAGAGGTATTCTCCATCTTTAATCTCTCTATTTCCTCTTGCATATGTTGCAAGATGCCAGACACTGATTCACTATGAGCCAAGTCCTCATTTAGGGCCTGCGCCATATCCGTGACGTCAATGCCCTCTATTTCTTCCCCGATATTCATCGTCCACCAGAACTGAAATATATATATATTTTTTTTATTTAAGGCTTGTGCTTCTGTCAAAGCCCAGCTCACCTGAGTCCTTGATCAGTTCTGATGGAGGTTGAAGACAATCCGACCCCACCCTGAAACTGCTTGTTCCAGCACACTAGTTTTTAAAACAGTGCACTAAGAACAGAAGCTCAAGGGAAGGGGGGAAGTGGATAAAATAAAATAAAGAGACAACACCGTTCTTGCGTTTCCACTGTTGAAGTGCTGCACAAATCTGCGGCCCTCTCTGACTTCTGTAGAAACTGGTGCCTAATGAAACATAAACAAAGAACAGATAAGTACATCCTATTCCTAACTGGGTTCCTGACTATCCCTTTATTTATTAGAAATTTTCTTCTAAAAGTACCTCTTGGATCCTGGTCTCTAGTTTCCAGGTTTGGAATGTGTTACTGCTCTGGGATGTGCTTTCTATTACTCTAAAGCTTCTAAAACATTAAACAAATACCGTTATCAGAATTACCAATATCAAACATTCATCTTAATATAACTAAAGCCTAAATTGCCAATAGCAGACTCACTTTTCCCATATTTCCAGAATCTTTTATAAAACAAATACTGTACTTTTACGTCAAAATACAGCATGCAATTTGTGCAAGTCCTTGATTTACTGTTTGCCTTGCTGTTAATGGTTTCCACGGTTCGATTCTTAAAAGTTCCATAAAAAAAAATGTTTGCTTCACAAAGTTCTGCAAAGTATTCTTGTAACAAAGAGTTTGAATCACAATGCTCGTGGAAGGTATCTTGTTTCAAATTGTCTATACACGAATCCAGAAATTGTTGTCAAAGTTCTTTCAGGTAATAAAAGTTTTGCACTTACTTGTTGCTGGCAAGAGATACTGATCAGTCTAACCTTGTCTTCTTTCTCTTTTGCAGGTTGCTTGTAGGAGAGAGGCTGAGGCAAGGAGGAACCGGAAACCGGAAGAAGGAAGAGCCAGCAGCTGCGCCCATTGAAGCCAATGAAAGTCTGTAGAGAGCAGGAGTGCCAGCGCCGAGGGATCTGTCCTCAGGTAAGCGGGAGGTAGACGAGCACAAGCACTGGGTGAGGCTCGGGGCTGCCTTTTATAGACAGGGCTGGGTGTGGTCCTCACATGCTGCACATGTTCTTGAAAGGTGTGCAGAGTTTCAGTTATTATGCAAATGAGTTAAATTAACACATGGCCTAGAGAGGAGTGTTTTAAAGAAGCCTTGGTAAAAGCAAGGCCCAATGTGTAAACAAAACAGCACATTAAACAACATACACAGAAGCCTGGGGGGGGGGGAAGGTGAGATAGCAAGAAAGGCTTTCAATAGTAAGTTTAAAAGGGAGCTATTACAGAACCCACTAGTGCAGTGAGAGGGGACATGCTCTTTGCTGTGCACAAACCCTAACAGTCTGTCCTCTCCGCCAACTGTGTTGCCAATGCATGCACTCAACATGTCTTTATTTCCCCCCCCCTTTTTCTGCTGCTCTTCCTGTTCATGTGTGCATTAGCATCATCAGGCGGAGGAGAAGTGGCATCGGAGCACGAGGGAGCTGCATCTCACATGGCCCTGGAGGGCCATGCAACCGACTCGGAGTTCACCAGTGAGACGGAGGGCGAGGGGAGCTCCACAACGGGGACACGTGGAGACATCAGCGACACAGGCACGTCCTCGGAAGGGAGCTCCCTTGGTGTGGCGGCAACATCCGTGCCCACCGCAACAACAGGTACAGCCGCCACCCAGCGCACCAGCTCCGCCCTCCAAGCAGCCCCTCAGCGTTCGCCCCGTGCCTGCTCGCACACGAAGGTGGGCATCTCCTTCGCCCCAGGCACCTCAGGCCCTGCCCCAGTTACCCCTGCTGCCCTCAGTGAGGAGGTCATTGACCTCCTCAGGACGCTCATTGTTGGGCAGTCTACCCTTTTGAATGCCATCCAGGGGGTAGAAAGGGAGGTGCACCGGAGCAATGCATTCCTGGAGGGCATTCATTCAGGTCAGGCTGCCCATCAGCGATCGTTCAACGCTCTGGCCTCAGCACTGACGGCAGCCTTTGTCCCTGTCTCCTGCCTCCCTCCTCCAACTTCCTCCACCCAGTCCCACTCCTCTGTTCCTCTGCCTATCCCAGACACACCTACAGACCAGCCTGCACACACCTCAACACCCAAGGGCAGCTCATCCAGACATAAGCACCACAAATCACACAAGCATTCACACAAGCAACAGCCACATGCAGACATACCAACAGCCACTGCCTCCTCTGTGTCCCCCTCCTCCTCGTCTCCCTCCTGCCTCCCTGTGACGTCTCCACTCACACTTGCATGCACAACATCATCAGCCACTACGTCCATCACCAGCACACCCACCAGAACACTCCGCACACGTGCAGTCACCACCCCCACTGCCATTTACACGTCCCCTGTGTCCTCTCCCAGTGTGTCTGTCACCCCCTCTTCCAAACCACACAAACGCAGGCAGCCACCCACCCAACAGCCATCCACCTCACGACAGCCTCCGTCACAAGCACCTGCACCCAAAGACACCACACTTGACTCTCCTACAACCACATCCTCTTCCTCCACTCCCATACCCACTGCACCTACCCTTCCCACTGCTCCTAAAAAGTTTTTCATGTCCAAAATTAACCTCTTTCCATCACCTGACCCACCCCCTCCATCTCATAAGAGTCCAATCTGCACCTCAGCCACCACAACCCCTGGACCTACAAGGACCATAGTACAGGGATATTGGAGTCCACCACCTTCAAGGGCAGCTACATCGGCCAGCTGTAAAGGGACAGCCAGCCCACCCCCTGGGAAAAAAAACAAGAAAGGCAAGGCCTGGCGCGAGAGGCCAGAGACGTCAGCCTCCAAAGGCACTACCCTGGCACCGTCAGGAAGTGGGGTGCCACCTGGCACATCTACAAAGGGAGGCAAGGGCCACAGAGAATCACGGAAGGATGGCAAGGGCAGCACGGCCGACAAGTCCGGCAGCAGGCGAGCTGCCCAGGAGGGCCCCACCAGCCCCATTCCGGGTGTGAAGGAGGACACCCACGGGCCCGGGACTCCAGCACAGGAGGGCCCCACAAGCGAGAAGTCAGATGGCGAGTGAACTCCAGATATTGACCGGATATGGTGCCCTGGAGACACATGTCAAGAACCGCTGAACAGGGCCCTTCAAGACAAGCACCGCTGAACAGGGCCCTTCAAGACAAGCACCGCTGAACAGGGCCCTTCAAAACAAGCACCGCTGAACAGGGCACTGCCGTCTCAAGAACCGCTGAACAGGGCCCTTCAAGACAAGCACCGCTGAACAGGGCACCGCCGTCTCAAGAACCGCTGAACAGGGCCCTTCAAGACAAGCACCGCTGAACAGGGCACCGCCGTCTCAAGAACCGCTGAACAGGGCCCTTCAAGATAAGCACCGCTGAACAGGGCACCGCCGTCTCAGGAACCGCTGAACAGGCCCTTCAAGACAAGCACCGCTGAACAGGGCACCGCCGTCTCAAGAACCGCTGAACAGGGCCCTTCAAGACAAGCACCGCTGAACAGGGCACCGCCGTCTCAAGAACCGCTGAACAGGGCCCTTCAAGACAAGCACCGCTGAACAGGGCCCTTCAAGACAAGCACCGCTGAACAGGGCACCGCCGTCTCAAGCACCGCTCCACTGGGCCCTTTATCTCAAGCACCGCTCCCCTGGGCCCTTCGTCTCAAGCACCGCTCCGCTGGGCCCTTTATCTCAAGCACCGCTCCGCTGGGCCCTTCATCTCAAGCACCGCTCCGCTGGGCCCTTCATCTCAAGCACCGCTCCGCTGGCCCCTTCAAGTCAAGCACCGCTCCGTTGGGCCCTTCATCTCAAGCACCGCTCCGCTGGGCCCTTTGTCTCAAGCACCGCTCTGCTGGGCCCTTCAAGTCAAGCACCGCTCCGCTGGGCCCTTCATCTCAAGCACCGCTCCGCTGGGCCCTTCGTCTCAAGCACCGCTCTGCTGGGCCCTTCATCTCAAGCACCGCTCCGCTGGGCCCTTCCTGTCAAGCATCGCTCCGCTGGGCCCTTCATCTCAAGCACCGCTCCGCTGGGCCCTTCCTGTCAAGCACCGCTCCGCTGGGCCCTTCCTCTCAAGCACCGCTCCGCTGGGCCCTTCATCTCAAGCACCGCTCCGCTGGGCCCTTTGTCTCAAGCACCGCTCTGCTGGGCCCTTCAAGTCAAGCACCGCTCCGCTGGGCCCTTCATCTCAAGCACCGCTCCGCTGGGCCCTTCGTCTCAAGCACCGCTCTGCTGGGCCCTTCATCTCAAGCACCGCTCCGCTGGGCCCTTTGTCTCAAGCACCGCTCCGCTTGGCCCTTCATCTCAAGAACCACTCCGCTGGGCCCTTCGTCTCAAGCACCGCTCCGCTGGGCCCTTCATCTCAAGCACCGCTCCGCTGGGCCCTTCATCTCAAGCACCGCTCCGCTGGCCCCTTCAAGTCAAGCACCGCTCCACTTGGCCCTTCATCTCAAGCACCGCTCCGCTGGGCCCTTTGTCTCAAGCACCACTCCGCTGGGCCCTTCAAGTCAAGCACCGCTCCGCTGGGCCCTTCGTCTCAAGCACTGCTCCGCTGGGCCCTTCGTCTCAAGCACCGCTCCGCTGGGCCCTTCGTCTCAAGCACCGCTCCGCTGGGCCCTTCATCTCAAGCACCGCTCCGCTGGGCCCTTCGTCTCAAGCACCGCTCCGCTTGGCCCTTCGTCTCAAGAACCGCTCCGCTGGGCCCTTCGTCTCAAGCACCGCTCCGCTTGGCCCTTCATCTCAAGCACCGCTCCGCTGGGCCCTTCAAGTCAAGCACCGCTCCGCTGGGCCCTTCATCTCAAGCACCGCTCCGCTGGGCCCTTTGTCTCAAGCACCGCTCTGCTGGGCCCTTCAAGTCAAGCACCGCTCCGCTGGGCCCTTCATCTCAAGCACCGCTCCGCTGGGCCCTTCGTCTCAAGCACCGCTCTGCTGGGCCCTTCATCTCAAGCACCGCTCCGCTGGGCCCTTCCTGTCAAGCACCGCTCCGCTGGGCCCTTCATCTCAAGCACCGCTCCGCTGGGCCATTCCTGTCAAGCACCGCTCCGCTGGGCCCTTCCTCTCAAGCACCGCTCCGCTGGGCCCTTCATCTCAAGCACCGCTCCGCTGGGCCCTTTGTCTCAAGCACCGCTCTGCTGGGCCCTTCAAGTCAAGCACCGCTCCGCTGGGCCCTTCATCTCAAGCACCGCTCCGCTGGGCCCTTCGTCTCAAGCACCGCTCTGCTGGGCCCTTCATCTCAAGCACCGCTCCGCTGGGCCCTTTGTCTCAAGCACCGCTCCGCTTGGCCCTTCATCTCAAGAACCACTCCGCTGGGCTCTTCGTCTCAAGCACCGCTCCGCTGGGCCCTTCATCTCAAGCACCGCTCCGCTGGGCCCTTCATCTCAAGCACCGCTCCGCTGGCCCCTTCAAGTCAAGCACCGCTCCACTTGGCCCTTCATCTCAAGCACCGCTCCGCTGGGCCCTTTGTCTCAAGCACCGCTCCGCTGGGCCCTTCAAGTCAAGCACCGCTCCGCTGGGCCCTTCGTCTCAAGCACCGCTCCGCTGGGCCCTTCGTCTCAAGCACCGCTCCGCTGGGCCCTTCGTCTCAAGCACCGCTCCGCTGGGCCCTTCATCTCAAGCACCGCTCCGCTGGGCCCTTCGTCTCAAGCACCGCTCCGCTTGGCCCTTCGCCTCAAGAACCGCTCCGCTGGGCCCTTCGTCTCAAGCACCGCTCCGCTTGGCCCTTCATCTCAAGCACCGCTCCGCTGGGCCCTCCAAGTCAAGCACCGCTCCGCTGGGCCCTTCAAGTCAAGCACCGCTGGCCCATTGGCAGAAGGGGCAGGCCCGGATCTGTGTCGGGCAGGGCTGCGCGATGCACTCTGGGCACTATGCCTCCTCCAGTACCAGTGGAGTCTGTAATCCACTTGAGAGACTGTGGCTTTGCACTCCCCAGGATGGCACAGTGGGCAAGCCACCCACTGTAGAGACTTGTGCGACTGTGGCTTTGCACTCCCCAGGATGGCACAGTGGGCAAGCCACCCACTGTAGAGACTTGTGAGACTGTGGCTTTGCACGCCCCAGGATGGGACAGTGGCCATGGAGGCCCCTCGTGGATCTGGCGTCGTGGACTCATTTGGCTGAGGTGCCTCTCCTTCCCTTCCCCCTGAGGTGCCTGTAGTTTTACTATCTGATGCCCCTGCAGTGTTCTCTCCAATGGACTCAGGTCTCCTGTGTGGGCTTTGCCTATGTGTTGAGGCCCATTGGCCCACATACAATGACTGAAACCAAATTTGGACAGGACAATTTACATATGTGTATATAGTTATAGATGTGGGAAATTATTTTTTACTTAGCCTTACAATATATTTGAATTTCATGATCATCTTATTTTGTCTTGGCATTCTTCCGGGGGGTTTGGGGGGTGTCACTCTGAGTTGTTGCCCTGCATTGATGTGTAGGTAGTTGTGGGTGAGGGTGGGTGTGTCGCGTATGTGTGTGCCCGTAATCTTTTCTCCTCCCCCCTCCCCTGTGTCGTAGGTGCAGTACTCACCGTTGTCTTCTGCGCCGGCGTTCGTGCTCCTGGTAGAGGAGCAGGTAGACAATAGCTGGTAGGATGTGTAGTTCTGGTTCCATGCTGTCCAGATTCCTCGTGGAGTGTGTAGAGGTGAGCGTTTTCCCGTTCGTAGTCTGTTTCCGCCGTGTTTTTATCGGCGGGGCTCCCGCCCCGGAAAAGGTGGCGGATTGGTGAGTTGTGATAGGATGGGCGGTACATTGTCTCCCGCCTGTCTGTTGGCGGTCACCGCCGCGCTGTTTGTTTATCCCGCCGTGGCGGTCGGAGTGTTAAAGTGGCGGTCTGTGTTGGCGGTTTCCGCCAGAGTCAGAATTCCATTTTTTTGACCGCCTGCCTGTTGGCGGGTTGGCCGCCGCTTTAACACCGACCGCCAGGGTTGGAATGACCCCCAATGTCACTAGTGACAAATACAATGTCCTTGCAAATATTGCGAATACAACAGGATTTAATGCCAAAGTTCATGATATTAGCTTACTTAAATATTTCTTTTCACATAAGTTAGTTTGAAGAGCATCATAGTTAATTTTGTATCATGTGTGGTATACCCAATGATCCATGGAGCTCTAATATCAAGGACTGAGCTACAACATAGAAATGAAAAAAAAATTACAATGTGAACTTGACATGTATTGTTACTTACATATTCAAACAAAGTACTAAACTAGTTGGGTAAAAGATTACTATTCAGTGTGAGGGAGAGCATCTGATTCTAAACTGAAGAAAGTCAATGAGAAAAAGCTATCACATGATACTAATCTCTGACCCCACTTTGCTGACATCTGAAGCAGCAATTGGGAAAGGATTGACAGTGCTGATTTGTGACTTTAGGAGTATAATAGAGTAACCATCTCCAAAACATCTCCATCCTTCTGAAATTTCCAGTTTCAAACATTGTGTAACTACACTGGAAGGATTCAAACCATTCCCACAGATCTTACCAGCTACCAAAGAGCTTCTGATAATTGCTCCTGGAGCCACTAGATAGAGGTTTTAAAAAGTAATAAACAGTTGGACAGGGGAAGATAAAGCTTCAAAAATTGGAAACACTGGTTCACAACTTACCAAGTTGAAAGTTTCTTAGAGCCTCATTACGAGTGTGGCGGTCCGAGGACCGCTACACTCACATTGAAGGTCAGACCACTGCACTCCAGGCAGTTTGTCGAATTACGACCCTGGTGGGCGGACCCACCAGGGAAACACCATCCCCACCAGGAACATGGTTCCTGACAGCATGGTAGCAGGTAGACTTGTACTCAGTCAGTGCGGCACTGAACTCACAGTTGCCTGGCTGATTATAACACCCCTGACTGCCAGCCTTTCCATGGCGGTCTGACCGGCATGGAAAGGCTGGCAGTGAGGGTAAGCTGGGGGCCACAGGTGGGCCCCTGCACCCTGCCCAGCACCGTAGGATTGCGCACTGTCTGCTTTTCAGACAGTGCATATTGAGAGGGTACTGGTTGCCCCCCCGTACTATGAGATAGTACTCGGGAGCCGAGTGCTATCTCGTAGCACTGTTCCTGATGGTCTGATCAGCAGGAATGTTCTATTGCATGGTTCCCACCCATGAGACCAGTGGGAACATTATAACAGGATAGGGGGGATGCCACCACCATGGCAGTGGCCTCCTCCCTGCAAGCTTGGCGGTCTCGCGTGGGACCACCAAACTCCTAATGAGGCCCTTAGTGTGCCTCATTACTATTGCAGATATAGAATATTTTTGAAAGAACAGTCAATATCAGATAGATCTATTGAATAGAAATCCATTCTGATTCTGATCTATCAGAGTGGAAGCTACTGCAAAAACATGGTTGTCCAAACTTGTTATAAAGAGCTTAAAGTCTGCATTCAGTGGACTAATTAGGGGTTATGAATTAAGGACTGTAGGAAATTAGGGTTTTGGTTGAAGTAGTGGTAAACGTACTCAAGCAACACACCCAATCAAGGAGAATCATAAAAGTCACTAAATTTACTTGTACTTAACCAGCAGGTAGCTTGGCACAAAAGTAGTAAAGCTTAACTTAAAGCCACAGTGTTACGTAATTATGCAACACACAACAATAATAAAGTGAAAACACAACACAAGAAAAATCTCACACCAATTAAGAAAAATAAAGAAAGGTTTAATAAATACAATGACAACAAAATGAAATAAATTCAATTAGAGAAACCAGAGTTATTCTTTTTTAAAGTTTCCAATGAAACAGACTATCTAGAGAATCAAAATGTCAACCGTACATTTCTGATCGCATGACACTGGGGCAAAGTCAAAAGTTAAGGCCAACCGAAATGGAGCGCAATTCAGCCACATGAGGTGGATTGGGCTCGTTCTCAGCATACCTTTGGACATAGAATTAATTTTGTAGAAATGTTTCTGAGAATGAAAGGTTCAGTGGGCAAGGCAGCCTTTAGTGTTTGAGGAGGAGCAGCTGGATGCTGTTTCAGTGAAGATTTCTAGATAGGATTTTGTTACTATTTGGAAGTCAAAAATCTCCCATAAAACAAAGCTGCAGGCTGCAGGCTGTAGCCATCAAGGTCTTTACGCGGCTGGATACCCTTCCAAGAGGTCCCACTAAACAGGATTTTCTCCCCTGCCCAATAGGCTATTTAAGGCTTATCCTAAGGGTGACCTATAGGTATTAAAAGGGAGGTTTAGGCCTGGGAAAATGTTTATTTTACCAGGTTGAATTGGCAATTTTGAAATAGCTGACAGTCTGCAATGGCAGGTCTGAGACAGGTTTTAAAGTGTTGCTTAAGTGGGTGGCACAACTAGCGCTGCAAGCCCACAATTAGCATTTAATTCACAGGCCTGGGTACATTTAGTACAACTTTACTAGGTAACTTAATTAATCGAGTAAAGTAAATATGCCAACTGGGTTTAAACCAATCTTATTACATTGAAAGGAGACAGCACAAGCACTGTAACACTGGTTAGCTGTGGTAAAGTGTGCAGAGTCACAAACAAAAATTCCATTCAGAAACAGGAGGGATGAAGACAAAACGTTTACCCAGTATCCCTACATAGAGAGATGAGTCCAACACGACCCCACTCCAGCTAAAAACCACTGTAGATTAATCAGTACCTTGTTGGGCTTCCCGGCTTAGAACATGGACAATAGGCCTGTTCTGCAGCGTAGCTTGTCAGCTATATGTCCCTCTGTACTCAGTATGATCCTGGAGAAATGCAGTTTCTGAGTAGCTCAACCATGTGTCATTGCTTTGCCTTGTGGGCTATAGGGTGAAATTCCAAAATAACATTTGCATGCGATTTGATCCAGCAGATCAAGAATGCCATGTTAAAAAACTGTTTTTTGTTCTATTTCCCCAGTCGCCTCTCAATACTTTACGTCCCTGCGGAAACATTTTAGCTAAATAAAAATTAATACAACTAACATGTAGGATAAACATGTAGGCCTTAAACGAAAAGCAGTATTTCAAAAGCTAACATGAGCAATAAGCTTGTCGTAGTTGTACTCTTGCTCTAGGCAAGACTGCTGATTTAAGGATGACAGAACTAATGTTGTAGGTGACTATGCCAGCCCTACAAGTCGCAACTTTACTCCCAACCCTCCCAGCTCACAAGCAGCACCTCACCAAAAACCCAAACAGTAAAAGGGGATTTGTGGCAGCCTTTACACATGGACTCAAGAGTGTGACATCTCAGGGAGTGTCGTGGATAAACGGAGAACACCCCTTTCTCACATAAACTCAATGTCTCAGTCAAACACAGGTAATGAAGAAGATGCAGTAAAGTTTTAATGGGTTTTATTTAGAAAAATTGCAATCTGCGATAAGTTGCATGGGCTGCAATGATTAGACTAATGAACAGTGCAAGAAACAGAATGGTAAAGACAAGAGTCATTAATACAAAGACTCCCACCATCTTTCAATATGATAAAATTACATGAAGTATGAGATATGTCTTAATACCCTAATGTCATGTACCTAATCTCTAGCCTAAAAGAGAGCTAGGCATGTTAAACCTCATCTGCCAATGCCATGTCCATGAGAAGACCCCCCAACCCTCGCTACCTTGGAATGAGGTTTCTAGCTCAGACTCCGTAGGGACATGAAGACTGGGTCAGCGTCAAGGCGATGTGCAGCATCGATAGCAGCGAATAAATCTGGTCAGAATCCCTCTATCTGTTGAAGTAAAGCGTATTTATACAGATCTGATGGACCCCTGATGTAGGTTTGTTCCCAAACAATAGATAACAAAACATGCTTGGGACGGTAATTTTTATAAACAATTCCCTTGAAAGCGTGAAGAGGGAAAGTACCTAATGTGAACACCTACAGTTTGTTTATCTTTGTCGCTTGATATTGACGCCTTAGTGCAGTGGCACTGATAACGCAAACTAAAATATGGGCCTAACTAAAAACAAGGCAGCCATCTTGTTTGAAATGGGGTCTTTGGTTGGCAATCAGGTTACCCCTTGTCCAAGCAAGGACCCTCACTCTAGTAAGGGTAAAGTAGAATCACCCTTAGTTAGCCCCCCCTTGACCCCTTGGTAGCTTGGCACAAGCAGACAGGCTTAACTTCAGAATCTAGGTGTAAAGTATTTGTGCCAACACACACAGTAACTCAGTGAAAACACTACAAAATGAAACGACACAGGTTTACAAAAATAGGTAATATTTATAGAAACAAAAAAAGACCAAAACGACAAAAATCCACCATACACAATTCAAGTTAGGATTTAAAAAGCAAAAAGAGTCTTAAATCCTTAAAAAACAGTGCTAACACTGTTAGTGTGAAAAAGTACCTGGGTTGCATCAAAATAACACTGCACTGGTGAGTGTGAGCCGGAAAAGGCCAGCATTGCGTTGGTTTCTCACTCGCATGTGAGACCGTGCCTCTTTCCTCCTCCGGTCGAGTCGGCGTAGGTCGTTTTTCCTCTCCACAGGAAAGCGATGCATCGATCCGAACAGGCACCTTGGGTACGGGCAGGATTTGCATTGGTTTTCCGTGGCCAGCGAGGTTTGCGTCAAAAATCCGGTGGCATGGTATTAGAAAACCATGCTGTGTGGGGTTGCGACTTTAGCCTCCGTCAGCGAGTGTTGCACGTCATTTCTCCAGCCGCGTGCGTCGATCTTCTAGCCAGGATGCAGGTTGAGTGTAAATTTCATCTGCGAAGCTGGCGGCGCATCGTTTCTCAGCCGCATCTCGGAAGGTGCATCAATAAGTTCCCCCCACGCAGGTCTGTGGTGGATTTTCAGTCTTTGGCTGCCAGATTCACCTTTCAAGGGCCCAGGAACTAGGTAGGGCACCACTTGGCAGGGCAGGAGTCTCTGCAGAGAGTCCAGGTGCTTACAGGGGAAGTCTTTGATGGCCCAACTCAACTACAGGAGGCAAGCTCAGGTCAAGCACTTGGAGATTTCTTCGCAAGCAGGAATGTACAACAAGGCCCAGTCTTTGTCCTCTTTCACAGGCAGAAGCAGCAACTGCAGCATAGCTCCACAAAGCACAGTCACAGGCAGGGCAGCACTTCTCCTCAGCTCTTCAGCTCTTATCCTTGGCAGAGGTTCCTCTTGATGTCCAGAAGTTATCTAATTTTTCAGGGGTCTGGGTGCTCTTTTTATACCAATTTTAGCCTTTGAAGTAAGCCTACTTCAAAGGAAAGTCTCTTTTGTTTCCGAGATCCTGCCTTGCCCAGGTCAGGCCCAAGACACACACCAGGGAATTGGAGACTGCATTGTGTGAGGGCAGGCACAGCCCTTTGAGGTGTAAGTGACCACTACACCCTCCCTCCTAGCACAGATGGCTCAGCAGGATATGCAGGCTACACCCCAGCTCCCTTTGTGTCACTGTCTAGAGTGAAGTGCAAACAGCCCAACTGTCAAACTAACCCAGACAGGGAATCCACAAACAGGCAGAGTCACAGACTTGTTTAAGCAAGAAAAGGCCTACTTTCTAAAAGTGGCATTTTCAAACACACAATCTCAAAACCAACTTTACTAAAATATGTATTTTTCAATTGCGAGTTCTGAGACCCCAAACTCCACATGTCCATCTGCTCCCAAAGGGAATCTACACTTTAATCACATTGAAAGGTAGCCCCCATGTTGACATATGAGAGGGATAGGCCTTGCAACAGTTACAAACGAATTTGGCAGTATTTCACTATGAGGACATGTAAAACACATGAGTACATGTCCCACCTTTATCATACACTGCCCTCTTCCCAGGAGGCTACCTAGGGCAAACCTTAGGGGTGTCTTACATCTAAAAAAAGTGAATGTTTAGGCCTGGCAAGTAGGTGCACTTGCCAAGTCGAATTGGCATTTTAAAACTGCACACACAGACACTGCAGTGGCAGGTCTGAGCCATGTTAACAGGGCTAGTAATATGGGAGGCACAACCAGTGCTGCAGGCCCACTAGTAGCATTTAATTTACAGGCCCTGGGCACCTCTAGTGCACTGTACTAGAGACTTACCAGTAAATCAAATATGCCAATCATGGAAAGCCAATTACATACTGTTGGACCTGGCCCTTGTGACAGGTTCATTCTCTGACTTTTCTCCTCCTTCTTCCTATTTTTTCTGACCTTTCGCTGTTGACTCTAGGACTCTGAGCACTTTATCACTGCTAATCAGTGGTAAAGTGCAGGTGCTCTCCCGTTTAAAGTTGGTATGATTGGCTTATACCTATTTGGCATATTTAATTTACCTGTAAGTCCCTTGTTCAGTGG
Source organism: Pleurodeles waltl (assembly GCF_031143425.1). Taxonomy (NCBI): domain Eukaryota; kingdom Metazoa; phylum Chordata; class Amphibia; order Caudata; family Salamandridae; genus Pleurodeles; species Pleurodeles waltl. The sequence continues at coordinate 357,310,432 of NC_090438.1, forward strand.
TATCTCTATACCCAGGGCCTGTAAATTAAATGCTACTAGTGGGCCTGCAGCGCTGCTTGCACCACCCACTGAAGTAGCCTTTCAAACCTGTCTCAGGCCTGCTAGCGTAGGGCCTGTGTGCGTAGTTTCCTGCCATAGAGACCTGGCATCTAAATTTACTACATGTAAGTCACCCCTAAGATAGGCCATAGCTAGCCCTAGGGGCAGGGTGCTATGTATGTAGAAGGCAGGACATGTGCCAGGTGGCGTGGCCTGTGTTGGTAGTGACAAACAGCCTAACTTGGTGTCTCACTGCTGTGAGTGCTGCCTTCTCATAGGATTACATTAGAAATGCCCTGCCTTACATGTAGGGGGTATTGTCTGATTTATGAGGGGTAGCGTAGGCATGTTTGGTATGGTTGTAATGGTGGTAAGTAATGCTGCTTACTGGTGTAAGTGGATTTTTTATTACTATTACATAAATGCCACTTGTAAAAAGTTAGCATTTCTATGTTCTTATGACTCTGGTATTTTGCAGCTTGACTCCAATCCACGTCTGGGCAGAGTGACAGTTGGGCTTTGTGCATACTTTTCAGACAGCCTGTACACAGGGAGGGTGGAGGTGTCACAGAGGTGCATCTTCATACTGAATAGTCTTCCTGGGCTGAGAGAAGGGAGAGGCAGGGCACACCTGCATTTGTAAAGGCTGTGCCCTGGCCTCACACAATAGGGTTGTTTACCCCCAACTGATGTTTGGAGCCTGTGCTGGAGGAGAGAGGTGGCACTCCCAGAACCAGTTGTAACTGGTTGGAACCTCCTCTCCCCTTCATTTGTAAAACATTGTAAAACTGAGCACAAGTACAGTAGCATAAGTACAGAGGTATTTTCCCCACAATTTGGAGACATCTTGAAACTGGACACAGAATGCTGGAAGGACTCAACAGGAACCGCCATGGACTGCTGCTGCTGGGCAGACCAGTGACCTGGTTGGTCACTGTAAGGAACTGCATGCATCCCCCTTGTGCTGGCCTGCTGCTGGGCACTTCCACCTGTGCTCCCTTTTTCATTAATTTTGTTCCCCAAGGGCAAGGTGCTGTGGCCTCTGACCCCTACAACTACTAAAGCACAAGGAGTGCTTCATTGTTCACCTTATAGCACCTGGATAGCGCTTTGCTGAAAGTGTTGAGAGCGCTTTCTTTCACGTGGAACACACTTTGGGAAGTGCATGTGCTGCTCGTAGACTCACTGCTGTGACCTGGGTTCATTGATTTTCTTGGGCGCTCTGAACGCACCTTCTGGAGTCTCTGAATCAGCGCCGCAGCCCGGGTGGGCTTCTTTCATCAAGCACAAGTGACGTGCTGTGCCTGGCACCCCCGGGGCATGGCACGGTGAAGATCGGAGTAAGCGGGCTCTGGATAGTGCCCCCGGGGCACCGAGATCTGGAGCACGTGCCCCCGGGGCACTAGCAGGCACCTGTTTCTGGTGCATCACCGAGGTGGCGCAGCCCGACGAGGGGAGAGGAGCCATGTCACTCAAAAGGCAGCCGGACCACGAGGTCGCGGTCACAGGCTGAGAAGCCCAATAAGGGAAGAGAGAGGATCTGCATTGAGAGAGCATACCAGGTTATTGCAGCACCTCTTGTTGGAGGGCGGGTGGAGACCTGGGGAGCCCCCAGAGATCGCAGGCCCCAGGAGGGAGCACACAGAGCACCGGGGGCCCCTTTTTGATCTTCCTGGCACTGGAACATACGACATAAAACAAGTACTTTAAAAAGGACATACATATTCCTGATGGTCCTGGTGTGGACATTATTGATTTATATGTCGCCTACCTATTTTTATGATGTGACATATATGTTTGCTGGTGTTCCTTTTATGGGCATGACATGCTTATATGTGTTTTCCTGACTTGCCATATGTTTTCTAATGATCCTGATATGGGCGTTTGTGATATTTCTGTGACAAGTGCATTTGTGTTGTGTAATGTGATTCCTGAATACTGCTTATGTTGCAGAATACTAAGTAACCTGTGTGTTATATGTGACTACTGCTGGTTCTGCAGAGTAACTAATGTGTAACGTTCTGACAACTGCTAAGGTAGCAGGATAATACTGACATGTTGTGGTTTGGACTAATAATTGTGTTGTGTACAATACAGTATATTTTTATATAACTTGGTGTTGTGTTTTCTTTGTGGTGGGTATAGTGTGTCACATGGGTTGTGTAGGTTGTGCAAAAGCTTTACACATTGCCTCTGGGATAGGCCTGACTGCTCGTGCCAAGCTACCAAGGGGATGAGCAGGGGTTATCTTGGAAGTGTAACTCCCTTGCCCTGACTAGAGTGGGTGGGTTCTGCCTGGCATAGGTGCATACCCTAGCCAACCAGAAACCCCATTTCTAACACATACACATTTTATATGGGAGCACTTGCACTTTTGTACTGTATAGCAGTGGTAAAGTGCCCAGAGTACCAAAAACAGCGAAAACAGAGTCCAGCACACATCAACAACCTGGGAAACAGAGGCAAAAATTTGGGAGAGACCACGCCAAAGATGTCAAGTCTAACACATCTTAAAAGATTTAATTAAATAAATGCGCTAAAACAGAGCAAGCTAAGTAGGGTAAAAGTCACTGGTGAAGATGGTACAAGTCTGCAAGCCAAAGGCTAAGCTAACTCCTGTATCACATTAAAACAAACTAGGATTCACTACACACTCCCCATTGCAGTAACAAGTATGACTCCATAACTTGACGCCACCGAAGGTGAATGAACCCAAATGCTAAAAAGTGCCCTGGATTAAAAGCTAAAGGCATAAAAACTAGGTAAAAATCATATTTAAAAACATGTTAAAACCCAAAATAGCTCAAAAACATACAAAGAGACATAGGCCCCCATTATGACATTGGCATTAAATCCCGTTTATTGCCACAATGAAGGCTGTCAACAGACCGCTGCGGCGGAGGATATCCATTCACCATATTATGACACAAACACACCAACCCGACAGAATTCAGCCACAGACACAAATCCGCCAGACCAAAGGGCAGTGATAAACTGGCCGTATCAAAACCCACACCATTACGCCAACAGAACAACGTCCACCACATTATGACCCATGAATCACCATGGTGGACATTCAACGGCGGTAAACTATCGGCGTAACATAATGCCACGCTCACAATGGACACCCACAGACAAAACAACACCACAATGGAAAATTAGAACAACACACACCTGATACCCATACACACACCACACCCACATACCCACTATAAAACACATACCCACATTACCCACAACCCTTTACGATTACAATTCATTGGCACAGGACTGACACCAAGACCACTGCGACAACTAGACCCACACACCACTCACACCCATACACTACTCACACACTCCACAGCACGCACCCCAACACATTACCCAGCTCACCCTCACCAACACACATCACATAACACCCATGGCACAACAAAGGGATCCACCGTTTCACAGAGGAGGAGTTAAGGGTCATGGTGGAGGAAATTGTCAGGGTAGAGCCACAACTATTTGGAGCACAGGTGATGCAGATATCAATTGCAAGGAAGGTGGAGCTATGGCAGAGAATCGTGGACAGGGTTAGCGCCATGCGACAGCACCCCAGAACAAGGGATGACATCAGGAAGAGGTGGAACGACCTACGGGGGAATGTATGTTCCATAGCAGCAGGACACCAGCTCGCTATCCAGTGGACTGGCGGTGGACCCCCACCTCCTCCCCCACAACTCACAGCATGGGAGGAGCAGGTCTTGGCCATACTGCATCCTGAGGGCCTGGCCAGAGTCGGAGGAGGACTGGACTCTGGTAAGTCAACTCTCAACAATTATCACCCCCCATACCTGCATGCCATCACACACCCCACCCTCACTCCCATCACTCCATTCCATCCTACACACTCCACCATCACATCTCACTTATCCCAATGCTAAGCCCTGCATCCTGTACCAATGCATGGACACCACTCACAGCCCTGCATGGCCACTCATCACTAAAGCATGCATAGCAGAGAGAACTAACAACCCCACCATACAACAACATACACAAGTAAAAGCTGGCTGGGCAACGCCAACCATAGAGGGGAAGCCAGGGATGTACAATATGTCATACACATTAACCATAACACATCATTTACATCCCCACAGGTTGCCCAGCCAATGTCACCGGAGAGAAGGTGCCAGCACTATACAGTCCTCTAACAGAAGAGGCCCACAGTGATGACAGTAACTCTGGACTTCAGGATCTGGATGATCTGCCTGGCCCATCAGGGAACACTAGACAGCCAGTTACCCAAGCCCAGGCAGTGGGCACACGGTTGAAGGGACAGAGGCACAGGCCACTAGAAACCCTGGGAGGACTGCTGTGAGCCAGGGGGAGGACAGGCCCAGGGAACCTACTCTCCAGGAGGCACTCTCCGAGATCCTGGAGCCTATCAACATTCCCAGGACACAATGGGCCAGATCCTGGACAACATGCAGGAGAACAGGCGGGTGCAGGACGGAAAGTACCAGGGGATCAGGGAGGACTTGCAGGCCATCAACAACACTCTGATCTCCATAGCAGGGGTGATGGCAGACATGGCCAACATTATGGGAGAGGCAGTCTCACACCAGCGGGACCCTGCCACTAGTCAGGCAGCTGAACAGCCTGGCACTTCCGCTGCCGCTAGTTGCCAGTATGTCCCGCCACAGGACTCACAGGCCACCAGCACACCTCCCCCTGCAGATGGTGAACCACCCCGCAAATGTTCCCTGCGATCTAGACACTTGTCAAGACCCCCGCCAGGAAATGAGACTTTTCTGATTGTCCCCCTTGTGTCCCACACAGTCACCCTGTCGACCTTGAACTGACATTGCTGCCCTTCCTATTTCCCCTTGGCCAATTCACCTGTGCTACAAACAGGCTGGAACAATACCTTGGACTTTCCTCCATCATCACCCCATCCCATTGCACTTCCCCCCTCTATGTTAGCACTTCAAAAAACAACCTATGATAAAAGTCGATTTCGAGTATGTAATGTATTTCAAATATGTAGTGATTGAAACAGGTACAACCAGTGCAAAAGAACTGTACATAGAATGAGCATAGACTTAAAAAGCTGTAGCTGGCTGTTGTGATCACACCAGGAGCATTTGTCAAATCACCAGCATCTGGAAAATGAATAGCCAGAGGCAACAGTAAGTGGGTAAGTGGCATAGACGTGGGAAATACCAGCATGCCAATGCCACATAAAATTCAACCAAAGTCATTGAAATGTAAAGTTACACTGTTTCACCTGTGTGTCATTGGAAATAGTGACGGATTATCGTTTTTTTGTTATCCTCATCCTCTGCCTCCTCATCCTCACTGTCCACAGGGTCAGCTGCAGCCACAGGGGCATCTCCAGTCTCCTCCTTCTACAGAAAATGGACATGGCTTCTGAGGACCCAGCTGTGCAACATGCAGCATGCCACTACTATGTGGCAGACCTTCTTGGGTGAGCAGCACAGGGATCCACCTGTTAGATGGAGGTACTGGAGCCTGGCCTTCAGGGGGCCAAAGGTTCTCTCAATAATCCTTCTGGTTCATCCATGTGCCTCACTATAACGTTCTTCTGCCCATGTCCTGGCATTCCTCAGAGGGATCAGCAGCCATGATAGGTTTGGGTAACCAGAGTCACCTGCAAATATCGAGGGACAACATTGAGCCACACACTATCCTATATTGCCCACACCATACCCATAAACATATACTGGGTGGGAACCAGGGCTCACCTGTTAGCCAGAGCCTGTGCATCTGTAGTTGGCCCATCACATTTGGGAAGCTGATATTCCTCAGGACAAAGGCATCATGCACCGACCCATGGTACTTAGCATTGACGTGGGCGATGTACTGGTCTGCCAAACACACCATCTGCACATTCACAGAGTAGAAACTCTCACGATTCCTGAACACCTTTACTTCTGGCGGGGGGGGCAAATGCAATATGTGTTTCGTCAATCTCCCCAATTATATTGGGGATATGTCCCATTGCATAAAACTTGGCCTTCACAGTGGCCAAATCATCAACCTGGGGGAATGCAATGTATCTGCACATGTGTTGTATCAGGGCAGACAATAATGTTGCCAGCACTATTGAGAACATTGGATGTGACATTCCTGCTGCCAAGCCCACTGTCACTTGGAAAGAACCAGTTGCCAGGAAATGGAGCACTGATAGAACTTGCACAAGAGGGGAGATCCCAGTGGGGTGACGGATATCAGATATCAGGTCAGGCTCAAATTGGGCACAAAGCTCTGTGATTGTGGTCCTGTCCAGTCTATAGGTGAGTATTGTGTCCCTGCCCACCAGGGGTCTGTACACAGGGGTATGTGTATATCTCCTATTCATCCACAACTGTAGGAATCTAAGGGACAAAAGAGTGGGGAGCCTGTCACAAACTGAACAATGGAGCCACAACAGTAGTTTGCAATCTGTATGATCTGTCCAGTATGTGCCTATTTCTCCTGTGATACAGCATTATTCCTTAGGCCTGCCCCCGAAATGGCATCCGCCTATCCTGTGTGGAGGGACTGGTGGAAGTGAGGTAATGCCGCTGACTTTGTGTGCCATGGCAGGAGGTGGATGAGAACCGCTGTGCAATTCCTCATTGGTTAATATTGGGCCCTATGGGGTACAGTGGCCAATGGTGATCCGCGCCGGCAGTGACGGTATGCACCGCCACGGAAGTGACTGACATTTTCTATCTGATTCCTCACTTGTTTCCTGACCTTCCATAGGAGAGGACCTACACTGCATGTGCTGCTGTAACCTGTGTCTGGAACCTACCATGGCCCGTGTGACCGGGGAAAGGGCCCCAGCCTTCACTTCTGAGGAGCTGGAGAGACTAGTGGTGGGGTCCTACCCCAGTATGGACTGCTGTATGGGCCTCCAGACCAACAGGTGAGTACGCTGTGGGCACGATGCATGTGGCATCCACTTATGGGGATGTGCTTGAAGGCATTGTGTAAGGGGAGAGGGATGTCCTCCTGGCTGGGTACACATTGAGTGCTGGGCTATGTGTGTGCCAACAGTGCTGTAAACGGGTATGGTGGGCCATTTGTGTAACTGGCTGGACTGTTTGTCAAATGGTGTTCTCCTGTCTGTATTGCATCTGCAGGTCAGCGCCCAGCAAAAGAAGGGTATATGGCATGCCATCACCAAGGAGGTGTGGACCCTGGGGGTCTAGGGCAGGCAGAGCACCCACTGTCGCAAACGGTGGGAGGACATGAGATGCTGGGCACGATCGACCGCGAAGGCCCAGCTGGGGATGGCCTCCCAATGAGGAAGGGGTACCCGTCAAACCCTGACCCCCCTGATGGCCCACATACTGGTGGTGGCCTATCCAAAGCTGGATGGGTGCTTGAGGGCAACACAGCAGCCACAAGGGGGTGAGTACAGTAGTTATCATTACAACTTACGGCTGGTGGGGTGGTATCCGGGTGGTGGTTGTGTGTCAGTGGGTACCCCTAGGCCAGGCAAGACATAGCAGCGTAGGTCCTCTGGTGGCTAAGGGTCAATAAGGGAAAATACTGCCTACCTAGCTTGTTAGCATCCACTACTGGTCAGGGCTGCGTGGGTCCCAGGAGTGCTGCAGTTGGTGGTGTGTGCTCCTCATCATGCGTTGGTGGCTAGCAATATCACTGGTAGTGCAATGCATAGTGTGTAGGCCTGTTCCCTGTGTGTTAGGTAGCTGTGTACGCCAACGGTGGTGTTGGTGCAGTCATTGACCCTGTGTATCCTTTGTCTCTCTCTTCCTTGTTTTGTCATCCTGTCCTTAAGTGAATTAGCATCATCTGGCGGAGGAGCAGAAGCACCGTCAATGGAGGGAGTTGCATCCCATAGGACCCAGGAAGCAGAGTCCACCGATGCTGAGGGCAACAGTGGGACGGAGGGCGAGGGGAGCACCACGGAGGAGACTGGAGGGGACAATACAGACACAGTTACCTCCTCCGATGGGAGCTCCCTGTTGGTGGCAGAAACCTCTGTGACCATCCCAGCTACAGGTACACCCGCCACTCCCCGTTCCAGCACCGCCCTCCCAGCAGACCCTCAGTAAGTTGCCCATGCCGGCTCACCCAGGAGGGTGGACATCTCCTTCACCCCAGGCACCTCAGGCCCTGACCAAGTGAGCCCTGCTGCCCTGAGTGAGGAGGCTGTTGATCTCCTGAGATCCATCTCTGTAGGGTAATCGACCATTGTGAATGCCACCCAGGGGCTGCCTGCCCATATGCAGCAATCTAATGCATTCCTGGTGGGCATTTACAGTGGATTGGCAGCCCAACAGAGATCGATCCAGGCTCTGGCCTCCTTTCTGGTGGCAGCCATTGTCCCTGTTTCAACTGTCCCCCCTCCAACTACCACTTCCCAGGTCCATTCTCCTAAATCACAACCCATCCCAAGCACACAGCCAGATGAGCATGCACACAGGACAACACACAAAAGTGCCACAGGCAAACACAAGCACCACACTTCATCCCACAGGCACTCACACAAACAACATTCATTTGCAGACACAACAACATCCACTATTTCCACTGTATCCCCCTCCTCCTCCTCCTACTCCACCTCCCACCCAGTTATGTCCACACTCACACCTTCATGCACTACTTCATCATCCACTACCTGCATCATCACCACACCAAGCAGAACACACACCTCACTGGCATACACCTCCACAACATCCATGCGCACATCCCCTGTGTCCTCTCCCACTGTGTCTGTTCCCCCCTCCTAAAGTACACAAATGCAAGCACTCAAACACACAACAGCCATCCACCTCACAACAGCATATAACCCACGCAACTGCACCCAAATCCAGCAAACACCTCCAACAACCACTCCCTTATCCTCCACTCCCATTTCTTCTCCCTCTTACCGCCCAATGTCCCTAAAAATATTTTCCTTTCCACCATTGACCTCTTCCCTACCCCTCCCCTCGTCCTGCATGTATGGCCAAGGTATCAAGAACCCAGCCAAGCACCTCAGCCAAACAGTCCACAGGCCCAGTTCCATCAGCACCTACTCATTGTGGAAAGGATTCCAGGCCACAAATACTGAAGGGGAAGGAGCCTGTACGGGCCATCAAGAAGGGGAAGGAATCTGCACCAGCCAGCAGAAAGGGGAAGGAGCCTGCACCAGCCAGTAGAAAGGGGAAGTAGCCTGCACCAGCAGCTGTCGCCAAGCCCCCACCTCCAGCTGTGGTTTTGAAGCCATCTGTGAGTGCAGGGGCTGAGCAGGAGCCTCCCACTACCATCATCACCACAATGCAGCCATCGGGGGGTGCAAGGGCTGAGCAGGAGCCTCCCACTACAACCACCACCACATTGCAGCCATCGGAGGGTGCAGGGGCAGATCAGGAGCCTCCCACTACCACCACCACTACAGTGCAGCCATTGGAGGGTGCAGAGTCTGAGCAGGTGCCTCTCACTACCACCACCACCACAGTGCATCCATCGGAGGGTGCAGAGTATGAGCAGGTGCCTCCCACTACCACCACCACCACAGTGCAGCCATCGGAGGGTGCAGAGTCTGAGCAAGTGCCTCCCACTACCACACCACCACCACCACCATAATGCAGCCATCACTTCCGGCGGATGCCATATGATCCAGCCTCCAAGGGCTGCTGTGCGGCCTGCCCCCTCCAGAACCAGTGAGGTATTCACCCACTCGAGAGACTGTGGCCTCGCACTCCCCAGGACCAAGCACATGGCATGTTGCCCCCTCCAGAACCAGGGGGCAAGGCACCCACTCGAGAGACTGTGGCCTTGCACTCCCCAGGACCAAGCACAGGGCATGTTGCCCCCTCCAGAACCAGTGAGCAAGTCACCCATTTGAGAGCCTGTGGCCTTGCACTCCCTAGGACCAAGTAATGGGCATGTTGTCCCCTTCAGAACCAGTGGTCTTGTTTCTGCATCCGGGTGAGGTGCCCCCCTCCCCTTGAGGTGCCTGTCTATTTGCCAACTGTGGCCCTGCAGTGTTCTGTCCGTATTGGTGCAGGTAACGAGTGGGACCTTGGACTTTGCCCTGTGAGCATTAGCCCCTGTGAACTGAGGACTGGGCAGTGTCCCTTTTTTGTACATTTGTACATATCTGCTGCATTGCCAAATCGAATTATTAATTTTGTGTTGATCTTATTACAATCACTTTAGTCAATCCCTGTTGTCCTTGCATTATTCAGCCGATTTGCGGGGATAAATCGTTTTCTTGTACAGCTGGTTGTGTGTATGGTGTGTGTGTATGGGGTGTGTGTGGTGCGTTTGTGTGTCACTCTTGTCCCCCCTAACCCCTTGTGTGCTAGGTGGCTGTACACACCTCCGTCTTCTTCACCAGTGTTGGTGTTCATGGTGAAGCATAACGTAGAAGATCATCGGAAATACTTGCAGTTCTGGTTTCATGGCAGCGTGGTTCTTTTCTGTGTCTCCAATGGTGAGTCCTTTCACTTCTGTGATGTGTTTCTGCCAGGCTTTTGATAGTGTTGATACCGCCCCGGAAAAGGTGGCGGATTGTGTTGTCATAATATGGTGGGCAGAACTTTGTCTTCCGCCTGGCTGTAGGTGGCTACCGCCGTGGTGACTCTTGTTTCCTCCCTCGTGGTCGGTGTAGTACATTGGCTGTCTTTCGGAGATCTAACCGCCAGGGTCATAATTTGGCAGTAGTTACCACCAGCCTGTTGGCGATATTACTGCCACTTTATCACCAACTGCCAGGGTCATAATGAGGGCCATTATATCGACCATGACAAGCACAGCAGGCCAAAGTAGTGGAAAGGAATGCAAATATTGAATTTGGTATTATAAGCCAATCATCAAATTTTCTAAAAATAGTCATGATCTTGAAGAGCATCTGCGAACCATCCAATTGAAAGGACCTCAGGAAAGAGGCCACATCGTCAGATGTTAGATCGATCACAGGATAGGCAGAAGTATCCAGAGAGCAGTAGTGCGTAGTAGTCTCTTGTGCAGGTCCACCTGCAGGAGTGGCACTCTCCAGAGCGCCAAAAAGAGCCAGATCATTCATCAAGGTTGTCTCATAAGTGGCCTTGCGAATCAGCCTTAGTCGCAAGGGGCACAGCTGTGAATGAACCATCATCAGGGACATCAACAATGCTTGGTCCACAGGTGGCACTGGCATAAAAGCAAGACACACTGCAGGCAAGTGTTCGAAGAGGCACAATACGCAGCAAAAGATTGGTTGCATGCACCATAGGAGTGGTCGGAATGAAAATGACCAATCATGCTCCAATTCTTTCAGCAACGAAGCATCAAAGACCTGAACTATATGTTCACGGCACAGTTTAGCTGGTGGCAGTGGCTCCATTGCTCTGCGTAGCTGGAAAGACACAACCACTGCGAACTAGAATAAATAGCAGCAGTACTCCACCAATCAATGGCAAAATTATTGGAAAGCCGCCAAACACACTGGAAAAGAGTGAATGGATGGCCGATGGGATGACTCCGAAGACAGTCTGGAAGATGGAGACAAATCCAGACCCAACAGCCTCAAAGAAATGGACATCCCAGTAGTGCTTGAGGCGTTGAAAATTCTGGATACCAGCTCTCCAAAGTGCTTGGGGAAGTTGGTATTTAATAGGGATTGTATCTCGGCTGATGATTTCACAATCTGGAGATCATAGGTCTCTCTAGCTGATGTCAACACAACTTGATTTTGGAACAGTAGCGCCTTTAGTCTGCACAGCTTGTCATAATTTACGTTAGTAGTATCAATGTGAGGCCACATGTCTGATACCTTTAGCTCTCGTGTGGGGGGAATAAAACTTATCCACAGCACGTAACGACCTTGGAGACTGAAATTGCATAGGCAATTCCTGGTTGCATACCGCAACAACTTTGGTTGCTCACCACCACATTACTTCCATTCGAAAGTATATGAAATGCTGGTTGAATCAAAGGGACAGGATTACCCTTCAGAAAATGGGCCAAGTTTGCCAACCCCGCATTGCAAAGGCCATGAAGGGACCCCTGCTTGCAGATCACTGAATGACTAACAGTAGTCTTGCATTCGCTTCCTCTGAAAAAAGCCCTCTGTTTCGCTATATTCAAAGGGCAACTCCCACTCTTCTTTAATATAGCTATTGCCTAGTCGCTCGTACCTGCCCACGGCAAGATGTTTCAGGCATTTCGAAAAACAAAAAGTGGAAATGGGCAGATTAATGATGGCATGTAGGAGTCATTCAGTTGAAGGATTTTCTGTAATCATAAAAGGCAACTTTTCTATGAGAAGCATGGTGAAACTCACTTCTCTTTTAGCCATTGTCTATTGTTCCCTGGATAAATTAAAGGCGGTGAGCAATTCACTACCATTAATGTACTTCCATGGAATTCGGCCATTTTTCAAAGTCTGTTACGTCCAACCTAACTGCATGATGGAACGCAGCTGACTTTGTCCATGATATAAAAGGGACATGTCTTAATGATATCAATCGCAGATGGCACTATGGCCCACATTACAACCCTGAAGGTAAATCCCGCTGACCGCCATGCCGACGGCTGACAATATACCGTGTCCGCGGCGGAAATCCGATACGGGTATTATGACCCACACTTAGAAATCCTCCACTCTACAGACACCCACATAAGTCCGCCACACCAAAGGTCAGTGATAAACTGGTGGTACCAAAACCCACACCGTTACGTCAACAGGAATACGCCCACACTATCACGACCCACAAATCAACGTGGCAGTCTTTCAACTGCGGTAATCCATTGGCGGTACACACTGCCGCACTCAAAATACACACACATTTACAAAACACAACCACATTGGACAATTCAAAATACACACACATGATACACATACACACATCACACCCACACACTCACACAACTATAAAAACACCCACCCACATTACCCACCACCCCTTACAATGACATTTTTGGAAGAAGCAGAGAGACAGAAAAGCTACGACAACAACAGCATCCAGAGGCAACACCATCACTCATACACCATCTATGCACCTCAAAGAACACACCCCAACACATCACCCCACACATCACATCAACCATCACCTCACACATCACCCACACCACATCATGGCACCTCAAAGACACCCTAGGTTTTCTGAAGAGGCGCTCAAGGTCATGGTGGAGGAAATCATCCGGGTAAAGCCACAGCTACTCGGATCACAGGTGCAGCAGACATCCATTGCAAGGAAGATGGAACTATGGCAGAGAATTGTCAACAGGGTCAACTCAGTGGGACAGCATCCAAGAACACAGGATTACATCAGGAAGAGGTAGAATGACCTACGGGGGAAGGTACGTTCCGTGGTATCCAGACACCAGGTGGCCGTACAGAGGACTGGCAGTGGACCTCCACCTCCTCCCCCACAACTAACAACATGGGAGGAGCAAGTCTTGGCGATCATGCATCCTGAGGGCCTCGCAGGAGTACCAGGAGGACTAGACTCTGGTAAGTCAAATCTTAACTACTTTATTCCCCCCACCCTCCCTGCATGCCATCACAAACTTCTACTCCTACCCTCACACCCATCACCCCAACTCCTCAAATATACCCCTCACAACCCACACATCCCAATACTTATACTGCACGTGACAACAATGCATGGACACCCAACACAGACCTGCATGGACACCCATCACCACAGCATGTCCAAGGGAGAGACTCACCCAGGGCACACAATCAACACTCACACAAGATCCAAGGCGATAATGCAAGCACAGTAGTAGAGGGAAACACACCCATTGCACAAGATGGCACACACAAATACAATAACAATGCATTTACACCCCAACAGGGCCCCTACACAACGTCATCGGACAGGAGGTGCCAGCCATATCCAGTCCCCCCACAGAAGAGGCCCACAGTGACGACAGCAGCTCTGCATGCCTGGATCAAGATGACCAGCCCGGCCCATCAGGGACCTCTGGACAGTCGGTTCCCATGCCACAGTCCTAAACCACCACTGAACCTCCCCCCTCAGGAAACACCACCACAGCACCCACCCAGATGGCCCATGCCACTGTCCCCAGGACACGTCAATCAGCAGTATGTCCACCAGTACAGGGACCCCAGGCAAACCCACTAACCCAGGACGATCAGGGACCTGGGGTCAGTGTCAGTGGGCACACGATTTGGGGGACAGAGCACAGGATAACAAGGAAACTGGGAGGACTGCTGTGCAACAGGGGGAGGACAGGCCCAGGGAACCCACTCTCCATGAGGCACTCTCCAACATCATGGGAGCATACCACCATTCCCAGGAGACCATGGACACGGTACTGGCCAAGTTTCAGGAGACCCAGTGGCTGCAGGAGGAACAGTACCTGGGGATCAGGGAGGACTTGAAGTCCATTAACACCATGCTGGTCACCATTGCAGGGGTGCTTGCAGACATGGCCAACACCATGAGGGAGACAGTGGCATACCACCGGGCCCCTGATACCAGCACGAATGATGAACAGCCTTCCACGTCCACCGGCGCTAATGGACAAGAGGTCCTTCCACAGGAACAACAGGCCACCAGCACCCCACCCCCTGCAGAAGGAGAACCACCCCGCAAACGGTCCCTGTGATCCAGGCACAAGACAGAAAACATTGCCAAGAACCCCACCAGGAAATAAGACTCTCCTGATTGTCACCCTTCTGTCCCACTATGTCCCCCTGACCACCTTGAACTGCCATTACTCCCCTTCCTATGCCCCATTGGACAATGCACCTGTGATACAAAGAGACTGGACTCTATCATGGATATTCCTCCACCATCACCCCAGTCCATTGCACATCCCCCTTTACTTATTAGCAATGAAATAAAAACCCTTGAATCACAAAACAATCTGGAGTCAGTCTGTACTTTCACCAATGTATTATTACAACCTCTTAGACAAATATCAATGTAAATGTTCATTTGCACATACCAAAGTATGACAGTTGTTGTGCAGCAGTAAACATAGCATAAGGCAGAATGTGGTACCCATATCTGTGAAAAGGAAAGCCAAAGTGAACTGTCAGGGTCCATTAACAGAGGTAAAAAGGATGACTTATATAATGTCCTACAGTAGACAGATATGAGATGAGCTGTGCCAATCTCCTGTGTCTCACTGGAAGTACTGCATGATGATGTTGTTTCTGTTGTCAATATCTTCTTCCTTTGCCTCCTCTTCCTCACTGTCCACGGAGTCAACAGCTGCCACAATACCATCATCAGGCCCATCCTCCTGCAGAAAAGGCACCTGGCGTCGCAATGCCAGGTTGTGCAACATACAGCATGCCACGATTATCTGGCACACCTTCTTGGGTGAGTAGTATAGGAGTCACTTGTTAGATGGAGGCACTGGAATCTGGCCTTCAGGAGGCCGAAAGTCCGCTCAATAATCCTCCTTGTTCACCCATGTGCCTCATTGCAGCTTTCATCTGCACTTGTCCTGGCATTCCTCACTGGGGTCAGTGGCCATGAGAGGTTGGAGTAACCAGAGTCACCTGCAAATGTCGAGGGATGTCTGTCAGACATACACCAACCCTTAGGGACTACCCCATACCCAGACACCTATCCATACTGTGTGGAGACCTTGGGCTCACCTATTAGCCACACACGGTGCCTCTGGAGTTGGCCCATCACAGAAGGGATGCTGCTATTCCTCAACATGTAAGCGTCATGCACAGAGCCAGGATACTTGGCATTCACATGAGAGATGTACTGGTCTGCCAAATACACTATCTGCACATTCATTGAATGGTAGCTTTTAGGATTTCTGTACACCTGTTCATTCATGCGGGAGGGCAAATGCCACATGTGTACCATCAATGGCACCAATGATGTTGGGGATATGTCCCAGGGCATAGAAGTCAGCTTTCACTGTGGGCAAATCCTCCACCTGGGGGAAATCGATGTAGCTGCGCATGTGTTTCACAGGGCAGATAGCACTCTGGACAACACGTTAGAGAACATTGGCTGAGACATCCCTGATGCCATGGCCACTGTTGTTTGAAAGGAACCACTGGCCAGGAAATGGAGCACTGACAGGACCTGAACTAGAGGGGGGATACCTGTGGGATGGCGGATAGCTGACATCAGGTCTGGCTCCAAATGGGGACACTGTTCCTAGGTTGTGGCACAACCAAGTCTGTAGGTGATAATGATGTGGTAGTCTTCCATTGTCGACAGGTCCACCAGGGGTCTGTACACCGGAGGATGACACCATCTCATCATCTGCCCCAGCGGATGGGCCGTATGGAGGAGAATGGTGAGCAGAAGGTCCTATACCACATAGGTTGCACAAGAGTTTTTCCACAAATGTGATTAAATTGGTGTGGGCGTTGTCTGTCCGTATTTGTTCCCAAATGTGCTGTGACGCAGTTAGGTGCCATGCCATGTGGCACCCTGAAATGGTGGCTGCCTGACCTTTAAGGAGGGACAAGGGGAAATTAGGTAACTGTGCTGGCGTTGTGCTGCATCGCGGTAGGCAGTCGAAGAACACCACGCAATTCAGCATTGGTTATCATTGGGCCCTATGGGTTCCAGGAGCCAATGACGATGTATGTCGGCGGTGACGGTACGAACCGCCGTGGACGTCACCGCCATTTTCTATCTGTTCACTCACTTGATACCTGACCTTCAACAGGAGATGACCTACAGTGCAAGTGCTGCTGTGACCTTAGTCTGGAAGCGACAATGGCTCGAGTGTCTGGGGAAAGGGCCCCTGCCTTCACTGTGGAGGAGTTGGACTAGTGGATGGGGTCCTCCCTCAGTACACGCTACTCTACGGTCCTCCAGTCAAACAGGTGAGTACACTGTGAGCATCATGCATGGGCAATGCCTGTTTGGAGTGGTGTGGATGGAAGAGACATGTTGGGGGGGTGAGGCCTGCATGTGAGGATGGTGAGTGTATGTGTGTCAGGGCATGGGTGGGAAGTGGTGGGCAATAAGCATGACAAACCGGACGGGGGAGTAATTTCCTTTCCTCCTGTACCTTTCCTCTAGGTCAGCGCCCACCAGAGGAAGGGTATTTGGCGTGCCATCGCCAAGGAAGTGCAGACCCTGGGGGTCTATCATAGACCAAGCACCCACTGCCACAAGAGATGGGAGGACATGCGCCGCTGAAGCAAGAAGACGGCGGAGGCCCAGCTGGGGATGGCCTCCCAATGTGGAAGGGGTGCCCGTCGCACCATGACCCCCCTGATGTTCCGGATCCTGGCGGTGGCATATCCGGAGTTGGATGGGCACTTGGGGCATCACAGCAGCCACAAGGTGGTGAGTACAGTCTCATTCAGCTGACTCTGCGCGCTTTACGATGTGTCTGGGTGGCAGATGTGGGCTGTGGGTTCCCCTAGGCCAGGGTGAACTTGCTAGGGTAGGTCCCTTTTTAGGCTGGCTCTGAGGGAATCCAACCCCAATAGTGGTAGTGGCCAGTACAACTAGTCAGGCTTTTGTGGGTTCCAGGTGTGCAGCAAATGGGGTTAGGCATAGTCCCCCATGGGCAGGTGATTTTCCTACAAACTGTGACGAGCATTGTATCTGGTAGTGCATGGCCTAGTGCATAGGGCTGCTCCCTGTGTGTTGTGTCTGCCAATGGTAGTGGTGTTGCTGGCATTGACCATGTGTCTCCTCTGTCTTTCCCCCCCTTTTTGTTTTGTCACCCTGTCCTTGTGTGCATTAGCATCATCTGGCGGAGGAGCAGTGGCACCGTAGCAGGAGGGAGCTGCAACCCACATGACCCAGGAGGGTGAATGTACGGAGTCTGAAGGCACCAGTGGGACGGAGGGCGAGGGGAGCTCCACGACAGGGACAGGAGGGGACACCAGCAACAGCGACTCCTCCTTTGATGGGAGCTCCCGTGCGGTGGTAGGCACCTCTGTGCCCACCGCAACAACAGATACAGCCGCCACCCCCCCTACCACCACCGCCCTCCCAGCAGCCCCTCAGCGTGTTTCCCGTGCCCGCTCACCCAGGAGGGTGGGCATCTCCTTTGCCCCAGGCACCTCAGGCCCTGCCCCAGTCAGCCCTGCTGCCCTCAGTGAGGAGGCTATTGACCTCCTGTTATCCCTCACTGTTGAGCAGTCAACCATTTTGAATGTCATCCAGGGTGTTGAGAGGCATTTGCAGCAAACAAATGCATACCTGGAGGGCATTCATTCTGGTGTGGCAGCCCAACAGAGACCATTTCAGGCTCTGGCCTCAGCACTGATGGCAGCCATTGTCCCTGTGTCCAGCCTCCCCCTCCAACTTCCACTACCTAGACCCATTCCGCTCTACCTCAGCCTATTCCAAGCACACCTACAGACCAGCATGCACACACATCAACACACAAAAGTGGCTCAGGCAAACATAAGCACCACACATCCCACAGGCACTCACACAAGCACCATACCCATGCAGACACACCAACATCCACTGCCTCCACTGTGTCCCCCTCCTCCACTTCCTCCACCTCCCTCCCAATCTCGTCTCCACTCACTCCTGCATGCGGTACATCCTCAGCCACTACGCCCATCACAAGCACGCCCATCACTACACACCACTCAAGTGCAATCACCACCCCCACAACGATGCACACGTACCTTGTTCCTCTCTCAGTGTGTCTGTGAGCCCTCCTCCCAAAGTACACAAACACCGGAACACACCCACTCAACAGCCATTCACCTCACAACAGCCTCCAACCCATGCACCTTCACCCAAACTCAGCAGACGTACACCTCCTACAACCACTACCTCTTCCTCCACTTCCAAACCCCCTCCATATTTCCATCCCAGTGTGTCTAAAAAATGTTTCCTGGCTAACATTGACCTCTTCCCCTTCACCTCCCCCCGTCTTTCCCCGAGGGCCAGGTTGTCCAGAGCCCAGACCAGCACCTTAGCTACCAAATCGTCACCCACTGTAGTCCCTGCAAGTCCGGGAGGATTCAAGGGGGCACCCATCAGGGCTGCCAGTGTGCCACCTACTGAAGCCAAGGACCACCCTATTCTGCCACCTGCCAAGGTAAAGAAGGGGCCAGCATTCAGAAGAGAAAAGTCGCACCACCCACCCAGCAAGGCCTCATCCAGAACCAAAAAGGACAGTGCCACGGTCCCAGCAGGGACTTCCAAGGTGGGGAAGGGACCCAAGAGCAAGGGAAAGTCACCTCAGGACACGGAGCCTCCGGGTATGGGACTTGTGACCCCCATTTCACAAGACAGGCCAGCAACCTGTACCGCGGTGAGCACTGCCGCAACGACCGCCACCTGCACTGCTTCCTGCACCGCCACCTGCACCATCTGCACTGCCACCTGCACGGCAGCTGCCACAACTACAGTCACCAGCATCATCCCCAGTGGGCAGCCTTCCGAGGCTGCAGGGGATGTCCTAGTGTCTCCCTCCACTACTACAGACATCTGCACCACGGGCAGCTCTGCCAGCATCTCCGCCGCAGACACGCCACATGCACCACAACCTGCCCCGCGACATGCACAGCCAGTGTCACTACAGCGGACATCACCATCATCCCCAGTGGGCAGCCGTTAGAGGCTGAAGGAGACGTCCTGGACCTGGCACACACTACATGAGGCACCACCACCAGCACTGGCACTACCAGCAGTTTGCAGGCTAAGTCATCCCAAGGTGGTGTGTGGCTCTGCCTCCAGGGAGTATCATGCTACCTGTTACCGGAAAATCTTGTGGCTCAGACACTCAGGTGAGGGAATGAGAACTGCCACACCCCTGGTGCTGCAACACTGGGCACCAAGCCCCCTCCAGAACCAGTGGAGAAAAGCATCCACTATCCCAGTCCTTGGCAGGATGAAGCACTCTGGGCACAAAGCCCCCTCCAGAACCAGTGGAGAAAAGCATCCAGTAACCCAGTCATTGGCAGGATGAAGCACTCTGGGCACAAAGCCCCCTCCAGAACCAGTGGAGAAAAGAATCCACTAACCCAGTCCTTGGCAGGATGAAGCACTCTGGGCACCAAGCCCCCTCCAGAACCAGTGGAGAAAAGCATTCACTAACCCAGTCCTTGGCAGGATGAAGCACTCTGGGCACCAAGCCCCCTCCAGAACCAGTGGAGAAAAGCATCCACTAACCCAGTCCTTGGCAGGATGAAGCACTCTGGGCACCAAGCCCCCTCCAGAACCAGTGGAGAAAAGCATCCACTAACCCAGTCCTTGGCAGGATGAAGCACTCTGGGCACAAAGCTCCCTCCAGAACCTGTGGAAGACACCACCCACTTGAGAGACAGTGGCTGTGCACTCCCCAGGACCAATCAGTGGGCAGTGAACCCACTTGACAGACTTGAGATGCTATGGCTTTGCACTCCCCAGGACCAAGCAGTGGGCAAAGCACCCACTGAGAGACTTGAGAGACAGTGGCTTTGCACTCCCCAGGACCAGTCAGTGGGCAGTGAACCAACCTGAAAGACTTGAGAGACTGTGGCTTTACACTCCCCAGGACCAGGCAGTGGGCAGTGAACCCACTTGAGAGACTTGAGTGACTGTGGCTTTGCACTCCCAAGGACCAGGCAGTGGGCATGGAGCCCCCTCGGGGAGCAGTGGCATCCTCCCATCATCCGGCTGAGGTGCCCCCCCTCCCCTTCCCCCTGAGGTGCCTGTTTATTTCAACCTGATGCCCCTGCAGTGTTCTCTCCATTTTGAGGCAGGTGTCATGTGTGGGCGTGGCCCATGCTTTTTGGGACCAATGGTCCACGGACATTTGCAAAGGACAATGTACAGACTTGCGTACTTGCTGTTAATATTTGTATATACTGATGATTTGAAGTTATCTTGGGCTATCTGATTGTTCGAATATTACACTCGTTAAAGTCATTTCATTTGGTCCTTGCGTTCTTCCAGGGGGTGATGGGGTGTATCTGTGATGTTATTGCATATGTGTGTGTGTTGTTGTGGGTGGGGGTTGGGGGTGCGGGTGCTGCGTGCGGGTGTCACTCTCTTTTCCCTCCTCCCCTACCCGGTGTGCTAGGTGCAGTACTCACCATCGTCATCGCCGCCGTCTTTGATGTTATTGGTAGATGAGGAGGTAGACCAGCATCGGCAGCACCTTTAACTCGGGCTCCATGGCGTCCTGGTTGTTCGTTGAATGTCGAGAGGTGGGTAGTTTCCCTTCCACAGACTGTTTCCACTGTGCTTTTGATGGTGTTGGTACCGTCCCGGAAAAGATGGCGGATTGGTGCTTTGTAATTGTGTGGGCGGAACATTGTCTTCCGCCTGTCTGTTGGTGGTTACCGCTGCTGTGTTTGTTTCTAACGCCGGGGCTGTCGGAGTGTTAAAGTGGCTGTCTGTGTTGGCGGTTTCCGCCATGGACGTAATTCCATTTTTTTTTACCTCCAGCCTGTTGGCGGTATTACCGCTGCTTTATCACCGACCGCCAGGGTTGTAATGAGGGCCTATGTTTGTCAGGGAATAAATCCAGATGGACAGAGTGTTCATGCCGTTATCGACAACAGCTAAAGCCTTTTCTAAGTTTTCCCTATCTATTTTCCTTAAACACATAGCAGCTTCTATCCGAGAAAGCTTCCAGATCTCATTATACATAGCATAGGTAAATCTTTTAGAGCGTGGCTTCCTAGGACCTAACAAAAAGTCCTGCAAGTCTACATCTTCAGAAAGAGTTCTTTGACTGCGGCTAACGTGTTAGAATGTACTCATTGTTGGCACACTTTACCCACACTGTATGTTGTAACTATACCCGTGTGTTGACCCGAGACAAAGCAGGGGTCTGGCCGGCTAATCTTGAAACCCCCTGAGGAATTAAAAAAACATGCCTGACATCCATTGGTGTCTATTTGCCAAATTAACTATCCGCTGGAACTAGAAAGTGAAGAGTTATAGGTACCAGCCTGAACCTTTGCATCTAGCTCTTCCTAAGTGACATTCAGGAAGAATTGCCAATCATTAAGCTTTGCCAGTGTGGGGATACTGGGTGTGTTCACTTCTTTTATTTTTGCTAACCCCAGATAGGATGTATGTTGAATGTTGTCATTTAAAAAGATCTTTATCACAGGAATCAGGTATGCTCTAAATAAAGCTTCCCTACTCTGTATTTGCCATTCTTGTGTTCCCCATCCACTCTTTAAATCAACAGTGTTCCTCCAATACTCGCAACCTTCAACTGCAAGATGGGTAACAAAGGAATCTGAATAAAACAGATTTGTAGCAGTTAGCAAAATTAAATTGTCCTAATTCATGAAGGAGGTAACTTGAAATAGTAAGCCTCTGGATGTTTTGTGCCAGGCCCAGAAAAATAAGTAAACTTACCTGCATTACATTTTGGGCTCCTCACAGGTGGTGTTGAGCAGTGTTCCCACAGTGTGTAGTTAAGTATTGGTCTGTGTCTAGTGGCACAGTGCAGGTAGTAATGTCCTCAGTTATTGTAACAGAACATTTCCCCATAATTCATTGTGTATCTATATACATCATCATTTTCAAACACTGAATAGTCCTTCATTTCAGTTAATATAGAATCAAGTGTCTGGACATCGCAATCATCAGATACTACACCAGGTGTACTTACATCTGTCATAGAAATGCATATGGAATTTGAATGACCTCAGTAAGCCCGTATATTTTGAATGGAACGTTGTCCCACATAATCCTATCAGGAATTGGTAGAGCTGAAATGTTCACAAGCGACAAGTCTCTTCGGACGTTATGTGAGGAATGATATGGAGTTAAGACTTCATCCACAAGTGCTACAGAGGAGCGTTCAGCAAGGTAATGACCATTTATGAGCAAAAAGAAAAGAATCCATAGAAACAATGCAAAAAATGTCAAGCAGAATAATAAATAGTTCCATGGGTATATGAAATAGTTATTTTTAAGCCATAGGTACAACTTACGTGTCTTTGAAACATTTTCAATCACTAGAGTGGATGAGTCTGAAGAAAAGTCATCAATGTTGATGAAATACCCAGAGGCAGTCTCTGCAAACGCAGGAACAGGTGCATTACTGGTGGATGAATCCACTTAGCGTAGAGGCTCATAGTAGACAGTTTCGTCAATCTGTGTAGTGTTGGTGTAGAAAACAGCCAAATCTTGGACAGGTGCTGTCGTTGAAGTGGTAACTGGAATCAGCAAGAGCTCATTTTCTGCCCTCCCCATGGTTGAGGAAGTATTTGAAGCATTGTTGTGTAGTCCGAAGTATTGTTGTTATTTCTACTTTCAAGAGGTATGTGCTGTTGGGTAGTGAAAGGGGACCAGGAACTACCAAAGGGACCTCTGGGTTTACTGTGCAGGATCGGCCACATGGTTAAGTTGATGTCATCAATGGAAATGAATCTGTTTCCTTTGGAACCAGGCAGCGGTGGTAGGATGACAGTTCTGGTACCTTGTACTCCCAGGACTGGGAACGGTGCTCTCTAAAATGGTGCTGAATTCCTTCTTCACAGCGATCTTCTCACAAACCAAATCCCCGACTTTAGGCATCCAGCCAGTGTAAGTTGTTGGTAAATCCATTTTTCCTAATGGTGGCAGCACTGGCAGATGATTTATCATCACACAATTGCTGAAGCTCCTGTAGGACAGTAAGAAGTTCATTTAGGCCAAAAGGTGTGTCTGCTGCCACGAAACCAGGGCCATCAAGATCTGGGACATACATAGGTATCCCAAAGAGAACCTCATAGGAAGTGCGTCCCCCCAAGGACCATCTTGGCAAATTATTCAGTGCTCTATGGACCCCACAGTGGAGTTGAAGCCAGTTGCTGCCAGAACCTAATACTCTAGCTGTTTAGGACTGCTTTAGATTATGGTTCCGCCTCTCCATGACCGAATTTCCCTTGGGATGGTATGGTGAGGAGTAATGGAGTTCAACACCCATCGTCGCTATGGTGTCCGGGGTAACAACAATGATGCATTTCCCTTGGGCAAGTGGCCTCACCTTAATGACTGCAGTTAGAATTGTTTCTGTAGGTGCAAAACGTTTTTCTGCATTGGAATATAAATGTGATTTATATGCTATGGGCACTGTGTCACCCTCGGTAAAGGTGACATTAGTAAACCCAATGGCACCAGCAATTATTCTGATGACCAAATTTGTTTTGTTGTCACAGGTGTGCAACTGTTTGGATTCTAGCATGTCCTGCTGCTATTCCCTAAGGATACGTGTGTGTTCAACTGTCCAGTGTCTGCTAGAAAAATCAGGGTGTATTAGCTCACAGAGTGGCTTGATACCTTGTGCATGGTCAAGAATGTATGTTCTGTCAAAATTGAAGAAACCAAGTAAAGACTGTAATTTCTTGAGAGCGTTAGGTGGGTGGAGTTAAGCACATTTCTCTAGAAAGTGCAGGCCAAGTTCTTCCCTTCGTTTAATAGCTCGTATCCCAGGAACAGTACGCTGAGAAAGTCTATTTTTGTTTTTCTTAAATTTAATTTGTAGCCAAGGCCTGTGAATCCTAAAACAACCCAATCTACCCTGGCAAGATGAATGTTGAGATAGTCATCTGTGAGATAAATAACATCCACATCAGACACACCTCGGGATCAGTATCATGCGATATTGATGATACTCGGGCTGAGAACAGCCCAGGGCTCTTCTTGTAGCCTTGGGGCAAATGGCAAAAGCATTCTGAGAGCCATATGAGAATGCACTCAGGCCCCAACTTTCATGTGCTAAGTTTTGGCAGAAGAACCCATTGGAAATGTCCAACGTTGTTTTGTATTTTTTACGCACTATATTGTTAATTAGTGCTGTGCTATTTGTATTTTGTATAGCGTATGTACATGTATGACTGTTTATGTGTGTGTAATCTAAGACTATTCTATAAGAATGGTCGGGTTTTGCAACTGGAAATAATGGGTTATTCATTGTAGAGGTGCAGGGTTCAGGTACTCCCTGGTACTCAAGCTGAGTGAGGGTCTCCCTCATTGGAGCTTTTGCTTCGTGTTTAACAGGATATTATGGCTGAGGTTGGGGTGTAGACCTGATAGGTATTTGATGACAAGGAGAGTCCTTGTGCCCCCAACCTACATAAAAGTGTAGGCCTGTTTTACCACCTCCGGAACAAGATCAGGGAAAGAAGGCAAAATTAAATCTTCCCCATGTGTGTGCTTACGGACGTGCTCTGTTGGCCAGTCTCTTTCGGCCAGACAGGATATCACAACAGAATATCACTCCATGTCTCCCTCAATTTGGATATTTAAATCATAAACCCCGTTGGATGGGAGTATGCGCCCGTCCGCAGTCTCAACTGCAATAAAATCGTTAGTTGCTGTCACATCCAGATGATCTTTCAGACTCTGGAGACATATTGTGACCTCTGCTGCACTGTCTGACAGTGTCACTGGCCAAGTCTTGTTCTTCACAATGTTCTCAAGTGTACTGGCATTTTTAATTGACAGTGTGCCAACTTTTTCTTTTAAACAGTAGCTTTTGCTGTGGGGACCTATCTTCTTTTTTGTCTGAAGACTGTGGTGAGTCTTTCTTCTGTTTCACGTATTCAGTACGTCGATCAGGACGGTCCCCTCTCTCGCTACGTCTATCCAATTTGTCCTCGAAGGAACGAGAGGGACGTGAATCAGTATATCTTTCAGGAGCTTTTATATTTTCTCTATTTCTGAGAATGTATCTCATATCGGAGTTCTCCGGATGTGGAGAATCAGCTCTCTGATTTTGTCTATCTTTAAATTGTTTTTGCTTATCCTTAGGGATGGTACCTTGCAATTCGAACTTCTTCAGCTTGGCTCCCAAACTATCCCGTCCTAATGGTATAGGTGTCGGAAGTAATTCTCGGTAGCTCTTTCACCCGGTCCAAATGTGAAATGTCTCTGAGGCGCTGGTGTATAGCCAGTGCTACCACTTCCCCTTTCATATTACTGAGTTTGATTGAGGAGACTGTGTCAAAGTTACGCATTAATTTCATCCCCAAATCTATGGCTGGAGCACCCCCCTGCTCATTCTGAATTTTTTTTAACACTTCTGGTAAATTGCCAAGTATCGGGGTACCATGTGTGGTAGCATAAATTGCAGCGAAGCCTGTACCCTATGTGGCGCAGTCATCCACTGAGGAAACCATCTTGAAGGGCAAGCACATTGTGAGAATTCTATGTTTCACCTGTGGTCCCGTATAGGGAAACACAGCTTCCAACTGATTTGTTTTCTGGGCTATCCAGAACGGTATTTTCTGCCATTCTGTGGGTACCTTACCCATGATAGTATGTACTGTTTGTGGATTAATCCTAGTAGCCAATTGATATCCAGGAGGTGCTGGTGGTGCTGGACACTCTGGTGTAGTGTTCAAAGTTCGCATTACGAACTGAACAAGTCATGTATAGAGTGTTACTAGTTCAAGATATACGTTTCGCTGGTCTGCTGCCTGCATGTTTTGTATACCTGGGTGAGGTGGGTATGTGGCAAACATAGGCCACGTTGGATCCTTCATTAAATAAGGGACCTAATCTCACAGGTTGTGTTACATATGGTTGGGCTCCTTCAAACCAGATCTGATGGTCCTGATAAGTGAGCGGTATTTCATGATACAGGTATGCTTGGTACAGCATTGGTACATTTGCAATTCTCTATGTGTGGAATGTGAATGTAGTTTTGTCTTCCTTAGGAAAGTGAACCCAGGAATACAATGTTTCTGTTTGGTAAGGTTCACCAGCTTCCACTATGAATGTAACATCCTCACCCTCTTTTCTTAAGCCATGCACTACTAGGTGTAGAGTTAGTGCTTGTCTAGCATTCTCAGGAATTTCTACGGCATTAGCCACATTGTGAAATGCGTAAGAGAGGTGGAACACCAAATGGGGAGCAAAGTCCTTTTAAGAGTTTGAGCTTGAACAACCTAAAGCCTAATTAGGTACTCCCTGTTCAGCTAAGGAGGATCGTCCCCAAGACCACGGATGTCTCTGTATAATGGTACTTAGGGTACCTGAAGTATGTGAGACAGTGATAGTCGGGGTATGCGTAAATTAGTGCCTAAACATCATTGTTTGAGTCGCCATGTCATAGTTGGACTCTTGCTCTAGGCAAGACTGCTGGTTGAAGGATGAAAGTACTTATGTTTGTAGGTAACTATAGCAGTCCTAAAACTAGTCGCAACTGTTGTCCCAACGCTCCCGGCTCACAAGCAGCACCTCACTAAAAACCCAAACAGTAAAAGGTGATTTGTGGCAGCAATTACGCATTGAGTCAAGAGAGTGGCATCTCAGGGAGTGTCGAGGTTAAACGGAGATTACCCCTTTCTCACATAAACTTAATGTCTCAATCAAACACAGGAAATGAAGAAGGTGCAGTAAAGTTGCTATAGGTTTTGTTTAGCGAAACTACAATCTGCAATACGTTGCATGGGCTGCAATGATTAGGATAATGAACAGTGCAAGAAACAGAATGATAAAGACAAGAGTCATTCATACAAATACCCCCACCATCTTGCAATATCATGACATGACATGAAGTATGAGATTTGTCTTAATACCCTAATGTCATGTACCTGATCTCTAAACTAAAGAGAGCTAGGCGTGTTAAACCCAATCTGCCAATGGCATGTCCATGAGAAGAGCCCCCCAACCCTTGTTACCTTGGAATGAGTTCTCTAGCTCAGACTCCGTAGCGACACGAAGACTGGGTCAGCATCAAGGCGACGTGAAGCATCAATAGCAGCGATGGCATCTGGTCGGAATCCCTCTGACTATCTGTTTAAGTAAGGAGTATTCATACAGATCTGCTTGCCCTCTTGACGTATGTTTGTTCCCAAACAATAGATAACAAGACATGCTTGGGATGGTCATTTATATAAACAATTCCCCTTGAAAGCGTGAAGAGGGAAAGTACCTCATGTGAACACCAACAGTTTGTTTATCTTTGTTGCTTGATATTGACGCCTTAGTGCGGTGGCACTGATAACGCAAACTAAAACATGGGCCTAACTAAAAACAAGGCAGCCATCTTAAAAGATTTAATTAAATTAATGTGCTAAAACAGAGCAAGCTAAGTAGGGTAAAAGTCACTAGGTGACTGGGGCACGAGTCTGCAAACCAAAGGCTAAGCTAACTCCTGTATCCCAATAAAGCAAACTAGGATTCACTACAAACTTCCATAGACAAATGTATTTAGCTAAAACCACTGACAAAGGTCAGGAATGTGAGATATAGACCTTCAATGATGCCAAATAGGCTGAAATACCGGACTGAATAGATGAAGTGTTATATTTCAACTTTCACATTGGCATAGTTTTCAAACAATACAATAATGTATGAAAATGTTTAGTTTAATTTCTATAGAATGTCTCTTTATGGCTATGTTTTGTCAATAGAAGTGTTTTGGAAAATGAATGATCTCACCATGTGATATAGGGGGTCATTCTGACCCCGGCGGTCAAGGACCGCCGGGGCCGGCGGGAGCACCGCCAACAGGCTGGCGGTGCTCCCCAGGGTATTCTGACCGCGGCGGTTCAGCCGCGGCCAGAAAGGGAAAACCGGCGGTCTCCCGTCGGTTTTCCGCTGCCCTGTAGAATCCTCCATGGCGGCGCAGCTTGCTGCGCCGCCATGGGGATTCTGACCCCATACCGCCATCCTGTTCCTGGCGGCTTCGGCCGCCAGGAACAGGATGGCGGTATGGGGTGTCGTGGGGCCCCTGGGGGCCCCTGCAGTACCCATGCCAATGGCATGGGCACTGCAGGGGCCCCCGTAAGAGGGCCCCACCCTGAATTTCAGTGTCTGCTTAGCAGACACTGAAATTCGCAACGGGTGCTACTGCACCCGTCGCACATCCTCCACTCCGCCGGCTCCATTCGGAGCCGGCATCCTCATGGAGGGGTGTTTCCCACTGGGCTGGCGGGCGGCCTTTTGGCAATCGCCTGCCAGCCCAGTGGGAAACCCAGAATACCTGCGGCGGTCTTTTGACCGCGCAGCGGTATTCTGGCGGTTCCCTCCAGGCGGGCGGCTCGCGCCGCCCGCCGGGTTCAGAATGACCCCCATAGTCTCCTAACCATTGTTGGAAAGTGGATTATTGGTAAAGCCAGGTAGGTACGCACACTTAGCAATAGGCCACAATCTCACACTAGTTCTAGTCAATGTCTCAACAAATTAATCCTTGCTCAACCCTTGGTAGGTTGGCTGACAAACAGTTAGGCTTAACTTAGGAGACAGGTGTGTTAAGCATTTAATATCAACAAAACAGTAAATAAGTAAAACACAACACACAATGGAGATCGAATGAAATGAAAGTCCAACACCAATTTATGTAAATAGGAAATATATCTTTATCTTTAAAATGACACCAAAATGACACATATCCAATCTAGGGAACCAGAGATATGAAGTTTTACATTTTAAATGTTGAAAAATGCCTTCTAGTTCCTAAAACCCAAGAGGCATATTTAAGAAAAGTGTTGCTACACCCAGTGCTGTGCCACTTTCCTTGTGCTCCTTAGCGCCCTCCCTACCGCCACCATGTGCGCGCAGTATTTAAAATAAGACGCACCATGGAGCAAGGTAGGGGCAATGTTGTAAAATGTTTTGCCTTTATTGATTTACTGTTCAGGGTTAGAGCCAAAATGTTGGCGCTAATCCTGAAAAGTACATAGGGGCTCATTCTAACCAACAATGTGCCCGCTTTTAATGATTGGTATGAGCAGACGTAGAAAATGCCGGAACAAATTACACAAAGAAATCTCTTGTATTTGTTTGCACCATTTTTTTGTCACCCCTAATGGGGGAATGTCCCCCTTGCATACTTTATGCCTGGTGCAGGCATAATGTGCTGCATGAGGTAGCAATATGGCATGGCGTTTTTGGCCATCTAAAGCCACTTTAGCATAACAAAAAAACGACACTAATGTGCTGTTACATAGAGCTAGGCCCTCTTAAATCCGGTCCCAAAGGTTGAGGCTGACCGTGATGGAGCCTTGATCGGAAACACTGAGCTGGAAGCCTCGGTCAAAGTTTTACCTTCACACTTAGAAACTTTTCTGGAGCTTTTCTCCCTTGACGTCATGCGGTCCTCTCCGGAAGGCCAATTTAGAATGACATTGTTTGATTGCCTTTCTGCAAGATACAGGTTAAATCCTGGAAGCCTGGAGCTCTGGAGCTTTTAGCAGGTAGCTGGCTTGACTCACCATGTTGAGTGGGTTCATTTATTGGAGCTTTCTTTTCAAAGTTGATCCAAACTTCACCAAATTTCTGGATATTCTTCCAGAAGCCCTTTTGGGGTCCTTGAAGTGCAGGGGACTCTGGGCAGCTCCTTTGTACCTGACAGAAGTCCTTTTGGGGTCCTTGAAGTGTCCACAAATTTGATCCATGGTTCCAGAAGCTCTAAGTTGCTCTTCAGAAGTTGAGACTATAGTTCCCAGAATGCACCTGGTCAAAATCGTCAAATGGCCACTGGAATCTGGTCAGTTGGGCTCTTCTTGTAGACTTGATGCAGGGGACTCTGGGCAGCTCCTTTGTACCTGACAGCTTACAAGGAGTCTGCTCCTGGAGTGTCAGATGCAAGGCTAAGTCCTTTCCTTGGTGAAGCCCAAAGTGTGCAGCTGGTGCAGTCCTTGTGGGTGCAGGCCTTCAGATGCAGACCTGGGGTTCAGCAGGGCAGTCTCATTTCTCCAGTATCTTCTTCCAACCTTGATCTGAATTGCTGGGCAGCTCTGCCATATTTATCCTTGCTACTGGGCTGGCAAACAAGTTGTGCCCCTGACCAATGAGATGCAGGGTGCCGCCCTCTGCGGTGACCACTTCCCGGTGAAGTGTAGCAAAAATCAATTCCAGAAAGCAACATTCTTTATAAATCCAACATGGAGAAACTCTCCCCTCGGAGGTTACATCTGGCTTAGCTCACCCAATGGTGTGGCTAAGTTTCCATAACACACCCCTCTCAGCCCCTCTCCTAATGTAATTACTTTTAAATAAACCCTCCCAATGTTAGCCTATGGAACTAATGCACTACAATGGCGAAAAACAAATGTGGCTGTTCTTCCCTCACCAGGGCCTATAATTCATATTTTATAGAGTCTCTGCTTACATTTACACTGCACCTAACCCTTGGGGCACTTAAGGCAGACCTTGGGGTGACTTATATATAAAAGTAAGGTAGTTTAGGACTTTGGAAGTACTTTTGATTCCAAAGGCGAATTTAGGATTAACTTGCATTTGAAAGAGAGGAAGGCCTGCCTTTCAAATGACATCAGAGACCTCAGCAGTAAACCCAGAGGTGCCCTAACTATACTGGGGTGCCCAAATCTACATGCCCTTCCATATACTAAGGACTTATAAGTAGACTGTCCGAGCCAATTATAATAATAATTATGACTAATTTGCATATAGCATTTTAAATAGTGAACTGGCCCTGTGACTGGTTAGCAGTGCCCAGGGAACGATCAGGGTGAGAAACACCAGTATCAGTTGAAAATGGGGGCCTCTGCATTCAGTTAAGTTTTCTCACCTCAATGAACTGTTTTTGTCTTGTAGTAAGAGGTGCTGGAAACCAGGCTTGCATTGAACCCTAATACCCTAGGTAGCTAGGTATCATATACTAGGGAATTATAAGGGTGTTCCAGTGTGCCAATTAGAATTGGTGAAAACGGTCACTAGCCTATAGTGACACTTTTAAAGGCGAGAACGTAAGCACTGAGGTTCTGATTAGCAGAGCCTCAGTGACACAGTTAGTCACTACACAGGGACACACATTCAGGCCACAAACTATGAGCACTGGGGTCCTGGCTAGCAGGATCCCAGTGAGATAGGCAAAAACAAACTTTCATACATGTGAAAAATGGGGGTAACATGCCAGGCAAGATGGTCCTTTCCTACACATACTGCCCTACATAGCTAAGCAGGACCATGCAGGAATGTCAACACTGGCATATGTGGGCATCCACTGACTAGAAACCTGCACTCAAACCTCATGCCAGCCAAGAAATGATGAATGACACACACACTGTATTCACCCCCTTGTGGCTGCTGTGTTGCCCTCAAGTGCCTATCCAGATCTGAGTAGGCCACCACCAGTATGCAGGCCTTTAGAGGGGTCAGGGTCAGACAGGCACCCCTCTCTTGGTGGGAGGCCATCCCCAGCTGGGCCTCGGTGGTCTTCCAGGCCCAGCGTCTCAGGTCCTCCCACCGTTTCCTGCAGTGGCTGCTCTACCGGCAATGGACCCCCAGGGTCCGCGCGCTATTGGCGATGGCATGCCACAACCCCTTCTTCAGATGGGCGCTGACCTGCAGAGGAAACAGACAGAAGAACACCATGAACCATACAATCCAGCCTATCACACATGTGGCCTACATAATATATTTGCCCCTCATGTGGCACATACATGACCCGTACCTCTGCATTCACATTGCCTGCAGCCATACGACCTCCAATTGACACACTGCTTGCACACACATACATTTCCATGCAGGTCCTGTCAGTGCTCCATTTCCTGGCAACTGGTTAATTCCAGATGACTGTTGGCATGACTGCAGAAATGTCACAGCCAATGTTATTGATTATGCTTGGAAGGGTTTTGACCGCTTTGCCGAAACATGTGTGCAGCTACAATGCATTCCCCCAAGTTGATGATTTGCCCACTGTGAAGGCTGGATTCTGCGCAATGGGACACATAGCACATGTGATTGGAGCAATTGCCAAATTGCCGTAGTCCCCTCCAGGGCCAATGAACAGGTGTACAGGAATAGGAAGAGTTTCCACTCACTCAATGTCCAGATGGTGTGCCTTGCTGACCAGTACATCTCTCAAATCACTGCCAAGTATCCTGGATCTGTGCATAATGACTATGGCGGTCATTACAACATTGGCGGTAAAAGCTGCTTACCGCCGTGCAGAAGACTGCCAACACACCGCCGCGGACGCGGAAAACCGCCACAGCTATTATGACCAACATCTCGGAATCCGACAAAATTCAGACACCCACACAAGTCCGTCACAGCAAAGGTCAGTGATAAACTGGCAAAAACAAAACATCCACCGTCACGCCAACAGAAATACGCCTACACTATCATGACACACGAATCCACGCGGCGGTCTTTCAACCGCGGTATTCCATTGGCGGTACACACCGCCACGCTCAAAATACACGCACTTCTACAAAACACCGCCACATTGGACAATTCAAAATACACACACCTAATACACATAAACACACCACTCCCACACACCCATTACAATATGAAACACACACCCACATCACCCACAAACCCCTACAACCGATATTACAGAGAGAAGGCCAGAGACAGACACCACCATCCACAAACTAGCATCCACAGGCACACAACACCATCACCCACACAACTTCCACACACAAAACACCACACACCACTACATATCACCACACTTAACACCACACACATCAACCCACACATCACCTACACCACCCCATGGCACGGCAAAGACACCCCAGGTTTTCGGAGGAGGAGCTCAGGGTCATGGTGGAGGAAATCCTCCAGGTAGAGCCACAGCTATTTGGATCACAGGTGCAGCACACCTCAATTGCAAGGAAGATGGAGCTATGGCAAAGAATAGTCGACAGGGTCAACGCAGTTGGACAACACCCAAGAAATCGGGACGACATCAGGAAGAGGTGGAACGACCTACGGGGGAAGGTGTGTTCTGTGGTCTCAAGACACCACCAGGCGGTTCAACGGACTGGCGGTGGACCCCCACCTCCTCACCCACAACTAACAACATGGGAGGAGCAGGTCTTGGCGATTCTGCATCATGAGGACCTCGCAGGAGTCGCTGGAGGAATGGACTCTGGTAAGTCAAACTTTTAACTACCATATCCCCCACCCTACCTGCATGCTATCACATACCCCCACCCTCGCCCTCACCCCTATCACTCCAACTCCTCACAAATGTACCAATATCACAAACCACCCATCCCAAAACCAAGCCCTGCATGCAACACCAACGCATGGACTCCCATCACTAAAGCATGCCCACTGCACATACCCATACAACCCCCTAAACCATCATCACACAAACTCCCACACAGGAATGCAAGCACTGGGGTACATGCTCACCCACCCATTGCACACCATGACACACACAGATGCAATAATCATGCCTTTACACCCCTGCAGGACCACTACCCAACGTCACCAGACAGGAGGGTCCTGACATCTCCACTCCACCCACAGAAGAGGCCCACAGTGATGACAGCAGCTCTGTCCAACTGGATCTAGATGACCAGCCCGGACCATCGTGGGCCTCGGGACAGTCGGTTCCGCTCACACAGGCACAGGCCACCACAGACCTTCCCCCTCTGGAAACACCAGCACAGCATCCACCCAGCGGGCCCATACCTCCGTCCCCAGGACACGTCAATCAGCTGTGTGTCCACCACTACAGGGAACCCAGGATAACCCACCACCCCAACAACAACAGGGACCTGGTGGCAGTGGCAGTGGGCACACGGTCCAGGGGACGGAGGCCCAGGAACACAGGGGAACTGGGAGGGCTGCTGTGTGACAGGGGGCGGACAGGCCAAGGGAACCCACTCTCCACGAGGCCCTCTCCTCCATCATGGGAGCAAACCACCACTCCCAGGAGACGATGGCAACGGTACTGGCCAAGTATCAGGAGACCCAGCGCATGCAGGAGGAACAGTATTTGGAGTTCAGGGAGGAACTCAGAACCATCAGCTCCGCCCTGGGCACCATCGTAGGGGTGCTGAAAGAAATACTCAACACTAGAGGGACACTATGGCACTACAAGGGGCCCCTGACACTAGCATGGATGATGAACTGCCCACCACCTCCGCCGGCGCTAGTGTACAGGAGGCACCACCACAGGACCACCACACCAGCACCCCACCCCCTGCAGAGGGAGAACCACCACGCAAACGGTCCCTGAGATCCAGGAACAAGACAGAGCACGATGCCAAGACCCCCGCCAAGAAATGAGACCACCCTGATTGTCATCCCACTGTCCAACTTTGTCACCCTGTCCATACTGAAACTGCCCCAGCTCCACTTCCTATGCCCATATGGGCAATGCACCTGTGAGACTAATAGACTGGACTCTGCCATGGACACTCCTCCACCATCACCCCTCACCATTTAACTTCCCCCTCCAATATTTTGTATGTAAATAAACACAACTAAAGCACCAAAATATCTGGAGTCTGTCTGTGATTTCGAAATAGTGTATTTGCAATTACAGTGAAAAAATTCTCAGGAAATAGTAATGTCAACATACCTATGTCACACAGCTCTAGTCCATGAGGAATCTAAGCAGATGACACACGTTGGGACCCACACCTGTGAAACCGTAAGGGAAAGTGACAACTCAGTGACCATACACTGGGTGAAATCGACAGATAGGACAGAGGTAGAAGTATAAAAGTACATATAGTAGGCAGGAATGTATTCTCACCTGTGTTTCACTAGAAATATTTCTGGATGACTGAGTCCCTGTTGTCCATGTCTTCTTCCTCTGCTTCCTCCTCCTCACTGTCCACAGGCTCCACAGCTGCCACAACACTGCCATCTGAACCATCCTCCTGCAGAAAAGGCACCTGTCGTCACAAAGCCAAGTTATGAAGCATACAGCAGGCCACGATTATCTGGCACACCTTCTTTGGTGAGTAGAATAGGGATCCACCTGTCATATGGAGGCACCGGAACCTGGCCTTCAGGAGGCCGAAGGTGCGTTCGATCACCCTCCTAGTCCACCCATGGGCCTCATTGTAGCGTTCCTCTGCCCTTGTCCTGGGATTCCTCACTGGGGTCAGTAGCCACGACAGGTTGGGTTAACCAGAGTCACCTAATAGCCACACACGGTGCCTCTGGAGTTGACCCATCACATAACGGATGCTGCTATTCCGCATGATGTAGGCGTCATGCACAGAGCCAGGGAACATGGCATTCACATGGGAGATGTACTGGTCGCCCAAACATACCATCTGTACATTCATGGAATGATAACTCTTCCGGTTCCTGTACACCTGTTCACTCCTGTGGGGGGGGGGGACAAAAGCCACATGGGCATCATCAATGGCACCTATGATGTTGGGGATATGTCCAAGGGCATAGAAGTCACCTTTCACTGTAGACAAGTCCTCCACCTTAGGGAAAACTATGTAGCTCTGCATGTGTTTCAGCAGGGCAGACAACACTCTGGACAATACGTTGGAAAACATAGGCTGGGACATCCCTGAGGCCATGGCCACAGTTGTTTGAAATGACCCACTTGCAAGGAAATGGAGCACTGACAGCACCTGCACTTGAGGGGGGATTCCTGTGGGATTGCGGATTGCTGACATCAGGTCTGGCTCCAACTGGGTACACAGTTCCTGGATTGTGGCACGGTCAAACCTGTAGGTGATTATCAAATGTCGCTCCTCCATTGTCGACAGGTCCACCAGCGGTCGGTACACCGGAGGATTCCGCCATCTCCTCACATGTCCCAGCGGACGGTGCCTATGAAGGACAACAGCGAGCACAGAGTCAAACAACTCAGGGGTATGTACCAACAGTCTACATAGAACACCATTCATACACAAAATCTGGCCTGTATGTGTGTTGAGAGAAGGCCTAGGTATGTGTGACGCAGTTGGTAATTAGGCCATGTGGGCCCCTGAAATGGCGGCTGCCTGACCTGTAAAGTGGGACAATGGGATGTGAGGTAACTGCGCTGGCGTTTTACACCGTCGCCGTAGGCGGTCGAAGACCGCGGCGCAATGCTGCATTGGTTAACATTGGACCCTATGGGTTCCAGGAGCCAATGACGATGTACGCCGGCAGTGATGGTACGCACCGCCGCGGACGTGACTACCGCGGACGTTACTGCCATTTTCTAACTGTTCAATCACTTGATATCTGATCTTCGACAGGAGAGGACCTACACTGCAAGTGCTGCTGTGACCTCGGTCTGGAAGAGACAATGGCTCGTGCGTCTGGGGAAAGGGCCCCTGCCTTCACATCGGAGGAGTTGGAGAAGCTCGTCGATGGGGTCCTCCCCCAGTACACGCTATTCTATGGTCCTCCAGACCAACAGGTAAGTACACAGGGAGCATGTTGTATGGGCTATGCCTGTGTGGAGAGGGCTGGTTGTAAGAAGGAAGGGGGCAGAGTTCTGAGTGCATGAAAGACGGTGGGTGCATGTGCCACATGGCAAGGGTAGGGATGGGGGCCACTCACTTTGACGGCGCAGTTGGTATTGACTTCTCTTCTACCCCTGTACATTTCATGTAGGTCAGCGCCCACCAGATAAAGGATATTTGGCGTGTCATTGCCAAGGACGTCCGGACCATGGGGGTCCACCACAGACGTAGAACCCACTGCCGGAAAAGATGGTAGGACATTCGCCGCTGGAGCAAGAAGACGGCGGAGGCTCAGCTGGGGATGGCCTCCCAACGTGGGAGGGGTGCCCATCGAACCATGACCCCCCTGATGTTCCGGATCCTGGCGGTGGCCTAGTTGGATGGGCGCTTGAGGGCATCACAGCAGACACAAGGGGGTGAGTACACTCTCATTCAGCTTACTTTGCGCACAGTGGAGGTGTCTGGGTGGAGGAGGAGGGCTGTGGGTTTCCCTAGGCCAGGGAGAGTTCCGTAGGCTAGGCCCCTTCGTAAGGCATGGCCCTGTGGCCCCCCCACCCCACCTCTGTAGAGTGCCAAGTACAGCTATTCATGAACCGGTGTCATCTATGTGTGCATATGTCGTCCATAGCCTTGTAGGCCATTTCCCAGGAATTGTACTGTAGAGCCCAAGAGCGGGACGTAGTGCAGGGGGCTTCTGTGTCTGTCTTGTCCGCCAACGGTAGCGGTAAGCCATGCACTCAACATGTCTTTCTTCTGTTTCCCCCCACCCTTTTTGGTCTCCCTGTTCTTGTGTGCATTAGCATCATCAGGCAGAGGAGCAGTGGCACCGGAGCATGAGGGAGCTGCATCCCACATGGCCATGGAGGGCCACACTACGGACTCTGAATACACCAGTGGGATGGAGGGCGAGGCGAGCACCACGGCGGGGACAGGAGCTGCAACCAGCGACATGGACTCGTCCTCCGATGGGAGCTCACTTGTGGTGGCGGCAATATCTGTGCCCCCCACTACTACAGGTACAGCCGCCACCCCCCCTACCAGCCCCGCCCTCCCAGCTGCCCCTCAGCCGTCGCCCCGTGCCCGCTCACCCAGGAGGGTGGGCATCACCTTCGCCCCAGGCACCTCAGCCCCTGCCACCTCTGCTGCCCTCAGTGAGGTCATTGACCTCCGCAGGTCCCTCACTGTTGGGCAGTCTACCATTTTGAATGCCATCCAGGGTGTAGAAAGGGAGTTGCAACAAACCAATGCCTGGAGGGCATTCATTCTGGTCAGGTGGCCCTTCATCGAACCTTTCAAACTCTGGCCTCAGCACTGATGGCAGCCATTGTCCCTGTGTCTAGCCTCACCCCTCCAACTTCCTCCACCCAGACCCAATCCTCTGTACCTCTGCAGATCCCAAGCACACCATCAGACCAGCCTGCACACACCTCACCACACAAGGGAAGCTCAAGCAAACATAAGCACCACACATCCCACAGGCACTCACGCAAGCATCACACACATGCAGACATACTAACATCCACTGCCTCCACTGTGTCCCCCTCCTCCTCGTCTCCCTCCTCCCTCCCAGTCTCGTCTCCACTCACACCTGCATGCACTACCACTACAGCCACTACGTCCCGCACCATCACACCCACCACCACACCCCGCTCACGTGCAGTCACCACCCCCACTACCATTCACACGTCCCCTGTGTCCTCTCCCAGTGTGTCTGTGACGCCCCCACCCAAGATGCACAAATGCAGGCACACACCCACCCAACATACATCCACCTCACAACAGCCTCCAGGGCATGCACCTGCACCCAAAGCCACAAAACTTACAACTCCTACAATCACCACCTCTTCCTCCACTCCCAAACCCCCTCCAGCTACCCGTCCCAGTGTCTTCAAACAACTTTTCCTGTCCACCCTTAACCTATTTCCCACCACCCCCCGTCCAACTCATAGGTCTCGAACTAGCACCTCAGCCACAAAATCTCCGGGACCAGTGGTGCCTGTTGTCACAGGTATGTGGAGTGCACCGGCCACCAGGCCAGCCAGTGTGGCACGGAGCCACAGCACAGCCAGTCCCCCCCCTGTGAAGCACCAGAAGTTGGCCAGTGCCCGGCGGGAGAGGGGGAAGACTCCAGCCAGCCAAGCTCCTCACAGGAGTCCCGGCGGGAGTATCTACTCAGCTGTGACTCCTCCCAAGGTGGAGAAGGGGCAGAAGAAAGCCGGAAAGTCTGGGAGGAGCAGCACGGCAGAGAAGACCGCCATCATCCCCGCTGGCCAGGAGGCCACTGCCAGCTCCATCGTCGCTGGCCAGGAGGCCACCGCCAGCCCCATCGTTGCTGGCCAGGAGGCTACCGCCAGCCACGGCCCAGCTGCCCAGGAGGACCCCGCCAGCCACAGCCCAGCTGCCCAGGAGGACCCCGCCAGCCACAGCCAAGCTGCCCAGGAGGGCCCCGCCAGCCACAGCCCAGCTGCCCAGGAGGACCCCGCCAGCCACAGCCCAGCTGACCAATGAAGAACCGCCAGCCCCAGCCCAGCTGGGCAATGAAGGACTGCCAAGTCAAGCACCGCTGAACAGGGCAAGGACCGCCAAGTCAAGCACCGCTGAACAGGGCAAGCACCTCCAAGTCAAGCACCGCTGAACAGGGCAAGCACCACTGAACAGGGCAAGGACCGCTAAGTCAAGCACCGATGAACAGGGCAAGCACCGCCAAGTCAAGCACCGCTGAACAGGGCAAGCACCACTGAACAGGGCAAGGACCGCCAATTCAAGCACCGCTGAACAGGGCAAGCACCGCTGAACAGGGCAAGGGCCGTCAAGTCAAGCACCGCTGAACAGGGCAAGGACCGCCATGTCAAGCACCGCTGAACAGGGCAAGCACCGCCAAGTCAAGCACCGCTGAACAAGGCAAGGACTGCCAAGTCAAGCACCGCTGAACAGGGCAAGCACCCCCAAGTCAAGCACCGCTAAACAGGGCAAGCACCGCTGAACAGGGCAAGGACCGCCAAGTCAAGCACCGCTGAACAGGGCAAGCACCGCCAAGTCAAGCACCGCTGAACAGGGCAAGCACCGCTGAACAGGGCAAGGACCACCAAGTCAAGCACTGCTGAACAGGGCAAGGACCGCCAAGTCAAGCACAGCTGAACAGGGCAAGCACCGCTGAACAGGGCAAGGACCGCCAAGTCAAG
Source organism: Pleurodeles waltl (assembly GCF_031143425.1). Lineage (NCBI taxonomy): Eukaryota > Metazoa > Chordata > Amphibia > Caudata > Salamandridae > Pleurodeles > Pleurodeles waltl. The sequence goes on from NC_090438.1 coordinate 357,350,584, forward strand.
CACCGCTGAACAGAGCAAGCACCGCTGAACAGGGCAAGGACCGCCAAATCAAGCACCTCAAGCCCATGAGAGGCAGGGGCACTGACGCAACAGGGACCGTCACGGGGTGAGTGAAGCACTCTGGGCACCAGTCCCCCTCCAGAACCAGTGGAGACATGCATCCACTCCGTCTGTCCTGCACAGGATGAAGCACTGTGGGCACCAGTCCCCCTCCATAACCAGTGGAGACATGCATCCACTCCGCCTGTCCTTCACAGGATGAAGCACTCTGGGCACCAGTCCCCCTCTAGAACCAGTGGAGACATGCATCCACTCCGTCTGTCCTGCACAGGACGAAGCACTCTGGGCACCAGTCCCCCTCCAGAACCAGTGGAGACATGCATCCACTACCTCTGTCCTTCACAGGATGAAGCACTCTGGGCACCAGTCCCCCTCCAGAACCAGTGGAGACATGCATCCACTACCTCTGTCCTTCACAGGATGAAGCACTCTGGGCACCAGTCCCCCTCCAGAACCAGTGGAGACTGTTATCCACTTGAGAGACTGTGGCTTTGCACTCCCCAGGATGGTACAGTGAGCAACCCACCCACTGTAGAGACTTGAGAGACTGTGGCTTTGCACTCCCCAGGATGGTACAGTGGGCAACCCACCCACTGTAGAGACTTGAGAGACTGTGGCTTTGCACTCCCCAGGATACATCAATGGGCATGGAGGACCCTCGTGGATCTGGCGTCGTGCACTCATCCGGCTGAGGTGCCCCCCTTCCCTTCCCCCTGAGGTGCCTGTTGTATTTCTATCTGATGCCCCAGCAGTGTTCTCTCTGTTTTGATCTGGTATCGTGTGTGGGCCTCGCCCATGCATTTTGAGCCCAGTGGTCCACGGACTATAAATGGTGCAATCCCTGAACTATTAATCGTGGTGTATATTTTGTTAATAGTGTATATATGTATATTTTTGCTTACTGAATTTTGATATATTACAATGGTTGCACTCATTTCCTTTTGTCTTTGCATTCTTCCGGGGGGGGTTTGGGGGGTGTAACTGTAATGTATAGATATGCATTGGTGTGTGTGTTGTAGTGGGTGGGGGGGGTGTTGCCTGTGTGTGTCCCTGTTTTTTGCCTCCCCCCTCCCCTGTGTCGTAGGTGCAGTACTCACTGTGGTCTTCGCCACCGGCGTTGGTGCTCCTGGTACAGGAGCAGGAAGACTATTGCAGCAAGAATATGGAGTTCTGGCTCCATGGTGTCCTCCTTCCTCGTGGAGTGTGTAGAGGTGAGCGTTTTTCATTCGAAATGCCTGTATCCATTGTGTTTTTATCTGCGGTGAATCCGCCCCGGAAAAGGTGGCAGATTGGACTGTTGCAATACTGTGGGCGGTACTTTGTCCTCCGCCTGTCTGTTGGCGGTTACCGCCGTGGTGTTTGTTTGTACCGCCATGGCAGTCGGAGTGTTAAAGTGGCTGTCTTTGTTGGCGGTTTCTGCCACGGTCGTAATTCCGAACTTTTTACCGCCGGCCTGTTGGCGGTCTTACCACCGCTTTAACACCGTCCGCCAGGGTTGTAATGACCACCTATGTCTTGAGGAAGAGCAGCGTCCCACAGGTGATGGCATGAGTACAGAGGCACAGAGTGTGGCTCATAGGTGAGCATGAGTCCCCACTCAATGTATGTCAGTGTATACCTACTGGAGTCATACCCCATGCCATTGTACATGGTTAATGGGTGTCTCTTCCTTCTTGCAGGTGACTCCGGCTACCCAAACCTGTCCTGGCTGTTGAATCCTGTCAGGAATCTGAGAACAGGGGCTGAGAATCAGTACAATGATGCTCATGGGCATATTAGGAGGATTGGGGAATGAACCTTTGGTCTCCTGAAGGCCAGGTTCAGGTGCCTCCATCTGACAGGTGGATCCCTTTGCTACTCTCCTGAGAAGGTCTGCCAGATTGTGGTGGTGTGCTGCATGCTGCACAATTTGGCCCTCAGATGCCATGTTCCCTATCTGCAGGAGGAGGGGGTGACAATGCAGCTGTGGCAGCAGTGGACACCGAGAACATTGAGGAGGAGGAAGACGAGGAGGATATGGACAACAGAACACAGATCATTCAGCATTACTTCCAATGACACTCAGGCAAGACTGTTGATCTATACATGTCTACATTTGATTTATGTGTTGTGTGGATGTAGTATTATGCCAATCACTACCTTTGCATCCCAGTTGACTGTCATCTACATCTTCTCCTATTGCAGATGTTGGTTTGGTTACAACAGTGAACGGATTTGATGACTACAGTCTGCTGAGACACATTTGTTGAATGGCTTCACCATTACAGGACATTTGCACAGGATAGAACAGGTCAATACAGTTCAATACTTTGCATATTTCTTTCTGATAAAGCACTTTTACTCAAGTTGTGTTCAAGGGTGTTTATTTGAAGACAAAAAACATTGGGAAGTGCTATAGAGTGGGGTGATGGTTGAGAAAAAGATCAGAGTAGTGGCCTAGTCTGTTTGTGGCACAGGTCCAGTGTCCATGGGGCCATAGGAAGAGGAGTAATGGCCATCCAAAGTGAACAGGGTGACTCAGTGGGACACATGGGGGACATTCAGGAGGGGCTCACTTCCATGGTGGTGGTCTTGGTCTTAGCAAAAGTCTCTGGTGTCTGTCTGGGTCGCAGGGAATGCTTGTAGGGTGCTTCACCTTCTGCAGGGGGAGGGGTACTGGTGGCCTGCGGGTCCTCTGGCAGTTCCTCCTGTCCACTAACTGCAGCTGATGTTGATTGCTGTTGGGTGGACTGGCTAGTGGAAGTGGGCTGCTGGTGTTCTCGGTTCTCCCGCATGGTGTTGCCCATGCCACCCAGCACCTCTACAAGGGAGGCCATATTGGCATTTAGGGACTGCAACTTCTGCATGACCTCATGGTGGTGTACTGCCTGTAGCTGCTGGTTCTGCTGAATGATGGTGATCACCTGGTCCATCCTGTACTGGGTTTGTTGGTATGCTCCCAGGACATCCGTGAGTGCCTCCTGAGCAGTCGGTTCCCTCGGCCTGGCCTCCCCCGGCACACAGCTGCCCTTCAAGTGCTCCTGGCCCCCTGTGCCTATGTCCCCTGAATGGTGTGCCCACTCCCAATGAAACCAGGACCTTCATTGTCTTGCCTTTGTGGTCTAGATTCAGATCCCTGTACAGGTGGGCACATCAGTGATTGACGTGTCCTGGGGAGAGTTTGGGGGCATTGGGTACTGGCTGAAAGCTGTGGTGTTTGAGTCTGAGGGGTGCCCTGTAGTGGCCTGGGTGTGGGATGTGGTGTCTGACTGACCAGTGGTCCCAGATAGGCCTGGCAATTGCTCCAGATCCAGACATCCTGAGTTTCTGTCATCACTGAGGGCATCTTCTGGTGTGGGACTAGGTTGCTGTTAGAAATGGGGTCTTTGGTTGACAGTCAGGTTACCCCCTGTTCAAGCAAGGACCCTCACTCTAGTCAGGGTAAAAGAGAATCACCCTCAGCTAACCCCTGCTTACCCCCTTGGTAGCTTGGCGGGGCAGTAGGCTTAACTTCAGAGTGCTAGGTGTAAAGTATTTGTACCAACACACACAGTAACTTAATGAAAACACCACAAAATGACACAACACCAGTTTAGAAAAATGGGGAATATTTATCTAAACAAAACAAGACCAAAACGACAAAAATCCAACATACACAAGTCAAGTTATGAATTTGTAAAGATTAAACTCAAAAATAGGACTTAGAAACAAAAATGCTTCGATGAGGTGTTAATACGGCGTCGTGACGGAGTCATTCCCAAGAAGCCGACACCAGCGGCGCCGGACATGGAGTCGCGTAGACCCCCAAGTACAGTACCTTTGGTGAAGAGTGAAAACAAGCCGATGCGCGAAGTCGGGGATCGCGGCGTCAATGCGAAACTTTGAATCCATGCACTTCGAGCGGCGTCGGTCACGACGTGGTGTGGCGACTTCCACGGAGTCCCGGACTTCAGCGGGGCTGCAGTGGCGTCGGGCCTGCGAAGAGCAGCGCGTTCCCTCGAAGGTCACGGCGTCGGGTGCAGGCGGCGTCCCCGGATTCTGCAGCGGCGTCGGTCCGGAGTCGTCCGAAGTCGATTTCTTTGGATTTCCACCAGCTTTCCTTTCAAGGGCCCAGGGACTGGATAGGGCACCACTTGTCAGAGCAGGAGTCTCTCCAGAGACTCCAGGTGCTGGCAAAGAGAAGTCTTTGCTGTCCCTGAGACTTCAAACAACAGGAGGCAAGCTCTAAATCAAGCCGTTGGATATTTCTTCACAAGATGGAAGGCACACAAAGTCCAGTCTTTGCCCTCTTACTCTGGCAGAAGCAGCACTGCAGGAAAGCTCCACAAAGCACAGTCACAGGCAGGGCAGCACTTCTTCCTCAGCTATCAGCTCTTTTCCAGGTAGAGGTTCCTCTTGTTTCCAGAAGTGTTTCTAAAGTCTGTGGTTTTGGGTGCCCTTCTTATACCCAATTTCTCCTTTGAAGTAGGCCTACTTCAAAGTAAAGTCTCTTGTGAATGTGAAATCCTGCCTTGCCCAGGCCAGGCCCCAGACACTCACCAGGGGGTCGGAGACTGCATTGTGTGAGGACAGGCACAGCCCTTTCAGGTGTAAGTGACCACTCCTCCCCTCCCTCCTAGCACAGATGGCTCATCAGGAAATGCAGACTACACCCCAGCTCCCTTTGTGTCTCTGTCTAGTGTGAGGTGCAACCAGCCCACCTGTCAAACTGACCCAGACATGGAATCCACAAACAGGCAGAGTCACAGAAATGGTATAAGCAACAAAATGCTCACTTTCTAAAAGTGGCATTTTCAAACGCACAATCTTAAAATCAACTTTACTAAAAGATGTATTTTTAAATTGTGAGCTCAGAGACCCCAAACTCCACATGTCCATCCGCTCCCAAAGGGAATCTACACTTTAATCAGATTTAAAGGTAGCCCCCATGTTAACCTATGAGAGGGACAGGCCTTGCAACAGTGAAAAACGAATTTAGCAATATTTCACTGTCAGGACATATAAAACACATTACTATATGTCCTACCTTAACCATACACTGCATCCTGCCCTTGGGGCTACCTAGGGCCTACCTTAGGGGTGTTTTACATGTAAGAAAAGGGAAGGTTTAGGCCTGGCAAGTGGGTAGACTTGCCAAGTCGAATTTACAGTTAAAACTGCACACACAGACACTGCAGTGGCAGGTCTGAGACATGATTACAGAGCTACTTATGTGGGTGGCACAACCAGTGCTGCAGGCCCACCAGTAGCATTTGATTTACAGGCCCTGGCACCTCTAGTGCACTTTACTAGGGACTTACTAGTAAACCAAATATGCCAATCATGGATAAACCAATCAACAATACAATTTACAGAGAGAGCATATGCACTTTAGCACTGGTTAGCAGTGGTAAAGTGCTCAGAGTTCAAAAGCCAACAGCAACAGGTCAGATAAAATAGGAGGCAGGAGGCAAAAAGATTGAGGATGACCCTGCATAAGCAAAAAAGTCCAACAGTTGCCATGGCACCTCATCGATGCTGACATTGGCTGGGGCACCTGTGGGGATGAAAGTGATGTGTTAAGGTAAATTGCTGTGACATTTTCCTCATTTCCAGCTTTCACAAAGATATTGGTGTTGTCTTCCCACCTTTGGTGGTGATGTATTGTGGGATTGGTAGTTCCCTATGCTGTCCATGCATTTGTAATGGGTGTTCATGCTGAGCTGGGAGGCATGTACTTGCAGTGGCCATGGCATGCAGGGCTAAACATTTAGGTATGGTTAATGGGGTGGTACACTGTGTGGGATGGAGTAGGGTGAAGAGAGTCAGGTTGAGGGGGAGAGTTGGCATGCAGGAATGGGGTGGTGGTTGGTAGTAAATGTTGACTTACCAGTGTCCAGTCCTCCGGCTACTCCAGTGAGTCTCTCAGGATGCAAGATTGGCAAGACCTGCTCCTCCCATGCTGTCAGCTGTGGGGAGGAGTCTGGTACCTTGCTACAATGGAACGCACCTTCCGCTGTAGGTCTTTCCACCTCTTCCTTATGTCGTCACTTGTGTGTGGATGGTGTTCCACGACGTTCACCCTGTCCACTATCCTCCGCCATAGCTCCATCTTCTGTGCAATGGAGATCTGCTGTATCTGTGCTCCAAACAGCTGTGGCTTTACCCTGACTATTTTCTGTACCATGACATGCAACTTCTCATCGGTGAAATGGGGGTGCCTTTGTGGGGACATGGGTGTTGTGTGGTGTGTGTGTGTTGCGCAGAGGGTGTTGACTAATGTGGTGGGGTGTGTGGTACGTGATGGAGGAATGGGTAGTTGTGGTGTGTGCGTGAAGTTGTCTCTGTGATTTGTGTGGCTAGCAGTTGCGGTCTTTTTGTGTTTGCAGAGGATTGTGGGTAGTGTGGGTGTGTATTTTATAGTGCTGTTGATGGGTGTGTGGGGTGTGTGTATCTGTGTCAGCTGTAGAATTTTTGTTTCGGCCAATGTTGTCGTATTTTACTTTTGGGTAGTCCTTTCAGCTGCGTCGGTATTCACCACCAATGGTTTACTGCCGTTGACTGTCTGCTGTATTGATTGGTGGGTCATTATTTGGAGGGTGTTGTTTTGTTGGCATAACAGTAGGGGTGGTAGTTTCGACAGTTAATCATGTTTAGTGGGTCTGGCGGATTTGTAGTTTTTAAAAAAAATCTGTTTATTAAACGTAACATTCACACAACAGTACAATGGCTGTTAATAATTTTGCGATCCATTTGCTTACTTAATATAGATTTACACAGCATTATTACACAATAAGGTGTCAAAAGAAACAAAAAATAAAACAAGGAAAGCAAATATAAAGCAACATGAGAATGCAAAACCGAAAGGGCAAGGGAAAAAGTAAAGCGGCATTCAGCTTGTAAATGATGTATTAGCTAATTGCAGATTAAGGACTCAGCTAATCACTATCAATGTCACTACTAGTTTAAGTAATCCCCCACAGTGCGTGGGGAAAGAGAAAAAAAGGAGTGCAGCTAATATATGTGAATAAGGTGGGGGTCACAACTGAGGTATGGAGTGTGTCTATGAGGTTTGACAGGGTACAGGGCAAGCGTGACATTACGTGATCTAGGTATATGTTACATGTGGGTACAGACACAGAGAGAATGTATAACCATGATGTAGAGATACATTGTGGGGAGGGATGAGGATGTTGATAATGGGTATAATTGAGAGTGGCTGAGATTGGGGCAGCTTAATTAAAGTGTTGACGGTGACAGCCAGAGCTGTAATAGGCATGTATGGTGTCCCGTTCACTGGGGTACATGTCGTCTCTGGCCTCCATAGCCACCACAAAAGTGTCCCAGACTTCGGGGCCCTCTTGGATGAGACCCCTATGTTGCAATAGGTGAAGTGTCTGGGCTTCAGCCTGCGCTCGGCTATGTAAGTCACGAAGCCAGGACGAGTGTGAGGGGACATATGGAGCTTTCCAGTGCATTGTTATTAAATGTTTGTAAACCACAAATGCTAAGTCTATAAATCTGTGTATTTGTTTATCCGTTCTGGCGCGGTGGCGTATGCCAAGTAAACAGGAGTCGGGTGTGGGCACCAGAGTGTGGGATGAGATATCTGCTGTGACATCTGTCACACGGTGCCAGGCCGAATTTATTGAATGGCAGCTCCAAACCATGTGGAAGAAGTCGGCTGCCAGTGTGGCGCATCTAGGACATGTCGGTGTTGTGCTCGGATATATTCTTTGGATGCGGGCTGGGGATAAATATGAGTGGTGAAGATAATTGAATTGGGTGTAGCGCAGACGAGGGTTGCGGGATACTGATTTAACCATTGCGAGAGCGGCATCCCAAGTCTTCTGTGGTAGAGGTGAGGGGAGAACAGAGTCCCAACGCACCTTCGCATGTGGCAGGGTGGTGCAAATCGCCTCAAGTAATGCTTTATATAATTTAGTTATAATGCCTTTTGTGCTACCTATGGTAAGGATAATGGTGAGTAATGGAGACACCAGAGGCTCAGCCCCACCGGCACCCCAGAGATTATTAAGTAGCCGTTTTATGGCGCTGTATATCAGAAAGGCCCCGTTGTGCATCACACCCGCGGATACCAGTTCCGCAAAGGTGTGCATCACAGAGCTAGAATATAAATCGCCCACCTGCAGTGTGTTTATTCCCCGCGTATCGTGATATGTTGAGAGGACTTGGGTGCCGGGCAATTGAAACAGTGGCAGCAAGGGTGAGTAAGGGGGAGAGGGAGCCTTGTTCTGAACGTATCTGCGCCAGCAAAAACGAGCTGCCTCCAACAGTATCAGTCTGGGAAGTAGAGGGGGGGCAGATAGCATTGTAAACAGCAGCTCCTGCAGTGCTATATGTGTTTGCAGCATTGTGCCTTCAGCAGAAGGAGTATCTTGGAGCCATGTGGATAACCATGATAATTGGGCAGCTGCATAGTATCTTTCGAAGTTAGGCATACCCAGCCCACCCATCTCTTGCGGGTGTTGTGTTATAGACAACGCTACTCTCCGTCTATCTTTGCCCCAGAGTAGGTCGGTTAGTATTGATTGCAGTTTGTTAAAGAACGAGCGTGGCAGGCACAACGGTAAGGCAGTAAAATAATATAAGAACCTTGGAAGGATAAGCATCTTGGCTATCGTCACACGGCCCATGGGGGGCAGGGGGAGCGAGCTCCAGAAAGGTATTGAGCTACAGGTGGAGCCGAGCACCTTAGCAATGTTACCCTCTTTTAAGTCTGTGATAGAGTGATAAATCTGCACCCCAAGATATTTAACGGTTGTATGTGACCAGGGTAGTTTATATTGTGGCAGTGCCATATGATGATCAACCGGGATGGAAGTAAGAGGGAAAATACTTGACTTGGACCAATTGACATGCAGACCAGAGGCGAGGGCAAAGGAGTCTAGAAGCTGCAGTACCTCTGCCATGAAGGCTGAGTGATTGTGCAAGTATATTAGGGCATCGTCTGCATACAAGGATATAATTTGATAGGTGCTAGACTCTGGGATACCCCATATGTGTGCGTAGCTGCGTAGTTTAATTGCTAATGGCTCCATAGCAATAGCGAATAGCAAAGGAGATAGTGGGCAGCCTTGTCTGGTGCCTCTGCCTATGGGGAATGCTTCGGAGATAGCGCAACCATTTTTGACAAGGGCTGTAGGCCTAGAGTAGAGCGTTTTAATCCAATTGATAAAACCGGGGCCGAAACCGAATGCTTTGAGTGTGCATAGGAGATAATTCCAGCTAAGTGTGTGTAGGAAGTTGGCTCTGTATGTACTATTTCAAAGTAAGAAATAGCATGCACAAAGTCCAAGGGTTCCCCTTAGAGGTAAGATAGTGGCAAAAAGAGATAATTCTAATGCTCTATTTTGTGGTAGTGTGGTCGAGCAGTAGGCTTATCAGAGGGTAGTGTTAAGCATTTGTTGTACACACACAGGCAATAAATGAGGAACACACACTCAGAGACAATTCCAGGCCTATAGGTTTTTGTATAGAAACATATCTTTTCTTAGTTTAGTTTAAGAACCACAGGTTCAAGAATCACAAACAATACTTTAAATGAAAGGTATTTCACTTAGGAACTTTAGGAACTTTGAATCAGCAACATAGCATATACAGTTTTCACATAAATGACATATAGCTATTTTAAAACTAGACACTGCAATTTTCAACAGTTCCTGGGGGAGGTAAGTGTTTGTTAGTTTTTGCAGGTAAGTAAACCACCTACGGGGTTCAAGTTTGGGTCCAAGGTAGCCCACCGTTGGGGGCTCAGAGCAACCCCAAAGTTACCACACCAGCAGCTCAGGGCCGGTCAGGTGCAGAGGTCAAAGTGGTGCCCAAAACGCTTAGGATTCAATGGAGAAGGGGGTGCCCCGGCTCCAGTCTGCCAGCAGGTAAGTACCCGCGTCTTCGGAGGGCAGACCAGGGGGGTTTTATAGGGCACTGGGGGGGACACAAGTCAGCACAGAAAGTAGACCCTCAGCGGCACGGGGCGGCCGGGTGCAGTGTGCAAACAAGCGTCGGGTTCGCAATAGAAATCAATGGGAGACCAAGGGGTCTCTTCAGCGATGCAGGCAGGCAAGGGCGGGCTCCTCGAGGTAGCTACCACCTGGGCAAGGGAGAGGGCCACCTGGGGGTCACTCCTGCACTGGAGGTCGGATCCTTCAGGCCCTGGGGGCTGCGGGTGCAGAGTCTTTACCAGGCATTGGGTCTTTGAAGCAGGCAGTCGCGGTCAGGGGGAGCCTTGGGATTCCCTCTGCAGGCGTCAGTGTGGGGACTCAGGGGGGTCAACTCTGGCTACTCACGGTCTCGTAGTCGCCGGGGAGTCCTCCCTGTGGTGTTTGTTCTCCACAAGTCGAGCCGGGGGCGTCGGGTGCAGAATGCAAAGTCTCACGCTTCCGGCGGGAAACGTGAGTTGTTTCAAAGTTGCTTCTTTGTTGCAAAGTTGCAGTCTTTGGGGAACAGAGCCGCTGTCCTCGGGAGTTCTTGGTCCTTCTAGATGCAGGGTAGTCCTCTAAGGCTTCAGAGGTTGCTGGACCCTGGGAACGCGTCGCTGGAGCAGTGTCTTTAGAAGGGGGGAGACAGGCCGGTAGAGCTGGGGCCAAAGCAGTCGGTGTCTCCGTCTTCTCTGCAGGTTTTTCAGTTCAGCAGTCCTCTTCTTCTTAGGTTGCAGGAATCTATCTTGCTGTGTTCTGGGAGCCACTAAATACAGAATTTAGGGGTGTGTTTAGGGCTGGGAGGGCAGTAGCCAATGGCTACTGTCCTTGAGGGTGGCTACACCCTCCTTGTGCCTCCTCCCTGAGGGGAGGGGGGCACATTCCTATCCCTATTGGGGGAATCCTCCATCTGCAAGATGGAGGAGTTCTAAAAGTCAGAGTCACCTCAGCTCAGGACACCTTTGCGGCTGTCCTGACTGGCCAGTGACTCCTCCTTGTTTTTCTCATTATCTCTCCTCTGGCCTTGCCGCCAAAAGTGGGGCTGTGGCCGGAGGGGGCGGAGAACTCCACTAGCTGGAGTGCCCTGGGGTGCTGTAACAAAGGGGGTGAGTCTTTGAGGCTCACCGCCAGGTGTTACAGTTCCTGCAGGGGGAGGTGAGAAGCACCTCCACCTAGTACAGGCTTTGTTACTAGCCACAGAGTGACAAAGGCACTCTCCCCATGTGGCCAGCAACATGTCTGGTGTGTGGCAGGATGCTAAACAGCCTACACGGGTAGTCGGTTAAGGTTTCAGGGGGCACCTCTAAGGTGCCCTCTGGGGTGTATGTTACAATAAAATGTACACTGGCATCAGTGTGCATTTATTGTACTAAGAAGTTCGATACCAAACTTCACAGTTTTCAGTGTAGCCATTATGGTGCTGTGGAGTTCGTGCATGACAGACTCCCAGACCATATACTCTTATGGCTACCCTGCACTTACAATGTCTAAGGTTTTGCTTAGACACTGTGGGGGCATAGTGCTCATGCACTTATGCCCTCACCTATGGTATAGTTCACCCTGCCTTAGGGCTGTAAGGCCTGCTAGAGGGGTGACTTATCTATACCTGTAGGCAGTGTGAGGTTGGCATGGCACCCTGAGGGGAGTGCATGTCGACTTAGTCTTTTTATCCCCACTAGTACACACAAGCTGGCAAGCAGTGTCTGTGCGGAGTGAGGGGTCCCAGGGTGGCATAAGACATGCTGCAGCCCTTAGAGACCTTCCCTGGCATCAGGGCCCTTGGTACCAGAGGTACCAGTTACAAGGGACTTACCTGGATGCCAGGGTGTGCCAATTGTGGAAACAAAAGTACAGGTTAGGGAAAGAACACTGGTGCTGGGGCCTGATTAGCAGGCCTCAGCACACTTTCAAATCATAACTTGGCATCAGCAAAGGCAAAAAGTTAGGGGGTAACCATGCCAAGGAGGCATTTCCTTACAGGGTGTCAAACGCTTTTTCAATATCTAGGGAGAGGGCCACCGCTTCAGTGTTTATATTGCTATGCATTATGTGTAGGAGTCTCCTGATGTTCAAGAAAGTGCTTCTACCAGGAATAAAGCCGGACTGATCATGGTGTACTAAACTTGGTAAGTAGGGGAGGAGCCTGTTTGCAAGTACTTTCCCTAATAATTTGCAATCTGTATTGAGTAAGGAGAGCGGCCTGTATGATTTGACATTGAGAGGATCACGGCCCGTTTTTGGGAGGACGACTATCAGAGCCTCGCACATAGAGTCCGGCAATTGTAAGTTGTGATGTGCTTCATTGAATACTTCTATAAGTGGGTGTAGTAAATGGATAGCATGGGAATTAAAATACTCTACCGGTAGACCGTCAGACCCGGGGGTTTTGCTGCGTGCAATTTGCGACAGAGCTAAGCTCAGCTCTTCAATAGTAATAGGGCCATCCAGAGTAGCGGTATTATCGAGGATAAGTTGATTTTGGGAAACCAGGTGTAGTGTGTCAATAAGGTGCTGCTCCGGAGGGTGGGGGGTGTATAAAGGGTGTGGTAATATGCAGAAAAGGCATCATTTATGCCTGCCTGAGTGTTAACGATGAGATCAGGGTTTAAACGTATCGCACCAATGGGTGTTGGCTGTGAAGGCTGCTGAATCAGCCAAGCTAATAGCCTGCCCGACCTGTCTCCCTCAGCATGTTGTCTTGCCATGTAATGTCTATAGTCATGTTTGCTTAATCTGTTGTCTGCCTCCTTGTGAGCAGCCATAAGCGATTGCAGTGTTGTTAGTGTGGACTCTCCGCTGTTGATCACATTCTCTGCCCTGCGGAGCTTCACCTCTAAGTCTTGTAATTCTTTGGTAAGTACTTTTCTAACCCCCACCGTGGCCTCAAGGCAGTGTCCGCGTATCACCGCCTTGTGGGTGTCCCACTCTATAGCGCGGGATGAGGTTGTGTTTCTATTCGATAAAAAGTAATTGGCTAATCTTTTGGACATATCTGTTTGAAAGGGGGGGTCTAAAAGGACTTCTGGCTGCAATCGCCATGTTGGAATCCGAGTGTGCGTGTGGCCCCAAGCCATTGTTACGCATAGAGGGTTATGATCTGATATTGTGCGTGCTAGGTATTCAGACATGCATACTTTATGAATAACAGATGCAGATACGAAGAACATATCTATTCTGGTATGCAGCTTATGTACTGAGGAATAGTAAGAGTATTTGCGGTGAGTGGGGTGGTTCACCCTCCATACATCCCTCAGACCGTTGTTTGATGCCCAGTGCGCTAGAGCCTGTGAGGCGCGATTGGAAGGGGCCTTAGCAAGTGGGGGGAATGAATGATCTATTTGAGTATCTAGGACACTGTTGAAGCCGCACTCCCATATGCATTCTAGTGTGGGGTCGATTGCCGGTGGAGAGCGTGGATAGGAAGTCGCGTTGGTTTACATTTGGGGAGTAAAGTGCGACCAGAGCTAAAGGGGACCCATCTAGGGTGCCCTCAAGACTCACGTGTCTGCCATTTGGGTCACACTGTGTGCGAGACAAAGCGAATGGGACCCCAGGTGCAATCAAAATGGCTACTCCACGGGCATAGGACGAGGAGGTGGTGCTGTGCAGTTGGCCTTTCCATTTTGAGCTTGTGCTTTCCAGCGTGGACTTAAAAAAATGTGTCTCTTGTAATAAAGCTATGTTCACTTGATGTCTTTTAAGGAAAGCATGAACCCTTTGACGTTTCCGTGGGGTTGCCATGCCCCTGATGTTCCATGTGAGTATCTTATATTTCAAGATACCTTGGTGCGTGTGGGTGGCCATAATATTTTTGTGGCTATTGTGTGACCAGAGGAGTAGTTGTCTGTCACCCCCATTATGACATTGTTATGATGCTCAACCGCTGTGATTGGCCAACCAATGATTATTAAACTGTGAGCTGTGGTCCTATTGCTATAGTAGACATATCCTGTGTGTCTGCTGCCGCTTTTACAGTTAACTAGCCTTTGACAAAACCAACCACCCAATATAAAGGTGCACACTAAAACAAAATATAACAACAAATGAGGTACTAACAGATAGAAAACAATTCCGGTGGTTACTGGCGTGAAAGAATGGTCCATATGGAGCAGGGGGGTGCCAGTGAGCATTGGAGCAGAGACATGGTCTTACCCCGCCCGGGTCTCTTATGGTTCAAAGAGCAAGGTACGCCGGCTGGAGGGCGCACACGGGCTGCGCGCCACAGTGAAGGAACAGTGAAGAAACAATGGCGGCGTCCCTTAGGCACCGAGCATCCAGAGCAAGGGGAAGATATCTCACCACAACCGGTGAGCAGGAGCAGGTGGAACCTAGCTGCTCAGCAGATGTCGTCCACTATGCGTGGTGTGAGGGAAGGACCCCGTGTGGACTCCGCTGAGTCAGAGTTTATATCCTGCTCCAGGTCAGCGTCTGTTTGCGTAGATAAGGCAGTGGGTGAAGCGTTGACGAATCTCGATGTGGTCCGCAGGAGCCGGGAGCGTTCGGATTGTGCCTGTTCAGGCGAGGGCTTAGCCCCTTGTTTTTTGCGTTGCTTGCGACCCGGCGTGGAGAAAGGTCTATTATCGTCCTGTGCGCTTGTGTCTAGCGGGTCGGCTAGACCCTTGGCATGCAGCCAAGTCCAGGCATCTTCCGGAGTAGTGAAAAAGAAGGAGCGAGTGTCGTCCTGCACCCGGAGTCTGGCTGGGAACATCAGCGCATACTTGATGCTGTGTTTGCGGAGGCATGTTTTAACCCGGTAAAAGGAGTTTCGCTTTTTCTGTACTTCTGCTGTGAAGTCTGGATAAGATGTGATCACGGCATTTTCATAGCTTACTGGGCCAGATTTGCGGAATAATTGTAGGATAAGATCTCTATCACGGTAATTAAGAAATCTTACTATAAGAGGGCGTGGTTGTGAGCCAGGTGGTGGGGGTCTGCCTGGGATCCTGTGTGCCCTCTTGACGGAGAAGAACTTCGGGATGTTGTCTTTAAGAATTGTGTCTGTGAGCCATTGTTCTATGAATAATACAGCGCTTAAGCCCTCTTTGCGTTCAGGGAACCCCACCAATCGAATGTTATTGCGACGGGACCTGCCTTCTTCATCTTCCGCTCTGCGTTTTAAGGAATCCACTTCTGTTGATAGATGCGTTAATTGCAATTGAAGGTCTTTCACAGAGCGGGAAGGGTCAACGCGTCTTTTTCAAGTTCGGACACCCTGTCGGCCAGTGTGTGTTGATCAGTGCGAAGTGTATTAAGATCTTCCGTTACCGAGCCAATTTTAGCTTCCAGGGTAGTCTTGGTGTCCAGAATGGCTTGCAGCATTCTTTCAAATTGTGATGTGTGTGATTGTAAGGTGAGTTCCAGCTTCTGCAGTGCCGCTTGCGTGGTGGCCTGGGCTTCTGGAGGGGGTGAGGTAGTGTGGTCCATTTTGCCCGGAGGTGCTCGTGCGGTCTTTGGCTTTACCATTTGGCAAACGCAGTTGTGCGTGTACGTTAGAGCTACCCGTGAACTCACAGCAATGAGTACGGCCAAGTCAAGTGTCACGACAATCTGGCCTAGATGTTGAAGCCGAGTAAAGCATAAGCAGGACGAATATCTTGGAGATTAGCAGCCTTGTACGTTGACCATTTACTTGCGAGGCCTACAAATTATAGTGCCGGTGGGGATTTATGATGCTAGTGAGGTGTGGACTGAGCACTGCGAGGTTAGTCAAAGGTTATAGCTGTTTTGGTTGCCTTGGGTCACAGGAGGATAACTAGCACGGTAGCGTGTTGCGACTCTATTAATGTCACCGAGAAGCTCACCTTTTGCAGTTGTCCAAGCATGTTTTGCGCTGTGCTTCAGTCTGTTGGCTACGCTCCTGTTGGCTCACCCCTCCTGAGGTGAGGCGCGGATCAATATAAAGCAGGACTCTGGATAATATAGAACTCCCTATACAAGGCAACAATCCAGTACAGGCCTCAAGCCCAGGGTATCTGGGAAAGCAATCCGATTCCCACGGGCCCCATCATTCCAGGCACCATGGCGCCATGGATCCGTGCCATTGTAGAATTGCACCCGCGGGTGTCGACTCCAGGACGCCGCTCCAGTGTAGCGCGCTTCCACGCGGTTCAAGCCCACTTACCAGTGGGGCCGGCCCTCCAGGACCAAAAGGCCGCAAACGGGCGAGGGTTCAGCGCTCAAAATGGCGGCCTCAGCTTGTGAGGTGGCGCAGCAGTGTTGTGTATGCGGCCCGGCCTCCGGGCCGACCGCGGTGCTTGTTACCGCCTCCGGTGAGCATGGGGGGAGCCAGGATGCCGGAGACCCCAGCGGCCGCTCCTCTCCAAGGATACGAGCTTCAGCAGGGCCCGACCTGGGATGGGCGGGGCTGCAACAGGGAAGTCCCAGCCGGCGCCGCCGCCTCCGCGCGCGACTCCTGAGCCCCCGGCGAAGTCAAATCATCAGCGGCCCCTCACGCCGGTCCAGCACGGACCCGAGCGCCAACCCCGGGCCACGAGGAACCTGGCGCAGTGTGCACAGAACTCACAGGCTCTAAAGCGGGCGCAGGCTCCGGCAGCACCTTAATCGGCGTCTACACCCCGCGAAAGGGGAGCTAGGGCGCCTCTGACAGGATAATTGTGCGGGCCAGGGATCGGAGCTGCAGTTTATGCTGCCGCTCCGGTCGCCATCTTGGCCACACCCCCTGGCGGATTTGTAGTTGTGGCAGTTTTCTGTTAGTTTTGTGTGTATGTGCCATAATATGGCGGATGGATGTTCGCCTCCGAGGTGGTATGTTGGCGGCAGTCACCGCGGCGGTATTCGGATTTTACAGCCAATGTCATAATGATGGCCTATGTCTCTCCAGAAATAGATGGGGGCTCAAGTTACTTCCTCCTCTTCACAAATGATCCTCTTTTATTAAACTACACACTAATTCGCCTCAATGAAAATTGGAGGTCCTTTATTCTTACTTTACCCAAAATCATTTGAGTAAATATCAATAAAACTAAGATTTGGGTTTTTGAGAAAAAACATTTAAAGTTTTTGCAGTTAACATTGTAAAAAGAGTAAACTCTTATAGGTACCTAGGTTTGACTTTTAGTAGTTATAATTGGAAAGTCTTCAGTAAGGGACAGACATACTCTAGTGGCTTACTTAGAATTTCTTTTGAATATTAAATGTTATTATCTTTGATTATTACTTTCAAGTACAAAGCTTTGCCACTAGGTATATATGGTTCTGAGTTTTTTGATTATGTACAAACATATATAGACCTTTATAAACATGTATACAAACTGAATTTATTGAAACATTTTGAATCACAAGAACATAGATTGAAGGTGAACACTAATAAAAGTACAAGAAATATAAAATGTAATTTACAAATTGCCACTCTTGATCTAAAGAGAGTACTTTCACCTTTGGACAAGGGTGAGGTTGAGGATGAAGCACCGTCTGACATATTGTCAGTGGGATTAGATGTGCGTGATCATGCTAACACAATCTTCCTACCTTGATCAATATACATACACAAAAATGCCACTAGACTCATTAAGCATTTTCAATGAGAAGGTAATTAATGACCTTTAGAAACTGTCAAAATATTGTATTAAACTGGTCAGTGGTCAGTATATAAAGAACAGAATCAGACACAGTCAAGAAACCTTCAGATGAAGGTGAAAACATTGTGGCATGACCAGAAGAATTATATGCATAATAGGCTTAAAGACAAATAGGTGATGTCACATGTTATGAACTGATTAATCATAAGCCATACATTCTTTTTAAACAAAAGGTGTACACAGACCTATTAAAATGGTTTGATCAATGCCTATTACTGTAGGGAGTATATGAAATTTGTTTTTTAATTGAACATCCTAGCCTTCTGATATTATATTTATTGCTGGAGATTCATAATAAAAAAGTGAACCCTCTTAGACCATCCAATTTAGCAAGAAGCAGCCTTCTAGACAATGAGGGTCATCGCGAGTGTGGCGGTCTGGACCACCGTCAACACAGCAGTTTGACCACCATATTACAACCCTGGTGGTTGGACTGCCAGGGAACCACCAGCTCTACCAGGATCTTGGATCCTGGTGGTCTGGAGGTGGCGGAGATCCTAATCCAATGGATGTTGAAAGCCATCTGCCAAACCCATAATGATACCCAATATGTCTAAATATATTAATCTTTTTTCTTAGACCTTTTGTTCAAACATTACCTTCTACTTTGAAAGATACCCGTGATTTTTAGGGTGTGAATATGCTATCCCATAAAAGGAAACATTCTTACTGGAGCTATGGATATAACTACATTATATACTACCATCTATCACAAAGACGGGTTACAAGTAGTAGAACATTTTTTGAGATCTAGAATAATGACCCTGTATACACATAATCAGATGCTTCTCAAAATGATGCACATTTGTCTAAATGAAAATAGTTTTTGTTTTCAATAATCAGATGTTGAGACACTTACAAGGAACATCTATGGGTCTGTTTCGTCCTCAGATATGCTCCATTCAAAGAGAAGGTCATCCTTTGCCTCTGCCTCATGTTAATGGGCACAGAACAGTAGATTAAAGATTTAAATCAGAAAAATTAGCTGCAATGATTTAAGCCTTAACTTTATGGCCACCGTCAAGAAAGTAATTGTATTCCTAAATGATATGATAGAGTCATGAATGGTAAAATAGAAACATCAATTGATAGAAAGGAGACATCAAGTAATTGCATCATACATGTGAACTGATTTTATCTAGAACCTTTAGAACAAAACACCACATATTGTGAGCTATTACAAGCTAAGCGTGTGTGTAGCATTTCAGTAGCATATGCTGAATAACAAGGAACAATTTGCAGAAGACTATTAATAGGGGCTAGAGTAAGTCTATATTACATAATGTGAAACTTAAAAAACATTTAGGCCCTCATTACAACATTGGCGGTAAATAACCACTTACCGCCGTGCAGAAGACCGCCAACACACCGCCGCGGCCGCGGAATTCTGCTACAGCTGTTACAACCCACAGCTTAGAAACCGCCAAAATCTATACACCCACACAAGTCCACCACACCAAAGGTCAGTGATAAACTGGCGATAACAAAACCTCCACCATCACACCAACAGGAATACGCCCACACTATCACGACCCACGAATCCACGCAGCGGTCTCTCAACCGCGGTATTCCATTGGCGGTGCACACCGCTGCGCTCAAAATACAAACACATTTACAAAACACTACCACATTGGACAAATCGAAATACACACACCTGATACACATACACACAACACTCCAACACACCCAATACAATATAAAACACCCACCCACATTACCCACAAACCCTTACTACCCAAACATTTGAAGAAGGCCAGAGAGACAGCAAAGCAAAGACAACACCAGCATACTGAGGCACACAACACCATCACACATACACATCCATGCACAAAACACCACACACCCCTAAACATCACCCCACACATCACAACACACACCACCCCACACATCACCCACACCACCCCATGTCACCGCAAAGACACCCCAGGTTTTCTGAGGAGGAGCTCAGGGTCATGGTGGAGGAAATCATCTGGGTAGAGCCACAGCTATTTGGATCACAGGTGCAGCACACCACCATAGCTAGGAAGATGGAGCTACGGCACAGAATCTTGGACAGGGTCAACACAGTGGGATAGCACCCAAGAACACGGGATGACATCAGGAAGAAGTGGAACGACCTACGGGGGAAGGTGTGTTCCGTGGTCTCAAGACACCACATTGCAGTTCAGAGGACTGGCGGCGGACCCCCACCTCACAACTAAGAACATGGGAGGAGCAGGTCTTGGCTATACTGCATCCTGAGGGCCTCGCAGGAGTAGCTGGAGGAATGGACTCTGGTAAGTTACATCTTTAACTACTTCATCCCCCACCCTACCTACATTATATCACATACCCCTACCCTCACCCCCATCACTCCAACTCCCCACAAATGTCCCAATATCATGAACCACCCATCCCAACACCAAGCGTGGCATGCAACACCAAAGCATGGACACCCATCACCAATGCATGTCCACTACACATACCCACACAGACCCCTAAACAATTATCACACAAGGTCCTACACAGGAATGGAAGCACTGGGGTACAGGGTCACCCACCCATTGCACACCAGGGCACACACAGATGTAATAATCATGCCTCTACACCCCTGCAGGACCCCTACCCAACGTCACCGGACAGGAGGTTCCAGACATGTCCACTCCACCCACAGAAGAGGCCCACAGTGATGACAGCAGCTCTGTCCAGCTGGATCTAGATGACCAGCCCGGCCCATCAGGGACCTCGGGACAGTCGGTTCCCTTCACACAGTCACAGGCCACCACAGAGCCTCCCCCCTCAGGAAACACCAGCACAGCACCCACCCAGCGGGCCCATCCCTCTTTCCCCAGGACACGTCAAGCAGCAGTGTGTTCACCACTACAGGGAACTCAGGCTAACCCACCACCCCAAGAACAGCAGGGACCTGGGGGCAGTGGTAGTGGGCACATGGTTCAGGGGACGGAGGCCCAGGAAAATCGGAGAACTGGGAGGGCTGCTGTGCGACAGGGGGAGGACAGGCCCAGGAAACCCACTCTCCACGAGGCCCTCTCCAACATCATGGGAGCCTACCATGATTCCCAGGGGACGATGCCAACGGTACTGGCCAAGTTTCAGGAGACCCAGCGGCTGCAGGAGGAACAGTATTTGGGGTTCAGGGGGGAACTCAAGTCCATCAATACCACCCTGGGCACCATTGTAGGGGTGCTGAAGGACCTCGTGAACACCAGGAGGGACACTGTGGCACAACAAGGGGCCCCTGACAATAGGCCGGATGATGAACTGCCCACCACCTCCGCCGGCGCTAGTAGACAGGAGGCATCGCCACAGGACCACAACACCAGCACCCCACTCCTGCAGATGGAGAACCACCCCGCAAGCAGTCCCTGAGATCCAAGACAAAGACAGAGAACAATGCCAAGACCCCCGCCAAGAAATTAGACCACCCTGATTGTCATCCTCTGTCCCACTTTGTCACCCTGTCCATCCTTAAACTGCCCTAGCTCCACTTCCTATGCCCCTTTGGACAATGCACCTGTGAGACAAATAGACTGGACTCTGCCATGGACATTCCTCCACCATCACCCCTGACCATTTTACAACCCCCTCCACTAATTAGCACTTAAATAAACACCCTTGAATCACAAAACAATCTGGAGTCAGTCTGTGCTTTCACAAATGTGTATTTGCTATAACTAAGGAAAATACCAATGTCCATTATATTGTCAACATACCTATGTCACACAGCTCTAGTCCATGAGGTAACATAGCAGAGGACACACAGTGGGACCCACATCTGTGAAATCGAAAGGGAAAGTGACAAATCAGGGTCCATATACTGGGTGAAAGTGACAGACAGATGAGTGGTAGAACTATTTTATCAGATGTAGGAGGCAGTGATGTCTTCTTACCTATGTCTCACTGGAAGTATTGATGGATCACCGTGTTTCTGTTGTCTATGTCCTCTTCTTCTGCCTCGTCTTCTTCACTGTCCACAGGCTCAACAGCTGCCACAACACCTCCTTCAGGACCATCCTCCTGCAGAAAAGGCACCTGTCATTGCAAAGCCAAGTTGTGCAGCATACAGCAGGCCACGATGATCTGGCACACCTTTTTTGGTGAGTAGTATAGGGAACCACCTGTCATATGGAGGCACCGGAACCTGGCCTTCAGGAGGCCAAAGGTCCTTTCTATAACCCTCCTAGTTCGCCCATGTGCCTCATTGTAGCGTTCCTTTGCCCCTGTCCTGGGATTCCTCACTGGGGTCAGTAGCCATGACAGGTTGGGGTAGCCAGAGTCACCTGCAAATGTCGAGGGACAACTGTTAGACACACACTAACCCTTAGGGACAACCCCAGACCCAGACAACTTTTCACACTGTATAGGGTCCTTGTCCTCACCTAATAGCCACACACAGTGCCTCTGGAGTTGCCCCATCACATAAGGGATGCTGCTATTCCTCAGAATGTAAGTGTCATGCACTGAGCCAGGAAACTTGGCATTCACATGGAAGAAGTACTGGTCGGCCAAACACACCATCTGCACATTCATTGAATGGTAACTCTTCCGGTTTTTGTACACCTGTTCACTCCTGCGGGGTGGTACCAAGGCCACATGTGTCCATCATTGGCACCTATGATGTTGGGGTTATGTTCCAGGGCATATAAGTCACCTTTCACTTTAGGCGAATCCTCCACCTGAGGGAAAATGATGTAGCTGCGCATGTGTTTTAGCAGGGCAGACAACATTCTAGACAACAGGTTAGAGAACATTGGCTCGGACATGCCTGATGCAATGGCCACTGTTGTTTGAAAGGACCTACTTGCCAGGAAATGGAGTACTGACAGGACCTGCACTAGAGGGGGGATTCCTGTGGGATGGCGGATAGCTGACATCAGGTCTGGCTCCAACTGGGCACACAGTTACTGGATTGTGGCACGATCAACTCTGTAGGTGAATATTATGCTCTTCCATTGTCGACAGGTCCACCAGCGGTCTGTACACCGGAAGATGCCGCCATCTTGTCACCTGCCCCAGCGGACGTGCCCTATGGATGAGAACAGCGATCAGACGGTCATCCAACACTGAGGTACGAAGTAAACAAGTGTATTGCACACATTTGTCAATCCACTATGTGCCTGTCTTAGGGTCTATGCAAGGCCTAGATATGTGTGACGCATTTAAAATTAATGCCATGTGGCCCCCTTAAATGGCAGCTGCCTGACCTGTAATGTGGGACAAGGGGATATGAGGTAACTGCGCTGGCGTTGTACACCATCGCGGTAGGCGGTCGAAGACCGCGGCACAATCCTGCATTGGTTAACATTGGACCCTATGGGTCCCAGGAGCCAATGACGATGTACGCCGGCAGTGACGGTACGCACCGCCACGGACGTGACCGCCATTTTCTCTCTGTTCACTCACTTGATACCTGATCTTCGACAGGAGAGGACCTACACTGCAAGTGCTGCTGTGACCTCAGTCTGGAAGCGACAATGGCTCAAGTGTCTGGGGAAAGGGCCCCTGCCTTCACATCGGAGGAGTTGGACAAACTAGTGGATGGGTTCCTCCCCCAGTACACGCTACTCTACAGTCCTCCAGACAAACAGGTGAGTACACTGTGAGCATGCTGTATGGGCAATGCCTGTTTGGAGTGGTGTGGATGGGAGATGGGGGGGAATGAGGCATGCATGAATCAACGGTGAGTGGATGTGCATCAGGGCAAGGGTGGGAACGTGGGCCAATGAGTGTGACGGTCCGGACGGTTATAGTTTTTCCTTTTCCCCTGTACTATTCCTGTAGATCAGCACCCACCAGAAGAAGGATATTTGGGGTACCATCGCCAAGGACGTCCTGGTCCTGGGGGTCCACCACAGACGGAGCACCCACTGCTGTAAAAGATGGGAGGACATTCGCCGCTGGAGCAAGAAGACGGCAGAGGCCCAGCTGGGGATGGCCTCCCAACGTGGGAGTGGTACCCATAGCAACATGACCCCCTGATGTTCCGGATCCTGGCAGTGGCGTATCCGGAGTTGGATGGGCGCTTGAGGGCATCACAGCAGCCACAAGGGGGTGAGTACCGTCACATCCATCTGATTCAGCACACATCGGAGGTGTCTGGGTGGGGGAGGTGGGCTGTGGGTTCCCCTAGGCCAGGGCAAGTTATGTAGGCAAGGTCCCTTCGTGAGGAAGGCTATGAGGCACCCCACCTCACCAGGCTCCTGTGACTTCCATGTGTGCAGCAATCGGGCATAGGCCTTGTACCCCATGTCCCTGGCATTCATTAGGGAACTCAGAGTGCATGGCGTAGTGCAGAGGGCTGCAATGCCTGTAGTGTCCGCCAACGGTAGCCGTATTGCATGCGATGAACATGGCTTTCTACTTTCTTCCCCCCCCCTTTTTTGTGGTCTCCCTGTTCTTGTGTGCATTAGCATAATCAGGCAATCTACCATTCTGAATGCCATCCAGGGTGTAGAGAGGCAGTTGCAACAGACAAATGCATACCTGGAGGGCATTCATTCTGGTCAGGCAGACCAACAGCGAACTTTTCAGACTCTGGCCACAGCAGTGATGACAGCCATTGTCCCTGTCTCCAGCTTCCCCCCTCCAACTTCCTCCACCCAGACCCAATCCCCTGTACCTCAGCCCATCCCAAGCACACCATCAGACCAGCATGCACACACCTAAACACACAAGGGTAGCTCTGGCAAACATAAGCACCACACATCCCACAGTCACTCACACAAGCATCATACCCATGCAGACATACCAATAGCTACTGCCTCCACTGTGTCCCCCTCCTCCACGTCTCCCTCCTCCCTCCCTGTCACGTCTCCACTCACACCTGCATGCACTACATCTTCAGCCACTACGCCCATCACCACACACCGCTCACATGCACTCACCACCCCCACTACCATTCACACATCCCCTGTGTCCTCTCCCAGTGTGTCTGTGAGCCCTCCTCCCAAACTACACAAACGCAGTCACACACCCACCCAACAGCCATCCACCTCACGACAGCCTCCAGCCCATGCACCTTCACCCAAAGTCAGCAAACGAGCACCTCCTACAACCACTACCTCTTCCTCCACTCCCAAACCCCCTCCATCTACCCATCCCAGTGTGTCTTTTCCTGTAAAACCTTGACCTCTTCCCTTCACCTCCCCACCCCTTCCGTCCACTAGGGCCCACCTCACCAGGTCCCAACCCAGCACCTCAGCCACCACATCACCGGGAACAGTGGTGCCAGCAGTAACCGGCTTCTGGAGTGCACCGAGCAGCAGGGCAGCCAGTGTCCCAAGTAGCGAGGCCAATGACATTCCCCCACCTCCAAAACAAAAGAAGTTGCCCACAGCCCGGAGGGAAAAGGCCAAAACACCGGCCACCAAGGGCTGAGCCAGGACAACAGTTGGGAGTGGCAAGACAGCTACACCACCATCCAAGGTGGGGAAGGGGCAGAGAAAGAAAGGGAAGTTGCCGCCAACGTGCACGGTGGACAAGACTGCCACCGGCACCGCCACATGCACCACCGCCACAGGCAGGCTGCCTAGGACACCGCCGCCAGCAGCACGCTCAGTGAGGCCCCCACTAGCACCACTGCCGAGGACACTGCTGCCAGCAGCACACTCAGTGAGCCCCCCACTAGCACCACTGCCCAGGACACTGCTGCCAGCAGCACACTCAGTGAGCCCCCCACTAGCACCGCCGCCCAGGACACCGCCGCCAGCAGGTTGCTCAGTGAGCCCCCCACTAGAACCACCGCCCAGGACACCGCCACCAGCAGCACGCTCAGTGAGCCCCCCACCAGCACCGCCTCCCAGGACACTGCCACCAGCAGCATGCTCAGTGAGCCCCCCCACCAGCACCGCTGCCCAATGAGCGCCACAAGCACCGCCGCTACTGAGGCCTCCACCAGCACCCCCAGTGGCCACGCCACATCCTGTGCTAGTGGCACCACCGCAGACATGGCTGCCATCCCCAGTGGTCAGTCGTACGAGGCTGGTGGTCAGTTCCAGGGGCCTGGACAGCTTCCATGTTGCCCCACCATCAGTGGAGTGTCAGATCCACTACCTCTGTCCTTGGCAGGATAAAGCACTCTGGGCACAAAGCTCCCTCCAGAACCAGTGGAGAAAGACATCCACTACCTCTGTCCTTGGCAGGATGAAGCACTCTGGGCACAAAGCCCCCTCCAGATCAGGGGTATCACATCCACTACCTCAGTCCTTGGCAGGATGAAGTACTCTGGGCACCAAGCCCCCTCCAGAACAAGTGGAGAAAGGCATCCACTACCTCTGTCCTTGGCAGGATGAAGCACTCTGGGCACAAAGCCCCATCCAGAACCAGTGGAGAAAGGCATCCACTACCTCAGTCCTTGGCAGGATGAAGCACGCTGGGCACAAAGCCCCCTCCAGAACCAGTGGAGATTCACATCCACTACCTCACTCCTTGGCAGGATGAAGCACTCTGGGCACCATGCCCCCTCCAGAACCAGTGGAGACTGTTATCCACTTGAGAGACTGTGGCATTGCACTCCCCAGGATAAAGCAGTGGCCAAACCACCCACTTGAAAGACTTGAGAGACTGTGGCTTTGCACTCCCCAGGATAAAGCAGTGGGCAAACCACCCTCTGGAGAGAATTGAGAGACTGTGGCTTTGCACTCCCCAGGATAAAGCAGTGGGCAAACCACCCACTGGAGAGACTTTAGAGACTGTGGCTTTGCACTCCCCAGGATAATGCAGTGGGCAAACCACCCACTGGAGAGACTTGAGAGACTGTGGCTTTGCACTCCTCAGGATACCTCAATGGGCATGAAGCCCCTTGTGGAGCTGGCGTCATGCACTCATCCGGCTGAGGTGCCCCTCCTTCCCTTCTCCCTGAGGAGCCTGTTTTATTTTGATCTGATGCCCCTGCAGTGTTCTCTCCGTTTGGATCGGGTATTGAGTGTGGGCCTTGCCCATGCATTTTGGGCCCAGTGGTCCACGGACTATGTAGGTGCAGTACACGGACTTGAATTCTTGGTGTACATATTTGTTCATAGTGTATACATATTTTTGATTCATGGATTTTTCCTGATTACAATTGTTCACCTCATTTCCTTTTGTCCTTGCGTTATTCCAGGGGGGATTGGGGGATGTTAATGTAATGTTTCAGCATGTATTGGTGTGTGTGTTGTTGTGTGTGAGGGTGGGGGTGGGGGTGTTGCGTGTTGCATGTGTGTGTCACTCTCTTTTCCCTCCCCCCTCCCCTGTGTCGTAGGTGCAGTACTCAACGTGGTCGTCGCCGCCGTCGGTCGTGCTCCTGGCAGAGGAGCAGGAAGACAATCACAGGTAGAATATGGAGTTCAGGCTCCATGGCGTCCTGGTTCCTTGTGGGGTGTGTAGAGGTGAGAGTTTTCCCTTCCAAGTCCAGTTTCCGCCGTGTTTTTGTTTGCGTTGAATCCGTCCCGGAAAAGGTGGCGGATTGGCCTCTCATAATGGTGTGGGTGACGGCATTGGCATGGGATTCTTAAGCAGGCCAAGGACAATGACAGTCAGTCTGGTGGAAGCATCGTAATATAACAGGTTGAGGCCACCTGCTTGATGGCAGCCTCACCCCGCCATATTGGCGATCTCAGCAGAATCGTAATCAGGTGCTTAGTATAAAAGGAGAAATTATTATTTGGTAAATAGAGACAAAAGAAAGTGGATTGAGAGCTGAGATTGCTAACCACCTTGAAACATAATAAGTAGAGTAGAATTATTGATTGTGATTGAAAGTTAGCCAGAGAGGATAAAAGAGTAAACATTTTTGGAATTTCGAAATATTATTCTATTTGACACCAAACAACCAAATGCTTAAACATCAAAGAATTGTGCACCACAAAATAGCTGCTACTTGAATGTACTTCAAAAAAGGTTTTATACTTATGTATCTTCGACTGTCTTTCCTCATATATGAGTGGTTATATCTCTTTAATAATTGGACAATAGAAGACATTTTGATATAAGTCTGAAAGGATTTTAGTATAGTTGATACTTGAAACTCATGAGATAAGATTACAGAGGAAGATAGTGATGCAAAACTTTTGCTGATCCCTCAGATGCAGGATTTTAATGATTATTACTGAAGGTGAATTTATGTGATTTATTTAATCATAGAAAGGTAGTTAACACATTATTTCACATTGTGTTCGATTCACAGTCACGTGGGGTGCATGATTTTCTTAATTTCTAAACTACTGTGCTGTAAAAACTGGTGGTTAAGTCTGCATATTTTTATGGTGAACAATCAGTATTATTGAGATGGGGCCATTAATATATTGACTGAAATATTAATTGCTTGGTGGAACAGAGAACCATCAGCATCAATTATTTAATGTTAATCATCATCTGTTTGTTATGAAACAAATATCTTTACATTCAATCACAATTATTAGATTTCGGATTTGCTAAATTAGATGTATGTACATTGTAATTACTGTAAAACTGCACATTGAAATAATGTAGTATTTTATATATCTATGACCACCTTAATAGATTGCAAGTAATATAGATTATACTGCATTAAAAAATATGAGGGCAGTTTTAAGGAAAGTGACGCTGCTTCCAATTCAGAGTCACTTTTTCTTGTGCCCCTTAGCGCCCCCTAATGCCATCATGTGTCCGTCGTATTTAAGATACGGCGCACCACAGCAGTAGTTAGAGAACTAGCGTCAACATTTTTAACTCTAGTTTGGTGCAAAAATGTTGATGCTAATCCTGCAAAGCACATTGAGGCCCATTATAAATAACGGTGTGCATCCCCTTAATGCCTGTTCTGTACAGGCATTAAAAATGCAGCTAAAAATAGTGCAAAGAAATCTTACAGATTTCTTTGCGCCATTTGTTCGCCCTCCCCAATGTGGGAATGCCCCCCTTGCATGCATTATGCCTGGCGCAGGGATAATGTGGTGCAAGGGGTTACAAAGTGGTGCAATGCATGCATTGCATCACTTAGTAAATCTGGTGCAGAGATTTATGAAGCCCAACGCCACATTAGCGTAAAAAAAATGATGCTCATTTGGTGGTAGAGCTTCATAAATCTGGGCCATAGTGTCTGCTTTAGTTCTTGGCAGTATTACCGCCGCCCCTCCTTAATGGCAGACTGAATACTCCATCAAGTTGACAGTGTTCTGACCACCGTATCTAGATGTGTTGCAGCTGAGCCACCAATACCACAACAGAGTTCTCTTCTTAGCCGTCAGGTTAGCAGGTTCTCACAGATCATATTTAGATGCTACAGTTCTGCAGGCGGTGTACTGGTGAAGGATTGCTGAAGGAGGCAGGTGCCGCAGGACCCAATAGACATTGTACAATGACTGTGGCAATGGAATGTAGGTAATTTACCCACACACATTACTTTAGCCATATGTGTCCACCTGCACAACACACTACACAACACACTACATAACCAATATTATCCGTAGCCATTCCATGACAAAACTACATTGGCGTCACACCCACAAATAACACAGCCACGAAAATTAACAAAATCACACACTCAACTACACAAACATGCTCACACTAAAGTTCAACTATACATATCACAACAACAACCACAACAAAACCACAACACCCACCTGAATGCTGCACACAACAACACAACACAGTGATGTACATGTACTGGCTCGCATTCAGTTATAGGTCCCATTGCGAAGTACATACATGGACACATTTTACAATTGTGATGTTCAGTGTATGTTGGTGCAAGCCTTTACGTTTTAATGAATACTCATACCAAAATA
Organism: Pleurodeles waltl; assembly: GCF_031143425.1. NCBI lineage: Eukaryota > Metazoa > Chordata > Amphibia > Caudata > Salamandridae > Pleurodeles > Pleurodeles waltl. Next base: position 357,379,885 of record NC_090438.1, read on the forward strand.
TTATTTGTGCAAAGCAGCAGATTTGTAAACCACAGTTGTGTCTCCAATGATGTTTTGCAGTGTCATGAATTGTCAAGTACAAATGAATAATGTGACATATATATGACTGCACTGGTTCTGAGATGATGTCAAGTGTTAACACAACATTCACAAGTCATATGTTAATTTTACCTTCAAGTCCGGTGATACCGGGGGGAGGGTTGTTTCTGTGGCACAGCGGCAGCAGCAATGACAGGTCTTGTCCAGTCGAAAAAAGAAGTGGAAATGGGAAAAAAAGATTGGTTTTTACCTCATTTCCTCTCTGATCTGCCAACTCAAATGTGGAGGTATATCTGCCACAGTTTGGTTGGTGGGTAGGCACATCCAAATCTGCACGAGAAAAAAATGGCTGGAGTTTTGCTGTCAGCTGCTTTCTCCTATTGCACATTTAACCAGGTTGGGAAGTTCTGACAAAGTCAGCAGGACTCAGGCTGGTTATCGGCCATTGTCCCGCCAACATCCAAATCAGGCAGGTGGACTGCCTATTAGGTGGACAGGTTTTCCATCCAAAAATTGACTGCGGGACAACTACCTCCAAGATCTAAATAAGGCCTATAGCCTTTTGCAGTGAACAAGGCTGAGGTAGGCTGAAACGCTTTTTGGTAAATAAAGTGCTTTTGAAAAGCTATCCTTGAGTGTACAACCTATATTCCTGTAAGTGAAGTATGACAGTAATATTATATATATATATATATAATATATTGCACAGTGCAGTTGCAACTATGTAGTTCTATTTAAGTCAGAGGTTCCATAGAAAGACCATTTCTTCTTTTCCTAATAACTTTGGTGTTATTTGACAAATCTTTACAAACCTTTAAAAAAAAGGTTCATCCACCTCATAACCTTCTTGAAATGTTTCTGGATGATCCATCAAGGGGTGGCTGGGAAAAAGAGGATCCTGAAACACATTTTTCTCCAAGCAGTTTCCTTAGGTAATTTTGGACAACAATACAGAAAAAAAGAGCTAAACAGAATTACATCAAAGATGGCCAAAAATCTAGCTCTTCAAGCAGAAAGCATGCATTGTGTGATTTGGTGTAAATTAGTCATTTTTGAAGAATTAAGGTTTGTAAAACAGAAACATCTGTACAGTTGGTCCGGCAGTAATCAGGAGTCCCAAGGGACTGCAAATTAAAAAATAGAGCAATCTGATTGGTTGCAAAGGATTTTTCCTGAGAGCTGCATTGATACCATAGGGCCATTATCTGTTTGTATTGCCACAACATGAAGAATAATGTTACAGGCACCATTATATGACATGGGGACTTGGCCCGTGTCCTGAGGTTATTTCTAAAATAAAATATAACAAGGCAAGGCAGGGCCCACAATTAAAGATACATCTTCTCATTTTCAATGTGTCAGTACAGTGGTACTCTCCCTGGAGCTTTTGGGAGTTCTGACTTAGGTCAGTTACATTTATCTGGTGAATTTCAGTGTTTTTGTTTTTAAACCATTAGTGTTTTTAGATAATCTGCGTGACTCAGTTTTAAGTTTTGTCTTTTTCAGTCCATTTCCACTTTATTTAGCTTAAGTTAAAATCACACTACCTTACTATCATATTACTGAATTTTAGCCTTTATTTTCTAGTGAATTTCTATTTTTTTACCATAAAGTAATATCTTATTATGATATGTTTATGGCCAACTTTCTGCCATGCTTTCGCCTTTTCTCAAGTGGTGTTGGTAAATGTCCATACATAGCCAACAGCCCATGAACCCCCTTCCTGCGTTCTTCCTTCTTCAGAACTATTTATGGTCCCCCTGGACTCCAACAAGACTGCATGGGCGCTCCTCTGTACACATTTAAGGACCTTTGGAGGGGAGGTCACTTAGACTCCCACAAGGTCTAAGAAGTCCTTGCTGCTAGCGGGTTATCCCTACCCTGCCCCCTTCTATGTTTTTTTTAAATTTGTTTCAGGATTTAGGGACCTAGTCCATGAGGCTTTAATGGAAGCTGCAACATTTCTGCTCATTTCGCAACCAGTCAATCATCATTCTTGGTCCTGTGGGAACAGTCTCTCAGAATGCTTAATTTTTCCACTGGATGTCTGTGAGCATCTTGCATCACTATTTTCTTAACCTTAATTTCTCAAAAACGGCCAAACAAATGTACACCAAATACAAAAAGCCACCCTTCTGACTGAAGATCTAGCCTTCTGCCAAATTTGGTGTAATTCTGGTCAGCAATTTTCTCTGTATCACTTTAAAAAAAATACCATGAGCATAAACTGACATTATGGGTGTACTTCCACAGCACTAATTGGATGCGGGGTCCAGTGTCGTACAAGACATTGCAGGCAAACTCAACTGTATATGTACAAAGTCTGTTCATAGTGGGGGTGGAGGGTGGGTGCAGAAACTGACCATAGGCTAGGTTCTGCGTCAAACTTTTCCTATGTAATGACTCAAGATCATGTGCAATAGAAGGTTGATGCTTGTGATGACTGTCTGCATGGTCTTACTTAGAACTAAGCACTAAGGGGTATATTTATACTCTGTTTGCATCAAATTAGCGTATTTTGTTTCTTAACTCTAATTCAGTGCAAAACTAACTCCATATCTATACTTTGGCGATAGACCCGTCTAGCACCAAATTCATGGAGTTAAAGTAATTTTTTGGACGTGGAAACCTACCTTCCTTAATGAGATGCAAGGTAGGCGCTCCCGTGCAAAAAATGACTCTATGGCTTTACACCGTATTTATACTCCCAGGCAAAAATGGTGCACGGGAGGAAGGAGGGGTCAAAATATGGTGCAAATCTTGCTTTGCCCCATTACTAAACGTCTGGACCATGGCAGGCTTTAGGGGACCTGTGGGCCTATTTCCATGGTGGAACCAGCCCACAGGTGCCCTCCCCAGGCGTCAGGGACAGCCCCACCCACAACAGAGGGACAGCAGAGGATGGGGGACTCCATCCCAGGTAAGTACAGGTAAGTATTATATTTTATATTTTAAAGTGCCATAGGGGCCCCTGAAATGGGCCCCCATAGATGGCACAGGGTGCAATGCCCATGCCCAGGGAACCCTGGTCCCCTGTGTTGGCCGTTGGGGGGGTGGGTATGACTTCTGTCTTGTCTAATACAGGCGTCATGTGGTATGGATAGTTTTGTGTCAGAAAATGACTCTAGGCAGGTTAGAGTCATTTTCTTTTACTCTAACCTGCCTACCGTCATTTTTTGGTGCAATACCCCTTTCTCCCATACTGCCAGTCCCACCCAACTAACGTCATTTGTTTTACACTACCCTACCTTTTCACCGGTTTGCACCATTCTATAAATGTGGTGCCCGGCTGGTGCAAAGAAATGGTGCAAGCCGGTGCTAAACTTTTTGGTGTAAAACTGCTTAGTGCAGTTTTGCACCAAAAAGTATAAATCAGGGCCTAAATTCAAGTCCTGATATAAACTTGATGCAGGGTCTGGCTGGAGGCTGTGTTTGAGATGCCACGAGTGATGCCATCAAAGATGTCATTTAACATGTCAGTACTGATGTAATATGTGAAGTTATAAGTAGTGCATGATGGAGGCACAAGTTAGAGATTTTTAACATTAGCTTTTGTCTCATTTTATCATTTCAATAGATAGTGATAACGTATGCATATGTTCCATTCAACAGTCATGTTTCAGGATCTTCATTATGACATTTCTGGACTGGATTTTTTTGCACTGATTGAGTGCTATCAGTGACTTCAACTCAGATATTGTCAATAATTCATATATTAAATTAATTTCCATTCAATGTATGATGGTACATATTATTTCATCAACAATGTACTATAATGGTTCATTTAGATATTTAACCACAGGATGGATTTTGGTGGTGGCACCATAGTCTTTGCGGTTAAATGCTTTACAAACAGAGGATTATTTGTATTATCTTCAGTGTGGGCTGAGAACTGACTGCAATCTGTGATGGCTCAAAGTTGACTGTATTTGATAAGGAAGATGTTGCCGTAATTGATGGCCATGAGAAGGAACAGAATTGGCCGACAATAAAACTTCTGTGCAAAGACACAAACTGCATGAAATTGTACTTATAATCAAAAAGATGTTTGGGTGTCCGATTAGCTGCTGAATATTATGTTTGAGAAGGGTGGAATAATAAAACTTTTTTGAACATCCTTTTTTAAATGATTTCGGTTGTATTGATATTTTAGAAGAACCATCTCCCCCAGGCTCTACAGAGAATACAGAACCCAAAGTTATTGCCAAACCATTTTTAGAATACGTGCAGGATTGGACTACGACTAATCATTTTGCTGTCGGGGACCTAGATCAGTTTGCCGCCAGGAGAATATACTTTGACTGATACTCTTGTAACTGGTATTGAACATAAATAAGTACTGTTAAACTCAAAATAAACATAACGGATTTGTGGATTATGGATTATTCGGTAGTTTTCGACCGCGTAGACCGTAGGAGTCTCTGGATTAAGGTCAGCAAATTGGAAAATGGGAAAATGATTCAACTCTACTGAGAGTATTCCGCTGTTACAAGAATAGACATGCGCATGAATGTGACTGGGAGATGCCCAGGACGTCACTTAAAATGTTGACAGTAAAAGGTTTGAGACAGGGGTACCTTTCACCACGTCTGATTTTCACACTTTATATGGCTGCACTCGAAGAGTCTATTTCCCTAGACAACCTTTTCTCCCAACCTCCCAACCTTTTTCCCTATTCCTGGCAAGTCATTCATGATGGGTTCCTTGACATAGTAAATATATATTTTAATCTGCAAGATTACAATGCCACGGGCCAAACCTTTTCAGTTAGTAAAGGTAGTTTAATATACTAGCAGTTTTCTATCTTTTCAAATTCGTGTCCCTATTTTTCACTACAGCCTCAGTCAGTTATTACACTACTATTGCTATTTTCATGCGTTTCAAATAATTTTGCAAAAAATGCAAAATTATTGGTTGTGAAAGCTGTTAAAAATGTGTACATCTGCATTAGTATGCACCTGTTGCAAAACATTAAGTGGTTATTTGCACATCTTTGAATTCCGGGGTGCCCATACTAGCATGTGAATTACAGGGCTTTTCTAAAATAGCTGGTTTTTTTACACAGTGTCTTACATTTGGAAGCAAAAAATGATGTAGTGAAAGACAAGGGGCAATAACACTTATTTTGCTATTCTGTGTTTCCCCAAGTCTCCCGATAAAAATGGTACATCACTTGCATGGGCAGGCCTAATGCTCGTGACAGGAAACGCAACATGGATACTTCCCATTTTTACATTGAAATCTGACGTGTTTTTTGCAAAGTCTCTAGCTCTAGATTTTGGCTTCTAGCTCTTCCGGCACCTAGGGAAACCTACCCAACCTGTGCATTTTTTTAAACTAGACACCTCGGGGAATCCAGGATGGGGTGACTTGTGGGGCTTTCACCAGGTTCTGTTACCCAGAATCCTGTACAAACCTCAAAATTTGGCAAAACAAAACACTTTTTTCTCAAATTTCGGTGATACAAAGTTCTGAATCTGAGAGGAGTCACACATTTATTTCCACCCAGCATTTCAACGTCTCTAAATAAAAATGGCACTTCACTTGTGTAGGTAACCCTTGTGTCCACGACAGGAAATGCCCCAAAACACAACATGGACACATCACATTTTCCCAAAGAAAACAGACCTGTTTTTTCCAAATTGCTTAGCTGTGGATTTTGGCCGCTAGCTCAGTCGGCACCTAGGGAAACCTACAAAACCTTTGCATTTCTGAAAACTAGACACCTTGGGGAATCCAGAATGAGGTGACTTGCGGGGCTGTCATCAGGTTCTGTTACCCAGAATCCTGTGCAAACCTCACAATGTGGCTCAAAAAACTATTTTTCCTCACATTTCGGTGACAGAATGTTCTGGAACCTGAGAGGAGCCACAAATGTCCTTCCACTCAGCATTCCACCAAGTCTCCCAATAAAAATGGTACCTCACTTGTGTGGGACAACCACTGCCAAAACCGCAACAAGCCACAGCAAAGGAAGCGAAAGCTTTGAACTAGAACAAAAAGGAGACATAAACTTGTAATCAAAATGCAAATACTTCGCCAGTTGACAAACACCCGCCACCAAACATTTTCAAAATTTCCCTGGTGTCTACTATTCTCTGCCCCCCTTGGGGGCAGATGACCTTAAAAAAATAGCCTAATATGCCCATAAGGAGGGGCAGAAATGGCATAGAATATATTGCCCCCTTTAGGGGGTTACCCTTGCCCAAGGGGCCACCCCCCACACAAAGTACACACACATGATCCCTGGTGCTATGTGGATTCTGCCCCTAAAATAATAGACCGATCTGCCCCCAAGGGGGGCAGAGTTACCCAACAGTGCTTTGTCCCCTTTGGGGGGGACCCTTGCCAAAGGGGGTGCCCCCCCAACACAAAGAAAAACAAAATAAAGAAAAAACATCCCTGGTGCCTTTATGGCTTCTGCCCCACCTGGGGACAGCAGGGCCTAAAACAAATAGGCCAATCTGCCCCCAAGGAGAGCAGAAATGGTATAGATTATATTGCCCCCTTTTGGGGGTGACCCTTACCCAAGGGGATAAGTGGATTTTGCACCCCTTCGGGGCAGATGGGCCTAAAAAAATGCCTATCTGCCCCCAACGGGGGCAGAACTGCCCAATAGTGCTTTTTGCCCCTTGGGGGCAACCTCTGCCCAAGGGGGCGCCCCAACACAAAAAAATAAAACAGACACAAAAACAATCCCTGGCAGAAATGGCGATAAATATATTGGCCTCCCAAGGGGAGCATCCGTTGCCCAAGGGGCCGCTCCCCCACACTGCATACACACACACAAACACACACCCCCACATAAACAAATTCCCTGGTGTCTAGTGGGTATTCCTGCTGCCCGATCGGAAAGAGACATCGAGGGAAAGGAAAACCCTTTCCTTTCCCCTGATGCCTCTTTTTTTGCAATCCCCCCCTCGCCCGGAGATAAAACTCACCTCTGTGTTCTGCGACGCACTGGAAGCAAATGGCTTCCAGCACATCTGGCACCCTCTGATGATGTCAGTGTGAGATCGCATGCTGACATCATTGGGGGGGTCGAGGTGGAAGAGGAAGTGATTCCCCTTGCAACCCTGACCTGGGGGGTTAGGGGAACGGCCCTCGGGAGGAGCACTAGCGCATCCCCCGAGGGCCAGTACCAGGACGTAATGGTTACATCCCTGGCGCCTCAGCGCTGCAGCCACGGACGTAACCGTTATGTTCTTGGTGGGTAGGGGTTCATCCTGTCTTTAGTTTACGCTGTGTCTTTTTAATTTACATTCCTCATTATACAAGACGCTGTTTAATGTTAAATTGTTTGCCTTAATTTTTCATAAGCTATTGACTCGAAATGGGACATCTGAACTGAATGACTTTTACACTGCAGTCTGGTACCAATTGAATAGGAAAGGGCGGAGCCAAATGTAGCAGATTTGGAAGTCAATTATTTGATGAAAAGTTAAATGTGTACAACAGGGGTAGCAACTGGCTGTTACATATTTGCTAAATAAATACTATTAGTATTTATTCATTTGAGAAGTTCTGGTTCAAACATGCCAAAATGCAATAAATCTGAGAAAATATTTGGAATATAAAAATATGTCACTGATTGAACTTTTAAATAGGGGTAGGTGAAACCCACGGTGTTTCACTCGACGGAATTTTGCTGAAATACATGAGAACTTTGCAAGATTCCGTGGAGTTCTGCCAATGGGTGGAAATCAGCATGTGCACTGCTCACACTTATTTTTAGTGCTGTGTGCGTGTTACGTGCTGAAAAATCAGCACAGACGTCATCTCGCACCACACCAGAGTGCTGCTCCTTTAGTTGATTTTGCTGCAGCTCAAGTAGATTTTCTACTCAAACGGCAGCTTTCTCATTGAGAATGATGGCGACTATCTTCAACTGTTTGCTGTGTGAAAATCTCACTGGGTGCCCTTGTAGAACCCCCAAACCATACTAGGGGATGCCAGTCCTCACTCGCATTCGCCAACCTACCATTGGCAAGCTGTGCATGAGAAAAAACTCCACCACCCAGTCGTTCGTAGAATTTGGCAGGAAATCCACATTACAAGTGTAACACGGAGTGGCCAAAATTCTGCCAACTCCTCCAGGGCAGCAGAATTTATCACCCACTCCTACTTTTAACAACTGTCTCTTCATTCACTTCACTTGAGTGGATATTACTGCTCTAATAAATATCTATATGCATGGCAATGCATAAATGTTTATGTGATGCAATTTCAAATAATGAAAATAAATCGTTTGTTGAATGTGTTTTCTCTACATAATTAAATATGTGTAAGGTAAAAAGCAGATGAAATGGATTATACATGAGTAAATGTAACAGAATAGAAGATGAACTCTAGTTGTCACGTTGGTGTCTGCCAAAACATGCTTTCCCATATGACCAAATTGTGTTTTCTTGAACATATCACATAATTGACCAGTGTCTACTTTGCATTATCTATCCAGTTCTGGAAAGCTCAAAAGGAGGTGTGCCCCTCCCTCTTATGTTATAATGTAAAAAACATCTCAACATATGTTTGCATGAATATGCTTTTTGTGATTCTATAGCAAGCATTACATCATTTATTTGCAAAATTATGTGTTTTCATGACTTTGACATATTTTTGGTGATATGAAACTTTAATAACGATGACCTTCGGTAAGTTTGTAATCGTTGTTTTACGTTTTCAAAATAAAAGAATGAAGTACCTTAAAAATCGCTTCTTATAATTATTTTGAAAGTTCGGTGTTTTCACTTCGTGTTTCCACTTTATGTACAGAAAACGAAAATGTTGCATTCTGGAAAATTGGATGCGCACATATTCTATTATATTTAATTGTTAATATATGTTGTAATCATTGTCATTGCATTATGAAATAGTTCTTAAATAGGAACGTGTTCAGTCTTCTGAAGCCTTTATGTTACTTCCTTCAAAATAAGAAATATAAATCTGCATGTTAATCTTGTAAGGAAAGAAAGTAAGGGAGTGTAAATATTCATCTAGCCAAAGTACAGTATAATTTAAATTTCGATCCTCTGGAAACCAAAAGCACCGTATTTATAATATGAAAACAGCGGGCAGTCGTGCCCTTGACTGGAGGGCATGTCATTTAGTTCTCTCCCTCTCCGCAAAACCATCAGGCTGGCAGCAGTGACAGATGAACAGCTTACCATTAATTTCTCCTTCTTCATGCCTTCAATCCAAATGGTGCAGATTCTCCACGGGGAGGCATCAAGGTCTTTGCCTTTTTTCTCTTGCATACTCATACTGACTTATAAATCAAGTGCAGATAAGAAGAGGGGGCAAACATTATTCTGTTTTTTTCAAGGCAGCGCCCACTGGCACACTACTGAGCTTTGACTGAAAGATTCTTCAAATCTCCCTGTGATTCATAGACCGGGGAGCTCTCTGGGAAGTCAAAATAACAAAGGTAATTTGAGAGAGAGGATTTGTATAGTTTGGTTTATAAAATAGAAGCCTTTTCTCTGACTTGTTTAAACAGGGACTCTAAATAGGTGGCTCGAAGTTATCATTTTATTACGCCGAATAAACCTCCACTGAAATACTAAGAGAAAATATTTGCAAGGATTGTGATAAACATGCAGTAATTCCTCCCGTACAGCATAACTTTTCAGAATGTTGAGTCACGTTCCCTTTATGATTTGCTGCATAAATAATCTTATTTCGAATTAGTTTATTTTTCAGGACGACTCAATTTAACATACAGTCCAGAATGTGAAATACACAGTTTTTGTTACAAATTGACTTTCCCCATGACATTTCCAGAAATGTGTTTTGTCTTCCTCTTTTAAACCCGATCACTTCATGGGTTTACTACTGTTTTGTAAACAGTTTGTAGTATGCTCTATTATTTTAGTTTAGTTTCCATCTGACATGTCGCACCTCAGTGCGTGATACTGCAGCATTATAATTTCTTACAGCATTTGGGAGAGATAAACACAACCACATACCTGGTATAATTATTTCCAGTTCTAAAGATGCATAAAAAGTGCCTCCTTTATTCAGATGACTGCTCATACAGATTGCCTAACTTTATTGTTTAGCGACCTACCTGGAATTCTAGACTCGTATTAAATGTTGACAAATGTGAGGATTAGTTTGGACCTAGGAGTAAAGTGTTAACATTGCTAAAAGGCCTCAAATGTTGATGTTTGAGACTGCCTGATGGCCCTTTGCAGGTGATGTGTCTTGGGATTTCAGACTATTTCATTTTCCAGTCCTTTTTTCCAAGCTTCAGGCCTCATCCATAAATTACAACTGATGACAAAAGTAGAAGCTAACAGTGGCAAAATTAGGCCCCAAGGCAAAATAATTATATATACAGCCTTTAGCAGTGAGGGAGAAAGCCATCAATCAGTCCCCAATTATTCACTAGTTAATCAGCTCTGCCCTTCCTTTATTGAAGGGTTACAGAGTAATTAAGTTGGCAGCATCCTTTTAATTCATCAAACATACAACACATGGCGGTGTTTGCTGCAATCAGGGGACAGCACCTTTGTGAGCCTGACCCCTAGCACTGCAGCAGGAGACGAGAAAAACCTCAGAGGTAAGGGAGAATATTTATGCACAGCCACGGCACAGCGAGTGCAATCTTAACAAACCAGCTCTTAGCTGGAAGCAAGAGAAGGTGCCAAATACATCACGCAGTGTGTACAGGGACTTGAAGGCAAATGCTGCACATAATTCAGTCGGTTCTTTATTTTGTACTCTCTCGTTGCTAAGATAAATTAGATAAGATTGGAATCTTTAACACCTTTAGTCTCAAATATGTTATCCTTTCAGCATCAGGATATAGAAAAGCCAGTCGCATAGTTTAACTGGTCAGGTGTGATCAACGAGAGCCAAAACATTGGGGATAAACAGGAAATTGTGCACCCACACAATAACTGTACTGTAAGCAACTGAACTAAAACTTGAGGAGCATATTAATTTGCTAATGGAATGCATATAAGGTATATAAAACAGGTCTTACCTAATAGTTTGCAGCCTATGAACAGGATGCACATATGCACATTGTGTACATCAAAGTGTTTACTAATTCTTTTCTATGCGAGACATTTAGGTTATTGGGTAGACTGCTTTGAGGAAAAGTGATGTATTACATGGTGTGGTTGTGCAAACTCACAGTGTAATACACACCAACCCCTTTAGGACAGGTAGGTTTCCTTTATCAAACCAGTAGCTCAAAGATGGGTAGCAAAATTTCAAACACCAATTTTTAAAAAAAGACTGCATTTTTAGGTATTTTTAGACACCCCAACAAAAAAAGTTGTTCCATAGGGTTTAGGAGGTATAGATGTTATAAGGTATAGTAAATCAAAGCATTTTACTCAGCTATGATCAAGTACTGGAAAATTGAAACAGTTTGGCACTTTGAAACTATTTGAGCGAAAGAGAGGGAACAGGAGGTCAGTCGGCTTACCCTTGGAGTCTCTTTGCTTTGCCTTGCCTCTAGAGATGAGATCTCCTTGGGCAGGACACAACAGGCACAGCCCCTCTTCTTTGCTGGCCACCAGGTTCAGCAGGTGCATTCCACATCAGTGGACCCTCTATTTGCCGGGAACTTGGCAAGGCAGAGCAGCCCTTCTTCCGTCTTTTTTGCAGTCCACTCAATATCTGGGCTCTGGGAGCCACGAGTGCCCTATTCATGTACCAAAAATGCCCTTGGGGTAGGATATGTTTGGTAGCCAATGCCCTACCAGGTTCCTTATCTCCCAATAACCACTTTCTAGGAAGGGTGGCATCTGGCTATTCCAGGAGGCACCATTCTGCCCACTTCCAAGATGGCAGAACCTCTCTCTCAATGTCCAGAGCCCCCTAGTCCAACCCAGGGCAATGGCTACAAGGGGGCTACCAGTCCCTGGAAAACCCCTCTCCTTCCCAGGTACCATCTAAACAATGAGGTTGCCCCTCTCACAAGTGTTACCAATTTACCCTTCAAATGCAACTTTAGCTTTGAATCTCGCCTTTTGGGCCAACAATCATGTGGCTTCCAACAGGAGGTAGGTAACACCTCTCTTCAGTGCAGGCCTCTAGTGTCTGACTTTGTGGAAGTTGTTGGCATGTGCCCCCAGGAGGACAGAATGCTGTCTCAGGTCCAAGCTCCATGTGCAACCAGTAAGGCCACTGGAGATTCAAGGCAGCACAGCTGCAGCTTTGTAAAAGTTGCCCACTGTAACTTGTTGCATTAATTTTGATTGGAGAACCAAGTCAGGTTTAATGTAACAAGTTGTTTGATACACTGGAGTATCAACTTTGGCCACACCATTCAGGAGTTACCACAGCTGAGAGGTCAACTTATAACACTGCACTCACCAACGGGGCAACCAAACCTTTCCACAGTAAAGAACAGTTTTGTGTTTTTACTGTCAGAACATTTAAAGTCCATGCTCTGCCAGTGCTGCATCTTGCCTTAGGGCTCTGTAGACCTGCATAGTTTAAGGGGGACAGATAACTTTACCATGGCTTTTAAATGGCAATGTTGGGCTACAAGTTGAAACTGCCCTTCTAGTCTGCAGCAGCAGACTGGGAGACTTGTTTTACTGCTGTCAAACCCAGTCACAACCAGTCTAACTCAAAAGCCCTAGGTACCTTTGGTACTATAAACTGGGGGCTTAAAGTTAGCTTATGCCAATTGGGTATAGCCAATGTAACATTCTCATCTTGGGGGTCAGGTTAGCAGGCCTCAGTGTGCTCTTAGAGTCAAAAAACCAGGAGCATCAGTCACAAAAAAGCAGGGGGTGACTCTACACGAAGGGGCATTTCCTTACAACGAATGTCTGGAAGCTTCACAATCAAGAACTCACACACCAAATGTAACGTTCCTGACCTCAACCAGATGCAATTCTAATTGTCTGGAATGGTCTCTCAAGTCAAATTAGTTATTATATTAATATTAACACTTAACACGAGGACTATGAAAATATAGAACACACAGATGGAGTTAGACTTAAAACTATGGCCCTCACCACCAATCTCACTGGAAACAGCATGTTGAAACTGTCAAGCAGATTTAATACCCAACTACCTAGTGGTAATCTGATTGATGTATTTCATGAGCTAGTAGTTGGTGACATAGACACATTTTGGAGAAACTGTAAAATCAATAATGTGAGATCAAAAAGCAATATTTCAAAAAATGTCACCTCTAGATATTGGAGAGATTTGAACTCTCTAAAACCTAACAACTCTATTATCATCAATCCATATGACAAGGGAGGTAACATTGTCATTATGAATATGGAAGATTATGTATATGAGGCTCAGTGTCAACTAGCCAATGAGAGTCACTATGAGAAGTTGTATACAAATCCCATTGGACAATATAAAAAAACCTGTCATGAATTGCTAGAACGCTGGCACGCTGACGAACTGATCGACCATAATGAGTATCTATATCTGAAAATTGACTTTACTAAAATCCTATGCATTTACTTTTTGCCTAAAATTCACAAAAATGTACAATGCCTTCCTGGGAGACCCATTGTGAGCATGAATTTGTCTCTTTTAGAGAACACTTCAAGATATTTGGACCTCCTTTTATGTCCATAAGTTAATGAATTACCATCACATCTGTGTGATACCAATGATTTTCTATCTAAAATACATAACATTCCATGGCAGAAAAGTTATTTAATAGTCACAATGGATGTTGCTTCTCTTTACACTTCGATAAAGCACCAATATGGTATTAATGCTTGTAGATACTTTCTGAAAACACGTCCCATAGAATTTTTACAACACAGTGAAATGCTTATGTCCATGCTATCATTCTCTTTGACACACAATGTTTTTCTATTTAATAATGAGTATTATCTTCAGAAACAAGGTACAGCTATGGGTGCATCTTTTGCTCCCACATATGCGAATCTCTATATGGGAGGGTGGAAGAAAGAAGTAGCATGGTCAGATGCACATGACACTTTCATGGACAAGATAGTACTGTGGGTACGTTATACTGATGATCTGTTCTTAATATGGGATGGTCAGGAAGAATCTCTACATGAATACATTCAGGTGCTCAACAACAATGAGTTAAACATCCGTCTTGAGACAGTCTGGAGTAGAGGGTCTACTGAATTCTTGGATGTCCAACTTACTATTAAAAATGACAAGTTGGAAACCACTGTGTACCGTAAACCCACGGCTTGTAATTCTCTAGTGCATGGGAATAGTGGTCATCCAAAGGCTCTAAAATGGAACATACTTTACAGCCAATTCCTGCTAGCACTCAGGATATGTTTGGATGATACTGGTTTTGGGCAAGTAATGGAAGATATGACCCAAAGATTTCTGAACAGGGGTTATCCCCATAAAATTCTTGTTGATGCTCAAAACAGGGTCGAGAGTAAAACTAGAGATTAATTGTTCTTTAAAAATCAACCAATGTTGAACAATCCAGACCTCAATTGATCTCCACCGTGACTGTTTCTGGAATTTAACCATCAACATATGAGTCTTAAGAACATTGTACAATGTAATTGGCACATTCTACAACAGGATCCTCACATTAAGGATAGTATTGGCCAACATCCTCAGATCACTTATCGCAAAACCAATTAATTGGGAGACTATCTGACAAGGAGTCTATTCAAGACCAATGAAAACAGGTCATGGTTGACCAAGAAAAGTGTAGGAATCTGTAAGTTTGGCCATTGTAAGACGTGCAAATATGCACGTAATACACAGGAGTATCAAACATTTGATGCAGAAAATGTGATATTAAAGAACAAATCACTTTTGGTACTCAATATGCTATATATCTGATTGAATGTGTTTGCCCAAAAAAAAATGTAGGCAGCACCATTCACAAACTCAAAATCTGATTTTTACGAGCCATCAAGAACCATGACAGATCCTTTCCATTAGCCAAACACTATTGGGAGGTACATGGAGGTGATTGCAGCACGTTATGCTTTTACGGGATCAAATCCATTAAATTGGGTCCAAAATCTGGCGATAGATTATCTGAACTAAGGCAAATGGAATCTAAGATGATCTTATTACTTGGTTCAGAAAATCCATGGGGACACAATCTTGACGCAGAACTATACGTGCACCTGTGATGGTATATAAGAACATTACTCCCGGAATGTCTTTGCTTACTATTGATAGAATTGGTTAACTTATAACTTTGTAGATGTTTTTGCTATGACCTTATTGGTGCTGTAACATATTTATTTTTAACTATTAATTGTTTGATTTTGCTTTTCTGACACACTTTACATAATAAATTGTTTTTAAAATTCACTGATGGCAGCGTACTTTTTTGCACTAGACACTTTACAATATATGCCCGTGAGTCATTAAAAAAATGATTGGCAGGTTTCTCTCTGTTGCTAACACGTACCAGATGATATATTTTATGAATTCAAGCTGTGACATCTATGGGTACAACTCGGTACATCTATATGAATGTTAATGTACTGTGATTTCAGTTACTCACGAATGACCAATCAACATGATGGATTTGATTATGTGAATTGATTTTCTAGGCCGTCATTTGATTTTGAAGAACAATAACCCATTTTAAAATAAGTTCAATATTTGCCTTATCCATATGGTTTAGATTGAGAGGAATGATCATGAGATACTTACTTAGACAAACTGACATAAATATCTGGATCACTACTGTGGTTTATACTCTATACGACAATTTGGAACATATTACGATTTGATGCAACAGATGAGGATTGAACGATGTGTCAATTTAAAGATAGCCGCCGTTTTTACAAACACTAGTAGACAATGGAAATGGATGAGGGCTCACGAGTGATATTTTTACAGTGTATGTTGGGGGCAAACATGTCCAGTTGAAGGCGTTAGCCGAAACGCATAGACATTTTGCTGGGTGACAGCGTTTCTATTTTACAACAGATTTACAATAAAGGAGACAAACTTTATGGAAGAATTAACTTTTCCTCGTTATTTTGCTGATGGTACATTTGGATATGGTGCAGCTGTTTGGAGAGCGGGTTTCACCATTTTGGAGTATATAGATATATATATAAATATAAAATATTGGCAGGTGATAATCATTGTATCTGGTGTGTTAGGTGAATTCCAGAGGTTTTTTTTAAACAGACATTAAGATGTTATAATACATTTTAATCAGAACATCCACTTTAAATCTATTTTTTTAAGTCACTTTATGTTTTCTTTGATGACATAGTATATGCTGTTCTATGAATGTATATTCTACCCTGCTGCAAATGTTCTTTGTGCATCTCACAGTTTACCTTCAATGCTTGGCTACCACCTAGACATTTGCCCAGCCCACGAAGCATATTAACCCACTACTGGGAGCAAACACCTATTGCTATGGACAGCTGTTGGCTGTGCACAGATGGAAGTGGCCTTTAAATGGCCAACCCCTACTGCACAGACCTTCAGCTGGATGGTTACTGCTTTTGTTTTAATTTTTATTGCATTTATATTTGTATTATTCTTTTGTTTTTCAACTTTCATCATTATTTGTTTTCTATTTTTCTTTCATTTGAGGTGTTTTCAGAGCCTATTGTGGTGTGCATATAGTTAGGGCCTGATTCACAAATGTAACTTGGACTTTGAGTCAGCTTACACTTTTGAGTAAGCATATTCCTTTTCAGTATTCACAAACTGCACTTTTTGTAGTAACTTAAACTTTTGTATTAACTTACTACTTTTGTATTTAGGCCAACACAACGCATGGTGAACACTGGTATTTCAAAACCGTCCCAGAGCCTTGGGCAAGGGGGGCTTCTTCTCCTGCTCCCTTGCGGTTACATCACTTTTAGTTTTTAAGATACAGGGATGGAGCCCATTGAGTCCTGTAATCGCAGCTACAACTGATTTTTCTGAGTTGAGGGGGGGTGGCAATCAAATGCTTTGAGTTTAGGTAAAAAGCTTAGCCATTCAATCAAATTCGAATATTTCTTTTACATTTGGGCCAGTGTATAGTTGGTTACCAGGGTTTCATGGACCATCCAAAGGTGAAGGGTCTAGATATGTCTAATTTTTAAAACTTCTCAAGCCCACCTAAAAGATTTTTAGTGTTGATTTCACTAAAGTACTCAACGGATATATGGTAAATCAAGCAAGCCAATTCCTTGAGCAAAGCTCTGCTTTCATGCCATGTTAGTGTAATTTCTTTCAGTATGTTTTTTGGACAGTAGAGAAAAGACTGATAAGTGAGTTAAAAAGGAAAATGTCACTTTTTAGTTGTAAGTTTATTTCTTGATTTCCATCAGGCTAGCTGTGAATGGTTAAGTCAAGATCTCAAGGTTCAAACTGCACTATAAATCAGATCCTGACTAGAACTCTGTAATTTTATACATGCATTCAACGTAGTAATCCTCTCCTAGTTATCACTGTATTTCCCAAGAGGCTCTGGAGAGAACGATATAGCTAAGTGTGATTATAATTCACATAAAACAAACACTTCCCATTAGGACCTTTGCCCTCTCCTCCAGAGATATTTCCTGATTTTGCTACACCAAGGAACGACCACAACATCTGATTCTCAACAGCCTCACATCAAATCCACATTAACTCCATGCCTGTGGTCATAATCAACCTGAAGATGGCTCTAGACTGTCAAGGAAGTGCTTTGCCTATTCTCCCCAGAAAAGTAGCTCTTTCCCTGGTATTCAGCAACCAGTTTGTCTGGAAAGGCCACTGTGCCATAAGAACAGTCTTTCTGGCCAAAGTGTGGAGGCTCAAATTTGGAAACAGCAAGATTTGTGTTCCTTCCTATGCTATCACCATATTCTGAAAAGAGGCTCTGTTCTTACCATCACCATTACTGTGGTTGTAGTTTTCTCACTTGGGGACTGATTTAGATCCTGATGGAGGGAATACCCCATCACAAATGTGATGGATGTCTAGTCTGCCATATTATGATGCCTATAGGATATAATGGGATTGTAATCAGTGTTTGTGACGGAGTAACCCCATCCGCCAGGATCTAAATCAGGCCCTTGATTTCCTCTTTTCCAATGATTTGGTGTCATGCTGTATCAAAGACAGTAATCTACTGATCCAACCTTTATATCTTCTGCTTCAATAGATGCAATATTCCCCTGAAACATAATGTGGTACTCTTTCACCAGTCTTTTTTGCTTTCTTCCAGGGCTGTTCAAGCTTCACCATTTTGACCTCAAGACTTTCCAACTTTTTTAGCTGCTTAGCAGCCCACCATCTGCAGCTTCTCTTTAGTATTCTCCATCCATTGTCCTGCTGCTCGGGTCCTGCCAGTCAGTCATTCCCTATCTTTCTCCATTCCTCTAAAGGACCCTCATATATTGCCATTGGCACATCCTGAGTCCATTGGGGCTATAAGCACTCATTAGTGTTTTATGGTGACTTGGCCTTGAAGATGATGAAGTGTTCCTTGCATCTTCTCCTAACCATCAAGTTTGCTTCTGGAAGGGTGCTCAATCAGGGGCCTTAAAGAAGGAAAAAGAGGATAATAAACTGTTTCTCAAGACAGGCCTTTCTTCACAACTTGTATCTCAGGCAATACAATGCACTCTACAAAACTTCCTAAAGTAACTCTTTGCTGTATATGATTGCGATGTTATCAGTGATGTCATCAATGATGTCATTTGAAATCTCATGAGGGATGTAATAGGGAAGGATGTAAGCGATGCATGGCAGGGGTGCACATGATAGCTCAGTAAGCTATAAGTTGTGAATTTCAGTGTCTTGGTTTTTAAACTTTAGTTTTTTTGTTATTCAACACCAAACTACAACATCCCCTTAACCTTTATTTCAATTTCTAGCTAACTAACTATAATGTCAGCCAACTGTCCCACAGAGCATGACTTTCAGCCTTGCACAGTGGGAGGTTGGCCACAGTGCCTGTTCTCCAACCAGGTCATGTGACCAATCCAGAGCAGGAGGCCTTATGATTGTACACAGTGGGTGTTGGCTGCATCAGCACCAATCCCACTATAGGCAGCCAAACTCCTGCGGTTTACTGCCTTTGCAGGCATCTAACCCCTGTGGGTAAGGTAGTGATACCCTGACCTCCTAGGCCTGGTGGAGATGTCCCAGAAGGACCCTGTCTGGGGCCAAAAACTTAAAATTAATCCATTGCAAATATTTTTTTTTTAACTTGAGATCCCTGATGTTTGTGCAACCCCTCTCTGAGGCATACTCTGCCCCGTGGACCCCATCAGAATGCAAATACAGAAATTCACCTACAAGCTGCAACCGTTTGGCCCCACCCCTTTCATTTTAGTAGTTTGCAATGTGTTCCCACCATTTCCAGAGTGATGGACAGCTTAACTTAGCAAAGTGACCAGAACACGTTTTGCACTGATTTAGATGGCACGTTCTTGATGCAGCGGGATATGAGAGTATCTCCACCAAACAAAGAAGCACTTATTACAATTAAGAGGAAGTACCCTTTGTTTGGTGGAGATTCAAATCTTTGTCTGTAGTATTGTCATCTTCTCTGTACGAAAACTCATTTTGCTACTGATTTTTGTATAAAGACGCTCAAGGTACATCATGGTCCTCTATGCAGCTGTAGAATAGAGTGTGCACTAGACAAAATCAAAGGATAAAGGAACTTTCCATTTAGGCATGATAAAAGATCTGTTTTTGTTTGAAAAAGGCTTTAGAAATTCACTGAAAAAAACAAAGGTTGAAGTAACATTATTGTGAGGTGTGATAAAATGATCTGTTTTGTTTAAAAAATGTAGTAAGTCACTGAAAAAAACAAAGATTAAAGTGATGGTAAAGTTAGGTGAATATGTCAGTGACAAAGTTTGAACTAAAAAATAACACAGAAATTCACAAGTTAAAGTAAGCGGAGCAAACTATAAATTGAGCCCCCAACATGCATTGTTTATGACCTCACCTATTACATCACCAAGCAGTGCCTTTACAATGCAGTTTTTATCACACATTGTCCTTTACCACACATTCCTTTACCATGCTAGCCTTTACCATGCATATCTTTAACGCGCAAAAAAATAGGAATACTAAAGAATATATTATTGTGTTATTGAAGCATATATATTTTTTTTATTTATTGTAATTTAACACTTCTAATTAAATTTGTAATTAATAAAAAGCAATGCATACTGTTTAACGATTGTAAACTATTTTTGTCACATGGGATGTAAAGGTTTATGGGGGGATGGACAGTGAACTGTATTAACATTTTATAGTTATTAATATTGAAATGCATATTTATTCAAAATTTCGAAAATACTTTTTGGAGCTGGATTTGTGTTATCTAGGGGTGATGATTGAGGAATTGTATTAATACTCAGGTAATAATTAAAATAACTATTGAGAGACTTAAATTATTAAAATTGCAATATATGTTTCATTTAAATATTCAAAATTGCACAATTGTTTTAGAAGCATGATGTGAGCAATCTAGTCCTGCTGAGTGGAAAAGTGTATCATTACTCAGGCGGCAATTATAATACCTGGATATTAATAATGTATTTTAATAAATGAAAATTACAAAACATTTTTTATTAAAAATGCAACATATTTTTAAGAGTGCCATGTGTAGAATCTAGGAGTAATAAGTAGGGAAGTGTATTACTACTCATATCAATAATTAAGGTACCTTAGGATGGCCTTTATTTTAATTGTATTATATCAAAATATATTCAAGTATTCTTTAAAAGTATGCAAAATACTTGTTTAGGAGAGGGAATGTGACGGATTTAGGGGTACTGGGTTGGGAAGCATATTTAATACTCAGGGAAAAATTAAAATACTTTAGTAATATTATTGTACTCAATATTATATAATACAACAAATATAAACATCTCACACCAAAATTTCTAATGTAGGCTAATTCGTTTTAATACCAGATTAAAGTAAAATATAATATTTAATTACTGTTATATAAACATAAATAATTGTTAAAGTAACAAAAAAAATGATAGCACAAAAAATTGATCTTTCCCAAGGGTTTCCATGCATTTCAATGGGAAATGGTGTCCTTTTTACCTTTTTGGTTTTTGGGTTGGCATTCTTGTTTGTAGGTCTTTTTCTAAAGTCTGAGAGTTATTGTGGTATAGGTTAGGACATTTATTGTAAGGAGAGAGAGAGGGAGGTGGTAAGTAAAAGGATATTGTATCTAGTATAAATTTTAACCAATTTTACATCCCCATACACGTTAGACTTGTATGTGCACATTGGGCCAGTTGTTTATATTTTTTAAAACGTTAAACAAAGGAACTACATTTTAAAACAAAAAGAAAACAAAAACAGATTTTTTCACAGGATTTTTGCAATTTGAAAGAAGAATTGTTGGGTTACCGGAAACTCAGGGTGAATTAATGCTTACATAATCATGAAAGGACTGATTATGAGTTTAGCAGATGGTTTACACCTACAATCGAGCCAGCAGCAATGCACCAGCACCCTTGCAATGTTCACTTTCTGCAAAGCAGACAGTGAACATTGCGATGGTGCTGGCCAGGGGGGCCCATGCACTGCCCATGCCAAGTGCATGGGCCCCTATGGGGCCCCTTGCTCCTGTTCTCCACCAGCATTTTTATGGCGATAGTACTGCCATGGAACCCTGACAGAGAAGGGGGTCGTAATCCCCAGGGCAGATTAGAACCGCCAACACTGCCAGACCGCTGCGATCTCCGATCCTGGGGGAGCTGATGGCCCGACCTCCAGACTCATTATGAGGCCCCAAGTGTTGAAGAAAAAGACATTAACAGATATGAAAAAATAATACATTTTAAAACACTAGAGAAAAATTTAATTTTTATTTTGGATATTGTTCAAAACAGGAAAGAAACACTTTTAATTAGTAATGTAAGTTGTAAGCAATATTGCCCAGGTAGTCCGAAGCCAGCAACAAAACTGTTGGATGTTGGCCAATAGTCTTTCAGATATTTATTTGCTTCTTGTTGGAACCCTACTTCAGACTACCTGTCAATGATTGTGCCTTTTTCATTTCATGAAAGAAGTGTTCCTTTTTAAAAATATCCATGAAATTACACAGGCTAGGGAAACCTTTTCCTATGGACTTTTTATAAGAGTCATGACAACACTCAGTGGCATTATTTTTGCACCTCCCTCTAGGCAGGTTGAGTAGCAGTACCATCACTGCACAGGCATTTTTAATTAACCAAACATTAGGTGCAGAATTAAACATGTAACAATAACATATAGGCCTGAAAAGAAAAATGCATTTAATTTTCCTTTCTATGCTTTCTTAGCAGCAATAAAAGCACAAGGCAACAGTATCTGTATGCTTTAATTAAAGCACACACAGTCAACCACATAATTAACTTGATTGTCATTAGTGACCTAAGTTAACAATTTATTATGAATAGCTGTTAAAATCTGTTGGAACATTAAAGAATGGTCCATGCTGTAAAATGTATTCTTTTTATTCTTCATATGTTCTTAAGTTCATAGAATGAATAGAATGTTCAATTTGAAATAACAAAATCTGTTCTTAATGAAGAAGGTTAATAGAATAGAGTGTATGGGAAAGGAAATGTGATTAGCAAAATATGTATTACACTAACCACAAACCTTTCTCTTTATTTCTTATAATGGTGAGAATTGGCATCCAGTAGATAGTTTAGTTACATTGTTAGGACCTGATAAATAAAATGTTCATTGCTGCTTTGTTTAGATAGTTTAGTTGACCGTAGCGCTCCTGTTCTCATGAAGACATGGAAGCCTAATTGGATGAACCAGTGGCGGAGGCAAGGAAAGAAGCTACAAGTTCTAAAATTGTATTGTTATAAACTGCATGTACCCAGAATAGTAAGAGGCTTCAGCATCGATCCTACTTTCCATTGTGACACTCATTCTGCTGTGGGTTTTTTAGACTTCTCGTAGACACTCTCTGAGATACTTCTCAGACTCACTTTAAGTTGCTTTAAATGTTACTACTTAGGGCCTCATTATGACTTTGACGGTCCCACCATGGGACTGCCAAAGCAGCGAGGAGGATGAAACTACCAAGGTGGGATGTCCCCCCAAGAGTATTACAATGGTCCTGCTGGGCTTACCAACAAGAACATTAAAATACATGTTCCTGCTTTGCCGACCTGCAGGAACAGTGCTAGGATATTGGCCTCAGCTCCTTTAAGGGAGCAGAGGTTAATATCCTAGCTCTGCACCACCCTCATAATGTGCACAATTTGAAAAGCAGACAGTGTGCATTCCGACAGGCTGGGCAGGGAGGGCCCTTCACTGCCCATCCCACTGTCATGGACATGGGCAATAAAGGGGCCCCCTTGGCCCCTGGCACTGGCTTTCCACCAGCCTTTTGATGGCTGGGTCCCCGCCATGAAAAGGCTGGCAGAAAGTGGGGTTGTAATCAGCCAGTCTGTGCTGAGTACAGCACCGCTCTAGCTGGTTACAACTCAGACTGCCGTCACCATGTCAGAAACCATGGTCCCAGCATGGACAGCGATTCCCCTGTGTGTCCGCCTGCCAGGGTCATAATGTGGCAGTCTGACTGCCACAGTTGCGGTGGCCCAAAGATTCATTCTGAGACTCTCAACAGAAAACATATTGGGGGTCATTTTGACCTCAGTGGTCTTTTTGCAAGACCGCCGAGGGACCGCCGTGCGGAAGACCGCCAGTGGTGGGAGGCGGGGAAGTGGAGGTTGCTCCACCGCCACGCCAACAGAACACCGCCCAGCGAATCACGTCCTGTGATTCGCCGTGGCGGTGTTCTGTTGGCGGTGTGGTGTCAGCGGAGCTGCCCTCATGGCTCCCGTCCCCTCCCGGAGGATCGTCGGACCAGGTAAGTCGATTGTCCGTGAGGGGCGTGGGGGGTGTTGGGTGTTGTGTGGGTGCATGGGGGTGTGCGTGTGTGTATGTGAAGGGGGAGTGTGAGTGGGTGTATGCTTGCAGGGGTGTTGTGTGTATGGGAATGAGTGCGTGCATGTCTGTGTGTATGTCAGTATGGATGTGTGCGTGAATGTTTGAATGTGGGTGTGCGTGTCTGCCTGTGCATGTGTATGTTGGCATGTATGTCGGTGTGTGTGCGTGTGTGTGTAGGTGGTGTCTGCATGCATGTCGTGTGTGTGTGAGTTATGTGATGTTGGGGGTCGGGTGGGGAGGGGGACCCTGCTACTTTTGGGGGGCGGCAGGGGTGGTGGGGGGTGTAGGGGAGGGAGTCGGGGTGGGGGGTGGGGGAGACCCCTATCAGTGCCAGGGAAGGAATTCCTCAGCACTGATAGTGCTTACCGCCATGGATTTCACGGCGGTTCAAACCGGGTCAAAATACCGTTGGCGGTATAGTGATGGCCGCCGGGCTGGAGACCCAGGTCTCCAGCCCGGCGGTCGTCTCCGCCCTGGCGGGCGGAACGGAGAACCGGCGGTAACTGCCATGGCCATAATTCCATGAAGGGAGACCGCCAGCCTCTTGGCGGTCTTACCGCCGGTTCTCCGCCTTCTGCCAGGGTCGTAATGACCCCCATTATGTTTTTAAACTCTACTGACTTTCTCAATGCTTTCAAATCTTGAATTGATGAACTCCTTATGGGTTACTCTGATTGGCTGATTATCTTTTTCTTTTACAGAATCATCTTTTAGATTAGGCTAGGGAAATTAACTTTTATGGAACGTGTTTCATGCAGTTTTGTGTTTATAATTGATTTACTGTCTTTGAAATAAAAATGTGATTCTGTCACTAAAGAAGAGCAAATAAAAAATAACAAAAATACTAAACTTCAGCTCTCATCTTTGATTTATATAAAATGCCATTGAATGATTGAGAATTGTTAATGTTTTGATCTACAGCTTCTACCTGCCTCATAACACACCTCCAAGAAATACTTCCCAGGGTCCAGTAGCAAAGTTGAAAACCATAAAACTATTTATTCCAAATTTTCTGTTCTAATATCATTCAAATGAAAATTGTGGTTTTCTACTGCCACCCTACCTGGGTAGAAGGCCAATTCATGTTTTGTCATAATAAATTAAAAGTGGTGCCAATTTGTCTGACATTTTCTGATATTCCTGTAAAAAATGAAAAAGAAATCCTTGAATTTGGGTGTTTAGTTAAAGCTTAATGATGATAGTGTGCATCACTTTTAATTCACAGTTAAATATTAATTTCCTAGGACTTTCACTTTATAGTTTTTGACTCGAAAACTGATGAAAATTCAGTATATATTGGAAATTGCTTGCCTTGTAGAAAAGCATAAATTAGTGGTACAGAAGTGCTATCTATGTTAGCATGTACAGTGTAAATTTGGGTAAATGGATAGTGGAGTCGACTTAAATATGCCATCCATCATCCAGACTTCACTATTTTCAAGGGTAATAGTCTCATGTAGAGTAGCTAAGATTATGATACATTTTTCCTTATACTTGTTGTCATTAAGGGTGGGTGATGAATTCCGCTTCGCCGGTGGAGTTTGCACAGTTTTGCCCACTCAGCTCTCCGCGAGGAGTTCCCAAAAACTTAACGGAGTGGAGTTTTCCCTCTCGCTCACTTTTACCAACTGCAAGTTGGTGAGTGCAAGTGAAAAAAATAAAAAAATAGACCACCTCCCGGCTAAATTTACCACTGCATTGAGAAACTTGCCGCTCAGGTTGAGGAAGCTGCCAAGTAGAACATCTGCTCGAGTGGCAAAAAGAAGCTGCGCCCTCTTGCGCTACGCATTGTGCCACTCATGCTGATTTTTTTCAGCCGATCTGCCCCCAGGGGTGGGGGGTCAAAACACACTAGACCACCAGGGATTGCATTTTCCTTACGTTTTTGGGCAGCGACCCCCTTAGGCAAGGGTCGCTGCCCCGGGGGCAATAATAATTTATATGGTTCAGTCTCTCCTGGGGATAGATCGGCCATGTTTTTGGGTGATCTCGCCCCCGGGGGGTCGAAACCCACTAGGCCCCAGAGATTGTGTGGTGTGAGTGTGTGTTTTGTATGTTTGGGGGCACCCCTTGGGCAAGGGTTGCCCCACAAAGGGGGGAAAATTGGTATTGGCCATTTCTGCCCCCCATTGGGGGCAGATGAGTCTACTTGTTTAGGCCCAAATACGCCAGGGATTTTTTCTTTGTTCCCTTTTTTTGTTTTGTGCTGCAGGTGTCCCCTTTTGCCCCCTTTGGCCAGGGTCACCACCTAAAGGGGGCACAGAGATGTTGGCCGGCTACTTTTTTTTACACCCATCTGCGCCCAAGGGGGTCAGAATCCACTTAGGCACCAGGGATCCTGTGTGTGTTTTGTGTGGGGGGTGGCACCTTTGACAAGGGTCGCCCTCCAAAGGGGACACGTTACTGATGGACATTTCTGCCCACTTGGAGGCAGAGCGGGCTATTTTTTTTAGGCCCATCTCCTTGATGTCAGATTTTTTTTTTGGTTCCCTTTGATTTTTTTGTGTGCTGGGGGTGCCCCCTTTGACAAGTGTCACCCCCTGAAGGGGACAGAGAGAGCTGTTGGCCAGAATGGCCTATTTTTTTTAGGCCCATCTGCCCCCAAGGGGGGCAGAAGGCACTGCGATGTCAGATTTATTTTCTGGTCCCCTTTGTTTTTTTGTGTGCTGGGGGTGCCCCCTTTGACAAGCATCACTCCCTGAAGGGGGCAGAGAGAGCTGTTGGCCAGAATGGCCTATTTTTCTTAGGCCCATCTGCCCCCAATGGGGGCAGAATCCACTTAGGCACCAGGGATCTTGTGTGTGTGTGTTTTGTGTGTGGGGGCAGCCCCTTTGGCAAGCGTCGCTCCCCAAAGGGGGGCTCATTACTGATGGCCATTTCTGAGTAACAGAACCTGGAGAGAGCCCCACAAGTCACCCCATCGTGGATTCCCCTAGGTCTCTAGTTTTAAGAAATGCACAGGTTTGGTAGGTTTCCCTAGGTGCCGGCTGAGCTAGAGGCCAAAATCCACAGGTAGGCCCTTTGCAAAAAACAACTCTGTTATCTGTGGAAAAATGTGATGTGTCCACGTTGTGTTTTGGGGCATTTCCTGTCACGGGCACTAGGCCTACCCACATAAGTTAGGTATCATATTTATCGGGAGACTTGGGGAAATGCTGGGTGGAAGGAAATTTGTGGCACCTCTCAGATTCCAGAACTTTCTGTCACCGAAATGTAAAGAAAACGTGTTTTTTTAGCCAAATTTTGAGGTTTGCAAAGGCTTCTGGGTAACAGAACCTGTGAAAGCGAGACAAGTCACCCCAACTTGGATTCCCCTAGGTCTCCAGTTTTCAAAATTGCACAGGTTTGGTAGGTTTCCCTAGGTGCCGGCTGAGCTAGAGGCCAAAATCCACAGGTAGGCACTTTGCAAAAAAACACCTCTATTTTCTGTGGAAAAATTAGATGTGTCCACGTAGTGTTTTGGGGGATTTCGTGTTGCGGGCACTAGGCCTACCCACACAAGTGATCTATCATTTTTATCGGGAGACTTGGAGGAATGCTGGGTGGAAGGAAAGTTTAGTCTCCTCTCAGATTCCAGAACTTTCTGTCACCGAAATGTGAGGAAAAAGTATTGTTTTAGCAAAATTTTGAGGTTTGCAAAGGCTTCTGGGTAACAGAACCTGTGAGAGAGCAACAAGTCACCCCATCTTAGATTCCCTTAGGTCTCTAGTTTTTAAAAATGCACAGGTTTGGTAGGTTCCCCTAGGTGCCTGCTGAGCTAGAGGCCAAGATCCACAGGTAGGCACTTTGCAAAAAACACCTCTGTTTTCTGTGGAAAAATTAGATGTGTCCACATTGTGTTTTGGGGCATTTCCTGTTGTGGGCACTAGGCCTACACACACAAGTGAGGTATAATTTTTATTGGGAGACTTGTGGGAACCATGTGTGGAAAGAAAGTTGTGGCTCCTCTCAGATTCCAGAACTTTCTGTCACCGAAATGTGAAGAAAAAGTGTTTTTTTAACCAAATGTTGAGGTTTGCAAAGGATTCAGGTTAATAGAACCTGCTGTGAGCTCCACAAGTCACCCAATCTTGGATTCCCCTAGGACTCTAGTTTTCAAAAATGCACAGGTTTGGTAGGTTTCCCTAGGTGCCGGCTGAGCTAGAGGCCAAAATCCACAGGTAGGCACTTTGCAAAAAACACCTCTGTTTTCTGTGGAAAAATGTGATGTGTTTCCACACTCTCTTTTGGGGCATTGCCTGTCGTGGGCACGAGGCCTACCCACACAAGTGAGGTATAATTTTTATCGGGAGACTTGTGGGAGTGCTGGCTGGAAGGAAAGTTGTGGCTCCTCTCAGATTCCAGAACTTTCTGTCACCGAAATGTGAGGAAAAAGTATTGTTTTAGCAAAATTTGAGGTTTGCAAAGGCTTCTCGGTAACAGAACCTGTGAGAGCGCCACAAGTCACCCATCTTGGATTCCCCTAGGTCTCCAGTTTTCAAAAATACACAGGTTTGGTAGGTTTCCCTAGGTGCCGGCTGAGCTAGAGGCCAAAATCCACAGTAGGCACTTTGCAAACAACACCTCTGTTTTCTGTGGAAAAATGTGATGTGTCCATGTTGTGTTTTGGGGCATTTCCTGTCACGGGCAATAGCCTACCCACACAAGTGAGGTAGATTTTTTATCGGGAGACTTGGGGTAACACTGGCTGGAAGGAAATGTGTAGCTCCTCTCAGATTCCAGAACTTTCTGTCACCGAAATATGAGGAAAAAGTGTTTTTTTAGACACATTTTGAGGTTTGCAAAGGCTTCTGGATAACAGAACTTGGCGAGAGCCCCAGGAGTCACCCCATCTTAGATTCTCCTAGGACTCTAGTTTTAAAAAATGCACAGGTTTGGTAGGTTTCCCTAGGTGCCGGCTGAGCTAGAGGCCAAAATCCACAGGTAGGCACTTTGCAAAAAACACCTCTGTTTTCTGTGGAAAAATGTGATGTGTGTCAGCGCTGTCTTTTGGGGCATTTCCTGTTGCGGGCACTAGGCCTACCCACACAAGTGAGGTATCAATTTTATCGGGAGACTTGGAGGAATGCTGGGTGGAAGGAAAGTTGTGGCTCCTCTTAGATTTCAGAACTTTCTGTCACTGAAATGTGAGGGAAAAGTGTTTTTTAGCCAAAGTTTGAGGTTTGCAAAGGATTCTGGGTAACAAAAACCTGGTGAGAGCCACACAAGTCATCCCATCTTGGATTCCCCTAGGTCTCTAGTTTTCAAAAATGCACAAGTTTGGTAGGTTTCCCTAGGCGCCGGCTGAGCTAGAGGCCAAAATCCACAGGTAGGCACTTTGCAAAAAACACCGCTGTCTTATGGAACATTTCCTGTTGCGGGGACTAGGCCTACCCAAAGAAGAGATGTATCATTTTTATCGGAGACTTGGGGAAACGCTGGGTGGAAGGAAATTTGTGGCACCTCTCAGATTCCAGAACTTTCTGTCACCGAAATGTAAGGAAAAAGTGCTTTTTTTAGCCATATTTGGAGGTTTGCAAAGGATTCTGGTTAACAGACCCTGGTGAGAGCCCCACAAGTCACCCCATCTTGGATTCCCCTAGGTTTTTAGTTTTAAAAAATGCACAGGTGTGGTAGGTTTCCCTAGGTGCCGGCTGAGCTAGAGGCCAAAATCCACAGGTAGGCACTTTGCAAAAAACACCCCTGTTTTCTGTGGAAAAATGTGATGTGTCCACGTTGTGATTTGGGGCATTTCCTGTCGCGGGCACTAGGCCTACCCACACAAGTTAGGTACCATATTTATCCGGAGACTTGGGGGCGTGTCCAAGATGGCGACCTGGTCGGATGTATAATCCGCAGCTCCGACCCGGCCTACAATAAGGATCTTGCTAAAAGACGCTTTGACCCGCCGCGGGGGTGAGAATCATCCCCCCCCAGCAGCGGAACCAACGTGACGGAGGCGACGGCGTGCGAAGAGCCGAGGGAGCTGCTCGGGGCGCCTGACTTGCGCCCGATCCGAGGGACGCCCGGGGCGCCATCTTCTGCCACGCGTTCGCGTTGGGAGACGCCCGAGCGCCGCGAGCGCTGAAGAACTAAGGCGACCGGTGCCGCGTTCGTGCAGAACGATGGAGCTTCCTAAGGGAGGTGAGTGGAGGATTATCCCTGTGGGCATCGAGCCTAGAGGACCCCGCCCCAACGTGACTGCGATCGTAGGGTACCTGGCGTGTCGAGCTGAGTGCTATGTGGAACTCTGGGTTGATCAAGGCCATACCTGAAAGGCCGCCAGCTACAAGGGTATACAGATCTTAGAGGCCTAAAACAACGTGATACAGACATATGGGGCTGTGCCCACGAGGGTATACGTCGGATCATCATGGCGGGGGCAAACGAGGAGTAGTGGTGCCTAGTCTGAGGGTACATGAAAAGCTGATGTCACATCAACACAAAAATCAACAGGAACGCAGGAGTAAATAAGCTACAGAAGCAACTGATCTAGTTGGCGCCTACTGGCGAGCGCGCAATGGGAAAACGGGAGGCCGCTTGACACCCTCCAGCACCATGTCGCAGCTAGACCTCTATACACCATATGAGATGTGCCGCTGGCGCCGTAGTACTTTGCCAATGTGATAAAATTAGACAACACAACACTGAATTCAGAGAGCAGTAATAAAACTGAGCGGGAACTACCTGATGGGAAAACCAAAGATCCCGCGTGTGCCCCCAGAAACTATGGACCCTACTAAACCGCCTTTAACATCCGGGGCTATAGACAAAACCCTGCAGAAAATGGAAGCGACACTACAAACGCACTCAACACAGTTCGAAAAAGTGCTGCAAGCCATACTTAACACTAAAACAACACTGGAAGCGAAGATTGGCTCAATCACAGAAGATGTTAACCTGCTTCGCGCAGACCATCAGACTCTAGCAGAAAAGGTCTCTGAGCTGGAAAAAGACACGTTGCACCTCACACCTTCTATGCTGGAGGTTAAATCCCGACTAAGTGCTATAACAACTGAAGTTGAGACACTTAAACGCAGGGCCGAAGAATCCGAAGGTAGATCGCGCCGAAATAACATCCGGTTCGTGGGATTTCCAGAACGCGCCGAAGGCCCAAATACAGAACTCTTTATCGAACAATGGCTGATTGAATCGGTGCCGAAAAACAATGTTCCAAAGTTTTTCTCAATAGAACGCGTCCACAGGGTCCCGGGCAGACCCCCTCCACCGGGTGCTTATCCACGTCCCCTAATAGCAAAACTACTGAACTACCGTGACAGAGACCTAATACTACAATTATTTCGAAAAATAGGCCCAATACACTTTGAGAGCACGCAAATAACCGCCTATCCGGATTACACAGCAGAGGTACAAAAAAAACTAAACTCATTCTACCGGATCAAAGAACATCTAAGAGAACACAATATTAAATACTCCTTGTTGTTCCCCGCTAAACTCCGTATACAAGACAACACTCGCACTCTATTTTTCACTACTCCTGAAGACGCATGGACATGGCTTCATGCAAAAGGTCTAGCTGACCCTCCACCCTCTAAGGACAAAAGCCTCCCCCGAGGAATAAACGTAAACCTCGCAGTAAACAAGACAACAAACCATCCCCTGAACAATCGCGAGTTGAACGATCGCTATTGCTACAGTCCACGATGCGTTTTGCCAATGCGTCACCGACTTCTCTATCTGGGCATTCAGAAGTAGATCCTGACCTAGAGTTAAACTCCGACTCAACGGACACTACCCGAGGCCCCAACCTCACTCCAAGAACAGCAGATGACATTTGTTAAATCCTGGACCGTGAACAATGGAGACCACCCCTTCCGCAGTTCCTAACTGGATGATTCCGTCGTTCGCAACCGCATAAATACTTTCCTTATTTTGTGGGCTCGGCTCGTTGTCGCTCCTGTCTAGCATGGACACTAACATACGTAAATAGGCCGGGTCTAAAACACTCAATCACCCGCAGCCATGGAACACCCTCCGCTCCATATGGACAGTTACCCCAAGATGACAAGTTTTGTTACCCCCTTGTTTTTACCACAACTGCCATTGTTGCTAAACATAGCAGATCTTATAGTTGTAGGTAATTGGAACGTTTTACTGTTATATGTATTGACATGTATTATTTGTAGAACGCCACATCACGATATAAACTTTAGAGGCAGGTCTCACACCACAGTAGTCAAGAGGCTAGATGTTATGTATAGGTATCAAATAACAAAGAATATCGGGCTCGTGCAATCACAGGCGGTACCCTCCCACTTTATCTCACTTAGATCTCATGGCACTTCAAAATAAGCGATATACCGCTAGTTATAAAATTCTCACATGGAATGTAAAGGGCATGGCATCCGCGGGCAAAAGACATCATAATATATACATACCTAAGGAGGCACCAGATTCAAATAGCCATGTTGCAAGAGACACATTTAGATGAATCCTCGTTGGCAAATACTAAAACAAAATGGAAAGGCCAATTATATGGGACCACCTTTTCGACATACGCAAAAGGAGAGGTAATCTGGATAGCCCCTGGGGTCCCATACACTATGTCCCGCAAACAATGTGACCCAAACGGGCGGTACGTAGTACTGGAGGGTACTTTAGACGGAAGCCCCTTAGCCCTAATAACATTATATACTCCTAATACAAACCAATGGGACTTCCTAGGGACATTGGGCAGCAGCATGCTCAGCGACCCAGCAACAGATGCTATATGGGGAGGTGACTTTAACTGCGTTCTAGATATCCTGAAAGATCTCTCTACCCCCGCTGGATCGCACCCCGGCTAAACGAGCATCGCTTGAACTATTGGACTGGGCTTCTAATAACGGGCTAAGCGAAATTTGGAGAACTTCACATCCCACACTACGTGAGTACTTGTTCTACTCACCAGTGCATAAACTCTACACCAGGCTGGATATGTTCTTTGTTACACCTAGCATAATCCCAAAGGTAACTTCGTCTGGCTAACTAGCCTGCACTATATCAGATCATAACACACACTACTCCATATTGCTATGGGGATACATACATGCCAGCATCCCAACATGGCGCCTGCAACCAGACGCCCTGACTGACCTTCCCTTCAACACTGAATTGGCCACATGCCTATCGACCTATTTCTCTCTAAATAAAAATACAACACCAACCCGAGCCACCGAGTGGGACGCACATAAAGTGGTAATTAGAGGACACTGTCTGGCAGCGTCGGTGGGCATTAAGAAAATGCTGACTTCAGAGCTACTAAAACTGGAAGCCAAAATACAAAAGGCGGAGACTGAAGTCACAACAAATAAAACCCCAACAGAAACGCTAATATCACTGAAAGCAAAATACAGAGAAACAGATGACAGTCTTAGCAGGCACAATTATAGACATTTTAAAATGAGACAACATGCCGAGGGGGACAGATCGGGCAAACTGCTAGCATGGTTAGTGCGGCAATCACCGCAATCATCGCCGATAGGAGCTATCAAATTGCAAACAGGGATGGTGGTTAACACTCAAACGGACATTAACAAAGCCTTTTATACGTACTATCACATGTTGTATCAATCCTTTATCCCCCCTACAGAACAACAATTGTCAGAATTTCTAGCCCAGATTCCCCAAAATTCGAACGTCGTCAACAACGCTGATGTCCTAGACGGACCCATTACCATGGAGGAGCTTCGTTTGGCCCTCTCTCAGATGGCACGCGGCAAGTCTCCTGGCACTGATGGTCTACCACAAGAATATTACAACTCGCACAGCAATCATTTATTACAGCCTCTGTTGAAGGTGTTTAACGAAGCACGCAATAGAAAACAATTGCCAGACTCTATGAGGGAAGCACTAAGGGGCATATTTATACTCCGTTTGCGCCGCATTTGCGTCGTTTTTTTCGACGCAAAACTAACTCCATATTTATACTTTGGCGTTAGACGCG
This sequence comes from Pleurodeles waltl, assembly GCF_031143425.1. NCBI lineage: Eukaryota > Metazoa > Chordata > Amphibia > Caudata > Salamandridae > Pleurodeles > Pleurodeles waltl. Next base: position 357,413,684 of record NC_090438.1, read on the forward strand.
TCTAGCGCCAAAGTTCAAGGAGTTAGCGTCATTTTTTGGCGTGAACACCTTTCTTGCGTTAATGAGATGCAAGGTAGGCGTTCCCGTCTTAAAAAATGACTGCGATGCATATGCGTCGTATTTATACTCCCGGGCAAAAATGACGCCCGGGAGTGGGCGAGACTAAAAAACCCGCATTTGCGCTGGATTTTAGCGCCTGGGTCAGGGCAGGCGTTAAGGGACCTGTGGGCTCAGAATGAGCCCAGAGGTGCCCTCCCAAGCCCCCAGGGACACCCCCTGCCACCCTTGCCCACCCCAGGAGGACACCCAAGGATGGAGGGACCCATCCCAGGGAAGAAAAGGTAAGTTGTGGTAAGTATGTTTTTTAATTTTTTTTTGTGGCATAGGGGGGCCTGATTTGTGCCCCCCTACATGCCACTATGCCCAATGACCATGCCCAGGGGACAGATGTCCCCTGGGCATGGCCATTGGGCAAGGGGGCATGACTCCTGTCTTTGCTAAGACAGGAGTCATGTTAATGGCGTATGGGCGCCCAAAAAAAATGGCGCAAATCGGGTTAAGACGATTCTTTTGCCTCAGCCTGACTTGCCCCATTTTTGGACGCCCAAACGCCATTTTTCCCTACGCCGGCGCTGCCTGGTGTACGTGGTTTTTTTTCACGCACACCAGGCAGCGCCGGTCTGCTAACGCCACTCAATAAATACGGCGCCCGCATGGCGCTTCAGAATGGCGTTAGCCGGCGCTAATTTTTTTGGCGCAAAACTGCATTAGCGCAGTTTTGCATCAAAAAGTATAAATATGGGCCTAATAGTGGTCCTGCCCAAACCGGGGCGAGACCCACTGGACGTCAGATCATATAGACCACTTTCGCTACTGAACACTGACTGCAAACTTCTAGGGAAAATTCTAGGGAAAATCCTAGCAAACAGATTGCTTCCCCACTTGCCACAATTAGTACACCCGGACCAGTCGGGATTTATCCCGGGAAGAAACACTTTTCTCAATATAAGGCACCTAATCCGTATCATGCACAATACCACTGATCCAGATAGTGTGACTGTGTCACTAGACATAGAGAAGGCGTTCGATACACTGGGATGGGAATACCTATTCAGCGCCCTCAAGGCGTTCGGATTCTGGAGTGGCTTCATTAACTGGATTGCTACACTATATTCCAAACCAACAGCCCGAGTTAAAACCGGTCAGGTAGTGTCGGAGGCCTTTCCTGTGAAAAGAGGAACCAGATAGGGCTGCCCGCTCTCACCATTGCTGTTTGCAATAGCTATGGAACCACTTGCAATTAAACTTAGAAGCGGCGCGCACAAATGGGGCATAAGGGACTTTGACACATATCACATAATATCCTTGTACGTGGACGATGCCCTGGAATATTTGCGTAATCACTCTGTCTCCCTGTCTAAGATAATGCATATACTGAATAAGTTTGCTCTTGTATCTGGATTACATGTGAATTGGTCTAAATCCTGTATCTTCCCTCTTACTTGCTTGCCCCCTGAACGTCGAGCATCCCTCCCCATGCATCAACTACCATGGTCGCACCAAACCTTCAAATACTTGGGTGTTCAAGTATATCATTCTATGTCAGACCTAAAAGAAGGTAACCTTGACAGGCTGCTTCGCTCTACCCGTGGCTCCTTGACATTTTGGAGCTCCTTGCCCTTATCGCCTATGGGCCGGATAGCAATAATTAAAATGCTAATATTACCAAGATTCTTATATTATTTCTCTGCACTTCCGCTGTCTTTACCACGTTCGTTTTTCCACAAAGTGCATTCCCTATTAACTGACCTGCTATGTGGAAGAGACAGACGCAGAGTAGCCCTAGCCACCACACAATATCCACAAGCGGAGGGCGGTTTGGGCATGCCGAACATGGAGTTATATTATGCAGCAGCCCAACTTCAATGGGTCACTAAATGGCTCAACGAGCCGTCCAATGCAGAGTCTACAGCAATGGTGGCTTATATAACTCCAACAACGATACTGACATGGCTATTAACAGGACTCCCTCACCTACTACGTAACACTCCCCTGCTAGATTCGGCTAGACACTGCTGGAAGGGATACATACAGGGCAAAAAGCAGCCCCTCCCCTACTCTCCCCTAATTCCAGTAATACAGTTGCCGGGCATCCACGCTCTATCCTCTCATCATGATGTACGGGCAGTTAATACACTGAACACAGGAGACCTATATAAGGACTCCAGAGCAATCTAGTTTACAGAACTGGTAGCTGCGGAGATAATGCAACCACGTGCCTTTTTGACATTCAATGCCATAACTAATCTCCTACGTAACATATGGGGCTTCGGACATAACGAGCCAAACGAATCCCTCCTACTTACTACAATACTCTCTATGTGGGAAGCAAAACGCGTCGTTACCACATTATACAAAATACTCCTAACAAATAGCTGCAAATCTCTAACCCAGGTCAAGCTTCGCTGGGATTCTGCCCTTCCTGTACCAATAGCACAAAAATCCTGGGACACAGCCCTCACCTCTATTAAGTCCGTATCTCGCAACTTCAGACTAATATACACGCCATTTAATTATGTGCATCATGCATATCTTTCTCCTGCCCGTATCCATAAAATATACCCAGGAGCTAACTCCATATGTCCAAGATGCGCTACCCCTGCAGCAACCTTTTACCATATGGTTTGGGAATGTCACACGATCAACACTGGTTGGAACCAAATAGTTGCTACAACCGCAGACCTGATAGGCCAGACACTTACCCCTACTCCGGAATCCTGCCTGCTCAATATACGACACTGCACAAAAAATGATAAACACACTCAAAAGTTTGTAGATTTAGCATTCGTGACATACAAGCGCCTGATAGCTACACATTGGAAGGCCCCAAAAGCCCCTCGCCACACCCTTTGGCTACGAGACCTACACGATTACACACTGGCGGAATCTCAAACCCTGAGGCAATTACAACATAGAGGCCAGATACAGAACGGGACTGAGAGCTGGGACCTCTTTGTAGTTAGAATTGAATCCAGAGATGACAAATACCCACCATGAATCAGCCCCTTCAAAATTCTCAGGATACGCCATTACTAAAATTATTCATAATTGAGTTTGTCCTAAACAACCCCAAGATATTGTACCATCGAGCCTTGCCCAAATTATACCTACTCATCAGCCGCTCCATGATACTGCTATACCCCCATACCAAAGCGCACACATGGAAAGGTAGCCCTTTAGAGCCTGTACAGTTATATGCCTTCACTATAATAATTGACGCCAACATATATATTTTAGAATAATATATCTTTATGTCAAATGTTATCAGTTATATAATGTTTAAGGAAAGCCAGAACACTAAAATATAGCAATGTTGTGCAAAGTAATGTACAAATGCTCAGAAAAGCATTTGGAGAGTGGATGGGCGTTTTCCCACCAAATCATATGTAAAGTACTGATACCTTTGTGCCTTGTTTTGTATCAAGTTTAATAAACAGATTTAAAAAAATATATATATATATTTATCCGGAGACTTGGGGAAACGCTGGGTGGAAGGACATTTATGGCACCTCTCAGATTCCAGAACTTTCTGTCACCGAAATGTAAGGAAAACTTGTTTTTTTGCCAAATTTTAAGGTTTGCAAAGGATTCTGGGTAACAGAACTGGTGTGAGCCCCACAAGTCACCCCATTTTGGATTCCCCTAGGTCTCTAGTGTTCAGAAATGCACAGGTTTAGTAGGTTTCCCAAGGTGCCGGCTGAGCTAGAGGTCAAAATCCACAGCTAGGCGCTTTGCAAAAAACACCTCTGTTTTCTGTAGAAAAATGTGATGTGTCCACGTTGTGTTTTGGGGCATTTCCTGTCACGGTCACTAGGCCTACCCACACAAGTGAGGTATCAATTTCATCGGGAGACTTGGGGGAACCCTGTGTTGAAAGAAAGTTGTGGGTCCTCTCAGATTCCAGAACTTTCTGTCACAGAAATATGAGGAAAATGTGTTTTTTTCTCCACATTTTAAGGTTTGCAAAGTCTTCTGGGTAACAGAACCTGGTGAGAGCCCTGCAAGTCACCCCAACTTGGATTCCCCTAGATCTCTAGTTTTAAAAAATGCACCGGTTTGGGAGGTTTCCCTTCGTACCGGCTGAGCTAGAGGCCAAAATCCACAAGTAGGCACTTTGCAAAAAACACCTCTGTTTTCTGTGGAAAAATGTGATGAGTCCACGATGTGATTTGGGGCATTTCCTGTTGTGGGCAGTAGGCCTACCAACACAAGGTAGGTTTCATATTTACATTAAGACCTGGGGAAACGCTGGGTCGAAGGAAATTTTTGGCTCCTCTCAGATTCCAGAACTTTCTGTCACCGAAATGTGAAGAAAAAGTGTTTTTTTAACCAAATGATGAGGTCTGCATAGGCTTCTGGGTAACAGAACCTGTGAGAGCGCCACAAGTCACCCCATCTTGGATTCCCCTAGGTCTCTAGTTTTAAAAAATGCACAGGTTTGGTAGGTTTCCCTAGGTGCCGGCTGAGCTAGAGGTCAAAATCTACAGGTAGGCACTTTGCAAAAAACACCTCTTTTTTATGTCAAAAAATGGGATGTGTCCATGTTGTGTTTTGGGGCATCCCCTGTCGCGGGCGCTAGGCCTACCCACACAAGTGAGGTATCATTTTTATCGGGAGACTTTGGGGAACGCTGGGTGGAAGGAACTTTGTGGCTCCTCTCAGATTCCAGAACTTTCTTTCACCTAAATGTGAGGAAAATGTGTTTTTTTTAGCCAAATTTTGAGGTTTGCAAAGGATTCTGGGGAACAGAACCTGGTGTGAGCCCCACAAGTCACCCCATCTTGGATTCCCCTATGTCTCTAGTTTTCAGAAAGGCACAGGTTTGGTAGGTTTCCCAAGGTGCCGGCTGAGCTAGAGGCCAAAATCCACAGGTAGGCACTTTGCATTAAACAGCTCTGTTTTCTGTGGAAAAATGTGATATGCCCAGGGGCCTTTCCTGTCACGGTCACTAGGCCTACCCACACAAGTGAGATATCATTTTTATCGGGAGACTTGGGGGAACCCTGTGTGGAAAGAAAGTTGTGGGTCCTCTCAGATTCCAGAACTTTCTGTCACAGAAATGTGAGGAAAAAGTGTTTTTGTATCCAAATTTTAAGGTTTGCAAAGGCTTCTCTGTAACAGAATCTGGTGAGAGCCCCGCAAGTCACCCCATCTTGGATTCCCCTAGGACTCTAGTTCTAAAAAATGCACATATTTGGTAGGTTTCCCTAGGTGCCGGCTGAGCTAGAGGCCAAAATCCACAGGCAGGCACTTTGCAAAAAACATCTCTGTTTTCTGTGGAAAAATGTGATCTGTCCACGTTGTGTTTTGGGGCATTTCCTGTCGTAGGCACTAGGCCTACCCACACAAGTTGGGAATCATATTTACTGGGAGAGTTGGGGAAACGCTGGGGGGAGGAAATTTGTGGCTCCTGTCAGATTCCAGAACTTTCTGTCACCGAAATATGAGGAAAAAAGTAGTTTTTTTAGCCAGATTTTGAGTTTTGCAAAGGATTCAGGGTAACAGAACCTGGTGAGAGCCCCACAAGTCACCCCATCTTGGATTCCCCTAGGTCTCTAGTTTTCGAAAATGCACAGGTTTTGTAGTTTTCCCTAGGTGCCGGCTGAGCTAGAGTCCAAAATCCACAGGTAGGCAACTTTGCAAAAAAAACCTCTGTTTTCTGTGGAAAAATGTGATGTGTGTCCACGTTGTCTTTTGGGGCATTTGCAGTCGCGGGCACTAGGCCTATCCAAACAAATGAGGTATCATATTTATCAGGAGAGTTGGGGAAACGCTGGGTGGAGGAAATTTGTGGCTCCTGTCAGATTCCAGAACTTTCTGTCACCGAAATATGAGGAAAAAAGTGTTTTTCTAGCCAGATTTTGAGTTTTGCAAAGGATTCTGGGTAACAGAACCTGTGAGAGTGCCACAAGTCACCCCATCTTGGATTCCCCTAGGTCTCTAGTTTTCAAAAATGCACAGGTTTGGAAGGTTTCCCTAGGTGCCGGTTGAGCTAGAGGCCAAAATCCACAGGTAGGCACTTTGCAAAAAACACCTCTGTTTTCTGTGGAAAAATGTGATGTGTCCACAATGTGTTTTGGGGCATTTCCTGTTGTGGGCAGAAGGCTTACCAACACAAGCTAGGTGTCATATTTACATGAAGACCTGGGGAAACGCTGGGTCAATAGAACTTTGTGACTCCTCTCAGATTCCCAAACTTTCTGTCACTGAAATATTAGGAAAAGTTATTTTTTTAGCAATATTTTGAGGTTTGCAAGGGATTCCGGGTAACAGAACCTGGTGAGAGCCCCACATGTCTCCCCCATCTTGGACTGCCCTAGGTCACTAGTTTTCAGAAATCCACAGGTTTGGTAGGTTTCCCTAGGTGGCAGTTGAGCTAGAGGCCATAATCCACAAGTAGGCACTTTGCAAAAAACATCTCTGTTTTCTGTGGAAAAATGTGATGTGTCCACGATGTGTTTTGGGGCATTTCCTGTTGTGGGCAGTAGGCCTACCAACACAAGCTAGGTATCATATTTACATGAAGACCTGGGGAAACGCTGGGTCAAAGGAAATTTGTGGCTCCTCTAAGATTCCAGAACTTTCTGTCACCAAAATGTGAGGAAAAGGTGTTCTTTTAGCAATATTTTGAGGTTTGCAAGGGATTCTGGGTGACAGAACCTGGTGAGAGCCCCACAAGTCACCCCATCTTGGATTCCCCTAGGTCTCTAGTTTTCGAAAATGCACAGGTTTTGTAGTTTTCCCTAGGTGCCGGCTGAGCTAGAGGCCAAAATCCACAGGTAGGCACTTTGCAAAAAACACCTCTGTTTTCTGTGGAAAAATGTGATGTGTGTCCACTTTGTCTTTTGGGGCATTTGCTGTCGCGCGCACTAGGCCTACCCAAACAAATGAGGTATCATATTTATCAGGAGAGTTGGGAAAACGCTGGGTGGAGGAAATTTGTGGCTCCTGTCAGATTCCAGAACTTTCTGTCACTGAAATATGAGGAAAAAAGTGTTTTTCTAGCCAGATTTTGAGTTTTGCAAAGGATTCTGGGTAACAGAACCTGTGAGAGCGCCACAAGTCACCCTATCTTGGATTCCCCTAGGTCTCTAGTTTTCAAAAGTGCACAGGTTTGGTAGGTTTCCCTAGGTGCCAGTTGAGCTAGAGGCCAAAATCCACAAGTAGGCACTTTGCAAAAAACACCTCTGTTTTCTGTGGAAAAATTTGATGTGTGTCCATGTTGGCTTTTGGGGCATTTGCTCTCACGGGCACTAGGCCTACCAACACAACTGAGGTATCATTTTTATCGGGAGATGTGGGGGAACGCTAAGTGGAAGTAAAGTTGTGGCTCCTCTCAGATTCCAGAACTTTCTGTCACCGAAATGTGAGGAAAAAGTATTGTTTTAGCAAAATTTTGAGGTTTGCAAAGGCTTCTGGGTAACAGAACCTGTGAGAGTGCGACAATTCACCCCATCTTAGATTCCCCTAGGTCTCTAGTTTTTAAAAATGCACAGGTTTGGTAGTTTTCCCTAGGTGCCTGCTGAGCTAAAGGCCACAATCCACAGGTAGGCAGTTTGCAAAAAACACCTCTGTTTTCTGTGGAAAAATTAGATGTGTCCACGTTGTGTTTTGGGGCATTTCCTGTCACGGACACTAGGCCTACCCACATAAGTGACGTATCATTTTTATCGGGAGAATTGGGGGAACCATGTGTGGAAAGAAAGTTGTGGCTCCTCTCAGATTCCAGAACTTTCTGTCACCAAAATGTGAAGAAAAAGTGTTTTTTTAACCAAATGATGAGGTCTGCATAGGCTTCTGGGTAACAGAACCTGTGAGAGCGCCACAAGTCACCCCATCTTGGATTCCCCTAGGTAGCTAGTTTTAAAAAATGCACAGGTTTGGTAGGTTTCCCTAGGTGCCGGCTGAGCTAGAAGCCAAAATCTACAGGTAGGCACTTTGCAAAAAACACCTCTTTTTTATGTCAAAAAATGGGATGTGTCCATGTTGTGTTTTGGGGCATCCCCTGTCGCGGGCGCTAGGCCTACCCACACAAGTGAGGTATCATTTTTATCGGGAGACTTTGGGGAACGCTGGGTGGAAGGAAATTTGTGGCTCCTCTCAGATTCCAGAACTTTCTTTCAACTAAATGTGAGGAAAATGTGTTATTTTTAGCCACATTTTGAGGTTTGCAAAGGATTCTGGGTAACAGAACCTGGTGTGAGCCCCACAAGTCACCCCATCTTGGATTCTCCTAGGTCTCTAGTTTTCAGAAAGGCACAGGTTTGGTAGGTTTCCCAAGATGCCGGCTGAGCTAGAGGCCAAAATCCACAGGTAGGCACTTTGCATTAAACACCTCTGTTTTATGTGGAAAAATGTGATATGCCCAGGGGCCTTTCCAGTCACGGTCACTAGGCCTACCCACACAAGTGAGATATCATTTTTATCGGCAGACTTGGGGGAACCCTGTGTGGAAAGAAAGTTGTGGGTCCTCTCAGATTCCAGAACTTTCTGTCACAGAAATGTGAGGAAAAAGTGTTTTTGTATCCAAATTTTAAGGTTTGCAAAGGCTTCTCGGTAACAGAATCTGGTGAGAGCCCCGCAAGTCACCCCATCTTGGATTCCCCTAGGACTCTAGTTCTAAAAAATGCACATATTTGGTAGGTTTCCCTAGGTGCCGGCTGAGCTAGAGGCCAAAATCCACAGGTAGGCACTTTGCAAAAAACATCTCTGTTTTCTGTGGAAAAATGTGATCTGTCCACGTTGTGTTTTGGGGCATTTCCTGTCGTAGGCACTAGGCCTACCCACACAAGTTAGGAATCATATTTACTGGGAGAGTTGGGGAAACGCTGGGTGGAGGAAATTTGTGGCTCCTGCAGATTCCAGAACTTTCTGTCACCGAAATATGAGGAAAAAAGTATTTTTTTAGCCAGATTTTGAGTTTTGTAAAGGATTCAGGGTAACAGAACCTGGTGAGAGCCCCACAAGTCACCCCATCTTGGATTCCCCTAGGTCTCTAGTTTTCGAAAATGCACAGGTTTTGTAGTTTTCCCTAGGTGCCGGCTGAGCTAAAGTCCAAAATCCACAGGTAGGCAACTTTGCAAAAAACACCTCTGTTTTCTGTGGAAAAATGTGATGTGTGTCCACGTTGTCTTTTGGGGCATTTGCTGTCTCGGGCACTAGGCCTATCCAAACAAATGAGGTATCATATTTATCAGGAGAGTTGGGGAAACGCTGGGTGGAGGAAATTTGTGGCTCCTGTCAGATTCCAGAACTTTCTGTCACTGAAATATGAGGAAAAAAGTGTTTTTCTAGCCAGATTTTGAGTTTTGCAAAGGATTCTGGGTAACAGAACCTGTGAGAGCGCCACAAGTCACCCCATCTTGGATTCCCCTAGGTCTCTAGTTTTCAAAAATGCACAGGTTTGGGAGGTTTCCCTAGGTGCCGGTTGAGCTAGAGGCCAAAATCCACAGGTAGGCACTTTGCAAAAAACACCTCTGTTTTCTGTGGAAAAATGTGATGTGTCCACAATGTGTTTTGGGGCATTTCCTGTTGTGGGCAGAAGGCTTACCAAGACAAGCTAGGTGTCATATTTACATGAAGACCTGGGGAAACGCCGGGTCAATAGAAATTTGTGGCTCCTCTCAGATTCCCAAACTTTCTGTCACTGAAATATGAGGAAAAGTTATTTTTTTAGCAATATTTTGAGGTTTGCAAGGGATTCTGGGTAACAGAACCTGGTGAGAGCCCCACAAGTCACCCCATCTTGGATTCCCCTAGGTCTCTAGTTTTCGAAAATGCACAGGTTTTGTAGTTTTCCCTAGGTGCCGGCTGAGCTAAAGGCCAAAATCCACAGGTAGGCACTTTGCAAAAAACACCTCTGTTTTCTGTGGAAAAATGTGATGTGTGTCCACTTTGTCTTTTGGGGCATTTGCTGTCGCGCGCACTAGGCCTACCCAAACAAATGAGGTATCATATTTATCAGGAGAGTTGGGGAAACGCTGGGTGGGGGAAATTTGTGGCTCCTCTAAGATTCCAGAACTTTCTGTCACCAAAATGTGAGGAAAAGGTGTTTTTTTAGCAATATTTTGAGGTTAGCAAGGGATTCTGGGTAACAGAACCTGGTGAGAGCCCCACAAGTCACCCCATCTTGGATTGCCCTAGGTCACTAGTTTTCAGAAATCCACAGGTTTGGTGGGTTTCCCTAGGTCTCGGCTGAGCTAGAGGCCAAAATCCATAAGTAGGCACTTTGCAAAAAACACCTCTGTTTTCTGTGGAAAAATGTGATGTGTGTCCATGTTGTCTTTTGGGGCATTTCCTGTCATGGGCACTAGGCCTACCAACACAACTGAGGTATCATTTTTATCGGGAGACTTGGGGGAATGCTGGGTAGAAGGAAAGTTGTGGCTCCTCTCAGATCTCAGAAATTTCTGTCACCGAAATATAAGGAAAAAGTGTTTTTTGGCCACCTTTTGAGGTTTTCAAAGCATTCAGGGTTACAGAACCTAGTGAGACCCCAACAAGTCACCCTATCTTGGATTTCCCTATGTCTCTAGTTTTAAAAAATGCACTGGTTTGGTAGGTTTCCCTAGGTCTCGGCTGAGCTAGAGGCCAAAATCCACAGGTAGGCAGTTTGCAAAAAACACCTCTGTTTTCTGTTGAAAAATGTGATGTGTGTCCATGTTGACTTTTGGGGCATTTCCTGTCGCGGGCACTAGACCTACCCACACTTGTGAGGTATCATTTTTATCGGGATACTTGGGGGAATACTGGGTGGAAGTTAATTTGTGGCTCGAAACGTGTTTTTTTAGCCAAGTTTTGAGGTTTGCAAAGGATTCTGGGTAACAGAACCTGGTCAGAGCCCCACAAGTCACCCCATCTAGATTCCCCTAGGTCTCTAGTTTTCAAAAATGCATAGGTTTGGGAGGTTTCCCTAGGTGCCGGCTGAGCTACTAGCCAAAATCCACAGGTAGGCACTTTGCAAAAAACACCTCTGTTTTCTGTGTAAAAATGACATGTGTCCATAGGTGTTTTGGGACATTTCCTATCACGGGCACTAGGCCTACCCACACAAGTGAGGTATCATTTTTGTCGGGAGACTTGGGGGAACCATGTGTGGAAAGAAAGTTGTGGCTCCTCTCAGATTCCGGAACTTTCTCTCCCCGAAATGAGAGGAAAAATGCTTTTTTTAACCACATTTTGAGGTTTGCAAAGGATTCAGGGTAACAGAACCTGGTGAGAGCCCCACAAGTCACCCCAACTTGGATTACCCTAGGTCTCTAGTTTTAAAAAATGCACAGGTTTGGTAAGTTTCCCAATGTGCCGGCTGAGCTAGATGCCAAAATCCACAGGTAGGCACTTTGCAAAAAACACCTCTGTTTTCTGTGGAAAAATGTGATGTGTGTCCACTTTGTCTTTTGGGTCATTTGCTGTCGCGCGCACTAGGCCTACCCAAACAAATGAGGTATCATATTTATCAGGAGAGTTGGGGAAACGCTGGGTGGAGGAAATTTGTGGCTCCTGTCAGATTCCACAACTTTCTCTCACTGAAATATGAGGAAAAAAGTGTTTTTCTAGCCAAATTTTGAGTTTTGCAAAGGATTGTGGGTAACAGAACCTGTGAGAGCGCCACAAGTCATCCTATCTTGGATTCCCCTAGGTATCTAGTTTTCAAAAATGCACAGGTTTGGAAGGTTACCCTAGGTGAAGGTTGAGCTAGAGGCCAAAATCCACAGGTAGGCACTTTGCAAAAAACACCTCTGTTTTCTGTGGAAAAATGTGATGTGTCCACGATGTGTTTTGGGGCATTTCCTGTTGTGGGCAGAAGGCTTACCAACACGAGCTAGGTGTCATATTTACATGAAGACCTGGGGAAACGCTGGGTCAATAGAAATTTGTGGCTCCTCTAAGATTCCAGAACTTTCTGTCACCAAAATGTGAGGAAAAGGTGTTTTTTTAGCAATATTTTGAGGTTAGCAAGGGATTCTGGGTAACAGAACCTGGTGAGAGCCCCACAAGTCACCCCATCTTGGATTGCCCTAGGTCACTAGTTTTCAGAAATCCACAGGTTTGGTAGGTTTCCCTAGGTCTCGGCTGAGCTAGAGGCCAAAATCCATAAGTAGGCACTTTGCAAAAAACTCCTCTGTTTTCTGTGGAAAAATGTGATGTGTGTCCATGTTGTCTTTTGGGGCATTTCCTGTCACGGGCACTAGGCCTACCAACACAAGTGAGGTATCATTTTTATCGGGAGACTTGGGGGAATGCTGGGTGGAAGGAAAGTTATGGCTCCTCTCAGATCTCAGAAATTTCAGTCACCGAAATATGAGGAAAAAGTGTTTTTTAGCCACCTTTTGAGGTTTTCAAAGCATTCAGGGTTACAGAACCTGGTGAGACCCCCACAAGTCACCCTATCTTGGATTTCCCTATGTCTCTAGTTTTAAAAAATGCACTGGTTTGGTAGGTTTCCCTAGGTCTCGGCTGAGCTAGAGGCCAAAATCCACAGGTAGGCAGTTTGCAAAAAGTACCTCTGTTTTCTGTTGAAAAATGTGATGTGTGTCCATGTTGTCTTTTGGGGCATTTCCTGTCGCGGGCACTAGACCTACCCACACTCGTGAGGTATCATTTTTATCGGGATACTTGGGGGAATACTGGGTGGAAGTAAAGTTGTGGATCCTCTCAGATTCCAGAACTTTCTGTCACCGAAATGTGAGGAAAACGTGTTTTTTTAGCCAAATTTTGAGGTTTGCAAAGGATTCTGGGTAACAGAACCTGGTGAGAGCCCCACAAGTCACCCCATCTAGATCCCCCTAGGTCTCTAGTTTTAAAAAATGCACAGGTTTGGGAGGTTTCCCTATGTGCCTGCTGAGCTACTAGCCAAAATCCACAGGTAGGCACTTTGCAAAAAACACCTCTGTGGAAAAATTAGATGTGTCCATAGGTGTTTTGGGGCATTTCCTATCACGGGCACTAGGCCTACCCACACAAGTGAGGTATCATTTTTGTCGGGAGACTTGGGGGAACCATGTGTGGAAAGAAAGTTGTGGCTCCTCTCAGATTCCAGAACTTTCTCTCACCGAAATGTGAGGAAAAATGATTTTTTTAACCAAATTTTGAGGTTTGCAAAGGATTCAGGGTAACAGAACCTGGTGAGAGCCCCACAAGTCACCCCAACTTGGATTACCCGAGGTCTCTAGTTTTAAAAAATGCACAGGTTTGGTGTGTTTCCCAATGTGCCGGCTGAGCTAGATGCCAAAATCCACAGGTAGGCACTTTGCAAAAAACACCTCTGTTTTCTGTGGAAAAATGTGATGTGTCCATTTTGTGTTTTGGGGCATTTCCTGTTGTGGGCAGTAGGCCTACCCACACAAGCTAGTTATCATATTTATCGGGAGACCTGGGAAAACGCTGGTTGGAAGGAAATTTGTGGCTCCTCTCTGATTCCAGAACTTTCTGTCACCGAAATGTGAGGAAAAAGTGTTTTTTAGCAAAATGTTGAGGTTTGCAAGGGATTCAGGGTAACAGAACCTGGTGAGAGCCCCACAAGTCACCCCATCTTGGATTCCCCTAGGTCACTAGTTTTCAAAAATGCACAGCTTTGGTAGGTTTCCCTAGGTGCCAGCTGAGCTAGAGGCCAAAATCCACAGGTAGGCACTTTGCAAAAAACACCTCTGTTTTATGTGGAAAAATGTGATGTGTGTGTCCACGTTGTCTTTTGGGGCATTTGCTGTCGTGGGCAATAGGCCTACCCACACAAGTGAGGTATCATGTTTATCAGGAGACTTGGGGGAATGCTGGGTGGAAGGAAAGTTGTGGCTCCTCTCAGATTCCAGAACTTTCTGTCGCGGTAATGTGAGGAAAAAGTGTTTTTTTAGCACAATTTTGAGGTCTGCAAAGGCTTCTTGTTAACAGAACCTGTGAGAGCACCACAGATCACCCCATCTTGGATTCCCCTAGGTCTCTAGTTTTCAAAAATGCACAGGTTTGGGAGGTTTCCCTAGGTGCCGGCTGAGCTAGAGGCCAAAATTCACAGGTAGGCACTTTTGCAAAAAACACCTTTGTTTTCTGTTGAAAAATGTGATGTGTCCACAATGTGTTTTGGGGCATTTCCTGTTGTGGGTAGTAGGCCTACCAACACAAGCTAGGTATCATATTTACATGAAGACCTGGGGAAACGCTGGGTCGAAGGAAATTTGTGGCTCCTCTCAGATTCCAGAACTTTCTGTCACTGAAATGTGAGGAAAAGGTGTTTTTTTAGCAATATTTTGAGGTTTGCAAGGGATTCCGGGTAACGGAACCTAGTGAGATCCCCACAAGTGACCCCATCTGGATTGCCCTAGGTCACTAGTTTTCTGAAATCCACAGGTTTGGAAGGTTTCCCTAGGTGCCGGCTGAGCTAGAGGCCAAAATACACAGGTAGGCACTTTCCAAAAAACACCTCTGTTTTCTGTGGAAAATTGTGATGTGTGTCCATGTTGTCTTTTGAGGCATTTCCTGTCACGGGCACTAGGCCTACCAACACAAGTGAGGTATCATTTTTATCGGGAGACTTAGGGGAATGCTGGGTGGAAGGAAAGTTGTGGCTCCTCTCAGATCCCAGAAATTTCTGACACCGAAATATGAGGAAAAAGTGTTTTTTAGCCACCTTTTGAGGTTTTCAAAGCATTCAGGGTTACAGAACCTGGTGAGACCCCCACAAATCACCCTATCTTGGATTTCCATATGTCTTTAGTTTTCAAAAATGCACTTGTTAGGTAGGTTTCCCTAGGTCTCGGCTGAGCTAGAGGCCAAAATCCACAGGTAGGCAGTTTGCAAAAAACACCTCTGTTTTCTGTTGAAAAATGTGATATGTGTCCATGTTGTCTTTTGGGGCATTTCCTGTCGCGGGCACTAGACCTACCCACACTCGTGAGGTGTCATTTTTATCGGGAGACTTGGGGGAATGCTGGGTGGAAGTAAAGTTGTGGCTCCTCTCAGATTCCAGAACTTTCTGTCACCGAAATGTGAGGAAAACGTGTTATTTTAGCCAAATTTTGAGGTTTGCAAAGGATTCTGGGTAACAGAACCTGGTCAGAGCCCCACAAGTCACCCCATCTAGATTCCCCTAGGTCTCTAGTTTTAAAAAATGCACAGGTTTGGGAGGTTTCCCTAGGTGCCGGCTGAGCTACTAGCCAAAATCCACAGGTAGGCACTTTGCAAAAAACACCTCTCTCTTTTGTGGAAAAATTAGATGTGTCCATAGGTGTTTTGGGGCATTTCCTATCACGGGCACTAGGCCCACCCACACAAGTGAGGTATCATTTTTGTCGGGAGACTTGGGGGAACCATGTTTGGAAGGAAAGTTGTGGCTCCTCTCAGATTCCAGAACTTTCTCTCACCGAAATGTGAGGAAAAATGTTTTTTTTAACCAAATTTTGAGGTTTGCAAAGGATTCAGGGTAACAAAACCTGGTGAGAGCCCCACAAGTCACCCCAACTTGGATTACCCTAGTCTCTAGTTTTAAAAAATGCACAGGTTTGGTAGGTTTCCCAATGTCCCGGCTGAGCTAGATGCCAAAATCCACAGGTAGGCACTTTGCAAAAAACACCTCTGTTTTCTCTGGAAAAATGTGATGTGTCCATTTTGTGTTTTGGGGCATTTCCTGTTGTGGGCAGTAGGCCTACCCACACAAGCTAGTTATCATATTTATCAGGAGACCTGGGAAAATGCTGGTTGGAAGGAAATTTGTGGCTCCTCTCTGATTCCAGAACTTTCTGTCACCGAAATGTGAGGAAAAAGTGTTTTTTAACAAAATGTTGAGGTTTGCAAGGGATTTGGGGTAACAGAACCTGGTGAGATCCCCACAAGTCACCCCATCTTGGATTCCCCTAGGTCACTAGTTTTCAAAAATGCACAGCTTTGGCAGGTTTCCCTAGGTGCCAGCTGAGCTAGAGGCCAAAATCCACAGGTAGGCTCTTTGCAAAAAACACCTCTGTTTTATGTGGAAAAATGTGATGTGTGTGTCCACGTTGTCTTTTGGAGCATTTGCTGTCGTGGGCAATAGGCCTACCCACACAAGTGAGGTATCATGTTTATCAGGAGACTTGGGGGAATGCTGGGTGGAAGGAAAGTTGTGGCTCCTCTCAGATTCCAGAACTTTCTGTCGCGGTAATGTGAGGAAAAAGTGTTTTTTTTAGCACAATTTTGAGGTCTGCAAAGGCTTCTGGGTAACAGAACCTGTGAGAGCGCCACAAGTCACCCCATCTTGGATTCCCCTAGGTCTCTAGTTTTCAAAAATGCACAGGTTTGGGAGGTTTCCCTAGGTGCCGGCTGAGCTAGAGGCCAAAATTCACAGGTAGGCACTTTTGCAAAAAACACCTCTGTTTTCTGTTGAAAAATGTGATGTATCCACAATATGTTTTGGGGCATTTCCTGTTGTGGGCAGTAGGCCTACCAACACAAGCTAGGTATCATACTTACATGAAGACCTGGGGAAACGCTGTGTCGAAGGAAATTTGTGGCTCCTCTCAGATTCCAGAACTTTCTGTCACCGAAATGTGAGGAAAAGGTGTTTTTTAGCAATATTTTGAGGTTTGCAAGGGATTCCGGGTAACAGAACCTAGTGAGAGCCCCACAAGTCACCCCATCTGGATTGCCCTAGGTCACTAGTTTTCAGAAATCCACAGGTTTGGTAGGTTTCCCTAGGTGCCAGCTGAGCTAGAGGCCCAAATACACAGGTAGGCACTTTGCAAAAACACCTCTGTTTTCTGTGGAAAATTGTGATGTGTGTCCATGTTGTCTTTTGGGGCATTTCCTGTCACGGGCACTAGGCCTACCAACGCAAGTGAGGTATCATTTTTATCGGGAGACTTGGGGGAATGCTGGGTGGAAGGAAAGTTGTGGCTCCTCTCAGATCCCAGAAATTTCTGACACCGTAATATGAGGAAAAAGTGTTTTTTAGCCACCTTTTGAGGTTTTCAAAGCATTCAGGGTTACAGAACCTGGTGAGACCCCCACAAGTCACCCTATCTTGGATTTCCCTATGTCTCTAGTTTTCAAAAATGCACTGGTTTGGTAGGTTTCCCTAGGTCTCGGCTGAGCTAGAGGCCAAAATCCACAGGTAGGCAGTTTGCAAAAAACACCTCTGTTTTCTGTTGAAAAATGTGATGTGTGTCCATGTTGTCTTTTGGGGCATTTCCTGTCGCGGGCACTGGACCTATCCACACTCTTGAGGTATCATTTTTATCGGGAGACTTGGGGGAATGCTGGGTGGAAGTAAAGTTGTGGCTCCTGTCAGATTCCAGAACTTTCTGTCACCGAAATTTGAGGAAAATGTGTTTTTTTAGCCAAATTTTGAGGTTTGCAAAGGATTCTGGGTACAGAACCTGGTCAGAGCCCCACAAGTCACCCCATCTAGATTCCCCTAGGTCTCTAGTTTTGAAAAATGCACAGGTTTGGGAGGTTTCCCTAGTTGCCGGCTGAGCTAGAGGCCAAAATCCACAGGTAGGCACTTTGCAAAAAACACCTCTGTTTTCTGTGGAAAAATTACATGTGTCCATAGGTGTTTTGGGGCATTTCCTATCACGGGCAATAGGCCTACCCACATAAGTGACGTATCATTTTTCTCGGGAGACTTGGGGGAACCATGTGTGGAAAGAAAGTTGTGGCTCCTCTCAGATTCCAGAACTTTCTCTCACTGAAATGTGAGGAAAAATGTTTTTTTTAACCAAAATTTGAGGTTTGCAAAGGATTCAGGGTAACAGAACCTGGTGAGAGCCCCACAAGTCACCCCAACTTGGATTACCCTAGGTCTCTAGTTTTAATAAAATGCACAGGTTTGGTAGGTTTCCCAATGTGCCGGCTGAGCTAGATGCCAAAATCCACAGGTAGGCACTTTGCAAAAAACACCTCTGTTTTCTGTGGAAAATTGTGATGTGTGTCCATGTTGTCTTTTGGGGCATTACCTATCACGGGCACTAGGCCTACCAACACAAGTGAGGTATCATTTTTATCGGGCGACTTGGGGGAATGCTGGTGGAAGGAAAGTTGTGGCTCCTCTCAGATCCCCGAAATTTCTGACACCGAAATATGAGGAAAAAGTGTTTTTTAGCCACCTTTTGAGGTTTTCAAAGCATTCAGGGTTACAGAACCTGGTGAGACCCCCACAAGTCAATCTATCTTGGATTTCCCTATGTCTCTAGTTTTCAAAAATGCACTGGTTTGGTAGGTTTCCCATGGTCTCGGCTGAGCTAAAGGCCAAAATCCACAGGTAGGCAGTTTGCAAAAAACACCTCTGTTTTCTGTTGAAAAATGTGATGTGTGTCCATGTTGTCTTTTGGGGTATTTCCTATCTTGGGCACTAGACCTACCCACACTCGTGAGGTATCATTTTTATCGGGATACTTGGGGGAATGCTGGGTGGAAGTAAAGTTGTGGCTCCTCTCAGATTCCAGAATTTTCTGTCACCGAAATTTGAGGAAAATGTGTTTTTTTAGCCAAATTTTGAGGTTTGCAAAGGATTCTGGGTACAGAACCTGATCAGAGCCCCACATGTCACCCCATCTAGATTCCCCTAGGTCTCTAGTTTTCAAAAATGCACAGGTTTGGGAGGTTTCCCTAGGTGCCGGCTGAGCTACTAGCCAAAATCCACAGGTAGGCACTTTGCAAAAAACACCTCTGTTTTCTGTGGAAAAATTAGATGTGTCCATAGGTGTTTTGGGGCATTTCCTATCACGGGCACTAGGCCTACCCACACAAGTGAGGTATCATTTGTGTCGGGAGACTTGGGGGAACCATGTGTGGAAAGAAAGTTGTGGCTCCTCTCAGATTCCAGAACTTTCTCACACCGAAATGTGAGGAAAAATGTTTTTTTTAACCAAATTTTGAGGTTTGCCAAGGATTCAGGGTAACAGAACCTGATGAGAGCCCCACAAGTCACCCCAATTTGGATTACCGGAGGTCTCTAGTTTTAAAAAATGCATAGGTTTGGTAGGTTTCCCAATGTGCCGGCTGAGCTAGATGCCAAAATCCACAGGTAGGCACTTTGCAAAAAACACCTCTGTTTTCTGTGGAAAAATGTGATGTGTCCATGTTGTGTTTTGGGGTATTTCCTGTTGTGGGCAGTAGGTCTACCCACACAAGCTGGTTATCATATTTATCGGGAGACCTGGGAAAAGGCTGGTTGGAAGGAAATTTGTGGCTCCTCTCAGATTCCAGAACTTTTTGTCACTGTAATGTGAGGAAAAGATGTTTTTTTAGGACAATTTTGAGGTCTGCAAAGGCTTCTGGGTAACAGAACCTGTGAGAGCGCCACAAGTCACCCCATCTTGGATTACCCTAGGTCTCTAGTTTTCAAAAATGCACAGGTTTGGGAGGTTTCCCTAGGTCCCGGCTGACCTAGAGGCCAAAATTCACAGGTAGGCCCTTTTGCAAAAAACACCTCTGTTTTCTGTTGAAAAATGTGATGTGTCCACAATGTGTTTTGGGGCATTTCCCGTTATGTACAGTAGGCCTCCCAACACAAGCTAGGTATCATATTTACATGAAGACCTGGGGAAACGCTGGGTTGAAGGAAATTTGTGGCTCCTCTCAGATTCCAGAACTTTCTGTCACTGAAATGTGAGGAAATGGTATTTTTTTAGCAATATTTTGAGGTTTGCAAGGGATTCCAGGTAACAGAACCTAGTGAGAGCCCCACAAGTCACCCCATCTGGATTGCCCTAGGTCACTAGTTTTCCGAAATCCACAGGTTTGGTAGGTTTCCCTAGGTGCCGGGTGAGCTAGAGGCCAAAATACACAGGTAGGCACTTTGCAAAAAACACCTCTGTTTTCTTTGGAAAATTGTGATGTGTGTCCATGTTGTCTTTTGGGACATTTCCTGTCACGGGCACTAGGCCTACTAACACAAATGAGGTATCATTTTTATCGGGAGACTTGGGGGAACGCTGGGTGAGTTGTGGCTCCTCTCAGACTCCAGAACTTTCTGTCACCGAAATATGAGGAAAAAGTATTTTTTTAGCCAATTTTTGTGGTTTTCAAAGCATTCAGAGTTACATAACCCGGTGAGAGCCCCACACGTCACCCTATCTTGGATTCCCCTATGTCTCTAGTTTTAAAAAATGCACAGGTTTGGTAGGTTTCCCTAGGTCCCGGCTGAGCTAGAGGCCAAAATCCACAGGTAGGCACTTTGCAAAAAACACCTCTGTTTTCTGTGGAAAAATGTGATGTGTTTCCACGTTGTCTTTTGGGGCATTTCCTGTTGCGGGCACTAGAACTACCCACACTCATGAGGTATCATTTTTATCGGGAGACTTGGGGGAATGCTGGGTGGAAGGAAAGTTGTGGCTCCTCTCTGATTCCAGAACTTTCTCTCACCGAAATGTGAGGAAAAGGTGTTTTTTTAGCAATATTTTGAGGTTTGCAAGGGATTCTGGGTAACAGAACCTGGTGACAGCCCCACAAGTCACCCCATCTTGGATTCCCCTACGTCACTAGATTTAAAAAATGCGCAGTTTTGGTAGGTTTCCATAGGTTCCAGCTGAGCTAGAGGCCAAGATCCACAGGTAGGCTCTTTGCAAAAAACATCTCTGATTTCTGTGGAAAAATGGGATGTGTCCACGTTGTGTTTTGGGGCATTTCCTGCTGTGGGCAGTAGGCATACCCACACAAGCTAGGTATCATATTTATATAGAGACCTGGGGAAACGCTGGGTGGGAAGAAAATTTGTGGCTCCTCTCAGATTCCAGAACTTTCTCTCACCAAAATGTGAGGAAAAGGTGTTTTTTTAGCAATATTTTGAGGTTTGCAAGGGATTCTGGGTAACAGAACCTGGTGACAGCCCCACAAGTCACCCCATCTTGGATTCCCCTACGTCACTAGATTTAAAAAATGCGCAGTTTTGGTAGGTTTCCATAGGTTCCAGCTGAGCTAGAGGCCAAGATCCACAGGTAGGCTCTTTGCAAAAAACATCTCTGTTTTCTGTGGAAAAATGGGATGTGTCCACGTTGTGTTTTGGGGCATTTCCTGCTGTGGGCAGTAGGCATACCCACACAAGCTAGGTATCATATTTATATAGAGACCTGGGGAAACGCTGGGTGGGAAGAAAATTTGTGGCTCCTCTCAGATTCCAGAACTTTCTCTCACCAAAATGTGAGGAAAAGGTGTTTTTTTAGCAATATTTTGAGGTTTGCAAGGGATTCTGGGTAACAGAACCTGGTGAGAGCCCCACAAGTCACCCCATCTTGGATTCCCCTACGTCACTAGATTTAAAAAATGCGCAGTTTTGGTAGGTTTCCATAGGTTCCAGCTGAGCTAGAGGCCAAGATCCACAGTTAGGCTCTTTGCAAAAAACATCTCTGATTTCTGTGGAAAAATGGGATGTGTCCACGTTGTGTTTTGGGGCATTTTCTGTCGCGGGCATTAGTTCTACCAACACAAGTGAGGTATCATTTTTATCGGGAGACTTGGGGAACGCTGGATGGAAGGGAATTTGTGGCTCCTCTCAGATTCCAGAACTTTCCGTCACTGAAATTTGAGTAAAAAGGGTTTTTTCAGCCAAAGTTTGAGGTGTGCAAAGGATTCTGGGTAACAGAACCTGGTGTGAGCCCCACAAGTCTCCCCACCTTGGATTCCCCTTCGTCTCTACTTTTCAGAAATGCACAGGTTTGGTAGCTTTCCCTGGAAGCCGGCTGAGCTAGATGCCAATATCCACAGGTAGGCACTTTTCAAAAAACACATCTGTCTTTTGGGGCACTTCCTTTCGCGGGCACTAGGCCTACCCACACAAGTTAGGTATGATTTTTATCGGGAGACTTGGGGGAACGCTGGGTGGAAGGAAAGTTGTGGCTCGTCTCAGATTCCAGAACTTTCTGTCACCGAAATGTGAGGAAAGAGTGTTTTTTTAGCAAAATTTTGAGGTTTGCAAAGGCTTCTGGGTAACAGAACCTGTCAGAGCGCCAAAAGTCACCCATCTGGGATTCCCCTAGGTCTCTAGTTTTCAAGAATGCACAGGTTTGATAGGTTTCCCGATGTGCCGGCTGAGCTAGAGGCCAAAATTCACAGGTAGGCACTTTTGCAAAAAACACCTCTGTTTTCTGTGGACAAATGTGATGTGTCTACGTTGTGTTTTGGGGCATTTCCTGTGGTGGGCAGTAGGCCTACCCACACAAGCTATGTATCATACTTATTGGGAGACCTGGGGAAACGCTGGGTGGAAGGAAATTTGTGGCTCCTCTCAGATTCCACAACTTTCTGTCACCGAAATGTGAGGAAATAGTGTTTTGTTAGCAAAATTGAGGTTTGCAAGGGATTCTGGGTAACAGAACCTGGTGAGAGCCCCACAGGTCACCCCATCTTGGATTCCCCTAGGTCACTAGTTTTAAAAAATGCACAGGTTTGGTAGGTTTCCCCAAGAGCCAGCTGAGCTAGAGGCCAAAATCCACAAGTAGGTACTTTGAAAAAAACACCTGTTTTCTGTGGAAAAATGTGATGTGTATCGACGCTGTCTTTTGGGGCATTTTCTGTCGCGGGCATTAGTCCTACCAACACAAGTGAGGTATCATTTTTATCGGGAGACTTGGGGAACGCTGGGTGGAAGGGAAGTTGTGGCTCCTCTCAGATTCCAGAACTTTCTGTCATCGAAATGTGAGGAAAAATGTTTTTTTTAGCCACATTTTGAGGTTTGCAAAGGATTCAGGGTAACAGAACCTGGTGAGAGCCCCACAAGTCAACCCATCTTGGATTCCCCTAGGTCTCTAGTTTAAAAAAATGCACAGGTTTGGTAGGTTTCCCTAGGTCCTAGCTGAGCTAGAGGCCAAAATCCACAGGTAGGCACTTTGCAAAAAACACCTCTGTTTTCTGTGGAAAACTGTGATGTGTGTCTACGTTGTCTTTTGGGGCATTTCCTGTCGCGGGCACTAGGCCTACCCACACAAGTGAGGTATCATTTTTATCGGGAGACTTGTGGGAGTGCTGGGTGGAAGGAAAGTTGTGGCTCCTCTCAGATTCCAGAACGTTCTGTCACAAAAATGTGAGGAAAAAGTGTTTGTTTTGCACAATTTTGAGACTTGGAAAGGTTTCTGGGTAACAGAACCTGTGAGAGCACCACAAGACACCCCATCTTGGATTCCCAAGGGTCTCTAGTTTTCAAAAATGCACAGGTTTGGTAGGTTTCCCTAGGTCCCGGTTGAGCTAGAGGCCAAAATCCACAGGTAGGCACCCTGCAAAAAACACCTCTGTTTTCTGTGGAAAACTTTGATGTGTGTCCACGTTGTCTTTTGGGGCATTTCCTGTCGCGGGCACTAGGCCTACCCACACAAGCTAGGTATCAAATCTATGGGGAGACCTGGGGAAACGCAGGGTGGAAGGAAAATTGTGGCTCCTCTCAGATTCCAGAACTTTCTGACACCAAAATGTGAGGAAAAGGTGTTTTTTTAGCAATATTTTGAGGTTTGCAAGGGATTCCGGGTAACAGAACCTAGTGAGATCCCCACAAGTCACCCCATCTGGATTGCCCTAGGTCACTAGTTTTCTGAAATCCACAGGTTTGGTAGGTTTCCCTAGGTGCCGGCTGAGCTAGAGGCCCAAATACACAGGTAGGCACTTTGCAAAAACACCTCTGTTTTCTGTGGAAAATTGTGATGTGTGTCCATGTTGTCTTTTGGGGCATTTCCTGTCACGGGCACTAGGCCTACCAACGCAAGTGAGGTATCATTTTTATCGGGAGACTTGGGGGAATGCTGGGTGGAAGGAAAGTTGTGGCTCCTCTCAGATCCCAGAAATTTCTGACACCGTAATATGAGGAAAAAGTGTTTTTTAGCCACCTTTTGAGGTTTTCAAAGCATTCAGGGTTACAGAACCTGGTGAGACCCCCACAAGTCACCCTATCTTGGATTTCCCTATGTCTCTAGTTTTCAAAAATGCACTGGTTTGGTAGGTTTCCCTAGGTCTCGGCTGAGCTAGAGGCCAAAATCCACAGGTAGGCAGTTTGCAAAAAACACCTCTGTTTTCTGTTGAAAAATGTGATATGTGTCCATGTTGTCTTTTGGGGCATTTCCTGTCGCGGGCACTAGACCTACCCACACTCGTGAGGTGTCATTTTTATCGGGAGACTTGGGGGAATGCTGGGTGGAAGTAAAGTTGTGGCTCCTCTCAGATTCCAGAACTTTCTGTCACCGAAATGTGAGGAAAACGTGTTATTTTAGCCAAATTTTGAGGTTTGCAAAGGATTCTGGGTAACAGAACCTGGTCAGAGCCCCACAAGTCACCCCATCTAGATTCCCCTAGGTCTCTAGTTTTAAAAAATGCACAGGTTTGGGAGGTTTCCCTAGGTGCCGGCTGGGCTACTAGCCAAAATCCACAGGTAGGCACTTTGCAAAAAACACCTCTCTCTTTTGTGGAAAAATTAAATGTGTCCATAGGTGTTTTGGGGCATTTCCTATCACGGGCACTAGCCCCACCCACACAAGTGAGGTATCATTTTTGTCGGGAGACTTGGGGGAACCATGTGTGGAAAGAAAGTTGTGGCTCCTCTCAGATTCCAGAACTTTCTCTCACCGAAATGTGAGGAAAAATGTTTTTTTTAACCAAATTTTGAGGTTTGCAAAGGATTCAGGGTAACAGAACCTGGTGAGAGCCCCACAAGTCACCCCAACTTGGATTACCCTAGTCTCTAGTTTTAAAAAATGCACAGGTTTGGTAGGTTTCCCAATGTCCCGGCTGAGCTAGATGCCAAAATCCACAGGTAGGCACTTTGCAAAAAACACCTCTGTTTTCTCTGGAAAAATGTGATGTGTCCATTTTGTGTTTTGGGGCATTTTCTGTTGTGGGCAGTAGGCCTACCCACACAAGCTAGTTATCATATTTATCGGGAGACCTGGGAAAATGCTGGTTGGAAGGAAATTTGTGGCTCCTCTCAGATTCCAGAACTTTCTGTCACCGAAATGTGAGGAAAAAGTGTTTTTTTAACAAAATGTTGAGGTTTGCAAGGGATTTGGGGTAACAGAACCTGGTGAGAGCCCCACAAGTCACCCCATCTTGGATTCCCCTAGGTCACTAGTTTTCAAAAATGCACAGCTTTGGCAGGTTTCCCTAGGTGCCAGCTGAGCTAGAGGTCAAAATACACAGGTAGGCACTTTGCAAAAAACACCTCTGTTTTATGTGGAAAAATGTGATGTGTGTGTCCATGTTGTCTTTTGGGGCATTTGCTATCGTGGGCAATAGGCCTACCCACACAAGTGAGGTATCATGTTTATCAGGAGGCTTGGGGGAATGCTGGGTGGAAGGAAAGTTGTGGCTCCTCTCAGATTCCAGAACTTTCTGTCGCGGTAATGTGAGGAAAAAGTGTTTTTTTAGCACAATTTTGAGGTCTGCAAAGACTTCTGGGTAACAGAACCTGTGAGAGCGCCACAAGTCACCCCATCTTGGATTCCCCTAGGTCTCTAGTTTTCAAAAATGCACAGGTTTGGGAGGTTTCCCTAGGTGCCGGCTGAGCTAGAGGCCAAAATTCACAGGTAGGCACTTTTGCAAAAAACACCTCTGTTTTCTGTTGAAAAATGTGATGTGTCCACAATATGTTTTGGGGCATTTCCTGTTGTGGGCAGTAGGCCTACCAACACAAGCTAGGTATCATACTTACATGAAGACCTGGGGAAACGTTGTGTCGAAGGAAATTTGTGGCTCCTCTCAGATTCCAGAACTTTCTGTCACCGAAATGTGAGGAAAAGGTGTTTTTTAGCAATATTTTGAGGTTTGCAAGGGATTCCGGGTAACAGAACCTAGTGAGAGCCCCACAAGTCACCCCATCTGGATTGCCCTAGGTCACTTGTTTTCAGAAATCCACAGGTTTGTTAGGTTTCCCTAGGTGCCGGGTGAGCTAGAGGCCAAAATACACAGGTAGGCACTTTGCAAAAAACACCTCTGTTTTCTTTGGAAAATTGTGATGTGTGTCCATGTTGTCTTTTGGGGCATTTCCTGTCACGGGCACTAGGCCTACCAACACAAGTGAGGTATCATTTTTATCTGGAGACTTGGGGGAATGCTGGGTGGAAGGAAAGTTGTGGCTCCTCTCCGATCCCAGATATTTCTGACACCGAAATATGAGGAAAAAGTGTTTTTTAGCCACCTTTTGAGGTTTTCAAAGCATTCAGGGTTACAGAACCTGGTGAGACCCCCACAAGTCACCCTATCTTGGATTTCCCTATGTCTCTAGTTTTCAAAAATGCACTGGTTTGGTAGGTTTCCCTAGGTCTCGGCTGAGCTAGAGGCCAAAATCGACAGGTAGGCAGTTTGCAAAAAACACCTCTGTTTTCTGTTGAAAAATGTGATGTGTGTCCATGTTGTCTTTTGGGGCATTTCCTGTCGCGGGCACTGGACCTACCCACACTCGTGAGGTGTCATTTTTATCGGGAGACTTGGGGGAATGCTGGGTGGAAGTAAAGTTGTGGCTCCTCTCAGATTCCAGAACTTTCTGTCACCGAAATGTGAGGAAAACGTGTTATTTTAGCCAAATTTTGAGGTTTGCAAAGGATTCTGGGTAACAGAACCTGGTCAGAGCCCCACAAGTCACCCCATCTAGATTCCCCTAGGTCTCTAGTTTTAAAAAATGCACAGGTTTGGGAGGTTTCCCTAGGTGCCGGCTGGGCTACTAGCCAAAATCCACAGGTAGGCACTTTGCAAAAAACACCTCTCTCTTTTGTGGAAAAATTAAATGTGTCCATAGGTGTTTTGGGGCATTTCCTATCACGGGCACTAGCCCCACCCACACAAGTGAGGTATCATTTTTGTCGGGAGACTTGGGGGAACCATGTGTGGAAAGAAAGTTGTGGCTCCTCTCAGATTCCAGAACTTTCTCTCACCGAAATGTGAGGAAAAATGTTTTTTTTAACCAAATTTTGAGGTTTGCAAAGGATTCAGGGTAACAGAACCTGGTGAGAGCCCCACAAGTCACCCCAACTTGGATTACCCTAGTCTCTAGTTTAAAAAAATGCACAGGTTTGGTAGGTTTCCCAATGTCCCGGCTGAGCTAGATGCCAAAATCCACAGGTAGGCACTTTGCAAAAAACACCTCTGTTTTCTCTGGAAAAATGTGATGTGTCCATTTTGTGTTTTGGGGCATTTTCTGTTGTGGGCAGTAGGCCTACCCACACAAGCTAGTTATCATATTTATCGGGAGACCTGGGAAAATGCTGGTTGGAAGGAAATTTGTGGCTCCTCTCAGATTCCAGAACTTTCTGTCACCGAAATGTGAGGAAAAAGTGTTTTTTTAACAAAATGTTGAGGTTTGCAAGGGATTTGGGGTAACAGAACCTGGTGAGAGCCCCACAAGTCACCCCATCTTGGATTCCCCTAGGTCACTAGTTTTCAAAAATGCACAGCTTTGGCAGGTTTCCCTAGGTGCCAGCTGAGCTAGAGGTCAAAATACACAGGTAGGCACTTTGCAAAAAACACCTCTGTTTTATGTGGAAAAATGTGATGTGTGTGTCCATGTTGTCTTTTGGGGCATTTGCTATCGTGGGCAATAGGCCTACCCACACAAGTGAGGTATCATGTTTATCAGGAGGCTTGGGGGAATGCTGGGTGGAAGGAAAGTTGTGGCTCCTCTCAGATTCCAGAACTTTCTGTCGCGGTAATGTGAGGAAAAAGTGTTTTTTTAGCACAATTTTGAGGTCTGCAAAGACTTCTGGGTAACAGAACCTGTGAGAGCGCCACAAGTCACCCCATCTTGGATTCCCCTAGGTCTCTAGTTTTCAAAAATGCACAGGTTTGGGAGGTTTCCCTAGGTGCCGGCTGAGCTAGAGGCCAAAATTCACAGGTAGGCACTTTTGCAAAAAACACCTCTGTTTTCTGTTGAAAAATGTGATGTGTCCACAATATGTTTTGGGGCATTTCCTGTTGTGGGCAGTAGGCCTACCAACACAAGCTAGGTATCATACTTACATGAAGACCTGGGGAAACGTTGTGTCGAAGGAAATTTGTGGCTCCTCTCAGATTCCAGAACTTTCTGTCACCGAAATGTGAGGAAAAGGTGTTTTTTAGCAATATTTTGAGGTTTGCAAGGGATTCCGGGTAACAGAACCTAGTGAGAGCCCCACAAGTCACCCCATCTGGATTGCCCTAGGTCACTTGTTTTCAGAAATCCACAGGTTTGTTAGGTTTCCCTAGGTGCCGGGTGAGCTAGAGGCCAAAATACACAGGTAGGCACTTTGCAAAAAACACCTCTGTTTTCTTTGGAAAATTGTGATGTGTGTCCATGTTGTCTTTTGGGGCATTTCCTGTCACGGGCACTAGGCCTACCAACACAAGTGAGGTATCATTTTTATCTGGAGACTTGGGGGAATGCTGGGTGGAAGGAAAGTTGTGGCTCCTCTCCGATCCCAGATATTTCTGACACCGAAATATGAGGAAAAAGTGTTTTTTAGCCACCTTTTGAGGTTTTCAAAGCATTCAGGGTTACAGAACCTGGTGAGACCCCCACAAGTCACCCTATCTTGGATTTCCCTATGTCTCTAGTTTTCAAAAATGCACTGGTTTGGTAGGTTTCCCTAGGTCTCGGCTGAGCTAGAGGCCAAAATCGACAGGTAGGCAGTTTGCAAAAAACACCTCTGTTTTCTGTTGAAAAATGTGATGTGTGTCCATGTTGTCTTTTGGGGCATTTCCTGTCGCGGGCACTGGACCTATCCACACTCGTGAGGTATCATTTTTATCGGGAGACTTGGGGGAATGCTGGGTGGAAGTAAAGTTGTGGCTCCTGTCAGATTCCAGAACTTTCTGTCACTGAAATATGAGGAAAAAAGTGTTTTTCTAGCCAGATTTTGAGGTTTGGAAAGGATTCTGGGTACAGAACCTGATCAGAGCCCCACAAGTCACCCCATCTAGATTCCCCTAGGTCTCTAGTTTTCAAAAATGCACAGGTTTGGGAGGTTTCCCTAGGTGCCGGCTGAGCTACTAGCCAAAATCCACAGGTAGGCACTTTGCAAAAAACACCTCTGTTTTCTGTGGAAAAATTAGATGTGTCCATAGGTGTTTTGGGGCATTTCCTATCACGGGCACTAGGCCTACCCACACAAGTGAGGTATCATTTGTGTCGGGAGACTTGGGGGAACCATGTGTGGAAAGAAAGTTGTGGCTCCTCTCAGATTCCAGAACTTTCTCACACCGAAATGTGAGGAAAAATGTTTTTTTTAACCAAATTTTGAGGTTTGCCAAGGATTCAGGGTAACAGAACCTGATGAGAGCCCCACAAGTCACCCCAATTTGGATTACCCGAGGTCTCTAGTTTTAAAAAATGCATAGGTTTGTTAGGTTTCCCAATGTGCCGGCTGAGCTAGATGCCAAAATCCACAGGTAGGCACTTTGCAAAAAACACCTCTGTTTTCTGTGGAAAAATGTGATGTGTCCATGTTGTGTTTTGGGGTATTTCCTGTTGTGGGCAGTAGGTCTACCCACACAAGCTGGTTATCATATTTATCGGGAGACCTGGGAAAACGCTGGTTGGAAGGAAATTTGTGGCTCCTCTCAGATTCCAGAACTTTCTGTCACTGTAATGTGAGGAAAATATGTTTTTTTAGCACAATTTTGAGGCCTGCAAAGGCTTCTGGGTAACAGAACCTGTGAGAGCGCCACAAGTCACCCCATCTTGGATTCCCCTAGGTCTCTAGTTTTCAAAAATGCACAGGTTTGGGAGGTTTCCCTAGGTCCCGGCTGACCTAGAGGCCAAAATTCACAGGTAGGCCCTTTTGCAAAAAACACCTCTGTTTTCTGTTGAAAAATGTGGTGTGTCCACAATGTGTTTTGGGGCATTTCCTGTTATGTACAGTAGGCCTCCCAACACAAGCTAGGTATCATATTTACTTGAAGACCTGGGGAAACGCTGGGTCGAAGGAAATTTGTGGCTCCTCTCAGATTCCAGAACTTTCTGTCACTGAAATGTGAGGAAAAGGTATTTTTTTAGCAATATTTTGAGGTTTGCAAGGGATTCCAGGTAACAGAACCTAGTGAGAGCCCCACAAGTCACCCCATCTGGATTGCCCTAGGTCACTAGTTTTCCGAAATCCACAGGTTTGGTAGGTTTCCCTAGGTGCCGGGTGAGCTAGAGGCCAAAATACACAGGTAGGCACTTTGCAAAAAACACCTCTGTTTTCTTTGGAAAATTGTGATGTGTGTCCATGTTGTCTTTTGGGACATTTCCTGTCACGGGCACTAGGCCTACTAACACAAATGAGGTATCATTTTTATCGGGAGACTTGGGGGAACGCTGGGTGAGTTGTGGCTCCTCTCAGACTCCAGAACTTTCTGTCACCGAAATATGAGGAAAAAGTATTTTTTTAGCCAATTTTTGTGGTTTTCAAAGCATTCAGAGTTACATAACCCGGTGAGAGCCCCACACGTCACCCTATCTTGGATTCCCCTATGTCTCTAGTTTTAAAAAATGCACAGGTTTGGTAGGTTTCCCTAGGTCCCGGCTGAGCTAGAGGCCAAAATCCACAGGTAGGCACTTTGCAAAAAACACCTCTGTTTTCTGTGGAAAAATGTGATGTGTTTCCACGTTGTCTTTTGGGGCATTTCCTGTTGCGGGCACTAGAACTACCCACACTCATGAGGTATCATTTTTATCGGGAGACTTGGGGGAATGCTGGGTGGAAGGAAAGTTGTGGCTCCTCTCAGATTCCAGAACTTTCTCTCACCAAAATGTGAGGAAAAGGTGTTTTTTTAGCAATATTTTGAGGTTTGCAAGGGATTCTGGGTAACAGAACCTGGTGACAGCCCCACAAGTCACCCCATCTTGGATTCCCCTACGTCACTAGATTTAAAAAATGCGCAGTTTTGGTAGGTTTCCATAGGTTCCAGCTGAGCTAGAGGCCAAGATCCACAGGTAGGCTCTTTGCAAAAAACATCTCTGTTTTCTGTGGAAAAATGGGATGTGTCCACGTTGTGTTTTGGGGCATTTCCTGCTGTGGGCAGTAGGCATACCCACACAAGCTAGGTATCATATTTATATAGAGACTTGGGGAACGCTGGATGGAAGGGAATTTGTGGCTCCTCTCAGATTCCAGAACTTTCTGTCACTGAAATTTGAGTAAAAAGTGTTTTTTCAGCCAAAGTTTGAGGTGTGCAAAGGATTCTGGGTAACAGAACCTGGAGTGAGCCCCACAAGTCTCCCCACCTTGGATTCCCCTTCGTCTCTACTTTTCAGAAATGCACAGGTTTGGTAGCTTTCCCTGGAAGCCGGCTGAGCTAGATGCCAATATCCACAGGTAGGCACTTTTCAAAAAACACATCTGTCTTTTGGGGCACTTCCTTTCGCGGGCACTAGGCCTACCCACACAAGTTAGGTATGATTTTATCAGGAGACTTGGGGGAACGCTGGGTGGAAGGAAAGTTGTGGCTCGTCTCAGATTCCAGAACTTTCTGTCACCGAAATGTGAGGAAAGAGTGTTTTTTTAGCAAAATTTTGAGGTTTGCAAAGGCTTCTGGGTAACAGAACCTGTCAGAGCGCCAAAAGTCACCCATCTGGGATTCCCCTAGGTCTCTAGTTTTAAAAAATGCACAGGTTTGATAGGTTTCCCGATGTGCCGGCTGAGCTAGAGGCCAAAATTCACAGGTAGGCACTTTTGCAAAAAACACCTCTGTTTTCTGTGGACAAATGTGATGTGTCTACGTTGTGTTTTGGGGCATTTCCTGTGGTGGGCAGTAGGCCTACCCACACAAGCTAGGTATCATACTTATTGGGAGACCTGGGGAAACGCTGGGTGGAAGGAAATTTGTGGCTCCTCTCAGATTCCACAACTTTCTGTCACCGAAATGTGAGGAAATAGTGTTTTGTTAGCAAAATTGAGGTTTGCAAGGGATTCTGGGTAACAGAACCTGGTGAGAGCCCCACAGGTCACCCCATCTTGGATTCCCCTAGGTCACTAGTTTTCAAAAATGCACAGGTTTGGTAGGTTTCCCCAAGAGCCAGCTGAGCTAGAGGCCAAAATCCACAAGTAGGTACTTTGAAAAAAACACCTGTTTTCTGTGGAAAAATGTGATGTGTATCGACGCTGTCTTTTGGGGCATTTTCTGTCGCGGGCATTAGTCCTACCAACACAAGTGAGGTATCATTTTTATCGGGAGACTTGGGGAACGCTGGGTGGAAGGGAAGTTGTGGCTCCTCTCAGATTCCAGAACTTTCTGTCATCGAAATGTGAGGAAAAATGTTTTTTTTAGCCACATTTTGAGGTTTGCAAAGGATTCAGGGTAACAGAACCTGGTGAGAGCCCCACAAGTCAACCCATCTTGGATTCCCCTAGGTCTCTAGTTTAAAAAAATGCACAGGTTTGGTAGGTTTCCCTAGGTCCCAGCTGAGCTAGAGGCCAAAATCCACAGGTAGGCACTTTGCAAAAAACACCTCTGTTTTCTGTGGAAAACTGTGATGTGTGTCTACGTTGTCTTTTGGGGCATTTCCTGTCGCGGGCACTAGGCCTACCCACACAAGTGAGGTATCATTTTTATCGGGAGACTTGTGGGAATGCTGGGTGGAAGGAAAGTTGTGGCTCCTCTCAGATTCCAGAACGTTCTGTCACAAAAATGTGAGGAAAAAGTGTTTGTTTTGCACAATTTTGAGACTTGGAAAGGTTTCTGGGTAACAGAACCTGTGAGAGCACCACAAGACACCCCATCTTGGATTCCCCTAGGTCTCTAGTTTTAAAAAATGCACAGGTTTGGTAGGTTTCCCTAGGTCCCGGTTGAGCTAGAGGCCAAAATCCAGGTAGGCACCCTGCAAAAAACACCTCTGTTTTCTGTGGAAAACTTTGATGTGTGTCCACGTTGTCTTTTGGGGCATTTCCTGTCGCGGGCACTAGGCCTACCCACACAAGCTAGGTATCAAATCTATGGGGAGACCTGGGGAAACGCAGGGTGGAAGGAAAATTGTGGCTCCTCTCAGATTCCAGAACTTTCTGACACCAAAATGTGAGGAAAAGGTGTTTTTTTAGCAATATTTTGAGGTTTGCAAGGGATTCCGGGTAACAGAACCTAGTGAGATCCCCACAAGTCACCCCATCTGGATTGCCCTAGGTCACTAGTTTTCAGAAATCCACAGGTTTGGTAGGTTTCCCTAGGTGCCGGCTGAGCTAGAGGCCCAAATACACAGGTAGGCACTTTGCAAAAACACCTCTGTTTTCTGTGGAAAATTGTGATGTGTGTCCATGTTGTCTTTTGGGGCATTTCCTGTCACGGGCACTAGGCCTACCAACGCAAGTGAGGTATCATTTTTATCGGGAGACTTGGGGGAATGCTGGGTGGAAGGAAAGTTGTGGCTCCTCTCAGATCCCAGAAATTTCTGACACCGTAATATGAGGAAAAAGTGTTTTTTAGCCACCTTTTGAGGTTTTCAAAGCATTCAGGGTTACAGAACCTGGTGAGACCCCCACAAGTCACCCTATCTTGGATTTCCCTATGTCTCTAGTTTTCAAAAATGCACTGGTTTGGTAGGTTTCCCTAGGTCTCGGCTGAGCTAGAGGCCAAAATCCACAGGTAGGCAGTTTGCAAAAAACACCTCTGTTTTCTGTTGAAAAATGTGATATGTGTCCATGTTGTCTTTTGGGGCATTTCCTGTCGCGGGCGCTAGACCTACCCACACTCGTGAGGTGTCATTTTTATCGGGAGACTTGGGGGAATGCTGGGTGGAAGTAAAGTTGTGGCTCCTCTCAGATTCCAGAACTTTCTGTCACCGAAATGTGAGGAAAACGTGTTATTTTAGCCAAATTTTGAGGTTTGCAAAGGATTCTGGGTAACAGAACCTGGTCAGAGCCCCACAAGTCACCCCATCTAGATTCCCCTAGGTCTCTAGTTTTAAAAAATGCACAGGTTTGGGAGGTTTCCCTAGGTGCCGGCTGAGCTACTAGCCAAAATCCACAGGTAGGCACTTTGCAAAAAACACCTCTCTCTTTTGTGGAAAAATTAGATGTGTCCATAGGTGTTTTGGGGCATTTCCTATCACGGGCACTAGCCCCACCCACACAAGTGAGGTATCATTTTTGTCGGGAGACTTGGGGGAACCATGTGTGGAAAGAAAGTTGTGGCTCCTCTCAGATTCCAGAACTTTCTCTCACCGAAATGTGAGGAAAAATGTTTTTTTTAACCAAATTTTGAGGTTTGCAAAGGATTCAGGGTAACAGAACCTGGTGAGAGCCCCACAAGTCACCCCAACTTGGATTACCCTAGTCTCTAGTTTAAAAAAATGCACAGGTTTGGTAGGTTTCCCAATGTCCCGGCTGAGCTAGATGCCAAAATCCACAGGTAGGCACTTTGCAAAAAACACCTCTGTTTTCTCTGGAAAAATGTGATGTGTCCATTTTGTGTTTTGGGGCATTTTCTGTTGTGGGCAGTAGGCCTACCCACACAAGCTAGTTATCATATTTATCGGGAGACCTGGGAAAATGCTGGTTGGAAGGAAATTTGTGGCTCCTCTCTGATTCCAGAACTTTCTGTCACCGAAATGTGAGGAAAAAGTGTTTTTTAACAAAATGTTGAGGTTTGCAAGGGATTTGGGGTAACAGAACCTGGTGAGAGCCCCACAAGTCACCCCATCTTGGATTCCCCTAGGTCACTAGTTTTCAAAAATGCACAGCTTTGGCAGGTTTCCCTAGGTGCCAGCTGAGCTAGAGGCCAAAATCCACAGGTAGGCACTTTGCAAAAAACACCTCTGTTTTCTGTGGAAAACTGTGATGTGTGTCTATGTTGTCTTTTGGGGCATTTCCTGTCGCGGGCACTAGGCCTACCCACACAAGTGAGGTATCATTTTTATCGGGAGACTTGTGGGAATGCTGGGTGGAAGGAAAGTTGAGGCTCCTCTCAGATTCCAGAACGTTCTGTCACAAAAATGTGAGGAAAAAGTGTTTGTTTTGCACAATTTTGAGACTTGGAAAGGTTTCTGGGTAACAGAACCTGTGAGAGCACCACAAGACACCCCATCTTGGATTCCCCTAGGTCTCTAGTTTTCAAAAATGCACAGGTTTGGTAGGTTTCCCTAGGTCCCGGTTGAGCTAGAGGCCAAAATCCAGGTAGGCACCCTGCAAAAAACACCTCTGTTTTCTGTGGAAAACTTTGATGTGTGTCCACGTTGTCTTTTGGGGCATTTCCTGTCGCGGGCACTAGGCCTACCCACACAAGCTAGGTATCAAATCTATGGGGAGACCTGGGGAAACGCAGGGTGGAAGGAAAATTGTGGCTCCTCTCAGATTCCAGAACTTTCTGACACCAAATTGTGAGGAAAAGGTGTTTTTTTAGCAATATTTTGAGGTTTGCAAGGGATTCCGGGTAACAGAACCTAGTGAGATCCCCACAAGTCACCCCATCTGGATTGCCCTAGGTCACTAGTTTTCTGAAATCCACAGGTTTGGTAGGTTTCCCTAGGTGCCGGCTGAGCTAGAGGCCCAAATACACAGGTAGGCACTTTGCAAAAACACCTCTGTTTTCTGGGGAAAATTGTGATGTGTGTCCATGTTGTCTTTTGGGGCATTTCCTGTCACGGGCACTAGGCCTACCAACGCAAGTGAGGTATCATTTTTATCGGGAGACTTGGGGGAATGCTGGGTGGAAGGAAAGTTGTGGCTCCTCTCAGATCCCAGAAATTTCTGACACCGTAATATGAGGAAAAAGTGTTTTTTAGCCACCTTTTGAGGTTTTCAAAGCATTCAGGGTTACAGAACCTGGTGAGACCCCCACAAGTCACCCTATCTTGGATTTCCCTATGTCTCTAGTTTTAAAAAATGCACTGGTTTGGTAGGTTTCCCTAGGTCTCGGCTGAGCTAGAGGCCAAAATCCACAGGTAGGCAGTTTGCAAAAAACACCTCTGTTTTCTGTTGAAAAATGTGATATGTGTCCATGTTGTCTTTTGGGGCATTTCCTGTCGCGGGCACTAGACCTACCCACACTCGTGAGGTGTCATTTTTATCGGGAGACTTGGGGGAATGCTGGGTGGAAGTAAAGTTGTGGCTCCTCTCAGATTCCAGAACTTTCTGTCACCGAAATGTGAGGAAAACGTGTTATTTTAGCCAAATTTTGAGGTTTGCAAAGGATTCTGGGTAACAGAACCTGATCAGAGCCCCACAAGTCACCCCATCTAGATTCCCCTAGGTCTCTAGTTTTAAAAAATGCACAGGTTTGGGAGGTTTCCCTAGGTGCCGGCTGAGCTACTAGCCAAAATCCACAGGTAGGCACTTTGCAAAAAACACCTCTCTCTTTTGTGGAAAAATTAGATGTGTCCATAGGTGTTTTGGGGCATTTCCTATCACGGGCACTAGCCCCACCCACACAAGTGAGGTATCATTTTTGTCGGGAGACTTGGGGGAACCATGTGTGGAAAGAAAGTTGTGGCTCCTCTCAGATTCCAGAA
The DNA here is from genome assembly GCF_031143425.1 of Pleurodeles waltl. Taxonomy (NCBI): domain Eukaryota; kingdom Metazoa; phylum Chordata; class Amphibia; order Caudata; family Salamandridae; genus Pleurodeles; species Pleurodeles waltl. Next base: position 357,450,072 of record NC_090438.1, read on the forward strand.
CTTTCTCTCACCGAAATGTGAGGAAAAATGTTTTTTTTAACCAAATTTTGAGGTTTGCAAAGGATTCAGGGTAACAGAACCTGGTGAGAGCCCCACAAGTCACCCCAACTTGGATTACCCTAGTCTCTAGTTTTAAAAAATGCACAGGTTTGGTAGGTTTCCCAATGTCCCGGCTGAGCTAGATGCCAAAATCCACAGGTAGGCACTTTGCAAAAAACACCTCTGTTTTCTCTGGAAAAATGTGATGTGTCCATTTTGTGTTTTGGGGCATTTTCTGTTGTGGGCAGTAGGCCTACCCACACAAGCTAGTTATCATATTTATCGGGAGACCTGGGAAAATGCTGGTTGGAAGGAAATTTGTGGCTCCTCTCTGATTCCAGAACTTTCTGTCACCGAAATGTGAGGAAAAAGTGTTTTTTAACAAAATGTTGAGGTTTGCAAGGGATTTGGGGTAACAGAACCTGGTGAGAGCCCCACAAGTCACCCCATCTTGGATTCCCCTAGGTCACTAGTTTTCAAAAATGCACAGCTTTGGCAGGGTTCCCTAGGTGCCAGCTGAGCTAGAGGCCAAAATCCACAGGTAGGCACTTTGCAAAAAACACCTCTGTTTTATGTGGAAAAATGTGATGTGTGTGTCCATGTTGTCTTTTGGGGCATTTGCTGTCGTGGGCAATAGGCCTACCCACACAAGTGAGGTATCATGTTTATCAGGAGGCTTGGGGGAATGCTGGGTGGAAGGAAAGTTGTGGCTCCTCTCAGATTCCAGAACTTTCTGTCACGGTAATGTGAGGAAAAAGTGTTTTTTTAGCACAATGTTGAGGTCTGCAAAGGCTTCTGGGTAACAGAACCTGTGAGAGCGCCACAAGTCACCCCATCTTGGATTCCCCTAGGTCTCTAGTTTTCAATAATGCACAGGTTTGGGAGGTTTCCCTAGGTGCCGGCTGAGCTAGAGGCCAAAATTCACAGGTAGGCACTTTTGCAAAAAACACCTCTGTTTTCTGTTGAAAAATGTGATGTGTCCACAATATGTTTTGGGGCATTTCCTGTTGTGGGCAGTAGGCCTACCAACACAAGCTAGGTATCATACTTACATGAAGACCTGGGGAAACGTTGTGTCGAAGGAAATTTGTGGCTCCTCTCAGATTCCAGAACTTTCTGTCACCGAAATGTGAGGAAAAGGTGTTTTTTAGCAATATTTTGAGGTTTGCAAGGGATTCCGGGTAACAGAACCTAGTGAGAGCCCCACAAGTCACCCCATCTGGATTGCCCTAGGTCACTAGTTTTCAGAAATCCACAGGTTTGTTAGGTTTCCCTAGGTGCCGGGTGAGCTAGAGGCCAAAATACACAGGTAGGCACTTTGCAAAAAACACCTCTGTTTTCTTTGGAAAATTGTGATGTGTGTCCATGTTGTCTTTTGGGGCATTTCCTGTCACGGGCACTAGGCCTACCAACACAAGTGAGGTATCATTTTTATCGGGAGAATTGGGGGAATGCTGGGTGGAAGGAAAGTTGTGGCTCCTCTCCGATCCCAGATATTTCTGACACCGAAATATGAGGAAAAAGTGTTTTTTAGCCACCTTTTGCGGTTTTCAAAGCATTCAGGGTTACAGAACCTGGTGAGACCCCCACAAGTCACCCTATCTTGGATTTCCCTATGTCTCTAGTTTTCAAAAATGCACTGGTTTGGTAGGTTTCCCTAGGTCTCGGCTGAGCTAGAGGCCAAAATCGACAGGTAGGCAGTTTGCAAAAAACACCTCTGTTTTCTGTTGAAAAATGTGATGTGTGTCCATGTTGTCTTTTGGGGCATTTCCTGTCGCGGGCACTGGACCTATCCACACTCGTGAGGTATCATTTTTATCGGGAGACTTGGGGGAATGCTGGGTGGAAGTAAAGTTGTGGCTCCTGTCAGATTCCAGAACTTTCTGTCACTGAAATATGAGGAAAAAAGTGTTTTTCTAGCCAGATTTTGAGGTTTGGAAAGGATTCTGGGTACAGAACCTGATCAGAGCCCCACAAGTCACCCCATCTAGATTCCCCTAGGTCTCTAGTTTTCAAAAATGCACAGGTTTGGGAGGTTTCCCTAGGTGCCGGCTGAGCTACTAGCCAAAATCCACAGGTAGGCACTTTGCAAAAAACACCTCTGTTTTCTGTGGAAAAATTAGATGTGTCCATAGGTGTTTTGGGGCATTTCCTATCACAGGCACTAGGCCTACCCACACAAGTGAGGTATCATTTGTGTCGGGAGACTTGGGGGAACCATGTGTGGAAAGAAAGTTGTGGCTCCTCTCAGATTCCAGAACTTTCTCACACCGAAATGTGAGGAAAAATGTTTTTTTTAACCAAATTTTGAGGTTTGCCAAGCATTCAGAGTTACATAACCCGGTGAGAGCCCCACACGTCACCCTATCTTGGATTCCCCTATGTCTCTAGTTTTAAAAAATGCGCAGTTTTGGTAGGTTTCCATAGGTTCCAGCTGAGCTAGAGGCCAAGATCCACAGTTAGGCTCTTTGCAAAAAACATCTCTGATTTCTGTGGAAAAATGGGATGTGTCCACGTTGTGTTTTGGGGCATTTTCTGTCACGGGCATTAGTTCTACCAACACAAGTGAGGTATCATTTTTATCGGGAGACTTGGGGAACGCTGGATGGAAGGGAATTTGTGGCTCCTCTCAGATTCCAGAACTTTCTGTCACTGAAATTTGAGTAAAAAGTGTTTTTTCAGCCAAAGTTTGAGGTGTGCAAAGGATTCTGGGTAACAGAACCTGGTGTGAGCCCCACAAGTCTCCCCACCTTGGATTCCCCTTCGTCTCTACTTTTCAGAAATGCACAGGTTTGGTAGCTTTCCCTGGGTGCCGGCTGAGCTAGATGCCAATATCCACAGGTAGGCACTTTTCAAAAAACACATCTGTCTTTTGGGGCACTTCCTTTCGCGGGCACTAGGCCTACCCACACAAGTTAGGTATGATTTTTATCGGGAGACTTGGGGGAACGCTGGGTGGAAGGAAAGTTGTGGCTCGTCTCAGATTCTAGAACTTTCTGTCACCGAAATGTGAGGAAAGAGTGTTTTTTTAGCAAAATTTTGAGGTTTGCAAAGGCTTCTGGGTAACAGAACCTGTCAGAGCGCCAAAAGTCACCCATCTGGGATTCCCCTAGGTCTCTAGTTTTCAAAAATGCACAGGTTTGATAGGTTTCCCGATGTGCCGGCTGAGCTAGAGGCCAAAATTCACAGGTAGGCACGTTTGCAAAAAACACCTCTGTTTTCTGTGGACAAATGTGATGTGTCTACGTTGTGTTTTGGGGCATTTCCTGTGGTGGGCAGTAGGCCTACCCACACAAGCTAGGTATCATACTTATTGGGAGACCTGGGGAAACGCTGGGGGGAAGGAAATTTGTGGCTCCTCTCAGATTCCACAACTTTCTGTCACCGAAATGTGAGGAAATAGTGTTTTGTTAGCAAAATTGAGGTTTGCAAGGGATTCTGGGTAACAGAACCTGGTGAGAGCCCCACAGGTCACCCCATCTTGGATTCCCCTAGGTCACTAGTTTTCAAAAATGCACAGGTTTGGTAGGTTTCCCGATGTGCCGGCTGAGCTAGAGGCCAAAATCCACAGGTAGGCACTTTGCAAAAAACACCTCTGTTTTCTGTGGAAAACTGTGATGTGTGTCTACGTTGTCTTTTGGGGCATTTCCTGTCGCGGGCACTAGGCCTACCCACACAAGTGAGGTATCATTTTTATCGGGAGACTTGGGGAACGCTGGGTGGAAGTAAAGTTGTGTCTCCTCTCAGATTCCAGAACGTTCTGTCACAAAAATGTGAGGAAAAAGTGTTTGTTTTGCACAATTTTGAGACTTGGAAAGGTTTCTGGGTAACATAACCTGTGAGAGCACCACAAGACACCCCATCTTGGATTCCCCTAGGTCTCTAGTTTTAAAAAATGCACAGGTTTGGTAGGTTTCCCTAGGTCCCGGCTGAGCTAGAGGCCAAAATCCACAGGTAGGCACCCTGCAAAAAACACCTCTGTTTTCTGTGGAAAACTTTGATGTGTGTCCACGTTGTCTTTTGGGGCATTTCCTGTCGCGGGCACTAGGCCTACCCACACAAGCTAGGTATCAAATCTATGGGGAGACCTGGGGAAACGCAGGGTGGAAGGAAAATTGTGGCTCCTCTCAGATTCCAGAACTTTCTGACACCAAAATGTGAGGAAAAGGTGTTTTTTTAGCAATATTTTGAGGTTTGCAAGGGATTCCGGGTAACAGAACCTAGTGGGAGCCCCACAAGTCACCCCATCTGGATTGCCCTAGGTCACTAGTTTTCTGAAATCCACAGGTTTGGTAGGTTTCCCTAGGTGCCGGCTGAGCTAGAGGCCAAAATACACAGGTAGGCACTTTCCAAAAAACACCTCTGTTTTCTGTGGAAAATTGTGATGTGTGTCCATGTTGTCTTTTGAGGCATTTCCTGTCACAGGCACTAGGCCTACCAACACAAGTGAGGTATCATTTTTATCGGGAGACTTGGGGGAATGCTGGGTGGAAGGAAAGTTGTGGCTCCTCTCAGATCCCAGAAATTTCTGACACCAAAATATGAGGAAAAAGTGTATTTTAGCCACCTTTTGAGGTTTTCAAAGCATTCAGGGTTACAGAACCTGGTGAGACCCCCACAAGTCACCCTATCTTGGATTTCCATATGTCTTTAGTTTTCAAAAATGCACTTGTTAGGTAGGTTTCCCTAGGTCTCGGCTGAGCTAGAGGCCAAAATCCACAGGTAGGCAGTTTGCAAAAAACACCTCTGTTTTCTGTTGAAAAATGTGATATGTGTCCATGTTGTCTTTTGGGGCATTTCCTGTCGCGGGCACTAGACCTACCCACACTTGTGAGGTGTCATTTTTATCTGGAGACTTGGGGGAATGCTGGGTGGAAGTAAAGTTGTGGCTCCTCTCAGATTCCAGAACTTTCTGTCACCGAAATGTGAGGAAAACGTGTTATTTTAGCCAAATTTTGAGGTTTGCAAAGTATTCTGGGTAACAGAACCTGGTCAGAGCCCCACAAGTCACCCCATCTAGATTCCCCCTAGGTCTCTAGTTTTAAAAAATGCACAGGTTTGGGAGGTTTCCCTAGGTGCCGGCTGAGCTACTAGCCAAAATCCACAGGTAGGCACTTTGCAAAAAACACCTCTCTCTTTTGTGGAAAAATTAGATGTGTCCATAGGTGTTTTGGGGCATTTCCTATCACGGGCACTAGGCCCACCCACACAAGTGAGGTATCATTTTTGTCGGGAGACTTGGGGGAACCATGTGTGGAAAGAAAGTTGTGGCTCCTCTCAGATTCCAGAACTTTCTCTCACCGAAATGTGAGGAAAAATATTTTTTTTAACCAAATTTTGAGGTTTGCAAAGGATTCAGGGTAACAGAACCTGGTGAGAGCCCCACAAGTCACCCCAACTTGGATTACCCTAGTCTCTAGTTTTAAAAAATGCACAGGTTTGGTAGGTTTCCCAATGTCCCGGCTGAGCTAGATGCCAAAATCCATAGGTAGGCACTTTGCAAAAAACACCTCTGTTTTCTCTGGGAAAATGTGATGTGTCCATTTTGTGTTTTGGGGCATTTCCTGTTGTGGGCAGTAGGCCTACCCACACAAGCTAGTTATCATATTTATCGGGAGACCTGGGAAAATGCTGGTTGGAAGGAAATTTGTGGCTCCTCTCTGATTCCAGAACTTTCTGTCACCGAAATGTGAGGAAAAAGTGTTTTTTAACAAAATGTTGAGGTTTGCAAGGGATTTGGAGTAACAGAACCTGGTGAGAGCCCCACAAGTCACCCCATCTTAGATTCCCCTAGGTCACTAGTTTTCAAAAATGCACAGCTTTGGCAGGTTTCCCTAGGTGCCAGCTGAGCTAGAGGTCAAAATCCACAGGTAGGCACTTTGCAAAAAACACCTCTGTTTTATGTGGAAAAATGTGATGTGTGTGCCCACGTTGTCTTTTGGGGCATTTGCTGTCGTGGGCAATAGGCCTACCCACACAAGTGAGGTATCATGTTTATCAGGAGACTTGGGGGAATGCTGGGTGGAAGGAAAGTTGTGGCTCCTCTCAGATTCCAGAACTTTCTGTCGCGGTAATGTGAGGAAAAAGTGTTTTTTTAGCACAATTTTGAGGTCTGCAAAGGCTTCTGGGTAACAGAACCTGTGAGAGCGCCACAAGTCACCCCATCTTGGATTCCCCTAGGTCTCTAGTTTTCAAAAATGCACAGGTTTGGGAGGTTTCCCTAGGTGCCGGCTGAGCTAGAGGCCAAAATTCACAGGTAGGCACTTTTGCAAAAAACACCTCTGTTTTCTGTTGAAAAATGTGATGTGTCCACAATATGTTTTGGGGCATTTCCTGTTGTGGGCAGTAGGCCTACCAACAGAAGCTAGGTATTATACTTACATGAAGACCTGGGGAAACGCTGTGTCGAAGGAAATTTGTGGCTCCTCTCAGATTCCAGAACTTTCTGTCACCGAAATGTGAGGAAAAGGTGTTTTTTAGCAATATTTTGAGGTTTGCAAGGGATTCCGGGTAACAGAACCTAGTGAGAGCCCCACAAGTCACCCCATCTGGATTGCCCTAGGTCACTAGTTTTCAGAAATCCACAGGTTTGGTAGGTTTCCCTAGGTGCCGGGTGAGCTAGAGGCCAAAATACACAGGTAGGCACTTTGCAAAAAACACCTCTGTTTTCTGTGGAAAATTGTGATGTGTGTCCATGTTGTCTTTTGGGGCATTTCCTGTCACGGGCACTAGGCCTACCAACACAAGTGAGGTATAATTTTTATCGGGAGACTTGGGGGAATGCTGGGTGGAAGGAAAGTTGTGGCTCCTCTCCGATCCCAGAAATTTCTGACACCGAAATATTAGGAAAAAAGTGTTTTTCTAGCCAGATTTTCAGTTTTGCAAAGGATTCTGGGTAACAGAACCTGGTCAGAGCCCCACAAGTCACCCCATCTAGATTCCCCTAGGTCTCTAGTTTTGAAAAATGCACAGGTTTGGGAGGTTTCCCTAGGTGCCGGCTGAGCTACTAGCCAAAATCCACAGGTAGGCACTTTGCAAAAAACACCTCTGTTTTCTGTGGAAAAATTACATGTGTCCATAGGTGTTTTGGGGCATTTCCTATCACGGGCAATAGGCCTACCCACATAAGTGACGTATCATTTTTGTCGGGAGACTTGGGGGAACCATGTGTGGAAAGAAAGTTGTGGCTCCTCTCAGATTCCAGAACTTTCTCTCACCGAAATGTGAGGAAAAATGTTTTTTTTAACCAAAATTTGAGGTTTGCAAAGGATTCAGGGTAACAGAACCTGGTGAGAGCCCCACAAGTCACCCCAACTTGGATTACCCTAGGTCTCTAGTTTTAATAAAATGCACAGGTTTGGTAGGTTTCCCAATGTGCCGGCTGAGCTAGATGCCAAAATCCACAGGTAGGCACTTTGCAAAAAACACCTCTGTTTTCTGTGGAAAATTGTGATGTGTGTCCATGTTGTCTTTTGGGGCATTTCCTATCACGGGCACTAGGCCTACCAACACAAGTGAGGTATCATTTTTATCGTGAGACTTGGGGGAATGCTGGTGGAAAGAAAAGTTGTGGCTCCTCTCAGATCCCAGAAATGTCTGACACCGAAATATGAGGAAAAAGTGTTTTTTAGCCACCTTTTGAGGTTTTCAAAGCATTCAGGGTTACAGAACCTGGTGAGACCCCCACAAGTCAATCTATCTTGGATTTCCCTATGTCTCTAGTTTTCAAAAATGCACTGGTTTGGTAGGTTTCCCATGGTCTCGGCTGAGCTAAAGGCCAAAATCCACAGGTAGGCAGTTTGCAAAAAACACCTCTGTTTTCTGTTGAAAAATGTGATGTGTGTCCATGTTGTCTTTTGGGGTATTTCCTATCTCGGGCACTAGACCTACCACACTCGTGAGGTATCATTTTTATCGGGATACTTGGGGGAATGCTGGGTGGAAGTAAAGTTGTGGCTCCTCTCAGATTCCAGAACTTTCTGTCACCGAAATTTGAGGAAAATGTGTTTTTTTAGCCAAATTTTGAGGTTTGCAAAGGATTCTGGTTACAGAACCTGATCAGAGCCCCACAAGTCACCCCATCTAGATTCCCCTAGGTCTCTAGTTTTAAAAAATGCACAGGTTTGGGAGGTTTCCCTAGGTGCCGGCTGAGCTACTAGCCAAAATCCACAGGTAGGCACTTTGCAAAAAACACCTCTGTTTTCTGTGGAAAAATTAGATGTGTCCATAGGTGTTTTGGGGCATTTCCTATCACGGGCACTAGGCCTACCCACACAAGTGAGGTATCATTTGTGTCGGGAGACTTGGGGGAACCATGTGTGGAAAGAAAGTTGTGGCTCCTCTCAGATTCCAGAACTTTCTCACACCGAAATGTGAGGAAAAATGTTTTTTTTAACCAAATTTTGAGGTTTGCCAAGGATTCAGGATAACAGAACCTGATGAGAGCCCCACAAGTCACCCCAATTTGGATTACCCGAGGTCTCTAGTTTTAAAAAATGCATAGGTTTGGTAGGTTTCCCAATGTGCCGGCTGAGCTAGATGCCAAAATCCACAGGTAGGCACTTTGCAAAAAACACCTCTGTTTTCTGTGGAAAAATGTGATGTGTCCATGTTGTGTTTTGGGGTATTTCCTGTTGTGGGCAGTAGGTCTACCCACACAAGCTGGTTATCATATTTATCGGGAGACCTGGGAAAACGCTGGTTGGAAGGAAATTTGTGGCTCCTCTCAGATTCCAGAACTTTCTGTCACCGAAATGTGAGGAAATAGTGTTTTGTTAGCAAAATTGAGGTTTGCCAGAGATTCTGGGTAACAGAACCTGGTGAGAGCCCCACAGGTCACCCCATCTTGGATTCCCCTAGGTCACTAGTTTTAAAAAATGCACAGGTTTGGAGGGTTTCCCCAATAGCCAGCTGAGCTAGAGGCCAAAATCCACAGGTAGGTACTTTGAAAAAAACACCTGTTTTCTGTGGAAAAATGTGATGTGTGTCGACGCTGTCTTTTGGGGCATTTTCTGTCGCGGGCATTAGTCTTACCAACACAAGTGAGGTATCATTTTTATCGGGAGACTTGGGGAACGCTGGGTGGAAGGGAAGTTGTGGCTCCTCTCAGATTCCAGAACTTTCTGTCATTGAAATGTGAGGAAAAATTGTTTTTTTAGCCACATTTTGAGGATTGAAAAGGATTCATGGTAACAGAACCTGGTGAGAGCCCCACAAGTCAACCCATCTTGAATTCCCCTAGGTCTCTAGTTTTAAAAAATGCACAGGTTTGGAAGGTTTCCCTAGGTCCCAGCTGAGCTAGAGTCCAAAATCCACAGGTAGGCACTTTGCAAAAAACACCTCTGTTTTCTGTGGAAAACTGTGATGTGTGTATACGTTGTCTTTTGGGGCATTTCCTGTCGCGGGCAATAGGCCTACCCACACAAGTGAGGTATCATTTTTATCGGGAGACTTGTGGGAATGCTGGGTGGAAGGAAAGTTGTGGCTCCTCTCAGATTCCAGAACGTTCTGTCACAAAAATGTGAGGAAAAAGTGTTTGTTTTGCACAATTTTGAGGCTTGCAAAGGTTTCTGGGTAACAGAACCTGTGAGAGCACCACAAGACACCCCATCTTGGATTCCCTTAGGTCTCTAGTTTTCAAAAATGCACAGGTTTGGTAGGTTTCTCTAGGTCCCGGCTGAGCTAGAGGCCAAAATCCACAGGTAGGCACCCTGCAAAAAACACATCTGTTTTCTGTGGAAAACTGTGATGTGTGTCCACGTTGTCTTTTGGGGCATTTCCTGTCGCGGGCACTAGGCCTACCCACAGAAGCTAGGTATCAAATTTATGGGGAGACCTCGGGAAACGCAGGGTGGAAGGAAAATTGTGGCTCCTCTCAGATTCCAGAACTTTCTGACACTAAAATGTGAGGAAAAGGTGTTTTTTTAGCAATATTTTGAGGTTTGCAAGGGATTCCGGGTAACAGAACCTAGTGAGAGCCCCACAAGTCACCCCATCTGGATTGCCCTAGGTCACTAGTTTTCAGAAATCCACAGGTTTGGTAGGTTTCCCTAGGTGCCGGGTGAGCTAGAGGCCCAAATACACAGGTAGGCACTTTGCAAAAAACACCTCTGTTTAATGTGGAAAAATGTGATGTGTGTGTCGACGTTGTCTTTTGGGGCATTTGCTGTCGTGGGCAATAGGCCTACCCACACAAGTGAGGTATCATGTTTATCAAGAGACTTGGGGGAATGCTGGGTGGAAGGAAAGTTGTGGCTCTTCTCAAATTCCAGAACTTTCTGTCACGGTAATGTGAGGAAAAAGTGTTTTTTTAGCACAATTTTGAGGTCTGCAAAGGCTTCTGGGTAACAGAACCTGTGAGAGTGCCACAAGTCACCCCATCTTGGATTCCCCTAGGTCTCTAGTTTTCAAAAATGCACAGGTTTGGGAGGTTTCCCTAGGTGCCGGCTGAGCTAGAGGCCAAAATTCACAGGTAGGCACTTTTGCAAAAAACACCTCTTTTTCTGTTATAAAATGTGATGTGTCCACAATGTGTTTTGGGGCATTTCCTGTTGTGGGCAGTAGGCCTACCAACACAAGCTAGGTATCATATTTACATGAAGACCTGGGGAAACGCTGGGTCGAAGGAAATTTGTGGCTCCTCTCAGATTCAAGAACTTTCTGTCACCGAAATGTGAGGAAAAGGTGTTTTTTTAGGAATATTTTGAGGTTTGCAAGGGATTCCGGGTAACAGAACCTAGTGAGAGCCCCACAAGTCACCCCATCTGGATTGCCATAGGTCACTAGTTTTCAGAAATCCACAGGTTTGGTAGGTTTCCCTAGGTGCCGGGTGAGCTAGAGGACAAAATACACAGGTAGGCAGTTTGCAAAAAACACCTCTGTTTTCTGTTTAAAAATGTGATGTGTGTCCATGTTGTCTTTTGGGGCATTTCCTGTCACGGGCACTAGACCTACCCACACTCGTGAGGTATCATTTTTATCGGGAGACTTGGGGGAATGCTGGGTGATAGTAAAGTTGTGGCTCCTCTAAGATTCCAGAACTTTCTGTCACCGAAATGTGAGGAAAACATGTTTTTTAAGCCAAATTTTGAGGTTTGCAAAGGATTCTGGGTAACAGAACCTGGTCAGAGCCCCACAAGTCACCCCATCTAGATTCCCCTAGGTCTCTAGTTTTAAAAAATGCACAGGTTTGGGAGGTTTCCCTAGGTGCCGGCTGAGCTACTAGCCAAAATCCACAGGTAGGCACTTTGCAAAAAACACCTCTGTTTTCTGTGGAAAAATTAGATGTGTCCATAGGTGTTTTGGGGCATTTCCTATCACGGGCACTAGGCCTACCCACACAAGTGAGGTATCATTTTTATCGGGAGACTTGTGGGAATGCTGGGTGGAAGGAAAGTTGTGGCTCCTCTCAGATTCCAGAACGTTCTGTCACAAAAATGTGTGGAAAAAGTGTTTCTTTTGCACAATTTTGAGGCTTGCAAAGGTTTCTGGGTAACAGAACCTGTGAGAGCACCACAAGACACCCCATCTTGGATTCCCCTAGGTCTCTAGTTTTCAAAAATGCACAGGTTTGGTAGGTTTCCCTCGGTCCCGGCTGAGCTAGAGGCCAAAATCCACAGGTAGGCACCCTGCAAAAAACACCTCTGTTTTCTGTGGAAAACTGTGATGTGTGTCCACGTTGTCTTTTGGGGCATTTCCTGTCGCGGGCACTAGGCCTACCCACACAAGCTAGGTATCAAATTTATGGGGAGACCTGGGGAAACACAGGGTGGAAGGAAAATTGTGGCTCCTCTCAGATTCCAGAACTTTCTGACACCAAAATGTGAGGAAAAGGTGTTTTTTTAGCAATATTTTGAGGTTTGCAAGGGATTCCGGGTAACAGAACCTAGTGAGAGCCCCACAAGTCACCCCATCTGGATTGCCCTAGGTCACCAGTTTTCAGAAATCCACAGGTTTGGTAGGTTTCCCTAGGTGCCGGATGAGCTAGAGGCCCAAATACACAGGTAGGCACTTTGCAAAAAACACCTCTGTTTTCTGTGGAAAATTGTGATGTGTGTCCATGTTGTCTTTTGGGGCATTTCCTGTCACGGGCACTAGGCCTACCAACGCAAGTGAGGTATCATTTTTATCGGGAGACTTGGGGGAATGCTGGGTGGAAGGAAAGTTGTGGCTCCTCTCAGATCCCAGAAATTTCTGACACCGTAATATGGGGAAAAAGTGTTTTTTAGCCACCTTTTGAGGTTTTCAAAGCATTCAGGGTTACAGAACCTGGTGAGACCCCCACAAGTCACCCTATCTTGGATTTCCCTATGTCTCTAGTTTTCAAAAATGCACTGGTTTGGTAGGTTTCCCTAGGTCTCGGCTGAGCTAGAGGCCAAAATCCACAGGTAGGCAGTTTGCAAAAAACACCTCTGTTTTCTGTTGAAAAATGTGATGTGTGTCCATGTTGTCTTTTGGGGCATTTCCTGTCGCGGGCACTAGACCTACCCACACTCGTGAGGTATCATTTTTATCGGGAGACTTGGGGGAATACTGGGTGATAGTAAAGTTGTGGCTCCTCTAAGATTCCAGAACTTTCTGTCACCGAAATGTGAGGAAAACATGTTTTTTTAGCCAAATTTTGAGGTTTGCAAAGGATTCTGGGTAACAGAACCTGGTCAGAGCCCCACAAGTCACCACATCTAGATTCCCCTAGGTCTCTAGTTTTCAAAAATGCACAGCTTTGGTAGGTTTCCCTAGGTGCCGGCTGAGCTAGAGGCAAAATCCACAGGTAGGCACTTTGCAAAAAACACCTCTGTTTTATGTTGTAAAAATGTGATGTGTATGTCCACGTTGTCTTTTGGGGCATTTGCTGTCGTGGGCAATAGGCCTACCCACACAAGTGAGGTATCATGTTTATCAGGAGACTTGGGGGAATGCTGGGTGGAAGGAAAGTTGTGGCTCCTCTCAGATTCCAGAACTTTCTGTCACGGTAATGTGAGGAAAAAGTGTTTTTTTAGCACAATTTTGAGGTCTGCAAAGGCTTCTGGGTAACAGAACCTGTGAGAGCGCCACAAGTCACCCCATCTTGGATTCCCCTAGGTCTCTAGTTTTCAAAAATGCACAGGTTTGGGAGGTTTCCCTAGGTGCCGGCTGAGCTACTAGGCAAAATCCACAGGTAGGCACTTTGCAAAAAACACCTCTGTTTTCTGTGGAAAAATTAGATGTGTCCATAGGTGTTTTGGGGCATTTCCTATCACGGGCACTAGGCCTACCCACACAAGTGAGGTATCATTTTTGTCAGGAGACTTGGGGGAACCATGTTTGGAAAGAAAGTTGTGGCTCCTCTCAGATTCCAGAACTTTCTCTCACCGAAATATGAGGAAAAAGGTTTTTTTTTAACCAAATTTTGAGGTTTCCAAAGGATTCAGGGTAACAGAACCTGGTGAGAGCCCCACAAGTCACCCCAACTTGGATTACCCTAGGTCTCTAGTTTTAAAAAATGCACAGGTTTGGTAGGTTTCCCAATGTGCCGGCTGAGCTAGATGCCAAAATCCATAGGTAGGCACTTTGCAAAAAACACCTCTGTTTTCTGTGGAAAAATGTGATGTGTCCATGTTGTGTTTTGGGGCATTTCCTGTTGTGGGCAGTAGGCCTACCCACACAAGCTAGTTATCATATTTATCGGGAGACCTGGGAAAACGCTAGTTGGAAGGAAATTTGTGGCTCCTCTCTGATTCCAGAACTTTCTGTCACCGAAATGTGAGGAAAAAGTGTTTTTTAGCAAAATGTTGAGGTTTGCAAGGGATTTGGTGTAACAGAACCTGGTGAGAGCCCCACAAGTCACCCCATCTTGGATTCCCCTAGGTCACTAGTTTTCAAAAATGCACAGCTTTGGTAGGTTTCCCTAGGTGCCGGCTGAGCTAGAGACCAAAATCCACAGGTAGACACTTTGCAAAAAACACCTCTGTTTTATGTGGAAAAATGTGATGTGTGTGTCCACGTTGTCTTTTGGGGCATTTGCTGTCGTGGGCAATAGGCCTACCCACACAAGTGAGGTATCATGTTCATCAGGAGACTTGGGGGAATGCTGGGTGGAAGGAAAGTTGTGGCTCCTCTCGGATTCCAGAACTTTCTGTCACGGTAATGTGAGGAAAAAGTGTTTTTTTAGCACAATTTTGAGGTCTGCAAAGGCTTCTGGGTAACAGAACCTGTGAGAGTGCCACAAGTCACCCCATCTTGGATTCCCCTAGGTCTCTAGTTTTAAAAAATGCACAGGTTTGGGAGGTTTCCCTAGGTGCCGGCTGAGCTAGAGGCCAAAATTCACAGGTAGGCACTTTTGCAAAAAACACCTCTGTTTTCTGTTATAAAATGTGATGTGTCCACAATGTGTTTTGGGGCATTTCCTGTTGTGGGCAGTAGGCCTACCAACACAAGCTAGGTATCATATTTACATGAAGACCTGGGGAAACGCTGGGTCGAAGGAAATTTGTGGCTCCTCTCAGATTCAAGAACTTTCTGTCACCGAAATGTGAGGAAAAGGTGTTTTTTTAGGAATATTTTGAGGTTTGCAAGGGATTCCGGGTAACAGAACCTAGTGAGAGCCCCACAAGTCACCCCATCTGGATTGCCCTAGGTCACTAGTTTTCAGAAATCCACAGGTTTGGTAGGTTTCCCTAGGTGCCGGGTGAGCTAGAGGCCCAAATACACAGGTAGGCACTTTGCAAAAAACACCTCTGTTTTCTGTGGAAAATTGTGATGTGTGTCCATGTTGTCTTTTGGGGCATTTCCTGTCACGGGCACTAGGCCTACCAACACAAGTGAGGTATCATTTTTATCGGGAGACTTGGGGGAATGCTGGGTGGAAAGAAAGTTGTGGCTCCACTCAGATCCCAGAAATTTCTGACACCGTAATATGAGGAAAAAGTGTTTTTTAGCCACCTTTTGAGGTTTTCAAAGCATTCAGGGTTACAGAGCCTGGTGAGACCCCCACAAGTCACCCTATCTTGGATTTCCCTATGTCTCTAGTTTTCAAAAATGCACTGGTTTGGTAGGTTTCCCTAGGTCTCGGCTGAGCTAGAGGCCAAAATCGACAGGTAGGCAGTTTGCAAAAAACACCTCTGTTTTCTGTTGAAAAATGTGATGTGTGTCCATGTTGTCTTTTGGGGGATTTCCTGTAACGGGCACTAGACCTACCCACACTCGTGAGGTATCATTTTTATCGGGAGACTTGGGGGAATGCTGGGTGATAGTAAAGTTGTGGCTCCTTTAAGATTCCAGAACTTTCTGTCACCGAAATGTGAGGAAAACATGTTTTTTTAGCCAAATTTTGAGGTTTGCAAAGGATTCTGGGTAACAGAACCTGGTCAGAGCCCCACAAGTCACCCCATCTAGATTCCCCTAGGTCTCTAGTTTTAAAAAATGCACAGGTTTGGGAGGTTTCCCTAGGTGCCGGCTGAGCTACTAGCCAAAATCCACAGGTAGGCACTTTGCAAAAAACACCTCTGTTTTCTGTGGAAAAATTAGATGTGTCCATAGGTGTTTTGGGGCATTTCCTATCACGAGCACTATGCCTACCCACACAAGTGAGGTATCATTTTTATCGGGAGACTTGTGGGAATGCTGGGTGGAAGGAAAGTTGTGGCTCCTGTCAGATTCCAGAACGTTCTGTCACAAAAATGTGAGGAAAAAGTGTTTGTTTTGCACAATTTTGAGGCTTGCAAAGGTTTCTGGGTAACAGAACCTGTGAGAGCACCACAAGACACCCTATCTTGGATTCACCTAGGTCTCTAGTTTTCAAAAATGCACAGGTTTGGTAGGTTTCCCTAGGTCCCGGCTGAGCTAGAGGCCATAATCCACAGGTAGGCACCCTGCAAAAAACACCTGTGTTTTCTGTGGAAAACTGTGATGTGTGTCCACGTTGTCTTTTGGGGCATTTCCTGTCGCGGGCACTAGGCCTACCCACACAAGCTAGGTATCAAATTTATGGGGAGACCTGGGGAAACGCAGGGTGGAAGGAAAATTGTGGCTCCTCTCAGATTCCAGAACTTTCTGACACCGAAATGTGAGGAAAAGGTGTTTTTCTAGCAATATTTTGAGGTTTGCAAGGGATTCCGGGTAACATAACCTAGTGAGAGCCTCACAAGTCACGCCATCTGGATTGCCCTAGGTCACTAGTTTTCAGAAATCCAGAGGTTTGGTAGGTTTCCCTAGGTGCCGGGTGAGCTAGAGGCCCAAATACACAGGTAGGCACTTTGCAAAAAACACCTCTGTTTTCTGTGGAAAATTGTGATTTGTGTCCATGTTGTCTTTTGGGGCATTTCCTGTCACGGGCACTAGGCCTACCAACACAAGTGAGGTATCATTTTTATCGGGAGACTTGGGGGAATGCTGGGTGGAAGGAAAGTTGTGGCTCCTCTCAGATCCCAGAAATTTCTGACACCGTAATATGAGGAAAAAGTGTTTTTTAGCCACCTTTTGAGGTTTTCAAAGCATTCAGGGTTACAGAACCTGGTGAGACCCCCACAAGTCACGCTATCTTTGATTTCCCTATGTCTCTAGTTTTCAAAAATGCACTGGTTTGGTAGGTTTCCCTAGGTCTCGGCTGAGCTAGAGGCCAAAATCCACAGGTAGGCAGTTTGCAAAAAACACCTCTGTTTTCTATTGAAAAATGTGATGTGTGTCCATGTTGTCTTTTGGGGCATTTCCTGTCGCGGGCACTAGACCTACCCACACTCGTGAGGTATCATTTTTATCGGGAGACTTGGGGGAATGCTGGGTGATAGTAAAGTTGTGGCTCCTCTAAGATTCCAGAACTTTTTGTCACCGAAATGTGAGGAAAACATGTTTTTTTAGCCAAATTTTGAGGTTTGCAAAGGATTCTGGGTAACAGAACCTAGTCAGAGCCCCACAAGTCACCACATCTAGATTCCCCTAGGTCTCTAGTTTTCAAAAATGCACAGCTTTGGTAGGTTTCCCTAGGTGCCGGCTGAGCTAGAGGCAAAATCCACAGGAAGGCACTTTGCAAAAAACACCTCTGTTTTATGTTGTAAAAATGTGATGTGTATGTCCACGTTGTCTTTTGGGGCATTTGCTGTCGTGGGCAATAGGCCTACCCACACAAGTGAGGTATCATGTTTATCAGGAGACTTGGGGGAATGCTGGGTGGAAGGAAAGTTGTGGCTCCTCTCAGATTCCAGAACTTTCTGTCACGGTAATGTGAGGAAAAAGTGTTTTTTTAGCACAATTTTGAGGTCTGCAAAGGCTTCTGGGTAACAGAACCTGTGAGAGCGCCACAAGTCACCCCATCTTGGATTCCCCTAGGTCTCTAGTTTTCAAAAATGCACAGGTTTGGGAGGTTTCCCTAGGTGCCGGCTGAGCTACTAGGCAAAATCCACAGGTAGGCACTTTGCAAAAAACACCTCTGTTTTCTGTGGAAAAATTAGATGTGTCCATAGGTGTTTTGGGGCATTTCCTATCACGGGCACTAGGCCTACCCACACAAGTGAGGTATCATTTTTGTCGGGAGACTTGGGGGAACCATGTTTGGAAAGAAAGTTGTGGCTCCTCTCAGATTCCAGAACTTTCTCTCACCGAAATATGAGGAAAAAGGTTTTTGTTTAACCAAATTTTGAGGTTTGCAAAGGATTCAGGGTAACAGAACCTGGTGAGAGCCCCACAAGTCACCCCAACTTGGATTACCCTAGGTCTCTAGTTTTAAAAAATGCACAGGTTTGGTAGGTTTCCCAATGTGCCGGCTGAGCTAGATGCCAAAATCCATAGGTAGGCACTTTGCAAAAAACACCTCTGTTTTCTGTGGAAAAATGTGATGTGTCCATGTTGTGTTTTGGGGCATTTCCTGTTGTGGGCAGTAGGCCTACCCACACAAGCTAGTTATCATATTTATCGGGAGACCTGGGAAAACGCTGGTTGGAAGGAAATTTGTGGCTCCTCTCTGATTCCAGAACTTTCTGTCACCGAAATGTGAGGAAAAAGTGTTTTTTAGCAAAATGTTGAGGTTTGCAAGGGATTTGGTGTAACAGAACCTGGTGAGAGCCCCACAAGTCACCCCATCTTGGATTCCCCTAGGTCACTAGTTTTCAAAAATGCACAGCTTTGGTAGGTTTCCCTAGGTGCCGGCTGAGCTAGAGACCAAAATCCACAGGTAGACACTTTGCAAAAAACTCCTCTGTTTTATGTGGAAAAATGTGATGTGTGTGTCCACGTTGTCTTTTGGGGCATTTGCTGTCGTGGGCAATAGGCCTACCCACACAAGTGAGGTATCATGTTTATCAGGAGACTTGGGGGAATGCTGGGTGGAAGGAAAGTTGTGGCTCCTCTCGGATTCCAGAACTTTCTGTCACGGTAATGTGAGGAAAAAGTGTTTTTTTAGCACAATTTTGAGGTCTGCAAAGGCTTCTGGGTAACAGAACCTGTGAGAGTGCCACAAGTCACCCCATCTTGGATTCCCCTAGGTCTCTAGTTTTAAAAAATGCACAGGTTTGGGAGGTTTCCCTAGGTGCCGGCTGAGCTAGAGGCCAAAATTCACAGGTAGGCACTTTTGCAAAAAACACCTCTGTTTTCTGTTATAAAATGTGATGTGTCCACAATGTGTTTTGGGGAATTTCCTGTTGTGGGCAGTAGGCCTACCAACACAAGCTAGGTATCATATTTACATGAAGACCTGGGGAAACGCTGGGTCGAAGGAAATTTGTGGCTCCTCTCAGATTCAAGAACTTTCTGTCACCGAAATGTGAGGAAAAGGTGTTTTTTTAGGAATATTTTGAGGTTTGCAAGGGATTCCGGGTAACAGAACCTAGTGAGAGCCCCACAAGTCACCCCATCTGGATTGCCCTAGGTCACTAGTTTTCAGAAATCCACAGGTTTGGTAGGTTTCCCTAGGTGCCGGGTGAGCTAGAGGCCCAAATACACAGGTAGGCACTTTGCAAAAAACACCTCTGTTTTCTGTGGAAAATTGTGATGTGTGTCCATGTTGTCTTTTGGGGCATTTCCTGTCACGGGCACCAGGCCTACCAACACAAGTGAGGTATCATTTTTATCGGGAGACTTGGGGGAATGCTGGGTGGAAAGAAAGTTGTGGCTCCACTCAGATCCCAGAAATTTCTGACACCGTAATATGAGGAAAAAGTGTTTTTTAGCCACCTTTTGAGGTTTTCAAAGCATTCATGGTTACAGAGCCTGGTGAGACCCCCACAAGTCACCCTATCTTGGATTTCCCTATGTCTCCAGTTTTCAAAAATGCACTGGTTTGGTTGGTTTCCCTAGGTCTCGGCTGAGCTAGAGGCCAAAATCGACAGGTAGGCAGTTTGCAAAAAACACCTCTGTTTTCTGTTGAAAAATGTGATGTGTGTCCATGTTGTCTTTTGGGGGATTTCCTGTAACGGGCACTAGACCTACCCACACTCGTGAGGTATCATTTTTATCGGGAGACTTGGGGGAATGCTGGGTGATAGTAAAGTTGTGGCTCCTTTAAGATTCCAGAACTTTCTGTCACCGAAATGTGAGGAAAACATGTTTTTTTAGCCAAATTTTGAGGTTTGCAAAGGATTCTGGGTAACAGAACCTGGTCAGAGCCCCACAAGTCACCCCATCTAGATTCCCCTAGGTCTCTAGTTTTAAAAAATGCACAGGTTTGGGAGGTTTCCCTAGGTGCCGGCTGAGCTACTAGCCAAAATCCACAGGTAGGCACTTTGCAAAAAACACCTCTGTTTTCTGTGGAAAAATTAGATGTGTCCATAGGTGTTTTGGGGCATTTCCTATCACGAGCACTAGGCCTACCCACACAAGTGAGGTATCATTTTTATCGGGAGACTTGTGGGAATGCTGGGTGGAAGGAAAGTTGTGGCTCCTCTCAGATTCCAGAACGTTCTGTCACAAAAATGTGAGGAAAAAGTGTTTGTTTTGCACAATTTTGAGGCTTGCAAAGGTTTCTGGGTAACAGAACCTGTGAGAGCACCACAAGACACCCTATCTTGGATTCACCTAGGTCTCTAGTTTTCAAAAATGCACAGGTTTGGTAGGTTTCCCTAGGTCCCTGCTGAGCTAGAGGCCATAATCCACAGGTAGGCACCCTGCAAAAAACACCTCTGTTTTCTGTAGAAAACTGTGATGTGTGTCCACGTTGTCTTTTGGGGCATTTCCTGTCGCGGGCACTAGGCCTACCCACACAAGCTAGGTATCAAATTTATGGGGAGACCTGGGGAAACGCAGGGTGGAAGGAAAATTGTGGCTCCTCTCAGATTCCAGAACTTTCTGACACCGAAATGTGAGGAAAAGGTGTTTTTCTAGCAATATTTTGAGGTTTGCAAGGGATTCCGGGTAACATAACCTAGTGAGAGCCTCACAAGTCACGCCATCTGGATTGCCCTAGGTCACTAGTTTTCAGAAATCCAGAGGTTTGGTAGGTTTCCCTAGGTGCCGGGTGAGCTAGAGGCCCAAATACACAGGTAGGCACTTTGCAAAAAACACCTCTGTTTTCTGTGGAAAATTGTGATGTGTGTCCATGTTGTCTTTTGGGGCATTTCCTGTCACGGGCACTAGGCCTACCAACACAAGTGAGGTATCATTTTTATCGGGAGACTTGGGGGAATGCTGGGTGGAAGGAAAGTTGTGGCTCCTCTCAGATCCCAGAAATTTCTGACACCGTAATATGAGGAAAAAGTGTTTTTTAGCCACCTTTTGAGGTTTTCAAAGCATTCAGGGTTACAGAACCTGGTGAGACCCCCACAAGTCACGCTATCTTTGCTTTCCCTATGTCTCTAGTTTTCAAAAATGCACTGGTTTGGTAGGTTTCCCTAGGTCTCGGCTGAGCTAGAGGCCAAAATCCACAGGTAGGCAGTTTGCAAAAAACACCTCTGTTTTCTATTGAAAAATGTGATGTGTGTCCATGTTGTCTTTTGGGGCATTTCCTGTCGCGGGCACTAGACCTACCCGCACTCGTGAGGTATCATTTTTATCGGGAGACTTGGGGGAATGCTGGGTGATAGTAAAGTTGTGGCTCCTCTAAGATTCCAGAACTTTTTGTCACCGAAATGTGAGGAAAACATGTTTTTTTAGCCAAATTTTGAGGTTTGCAAAATATTCTGGGTAACAGAACCTGGTTAGAGCCCCACAAGTCACCCCATCTAGATTCCCCTACGTCTCTAGTTTTTAAAGATGCACAGGTTTGGGAGGTTTCCCTAAGTGCCGGCTAAGCTACTAGCCAAAATCCACAGGTAGGCACTTTGCAAAAAACACCTCTGTTTTCTGTGGAAAAATTAGATGTGTCCATAGGTGTTTTGGGGCATTTCCTATCACGGGCACTAGGCCTACCCACACAAGTGAGGTATCATTTTTGTCGGGAGACTTGGGGGAACCATGTGTGGAAAGAAAGTTGTCGCTCCTCTCACATTCCAGAACTTTCTCTCACCGAAATATGAGGAAAATTTTTTTTTTAACCAAATTTTGAGGTTTGTAAAGGATTCAGGGTAACAGAACCTGGTGAGAGCCCCACAAGTCACCCCAACTTGGATTACCCTAGGTCTCTAGTTTTCAAAAATGCACAGCTTTGGTAGGTTTCCCTAGGTGCCGGCTGAGCTAGATGCCAAAATCCACAGGTAGGCACTTTGCATAAAACACCTCTGTTTTATGTGGAAAAATGTGATGTGTGTGTCCACGTTGTCTTTTGGGGCATTTGCTATCGTGGGCAATAGGCCTACCCACACAAGTGAGGTATCATGTTTATCAGGAGACTTGGGGGAATGCTGGGTGGAAGGAAAGTTGTGGCTCCTCTCAGATTCCAGAACTTTCTGTCACGGTAATGTGAGGAAAAAGTGTTTTTTTAGCACAATTTTGAGGTCTGCAAAGGCTTCTGGGTAACAGAACCTGTGAGAGCGCCACAAGTCGCCCCATCTTGGATTCCCCTAGGTCTCTAGTTTTCAAAAATGCACAGGTTTGGGAGGTTTCCCTAGGTGCCGGCTGAACTAGAGGCCAGTATTCACAGGTAGGCACTTTTGCAAAAAACACCTCTGTTTTCTGTTGAAAAATGTGATGTGTCCACAATGTGTTTTGGGGCATTTCCTCTTGTGGGCAGTAGGCCTACCAAAACAAGCAAGGTATATTTACATGAAGACCTGGGGAAACGCTGGGTCGAAGGAAATTTGTGGCTCCTCTCAGATTCCAGAACTTTCTGTCACCAAAATGTGAGGAAAAGGTGTTTTTTTAGCAATATTTTGAGGTTTGCAAGGGATTCCGGGTAACAGAACCTAGTGAGAGCCCCACAAGTCACCCCATCTGGATTGCCCTAGGTCACTAGTTTTCAGAAATCCACAGGTTTGGTAGGTTTCCCTAGGTGCCGGGTGAGCTAGAGGCCAAAATACACAGGTAGGCACTTTGCAAAAAACACCTCTGTTTTCTGTGGAAAATTGTGATGTGTGTCCATGTTGTCTTTTGGGGCATTTCCTGTCACGGGCACTAGGCCTACTAACACAAATGAGGTATCATTTTTATCGGGAGACTTGGGGGAACGCTGGGTGGCAGGAAAGTTGTGGCTCCTCTCAGACCCCAGAACTTTCTGTGACCAAAATATGAGGAAAAAGTATTATTTTAGCCAATTTTTGAGGTTTTCAAAGCATTCAGAGTTACATAACCTGGTGAGAGCCCCACCCGTCACCCTATCTTGTATTTCCCTATGTCTCTAGTTTTAAAAAATGCACAGGTTTTGGTAGGTTTCCCTAGGTCTCGGCTGAGCTAGAGGCCAAAATCCAAAGGTAGGCACTTTGCAAAAAACACCTCTGTTTTCTGTGGAAAAATGTGATGTGTTTCCACGTTGTCTTTTGGGGCATTTCCTGTCGCGGGCACTAGACCTACCCACACTCGTGAGGTATCATTTTCTTCGGGAGACTTGGGGGAATGCTGGGTGGAAGGAAAGTAGTGGCTCATCTCAGATTCCAGAACTTTCTGTCACCGAAATGTGAAAAAAAGTGTTTTTAGCCATATTTTGAGGTGTGCAAAGGCTTCTGGGTAACAGAACCTGTGAGAGCCCCACAAGCCACCCCATCTTGGATTCCCGAGGTCTCTAGTTTTAAAAAATACACAGGTTTGGTAGGTTTCCCAAGGTGCCGGCTGAGCTAGAGGCCTAAATCCACAGGTAGGCACTTTGCAAAAAAACACCTCTGTTTTCTGTGGAAAAATGTGATGTGTCCACGTTGTGTTTTGGGGCATTTCCTGCTGTGGGCAGTAGGCAAACCCACACAAGCTAGGTATCATATTTATATAGAGACCTGGAGAAACACTGGGTGGGAAGAAAAATTTGTGGCTCCTCTCAGATTCCAGAACTTTCTCTCGCCGAAATGTGAGGAAAAGGTGTTTTTTAGCAATATTTTGAGGTTTGCAAGGGATTCTGGGTAACAGAACCTGGTGAGAGCCCCACAAGTCACCCCATCTTGGATTCCCCTACGTCACTAGATTTAAAAAATGTGCAGTTTTGGTAGGTTTCCATAGGTTCTAGCTGAGCTAGAGGCCAAGATCCACAGGTAGGCTCTTTGCAAAAAACATCTCTGATTTCTGTGGAAAAATGGGATGTGTCCACATTGTGTTTTGGGGCATTTTCTGTCGCGGGCATTAGTCCTACCAACACAAGTGATGTATCATTTTTATCGGGAGACTTGGAGAACGCTGGATGGAAGGGAATTTGTGGCTCCTCTCAGATTCCAGAACTTTCTGTCACTGAAATTTGAGTAAAAAGTGTTTTTTCAGCCAAAGTTTGAGGTGTGCAAAGGATTCTGGGTAACAGAACCTGGGGTGAGCCCCACAAGTCTCCCCACCTTGGATTCCCCTTCGTCTCTACTTTTCAGAAATGCACAGGTTTGGTAGCTTTCCCTGGGTGCCGGCTGAGCTAGATGCCAATATCCACAGGTAGGCACTTTTCAAAAAACACATCTGTCTTTTGGGGCACTTCCTTTCGCGGGCACTAGGCCTACCCACACAAGTTAGGTATGATTTTTATCGGGAGACTTGGGGGAACGCTGGGTGGAAGGAAAGTTGTGGCTCCTCTCAGATTCCAGAACTTTCTGTCACCGAAATGTGAAGAAAAAGTGTTTGTTTTGCACAATTTTGAGGCTTGCAAAGGTTTCTGGGTAACAGAACCTGTGAGAGTACCACAAGACACCCCATCTTGGATTCCCCTAGGTCGCTAGTTTTCAGAAATCCACAGGTTTGGTAGGTTTCCCAAGGTGCCGGCTGAGCTAGAGGCCAAAATACACAGGTAGGTACTTTGCAGAAAATACCTCTGTTTTCTGTGGAAAATTGTGATGTGTGTCCATGTTCTCTTTTGGGGCATTTCCTGTCACGGGCACTAGGCCTACCAACACAAGTGAGGCATCATTTTTATCGGGAGACTTGGGGGAATGCTGGGTGGAAGGAAAGTTGTGGCTCCTCTCAGATCCCAGAAATTTCTGACACAGTAATATGAGGAAAAAGTGTTTTTTAGCCACCTTTTGAGGTTTTCAAAGCATTCAGGGTTACAGAACCTGGTGAGACCCCCACAAGTCACCCTATCTTGGATTCCCCTAGGTCTCTAGTTTTCAAAAATGCCCAGGTTTGATAGGTTTCCCAAGGTGCCGGCTGAGCTAGAGGCCAAAATCCACAGGTAGGCACTTTTGCAAAAAACACCTCTGTTTTCTGTGGACAAATGTGATGTGTCTACGTTGTGTTTTGGGGCATTTCCTGTTGTGGGCAGTAGGCCTACCCACACAAGCTATGTATCATACTTATTGGGAGACCTGGGGAAACGCTGGGTGGAAGGAAATTTGTGGCTCCTCTTAGATTCCAGAACTTTCTGTCACCGAAATGTGAGGAAATAGTGTTTTGTTAGCAAAATTGAGGTTTGCAAGGGATTCTGGGTAACAGAACTTGGTGAGAGCCCCACAGGTCACCCCATCTTGGATTCCCCTAGGTCACTAGTTTTCACAAATGCACAGGTTTGGTAGGTTTCCCCAAGAGCCAGCTGAGCTAGAGGCCAAAATCCACAGGTAGGTACTTTGAAAAAAACACCTCTGTTTTCTGTGGAAAAATGTGATGAGTGTCGACGTTATCTTTTGGGGCATTTTCTGTCGCGGGCATTAGTCCTACCAAACACAAGTGAGGTATCATTTTTATCGGGAGACTTGGGGAACGCTGGGTGGAAGGGAAGTTGTGGCTCCTCTCAGATTCCAGAACTTTCTGTCATCGAAATGTGAGGAAAAATAGTTTTTTTAGCCAGATTTTGAGGTTTGCAAAGGATTCAGGGTAACAGAACCTGGTGAGAGCCCCACAAGTCAACCCATCTTGGATTCCCCTAGGTCGCTAGTTTAAAAAAATGCACAGGTTTGGTAGGTTTCCCCAGGTCCCGGCTGAGCTAGAGGCCAAAATCCACAGGTAGGCACTTCGCAAAAAACATTTCTGTTTTCTGTGGAAAACTGTGATTGGTGTCCACGTTGTCTTTTGGGGCATTTCCTGTCGCGGGCACTAGTCCTACCCACACAAGTGAGGTATCATTTTTATCGGGAGACTTGTGGGAATGCTGGGTGGAAGGAAAGTTGTGGCTCCTCTCAGATTCCAGAACTTTCTGTCACCGAAATGTGAGGAAAAAGTGTTTGTTTTGCACAATTTTGAGGCTTGCAAAGGTTTCTGGGTAACAGAACTTGTGAGAGCACCACAAGACACCCCATCTTGGATTCCCCTAGGTCTCTAGTTTTAAAAAATGCACAGGTTTGGTAGGTTTCCCTAGGTCCCGGCTGACCTAGAGGCCAAAATCCACAGGTATGCACTCTGCAAAAAACACCTCTGTTTTCTGTGGAAAACTGTGATGTGTGTCCACATTGTCTTTTGGGGTATTTCCTGTCGCGGGCACCAGGCCTACCCACACAAGCTAGGTATCAAATTTATCAGGAGACCTGGGGAAACTCTGGGTGGAAGGAAAATTGTGGCTCCTCTCAGATTCCAGAACTCTCTGACACCAAAATGTGAGGAAAAGGTGTTTTTTTAGCAATATTTTGAGGTTTGCAAGGGATTCCGGGTAACAGAACCTAGTGAGAGCTCCACAAGTCACTCCATTTCGATTGCCCTAGGTCGCTAGTTTTCAGAAATCCACAGGTTTGGTAGGTTTCCCTAGGTGCCGGGTGAGCTAGAGGCCAAAATACACAGGTAGGTACTTTGCAAAAAATACCTCTGTTTTCTGTGGAAAATTGTGATGTGTGTCCATGTTCTCTTTTGGGGCATTTCATGTCACGGGCACTAGGCCTACCAACACAAGTGAGGCATCATTTTTATCGGGAGACTTGGGGGAATGCTGGGTGGAAGGAAAGTTGTGGCTCCTCTCAGATCCCAGAAATTTCTGACACAGTAATATGAGGAAAAAGTGTTTTTTAGCCACCTTTTGAGGTTTTCAAAGCATTCAGGGTTACAGAACCTGGGGAGACCCCCACAAGTCACCCTATCTTGGATTTCCCTATGTCTCTAGTTTTAAAAAATGCACTGGTGTGGTAGGTTTCCCTAGGTCTCGGCTGAGCTAGAGGCCAAAATCCACAAGTAGGCAGTTTTCAAAAAACACCTCTGTTTTCTGTTGAAAAAAGTGATGTGTGTCCATGTTGTCTTTTGGGGCATTTCCTGTCGCGGGCACTAGACCTACCTACACTCGTGAGGTATCATTTTTATCGGGAGATTTGGAGGAATGATGGGTGGAAGTAAATTTGTGGCTCCTCTAAGATTCCATAACTTTCTGTTACCGAAATGTGAGGAAAACTTGTTTTTTTAGCCAAATTTTGAGGTTTGCAAAGGATTCTGGGTAACAGAACCTGGTCAGAGCCCCACAAGTCACCCCATCTAGATTCCCCTAGGTCTCTAGTTTTAAAAAATGCACAGGTTTGGGAGGTTTCCCTAGGTGCCGGCTGAGCTACTAGCCAAAATCCACAGGTAGGCACTTTTCAAAAAACACCTCTGTTTTCTGTGGAAAAATTAGATGTGTCCATTGGTGTTTTGGGGCATTTCCTATCATGGGCACTAGGCCTACCCACACAAGTGAGGTATCATTTTTGTCGGGAGACCTGGGGGAACCATGTGTGGAAAGAAAGTTGTGCCTCCTCTCAGATTCCATAACTTTCTCTCACCGAAAAGTGAGGAAAAAAGTTTTTTTTAACCAAATTTTGAGGTTTGCAAAGGATTCAGGGTAACAGAACCTGGTGAGAACCCCACAAGTCACCCCAACTTGGATTACCCTAGGTCTCTAGTTTTAAAAAATGCACAGGTTTGGTAGGTTTCCCAATGTGCCGGCTGAGCTAGATGCCAAAATCCACAGGTAGGCACTTTGCAAAAAGCACCTCTGTTTTCTGTGGAAAAATGTGATGTGTCCATGTTGTGTTTTGGGGCATTTCCTGTTGTGGGCATTAGGCCTACCCACACAAGCTAGTTATCATATTTATCGGGAGACCTGGGAAAACGAAGGTTGGAAGGAAATTTGTGGCTCCTCTCTGATTCCAGAACTTTCTGTCACCGAAATGTGAGGAAAAAGTGTTTCTTAGCAAAATGTTGAGGTTTGCAAGGGATTCGGGGTAACAGAACCTGGTGAGAGCCCCACAAGTCACCCCATCTTGGATTCCCCTAGGTCACCAGTTTTAAAAAAAGCACAGCTTTGGTAGGTTTCCCTAGGTGCCAGCTGAGCTAGAGGCCAAAATCCACAGGTAGGCACTTTGCAAAACACACCTCTGTTTTATGTGGAACAATGTGATTTGTGTGTCCACGTTGTCTTTTGGGGCATTTGCTGTCGTGGGCAATAGGCCTACCCACACAAGTGAGGTATCATGTTTCTTAGGAGATTTAGGGGAATGCTGGGTGGAAGGAAAGTTGTGGCTCCTCTCAGATTCCAGAACTTTCTGTCACAGTAATGTGAGGAAAAAGTTTTTTTAGCACAATTTTGAGGTCTGCAAAGGCTTCTGGGTCACAGAACCTGTGAGAGCGCCACAAGTCACCCCATCTTGGATTCCCCTAGGTCTCTAGTTTTAAAAAATGCACAGGTTTGAGAGGTTTCCCTAGGTGCCGGCTGAGCTAGAGGCCAAAATTCACAGGTTGGCACTTTTGCAAACAACACCTCTGTTTTCTGTTGAAAAATGTGATGTGTCCACAATGTGTTTTGGGGCATTTCCTGTTGTGGGCAGTAGGCCTACCAACACAAGCTAGGTATCATATTTACATGAAGACCTGGGGATACGCTGGGTCGAAGGAAATTTGTGGCTCCTCTCAGATTCCAGAACTTTCTGTCACCGAAATGTGAGGAAAAGGTGTTTTTTTAGCAATATTTTGAGGTTTGCAAGGGATTCCGGGTAACAGAACCTAGTGAGAGCCCCACAAGTCACCCCATCTGGATTGCCCTAGGTCACTAGTTTTCAGAAATCCACAGGTTTGGTAGGTTTCCCTAGGTGCCGGGTGAGCTAGAGGCCAAAATACACAGGTAGGCACTTTGCAAAAAACACCTCTGTTTTCTGTGGAAAATTGTGATGTGTGTCCATGTTGTCTTTTGGGGCATTTCCTGTCACAGGCACTAGGCCTACTAACACAAATGAGGTATCATTTTTGTCGGGAGACTTGGGGGAACGCTGGGTGGAAGGAAAGTTGTGGCTTCTCTCAGACTCCAGAACTTTATGTCACCGAAATATGAGGAAAAAGTATTTTTTTAGCCAATTTTTGAGGTTTTCAAAGCATTCAGAGTTACATAACCTGGTGAGAGCCCCACACGTCACCCTATCTTGGATTCCCCTATGTCTCTAGTTTTAAAAAATGCACAGGTTTGGTAGTTTCCCTAGGTCCCGGCTGAGCTAGAGGCCAAAATCCATAGGTAGGCACTTTGCAAAAAACACCTCTGTTTTCTGTGGAAAAATCTGATGTGTTTCCACGTTGTCTTTTGGGGCATTTCCTGTCGCGGGCACTAGACCTACCCACACTCGTGAGGTATAATTTTCATCGGGAGACTTGGGGGAATGCTGGGTGGAAGGAAAGTTGTGGCTCATCTCAGATTCCAGAACTTTCTGTCACCGAAATGTGAGAAAAAGTGTTTTTAGCCATATTTTGAGGTGTGCAAAGGCTTCTGGGTAACCGAACCTGTGAGAGCCCCACAAGTCACCCCATCTTGGATTCCTCGAGGTCTCTAGTTTAAAAAAATACACAGGTTTGGTAGGTTTCCCAAGGTGCCGGCTGAGGTAGAGGCCTAAATCCACAGGTAGGCACTTTGCAAAAAACACCTCTGTTTTCTGTGGAATAATGTGATGTGTCCACGTTGTGTTTTGGGGCATTTCCTGCTGTGGGCAGTAGGCATACCCACACAAGCTAGGTATCATATTTATATAGAGACCTGGGGAAACACTGGGTGGGAAGAAAATTTGTGGCTCCTCTCAGATTCCAGAACTTTCTCTCACCGAAATGTGAGGAAAAGGTGTTTTTTAGCAATATTTTGTGGTTTGCAAGGGATTCTGGGTAACAGAACCTGGTGAGAGCCCCACAAGTCACCCCATCTTGGATTCCCCTACGTCACTAGATTTAAAAAATGTGCAGTTTTGGTAGGTTTCCATAGGTTCCAGCTGAGCTAGAGGCCAAGATCCACAGGTAGGCTCCTTGCAAAAAACATCTCTGTTTTCTGTGGAAAAATGGGATGTGTCCACGTTGTGTTTTGGGGCATTTTCTGTCGCGGGCATTAGTCCTACCAACACAAGTGATGTATCATTTTTATCGGGAGACTTGGAGAACGCTGGATGGAAGGGAATTTGTGGCTCCTCTCAGATTCCAGAACTTTCTGTCACTGAAATTTGAGTAAAAAGTGTTTTTTCAGCCAAATTTTGAGGTGTGCAAAGGATTCTGGGTAACAGAACCTGGTGTGAGCCCCACAAGTCTCCCCACCTTGGATTCCCCTTCGTCTCTACTTTTCAGAAATGCACAGGTTTGGTAGCTTTCCCTGGGTGCCGGCTGAGCTAGATGCCAATATCCAAAGGTAGGCACTTTTCAAAAAACACATCTGTCTTTTGGGGCACTTCCTATTGCGGGCACTAGGCCTACCCACACAAGTTAGGAATGATTTTTATCGGGAGACTTGGGGGAACGCTGGGTGGAAGGAAAGTTTGGCTCTTCTCAGATTCCAGAACTTTCTGTCACCGAAATGTGAAGAAAAAGTGTTTGTTTTGCACAATTTTGAGGCTTGCAAAGGTTTCTGGGTAACAGAACCTGTGAGAGCACCACAAGACACCCCATCTTGGATTCCCCTAGGTCTCTAGTTTTCAAAAATGCCCAGGTTTGATAGGTTTCCCTAGGTGCCGGCCGAGCTAGAGGCCAAAATCCACAGATAGGCACTTTTGCAAAAAACACCTCTGTTTTCTGTGGACAAATGTGATGTGTCCACGTTGTGTTTTGGGGCATTTCCTGTTGTGGGCAGTAGGCCTACCCACACAAGCTAGGTATCATACTTATTGGGAGACCTGGGGAAACGCTGGGTGGAAGGAAATTTGTGGCTCCTCTCAGATTCCAGAACTTTCTGTCACCGAAATGTGAGGAAATAGTGTTTGTTAGCAAAATTGAGGTTTGCAAGGGATTCTGGGTAACAGAACTTGGTGAGAGCCCCACAGGTCACCCCATCTTGGATTCCCCTAGGTCACTAGTTTTAAAAAATGCACAGGTTTGGTAGGTTTCCCCAAGAGCCAGCTGGGCTAGAGGCCAAAATCCACAGGTAGGTACTTTGAAAAAAACACATGTTTTCTGTGGAAAAATGTGATGTGTGTCGACGTTGTCTTTTGGGGTATTTTCTGTCGCGGACAATAGTCCTACCAACACAAGTGAGGTATCATATTTATCGGGAGACTTGGGGAACGCTGGGTGGAAGGAAAGTTGTGGCTCCTCTCAGATTCCAGAACTTTCTGTCATCGAAATGTGAGGAAAAATAGTTTTTTTAGCCAAATTTTGAGGTTTGCAAAGGATTCAGGGTAACAGAACCTGGTGAGAGCCCCACAAGTCAACCCATCTTGGATTCCCCTAGGTCTCTAGTTTAAAAAAATGCACAGGTTTGGTAGGTTTCCACAGGTCCCGGCTGAGCTAGAGGCCAAAATCCACAGGTAGGCACTTTGCAAAAAACACCTCTGTTTTCTGTTGAAAAAAGTGATGTGTGTCCATGTTGTCTTTTGGGGCATTTCCTGTCGCGGGCACTAGACCTACCTACACTCGTGAGGTATCATTTTTATCGGGAGATTTGGAGGAATGATGGGTGGAAGTAAATTTGTGGCTCCTCTAAGATTCCATAACTTTCTGTCACCGAAATGTGAGGAAAACTTGTTTTTTTAGCCAAATTTTGAGGTTTGCAAAGGATTCTGGGTAACAGAACCTGGTCAGAGCCCCACAAGTCACCCCATCTAGATTCCCCTAGGTCTCTAGTTTTCAAAAATGCACAGGTTTGGGAGGTTTCCCTAGGTGCCGGCTGAGCTACTAGCCAAAATCCACAGGTAGGCACTTTTCAAAAAACACCTCTGTTTTCTGTGGAAAAATTAGATGTGTCCATAGGTGTTTTGGGGCATTTCCTATCATGGGCACTAGGCCTACACACACAAGTGAGGTATCATTTTTGTCGGGAGACCTGGGGGAACCATGTGTGGAAAGAAAGTTGTGCCTCCTTTCAGATTCCATAACTTTCTCTCACCGAAAAGTGAGG
Source organism: Pleurodeles waltl (assembly GCF_031143425.1). Classification (NCBI taxonomy): domain Eukaryota; kingdom Metazoa; phylum Chordata; class Amphibia; order Caudata; family Salamandridae; genus Pleurodeles; species Pleurodeles waltl. Next base: position 357,481,801 of record NC_090438.1, read on the forward strand.
AAAAAAGTTTTTTTTAACCAAATTTTGAGGTTTGCAAAGGATTCAGGGTAACAGAACCTGGTGAGAACCCCACAAGTCACCCTAACTTGGATTACCCTAGGTCTCTAGTTTTAAAAAATGCACAGGTTTGGTAGGTTTCCCAATGTGCCGGCTGAGCTAGATGCCAAAATCCACAGGTAGGCACTTTGCAAAAAGCACCTCTGTTTTCTGTGGAAAAATGTGATGTGTCCATGTTGTGTTTTGGGGCATTTCCTGTTGTGGGCATTAGGCCTACCCACACAAGCTAGTTATCATATTTATCGGGAGACCTGGGAAAACGCTGGTTGGAAGGAAATTTGTGGCTCCTCTCTGATTCCAGAACTTTCTGTCACCGAAATGTGAGGAAAAAGTGTTTCTTAGCAAAATGTTGAGGTTTGCAAGGGATTCGGGGTAACAGAACCTGGTGAGAGCCCCACAAGTCACCCCATCTTGGATTCCCCTAGGTCACTAGTTTTTAAAAAAGCACAGCTTTGGTAGGTTTCCCTAGGTGCCAGCTGAGCTAGAGGCCAAAATCCACAGGTAGGCACTTTGCAAAAAACACCTCTGTTTTATGTGGAACAATGTGATTTGTGTGTCCACGTTGTCTTTTGGGGCATTTGCTGTCGTGGGCAATAGGCCTACCCACACAAGTGAGGTATCATGTTTCTTAGGAGATTTAGGGGAATGCTGGGTGGAAGGAAAGTTGTGGCTCCTCTCAGATTCCAGAACTTTCTGTCACAGTAATGTGAGGAAAAAGTTTTTTTAGCACAATTTTGAGGTCTGCAAAGGCTTCTGGGTCACAGAACCTGTGAGAGCGCCACAAGTCACCCCATCTTGGATTCCCCTAGGTCTCTAGTTTTAAAAAATGCACAGGTTTGAGAGGTTTCCCTAGGTGCCGGCTGAGCTAGAGGCCAAAATTCACAGGTTGGCACTTTTGCAAACAACACCTCTGTTTTCTGTTGAAAAATGTGATGTGTCCACAATGTGTTTTGGGGCATTTCCTGTTGTGGGCAGTAGGCCTACCAACACAAGCTAGGTATCATATTTACATGAAGACCTGGGGATACGCTGGGTCGAAGGAAATTTGTGGCTCCTCTCAGATTCCAGAACTTTCTGTCACCGAAATGTGAGGAAAAGGTGTTTTTTTAGCAATATTTTGAGGTTTGCAAGGGATTCCGGGTAACAGAACCTAGTGAGAGCCCCACAAGTCACCCCATCTGGATTGCCCTAGGTCACTAGTTTTCAGAAATCCACAGGTTTGGTAGGTTTCCCTAGGTGCCGGGTGAGCTAGAGGCCAAAATACACAGGTAGGCACTTTGCAAAAAACACCTCTGTTTTCTGTGGAAAATTGTGATGTGTGTCCATGTTGTCTTTTGGGGCATTTCCTGTCACAGGCACTAGGCCTACTAACACAAATGAGGTATCATTTTTGTCGGGAGACTTGGGGGAACGCTGGGTGGAAGGAAAGTTGTGGCTCCTCTCAGACTCCAGAACTTTATGTCACCGAAATATGAGGAAAAAGTATTTTTTTAGCCAATTTTTGAGGTTTTCAAAGCATTCAGAGTTACATAACCTGGTGAGAGCCCCACACGTCACCCTATCTTGGATTCCCCTATGTCTCCAGTTTTAAAAAATGCACAGGTTTGGTAGTTTCCCTAGGTCCCGGCTGAGCTAGAGGCCAAAATCCATAGGTAGGCACTTTGCAAAAAACACCTCTGTTTTCTGTGGAAAAATCTGATGTGTTTCCACGTTGTCTTTTGGGGCATTTCCTGTCGCGGGCACTAGACCTACCCACACTCGTGAGGTATAATTTTCATCGGGAGACTTGGGGGAATGCTGGGTGGAAGGAAAGTTGTGGCTCATCTCAGATTCCAGAACTTTCTGTCACCGAAATGTGAGAAAAAGTGTTTTTAGCCATATTTTGAGGTGTGCAAAGGCTTCTGGGTAACCGAACCTGTGAGAGCCCCACAAGTCACCCCATCTTGGATTCCTCGAGGTCTCTAGTTTAAAAAAATACACAGGTTTGGTAGGTTTCCCAAGGTGCCGGCTGAGGTAGAGGCCTAAATCCACAGGTAGGCACTTTGCAAAAAACACCTCTGTTTTCTGTGGAATAATGTGATGTGTCCACGTTGTGTTTTGGGGCATTTCCTGCTGTGGGCAGTAGGCATACCCACACAAGCTAGGTATCATATTTATATAGAGACCTGGGGAAACCCTGGGTGGGAAGAAAATTTGTGGCTCCTCTCAGATTCCAGAACTTTCTCTCACCGAAATGTGAGGAAAAGGTGTTTTTTAGCAATATTTTGTGGTTTGCAAGGGATTCTGGGTAACAGAACCTGGTGAGAGCCCCACAAGTCACCCCATCTTGGATTCCCCTACGTCACTAGATTTAAAAAATGTGCAGTTTTGGTAGGTTTCCATAGGTTCCAGCTGAGCTAGAGGCCAAGATCCACAGGTAGGCTCCTTGCAAAAAACATCTCTGTTTTCTGTGGAAAAATGGGATGTGTCCACGTTGTGTTTTGGGGCATTTTCTGTCGCGGGCATTAGTCCTACCAACACAAGTGATGTATCATTTTTATCGGGAGACTTGGAGAACGCTGGATGGAAGGGAATTTGTGGCTCCTCTCAGATTCCAGAACTTTCTGTCACTGAAATTTGAGTAAAAAGTGTTTTTTCAGCCAAAGTTTGAGGTGTGCAAAGGATTCTGGGTAACAGAACCTGGTGTGAGCCCCACAAGTCTCCCCACCTTGGATTCCCCTTCGTCTCTACTTTTCAGAAATGCACAGGTTTGGTAGCTTTCCCTGGGTGCCGGCTGAGCTAGATGCCAATATCCAAAGGTAGGCACTTTTCAAAAAACACATCTGTCTTTTGGGGCACTTCCTATTGCGGGCACTAGGCCTACCCACACAAGTTAGGAATGATTTTTATCGGGAGACTTGGGGGAACGCTGGGTGGAAGGAAAGTTTGGCTCTTCTCAGATTCCAGAACTTTCTGCCACCGAAATGTGAAGAAAAAGTGTTTGTTTTGCACAATTTTGAGGCTTGCAAAGGTTTCTGGGTAACAGAACCTGTGAGAGCACCACAAGACACCCCATCTTGGATTCCCCTAGGTCTCTAGTTTTCAAAAATGCCCAGGTTTGATAGGTTTCCCTAGGTGCCGGCCGAGCTAGAGGCCAAAATCCACAGATAGGCACTTTTGCAAAAAACACCTCTGTTTTCTGTGGACAAATGTGATGTGTCCACGTTGTGTTTTGGGGCATTTCCTGTTGTGGGCAGTAGGCCTACCCACACAAGCTAGGTATCATACTTATTGGGAGACCTGGGGAAACGCTGGGTGGAAGGAAATTTGTGGCTCCTCTCAGATTCCAGAACTTTCTGTCACCGAAATGTGAGGAAATAGTGTTTGTTAGCAAAATTGAGGTTTGCAAGGGATTCTGGGTAACAGAACTTGGTGAGAGCCCCACAGGTCACCCCATCTTGGATTCCCCTAGGTCACTAGTTTTAAAAAATGCACAGGTTTGGTAGGTTTCCCCAAGAGCCAGCTGGGCTAGAGGCCAAAATCCACAGGTAGGTACTTTGAAAAAAACACATGTTTTCTGTGGAAAAATGTGATGTGTGTCGACGTTGTCTTTTGGGGTATTTTCTGTCGCGGACATTAGTCCTACCAACACAAGTGAGGTATCATATTTATCGGGAGACTTGGGGAACGCTGGGTGGAAGGGAAGTTGTGGCTCCTCTCAGATTCCAGAACTTTCTGTCATCGAAATGTGAGGAAAAATAGTTTTTTTAGCCAAATTTTGAGGTTTGCAAAGGATTCAGGGTAACAGAACCTGGTGAGAGCCCCACAAGTCAACCCATCTTGGATTCCCCTAGGTCGCTAGTTTAAAAAAATGCACAGGTTTGGTAGGTTTCCCCAGGTCCCAGCTGAGCTAGAGGCCAAAATCCACAGGTAGGCACTTTGCAAAAAAAACCTCTGTTTTCTGTGGAAAACTGTGATGTGTGTCCACGTTGTCTTTTGGGGCATTTCCTGTCGCGGGCACTAGTCCTACCCACACAAGTGAGGTATCATTTTTATCGGGAGACTTGTGGGAATGCAGGGTGTAAGGAAAGTTGTGGCTCCTCTCAGATTCCAGAACTTTCTGTCACCGAAATGTGAGGAAAAAGTGTTTGTTTTGCACAATTTTGAGGCTTGCAAAGATTTCTGGGTAACAGAACTTGTGAGAGCACCACAAGACACCCCATCTTGGATTCCCCTAGGTCTCTAGTTTTCAAAAATGCACAGGTTTGGTAGGTTTCCCTAGGTCCCGGCTGAGCTAGAGGCCAAAATCCACAGGTAGGCACTCTGCAAAAAACACCTCTGTTTTCTGTGGACAAATGTGATGTGTGTCCACGTTGTCTTTTGGGGTATTTCCTGTCGTGGGCACTAGGCCTACCCACACAAGCTAGGTATCAAATATATCGGGAGACCTGGGGAAACGCTGGGTGGAAGGAAAATAGTGGCTCCTCTCAGATTCCAGAACTTTCTGACACCAAAATGTGAGGAAAATGTGTTTTTTTAGCAATATTTTGAGGTTTGCAAGGGATTCCGGGTAACAGAACCTAGTGAGAGCCCCACAAGTCACTCCATCTAGATTCCCCTAGGTCTCTAGTTTTAAAAAATGCACAGGTTTGGGAGGTTTTCCTAGGTGCCGGCTGAGCTACTAGCCAAAATCCACACGTAGGCACTTTTAAAAAAACACCTCTGTTTTCTGTGGAAAAATTAGATGTGTCCATAGGTGTTTTGGGGCATTTCCTATCATGGGCACTAGGCCTACACACACAAGTGAGGTATCATTTTTGTCGGGAGACTTGGGGGAACCATGTGGGGAAAGAAAGTTGTGGCTCCTCTCAGATTCCAGAACTTTCTCTCACCGAAATGTGAGGAAAAATGTTTTTTTTTAGCTAAATTTTGAGGTTTGCAAAGGATTCAGGGTAACAGAACCTGGTGAGAGCCCCACAAATCACCCCAACTTGGATTACCCTAGGCCTCTAGTTTAAAAAAATGCACAGGTTTGGTAGGTTTCCCAATGTGCCGGCTGAGCTAGATGCCAAAATCCACAGGTAGGCACTTTGCAAAAAACACCTCTGTTTTCTGTGGAAAAATGTTATGTGTCCATGTTGTGTTTTGGGGCATTTCCTGTGGTGGGCATTAGGCCTACCCACACAAGCTAGTTATGATATTTATCGGGAGACCTGGGAAAACGCTGGTTGGGAGGAAATTTGTGGCTCCTCTCTGATTCCAGAACTTTCTGTCACCGAAATGTGAGGAAAAAGTGTTTTTTAGCAAAATGTTGAGGTTTGCAAGGGATTCGGGGTAACAGAACCTGGTGAGAGCCCCACAAGTCACCCCATCTTGGATTCCCCCAGGTCACTAGTTTTCAAAAAAGCACAGCTTTGGTAGGTTTCCCTAGGTGCCAGTTGAGCTAGAGGCCAAAATCCACAGGTAGGCACTTTGCAAAAAACACCTCTGTTTTATGTGGAAAAATGTGATGTGTGTGTCCACGTTGTCTTTTGGGGCATTTGCTGTCGTGGGCAATAGGCCTACCCACACAAGTGAGGTATCATGTTTCTCAGGAGACTTAGGGGAATGCTGGGTGGAAGGAAAGTTGTGGCTCCTCTCAGATTCCAGAACTTTCTGTCACAGTAATGTGAGGAAAAAGTATTTTTTTAGCACAATTTTGAGGTCTGCAAAGGCTTCTGGGTAACAGAACCTGTGAGAGCGCCAAAAGTCACCCCATCTTGGATTCCCCTAGGTCTCTAGTTTTCAAAAATGCACAGGTTTGGGAGGTTTCCCTAGGTGCCGGCTGAGCTAGAGGCCAAAATTCACAGGTAGGCACTTTTGCAAAAAACACCTCTGTTTTCTGTTGAAAAATGTGATGTGTCCACAATGTGTTTTGGGGCATTTCCTGTTGTGGGCAGTAGGCCTACCAACACAAGCTAGGTATCATATTTACATGAAGACCTGGGGAAACGCTGGGTCGAAGGAAATTTATGGCTCCTCTCAGATTCCAGAACTTTCTGTCACCGAAATGTGAGGAAAAGGTGTTTTTTTAGCAATATTTTAAGGTTTGCAAGGGATTCCGGGTAACAGAACCTAGTGAGAGCCCCACAAGTCACCCCACCTGGATTGCCCTAGGTCACTAGTTTTCAGAAGTCTACAGGTTTGGTAGGTTTCCCTAGGTGCCGGGTGAGCTAGAGGCCAAAATACACACGTAGGCACTTTGCAAAAAACACCTCTGTTTTCTGTGGCAAATTGTGATGTGTGTCCATGTTGTCTTTTGGGGCATTTCCTGTCACGGGCACTAGGCCTACTAACACAAATGAGGTATCATTTTTATCGGGAGACTTGGGGGAACGCTGGGTGGAAGGAAAGTTGTGGCTCCTCTCAGACTCCAGAACTTTCTGTCACCGAAATATGAGGAAAAAGTATCTTTTTAGCCAATTTTTGAGGTTTTCAAAGCATTCATAGTTACATAACCTGGTGAGAGCCCCACACGTCACCCTATCTTGGATTCCCCTATGTCTCTAGTTTTAAAAAATTCAACAGGTTTGGTAGGTTTCCCTAGGTCCCGGCTGAGCTAGAGGCCAAAATCCACAGGTAGGCACTTTGCAAAAAACACCTCTGTTTTCTGTGGAAAAATGTGATGTGTTTCCACGTTGTCTTTTGGGGCATTTCCTGTCGCGGGCACTAAACCTACCCACACTCGTGAGGTATCATATTCATCGGGAGACTTGGGGGAATGCTGTGTGGAAGGAAAGTTGTGGCTCCTCTCAGATTCCAGAACTTTCTGTCACAGTAATGTGAGGAAAAAGTGTTTTTTTAGCACAATTTTGAGGTCTGCAAAGGCTTCTGGGTAACAGAACCTGTGAGAGCGCCAAAAGTCACCCCATCTTGGATTCCCCTAGGTCTCTAGTTTTCAAAAATGCACAGGTTTGGGAGGTTTCCCTAGGTGCCGGCTGAGCTAGAGGCCAAAATTCACAGGTAGGCACTTTTGCAAAAAACACCTCTGTTTTCTGTTGAAAAGTGTGATGTGTCCACAATGTGTTTTGGGGCATTTCCTGTTGTGGGCAGTAGGCCTACCAACACAAGCTAGGTATCATATTTACATGAAGACCTGGGGAAACGCTGGGTCGAAGGAAGTTTGTGGCTCCTCTCAGATTCCAGAACTTTCTGTCACCGAAATGTGAGGAAAAGGTGTTTTTTTAGCAATATTTTGAGGTTTGCAAGGGATTCCGGGTAACAGAACCTAGTGAGAGCCCCACAAGTCACCCCATCTGGATTGCCCTAGGTCACTAGTTTTCAGAAGTCTACAGGTTTGGAAGGTTTCCCTAGGTGCCGGGTGAGCTAGAGGCCAAAATACACAGGTAGGCACTTTGCAAAAAACACCTCTGTTTTCTGTGGAAAATTGTGATGTGTGTCCATGTTGTCTTTTGGGGCATTTCCTGTCACGGGCACTAGGCCTACTAACACAAATGAGGTATCATTTTTATCGGGAGACTTGGGGGAACGCTGGGTGGAAGGAAAGTTGTGGCTCCTCTCAGACTCCAGAACTTTCTGTCACCGAAATATGAGGAAAAAGTATCTTTTTAGCCAATTTTTGAGGTTTTCAAAGCATTCAGAGTTACATAACCTGGTGAGAGCCCCACGCGTCACCCTATCTTGGATTCCCCTATGTCTCTAGTTTAAAAAAATTCAACAGGTTTGGTAGGTTTCCCTAGGTCCCGGCTGAGCTAGAGGCCAAAATCCACAGGTAGGCACTTTGCAAAAAACACCTCTGTTTTCTGTGGAAAAATGTGATGTGTTTCCACGTTGTCTTTTGGGGCATTTCCTGTCGCGGGCACTAAACCTACCCACACTCGTGAGGTATCATATTCATCGGGAGACTTGGGGGAATGCTGGGTGGAAGGAAAGTTGTGGCTCATCTCAAATTCCAGAACTTTCTGTCACCGAAATGTGAGAAAAAGTGTTTTTAGCCATATTTTGAGGTGTGCAAAGGCTTCTGGGTAACAGAACCTGTGAGAGCCCCACAAGTCACCCCATCTTCGATTCCCCGAGGTCTCTAGTTTTAAAAAATACACAGGTTTGGTAGGTTTCCCAAGGTGCCGGCTGAGCTAGAGGCCTAAATCCACAGGTAGGCACTTTGCAAAAAACACCTCTGTTTTCTGTGGAAAAATGTGATGTTTTCATGTTGCGTTTTGGGATATTTCCTGTTTTGGCCAGTAGGCCTACCCACACAAGCTAGGTATCAAATTTATCGGGAGACCTGGGGAAACGCTGGGTGGGAAGAAAATTTGTGGCTCCTCTCAGATTCCAGAACTTTCTGTCACCAAAATGTGAGGGAAAAGTGTTTTTTAGCAACATTTTGAGGTTTGCAATTGATTCTGGGTAACAGAACCTGGTGAGAGCCCCACAAGTCACCCCATCTAAGATTTCCCTATGTCTCAAATTTTCAAAAATGCACAGGTTTGGTAGGTTTCCCTAGGTGCCGGCTCAGCTAGAGGCAAAAATCCACAGGTAAGCACTTTGCAGAAAACACCTCTGTTTTCTGTGGAAAAATGTGATGTGTTCATGTTGTGTTTTGGGGTATTTCCTGTTTTGGGCAGTAGGCCTACCCACACAAGCTAGGTATCAAATTTATCGGGAGACCTGGGGAAACGCTGGGTGGAAGGCTTATTGTGGCTCCTCTCAGATTCCAGAACTTTCTGTCACCGAAATGTGAGGAAAAAGTGTTTTTTAGCAAACTTTTGAGGTTTGCAATTGATTCTGGGTAACAGAACCTGGTGAGAGACCCACAAGTCACCCCATGTTAGATTCCCCTAGGACTCTAGTTTTCAAAAATGCACAGATTTGGTAGGTTTCCCTAGGTGCCGGCTGAGCTAGAGGCCAAAATCCACAGGTAGGCACTTTGCAAAAAAAAACCTCTGTTTCCTGTGGTAAAATGAGATGTGTCCATGTTGTGTTTTGGGGCATTTCCTGACAAGGGCACTAGGCCTCCCCACACAAGCTAGGTATCATATTTATATGGAGACCTGGGGAAACGGTGGGTGGAAGGAAATTTGTGGCTCCTCTCAGATTCCAGAACTTTCTGTCACCAAAATGTGAGGAAAAGGTGTTTTTTTAGCAATATTTTGAGGTTTGCAAGGGATTCTGGGTAACAGAACCTGGAGAGAGCCCCAAAAGTCACCCCATTTTGAATTCCCCTCGGTCACTAGTTTTAAAAAATGCACAGGTTTGGTAGGTTTCCACAGGTGCCAGCTGAGCTAGAGGCCAAGATCCACAGGTAGGCACTTTGCAAAAAACACCTATGTTTTCTGTTGAAAAATGTGATGTGTGTCCACGTTGTCTTTTGGGGTATTTCCTGTCGCGGGTACGAGGCCTACCAAACACAAGTGAGGTATCATTTTTATCGGGAGACTTGGCGGAACGCTGGGTGGAAGGAAAGTTGTGGCTCCTCTCAGATTCCAGAACTTTCTGTCACCGAAATGTGAGGAAAAAGTGTTTTTTAGCAACATTTTGAGGTTTGCAAAGGCTTCTGGGTAACAGAACCTGGTGAAAGCCCCACAACAAGTCACCCCATCTTGGAATCCCCTAGGTCTCTAGTTTTCAGAAATGCAAAGGTTTGGGTGGTTTCCCAAGGTGCCGTCTGAACTAGAGGCCAAAATCCACAGGTAGGCACTTTGCAAAAAAACCCTCTGTTTTTTGTAGTAAAATGAGATGTTTCCATGTTGTGTTTTGGGGCATTTCCTGTCACGGGCACTCGGCCTACCCACACAAGTTAGGTGTCATATTTATATGGAGACATGGGGAAACGCTGGGTGGAAGGAAATTTGTGGCTCCTCTCAGATTCCAGAACTTTCTGTCACCGAAATGTGAGGAAAAAGTGTTTTTTTAGCAATATTTTGAGGTTTGCAAGGGATTCTGGGTAACAGAACCTGGTGAGAGCCCTACAAGTCTCCCCATCTTGGATTCCCCTAGGTCACTAGTTTTAAAAAATGCACAGGTTTGATAGGTTTCCATAGGTGCCAGCTGAGCTAGAGGCCAAGATCCAAAGGTAGGCACTTTGCAAAAAACACCTCTGTTTTCTGTGGAAAAATGTGATGTGTTTACGTTGCGTTTTGGGATATTTCCTGTTTTGGGCAGTAGGCCTACCCACACAAGCTAGGTATCAAATTTATCGGGAGACCTGGGGAAACGCTGGGTGGAAGGCAAATTGTGGCTCCTCTCAGATTCCAGAACTTTCTGTCACCGAAATGTGAGGAAAAAGTGTTTTTTAGAAAAATTTTGAGGTTTGCAATTGATTCTGGGTAACAGAACCTGGTAAGAGCCCCACAAGTCACCCCATGTTAGATTCCCCTAGGACTCTAGTTTTAAAAAAATGCATAGGTTGATAGGTTTCCCAATGTGCCGGCTGAGCTAGAGGCCAAAATCCACAGGTAGGCACTTTTGCAAAAAACACCTCTGTTTTCTGTGGACAAATGTGATGTGTCCACGTTGTGTTTTGGGGCATTTCCTGTTGTGGGCAGTAGGCATACTCACACAAGCTAGGTATCACACTTATCGGGAGACCTGGGGAAACGCTGGGTGGAAGGAAATTTGGGGCTCCTCTCAGATTCCAGAACTTTCTGTCACCGAAATGTGAGGAAAAAGTGTTTTGTTAGCAAAATTTTGAGGTTTGCAAGGGATTCTGGGTAACAGAACCTGGTGAGAGCCCCACAGGTCAACCCATCTTGGATTCCCCTAGGTCACTAGTTTTCCAAAATGCACAGGTTTGGTAGGTTTCCCCAGGAGCCTGCTGAGCTAGAGGCCAAAATCCACCGGTAGGTACTTTGGAAAAAACACCTGTTTTCTGTGGAAAAATGTGATGTGTGTCGACGTTGTCTTTTGGGCATTTTCTGTCGCGGGCATTAGTCCTACCAACACAAGTGAGGTATCATTTTTATCGGGAGACTTGGGGAACGTGGGTGGAAGGGAAGTTGTGGCTCCTCTCAGATTCCAGAACTTTCTGTCATCAAAATGTGAGCAAAAAGTTTTTTTTTAGCCAAATTTTGAGGTTTGCAAAGGATTCAGGGTAACAGAACCTGGTGAGAGCTCCACAAGTCACCCCATCTTGGATTCCCCTAGGTCTCTAGTTTTCAAAAATGCACAGGTTTGGTAGGTTTCCCCAGGTCCCGGCTGAGCTACAGGCCAAAATCCACAGGTAGGCACATTGCAAAAAACACCTCTGTTTTCTGTGAAAAACTGTGATGTGTGTCCACGTTGTCTTTTGGGGCATTTCCTGTCGCGGGCACTAGGCCTACCCAAACAAGTGAGGTATCATTTTTATCGGGAGACTTGTGGGAATGCTGGGTGGAAGGAAAGTTGTGGCTCCTCTCAGATTCCAGAACTTTCTGTCACCGAAATGTGAAGAAAAAGTGTTTGTTTTGCACAATTTTGAGGCTTGCAAAAGTTTCTGGGTAACAGAACATGTGAGAGCACCACAAGACACCCCATCTTGGATTCCCCTAGGTCTCTAGTTTTCAAAAATGCACAGGTTTGGTAGGTTTCCCTAGGTACAAGCTGAGCCAGAGGCCAAAATCCACAGGTAGGCACTTTGCAAAAAACACCTCTGTTTTCTGTGGAAAAATGTGATGTGTTTACGTTGCGTTTTGGGATATTTCCTGTTTTGGGCAGTAGGCCTACTCACACAAGCTAGGTATCAAATTTATCGGGAGACCTGGGGAAACGCTGGGTGGAAGGAAAATTGTGGCTCCTCTCAGATTCCAGAACTTTCTGTCACCAAAATGTGAGGAAAAAGTGTTTTTTAGCACAATTTTGAGGTTTGCAATTGATTCTAGGTAACAGAACCTGGTGAGAGCCCCACAAGTCACCCCATCTAAGATTCCCCTATGTCTCTAATTTTAAAAAATGCACAGGTTTGGTAGGTTTCCCTAGGTGCCGGCTCAGCTAGAGGCCAAAATCCACAGGTTGGCACTTTGCAAAAAACACTTCGGTTTTCTGTGGAAAAATGTGATGTGTTCATGTTGTGTTTTGGGGCATTTCCTGACACGGGCACTAGGCCTACCCACACAAGCTAGGTATCATATTTATATGGAGACCTGGGGAAACGCTGGGTGGAAGGAAATTTGTGGCTCCTCTCAGATTCCAGAACTTTCTGTCACCAAAATGTGAGGAAAAGGGTTTTTTTTAGCAATATTTTGAGGTTTGCAAGGGATTCTGGGTAACAGAACCTGGAGAGAGCCCCAAAAGTCACCACATCTGGAATTCCCCTAGGTCACTAGTTTTCAAAAACGCACAGGTTTGGTAGGTTTCCACAGGTGCCAGCTGAGCTAGAGGCCAAGATCCACAGGTAGGCACTTTGCAAAAAAACACCTATGTTTTCTGTTGAAAAATGTGATGTGTGTCCACGTTGTCTTTTGGGGTATTTCCTGTCACGGGCACTAGGCCTACCAACGCAAGTGAGGTATCATTTTTATCCGGAGACTTGGGGGAATGCTGGGTGGAAGGAAATTTGTGGCTCCTCTCAGATTCCAGAACTTTCTGTCACCGAAATGTGAGGAAAAGGTGTTTTTTTAGCAATATTTTGAGGTTTGCAAGGGATTCCGGGTAACAGAACCTAGTGAGAGCCCCACAAGTCACCCCATCTGGATTGCCCTAGGTCACTAGTTTTCAGAAGTCTACAGGTTTGGTAGGTTTCCCTAGGTGCCGGGTGAGCTAGAGGCCAAAATACACAGGTAGGCCCTTTGCAAAAAACACCTCTGTTTTCTGTGAAAAATTGTGAAGTGTGTCCATGTTGTCTTTTGGGGCATTTCCTGTCACGGCCACTAGGCCTACTAACACAAATGAGGTATCATTTTTATCGGGAGACTTGGGGGAACGCTGGGTGGAAGGAAAGTTGTGGCTCCTCTCAGACTCCAGAACTTTCTGTCACCGAAATATGAGGAAAAAGTATCTTTTTAGCCAATTTTTGAGGTTTTCAAAGCATTCAGAGTTACATAACCTGGTGAGAGCCCCACACGTCACCCTATCTTGGATTCCCCTATGTCTCTAGTTTTAAAAAATTCAACAGGTTTGGTAGGTTTCCCTAGGTCCCGGCTGAGCTAGAGGCCAAAATCCACAGGTAGGCACTTTGCAAAAAACACCTCTGTTTTCTGTGGAAAAATGTGATGTGTTTCCACGTTGTCTTTTGGGGCATTTCCTGTCGCGGGCACTAAACCTACCCACACTCGTGAGGTATCATATTCATCGGGAGACTTGGGGGTATGCTGGGTGGAAGGAAAGTTGTGGCTCATCTCAAATTCCAGAACTTTCTGTCACCGAAATGTGAGAAAAAGTGTTTTTAGCCATATTTTGAGGTGTGCAAAGGCTTCTGGGTAACAGAACCTGTGAGAGCCCCACAAGTCACCCCATCTTCGATTCCCCGAGGTCTCTAGTTTTAAAAAATACACAGGTTTGGTAGGTTTCCCAAGGTGCCGGCTGAGCTAGAGGCCTAAATCCACAGGTAGGCACTTTGCAAAAAACACCTCTGTTTTCTGTGGAAAAATGTGATGTTTTCATGTTGCGTTTTGGGATATTTCCTGTTTTGGGCAGTAGGCCTACCCACACAAGCTAGGTATCAAATTTATCGGGAGACCTGGGGAAACGCTGGGTGGGAAGAAAATTTGTGGCTCCTCTCAGATTCCAGAACTTTCTGTCACCAAAATGTGAGGGAAAAGTGTTTTTTAGCAACATTTTGAGGTTTGCAATTGATTCTGGGTAACAGAACCTGGTGAGAGCCCCACAAGTCACCCCATCTAAGATTTCCCTATGTCTCAAATTTTCAAAAATGCACAGGTTTGGTAGGTTTCCCTAGGTGCCGGCTCAGCTAGAGGCAAAAATCCACAGGTAAGCACTTTGCAAAAAACACCTCTGTTTTCTGTGGAAAAATGTGATGTGTTCATGTTGTGTTTTGGGGTATTTCCTGTTTTGGGCAGTAGGCCTACCCACACAAGCTAGGTATCAAATTTATCGGGAGACCTGGGGAAACGCTGGGTGGAAGGCTTATTGTGGCTCCTCTCAGATTCCAGAACTTTCTGTCACCGAAATGTGAGGAAAAAGTGTTTTTTAGCAAAAGTTTGAGGTTTGCAATTGATTCTGGGTAACAGAACCTGGTGAGAGCCCCACAAGTCACCCCATGTTAGATTCCCCTAGGACTCTAGTTTTCAAAAATGCACAGATTTGGTAGGTTTCCCTAGGTGCCGGCTGAGCTAGAGGCCAAAATCCACAGGTAGGCACTTTGCAACAAAAAAAACTCTGTTTCCTGTGGTAAAATGAGATGTGTCCATGTTGTGTTTTGGGGCATTTCCTGACAAGGGCACTAGGCCTCCCCACACAAGCTAGGTATCATATTTATATGGAGACCTGGGGAAACGGTGGGTGGAAGGAAATTTATGGCTCCTCTCGGATTCCAGAACTTTCTGTCACCAAAATGTGAGGAAAAGGTGTTTTTTAGCAATATTTTGAGGTTTGCAAGGGATTCTGGGTAACAGAACCTGGAGAGAGCCCCAAAAGTCACCCCATTTTGAATTCCCCTAGGTCACTAGTTTTAAAAAATGCACAGGTTTGGTAGGTTTCCACAGGTGCCAGCTGAGCTAGAGGCCAAGATCCACAGGTAGGCACTTTGCAAAAAACACCTATGTTTTCTGCTGAAAAATGTGATGTGTGTCCACGTTGTCTTTTGGGGTATTTCCTGTCGCGGGTACGAGGCCTACCAACACAAGTGAGGTATCATTTTTATCGGGAGACTTGGCGGAACGCTGGGTGGAAGGAAAGTTGTGGCTCCTCTCAGATTCCAGAACTTTCTGTCACCGAAATGTGAGGAAAAAGTGTTTTTTTAGCAACATTTTGAGGTTTGCAAAGGCTTCTGGGTAACAGAACCTGGTGAAAGCCCCACAACAAGTCACCCCATCTTGGATTCCCCTAGGTCTCTAGTTTTCAGAAATGCAAAGGTTTGGGTGGTTTCCCAAGGTGCCGTCTGAACTAGAGGCCAAAATCCACAGGTAGGCACTTTGCAAAAAAAACCTCTGTTTTCTGTAGTAAAATGAGATGTTTCCATGTTGTGTTTTGGGGCATTTCCTGTCACGGGCACTCAGCCTACCCACACAAGTTAGGTGTCATATTTATATGGAGACATGGGGAAACGCTGGGTGGAAGGAAATTTGTGGCTCCTCTCAGATTCCAGAACTTTCTGTCACCGAAATGTGAGGAAAAAGTGTTTTTTTAGCAATATTTTGAGGTTTGCAAGGGATTCTGGGTAACAGAACCTGGTGAGAGCCCTACAAGTCTCCCCATCTTGGATTCCCCTAGGTCACTAGTTTTAAAAAATGCACAGGTTTGATAGGTTTCCATAGGTGCCAGCTGAGCTAGAGGCCAAGATCCACAGGTAGGCACTTTGCAAAAAACACCTCTGTTTTCTGTGGAAAAATGTGATGTGTTTACGTTGCGTTTTGGGAAATTTCCTGTTTTGGGCAGTAGGCCTACCCACACAAGCTAGGTATCAAATTTATCTGGAGGCCTGGGGAAACGCTGGGTGGAAGGAAAATTGTGGCTCCTCTCAGATTCCAGAACTTTCTGTCACCAAAATGTGAGGGAAAAGTGTTTTTTAGCAAAATGTTGAGGTTTGCAATTGATTCTGGGTAACAGAACCTGGTGAGAGCCCCACAAGTCACCCCATCTAAGATTCCCTTATGTCTCTAATTTTCAAAAATGCACAGGTTTGGTAGGTTTCCCTAGGTGCCGGCTCAGCTAGAGGCCAAAATCCACAGGTAGGCACTTTGCAAAAAACACCTCTGTTTTCTGTGGAAAAATGTGATGTGTTCATGTTGTGTTTTGGGGTATTTCCTGTTTTGGGTAGTAGGCCTACCCACACAAGCTAGGTATCAAATTTATCGGGAGACCTGGGGAAACGCTGGGTGGAAGGCAAATTGTGGCTCCTCTCAGATTCCAGAACTTTCTGTCACCGAAATGTGAGGAAAAAGTGTTTTTTAGAAAAATGTTGAGGTTTGCAATTGATTCTGGGTAACAGAACCTGGTAAGAGCCCCACAAGTCACCCCATGTTAGATTCCCCTAGGACTCTAGTTTTAAAAAATGCATAGGTTTGATAGGTTTCCCAATGTGCCAGCTGAGCTAGAGGCCAAAATCCACAGGTAGGCACTTTTGCAAAAACACCTCTGTTTTCTGTGGACAAATGTGATGTGTCCACGTTGTGTTTTGGGGCATTTCCTGTTGTGGGCAGTAGGCATACTCACACAAGCTAGGTATCACACTTATCGGGAGACCTGGGGAAACGCTGGGCGGAAGGAAATTTGTGGCTCCTCTCAGATTCCAGAACTTTCTGTCACCGAAATGTGAGGAAAAAGTGTTTTGTTAGCAAAATTTTGAGGTTTGCAAGGGATTCTGGGTAACAGAACCTGGTGAGAGCCCCACAGGTCAACCCATCTTGGATTCCCCTAGGTCACTAGTTTTCCAAAATGCACAGGTTTGGTAGGTTTCCCCAGGAGCCTGCTGACCTAGAGGCCAAAATCCACAGGTAGGTACTTTGGAAAAAACACCTGTTTTCTGTGGAAAAATGTGATGTGTGTCGACGTTGGCTTTTGGGGCATTTTCTGTCGCGGGCATTAGTCCTACCAACACAAGTGAGGTATCATTTTTATCGGGAGACTTGGGGAACGTGGGTGGAAGGGAAGTTGTGGCTCCTCTCAGATTCCAGAACTTTCTGTCATCAAAATGTGAGGAAAAAGTTTTTTTTTAGCCAAATTTTGAGGTTTGCAAAGGATTCAGGGTAACAGAACCTGGTGAGAGCTCCACAAGTCACCCTATCTTGGATTCCCCTAGGTCTCTAGTTTAAAAAAATGCACAGGTTTGGTAGGTTTCCCCAGGTCCCGGCTGAGCTACAGGCCAAAATCCACAGGTAGGCACATTGCAAAAAACACCTCTGTTTTCTGTGAAAAACTGTGATGTGTGTCCACGTTGTCTTTTGGGGCATTTCCTGTCGCGGGCACTAGGCCTACCCAAACAAGTGAGGTATCATTTTTATCGGGAGACTTGTGGGAATGCTGGGTGGAAGGAAAGTTGTGGCTCCTCTCAGATTCCAGAACTTTCTGTCACCGAAATGTGAAGAAAAAGTGTTTGTTTTGCACAATTTTGAGGCTTGCAAAAGTTTCTGGGTAACAGAACCTGTGAGAGCACCACAAGACACCCCATCTTGGATTCCCCTAGGTCTCTAGTTTTAAAAAATGCACAGGTTTGGTAGGTTTCCCTAGGTGCAAGCTGAGCCAGAGGCCAAAATCCACAGGTAGGCACTTTGCAAAAAACACCTCTGTTTTCTGTGGAAAAATGTGATGTGTTCACGTTGCGTTTTGGGATATTTCCTGTTTTGGGCAGTAGGCCTACCCACACAAGCTAGGTATCAAATTTATCGGGAGACCTGGGGAAACGCTGGGTGGAAGGAAAATTGTGGCTCCTCTCAGATTCCAGAACTTTCTGTCACCAAAATGTGAGGAAAAAGTGTTTTTTAGCAAAAGTTTGAGGTTTGCAATTGATTCTGGGTAACAGAACCTGGTGAGAGCCCCACAAGTCACCCCATGTTAGATTCCCCTAGGACTCTAGTTTTCAAAAATGCACAGATTTGGTAGGTTTCCCTAGGTGCCGGCTGAGCTAGAGGCCAAAATCCACAGGTAGGCACTTTGCAACAAAAAAAACTCTGTTTCCTGTGGTAAAATGAGATGTGTACATGTTGTGTTTTGGGGCATTTCCTGACAAGGGCACTAGGCCTCCCCACACAAGCTAGGTATCATATTTATATGGAGACCTGGGGAAACGGTGGGTGGAAGGAAATTTATGGCTCCTCTCAGATTCCAGAACTTTCTGTCACCAAAATGTGAGGAAAAGGTGTTTTTTTAGCAATATTTTGAGGTTTGCAAGGGATTCTGGGTAACAGAACCTGGAGAGAGCCCCAAAAGTCACCCCATTTTGAATTCCCCTAGGTCACTAGTTTTAAAAAATGCACAGGTTTGGTAGGTTTCCACAGGTGCCAGCTGAGCTAGAGGCCAAGATCCACAGGTAGGCACTTTGCAAAAAACACCTATGTTTTCTGTTGAAAAATGTGATGTGTGTCCACGTTGTCTTTTGGGGTATTTCCTGTCGCGGGTACGAGGCCTACCAACACAAGTGAGGTATCATTTTTATCGGGAGACTTGGCGGAACGCTGGGTGGAAAGAAAGTTGTGGCTCCTCTCAGATTCCAGAACTTTCTGTCACCGAAATGTGAGGAAAAAGTGTTTTTTTAGCAACATTTTGAGGTTTGCAAAGGCTTCTGGGTAACAGAATCTGGTGAAAGCCCCACAACAAGTCACCCCATCTTGGATTCCCCTAGGTCTCTAGTTTTCAGAAATGCAAAGGTTTGGGTGGTTTCCCAAGGTGCCGTCTGAACTAGAGGCCAAAATCCACAGGTAGGCACTTTGCAAAAAAAACCTCTGTTTTCTGTAGTAAAATGAGATGTTTCCATGTTGTGTTTTGGGGCATTTCCTGTCACGGGCACTCAGCCTACCCACACAAGTTAGGTGTCATATTTATATGGAGACATGGGGAAACGCTGGGTGGAAGGAAATTTGTGGCTCCTCTCAGATTCCAGAACTTTCTGTCACCGAAATGTGAGGAAAAAGTGTTTTTTTAGCAATATTTTGAGGTTTGCAAGGGATTCTGGGTAACAGAACCTGGTGAGAGCCCTACAAGTCTCCCCATCTTGGATTCCCCTAGGTCACTAGTTTTAAAAAATGCACAGGTTTGATAGGTTTCCATAGGTGCCAGCTGAGCTAGAGGCCAAGATCCACAGGTAGGCACTTTGCAAAAAACACCTCTGTTTTCTGTGGAAAAATGTGATGTGTTTACGTTGCGTTTTGGGATATTTCCTGTTTTGGGCAGTAGGCCTACCCACACAAGCTAGGTATCAAATTTATCTGGAGGCCTTGGGAAACGCTGGGTGGAAGGAAAATTGTGGCTCCTCTCAGATTCCAGAACTTTCTGTCACCAAAATGTGAGGGAAAAGTGTTTTTTAGCAAAATGTTGAGGTTTGCAATTGGTTCTGGCTAACAGAACCTGGTGAGAGCCCCACAAGTCACCCCATCTAAGATTCCCCTATGTCTCTAATTTTCAAAAATGCACAGGTTTGGTAGGTTTCCCTAGGTGCCGGCTCAGCTAGAGGCCAAAATCCACAGGTAGGCACTTTGAAAAAAACACCTCTGTTTTCTGTGGAAAAATGTGATGTGTTCATGTTGTGTTTTGGGGTATTTCCTGTTTTGGGCAGTAGGCCTACCCACACAAGCTAGGTATCAAATTTATCGGGAGACCTGGGGAAACGCTGGGTGGAAGGCAAATTGTGGCTCCTCTCAGATTCCAGAACTTTCTGTCACCGAAATGTGAGGAAAAAGTGTTTTTTAGCAAAATTTTGAGGTTTGCAATTGATTCTGGGTAACAGAACCTGGTAAGAGCCCCACAAGTCACCCCATGTTAGATTCCCCTAGGACTCTAGTTTGAAAAAATGCATAGTTTTGATAGGTTTCCCAATGTGCCGGCTGAGCTAGAGGCCAAAATCCACAGGTAGGTACTTTGGAAAAAACACCTGTTTTCTGTGGAAAAATGTGATGTGTGTCGACGTTGTCTTTTGGGGCATTTTCTGTCGTGGGCATTAGTCCTACCAACACAAGTGAGGTATCATTTTTATCGGGAGACTTGGGGAACGTGGGTGGAAGGAAATTTGTGGCTCCTCTCAGATTCCAGAACTTTCTGTCACCGAAATGTGAGGAAAAAGTGTTTTGTTAGCAAAATTTTGAGGTTTGCAAGGGATTCTGGGTAACAGAACCTGGTGAGAGCCCCACAGGTCAACCCATCTTGGATTCCCCTAGGTCACTAGTTTTCCAAAATGCACAGGTTTGGTAGGTTTCCCCAGGAGCCTGCTGAGCTAGAGGCCAAAATCCACAGGTAGGTACTTTGGAAAAAACACCTGTTTTCTGTGGAAAAATGTGATGTGTGTCGACGTTGTCTTTTGGGGCATTTTCTGTCGTGGGCATTAGTCCTACCAACACAAGTGAGGTATCATTTTTATCGGGAGACTTGGGGAACGTGGGTGGAAGGGAAGTTGTGGCTCCTCTCAGATTCCAGAACTTTCTGTCATCAAAATGTGAGGAAAAAGTTTTTTTTTAGCCAAATTTTGAGGTTTGCAAAGGATTCAGGGTAACAGAACCTGGTGAGAGCTCCACAAGTCACCCCATCTTGGATTCCCCTAGGTCTCTAGTTTTAAAAAATGCACAGGTTTGGTAGGTTTCCCCAGGTCCCGGCTGAGCTACAGGCCAAAATCCACAGGTAGGCACATTGCAAAAAACACCTCTGTTTTCTGTGAAAAACTGTGATGTGTGTCCACGTTGTCTTTTGGGGCATTTCCTGTCGCGGGCACTAGGCCTACCCAAACAAGTGAGGTATCATTTTTATCGGGAGACTTGTGGGAATGCTGGGTGGAAGGAAAGTTGTGGCTCCTCTCAGATTCCAGAACTTTCTGTCACCGAAATGTGAAGAAAAAGTGTTTGTTTTGCACAATTTTGAGGCTTGCAAAAGTTTCTGGGTAACAGAACCTGTGAGAGCACCACAAGACACCCCATCTTGGATTCCCCTAGGTCTCTAGTTTTCAAAAATGCACAGGTTTGGTAGGTTTCCCTAGGTGCAAGCTGAGCCAGAGGCCAAAATCCACAGGTAGGCACTTTGCAAAAAACACCTCTGTTTTCTGTGGAAAAATGTGATGTGTTCACGTTGCGTTTTGGGATAATTCCTGTTTTGGGCAGTAGGCCTACCCACTCAAGCTAGGTATCAAATTTATCGGGAGACCTGGGGAAACGCTGGGTGGAAGGAAAATCGTGGCTCCTCTCAGATTCCAGAACTTTCTGTCACCAAAATGTGAGGAAAAAGTGTTTTTTAGCAAAATGTTGAGGTTTGCAATTGATTCTGGGTAACAGAACCTGGTGAGAGCCCCACAAGTCACCCCATCTAAGATTCCCCTATGTCTCTAATTTAAAAAAATGCACAGGTTTGGTAGGTTTCCCTAGGTGCCGGCTCAGCTAGAGGCCAAAATCCACAGGTTGGCACTTTGCAAAAAACACTTCTGTTTTCTGTGGAAAAATGTGATGTGTTCATGTTGTGTTTTGGGGTATTTCCTGTTTTGGGCAGTAGGCCTACCCACACAAGCTAGGTATCAAATTTATCGGGAGACCTGGGGAAACACTGGGTGGAAGGCAAATTGTGGCTCCTCTCAGATTCCAGAACTTTCTGTCACCGAAATGTGAGGAAAAAGTGTTTTTTAGCAAACCTTTGAGGTTTGCAATTGATTCTGGGTAACAGAACCTGGTGAGAGCCCCACAAGTCACCCCATGTTAGATTCCCCTAGGACTCTAGTTTTCAAAAATGCACAGATTTGGTAGGTTTCCCTAGGTGCCGGCTGAGCTAGAGGTCAAAATCCACAGGTAGGCACTTTGCAAAAAAAAACTCTGTTTCCTGTGGTAAAATGAGATGTGTCCATGTTGTGTTTTGGGGCATTTCCTGACACGGGCA
Organism: Pleurodeles waltl; assembly: GCF_031143425.1. Taxonomy (NCBI): domain Eukaryota; kingdom Metazoa; phylum Chordata; class Amphibia; order Caudata; family Salamandridae; genus Pleurodeles; species Pleurodeles waltl. Next base: position 357,503,488 of record NC_090438.1, read on the forward strand.
CTAGGCCTACCCACACAAGCTAGGTATCATATTTATATGGAGACCTGGGGAAACGCTGGGTGGAAGGAAATTTGTGGCTCCTCTCAGATTCCAGAACTTTCTGTCACCGAAATGTGAGGAAAAAGTGTTTTTTAGCAAACTTTTGAGGTTTGCAATTGATTCTGGGTAACAGAACCTGGTGAGAGCCCCACAAGTCACCCCATGTTAGATTCCCCTAGGACTCTAGTTTTCAAAAATGCACAGATTTGGTAGGTTACCCTAGGTGCCGGCTGAGCTAGAGGTCAAAATCCACAGGTAGGCACTTTGCAAAAAAAAACTCTGTTTCCTGTGGTAAAATGAGATGTGTCCATGTTGTGTTTTGGGGCATTTCCTGACACGGGCACTAGGCCTACCCACACAAGCTAGGTATCATATTTATATGGAGACCTGGGGAAACGCTGGGTGGAAGGAAATTTGTGGCTCCTCTCAGATTCCAGAACTTTCTGTCACCAAAATGTGAGGAAAAGGTGTTTTTTTAGCAATATTTTGAGGTTTGCAAGGGATTCTGGGTAACAGAACCTGGAGAGAGCCCCAAAAGTCACCCCATCTTGAATTCCCCTGGGTCACTAGTTTTCAAAAACGCACAGGTTTGGTAGGTTTCCACAGGTGCCATCTGAGCTAGAGGCCAAGATCCACAGGTAGGCACTTTGCAAAAAAACACCTATGTTTTCTGTTGAAAAATGTGATGTGTGTCCACGTTGTCTTTTGGGGTATTTCCTGTCACGGGCACGAGGCCTACCAACACAAGTGAGGTATCATTTTTATCGGGAGACTTGGCGGAACGCTGGGTGGAAGGAAAGTTGTGGCTCCTCTCAGATTCCAGAACTTTCTGTCACCGAAATGTGAGGAAAAAGTGTTTTTTAGCAACATTTTGAGGTTTGCAAAGGCTTCTGGGTAATAGAACCTGGGGAAAGCCCCACAACAAGTCACCCTATCTTGGATTCCCCTAGGTCTCTAGTTTTCAGAAATCCAAAGGTTTGGGTGATTTCCCAAGGTGCCGTCTGAACTAGAGGCCAAAATCCACAGGTAGGCACTTTGCAAAAAAACCTTCGGTTTTCTGTGGTAAAATGAGATGTTTCCATGTTATGTTTTGGGGCATTTCCTGTCACGGGCACTAGGCCTGCCCACACAAGCTAAGTGTCATATTTATATGGAGACCTGGGGAAACGCTGGGTGGAAGGAAATGTGTGGCTCCTCTCAGATTCCAGAACTTTCTGTCACCGAAATGTGAGGAAAAAGTGTTTTTTAGCCAAAGTTTGAGGTTTGCAAAGGATTCTGGGTCACAGAACCGGGTGAGGGCCCCACAAGTCACCCCATCCTGTATTCCCCTGGGTCTCTAGTCTTCCAAAATGCACAGGTTTGGTAAGTTTCCCTAGGTCCCGGCTGAGCTACAGGCCAAAATCCACAGGTAGGCACTTTGCAAAAAACACCTCTGTTTTCTGTGGAAAAATGTGATGTGTCCACGTTGTGTTTTGGGGCATTTCCTGTTGTGGGCACTATGCCTACCCACACAAGTTAGGTATCATTTTTATAGTTAGACTTGAGGGAACGCTGGGTGGAAGGACATTTGTGGCTCCTCTCAGATTCCAGAAGTTTCTGTCACTGAAATGTGAGGAAAAAATGTTTTGTTAGCCAAGGTTTTAGGTTTGTAAAGGCTTTTGGGTAACAGAACCTGGTGTGAGCCCCACAAGTCTCCCCATATTGGATTCCCCTAGTTCTCTAGTTTTGAAAAATGCACAGGTTTGGTAAGTTTCCATAGGTGCCGGCTGAGCTAGAAGCCAAAATCCACAGGTAGGCACTTTGCATAAAACACCTCTGTTTTCTGTGGAAAAATGTGATGTGTCCACATTATGTTCTGGGGCATTTCCTGTCACGGGCAATAGGCCCACCCATACAAGTGAGGTAGATTTTTTATCGGGAGACTTGGGGTAACGCTGGGTGGAAGGAAATTTGTGGCTCCTCTCAGATTCCAGAACTTTCTGTCACCGAAATGTGAGGAAAAAATGTTTTTTAGCCACATTTTGAGGTGTGCAATGGATTCTGGGTAACAGAACCTGGTGAGAGCCCTACACGTCACCCCCATCTTGGATTCCCCTAGGTCTCTAGTTTTCACAAATGCAGAGGTGTGGTAGGTTTCCCTTGGTCCCGGCTGAGCTAGAGGCCAAAATCCACAGGGAGGTACTTTGCAAAAACCACCTCTGTTTTCTGTGGAAAGATGTGATGTGTCCACGTTGTGTTTTAGGGCATTTCCTGTCGCAGGTACTAGGCCTACCCACACGAGTGAGGTACGATTTTTATCGGGGACTTGTGGGAACATAGAATAGCGAAACAAGTGTTATCGCCCCTTGTCTTTCTCCACTTTTTTCCTTCCAAATATAAGAGACTGTGTAAAAAAGATGTCTATATGAGAAATGCCCTGTAATTCACATGCTAGTATGGATATCCCGGAATTCAGAGATTTACAAATAACCACTGCTCCTCTACACCTTATCTTGTGCCCATTTTGGAAATACAAAGGTTTTCTTGATACCTATTTTTCACTCTTTATATTTCTGCAAATGAATTGCTATATACCTGGTATAGAATGAAAACCCACTACAAGGTTCAGCTCATTTATTGGCTCTGTGTACCTAGAGTACTTGATGAACCTACAAGCCCTATATATCCCCGCAACCAGAAGAGTCGAGCAGACGTAATGGTATATTGCTTTAAAAAATCTGACATCGCAGGATAAAGTTAGAGTAAAATGGCTGTTTTTTTACACCTCAATTTCAATATTTTTTTATTTCAGTTGTTATTTTCTGTAGGAAACCCTTGTAGGATCAACACAAATTATTCATTGCTGTATTTGGAATGTTGTCTACTTTTCAGAAATGTTTAGGTTTCTGGGATCCAGCATTGGTTTCACACCCATTTCTGTCACTGACTAGAAGGAGGCTGAAAGCACCAAAAATCATAATAAAGGAGTATGTCCCAGTACAAGGCAAAAAGTTTGTTGAAAAATTGGGTTTTCTGATTCACGTCTGCCTGTTCCTGAAAGCTGGGAGGCTGGTGATTTTAGCGCCGCAAACCCTTTGTTGATTCCATTTTCAGGGAAAAAATCCACAAGCCTTCTTCTGCAGCCCTTTTTTCCCATTTTTTTAAAAAAAAACTAAATTTTCACTGTTTTTTGTGGCTAATTTCTTGGCCTCCTTCAGGGGAACCCACAAAGGTTGAGTACCTCTAGATTCCCTAGGATGTTGGAAAAAAGCACACAAATTTGTTGAGGGTAGCTTATGTGGACAAAGAGTTATTAGGGCCTAAGCACGCCCTGCCCCAAATACCCCAAAAAAGGCCTGGCACCTGAGGGGGAAAAGGCCTGGCAGCGAAGGGGTTAAATAAAATTAACCTGGACCCGCATGACCCTGACAAATGGAGACCAATTACAAATGGACCTTTCCTTGGCAAACTGGCAGAAGAAACAGCATTCACCCAGATGTCAGAATTCATTGAATATTATTCTATACTTTCAGGCTACCAAACAGGATTTAGCCCGCGAAGACGCACAGAATCTGCCCTGATCACCATCGGGGGTGACCTTAAAAACAGAGTAGACTGGATCAGGGTTGCTTCACTACTTCACTTGGACCTCTCAGCTGCCCTCTACACAGATGACCATGAATCTCTAATATACAAAATCCCAGAATCCAGAAAAGAAAGGACTGCTCTTGACTGGATCACATTCTGCCTTCAAAAGAAAATAAATGCCTTCCATTCTCCCCCTTTCTCATCGAATCCATAGTTCAAAAAAGCAGGGGTCCCACAAGGCACTATCATCTCACCCACGCTTTTCAACATCTACATGAAGTCATTACCGGCAATGAGCAATGAATTTCATCTCACATGCTAAAGCTATGCAGATGACACACAACTACTCCTTAAACTGGAAAGCCCCAAAGGCATTGTAAACTCACAAATCTTCAGTTACCTTAGAACTGTCAATTAGTGGATGACATGGAACCAACTTGAATTGAATGCTTCCAAAATGGAAAAATCACATATTGCACCTGGCCTGATGAACTGGAATCACCTTCTAATGTATATAAGGAATTAAGAAACCTTGAAATTACTATGAACTCCAAGTTATCAATGAATACCCAAGTGAACAAATTAGCCAGATCAAGCTTCATTACCATGAAAACTCTGCAAGTAATCTCCCCCTCCACCCCTGGAATTCCCACACAAGTTACAGACTGCTATTTCTCTTGTACAGTCTAAACTTAATTACGCCAATGACTTCTTACATGGTTCATCTTTATCAACTATGAAAAGACTACAATGGCTTCAGAACTCTGCTTCCAAAGTACTCCTACATGTAAAGCCACAATCTCACATCTCCCCTGTCTTGACAGCCGTACACTGGTTAGCGGTTGTCAGAATATCCACCTTCAAGCTATTTTGTATCACCAACAAAGTAATACATGGAACAGGACCACTTTTTATCAGGAATAATATCACCAAATATAGGGGGAGTGGTCACACCGGTGACAAAGATGGCCACACAGTGTTGAAGCTCTGGTGATTGTGGACCTAAATGTCTGTGCCTAATGGAACCTTGAAGCACTCCATTGTCCTCGGTACCCTGCAGCAGTGCCTTGAGACCATAGGTCAACATTTGCAGCTGGCTCCGCACAGTGGCAGGATGAGATGGGCAGTGCAGACTTCGACCAGCAGCCAGCTGCCTCAGAGGCCCCAAGGTGAGAGGGGCCTCATGTGAGCCTGAGACGCACAGCAGGTGGGCCTCACAAAGTGGCACATGCCTAAGACTGCAAGCCCAGATCCCGCACCCAACGTGGAACCCTGCAGGCACGACGATCTGACGGACCGGCTTCCACCACCGTGACCCATGTGGTCTGCTGATGATGCCTTTCCTCTCTCCTCTGGCCTGACTGACTAACTCTGCCTGCCTGTGCCTAACCTTCAAGCTGGCATGCCTACATAAGGGCCCTTCATTACCTGGCAGTGACTCAAAAGTGTACTGCATGTTCAGAAGGCCTACAAACTCTCTGCGCAAGTACAATTCAACCACACCAGTGACCTCTCCCTTGAAAGGGTTCCTAACTACCTTGCCCTCTCTCTGCAGCTCCATGAGTCACCCCCAGATAAAATCAGAGGCCCCTGATGCCTAAGTGGAAGGGATTTTGTGGCATTCTGTGGGATGCCAACCCTTAAGAACCCATCTGTGTGTAGAGTTGCCACAGATGCACGATCTGTGTTAATGGGGCGCAATGACCGAATGCAATACAAATTGGCCTTTGACAAGCCACTCCACATACTCCACACTGTGTGCGACAAATATCTCAAACATACCCAGCGTTTGAAGCACAACTCTGTCCCAACTTACACCATCTTTTTATCACCCCGCAACACATGGTCTCGATTGACTACTGGTTGATATTGAATACGGTTACACCGTGGATCCATAATATCACACATTACCAGGGACACTTTCTGACCATACTCCTGTGGCAATGACTCAGCATATTCCTGTCGTGGAGGCATTGAGCATCAATGGTGATTTCCCAACATGGTGCTACATGATTAATTATTTTGTACAGAACTTTATGCTGTAGTGTGGTTAGTTTTACGTATTCATTGCGCTTTAGCTTCAGGCTTTAGGCCTTTGTGCGCTTTGCCCTGAATATATTTGATTCATTTGCTGACAGCTTAGAGCCTCTGTGCACTTTGCTCTACATGCTTTTTATTAGGCTTCGTATTGTTATTTTTCAAATAGCCAGTTCTACGGTGTTGTTTTTTATTCATATCACACTGTTTTGCCTACTTCAGCATTGGAGTTCTCCATAACATATTTACTCTGTGCTTCAGTCAAGGATACAGTCTGGTACATTGCCGATAGACGTGGTAGGAGTTTAGACTTGGCATTCCTGCGTAGGGACATTAAGTGATCACAATGACATGTTAGTTATAAAATCACTTCCTTGTCCCAATACACGCAAGAGGGAGATTCCGAGCAGAGAACCACAACTAGACGCTGACTGCCTCGTTGCAGATGCTGAACCAAGATCACAGGTCTTTGCTCAGGTATAAGGGCTGATGTCTCCACAGTGATTCTAATAGGCAAGCTAGACGCTTAACATGCTGTGCTCTAAATAGAACAAGCAGAGGGAGAGTAGAAACTGTTAGACAATATGATAGCTTTGTTCTTATGTTTTACTCTCCTGGTGACTATTTCAATCCTACTGTGTTGTATGGTTCTGGTTATTGCGGCTCACGTCTTAATATCTAAAATACAGTCGTTTTATTAAAACATTATATAAAACTTATACTGTCTTTGTCATTTGTATATGAGATCATATTGGAAATAAGAGAGTTGGTTTGGATCTGAGTAACCACGACTTCCCTGAGAAGTTCCAGAGATGTCATGCGCTCGGCTGCCGAATCATTCCTTCCACATGGGAGAAATGAGGCACTGCTAGTTGGCCGGAGCAAAAACCAGATTTAGGGTGACAGAGTTCTTTACACGTGGGTCAGACTCAGTCCCCCACACCGTTATATATCCTGCTGCCTAGAAATCCAGTAGTCTCATTTAGAATAATGAGAGCCCACGCGACATGGCGCCGCCAACGTTTGGTCTGGCTCTAATGATTAGGTCCGACTGACTCTCTTGGTCTCATATATAGTTTGACTCCTCTGTTCCGTATACGGAGACGTCCGTGGGGCTGAGTGTTTCCGCCGCCACGGCATAGGTGCTTCCTATTGCTTAGTGGTTGGTTGTTCAAGCTTGAACTTTGAAAGGAAAACCCCGATATTGGTGTGCCTTCTCTGACCTGGAGCTATTTTTTTATAAATGGCGAATCCTAATGTAGTGAATATAGCAATTAATATTCGTCACCCGCTCACAGTACATCTGTTGACACATGGACTGACAGTCCAGGGGGGTCCAGTCACTTTTGTGGTGGACGCCCATGGAGATTATAGAAAGGAACTTTTTTATTCTTGGGTCGGATTTCCAGCAGTGGATGGGGGAACAAATACTTTTCACGAATACACTGTTGCAAATGTCCCTCGACAATACAGGTCTTACGCTTATTTAGAAATACCTCTATCTTATCAAGAACACCATAATTGGCTTGATGGCGCCCTCCCACACTCAGTAGCACAAGTTAGGTTAGGTCCACTGAGTAATGATGGTCCTACCTGGCCTTTATTGGCTACATATACACCTCATCCTGCGGTTGCTCAATTGGCAGTGGTTGAAGTTCGTTGTTTATATACAGAATTAACGGCTACATATAGACGATTAGTTCAGTTTGTAATGCAGACACAAAATACAAACGCAGCGCGTGCTGCTCCAGCGCACCCACAGGCAGTGGTTCTGGGTATTAATCCGGCCACTGTGCACTCAGTTATGGGTAAAGTACCGGCTAAATGAGAGGAGACTCCATTTTGGCAGGCGCAAAAAAATTAATACGCTGGAAGCAGTATTTCCCCATACGGGACCTCAGGATAAACATAGAATTTTGACGATGTGTTTGCCGTATGGGATGGTTCCTCCGGTGGACCTTTGTAATACCTGGGGCACGTTGTTTGCCGCGCTCTACACTACGGCACACGGTACACCGACATTAGCCAATTTACCGGACGTGCTTAAACAGATTCAAGATGAATATGGGGCTGCCCCTGCCTTAGATTTGGGCATGCAGTTGCTGGGCAATTTTGCCACTGTTTCTTCTATTATTTTGAGTAATCTCAAAGGAGAGGCAGTAGCACTAGCAGTGCGTATGCGTCTTCGGGATGTTCCGCTGCTTAATCAGGAGCGGGAACTTCCGAGAATAATAGCGGAAACATATTCTAGTATTGGTCGTGATAGCCTAGGGGCTAGACCACAAAAACCCCAGTTACGGGGTAAAAATAATAAAGATAATGCTAAACAGCAACAACCTGAGGGTTCGAAAAAGCGCTGGGAAAAGAAACAGCAAACACCTAAGAAAGATGGTGGGCAGTCTCCGCAACCGGAGACCCCACAGAATAAGTATAATCTCAGGAATAGGGATACTTTGAAGACACCTGATAGATATCAATATACTGATACACGCCAATCTCGTTCCTTTCAGGACTCATCGGAAAAGAGAAGTGAGAGAGGTGGGCAGTCAGAGCGGAGGACAGAGTACGTGAAACCGAGACAGGATTCACAACGCTCAGCGGAGGTTTCTATTAAACAGGAAGAGAAACCGCTGCAACAAAAACAGCAATTTAAAAAGAAGAAAGTGGCAGCAGTCTCAGTTAAACATGCCGCTCAAGAAGAGAGTTCTCTTGACGAACAAGACGTGGGCGTTAGCACTGTTAGACAGCGTGGCAGAGGTCACAATAGTTCGCCGGAGTCTTCTAGAGCATCTGGAGGTGAAAGCAACTGATGACTTCATACAAGTCGAGACGGCGGACATGCGAGTCTCTGATCCTGATAGAGTATATGAAGTGACTCTACGATTGGAAGGGGACATTGACCGTATTATAAACGCCATTTTTTGGGACCATGTGGTAAAATCATATGATGTTCTGTTGGCCGAACAGGATTGGCCACCAGACTTTGTTCGCGACTGTCCGGTTGGGGAGGAGTCCTATAGTAAATCATGGGCTCTAGCACAGGCTCCCGCCCTGTATAGAAATAACGTGGGGTGGGATAGACAATCACCTTATCATGTAATTCCGATAAAGGGCGAACCTCAGCCACAACCGCAGTATCCTATCAAATTTGAAGCAAGGGCATCGGTTAGGAAAATTCTTTCACAATTGGAGTATCAGGGTGTAATTGAGCCCTGTGTCTCGACGATGAATAATCCCTTGTTTCCGGTTGCTAAACCGGACCATTCATATATAAGATAGTGGTGGATTACCGACATTTGAATAGTCATACACGCACATATGCAATACAGAATTCACACAGCGCAGTGCTTATGAATAATATAGTGCGTAAAAAATACAAGACAACATTAGATATCTCGAATGGATTTTTCTGCCAGAATATAGCGCCCGAGAGTCAGGACTATACCTGTTTCAGTGCGTTTGGCTCTCAGAAAAAATGTTGTCGTTTGCCTCAGGGGTATAAGAATAGCCCAGGACTGTTTTCGGCTCGTGTAACTGAAATGCTGCATGAGTTCGACCCTGAAGCGTTATCATATGTTGATGACATATATCTGACAGATGATGAGATTCTGCAACATCTGAGGCGTGTATCGCGCATTGTTGTGGGGTTTGCTGATATTGGCTATAAGTTTAATTTTAAGAAATCAAAGATTGCCTTCCTCAGCGTCATTTTCCTGGGATATGAGTTGTCGAGTGAGGGCAAGAGCCTAGCGCCACATATTTTGGAGAAATGTGCTTTATTGCAGCCTCCTAATACGGTTCGGAAGCTCCAGTCATTGTTGGGGTTTCTGAATTTTGGCAGAACTTACATTCCTGATTATGCGACGCGTATAAAACCCTTATACGAGTTGATTCGCCCGAATTTTTCGAGTAGATTTTGGACGATTGAACATACACACATACTACGAGAGTTACAGAGTGATCTCTTAGCAGTTAAACACTTACACACACGGGACAATAAGACACATTTAGTCATCAGGGTGATACCTGGGGCTGTTGGGTTTACTTATGTCACCTTTAATGAGGGGGAGACAGTCCCGATTGCATACAAATCTCATTTGTATTCTGCTGCAGAACAACGATTTGCACAGACTGAGAAAATTCTCACTGCAGTACAGATGGCTGTTATTAAAGAAAGACCGCTAGCCCAGGGCCAACGCATTATTGTCGTTTCCCCAATTCCGGCCTTAGAGGCAGTTACAAAAGCGAGTGTTCCAAATTCGAAAGCTTTGCACCCGTGATGGATACAATGGGCTACGTCTTTGACAGCCACTGATGTAGATTACGTATTTGACCCTAAACTGCAGACTCAAGAATTTCTTCAATATGAGATGGAATACCCTGTTCCTGCTGGTACGTTGCCTATTGACCAATATCAAGTGGTCATGTATACCGATGGCTCTGCGCAACCAGCGGTTGGGACTAAACAATAGTATTCTGCTGCATGTGCGGTGGTGAGAGGCACTATGGAGGGGGAAGTGTTCTGCCCCCGACATACTTATACTAAAACCTTGGGAGATTGCACGGCACAGCTGGCTGAGCTCAAAGCTCTATTGTTAGCACTGGAGCAAGCGGATCCCGCGACTTTAACCTTGCTGGTCTGTGACTCCTACTACTCTGTTCAGTCTTTCAATGAATATCTACACTATTGGACGATGAATGGGTTCAGAGATTCTAAAGGCAACACCATTAAACATAAAATGTTGTGGGGTAAGGTTGCGGATCTGAAGGAAACGCTTCCTAACGTCCATGTTGTGCATACACTTGGACACCAGCGCGTTGGAATACACGTTGCTGGGTATACTTTGGCTGATGAAGCCGCGAAATCAGCAGTGGCTGTCGCCACTGTGGCCGCAGTGACTCGTTCGAGTTCCAAACCAGACACGGAAATTTCGGCTGACATAAAGGCTACGGTTGATGGCACGCCCTTTCCTAAAGGATTTCCTTCAAAATATAGTTACTGCTTGAATGGTGCGCTGAATGCTACTGTTACAATTCCAGGCATTGGTGTACGTGAAATTCCCAATAAAATTGAGAGACCTCGATTCATTTCTGCAGCACATGAGGGGGTGGCTTCTGCACATGCTGGTGTGGCTGCCACGATTTCACTTTTACAGGCTCATTACTGGTGGCCTGGTCTCTATAAAGAGACGAAGCAATATGCCCTTTGTTGTGACGTTTGTCAACAAATTAAAGCATTGTCGGCTAGACTCCCACAGCAGACGCCCCTTCTGATTTCAAATAGATCATTACAGTGTGTTTGTACTTAGATCATTGTGGTCCGCTGACACCAGATTGTGCATACAAATATATATTGGTTGCTGTAGATTCGTGCTCCAGATTTGTGTGGGTATGGCCACAACGCTCGGCTGACGCTCGAACTGTTATTAAAGATTTGCGCATCTTTGTCGATATATTTGCAGTTGCAGCTTTTCATTCGGACCAGGGCCCTGCTTTTGCCTCTAAGGCATTCAGGGACACCATGGCTTCGTTGGGGGTCCAACTCCAATTCTCGTCTCCATTTCATCCTGAGGGAAATTCTGTCGTGGAGCGTTTAAATCGTGATTTAAAGCAGTCCTTAACGGCCAGAGTTATAGGTACGGGTCGTGGTTGGCTAGCCCACCTATATGGAGTACAGAGAGCACTTAATAACTTGCCTAGAAGGTCACTGGGGGGTCGTACTTCATATGAGTGCCTGTTTGGAACACGAATGTATGTTCCTGATCTAGATGGTCCTGGTGTGGAGGCGGCAGATACGCCCTTTGACATAAATGATTGTGTCACTGTTTTGCAGGATTTACGACAATTCCGTGAAGATAACTCTTCTGCCAGTGCTGCCTCCTCAGGAATTAAGGATGAGCCAGTAACACCTACTGGTTGGATACCCAGGATTGGGGATCTAGTCCGTGAAAAGGTCGCAGTTAAAAAATAATTTGGTCCTTCTTATCGGGAACCTGTCCCTGTGTTGGGGGTGAGCGGCACGAGAACTGTGATTTTACCGCCGCTTCGAGGGGCCAAAGGAAATCGCTTTGTTTCCATTGATAATGTCAAGTTACGACATGTGGCCGATTCTGCACAGCAGACCAAGAGGGACACCCAGTAGTTCCGGAATCCCTCTCACTACTGGGGAAGAAGTCCCGCTGCAGGTGATTTTCACCAACACTGTTTCCTGTCCGAGCTTGGGGAGGGTGGATGATGATCTTGCGATTGTTCCACCGACGGCGATTAATATGGAATCTTTTGATCAAATTGCTGTACGTTCTACTGATGTATCTGAACATGTGGTTTATAGCGTGCCACGGTGAGAGCCTCCATCTGCTTCTTTGTTCACAGTTGCACCTTTTGCTAGAACTGCTTCTGGCTGCTTCAACGACGCTGATAATGATGTGTCCGGCTCCTCGTCCTCGATGTCTTCTGTCCACGGTCCACGACGGCTGCTGGGTTGGCTTAAATGCACATATTTTGTTTTTCCTTGGAACTATTTTTGGCTGTTTTTGGCCGTGATGACTCTTTTTTTATGGTTGGGATTTGTGGTTACTTTTTTTCTGATAATACATGGTCATTTTCCTCCTGATCGATCTGACATTGAGCACATGGAGACTGTGTTAAAACCGCATTTTTCGTCTCATATGGTTCGAAGAGACTTGTCCACTGTAAACATTTCTGCAATACCAATTCCGGATGGGATTGTGTGGGATAAAGTAATGTTTGATATATATGATCCCACTGAATTGATTCAAATACCGTATGTCCTCAAGTTATCAATGAATGATATTGTTATACCTGGCATTGTTTCTGATGATTGGGATGTGAAGACAGTAGATTCTATGCTAATGGATTTGCAATATTATACTGTCTATGACGATGAAGATGCTTACCAGTTTAGAGATAATCATGGTGACATGTTTTGTTACAACTATTATGGACACCACTTTATTCATAAAGCTAGTAGCCCTAAGTCAATGTTTAATTATGTGCAATGGGAACATTGCTCGACTCCTCCACAAGGGAGTTCGAAAACGTATTATGATAAATTTGCATATTTTTCTGGGCATGATCAACGAAATGCTAAGTCCTACTATTTTAAAGTTGCACCGTATTCTAATAAGCAAATGTTATTGACCGATACTAAATTACTGTATGCAAATTTGTTTGTATCTAAACTTTCGGTCGAGGGGTATGAATACTGGTTTAAAACTGTTGACTTGAAAAGTGTTTGTGGTTCGAAAAATTGGCAAATGCAAGGCAGGGACACGTTATTTAGAGCATGTATTATCCCTTTGCAGATGATTTTCCTCAATGACACAGTACAACAGACGAGCTGGTTGGGCTTAGCGACAATTAGGGAATTGACTTTGCCTAGTATACCTGTCCCTTCTAAATTAAAAAATTGGCAGCACTATGTGAATGCTACTTTTAGTGACTTTACACATTGGGTCCAGAATGGTACGCTTAACACTTCATCGTTACATCCAGGCGGGTGGTTATTATGGCCTGTAGACACTAATGTGTGTCATCAACATTTTGTCACCTCTTCAGGGGGGTTTAGGACTAGTAGGGCAGACCCTCGTTACGTATCACCAGAACATGCTGATATTATAACTACATACAGTGTGGGGAAGCTTTGTCAGCAATGGTTGAAGTCATCCACGCTGGATGCAGTTAAGTCACATCTCAAGTTACTGTCTAATGATACTGATTTACAAGTTTTTTTGTCAGGTCCCAAAGTACCACGGAAGAAAAGGTTCTTATACGAGGTTTATAATGAGATTTGGAAGCTTTCACAACAAGAGGCTGCAGCCCGGTTGAGGCAGATTGATCAGGAAAATCTGATGCAGACTTTGTCTGTTGTTGATAATGGCATGCATACCCTTTCTGACCGTGTTTACACGATTGACAGCATTGTTTTCTCTGCCATTGACATTATTAAATCGGACATGTCTTCTTTATATCATGGGCAGAGTCAGACACGGTCCATCATGCAGCTGGGTTGGACTCTTCAGACCTTGAAGGGGGGTCGCGTTCCATGGCAGCACGTTCGTGCCAGAGAGATCTTTATCTCTTTTAATTCGACTCGTCAACAACAACTGATGGCAAAAAAGGAAGCGACATATGTTATGTTAAATATTGAAAAATTAGAGAAACTGCCTTTCACGGTGGCTGAGATTCCGTCAGCTGAGTGGTTGATTCATGGGGTTATTAATTTGCCTATCTCCACTTTGCAATTTACTTCTTGTTTGAAGCACATTCCGGTGGGTAGATATGAACTATTGGGAGACAGTTACATACACGAGGTGTGGGAGCTTCCCTTTCAGTACAGATGTGTTAATGGTTTGAAGGAGGTTTTTCTTAGCGGCAGCGAATGCGAAGCTTCTGTCAGCCATTCAATGGTTTGTAAACAGCTGTCCTTGCACGGGGCGTGTAACGCTTCGATTGCTAACTTAGCTTGTTATCTGAAGGGAGTTCCAGTCCCGGTTATTAAAAACACTTTCCAGGTGTTTATCGTCGTTGTCATCAAAGCCTTTACATGCTGCGGGAATGTGTTGTTTCCCCCCACTCAATTTAGGGAGGTAGCGGACATCTGGCCTCATATTACTACTTCCAAGGTTGATTTCGACAAGTTGAGTCGGCTAAAAGCTTTATTGTTTCAAAAGCATGTGGCCCTTACATCTGCTAGCGAGACCTACGCACTTCAGGTGGCAAGGTCATCGGCGGAGATACAGTCCTTTTTGAATACTAACTTTCCAAATCACTTCGGTGAACTTGTGGGACGTATATTTAATGCATCCAGCACTGCTGGTATTGCACATTTTTTCAAAGTCGTTGGTGTTGGTTTTGCTCATACCTTCTCTTCCATATTCAGTTTGATACCTTCGGCTATACATTCTATTTTCGGAAGCATTTTTGGGGGTTTCCCGATTACTTTGGCTTTATTGGCTGGAGTCTTGCTGTTGTTGCTATTTTTTCGCAATGGCTGTCCCGTCACGACGAGATCCTGTATTCCTGCTCCCGTCAGTGCAGCTGTGTCGTGAACGCATGATGCAGCATTTTGGAGCAACACTCCTGGGGCATTTGGAGTGTGACTGGTCTCTGTCATTCAGACCGGTTTTGGATTGTGTGCAACCCGTGTTTCGATGCCTTTGGTGCTCATTTGAACATGCACTGGGTCTCTGTCTCTCACTGCAGCGCCCTCCAATGGTCGATACTGATCTGTTGATGTTCCCGATTAGGGTTCATTCCCAGACTTGTGCACTACGGATGCGCTTGCTTCGTGAGGCAGTTTATGAGATTCCCTTCCTGGAGGAAGATGGTATTGTCTCTTTCATAGGCCCTGCACGGGGTGCCGCCCTGAATGGTTTTGGGGCTTTGGATCACACCTGCTCCATGGTACTTTGTGACGTGGATCTTCCGCTATTGACATATATCGAAGTGGAGGAACTCCTGAATTCTATTGCTTCTGTCTGACGATTGGATTTTTACGAAATTGACACTATATTGAATTTGGCTTTATGGTCACATGTTACCTAAATTTATGACTTGGTTGTCTTCTCACCTTGTCGAAATGATTCTTTTAGATATTGTTTATATTTGGGGCATCCTTTTATATTATTGAAACCACTTGCTACCGACAAGGGGAGGGTGTAGTGTGGTTAGTTTTACGTATTCATTGCGCTTTAGCTTCAGGCTTTAGGCCTTTGTGCACTTTGCCCTGAATATATTTTATTCATTTGCTGACAGCTTAGAGCCTCTGTGCACTTTGCTCTACATGCTTTTTATTAGGCTTCATATTGTTATTTTTCAAATAGCCAGTTCTACGGTGTTGTTTTTTATTCATATCACACTGTTTTGCCTACTTCAGCACTGGAGTTCTCCATAACATATTTACTCTGTGCTTCAGTCAAGGATACAGTCTGATACATTGCCGATACACGTGGTAGGAGTTTAGACTTGGCATTCCTGCGTAGGGACATTTTGTGATCACGATGACAGGTTAGTTATAAAATCACTTCCTTGTCCCAATACACGCAAGAGGGAGATTCCGACCAGAGAACCACAACTAGACGCTGACTGCCTCATTGCAGATGCTGAACCAAGATCACAGGTCTTTGCTCAGGTATGAGGGCTAATGTCTCCACAGTGATTCTAATAGGCAAGCTAGACGCTTAACATGCTGTGCTCTAAATAGAACAAGCAGAGGGAGAGTAGAAACTGTTAGACAATATGATAGCTTTGTTCTTATGTTTTACTCTCCTGGTGACTATTTCAATCCTACTGTGTTGTATGGTTCTGGTTATTGCGGCTCACGCCTTAATATCTAAAATACAGTCGTTTTATTAAAACATTATATAAAACTTATACTGTCTTTGTCATTTGTATATGAGATCATATTGGAAATAAGAGAGTTGGTTTGGATCTGAGTAACCACGACTTCCCTGAGAAGTTCCAGAGATGTCATGCGCTCGGCTGCCGAATCATTCCTTCCACATGGGAGAAATGAGGCACTGCTAGTTGGCCGGAGCAAAAAACGGATTTAGGGTGACAGAGTTCTTTACACGTGGGTCAGACTCAGTCCCCCACACCGTTATAGATCCTGCTGCCTAGAAATCCAGTAGTCTCATTTAGAATAATGAGAGCCCACGCGACAATGCTGCTAATCTTGAATACTTTATACTCAATTAAGACTTTGTACGTACCCAGGCCATGTTTTGGGAAGCTTTTGAGGCCTACATCACAGGCATATGTATGGCAAAACACTCCAGAGTAATGCCTGATCTGCAGAGGAGCCATTTCCAGCGTTAATGGGGTGATGGCAGATCTAGAATATGTGGAGACCGACTCCCTCACTGAAGCAGGCCCCCATTGTGGGCTACTTTCTTAGCAGAATTCTGTGAGTTTGCTGAATGTGAGGCCCACTACTAGAGCATGTTAATATGGTGAGGGGGGAAGACTGGGGTGATCCATAGCTAGACTACTATGACCACCTGGGGGACATCCTATATTGCAGAGTTTTATTGCCCAGATGGCGCTCTCATTACAGACACAGTAGGTACACAGACGTAACTACTCAACTACTATCCCCACCTCTTTTCATTACAAATGAATGATGACCCCACTGGCAGGAATACTTATCTCGATGAAGTACCCATGATCTGGCTCACCACTGCTCAACAATAATTCCTTAGTGAGCCTATCTCTGCTGAGGAAGTCACTGAGGCCATAGACTCCATGGATGGTTCTAGAGCCCCTGGCTTAGATGGCTTTTACAAGGCCTATAATCAAGTGCTGACAACTCACTTCTTTGCCCTGTGATCATGCACAAGCTTTATTCGTTCATAAAACCATCAAAGCATACAACCATAATACTCCATATGATTACACAATTAAATAAGCTAAAAACAATTTAAAAAAGGACATCATACAGTACTATCAATAAAAATAAATTGCTTCTCCAAGTCCTTACCATAAAACATAGATAATTAGCACCAATAATCAATCAGATTTATATTTATAAAAAGGAAGAGAATATATAAATTACAGATTTTTTAAAAGACAAGTACGTGTGTGCCATGCAGCCACAAGGAACTTACTAACTGCACGAGCCAAAACAGTAGGGGTGTCACTCTTTAAAATCCTAAGGGCGGTAACATGTTGTCTGATACCCCTATTCTTACAAATTGGGCGAATCCACTTAAGTCGTGCAAAAGTGTAAGCTGTGCAAAAAAACTGAAAATGTTAAACTGATTTGGGGGCACCATCACGGCCTGGACATCGGTTAGTTACTGGCAGTGCCTTTCAGATACTGGTTAAAGTCATTAGCGTCAAACACCCATACCGAAAACGGACATACAGGCTCTTTCCCAAGGAGTCAGGGATGAAATCCAAAAAGGGTTTGTACTGGGGGCACCATTTGAAATCAAGAAATTGATTGGTCAACTGCCCATGAGATGTGTCAAGGAGATAGTTGTTCCTGACATGTGACCAATAGGCTAACTTCAAAGATTGAGTCTGGGTCTTCCCTAGGTCCTGTGGATTCTCCCAATATCTCCAGAGACCCAAAGTACAAAACCAATTAGACACATGCCTAAACCATGGAAAAGAGGCTGCATTTGGTCTATCCAAAAGATCAAGAAGTGAGTCCCTATATGTAGTAAGCTCCGGAGTATTCCATGGATTTGCTAACATTCAGTTCTAACCCATGATCAGCGCAAAACACTGTGAACTGATTTACAAGGGTCTGGATCCCCATTGGAGTCTCAGAAATGAGAAGAGAGTCATCTGCAAAGAGTAGTCTAGGGAGTTTTTAAGCATTTAAGGAGGGAGCATCATTTTGGCAAAAAGACACAGCTTGAACCACCTCATTTATATATAGGGTGAAGAGTGTTGGTGCAGGACACAGCATTGAGGGACATCCCGCTGGATAGGGATATGGTCTGTCAGTTCACCCTGATTACCCCATCTCACCTGAGCTTATGTGTCCTTGTGTAGCCACTGTAGGAGATGGATTATGTTCCCTGGAACACCTATATTGTGTAAGACATCCCCCAATTTCTCTCTGGGGACCAAATCAAATGCATACTGAGGGTCCACAAAAGCAACGTATACGTTTTGTTTGCCCAGGGTTACATATGTCCAATAAAGAAGCACCAACCGAAAGACTTGATCCACCGTGCTGGTTTTTGAACGAAATCTCACCTGCAGGGGGCATCACATGATTGACTTCAACCCAATCCAACAGCCTTTCCAGTAATTTTTTTGCAAAACGTTTTTGAAGGTTGTCGATAAGGCTGATGGGCCTATAGTTTGCGGGAGAACTCACTTCACCCTTCTTAGAAATAGGCATTATTTCAGCCCCTTTCCAGGTGCTGGGCATTGGGACCCCAGGTGCTATTGCATTGAATAACATATTGATATAACTGGACCAAATTTCCGGCTCAGGCTTATATAAATCCCCTGGCATCTTACCTGGACCTGGGGCTTTAGATGGTTTTAAGAAGTCAATTGTGGCTATAGTTTCCCACAGAGCAAAGACAATGTAATCATCGTAATTGCACACTTTTGCCCATGTGCCACTTCACAGTGAGTGCATTTCAACTGACTGCAATGGGGGAGAGTCGTGGATAAAAATATCGCAAGGTGGAGCATAAAGATTGGAAAAATGTTCCACCCAACTCTCTGGTTGAATGTGAGTATGAATAGCGCTCCCACACTCATTGTGTCTAATGGAGAGTAATTTCCAAAAGGTCACATTATCGTTACACCTATTAGCATCAAGCAGGTTCTGCCAGATTGGGTCTTCCCATCTTTTCTTTGCTAGTGTTATAGCTCTATTATAGGGATTTCTGGCTGTTCCAATCGCCCCGTGTGAACGAGACGCAATGGCTAACTTTACTGCTAACTTGGCCTTAAAGCAATCCTTGTTAAACCACTCCTTTGTTTTGTGTGTGACAGCCGATCGCCTGGTGATAATCTTCCTATAAAAAATATTCTGTAATTCAGTTAACAGTGTCTCATGAATATTAAGATTCGGGATATTTCTAACCTTGTATCCTTCATAATTAGCCATGGCATCAACAAACAATTTATGGATCTACGTAAGTAGGTGCTGATTAGACCATACTTTTGGCCAGCTAACACGTTTGTAATTATTAACCAGTAATGGCTCGTGGACCAAGGTATAGCGGGTATTCTGAGACCTTCCTAATTCAACACTGTGCAAGGAAAGAAGCAGAGGATTGTGATCACTGTCATGGCGAAAATCAACCCTCATAGCTTCCAGCATCAGCCACATCCTAACATCCACTAGAAAATAGTCAATAACACTAGTGGACTTCCCACGCTTAAAGTTGGAGTGATAATTAGATCAGATTGCGTACGACCATTACATGCCCTGAGCCCTCGCTTAAGACACAGTGACGTCAATTGAAGGGCGACACGAGAGCGAATACGCAATCGATCACCCGTTAGTTGTGGAATACCCCAATATTCGTCCTCTTCCACCGTTAAATCACAAATTATAGGAGAGGGTTCAAATATACAATTCATATCCCCGCAACCACTAGTTTAATAGAATAATGCAAGGTATCAATAAGCTCAGTTAGCTGGACCAGAGTCTGAGACTCTACTCCCTGCGACTCTGACGTAGCGTAGACATTGATTATTATTACCTTAAGGCCTAAATTTAATTCAAGCTGCACACCTAATATGTCAGGGGAGTCTATTTTTAGGAAAAACAACAAGTGATGGACGGAATGCTGAACATTGTCAGACACTCACCCCCAGTCACAGATCAGGGTTTAATCCATCGTTTTTTTGCTCACCACGCCACCCCAGTTTGGACCCAGCCATATGCAAATCAGTCTTGACCCTGTTCCTCATGGGAACAGTCCAGCCCGAACTGCCAAGCCAGGTCCTCACTGGACCGGAAACAAGCATCCTGGGACCGGTTTCGGGGTTTCACCCCTCATCAGCCAGGCTAGCTTGAGTCCAGTGGCATGGGAAGCACGGGACCCACGTCTGGGTATACCCTTCCCACGTAGGGCGACAAAGCAAAAACAACAAGTGATGGACGGAATGCTGAACATTGTCAGACACTCACCCCCAGTCACAGATCTGGGTTTAATCCATCGTTTTTTTGCTCACCATGCCACCCCAGTTTGGACCCAGCCATATGCAAATCAGTCTTGACCCTGTTCCTCATGGGAACAGTCCAGCCCGAACTGCCAAGCCAGGTCCTCACTGGACCGGAAACAAGCATCCTGGGACCGGTTTCGGGGTTTCACCCCTCATCAGCCAGGCTAGCTTGAGTCCAGTGGCATGGGAAGCACGGGACCCACGTCTGGGTATACCCTTCCCACGTAGGGCGACAAAGCAAAAACAACAAGTGATGGACGGAATGCTGAACATTGTCAGACACTCACCCCCAGTCACAGATCTGGGTTTAATCCATCGTTTTTTTGCTCACCATGCCACCCCAGTTTGGACCCAGCCATATGCAAATCAGTCTTGACCCTGTTCCTCATGGGAACAGTCCAGCCCGAACTGCCAAGCCAGGTCCTCACTGGACCGGAAACAAGCATCCTGGGACCGGTTTCGGGGTTTCACCCCTCATCAGCCAGGCTAGCTTGAGTCCAGTGGCATGGGAAGCACGGGACCCACGTCTGGGTATACCCTTCCCACGTAGGGCGACAAAGCAAAAACAACAAGTGATGGACGGAATGCTGAACATTGTCAGACACTCACCCCCAGTCACAGATCTGGGTTTAATCCATCGTTTTTTTGCTCACCATGCCACCCCAGTTTGGACCCAGCCATATGCAAATCAGTCTTGACCCTGTTCCTCATGGGAACAGTCCAGCCCGAACTGCCAAGCCAGGTCCTCACTGGACCGGAAACAAGCATCCTGGGACCGGTTTCGGGGTTTCACCCCTCATCAGCCAGGCTAGCTTGAGTCCAGTGGCATGGGAAGCACGGGACCCACGTCTGGGTATACCCTTCCCACGTAGGGCGACAAAGCAAAAACAACAAGTGATGGACGGAATGCTGAACATTGTCAGACACTCACCCCCAGTTACAGATCTGGGTTTAATCCATCGTTTTTTTGCTCACCATGCCACCCCAGTTTGGACCCAGCCATATGTCTATTTTTAGTACTGAATTATCACATTGCAAATTCTTATTTATCAATGTCAATTGGCCCCCCTTAGCTCGGCCACTGCCCCCTTCTGCAGGTTGGGCCACCACATAAGGAGACAGAAAACCATCCAGGAAGACTGAGCCTTCGGCACAAGTCTCCTGGAATAAGCATTTATCCTGCTTTTTTATGTATGCGGCCCACTGCGGGTCCACTAGTTTATTTCCCAGCCCAGCTAGATTCCAGGACATAATAGATTGTTTGGTACTATCTTCCAGGATGTTAAACCCATTTCACTAAACTTTCCTACAGTTGACAGACCTGTCTGACACCCTGCACCTGCCCGAAGAAGCCACTGCTGGAATTATTGGATAGACATCAGTGAATAGTCAGTCAACATCTGTAGGTAAGGGGAGATTATGAACTAACAATGCCGGAGCATGATTATAACTAGGATTGCACTTTTCTCCTACTGCTTCCCTACATATAGTGAGTGAACTGATGGCAGGCGGGGAAAATTTTAATTTAATGCCAACCCCTCTAGGATTCCGAAGGTGACAGGTGCGCAATTCAAAGTCAATAAGATAATTTGTTAACAACTTGTCAACAAGAAAAATTTTAATAAAATTAAAATTTGATCCTGGCTGGCTGTGTCTTCCAACCTCTAAAATGTCTGCTCGGACAACACAAAGACAGTTACGCTGAACTCTCAGCCAGTAAATTACCTTCTTTATTACGGAATCCTGTGTTTCCATGGTCTTTAATGGCAACTTTTCTACCTTGACCATAAAGATAGTGCCTCCTGATCTCCCTGGGCCTTGGACCTGTTTCTTAGTTGTTAGCAATCTAACATCGGACTGTTGGGGGGCCCAACCTAATAACTTAGCTTGATATGCTCTTCGGGTAACTTCTCCAGCTGGAACCTGAGTACCACTGGTTGAACTTCATCAGATCTGCCTAACTCATCATAATTCCTGCCCTTAGTGTCGATACTACAGTTATGCCTGCCGGCCTTTAATGGGACTCGTGTTAATTCAGTCTGGGGAGCAGATGAATTGGTAGAACTAATAGAAGGGAGATTAATAGCAGGCCCTGAGAAATGGCTGCCAGTTGGTCGTTGCCCCTAAAACAGGCAAGGTCCCACCTACACTTAGCCTTGAACACCTGCACCCACAGATCTGATCAGGGTCCCTCGTTATTTTATTCAACAGCATCAACATCAGGCTCTTAACTTCATCCAGTGTCTGGTGAACAGAGGCTAGTTCAGAATTGCTACATGGCGTGAACGGCCTTCCTGTGCCCGAGGATGTGTTGGTCAAGACATTGTCATCACTAGAAGCTCCAATGTGTACAAGAGAAGCCCCCCAATCTCTGCCAGAGGGCCATACTGATTAGAGCACAAAATGTTCGGGACCACCAGGACTACCAGGACCTGCAGCAGGGCCGTCTATATCGTACAATGATGCCTCCAGGCCAATGAGTTGAGTTGCTTCCTTTTGACCAGACTTCCTTGGGATTTTGGACAACTGCAGCCTTTTTTTAAACATATCAGGGATTTTATTGGCTAAGCCGCCAAAGTTTGCAGGGTAAATATTAATATTACTTCTCAAAGTGGCCTCTACTTATTCAATTAGAGTATCAATGTCTTCTAAGGTGTTACTTTCCGTATTGCCCAAAGAGCTGGTCTTATTATTTGGGCGTTTCTTGGATTTTTTTGGACCACATATATGTGCAGGAGCCTCGACAGCTTTGCGTTTCCCCATATCCTTACCAGCTTCAAAAATGTACGACACGAATCTGGAGCAAAAACATACTTTTCAACAGCTAAAAAAAGATGCCCAGCCCAGTCTCTGTCAGGCGATGATGGGCAAGACGGGTGCTGCAGCGTCCGATGGCGCTTAAAAGCACGAGTCACAAAGGGGAGGGCCGGCAGCAAGGCAGTCTGGGGGATGAAGTACCACCCCAGTCTAATCGTGGCCCCCAGGGAGAGTTTTACGGCAGCACGTTCTGCGCTGCTGGGTCCAATGGTGCTTAAAAGTGTGAGTCACAAGGGGGAGGGTCGGCAGCAAAGCAGCCTGGGGGATGAAGTCCCACCCCAGTCTAAGCGTGGTCCACAGGGTGAGTTCCACAGCAGTGCGTCCCGCGCTGCGGGTCCAACGGCACTTAAAAGCGCAAGTCACAAGGGGGAGGGCCGGAAGCAAAGCATTCTGGGGGATTAAGTCCCACCCCAGTCTAAGCGTGGCCCCCAGGGAGGGTTTTACAGCAGCGTTTCTCACGCTGCAGGGTCCAATGGTGCTTAAAAGCAAGAGTCACAGTGGGGAGGGCTGGCAGCAAGGCAGTTTGGGGGATGAAGTCCCACCCCAGTCTAAGTGTGGCCCCCTGGAAGAGTTCTACAACAGCACATTCCTTTCCTGTATACCGAGAGGTGTTCTGGATCTTCGTGGGTGCATCAGAAGTACTCTAGGGTTTTTTCTAGGCAACTTTCCAGCTCCCCAAGACGTCCGCACAGGTGCCCCAAGATCACAGGTTGGTGGGATTTCGCGCAGGAGAAGCCTTCAGATAAATGCGGGTTACTGGCGGCGGTGAGTCCCACAGCTCGCACTGGTGCACCAAGATCACAAGTTGGTCTTTATCATAAAACATTACAGATCCCGGGTTGTGCCACCTGGAACTGCAGGGAGGCAGCTTCCGGTGTCTCATGGTCTGGGAGGATGAGAGCGAGCTATGCCTGCTCAACTGCTGCCGGTTCAGGTTTTCAGCCACATATCACTCATCTACCATCCAAGGAACTGAAATCGGTGACCATCTCCCAACAATAACAAAAAACTTTATCTGAGAGGAAATTTTATTTCCAAACACGGAACCCAATCGCCTGCATGGTGAAAATCTCTGGATCTATATCTGATGCTGTATCACTTTACGCAGCTGTGTGCAGGGGCTCGGGTAGCAAATGCTCTGGTACAGGACTCCCACTGCCTGCTCCTGGCTTGGCGATGGGGCTGGGTTAGGAGCGGGGACGCGTGCGCATACCCCGCACCACGTCCTTGTCATCCTATACTCTGAGGCCTTGGAGCTTGGTGATCTTTCACCAACGCTATGTGAAGCAGTACTCATATTGTTTCTTACACCAGGGAAAACCAACAGCACCGTGGATTCTATCGGCCATTATCACTCCTAAACTTTGGTAATAACATTTTTGGCTGAATAACCGCCACCCGCCTTGCACTTCTCGTGGACAAGATTATATCCCCAGCCCAGTCAAGATTTGTTCCACACCACTCTACTGCCCTCAATCTATGGACCCTTTTTTCAGTCCTTAATATAATTTCTCCCACTGTCCCAGCTACAGTTGCATCATTAGACACAGAGAAAGCCTTCTATTCCTTTTTACATGCTGTACTCCACAAAATGGGCTTCCCACGCTACTTCTCTTCCCTAATCATACTATTATATTCCCAACCAACTGCCCAGTTTAGGATAAATGGCACACTGTCACCTCCCTTTGCCATCATTAGAGGGACACAGCAAGGCTGCCCCTCTCACCCTTGCAGATTATAATAGCAATGGACCCATTAGTGAGACACCGACAGGAGAACCACCTCTATAGAGGTGTGCAATTCCAGCCACGCTTGCTACTCCTTTCACTCCATGCAAATGACATTCTTCTTTTCATATGACACCCAGCTGTAAATCTGGATCCTCTACTTCTTGAGGTAGTTAGTTTCAGACTGTTGCCTGGTTTACACAAAAGCTATTTCAACTTACAACAGCCACCACCTGGGTACATTCCGAATTCCCTCTATCCTGGTGCGAGGACACCACCAGATGTTTGGGTATCTATATCCATCTGAGCAAGGTACAGGTGATATGCTTGATCTATGGCTCAGCAATAGACCACCTGCTCAGGATGAACGGTGGATCCGCCTCCCACTATCTTTAGCGGGATCGCTTTGCCATCACAAAAATGGTAGTGCTCCCCTTTTGTATCTTGTATCTTTTGCATAGCATCCCAATCCCACTCACTACCTTGTACTTTGCAACACTATAGAGCTCCCTACTGCGGCGCATATGGGTGGGAAAGCAGCCTAGGATTAGCTGAGACACCCTTGTACTATCATATGAACACAGAGAGTTTGGTGAACCCAATCTTCATCTATACTACTTAGTCATGCAGTGCCATTTTGGCCATCACTGATATCATGTGGATGCATGAAAACTCTACTCCAAACCTGAAAAAGATTTAGCCGCACCAGTGCTACTAAAAGTGAAATTACCTGTTGGTTTACCACTAGACCCTCTGGAGATACAACCATTGGCCACAAATGTATGTCAGAACAACGCAGCCGGAACAACGCATGCCTGAACAACAAGGTCGGAACAACAACCGTGTTGTTACCACTAATGCCTTTACCACGAAGGCCTTAACAACGATTTTTAATTTTAAAGGCATTCCTGGTAAAGGCATTAGTGATAGGCATGCATTGTTCCAGCATGCGTCCCCGTGGCCCCCCCACCCCCAACCCTAAAAATTACCGCAACCCCCCACCCCCTCTCCTAAAACCACACCCATCCCCCACCCTTGCCCCAAAACTACCCCAACCCCCACCTCGTCCCTAGAATTACCGCAACCCCCACCCTAACCCAAAAACCTAAAACAACCCCAACCCCCACCCAATCCCTGAAACCTAAAGTACCCCAACCACCCACCCCTAAAACCTAAAACCACCCGCCCCTAAAACTACTCCCAGCCCCCCACCCTGCCCCTGAACCTAAACCCCTTCAACCCCCTACCCGCACCTAAAATTACCTGACCCCCAACCCACCCCTAAAACCACCACATCCCCCACCCCTAAAACAATCCCAACCCCCACCCCATCCCTAAAACCTAAACTACCCCAACCCCGGCCCCTAAAACCACCCCAACACCCACCCCTAAAACTAAAAATATCCCGCCCCCCACCCCAGCCCCTAAAACTAAAACCCCTTGACCCCCACCCGCCCCTAAAACTAAAAATACCCCAACCTCCCAACCCGCCCCTAAAACTAAAACCCCAACCCCCACCCCTAAAACTAAAAATACCCGACCCCCCACCCTGCCCCTAAAACTAAAACTAAACCCCAACCCCCCCACCCCACCCCACCCCTAAAACTAAAACCCCAACCCCCCACCCTGCCCCACTTACCTGACCCGACCCCCCACCCCTGCCCCTAAAACCAAAACCCAAACCCTCACCCCACCCCTAAAACTAAAAAGACCCCAACCCCCCACCCCTAAAACTAAAAATACCCGACCCCCCACCCCATCCCCAAAAACAAAAACTAAAACCCCAACCCCCCACCCCGCCTCCACCCCTAAAACTAAAACCCAACCCCCCACCCCTGCCCCACTTACGTGACCTGACCCCCTGCCCCTAAAGCTAAGACCCCAACCCCCCACCAACGCCCCGCCCCTAAAACTAAAAATACCCCCACCCCGCCCCTAAAACTAAAACCCCAACCTCCGACCCCCACCCCCACCCCGCCCCTAAAACTAAAAATACCCCGACCCCTCACCCCGCCCCTAAAACTAAAACCCCAACCCCCCACCCCCGCCCCTAAAACTAAAAATTCCCCGACCCCCACCCCGTCCCTAAAACTAAAAATACCCCAACCCCCCACCCCTAAAACTAAAACTAAAACCACAACCCCCCTCCCCCACCCCGCCTCTGCCCCTAAAACTAAAACCCCAACCCCCCACCACTGCCCCACTTACCTGACCCGACCCCCTGCCCCTAAAGCTAAGACCCCAACCCCCCACCAACGCCCCACCCCTAAAACTAAAAATACCCCCACCCGCCCCTAAAACTAAAACCGCAACCCCCCACCCCCGCCCCCACCCCGCCCCTAAAACTAAAAATACCCCGACCCCCCACCCCACCCCTAAAACTAAAACCCCAACCCCCCACCCCTGCCCCCGCCCCTAAAACTAAAAATTCCCCGACCACCCAACCCCGTCCCTAAAACTAAAAATACCCCAACCCCCCACCCCGCCCCTAAAACTAAAACCCCAACCTCCCACCCCTGCCCCTAAAACTAAAAATACGCCGACCCCCCACACCCTCCCCTAAAATTAAAACCCCAACCCCCCGCCCCACTTACCTGACTCGTCACGTCGTCCTCCTCAGCAGACTCTCTTGTTTGTGCCTTAACCACGCATGTGCATTGTTCTGCACATGTGTGGTTAAGGCACAAAACAACGAAGTCGTGGTTAACGAAAGCGTAGTTCCGCTTTCGTTGCCACAACTTCGTTGTTCCGGAGTCGGCCTTCAGGGCATTTCCCATTGGCCACCACTTGTTGGGCTTGGAGGAAACTTACCCAAGTACTGGAAAACTGGACTCTTTACTCCCCGATAGTCTCGGTAATTGGCAACCCCTGGCTTCCCGTAACTTGGGAAGCACTAGTTCAGAGCACCCCGGTAAAATCTGTCTATCATGCCATTAGCAACCTCTTTCCTGATGGACATGTCCTCTAACATAGAGACCATAGTGGCCTCCAGGATGCAATGCAGATGGATAATTTTGTACTCCATTACCTTCAGAATGCACTGAAAGCTCAAAACCCTACATACCCACCTGCTCTGGATGATTTCACCCCACTCACACTGCTAATTGCTGACAGTGAAGGAAATAGATTAATATCTAAACTTTATCACACTTGCCTAAACCTCCCACCGATTCAAGAGTCTGAACTTAGAGCCGCTTGGGAGCCTGACCTAGGCCACCCACTGACAGACAAGTTTTGGTACTCTTGTTGTGCACAGACTCGATTAACTTCATTCAACCATTACCGTAAACTCATCCACTGTAAAGTTTTACTCAGCGCATATTAGACACCTGCAATGCAGGTGAGCATAGACTCCACACGAACCAAAGAATGCTTAAAACAAAATGTAATGTAATGTGTACTTGTAAAGCGCACTCTGAACCTAAGGTATCGAGGTGTTGAACAAATACCACTGTGGAACCCCTCCTTGCTTTTCCCTGTGAGGTGCCCACTCCTGGGAAACCCCCAAGGTGAAGCCAGGTATCCCAGCGCTGTTGTGGAGATTAAGCAAGTTATTGCCCAGAGTTGCAGAGTGAGACCCATGAATTATATTAGGCACCAAGGCGAGAAATATGATGTCCAGGGAAATTGAGCCCAAGAACCGCCTAGGCAGGAAATGAACCCTGGTCCTGAGCTAGATCTCTGCATCAGGGTCTGCCTCTCTAACCATTGTGCCACACTTCTCTACGAAAGGCTGAACAGGAGCAGAATATTTTGCCCACATGTCATGAGCCTGTAGTGCTATTGCACCTTATTGGAGGGAGGTATTTGATAATGTATCCTAGATGACCAATGTTGCCCTTACCCCATTACTGCCTCTCCTAGACTACTTACGAGACATACTTAAATCCCTACGTCAATATGTTGCTGTTGCTCTACTTCTAGCCAAATGGGAAATAGTGAACCACTGGGGTAGCAAAAACCCTCCTACAATTGCAACCTGGATCAAAAGTTTAATATACTGTGATATCTACTGTGAGTTTTTTGCATCTCTATAGCCACCTAACTCTATACCAAGAGACATTTAACAGCCTCTCTGAGAACATTTGCTGATGCTTGAACCCCAGAACTCCACTACACCCCATTTGTAACCTGCACTGTTGCATGAAGCTCTCCCCTTGTATACCTTGTTGTTCTATGATATACGTGGAAATACAATACCCATGTATGTGATGTGTTTGTTCTCTTATGTAGTGCATACCTCAACAACTGCACCCTTCCCTGTATGGGGATCCATATCTGTCTTGCTTGGTAATTGAAAATATGAAATTTGAAAGTCAAGTTTAAAAAAAGGGTAACCAAATACATTCAACAAAGGATCCTCTGCTCAAGATTTTCACCTCGCCTCCAAACCCCACCATAAAAGAAACAAAACATAGGTGGTAAATCATTCTCTCTTCAAGCATCCAAAATATGGAATTTATTACCTCCAAACATAAGATCTGGAGATTACTATCTTCACTTCAGAATATTACTCAAGAGTCGCCTCATTTCTACATCACCACCATAGTCAAACTAATTGTACAGCCTATCACTGTGTTTGACAATCTTTATAATTTGATTATATATATGTATCTAGATATTTGTATTTCTTTGTAGAAATATGTACACAAACTCTATATATATATATATATAGGTATTCTTTAGGTCTACTAAAAAATATAAATATCATTTATGGATATATATATATATCATTGTCACCTCCTGCTCTGTAAGGGGCCACAGACCCTGCAGGGTGGCCTGGGTTACTAGGGCGAAGCATCCCACAGAAAATATCTCCCTAACATGAAAAGCCCAGGCACCAGTCCATGTGAAAATCCAAGCATTTAATAGCATTTCTGAGCAGCAAAACAAAAAATCCTAACGCGTTTCGGCAACAGCATGCCTTGTTCACAGGTAAGTAAGAGCAGGTGTGAGTGAGCCAGTGATTTTTAAATACACAGTCATGTGACTTCAATAACCAAACTCCAACTTCCATAATGCACAGTTCCATATAAATAACTTCCTGAACTGGAGCGCTTAATTTCCATATAGCTGCAATAGCATCACAGGCACTTCAGTTCACCATACAAATGTTCTTATGTGCATTAGGTATCCATTACTTGATAGACCACTTGCTTTTACAGTTGCTGCCCGGCATGATAACAGCAATACAATGAATACATGAAAAGTAAGAGGAGAGGCACACTGTCTCCCTCCTATCCCTTGCTCCCCTCCATCACAATATATTTCTCGGATAAATGCCTTGTTTGCATGAAGGTGAGTGGTTCGGGCTCCTTCCATAAAACTATCATTGTCACCTCCTGCTCTGTAAGGGGCCACAGACCCTGCAGGGCAGCCTGGGTTTCTGGGGCGAAATACCTAATGCACATAAGAACATTTGTATGGTGAATTGAAGTGCCTGTGACGCTATTGCAGCTATATGGAAATTAAGCGCTCCAGTTCAGGAAGTTATTTATATGGAACTGTGCATTATGGGAGTTGGAGTTTGGTTATTGAAGTCACATGACTGTGTATTTAAAAAGCACTGGCTCACTCATACCTGCTCTTACTTACCTGTGAACAAGGCATGCTGTTGCCGAAACGCGTCAGGATTTTTTGTTTTGCTGCTCAGAAATGCTATTAAATGCTTGGAATTTAACATGGACTGGTGACTGGTGCCTGGGCTTTTCGTGTTTGGGATATATATATATATATATATATATATATATATATATATATATATGTGTGTGTGTGTGTGTGTGTGTGTATATTATTCAATGCTTAACATGTTTATAGGTCACTACATATTTTTCATATGAGTTATTTGATTTAAACCTAATGGGTCCCTGTGTTATTCATGTATCACAATATGTAAATAGTATTGTCATTATTTTATCTACAAGCCCTTCACTATTACAATATTGATGAAAAGATAAAATAACAAAAATATTATTTAAAAAATAGCTTCAAGTACAGCAACACCTGTAAGTCTGAGTTTTTACAGTACAACTTTAACTCTCAATGTGTCATCTTCCATATACATGTATACCTTTCATATGTAGTTATGAATCTATGTATTTACGACTTTATTCCTACTTTAGGAGAAGAAAAAATATACATGTATACCCTTTCTGTGGAGTTATGTGTCTATCTATTTATTACTTTACTCCTACTGTAGAAGAAGAAACAAAAAGGAAAAACACCTTTGACTCTCTCTAATGCACTACTCTGTCTCACCCTATACCTCCCTCAATATAACCTCTACCTCCACTTCCTTACTCATCCCCAACCTCATTCTATTACTGTGATCTCCAAAATAAATCTATCTAGACTCTCCTATCCCTCCTTGCCTCACCTGAAACCTCATTACACTACTATGATCTCCTAACCAACCCATTCTAAAGTCCTCCCTTGTGTATCCCTTCTTTGACTCATCCCAAACCTCAGTTCGCTACTATGATTTCCCTAATCCCTTTCTAGGGATTCTTCCCTCCTCAATCTCTCCTTTAACTCATCTCAAGCCTCATATTACTACTATGATCTCCAATATAACACTTTCTCGACTCTTCTCTGTTCTAACCCTGTATTTTCCTATTCAGTAAAACTAAAACTTGCATGTCTACCGTGCAAATTAACACATATTTCCCCATACTAGTCCACCACTAATCCTTTTTGGCTTACGGAGTACTCTGCTACTCGCCAAAAAGTGTGTCAATGCCTCGTCAGGGGTAGTAAATGCTATATAAATAGAATTACAATTACAAAGGTAACCACTCTGCAACGGGTTGAAAAATAGTCTACAGACCACCAATTACTCCTAGGCTCAGTAACAATAAATACAACCACCATTGTTAAGTAGCTAATGTCTTCATTTGGATTTTATTTATTGCACCTGGTGTTGATTCTTAATGTTTTGCTGATCTGAAATAAAAATTAAATCACCATGAAAAAATATTTGTAACTTTCTTACATGCTGTGCATAATCCTGTTAAAAGAATAAAAATGTTGTTAATTGTTAGTACCTTCTCTTGATAAAAGTAAATGTTATTGACCTGAATTGTGTTGGAAGAAGAATTAAAATGGTAGTTATTTCCCTGTTTGGACTTGGAAAATTCATTAATGTTTTGTTCTGCAAGAATTGTGAAGTTCTTTGCCTGTTGATCTTGTAAAACTAGTCATTGGTCTAATTCATGCCTTGAATTGTTAGTTAGAATTTCCTTTTGTTTTTCTGAATTTTAACTGTATCTCTGAGATATATGTTAATCTGAAAACAAAGTAAAAGAATGTGATTTAAACACCATGTTAAAATGTGTGTATTGTTGTTTTATATGTTTAGCTTCATTGTGTTAAATGTAAGAAACTATTGTTCATTTTTAACACAATTTTTTTTTAAAATGATGTTTTTAATTCTGTAGTAAGAAAGATAAAAATAGCAGGTATTAGTTGGTTATTGTAGGAGGCTGGACTGGCTTGTAGTGAGTACCAAGGGGTACTTGCACCTTGCACCAGGCCCAGTTATCCCTTATTAGTGTATAGGGTGTCTAGCAGCTTAGGCTGATAGATAATGGTAGCTTAGCAGAGCAGCTTAGGCTGAACTAGGAGACGTGTGAAGCTACTACAGTACCACTTAGTGTCATATGCACAATATCATAAGAAAACACAATACACAGTTATACTAAAAATAAAGGTACTTTTTTTTTATGACAATATGCCAAAGTATCTTAGAGTGTACCCTCAGTGAGAGGATAGGAAATATACACAAGATATATATACACAATAGCAAAAATATGCAGTATAGTCTTAGAAAACAGTGCAAACAATGTATAGTTACAATAGGATGCAATGGGGAAACATAGGGATAGGGGCAACACAAACCATATACTCCAAAAGTGGAATGCGAACCACGAATGGACCCCAAACCTATGTGACCTTGTAGAGGGTCGCTGGGACTATTAGAAAATAGTGAGAGTTAGAAAAATAACCCTCCCCAAGACCCTGAAAAGTGAGTGCAAAGTGCACTAAAGTTCCCCTAAGGACAAAGTAGTCGTGTTAGAGGAATAATGCAGGAAAGACACAAACCAGCAATGCAACAACTGTGGATTTCCAATCTAGGGTACCTGTGGAACAAGGGGACCAAGTCCAAAAGTCACAAGCAAGTCGGAGATGAGCAGATGCCCAGGAAATGCCAGCTGCGGGTACAAAGAAGCTTCGACTGGACAGAAGAAGCTGAGGTTTCTGCAGGAACGAAAAGAGCTAGAGACTTCCCCTTTGGTGAACGGATCCGGCTCGCCTTGGAAAGTCGTGCAGAAGTGTTTTCCCGCCAAAAGGACGCCAACAAGCCTTGCTAGGCGCAAATCGTGCGTTTGGCGTTTTTGGACGCTGCTGGGGCTCAGGAGGGACCAGGAGGTCGCAAATTGGACCTGAAGAGAGAGAGGACGTCGAGCAAGACAAAGAGCCCTCACTGAAGCAGGTAGCACCCAGAAAATTGCCAGAAACAGGCACTATGAGGATGCGTGAAATGGTGCTCGCCGAAGTTGCACAAAGGAGTCCCACGTCGCCGGAGACCAACTTAGAAAGTCGTGCAATGCAGGTTAGAGTGCCGTGGACCCAGGCTTGGCTGTGCACAAAGGATTTCCGCCGGAAGTGCACAGGGGCCGGAGTAGCTGCAAAGTCGCGGTTCCCAGCAATGCAGCCCAGCGAGGTGAGGCAAGGACTTACCTCCACCAAACTTGGGCTGAAGAGTCACTGGACTGTGGGGGTCACTTGGACAGAGTCGCTGGATTCGAGGGACCTCGCTCGTCGTGCTGAGAGGAGACCCAAGGGACCGGTGATGCAGCTTTTTGGTGCCTGCGGTTGCAGGGGGAAGATTCCGTCGACCCACGGGAGATTTCTTCGGAGCTTCTGGTGCAGAGAGGAGGCAGGCTACCCCCACAGCATGCACAAGCAGGAAAACAGTCGAGAAGGCGGCAGGATCAGCGTTACAGAGTTGCAGTAGTCGTCTTTGCTACTATGTTGCAGGTTTGCAGGCTTCCAGCGCGGTCAGCGGTCGATTCCTTATCAGGAGGTGAAGAGAGAGATGCAGAGGAACTCGGCTGAGCTCATGCATTCGTTATCTAAAGTTTCCCCAGAGACAGAGACCCTAAATAGCCAGAAAAGAGGGTTTGGCTACTTAGGAGAGAGGATAGGCTACTAACACCTGAAGGAGCCTATCAGCAGGAGTCTCTGACGTCACCTGGTGGCACTGGCCACTCAGAGCAGTCCAGTGTGCCAGCAGCACCTCTGTTTCCAAGATGGCAGAGGTCTGGAGCACACTGGAGGAGCTCTGGACACCTCCCAGGGGAGGTGCAGGTCAGGGGAGTGGTCACTCCCCTTTCCTTTGTCCAGTTTCACGCCAGAGCAGGGGCTAAGGGGTCCCTGAACCGGTGTAGACTGGCTTATGCAGAATTGGGCACATCTGTGCCCAAGAAAGCATTTCCAGAGGCTGGGGGAGGCTACTCCTCCCCTGCCTTCACACCATTTTCCAAAGGGAGAGGGTGTCACACCCTCTCTCAGAGGAAGTTCTTTGTTCTGCCATCCTGGGCCAGGCCTGGCTGGACCCCAGGAGGGCAGCTGCCTGTCTGAGGGGTTGGCAGCAGCAGCAGCTGCAGTGAAACCCCAGGAAGGGCAGTTTGGCAGTACCAGGGTCTGTGCTACAGACCACTGGGATCATGGGATTGTGCCAACTATGCCAGGATGGCATAGAGGGGGCAATTCCATGATCATAGACATGTTACATGGCCATATTCGGAGTTACCATGGTGAAGCTACATATAGGTAGTGACCTATATGTAGTGCACGCGTGTAATGGTGTCCCCGCACTCACAAAGTTCAGGGAATTGGCTCTGAACAATGTGGGGGCACCTTGGCTAGTGCCAGGGTGCCCTCACACTAAGTAACTTTGCACCTAACCTTTACCAGGTAAAGGTTAGACATATAGGTGACTTATAAGTTACTTAAGTGCAGTGTAAAATGGCTGTGAAATAACGTGGACGTTATTTCACTCAGGCTGCAGTGGCAGGCCTGTGTAAGAATTGTCAGAGCTCCCTATGGGTGGCAAAAGAAATGCTGCAGCCCATAGGGATCTCCTGGAACCCCAATACCCTGGGTACCTCAGTACCATATACTAGGGAATTATAAGGGTGTTCCAGTAAGCCAATGTAAATTGGTAAAAATGGTCACTAGCCTGTCAGTGACAATTTGGAAAGAAATGAGAGAGCATAACCACTGAGGTTCTGGTTAGCAGAGCCTCAGTGAGACAGTTAGTCACTACACAGGTAACACATTCAGGCACACTTATGAGCACTGGGGCCCTGGGTTACCAGGGTCCCAGTGACACATACAACTAAAACAACATATATACAGTGAAAAATGGGGGTAACATGCCAGGCAAGATGGTACTTTCCTACAGTTATGACTTAGAAAATTAAATCAAATTTTTAAAGGAAGCAATTGTGAAGTTGTTTAGCTGATGGCTTTAAGATTTTCTTTTTGTTGAAAATCTTGTTTTCCCTTTTTTCTGATCCTCTTTGTTCCGGATGGTGAGTTTTTGATCTTGAAGTTTAAGGCAACAATATTGTATGGATTCATCATTTTAATATTTGATCTGATTATTTTTAAGGAGATAAAACATTATTTTTTAATTGCTTTTGATAACTGTACATTTTATAATAAAAAAATCTGCCCTCTTCAGTGTTTTGTTCCTTTTCCAACAAAGCTCTGAATGTAGTTTAGAAGAGTCAATCTGCCTCCCTACAGTGTTCAGCACCTTCCGTGAGATTATTCTGACTGTTATAAATGGGAACTATGTACCCTTCAGTGTTCATCAGCTTCTCTGAAATGGCTTTGCTGGACATAGAAGTAGTACATTTTCTCCCCATTCAAGGCCTAGTACCTTCCCTGTGTTGGCAGCGACTGGAGTTTAGAATAATAAATTTTCCGCTTTCAGGCCCTGATTTATACTTTTTTGTGCCACATTACCGTCATTTCGTGATGCAAAAGCGGCACAAACTTACAAAATACAGTTGTATTTTGACAGATTGCGCCGCTTTTGCGTAAAAAAATGACGGTAATGCGGCGCAAAAAAGTATAAATCAGGGCCTCAGTGTCCAGACCCTTCCTCAAGTAGGATGTTACAGGAGTTTAAAAAAGAAAATCTGTCCCTTCAGTGTTCAGCACCTCCCTAGAGTAGGTTTTGATTGGAGTTTAGAACAGCAAATCTGTCCCTTCAGTGTTCAGTGCTTTCATTGAGAAGGTTTTGAAAGGGAGTTTAGAATGTTACATCTGTCCCTTCAATGTCCAGCCCCTTCTTCAATTAGACTTTGCCAATCATTGGAATAGTATATTAGCAAATATCACAGAATTTTAATGAAAAAAACTAAGGTTAAAGTGAAGATTTATTTAGATTTGGTATGCTGTGCCCTTTATTTAAATTCCTGTCAGTTGTTTTTAATATAAAGTTTGTCTTTTTTGGGGCTGGTTGTTAGAGGGGTATAGGTTTGTTGATTGTTGTGTGTGTAGTTCTGAGATATATTGTGAAAGAGATGTTAGTTTAGTTAGTTTGTGTTTTGCTCATGGAGGGTGTGGGTATGTTGAGGTGGTTTTGGGGAAGACGTATAAATTCATCTCTTTGTATAAATAATGGTCTCTCTTTGTTATTAAATTTTCAGCACATGTTTATCTGCAGGACATGTTTGTTAAACAACTTCCAAAGTAAACCAAGAAAGGTACACCTTGTGGCAAAGGCACCAACTGGTCTATCAGTTCCATCAGCCACCAAGACTCTGCCTACATTAGTTCACACCAGAGTTACCCCTAAATTCAACTCCCTGCCCTTGTTGCAATCAATATGTGAAATCTGATAATGCCCATGTCCCAAACTCCCATCTACATTCTTGATTTGTCACTTCAACCACATCGCCTTCTATTTCCTGTTCTCTGAAATCGCCACAAATTAGTATTAAGAACTCACAAACTAGTTACCACATTACAACTTCCAAGCGTCTCATCACCTAAGTAGCTGCGCTGATGCCTCACATATACCTGTTAAGCTGATGAATTTGAATGAATCATTGCCACATTCTCAGCTGCTCAAAATACATCTGCTATATAGTTCACATCAGATCTGATCTGGTGTAGGTTAGAGAGGGCAGAATAGAATCTGAAGCAGCACAGTAAAACTTGGAAAGTGATTCCAGCCATCCATCCAGTCACCTATGGGTTCAAAGATAAACTACTAGTGTGGCAGGAATTACTGCCCCTAATGGCCACACGTTCTGAGGATCAATCTGGAGGGATGGCAAAGAAAATGTGGGTTCTCGCTTTGACCAAATGAACAAGCAGTGTGTAATAACTTGAAAGAAGACAAAGTCAGTAGCAAATCAAAAATAAAAGCCAACATTATTGGTCTCCTTCTAGAGGCCTTACCCAGCATCCTGTATATTGCAAAGGCAAAAATTGTCCAAACTTTCAATATAATGAAGTTGTATAAATTGTTATCCTGTGCCGGCCAAATCATGAATTAATATTAAATCCCTGTACAAGTCCCAATGTTATGTAAATTGTTTTCTTTGTTGGACATTGATTATAAAAATAAATGTATATGTTGGCTATTTTTAGCTAACCACTGATCATTTACAGCTCCAAGATGTGACATGGAATAATATAAGGAAAGTGTTAGACCCGACAGTCTCAGCGTAGTCTTCCTTCAAACTTTTTGCCTGCCTCCTCCATTTTTGCTGATCTTGTTTTTGTTGGCCTTAGTACCTACCACTGCTAACCAGTGATAAAGTGTTTATGCACTCTACTTTAAACATGGTATAATTTGCTTACACCCAATTGCCACATGAAATGTACCTGTAATTCCCTGGTAAAATGGAACTACATGTACCCAGGGCCTGTAAATTAAATGCTGCTAGGGGGTCCGCAGCACTGATTGTGCCACGACCGTAAGTAGCCCTTTTAAACCTAATTCTTGCAATTGCAGCCTATGTGTGCAGCTCAAACTGAGATTTTAACCTGAAAAAGTAAACCTTTTGCCAGGCCTAACCCTTCCTTTTTCATATATCTAAGTCACCTCTAGGATAGGCCTGAACAGCCCAGAGGGCAGGGTGCAGTGTATTTAATAAAGGTGAAAGTGTACTCTTAACTTTAACATGTCCTAGTAGTAAAAAACTCCTAAATTTGCTTTTCAATACTGCAAGGCCTACCCCACCCATAGGATAACATTGAGTTAACTTATTACATTTAATAAGTGAAAACCTACAATTGGAAGCAGACACAAATGTCTAATTTGGTGTCTAAAGAATTGAAATTAAAAGGCCTCCTAAATATTAGGTCAGATTTTAAGTCACAATTCTGAAAATGCCACTTTTAGAAAGTTGACATTTTTTTTCCTACCCTTTTGGTGTCTGCTGCCTATCATCTAGTCACAGGACTTGGGGTAGTTGGCAGTTGGTCTTTGTGTATTCCTCCCAGACAGTGAAACAAAAGGCCGTAGGCGTTGGGCCACTCTCTGAGTTGACGAGACGAAGGAGCTGTCATCAGCCACACTTGCGCATCACAAGGGCCGTGGCTGAGGACACTCACAAAGGGTTTGACATGTGTCTATTGTGATCCCAGACAATTTGGGGCCAGGGCACGGAGGGAGAAAAGTCCAAATACCTCTTGAAGTGGGAACCTTCTTCTATTTCAAAGTGGGCACCAGGTATAAATATTGGACCCTCAGGCCCAGCTCTTCAGTGCATCCCTGTACCTCTGGCAGACTCAGAAGGATTGCTGTTCTGTTCTGCCTGAATGACTGCTATGATGTTGCCCTGCTGCCTGAGTGAGGGACTAAACTTGCATCTTGATTCCAGTACCACCAGAGTGACTCCAAGGGCCAGTTGGCTGGCTTCCTGTTCAGATGCACCAGGAGCAGAACAGACTCAAACCCTCTGGAACACAGCACCTGGACTCTGCCTGCTGTGAGTCCCCTCCCCCCCAAGTGGTGCCACCCTAGTCCTGGCACCTTGGAAGAGGGATTGAAGGTGCTCTGCCAGTCCATCAGTGGTCCCAGCAGAACTGACACAGGATGATAACTTGCAATACTCTGCATCAGCAATACTGCACAATGCATCCATGATACGCAACTTTGCATCACAGCCTCAGCCCCTCAGAACTGCAGCTGCAAAATGCATATCCATGCCAGTCATTACATTGACATCAGAGCTCCTCTGAACCACCACAGAGCAATGCAGCTCCATGCATGACCTCGCTTTACCCTGTGCATCTGCCTCAGAATCACTGCTGAGTGATGCATTTCCATGCAAGGACTTTGCATCGCATCTGCTGCACGACACATCCTCGATGCAGGACTTCAAATCGTTCCTCAACAAGGATTTAGGGTACTTTTGTTGAGCAGACCTAAACTCGGTCAATGCTCTATCGCAGTCAGCCTGAGCTTGTGACTTTGTCCCAGTCAGGCGTGACTATAGAACCACAGTTGCCCCTGTGTTCTTCTACACAATATTTTTACTTAAATCTTTGAAATTGTGTATCTCTAGTTCCACTGATTTGATTTTTGATGTGTTGGTCTCAAATAATCTTCTAAATGTTACTCTCTTTTTCTAAAGCGATGTGGGATTTTTCTTGTGTTTGGTTTTCACTCAATTACTGTTTGAAGTGCTGCACTAATACTTTATACATTACCTCTAATTTAAGCCTACCTGCTGCGTGCCAAGCTGCCAGAGAGATAAGTACAGGTTTATTTGGGGTTTGCTTGTGTTTCACTCTGACAGAGTTTTTGATTGCTGCACGACGTAGGACTCCAGTACCGTCAACAGGTAACCCAATTTCCAAAAAGAAAGGTGTTAGCAACTT
The DNA here is from genome assembly GCF_031143425.1 of Pleurodeles waltl. Lineage (NCBI taxonomy): Eukaryota > Metazoa > Chordata > Amphibia > Caudata > Salamandridae > Pleurodeles > Pleurodeles waltl. Next base: position 357,543,261 of record NC_090438.1, read on the forward strand.
TTTTGCCCTCCTCCTGAAGACTTTTAGTGTTGCTTTTATCACATCTGCTCCTCCAAGCATGAGATCTAAGGATAGTGGTATTAGATTATAACATAATAGATGTCACATTATTAGGGCATGAGGGTCTGGATTCAATCAATGGATGATAAAGAGAATTAGGGAAATGTACAGCTTCTAGCATTCTTGGACAGAGGCATAAGAATGCTTGTTGTGCCATTTTGGGCTTTCTGTTTGTTTAGGATTTCTAGAATTACACGATTTCTGTCTCACATTTTTCATTGTTAATGATTGAGTTTGAGTTTGTTGTTCAAATGGGTAGGGAGAGTGGTGTGAATTCCTTTACATACAATGCGCACTATTTTGAAGTAAATTATTACTTCAAGCAGTAACCCTTAAAGATCTTTTCAGATGGGTAATATGATTGGATTTCATAGCTCTTGTAAATAAGCAACAAGCTACAGAGAAGTTGTGATGGTACATTTTGGAATGCTTGGTAGGCTAGCATTCCCCTCATGTAGATGACTAAATACAAATGAGTGTACTCCATATACAAAATCTGTGGGTGTGGTGGTGGGTTTTAGGTTTCAGAGCAGATGGAGATCATAGCATGCTGATTTATTCTGGTTGGCGATGTGTTCATTTAAGGAAAAGTGTAAGATAAAGCCAAATGACTTTACACTTGGTACCAGGGATAATCTGATAAGAAGTAGGGGCATTTTGGGTAGGTAATGGGTTGTCAGTAGAGAATAAAACACAAGATATTCTGTCTTCATATGGTTTATTTTTAGAGAGTTTACTAGATTGTTAGGGAAATAATTTACAGTTACTGGATTCAGACCATTAAAGGTATTGCTGTGTGCCATCAGTATATTGATGAATAGAGATTTTTACATGTTCAATAGGTGATATAGAAGGATCAATATTTGTGTGCAAACTGTCTTTCAACAGTAAGGATGAGTCAAACATTTGTGTTTCACAATTTGAGATTTTGACAAAACGAATAATTTACAGCAACTCAATTCTGTTCTTTCCATTCCCATTCTCAAATTTAGAATCTAAACAAGTGATTGATGGTCTACAGAATCAAATGCTACATAGAGATCTAAAAATACCCTTAAGCACAGATATACATTATCTAAAATTGTTAGACTATTGTCCAGTACCTGGGTGTCATTGGTTTCCAAAGTAAATTTTGAGGGAAAGCCAGGTTGAAATGTATTTAGGGTGTTGTTATTCGAAATATGTTCTGGGAGTTATGAAGCAACAGTTCTTTGAATTATTTTGCCCAGGAACAATAGTCTTGGTTCTAGAATTATAAGGGTCTTTTGGGTCCAATTTATTTTTCTTGCAAAGGTGTATGATTTGGCCTGAATTTTCACCTGATGGGAAAATACCCTTTCCCAGAGTTGATAACAACTTTGAGTAGGAGAGGTGAGTCATTGTGCCTCTGTTGTTTTAACAGGCAGGTGGGAATAAAGTATTGGGAGTATGAAGGAGGATTAGGGGAAGAGGTGATTTGGAAGATTAATTTAAAAACTTTTGAATGAGGGACATTTCAGAGTGGCTCTTCACAGACTCCCATTTTTTGGAGAGTATCTACATTTATCAGAATAATCAGAGTGGATTATATTAAGTTTCAATAGATAGAAGTTAGCAATGTTGAAATCAGTTTGAAAGCTTTGAATTTTTGTATTTGAAGTAGGTTGTGATAAGTGTTGTAGTGTATGGAAAAGAGTTCTTGTAAAAGTTACCGTTTTTTTATTTTATTTTTTATATGGATAGACTTGATAAACATGATGAGCACTTAGTAGCTTTTCCTTAGTTCATGATGGGGACTGACTGATTCTATATTCTCCAGGTCTTTCCATGTGTTTGCTCGTCTTAAGTAAGTACCAGGGTGCAGGTGGTTTATCTTCAATGGATTTAACTTTTTGGGGCTTGAGTTTTTCATGATTTTCAAAGTCATCATTTCATAGAAGCTAAATTGCTTTTTTGCTAGTAGTTAATATAATTTGGAGAAAGACTACAGAGCTAAGCTAAGACATTGCCTTTGGGGTTCATCGGGTTTTCACATTCAGGTTTTCACTGGTTTTGAATGATCTGTTTGTATGTGTTCTATCTATGATGTGATAAAGTAATTCTAAGAGAGTCAGGAATAGTCAATATCCAGAGATTCATTTAGAGACATCGAATTTATGAAACAATCCAATGTATTACCTTTCTGGTGAGGTAGTTCAGCTGACTTGTGTGAGGTCATGTTATGAACTTGACTCAGTTAGTTTTTGAGGACGTTTTTCTTCTGTATCTTCCATGTAAATTTGAAATCTCCAAAAATAGAGCATTTCTACCACATTTTGTAGATGACTACAATGACCGATAATTTTTGTCTGTACCTCCAGAGGATGGAGTAGGCTTTCTGGACCAGTATGGTAAAGGACAATGGTGAAATGGGGGAAACCTAGGTTTCAATGATCCGTATCAGATCTAGATTGAGCACAGAGATCTGGCATTTTACATGTGTGCTTGAACAGACCACACATAAATGAGTGCACATTTTAGGTTTGTCAATATAGAATGTGTTTGTTGTTTTTGCCACTCACTAAACATTTGAATAAGGTTTACCAGATGCTCTGTTTGTTCAGTTCAGTTCCCCACTTTGCAATATTTGCCGGTCACAAAGGGATTATAGAAGTGGCCATTAACATGAACATGCCAAAGGGAGTGGTATTAAATAAATACAAAAGACATATAAACAACTGATTGAGCTAATGTCACAGTATGGACATGTTGTGGCAAATTGTAAACGTACTTCTGACTCCCCATGGGCTACACTTTTACACACAGTAGATATGAAAACACGCTCAACTAAATACTGTTAGAAGTCTGGCACCGACAAAATGTTTGCTGATATATGTAATAGAAACATTCCAGTGAGTAACAATGTACCACTGGTTCTATCATTGGTCGATAATTTAAGTGAGTGGTAGTAGTATACGTAATGGAGCTGGAAAGATAAAAGTAGGACCAAAAATAGAACTCTCAGGAACATCAAGACAACCATGGGATAATAATAATAATAATACAATGACTACAAAATATCCATTTATTTTAGCAAAGGTGATACCTTGGTTAGAACCCAGTGATGAAATACAGGAGTTATGGTTAATGCCTTAATATAGCATTTTGGTGCTTACTGCATTAGATATTTGCTTGTGCTAATAACAACAAATCTCAAACATAGGCCCTTAGTTGAGTTGAGCAGATTGTAGAAAGGCAAAGCAAGATCTGAGTGAGGAGGAGATAGTTGTAATTGTACTGAGTACATCCATTTAAGCTGTTGAATTTACAAAAAATTATTGGAAGCCAAAAAAAAAGCATGTGCAATTGAAAACTGGGAGGATTTGTAAGTATCTATCATGAAAAAAACAGAATCAGTTCTAGAGGTTTATCACGAGTCGAGTAAATAAATATCCAGACTGTCATATGGCAACAAATGGCTTCAATATTTTTGAAGCCTCAAGGGGGCATGGCCAACTGCCGAAGATGGTGAATGGCTCTTTCTAAAGCTTTGATCAAGTACCTTAGTTTTTCTGATTGATCTGACACGGTCCACTGAGGCGCTTCAATCCAACACATCCTACATGCCAGGGTAACACCAGAAATGCAGCAAAGCACTTGTTATAACCCACGCGTGAGCTCGACACAACACTGATCTGCAGTGTTGGTGCTGCCTGTGGCGGCCTATCCTGCTGGTGGGGCTCCAGCCAGGGTACTGGGTGTGCACTGCCCAATATTGAGGCTCACTTTCAGAATTCCCCCCTCACCTAGCTGTAGTGAGGTAGCTACAATAGCGGTGGTCACCTTGGTGAGTGCACCTGGGGCCTGGGCATGGCCCCCACGCATGGGCCCCCACATGTAGTGGCCTATTCATAAGAGCAGAGGAAGCAGCCTGAGGACCACACAGCTGTTTGCAAGATATCACCTGACCCCTTGTGTGAGTGCTGCATGAGACACTCAGCGTAACATGCTAATATGCCCCCTCACCTGTTTGGCTGGGCCATGGGGTGTAGTGCCTGCCACAGCCTTCCCAACTGCTAAGGTTGTGGTTGGATCTGGTTGGATTGCTGATTACCTCACCTGCACACTTGTGGCACATTGATTGGCTGTGCACACTGGTATGATCTGAGGCCAGGAGTGCAGAGCCAGAAACCTCAGTGGCTTGCTAGCCTCTCTGAAGTATGTGTTCAGACTCACTGCAGCTGTGGACCGAGTCCTGATGCCTCCCACCTCGCCTGAAGTGATTGTCCATCTGGGAAGAAATCACATTCTTGTTGTGCAGCAGGTACAAGAATACTACATTTTTTACACCCTATTGCTTCCTTCAGAGACTAATAAGGCACACCTTGCTCATTGAACAGTAATTTATCAATATGGCCCATAAACTGTATGTTCCCCTATAGCTTCCCACACATAGGGGGTCATTACTGCCCTGGCGGTCGGAGGAGAAGCGGCGCTCTTATAGCCAACAGGCTGGTGGTAAAATTTTTGTAATTATGACCATGGCGGTTACCGCCATGGTCATCCGCCACTTCTCCGTTCCGCCCGCCAGGCCGGAGACGACCACTGGGCTGGAGACCTGGGTCTCCAGCCCGGCGGTCGTCACAATACCGCCGGCGTCTCCAAAAGTGACGCCTGCATGTAACCATTTGGCAGCTCTCTTCGCAAACCCCTAGTATGTAGTTGTGAATAATTGACCCCTCCATTTATTATATAGTTTGTTAGCTTCAACTGCTGATATGTGGGTCTCCTGCATATAAACTATATTGGCCTTGGGTCGACGTAGCTGCTATAGGATTCTATGGCATTTGTGGAGTGAAGTCATCCCTCTGACATTCAAAGCCACACATTTATAAGATTGAGGTGTTGGAGACATGGCAATAGTGTAAACATTACATCTAAAAGAGTACTCCCCACACTGATCATGTGGCCGTGTGTAAGGAAATGCCTCCTTGGCATAGTTACCCCCTGACTTTTTGCCTTTGCTGATGCTAAGATATGATTTGAAAGTGTGCTGGGACCCTGCTAACCAGGCATCAGCACCAGTGTTCTTTCCCTAAACTGTACCTTTGTCTCCACAATTGGCACAACCCTGGCACTCAGGTAAGTCCTTTGTAACTGGTACCCCTGGTACCAAGGGTCCTGATGCCAGGGAAGGTCTCTAAGGGCTGCAGCATGTCTTATGCCACTCTAAGGACCCCTCACTTAGCACATACACACTGCTTCACAGCTTGTGTGTGCTGGTGGGGAGAAAAAGATTAAGTCGACATGGCACTCCCCTCAGAGTGCCATGCCAACCTCTGACTGCCTGTGGCATAGGTAAGTCACCCATCTAGCAGGTCTTACAGCCCTAAGGCAGGGTGCACTATACCACAGGTGAGGGCATAGGTGCATGAGCACTATGCCTCTACAGTGTCTAAGCAAAACCTTAGACATTGTAAGTGCAGGGTAGCCATAAGAGTATATGGTCTGGGAGTCTGTCAAACACGAACTCCACAGCACCATAATGGCTACACTGAAAACTGGGAAGTTTGGTGGCAAACTTCTCAGCACAATAAATGCACACTGATGCCAGTGTGCAATTCACTGTAAAATACACCCAGAGGGCATCTTAGAGATGACCCCTGAAAACATACCGGACTTCCAGTGTGGGCTGACTAGTTTTTGCCAGCCTGCCACACACCAGACATGTTGCTGGCCACGTGGGGAGAGTGCCTTTGTCACTCTGTGGCCAGGAACAAAGCCTGTACTGGGTGGAGGTGATTCTCACCTCCCCCTGCAGGAACTGTAACACCTGGCGGTGAGCCTCAAACCCAAACCCCCTTTGTTACAGCGCCACAGGGCATCCCAGCTAGTGGAGATGCCCGCCCCTCCGGACACTGCCCCCACTTTTGGCAGCAAGGCTGGAGGAGATAATTAAAAAAACAAGGAGGAGCCACCTACCAGTCAGGAGAGCCCCTAAGGTGTCCTGAGCTGAGGTGACTCTTACTTTTAGAAATCCTCCATCTTGTAGAAGGAGGATTCCCCCAATAGGATTAGGGATGTGCCCCCCTCCCCACAGGGAGGAGGCACAAAAAGGGTGTAGCCACCCTCAAGGACAGTAGCCATTGGCTACTGCCCTCCCAGACCTAAACTCACCCCTAAATCCAGTATTTAGGGGCCCCCAGAACCGAAGAAAGATTCCTGCAACCTAAAGAAGGAGAAGGACTCTTGACCTGAAGCTCTGCAGTGAAGACGGAGACGACAACTGATTTGGCCCCAGCCCCACTGGCCTGTCTCTCTACTTCGATGAAAACTGCAACAACGACGCATCCAACAGGGACCAGCGAAATCTGAAGCCTCAGAGGACTGCTCTCCATCCAAAGGACCAAGAAGCTCCCGAGAACAGTGGCCCTGTTCAACAAACTTAAACTTTCTGCAACAAAGAAGCAACTTTAAAGACTTCATGTTTCCCGCCTGAAGCGTGAGATTTTCCACTCTTCACCCGACGCCCCCGGCTCGACCTGCGGAAAACTAACACTACAGGGAGGACTCCACAGCGACTGAGAGCCTGTGAGTAGCCAGAGTTGACCCCCCTGAGCCCCCACAGCGACGCCTACAGAGGAAATCCAGAGGCATCCCCTGACCGCAACTGCCTGTAACAAGGGACCGGATGCCTGGAACCAATACTACACCTGCAGCCCCCAGGACCTGAAGCAACCGAACTCCAGTGCAGTAGCGAGCCCCAGGTGACCCTCTGCCTAGCCCAGGTGGTGGCTACCCCGAGGAGCCCCTCGTGCCTGCCTGCATCGTTGAAGAGACCCCCGGGTCTCCCCATTAATTCCAACACAAAACCCGATGCCTGTTTCAACTCTGCACCCGGCCGCCTCTGTGCCGGTGAGGGTGTACTTTCTGTGCCTGCTTGTGTCCCCCCCGGTGCCCTACAAAACCCACTGGTCTGCCCTCCGAGGACGAGGGAACTTACCTGCTGGCAGACTGGAACCGGGGCACCCCTGTTTCCATTGAAGCCTATGTGTTTTGGGCACTTCTTTGACCTCTGCACCTGACCGGCCCTGAGCTGCTGGTGTGGTAACTTTGGGGTTGCCTTGAACCCCCAATGGTGGGCTACCTTGGACCCAACTTTCAACTATGTAAGTGTTTACTTACCTGTGAACTTAACAATTATTTACCTCCCACAGGAACTGTTGATTTTTGCAATGCCCACTTTTAAAATAGCTTTTTGCCATTTTTGTCAAAACTGTACATGCTATTGTGATTATTCAAAGTTCCTAGAATACCTGAGTGAAATACCTTTCATTTGAAGTATTACTTGTAAATCTTGAACCTCCGGTTCTTAAAATAAACTAAGAAAATATATTTTTCTATATACAAACCTATTGGCCTGGAGTAAGTCTTTGAATGTGTGTTCCTCATTTATTACCTGTGTGTGTACAACAAATGCTTAACACTACCCTCTGATAAGCCTACTGCTTGATCACACTACCACAAAATAGAGCATTAGAATTATCTCTTTTTGCCACTATCTTACCTCTAAGGGGAACCCTTGGACTCTGTGCACACTATTTCTTACTTTGAAATAGTATATACAGAGCCAACTTCCTACACCGTGACATACAGGAGACGATCAACAATGGTCAGTAAAATCAATATCAAATACGGTGTCCAACAGAAGCATCACTTTCAACCAACAGAACTCAAACAAATAACAAGCATACCCAAAACGAGATGTAGTGCAATAACTTATGAAGGGGGCCAACTCCCTCGTATGAGCAGTTACATAAAGGAACATCGATCAAAGCATGAGTGCTTTACACAGGCGCAATAGTAGTCATATATGTTAATAGCATAAAGAGCCACTAAATTAAAAGTATTTATATACATGTGCAAACAGCAACATGAAGGATGTGGAAGACATGAAGGAGTAAAGGTGCGATCTAAAGAATAAGTAGCATATATGGAGCCTCACACTTAGTCAACATCCCATTAGGGAGCACAACAGTATGGAAGGCATAGTCACAATGAACAATATCGTTATCTCTACATCACACTCCCAATGAAGAAAAGGGAGGAAAATAAGATAAGGAAATAGAGGCAGGTGGGAAGGAAGTGAGGAAGAGGCAGGTCGGAGAAGTAGAATGGGCAAATAAGAGAAGAACGAAGAAGAGGTGGAAGGGAGAGATGGGAAAGGTTCAACAACAAACCCATCTGACACAGGCTGTTCTCTCCACTGTTTAGATAATGCATCAACTCCAGTTGTAGTAATTGTTAAATTGCCATGTCCACAGTTTGAGGAGTTACAGATAGAACAAGAGCCACACTGGCATTTGAGTCTGAATCTGATGCCACAATTGCAGAGGAACTAGAGGAGGGCCGACGATGTTGTCAGCTCATCGAGGACATTGTCTCCAGAACCACTCTCCAGTGCTTGTTGCGGAGTTGGCATCGACCTGGAGGGCATTGCACCAGTCATTCTGTGGCTTCAGTGTTGAGAGGTGTCTTGTGTGTTCCTCTAAGGGTGGCTCTGTGGGGGAGGATGTGCACAAGGGTATTTCTGTTCCAACCAGTCCCACAATGCCTCCAGTTATTCAAAGAACAGAGTATGACTTTAACCGGATACATCAAGGCATGAGTGAGTCCTTCAGTGTGTAATTGCCATTTTACTACCTGAAAGGAGGCTTGGCAATGCTGCACCTCACAGGTGTAATCAGAGAACAAAGAAATCGTGGTGCTGTCCATTATGATAGGAGCCTTTTCTCTGGCTTTCTGTAGTAAAGTATCAAAGTCTCTGTAGTTGAGGATACATGCTAACATTAGATGTGGTGGCACGGTGGGAGGGGTCATCTGCTTCACACTCTGTGGGCTCATTCCACTGTGAACAGGGAAGAAAGTCCCTGAGGGGATACAGCTTATTGAAAAAATTGTTTAATAACCTGTGTAGGGTTGGTGCCCTCTGACCCCTCTAATATGCCTACTATTCACACGTTATTGTGGTCTATGCGGACTTCTGAATCATTCTCCCTTTCTTGCAGCATAGTCACATATTTCTGAAGTACCGCCAACATAGTAGAATGTGAAGTCTGTTGGAGGAGGTCAATGAGGGCAATCCTCAGTGGTATGAGTGGAACAGGCATCCAAATAACTGTGGTGTGTTCCCCTTTTGCCACGCTGCGGGGTTGATTTAGCCATTTTAGTGTGCCTCATTGTGTAGTCTAGAGAGGCAGGGCCCATCCCCACCGCAGTGGATCCAATGTAAAAATGTAGGAAAACAAAGAGACACCAAATGGTAGCGTAACTGTCCCAGGAACTTAATCACTTACAGGTGCCAGTATTTTAAAGTACACAATGCTCCCTTCCTCTGTATACCATTCCAATTCTTACACACTGTAAAGTGAGTGTTGCACTTGTTATTCCTACAGGTGCTATCTCAGTAGACCCATACAGCATGAAATGAGGTGCCTAGTGTGTAGGACAACAGCTATGAAAATAGTGCCAATCTTTTCTTTTTACAAGACACAAAAATACCACAAAAATTTGGAGACACAAAAATAGATGTTCACTGATGTTATGTATTTGTCAAAGGCTTACTGGATGGTGTATTTATGGTCCTGAGTAAAATGTATTCCCCAAACACTGACCGAGATATATTCCTCAAGCACATATCCACAGTAATTGCAGAATGGGCCCATCTCCTATGGGTGATAAGGGGTCATTTCAATGCAGTTATGGACGTTATCTTAGACCGTTCTCATCCTCCCTTACCAGGCACAGGAGCCAATAAACACTCAGAAGCCCTCTCCAGTTGGGTGTCAAATTGGTCATTAGCTGATGTATGGCAGGAATACAACTATGGTACACAGGAGTATTCCTTCTCCCCCCACACACACTCTATGTGCTAAATTGAGTTACATTTACTGTACATTACACGTGATTCATAAGTTTACCAATGCTACTTATCTGGGAAAGACCCTCTTGGATCGTAATCCATTAGAAACAGTCTTACCCTGCGGCAGAGTCCCAACACCCAACCCAGCATGATGCATGCAACCGGCCAAATTGGAAGATGCAGTATTCTGCGATACACTGGGCACTGCTATGGATTCTTTTTTCAGTGAAAATGAGGATACCGCTTCTACGACACTAATAGAATGGTAAGCTTTCAAAGTTGTGCTTCATGAAGTAGCTGTAGCCACTATCACAGGTGCCTGGAACGCTGTCCTACGTGATTTGAGTGACATGGAAATATAGTTGGGTACACAGAAACGCGAATCCCTACAAGATTCTTCATGCCTACACGAATCCCAGAACACTAGGGTGTGCCATGCAGAATTATCAGAATGCTTGCATATCATAGTCTATTGATGATATACACAGTGCATATACTCAGAAGGCGATAGATCTGGGGCACTACTAGCAGGCATGATACGTCCCTCAATATCCCCTACTCCGATCCTGTCTATTGCAACACCATCCGGCACAACATGACTAAGAAAGCAGATATTAATGATGCCTTCCGCTCATATTATACTGCACTTTACAAGGCCCTCCCAGTCCTTCTACCCTCGGCTAGACATGATTTCCTTAACTGCCCAGACCTTCCTAAAATAGCCTTCTCAGCTAGTAAGTCTAGAAGCCCCATTATGACCTACTGAAACAAAACATGCAACCAAGATGTCACATAATAAAACACCTGGAATCAAAGGATTGCCCATCACATTTTCTCAACCTTTGCACCCCGATTGATGCTGTGCTTCGTGAAATTATGTTAGGCATCTGTAAAAGTGCACCCTACCACTGAATAGGTCCTAGTTACTTCCCTGCTTAATCCAGTCCACACTACTGATGACCTCTCATGACTTCCACTTTTTTTTATTGACATCTGAATACTAGATCCTTAGTAAAGTGCTAGCCACCCAACAATTTCCTCTCCTTTTGGAGATTAATTAACACCAACCAATGTGGATTTATTCCACGTCGGAGTACCTACATGAATATTAGAAGGTTGTGCAAAGTTATGGAAATTGCACATGATACATTTCCAAACACCTGTTTTCTCTCCCTAGACCTCCAGCAGGCCTTTGATTCATTAGAATGGGACTATATATTCTCAGCCTTGACAGCATTTCATATCCCCACTCCTTTAATTATTGGATCAAATTGCTCTATTCTGCCCCTACAGCAAGAGTAAAAACGGGCATACATGTTTCAGACCAATACCCAGTTTGCACAGGTACACACTAGGGTTGCTACCCACTATTTAATTTTTGTGTTAGCGATGGACTCTTCCACACAAATAATCAGGTTGGAATACAGACATTGGGCTATCCCGAGAGGCACACATATGCATGCACCTTCCCTTTATGCGGACAACATGCTCTTCTACACAATTGATTTACACCAAAACCTTACACTGGGGGGCTGTGGTCTGGCCACGGGACATGATGGCTGCCTGAAGCGTGTGCTCTGTGAGGCGGCAGGCCTGGGCTGTGGACAGGGATGCTGTGGGGTCACAGAGCCTCTTCTCATGACTGTAGGGGTGATGCCGGGGTGGCGACGATGCTTCCTGGGGGCATCGCGGGCTCGCGACCCCAGAGAGACTGGTGCTGTGCAGAGGCGGCCTGGGACGGAGCCCAGAGCCGCGGCCTCCAGTGCATCCCGGAGCCTGGCGCTCCCGACGGCGGCCAGATGGACCTAGTGTAGAGCGGACGCTCCTAGCCGCCTAAGCATCGGTGGCCCCCACCACTGACGCCATGGTCAGTTTAATTCTCTGTCGCTGGTGCACGGCTTGTGGTGGGGGCTCGGACCCTCTGCCCCCTGTGGCCTGCTTTCTGGACCAGGCTGTGTTGGGGGCCCGGCGGGACCCCACCCCCCCACTGGAAGTTCATCTACTTTCTCCCCATGCCTGTTTGAAGAGTTGGGTCAACTCCAACTTCAGGAGAGGATCCCTGGGACCTCTGGTCCCCCACACCACCGCTGCTAGGCTCTGCGACAGGGCCAGAGATGCCAGGCGGCCGGTCGTCTAACAAGAACTTTGGCAAGCCGGCAAGACAGTTGCTCTTTTCTGAGGCCTTACTTCAGATGAAGGGGCCCCCCCTACTTTGACAGCGCTGCCACCTGCCACACAGCACGTTATGGCAGGCTCAGCCTAGGAATCCACCAAAGATCGTATCCTCCAGGAAATTTCGGCAGTTGGCCGCAGATTGGAGGGGATGGATAGTGCAATGGTCTCATTGATTGCGGAAACTAAATCCATCCGTATTGATATTGCAAGCAATCAGACTCATGTACTGGGGTTGGAACAACGGGTGTCAACAGTCGAGGCCCAAGCCACTTCTTTTCAGGATAGAGACCAAGAACTTCTCTTTCTATGCAGTAAGCTGACAGACCTGGAGGACAGGAGCCGGAGGGACAACGTCCGATACCTAGGATTTCCTGAAAATAATGAGGGAGAGGACATTCATGGATTCCTGCAGGAAACGCTACTGGCATTACCTTTGATCCACCCTTGGAGTTCCAAAGAGCTCACAGGCTGGGCCCTAGGAGACGCAGCACGGACACCTGCCCTCAGCCGAACATAGCCTGCCTTCTTCGTCACGCACAAGCCCGCCAACTTATACAGAGAGCACGCACACAGGGTTCCTGACAGATGGACGGGCACACGATCCGAATATTGGTAGACTTCTCCAAGGAAACCAGTGAACGTCGAAAGGCATTCCTGGCCCCCCGCCGTCAGCTACGTCAGATGGAGGTGAAATATGGCCTGTTCGACCCGGCGCGAATGAAAAATGGTGCATCTAAAGACTTTTATGACCTGGAGGACCTACGCTCCTTCTTGGATGGCCTGTCGCTCATGGACACTTCCACCCAGACTCCACATCAAGATCCAATGGTTGCTGATCAGAATACTTCATCTCAAGACCTTGCCCCAGGAGGGTCAGGGTCTGACCACCATCCTCCTCTCTCCTACCCTAGAGGACGGGACCTGAAGAGACTCCTCAACAGCCACGATGACACAGGGCAGATGCTGCACGTGGTGGCAATCCACACACAGGTGGCAGACAGAAACAAATCTCGTTCCCCTTTGAAGCCCCCAAGGGAGCCCACTTGAACTCGCTATATCCTACTGGAATGCAGGAAGCCGAGAGCCTGGTGATCATGGCTTCCCCCGGTTTGGGGATGGCGGACCTTTCGTTGATCCACTGGTTGGCTGAGTACAGATTTCTATTACTGCACAATGTTGGGTGTTTATTCCTTTGTTATCCCTATTTAGCAATGTTCCTTTACAGACATAATTTGGGGGCCGAGCAGACTCATACGGCTTGTCCAGCCCCCGTTGGGACTGATGGGATATGGGACATTACATACTTCCTAGGCCTGGAAGCCCACAGTTAATCTAATATAACAGCTATTAATATAATGACAATTGATCAATTGTTCATCACTGTTGTATTCCCTTTTTGGGGTTCTTGCGTTGTTCTTTATATGGTCAAGCTTTGTTCCCCCTTACCCCCTCATTTCTTTCTTTTCTTTCTCCTTTCTATTTGCACTCCGTTCCGCCTCCCTCCCCTCTCACTCCCCCCTCCTGATGTGCATGCAGCAACACTGACGCAATAACGGCCTTCGCTGTCCCCTCATTCCCCTCCAAACCACCCATCCCTCCCTGGGGGGCTTGCTGTTCCCGCTGCGGTGTCCCTCGGCGGGCTTGTTTTCCAGTTGTGTCACGCTGCGCTATCCCGTTCCCTGCTGGGGGATATCAAATAACATCACATCGCGCCATATCCTCCTGGAGGAATCCAGTTCCAGGGCCCTGGGAAGTTAGTGCCAATGGGCAATGGTGGCCCTGCGCTGCACCACCGCTCCTGGCCGTGGCCCTGCCGGCCTTACCTTGCGCTGGGACTCATTAGGTCCGGGTATAGACCCGCAGATCAAAGTTTAGGTTCTCTGGGGCTCTTGTTTTGCTTCATCTTTCTTTTTCTTTCTCACCCTTCCCTTCCCTTCCTTGACTCTTCTCTTCTTTAGTTCTCCTTCTTTTCTTTTCATTCTACTCTTCGCTATCCTCTCTACCCGGATCGGGACTGGTTTTGTTTTGTTGTGTCCGTTTTTTGTTTGTCCTTGCCCCACCTTTCTCCCCACCCCTCTCTCACACCTCCTCCTTTTCCCCTCCCCCTTCCTCCCTCTCATCCTACCCTCCTTCTGCACTTTATATTCTATATTCTTGTCCTCTGTCTTTCACTCTCCTTTTTTTCTCCTCTCTATGGTGTCTCCTTACGTTTTGCCTCTTTATATTTCTACCTCCCTCCACACCCCTTTCCCCCACTCAGAAACCCTCTCGGTCTTCTATTATACAGTGTTCTGTATCCCCCCCTTCCCCATCTCTCTATCCCACTCCTCCACATCTTTCGCATTCGCCGCTCCCTCTAGCCTTTCCTCATGGCTGGACGCTTGTGTGCCTCACCTACCCCGCTACGGGTTGTCTCTTGGAACGTTAATGGCCTCACCCATTTCATTAAACGGAAGAAAATACTCTTGTATCTCAATACCAAGCGGGTGGTTGTAGCCCTCCTCCAGGAAACCCTCTTGACCAGGCTTGAATCTGATAAGCTGCAAAGGGACTGGGTGGGGACTGTGCTGTCCAGCTGAACCCCCCCCCCGCCGGACGAACAGAGTGGCGCTTTGCGGAAATGCAGTGTTAAGATACTGCTGCGAAAGAGCCTACCTTTTACAGTCACCAAATTATGGGCCGATCCAGAGGGGCGATATGTATTTGCCAAACTGAAACTAGGCAGCTCTTCGCTTTGTGTGGGCTCCATCTATGCCCCAATAGGTCCCAAGAGGCAATTTTTTCTCCGCATCAACTGTCTCTTGACAGGGATTGGAACTTCCCGATACATTATCGACAGAGACTGAAATCTTGCTGGGGATGCTATACTGGACAGGACTGGACCTCTGGACACCACCAATAATGGAGACAGAGCCTTGCAGTCTGACGTGAAGCAGGACAACGGCTTGGTGGACCTCTGGAGACTGACACACCCGGTTGATAGGGAATATACCTTCTTATCCCCGGTCCAAGGTACCCAATCCCGACTGGACTACTTTCCGATCTCACATAGCCTTGTGGCACACACACAGTACTCTCGCATATTGGGTGGGGGCTTGTCGGACCACTCCCCAATTCTTTTAGTCATACAGCTGGGCCTGGTGTTCCCAAGCCGCAAGCCATGGCGATTCGCTGTCCACCACTACCGAACTCCTCAGGGGAAGGCGCAGCTGCAGGCACACACATCCACATATGTCCGGGACAACCTTGGGTCAGTGGCGCCCAGGAGGGTCATCTGGGCTGCGGCTAAGGCAACAATATGGGGCCACATGATGCATGACACCGCACTGGCAAACAAGGACAGGGCGGCACGGCAAGCGACCTTAGAAATTGGCATTGAACGATTGACGCAACACAATACAGCCCGCCCCTCTCTCCCCACCCGTAGGGAGCTGGAGAGAGCCCGCATGGCTTTAAACTAACTCTTTACTTCTCAGGCTGAATATGCGCTGCAACGCCTGCAGGGGCGTCATTACGAACAAGGGGAGAAGACTGGCTGCTTGCTGGCCGCACAACTTCGCCGGAGAGCGGCGACCCTAGCTATACCGGCCATTAAAGCCCGAACGGGGGAGATTCTCACGCATCCGCAAGATATAGTGGGTGAATTTGCGACCTTTTACCATCACCTTTACGCCCCAGAATCACAGTCCTCTCCTGCACAGATAGAGGCTTTCCTCAGTAATGTCAAATAGCCCTAGATTTCCGACGAGGGCCGAGAACTGCTGGGGGGACATCACCCATCAGAAAATCCTGCAGGTTGTCTCTGGTCTCCTATATCACAAGTCACCTGGAGAAGATGGATTCCCAGCGGAATTCTACAAGTGGGCGGGGAGGAAACGCTAGACGTCCTACACGGGGCGCTGGACGAAGCATGTCAGACAACCTCTCCGGGTGCGATCTTCAATGCCGGCGTAATCGCTGTCATACCAAAGCCTGGTCAGGAACCTCTGCTTTGTGGCAGTTGCGGACCCATATCCCTTCTGAACGGTGATATTAAGATATTTGCCAGTGTCCTGGCGAATCGCCTGCTCAAGTTCATACCATCTCTCATACACCAGTCGCAGGTCGGTTTCGTGCCGGGCAGCAGTTCAAGGAATCATCTTCGTACCCTATGTCATGCCCCTTGGTGGGTTCAGGCCATCCTGGAGGCCGCCCTAGCACTGTCCCTTGATGCCGAAAAAGTGCTTGACCGTACAGAATGGCCATACCTCTTTGCAACACTGGCAAAATATGGCCTGGGTGACCAATTTATCTCCAAAGTCAGTCTGCTATACGATCATCCTACGGCGCGGGTCAACAGTGGGGGCTTCCTTTCGGACCCTTTTCCTATCTGTAGAGGAACAAGGCACGGATGCCCTCTTTCCCCTCTTCTGTTCCTGCTAGAGTTGGAGCCGTTGGCGGCTGCAATTCGAGCGTCCCCCGGGATAGCAGGCCTTCCTCTGCCAGGTGGTACCACCTCTTAACTTTACTTGTACGCTGACCATGTCCTGCTCACCCTAACCGACCTTGACTGCTCACTGCCTGCCCTTATGGAGATTATCGACGGCTTTGCTCCTCTCTCTGGTTATTGGGTAAACTGGGACAAGAGCGAGGCCCTCCCCCTGTCACGAGGGACGATTAAATCAGTGCTCAGTCCCATTCCTTTGGACCCCGAAGCCCCTTAAATATCTGGGGGTCCTCATTAACCACGGCCTGGAACGAATGACGGCGGACAACCTAGATCCCCTCATTGCACGTATGAGACTTGACTTTGACAAATGGGCCCAACTGGGCCTTTCCATGTGGGGCAGGTTGCAGGCAGTGCGAATGGTCACGGTACCACGCTTCACATATGTACTGGGCCTTCTCCCCCTCCAGATACCCCTCTCCATGTTGAGACTGGTAGACCCTGCAATCAGGTCCTTTGTGTAGGGATCTATTCACCCCGTCTAGCATCGGCCAAGTTATTAGCACGTAGGTCACACGGCGGAATGGGACTCTCCTCGGTGGAACATTCTGCTCTAGCCCTCCACCTTTCACCATTGGCTGCCACACTGTCTGGCCCTGCAGAATCACCACACTGGATATCAGTGGAGAGAGAGTTACTCTCCCACAGGGGAGGCCTTAACAGGCTTTACCGCACAACCTCTGTGCCCTCTGGTGACCTGAATCCGATTCTGAAGGCGTCGAGTGTGGCTTGGCAGAGGGCCCATCGTCTCCTGGGGGTTCAACCCTTTCTCCACGCCCAGGCTCCCTTGTGGCACAATGATAGTATACGCATAGGGGGAATGGCCCTTAACTGGCTTCAATGGAGGGACGCCGGTATTACTCGCCTAGATCAGGTACTGGAGACCGGCAGGCTCAAACCTTTCACCAGTCTGAGGGAGGAATTCTGCCTCCATTCTACACACAAGTAGAAATACTTGCAACTCCAGCATTGCATGTGTCAAAACCCCAGTATTGTTCATCAGGGATTACAGCCCTCACCTATAATAGCCTACCTGACGACATGGGGGAAGCACAAGGGTGTTATGGCTGGCCTGTATGAAGTCCTTATAAGTCATCTATTCTCCCGACTGGTCCTGGATAAGCTGTGTCTGCAATGGCAAACCTGCCTCCAGAGGACTGGGCAGACACGGTGGAAGCGTTAGACAGAGGTATACGTGAGGCTCGCTTAAAGTTGTGCCTCTTCAAGATACTCCACGATTGGTACTGGATCCCGGTGAAACTACATAGGACTGGCCTTCTTCTACATGTGTCATGTTGGCGCTGCGCAGATTCCGCTCTGTAATCTACTCCACGTACTCAGTAGCTGTCCGTTGGGACAGCCTCTATGGAAAGTGGGTGAGCATGTCCTGGCGGAATCCATGTTGCTTCCAGCTCCCTTACCCCCTTCATTGCTCATGCTGCACGATACGGCCTCCCTCCCGGCTTTATCGCAACCGCAAAAAAGGCTTTTGCATACAGCCTTGGCAAATGCAAAAATATGTATCCTATGGCACTGGAGATCCGCAACTCCCCCTGCGCCCGAGGAATGGATTGTGGCTATGACTAGCATAGCTACACGTGAGAGTCATTTATAACCTCTAGGACCAGGCCGCCATCTTTGCTCAGGTATGGGCTCCCTTCCTCACTGACGTCTAGACTGTACCTTTGTCGCCACTGCTGTCCCCCAGCTAACCCCATGCACCTTCTATTTTCTCTTTCTTCCTTCCCTCTCCCTTCCCCCGTCCCACCCAACCCCCCCTCTATCCATTTCCCTCTCCACACTCTACCTCTCCTTGTTATCCTAGCCCTGGGACCACTGCACTTGGCTGTCTGGTTTCTCTCTCTCCCTTCACCCCTCCCGCAGCCCTCCCCTTCCACCTATATTTATTCTTAATTCAATGTTCTCCCTCTTTTCTTTTTTCTTTGACACAGTTCCCTTTCCTTCCCTTTCCCCTGCTCTTTTCTCCTTTCCATCCATCTCCTGATTAACCCTGCAAGACCTGGACATCCTACCCTTCTCCCACACATATCTTCATAACTCTTGCTTTCGAATTGCCCAACTGCCATGGTGCTGCTCCCCTTGTCCCCGCATATACCCTGTCTGATAGCTTCTGCTACAGGACGGATCCTGCTTGCGGAAGGTGCATGCATATTTACCCACATGAATCCTTAATGAAGGAGGAGATGATACACAGAGCCGTAGGGAACATGGGAGACGGGTACACTTCAGAATACTGCCCAAATATGCTGGCTGATCTCCCCCCCCCCCTTTTTTGCCAGCAGACGTCTGTAAGGCTTACATCCCCGTTCACCCCTCTCTGCCCCTCGGTTCTTTCCCCCTCTATCTCCTTAGTACTGACCGACCGTTCCGTTCCTTGTCGTTGGTCGTCCCCATCCCTGTTATTTTCTTCTGATATTCTTTTCTTCCTCTTTCCTTGACACCGTTTGGTTATATTGATAATAATGCATATGCCATGTTTTTGCAGTTTCACCTCAGGCGATATCCTTGCGTTCTCTGGACAATATTGTGCAAGAACTGTTGTTTGTTAGCCTCGCACTTATGGCTTATTCACTTGCCTCGTGAGGCTGTGTTACACTGTATTTTAATTGTTACTCTACGTAATTAAAGAAATTACAACACAAGTCCTTACACTGATCTCTAATTTACTTCACTTGTTTGGGGAAATGTCTGGCCTGCGGGTTAATTACTCCAAACCCTTTGCATTTTCATTCCAAAGTGACATACCTCACAACAGAGTTACTATGGCCGAACAGGTTATACCAGTTGCACACACGTTTAGCTACCTGGGAATTCAGGTTTATAGATCTCCTAGAGACATGTTAGATGGGAATCTAACTAAACCAATAGGAAAATGTCTGTGCCAATCTTCCTGTCTCTGTCACAGGCTGTCTGGCCATGTCCAAAATGTTAATGTTGCAGAAATTATTGTATTATTTTGTTAATTTAGCTATCATTATTCCGAGTTTTATTTTCAAAACGTTTCAACTCCATTGTTCTTGATCTCATCTAGGGCCCTGGCAGGCGCCGAGTTAGTCTTTTGAAATTACAAGTGTCAACAATAATCAGTAGCCTGGGTGCCCCCGATTTTCATTCCTACTGCCTCTCAACCCAATTACAATTGCTTTCACACTGGTTGGCCGTTGTACATTTGCAGGAAATTGGTTAACTTCAATCAATGATATGTTCAGGCCAATTACACAAACTCCTTTTGCGAGGAGTAACATGCCCACCCAAGCTCCCTTTACTTGTGCAAAATGCTATAATGTTTTAAAAACAGGCACTCCACCAAACACGTGATACGTCTCCATACACCCCAAATGTTTCGATATGCAGACTGCCTACTCCCTTCGATCCCCTTACTTCCTTGAAGCTGGCACCATGGGAGAAGACTGGGATTACTGTGATTGGTGATTTATTTGCTAATGGCCAACAATTGTCGCATCATAACTTCATGCACAGTACATGATCTACCTGGAGTGCATTTCCTGACACATGCCAACATATTAAATTATGTCCGCAAACAGGGCCCCACTGAAGCTGAACCCACAACACACAAGTTTGGCCAAACAGTACACGTGATGAGGGCCAGGCAGACATTTGGTTAAATGACTATGTAAAGGCCTTTGGACTCATCTATTTATCCTGCTCGTCCCATTGCCAACATAATGAGAAAAAGAAGTGGACTGATCCCTGCATGATAAAGAACGGAACTCACTGGTCAAATATCCCAGTATAATACCTAGAAACACACTTATTAAGTGTATTCAGTTAATGCTTCTTCACATACCATATATAACACCACTTAAATTACACAGAACTTTCCCTGTGGTCTCAGCAGCGTGTCCACGCTGCCAAACTGAAAAAACATCCTTAATACACATGCTATGGTCCTGCTCTGCCTTCGGTACGCACTGGGCACAGGTTCAAAACTCCCTCAGATCCCTGACAAACACAGCACACTGTGATATGAGGGAACCCTCTCTATCGGGTCTCTATTTGAAATATGAAACAGCAAATGTGATGACTCAGTTTGCATATCTAGTGTTACTTTTGGCAAAGAGGCAGATAATAAGCTGCTCGAAATCCCCCACTGCATCCCTGGCTATAACCTGGTGCGATGAGTCTGGCGTTGGGGATCAGCAGTGAGCCAAGGGATCCGCAGAGGGGAATACCATGGACTCCATAAGTACCCATTTGCACTAACATAGGACACATTGGTAAAACAATTCAAAGTGCAAGAAACAGATGGGGACTAACACCTCCACGTTCAGGCACAATGAACTAAAGAGAAACAGACCCTGACTGTTTTGGGCAAGTCGAACTAACATAAGAAATATCCCATTTTCTCTCTCCAAGGGAATCAAATAGTGGCTTCGGAAACAAAGAAGCGCGCAGACTAGACAGAAGAAGAGCTTTACAGTTTTATTTTCATTCGCTGTTGAAACGTTTTCTTTACAGAATTGTGTTCACTTTTGCATTACATTCTGACCTTTGTTGTGCTTACGTTGTGCTTTTGTTGTTAGCTCTACTAGCCGACCCTCTTTATGTCGCTTTGTATATTATTTGAATATTCTTGTTACAACTTACCAACCTTATGCTCCTCCTCTGCATGATCATATTAAACGAATGCTGACATATACGAAGGTATTTGATATAATTATTTTGTATGTTTCATACTTTTCCAAAATGCAATAAAGTTTGTTTAAAACATGTTTGAAACCTCGATAAAATAATGAGGCATCACCAAATTGAATTTATGTTGGGTAGAGAGAAAGAGCTGCAGGAGAGGATTCGCGGTGCATCAAATATTGTATCTGTTTAATTAGAGGAAGTGAAACAGGCAATAATGTCCCTCAAAATGGAAGCCCGACGGCCCGATCTGATTCCTATAGACTTTTTGTGTTTAGGGGTGAAATCCGACCTGCTTTTTTTTCCACAATTTTTACCAGTTTATTGCAATATGGCACTGTATTACAATCATGGTTCCATGCAATGATAGTGCCTACATAGAAGAATGGTAATTGAATATGTAATTCAAAATACCGTCAATTATTTTAATGAGATGTAGAAAGGAAAAATCTTAGGAAATACCCTAATCACTAGGCTACAGGCATACATGGAAAAGAAAGCAATAATAAATGTGAGCCATGCAGGTGTCCAAACAAACATAGCAATCGTTTGGCAGGGATTATGTCAACATTGTCTCATTATGAAATATGACGCCTTGAGAAGCAAGAGTCTTTTTTGCCTTTTGACCTCAAGGCATCATTTAATAACGTGGCTAGACAATTGCTCTGTGTGGGCCTGTCTTAATATTGGATTAATTGATGTCAATGCGCACATAAAAAAGTTGCATTAGATTGTTATTAGATTCCCCTGCAAAGAACTCTCTCTTAACCCCGCACATAGGTACATGGTCAGGCAGGCTCTGAGATCTAGGCCTGAGGTTAATGACTGACAGGTCACAGGTGGGGGTAACACTTACGGCAGCCAAATGAACAAATAGGAAAAATTAGGCAACGACACCACAATGGTCCTGGAGTTTGGTCTCAATAAAGCACACATGCCAGAGGGATGCATGCATTCCCATACACACCGTAAAGATAGATGGCACATGTAGATATGAACACATAATCAGTACACAGCACATGCAGCACACACAGCAACCATGTGCCCCTTAGGCCAGACATCTGGACACGTACTCGCTAACCCACTTTGGTCCTCATTATGACACTGGCGGTGAGTGATAAAGTGGTGGAAATACCGCCAACAGGCCGCCAGTAATTACCACCAAATTATGACCATGACAATGATAACTCCCATAGACAGCCAATGTAACAAAACATCCACCAGGACGTTACCACCACGCCCACGGCAGTAGCCATCAACAGCCAGGCGGAAGACAAAGTACTGCCCACCATATTATGACACATCACACCGCCACGATTTCCGGGGCGGTTCCAAAGCCATCAAAAGCATGGCAGAAACCGAACACAGAAAACGAAAGACTCACCAACAAGTACACAGAAGACTGCACTGCCGCCATGGAACCAGAACTGCAATGTTTCCCGATGCTCTTCTACGCTCTGCTCCACCTGGAACAGCAACGCCGAAGAAGACGACAACGGTGAGTACAGCCGCCTAGCACACAAGGGAGGGAGGGAGGAAAACAAGAGTGACACACGCACAACACACCATACACACAACCAGCTGCAGACGTAAACCAATCGCACACAACACACAGCACAATAAAACATGGACCAGATTTCAGAAGTACAGAAAATGTATTAGAAAGGGAAATACCACCACATGAACATGATATGTACAATTGTTCACAAAGGGCCAATGCCCAGTCAAAAGTACAAAGGGGCCACATAGCCACAGGGCACAGTCCAAGGCCCAATTTGTCTCCCAACAGCAACTCTGCAGGGGCATCATGTTGTAAGTGGGAAAGCACCTCAGGGGGAAGAGGGGTGGGGGCACCTCAGCTGAGATGGGGCACTTGCCCACTGGTTCTGGAGGGGGCTCCATGTCCATTTCTCTCTGCTGGGGAGTGCAAGGCCACAGACTCTCAGGTGGGTGAGTTTCCCACTGGTTCTGGAGGGAGCTCCATGCCCATTTCTCTGTGCTGGGGAGTGCAAGGTCACAGTCTCTCAGGTGGGTGACCTTCCCACTGGTTCTTGAGGGGGCTCATTGTACAGCAGTCGCAGGAGGGTAGCCTACATGCCCTCTGCTGGAGGTGAGGGCTGCACTGTCTCATCTGGAGGTGAGGGCTGCCTTGCCTCAGCTGGAGGTGAGGGCTCCGTGACCACTGGTGGTGGCGGTGTCACCCTGCCAGCCTCTGACGGAGGTGAGGGCTGCACTGTGTCAGCAGGTGAAGGTGCCTCCTGGGCAGCCTCTGCTGGAGGTGAGGCTGCACTGTCTCAGTGGGTGAAGGTGTAACCTCTGCAGGAGGATTGGGCTGCATTGCCTCAGATGAAGGTGAGGGCTCTGTGACCACTGGTGGTGGTGGTGTCATCCTGCCAGCCTCTGCTGGAGTCAAGGGCATCTTCCCCTTAGTGGCAGACGTCAAGGGCTTCTTCACCTTCATGGCAGGAGCTGTGACTCCTTCCCCTTCATGGCAGGAGTCGAGGGCTTCTTCCCCTTCATGGCAGGAATCGAGGGATTCTTCCCCTTCATGGCAGGAGGTACGGCCTCCTTCCCCTTCATGGCAGGAGTCAAGGGCTTTTTTCCCTTTATGGCAGTGGCTGTGCGGTCCTTACCCTTCCTGGCTGGTGGAGTTGGAACCATCACTGTCTTGCCTCCATGACTAGGAGGCGCCTCCACTGTTGGCATGGACTGTCTGGCTGAGGTGCTGGGCTAGGCCGTTGGGACGCTGCTCTTATGGGTAGGGGGAGAGAAGAGGTCAAGTTGGGCAAGGAAAAACGTCTTAGGGATGGTGGGGCGGGAAGAGGGAGAAGGGCTGGGAATGGAAGTTGAGGGAGTGATTGTTGGAAGAGTACGTCTGCTGGACTTGGGTGCAGGTGCATGGGGAGTGTGTTGATGTGAAGTGGATGGCTGTTGGGTGTCTGAGTGCTTGTGTTAGTGTGCTTTAGGAGGGTGGACAGACATGGTTGGAGAGGACACAGGGGACGCATGCATGGATGTTGTGGAGGTGTCTTCTAGTGAGGTGTGTGTGCTGCTTGGTGTGGTGATGCTGGTGGTGGCTGGTGAAGCAGTGCATGCAGGTGTGAGTGCGGACATGACTGTGAGGGAGGTGGAGGAGGAGGAAGAGGGGGAGACAGTGGAGGCAGTGGATGTTGTTGTGTCTGCAAATGTCTGGTGTTTGCGTGAGCTCTTGTGTGTTGAAATGTGGTGCCTGGGTTTGACTGTACTACTCTTGTGTGTTGTCTTGTGTGCATGCTCGTCTGTATGTGTGCATGGGATGGGTTGAGGGTTGAGGAGACTGGGATTGGAAAGTGGTAGTTGGAGGGGGGACGGCAGGGACAAAGCCTGAATCGATCCATGTTGGGCCGCCAATCCACGTGGACGCCCTCCAGGATTGCATTGCATTGCTGCATCTGGAATGCCAGCCTCTGGATGGCATTCACAATGGTTGACTGCCTTATAGAGATGGATCTCAAGAGGTCAATAGCCTCCTCACTCAGAGCAGCAAGGCTCACTGGGGCAGGGGCTGAGGTGCCTGGGGTAAAGGAGATGCCTACCCTCCTGGGTGAGCAGGCACGGGCAACTCGCTGAGGGGCTACTGGGAGGGCGGTGCTGGTACAGAGGTGGTGGCTATACCTGCAGCTGGGGTGGTCACAGAGGTTTTTGCCACCACCAGGGAGCATCCAGCGGAGGAGGTATCTGAGTCTGTGTTGTCACCTCCTGTCTCCACTGTGGTGCTCCCCTCACCCTCCATCTCACTGGTTCCCTCGACGTCAGTTGACTCTGCCTCCTGGGTCCTGTGGGATGAAGTTCCCTCTGTTGCCGGTTCCCCTGCCCCTCCGCCAGATGATGCTAATGCACACATGGACAGGATGACAAAAGATAAGATGGGAGAGTGAAAGAGAACACAGGGTCAATTTCTGCACCAACACCGCTGTTGGCATACACAGCACCGTCACAGACAAGGATCAGGATTGAGCACTATGCATTGCACTGCCATTGATTTGGTTATATTCAACAGCAAGATGAGGGCTAAACAATGCCAACTGCACACCTCCTGGGACCCACTAAGCCCTGTCTGACATGGAATGCAACCAGGCTAGGTTACCTTTTTTCCCTTTAAACCATTACCCTTTAGCTGGATCACACTGCAATGTCTTGCCTGGCATTAAGGGGCACCCACTAACTGACACCCACCACCCGGATCCCATGCCACCTACCAATTATTGTAGTAATGCCCACTGTACTCACCCCCTTGTGGCTGCTGCGATGTCCTCAAGTGCCGATCCAGCTCTGGGTAGGCCAGCACAGGTATGTTGACCATCAGGGGGTCAGGTTCCGACTGGCACCCCTTCCTTGTAGGGTGGCAATCCCCAGCTGGGCCTCCGTGGTATTCTGTGCCCAGTGTCTCAGGTCCTCCCACCGTTTCCGACAGTGGGTACTCCACCTGCCATAGACCTCCAGGGTCCACACGTCCTTGTTGATGGCATGCCATGATCCCTTCTTTTGTTGGGCGCTGACCCCAGAGGCAATACAGATGGGAGGACATTACACATAC
This sequence comes from Pleurodeles waltl, assembly GCF_031143425.1. Lineage (NCBI taxonomy): Eukaryota > Metazoa > Chordata > Amphibia > Caudata > Salamandridae > Pleurodeles > Pleurodeles waltl. The sequence goes on from NC_090438.1 coordinate 357,569,109, forward strand.
AATCCAGCTTGTCACACATATGGCCCATCAATCCCGTTTTCATCACCATTGGCACACACGTCGGCCGGCGCACACCATGTACACCACCACATTTCATCCCCCCTTGACCTGATGCTTGCACACACATCTCCATGCATCTATCCCACATACATTGTTCCCAAGGTGTACTCACCTATTGGTGTGGATGCCCTAACAGCAGTCCATACTGGGGCAGGACCCCATTCACCAATCACTCCAGCTCCTCCGAAGTGAAGGCAGGGGCCCTTTCCCCAGGCACAAGGGCCACGGTAGGTTCCAGACACAGGTCACAGCAGCACATGCAGTATAGTTGTTCTCCTGTTGAAGGTCAGGAAACAAGTGAGGAATCAGATAGAAAATGGCAGTCACATCCACGGCGGGGTACACATCACCGCAGGCGCAGATCCCCATTGGCCACTGTACTCCATAGAGCCCCATGTTATCCAATGAGGGATTGCATGGCGGTGCAAGACCGCCTTCTGCCACGAGCCCAACGTCGGCAGAGTTACTTCATTTCCACCTGTCCCTACATACAGGACAGATGGATGCCATGTCATGGAGATGGACAACCATCAGATTAATCTTCACTGCATCACTGCTGAGATTTGCACATACCTGTCATTCCCACTGTCCCATCACATAAATGCAACATGTTCACAGAGGTTGTGGTTCCATTGTTCAAATTGTGACTACCTACTCACTCTATTGACCCTTAGATACCTGCCTCTGCGGATAAATTGGGGGGAGAAGACATAGCCCCATGTACAGACCCCTTTTGGACTTGCCTACACTGGAGGACAGGCACATTATACTCACCTATAGACTGGAGAGGGCCACAATCACAGAGCTGTGTGCCTAATTGGAGCCTTACTGGATATCAGCTATCCGTCAGCCCACTGGGATCCCCTCTCTTGTTCAAGTGCTATCAGTGCTCCATTTCCTGTCAACTAGTTCTTTTCAAGTGACAGTGGGCTTGGCAGCTGGCATGTCACAGCCAAAGTTTTCTATTGTGCTGGCAAGGGTCTTGTCTGCCCTGGTGATACACATGTGCAGCTACATTGCTTTCCCCCAGGTGGAAGATTTGGCCACTGTAAAGGCAGGATTCTATGCAATGGGCCATATCCCCAATACATTTGGTGCAATTGATGGTACACATATTGAGTTAGTCCCCCCGCCAGAATGAACAGGTGTTCAGGAATCTGAAGAGTTTCCACTCACTGAATGTGCAAATGGTGTGCCTGGTGGACCAGTACATCTCCCACGTCACTGCCAAGTATCATGGGTTGGTGCATGATGCTTCGTCCTGAGGTATAGCAGCATCCCAAATGTGATGGCCCACCTACAGAGGCACAGGGTGTGGCTAATAGGTGAGCCAGATCCCCACCCACTGTATGTCACTGTATGCCTTCAGGTGTTCTCCCCATAGGATTGTGTAAAGCTAAATGTTGTCCCTCAATTTGTGCAGGTGATTCTGGGTGCCCAAACCTATCGTGGCTGTTGACCCCTGTGAGGAATGCCAGAACAGGGGCTGAGGAATGTTATAATGAGGCCTATTGGTGAACCAGGAGAATTATTGAAAGGACCTTTGGCCTCCTGAAGGCCAGGTTCAGGTGCCTCCATCTGACAGGTGGATCCCTGTGCTACTCACCTGTAAAGGTATGCCAGACAGTAGTGACATGCTGCATGTTGCACAACCTGGCCCGCAGACGACATGTGCCTTTTCTGCAAGAGGAGGGGCCTGGAGATGACCTTGTGGTTGCAGTGGACCCTGAGAACTGTGAGGATAAGGAGGCAGTGGATGAGGATCAGGACAACAGAACATCAGTTATGCCCTGGTGAAACACATGTGCAGCTACATTGCTTTCCCCCAGGTGTAAGATTTGGCCACTGTAAAGGCAAGATTCTATGCAATGGGCCATATCCCCAATACAATTGGTGCGATTGACGGTACACATATTGAGTTAGGCTCCCAGCCAGAATGAACAGGTGTTCAGGAAACTGAAGAGTTTCCACTCACTGAATGTGCAAATGGTGTGCCTGGTGGACCAGTACATCTCCCACGTCACTGCCAAGTATCATGGGTTGGTGCATGATGCTTCGTCCTGAGGTATAGCAGCATCCCAAATGTGATGGCCCACCTACAGAGGCACAGGGTGTGGCTAATAGGTGAGCCAGATCCCCCACCCACTGTATGTCAGTGTATGCCTTCAGGTGTTCTTCCCATAGGATTGAGTAAAGCTAAATGTTGTCCCTCAATTCGTGCAGGTGACTCTGGCTGCCCAAACCTATCGTGGCTGCTGACCCCTGTGAAGGATGCCAGAATAGGGGCTGAGGAACGTTATAATGAGGCACATTGGTGAACCGGGAGAATTATTGAAAGGACCTTTGGCCTCCTGAAGGCCAGGTTCAGGTGCCTCCATCTGACAGGTGGATCCCTGTGCTACTCACCCGTAAAAGTCTGCCAGACAGTAGTGACATGCTGCATGTTGCACAACCTGGCCCTCAGACGACATGTGCCTTTTCTGCAGGAGGAGGGGCCTGGAGATGACCCTGTTTCTGCAGTGGACCCTAAGGACCGTGAGGATAAGGAGCCAGAGGATGAGGATGAGGACAACAGAACATCAGTTACACAACAATACATCGAATGACAAACAGGTGAGACAGTGGAACTGACCATTTCTCTGACCATTGATGTATCTTTGTGCCTGTTGCATGACGGCATTCACTTCCTTTGCATCTCAACTTACTGTCACCTATGGCTTCTCATTTGCCAGATGTTGGTGATATGACAACATTGTCCTGATGTGATCACTACGGACTGTTCCAGGTCATTATTTGTCAGCTATCACAGTGTTCAGATAATTTACGCTCGATGTGACTGTTCCCACAAATGCACATTAAAGATACATAAAATAGCGTTACTCAAATTGTATTCAAGTGTGTTTATTGTAGTGCTATATAATTGAGGGTAAAGTGCAATGGAAAGGGTGATGGTGGAAGAAAGTCCAGGGTATTGTTCCAGTCTGTTTGTAGCACAGGTCCAGTGTCCAAGGGGCCAAGAGGAAGGGGGGGCAATGGCAGTTCAAAGTGGACAAGGTGACAGGGTGGGACACAAGGGGGAAAATCAGGAGAGTCTCATTTTGTGGGGGTGGTCTTGATCTTGGCAAGTGTCTCTGGCTTCTGACTGGTTCACAGGGAACGTTTGCAGGGTGGTTCACCTTCTGCAGGGAGGGGGTGCTGGTGGTCTGTGGGTCCTGTGTTGGGGCCTCCTGTCCACTAGCTGCAGTGGAAGTGGAGGGCTGGTCAATAGACTGGCTAGTTGTAGGGGCCCACTGGTGTGCTGTCCATTTCCTCATGATGTTGGCCATGTCTGCCAGCACCCCTGCTATGGAGATCATGGTGGTATTGAGTGCCTGTAAGTCCTCCCTGATCTCCTGATGGTGTTCCTCCTGCAGCTGCTTGTTCTCCTGCATGTTGGTAAGGATCTGGCCCATTGTGTCCTGAGATTGTTGGTAGGCACCCAGGACATTGGTGAGTGCCAAGTGGAGAGTCAGTTCCCTGGGCCTGTCCTCCCCCTGGTGCATGGCGGTCCTCCCTGTGTCCCTGTTGCCCTGTACCCCTGTCCCCTGCATGGTGTGCCCACTGCCACTTGCCCCAGGTCCCTTATTGTCTTGGGTATGAGGTGTGGTCTGGGGTCCCTGTATAGGTGGGTACAATGCTGATTGGCGTGTCCTGGGGACAGAGGTGTGGGTACGCTGGGTGGGTGTTGTGGTGTTGGTAACCGATGGGGGAGGCTCTGTGGTGGACTGTGAGTGGGCTAGGGTGACCGACTGTCCAGTGTTCCGTGATGGGCCAGGTTGTTGATCCATATCCTGGAGTCCAGAGTTACTGTCATCACTGGGGGCATCTTCTGTTGGGGGACTGGATTGTCGTGGTGCCTCCTCTCCACTGGGATTGACAGGGGCACCTGTGGGTATGTAAGAGATCTATTATGCTTCATGCCTGTGACATGTTGTACATCCCTATCCTCTCCGCAATGGTTGCTTTTGCCCTGCCACCTTTAATTGTGTATGGTGATGTTTTGTGGGATTGTTAGTTCCCCTATGCTGTGCATGCTTTGGTGATGGGTGTCCATGCAGGGCTGGAAGGGCTGTCTTTGCCTTGGTATGACATGCAGGGCTTGGCATTGGGGTTAGTGAGATGTGTAGGTGCAGTGTGTGGAATGGAGTGGATTGATGGGGGTGAGGGTGAGGGTGTGAGAGGGCATGCAGGTATGGGGCTGATAAGTGTTAAATATTGATTTACTAGTGTCCAGTCCTCCGGCTACTCCAGCGAGTCCCTCAGGATGCAGTAATGTCAAGACTTGCTCCTGCTGTGAGCTGTGGGGGAGGAGGTGGGGGTCCGCCGCCAGTCCTCTGCATGACGCGCTGGTGCCTTGCTGCCACGGAACATACCTTCCCCCGTAGGTCATTCCACAACATCCTGATGTGGTCCCTTGTTCTTGGATGCTGTCTCACGGCGTTCCCCTGTCCACTATTCTCCGCCATAGCTCCATCTTCCTTGCAATGGATATCTGCTGTACCTGTGCTCCAGACAGCTGTAGCTCTATCCTGACTATTTCCTCCACCAGGACTATCAACTCCTCATCTGTGAAATGGGGTGTCTTTGTGGGGCCATGGGTGTTGTGTGATGTGTTGAGCGTGTGGGTGTTGGGTGGTGTTATTGAGTTTGCGTAGTGGAGTGTGTGAGGGATGTATGGGTGTGTGTGTATTTGTCGCAGTGGTCTTGATGTCTGTCTGGTGGCAAGGATTTGTATACATAAAGGGTTGTGGGTAATGTGGGTGTGAGTTTTATAGTGGTGTGAGTGTGTGTGTATGGTGTGTGTATGGGGGTCAGGTGTGTGTGTTGTTTAAATTGGCCACTGTTTCATAGTTTCGTTTTTGGGTGTCCATACTGAGCACAGCGGTGTGTACCGCCAATGGTTTACCGCCATTGAATGTCTGCTGTGGTGATTCGTGGGTCATGATGTGGTGGGTGTTGTTCTGTTGGCATAAAGGTATGGGTGTTCGAACCGCCACTTTATCACTGACCTTTGGGCTGGTAGATTTGTGTATGTGGCTGTATTCCGTCGTTTGGTGTGTGTGTGTCGTAATATGCAGAATGGTTATCCACCACTGCGGCAGTATGTTGGCGGCCGTCAGCATGGCGGTAAGCAGGATTTACCACCAATGTCATGATGAGGGCCTTTGTGTTTACACTAGGTCGGAGTTCACTATCTGGAATTATATTTATGATTCCATGAAAATTGTTCACATTTTTTACCAGGAAACACGTCTTTTATGGCTTTATGGCACAAAATGCATAAAAACCTGCTTCCATCTGATGTACAGTGAGAGACAGTGTCAACATCAGGACAGTGTGCACTCTACAAGCGACAAAAATGCAAAAACCCAGTCTTTATGCAAGAGCATATTTCATGCATTGTGTTTATATGCAGTATGTTAACCTTTTGAATTGCAGAGTTTAACCTTGAAAAACACTATTAATGATGTTTGCAATAACTGTTTATTTGCAAGGTATTGCTGCAGGCTTACTGAGTGTGTTAGGGTGTGGTCCCTTTCTAGGACCTTCTAGAAGCTTTCCCTGCAGCATGACTGGGTGTGGATTGTGGGCTGAGCTTAACTATATATAAGGGAGCCAGCCCAGCTCCACGGGCTCACTATTCAGAGGTCCCGGTGCAGAGCAGTAGCAACTTCCTGAGCTCCTGTTCCGGAGGCCTACTTTGATATTCCAGGCCTGCCCTCATTATATTGGTAATCCTTGAGCAGGGTGGTAAGATGGAGTTCGGGCTGGGCCCCGACCCCCGTTCTCAAAGACATTCGAGTTTTGAGCCTAGTTGTGAAACTCTCTGTGTGCATGAGTGTGATTTCAGGGCATTTGCATATTATTGTTCGAATCGACAGAGTGAGCGATTCATTTCTGACTTGTAACCCATGGCATTCAGATCGGCAACAGTGTGCGCAATCATTTCATGGCATTTGCATGTTCTTGTCCGAATCGGCACAGTGCGCAATTCATTTCTGACATCTAACCCTTGGCATTCAGATCGGCAACATTGTGCGCGATCATTTCATGGCATTTGCATGCTCTTGTCCGAATCGGCAGAGTGCGCGATTCATTTCTGACATGTAACTCTTGGCATTCAGATCCTCAACAGTGTGCACGATCACTTCATGGCCTTTGCATATTCTTGTTCGAATCGGCAACAGTGTGCGTGATTCAACCCTGGCATAAAACTCTTGGCTTTTGGATCGGCAGTGTGTGTGATCATTTTCTGACATTTGCTTACTGTATTTCAAACCGGCAGCAGTGTGTGCGATTCAATCCCTGGCAGAAAACTCTTGTCCTTTGGATCGGCAGTGTACGCGATCATTTCCTGACATTTGCATCGTGTATTTCGAATCGGCAACAGTGTGCGCGATTCAACCCTAGCTTAAAATGCTTGGCTTTTAGATCAGCAGTGTGCGCAATCATTTCATGACATTGAACACTTTGGTGTGCCGTGTTTGTTGAGGTGCACACATTTATCCTGAGTTTTGGGATTTCTTTGAAACGCTTAATTTAAAGTGCAACATTCTTTGTGCATATTAAGTTCCTGTTGTTTTCAGGGAATGTTCAGATAGCCTTTGTCCTCATTTAAAAATGCAATATTTATTCTGAAACATTATTGAAGAAGGTTCTTGTATTCTAGACAGTATGTGATATTTCCTGAAAAGCTCATATGAAACATTGTATTAACCCATTCTTGATTTTTTCCAGGTACGTACATTTCTTGAGGTATAGTTATAGTAATTTCTTAGGTTATCTATGATTACAGTATAAGAACTCTTAGAACCATAGTCTATTTAAAGTCAATGTGATTATATCTTGACATTGTGTTGTTTAACATCTTGCTTCCTACAGGTCTCCTTCCCAGCTGTTCCCTACCTAATCCCCTTTTCCCCCACTTGGACTCTCTCAGGCTCTGTGGTATATCTCTTGGAGCTTTGGAGCTGTCTAGTGGTGGACATGTTGGGAACGTGTGCAGGACCCGAGTATCCGGTCTCCCTGACAGACAGTCCTCAGACCCTGGGACTGTAAATGCTCTCCCAGCCATACTGTTTATTTAAACAAACCATTTCTGCTTTGCCAGATGCCTCTTGTCTTTTGTTTGCATTTTTGTCGCCTTTGTTTTTTAAGGTCAATTCTCATTAGAGCAACCTCTTTTCCAAATATAAAATCCTAGGAAGTCCTAATCAAAGCAATCTGCCACTTTTATAAAGAGAGATTGGATAGGAGATTGAAGAGACTTGGAAATTGATATCTAGGGTGTATTTGAGAAAATATCAAGCTGTAGGAGTGACAGTAGGCTTAAGTTCTGAATTCCTTTTGTCTCTGATACATTGTTGTTTCTTTTGAGTACAGCTGTTGTGCTTTGGCAAGCCAAGAGACCACCACACCGACTTGCAATTCTGCTTCACCTCATGAGGCAGAGAGGTGTTTCGCTACTCACCTCTCATCTGACAGCCGCATTGCCAGAGTATCTGGCCATGCTTTTCCAGTGCAGCAGCTCCTTCTAGCACAATATAGGAGAATGTTTCTAGAATCCTTTAATTGGAATCTCTCTCTGAGGTCAGGTGAGGTTACTTACTATCCAAATCCAACATGGATGACTTCAAGGGTTCCGTTAGGTTAGACCATTCCAACATGGCACAACTCCTTGTTTCTGCCTGGAATATATAAAAGGGGACATCTGTGTTGCAGTGCAGTCAGAGTTCTATGACAGTTCCAAATACTTGGAATCATTTCTAGTTATCTTCCTATTACTCTACCTAACTAATCCCTCTCTCCTAATTTTGTGGACCCTGTTTTCCTCCAAGAACTGTATTATTTTTCTAGCAGTTACCAACTGTTCATCCATTATTCTATTGAGTGACGGGACTGTGGATACTGGAAGGAGTCACCTATACATGGGGTAAGTCAGGGACAAGCCCCAGAATAACCTCTTTCCTCCAGCCGTTGACTGGTTGCGATGTCACCAAGTTCTTTGGAGCACAACCACTATGGACCCAAATATGAATATGGCAGCTGCCTTTCAGCAGCAAACTCAAGAGCTCACCCAGTTGAGAACTGAGAAGCAAATATTGAAGCAGGCCATAAACAGCCAAGCTCAACATCTGCCTTCCATAAGTGGCAGTATTCCTAAGTTTTTGGGTGAGCCAAAAAATTAAAAGAATATTTGGATTATTTAACAGTTCACCTGCTTTTCGCCCTAGCCAGATTAATTATGATCACGCCAAAGTAGGGTGTTTAGTTGAATCCCTAACTGTGGTAGCTGTGGCTTGGGTGACTCCTGTAGTGTCAGCTGGGTAACCTAATCTAGATAATTATGCAAATTTTTGCCACTGATGAAAAGGATGTTTGAGTGACCTGACAGAGAGCTTTGTGTGGAAGAAGACCTCCACAACATTCCCCAAGAAAATGGGATGTAATCACCTATATAATCAACTTTTGTGAATTGGTTGGAGACTTTCTTTGTAGAAAGAAGATAGATGATGCTCTTTAGTAGAGGATTAAGAAAATAAATTAATGACAAACGTGCTCGTCACATAGATGAAATACCTTAGAGCAACTCTTTGAGTCAGCCCCCCTAATTGAACATTGTTTACTGGAAACGCTGGCAGACAGATGAAAGGCTAGGTCATCCAAAGTCATTCAAGACTTTCATATCAGCCTACCTAAACAGTCTTAAAGTCTGCAGGATTCTCCTACTGATCATCAAGAGACACCATTGAAGTTTGGTACAACCAGAAGGCCATTATTCCCATTAGGAAAGGATTGCTTAAGAAGGGCAAGCTTGTCCATGTATTGCAGCTTTTCTGGTAACTTAGTTTAAGAGGGGGCAGAAAATTCTGCTCCACTGGCAGAGTTTGCAGAGTTTTGCCTACTCTCTGTTCGCTTGGAACGCAGAGATCTGGCAAAACTCCACCAACCATTATGTGGCAGACTTGATTCTTGTGCGTGGCTCCCCAACATTAAGTTGGCAAGCGTGAGAGTGAATTTGCAGCCCCTAGTGTGATTGTAAAGCACTAGAACACGTACTGGTAAGATTTCTCAATAGTGGAGGTCACAGCAGGTCGCAATTGTTCCAGTTGAGAAAGTTGCTGCTCGAGTAGAAAATCTACTCATGTGGCAGGAAGAAGCAGTGCCCTCTGGCATGCTGTGTGGTGCCATTCACGCTGGTTTTAGAGCATGGAGCAAGCTCCCGGTGCTAAAAATAAGCACCAGCAACACAAGGTGCCAGAATTCTGCCCACTCGTGTAACTCCGCTGAAACTTGCAGAGTTTCTATGTAACTCCACAGAATTCCACAGAGAGAAACTCCACAAGTTTGGACCAGGCCTAGCTTAGTTCTAGAATGTCCCATTATACCTACTAGGTCTTCAGAAAATGATTGATAGATTGATAGGTACTAGCAAGGTACCTCACATCAAGTCAACGAATACCACAGAGGCTGACGCCAAGTTATTTCTACTAAATGTTTACTTGAGGAACAAAAGAGGTCTTAACATATCAGTTTCAGCTTTTTTAGATTGTGGAGCCCCTGGATTGTATATAGACCAAGCTTGAGCCAATAAATCGTCTGTACCATGGTAGAGAAAATGGTGGCCAAACAAGTCCAGACATTAGGTGGCTCACCTTTATCTTCTGGATTAGTTACCAATATGACTTTTCTCTTGACTATGGTAATGGGTTTCTGTGAGCAATGTGTTTATTGGTTGATTGGGATGTTAACCCTGCTAAAGCAAAAGCTACAATCCCTGTCAAGGGTAACTACTAAAGTCACTAAATTAATGTGTGCTTAACACTCTGGTAGCTTAGCACAAAGCAGTGAGGCTTAACGTAGAGGCAAACAGCAATAAAGTAAATGCACAATGCAAGAAAAATCCCACACCAATTTAGAAAACTGGAGTACATTTTAATGTATAAGTTAACCAAAACAACAAAAATCTATTCAGTAGAACCGGAGATGTGAAATTTAAATGATTATTGGTAAGTATAGCACCCAAAAGTACAAAGTGCCACTCGTGGTTAGCTGGATTTTTGCAGGCAAGATACAGGGCTCAGAATAGTACTGCTGAAAAAGTTGCCTTCTAGAGTCAGTGCAAAAAGATCCATTTGTGATGAGGTGGTCATGAGAAGCATGAAGAGATGGCCTGGCATTGCGGACTGCCATCACTGTAGCACAAAGATTATGTTGGGCATCGTGGATAATCTTTGCTGGAGACTCTCAATGGCGATCACCGCGGGCTGTTGATGCTGTTGCTCAAAGTACAGTTCTTGCATTACCAATCATCACTGTTGGTCACTCTAGTGCTAGGAGTCAGTTTTAATGGAGCTTTGCACTGGTGGTCAGTGTGGGTGGCAAGATCCTGACGCAAACAAGTTGAAGCATGGCTGCAAAGAGCCCAAAACTTCAGAATTTCTCCTTTTCTTGGACAGTTAGTTCAACGGATCCGGCACCAAGGGTCCAGGGTGTGAGGAGAACCTCTTAGGGATCATGAACTCACTCCAGCAGAAATGCCATCAAGACTCAGGAAGTCCCATTTGTAGGTCCAGTTGCAGGTCCAGGCAGCAAGTCAGCTAGGTAGATGCAGGAAGGCCTCTGGAATTTATTGTGTCTCTGTAGCTCAGAACAGGAAGTCAGTCAGCTGAGCCTTGGAGTCATTTCAGGTTGGGATAAAGTGTGCAGCTCCAGTGTTCCTTCTGAGCAAGCAGGGCAGCAGGGTGGCTTTTTTGTGTGGAATCCAAAGGTCTAAGAGTTTACTGAAGAGTGGGTGTGAGGGTCCTATTTTTATACGTGGTGCCATTTTCAAGTAGAAGTTTCTAGATAATTCCCTTTCAGTTGCTGGGAATTTCTTGTCTCCCCTTCCCTGACCCCAAGCTAGCTGCAGGTACAATTTACTGGTATCAAGTCTTTTGTGTAAATAGAGGGCACAGCCTACTGAATTACAAGTGGGCTGTGGCCGATCTTCCCCCATTCTGATAATGATGGCCCATCCAGGCACCCCTGATCCCTCTATTGTGTGACTGTCTGGGGGGAATAAATCAAGTCCATCTGCCAATTACACCCAGTCATGTGGCCCAGGAACAGGCTGCAGGCACCAAATAGGGTATGAAAATGACAACTTACTGAAAGTGACATTTTCAAAATTAGAGACTAAAATCTGACTTTACCATTGAAAGATATTTGAAATTTCCAATTTTGTAGACACCAAGCATGAAAGTGTTTCTTGCTTCTCAAAGTTAGCACAACTTAAATGTCATGGAGCACATCAATGTTATCCCATGGGAGTAGTGAAAAATGCATTCAGGAGTTTTCACTACCAGGCCATGCAAAGCTTAAAAGTACATGTGCACACTTTTAATTACAATGCACCCTGCTCTATGGTCTGCCTGGGCCTGCCTTTGGGGTGATTTCTATATAGTAGAAGGGGAGTTTAAGGCTTGGCAAAGGGATTATTTTGCCAAGCTGCATTAGCAGTTTAAAACTGCATTTGGGCTTCCATGGCAGACCTAGGACATGTTTTAAGGGACTACTTAAGTGGGTGACCCAATAATGGCTGCAGGTCCAATAGTGACATTTAATTTACAGGCCTGGGTATATGGTATACCACATTACTAGTGACGTATAATTAAATTAAATATACCAATAAGGTGTAGAACAATTTTACCATGTCTCAGAGAGTGAGCCAAAGCACTTTAGCACTGGTTAGCAGTGGTAAAATGCACAATTTCTAAGGTCAAAACCAATTTAGCAAAAATAACAAGATAGAAGGCAAAAAGGTTGAGGATGATCTTGCAGAGAGTGCAAAGTCCAATAGTTTGTGTAAGGAAGCTTCTTTTCACAATTTGACCTCTACATGACATCCATTCTGGTACCTCAGGACCTTGTAGCAGATTCCTTGTCACATAAGAATTTAACAGACTCAGACCATAAACATCCTCTGTTACTTCTGCACAATTGTGTCTTTTGCCTTCTTCAATCATTTCTTCATAAAATCAATGAGACTCAGACAAATTTGGATCAATTGACCTCGCAAGAACTATGACCTTAGACACAGATTGCTCATCAACAGCATCTTTATTTTAGCAACAAACCTAATTTGTACCATCTACCAAACTACAGAGTGTAGTACTTCAAATGTATATCTCTGGACTCAGAGGTATACAGATCTACAGCATAGTTGATACTACATCATGTTGGTGGCCAAAGATTCTTCAAGATGTGAAGGAATATGTTCAGTCCTTTCCTGTTTGTGCTTAGAGTAAAGTTGTTCATGATAAACCTTTTGGGCTCCTTCAGTCCTTTGTAGTTTCTCCTCAACATGACATAATATTTCAGCTGATTTTATCAAGTGTTTTGAGTAATAATGACAACAAATGATGTATATTCAAAAAATGGCACATTTCCCCATCTTTAATTCAAATCAATCTGCTCCTGAAATTGATAGGAGATTCATTTCTCACATCTTTCCATTGTATGGTTGCCAAGTGTGATAGTATCAGATAGAGGGTCTCTCATTTTTTTAAGGCCCTTTGTTCATCATTAAATATCAATCAAGGTATTTCTTTTGAGTTTGATTCTTAGACTAATGGACAAACAGAACGATTCAATCATAATCTTAAGCAGTGCCTACAATGTTTGTGCAACTGCACTAACAATAAATGGTCAGAATCCTTCCCTCTCACTGACTATGCCTACAAGGCCACTCACACTATAACAAAAGGATCTTTTATTGCCTTCAAAGGTTCCATATCAAATGTTTCCCGAAGAACTTAATTTGTCACAAATAGTTTCAGCAGTTTCAAGCGTTATCAAACAACATCTGAAGCATTTAGAAGTTACTTAAGAAAAATTTACTTCAGTCTTCTAAACGAAGTATGAAGAAGAGCGCAGATTTACACTAAGGACAATCACATTCTGTTGAAGGAGGGAACAAAGTGTGAATTTTCCTAAGTTCTTAACTACTAGAAATCTATCCATACTTTTAATAACACAATTGTTAGTTCCTTTTTCTATCATTAACCAGATCAATCCAGCTGCTTTTTGTTTACAGCTACCTTACTCATAGATGGTGAACGCAAGCATTCATGTATCACAACTGAAACCATATATTCCAGATTGCTTCCATTGGTCTAGTCCTCCTCCTCCTCCAGTTGAAGTAGATGGAAACCCTGAGTATGGAGTAAGAGAGATTTGTGATTCATGTTATTTTCCAAAACAGTTACAATATTTGGCTGAGTGGAATGTTTACCCTTCCAGTGGGATATCCTGGGTTCTTTTGTCTTCATAACCTGTCCTCCACTACTTCATTAATTCAACATGAGTTTATCTTGCAAACAGAACTCTCCAAGGAGGCACCATTCAGGTGTGCCACAGGAAGCAGTGAGATCCCCAACCCAGCTTTGCAAACAACTCTGCAGAGAAGTGTGTAATACTCACCTCTCACCTCCGTTTGGACAACTGCATTTCCAAATTCTCTGACCAGCTTTTTCAGATGCAGTGGCTCCCTCTAGCAACTTGGAGCAGCAAACATCTGGAGTTCTTTTATAGGAGTCTGTTCCTGAGGTCGGGTAAAATCACTTCCTTTCTCAATCCAAGATGGATGATCACAAGGTGTTCTTTGTATTAGACCATTCTAACATAGGACAACTTCCTCTTCCTGTCTGGACCATGTAAAAAGGGGGCATTTAGGGAGACACACTGCAATGTAGTTAGAGCCCTTCGACAGTTCCACACTCTTAGCAGCTCTGCTAATTTTCTCCCTGTTACACTCCCTGATCAAATCCCTTTCTCCTAATTCCCTGGGCATTTCTTCTGCTAGTGATTCTACTTCTCTGCTCCTGGGAGGTTTTTAATGCCATCAGGACCTTTTCTCTAAGAACTGTGATTTTTTTCTAGGAGTCACCAACTCTTCACATGTCTTTCTACAGAATGAAGGAACAGTGGCTACTGAAGGAGTTCCCCATAGCTCTGGCAAATGAGAGACAAGCTGCAGAAGAATATCTCTCGGACAGCCCTTGAGAACAGCATTTTATCTCCAATGAATTTAGCAATCTGGAGCTTAGTTGTCAGTAACTAATTTCTCTAGGACCAGAAAATCATGAACTAATTAATGTGCTAGAGTTTCTTTATGTATGCAATTTGTTGATCTATGGTAATTTGCTCCACTATTTGGCAGCTGGTAATTTTGAGATACACAGCCAGATCTCCATATTTTGAGACCTAAAGTACTGACCTAGTGCATTTCCTGAAAGATCAACAACAATTAACAGCTATGACTTGTCCCAAAATCTAGAAAAGGAGGGTGGGATGACAGATGAGAATTTGAGTAGGTCGGTCACAGGTTGCTATCCTGTCCTCTACTTCCAGTCACCACATTTGTCATCCTTATGTCTGTCTGTGCCTGGCCTTCTCTGTGCACTGCTGATAGGGAACATGCACTAATTAATCACCCTTTCTCTCGTCTGTCTCTACAACATTATTTCTCTTACTACTGATTACGCTACTGCTTCATTGTATCTAATACTTTTGTGCTCCTTGCCTGTTTCAGGGTTCCTAAACTTCTTTATTGACTTTTCAATAAAAGATTGAAACATACAAATATCTCTTTGTTTATTGCTATGTCACTGATCTTTTACATGCATGAGCATAGTGTTCCCTGTTTATTCACAGTTTCTTCCTCAAAGTAAAACTCAATTGTAATGCTCTCAATTAAAATGTATAATCATATCTTTAAGGTATATGGATTCTTTCTGCTGCTACCGCATAACTCACACGTGTGCCTTTTTATTCAATCACGTCATATTTACCAAGTTCTTTTGTGGATTTTCAACGTGTTCTAAAACACAAAAACATAACTTTCAAGGGCAGTTTTGAATCATATTTTTCTTTCAGCTATTACCAGAGATGCTAAGCAACACTTTGTCAAGCTGCTCTTTTATTTTTGCAAACAGTGTACTAAAACACCTACATACTCTGGCCCGTACTTATACTTTTTTAGCGCCGCATTTGCGTCGTTTTTTGACGCAAAATAGGCGCAAACTTGCAAAATACAATTGTATTTTGTAAGTTTGCGCTGCTTACGCAAATGCGGAGCTAAAAAGTATAAATAAGGACCTCTGTTTCTTAAATAATCTTTCTTTTGAAGACAACCTTCCTCGAGCTGTCTAAGATCATACTCTGTGTGTGTCAAAGAAAGGTGAAATTCTTAATTTAGGCACCTCGTCATACCATGTAGTCTTGTTTTCTCTTCATCTTACTGAGCCATTCTTGTTTTCTTTCTTCTTCTTTTGCTGGGTAAATGCACATACAAGAACAGGTAAATTTCAAGACTTGGTACTAGAACCAAAGCGAGGGGATCTTCTCTCCTCCAAGTAGGAGCCTGACTTTGTACGCGGTTTATATATCATAGCCACGCCCCAAATCCTGCTCAATCTAGACTTGCAAGAGCAGCCCCACCCCTTCTTGTTTGTGCTAAACTATCATCCCTGTTATACTCTCCAGCTCCATAGGTCAGCTAGGACCTAATTTCCATGGAAAGATGCGTGTAATCACTGCCATGACAAGCACAGTTTAATTTGCATGTGAACTCGTTTCCTACTGGGGTTCAATGAGGTTCAATCGTTACCCAGCAGAGAGAGCACAGAGATTTCTGAATCAGGAAGTCGACAATGAATAGCTTTCAGAGGACTCGATGTTTGGTAATTAGTGGCCTGGTGATTTGATTATTTTTCAGCATGTCTCTTGCGTTTCATATATTTATCACTTGCACTGCAGGCCAAAAGTATTGTTCGGGATGAACCTTTATAATAACGGAATCTCACCTGAAGAGAAATAGAACGGCTCCTAAGATTTGTTTTTTGTTTTAATTTGTATTTATACATTTTCATCCTTTTACAAACTTTAACAACAAAGTGGTCAAATTAATATAAACCAGTATTGTACCAAAGCAGTGATGTATCGTTACAATATCCTGGCAGAGAAAATATAGCAGCAGGCGTCTCACATAATATAGCTGTTAAATGCATTGTTAGGATTACAAAGGTTGCACTACGAATATGAGGCATGTTTCATACTGGGGGTAAATACATCTTGGACACCCACCAACCTCTGACTTTCTCAGTGTGGTATATTGAGCCTCCTGCACTCTATGAAGTTTGTAGCATATTATATTGTACAAAAAAAAAAAAAAAAAAAACAAGACACTTCTTTCCGCCCGTTTGTAACAAGTACCTTATCATATAATAATTGCAAAGTATTCCAACTGATGCAAGGTTGTCTGCCCGCCCAACACCAACCTGATCATGAGAGAGCAGAGTTGGGCAAAAAATGCTTTATTGAGAGGCACTGGGATATTCTGGAAGAGGTATAATAACTTAGGAAGATTACATTTTTATTAAGGCCACTCGTCCCGCTAACGAAAAAGGAAGAGTTATGCAAAGCCTCCATATATGTCCCATGGTTTGCCTTTATGAAAGTGGGGATATCTGAATGCTAAAGATGCCTAGGTACCCAACTGGCTCGGTTAGCCATTGCAGATGGGATGTGGTATTGGGTTTGGTGGCAGCAGGTGTTAAAGGAAGCATTGTTGATTTAGACCAGTTAATTCGTAGGCCAGACCAGTGCATAGAACGCCTCCTAAAATGGTTGACCTGCTGTATTTGGGACATGGAGAGGGCCGACTTGCACTAGACTGCTGGTGACTTCTAAGACTCTAAGGAGCAATCAAGAACATTCTCCGAGACAAAAAGGTGCTAGATTTGTACAGTCAAAGTACCTGCTGTGTCAGATCAGATTTTCTGTGGAACTGAGATGGTAGTCAAATATAGTAAGTGAGTATACATGTCATTTACTTGCAGGCCATTTGAGCTCATACTATTGATGGTGAGGGCAGAGTCATGGTTAGATCCAGACAGGATGTAAGTATGTGCCTGGTTTGGCTTAGATAAGATGAGTCCTAGCTACTAGCCTATTCCTGCATTGCTTCAGGGTGAAGGGACTTGGTGTATGGGTCCTTTGTAGAGAACACCATAATTTTAGTTTAGTGAAAGGTTAGTATTTCGGAATTAGTAGCCTGAACTCTTTGGAAGGTATACTGCACATGATGGTTCAACAGGTTTTCTTCAGTTGGTTGTCTGAAGGTCTTACTCCAGCAGCATTGAGGTCCATAATTATTATTTGAAAGGTGACAGAATGTTTTGAAGAAAGGTGTAGGAGGGTAGTAGACTAGCAGCAACAGAAGATTGGCAAAACTGCCTGGATTGTATCTTGTAGAGGACAACGTCGCCCACAAGTGTTCAGTATTGTGATCTGAAGTTACTTAAAGCATTTTTGGAGCAAAAGTGTGCAGCCAATATGAGGTGAAATTCTTCATCCTCTGCCTCACTCATGCCCAGCGAGTCTAGCCCAACAACTCAGTACCACTACTGAGTGAACTACTGAGTAACTCATGGCTAAGAAGGTGTAATTTCCTTCAATGACAAGATGATAACTAATATTATAGATCCCCCGTCACTCCTAGGGGATATTAACATACCCAAGATTCTTACATAGGTCAATAACTGGGACGTACCGTCCACTCTAAAACACTGATGACCTTCAGGCAAATGCAGGGACGTGGGGTTTGACAGTTACTAAGAATCCTGGAATAATTGTGGATGATGTGATATTCAGAAATGTATGTGCATATGGCTAATGTTAGTTATCACCCATCCTAATATATAGCACATGCTATGTTGATTAAATATTTAGTATAGGAAACTGCAGGAAATTACCATCTTTTGTGTGGTATGCCAGATTGTTTTCCTATCTCTTTGTGTTGGCTGTAGAGCTCTGTGTACTCTATCCCTGCTAAGCAGAGTTAAAGTACTTGTGCTCCTCCTTTCAACAAGAGGAAACTGGTATATCCCTAGTTAACAAATTTAACTTACCTATAAGACCCTAGTATATGGTACAGAGTGTACCTAAGTCCTGTAAGGTAAATGTTGCTAGTGGTCTGCAGCACCCATTGTGCAATCTAATACAGTGACAGTGTAAAACATGGCTACCATTGTAGTCTCACTAAAGGAGCTTTGGAACTGTAACACAACCTGTCAAAATTAAACCGAATTGAAAGCCCTAAACATTTATTTTAAATGTTATTAATAAGTCACCTCTAAACAGACCATACTGTCCATAATCCAGGATACATTGAATTAAAAAGTAGGGGCCTGATTTAGAGTTTGGTGGCTGGTACACTCCTCTCAAACGTGATGGATATCCCTTCCACCGTTGTACAAGAGCCATAGAATATAATGCACTTTTACTGCACTAGACAGGATATCTGTTATGCTTGTGATGGAATATCCAGTTGGCTAAACTTTAAATCAGACCCTAGAGGAAGTAAACATTGAATGTAGTGAAAAAAAATCATTTTCAATAAAGCAAGGCCGGCTGCTCCTTGGGATGCAACATCAATTTAATAATGTTACATGTGGCTAGGAAACAACAACACATTTCATTCTAGGACTCTTTGTCATAGTTATTAAAAATGCAATTCACTTGTTAAGACAGATAAGTCAGATTTTAAATAAATATTATGGAAAAGGTACTTTTAGAAAGTTACTTTTCCCCTGCTTAAAGCCTCTGAAGGCTAATTTGCATTAGCCTCCAGCCAAAACCCTCTGAGTGCTTAACCCTGAATAAGGTGTGAAAACTGCTGTCAGAGCAGGAAACAAAGGCTTGTTTGTGGGAAGATGTTGGTATTCCTCTAGCAGGATTGCCATTTGGTAGTGCCTAGGAACTTAATTGTCTTCAAAGAGGCCTCCTCTGTCAAAAGTACATGTCAGATCACACCTGCACAGTCCCCTTCTTTGTTCCCCCAACCATCCAGGCTGAAGTGCGGAAGTTGCCAAAAAAGAGGGGTTGCCCACTTCCCTGACCACACCTCTGGAGTAAGGACAAAGGATCTGCACAAAGGGAGAAGGGTTTCACCAATTTCACCATCTTGGATTTAGCAGAGCTACAACATGGGATTACTAAAAGTAGGGCACACCGAAAATGATGCAAAACCAGGTAGGGTAGCCTCTAGGAACTTTTATACCATTGGCTATGGAGGAGCCAGGTGTTACCCCCTCCCACAGGCTAGGACCAGGCAAAAATGTGGGAGCCCCAGTACCCTCTTCGGAAAACTACTTGACTATGGAAAATCAGAAGAGGACTGAACCTCGTGAGATCTTAAGAGATCCCTAAAGAACTGGATCTGCTCTCTTTTGGTACAGAGGAAAAATAAGTTAACTTCAAGGATCATAAGGAAGACCTCCTGTTCAGGCTACAGGGACATAACATCCTTGCCTTGCTTTTAACTGTCATGCAGACCAGTTCCAATTGGGCCTGTCTTGCACCCTGCTAGTGGCTTCTGCTGAATGAGTCTGAACCCTCAAGTGCTATTCATGAGGTCCTAGAACCCTGGGCTGTATTAAAGAGTACTCCACCCAACATCCTGAGAAATCTGTTACTTACAAACTTTGTTTGTTCCGAATGCATCCGAAGGACTGGGGCAAACCAGCTTAGTTAATCTGGTCAAGATGCGTTGCTGCTGGTCTGAAGATTTACGTTTCCCCTGCTCAGAGTGTTTCCGCAGCAGCACATCTGATTAGTGGAACCTCACAGAAAAAGGTATCTGACCTTATGGAGCACTCTATGGCTACAGCCTTCAGCCTTGCCCCATTGGAGAAAGCCAAGCTCCAAAAGAAAAGTGCAAAATACAAACATTGAAATCTTAAACTGGACAACGTGCCAAAAGTATCTGATGCAAAGTTTGAATTTCCCCTACTTTGAGCTTTCCAGTCAAAAGTCAACAGGACCTCCTTTGATGGCTATCTGACCTTGTGTATCCATTATTGGCCACGTTCTGTTGCCTTGCCCCACTGAAGATTTTGGATATCCATTTCAGCGACAAAAGATCAGGTCTGGACTGCAGAGGACAGTCTGTAATCTTTGAAGGAAATAAAATACTCCGACCCTGACAGAATGCCCATCCTCCAAATCTAGAGATGTCACCTGGCCCAGCGGATATCTCCTACATTGGTAGGAACTACCATCATATGGGTTCCTGTTAATGTATTCAAAGTTTGACGGAGGGCTCCATCAACATGATAGTATCGTCCGTAAAACTCTTCACTTGTTTTTTTTTAATTTTTAAAACTAATCCTAAAGCAGGATTTTATTTTTGAAAGTAACAAAACTAAACACACCCTCACCTCACAATGGGAGTTGTCTCCAGGGCGCAGGGGTCATTTTGTATTTTCCACTGCCCCCTACCACCAGGTTTTACCTAGTGGTGACCGAGAGTGAAAACTGGCTATTTAACCACCCACTCTAAATTGCTTTTTCTTTTACACTCTTCTTAGTGTCCCATCTGAGAGTGACTGTTAGAATTGGGGACTTTGGTTCACAGTCAGGTTACCGCCTGTCCAAGCAAAGACCCTCACTCTAGTCAGGGTAAAAGAGAATCACCCTCGGCTAACCCCTGCTTACCCCCTTGGTAGCTTGGCACGAGCAGTAGGCTTAACTTCAGAGGGCTAGGTGTACAGCATTTGTACCAACACACACAGTAACTTAATGAAAACACTACAAAATGACACAACACAGGTTTAGAAAAATCGAAAATATTTATCTAAACAAAACAAGACCAAAACGTCAAAAATCGAAAATACAAAAGTCAACTTATCAATTAAGAAGCAAAAAGAGTCTTCATGTAGTTTTACACACACATTAACAATGTTAGCATGAAAATGTACCTTGGGTGTTTCAAACATAACCCCGCACAGGCAAATGTGCATCAAAAAGGGCTTGCGATGCCTCGATTTCACTCACAAACGAGACCTTGTGTCGTTTCTCCTTTCCTCGGGTCGGGGTGCATCGTTTCTTCTCTCTGCAGGAGAGCGATGTGTCGATCCGGTCAGCGCTCTCGGGTCTGGGCAGGCCTTGTGTGGTTTTTACACGCCCAGCCGTATTTGCGTTGGAAATCCAACCTCACGATGATCAGAAAACCATGCAGCACGGGTTGTGATCTCCCAGCCTCCGTCAGCGATGCTGCACGTCTTTTCTCCAGCTCCGTGCGTTGATTCTTCAGTTGCGTTGCAGGCGAGCATCGATTTTCAGCTGCAAAGCCGGCGGCACGTCGATTTCCCAGCCGCAGATCGGAGTTGCGGCGATCTTTTCCCCACACGGCGTTCTGTGCATGGATTTCTTCCTCCTGGGCTACCAGCTTCTCCTTTCAGGGTCTCAGGAACTGGGTGGGCACCACAGGGCCGAGTAGAAGTCTCTCCAAAGACTGCAGGTGCTGGCAGAGAGAAGTCTTTGCTGTCCCTGAGTCTTCAAACAACAGGAGGCAAGCTCTAAATCAAGCCCTTGGAGATCTTCACAAGATGGAAGACTCACAAAGTCCAGTCTTTACCCTCTTACTCTGGCAGAAGCAGCAACTGCAGGATAGCTCCACAAAGCACAGTCACATGTAGGGCAGCTCTTCTTCCTCAGCTCTTCAGCTTTTCTCCAAGCAGAGGTTCCTCTTGGTTTCCAGAAGTGTTCTAAAGTCTGTGGTTTTAGGTGCCCTCCTTCTACCCATTTTCTCCTTTGAAGTAGGCCTCCTTCAAATCTCTCTTGATTGTGAAATCCTGCCTTGCCCAGGCCAGGCCACAGACACTCACCAGGGGGTTGGAGACCGCATTGTGTGAGGGCAGGCACAGCCCTTTCAGGTGTAAGTGACCACTCCTCCCATCCATCCTGGCACAGATAGCTCATCAGGGTGTACCGACTACACCCCAGCTCCATTTGTGTCACTTTCTAGTGTGAGGTGGAACCAGCCCAACTGTCAAACTGACCCAGACAGGGCATCCACAAACAGGCAGAGTCACAGAAATGGTATTAGCAAGAAAATGTTCACTTTCTAAAAGTGGCATTTTCAAACACAATCTCAAAATCAACTTTACTAAAAGATGTATTTTTAAATTGTGAGCTCAGGGACCCCAAACTCCACATGTCCATGCGCTCCCAAAGGGAAACTACACTTTAATCATATTTAAAGGTCGCCCTCATGTTAACCTATGAGAGGGACAGGCCTTGCAACAGTGAAAAATGAATTTAGCAATATTTCACTGTTAGGATATATAAAACATATTACTAAGGTGGTCATTCTGACCTCGGCGGTAAAAGGCGCTTACCGCCGGTCAGAAGACCGCCATAACACCACCGCGGTAAACCGCCACGGTCATTCTGACCCGCAACTGGCAAACCGCCAAAAACCCGACATCAACAAAAGTCCGCCACAGCAACGGCCAGCGAAAAACTGGCGATGACCAAACCTCCACCGTCACGCCAACAGAAATACGCCCATGCCATTCCGACCCACAAATCCCCGCAGCGGTCTTTCAACCGCGGTATTCCATTGGCGGTACACACCGCCGCGGTCAAAATACACACACCTTTACAAAACACTACCACATTGGACAATTCAAAATACACACACCTGAGACACATACACACACCACTCCCACACACCCAATTAAATATAAAACACACACCCACATCACCCACAAACCCTTACGACCACAATTGCGACTGAAGGACAGAGAGAGACAGCACAGCATAGAGTAGACCATCACACAGAGGCAAATCACAACATCACCCACACAATATCCACGCACAAAACACCATACACCACCACACTCACCACACTCTACAACACATACACCACCCCTCACCTCATCCACACCACCCCATGGCACCCCAAAGACACCCCAGGTTCTCTGACGCCGAACTCAGGGTCATGGTGGAGGAAATAGTTCGGGTAGAGCCCCAGCTCTTCGGGGCACAGGTGCAGCACACCACCATTGCCAGGAAGATGGAGCTATGGAGCAGAATAGTGGACAGGGTCAACGCTGTGGGACAGCATCCACGAAATCGGGACGACATCAGGAAGCGGTGGAACGACCTACGGGGGAAGGTGCGTTCCATGGTATCAAGGCACAACATCGCGGTACAGCGGACTGGCAGCGGACCCCCACCTACTCCCCCAGAATTCACAGCATGGGAGGAGGAAGTCTTGCACATCCTGCATCCTGAGGGCCTTGCAGGAGTAGGCGGAGGAATGGACTCTGGTAAGTCAAATCTTCACTACTTCATTCCCCCACCCCACCTGCATGCCAAATCATACCCCCACCCTCACCCCCATCACACCAACTCCTTGCAAATGGCTCACCATCACAACACACCCATCCCAAAACCTAGCCCTGCATGCCTCCCCAAAGCATGGACACCCATCACCAAAGCATGCCCACTGCACATACCCATCTCCCCCACAAGCCACCGTCACAAAAGCCCCCACAAGGGAATGCCAGCACTGGGGTACACGGCCACCCACCCATGACACGAAATGGCACACACAGAAGCAATAACCATACTCTAATACCCCTGCAGGACCCGAACGCCACCACACCGCCCAGGAGGGTCCAGAGATGTCCATCCCACCCCCAGAAGAGGCCCCCAGTGATGACAGCAGCTCTGTCTCCCTGGACACAGATGACCAGCCCGGCCCATCGGGGACCTCGGGACAGTCGGTTCCCCACAGACAGCCACAGGCTACAGCAGACCTAACCCCCTCTGGGAACACCAGCACAGTTCCCACCCAGCGGGCCCATGCCTCTGTCTCCAGGACACGTCAATCAGCGGTGTGTCCACCACTACAGGCCACCCAGGTTGACCCACCACCTCAACAACAACAGGGACCTGGGGGCAGTGGTAGTGGGCACACGGTCCAGGGGACATAGGCCCAGGGAAACAGGGGAACTGGGAGGGCTGCTGTGTGACAGGGGGATACAGGCCCAGGGAACCGACTCTCCAAGAGGCCCTCTCCTCCATCATGGGAGCATACCACCACTCCCAGGAGACTATGGCTACGGTACTGGCCAGGTTCCAGGAGATCCAGGTACTGCAGGAGGAACAGTACATGGGGTTCAGAGAGGAACTGAGAAACATTAGTTCCGCAATGGGGACCATCGTCGTGGCCCTTAACCAGATAGTCACCACATTGCGGGACCATGTGGCACCACAAAGGGCCCCTGTCAC
Organism: Pleurodeles waltl; assembly: GCF_031143425.1. Taxonomy (NCBI): domain Eukaryota; kingdom Metazoa; phylum Chordata; class Amphibia; order Caudata; family Salamandridae; genus Pleurodeles; species Pleurodeles waltl. Next base: position 357,593,337 of record NC_090438.1, read on the forward strand.
TAGCATGGACCAGGAACAGCCTACCACCTCCGCCGGCGCTAGTGGACAGGAGGCCCCCACACAACGACAGGCCACCAGAACCCCACCTCCTGCAGAAGAAGAACCACCCCGCAAGCGGTACCTGAGATCTCACAAGAAGACAGAGTAGGATGCCAAGACCCCCGCCAGCAAGCGATACCCCCTGATGTCATCCCACTGTCCCACATTGTCACCCTGTCCAAACTTAAACTGCCCCTGCTCCATCCTTCCACAGGCATATGGACAATGCACCTGTGAGACTGAAAACTGGACTCTGCCATGGACATTACTCCACCATCACCCATCACCGTTTTACAATCATGTCCCTAAATTTAGCACTTTAATAAAATCACTTATTGCACTTAAAAAATCTGGAGTCTGCTTGTATTTTGAACAAATGTATTAGACATAACGTTGCCAAAATGTTCAGTTACATTGTGATGACAACATACCACTGTCACACAGCTGTAGTCCATGGGCAAACAAAGCAGAGGTCACGCAGTGGGGCCCACAGCTCTGAAAACGGAAGGGAAAGTCACAACTCAGTTAACAGGAACTGGGGGAAACACAGACAGTAGAGGGGCAGGAGACTTTAAGTAAATGTAAAATGGCGGGGTTGATTCGTACCTGTGTGCTACTGAAAATACTGTTGTATCACTGTGTCCCTGTTGTCTGTGTCGTCCCCGTCGTCTTCCTCCTCTTCACTCTCCACAGGCTCCACAGCTGCTACAACACCACCATCTGGACCATCCTCCTGCAGGAAAGGCACCTGGCGTCGCAAAGCCAGGTTGTGAAGCATACAGCAGGCCACGATGATATGGCACACCTTCTTTGGTGAGTACATTAGGGATCCACCTGTCATATGCAGGCACCTAAACCTGGCCTTCAGGAGGCCGAAGGTCCGCTCGATCACCCTCCTAGTACGCCCATGGGCCTCATTGTACCGTTCCTCTGCCCTTGTCCTGGGATTCCTCACTGGGGTCAGTAGCCACGACAGGTTGGGGTAACCAGAGTCACCAATTAGCCACACACGGTGTCTCTGTAGCTGTTCCATCACGTAAGGGATGCTGCTATTTCGCATGATGTACGCGTCATGCACTGACCCAGGGAACTTGGCATTTACATGGGAGATGTACTGGTCAGCCAAACAGACCGCCTGGACATTCATCGAATGATAACTTTTTCTGTTCCTGTACACCTGCTCACTTTCACTGGGGGGAACCAAAGCCACATGGGTCCCATCAATGGCACCAATGATGTTGGGGATATGGCCAAGGGCATAGAAATCACCCTTCACTGTAGCCAAATCGCCCACCTCAGGGAAAACAATGTAGCTCCGCATGTATTTCATCAGGGCAGACAACACTCTGGACAAAACCTTAGAAAACATAGGCTGAGACATCCCTGATGATATGGCCACTGTTGTTTGGAATGATCCACTTGCCAAAAAATGGAGTACTGACAGAACCTGCACCAGAGGGGGAATCCCTGTGGGTTGGCGAATGGGGGACATCAGGTCTGGCTCCAGCTGGGCACACAGTTCCTGTATAGTGGCTCGGTCAAGTCTGTATGTCAGTATGACATGTCTTTCTTCCATTGTCGACAGGTCCACCAGCGGTCTGTACACGGGAACATTCCTCCATCTCCTCGCAAGTCCCAGCGGACGGTGCCTAGGAAGGACAACATGGAGCACAGAGTCAAGCAACCCACAGGTACGTAACCACAGCTTGCACAGAACACGATTCGCTATGCATTGAATGGCTTGTATGAGTGGCAATGCAAGGCCTAGGCCTGTGTGACGCAGTACAAATTAAGCCATGTGGGCCCTTGAAATGGCGGCTGCCTGACCTGTGAAGTGTGACAATGGGATGTGAGGTCAATGCGCTGGCGTGGCACACCGTGGCGGTAGGCGGTCGAAGACCGCGGCGCAAAGCAGCATTGGTTAACATTGAACCCTATGGGTCTCAGGAGCCAATGACGATGTGCGCCGGCGGACGCTGTACGCACCGCCGCGGTACACACCGCCGCGGGCGTGACCGCCATCTTCTATCTGCTTAATCACTCGAGACCTGATCATCCACAGGAGAGGACCTATACTGCAAGTGCTGCTGTGACCTCGGTCTGGCAGATACAATGGCTGCTGCGACTGGGGAAAGGGCCCCTGCCTTCACATCTGAGGAATTGGAGAAACTTGTTGATGGGGTCCTCCCCCAGTATGCGCTACTCTACGGTCCTACAGACCAACAGGTAAGTACACTGGGACCATGCTTTGTGGGCAATGCCTGTGTTGAGTGGGGTGGATGAAAGATGGTGGGGAGGGGAGCGAATGAGGCATGCATCGCATGACAGATGAGAGCATGTGCCATATGGAAAGGTTGGGGAGGGGGGCCACTCACATCGACCATTCAGAAAATGATGATATTTATTTTCCCACCCTGTCCATGTCACATAGGTCAGCGCCCATCAGAAGATCGACATTTGGAGTGCCATCGCCAAGGACGTCTGGACCCTGGGGGTCCACAACAGACGGGGCACCCACTGCCGCAAGAGGTGGGAGGACATCCGCCGCGGGAGCAGGAAGACCGCGGAGGCTCTGCTGGGGATGGCCTCCCAACGTAGGATGGGTGGCTCCCGTCAATTGACCCCCCTGATGTCCCGGATCCTGGCGGTGGCCTACCCCGATTTGGATGGGCGCGTGAGGACATCACAGCAGACACAAGGGGGTGAGTACCAGCACATTCTGCTATGTTAGCGCACAGTGGAGGTGTCTGGGTGGGGGAGGAGGGCTGTGGGTATCTCTAGGCCAGGGTGACTTCTGTAGGCTGGTCCCCTCCGTAAGGCATGGCCCTGTGCCCCCGGCCCCCACCTCGGTAGGGTGCTAAGTACAGCTATCCATGGCCCTGGGTCATCTATGTGTGCAGTTGTCATCCATAGGCTTTTTAGGCCAAGTCACAATAATTGAGTAGTGTCCACCGAGTGCGCGGTGTAGTGCAGGGGGCTTCTGTGTCTGTCCTCTCCGCCAACAGTGTCGCCAATGCATGCACTCAACATGTCATTTTTTCTCCAACCCCCCCCCCTTTTTTGTGGTCTTCCTGTTCATGTGTGCATTAGCATCATCTGGCGGAGGAGAAGTGGCATCGGAGCACGAGGGAGCTGCATCTCACATGGCCCCGGAGGGCCATGCAACCGATTCCGAGTTCACCAGTGAGACGGAGGGCGAGGGGAGCTCCACAACGGGGACCCGTGGAGACGTCAGCGACACAGACACGTCCTCGGAAGGGAGCTTCCTTGTGGTGGCGGCAACATCCGTGCCCACCGCTACAACAGGTACAGCCGCCACCCCGCGCACCAGCTCCGCCCTCCAAGCAGCCCCTCAGCGTTCGCCCCGTGCCCGCTCGGCCAGGAAGGCGGGCATCTCCTTCGCCCCAGGCACCTCAGGCCCTGCCCCAGTTACCCCTGCTGCCCTCAGTGAGGAGATCATTGACCTCCTCCAGACGCTCATTGTTGGGCAGTCTACCCTTTTGAATGCCATCCAGGGTGTAGAAAGGGAGGTGCACCTGAGCAATGCATACCTGGAGGGCATTCATTCGGGTCAGGCTGCCCATCAGCGATCGTTCAACGCTCTGGCCTCAGCACTGACGGCAGCCATTGTCCCTGTCTCCTGCCTCCCCCCTCCAATTTCCTCATCCCAGTCCCACTCCCCTGTTCCTCTGCCAATCCCAGCCACACCTACACACCAGCCTGCACACACATCAACACCCAAGGGCAGCTCATCCAGACATAAGCACCACAGATCACACAAGCATTCACACATGCAACATCCACATGCAGACATGCCAACAGCCACTGCCTCTTATGTGTCCCCCTCCTCCTCGTCTCCCTCCTCCCTCCCTGTGATGTCTCCACTCACACCTGCATGCACACCACCATCAGTCAGTACGTCCATCACCAGCACACCCACCAGAACACTCCGCACACGAGCAGTCACCACCCCCACTGCCATTTACACGTCCCCTGTGTCCTCTCCCAGTGTGTCTGTCACCCCCTCTTCCAAACCACACAAACGCAGGCAGCCACCCACCCAACAGCCATCCACCTCACGACAGCCTCTGTCACAAGCACCTGCACCCAAAGACAGCACACTTGACTCTCCTACAACCACATCCTCTTCCTCCACTCCCATACCCACTGCACCTAACCTTCCCACTGCTCCTAAAAAGTTTTTCCTCTCCAAAATTAACCTCTTTGCATCACCTGACCCACCCCCTCCATCTCGTTAGAGTCCAAACAGCACCTCAGCCACCACAAGCCCTGCACCTACAAGGACGATAGTCCAGGGCTATTGGAGTCCACCAGCTTCTAGGGCAGCAACATCGGCCAGCAGCAAGGGGACACCCAGCCCACCCCCTGGGAAAAAACTAAAAAAGGGAAGGGCCGGCGCGAGAGGCCAGAGACGGCAGCCCCCAAAGGCACTACCCTGGCACCGTCACCTGGCACATCCACAAAGGGAGGCAAGGGCCCCAGAGAATCGGCGAAGGAGGGCAAGGGCAGCAGGTCAGACATTTCCGGCAGTAGGCGAGCTGCCCAGGAGGGCCCCACCAGCCCCATTTCGGGTGTGAAGGAGGACACCCACGGGCCCAGGACTCCAGCACAGGAGGGCCCCGCAAACGAAAGGTCGGATGGCGACTGAGCGGAAAATATTGGCCAGATCTGGTTCCCTGGGAACACATGTCAAGCACCGCCGAACAGGGCACCGCCGTGACAAGCACTGCCGAACTGGGCCCCGCCGTGACAAGCACCGCTGAACAGGGCCCCGCCGTGACAAGCACCGCTGAACAGGGCCCCGCCGTGACAAGCACCGCTGAAAAGGGCCCCGCCGTGACATGCACCGCTGAACAGGGCCCCGCCGTGACAAGCACCGCTGAACAGGGCCCTTCCTGTCAAGCACCGCTGAACTGGGCCCCGCCGTGACAAGCACCGCTGAACAGGGCCCCGCCGTGACAAGCACCGCTGAACAGTGCCCTTCCTGTCAAGCACCGCTGAACTGGACCCCGCCGTGACAAGCACCGCTGAACAGGCCCCGACATCAACAAAAGTCCGCTACAGCAACGGCCAGCGAAAAACTGGCGATGACCAAACCTCCACCGTCACGCCAACAGAAATACGCCCATGCCATTCCGACCCACAAATCCCCGCAGCGGTCTTTCAACCGCGGTATTCCATTGGCGGTACACACCACCGCGGTCAAAATACACACACCTTTACAAAACACTACCACATTGGACAATTCAAAATACACACACCTGAGACACATACACACACCACTCCCACACACCCAATTAAATATAAAACACACACCCACATCACCCACAAACCCTTACGACCACAATTGCGACTGAAGGACAGAGAGAGACAGCACAGCATAGAGTAGACCATCACACAGAGGCAAATCACAACATCACCCACACAATATCCACGCACAAAACACCATACACCACCACACTCACCACACTCTACAACACATACACCACCCCTCACCTCATCCACACCACCCCATGGCACCCCAAAGACACCCCAGGTTCTCTGACGCCGAACTCAGGGTCATGGTGGAGGAAATAGTTCGGGTAGAGCCCCAGCTCTTCGGGGCACAGGTGCAGCACACCACCATTGCCAGGAAGATGGAGCTATGGAGCAGAATAGTGGACAGGGTCAACGCTGTGGGACAGCATCCACGAAATCGGGACGACATCAGGAAGCGGTGGAACGACCTACGGGGGAAGGTGCGTTCCATGGTATCAAGGCACAACATCGCGGTACAGCGGACTGGCAGCGGACCCCCACCTACTCCCCCAGAATTCAAGGCATGGGAGGAGGAAGTCTTGCACATCCTGCATCCTGAGGGCCTCGCAGGAGTAGGCGGAGGAATGGACTCTGGTAAGTCAAATCTTCACTACTTCATTCCCCCCACCCCACCTGCATGCCAAATCATACCCCCATCCTCACCCCCATCACACCAACTCCTTGCAAATGGCTCACCATCACAACACACCCATCCCAAAACCTAGCCCTGCATGCCTCCCCAAAGCATGGACACCCATCACCAAAGCATGCCCACTGCACATACCCATCTCCCCCACAAGCCACCGTCACAAAAGCCCCCACAAGGGAATGCCAGCACTGGGGTACACGGCCACCCACCCATGACACGAAATGGCACACACAGAAGCAATAACCATACTCTAATACCCCTGCAGGACCCAAATGCCACCACACCGCCCAGGAGGGTCCAGAGATGTCCATCCCACCCCCAGAAGAGTCCCCCAGTGATGACAGCAGCTCTGTCTCCCTGGACCCAGATGACCAGCCCGGCCCATCGGGGACCTCGGGACAGTCGGTTCCCCACAGACAGCCACAGGCTACAGCAGACCTAACCCCCTCTGGGAACACCAGCACAGCTCCCACCCAGCGGGCCCATGCCTCTGTCTCCAGGACACGTCAATCAGCGGTGTGTCCACCACTACAGGCCACCCAGGTTGACCCACCACCCCAACAACAACAGGGACCTGGGGGCAGTGGTAGTGGGCACACGGTCCAGGGGACATAGGCCCAGGGAAACAGGGGAACTGGGAGGGCTGCTGTGTGACAGGGGGATACAGGCCCAGGGAACCGACTCTCCAAGAGGCCCTCTCCTCCATTATGGGAGCATACCACCACTCCCAGGAGACGATGGCTACGGTACTGGCCAGGTTCCAGGAGATCCAGGTACTGCAGGAGGAACAGTACATGGGGTTCAGAGAGGAACTGAGAAACATTAGTTCCGCAATGGGGACCATCGTCGTGGCCCTTAACCAGATAGTCACCACATTGCGGGACCATGTGGCACCACAAAGGGCCCCTGTCACTAGCATGGACCAGGAACAGCCTACCACCTCCGCCGGCGCTAGTGGACAGGAGGCCCCCACACAACGACAGGCCACCAGAACCCCACCTCCTGCAGAAGAAGAACCACCCCGCAAGCGGTACCTGAGATCTCACAAGAAGACAGAGTAGGATGCCAAGACCCCCGCCAGCAAGCGATACCCCCTGATGTCATCCCACTGTCCCACATTGTCACCCTGTCCAAACTTAAACTGCCCCTGCTCCATCCTTCCACAGGCATATGGACAATGCACCTGTGAGACTGAAAACTGGACTCTGCCATGGACATTACTCCACCATCACCCATCACCGTTTTACAATCATGTCCCTAAATTTAGCACTTTAATAAAATCACTTATTGCACTTAAAAAATCTGGAGTCTGCTTGTATTTTGAACAAATGTATTAGACATAACGTTGCCAAAATGTTCAGTTACATTGTGATGACAACATACCACTGTCACACAGCTGTAGTCCATGGGCAAACAAAGCAGAGGTCACGCAGTGGGGCCCACAGCTCTGAAAACGGAAGGGAAAGTCACAACTCAGTTAACAGGAACTGGGGGAAACAGACAGTAGAGAGGCAGGAGACTTTAAGTAAATGTAAAATGGCGGGGTTGATTCGTACCTGTGTGCTACTGAAAATACTGTTGTATCACTGTGTCCCTGTTGTCTGTGTCATCCCCGTCGTCTTCCTCCTCTTCACTCTCCACAGGCTCCACAGCTGCTACAACACCACCATCTGGACCATCCTCCTGCAGGAAAGGCACCTGGCGTCGCAAAGCCAGATTGTGAAGCATACAGCAGGCCACGATGATATGGCACACCTTCTTTGGTGAGTACATTAGGGATCCACCTGTCATATGCAGGCACCTAAACCTGGCCTTCAGGAGGCCGAAGGTCCGCTCGATCACCCTCCTAGTACGCCCATGGGCCTCATTGTACCGTTCCTCTGCCCTTGTCCTGGGATTCCTCACTGCGGTCAGTAGCCAAAACAGGTTGGGGTAACCAGAGTCACCAATTAGCCACACACGGTGTCTCTGTAGCTGTTCCATCACGTAAGGGATGCTGCTATTTCGCATGATGTACGCGTCATGCACTGACCCAGGGAACTTGGCATTTACATGGGAGATGTACTGGTCAGCCAAACAGACCGCCTGGACATTCATCGAATGATAACTTTTTCTGTTCCTGTACACCTGCTCACTTTCACTGGGGGGAACCAAAGCCACATGGGTCCCATCAATGGCACCAATGATGTTGGGGATATGGCCAAGGGCATAGAAATCACCCTTCACTGTAGCCAAATCGCCCACCTCAGGGAAAACAATGTAGCTCCGCATGTATTTCATCAGGGCAGACAACACTCTGGACAAAACCTTAGAAAACATAGGCTGAGACATCCCTGATGATATGGCCACTGTTGTTTGGAATGATCCACTTGCCAAAAAATGGAGTACTGACAGAACCTTCACCAGAGGGGGAATCCCTGTGGGTTGGCGAATGGGGGACATCAGGTCTGGCTCCAGCTGGGCACACAGTTCCTGTATAGTGGCTCGGTCAAGTCTGTATGTCAGTATGACATGTCTTTCTTCCATTGTCGACAGGTCCACCAGCGGTCTGTACACGGGAACATTCCTCCATCTCCTCACAAGTCCCAGCGGACGGTGCCTAGGAAGGACAACATGGAGCACAGAGTCAAGCAACCCACAGGTACGTAACCACAGCTTGCACAGAACACGATTCGCTATGCATTGAATGGCTTGTATGAGTGGCAATGCAAGGCCTAGGCCTGTGTGACGCAGTACAAATTAAGCCATGTGGGCCCTTGAAATGGCGGCTGCCTGACCTGTGAAGTGTGACAATGGGATGTGAGGTCAATGCGCTGGCGTGGCACACCGTGGCGGTAGGCGGTCGAAGACCGCAGCGCAAAGCAGCATTGGTTAACATTGAACCCTATGGGTCTCAGGAGCCAATGACGATGTGCGCCGGCGGTCGCTGTACGCACCGCCGCGGTACGCACCGCCGCGGTACGCACCGCCGCGGGCGTGACCGCCATCTTCTATCTGCTTAATCACTCGAGACCTGATCATCCACAGGAGAGGACCTATACTGCAAGTGCTGCTGTGACCTCGGTCTGGCAGATACAATGGCTGCTGCGACTGGGGAAAGGGCCCCTGCCTTCACATCTGAGGAATTGGAGAAACTTGTTGATGGGGTCCTCCCCCAGTATGCGCTACTCTACGGTCCTACAGACCAACAGGTAAGTACACTGGGACCATGCTTTGTGGGCAATGCCTGTGTTGAGTGGGGTGGATGAAAGATGGTGGGGAGGGGAGCGAATGAGGCATGCATCGCATGACAGATGAGAGCATGTGCCATATGGCAAGGTTGGGGAGGGGGGCCACTCACATCGACCATTCAGAAAATGATGATATTTATTTTCCCACCCTGTCCATGTCACATAGGTCAGCGCCCATCAGAAGATCGACATTTGGCGTGCCATCGCCAAGGACGTCTGGACCCTGGGGGTCCACAACAGACGGGGCACCCACTGCTGCAAGAGGTGGGAGGACATCCGCCGCGGGAGCAGGAAGACCGCGGAGGCTCTGCTGGGGATGGCCTCCCAACGTAGGATGGGTGGCTCCCGTCAATTGACCCCCCTGATGTCCCGGATCCTGGCGGTGGCCTACCCCGATTTGGATGGGCGCGTGAGGACATCACAGCAGACACAAGGGGGTGAGTACCAGCACATTCTGCTATGTTAGCGCACAGTGGAGGTGTCTGGGTGGGGGAGGAGGGCTGTGGGTATCTCTAGGCCAGGGTGACTTCCGTAGGCTGGTCTTCTCCGTAAGGCATGGCCCTGTGCCCCCGCCCCCCACCTCTGTAGGGTGCTAAGTACAGCTATCCATGGCCCTGGGTCACCTATGTGTGCAGTTGTCGTCCATAGGCTTGTAGGCCAAGTCACAATAATTGAGTTGTGTCCACCGAGTGCGCGGCGTAGTGCAGGGGGCTTCTGTGTCTGTCCCCTCCGCCAACAGTGTCGCCAATGCATGCACTCAACATGCCATTTTTTCTCCAACCCCCCCCCCTTTTTTGTGGTCTTCCTGTTCATGTGTGCATTAGCATCATCTGGCGGAGGAGAAGTGGCATCGGAGCACGAGGGAGCTGCATCTCACATGGCCCCGGAGGGCCATGCAACCGATTCCGAGTTCACCAGTGAGACGGAGGGCGAGGGGAGCCCCACAACGGGGACCCGTGGAGACGTCAGCGACACAGACACGTCCTCGGAAGGGAGCTCCCTTGTGGTGGCGGCAACATCCGTGCCCACCGCTACAACAGGTACAGCCGCCACCCCGCGCACCAGCTCCGCCCTCCAAGCAGCCCCTCAGCGTTCGCCCCGTGCCCGCTCGGCCAGGAAGGCGGGCATCTCCTTCGCCCCAGGCACCTCAGGCCCTGCCCCAGTTACCCCTGCTGCCCTCAGTGAGGAGATCATTGACCTCCTCCAGACGCTCATTGTTGGGCAGTCTACCCTTTTGAATGCCATCCAGGGTGTAGAAAGGGAGGTGCACCTGAGCAATGTATACCTGGAGGGCATTCATTCGGGTCAGGCTGCCCATCAGCGATCGTTCAACGCTCTGGCCTCAGCACTGACGGCAGCCATTGTCCCTGTCTCCTGCCTCCCCCCTCCAATTTCCTCATCCCAGTCCCACTCCCCTGTTCCTCTGCCTATCCCAGCCACACCTACACACCAGCCTGCACACACATCAACACCCAAGGGCAGCTCATCCAGACATAAGCACCACAGATCACACAAGCATTCACACATGCAACATCCACATGCAGACATGCCAACAGCCACTGCCTCCTATGTGTCCCCCTCCTCCTCGTCTCCCTCCTCCCTCCCTGTGACGTCTCCACTCACACCTGCATGCACACCACCATCAGTCAGTAGGTCCATCACCAGCACACCCACCAGAACACTCCGCACACGTGCAGTCACCACCCCCACTGCCATTTACACGTCCCCTGTGTCCTCTCCCAGTGTGTCTGTCACCCCCTCTTCCAAACCACACAAACGCAGGCAGCCACCCACCCAACAGCCATCCACCTCACGACAGCCTCCGTCACAAGCACCTGCACCCAAAGACAGCACACTTGACTCTCCTACAACCACATCCTCTTCCTCCACTCCCATACCCACTGCACCTACCCTTCCCACTGCTCCTAAAAAGTTTTTCCTCTCCAAAATTAACCTCTTTGCATCACCTGACCCACCCCCTCCATCTCGTAAGAGTCCAAACAGCACCTCAGCCACCACAAGCCCTGCACCTACAAGGACGATAGTCCAGGGCTATTGGAGTCCACCAGCTTCTAGGGCAGCAACATCGGCCAGCAGCAAGGGGACAGCCAGCCCACCCCCTGGGAAAAAAATAAAAAAGGGAAGGGCTGGCGCGAGAGGCCAGAGACGGCAGCCCCCAAAGGCACTACCCTGGCACCGTCACCTGGCACATCCACAAAGGGAGGCAAGGGCCCCAGAGAATCGGCGAAGGAGGGCAAGGGCAGCAGGTCAGACATTTCCGGCAGTAGGCGAGCTGCCCAGGAGGGCCCCACCAGCCCCATTTCGGGTGTGAAGGAGGACACCCACGGGCCCAGGACTCCAGCACAGGAGGGCCCCGCAAACGAAAGGTCGGATGGCGACTGAGCGGAAAATATTGGCCCGATCTGGTTCCCTGGGAACACATGTCAAGCACCGCCGAACTGGGCCCCGCCGTGACAAGCACCGCTGAACAGGGCCCGCCGTGACAAGCACTGCTGAACAGGGCCCTGCCGTGACAAGCACCGCTGAACAGGGCCCTGCCGTGACAAGCACCGCTGAACAGGGCCCCGCCGTGACATGCACCGCTGAACAGGGCCCCGCCGTGACAAGCACCGCTGAACAGGGCCCTTCCTGTCAAGCACCGCTGAACTGGGCCCCGCCGTGACAAGCACCGCTGAACAGGGCCCCCCCGTGACAAGCACCGCTGAACAGGGCCCTTCCTGTCAAGCACCACTGAACTGGGCCCCGCCGTGACAAGCACCGCTGAACAGGGCCCCGCCGTGACAAGCACCGCTGAACAGGGCCCTTCCTGTCAAGCACCGCTGAACTGGGCCCCGCCGTGACAAGCACCGCTGAACAGGGCCCTTCCTGTCAAGCACCGCTGAACTGGGCCCCGCCGTGACAAGCACCACTGAACAGGGCCCTTCCTGTCAAGCACCGCTCCGCTGGGCCCTTCAAGACAAGCACTGCTCCGCTGGGCCCTTCATCTCAAGCATCGCTCCGCTGGGCCCTTCCTGTCAAGCACCGCTCCACTGGGCCCTTCCTGTCAAGCACCGCTCCGCTGGGCCCTTCATCTCAAGCACCGCTCCGCTGGGCCCTTCCTGTCAAGCATCGCTCCACTGGGCCCTTCCTCTCAAGCACCGCTCCGCTGGGCCCTTCATCTCAAGCACCGCTCCGCTGGGCCCTTCCTCTCAAGCACCGCTCCGCTGGGCCCTTCATCTCAAGCACCGCTCCACTGGGCCCTTCCTGTCAAGCACCGCTCCGCTGGGCCCTTCCTCTCAAGCACCGCTCCGCTGGGCCCGTCATCTCAAGCACCGCTCCGCTGGGCCCTTCCTCTCAAGCACCGCTCCGCTGGGCCCTTCATCTCAAGCACCGCTCCACTGGGCCCTTCCTGTCAAGCACCGCTCCGCTGGGCCCTTCCTCTCAAGCACCGCTCCGCTGGGCCCGTCATCTCAAGCACCGCTCCGCTGGGCCCGTCATCTCAAGCACCGCTCCGCTGGGCCCTTCCTCTCAAGCACCGCTCCGCTGGGCCCTTCATCTCAAGCACCGCTCCACTGGGCCCTTCCTGTCAAGCACCGCTCCGCTGGGCCCTTCATCTCAAGCACCGCTCCGCTGGGCCCTTCCTGTCAAGCATCGCTCCGCTGGGCCCTTCCTCTCAAGCACCGCTCCGCTGGGCCCTTCATCTCAAGCACCGCTCCGCTGGGCCCTTCATCTCAAGCACCGCTCCGCTGGGCCCTTCCTGTCAAGCATCGCTCCGCTGGGCCCTTCATCTCAATCACCGCTCCACTGGGCCCTTCCTCTCAAGCACCGCTCCGCTGGGCCCTTCATCTCAAACACCGCTGGCCCATTGGCAGGGCCGGATCTGTGTCAGCCAGGGCTTCACGAAGCACTCTGGGCACCATGCCTCCTCCAGAACCAGTGGAGTCTGTAATCCACTTGATGGACTGTGGCTTTGCACTCCCCAGGATGGATCAGTGGGCAAGCCACCCACTGTAGAGACTTGAGAGACTGTGGCTTTGCACTCCCCAGGATGGTACAGTGGGCAAGCCACCCACTGTAGAGACTTGTGAGACTGTGGCTTTGCACTCCCCAGGATGGTACAGTGGCCATGGAGGCCCCTCGTGGATCTGGCGTCGTGGACTCAACTGGCTGAGGTGCCCCCCTTCCCTTCCCCCTGAGATGCCTGTAGTTTTACTATCTGATGCCCCTGCAGTGTTCTCTCCAATGGAATCGGGTCTCGTGGGTGGGCTTTGCCCATGTGTTTAGGCCCATTGGCCCACGAACAATGGATGATAGCCAATATGGCCCGGACTTTTGACCTATGTATATATTGTTCATGATGTAATATATTTTATTTATATATTTCATATTTCACTTAACTTCAATTATGCTATAATATACTTCATTTTTAATGATCATTTTATTTTGTCTTTGCATTCTTCCGGGGGGTTTGGGGGGTGTCACTCTGACTTGTTGCTCTGTATTGATGTGTGTGTTGTAGTGGGTGAGGGTGGGGGTGGGTGTGTGGCGTATGTGTGTCCCCGTAATTTTTTGCCTCCCCCCTCCCCTGTGTCGTAGGTGCAGTACTCACCGTTGTCTTCTGCGCCGGCGTTCGTGCTCCTGGTAGAGGAGCAGGTAGACAATAGCTGGTAGGATGTGTAGTTCGGGTTCCATGCTGTCCAGATTCCTCGTGGAGTGTGTAGAGGTGAGCGTTTTCCTGTTCGAAGTCTGTTTCCACTGTGTTTTTATCAGCGGGGCACCCGCCCCGGAAAAGGTGGTGGATTGGTGAGTTGTGATAGGGTGGGTGGTACATTGTCTGCCGCCTGTCTGTTGGCGGTGACCGTCGTGCTGCTTGTCTGTACCGCCGTGGCGGTCGGAGTGTTAAAGTGGTGGGCTGTGTTGGCGGTTCCCGCCAGGGTCGGAATTCCATTTTCTTGGCCGTCTGCCTGTTTGCGGGTTGGCCGCCGCTTTTTCACCGACCGCCAGGGTTGGAATGACCCCCTAAATGTCCTACCTTAACCATACACTGCACGCTGCCTTTAGGGCTGCTTAGGGCCTACCTTAGGGGTGCCTTACTTGTAATAAAAGGGGAAGATTTAGGCCTGGCAAGTGGGTACCCTTGCCAAGTCGAATTTACAGTTAAAACTGCATACACAGACACTGCAGTGGCAGGTCTGAGACATGATTAGAGAGCTACTTATGCGGGTGGCACAACCAGTGCTGCAGGCCCACTAGTAGCATTTGATTTACAGGCCCTGGGCACCTCTAGTGCACTGTACTAGGGACTTACTAATAAATTACATAAATATGCCAATCATGGATAAACCAATTAAATACACATTTTGTAAAGGAGCACTTGCACTTTAGCACTGGTCAGCAGTGGTAAAGTGCCCAGAGTAACAAAAACAGCAAAATCAGAGTCCAGCACACATCAACAACGTGGAAACAGAGGCAAAAAAATAAGGGAGACCACACCAAGGATTAAAAGTCTAACAGTGACTGTTAGAAATTAAGTTTAAGGTTGGTAGAGGTATGCACCCTGTCCAAGCAGGAACCACAGTCCTAGTCAGGGTCGGATACACACCCTGAATTAACCTGTAGTCACCCTCTGGTAAACTGGTATAGAGCAGGCACGTTTAACTTGAGAGGCAATGTGTAAAGTATTTATTCACCACTTTAAACAGTGAAACAGTGTAAACACCACTAAAATGATACTACACCATGTTAGAAAATTAGACCCAACTTTAATGAACAAAACAAGATCAAAATGACAAAAATCCAATAAGTAGAAGTCTAAATATGAATTTTTAGAGAAAAAACTGAAATGCAGTGTTTAAAAGAATAAAGCACCAGCTGGGGCTATCTGGTTGTGCCACACCATGATAAATCCAAAAGTTCAAGATGATTGCAATGGAGAATGGGTCAGATACAGTTGCAGACAAATCCTGCTGAAAGTTTTCCCTCTCAAGAATTGAGCCTAGAGTCCCATTTGTGGGGAAGAAGTTTGCCGGGTGAGAGGAGAGCAATGCTGGAGGTAGTTCATGGGCACAAAGAGGTGCAGGCGTTGTGGACAGTCAGTCTAGTGACTCACCGTTGCGAGCTGTGGTGCTTGCTTTGTGAACAGACAAACTTGTGGTGGCTCACGCTGATTCTTCAAGTGAGCGGTGTGGTTCAGAAGCGAATGGGCCCATTTGAAGTCATGAAGAGCCTAAAAGCCAAAAAACACTTCCAAGGTCCCAGGACTTTAAAGATAGTTCACAGAGGTCCATTCTTCCTGCCCTGCTCTGGCTCCAGCCTCACTACGGGAAGGTATGCAGCCCTTTTGTGTTGAAGCAGAACACTGCCTTTTCAGGTGTGCCAGCCCCTTCCTATCATCCTGGCCTGGATGTCACCATCAGTCACACTGAAGTTCCCTTTGTGTGTGGTCATTTAGAGGGCATGCAGAAAGACCAGCTCCCACCCAGCCCAGACATGTATTGGAGACTAGCTGTAGGAATACAAGGCTAAGAGCAGGAAAATTGCAACTTTCTAAAAGTGCAATTTTCAAATTTGTAACAAAAAATCTGACTTTACCATTAAAGAGGATTTTTTCTTACAATTCTTTAGGTACTAAACATGAATTATCTACTCCTTCTCAATTAGGAATTACAGCTTACTAAATTTAATAAGGAATCCCTCATCCTGAACATACCCCGCCACCACCACATCTCCGGTCACCTGAAGAAACTCCACTGGCTCCCAGTCAACAAGAGTATAACCTTCAGACTCCTCACCCACGCACACAAAGCCCTGCACAACCGCGGACCAGAACTCATCAACCACCGCGTCTCCTTCTACACTCCTCCTCGCACCCTACGCTCGACCGGACAAGCCCTGGCAGCCGTACCCCGCATTCGCAAAGCCACCGCCGGAGGCAGGTCCTTCTCCTACCTAGCAGCGAAGACCTGGAACTCCCTTCCCAGCCACCTTCGCGCCATACAAGACCACCTTCACTTCAGAAGGCAGCTCAAGACCTGGCTCTTCGAGCATTGACCCCGCCCCCCCCCCCAGCACCTTGAGACCCTTACGGGTGAGTAGCGCGCTTTATAAATGCGACTGATTGATTGATTGATTGATTGAATCCCCAAAGTTAACTGTTTGAAATTGGGTCTCTAGATGGCAGAAGCATGCACCCTGTCCAAGTAGGTCCTAGTCAGGGTATGTCATAACACAGTCTAAATTGTCCTGTGATCACCCTCGGGTAGCTTGGCACATAGCAGGCAGGAAGGCTTAACTTATAAAGCAATGTGTAAAGTATGTGTGCAGTAACTCATACAGAACCACAGTAAAATCACCACAAAAAGACTCCACACGAGGTTAAAAAATAGAGTTTGATTCCGTAAATAAACCAAGACCAAAATGATAAACACCCAATACGTAGATCCTGAGCTATGCAATTGTTTAAGATTTAGGTGAAAATAGCGCATAGAAGCGCAAAGCACCAACTGTGGTTATCTAATCGCGCTGGACAGGGACAAAGTCAGAAGTTCAGACCAACCGAGCGGAGTGTGGGTCGACTACAGGGACCCACTTAGGCACACTAAATACAGTACCTTAAATCCTGGTGCGCGGTCTGTGTGGCATTGCTCTGCAAGGCTTTGCATTGTTCAACATCGGTACTGAAAAGCTCTGTGGCGAGGCTTGGTGTAGCATTGCATTGATCCCAGGGATCTGTGTGGCGGGGATTTGCGGGGCTTGGCGTTGCTTTGCATCGATCCAGGAGAGCTGTGCGGTGAGGCTTTGCAGGGCTTGGCGTCATTGTTTGTCGGGTCCGATGGGCTGACAGCTGCGCATTGTAGGGCTTCGCACTACTTGGTGGTGAGTCCAGTGAAGCTGGCAGCTGTGTGGTAAGCTTTTGCAAAGCTTTGCATTGCTTTGCAGCAGCTCCGATGAACACCACAGAAGGTAGAGCACCTTCCAAGGCAGGGCAGACTCACAGCTTGCAGAGTCGAGCTGCAGATGTTTCAAGTCTTTAATGTCCCTGAGACTTGGGAACAGGAGGCAAGCTAACAAGCCCTTGGAGATCACTTGTGGTGGAAAGGCGGAGTCCTTCCAGCAAAGACAGGAAGCTGTAGAAAAGCAGTCCTTCCAGAAAACCAGTCCAGTTGAGTCCTTTGAGCAGAATCACAGTACTTCTGACAGAGTTAGAGTTCAGTTGTAGGTCCAGAAGTGTCTGATTTGATGGGGTCAAAGACCCGATACCTAAATGTGCTTTTGAAGTCGGGAAGGCTTCAAAGAGTGGTTTTGAAGTGCACCAGCCCCCTTTTCGGCCCAATCCTGCCTGCCAGGAGATCTGTGCGGGATTATCAGTCCTTTGTGGGGTCAGTCCATTACCCTTTGAAGTTTGGATGAGAGTCCTTCCACCCTTAATGCCCTGGAAGACCCATCAGTATGCAGATGAATGAGGATGCAGATGGAGCTAAGTGTCCTGTGTTTATGGCTGTCTGGATGGAAGGCTTTAGGGGAGCTGTCAACCAGCACAAACTGTGAATTGGAGACAGGTTGTAAAGCACAGAGGGCAGTAATAGCAGTGAAATTCCTACTTTCTAAAAGTGGCATTTCTAAAATAGCAATGTTAAATCCAACTTCATCTGTAAGCAGGATTTCTCAGTCCGATTCCAAACATACCAAACGTGACAACAACACTCCTTTCAGAACAGAAATTACGAATTAAAAGTATATAAGGGAATTCCCCATGCTGTTCTACGAGAGTAGCAGACTTCACAATAGTGAAAAATTACTTTGGGAGTTTTTCACTACTAAAACATGTAAAACTTACCAATACATGTCCTGCCTTTTAGATATATTGCCCTGTGAGTCACATAGAAGCTACCTTAGGGGTGACATTTGTAAAATAAAAGGGGAGTTAAAATGTGGCAAAGGGTTTTAAATGCGAAGTTGACGTGGCAGTAAAACTGCACCAAAAGGCCTTGCAATGGCAGGACGGAGACATCGTGAAAGGGCTACTTATGTGGGTGGCACAACCAGCGCTGGAGGCCCAGTAATAGTATTTAATTTACAGGTCCTGGGTATATATGGTGCACTTTACCAGTGATGTATAGTTACAATAAATATGCCAGTAGGGTAGGAGACAAGGTAATCATTTTTAGAGGAAAGAACATAAGGACTTAAGCACTGGTCAGCAGTGGTAAACTGTACAGAGTTCTAAAACCTGAAAAAACGAGACCAGAAAAATGGAGGGAGGCAGGCAACAAAGTTGGGGGAAGAACACCCTAAGGCTGTGAAGTCTAACGTGCCCCCCAGCTGAAAGTGGGGAGAGACACCAATCCCTTGGAAGCTCTCTGTACTAAGGTGGAAGAATCTGGAGAAACCATCAGCATTGGTGTGGTCAGTCCCTGGTGATGCTCCACCATAAAGTCCATTCGCTGCAGGGAGATGGACCACCTCAAGAGATTAGGATTTTCACCCCTCATTTTCATGAGCCATTTGAGGGACCTGTCATCTGCCTGAACCCGGAAGTGAGTCCCAAACAGGCACGGTCCCAGCTCCTTCAGTGCCCATACCACAGCAAATGCTTCTCTTTCAATGCCACTCCACCGCTGTTCTTGTGGAAGTAACCTCCTGCTTATGAAGGCTGCTGGTCGGTCTAGGCCCTCCTCATTCAGCTGTGCTAAGACTGCCCCTATGCTGTGCTCTGAAGCATCCATCTGCATAATGAACTCATTTGAGTAGTCAGAGGCCCTGAGCACAGGTGCTGTGCACTTAGCAATGTGAGAGAATCAAAGGCTTTCTGGCAGGACTCTGTCCAGATTACCAATCTGGGCTGCTTCTTACAAGTCAGCAAAGATAAGGGGGCAACAATGGCGCCATAGCCCTCAACGAATTTCCTGTAGTAGCCAGTGAGACAGAGGAGGCACTAACTTCAGTTTGGGTTTTAAGTGGTTGCCAGGCCATGATAGTTTCACTCTTGGCCTGGAGGGCTGTACCTTTCCACCACCTACTGAGTGTCCCAAATACACCACAAAACCCTACCCAATCTGGCACTTGCTGGCCTTCATTGTCAGGCCTGCCTGTTACAGGGCCTGAAGCACCTCTTGCAGGTCTTCTGCAGGTGTTCCTCCCAGCTGGCACCGTAGACAGTAATGGAACCTAAGTAGGCAGCACAGAAAACCTTGTCAGTCAGGACCCTATTAACCAATTATTTGAAGGAAGCAGGGACATTTCTCATGCCAAAGGGCATCACCCGGAACTGGTAACGGCCCTCTGGGGTTGAGAATTGATTGCTCTTTTCCTCCCTTAGTCAAGGCTATCTGCCAGTGCCTTGATGTTAAATCCAAAGTACTGTGGAATTTGGCAGTGCCTAGCCTGTCAATGAGCTCATCAGCAGTGGGGATGAGGTGTGCTTCAGTCTTGGTGATGGAAATAAGGCCTTTGTAGTCCACGAAGAACCAAAGTTCTAGTCTGGTACCCAGTGGGGTGGCCTTTGGTACCAATCACTCTTAAATGTCTCAATCACCCCTAAAACTATCATCTTGGAGATCTTTTCCTGAATGCTGGCTCTCATACTATCTGACAACCTGTACATTTTGTTCTTTATAGGGGGACTGTCTCCTGTGTCAATATCATGGACACACAGATGTGTGAGCCCAGGGGTGAGTGAGAACAGTGAGGCAAACTGTCCTAGCAACTGGTAACAGTCTCCCTGATAGTCTGGGGTCAGGGTGACAGAGAGGTGGACACCCTCTGCTGACTCCATGTGTTCTTGCATACAGAGGAGGTCAGGGAGAGGTTCAGTCTCCTCCTCCATACCCTCATCTTTCACAAAGAGCATGCTCACTTCGGACCTCTCAAAGTGAGGCTTGAGTTTGGATCACCCTTAAAGGGTTTCTAGAGGTCTGGATGTCCACTAAATGGCCTCCCCCTTTCACTCTTTGATTTTGTAGGGTCCAGGCCAGTGGTGCTGGAGAGCTCTGGGCTCTACTGGTTTTATGACCCATACTTTCTGGCCAGGTTGAAACTCTATCAAAGTGGTCTTCTGGTCATACCAGTGTTTCATTACCTCCTGGATTGCCTCAAGGTTGCTCTTGATCTTTTTCCAGAAGCAGTACATCTGGGTCCAGAAGACCAACATGCAGCTGACCACATCCTGGGCGGTTTCCTGGGAGCTTTCTCCCACCCCTCCTAGACAATGTTCAGAGGTCCTCTGATATGGTGGCCATAAAGAAGTTCAAAGGGACTGAACCCTAATCATTTCTGTGGCACCGCCCTGTAGGCAAAGAAAAAGCATGGCAAAAGGACATCCCACTTATGCTTATGGCCTCAGGCCCTTCAATGTCTTGTTGAGCCTCTCAACTAGAAGATTGTTTGGGGATGATAGGGTATGGTGACCTTGTGAGTTCCACATGGACTTCATGCAGACAGACATGAACTTAGTTCTTCGGTCAGACACTATCTCTTTGGGGAACCCTACATTGCTAAAGATCCCCATCGGAGTTCTAGTCACCAAAGGTCCCTCAGAGGGATTGCCTCTAGGTAGCATGCAGCATGGTCCACCAAGACCAGGATGAACCTGTTGCCTAGGACTGTCTTGGGTTCCAATGGACCAATGACATCAATGTCCACCCTTTTAAATCCTTCTGTGCCTTGGACGTGGTGATCTCGTCCAAGGCACTGGTTCCCCGGTGTCTTGGACGAGATCACCTCGTCCTGCACCCGATCCAAGGGGGGAGCACTAGCTCGCCCCCCGTGGGCCCCCCACCACCACCCCCGGTCGTGGATGGAAGGGGAATCCCTTCCCCTTCCACCCCGACACTCCCTCGGCAATCTGACGACGTCAGCGTGCTCACAGCGTGCCGACGTCATCAAGTATTGCTGAGGATGCGCTGGAAGCCATTTACTTCCAGCGCGTCGAGGGAGAGGACCCAAAACAGGTGATTCCTTCCCTTCTTGGGGGTTTTGTGGGGGAAAACAGACACGGGGGAAAAGAAAAGGTTTTTCCTTTCCCCCGTGCCTGTTTTCAGTGGATTCCGCAGGAATCCCCACTAGGCACCAGGGATTCTTTTTTAATGCGATTTAGGGGAGCGACCCCTTGGGCAAGGGTCGCTCCCATTGGGGGCTATTTTTTTTACTATTTCGCACCGCCTGGGGGCAGATCGGCCGAATTTTCGTCCGATCTCCCCACGGGGGGGGGGCGAAAACCACTAGACACCAGGGAATTGATTTTGGTTATGTTTTTTGGGAGCGACCCCTTGGGCAAGGGTCACTCCCATTGGGGACTATTGTTTTCCCTATTTCTGCCCCCCCTGGATCGGCTGATTTTTTGGCCAATCTGCTCCCAGGAGGGGTCCGAAATCCACTAGACACCAGGGAATTAATTTTCTTTATGTTTTTGGGCAGCGACCCCCTAGGTAAGGGTCGCTGCCCCGGGGGCAATAATTTTTTATATTTTTCGGCCCCCCCGGGGCTAGATCGGCCATGTTTTTGGCCGATCTGGCCCCCGTGGGGGGTCGAAATCCACTAGGCACCAGGGATTGTGTGGTGTGTGTGTGTGTTTTGTGTGTTTGGGGGCACCCCTTGGGAAAGGGTCGCCCCCCCAAAGGGGGGAAATTTCGTATTGACCATCTATGCCCCCCTATTTTTGTAGGCCCATCTGCCGCCAAGGAGGGCAGAAACCACCAATACGCCAGGGATTTTATTTTTGTTCCACTTTTTTGTTTTGTGCTGGGGGGTGTCCCCTTTTGCCCCCTTTGGCAAGGGTCGCCCCCTAAAGGGGGCACAGAACTGTTGGCATTTCTGCCCCTCTTGGGGGCAGATCGGCCAATTTTTTTTACGCCCATCTGCCCCCAAGGGGGGCAGAATCCACTTAGGAACCAGGGATCCTGTGTGTGTGTGTGTTTTGTGTGGGGGGGTGGCAACTTTGGCAAGGGTCACCCCCCAAAGGGGGCACGCTAGTGATGGCCATTTCTGCCCACCTTGGAGGCAGATCAGCGTATTTGTTTTAGGCCCACCTGCCCCCAAGGGGGGAAGAAGGCACCAAGATGTCAGAGATTTTTGTTTTCGTTCCCTTTGTTTTTTTTTGTGCAGGGGGAACCCCCATTCGCCCCATTTGGCAAGGGCTGCCCCCCCCAACAGGGTACAGAGCCGTTGGCCATTTCTGCCCCACTTGGGGGCAGATCAGCCTATTTTTGTTTAGGCCCATCTGCCTCCTAGTGGGGCAGAAGCCACTTAGGCACCAGGGACAATTTCAAAAGTTCTTGGTGGCGGGGTGTTTGTCAACTGGCAAAGTATTTGTATTTGTGATTATAACAGTCTATTTCTTCTTTGTTTTCTAGTTCATAGCTTTTGCTTCCTTTGCTGTGGATCCTTGCGGTTTTGGCAGTAGTTGTCCTGCGGTTTGCATAGTTGCATGTTTTAGGTAAGTGAAAGCAATTTACTCCAAAGGTGTATTGTTGACATACATGAATGACATGTTTGTAGGTGGTGTACTAAATGCAGTATTGTGTGTGAAATGTTCCTTAGATATTATGAGATTGACGCGGCATCTGAGGCAGAGGAGGAAGTGAGAGATTCTGGCAGTGAGTTTTCTGTCTGAGAGTGTTCTTCTGATGAGGAAGCTACTCTCAGTGCAGATGAAGGGCCTGTTTTAGAGGAGGACATTGATGTGCCAAGAGTGCAGCAGCCTTGGGCTGAAGGGTTTCCCATTAGAAGACCTGACACCTGGATTGCCCCAAACATGGAGCAGCCACAGTTACCTGCATTTACTGGTCTCCCAGGGTGTAGAGTCAATACAGAAAACTTTTTGCCTGTCCATTTCTTTCACTTGTTTATGGACAATGTATTTTTGGAAGAGATTGTGGAGCAGACTAATTTGTATGCAGAGCCATATTTGAGGGACAACGCTGCCAGACTTAGGCCTCAGTCTAGAGCTACTCAGTGGGTTCCCACATATCTGGAAGAGATGAAAAAGGTTTTAGGTTTGACTTTTTTGATGGGGTTGATCAGGAAGCTGTCACTGGCTTCTTATTGGTCTACTAGTCCCTTGATGGCAACGGCTATATTTCCTGCAACTATGACACGTAATCGTTATTTGCTTCTTCTTCGTATGCTGCATTTTGTAGACAATGCTTTAGCCTTGCCACAAGGTCACCCTGATTGTGACCATCTTTTTAAGATTAGGCCTGTCCTTGATCATTTTGTAGATCGTTTTTCAGAGGTCTATGTTCCAGGCAAAGAGATAAGTGTGGACGAGTCTTTGGTCCTTTTCAAGGAGTGTTTAGTTTTTAAGCAGTACATTCCTAATAAGAGGGCACAGTATGGGAGTAAACTGTATATGCTGTCAGAAAGCAGTACAGGATATGTGTATAATTTCCGGGTCTACACTGGTAGGGATTCCAGTATTGACCCTCCTAGTTGTCCGGCCACTTTTGGAGTTAGCGAAAATATTGTGTGGGAACTTGGTAGACGACTGTTTAACAAAGGTCGCCATTTGTACGTAGATAATTTCTACACTAGAGTGCAGTTGTTCAAGGAGTTGTTTAGAGTGGACACTGTTGCTTGTGGCACAATCCGTTCTAACCGGAAAGGCTATCCTAGGGAACTTGTCTGTAAAAAACATGAGAGGGGATAGTGCAGTTCCTTGGGGAATAATGAGCTGCTAGCTCTGAAATTTTCAGACGGGAGGGATGTGTACATGCTATCTATCATCCATGATGAGAGTACTTCCCCTGTGACTGTTTGGGGTCAGCTTGCGGAAGTGCGCAAACCTGTGTGTATTTTGGACTACAGTAGGCACATGGGTGGTGTTGATAAAGTAGATCAGAGGTTGGAACCTTACACTGCTCTTCGTAAGTCTTACATTTGGTATAAAAAGTTGGCACTACATTTATTTCATCTGGCAACTTTTACTGCTTTTATTGTCTTCAAGGATTGTTCACCTGAGTCAAGGATGACATTTGTTAAATTTCAGGAGTCAGAGATAAAAAACCTTATTGTGGTGGAACAGGCAAGAGTTCCTAGAGTAGAAGTGGTGGAGGATGTGGTTAGATTGAAAGATCGGCACTTTTCAGATCACATTCCTCCCACTCCCAAAAAAGAGTATGTGCCCTGAGAGCAATCCGAAGGGAGAGCCGGATGTACTGCCCCGACTGCCCTTCAAAGCCTGGGCTGTGTGTGCCCGGCTGTTTTAGAAGTTACCACACCAGGAAAACCTTTTGGGAAATACCGTGAGCATAAACTGCCTATTTTATATTTTCATATGTTCAGTTTCATGGTTGGCATTACTGTCATGTATTAAGTTAGAGCTTTTGTGTTTGTAGTTTTGTACTTATTTTATAATTAGTTAGTGGTTTCTTTGTTTTTTATAAACAAAAAAAGTGATGGCGGTGTGTGGGGGTGGTGCTTGGCTGGCAGTGTGCGTGGGGTGGCACTTGGCTGGTGGTGTGCTTGGGGTGGCGCTTGGCTGGCGGTGTGCGTGGTGTGGCACTTGGCTGACAGTGTGCATGGGGTGGCGCTTGGCTGGCGGTGTGCTTGGGATGGTGCTTGGCTGGCGGTGTGCGCGGGGTGGCGCTTGACTGGCGGTGTGCGTGGGGTGGTGCTTGGCTGGCGGTGTGATTGGGGTGGCGCTTGCTGGTGGTGTGCGTGGGGTGGCGCTTGGCTGGCGGTGTGCTTGGGGTGGCACTTGGCTGGCGGTGTGCGTGGGGTGGTGCTTGGCTGGCGGTGTGCGTGGGGTGGCGCTTGGCTGGCGGTGTGCGTGGGGTGGCGCTTGGCTGGCGGTGTGCTTGGGGTGACGCTTGGCTGGCGGTATGCGTGGGGTGGCGCTTGGCTGGCGGTATGGGTGGGGTGGCGCTTGGCCAGCGTTGCCAGCCAAACGCCAGTCCACACACTCATCAGCTGGTGTGATTGCTGTATCAGGCATGTGGGCGTGTGAAAGTGATGGGCCCTTGACTGGCGCTGTCTGTCGTTGCGAGTGTTGTAATGTGCTGGGCCCATGGCTGGCGGAGTGAATGGTGCATTTGATGTATGAAAGGTGTGTGAATGGACTGTAAAGCGGTTGGTGCCTTGCCGTGGCTTTACAGCTCACGAGCTGTGAGTCATTGGTTCAGTTTTTTAGCCTTTCAGTTATTAACAGTGCATTTCGCTTTTGTGAAATCTCTTGTTAATAAAATTTTATCTACTGAACCATTACTCTCCCTCATGCCAAACCAAACCAGTATGTGTGGTAAAAATTAAAAAACCTGCTCCGCTGTAATCAGGCGTCGCAGCACACTTGTGACACGCTAGGTGTCTCAGGTGGGACCCTGATGATGAAGCATGCCACCAACTTGGTTGGTGGGTGAGGGGATCTTTTTTACATAACCTAAGTGCGTTTCTTTTCACAATTTTAGTGTTTGGCACATCACAGATGTATGTGGACACATCAAAATGATATATTACAAAACTACCTGTGTTTGGGGGAGAGGGGGCACCAATGTTTTTGGTCCTGGGTGCGGCCTTCATCTAGGGAAACCTACCAAACCCAGACATTTTTTCAAACTAGACACCCTAAGGAGTCTAGGGAGGTGTGGCTTGCGTGGATCCCCCAACATTTTCTTACCCAGACTCCTCTTCAAACCTCAAATTTTGCTTAAAAAGCATATTTTCCTGACTTTTCTTTGTATGATCACTGCTTCAGCACAAAATTCCTACTCCCCAGCATTCCCTTCAGTCTCCCAAGTAAAATGACACCTCACTTGTGTGGGTCCCCAAAGCAGAGTCCGCCTAAAGATGTATAAAAGAAGAATTTGTGCTTATCAACTCGCTGTGCTATCCCCATAATCTCTATATAAGTTTGTGACATTTTTCTGTTGCGGGCACCTGGCCCACCCACACAAGTGAGGTATAATTTTTATCGGGAGACTTGGGGGAACGCTGGGAGGAAGGAAATTTGTGGCTCCTCTCAGATTTCAGAACTTTCTGTCACCAAAATGAGAGGAAAAAGTGTTTTCTCTGTCAAATTGTAAGGTTTGCAAAGGATTCTGGGGAACAGAACCTGGTCAGAGCCCCACAAGTCACCCCATCTTGGATTCCACTAGGTCTCTAGTTTTACAAAGTGCACAGGTTTGGTAGGTTTCCTTAGGTGCCAGCTGAGCTAGAGGCCAAAATCTACAGGTAGGCACTTTGCAAAAAACACCTCTGTTTTCTGTAGAAAAATGTGATGTGTGTCCACGTTGTGTTTTAGGGCATTTCTTGTTGCGGGCGCTAGGCCTACCCACACAAGTGAGGTATCATTTTTAAGAGGAAACTTGGGGGAATGCTGGGTGGAAGGAAATTTGTGGCTCCTCTCAGATTCCAGAACTTAATGTCACCGAAATGTGAGAAAAATGTGTTTTTTTAGCCAAATTTTGAGGTTTGCAAAGGATTCTGGGTAACAGAACCTGGTGAGAGCCCCTCAAGTCACCCCATCTTGGATTCCCCTAGGTCTCTAGTTTTCACAAATGCACAGCTTTGGTAGGTTTCCCTAGGTGTCGGGTGAGCTAGAGGCCAAAATCTACAGGTAGGCAGTTTGCAAAAAACACCTCTGTTTTCAGTAGAAAAATGTGATCTGTCCACGTTGTGTTTTGGGGCATTTCCTGTCGCGGGCGCTAGGCCTACCCACACATGTGAGGTATCATTTTTATTTGGAGACTTGGGGGAACGCTGGGTGGAAGGAAATTTGTGGCTCCTCTCAGATTCCAGAACTTTCTGTCACTGAAATGTGAGGAAAACATGTTTTTTTAGCCAAATTGTGAGGTTTGCAAAGGATTCTGGGTAACAGAACCTGGTGAGAGCCCCACAAGTCACCCCATCTTGGTTTCCCATAGGTCTCTAGTTTTAAAAAAATGCACAGGTTTGGTAGGTGTCCCTAGGTGCCGGCTGAGCTAGAGGCCAAAACCTACAGGTAGGCACTTTGCAAAAACACCTCTGTTTTCTGTAGAAAAATGTGATGTGTCCACGTTGTGTTTTGGGGCATTTCCTGTCACGGGTGCTAGGCCTACCCACACAAGTGAGGTATCATTTTTATCAGGAGACTTGGGGGAACGCTGGGTGGGAGGAAACTTGTGGCTCCTCTCAGATTCCAGAACTTTCTGTCACCGAAATGCGAGGAAAACGTGTTTTTTTAGCCTAATTTTGAGGTTTGCAAAGGATTCTGGGTAACAGAACCTGGTGAGAGCCCCACAAGTCACCCCATCTTGGATTCCCCTAGGTCTCTACTTTTCAAAAATGCACAGGTTTGGTAGGTTTCCCTAGGTACCGGCTGAGCTAGAGGCCAAAATCTACAGGTAGGCACTTTGCAAAAAAAGACCTCTGTTTTCTGTAGAAAAATGTGATGTGTCCACGTTGTGTTTTGGGGCATTTCCTGTCGCAGGCGCGAGGCCTACCCACACAAGTGAGGTACCATTTTTATCGGGAGACTTGGGGGAACATAGAATAGCAAAACAAGTGTTATTGCCCCTTGTCTTTCTCTACATTTATTCCTTCCAAATATAAGAGAGTGTGTAAAAAAGATGTCTAATTCAGAAATGCTCTGTAATTCACATACTAGTATGCGCACCCCGGCATTCAGAGATGTGCAAATAACCACTGTTCCTCAACACCTTATCTTGTGCCCATTTGGGAAATACAAAGGTTTTCTTGATAGCTATTTTTCACTCTTTATATTTCAGCAAATGAATTGCTGTATACCCGGTATAGAATGAAAACCCATTGCAGGGTGCAGCTCATTTATTGGCTCTGGGTACCTAGGTTTCTTGATGAACCTACAAGCCCTATATATCCCTGAAACTAAAAGAGTCCAGCAGACGTAACAGTATATTGCTTTCAAAAATCTGACATTGCAGGAAAAAGTCACAGAGTAAAACGTAGAGAAAAATTGCAGTTTTTTTCACCTCAATTTCAATATTTTTTTATTTCAGTTTTTATTTCTGTAGGGAACCCTTGTAGGATCTACACAAATTACCCCTTGCTGAATTCAGAATTTTGTCTACTTTTCAGAATTGTTTAGGTTTCTGGGATCCAGCATTGGTTTCATGCCGATTTCTGTCACTGACTGGAAGGAGTCTGAAAGCACAAAAAATCGTAAAAATGGGGTATGTCCCAGTAAAATGCAAAAATTGTGTTGAAAAATTGGGTTTTCTGATTCAAGTCTGCCTGTTCCTGAAAGCTGGGAAGCTGGTGATTTTAGCACCGCAAACCCTTTGTTGATGCCATTTTCAGAGAAAAAAACACAAGCCTTCTTCTGCAGCCCCTGTGTCCCATTTGTTTGAAAAAAATGAACTTTTCACTGTATTTTGGCTAATTTCTTGGCCTCCTTCAGGGAAACCCACAAAGTCTGGGCACCTCTAGAATCCCTAGGATGTTGGAAAAAAAGGACGCAAATTCGGCATGGATAGCTTTTGTGGACAAAAAGTTATGACAGCCTAAGAGAGAAGTATTCCAAATAGGCAAAAAAAGGCCTGGCACAGGAGGGGCAAAAGGCATGGCAGCGAATGGGTTAAAGGGGGTGCCAATGATGGGAAGTAGGATCAGGGGAGCTTTCAGCTTTTCCCCTGACTTCCCTCTGACTTTACAGGTGGGACATGACATGCAGAATGTATATGAGGACGTCTTCATTATGGGCCAATAAAAGTTTATGGCAAGCCTGGTAAAGGTCTTGTCTTGATCTAAATATCCTGCCAGGGGTATGTCATGAGCTAAACCCTGTAGGAAGCCTTGACAACACTGGGGGACCACCAGCACAAGGACTGCCCTAGTATCAAGAGGCTTAGGCGCGCTATAGAAGTGATCATCCTCCCAGTAGATTAAGTGACCCCCACAGGCTTTATCTCCTACATCGCCTGTAGCCCTTAAAAATGGGACACTCTCTCTGCACTTTTCAGAATTCCTCCCTGGTGGGCCCACCCTCACCTGCCCGCCAGCAAGCTCAGGTAGGCCACCTAGGGTGGCAATGTCTGTCACTGTTGGCTCAGGGTCCTCCTCCTCAGGGACCCCATCAACCTCTACTTCTGGAACTTCAGGAACTGGTTTTCCCTACCCCTTGCCCCTCTCCTTGGAAGTTGCCTGGGCCATTCTTCGAGGCTCCTGACACTATTGACTACCTACCCAGGCAACCAAAAACCAGAGATCATACAGACCCACTCAGGCAATCTCATCATCTCCAAGTGAGGCCTGACCTCTACCTCACTCCAGGTAGTGTGTTCCATGTCATTTCCTAACAGACAATCTACAGGCATGCCAGGACTCACAGTAACTTTCAGAGTACCTGAGATCTTTCCCCTCACTCAAAGGGAACCAGAGCCACTGGTAGATGGGTCTTACAATTGTCGGTGACTATAACTTGGTGAAATGTGTTCGGTAGGACCGGCTCTGCTGACACCAGCTGACATTTGACAGTTGTCATGCTGGCTCCTGTGTCATTCATAACCTCCATCCCTTGTCCATTAATGGAGACCCACTGCCTATACTTGGAAGTATTGGCAGGCATATTGGCTTTTGGCACCATATCTTTATCCCCCAGGGACACTAGGGTTACCCCTCTCTGTTCACCAAAACTTGCTGAGACTGCTTCCTCCCTGAGACCTACACTGTCCCACCCAGTTGGGGGGGGGGCTCTGCCCTTATGGGACATTTGGAGTCACCCTTAGAGTGGCCATACTTAGAACACCACTTTGTACATTGGGCACACACCTTTCTGTTCTATTTCATGGTCAAAGAACCCTTTCATTTTAGAATCAGACTGGGACTGGTTACAACTAATCCCCTGGGAATTATTTTGGGGGACTTTACAGTACTCCTCCAGATACATTCTTGGACACTCTGGTGCTAGCCCACAGATTCGCCTCCTTAGCAAGCTTCCTGGGATCAGTCAGCTTACTGTCTACTAGGTGCTGGCACAACTATGTAAAACAGATACTGAGCATGTGCTCTCTTAAGATTAAATAGCACAAACCAACATAATCATTGACTTTGCCGCCCCTGCGGCCAGCCATTCAGTGTCTTACTGGAGTAATCAATGAAATCTACCCAGAATTCATTGGGGAGCTTTTGACTGTCCCAGAATCTTTGGCAATACTCGTCAGGAGTCAGACCAAATTTGGCAATCAAAATGGCTTTCATGGGAGTGTGCTTGGTCTGGTCCCCAATCTCTCTTGTTAAGACTGTGTCCTTCCAAAGTGTTGGCATGTGCTTCCACAGACCCGTCCCACAGTGCTCCTCAGGAACCCTGTGTATCTTCAGTGCAACTTCATAAGCAGAAAACTACTTATCAATGTCTTCTCCCACCACAAACCTGGGCACTAGATCTTTGTGTATTCAAACCTTTGTATTTCCATCAAATACTATATGTATTCTGCCACCATCACTGCTGGAATATGCCTGCTTGGGTTTAAGTTCCAGTTCTTTCAGACTCTGGGCCTAATTTACAAGGCCTGTGGTAAAGGGCAGCACAGCTAGTGCATAGCTGCGCCACCCTGCGTCACAGGGAAAGGGCAGAAATGCTCCACATCCACAAGATACAGCATATTTCTGTCCTCTCCTCCTGCACTGGTTCACAAATTGCTGTCATATGCCAAAACAGGCATCCTCACACCATGGTGCCAGGGTACATGCATTGAGGGGATTATTGTTTTTGTGCAGGAAGGGACACCTTCCATCACTAAAACAATTACAGGGGGTGTTTTCCTCTTTCTGCATTATGTAGCACACATAGAAAGAGGAAAAACAGGGAGCAATTAAAGATATTAGTCTCCATTGCATCACTTTTCTGCCACCCCTAAGGTGGGTTAGGAATCTGATGGATTCACAGACTAGTAAATCTGGGAATATGTCTGTTTCCTTTGGGTTCCATGGGTGTTGTGTGAGACTACCCCAAGCAACACCCATGGAACACCCCTTTCATTCAGTGTTATGCGTGAAAAGGAGTCCATATTTACAAGGCCATGAAAAGCCACACAAGGTGGTAAATATGGGCTGGCACACTGCGCTACTGGAGCGTCATAAAAAATGACACTCCGGTGGTGCAGTGCGCCACTAGGGCATCATAAATGAGGCCCTCAGTTCATGAGTCATCAAAAGTTTCTTCTCAGCTAAGGTTCTTAGCGTGTTTGGCTCCCCTCTCAGCCTCAATTTTTAATTTTGACAACTGCAGCTGGAATTCTCTCTCTTCTCTCCTTTCCTCTGGGGTCAGTCTATGACCAGAGACACTGCTTCATGCCCTCACAGGTATCACAAATCCAGGGGTTTCCTCCTCAACTGCTGCAGGAGCTTCTCAGAAAAGCCATTCACAGGATCCTCCAACTCATCTCCCTATTTGGAGTGGGATTCTGTTCTCAGTGCCATTTGAAACTCCACCTTCTTGGTAGCTCCTCAGACAGGTACCATCATCCCATTACAAAAGCTTGTAATCTGGTCAACTGTTTTCTCCTACTGCTTAGACAGCTCAAACTCCATGGCTCCACTTGTCGAACCAGCCAGAGACAAGATGTGAAGGATGTATTAAAAAGTCAGAGTAGGGAAAATCGCAAAAGAAAAAAACCTTGGAATTCAATGAAAGTGGGGTTCAGAGTTGTTAGGGTTCCTGTCACTGAGCCAGATTTGTACTATTTTTTGTTAATTTTGGTGAAAACCCAGAATTTTGTTTTGATTGGACTGACTTTTAGATGGGTGTTGGGCTTTGTGAGAAATTGGGTTGTTAGTTGTATGAGGAGAGACCCTTGTTCACGCAACAGCCACGTTTCCCATCAGGATGAACCACAGAAAGTCACTAAAGAAACCTGTGTTTAGCACTCTGGTAGCTTGGCACAAAATCAGTTAGGCTTAGGTTTAGGAAATGTGCAAAGTATTTGTGAAGCACAAAAACAGGAAGAAAGTAAAAACACAACACAATAAAAATCCATACCAATTTACAAAACAAGACACTCACTCGGGATGGGTACAGGAGTGGGTTCAAGATTGTGGGAGCCTTTTTCTGTCCCTGAGGCTCAGAATAGGAGGCCAACAAACTAGCCCTTTAAGCCACTCTGGTAGTCCTGGGTTCAGGTGCTAAAGAAGGGTTCAAGAAGCAGGGTGGGCCTCGGAGGGTTAACGGCAGGTTCCCAGCAGCAAAGCAGTCCTTCCAGGTCCACCAAAGCAGTCTTTGAGAGCATACAGTAGTTTATAGCAGCAGGCAGTCCTCTGAGAGTCCATCTGAAGGTCCGGAAAGTGAACTGTAGATTGGGTCTGAGGACTCCCTTTTTACACATGGTGTCTTCGAGTTTCTAGAGAAGTCCATTTGAAATGTTTGAAGTTTCCTGACTCCTCTGCCCTGGCTCCAAGCTACCTGCATGGACAATGTGGGGTGACAAATACCTTTTGTGAAGGAAGAACATAGCATATTCAGGTGCAAGTGACGCTGTGCCCACCTCTGCTCCCTCATCCTGCCAGTTGAATGCCATTTCAGGCACAATAATCCCTGTATTGTGTGGATTTCTGGGCAGTGTAAACAAAGTCCAAATGACAACTACACCCAGTCATGTGACCAAGGGGAGGCTGCAAATAGCTTAGGACAGGAAAATGCCAGCTTTCCAAAAGTGGTATTTTCCAACTGT
Source organism: Pleurodeles waltl (assembly GCF_031143425.1). Taxonomy (NCBI): domain Eukaryota; kingdom Metazoa; phylum Chordata; class Amphibia; order Caudata; family Salamandridae; genus Pleurodeles; species Pleurodeles waltl. Next base: position 357,626,189 of record NC_090438.1, read on the forward strand.
TATTGAAAATCTAACTTTACCATTAAGGACGATTTTTAATTACAATGTCTCGGACACTAAACACAAAATTCGAACTTGTTTCCAATCAAATCTTAGCACACATTAAATTGATAAGGCAACCAAATGTTATCCTAAGAGTGAAGTAGGCTTCTCAGAGTTTTACTCTGCCAGGATTTGTAAAAGTTGAACATACATGTCCAACCTTTTCATTACAATGCCCTGTGCACTATGGGCTACCTAGTGCCTACCTTAGGGGTAACACATGCAATGAAAGGGTAGTTTAAGGATCGACAAGGGGGCTATATGGCCAACTCAAATTGGCAGTTTAAAACATATTTTAAGAGGCTACTTAAATGGGTGGCATGATTAGTGCTGCAGTTCCACTAGTAGAATTTAATGCACAGGCCCTGGCTATATAGTGTATGTTAGAAATTGTGTTTCTGGTTGGTTAGGGTATGCACCTAAGCCAGGCAGAACCCACCCACTCTAGTCAGGGCAAGAGAGCTACACATCCAAGATAACCACTGCTCACCCCCTTGGTAGCTTGGCACGAGCAGTCAGGCCTAACCCAGAGGCAATGTGTAAAGTGTTTGCACAACAGACACAACACATGTGACACACTATCTCCACCACAAAGGAAACACAACACCAAGTTATGTGAAAATATACTGTATTGTACACAATGCAATTATTAGACCAAACATCACATATCAGTAATATCCTGCTACCTCAGCAGTTGTCAGAATGTTACACATTAGTTATTCTGCAAAACTAGCAGTAGTCACATATCACACACAGGTTACCTAGTATTCTCCAACATAAGCAGTAGTCAGGAAACACGTTATTACACCAAAGCACTTGTCATAGAAATATCATAAACACCCATAGTAGGAACATTATAGAACGAATGGCAAGTCAGAAAACATATTAGCATGTTATGCCCATAAAAGGAACATTTGCATACACATATGAAAACATCATAAAAACAGGTAGGCGACATATACATCAATAAAGTCTCTATAAAGAACGTATATCATATACATTGTCTCTGATTAGTATCTGGTTTCCATGAGGAGGCACCTCCAAAGCCAGTGGAACAAAAATGTGGCCCCGGCGCTCCTCTGTGCCAAACGGGGGCCTGCCAGGAGTTCTGAGGATGAAGGAGGCAGCATGCACCCCTTCTGCATTAATGATGGGACCCTCCTGAGGCCTGCAATCACTGGGGCCACCCCGGGCCTCAACCGGCCCTCACGAGGGGGGGCCAAAGTCAGCCACAATGATGTATGGATGAGGAAGGCGCCACGCACCCCCTCTGCTGTAATAACAGGCCCCTCCTGTGCCCGCGATCTCTGGGGGCCCCACGGGCCTCCGACGACCCTCACAAGGGGGGACCACAGCTGAGGAGAAAAAACTTAGGGAGGAGGAGGGCATCAGGCACCCCCTCCGATTTGTAGTGGGCCCCTCTGGGGGGCCGCGATCGCTAAGGGGCCCCCGGGCCTCTACTGGCCCTTCCACAAGGGGGCAGCACAAAGGGCCCAGAGCACCAACAAGAGGCCCTGCAGTGCAGGGAGTCTCCGATGAGGCTTCCACCCCACCCGCCTTTCCAATTATGCATACCAGGCCCCCTCCTGTGTCTGACACGAGGGCTCCAGTAGGGTGGGGAGCCTCGGACAAGGTTTCTCTCCCCACCCGACGTCTCCTTCACTTGGCTCGGACCACCTGGGCTGTGGCGGTGTTCAGGCACTGAAGCAGGTGCCTGCTTGTGCCCCGGAGGTTCTTCCTAGAGCGTACCTTGCCCCGGGGGCACAATAGGAGCGCGTGCTCCGATCCTCCTCTTAAAGGTGCCCCGGGGCACAAGTTGCAGTGCGTCTCCGACACGCTTGGAATTTCAGTGAAGCCTGGGTTGCGGCAGTGAATCTACACCTGACAATGCGTCCTGCAATGCAACGGGTCACACACAGACCCCGGGTCGCGTCTGTGATGCCCCCACAGCTGTAAAGCACTTTTCAAAGCACAGCAGCAGTTTAGTGAAGTGCCTTCCAGGTGCTATGGTTGCAGGGGACAGGGGCCACAGCGTCCCGCCCCTGGGGGACAAGAGTCCAAGGAAAAGGCCCACAAGTGGAGGGGCCCAGCAACAGGCCAGCACAAAGAGGGTGCAAGCAACTTGCAAGTCCTCGCAGTGACCAAGCAGGTCACAGGCCAGCACAGCAGCAGCATCTCCAAAGAGTGAGGAAAACTCCCCTGTACTTATACTCAGTTTTTACAGTGTCTTACAATGGAAGGGGAGAGGAGGTTCCAACCAGTTTCAACTGGTTCTGGGAGAGCCCCCTCTCTGCTCCAGCACAGGCTCCAAACATCAGTTGGGGGTAAACAACCCTATTGTGTGAGGCCAGGGCACAGCCTTTAGAAATGTAGGTGTGCCCCGCCTCTCCCTTCTCTCAGCTCACGAAGACTATTCAGCATGCAGATGCACCTCTGTGACTCTTCCACCCACCCTGTGTACATGCTGTCTGAAAGGTATGCACAGAGCCCCAACTGCCACTCTGCCCAGACGTGGATTGGAGTCAAGCTGCAGAACAGCATAGTCATAAGGACAGAGAAATGCTCACTTTCGAGAACTGGCATTTCTGTAATAGTAATAAAAAATACACCTTCACCAGTAAGCAGCATTTCTTATTACCATTACAACCATACCAAACATGCCTACGCTACTCCTCATAAAGCAGACAATACCCCTTACACATAAGGCAGGGCATTTCTAATGCAATCCTATGGGAAGGCAGCACTCACAGCAGTGAGACACCAAGTTAGGCTGTCACTACCAGGACTGGCCACGCTACCTGGCACATGTCCTGTCTTCTACATACATGGCACCCTGCTCATAGGGTTAGCTAGTGCCTACCTGAGGGGTAACATTTATGTAGTAAAAGGGAGGTTCTGGGCCTTGCAAGTAAATTTAGATGCCAGGTTGCTGTGGCAGAAAACTGCGCACACAGGCCCTGTGCTAGCAGATCTGAGTCAGGTTTGAAAGTCTACTTCAGTGGGTGGGACAAGCAGCACTGCAGGCCCACTTGTAGCATTTAATTTACAGGCCCTGGGTATAGAAATGGAGAGTCAAAAGAGACAGGTCAGAATAAATAGGAGGAAGGAGGCAAAAAGTCAGGGGATGATCCTGCAACAAGAGCCAGGTCCAACTGTGTACCACTCTATAAAGGACTTATAAGTAAATTAAATATGGATATCAGGTGTAAGCCAATTTTAGCATGTTTGAGGGAGAGGGCACAAGAACATTAGCATTGGTCCACAGTTGTAAAAAGCACAGAGTCCTAAGGCCAACTAAGCAAACTTCAGCAAGAATAGGAGTGGTGAAGGCAAAATGGTTGGGGGAAGCCTACCCAATAGGTGTCAGGTCTCACAAGTATACATGTCTGGATGAGGTGCAGTCAGTGTTTGAGCCAGTGGAAGTCAGAAGCAGAGGAGACTTTCAGGTAGAGTTGTGTATCATCCACATGCTAGTGACCTTTGATGCTGTTATCAGTGAGTAGAGCCCCAAGGAACTTAATGCAGAGGCTGATGATGACAGCGGACCGTTTGGAACTACAGGAGACTCTTCCGGTAATAGGAATCTTTGGGAATATTGAGACACCCATGCAAAAAGATTGGTGTTGATTGGAAAAGTTAGAGGAAAACCAGTGAAGGACATTGCCAGAATTCCCATTCAAAGCTCCAGGGTGTGGATGAAAGGTGGATGGTCGGTTGTTTAAGGCATGTAAGAGGTCAAGGAGTATCAGGAGTCAGGGATCAACTTTTCTGAGATTAGGAGGATGCCATCTATATTGTGTAAGGTAGTGATTTGGAAGCTACAGTAGTAGTCTCGTAGGAGATGGTTAGCATAAATGTGATCTGGGAGTTGAATATAATCTGCTTTTTCAATTATCTTGCAAAAGAAGAATAGAGAGATCAGGGTCCAATATCATGTTCCTTAGGTGTGGCAGAATCTAGCTTTCCTTGGGAGATTATGAACAGATGTCTTGCGTAAAGAAGGCACTACCAATGGTGAATTGTGGTAAGAAAGCATCTGAAGATAAATTTGCAAGGGTAAGACATCATCTTAATAGGAATTTGCATTGTGGAAGTTGAGTGTGTCAGAAAGATCTGTGAGAGACAAGACTTTCAAGGGGGACCATTTGAAGATTCCAACAAGAAGGATGCTAGAGGAGAAGCAGTCTTGGGGCACAGTTATCATTAAATCACGCAGTGCAGTAAGTCACCCTGCTGCTCTGTGCTGCGTAATAGAGAAATTAACCAAACTTAACATTGTACAGTGTATTCCTGGCTTTTTGAAATGCTGGCACACAATGTAGTGCCTACTGCAAACAGGTTTATTTTTGTGCAGGAAGGGATACCTTTCTGCACAAAAACAATCACCTGAGGCATATTCCTCTTTCTGTGTGTGCAGCATTCTGCAGCACACATAGAAAGAGGAAGTAACGAGGAGAACTATAAATATTTTTCCTCGTTACGCCTCACCGCGGGAAGCATAGGTTTGTGACGCACTCCAAGGTCTACTAGTAATAGTAAATCTATGAATGTGCCTAAATCCATGGGTGGATACGTGAGAACACCCACTCTCCACCCATGGAATGTGATCACAGGGCAGATTAACCCAATGCAGCGATTTGCGCTGCGTTGCTTTTCTGAAGGTTTATTAAGTAAGGCAAGGCTATGTGATGTGGTGTGGTGCAAGAGCGATGCAACTCTTTGAACAATATGGCCCTTGGTACTGTTGACATGCTGACAGGTCACCTTTATTTTTTCACTAAAGGAGAGACTGATGGAATTAAATTTTTCTGTAGAGTGAGGGCTAGATGGGCTAACCAGGGTGTTTATGCGTCTTTTCTGTTGATTGCTTCATTGAGCAATGTTCCTTCGTCTCTCTGAAAAAATCGAAATGTATATACATTTCCATAAGTTTCACAGTTGTTTTCAAATTATATCTGAAATTCCTACCCCTGCTATCCCCATGGTGTAAAGACACACCAATCAATCAATTAATCAAAAATCAGAAAACATAGGAAAGGCATAAAGACATACAAGTACAAAGCCACCTACAGTTAGCAAACAGACATATATTACACCAAACCACACCACAGTTTTAATAAAAAAATTGAGGATTGAAGAAACACTAAGTCACTGCCATAAACTATACATTTAACTAAGATAATTGGAGCAGTGTAGCTAAGAGCCCCAGCACAGAAGGTCCCATGATCAATGTTTCTCTTTGGGCCAGAACTATTACCCGTGAGAGCATCTTCCCAAAATATGCAGGGACTTTTTTTAAGGCAAGGCCAGGGAAAAGGATGAAAATGAAACCATCTATATCTAGAGTCACTAGTACAGTGATACCAGATTCTCCTTGGCTAGGACTGAAATGAGCTGAGGGAGTGCACAAGAAGGTTCAAAGACCCCAGCATGAAACTAGTTATAAACCTGAGATCTCCTACCATAACTGACTTACGAATTAGAACCTCGAGCAAATGTTTGGGTTTTGTGTCAATCGAAAGTCATGACAGCTTTAGGAAAACATGTAAACTTCAGTAATTTTTCTGAAAAATAAGACTTTTAAAAAATGTATTTTGATACACAGGAAAATACACCTATTGTTGATAAAAATGTTGCCCTATGAAAGATATGTGGGCCAAATATAAGAAACATTTTTACATTTGTACAGCCAAAAAACTCTACAGTGGGGTTTTTCATATCAAAGATGTTCTTCCAAATGTTCTAATCCCATGTTACTAAGCAGTTAGAATAATTAATAAAGTTTGCTGAAAAATGTCCCTTTATATTTAATTTAAGTGAAGGTTGTATGTATATGTTGTGATTGTGGAGTAGAAGAATTAGGGGAAACTCTACACACACTGACAATTTATTTCAAGAGACACAGCCTCTTCTTAAATTGTTTTCAATCTTGCTAGTTAAAATATATACTAGAGCCAATTTCATATGGTATAATGGATTTGGAAGTACCAACAATACAGGATATAGAAAACATTAAGTATTTCAGAATAAAATAAACTAGGACCATTCATCAAGTGAATCTACAAAAGTTGAGTTGTTTCTAGGTGAAACTACTGTTAAAAACAGGACAGCCATTCATTGACATTGATTGGAAAAATTAACTTTGCCAAAATCATAATTGAAAAAAAAGTTAGGGCTTTATTTACAGTATGATAGAGCAGGCATAGTACCATAAATCAAGGGTTCATCCACTCACCAAATGTGGCATTCCCCTGTCCCATTTAGAGGTGGGAAAACCAGAAGGTGTCTAACGGTGAGGTCTCTCCTGTTGGAAAGCTTTGACCTGATATCTGTCTGCCACTAGGCTGTTAGTAACAGTGACTGTCGTCACACCACATTTAGGGCATGGAAACCATCGCTAGATTTGTAGAATGTATTGAAGTTCCCCATTTTTTACAGTTTACTCCACTAGAAATAGGATCATGAAATAGCTTTGAGTTTTTTAATAAAAAGATTAGGTGAAAGACCAATGTCAAAACCGTAAGCTATGTAATCAGTATAGATTGATTGAAATTGGAGTTAAGGGCCTCTTCTGGATAGAACTATTGGAACTAAAGATCACTGAAGCAAGACTTTAAGCAGTTGGCTAGTACAGCAAAAGCAACATTTCAAAGTTGAGATGAGTTTGATGTTGATATGGAACATATTCAATTCTATACAAAATGGTTACAAACTAAAAGGACACAGAAAAGTCATAAATTTACTCAAGCTCGATCTTGGAGTAAGCCCAGGACCACACATAGCCCCTCACGAGTACACAACATACTCCCATAGAAAACAATGGAGAAGAGAGTTAAAAATACACCCAATAGGAAATAATGCTGAATAAAATAATGTATTAGAAATGTAATTTTCCTATGTGCATCGATGTGTATGTATATATTTGTATATGTTATGTGTGTGTATATATGTATGTATATGTGTGTGTGTGTATATATATATATATATATGTATATATATATATATATATATTTCACAAGAAGTCATTCCATCATCAACGGAAGCCAGGTTACCTGGCTTATCGCTGCATGTATGATGCCAGCACTACCAATCCAGGTTCCAATTTTCTTTTTATTTCATCTTATAAAGTATAAAGTGCTAAGAGTAATTTCCAGGACACAATGGCAACACATTTTGGCCTAAACCTTTGACTGGCCATAGAGTTGAGTGCAGAGCGAGTGTATTTAAAGCAAGTGACCACTCCCCAACACCAATTATAAACCATTCCTTACTTTAGATTGCTAATTAGTACCTAGCTCTCTTTTTACCTCTCCCTCTTTCTCATTACAGCGAATATAAGTTGTTTGAGGTATAAGGTATTGTAATTATTTATTAAACATTTCATTTAATGACATAGGCCCTCATTATGAACATGGCAGGGAAGACCGCGCCACCGACGGTGGTGGTAACTACTGCCAACAAGCTGGCGGTCTGGACCGTCAAATAATGAAGCACATGAAAAACAGCCAACATGAAAACCACTCACCGCCAGCAGAGGAGTGCCGACATCGATGGAAGAGCCCACCCACAGGCCGACGGAAAGGCTCCACCCTCCCAACAAATAATGAAGCACAAGACCACCGTCAGTTCCGGGGCAGGAACCACCGCCACGCAAAGCCTGGTGGAAACAAACAATATAAAAGGAAACACTCACCGGAGGCACACATAACACGCTGAAGCAGACATGGAGAGAGAGTTGGAAATCATGCCAGTCCTGCTCTTTGCCATATACCTCCATGACCGTGACCACCGATGAACACGGCGACGGTAAGTACCCCAATCTACTAAACAAGAGAAGAAAGGGCACAGTTACATACCCAATGCTACGCACATGCACCCCCACCTCCTCACACCATCACAAGACATACACATCTGAACAAAGGTACTTACCCAACACAAGGCCAATACAACCTGCCCAAAGTACACACATGTGCACAACACCCCCCACAATGAAATGATGAACCACGTCTCCAGAGCCTGCCAACACCAACACTGGGCACACAAACTTTATTACAAAAGTAATATCGGAATGCCCAAATAAGGCCATTGGCCAGTCCAACATAAAAAGGCTGAAGGGCCCAAATGGCCCAAACTTGACTCCCACATGTGCACATGGTACTCCACCATAAAGGGACATCAATGGGGCAGCCAGGCACCTCAGGAAATAGGGGCAGGGGGTGGTGGGGTTGAGGACTTATGACTGAGTGGGGGGTTTGGGCTTACGTTTGGGAGGTGGAAGGGGTTTGGGTTTAGCCTTCGAAGGTGGGGGAGCTGGCTTGGACCGGGGGTGGCAGATGGACCAGGGCCAGCATGGGGCTTCTTGCTCACTGGAGAAAGGGCACGGGAATGGGAAAGGCAGACTTGGGCATGGAAGGATTGGACAGGGGAAGGAGGTGGGCACGTTTAGGGATGAGATGGGGTGGGCCAGTGGGTTCGAAAAGGTCAACACTGGGCAGGAAACTTTTTTTGGGGCAGTAGTGGTGGACATGGAGGAAGGTGTGGGAGTACAGGTCGAGGGAGTGCTCGTAACTGGTGTCGGTGTGCTGGATGTGGAAGCAGGTGCCCATACAGTATTCTGAGGTGTGGTGGATTTGTTTTGGGTGGGTGTTTGGGAACATATGAGTGTTTTTGGAGGAGGGGGTGGACACAGTGGGACATGTCGTTGTAGTGAGTGCAGGTGTAGTGTCTGGGGTGCATGACTGGATGTCTGATGTCGTGGTGACTGCAAGAATGGGGTCAGCAACAGTGAATGAGGATGCAGTGCTTCTGAGTGTGCATGTAGATGTGACAGACAGGGAGGCGGGAGAGGTGGGCACTCTGCAGGAAGTGTGTGCCTTTGTATGTTGGCTGTGTGTATGCCTGTGGTGGGAAGTGTGGTGCCTGTGTTTCTGTGTATGTTTTTTGTGTGTTGAGGTGTGTGCATGGCTGTCTGAATGTGAGCTTGGGATGGGTGAAGGGAGTGGGGTACTGGAAGGGGTATAGGTGGTTGGAGGGGGGACGGAAAGGACAGGGACACTGGCGGCCGTCAAAGAGGAGGCCAGAGCCTGAATAGATCTCTGTAGGCCAGACATGAGACGTGAATGCCTTTCAGGTATGCATTGCCCTGCTGCATCTGGGATGCTAGCCCCTAGATGGCATTCACAATGGTTGTCTGCCCTGCATAGATGGTTCTCAGGAGGACAATAGCCTCCTCTGTGAGGGCAGCAGGGCTGACTGGGGCAGGGGATGAGGTGTCTGGGGAGAAGGAGACGCCACCCTTCTGGGTAAGCAGGCACGGGCAACTAGGTGGGGAGCAACTGGCTGGGAGGATGGTGATGGTATGGGGGTGGCAGAAGATGTCAAAGAATGGGTGGGCTGACTAGGGTCCGCCACCACCGGGGAGCTCCCATCAGAGGAGGTATCAGAGTCACTACTGCCAGTGGTAGTAGCCTCCTGTGGTACTCCCCTTGCCCTCCAACCCACTGGTCCCCTTGGCATCAGTAGACTCTGCCTCCTTGGAACTGTGGGCTACTGCATCCACACTCGCTGGTGGCACTGCTCCCTCGCCAGATAATGCTGATGTACACAGATAACACAAGAGTACAGGGGTGGGAGCCAAAACAAGAGAGATATATGTTAACACTTCAATGGATGTACATGTAAGGTTCACTCATACTCCTACCCAGATTATACACCAACACCCAGCACCTACAGCTATAGTCATGCCCATGCCCCTGACTAGAGGCCACAACCCTAGCATACAACTCACCTTCCACATGACACAAGGACCTGATGAACTGCAGACCTGCCCCTAATCACCTCAGTGCCCATGGGGGCCAGATTGCTGTAAGATACCTGTCAGAGAACCTGGCACTAGACTGCATCCATTCTACAGCACCCTCAGACATCCATCAAAGAGGCATGATATGGTGTTGGTGCTCACCCCCTTGTGGCTGCTGTGCAGCCTGCAAGCGCCCATCAAAGTCTGGATATGCTACCACCAGAATACAGCGCATTAGGGGGGTCAAGGCCCAATGGGCACCCCTTCCTCGTTAGGAGGACTTCCCTAGCTTGGCCTCGCAGGTCTTCCTGGAACAGCGCCGCAGGGCCTCCCACCGCTTCCTGCAGTGGGTGCTTCGCTGCTTCTGATGGGCGCTGACATGTAGGGAACACAGAGAAAATAAAAACAGAGTTCAGCATATGGCCTGTGATACTGCTGACTATACGTCCCCTGTGGGATGGACACTTCACAGCATCATTTCACCACCTCATTCACGGTACTTGCCAAACATTCTACGCCTGTGCAGGTACAGACCAACCACACATTCATGCAGGCATCCGCTACCATGACACACATCCATGCACGTCAACCACCTATTCACCTGCACCTCTGGTCGCCCATATAACTTGCCATACAGGAGGAGGACCCCGTCCACCAGCTTCTCCAGCTCCTCCGTGGTGAAGGCCGGGCCCTTTCCCCTGTGACTCGTGCAATTTGAGTAACCAGAGTCAGGACACAGCAGCACATTCAATGGAGTACTTCCATGCACAGGATCCGGGAGTCAAGTGAACCTGGGGTGACGACACAGCGTACGCTTCAAGGCGGTGTGCACCGTCACCACCGGCGGCGATGATGATAGGCCCAGATTCCCCATTGACAACCATGTTAACCAATGACTGGGTGCACGGCGGTGAACACCGCCTTATGCCATAACAACAACCGCCAGCGGAATGAGGTCACTTCCACTGGTACATATTTGGATGGCAGGGGTCTGCCATTTTGCTAGTGCTATGCAGATATTTCCTGGTCATGGGCCCCATGCAGGACCTATGGACCCCAGCCCTTAGTCGCATGCCCACATTACTCTTTTCTGCCCACAACAGTCCAGACGTATCACTTCATACATGTCCCTACATTTGTACATCATACAATGCTTATGTGTAACCTACATATTGTACAGCAGTTATTCATACACAACATGTTATGCATATGTATGTGTGTCCCTCACATGTGTTCTCCACTTCTCCTCAGTACAGACCCATGTGGCGAGGGAGTGCCCCATCTGTGTACAGACCTCTTGTTGATTTGGAGACCATGGTGACGTCACATCATTATCAACTACAGACTCACCCTTGCTACAATCCATGAGCTATGTGCATTACTGGATCCAGTACTGAGACCGGCAAATCAGAATCAGCATGCCATTCGTACTGTAGTGCAAGTGCTGTCTGTACTCCATTTCCTGGCCACGGGCTCATTTCAGGTGACAGGGGGCATGAATGCAGGGTTCTCACAGCCAATGTTTAGACTCATCCTGTCCAAATTCCTGGATGCATTTGTACTACACCTGCCGACATATGTGAAGTTTCCCCAAAGGGCTGAACTCCCTGCCATCAAGTCAGACTTTTATGGCTTTGCTAACATTCCCCATGTGACAGGTGTCATTGATGGCACCCACATAGCTCTCATCCCTCCAAGAGTAAATGAACAGGTGTACAGAAACAGGAAGAACTTGCACTCAATGAACATACAATTGGTGTGTACTGCAGACCAGTACATTTCACATGTGAATGCCATGTTTCCAGGATCAGTCCATGATTCATTTGTTCTGAGGAACAGCAGCGTACCACACATGATGGATCAACTACAAAGGGAAAGAGGATGGCTCAGAGGTGAGTGTGTATGACACTGTTTCTGTACATAGCTGACAGCCTGGCTGTCTGGAAGTAATGGCAGTTTGTTACAGGCCTGATTCAAACACTTTTGCAGGTGATTCTGGCTATCCAAACATGCATTGGCTCCTGACACCTGTGAGAAATCCTAGGACAGATGCAGAGAGGAATTACAATCAGGCCCAGGGCTGTACTAGGAGGGTGATAGAGCGCACTATAGGTCTTCTGAAGGCTAGATTCCGGTGTCTCCATCTCTCTGGGGGTTCCCTGTGCTATGGACCTGACAAGGTGTGTAGAATAGTGGTGGCCTCCTGCATGCTGCACAACGTGGCTGTGAGTAAAGCAATCCCCCTACTGGAGGAGGAGGGTGCTGTATATCCAGACCTGCTTCCTCTGTGAGGGGATGAGAGTGATGGTGAGGATGAATAGGGGGAAGATGTCCACTCCAGGAACCAACTGATCCAACTATACTTCCAGTGACTATGAGGTACTGTTCACTGATGATGTTGTCTGAAATGCATAAAGTCTGTATGACTTATTTACTATGGGGATGTGGAGTCTGTAGTCTTTGACACTGTCACCAGAATATTAAGGTGGCATGTGCCATGGAGACAAACATGGTGTACATTTCTGTTTACTCCACACAATGTTGTGCGTGGGGTGCCATGCCTGCAATAAAGATCTGATTATGGAATTGACTGGCAAATGCATTCACATTTACAATTGAATCATCACGCTAGGGGACATACAGATTGGTGTACATGTGTTTTATTTGGTGTCCTTAATGCATTGGTGCACTTTACAGAGATAGGGAGTGGGCTAATGGTGGATGTCCATACTAGGTACATGGACTGAGCATTTGGTGGCAGTGGGTATGGGTCTATCTGTCCCTTGCAAGTTGTTATGTTGCTATTGGCGGGTGAGGATGGTTGCAGAGTGGCACACTTGGGAATCAGTTCATGTCAGAGTCACTTCTTCGTGGGGGCATTGGTCTTGACAGGTGTTTCTGTGCCATATCTGGGTCTGAGGGACCGTTTGAGGGTCTGGTGCTAGGCTGCACGGTTAGGGGTGCTAGTCTCCTGTGTGTCCTTTGCCAGTGCCACCAGTCCAGTTGCTGCTGCTGATGTTTATGGCTGGTCTATGTCCTGGGCAGTGGTAGAGGCTTCCTGGTTTGTAGGGGTCTCAGGCTGGGTTAGGTGGTGGTGCTGCATCACCCTTTGCTGTAGTGGCTATTGTGGCATTCGGTTGTTTTTCAACTGCTCTATGGTCTCTTGATGTTGGGCTATCTGCAACCTTTGGCTCTGTTCCAGGGTGGCCAGGATCTGGCCCATCCTGTCTTGTGTATGGTGGTATGCTCCCAGGACCTCAGAGATCACCTCCTGGGCTGCAACATCCATCCTTTGGCCTCCCCCCGGGGCCACTGATACCCTCCCACTGGGCCTAGGCCCCTGTGCCTGTGTACCCTGCACAGGTCTGGCGGTACCACTTGTACTGGGGCCATCATCATCCTGCCTGTTAGTAGGTGGAGACTCTAGCCTCTGTGCTTGTGTTCCACCAGTCTGTGGCCTGGATACACTGGTGTGGGGTCATTTGGTAAGAGCTGATGTTGGTGGCTGATTGGAAGGGGTGTCAGTGGTGTCCTGGGTGGGGCTGCTGGCAGATGACAGTCCAGGACTGTGTGACGGGCCAGGGTAATCCTCACTGTCCATACTTCCCTCTCCGGTCTCCTGAATGGGGCCTCTGTCTCCATGTGGGGCCCTGGCACTCCTTGGCCTTTCCGTCAGGGTGGCATGGTTGGTGGTGCCTGTGGGGGGAAATGGACATGTATGTTACATTTACTAATTCGGATGAGGATGCACAGCTCTGCCCTATTTTGTGCAGTTTATTCCCCTGTTGGGCCATGCAGGGACCTTTTTTGAGGTTGCCATTGCATTTTGCATGGCATGTGGAGGTGCATTGTGGGTGGTGTAGTGCCATTGTGATTCGTTGCAGGGGTGGGTGGCTTTGCACAGGGTGAGGGATGTAGGCCGGTTGTTGGGTTTGTGGCCACGCTGGGTGACTGGATGTAGTGATTGTGGCCAGGGTGGGGTAGTGGTCCTGGTGGTAGTTGGAGGGGTGAGGTGGTGCATGCATTACAGGTGTGGGGGATATGGGGTAATTGTAGATGAATTACCCTAGTCCAATCCTAGAGTGAGTCCAGTGAGGCCCTCAGGGTACAGGATGGCCAGTACCTTTTCCTCCCAGTCGGTGTAGTCGGGGGTGTAGGAGGAGGTCCTCCCCTAGTCTTCTGGACCGCAACGTTGTGCCTCATTGCCATGGACCTCGCCTTCCCGCGCAGGTCGTTCCATCTCTTGCAGATGTCGTCCCTCGTGCGTGGATGGTTTTCCACTGCATTGACATTGTTCACCATAGTCTGCCATAACTCCATCTTCCTGGAAATGGGTGTGTGCTGGACCTGTGCCCTGAAGATTTGTGGCTCGACCTTGATTATTTCCTCCACCATAGTTCTTAGCTCCCTATCTGTTAAGCATGGGTGCTTAGGGGGTGCCATGGTGTGTGTTGTGGGTGGGGTGTTGTGTGGATATTGGTGAGGTGCTGTTGTGTGGTTGGGTGTGTGAGTTGTGTGATGTTGTGTTCAGTGTCTGCGTGTTGTGTTGTCAGTCTCAGTTGTCATATTGGTGATGCAAAGGATTGTGGGGTGTGTCTGTGAGTGTTTTATGGTGTTGTGGATGTGTGTAAGGTGTGAGGGTTTCAAACTTGCCAATGTGTGCATTTCTTGCTGTTGGGTCTCATTGCTGCTGCAGTGGTTTGTGCATCATTATTTGGAGGGCAGGGGATTTGTCTGCTTGGCAGTGGCATCATTATATGGCAGATTTCTGTTACCGCCATGTCCATAATGACCACCTTAATGCACTGCAGTATTTTATTTTCTTAGTTCTAGGTATTGCAAAGGGCATCCTATCCTATTTTTTGTGGCAGAGTATTCCCTACACCTAAATCAGGTCAGTATTTAAAGTTAATTTACATTTTTATAATAAATGTTGTTTTTAATAATTATTGTTGAACCTGACATCCTTGGTGTGGTTTTCCCACAATTATTTGCTTTTCATCTCCTGTTTTTGCTGACTTCATTTTGTTGGCTTTAGGATTTTGCACACATTACCACTGTTAACCAGTAGTAAACTACCTGTGATCGCGCCCATAAATGTGGTAGCATTGGCTTATACCATCAAACACCTATAAACAACTAGGTCTGACTAGGGCCTATAGATAATCAGAATATTTTTGGGATAGATGCCTCACCCTCTTTGTACAGAGACATGCTTATTTCATCATCAGCGCCTATTCACACACAGGTAGGATAGTATCACTAGGCGGACTCAACCACAGTTGGTAATCCTATAGAAATCGCTACTGGATCTGGAGCTGGGATCCAGAGATATAGAAAGAATAAAAATGTCTCAGGGTATACCCAAAGGGATTTCCTTTATGTTTTTGAGTATCCTAGACATGATGAAAAACCTGTTGTGGTTTTTTTTTAGCACCAATGTCTCTATTGCCCTATATAAGCCAACGTGTTTCAGCAACCATTTAAGGCTCACACAGGTCTGAGGCCCTCGTCAGGGCTATTAGTGTACTTTCCTATGTATTCATTCACACTATGCACAGATACAACATATAACTCTAAGTCTAATAATATCGGGTATATTTTGGGGAGGCATTGGCAGTTGGTGAGGTCCGATCAGGTGCTTTGGAAGATTATGACTTCACGTCCTCTCATTACTTATAGGAAAAGTGATCTTTTGAGAAATATTTTGGTCCATAGTAGTTTTTCTAGGGATCCTGGCAGAAAAGGAAGCTGGTCGAAAGAACAGCAAGGTTAGTTTAAGTGTGGTAGATGCAAGGCATGCACTCACAGCATCCTTAAGAAAACATACACTTTACCCACAGGATATGTAGCTAAGATTAGCAAATTTCTTAACTGCAATAGTGATTTTGTGGTTTATGCCTTGTTTGGCCCATGTGTCCTGCACTATTTGGGGAGCACTATCTTCCCAGTTAAAAAGAGGATCCTGGAACAATATCATGCCATTAGGCACAAAGTTCCCAATTATCCAGTTTCTAGACATTGGCACAGGTTTCATTAGCCTTGTAATGAAAAGATTTCATTTTTTGGCATTGACAGGGTACCCTTGAACCCAGGAAGAGGGGACAGAGAATGCACTTTGAAGCATCTGGAGTCAGAGTACACACATAATCATACTTGGCAACAAATATCCTGGTGGCCTCAACATGGAGGAAGAGCTATATGTGCAAATAGGTTGATTTGAATGGTCTTTAGATTGATGTTCAACTGTTTTTATAATATATCTTTCATGTGCATATTATCTCATAGACAACTTGGTTGTACAATTTTGTATAGGTGATTGAATCAATAATTTTCTGTTGGCTAGAATTAAAGTTAGTGTCCATCTTATATATTAGGGGGATTGTTTGGCTTTTGATTTCAACTGAGATTCCTTTCTCAAAAAAGATTATGTATCGGGGTCTTGGCTCCACAAAGATTAATTTTCAATGTTTTTTTTTTTTTCTGACTGCTGTCCAAACAATTTATCTTGAGTCACTGGACTTATGAAATTTTGATTTGATTCTTTTACCAGTAATTTTTTTGTAATTGACTGATTATATCTATATATAATTTTTACTTTATTAGGGGGAAAAAAACATTTTATTTTTATTTAGGAAACCCCCTTTTTAAATTACAAAATTATATTTTCCAACCTATGCCCCTGTCAAACCTTAAAATAACCTTACCACCCTATATATATATTACCTACTAGTGGTTAACAGTAAGTAGTTAGGACCATATTACAACCAAATACATCCAATAAAGAAACCTCCGCTCAAGATTGGCACCCCGCCTTAGAACACCACCATACAAGAAAAAGCCTATAGTTTGTACATCCTTCTCCCTTCAAGCAGCCAAACTATGGAATTCATAACCCCCAACTATAAGAGCCACAGATAACTTTCTTGTCTTTAGAAAACTACTCAAGAGTTGGCTCTTTCCTTCATAACCACCATATTCAAACAACTATGGACTGCATATGCCTATGTTGATAAATATTTTTTTCTGATTGTATGTATATTTCTAGTTATGAATAGTTCTTTAGAAAATATGTATCGCTATGTCATAACAATAAAATACACACATACTCTTTAAACCTGTTTAACTAAGTATATTTACCCATGGTTCTAAATATGTATTGTATGTACATATATGTGTGCATATGTGTGTGTATGTATGTGTGTGTGTGTGTGTGTGTGTATATATATATATATATATATATATATATATGTATGTGTGTATGTTGTTCTGTGCTTGGCATGTTCGTGGGTCATTGCATGGCTCCTGGGTGGGTTGTTATACTAGATATCTATTGTTAGACTTTTCATCCTTGGCGTGGTCTCCCTTAACTTTTTGCCTCTGTTCCCCAGGTTGTTGATGTGTGCTGGACTCTGATTTTGCTGTTTTTGTTACTCTGGGCACTTTACCACTGCTAACCAGTGCTAAAGTGCAAGTGCTCCTGTTTAAATTATATGTAAGTGGTTTATCCATGATTGGCATATTTGATTTACTAGTAAGTCCCTAGTAAGGTGCACTAGAGGTGCCAGGGCCTGTAAATCAAATGCTACTAGTGGGCCTGCAGCACTGGTTGTGCCACCCACATAAGTAGCTCTGTAATCATGTCTCAGACCTGCCCCTGCAGTGTCTGTATGTGTATTTTTACACTGTAAATTCGACTTGGCAAGTGTACCCACTTGCCAGGCCTAAACCTTCCCTTTCCTTACATGTAAGGCACCCCTAAGGTAGGCCCTAGGTAGCCCCAAGGGCAGGGTGCAGTGTATGGATAAGGTAGGACATATAGTAATGTGGTTTATATGTCCTGACAGTGAAATACTGCCAATTTCGTTTTCACTGTTGCAAGGTCTGTCTCTCTCTCATAGGATAATATGGGGGCTACCTTTAAATATGATTAAAGTGTAGATTCCCCTAGAGAATAGATGGACAGGTGGAGTTTGGGATCCCTGAACTCACAATTTAAAAATGCATCTTTTAGTAAAGTTGATTTTGAGATTGTGCGTTTGAAAATGCCACTTTTAGAAAGTGAGCATTTTCTTGCTTAAACCATTCTGTGACTCTGCCTTGTTTGTGGATTCCCTGTCTGGGTCAGTTTGACAGTTGGGTTGTTTTTCACCTCACACCAGACAGTGACACAAAGGGAGCTGGGGTGTGATCTGCATTTCCTGATTAGCCATCTCTGCTAGGAGGGAGGGGTGGAGTGGTCACTCTCATCTGAAAGGACTGTGCCTGCCTCTGACAATGCTGTCTCCAGCCCCCTGGTGTGTGTCTGAGGCCTTGCCTGGGCAAGGCAGGATTTCACAAGAAGGTGTGAGTCCCCTTTGAAGAAAGGTGACTTCAAAGACTAAAATGGGTATAAGAAGGGCACCCAAACTTACAAACTTTAGAAACACTTCTGGAATCAAGGGGAACCTCTGCCTGGAGAAGAGCTGATCGCTGAGGAACAAGTGCTGCCCTGCCTGTGACTGTGCTTTGTGGAGCTTTCCTGCAGTGCTGCTTCTGCCAGAGTAAGAGGCCAAAGACTGGACTTTGTGTGCCTTCCATCTTGAAGAAGAAATCTCCAAGGGCTTGATGTAGAGCTTGCCTCCTGTTGTTGAAGTCTCAGGGATAGCAAAGACTTCTTCCTGCCAGCACCTGGAGTCTCTGGAGAGACCCCTACTCTGCTCTGTGGTGCCCTTCCAGTTCCTGGGACCCTGAAAGGAGAGGCTGGCAGCCTAAGGACAAAAATACACGCACCGAGCACCGTGCGGAGAAAAGATCGACGCGAATCCGATCGCGGCTGAGAAAACGACGCGACGCCGGTTCCGCAGCTGAGAAACGACGCCGCAGGAAACGCGACTGAAAAAACCGACGCCCGGAGCAGGAGAAACGACGCGCAGCATCGCTGACGGAGGCTGAGAGATCGCACCCTGCGCCGCGGGACTTTCGGATCGTCGTGTGGCTGGCTTTTTCAACGCGCACCGCCGTGCCGAGTTGTTTTCGACGCACACAGCCGTGCAGGGTTACTTTCGACGCACACCGCCCGTGCGGGGTTATTTTTGACGCAAACCAGGTACATTTACACGCTAGCAGCGCTAGTGTGTTGTTACAACTACCTAAAGACTCTTTTTATTTTAAACCTTTAAAAAATCATAACTTGACTTGTGTATGTTGGATTTTTGTCGTTTTGGTCTTGTTTTGTCTAGATAAATATTTCCTATTTTTCTAAACTGGTGTTGTGTCATTTTGTAGTGTTTTCATTAAGTTACTGTGTGTGTTGATACAAATACTTTACGCCCAGCACTCTGAGGTTAAGCCTACTGCTCTGCCAAGCTACCAAGGGGGTAAGCAGGGGTTAGCTGAGGGTGATTCTCTTTTATCCTAACTAGAGTGAGGGTCCTTGCTTGAACAGGGGGTAACCTGACTGTCAACCAAAGACCCCATTTCTAACATTGGTGGCAGCGGTCGGGATTTGGACTTGTATTTGTACTTGACATACAGTAATTAAGTGTACACTACTGTTTTGAGCTCAGACCACTACGTGACCACATACTACTAGTCTGGTGATTTTTGTTTTTCTACTTGGACTGTTTTTCTCTGCATTCAGTTTCTTTTTTTTCGCTGATCCCGTGATTGACTTTGCTGAAACTTCATTTGAGAACTTGCTTTTCTGTTTTTGGAACTGTGCATATTTTTTTTTTAACCTCTCATCATGTCTCAGTCTGGAGATGCCCTAGCTGAAGCTGCTTTTGACTTGGAGAAATTGGAGAGCTACAAAGTGGCTCAGTTGAAGCAGTTTTGTAGTAATGTTGGCTGTCCCATTAAGAGCTCATCCAAGAAGGATGAGCTGCAAAAGGCGCTGAGGGCCTGGGTGACAGCCAAAGCAGCTGAGGGGCACACAGATGAGGAGCCAGAGGGGGAAGAGGAGTTGCAAGTCACTCACACTGATGTAGTGGGTGGGCCTGCTATGTCTCAGGGGAGAATCTCCAGGGCAGGTAGCAGTGTGTCCTCCAAGAGTCTGACACCTGGAGAGTTACAGGACAGACAGGCAGAGAGGGAGTACCAGTTGGAGCTGAAAAAGCTCAGTCTTGAGGAAAGGAAGATAAACATGGCTCATGAGCTCAGTTTAAAAGAGATAGATCAGAGGAGTCAGCCCAGTAGGGATGGTGGCAGCAATTCTACAGTGCAGCCTGAGAGAAGGGTACACATCCCAAAAGACCTTGTGAGGGATTATAAGAGGGAGGATGATATCTACTTGTGGTTCAAGGGTTATGAGTCAGCTCTCCACATGAACCTGGTCCCTGAAGCTCATTGGGGGGCAGCCCTGTGGAAGCATTTTGAGGCAGAGGGGAGGGACACACTGACGGCCTTAGGGGATGCTCAGAGTCTCACCTACCCTGCCATGAAGGAGGCCTTACTTACCAGGTATGGTCTCACCCCTGAGCAGTACAAGGAGAAGTTTAGATCCTACAAGAGAAAGGAATCCCAAACATGGTTGGAATGTGTTGATTCTTGTTGCAGGTCACTGGATGGTTGGGTGAAGGGCAGTAAGGTAAACACGTATGAGGGGCTTTAC
Source organism: Pleurodeles waltl (assembly GCF_031143425.1). Taxonomy (NCBI): domain Eukaryota; kingdom Metazoa; phylum Chordata; class Amphibia; order Caudata; family Salamandridae; genus Pleurodeles; species Pleurodeles waltl. The sequence goes on from NC_090438.1 coordinate 357,646,621, forward strand.
AATTTAATTGCTTGGGAGCACTTGTACAGTTTATGTTTTCCAGAGCTGCGCCAGCACCTCATTGACAGCAAGCTGACTGACCCTAGGAAGCTTGCACAGGAAGCGGACCGCTGGGAGAGCACCAGGGTCCAAAGGAGGTATGGGGGAGACCACGCCAAGGGTGGGCAGGGTCCCTCTCAGACGAAAGGGGGGGGTAAGGGCAAACAGGATGAGTTCTCTAAAGGGCCCCAAACTGATTCCCAGGGTAAGGATTCCCAACCCCCCAGTGAAAAGAAGCCATGGTTCTCCAAAGGGAAGCCAATGGCAGGTGGTCCCCTACGTAAGTGCTATTCATGTAACCAGGTGGGTCATGTGAGGGGGGACCCCAAATGCCCCAAAAGTACACCGGCACCCACTGGTGCACCGTCCCAGGGTTTGGCCAGTGTAGCGCTTGGGGAGGAGTTGGTTTCAGGTGGGTGGGAACCAGCAGAAATGACCCTTGTCTCACTAGGGGACAGTGAGATGGTCCAGAGAAACCTAGTGCCTGATAACACTAAGAAGTACAGGCAATGGGTGACCATCAATGGACAGAGGGTGGAGGCTCTAAGAGACACTGGAGCCAGTGTGACTACAGTGAGGAGTCACCTGGTGTCTGAAGAGCAGATTGATCCCCGGGTACTTCACCAAGTAGTTGCAGTAGACAATTCTGAGCGCCTCTGCAGAGTGGCGCAGGTTCCCTTTGAATGGGGGGGGGTCTCAGGTTCCTGGAAAGTAGCTGTGAGTCCAACCATGCCTGTTGATTGTTTGCTAGGCAACGACCTGGAAGATTCCCCTTGGAAGGAGGTGGAACACAGGTCTCACTTGGAGATGTTGGGTCTGCCTGGGTGGGTATGCGTATCCACCCGGTCTATGGCAGCCAATCAGGGTAGTCAAGAGCCCCTGGAGCCTGAAACAGTGGCCCAGGGGACCGCCAAGAAGAGGAGAGGCAGGAGGCGCGGGAAACCCGCCCCAAAAGTTCCCACGGTCCGGGAGGAGGCAGAGCCTGAGGGTGATGCCCCGGAACCTACAGGGGAACAGGTGGCTGAACTGGGGGAGGTCCCCGAGCTGTCGCAGTGGCAGCAGGAAGGGGGACCCACCAGGGAAGTATTCTGCACAGCGCAGAAGGAGTGCCCTACTCTTGAGGGACTGCGGCAGCAGGCTGCAGCCCAGGCGGCTGGCGGGGCGCCAGGTACTCACCTGATTTATTGGGAGGATGGCCTCCTGTATAGTGAGCCTAAGGTTCCTGAGCCGGGGTCAGCTCGTATGCTGGTGGTACCCCAGGGCTTCAGGACCTTCCTACTGGGTTTGGCTCATGATGTGCCTTTGGCAGGACATCTAGGGCAGGACAAGACCTATAAGAGGCTTGTCTCCCACTTTTACTGGCCCTTGATGAACAAGCAGTCAGCTGCTTATTGTAGATCTTGTCAGACTTGTCAGGCAAGTGGCAAGAGTGGGGGGAAATGCAAAGCTCCCCTCCAACCTTTACCGGTAGTCAGTACTCCCTTTGAAAGGGTAGGAATTGACATTGTGGGGCCTCTGGATCCCAAGACAGCCATGGGCAACAGGTTCATCCTGGTCTTGGTGGACCATGCCACACGGTACCCAGAAGCTATTCCTCTAAGGACGGTCACCGCCCCCGTGGTGGGACGTGCCTTGATGGGGGTTTTTACCCGCATGGGGTTCCCCAAGGAGGTAGTATCTGATAGGGGTACAAACTTCATATCCACTTATATGAAGTCTCTGTGGAAGGTGTGTGGGGTAACCTACAAGTTCACCACCCCTTACCACCCCCAAAGTAATGGTCTGGTTGAGAGATTCAACCGCACCTTGAAAGGCATGATTCAGGGCCTATCAGAGCCCTTGAGGCGTAAGTGGGACGTCCTCTTGCCATGCCTTCTGTTCGCTTACAGGGAGGTGCCTCAAAAGGGACTTGGCTTTAGCCCCTTTGAGCTCATCTATGGCCACCCTGTGAGGGGACCGCTCAGTCTGGTGAAGGAGGCTTTGGAGAAAGCTCCTAGTAAACCACCCCAGGATGTATTTAGCTACATGCTGGCACTAAGAAACCAGACTGCCCGCTTCAGGAGTCTCGCTCAGGAGAACCTGGAAGCAAGCCAGGAGGACATGAAACGGTGGTACGACCAGAATGCCACTCTGGTTGAGTTTCAGCCTGGACAAAAAGTGTGGGTCATGGCACCAGTGGAGCCTAGGGCTCTCCAAGATAAGTGGACTGGGCCTTTTGAGGTGGTGGAAAGAAAGAGCGAGGTCACCTATCTGGTAGACTTGCAATCCCCCAGGAACCCCTTGAGGGTCCTACATGTCAACCGCCTCAAACCACACTTTGAGCGAACTGAGCTATCCATGCTCCTAGCGACAGATGACGGGGTGGAGGAAGAGAGTGAGCCTCTTCCTGACCTCCTATCTGCAGGAGAGAAAGATGGGTCTGTGGAGGGAGTGATCCTCTCCCCCTCCCTGACTGAGGAACAGCAGAGGGACTGTCGCCACGTGCTGGGACAGTTCGCCTCACTGTTTTCCCTGATCCCAGGAGTCACACACCTGTGCACACATGATGTGGACACTGGGGACAGTACACCTGTTAAACATAAAGTTTACAGGGTGACTGACAGGGTGAGGGCTTGCATTAAGGAGGAAGTCTCCAAAATGTTAGCCCTAAGGGTTATTGAGCACTCCAGCAGTCCTTGGGCCAGCCCAGTGGTCTTGGTCCCAAAGGCTACTGCTCCTGGTGCCACTCCAGAGCTTAGGTTCTGTGTGGACTACCGGGGTCTCAATGCGGTCAGCAAGACTGACGCACACCCCATCCCCCGAGCTGATGAGCTCATTGATCGGTTAGGAGCTGCCAAGTACCTCAGTACGTTTGATTTAACATCTGGGTACTGGCAGATTGCCTTAACTGAAGGGGCAAAGGAGAGGTCAGCATTCTCTACCCCCGATGGGCACTTCCACTTCAATGTGATGCCCTTTGGGATGAAGAATGCCCCTGCCACCTTTCAGAGGTTGGTCAACCAGGTGTTGGCAGGACTGGATGAGTTCAGTGCCGCCTACCTGGATGACATTGCTGTGTTTAGTTCCACATGGGAGGAACACCTGCAACACCTCTGGAGAGTGTTAGAGGCCCTGCAGAAGGCAGGCCTCACTATTAAGGTGAGCAAGTGCCAAATAGGGCAGGGTTCTGTTGTGTACTTAGGACACCAGGTGGGGAGTGGCCAGGTGGCACCCCTACAGCCTAAGATTGACACGATTCTGGCTTGGGAGCCTCCCAAGACCCAGACTGAAGTGAGAGCCTTTTTAGGTCTCACAGGATACTATCGGAGGTTCGTTAAGGGATATGGTACCATTGTTACCCCCTTAACTGAGTTGACTTCTAAGAAGCAACCCAAGAAAGTGATCTGGACAGAGGCTTGCCAGAACGCTTTTGATGCCCTGAAGGCTGCCATGTGCACAGCACCTGTGCTGAAGGCACCTGACTACTCCACGGAGTTTGTTGTACAGACAGACGCCTCAGAGCATGGTATTGGAGCAGTACTCTCACAGCTGAATGAAGAGGGCCTAGATCAACCCGTAGCCTTCATTAGCAGGAGGTTACTACCCAGGGAACGTAGGTGGAGTGCCATAGAACGTGAAGCGTTTGCTGTGGTCTGGGCACTGAAGAAGCTAAGACCCTACTTGTTTGGGACTCACTTCCGAGTTCAGACCGACCACAGACCCCTCAGATGGTTAATGCAGATGAGGGGTGAGAACCCAAAACTGTTGAGGTGGTCCATTTCCCTACAGGGGATGGACTTTACGGTGGAACACCGACCCGGTACAGAGCACGCCAATGCTGATGGTCTGTCCAGGTTCTTCCGCCTTAGTGATGAGAACTCCCATGAGGTGGGGTAGTTGCTCCCCACTTTTAGCTGGGGGGGACACGTGTTAGACTTTTCATCCTTGGCGTGGTCTCCCTTAACTTTTTGCCTCTGTTCCCCAGGTTGTTGATGTGTGCTGGACTCTGATTTTGCTGTTTTTGTTACTCTGGGCACTTTACCACTGCTAACCAGTGCTAAAGTGCAAGTGCTCCTGTTTAAATTATATGTAAGTGGTTTATCCATGATTGGCATATTTGATTTACTAGTAAGTCCCTAGTAAGGTGCACTAGAGGTGCCAGGGCCTGTAAATCAAATGCTACTAGTGGGCCTGCAGCACTGGTTGTGCCACCCACATAAGTAGCTCTGTAATCATGTCTCAGACCTGCCCCTGCAGTGTCTGTATGTGTATTTTTACACTGTAAATTCGACTTGGCAAGTGTACCCACTTGCCAGGCCTAAACCTTCCCTTTCCTTACATGTAAGGCACCCCTAAGGTAGGCCCTAGGTAGCCCCAAGGGCAGGGTGCAGTGTATGGATAAGGTAGGACATATAGTAATGTGGTTTATATGTCCTGACAGTGAAATACTGCCAATTTCGTTTTCACTGTTGCAAGGTCTGTCTCTCTCTCATAGGATAATATGGGGGCTACCTTTAAATATGATTAAAGTGTAGATTCCCCTAGAGAATAGATGGACAGGTGGAGTTTGGGATCCCTGAACTCACAATTTAAAAATGCATCTTTTAGTAAAGTTGATTTTGAGATTGTGCGTTTGAAAATGCCACTTTTAGAAAGTGAGCATTTTCTTGCTTAAACCATTCTGTGACTCTGCCTTGTTTGTGGATTCCCTGTCTGGGTCAGTTTGACAGTTGGGTTGTTTTTCACCTCACACCAGACAGTGACACAAAGGGAGCTGGGGTGTGATCTGCATTTCCTGATTAGCCATCTCTGCTAGGAGGGAGGGGTGGAGTGGTCACTCTCATCTGAAAGGACTGTGCCTGCCTCTGACAATGCTGTCTCCAGCCCCCTGGTGTGTGTCTGAGGCCTTGCCTGGGCAAGGCAGGATTTCACAAGAAGGTGTGAGTCCCCTTTGAAGAAAGGTGACTTCAAAGACTAAAATGGGTATAAGAAGGGCACCCAAACTTACAAACTTTAGAAACACTTCTGGAATCAAGGGGAACCTCTGCCTGGAGAAGAGCTGATCGCTGAGGAACAAGTGCTGCCCTGCCTGTGACTGTGCTTTGTGGAGCTTTCCTGCAGTGCTGCTTCTGCCAGAGTAAGAGGGCAAAGACTGGACTTTGTGTGCCTTCCATCTTGAAGAAGAAATCTCCAAGGGCTTGATGTAGAGCTTGCCTCCTGTTGTTGAAGTCTCAGGGATAGCAAAGACTTCTTCCTGCCAGCACCTGGAGTCTCTGGAGAGACCCCTACTCTGCTCTGTGGTGCCCTTCCAGTTCCTGGGACCCTGAAAGGAGAGGCTGGCAGCCTAAGGACAAAAATACACGCACCGAGCACCGTGCGGAGAAAAGATCGACGCGAATCCGATCGCGGCTGAGAAAACGACGCGACGCCGGTTCCGCAGCTGAGAAACGACGCCGCAGGAAACGCGACCGAAAAAACCGACGCCCGGAGCAGGAGAAACGACGCGCAGCATCGCTGACGGAGGCTGAGAGATCGCACCCTGCGCCGCGGGACTTTCGGATCGTCGTGTGGCTGGCTTTTTCAACGCGCACCGCCGTGCCGAGTTGTTTTCGACGCACACAGCCGTGCAGGGTTACTTTCGACGCACACCGCCCGTGCGGGGTTATTTTTGACGCAAACCAGGTACATTTACACGCTAGCAGCGCTAGTGTGTTGTTACAACTACCTAAAGACTCTTTTTATTTTAAACCTTTAAAAAATCATAACTTGACTTGTGTATGTTGGATTTTTGTCGTTTTGGTCTTGTTTTGTCTAGATAAATATTTCCTATTTTTCTAAACTGGTGTTGTGTCATTTTGTAGTGTTTTCATTAAGTTACTGTGTGTGTTGATACAAATACTTTACGCCCAGCACTCTGAGGTTAAGCCTACTGCTCTGCCAAGCTACCAAGGGGGTAAGCAGGGGTTAGCTGAGGGTGATTCTCTTTTATCCTAACTAGAGTGAGGGTCCTTGCTTGAACAGGGGGTAACCTGACTGTCAACCAAAGACCCCATTTCTAACATCTATGAATCCCTGCTCTCATCTTATATCACACTTATCTACCCATCATCATATGTCATGTCTCTATCAATCTATCCTCCATTCCCACTCTAACTCATCCCAAATCCATTCTACTACTTTAATCTCTTAAATAACTCTGCTTAAGCTCTTCCCTCCGCTTCCACATCTAACTCAACAAACCTCACTTTACTACCATGACCTCCCAAACAACCCTACTAAATTCGCCCTCATTTATCTCACCCTGCTACCTCTCCCTAACCCCTTCCACAGACTTTTCCCTCCTCCATCCCCCTTTACTCATCCCAAGCCTAAATCCTATTACCATATACTGTCAATTAACACTTCTGGATTCTTTCCTTCTCCACCCCTCCATTACTCCTGTCAATCTAACTAACAAGCTCTCATATCTGCGGCTCAAATTAAATCATAATAATACTAAAACTGTACTCATATTTCCCGATACTAATCCATCACTAATTCTTGTTGGGTTCCGAAGTAGCATGCTACTCGCCGAAAAGCGATTCGATGCCTCGTCAGGGGTAGTAAGTGCTATAAAAATACTATTACAATACAATACAATACAATACAATTTCCCAAGAACCTTGTTGTACGTGCAAAGTTTTGAGGTGATCTGTCAAGCAGGGGCCAAGGAAAAGGGGGGTCAAGAAAGTGTGTTTCCCAGTACATTCCCACACTCGTAGTCTAGTGCTGAGGTCTGAATGGCTGCCAACACTTCAAACAGGAAGTGATGGCAGCCATCTTGGGACATGGCTTCAGTCAAGTCCCAGAAAAAAGGTTAAAAAAAAGAAAAGAGGCCAGGTTATAGACACCCTGACCCCTAGGCTCTGGCACTGGGGTCCCAGAGGGAACCCATCAGGGCAAAAAACCACTTAATAAAAACATTTTGCCACAAATTTGTGACAACATCACAAATTTATGGCAAAAAGTTTTAGAAAAAACAAGTGTGGTCTCCTGCGCTAGGTTTTTTTTTGTTAGTGTTCAGTCATTCATTTTGTTGTAGTACAAACAGCAAACAGAAATCAGTCAGAAGTGTAGTATAGTAATGATCAAGAGAGTATAATGGTACATCCACCAGTAATATATAAACATAGCCTGCATATCCTGAGAGTAAATCATTCTATCCATCATTTGAAGGCAAATAGCAATACTGAATGACAGATGAAACATAAGCAGGATTTGTGTCAATGCAGGCATACATGGGTGGACGTGTGCATGGCAGAGCTTGCCTTGTCTGGGATGTATGACTTGGGTCATATTCAGCATGCCAGTTATTGAGTTGACAAATTACGAATTTGGCAATCTGAAGGCAGCCATGTTCGCAGTGGCAGTCCGACCACAAACAGCCTGGCAGACAAACTATGACATTTCTCGGTGATGCATACAGATTCCTGCCAAAGCACCACCGGCAGCGCCAGTGCGGTCAGACTGCTGCGTTGATTGGAGCCACCATCAGTATGGCAGAGGCAATACTCGTCCGCAGCCAGCATGGAACCACTACTAGACGTCATCACGTTGCTCCTGCTCACAGAAAAACAATGGAATCACCACAGACGAGGAAAACAAAAAACACACACTCACCTGTTACATTTGTAAAATGTTAAAATTTGAACTGTTACATAACATGTCGTAGGGAGGCGGGTGAGAGGGCTACACTGACACATAACCATACAGTGACACACACACACACACATACATCAACAACTACACCCACACACACAGCATGCACACTGCAGCCAGCACACACACACACACCACAGCTCAATAACACATGCTTATGCAGCACAGGACCAGCCTCACTAATTCACATACAACATACAAACTTGTGACGACAGCACCATAACCACACAAATATGAACACATGTCAAACACTCACAAACAACACTGGCCAGGGGTTCCACACTCACACAACACAATATACAACCATTTGTGATTAAACACACACAATTACACCATCATACAACCTAGCTATCAACATACACATTGCACACACAGTAAACAGAGCCTATTATGCCATGCACAATACAAGCAGACTCAAACAGGCCAAATACACAAAGCCACACAGCACCACAACAAACATATCAACACTAACACAACACACCACCATGACAACAACAATTCAGCTACATACATACACCCATCACACAAAACACACCCTATCCCTTGGGGATAAAAGCACTGCACACAACCTCACAGACTGCTCAGACAATACTGGAAGCATCAATCAGCACACACACACAGATATTGTAAAGTAAAGGGAAGCAAGCCTAGTGCCTACAAGCCAAACCTTCTTCATTTCATATACTTATAACCATACACAATGGACATATGCAAATCTGTAACAACTCAAATTGCCATTCATTTGAAATTAGGGTGAAGGATTCAGAACACATGTCATACACACATCCACCAATAGTGTTTCAAGGATTGAAAATACATTGTGGACAAAGTCATCTAGGTCATTGGTCTTAAGACAACAAACATCATCAGTCAAGTAAGGACCAAGGGCCAGATGTAGGTAGGTAAAACATTGCGACTCGGAAATAGCGACTCCATGCAAATCGCTATTTCCGACTAACAAAACCAAATGCCAGAAAGACTCTCCATTCCAAATTGCGAGTCTCAGAAGTGTTGCACCGCAATTTGCGACCTCCGTTTTTAGCGAGGTCGCAATTTGCAACCACGCTAAAAGCGAGATCGCAAATTGCACGAAGGGTGTGGTCTGGTGTCGCAAATTGCGACTAACTCGCAAATTGCCTGCAGGTGGAGCAAAACAGTTTGAATACCCACTTTCTGGCTCTCGGTGATGACATCAGAACCAGGAAGTCAACAAATAGAACTGGGAGGAGGGAGGAGCACATCCAGCCCAAACTGCAGAGCCACACCCAGGTGAGAGGAGCTGCAGCAACAATGGAGAAGGAGACACCCAGTGCTGGCAGGAAGAGAAAAATCAAATTCTCTGACAAGGAGTTGGAGGTACTTACTGAGGAGTGCTGCCTGCACCATGACCAACTCTTTGGCAAGGCAGCAATGAGTGTCCCTGACACCCAAAAAAAAAATATATGGCAAGATACCCAGGACAAAATAAATGCAATTGGGGTAACCCACCGCACCCTGGATGAAATTAGGAAAAGGTGGTATGACCTTCGCTCCAGGACCAAGGAGAGGGTTTCGGAGCGCATGAGGGAGACAAAGGGCACTGGAGGAGGCCCATCCATCGTTCCACCCCCTACAGCACTGGAAACCATGGTGGAGACAACACTGGAGCTGGAGGCTGTACTGGGCATAGGAGATGTGGACAGTTCGGCGCCTGGAACATCAAAAAGTAAGTACCAAAATATATGCTTTGACTGCAGACCTCTCTGACCCATGGGCTGGCTAATGTGGACAATCAGTTCCAAACAATGAACACACATCTGGGGAACCTGACACAATCCATTGACTTATTGATCAGGGAACTGGTGGCTGACAGGGCACAGGCACAGCGCAGGGAGTGCAACACTGCAGCCCATTTCGACAGACTTGCAGCATCCATTGGGCGCTGGCAACGAACACAACCTGCCTGTCAAGGCGCACTGTCAGCCTGCAGATTGAACTGGGTCATTTTGCTGGTGATGTGGCACGGGGACTTGGCCGCATCAGCCATGCGGTTGATATAATGGAGACAAGACATGCTGCAAGGGGCACAGGGAATACCCCGCAGGACAGCGAGGAGGGCTCAACAATCAGCAGTGTGTCTGCCACAGATGCGCGTGTGCTGTGGAGTAGCAGTGCACGGCAGGGCTCAGGGGAGCCATCTGGAGTGACCCATGTTGGCCGCAGTCGGAGGAGGCTGTGAGCCACTGGCATGTACTAGTACTGAGGCACATGAAAATAATGTGTCTGATTTGACTGTTTCCAAAACCAGACTGTTGCATACTGCACATTTCTAACAACATAAGAGTTTAGCAATAAAAAGGTTTTGTTTGTTTGACTACACAACTGGGCGATGTGTGTCTGACATTAGTGAGTGTGGTCACGGTTGCCACAAACCTGTCAAGGTATTGGGTTGCAATGTGGTTCCGTCTCTGTCTGCCCTCATTTGCGATGCTTCTATCTCCAGACTGTCGGTGTGGTAGCTCTTGCTCCTCAGCCTCCGTGTCTGTGTCTTCAGGGGTAAGATGTAGCCCACGTCTGGTGGCAATGTTGTGTAGGATGGCACAGGCGGCAACTATCTTGCATGCTGTTTCTGGGGCATACTGGAGTGCTCCTCCACTTTTGTGGCGGCTTCGGAATCTTGCTTTTAACAAGCCAAAGGTCCTCTCGACTACAGTTCTGGTCCACCGATGTGCAATGTTGTCTCACCTCTCATTCTGATTGCCACATGTTAGGTATGGGGTGAGTATTCATGGTCTCGGGGCATATGCACTGTCACCTGTTTGACAAAAGAGGCAAATTTAGCAGGGCATCACAGGGTTACACAGTGACCTTTATGTAAGGCTTCAGAGTGTAGTCACCAATAACTAATAGATATCCTTCTCCAAACTCCCCACATTCTAGGCGCTGGTGTATCTCACTGTGCCTGAATAAGTATGAGTCATGTGTACTCCCTCGATATTTAGCTACAATGTCAGTAATAACATTATTGGCGTCACATACCACCTGGATGTTTAGTGAGTGGGTACATTTCCTATTGCAGAAAACATATACCAGATTTGCACGAGGGCAAATTTGTATATGTGTCCCGCCCACACACCCTATTACATGTGGGAAGTTTGCAATTCTGTAGCAGTCCAACTTGGTGCTGTTCATTTCTGCCTCATTCCTGGGAAGGTATATATATATCTGGACATGTGTGTGAGTATGGCATCTAGGAAACATCTGAAGAATCATGAGAGAGCACTTTGGGATACCACACCTGCCACTGCAATCACCCCCTGATAGCTACCGAGGCCAAGAGGTGCAGTGAGTATAGCACTTGCACATGTGTGGGGATGGCGCTGCTGCGCATTGTATGTCGTTCAAGCTGAGGTTTCAGCAGTTCAATAATCTCTAAGATAACAGTACTGCTCAGTCTATAATTGTCATAAATCTCCTCCGCAGTTTGTTGAAATAGTGTCTGCCTGGTTCAGTATATCCTCTCCTGTCTCTGCCTCCTCCTCTGCTGGGCAGCCTGGACTCTCTTACTCCATGCAATCACGTACAGTTCAGCCATTTTGAGTAGCCCAGATGCCTTCTGGGTCTCCTTTTATACTTTGGTTCTGATTACCACCTGCTCTGAATCAGTGGTAAACTGGGTGTGCAAAACGGCCTTTTTGCGACTAGTCGTAATTTGCGACTTTCTTTTGCATATGGTTTGCGACTCGCAATTTTTGACTTCCTGATTGCGGGTCGCAAAATCAGGTCGCAAATTTTGCAAGTCGGTGCTGGGTCACATCGCAATTTGGTGATCAGAAATGGGAGTTTTGCATCCCATTTCGGATTTTGCAGGGTCGCAAATAGTGATACGGGCCATTTGCGACTCGCAAAACTTTGCTACATCTGGCCCCAAGTTAGCTCTGACCTATGTACCATTCACAACCAAAAGATGTCAAAAAGAGTGTACCAGAAATATTGACAACTAAACTGTACAGAAAGATGACAATCAAACCTACCTAATCATGCAATCAGTTCATCATTGGGCCACTGACAGAGTGGGTACATCACTACACACACATCAGATATAGTAAGCCTTACATCTCTCTGTGGAGGAGTCTCTGGGCCAAAGCACGTGTTTGGCCAACATCACAGGAATACCTACCATGATGCAAGCCACAAGCCCAGATACACTTACATTACTACTCACCTGTATATGTGAACTACCACACATGTGCCACATTGCTATTATTGCAAACAATGGGCTCCCAAATAGCCGGGACTCATTTGCCACATCCTTTTTAGCAACAACAAGTATAGAGAAACATTTGCAATGTTGAATGCTCCCTGAACCGTTCCAGTAATGCATGTTGTTAATGCATATCTGTCAATAATATAACTGTGAATAGGCTACCATTGCCTATGTGGTATGCCTATAACATTATGCCCAAGGACAATGCTCTGTGGCCAGTTTCCAATAATAAAACATTATAAACATTCCTAGCTTCTGATGTCAATATATGTATGTCCATAGACATGTTGGAACACCTCAATGGTATATAGCATACATGTGGTCAAATATGATGAGGCTTCTCAAATGTGTATGTACATCCCTCACTTACCAAAGGGGATTACCTTCTAACAGGTGGGAAGATGTTAACCTTGTAGGTCATGTGACACGTCAGATGGACATCACAGCCTCACATGCTGCTGTCACTTATCAGAAAGCATTAAAAAACTAGTGATGAATAGAATATGTCTGGCTCTATGTTGCACAAAATAAGGAATCTTGACACATTGCAGGTGGCAGAGATCAAGGACCTACACAACCTACCACCATGACATTGGGAGGATTGACCTGTTAGTGGGTATTAACAATCACCAAAGTAGAAAATGCTCTATAGTGGTACACATATGACACAGTCATATGTGCACCATTTTATGCTGTTATACTGAGGGAACAACATAGTTAAGTAACATGCCTCTAATTACATTTGTATGTGCACACCTGTGTGTTATAGATGGCTACGGTATATCAATGTGTACACAAGAGATCTGTGACACTTTGCACTTACCACATTGTCAGAACCAGCATTCTGTTCCCTCATTCAATCACCTGGTAAAGGGACAAACATGAGTTAGGTCTGTACTTACCCCCTTGTGGCTGCTGCTCTGCCTTCAAACGCCCATCCAACTCAGAGTAGACTACCACCAAAATGTGGGCCACTAGTGGGCTGAGGGTCTAACAGGCATCCCGTCCTCGTTGGAAGGGTATCCCCAGCTGGTCCTCTGTGGTCTTCTGGGCCCAGCGTCCCAGGTCCTCCCACGTATTCTGACAGTGGGCACTCTGCCAGCTGTTGACCCCCAGGCCTCATACTTTCTTGGCGATGGGACTCCAAATCCCCTTTTTCTTATGGGCTTTGACCTGCATGGATGACATATATAAACAAAAAGTATATTGTGTCCACATGTACCATACTACAACAGGCAGGGTTATAACTAGTTAGTCCAACAAGCCAAACACACTATATTTAACATCCCCTCGACTGAGAGATGAGCATATGTAGTCAGGCCAGATGTGAGGTGGAAACTGGCAGATAACATGTGAATCTAGCACCAGCTGTCGTGTTATCACATATAGCAAGACAGAAAACACATTTGCAAATCTGATATTTCAGGAGGAGTCTGGTATGCCAACTCAACTAACCTTGTGCAACAGTTACAAGGTGGATCAGGGAACATAAATCAAACACTCTCCACAATGTCTCAGGACTCTCAATCTGTCACAAAACGTAAGTATATGACCAGGAACTCATCCCATTCTATCACAAATACCTACAGACTTTTAGGACACAATCAGAAATGACGCCTGTTAGACCTGACAGCCTTAGGGTAGTCACCCCTAACTTTTTGCCTGCCTCCCTCCATTTTTTTGGACACTGTTTTTGCTGGTTTATAGACTCTGCGCACTTTACCACTGCTAACCAGTGCTAAAGTACCTATGCTCTCTCCCTTAAAACATGGTAACCTGGAATCCTACCTGATTGGACTATTAATTTACTTATAAGTCCCTAGTAAGGTGCACTTTATGTGCATAGGGCTGGTAAATTAAATGCTACTAGTGGGCCTGCAGCACTGGTTGTGCCACCCACTTAAGTAGCCCCTTTTTCCTTGTCTCAGGCCTGCCATTGCAAGGCCTGTGGGTGCAGTTTCACTGCCACCTCGACTTGGCATTTAAAAGTACTTGCCAAGCCTAGAACTCCCCTTTTTCTACATATAAGTCGCCCTTAAGGTGTGCCCTAGGTAACCCCTAGGGCAGGGTGCTGTGTAGGTAAAAGGCAGGACATGTACCTGTGTAGTTATATGTCCTGGTAGTATAAAACTCCTAAATTCGGTTTCACACTACTGAGAGGCCTGCTCCCTTCATAGGCTAACATTAGGGCTGCCCTCATACACTGTTGAAGTGGCAGCTGCTGATCTGAAAGGAGCAGGGAGGTCATATTTAGTATGGCCAGAATGATAATACAAAGTCCTACTGACTGGTGAAGTCGGATTTAATATTACTATTCTAGAAATGCCACTTTTAGAAAGTGAGCATTTCTTTGCACTTAAATCCTTCTGTGCCTTACAATCCACGTCTGGCTGGGCTTGGTTGACAGCTCCTTGTGCATTCACTCAGACACACCCCAAACACAGGGTACTCAGCCTCACTTGCATACATCTGCATTTTGAATGGGTCTTCCTGGGCTGGGAGGGTGGAGGGTCTGCTCTCACACAAAGGACTGCCACACCCCCTACTGGGACCCTGGCAGACAGGAGTAAACTGAAAGGGGACCTGGTGCACTTCTTAGCCACTCTTTGAAGTCTCCCCCACTTCAAAGGCACATTTGGGTATAAAACAGGGCCTCTGCCCTACCTCATCAGACACTTGCTGGAGAAGAAACCTGAACCAGAAACTACATCCTGCCAAGAAGAACTGCCTGGCTGCTCAAAGGACTCACCTGTCTGCTTTCTACAAAGGACTGCTGTCTTGCTGTTGCCCTGCTGCCTTGCTGAACTCTTGTCTGGCTGTGAAAGTGCTCTCCAAGGGCTTGGATAGAGCTTGCCTCCTGTTCCTTGAAGTCTCAGGACCAAAAAGACTTCTCCCTTTCACTTGGACGCTCCGTGCGCCGAATATTTCGACGCACAGCTTGTTTCGCGGCGAGAAAAAACGCCGCACACCGACGCTGATCAACGCGACGCTCTCGGGACGATCGAGACTTCGACGCACAACCTCGCAAGGACAACGCCGCCCGACTTTCCAGGAGAAATCGACGCGACGCCTACCGTGAGTGCGAAACTTTGACGCACGGCCTCGCAAGGACAACGCCGCACGACTTCCGAGGAGAAATCTACGCGACGCCTGCCGTGAGACCAAAATTTCGACGCACGGCCTCGCAAGGACAACGCCGCCCGACTTCCAAGGAGAAATCGACGCGACGCCTACCGTGAGATCGAAACTTCGACGCGCAGCCCCGCAGAACGACGCGCAGCCGGAAAACAAGTCGGAGAATCCACGCACAGACCCGGGACATCTGGTAATCCCCGCGATCCACGAAAAGAGACTGTCTGCGCGCCGGAAAACGACGCCCGACTTCCCCGCGTGGAAAAGAACGACGCAAGTCTTTGTGTGCTGAGGAGAAATCGACGCACACACCCTTTTTCCACGCATCTCTTCTCCTGTGGCCCTCTGAGGAGATTTTCCACTCCGAACCAGGTACTTGTGCTTAAAAGAGACTTTTGTTACATTCTAAAGACTTAAGACACTTTATATCACTTTCCTGTGATAGTTCTACAATTTTCCATTGCATCTTTATTCTTTTTGACCTACAATTATCCTGATAAATATTATATATTTTTCTAAACACTGTGTGGTGTATTTTTGTGGTGCTATATGGTGGTATTGTATGATTTATTGCACAAATACTTTACACATTGCCTTCTAAGTTAAGCCTGACTGCTCGTGCCAAGCTACCAGAGGGTGGGCACAGGATAATCTTGGATAGTGTGTGACTTACCCTGACTAGAGTGAGGGCTTTTGCTTGGACAGAGGGTAACCTGACTGCCAACCAAAAACCCCATTTCTAACATTGGTGATCAGCGGTGAGGATAGGACTTGTATTTGTGCAGTGACATACAGTAGCTAAGTATTTCACTACCTACCCACAGTTGAAGGTCAACTTGGTTTTTATCTCTTTTTGAAAATCCGTTTTTTCCTGACAATTTTCAAAAACTAAATCCTCACTCAACATGTCTCTGACTGGGTCTCAGACAGGGGACTTTGACGTAGTCCAGTTGGATACATACACGGTCAAACAACTAAGAGGATTCTGCAGGGCATTAAGGGTACCCACCCAAGGGGCCTCCAGAAAGGAGGACTTTCAAGTGGCGCTGAGGGCCTGGGCAGAAGCCCATTTAGAGGATGATGAGGAAGAGGAGCCAGAAAATGGCCCCTCAGAAGGATTTTCACTATCTATGGATGGTGTTACCACTGCAATTGTGCACCCTTCCAGAACAGGGAGCAGTGTCTCCATGCAAAGCCTGACCGCAGAGGAAAGGAGAGAGGAAAGGGAGTTCCAATTGCAAATGGCAAAACTGAAAATTGAGGCACAACAGGAGGAGAGGAGGGCAGAAAGAGAAGCCAAACAAGCTGAGGCTGAAAGAGCAGCCAAACAGATTGAAGCTGAAAGAACAGCCAAACAGATTCAAGCAGAAGCTGAAAGGGCAGCCAAACAAGCAGAAGCTGAAAGAGCAGCCAAACAAGTGGAAGCTGAAAGAGCTTTGGCTGAAAAGAAACTATTGTTGGCTCATGAACTGAGTCTCAAGGAGCTGGAGATCAAGGCAAGACAGTCTGAATCCAGCAATAATGGTGGCAGCATACAGACAGGACCTGCTGGAGAAAAGAAGGTTCGTATACCCAAAAATGTGGTGCCCAGTTTTGTGGTGGGAGATGACATAGATAAATGGTTAGCTGCTTATGAAGTTGCACTAAGGGCTCATGAGGTTCCTGAAGGGCAATGGGGGGTAGCTATGTGGGGTTATGTGCCGCCATTGGGGAGGGACACACTTCTCACATTGGATCCACCGGATCAAAACACATACCCACTCCAGAAAGCCACTTTACTTGCCAAGTTTGGGCTGACCCCTGAGGGATACCGTCAGAGGTTCAGGGACAGCACCAAACAAACCACACAAACATGGGTAGATTTCTTTGATTTCTCTAGTAAGGCACTGAATGGATGGGTGTGGGGCAACAAAGTAGCAGATTATAAAGGTTTATATGACTTGATCCTGAGAGAGCATATGCTTAATGTTACTTATACCGATTTGCGCCAGCACCTAGTGGATAGTAAGCTGACTGATCCCAGGAAGCTTGCTGAGGAGGCGGACCTCTGGGTTAGCACCAGAGTGTCCAAAAAGGTACCTGGGGGGGACTCCCACAAAGGTGGTCAGGGTTCCCAACAGAAGAAAGAGGGGGGAGATAAACTTACAGATAAGGAACTCTCTAAAGGCCCCCAAAAGAATTCCCAGGGAGGGGGTGGCAACCCTTCCTTTTCCAAATTTGGGAAAAAGCCAGGGACATTTGACCGGTCAGGAAAATCTAGCCCCAAATGCATGGAGTGTTACCAATATGGTCACTACAAAGGCGATCCACAGTGCCCCAAGAGGGCACCGTCCACTACCGGACAGGCACCTGGGTTGACTAGTGTAGCACTCGGGGGGAGATGGACCCAACTAGCTTTGGGGAGCAGATAGAGATTTCCCTAGTGTCCCTGGGAGAAGGAGAAATGGTGCCCAAGGCCCACATGCCCAGAAATACTTCCAAGTACCGGCAGTGGGTCACCATTGATGGGCAGAGGGTGGAGGCTCTGCGTGACACAGGAGCCAGTATGACTACTATCAAGAGTCAGCTGGTGTCAGCAGAGCAGATAGTACCTAATACATTCCACCAGGTCAGAGTCGCTGACAATCGCGAGAGTCACCTACCGGTAGCTCTGCTTCCCTTTGAGTGGGGGGGGTCTCTGGTACTCTGAAAGTAGCTGTGAGTCCTGCCATGCCTGTAGATTGTCTGTTAGGCAATGACCTTGAGCACACTGCTTGGAAAGAAGTGGAGCTCAGGTCTCACCTGGAGATGTTAGGGTTACCTGAGTGGGTCTGCATGACCACACGGTCCATGGCTGACCGAGAGGGAAGTCAAGGGCATCTGGAGCCTGGAACGATGGCCCAGAGAGCTGCCAGGAGGAGGGACCAGGGGTGCGGGAAACCGGCCCCCGCTGTTCCCACAGTGGCTGACGGGGCTCCTGAGGAGGAGGCTTCCGAGCCAACTGGGGAAGACATCGCCGCCCTAGGTGACTTACCTGAGCTTGCTGGCTGGCAAGTTGAGGGTGGACCCACCAGGGAGGAATTCTGCAAGGCGCAGAAAGAATGTCCCACTCTAGAAGGGTTGAGGAAACAAGCCTCAAACCAGGCAGCCGGCGACGCCTCTGGCGATCACCACCTATATTGGGAGAATGATCTCCTCTACAGTGAGTCTAAGGTTCCGGGCTTTGGGGCAGCACGTATGCTGGTGGTCCCCCAATGTTACCGAACCTTCCTACTGGGTCTGGCTCACGACATTCCCCTGGCAGGACATTTGGGGCAGGGCAAGACCTTTAACAGGCTTGTCACCCACTTTTATTGGCCCAAAATGAGGACACACTCAGACAAGTTCTGCAGATCCTGTCCTACCTGCCAGGCCAGTGGTAAAGCAGGAAAAAGGGTTAAAACCCCCCTGATTCCACTTCCTGTCGTTGGCACCCCCTTTGAAAGGGTGGGCATCGACATTGTTGGCCCCTTGGACCCCAAAACTGCCTTAGGCAACAGGTTCATCCTGGTTTTGGTGGACCATGCCACCCGTTACCCAGAGGCAATCCCTCTAAGGACAGTAACTGCACCGGTGGTGGCCAGAACCCTGATGGGGATATTTACCCGTGTGGGATTCCCCAAGGAAATAGTGTCTGACAGAGGCACTTACTTCATGTCTGCATACATGAAGTCTCTGTGGGATGCGTGTGGTGTAACTTACAAGTTCACCACACCCTATCACCCCCAGACGAACGGTCTTGTGGAGAGATTCAACAAGACCCTGAAAGGCATGATTGGTGGCCTCCCTGAGGCCATGAGGCGTAAGTGGGACGTCCTCTTACCATGCCTTCTCTTTGCTTACAGAGAGGTCCCCCAGAGAGGGGTAGGGTTCAGTCCCTTTGAACTTCTCTATGGGTACCCTGTCAGGGGACCCTTAAGCATTGTCCAGGAGGGATTGGAGAAAGCTCCAAAGACACCCCCTCAGGATGTGGTCAGCTATATGTTGGCCCTCCGCAACCAGATGACCCGCTTCTGGAAAGAAGCCCAAGATAACCTTGAGGCCAGTCAAGAGGTGATGAAACAATGGTATGACCAGAAGGCCACCCTGGTAGAGTTTCAACCTGGAGACAAAGTGTGGGTAATGGAGCCAGTAGAGCCCAGAGCTCTCCAGGACCGCTGGTCTGGCCCATTTGAAATAAAGGAGCGGAAAGGGGAGGCCACTTACCTAGTGGACCTCAAAACCCCTAGGAATCCCCTAAGGGTGCTCCATGTGAACCGACTAAAAGCTCATTTTGAGAGGTCGGAGATCAACATGCTTCTGGTCACAGATGAAGGAACGGAAGAGGAGAGTGAACCTCTCCCTGACCTCCTCTCTGCCCAAGAAGGTGATGGGTCAGTAAGCGGGGTCATTCTGTCTGACTCCCTGACTCTAAATCAGAAAGGAGACTGTTATAAGCTGTTGGAGCAGTTCTCCCCCCTGTTCTCCCTTACTCCTGGGCTGACCCACCTCTGTGTTCATGATATTGACACCGGTGACAGTCTCCCTGTGAAAAACAAAATTTACAGGTTGTCGGATAAGGTGAAGGCCAGCATCAAGGAGGAGGTCTCCAAAATGTTGACTCTAGGGGTCATTGAGAAATCCAGTAGTCCCTGGGCCAGCCCAGTGGTATTGGTCCCTAAGGCTACTGCCCCAGGTGCGAAGCCAGAACTCCGGTTCTGTGTGGACTACCGGGGTCTCAACTCAGTCACACAGACTGATGCTCACCCCATCCCCCGAGCTGATGAGCTCGTGGACAGGCTAGGCGCTGCCAAGTTCCTGAGTACGTTTGATCTTACTTCAGGGTACTGGCAGATCGGCCTAACTGAGGGGGCCAAGGAAAGATCCGCATTTTCAACCCCGGATGGCCATTACCAGTTCCGGGTGATGCCGTTTGGGTTGAAAAATGCCCCCGCTACCTTCCAACGGTTGGTTAACGGGGTCCTAGCTGGCAAGGATGCCTTCTGTGCAGCCTACCTGGATGACATAGCTGTCTACAGTTCCAGCTGGGAGGAACACCTGCTTCACCTCAAGGAGGTGCTTCAGGCCCTGCAACAGGCAGGCCTGACCATCAAGGCCAGTAAGTGCCAGATTGGGCAGGGTTCCGTGGTGTACTTAGGACACCTAGTGGGTGGTGGCAAGGTGCAGCCACTCCAGGCCAAGATTGAAACTATCAAGGCCTGGCAACCACCCCGAACACAGACGGAGGTGAGAGCCTTTCTAGGCCTCACAGGACACTACCGCCGATTTGTCAAGGGCTATGGTACCATTGTAACACCCTTGACAGAACTCACTTCCAAGAAGCAACCTAAGTTGGTGAATTGGACAGAGGCTTGTCAGAAAGCCTTTGACGCCCTGAAGGAAGCCATGTGCACGGCCCCCGTACTCATGGCCCCTGACTACTCCCAGGAATTTATCGTGCAAACAGACGCTTCAGAGCATGGCATAGGGGCAGTCCTAGCACAGCTGAATGAGGAGGGCAGAGATCAACCAGTAGTCTTTATTAGCAGAAGGCTATTACCACGGGAACAGAGGTGGAGTGCTATTGAACGAGAAGCTTTTGCTGTGGTCTGGGCACTGAAGAAGCTAAGACCCTACCTGTTTGGGACTCACTTCCTGGTTCAGACAGATCACAGGCCCCTCAGATGGCTCATGCAGATGAGGGGTGAGAATCCAAAACTCTTGAGGTGGTCCATTTCCCTACAGGGGATGGACTTTACGGTGGAACATCGCCCAGGGGTTGACCACGCCAATGCTGATGGTCTCTCCAGGTACTTCCGCCTTAGCGATGAGAGCTCCCAGGAGGTCGGGTAGCTCTCCCCACTTTCAGCTGGGGGGGACACATGTTAGACCTGACAGCCTTAGGGTAGTCACCCCTAACTTTTTGCCTGCCTCCCTCCATTTTTTTGGACACTGTTTTTGCTGGTTTATAGACTCTGCGCACTTTACCACTGCTAACCAGTGCTAAAGTACCTATGCTCTCTCCCTTAAAACATGGTAACCTGGAATCCTACCTGATTGGACTATTAATTTACTTATAAGTCCCTAGTAAGGTGCACTTTATGTGCATAGGGCTGGTAAATTAAATGCTACTAGTGGGCCTGCAGCACTGGTTGTGCCACCCACTTAAGTAGCCCCTTTTTCCTTGTCTCAGGCCTGCCATTGCAAGGCCTGTGGGTGCAGTTTCACTGCCACCTCGACTTGGCATTTAAAAGTACTTGCCAAGCCTAGAACTCCCCTTTTTCTACATATAAGTCGCCCTTAAGGTGTGCCCTAGGTAACCCCTAGGGCAGGGTGCTGTGTAGGTAAAAGGCAGGACATGTACCTGTGTAGTTATATGTCCTGGTAGTGTAAAACTCCTAAATTCGGTTTCACACTACTGAGAGGCCTGCTCCCTTCATAGGCTAACATTAGGGCTGCCCTCATACACTGTTGAAGTGGCAGCTGCTGATCTGAAAGGAGCAGGGAGGTCATATTTAGTATGGCCAGAATGGTAATACAAAGTCCTACTGACTGGTGAAGTCGGATTTAATATTACTATTCTAGAAATGCCACTTTTAGAAAGTGAGCATTTCTTTGCACTTAAATCCTTCTGTGCCTTACAATCCACGTCTGGCTGGGCTTGGTTGACAGCTCCTTGTGCATTCACTCAGACACACCCCAAACACAGGGTACTCAGCCTCACTTGCATACATCTGCATTTTGAATGGGTCTTCCTGGGCTGGGAGGGTGGAGGGTCTGCTCTCACACAAAGGACTGCCATACCCCCTACTGGGACCCTGGCAGACAGGAGTAAACTGAAAGGGGACCTGGTGCACTTCTTAGCCACTCTTTGAAGTCTCCCCCACTTCAAAGGCACATTTGGGTATAAAACAGGGCCTCTGCCCTACCTCATCAGACACTTGCTGGAGAAGAAACCTGAACCAGAAACTACATCCTGCCAAGAAGAACTGCCTGGCTGCTCAAAGGACTCACCTGTCTGCTTTCTACAAAGGACTGCTGTCTTGCTGTTGCCCTGCTGCCTTGCTGAACTCTTGTCTGGCTGTGAAAGTGCTCTCCAAGGGCTTGGATAGAGCTTGCCTCCTGTTCCTTGAAGTCTCAGGACCAAAAAGACTTCTCCCTTTCACTTGGACGCTCCGTGCGCCGAAAATTTCGACGCACAGCTTGTTTCGCGGCGAGAAAAAACGCCGCACACCGACGCTGATCAACGCGACGCTCTCGGGACGATCGAGACTTCGACGCACAACCTCGCAAGGACAACGCCGCCCGACTTTCCAGGAGAAATCGACGCGACGCCTACCGTTAGTGCGAAACTTTGACGCACGGCCTCGCAAGGACAACGCCGCACGACTTCCGAGGAGAAATCGACGCGACGCCTGCCGTGAGACCAAAATTTCAACGCACGGCCTCGCAAGGACAACGCCGCCCGACTTCCAAGGAGAAATCGACGCGACGCCTACCGTGAGATCGAAACTTCGACGCGCAGCCCCGCAGAACGACGCACAGCCGGAAAACAAGTCGGAGAATCCACGCACAGACCCGGGACATCTGGTAATCCCCGCGATCCACGAAAAGAGACTGTCTGCGCGCCGGAAAACGACGCCCGACTTCCCCGCGTGGAAAAGAACGACGCAAGTCTTTGTGTGCTGAGGAGAAATCGACGCACACACCCTTTTTCCACGCATCTCTTCTCCTGTGGCCCTCTGAGGAGATTTTCCACTCCGAACCAGGTACTTGTGCTTGAAAGAGACTTTTGTTACATTCTAAAGACTTAAGACACTTTATATCACTTTCCTGTGATAGTTCTACAATTTTCCATTGCATCTTTATTCTTTTTGACCTACAATTATCCTGATAAATATTATATATTTTTCTAAACACTGTGTGGTGTATTTTTGTGGTGCTATATGGTGGTATTGTATGATTTATTGCACAAATACTTTACACATTGCCTTCTAAGTTAAGCCTGACTGCTCGTGCCAAGCTACCAGAGGGTGGGCACAGGATAATCTTGGATAGTGTGTGACTTACCCTGACTAGAGTGAGGGCTTTTGCTTGGACAGAGGGTAACCTGACTGCCAACCAAAAACCCCATTTCTAACAACGCCTAACAGCCTGTGCTCAGTTTCACAAACTATAGTTGGGCTAAGGAAATGTTTTTGTACATGGTGCACTTACCTGCTCCACTGGTGCACCGTAGAGTTGTCCATACACCTTCTCAAGTTCCTCCGGTGAGAAGGCAGGGGCCCTATCACCTGTGGGATGTGGCATGATTTCTCCCAGAGGCAGTACACAGCAGCTCAAGTCGTGGAGGTCTTGCTGGCAGCAGTATCAGGAGTCAAGTGAGAGATGAAGTATGAAATGGCTGTCACTTCCACCACGTAAGACACCATCACTGCCGGTGGACATCACCATTTTCCCAAGACTTCTAAAGGCAGCAATGTGTTCCAATGGCAATATCCACTGCGGTAGTCTCCTCCTACAACCATGCCGACTTCCGCCAGTGGACGTAGGTCATTTCATAATGTCTAGAATAGTAGGTAAGGCAGCTGCCATTTTGAGGTCCTTAGATGGTCAGAAAAGGTTAAATAAAGATGTGTCACAAGGTCAGAAACATATCTACTCCATAGTTTTCAGAGCTGGCTTTCCTTGAGCTACCATGTATTTAAATTCTGATTTAGTATACATGTTGTAAGATACATGATATGTGAGTTATGTATCATTAGTGGCATGGTCTTTACCTTCATGGCAAATGAATAGATGGGATTAGTGTCTATCATCTGTGAAACATGATAGGAATGTCATTATCACTAGACTTTTAGTGACATGCGTACCCATTTCCTAGTCACAATTGAGGTAAGGGGATGACATTGCAGCAATAAGCCATTATTTCCCTAGGTATATCCTGTGTACCTTGTCTAACTATTTCATATGGCATGTCCATGCAGCATGTGTGACATATGTGGATTCACACTTACAATGAACAAAATGAATGATAGACATACCTTCTTGTATTCCTTCATTTAGTGCCTTGGAATGAGAAGGGTTAGACAACCTCCAGTGTACCATCCACTAGCAGACCTGCAGACCATGGAGGATCAATATGTCATCCAGATCAACCGCCTGTATGGGCAGACAATCATGGATCTGTGTCATCAGTTGGAGCCAGATCCGATGCCTGACAATCATCATCCAAATAGCATACCACCCATTGTACAAGTCATATCAGTACTGCATTTGCTAGCCACACGGCCTTTCAGAATACCGAGGCCCTAACTGCAGGCATGTCCCAGTCTTTGTTCAGTCTGGTCTTGGAGGATGTACTCTCTGCATTGTTGAAACTTCTGGATAGCTACATAAGATTTCCACAGTGTGAGGATTTGGCCCATGTGAAGACATATTTTTATGCTTTGGCACACATCCCACATGTGGTGGGAGCCATTGATGCTACCCATGTAGCCTTGGTTCCTCCAAATGGCACTGAACAGGTGTATCTGAACTGGAAGAACTTCCACTCCATAAATGTGCAAGTAGTCTGTTTGGCGGATCTCTACATTTCCCAAATATGTGCAAAGTACCCGGGTTCAGTTCATGATGTAATGATTCCTTACAGGGGATTCTGGCTACCCAAACCATCCCTGGTTGTTGACACCAGTGAGGTACTCCAACACACCTGGGGAAGTTTGCTTCAGTGAGGCCCATGGAAGGACAAGGCGTGTCATGGAGCAGACTTTTGGGCTCCTAAAGGCTAGATTTGCCCTTTGCATGCTCCACAACCTCACCCTGAGATATCAGGTCCCATATATTGCAGATGAGGGGGAGTCAGCATTTCCAGTGGGTGAGAACGCAGAACGTGAGGATGACTGTGATGAGGATGAAGGTTGAGACAGATTTTATAAATCAGTACTTCAACAGACTGTAGGTATGTGTTGTTCTGTTACATACTTGACTCAGTGGGTTATTGGAGGTCTTAGATATGTTTGAGAAGGGTCTTTGTATGACCATCAGACAGCTTATTGGTTGCTTAGCAGTACATATCTCAGGTGTGCATGCAAAATTGTACCTGGAGTTGGGATTATCGAGATTATCTCCTTTGTTATTGTTTGTCACACTGCACAATCAGTGTTACTGTTGTATTTGGGACATGTCTTTATAGGTCTCCATTACCATTACCTACCTACACCTTTTGTATCAAATTTATGCTTTGCGGATTTCTTCGCAAAGTCATCCTCATTTGGTCAATTCTGAATTGTGTCACAGACAGGTGGGATTTGCAGGTCTGTCATGTGAAGCGAATGTGGATAGATCCAGGTACAGTATGGCATCATATTGGTGGTGTATGAGTTCCATGCCCAGACTGTCAGGACAGTTGGATGGTAGTGTACTGTTCTACACATTCAACCTGTGTGCCATGTTATCTGGGTCCAAGGGTGTCATATGTGCAGTCTTGTGAATCAGACACGTCATCCTGTGCAATCCATAACCTCTGCATTCCCATTGGTTTGATTAATATGCTATTTAACTTGTATGTAGCTGTCACTGTGTTACCTTATTGCAGTCCACTGTGCATGTGAGTCAAGACTGACATTGATGATTAGCATGCCTACAGATACCTGACCATGGTAAGTAGAAGATTCAATGACTGGGGGCAGTTGTACTGACCTCTGTCTGTATCATGGGGTATGGTCTTTAGAGTGGTATGGTATGGGAATGAGATAAGGCTTTAGCTGATGAGTAATTGAACTAATCTGTTTGCCTATTTTTAAAGACAAAGACTGACATGCCCCTAACTTCAGTAGTCTGTGGGATGCTTGTTATTCACACCCATGCTGTAACATTAAATTGAGAAGCTGTACTGCACTGTGTGATGTTTGGTATGTTGTCAACCTATGTGCAGGACAGTGCAATAAATGGGATTAGGAGTATGTCCATTTGTATAAATGTGCAAATATCTGAACCAGATTGAACAGTACATGTGAGATCGGACTTAACAGATTTGGTACATATGTGAATATCATATGTAAGCAACAATTGTTTTAACTGTCCAAAATAGCACGAAAATGACTCTCAAATATAATATGTGGTTCAGATGTGTTTATTTACAAGTGTACATGGATATTTAGGCAATGGGATCAAATCATTATGTGCACACAGTGAAGGTTTCAGTCATGGTGACTGTAAATATCAGGGTAGCGCCTACAACATTTGGGGCCAGATGTATCATCACGGCCCTTTGCGATTCGGAAATTGCGATTTTTAAGAAATCGCTATTTTCGACTCGCAAAGTGCCATGTATCACATTTGCGATTCGGTTATAGCGATTTCTTAAAAATCGCAAATGCTATTACCGAATCGTACATTGCGATACCGGCCCCATTCGCAGCTATAGGCCTGTTGGCCCATAGCTGCGAATTTTTTGCATTTCCAAAATTGCGATTTCTGAACCAGAAATCGCAATTTTGGAAATGCAAAAGCCCAGGGTGCTGGGGGCCTAAGGCCCCCTCTGCTGCACCCCAAAAGTGTTTTGGGGGACATGTAAGGTGCACACATGCCAAAAGGGCATGTGTGCTTTACATGTTCAATTTAAAAATCCAGTTTAACTGCATTTTTTAATTTTGCACCAGGTTACCACCTGGTTTCAGATCATGGTATTTTGCATGTGCAAAATGCCATTCTGCGAAAAATCGCAATTTGCGATTTTTTGCAGCATTGCCTTGCAATGTGGATTTTGCGAATCGCAAATTGCGACTTGCAAAATCCAGGTCGCAACGCAAGAAATCGCAATTTTAGCGATTTCTGCTTTGTGGTCTGCGAATGCCTTTCATGCATTGCAGACCACTGTTTTGCACTCGCAAACGGCCGAATTATGCGATTCGCACCGTTTGCGAGTGCAAAACTATTACGTACATCTGGCCCTTGGAGTCTCAATTCCAGTTTCCTTGTGCCATTGGAAACATGGAGAGTGGTTGTAACACAATCAACAAGGTGTATCTGTGACACACAAGGGGAACCAATGAGTAGAGGATCACTTCCTGGCAGTGGTTGAAATCTTGGCATCTGTTCCTCCTGGATGTTTTGGTGGACATCCACGTTTGTGGGGGGGTTCTTCAGCTACAGTGGCTGGGGTGTCTGAGGCATTTCCTTCCCCTTGCAGAGCCTCCTTTCCTGTGGCTGCCACAGATGTAGAAGGGGTGATGTTCCATGGCCAATAGAAGGGGTCTGCTGTTAAGTGCATAACCTACTCAGTGTGATATTAATGTCTTTCAGCACCACTGTTAAGGAGGCCATGTTGGCATTGTGAGCCTCCCACTTTTGCAGGACTTCCTGGTGATTGTCCCTCTGCAGCTACTTAATCTCCCCTAACATGAAAAGTTTTGGCCCATCATGTCTTTTGCCCATTAGTAGGCTCCCAAGGCTTGGGAGATGTGTTGTGGCCAGTTGTATCCCTAGGAGCCTCAATCGCTGACCCGTACCATCCTTCCCATACACCCTACTCTCACATGCCTGTGCCCTTGTCAGAGTTTGCCCACTCTTTCTGGTGCTATGGCCTTCATTGTCAGGGTTTTTTAGTGGTGACTCCGGGACCTGTACTGGGGGGCACATGATAGTATTAACTGTCCTTGTAGCACATGTTTGGGGGTGAATGGTTGCTTAGGATGTAGATGCAACAGGGCTGAGAGGGTTCGGTGTAGGCAGGGTGAGGCTGACAGATGTAGACTGACCAGGTGTCCCAGATGTGCCATTGGGGGAGGAAGTAGGGGCCCACTGCCAGTTTTGAGGACTGCCATCTGGTGCCTGGCTGCCATGGAATGTACCTCCCCCTGAGGTCATTCAACCTCTTCCTAATGTTCTCCCTTGTGTGTGATTAGCTGCCTACAGAATTCACCCTGTCAGCTATGATTTGCCACATGTCCATTTTCCTGGCAATAGAGGTTTGTTGGACTTGTGCTCCAAATAGGTGTGTCTCTACTTTGATGATTTCATCCACCATGACCCTCAACTCATTGTCTGTGAAATGGGGATGTTTTTGTGGGGACATGGTAGTGGTGGACAACATGATAAGGAAAATAAAAAGGTGATGGGATGTGAGTGCTATGTTGTAAGTGGGTGACAGGTAGTGGCTCATGTGTGGAAAAAAATTGTGTGATATGTTTGATGGGCAGGTGTGTTATGAGTGGTATTTTGAGTGCTGAAGGGTGCCTATTCTATGGTTCCTTATTAATGTGTGCAGCCTCTATATTGCTGTGTATGACGTTTAATGCAAACGATTGTAGGGTGTAAAGGGGTGTGTTTAATACAGCAGTTTGTAGGTGTGAGGGGAGTGTGGATGTGTGTCTGGTGTGAGAAATTCAAACTTTCCAATGTGGTGTAGTTTTTGCTGTGTAGACCGCCGACCATTGGTTTACTGCTGTGGGAGAACCGCTATCACGTTTTGTCGGTCGTAATTGGTTCAGAGGATTTTTAATGGGCTGGTGGTGCTGGTGGTGGAAGTGCTTCTTTCCTGCCTTCCTGGCGGTGTCTGAATTTTAGCTGGGTTTAGGCAGCCCTGGCTGTATAACTCATAATACAGCTGTCTGTATGACTGCCAACATGGCAGTTTTTTAGCTGCCACCACCATGTCACCACGGCGGTCTTATCGTCAGACCACCAAACTTGTAGTGAGGCCTTGAGCAGTTGATAAGGAAATGTATCTGTAGAAGGGTATTGTGATCGAGCCTTTCTGTACTGTGTGTGTAGGGTCAGGTGAGTGCATTAACAGGTAATATCATAAAGGGTTCCATATATCTCTTGGTCTAGATTGTAGTGGCAGGATTTTGCCATATAGATCTAATTGGTGATTACAGTATATTAGCTCAGTGAGCCATTTCTTGAATGTAGGTACTTTCCCCTTACCCCATCAGCAAGCGATTTGTTGCTTTGCAAGCAGTAGTGCTATTGCCACAAACCTTCTATAGGATGGGTGAAAGTGGTCCGTGTATCCTAATAACGCAATGAGAAGGGTGAGCGTTAGACTGTTATCGGTCATTTCAGGCAATGCATTTTCCACTTCAGTCCAATACAATCGGATAGGTGCAGATGCCTAGGCCAGATGCAAAATATCTGCCCCTTCCATGTTACATCACTTGCATCTGTCATCTGGGCTTAGTCCGAATTGGTGCAGCCACTCAGGGGTGTAAGATATTCTATGCAGAAATTTGTAATGCATAATGCACAGTCGGCTGCTTGGGGCAATTTTCCTTCTTAGTGTGTAGCAAGCACTCCCGATGTCCTCAGAAATATCTGTATCTATGTTTGTCTGCGAGAAGGCCCGTGTGAGTTCCCTGTCAGACGTCATCTCTAATTGTGAGGCAGCGTACAGAGTGGAGACTATGGGGGTCATCACGATCCTGGCGGTCTTCAGACCTCCATGGTTACGGTGGCAGTCTGACCACTGCCAAAGCAGTGGTTGACCGGTTTGGCGTTGGTCTGACTGCCACATTGCAAGCAGCGCCGCACTGGAGATTACGACCCCCCTTCTCTTCCAACTTTTACATGGCAGTAACACTGCCATGTAAAGGCTGGCAGAGAAGGGGTGCAGGGGGCCTCATGGGGCCCCCTGTACTGCCCATGCACTTGGCATGGGCAGTGCAGGGGCCCCCAAGGCCAGCTCCATTGGGCTTTTCACTGTCAGCTTTGCAGACAGTGAAAAGTGCAACAGGTGCTGATGCACCCTACGCACCGCAGCATTGCCTCCAGCTCAATTATGAGCTGGCATTAATGTTGTGGGCTGATTCGGCGCAGCAGGAAACTCCTAATGTGGCCCACAGGAAGACGGCCGCACTGGTGGCAACCTGACCATGGGACTTTGGTGGACAGTAAAAACCATCTGCTGAAGTCAAAATGACCCCCATAGTTTTGCGGTGTCTCTACCTACACTAGCATGTGTAGTGCATTTAGTCTTGGAGGTTCCTGAGGGAAGCTTGGGTCAGCTGCCTTCACAGTGTGTCAGATTCTGACATCGGTTAAGATATCTAGTGGTGATGATACCTCACCTTCAAAAAAATGTTCTCTGGTCAGAAATATGTCTTCCCAGTAAATGTCCCCATCACAGGTAACCCTGTTGTTGGAGAAACCGCTGGCATGTATTTTCATGTATAAGAGGGAATAAAGGATGATATTGTAGTGGGATTAATGAGGAATATAGCACTCTTTTTCCTGCTTTTAGTGCTAGTTTTAACCATGCATTTGAGGTGCATGCAACAGTGTAATCCATTGAGTTTGGGAAATGTAATGTAGGACCTAAAAAAGAGGCTGTGGGTATTAGCATCATGTAGCCCTCCTCCATAGCCAAATGTGGCATGACAGGGTGGGCTTGTACCAGTGGACGGCATAGTTGACTTGATTGCAAAGATAGGACAATTCAATTGTTGGTGATTCAAATGCCCTTTTAGAGAAGGGGAGTGTAAGAACATCCCACTGGAGTCTAGGTTGTTTGTCCTCCCAGGCTAGTCTTATCATTTGTATACAGAGAGCCTGAAAAAAGACCCACCCCAGAGAATATGGTAAATTTCAAAAAAGTTATAGGAGTTTAGGCAGTATAACCATCTTCATGAGTCCAATTTGCCCAGCCAGGGAAAGTGGTAAGGAAATCCATCTTGTGATGCTGTCTGTAATTTGCAAAAGTGCTACCCCATAATTCGCCCTCAGTGTTTCCTCTTCATGTCTAGCAATGACCACTCCCAAGTATTTAAAGTCAGTTAGACACCATTGCAAGGGGTAATTAGGAGTGAAATGTCACGCAGTAGGCATCAGAGGAAAGAGATGGGATTTCTCCCAATTACCTTGTAGACCCGGTACCCTCCAAAGTAAACAAACTCTTGCAAGATTCTGTTAAGACTATCCTGTGGGTTTTTAAGATAAAGGGTGATGTCATCAGCATATAGCGACAGAAGGATAGTCACACCCACTCACAGATGCACTCGGACACTCACTCAGACACTCATGCAGCCACTCACAGACCCAGACACTCATGTACCCACTCACTGACCCACTTTCACACTCATGCACCCACTCACAGAACCACCCAGAGACTCACACCCACTCACAGATCCATTCAAAGACTCAGGCACCCACTTACAGACCCACTCACAGAGTCACAGAATCACACACCCACTCACAGACCCCCTCACACACACCCACACAGCCACTCAGTTATTCACGCACCCACTCACAAACCCACTCAGACTCTCACACATACACTCACAGATCCACACTGGCACTCACACACCCACTTACAGAGACACTGTCACACCCACTGTCACACTCAGACACACTCTCTTACACCTACTTTCACACCCAGACAGACACTTTTACACCCACTCTCACATCCACATAGACCGTCTCACACCCATCCGTGCACTAAGACACCCACTTGCACACCCAGACACACTCTCACACCTATTCTCACACCCAGAGAGACAGGCCCTGCGGCCAGCTGCCACCGGCTGTGCGCAGCACTGGGTTGGATGGTTAGGGGAATTCAGAACCTAACTATAACGTCCCTGTAACCTTTTTTTTTTCAGTGAATTTCTGTTTTTTTTAACGTATTGTAATTTTCATTATTATACGTTGATCCAAACACCGCAGCTCACGGCCTTTGGCCATGCGCGGCGGCGGTTGGCCACGGCAGGCCCTGAGGCCAACCCCTATAAGCACCCAAACATGCACGTCATTCACCCATGCACAGGGAGGTTATCTGAAAGTCCTGGCCTGCAGCCAGATCCTGCAGCCAACACTCCCCAACCACCCAAACCCATGCTGTGCACAGCCCTTTCGCTATTCATGGCAGTACTTAGCCGCAGCTTCTCTGGGTGTGAGAATAGGTGCGAGAGGGTGTATCTGGGGCTGAGAGTGGCTGTCAGATTGTCTGTCTGAGTGTGAGACTGTGTACATCAGTGTTTTAGTGGGTGTGTCAGCCTGTTCATGGGTCTCTCAGTGGCTGCGTGAGGGTGTCAGTCGGACTGTGAGTGGGTGCGTGAGTGTCTTAGTGGGTCTGTGAGTGGATGCGTAGGTGTCTAAGTGGGTGTGTGAGTGGGAGAAATTGATTGAAAGAGAGACAGATAGAGAGAAAGAAAGTGAGAGAGAAAGAGAGAGTTTTTTTTAGGCTTTAATATCTCATATACTTAGAATAAGATGTTTTTGCTGGATTTAACAAATAACATGTATTTCATATATTTAAAAGGGTACATTTTTTTTTTATTAAAAAAAAAATGAGACCAGCTGAACTCAGACCTCCATAACTCAATGTGAAGATCTGGTTTGGGGTTCTGGCTTTCTATTTCTGTCTTTTCAGGACCTGAGGGAGCGGGGGTGCAAGGAAGGGAATTTAAATTGCCATTGAGCTACCCCAGAGAGGCAATAGTTTATTAGCTGAAGCAGCTAATTTGATCTTGAGGCACAGTTATCTTCCTCTTATCTTGTTGGGGTGGGATTTTTTTATGTGGGGAGTGTAATTCTAGTCTGCCACAGAGGGCCAAAGAGATTGTTCAACTAATGTCACTGGTTTGGTCTGGGGAGGTTATATCTCCCCCATCCTTAAATGGGGCAGAGGTTCAGGATGGGTAATTTTGTTCAGTCCGGTCTGGTGCCTTCCTTAGGGCCCTTTGAACCCCCTGGAGATACTTCACCTTTTCAGGAAATAAATTGTGGAACAGCTGAATATAGGTTGTCTAGAATGGCTTGTCCGCAGGAGAGCACCCCTGCCTGATTCCAAGAGGGCTGCAGCCAGTGGCAATGGAGTCTTAGAGTAGACTAGCAGAGGCAGATGATATATATTGCATCCTCCTTTGAGTTACCGCACAAATTGCAGGCTGCATCCTGTTCTGCCCTCGACCAGATAATCGCATGTTAACTTGACAGAAGGTCTACTAGCCGGTATCTCAAGAATTTATCTTGTACCGTACTGCTAAAGGCCTCTCCCAAGTATTGCTATGGCTTCAAAGATGTGTAGCTGTTTAATACGATCCAGCAATGTGTACTATTTCTCTAGGGTTGCCCTGTCTGCCCTATCTAAGGATGATATTAGTTGTCAAGCTTTGCAGACACCTCTTTTGAAGATTTCACAGCTAAGGACTGCAGACCACAGTTCTGCTACTCTAAACAAGTCAATTGAAATATCTATTAAAAATTAAGGTTTGGGCTTAATTTTGGCAGGTTAAAATGACAGTTTAAAACTGCACACACAGTCTCCAATTCCAGGCATGTTTAAAGTATTGTTTATGTGGGTGACACAAAAGATGCTGCAGGCCCACTTGTAGCATTTAATTTACAGGCCCTGGGTACAGGTAGTATCACTTTACTAGGAACTTATAAGTGCATTAAATGTACCAATTGGGGATAAGCCAGAGTTAGCATGTTCTTAGGGTTTAGCTCATGCACTTTAGCACTGGTAAGCAGTCGTAAGGTGCCCGGAGTCCTAAGGCCAGCAAAAACAAGATCAGCAAAAAATGGAGGAGGAAGGCAAAAGGTTTGAGGGAAGACCACCCTTAGGCTGAAGGGGCTAACATAAGCTCTCTGAATCAGGAGAAAAATGTAAACCATGAAGGTTTATTAAGAAACTCAAAGCATTACAGAAGACAAAAACAGTAGCCAGTAACAATGCTTAGAATCAATATAGAGGAATTAGCATACGTCCCAATCAAATTAAGCAAGAAAATGACCTGAAGTCAAGGCAAACATATACTAAGTCCAAATCATGAGAAAAACCAACAAAGGTACAGTGTCCAAAGTAGGGAATTCAGAAGGCTCACTTCTAAAATGTATCATTTTATTAGACCAATCTCCAATAGAAGTCAATGGAAATTGAAATATTCAGAATTAAACCTTACCTAGTGCCACTGTTCTACCATTAGCCCCTATCTGAATATTAATGTGGCCTATTCTAACCTAGTTCCATCAGAGGTGGCTATCTAAATCTAGTTATACAAACAATGTCAGTCTTATAAACAATCATGCATGCAGGAAGAGCATTAAGTGCTGAAAATGATTTCCTCCATAGTTCTTTGATAACAGCATGTCAGTATAGAACACCAGTGCACATTTTGATCACAAAAGGGGTCAGAATGTAAAATAAAACACACATCATGACTAAGTTAGAATCCAAGTGGATGTTGATCCTAGGTTGCGCCTAGCCAATCACAGGAAAATCCAGTTCTGTCACGTGCAGTGTTTTTGTTTTAGAACAAAAATGTAAATAATCTTAACACACATTTTCATTAAATCAAAATCAGCTTCACCCCAATCATGCAAATAACACAATAACAAAGGCTTGTAGCGGGCTGTGACATAAACTCAACAGAATTTCACACTAATGAATAACACATACAAATGTGCTGACGGGTATAACTGAAAGCATTGGGTAGTAAATACAGTAGCCTTGTGCAGATAATGCAGCATCAAGGTGAAATAGTTGACATTGAGGGGCTCCTCAACAGTTTAAAACACTTTTCAAATATTTTAATGTTTAGTGATACAACAGAAAGCGAAGTTCAGGGCCAATCTCAACAACATTTGCATGGTTGCAGGGCAGCTCCAAATACTGTTGTTCTATGTCATGGTGCTGTATTCTGGAGACTACTACAGAGATGTCATCAAGTGCTTCTCCATTTCCAGGTTCTCTTTGGGGGAGTGCACCGCAGGAGAACAGTTCGCTGGTATGAGCATTCGAGGCTTACTGACACGGGAGATGAGAAGAAGAGTCACACTGCGTGAATGATCACATTCCACTGTAAGAGAGTGTATCATGTGTGAGTCACAGGGAGGTTTCCACATAGACTGAAGTCTCTAATGGACTTAGGGGCATACTTATAATTTATGTTTGCGCCGAATGTGCGTGAAAAATTTTGATGCACATTCGGCACAAAGCTTGCACCATACTTATACTATGACGCCCGACCCGCGAATGCCAAAATTCCACCGCGTGCGTCATTTTCTGGATGCGGGAAACCCCCTTGCATTAATGACATGCAAGGTAGGCGTTCCCGTCCAAAAAATGACTTAAACACACGTGCGCCATATTTATGCTACCGCGCAAAAATCCTGCACGGCTCGGAGGCGGAATTGGAAAATGGCACAGAGCCCGATTTGTGTAAAAAAATAACGCCTGGGTCAGGGCAGGCGTTAAAATGGGGCAAACACACCAGTAGTTAAGGAAAACACACAGAAGCAACAGCAGAGCTCCAAAGGGAAGACATGGAGATGCTTTTCATCCAGCATGCACGAAGACGCAGAGCACAGGACAAACACCAGCAGCTTCCACAAAACCAGCAGGGACCCCAAAGGCAACACAGAAGGCAGGAGAGGATATTTGGGACCAGGACAACCCTTCTGGGACTCTGGCAACAAGACATCATCCAGAGGTACAGACTCAACTGGCAAGCCATTCAGCAGCTGCTGTGCCACACTGAGCCACAGTTGGCACCCAGCTTGCAGACACCACACATCATTCCACCAGAGACCAAGCTGCTAGCTGTCCTCCACATGTTGGCAAGTGGCTTGTTTCAAACCACTGGTGCCCTGGTTGCCGAGATCTCACAGCCCTCATTCTCTGCCTTCCTACCTAAGGTATTGGATGCCATCATCTCCCTCACACCCCGCCACATCAGCTTCCCCAACACACAGCAGAAGCAGCAGGAGACCAAACAGGGCTTCTACCAAATCAACGGCTTCCCACACATGCTTGGTGCCATTGACTGCACACATGTACACATTGTGCCACCTGCTGCAACCGAGCATCTATACCGCAACAAGAAGCACACACACTCCATCAATGTGCAGGCCATTGTTGATCACCGTGGATTGATCACCAACATCATGGCAAAGTATCCTGGGAGTGTGCATAATTCATTCATCTTCCGCCACTGCACCATCAATCAACACTTCCAGGATGGCCGATCTGGAAATGGCCTACTTGTTGGTAAGTACAGAAATCTACTTACACACACACACAGCACAGCAACCCTGTAGGGCACACAACACATACACCACTATATTGACCTGTGGCCAGGAAGACACTGAGGTTATGACACTGCTAGTCATGTGTGATATCCTGACCCATTTGAATAGACACCTGTGGACAAATGGCAGATCCAAATAACAACAGATGCCACTCCACAGACACAAGGGACCAATTTAAAACAACACAATGACAATGATATGGCCTTAACTGGCAGTATAACTTGGAAGATTAATATTTCAATATCACATCAATAACACTCAATCAAACACCCTTCCAAGCAATAAGTACTGTGTAAGGGGTGTGTAATGTGTTTCACTGCAGGTCAAACATCATGAGACACATAGCCTCATGATGATGAGTCTAATGAAGGTGACATAGATTCATTGAGACAGCACCAATATCTCACATCACTCCTGCTCTGACATTGCCCACTACCAATAAGCAAGTGGACTGTGCTAAGAACACATATTGATTTGACAATATTGAAAGTGCACATTGCTACACATACGGTTTGAAACACTTACACATATACACAACAGATGTACAGGCATATGGACCTTCTAACACTCAAAATGTCAACTTCACAACCAAGTTAGCCAGATGAACTGTAGCAGGTTCAGTAGTATAGGTACAAGTTTGAACATGAGTCAACTTGGCAATTGCAGAGAAATAGGTCTGCAGAGAACTTGTCACACTTGAGATATTTGTGCATTGTCAATTGTCAACACGTCAGTGCTGACAACTTATGGAGATGTGTTGTACATTATCACCTAGCCAAATCAAAGGGCCTCACTGATGTTTAACAAATTCTATTGCATATGTTAAATTGGATGTGATGTCCAGGCCATATAGATGCAACCGTGTTACCACCACTGTGGAATTGATTCTGTATATGGGAGTATCATGTCACCCCCAGTTAAGACACATGGACACCTCTTTCACATGACATAATGCAAGGGAGTACACAATATACTGCAAGTCTACAAAAATACCGCTGACATCCGGTCAATCAGCCAAAGACCAGTTCAGATAATGAAACAAGCCAATGCTGATGGTACATCCTAGAAGCCTAGGATTCCACACAATAACACAAATACAGATGAGTCACAGACAACACAAGAGAACAACTGCCATGCAAAGTAATAATCATGGTGCAAGCAACATCAAAATGTTCTCACTCATTTTCTCTTTCAGCTTATCAGGGGTATGGGATCCAGCCATGGATCATGACCCCATTTGTAACCCAAGCACAGCATCAGAGTGTGCCTATAATGAGGCACATCGGAGGACACGCACCATAGTAGAGAGGACTTTTGGCATCCTGAAGTCAAGATTCAGGTGTCTCAACATCACCGGAGGCAGCCTCCTATACTCACTAGAAATGGTCTGCAAGATCATTTTGACCTGTGAGATCCTGCACAACATGTGTGTAAGGGGAAACATTCCCCTCTATGAACCAGACCCACAAATGGCTGAAGAGGAGGAAGAGGAGGACATTGTCCATCAACATGAGGGGGGCCATCCAAACACAGCTGCAGGATTGCGTTGGAGACAACACATTGTCCAAAACGTCTTTTAACTATAGTCACAATCACCACTGTCTTACCATATGTCATTAAACACCTATTCTAATCACTATATCATGGTCTGGGTAATCATTTTTGCATCACATTATCCCTAAGATTCTTATTCAGAGTGTAGCCTCATGGAGCATTGCAGATATACATATTAGGATACTGAAAAATCCACATCAGATTTGATGGGTATGAATGTACAGCCAACTTCACACACACTGTAAATGACACATATCCTATCCATTTCACATTTGAAGGGCAATATTAGAGGACCACAGCTATTTCACACATACATATTGGCAACATGGTTCATTGCAGCATATGGCACACAACAAAGACACCATCATTCAATAAGGAAAAAAAAATGCCTCATACATGAGGCAGTGGATGTGCTATTGCATTGATAACAGGAATGTATGACCAGACCCTTGACAGCAGTAAGTGTGACATCAGCTAACTTCGCAAGGAGTATGTGTGACAAGAAATCCATGTAAGCTGCAAATGGATAGCACGAGTGCCCCAGGTATGACTAGCATTGCTCACAAGACATCCCCTGCACATGCCATCCCAGGTCATAAGTCCTGCCACTGCCATGTTTTCTGTCCCTCCCCACCCTTCTCTGGGGGGCCCTGGAAATGGACTATTTGTACCCAGATAATCCTTCATCTACACACACCCAGACTCACATTCTGACTCCGGTGTGCTTCCCTCTTTAGTATGGTATGCCATAGTCATTGCTCATCTGTCTGCATGGACTGCTGGTCAGATAATGCACTGCTTTATAGTCTGTAGGACCTGTAATCACATGTCCATTGCGTCCCATATGAAAGGTAGTGGTGGCCCTTTGAACTTGATTCTCACCTACAGGACCTGTGAGAGACTGAAGCGGCACACCTGTGGCCATCTCCATGCAGACCAGCCATTTGAACATGCACTGCCCTTGCTGCTGCCTGGAATGGCATAGAAACTGCCATTATATGTATATGCCTGTTATGCATTGCCGTATAAATCACTTGTATAACACAGGCCTTGGGTTATTGTGCAACGTTGCAGCACACAGGACAAATACAGTTTACATTTTTCACAGTGTTGTTCCAGCTTTGACCCGTCTCAGGCCTTCATTACAACCCTGGCGGTCGGTGGAGAAGTGGCGGTAATACCGCCAACAGGCCGGCGGTAAACAAATTACGTTACAAGCATGGCGGTGACCGCCGTGCCAAACTGCCACTTCTCCACTCCGACCGCCAGGGTCGTAACGACTGCTGGGCAGGAGACTTCGGACTCCAGCCCGACGGGCGTCACTACACCACCAGCGGTATCACGATCCAGCATACCACCATGGATTTGGTGGGGTTCTGTACCACCACGAAATCCATGGCGGTAGGCACTATCAGGGCCAGGGAATTCCCCCTCCATAGAGTCTTCCCCCACACCCTGGACCCCCCTACCATCCCCAAAGGTAGCAGGACCCCCCTCCCCAACCCCCCACATTGACATACACCCCTCCACCCCCTACACACACACTCACACACCAACTACACAAACACGCTGACATACACACACACATGCACACAGACATACTGTATGCGCACACATTTCCCATACACATAACATACCCCTGCATGCATCCATGCACTCACACACCCCTCTACACCCTCACACGCACACCCCCATGCATGCACAGAGCACACCACCACCCACCTCCCCTATGGGACGATCACCTTACCTGGTCCGGTGATCCTCCGGGAGGGAACAGGATACATGGGGGCTGCTCCGCCACCAGCTCCCC
The DNA here is from genome assembly GCF_031143425.1 of Pleurodeles waltl. NCBI lineage: Eukaryota > Metazoa > Chordata > Amphibia > Caudata > Salamandridae > Pleurodeles > Pleurodeles waltl. The sequence continues at coordinate 357,686,109 of NC_090438.1, forward strand.
ATCACCAGAACACCGCCACACCGAATCCTGGGTTGGGATTTGATGGGAGGTGTTCTGATGCCCCTGGCGGTGGAGGTGGAGCAGACTCCACTTCACCGCCGACCGGCAGTATGGCTGCTGGCGGCTCTCCGTCCGGAAAAGGGTCGGAGGGCTGCCAGCAGTCATAATACGCTGTGCGGAAAACCGCCTGCACTGGCGGTCTTCAGCACGGCGGTACCTTGGCGGTCTTGTAAAAAGACCGCAGAGGCTCAAATGAGGCCCTCAGTCTGTTCATTGTGAATTTGCCTTGTTAATTTTTGTTCCTGACTGACCCTGCATCCTGTTAGCCTGACTGGTTCCTGTCTTTCCGTTACCATAAAGATTCCCTGTGGCTACATTTGTCTCATAGTTGCTTTCCATGTCCTCACTTTTCTCCTGGAGTATTGTGTCAGGTAGGTCTACAATGAATACTCAAATACATTGTATAGCGTAATCAGTTTACTTATCGTATCATGTGGTGTGACATGTCTTCAAATAGCCTAATCACAGCCCATCCATTGTCTGGGTTTCATATATGCATGAGTGACAAATAGTGTCAGTGTACCATGGCTGTATGCATGGATTGGGTATGGTGCCTCCAGCACAACAAACAACGTTAGATAATGTGCATGAAATGTCAACACATGTTTGTACCCTGACAGTCCACACACTGATTCACATTAGCCCCAACATATTGATGGGGCTTGCGTGGTGAATAACTGTGAGATTAATCAGAACAGAGGCACTGATGTTCCCGGCTGCAGTGGGAATTTTAGAGGCCACCCTGTGTACAAATGTTGTGAGGAAACCTGCCAGTTTAAAATTACTGATCCATTAACTTTGTGAGCACACCAAGGTTGCCCTTTTGTCAGTCTCACAAAACTTCTGCAGTGCCATAGCTGGACTATCCCCATGTGTGTTCTCAATTCCTCTTCGGCTTTCTTTCAATTCAGCTGTGAAGGATACTTTGTTAATGCAGGGAATGGCTCCACAGACTCATGACTAGACCTGCACGTAACTGTGACAACATGGACCCCAATAATGACACAGGCTACACATGGGCCCACACACTTGAACTGGACACCTTTGTAAAATTAACCACTATGTGAACACGTGCTGCTTGGTCTGCTGGTCCTCCATTGCCATAGGAGAAACATAGGTCATTTATATGATTCAAACTGTGGAGTGACATTTCATTTGTGGATTGGTTTTGGGACTCGGTGTCACAAACACCGTACCCACATAGCATTTTCAAATGCTTGACTCATGGGTAGTATCGAAACAAGTGACGAGGAAGTGGTATCCAACATTCCAGGACATGTGATGGCTTAGTGATTGCCATGATCAACCATCCTCTATCTATCCTGTGCATGGTTTGTCATGGGAGATGCTGTTGTCCCAAAGATCGGGGAAGTTCACACAGCATTTGTTGCTACGTGTATGACAAACACATTTCCTTACTCATTTCCACACTGAATAGCACCTGATGGTTGTCCACATTGACAACACATGCATACAAGCACATTTATGAAAACACGTCTTGTGATGTTCACACAGTGGGACAACTAAAATTGTAATAGCCAATTCACACACATTGACACACAGGCAATGAGTTACTGTATTAAGTTGCGTAGCCTTGCTATCCTCTATTGATGCACAACTTGCTCAAACTAGATAATACCAATTTGTATTTAAAAAGTTTGGGTATCTATTGCGTCAGTGAAGAGTGCAAATCCGGTACAACAACTAGAGGATCATGGTCTGCAGTAGTGTGATCTGCCACATGTGCCCATACACTGGATTGCACAATGTAGGTGCAAACAGCCTATCTCTGTATGGTTACAGCTGTCATGTACTATACAAAATGTGAGAAATGACCGAAACCCAGTAAAAAACATACATTTTGACGCATACATGTAAAAAAGATGCACATGTGTCAAAAAACGCCACATATGCGTAGAAAAATGATGCTCACTGCCATGATACATCCATTGGCCCTGAGCGGTAATTCCCACACTGTACCCCATGAAATTGGCTAACAATGACAAATATTTGAAAGTATGGATGCGGGGTAATTTCTAAACATGTGCGTAAAAAAAAAATGACGAACAGACTGTAAGTGTTATAATATTTTGACAAATCATAATAAAAACACACTGCATTTGAGGCAGGAAGTGATGTAATAGGATATCCTGTTTACAGAATTGGTACAGTGGGTGTACTTTCACTTTCACTTTGCAGTCTGTGATTTTTCTTGACTGTGTGGCTGTGTTTGGACTTGTCTCTCTGTGAATATTGTGAATTTGTCTCCTGTGTGCTCTTTATATTGTCTTTTGGTGTTTTCTAAGTGTCTGTGGTATGCTGTGTAAATGTATTTTTGTCATTTCTGGTGTCTAATTTTGTCTTTGTACTGTTGGGAGTCTGTTGTGGGTAGTGTTAGTTTGGGGATGGTTGGGCTGCTTTCGGGTTATTTACTTTTTCATTTCCCTCTCCTCCTTTCCCTTCATTATCCTCGGTACCCCTTAATTCCTTTATTATTTCAAGCATGTTGGGTAGGCCACGTTTCGGTAGAATGGGTGAGTAGGAGCTGGGGGGATTCATTTGGTTGGTGTGCCACTTCCTCCCATTGATGATAGAAGCAGGTGGCAGGGTGATACAGGGGTGTCACACAGAGGCAAGGAAGCTCCGGTGGTCAAAGGTCCTGTACCATCTGCAACACGTATACAACACACTGCACAACGACCACCAGCTTAAGCACCGCTTGGCTGACCTGGGAGCAAGACCTGCTGGACCACCTGGGGATTGTGATTGGTGGCCCTGTTGGTGAGTACAATTCAGAGTAATGTGCACATTTAAATGCTCTGTACTGACGGTAGCAGATTTGTTCTTATGCTGCAGGCAATGCATTTCGACATGTGGAATGCAAGCTAAACATACAGTGGCTGTGAGTTATTCAATAATTGCTACACATTACCGTCATTTGTTGACGCAACAGCTGCACTGAGTTACAAAACACAACTGGAGCCTGTAAATTAGTGCTGCCTTCATGTCAATAGATGATACAAATGTGGCTCTAACATATGTTTTAGTCATGGTCTGTGAGTGTACCAGGAGAGACATGTTTTTCATCCAGATATTTTCAAGAATTAATGTGTCCCACAATTATTTCGGATACATGTCTGAACTGGATTCTGACACACACGTACCAAGTTATTTCTAACCTCAGGTAACATGTTAGGCTGATAGTATGACTTGGTTGTGCCGCAATTAAATTAGGGATGGATGCCAAAAATATTGCACACAATGTTCATATCTAAATGTTTGGTGCTACTTTCCATAGCTGTGGCACATAAAATGAAGCAAATGATACAAATTGAGGGATAATAACTATCCATGGCCCTCTGTTCATTGTACCTGTGTGTTTTACATTGGTCTTGGGCACAATAGCTGGAACAGAGCTAATGCATTTGCCATCTGTGTTACTCTATAGCCATGAACTTCTCATACCTTATGGGATTATCATGGGATACCTGACATTGGGGAATGCATGGTCACAATGTATTACATGCATGATGTCGTGCAAGGGACCCCTGACCAATTCCATCATACATATAAAATTCCACAATACTTTGCTAGTTTTGTTTAGCACACCCCTGCTGATCTAGTGCAGCATATGTTTAATAACTAACTTCCCAGTATGGAGGCTATCACAGACATAGGTGTATGCTAAGATCAGAAGACCAGCATTCCTGTGACTGCTGCTATTCCGAAGGTACATACAAATTGAAACCTACATCATCATGATTGACACAGTGGTACATTTTCTAAACCATGTGTTAATAATATGACAGTGTCAGTTTGCTGTATAGTCGCTGATCTACCAACTTGGCAAATGTAAGATGATGAATGTGGCTCACTGTGATTTCCAAAACCCATAATGGGTACACAGGGCAATGAGTGACACATTTCAGGTGCAATGACTACACCTGTGCCCATGCAGTCTGTCATGGATGACTACAATATACACTGTCAACATATATCTCCTTGTTGTATACAAATATTAAAACTGGTCAATCCATCCCTTGATGGCCTCAAACTGTCACCAATTAATGCAGAGGATCCCTGCCATTATGGTGTCATAGGGGACATATGTGGCTCAGGGTACACTGTTAATGTAGCATATGTAACCTACACACAACACACGCCCTACATGTAAGGGACCATAGAAAGCATTATAAATCATGACCTTAAATCAACCCACAGGTGCGTCACACAGTAAATGATTGTCCCTTGATGCACAAGCCACAATACCTGAGTGACTGGTATTGCAGTTCTCCTGGAAAGTAGCTTTGCATGTCTCTCATTACTACAAATGATGAGAGGAGTACACTCCATAAATGAGTCTGCAAACAATTGATGGAGCATGTTTGTCACCACATGATAGTTAGGACCACTGCATGTGTGCAGATATGTGTGTATCACTCACTGGAGTGACGGGGTCTGTACATGTTTGCAGTGGTATGTCTGTTGCAGTATCATCATGCCTTAGAGGCTGGACTTTCAGATTTAATGTTACACACAGTAATTGTATTTGGAAGTGTTGTACAGTGCACAGACATTGAGCACATTTCTCCCTTCCATGCTTTACAGATGGACCTGCCCCTTCACAATCGGAGAAGTGGCTTGATTTGCGGACCCAGACACATCCAGTAAGTGTTGATATTTCAGTTCTGTGTTGTGTTTGTAGCTGTTGTGTGATTGACTCCTGTGTGTTGGACACATAGCAAGGTATGATGTGCTGGTAAATGATCTGATATGTTACTTGAGTGGAGTATCACTTTTTTTCCATATTTGAGTTGGACAATCAGTATCGTATAGTCATATTTTGGGATTGTAGTGCAGCCCTGTAAGCATGGCCATCTGAAGAGGGGGACATTTGTATTTGAAATTATAATGAAGAAAAATTTGCAGAGGCCCATATTCATGATTTAGTCTGCAAGTCAGACCCTGAATCTTACAGAATAGGGATGCCAAAGTCTTACCCACAGACTTGAGCCTCCCGGTTCACTAATGAACATGTTCAACTGTATGTTTGACTTCCTAGCAGCATCTAGCTCCACATGTTGTGCTACGTGTATGTGGCACTTGAGTACAATGTCATAGGTGTGCATGCAGCTCATGGCCAGATGTGTGCTTGCATCTATCTGCTTGTTGTAAGACAGGTATTAGTGGTCTTAAATGATGTTGACAATTGTCTGCATTTACAAAGATAAATGTGGATGGGATTGTCCAAGTTTTGGGTGTATCCTAGTTGGACATCCTCCTTACCTGTGGTGGACTGCCCAAACCCATCTACCACTGCCCAAAGCTTCCAGGGTGTCCTAAATGTTTGAAAAAATTTGCTGCTTGTTCATCCCCCCTGAGTCACAGGCTTAGGGTTATGAAATGTGTACCTAGATGTGATGATCCACGTTTAGTACACAGACATGTAAATCTGTAAATCACTTTTCCAAACCTAGGGTACCCACTCATGAGTAGTAACTGCATTCCATCCTGGCAATTCCATTTACAAATCACAGATCTTCTGGTCCTTGATTGTCATCCAGAAGATAGTCATTAGTTGGCCTGTCACATGTGAAGGACTTGCAGCATTTTTTACGTGATAAATGGCTGAACAATGATGCATAGGTCATTTAAGTTGTTACACATCTTTTAGAGCATTGCTGTGCTGTTAGATAGGACATGTGCAGGCTGCATTGGCATGTACTTCCTCAGGGAGAATCTGTGATCTGTATGGTTATATGGCCTGTTTCAGCTACATTAGATGTATTGTCTGATTTTCATCAGTAGCTATATCACAAAATGAAGTACCTAATGATTGGCTTTATCTTTTTTAACAGCAGCCAAAATAAATGCCATCCAGAGTTGTGAGTTTCAGCGCCAGGCGATGCCTTACCAACACATTCTGGATGTGGAGTCTGGGTTCCACCACATGGCATGATGTTATCACCATGAAAGAGCCTCAGGATTGTGGAGGGCATTTGCCCAAGTAAGCCCTTCGGTGTCCACAACAGCCGCCACCATTAGCACCACCACTACCACCCAGGTGGCACCATGCATATCAGGCACCACTGCAGGACCTTCGACCTCCACTGCTCCAGGACCACTGACAGCACCACCTTCACTTCCCCCTACATGCATGGCACCACCAACCGGACACACATCTACAACTGGCACTCAGACCACGCAAGCTGCAGTCATTGACCCTGCAGATTTCAGAGTGATGCAACGTGACATGCAACATATGTTGCGGAGAATGAACAGGCTGCAGCAGGAGGTGTCACAAATTAATAAGAGGGTGTGTGCCATCAAGAAGACCCTGTGAATTGCGAACTTGTAACAATTATACCCTCTGTCATGAATCCTTCCCCTCCCTCCTCTTTCCTGGTTCTTTTAATTAGTGGGATCTAGGGGGCTTAGTGCTAGGTTAGAATAGACTGTCAGTTTAGTTAGTAGTAGTGGGTTGTGGGGTGGGGGTATGATATTTTGAAATGTTTTTTATTATGTGTGGGTGGGTGGGGCATGATGGTTTTGGTGTTTAAAAAAAAAGAATATATATATATATATATATATATATTTAAATATAAAAATACAAAAAATTATATATTTGTTTAGTATAAGATAGTATGTGTTTAGGTTGGTATATGTTGTCCTCCAAGTGTCCCGTCTTATAAGGGGGGTGGGGGGCTGATGTTTAGAGTGTTTAGTTAAATGTAATAAGTAAGTTTAGCTTAGGCTAGTAAGGGCCAGTTGTGGGTAATGTGTAGTTAGGATAGGTTAGGTTAGTTAAGGTGTTTCCCCAGGTTTTATTATCCTTTTTTACTGCTAAATAAATATTTAGGTACTCCTTTACAGTAAGTGTCAAATGCTTGGGAATCAGGGCCTTGACATGGGTGAACAGTGTCTCTTTAGTATTTTCATTTGTGTCCATTCCTGCAACCAAATCCCAATTGATCTGTTACATTGGCATCTACACCAGAGCTACTTTGCTAAGATTCTGCCATCCATTGCACCCACGACTCAAGGTTACTAAGGATCCCAATGTGTTGTTAATTTTTGATGTATGTTTTCAATCTCACATACATTGGGACCAGATTTGGTACTGAGGACATTGTGTTACGTCTGCCTGCAGCCTGATGTTCAAGTGAACCCTTATAACGTGAGTGGTGGTATGATCTCATGTAGTATATTATACATAACTCACACCTATCATATGTTACATTGTTCAGGAAGGTTACTTATTTGTACGTACACTCATACACATCCATTCCTGCTGTATGGTGTGTGTGAGGAAAAATTTGGGTCAAATGTCACATACGTAAAGATTGTCTTGAAGAAAAATTTGAAGACAATAATTTTTGGCTTAGACATCTCTTGAGGAAGACTTATTCTGTTCAACACAGCATTATACTGTATAGTTTCTATTTACCTCAGAATTAGCCCTCAGGAAGGGAAGATGATGGTACAATCCACACCACAGTGCATAGTTATCAGCCCACATTCTTTCAGGGCAGTTGTATTGACATTCTATGATCATTAACATGAGGCAAACATCACTGATCTCCCTCACGGTTGATGTGTCACATTACACAGAGAAAAGTGGTTGTGTAAGTGCTATTTATTATAAAGTGCTGTAGTGCTATATTTACATTGTCCATGAATGTGAGTCCATTAGGGTGACACCTTGCATTGTGAACCTACACAAGTGCAAAAGGACATGTCATTGGACATGCTGGGGTGAAGTGTCAGACAGTGCAGAGGGACATGATTTGCCAATGAGTTAGTGAGAGACAATCACAGGGCAGAGTGACAAGATAAACAGTGGGCTGGAGAACAGTGCTTGAGGGCAGCTGTTGCAAGAGTGGCATGTTACAAAGCACAGGACCTTGGTTATAAGTGGCCAGGGGGCAGGGACTAGTGCAACCGGCTACTCTTACGGGTGAAGGTGGTCTGTTCCACATCTTCATCTTCTGATGTGTGTGTTGTCTCCTCTGCCCTTGGTGGTAGTGGGTGTGAAGGGGCAACACACACCTCAGTGTTTGAAGACGTGGAGTCAGACATCCCGGTAGTGCCAACTGTTAACTATTAAGGGCAGTACTGCAGCAAGGAGGAGCTGCTGGTTCTTAAGAATAGCAGCCACATCACTGTGGTAGGCAGCCAGGTCGGCTCTGAGGGGGTCAATATTGCATTTGTGCATGCGTTGAAAGGTTTGTTGTTGGAGGTGTTGTGTCAACTGTTACAGCTGTGCTGATTTCCTTCACAATTTTCTCAAGTTCTTGCAAGATTGATGTTCGCCCTTGCATGGCTGCTGCCTGTTCTGCAGTTGACATCATGCACAAACGCACCCCCTCTAGGCTGGCTGCCATATTTTCCATCCCCACCCGCACCTCCTTGGCCAGCTCCCGCTGTACTCCAACTACAGTTCTCTCAAAGCTGGTGCCAGTGTCGTCAGAGTCCTCAGCTGGGTTGGAGCTGCAGGACATACAATTGGGGTGGTGGGTGGGTCCTCTGTGATGGCTGCTGTATCTGTGCTCCTCCTTGTGACTGAAGGTGGAGCCTGGAGGGTTCCAAGGACATCTTGGAGGGTCTGCTGGATCGTCAGCTCATCATCCATGTCACCAGGGAAGTCCAGGACAGGCATATCCCCAGGACAGCCATCGTCCTCTGCAATGAGATATTGTACAATTAGTGTGTCTGTGTTGTTGGATTTGTAAAGTGACGTGCCTGTCTTCCTATTTGTTGCACATTGTGATATAGGTTGCTGTTCATTGTTCCTGTCTATAATATTAGCATTCTTCCAAGCCTATGCCCCACCTGCATGTCACATGTAGTGTGGTCAGTTTGGGGACTTGTCTGCATCATATCCTCTAGGGGTTGGTTCTCGCCAAATTGTATATTGCCACATACTTGTCCTACTCAACCCTCCATCTACTTCCATTCTCATGGTGATGCCTTGCACTGGCTGTGGGTGTTCTGATGGCACTTGCACCACACTTAACAATCTGGAAGTGAGCCAATCTCAGATATTTCACATCCAGCTATACGTTGCTGAGACCTAGCATAACTATGTATAACATTGGCATGCAACACTACATATGTCAGCATTGGTAGTGTGTAATTTTTATGTTGGGGAATGTTTGCGACGTTGGATTGAACTGATGGTCCTAGCAGTGTTCCATTTCCTCTTCTGACTGTGAGGGAGAATTTCACTGGCCGGTGACATATGTCCTCCCCCTCAATGCTATTGTCTGAGCAGTATGACCTTTGGGATGTTGCATGGTGTCATTGGAGCTATTGTGACCCAGGCACAGGGTGGACCATGACATATGCAGCATGGGTATGACATTAGTGCTGTGTACCTCATAATGTGTATGACAATGGCTGATGTTCGTACCAACTATGGACATTCACATCTGACAGGATTAGAACATTTGTATTGATTTCAGGGGATTGATAACATTGTCATCCTGAACCCTCTAATTTGGGTGTCTTTGATCCATGGGGACGTTACTGCCATTAGCTACTTGACCTGCACACACAACAGAAGTGGTAGTGGCAACTGTTGTCAGTATTACATTCCACTTGCGGATACGGCCTGAGACTGCTTATTGAGCCCTGGTTCATGTAGGGGGAATACCAGCTGTCGTGTGACAGCAGGCCAGTTTTATGTTGTACCCTACCCTCCTGGTCTGGCTTTACCTTTCCAGCATTCTTGGCATGGCAGCATATCCCCATGCAAAGGTTGTTGGTGTAGTGTAGTACTGTGCCCCAGGTTTCCTCTGAACAGCCCATGCCCCGTGCCAAGACTCTTTACCCATGCCACTCCCTGAATATCATGACTGACATGCATTGTGTAGTAGGTATGTCAACCCCCCCTGCTTACAGTTAACATTTGTGCAATTTAATTCCCCATGCGACCTACCCTGCATCTGTGTTGTCTCCCGGTAGTCTGCGCTGTCCTGTCCTTGAATCCCTGTGACGATCTCCTCCGGGAACTGTTAACTATTAAGGGCAGTACTGCAGCAAGGAGGAGCTGCTGGTTCTTAAGAATAGCAGCCACATCACTGTGGTAGGCAGCCAGGTCGGCCCTGAGGGGGTCAATATTTCATTTGTGCATGCGTTGAAAGGTTTGTTGTTGGAGGTTGCCACCATCTCCTCCATGTGGTCCAGAGCCTCCTGCAGTGCTGGACTCCCACCTCCAGTCTGCAGTGCTGTCTTCCTGTTCCTGGCCATCTTTTCCTTGGTCCTGCGCTTGCAGTCATGCCAGCGTTTCTTGCACTCAATGACTGTTCTCCGTACTTATGCCACACTGTTTATCTTGTCAACAATTTGTTGCCATATTGACTCTCTCTGACTAATTGGCAACTTTAAGGTGACAAAAAGTTGGTGCTGGTGTTCCGTCACCTCTTTCACCAGAGTTTCCTGCTCCTCTGCACTGAAGCAACACTTTATTTTCTTCTTCTCCCTCTCCTGGGTCTTGTGTGGGTCCTCCTGGCTGATTCCTGGTCTGTTGTAATCTTCCTGGGGTCTGTCCAAGCATCTGGGATCCATTTTGGCTCTCCTTAGCACATTTTGCAGTGTTTGCGCCGCTTTTTGATGCTATTGCGTCCAAAAGAGGCGCGTATCCGGTTTGCGAAGTCGTAAACCGGCTCACAGTCATTTTCGCAGCGTTAACGTCATTTTGCTTTACGATGTGACGCATTGGTTTGAGTAAAAACAAATGACTCACACCTGTGGTTTGCGCCAACGTGTATCAAAGCATAAATTTGACACCCAAGCGGCGCAAATAAATAGCGTTAGCCGGCGGTAAATTTTTTGACGCAAAACTGCGGCAGCACAGTTTTGCATCAAAAAGTATAAATATGGCCCTTAATTTCTACTGATGCAGGGACGGGTTTCTGACATCCTCAATTTTACTTCCTTTTCCTGATGGGGGAATAGCATGACATCGTGTTTGTCTTTGTACACAGCAGGGGACTCTTGCTACTGGGTGAAGGCACGAAGGACTCTTAGGACATGGGTCTAATAAAACATCAAATTGGCTTCCACATTTTGCACCAGAATTAAATATAGATGCTGATCTACATGAACTCATAAACAGAGGGGCGCCATATGATTAACAAGGCAGAAGGAAATTATATTTATGAGGGGTTTGTCTACAGTAATGTAAAATTGTATGTTCAGTAGGGATCAATTACGTGAGGGAACAAATACAGCAGCTCTGCTTCTAAAGGAGCCAGCATTCTGCAGCCAGGGTGTGGGGTGTCATAGTGGGGGAGATTAGTGTGACAAGGGGACCCAGCACAACAAACATAACACAAGATTAGCATTATTACACCATTACCGAAGACAGAGCACCAAGTTACACATGCTTGTATCCACTCCTACTGTGTGACCAATAGGAAAAGGTGGGATATATGCTTTTGAATGATGGATGGCTGTCTTCACACAACTGTATGTTCAGTGTGCATTGATGCATGAATCAAAATAATGTACAAGTTGGCTTCCTTGCAAAGTAGCTGATTAATTTGTGTGGCTATCAGTTTAAAAAAAAAATCTACTTGTTTAAGAACATTTTAATTTGGTGTATAAAGAGAAACTAATTTTTGATCTATCCCCTAGACAGTACTCTATATTTTTAGGGTCGAGCCTGTGTCGCATGCGCTCGCGCATGCGTATCGCAGCGAGACGCTTTAGGTATTAGAAAAGGGCTCGGAGCCCTGTCGACGTCACGTCAGTGTTTTTCATTGGTTCGTGGGCTTCCCTATTAAAATCTGCTTGCTTTCACTAGTCGAAGGCATGCATACGTCATGACTTTTCCGGTGGCTAGCCCTCCTGGAGCGCATCGACCAAGTACAGAAAACATGCGAGGCTCACTGTTTTCTGTCCGGCTCGTGGACTACTTTTTCTCTATTTTCCTAGCGCGATTTCGCTTGGCAGAAGTTGAGCGCTTTACACAGTTAATTGCACTTTTTCGAGTTACGTACATAAATGCACTTTTGCCGATCGGTGAAAAGTCGGGTTAGGAGTTTACAACGCTATCAGCTCTATCATGAGCAAACGCGAGACCCGTTGCATTGCAAATGCTTGTTTACATTTCTGGTCAAGAGCAGTGTATTCCCTTTACGTTCCAGTAACAGTAAAATGCCACTGCTAGAAATCTTAAATAAATTTAAAAGTTAGTCGGCCCAAAACGACCGCAGAGACCTCTCTTAAATTAAGACTTCAATGCTCACTTATGGCATACATTTATACATAAGTGCATTTTGTCATGCCCCATCCCAATCAAATTTATAGCTTCACTGATTAATGGGACTAAAATGCTGCTGTAACGATATGTAATGTCTCAAACACACACGAACGTTGCTGTGTGTTTATGAATCACCTGTAAATTGAATGAACATAAATGAAAATCGCAAAGTACAAAACACATGTATACTATGTAAAATTCGTAACAATGCGTTAAAACCTTCGAATCCCTTCATTGCTCATTAAAGAACTAATCCATCTCCCTAAAACCCAATAACCAGCACTGACTAACGTGAATACACGAAACACCAAACTATCATACTAACCGCATTAGAAAATGTCCGTTTCAGAAAATTACTATATTGTAGATCTTGCAAAATAAAACAGATGGCATTCCAAGGTAAAATGTTCATGCTGAGGGTCAGTGGTAGAAATCGGCAACAAAGTGGTACGCACATTCTATGATTTTGATGAGAATATAATCCGCATCTAAAGACAGAAAAAAGTATAGTTTGATTAAATCATCCAACCTTTCATTAAAGATTAAACATATCTAAAATAGAGCACGCCCCTGTTACGTTTTGTTTTACTCATGTTGGAGTCGAGTATAGAGAATAGAAGCACTGATTAATCCTTTAGGTCGATGAATTCCAGGTTAAACATTGGCTACATCAGTGTCAAATAAAAACCTCGTGTTTTTAGTAGTTGCACACAAGTGCATTAATATTCACTTGATAACTAATTCAGGTTTCGAAAATCGAAACCAGGGAAGTTTAGGGAAGTGCAGTACGATTTTTACTAATTGATTTCTCGTCTTTAGAGCTGTGTTTGCAAATGAACTGTTAAATTGCCTGAAGGAAGCACTTCCACGACATCGGATTTGAGTATCGAGTGCCGCATTTTGACGCCATTCCATTTTAAGTTTTCGAAGCTTGAAAGGAACTTGTTGACTTGGTAAGGTCAGAGCCCAGTTTGAGGTCACAGAAGAAAAGAAAAGAGGAAATGCATAAAGGACTTTCTTGTAAGTTGATTTAGAAGAAATTTGTGAGTGCCTTAGGCAAGCTCAAACACACATTTTGCTGGCTTTAATTCTATTTCGTGCTAATTTTTCACCATTTCCAATATTAACAGAAAAACAGCTGAAAACAACGACTTTGCTTACATTTATTTCAACTCATACGGCAGCTGATTAATGTTTCAAATTATTTAGTACAGCAAATTGTTTTTGAAATGTTTCTTGTGATTTCCAACTTTGCTTTGTCATAAATTCATTGGTGAGTATTCGTTGATTAAAAATGATGTATTTTAAAAGGCGGTACATTGTGGAGAGTAATGTAATTTGATGGTATTTTTGTTTGATCCGAAGTGTTTGAAAAGTAATCCATCCATTATCTGCAAAAGATGCTGAATAATCTGCCTAGCAGAGAGTTGTACGCAGAGGGCCTGATTACAGTTGCTCGGAGGTTTTTGAGGTTTTTACTGGACCCAGCCGACAGTTGTAAGGATGGGTGCAGTAATTACCGCATCTGCTAAATACCAAGGGCCTGATTTATGAAAGGTTATCGCCGCCTTTGCTTCATTTTTTTGAGGCAAAGCGGCGCGAACACAAAATATAATTGTATTTTGTAAATTTGCATCGCTTTTGCGTCATAAAATGATGCAAGGGCGGCACTAACGTTTCATAAATCAGGCCCCTAGTGCTTTAACTTTTAACTCCGAAGTGATGAATGAAAATGCCTCAGTGATTACCGGGCATGTTTGGCCTGATGGATCGATGCAAATGTGAAATGGTGGAATTGACCTATGATCTTAAAACTCACTACATAACCCACTTAAAATCTCCGCCTAGGTCAAAATTCTGATCCCTGCACAAACAAGAGTTTGCCCAAGTATTGAAATGCACGCTCGACCTCATATTCGGTGCCTTCGACTGTTTCGCATGCTGTTGCTTTCGGAACTGAAAGTGCACCTTTTGGGATGTTATATTTGCATTTTACACGTTTAAATGTGTAAATGTGAACCATGGCTTACACTGTGGGTCCAACCACCGTCGTTTTTAAAAGTTTTAACTCTAACAGATCATTCTGAACTACTAGAGAGAATTGGCATCATATACTTTAAACATACAAAAAAAAAAAAAAAAAAAAAAAGCAAATGTTCACCCTGGAAGTCATAGAGTAAGGATGAAACCAACTCATTTTTATTTAACGGTCATTGTTTTAACCCTTTGTTTCGTAAAAGGGGTCCCGAGTTACTTGGGAAATTAGGAACATCTTCCTTCATGGCAGACTGAAAAGAACCCATACTGAAGTAGTCCTAATGCATCATCACTTTAAGCTTTATTTGAAAGTTCTTCATCAGCTTCCTGTTCATTGTTGGGTAAAGTTCAAAATACTGCGTAATTTACTTAAACTTTACTGGAACAAAGGTCCCGACTTTTTCCAAAAACTCTAGATAGTAACATGTTTTCCTTGTAATCAAATCTGTTCAAGAAGGTCCTTGCCCAACAGTCTACAGTATATCGACACTACAGCAATTGAAGAATGCTTAATCTAGGTTCATCAACTGATCCGATTAGACTCTGGCTCTCATATGGTCATAACGTTCATAGCCACTTTTTATTTTTGGTTTCAAGGTGAGCCTTGTGTGCCGATTTATTAGCTGTGAATTCGGAAAGCTATGAATGTTTTGTAAGCTGTAATCAAGTATATTAGAAGCTTTCCCATGTACTGATTGTTCTCACATTGCCCATCTGACGTTTGGCCTTGTTGTCCTGTCATACAATAACCAACACGTGAGAGTTAATAAAGTCCACACCAGGGAGGGCTGAGGTCTACATACTGTATATCCAAATAAAAGTAAAACAAACTACTAATAGTCAAACCAATGTGAGGTACCAACTGTAGTTCAAATCTACTTTAAACAGCGCCATTTCTCAGGCAAATTAAAAAATTAAAAGCACTAGTAAAGGGTAAGCAAAAAAGAATACAACATCCATATTTTATGAGATGATTGAAAGAAGTGGAGGCTGGTGACATTTGAAAGTGGTGGGGCGTAAAAGGCTGGAATAAACTTTTTTATGAAACTAGCAAGCTTAATGGACATAAGGTCTGGGGTGGGTCATCCTCTCCAAAAAAATGAAAAAAGATTGACAAATTGTGCATTTGAAAGAAAATCAATTAAGTGAGGAAGCAAGACCCATAAAGCAGTGGGAATGAATAGTAGTGAAATACTAAACACATTAAAAGCTGCCCGTATACTACTGCATTAATATGTTCACCCTTTATTGTGCGAATTGTACACTGCAACACCTTAGGCCCTTTAAAGCGTGTGCTTACCCATTGTCTTGCACTGCATGCTGCATCAGCTTTGGAAGAAAATGCTCTAACCAAGCACCAGGAAGCACCCACAGCCACTGGCTGCAATCAGTCATGAGGAAATATGTGCACACAGGTCTTTAAGTGGGATGGAAAAAATGAGAGCTCCCTGAAAAGGAACACCCTGTATTTTGGTTTCTCTCTGACATTTTATTGCATCCAGAAATATTACACTACTGACATACACCTAAAACATGTCAGTACTGTTGGCTTTGTCAATTGTTGTTAGCTGTTTGAGATAAATGAGTAACAACAATGATTAGTGTTAAATAATGAACATTGGAAATGTTTCAATTCTAAAAGTGTGAGATTGAATTAAATATGATTGAGGCCTGTGGAAGAAGTGGGGCCTTCAGTTATGTATGCTTTATGTTTGATATGTAAGCCTCTTTCCTGTTCAGCACCCTCTTTTCACTCTCCCCTGATTGCACTTCCCACATCTCCCTCATTTTACCACCCCAACCACAGACTGCACTCATCACATTTAAGCACTCTATTTCCTTTTGCCTTTTAAATATTTTGACCTCTGTGCACAACTTTCGCACACATTTACAATGAATTTCAATTGTACCTAGAATACATGATCATTGTTCTGTGGGCTCTGCAGAGATGCCAACCAACTCACAGGAACTTTGCTTTGCCTTCAGCCTCAGCACTGTTGTAATTTAGTAGCGATTAGATTAAGCTTTAGCAGAAGACATCTTGTATTTAACAACTATTGTGAACATTTTGTGGAATCCATTTGTATTCATGGCAGCCATTTTCTCTGCCACATGCTGCCATGTGCCCGCCATGTGCTCTTTCCTACCTTCCTGTTAACTACTCTTGAAAATCTGTCTCGTTACAAGTTATATTTAGCATCCCCCACTTTTGCACATAACCAGTAAGGTCTGCAGCTGTTAGTAATTAGTAACAGACAGTAAGTAATGTGTCTACTAGTCCTTGAAAACTGTTAGCCCCTCCTACCTGTCGACTGTGCATTTCCATATGACCTTATATGTATATAAGTCTTTCTTCTATAACTGTACCACCTTCTTTTAAGCCCCTGCGTGGGTATAAAAGGACCATGCTCTCTTAGTTCAGTGTGCTACTTCAAACATTACCGAAGGGTGCTGTTTGAACTGTAGTTCCACCTCTTGAGGTTTAATAAACTTTGTCTTTTATTTCAGTTTCTGTGCCAACTTCTTCCTATATGGTCTGAGGACTTTGTGCAGAGAAGGGTGAACCCCTTGCACTAGTAGGCCTTGCTGAGGCTTACTTTGACAAAATTGGCGCCCAAACAGGGACTCATCGGCGAGTCGGACACCCAACGGATTGGTCGCGACGAAGGATTGGGATCTCGCTGCAGACGATCAATGCCTGAGGAGACCCGAGTCTTGGCTACCACGGCGTTTTTCCCTTCTTTCTGATTTGACCATCCAGGTGGCGCCGGTCCTCGACTGAGATCCTTTTTGTTCATTCGTCGCGCAGTGACCATTTGGTCGATTTTAGAACTTGCCAGTTGAAATCTGGATGCCCTGTGATTGGTAAGAGCCGTTTTACGGCACTTGCTGTGGGTTTTGATGACTTTGTTTGGTAATGTAGTTTAGCACCACTTACTGTGGCTCTCGTGTTTTGGATTACTAGTAAATTTGTGTCCTTTGAATTGATATATAAATTGCAATTTATATAGGCAGGTAATGAGGAGAATGTTCTCCAATTTAATTTTGATATGAAAGGCACATCGTACTAGAGGTACCTTAAGTGCTACTTTTATTATAATACTGCATATTCTGCTCTAATTTTGGCATGCCTGTTTCTAGCGCACTTTGTAGGATGTGTTGCTTTTGTAATGGTACCAATTTGAGACTGGAAGAATCGCAACCAGTACCCCCAGATATAGATATGTATGTTAAACGTGGTCTTTCTTCTATAATGTAAAGCACATTATGGAATAAATACACTTGTGCAGACCCTGAGTTACGTTGGCCTATGCATGGGTCATTTTATTTGCGAAAGATTGAGTATGTGGAACAATGTATGTGTAAGCAAAGGTCTAGGCAAGATATGTTTGACTGTGTACGAATGTGGGAGAAAGAAGTGCGTGGACGAGTGAAGCGTGAGCAAGCCTTGCTTGAAAAAGAGCAGTAGAAGAATGTATATGTGAAAGCATTGGCAATGAGAAAGAAAGAAATAAACTATTTAAAGGAGATAGAAGAGAAAGAATGTAAATTACAGGTAACTGGCCAATACACTGTTCGGCAATCTCTCTATCCTATCCTTAATAAACCGCACAATGATTTTTTGTTACTAGATCGCCCTCCACCTCCGTATGTCGTTCCTTCTGCCCCTAATGAGTTAGCTGAGGTCTCCGGTTCGGAGCAACAGAAGATACGAGACAGTTGCTCTATGTTGCCTGCTGACCGTGCGTTTGAGCTTAGATCTATTGCTCGTAAAACAATTGGTAGCGTTGTCTCTGCTTCTGAACTTTTAGACAACATGAAAGGGTGGACGGAAAAGGAGCAGCTATATTTTACTGAGGCATTTGGCAATGAAATTATTGAACTATTTTGGAGATATTCTGATTAGTTAGAGCCCGATGATGTAGCAGCTGATCGTAAGCAAATGCGTGATGGTCTTTTTGTTTTCTCCCAGGTGGCTGATGCAATCAGGTGTTTGGTGAAATTATTTGTTGCGGCAGTCCGTTTGCGAGAGGAGAAAAGGGCCATGGACATAGTTGCTCGGACATCTCAGACCTGCGGGGTGCAAGCTTACATCTTCGGAACAGATAAGACTATGATAGTTCACGCGAAACCAATGCGGGAGGCCGCGCCTTTGTATGTTCCTCCTAAAGGATTGGGTACAAGTGATGATAAAACTTCTGTTGATGCTAAGGGTTATTTTATATATAATTGGGTGTATACTCCTTGGAATAGGGCCGATGTAATGGCACTTAAAACAGCTTCACCTGACCCGTGGAAAAATCCAGCCGCCTTTTATGGGGAAGTTGAGGGAGCAATTAGTTCTTGTACTATGACTTTGGCTGACATTGATTTATTTTTTGGATTGATATTACTGCCTGATTTGTGGAGAACTGTTCGTAAAGTTGATGATCGTGTAGTTTTTGGGTCATCATGGAAAGATTTAGAACAGATGGACAGGGAACCTGCGGAAAAGCCGTATCAGTTGATTCTAGATCTTCCCGCAGCCATATTGGTTAAGTTAAAAACGATTATTCCCCCTAAAAAGATAGATTGGTCTGTTTTAGCGTCTTGTAAGCAAAAGGCAGATGAATCGGTCTCTGATTTCTTTACACGCTTTGAAGAAGCATTGCATGATTTTAGCGGCCAGTTATTGTCAGATGATACGGGCAGACATTTGTTCGTCGATAAATATGTCGCAAATCTGTTATCAGGAATAGCTAGTCGTCTAAAAGCTAGTGAAAGTTCATGGACTACCTCTACTCCGGTTTCTCTTTTGACTATGGCTCAGAATTATGAACGTCAGGAATTAGAAGCAAAAGGTAGCAAGGATAAAAAGATTAAAGAATTAAAGACGAAGGTTATGTTGGCTCAAGCTTATGGTCTGCCTGTTAGAGGAAGTGATAGAGGTGGACATGGATCTTATGGTTCTTCTTACACTCATTCGAATTTGTCTGTTGATCAGTGTGCGTATTGTAAGAAATTTGGGCATTGGGCTGCCGATTGTCCAGCACTACATGTTCAGCAGTGTTCACGTGGTCGGGGACAAATGAGAAATCGCTCAGGATATTCAGGGCCTAGAAGAAGCATGAATGATCATGCTAGGTTTGATGCTAATGTACGAAGGCAGGATGGGTTTAACGCTTTTGATAGACGGAACCAATACCAGATATCTAACTATGTGCAGCCTGATTCCCAAGATTCTGCTTATGCATAGGATTGCCTAGGATGGGATAAGGAATCAGTTGAAGTTCCAGTAGATCAGAGGGGTCCCCATGTTACAGCACATGTTTTGGGTTCTACTGATCAGTTTCTGGTTGATACAGGAGCTACTCATAGCGCCTTGTTCAAACAATTGACTCCAAGAGCTCCCCTGTCTGGCTTAACCATTACATCGATAGGTTTCAATGGAACACCTTCCCCTAGCCCATTGTCACAACCACTTGCATTCCATGTTGATAAATTTATTGCTCCATGTCCGTTTTTGCTTTCTCCAAATACACCAGACAATATTGTGGGTCTTGATATGCTCAAGTATTTCAGGGCTATAATACGATGCTCTCCTGAAGGGGTGCGTGTTATATTGAATGATAATCATCCTGTGATGGAAAGAGTTTGGGGGTCATTCTAACCCTGGCGGTCCAAGACCGCCAGGGCTAAAATGACGGGGGCACCGCCAACAGGCTGACGGTGCCCCGCTGGGCATTATGACCGCGGCGGTTTGACCGCGGTCAGAAGTGGAAAACCGGCGGTCTCCCACCGGTTTTCCGCTGCCCATTTGAATCCTCCATGGCGGCGCAGCTCGCTGCGCCACCATGGGGATTCTGACAGCCCATACCGCCATCCTGTTCCTGGCGGTTCGCCCGCCAGGAACAGGATGGCGGTATGGGTTGTAGTGGGGCCCCTGGGGGCCCCTGCAGTGCCCATGCCAATGGCATGGGCACTGCAGGGGCCCCCGTAAGAGGGCCCCACAAAGAATTTCACTGTCTGCATTGCAGACAGTGAAATTCGCAACGGGTGCCACTGCACCCGTCGCACCTTCCCACTCCGCCGGCTCCATTCGGAGCCGGCGTCCTCGTGGGAAGGTAGTTTTGCACTGGGCTGGCGGGCGGCCTTTTGGCGGTCGCTCGCCAGCCCAGTGCAAAACCCAGAATACCCTCAGCGGTCTTCCGACCGCGGAGCGGTATTTTGGAGGGGGAAGTCTGGCAGGCGGCCTCCGCCGCCCGCCAGACTTAGAATCACCCCCTTTGTCTTGTTAAAGAGGATATTGCATTAGCTTCACTCCCTAGTACATTGTGGGCTACTTCAGATACTGATGTGGGACAAATGATTATTCCACCGGTACATATTAGTGTCAAGGAGGGAGCTGTATTGCCACGTTTGCCTCAATACAAAATTTCACAGACGGGCGAAGAAGCACTCACACAAATTGTGCATGATGTTATTGCAGTTGGAGTTGTTGAGGAAGTTCCGTATAATGTTTGTAACAGTCTGATTCTTCCTATTCTGAAAAAAAAGGACACCGGATCTAGGATTTACTGATTCATTATTGATTTACGAGAAGTGAATAAGATTGTGGTACCACAATATCCTGTGGTATCTGACATCACAACACTTCTTACTTTGGTTCCTCTGCAAGCAACTACATTCTCTGGGATAGACTTGAAGAATGCTTTCTTTTCGATCCCTATTCATCCTGATAGACGATATTTCTTTGGTTTTACTTTGAATAAACGATCATTTAGATTTTGCAGAGTTCCTCAAGGCTATACTGAGAGTCCTAGTATTTATAGTCAAGCGTTAAAATTACAACTTGATTCTTTTGTTTTGCCTGAAGGTGTGGCTCTCATACAATATATCGATGATATTTTGTTGGCAGCTGATACCCCTGAGCAATGTGAAAAGAGCACTTTGTCCTTACTTTCTTTTCTTGCTTCATACCATCATAAAGTGTCACGAAAGAAATTGCAATATTGTAGACCAAAGGTAACCTATTTAGGTCACCTTTTGTCTAAGGAGGGCCGTGCACTTACATAAGATCATATTCAAGCAATTTTAGACACACCAGTACCATCTACTCAGAAAGATGTTCATGCATTCCCTGGTCTTACTTCTTTTTGTAGGCAATGGATATTAGGGTTTTCACACATTGTCAAACCTTTGCTAGCACTTTTGACTAAAGATACTCCAATGCCCCTCCCATGGACAGATGAATGTGAGACTGCTTTCCGGCAGCTATGACAAGCCCTTTGTTCAGCACCAGTGTTAGGTACTCCAGATTACATGAAGCCTTTTGCACTTTACGTACATGAGAAAGATGGATGTGCGTTGTCAGTTTTAGTACAGAAACATGGCGATAAGCAGCATCCCTGCGCATATTTTTCAGCAGTACTTGATCCTGTCGCTCGAGCGTTGCCTGGGTGTTTTCGTTCAGTTGCGGCAACAGCTGTGTCAATACGTCAGAGTGAAGGGATAGATTTGTCACATAAGCTGTTGTTGTTAGTACCCCATACGGTTGATGCTCTTTTAAATCAAACAAAGACGCAACATTTAACTAGCGCTCGCCTGACAGGATATGAATTGACATTGCTGGCTCCTCACATTACACTGAAGAGATGTGCAACACTAAATCCAGCCACTTTGTTGCCATATCCGGTGACTCAGCCTCAGTCACAAGAAAGACATGATTAAATATTCCTTACCGAAGAACAGACAAAGGGCCGTATTGATTTGCAAGATACGCCCCTTCCAGATGTAGATGGGGAATTGTGGGTTGATGGGTCTTGTTTGAAGTTGCCAGACCGTACAACCTCAGCTGCATATGCAATCTCCACAATACACAAGGTAGTGGAGACAGCTTGTATACCACAGAAGTCAGCTCAAGCAGCTGAACGAATAGCTTTGACACAAGCATGTGAGCTTAGTTCTGACTTATGTGTGAACATTTATACAGACAGCCGCTATGCTTTTGGAGTGGCTCATGATTTTGGTTTGCTTTGGAAGGAGAGAGGCTTTCTCACATCCCACAGGATGCAGATAATGCACGGAGAATTAGTGCATAACCTCTTGACTGCATTGACATATCCAAAGAAAATAGCTATTGTGAAATGTAGTGCACACAAGAGAGTGATCGATAAGATAGGGCAAGGTAATGCCCTAGCGGACCGCGTAGCACATGAGACTGCGATGCAGCGAAGTACTACTTCTATGTATGTAGTGAAGTCACAAGCTGAACGTTGGCATAATGCTAGACAAGACGTATTAGATATACAGAAATCTGCTTCTGTGAAAGAACGTGCGCAATGGTCTGAAGAAGGAGAATTGGATGATGAGGTCTGTTGGCGGAATAAGCATATGGATAAATGGAAATTGCCTATAGCTTTTGTACAACCTATGGTTCAGATGGCACATGGACTGGCACATGTTGGAGCTTCAACAATAATGAAGTTGCTTACGCAAGTTTGGGAGCATCCAGAAATTTCCAGTACAGCTAAGAGAGTAGTACAGTCTTGTTTGATCTGTTTACAATACAATCCTGGAAAAGGGAAACGAACTCCTGCGGGAGGGCTTGCTACACCAACTGCACCTTTTAAAGTTCTACAAATGGATTATATTCAGCTTGAACGCTGCAACAATTTAAAGTATGTCTTGGTGGTGGTATGTGCCTTCAGTAAATGGATAGAGGCGTACCCCACAAAGGATAATACTGCCATTACCACAGCGAAGGTGCTTTTGAAAGAATTTTTCCCTAGGTTTGGTGTTTGCAGACTTTTATGGAATGATAACGGACCTCATTTTGTTGGAGAAGTTATTAACTATGTCCTGAAAGGATTAGGGATCAAACAGAAGTTCCATGCGGTTTTCCACCCACAATCAGCAGGGTTGGTGGAAAGGTATAATGCTACTTTGAAGCTGAAGTTAGCGAAGATACAGGCTTCCACATCTTTAACTTGGCCGGATGCATTACCGTTGGCATTATTGTCTATTAGGTCAGTGCCACATTCTCAAACAGGCCTTACCCCCTCTGAAATAGTATTTGGAAGGCCAATGAACATTTGGGGAGTTCCTAAGCCAAATTTTGTATATGATGTACCTTGTGTCCTGATGAATTATTATTTGGCACAGTTAACCGACAATTTGGTTTCTATTCATCAACAGGTTTGAGAAGCACTTCCTGACAGATCTACAGGTGAAGGCCATGAACTCCGACCTGGTGACCAGGTGATGATTAAGTCGTTTGAAAGATCAAGCAGCTTGGAACCAAGGTGGCGAGGCCCAGAGCAGGTGCTCCTTGCGACAAGGACAGCAGTTCGAGTGACGAACCAAAAGAATTGGGTCCATAGTACTCACTGCAAGAGAGTGCTACCTACCTTGGTGGAACCTGCTGTGCTGACCGATCATAGGGAGAAAGGCCGTGCTATATCACCTGACAAACCTGCGGAGTTCTTCCCGGACCATACGATTTCTGGAGTGTTGCGATATAATTTGAGACAGAGGAAAGAATCTGTAGTGCTGGAAAAAACTGGTTGAGCTACCGCCCTCGGTTAGTGAAACGGAGAGCCAATGTGGCAAGGGGGAGGATCAGCCATGCATTAGAGTAGTGACACCTGTCTTGGCCTGTGGTGAAGAAATCAGCAGGTGCCCAGGGATAAGAGCTCCAACGATTGTTTTTAATTAATTTCTGGAAGGGTCGATTATCACTGTTGCTAAAATGAATAACAAAGTGATCATTAGTACTATGGTTTTTTTTGTTGTTTTGGTGGTTATAGCAATAATCACCTGGTTTGTTGAAAAGATGGCTCCTGCTCGTGACTTTTTTGTTGCCACTACTCCAGAACCAGAGGATCACTATTACTTTACGCTTCCCTATCATGAACAGAAGCACCATCAATCGTACTTCAATAATACTTTCATTCAGATGTTGCATCATACTCATAATGCTACAAATACTACTAACTGTTGGGTATGTGGAATGATACCTGCGCATCAAAAGAAAGGAGGAACACCTTTCATTCCTCTTCCTTTTTCACACAATGGTTCTTGTCAAGCTTGGTATAAGCTTTTGTTTGCATCTGGAAAACGTACAGAGGGCGGACTTCTTTTTCGCCTTAATAAAGTATGCTATCAAGACAAAAATGGGTATCCCCAAGCCAAAGGAACTAAATGGGAATGGGAAGAGTATCAACCGGACAATGTTTCAATACCATATGTCTTCACAAATATAAGAGACTCTGACAAGAAAGAACAATTTGTGATTTCTGTTACAAATACTAAAGCAGATTTATGTATACGTAGCATTGGGTGAATTCCAGTGGGGATAAGCGATTGTACCTTGATTTTAACTATTGAGGGTGTAAATAATAGTAGTTTTACAGCTTCACATAATACATATTTTGTGTGTGGTAACTATGGATATTATCAACTACCTGTTGGGTGGTCAGGTGTGTGTTATGTATCTTTTCTATTGCCCCCTGGGTTTTTGGCACCTGCATCATATCACCGAGATTTTAAACTGTTCAATGACATCATTAAAAATAGATGTAAAAGGACAATAAGTACAAACGAGGTAGAACAAACAGACACTAGCCTGCAACAATATGTTGATTTTAATTTAGGATTGTTTTTCTTTGTGGGTGCTGCGTTAAACAGTAGGAAAATGAGACGATTGACTAGGGTTCTGGAAGCTGTTACCAATCAGGCAGCTCTTGCACTTGGGAATATTACTGAGGAGCTCCAAATTGCGAGGATTGTAGCGCTCCAAAATTGGATGGTACTAGATGTGATATTAGCTGATCGAGGTGGTGCATGTCGCATCATCGGTAGTAGTTGCTGCGATTTCATTCCAGATCACTCACCTTCAGTATATGATGCAATATCTAAATTGCATAAACTTGTTGCAGAAATTCACACAGAGACTGGTACTTGGACTTTTTCTGGATGGTTTTGGGCTCTTGTTTCCGCCTGGGGCTGGAAACTACTGACTATCCTGTGTGTAATGATTGCAATATTTTTCACATGCTGTATCTGTATTCAGTGTGGTCCAATGTTCTGCTCCATGTGTATTACTGCTTGTATGCCTACCAAAAGAGATATTACAGAAATGAAAGCACAACATATATTAGATAAGGAATAGCTGAAATGATGAGCATAAATATACAAGAGGAATATTTAGATTATCCCAGAAAGACGAATGTCTTCAGCTAATGCTGAAAGGGTCATCTGTTGTAATTTAGTAGCGATTAGATTAAGCATTAGCAGAAGACATCTTGTATTTAGCAACTATTGTGAACATTTCGCGGAATCCATTTGTATTCATGGCAGGCATTTTCTCTGCCACATGCTGCCATGTGCTCTGTCCTACCTTCCTGTTAACTACTCTTGAAACTCTGTCTAGTGACAAGTTATATTTAGCATCCTCCACTTTCGCACATACCCAGTAAGGTCTGCAGCTGTTAGTAATTAGTAACAGACAGTAATGTGTCTACTAGTCATTGAAAACTGTTAGCCCCTCCTGCCTGTCGACTGTGCATTTCCATACGACCTCATATTAATATAAAAGTCTTGCTTCTATAATTGTACCACCTTCTTTTTAGCCCCTGCATGGGTATAAAAGGACCATGCTCTCTTAGTTAAGTGTGCTACTTCAAACATTAACGAAAGGTGCTGTTTGAACTGTAGTACCACCTCTGGAGGTTTAATAAACTTTGTCTTTTATTTCAGTTTCTGTGCCAACTTCTTCCTATATGGTCTGAGGACTTTGTGCAGAGAAGGGCGAACCCCTTGTACTAGTAGGCCTTGCTGAGGCTTACTTCGACAGCACCAGCACTCTCATTAAAAGCCCCTCATAAACACCTGGCATGAGTCAAAGTATCCACTGTGCAAGAATAATAAAATGCATGAAAAGAAATACATAAATAGAGCATGATGAAACAGCTAACTCTGTGAATGCAACATAATGTTAAATATGTGAAATAAGAGGAACTAAATCACTTGTTAACATTCATTGTTCACATAGCAATGCATGTTCTTACCATTAATGCTTAACAGGCTTTTGTCACTGTGGTAGGCCTTGCTGTCCTATGTGGCAGATAACTGTTCTAGGTAGCAGATAACTGCCTTTACTGTAAGCACATATTTCTCCCTTTGAGCTTGACTCAGATATTTGGATCAATTTCACAAGGGAACAAGAACCCTGCTCCTCTTTTGGATCAATTTCATGAGGGAACAAATACAGCAGTTCAGCTTGTAAAGGAGCCAGCGGTCTGCAGCCAGGGCCTTGAGTGTTACAGTTGGGGAGGTTAGTGTGACAAGGGGTCTCAGCACAACAAAAATAACACAATATTAGTATTATAACACTTACCATTACTGAAGACAGAACACCAAGTTACGGATGCTTGCATCCACTCCTACTGTGTGACGAATGGGAAAGGGTAGCAGCTATGCTTAAACAATGATGGATGGCTGCCCTCATGCAGCGATGGAGACTATAATGCCCAAAATCCTGTTGCTAAAAGTGTCACTGGCCTATAGTGGAAACTGCTGGTCACAATGGAAATGAAGGTCTCTAGAGCAGTAATCCCCGCATCGTGCGTCACAGCGCAGAAAGTTGATTTATTTTCTGGCTTCTGGCTTCTGCTTCAAAGCGAGGCTGGACAGGCAGCATGGGACAAACAACCCAGACTTAAATGCATTGATTTGTCTAGAGTTAATGGATGGGATTGCATCTGAACAAAATGATCTATTTAATATTTTGCGCTTTAAATGTGGGAGTAACCCCTCAGCCCTAAAGAACAAACCACCCCTGTTTGAAACTATGGTGAAAAGTATTACAATGGCACCTTTTGTAGCACTTGGTAGTGCCATCATTATGCACAGGCCCTGGCTCATATCCACCTTGTTGAGGGAGCACAAGATTCCCATTTCTCATTACATGCTTCAATTACGTTTTGTAATCTGGATAATGATTTCAAATAAATGTACTGAAATCTGTGTTTCAAGACACAGAAATTCTTATTAAATAAATATGTAATCAAAGCATACTCATGCTGTGTTAATTACCAGCTGCCAACCTTTAAGCTTACCAAGGTCAAGGTTTTCTGACATGGGTAGGGACAGCTCTTATGTCTGGGTGTGGTGAAGCATGTTAGGGCCTGTGCAGAATCTTAATAGATTGCACATTTTAACTTGGCATCTTTTTCCGACTGTGACTTTTTACATGGTTTTGCACTTGTGCAATAAAGTACTAAGAGGACACTGCATGCAGCCTATTACTTGTAATCATTGCTGTCAGGCAATTTGTACACAGGTGCACAGAACACAATGCCCTTGTCTAATGATTATCCATTGGAGACAGCTTTGAAATTGCTGACATACCATCACATTAGCTCTGTACCTCTGACACAGAGCAATATGAACAGTGCATTCAATTACGAAAACTGCCTCTGTGCATTTGGCAGAGGAGCACTTCTACTGGGATTATCCTGGAATGCAGTGCAAAGTGACCACGCTCCAGCCATGGGGCTCTGGTCTTGATCCTGCAAAGAAAAATGGACTACAATACTCCAGACTGGCTTCCTGGTTCCCCAGTACATCTTACACAGGCATTGGCAGTTAGGCTATCCCAATTTTTCTGGCAATTGATCTGGCACGGAGTACTCCCACTATGCCCGCAATAGTGTAGGTAGTAACAGGTAGGAGTGGACCAACATAATAACATTATCATGGTTGAAGTGTTTACCTTTTTCACCATTGCTATAATGCTGGTTGCCATGCTTTGTTTCATCTGCCTAATAATTAAAGCTCATGCTTTCTACAGAAGAATACTATTGTTTCAATAAATGTTTGAAAATAAATTTTCGTATCTTTCTTGAGTCTTACCTTGGGCATGCCAGGTGACAGCAAACTGGTAGATCTGTTTCCATGATTTCCTTGGGAATATGAGTAGCCATGTTTGAGGTTGTGGAAACCATCTTTTCCCTGGTAAGTTTAGGGTTTCAGATCAGACTCTGTGAGCTAGCTAGGAATTGTCAACATCTCCTGAGGGTATAGACTGACTGGTTCCCTATATCCTAAAATGTATGTTGATGCAATACTTATTCCTACCTAGTTTGTAGGAACTGTATAGCAAAGGTGATCTACTTATTTAAGGAAACTACAACTGCTCTTCACAAATAATTCATGACAAAAAAAGTGAAATGTTACCTTTCGACTGGTTTGTGCTGGTGGATCCAATTTTCTCACATTTATCCCTTTGGAAGGGTCTTATGGAATTAGAGAAAAAAGGAGGAAATGAAAAAAAACGAGTGATGCTCTCTGTTAGGAAAAAATAGACAAAAATAGTGTTCAGCACCCAGACTCCTCCAGGGCTGCAGCTTAACAGAATGTCTCTCACCAATGTCTGTTAGAAAAAGACAAGAAGAAAAACAGCTTTCTTTTACAGATAAGCAAAATCTAATGTGACACCTGAGAGGATCAACACATGTGCCCTACTACTAAATGTCTCTTAACTCAATAGAAACTCTATTTTTGCACAGACTGATTATTTAGCCAACTTCCTTTCTAATAGCGATATATATATATATATATATATATATATATATATATATATATATATGTATGTACCAAAAAGAGTTGTCCTGAATGAAAGCTCACTCAGCAACTTCCAAATAATTCTTTGGCATTTTCAATATTTCAGGCCTTAGATTTTCAAGCATCTCTGGACACGTGTTTCTGGGTTCATCCCTTCATCAGCAGAGAACAAACATTTCCTTCCTTTTTCAAAGCCCAACTGCCTGGCTGTCCAGCAGATTTAATTGCAGGCACCTGATATCAGTTGAATACCAGTTTTGTCCCAGTGGACCTCAAGTGAGCTGCAAAGTGCATCCTGGTAAAGGTAGTCCTGCACATTTTAAAATTATATCCCAAGTGGTTTGCTGAAGTCAAACAAAATGTACTTATAAGTCCATAGGAAAGTGGTATACCTTAGACCTAGACCTTGTAAATTAAATATTTCTAGCAGGACCGCATCACTTATGTGCCACCACTTATGTGTCCCTTTCAAACATGTCTCAGGCCTGCCACTGCAGCCTCCCAACAGCTTTAAACTTCCAATTAGACTTGGCAACCCCTTTGTCAAATCTAAAACTCCCTTTCTCATACATATGTCACTCCTAAGGTAGGTCCTAGATAGCCCGTAGGGCAGGGTGATTTATAAGTAAAAAGTTGGACATGTACTTTTAAGTTTCTTAAATCCTAGTAGTGAAAAACTAACAAATTTGTTTTGCACTACTGTAATGCCGTAGGATAACATAAGGTTACCTCATTACATTTCATAAGTGCTAATTCTTAATTTGGATATGGTGGGAAAGTCTTGTCTGGAACGTGAGTAATCATATCTTAGAATCGTATTTAATGGTAAAGTCAGATTTTAAGTCAATCCTGCAGCCTGTTCCTGAGTCACATGGCTAGATGTGAGTGGCAGTTGGCCTTTGTCTATTCCAGCCACAAAATAGAGGGATTAAATGTGCCTCCATGATCCATCTGAGAGAGGATGGGGTGGAGCTGTTAGCAGCCCCACATGCACTTCAATAGGCTGTTCCCTGCTCTCACACAAGGAACTTCACAATAACCTTTTGGTCCTGTACTCAGGCGGGGAGCCAGGGCAGGAAGGCAGGAAATTCCAGACACTTCTGTGGGGGAAATCCTTCAGAGGTTCTCCCACTTCAAAAGAGGCACCAGGTATAAAAATGAGGCTGTGAGATCCATTCTTTTTTTCACTTTCCGGACCTGTGAAGGGACTCTCAGAGGACTGTCTGCTGCTGGGGCCTGCTGTGTACTTCAGAAGACTTTCTTTGCTGCACCAAGAAGGACTGCTCTGCTTCCGGAAGCCTGCTTTTCACCCCCTACAGAGGTTAGCTGTATTGATTGAGCCCTGAACTGCCTCTTGAACCCAGGACTTCCAGAGTAACTCCAAGGGCTACTTGGCTGGCCTCTCATCAGAGCCTCAGGGACAGAAAAGTCTCCAACCATCTTGAACCTGCACCTGGACCCAGCCTAGTTGAGCCCTGACCCTCCAAGTGGCTTCCCTCAAGTCCTGGGCCTTTGGAAGTGGTGCTAAGGGTTCACAGATAGCCAATATCTAAAATTTGAGACTTAGAACATTTTTGGCCAAAAGGTACTTTGAGGACAGAAGGAGACTGGGACCTACCTGCTCATTGATCAGCCCACAGTGCATAGCGGTTGGCTTCACTTTGCGGCAACTCCCACTGCATTCTTCTGAGCAGCAGCAAATCCTCTTTGTGACTCATTGCAGAAGGGGTATCTAGCCTCTTGGAGCCCTGTTGGCTACAGCCTGCAGTTGTTTCATCCCGAAAGAGATTTCCGACTTCCAAAAAAGAGACTAGGTCTGCATAAAGGAATCTTCACTGCAGTTTCATCCAGTGGTTCCCTGACAACAGCACCTCCTCCTCGGACACTACCAGCTGCCTTGCTTCACTGAAGGTAGCCTTCTGAAACTATTTTTCTTTAAATTTCTACTACGTCTGAAGATAAGCAAAGACCGGGCTGAATCCACTTTGTATATCTAAACTGTGATTAATTGTGGTCAGCCAAAACTTTTGACTTTGCCCCTGTCTCACACAAATAGATGTTTGTGGTTATCGCGTTGATCTTTTAGACACTATTTTCTTCCCTTAGCTTTAAAAATACATAACTCCAGTTCTACTTGATTGGATGTTTGTCATTTTGGTGTCATATAATTTATTAAAGTTTACTCTATTTTAAATTGGTGTGGGATTTTTCTTTTTTAGTTTTTCACTTAATTACCATGGTGTGAAACTTATTGCCTGATATCTATTGATTTTGCATCAACGTACACTTCAGTTAAACACAATTTTGGCTTTGAAGCATAAAACCACTACCTACAGATTAGGTCAATCCATTATTATGAGCATATCAGAATGTTGACTGACTTGCTACAACTTTATTTTTATCAATAACATCTTTTTGCTCCAGGATGTAATATATAGATAAATATGTGAAACAGCAATGAGC
Organism: Pleurodeles waltl; assembly: GCF_031143425.1. Classification (NCBI taxonomy): domain Eukaryota; kingdom Metazoa; phylum Chordata; class Amphibia; order Caudata; family Salamandridae; genus Pleurodeles; species Pleurodeles waltl. The sequence goes on from NC_090438.1 coordinate 357,717,544, forward strand.
ACCCAGCTATGCAAATTTTGTTCATGGGCTGTTTAGATAAGGAAGTGGGCTTGTCTGCTGAGTTATCGTGACATGCTGCTGATATGGTAATGAGGCTTTGGTATGTGACAACATCTTTGTAATCTGGAAAGGGGGTTTGACCAAAGCAAATGAGTTTGGTTTGACCAAAGCAAATGAGTTCATACACAAGCTTGATAGGATGATTTTAATTTGAAGTTGCAATTTGAAATAGGCATTGTTTAACATCTTTAGTTGTCACTGTAAAATTTGAGAAGCTGACAGCTAGCATAGTCTGCTGCATGCCAAAATATGAAATTAAGTATCATTTATGGTGAGCTGGTTATGATTCACCATAATTGCAGTTTAGATACAGATTTTGAGCATGAACAGACAACAGCTCTAAAGTGATTTAGAGATAGAGGCTATCAAGAACATGTTTGGATGGAGCCAAGAAGGAAAATCATCCAGATCAGAAGAGAGGAATTGTTGTCCCTTAGAATTAGATTGAAGGACTCACCTTTGGTTAGACACATTGTCAAATATAGTTCACAGACACTGAGGCCTTCATTATGACCCTGGTGCCAAAGTGGCAGTCTGACTGCAACATTACGACTGTGGCATTACCGCTACAGTCGGACTGCCGGCATTGTCACTTTTTGGCCACCCGACGGCCTGGTGGTGGTCCCAATCTGCTAGGGCAGCACTACATTACTACCCCTCTCTCCGCTGGTGTTTACTTGGCACTTTCACTGCCATCTAAAGGGTGGTGGAGACGGGGTGCCAGGGCCCCCCCGGCCATCCCCATCGTGCAAATTGCAGACAGTGATTTGCACGATGGATGCTGGTGCACCCCACGCACAACAGCATTGCCGCCAGCACTATTATGAGTCTGTGTCAATGTTGTTGTGTGCTTCCCGCTGGGCCAGCAGGCGGAAACACAGTTTCCTGAGCCAGCAGGAAACTCATAATAGGGCAGGTGGGAATGAGACCGCACTGGCGGTCTCCTGACCACGGGAGTTTGGTGGGCAGCCTTTTCCACCCGCCAAACTCGTAATTAGGGCCTTTACAAACTGTAACATATAAGAGAGCAGGAACTCAAATGGATAACTTGGTACGCGCTATCTCCCTCCCAAGAAAGTATCTGTATCCATTACTAGTTTAAAGGATTTTAGAAAATGTAGGCCCTGTGAAGCTTGAAGAAATAGAAAATACATAGATTAATATATAGTCCCAGATACCATTATGGGGAAAATGATAGATACATTCATCAATTCTACAACCTCATATGTAGTATATGTTCTTGAATGTGCTTGTAAAAAGTGGGCTACAGGAAGTATGGCTATTTAGGATACGAAAATGCTTTTAGAACATAGAAGAGCTATGCAATATAAGGGCAGAACATATTCAGTGCCTAGTCATTACCAACAGGTTCATTATGCCGGTTGGGAAGAATAAAAAAAAAATGTCATCAATACAGCGATGAATGATCCTAGAGGAGAGAAGCATGAAGTTAAACTAAGGCTTGAGTCCCCAATACATTATTGATTTGGGTACCTGTAGGAAGAAAGGTTTAAATACTGATGAGGAATTGACAAAACATTTGAAATGAATTAGAATATTAGCTACTGTAAATCACAATAATATAGGATATTTGTCTAGTGTTGAACAGGCATGGATTCAGTTTCAATAACAACTGAAGTTTGATTTTGTTAATTTTTCATTTCTGGCATGTTATCTATACAGAATTGCTGTAGGAGATTATGCTGTGTTAGACCTGACAGCCTTAGGGTGGTCACCCCTAACTTTTTACCTGCCTCCCTCCACTTTTTGGACACGATTTTTGCTGGTTTTTATACTCTGCACACTTTACCACTGATAACCAGTGCTAAAGTGCAAATGCTCTCTCCCTTTAAACATGGTAACATTGGATCATACCCAATTGAACTATTTAATTTACTTATAAGTCCCTAGTAAAGTGCACTATAGGTGCCCAGGGTCTGTAGATTAAATGCTACTAGTGGGCCACAGCACTTATTGTGCCACCCACTTAAGTAGCCCCTTAACCTTGTCTCCAGCCTGCCATTGCAAGGCCTGTGGTGCAGTTCTACTGCCAATTTGATTTGGCATTTAAAAGTACTTGCCAAGCCTAAAACTCCCCTTTTTCTACATATAAGACACGCCCAAGGTATACCCTAGGTAACCCATAGGGCAGGGTGCTGTGTAGGCAAAAGGCAGGACATGTACCTGTGTAGTTTACATCTCCTAGTAGTGTAAAACTCCTAAATTCGTTTTTACACTGCTGTGAGGCCTGCTCTCTTCATAGGCTAACATTGGGGCTGCCCTCATACAGTGTTTGAGTGGTAGCTGCTGATCTGAAAGGGCTAGGAAGGTCATATTTAGTATGGCCAGAATGATAATAGAAAATCCTGCTGACTGGTGAAGTTGGATTTAATATTACTATTTTAGAAATGCCACTTTTAGAAAGTGAACATTTCTGTGCACTTAAGTCTTTCTGTGCCTTACAATCCACGTCTGGCTGGGTTTAGTTTACAGCTCCTTGTGCATTCACTCAGACACACCCCGAACACAGGATACTCAGCCTCACTTACATACATCTGCATTTTGAATGGGTCTTCCTGGGCTGGGAGGGTGGAGGGCCTAACACTTACATGACAATGGACAGTAGCCTGCCCTCACACAAAGGACTGACACACCCCCTACTGGGACCCTGGCAGACAGGATTGAACTGAAAGGGGAACATGTGCACTTCTGAGCCACTCTTTGTAGTCTCCCCCACTTCAAAAGCACTTTCGGGAATAAAAACAGGGCCCCTGCCCTACCTCCTACCACGAGAAGATCAACGCGGCGGCTGCGTTGCGACCGGAACTTCGACGCACGCCCCACCTGATCGACACACAGCTGACCTGGGACGATGCAGCCCGACCTCCAGAGGGGAAATTGATACAGCGCCTGCTGCGATGGAGAAACTTCCCCGCAACGCCCACCAGAATGACGCAGAGCTTGTGACTCTGCTCTGCAAGCTCAGGATTCCACGCACAGACCCCGGGGCGTCTGAAAACCCCACAACCCGAAGAGTATCCACGACGCACAGCCATCCCTGCGTGGAAACTAAACGACGCATCGCCGTGTGCAGCCCGAGAAATCGACGCACACCCCTTTGTTTCCACGCTTCTCCTCCTCTGCGGCCCTTTGCAGAGATTTTTCACGCGAGCCAGGTACTTTGTGCTTGAAAGAGACTTTGTTTGCTTCTAAAAGGCTTAAGACACTTTGGGGGTCATTACAACATTGGCGGTAAAAGCCGCTTACCGCCGTGCAGAAGACCGCCAATACACTGCCGCGCCCGTGGAAGTCCGCCACAGCTATTACGGCCCACATTTCGGAATCCGCCGAAATTCAGTCACCCACACAAGTCCGCCACACCAAAGGTCAGTGTTAAAATGGCTAAAACAAAATCTCCACCTCCACGCCAACAGAAACACGCCCATGCTATCACAACCCACAAATCCACGCGGCGGTCTTTCAACCGCGGTATTCCATTGGCGGTACACACCACCGCGCTCAAAATACACACATCTCCAAAACACCACCACATTGGACAATTCAAAAGACACACACCTGATACACATACAAACAACACTCCCACACACCCAACACAATATAAAACACACACCCACATCACCCACAAACCCCTACGACAACAATTCTGAAAGAAGGCCAGAGAGACAGCACTGATTAGACAATCCCACCACACAGAGGCACACAACACCATCACCCACACAACATCCGGACCATCGTGGGCCTCGGGACAGTCGGTTCCCCTTGCACAGGCACAGCCCAACACTGACCTTCCACCCTCTGGTAACACCAGCACGGCACCCACCCAGCAGGCCCAAACCTCCGTACCCAGGACAGGTCAATCAGCTGTGTGTCCACCACTACAGGGAACTCAGGCTAACCCACCACCCCAACAACAATAGGGACCTGGAGGCAGCGGTAGTGGGCACACGGTCCAGGGGACGGAGGCACAGGAACACAGGGGAACTGGGAGGGCTGCTGTGCGACAGGGGGCGGACAGGCCAAGGGAACCCACTATCCACGATGCCCTATCCTCCATCATGGGAGCATACCACCACTCCCAGGAGACGATGGCGACGGTCCTAGTCAAGTTTCAGGAGACCCAGCGCCTTCAGGAGGAACAGGACATACAGCAGACCTTGAGGGACACCGTGGCACTCCAAGGAGCCCCTGACACTAGCCAGGACGATGAACTGCCCACCACCTCCGCCGGCGCTAGTGGACAGGACGCCCCGCCACAGGACCACCACACCAGCACCCCACCCCCTGCAGACGGACAACCACCACGCAAGCGGTCCCTGAGATCCAGGAACAGGACAGAGCAAGATGGCAAGACCCCCGCCAGGAAATGAGACCACCCTGATTGTCCCCCCACCGTCCCACTTTGTTACCCTGTCCATTCTTTAACTGCCCCAGCTCCACTTCCTATGCCCAGATGGGCAGTGCACCTGTGAGACTAATAGACTGGACTCTGCGATGGACATTCCTCCACCATCACCCATCACCATTTTACAACCCCCCTCCGTTTTTGAGCACATAAATAAACACCCTTGAACCACAAAACATTCTGGAGTCAGTCTATGCTTTTGTAAAATGCATCATCAATGACAGTGTCAAAATGCTTTTTTAGTTGTTAAGGCAACATACCAATGTCACACATCACAAGTCCTTGAAGGATGCATGCAGATGACACACGTTGGTAACCACACCTGTGAAACCGTAATGGAAAGGAACAACTCAGTTACCAAATAATGCCAGTAAATTACACACAGGATAGAGTAAGACGTGTGACAGTGAATGTAATGTTAAAAATAAAAATGTTCTCACCTGTGTGTCACTGGAAATATTGCTTTATGACTGACTCCCTGTTGTCGTTGTCTTCTTTCTCAGCTTCCTCCTCATCACTGTCAACAGGCTCCACAGCTGCCACAACACCGTCATCTGGACCATTCTCCTGCAGAAAAGGCACCTGGCGTCGCAAAGCAAGATTTTGAAGCATCGAGCAGGCGATAATGATCTGGCACACCTTCTTCGGTGAGTAGAATAGGGAACCACCTGTCATATGGAGGCACCTGAACCTGGCCTTCAGGAGGCCGAAGGTGCGTTCGATCACCCTCCTAGTCCGCCCATGGGCCTCATTGTAGCGTTCCTCTGCCCTGGACCTGGGATTCCTCACTGGGGTCAATAGCCAGGACAGGTTGGGGTAACCAGAGTCCCCTAATAGCCACACACGGTGCCTCTGGAGTTGACCCATCATATCAGGGATGCTGCTATTCCACAGGATGTAGGCGTCATGCACTGAGCCAGGGAACATAGCATTTACCTGGGAGACGTACTGGTCTGCCAAACATACCATCTGTACATTCATGGAATGTTAACTCTTCCGGTTCCTGTACACCTGTTTACTCCTGTTGAGCGGGGACCAGAGCTACATGGGTCCCATCAATAGCACCTATGACGTTGGGGATATGTCCAAGGGCATAGAAGTCACCTTTAACAGTAGCCAAATCTTCCACCTCAGGGAAAATGATGTATCTCCTTACGTGTTTCAGCAGGGCACACAACACTCTGGACAGCACGTTGGAAAACATAGGCTGGGACATCCCTGATTCCATGGCCACTGTTGTCTGAAAAGACCCACTAGCAAGGAAATGGAGCACTGACAGCACCTGCACGTCAGGCGGGATTCCAGTGGGATGGCGGATTGGTGACATCAGGTCTGGCTCCAACTTGGTAGATAGTTCCTGGATTGTGGCACGGTCAAACCTGTAGGTGACGATTAAATGTCGCTCTTCCATTGTCAACAGGTCCACCAGCAGTCGGTACACCGGAGGATTCCTCCATCTTCTCAAATGTCCCAGCTGACGGCGCCTAGGAAGGACAACAGCGAGGATCGAGTCAACTAATTTCCAGGTATGTACCTACAGTTACACAGAACACGACACCAAACGCAAAACCCTTCCTGTATGTGTGTTGAGTGTAGGCCTAGCTATGTGTGACGCAGAAGTAAATGGAGCCATGTGGGCCCCTGAAATGGCGGCTGCCTGACCTCTAAACTGGGACAATGGGATTGTGGGGTAACTGCGTTGGCGTTGCACACTGTCGCGGTAGGTGGTCGTAGACCGCGGCACAATGCTGCATTGGTTAACATTGGACCCTATGGGTCCCAGGAGCCAATGAACAAGTGCGCCGGCGGTGATGATACGCGCCGCCGCGGACGTCACCGCCGCGGACGTCACCGCCATTTTCTATCTGTTCAATCACTAGATACCTGATCTTTGCCAGGAGAGGACCTGCACTGCAAGTGCTGCTGTGACCTCGGTCTGGAAGCGACAATGGCTGCTGCGTCTGGGGAAAGGGCCCCTGCCTTCACTGCTCAGGAGTTGGAGAAACTGGAAGACGGGGTCCTCCCCCAGTACACGCTACTCTACGGTGCTCCAGACCAACAGGTAAGTACACAGGGAGCACGTTGTACGGGCTAGGCCTGGGTGGAGAGGGCTGGTTGGAAGAGGGAAGAGGGCAGAGTTCAGGCAACATTAATGCATATGAATGTATGTGCCACATGGCTAGGGTAGGGAGGGGGGCCACACATATTGTGCGGTTGTTAATGACTTCTCTTCTTCCCTTGTGCATGTCATGTAGGTCAGCGCCCACCAGAAGAAGGACATTTGGCGTGCCATTGCCAAGGACATCCGGACCCTGGGGGTCCACCAGAGACGGGGCATCCACTGCCGTAAATGATGGGAGGACATTCGCCGCTGGAGAAAGAAGATGGCAGAGGCTCAGCTGGGGATGGCCTCCCAACGTGGGAGAGGTGCCTGTCGGCCCATGACCCCCCTGATGTTCAGGATCCTAGCGGTGGCCTACCCTGAGTTGGATGGGCGCTTGAGGGCATCACAGCAGACACAAGGGGGTGAGTACACTCTCATTCTGCTGACTTTGCGCGCAGTGGAGGGGTCTGGATGGGGGAGGAGGCCTGTGGGTGTACCTAGGCCAGGCAGAAATAGGTAGACTAGGCCCCTCCGTAATGCAAGCCATGTGGCACCCTACCCCACCTCAGTAGTGGGCCAAGTACAGGTATAGATGCCCCTGTGGCATCCATGTGTGCAGATGTCCACCATAGCCATGTAGGCCAGATCTCCGGAATTGCATCTGTAGAGGCCAGGAGCACGGCGTAGTGCAGGGGGCTGCTGTGTCTGTATTGTCCGCCAATGGTCGCGGTATGCCATGCACTCAACCTGTCTTTCTTCTGTTTCCCCCCCCCCTTTTTGTGCTCTCCCTGTTCTTTTGTTCATCAGCATCATCAGGCGGAGGTACAGTGGCACCGGAGCACAAGGGAGCTGCATCCCACATGGCCATGGAGGGCCACACCACGGACTCAGAATGCACCAGTGGGACGGAGGGCGAGGGGAGCTTTACGTCGGCCACCGGATCAGCAACCAGCGACACGGACTCATCCGACGATGGGAGCTCCCTTGTGGTAGCGGCACCATCTGTGCGCCCCACTTCTACAGGTACAGCCGCCACCTCCCCTACCAGCACCGCCCTCCCAGCAGCCCCTCAGCGTTCGCCCCGTGCCCGCTCACCCAGGAGGGTGGGCATCACCTTCGCCCCAGGCACCTCAGGCCCTGCCCCTGTCACCCCTGCTGCCCTCAGTGAGGAGGCCATTGACCTCCTCAGGTCCCTCACTGTTGGGCAGTCTACCATTGTGAATGCCATCCACGGTGTAGAAAGGGAGTTGCAACATGGTAATGCATTCCTGGAGGGCATTCATTCTGGTCAGGCTGCCCTTCAGCAAACCCTGCAATCTCTGGCCTCAGCACTGATGGCAGCCATTGTCCCTGTGTCTAGCCTCCCCCCTCCAACCTCCTCCACCCAGACCCAATCTCCTGTACCCCAGCCTATCCCAAGCACACCTACAGACCAGCATGCACACACCTCAACACACAAAAGTAGCTCAGGCAAACATAGGCACCACACAACCCACAGGCACACACGCAAGCATCACCCACGTGCAGACACAGCAACATCCACTGCCTCCACTGTGTCCCCCTCCTCATCGTCTCCCTCCTCCCTCCCAGTGTCGTCTACACTCTCACCTGCATGCACTACATCTACAGGCACTAGGACTCGCAGCAGTACACCCAGCACCACACCCCGCTCACCTGCACTCACCACCTCCACTCCCATTTACACTTCCCCTGTGCCCTCTCCCAGTGTGTCTGTGATGCCCCCTCCCAAAGTACACAAACGCGGGCACCCAAACACCCAACATCCATCCACCTCACGACAGCCTCCAGTACCTGCACCTGCACCCAAAACACCTAAAGTGACACCTCCTACAACCACCTCCTCTTCCTCCACTCCCAGACCCCCTCCAACTACCCACCCCAGTGTTCGTCAGAAACTGTCCCTGTGTAAAGTTGACCTTTTTGCCCCCCCCCTACAATTCATCAGTCCCGTCGTAGCGCCTCAGCCAAAAAGCCTCCAATACCAGTGGTGCCTGTTCAAGGTGGGTGGAGTGCACCGGCCACCAGGGCAGGCAGTGTGATCCGGAGCCAAGGCACTGGCAGCCCACCCCCTGTCAAGGCTCTGAAATTGGAAACTGGCCGACGGGACCCTGTGAAGACTCCTGGAGGCAAAACAACTCACAGGGGTTCACTCAGCTGTGACTCCTCCAAAGGTGGGGAAGGGCCAGAGGAAGTCTGCACAGCCTAGTGTGAGCAGCACGGTGGAGAAGGGCGGCATCCTTCCCGGCGGTCGGGACGCCACCGCCAGCACCGTCGTCACTGGTCAGGAGGCCACCGCCAGAGTCATTGCCCAGGAGGGCCCAGGTATCGTCACTGGTCAGGAGGCCACCGCCACCGCCGGAGTCAGTGCCCAGGAGGGCCCAAGTATCATCACTGGTCAGGAGGCCACCGCCAGAGTCATTGCCCAGGAGGGCCCAGGTATCGTTACTGGTCAGGAGACCACCGCCACCGCCGGAGTCAGTGCCCAGGAGGGCCCAAGTATCGTCACTGGTCAGGAGACCACTGCCGGAATCAGTGCCCAGGAGGGCCCAAGTATCGTCACTGGTCAGGAGACCACCGCCGGAGTCAGTGCCCAGGAGGGCCCAAGTATCGTCACTGGTCAGGAGACCACCACCAGAGTCAGTGCCCAGGAGGGCAGAAGTATCATCACTGGTCAGGAGACCACCGCCAGAGTCAGTGCCCTGGAGGGCAGAAGTATTGTCACTGGTCAGGAGACCACTGCCAGAGTCAGTGCCCAGGAGGGCCCAAGTATCGTCACTGGTCAGGAGACCACCGCCAGAGTCAGTGCCCAGGAGGGCAGAAGTATCGTCACTGGTCAGGGGACTACCGCCGGAGTCAGAGCCCAGGAGGGCCCAAGTATCGTCACTGGTCAGGAGACCACCGCCAGAGTCAGTGCACTGGAGGGCAGAAGTATCATCACTGGTCAGGAGACCACCGCCAGAGTCAGTGCCCAGGAGGGCCCAAGTATCGTCACTGGTCAGGAGACCACCGCCGGAGTCAGTGCCCAGGAGGGCCCAAGTATCGTCACTGGTCAGGAGACCACCACCAGAGTCAGTGCCCAGGAGGGCAGAAGTATCATCACTGGTCAGGAGACCACCGCCAGAGTCAGTGCCCTGGAGGGCAGAAGTATTGTCACTGGTCAGGAGACCACCACCAGAGTCAGTGCCCAGGAGGGCCCAAGTATCGTCACTGGTCAGGAGACCATCGCCGGAGTCATTGCCCAGGAGGGCCCAAGTATCGTCACTGGTCAGGAGACCACCACCGGAGTCAGTGCCCAGGAGGGCCCAAGTATCGTCACTGGTCAGGAGACCACCGCCACCCCCGGAGTCAGTGCCCAGGAGGGCCCAAGTGTCGTCACTGGTCAGGAGACCACCGCCAGAGTCAGTGCCCAGGAGGGCCCAAGTATTGTCACTGGTCAGGAGACCACCGCCGGAGTCAGTGCCCAGGAGGGCCCCGGCTGCCACAGCCCCGCTGGGCAATGAGGGAACATCATGTCACACACCAATGCCCAGTCCAGAGAACGTCATGCCACACACCAATGCCCAGTCCAGAACCGCCATGACAAAGCACTGCTGAACAGTCCAGAGACCGCCATGGCAAAGCACCGCTGAACAGTCCAGAGACCGCCATGGCAAAGCACCGCTGAACAGTCCAGAACCGCCATGGCAAAGCACCGCTGAACAGTCCAGAGACCGCCATGGCAAAGCACCGCTGAACAGTCCAGAACCGCCATGGCAAAGCACCGCTGAACAGTCCAGAGACCGCCATGGCAAAGCACCGCTGAACAGTCCAGAACCGCCATGGCAAAGCACTGCTGAACAGTCAAGAACCACCATGGCAAAGCACTGCTGAACAGTCCAGAACCGATATGGCAAAGCACCGCTGAACAGTCCAGAACCGCCATGGCAAAGCACAGCTGAACAGGGCATGCACTGGGGAAGAATGAAAAGGCCGCCACATCAAGCATCGTTATCCCATGTGCAGGTGGGACAGTGACGGGACAGGAACTTCCACGGGGAGACTCATCCAGTCTGGGCACCAGTCCCCCTCCAGAACCAGTGGAGGCTGTTATCTACTTTGGAAACTGTGGCTTTGCACTCCCCAGGATGGAACAGTGGGCAAACCACCCACTGTAGAGACTTGAGAGACTGTGGCTTTGCACTCCCCAGGATTGAACAGTGGGCAAGCCACCCACTGTAGAGACTTGAGAGACTGTGGCTTTGCACTCCCCAGGATGGAACAGTGGGCAACCCACCCACTGTAGAGACTTGAGAGACTGTGGCTTTGCACTCCCCAGGATTGAACAGTGGGCAAGCCACCCACTGTAGAGACTTGAGAGACTGTGGCTTTGCACTCCCCAGGATACATCAATGGGCATGGAGCCCCGTCGTGGATCTGGCTTTGCACTCCTCCGGCTGAGGTGCCCCCCTTCCCTTCCCCCTGAGGTGCCTGTAGTATTTCTATCTGATGCCCCAGCAGTGTTCTCTCCGTGTGTGGACAGGTATCTATTGTGGGCCTCGCCCATGCATTTTTGGACTAGTGGTGCACGGACATTTCTATGTGCATATCTGAACTACTTTTCGGAATGTATATACTTTTGTATGATTTTCTAATATATCTGTATATTTTTAAGACATGTATATTGATACATTACAATGTTTGGACTGATTTCGTTTTGCCTTTGCATTCTTCCCGGGGGGTTGTGGGTTGTTACTATGATTTTGGACATGCATTGGTGTGTGTGTTGTAATATGCGAGGGTGAGGTGGGGGTGTTGTGTGTGTGTCCCCCTAACTTTTGCCTCCCCATCCCCTATGTCATAGGTGCAGTACTCACCGTTGTCGTCGCTGGCGCAGGCGTTGGTCTTCGTAAATGAGTAGGAATACAAGGGCCGGTAGGATTTGGAGTTCCGGCTCCATGCTATCCTCCTTCCTCGTGGGATGTGTTCAGGTGAGCGTTTTCCCATTTCAGTAACTGTTTCCGCCGTGTTTTTATCCACGGAGAATCCGCCCCGGAAAAGGTGGCGGATTGGCGGGTTGTGATACTATGGGCGGTACATTGTCCTCCGCCTGTCTGTTGGCGGTGACCGCTGCGCTGCTTGTCTGTACCGCCGTGGCGGTCGGAGTGTTAAAGTGGCTGTCTATGTTGGCGGTTTCCGCCAGGGTCATAATTCCCTTTTTTTTTTCGCCGGCCTGTTTGCGGTATTACCGCACCTTTAACACCGTCCGCCAGGGTTGTAATTACCCCCTTTATATCACTTTTCAGTGATATCTCTACATTTACTTATTGCATCTTTGATCGTTTTGACCTGCATCTTAATCAACATTATGGGGGTCATTCCGACCCCGGCGGTCATTGACTGCCGGGGCCGGGGTCGGCGGGAGCACCACCAACAGGCTGGCGGTGCCCTGCAGGGCATTCTGACCGCGGCGGTTTGGCCGTGGTCAGAACAGAAAAACCGGCGGTGTCCCGCCGGTTTTCCGCTGCCCTATGGAATCCTCCATGGCGGCGCAGCTTGCTGCGCCGCCATGGGGATTCCGACACCCCATACCGCCATCCTGTTCCTGGCGGTTCGCCCGCCAGGAACAGGATGGCGGTATGGGGTGTCGTGGGGCCCCCGTAAGAGGGCCCCACAAAGAATTTCAGTGTCTGCCTAGCAACTGCACCCATCGCACCTTCCCACTCCGCCGGCTCCATTCGTAGCCGGCTTCCTCGTGGGAAGGGGTTTCCCGCTGGGCTGGCGGGCGGCCTTCTGGCGGTCACCCGCCAGCCCAGCGGGAAACACAGAATCACCGCAGCGGTCTTAGGACCGCAGAGCGGTGTTCTGTTGGGGGAACTCTGGCGGGCGGCCTCCGCCGCCCGCCAGAGTTGGAATCACCCCCTATATATTTTTCTAAAACTGTGTGGTTTATTTTAGTGGTGTTCTACTGTGTTATTGCATGACTTATTGCACAAATACTTTACACATTGCCTTCTAAGTTAAGCCTGACTGCTCAGTGCCACAGGATAGTTTGGATTGTGTGTGACTTACCCTGACTAGAGTGAGGGTACTTGCTTGGACAGGGGATAACCTGACCTACAACCAAAGACCCCATTTCTAACATTGGTGATCAGCGGTGAGGATAGGACTTGTATTTGTGCTGTGACATACAGTAGCTTAGTATTTCACTACCTAGCCACAGTTGAAGGTCAACTTGTTTTTTTTTTTTTCTGCAATTTTGTTTTTTCCTGTCAACTTTTTTACCAAAATCCTCAATCAACATGTCTCCGGCTGGGTCTCATGCATGAGATTTTGACCTAGCCCTGTTGGAGACATGCACTGTCAAACAGCTGAAAGGGTTCTGCAGGGATATGGGAGGACCCACCCAAGGTGCCTCCAGAAAGGAGGAATTTCAAAAGGCGCTGATGGCCTGGGCAGAAGCCCATTCAGAGGAGGATGCTGAGGAGGAGGTGCCTGAAGATGCCCCCCCAGAGGATGTTTTGCCATCAGTGGATGTTACCACTGCAACTGTGCCCCCTGCCAAACCAGGGAGCAGTGTCTCTGATCAAAGCCTGACTGCAGAGGAACGGAGAGAGAAGAGAGAGTTTCAGTTACAATTGGCAAGGCTAAAAATTGAGGCCCAACAGGAGGAAAGGATGGCAGAGAGAGAAGTCAAGCAAGCTGAGGCTGAAAGAGCAGCCAAACAGATTGAAGTTGAAAGAGCTGAAGCTGCAGCTGAGAGAGCCTTGGCTGAGAAAAAACTATTGTTGGCTCATGAACTGAGTCTCAAGGAGATGGAGATCAAGGCGAGACAGTCTGAGTCCAGCAGTAATGGTGGCAGCATACAGGCAGGACCTGCTGGAGAAAAGAAGGTTCGTATACCCAAAAATGTGGTGCCCAGTTTTGTGGTGTGAGATGACATAGATAAGTGGTTAGCTGCTTATGAAGTTGCACTAAGGGCTCATGAGGTTCCTGAAAGGCAACAGGGTACAGTTATGTGGAGTTATGTGCCAGCACTGGGGAAGGACACACTTCTCACACTGGACCCAAAGGATCAAAACACATACCCACTTCAGAAAGTCATTTTACTTGCCACGTTTGGGCTGATCCCTGAGAAATACCATCAGAGGTTCAGGGACAGCACCAAACAGTCCACACAAACATGGGTAGATTTCTTTGACTTTTCCAGTAAGGCACTGAATGGATGGGTGCGGGGCAGCAAAGTAGGTGATTGTAAAGGGTTATATGACTTAATTCTGAGAGAGCATATACTCAATATTTCTTTTACAGAGTTGCACCAGCACTTGGTAGATAGTAAGCTGACTGACCCCAGGAAGCTTGCTGAGGAGGCGGACCTCTGGGTTAGCACCAGACTGTCCAAAAAGGCACCTGGGGGGACTCCCACAAAGGTGGTCAGGGTTCCTAACAGAAGAAAGAGGGGGGAGAAAAACTTAAAGAAAAGGAGTTCTCAAAAGGCACACAACAGAATTCCGGGCGGGGGGTGGATACCATTCCTCTTCTAGGTTTGCAAAGAAGCTAGGGTATTTTGATAAAACATTAGAGAAGTTCATCCCCAAATGCTTAGAGTGCTACCAGCATGGACACTCTAAGGGTGACTCCCAGAGCCTCAAGAGGGCACAGTCCACCACTGGACAGACACCTGGGTTGGCTAGTGTAGCACTCGGGGGGAGACAGTCCCAGTTAGCTTTGGTGAGCAGGAAGAGGTTTCCCTAATGTCCCTGGGAGAAAGAGAGATGGTGCATAAAGCCTACATGCCACAAAATACTTCAAAGTATAGGCAGTGGGTCACCATTGATTGGCAAAGGGTAGAGGCTCTGTGTGACACAGGAGCCAGTATGACTACTGTCAAGAGTCAGCTGGTGTCATCAAAGCAGATAGTCCCAAATACATTCCACCAGGTCATAGTCGCTGACAATCACGAGAGTCACCTACCGGTGGCTCTGGTTCCCTTTGAGTGCGGGGGTCTCTGGTACTCTGAAAGTAGCTGTGAGTCCTCTCATGCCTGTAGATTGTCTGTTAGGCAATGATCTTGAGCATACTGCCTGTAAAAAGGTAGAGCTCAGATCCCACCTGGAGATGTTAGGTTTGCCTGAGTGGGTCTGCATGACCACACAGTCCATGGCTGCCCGGGAAGGGAGTCAAGGGCGTCTGGAGCCTGGAACAATGACCCAGACAGCTGCAAAGAGGAAGGGCAAGAGGTGCGGGAAACCCGCCTCAGATGTTTCCACAGTGGTGGACGGGGCCCCTGAGGAGGAGGAGGCCCCTGAGCCAACTGGGAAGGACATAGCTGACCTGGGTAATCTACCTGAACTTGCTGGCTGGCAAGTAGAGGGTGGGCCAACCAGGGCAGAATTCTGCAAACCACAGAAGGAATGCCCCACCCTTGAGGGTCTGAGGCAACAGGCCACAGCCAAAGCAGCAGGTGACGCCTCTAGCACTCACCATATTTACTGGGAGAATGATCTCCTTTACAGTGAGCCTAAGGTTCCAGGTCCTGGGGCAGCACGTGTGCTGGTGGTCCCCCAGTGTTACCGGGCCTTCCTACTGGGTCTGGCCCATGACACCCCCCTGGCAGGACACCTGGGCCAAGACAAGACCTTTAACAGGCTTGTCACCCACTTCCAGTGGCCCAGAATGAGGTTAGCCTCATACAATTTCTGCAGAGCTTCCCCCACCTGCCAGGCTATTGGGAAGACAGGGTTAAAAGCTTAAGGCTCCCCTGCTCCCACTCCCCGTCGTTGGCACCCCCTTTGAAAGGGTGGGCATCGACATTGTTGGTCCCTTGGACCCCAAAACTGCCTTGGGCAACAGGGTTATCCTGGTTTTGGTGGACCATGCCACCCGCTATCCAGAGGCAATCCCTCTGAGAACAGTGACTGCACCGGTGGTGACCAGAGCCCTGTTGGGAATATTTACCCGTGTGGGATTCCCTAAGGAGGTTGTGTCTGACAGGGGCACAAACGTCATGTCTGCGTACATGAAGTCCATGTGGAATGAGTGTGGGGTGACCTACTGGTTTACCACCCCTTCTCATCCTCAATCCAATGGGCTTGTTGAGAGATTCAACAAGACCCTGAGGTCTCAGGTCAATGGTCTGACCGAAGCCATGAGGCACAAGTCTGACGTCCTCTTACCATGCTTGTTGTTTGCTTACAGAGAGGTACCCTAGAAAGGGGTGGAGTTCAGCCCCTTTGAGCTTCTCTATGGTCACCCTGTCAGGGGACCTTTAAGCATTGTTAAAGAGAGCTGGGAGAAATCTCCCAAGACACCTCCCCAGGATATGGTCAGCTACATGCTAGCCCTCCGCAACCAAACCCAACGCTTCTGGAAGCAGGCCAAGAGTAACCTCGAGGCCAGTCAAGAGGTGAGGAAGGAGTGGTATGACCGGAAGACCACTCTGGTTGAGTTCTCACCTGGAACAAGGTTTGGGTGATGGAGCCAGTAATATTACTATTTTAGAAATGCCATTTTTAGAAAGTGAGCATTTCTCTGCACTTAAATCTTTCTGTGCCTTACAATCCACGTCTGGCTGGGTTTAGTTTACAGCTCCTTGTGCATTCACTCAGACACACCCCAAACACAGGATACTCAGCCTCACTTGCATACATCTGCATTTTGAATGGGCCTTCCCTTGCTGGGAGGGTGGAGGGCCTGACACTTGCATGACAATGGACAGTAGCCTGCCCTCACAAAAAGGACTGCCACACCCCCTACTGGGACCCTGGCAGACAGGATTGAACTGAAAGGGAAACTTGTGCACTTCTGAGTCACTCTTTGTAGTCTCCCCCACTTCAAAGGCACTTTTGGGTATAAAAACAGGGCCCTTGTCCTACCAAGACAGACACTTCCTGAAGAAGAAACTTGTAACCAGAACCTGCATCCTGCCAAGAAGAACTGCCTGGCTGCCCAAAGGACTCACCTGACTGCTTTCTGTGAAGGACTGCTGCCTTGCTGTTGCCCTGCTGCCTTGCTGCTCCCTGGCTGTGGTGAAGAAGTGCTCTCCGAGGGCTTGGATAGAGCTTGCCTCCTGTTACCTGAAGTCTCAGGACCAAAAAGACTTCTCTCTTGCAACTGGGCTCCTTGTGCGGCGAAAATTCGATGCACAGCTTACTAAAAATGGTGCACACCCTGCCCTGCAGTGAGAAATTCACTGCACGCCGAACCGGAATGACGCAGCCCGACTTCGCAAGGAGAAGACCGACACGGTGCCTGCGTTGCAACCGGAACTTTTACGCACGGTCCACCGGATTGACACACAGCCGACCTGGGACGACGCAGCCCGACCTCCAGAGGGGAAATCGAAGCAGCGCCTGCCGTGCAGGAGAAACTTTGCAGCAACGCCCACCAGGACGACGCAGAGCTTGTGACTCTGCTCCGCAAGCCCAGGATTCCACGCACAGACCCCGGGGTGTCTGAAAATCCCACAACCTGAAGAGGATCCACGACTGAGCACTGGAAATCGACGCACAGCCGTCCCTGCGTGGAAACTAAATGACGCACACCCCTTTGTTTCCACGCTTCTCCTCCTCTGCTTCCCTTTGCGGAGATTCTTCACGCGAACCAGGTGCTTTGTGCTTGAAAGAGACTTTGTTTGCTTCTAAAAGACTTAAGACACTTTATATTACTTTTCAGTGATATCTCTACATTTACTTATTGCATCTTTGATCTGCAAATATCCAGATAGATATTATATATTTTTCTAAACACTATGTGGTGTATTTTGTGGTGCTATATTGTGTTATTGTATGATTTATTGCACAAATACTTTACACATTGCCTTCTAAATTAAGCCTGATCGCTCAGTGCCAAGCTACCAGAGGGTGGGCACAGGATAATTTGGATTGTGTGTGACTTACCCTGACTAGAGTGAGGGTCCTTGCTTGGACAGGGGGTAACCTGACTGCCAACCAAAGACCCCATTTCTAACATGCTGCATTGTCACATATAGATTTTTCATATTTTTTATGTTTTTTCATATATATTTGTTGCATGCTTTTTCATAATTGAGTTTAATTTTTATTATTATACTGACAATTGTTTTCTAGGCCCAAACAGATGTACTCACCAAAGAACAAAAATATCTTTCCAACACAGCATTTCAGCTTCAGCCTTTCTCAGGTAGTACAAGATTGTCTTCTCCGTGGCTGCACAGCAGGCACTGCTGGATTTTCAGAAAGCATCATGGGAGAAGATTCCATTGGGAGTGTGGAATCAATGCAGCCTTGAGATCTCTTGATACATGCTGGAGTCAGATTGTATTATCAGTGATGTTTAGTCCATTTGTATGCATAATTTAACACACACCTATTGTCACAATAAAATATTTTGCCCTAATTCATCCCTCCTCGAAAGGAGATGCAATATACTTTGAACAATATGCAACATAAAAATGCTTACTTGAATCGTCCATCTTATTAAGGGTGCTGCAAAGAATTCCATAGATATTCGGTATGCCACCTGATATGTTACTCTTATTTGTACTAATTATTGCACTCGACTATCCATCAAACCTATATACCACAGACAAAATGTCCTTTTCTGTCTCACAATAGATATAGCCTTTTTTCCCAGAAGTGAAATTACAGAGCTAAGAAGTAATGCTCCACGAAGCTATACAACACCTTTCCTTCAATGTTATTGATATGTGAATTACACTGAGACCTAACAACCAGCTAGTCTACCTTCCTAATTCAGTGCTGCATGCCAAATCAGTGTTAGCGTTCCTTCAGGTGGAAGTAAATAAACACAGCTACATGTGATTCACTGTTCAGGTAATTTAATGAGGTTACTACCTCTAACTGGAACTGTCTAGGATGTATAGCTGGGTTCCCTACCATGCAATGTATTTTATGAAAGTATTGTCTGCGGCTCAAGCATTTTATGGTATTGCAGTATCTGGCTGCACAGCTTGAAACCAGGCTAGGTCTTCCAAATTATGTTACTGGGAGACTTTGCCTTTGCCCACAAGGAAGTTGCCTAAAATACTGGGACAGTGATTGCGTTTCCAAACCTTTCAATATTAACTAGCTTTCTTATTTTCTGGCATATCATAACAGTAAATATGGAACTATGGGTAAACATGCCTCTAATCCAGAAACCGAGATGAAGCCCAACTTTATTGCAAGCTGTCATTCACACAGGACATCCGTGTGCTTCTAGCTTGTCTAAAAAAAACATACAGGACGGTAGAAAACATCCAAATGCTAAAGACACATAAGTCACAGTTCCTCCTAAAATTACTCACAAACAAAAGAAAACTTGACCAGAAGACATCCAAACCTTCAAAGTGTGTGGTTTCTCTCCATCTGTATCTAATGTGGTTAAATAACTGGGCTTCACTGTAGGCAACACTCTATCACTTCTTTCACACAATACTAGAGTGGCCCAATCACCAAACTGAAACCGTCACTCTCTAAAGAAAATAAAACACCTCCTATAGCGAAATCTATTAGAAACAGCTGCCTTAGTCTTAATCTCCTACAGAATTAACTGCATTAATGGCTTTCTAAACAGCCTCCCAATTACTTTGCGCTTCCCATCAAAGTGCGCCAGCACTACACTAAAAAGCCTAATTTCAGTGATGTAAAATTTGGGCAATATCAAGTCACCCCTGCGGAAACTTAATTGGCTCCTTTTGGGAGCAAAGACCAGTTTCAAAATTTACCCGACATATGCATAAATCAATTTACTTGAAAACACTTACGGGTTGATTAGAGCTTGGTGAATGCATGACATCTGCTAAAATTGACAGATGCCCCGTCTGTCCAATTTAGAGTATATCAACAGGTGTACAGTTTAAAAAGTGTGGACGAGATATCTGTCAGTTTTAGGCAGATATCCAACAGCTGCCAAACATGGAATTACCAATTAGTTACTGTGTCAATCTGATTATCAAACCTTTGGAACAATAGTTCAAGAAGAAAAGCTACATCACAGCTGAAAATCCCCAAATTGATATTATCACAGGCTATGAAGCAATGCTTCACTGATGCAGCAAACATTATATGGAATTTCCTCGCTACAGAATTCAGAACCCGATCTACTATCTTATCCAATGGAAAGGGCTTATAGGTCCACCTGTTTGAAATGAGTGTGAGCTAATCCATATGGTGCCATATCCCGGTCTCCTTCTCCCCCCTGACCACCCAAAGTGCCCATGTTCTACCTAGTTGTCGATTTTGTTCTACTCCAACCCGTTCAAGCATATTTTGAATCATATGCTGCTCGTAAATGGTTCTACTTATGTACAGCACAATAAATCTGTGTTGGTATACCCGTGGGATAAAAAACAGTTCAATGAATAAATAAAGATCTTCTACTCACTACTTGGGACCTATTATTATTACATGTTATAGGTGCCTGCTAGACCTGCCCCAAAACATGCTCACTATGTGGACCCTGAGCGTATATTAGCCCCTGTACTAACTATAGCACATTGGTATTGCTAGAAAACACCATGATGTGGCATATGGGGGGGCCAAGCAGAATTTTCCCTTGCCTTCTCCCTGGTCGACTTGCCCACTTGATTCCAGTAGCTCCACCTGTTATGTTGTACCACACACAATAGAAGTTGGTATAGCATCAACTGTCACCGTCTGTAAAGTGATTCTGTTTAATACTGGGTAAACCATTCCCTACTGTCATGACTGAAAGCAACCCGGACAAAGGCACAGAGAAAGTATGTGTTTGAGATTATTGAACTCAATTTGTTGGGCACGGGTTTTCAGCATATTAGTCGCTGATAAGGCAGAATTTCAAGCATTTTTAGAGCTACTGGAGTATGGCCTTAGCCAAAGAAATTCACAATAAGTAATATGCAGAGCCACTATGAATGTTCACAAAAAATATATGCACTGCATTAGTCTCTCTTTCTGATTTACAATTTATCCACTGACAAACTTTCACAGTACTGATAGTAAGCAAACCATGTGAAGATGAAAGAAGGATGACTGAGTTAAAATTCACAGTAACTATTAACAGCACAAATAGTGTGGCACTTAAAGGGATGCACAGTCCACATAGGGATCTTCAATACTTGTTGGGCCTGAAGAAAGCCATCTGGCCGTTGAGACGATGGTATGTGGCTGAAACATATGGGCCTTTTTGACGTTGAAGCCCATTCAAACTCCGTTTATATTGCTTGTTTTTTTTTCTTACCAAAGGATCCAAATGTAAACATAAGACTAAATAGGATACCTATAGGGAATTTCAAATTGAGTGCCGAGCCTAAAAATAATCAAGTGCTTTGTTAGCTATTAATGTAGAGCCCACCTAGGTTTACAAGATAACCTAGGTGAGGACCGATTATAAAGCATTCTACTAATAATCCTTGTGAGTGGGGATGTAGTTTGATGGGCAAACCAGATGGTGGTGTCTCCGTAGAGCTCCGGAGGTGGATGCAGGGAATGGGCGATGAGTAGGTGGTTCAATGGCATATATTGATAATTTAAACAAATGAGTAAAGCATTAAAAATGCATTATTAAAAGTGCCATGTAGCGCACACATGCCTTAGGGCATGTGTGCGCTTTACATGTGCACAATTTCTTTGGGGGTGCACCAAAGGGGGCCTTAGGCCCCCAAAACCCTTGGATTTGCATTTCCTAAGTTGCGAATTCCTAACAGGAATTCGCAAATTAGGAAATTCAAAACCATTCACCCATTAGGATGAATGGAGTCCTATTCCCTAATAGCGATTCCCTAATAGCAATTGTGAATATCAAGAAATCGCTGTTAGGGATTCGCTATTTTCTTATATCCCATCTTGCATTTCTCAAATAGCAATTTTTTAAAATTTGCTATTTAGGAAATGCAAAACGGGTGTTTAATACATCTAGCCCTAAGAGACTTAAAAAGGATCTGTCTTCTCCCACCAAATCCACTCCTATAAGGTCATTAGGTCTTTATGGAAGATACTAATGCCAAATTGCAGATTCTCAGTGCCAGGTGATCACTTTTGGAAGAACACTTATCCAGTGCGGAATATAACATTGCCACCTTTCATAAAACCACTCATACAGTAAATTCCTCAAACACAGGTTGTTTCCCTTCAAAAACAAGTTGCAAACTTTTGGAATCACAATAGGAGAGCCTTCCTAAGGGGTCAGAAGGAGCAGACCCTATACCTTTCTTCAAAACATTTTTACCTCAAGTTTGAATCAAGCAGAAGGGCCACCCTTAAATGTTCAAAGAGCTCATAGGCTGGGTTACCTTCCCTCGTCCCTTCATCTTCAAGAAAATCTAGAGGTGTAATAAGAAGACAACAACATATGAGGATCCATCTCGTCTAAAAGAATTTCTGGACTTATGCAAACCAAAAACTATGGATGTTACTGCATGTAGGAAGTTGGCTCTGTATGTACTATTTCAAAGTAAGAAATAGCATGCACAGAGTCCCAGGGTTCCCCTTAGAGGTAAGATAGTGGCAAAAATAGATAATTCTAATGCTCTATTTTGTGGTAGTGTGGTCGAGCAGTAGGCTTATCAGAGGGTAGTGTTAAGCACTTGTTGTACACACACACACAATAAATGAGGAACACACACTCAAAGACAATTTCAGGCCAATAGTTTTTTATATAGAAAAATATATTTTCTTAGTTTATTTTAAGAACCACAGGTTCAAGATTTGCAAACAATACTTTAAATGAAAGGTATTTCACTCAGGTATCTTAGGAACGTTGTATAATCACAATAGCATGTACAGTTTTGGCAAAAATGGCTATAAGCTATTTTAAAATGGGACACTGTGCAAAAGTCAACAGTTCCTGGGGGAGGTAAGTAAATGTTAAGTTCACAGGTAAGTACAACACTTACAGGGTTCAATGTTGGGTCCAAGGTAGCCCACCGTTGGGGGTTCAGGGCAACCCCAAAGTTACCACACCAGCCGTTCAGGGCCGGTCAGGTGCAGAGGTCAAAGTGGTGCCCAAAACGCATAGGCTTCAATGGAGAAGGGGGTGCCCCAGTTCCAGTCTGCCAGCAGGTAAGTACCCGCGACTTCGGAGGGCAGACCAGGGGTGTTTTGTAGGGCACCGGAGGGGACACAAGTCAGCACAAAAAGTACACCCTCAGCGGCACAGGGGCGGCCGGGTGCAGAGTGCAGAGTGCAAACAGTCGTCGGGTTTGCAATAGGTTTCAAAGGGAGACCCAGGGGTCTCTTCAGCGATGCAGGCAGGCAAGGGGGGGGGGGTTCCTCGGGGTAGCCACCACCTGGGCAAGGGAGAGGGCCACCTGGGGGTCGCTCCTGCACTGGAGGTCGGATCCTTCAGGTCCTGGGGGCTGCGGGTGCAGAGTGTTTCTCAGGCGTCAGGTTCTTGGAAGCAGGCAGTCGCGGTCTGCAGGAGCCTCTGGATACCCTATGCAGGCGTCGCTAGGGGGGCTCAGGGTGGTCAACTCTGGCTACTCACAGGGTCGCAGTCACCGGGGAGTCCTCCCTGTAGTGTTGGTTCTCCGCAGGTCGAGCCGGGGGCGTCGGATGCAGAGTGGAAAGTCTCACGCTTCCGGCGGGAAACGTGTGGTCTTTAAAAGTTGCTTCTTTGTTGCAAAGTTGCAGTCTTTGTGGAACAGGGCCGCTGTCCTCGGGAGTTCTTGGTCCTTTTAGATGCAGGGTAGTCCTCTGAGGCTTCAGAGGTCGCTGGACCCTGGGGGACGCGTCGCTGTTGCAGTTTTTCTTGAAGTGGGGAGACAGGCCGGTAGGGCTGGGGCCAAAGCAGTTGGTATCTCCGTCTTCTCTGCAGGGCTTCAGGTCAGCAGTCCTTCTTCATCTTCAGGTTGCAGGAATCTGATTTCCTAGGTTCTGGGGATCCCCTAAATACTGAATTTAGGGGTGTGTTTAGGTCTGGGAGTGCAGTAGCCAATGGCTACTAGCCCTGAGGGTGGCTACACCCTCTTTGTGCCTCCTCCCTGAGGGGAGGGGGGCACATCCCTAATCCTATTGGAGGAATCCTCCATCTGCAAGATGGAGGATTTCTAAAAGTCAGAGTCACCTCAGCTCAGGACACCTTAGTGGTTGTCCTGACGGGCCAGTGACTCCTCCTTGTTTTTCTCATTATCTCCTCTGGCCTTGTTGCCAAAAGTGGGGCTGTGGCCGGAGGGGGCGGGCATCTCCACTAGCTGGGATGCCCTGTGGCGCTGTAACAAAGGAGGTGAGCCTTTGAGGCTCACCGCCAGGTGTTACAGTTCCTGCAGGGGGAGGTGAGAAGCACCTCCACCCAGTACATGCTTTGTTACTAGCCACAGAGTGACAAAGGCACTCTCCCCATGTGGCCAGCAACATGTCTGGTGTGTGGCAGGCTGGCAAAACTAGTCAGCCCACACTGGAAGTCAGGTATGTTTTCAGGGGGCATCTCTAAGATGCCCTCTGGGTGTATTTCACAATACAATGTACACTGGCATCAGTGTGCATTTATTGTGCTGAGAAGTTTGATAACAAACTTCCTAGTTTTCAGTGTAGCCATTATGGTGTTGTGGAGTTCGTTTATGACAGACTCCCAGACCATATTCTCTTATGGCTACCCCGCACTTACAATGTCTAAGCTTTTGCTTAGACACTGTAGGGGCATAGTGCTCATGCACCTATGCCCTCACCTGTGGTATAGTGCACCCTGCCTTAGGGCTGCAAGGCCTGCTAGAGGGGTGACTTATCTATGCCATAGGCAGTGTGAGGTTGGCATGGCACCCTGAGGGGAGTGCCATGTCGACTTAGTCATTTTATCCCCACCAGCACACACAAAATGGCAAGCAGTGTGTCTGTGCTGAGTGAGGGGTCCCTAGGGTGGCATAAGACATGCTGCAGCCCTTAGAGACCTTACCTGGCATCAGGGCCCTTGGTACCAGGGGTACCAGTTACAAGGGACTTACCTGGATGCCAAGGTGTGCCAATTGTGGAGACAAGGTACAGATTTAGGGAAAGAACACTGGTGCTGGGGCCTGGTTAGCAGGCCTCAGCACACTTTCAAATCATAACTTGGCATCAGCAAAGGCAAAAAGTCAGGGGGTAACCATGCCAAGGAGGCATTTCCTTACACTGCATCAACCAGTTTAATGACATGATATGTTTGAATTTAGAGTGTGTGTTCTTATCTCAAAGGATTGCTTGCTCCTATTAATCCTTTTTTCTTCTTTTTTATTTGTCCGCTTATGCTCCGTAATACTTTTGTTTTAGTAGACATGCTTAACATGTAATGTTTTGCTTTTTGATATGTTTAACCTAATTGTTCTCCTTATACTGCAGGAAAGTTTCTTGTTGTGATTGTTTTTCATGTTTCCTCTCAACTTCTGTTGTGGTTGCCACATTGTTTTTTCCTCTCCGGATTGGACGTGCTGTTGTCTTCATGTCGTCTCCCCCCTCACCTTCATCAACAGATTGTGGGTATGTTCCACTTGTTTTTGGTAACTGTTTGTCTCATCTACTTTTGTTAAGATATTTGTCTTTTTTGTTTCTTTCCCTTTCTTTTTCTCCCTTCCAATTCTCTTTAAATTTTCTCTCTTCCATTTTATCATTAATGTTGCAGTTAATTTCTTCTTTGATATGATTACTGTTTCATCAAGAGGCACAAATTTTCCTTTTTTATTACTTGAAATACTGTTGAAATACAATTTATTTTTTGCCTTCCTCCAAAAGTTTTGATTTTAATTGCATGGAATGTCGGGGTTTGAATTCTCCAATTAAATGGCAGAGGGGCAGGTTCAAGAGCCCCTTGCACCTCCTTGCACCATATTAGCATATTTTTTTAAATGCTAATATGGCCCAACGAGGCCAAAATTGTCACGCCAAATTTACACACCACTTTGTAATCCTTTGCTCTACATTATGCCTGTGCCAGGCATAATGTATGCAAAGGGGGAGTTCCCCCATTAGGGAAGCAAAAACATGTCACAATTTAATCTAAGAGATTTCTTTGCATGATTTTCTTTAGCACTTTTAGCCCCTGCTCAGAGCAGGCGTTAAAAGGAGGTACACCCTTGTTTACAATGGACCTCAATGGATTTTGCAGGATTAGGGCCAGATGTAGCAAGCCTTTTGCACGCCGCACACTGCGAAAAACGCAGTTTGCGAGGCGCAAAAGGCCAAACGCGATGCATAACCGCAAATTGCGAGTCGGTACCGACTCGCAATTTGTGGCTGCGACTCGCAAATAGGAAGGGGTGTTCCCTTCCTATTTGCAACCGCATCGCTATGCAGAGTTGCTTTGGGACCGCGAATGCGGTCGCAAACCAACTTGCAGTTACCATCCACTTGAAGTGGATGGTAACTCATTCGCAAAAGGGAAGGGGTCCCCATGGGACCCCTTCCCCTTTGTGAATGCCAAAAAAAATATTTTTTCAGACCAGGCAGTGGTCCTATGGACCACTGCCTACTCTGAAAAAAACGAAACTAAATGGTTTTGGTATTTTTTCTTTTTGCAGCTCGTTTTCCTTTAAGGAAAACGGGCTACAAAAAGAAAAAAAAATCTGCTTTATTAAAAAAGCAGTCACGGACATGGTGGTCTGCTGTCTCCAGCAGGCCACCATCCCTATGAGTGCCTAGACACGCTATGGGGTCGCAAACTGCGACCCACCTCATAAATATTCATGAGGTGGGTCTTTGCGACCCCATAGCGAGTCGCAGAAGGTGTCTGAGACACCTTTCTGCATCTCGTATTGCGAGTTGCAATTTGCGAGTCGCTATGACTCGCAAATTGCAAGTCGCAATTTTTTACTTACCTACATCTGGCCCTTAGTGTCAACATTTCTGATGCTAATCCTTCAAAGCTCCCAACTAGCACAAAAAATGTTGACGCTAGTTCCCTAACTACCACCATCGTGTACCTATCCTTAGATATGGCGCACACATGGTGCCTTTAGGGGGGGCACTAAGGGGAGCAAGAAAAGTGGTGTTGCACTGGTTGCAGTGCAACTTTTCTTAAATCTGGCCCAGAGAGTTTTAACGCACCTATCAAAACTTAATGCTAAAATAGTATTCCTGCAAGAAACCCATCTTGAATCAGTGAAATTGCATAGGGGTTGGGTGGGTGAGATTTTCCTCTCACCTGCAATTGAAAAAAGCATGGTGTTCTAATCTTATGCCATAAGACTTTGAAAGTTCGGCTTAGATCTCAAGAAAAAGATGAAGAAGGTCGACCGTTGATACTTAAAAGGTTTATTGATAATATTCCAGTTGGTTTTCCTCAATGTTTATGGTCCCAATTCACCTAATGTACATCACACACAGTCACAAATTGATTATCTGTTTATTTCTTCATTTTTTTCAGTCTGCTGACAAAGGTTACATTTTATTATCAGATCATGCACAGGTTTTCATTCTCTTAGACAGGCGGAAGACAATGTACTGCCCACACTATTATGACAGGCCAATCCGCCACCTTTTCCGGGGCGGATTCACCGCTGATAAAAACACGGCGGAAACAGGAATCCCGAAGGAAAAACGCTCACCTCTACAAACTCCACGAGAAACGAGGACTCCATGGAACCAGAGCTTCACATTTTTCAGGCCCCAACGGGGCTTTTGCTGGCGGTCCTTCATGGCCCCACGGGGCTTTTGCTGTTAGTCCTTCATGGCCCAACGGGGCTTTTGCTGGCGGTCCTTCATGGCCGAATGGGGCTTTTGCTTGCGGTCCTTCATGGCCCAACGGGGCTTTTACTGGCGGTGGCCTCCTGGGCAGCTGGGCTGGTGCTGGCGGTGGCCTCCTGGGCCGCTGGGCTGGTGCTGGCCTCCTGGGCAGCAGGGCTGGTGCTGGCGGTGGCCTCCTGGGCCGCTGGGCTGGTGCTGGCCTCCTGGGCAGCAGGGCTGGTGCTGGCGGTGGCCTCCTGGGCAGCTGGGCTGGTGCTGGTGGTGGCCTCCTGGGTAGCTGGGCTGGTGCTGGCGGTGGCCTCCTTGGCAGCTGGGCTGGTGCTGGCAGTGGCCTCCTGGGCAGCAGGGCTGATGCTGGCGGTGGCCTCCTGGGCAGCGGGGATGATGGTGGTCTTCTCCGCCGTGCTGCTCTTCCCAGACTTGCCAGGTTTCTTGTGGCCCTTCCCCACCTTGGAAGGTGCCATAGCTGACTCCACACTCCCACCGGGACCCCTGGGAGCGTCTTTGGTGGCTGGAGTCTTCCCCCTCTCCCGCCGGGCACTGGCCAACTTCTGATGCTTCACAGGTGGGGGACTGTCTGTGCTGTGGCTCCGTGCCACACTGGCTGCCCTGGTGGCCGGTGCACTCCAGATTCCGGTGACTACAGGCACCACTGGTCCAGGAGATGTTGTGGCTGAGGTGCTAGTTCTGGACCTATGAGATGGACGGGGGGGAGGTGTGGGAAAGAGGTCAAGGATGGACAGGAAACGTTTTTTGGACACACTGGGACGGGTAGCTAGAGGGGGTTTGGAGAGGAGGAAGAGGTGGTGGTTGTAGGAGGTGTACGTTTGGTGACTTTGGGTAAAGGTGCATGCGCTGGAGGCTGTCGTGAGGTGGATGGCTGTTGGGTGGGTGTGTGCCTGCGTTTGTGTATCTTGGGAGGGGGCGTCACAGACACACTGGAGAGGACACAGGGGACGTGTGAACGGTATTGGGGGTGGTGACTGCACATGAGCAGGGTGTGGTGGTGGGTGTGCTGGTGATGGACGTAGTGGCTGATGATGTAGTGCATGCAGGTGTGAATGGAGACGTCACTGGGAGGGAGGAGGGAGACGAGCAGTAGGGGGACACAGTTGAGGCAGTGGATGTTGGTGTGTCTGCATGTGTGTGATGCTTGCGTGAATGCCTGTGGGATGTGTGGTGCTTATGTTTGCCTGAACTACCCTTGGGTGTTGACGTGTGTGCATGTTGGTCTGTAGGTATGCTTGGGATGGGCTGAGGTAGAGGGGATTGGGTCTGGGTGGAGGAAGTTGGAGGGGCGAGGCTAGACACAGGGACAATGGCTGCCATCAGTGCTGAGGCCAGAGTCTGAAAAGCTCGGTGAAGGGCCTCCTGACCAGAAAGAATGCCCTCCAGGAATGCATTAGTATGTTGCAACTGCCTCTCTACACCGTGGATGGCATTCAAAATGGTAGACTGCCCAACAGTGAGGGACCTGAGGAGGTCAATTGCCTCCTCACTGAGGGCAGCATGGGTGACTGGGACAGGGCCTGAGGTGCCTGGGGCGAAGGTGATGCCCACCCTCCTGGGTGAGCGGGTACAGGGCAAAGCCTGAGGGGCTGCTGGGAGGGCGGTGCTGGTAGGGGGGGTGGCGGCTGTACCTGTAGATGTGGGGTGCACAGATGTTGCTGCCACCACAAGGGAGCTCCCATCAGAGGAAGGGTCCGTGTCGGTGGTCTCAGCTCCTGTTCCTGCCGTGGAGCTCCCCTCACCCTCCGTCCCACTGGTGA
This sequence comes from Pleurodeles waltl, assembly GCF_031143425.1. Taxonomy (NCBI): domain Eukaryota; kingdom Metazoa; phylum Chordata; class Amphibia; order Caudata; family Salamandridae; genus Pleurodeles; species Pleurodeles waltl. The sequence goes on from NC_090438.1 coordinate 357,746,506, forward strand.
ATTCAGACTCTGTAGTGTCGCCCTCCAGGGCCATGTGGGATGCAGCTCCCTCCTGCTCCGGTGCCACTGCTCCTCAGCCTGATGATTTTAATGCACACAGGAACAGGGAGACCACAAAAAGGGGGGGAAGACAGAAGAGAGACATGTTGAGTGCATGCATTACCGCTAACGATGGTGGACACGACAGACACAGAAGCCCCCTGAACTACGCCGCGCTCTTGGGCCCCTCTGTTCAATTCCTGGGAAATGGCCTACAAGGCTATGGATGACATCTGCACACATAGATGACACAGGGGCCTGACTAGATGTACTTGGCACTCTACAGAGGTGAGCTGGGGTGCCACATGGCCTGTCTTACGGAGGGGCCTTGCCTTGGAACTCGCCCTGGCCTAGGGAAACCCACAGCCCACCTACCCCACCCAGACAACTCCACTGCGCTAAAAGTCAGCAGAATGAGAGTGTACTCACCCCCTTGTGTCTGCTGTGATGCCCTCAAGCGCCCATCCAACTCCGGATACGCCACTGACAGGGTCCGGAACATCAGGGGGGTCTTGGTGCAACGGGCACCCCTCCCACGTTGGGAGGCCATCCCTAGCTGAGCCTCCGCCGTCTTCTTGCTCCAGCGGCGAATGTCCTCCCATCTTTTCCGGCAGTGGGTGCTCTGTCTGTGGTAGACCCCCAAGGTCCGTACGTCCTTGGCGATGGCACGCCAAATATCATTTTTCTGGTGGGCGCTGACCTACATGAAATGAACAGGGGAAAAAGAGTAGTTATTACCAACTGCACTGTCAAAGTGATTGGCCCCCATCCCTACCCTTGCCATGATGTACATGCACTCACCGTTGTTTCATGCACGCCTCAGGCAGCCGCCATTTCAGGGGCCCACATGGCTTAATTTCCAACTGCGTCACACATACCTAGGCCTAGACTCAACACACATACAGGCCACCTTTTGTGTATGATTGGTGTTCTGTGTAAACTGCGGGTACGTACCTCTGAGTTGTTTGACTCTGTGCTCGCTGTTGTCCTTCATAGGCACCGTCCGCTGGGACATGTGAGGAGATGGCGGCATCCTTCGGTGTACCGACCGTTGGTGGACCTGTCGACAATGGAGGAGCGACATGTCATAATCACATACAGGCTTGACCGTGCCACAATCCAGGAACTGTGTACCCAGTTGGAGCCAGACCTGATGTCAGCAATCCGCCATCCCACAGGAATCCCCCTTCAAGTGAAGGTGCTGTCAGTGCTCCATTTCATAGCAAGTGGGTCATTTCAAACAACAGTGGCCATAGCATCAGGGATGTCCCAGTCTATGTTTTCCAACGTATTGTCCAGAGTGTTGTCTGCCCTTCTGAAACACATGCGGAGCTACATCGTGTTCCCTCAGGTGGAGGATTGGCCTACAGTGAAAGGTGATTTCTATGCCCTGGGACATATCCCCAACATTATAGGTGGCATTGATGGGACCCATGTAGCTTTAGTCCCACCCCACATGAGTGAACAGGTGTACAGGAACCGGAAGAGTTATCATTCTATGAATGTACAGATGGTATGTTTGGCAGACCAGTACATCTCCGATGTGAATGCCAAGTTCCCTGGCTCAGTGCATGATGCCTACATCCTATGGAATAGCAGCATCCCTTATGTGATGGGTCAACTCCAGAGGCACTGTGTGTGGCTATTAGGTGAGCACCTGGACGCAAGACAGTGGGAATGGTTGTCTGGGTCTGGGGTTACCATACAGGTTAGTGTGTGTCTAATACTTGTCCCTCGCCATTTGCAGGTGACTCTGGTTACCCCAACCTGTCATGGCTACTGACCCCAGTGAGGAACGCTACAATGAGGAACATGGGAGAACTAGGAGGGTGATCGAGTGGACCTTCGGCCTCCTGAAGGCCAGATTCTGGTGCCTCCATATGACAGGTGGATCCCTATTCTACTCACCAAAGAAGGTGTGCCAGATCATCATGGCCTGCTTTATGCTTCATAACTTGGCATTGCGACACAGGTGCCTTTTCTGCAGGAGGATGGTCCAGATGGCGGTGTTGTTGCAGCTGTGGACCCTGTGGATAGTGACGACGAGGAAGCAGAGGAAGAAGACATGAACAACAGGGACTCAGTGATCCAGCAATATTTCCAGTGAGACACAGGTAAGAGTACAGACCTGTCTACAACATGTACTTAAACACCACTACCTCTCCACTGTCTGTCGTTTTCACCCAGTGTATGGTCACTGAGTTGTCACTTTCCCTTACGATTTCACAGATGTGGGTCCCACTGTGTGACATCTGCTTTGATTCCTCATGGACTTGAGCTGTCTGACATAGGTATGTTGACATTACAATTGAAAGAGCATTTTGTCACTGTAATTGCTAATACACTATTTCAAAATCACAGACAGACTCCAGATTGTTTTGTGTTTTAAGTGCATTTATTTAAGTGCTCAATATTGGAGGGGGTAGTGAAATGGTGAGGGGTGATGGCGGAGGAATGTCCATGGCAGAGTCCAGTCTATTAGTCTCACAGGTGCATTGCCCAAATGGGCATAGGAAGTGGAGGTTGGGCAGTGTAAGTATGGACAGGGAGATAAAGTGGGACAGTAGGATGACAATCAGGGTGGTCTCATTTCTTCGCGGGGGTCTTGGCATTGTGCTCTGTCTTTGTCCTGGATCTCAGGGACCGTTTGCGGGGTGGTTCTCCCTCTGCAGGGGGTGGGGTGCTGGTGTGGTGGTCCTGTGGCGGGGCGTCCTCTCCACTAGCGCCGGCGGAGGTGGTGGGCAGTTCATCGTCCATGCTAGTGTCAGGGGCCCCTTGTAGTGCCACAGTGTCCCTCCTGGTGTTCACGAGTTCCTTCAGCACCCCTACGATGGTGCCCAGGGTGGAGCTGTTTGTTCTGAGTTCCTCCCTGAAGCCCATATACTGTTCCTCCTGCAGGTGCAAGGTCTCCTGAAACTTGGCCACTACCGTTGCCATCGTCTCCTGGGAGTGGTGGTCGGCTCCCATGATGGAGGAGAGGGCCTCATGGAGATTGTGTTCCCTTGGCCTGTCCGCCCCCTGTTGCACAGCAGCCCTCCCAGTTCCCCTGTGTTCCTGGGCCTCCGTCCCCTGGACCGTTTGCCCACTACCACTGCCCCCAGGTCCCTGTTGTTGTTGGGGTGGTGGGTTAGCCTGGGTTCCCTGTAGTGGTGGACACACATCTGATTGATTGATGTGTCCTGGGGACGGAGGTGTGGGCCCGCTGGGTGGGTGCTGTGCTGGTGTTTCCAGGGGGGGGAAGGTCTGTGATGGCCTGTGCCTGTGTGAGGGGAACCGAATGTCCAGAGGTCCCCGACAGGCCGGGCTGGTCATCTGGATCGAGTTGGACAGAGGTGCTGTCATCACTGTGGGCCTCTTCTGTTGGTGGTGTGGACATGTGTGGACCCTCCTGTCCGGTGACGTTGGGTAGGGGTCCTGCAGGGGTATAAAAGGATGGTTATTACATCTGTATGTGTCATGGTGTGCAATGGGTGGGTGAGCGTGTACCCCACTGCTTGCATTCCTGTGTGGGAGCTTGTGTGATGGTGGTTTAGGGGGTTGTATGGGTATGTGCAGTGTGTATGCTTTAGTGATGGGTGTCCATGCTCTGTTGTTGCATGCAGGGCTTGGTGTTGGGATGGGTGGTTTGTGATGTTGGGACATATGTGAGGAGTTGGGGTGCTGGGGGTGAGGGTGGGGGTGGGGGTATGTGATAGCATGCAGGTTGGGTGGGGGATGTAATAGTTAAGATTTGACTTACCAGAGTCCATTCCTCCGCCTACTCCTGCGAGGCCCTCAGGATGCAGAATCGCCAAGACCTGCTCCTCCCATGTTGTTATTTGTGGGTGAGGAGGTGGGGGTCTGCTGCCAGTCCTTTGAACCGCCTGGTTGTGTCTTGAGACCACAGAACGCACCTTCCCCCGTAGGTCGTTCCACCTCTTCCTGATGTCCTCCCTATTTCTTGGGTGCTGTCCCACTGCGTTGACCCTGTCCGCTATTCTGCACCATAGCTCCATCTTCCTTGCAATGGAGGTGTGCTGCACCTGTGATCCGAATAGCTGTGGCTCTACCTGGACGATTTCCTCCACCATGACCCTGAGCTCCTCCGAGAACCTGTGGTGTCTTTGCCGTGCCATGGGGTGGTGTAGGTGATGTGTGGGGTGGATTGTGTGGTGATAAGTGTGCTGATATGTAGTGGTGTGTTGTGTGAGGTGCGTGGAAGTTCTGTGGGTGATGGTATTGTGTGCCTGTGGATGCTGTTGTTCTTGCTGGTGGTGTCTCTCTCTGGCCTTCTTTCAAGATTTTTTGTCATAGGGGTTTGTGGGTGATGTGGATGTGTGTTTTATATTGTAATGGGTGTGTGGGAGTGGTGTGTGTATGTGTATCAGGTGTGTGTATTTTGAATTGTCCAATGTGGCTGTGTTTTGTAAATGTGTGTGTATTTTGAGCGCGGCGGTTTGTACCGCCAATCGAATACCGCGGTTGAAAGACCGCCGCGTGGATTCGTGTGTCGTGATAGTGTGGGCGTATTTCTGTTGGCGTGACGGTGTCGGTTTTGTTTTCGCCAGTTTATCACTTACCTTTGGTGTGGCGGACTTGTGTGGGTGTCTGGATTTTGGCGGATTCCCAAATGTGGGTCATAATAGCTGTGGCGGTTTTCCACGGCCGCGGCGGTGTGTTGGCGGTCTTCTGCACGGAGGTAAGCGGCTTTTACCGCCAATGTTGTAATGAGGGCCTATGACTAGCTAATGGCGAATGCCACTAGGTTTTGTGTGTGTGTGTGTGTATATATATATACATATATATAGGATGAAATTCCAAATAAGCAGCACACTCAGGATTTCCAGCACCAATTCACAAATGTATAATTACATTACATTATTGAGACTCGAGTCTCAATAGTGTAATGTGATTATACATTTGTTGTAACTTGTCTAAATGGGACTAAGTAGAATGAGCAGCCCATTAGTTCACGGAGAAACCAATAAGTGTGATGTGGCAGAGGAGGACTGTCATATGGGTTTAGGGAACATCCGCAATTGTCTCTCTGTCAGTTAAAAAATGTATACAATTTAACACTTTTGATTTAATGTACACTTTTATTTACAATTTTGGTTTTGCAGATATATATGGGTGCTATATATTTGGAGGTATATGCCCTCATCATGACCATGGTGGTCCAAAGACCGCCAGGGCCGCTGTGGCGGTGTCACCGCCAATCGGCCAGCGGTGAATACTGCCAAATTAGGAGTTTGGAGGTTTGGCCATTGCACCTCCAGCACGGCGGATGGCGTGATATCACTAGTGGTATCACAAGGCAGGAGTCCAGCAGCATTTTTCTGGTGGTCGCACCGCCAGAAAAAGCTGGCAGTTTTGCACCCTGGCGACAGGAATAATCATTCCTGTCACCAGAATACACTTACACACATATCCACATACACGCATACATGCACTCACACACTTCTACACACAAACACCCCCCACTCACCCACGCAAACGCGACATACACACTAATTCACACAGACAAACAAACACAAACACCGCACTCACGCAGACACGCACCCACAAACACTCCCCCATACCCCTGCATTCGTAACATTCACACATGCACTCACTCACATACACACACATCCTCCCCCACCCCTGTCAGACGATCGACTTACCTCATTTGTCAAGGAGGTCATTCGGGAGGGGAGGGGTCCTGGAGCTTCCACTGCCATCATGGAAATGCACAGCTCTGATTGGATGTGCCAACACTTCAAACGAGGTGTTGTTGGCAGCCATCTTGGGCCTTGGCTTGAGCCGAGTCCTGGAACAAAGTAAAAATAAAATAAAAGAGGCCAGGGTGCAGACACCCTGACCCCTTAGCACTGGTGGGGGTGTCCCACAGGGACTCCCCCAGAGCAAAATACTTTTTAAAAGTATTTTTTGCCACAAGTTTGCGAGACTAGCGAATTTGCGGCAAAAGTGCAGGCTCTCGTGCTTATTGGTCATATACAGTCCCCCGGGTAGGCCAGGGACCACCATCTCCCCAGAGGTTTTATTGTTTTATAGGCGGGGTGCCCGTGGCACCCCCCGCTGCCCTGGGGACTGCCACCCCCCTAGGGCTTCTTATTAAATACATGTGGGGGCCCGCGGCCCGCGGCCCGCCACTGCCCTGGGGACATCCATCTCCCCAGGGATTTCTTCATAAATATGCGGAATGGAGCCCACGTTGCACTGAGGACCGCCACTTCCCCAGGGCTTCCTATTAAATACATGTGGGAGGCCTGCACCCCCCTACACCTTGGGGACCACCAGCCCCAGGGCTTCTTATTAAATACATGTAGGGGGCTCATGCACCCCCACACTCAGGTGACCACCCCCCAGGGCAAAGTATAAAAAAACAGAAAAGTGCCCCTTGGGACCCCACACCCTGGGGCCATTCTCATTGAAGGGGGGCCATGCGGCCCTACTCATGGAGGCACAGATTGCCCTCCGGACCACCACCCCGCAGGGCTGGCTCCTGCTATGTTCAAGGGGTGCCTACCGCAGAAAACATTTTGGGTTTTGACAGCGAGACCTTTAAAGCAGGTCCCACTGTCAAAATCGAAGTGTCATCTCTGTCCCATGCAGGCATGCAGGGAACAGAGATGAGATGCTTCAACAAGCACAGAGCTGCTGTCAAAGCAATTGAACTGCAAGGGAATCATTAAGGCTTCCCCCGCAGTGCTAGGTAGATCATAAAGGGTGTTTTATTTTTTATTTTTTAATTAAAAAAAAGAAAAGAAATATAGATAGGGACCGTGGGGGAGCCCTTAATGTTCCCCTGTGGAGTCAAATAGCCCAAAAGGGGTTCAGATTATTATTTTCTTTAATTTGAAAGGAATAATATGAAAGCCCATAAAGGGCTAGAAAAAAAACAAACAAATAAACCACGATAGCTCAGTGTGAAGGTTGCAGACCTTCACACTGAATAACAGGGGTTCAAGTCCAACTGGATTGGTTTCCTTTTTTTAAAATAAAAAAATATATATGATTAAAAAATAAAATACATTTTTTATTTTAAATTGGAGACAAATAACTCATTCTAAGTATCTCAAACATCAGAGCCTCAAAGACTCTAGCTCTCACCCTCTCACTTTCTTTCTCTCTCTCTTTCTATCAATTCTCCCACTCACACACCCACTCAGACACTTACACCACCACTCACAGACCCCCTCAAACACTCCCACTCCCACTCAAACACTCACGCACCCATTCAGACTCTCACACACCAACTCACATATCCACTGACACCCTCATGCACACACTCACAGACACTGATGAACCCATTAAGACCCTGATGCATGCACTCACACAACCAGACAGATACTCTCACAGACACTCTCATCTCCAGATACTCCATCTCACACCTATTCACGCACCCAGATAGACAGACTCCATCCAAAGGGCCATGTACAGAGTAGGGTTAGGTGGTTGGGGGGGTTGGATGCAACCCCTGATGTATATGCGCAAAGGCCATGCACGGTGCAAGGTTGGGTGCTTGTAGGGAGTTGGCTTCAGGGCCTTGCCGTAGGCCAGGCCCTGTGGCCAACCGCCGCCTCGCTCAGCTGAAGGCCTGTGTGCAGCTGTTGTTGAATTAACATATAGTGAAAATGACTACACATTAAAACAAATAGAAATTCACTAAAAAAACAAAAGTTACAAGGATGTTATAGTTAGGAAATAGAAGTAAAAAAACATAGAAATTGACTTAAAAAACAAAGATTACAGGGACACTATAGTTAGGGTCACATTTTAAGCAAACAATACCATATGAATTCACCAGCTATAGTCAGAGTTATCTCAATTAACCATAATTCATGCCCTAAGGTAACTATAAGTTGCACCCTTGCCATGCATTGAAAATTACTCAACAAAATACAGCACTCAAGATATCTTTGATAACATCACTGATAATATCAATGTAATATTTGCAGTAAAAAATTTGACAAAAAACTGTGCATGGCGGGGGCGCAAGTTATAGTTACCTTAGGGCACGAGATACTTGAGTAACTCTAACTATAACAGGTGAATTTCTATGGTTTTGTATGTTTAAAATATGAGCCTAACTGTACCCTTTGCTTTTCAGTGAAAAAATACATATATTTATTTATCTATTTCATCATCATCATATAGACTTTATTCCAAAAGTCATAAAAGTATATAAAACACGCATAAGTAGTCAAATATAAAAAATCAACAAGTTAAAAACAGATAAAAAAGTACAATATATAATATAGAATATAAAATATCATAAAAAGAATATAAAAAATCGTCCAGGGTCCAAAGTACAGAATCTTCATTTCAACTAGAGAAAGACTTCCTGATCCTATCAGCCCTTACCAGTAAGCATGCAACACCGTGACAAAGAAAAGGACTCAATCACATTTAAAGAAACAACAAAGCCAGTTTAACCTGCACAAGTTAGGGACCCCTGAGCAATGGCCCGATCTACTTATGCCAGAGAGCACTATAGTACTCACAAAAGAAAACAAAATGCACTATGTCTTGTGGAGAAAAATCATCACACAGGCATGGGACTCTCTCTTCCACATTATGCTTTCCTTTAGGGATTGTGAGAGACCAGTGCAGTAAATTAAGTTTGAAACTCATCAGCAATAAACGATATTGTGACAGCATAACAGTAAACAAATTGGGCCCCATCAGGGGGCTGGATTTCGTCATCACATAAGAATGGACAGTAGGTTTAACGAGTTCTCGCACCTTCCTTTCCAACTTCATCATGCGAGGAAAATGTTGTTTCACCCATATTAAATCCTTTTTGTGATAACGTGCAGGTTCACAAAAAGTTCAAGGTGACCCAGTTTCCCAGTAACATCTTCGATATATTGAAACCAGAGAACACATGACGCCTTATCTAAAGTCAAACAATCTTCGATTATAGCTCAATTAAGACCTAATGCCAAATTAGACCAGACCCTAATCCACCTTAGCAGGGCAGCGGGGGCTAACTGATCACCAATATCTCTAAGCCTTAGCTCCTTATGCATCATAGAAGCAGGGACAAACTGAGGAACCAACAATTTCCTTAGAAATGTGTTCGAAATAGGGTCTTTGGTTGGCAGTCAGGTTACCCCGTGTCCAACAATGACCCTCACTCTAGACAGGGTAAGTCACACACAATCCAGTTATCCTGTGCCCACCCTCTGGTAGCTTGGCACTGAGCAGTCAGGCTTAACTTAGAAGGCAATGTATGAAGTATTTGTGCAATCAATCATACAATAACACAGTAGAACACCACAAAAATACACCACACAGTGTTTGGAAAGTTATAAAATATTTATCTGATAAGATGCAGGTCAAAACAATTAAAATGCAATAGGTATATGTTGAGATATCACTTCAAAAGTGATATAAAGTGTCTTTAGTCTTTTAAAAGCAATAAATATGTCTTTCAAGCACTAAGTACCTGGTTCGCGTTCAAAATCTCTGCAAAGAACCGCAGAGAAGGAGATGCCTGGATTGTGCATCAATTCCTCGGGCTGCACACAGTGATGCGTCATTTGGTTCTCATGCAGGGATGGCTGTGCGTTGATTTACGGCACTCAGTCGTGGATCTTCTTCGAGTTGCGGGGTTTTCGGATGCCCCAGGGACGTTGCGTGGATTTCTGGCGCTGACAGGATGAAGTCACAGGCTGCATCCTTCTGGCTCGGCTATGCATCGATCCAGTGGGCTGTGCATTGCATTTCTGGTTGCTACACTGGCACTGCATCAATCTTCTCCTTGCAAAGTCAGGCTGCGTCATTCCGGGTTGGCTTGAAGTGAACTTTTCACCGCAATGCTGGCTGTGGTTCGTTTCTGGCAGGCTGTGTGTTGATTTTTGATTTTCTACCCTTCTTGTAGAAATGAAGTCTTCTTGGTCCTGAGACTTCAGAGAACAGGAGGCAAGCTCTATCCAACCGCTTGGAGAGCCCTTCTCAGCACAGCCATAGATGAGCAAAGCAGCAGGGCAGCAGCAAGGCAGCAGTCCTTCACAGAAAGCAGTCAGGTGAGTCCTTTGGGCAGCCAGACAGTTCCTCTGGGCAAGTTGCAGATTCTGGTTTGGTTCTCTTCTCCAGGAAGTGTCTGAGTTGGTATGGCAGAAGCCCTGTTTAAATACCCAAATGTGCCTTCGCGGTGGGGGAGACTTCAAAGAGTGGCTTAGTAGTGCACAAGGTCCCCTTTCAGTTCAATCCTGTCCGCCAGGGTCCCAGTACGGGGTGTGGCAGTCCTTTGTGTGAGGGCAGGCTACAGTCCTTTGACATGTAAGTGTCAGGCCCTCCACCTTCCCAGCCCAGAAAGACCTATTCAAAATGCAGATGCATGCAAGTGAAGCTGAGTATCCTGTGTTTCAGGTGTGTCTGAGTGAATGCACAAGGGGGAGCTGTCAACTGAACCCAGCCAGACGTGGATTGTAAGGTACAGAAGGGTTTAAGTGCAGGGAAATGATCACTTTCTAAAAGTGGTATTTCTAAAATAGTAATATTAAATCCAACTTCACCAGTCAGCAGGATGTTGTATCACCATTCTCACCATACTAAATATGACCTTCCTACTTCTTTCAGATCAGCGGCTACCACTCAAACAGTATATGAGGGTAGCCCCAACGTTAGCCTATGAAGAGAAAAGGCCTCACAGCAGTGTAAAAATTAATTTAGGAGTTTTACACTACCAGGACATGTAAACTACAGAGGTACATGTCCTGCCTCTTACCTTAGGGGTGACTTATATGTAGAAAAAGGGGAGTTGTTGGCTTGGCAAGTACTTTTAAATGCCAAGTCCAATTGGCAGTGAAAATGCACACACAGGCCTTGCAATGGCAGGCCTGAGACAAGGTTAAGGAGCTACTAAATTGGGCGGCACAACCAGTGCTGCAGGCCCACTAGTAGCATTTAATCTACAGGCCCTGGGCACATATAGTGCACTTTACTAGGGACTTATAAGTAAATTAAATAATCCAATTGGGTATGATCCAATGTTATCATGTTTAAAGGGAGAGAGCATACGCACTTTAGCACTGATTAGCAGTAGTAAAGTGTGCAGCGTCTTAGAACCAGCAAAAACAGTATCTAAAAAGTGGTGGGAGGCAGGCAAAAAGTTAGGGGTGACCACCCTAAGGCTGTCAGGTCTAACAGAATGTATTCTACAATGTCTGGATTTCCACTCTGTTTTGAAAGCCCCAGATGTTACTACCACAAACTGCAATGGGAACACACTTACCTTGATAGACCTTGATAAGGGCTTGAATAGGTTTTGCACCCAGCCTCTTGGCAAAGTCTAATGTTGCTGTGGCTGCTTGTCAAAAAACATTCCTTCTTTGTCTCATTTGAGGTCCAGATGACCCTCTCTCATCAAAGAGAACTCCTAGGTATGAAATGGTCAGGACTCTACACAATTCCTTACCATCCCCAAAATACTTTTTCTGTGGTTTTTGGGATCCACCAATAATCATACAAGACTTAAGGTGTAAGAAAACAGGGCTGATTGCAGAGGCCCCTTAACGTTTTGCCCCCATTTTTCACTTTTTCCTGGTGTTTTCCTGACCCTGATGGTGCCCTGGGTACTGCTAAACAGTCCCAAATCCTGTGGTCTGTATAAAATGAGTATGCAAATTAGGCTAATTATAATTGGCTGTCTACCTACCTATACGTCCCTAGTATATTGTAGGGCATGTAGGTTTAGGGACCCCAGCATAGTTAGTGCCCTCATAGGGGAACAACCGAGGTGCCCAGTATAATTTTACAGGCAGGCCTGTCTTGCTGGCTGCTTTTAAACTAAAGCTATATGCAAATTTGACATTGAAACTAAGAGGACTTCCAAAATCTTAAACTAACTTATTTGTACATATGAGGCACCCCTAAGGTGTGCCCTATGTGCCCCTAGGGTTGGGTTCCTAGTAACATAAAAATTGTATTATAAGCCCCATGGAGCTAAAATAGCCAAATGTGTTTTCCCTCACTGTAGTGAATGTCCTCCATAGGCTAAAATGGGGAGACTTTATTTTAATTAACAAAGTCCCCATAAGAGACCGATACCTTGAGTTTGGTATCAAATTAACTGTTAATACAAATCCCACAACTTGCCATTGTTGGATTTAATATAACTTATTACGGTAAAAAGCTTTAAAACTCTATTTGAAAGTTGCCAACTTCTCCTCTGTAGTGCCCTTCTCTGATTGGCCAGATGAGGTGTGAAGTGGCCAGGGCTGAACACAAAGTCTGTGCCTGCGGAAGAGATCTGGCTCAGCAGATGGTGAAACAGGTTGGGGGGAGAGGAGCCAAACTGGTCTTCAAAGGCAGGGAAAGACATTTGGAGCAACTCAGGACCTCCCACATTTCCTACAATCCCAGACAATTAGCTGCCCTCTTGATTAGATTAGGAGAGGGCAGGAGAGGGGTGTGTTTAGGATTTTTAGCCAGACCAGTGGGTGAACTCAGCCAGATCCAACCTCCAAAAATCCCTTTCAGCCATGATGGATTTTTGAAGAATGTTGCTCCCTAGGATTGATTTTTACAACACTTCCCAGGAAGTGATCATCAAATGGGGAAGGAGCCTGCCTGTGATTGGACAACCAAGACCCCCTGCTTTCCACCCTAGGAGCAAGGATAAATATGGCAGAGCTGCACCCACACTTCAGATCCCTACAAGGAAGAACATCAGAAGAAGGACAGCCCTGCTGGAACCCCGTACATGCAACTGGACAATGCACTATGAAAGACTGCACTAGCTGCACACTTGGGCTTCACCACAAGAAGGACTTTGCCTGGCTTCAACTAGTTCCAGAAGGGGCTCTCTGCTTGCTACAGTTGGAAATAGCTAACCAGAGCCCCCTGCATCAAATCCTGAAGAAACTAAGCAGCTAATCACGGTCCAGTGGTCATTTTGGAGTTTGAGCCAGGTACATTCTGGCAGTTGCAGTCCGCACCTTCAAGGAGTAACTCAGAGCTTCTGGAACTTTAGGGTGAGCTGTCAACTCCTAAAGGACGTTCAAAGACCTTCTAGAAGAAGATCCAGAAGTTTGGAGAAGATTGGAGAACTTTTGGTAAAAAGCTCCATAAAGAGACCGACCCGCCGTCGACAGTAAAGCCGGCATACATCTGCCGCAACCCAGTATGACTTGCAGGCTCGTCCAGCTGAAAGGCTCTGGAGCCCCAGACCTCCAGGATTTCACCGAGGGCTCCTGGAAAGGCAATCGGACATCGTCGACTCAAAATCAGCTTGCTGTGGAGGGTCATCCTGACATCAGAGAGGAAAACCTTCAAAAAAGTGACTACGTCCGAAGGTAAAAAGGTGACTGGGACTTTCTGCGCAGCGAATCCGAGAAGGACTCCAGAGGCATCGGATTAATATTTAGCTTTGGCCTGGACAAAGATTTCGGTCACAAAAAATTGTCTGAATCCGAATGTAGAAATCTTCAATGAGGTCTCCTGGTACGTGCATCCGAAGGGAGCTCCAGGGAGGTCTGATCGGATTTGAGACTTCGTCCCGCTGAAGTAAATCTTAAAGAAAACGACTCAGTCTGAAGGTAAACCTTTGACCAAGGCCTCCCGCTTGTTGTAGGCACACAGGGCTCCATTGCGGTTGGCCTGAAACTCTGAGTTTGTCCCGTCGAGTTGCGACCAGATGACCAGATTGGCGCTTTTTGTTTCCAAGCGCTAGAAAACATTAATTCTTTAAAAATGTATATCTCCGGTTCTCCTTATCCAATTTTATTCGGTTTGGTGTCATTTTAAAGATACAAATATTTGCCATTTTTCTAAATTGGTTTTAGATTTTTAAGCTGCTTCCTATATTTAATTTAATTATTGTTTTGTGATACTTGAATGCTTTACACACTTTTATTTATAACTCTATTTTAAAGAGTTTATAATAGAAACAACTTAAAGACAAAGACAGAAACAAAGCAGTGCATATCAATGTGAGATACCACAGTGTATATTGCCCCTTAAGCAGAGGATGATGACACATATAGACAGAAACATGGAACATATCCAATCAGACCAATAGTAGCTACCCCAAACTCCCCTTCCCGAGGAACCAATTCGTTCATATACTATGTTTACCAGCGTTACCATATAACCACAGTTGGTATACATAGCATAACATTCCACAGTCACAATCATTATCAGTGCTCCAATCAGAGCTGGACTTCTGAACCCCTGTGAAGCATTCTAATAATGTACTCCAAGCCGTTATGTCAGTCAGAGCCTCTTCCTCCCTACGTGTCAGTCTCCTGTTTTGTTCTTTGGCAACACCCCATTCCAAAACATCACCGGTCCACTTAGGAAAGGATGGGCTTTGTGTACTCATCCAGCCTATAGCTACCCTGCATTTAGCCAGCTCCAGCGCAAGCTGTGCAAATTTCTATGGGACGTGCCTACCCTGTGGTCTCCGTAATATACCCAGGAGGCAACTCAAAGGCGTTGCTTGAAGCCCCAGACCGGTGACCCCGTCTATCATCCGGACCACCACCCACCAAAATTGCTTCACCTCCCTGCAGGACCAGGCTTAGTGGAGAAAGGAAGCACCTGTCTCTCCACATCGAGGACACCCAGTCTCCCTTGTCGGGTCCATCTTGTTGAGTCAAGCAGGCGGAATATATATACACAATTAACAAAATTAAAGTGCGACAACTTAAATCTGTGGTTACAAGAGACCGTGCATACCAGAGACAATGCCATATTCCAGTCCATATCTTCTAGAGGATCCTCCAGTTCTTGATCCCAGGCCCTATGTGCTGCACACTCCACCCCCGCACGATCCCCACGCAGCGCTCTATAAAATAGGGTAACCAAGTGGGAATCCTCTCCCAAATTTCTTTACCCGTTCAAAACCTTTGATACTGGGGGGGCCACGGGGAATCCAGACCAGACTTCTCGAGCCACACTCTCAATCTTGGCATACTACAAGAACTGTCCAGTGCTCAATCCGAATGGATTTTGCGCCTCCTGAAAGGAGATAAACTCCCGGTTAGGGTATAAATCACCCATCACCAAGCAGCCACCCACTCTCCAAGCTTCCATTGACATTAAAGTATCCATATCTTGAAAAGGGGCTAGACTCCAATTTAATTCCCTAAAAAAGGGGGGACGTGGGAGTATTTTCTTCACCGCCTGCTCCCAGACCCCTGCTGTAGTTTTAAACAAATAGGGAACAGGAGTCTCCGACCGACCAGCCGTCGAGAGTAAAGCCGGCTTACTTCTACAGCGACCCAGTATGACTTGCAGGCTCGTCCAGCTGAAAGGCTATGGAGCCCCAGACCACCAGGATATCACCGGGGGCTCCTGGAAAGGCAATCTGACATCGTCGACTCATAATCAGCTTGCTGTGGAGGGTCATCCTGACATCAGAGAGGAAAACCTTCAAAAAAGTGACTACCTCTGAAGGTAAAAAGGTGACTGGGTCTTTCTGCGCAGCGTATCCGAGAAGGGCTCCAGTGACATTGGATTAAGATTTAGCTTTGGCCCGGACAAAGATTTCGGTCAAGAAAAATTGTCTAATTCCAAATGTAGCAATCTTCAATGAGGTCTCCTGTGACGTGCATCTGAAGGGAGCTCCAGAGAGGTAGAATCGGATTTGAGACTTCGTCCCGCTGAAGTAAATCTTAAAGAAAACAACTCAGTCTGAAGGTAAACTTTCGACCGAGGCCTCCCGCTTGCTGTAGCCACACAGGGCTCCATTGCGGTTGGCCTGAAACTTTGACTTTGTCGTGTCAAGTTGCGACCAGATGACCAGATTGGCGCTTTTTGTTTCTTTGCGCTAGAAAACATTAATTCTTTAAAAATTCATATCTCCGGTTCTCCTTATCCGATTTTATTCGTTTTGGTGTCATTTTAAAGTATCCATATCTTGAAAAGGGGCTAGACTCCAATTTAATTCCCTATCAAAGGGGGCATGTTGGAGTATTTCCTTAACCGCCTGCTCCCATACCCCTGCTGCAGTTTTAAACAAATAGGGAACAGGAGTCTCCGACCGACCACCTGTCATTAATGCGTGCACCAATGTCTCACCTCCCAACATGCCAGAGAATAGTTGCTTTTCCCAATTGTCCGACTGTATCATCCTCTTAGCAGAATGTTGTAAATGAGCTGCATAATATTAGAGTCTAATATTAGAGAGTGCCAAGCCTCCATATTCCACATCCCTTTGTAACATGGACAATGCCACCCTGCTACGATGGCCAGTCCAGACCAAGGAAATTAACAAACTGTCCAGACGATTGAAAAGCCGAGCTGCCAACGGGAAAAGAGAATTCTGCACAAGGTAAAGACACCGTGGCAGAAAAACCATCTTGGCCTCAGCCGCCCTTCCCATCACAGAGAGAGGCAGCTTAATCCAGAACAAGACAGAGCGCTCCAGACCATTCACCACCCGCTCAACATTGTGAGTCACATGTGCAGTCGTCATAGTGTGACCCATATGCACAAATATCTAAAACTTTCGAGCTCTCACCTGATCCCCACCCGACAAGTCCTCTAGCAGGGCATCACATAGTTATCCTAAAGGAAACAGGAGCAACTTTTTCCTATTCACCCAGAGACCAGATACAGCCCTAAATTCTTCTAACAACTGTAATCGTAGGGACCGAAACATGTGGCTCTCGGAGGTATATCAGCGCATCATTGGCATATAGGGAGACAATATGAGTACCCTGTCCCACCTGCACACCCCAGGGCCCCAATTCCTTATGCAGCCAGTCTGGCAGAGGTTCCGCTGTTAAAGCAAAGAGGAGAGGTGACAGTGGGAATCCCTGTCTGGTCCCCCTACCAATCGCCCAAAAGTCCGAAAGCTCTACGCTCACCCGAACACGTGCAGTGGGAGCAGTGTACAACAAACACAGCCAAGCACATACATGGGAGCCAAATCCCATTCCCTGCAGGACTGCCAATAGGTAGTCTCACGCTACAGTATCAAAAGTCTTCTCTAGATCCAGCGATATTACAACCAATTTGTCTACCTCCCCTGAAGTCTCATGTAGAACGTGTGCCAAACGGCGTAAGTTGTAAGTCGTAATACGACCAGGAATAAATCCACATAGATCCTTGTGTACCAAAGCCCAGATCACTCCACTCAGTCGGGTAGCCAAAACTATACACAGAATCTTGACATCTGTGTTTGGCATAGTGAGCGGATGATATGAAGAAGGGTCATCAGAATCCCCCCCCAGGCTTTGGCATTAAACAGATGGCGCCCTAATGCATTGTCTCAGGAAGAATGCCCCAGTACTGGGCTTCCTCAAACACTGCCAACCTCACTCTCAGAAGGAGAGAAAACGTTTGGCACAACTTGATTGGGAAACCATCCCCACCAGGCGATTTCGATTTCAACAATGCCTTCAGAGCCGCACCCACTTCTTCAACTGTTATCTCAGCCTCTAGACTTTCCACACAGTCCGGCTCCAGCTGCAGAAGTCTCATCGGCTTCATAAACACTCCTAAGTTAACATCCAGGATGGAAGGACCAGCTCTGGACACAACCTGCAAATGCTCCACTAATACCCGAAGGATATCTCTGGGATTGGTAACCTGTACACCCTCTGCGTTCCTTATACACAGAATGGGAGGAGACTCAACCTCCCACTTGAGGAGCCATGCCAGCAATTTACCAGACTTGTCACCCTCCCTATGGAGTCACTGTCTATAAGATCTAAGAGTGACCTTATCCAATGTGTTCCAGCAGCTACTGACCTTCTTAAACAGAGCTGCTCTTGCTCAATCTTTCAAGTTATCGGCATCTGGTGCTGTAATACCTCCAGTGCACTCTCCAATCTGTAAATTCCTGTTCCATTTGTTTGCGCACCCCACATGAAGTGCTGATACACCCTCCCCTTAATACCGCCTTCATGGCTTCCCATTCCATACTCCTTGAGCTAGTCGTCCCCCAATTCCAATCCAAATAGTCCTTTAGGGGCACCGCCATTTTCTCACGACAACCAGCATCCATCAAAAAAGACGTAGGCATATGCCAACTGCGGGACACTTTAGCATCAGATCCCCACAGCACATGCATCAGCACTGGTGCATGATCAGACAAAACCCTCCCAAAATGCTTCACATCCATTACCTGTAAACAAGTCAGTCCACCCAAGCGGAAATGGTCCAACTGACTATGGCGGTCATTCTGACCGCGGCGGGCGGCGCTAGCCGCCCGCCATGCGGTCACCGCCATTTGGCCGCTCCGCGGTCAAAAGACCGCAGAGGCCATTCTGGCTTTCCCGCTGGGCCCGCCAAAGGAGCGCCCGCCGGCCCAGCGGGAAAGGCCCTGCAACACAGAGGCCGGCTCCAAATGGAGCCGGCAGTGTTGCAGGGGTGCGACGGGTGCAGTTGCACCCGTCGCGATAGCAGACAGTGAAAATCATGCTGGGGCCCTGTTAGGGGGCCCCCAGGGGCCCCACAACACCCGTTCCTGCCATCCTGTTCCTGGCGGTAAAAACCGCCAGAAACAGGATGGCAGGAAGGGGGTCGGAATCCCCATGGTGGCGCTGCTTGCAGCGCCGCCATGGAGGTTCAGCCCTGCCAGGGGTATTCCGGCGGGAAACCGCCGGATCCCCTTTTCTGACCGCGGCTTTACCGCCGCGGTCAGAATGGGCACTGAAGCACCGCCAGCCTGTTGGCGGTGCTTCCGTTGCCCGCGGCCCTGCGGTTTAGGACCGCCAGGGTCAGAATGAGGCCCTATATGTATAGTGCATCTTAGAATAAAAGGTGTATTCCCTAGTCTCCAGATGTAGTCCTCTCCATCCATTCCTGAGCCCTAGATTATACATAACCTCTGTGAGGGATCTCGTCATTAATGGTTTGGTGCCCAATTTAGACGGAGAATGATCCATCTCTCCTTCCACTATACAGTTCTAGTCTCCAGCCCATATTAGAGGGGCGACCAACCCCTCCCCCAGCATTTCAGGTATATTCTTATAAATGGAGTGATCGTCTATGTTTGGTGCATAAGTGTTGAGAATGGTAAGGGGCAGTCCATCCAAAGTACCCTGTAAATGTATATATCTCCCTTTCACATCTGTTTCACTACAGATATGTGTATAAGGGACCCTGGGCACGACCCACTTCAACACTCCCCTTGCATAGGAGGAGAAGGATGAGGAGAACACCCAACCCTGCCACTTTTTAGCCAACTTATGTGATTCCTCCTCTGCCAAATGTGTTTCCTGGAGACACGCTATATGAACCATATGTCGCCTCAGGAAGGACTGTACTCTATAACGTGTAGTGTAGCTCTCAGCCTCCTAACATTCCATGTCAATATATTAATCTGTTGACCCATGTTAAGAATTCATATCCACCCCTCTCCCTAGGGCCCTTCCTCCAACCCCGCACCCAGAGGGAGAAGGCAACATAAGTCCCTACCCCCATCTCACATTCAATAATGCACTGCTGTTATGAACATCAAACATCTGCAACCTTGCACGAACTGTAAACCCCCGAACCCCTATACCCACCCCGGATGAACAGTAAAACATAGATATAAAAACATACTGTAGATCCCTATATATGAATGCTGCAATGACAACAGCCCACACCCCAACACCCAAAGGCCCTACCACAACAGTGGAAGTGCTGCAGCGCCATGGAATCCTAGCTATTACTTAAACTGAATAGTGGATTATGCACAAGAGGTCAAAAGATCGAAGCGACATAGATTTGAGGGGATGTCATCAATGTGGAATGTAATCATTAACAATAATCAACGTAATCAAAAATCTCGAACTTCAAACAATAACCACACCAGTTCATTTTACAAGAATTATAAAATGTATTTCCCTAGATTAAAAATGCTAATGCCATGAAAATAATTCTCAAACACAAATGATAGACATATAAAATTAATAGTGGTTGATTAGAACGCCTAATATAGCTAAGTTTAATCAAAACAATCAAGCAAATAATCTCTAAAAAATAACACTGATTAGCAACACCAAAATCGGTAATAATGGCAATTTCTGCATTAGTACATCATTCAAATGTGTCAATATAAATCATGAGCATTCAGTATTAATACCATCACTAACCACAAATTAGCATCAACATGTTGGGCTTCATGTAAAAAGAATTTAGAAACACAAATTTCGAAAAATCTCTTTAATTCGGGTGATTATAAAAAACATAATTAATATGCAGCAATCAGATTGTAAATTGCAGCTGGTACCTACAAAACAAAAGAGACACATATAATATTACAATAAAATACGTTACCCTAATCAATAACTACATGCAGAATACTTCAGCAAGGGGACACCATCAGGTATGTCTTCAGAAGAATCGGGCCTAACACCAGCTAAACCCACACTGCTAGTACGACTCAAACCATCAGCAGGAACTCTAGAATCTAATTCTCAGGTCTCTAACACGAAATATCTCTCCTTTAACATCTGACTAAAGGTTGTTATACTAATCCTCAAAAAGATTCTGATTGGTCAGTTCATGGGGTGGTTACGTTTCAGCCAATGGTAAATTTAATTGATAACCTAAAATACAACATCATCACATTAATCAGGACATGTTCTCAACAGTAACTTTTCCTCTTCCGTCTCGGAAACTTTCTCACTTGCTACTTTTACTTCCATCCTTGAGGAAAAAAACACGTATTAGTAACATTCTCAACAATAGAACATTCAACTTATTCAAAGATTCACTTAAACATGGGCTTGTAAGACATAATGCAGCAACCCACTAGGGGTAGCTGTGGACACATCTATTAGAATGTATAATACACTTTTTTGTAAGCATTGAATTATGGAAAATAACTACAACGGTAAATTAGAATTTTACTCAGTTATGAACAGAAAAATGAACTGTGGCGACCATTTTCAAAAGTCACCTGTTTTCACATGTTAATTCAACGTATAATTAATATGCTAAAATCATTCATAGTCATGTTAGAAAATTCACACTTTCACAATCCCTCCTCTTATGACTATTTATGTGATCACATCCATCTATAATAAATGTATTTATTATCGTCAATTCTTCAAAATTTGGCCTAATTTATTTTTGCATTATTTCTCTTTCTCCTTCTATTTTTCCCATAAAATTTAGTCATTTGTATTTCAAATCTCCTTCTATTCTTCTCCAACTTTCTTCTTTTTAAACATTTTATTATTTTATATGTTCCCCAAATTCCAATTACGCAAAATACTATTATTGACTCCCATTTTGCTATTGTCAAAATAAAACCTCTTCCCACACTACAAAACTAATTTCCCACAGCTTTAATTCCCCTACCAGCCTTTTCCCAAACTGTAGTTTCTGTTAGTTCTTTTAAATCTTCTTTTCTTAATTGTTACATTTTTAATCAACTTTTTAACTTTTCCTGACTTATCAGGTATGAATGAGCAACAATGATTCAAACCAAGCAATTTGCAAACTCCGCCCTCTTTTGCTAAATTAATGTCTAACGCAGGGTGGTTCTGAAGTGCCATAGCTCTTGTAGCAGCTAACTCAGTGTCTAAAAGAATAATAGCTTCAGAATATCTTGTCAACATGTTATCCACTATTGTAGACAACTTCTGTATTTTGATAGAACCAAGACCACTCCCACTGAAGGAATTATAGCCCCAAAAATATCTCCCACAATGTTAGAAATAAATTCTTGCTTGTGTCTTGTTTGAAATTTCATCGTTTCAGGTTTCTTACTCAAGTCTTCCAACTGATAGATTTTCGGATAGACTATTCGCAAATAACATGTTCCATACCATCCTGTAGGAAGACGGTGATATGCATTTCTCCCACAAATGTAATAAATTCCAGGTACTGGTGGATCCTGTCCATTCATCATCAAACTCCACCTACACCTAAGCATAAAAACATGTCTACACTCACTCTTTCCCACAAACACTCTATCATTTTTACTCCAAGGTCTATATATACAAAGTCTTCCCACATGTTCAGCATCTAATGTTAGTTGTCCTTGTTTAGTAATATCAGTATAAGCATAAACGGCCCCAGTTTTTTTTACTTATTATTCCCTTATCTATCTTTGCCTTTATTTCTCTTCTTCTATCTTCTGTGTTATCTAAACATGTATTCTCTTCAGGAGTTAGTAAACATGTCATGTTGTTCCTGTGAGCGAATGCAGTGCCAAAGGTTAAAGTAGGCTCAAAGATATCTCTCATAATAACTATGTTATTATTTTGGGCTATTCTATTCAAATAACTTATGACAGGTACAAATGAAAATACCATGTCATAATTTGAATAGAACTATTAAATATATTCTTGAAAATAGAAAGGCGTTAGTAAAGGACTGCAACTTATAGCATAAGTTACAGGTAAGCTATGGTAAGTAGTTCCTTCTTCCACTGAAGCTGGAATCTGTGTACATACATAACAATCTTTTGCGTCCATCACCTCAACATACTCATGCAATAAGCAATAGAAAACATTACAAGAAAGCTCTTTCTCTTCATGTAAGTATTTAACATCTATTCTAAACTTATCTTTTGTTAGTGATGTATCAGTTATATCCAAAGAATTATCAATCTTTGTAGTGTGGTTGGCTCCATTCATCTCATAAACAGTCACCCCTACAAACAACAATAAACACATTAACACACTTACTGCTGCCAATCCAATACTTAGACCTTTACAACAACTAATTCTACTGTTTTGATTATGTAAGTTTCTCATATTCCCCATAGTCTAAACCAACAATTTTCCAAACTTTTCAAAAATCAGGTAAACAAAACAATCAAAAACCCCTCCTAAAATTGTTTTTCAAAAATTCATTCACTCTGGACAGTCTCTTTGTCAATTTCAGTATAGCAACTTGTCAAATCCAGATATTAATTTGTCAATTCCAGTTATTAATGTCTCTGTTAAGCACGACTTTCAAATAATTTTCAATTTCGTTACCCAAAGTCTTTTCTCACAATCTTCACTTGCAAGAATAAAAATGTTCAACTTCTCTGTCAAAACAATAGTTCAAAAACTCTTCTTGCCAATCATTTGTAGTTAAATACTCCCATTCTGGTCTAGCATATCACTTGCTTGCAACTCTTTTTCTTTTTGGTCTTTTACTACTTTCACCTTCTTCTCCACTAGTGTTTTCTCCTTCATTCAACTCTTTCGCCTCTTGAATTAGTGGAACTACATTAATTATTCCAATCTTTGAACTTTTCTTTGGCCAATTGTCTCCTTTTACTGTTTTTTTCGTCAACAGTTTTCTCAAGATTGAGTCTTCACTTGCCTTTGAACCTTTCCCTTCCGACATTCCCGCAACTGGTTCAGGAAGAGTATAATCAACTGGGATGGGACTACCCTCAATTCCTTTCCCAATGGGGTCAGTCCTTTGTTCAGTTTGGTATGTCAACCCTCCTGCTTCTGAGGACGCCCTCCTCTGAGCAGATCTTCTTTCAGACAATTCTTTCTGATCACTCTCATTCGAGGACACCCTCCTCTGATCAGAATGAGTCTTTTCACTTTCCTCATGAACTGACTCTTCTACTTCTTCTGCATTTTGTTCCTTTTCATCTGTTATACGAGTAGGCACATCTCTTTCATTTTCAATACTCTGTTCACTTTCCTTCTCTTTACTCCCGATGTTATCAACTGTCGGTAACCTCAACAGTTCTTCTTCTCTTTCTGTTGGATCATTCACTTTTCTCGTGTGGCTAGCATGCACTCAATTCAGCAAACCAGCACACTTCACAGCTGTTGGCATTGTGAGCACGATCTGTAAGGACCCTTCCACTGTGGTTCCAGGCAAGACTTTCTCACATGCTTCTGTATGAGCACCCAGTTACCAGCTCTCAAGCTGTGGCCTTGACCTTGCGCCTGTTGTCCTGTTGTTGTTTCCACCTGATGAGAAAAAGACAGAACCACATCAGCTAGGCTTTTGCAATAATCTATTACCATATCATCTGTAATATTCACAAGTGCATTTGTAGGAATTGCTGGCAATCTCATGGTTCTCCCCATTAAAATCGCATGTGGAGACAACCCAGTCTTCTTATCAGGAGTGCTTGCCATTGACATTAGCACTGGTGTAAAGCATCTGGCCATTTTAAATTTGTTGATGCACATACTTTTGCCAATCATGATTGTAATGTTCCATTTATTTGCTCTATGAGTCCTGAAGCTTCTGGGCGATAACTACAATGTAGTCTCTGCTGAATGTTTAATGCTGAGAAAAGCAATTTCATCACTTCATTATTGAAGTGGCTTCCCCTGTCTGATTCTATAGGAACCGGGAAACCAAAATGTGGAATTAGTTCTCGCAAGAGTATCTTAGCTACCATAAGGCTGTCATTTTTCCTTGTTGGATATGCCTCAAGCCAGTGACTGAAAATGCACACAATCACCAACATGTATTTCAAACCAGCAGATGCAGGCATCTCAATAAAATCCATTTGCATCCTGCTGAAAGGACCTCCTGCCATACCTATATGTCCCATGTTGACAATTGTTCCTTTGCTGACATTCATCTGCTGGCAAACTATGCACCTATGGCAAACCAGGTCAGCAACTTGCTTGAATTTTGGATTGTACCAAAACTGTTTAAAACATTGGATCAACGCATCTCTCCCTATGTGTGCCTGGCCATGATAGTATCTGTCCATCTATGTCAACAAACTGCTTGGTAAAACCACTTTTCCCTCCATTGTCATCCAAATGTTGTCTTCTCTTTGAATGCAGTTATGTTATAACCAGTCCCTACCCCCTCCTCTGTAACATTGTTTTGTATGACTTTTAACTCTTCTAATGTCTCAACAATATGCATTGTAAAATTTGCGTACACCTTATAATTCTCAGACATTAATTCCCAGTTTCACTTGAATGAAATTCCATTCAGAGCACAAAATTTTGCAACCTGGTCTGTATAAGCATTTCCCAAATTTACATAATCTTGTCCTCTCTGGTGTGCACTTCAATAAACAGCAATTTTCTCAGGTTTCTGTACAGCTTGTAACAAATCATGTATCCTTTCTCCATTTCTCACAGGTGAACCTGATGAGGATAAAAACCCTCTCTTTGACCAAATTTGTCCAAAATCGTGTACAATTCCAGATCCATACTGACTATCCATGTAGATTGTTACTTTCATTTGGTCTTACAATAGGCATGCTCTAGTAAGAGCCACCAATTCTGCAACTTGAGCAGAAATTACTCCTTTAAGCAATGAGGCATCTAGTGTGCCAGTAACTGTACATATGGCATAACCTGCTTTCAATGTACCCTTGTTGTCTCTTAAGCAAGAACCATCGACCAAGAGAATTTGATCATTGTCTTCCAAACAAGCATCTTTAATGTCATCTCTTGGTTTGGTGCATAATTCTGTCACCTCCAAACAATCATTTTCAATGCTATCCATTTTATTTAGATCATCTCCCTCATTTGGTAACAATGTTGCTGGGTTAAGCACTGTGCACCTTTTAATCATTACATTTGGTGCTCCAAGAATCACTGTCTCATATCATGTCAATCTCACATTTGTCAAGTATTGTGTTTTTGATCTGGTTAATAGAATTTCTGTTGAATGGGGTACCATCACTGTCAGAGGGTAACCCATCACAATGTTTTCACTTTGAGTTATACTCTGCTCAACTGCTGCAGCTGCTCGCAAACATCCTGGTAAGGCTGCTGCAACATTATCCAAAGTAGCTGAAAAATGTGCTAGTGGACGATGAACACCACCATGTGTTTGTGTCAAGACAGCCAAAGAACATCCATCACACTCATGACAAAACAACTAGAAAGCTTTTGTGTAATCAGGCATACCTAAAGCTGGAGCTTGACACAAACTCTCTCTCAGTTCAGTAAATGTTCTCATGCATTCATCATCCATCAATATGGGATCGGAAACATCTTTATGTGTAAGTCTTTGCAATGGCTTAGACATATAAATCATAGACATATAAAATTAATAGTGGTTGATTAGAACGTCTAATATATCTAAGTTTAATCAAAACAATCAAGCAAATAATCTCCAAAACAATAACACTGATTAGTAACCCGAAAATCAGTAATAATGGCAATTTATGCATTAGTACAACATTCAAATTTGTCAATATAAATCATGAACATTCAGTATTAATACCCTCACTAACCACGAATTAGCATCAACATGTTGGGCTTCGTGTAAAAAGAATTTAGAAACACAAATTTAGAAAAATCTCTTTAACTCAGGTTATTTTAAAAAACATTGTTAATATACAGCAATCAGATTATAAATTGCAGCTGGTACCTGCAAAACAAAAGAGACACATATAACATTACAATAATATGCATTACCCTAATTGATAACAACATTCAGACTACTTCAGCAAGGGGACACCATCAGGTATGTCATCAGAAGAATCGGGCCTAGCACCAGCTAAACCCACACTGCTAATACGACTCGAACCATCAGCAGGAACTCTGGAATCTAATTCTCAGGTCTCTAACATGAAATCTCTAACATCTGACTAAAGGTTGTTATACTAATCATCAAAAAGCTTATCATTGGTCAGTTCATGGGGTGGTTACGTTTCAGCCAATGGTAAATTTGATTGATAACCAAAAATACGACATCATAGCACTAACCAGGACATGTTCTCAACAGTAACTTTTCCTCTTCCGTCTCGTCTGTAGCTCCATTGTTCCATCTCGTTTAAACTTTCTCTTCTCAGGAAGAAACTTTCTTACTTGCTACTTTTACTTCCACCCTTGAGGAAAAAAACACATATTAGTAACATTCTCAAACAATAGAACATTCAACTTATTCAAAGATTCAGTTAAACATGGGCTTGCAAGACATAATGCAGCAACCCACTAGGGGTAGCTTCGAACACATCTATTAGACCGTTGTATAATACACTTTTATGTAAGCATTGAATTATGGAAAATAACTACAACATTTAGAATTTTACTCAGTTAAGATCAGAAAAATGAACTGTAGCGACCATTTTTAAAAGTCACCCATTTTCACATGTTAATTCAACGTATAATTAATATGCTGAACTCATTAATAAACATGTCAGAAAATTCACACTCTCACAGAAGTGACCACCCCCGTCCTAACGACTATATACACAATGCCTACCTCCCCAACCAATCATAGTCCAGAATAAGCATTTCCCCCCATCATAAAATACAAATGCATATGAAGCCCCTTTAAACCAACATCCGTAACATTTCCATTGCTCCCAATTATGCAAGGCGTGTTCCTCAAGCCGAACACAGTACCCCCGGCGGACCTGCAGGAGCAGTATCCACCAAAGGACAACATATTCAAGAATCAACAGAAAGCATCTCAGCTCCCCCATCTGATGAGTCAGCAAGTTTGACGGCCTGCTCAGGATCCATCACCGCCATAGTACCATCCTGTTGGATTTCAGTTCTGCTGACAGAGTTATCACAATGCTGCGCAGCGACCCGCAACGGGCCATCTCCACGCCTTCTCCAGGCCGTACTGTCGACTCCAGAAGTACGAGCCGAGCCAACTCCAGACTGCCCAGAATGACCCGGGCCAACACTGACCCACATCTCCAGCTATCTCCAGACTTCCTCTGGATGATCAGAAAACTGCGACTTGCCTCCGGAAATCACCTTCAGATGTGCTGGATACAAGAACATGTATCTGATGTTCATGGCACCAAGCTTGGCTTTCACCTCCAAAAAAAAACCTTCCGGGAGGACTGGACTTTATCTATATAGTCTGGGTAAATGGATAATTTGCAATTTTCAAAAACAGCCCTGTCTGTCTCACGGGAGGTTCGCAGGATACAGTCCCTGTCTTTATAGTTCAGGAGGCGTGCTATGATGGCCCTCGGTGGCTCTCCGAGGAGGACCAATGAGAGCCCTTTGAGCGCACTCCACCACAAACATCCTGGACAACCCCACCGGCTGCAATACCTCTCTGATCCATTGCTCAACAAAACTGTCCACCATGGAGCCTTCCGTGTGTTCCGAAATCCAAGGAGGCACACGTTGTTCCGTGGGGATCTGCCCTCTGAATCCTACAGCCTTGCCTCCAATGTCCCGACAGTGGAAGTGACATTAGCCATCTGTTTGCGCAAGGTGCCAACAGTTCAGCACGTAAGGGCTCCTCTGCAGTGGCCGGCACTGCCAATGCCTCTCCAGACCGCCCGCAAATGAGTCTGTCACTGCGGGAGCGGCATAGGTGTAATATATTGCTCCACTGTGTTCCCCTGAGAACTGCGTGGTCTGCCAACGCCGCCCCATCTTACCTCCACTAAGAGATAATAGGATGTGTCACCAGCAGGACAATGCAGATCAGCTGTCCTGCCCAAATATCCACAATACGAGGCCGCTGAATGCCCATGCAGCCGCGCCGTCCAGTCAGACCTGGCGTGGGTCAGGGGTGCTCACTGCGGGCAGGGTCAGAGGTCCCAGACCTCCACATCTCTGCACAACTCCAAAATTGAAACAGACCCTTCACCGTCTCAGTGCAGCCACCTGTCGAGTCCCAGATCAATTACCTATGTCGTCTCCCCCAAGAAAGCTCTGAAGTGCGGTGTGCCACCCCAGTCCACTCCTCAGCAACCCAGACCGGGCCACGCACTACCTCCACTCTGGTTCCCGCACCTCACTGACACCGCGCAGGTCCGATCCTCAGCACATAGGGAAATATATCTGGGCCCGATATGTTGCAAGGCGATCTGACAAGGGGGGCCGATGTGCCCCATCTCCTACTCTAAATGGCGTTGCAGGGCGAGCCGAAACCACACGCCCGCCCCAGCTCCTGTCATCTGCCTTGCTCACACCAGGGGGGGAATGGCCCCAGAAAACCCCCCTGAGAACACCAGCTGCCAGGTCCAGGACTGGCCAGTGGCCACGCCTGCCAGGGAAGGCCGTCACAGGCCCACCATGCCCAACGCAAGGCCACACCTGCCCGGTCTAGGCCCGACTCCGCACTCCGGCTGACTAGGACCTCAAAAGTAATGAAAAGCAAGCAAGAGCCATCTACTGCGTTTGGGGCACTGCCGCTCGCTTTTTATGGGGTACACGACTGTTAGGCACCCCACGGATCCCTGAAGGATTATATTGGGATGGCAGATTACACTAGATATGGGTCCCGCCGGCCATCTTGGTTGGCCAGGCCCCCGGCACTCATGCTTTACCTACTTAGGGCCTTATTGCAACCTGGACGGAGGGGTTTCCTCCATCCCAAATGTGACGGATATCCCATCCGCTGCATTACAATCCAATTATACTCAATGGGGATCCTAATACTGCGGATGGGATATCCGTCACATTTGTGATGGAGGAAACCCCTCCGTCAAGGTTGTAATAAGAAACTTTCTCTCCTAAGTTAAGCCTTTATGTCTCGTAGTCAAGCTACCAAGGGTTGAGCTCAGGTTAATTTATTGAGACCTAACTGAACCTAGTCGGGGTTAGTGGCCTATTGCTAAGTGTAAGTACTTACCCACCCTTACCAATAATCCACTTTCCAACATAAGGTGATTGGTACTCAAAACCAACATGCTCATAAAGGACACAAATGAGCCAACCAGCCTTTGCAAGCCCTTAGCGGTCCTGTCAGTCAGTACTGTGATGTCTGCGTATAAAAGGACAGGCACCAGTTGTGAACCAACCCTTCGTAAATCTATACAAGCAGCACTTACATCTCAACCCAAGATGTAAATATATAAAATAAATAAAAACTGGTCCAAATTGCAGCTCTGCCTCACTCCCCCCACCACCGGTTAAGACTCAAAGAGTCAGATAACAACCCTGCCTCATCATAACTTATATTAGCAGCAAGATCCCGGTGCATATCAGAAAGAAAACACATCACACTTCTATCCATCCCCAGGTCACTCATCATCCCCCACAATTTCCCTTTGTTCACACGATTGAACGCAGAGGTAAGGTCCATAAATGTCATGCGTAACAAACCCTTCTTAGCCACTGTGTTTTTCCCAATTATCAATTGCAAGTTCAAACATTGATCCAAAGTTCCTTTCCTGGGTCTAAAACCATACTGAAGACGTGAAATTACACTATTTTGTTCTGACCACTCCATAAGCTAAGAAAGAATAACTTTACCTAAGACCTTAACGGTCAAATCAATAAGGGAGATAGGGCGATAACACTTTGAATCCACTCTAGACCACTTTTTAAAGACCGGGACAATTATAAATTTAAGATTGAGGGATACCATGGCAACACACTGCATTGCCAACTTGTGTTTGAATTTTGGCCCAAATTTGCAGCTTCACTTTAAATAGATCAGCAGGCACCCCATCAGGGCCGAGCCCCTTCCCTTTGGGCATTGTGACAATTGCAGCGAGTACCTCCTCTTCACAAAACCCAAGTGTATAAGTTACCGGCCCGCTGTCATGAAGGAAAGACTGGGTGTCCTTTCCAGAAACATCATACATACTCCGAAAGTGTGAGATCCAGACATCAGGGGTGGTTATGCAGCCCTTAGCATTGTTTCTATAGTCCTCAAAAAAGGTCTGTTAAGCACCTCCCAGAACTTTGTGCTATCTTTCAGTACACTCACCTGCAGCAAATCATCCCAAGTTCTTTTCTTTATCTCTAATTTCCTGGCGGCCACAGCTTGCTTATATATTTTCCTCCTACTTGCAACCTCATGTCTACTCCCTTGGCACCTTACTCAGTGCCTCCCTTAGGTCCCTGTGAGCCTGAGAGCACTTCTGATCAAACCACCTGTATCCCTATATATTACCTATTGTCAGTCACCAGTAGGTAGTTATGGTTAGGACCTAGTTTCGGTAGGAAGAACTTTTTCTGTTTTCATAATAACTTTGGGGCCACTTGACAAATCTTCACAAAATTTTCAAAATCTCTACTGTAGTCTATTCGGCTGCTCTTTTGAAGGTTTCGGGGTGATCCGTCAAGCAGGGACCGAGAAAAAGAAGGTGTTCCAAAATGCGTTTTCTCCCATGCATTTTCCCATAGGGATTTTGAACACAACTCCAGCCTGAACCACTGGATGGATTTATACCAAATTTGGCAGAATGCTAGCTCTTGGTCCAGAAAACATGCTTTTTGTGATTTGGTGTAAATCCACTCAGTAGTTTTTGAGATATAAAGTACACATTTTAGATATCTAAGGAAGCGGATTCTCTGTGGATCCAACTCTCCCTTGGCTGATATCTGAATGGTTGCCAACACCTCAACAAGGAAGCGTTGACAGCTATTTTTGGACTTGTCTTAAGCTGAATGCCACAAAAGAAGATAAAAAAAGAAAAGGGGCCAGGGTAGGGACACCCTGAGCCTCTGGCCTTGGTGCAGGCATCCCCAAAGGATCCAACCAGGGCTTACCAGCATTTAAAAAAAAAAAATCTTAGAAGAATCCACAGCAGGATCTGCAGATTTGTCCAAGATTTTCTTTTTTTAAAAGCATGGTCTCCCACACTCTTCCTTTCATTTACCCCCAGATGGGGCAGGTCCGGGTGGCATTGGGGGAAAAAAAAAGAATTGGGCACACGGGGCCCCTCTCCTAGGGCTTGTTGTAGCTCCAGGGACCACCACCTGCCCATAGCAAAGTAAAAAAAAATCCGGAGGGGCCTGTGCAACCCCCTTGCAGCCCCAGACACCGCCATCTCTCTGGTGCAATTAATATACATATGTGGGCTGACCTGCTGGGCCCGCCCGAGTCCCGGGGACTGCCACCCCCACCCCCAAACCCCAGGCAAATTATAGTTGATTACTGCAGGGCAGCCTGCATGGCCTCCATGCAGCCCAGGGACAGCCTCATCCCTGTGGCTGAAATAGAATAAGATAGGGGATCCATCACAGACCCCAGCCTAAATAAAAAAGATAGAGGGGGCAGTGCAGCCCCCCTTTGTGGAGCCAATAACAGCACTGGGGGCTGCCTCCCACCAGAGCCGGCTCCTGACAGCCCCCGCCAAGTAAGAGGAAACACTCTGGAAGCAGAAGTTTCATCTCTTTCACAGATGAAACAATTGCTATTGCACACAGGGAGCTGCATTTGTAGCAGATCCTTATGTGCAATATTAATGCTGGCTCCCGCAGGAGGTGGGATGCCAGCTGGAACCGTGGGGGCCTTGAGGATCCCCCGTGGTCCCATTCCATACTGGGTGCCGTGGGGTAAACCCAGGAGACATGGCCAAGCCCCAGAGGATTGGGTCCCCAAGTGATGGGGTCCCCAGGGCTAAAATCGGGCCAGGGACGGGGGCTGCGCAGCCTGCCTCCCCTATTGAATGAAGGCTGGGTCCCAGGTGATGGGGTCCCCGGGCCAAGATCGTCCCCCCTCCTCTATCAAATGTGTTTACTCAGAGATTCCATACTGAAAAGCAATCTGAAATCCTTCATGGAGGTGAATTCACTGCTGATCTATTGGAGTGCAATTTGTATGTGCCTGTAATAAGTGGGTTCTTTCTTGACCTCTCCTGGTGAGATTAGAGTACATGGTTGTACTTTTAAATGACTATGAGTATGGAAATGTGCACATTACCTGGAATCTGTGCCCACTTGACCCTGCTCTGTCCACCTTGGTAGTATGCATATGTCTTCCCATCCTTTTGCCAGGATGATTGACAGCTTACCAAAAGAACCCCAGTGCATTTCCCATTGATTTTGGTGGTGCGTTCTTCATGCTGAGGAATATGAGGACATCTCTACCAAACAAAGAAGCACTTACATCTTAAAAATAAGAGGAATGACCCTGGTTTTGGGGAGATATATGTCTTTGTAGTCTTGCTGGCCTCTATAGTAAGATTTGTGTTGTCACAGGATTCTAGGGAAACAGGCAACAGAAACAATCATGTTCCCAAAGTGCACACAAGGAGACTGGTGACATTTTCTTTTGCTCCATTATACAGCTGTAGTGTAGAATACATATTCAACACTTACCCAAGAAGACAGAAAGAACTCAGCATTGGAAGATATTTTGTGCAAAACTGTGGACTCTTGTTGGATAAAAGGGCAGATGAAGTTCCTTTGTGGCTGAGTCCCTCACACAGCTATTGACACACCCACCTCGACACTCACACAGCCATTCACAGACTTACTTTGACACTCATTCAGACACTCATGCACCCTCTCACAGACCCACTTAGAGGCCAGTGTACTCACTCTCAGACCTACTCATTCACCTACTCACAGACTCACTTTGACACTCATGCACCCACTCACAGATCCACTCAGACATTTACACATCCACTAACAGACCATCTCAGACATTCATACACCTACTCACAGATCTACTCAGACTCATGCATCCACTCACAGACCCACTCAGAGACTTATGCACACACTCACACTCACAGACACACTCAGAGACTAATATATCCACTCACAGACATACTCAGACACTCATGCACCCACTCACAGACCCACTCAGACCCTCACACACCCATTCACAGACCCACTCAGACACCCAGGCACACAATCATAGAAACACTTAATCACATACCTACTCAAAGGCACAATGAGACAGTCATGAATCCACTCACAGACCTACTCAAAGAGTCATGCATCTACTCACACATCCACTCCAACTCATGCGCTCACTGACAAACCAACTGAGTTACTCATGCACACACTCACAGACCCACTCAGAGACTTATGCATGCGGGTTGGGTAGTTGAAGGTGG
This sequence comes from Pleurodeles waltl, assembly GCF_031143425.1. Classification (NCBI taxonomy): domain Eukaryota; kingdom Metazoa; phylum Chordata; class Amphibia; order Caudata; family Salamandridae; genus Pleurodeles; species Pleurodeles waltl. The sequence goes on from NC_090438.1 coordinate 357,780,089, forward strand.
TTGGCAGCAGTCCCTACCCGAATGCCAGGACCTGCCATCCACCCCATTGTGCATGCATGGCGTGGGGTTGGGTGGTTAGAGGGAGTTGGTTGCAGGGCCTGGCTACAGGCCAGGACCTGCGGCCAGTCCCCGCTGTGCACTGCAAAAGGCCATGCGTGGTGCTGGGTTGGATAGTTATAGTGGGGTGGCTGCAAGGCCTGGCCGCAGGCCTTGCCTTGTGGCTAATCCCCCCCATGTTCGGCTGAAGACCGTGTTTTGGACCTGGCCCTTTTACAAGGTAATTCCCCAGACTTTTTGCCTGATTGGTTGAAACCCCCTAACCCCCTCATTGTAGAAGACACTGCAAACTGAGTATAAGTACAGGGGAATTTTCCCAGCAATTTAGACATTCTTGGGACTCCAGAAAACTTACTTGGAACTGGACACAGGATGCTGTTTACTGGACTCACCAGGACCACCTTGGACTGCTGCTGCTGTGCTGACCTGTGACCTGCCTGGTCACTAGGAGGAAGTGCCAATACCTGCACCCCTTGTGCTGACGTGTTGTTAGGCCTGCCAGTACTGTGCTTTCCCCCCCTTGCTTCTCTCCAGGAGCAGGGTGCTGTGGCCCCTGTAAACGTTCCCTCCCGAGGGGTGCTTCCACTTTGGCTTGGCTGCTATAGTGCTGAGTGTAGCACTTCCTTGATTGCCTTAGCGCCAAGTGCAGCGCCCTTGTGGGGCCCTAGGCGCTCGTAGGCACCTCCCTGTGAAGGGAGATCACCGTCGCAGCCCGGGCATCATTTTTATCAACTGCGTTGCCTCGCACTTCAACCAGTGCCCCCGGGGCATGAAGACAAGGACACTGGAGCAAGCGTGCTCCTGTCGGTGCCCCCGGGGAAAGGTATCCTCCAAGGAGCGCCCCTGGGTCACCACCTGGTGTCTTCATCCAGGCCAAAGTCACCACCATGGCCCAGGAGGAGTTCATGCACCAGACAGAAGCCAGTGAAGAGCTGGGCTCTGAAGAGCTCATGGCACGCACCCTCTCCTTTCCCTCTTGACTGGAGGGGATTCCAGCCTCAGAAGGTCCTTCCTCCCTTGAGGTGGTTCATCTGCCTGCATGACACAGGGCACGGGGTAGAAAGTGAGTTCCTTTCCCCCTGGCCACTGCCTTAGGGGCGTGAATGCCCCAGTAACTTACTCTTGGCATTTTTGGTGGCCCCCCCTTGGTGGTAGGGCCAGTGGAGGTCCGTCGGGGGCCCCTAGAGATCCTGGGCCCCAGGAGGGGCCCAGTAGGTGCACCAGAGAGGGTGCCGACCACCCCTCTCCCCAGGCGCTAAACATGGCCCCCGTTGAGTGCACAGGAGCGCTGGGGGCCCCATCTTACTTTTCCAGGCAACAGGAGTGCCTTTTTCGCAGGAACCAGGTACTTTTGGGGACACTGGGAGGGTGATATGCTCCAGGCTTATTTTGCTAATGCAATATATATTTGCTACATGTTCCTGTGATGGCCATAGCACGCTGATATATGTTTTTCATGACTTGCATATAATTTTATAAGGTTCCTGATAAAGGCCTTTATGATAATTTTTTATGACAAGTGCATTTATGTATTTACTGTGATTCCTGACTACTGCTTCTGTTGCAGAATCATGGGTACGTACATGTTCTAATGTGACAACTGCTTATTCTTGCAGAATATTAGTAACTTGTGTAACGTTCTGACAACTGCTAAGGTAGCAGGGTATTACTGATGTGTAATGTTTGGTCGAATTATGTTTTGTGCAATACAGTTCTTTTTTACATAGCTCAGTGTTGTGTTTACTTTGTGATGTACATATTGCGTTACGTGTGTTGTGTGTGTTGTGCAAATGCTTTTCACATTGCCTTCGGGTTAGGCCTGACTGCTCGTGCCAAGCTACCAAGGGGATGAGCAGGGGTTATCTTAAACGTGTTACTCCCTTGCCCTGGCTAGAGTGGGTGGGTTCTGCCTGGCTTAGGTGCATGCCCTAGCCAACCAGAAACCCCATTTCTAACACCGTGCATGGCAGTGGTTGGATTAACGTATAGCAATTAAAAATACATGGAAATTCACAGAAAAATTCAAAGGTTACAGGAACGTTATAGTTAGGAAATAGAATTTTAAAATGACATAGAAATTCACTCTAAAAACCAAAGGTTACAGGGACTTATAGTTTGGGTCTGAACTTACCTGCACAAAAACATAGCAATTCAGCAGTTATAGTTATGGTCAGCTCAAGTAACTATAACGCATGCTCTAAGGTAACTATTACTTGCGCCCTCTCTATGCACTGCTAATTACCCCACATATTACATCACTCATGACATCCTTGATAACCTCATTGATAATATCAATTTAACATTTACAGTAAAATTATTGAGAATAAAACTGTGCAATGATTGGGCAAGAGTTATAGTTACCTTAGGACATGAGTTATAGTTACTTGAGTTAACCATAACTGTAACTGCTGAATTTCTATGGTTTTCTGCAAGTATAGTCAGATCCTAACTATAACGTCCTTGTAACCTTTGTTTTTTTCAGTGAATATGCATATATCTATCTATCTATATATATTTATGAAGATAAATAGATAGATAGATAGATAGATAGATAGATAGATAGATAGATAGATAGATAGATAGATGGATAGATAGATAGATAGATAGATAGATAGATAGATAGATAGATAGATGTGTGTGTGTGAGGTGTGTATAGATATGTATATATATAAATATATATAAACACTTATATATGTGTGTGTTTACATATGAATATATATATATATACATATATATATATATGTATATATATATATATATTTATATATATAATAAAATAGATAAAATAAAATAGAAAAGTATAATCCCTATATATATATATATATATATATTTCTTTTTTTTTTTTTTTTTACCACACATATGCCTTTACCAACCATGCCCTTACAACAAACTTTTCTTGGTAAGGGCATACGTGGTAAAGACATATGCGTAGTAAAATATTTTGTTGTAAATTAATGTAATAGCAGCATTCTAAAGACATGAGTGGTAATTGCATGCGTGGTTACATCATACAACGGTGAAATATCTGTCTGCGAACTGCTGAATTAGCCAAGTAGCCACATGCCATACTTAATTACCTGAATTACAGTGTCTGTGTTAACATTCCAAGGTTGAATCTGATAATGAGATTGCTCAAAAGAATACTAGAATCTTGCAAAGTCCTTTTGAAGCAAGATAGTGGTCATTTTGTAGCATATAGTAAAGCAATATTATACTTCTATTGCCTTTCCTGAGGAGCTTATTTCCTCAAATTGGATTTCTGTTTTAATTATTTATAAATAGAATTAGAGTTAGGTAATGGTAAATTACCGGAATGTTTTTCACTCATGGGTTCTGAGTGACATCAAATATACAAGTGCAAAGCTCGAGTTGTCTATAATGTCAATCAGAACTCTGAGATGAAAAACATCTCCGTAATGCACTTTTTACCCATTTGTAATTTGATGTTATATGTAGCCCCCAATATCATCTGCCCCTTCTTTCAACTGCTACACGGGGGCAGAGTAGAAATGGGAGAGCAATATCATATTCTAAATCAACGTCTGTTACATTGGCAGATCAAGGTTTGGTTACCCTGTAGGTTTGGGAATACCTACTTGTTCATTTGTGGCCACTGTCAAACTCTGATCTGACCACTTTTCATGATTTAAGCAGGTGTGGATTTACTTCATCCAGGGTCTGGAATAACTTCCCTACCAGGGTTGCAAGAGGAATGGAACACCACCATATTTGGTGGGGGTGCAGGGGAAGAGTTATCTGACTGGAAAACTGTTTTCCACCTGAGGGAAAAGTAGAGAAGAAAGGAGTTGTGGTTGTACAGCAGGCTCCATTTCCCTTGTGCATAATTGCTCCTCTATATAAGATTATGCTCAGTGGGAATAGGAGTCTGGAGCCATATCACAGTGGTACACGGCACTTCCGATGCAATTCAAAGATGGCGGTTAACTTACAGCCACGGTGATACAGTGTTTCGGAGGGGACAAGAAATAAGTGTTGAATGATGAGTCCTACTTTTATTTTTACAAACTATATAAAAAAAACGAACTTTGTAGGCAGTCCGTATCGTGTTGTTGACATGGAAGGGCGTTTTTTGCGATGAGGCCGCTACTAACAAGGTAGGAGGTGAACACTTAGCAGCTAAAGGGATGGGACTCTTTTAGTATATACATGCCCATAAAACATTGGACATTAGGCATGTTTGAGAATTTGCACCTCGTAGATATTTGAAATTAGTGGGGAGGATTTCCTTATCTGACTCATTTCTTTTCTGGCAATTCAGTAATAATGCTATTAAAAATACTATCAAATTTTTTCATTTCTAAATCTGTTACAGACTAAACAGTGTCTGGATTTCTGAGCAACTTCTGGGAATTGTAGGTCGTTTTGGCCATGTCAATTGAGTACATTTTACTCTGAATTTTTCCACTGGAGATAAATGAGCACAGGTTGGTTGAACTCTTGGGTGGACCTTTTTAGTGAAATATTGTGGTTGCTTTGATTGGATATGGGACACTGCTTCTGTCATTTTACAGATGTACAGTGCCCCTGCACCCGATTGGACAAATATAGCCTGAACAGTTAACATCAAACACAGGAGGATAAGGTACAGAATTAAATAATACCTTCCTTTCACTGAGGTGTCAACTAGGATACAATCACAGATGGTATTAGTGACTATTTTGACTTTCCGGCCTCTCTGGGACTTTCCTTTCTCACTCCCTCCGGTGACACAACTAGCACTAACTTGCATGGAAACAATATGTTTGTTGTTCATCTTTATGGTAACTAAAATTACATATCATTTCTCTTGAATTACAATATTAGAGATACTATTGCAATAAGGGTTTGTATGATTTGTTTTGTCAGCCTTGATAAAGTCCCTCATAGGACGAAACACGAGTCGGCTGAATCTGGTTTGGAGTTTGCAATACATTTTTCGCATTGGATGACAAGAACTTTCATTGCCTCAAGTCAACAAATTGGACATTGCACGGTAAACATCCTTTTTTACGACTTTTTTATTACGAAAGTCGTGGTTAACGAAAGTGTAACAATGCTTTTTTTAACCACGACTTCGTATTTTTGTGCCTTAACTACGTATGTTCTGAACAACGAACATGCGTGGTTAAGGTACAAAGAAGGGAGTTGGCGAAGGTAAGTGGTGGGTTTAGGTTTTGGGGTGGGGTTGGGGGGGGTGGGGTGTTTTTGGTTTTGGGGAGGGGGTGGGGGGTCAGGGGTTTTTAGGTTTTGGGGTGGGGTTGGGGGGGTGGGGCGTTTTTGGTTTTGGGGAGGGGTGGGGGGCTAGGGGGTTTTAGGTTTTGGGGTGGGGTTGGGGGGTGGGGCGTTTTTGGTTTTGGGGAGGGGGTGGGGGTTAGGGGGTTTTAGGTTTTGGGGTGGGGTTGGGGGGGTGGGGCATTTTTGGTTTTGGGGAGTGGGTGCGGGGTCAGGGGGTTTTAGGTTTTGGGGTGGGGTTTGGGGGGTGGGGCGTTTTTGGTTTTGGGGAGTGGGTGGGGGTCAGGGGGTTTTAGGTTTTAGGGTGGGGTTGGGGGGTGGGGCGTTTTTGGTTTTGGGGAGTCGGTGGGGGGCAGGGGGTTTTAGGTTTTGGGGTGGGGTTGGGGGGGTGGGGCGTTTTTGGTTTTGGGGAGTGGGTGGGGGGTCAGGGGGTTTTAGGTTTTGCGGTGGGGTTGGGGGGGTGGGGTGAGGGATGTAGGGTGAATGGTGCCTATTGCTAATGATTTTATCAGGAATGCCTTTACAATGAAATATCGTTGTTAAGGCATTCGTGGTAAAATCATTAGTAGTAAGGACGAGGTCGGTGTTCCGACCTCGTTGTTAAGGTTAGTAGTTGTTTTTAATTCGGTGTTCCGTCATATAATCACATTGCACACTCGTCCCATGGATTAACTTGACCTGGGTGCACTGATTCTGAGTTTTTGAGAATTATTGTTTTTGACATAATTAGATGATTTGTTTAAAATTTGTGATATTTATCTTTGTAATTTAACAGTGATGTGTTATTTACGTTTTTCTTTTGTAGTCATTTCTACACATATTTGTGATATATTGGTATTTTTTTGTATTAAAATTGAAATTTGAGTAGTGTAGTCTTGGAGCCATTACACACAATAGAGATTTATTTGGATTATACTACATCCATTCATAGAAGCTCCAGTAGAATTGAAGTATCCATGGACATAACTATTAATTGAAGCTAACTATTTGTAGTGTGCTCCATTCTTATTCCAGTTACAGTTTGTTGGCGCAAGTTTTTTTGTCCCATAACACATGTTTGACAACAGGCATGTTTAGAATGTATTGAGCACCATCATCACACTTTATACTATAGGAAAGTGAGGCCTTTCGGTAGGGTTTTCTGTTGTCAATCATTTTTTATAATGAAATAGATATCACAGTGGTACACCTGGAAACCTGCACCTGGAACAGCTTTCCAGGTGTACTACTGCCATGTTAAATCTGCACCCGTAAGAATGTATACTTTTTCGGGGCAGATGTACTAGTTTCTTAGAAAATTGTCCCCTCGATTATAAAATCTGAATTTTACCTAAATGGCTGTTCTGTACTCAGGACACAAAGCCAGTTGATCACTCTACTTTTACTCCCATGCATCACCACGTATATTGACCTATTGCACGTAAGATTTACTTGGATTACCACTGCTGCTGATCTCAGTAAGAAGTCCATGGGGTCTGGGTCACCATTTACAAAAAAATATTTAAGCAAATAAACAGTAATTTGTAAAGGGATTGCGCCGTGGATGAGCAATATGCAAAGCAGTACAATAAATACGGCATAATTATAACGTTTGCTATAGTAATCTCGTGCTAATAGTTCTAGAGGAAAGTTTTTTTGCGCAGGTGAAAAAAGTAAGAATGCCAGTAGTGAGAGATGAGCTGCGGTTTACCATTATTTGAGGGAACAAGGAAAGCAGATGCACAACGCAATTTTAGAAGCATCAAACTGGCTTACTCTTTCATGCACTGAAATGAAACTGATGGAGGAGATTTCTGGTGCATGCAAATGATGTGATGCATGACATACAAAGTGGAATATAATCATTTTCAAGGTCAAACATTTGTAAGAGGTCGGGCTTTTGGGGCAATGAAGGCAACACTGTCAGTCACAGAGATCTCTAGTGCAGATTTTGCTGTATAGACGATCAAATCCAGTCTGCGTTTCATTGTGCATGTATAAGTAGTTTGTCTTCTCAGTAACCCCCTGTGATCCTTAGAAATGGTGTTCCCAAAATATTTATTTGAAAAGGTATTTCATTTATTAGCCCATAACACTGACAGATTAAGAATTTCGTTTTTTTCGTACTGAAGAGGCTTAACACGTTTAGTTTTGTTTAGAAGACAGCTTTTCACCTCAACCTAAAAATAAGACTCGAAGAAGCACTTAATATTTTAAACGTTTAGGCGGTGCCAACAGTGACAGCTGGCAGTGACCTCTGCCAGAGATAGGGAGTAGTTAGCAACATCAAATTGCAGCCAGAGCACGGGGCGAGGAAGCCAAACCTCCTAAAGAATTGAAATAAATTGAGCAAATAATTAATTTTTACATGGACTTACTGAAGTGCCATAGGTTCTGCTGAGGCACTGATTAAATATTCCAGTAGGTTCGTGATATGCCATGCACTCATGCTTCTATCCCATCCCAAGAAACTGTCACGAAAATTGAGACACAATCCTATAAAAGATAGCAAAGGCAGATCAGAAAATGCAATTTCGCATCTTTATATCCTGAGCCCTCGAAGTAGATTCTCAATCACATATTATGATGGATAATCTTTTTAAAAGGCAAAGTGAGAAAATAACAAGCCTTGGCAAAGCTAATAGGTCTTGCCTTTGAGAGGTATTGGCATTGGCAATGTTTCACAGCCAGGCTGTACTGTATAGCAGCACAAATGCTTTGCAATGTGGCTAAAACTAGTTTATAAAAGTGCTATGATGCAGCGAGGGCGAATGCACTGTTTTTTAAAGTGCCTTAGTACTGGATGCATCATGGGCCTTTTAAAATTATTATTTTTAGCCATGGTGCACAGCATGATTCAGCCAGCAAACTTTATATACCGGTCTTACAAACTAGGGTCTCAGCAGGGGTGTTTAACACTTGGTAGTTATAATTCTTTAATGTGTGCTCAGTGAAATCTGTTAGAACATAAGATATAGTAAAAATGTAATTATCACGAAAATGTCACATTAAAAAGTGTATTTGGAACTAAAGATGGCTGCCTAGTTGAGAGGCTCAGTGCTGCTTTGGAACTGCTGTTTCTTTAAGTGCAGTTTCCGCCTGCCTTTTGGACAGAAACAGCTACTAACATGTAATGGATCGCTTACTGAGGGCCTACATCCTTTCCTGAATGTGTTTTGTCAACCTTTGAAGCATTTTGAGAGGATGGCATCATTGGATAGTTGCTCCTACCTTTTTTTTTTAATGACAAGTAGCTCTGTTACGGCGTGTTCAAGCTGTTTTTGGGGTACTTTTACCAAAACAACTCCTAAAATCTCCAGTAATGTTCTTTACAATACACCACTGATTGATGATTGAGTACCTTCCACTCTTTAATGTTTGTCCTCTTGGCCACATAAACTTCTTACAGATCTTTTTAGTGCTGCATATTGCTAGTTCGTTATTTCAGTCATTCACAACTTTTGTGGTTATTTATACTTTATTTTTGGACTCAGAGGAAGATGTTGGGTTGGCTTTTTAATTATTCTGTCCAGAGTTTTACTCCCTCTCCTATTTACAATCATTTATATATGGGCAGAATTAAGAGAACATTACATTCAAGTAAGGGACAACTTATTACTATTTCTGATTCAGGCCTTTCATCTACAATACCCTTAATGGATGGTCCAAATACACCTTATGACATGGTTCAGTCTAGTTCTTCACATACAGCAGTTTCAGCTACTTTCTCATTAAAATCACACTCTCCTTCTTCCACCGATGGTATATGTAGAATGAGTAGGAAACAGGCTTGGAAGAGATGTTTGTTACCTGTAAGAAAAATAAAGAGGAGGATGATTGCACAAAGAAAAACTAAACAACCACCAGCAAATAACAACAATTAACAACCCGTGGAGAAGTCAAGAAAAATTAGTGATACTATAAAACATTACACCCAGGTCTATTTAAGAAGGAGGGACAAGCAGTGTCTATTGAAACTGTGGAATGTGAGTTAATGCATTTTTTACATCAGCTAGATCTTCAAAGGAAGCAGTGTTGTTCTGAAATGAAACTTTGAATGTACACAGGTGAAATAAATCATATTGAGATCATAAAGTATGTAGTGCAGGGTGAAGATCCTGGAATTATTTACAACGTTGTGATATGTTGTCCAACGTTGGTTGTGCCGTCTTCACTGGTATGTTTCCACCACAATTTCCTTCTGGTCCATTCATAAGGTACATTTCTTCAGTCATCAGTTCCTGGCATGTACTGACCTCTTTTAATACATGTGTTCTTTTTCTTTTTCTTTCTATTTTCCTGACCTTATCCTCTTCCCTCAATTGGGTCACAATCTCAAACTCCCATTTTCTTTCTTCTTCACTTCATACATGTTGTTTACAATGTAGATTTGTATTTATTTACTGTTTTATAGAGTTGTTTCTTGGAATGTGAAAGATTTTATTAACCCTATAAAATGACAGAGAATCCTACCTCACCTAGCTGCCTATCATCCAGACTTAGGGCCTGATTATGAGTGTGTCAGTCTACAGAACGCCACACTCACGGTGGCAATCTGGACTGCCGCCAGTGCGGTGGTCCAACTGTCACATTACAACCCTGGTGGTCGGACTGCCAGGAAACCACCAGCTCCGCCAGGATATTAGGTCCCGGCGATATGGAGGATGGTGGTGGTCCTAATCTGCCATGGCAGCACTGCAAGCAGCACTACCCTGGGGATTATGACCCCGTTCTCCACCAGTGGTTTCATGACCGGAGAACCACCATAAAAAGGCTGGCAGAGAAGAGGTGCAGGGGACCCCAGGGGGGGCTCTGCACTGCCCATGCACTTGGCATGGGCAGTGCAGGGCCCCCCTGGCCAGCACAGTTGCAATGTTCACTGTCTGCAGACAGTGAACATTGCGAAGGTGCTGGTGCACCCTGCAGGCTAGAGCTTTGCCACTGGCTCGTTTCTCAATTACTAGACAAGGGCAATGCGTAGCCTGTTTCCCACTAGGCCAGCGGGCAGAAACTCAGGTTTCCACCCACCGACCTAGCAGGAAACTCTTATTTGCTCTGGCAGGGAGGTTGCCACATAGGCAGTGGCCACCTTGTTGGGAGTTTGGCAAACAGGCTTCCCCGTCAAACTCATAATAGGGCTCTTTGTTCTACTGCAAGAAACACACCTAAGAGAATCAGAAGCTTTAAAGCTTATAAATAATTGGGGGGTCAGTTTTCATATCTAACAAAAAATGGCGTAATTATGTTAAGTCACAAAAAGTTAAAATGCTCTGTTGTTATTCAAAACAATGACTCCAAAGATGTGATGGCTGATGGTTAAATTACTTATTTAACGATATCTTATCAAATGTTTTCAATGTTATGGTCAAACCCAACCTGATTATTTATTTTAGCTTAAGATAACTAAAACGTGTCTTCAGCATAGTGATGATTGTATCCAAATTATAGTCCCATTTATAGATTGCCAATCAGAGCTTAAATTTATTCCCCATAAATATCATAAACAATTTCACTCCTCTATTTCTCAGAATCACCTAGTAGATGCATAGAGACTGTCTAATTCCACTGCAAGAGAGTCTTCTTTTTATTCCCCTTACCATTGTTCTCTCATATGCTTAGATCATATTTTTCTCCATAAACCTCTGGCACAAAATCTCCTTAATTCTACTATTGAACCCATTATTATTTATGACCATGCCCCAGGTATTGCAAATCTAGCTCTACAGCAGCACATCCCAAGTCTAATATACAGAAGCTTAATGATTCCCTTTTACTAGATCCTGCTTTTTCTACCTCATTTTCACCTTTTATTGATGAATATTGTTATGCTTAATGAAAACTCAAATGCATCACCCCAATTATTATGGGATACTTTTAAAGCTGCAGCTCAAGGATTTATCATCTTCTTTGTTTTAAAAAAGAAGAAACAATTTGCCAAACAGCATAGGTCCTTACTGTCTACTATTAAACGTTTAGAACACCAATTCTGTTCTTCAGCCTCTGACTTCAATCTGCAAGAATTTATTCAAGCTAAACTGCACTTTAATAAAATAACTTCAGATAATGACTCATCTATAGTTTTATGTAGTAGTTCTGGTTATTACCGAGGAAGTATTACAGTGGGATAACTCCTAGATAATTATTTTTTGATTGGAAAACAACGCATTACTATTGATTCCATTCATTCCTCAAATGGTAAATGATTATTCAAAGTTCAAGAACGATTATTCAAAGATCAAGATATTTTAGAGAAATTTAAGAAATTTTACCAAATCTTGTACACTCCTGAATCTACTGCACTCATTGATGCTTATCTACAAGACAGTCCCCCGTCTACCAATGATACTCTTAATTTTGCATCCCTTGAAACTGACCTTTCACTATCAGAAATACTCCAAGCTATCTATTCTCTTAAGAAAGGAAAAACTCCAGTCCCAGATGATTTTACCGTGGTGTTTTATTGACACTTCTCAAATATACTACTCCCTACATTTTTGCTACTTTTTCATTTTTTTCCATAATACTGGTACTTAAGGGGGATACTTTTGAGGAAGCAATAATTTATCTTATCCCAAAAGAGGTTGTTATCCTTCACAGTGCTAAAACTAACAACCTATCTCCCTTTTTAATGTAGATTATAAAATGTTCACCAAATGACTAGCTTTGTGACTTGATCCATTACTCCCTATATTGATAGGTAAAAAACATTCTGAGTTTGTTAAAGGTCAACTTGTCTCCGATAACTCCTGATTATTTTGAATGTTTGAAATAAAGCTTCTTTACTCGTTTATTCCTTAGCTGCTGTATCTTTAGATGCATAAAGGGCATTTGACAAAATTATTGGTTAATAGACATGTTTCCCAATATTTCCTACTACAACACAGAGTCTGTCGGTGGTGCCTTCCATCTCTCCTCTTATTTGTTTTATCTCTTGAGCTTTTTTATCTTAATTTTACAAAAATGACCATCTATCAGGTTTCCAATATGGAGATAAAGATAAACACTTGAAACTTTCTGCATATGCAGATGATATTCTTCTTTTTCTCTCTAATCCTGAGCTTACTATTCCCACTCAGGTCCACAAAATATCCGAGTTCTCTTTAATCTCAGTTCATAAAATAAATTCTGAAAAAACAGAGGTTTTTCCCATTACTAAATGATGTTTTAAACAGTCTTTTGAAGTTACCAGCTTTCACTGGAAAAATTACAAGATTAAATAACTAGGGGGGGTCATTACAACTTTGGCGGGCGGCAACCGCTGCCCGCCAAGTTGTAACCGCCGTGTGGCCGCCAATGCGGCCACACTCACGCAGTGCCCATTTTGACATCCCCGCTGGGCCGGCGGTTGCCGCCCGCCGGCCCAGCGGGGATGTGGGCCGCAACACAGGAGCCGGCTCCAAATGGCCCCCTAGGTGTCTGGTTCACCAACTGTTACAGAAACAGTTACAATACATACGAAAGAAGGATTAAAAAGAATTGAGACACTTTTATCTTCTTGGAATCCATTATTTTTGTCTTGGTGTTGTCGCCTTGACTCCATCAAAATGATGCTTACACCTATTTTGTTATATATTTTGTCCATGATCCTAGTGCATGTACCTCGAACATATTTAAAAAAATAGATTCTCTTCTCTCCAAATTCGTTTGGACCAATACAAAAACATGAATCTCCCTATCACAGCCCAAAAATTCTAAGACAATAGGTGGTGCTAATTTTCCAGACATTCAGGCTTATCATAAAGCTTTCTGTTTTAGACAAGCTTCTGAATGGCTCGTCACATCATCCAGAGCAACATCACAAAACAGCCCCATTTAACGTCTATGTCTGGATATTGAACACTCTATACTATCACCATTCTCTCCTAAAGAAGTTCTTGCTTTCTCTTCCAAGAACATTGCTAGCTCGTCACCATTATTTAAACATACCTGTTCACTATTAAAACCTTATTTTTTGCCCCATACTCTCTCGAGGGTTTGCTTTCTTCAATCTCCTCTTTAGTTCAATCTTATTACTACCCTGAAAAATAGACCTATGTATTGAAAAGCTTCGAGACAAAGAGGTATATTATCAATCTGATAATTATTTAAATGTGTTAATCCTTATTCTTTCCCTCAATTCCACAAATATTCAAGTGTCCATGCTCCTTTTGGCATATTTTTGCTATTCTTATAGGAATCATTTCAGACACTCTTTATTCACTCCCAGTAACTCCTTTAATCCCTTCATCTGACACATAGCTTTTAATACTTACCCGTACTTCCAAAGCTGCCACTATTTACGAAGATTTTTTTGTACCAATCTCTCTTGAGCTAAATCCTAGATAGAAGTTAATTGGGAATCTGACATGGGATGTGCTTGGTCTCCCTCCTTCTGGAACAAAATGTGGTCTATAATATTCAAACTTTCTAGAACAGCCACTACCACTCAATCCCTACTCTTTTTATATCATAGATTATATCATATACATTTTTCTATAGCCATTTTCTCCAACACAAATAACAGAGCCCGGTGGTCATGCAGTTATCCTTACAGTGACTTGCTGCATTTTATTTTCTTATGCCCTTCCACTGCTTCCATTAGGACAAATGCCTGGTCCCAGCTTCCAGAATATTAATTTACATTGCTCAATATCATCACCTTTACTTTTTCTAGGACGTTTATTAGATGATGTCACATTAAGTTCATGTAATGAAGGATTTTTTGACCTCATGTTGGCCTTAGCTTTTCAACAAATTAAATTAACTGGAAAAGTTCCTCTAATATTTAATTTAAAGCTTGATTTTTTAATGTTTGTCATTATCATAGATTAGATGTAGCTTTTACCTCTACTTTCAAACTACATGTTAATAGAGAATTATGTTGGTTGTCATTAACAATGATAGTGCTGCTAAGCAAGCACATAAATTTTACAAACTCAGTAAAATTTCAAACCTCTGTAAAGTATATATTTCTCTGCTTTATTTCAATTATGTTTTATCTGTCAACCAAATATTCTAATGGCTTATATTCTTTAATGATTGTTACATTCTACTATTCAGTCTTCAATTATTGGTTTATATGTCCATTCTCCCTTGTCCCTCTGCTTTGCCCCCCCTTCATCCCTCCTTACTCCCCGTTATCTAATATAAAATTGTAAAACATCTTTAGTTTCTTCTACATTGTTAATAATGTTGTAGATTACATGCTCAGTTTGTTGTATTGGTGTTTCACCTTTATGGAACTTTGTTCTCAATAAAGCTGATTAAACACAAAAAGTGTATTTGGAAAAGCAATCTTTGACAGACTGTCCCTTTTTGTGCGAGCACCATAATTCTGTTTCTGACTTTTATTGCTGATCTTTAGACTCTGCACACTGGAACACTGCTGTCCAGTGCCCAGTGTATTTGTTCTTCCCGCTAAAATATGTGGGAATTGGATAATCCCTATTTGGCATATTTACCCTTTCTATTGTCCTATAGTGTAGGGTGCAGAAATACACCAATGGCATGAAACGTTAAATATCCCCTGTGGACTGCAGCACATATTTTGTCATCCAGTTTGTGATAGAGGAAAACCACTTAGCCTGCTTGGAGTGCGACCTGATAAAATAACTCTTTTTGACAGGCAGAAACCTTCCTTTAAAATACTAGTAGGTCACTCCTATGTAGGACCTGCAGCCTACAAAATATGGTGCACAGTATTTACAAGTGGGACATGTAGAAAAGTAACGTTTCTATGTCCCTAACCTCTTCGCTGCTGGGCCTTTTCCCCCTCCTGTGCCAAGCCTTTTTTTGGCTATTTGGGGCAGTTCGTGCTTAGACCCTCATAACTTTTTGTTCACATGAGCTACCAACGCCAAATTTGCCTCCTTTTTTCCAACATCCGAAGTATTCTAGAGGTACCCAGACTTTGTGGGTTCCCCCAAAGGACGTCAGGAAATTAGCCAAAATACAGTGAAAATTTACTTTTTTTTAAAAAAAATGGGGAAAAAGGGCTGCAGAAGAAGGCTTGTGGTTTTTTCCCTGAAAATGGCATCAACAAAGAGTTTGCGGTGCTAAAATCACCAGCTTCCCAGCTTTCAGGAACAGGCAGACTTGAATAAGAAAACCCAATTTTTCAACCCAATTTTGGCATTGTACTGGGACATACCCCATTTTTACGATTTTTTGTCCTTTCAGCCTCCTTCCAGTCAGTGACAGAAATGGGTGTGAAACCAATGCTGGATACCAGAAACCGAAACATTTCTGAAAAGTAGCCACAATTCTGAATTCAGCAAGGGGTAATTTGTGTAGATCCTACAAGGGTTTCCTACAGAAAATAACAACTGAAAAAAAAGAAATTTGAAATTGAGGTAAAAAAACTGCAATTTTTCTCTACGTTTTACTCTATAACTTTTTCCTGAAATGTTAGATTTTTGGAAGCAATATACCGTTACGTCTGCTGGACTCTTATGGTTGCGGGGATATATAGGACTTGTAGGTTCATCAAGAACTCTAGATACCCAGAGCCAATAAATGAGCTGCACCCTGCAGTGGGTTTTCATTCTATACCGGGTATACAGCAATTCATTTGCTGAAATATAAAGAGTAAAAAATAGCTATCAAGAAAACCTTTGTATTTCCGGGGTGCCCATACTAGCATGTGAATTACAGGGCATTTCTCAAATAGACGTCTTTTTTACACACTCTCTTATAGTTGGAAGGAAAAAATGTAGAGAAAGACAAGGGGCAATAACACTTGTTTTGCTATTCTATGTTTCCCCAAGTCTCCCGATAAAAATGGTACCTCACTTGTGTGGGTAGGCCTAGCACCTGCGACAGGAAATGCCCCAAAACACAACGTGGACACATCCCATTTTTTGACAGAAAACAGAGGTGTTTTTTGCAAAGTGCCTACCTGTAGATTTTGGCCTTTAGCTCAGCCGGCACCTAGAGACACCTACCAAACTTGTGCATTTTTGAAAACTAGAGACCTAGGGGAATCCAAGATGGGGTGACTTGTGGGGCTCTGACCAGGTTCTGTTACCCAGAATCCTTTGCAAACCTCCAAATTTGGCTAAAAAAACACATTTCCCTCACATTTCGGGGACAGAAAGTTCTGGAATCTGAGAGGAGGCACAAATTTCCTTCCACCCAGCGTTCCCCCAAGTCTCCCCATAAAAATGATACCTCACTTGTGTGGGTAGGCCTAGCGCCTGCGACAGGAAATGCCCCAAAACACAACGTGGACACATCCCATTTTTTGACAGAAAACAGAGGTGTTTTTTGCAAAGTGCCTACCTGTAGATTTTAGCCTCTAGCTCAGCCGGCACCTAGGGAAACCTACCAAACCTGTGCATTTTTTAAAACTAGAGACCCTGGGGAATCCAAGATAGGGTGACTTGTGGGGCCCTGACCAGGTTCTGTTACCCAGAATTCTTTGCAAACCTTAAAATTTGGCTAAAAAAACACATTTCCCTCAAATTTCGGTGACAGAAAGTTCTGGAGTCTGAGAGGAGCCACAAATTTCCTTCCACCCAGAATCCCCCCAAGTCTCCCGATAAAAATGATACCTCACTTGTGTGGGTGGGCCAGGTGCCTACAACAGAATAAGGCCCAAAACTTGTAGAGATAGAGGGGATAGCACAGCAAGTTGATAAGGACATATTCTTCTTTTACACATCTTTAGGCTGACTCTGCTTTGGGGACCCACACAAGTGAGGTGTCATTTTACTTGGGAGACTGAGGGGAATGCTGGGGAGTAGGAATTTTGTGCTGGAGCAGAGATCGTACAAACGAAAGTCAGGAAAATATTGTTTAAGCAAATTTTGAGGTTCGCAGAGGAGTCTGGGTAAGAAAATGTTGGGGATCCACGCAAGCCACACCTCCCTGGACTCCTGGGGTGTCTAGTTTTTAAAAATGGCTGGGTTTGGTAGGTTTCCCTACATGAAGGCCGCACCCAGGACCAAAAACATAGGTGCCCCCTCACCCCCAAACACAGGTAGTTTTGTAATATATAATTTTGATGTGTCCACATACGCCTGTGATGTGCCAAACACTAAAATTGTGAAAAAAAACGCACTTAGGTTATGTGAAAAAGACCCCTCACCCACCAACCAAGTTGGTGGCATGCTTCATCATCGGGGTCCCACCTGAGGCACTTAGCGTGTCACAGGTGTGCTGCGACGCCTGATTACAGCGGAGCAGGTTTTGTCATTTTTACCACACATACTGTTTGGATTTGGCACAAGGGTGAGTGATGGTTCAGTGGATCAAATTTTATTAACAAGAGATTTCACAAAAATGAAATGCACTGTTAATAACTGAAAGGCAAAAAACTGAACCATTGACTCACAGCTCGTGAGCTGTAAAGCCACGGCAAGGCACCAACCGCTTTACAGTCCATTCACACACCTTTCATACATGACACGCACAAGACCATTCACACCGCCAGCCACGGGCCCAGCACTTTACAACACTCACATCGACAGACAGCGCCACTCAAGGGCCCATCACTTACATACGCCCACATGCCTGATACAACAATCACACCAGCTGATGGGAGTGTGTGGACTGGTGTTTGGCTGGCAGTGTGTTGCAGTAGCCAACAGCAAGTCAATATGTACACTATGTACACCCTCAGCCAAGCCCCACTCCACACACAATGGCATCACTTTTTTTTTTTTAAACAAATAAACCCTTAACTAATTAGAAATAATTACAAAACTACAAACACAAAAGCTCTAAGTACATGACAGAAATGCTAACCATGAAACTGAACACATGAAAATACAAAACAGACATGAGTTTACACTCATGGTTGTTCCCAGTAATTCTTCTGGGTGTGGTAATTCTTAAAACAACCACCCACACACAGCCCAGGCTTTGAAGGACAATCTGGGCAGTACATTCGAGTCTCCCCCCGGATACCGCTTAGAAAACACACTCTTCATTTCTTAGCTGGAAAGTCTTTTTTGGGTGTGGGAGGAATGTGCTCAGCAAAGTGGCGATCTTTCAATCTAGCCACATCCTCCACCACTGCATCTTTAGGAACTCTGGCCTGTTCCACCACAATAAGGCTCTCTATCACTGACTCCTGAAATTTCACAAATGTCATCTTTGACTCTGGAGACTTATCCTTAAACACAATAAAAGCAATAAAAGTTGCTAAGTGGAAGAGGTGAATTGCTAACTTCTTATACCAAACGTAAGACTTACGAACAGCAGTATAAGGTTCCAACCTCTGATCAACTCTATCTACACCTCCCATGTGCTTATTATAATCTAAAATGCACACAGGTTTGTGCACTTCAGCAACCTGGCCCCAAACAGTCACGAGGCAAGTACTCTCATCATGGATGGTACTTAGCATGTAGACATCCCTCCCGTCTGAAAACTTCAAAGCTAGCAGCTCATCATTCTGCAAGGCAGTGCACTGTCCCCTCTCAAGTTTTTTACAGACAAGCTCCCTTGGATAGCCTTTCCAGTTACAACGAATTGTGCCACAAGCAACAGTGTCCACTCTAAACAATTCCTTGAACAACTGCACTCCAGTGTAAAAGTTATCTCCATACAAATGGTGACCTTTGTTGAACAGTCGTCTATCAAGTTCCCACACAATTTTCTCAGTAACTCCAAAAGTGGGAGGACAACCAGGGGGGGTCAATACAGGAATCCCTACCAGTGTATACACGGAAATTATACACATACCCTGTACTACTTTCAGACAGCATATACAATGAAATTCCACATCATGTTCTCTTGCTAGGAATGTACTGCCTAAAAAACAAACGACCCTTGAAGAGGACCAAAGACTCGTCCACAGCTATTTCTTTGCCTGGAACATAGACCTCTGAAAACCGATCTACAAAATGATCAAGGACAGGCCTAATCTCAAAAAGGCGGTCAGAATCAGGGTGATCTCGTGGCAAGGCTAATGCATTGTCAATAAAATACAGCATCCTAAGAAGAAGCAAATACCGATTCCAACTCATTGTTGCAGGAAATATAGCTGTTGCCATCAAGGGAATAGTAGACCAATAAGAAGCCAGTGACGGCTTCCTTATCAACCCCATCAAAAGAGTCAAACCTAAAAACCTTTTCATCTCCTCCAAATTTGTGGGAATCCACTGGGTAGCTCTAGAGTGCGGCCTAAGTCTAGCAGCGTTGTCCCTCAAATACTGCTCCGCATACAAATTAGTCTGCTCAACAATCTCTTCCAAAAACACATCATTCACAAATAACTCAAAGAAATTGACAGGCAAATAGTTCTCAGTATTGACTCTACACCCCGGAGACCAGTAAAGGCAGGCAACTCTGGCTGCTCCATGTTTGGGGCAACCCAGAGTTCAGGTCTTATAACGGGAAACCTTTCAGCCCCAGGTTGCTGCACTAATGGCACATCAGTGTCCTCCTCTGAAACAGGCCCTTCATCTGCACTGAGTGTGGCTTCCTCATCAGAAGATTCCTCTCCGGAAAAAACTTCACTGCCAGAATCCCTCACTTCCTCCTCTGCCTCAGATGAATAGTCTGTCTCATAATCATGATCAGACAATGACTCAAAAAGCATTCCAACCACCTGCTGAGCGGTTACCCTGCGGCTAGCCATGATCTTTCCTACTAAAATTAACTGGAAAAATGCACCACCAACAACCAGCACTGTGTAAGATAAGTAATAAAGTGTAGCTTTATTAGTAATAGTTATAAACTCAAAAACTATACCGCTCACTTGCCTGAAAAAGCTTGAATCACCAGCAACTACCCTGCACAGACACAGCAATCACCAATGATATCCCACTAAAAAGAAAGAAAGAAAAGCAAATTAGAAATAAGACAACACAAATATCATTGTGCACAAATCTAAGGACAATTTCACACAAACCTGCATTTAGTACACCACCTACAAACATGTCATTCATGCATGGCAACAATACTCCTTTGGAGTAAATTGTTTTTACTTACCTAAAACATGCAACTATGCAAACCACAGGTCAACCACCGCCCAAACCGCAAGGAGCCACAGCAAAGAAAGCAAAAGCTTTGAACTAGAACAAAAAGGAGGAGAAACATTATCACAAATGCAAATACTTCGTCAGTTGACAAACATCCCACCATCAAGCATTTAGAAATTGGTGCCTAAGTGGATTCTGCCATAGGGGCACATGGGCCTACTAAAAAATAGGCCTATCTGCCCCAAGGAGGGCAGAAAATACCTTTAGTAGTGTGTCCCCAAGGGCCCACCCCCAAACAAAAAACAAACCACACACACAAACTATCCCTGGTGCCTACGTGGCTTCTGCCCCCCTTGGGGGCAGATGGGCCCAAAAGAAATAGGCCCATCTGCCCCCAAGGGGGGCAGAAATGGCCAACAGTTCAATGCCCCCCTTGGGGGGGGGGCCCCTTGCCCAAGGGGATGCTTCCACATAAATAAACATATTTAAAAAAAAACCTGGCATTCTAGTGGTTTCTGCCCCCCTTGGGGGCAGATGAGCCTTAAAATAATAGGCCAATCTGTCCCCAAGGGGGGCAGAAATTGCCTTGGTACACGTGCCCCCAAAGGGGGGCGACCATTGCCCCAGGGGTTGCCCCCCCTCCACTAACACACACACTATCCCTTGTGTCTAAGTGGCTTCTGCCCCCCATGGGGGCAGATCAGCCTAAAAATAATAAAAATGGCCACAAGAAACATGTCCCCAAATGGGAGCGACCCTTGCCCAAGGGGCCGCTCCCCATCGCAAAAACAATTCAAAGTAAATAAAAAAACAAAATCCCTGGTGTCTAGTGGATTCTGCCCCCCTTGGGGGCAGATCGTCCTAAAATATAACAGGCCGATCTGCCCCCAAGGGGGGCAGAAATGGCCACAATAAACATGCCCCCCAAAGGGAGCGACCCTTGCCCAAGGGGCCGCTCCCAAATACAAACATTTTCAAAATAGTAAAAAAGAAAAATCCCTGGTGTCTTGTGGATTCTGTCCCCCTTGGGGGTAGATCGGCCTAAAAATAATAGGCCGATCTGCCCCCAAAGGGGGCAGAAATGGCCAACATAAACATGACCCCAAAAGGGAGCGACCCTTGCCCAAGGGGCCGCTCCCACACACAAACAATGCAAACAAAATAAAATAAAAAAATCCCTGGCGTCTAGTGGGCATTCCTGCTGCCCGAACGCAATGCGATCGGGCAGCAGGAATGCTCAAAGAGATACCGGGGGAAAGGAAAAGCCTTTCCTTTCCCCCGGTGCCTCTTTGGCCCAAACCCCCCACCCGCCGGAGGAGAAACTTACCTGTTTCTCCGTGATCGCACTGGAAGCAAATGGCTTCCAGTGCGACTGGCAGTGGGTAATGAGGTCAGCGCGCGATCGCGTGCTGCAACATTACGAGTGGGTGGGGGGGGCGGGGTGGGAGTGGTAGGGAAAGGTCTTCCCCTTCCATCCCCGCCTTGGGGGGTTTGGGGATAACCCCACGGAGGGAGCGCTAGCGCTCCCTCCGGGCTCCGTGCCGAGGACGTAATGGTTACGTCCTCGGCACAGGAGCACTGTGCCGCAGGACGTAACCGTTACGTCCGCGGCACAGAAGGGGCTAAAGTGACCAGGATCTAAAAGCTATTTTTCAATGTGGCTGTCCTAACTGTCCCATGTAGAAAAACAGAGCACAGAATAAAATATTAATACTGTATCTTGGGAATGGGAAACGCTAGAAAACAAAACTATTTTTAATAGTTATTAAAATCTAATGTAATGGTGAATACGGATGTTTATCAAACATTAAGCAAAACAAATGTTTAGAAAGTTACATTTCCGTGTCTGGAATTCCTGGAGGTTAGCTTGCATTACCTCTCCAGTTTTCCCTAGCCTGTGCTTTGCATAGGAAGCGTTGTGAAATGACTTTGAGGAACAAACAACAGGCTGACCTGAATGAAAATGGATGAATTTCACAGAATAGTGAGGTGGAGCTTTTAGGCATCCAGCAATAATACAGTGTCAAATCCTGCTTGAAAGGTCATTGAGTCACACATTACAATTGGGATGCACTTGGACAGTTACAGATCATGATGGCAAGACAATTGTTGTGCTACCCCTGTCTAGGCACAATATATAAATGTATATATTTCAACATTCAAAATATTTCGTAATAGCCGCACACTCAGGAAATCAAAAGTAGAATTTATTTATTTAACACAACGCATTTCGGCTGACAAGCGGCCTTGATCACGTGTATAATTCAGCCAATACATGCAACATTAAATACCCAACAAACATGGCCATAGAAACAGGACTGAATTTTTCTGCAAAATTACCATTTTCTTTCTCACATAAATACAAATATAAATATACATATCAATATAAACTAAAGGGTATAAGGCTGAATAAATAGAAAATATCAAGCTAATATATATACATCACCATGTGTAAATGTTCATCCCTAGAATATCAAGGAACGCTCATATATCAATAAATAATATCAATATAAAAATATACATATTAATATAAATACAGATATAAATATAGATACAGCTCATATATACATCCAATAAAATGATTCTCTTAAAGAAATTGTTTTTCATAAATATAAATATAGATAAGGCCAGTATCACAATTCTGAATCGCATTCCCTTCTACCTAAGATACTAAAATTCACATACCATGTATATATACTGTTTAAAACTTCTTCCTTCAACCAAAACCCCCAATTGTTAAGCGATATTAATGTTAGTCCTATTCTAGGAAAATTAAAATTAATTCTCCCTTTTTAATCTTTGCAAAATTTATAGAGAAAGCACTCATCTCTATTTCTATATGGCCAATACCCATCACCATGTGAAGAAACAAGCACTAATCAATTCACGAATCAGGAATCCATCCGGACCCCACCATTCTGAAAAGACACAAATAGAATAAATACATTATAATAAGAAATAATTAGAGAAATAAAGACTAGTTAAAAAACCCCTACTAATCATGATACAAATGCTATAAAATGTAAGATGCAGAATCAACAGTTCCTTATATCAAACAATTCATCATGTTAATTGTCAAATAGGTGGGTATTCAGCTCTTCACCAATATTCAATCCTTTCGGTATTTTAGTTTCTAAATCCACGATATATCGGGATTCTTTTTTCCGTAAAATCAACTCTCTATTGCCACCTCTATGATGTAGTGGCACATGTTCAATACCAAAATAAGATAACAAAGTGGTATCAGAGTTATGATTGTCCTGAAAATGTCTTGCTACAGAATAATGTGGATCCCTTGTTGTAATAGCACGCATATGTTCAAAAATACGTTTTTTCACTGCATGTTTCGTACTTCCCACATACCTAAGATGACAGGGACATTCCAATACATAAATGGTAAATGGAGTACTACATGTCACAAACTGCTTGATTTGTCTATTCATTCTTGGTTTACTTGTAGGGTACTCTTTCCTAGCCACACTATTACGGCATGCTTTACAGTGGCCAGTGGTATATATATATATATATATATATATATATACATATAAATATATATGTATATATATATATATATATATATATATATATATATATATATATATATATATATATATATATATACACATGTATATTCATGCACTCATGCATGCACTTCATGGGAGGAGGCCTTCTTACAATTGAACCAGTTAGGAGCTTAGCAGAACACAATAAATGACTTATGCATCTTCGAGTTTCCTGGTGACATTGATAGCAACATTTCTCTTATTCACACACCTCACACAGGCTGCAAATGGCTGCTTTTAGAGAAATGACTTATGCATCTTCAAGTTTCCTGCTGACATTAATAGCATAATTTCTCTCATGCACACACCTCACAGAGGCTGCAAATGGCAGCTTTTAAAGTCCTTATCTGAAATCAGCAACAAGGAGCTAGGAACACAAATACAAAATGGGTTACTGGACTTAGAGTTCCCTAAAGGTATCCAGAGCACTGTTTCTTCCAATCACACATAAGAAGGTGAATAACTTTAAGCTGAACTCTGAGTGGGGTAGATGGCACAACAGAAAAAAATTAATGTGGGACACAGAGTTCCCTGACAGAACCTACAACAGTATTTCTTTCACACATTATAGGGGGGGATGGGGCTAACTCTACCCTAGCCCTTGCTAGAGGTAAGGGTGGCAAGCCAGGCAAAAGAGGATAAAAGGTTTGTAACCTCAGGGTTACATGTTAGCATTGTCAATCCTGTTTCCCTCATCAACACAAAAAAGAAATGTAGGCATTATACCTGTACGTGCTTCTTCATACATGAAAAACAACTATCATCTTCTTCATGCTAAAGGCTGCAATGTTACTGTTCTTCTTCTTCTCCTTACCTGGTTTTGTATTGGTAGCAAAGGCCATTGCATTTAATGTTGAAAACTTCAGGCCAGCATTTAAATGGAAACAAACCTGACAAGTACCTGAGAAACTTTACTCCTACTGTATCTATAATGTGTTGTTTTTTCTTATTTGGTTTGTGGTGTGGGAAGAGCAGATACTTAGGCCCTCATTACAACATTGGCATTAAATCCCGCTTACCGCCGTGCAGAAGACCGCCAACACACTGCCGCAGCCGCGGAATCCCGCCACAGCTATTACGACCCACAGCTCAGAATCCACCAAAATCTAGACACCCATACAAGTCCGCCACACCAAAGGTCAGTGATAAACTGGCGATAACAAAACCTCCACCGTCACGCCAACAGGAATACGCCCACACTATCATGACCCACAAATCCATGGGCGGTCCTTCAACTGCGGTATTCCATTGGCGGTACACACCGCCGCGCTCAAAATACACACACATTTACAAAACACTACCACATTGGACATCTCGAAATACACACACCTGATACACCTACACACACCACTCCCACACACCCAATACAATATAAAACACACACCCACATTACCCACAAACCCTTACAATGAACAATTTGGAAGAAGCAGACAGACAGCAAAGCAAAGACCACACCAACATACAGAGGCACACAACACCATCACTCATACACATCCACGCACAAAACAACACACACCCCTAAACATCACCCCACACATCACAACACACACACCACCTCACACATCACTCACACCACCCCATGGCACCGCAAAGACACCCCAGGTTTTCTGAGGAGGAGCTCAGGGTCATGGTGGAGGAAATCATCCGGGTGGAGCCACAGCTATTCGGATCACAGGTGCAGCACACCTCCATAGCTAGGAAGATGGAGGTATGGCCAAAATTGTGGACAGGGTCAACGCAGTGGGACAGCACCCAAGAACACAGGATGACATCAGGAAGAGGTGGAACGACCTACAGGGAAAGGTGCGTTCTGTGGTCTCAAGACACCACATTGCGGTTCAGAGGACTGGCGGCAGACCCCAACCTCCTCCCCCACAAATAACAACATGGGAGGAGCAGGTCTTGGCTATACTGCATCCTGAGGGCCTCACAGGAGTAGCTGGAGGAATGGATTCTGGTAAGTCAAATCTTTCACTACTTCATCCCCCACCCTACCTGCATGCTATCACATACCCCCACTCTCGCCCTCACCCCCATCACTCCAACTCCTCACATATTTCCCACTACCACAAACCACACATCCCAACACCAAGCCCTGCTGGCAACAACAAAGCATGGACACCAATCACCAATGCATGTCCAGTACAGATACCCACACAGACCCCACAAGGTCCTACACAAGAATGTAAGCACTGGGTACAGGGTCACTCACCCATTGCACACCATGGCACACACAGATGCAATAATCATGCCTTTACACCCCTGCAGGACCCCTACCCAATGTCACCGGACAGGAGGTTCCAGACATGTCCACTCCCCCCACAGAAGAGGCCCACAGTGATGACAGCAGCTGTGTCCAACTAGATCTAGATGACCAGCCCGGCCCATCTGGGACCTCGGGACAGTCGGTTCCCCTCACACAGTCACAGGCCACTACAGAGCCTCAGCCCTCACGAAACACCAGCACAGCACCCACCCAGGGGCCCATACCTCTGTCCCCAGGACACGTCAAGCAGCAGTGTGTCCACCACTACAGGGAACCCAGCTAACCCACCACCCCAAGAACAACAGGGACCTGGAGGCAGTGGCAGTGGGCACACGGTTCAGGGGACAGAGGCCCAGGAAAACCGGGGAACTGGGAGGTCTGCTGTGCGACAGGGGGAGGACAGGCCCAGGGAACCCACTCTCCACGAGGCCCTCTCCAACATCATGGGAGCGTACCATCATTCCCAGGAGACGATGGCAATGGTACTGGCCAAGTTTCAGGAGATCCAGCGGCTGCAGGAGGAACAGTATGTGGGGTTCAGGGAGGAACTCAAGCCCATCAACACCCCCCTGGGCACCATTGTAAGTGTGCTGAAGGACCTCGTGAACACCAGGAGGGACACTGTGGCACAACAAGGGGCCCCTGGCACTAGCCTGGACGATCAACTACCCACCACCTCCGCCGGTGCTAGTGGACAGGTGGCACCGCCACAGGACCACGACACCAGCACCCCACCCCCTGCAGATGGAGAACCACCCCGCAAGCGGTCCCTGAGATCCAGGACAAAGACAGAGAACAATGCCAACACCCCAGCCAAGAAATGAGACCACCCTGAATGTCATGCTTCTGTCCCACTTTGTCACCCTGTCCATCCTTAAACTGCCCTAACTCCACTTCCTATGCCCCTTTGGATAATGCACCTGTGAGACAAATAACTGGACTCTGCTATGGACATTCCTCCACCATCACCCCTGCCCATTTTACAACCCCCTCCACTATTTAGCACTTAAATAAACACCCTTAAATCACAAAACAAGCTGGAGTCAGTCTGTGCTTTCACAAATGTGTATTTGCAATAACTGAGGGAATTAGCAATGTCCATTGTATTGTCAACATACCTATGTCACATAGCTCTAGTCCATGAGGTAACATAGCAGAGGTCACATAGTGGGACCCACATCTGTGAAATCGAAAGGGAAAGTGACAAATTAGGGTCCATACACTGGGGGAATGTGACAGACAGATGATTTGTCAGATGGAGGAAGCAGTGATGTCTTCTTACCTGTGTCTCACTGGAAGTATTGCTGGATCACGGTGTTTCGTTTGTCTATGTCCTCTTCTTCTGCCTCCTCTTCTTCACTGTCCACAGGCTCCACAGCTGCCACAAGACCTCCTTCTGGACCATCCTCCTGCAGAAAAGGCACCTCTCATCGCAAAACCAAGTTGTGCAGCATACAGCAGGCCACGATGATCTAGCACCTCAGCCCCTGCCCCTGTCAGCCCTTGTGCCCTCAGTGAGGAGGCCATTGACCTCCTCAGATCCCTCACTGTTGGGCAGTCTACCATTCTGAATGCCATCCTGGGTGTAGATAGGCAGTTGTAACAGACCAATGCATACCTGGAGGGCATTCATTCTGGTCAGGCAGCCCAACAGCGAGCTTTTCAGACTCTGGCCTCAGCACTGATGGCAGCCATTGTCCCTGTGTCCAGCCTCCCCCCTCCAACTTCCTCCACCCAGACCCAAACCCCTATACCTCAGCCTATCCCAAGCACACCATCAGACCAGCATGCACACACCTCAACACACAAGGGAAGCTCAGGCAAACATAAGCACCACACATCCCACAGGCACTCACGCAAGCATCATACACATGCAGACATACCAACAGCCACTTCCTCCACTGTGTCCCCCTCCTCCTCATCTCCCTCCTCCCTCTCAGTCTCGTCTCCACTCACACCTGCATGCACTACATCGTCAGCCACTACCTCCATCACCAGCACACCCACCACCACACCCCGCTCATGTGC
Source organism: Pleurodeles waltl (assembly GCF_031143425.1). Classification (NCBI taxonomy): domain Eukaryota; kingdom Metazoa; phylum Chordata; class Amphibia; order Caudata; family Salamandridae; genus Pleurodeles; species Pleurodeles waltl. Next base: position 357,808,124 of record NC_090438.1, read on the forward strand.
AGTCACCACCCCCACTACCATTCACACATCCCCTGTGTCCTCTCCCAGTGTATCTGTGAGCCCACCTCCCAAGGTACACAGACGCAGCCACACACCCACCCAACAGCCATCCACTTCACGACAGCCTCCAGCCCATGCACCTTCACCCAAAGTCACCAAACGTACACCTCCTACAACCACTACCTCTTCCTCCACTCCCAAACCCCCTCCATCTACCCGTCCCAGTGTGTCCAAAAAATGTTTCCTGTCCAACCTTGACCTCTTCCCCTCAACTTCCCCACTCCGTCAGTCTCCTAGGGCCCGCCTCTCCAGGTCCCAACCCAACGCCTCAGCCACAACATCTGGGGGAACAGTGGTGCCAGTAGTAACCGGCTTCTGGAGTGCTCCAGACAGCAGGGCAGCCAGTGTGCTAAGGAGCCAGAGCATGGACAGTTGAAAAGCACAAAAAGTTGGCCAGTGCCTGGCGGGAGAGAGGGAAAAAATCTTCCACCAAAGCCTCTCCCAGGGGTACAGTTGGGAGTGTGGAGACAGCTGCGCCACCATCCAAGGTGGGGAAGGGGCACAGTAAAACAGGCAAGTCTGGGAAAACCTGCGCGGCGGACAAGACCGCCACAAGCACCGCTGCCAAGGACATTGCCGCCACAAGCACTGCTGCCAAGACACCACCGCCACAAGCACCGCTGCCAAGGACACCGCCGCCACAAGCACCGCTGCCAAGGACACCGCCGTCACAAGCACCGCTGCCAAGGACACCACCGCCACAAGCACCGCTGCCAAGACACCGCCGCCACCAGCACCGCTGAACAGGACACCGCTAGCACCGCTGAACTGGACCCCGCTGCCACCAGCACCGCTGAACAGGACACCGCCACCACCAGCACCACTGACTAGGACACCGCCGCCACCAGCACCGCAGGCCAGTGCGCGCCAAAGATTCCGACGCTACTGAGGCCGTCACGAGCAGGATGAAACACTCTGGGCACAAAGCCCTCTCCAGAACCAGTGGAGAAAGGCATCCACTACCTTAGTCCTTAGCAGGATGAAGCACTCTGGGCACAAAGCCCCCTCCAGAACCAGTGGAGAAAGGCATCCACTACCTATGTCCTTGGCAGGATGAAGCACTCTGGGCACAAAGCCCCCTCCAGAACCAGTGGTGAAAGGCATCCACTACCTCAGTCCTTGGCAGGATGAAGCACTCTGGGCACAAAGCCCCCTCCAGAACCAGTGGAGAAAGGCATCCACAACCTCAGTTTTTGGCAGGATGAAGCACTCTGGGCACAAAGCCCCCTCCAGAACCAGTGGAGACTGTTGTCCACTTCTGAGACTGTGGCTTTGCACTCCCCAGGATAAAGCAGTGGGCAAACCACCCACTGGAGAGACTTGAGAGACTGTGGCTTTGCACTCCCCAGGATACAGCAGTGGGCAACCCACCCACTGGAGAGACTTGAGAGACTGTGGCTTTGCACTCCCCAGGATGCAGCAGTGGGCAACCCACCCACTGGAGAGGCTTGAGATACTGTGGCTTTGCACTCCCCAGGATAAAGCAGTGGGCAACCCACCCACTGGAGAGACTTGAGAGACTGTGGCTTTGCACTCCCCAGGATGCAGCAGGGGGCAACCCACCCACTGGAGAGACTTGAGAGACGGTGGCTTTGCACTCCCCAGGATACATCAATGGGCATGGAGCCCCCTCGTGGATCTGGTGTCGTGCACTCATCCGGCTGAGGTGCCCCCCTTCCTTTCCCCCTGAGGTGCCTGTTGTATTTCTATCTGATGCCCCAGCAGTGTTCTCTCCGTTTTGATTGGATATTGATTGTGGGCCTCGCCCATGCATTTTGGGCCCAGTGGTCCACGGACTATGATGGTGGAATACCTTGGACTTGTATTCTTGGTGTATATATTTGTTTCTAGTGTAAATATATGTATATGAATGTATATATTTTTGATTACTGTTTTTGAATAGATTACAAATGTTCAAATCATTTCCTTTTGTCCTTGCATTCTTCCAGTGGGATTTGGGGGTTGTTAATGTAATGTATCAACATGTACTTATGTGTGTGTTGTAATGGGTGAGGGTGGGGGTGGGAGTGTTGCGTGTTGCTTATGTGTGTGTCACTCTTTTTTCCCTCCCCCCTCCCCTGTGTCGTAGGTGCAGTACTTCGCCGCTGTCTTTGTTGTTCCTGGTAGAGAAGCAGGAAGATGAAGGCTGGCAGTATCTGGAGCTCGGGTTCCATGGCATACTGATTCCTCGTGGGGTGTGTAGAGGTGAGCATTTTCCCTTCCAAGTCCTGTTTCCGACTTGTTTTTGTTTGCGGTGAATCCGCCCCGGAAAAGGTGCCGGATTCGACTGTTGTAATACAGTGGGCGGAACTTTGTCTTCCGCCTGTCTGTTGGCGGTGACCGCTGAGGTGTTTGTTTCTGTCGCCGTGGCGGTCAGAGTGTTAAAGTGGCTGTCTATGTTGGTGGTTTCCGCCACGGTCGTGATTACATTTTTTTTACAGCCGGCCTGTTGGCGGTTTTACCTCTGCTTTAACACCAACCGCCAGGGTTGTAATGAGGGCCATGGTCTGCAGTCTTGAACCATACCTCTGTATTATGTTGAACTGATTGCTTTGCTGTCAGAGATCCTACCTCTCCCCAGTCAATGTACTACCTTGAACCAGGAGTCTACAACCTTATCTGTAACAAGAGCTACTTATTTTCAAGGAAAATCATCGTGAGCCACTACTGTTAGTGATGTAGTAGTGACCACACCATTCAAAATTGACAGCAGTGATCACATCAGTGCATTAGGTAGGGTTGCCAGTAGTTTAGGAAGAAAACATTATCAATGTGGAAGGTCTCTAAATGGATAATACATAACACATGTAGCTGCAACACCCCTCGCACCAAGGTAATAATTTGAGCAATAAGGCCCTCATTAGAACCCTGGCGGTAAATGCCGCCTACCGCCGTGCTGACGGCCGCTAACATACTGTGACTGCGGCGGTATTCCGCTACAGATTTTATGACCCACACTGAGAAATTTGCCACAATACAGACACCCACACAAGTCCGCCACACCAAAGGTCAGTGATAAATGGTGGTACCAAAACCCACACCGTTACGCAAACAGGAATACGCCCACAGTATCAGGACCCACGAATCACCACGGCGGTCTTTCAACCACAGTAAATCATTGGCGGTACACACCGCCACACTCAAAATACACACACACTTACAAAACTACACCATATTGGACAATTCAAACTACACACACCTGACACATATACACACACCACACCCACACACTCAGACCACTATAAAACACCCACCCACATTACCCACAACCCGTTCAATGAAAAAAAAGATTGCCAACAGAGAGAGACACAAGCCAGGAGCACCCACTCAATCTGAGCCACAGAACACCATCACCAATATACCATCCACGCACCTCACAGCACACACAACGCATCACCCCACACATCCTCACACATATCACTAACACACTGTCCATGGCAGCCCAAAGACACCCCAGGTTTTCAGAGGAGGAGCTAATGGTCATGGTGGAAGAAATCATCCGGGTAGAGCCACAGCTATTTGAATCACAGGTGCAGCAGATGTCCATTGCAAGGAAGTTGGAGCTATGGTGGAGGATCGTGGACAGGGTCAACGCCATGGGACAGTATCCAAGAACAAGGGATGATATCAGGAAGAGGTGGAGGACCTACGGGGGAAGGTGCGTTCCATGGCTGCAAGACACCAGGTAGCTGTACAGAGGACTGGTGGTGGACCCCCACTTCCTCCCCCAAAACTAACTACATGGGAGGAGCATGTCTTGGCAATAATGCATCCTGAGGGCCTTGCAGGAGTAGCAGGAGGACTGGACTCTGGTAAGTCAAATCTTTATTACTATATCCCCCACCCCACCTGCATGCCATCACAATCTCCTAACCCTACCCTCACCCCCATCACTCCACCACCTCACATATACCCCACTATCACAACCCACCCATCCCAAAACCAAGCCCTGCATGTAACACCAATCCATGGACCCCCATCACAGACCTGCATGGACACCCATCACCACAGCATGCCCGTTAGAGAGAATCACCTAGCCCTCAAAATCATCATGCACACAAGCCTGAGCTGCCAGGGCTATCCCAACCATACAGGGAAACAAACCCATGCACAAGATGGCCCACAGAGATACAATAAAACTGGACCCTACTCAAAGTCACCAGAGAGAATTGCCAGCAACATCCAGTCCCCCCCCCAGAGGAGGCCCACAGTGATGACAGCAGCTCTGCACACCTGGATCACGATGACCAACCTGGCCCATCAGGGACCACTGGACAGACAGTTACCCTGCCACAGTCCCAACCCACCACATAGCCTCCCCCCTCAGGAAACACCAGCACAGCACCCACCCAGCGGGCCCATGCCACTGTCCCCAGGACACGTCAATCAGCAGTGTGTCCACCACTACAGGGACCCCAGGCAACCCCACAAACACAGGATGATCAGGGACCTGGGGTCAGTGGCAGTGGGCACACGGTTCAGGGGACAGAGACACAGGACAACAGGGAAACAGGGAGGAATGCTGTGCGACTAGGGCAGGACGGACAAGCCCAGGGAACCGACGCTCCAGGAGGCACTCTACAACATCCTTGGAGCATACCACCATTCCCAGGAGACCATGGGCCAGATACTGTACAAGTTGCAGTAGACCCAGAGGCTGCAGGAGGGACAGTACCTGGGGATCAGGGAGGACCTCAAAAACATCTACACCATCCTGGTCACAATTGCAGGGGTGCTGGCAGACATGGGCAAGACCATTAGGGAGGCAGTGGAACAACAACGGGCTCTGACACTAGCCACACCGAGGAACAGCCCTCCACCTCTGCCAGCGCTAGTGGACAGGAGGCCACGACACAGGATCAACAGGCCGCTAGCACCCCACCACCTGCAGAAGGAGAACCACCCCACAAACGGTCCCTGCGATCCAGGCAGAAGCCAGGGAACATTGCCAAGACCCCCGCCAGGATATAGGACTCTCCTGATTGTACCCATCCTGTCCCACTCCGTCACCCTGTCCACCTTGAACTGCCATTACTCCCCTTCAATGCCCCATCGGACAATGCACCTGTGATACCAAGAGACTGGACTCTAACTGGACATTTCTCCACCATCACCTCAGCCCATTGCACATTCCCGTCTACGTATGTACACTTAAATAAACGCCCTTGGAACAAATACAAATCTGGATCAGTCAAATGATTGAATTATGTATTAGTACAACATTCTGAAAACATTGCAAGTCATATGTACAGTGATTTATACATTGGTATGACCTTTAGTGGGCAGCAGTAAACATACCAGGAGCCAGAGTGGGCAACAGAGATCTGAAAATAGAGATGCCAAAGGGTACAGTAAGTGGCCATAGACATAGGGAAATCAGGCTGCCATGTACAATGTCCAACAGAAAACTGAAATGTAAAGTGAAGTTACAGTGTCTTACCTGTGTGTCACTGGAAGTACTTCTATAGTATATTACTTCTGTTGTCCATATCTTCTTCCTCTGCCTCCTCTTCCTCACTGTCCACAGGCTCCACCGCTGCCACACGACCATCTCAAGGCTCATCCTCCTGCAGAAAAGGCACTTGGCATCTCAAGGCCAGGTTGTGCAACATGCAACATGCAACGATGATCTGGCACACCTTCTTGGGTGAGTAGTTCAGGTATTCACCTGTCAGATGGAGGTACCGGAACCCGGCCTTCAGGAGGCCAAAGATTCTTTCAATTATCCTCCTTGTTTGCCCATGTGCCTCATTGTAACATTCCTATGCCCTTGTCCTGGAATTCCTCACTGGGGTCAGTGGCCATGAAAGGTTGGGGTAACCAGAGTCCCCTGCAAATATTGAGGGATACCTATTAGACACACACTAACCCTTAGGGACAACCCCATACCGAGACACCAACTTATACTGGGTGGGGACCTTGGGCTCACCTATTAGCCACATCCGGTGCCTCTGGAGTTGGCCCATCACATATGGACTGTTGCTATTCCTCAAGATTAAGGCGTCATGCACAGAGCCAGGAAACTTGGCATTCACATTGGAGATTTAAGGGTCCGCCAAACACACCATATGCACATTCACTGAATTATAGCTTTTTCTATTCCAGAACACTTGTTCATTTCTCCGGGGGGGGGGGGACAAATGCTACATGTGTACCATCAAAGGCACCAATGATGTTGGGGGATATGTCCCAGGGCATAAAAGTCAGCTACCACTGTGGCCAAATCCTCCACCTCGGGGAATACGATGTAGCTGCGCATGTGTTTCAGCAGGGCTGACAACACTCTGGTCACCACGTTGGAGAACATTGGCTGAGACATCCATGATGCCATGGCCACTGTTGTTTGGAAGGAACCACTTGCCAGGAAATCGAGCACTGACAGGACCTACTCTAGAGGGGGGATACCTGTGGGCTGGCGGATATCTGAAATCAGGTCTGGCTCCAATTGGACACACAGTTCTTGGATTGTGGCCCCATCAAGTCCGTGGGTTAGGATAATGTGTCTGTCCTCCATAGTCACAAGGTCCACCAGGGGTCTCTACACCGGAGGATGTCGCCATCTCATATTCATCCTCAGCGGTTGAAGCCTTTGGAGGAAAACGGTGAGCAGAGGGTCATATTCACACATCAATTGAAATAATGTTGCATCTTTTCCTTTATAGAACCTGTATGTGAATCTAAGAGTCAGTTGCTGTGCCAATGTCTGTTGTGAAGCAGTTAGGCTGCCATGGCCTGTGCCCCCCTGAAATGGCGGCTGCCTGACCTGTGAGGAGGGACAAGTGGAAATTAGGTAATTCTGCTGGCGTTGTGTGCCGTTGTGGTAGGCGGTCGATGACCGCCTCGCAACTTCGCATTGGTTATCAATGGGCCCTAGGGGTCCTACCCCAGTACACCTTACTCTACGGTCCTCCAGACAAACAGGTGAGTACACTGTCAGCATGATGCGTGGGCCATGAATGTATGGATTGCTGTGTGTGTAAGCCACATGTAGGGGGGCTGAGCCGTCCTGGCTGGGTGCTGCATGTATGGTGGTCAATTTATGTGCGTCAGGGGATGGGAGGGATCTGTTGGGCCATGAGTGTGACAGTCTGGACAGTTAACTAATTCCCTTTTCTGCTGTCTTTTCCATGAAGGTCAGCGCCCTTCAGAAAAAGGGTATTTGGCGTGCCATCACCAAGGAGGTGCGGACCCTGGGGGTCTCTGACAGGCGGAGCACCCACTGCCGCAAACAGTGGGAGGACCTGCACGCTGGGCAAGGAAGACAGCAGAGTCCCAGCTGGGGCTGGCCTCCCAACGAGGAAAGGGTGCCCGTCGGACCCTGACCCCCTGATGTTCAGCATCCTGGCGGTGGCCTATCCGTAGTTGGATGGGCGCTTGAAGGCATCACGGCAGCCACAAAGGGGTGAGTACAGATTCAGATTCATGACTGTGTGCGCGTTAAGGTTTACCTGGGTGGGGGATGTGGGCTGGGGGTGCCCCTAGGCCAGGGTGAACATGGCAGGATAGGTCCCTTGTTGGGCAGGCTCTCAAGCACTCCACCCCCAATAGTGTTAATGAGCATCTACTACTGGGCAGGGTCCTGTGGGTTTCAGGTGTGCAGCTAATGGCGTTAGGCATGGTACCCCATGGGCTGGTGACTATCTTAGTAACTGGTAGTGCATGGCCTAGTGCATAGGGCTTCTCCCTGTGAGTTGTGTACGCCAACAGTAGTGTTGTTGCTGGGATTGACCAAGTGTATCCTCTGTCTCTCCCCCCTTTTTGTTTTGTCACCCTGTCATTGTGTGCATTAGCATCATCTGGTGGAGGAGCAGAGGCACCGGCGACGGAGGAAGCTGCATCCCACATGGGCCTGGAGGCCGAATCCACTGACGGTGACGGCACCAGTGGGACGGAGGGCGAGAAGATCACCACGACGGGGACAGGCAGGGACACCACAGACAGCGACTTCTCCTATGATGGAAGCTCCCTGACGGTGGCAGAGACCTCTGTGCCCACCCCAACAACAGGTACAGCCGCCACCCCCTCTACCAGCACCGTCCTCCCAGCAGCCCCTCAGCGTGTTTCCCGTGCCTGCTCACCCAGGAGGGTGGGCATCTCCTTCGCCACAGCCACCTTAGGCCCTGCCCCAGTCAGCCCTGCTGCCCTCAGTGACGAGGCTATTGACCTCCTGAGATCCCTCACTGTTGGGCAGTCAACCATACTGAATGCCATCCAGGGTATCGAGAGGCATTTGCAACAAGCAAATGCATACTGGAGGGCATTCACTCTGGCGTGGCGGCCCAACAGAGAGCATTTCAGGCTCTGGCCTGGCCTGGCCTATTTGTTGAAACAGACTGACTTTCATGCACATTTGTGAAGGCGTAAGGCTTCATGCCAATCTGCTACTGTCAACATGAACTGATTTTACTATTCCAGTGAAAACATATTCATCAAATGTTTTTCCTAAGATATGTTGCCATTGTACTCATGTTCCTAGTCATTTTCTACCAGATGCTCAATTTTGTTGGTCATTATACCAACTCACCACTGTGAAGTCCTAAACATTGACTGTATCATAAGTGCATTGTATGCCATGTCACCTGTAATAGAGCCAATATTACCTATTCACAATTGTGATGGAGCATCACACCTGACAGAATCCTCAATTGGGGCCTGTTTGGTTCAACTGTCTCTAATAATATAGACAAGATCCAGGTACCTATTTTTTTCTTAGTCAGGCATGTGTCTGCTCAAAACCATCCTTTGGTTGTGATAATGAATCTAGTGGCAACCTTTAACATAAATCATTATCATACACATTATGCAAAAGGTACACATTCAGGAAATCCTCTTGTGCATTCAATGTGAATCAACCTTTATGTTGATGCCATAAATCATTGCTGGAACAAAAAATAATCAACTAAAATTAAGAACTCAAAACAATAACTTACCCCCTTAATGCTGCTGTTGAGCTTTCAACTGCTCATCAAGGTCAAGATAGGCCACTGTAAGTATGCAAGCCATTGGGGGGGTTAGTGTGCGGCCCACGCTTGGGCAGACTGGCTGAGCTAGACTTCAGATGACTTGCAGGTCATCTTTTGGCAATGTATGGTATGCAACTTGTAGAACACCAGGGTCCACACCTTCTTGCCGATGGCCTTCCTTATAGCCTATTTCTGATGGGTGTTTTCCTGTCTGGATAAGAAAAAAGAAAGAAACATTTGCGAGGTTTTGTTTGTCTGTATTGCTGTGACACAATTTTGTTAAATCTCTCAAAAGCATTTCTAAAATGTTCGTACAGATTATTTACCAACTTTTTTACCTAGGAAATACTAAATTGTAGTGACCTGTTAAGTAGCCTCATTTTACAACTCCAGGCCACAAACCTCATCTAAGACAGGGATCTGACACATTTCCTGTAGTGAGAGCTACTTCTAAACAGTACAAATCATTGCAAGCTACTGAAGGCTAACACCTTGTAAATTGTTAGCACACACTTCCATGCAATGATTCATTGGCTTAATGCCCAATGTTTTTAATGCCAGATACTATGGTTTGAACTACATACAATTAGTAAAGCGGCATGGAAGGGCTGACTTGTGTATCAATAAGAATACAGCATTTTGTGATGTATGAACAAGTGTGTGCAGGAATGGTACATACTGTCATGAAGTGTTACACCTACTACTCTACCAACTTCTGCCAAAAAACGTCAGATTGAAAATGTACTGAGGACAAGGTCAGGCGGCCGCCATTTTAGGATGTGAACTAGTGTATTTTTGATTGTTCAATGCTTCACCGCTACTCAAAATGGTGACTAGTTTGTTTACCAATGCAAAATGAGTACTTTACTGTTTTTTGATAAATTTTACACAGTATACGGGAATACATCACTGTGTTTGAATTCAATAGTGACGCTGTTTATTTTATACTTCCCTTGACGGAATTTTAGAAAAAAAATAATAATGTGTAAATAATACATTTTAAATGCATTATTTCCACGTTATTTAAAAAAAAAATCAGACATGTTAAAGATGTTATTTTAAGTTTCAACATCACTAAAAATGATGTGTACATATATGTCACAAAAATATGGAATTGTACAAAGACATGGGATGTGTGTTGATTGTCAATGTATTGCTTGCCAATTTTGAGTGCCTTACTTTTCTTAAATGAAGATATACAACCACAGGGATAGGTAGAAAATGACAGTCTCAAATGTTCAGACCATTTCCAGACCTTGCTACCATCAAAGAAAGGCATAATATCAAAAAGTTCAGATTGAATAGGGAAACTATTCATGAATTATGTCATCGGATGGAGACAGATCTTCTGCCTCACAATAGGAATCCCACAGCAATAACACCAATAGTGAAAATTATAGCAGTACTCCATTTTGTGGTCACAGGATCCTTCCAATACACTGGGGCAGTATCCTGTGGCATGTCATAACCAACTTCCAGTAGTGTGCTACAGGAAGTCCTTTCTTCAATGATAGAACAGCCTCATCCAGTTTCCACGACATGAGGATTTTGCAAATGTGAAGGGAGATCGTAATGGTTTGGGTGGCATACCACATGTGGTTATGGCAATTTATTACACACGTAGGCCCAAATTTATAGGAAAATGACAGAGCTCGATGCTGTGCTAAAATTAGCAACGCCACACTCCGTCATTTTCACAATTCAGGGATGCTCTGTATTGAATTGAATACGGTGTACCCCTGTGTTGTCCCCTGTGCTGGTGCTAAATTTAGCTGCCAGCGCCAACACAGGCATCCTTGCACCATCGTGCAATAATGTCTGCTTTGAGGGGTGGGAATTTTAGGTGCGGAAAGGTCCCTTCCTGCACAGAAACAATCACTAATGACGATTTGACACTTCTGAGTGTGCTGCAGAATGCAACCGATTTTTTATGTGCAGGAAAGGACACCTTCCCGCACATAAACAGTCATGTCTGGCATTTTGCTCCTTCTATGCATGCTGTGGAATAGCGGCATAGAAAAAGCAAAAAATTAGGAGGAATAAAAGTATTCCTCCTCGTTGCGCCTTGCTAATGCCACCCCTGGGCTGGTATTAGATTTTGGCACTGCCACAGGTTTACAAAAACTCATAAATCTGAGGTAGCATCAAAATGCAATGGGTGTTGCTGTAGCATGCCCACTGCAACACCCATTGCACGCCCCTTCCACGCAAAGGGCTGCATGTAAAGGGGAGGTAATTACAATGTGGCTTTAAGCCACAAAAAGTGGCTTACCGCCACATTGTAAATACGGTGCAGGGCATGGCGCCACCAAAGTGTCACGAAAAGGGACGCTCCAGTAGAGCTAGGGGCTCATAAATATGCCCCCTATTGCCTTAGTGTCTCCACACACCAGGTAACAAGTCTATCGCAGTTGGAAGAACTCCCATTTAATCAATATGCAAGTTGTCTGCTTACCTGATTTGTACATCTCAAGCATGTGTGCCCATTTCCCAGGGTCAACATATGAGTCCTTTGTACTACGGAACATCAGCATACCCCTGCAAATGTTATAACTTTGGCCTGGGAGGGCCTGGCTTGTTGGTAAGTACAATATAACCATAGGAACATTTGCTTTATTTATAGCTCAGGAATGTACGATGGTATTTCATATATTTGCTCAATGTATATTTTACTTTCATAAAGGAGACTCATCTTAACCTAAATGACAATGGTTGTTAGAAATGCTGTGGTATCCAAAAACGCCAGGGAAAGTCTGCTTCAAAGAGCCCTAAGGGAGAACACGGGGTCATTGGAGAAGGCTTTTGGGCTCCTGAAGGCCAGACTTTGCTGTCTGGATAAGACAAGCAGAGCCCTTTTTTATTCACCCAATAAAGTGTACCAAATCACCATGGCATGCTGCATGTTGCACAACATAGCCCTGCAATGGATTATCCCATACACTGCAGAGGATGGAGACCATGAGGAGCCACCAGGTGAGGATTTTGAAATGCCAAATGAAGATGATAGTGGTTAAGAGGAAAGAATTGATGTACGTCAAGATGTTATTCACAGCTTCTTCACATGAGTGTAAGTTTAACTTATATTTGGCACAAAGGGAGAAGAGCATTATTTTTTCTTGACAGTTAATTACGTTATATGGAGGAACAAAGGACTAATAAACAAGACTCATACATATCTTTATGAAAATCCTAATAATTAACAGGTATAGCCTTTTGAATTGGTAGATAATGTTTGTTTGGAATGTTGTGCTCATGTCTTATGCCTCCAATACTACCTATTGAGTTCCATATATTATTTCACATGTGTGTTCATGAGGGGGTCATAAAATCACATTGAGTGGGTTGCGTATTAATCAATAGTATTGGATATAATATTTGAGGTAGAGATTTACACAGCCTATACTGTGGGGTAGCTCATAATGTTGAATATTGGTTATAATGGTGGTCACATTGTTATTTTAATCGATTTATGAAATTCTTGAGATTTTAATGAAGAACACTGATGCATGTCTATGTTCTTTTCACTGTGAACTTCGGATAAATCTAAATGTGTTTGGTTTTCATGTTTACGGTGATCAGTGATGGGACAATACATATATATACTTATATATATATATATATATATATATATATATATATATTTATGAGCACACGTTTGCAACAGGATTATTTCAATGATGTTCTCAGCCCTGAAGAAGTCAATGGGGTATTTCCCAAGACGAAACACGTGTTGGCTTAATTAAATTGAGGAACTGGCTGAATCACAATGAAGGACTGGAGTTTTGTATTACGAGATGGTGAAGTGCTTAACTGAATCAAAATATTTGGATTTGGATCTGGAAATGTATTGCCATCTGACGAAAGAACATCTGTCTACTTATGGAGGACTTACAACATGAGAAAAAATTATGGTGGTCATTACAACCCTGGCGGTCGGTGTTAAAGCGTCGGTGAGAACGCCAACAGGCCAGTGGAAAAATAATGGAATCACGACCGTGGCGGAAACCGCCAACATAGACAGCCACTTTAACACTCCGACCGCCACAGCGCTACAAACAAACACCGCAGCAGTTACCGCCAACAGACAGGCGGAGGACAATGTACCACCCACACTATTACAACCCACCAATCTGCCACCTTTTCCGGGGCGGATTAACCGCAAACAAAAACACGGCGGAAACAGGACTTCGAAAACTCTCACCTCTACACACCCCAGGAGGAATCAGGACGCCATAGAACCCGAGCTCCAGATTCTGCCAGCCTTTATCTTCCTGCTCCTCTACCAGGAGCACGAACGCCGGCGGCGAAGACCATGGTGAGTACTGCACCTACGACACAGGGGAGGGAAAAAACAGTGACACACACACGCAACACCCCCACCCCCACCCTCACCCACTACAACACACACGCTAATACATATTGATACATAACAGTTACACCCCCAGCCCCCCATGGAAGAATGAAAGGACAAAAGGAAATGAGTCGAATGATTGTGATATATTCAATTACATGCATCAAAAATATTTATAAATGTATACATTTATACCATATACAATTATATACACCAAGAACACAAGTCTAAGGGATTCCACCATCATAGTCCGTGGATCACTGGGCCCAAAAGGCATGGGGGAGGCCCACACTCAATACCAGACTCCAAACAGAGAGAACACTGCAGGGGCATCAGTTAGAAATAAAACAGGCACCTCAGGGGGAAGGGAGGGGGGGAACACCTCAGCTGGTTGAGTGCACGACGCCAGATCCACGAGGGGGCTCCATGCCCACAGTTCAATCCTGGGGAGTGAAAAGCCACAGTCTCACAAGTCTCTACAGTGGGTGGTTTGCCCACTTTTCAATCCTGGGGAGTGCAAAGCCACAGTCTCACAAGTCTTTACAGTGGGTGGTTTGCTCACAGTTCAATCCTGGGGAGTGCAAAGCCACAGTCTCACAAGTCTCTACAGTGGGTGGTTTGCCCACTGTTCAATCCTGAGGAGTGCAAAGCCACAGTCTCACAAGTTTCTTCAGTGGGTGGTTTGCCCACAGTTCAATCCTGGGTAGTGCAAAGCCACAGTCTCACAAGTCTCTACAGTGGGTGGTTTCCCCTCTGCTGCATCCTGGGAAGTGCAAAGCCACAGTCTCTCAAGTCTCTACAGTGGGTGGTTTGCCCACTGCTGCATCCTTGGGAGTGCAAAGCCACAGTCTCTCAAGTCTCTACAGTGGGTGGTTTGCCCACTGCCGCATCCTGGGGAGTGCAAAGCCACAGTCTCTCAAGTGGATGTCTTTCTGGAGGGGGCATGGTGCCCAGAGTGCTTCATCCTGCCAAGGACTGTGGTAGTGGATGCTTTTCTCCACTGGTTCTGGAGGGGGCAGGGTGCCCAGAGTGCTTCATCCTGCCAAGGACTGAGGTAGTGGATGCCTTTCTCCACTGGTTCTGGAGGGGGCATGGTCCCAGAGAGCTTCATCCTGCCCGTGGCGTACTCAGTAGCTTCTGAATCATTGGAGCTCACTGGCCTGTGGTGCTGCTGGCGGCGGTGTTCTGGGCAGCGGTCCAGCTGGTGGCGGTGTCCTGGGCAGCGGTTCAGCTTCTGGCGGTCCTGTCTTGGGCAGCGCTTCAGCTGCTGGCGGTCTTGTCCTGGCTTGTGGTGCTGCTGGCGGCAGTGTCCTGGGCTGTGGGGCTGCTGCTGGCGGTCCTGTCTTTGGCAGCAGGGCTGCTGGCGGTCATCTCCTGGGCAGCGGGCTGCTGGCGGTCTTGTCCGCTGTGCTGATCTTCCCAGACTTGCAGGTTTTACTGTGCCCCTTCAACACCTTGGATGGTGGCGCAGCTGTCTCCACACTCCCAACTGTACCCCTGGGAGCGGCTTTGGTGGCTGATTTCTTTCCTCTCTCCCGCCGGGCACTGTCCAACTTTTTATGCCTGACAGGTGGGGGACTATCCGTGCTGTGGCTCCTTGCCACACTGGCTGCCCTGCTGCCTGGTACACTCCATAATCCGGTGACTATTGGCACCACTGGTCCCGCCGATGTTGTGGCTGAGGTGCTAGGTCGGGACCTGGAGAGTCGGGCCCTAGGAGACTGAAGGGGTGGGGGAGGTGAGGGAAAGAGATCAGAGTTGGACAGGAAAAGTTTCTTAGGAATACTGGGACGGGTAGCTGGAGGGTGTTTGGGAGTGGAGGAAGAGGTTGTGGTTGTAGGAGGTGTACGTTTGCTGACTTTGGGTGAAGGTGCATGGGCTGGAGGCTGTTGTGAGGTGGATGGCTGTTGGGTGGGTGTGTGGCTGCGTTTGTGTACATTGGGAGGTGGCCTCACAGACACACTGGGAGAGGACACAGGGGATGTGTGAATGGTAGTGGGGGTGGTGACTGCACGTGAGCGGGGTGTGGTGGTGGGTGTGCTGCTGATGGAAGTAGTGGCTGAGGATGTAGTGCATGCAGCTGTGAGTGGAGACGAGACAGGGAGGGAGGAGGGAGATGAGGAGGAGGGGGACACAGTGGAGGCTGTGAATGTTGTTGTGTCTGTATCTGTGTGATGCTTGCGTGAGTGCCTGTGGGATGTGTGGTGCTTATGTTTGCCAGAGCTTCCCTTGTGTGTTGAGGTGTGTGCATGCTGGTCTGATGGTATGCTTGGGATAGGCTGAGGTACAGGGGTGTGGGTCTGGGTGGAGGAAGTTGGAGGGGGGAGGCTTGAGACAGGGACAATGGCTGCCATCAGTGCTGAGGCCAGAGTCTGAAAAGCTCGCTGAAGGGCTGCCTGACCATAGTGAATGCCCTCCAGTTATGCATTGGTTTGCTGCAACTGCCTCTCTACACCCTGGATGGCATTCAAAATGGTAGACTGCCCAACATTGAGGGACCTATGGTGGTCAATGGCCTCCTCAATGAGGGTAGCAGGGGTGACTGGGGCAGGGGCTGAGGTGCTTGAGGCGAAGGAGATGCCCACCCTCCTGGGTGAGCGGGCACAGGGCAAACGCTGAGGGGCTGCTTGGAGGGCGGTGCTGGTGGGAGTGTTGGCGGCTGTACCTGTAGATGCGGGGGCACAGATGGAGCCACCACCGCAAGGAAGCTCCCATCAGAGGAGGAGTCCGTATCGCTGGTGTCAGCTCCTGTCCCCCCCGTGGAGCTCCCCTCGCCCTCCGTCCCACTGATGTATTCAGACTCCGTAGTGTCGCCCTCCAGGGCCATGTGGGATGCAGCTACTTCCAGCTCTTGTGCCACTGCTCCTCCGCCTGATGATGTTAATGCACACAAGAACAGGGAGACCACAAAAAGGGGAGGTGCAGACAGATGAAAGACATGTTCAGTGCATGCAATACCGCTACCGTTGGCGGACACGACAGACACAGAAGCCCCCTGCACTACGCCGCGTACTTGGGGTCCACTATTCAATCCCTGGGACATGGCTTACAAGGCTATGGCAGATTTCTGCACACATGGATGTCACAGGAGCCTGACTAGGTGTAGTTGGCACTGTACACAGGTGGGGTGGGGTGGGGTGCCACAGGGCCTGCCTGAAGAAGGGAACTTAACTACCCTGGCCTAGGGGAACCCACAGCCCACCTCCCCCACCCAGACACCTACAATGCACGCTGAATCAGCAGAATGAGAGTGTACTCACCCCCTTGTTGCTGCTGTGATGCCCTCAGTGCCCATCCAACTCCGGGTACGCCACCGCCAGGATCCTAAACATCGGGCGGGTCATGGTGTGACGGGCACCCCTCCCATGTTGGGAGGCCATCCCCAGCTGTGCCTCCGCCGTCTTCTTGCTCCAGAGGCGAATGTCTTCCCATCTTTTCCGGCAGTGGGTGCTCCATCTGTGGTAGACACCCAGGATCTGGACTTCCTTGGCGATGGCACGCCAGATGTCCTTCTTCTGGTGGGCGCTGACCTACAGGAATTTTACAGGGGAAAAAGTGAAGTAATTACCAACTGCACCGTCACAATCATTGGCCCGCATCCCTACCCTTGCCATGACGCACATGCACTCACCGTCGTTTCATGCACGCCTCATTCTCACCCCCCCAATCTTTCATCCACCCCACTCCACATAGGCATTGCCAATACAGAATGCTCAAAGTGTACTTACCTGTTTGTCTGGAGGACCGTAGAATAGCGTGTACTGGGGGAGGACCCCATCCACAAGTTTCTCCAACTCCTCTGTGCTGAAGGCAGGGGCCCTTTCGCCAGACACACGAGCCATTGTCTTTTCCAGACCGAGGTCACAGCAGCACTTGCAGTGTAGGTCCTCTCCTGTGGAAGATCAGGTATCGAGTGATTGAACAGAGAGAAAATGGCGGTCACGTCTACGGCGAAGCGTACCGTCACCGCCGGCGTACATCGTCATTGGCTCCTGGGACCCATAGGGTCCAATGTTAACCAATGCAGAATTGCACCGCAGTCTTCGACCGCCTACCGCAACGGTGTACAACACCAGCGCAGTTACCTCATATCCCCTTTTCCCACATTACAGGTCAAGCAGCAGCCATTACAGGGGCCCACATGGCATTATCTTTGACTGCGACACACATGCCTAGGCCTTGCCTAAACACTCATACAGGCACATTTTTATTTCTGAATATTTTCAGAGTAAGCTGTGTTTCCGTACCTCAGAGTTGGTTGACTCTGTGCTTGCTGTTCTCCTCCATAGGCACCGCCCGCTGGGGCATGTGAGGAGATGGCGGCATCCTCCTGTGTACAGACCGCTGGTGGACCTGTCGACAAATGAGGAAAGACATGTGATCATCACCTACAGGCTTGATCGTGCCACAATCCAGGAACTGTGTGCCCAGTTGGAGCCAGACCTGATGTCAGCTATCCGCCATCCCACAGGAATCCCCCCTCAAGTGCAGGTGCTGTCAGTACTCCATTTCCTAGCAAGTGGGTCTTTTCAAACAACAGTGGCCATAGCATCAGGGTTGTCCCAGCCTATGTTTTCCAACGTGTTGTCCAGAGTGTTGTCTGCCCTGCTGAAACACATGCACAGCTACATCGTTTTCCCTCAGGTGGAGGATTTGCCTACAGTGAAAAGTGACTTCTATGCCCTGGGACATATCCCCAACATCATAGGTGCCATTGATGGGACACATGTGGCCTTGCTACCCCCTGCAGGAGTGGACAGGTGTACAGGAACCGAAAGAGTTACCATTCCATGAATGTGCAGATGTGTTTGGCAGACCAGTACATCTCCCATGTTAATGCAAAATTCCCTGGCTCAGTGCATGACGCTTACATCCTGCGGAATAGCAGCATCCCTTATGTGATGGGGCAACTCCAGAGGCACCGTGTGTGGCTATTAGGTGAGGACATGGACCCAATACAGTGTGACTAGGTTTCTGGGTCTGGGGATGTCCCTAAGAGTTAATGTGTGTCTAACAGTTGTCCCTCGTAATTTGCAGGTGACTCTGGTTACCCCAACCTTTCATGGCAACTGACCCCAGTGAGGAATCCCAGGACAAGGGCAGAGGAACGCTACAATGAGGCCCATGGGCGAACTAGGAGGATTATAGAGCGGACCTTCGGCCTCCTGAAGGCCAGGTTCCGGTGCCTCCATATGACAGGTGGATCCCTATTCTACTCACAAAAGAAGGTATGCCAGATCATTGTGGCCTGCTGTATGCTTCACAACTTGGCTTTGTGATGACAGGTGCCTTTTCTGCAGGAGGATGGTCCAGATGGAGGTGTTGTGGCAGCTGTGGAGCCTGTGGACAGTGAAGATGAGGAAGCAGAAGAAGAGGACATCGACAACAGGAACACAGTGATCCTGCAATACTTCCATTGAGACACAGGTAAGAAGACAACACTGTCTGCTACATCTAATTTAAATCTAATACCTCTCTACTGTCTGTCTTTATAATTTCACAGATGTGGGTCCCACTGTGTGACATCTGCTTGGTTTCCTCATGGACTATAGCTGTGTGACATAGGTATGTTGACATTACATTTCAAAGAGCATTTTGGCACTGTAATTGCTAATACACTATTTCAAAATCACAGACAGACTACAGATTGTTTTGTGCTTTAAGGGAGTTTATTTAGGTGCTCAATATTGGAGGGGGTTGTAAAATGGTGAGGGGTGATGGTGGAGGAACGTCCATGGCAGAGTCTAGTCTATTAGTCTCACAGGTGCATTGTCCAAAGGGGCATAGGAAGTGGAGCTGGGGCAGTTTAAGGATGGACAGGGTGACAAGGTGGGACAAATGGATGACAATCAGGTTGGTCTCATTTCTTGGCGGGGGTCTTGGCATCGTTCTCTGTCTTTGTCCTGGATCTCAGGGACTGTTTGAGGGGTGGTTCTCCCTCTGCAGGGGGTCGGGTGCTGGTGTGGTGGTTCTGTGGGGGTGCCTCCTGTCCACTAATGCCAGCGGAGGTGGTGGGTAGTTCATCGTCAAGGCTAGTGTCAGGGGCCCCTTGTTGTGCCACTGTGTCCCTCCTGGTGTTGACGAGATCCTTCAGCACGCCTACAATGGTGCCCAGGGTGGAATTGATGGATTTGAGTTCCTCCCTGAAGCACAAATACTGTTCCTCCTGCAGCCGCTGGGTCTCCTGAAACTTGGCCAGTACCGTTGCCATTGTCTCCTGGGAATGGTGGTAGGCTCCCATGATGTTGGAGAGGGCCTCATGGAGAGTGGGTTCCCTGGGCCTGTCCTCCCCCTGTCGCACAGCAGCCCTCCCAGTTCCCCTGTGTTCCTGGGCCTCTGTCCCCTGGACCGTGTGCCCACTGCCACTGCCTCCAGGTCCCTGTTGTTCTTGGGGTGGTGGGTTACCCTGGGTTCCCTGTAGTGGTGGACACAATGCTGATTGACGTGTCCTGGGGACAGAGGTATGGGCCCACTAGGTGGGTGCTGTGCTGGTGTTTCCAGAGGGGGGAAGCCCTGTAGTGGCTTGTGCCAGTGTGAGGGGAACCGACTGTCCCGAGGTCCCAGATGGGCCGGGCTGGTCGTCTAGATCCAGTTGGACAGAGCTGCTGTCATCACTGTGGGCTTCGTCTGTGGGTGGAGTGGACATGTCTGGACCCTCCTGTCCAGTGACGTTGGGTAGGGGTCCTGCAGGGGTGTAAAAGCATGATTATTGTATCTGTGTGTGCCATGGTGTGCAATAGGTGGGTGACCGTGTACCCCATTGCTTGCATTTCTGTGTAGGACCTTGAGTGATGATGGTTTAGGGGGGTGTATGGGTCTGTGCAGTGGCCATGCTTTGGTGATGGGTGTCCATGTTTGATGTTGCATGCAGGGCTTGGTGTTGGGATTTGTGGTTTTTGATATTGGGACACGTGTGAGGAGTATGAGTGATGGGGGTGAGGGCGAGGGTGAGGGTATGTGATAGCATGCAGGTATGATTGGGATGAAGTAGTGAAAGATTTGACTTACCAGAGTCCATTCCTCCAACTACTCCTGCGAGGCCCTCAGGATGCAGAATAGCCAAGACCTGCTCCTCCCATGTTGTTAGTTGTGGGGGAGGAGGTGGGGGTCCGCCGCCAGTCCTCTGTACCGCAATGTGGTGTCTTGAGACCACTGAACACACCTTCCCCTGTAGGTCGTTCAACCTCTTCCTGATGTCATCCCTAGTTCGTGGGTGCTGTCCCACTGCGTTGACCCTGTCCACGATTCTTCGCCATAGCTCCATCTTCCTAGCTATGGAGGTGTGCTGCACCTGTGATCCAAATAGCTGTGGCTCTACCCGGATGATTTCCTCCACCATGACCCTGAGCTCCTCCTCAGAGATCGTGGGGTGTCTTTGTGGTGCCATGGGGAGGTGTGGGTGATGTGTGGGGTGGTGTGTGTTGTGATGTGTGGGGTAATATTTAGCGGTGTGTTGTGTGAGGTGCGTGGATGTTATGTGGGTGATGTGTTGAGTGCCTGTGGATGCTCGTTTGTAGATGGTGGTGTCTCTCTCTGGCCTTCAGTCGCAATTGTTGTCGTAGGGGTTTGTGGGTGATGTGGGTGTGTGTTTTATATTGTATTGGGTGTGTGGGAGTGGTGTGTGTATGTGTATCAGGTGTGTGTATTTCGAATTGTCCAATGTGGTAGTGTTTTGTAAATGTGTGTGTATTTTGAGCGTAGCAGTGTGTACCGCCAATGGAATACCGCAGTTGAAAGACCGCCGCATGGATTCGTGGGTCATGATTGTGTGGGCGGATTCCTGTTGGCGTGACGGTGGAGGATTTCTTATCGGCAGTTTATCACTGACCTTTGGTGTGGCGGACTTGTGTGGGTGTCTAGATTTTGGCGGATTCCGGCCTTTGGGTCATAATGACCGTGGCAGAATTCCGCGGTCGCGGCGGTGTGTTGGCGGTCTTCTGCACGGCGGTAAGCGGCATTTGCCGCCAATGCTGTAATGACCCCCAAAGTCTTATAATTTTTGCAAGTGTGTGCCTTATAGTAAATCCTCTATTTTGACAGTCATTGATTGCTCAAATTTGGGTGTTGTGGGTGTGTTTTCCCCCTTAAGAGCACCACCTACTGGAGATTAAGGCCCATATTTATACTTTTTGACGCTAAACTGCGCTAACGCAGTTTAGCGTCAAAAAGTTTTGCGCCGTCTAACGCCATTCTGAAGCGCCATGCGGGCGCCGTATTTATGGAATGGCGTTAGACGGCGCAATCAGACCGGCGCTGCCTGGTTTGCGTGGGAAAAAACCACGTAGACCAGACAGCGCCGGCATAGGGGGAAAATGGCGCATGGGCGTCTTAAAATGGGGCAAGTCAGGTTACGTCGAAAAAATCGTCTTAACCCGACTTGCGCCATTTTTTAACGACGCCCATCCCCCATCAACATGACTCCTATCATTGTAAAGATAGGAGTCATGCCCCCTTGCCCAATGGCCATGCCCAGGGGACTTCTGTCCCCTGGGCATGGTCATTGGGCATAGTGGCATGTAGGGGGGCACAAATCAGGCCCCCCTATGCCACAAAATATTATTAAAAAAAAATAAAAAAATACTTACCTGAACTTACCTGAATGTCCCTGGGGTGGGTCCCTCCAGCCTTGGGTGTCCTCCTGGGGTGGGCAAGGGTGGCAGGGGGGGTCCCTGGGGGCAGGGGAGGGCACTCTGGGCTCATTTTGAGCCCACTTGTCCCTTAACGCCATGCCTGACCCAGGCGTTAAAAAGCGGCGCAAATGCGCCGTTTTTAGCCACGCCAACTCCCGGGCGTCTCTTTTGCCCGGGAGTATAAATACCACGTAAAGGCCTGGGAGTCATTTTTTAGACGGGAACGCCTCCCTTGCATATCATTAACGCAAGGAAGGGGTTCACGCTAAAAAATGACGCACATTCCGGGAACTTTGGCGCTATTCGCCTCTAACGCCATAGTATAAATATGGCGTTAGTTGGCGTTAGTTTTGCGTCGAAATTGCGTCAAAAAAAACGACGCAATTTCGGCGCAAACGGAGTATAAATATGGCCCTAAGTGAGAAGACTTTAAGGATTGAATGTTTTGAGCACCAAATTTCCCCCAAAAAATCACCCCTTTCATGCGTCTCTATGTGTACCAAGTTTTTTTACATTCACAATTGTCCCAATTCACAGAATCGGGCCATTTGTGAATGCAAAAATGTTACACTTATGTTATGGGCAGTGAGGGGACTGGTGTTGGCAGAGTCGAACTTGAGCAGGCGATCTGCTCGTGCATGCTGACATGCAGCACTACATGCTTTGTTTTTACTCTGGTCACTCAGGGTGGCGCAATCAGTGCTAAAGCCCTGGTGCCCCCTTTACCATTGCAGCCCTGGATACCACTGGTAGCATTTACTAGGCCCTTATAGGGATGGTTGAGTCCTTGCCAGTTGGGTTCGCCAATCATAATTACAATTTAAGAGAAAGGTCACTGTGATCTGATTAGCAGGCCTCAGTGCACTTACAGATCAAAAACTACAGCATCAGGGAGCAAAAGGTGCAAAAGGTGTTGGGAGTGACCATCCATAAAGGGCACTTTGCAACAGATGGGTAGCAGCATAAATGTAGTCAGATTTTCGCAGGGTTGTCAGACACTAGATTGTTGCTACTATCAAGATGAAAGAAAGAGCCAGCTGTTTTGACAATCATAACTCCTTCTAGGGAAAGGCACTCAAGAGTATTTGTTCTTTAGACAAAAGTGTAAATCCACAGAATATTCAGCAATAGCTCATAATGAGAGAGCTTAGAAATAGCTCATTCTCCTGAAATCTACAAATCAAGCTGAATTTATATTCACCCAATAAATTAATAATTTTATTATTGATTAAAAATGTTTAAAATCAGTCAAACACTTTTTGATTACAACTGACCTTTTGCTGGGGCTTAATTTCACATAGTGTAAATTCATGTATGATTACACTTGTAGCCTTTCTGCGCATTTAGCCCAACACCTTGGTAGTCATTGTCTGCATACAAATAGCTGGTTCAATGATTCTTGTCAGTATTTGGTAATTTTCCAATCAATCACAAATGGCAATAAAGAACAAGCCTGTATTGATCATACTTGCAAATTGTATTCGATATACCTGTATTGCCTGTCTAGCATGTGTGTGTCTTTCTGTTCAGAATTCAAGCGCATCCTAATATTCTTCCTCCATGGAAGTCACTTCAGGTTGAAGTGTAAAAAAAAAAATGAGCACCAAGGTTCAGTTCAGCAAGAAAATACTGTTAAACCAAAACCTTACTCTGTCTTATTAATACATTGGTAAACTAGACATAAGTGGTCCAATTTACCAATACAGGTTTGATTATATAAGGTAGTTCTACGGTACACTATTTAATGTATTTAATGCATCAACCAGGGCGAGGTAGGGTCTAAGACTGCAAGTCAATTAGCTCAAGGTAACACATTGACCAGGGAGAGGTAGGGCCTAAGACTGCAAGTCTATCAGTTCAAGTAATGCATTGATTAGGTTGAGGTAAGGTCTAAGACTTTAAGATAATCAGTTGTTTACCTCTTAGTCCCTACCTCTCCCCGATCGATATGTTAACTTGAACTGATAAACTGATAGTCTTGCAGTCTCAGACCCTACTGCTCCCTCGTCAATTTAGTACCTTTAGCTAATCAACTTGCACTCTTAGACCCTATCTCTCTACATTCAATGTATTACTTTGAACAGATCGTCTTGCAATCTAAGGGCCATATGTATCAAACATTTTTGCATTTGCAAACTGTGTGAATCGTAAAATTCGGCCATTTGCAAATGCAAAAATGCCTTTCACAATGTATGAAAGGCATTTGCAGTGCAATTTTAATGAAACGCAAAAGTAGCGAGTCCTTAAAAGTGCGACCCCATTTAGAAAATCGCAAATTGCGATTCCCTAAATAGGAAATCGCAAATAGAGAATTCCTATTTGCGATTTCCAAAGCACATGTATCAAGCATTTCCTAAATGCGAATTGGGCATTTAGGAAATGCAATTACCACAAATTAAAGTTTGATGGTAAGCATGTGCAAATTTTAAAAAAGCATTGTAAATGAATTTTTAAAATTGACATGTTGCTCACATATGCCCCTAAAGCATATGTGTGCTTCACATGTCTGCAAATATTTTTTTGGGTGCATCAAAGGGGTCCTTAGGCGCCCAACACCCTGGGGTTTGCATTACCTAAGTTGTGCATTCCTAACTGGAATTTGCAAATAGGGAATGCACAAACAATCACACAAGTAGGCCTACAGGCCCATAGGTTTGAAAGAGTTGCATTCTCTATTTGCGATTCGGTAATAGCGTTTGTGAATTTTAAGAAATCGCTATTACCGAACCAACAATTTCATACATCACATTTTGCATTTCTTAAATAGCGAATTCTTAAAATTCGCCATTTAAGAAATGCTAATCAGATCTTTGATACATCTGGCCCTTAGTCCCTACCTCTACCCGGTTAATTTATTACCTTGAACTAATTACCTTGTAGTGTTAGACCCATCCTCTCTCCAGTCCAAGTATTACCTTCAACTGATAGTCTAGTATTTTTAGATCCTAAGACTCCCCGGTATGATTTGCCATGAATTGGCCACCTTTCAGTCATAGGCTTCATTATGAACACGGCGGTCGAAACCGCATTGTTCATGCTGGCGGTCAAACTACTGACCGCCAGCGACCCAGGATCCCCGCCGGCCATATAAAGAACATTCCTATGGGCCGGCGGGTGGAAACATTCCTCTGGCCCAGGGGTGCCTCGGTGCACCCCTTCCGCCAGAATTTCCCTGGAGAGGAAACCCGCCAGGGAAAGGCTGGAGGCTTAGGGATCATTATCTGAGGGGCAGCACCGCAGCCCTATCGGATAATGACACTGACCGCCGCCACGCTTCCTGACGGAGGCAGCCTGGCAGTGAGTGAGGGCCGCCGATGGTGGCCCTCATAGTGTTCATTATGTGGCGGTGTGGGCCGCCATGCTGGCTGGCGGGTACTCCCGCCGGCATGGTGGGCCACACTGCCATGATCATAATGACCACCTTAGACCCTACGTCTTCCTGGTCGATGTTTTACCTTGAATTAATCGTCTTGTACTCTTAGACCCACCTCCAGATGATTTATTACCTTGAAATGATAGTCATCAAGGTTTTGACTGTTCCTCTCCCGATCAATGTATTGTTTTAAACTAATAATCTTCCAGTCTTATACTTTACCTTTCCTTGGTATGTATTAACTTGAACTGGTAGTCTGGAAGTCTTGAACCCTAGCTCTGTGTTATGTTGAACTGATAGCCTTGCAGTCAAAGATCGTACCCAGTCGATTTATTACCTTTACCTAGGAGTCTACAACCTTTTCTGTAACAAGAGCTACTTATTTTCAATGAAAATCATCCCGAGCTACTAATGTTAGTGACGTAGTAGTGACCACACCATTCAAGATTGACAGCAGTGATCACATCAGTGCATTAGGTAGGGTTGCCAGGAGTTTAGTAAGATAACATTATCAATGTGGAATGTCTCTAAATGGATAATACATAACAGATGTAGCTGCAACACCCCTAGCACCAAGATAATAATTTGAGTTTTTCATTTGTTATACATACAATATTTTATTCAACCAACAGGTTCCATAGTAGTAGTCTGGGCTGCACACAGGAGAGCTACTCACAGGGTGCTGGAGAGCTCCTGGTAGCTCACAAGCCACATGTTATTGACTCCTGTTTTAACACCTCTGAATGATACTGATTAGATGTTTTGAATAGTGAACTCATGTTGCAAAAAAAATGTCTAGCAAAAATCATTTCTTCCATGTACATTGTCCATCTGCAAAAGTCCATTTCAGTAATTCCTGTGCTTCAACAGTGATTCATAATCTAGACAAAGCAAAGGACACAAAAATGTTTGTGATATGTGTATCTCTGTCACCAATGTGTACACTGTCCTGTCTGTTTCAATTAATAATGTTTGCCTACTAAATTCATATTTGTTGAAACAAACTGACTTACATGCACATTTGTGACGGATTAAGGGTTCATGTCAATCTGCTACTGTCAACTTGAACTGATTTAATCTTGCAGTGAAAACATATTTATCAAATGTTTTTCCTAAGATATGTTGACATTGTACTCATGTTCCTAGTCATTTTCAACCAGATGCTCAATTTTGTTGGTCATTATACCAACTCACCAATGTGAAGTCCTAAACATCGACTGTATCATAAGTGCATTGTATGCCATGTCACCTGTAATAGAAACAATATTACCTATTCACAATTGTGATGGAGCATCACACCTGACAGAATCCTCAATTGGGGCCTGTTTGGTTGAACTGTCTCTAATAATATAGACAAAATTCAGGTACCTATTTTTTTCTTAGTCAGGCATGTGTCTGCTCAAAGCCATCCTTTGGTTGTGATAATGAATCTCGTGGCAACCTTTAACATAAATCATTATAATACACATTATCATACACATTATGAAAAACCTACACAATCCAGAAATCCTCTTGTGCATTCAACGTGTGTCAACCTTTATGTTGATGCCATAAATCATTGCTGTAACAAAAAATAGTCAACTAAGAGCAAGAACTCAAAACAATAACTTACCCACTTAATGAGCTTTCAACTTCCCATCAAGGTCAGGATAGGCCACTGTAAGTATGCAAGCCATTAAGGGGTGTCAGTGTGCAGCCCACGCTTGGGAAGACTGGCTGAGCTGGACTTCAGCTGACTTGGGGGTCAATCATCGTAGGCCCTCCCACCTTTTTAGCACCTTTTCTAGCAATATATGGTGTGCCACTTGTAGAGCTTGTACAGCCCCAGGGTCCACACCTTCTTGCCAATGGCCTTCCGTATAGCCTACTTCTGATGGGTGTTGACCTGTATGAATAAGAAAAAACAAAGAAACATTTGTGAGGATTTGTTTGTCTTTATTGCTGTGACACAATTTTGTTAAATCTCTCACAGGCATTTCTAAAACGTTTGTACAGATTATTTACCAATTTTTTTACCTAGGAAATACTAAATTGTAGTGACCTGTTAAGTATCCTCATTTTACAACTCCTGGCCACAAACATCATCTAAGGCAGGGATCTGATACATTTCCTGTAGGGAGAGCTACTTCTAAACAGTACAAATCATTGTAAGCTACTGAAGGCTAAACAGCTTGTATATTGTTAGCACACACTCCCATGACAGCTTCATTGTCTTAATGCCTAATATTTTTAATGCCAGATAATATGGTTTGAACTACATACAATCAGTAAGGGCAATATGGCATGGCTGCCATGTGTGTCAATAAGAGTACGGTATTTGGTGATGTATGAACAAGTGTGTGTGGGAATGGCACATACTGTCACAGAGTGTTACACCTACTACTCTATCAACTTCTGCCACACACCATCAGATTACAAATGTACTGAGGGCAAGGTCAGGCAGCTGCCATTTTAGGATGTGAACTAGTCTATTTTTCAAACTTAAATGCTTCACCGCTACTCAAAATGGTGACTAGTATGTTTAGCATCGCAAAATGAGTACATTACTGTTTTTTGATAAATTTGATGCATTATACGGGAAAACATCACGTTGTTTAAATGCAATAGTGACGCTGTTTATTTTATACTTCCCTTGACACCATTTTTTAAAAAAAATAATGATGTGTAAATAATACATTTTAAGTGTATTATTTACACATTATTTTTAAAAGATATCAGACAAGTTAAAGATGTTATTTTAAGTTTCAACATCACTAAAAATGATGTGTGCATATATGTCACAAAAATATGGAATTTTCCAAAGACATGAGATGTGTGTTGATTGTCAATGTATCGCTTGCCAATTTTAAGTGCCTTACCTAAATGCAGATACAAGACCATAGGGATAGGTAGAAAATGACAGACTCAAGTGTTCAGACCATTTCCAGACCTTGCTACCATCAAAGAAAGGCATAATATCAAAACATTCAGATTGAATAGGGAAACTATTCTTGAATTATGTTATCGGCTGGAGACAAATGTTGTGCCTCACAATAGGAATCGCACAACAATAACACCAATAGTGAAAATTATAGCAGTACTCCATTTTGTGGTCACAGGATCCTTCCAATACACTGGGGCAGTATCCTGTGGCATGTCACAACCAACTTTCAGTAGTACTCCTTTCTTCAATGATAGAACAGCCTTATCCAGTTTCCACGACATGAGGATTTTACAAATGTGAAGGGAGATTGTAATGGTTTGGGTGGCACACCACATGTGGTTGGAGCAATTGATTGCACACTTAGGGCCATATTTATACTTTTTGACGCAAAACTGCACCGGCGCAGTTTTGCTTCAAAAATATTACCGCCGGCTAATGCCATTTCGGTGTGCCGTGTGGGCGTCAAATTTATACTTTGACGCCCACCGGCGCAAACCACAGGTGGACAATGTACATATAGCACTACAGCACTTTTCATTAAATAGCACTTACACAACCACTTTTTTTCTGTGTAATGTAACACAACAACCGTGTAGTAGATCACTGAATTTTGCCTCCTGTCAAATTACATAGCTTGTCAATACAACTGTTTTGAAATAATGTAGTCTGCTAACTATGCACAGTGGCCTGGATTTCATCAAACTCTGCCCTTCCTGAGGGTAATATCTGATGAAAAGAGAAACCATAAACCATAATGCTGTGTTGGACAGAATAATGCTTCCTCAAGGGATATCTAAGCCATTAAAAAGTGGCAGCAAAATGTTGCCACCATGCAATACTAACACACACAACATTGCCCACAAATCTAAGCAAACAGTCAACAAACTGCATGAATGAAGGTGTCTGAGTTTACATCCAAATATGTAATCATGCTGAACAGTGTCACAAATGATCCATGTGAGCCATGAACACGATATTACAAGAGTGCTTACTACCACTCAGCTAATAAGGGTTTCCTTGAACATCACACTGCAGTCAGACATAACACAGTGTACCCAATACCAAATCTGGAAGCACAGTATGTGACATTGAAAACATACTTATTGAAAAAAACATGTTGGGATCCATAGTAACTGTGATTAGTGTTGCAATGAATGGCCAAATATTTGCAAGGTAGCTTTGGGGTAGCTGCCAATGTTACAGCTCAGTTGGGATTTGTTTATAGCATAGGATACAAATGTAATACAAAATAAATCATGTACACCCATGCCAAGGCCCTGATCTACAAGCATTTCACACATACTGTAAAGGGTTTACTACATATTTATTAAATGGGAAAAACAGAAGAGAAAACTCGGGGAAAAGCCTTACCTACCCTAATCTACCCTAAGTACTCATTACCCACAACTGTCCCTAACTAACCTAAGCTAAACTTACTTATCACATGTAACAAAACGTTCTAAACATCAATCCCCCGCCCCCATTATGGGACGGGACACATGGAGGACAACAGATACTAACCTAAACACATACTATCCTATACTAAACAAATATATATATTTTTTGTAAATATTTTATTGTATAATTTTTTTTTCAAAACACACAAGAACCCCAACATAGCCCCCCAGCCACCCACCCACACACTCAAAAAGAAACATTTGAAATAATCAGTAGTCCCCACCCCCCACCCTCTAACACTAACTAAACTAACAGCCTATACTAACCTAACACTAAGCCCCCTAAACCCACAAAGTATAAGAATAAGGAAAGAGGAGGGAGGGGAGGGAATCATGTCCAACAAAATGTCTAGAGGTTGGCCCTCCGGAGGGTCTGCTTAATGGACCGCACCCGCCGGTTAATATGGCAAACATCCTGCCACAGGCGACTCATTCGGTCCATTTTATGCTGCATGTCCACAAAAGCAGCAGGGTCAATAGCTGCAGATGGGGTGGTCTGTGTGCCAGCTGAGGAAGTGTGGGGACGTGTAGGGTCAATGTCAGTGGGCTGCCCTGCAGGTGGTCCAATGCTAGGGCCTGGAGGACTTCCTGATGTTGTTGCCACAAAGGTCACAGCTGTTGGTGGTGCCACCTGGGTGGTAGTGGTGGTGGCGCTGGTGGTGGCTGTGGTGGGCAAAGAAGGGCCACCCTGTGGGAATGCCCTTCAGGCTCCGGAGGCCCGTTCATTCCTGTATCTGCGGGCCATTCTTCGGTACCCCAACTCTACCTGCAGTATATGCTGGTACCGCATTGCCCTCCTCTGGAATTCATGCACCTGGATGAGTGTCATATTAGCAGCTGTGAAGACAAATGACAAAAATTTACATTAGGAACTGCATTGTGGGAAATGGCACAAGAAGTAAATCAGACGATACATCTACTGTACTTGTAACAGCTCATATCATCATACAGATCATTGAATGTCCCTGAGGAAGTACATGGCAGGCCAGGCTTCAAAGGTCGTATCACACATAGCACATCCAAACCCTGCAAGATGGGTAACAACTGGCATGTTTTGGCATCAGAGGTCTGCCAGTTGTCAGCTAACAATCATGCAGCACATCCTCTGCCAGTGCCAGGGCTACAAATGTCATTGTACGGGATGGAAATCTAGGGCCACATGATCTGCAAGTTGTAAATGGACTTGCTAGTATAGTACTCATGTACTAAACCTGAGTGTGTATACTAGGTTCAGACAAAAGATTCACTGATTTACATGTCTGTGTAACAAACTTGTATCATCAGTCCTAGGCACACTATTCACAAACCCATGCCTGTGTTTGAGGGTGGGGGGTTGGAGAAACAACTAACAATTTCAAACAACATGGACACCCAGGAGGCTTATGAAAGCAGGACATGTGTTTGGCTCAACACACACACCACAGGTAAGGTGTATCTACAAATAGGAGACAGCAAACCCTTGACCAATCCCAGCGCCACACATGTCTGGTAATGCAGACCTTTGTCCACATCATATACTTCCAGTTAGCCATGACTTACAACTCACACAGAGATGCAAGAACACCCCTGGCCATGATTTTCATGCACACCTAGGCCATTGCACTCAAGTGCCACATACTCGTAGCACTACATGTGGAGCTACATGCTGCTAGGAAGTTCAACCAACAGTTTAATTGTTACATTAGTGAATAGGGAAGCATTAGTCTGTTTGTAAACATTTTGCAGCCCCATTCTGGGAGAATGTGGGTCTGACAGGCTGCCTAAATCACAGATTAGGTCCAGTGGGACTCTTGCTGATACAAGTGTTATCAACATGACTCATCCCCATTCACATTGCGGGGCCTACAGGACTGACCTAGAAACCCTAAATAAGACAATAGGATAAGCATTGGCCAACTCAAAAATGGTGAGAAAATGAAATCCCACTCATGGAACAAGACAAATGATGGGCCAGCGCATCACACCTTGCTATTTGTTCAACACACAGGAGTCCATCACACATCACCAGCAACACAACACATAACAGACATATCAACACTTACTGGAGTTGTCGGGGTCCTCGAATGAAGCCACCTCGCCCACAGTGTAAGGTGCGGGTCCACCTGTAAGGCATGGAAGGGAGAAATGTGCCCAAATTCTGTGCACTGACCAACAATTCCAAAGACAAATACTATGTGTAAGATTACATAAGTAAGTAAATTCACTCAGACATGATGATACTGCATCCGATATAGCATGGCTAACATGTACATACCATGGGTCTCCAGTGAAATTTACACACATATCTGCACACATGCAGTGGCCCTAACTATCATGTGGTGGCAAACATGCTCCTTCATTAGTGAGCAGACATAATAATAGAGTGTATTCATCTCATCATGTGTGTCCAAGAGAGACATCCAGAGCCAGTTTCCTTGAGGAGTGCATTACCATTCAACCAGCCATTGTGGCCATGACAAATTTATGACACATAGGTACAATGTACAGAGGGGCAGGGGCAGTTGTAAGCCCTCATGTTGTTACAGTTTCTTCATTTGATGTGGCCCAGCTATGATGAGTTGCACCAACCATAGAGATATGAACCCATGTGCATACCTTTGGCCAGCCATCCCTAAACGAAAGGTGGAACAACAAACACCAAATACCAGAGTAAGATGTAAGCTGAGGGCACCTTGCACTTTTTTCCTATGTCTACAAATCCAGATCTGACATGTGTCCGAAATGATGAAGGACCACAATAATCCCTAATGTTTATAGAACTTCCGTGATCGCTTTCCTTACACACTCACCAGACACACATGAGACATATGTTTGGGCCACATTGCTATCATCAATTGACGTGAAGCCTGCACTCATTTTCTGCATCATGTAGTATTTCGAAAGTCAGTCTAGCTGTTGCGTCAACAAAGGTCGATAATGATTTTGAAAATCTATACCTCACAGACAAATGTGACCAATATATACATAATTGGCTCCTGATTTGTGTTGCTGTTTGACACAAAGGTGGCACCAACTTACATTAAGCAAAAGTATTCAGTAAGTTTGCAGAGAACTTGCTTCCTGGCAGCTAGCAATTGTGGTCCTTAACATAGTCCATCAATGACCCTGTATGTTTCCAAAGCATTCCACATACTCAACAACATAGCCGGCAGATATTGTACAAATCATCTGATGTTACTACAGAGCATTTAATCGTGCACATTTCCATGATTTGTACTCACCACCATGTCACCAATCACAATTCCCAGGTGGTCCAGCAGATCTTGCTCCCTGGAGATGAGGTCAGCCAAGCGGTGCTTCAGCGGGTGGTCATTCCTCTGGCTCCGATATACACGTTGCAAGTGATGCAGAGCCTTTCCCCACCAGATCCTCCGTGCCTCGGTGTGATACCCCTGTATCACCCGCCCACCTGCCTCAATCATAAGGGGGAGGAAATGGCACACCAGCCATATGAATCCCCCAAGCTCCTCCTCACCCATCTTGCCAAGACGTAGCCTACCCAACATCTTAGCACAAAAAAAGGGGAATAGGGGATAAAGGAGAACAAAGAAGAATAGGGGGAAAGTAGAATAAGAAAAACGTAAACTAAACAACTAAAAGAGCCCAACTATCCCCAAACTATCACTACCCACAACAGACTATCAAAAACAACAAAGACAATACAATACTGGACAATAGTACACAATAAACACTCAGACAGGATACAACAACAATATTTTATTCACAAACTGACAAGTAATGGACCACGCAGGAGACAAAAGCACAATTTGACTAGACAAAACTTTGAACACAGCCACAAAGTCTAGAAGAATCACAGACTGCAAAGTGAAAGTGAAAGTACACCCACTGTACATAATCTGTAAACAGTATATCCTATTATATCACTTCCTGCATAAAATGGCCGCCGTTTTTATCGTTATGCGCCAAAATTATTTGACGCATACAGTCTGGGTGTCATTTTTTTTCATGCACAGGAATAAAAATGATCCCGCATCCATATATTTGGAAATAGGCTACCACTTAACCAATTTTCTGAGGCACAGCGTGGAAGAGTCAATGGTGTTTTCAGGGCATTTTGCGTCGTTTTTCGAGCATAAGCGTCATTTTTTTACGCTTGTGCATCATTCTTTTTACATATATGCATCACAATTTCAGGGCATTAACTGGGTTTGGGTCATTTTACCATTTTAATGTTATGTAACATTTGTGACACAACTGAGATAGGCTGATTGCACCCACTTTGGTCTTGACGGTGTATGGGCACATGTGAGACATCATACTGCTGCGGACCATGATCCGCTACTTCCTTAACAGAATTTTCACTCTTGGCTGATGCACTAGATGGCCATATGTGTGGCCTACATATATGTATTGCACAAATTGGGCATGTTTGGCGTCAGGAGAAGATAGCAAGGTGATGCACATAAGTACAATACCTCAATACCTATGGCTCAATGTGTGTGCATTGGCTACTAATGTAGTTGTTGACCGAGTGTGTGTGCATCACAAGATGCATTATTAAAAATATGCTTGTATGAATGTGAAGTCAATGTGTCTAAACCTTAGATGCAAGTCAGTGTGGAAATGAGAGAGGACATGTGTTAGTCATACATGTAGCAACATCTGTTGTGTGCACTTCCAAGATTTTGGGTAACGTAGACACCACAAATGACAAAGCATGCACCGGATAGATGGCAGACGCTTGTTCATGTCAATAGTCCAAAAGTTGCCCATCCCATGTCCTGGAAATGTGGAAACTTCCCCCTAGGCACTTGTTGGTGAACCCACCGTGAGTCAGGCACATGTACAGACTAAGTGGGTACCATGTTATTGGCACAGACAGCCAAAGGTGACCCACAACTGTAATATCACCCCATAGTTGTGGTCATATGACTGAGCCACAACTCTCCTGTTGCAGTGGTGGACCAGCAGACGAGGCAGCACGTGGCCACATATTTCCAGTGATCAATTGCACAGAGGTGTCTGGTTCATGTGTGTGGTCCAATGCTGATCCTGTATATTTTTAGGGGTCTATGTTGTCACAGTTACGTCCAGGTCTCATCATGAGTCAGTGGTGGCTATTCCTGTATCTACTGAGTATCCTTCGGAGATCAATGGAAGTAAAGTCGATGAGGACATGAGAACCTACATGGGGATGATCCCACCCTGTCACTGCAGACGTGTTATGAGACTGTCAACAGGGCAACCTTGGTGTGCTGAGTGAGATCATATCTCAGGAGTCATGTTCTGGCAGGTGTCATTACAACATTTGTACACAGGTTGGCCTGTAAAGTTCCCACTGCATATGGGAACATCATAGCCTCTGTGTTGATTAATCTTGCAGCTATTCAGCACACACAGCCCATCAATATGTTGTGAGCAATCTGATTCAGCGTATGAACTGTCAGGGTCCTAAAATGTGTGGACTGTTCATGCACATTATCAGAGGTTGCTCGTTCTGCTGGAGGCACCATACCCAATCCCTGCATACGGCCCTGGTACACTGTCACACTTTGTCGTTCATGCATACATGAGACCCAGACAAGGGATAGGCCATGATTTTGGTATTCCAAGACAAGTTTACAATTATGGTACAATTAAAAAGCAGATGATGCTATACAATGTATTTGGGTATGCATTGAGGAAGCACCTGACAAAATACCCCCTGAGGAATGTGAGGTTTGGTAAAGCAAGTGTGGTACATATGTAGCCACGAGGAACCTTTAGGGTAACGCACAGACAGGTGCCAGTCAGCCTGACAGGATGCAGGGTCAATCAGGATCCAGCAATTTCACAAGGTACATACTCAGTGGTCTGACTTACACTGGTCAGAGGAAGAACAAGACAGTTAACATGGGAAACTGTGTTTGTCCTGTGTTATGGAAGGTGACACATAAACACAAGGGCTGTGTTACCCGGCTTAATTTCTAGCAATGCATAACAGTGTATTTGACAAAATGGCAACTTTTATGCTGTTCCAAGCATCTGCATGGGCAGTGCATGTTCAAATGGGTGGTCTGCATGGAGGTGATCACAGGTGTGTGCTGCATCAGTTTATCACAAGTCCTGTAGGTGAGATTCCAGTTCAAATGGCCAACAGTAACTTTCCCAGACCCAGGCGTTAATTTTTTATGCAAATCGGGCTGTGCCTCATTTTCCGACTCCACCTCCCGGCCGAGCAGGATTTTTGCCCGGAAGCATAAATACGACGCACGGCCGTTTAAGTCATTTTTTGGACGGGAACACCTACCTTGCATATGATTAATGCAAGGCAGTTTCCCGCATCTAGAAAATGACGCACGCGGCGGGATTTTGGCGTCCGCGGGCATCAAAGTTTAAATATGGGGCAAGTTTTGCGCCGAATGTGCGTCAAAATGTTTGACGCTCATTCAGCGCAGACGGAGTATAAATATGCCCCTTAGGCCAATATTTATAAGAAAATGACGGACCCTGACGCTGTACTAAATTTAGCAGTGCCACGCGCCATCATGTTCAAAATGCAGGGATGCTTTGTATTTAATTGAATACGGTGCCCCACTGTGTTGTCCACTGCGCTGGTGCTAAATTTAGCTGCCAGCACCAACACAGGCATCCTTGCGCCATCGTGCAACAATGTCTGCTTTGAGATTGTTTAGGTGTGGGAAGGTCCCTTCCTGCTCGTAAACAATCACTAATGGCGATTTGGCACTTCTGTGTGTGCTGCAGAGTGCAGCACACACAGAAGTGGCAAAGCGTCATTTTCAAATGATTGTTTATGTGCAGAAAAGGACAGCTTCCCGCACATAAACAGTCATGTCTGGCATTTTGCTCCTTCTATGCGTGCCGCGGAATGCAGCACATATAGAAAAAGCAAAAAATGAGGAGGAATAAAAGTGTTGCACCTTGCTAATGCCACTCCTGGGGTGGTGTTAGATTTTGGCACTGCCTCAGGTTTATGAAAACTCATGAATCCGAAGTAGCATCAAAATGCAAAATGCAATAGGTGTTCCTGTGATGCCCACTGCAGCACCCATTGCACTTCCATTCCAGGCAAAGGGCTGTGTGTAAAGGGGACGTATTTATAAGGTGGCTTTAAGCCACAAAAAGTGACTTAACGCCACCTTGTAAATACAGCGCAGGGCATAGAGCCACCAAAGCGTCATGAAAAGGGATGCTCCAGTGGAGCTAGGGGCTCATAAATATGCCCCCTATTGCCTTAGTGTCTCCCCACACCAGGTAACAGGTCTATCGCAATCAAAAGAACTCCCATTCAATCAGTATGCAAGTTGTCTGCTTACCTGATTTGTACATCTCAAGTGTATGTGCTGATTTCCCAGGGTCAACATATGACTCATTTGTACTACGGAACAGCAGATGCCCCTGCAAATGTTATAACGTGGGCCTGGGAGGGCCTGGCTTGTTGGAAAGAACAATATAACCATAGGAACATTTGCTTTATTTATAGTTAAGGAATGTACAATGGTTTGAGATATATTTGCTCAATATATTTTTTACTTTCATATAGGTGACTCATTTTAACGTAACTGACCATGCTTGTTAGAACTGCTGAGGAATCCAAAAATGCCAGGGGAAGTCTGCTTCAAAGAGGCCTAAGGGAGAACATGGGGGCCAATGGAGCAGGCTTTTGGGCTCCTGAAGGCCAGACTTTGCTGTCTAGATAAGAGAAGTGGAGCCCTTCTCAACTCACCCAATAAAGTATGTCAAATCACCATGGCACGCTGCATGTTGCACAACATAGCCCTGCAATGGATTATCCCATACATTGCAGAGGATGGAGACCATGAGGAGCCACCAGGTGAGGATGTTAAAATGCCAAATGAAGATAATAGTGGTGAAGAGGAAAGAATTGATGTGCATCAAGATGTTATTCACAGCTTCTTCACATGAGTGTAAGTTTAACTTTAGATATTGTTAAATTAAATGTTAAAACAACTTGTCTCATAATGAGCATATCACTCTGCATTGGAGATTTTTTTAGGAATGGTTAGTTTAGGAAATTACAGGGTTACGATTTTTGTTAATAAACGTTTTGAAATATTGACTACTGTGTTCATTTACATTGATTATCTCTTTTTGTCCTAATTGGATGCATCCTCATAACTTATCATTTGAGTCTATTTTGTCATGGAAAATAAATATATTCTTCTTGTTTTTCTTTTTTAGGAACCTTAACTATGTCATTTTTATTGGACATTTCTAAGTTGGGACATGTGTAGTTATATGCTGCTGTTGCAAAGTACAAAGGGAATATGGGTTTACACTCAGTAAGACACACGTTTTGTTTGTACATATCTTGTATAAAGACAACTTGAACAGTGATTGAATAGATGTTCTTGAGATTGCATTAGACATATTTTCTCTTATCCACTAAGTCAATATGTGCTGCTTTACTTGCTCTAACCACATGAATAAGTTGAAGTTGAGCCATACCATACTCCTCTCTCTTGCCACAATGACTAAGTCCTAATTTCGTGTTATGAGTTTGAAGCTGTTGATGTGTCTCAGACCACAGAAAGCTGGTTGTGATATTCCACCAGACACTGCCACAGTCTATTTAAATGAACCCCTGGCCACAAAATGTAGTAGGACCATGATTTTCACTATTGGTGTTATTGATGTGGGTTTCCTTTTGTGAGGCAGGATGGGTGGGTCCAGCTGATGACATGAATCAATAATAGTTTACCTACTGATTCTATTTATTAGGATTATATCTTGTTCTTCCATGGTGTCAGAGTATTGAGCAGTAAATATACAGCTGACAAAGATAATTTGGGTAATGCATTGGTTGAAAATGTGTTCAGAATGTTTTTCAAGCAATTATTCCTCACAGATGTATGCAATCAATGCATTGAGATGTGTTTTGTTATTTGTTTTCCTTTTTTTAGAAATTAGAGAAACAGTACATAATTATAACATTTTTTTGGAATTAATTGTATTTGTTTTTGTTTTAAATAATGATGGATTGAAGAAATAAATAAAGGAAATACCATCAGAAATATAACACCAGTCTTTGACTTTGTGGTTTTTTAATTTATGTAAGAATCAGAAGTAAACTTAAACATGCTGAAACCAAAAAGAATTAACAATCCAAACAGAACAGTCAAAACAAAACAGTCAATCATGGTGGATGAAACTGTTTGTAGAGGTTAAATTGTTTGAAATCTAATGTAAAAAACACAACTGTCCTCAAAAAAGGTAAATGTGTCTAGAAAATAGTCCACAGAATAGTAGTCACTCACTGGAGGAAATTAGGTCCTGTGTCTCTTGCTGGTGGTGTTAGAGGTCTTGTCATCCTTTCCTGCTGGTCGAATGAGCGCGCCTTCCAGGGGTAGAAGAGGAGAGATTCACACTTGCTGGGACTGGTGTGGATGGAGCTGTTTCCTGCTGTGGCAGGGCCTCCCTGTCTGTGGCTGGGACTGATGTATTTGTCCTGAGATTGAAGAACCCTATACAGGGGAAATCCATGCACGCATGGTGCTAAATGTGAACCATCATCCCAGTGAGGGACCACAAATTTGAATTGAGATTCTGCATCTCTACATTGTGCTCACTCTTGCCCTGGTTAATGTTCTGGAGATTTGTTAGGACCTAGCCCATCATTTCTTGAGACTGATGTAGGGCTCCCAAAACGTGGTCTGGGTGAGAGTGTACCCAGTGGCCTCACTTTGCTGGCCCTCAGATTCCCACCCACAACTCCTACCTTAATACTCTGTGCCCTTGAAGCAGTGTGCCTCATCCCACTGGGAACTGGAGGTAGTAGTAGAGTTAGGACACAGAAAGTGGGGTATCCTGAGGCTGAAGTGTTGTTGCAGCTGGGGGTATGAGGTGTGGGCTGAGTGAGACTCACTGGAGCTGTCTTCCTAGACAGACCAGATAGACCAGCCAGCTTATCATCATCCAGACTTGTAGGAGTTGTCCCTTCAGTGAACACTTGATCCTGGTCTCAGACTGGAGGTGTCCTCTGTGGCAGACGGTGGTCCACTGGCTCTGGGACCTAATATGGATTACAAACAATCATAAATTAAAACTCTGAATTGTACATCAAATGTGCCTTCAGCTACAAATGGAGCAACCTATCAGCAAAAAATGATTAATTGAATGATTAAACGTTTCTTTTATTTTTTGTAAATTACACATACAGGTTAATTTACACTCATGAAAACTTCAGAAATACTGGTAAAGAGATGTCGTGATGAGAAAAAAGATAAGATTCAAAACGTGTACATTACATGTACCAAACATCCAACAACACACAGTAGAGAGTTGAATTGAGAACTGAACCATCCCAAAGCCTGACTATTATACAAGATAGAGGAACTAATGGCATTAGTCATCATATTAACATTGCTTAGTAAATTGTTTAGCAATACTACCTATGTTCAGCATACAACAGGACATGATTCATACTTAAAAAATGGCATTTACATAGATAGCATAAACTGTTGATTGACAAATGCATAACACTGACATATGTGGATATTTGGAATAGAGGAGAGAATGACCAAAATCATGTTGCAATATTTTTTCCAGAGACAAAAAAGGACATCATGGTAGCTGTAGTCATTTCTTTTTATCATTACCAACACTTGTAATAATGTAAGTTGAACATACCTAGTAAAATATACGTAGTGAAAATGAACACACATTTAGAATATGCACACACTTACGTGAATAATGTAAATAGGTGAAAGGGACACTTAAGAGCACTATTCCTTCATGTGGAATTAGATGGAGTTTGGAACCTGTTTTCCTGAATACAACACCATAATTTGAAACAAACCAACAAACTAGGCAGATGCAAGGGATGATCCATGGAGAACAACACACATTATGACAGCACATATGAGAGCACTAATTATTGTTAGTCCTACTCTCTTCAATATTTATATGACCACCCTTAGCATATTTGGTTGAATCCTATGACATCGGTGTTATAACATACACGGATAATACGCAGCTCCTACTCACATATGATGGGGAATCTGGAACTGCAAAAAATGCATTTACACTCAGTATGAAGGTATTACTTGAATGGCTATAAGCCAATTAAATCCAGAACAATTCTGACAAAACCGAGATCCTATTATTTGGTTGAATCCTTTCACATGGTGGGCAGAAACATGGCCCATCAGAGTCCCCCATCCCCTCCAATGGCAGTGCCTAGGAATCTGGGTGTTCTGTTTAACTCCCAACTATCTTTCAGTGCCCACGTGTCAGTAGTTGTGAAATGTTGCTTTATATTTGCCGTATGCTGAGGAAATTTCTCAATTTCCTGACTTATAATGTGCAAGTTACTGTAGTCAGGGCACTGATTCTCTCTAGGGTAGACTATGTCAATGTTCTGTACATGGGTCTTCCCGAGTATTTGGTTCAATGTTTACAAGTAGATCAGGGCATGGCAGTCCGCTTCTTCTATAAGCTACTCAAGTATACATTGGTATCTCAGCTTTGGGAGAATCTGCACTGGTTACTGGTTCAGCAATGCATTATGTACAAGGCTTTGACACTGCCACATTATTGGGGCATATTTATACTCTGTTTGCACCGAATGTGCGTCAACAATATTGACACACATTCGGCGCAAAACTTGCCCCATATTTATACTTTGACGCCCAACCCCACGGACGTCAAAAATCCTCTGTGTGCGTCATTTTTGGGATGCGGGAAACCGCCTTGCGTTAATGACATGCAAGGTAGGCGTTCCCGCCCACAAAATGACTTTATGGCCTGTGCGCCTTATTTATACTCCTGCGTCATTTTGACGCACAGGAGGGGGTGGGCCTTAAAAAACAGAGCACAGCCTGATGTGCGCCATTTTTTAACATCTGGGTGAGGGCAGGCGTTAAGGGACCTGTGGGTTCACTTCCATGGTCTCTGACCATGGAAGGAGTCCAGAGGTGCCCTTCCCTGCCCACAGGGACACCCCCTGCCACCCTCGCCCACCCCTGGAGGACACCCATGGATGGGGAGACCATCCCAGGTAAGTACAGGTAAGTTGAGGTAAGTATTTTCTTTTTTTTTTAAGTGGCATAGGGGGGGCTAATTTGGGCCTCCTACATGCCACTGTGCCCAATGATCATGCCCAGGGGACAGAAGTCCCCTGGACATAGCCATTGGACAAGGGGGAATGACTCCTGTCTTTGCTAAAACAGGAGTCATTTCAATGGGGGTTGTGCGTCAAAAAATGGCGCAAGTCCGGTTTGAGGCATGATTTTTGCCTCAAACCTGACTTGCACCATTTTTTGACGCACAACCCCCATTTTCCCCTACATCGGCACTGTCTGGTTTGAGTCTTTTTTTTTTACTCTGACCAGTCCGCAGCGCCGGCTAACATCATTCCTTAAATGAGGCGCCCGCAAGGTGTGTAGGAATGGCGTAACCGGCGGTAGAATTTTTGACGCAAACCAGCGCCGGCGCTGGCTTGCGTCAAAAAGTATGAATATGGCCCTAAGTCCTCCACAATAAAGGACCCATGTACCTAAATGAGAGGATAAAGGAATATAGACCAGGGAGGTCCCAGTGCTCCAGTAACGCCGGTTTACTTTCAGTCCCCCACTGAAAAAAACCAGCACAGAGGGGGCTCCTATTTTATAGGCAAGGCAGTCAGCATGTGGAGCCAGATGTCTGGGTACCTGAGATCTATTACTGAGGAAAGGATCAAAAAAAAGAGTTGAAAACCTATTTATTCAAACTTTAGGGTGTATAGGACTCCTGCTGGACTTTACCTCTATTTCTGTCTCTGATTGCCTAATGACCAGGTAACTCCTGGAGTAGCTGTGCACTATACAAGAGCCTCTCATTCATTCATTCAAAGGTATAAAGCACCAACCGGGACCATCTGGTCATGATGGACCGGGTCAAATCTGAAAAGTCAGGCCGATGATGATGGAACACAGGTTGGATACAGGCACAAGCTTTGGCCCTCTGGAAAAAAAGAGCAGGGGAGGTGATGCGTCATCATCGATTCTTTGGATGTAGGCAATGCATAGGCACTGTGCCGTACAAAGTTGAAGATGCATGGGAACAGGAGATGATGTGCTTCCCTGATGGCGATGCAATGTCTCTGATCCTCGCAGCAGCAGCCATGCGTCAGCGTCAATGGAGATGCACTACTTCTGATCTGCACAACGGCTTCAATGAATGGATTCTGAACTGGAGCAGCATTTTATACTCACCTCCAAGGGCCCAGGACTGGGTTGGCTTTACTTTACGGGGCAAGGCTCACAGATGACAGAACCTAGGTGTGGTAGGTGATGGGTTAAAAGTCTTCTGTGTCCCTGAGACTTCAGAAGAACAGGCAGCAAGCCAGCAAGCCCTTGGAGTCACACTGGTTCTGTGTTCAAGTGATGTGAGTCCAATCCTTCTCACCAGGCAAGGAGGGCAGCAGGTCAGGACAGTAAGAAAGCAGTTCTCCTAGGACACAGCCTATTCAGGTATAAGTGTGAGACCATGCCCATCTCATACCTCCCATCCTACCCAGGTTGGCCCATCAGAATGTCGATGGCCTATCAGTCACACCTAAGCTCCTTTTGATTATGGCTGTTGAGAGGGAATGCACAATGCCCAGCTGTCACCCCACCCTGGCGGTTTATTGGAGACAGGTTTCAGGTACACAGAGCTAAGAACAGGAGAATGCCAACATTCTAAAAGTGGTAGTTTCAGTTTCAGTGATCAAAGCTGATGTTTGGCTGTGTCATTTTCTGTTAGCACCATGATGGCTCTAAGCTCTACAAAAACTATGACAAAACAATAGATTCCTACATTGATGTGTTATGGCATAACAAATGTGGCTCAGATTCTC
The DNA here is from genome assembly GCF_031143425.1 of Pleurodeles waltl. Lineage (NCBI taxonomy): Eukaryota > Metazoa > Chordata > Amphibia > Caudata > Salamandridae > Pleurodeles > Pleurodeles waltl. The sequence continues at coordinate 357,851,682 of NC_090438.1, forward strand.
AGTCAGTCGCATACACTACCAATTCAGAACTCTCCAATGTGGTCTCAAGATAGCCACTCAAATGACCTAGTGGTCGTAGGGGGTACAGTAATATGTCGGTACTAATACATGGGGATTATCCATGCACTATTTTAACAGCAAATGGCTGGCAGTAGTGCAATCTTACACCAAGCCAGATTCTCCAGTTCACTATGGCAAAATCATCTTTACTCATGCTAGACCTTTGATACTCTGAACTCACTGAATATTGGTTTTTCCACTGAGACTTCTCCAGCTCTCTGTCTAATCAGACATGACCTGTCTACAGTGTGAAATAGGACAAATCCACATGTCTTGTCAGTTATATATTATTCTGTCTTGCTGGTCTCTTTAAGGTTGAACTGGATGCACGATCCTGATGGTGCTGTTCTAGGCTTACAAACTTCAGTATTGGTTTGCCATTGACATATGCGGTATAGCTGTTATTATGTGCTTATTCAATGTTGCATAGAACGTAGGCCTGGATGTATAATAACATAGCTATTATTTTAGCAATTATTGCAATGATTTGTGTGACAATGTTGTAAGGCTTGGAAGCTAAGCCTGTTTATTACTAAAGTGAGCCTCCCTGCCTTAAGCAGACTTACAAATTACTTGTGCACTTGTCTTGCATTTGCATTGTTCACAATAACAAGCCAAAGAAGGGATTTTTCCTTTATATGCAACACCGTACAAGTCACAGTATTTGGGTTCAGTTTAGAAGTGTAAGTGACCCATCATAATTTAATATAATAAAACAAACAGAGGCATTGTTTGTCATGTTGTGTAACTAAGAGTTTGATTTAAAGTTCAGCAAATGCCTTACTTTATCACAAACTTGACAAATGTGTGACAGTCATCCTTTTTTCTCCATTTCCATGGGAACCTTACGCTACACGGCACATATGGATTGCAGCAGGACTTATCAAGGCCCTCCAACCTGATTACTTTATAACTGTGTTTATATTCCTTATCGGGGTGCGTTTAAATTACAAGCCCAAACACAGTTCCAGATGTGAAATCAACATCGTAACTTGGATTTCTCTACAACTGTACCCACTCTTTAGCCTTGAAAAAGTCACCTGCGTGACGAAACACATGTTGGCTGTGTTTGATGGACGTTCCCTCTCAATGAAGCAATCTGCGTTTTCAAATAAAAAGACTTTCAATTAAGAACGTGGGATACTAATGTGCCTTATTCTCCAACGAATTCTGCACACCTTGGATGTTACTACTTATGTATCACTGCTGTGTACATTGTGTGCTGTGGTCTTAATTGTTCATCCTTTTTTCTCTGATCACCCCAATTTTTGACTAAAACTGGTGGTTTCTGAATCTGATCATGCCATGGGCTCTGCTATTCAAGTCTAGGGCCAGTGCACTGTTTAAAAGGTATGTGGTAAATAGGCATAATTAGAATTGGCTCTAACAACCTACCTGTAAGTCCCTAGTATAAGATAGGGCATGTAGGTTTAGGGTCCCCAGTGGAGTTAAGATTAACTGAATGATTAGGCCTTTCTGTCCTACTGTGGTGTCTGCTGTCATTGTAAAGGCAGTTCTACCATGCAGGATGCTTTTAAAATACATCAGCCAAACTACCTTATTTCTACATATGTCATGCACATAATTGGAGGTGTGGCCTACTGGGCCAAGATGGCTCATATCGCAGCCCCTTTGTCCTTGATGAACAACCCACACAACGGGTCCATCGGACAATGAAACTGGGGCGGCTGTGCTCCAAACCCTAGGCGGGGGGGTGACCTGTCTGGAACCGTGAGCTCTCACCCTGGAGAAGTGAGAAATGACATGGGTGCCTGAACGCCAGCATATACTGCTCGTGTGGGAAGTGGAGACCCCGCTGGCGCTGAACCTGACACAGTGAGAGGTAGCGGCACAGCCGGGCAAATGGCCCAGCCTGGATGGTGACTAGAGTAGGGCAGCCTTCCTCCTGAAACAGGGCCACAGTCAAGGATTCGGAGACAGCCCACCCACATCAGAAGATGGCAGCAGCAGAAAGCACAGAAGAATCTTCCTGGTGACAGCTGGGAGAAAGGCAGTGAACAGCAGGAGGCAGAAACGTAAAAGTGAGCGTGTCGGGGCTGGGAGGACAACAACACTGCTGAGGGGGAAAAAGGGGCTGGGGGTCGTAGTGGGCCCAGGTCTGCACTGCAAGTCTTTTGCCACGTGCTTGGCTGACACGAGCCACATTAGACGCCTCCAGCGTAGAAAGCGACCGCTAGACTGACTAAAGGGGCACTGGCTGAGATGATCTGAGATAAGAAAAGATGATAGGCTTCCCTAATAGTGACATGTTGCCTGCTATAGGCTGACCTGTAATTGACTAGCAGCTCCAGGCTGACCTGTAATTGAGTAGCAGCTCACCCAGACCTCTGCACTAAAGGCAGAGACGGGAGTAAAAGTGGGAAACCACAGCACCTAAGGAAAAGGCCACAGCATTGAACCACTGAGAACTGCAACATGCATTTGCACAGAAGATGTGACACAGGCCACGGTATCCATGACTGTTGCAGTGCTGGTCCTGATGCAGGGACTGCCTCCCGACCCTGGCGGACCAAGAGCAGAGCACTGCATCCACTGCAGCTTGGGTGCCTCAAACTTCACACAAGTGACACATTATGAGGACATACGCAGGCCACACAGGCTCTGGTTGACAATAGGCCAGCGCGCAAGAGAGGAATACTCACAGAGGTCCTGGGGGATCAGCTACAGACATGGGCTGACTACACAACACACCGCAAGGAACTGCAACACAACAAGCAGTGCATGCTGCTCCCAACGGGCTGGGGGACACACAGGCAGCTGGCTCATAGCAAACGATCTCAATAGAAGCCAAACTGGACACTGTACTCAAAGCAATAGAGCACTCCAGATTGTCGCTAGAAACCAAAAATTGACAGCGTGGCTGCAGACCTGACGCTACTGCATGTGGACCACTGCAAACTAAAGGACAGAGTGGTGATAACTAAGCAAATGCTAAAAGGCCTGTAGTGACAGACAAGCAACGTGGTCATTGCTCTACAGACTTTGCAGGACCAATTCAGGATGCTGGGGTGAAGGGCTGAAGACGTGGAAGGAAGATTGCGACTAAAGAATATTTGACCAGTAGGCCTACCAGAATGAACGGATGGGGCAAGAAGCAATGCATTACATGGAACATTGGCTGCAAGAACTGCTCCCTTCGCAAGCGCTGTCAAAATACTTCATGATTGAATGGGTGCACCGGGTCCCAGCTCGAAAACCCAACCCAGTTCTGCTCTTCGCCCAATGGTACTCAGAGTACTACATTTCAGAGATTTGATCCTGCACCACACCAGGAAGCTAGTCGACATAATGGTGGACAATGCACATGTAATGTTTCTTCCAGCTTACACAATGGCAGTACAGAAGCAATGAAGCTCCTTCATGGAAGTGAGGAGGCGACTCCGGGTATTGAATTTAAAGTACTCCCGATTGTTACCTGCACAGCTCTGAGTGATTGAAGGAGACACATTGCACTTTTCAACTTAGTAGAAGATGCCTGACAATGGTTGGATGTGTGCGACCTGCATGCTATCAGGTGTGATGTGACACTCAAATCAACAGCTGGGGGGAGAACCGGGAACAGCCGCGGTTGCTGCTGCACTGGTGGAAGTCGGTCGATGGCGCCTAGGTTGGCACCTAACTTGGAAGAAATTATAAGGGAACGACGAGAATCAATGCAACACGCTGCAAGCATCACTGAGCAGAGATAGAGTGCAGCCCAAACAGACCTTTTGACTGCACCGTTGATGTGTTGATGTGCTAGCAACTGTTGCCCCCTCCAGAAACAGACAATAGTTGAGCAAGTTTGATTCATGTTTGATGCTCACTGGTTTGGGCGGGTATTTTGTGGGTACACCTCTCTTATGGTATTGCGTGTTTTGCATTAGTTTATTAAATGTTGTAGGCATGGTCAAACACACACTCAGCAACACGACAGGCATACCTTACGCCTTTCCTAGAAATGTCAACATGTACTGCTGCAGGGTATATAGTGCACTGTGAGGAGCCCTGCCAACCCTCACTGGTTCTGACATGGCAACACTAAAAATACTGACGTGGAACATCAGAGGGATCCACACCCCTAAGTGTAGATATGCCACCAATTTATACCTTCGGTGCAATCTTGTGAACGTAGCCTTTTTGCAGGAATCACACCCAGTACAACAAGAAGCTACTAGATTACAGAAGAGTTAGAGAGGACAGGTTTACGCCACTGGGCACTCCTCATACACCTGCGGGGCGCTTATTTGGATTAAACCAGGCACCCCATTCACCTCTGAGGAAGTGGTTGCGGATCCAGATGTCTGTTCTGTGCTTGTCAAGGGTAGATTAGACGGCTGACATATATTACTTGCCAGTGTACATGCTCCTAATGTAGAACAAGTGCCATTTTTACAACCCTTTCCCTCCCCTCACGCTGGAGTGACACACCATGGCTCATTGGAGGACATTTTAATAATATGATAGATACCACATTAAACCATTCGTTTCTCCTGCTGCCTCGCACTGCTTCATCAGCTAACACCCCTTCATTACAGGAGTGGCTCCACACTGAGACTTGCTGGATGTCTGGTATCTGGATCTCTGGTGCCACCGCAACAACACAGCTAGAATCTATCCATACTACTCTGTACCACACTCATGGGCACCTAAGAATTGATAGGCTTGTGTGTACAGACAACATACTTCTGCACATTACTGATGTAGATTACCTTGGGCACACTCCCTTTGATCATAACCCTCAATATCTCCAATTGAACTGGAGACTGGGGCTCCCACCGGTTCAAACATGGCACCTACATTCTGCAGCATTGGAGGACCCCAATTTCCAGATTCAGTCACCACAGCGATTACTGAATACTTTGAAAGTAACGCGGATACCACCAGGAGGCGGTCCAGAGAGTGGGATGCTTTAAAGGTCACACCACAAGGCCACTGCATTGGCCTGTGCTGGAGCATACAACGGCAGTTAGACATGGAGATCACAGACGTAAAGCGGAGACTGATGGAAAAATTAGACTTTCACATATTTGATTAACAGAAACAGGCACACAATGAATGCCTGCTCTACAAGAAAGGCTGAGGTGCCACAGCTATGTCACTCACTCAGTTAAAACGCACGCAACAGCAGACAGGTCTTGGTGAGCCTGATCAGGTGCGAAGACGTGGGTGCATCCATATCGGTACTTCGCTCCACTGAGGGTCACATGCTATACACACAGCACAAGTTCGATTGCAAACTGACTGACAGATATACCACAGTCTACCATTCATACTCGGTGGCTACATCGGAGGATATTGCATTGTATCTGTTGGGTGTGCACTCCCCTCCCTCATGAGGGAACAAAGAGAGGAACTGGATGCCCCGATCAGAATCTGCTAAATACACAAAGCAATAAGATCATTGGTGACAAGTAAAACACAGGGCCCTGATGGAGTCCAGGCAGAGTTTTATTAGGCATATGCCCCGCTTCTGTTGCCTCAATTGAATAAACTGTATGTGGAGGCACTGGAGGCTACTAAGCTCCCAGATTCTCTAAATGAAGCACTTCTTGTACCACTGCCACAGTCTTGAACTCTTACTGACCACTGGTGCTCTTAAACACAGATTATAAAATCCTGGCAAAAATGCTGGTAGAACGCTTGTCTGCATTGGTCCCCGACTTGGTACACCCCCACCAAAATGGATTTGTGCCAGCCAGGAATACATCGTTAAATTTGAGGTACTTTTTCTGGGTAACAGCATATGCCACAAAATGGTGGCCAAGGGCAGGCTGCCTGCTCCTGGATTTAGAGCAGGCGTTCGATTCTGTGGAATGGGAATACTTGTTCAATGTGCTCCCCTACTACGGGATTGGGATGTGTTTCCCAAAATATGTACGTCTGCTATACATGTCTCCCACAGCCAGAGTAAGGGCAGGCCACCTGATTTTGGAACCCATTAATGTGGCTAAAGGCACCTGACAGGGATGTCTGCTGTCACCGCTACTATTCTCACTGTCAGTAGAGCCATTAGTGGCCCAACTACGCCTTTCAGGGCTCCACTGGGGTATACTTCTAGGAGATGGAGTACATGCTGCATTGCTCTATGCGGATTATCTCCTGGTATACTTAAGATGGACATCCGATGTCACAATAGCAATAACACACCCACTGCAGTGATTTGCTGAGCTGTCAGGACTTTGGGTCAATTAGACCACAGTGGTAATTACAACCTCGGCGGTGTTTTTGAAAGACCGCCGAGGGACCGCTGTTCTGAAAACCGCCAGTGCAGGCGGTTTTCCAATCAGCGAATTATGACTGCTGGCAGCCCTCCGTCCTTTTTCGGATGGAGAGCTGCCAGCAACCATACTGGCGGTCGGCGGGGAAGTGGAGGTTGCTCCACCTCCACCCCCGTCATCAGAACACTGCCCACCAAATCACGTTCCGTGATTCGGCGTCGCTGTGTTCTGGTGACGGGGTGCTGGCGGCGGAGCAGCCCCCATGGATCCCGCCCCCTCCCGGAGGATCAACGGACCAGGTAAGTTGATCGTCCGTTAGGGGAGGGGGGTGTTGTGTGCGTGCATGGAGGTGTGCGTGTGAGTATGTAGAGGGGGTGTGTGAGAGCGTGAATGCATGCAGGGGGTGTAGTGTGTTCGGAAATGTGTGCATGTCTGTCTGTATGTATGTCTGTATGGATGTGTGCGTGTATATCTGTATGTGGGTGTGCGTGTATGACTGTGTGTGTGTGTCTGTGGGCATGTTTGTTGGTATGTGTGCGGGTATGTGTGTTGGTGGTGTATGCATGCGTGTACGGTGTGTGTCTGTGTGGCAATGTTGGGGGTAGAGGTGGGGAGGGGGGTCTTGCCACCTTTGGGGGGTGGCAGGGGGTGGGGGGTGGGGGAGACCACTATCAGTGCCAGGGAAGCAATTCCCTGGCACTGATAGTGCTTACCGCCATGGATTTCATGGCGGTTCCCAACCCCATGAAATCCATGGCGTTCAGCCGGGTCGTAATACCGCTGGCGGTCTTGTGATGGCCGCCGGGCTGGAGACCCAAGTCTCCAGCCCAGCGGTCGTCTCCGCCCTGGCAGTCTGAACGGAGAAGTGGGGGATGACCATGGCGGTAACCGCCATGGTCATAATTCCATTTTTTTTTCTGCCAGCCTCTTGGCGGTAATACCGCCACTTCTCTGCCGACTGCCAGGGTCATAATGAGGGCCCAAGTCCTGTATCTTTCCACTTTCCAGACACACTCCAAGTCCTGCAATGTCCCTGTTACCTCCATAACTGATCTGGCAACCGCACACGTTTAGATATTTGGGTTTGCAAATCTATCACGCAGAATCAGATCTCCTGTAGAGCAATTTGGTATGTGCTGTAGCCTCCTTGCGTGAGCAGATGGTCTTTTGGCAGATACTGCCCTTATCGGTGGCAGACAGGGTGGCACTACTTAAAATGGTAGCCCTGTCCAGACTAATATAAGATTTTACAAACTTGCCGGTATACATTCGCACCTCCTTTTTCTGGGAAATTGAGCAGATCATGAGAAACTTAATCTGGGGAAATTCCAGCTGCCAAGTGGCATTGAGCAAGCTGTACCAGCCCATAGGCAGGGAGGTTTAGCGATTCCTAACTTTGAACAGTATTATTTGGCGTCCCAGCTCCAATGAGTCGCGCAATAGCTAGAGGCACAGCAACTCACAGATACAGCCACTCTGCTGCACAACAACGTGCATTGCACCCTCGAGGTAGAGCTCCTCCTCCATTCCTGTCACTATTACTGGTAGCACACAAGTATTTTCGGTGCAGCCTGGGCATCTCTAGAGCAACAGTGCCATATGCATCAGCACTGGCACTGCAGGGCGTGCTGTGAGGGTGCTGATTTACTACAGTGACAGAGCTGGCCTTGTGGAGAGGGGAGGGGATGACGACAGTGGGAAACCTGTGTGAAGACGGGATGCTGCTGACTTACAAGACACTGGCAAAGGCAACAGGTCTACCGCATGGGCAATTTTTGCTGCATGCCTCAATCCTATGCCTTGTTGGGACAGATTACCAGTGAACCACCTATGCACCTCACTATACAATATCTCCATGTTATGGGGGTGTGTCAAAATTGGGTGGGGTGGTTTGCTGACACGTTGCATACACACACAGTGCCATCACTTGTGTCCCTACATGCAAAATGGGAAAAGAACTTTACTCGTCTCTGCATATTTAAAGAGTGGACTAATATTTTGCAGCGCCCCACAATTATTCCATTCAATGCGTGATTTGGGTTAATAAAATTAGTTATTATGCATAGGGCGTATATTACACCTCCTGACATTAACAGATACTCTGGCACTATGAACACTGTATGCCGACATTACAAACAGATCAATGTGGAAATAGTACAAATGCTATGGGAATGTGCACACCTGTGGTTATATTGGGACAGAACACTGCGGAGCCTAGCGCATTGTACAGACAGAGCAATCCCGGGTACATGGGAGGCATGTATCCTAGGCTTATACCAAAGGAGTAAGAGATACAAGCTCACATCTCGAGTCATTGATTTAGAGTGCCACTAAGCATATGATCACATGCCGGTGGAAGTAACCAGACCCTTCAAACTTGATAGCCTGGCTTCACTCATTGACAAACTGGTTGCAGGCTGAAGAGGTAGCATTGCGGCATGAAGATGCACTGGGTATAGGTAAGCACCCTATGTACAGATCTCACAGACACATAGGCAAGTGTAGGGGGTGGTAATATCAACCCTCATACAGGATGAAGAGAACAGGGAGGGAAACCCTTGAGCAGACATGCATGGGGCTCCCTAACAGGGATTAATGGCTCCAGCAGTAAACTGGACATTGTTGACATACATGACTGAGAGGGCACTGAATTGCCCACAGAGTGCAGGAAGGAAAGGTAGCGAAGTGAGATCAAAGTAGACCTGCTGGTTATTGTTCTATTCTACCTACTTACAGTTCGTGTAGGTTTTTTAAAATGTTTTGGTTAATGTTAAAATGCACTGTGAACTGTTGCTGATGCTGGAAATCACATAATTGTGACTGCTGTGATATTAATAACTGAAGAATAAGATACCTGCACCCACATTCTGGAAGACTATACAGCAGACTGGCAGGAGTCAGAAAGCAGGCTTGAGGAGTTTTACCCACTGTACTACATTAGCTCCATAGGCTAACATGGGAAGGCTTTATTTAAAATGAATAGTCTGTCTTTTGACAGGAGTGAACTAAGAATATCATTAAAGGTATCACATTTATAGTTGCAATAACTCCTACAACTTACCAAGGCTAGATGTATTGTAACTATTACAGGAAAGTGGTTTTAGAACTGCTTTCCTAAAGGTACCTAAATTCAGCCCTGTAACAGTCTTTTCTGATTGACGTAATGAGGTGTGAAGTGACCTGAGCTGAGACAAAGGAGATACTTGGTGGGAAGAGATCTACAGTGAATTATGCCAGGGCAGGAATGGGGCTGGGTAGCCAAGCTTTTCCTGAAAGAGGGAAAAACAGTTGGGGTAGAAACCAGACCTCCTCCATTTCCTGTTCCCCACCAGCCAGGTGGGAGCCCCTGTAATTAGATCCGGAGAGGGGTGGAATGGGAGTTTAGGGAAATCTTAGCCACACCTGTAAGTGGGTTTAGCCATACCTGAACCTCTGGGACAAAAATGTGCCACACTTTGCAGGAAGCGGTCATCACAGAGGGTGGCACCCTGCAACCTCTTAGTACAGCCTAGAAACATGGATAAAAGTGAGAGAGCTGCCCACCAACGCAGATCTCTGCTTGAAGAAATCAGAAGAAGGATTGCCCTGCTGAACCCCTGGTTTGCACCAAAAAGGACTGTACTCTGAAGGACTACACCTGCTGCACACTCTGCACTTCGCCACAAAGAGGACTTTGCCTTGCTTTCAAAGATACAGGAGTGGACACCCTGTAAGTAACATGTATAAAGGAAATACCAAGGGTCCCCTGCATCACCTCATGAAAGAAGAGCCCAGCTGATCAGCATCCAGTGGACTTTTAAGGATTTGACCAGGTAAATTGTGGACATTTCTGGAACCTTGATTGGTGTTGTAGACCCTTCAAGACCCCAAAAAAGACCTTCTGGAAGAAGATCCAGAATTTTGGAGATATATGGGGAATTTATGGAAATTGACACTGACCTGCCAATGAGAGGGAAGTCAGCGATGTCAGACTGTGACTCTGCCTGAATTTCAGGTTTATCCCACTAAAAGCTCTGGAGCTCTGCCCATCAACGACGAGAACCAAGACCTCCAGAATTTCACTGAGGCCTCACGCTGAACCTCGCTGACGATTCCCAGCCCAGCCTGCTGAAGAGCCTCGCCCGACATTGATTAAAAAAGAAACAAAAAAATTATGACGTGTGAAGGTAAATTTTTGACTGAGTCCTCCTGCTCAGCATATCCGACTTGGGCTCCATCACGATCAGCCTCAGACTTTGACTTTGACCCCGTTAAGCACGCTCAGATAGCCGCAGTTGGTGCTCTTTGTTTTTAAGCACTAGAAAGATTATTTTTTTAGTTATTCTTTAAAAATGTATGTCTCTGGCTCCTTACTTTAGGTTTTTGTAGTTTTGGTGTCATTTTAAAAATAAAAATATTTCCTTTTTGTATAAATTGGTGTCGGATTTGTATTGTGTGTTGTGTTTTACTTATTTACTATTTTGTTGATATTGATATTGGAGATACAACTGTATCTCAAGTTAAGCCTAATTGCTAGTGGGCCAAGCTACCAAGGGTTGAGGAAGGATTAATATATTGAGGCCTTGGCTGGACCTTAAATGTGATAGTGGCATTATTACAAAGTATAGGTACCTACCTGCCCATACTAGTAAATCATTTTCCAACATTTTGGGCCATCTTTACGACTTGGACCGCTGAAGCCACTGCAGATAAAAGACCACCAGTAATGGAAGTCTTTTGCCCACCATATTAGGAGTGTTCCACTGGGTCAGCCAGTGAAAACATTGCATGGGTAGTGCAGGGGCCCCCAGGGAACCCCCGACACCCCATTTCACCAGCATTTCCATGGCAGTGTTTACTGCCATGGAATGGCTGGCGGATAGGGACTAGTAATCCACAGGGCAGTGCTGCTTGCAGCACCGCCCTAGTGGATTACAACCGCAGGGACAGCTGGGACTGGCAGCGGTGAATGCAGTCTGGTGGTGTCAGCGGTTTGACCGTGGCAGCTTCACCACGGTCATAATGGGACGGTCAGACCGCCCTGTCTGTGGCGGTCCAACCGCCATCGGGGGCTGGCGGTCTTAAGACTGCCAGCATCGTAATGAGGTTCTTTGTGTGCAGTGGTGGGATCCAGCATCTGTCTTTAATATAGCAACTCAACATTTAAGTGAGACAATTAAACTCCTTTAAATTGTCTTAGTGCAAAATGTATTTGATTTTGCATTGGGACTTATTTCAATTGATTCATGTTTTTTCTAAATTACAGATTAAAGTTTTGCAAAGTTTTTTGTGTATGAGCCAAACCTGGGGATACGATGGTGCTTTATCTTGCTAGCTTAGCCACTTTCACTGTAGTTCAGCTCGGAGGGCTGTGTAAGGCCAGGGGATTACCAGCAGCTACCAACATTAGAAAGGCAGAATTAGTTTTTCCAACAGCGGATATTCTTTTGGCCATATTAGAAGTGTTGTTGGATATAATGCACTTGTAATACTGTGGATCGAATATTTATCATGTTAACAATGGAGTAACCCAACCACCAAACTCTAAGTGATCAAAATCTCAAGTTAGAAGGCTCTATCAATTGTCTTCAGGACATTAACCACCTTCACTTCCCAGATCACAAAGCATGCTTCTTGTATCTGGAAAGATGATTTTGTGAAAGAGTGTGATGAAAATACAAAAAGCATATGATCTAGGGCAATGAATAAAGTGACCCCCCCAGATCCACTACTGGGGAAGGGCTAACATACTGTCCATATAGGCAAGTTATGGCCAAGGTGTTGAAATTATTCAAGCAAATGCACTCAGTATGGTTTTCTCTTTACTGCAGATGTTTTCACTCATGCAGGAAGGTTGTCTCTGGCTCTGTGCTTGGTTTTGCTTTCCCTCAACCTACCTTTTTTCATCCATCTGAGGCCACTTCCACCCAAACTACTACTTCAGGAGTGGGGACAATCATTGTTTTGACAGGGTACTCTTCTTTTGTTGGCTGATTGGCCTTCCATTTCCCCATTCTCAATGATTCTGTATGTCATGGCAAAGGTCCTGTAGGAGAGCCCCTGGGCCTTACTTATTCTCCCATATTGCCACAGAGAGTTGTGTTTCTGCTCTTATATAAGAGGATCAATTAAAGAAAATGTATACTTTCACTGACATCATCATTTTTGGGTAACCAGACCTCCATCTCCAGAATGAACATACACAGGACCTGTCAGTATGGAGACTAACAGGATGTATCAACTCAACATGGTTGTTACAACAGAGGTAGCTTGTGATATTCAAACATTACTCAAACCTTCCACTCTCAGAAGCTCTGAGAAAACTAGGGCTTACTCTTTCCTAGTATGCACTCAATAGAATGCAATCCGTCTTGTGTGCTCCTGAAGAAAGTGTGAATTTTACCCAGGAAGGATATTCCTTGAGTGTGCCAGTCCCAACCCTGTGAATTCATCTCTTGAAAAATAACTGCCAATTGTGTTTTCTATCTCTTGATCATCAATGCAGTCCCTCTTCCTTGCCTGGGAATTAAGGTTCCCCCTTGTGAACCATTATTAGAAATGTCTTCCTTGAGACTTCTTTTCCTAAGGTGTTCTTTCTAAGCACAGTGGCCTGAAAAAGAAGACTGAAGGTGCTAGGAGTATCTCACTTCCATTTCCTCCCAGTGGCACTGGTACTCTGCTTATTTTCAGACCCCTTCCAAAGGTCAAATCAGAGTTGTATTGTAGCACATAAGAAATGAATAGGAAATTGTAAAATGCACATAAATCATAATACACAATATAAGCATGAGCACAACACGGTACAGTGATAAATGTTTCCTGATCATGAGAACTAGGTATTGTTCTGGATTGCCAGGTGATCACAATCAATGGAACACATCTGAAAACACAAGGAAGGGAGCACAATGTCATTGCAGTTACTGTTAAGATGGAATGATCAAAAAATTTAAGTAAAATGAAGGATCACAAAACTATCCAAACCCATACCATTTTGTATTGGACTCACAAACTTTCTTGTTCATGAAGCTACTATCTTCAAGTACATGAACAGGTTAAAAACAAATGTAAATACAGTAGCATTCAAAATACAGTGCACCAGTAATTTTTCAACTAGAATGAGAATTGTCTCAGAGTATGAGATGAGTAGTAACAGGGTCTAGAATGAAAAGCTAATTTTTTGGGAGCCAGCCATGCCAATGAAGAGAGATGGCAGTCTGACCCATTTACAATGACGTGGATTCCAAGTTGCATAGAATGGCATGTGGACCAAATGGTTACGGACCACTTCTCTAGGAGCAGATTAAATGATTAATAAAACAGCAAAGGGTGGTGATGGGTGTAATGCGGCTTACCAGGTGGACTCACATCACACATGTAACCTGGTGACGAGTAGTTGTTTTCACACATGCAAGGTTATCATCAGCTACAGGACAGATCAACAGAGCTTCAGTTATGCATTCATGCATGTTTCAGCCAATAGAACATGGCAATCTCTCAGATCCTCATTCGGAAGCGGCGGTAGCAAGGTTAATTCAGACCTGTTACACAAAGGTGTTCAGAAAGAATGGGAAGAACTTCAGCTTATATTCCCAAATCCTGGTGAATAGTCCCAAATACCAGCAATGGATGGTCATCCCACTACTAAAATATGTCAGTGTATCTTTAAAGTTCAAAAGACCTACACAGGTTGAATCATAGCATCCTACATCAGAAGGATGTCTACAAAAGTCACCCCTTGCCTCATGTACCTAAAGCATTTCAGTGACAACTGAGTACATACTGTAAGGGCTTGTCTTAGGTGCTCACCCCACACTCCCACTCTCCTCTGTTTCCTGAGCACTATTGGCTGCCCCCGTCCTGCCTTTGATTAGGACATTGCCACTCAAGCTGTTATCCTCAGTGGCCTGAAAGGAGTCATGCCACCCCAGATTGTGATTGTCACAAGTATGCTGCCCTGATGTTACTACCATCGCATCAGCACAGTTAATCCTTTACCTATGAGGGGACCTCAAAATCCGTGCCTCTATGGTCCATCTGAGTGGCAGGCAATAGGATGAGTTGAGGATCTACTGCAAGATTCAAGATTGCCGGGATTAGAGGACCTGCAGCAGGATTTGAGGATCCTCCTGTTTATAAATGCCACTCACAGAGTATTGGCCATGTATTTTCCCTTATTTCCTATTGATGCAAGCAAGTCTCTTCTTTAGGCTTTGCTTTCCACCTGCATTCCTTTACTGGGACTTTGAGCCTGGCTCTCCAGTCAAGATTTATTTTTAAGCTAGACATCAATAACTTCTTCACAGATTTTTTCTGATTGCATCACTTCTTTATATTCTTTCTACAGCATCAGCTCAAAGACTTTCCTTGCATCTTCAAAAGCCTTGGGTTAGTGTTAGCTAGGGAGAGTTAGATATTACTTGTTTACATTGTAGGACTTCCGTAGGGTCCCTGTACTGTCTCTGGCACCTATGAATTGATATTCTATCACATCCACAAAGTTGTGCTATAAGAACTGTCTCTTAGACTTCAACAATTTTTTATGCCGATTCTGTGTAAATCTTCTGGTCAGTGTTTCAAGTTGTGGAGAACAAACAACTGCTATATGATATCATAACAAGAACAGTCTCTTAATCATGATTTTGGGTGAAGCAAGCTACTGGCACTGGGCTATTGATAGGTTGAATGTTTTCCTAGTGCTTCAGCTACTAGAGTAAATCTTATGTTTGTCTCACTTTTTGTAGAATGTAACCATTGAAGTGAAATCTATGTAATTGAAGAAACTTTGTGCACTTTAAGTTGATGGAAGAGCAGAGAATGCAAGAAGCCTTGTGTTCTGTTATTATAATAAAAAAGGTGCCACTCATGAGAAACAGCAGAAAATTTTAGGAAACCTCCATCTGATGAGACCATCTGTATGATTGCAAACTGAGGGCCTCATAGGGCTGATAGGGCCCATCAGCACACTGTGCCACCGAATCAGAATTTTTTAATGCTCTGGTAGCACAGTGTGATATCCCATATTTACAGGGCTAAATATGGGCCCCTTTTACGAAGAAAACTATGTGAAAGGGACATTCCATGGGTTTTGCTGTAGGTGTTTCCATGCAACACCCATGGAAAGCTGAGAAATCCTCTGCATTTCCAAATTTACAAATCTGGAAAATGTGTCAGAGTCCTACACCACCTGAGATTTGGCGTAGAAGTGAAGCACCAGGGAAAATTATCTTTATTTCTCCCCATTTGTCCCTCTGTGTGCTGCATTTTGCAGCATACATAGAAAGAGGAAAACATCTTACTTGATTGTTTTTGTGCAGGAAGAGCTACCTTCCTGCACAAAAACAATTATCCCCACAATGCAGGCATTCTTGCATCATGGTGCAAGGGTGCCTGGGTTGGCACTAGGCAGCAATTTGTGCGCTAGCACAGGGGAGGAGGACAGAAATGCACAATATCTTGTAGAGACAGTGCATTTCTGCCTTTTCCGTTGGCCCAAGCAAGACACTTGCTGTGCCGCCCTGTGCCACAGGGCTTGTAAATGAGCCCCCAAGTCTTTTTGTGTGCTGTCTTTCATACCCCTATCCCACTTCCCCAATTTACCATAAACACCAAGTGCAGTCTTGGACATATTCAGCACTGTTGCCAATAAAGGAAAAGGTTGAAATCCACATAGTTTTTACAACAATACTTAGATCTACTTGCTTAGTAGTGATTTTAGTCTGGCACATATAGCTGGCCATGTACAAACTTCAGGATTCTGCTCTGGATGGAAGCCATGTTTGCTGGAGTCAGGTGAACTGGAGAGGAAGAAGACGTACAGTATGAACTGTCCTTGTTGGCCTGTCAGCAATATTCACCCTCCATATTCCAATCACCATCCTCACAAATATAAAGTTGTTTGAGAACAACTAAGGGCAACCCGTATGAAAAGTGTGTCATTGGCAAATTATCTTAGATAATGGGCTACGCAAAATATTATTCTTATGGGAGCTACAGAGCAGCCCACTAATATGAATCACCCAAAGTTACTCCACTGGAGATACCAAAGCTAATTATGCAGATGTGAGAGAAGAACAATTTCACCTGAGTTTGTTTTGAAAATTATCACGGTGCTGCATCCTACAACCTCTGCAGTACGCATTTTGTGTTTGCACACCATATAACTCCAGAACCATGATTCCATCATTTCTCCACCTCTAAAAGCAACTAAAACAAATTACGTCAAGTAATACTTCATCATGTGGTAATAATGGACGTGTCAAGAAACTTCAGAAGATATTCATTTGTCATAGTTTCTCAAATGCAATTGCAAAAATAAGGAAGTATTGTGAAGGTCAACTCATTAGTCTTGCACTGTGTGAAGAGCATTGTGGAGATTTACCCAGAGAGAACCACCTTCTACAGGAGGGACTGGTTGAGTGCAGCTAGTGGAAATGTGAGCCTCAGGTGCCAGGTTGCTGGTTGTATGTGCAGTAAGGAACTGCTTCAAACATCACCAAACCATAAAGTAATGGCGCATCATAGCTATTCACAAAAAGCTGTTGCCCTGAACTGATCGCATAAGTACTTGCAGACAGATACAATTGTCTGTAGAAAGATGCTAAAAATAAGTCTGCCTTTACTCTTGCTGCATGACATTTCCTTTGTCTCATCCCAGCCCTGTTCCCCTCAAGACTCTTATTTTCTTCCCTTGATATTCTGTTCTCATTCTCTATTTCTCATATCTTCTATTGTAGCCAATGTAAAACTCAAGTGGGGAATTGTACTCCATTACTTAGCAGCTAATTTAACACTGTGTAAGCCATTAACACAGGCAATATCCCAAGCAACGTAGCCTAAGCCACGCGGACATTCACACCACAAGCAGAACAACGTTTGCCTTAACCACTACTGCCTTGTTCTCTGCCTTAACCACACATGTGCCTAAACCACACATATACATGATTAAGGCAGAGAGCAGTCTAGTGGTGCGCCAGGGCCAAGAAAAGTGGAGGAAAGATTGGGAGGGGATGCAGTGAGTTAAGTGGGGATGGGGCAGGGTTTGGGGGTGTAGCTTTTAGGGGTGGGGGTGTATTTAGTGCTCAGGGTGGATGAGGGAGTCAGGGTAGTTTATTTATTAGGGGTGGGGGAGTTTTAGGAACGGCTGGGTAAGGGCAGAGAGAAGAGCAGGAAGGATCGGGAGAGGACACAGTAAAGTAAGAGGGACTGGGGTAGTGTTTGGGGGGTGTAGCTTTTAGGGGTGAAGTGGACTTAGGATTGGTGAGGGAGTTGGGGTAGATTATTTTTTAGGGGTAGTGGACGGTTTTAGAAAGGGTGGGAAAGGACGGAGATAAGAGCAGGAAGGATTAGGAGAGGACCCGGTGAGTGGGGCTGGGGCATGGATTGGAGTAGTTTTTATGGGTGGGGTGGATGGAGTAGCTTTGTGTTTATGGGTGAGGGAAAGTCTTATGGCTGAGGATGGGTTGCGGGGGTCAGGATAGTTTTTTTTAAACATGGGCCAGGGTTTTGGGGGGTTGTAGGAAAGTACCATCTTGCCTGGCATGTTACCCCCATTTTTCACTGTATATATGTTGTTTTAGTTGTATTTGTCACTGGGACCCTGGTAACCCAGGGCCCCAGTGCTCATAAGTGTGCCTGAATGTGTTACCTGTGTAGTGACTAACTGTCTCACTGAGGCTCTGCTAATCAGAACCTCAGTGGTTATGCTCTCTCATTTCTTTCCAAATTGTCACTGACAGGCTAGTGACCATTTTTTACCAATTTACATTGGCTTACTGGAACACCCTTATAATTCCCTAGTATATGGTACTGAGGTACCCAGGGTATTGGGGTTCCAGGAGATCCCTATGGGCTGCAGCATTTCTTTTGCCACCCATAGGGAGCTCTGACAATTCCACTGCAGCCTGAGTGAAATAACGTCCACGTTATTTCACAGCCATTTTACACTGCACTTAAGTAACTTATAAGTCACCTATATGTCTAACCTTTACCTGGTAAAGGTTAGGTGCAAAGTTACTTAGTGTGAGGGCACCCTGGCACTAGCCAAGGTGCCCCCACATTGTTCAGAGCCAATTCCCTGAACTTTGTGAGTGCGGGGACACCATTACACGCGTGCACTACATATAGGTCACTACCTATATGTAGCTTCACCATGGTAACTCCGAATATGGCCATGTAACATGTCTATGATCATGGAATTGCCCCCTCTATGCCATCCTGGCATTGTTGGTACAATTCCATGATCCCAGTGGTCTGTAGCACAGACCCTGGTACTGCCAGACTGCCCTTCCTGGGGTTTCACTGCAGCTGCTGCTGCTGCCAACCCCTCAGACAGGCAGCTGCCCTCCTGGGGTCCAGCCAGGCCTGGCCCAGGATGGCAGAACAAAGAACTTCCTCTGAGAGAGGGTGTGACACCCTCTCCCTTTGGAAAATGGTGTGAAGGCAGGGGAGGAGTAGCCTCCCCCAGCCTCTGGAAATGCTTTGTTGGGCACAGATGTGCCCAATTCTGCATAAGCCAGTCTACACCGGTTCAGGGACCCCTTAGCCCCTGCTCTGGCGCGAAACTGGACAAAGGAAAGGGGAGTGACCTGCAGGTGTCCAGAGCTCCTCCAGTGTGCTCCAGACCTCTGCCATCTTGGAAACAGAGGTGCTGCTGGCACACTGGACTGCTCTGAGTGGCCAGTGCCACCAGGTGACGTCAGAGACTCCTTGTGATAGGCTCCTTCAGGTGTTAGTAGCCTTTCCTCTCTCCTAGGTAGCCAAACCCTCTTTTCTGGCTATTTAGGGTCTCTGTCTCTGGGGAAACTTTAGATAACGAATGCATGAGCTCAGCCGAGTTCCTCTGCATCTCTCTCTTCACCTTCTGATAAGGGATCGACCGCTGACCGCGCTGGAAGCCTGCAAACCTGCAACATAGTAGCAAAGACGACTACTGCAACTCTGTAACGCTGATCCTGCCGCCTTCTCGACTGTTTTCCTGCTTGTGCATGCTGTGGGGGTAGTCTGCCTCCTCTCTGCACCAGAAGCTCCGAAGAAATCTCCCGTGGGTCGACGGAATCTTCCCCCTGCAACCGCAGGCACCAAAAAGCTGCATTACCGGTCCCTTGGGTCTCCTCTCAGCACGACGAGCGAGGTCCCTCGAATCCAGCAACGCTGTCCAAGTGACCCCCACAGTCCAGTGACTCCTCAGCCCAAGTTTGGTGGAGGTAAGTCCTTGCCTCACCTCGCTGGGCTGCATTGCTGGGAACCGCGACTTTGCAGCTACTCCGGCCCCTGTGCACTTCCGGTGGAAATCCTTCGTGCACAGCCAAGCCTGGGTCCACGGCACTCTAACCTGCATTGCACGACTTTCTAAGTTGGTCTCCGGCGACGTGGGACTCCTTTGTGCAACTTCGGCGAGCACCGTTTCATGCATCCTCGTAGTGCCTGTTTCTGGCACTTCTCCGGTTGCTACCTGCTTCAGTGAGGGCTCTTTGTCTTGCTCGACGTCCCCTCTCTCTGCAGGTCCAATTTGCGACCTCCTGGTCCCTCCTGGGCCCCAGTAGCGTCCAAAAACGCCAAACGCACGATTTGCATGTAGCAAGGCTTGTTGGCGTCCTTCCGGCGGGAAAACACTTCTGCACGACTCTCCAATGCGAGAGGAATCAGTCCACCAAAGGGGAAGTCTCTAGCCCATTTCGTTCCTGCAGAAACCTCAGCTTCTTCTGTCCAGTTGAAGCTTCTTTGCACCCACAGCTGGCATTTCCTGGGCATCTGCCCATCTCCGACTTGCTTATGACTTTTGGACTTGGTCCCCTTGTTCCACAGGTACCCTAGATTGGAAATCCACAGTTGTTACATTGCTGGTTTGTGTCTTTCCTGCATTATTCCTCTAACACGACTATTTTGTCCTTAGGGGAACTTTAGTGCACTTAGCACTCACTTTTTAGGGTCTTGGGGAGGGTTATTTTTCTAACTCTCACTATTTTCTAATAGTCCCAGCGACCCTCTACAAGGTCACATAGGTTTGGGGTCCATTCGTGGTTCGCATTCCACTTTTGGAGTATATGGTTTGTGTTGCCACTATCCCTATGTTTCCCCATTGCATCCTATTGTAACTATACATTGTTTGCACTGTTTTCTAAGACTATACTGCATATTTTTGCTATTGTGTATATATATCTTGTGTATATTTCCTATCCTCTCACTGAGGGTACACTCTAAGATACTTTGGCATATTGTCATAAAAATAAAGTACCTTTATTTTTAGTATAACTGTGTATTGTGTTTTCTTATGATATTGTGCATATGACACTAAGGGCCATATTTATACTCTGGTTGCGCCGAATTTGCGTCGTTTTTTTCGACGCAAATTCGACGCAAAACTAACGCCAACTAACGCCATATTTATACTATGGCGCCAGACGCGTCTAGCGCCAAAGTTCCCGGAATGTGCGTCATTTTTTAGCGTGAACCCCTTCCTTGCGTTAATGATATGCAAGGGAGGCGTTCCCGTCTTAAAAAATGACTCCCAGGCCTTTACGTGGTATTTATACTCCCGGGCAAAAATGACGCCCGGGAGTGGGCGTGGCCAAAAACGGCGCATTTGCGCCGCTTTTTAACGCCTGGGTCAGGGATGGCGTTAAGGGACAAGTGGGCTCAAAATGAGCCCAGAGTGCCCTCCCCTGCCCCCAGGGACCCCCCCTGCCACCCTTGCCCACCCCAGGAGGACACCCAAGGACGGAGGGACCCATCCCATGGACATTAAGGTAAGTTCAGGTAAGTATTTTTTTTTTTTTTTGTGGCATAGGGGGGCCTGATTTGTGCCCCCCTACATGCCACTATGCCCAATGACCATGCCCAGGGGACAGAAGTCCCCTGGGCATGGCCATTGGGCAAGGGGGCATGACTCCTATCTTTACAATGATAGGAGTCATGTTGATGGGGGATGGGCATCGAAAAAAAATGGCGCAAGTCGGGTTACGACGATTTTTTCGACGCAACCTGACTTGCCCCATTTTAAGACGCCCATACGCCATTTTCCCCCTACGCCGGCGCTGTCTGGTGTACGTGGTTTTTTTCCACGCACACCAGGCAGCGCCGGTCTGCTAGCGCCGGCTAACGCCATTCAATAAATACGGCGCCCGCATGGCGCTTCAGAATGGCGTTAGCCGGCGCAAATTGTTTTGACGCAAAACTGCGTTAGCGCAGTTTTGCGTCAAAAAGTACAAATACGGCCCTAAGTGGTACTGTAGTAGCTTCACACGTCTCCTAGTTCAGCCTAAGCTGCTCTGCTAAGCTACCATTATCTATCAGCCTAAGCTGCTAGACACCCTATACACTAATAAGGGATAACTGGGCCTGGTGCAAGGTGCAAGTACCCCTTGGTACTCACTACAAGCCAGTCCAGCCTCCTACATTGGTTGTGCAGTGGTGGGATAAGTGCTTGAGACTACTTACCACTCTTGTCATTGTACTTTTCATAAGAGAAAAATATACAAAACAAGGTCAGTGTATATACACATAGCCAAAAAGTTTTGCATTTCCTCTTTTCACTCTTTTCTAAGTGCTGAAAAGTACTTCTAAAACTTTCAAAAAGTTCTTAAAAGTTTAAAAAGTTTTTTCTGTCTTTCCAAAAAGTTCTGAAAACTTTTTGTTCTTTTTCTATCACTTTAACTCTCTCTAAAAAATGTCGGGCACAGGAAAAAATGTTGAACTGTCCAAACTTGCATATGATCACCTTAGCTGGAAAGGAGCAAGGAGTCTCTGCATAGAGAGAGGTTTGAGTGTAGGGAAGAATCCTTCCTTAGAACTGTTAATTAATATGCTTAGAGTACAGGATAAGGCCATAAGTGCCCAATCTGTAGAAAAAGTAGCTAATGGTTCTCAATCTGATCCAGGGACTCCCCCAGGAAAAGGTTCAGGAAAGAAACTTCTCAGCCTGCCCATTACTAGACAGTCTAGCATAGTTGGTACAGAGGTTGAATCACACCATACTAATGGTGTGCTCTCACATTATACTGGTAGCCAAGCTGTTAGGGTGCCCTCTGTAAGGGACAGGTCTCCTTCTGTTCATTCCCATCATACCTCTGTATCTAGAAATGTCCCTCCCACCCACCCTGATGACAGATTGTTAGAAAGGGAGCTCAATAGATTGAGAGTGGAACAAACCAGACTGAAGCTCAAGAAGCAACAGCTGGATTTGGATAGACAGTCTTTAGAAGTAGAGAGGGAAAGACAGAAGTTGGGTTTAGAAACCCATGGTGGCAGCAGCAGTATTCCCCATAGTCATCCTGCAAAAGAGCATGATTCCAGGAATCTGCACAAGATAGTTCCCCCTTATAAGGAGGGGGATGACATTAACAAGTGGTTTGCTGCACTTGAGAGGGCCTGTGCTGTACAGGATGTCCCTCAAAAGCAGTGGGCTGCTATCCTATGGCTATCATTTACTGGAAAAGGTAGGGATAGGCTCCTTACTGTAAAAGAAAATGATGCTAATAATTTCCAAGTTCTTAAGAATGCACTCCTGGATGGTTATGGCTTAACCACTGAACAGTACAGGATAAAGTTCAGAGAGACCAAAAAGGAGTCTTCACAAGACTGGGTTGATTTCATTGACCAGGCAGTGAAGGCCTTGGAGGGGTGGTTACATGGCAGTAAAGTTACTGATTATGACAGCCTGTATAACTTAATCCTGAGAGAGCATATTCTTAATAATTGTGTGTCTGATTTGTTGCACCAGTACTTGGTGGACTCTGATCTGACCTCTCCCCAAGAATTGGGAAAGAAGGCAATCAAATGGGTCAGAACAAGAGTGAACAGAAAAGTTCATACAGGGGGTGACAAAGATGGCAACAAAAAGAAGGATGGTAAGTCTTCTGACAAGGGTGGGGACAAATCTAAAAATGAGTCTTCATCAGGCCCACAAAAACACTCTGGTGGGGGTGGTGGGTCCAAATCCTCCTTTAATCAGAACAAGGAAAAGAAACCATGGTGCTATTTATGTAAAATAAAAGGCCATTGGACAACAGATCCCAGTTGTCCAAAGAAAGGCACCACAGCTCCTACCACTACAACCCCTACTGCTACACCTAGTGTCCCTACTAATAGCAGTGGTGGTGGGAGCAAACCTACTAATAGCCAATCCAAGGGAGTAGCTGGGCTCACTTTTGGTAATTTAGTTGGGGTTGGTCTGATTAGGGAGACCACAGAGGCTACTTTAGTCTCTGAAGGGGCTATTGATTTAGCCACTTTGGTTGCTTGCCCCCATAACTTGGAGAAGTACAAGCAACTAACCCTAATAAATGGTGTTGAGGTCCAGGCCTACAGGGACACAGGTGCCAGTGTCACAATGGTGATTGAGAAACTGGTGCACCCTGAACAACACATACTTGGACACCAGTACCAAGTAACCGATGCTCACAACATAACACAAAGCCACCCCATGGCTGTTGTAAATCTCAACTGGGGGGGGGGAACTGGTCCAAAGAAAGTTGTGGTAGCTTCAGATTTACCTGTAGACTGTCTATTAGGGAATGATTTGGAGACATCAGCTTGGTCAGATGTGGAGTTGGAGGCCCATGCAGCAATGCTGGGCATCCCAGGGCATATTTTTGCTTTGACAAGGGCTCAGGCCAAAAAGCAAAAAGGACAGGGAAGCTTGGATCCTGGAACAATGGACCAAGTGCTCCCTAAAGCTAGGGCTAGTAGAAGCAAACCACTTCCTACTATCCCTCCCTCTACAGTGGATTCAACTTCTGAGGAAGAAGAATTCCCTCCCTGTGCAGAACCTACACCAGAGGAGCTGGAAGCAGACACTGCTGAGCTTTTGGGTGAAGGGGGGCCTGCCAGGGAGGAGCTGAGTGTGGCACAGCAAACCTGTCCCACATTAGAGGGTCTCAGACAGCAAGCTGTCAAACAAGCTAATGGGGATGTCAGTGACTCTCACAGAGTTTACTGGGAGGACAACCTCTTGTACACTGAGCATAGGGATCCTAAACCTGGAGCTGCCAGGAGATTAGTGATTCCTCAGGAGTACAGAAAGTTCCTCCTAACACTGGCACATGACATTCCCTTAGCTGGGCATCTAGGACAAATGAAAACTTGGGACAGGCTTGTTCCCCTGTTTCATTGGCCTAGGATGTCTGAGGACACAAAAGAATTTTGCAAGTCCTGTGAAACCTGTCAAGCCAGTGGCAAGACAGGTGGCACCCCAAAGGCAACCCTTATCCCACTGCCTGTGGTTGGGGTTCCCTTTGAAAGGGTAGGGGTTGACATAGTTGGCCCCCTTGACCCTCCTACTGCTTCAGGCAATAGGTTTATCTTGGTGGTAGTGGACCATGCCACAAGATATCCTGAAGCTATTCCTTTAAGGACCACTACAGCTCCTGCAGTGGCAAAGGCCCTCCTGGGAATATTTTCCAGGGTGGGCTTCCCAAAGGAAGTAGTATCAGACAGAGGAAGCAATTTCATGTCTGCATACTTAAAAGCCATGTGGAAGGAGTGTGGTGTAAGTTACAAGTTCACAACACCCTATCATCCACAAACAAATGGACTGGTGGAGAGATTTAATAAAACTCTCAAAGGCATGATAATGGGACTCCCTGAAAAACTCCGCAGGAGATGGGATATCCTTCTACCATGCCTCCTTTTTGCCTACAGGGAGGTACCCCAGAAAGGAGTGGGCTTCAGCCCCTTTGAACTTCTTTTTGGACACCCTGTTAGGGGTCCACTCACACTTGTAAAGGAGGGTTGGGAACAACCTTTAAAAGCTCCTAAGCAGGATATTGTGGATTATGTACTTGGCCTCAGATCAAGGATGGCTGAGTACATGAAAAAGGCCAGTAAAAACCTTCAGGCCAGCCAAGAGCTCCAGAAGCAATGGCATGATCAGAAGGCTGTTTTGGTTCAGTACCAACCAGGGCAGAAAGTGTGGGTCTTGGAGCCTGTGGCCCCAAGAGCACTCCAAGATAAATGGAGTGGACCCCACACAATTGTTGAAAAGAAGGGTGAAGTCACCTACTTGGTTGACTTAGGCACTGCCAGGAGTCCCCTTAGGGTGCTCCATGTCAACCGCCTGAAACCCTACTATGACAGGGCTGATCTCACCCTGCTCATGGCAACAGATGAGGGACAGGAAGAAGACAGTGATCCTCTACCTGATCTCTTCTCTTCCACAGATCAAGATGCTCTTGTGGAAGGTGTAGTTTTGGCTGATTGTCTTACTGCTGAGCAGAAAGACAATTGCATAAATCTCCTAGGACAATTCTCAGAACTCTTCTCTACTGTGCCAGGCACCACTTCTTGGTGTGAGCACACTATAGATACTGGAGACAGTTTACCTGTCAAAAGTAAGATCTATAGGCAGCCTGACCATGTCAGGGACTGCATAAAGCAAGAAGTTCAGAAAATGTTGGAACTAGGAGTGGTTGAGCACTCTGACAGTCCATGGGCTTCTCCTGTGGTACTGGTACCAAAACCCAATTCTAAAGATGGAAAGTTTTGGAGGCCCTGCAAAAGGCAGGCCTCACTATCAAGGCTTCAAAGTGCCAGATAGGGCAGGGTAAGGTGGTTTATCTGGGACACCTTGTTGGTGGGGAACAGATTGCACCACTTCAGGGGAAAATCCAAACTATTATTGATTGGGTTCCCCCTACCACTCAGACTCAGGTGAGAGCCTTCCTAGGCCTCACTGGGTATTACAGGAGGTTCATTAAGAACTATGGCTCCATTGCAGCCCCTCTTAATGACCTCACATCCAAGAAAATGCCTAAAAAGGTATTATGGACAGCAAGCTGTCAGAAAGCTTTTGAGGAGCTGAAGCAGGCCATGTGCTCTGCACCTGTCCTGAAAAGCCCTTGTTACTCTAAAAAATTCTATGTCCAAACTGATGCATCTGAATTAGGAGTAGGGGCAGTCCTATCACAACTTAATTCTGAGGGCCAGGATCAACCTGTTGCTTTTATTAGAAGGAGGTTGACCCCTAGAGAAAAGCGTTGGTCTGCCATTGAGAGGGAGGCCTTTGCTGTGGTCTGGGCTCTGAAGAAGTTGAGGCCATACCTGTTTGGCACTCACTTCATTGTTCAGACAGACCACAAACCTCTACTTTGGCTAAAACAAATGAAAGGTGAAAATCCTAAATTGTTGAGGTGGTCCATATCCCTACAGGGAATGGACTATACAGTGGAACATAGACCTGGGAGTAGCCACTCCAATGCAGATGGACTCTCCAGATATTTCCACTTAGACAATGAAGACTCATCAGGTCATGGCTAGTCTTATTGTCCTTCATTGGGGGGGGGTTGTGTAGGAAAGTACCATCTTGCCTGGCATGTTACCCCCATTTTTCACTGTATATATGTTGTTTTAGTTGTATGTGTCACTGGGACCCTGGTAACCCAGGGCCCCAGTGCTCATAAGTGTGCCTGAATGTGTTACCTGTGTAGTGACTAACTGTCTCACTGAGGCTCTGCTAATCAGAACCTCAGTGGTTATGCTCTCTCATTTCTTTCCAAATTGTCACTGACAGGCTAGTGACCATTTTTTACCAATTTACATTGGCTTACTGGAACACCCTTATAATTCCCTAGTATATGGTACTGAGGTACCCAGGGTATTGGGGTTCCAGGAGATCCCTATGGGCTGCAGCATTTCTTTTGCCACCCATAGGGAGCTCTGACAATTCTTACACAGGCCTGCCACTGCAGCCTGAGTGAAATAACGTCCACGTTATTTCACAGCCATTTTACACTGCACTTAAGTAACTTATAAGTCACCTATATGTCTAACCTTTACCTGGTAAAGGTTAGGTGCAAAGTTACTTAGTGTGAGGGCACCCTGGCACTAGCCAAGGTGCCCCCACATTGTTCAGAGCCAATTCCCTGAACTTTGTGAGTGCGGGGACACCATTACACGCGTGCACTACATATAGGTCACTACCTATATGTAGCTTCACCATGGTAACTCCGAATATGGCCATGTAACATGTCTATGATCATGGAATTGCCCCCTCTATGCCATCCTGGCATTGTTGGTACAATTCCATGATCCCAGTGGTCTGTAGCACAGACCCTGGTACTGCCAGACTGCCCTTCCTGGGGTTTCACTGCAGCTGCTGCTGCTGCCAACCCCTCAGACAGGCAGCTGCCCTCCTGGGGTCCAGCCAGGCCTGGCCCAGGATGGCAGAACAAAGAACTTCCTCTGAGAGAGGGTGTGACACCCTCTCCCTTTGGAAAATGGTGTGAAGGCAGGGGAGGAGTAGCCTCCCCCAGCCTCTGGAAATGCTTTGTTGGGCACAGATGTGCCCAATTCTGCATAAGCCAGTCTACACCGGTTCAGGGACCCCTTAGCCCCTGCTCTGGCGCGAAACTGGACAAAGGAAAGGGGAGTGACCACTCCCCTGACCTGCACCTCCCCTGGGAGGTGTCCAGAGCTCCTCCAGTGTGCTCCAGACCTCTGCCATCTTGGAAACAGAGGTGCTGCTGGCACACTGGACTGCTCTGAGTGGCCAGTGCCACCAGGTGACGTCAGAGACTCCTTGTGATAGGCTCCTTCAGGTGTTAGTAGCCTTTCCTCTCTCCTAGGTAGCCAAACCCTCTTTTCTGGCTATTTAGGGTCTCTGTCTCTGGGGAAACTTTAGATAACGAATGCATGAGCTCAGCCGAGTTCCTCTGCATCTCTCTCTTTACCTTCTGATAAGGGATCGACCGCTGACCGCGCTGGAAGCCTGCAAACCTGCAACATAGTAGCAAAGACGACTACTGCAACTCTGTAACGCTGATCCTGCCGCCTTCTCGACTGTTTTCCTGCTTGTGCATGCTGTGGGGGTAGTCTGCCTCCTCTCTGCACCAGAAGCTCCGAAGAAATCTCCCGTGGGTCGACGGAATCTTCCCCCTGCAACCGCAGGCACCAAAAAGCTGCATTACCGGTCCCTTGGGTCTCCTCTCAGCACGACGAGCGGGTCCCTCGAATCCAGCGATGCTGTCCAAGTGACCCCCACAGTCCAGTGACTCTTCAGCCCAAGTTTGGTGGAGGTAAGTCCTTGCCTCACCTCGCTGGGCTGCATTGCTGGGAACCGCGACTTTGCAGCTACTCCGGCCCCTGTGCACTTTCGGCGGAAATCCTTCGTGCACAGCCAAGCCTGGGTCCACAGCACTCTAACCTGCATTGCACGACTTTCTAAGTTGGTCTCCGGCGACGTGGGACTCCTTTGCGCAACTTCGGCGAGCACCGTTTCACGCTTCCTCGTAGTGCCTGTTTCTGGCACTTCTCCGGATGCTATCTGCTTTAGTGAGAGCTCTTTGTCTTGCTCGACGTCCCTTCTCTCTGCAGGTCCAATTTGCGACCTCCTGGTCCCTCCTGGGCCCCAGTAGCGTCCAAAAACATCAAACGCACGATTTGCGTGTAGCAAGGCTTGTTCGCATCCTTCTGGCGGGAAAACACTTCTGCACAACTCTGCAAGGCGAGAGGGATCCGTCCACGAAAGGGGAAGTCTCTAGCCCTTTTCGTTCCTGCAGAAACCTCAGCTTCTTCTGTCCAGTCGAAGCTTCTTTGCACCCGCAGCTGGCATTTCCTGGGCATCTGCCCATCTCCGACTTGCTTGTGACTTTTGGACTTGGTCCCCTTGTTCCGCAGGTACCCTAGATTGGAAATCCACAGTTGTTGCATTGCTGGTTTGTGTCTTTCCTGCATTATTCCTCTAACACGACTATTTTGTCCTTAGGGGAACTTTAGTGCACTTAGCACTCACTTTTCAGGGTCTTGGGGAGGGTTATTTTTCTAACTCTCACTATTTTCTAATAGTCCCAGCGACCCTCTACAAGGTCACATAGGTTTGGGGTCCATTCGTGGTTCGCATTCCACTTTTGGAGTATATGGTTTGTGTTGCCCCTATCCCTATGTTTCCCCATTGCATCCTATTGTAACTATACATTGTTTGCACTGTTTTCTAAGACTATACTGCATATGTTTGCTATTGTGTATATATATCTTGTGTATATTTCCTATCCTCTCACTGAGGGTACACTCTAAGATACTTTGGCATATTGTCATAAAAATAAAGTACCTTTATTTTTAGTATAACTGTGTATTGTGTTTTCTTATGATATTGTGCATATGACACTAAGTGGTACTGTAGTAGCTTCACACGTCTCCTAGTTCAGCCTAAGCTGCTCTGCTAAGCTACCATTATCTATCAGCCTAAGCTGCTAGACACCCTATACACTAATAAGGGATAACTGGGCCTGGTGCAAGGTGCAAGTACCCCTTGGTACTCACTACAAGCCAGTCCAGCCTCCTACAGGGGTGGGGTAGTTTTTTTTTAAACAGGGGGCAGGGTTAAATGGTTCAAGGCGGTAAAGGGCTGGGGTCATGTTTTATTGTTTTTTTTAGGGGTGGGGTAGTTTTAGGCCTCAGGGCGGGTAGGATCCAGGGCCAGGTTTTGGGAAGAAGAGTTTTTAGGGGTGGGGGGAGGTTTTAAGGCTCATGGTGAGTGGGGGATGTTGGGTATTTTAGTTTTTAGGGGTGGGGCGTTTAAAGGCTCAGGCTGGGTGGGGGGTCAGGGTAGTTGTTTAGTTTAAGAGTGGGGTTGTGTAACACAACCATGCATGCTGTTTCCATGAATTCCTTTACTAAGCGCACTTTTACAACAAAATTCATTGGTAAGCATGCCTGGTAAAGGCATGCACGGTAAAGACGCTTTTGTGGTTCCGACCGCTTTGTTAAGGCATGTGTGGTTCTGGCATGCATGGTTGTGCCATAGATACATTTTGACCTGGACTGAAAAATAATGGAAGTATTATTTTAGCTAAGTTTGTTTACTCTTACATTGTTTCAAATTTTGTCTGAGGTCATAGCTTCAAAGTGGACCATTAACCTGTTACTTTTGTATTCATTTCTTTCACAGAGTTTGTAGAACCAGAGGCATGAGCAAAGTGGGTGGTGGCACAGGGCTCCAGGGTTTAACTGGGTCCATTTATAGAGCCAGCTTTGTTCTGCAGAGTCTTGCCCTGATGACCTTGAATCATTCTTAAACAGATTGTTTAAATATCCTTTCCCTTTACTTTATTGTTATTGTGGGTGATTTTTCAAAGAAATGTTCTATTTGTTTCATGCAACATCCATAAATGTTTTTCTTTTAGATCAAAACAGAACCTCACATTTGAGAATTGGGCGTGTGTCACAGAGATTATTTGCAGTAATATGAGTGAGCTGTTGCTATGTTACAATATTGAAAACACACATTATCCCTGAATATCAGATGTAAACACATTTAGAATTTGGACGAGTGTGCCTGTCCACTTTAAATTACTTGGCCAAAGAGGACATGAAAAAGCATATATAAATTCAAAGCTGTTCAGAACAACAGCACCCAAAGTACGTTTGGTCCAGGGCCCCTAAAATTCCTAAAATGTCCCTGTGTGGGACTGAAATGGATTATATTTGTAACATGAACCAGAAATACTACATGAACTGTAAGGAAATGTCTTGAAAACCAGGACAGTCTGAAAGTGTAAAAACTAACGTGAACTCTTCAGTGCTTTGCATATCTGACCAAGATTGAAACTTAATAGCTTCATGAATTGCACAGGAGCAAATAAGAATCGAGCTCTTAGTAGTTTCACAATTGCTCAACTCCAGCGTTCAATACTTATTTTTGAAGAAACATGGTTATTTCTTTTGCCCTATTGTGCGCAGTTGGTGGGGACTGATACCTTAGTGGCATTATTTGAGACCTTGCAAATATGATTTGTGAACATGCTAAAATAGGAGACGGTGTTCTCAGATAGTGGTTATATCCTATGGAATATTATATCTTCATCTGTAGAACAGTAAGGCTAAATGTAAATTGTAGAGGAACTTTTTCACTTGCGAAGAAATTCTGAAATGTTGTTCCAGATATTCTTGCACGTTTCTTTTCCTGAGACAATATCGTCATAAATACATATAACAATATCCTATATAAGTGTTTTTTGTAATTCCTTTCTGTTTTATGACAAAGTTGTTTATCAGATAAATGAAACTGTGGATTTGCTAATTCAAAAAATAAGCAAAATGTATTCTTTGTTTGGGAAAACCAAATACAATATTTCGAGAAAGCCCTTTTATTTCCCCAAAACGTGTTATTGAAAGAGAAAAAAAAAAACTTTCACTACACATGAAACCTTTTGCTCTTTGACATTCGTCCTCCCAGTAGAACACTTTTTTTATTTAACCAAACTTGAACCATATTCCATTTCTCAAAAACAAAATGTGCTGAGCATGTGTTTTTTTAAAAACAGAAGCATGGGCATCCATTGGTCTGCAAGCAGATTATTTCTGAGCAAGGTCTCCAGGGAAGGGCCATTACCCGACGCCGGTTAGTTCAGGAAAGGATTGACGCAGTGTTGGATCAAGCACCTCTAAGAGGGAAGGCCTAAAATGTGAAATAAGTGATATTTAATATATGTGTTCTGTGACTCCTGTTGAGTTCCCTGCATGCTAACCCGGATCAGGATGCTTGTTTAGTGGATAAAGCTGTAACTTTAGAAATTGTCAGGAACTGTGTACCCTCGGCCACCTGTATCCTTAGACAAGTCTGGTGTAAAGAGGGCTGAACAAACACCATTTTCAAACGTTTCTTTATTTCCTTTTCTCTACGTCCTGGTTCAAAAGCACCACTTTCAAATTCCGTAGAAACATTTCGTGATTTAACAGCTTCTTAAACAGAAATGGAAACTCGTGCCAATGAAGGAATTACAGACACAGATATTTTGTCAAACAATACCTTGAGAATGTACTCACAATTGCAAATTAAGTACAATAAAATCAGCAGACAATAAAGCTACATAAAATTACTTTTCTGCACTGCTGAATATTAACATTTAAAATGAGATAATAACTGTATTTAAAGGGAACACGCAGAAAGGACTGAAACTTGTAGTATTACAGAAAAATTAGCCTTCACAGAATGATATGATTATACATGGCTTTGTTTTAAAATTAGTTGAAAGCAATAATCTTTAACATTCAGGAATAAATTTATAAACAAATTGACTTCAAAGGGTGAAGGTCTGTAGTATTTGTCCGTCACCTGTGTCAAGGATTGAGGGTTTCTTTTTTTCAGCAAAAAAGGTCTACTCAGAAAGGTAAACTTAGGCCCATATTTAAACTTATTTTGCACCGCATTTGCGTCAGCGTCACTTTTTGAGCAAAAGCGGTGCAAACATACAAAATACAATTATATTTTGTAAGTTTGTGTCGCTTTTGATTAAAAAAATTACGCAAATGCGGCACAAAAAAAGTATAATTATGGGCCGTACACTTTTGTGTAGGTTTACGATTCTCAATGAAATTTTAGGAGTAGTATCTTTATGACTGGGGAGTATCCACACTCATGTGGGAGACTGCACATAAAAAAGATAGGTAGTCATAAAGATAACACTGGTAAAATTCCATTGTGAATTGCAAAACATTGTAAACTTACACAAATGTGTAACTTAACCTTTGTGAATCAGGCCCTCTGTCATTTTCTGGCAGCAGTTTGTTAACCAGAAATGTGTCTATATATGATCAATTGTAGCTACCAACTGTTTTTGTTGCTCTGCATAGCGATGTAAAAGCATGAAAAAAAGCATACAGAGTGAAATGAACCCAAAGAGCAAAAACATATATACGCAGGAGAATCGATTAATATGTGTAATTGAGATCTAAGGAATTAACAGGAAGACAGTTTCACTTGTGGGTCGAACCAATTTATTTATAGGGTATGTAATCAATTTGATTGCAGTGTAGGTAAACTGAAATAACCAGGTGAATCTAAGGCCCTCATTTATGGAGATTTGGTGTAGGGGAATGCAGCAAGTCACCTTGCTGTGCTGCTCTATGTCAAAGTGAAATAATATGAATGCACTGTATTTATCCAATACAGTGAATTCCTGTCCTTTCCCCCATGCTGGCGCCATTTTGGCCTAGTCCCAATGCAGGCACACTTGCACCATGGTGCATGGGTTCCTGTATTGTTGGCAGGATTGTTTAAGTGCAGAAAGCAGCACCTTCCTTCACAGAAACAATTCATTTAGGCGTTTTCCTCTTCCTATGTATGCTTCAGAATGCAGCACACATGAAATGAGGAAAAAATTAGGAAAAATAAATATATTTCCGCTTGAGTAAGGTGATGCAGTGATATTATTGCCTTACCCAAGATTTATGAGGCCACTCAAAGGCACACAATGTGACATTGCAGGGCTTCATAAATCTGACTCAGAGCCTTGTGTCATGCATTTACCACTTTGTGTGGTGCTAAATTGAGCAAAGCTCTCATAAATATGCCCATAAGTTTGCTAGTAGTGGCACATCTTTCTTCTGAATTTTTTAACCCTCTCAGCTAACAACTGCCCTTGTTTTTTCTGCCCACTCCCTTGTGTTTCATTCCATGCTGCTTGAAATCATAAATGCCCCATCATTCAACCCCGATAAATATGATGAAAATGCTTCCCAAATTTCTTCAGGTCATTTCTGTAGGTGTGTTAATGCCCAGTAGCACTCCTCTATTGTCATGTCTTACTACCACACAGGTCTGATGGCAATATAATGTTTTGCAAGTCTGAGAACAAGATGGTGAACTTCAATTGTTTGAGAAAAAACTTAATTCACAAGATCAGCTTAATCATTATACTGTCTCCCGTGAATGTTTTCTTGACTATGCAGTCCATTTCCGCCACTGCCCTCTCCCAGAAACATAAAACCAAAAGCATTCCGATATTATCTGAAGAAAGGTACCATCATCTTGCCAACTGAACATCTTGCTGACTTACCTTAATAGATTTTTTATAGGAGCATTCGGTTAAATACAACCTGTAAGCATCCTAAATAGAACCATTCTAAAATGGGCATTTACAGGCATGTGCCTTGCATTGCAGGCTACGTTGCATAATTAATCCATCATAACACTTTCCAAAATAGGTTGCAAGTGGTGTCTATCCTTATAGTCCATATTTTACTCTACCCATTTTGAAACAATTGATATAGTGGAAACACCTGACACCTGCAGCCCATCCTTCAGCAGATGTTAGAGAATTATATTGGTTGAGGAACCATAGAGGATTCCTCCCATCAGAAAGCATGTATTGTGATAAGCTGCACAGGTGAACCATGGTCATAGCTGCGCAAATTACTTTGTTTATTACAGCTTCTTGAGTAATACATTTAAATTAAGTAAACCGCCCCCTATTAACATAATTCCAGCATTAATTAGTCCTGTGCAGGCTTACTGAGTTAGTATTCCATGTGACAGCTTTGACTTCCAAAGAACACTGTATTGTCAGGTGGCTCAAACTACTTTAAGGGCCCTGCACCATACCACCACATAGTGCAATTAAATGTGCAAACACGGAATACTGAGGCATCGTAATCATGTAGCCATCTCAGGCTTCTTCAATCCATTTAAAGCCACTCCCTGCCCCTTCAGCTCACTCTCGCTGCTTTCTGCTTTTCCCCTTTGTGCTGCTTTTTAGTTTTCCTCTTCCGCTGTCTTTCCCATATGTGTCTTTAGCTCGCAGTAAATGCTCGAGGCAGAAAAATAAGTGCCGACCCCCCAAAAATAAGTGCCAGCGCTCCTCACTGGAAAGAACAAGCACAAATTAATCACTGCCACCACTGTATGCTAAGGTGGATCTCAGGGCACTCATTCAGGAAAGGGAAAATCTGTGACAGTATTATCATCCCAGGTCATATTAAAGTGGAAACATGAAATATATCTGGGCATAGTAGATCTTCATGTATTATTGATTTGGTCATGTCATCTGATGCTATTTTAGGCTGTTAGTCACACTAAATCATTTTCATGACCATCACTCTATATTCTTCAAATACATTCTTGCTCAGCATATAGAGCACATTGCAAAACATAAACATAATATGACCACCTTAGAGATGTTAGCTATAACCACCTGTCACTTTTCGTTTGAACTGATATGTAGTAATGCAAATTGAATTGTAATATTTGGTAATCACGTCGAAAACGCCGAACCCAAGTACCTGAATGAGAATTTAGACAATTTCAAAGAAAGATGCTCCTCTTACTCTATTTGTGGTACCTAATGATCATCTTTACGTTAGCCCCATTTACTGAACGACCAGAATAGGTAGTGTCGAATACAGCCATTTACCCTCACTTACGTTCTGTCCACACATGCCACCAATGCAACAAGATTACAACGATATGACGAACTCCCTGAGAGAGTATACACCGAGGGTTAGGAATACGCCCTTCTGTGTGGTTTCTGTAAATGCTTCACAATTGTGTTCACTAATTTGTCTTTTGTTTAAACTCTCAAACTGCGTTTTCTGTCCTGAAAACAACATGTAACATCTCCATCTAATTTTATTTAAATGTTAAACAAAGCTACATTTAATTGGCATAGGAAATCCATCAGTAGTATAAATGCTATATTTCACATGTGGGATGCAGTATACATTCACACCATCAACATGTGTGACTTGAAAAACATTACTTCAGGCTTAACATTGCAGCCTAAGACTCAGCAGTAATGCATGTAAAAAAGCAATGGTTTTGTCTATATGAAAATCTCCTTTTATATTTTAGTTAGGTCGCCGATTTATGAGTCTTGCATAAATACCCTATAGTATACAAGGCTTTGTGCGTTCTGCCCTAAAGAAGAGAAAGATAAATGTTAAGAATACACTGTCTACAGCTACAAAATTCTATTGTCACTGTATAGGCTGTTGTAGCTTTTCCCGTTGAGAGGATTGTTTGGGATTAAAAGTCAATTTTACCCCAATCAGGCTAGGAAAAATACTTGAAAATCCATTAATCAAATATTTGTAATATCTATTGAAATAAGTTCAATGACAAGGATAGACCTTTGCTAAATGTATTGTTAATGCAACTTTGCATACCATGATTTTTGCTGCCAGAAATCCTGGCAGAAGCAAAGACGTTTTGTTGGTTTCCGGTCCCTCAAGTATCTATAATGGCCACCCTGATGAATGAAAAGATCTTCCTGTTTTAGGACGACATAGATAACTCTGGAGAGATTAATACAGGTCCTTATTCACAGCTTGGCGGATGTGGACGAACCTTCTGAAAATGACATTTTACCTTTCCTCTGCCATAAAACCCCACCTACTATTAGTCAGGAATACCTACATTGCCCCTCAAAAGTCCACCTGCCTAAAATGTAATTCAAAAACTATATTATGGGGAGATTATAACATATATACTCCCTAATATAGTTAGGGCATATTTACAATGAATTGGCTTAGGGCAGTGCAGCAAGCCTTTCTGCTGTGCTGCCCTACACCAATTCAAAGGTCAGGGATACACTGTATTTACAAGATACAGTGCATTTCTGTCCTTTTCCCCTGCACTGGTGCACAAACTGCTGCCTAGCGCCAATGGAGGCACCCTTGCACCATGATGCAAGACTGTCTGTGTTGATGGAATTATTGTTTTCATGCTGGAAGGGACACCTGCCTGCACAAAAACAATCCTGGGAGGCATTTTTCTCTTTCTAAGTGTGATTTATTCTGCAGTACACAAAGAAAGAGGAGACACCGAGGAGAAATAAAGATATTTCTCCTCGTTGCACCTGCCATGGGGATGTGTACAGTTTTGATGAATTCCCATGTTTACAGATTTTTGAAATTCTGAGAATAAGTCGAATCCCCTGGGTGTTGCTGGAGAAAGCCCACCGCAATGCCCAAGGAACGCCTCCAAGGCACAGTGTAAGGCAATGCAGCGACTTGTGCTGCTTGCCTTACACCATATCTACAAGCCCATGAAAAGCCATGCAAAGTGACTCTACGTAGCCTTGTAGATATGGGTCTGCACCATGCACACCATAGATGTGTCACAAAGAGTGACACAATGCACAGGGCTTGTAAATATGGCACTTAGTGTTAGAAGTTGGGTTTCTGGTTGCCAGAGGCATGCACCTTTTCCAAGTAGGAATCACAATCCTAGTCACAGTAAGTCCCTAACACACCCTAATTAACCTGTGCTCACCCTCCTGGTAGCTTGGCACAGAGCAGTCAGGCTTAACCTAAGAGGCAATGTGTTAGGTAGTTGTGCAACACTTCAAACAACAAAACAATGAAAATACCACACAAAAAGATACACTCGATCCTTGCAACAGCAACAATGCTTCACTGTCAATTGATATGCGCTGGTTCTGAGAGGCACAACAGCATCAATGTGGGGATTCTTGCTGGAGCAGAACGGTATACCCACTTCCAAGGGCTCAGGAATGGAGTAGCACCACTTGGCAGGCAAGACTCACAGATGGCTGGGTCTTGCTGCTGTTGCAGGTGAGTTAGAAGCCTGTTATTTCCCTCAGACTTCAGAATATAGGAGACCAGTCAGCTGGCCCTTCATGTCACTCTGGTTCTCGCTGGAAGTGATGTGAGTCTAGCCCTTCTCACCCAGACAAGTAGGGCAGCAAGCATCAGGTCAGTGCCGCAAGAAAGCAGTTCTTCCAGAGCAGCATTCCAGCAGAGTGGCCGTCCTTGTAGCAGCACAGCAGTCGTTCTTTTTTGCAGACTCTTCACATGTTCAGAAGTGTACTGAGTTGGTAGGGTCAGAGGTCCAGTTCTTATATCCATTGGTGCCTTTGAAGTGGGAGAGACTTCAAAGAGGGGCTTTGAAGTACACAGGAGTCCTTCCTTCCAGCCCTGGCTCCAGACTCACTACAGGGGTTTAAGCAGTCCTTTGTGTAGGGACAGGACATATCCTATTGAAGTGTAAGTTTGAGGCTGTGCCAAGCTCCTCTCTCCCATCCTTCCCAGAATGGCCCACCAGGATATGGATGACCAATTAGTCATAACTAAGCTCTCTTTGCTTTGTGTGTGGCTGTCTAGAGGGAGAGCACAGAGCCCAGCTGCCCCCCACCACAGATAGCTGGCCTGCTAGCTGCAGGTGCACAGGGCTAGGAACAGGAACATACAAACATTCTAAAAGTGGCATTTTCAAAATTGTAACAATGAATCCAGCTTTACCATTAAAGAGGATTTATGATCGCAGTTCCATAGGTACTACGCATGACATGTTTACCCCCTCCCAATTAGGAATTGCAACTTTTTCAATGTAATAAGGAAACCCCAATGTTATTCTATGAGAGGGATAGGCCTCAGAGGAGTGAAAAATGAATATAAGAGTTCTTTGACTATCAGGACATGTACAACTTAGCAGTATATGTCCTACCTTTTATTTACAGAGTACTCTGCCCTATGGCATACTTATGGGCCTCCTTTGGGGTGACTTATATGTAATCAAAGAGCAGGTTAAGGCTTAGCAAGGGTTTTTAAAAGCCAAGTCTGCATGGCGGTGTCACATTGCAATCAGGCTTCAATGGCAGGCCTGTGACATGTTTTAAAGCACTATTTAGTGGGTAGCTCATGCAGTGCTAGAGGTCCACTACCAGTATTTAATGTGTATACCCTGGACACATGTACTACACTGTATTAGGGTTTTATAAGTGCATTCAAGATGCCAACTAGGTGTATACCAGTCAAACCATGTTTTAAGGAGTGGGCACTGCCATTTTAGCATTGGTCACCAGTGGAAAGCGCACAGTCCTGTGACTAACAGAAATGAATTCAGCAAAATTGAAGGCAAACAGGCAAAAGGCCTGGGGAAAGACCACCCTAAAGCTGACAGGTCTAACACTTTCTTTTAGCTGTAATATACATCTAATTGGGCAATGTTATCCAAAGCTCCCCTGAACCCTTTTACTTAACATACATGGACAGGAGAGGAACCCATCAAGTCATGCCACAGCAAACAGCAAATCCCTGCAATGCCACAACAAACCTGACCCTCTCAGTGTAATCATAGATGTTATGACCCTGCACTTCAAATACCACAATGCAACACATTGGCAGGTAATAGCCCTGGAGGAATAAAAGTTGAACAAACTGACATGAACCCAGATTACTAATACATATGTGTGGCGCAATACACCTTCTTCTAAATACCTGAAATCACACAGTTGAAATTAAAAAAAAATAATGTGGGATATCTTTCGGTTTAAATAACAGAAATACATTTGGGACTTTGGGAATGAGGGATTGAGTAACTCTAAAAACGTTTGGTGACAAAATCATAGGTCCGTTGTTTCTATCTTGCCTTGCTGAAGTTCACTGGTCATCCTTCCGCTCATTAGAGAATTCTTCCACTACAATCTCTGGATGTAAAGATACCTCATGGCAGTGTGGCCAGCAGAAGAGGAAAAGTGCACTTGGGAATGTATTGATATCTGGCAAACAAGAGGAATTTCAGAGGAATGTAGAGCTGTAGGGATTGGACAAGTGAGTGGCAGTCTTGGTTTTCAAAGAAGTATTCTCTCAAAGAAACGCTCTGTGTTGGCCAAAGTCTGAAGAACAGTTGTGGCCTAGAATATGGATGAATTAGACTACCTTTTGGCTCAAATCCTGGAAGGCACCCATCACTTTTTTAGAAGGAGCAGATTACTGGGTTCAGATTTCAGACTTTCTTACACATTGTTTTTCATGACTGTAAGACCTTCATACATATATGTTTACTTCTGTCCTCTTTCTCCTTATTGTATAAATGTGAATTCTAGCTTCAGAGTTAATGTAAAGGTGACCTACATTTAAACAAATATTGTTTGTTATTTAGAGTTCAAAACATTATTTTTATTGAAAGGATTCATTATAGATGATGAATACAAGTAAATATATTATTATTTAATTTATCATTTGAGTTATTATGCTGAATGCTTCCTCTTGAAGCAGTTATTGTACACATAGGGCCTGATTCTGACCCCGGCGGTAAGGAACCGCCGGGGCCAGGGTCGGCGGGAGCACCGCCAACAGGCTGGCGGTGCCCCGCAGGGCATTCTGACCGTGGCGGTTTTGCCGCGGTCAGAAGTGGAAAACCGTCAGTCTCCCGCCGGTTTTCCGCTGCCCATTAGAATCCTCCATGGCGGCGCAGCTCGCTGCGCCGCCATGGGGATTCTGACAGCCCATACCGCCATCCTGTTCCTGGCGATTCTCCCGCCAGGAACAGGATGGCGGTATGGGTTGTCGTGGGGCCCCTGTAAGAGGGCCCCACAAGGAATTTCACTGTCTGCATTGCCGACAGTGAAATTCGCGACGGGTGCAACTGCACCCGTTGCACCTTCCCACTCCGCCGGCTCAATTCTGAGCCGGCGTCCTCGTGGGAAGGGAGTTTTACACTGGGCTGGCGGGCGGCCTTTTGGCGGTCGCCCGCCAGCCCAGTGTAAAACACAGAATAGCCGCAGCGGTCTTCCGACCGCGGTGCGGTATTCTGGAGGGGGGAAGTCTGGCGGGCGGCCTCCGCCGCCCGCCAGACTTAGAATGAGGCCCATAGTGTCTGAACCAGCTTCCTAGGGAATATCTTACATTGTTGTGGCCATCTTGAACAAAGGCTCCTGCCATATTTTGTCGACAGACAAACAGAACCAAATATGGCACAGAAGTAGATCAGTAAAAATAGTAAATTACAGAGGGAGATAGTAGTCAACCACATTGGGTGTCCAGCTGCACTGGGATATTACCTATCATGATACCATTTATAATAAGTTCTGTTCTTGAACCTTAGTTCATGAAGTTCATCAACCTGATGAATTCAGAAGAAGAATCAATTTACTTTAATATCATCCCATTATTGCCAGTTTACCAGGTAAAAGGCAATTTTGTTGCTAGTGACCAATATTTCAGCCCTGAGTTTAAAAGCAATTAAATTCCCATGCCTAAAGAATCATAGAATATCTTCCCCTTTTTATATATCATGGGTAAGTACTATCAGTTGGGATGCTGGGCTAGCTAAAAATCTATTGTAGTTATAATCTGAACTTAACTTGTATTTTCCAATGTAAATATGCATATTTTGCTCTAATTTGGTTTAGAGAGACTTCTGATATAGGTTGCTACAGAAATACAAAAAACATCTACCTCTCTTTTTGTGTCTTCCTCCAAGACCGGTTTCCCTGTTATAAACTTAAAACTGATTACTGCCTGTTGAGTTTCAGTTTTCCAAGCTACGATTTTTTCTGTTTTATTATCTCTTTTGTACATCCAATGGTACATCAAATCCTGATTGACTATTTCTTTTTCCATCTTAATATGTGTGATTTATGTTCTTAATGCTTTCAATGTATTTTTGTTTGTTGGTAACATATTGATTGTTAGACCTGACAGCCTTAGGATGGTCACCCGTAACTTTTGGCTGCCTCCCTCCACTTTTTGGACACTTTATTTGCTGGTATTAGGACTCTGCACACTTTACCACTGCTAGCCAGTGCTAAAGTGCATATGCTCTCGCCCTTAAAACATGGTGACATTGGATCATACCCAATTGGCTTATTTAATTTAATATATATGTCCCTAGTAAAGGGCCTGTAGATTAAATGCTACTAGTGGGCCTGCAGCACTGATTGTGCCACTGACTTAAGTAGCCCCTTAACCATGTCTCAGGCCTGTCATTGCAAGGCCTTTGTGTGCAGTTTCACTGCTAATTCGACTTGGCATTTAAAAGTACTTGCCAAGTCTAAAACTCTTCTTTTTCTAGACACAAGTTACCCCTATGGTAGGCCCTTGGTAACCCGCTGGGCAGGGTGCTATGTAGACAAAAGTAAGGACATGTACCTGTGTAGTTTACACGTCCTGGTAGTGTAAAATTCCTAAATTCATTTTACAGTGCTGTGAGGCCTGCTCCTTTTATAGCCTAACATTAGGGCTACCCTCATATACTGTTTGAGTGGTAGCTTCTGATCTGAAAGGAATAACTAGGTCATATTTAGTATGGCCAGAATGGAAATACAAAATCCTGTTGACTAGTGAAGTTGGATTTAATATTACTATTTTAGAAATGCCACTTATAGAAAGTTAGCATTTCTCTGCACTTAAATCCTTCTGTGCCTTACAATCCATGTCTGGATAGGTTTAGTTGACAGATTCCTTGTGCGTTCACTCAGACAAACCCCAAACACAGGATGCTCAGTCACACTTGCATACATCTGCATATTGAATGGGTCTTCCTGGACTGGGAGGGTGGAGGGCCTGACACTTACATGTCAAAGGACAGTAGCCTGCCCTCACACAAAGGACTGCCACACCCCCTACTGGGACCCTGGCAGACAGGATGAAACTGAAAGGGAACCTTGTGCAAGTCTAAGCCACTCTTTGAAGTCTCCCCCACTTCAAAGGCACATTTGGGTATTTAAACAGGGCCTCTGCCCCTACCAACTCAGACACTTCCTGGAAAAGAGAACCTGAACCAGAACCTGCAACCTGCCAAGAAAAAACACCTGGCTGCCCAAAGGACTCATCTGACTGCTTTCTGAGAAGGACTGCTGGCTTGCTGTTGTCCTGCTGCCTTGCTGCTCTCTGGCTGTGCTGAGAAGTGCTCTCCACAGGTTGGATATAGCTTGCCTCCTGTTCCCTGAAGTCTCAGGACCAAAAAGACTTCATTCCTGCAAGAAGAACTCCATGTGTGGCAAACATTGACGCACAACCTGCAAGAAACGAAGTACAGCCTGCATCGCGGTGAGAAAATCACTGCACACCAAACCAGAACAACGCAGCCGGACTTTGCTAGGAGAAGATTGACGTAGTGCCAGCGTAGTGACCAGAAATTCGTCGCATGGCCCTCTGGATTGACACAAAGCCAAGCCAGAACGACGCAGCCCGACTTCCTGAGAGGAATCGACGCAGCGCCTGCTGTGCGGTAGAAATTTCGACGCAATGCCTACTGAATCAACGCAGCCCCTGTGACTTCATTCTGCAAGCGCCGTATTTCAATGCATCATCCCCGGGTTGTCCAAAAACCCCAAAACCTGAAGAGGTTCCCAGTTTATGCACCAGAAATCAAAGCAAAGCTAGTCCTGTGTGAAAACTCGACAACGCATCTCCTCTGTGAGCCGGATAAATCGACACACACCTCCTCATTTTCCACACATCTCCTTCTCTGCAGTCCCTTGCGGAGAATTTGAATGCAAACCAGGCACTTTGTGCTTGCAAGAGACATTTGTTGCTTTTAAGAGATTAAAGACACTTTAAATCATTTTCACAGTGCTATTTCAACATATACTTATTGCATCGTAATAGTTTTGAACTGCATCTTATAAGATAAATTATATATATTTTTCGAAACACTGTGTGGTGTATTGTTGTAATGTTCTACTGTGTTATTGCATGATTTATTGTACAAATACTTTACACATTGTTTTCTAAGTTAAGCCTGACTACTCAGTGCTAAGCTACCAGAGGGTGGGCACAAGATAATTTGGATTGTGTGTGACTTACCCTGAACAGAGTGAAGGTCCTTGCTTGGACAGGGGGTAACCTGACTGCCAAGCAAAGACCCCATTTCTAACATTGATCTTAGCAGAATTCAAGTTGAGCTTTTATATAAATAACTCCTTATTCTGATTTCAACAACTGTTGACAAAATCAGGTTTTAAGAATATTGAACGCTCACTTCTCTAGCTAGACCTATTACGATTCATTTGCCCATCTGAATGCTATTCCACATTTGCTGGCACATGATATGATATACTCATGGGTAGTGTCCCTGATTTATATAATCTTCCAATATTGTGTATACCTCAAATAGTGTGCGTTTCTTGCTA
This sequence comes from Pleurodeles waltl, assembly GCF_031143425.1. NCBI lineage: Eukaryota > Metazoa > Chordata > Amphibia > Caudata > Salamandridae > Pleurodeles > Pleurodeles waltl. The sequence goes on from NC_090438.1 coordinate 357,895,528, forward strand.
ACTATCCATAGCAAAGCTAGTAAAAATTAACTTTATTTCCTTACATGTAAAAAACATTTTTGTGCATTTGGCTGTTTGTGAGATTGCAGTCCTATTGATGAGTTTAAAAGGCACATTAAAATCCTATCCCACTACAAATGGAGCCATAAATCATTGTCATGTCATCATAAGCTCATCCAAACGTCAAGACCATCCACAATGGGACCATATTAACTGCAAACCTATCAAGGTCTTTGTTCATGCTTAAGCATGAAAATCATCCATTTGACTATCAATGTTTTTGCTGTTTAATGGCTGTGCGGCTTTTATTTTCTCCTTATAATAATGAGCAATCCTTGCACAGCTGCCAATGCTCATGAATTGTTTTACTTTCTGTACTCAGGTATATCTTGCTAAATTGCTGTTTTTTATTTGTTAGATATATCCCTTATCGAAGGACAATTTCAGGCTTTGTGTGTTCTAGAACAGTCATAACCACATAACATTGTGTATGCTTTAAAATAGTACTTACATGCCAAAATGTGTCTTTTTGTTTACTGATTAATAGTATGCGGTTCTTTTCTTTTCTTTTTCCCCCTCTTCCTTTTTTTTCTTTTTGTCCCTCTTTTGTCCATCTTTCCAAATAGATTTCCTTATCACTTTATTATAGTTTTCAATTTATGCCTAGCAGGTTATATAAGGACCTGAAGAACCAGTACCGCTCTAGAAATACTTGTTCCTCACCTAACAAAATGGATGATGCCCCAGTGGGCGATGAAGCTGACGATTTCCTGGAGATTCCCATGATGATCCCGATATGTACAGGCTTTTCTGCCCTAGGCAGGTCACTACCATTGTGAAAATCCCAGTGGAGGGTGGCTCCGTCGTTCTGATCTTTTACATCCTAAGGATATTTACCACCAATGTGCACAGACTAGATTCCAGCAGATTAAGTATCTTCCTGTGTGGTGGTTTATCTCTGCAATCCCCTAGACAAAGAGGTTCACAACAGAGGTAAGATGGAATGTCCCAGGCAAACACTGGAAGGCAAAGTAGCCTTAACTGCGGAAATAGACCCCAAAGATGTCTATCTTTTTGGCAAAGTACATCAAGAACCCTAAGAAAGGTATTGAATAATCCTGACAGTTCTGCTGACAGGACAAACTATTGGATTTCATAAGGCCCAGTTAGTAAAATGTTGGATATAGTAGAGGAAGAGAGGCAGCCAGAGTCCTAAATGTCCTCAGATATTCTGTCAGGTTGTGCTAAAAGAGCCATTCACTTCTTGGGTAACATAAACTGTTCCTATCTACCAGGCTATGTAAAGCACTTCTCAACAAAGTTAATCCTTAACTGATTGACCTGGCTTCCTTGTAGGCAGACTTAGTGGATTACTATGGCAACTTGTTCATAAAAGAATTGGGAATTTTGTGTCCACGTTTACCTCCCTGGACAAAGTACATTCATCATTTATAAAGGTTTTTGCACTTAAGGTTTTACCAAGGATAGTCATGACAGGGGGTTTTCTGCTTCTTTCATCAATGCCCACAGTTGGGACAATAGAACAAAAGGGACCACTAGCTCAATTAGAGCAGATTTGGTGGATTCTTCACTTTGCTTTAGAGACAGCAGGTGATAGAGGTGTCAGAGGCTCATCTCAAGGCAATTTAAATCCCAGAAACCATCCTGATAAGTGGCATCTGTTTTTCCCATGTAAAAGTACAGGGCAGATTGGCTCCCTTTATACAGAACTCAAAGTTTCTAACCATCGATGGATGGGTCCTACAAACAGTGACTGGGTTCCACATACATTTTTATGGCATCGTTAAACAACTTCACCATCATCGGCCATTGTCCGTCTGGGGACCAAATTCATGCCTGGTGCATCAAGAGTTACTGGAGTTATAGAAGTAAGGGGCCATTGCCAAGACAACGGTATTTCATCAGCAATTTTTTATGGTGAAAAAGAAAGATGGGGGTAAGGTCTGATATAAGCCTCAGGGAATTCAACGAGTGGCTAGGCGATTACTATTACAAAATTAAGGGCATGTGTCTCCTCAGAGATGTCTCCCATCCGGGAAATTGAATGATGTGGCTGAATACATACCTCACCATTCCCATAGCCAAACCACATCACAGAATCCTTCAATTCACCTGAAACGGCAGGCATAGAAATTCAAGTAATTTTCTTTCACCCTGTCTTTGGCCCCTTGGTGCTTCACTAAGGTCTTGAAACCAGTTTTGCAGACACTTCGGACTCAGGGCATTGGACTCGTAGTGTACTTAGGCAACATGCTTCTAATGGAGCAATGCCCGAGGAGGCTGGCTGAACAGCTGTTCAAGATGACATCACTTCGGGAAAGCTTGGAGTTCATCATCAACAAAGAGAAGTCACTGATGGTGCCCCCTCAACAAATAACTTTCCTAGGGTTCATTGTCAAATCTTTAAAATCCTCACTCAGCCTTTCATCAGTGGAAGTGGAATGCTCGACGGGGCTGTGTATTGGGGTCCTTTTACTCCCCATGCAAAGGGCCCCCCCGAAACCCATATTTCACCAGCCTTTACATGACGGTGTAACCACCGTGGAAAGGCTGGAGGTATGGGGACTCATAATCCCCATGGCAGCGCTGCTTGCAGAGCTGCCCTGATGGATTACAAATGCCGGGACAACCAGGCTACCAGGTGGCAGCAGCCTGGCGGTGAGACCATGGCGGCTCCGAGTCTGAAGACTGCCAAACTCATAATGAGGCCCCATGTGTTGGAATTTAGAAGGGTTAGATGTACTATTGTTACTTCACTGTAAGCAACACTTGGAAAAGTACTGGACTTTGAAGGGATTATAATAGGAAGGAAAGTGTTGCACAACGGAGGCATTAGAATTACTGTTCTCTATCCAGTCAAAGCAACAGTAGAGAATATTTTTGACTTCGGAAGGATTAGATTTACTATAGCCACTTCAGTCTAAGCAACTGTAGACCGTAGGAAAATTGTTGGATTTAGGGGTTTGGTGAGGTAGCTTTACTAGTCCCATTTCAATCTGAGGAACAGTAGGGAAAGTGTTGGTCTTTGGAGGGATCAGATTCACTGTTCCCACTCTAGTCTAAGCAACAGTAGGCAAAGTGTTGGATTTTTAAGGGATTATATATAAGATTACAAATTCTAATCATTTGCTAAAAATATTTCAATATTGAATAAAGATATTAAATTGTAGTACATAAAAATACATACTATAATATTCTCTTGAAAAAATAAAACAGAAAATTAGAATTTAAAAAATAAGAAGTACATTTACTTATAATAATATTCACTTGTTTAACTTCAAAAAAGTAAAAAAAATGGGAAATATACCAAACTTTTCAATTAAAATTAAGATTAACAAAATAAAAAAATAAAAAAAAATGACAGGATTAAGATAATTAGGAATTCAAACAAAACAAACACTTAACTTGATAAGTATGACAGTAAAAGTGTACATAATTCATTATAAATTAAAATAAATCTATTTTAGGTGTAATATCTTTACTTTCTATTTCACTACAAATAAAATAATATAGTATTAAACATTCATGCATAATAGGCATATACAAATTAAAATACACATTGAAAACTATAAAGCACTCCAAAAATAAAACAAGCTGTACAAAGATTTGATTAACATAAAAACTAATTACAATTAAATTAAAATTATTTACAACTGTATTAACTTCCCACGCTATTCCCTACCAACACAACAAACCATTACTACTTTATCAATTACTAGTTACACTTAAAAATGAATTACTAAAACACTTAAAATGACAAACTATATGTTAGTTAATGAATAACATAAATTAACACAAGTATATTGACATGTTTAAAATGATACTTTTGTAACTTTAATAAAGAAAACAATATGAAAAACAACAGTATCATTGAAAATAATATTAAATACCAGATAAAATGATATTCTTGCCAGCAATATTCAGCTACATGATATTTTGGTAGTAACAATATTTTTTCATCATATTTATGGCACACAATATTTAAAACTCAATATTTGGTGCAAACACCATGGAAAGAGTAGTTTTTTAATTTATCTTGGATGCATTAAAAAATAAAGCAAGAAAAGATAAGATAATACTGTCTGCTTTGTCTTTAATAAAATGTACAAACTCCTTCACTAAAGCTACGGTAATCTCAATTAAATTACAGAATTCACTAGCCCACTATTAAACAGATGACAGATGCTGGTATTTTTCATATTGATGTAAATATTAGGATTATGATGGTTAGATTTATTACATAAATTATGGTTATGAGTGTATTTAATGATGTTTCCATGACTTCTGGTTTTGGAGGAGATTAAAAGGTAGTCATTTTTTTTAATTTTGCTTGTGAGAGGAAACGAACAGAAGATGGAATAAATAAATAATCATGTAGTTCATGGCAGCTGTCGTGTGAAGAAATAGGAAATTCAGAAAGTGACCCTTGGGCCACCTATGCATCACATTTCCCCATAGGATTGGTAATGAGACTGGTGCTGGCCCAGGAGTAAGGCAAGATAAAAGGTGGGGTTGTGCTGGGCTAGTGCAAATGGGAAGCTGTGATATAAAGATCTTAGCTTTCCTGCCAAACATACTGTGCCATCCACATGCAATATAGATGGTAGGGTGTTGAAAACGTGCATTATTATATTGCACCTTGAACATTGTGAGTGGTATGGCCTGTCAGAAAGTACAAGTGAGATTAGTAATAATTATGCAAGTCACACTAAGTACAAAACAAAATTCAATAATCTCTTTTGCGTGAGTACCCTTCCTCCAGCATTTAATAAGATATATAGGGCCAGATTTACAAGCAAGTGATGTGGCATTGCTCCAAAATTGGCAGCGCCACACTGCATCACTTCAGAAACATAGGGCTGCTCCATATTTCTGAAAATATGGCACACCCCTGTGTTTCCCCCAGCGCTGGTGCTAAATGTAGCTGCCTAGCGCCTGTGCAGGCACCCTTGCAGCATAGTGCAAGGGTGCCTGCATTGCAGGTACTGATTGTTTATGTGTAGGAAGGTGTCCCTTCTTGCACATAAACAATCAGTAAGGGTGATTTGTTACTCTTATGTGTGCTGCAGAATGCAGCACACATAGAAGTAGCAAATCGTCATTATTTAATGACTGTTTATGTCCAGGAAGAAAGGGACACATTCCTATACATAGACAATCATTAATGGCCTTTTCTTCTGTCTATAGAAAAAAGCAAAAACAAAGAGAAATGAAAGTATTTCTCCTCGGTGTGCCATGCTAACGCCACCCCTGGTGTGGCATTTCTTTTTGGCGCTCCTTCAGATTTACGTTTCCTTGTAAAGCAATGGGTGTTGCATGTGTACGCCCACAGCAACACCCATTGCATGCCCCTCTGCCAAAGAAAACTGCATCAGGGGGCCATATTCACAAGGCCACATTAAACCACAAAAAGTGGCTTACCCAGGTGCCTTGCAAATATGGTGCAGAGCATAGCACCAGCAAAGCATCACAAAACAGACACTCTGGTGGTGCTAGGGGCTTGTAACTATGACTAATGTTCTTTTAATCATTGAACACGGCCACTTGACTAAATCATACATCCAGGTATATCAGGTAGTTGATAGTCTGAGTGGGACCTAGTACAGATGATCCCACGCAATGTGATGGAAGTGGACACTAGTCAATGATAAACGGTTGACTTTACAATTGTTTGTATGTCAAATAATTGGGAATGTTGTCTCTGTGAAGTATGGGTGGGTGTCCAATCGATAGGCACTCATGTCGGGGAAACAGCACCTGAACGAGATTACCTAGGCGTGGCTTAGTAGTGTTTCAACCACATCACAATGACAATCCTCCAAAACAATTAAGTGCATTCATGGTTAATTCCCTACTAATTGTTCGCTGTCCGAAACACAATTTTTTTATTGAAGTCATTTAATAGACGCCTACCTTAAGAAAAGCAAAGGTGAGTGCAATTTATAAGGAAACATTTAATAAGTGCAAGAGCTGTGGATTTTTCGGATCCATATGTGACTAGCTTAGCAAATCCAGGTTCGAACTTTGCATTATGGGTTTTGTAGCCCTGGTTTAGTAACGGGCCAAACAGGTATATACGTTCCAGAATTCAAAGTTAAAAGTAAAACCTAGACTGCTTTTACCTTCTCACATAAGGGTCTGGGAAACTTGAGAGCACTGAAGCACCTCTCAAGACTATTTGGCATGCTGTATTAAAAAAGTGGCTATGTGCTAAAACATTTTTATTGCTAATATCGGGTCATTTACCATAGTATCCCCATATAATTTGTTTAGAAACAATGGATCTAAAAAACGTTTTTTACAGGTGTTGTTTTACTCTTCTCATAATTGCATCAATAATGCAAAAGGAAGTGCGCCTTTTGCTTTCACTTTACTTAGCAAATGTATTAGTAGCATTATCTCCTGACAGGAATAATATGCAGTTCATCTTAATCAAAAAGGGGTCGCTTTAATGAGAATTACTATTTCCTGATGTTTGATAGGAAATGGTCGAAGCTAACATGACACTGACAAATTGCTGCGATTTATTTAAATGGTGTAATGCAATCTACAAGAAGTTCTGTAGTCGGCATCTTTGAATCATTTGACCCGTCCAACTAATTCAAACAAATTAACCAGCTCCATAGTATTAGCTGAATATTACACAAAACGAAATACTATAATCTATCTTCATTTAGTACAATGAGCTTAAGTGATACACATTGGTGAACTGGAATACTAACCATTATACAACCTTGGTAAAGCTCACAGAACACTTATCCACATAGAACTAGTATGTTTTATATATCTGGACAAATATATTGAAGGGGCTTGTAAACTAGGGGCATGTTTAAGAGCAGCTAGTGCCACCTTAGCGCTGCTTTAGCATCATCAAGTGGCTTTTTCCACGTGCCACATTTACAAAGCGGTCCAATGCATGCATTGCTCCACTTTGTAAATCCTGTATGCAATGGCTGCGTTCCGGAGCAAGGAGGCCCAGAAAATGGTGCAGTGACATTTAACAGATTTCACTGCGCCATTTTTGGCATAATTTTTACAGGCTGCTCAAAGCAAGCGTTAAAATGACGCTTGCATAGAAACCTAAAGGCCTCCTTGAACTTTGCTAGACTAGAGTCAAACCTTTTGACAGTAGTGTAGCAAAGCACCTCAGTAGCATCAAAAGGTTTTACGCTAATGACTGCTATGTTGCGGTAAGGGGGTGCAGAAAAAGTGGTGCATCAGCTCTAATGTGTCCGTTTTTCTTAAATATGGGCCCTAGTATTTAATTGTATGCCTTCTGATACCCCCTGCCCAAGCAAGGACCCTCACTCTAGTCAGGGTAAGTCACCCACAATCCAAATGATCCTGTGCCCAACCTCTGGTACCTTGGCACTGAGCAGTCAGGCTTAACTTAGAAGGCAATGTGTAAAGTATTTGTGCAATAAATCATGCAATAACATAGTAGAACACCACAAAAATACACCACACAGTATTTGGAAAAATATATAATATTTATCTGGTAAGTTGCACGTCAAAAAGATTAAGATGCAATAAGTCTATTTTGAAATAACACTGTAAAATTGTAATAAAGGGGGTCATTACAACCATGGCGGTCTTGGTCTCGGACCTTGGCTGTCATGACGGAAGCACCGCCAATAGGCTGGCGGTGCTTCCCAGGTCATTACGACGGCGGCGGAAGCACCACGGTCGCACCGCCGGGGCTGGTGGTTTCCCGCCACAATGGCCCCGGCGGTTGTAATCCACCAGGGCAGCGCTGCTAGCTTTAACTTTAGCTTTAACTGCAAATCTTACAAAATATTGAGGCAAAAGGTGTTGCTGAATAATCATTAGTACAATAGAGGCATCATTTTATATTTATTACTGAGCCCAGTTCATAAAGATTTTGCTGTAATAAATTTTGTGGCACTCCTATCTTTCTTCTGAATGTCAGGAGTAAGCCTGGAGTGATAAAACAGTAAATTACACCTAACCTCAACGTAATCTCTGAGAATTGTGCCCATAGCCTGAAAATGAATCTTGTGAATATGTTGAAAATCTGGCTTTTGTGGACCAATGCCACTGGAGGATAAATGCATGAAGTCTATGGCCCTCATTACAACCCTGGCGGTCGGCGTTAAAGCAGCAGTAATACCGCCAACAGTCCGGCGGCAAAAAAAATGGAATCACGACCATGGTGGAAACCGCCAACATAGACAGCCACTTTAACACTCCGACCGCCACGGCGGTAGAAACAAACACTGTGGCGGTAACCGCCAATAGACAGGCAGAAGACAAGGTTCCACCCACTGTATTACAACATGCCTATCCGCCACCATTTCCGGGGCGATACCAACGCCATCAAAAGCACGGTGGAAACAGGACTTGGAACGGAAACCACTCACCTTTCAACACTTTATGAACAACCAGGACGCGATGGAGCCCGAGTTACAGGTCCTGCCAATGCTGGTCTACCTACTCTTGTATCAGGAGCAGCAAAGATGCCGGACACAGCCACAGTGAGTACTGCACCTAGCACATAGGGGAGGTGGGGAGGGAAAAGAGAGTGACACACACACGCAACATGCAACACCCTCACCCCCACCCACAACACCATACACACAAATACATGCAGCAACATTACATATACACCCTGTCACCCCCAAGAAGAACGCAAGGACAAAATTAAATGATTGTAACAAGTGTAATCATTTAAATATCAGATAGGCCAAATTAAAATATCAGTATATACAAATATGTACACCAACTACACAAGTCCGGATATGAATGAAATCATTGTCCGTGGATCAGTGTCCCAAAATGCATGGGTGAAGCCCACACAAGATACCTGACTCGAAATGGAGAGAGCACTGCAGGGCCATCAGATGGAAAATAAACAGGCACCTCAGGGGTGGAGAGGGGGGTGCCTCAGCCGGATGAACGGATGACGCCACTGCTCCACGAGGGGGATCCATGCCCACTGATTGGTCCTAGGGAGTGCAAAGCCACAGTCTCTCAAGTCTCTCAAGTGGGTGGTTTGCCCACTGCTTTATCCTGGAGAGTGCAAAGCCACAGTCTTACAAGTGGATGTCAGTCTCCACTGGTTCTGGAGGGGGCATTGTGCCCAGAGTGCTTCATCCTGCCAAGGACTGAGGTAGTGGATTCCTTTCTCCACTGGTTCTGGAGGGGGCATTGTGCCCAGAGTGCTTCATCCTGCCAAGGACTGAGGTAGTGGATGTGAATCTCCACTGGGTCTGGAGGGGGCTTTGTGCCCAGAGTGCTTCATCCTACCAAGGACTGAGGTAGTGGATGTGAATCTCCACTGGTTCTGGAGGAGGCTTTGTGCCCAGAATGTTTCATACTGCCAAGGACTGAGGTAGTGGATGCCTTTCTCCACTGGTTCTGGAGGGGGGCTTTGTGCCCAGAGTGCTTCATCCTGCCAAGGACTGAGGTAGTGGATGTGAATCTCCACTGGTTCTGGAGGGGGTTTTGTGCCCAGAGTTCTTCATCCTGCTAAGGACTGAGGTAGTGGATGTGAATCTCCACTGGTTCTGGAGGGGGCTTTGTGTCCAGAGTGCTTCATCCTGCAGAGGACTGAGGTAGTGGATGTGAATCTCCACTGGTTCTCGAGGGGGCTTTGTGCCCAGAGTACTTCATCCTGCCAAGGACTGAGGTAGTGTATGCCTTTCTCCACTGGTTCTGGAGGGGGCTTGGTGCCCAGAGTGCTTCATCCGGCCAAGGACTGAGGTAGTGGATGTGAATCTCCACTGGTTCTGGAGGGGGCTTTGTGCCCAGAGTGCTTTATCCTGCCAAGGACTGAGGTAGTGGATGCCTTTCTCCACTGGTTCTGGAGGGGGCTTTGTGCTTAGAGTGCTTCATCCTGCCAAGGACGGAGGTAGTGGATGTGAATCTCCACTGGTTCTGGAGGGGCTTTGTGCCAAGAGTGCTTCATCCTGCCAAGGACTGAGGTAGTGGATGTGAATCTCCACTGGTTCTGGAGGGGGCTTTGTGCCCAGAGTGCTTCACATGCAGTGTGGCAGGTCCCATTCCCTCACCTGGGTGTGTGTGCCACGAGATTGCCTGGGAACAGGTAGCATGATACTCCATGGAGGCAGAGACACACTCCACCCTGCTGCGACTTCACCTGCCACATGCAGGTACAAACAGTGCTGGGAGTCATGCCTCATGTACGCTGGGCAGGGTCCAGGATGTCTCCTGCAGCCTTGGACGGCTGGCCACTGGGGATGATTGCCATGTCAGCTGTGGTGGCACTGTCTGAGCACGTTGCGGGGCTGGTGGTGGTGGTTGCGGCGGTGTCTGTGGCAGAGGTGCTGGCGGTGGTGCATGTGTCTGCACCTGTTGAGGACTGAGGATGATGCTTCGAGACTGTTGCTGAGGCAGCAGACGTGCAGGTGGCAGTGCAGGTGACGGTCCCTCAGCCGGAGTCTCTGTGCCCTGTTTGAACCTGCTCTTCGGCTTGTGTCACTTCCCTACCTTTGAAGTCGCTGCTGGTGCCTTGCCACTGTCCCCTTTTGGCTTGGAGGAGCCCTTGCTTGGTGGTAGGTGTGGCTTCTCCCTCCGGCATGTGGGCAGCTTCTTCGCCTTGGCAGGTGGCGGAATGGCCTGCTCCTTGACCTCGCTAGGTGGCACACTGGCAGCCCTTATGGGTGCCGCCCGCGATGTGACCGAACTTGCTGAGACTACTGTACTGGATGATTTGGTGGCTGAGGTGCTGGGATGGGACCTGGACAGCCTGGCCCTAGGGGAAGGACAGGGAAGTTGAGGTGTAGGGAAGAGGTCAAAGTTAGCGAGGAAGAGTTTCTTAGACACACTGGAATGGGAAGATGGAGGGGGTTTGGGAGTGGAGGAAGAGGTAGTGGTTGTAGGAGGTGTACATCTGCTGAATTTGGGTGAAGGTGCAAGGGCCGGAGGCTGTTGGGAGGTGGATGGCTGTTGGGTGGGTGTGTGCCTGCGTTTGTGTACTTTGGGAGGATGGCTCACAGACACACTGGGAGAGGACACAGGGGATGTGTGAATGGTAGTGGGGGTGGTGATTGCAAGTGAGCGGTGTGTGGTGATGGGCGTGCTGGTGATGGAGGTAGTGGATGAAGATGTAGTGCATGCAGGTGTGAGTGGAGAGGAGATAGGGAGGGAGGAGGAGGACGTGGAGGAGGGGGACACAGTGGAGGCAGTGGATGTTGGTGTGTCTGCATGGGGATGGTGCTTGTGTGAGTGCCTGTGGGATGTGTGGTGCTTATGTTTGCCATGTCCACTCTTGTGTGTTGATGAGTGTGCATGCTGGTCTGATGTTATGCTTGGGATAGGCTGAGGTACAGGGGATTGCCCCTATACAAACTGGATCTAGGGCAGGGAGGCAGAATATTCTAGACCACTAGGGTGAAATAATCCAGAGTCTTCTCCCACTTCAAAGTGGGCACCAGACATACACAAACTATTCACAGACTCACTCTTCATTACAATCCTAGACTTGTGGTTACTACAGAAGAAGGGTGCCTTGCTGCCCTGCTGCTTGATGCCTTCTCTGCTTGCTGAGAAGCAAGACTGGCCTTGCACCTTCTATTCCAGGCTGAAGTAACTCCAAGGGTAAGCTGACTGACCTCCTATTCTGAGCTACATGGACATAAAAAAGCTCTAGAGACCTGACATGCTGCCTGGACCTGGACTGGACCTGCAATTGGAACTTCCTGAGCCCTGATAGCCTTTGTAGGAGTGAGTTCCTGATTCCCAAAAATGTCCCTTCAGTCCTGGACACTTGACGTAGCATCAGTTGAGGTTCTCCTCAAAAAAAGGAAGGAATCTTTAAGTTTTGGGCTCTTAGCAACCGCTGGTGGCAATATCTTGCTGTCCATGCTGGATACCATATAACGCTCTGGTGAACCTGACTCTTAACGCTACAGCAACCGCCAGCTGCAACCGGCAACTTGAAATCTGCACTTCATGCTACACCATCAACAGCTTGCATTGACCACTAATGTAAATCTCCAGCAACAACCATCCAATACGCTCACGAGGATCTTCCTGCTACAATGATGACTGTCCGGGACACCCAGCCTGCCCTTCAAGCTATAGCGATGACCTTCAATGATGCTCTCTCTGCTCTTCGCAGCCCCCTCCACCGCAAACTGTACTCTTCACACTAGACTTTAGAAGGTAACTCTTTCAGCTGGACAAGTTTGCTCCCTGTATCTGGTCAGCGTTCCATTGCGGCTCACCTGAACTTGTGACTTTCACTCGGTCTCACTTGACCTGATAAACATGAGTGGCGCTTCATGCTTTTAGGTGCTATATTTACAATTAATCTTAGAAATCGCATATCTCTGGTTCTACTGATTACATTTTTGTAAAGTTTGCTGTCAAATGCTTCATTAAATTGTATTCTAATTTTCTAAATTGGTGTGAGAGTTTTTGTATGTTGTGTTTTCATCATATTACTGTTTGAGTACTGCATAAATACTTCATGCATTGCTGCTGACTGCTTTTTTGCCAGGTTACCAGAGAGTTAAGCACAGGTTAATTTAGTGACTTTTTGTGGTTCACCCTAACAGGGATTGTGGCTGTCGCTTCAGAAGGGCTAACTTTCCTCCCTCAACCAAGAAAGGTATTTCTCACGATTTACTAAAAACATTTAGGTTCTCAACATATCTCTATACCATCATTAACCGTGATGCACTCACCAGGGTTACTGGGGATTAGCCACATTAAAATATAGAGAACACATAGTTGCAAACTGATCATTTTGCAGCACAATTGCTGTGTAAATTGTCAAAAGGTCATAGGTAAAGGCAACAAATCAGAACAATCCATTTCACATAATCCAATATTTTCCATAGTACTTTCCTCACACATAGAAATGCTTACAGTTGTCATGAAGAAAACATTATTTTCCTGAAAAACCCTTGTTTCCTATTTAGTAAATACAAGGTTACTTTCTAATCATCAGTTTGTCATTGCTATTAAGAACTTACTCATAGTACTGCCACACATGGATGGATGGATGGATGGGTGGATTCTGCCTTGCATTCCCATATAACATTATCTAATTTCCTAGATGGCTAGAATGAGCCAAAACAATGACCGTTATGCTAGAGTCAGAACTGTACCATGGGAGGGAAATTGTCATGGACGGCATATCACAGTAGAGATGTGAAGCATAGAGGATTTAACTTGAGTGATAGCAAAGGTATTAGGGCACCAGATATAAAAGGTGTTGGGGCATCAGGGTGATATCAATGCTTTGGTGAGCAATATTCTCATTTTCTGGAGCACTATGAAGATACAAAACCTGATCCACCCTAGTGTTCCTATATTTCCAATAGACTTGAGAAGGCACAAGTGAATCAACAAGAGGATGGACAAAAATGTTCTGGACAAAAACATTTCTTCCAAAGAAAAATGATAGGTTCTACAAATCAAATCAAATCAAATCAAAACTTTTTATAAAGCACGCTACTCACCCGTAAGGGTCTCAAGGCACTAGGGGGTGGGGGGGGCAGAGGGGGGCTGCCGTTTTACTGTTCGAAAAGCCATGTCTTGAGGTGTTTTCGGGAAGACAGGAGGTCCTGGGTCTTGTGGAGGTTGGTGGGGAGGGAGTTCCAGGTTATGGGGGCGAGGTAGGAGAAGGACCTGCCTCCTGAGGTGGTGCGTTGGATGCGAGGAACTGTGGCGAGGGTGAAGTCGGCAGAGCGGAGGTGGCGGGTGGGAATGTGGAAGTTCACTCTTTCGTTGAGGTAGGCTGGTCCAGTGTTGTGGAGAGATTTGTGTGCGTGAATGAGGACTTTGAAGATGACCCTTTTGTCGATAGGAGCTAGTGGAGGGATCTGAGGTGGGCGGAGATGTGTTCATGGCGTGGGAGGTTCAGGATGAGGTGTGCAGCTGCGTTTTGGATCCTCTGGAGTTTCTGCTGAAGCTTGACTGCGGTGCCAGCATAGAGGGCATTTCCGTAGTCTAGCCTGCTGCTGATGAATGCATGGGTGACGGTCTTTCTAGTTTCTATGGGTTTCCATTTGAAGGTTTTTCACAGTATGCAGAGGGTGTTGAAGCAGGAGGAGGTGATCGAGTTGATTTGCTGGGTCATGGAGAGAGAAGAATCTAAAATGACGCCGAGGTTGCCTGCATGGGTGGCGGGTGTTGGCGGTGGTCCTAGGGTGGTGGACGAGTAAACTTCACATCAACTTGACAGATCCACTCTGCCGACCTCGCCCTCGCTAAAGTCCCCTGCATCCAACGCACCACCTCTGGTGGCAGATCCTTCTCCTACCTCACCGCCAAAACCTGGAACTTCCTCCCCACCAACCTACACAAGGTCCAGGACCTCCTAACCTTCAGAAAGCACCTCAAAACATGGCTTTTCAAGCAGTAATCCCCCCCAGCGCCTTGAGACCCTGAGTGAGTAGTGCGCTTAAGAAATTTATTTGATTGATTGATTGATTGATGGGAGTGAGGGTACGGGTAGGTGTATGTGTTGGCATGCAGGAAGGGTGGGGGATATTATGGTAAAGATTTGCCTTACCAGAGTCCAGTCCTCCTGCTACTCCTGCTAGGCCCTCAGGATGCATGATCTCCAAGACTTGCTCCTCCCATGTTGTTAATTGTGGGGGAGGAGGTGGGGGTCCACCTCCAGTCCTCTGTACAACAATCTGGTGTTTTGAAACCACGGAACACACCTTCCCCCGTAGGTCGTTCCACCTCTTCCTGATGTCATCCCTGGTTCTTGGATGCTGTCCCACGGAGTTGACCCTGACGACGATTCTCCACCTTAGCTCCATCTTCCTTGCAATGGATGTCTGCTGCACCTGTGATCCCAATAGCTGTTCCTCTCCCCAGATGATTTCCTCCACCATGACCCTTAGCTCCTCCTCTGAAAACCTGGGGTGTCTTTGGGTTGCCATTGATGTGGTGTGAGTGATATGTGTGAGGTGATGTGTGGGGTGATGTGTTGGGGAGTATACTGTGATGTGCGTGGATGGTGTATGAGTGATGGTGTTCTATGCCTCTGATTGAGTGTGTGCTCTTTGCTTGTCTCTCTGTGCTTGGTCTCTTTTTTAGTTGTAAGGGGTTGTGGGTAGTGTGGATGTGTGTTTTATAGTGGTATGAGTGTGTGGGTGTGGTGTGTGTATGTGTTTCAGGTGTGTGTATTTTGAATTGTCCAATGTGGTGTAGTTTTGTAAGTGTGTGTGTATTTTGAGTGCGGTGGTGTGTGCTGCCAATGGTTGAAAGACCGCCGCTTTGATTCGTGGGTTGTGATACTGTGGGCATATTCCTGTTGGCATGACGGTGTGGGTTTTTCTATTGCCAGTTTATCACTGACCTTTGGTCTGGTGGACTTGTGTGGGTGTCTGTTTTGTGGCGGTATTCTCTGTGTGGGTCATAATACCCGTGGCTGATTACCGCCACGGGCACGGTATCTTGGCAGCCATCGGCATGGCAGTAAGCGGGATTTACCACCAGGGTTGTAATGAGGGCCTATGTGTGCTTTAGCTGGGTTGCAGATAGAGGAGGCCATAGTTAACCTAACCACTGCTGTAGCTGTAATGCAGGGTGTTCACAATCGCAAGAACACCATTGTAGCTAGTGAGTTATAGTAATTGGCAAAAAGCAAGCAATGTGACTTACCACTGCCTGTCCCTTCTGCTGCTTCATCCCTTGCTCCATCTGCTCCAGCAGCAGAACTTTGGCTGGCTCCACCACTGGTACCCAGTGTGGCTAGAAAAAAACATTATGGGGGTTATTCTAACTTTGGAGGAGTGTTAATCCGTCCCAAAAGTGACGCTAAAGTGACGGATATACCACCAGCCGTATTACGAGTTCCATAGGATATAATGGACTCGTAATACGGCTGGTGGTAAATCCGTCACTTTTCCGTCACTTTTGGGACGGATTAACACCTCCTCCAAAGTTAGAATAACCCCCTATATGGTTTTTAGATGCCAGGTACACCGCCCCTTAATTTTTTAATCAATAAAATGCAACCACAATACTTTATTACAGTTCGGTTAGCACTGCAGTATCTTCTATCAAAAATATTACTCTGGCCATTTTGTTTGTTAACAATGTTAGAAAAGCCAGGTAGCCAAGCCAGCCAAAAACATTTCCGAATGGAGGGACAGAGCTATAGACTATGATGATGATGACTCGGAATCATTGAAGTGCATTGAAGGAGTGGGATAAAAGCGGTCAATGAAAGACAGAAAAACAATAATGCAGGGATAACAAGAATGAAACAAAAATTGGATATGGGAGTTGGAAAAAAGGAGACTATCAGGAAAGTAAACAAGGCAAAATTAAAAGTAGTCTAATTGTGAGCAGAGGTAAAAGTTATGGAAAGATGAATAATATTGAATAATGGGACTTGCTGCTGTAAGAAATAAAGAAGATAAATGTTAGACCTGGTAGTTCTTGGCATGGTTTCCCTGTACTTTGTGTCCTGACCGCCTGTTTTTGAACCCTATGCTGTAATTTGTTTTTGCTGGTTTTGACACTCTGGGCACTTTGCCACTGCTAACCAGTGCTAAAGTGCAAGTGCTCTCTGCCTAAATTGTCTTGGTGATAGACTATTCCTGATTGGTATATTTGATTTACTAGTAAGTCCCTAGTAAGTGCACTAAAGGTGCCCAGGGCCTGTAAATCAAATGAATCTATTGGGCTGCAGTACTGATTGTGCCACTCACATGAGTAGCCTTCAAAACATGTTTGAGACGTGCCACTGTAGTGTCTGTGTGTGCAGTTTCACACTGCCAATTCGACCTGGCAAGTGAGCCCATTTGCCAGGCCCAAACCTTCCCTTTTACTACATGTAAGTTGCACCTAAGGTAGGCCCTATGTACCCCTATGCGCAGGGTGCAGTGTGTTTAAAAGGAAGGACATGCACTGGTGTGCCTTACATGTCTTGATAGTGAAATACTGCTAACTTTGATTTTCACTACGGCAAGGGCTATCTCTTCCATAGATAAACATGGGGACTGCCTTTAAATGCTATTTTAGTCAGTTTTTCATTGGGAGCAATTAGAGATGTGGAGTTTGGGGTCTCTGAACTCACAATTTAAAAATACATCTTTTGGTAAAGTTGGCTTCTAGATCATAAGTTTGAAAATGCCAATTTTAGAAAGTGGGCAATTTCTTGCTGAACCATTCTGTGCATCTGCCTGCCTGTGGAATCCACGTCTGGGTCAGACTGACAGTTGGGCTGTTTGTGAATTCCTCTGGACTGTGACACAAAGGGAGCTGAGATGTGATCTGCATATCCTGATGAGTCTCCTGGGCTAGAGTGGGGAGGGAGGAGCTGACACCTGCACCTGAAAGGGCTGTGCCTGTCCTCTCACAATGCAGTATCTAAACCCCTGGTGTGTGTCTTGTAAACAACAGAATCTTTCCTTTTAAGTTTGCCTTCTTTAAAGGCAGAAATGAATATAAGAAGTGGGTTCAAAACCTCAGACTGTTAGATTACTTCTATATCAAGAGAAACCTCTGCTAAGGAGAAGAGTTTGATGCTTGAGGATAACCTGCCACTCTGCCTGTTGCTTTGCTGTGATGGACTGCTGATACTGCTTCTGCCTATTGAGGTAAGGACTGGACTTTGCTTTCTGAAATCCTGCTTATGAAGTGTCTCCAAGTGCTTGGACTGAGCTTGCCTCCTGCTAAGAAGTCTCATGTACAGCAAATACCTCACCTAACAAATTCTGGGCTCACTTGCTGTGAATCCTAACTCACCAGTTGGCACCTATTTCAGTTTCTGGGCCCCTGGGAGTGAAAGCTGGTTGAAAAACAAGAGAAACCAGTTGCACCAACTCCAGATGCCAGGACTGACACAGCTGCCTGAGCCCGCAACCCTGACTGCAATCAAAGCTGGGGCCCGCTGGAGTGCTGTAGGTGGGGTTGTAACCTGACACCTCAGGCCTGACGCTGCCGCAGCCCCACTGATATCCTGTGAATTTGTGAGTCCCAAGTGCTTTGTCACAGATGTACGTGACACCCGACTACGCTGCAGCGGCTGCAGCCCCGTGGTGTGACCCCATGAGGTCGATCCACTGCATCTTGACCCACCTGACATCGACCCTGCTGGAGCGTAAGGAACTGACGCTTCGCACTGACGCCGCATTACCTCTCCTGATCCGCGGTAAGGAACAGATACTGCACCGGATCCAGCAATGCCTCACTGCCCCAACTGTGTGCACCAGCTTTTTTCTTGAGTACCAAAGGTACTGTATCTGAGGGTTTCTATCACACAGTGACCAATGCCATTGGTGTTGGATTTTTGGGAACAACTCTGTCATGATGCCGTGATAACACCAAATTAAAGCATTTGTGTTTCTAAGCACTATGTTGAAGTTTAATATTTGAAAATTCCTAGCTTTGCTAGTGTGTGTTGGATGTTTGTAGTTTTGGTCTTGTTTTACTCAAATACATTTTGGCTATTTTTCTAAACTCAAGTTCAGTGATTTTGGGGTGTTTCACTGTTTTACTGTTTGCATTGGTACAAATACTTTACACATTGCCTCTGAGATAAGCCTGAATGCTTCTGCCAAGCTACCAAGGGGGTGAGCAGGGGTTATCTGAGTTGTGTATCTCCCTTCCCCTGACTAAAGTGAGGGTCGCTACTTGGGCAGGGTGTAAACTGACTGGCAACTTGAGAACCCATTTCTAACAATAAAAAATAGTCTACAAAATAATTAGGTAACAGGCAAACACAGTAACATTGTACTTAAATCAGATCACCTGTGATACTAGTATGATGATCGACTATTGTTAAGTTGGCTATGCTACTAAAATCCCTATTCCAAAACAATGTATTTCAATTAATGATCTTTGATTCTTTTCTCATTTCTCTACCTTGTTGATGGACCAACTCAGTCTCCCTTTTTTGCATATGCATAGATGCATATACTAGTACAACACATCACTGTGAAATTGCTTGGGACTGTACAAGCTACATAAAGAAAATCACAGAGATCGTTAGCTCACTGATATTACTAATTCACTATGGTGACAGGAGGACAGAGGAGTTTGCATTGCAATGGCTTCTTAAACATTCAGCCATAGTGAGTGCCTACGAGTATGAAGATATAGCACCAGGCACCTACCTAGCTCTAACTTGTTCACATAATAAATAATATTTTTATCCTAAACCAAACATACCTTACCTCTGAGCGGTGAGCAGTATGCTATTCCAAAAAAAAATTAGCATTGTAGAACACAAACACAATGATAAAGCTCATACTCACTGAGCCCCGCAATCTTAATGCCTATCAGGTCAAGCAGGTACTGCTTGTGGTCCATAATATCAGCCCAGCGCTGTGTCAGCTGATTGGTGGTGCACTGGTACTGGTGGGTGCCACAAACACACCTGCGCACTCTAATCCAAAACAGCTGATGCTTTTACAGTGGTGACCGCTGCCAGGCCTGCCGCCAGCATGGGGGGAAGCTAGTGTTGCATGTAGAAAACGAGTGTTGCCACATCCTCCTCACAAAAGATGGGTCAGGGCTGCGCCCCTTGATGGTGCTGCCGCCCACAAGGTAGATGGCTGCTGCTGGCTGTCTGGGAGGGCCTGTCACTGCTGTTCCCCTGCCCACGGGTCCTGCCCTACTCTGCCATTATCCTGGGTAGTGGGGTGAAGGAAGGAAATAACTAAGGAAGTAAATACAAGTCACAAAAAGCATAGAAAAATGAAAAAAAACATAAAAAATACACAGACACATAGAGACACACTAATGCAATAAATAAATATGAGGAGTATAATAATTAGGAGGGAGGAGAATTGAAAAGAATATTAAGGGATAAAAAAACAGGCCCAGCACCATAAATAAAACAAGTTGGCTGTGCCCATGCAAACCGTGTGGTTCTGTTTGCACGTGATTTGAATGCGAGTACACACTTCGCGTTGAGTTTGACATAAAGCACAATGAGAATGGGCATGAAAAGGATCTCAAGCTGCACATGGAACTCCACTTATCACCGCAGAGTTATTTTGCCACTCCGCAGAGGTGCACATTGTTAGAAATGGGGTCTTTCGTTGGCAGTCAGGTTACCCCCTGTCCAAGCAAGGACCCTCACTCTAGGCAGGGTAAAAAAGAATCACCCTCAGCTAACCCCCGCTCACCTCCTTTGTAGCTTGGCATGAGCAGGAAGGCTTAGCTTCAGAGTGCTAGGTGTAAAGTATTTGTACCAACACACACAGTAACTTAATGAAAACACTACAAAATGACACAACACAGGTTTAGAAAAATAAAGAATAATTATCTACACAAAACAAGAGCAAATGACAAAAATCCAACATACACAAGTTAAGTTTTTAATTAAAAGGCAAAAATAGTCTTCATGTTCTTTTAAACACAACACTAATGCTGCTATCGTGAAAAATGTACCTGGGTTGTGTAAAAAAAAACCTGCACGGGCGAGTGCGCGTCGAAAGAAGCCTGCAATGCATCAATATAACTCACAAGCAAGACAGTGCATAATTTCTCCATTGGTCGGGTCGGCGTGCGTCATTTCTTCTTTCTGCAGGAGAGCGATGCGTCAATCCAGACAAGCACTCTCGGGTCTGTGCAGGCTTTGCATCATTTTTACACACCCAGCTATGTTTGTGTCATAAATCCTGCCGCACGGTCATCCAAAAAACGCACATTGTGGCTTGCGATCTCACCAGTCTCTGTCAGCGATGCTGCGTGTCGTTTCTCCAGCCATGTGCGTTAATCTCCCAGCCGCGCTGCAGGTGGAGCATTGATTTCAGCCACGAAGCCAGTGGCGCTTTGTTTTTCTGCAGGTTGCGCTGAAATTTTCCCCACACGGTAGTATGTGCGTGAATTTTTCAAACTTGGCCTGCCAGCTTCTCCTTTCAAGACCCCAGGAGCTGGACAGGGCACCACTTGATTGGGCAGGAGTCTCAGCAGAGGCTCCAGGGGTTGGCTGAGAGAAGTCTTTGCTGTCCCTCAGACTTCAACAACAGGAGGCAAGCTCAATTTCAAGCCCTTAGAGAGTTCTTCA
Source organism: Pleurodeles waltl (assembly GCF_031143425.1). NCBI lineage: Eukaryota > Metazoa > Chordata > Amphibia > Caudata > Salamandridae > Pleurodeles > Pleurodeles waltl. Next base: position 357,916,523 of record NC_090438.1, read on the forward strand.
CAAGCAGGAAGGCACACAAAGTCCAGTCTTTGTCCTCTTACACAGGTAGAAGCAGCAAATGCAGGATAGCTCCACAAAGCACAGTCACAGGCAGAGCTTCCACAGCTCTTCATCTCTTCACCAGGCAGAGGTTCCTCTTGGTTTCCATAAGTGATCTAAAGTCTGTGGTTTTCGGTGCCCTTCTTATACCTATTTTGCCCTTTGAAGTAGGCTTACTTCAAAGAAAAGTCTCTCTTGTTTGTGAAATCCTGCCTTGCCCAGGCCAGGCCCCAGACACACACCAGGAGGTTAGAGACTGCATTTTGTGAGGGCAAGCACAGGCCTTTCAGGAGTGAGTGACCACTCTTCCCCTCCCTCCTAGCACAGATGGCTCATCAGGATATGCAGGCTACACCCCAGCCCCCTTTGTGTCACTGTCTAGAGAGAGGTGCAAACAGCCCAACTGTCAAACTGACCCAGACAGGGAATCCACAAACAGGCAGAGTGACAGAATGTTTTACGCAAGTAAATGATCACTTTCTAAAAGTGGCATATTCAAACACATCTTAAAATCAAATTTACTTAAAGATGTATTTTCAAATTGTGAGCTCAGAGGCACCAAACTCCACATGTCTATCTGCTCCCAAAGCGAATCTACACTTTAATCATACTTAAAGGCAGCCCCCATGTTAACCTGTGACAGAGATAGGCCTTGCAACAGTGAAAACCGAATTTAGCAGTATTTCACTGTTAGGACATATAAAACACCTTAGTATATGTCCTACTTCAAACATACACTGCACCCTGCTCCTGAGGCTACCTTGGGCCTACCTCAGGGGTGTCTTACATGTAAGAAAAAGGGAAGGTTTAGGTCTGTCAAGTGGGTACACTTGCCAAGTCGAATTGGCAGTTTAAAACTGCACACACAGACTCTGCAGTATCAGGTCTGAGCTATGTTTACAGAGCTACTATTGTGGATAGCCTGTTTTTGGCTGGAGATCGCTCCCCCTCACCTGCAGCACCACCTAGCTGCACTGTGTCCCCTGACCCCTGCCCACACTGCCGATCGCGTGTTTGAGGCCCTCCTCCACCCGCAGGCACCCGCCTGCGCCTCATCCCTGGCATCTAGTGGGCTTCTGGTAAGCATTACTAGACCTTTCTGTACCACTTGTTGTGCCCTATCCCTGCTGCCCTGTACTGCTCTTTCCACTGTGCCTCGCTCCTTTCCTTGCCGCCTTTATCATTTTTAATTGCTCTGTATTGCTCCTTCACTGTGCCTTGCTCTTTCCCCTGCCGCCTTTATAATTTTTAATTGCTCTGTATTGCTCTTTCACTGTGCCTTGCTCTTTCCCTTGCCGCCTTTATCTTTTTTAATTGCTCTGTATTGCTCTTTCACTGTGCCTTGCTCTTTCCCTTGCCGCCTTTATCATTTTTAATTGCTCTGTATTGCTCTTTCACTGTGCTTCGCTCTTTCCCTTGCCGCCTTTATCGTTTTTCATTACTCTGTATTGCTCTTTCACTGTGCCTTGCTCATTTCCTTGCCGCCTTTATTGTTTCTTACATTTGTTGCCTTGTTTTTTCTGATTGTGCCCACTCTGTGCATTTTTCCCCGCCACTGCGTCCCTGCGACCCCACTCCCATCGCGCCCCCATTCGCTTTTACCTCCCGCCTCCCAGCTGCTCCTCCCTCCCACCTCCCCCTCTTAATGGCAGTCGCTGCGCGACGTGGGTGAGTGACCCCTGACCTGTTTTTGGCCGGAGATCGCTGCCCCACGCCTGCAGCACCACCTAGCTGCACAGTGTCCCCTGCCCCCCCGCCCACGCTGCTGATCGCGTGTTCGAGGCCCTCCTCCACCCACAGGCCTGCGCCTCATCCCTGGTGTCTAGTGGGCTTCTGGTAAGCATTACTAGACCTTCCTGTACCACTTGTGCCTTATCCCTGCTGCCCTGTACTGCTCTTTCCTCTGTGCCTCGCTCCTTTCCTTGACGCCTTTATCGTTTTTAATTGCTCTGTATTGCTCTTTCACTGTGCCTTGCTCTTTCCCTTGCCGCCTTTATCATTTTTAATTGCTCTGTATTGCTCTTTCACTGTGCCTTGCTCTTTCCCTTGCCGCCTTTATCGTTTTTAATTGCTATGTATTGCTCTTTCACAGTGCCTGGCTCTTTCCCTTGCCGCCTTTATCGTTTTTAATTGCTCTGTATTGGTCTTTCACTGTGCCTTGCTCTTTCTCTTGCTGCCTTTATTGTTTTTAATTACTCTGTATTGCTCTTTCACTGTGCCTTGCTCTTTTCCTTGCAGCCTTTATTGTTTTTTTTATTTGTTGCTTTGTTGTTTCTGATTGTGCCCACTCTGCCCAGTCTGTGCATTTTTCCCCGCTGCTGCGGCCCCGCCCCAACGGGCCCCCATTTGCTTCTCCCTCCCGCCTCCCAGCTGCTCCTCCCTCCCACCTTCCCCTCTTAATGGCGGTCGCTGCGCGACTCGGGTGAGTGACCCCCTGACCTGTTTTTGGCTGGAGATTGCTCCCCCATGCCTGCAGCACCACCTAGCTGCACCATGTCCCCTGACCCCCACCCACGCTGCCGATCTCGTGTTCTAGGCCCTCCTCCACCCGCAGGCACCCACCTGCGCCTCATCCCTGGCATCTAGTGGGCTTCTGGTAAGCATTACTAGACCTTTCTGTACCACTTGTTGTGCCCTATCCCTGCTGCCCTGTTCTGCTCTTTCCATTGTGCCTCGCTCCTTTTCTTGCCGCCTTTATCGTTTTTAATTGCTCTGTATTGCTCTTCACTGTGCCTTGCTCTTTCCCTTGCCGCCTTTATCGTTTTTAATTGCTCTGTATTACTCTTTCACTGTGCCATGCTCTTTCCCTTGCAGCCTTTATCGTTTTTAATTACTCTGTATTGCTCTTCACTGTGCCTTGCTCTTTCCCTTGCCGCCTTTATCGTTTTTAATTGCTCTGTATTACTCTTTCACTGTGCCATGCTCTTTCCCTTGCAGCCTTTATCGTTTTTAATTACTCTGTATTGCTCTTTGACTGTGCCTTGCTCCCTTGCTGCCTCTATCGTTTTTTAAATTTGTTGCCTTGTTTTTTCTGATTGTGCCCACTCTGCCCAGTCTGTGCATTTTTCCCCACTGCTGCTTCCCTGCGGCCCGCCCCCCTCGGGCCCCATTCACTTTTCCCTCCCGCCTCCCAGCTGCTCCTCCCTCCCACCTACCCCTCTTAATGGCGGTTGTTGCGTGACCGCGCAGCGGTTGCGCGAAGCTGGTGTGCCATAGGCAAGCCCGTCTGCGCCCGTCCGCGCCTGGACCTCGCCCAGCGCCAGTCCCCCTGGCCCTCCCAGCCAAGACCCCCCCAGACACCACTACTCCTCACATACTCTCCACTCCCTCAAACCAGGACCACACCCCGCCTGCACCCAAACCAGCCCTGCACACACACAGGGTCCCTTCACCTGCTAGGCCTGCTGATTCTCCTGCTCCACCTCTCACCCCCCCAACACCCACTTGCCCCACACCAAACCCAGCCCCCCAACACCAAACACAACCACAACACAACTAACTACCGCACAGCCACCGCACACACAAACCGCCCCACCACAAAAAAAAACACAACCTGAACTCGCCCCATGCCAACACCACCAAGACCCACAGCGACACCACAAGCACCAACACCAGCATACAACACAACAACCACACCCCCAACAATCACCTCAACTGCCTGCTCCTAAACACCCGCTCCCTACACAAACATGCCATAGAACTCTGGGACCTCATCACATCACACTCACCTGACTCACGGAAACCTGGACGAACCACTCGTCAGAGCCCGACATAGCCATAGCCACCCCCACAGGATACAAACTCCAACGCAAAGACCGCCTCAACAAGCCAGGAGGTGGCATTGCCATCCTGCACAAAGACACCATTAAGGTCACCACCAACACACACAGCACCCTTAACAACGCAGAACACATGCACTTCCTTATCCACATAAACAACAACACCACCCTCAGAGGCACACTTGTATACAGACCCCCAGGACCACGCCCCCACTTCTGTGACACCATCGCTGACACCATCAGCCCGCACGCCCTAACCTCCACAGATTACATCCTCCTCAGCGATTTCACATTTCACCAAGAAAACCCCCAAGACCACAACACCTCCTCCCTCCTAGACAACCTCACCAACCTCGGACTCAAGAAACTGGTCACAGCACCCACCCACTCAGCAGGACACACACTCGACACAATCTTCACTTCAAGCCAACACATAACCTACACCCACACCACCGAACTCCACTGGACCGACCACCACTGCGTCCATTTCTCCTTCACCAAACCCCCCACACACCACCACCGACCCACCACCCCCTACCGCATGTGGGACAAGATCCCCACAGAACGCCTGAACTCCCAACTGGCACAGAACCCCCCCCAAAACCAACGACCCCAACACTGCAGCACATAACCTCACAAAATGGATCACCACCTGCGCAGACTCACTCGCCCCCCTCAGAAAAAACATTACCACCCGCAACATCAAGAACGCCCCATGGTTCACCGCCGAACTCCAAGACTCCAAGCACAAATGCCACAAAGCAGAGAAAGACTGGCGAAAAGAACCCTCCACTACAAACTTCTCCACCCTGAAAACCTCCACTCGCAACCAACTCATACGCACCACCAAATGAGCACACTACAAGGAACACATTGACAACAACTCCCAAAACAGCAAAGAACTCTTTACAGTCATCAAAGAGCTCTCCAAACCCAAAGCCAGCAACCTAGACCCCCCACACACACAGACCCTCTGCAACGCCCTCTCAAACCACTTCCACTGCAAAATCCTGGACATACACAACAGGTTCACACCACACACACCCGCCACACACACCCCCCACCCGTCCAACACAGACCCCCCCTCACACACTCCCTGGTCTACTTACCACCTGGGCCCCTACCACTGAGGAAGAAACGGAAAAAAACTATGAATTCCATCCACTCTGGATCACCCTCTGACCCCTGCCCCCATCGGATCTACAACAAAGCCAGCCCAACCATCACCCCCATGCTACAAGACATAATCAACAGCTCATTCAACACTGCCACCTTCCCTGACCCCTGGAAGTATGCAGAAGTTACTGCACTGCTAAAAAAAAACAAAGCTGACCCAGATGACCTCACCAATTACCGGCCCATCTCTCTCCTCCCCTTTCCCGCCAAGATCACTGAAAAACTAGTGAACGCCCGCCTGTCCCACTTCCTCGAGAAAAACCACACATTCGACCTCTCCCAATCTGGGTTCCGCAAAAACCATAGCACGGAAACCGCCCTCATCGCATGCACTGACGACATCAGAACCAAAGTCGACAGGGGCGAGACTGTCGCACTCATTCTCTTAGACCTCTCCGCAGCCTTTGACACTGTCTGCCACCAAACACTTCGTACACGCCTCCACAGCTATGGGATTCGACAGAAAGCCCTAGACTGGATCTCCTCCTTCCTCACCAACAGAACCCAAAAATTCCGCCTCCCACCCTTCCAATCCACTGCCACCAAAATCATCTGCGGAGTCCCCCAAGGATCATCCCTCAGCCCCACACTTTTCAACATCTACATGATCCCCTTAGCCACCACACGGCATCACCATTCTCTCCTACGCAGATGACACCCAAATCACCTTCTCCCTCTCCAGCAACACCAACACCTCTAAAAGCAACCTCCACACTGCACTCCTCGACACCGCTGCCTGGATGACAGCTAACTACCTCAAGCTCAACTCCAACAAAACCGAGATCATTATTTTCGGCCCCCACAAATCCATATGGGACACCTCCTGGTGGCCCACCGCCCTAGGCCCTGCACCTACCCCAGCACCCCATGCACGCAACCTTGGCATCATCCACGACCCCTCCCTCTCTATGACCCAGCAAATCAGCGCCGTCACCCCCTCCTGTTTCAACACACTGCGCATGCTGAAAAAAAACTTCAAATGGATTCCCACAGAGACCAGAAAAACCATCACTCACGCACTAATCAGTAGCAGGCTAGACTACGGCAATGCCCTATATGCCGGCACCACACTCAAACTCAAGCGCAAACTCCAGAGAATCCAGAACACAGCCGCACACCTCATCATGAACCTCCCCCGCAACGAATGCATCTCACCACACCCCAAATCCCTTCACTGGCTCCACATAGACAAAAGGATCACCTTCAAAATCCTCGACCACGCACACAAATCCCTCCGCAACACCGGCCAATCCTACCTCAATGATAGAATAAACTTCAACACCCGAACCCGCCACCTCCGATCCACCATCCTTGCACTCGCCACAATCCCACGCATCCAACACACCACCACAGGGGGCAGATCCTTCTCATATCTCGCCCCAAAGACCTGGAACTCCCTCTCCATCAACCTCCGCAAGACCCAAGACCTCCTGCTCTTCAGAAAAAACCTAAAGACATGGCTATTCGAACAGTGATCGTCCCACCCCTCCCTCCATCCCTCCCCCAGCGCCTTGAGACCCTCACGGGTGAGTAGCGCGCTATACAAATCTCTTTGATTGATTGATTGAACCAGTGCTGCAGGCCCACTAGTAGCATTTAATTTACAGGCCCTGGGCACCTCTAGTGCACTGTACTGAGGACTTAACAGTAAATCAAATATGCCAGTCATGGATGATCCAATTACATACACATTTTGTATAGGAGCACTTGCACTTTAGCACTGGTTAGCAGTGGTAAAGTGCCCAGAGTAACAAAAACAGCAAAAGCAGAGTCCAACACACATCAACAACCTGGGAAACAGAGGCAAAACGTTAAGGGAGAACACGCAAAGGATGAAATGTCTAACATACATTGTGCACCTCTGCACATTCCGCCCAGGCCTTGTTATTCCTGGCTCACCTTGAAGAGGTCAGTGACACCATTTCGAGCAATAGCAGATACCAGGTTTGAGGGAATATGCACATTTATCTCATTAGTCAAACCAGGGATCATTGTTCACACACTGTCACTTTTATTTGATTGACATGTTGTATCTTAATTCAATAATAATCCCCACTTAGAGCAGAACTTTATGCAGGTCTCACCAGAGTTGACAAACATTGATTGATCTTTTCTAGTCCAGGTAAGCTTTCCTTTGGGATCCTAGATTGATTTTGATGTTTTTTGTGAACTAATATGAGGGCTTCTAATATACCCAGCAGGGTTCTTTGCATAACTAGAAAGACATTTATTAGGGGAGAGGAACAAGAAGGGCTCAGAGTTGGATACAGAGGGCAAGGCATCATCTGTATTATTTATTAACAGTTCTTCCTGCTGAGAAGACTGTGTATGAACTACAACAGTTTCATCTGAGTCATGGCCGTCTACAGGGAGTCCTCCTGTGAGTCTGATTGCGGCAAAATCTTTAAAATGGTTTTGACTGTCAGTCAGTCAAATCTCTTTATTCCCCAGATTGCCATAAAATCACAAAATCATTTAAATACAAATTAAAATATTAAAGTTTTAAAACAGTTTTAAAGCATTTAAAACATATGACTTTGCATCGATAATCATATATGTAAGAATGGCTAAAGATGTAAAACATCATGTTAAAATGTCATCCATCAAAATATATTATTTCCTAATTACTAGAAGGAACTTGTATGGCATTTTAAGTTTATGGCCTATATCCAAATCAAGTTATATAACTACATAGACCAATTTGTATTGTTTCCTAATAGCAATAGCAGATCTAATAAAATGTAATATGAAATGACAAATTTGATAGTGGAAAGTTGTTTAACCAAAACTCATTGCTTCCTTGTAGTATCTAACTTTTGCCCTACATAACAATGGCAGTATAAAAGCATATCTAGGGGCAGTATACAGTGTGCTAAATAAGAGAAAATGACATGTGCTCTGCTTGGACCTAGCATCACAGGGACAGATGGGAAGTTGTTTTTGCGAAGAACACTGCGTGGGAAAGGCCACTCTAAATTGGATTCAATTAAGCCTGACCAAGGTTAGGCGAGAACATACTAATAGACTCTGAACCAGTCTAAATAGGATTCCATAGTGTCCATGGTTGAAATCTGGATATAAGGCTCAAAAGCTTTCAGCTTCAGCATATCATTGAGTCTAAGGCTCACAGTATTCTCTCTATAACACTGTTTCACCACATCTTTGGCATTTTCAGGCAGGAACTTGGGGTCTGCAAACATATTTTCAAGCCCCAGATTTCGAAAAGACATTTTTAAATATGAGAGCCAAGGAATCCTATTCATATTGGCAATTGTAGACAATCAGTCATGCAATCTTGCACCAAACTGGCCTCAGGGTTTCTCCAACATCTAATCCATACTAAAAGGGTAGAAACAACAATCAAGTCCTCTATGTACTACAAACCCAGTTCCTCATGACAGATAGTATTTTCTACGTTCTTTGGTGCCAACAGTAATCTATGTACAAATTTGTTCTCAATGCACAGTAGCTAGTCTGCTTTGCCATAACCCCATAGTCCCACCCCATATGTAGCTGCAGCTACACATTTGGATTTATAGAGTGTCACCATCTTGTAGTGTGGTTAGTTTTATGTATACTTTACGCATTAGCTTCAGGCTTTAGGCCTTTGTGCACTTTGCCCTGAATGTATTTTATTCATTTGCTGACAGCTTAGAGCCTCTGTGCACTTTGCTCTACATGCTTTTTATTAGGCTTCGTATTGTTATTTTTCAAATAGTCAGTTCTACGGTATTGTTTTTTATTCATATCACACTGTTTTGCCTACTTCAGCACTGGAGTTCTTCATAACATATTCACTCTGTTCTTCAGTCAAGGATACAGTCTGGTACATTGCCGATAGACGTGGTAGGAGTTTAGATTTGGCATTCCTGCGTAGGGACATTTTGTGATCACGATGACATGTTAGTTATAAAATCACTTCCTTGTCCAATACATGCAAGAGGGAGATTCCGACCAGAGACCCACAGCTAGACGCTGACTGCCTCGTTGCAGATGCTGAACCAGATCACAGGCCTTTGCTCAGGTATGAGGGCGTATGTCTCCCCGGTGATTCGGAAAGGCAAGCTAGAAGCTTAACATGCTGTGCTCTAAATAGAACAAGCAGAGGGAGAGTAGAAACTGTTAGGAAATATGATAGCTTTGTTCTTATGTTTTACTCTCCTGGTGACTATTTCAATCCTACTGTGTTGTATTGGTCTGGTTATTGCGGCTCACGCCTTATTATCTAAAATACAGTCGTTTTATTAAAACATTATATAAAACCTATACTGTCTTTGTCATTTGTATATGAGACCATATTGTAAATGAGAGAGTTGGTTTGGATCTGAGTGACCACGACTTCCCTGAGAAGTTCCAAAGATGTCATGCGCTCGGCTGCCTAATCATTTCTTCCCCGTGGGAGAAATGAGGCACTGCTAGTTAGCCGGAGCAAAAACCGGATTTGTTTGCTATTACATATTTACTAAGAATGAGATGCAAGTTTAAGGCTTGATCAACTGTACTTTAACTTGGTCAAAAGTCATATTTGATTGGAGAAAGAATCTTTGCCTCCATCACCCACTCTTCCAAGCATGACAAATTCACACTTCCTAAGATTTTAGCAGTAGAGTCTATAAGAGAAATTGGCCTACAGCAAGTTGGATCTTCCCTATTGTCTTTTTTTTAAATAGGAATAATTATGGCCAATTTCCATGAAGAAGGTATATTACTCTCTACTATTCTTCTTAGGACATTCTTGACTAAAGGGCCCCAAACATTTAACATAGTTTTAAATACATCTACTCGGACGCCATCCGGGCCAGGCGCCTTTCCTGACCTAGAATGGTTTTATTGCAGGAATAACCTCTTGTAGATCAATAGGACTATCTAGTGGGATTAGTTTTATTTCCACAAGATTCTGATTTATGGCTCCATCCCCTCATGATGTTGTTCATTTTCCGACTGAAAGACCCTTGCGCAATGTTGTACCCAAACATCCCTTGGGATCAAGCAATCGTCTGGTTTTATATCTTGATGAAAGAAATATGAGTGATTTATCACCCCACAAAACTTAAAAGTATTCTTCAAGTGGGTGGCTGCCGTTACATCTTCCCAGGCCTCGGTTCTAATTTCTGATTTCCTCTCTTCCAATATTGCCTTATACTAGCCCCTTGCCTTTTTACCTAAATCACAGGAATAAGGAATTGCTTTAAGAGCTTTTTAAAAATGTTTGTGAGCAGCTGTGCATGCGGAATTAAACCATTGATGCACTGCTGGTCCCGATTCTGACCTATCAATAACCAGTGCCGCAGAAATGGCACTGCTTAAATGCTCATATACCTGTACTATGAGGTCATGAGTTGGGAGATGTGCTAAGCAAGTATTAATAGAGTCTAACTTTTGTTTAATGGTTCTCTGATTGAATGCCTTTTAATCAACCCTTTCCCATTTCATACGCATACCTTTATTTTCTTAAAAGACAAGATTTCCTCTCTCATCCCTATTCTTTGATCCTAGTTTGATATTATAGGCTAGGTTAATACACAAAGGATTATGGTCACTTACACAGTGTGGTACATTTAATCAAGAATTAAATGGGAATCATCTGAGCTAATAAGAATAAAATCTATGAAGCTCCCTTTGGAATTCCCTGTGAATGTCAGCATTTTGTGAATGTTTCGATGCACTATCTCCCTTGCAAACAAGAGGTCATTTTTTACTAATAAAAATATTCACAGCATCTCCTTCGTCTGTATGTTTGAAGGGGGTCATCTTCACTCTGCCCTCAATCGAGAACCTACACAAATGAGACTCTTCCAATTGACATAAAGGCATGTTAAAATCTCATACCCAGAGCATAGTTACCTCTATATCCTGAAGCCAGGTAGAAGAATCGAGGAAATCCATTACATCCTCAAGACTTTTCTTTAGAAAACCTTATGGTACATTATTATAAAACTTTATTAACAAAATACCCTTTCTCCACTCAATAAATTGTAGGAAAATCATAAAATAAGGTGAAGACCAAAGTAGGGATGCCCCCATCTTTACTAGATGTCTCTTCCTGCCCTCTTCCTGGGGCAGGAAGAGACCTTGCCCTCGCAAGGTCCCTTCCAAGAGTTTGTCCCGCGTTGCGGAAGTGCAGCACTGTTTATAAGGCTGGTTCCTGCCTCCTCCTCTCTTGCAAGGCAGAGTGGGGCTGGTAGTCTGCCCCCCAAAAGGTCTCCTCCAAAGTTTGTAGTCAGGATCGTCACACAGCACCAAAAAAGTCACCTTTATTAAGCACAATCCTAGCTCTGTGCACCATTCACTTGTATTTATTCAGTATTCCATGCAGTTCCTATTGTATGCTTTCCTGTTCTGTTGTTGCTCGTTCCCCAGGTCTCAACCTCCTGCAGGATCAGTCCCTAGCAGGCTAACTGATCTCATGTGAGTTACTTATGTCAACATTGCAGATCAACAAGAAGATCAGCTCCCCCTACATAGATTACACTGCTCTCGTGATTTCCTCCAGAGTTGTTCACTTATAGAGGGGGTGTCATTTAACACATCCTCCTCGTGTGAGGCACTGTCTCACGGCCTCCTCCATCCCAGCATGCCCAGATGGCTTGCCATATGTGGCCCGCTGCCCTCCATGTCGTTCACTGGGTCCCAAGCACCACTGAGGGTCCACCAGATCTCCTTCATTCTGGCGGGCCCTCGCAGACCGGGTGCCCCACCCTCACAGGTCCGATCACCGCTTTCTGACCCGCACGATATTACTCCATGCTCTCCTCCACAGCAGAGACACCACACCGCAGCACTCCGCAGCTGCGGCGCTCGCCTCCGTGGCATTGACCATGGTTTTGATTGTGTTTTGACTCTCTTTTCACAGTGTTTGGGCTACAAGTCTTCCCTGATCTAAAGGAATGCAGAGAGGTTGGCATTTGTGGCTAAATTGGTCATAGCAGCAAGTTTGACATGTTACCAAGGAATGTACAACAACACTACGTTCTGCCTGAATTATTGCTCAGATATCAAAGTTAAATATACAATGTAAAATAAATAATTTTATCCCCAAACACAATTTGTCATGTTGGCTTAAAAAAACAACAACATCTTTTCATTTGTGGTAAATAATCTTGTTTCACACAAAATAATTCTTGTCAATCTTCTAAAAGTGCGCAATTTTTGTTCCCAAATGGTTCCTGGACAATAGGGCTCCCTTGACTCTAATCTCAGTTGTAAAGGGGTTGAGCAGTCCCAATCATCTTGTGGGGAGGTGGACCCAGGGGTTGAACACAGGCTCACAACTAAGAATACGCGCACTGCCAGCAATAAATGATTGTCCAGCCAGATACTTGCTTTTATTAAAAAAAGGAATATATATATACTACCACAAAGTAAAATATAGTCTTAATAAACAATAAACACTGGCCCATAAGTTCAGGGTTTTAGTGTTCCATAGTTGGGTTCTTCAGTCTCACTCTCCTCAAGTTTAAGGTAGTGGTTATTCCCCATTCACTATAGGCAACATTCAGGTTAAATCCTACTAGTAGTTTGAATCTCAGTAGTCCCACTCTGACTCTGTGTTTAAGTCAAATGTGTTCTAACACCCGAATGGTAACTGAGAAGCAAGTTCCCTCAGGGCCATCTGGCCTGAAATCAGTCTCCCCACCACCAGCAGGATCCCATGAATGGAATCCATGAGTGTGCCCATCAGCGAGAGCTGGAACTTCAGTGGCTGTCTCTGGTAAGTCTTTCTCATACAGCGCAGGTGGGCTGTGCTTGGCTTTCATGTCCTAGAGTTTCCCCACATGCAGTTCTACAGCAGCAGCCACAGCAGCTGGGTGGTTCTTGCAGCTCATCCAACATGGGTAGGTTCTTTGGTTCTTCCTTTTGGTAGTAGGGTGGCAGGGGTGCCATGATCCCGGTGCTGGTTCTGAGTCATGGTTCAGGCCTGCCGGGATCATCACAGTGTTTTCTCTCCTCCCATGATGATCCTGATTAGTCCACACTTCTTGCTTGGGCCCACTGACACCCTCTGCTGTATGGGGACATTATCCTTCCACTACACACAAGCTCCAGCCAGATAGACACAGCAGCGGTCTTCAAGGCAGCCTCCCATCATATGACTTAACACTCCAGGCAGGCTATGACCTGTCCTCCAGCACTCATTGTGGCAGTCTGGCATATGGGGTCACCAACTTACTGCTTACTGGCTATAGTCTACTCAGCACAGAAGCACTCACCCAGCATACAGGCTGCTGTCTTCTCACTGCACACAGGCAATGGCTTGTTTGGTGCAGCAGCAATCACAGCTCACGTATTCACAGTGGCCCACCTCTGGTATATAGGAGTAGCTAATTTCCCCTGCACGATTAATTATGGCATCAGTGTAGCAGCCTGTCCTCACACCTTGCTAAGGGAATCCACTAGCCAGGATTCCCCACTGGACCTAACTCCCTCTAACCTCCTTTTCCTCACAAGGCACACTGGCCTAGGCAACCGGGCAGGAGCTGGTGCTCCGGGCTCCAGGGCAGGTGGTTTAGATTCCCTGGGTGATGTCCCTACACCTAGCTAGGAGACCAGCAGTCCTTGCACCCTCAAAGCTGGTCACAGGCAGAAATCCTGCAGAGCTTTTCCTCCTCGCACACACCAACTGGCTGCTTGACAGTTGACAACTGTCTCAAGCTCCCCTTCCTTATAATAAATTTCCAGACACTACATGTGACTTAGAGTCTGAGTCTTTGAAGATTTATGTTGGGGATCTGCTTCCCTTTGAAGTACCCACTCCTCTATTCTCACTTCTTCCAAAAAGCAGACTGTCACAGCATGTGTGACTCAAAATGTGATAGCCCCACAACACAGGCCATGTGAATGATTAGTTCCTCACATCTGGATTTCTAACTATCACACACTTACCTGGTCCCAACTACAGAGATGACACTGGAGCTACTTCTGCGTTTCCACTCTGCCAAAGAAAATAAAAGAAAAAATAAGAAAAAGAAACTTGTAGTACTGGATCTGCTCAGCGACAATACTACTCTGCTTAACAGGATGCATAATTCCAAAGAACATCTGGGAATGCAAAGGTGGACATTTACGGGACCAGCATTTCTGATTTAGTGAAGAAACAATACACTGGGCACACTGAAGAGGAAGAAGAGTCAATTGCCATCAATACACTAGTAAACCTCTGTGGGAGGCTGGCCTGGTGTGTAGTGGGTACCTATGGTACTTACACCGTCTACCAGGTCCAGTTAACCCTTATTAGTGTAGTGTAGATGCCAGGCTCTTTAGAGGTAGCAGTGGATGAGCAACCAATGATTATCTAGGAGATATGCAAAGCGCATTCAATACCACTGTATTCACACAGTAATCACACACATGAAAGAAAATACTCAGTGTTACAAAAATAAAGGTACTTTATTTTGGTGACACAATACCAAAAATACTATAGAGACTATACTCCCTTAGGAGGTAATACACAAATTAAAATACACTAGTATGCAGAAATAGCCTCAAAACAATTTGAAAACTGTGCAGTTAGTGTAAATCACAATAGTTAAAATTGGGCCTAGGGGAACACAAACCATAAACTAAGAAAGTGGAATGTGTAGAGGGGAGCTGGGAGTGCTAGAAAAGCCCAAAGGTAAGTACCACAACCCATCTCAGTGACCAGGAAAGCAGGAGTAAATCACAGTAACTTTCCCAAAACACACACAGAAACGAGAAGAAGAATTATGCACAACCCCAAAGACACTGCAAGACATCAACAGTGGATTACTGGACAAGAAGACCTGTGGAAGAAGGGGACCAAGTCCATGAAGCACAGAAGAGTCCAGGAAGAGCAGGAGCCCATGCTAACCCGGATGAAGGTGCAAAAGGAGAACCACCGATGGAGAAGAAAAGTCAGGACTGCACCCAAGGAGACAAAATCGGGTTCCTGGAGGGTGCAAGTGATGTCCCACACCAGATGGAGGATTGCAGTCCGGTTTGCATTATTGGGTTCCGCCAACAAGCCTTGGCACACGCAAAGCTCGTGGTTAGCGGAAAATTGAGCTGCTGGGGACGAGGAATGACCGGGTGGACTCTACCCAGGAGGGGGAGTCAGAGGGTGCCCTCAGCAACTCAGAGAGCCCACAGAAGACCAGGTAGTGCACACAGGAGTTCCACAACACGTGGAGAAGAAAGTTGCAGAAGAGGCCCACGCAGCACTACGACTATAACTAAGTGGTCACTCCCCTTCCCTTTGTCCACTTTCATGCCACGGAAGGGACTGGGGGTCCCTGAACTTGTGAAGACTGGTTTATGCTAGGAGGGGCCACATGTGCCCTTCAAAGCATTTCCAGTGGCTTGGGGAGGTTACACCTTCCAAGCCTGTAATACCTATTTCCAAAGGGAGAGGGTGTAACACCACTCTACCAAAGGAAATCCCTATTTCTGCATTCCTGGCCTCGAGCTTTTCAAGCAACAGCAGGGCAGAAACCTGTCTTTAAGGTGGCAGCAGCTGGGGCTGCCTGGAAAACCTTGGAAGCCTGAAATGGCACTACATAGGGTCCTCTAAGGAGCCCCCAGAGTGCATGGAATCAGACAACCAATGCTTTGAAAAGCCTAGGGGTATGATTCCAACATGTTTGATACCAAACATGCCTATGTTCGGAGTTACCATTATTTAGCTGGACATAGGTAGTGACCTATGTTCAGTACACGTGTAAAATGGGGCCCCCTCACTCACGAAGTCCGGGAAAGTGGGCCAGGAGTTTGTGGGGGTACCTCTGCTAGTGCACTGGTGCCCTCACACACAGATTCTTTGCACCCTGCCCTCAGGGCTGGAGGGCTTACTATATGGTTGATTGTAAGTGACCCGTGCAGCGAAAACAACAGTGAAATTGTGCTTGCAACTTTTCACGCAGGCAGCAGTGGCATTCCTGCAGAAGCCTTTGCATGGCTCCCTATGGGTGGCCAAATATATGCTGCAGCCCATAGAGATCCCCTGTACCCCAATGCCCTGGGTACCTAGGTACCATATACTAGGGACTTATAGGGGGGCACCAGTGTGCCAATTGTGGGTGAAATACAAAGGTTTGGGAGAGAGAGCATGACCACTGGGGTCCTGGTTAGCAGGATCCCAGTGAACACAGTCAAGCACACCGACATCAGGCAGAAAAATGGGGAAACCATGCCAAGAAAGAGGGTACTTTCCCACAACCTCCACATAAATTACATTCCAATGTTTCAGTAACCAACACTTACAGGTTTCTTCGAAATCACAGCATAAGAGCAGAATAACAAGATTCTTAGATGAGAATTTTCTGAGACTCTCAAGGAAGAATTTGAAATATAGATTGGAGCCTCAGACACTCCGGGTGCCAACTCGGAAAATAAATTGAAGTTACTGTCACTCCCAAGGTTACACTAGATACATGGTTTGGTGTTATAGACACTCCTGAGGCATGCTACCAACAAATTTACTCCCACTACATAGGTTGGAGTTTAGAGAAACTCCCAAGGTATGGTAGAAACAAGGTTAGAGTTGGAACTAGGTAACACATTTTGAATAAGGTTACACGCAGAACAAGTTTACACTTGGAATTTGGTTACACTTGGAACAAGGTTGAAGTTACTGATTCTACCAAGGATGTACTCTATACAACATATTAGTCTGTTGCTTGAATGTGAAATTACCTTGAAAAAAACTAAAGACAAGAGGCATTTGGCAAAGCAGCGACAGTTCATTTAATTAAACATTAATGGCCGGTAGAACAGTTAAAGAACTGGGGTCTGAGGACTGTCTCAAAGTGCAGTTGGTCTGAGCAGTGTTTTATTCATTTCTCAGAGTACCATAAACCAATAACAGCATTCCTTTTAGGGTGAAAATAGTGAATAGTTGTCTTGGAGT
Source organism: Pleurodeles waltl (assembly GCF_031143425.1). Lineage (NCBI taxonomy): Eukaryota > Metazoa > Chordata > Amphibia > Caudata > Salamandridae > Pleurodeles > Pleurodeles waltl. The sequence continues at coordinate 357,933,380 of NC_090438.1, forward strand.
CATATATAAGGACCTGATATAATCAGGTGGGCCTCGACCTTGCGTGGACACAATTAGGGTCAGTGGACTTGTCTAGATGTCCGGCTTGAGGGATATGTGATCGCCGTGTGTTGCTGTGCATGTTGTGTTCTGATTGCTGAGTGTTCCTAACTACATGTAGCATCTGGCTTTTCCATGTTTGGGAGTATTTACACCTCTCTGTGCATGTGTGTTTTATTGGGGCCAATCTCCTTGTACCATTGTGGTGTCGCTGCGCCTCTCTGTACGACTGATCTTGAGTTTCCTGTTCATGTGCTTGTGTGTTGGCTACGTGCTAACCCAAGTGTAAGCTGTCAGTCAGTAACCTCAGGCCTAGGACTCAGAGACTGCCTGACCACATTCTTTGGAGTTGGGGTTGTTAAAGAATTCATGAACATGTGATTTTGTTAACAGAGATGCAATTTTGTTGTTATATCTGTCATTGTACACATACACATGGACTTTTTCAATATTGACATTCCCCTTCTAGTTGAATTTTCAACTACACCATCTAAGCCATACTTCATAACAGCCATAATATTGGAGACTTGTTGTCCTACTTCCCTAGTTACTTGCATTCTACCCAATTTGAGGACTGTGTTTTAACAGCAGGAAATCCCCACTAGCAGGAAATCACACAAAAATAATAATATGAAAATGGGCAACAATGATTTGCACAGACCTGTCAGCTACCTGGGCAGTCAGGAGAACCACTGTGTGAACAACTCCTGCTTAAGAGCACCTCCCTCGTCACACGTGTCTTTTTATAATTGGTACAATGCTTGGATGGCAAGAATCAGAATCACATTGCTTATGTCATTGCCTGGTAGAAGCATGCAGCAGGACTCACCGATCTTCATGCCTACCCCTCCATCCATTGCAGTCATTAAGTCCAACACATACCGATATTGCATCACCATGAGGCAGATAAGGCCAATCTCAGTGCTGTCATCAACTTAAGAATTTCCCACCTGGTTATTTGTAACCACCAGGCGTTTGCTTTTGTCTGCACAGTGAAGAAGGGTATGGACCCTCCCACTGACACTTGTGCATCGGAGAACAGTCTAAATTCTTCTGGGATATCCTTGTACTTAGCCCATCCAAAATAAACCTTCTCCGGGAACGACTTGGGTTGAGGAGTGGATGGTGATGATGGAGCAGTGGCCACTCCATCTGGGGACGAGCTGATTGTAGACAAACTCACCACATTGCCAGCAAGTGTCCATCAGTATGAAGGTGCCCCATTGCATTTCCGGAGTGTGCAGTGTTGTGCCACAGCTTTCATTTGTACCCTGCGGAATGGTTCCTTTGCCTCTGAAACATAAGGAATACAGGGGGTCATTATGACCCTGGCGGTCGGCGTAAATATGGAGGAAAGTACTACCAACAGGCTGGTGATACTTTTCTCGATACTCTGACATTGACGGTTTTGCTAAAGCCAAACTGCCAATGTACCATACCGACTGCCACGGTGGTAACAACCGCCGGGCTGGAGACTTCACTCTCCAGCCCGGCGGCTGTCACTTGGCCGCCTGCGGGATTATGACCCTGCCTACCGCCATGGTTTTTGTGGCATCCTTACCACCACGAAAACCATGGTGGTCGGCACTATCAGTGATATGAAATCCTTTCCCTGTCACTGATAGGGGTATTCCCCACCCCTTCCCCCACTGGTTCCCCCCAACCACCCCTCCTATTCGAGACCTGGCCCACCCCCTACACGCCCCTGCCTTCACACACGCACACATTCATACACACACCCATACCAACATACATCCACGCATGCATACATCCATTCACACACACACACCTGCACACACTTACATACATACAGGCACACATGCATTCACACAACTCAACATACATGCACTCACACATCCATACATGCACAGACGACACGAAACACACACCTGCATACACGCACACACAGACACACACACACACACCCAAAAACACACACAACACCCCCCACCGCCCTCCCATGTCGGAGCACCCGACTTACCTGTCATCAGGGGGTCCTCTAGCAGGAGACGGGACGGGACAGGGCGTTGCTGCTAGCAGCAGTGTCCACCATTAGAACACCGCCAGGCTGTATTAATGTCATAATATGGGCGGCGGTCTACTGGTGTGGCGCTGCTGCTGGCAGCAGTGCCAACCTCCCTCCATCCACCGGCATGGCCACAGACAGATTTCCGCCATCTTTCTGGCAGAAATCTGGCTGTGGTCATGATATGGTGGACGGCTGGTAGCCGTGGCAGCGGCCGTCGCAGCAGCTGTAGGTGGTGTTTACCGCCAATGTTATAACGAGGGCCACAGTGGCCAGTGTGAGTTTCCGTACAATTAGGGGTTGCTCCTTCCCTTCTATCCATGTGTACCTATCTATCTCAGAATCACAGATTTTCTGACACCTGGTTCTATGCTGTCATTGGACCCTCCCCAACAAGACTCATTTCCCTTTATATCATCGAGGTGGATTGACCTACACTTGAATTCCATGCCTGGGTTCCATTCATTATTAACAAAGACAGCCTCCGAAACATTAAGGGACACCCTTAGACCACAGGTAGAAAGAGGAGCGGAAATGTTCATGCACTAGTTTGATGGTTTTGCTACCTCCCAGAATCTCTTTGCAGTTAAGTGTCCGGGCTAAACAGCATCCTCCCCTATGGTGCCCTTCCTGTGCATCCTATCTAGATCAGTTTGGATATCTCTAGGCTTGGTGTAAAGGTATAGTGCGGTGGGATTGGTTTCCTATAGGTTAGATTTATTACTATTCAATTGGTTCTACTCTGTTGAGTTGTATCTTGTCCCTAATCCTACATAGACATAGGTGGAAAAGGCATTTCGCTTTTTTAAGGGCTACCTCTTGGACAAGTATAGCCAGTCTGTGCCTGCTTCATGCAGTATCAACGAACGGGAAATACATGACCCAGCTGATGTCTTGGAACCCACTGTTGTCATGTGTTGATGCCATGTATTGTGTAAGATGGTGCTGTGTAGTGCATGGGGAATGCTAGTGTAGTATAATTGTAGATGACATGGGAAAGGTCCCTATGCAAAGGCGGTAACAATTTCTGAATAGACTCCATTAGACTAGGAGGATCTTTGCCAATGAATGGAAGTGGCAGCACCCCTATAAACAGAGGGTTTGTAAATCTACAACAGCACATAACTTATAGAACACTGTGGATGTTGAGATGAATCCAAGGGTGATCTTTGTGGTCTTCTGGTGATGGGAGTTTCTTAGTTGTAACAGTTTGAAATAAGTTCTCAGAGCAGTTTGTAGTTCTGGATCGTGTTTGGGGTATTGATGTGGCCGCTGAAAAAAGTGATGGTCTACTGTAAAGGTTGGCATCTCGATTGCAGACTTGTTGGATAAGAGCTAGGTTTGGTTTGCTATTTGAAAAACACATTGCATTCTTGCATACATCATCACCAATTATTTCTTAAGGGGCTCCTGAGCTTTTCTTTGGGGGTGTGATTCTTCCACAATTCTTTGGTATCTATTTTAGTGAGGCACCTCCCTAGTAGATGCAGGTGTCTTAAACACTCCCTTTTCCTGGACGCTTCTTTAGGCTAGCTTTGTGCTTCTTTTTATTTGTCATTGGGCACTTCCCTATATCTTCATGTGCTGTTATTTTGAATTGTTGTAAACCGGAGGGGGTTGGAGAGTTGTTGAACTCTGATGTGCAGTGTCTGAGATTGAGATTCTGGCTCCCTCCAGATGGTATGTGGAAGGGTTTGTGTGTTGGTTGATTTCTAGGCCTGACATGGAACTAAACATATTACTGAGTTCTGTTCTTCTTGGAGCTGTTATGGATCTTTTCAGACTCCCTTTTTCCCCAGCAACACCCTGTCCCTCAGACCACATATGTCCAGGATAATTGGACCTGTGGCGCCCGGCTGTTACTCAGAAAATTTGGATGGAATGGAGGAGGCAAAGACATTGCTACATGAAGAGTCCTCTGCAAGGCCAAGAACTTGTCAACTTTTGCCCAAAATTACAGTAATGGGCAGTGACGGCTGATTGGTCTGGTGATTCCCTCTACTGGCTTGGTGCCATGCAGTGCTTCACAATCTGTAGGAACTTGTGCATGTGCTGTGGAGGTTATGGGGTTTTACCTTTGCCAAGCGCATGGGAAACCTGGCTCCCGACTCAGGAGAACAGCTTTGTTCTGGAACTAAAGGGTGGCCTCCATTCAGCTGGAGGCTGTTTTATCTTTCCGGGGGCACTGTTGGGACCATGTGCATGAAGAAATGTTGGTCTTGGTGCCCTAGAATGGGGACCTTTCAACTTAGTGATTGGAACCTGTCCCATTTGACTTGTGGGTGTGTGGACCTGAGGTGCCTGATTTTAAGCTTCCTTGCCCCCCTCATTAGACTGCCCTCCCCCTGGGGTGCAGCCAGCGAACACATCCTAGGGGATCGGCAACAGAGTGGGGCCTATGCTCCTGCTGGCACCCTGAATGGCATACTCTAGTGAGGAAACCGATCGACAGAACATGTACAGCAACCCTGAGTTTCCTCAATGCAAATAAAGGCTTGAATGTCTAATGTTGTATTGTTTATCTTTCTTTTGAGTTTTCACACAGTGATCTTTAAGGCGCACATAAAATGGATGCCTTGCATTGGGGTGTTAAGTTTTACTGTACATTTGGTTTCTGCGGGTGTGTGAAGGCATTGCTTCCCCACACAGTGACCCGTCCCTGCCATGGTTGTCGTCCTGGCACTTGGGCTGGGTTCCCTGTCCATGGTTGCTGATGCCACGTGTTTGTCCAACTACCTGACCCCTGTTGCAGTGGTGCAACAGTGGACCGACTTACCTGAGGCTGAGTGTAAGGCACCTTCAGGTTTGGCTTGGTTTTGTGGATGGAAATTTTGCGGGCCAGGCCCCAGCTCATCAACCACTGTTTGTGATATGCCTTTAGCCAGCATCTGTCAGTCAATTGGCCCATTCTGTGGCAATGGTAACATTCTATAATGTCCGACTACTGCCAACCTCCCTGGCTTCTGCAGTTGTAGCTAGGTTGAAACCCTCTGTGGTTTTGAAGTGGAGCTCCATTCAGAACTAGTGCAATTTGCACCCTGCAGCCAACATGGCACTCTTGAGGGTGGTCTTTTTCTATTTGTGTTGGACTAGCTTAGTGATGTCTCTCTGGGCTTGCTCTTATCTTTCCATGTCCTTTTCTTGTTTCTTTTTGTGATAGTGTAACATGTGAACCTGTAGCTCCCACCAGGGTTTGGATTCTAGCCCCACAACACTGTCAAATAAACTTTGTATTTTGGTGGGAAAACTCTTCTTGAGCATATTGTAAAGGAATGTGACCTGGGACCCCGTATCAGTTCACGGCTATCTTGTGTCTTGTCCCAACTGCTCTCTGATCCTATCCAGAAAATCAATTATGGTCTCCCCATTTTCATGGTTTCTGCCATTGACCCTCCTACATCTTAGCAGTTAGGAAACGTTTCCCTCAGGGCCATCCACATTTGTTGACTGTACGAATTGAATGGAACCCTGTCATGCTCAGTGTTTGTCAGCGTGATTGCTGGGATCACAACTTGGATGAACACTGTTCTTTGTTAAGACTATTTTGCAGACTTTGGAGATTGCCTATCGCTAGGTATATTCCCACATTTTTTTCTCAAAGCATGAGATCCATTTCCCTGCCCCATCCAACAATGGTGGCAACTTGGTCCTTAGCCCTTCTTTAACCATCTGAGCCCACTGTAAATAGATGGCCTCTGACATGCCCTTTTGCAGTAGTGAACATATGTTGGCTTTGCGTAGCTCCACTGGTTTCTCCCACAACATAGCGTTCCCATCTTCTAGACAATCCTTCTTGTAGAGGAAGATCCACTTGGGCCCCTCGCCCTTCGTGCCAAATGCAGTCTTTTTCTAGTTTGAAGGATCACTCCTCTGGCCAGGGTCTATCAGACTGGTCACTTCCCTTGGAGCAGCGGTCTAGCCGGTGACAAAATACTTGCACAAAGATCTCACCCTTTTCTTGGGCCAATAGCTCTCTTGTGGTTAGTTTGTACTGTGTGTTCAGGAGGAGCAACAGACATCTTCATCGCTGCTCCCCTCATGCGCACACAAAGGTGTGTATAAGTTGAGTTTGTAACAGGCTACCTTGGTCTCTTATGTCGTGGTCAGCCCCTGCGTTGATGATCTGGTGAGGCTCGTACCCCAGCCAAAAGCCTCTCCTCTAGGTCTGCCTTGGACTTTTCCTCAAATAGGGCTCTGTACCTACCCCAGCTCTGCTCAGGTTGAGGGCAAGCTGCACTACTCTCTTGTTGTGCTTCCAGGATGCTCTCTCTCTCTCTCTCTCTCTCTCTCTCTCTCTCTCTCTCTCTCTCTCTCTCTCTCTCTCTCTTAGTTTGTACCTTTCCTCTAAATTCCACCAAGATTGTCTCCTTTCTGAGCCATGCATGTTTCTTTTTGGTCAGGACCTGCCCTCAAACTCACTTTCTGTTGTTTTTTTGGCTACCTGAGCAAACTTTGTAGCTCCTCCCTTTGATCCCAGAGGACTGAAAACCCTTTCCTCTCCATTGCTAATTGTCTCACTGTCCAGAAGCACTAAGAATCTCTCTGTCACTCGAGCATGTTCACCGGAACCAGTGGAAGTGCGTGCTCTCCTTGCTGCCATGGTTTGATGGGCTGAACGCGACAGACTAAGGGGTTCAAACTTTAGGGAGCTCTAGCTCTGGACTGAGGTGGCTCTGGGATTGCCTGGCCCTACTGGCCTGTTAGTATGTTGTGCCTATACCTAACAGTTCATTGTTCAGTTGGGGCCCCTTCGGCTCCCTCAACCTGTAGATTGGTATAACCCAATGCAGGCATAGCAGGCATCAGGGAGAGCACTTCCATTCCTGCATATCACAGGGGAGGTGCTGATGCCTTGCTTGCTGATTGCATGATAGGATATCGGTCTGGGCCTCCTCAAAGATGGCCCATAATTCTAATAAGGCTTCTCTTTTGTCCTTCTTTTGCCCTACATATTTGATCCGTATGTGTGTCCTCATGTGTTCAGTTATGTTAGTGTCAAAGGTTCCTTCTGTTGGCCAGGGAAATGGATTTGCCTTAATGTGTGTGCGTGATTTGTGACAAAACTTGTGGAGTTTTTTAGCCTGTGTGGGAAACCTGGTCTGCATGTGCTTTAGTGGTGATTCCTTGAGAAGCTTGGGCAGTTTTTTAGAGGACACACACACTTCTAGCTTTTCAGGTTTTAGGAAATTCTAAGTTCTACTCTGGTCATTAGGACATATATACATAGGGATTGCTGCTAGTTCTAACTACTTACTATGAGTTCAGCATTATTTACAGAAGGATCAACATGAACATTTCACAAGCACAAATAATGAAGCAAATGAAGGGTCACAACCTAGAAGAAAGTGCATTTATTTATTCAAACCTCATTAAATTTAGCATCATAATATCAAACTTACTTTGGTATCAAATAGCAGTTTGTGAGGATTAGCAATGCCTTCATATGGCACACTGAATCATTGACAAAATACAATACTCAAGACAAAACAGTTACATTAATTTACCAGTGCCACAATATCAAAGAGACATCATTTTTCAACTGAAACAAAGCAAACCTTGACAAACAACAAAAAAGTGATGACTTTGTCAAAGATACATTAGCCCGCTCCTAACGCATGCTATCTTTGTTATCTTGCGACCAGGGGAAGCTCTGTGCGATACACAGGACAGAGTGAGCCCAATAGTCTTGTTAATATTGCCTCTGGGGCAAAGATAACAACAATCTATGTGGAGAAAAAAGGGAGAACTTAACTACCATAGGCCCTTCTTGGCCAAACACAAGCTATACCTAATCTCCTGGATCCCAATCTTTTATTTCCTAGCATCTGACTCACACTCTATATTATGCCTAGGGGTCCTGCCCAATAGTTAAAGTGAACTACACCTTTCTCTTCTTTCAGATGCCAACAGTGCTAAGAAACTGGTAGCACTTAGAAACCCTTTCAGACTAAAAAATAAAATTGAGGTGTGGGCCCTATATCACAGCCATGGTTCTATGTGTACCATCTGTGTCATGCTCAGCAGTCCAAGCGGTGAGACCTCAGCCCTATACTGCACCCAGGGCCCTTGCATACCATCTGCATAAAGCCCAGCAGTCCAAGCAATAGACGCCTCTCAAAATTGAGATGTTGGCCCTATATCCCACCTAGGCCCTGTGCGTTCCATCTGTGTCATGTCCAGTGGTCCAAGAGATCACTCCAGAGTCATACCCAGGTAACAAAACAATATTCAAACATTCACCTTTCCTAGTGTGCTGACTATCGAAAAAGGTGACATCAGTGGATAATGCTTCTTCCTAGTTTGCTATACCCAAATGCTGGGACTAAGGCTCTTATGTTGTCTCTTTCCCTTCTGATGGCGGCTTCAGGTTGCACCTCCTCCCCACAGATTCAGCAAAACTTCCAATCAATTACAGTGTCTGCCACCTTTCCCTGTTGCACAAATGTGAATCTGTCTGGGTCCCCTTCCTTTGGGTGCAGTCAGGTCCGAGGAACCAATCAGCTCCTGTCTGGCTCGCCAAAATGTTGCTTGAATGTGAAATGACCTTGAAAACAAAACCAAAGATAAGGGGAATTTGGCAAAGCAGGAACCATTTGTTTAATTAAACATTACAGGTAGGAGACAGTCCTCAGACCCTGGATCTGTAACTGTTCTCCTGCCGTAATGTTTAAACAAACTTGTGACGGGCCGCGGCATCTAGATCTGAGGAGGAAGTGTCCCGGGGGCACTACTGACGGTATCCAAGCTGACCCGGAAGAGGAGGGAGTGGGTGAGCAGCATATCCGCGAGAATGGTGTGGAGCCTAGCAGGGTTTTAAATCCCGAGCAGGATGAGGGAGAAGGGAGGTCGTTTTCCTCAGGAGGAGAGGACGTGCCGAAGCAGGATGGTGGGACAAACAGACCAACTTCAGAGCTGAATGCCGGAAGAAGACGACGAGGCAGAGAGGCGCTCATCAATCCTGAAGCAGAGGACGTACAGGGGGAAAGGAGGAGCGGACAGACTGGCCACGTTCTGGGAAGAATGTGGCCCAGTCAGGTACGGGCCAAGTCCGAAAAGGGAGTTGGGGAGGCGGGAATTTGTTTGTTTGCATTAAACAGAAGGGGGAGTGGGGGCCAAAAGGAATTCATCACGGAAGGGGGGGGGTGCACCAAAACAAGGTTTCGTTAATTTTCACATTGACACGGGGCACAAAATATGATATTAGTATAAAGGTCCATCTACATGTGGGGACTCTATATAAAAAAGATCAGAGAGGAAGACTGAGGACAACAAAGCAGATAGTATCACTAGTAGCAGAAGGAAAAGAAAACAAGGAAAAGGAGAAGTACAGACAGATCAGATATTATGGACAGGGGTTTATAGAAGAGCCCTGGGAAAAGGAAGAAAGAAAGAAAATCCAAAAGAAAGAAAAGAGAAAGCCAAGAGTAGAAAAAGTATTGACAACAATCAGCTAAAAGAAAGGCAGGAAAGAAAGAGAAAGAGAACACCCAGGAAGAGAGAAAGAAAGGAGGGAGAAAGAAACAAAAGGTCAGAGGAGACAGAGAGAGAAAAGAAGTAAACAATACCTACCTCCTTACAGTCTTTTATGTTCTTCTTTCCTCCTATGCACCTCCTGAGATGGTACCTGAGATTCCACATGAAAAGACGAAGAGAAAAGAAAGACGGATCAGAGGCAAGAAGCCAAAGACCAGCAGAGAGAGCTAGAGAGAGACAGAGAGAGAATGAAAAGAAAACAAAGAGATACTCGTATGGAAAGACTGTAAAACATAACTTTACAAAAAAGAAATAAAGCCATAAACTTCTACAATGTCTACAAGCCTCCATTATCTCTGACCCTGTCACAAAACTGTTCTTGCTTTTTCAAATGCCTCTTGTCCTTTGTTTTTTTTGCAAGGTAATATCACATTTGAGCAACAAGTTGGAGTTAATGGCACTCCCAAGGTTACACTAGGTACATAGGTTGGTGTTATTGACACTCATAAGGCCACACACAGTACATAAGTTGGAGTTGCTGACACTCCCAAGGTTACACTAGGTATATAGGTTGGAGGTAATGACACTCGCAAGGAATGTTAGAAACACAGGCAGGAGGTTACAAGGTTCCTACAAATATCAATCACTTCAAATAGAACATTCTTCTAGACATTTCTGTTCAACTGAGAAACACAGAATTAAGGCCCTTATTATGAAACTTGCGGTCAGGTGACTACCACACCAGCAATGGCAGTAGTACCTTCGACAGGCTTGTGGTAATGACCGCCAAATTATGACCATTGCAGTGATCCCTCCCATAGACAGTCAATGTAACACCCTAACTGCTCATGATGGTAGCCACCTGCAGGCTGGCGGAAGACAAGGATCTGCCCACCATATTATGACACAGCATACCGCCAGGATTTCCGGGGCGGAAGCATCGCCACCAACGGCCTGGTAGAAACACATCATATAAAAGGAGACATTCAACTCCAGGGACACAGAGAAATCCACAGCCGCCATGGAACCAAAACTGGAAGTCTTCCCAATGTTGTACAATGCAATGGCAGTCCAGGAGCACCAACGCCGATGAAGACAACGGTGGTGAGTGCAGCTGCCTAGCACACAAGGGAGGGAGGGGAGAGTGACACACACACACACTCACAACCCACACCATACACACACACCACACACCCAGAACTGTCTGCAGAGTAAATCAGTAGCAACAGAACCCAGGAACAAAGAAAGCTAGGACACATACCTCTGGTCCAACCACTGCATTCATGTGGGAGAAAAAGCAATAGTTGAAATAAATAATGAATGACATATATACAGGCAGGGCCATTGGCCAGTCCAAAGTACGCAAGTGGCCACAGGGCAACGTCCAAGGCCCAACTTGACTCCTGACAACATTGGCACTTCTCTGGGTAGGGGCATCATCAAGATGGTAGGCAGGCACCTCAGGGAGTATGGGGGGATGGGGTGATTTCTTCTAGGGAGGGGGTCCTTGGGCTTGGGTTTGGGAGGGGGTGGGTCCTTCCCCCTTCTGGTTTGGGGCAGAGACGTGGCATTGGGACGGGGGGCAGATTTCCACTCTTTTGCACCTTAGTGGCAGAGATACTCTTAGAGGAGGAACAGGAGTCGATTTGGAGCTGGAAGTACTGGGCTAGAGTGGTGGGACTTTTCTTTTACGGGACGGACAGGGTGGGGGTGGGGTGATTGAGGGAAGAGGTCAAGGCGGTAAAGGAAAATCTTTTTAGGACTAAGGGGTTGGGTTGTGGGAGGAGGACTGAGAGTGGAGGTAGGGGGAGTGGTTGTAGGAGGTGGAGGTGTGCTGGAATTGGGTGCAGGTACATGGACAGTGTGCGTGTGTGGGGTGAATGGCTGTTGGGTGCCTGAGTGGGAGTATTTATGTGACTTTGGAGGGGGGCAAACAGGGTGGGAGAAGACAAACAGGATGTGTGGATGCATGTTGAGGAGGTGTCTGCAAGTGAGGTGGCTGTGCTGCTTGAGGTGGTGATGGTGGTGATGGTGGTAATTGTGCATGTAGTGCGTGGGGAGCATGTCTGCGGGTCTGCTGTTTTGAAGACTGTGAGCAAGGCTGTACAGGTAGCAGGATCTGGAACTGTTGATGCAGTGCATGCAGGTTTGAGTGCTGGTGTGACTGTGAGGGAGGAGGAGGATGGGGAGACAGTAGAGGCAGTGGCTCTTGCTGTGTGTGCAGCTGTGTGTTGGCTATGTGTGTGCTTGTGGACTGAAGTGTGCTGCCTGTGTTTGTCAGTGCGAGTCCTGTCTGTTGTTGTGGGTGCATGCTTGTCAGAATGTGTTCGTGGGATGGGTTGGGGGAGAGGAGACAGGGACTGGGAAGAGGTAGCTGGAGGGGGGAAGGACGAAACAGGGACACTAGCTGCCGTCTGAGAGCGCCACCAAGCTACTGTGAATGCCTTCCAGGTGGGCATTGAATTGCTGCATCTGGGATGCCAGCCCCTCGATGGCATTCACTATGGTTGGCTGACCTACAGAGATGGATGTCAGGGGGTCAATAGCCTCCCCACTGAGGGTAGCAGGGCTGACTGGGGCATGGCCAGAGGTGCCTGGGATGGGGGAGATGCCCACTCTCCTGGGTGAGAGGGCCCAGGCAACTGGGTGGGGGGCTACCGGCAGGGCAGTGCTGGTACGGGGTGGTGGAAGATCTTGTAGCTGGGCTGGTCCCAGAGGGGTCCGTCACCAACAGGGAGCTCCCATCGGAGGAGTAGTCAGAGTCTGTGGTTGCTCCTGTCTCCCCCGTGGTGCTCCCCTCACCCTCTGTCCCTCTGGTCCCCTCGGCGTTGGTGGACTCTGCCTCCTTGGTCCTGTGGGCTTCAGCTCCCTCACTCGCCAGTGCTCCTGCTCCTTCGCCAAGTGATGCTAATGCACGCATGGACAGGATGACAAAAGGAGAGGGGGTAGAAAGAAAGGAAGCACAGGATCAATCATAGCACCACACCAACAGCACAGATGGCATACACATCACAATCACTACCTGGGACTTACAGTACGCAGAATGGAACAGAGTTAAAAACCATTGCCTAGGTACTACAGTAGGTGGAACCCAAACACTACCATCTGCACACCTACTGGGACCAACTAAGCCCTGTCTGACATGGCATGCTAGCTACCTAGCAATACCAAAAACAGATACCACTCGACATAGCTAAGCAGGACCATGCAGGAATGGCCAATCCGCCATATTGGGGATCCACTGACTTGAACATTGTACCCAAATCCCATCGCAGGCAACACAAAAGTGAATACCACACACACTATACTCACCTCCTTGTGCCTGATGTGCTGCCCTCAAGTGCCCATCCAGCTCAGGATTGGCCACTGCCAGTATGCAGGCCATTAGGGGGGGTCATGATCTGAAGGGCACCCCTCCTTTATTGGGAGGCCATCAGCAGCCGGGCTTCTGCAGTCTTCCGGGCCCAGTGTCTCAGGTCCTCCCACCGTTTCCTGCAGTGGGTGCTCTGAAGGCTATGGACCCCAAGGATCCGCATGTCCTTGGTGATGGCATGCCACAACCCCTTCTTCTGATGGGCGCTGACCTGCAGAGGAAACACAGACTGAGGGACACCATGAACCAGACAATGCACCATGTCAAACAAATGGCTCACCTAATGCACTTGCCCCCCATCAAGCACACACACGACCCGTACCTCTGCATTCACATTGCCTGCATCCACGAGCCTCCCCCTGTAGCACGGGTCATGGTAGGTTCACGGGCCATGGTAGGTTCCAGACACAGGTCACAGCAGCACAGGCAGTGGACATGTCATCCACTGGAAAGTTAGGAATCAAGTGAAGTGGTAGAAAGAAAATGGCAGTCATGTCCGCGGCAGTGAACACTGTCACCACCGGCGTTGATCATCATTGGTTCCTGTACTCCATAGAGACCCATGTTAGCCAATGAGGAATTGCACGGCAGTGCAGACTGCCTTTTAACATGGTGCCTAACATCAGTAGAGTGAGGTCACTTCCACCTGTCCCTGCATACAGGACAGACGGTTGCCATTTCCTACTGCTACTGCTCATATTTGGAATTTGTATGTGCGTCATTGGTGTTGAGTGTACACACTTAGACAATTATAGTGTCCTACATACATTCATGCTCTGTGTACTATGATTTTGTGTGTCCATAGGTCCTGTAGTCACACCCATTTTACTTTTAGCTCACTTAGATACCAACCACTGCAGAGGAATAGGAGGATGAGGCAAGCACCCATGTACAGACCCCTTGTGGACTTGGCTACACTGGAGGACCAGCACATCATACTCACCTATTGTCTGGATAGTGCCACAATCACAGAGCTGTGTGCACAATTGGAGCCTGACCTGCTACCTGCTATCTGTTGCACCACAGTAATTCCCCCTCTTGTGCAGGTACTGTCAATGCTCAATTTCCTGGCAACTGGTTCTTTTCAGGTGACTGTTGTCTTGGCTGCTGGAATGTCACAGCCAATGTTCTCGATCTTGCTTGGAAGAGTTTTGGCTGTCATGCTCAAACACATGTGCAGCTACATCTTAATCCCCCAGAGTGAAGATTTGCCCACTATAAAGGCTGGGTTCTACACAATGGGACACATACCACATGTGATTGGGACCACTGATTGGACCCATATTGCCTTAGTCCCTCCTAGGCCAAATAAACAGGTGTACAGGAATAGGAAGAGTTTCCACTCTCTCAACGTCCAGATGGTGTGCCTTGCTGACCAGTACATCTCCCATGTCACTGCCAAGTATCCTGGATCTGTGCATGATGCCTATGTCTTGAGGAATAGCAGCGTCCCAAAGGTGATGGCACCACTACAGAGGCACAGAGTGTAGAGCTGTGTAGAGTGTGGCTGATAGGTGAGCTTGAGTCCCCACCCAATGTATGTCAGTGAATGCCTAAGGGAGTCATACCGCATGCCATTGTGCATGGCTAATGTGTCCCTCACTTCTTCCAGGTGACTCCGGCTACCTAAACCTGTCCTGGCTCTGGACCTCTGTTAGGAATCCGAGAACGGGGGCTGAAAATCAGTACAATGATGCTCATAGGTGTACCAGAAGGATTGTGGAACGCACCTTCGGTCTCCTGAAGACCAAGTTCAGGTGCCTCCACTTGACAGGTGGATCCCTATGCTACTCCCCTCCAAGTCTGCAAGATTGTGGTGGTTTGCTGCATGCTGCACAATTTGACCGTGTGTCCTATCTGCAGGATGAGGGGGTGACAATGCACCTGTGGCAGCAGTGGACACTGAGGACAGTGAGGAGGAGGAGGAGGAGGAGGATGTGGACAACAGGACACATGTCATTCAGCAGTACTTTCAATGACACTCAGGTAAGGCTGTTGATCTATACATGTCTCCATTTCAGTAAACTGTTGTGTGGCTGTAGTGTTGTGCCGGTCACTACATTTGCAACACAATTGACTATCACCAATGCCTTCCCTTATTGTAGATGTTGGTGTGGTTACAACAGTGTACTGATGTCATGGCTACAGACTGCTGAGACACATTTGTTGGATGGATTGATACCTGAAAGGACATTTGCACAGGATAATGCAGTTCAATACAGTTCAATACATTGCACATTTCTATCTGATAAAGCACTATTACTCAAGTTGTGTTCAAGGGTGTTTATTTGACTTTTACAAAAACTATGGGAAGTGCAATTGTGTGGGGTGATGGTTGGGAACAGTCCAGTGTAGTTGGCCAATCTGTTTGTAGCACAAGTTCAGTGTCCAAGGGGCCATAGGATGAGGAACAATGGCAGTCCAAAGTGAACAAGGTGACTCAGTGGAACACAAGGGGGACATTCATGAGGGGCTCATTTCCTGGTGGTGGTCTTGGTCTTGGCAACTGTCTCTTGTGTCTGGGTCGGAAGGAACATTTGCGGGGTGGTTCACCTTCTGCAGGGGGAGGGGTGTTGGTGGCCTGAGAGTCTTGTGGCTGGGCCTCCTGTCCATTAACTGCAGCAGATTTGGATGGCTGATCAGTACACTGGCTAGTGGTAGGGGCCCGCTGGTGTGCTGTGTACTCCTGCATGATGTTCGCCATGTCACTCAGCACCCCTGTAATGGAGGCCATGGTAGTACTCAAGGATTGCAATTGTTGCATGACCTCCTGGTGGTGATCCCCCTGCAGCCGCTGGTTCTTCTGCATGATGTGTAACACCTGACCCATCCTGTCCTGGGATTGTTGGTATGCCCCCAGGACATTTCTGAGTGCCTCCTGGGTAGTCGGCTCCCTGGGCCTGTCCACCCCCTGGCTCACAGCTGTCCTCCGACTGTCCCAGGCCCCCTGTAACTGTGTCCCCTGAAAGGTGTCCCCATGCCCACTGACACAGGACCTTTATTGTCTTGCCTGTGTGGTGTTGACTTGGGTCCCTTTACAGGTGGGCATACTACTGATTGATGTGTCCTAGTGACAGAGGTTTGGTGGCATTGGCTGGCTGCTGTGGTGTTTGAGTCTGGGGGGGATCCCTGTGGTGGACTGGCTGTGGGATGTGGTAGTTGACTGACCAGTGGTCCCAGATGGGCCAGGGAGTTCATCCAGATCAAGACCTCCAGAGTTGCTGTCATCACTGAGGGCATCTTCTGGTGGGGGACTGGGTTGCCGTGGGTCCTCCTCACCACTGACAGTGGCTAGGGCACCTGTGGGGATGTGAGTCATTAGTTAGGGTAATTATCTGTCACATATTGTGCATTTCTACCTTTCAGAATGATATTGGTGTCCTCCCACCTTTGGTAGTGTGTGGTGATGGATTGTGGGATTGATAATTCTACATGCTATCCATGCATTGGTGGTGGGTGTGCATGCAGAGCTGGGAGGGATGTGCTTGCAGTGTGTATGGCATGCAGGGGTAGACATTTAGGTGTGGTGATTGGGGTGCTACACTTTGTGGGATGGAGTGGGGTGAAGGAAGTCATGGTGAGGGGGTGAGATGGCATGCAGGTATCGGGTGGTGGTAGGTTGGTAATGGTGACTCACCTGTGTCCAGTCCTCCGGGTACTCCAGTGAGGCCTTCAGGATGCAGTATTGCCAAGACTTGCTCCTCCCATGCTGTCAGCTGTGGGGAAGGAGGTGGGGGCCTACCGCCAGTCCTCCTGATAGCGACCTGGTACCTTGCTGCAATTGAACGCACCTTCCCCCGTAGGTCGTCCCACCTCTTCCGAATGTCATCTCTTGTGCATGGATGTTGGCCCACGGTATTCACCCTGTCCACAATCCTCCGCCATAGATCCATGTTCCTGGCAATGGAGATCTGCTGCACCTGTGCTCCAAACAGCTGTGGCTCTACCCTGACTATTTCCTCCATCATCACCTGCAACCCCTCATCAGTGAAACGGGGTGTCTTTGTGGGGACATGGGTGCTGTGTGGTGTGTGTGTTGTGCAGAGGGTGTTGGGTTATGATGTGGGATGTGTGGTGTGTGACCGATGTATGGGTATGTGTGCAATTGTCTCTGGGATTGGGGTGGCAAGGTGTAGCAATCTACTTGTGTTTGCAAAGGATTGTGGGTGATGTGGGGGGGTGTTTTATGGTGCTATTGGTGGGTGTGTGGGGGTGTGAATTTGTGTCAGGTGTGGGTTTTTGGTTTTGGCTAACGTTCTCTTGTTTAGTTTTTGGGCGGCCATTTAATCTGTTGCAGTGTTCACCGCCAATGGTTTACCGCCTTTGAATATCCGCTGTAGTGATTAGTGAGTCAATATTTGGAGGACGTTGTTTTGGTGACGTAATGGTATGGGTGATAGTTCTGACAGTTTTTCACGTTCGTTGGGACTGGCGGATCTGTGGTTGTGGCAGGTTTCTGTTGGTTTGGTGTGTGTGTGTCATTATCTGGTGGACGGATGCTTGCCTCTGCTGTGGCATGTTTGCGGCCGTCACCACAGCGGTATTCAGAATTTACCACCAGTGTCATAATGAGGGCCTAAGTCTCAAGGGCCAGGAGACAAAAATTAAAAGTGCCAAGGTCGAAGAGAGGATCTGGAGTAAAGACAAGCAAGGAGTGCTGGAGTCTAGAGTCTTGAAGAGGCTGAAATTCAGGCCAGCTTACTACTATAAAGGACTAGTGCACATGGAATGGAAAGTACATCGCCTTGTCTAGTGCTTTAACTGGAATCCAAAAGTGGCAGGAGGCTTGATGCAAGAAGCTCAAGAGGATGTGGAATCATAGCTCACAAAGAAGACGCAAGAAGTGTCACAGATGCAAGATTCACAGGATCATCAGGAAGCCTTGGAAGACTAGAGTGCTGGAAGTTCCGGGTGACTCAGTAGTTGAGAGCAGGGAGGAAACTTATGCAGGACTGGAATGCTGGAAGATCTGGGCAACTCAGGAGGTGAATGCAAGGATGATGGTTGAACAAGATGGGAATGAGGACAGGTTCAGAGGGGGTATCAATACTGGAAGAAGAGAGTGTATCAATCAGTCAATCAATCAATCACTTGTTAAGCTTGCTACTCACCCGATAGGGTCTCAAGGTGCTGTGGGGGAGGATTGCTACTGCTCGATTAGCAAGGTCTTGAGTCATTTCCTAAAGGTCAAGAGGTCCTGGGTCAGACATAGGTTGATGGGGAGGGAGTTCTAGGTTTTGGTGGCAAGGTGGGAGAAGGATCTGCCTCCGGTTGGGGTACGATGGATGCAGGGGATGGTGGCGAGGGCGAGATTGGCAGAGCGGAGCTGGAGGGTGGGTACGTGGAAGCTGAGATGCTCATTGAGATAGGCAGGGCCTGCGTCATGGAGAGCCTTGTGAGCATGGATGAGGAGTTTGAAGGTGATCCTCTTGTTGACAGGGAGCCAGTGTAGGTCTCTGAGGTGGGCTGAGATGTGTTCGTGGTGTGGGATGTTGAGGATGAGGCGTGCGGAGACGTTCTGAATACGTTGAAGTTTCCTCTGGAGCTTGGCCGTTGTTCCCGCATAGAGTGTGTTGCCCTAGTCCAGTCTGCTGCTGACAAGGGCGTGGGTGACCGTTCTTCTGGTTTTGATGGGGATCCATCTGAATGTCTTACAAAGCATGCAGAGGGTGTTGAAACATGAGGATGAGACGGCGTTGACTTGCTGGGTCATGGTAAGCGATGAGTCTAGTATGAAGACAAGGTTGCATGCGTAGGTAGTGGGAGTTGGTGCGGTTCCTAGGGTGGATGGCCACCAGGAGTCGTCCCATGCTGAGCGGTTGGAGCCGAGGATGAGGATCTCAGTCTTATCCGAGTTCAGCTTGCGGCGGCTCATCCCCATCCAGTTGGCGATGGCATGCAGTCCGTTGTGGAGGTTGATTTTAGCGGTGGCGGGGTCGTTGGTGAGTGAGAGGATCAGTTGGGTGTCGTCTGCGTAGGAGACGATGTTGAGGCCATGAGATCGGAATATGTTGGCGAGCGGTGCCATCTAGACGTTAAAAAGTGTTGGGCTGAGAGAGGATCCTTGAGTGACTCCGCAGATGGTCTTGGTGGCTTTTGACAGGAACGGAGGGAGGCAGACTCTCTGAGTTCTACCGGAGAGCAAGGAAGTGATCCAGTCCAGGGCCTTGTGGTGGATCCCGGCGTCTTGGAGGCGTGCGCGGAGGGTGTGGTGACAGACGATGTTGAAGGTTGCTGAGAGGTCAAGGAGGATGAGGGCCACGGTTTCAACTTTGTCGAGCATGATCCTGATGTAGTCAGTTGCAGTGATGAGAGCGGTCTCGGTGCTGTGGTTCTTGCTGAAGCCGGTTTGGGATATGTCTAGCGTGCTGCTGTCCTCCAGGAAGCAGGTCAGTTGGCTGTTGACTATCTTCTCGATAACCTTCCCTGGGAAGGGAAGGAGGGAGATGGGCCGGTAGTTCTTGAGGTCTTTGAGGTCTGCCTTGGGTTTTTTGAGCATGGCGTTGACTTCGGCGTGTTTCCAGCTCTCCGGGAAGGTGGCGGTCTCGAGGGAGCTGTTGATGATAGCACGGCGTTGGGGGGCGATGATCTGGCTGGCTTTGTTGAAGACATAGTGAGGGCAGGGGTCGGTGGGTGATCCGGAGTGGAAGGTGCTCATGGTCTTGATGGTGTCCTCGTCGTTGGTTTGGGTCCAGGTGCTCAGGATGTTGGTGTGGATGGGTGCATTGGGGTTAGTGGTGGCCGCATTGGTCGTGGGGATCGGGAAGGCGAAGCTGCCGTGGATGTCCGTGATCTCGCGGTGAAAATGGTGGCGAGGGAGTCGCAGAGGTCTTGCGAGGGGGGGTCAATGGAGGAGGACTTGGGGTTGGCGAGTTCTTTGATGATGCTGAAGAGCACTTTGCTGTTGTGCGCGTTGTTGACGATTCGGTCTTTGTAGAATGATCTTTTGCTAGTCCGGATGAGATGATGCTTGAGGATGGCTGTCTTGAGGGCAGCGTGGTTGCTCTCTGTTTGTTTGTGGCGCCATATCTTCTCAATTTTCCGGCACTCCCGCTTGGAGGCCTGAAGGTCGGCGGTGAACCAGAGTGCTTTTGTGCTGGTGCGGTTGTTGGGTAGTTTCCTAAGTGGGGCAAGGGTGTTGGCGAAGTCGTCTAACCACTGTTTGAGGTTGTGGGAGGCAGTGTTGAGGTGGCTGGTGCTGGGTGGCGGGGCATGGGCGAGGGTGGAGATCAGCTGGTCTTCCGAGATCTTGTTCCAGCTATGGCGAGGGATCTGTTGTGGGTGATGGTGAGCAGTGGGTTTCTGGAAGGGGAAGTGGACACAGCGGTGGTCAGTCCAGTGGAGTTCGGTGGTATGGGTGAAGGTGATGTGGCTGCTGGCAGAGAAAATGGGGTCGAGCGTGTGGCCGGCTGAGTGGGTGGGCATCGTGACGAGTTGTTTGAGACCCAGGTTGGCGATCAAGGCTGAAGAGTTGCTGTTGTTGGCGTTCTCTAGGTGAAAATTCAGGTCGCCGAAGAGAATGTAGTCCTTAGAGGCGAGGGCGTGGGCGTGGGCGCTGATTGTGTCGGCGATGGGTCGCAGAACTGTGGTCGGGGGTCTGTAGACAAGGGTTCCTCTGAGAGTGGTGTTGGCATTGATTTGAATCTGGAAGTGTAAGTGTTCGGCGGCATCAATGGTGTCATTGGTGTTGGTAGTGGTCCTGATGGTGCTCCTATGGACTATGGCGATTCCTCCTCCCGGTTTTTTGGTGCGGTCTCTGCGGGCAATCTTATAGCCTTCAGGGATGCTATGGTGATGTCAGGTTCCGAGGAGGGGTTCATCCAGGTTTCGATGAGGAAGGCGATGTCTGGAGATGTTGAGGTGAGTAGGTCCCAGAGTTCGACGGCGTGCTTGTGGATGGAGCAAGGCATGTGTCTAACATGCAGCCATGGAAACTTCCAGTGAAACGGGGGAAAATCATGTTGTGTACAATCATTTTGAGGCCTTGCAGGTGGCAGGTGCAAACGGTAAATGGAAACAATTAACAAGTATAACGGAGCACTATTGCATGATGGTACAGTTCAATGGATCACCAAGAGATCACACTTATCCTAAAAAAGACACATGATAATCTGCAGGTGCAGAACAGACTAAACTTGCATAGCAAAAGAGCAGGAGAGTCAATTGTTCAGGCTCTCTGGGAGGGGACTAATGGAGTGCTAGACACTCAAAGGCACCACAAGGGAAACATTACTTGGAGAACTCGGGGTGGGTAGGCACCACAAGGGAAAGGAGAAATGAGCCCAGCAAGTAAAACCCACAACACAAAGCGCACAAGATAGAGTTGTGATACTGTCTCATTGATATGTGTATTGAAAGGTTAACTGAGGGCCAGCACTTTCTCCTTCCTGAGATGTACCCTATCTTGTGACCTCTCTCTGAATCAAAAAGCACCCTTTGAAGAGCACTGTAGAGCCTGACTCTTCCTTCCACTGTGTCCCACCAAGCTGACAGGAATGCAGAAATACACATATAGGGCCAGATGTAGCAAGGTTCCAAATTGAGAGTTGCAATTTGCGAGTCCCAGCGACTCGCAAATTGCAACTCGCAATTTGGAATGCAGAAAGGTGTCTCAGACACCTTCTGCGAGTCGCTATGGGGTCGCAAAGACCCACCTCATTAATATTAATGAGGTGGGTCGCAATTTGCGACCCCATAGCGATTCAGGGCACTCACGGGGATGGTGGCCTGCTGGGAACAGCAGACCACCATGTCCTTGACTGCTCTTAAATAAAGCAGTTTTTTTTTTTTCAAAGTGCAGCCCGTTTTCCTTAAAGGAAAACGAGCTGCACTTTAATAAAAAAAACCGAAACCTTTAGTTTCGGTATTTTTCAGGGAAGGTAGTGGTCCATTGGACCACTGCCTGCCCTGAAAAATTATTTTTTGTGCCAGACACAAAGGGGAAGGGGTCCCATGGGGACCCCTTCCCGTTTGCACCTGGGTTACCATCCACTTCAAGTGGATGGTAACTGCGCTTTCATTTGTGACCGCAATCGCGGTCGCAAATGAAAATGCATACCATTGCGACTCGCAAATAGGAAGGGAACACCACGTCTTTGCTAAATCTGGCCCATACTCTTTTCATGTTCCACCACCTCCCAAAATGGAATTTAGAGTTTTCCATGTATTGTATCCTTCACAGAGATGCATACACCCAGCACAAGTATAAAGCATACATTCACTGCACAGGGACAAACCCCTTATTAAAATTCCAATCATAGACACCAACACATGTATATACATATATGCACTGCATGGTATTCTACCACTCACAGGCACACATATACCCAGAAAATATACCTGCACTGCACAGTTATGCATTATCCCTGTGTTGTAATATTCACTGGCACACATAGGCCCTCATTACAACCCTGGCGGTCGGTGTTAAAGCGGCGGTAAGACCGCCAACAGGCCAGCAGTAAAAAAATTGAATTATGACCGTGGCGGAAACCGCCAACATAGACAGCCACTTTAACTCTCCGACAGCCATGGTGGTACAAACAAACAGCATGGCGGTCACCACCAACAGACAGGCGGAAGACAATGTACAGCCCACACCATTATGAGAGGCCAATCCGACACCTTTTCCGGGGCGGATTCAACGTGAACAAAAACACGGCGGAAGCAGGACTTGGAAGGGAAAACTCACCTCTACACACCCCACGAGGAACCAGGATGCCATGGAGCTGGAACTCCAAATTCTCCCTGCGATAGTCTTCCTGCTCCTCTACAAGGAGCACGACCGACGGCGGAGACGACCACGGTGAGTACTGCACCTACGACACAGGGGAGGGGGAGGGAAAAGAGAGTGACACACACACGCAACACGCAACACCCCCACCCCCACCCTCACCCACAACAACACACACACCAATACATGCTGAAACGTAACATTTGCCCCCCAACCCCCCCATGGAAGAACTCAAGGACAAAAGGAAATTAGTTGAACGATTGTAATCATGAAAAATCCATTACTCAAAAATACATATACACTATTAACAAATATGTACACCAAGAATTCAAGTCCATGTACTGCACCTACATAGTCCGTGGACCACTGGGCCCAAAATGTATGGGCAACGCCCACACTCAATACCCAATCCAAATGGAGAGAACAGTGCAGGGGCATCAGATCGAAATAAAACAGGCACCTCAGAGGAAAGGGAAGGGGGGGCACCTCAGCCAGATGAGTGCATGACCCCAGCTCCACGAGGGGGCTCCATGCTGATTGTGGGTGGTTTGGCCACTGCTTTATCCTGGGGAATGCAAAGCCACAGTCTCACAAGTCTCTCCAGTGGGTGATTTGCCCACTGCTTTATCCTGGGGAGTGAAAATCCACAGTCTCTCAAGTCTCTCCAGTGGGTGGGTTGCCCACTGCGTTATCCTGGGGAGTGCAAAGCCACAGTCTCTCAAGTCTCCCCAGTGGGTGATTTGCCCACTGTTTTATCCTGGGGAGTGCAAAGCCACAGTCTCTCAGGTCTCTCCAGTGGGTGGTTTGCCAACTGCTTTATCCTGGGGAGTGCAAATCCACAGTCTCACAAGTCTCTCCAGTGGGTGGTTTGCCCACTGCTTTATCCTGGGGAGTGCAAAGCCACAGTCTCTCAAGTGGATAACAGTCTCCACTGGTTCTGGAGGGGGCTTTGTGCCCAGAGTGCTTCATCCTGCCAAGGACTGAGGTAGTGGATGCCTTTCTCCACTGGTTCTGGAGGGGGCTTTGTGCCCAGAGTGCTTCATCCTGCCAAGGACTGAGGTAGTGGTTGCCTTTCTCCTCTGGTTCTGGAGGGGGCTTTGTGCCCAGAGTGCTTCATCCTGCCAAGGACTTAGGTAGTGGATGTGAATCTCCACTGGTTCTGGAGAGGGCTTTGTGCCCAGAGTGCTTCATCCTGCCAAGGACTGAGGTAGTGGATCTGACACTCCAGTGACGGTGGGGCAACATGGAAGCCGTCCAGGCCCCTGGAACAGACCACCAGTCTCATACGAATGACCACTGGGGATGGCAGCCATGTCTGCGGTGGTGCCACTGGCACAGGATGTGGCGTGGCCGCTGGCGCTGCTGGCGGCAGGCTCAGTAGCGTCGGTGCTTGCGGCGCTCATTGTGCAGTGGTGCTGGTGGGTGGCTCACTGAGCTTGCTGCTGGTGGTGGTATCCTGAGCGGCGAAGCTGGTGGCGGGCTCACTGAGCTTGATGCTGGCGGCGGTGTTCTGAGCGGCGGTGTTGGTGGCGGGCTCACTGAGCTTGCTGCTGCTGAAGGTCACAGTGTCTGCGGTGCAGGTGAAGGGCACAGTATCCTAGGTGCCGGCGGCGGTGCATGTGGCGGTGCCGGTAGCGGCCTCACTGAGCTTGCTGCTGCTGAAGGGCACAGTGTCTGCGGTGCAGGTGAAGGGCACAGTATCCTGGGTGTTGGCGGCGGTGCCCGTGACGGCGGTGCATGTGGCGATGCCGGTGGAGGCCTCACTGAGCTTGCTGCTGCTGAAGGGCACAGTGTCTGAGATGCAGGTGAAGGGCACAGTATCCTGGGTGCTGGCGGCGGTACCCGTGGAGGTGGAGCATGTGGCGGTGCCGGTGGCGGCCTCACTGAGCTTGCTGCTGCTGAAGGGCACAGTGTCTGAGATGCAGGTGAAGAGCACAGTATCCTGGGTGCTGGTGGCGGTGCCCGTGGCGGCAGTGCATGTGGCGATGCCGGTGGCAGTGTTGTCCGCCGTGCAGTTGGCGGCGAATTCCCTTTCTTTCTCTGGCCCTTCCCCTTCTTGGATGGTGGCGCAGCTGTCTTGCCACTCTCAACTTTTGTCTTGCCAGAGCCCTTGGTGGCAGGTGTTTTGGCCTTCTCCCTCCGGGCTTTGGGCAACTTCTTTTGTTTTCGAGGTGGGGGAATGTCCTTGGCCTCGCTCCTTGGGACACTGGATGCTGTGCTGCTTGGCGCACTCCAGAAGCCAGTTACTGCTGGCACCACTGTTCCCGGTGATGTGGTGGCTGAGGTGCTGGGTTGGGACCTGGAAAGGTGGGCCCTAGGGGACGGAAGGGGTGGAGGAGGTGAAGGGAAGATGTCAAGGTTTGACAGCAAAAGTTTTTTAGACACACTGGGACGGGTAGATGGAGGGGGTTTGGGAGTGGAGGATGAGGTAGTGGTTGTAGGAGGTGTTCGTTTGCTGACTTTGAGTGAAGGTGCATGGGCTGGAGGCTGTCGTGAGGTGGATGGCTGTTGGGTGGGTGTGTGACTGTGTTTGTGTAGTTTGGGAGGAGGGCTCACAGACACACTGTGAGAGGACACAGGGGATGTGTGAATGGTAGTGGGGGTGGTGAGTGCACGTGAGCGGTGTATGGTGATGGGCGTGCTGGTGATGGAGGTAGTGGCTGAAGATGTAGTGCATGCAGGTGTGAGTGGAGATGTGACAGGGAGGGAGGCGTGGAGGAGGGGGACACAGTGGAGGCAGTGGATGTTGGTATGTTTGCATGGGTATGATGCCTGTGTGAGTGCCTGTGGGATGTGTGGTGCTTATGTTTGCCAGAGCTACCCTTGTGTGTTGAGGTGTGTGCATGCTGGTCTGATGGTGTGCTTGGGATAGGCTGAGGTACTGGGGATTGGGTCTGGGTGGAGGAAGTTGGAGGGGGGAGGCTGGAAACAGGGACAATGGCTGCCATCAGTGCTGAGGCCAGAGTCTGAAAAGCTTGCTGTTGGGCTGCCTGACCAGAATGAATGCCCTCCAGGTATGAATTTGTCTGTTGCAACTGCCTCTCTACACCCTGGATGGCATTCAGAATGGTAGACTGCCCATCAGTGAGGGATCTCAGGAGGTCAATGGCCTCCTCACTGAGGACAGCAGGGCTGACTGGGGCAGGGGCTGAGGTGCCTGGGGCAAAGGAGATGCCCATCCTCCTGGGTGAGCGGCCACGGGACACACGCTGAGGGGCTGATGGGAGGGCGGTGCTGGTAGGGTGGGTGGTGGCTGTATCTGTAGACGCAGTGGGCACAGAGGGGCCCGCCACCGCAAGGGAGCTCCCATCAGAGGAGGAGTTGGTGTCGCTGGTCTCACCTCCTGTCCCCTCCGTGGAGCTCCCCTCGCCCTCCATCCCACTGATGAATTCTGAGTCCGTAGTCTCGCCCTCCAGGGCCATGTGGGATGCAGCTCCGTCCTGCTTTGGTGGCACAGCTCCTCCGCCTGATGATGCTAATGCACACAAGAACAGGGAGACCACAAAGAGGGGGGGAAAGAAAGTAGAAAGACATGTTCAGTGCATGTAATACCGCTACCGTTGGCGGACACTACAGACACAGCAGCCCTCTGTACTACGCCATGACCTTTGAGTTCCCTAATTGATCACAGGGACATGGGGTACAAGGCCTATGCCAGATTGCTGCACACATGCAAGTCACAGGAGCCTGACTAGGTGTAGATAGCTCTTACCACTGGTGGGGATGGGGTGCCACTGAGCCTGCCTCACAATGGGTCCTTGCCTACAAGGCTCGCCCTAGCCCAGGGGAACCCACAGACCACCTCCCCCACCCAGACACCTCCAATGCGCGCTGAATCAGATGGATGTGAGTGTACTCACCCCCTTGTGGCTGCTGTGATGCCCTCAAGCACCCATCCAACTCCGGATACGCCACCGCCAGGATCCAGAACATCAGGGGGGTCATGGTGCGACGGGCACCCCTCCCACATTGGGAGGCCATCCCCAGCTGGGCCTCTGCAGGCTTCTTGCTCCAGCGGCGAATGTCCTCCCATCTTTTCCGGCAGTGGGTGCTCCGTCTGTGGTGGACCCCCAGGGCCCGGACATCCTTGGCGATGGTACGCCAAATATCCTTCTTCTGGTGGGTGCTGGCCTACAGGAATAGTGCAGGGGAAAAGGAAACACAATAACCGTCTGGACCGTCACAGTCATTGGCCCATGTTCCCACCCTTGCCCTGATGCACATACACTCACCGTTGTTTCATGCACGCCTCATTCCCCCCCCATCTCCCATCCACACCACTCCAAACAGGCATTGCCCATACAGCATGCTCACAGTGTACTCACCTGTTTGTCTGGAGGACCGTAGAGTAGCGTGTACTGGGGGAGGACCCATCCACTAGTTTCTCCAACTCCTCCGAGGTGAAGGCAGGGGCCCTTTCCCAAGACACTTGAGCCATTGTCGCTTCCAGACTGAGGTGACAGCAGCACTTGCAATGTAGGTCCTCTCCTGTCGAAGATCAGGTATCAAGTGAGTGAACAGACAGAAAATGGCGGTCACGTCTGCGGCGGTGCGTACCGTCACCGCCGACGTACATCGTCATTGGCTCCTGGGACCCATAGGGTCCAATGTTAACCAATGCAGGATTGCACCGCGGTCTTTGACTGCCTACTGCGACGGTGTACAACGCCAGCGCAGTTACCTCATATCCCCTTGTCCCACATTACAGGTCAGGCAGCCGCCATTTCAGAGGGCCCCATGGCATTAATTTTAAATGCGTCACACATATCTAGGCCTTGCATACACACTAAGACAGGCACATAGCGGATTGACAAATGTGTTCAATAAAGTTGTTTATTTCGTACCTCAGTGTTGGCTGACCCTCTGATCGCTGTTATCATCCATACAGCACGTCCGCTGGGGCAGGTGAGGAGATGGCAGCATCCTCCGGTGTACAGACCCCTGGTAGACCTGTTGACAATGGAAGACCGACATGTAATAGTCACCTACAGACTTGATCGTGCCACAATCCATGAACTGTGTGCCCATTTTGGAGCCAGACCTGATGTCAGCTATCCGCTATCCCACAGGAATCCCCCCTCTAGTGCAGGTCCTGTCAGTACTCCATTTCCTGGCAAGTGGGTCCTTTCAAACAACAGTGGCCATTGCATCAGGCATGTCCCAGCCAATGTTCTCCAACGTGTTGTCGAGAGTGTTGTCTGCCCTGCTGAAACACATGCGCAGCTACATCGTTTTAACTCAGGTGGAGGATTTGCCTACAGTGAAAGGTGACTTCTATGCCCTGGGACATATCCCCAACATCATAGGTGCCATTGATGGGACACATGTGGCCTTGGTCCCCCCGCAGAAGTGAACAGGTGTACATAAACCGGAAGAGTTACCATTCAATGAATGTGCAGATGGTGTGTTTGGCCAACCAGTACATCTCCCATGTGAACGCCAAGTTTCCTGGCTCAGTGCATGACGATTACATTCTGAGGAATAGCAGCATCCCTTATGTGATGGGGCAACTCCAGAGGCACCGTGTGTGGCTATTAGGTGAGGACATGGACCCTATACAGTGTGAATAGTTGTCTGGGGTTGTCCCTAAGGGTTAGTGTGTGTCTAACAGTTGACCCTCGACATTTGCAGGTGACTCTGGCTACCCCAACCTGTCATGGCTACTGACCCCAGTGAGGAATCCCAGGACAAGGGCAAAGGAACGCTACAATGAGGCACATGGGCGAACTAGGAGGGTTATCGAGAGGACCTTCGGCCTCCTGAAGGCCAGTTTCAGGTGCCTCCATATGACAGGTGGTTCCCTATACTACTCACCAAAGAAGGTGTGCCAGATCATCGTGGCCTGCTGTATGCTGCACAACTTGGCTTTGCGACAACAGGTGCCTTTTCTGCAGGAGGATGGTCCTGAAGGAGGTGTTGTGGCAGTTGTGGAGCCTGTGGACAGTGAAGAAGAGGAGGCAGAAGAAGAGGACATAGACAACAGAAACACTGTGATCCATCAATACTTCCAGTGAGACACAGGTAAGAAGACATCGCTGCCTCCTACATCTGATAAAATTGTTCGACCTCTCATCTGTCTGTCACTTTCACCCAGTGTATGGACCCTGATTTGTCACTTTCCCTTTCGATTTCACAGATGTGGGTCCCACTGTGTGACCTCTGCTATGTTACCTCATGGACTAGAGCTGTGTGACATAGGTATGTTGACAATACAATGGACATTGCTATTTCCCTCAGTTACTGCAAATACACAATTGTGAAAGCACAGACTGACTCCAGATTGTTTTGTGATTTAAGGGTGTTTATTTAAGTGCTTAATAGTGGAGGGGGTTGTAAAATGGTCAAGGGTGATGGTGGAGGAATGTCCATGGCAGAGTCCAGTCTATTAGTCTCACAGGTGCATTGTCCAAAGGGGCATAGGAAGTGGAGCTAGGGCAGTTTAAGGATGGACAGGGTGACAAAGTGGGACAGAAGGATGACATTCAGGGTGGTCTCATTTCTTGGCGGGGGTCTTGGCATTGTTCTCTGTCTTTGTCCTGGATCTCAGGGACCGCTTGCGGGGTGTTTCTCCATCTGTAGAGGGTGGGGTGCTGGTGCCGTGGTCCTGGGGCGGGTCCTCCTGTCCACTAGCGCCGGCGGAGGTGGTGGGCAGTTCATCGTCCAAACTAGTGTCAGGGGCCCCTTGTTGTGCCACAGTGTCCCTCCTGGTGTTCACGAGGTCCTTCAGCACCCTACAATGGTGCCCAGGGTGGTATTGATGGATTTGAGTTCCTCCCTGAACCCCAAATACTGTTCCTCCTGCAGCCGCTGGGTCTCCTGAAACTGGGCCAGTACCGTTGCCATCGTCTCCTGGGAATGATGGTAGGCTCCCATGATGTTGGAGAGGGCCTCGTGGAGAGTGGGTTCCCTGGGCCTGTCCTCCCCCTGTCGCACAGCAGCCCTCCCAGTTCCCCGGTTTTCCTGGGCCTCTGTCCCCTGAACCGTGTGCCCACTACCACTACCACTGCCCCCAGGTCCCTGCTGTTCTTGGGGTGGTGGGTTAGCCTGGGTTCCCTGTAGTGGTGGACACACTGCTTGATGTGTCCTGGGGACAGAGGTATGAGCCTGCTGGATGGGTGCTGAGCTGGTGTTTCCTGAGGGGGGAGGCTCTGTGGTGGCCTGTGACTGTGTGAGGGGAACCAACTGTCTCGAGGTCCCAGATGGGCCGGGTTGGTCATCTAGATCCAGTTGGACAGAGCTGCTGTCATCACTGTGGACCTCTTCTGTGCGGTGACGTTGGGTAGGGGTCCTGCAGGGGTGTAAAGGCATGATTATTGCATCTGTGTGTGCCATGTTGTGCAATGGGTGGGTGACCCTGTACCCAAGTGCTTCCATTCCCGTGTAGGACCTTGTGTGCTAATTGTTTAGGGGTCTGTGTGGGTATGTGTAGTGGACATGCATTGGTGATGGGTGTCCATGCTTTGTTGTTGCATGCAGGGCTTGGTGTTGGGATATGTGGTTTGTGATAGTGGGACATATGTGAGGAGTTCGAGTGATGGGGGTGAGGGCGAGGGTGGGGGTATGTGACAGCATGCAGGTAGGGTGGGGGATGAAGTAGTTAAAGCTTTGACTTACCAGAGTCCATTCCTCCAGCTACTCCAGCGAGGCCCTCAGGATGCAGTATAGCCAAGACCTGCTCCTCCCATGTTGTTAGTTGTGGGGGAGGAGGTGGGGGTCCGCCGTCAGTCCTCTGAACCGCAATGTGGTGTCTTGAGACCACGGAACGCACCTTCCCCCGTAGGTCGTTCCACATCTTCCTGATGTCATCCCGTGTTCTTGGGTGCTGTCCCACTGCATTGACCCTGTCTGCGATTCCACGCCATAGCTCCATCTTCCCAGCTATGGTGGTGTGCTGCACCTCTGATCCGAATAACTATGGCTCTACCTGGATGATTTCCTCCACCATGACCCGGAGCTCCTCCTCAGAAAACCTGGGGTGTCTTTGTGGTGCCATGGGGTGGTGTGGGTGATGTGTGGGGTGGTGTGTGCTGTGATGTGTGGGGTGATGTTTAGGGGTGTGTGGTGTTTTGTGCGTGGATGTGTATGTGTGATGGTGTTGTGTGCTTCTGTATGCTGGTGTTGTCTTTGCTTTACTGTCTCTCTGTCCTTCTTCTAAATTTTTGTCGTAGGGGTTTGTGGGTGATGTGGGTGTGTGTTTTATATTGTATTGGGTGTGTGGGAGTAGTGTGTGTATGTGTATCAGGTGTGTGTATTTCGAAATGCCCAATGTGGTTGTGTTTTGTAAATGTGTGTGTATTTTGAGCGCGGCGGTGTGTACCGTCAATGAAATACCGCGGTTGAAAGACCGCTGCGTGGATTCGTGGGTTGTGCTAGTGTGGGCGTATTCCTGTTGGCGTGACGGTGTCGGTTTTGTTATCGCCCGTTTATCACTGACCTTTGGTGTGGCGGACTTGTGTGGGTGTCTAGATTTTGGCGGATTCTGAGCTGTGGGTCGTAATAGCTGTGGCGGAATTCCGCAGCCGCGGCGGTGTTTTGACGGTCTTCTGCACGGCGGTAAGCGGGATTTACCACCAATGTTGTAATGAGGGCCATAGTGTTTAGCTCTATACATCAAACTGATATAGGCCAAGGGTGAGTGAAGCACACAGCAGTGGAACTTTGAATGAGTGAGCCCGTAGACCTCACTCCACTGACACAAGTAAAAGGACCTGTTCACTCCTACTGTTCATTACACAGTATGCTGCTAAGTTTCTGAGGTATTCGTGGAAGACACATTAGCACCAATGTACACTCTCCATCCAAAATTCTCCATCCCACAGG
Source organism: Pleurodeles waltl (assembly GCF_031143425.1). NCBI lineage: Eukaryota > Metazoa > Chordata > Amphibia > Caudata > Salamandridae > Pleurodeles > Pleurodeles waltl. The sequence goes on from NC_090438.1 coordinate 357,964,841, forward strand.
TGATATCTAGTCTGTTGGGCTGGTCAAATCACATGGCATTTTAGGAGGTAGGTGGTGCCAGCTTGTAGCTCTCCTGCTTCTGATCCCAGTGGAGGCTGAACACCAGCACGCAGGCAGGGAATGACTGGCGACTCACCAGGAACTCCTTATTAAGAGCAGAACATTTCAGTGAAGTTGACGCTTCCAATCAGTCAACACATTACCTCATTCATGTCCCCATCTTCTTCTCAATTGCAGGAGCATCTGTAAATTCAGGCAATGGACGAGCCTCTTTTCACCCAAATTCACAGCAAAACTGCTGGTTTTAGAAATGACTCCCTACCATAATCTTTACTTCATATGTGTGTGTGAACATACTGCTGCTCTCCAGCTATCATATCTTGAAGTCAGAGTGTAGCAGATTAGTCTGATATCTTCATCATTACCCTCATCTGATTCTCAGCTTGTTTCTCATGGAAACATCCCTATGGGGCAACATCCACTCACTCTTGACGCATGAAATGACTGGATCAGTTTTCATCTGGGATACACTAATGAAGCTTTGTTCTGTTTTCTATGTGCACCATGTTAGAAATGGGGTTTTTGGTTGGCTACGGTATGCCTGTAAGCCAGGCATAACCCACCACTGTGGTAAGAGTAAGTCAGTTAAACATCAAAGATAACCTCTGCTCACCCTCTGGTAGTTTGGTGCAGAGCAGTCAGGCTTATCCCCAGCCGTCATGTTTAATGTGTTTGTGCAACACACTCACATCAATGACACAATAACTACACCACAAAAGAGACTGCATAAGAACATATAAAGCAAAAATGCTTTTAATATTGTAGATCTATACGTATATGTGTATATCATAGGCCAAATAGGTCATATTTCATAAACATTGTGTACATTAGGCAATTACTGAAATTGTCACTGGTTTCCCTGACATTGGGACCATCCAAGAAAATTGGCATTATCATATCAGGGCATGAAAAACAATAGTTTGGTTATAGTAGAAAACAAATGAGTCACTCTCTATCATAAATGCTGTTCATATCATGAACCTTCTGTAGGAGCACTTACTATTTTGGGTAATGTGAGAATCAGTGGAGACCTAGATCGTCATACCAGTAAATACCCATGGCATTTAAAAAAAGGCGACAGTTTATGACCATCACAGGCTCCCTCCTTTGAGTGCAGTTTCTATTTTGTCATTGAGATGCCAGCATACATTAACGATCGGAAAAACCATAGGGACAGTGAACCAGTGCTCCTATTAAACTATTTATAATAATGAATAGCACACAAAGGCTGCCAGAGTACCCGTACAGCTACTTCATATTTTACGGCACTCCAGGCAATGTTCTGTATCTTGACTGATCCTTGACGGTGGCTGGGGGCCACCCTTGAGGTCTAGTCCTGTTAAATCCCTTTTGCTGTCAATAAGGGCCCTTGAGAAATGCACCAACACCAAGGCGGGGCCTGCACACACACTTTTACACTTGAGGGGAGACCTCGCTGGGTCCCCCGAGGAAGAAATTTGCAAAGTGCAGATGCCCGCAGGTTTACAGCTGCTGTTATCCCTGGAGTTGTGGTCCTCCTGCGGATGTGGGAGACCTCTCTCTCCAGGTCACCCACTACACCCAGAGCCATTGTAGGGGCTTCATCTTGTGGGGACCATATCATGCCCTCCAAGCTCGCTTTCCAAGGCCGGGTAGCATGACAGGGACATCTGCCAGTGTCCCTTGCTGTGCAGCATGCTGGGGGAGCGCAGCCTGGTAGCTCAGCGTGCTTGTGAGGCCAGGGCCGTGCTGGAGGCAGGACTGCCCTCCACCTCTCCCAATGCTCGGGGATTACTGGTAGTGTAGCACGCAGCAGCACTAGTCTGGGACTCCTAGAAGAGGCACCTCCTGTGCACTGGTAGCCTACAGAACCCAATATGCATTGAAGAGCAGAAAAGCACATTGATCCTGAAATAAGCGCTCAATACGTGCTGGGCATAAAAAGATGTGGGGCAACAAAATCATGTAAAAGGTTTATCATGCACTAGTAACATAAACAAACTAAGGTTATGAAGTGCTCCTCACATGCTACTTCCCAGAATGCTGGATTTGTAGGCGTCAGTGCCCCACTTGCAAGGTGGGCCTAATGGAGGAGGGGCAGGCAGGCAACAGACCCCTGGAGAACACTAGGGTTGGTGCCCAGAGGGAAATGATAATTAGCAGGCCAGTGCACAAGGCGGGTAGACCAAACAGCAGTTCCTCCTGGCACTATAGCATTCCTGGTGGGGACCAATGTCAGAGGGAAGCAGGGCAACCAGCAGAAAAGCACAGAAAAGCAATCCAATGAGTCCCTTATGCTACCCAGTGAGTAGTAGGCAGAGGGACAAACAGAAGAGCAGTCCAAATGTTGCAGCTCAGCAATTCCTTCTGGCAGAGGTTCAGTCCTAGTTCTCAAAAGTGCTCTAAAAATGGTCAGAGTAGGGGGAAATAAACCACTTAATCAATCATTCCACAAAATGTTGTACAATCAATACTGAATAGCACTGAGGTTGTCACTGGGCATTTTTTTCTGTGTGACTTTCTTTGCTGTCGTAGAGTTGAGGCATCTAGACTCTGGTTAGTCATGTAGAGCAAAAGGCTTTATCCCCTTGGGTCAGAGCCCCTGTACTTATACTCCAAACATGTCTTTGTTCAGGGGGCGACTTCAAAGGAACCCTTTCAAGTGAAATACAACCCCCTTTCAACCCAGCCCTGTCTTCAGACATCAGTAGGGGGTAATTAGTCTATTCTGCGAGGGCAGGGCACAGTCTATTGGCATTTAAGGGGTGTAAGGCCATCCCTCTCCACAGCCCAGGATGACTCTCAGAACGCAGATGTCTCTTCTGCCACACCCAGCCCTGCCTGTCTGATGGCTGTCTGGAAAGTAGGTACCAAGTGTAGCTATCACTCTGCCCCAGATGTGGATTGGAGTCAGGATGTAATGAACTAGGGTTATAAGCACAGAGAAATAGCCACTTTCCTAAAATGGCATTTCTAACATAGTAATGTAAAATCAAACTACACCAGTAGGCAGGATTTCTCACTACCATTCCAAACATAATAAAACACGCCCACGCTACTCCTCACAGGTCCGAAATGACCACTTAGACATATATAAGGGAATTCCCAATACAAACCAATGAGAGGAGCAGCACTCACAGTAGTGAAAAACAAAATAGGCTGTTTATCACTATTAGAACATGTCACACATAAAAGTTTATTTCCTACCATTTATATACACAGCAGCCTAACCATAGGGCTATCTAGGGCCTACCTTTAGGGGGACTTAGATATAGTAAAAGGGGAGTTTAGGCCTTGGCAAGTAGTTTGACTTGCCAAATTAATGTGATAGTAAATGGTGCATGCAGACGCTGCAGTGGCAGGCCTGAGACAAGTTTGGAAGGCTACTTCTATGGATGGTGCATGCAGTGCTGCAGGCCTACTAGTATCATTTAATTTATAGGCCCTGAGTACATGGTGTGCCACTTTACAAGGGACTAACAGGTGAATTAAATAAGCCAGACATGTTTAAGCCAGTTATACCACGTTTTAGGAGTGAGAGCACTTTAGCAGTGGTAAAGTGCCCGGAGTCCTAAAGACAACAAAAAGATGGTCAGAAAAATAGGGGAAGGGGCAATAAGTTTGTGGATAACCCTGAAGAAAGGGCCATTTCCAACACCCTATAAATGATATTTATCAACTTCAATCTTATAAACAAGAGGTTCTGGAATTGACAGTTACTAAATGAGTTGGTAGGCTAACTATCTACTACTAATAGAAAAGGATATTTTATTTGTAACTCTAACTGTGCATCCCACATATAATAAGAGACTGTGCATAACTAAATAATTTATAATTTTACATTTTACATACTTCAATAAAGAAATATAAAATAAAGTCTGTCTAACCTTTCTTAGTCAAGAAATATAAAAGAAAGGTTTCCTAAACTATTCATGAATTAGATGTATTTTTGTGAAACATGCAATTTAAGCTGCTATGTGGTATCTCTTTCTGATGTAATTATGTCAGAGTTTGAGATAGGACACTTAATTTGAGGGGAATTAAATTAGGCTGGAGGTGATCATGGTCTTAACTCTCTCCCACCAGTCCTTGATAATCTATTACCTTACCTGGGGCCCATTGATGTCTTCTCACAAGGTTTAGCTACCCCTAGCTTGAGGGTACCCTCAAGGTCTGATAATATTGAACTAATCCATGGCAATGTGTAAAGCGATACATTCACATACACAAATGAACTGCATCACCATTATTAGAGTCCCGTCGCTAACTCTCCGTCAACCCCAGCACATAGGTTAGTGGTCAGGCAAGCTCTGAGACCTAGGCCTGAGGTTACCGACTGACAGGTCATAGGTGGGGTAACAGTCAGGAGACAAACATGCAAACAGGAAAACATAGATCAGATCCCAGAGGTAAGTGCAGCAACATCACAATGGTCCCAGGATATTAGCCCTAATAAAACATACATAGACAGAAAGGTACATGAATGCCCAAAAACACCATAATATTAAATGCCACATGTAGTTTGGAACACCTAGCCAATCAGAACACAGGTAACTCAGCACACACAGCAACCATGCATTCCTCAGGCCAGAAATCTGGACACATACTCACTGGCCCGGATTGTGTTCACACAAGGTCGAGGCCTACCGGCATTTGTTACCTGGAATTGGATTTATGACACCATGACAAGTGTTCACATTTTTAAGCAAGAAAGAAATGTATTTTATTGCTTTATGGTATTCAGATAAATGTATACAAATCTGCTTCAACCTGATGTACACAAAGAGACAGTCCTCAGAACTCGGTTCTGTAACTCCTCTCCCGGCCGTAATTTTTAATTGAACAAACTGTTCCTGTTTTACCAGATGCCTCTTGACTTATGTATTTTTAAGGTAACTTCACATTTGAGCAACATTTTGGTGAGCCAGATAAGAGCTGATTGGTTTCTCGGACCCGACTTCGACAGAAGGAAAGGGGCATCGCCTGGACGAATTCACATTTGTGCAACAAGAAGGGGGGGCAGACACCACAATTGATTGAAAGTTCTGCTGAATCCTCGGGATGGAGGTCCATCCTGTAGCTGCTGTCAGAAGGTTAAGAGACTACATCAGAGCCTTAGTCCTAGCAATTGGTGTGTGACAAACTAGGAAAAAGCATAACACTCATAGGGCGTGGAAGTCACCTTTTGTTGATCATCAGCATCAGGGAAGGTGAATATTGTTTGAATTGTTTTTTATTTTATTTGTGTTGCTGATTGCTTGGTCTGCTGGGCATGACACAGATTGTACACATAAGGCCCTGGTTGTGGTATAAGTCAGCACTTCTGTTGTAAGAGGTGCCTTTCGCTTGGACCACTGGGCCTGACATAGATGGTACGCATAGGCTGTTGGTTTGATATGGGAGCCACACTTCATTCTTACTAGCCTAAAGAGGTTTTCTCAGTGCTACCAGTATCTTAACGCTCCTAGGCCCATATTTATAATTTTTAGAGCCGCATTTGCGTCATTTTTTTACGCAAAAACGGCGCAGACATGAAAAATACAATTGTATTTTGTAAGTTTGCGCCGTTTTTGCGTCAAAAAGCGGCACAAATGTGGTGCTAAAAAAGTATAAATATGGGCCCTAGTATCTGACAGTAGTGAGAGGTGTATTCACTCAGATCACTGGGTGTGACACAGATGGTACGCAAGGCCCCTGGGTGTGACATAGAGTGTAATTTGAACTAGAACGATTATTATCCAGGAGATTAGGCATAGTTGGTTTTTGGCCAAGAAGAGCCTTTGGTTGTTGAAGTTATTACTTTCTTTTTCCATATAAATTGTTGTTTTCTTTTCCACAGAGCTGTTATCAACAACATTATCAGCTTACTTAGTCCCGAGCACTGTTGAGAGCTAAGGTATTTCTGACAGGCCATTCCCTTTATTTTTTGTTCTTTGCCAGCTTTTCTACGTGCCAGTTGAAATGGTGTCATTCTGATATTGTGACGCTGGTATATTATTGTGACTGTGTTTTGCTTTGAGGGCTGCGGTTGTTGATGACTCAATGTGCTGTACCAGTAAATTTATGTACTTGTGTTTTGCTAAAAGTGTGTTTTGTATCTGACTTACTGTGCTTTGAACACATTGCTGGTTCTTACCAATTGCTATTTGATGCCAAAGTAAGGCTTGCAATCTTCATGCCAAATTTCGTGCTGTTTGGAGTTAACAATTGCAGTTTTTCCTAGGTAGTGATCATTCATAAGCATTGATGTTTGTGTTGTTAAATGTTTATTTTTGATCATCAGTGAACAGCCTTGAGCTTATTTTATCTAGTAACCCCATGTATATATTTACCACTACCGGAGTAAAACTAGTATTCCCTGAGTGAATAATTTCACTTTACCAGAGTGAAACTTAAAAATCTTCTAAAAATAGAGAAGTTAGAATGCCGACAACTTAAGAGATCATACATATGAACAGAGTGCACAGGGCACAGTAAGGACAAAAGAGAGGCATTACTGGAAATATGGGACATTTTTTACAAAGCCCAGGCCCATGACACTAACCCACAACCAGTAAGCAAAGTGTCCCTACTTTCCCCGCCATATTTGTAGGTATGGAGGTGATCTTCCTGATGCCTGCTATTCCGACATAAGGGGCACCAGTCCACCAGTAGAGGAAGCCCAAGGGCCCCAAACAACAGGCTCTCAGGTCTAGACATGACTATTAGATTTGGCATCCTTGACGTGGTCTCCCCTAACTTTTTGCCTCTGTTTCCCAGGTTGTTGATCTGTGCTGGACTCTGTTTTTGCTGTTTTGGTTACTCTGGGCACTTTACCACTGCTTTCCAGTGCTAAAGTGCAAGTGCACTCTTGTAAAATGTATGTGTAATTGACTTTCCATGATAGGCATATTTGATTTGCCAGTAAGTCCCTAGTACAGTGCACTAGATGTGTCCAGGGCATGTAAATCAAATGCTACTAGTGGGCTTGCAGCACTGGTTGCGCCACCCACATTAGTAGCCCTGTAAACATGGCTCAGACCTGCCACTGCAGTGTCTGTGTGTGCAGTTTTACACTGCCAATTCAACTTGGCAAGTGTACCCACTTGCCAGGCCTAAACCTTCCCATTTTATACATGCAAGACACCCCTAAGGTAGACCCTAGGTAGTCCCATGGGTAGGGTGCAGTGAATGTGAAAGGTGGGACATGTACTTATGTCTTTTACATGTCGTGACATTGAAATATTGCCAAATTAGTTTTTCACTGTTGCAAGGCCTATCTCTCTCATAGGTTAACATGGGGGCAGCCTCTAAATATTATTAAAGCGCAGATTCCCTTTGGGAGCAGATTGACATGTGGAGTTTAAGGTCTCTGAACTCACAATTTAAAGATACATCTTTTAGTGAAGTAGGGCCCATATTTATACTTTTTGACGCAAACCAGCGGCAGCGCAGGTTTGCCTCAAAAAGTTTACCGCTGGCTAACGCCATTCTAACGCACCAGCCAAGCACCTTAATTAAGAATGACGTAAGCCGGCGCTGCGGCCTGGTTAGAGTCAAAATAAATGACTCTAACCAGGCAGCGCAGGCGTAGGGAAGAATGGGGGTTGTGCATTAAAGAATGGTGCAAGTCAGGTTAGAGTAAAAAATCTTGGCTCTCACCTGACTTGCGCCACTTTTTGACTCACAACCTTCACTAAAATGGCTCCTGTCTTAGCAAAGACAGGAGTCATGCCCCCCTTCCCAATGGCCATGCCCAGGGGACTTATGTCCCCTGGGCATGGCCATTGGGCACAGTGGCATGTAGGGGGGCCCAAGTTAGGCACCCCATGCCACTTAAAAAATATATATATACTTACATTTACTTACCTGGGATGGGTCCCCCCATCCATGGGTGTCCTCCAGGGGTGGGTGAGGGTGTCAGGGGGTGTCCCTGGGTGCAGGGAAGGGGACCTGTGGACTGATTCCATGGTTGGAGAGCCCACAGGTCCCTTAACACCTGTCCTGACCCAGGCATTGAAAAACGGCGCATATCAGGCTGGGCGCCATTTTTTAAGGCCCCCCCTATCCTGTGCGTCAAAATGACATGGGACGATAAATAAGGTGCAGATGCCTTAAAGTCATTTTTTGCACGGGAACTCCTACCTTGCATATTCTTAGCGCAAGGTAGGTTTTCACGTCCCACAAATGATGCAAACTCCATAACTTTGGTGCTGGACGGCACTATCCTGATGAGCCATCTGTGCTAGGAGGGGGGGGGAGTGGCCACTCACACCTGAAAAGGCTGTGCCTGCCCTCACACAATGCAGTCTCCAACCCCCTGGTGTGTGTCTGCGGCCTTGTCTGGGCAAGGCAGGATCTCACAAACAAGAGAGACTTTCCTTAGAAGTAAGCTTACTTAAGAGGCAGAAAGGGGTATAAGAAGAGCCCCCCCAAACTACTGAAAATTAGATCACTTCTAGAATCAAGAGGAACCTCTGCCAAGGGGAAGAGCGGAAGAGCTGAGGAGAAGTGCTGCCCCTGCCTCTGACTGTGCTTTGTTGGGCTATCCTGTAGTTGCTGTTTCTGCCTGTGAAAGGGGACAAAGACTGGACTTTGTGGTATATTCCTGCTTGAGAAGAATCTTCAAGGCCTTGGACTGAGCTTCCCCCCTGTTCTGAAGTCTCAGGGACATCAAAGACTTCCCCTACCATCACCTGTACTCACTCCTGCCCTGACAAGTGGTGCCCTATCCAGTCCCTGGGTCTATGAAGGGAGAAGCTGATGAAAATCCAAGAAAACCGACTTCGGATTACTCCAGACCTATAGCGCTACTGAATCCTGGGATGCCGCCTGCAACCGACTCCATGGTCCTTGCTAGAGTGCAATGACCCTAGCAGGCCCAACACCGCTGCAGCCCAGCCAAAGTCCGGGACTCCGTAGGAGTCGCCGCACCACGTCGTGTCCGACTCCACCCGAAGTGCATGGATTCAACGCTTCACACCGACGCTGCCTCACCTCCACTGCTCTGCAGCATGGACCCGACACCTCTTTGTGAAGCCTTCACTCCTTTGCCACGCAGCACCGGAACTGAAGCCGCCTCAGATTCAGCAACACCACGATCCCAGACTTCACAGACCGACTTGTTCTCACAGTTTACTAAGGTACTGTACCTGGGGGTCTGCGTGACTCTGTACCCGGCGCTATTGGTGTCATATTGTTGGGAACGACTATATCACGACGCTGTGTTATCACCTCATCAAGGCATTTTGTGTTTCTAAGTGCTATTTTTGAGTTTAAGCTTTAAAAATTAATAACCTGACTTGTGTATATTGGATTTTTGTTGTTTTGGTCTTGTTTTGTTTAAATAAATATTATCTATTTTTCTAAACCTGTGTTGAGTTATTTTGTGGTGTTTTTACTATATTACTCAGTGTGTTGGTACAAATATTTTACACCTAGTCTCTGAAGTTAAGCCTGCCTGCTCGTGCCAAGCTACCAAGGGGGTGAGCGGGGGTTAACTGAGTGTGATTCTCCTTCACCCTGATTAGAGTGAGGGTCCTTGCTTGGCTGACAACCAAAGACCCAATTTCTAACAATGACAGACTAACAAGTCAACAATCCCAAGCACTCCCAGCACCACCCCAGTCTAGCGCTAAAGCTCCCCAAACTTCTACCCCCATTTCGTCATGTTCAGATCAATGAAACTCAGTAGCACGGAGAGCACACACTGAAACTGGGTCCAGGGACCACACCCAGGTAATAGGGAGAGTCATAGTGGTCATAGACAGTGAGAGAACTAGTATGGGTAAGGAAAGGGATTCCAGTCTTCAGGGACCCAATGACAAGAGTAAGTACAGGCCCGAACACATGACAATTGTAGACTAAGCCCGAGAGCGATGATAGAGAGAAGCGAAGGGGAGTTCTGTGCACACCTGTTCTGTGATTTGCTGGCAGACTGGACTAGAGAAGGGAACAAATTCAACCAGTCCTGACCTAGGGGAGGGTCACTTGAGCCAGAGAACATGGCTATGGTAGAGGACTGCATCAGACAGAGGAAGGGAAATCCAGACTGGAATTTCCCTTAGACAAAGTAGTGCCTCATAAGTTAGGAAAAAGGCAATTTAATACAAGCAGGGAAGTGAGAGAGAGCAATACATTTTTGGGATGAAACCAGGACGTTACTGCAAAATCCATGAGCTGGGAGCAGGTCTTGGTCAGAACAGCTGTGGCCCCAATGGCAGAGAAGGCAGAGGTGCTTATGATGGTACCACTGCAGAGGTTCAGAAAGAATAAAGCATGTAGTAGCAGGATTTAGTACAGGGGACTCCCAGAGACAAAACTGGGTCACAATCCCTCTTCCACTTCCAGAACCAAATAAGCGGCAGGGCCAACATGGGCCAGTCCTACATTTGGTGGATGACAGGCAGACACGCACTCTCACATTTTCCATACTGTCAGTAACTTGATGGTCGGAGGAGGAGCCTACCATGACAGTGCTGGTAAATAACATACCCTACCACTTCCTGATTGACACAGGGGCAACAAAATCTTGTTTAACAGAAGGGATTGTGTCCTTATCCAAAGACTCCATGGACATGCAGGGGGCACGGTCATGAGGTCCCCTTCACCAAACCCCTGGACTTAGATGTGGGAGGCAGCTGCGTGAAGGGATGGTTACTATATCACCCTGCATTTCTAACTAATCTCCGAAGGAGAGACCTAATGACCAAGCTAAACATGACCATTTATTTCTCAGAGGATAGGACAATGACCTGTTCAACCCTTGGATTACCCCGTCAAGACTCATGTATTTGACCCGCCCACACTGCACAGACCAGCCGATAAGAGCAGTGCCCGCCAATCTGACACTCTTCACTAACAGCATCATCACAATCATCACCAACGTACTGGGACTGCTGGGTCATAGACTACAGCTGCCCTCCAAATTTGTGTTCCACTGGGAGAGTCACCATCATGTGAAACCCCAATAGGAAGTGCTGCTTTGGTTTGAGGTCATTGAGTTGCAGCCTGCGTACAGGGTTCTGCTGGCCACTGACCAAGCCATTGTTGTGCCCAGTTTCAGTGTATTGGAGGTAACTGATGATCAATTGTTCAATGAGTTTCCAGGAGCTGCAAAGATTTTCTTTGCTGATTTGGTTCAGGTTAGGGGCGAACTGTGGAATGGGGCTCCATCACCCATGGCAGTATAAACAACAGGGCAGGAACAAGACTTGTCAGTACCGCCACAGTTTATGGCGATGGGTTCTGACGATGTGGGGCTCATCAATACCACTGAGCCAGCAAGGATAACCTTGTGAGCAGGGGACTTCCTACTCCTAATGCGTCAGTACCCTCTATCCAAGGAAGCTGATGAGGGTATAGCACCCACAATTAAAGCACTAGTTGATCACTGGGTCCTCCACGTGGGGATGTCCTCCTGCCAATAACCAATCTTCAGATCAAAAAGAGCAAGGGAAGGACCTGACACCTCTTGCAGGACCTGCATCCACTCATCATGGTCCAGGAATTTCCTGTGGTGCCAGACCCCTCTATCATACTAACCAACATACCCACAGAAGCCTGCTATTCCTGTGTGATAGACATTAAGAATGTGTTCTTTGGAATCCTGTTGCACCCCAACACTCAGTTCCTGACCGTGTTCACTTTCTGAGGGGTTCAGCTAATATACCGGAGATTACCACAAGGGTACTGCGAGTCCCCAAGTATCTGCAATCAAATATTTAGGACATACCTTGCTAACTTCCGATCAAATAGCACACTAGTTGAGTACACTGACAACATCTTGACATGCAGTCCCTCAGGGGACCTATGTCGTCATGGAACAAAATCCCTCCTAACCACACTTGTTGTGAGAGGGTACAAAGTGGAGAAAGGGAAGATGCAGTGCGTACACAGGAGTCCAATTACCTGGGTCAGCTGATCTCAGCATGCGGTCAGTGAATCACACCAGAGCGAGCAGACTCTATCAGGGCTCTGTTACCACCAAAACTGAAAAAGTGGAGCATGGGATGGTCCCGTCATAGCTGGCATAGAATCATGTGAACTTTTAACTTTACAAATTTGGGCAGTTTTGACCTCATCTTTTTTCCTGTGACAAAGCCTGGACGAGACTGCCAAAGAAGTTTACTCGTTCTCCCATTCCCTTTTTTAAAATATTTAGGCCTTGTAAGGGGAAATAAACCACTTCGTCAATCATTCCACAAAACGTTGTGTAATCAATATTGAATAGCACTGAGGATGTCAATGGGCATTTTTTTCTGTGTGACCTTCTTCACTGTCGTGTAGCTGAGGCTTATAGACTCTGGTTAGTCATATAGAGCAAAAGGCTTTATCCCCGGATGCCAATGCTGGGGTGAGGAGCTCTTAACTTTTGTTGGATGGGTTTGTGTCTCTGGGATGTGTCCCGCTAAAATGGCTGGTTGATGGTTTTGTCATTATGAGTATGGATAGAAAGTAAATATATAAGGCTGGGCCAGAGTGTTGTGCAATTATTAAGTACTAATTTGAGCTGTTTTGATAAAATTAAATAACAAATGGTTAAAGTGTGTAGTGTCTGATATGCATCCCAAGATAAATAAATAGGACCTTTGTGAAACCCACATTCGAGAAATTGGCATTGACAATTGAGTCAGGGGAGCAGGGAACAAGACTTGTCATCTCCCCAGCCTATGGCCAATATTCCAATTTATATAATCTCTGCTGATGGTTGTTGGTTCGGTAATGGGTTTCAAAATGCTAACTTTTGCTAAAAAACTAATATTTCTTGCTCTTCTAACTGCATCGTTTCTGTTGAAAAGGTAGATCTATTTCATTGTAGCTCTTTTGATTATGAATTTGCTGATCATCTTCTGGCGACATGTTGATCAATGGTTTGGGACATAAAATGTGTTCCTATCTCTGTTTTCAAACAATGTTTCAGTATTCTGGCTATTACTATTGAAGACTGAAGTTTTACTGGCAATAAGACAAATAATTTGGAGTTCAGATGGTGAATTAACAATATAGAGGTCTTCACATTTAATTTATCTTGTCACATTTGCTGTGTTTTCAAAGGTAAAGGTCAAATGTCAGGGTATGTCTTTTAGCACATTTCTGCTTATTCATTTAACGGGGAGAATGGTGTTTACATTTCTTTTGCTGACTTCAATGTTAAAGGATATTGTAAAGTGAACTACCTAGCAGTCTTACTAGTGTACAGGAAAATTGGAAACCCTGTTTAATCACCTCGCTTTCTAACCATCAATGTCTTTGTGAACAGGTGTGAATTTAGCAGGAATGGAAATTAATGTTATTACCACTTTATGATCCAAGAAAGAGCAGTATGATGTCCTGCGACACTTCTAGGACAACAGCAGCAGTCATCCGAAAGTAATTAAGAGGCAGACATTGAATTAACAGACACAAACTGAGAAGAATGTTGCCTTCTCAAGTAAAGTGAAAATGATATGCTTACCATTAGAACAAACATTTTCTAGTGGTATGTTGTATTTTCTTCCTGTTTTAACTTTTAAGGTCATACCTAATTTGAAGGACTACAGGAAAATATTAAATTAAAAGAGTACAAATGAAACATGACATTTTATTCTGTGGTTAATAAGGAACACAGGGGCTGATTTAAGCTCCCCAACCCTTCCTTGCGCCACACTAGCGTCATTTTGTTTATGCTAATATGGCCTAAAGAGACCAAAAACGTCATGCCAAACTTACAGTGGCACAATGCATGCATTGCGCTACTTTGTAACCCTTTGTGCTACATTATGCCTGCAGCAGGCATAATGTATGTAAAGGGGGCAATCTCCTGTTTGTGGGCCTGAAAAAATGGTGCAAAGAAATCTAAGAGATTTCTTTGCATCATTTTTTTGGCACTCAGAGTAGGTGTTATAAGGAGGCACACCCTTGTTTTCAATGGGCTTTGTTGGATTAGCGTAAACATTTTCTGACGCTAATCCTGCAAAGCTCCGAACTAGTGTGAAAAATGTTGACGCTAGTTTCCTAACTACTGCCATGGTGCACCGTATCTTAGATATGTTGCAACCATGATGGCGTTAGGGTGCGCTAAGGGGCATAAAGAAAGTGGCACTCCACTGGGTGCAGCACCCCTTTCCTTAAACCAGGCTCATTATGTCTATCAGTCTATTCAAATCACACGATCTTCTTCTGTATTTAGATTGGTATGAATGCCAGTACTGTTCCTGGTTCAAGAATCAGGAGTAACCTGCATGATTCTGTTTTGGATCCCAGCAAGGCCATCTCAGGATTTCATTTTTCTCATAAAGATATAACAGACTTCAATAACAGGATGTTTTGTTATATACATCGCTACAAAATTAGGACGTGTGTTGCAGTGTTGCAGTAAACTTTACATAAAACACAAGTTTGTAGATATGTGTTTAATGAAAAAGAACATAAAAGTTTCAATATTAATAATGGGTGTAGAGAGCAACACATAAAAAGGAAGGAATATCAGAGGTAACAATACATGTGGTGAAGGTGCTTTTTTAAAGGAATATTGCAAAAAGTTCTGGCTTACTGATGATCGCGCAAAAATTGTTAAGGATATTGAATAGCACTATGTGGAACTTTTCAAAAGTGCCTTAGCTCATTAATAATTGTAACTTTAAAATACGTATTTAATTGTTGCAGTCTACATCCATTGTATTCTCAAATTCTTCAAAAAAACGTTGTATTGTGTATGATACTGCACAAAGCTGTTATTACGAGTAGCCCTGAAATACTGTTTGCACCTAACCCCAGTAATTCGAGTTATGTGGTAATATTGCACTCCAGAGATTTTTTCCCATGTACATTTTGCCAGATAGTAAATTTGAAAGAGGGAATATCTGCAGTGATCTGGTTCACAAACTCCGCTGTTATGCTGTATTCTGATCTCAAAAATTCAGCATGAGACAGTAATGTTGGCCCATGTTAGCACCCCAAGGTGTAGTCTCGGAATTACCATGAGGTGAAATTATCACTGTTAGTCCTGACAGCTTTAGGGTGGTCTCCCCCAATTTTTTTGCCTGCTTCCCTCCATTTCCTGACCTCGTTTTCGTTGGCTTTCTGGATTCTGTGCACTTAACAAATGCTAACAAGTGCTAATGTTCTTGTGCTCTCTCCCCTCCCCACTCATACCCAATTGGCATATTTAATTTACTTTAAAGTCCCTAGTAACGTGCACTACATATGCCCAGGGCCTGTAAATTAAATGTTAATAGTGGGTCTGCATCGTTGATTGTGCCGTCCATCTAAGCAGCCCCTTAAGCATGCTTTGGGCCTGGCATTACCGAGCTATTGTGAGTAGTTTTAAACTGCCATGTTGACCTCACAAGTTAAAGCTCTTGCCAGGCCTAAAACGTCCCTTTCATACATATGCCACCCTTAAGGTAGGCCCAATAGGAACCACAGGGCAGGGTGAAAGGTATTTAAAAGGCAGGACAGGTACTTTTAAGTTTTACATGCCCTGGGATTAAAGAATTCCCAGATTCATTTTTCAGTACTGCAAAGCCTATCTCCTCCATAGCATAAGATTGGGTTTACCTATTACATAGTACAAGTGTAATTCCCATTCTGGAAGAGATAGGTTTGTCAAGTTTAGTGTCTCTGAACTTGCAATTTAAAATCACAACTTATGTGAAGTCGCATTTTAAATTGCAGTTCTGAAAATGCCACTTTTAGAAAGATGGCATTTTCTTACTTTTAACCATTTGATGCCTACTGCCTGTCTCCAGTACACATCTGGAGTTGGGTGACAGCTGGGCTTGTGCATTCCTTCTAGACAATCACACACAAAGGGAGCCTAGGTGTGACTGATAAGCCATCAACATCCTGGTGGGCGATCCTGGGCAGGATGGGAGGGACTGAGCTAACACTTACACCTGAATGGGCAGTGTCCTGCCACACACAAAGGGCTGCATCCCCCCCTGTAGTGAGTCTGGAGCCAGGGCAGAAAGGGAGGCAGGGAGGGCCTCTGTGCACTTTAAAGACCTTACTTTGAAGTCTCCTCCACTTTAATGGCACAACTGAGTACAAGTACTGGACATCTGACACTACCAACTCAGTAAACTTCTGTTTGACCTGGCCCTTTTACAGGATCATTCCCCAGACTTTTTGCCATTTTCCTCCTTATTTTTCTGACCCTTGTTGGCTGACGTTATGACAATGAGCACTTTTTCACTGCTGATCAGTGCTAAAGTGCAAGTGCTCTCCCTTGTAAACTTGGTATGATTGGCTTATACCTAATTAGCATATTTAATTTACCTATAAGTCCCTTGTAAAGTGGTATCCCTCTACCTGGGGCCTGTAAATTAAATGCTACTAGTAGGCCTGCAGCGCCACTTGCGCCACCCACTGAAGCAGCCTTTCGAACCTGTCTCAGAATTGCTAGCGCAAGGCCTGTGTGCACAGTTTTCTGCCACAGCGACCTGGCATCTAAATTTACTTGCCAGGCCCAGAACTCCCCTTTTACTACATATACGTCACCCCTAAGGTACGCCCTAGCAAGCCCTATGTATGTGGAAGGCAGGACATGTTCCTCACTGCTTGGTATCTCAGTGCTGCGAGTGCTGCCTTCTCATAGGATTGCATTATAAATGCCCTGCCTTATATGTAAGGGGTATTGTCTGATTTATGAGGGGTAGAGTATGCATGTTTGGTATGGTTGTAATGGTGGTAAGAAATGCTGCTTACTGGTGTAGGTGTATTTTTGATTATCATTACAGAAATACCAGTTCTAGAATATGAGCATTTCTCTGTGCTTATAACTGGTGTTTTGCAGCTTGACTCCAATCCACGTCTGGGCAGACTGACAGCTGGGCTTAGTGCATGCTTTTCGGGCAGCCTGTACACAGGGAGGGTGGAGGTGTCAGAGAGGTGCATCTACATACTGAATGGTCTTCCTGTGCTGAGAGAAGGGAGAGGCGGGCACACCTGCATTTGTAAAGGCTGTGCCCGGGCTTCACACAATAGGGTTGTTTACCCCCCACTTATGTTTGGAGCCTGTGCAGGAGGAGAGAAGGGGGCACTCCCAGAACCAGATGTAACTGGTTGAAACCCCCTCTCCTCCTCATTGTAAAACACACTGTAAAGTGAGTATAAGTACAGGGGAATTTTCCTCACAATTTAGACATTCTTGGGACTCCAGATACTTACCAAAAACTGGACACAGGATGCTGCTGAATGGACTCACCAGGACCCACCTTGGAGTGCTACTGCTGCTGTGCTCACATGTGACCTGCTTGGTCACTAGGAGGAACTGCCACCATCTGAATCCCTTGTGCTGGCCTGTTTTTGAAGCCTGGTAGCACTGTGCTACCCTCCCTTTTATCTCCAGAGGCAGGGTGCTGTGGCCCCTGACCCCTGTAACCTTCCCCAGCACGAGGAGTGCTGTTGCGATATCTCAGCGCTTGGAGAGCTCTCCTGTGTGCCCCTTTGCGCTTCCAAGCGCATTTGCCGTGCAAGAGATCACCGCCGCAACCCGGGCGCTCGTATGTGGCTTCCACGCTTGAAAGTGCATTTCTAATGCTATAATCACCACCGCGAACCGGACTATTAAAAATGCCCTAGCGCTTTGAAAAGCGATCCCTTGCTGCTGAACTCACATCCGTGACCCAGGCTTGAGGAAGGCCCCCAGGCACGTCTAAAAAACGCACCGCTGCTCCGAGGGATTCACCGCCGCGGCCCGGCTTAATTTACAAAGCACTCTGGAGTCCGCGGGGCACCATCAATAGAAAGAAAAGGAGCGAGCACGCTCCTACCATGCCCCTAGAGCGAGCTCGCTCAAAGGAGCTCCCCCGGGGCACAAGCAGGCACCTGCTTTGGTGCCTTTGTGCTGCAGTGTGCCGGACTGACTCACTGTGTGGATCCTGAGCCTGGGCGGGGGACGGAAGCCTCATTAGATGCTCCCCCGCCCCATTGGGCCACACGTGTCGTTTGGGGCCTTGTTTGCCTCCTACTCTCATGGAAGGGCCGGTTGAAATCCAGAGGGAGGCCCTCAGAATACGTGGGCCCAGGAGGGGCCTGATACCAGATCTTAAAGGGCGGGCGGGTTGGTAGCCTCATCGGAGGCTCCCCACGCCGCCAGGCTAGTTCTTGGGCATTGTGGTGCCCCCCCTTTTGTGGAAGGGCAAGTGGAGGCCCAGGGGCACCCAGAGATCGCAGGCCCCAGGAGGGGCCCTTTATAAAACCTCAGAGAGGGTGCCAACCACCCCTCTGCCCCAGGAACAAAGCGTGGCCCCCGTTAAGCCCACAGGAGCGCCGGGGCCCAACCTTCATCTTCCAGGCACTAGGAGTGTCCCTTTTTCATAATGAACCAGGTACTCTATGAGGGTTTATATCAAACTGCCCATGTTTATGATATTTTCATATAATGTTGCTAATGTTCCTTTTATGGGCATAATCTGCTAATATGTGATTTTTATGACTTGCCATATGTTTCTGATGTTCCTGATATGGGCATTTAGGATATGTTTATGACAAGGGCATTTATTTCTTTACTGTGATTCCTGACTACTGCTTATGTTGCAGAATCCTGAGTACTTACGTGTTCTAATGTGTTAACTGCTTATTCTTGCAGAGTGTTAGTAACTTGTGTAACTTTCCGACAACTGCTGAGGTAGCAGGGTATTACTGACATATAATGTTTGGTCTAAATATGTTTTGTGTAATACAGTTTATTTTTACATAGCTCAGATATTGTGTTTACTTCGTGGTGTACATATTGCGTCATGTGTTTTGCGTGTGTTGTGCAAACGCTTTACACATTGCATCTGGGTTAGGCCTGACTGCTTGTGCCAAGCTTCCAAGGGGGTGAGCAGGGGTTATCTTGGATGTGTAACTCCCTTGCCCTGTCTAGAGTGGGTGGGTTCTGCCTGCCTTAGGTGCATAACCTAGCCAACCAGAAACCACATTTCTAACAACTTTTATACCTCTTTGTGCCCGCAGACCACCACCAGCAATGTTTTCCTTGCTTCCAGCAAACTTTGTCCCACTGAAAGGAAGTCTTGGTTCAGTTCTGGATACTCTGCCAAGAAGAACTGCTATGCTGCTGACAGGACTCTCACTATGGTGGAGTTAGCTAGACTCCTGCTCTGCTGTGAAGACCTGCCGGGTGCTGCTCTCTGGGAGTGCCTGGAAGTGAGAAGGACTGGACCTGCATCTCTCCAACCCAGAATCAGAGTGACTCCAAGGGCTTGTTGGCTTGCCTCCTGTTCTTTTGCAGTTTAAGGAACATAAATGACTTCCAGCACACTTCCAACACACATGCTGCAGCTCCCGGACTCATCTTTAACCCGCACATGACTGGCAAGAGGCAACCTCTAGTACTTGACCCTTCAAAGTGGTTTTGTGGCTCCAGAAATCAAGTTGTTAGGCTCTTTGCTACTCAACCACGCCCGCTTGCACAAGAACCATGTCTTCTGCATGAAGAATATGTGCAGGCAACCACAGATATATTTCTTCGCAAAGCAAACATTGCTGTTCATGACCAGTCCACGATGCCTGACCGAAACTTCACGACCAAGCACCACCACCAGGCACCCTCCCCTTGCTTCTGGCAAACTGCATTCCTGTGAACAGAACTCTAGGCTGAATTCTCAGAAGGTAAATCTTCAGTAGCACTTACCTGGGACTATATCTGATCCGGGTCACATTGCATGTGGCTTGAACTTTTAGATTTCTCCCGGTCTCGCATGAGCAGATGGCCCAGTTTAATTTCAATTTAATCTTTAAAAATGAATATCTCAACTTCAACTGATTGGATTTAGCTGTTTTGGTCTTGTTTTACTTATAAACTTAACCTCTATTTTTCTAACGAGGTGTGGTGTCATTTTGTGAGATGTGTTCATTGTTTTACTGTTTGAAGTGTTTCCCAAAAACTTTACACATTGTTCCTTAAGTTAAGCCTGACTGCTGTGTGACAAGCTACCATAGGGTGAGCACAGGTTAATTTATGGTGTGTATCTAACTTAGCCTGACTAGGCCTGTAGCTCCTGCTTGGACAGGGTGCATACCTCTGCCAAACCAAAACGCAATTTCTACCAATCTCCTACAAATCCATCCTGCTACTAATGAGGGCCCCAGTAGTGTTACATAGTGTATAGTATGGAGTTGTCAGGTCTGAGTGTCTATTGTTTGCTAGCCAGTTTAGTAGGGGGCAGATATGCATGAACCTCATTTGGGATCAGCAGAGGTCAGAGCTGCTACCCCTGCCTTGTTTCTTGCAACTCCTGGCACTGCCTTAGCAGACCCTGCCCTTAGGGTCAGTGATAGACCTGACAGCCTTAGTGTGGTCACCCCTAACATTTTGCCAGCCTCTCTACATTTTTTAGATACTGTTTTTGTTGGTTTTAAAACTCTGTACACTTTACCACTGCTAACCAGTGCTAAAGTGCATATGCTCTCTCCCTTTAAACATGGTAACATTGGATCATACCCAGTTGGATTATTTAACTTACTTATAAGTCCCTAGTAAAGTGCACTATAGGTGCCCAGGGCCTGTAGATTAAATGCTACTAGTGGACCTGCAGCACTGATTGTGCCACCCACTTAAGTAGCTCCTTAACCTTGTCTCAGACCTGCCATTGCAAGGCCTGTGTGTGCAGTTTCACTGCCAATTCGACTTGGCATTTAAAAGTACTTGCCAAGCCTAAAACTCCCCTTTTTCTACATATGTCACCCCTAAGGTATGCATTAGGTAACCAATGGGGCAGGGTACTGTGTAGGCAAAAGGCAGGACATGTACCTGGGTAGTTTACATGTCCTGGTAGTGTAAAACTCCTACATTCGTTTTTACATTGATGTGAGGCCTCCTCCCTTCATATGCTAACATTGGGGCTGCGTTCATATATTGTTTGAGTGGTAGCTGCTGATCTGAAAGGAGTAGGAAGGTCATATTTAGTATGGCCAGAATGGTGATACAAAATCCTGCTGACTGGTGAAGTTGGATTTAATATTACTATTTTAGAAATACTACTTTTAGAAAGTGAACATTCCTCTGCACTTAAATCCTTCTGTGCCTTACAATCCACGTCTGGCTGGGTTAGTTGACAGCTCCCTTGTGCATTCACTCAGACACACCCCAAACACAGGATACTCAGCCTCACTTGCTTACATCTGAATTTTGAATGGGTCTTCCTGGACTGGGAGGGTGGAGGGCCTGACAATTACATTTCAAAGGACAGTACCCTGCCCTCACACAAAGGACTGCCACACCCCCTACTGGGACCCTGGCAGACAGGATTGAACTGAAAGGGGACCTTGTGCACTTCTAAGCCACTCTTTGAAGTCTCTCCCACTTCAAAGGCACATTTGGGTATTTAAATAGGGCCTTTGACCCTACCAACTCAGACACTTCCTGGAGAAGAGAACCTGAACCAGAACTTGCATCCTGCCAAGAAGAACTGCCTGGCTGCCCAAAGGACTCACCTGACTGCTTTCTGTGAAGGACTGCTGCCTTGCTGTTGCCCTGCTGCCTTTCTGCTCTCTGGCTGTGGTGAAGATGTGCTCTTCAAGGGCTTGGATAGAGCTTGCCTCCTGTTCCCTGAAGTCTCAGGACCAAAATGACTTCATCTCTACAAGAACGATTCCTTGTGCGGTGAAAATCGACACACAGCCTGCCAGAAATGACGCACAGCCTGCACCGCAGTGAAAAATTCACTGCACTCTAAACCGGAACGACGCAGCCTGACTTTGCATTGACAAGATCTATGCAGCACTAGCGTGGCGACCGGAAATTCGATGCACGGCCCACTGGATCGACGCACAGCCGAGCCAGAATGATGCAGCCCAACTTCCAGAGAGGAATCAATGCAGCGCATGCTGTGCAGTAGAAATTTCCACGCAACGCCCACCGGATCGACGCAGCCCCTGTGACTTTGCCCTGTCAGCGCAGGGAAATCCATGAATTATTTGCGGGGCGTCTGAAAACCCCGCAACCCGAAGAGGATCCACAACTGAGCTCCAGAAATCGACGCACAGCTGTCCCTTCATGAAAACTAAAAAACGCATTGCCGTGTGCGGCCCGAGATATCGACGCACACCCCCTTTGTTTCCACGCATCTTCTCCTCTGCGGGTTCTTTATGGAGATTTTGCATGCGAACCAGGTACTTTGTGCTTGAAAGAGACATTCATTGCTTTTAAAAGACTAAAGACACTTTATATCACTTTTACAGTGATATCTCAACATATACTTATTGCATTTTAATTGTTTTGACCTGCATCTTATCAGATAAATATTATATATATTTCTAAACACTGTGTGGTGTATTTTTGTGGTGCTATACTGTGTTGTTGCATGATTTGTTGCACAAATATTTTACACATTGCCGTCTAAGTTAAGCCTGACTGCTCTGTACCAAGCTACCGGAGGGTGGGCATAGGATAATTTGGATTGATGGTGACTTACCCTGACTAGAGTGAGGGGCCCTCTTGGACAGGGGGTAACCTGACTGCCAACCAAAGACCCCATTTCTAACTGTCGGCAAGGGCAATGCCACGAACAGAAGGTAAAAAGTGATGTGATGTGCACTGGTTAAATTCTACTTCACAGGGTCATTAAAGTCTTAGCTCTCTACAGAACAGGAGTGCAATATGTACTATAAAGAATAACATTGAAAAACGAAATGCAATAAAATACACATTTTTACAAGATGTTGCACATTTTCATTATTGTGAACATATGGAAAGTAATGTGTAGGAATAAAAATCTAATTTCCATGCTTCCTAAGAGGATTGAGGGGGTTATTCTAACTTTGGAGGAGTGTTAATCCGTCCCAAAAGTGGCGGTAAAGTGACAGATATACCACCAGCCGTATTACGAGTTCCATAGGATATAATGGACTCGTAATACGGCTGGTGGTAAATCCGTCACTTTTCCGTCACTTTTGGGACGGATTAACACCTCCTCCAAAGTTAGAATAACCCCCTGAGTGTTGAAATTCATATGATGAAACGCACTAGAGGTGATGAAAGGTTACTTGCAATAAGTCTAACCAGTGACAATAGCTCAAGGTAAGATTCCAACTCATCATTATTTTGTTCACCATGTCACATCACTTTGGATCCAACTTTATGCAAACCAGTCTTGACCCTGCTCATCATGGGAACAGTCGAGCCCAAATGTCCAAGCCAGGTTCTCCTTAAAACAAAAAGCAGGCAACCAACTACTGGTTTTGCCATAATTACAGTCTCATCAGCTGGATACAGCTTGGTTCCAATGACGCAGTGAGCATGGAATCCACATATGAGTATTCCCATGCCACTAAGGGTGCTACATGAAACACCCAAAAGGTGATGGGAGGCTACATGTAATATGTTAACTGGCAATGGTTTAGAGTATCACTTCAACCCATCATTCTTTTGCTCACCATGCCACCTCAGTTTGGAACCAGCCATATGCAAATCTGTCTTGACTCTGCTCTTCTTGGGAACAGTCCAGCCCAAACTGCAAAGCCATGTCCTCCCTGAATGAGAAAATCAGCAACCCAGGACCTGTTTCACCCTAGTTATGGGCTCATCAGCCAGGTACATCTTGGTTCCAGTGACACAATGAGCATAGGACCCACATTTGAGCATACCCATGCCATTTAGGGTGGTACATGAAGAACACAAAAGGTGATGGGAGGCTGTTGTTTCAAACATACATTTGTCAGAATTAATATACACTTGTTTTATGAATTTATAGTTATAAAATGGATTGTACATTTGATTAGGCTAAATTCTGTCTTTCAGGAATTTAACAAGGTGGATTTTGTACCAGTTTATTTAGGGAATGCATATTTTGGTCTGATTAGATTGTAACGAAACTCTCAGAAAATACATTGTAATGCCTATGCAATGCTGCCTTGTACTACATTTGAGATATTCACTGAATATTATTGTATTTTTTCTCTACCTCTCCCCAATGTAGGAATTACAGGGGCATAACATCATGCAGCCGTCATGATTATTATACCCTCCTGCTGTATTACAGAGATGAATGACCTCAGGGCAACCAATTCCCGATATCCTGAAATAATTTCTACTCCTTAGATTAGGCTGGATGAGATGCCAAATAAAATGGTGAAGTTTACAATTCATACTGCCTAAATTCTGGTAAATCACTTGTGATGCTCCAGAAATATACCAGGCTATGACACACAGTGATTTGTAAATGTCTCCTGCACTCTGGAACTCTATGTTATGTACTTTCCATATAACAGAGTGGTGATAGCCATCCTGTAGATTTAGTTAGGATTCCCAGAGACGGGAATTCCTTGGATTTTTTCCCGTTAATAACGTTGACCTCGTTTGACAAATATTCACAAATGTTGCAGAACTATCCCTATTTCTACATTAGTGGAGTATGCAAAGTGTCACATTAAATAGCCAAGGGGATGGATAGAAATATGGAAATCCTAAAACTGGTTTGAGCACCAAAGCATTTTCCATAGCCTTTTTTACGCACACACTCACACTAGCACTAAAATGACTCAACAGATTTTAATTACATTTGGCAGTAACATACATTGCAGTTTGTATTTTATTCTTTTGTGTATTTCAAATGAGTTGATTCAGTAGTAGTTATGTAATAAAGCAGAAAAAGTTAGTGATATATGTTATCAGAGTACTACCATGGTAGCACCGTGGTACATAGCGATGATGAAACAGAATGTAATTCTTGATTACATCACAGTTTGACTTTGTTCTATGTTTACTTAAGAAATACAATAGATTACTTATGATGTGCAGTAGAGCAATAAATAACCCAGTGTAGCAAAGTGTCTGGTTGTAGGGAAAATTACTTTTATAGGTTTATACCTCTTAAAAATGTTTATGAAGTACACCTGTACTACCACAGTACCTCTAACATTAATTTAAAAAAACATTTCATAATTAAAATAATACTATACATAATATAGGGCGGCGTGTTGCATTGCCTTTAGTTGTTTCAGAAATTTAATAAAGTTAAATAAGTTGGAAAAGCTAACATTTTAAATTTGAATGGAATATATTGTTCCCATAGGTGAATGGACACCATCTCGATGATATAGTGCCGCTTTAGAATATTTGGTATTTAAAAGAAATAAAGAGGGCATTACATGATCTTGAAGGAATGCTGACAATGTCTTGTTAACATGTCTGCGAGTTCTTTGTAACTTGCCCATATTTAAAAACAACCACTCCCATTTTTGTCTATGACAAATGTTAGAAAGCTTTGGAAATGTCGCCGTCATTTCTATTTCTATTCTAAACCTTCTTAAGTGGTCAATATCGTTTCCACCACTCTGGGTGATCACACAGTGTGTATGTTCAAATGCACTAACTGAAGAAAGTATAGTGAGTAACTGATGTCATCCTAACCCTCTTTCCTAATCCATTGAACCTTTACTCCTTTCAAACCTAAATTATATTCATAATATGCCTTCTCCACATACTCTCTGGCCCAAAATCTAAAACTGTGACCAATAACCCAAACCATCTTGCTCCTGCACTGAAATATAACAATGAGGAACAATCAGTCACAGAACAAAATATGTGCAGGGCTACATTATTAGTGAGTGGGATCTTACTTTAAATTTTCAAATGTTTAAAGGAGTACAATAATTGTCTCACATTGTTCGGGCTACAAACCTAGCATAACGCTAGCAATTGAACAATGTTGCCACTAAATAAACTAGCCAGATATAGTATTAAAACATGTGCTCTGGGCCACAAAAAAGCCAGGTACCACTAACTACTAAATTGATATTTTGCATCACATGATAATATAGACCAATGGAAGAGTAGATAACATATACAATGAAGTCTTATAAGCTATTTGATTCATAACACTAAGGGCCTCATTCCAACCTTCCACCCGCCAAGGTTGAACCGCCATGCCCATTTCGATATCCCCACTGGGGAAACAGAGTTTCTGCCCGCCGGCCCAGCGGGGATGTGGGCCGCAACATGGGAGCCGGCTCCAAATGTGTAGCGGCTGTGCAACGGGTGCAGTTGCACCCGTCACGCTTTTCACTGCCTGCCGTGCAGACAGTGAAAAGCAGTGTGGGGCTGTGCCAGGGGGCCCCGCGACTCCCCTTCCCGCCAGCCAACCGCCATGGACAGGCTGGTGGGAAGGGGACTCGGAATCACCTGGGCAGCGCTGTAAGCAGCTCTGCCCTGGCGGATTAAAACCGCCGGGCAGTACAACCTCCAAAACAGCCCTGGCGGTCTTTGACCACCAGGGTTGTAATGAGGCCCTAAGTATGCTATAAACACAGCCCGAACTCACAGCTACCCCGATGACTGTTGGAAAGCAATACCGTACTTCTCATACAGAGATAGAACACACAAATTTGATTTAAGATCTCATCAGTTCCTTCAACATTTGTAAACATAAAACTGCTATACTGCTTGATTGAATTTTGTTTTCACAAAAATAAGGGAGTCCAGATTTTCTCACTTCAAATGTCTGTTTTCCTTGCAAGGTTTTTAAGCATAGGATTGGCACAGTGCCATCCACGCTGAGCTAGAATGTAACAAAGTCTTTTGCCATTTGTACAGCAAAACCTTTCAGCATAGGATAATAATCAGGCAAGTAGAAAACAACAAAACATTTTCCATTACTGTTAGTGGTAGGTAATGGTACTGAGCTTGGCTAGTTTGAGAAGCACTTGCCATGGGACTGGATGCTGGACCTCTGGTCTGAATCCTCATTGACTAAAGTATAGAACTGGGGAGAATGTATTGAGGTTTGTTAATTGGCTACTGTGCCCAGGGAATTGAACATACACACCTCTGACACATAGGGGGTTATTCCAACTTTGGAGGAAGTGGTAATCCGTCCCAAAAGTGACGGTAAAGTGACGGATATACCACCAGCCGTATTACGAGTCCATTATATCCTATGGAACTCGTAATACGGCTGGTGGTAAATCCGTCTCATTTGGGACGGATTACCACCTCCTCCAAAGTTGGAATAACCCCCATAATCTAGCTGCTGCATGTCTATTCCTCCAACTGTAGGCAGAGTCCATGCTGTCTCCTTATGCTATTGCCTGTCACTCTTGTGTGGTGTCGGTAGCTGACACAAGGCACACAAAATTTCCAGAAGCTCCATGGAAGGTGTCTCAAACAATATGATAAGGGCAGTGTGTAGCATCTCCTGTGCTCACAACAAGCTAACAATAGTTGTGAATAGACAGTGTTTGTCGACATAAACTTACTTTACGTGTATGCCTATTTATGATCCATCTAGAAATGTCAGATGTTGTTATGAGATATGCTACAGCTGCTCGACATTAGTGGTGAAAAGGTTGTGTTCATAGATTTTCCACAGAAACGCTCAGTAAGCAGTCCTGAGATAGAATGGACTGTCCCAGTCAATATGCAGGGTTCTCTATGGGATCACTACGCAGGTTCTCCACTAGTCCCACTCATGAAAGGACAGAATGTGGAAAAACTAGACACATCTTCTGAATTTTCTGGAATGAGCTTGGCTTACTGTTTTTTTTTTTTAAGGCTCCTTAAGCCAGTGAGTAGAGTGACTTTCAATAATAATTTACCTTGCCTGCACTTATGCACCTCTCCCCATCTCTCCACTTAGCCGGTGTGATCAACAACTGAAAGCCACCCACTTTGTTACAGTCTTGAGCATAGTATGGAAATTGGAAGTGAGGTACAACTTGAAAGCAGTAGCTGGAAAGTTAACATGTTTCTGTATTGTGTTTTTATCTCATGATCATCAAACACTGTTTGCATGGTGGCTATGCTCTGTACATGTTAGCTAACCTTTGATTATCTACTATTGCATGAGGTCATGTGGATTATCTCTGCAGTGCTGATTTAATTCTGCCGGTGGAGTGTCAAAATTGAATAGTAATTCTGCGTTATATGAACAGTACACAATTACTAAATTACTCCAATTCCACCAGCAGAATTAAACATTTCAATCACCTCTAGATACAATTCACAAATCACAGGGACTAATGTAATGTTATACACTAAATAATTGGTTCTACAATATTCAAAGAGCGTATAGCATATGTTGCTCTTTCACGTGCAAAAAATAAATATCTGGACTATGTATTATTGATTTTGACTAGACAAGAATTAATGCAGACAGTAGGTGTGTAAAGAAATACAATCGTTTAGGAAAGACATATACTCCTTATCTTCAAGAATATCCCATTTTTACAAAACCAATGCCGTCTTTCAAAAGAAAAATGACATCAAACTACAGTTACGAAGAAGATTTAGACCAACATAAACAGAAAAAAGAAATAAAAAAACAGACTAAAACATGGAACTTCAGTTTGAAAATGTAAATGGCATTTACTGCTATAGCAATCTAATTGTTAAACTACTTGTCTAATTACCATCAGTGAACGAAGCAATAGAACAATATGTAGATCAATCTTTGTGCAAGACTAACACATTTTTATCAACATTGTGTCTGATAAATACATGTTCCATTGTGCAACTGTCATTAGAGATATGGTAGATATGTGTAGAGGTGCTGTTCAGTTTTCTATTAATCAACAGCAAGATGTTTAGGAATTCTGTATGGCTGTTTGACAAATAATAGCTAACAATACTCAGCCAAGTTCTGATCATTTTAGTCCCCAATACTCTAGGGAACATGAACGTTTGCATCATCTACATTCAAGCACCAATGTTACAGATTTTGAAAGATTTGTATATATATATATATATATATATATATATATATATATATATATATATATATATATATATACACACCCCAATATCTGACTGTAAATCAATTCCATAGAAAAACGCACTATGCAACGCTGTGCAACAAATCCTTTGTCCAAACTGTAAATCAGAACTTGCAGCAACCATTCCTTTAATACTGGCAACTAAATACATAAATTTCACGATTCATGATTCAAAGATGTGACCCCAATAACAGAAACATCAATACAAGCATTTCTAACTTTACTGCTTTTCAAATATCTATTTCAGAACTTTCAATGTTTTATATTATGACATTCTAGTGTAACAAATGTTACCTCTGTCTGAGAAACACATAAATAGAAAAACAATAATGTTTGTAATTCTTTAAAGATGCAGTGTGCATATTACTTGATGTGTTGCTGTACTGCATGGCATTGCCCTTCACTTGCAGTCACTCTACAACAAAACATCTACTGAACTATAGGATACATCACTAAATTATCTCACACCTCACTCAACTGTAACACGTCTCACTAACATTAATGACTTCCTACTGTTGTCTATGCCACTCCCCTGAACACCCTTTAACTGTAAAACATTATGTAATACTCCTGTATCTTTATGAATACTTCAGTGTACGTCACTCCACTCATCAACAATATACATACTCCACTATAGATAATAATAGTTTACCCAAAATTAATACTCTCAACAAGTTAACTCAACTATAGATGTCTTAACTATAGTTTAGTTATCAGCAGTTCACTGTATTATACTGCACTCTGCTGCACGCTATAACATTTTTTAACCACACATTATTTAACTTAACTTTCACTTACCTCTGATTGATATATTCGAGCCTGCGACATTTTTCATTTACCTGTAAAAAGGGTATTTATCATTAAAGCAAGCTCTTGATTATTAGAAATATTTGTCTAGTTCTTATAAGAACTTTCTCATTTTTGTTTTTGTGTTTAATTTTTTTGTGTCATCTTTCATTTTTTTTAAGATGGTGAACCAGATAACGTGACCAGCAATAAAAAAAAATACAACTGCATGGACAAGGAGAACAAAGAGGAGAGAAAAAAAAAATAAGTGTGCTGGGGAGGACACTTGTGAGGTATCACTAGCTCCTGATGGATATTCACTTCCTTCTCTCCAGCAACAATAACAGGCTTACATAACAGGCAATAAGTGGCAGTAGTTGTGTACTGATCGACTACATTTAGCTGGTGCCTAAGGAGGTCAACTGGCACAGCAGTACAAGGAGCATGTAGGGTCAGTACGGAGGATAGAGGGGATGCTTGTGGGACTGGATACAATGCTCCAGAGGATGAGGGGGTGACAGAGTGTAGCTGTGGCCGAGTGGATACCCTCAAAATGTTTACTCATGCTAATAATTCCAAACAAGTACTGCTTGTGTGTACCACGTGAGATCGCTTTCTGTGTTCTGTGGGACTACAATAACCTGACTTTCATTCATTGTTTGCTCATAGCACACAGAACTACACCAAAGTTGTAATTTAGACAACAGTTGCCACTCAACCAATGACACATATTTACAACATATACCACAAAAGCCTGAAATGACTGAAGAAAATGTTATTTTCAAAAGATTCCGTTTAATTTTGGCTTTATGTTTTATATACCACATATTTTTAATCTGGCCTATTTCACTTCATCACTGGCATGCCAAAACGCATAAAACCCTTTAGATAGATAATGATAATTTGTTATCACCTGAAACAATGCAAGAATTAAAGGTATTTTAGCTAAACTGTATCTTCTACAAATGGCATTTTTATCATTCAGATATATAATTTATTGATGGCATTTTGTTTTATGTCATAAGTGTATTACATATTATGTTTAAATGTGCATCTTACTTTACGTATTTTAGATTCTAGTAACTCAAGAACATTAATTTCCTTACATATTGTCTGAATCCCTTCTGATTAGATTCTATGATGCCACATTCAGAAGTGCACACTGGGGATGATGTATAGCCCCTAAGGTCCGTCTCCATTTTATGTAGTCCCTGACTCTTAGATAATGAAGGTTGCCATCTTCTCAATGTTAGGCAATGGAAGTCTCAGTCTTTCCTGATTTATGCAAAATCATTTTAATGTCTACCAATTTATGCATATGTTGTCTGACCTTATCTTTCTAAGAACTGTGAAAGTGTCAAGTAATTCTACTGGTGACATAGACAAAACACCTGATTCTACAGTAGTCTGGGACAAGTGTCTACTTTTCACCATGTCAAGTGCAATTAAGAACAAGTGCAGACATGCAACTAAAATAATGTAATCTGAATTGATGTCCTTTTATCTTATATGTTCATATCAAAACATCTGGGATGCACACCTTGATGCACATAATCTATGTCAGACATTCCCAAATTTATGTCAGAAAGTCTAACTTCTGATAAGATGTAGTTTATAAGGACTTGATCACTTGTCAGAAGAGGTCCTTCTTCAAGATTATTGCACAAGATTCTGTGAGAGTCTATCTCACCTACAGCCAGTACACTCAGCAGATGCTGAATCTTGCCTGAAGCTGCTAAATTTGAGTTGTTGAGGAAGACTTCTATAGCAGCTTGTGTACGCCCTTCGTAGGGATCACTGTCTTCATGCCTCTGCTGATAAAGGCAGCCTTTGCTGTCAACATGGTATGCAGTGCACGCCTTGTCCCTGGACACTCTAGACTGCAAGTTGCACTGTATTCCATGCTCTTTTAGTATAGTGCATAGAAGTAGTTCTACATGACATTTTAGCCATGTTAGAAATGTTAACTTTATTCTCCCTATTTATAATTTGTCTTCTTGCTGTTTTTCTAATATTCTGTGTAGTTGTTCTAAACGTACTGGGAAACAGGTTCTCCTGTAGTGAAAATTACTTTTACTTAAAAATGTCAATCTTCTCAGTGCAATCTGTATGTGTGATATTATAAACAATTAAATATGTCTGTTACTGTTACCACAGTGCCTCTGATCCCCAAACAGGGATTGTTAACAGCCCAAAATCAATAACTTTATTTCAACAATACATTGAATAGTGTTATGTGGGGCTACAATAGCTTCTTTCACATTCATCCCATATCACCCATGGGTGGGAAAGCACACCTTGTAGAGCTATGCAGAAGTAGTAGTTTATTCAACATTGGTGTTGCCGGTTAGCTCACAGTGCCTCACCCACTGCCACAATAATTACCCAATGGGACCTGAAAGTTCAGCATTATCTAAATCATTTTATACCACACAATTGAGCTGAGCGTCCCTATAAATTATAAGACTTTGCCAAATGTCAGACTTCGCAATTGAGGCAATACTGGGCACATTTATATCTTTGGCTTTTGCTTAACAAATATAAGTTGTTTGTTGAATGGTATCATTCAGAAAAACATTTTGTAATAGAATAAGACATGGTTTAAAGAAGGCCTCCATGCCTTGTACGTGCTAATCTTTTATTCTCCATATCTATTTTAAATCAATTGTTTTTTTTTCCAATTATCCTAGCCCTTTGTAGCTACTTGGGAAATTTGAATAAATTAATGTGCTATTGCTCAGAAAAGTTTTCTTTGCTTTTGTTGCTGGTAATTTAAAATAATATGTCACAAGATCAGTAACATCGCACACAGAAAAATATGTAAATTTGTCTGAATATTTTTGAAACTCCCCTCTGTTCCAATTCTGTGTAATTAAAATTGCACATGGAATGCTATTTCTATGTAGGTAGTGATGTCCATAATAATGATAGCACAAAATGCACATATCGTCACTTTCAAATACAGTATATTATTCTAGCTCATAGAGCATTGAATCAACTGTTTTTATCTCCCAGTCATCAGACACAACGCCAGGTATGATAAAATAATTCATGGAAATTTAGAAAACATGCAGAATTTGAATAGTTTCTGAGGGGGCAAATATATCAGTATATGTAAGGCTCCCAATTTGTCATTTTTACAGATAAATAGAGACAGAAAACAATGTGTTTCCTGTCTGCATTTATTTTTAACACAGGAAAAATACAGAAAATTGGTCTTCTTCTAGTCACTTTTCATATTGTCTTTCACAAATTCCAGGCTAACAGCTGAGCAGATATATGGTGTGGTGAGTGGTGTGGTGAGTTAAAAAACAGGGTGACATTTCCTTTAATAACAACATATGTCAATATCCATTTATAGTATGATTCTAATATTTACCCGTGGGTGTATTGTTATGTTATATTTGGCTGCCTAATTTGCTAAAACACAACAGACATCAAAGTATTCGTTTATTAGTTAGATAAATGTGAAAATATACCATTTTACAACTTCATTTATTCACAAAACACAAAATAAATATTTCTAAATATTGATAAGATGGCAAAAAAAAAAAAATTGATAAATACAGATGGAAACCGGAACTTCATCCCAAACAATCCCATTAGGAACCAGAACAGCAGAAATGTTCTCTTGGGACAAGTCTCTTCGAAGACAAATGAGGCTTCAAAACCTCATCTATCAGTTCAACAGCAGAGCGTTAAGGAAGATATTGCTGATGTATCAGCAGAAAAAAAGCAAGTAATGTTAGTGTTATCCATAGGCACGGTGATAGACGGTCCAGATAGGTGCATTTTAGCCAGTTGAAAAGCTTATGTATAAAATGATGTGGTGGTGTTGGTCAATATGTAGATACGTTCTCAATATCCAAGTATCCAGAAGCAGTCTGTGTGAAGGCAGGAGCCACTGCTGGTGAAAGAGAACTGGTAGATTCCTCTAATGGTGGTTCATCATAAACAACTCTGTTCCTCTGTGATGTAGTAGAGGACTGTAGGCTTATGTCTGGTACATTTCTGCTACTTGTAGTAGTAATTAAAAACAACAAAAGTTCATTCTCCATCCTCCCCAACCTAGAAAAAACAATTTCAGTGATGCTTAATGCTTAAAGAGGTGTCTCCTGTACAGTAGTGAGAGAAGATAGGGAGCTACCCAGGAATCCTCTACATCTACTGTGCAGGAGCAGCCACATGATGCAGTTTTCTTGATCTTTGGAGAATAAAACGTTTGTCTTTACAACCAGCAAGCAATTGTAGAATCACAGTTCTGGTACCTTGGATTCCAAGAACTGTCACTGATGCACTGTGTGATGCGGCAAACTCCTTTTTCACAACAATGTTTTCAAAAACCAAGTCCCCAATGTTTGGAATCTAGCCTGTATATGTGTGAATCCCTCATTCCCAAAGTGGTGGTATGCATAGTAGAACATTCATCTTGGAAATGTAATTCCTGCAAAACAATGAGACGCTCCTGTATGTCGAAAGGAGTTTTCTTGCGCCAGGACCATCAAGATCTGCGACAAACATCAGAATACCAAACAGGACTTCATGTGGGGTTCTCCCGCCAAAACATCTTCTAGGCAGTTTATTTAATTTTCTTTGGACCTCATATAGGTGATGGATCCAACTACAAACTGAACCTAATACTCTAGCTGTTAAGGATTGCTTTAAGTCTCGGTTTTTCCTAGCCACTAAAAATATTCCCTCTGGATGATAGGGGGAAGAATATTGCACCGCTGCATCCAATGTTCTCATAGTATCCCTCTAAGCCTTTGAGGCAAAAGCAGGGCCCTGGTCCAAGTAGAATGCAGCAACTGCATATATCCCAATAAAGACCTGCAAATCTTTAATAACAGAGCAAGCATCAGCTGATCATCGTGGCCACACCCGAAGGAATCTGGAGCTAGAATCTACTGCCAGTGGAATACATTTGTAAGTAACATCTGCATTGAAAGGACCACAATGGTCCAGGTACACACACTGCATATGCTTGTTAGACAATGAGAAGGGTGTCTGCGGTGGGCATTTGATGGTGAACCTTTAATTTGCTGGCAGATGTCACAGCTAAGGACATACTGCTTTGTCTGTTTGTACAGACCATGCTACCAGTAGTGTTTTTGTAGTAATGAAATCGTGGCTGCCACAGCAGCATGGACAGAAGCAAAACCCTCATGAGCTTCCTGACTTAGTTCTGGCCTATGGTCTTGGTTGGGCATAACTTGATCACTGACTCCTGGAACTGTTTCATACAGAATATTTTGGGCCCTTAACTGGTAGGAAAATTTAGCTGGGTATGCTTTGGGTAAAGGGGTGCCGTCAATCAAAGAATACATAGCAACCAATATTTCTTCATCCACCCTCGTGTGAGAATGAGTAATCGCAGCTGCAGTTGCAGTATTGACTACAGATTTGACTGCTTAATCAGCCAAAGAATTCCCTACAACATGTATTCCAACCTGTTGATGGCCCAATTTATGTATTACACGGGCCCGTGACAGTCTGTCTTTGAACTCTGCCATCTTCCCCCAGAGTTTTTTTTGCTTAGTGGTGTTCACTTTGCAGTCTCAGACTCTGTTAAGACACCAGTAAAGCAAATTTCCTGGACACAATAGGACATAATCTTACACATAATGGGCCTCATTACGATTT
Organism: Pleurodeles waltl; assembly: GCF_031143425.1. Classification (NCBI taxonomy): domain Eukaryota; kingdom Metazoa; phylum Chordata; class Amphibia; order Caudata; family Salamandridae; genus Pleurodeles; species Pleurodeles waltl. The sequence continues at coordinate 357,999,986 of NC_090438.1, forward strand.
TGTCGGTCTTTTTGGAAGACCGCCAAGGTGGCAGCCGCCAAAAGACCACCATGTTGGTGGTCATCCAACTGCCGTATAAAGAGCCACACAAGGAAGACTGCAAAACAGTTAAAACTCTGAGACCACCAGGACACTGGAGAGTGGAAAAGAGGTGGTTCTACCACTAGCACCACCAGGCGGACAAAAATCCACCTACCAGATTATGAGCCACAAATCACTACAGCAGTTCTTCCATGGCAGAAAACCATTGGAGGTGCGAAACGCCGTAGTAAAACACACATCAGGCAGAACACCACACCACATTGGATAGTTTGAATACCCCACACCTGACACACATCCACACACCCTACACACCTGCTCACTGAATTATATGACAAACCCCAACCCAACCCACATCCTTTGCAAACAGAACGCCACTCACACTCAGACACCAGCAAAACAATTCTAACTAGCTAAAAAAACAATAGGCACCCCTACACATTACACCCAGAACACATCCCACACTTGCACAACATGCACAACACATAATTAACAAAACCACACAATACACATCAACCTTCACCCACTCACATCACAGCACCCACACATCATCACAAACTTTATTCATCCTTTTAATCACCTCCTCACTGTCTTTACAACCACTACCATGTCCCCACAATAACACCCATGTTTCACTGATGAGGAGTTGAGACTCATGGTGGATGACATTGTCAGTGTACAGCCACAACTGTTTGGAGCACAGGTTCAACAAACATTGGTTGCCAGGAAAATGGAGTTGTTGCAAAGGATAGTCAACAGGATCAACTCAGTAGGCAGCCATCCACGCACAAGGGACGACATCAGGAAGAGGTAGAATGACCTAAGGGGGAAGGTGCATGCCATGGCATCACAACACCAGATCGCCATTGCACAAGACTAGCAGTGGGCCCTCACCTCCTCCCCCATATTTCACATCAAAGGAGGAGAAGGTCTTGAACACACTGCATCTGGAGGGCCTGATTAGAATACCTGGGGACGGGAGTCTGGTAAGCCCTTACAACAGTTACTTTTTACCACTGTATTATCCTGCATACCTCCTCACCCCCCAGATACTCCCTAATTAACTAAATTACCACAGCACCTCCCACCTCTTCACCCAATTCCCCTCTCCTGCATGCCACCACTCCACCTAGCCCATTGACCCACAGCCCTTAGCAATAGCATGTTAATGACTGCCTAATAAAATCACTATGACTCCCAAAATGAACCAACACTACTTTTTGAAAACCTTGCATGTGCACAACACATCACATTTCATGCATGTACAACTAAAGTACTAGCTATACCTTCTAGATTGACCTGCCAGGGTAACCACAAGCCTCAGACACCCCTCCCTCTGTAGCTGAAGAAATCTACCACAAACATGGACGTCTACCCAGACATCTGTCTGGAGCAGATGCCAAGACCAAACCCACTTCCAGGAAGTGAACCTAGCCTAAAATGTCACCCTTATATGCCACGAAGACACCCTGTAGACTGTTTTGAGACATGATTCAATTCTCCTATGGTACTGGGGCACTGGACCTGTGTCCCAAACTGGTGTAGCTGCTATTCTGATGAATCCATCAACCATGACCTAACTCATCTTTCCTTATTCATTTTACCATTTTGATTGTGAACGTATTCATCATAATATGCACAATAAATCACAAGTGAGCACAACTACTGAATATATCTCTTTTTAAATACCTCAGCAATTGCCATGCTTGCCAACTGTGATGAAGTCATGCCCCCCTGCATCGAACAGCCAGTCTAATGGTCATGAGACGGTGCCTCGCACAGTATGAGACAAAATACAACAGAGATGTCAGAGGACAGGTGTCAGGGAGGTTACAATCCAGGCCAACACTATAGTATAGTCAGTATTCCAATCTCTAAATAGAGCATGACAGAGAGTACTATCAGGATGGAAGGCATTGTGGCACACAATGTACAAATAAAGGTAATAGAAAACATGACCATGGTAACCCGCCTAAAAAGCAGGGGCACCCAGAATGGACCTATATATCAATAGGTACAGACTCTTCACATACATACAACAAAGCTACAGGATCACATATCCCATGGAACACACATGACATCACGAAGGACTCAGTACATTAACCATACACAAGCATAAGACCTATACCTGGAGTAATGTTCTTATTGATTTATCACTTTACAATCATCTGCACCTTGTACAGCAATGTCAAAATAAAAACACATCTAGGCCCCCCGATCATCACAAACTACTCCACTCAGTGTGTAGCTAGAGTACATGAGCAATTCTTCACACAAGTGCCACACACTTCAAATTAAATGGAAAATGCCACTTCAGCTCCCCCCCACCCCACTGGTAATAGGAAAGGACAAACCTGTCAAATTTCCACATGTATGGAGTACAAGCGGATTTACATGCCACTGTAACTACAGCCAATTTACTTGCTACCTGTCATTAACAACTTTCAAATCTGTCATCTACTAACATTGGCTACCAACAATGAATACCTCAAGCCATAGATTGCAAGGGCAAACAGGAAACTCCAATTTAAGTGAGTGGAAGATAAAGAGGATAGGAGAATTCAAGAAACATAGCTCAAAATTGGATTGTCTATTCCAGGAGTGAAAATTAGGATCAGATGTAACAAAACATGTTAGAGCTGACCCTTTATTACAGTACACCTTTCAATCTATCAGTCCACTTCCCCAACTCACATATAGGCACTGGAGCTCATTACACCACCACTGATGAATCCAGTCAGGAGGTGTTATGGCACCCATTCACATCAAAATGTGCACTTGCAACACTTGTAAAGGTCTACTTCACATACCTGCATGTCAGTGGAAGTACTGATTGATGAGATCTGTCCTAGAGTCAGCTGCTCCTTCTTACTCAGGCACTTCATCACTTACCTTATCAGCATTACCACCCACTAGTCCTAATACCGCCCCCTCATCTGCTATCAATGGTATCAGACATCTCAGGGCTAGATTGTGGAGCATGCAGCAGGCAATGATTATTTGACATACCTTGTGAGGCGAGTAGAGGAGGGTAATCCTTGATATTGAGTGTAGTGACTTTGTTGACGTGTTATTTCAAGGGTTGTGTCCCCTTGTGTGTGTGTGAGTATGTGTATTGATTGGTATGTCAGATCAATTGTGATATGTGTTGGTGGGATACGACATATGGCTTGTTGTATGGATGTGCTATTGTGTTTGTTTGTTCTCTGATAATATGTCAAGTGGAGGTGTTTATTGTGGAAGGATGGCAGTGATTTTGTTGTGTTGTGGTGTTGGGTCAATTGGTTGTGTTGAGTGTTGTAGTGTGTCTGGGTTTTGGTATGTGTTTTGAAAGTGTGTGTTGGCTGTTGTGTGTGTACTTTATGTGTATGTGTGTATGTGGCTGTGTGTGGGTGTATGTGTCAGTGTGAGGGTACGTGTGTGTGTGTTGCCCTCACCACCAGTTCAGGATGTGTATGTTGTGTCTGCGTAGATACATTGGCTTTGTGCAACAGTAACAGGTAAGTGTACGTACTCACGGTTGCTGTCATTGTCGCTGGTTTCAGAGTTGTTGGGTGAGCAGGAGCAGCTGGAAGACGTATAGCTCAGGTTAAATGGCAGCTCAAGACGAGTACCTTTTCCTGAAGGTGAATGTCTCCTTTTATAAAGTTGGTTTCTGCCAGGGTTTCTGTGGTGGAGGACCATGGTGGAAACCTTGGAAGTGTGCTAACTTGTAATCTGTCTGGTGGGAACTGTCAGGGAGACCAGATCCTCGGGGCCTGCGCACGTTCCCAACATGTCCACCACTAGACAGCTCCAAAGCTCCGATAGAAATATCACAGAGCCTGAGAGAGTCCAAGTGGGGGAAAAGGGGATTAGGTAGGGAACAGCTGGGAAGGAGACCTGTGGGAAGCAAAAGGTTAAACAACACAATATCAAGATATAATCACATTAACTTTCAATAGACTATGGTTCTCAGATTTCTCATACTGTAACCATGGACAACCTAAGAAGTGACTATAACTAGACCTCAAGAAATCTAGGTACCTGGAAAAAATCAAGAATGGGTTAATACAATGTTTCATATGAGCTTTTCATGAAATATCACATTCGGTCTAGAAATACAAGAACCTTCTAGAATAATGTTTCAGAACAAACATTGCATTTTTACATGAGGAGAAATGGCTATCTGAAACATTCCCTGGAAAACAATAGGAATTGTACTAGGGACTTAATATGCACAAAGAATGTCACATTTGGAATTAAGCATCTTCACAGAAAATCCAAAAGCTCGGGATAAATGTGTGCACCTCACCAAACACAACACACCAAAGTTTTAATTACCATGAAATGATCGGGCACACTGTTCCCGATCTGAACGTCGAGTTTTACATGCTGGAAATGAATCGCACACACTGCCAATTCGAACAAGAATATGCAAATGCCATGAAATGATCATGCACACTGTTGCCGATCTGAACGTCAAGTTTTATATGCTGGAAATGAATCGCGCACACTGCCGATTCGAACAAGAATATGCAAATGCCATGAAATGATCGCGCACACTGTTGCCAATCTGAACATCAAGTTTTACATGCTGGAAATGAATCGCGCACACTGCTGATTCAAACAAGAATATGCAAATGCCATGGAATGATCACGCACACTGTTGCCGATCTGAACATCAAGTTTTACATGCTGGAAATGAATCGCGCACTCTGCCGATTCGAACAAGAATATGCAAATGCCATGAAATGATCACGCAAGATGTTGCCGATCTGAACATCAAGTTTTACATGCTGGAAATGAATCGCGCACACTGCCGATTCGAACAAGAATATGCAAATGCCATGAAATGATTGCGCAAGCTGTTGCCAATCTGAACATCAAGTTTTGCATGCTGGAAATGAATAGCGCACACTGCCGATTCGAACAAGAATACGCAAATGGCATGAAATGATCGCGCACACTGTTGCCGATCTGAACATCAAGTTTTACATGCTGGAAATGAATCGCGCACACTGCCGATTCGAACAAGAATATGCAAATGCCATGACTGGATCGCGCAAGCTGTTGCCGATCTGAACATCAACTTTTACATGCTGGAAATGAATCGCGTACACTGCCAATTCGAACATGAATATGCAAATGCCATGAAATGCTCACGCAAGCTGTTGCCGATCTGAATGCCAAGGTTTACATGAGAGCAATGATTTGTGCACTCTGAAAGTTTCACAAGTAGGCCCAGAACTCGAGAGTCTTTGAGAACGGGGTCGGGGGCCCAGTTCGACCTCCACCTTACCGCCCTGCTCAAGAATCACCAATGTAATGTGGGGCAGGCCTGGAACATTAAGGTAGGCCTCCGGAACAGGAGCTCAGGAAGTTGCTGCTGCTCTGCACTGGGACCTCTGAATAGTGAGCACGTGGAGCTGGGCTATCTCCCTTACATAGAGTATGGCCCTGCCCACAAACCACACCCAGTCATGCTGCAGGGAAAGCTTCTAGAAGGTCCTAGAAAGGGACCACATCCTAACACAAACAGTAAGCCTGCAGCAATACCTTGCAAATGAACAGTTATTGCAAACATCATTAATAGTGTTTTTCAAGGTTAAACTCTGCAATGTAAAAGCTTAACATACTGCATATAAAAACAATGCATGAAATATGATCTTGCATAAAGGCTGGGTTTTTGCATTTTTGTCACCCGTAGAGCGCGCACTGTCCTGATGTTGACAGTACTCCCCTCTCCCAAACGCGCTCTAGGAGCATGAATGTCAAATGCAGAGACCCATGAGTTACTTTCAGGACCGTAATCTTTCCAAGAGATCAGATACCACAGGTTACGACCTCTAAGTTTGGAATCCAACACCTGTTTAACTTCGTATTCCAATTCCTCCTGTACTAGAACTGGAGCTGGTTGGGAGCGTACCTTCTGGACTGGTTTTTTCAGGAGGGCAGTATGGAACATCGGATAAATACGTAGTGACTGGGGCAACTGCAGTTTATAGGTCACTGGATTAATTTGCTGGAGGACAGTGTTAGGACCTATGAATTTGGGATTAAACATGCTTTTTCTTGAAGTCAAGATGTCTTGTAGAAAGCCATACTTTATCACCTGGTTGATACTGAGGTGATTCACAATGTTTCTTGTCGTAGTGCTTTTTGTATTTTTGTTTAGCTTTTTCTAGATGCTGTTGAATCAGTTTCTGGGTTTGGTAGAGTTGTTGAATGGTTTCCGACACAGCTGGTGTAAGAGACCTTTCTTGAGGAATCGTGATGGACAAGGTATCAGGATGGTAGCCAAACAAGCCAAAAAAGGGTGTGACACCAGTGGAGGTGTGAAACGAGTTATTGTAGGCTAGTTCAGCTAACCAGAGCACTGATGTCCAGGAAGGAAGTCCTTTCTCAGCATAAGCACGCAGGTATTGTATCAATGTCTGATTCAGTCTCTCAGTTTGGCCATCTGTTTAAGGATGATGGCTAGTAGATAGTGTGGATGTAACTTGAAGCATATGCACCATGTTTTCCAGATGTTGGAGGCAAATTGCGATCCTCGATCGGAGAGAATCATTCTCGGCAGCCCGTGATAACGGACCAGTCTATTCAGTAGGATGGTTGCCAGTTCACTGGAGGTGGGCAATTTCTTACAGGCAATGAAATGTCCATATTTCGTGAGACTATCTACCACCACAAGGATTACTGAGTGCTGTTGAACAACTGGTAGACCTGTAATGAAGTCTAACGAGATGTGTTCCCAAGGACGACATGGAGTTGGGAGAGGATGCAATAAACCTTTCGGTTTTGAATGACTTGTCTTGATGCGAGCACAAACTTCACAGTTAGTGACCATTGTTTTAACGTCTTTTGTCAGAGTAGGCCACCAAAAGTAGCGTTGGATTAATTCAAGAGTTTTAGGAGTTCCTGGGTGACCTGCCACAGGTATAACATGCAACCAATGAAATGCTAACTTGCGAAGCTTGGTAGTGGGCATGAACAAACGTGGGTCATGGAAAGGTAATCCTTGCTTGATTGATCTTTTGGGATCTGCTTGAGCCCATGCCTGCCTTTTCTCAATGGGAAGGAATTACGGATGTCTTCAAAGAAGTCTTCGGTCTTTATGATGCAGAGGACCTTGTCTGGAGCAATGATAGCTCTGGAAGGCTGGATTGTAGGTAATGTGGTAGACTCTTGGCGGGACAAGGCGTCTGCTTTGCGATTATCTTTACCAGGACGAAAAGTTACCACAAAATGAACTCAGCAAAAAACAGCATCCAGCGTAATTGCAGAGGAGTCAAAAGTCTAGCTGAACTCATGAACTGGAGATTGCGATGATCAGTATATACTGTGATAGTGTACTTGGCACCTAACAAATGATGTCTCCACTCTTTAAAGGCATCACGGACCGCCAGAAGCTCTTTCTCAGCAATGACATAGTTCTGTTCGGCTTCGTTCAGCTTTCGAGACATGTAAGCTACAGGATGAAGTTGGCCAGTGTCTTTACTTCGTTGTGACAAGACTGCACCAATTTCCACATCTGAGGCATCTGCTTCAACTATGAATGGACGATCCACATCAGGGTGAGTCAAGACTGGGGCAGTGGAAAAAGCTTCTTTCAAAGTTGGAAAGGCTCTGTTAGCTTCTGGAGACCACATAAATGTGTCTTTCTTTCTCAATAACTTGGTGATTGGCGCCACTGTCTGAGAGAAATGGTTTATAAACCTGCAATAAAAGTTAGCAAAACCCAGGAAGCACTGTACATCTTGAACAGTCTTTGGAGTGGGCCAATCGGATACAGCTTGTACTTTCTTTTCTACCATGACCATACCTTGAGGGATAAGGATAACCCCTAAAAACTCAACTGTGGTAACATGAAACTCACACTTGGTTAGTTTGCAATATAAATGATGCTTTCGAAGAGCTGTGAGAATCTTCTTGACATGTTGTACATGTTCGGTTTCATTGTCAGAGTAGATCAAAATATCATCAATATAGACTATTGCAAATATGTCTAGATACTCTCTAAGGACGTCAGTCAAGAAAAATTGAAATGCTGCTGGAGCATTGCATAGTCCAAAGGGCATGACGGTGTATTCAAAGAGACTATGGGGGTCATTCCGACCTTGGCGGGCGGCGGTACTGCCATGCGGCTGCTAATGCGGCCGCACTGACGCGGCCCCCATTCCGACATTCCTGCTGGGTCGGCGGGCGCAAACCAAGTTTGCGCCCGCCGGCCCAGCGGGAATGAGGCCGCAACACAGAAGCCGGCTCCGAATGGATCCGGCGGTGTTGCGGGCGTGCGACGGGTGTAGTTGCACTCGTCGCGTTTTTCACTGTCTGCTAGGCAGACAGTGAAAAGCTGGCCGGGGCCCTGGTAGGGGGCCCTGGACACCCCTTACCGCCAGCCTCTTCCTGGCGGTGAAAACCGCCAGAAACAGGCTGGCGGTAAGGGGGTCATAATCCCCAGGGCAGCGCTGGAAGCAGTGCTGCCCTGGCGGATTATCGCCGCCGGGGCAGAAATGGTGAAAAACCGCCGGCCCCGGCAGTCCGACCGCGGCTTTACAGCCGCGAGCCGCGGTCAGAATGGGGAAAAAAGCACCGCCAGCCTGTTGGCGGTGCTTTCAGTCATACTAGCCCTGGCGGTCTCGGACCGCCAGGGTCAGAATGACCCCCTATATCTTGTCTTGTACGCAGTTTTCCATTCGTCGCCTTCTCTCATTCTGACTAAATGGTAAGCACCTCGTAGGTCGAGCTTAGTGTAAATCTTTGCTTTTTTCACTTGATCCAACAAGACAAGAATCAGAGGCAAGGGGTATTTGTTCTTGATGGTGACCTTGTTCAAACCCCTATAGTCAATACAGTTTGAAGGTCCCCATTAGCCTTGGTGACAAAAAACAAAGGAGAGGGTGCAGGAGACTTGGAAGGGTGGATGAAGCCATTCTCTAAGAATTGATCTAGGTACTTTTGTAAGTGTGATTTTCATGTTCTGACAAGGCGTACACACAACAGCTAGGGAGTATCGCACCTGGAGTTAGATCAATTTGGCAGTCATAAGGTCTATGAGGAGGCAAGGTTTCTGCTTCTCTTTCATCGAACACATCTTCATAGGATGAATACTGCCTGGGCAACTTTATTTCTTTCTCCACTGCAGTGGCTATGTGAAAATTGCAATTTTTGGCGACTCAAGACGTCTGGAGACATTTCTCATTACATAAGGCGGAAGAGAACACGACTTTCCGTTCTGCCCAGTTAATCTCAGGATTGTGATGAATTAAGCATGGTAAACCGAGGATGATTCCATACTGAGGAGCATGGATACCGTCAAAGATGAGCTTCTCTTCCTGTTTGGCTCTTTGATCTCCCCCATCACAGATCACCGACAAGGGGACAGTCTGAAGAGTTACAGGGCCTCCAGTCATGAGTTTTCCATCTACTGCTTGTATTATCTCTGGAGTCTTCTTCTTGGTGTATGGGATCCCCCATGCGTGAACCAATTGGGCATCAACAAAGTTCCCAGTAGCCCCAGAATCTACGAGGGCGTTCTTGAAATAGTTATTTTTCTTAACTTGAACTTTAATGCCCAGCTTGAGATGTCTAGACTGTGAAGGGTCCACGGTGACACTCAAGAGCATCCCTTCTTTACATCTTGGCTGATCTAGTTTTCCGGCTCAACTTGTACATTGACTGCAATTTTCTGGCAGGACCTCATTTGCTCTTTGGTTTGATTGGACAATCTTTGGCGAAGTGACCCTTGCGCCCGCAATAAAGACATTGTCCATTCTTTCTACGAAGGTCCTTTTCGTCTTTGGTCAAAGGTCTCCTGATAGTTCTGATTTCCATGGGTTCCGGAGTTCTCTCTTTCTGAGTACTTGATTCTCTATGATCGTGAACACACCAGGAATATTTCTCAGTCTTTTTGCGTGTTCCCCTTCGTTCTGCAAGACAATGATCCAGTCTCAAAACAAGGTTTATTAGATCTTGACAATCTGTAGGCTGCGGGTCTATCTGGGCAAGAATGTCCTTTAACTCATCCTTGAGTCCTTTGTAAAACAAGGCCGCTTGCTTTCCTTCAGGCCAGTATTTCTCGGCTACCAGCTGATTAAAATTAGCTAAGTAGGAAACTAGATCTTGTTTACCTTGTCGCAAGTCTGATAGTTCACGATCTGCTGACAATGTCACTGTTCTTCGATCAAACACTCGTACAAACTCACAAACAAAATGTCTCCAATTCTAAAGCAGGGGACTGTCTTTACGCACAAGAGGGATTGCCCAGGTGGCTGCCTCCCCAGTCAGGTAAAATAACAAGAAGGCCACCCTGGATTGGGCATCAGGGAAAGTGTTTGGTCGGCAGGTAAAATGTAATTCCACTTGAACCAAGAAAGATTGCGTTTCAGGGGTTTCACCTGAAAAACGTTCTGGAGGACCCAGGGGGATAGCTGAGGGAAAGTTGAGGGAAATGTTCATAGGAGGATTACCTCCAGAAGCTTGAGAAGGAGGACCAGGCCAAGACACACCCAAAGGACTTTGTTCCTTCTTTTCTACCCTTTCCTGCAACTGACTCACTCTCTCAGCTAAGCTGGCTGCTATATCCTTTGATGACACTACCTCTGCTTGGAGCTGTGTGATAACTTTGACTTGCTCGTCCAATGTGGCCATGCTGAGAACCCACGCAAACCAGGAGGATAATAAATTAGTGGGCTCACTATTCTGTCAGGGAGACCAGATCCTCTGGGCCTGCACACGTTCCCAACATGTCCCCCACTAGACAGCTCCAAAGCTCTGATAGAAATATCACAGAGCCTGAGAGAGTCCAAGTGGGGGAAAAGGGGATTAGGTAGGGAACATCTGGGAAGGACACCTGTAGGAAGCAAAAGGTTAAACAACACAATATCAAGATATAATCACATTGACTTTCAATAGACTATGGTTCTAAGAGTTTTCATACTGTAACTATGGGTAACCTAAGAAGTGACAATAACTAGACCTCAAGAAATCTAGGTACCTGGAAAAAATCAAGAATGGGTAAATACAATGTTTCATATGAGCTTTTCATGAAATATCACATACGGTCTAGAAATACAAGAACCTTCTAGAATAATGTTTCAGAACAAACATTGCATTTTTACGTGAGGACAAAAGGCTATCCGAAACATTCCCTGGAAAACAATAGGAATTGTACTAGGGACTTAATATGCACAAAGAATGTCACATTTTGAATTAAGCATCTTCACAGAAAAGCCAAAAGACTGGGATAAATGTGTGCACCTCAACAAACACAACACACCAATGTTTTAATTACCATGAAATGATTGTGCACAGTGTTGCCGATCTGAACGTCGAGTTTTACATGCTGGAAATAAATTGCGCACACTGCCGATTCGAACAAGAATACGCAAATGCCATGAAATGATCACGCACACTGTTGCTGATCTGAACGTCAAGTTTTATATGCTGGAAATGAATCGCGCACACTGCTGATTCGAACAAGAATATGCAAATGCCATGAAATGATCGCGCACACTGTTGCCGATCTGAACGTCAAGTTTTACATGCTGGAAATGAATTGCGCACACTGCCGATTCGAACAAGAATATGCAAATGCCATGAAATGATCGAGCACACTGTTGCTGGTCTGAACATCAAGTTTTACATGCTGGAAATGAATCGCGCACACAGTCCCCTTCCCGCCAGCCTTTTCATGGCAGTTCCTACCGCCATGAAGAGGCTGGCGGGAAGGGGACTCGTAATCCCCTGGGCAGCACTGGAGGATTAAATCCGCCGGGACCAACGTGGCGGAAAACCACCGGTCCTGGCGGTGCGACCGCAGCGCTTCCACCGTGGTCGTAATATGCGAGTTTTCACCGTCAGCCTGTTGGCGGTGCAGCCTCCAGAACAGCCCTGGCTGTCTTTGACCGCCAGAGTTGTAATGAGGGCCTTAATGCCCAAAGAATAAAGGTGTCTAAACAAACTCATAATTGATCCTGATATAAGTATTATGAGGTAAACTGAGGTAAAATGTGATGCTAACAAATCCATGAAGGTGAAATTGGGAATTACGTCCGAAGCAGTTGAAGCCTAGCTCTCAGCTTTACTGGTCCTCCCTACCACGATGAACTTTTTATAAGTCTTGTTTACGAGTAGACCATCATTTCAGATGGGCCGGCATAACAGGAGTTATGAGACCATCAGAATTATATGTTTTTGTTTTCGAAAAGAAGAAATCAGCCAAAATCTTCAACTGTGGGAGAAAACATCCAGGAATTGGTACTGAAATACCTATTCACGGATGCTATTCCCCAAAAACACGTGATCCCCATATTTTCCCACACCCTGAATTACCAGGACCCCCACTAATGGTAATCCAGTGGTGGGGAAATAACGGGAGCCACGTGAAGTCATTTCAGTTATCTTCTGCTTTCTAGCGAGAGGGCAAATTTAATAGAATCCAAACACTTTGGAGTTATTAAAATTTTGAACAAATTTTGAATGTAGTTTTTTTATTTATGTACATAATGCAATATATTTATTGCCATGCAACTTTACCTTTACCAGTAAGATGGCATCCAAAATATGTATCCTGAGGGTGTAGAGCACTGGAAAAAAATGTACGATCATATCAAAGGATCAGCAGTAGAGTTGGGCTGTAGTACATACATTAATGAAAAATATGAAAACGTTTCCAAGGTTGGTTCGTGTTTTTGTAGCCTCGGGCTAGAGGGACATATGTAGCATATTTACTTTTATGAGTCAGTTTACCCTTATGCTCATTAAAACAACTCAAATGCAACTGCAATATCACCGAAGGCAGCTTGTGAGCTATTAGCTCTGCAATGCAATATTGGAAAAATAATCAGATATGCACATACAGTGGAATGTCAGCGACGACTCCCGCGCTGTAATGTTTTCAGGCGCAGTCTGTTGTGAATTGTAAGTTTTAATTTCATGTTGTGCACACGAAGAAGCATCAATATTTGGAGTGCTCCAAAGAACCCCAAATAAAATGTTTGCTGGCGGACCTGACATTTCACAAGGAGGCTTGTGGTACATTCATTTTTTATTTGTGGAAATCCATTTTTAATGAGTGTTATTCTTGACGTTTTGTTATATCAGAAATTGTAAAAAATGTTTCCACTAAGCATCTGTTTTAGCCTCGCAGTTGATAACCTGCATCCATTCTGGGCAGAGATAAAACGATGAGTATCACAGTGGAGACAAGAAATCCTGAAGAGATCGGTTTTGTGAACTTAAAGACTGATGTTGCAGCTAGTACAGATTTTAACAAGTCGGATTTACACTGTTCCACATACAAAGTATGCGAAAAGACAGCGGCAGAGACTAGCGACACATACATTTGCATTCACGGGTGAAGTTAAATTAGCAATAATCCATAGTTTATTTATATTTTTACAAGCTCGTGCATCAGCTCCCGAATACAGTGTTCCTGCAGCTTTTTGCTGTGTACTGTTTGTCAGATCAGCTGAGGGGCATCTGTACTTGCTGTGGCAAATATGAGTCACGTTCAAACAAAATAGGAAGCCCGCTCAATGTTTCACTTTCTGCGTATCATTATGAAAGTCCTAGCAAAAGCACGCCTGAGGTCACTGCTAAAATAAGTAGAATATTCCACACTCGACCTTCCTTACCCCTTTGTTCTCAGTGTGGGCAGGCAGAGAAGAACTGTATTGACTAAAGGGAGTGGTGGAAATAAATACAGAATGAAGATAAACGTTTATATTCCATACTTAGATGTGGAAATTCAACTATTCAGCTAACAGACAAGAAAACTATTTTTAACGTTAACAAATTGTCTGGGGTCTCAAAATTTAGAACAAGCAAGATAACGGTTAATGTAACTATTGATGCATTTACTGACAAGTTTATACAAAACGTAGTACAGAAACCATGAAATTGAACATAAAAATGTTACATGTACAAGAGGTAGGTCTGAGAGAGAAGGAGAGCGAGAGGGAGAGAGAGGGTGACAGGTGACAGACATAGGGCTTGATTTCAAGTAAAGTAGAACGAAAATAATGCATATTTGTTCTGCAGTAGGATTGACATCAGGTGTAACACACCACGGACGGACGCGCATCGAACTGCTGCGCTGCTCTACCTTCAACTCCCGGACCTCGGCCTCCAGACTTCCATTCCGCCCCAGGCTTTGCTTTGCCCGGTCACTTCCTGCGCAGGTCCTAGCCCACAGGGCTTGCACGGTTCTTGGCTAGTGGCGGTAGTGAATTTGTGAGATGGAGGTGGGCGTTTTGTCTGGTGGTGGTGTCGAGCGATGGTATCATGCAGGTGGGGCACTTCCCCCTGAAACCGTAGGACACAGAGCATCCGTGGCTTGACTGCTGGTCCCGGCTATGGTTCCAACTTGGCTTCGCCACCTTCTTCTCCTTCAGTGGCTCCAAAGGACCAAATACTCGAGGACCTGGAGGTGAGAGCCACGACTGCCCAACTGCAACATGGAGAGAGTGGGAGTGAGGGACTGAGGGTTGCCTGGCTCTCAGAGCACTAGGTCACAACAGTGTCCCAGTTGCTCCTAAGCGGCTGGCATTAGGCCAGTGTATCTTTTCCACAGCATGGCAGTTGGCACCAACCACCACCCAGCTCCCTGGCTACCCAGTTCCTTAGAACCTCAGCCCTTTAGCACCCACAGTCTTCACTGTAATCGATCCATGCCAGCAACTCTTATTTTTCTTCTGCTGCCTGCCGATTGACATTTAAAAAACCAGTGACAACGCAAAGAATTCACAGATCAGGTCATGGTGCTACCACAAGCTCTTGAACTTTCCTTTTAAATTTTTGACCTTTGTGAATCTTTGGAAAAACGTGAATTGTGCTCTCCACCAAGCAACTTCAATTAATAAAGCACTAAGAGTGTATTAAGCAGCTCCAAGATTGAGGGCATCACAGAGAGAACTACAAGAGCCCAGGTTGTTCTCTGTAAGACCATCATTTCAAGTATAAGGGTGAAAGGTCTGCTCCCTCTTGCTTTCCTTGCAAGACCTCTCCACGTGTTGGCTTGGAATAATTCTTTGCATTTAGATACAAACAAAAAACACAACCTAGTAACCAAATAACTTAATAGAATAATCAGCCAGCAAATGTTCACCAAAGGTGGAATCATCGAAATACAGAAACAAGATTACACAAGACAAGTTTAGATCCCCTGTGCTGATATCATCACCCCCATTCTATACATCCGAGTGGTGTAATAATGTATGGAACAAGAGGGAAATCAAAGGCAAAAATGGCCAAGGCTGACTACATGTGTTCAAGCAACTGCCCATGAAGTCCAGAGGGTTCTAAATCGCTGGTTGCATTGTCCACTATGGGCTCAAAAAGTGCACTGCATGAAGACTGGGGTGATGCCATCAATATACCCACTAATTCAAAATGGAGAAAGAAGAGCTGGTCAAGTTCATCACAGAGAACACTGTCATTCCCGAGACTTTAAAGGACTGAAAAACCCATTCCGCTGGCTGCACCATTTCTGGGCCAGATTTGCCTCTAACAACATTTTTGAATTTAGATCATTTTAAAAAACTAGGGGTAAAAGTTTCCCATCGATCGTTACTAAAATCACAATCAACAATCCAACTGCCACTCACCACCAAGAGTCCTGGCCAAATAAATACTGCAGCAAATTATTAGTATAGTAACAGTAAAACCACCTCATCCCACACTTTCCATAAGGCTCCTGCTCTCAATTTGTAGCGGGGGGAACTTAGCACCACAAAAGCACAATATGTCCAAGCAGCTGAGAGCGCCTGCAGTTAGCAACAGCCTACAATGTCTTCATCATCACCGGATCCAAAGGAGCCTAATAAAGCATTCGAAAAAGTCAAATCAGACCAGGCACTCTCAAATACAATTTCAGGAATGTCATCCTACTTTAACTTGAATTTTAATTTTGATTATGGCAGTAGCCAACCGAAGTCTGAGGAATCTCCAGGATCCATCACAGGTTTCATCTCAGAAACTACAGAATTTGCAGAAGCGCCAGATGCAGCAAAGCCTCTTACCTGGCAAACTCCAGGTCTAGCCAAATTTGCTAGCCCAGTTGATGCCCCAAACTCTATGGACAATGAATCACAACTATCCATAAGAGCATCTCAGTTGCAGACACCATTGTCCCCACGTTTTTCAATAGAACCTTATTGTTCCATTCTAGATACACAGGACCTGGATCCACCAAATATGGAGCTTCCCACACTAGACAATCTGAGTAGTATCAGGATTGAATCCCAAATGGATAGCATACCAACTGATGACCTAAATTTTCTTGATGAAAAACAACTCATTTACGCAAGTGACGAGATTGGGGCTCAATATATTGATCATTATCCAAATGTGTATTCAATGCTTAATATTGGTTGGTCCATTGAATACTCATTCAGGTATGAGTATTTAATAGACCCACCAATATTGAGCATTTTGAAGGTTATGTGGAAAAAATGGACTCAGTCACAAATGTGATTATAACACAATCCTCAAAACTTGACACCCAACTAGATCTCACTAGACAATTTACATCTTCCATAGTGACAATTGATCTCAGTATGGCTCTAGTAGAAAACACCGTAAAGGAAAATTTAAGGTTACAAACCATCCAAGGGACCATAGAAAACCAAAGTTGAGTCCTCATGCTAGAGAAATTTCCGGAAGCCCCAACGGTTATAAAGGACATTCTTGAGGACTGCAGGCATAATTTAACAAGCCTGACAAGTGCTCGACTCGTTAGCCAGTTACCGAAAGTCCAACAGCTAGCTTAAAGGTAGTGTCCTCCACTCAAATGTCTGTGCCCCAGCCAAATCCCTGTATTTGTACTGTGGAATCAATATAGGAATGAAGCATGTCTTGCACATCCATTGTAGGCTCACCATCCCCCCCAAAAGAAAGGCTTAAAAGAGAAGGAATACTTTCAAACTAAAAGCTAAAGCCCCTGGAAATAAAATAAAATCTAAAATGAGTGCTGCAATAAGACCAAAATGTTCTTCTAGCAAATCAAACATATCCCAAATTCCACAAACTAATATACAAACTCAGGTGGATCCAGACACCCAGGAACAAGGTGGAGGCACTAAACATCTTGCCAGTAGAGCTTTGAAAGACAACCAAACCGAAGACGTCTTAAATCAAAATCCAGGTCTGTTATTCAACAAAGCATGCACTCTTTACTCTCATATAAATCACATGCCAACAGGATTCAGGTCAATTTCTAGAAACATCATCAAAAATAGAGGCCAAAATACAGTCAATCTATATTGAGGGTGAACCTAAAAAATTCAACCCAATTCAGGAGACCAGTGAAACTACACCTAATCAAGGCAAACCATTCTGTATCACAAAACACCCAGACAATTTACAGCTTCTCTATAGTGGTACAGTCAGCAAAATCACCTGGTGCCAGAGATACAGACCAGTGCTGATCACAGAAGTTCATGCCATCCTAACAAAGGATCTTGTCCATCAGTTGACTCCAAGTTGGAATATATTGAAACAAGCATTAAAAAAGCTATCCATGAAGCTCTCAAGATCTACCCCCACTAGACTAAACTGTGTCATTCGACCAAGCCCGATCCAACTCTTCATGGCCCTGGGCAAAACCAACAAACTTGTATGATAAGTCACAACTACCAACAATCCACATACAGACAAGCATTAAATGTAACAAAACCCAGGGTACTTAAAGTGCCATCAAAGATCAGGTGACAATCACATTCACTCCAGAATATACATCGAGAGGGAGTCAAGATATCCTCAAAAGAAGCAATATTCTACATCTTATAATCTTCTTGCCAAGTCGGCGGAATGTAAGATCAAATGTTCTATTGGTGGTAAAGATGGTCCAATCAAACAAGCTAGGAGACAGAGAATCTGACCATACAGCATGGTCCAGCACAAGGATAACAAATTAAATTGTTAATCATATAAACTTAATGAATGCCTAGGGAATTTCAATAGAGCCACTGAAAAAGGAACTGTACCCATTCATCTTTCTAGAACAACCAAATGCAAACTTTCATGAAAACAAGCTGAAGGCTAGCTGAAGGTCAATTTAGTCTTGCAAGACACATTTAGCTCACACCAACTCCTTCTCCAATGAGCCAATCTGGCGATATGAAGTTTCACATACTGAATATCACAGTACAAAATCAACCACACTATGATTCGCAGCCATTCACAAGACTGTTATTGGTTGGTCAAGTAGGAAAATGCCTGTAGGATAAACCCAAATTCTTCAGCTCAGAAATTGTACCGAAAATGCATCTAAAACTCATAAGTTGGGATACAGCAGGCCTAAACTCTAAATTGGAGGACAAGGATTGGCTGTCCTTTTTTAAACATCAAGACATTGTTTGCTTAGAGGAAACATGGACAATATCAACCTAGATTGTTATTCAACATATCATCTATCCGCAACCAAACAGCAGAAACCAGACCCACAAGGGGGCTTCACCATCTGGATAAGAACACCAGGTGGTTGGACCATGATCAAGTCAAATGTCCTGCCCTTCAAAGAACACATTCTGATGAAAATATTGGAAGAAGCACCAAAGTTGCTATCAGAAAAGATTCTGGGAGGGCCTACTCATCTTTAAAAAAAACTGCACATTGGCTTGTGGTGATTGCAACTCAAAATTGCACCCCCAATACAGGACCAATCAATTATCAACGAAGACAGTATATGGAGTATACCCATACCACCTATAGAGCATTGCACTAACACCAAGAGGGGTGAATTCATCTTTGAAGACCTAGTCGAGGGAGGCACTCAGATAACCTCCAAAATCCACCTGTAGAGTTGGCAATAGGCAAAGTGTCATTCATTATATAGTGATAAACAATGAAGCATGGCATCTCATCATTGACATGAGAGTGATTGGCAGAACTGAAAGTGATTACTATCCACTATTTCTAGTTCAGGCACACACAAGTTTGGGCTCCCTTGCACCTACCTCCAGCCAACATTTTAGTGCCCTCAAACTTGCCCTGAAACCAATAGAAAAAGTATTGTTGCGAACAATGATAATTGTGACTCAAAGACCTATAGCACAAGTCATAAATGTTCAACATTTCACACTATGTCCCTAACTGTACCTGCAAATGAGGGGGTGCAGCAACTGCAGCATCTGCAAATGTTTGTGGAAATGTTGGTCCAGGCAGCCATGGCAAGAAAGCAAAATCCACCCCGTCCCTGAATATTCCTCTCTTCATTGTCTGGATTGGTTCGACATGGAATGTGTAAAGCTAAAACAGTCTTCAGCTCTGAAGGACTGACATCTGTCTGACACCAATTAACAGCTATTCCTTGACAGCAGGAAGCAGTATACAAAGCTTAAAAATGTCCAAGAAGAATGATTACTCGTATAAGCTTTGGGAAGCTTTGGCAAGCTCTGTTGGATGGAAATCTATCTGTATGAAAATTTAAGAAATTCTGGGAGACTATAAGATGGGGTTGCAAAGGCACTCTGAAGAACATGGAGCTGAACGTTAGCCCACAACTCTGGATAGATCATTTTGCAACTCTGCACCAGAAAGATACTGTACCGTGTGGAAGGAATAACCAGACTGCACAACAACAGGCCATGATCGTTGGCAACCTTAACCTTAATCAAAATGAAATGTCATAATTAAAACATTGCAGTTGGAAACCTATTTAAAGCCCGGGTTTAATGAATGCAGCGACCCAGAACAATATATCCCAGACCACGCAATTACCACCTTCAACTCCTGTGATCCCTCAATTTTGGGCCTAATGAATGAATTCAGCGATCCAGACCCAACAAACGCACATGGCAGCCAGCCTGGACAAAATTCCATCGGATAGTTATCAAAATCATATAATTCTATTGTCACCTATTTTGAATCATTCATTTAACCACATCTGGCCTCTAGAAGAGATTCCTTCATCACAGAAAAAATCAATAATCATGCCTTTACACAAAAAAGAGCTTAGAGATCTAGGGCCAGATGTATCATCTGATTTTGCACTCGCAAACAGCGAAATCGGCCGTTTGCGAGTGCAAAATCAGGGTCTGCAATGCATCAAATGCATTCGTAGACCAAAAACGGAAAATCGCAAAAATTGCGATTTTCTGCGTTGCGACCTGGATTTTGCAAATCGCAATTTGCGATTCGCAAAATCCAGGTCGCAATGCAATTCTGCAAAAAATCGCAAATTGCGATTTTTCGCAGAATGGTATTTTGCAAGTGCAAAATACCATAACCTGCAACCAGGTGGTAACCTGGTGCAAAATTAAAAAATGCAGTAAAACTGCATTTTTAAATTTGATATGTAAAGCACACATGCCCTTTTGGCATGTGTGTACTTTACATGTGGAAAAAAAAAAATGGGGTGCAGGAGAGGGGGCCTTAGGCCCCCAGCACCCTGGCCCTTTGCTTTTCCCAAATTGCGATTTCTGTTTCAGAAATCGCAATTTGCGAAAATGCAAAAAATGTGCAGCTATGGGCCAACAGGCCCATAGCTGCAAATGGGGTCTGTATCGCAATTTGCGATTCGGTAATTGCATTTGCGATTTTTAAGAAATCGCAATTACCGAATCGCAAATGTGATACATGGCCCTTTGCGATTCGGTAATTGCGATTTCTTAAAAATCGCAATTACCGAATCGCACTGGGCCAGATTCATGCATCTGGCCCCTAGTGTCCAATTATCGGCCCATTTCATTGCTTTATGGCATGGGAAAAATATACGGAAAGCTGTTGCTAACTTGCTTGGACCGGTGGTTAGAAGAAAAAGACCTAATATCCCTGAACAAAGCAGACTTTAGGAGAGGCCAGAGCACAGTAGATTAAATCTTATATGTTCAATACATACCCGCCTTAAAAAGTCATCACTATATCTTGTATTTGTCGACTTCCAAACAGCTTTCGATACTGTTGATCATCCTAACCAATGGAAAATTTTAAAGGAGATGAGAGTCCCGGAAAAGATCCTGAAGTTATTAATTGCACTGTATTCTGGAAACACCACTAGGGTCAGGTATAGCACTACAGGTGAATATACAGCAGAGGTCCCAGTACATTGAGGTGTCAAACTAGGCTGCGTTCCAGCATTGACCCTTTTTAACTACTACATAAATGATGTCATGAAAACTCTCAAGAACCTTAATCTTGACATTCCCAAACTAAGCAAACATATTCACAAACATATTCCAATACTTCTCTCGACAATGAAGTGCTGTTGGCCAAAACAGAGTTAGTGATGCACTGATTTATGGCAGGGTTCAAGTCTTTCTGTGCCATTAGAAGACAAACCATCAGCGTCTGGAAAACAAAATATATGATCCTTAACCAAAACCAAAAATTGCGAGCAACCAATAAACTTTGGATCATGTTCCCACCTATGACTATCTGGGCATCCAATTGGATGGTAATCTCCTGTGGACTCTGCAATTATCCAAGAGTAATGCCATCTTGGCCCAGCAAGCAGGAACAATGCTGAGATTTGCTAAATCATGTGGCTATCACTAGGTAGGGTCAGCAATGCTGGCATACAAAATGAAGACAAGTGCAGCAAGTTTATATGGAGCTGAGATGTGGGGTACAGGAAAACATCAGCAATGCAAATCACCGAAAACAACTTCCTAGGAAAGCACCTGTGCCTTGGAACACCAATGGATGCCAGGAGAATAGACCTAGATATTGGAAAAATTGAGGACACAAAGCACTGGCACCACTAAAATAATGGCTTTGTACTGTGTCCAAGGGGGAGCTTGCATCTTATAGATTTACATTAATGGACATTATGAAGCTACAAGATTATCATACATTACCATGGTTCACCCATCTATCAAATGTCATAGTTAATATTGGCCTAAAAGATCTTTGGCTCCATCCAGAAACTATCATGAAAGCCAGCCTTGATATGGTCACAAAGGCATGTTGGGATCATAGCAATAAAGTGAAATTAAATCAAGCCCTCTCCCGCTAGAACGATACGTGTCATTCAA
Source organism: Pleurodeles waltl (assembly GCF_031143425.1). Classification (NCBI taxonomy): domain Eukaryota; kingdom Metazoa; phylum Chordata; class Amphibia; order Caudata; family Salamandridae; genus Pleurodeles; species Pleurodeles waltl. The sequence continues at coordinate 358,021,984 of NC_090438.1, forward strand.
CCAAGATTGGGTCCCTGCAGCTTTCATTGATGACATCTATCCAGCAGAAGAAAAAAATTGTTTTATCAAAAATATTCAATTGGGAACATTGCTGGTGCCTTCAGTAACCACAAGGTGGTCATTTAGCCCTGATTATGGGTCAGATTACAGTCTGTGCTTTTTGGGTGGCAGGGAAACATGATCTTATTTCCTTCTGCTGTGTCACTATACGTTGAGCCCACACAAGGCTGGAGGTATTTACGGCCAAATTATGACCATGGCAATGATAACTCCTGTGGACAGCCAATGTACCACAGCAACCACCAGGGTGTTAGCACCACTGACCACGGCGGTAGCTATCAACAGCCAGGCCGAAGACAAAGTACCGCCCACCATGTTAAGACATTGCAAACAACCATGATTTCTGAGGCGATACCAATGCCATCAAAATCCTGATGGAAACAGAACACAGAAGACGAAAGACTCACCATTTACACCATTTAAGAAACAGAAAAGATCAACGCCGCCATGGGACCGCCAATTCAAGTCTTCTCGATGCTCTTCTACGCCATGCTCCACCTGAAACACCGACGAAGACAACAACAGTGAATACAGCCGCCAAGCACACAAGGGAGGGAGGGAGGAAAAGGAGAGTGACACACACGCACAACACATACCAGACACACACGCACCATACACACAACCACCTGCAGAGCAAAAACAATGTCACAGGACCCACGTCACAATAATGCAAGGACTTCAGCAATCCAGAACTGATAATGTCTTTGGATGCAAACATCCACCATATTGTCCATATGACAAAAAATAAATGATTAATTGTTCCGAAAGGTCCAATAGCCAGTACAAAGTACAAAAGGCCCACAGGGCCACAGGGCAAATTCCAAGGCCCAACTCGTTCCCTGACGTAATCCTCACTACACTGTGCAGGGCATCATTTTGTGAATGGCCAGGCACCACATGCGGAAGGGGGTGGGAGGTTCCTCAGCTGAAGTGGGGTACTTGCCCACTGGTTCTGGAGGGGGCTCCATGCTCATTACAATTAGCTGGGGAGTGCAAGGTCACAGTCTCTGAGTTGGGGGACTTGCCCACTGGTTCCGGAGGGGGCTCCATGTACAACAGTCCTTGGAGGGTGGTCTACATGCCCTCTGCTGGAAGTGAAGGCTGCTGTGTCCCAACTAGAGGTGAGGGCTGCTCTGTCCCAACTGGAGGTGAGGGCTGCTGTTTCCCAGCTAGAGGTAAGGGCTGCTGTGTCCCAGCTTGCAGTGAGGGCTCCTTGCCCACTGTTCTGCTGTTGGAGGGGAAACCTTGCCAAGCTCAGCTTGAAGTGAGGGCTCCTTGCTCACTGCTGTTGGAGGGGAAACCTTGCCAGGCTCAGCTTGAGGTGAGGGCTCCTTGCCCACTGCTGCTGGAGGGGACTCTTGCCTCTCTTAGTTGGTGGAGTGGGATCCTTCCCTTTCTTGCCTCCACGACTAGTAGATGCCTCCATTGTCCTTGTGGACTGTTTGGCTGAGGTGCTGGGCTGGGTTGTTGGGACCCTGCTCTTACAGGCAGGACCGGGGGAGGCGGGGGAGGGAAGAGATCGAGTGGGGCAAGGAAAAGCTTGTGAGGGATGGTGGGGCGGGATGAGGGAGGAGGGTTAGGAGTGGAGGTTGAGGGAGTGGTTGTTGGAGGTGTATGTCTGCTGACTTTGGGTTAAGTGCATGGGCAGTGTGCTGATGTGAGGTTGATGGCTGTTGGATGTCTGAGTGTGTGTGTTTGTGTCTCTTAGGAGGGGGTCAGACAGGGTGGGAGAGGACACAGGGGATGCGTAGATAGATGTTGTGGAGGTGTCTGCAAGTAAGGTGTGTGTCCTGCTTTGTGTGGTGGTGTGGCTGTTGATGCAGTGCATGCAAGTGTGAGTGTGGATGTGACAGTGAGGGAGAGGAGAAGGAGAAGGGGAGACAGTGGAGGCAGTGTATGTGGTTGTGTGTGCAACTGTCTGTTGTTTGTGTGAGTGCTTGTGGCTTGAAGTGTGCTGCCTGTGTTTGTCACTTGTGTGATGTTTTGTGTGCATGCTTGTCTATATGTGTTCAGGGGATGGGTTGGGGTTGAGGAGATTTGGACTGGGAAGTGGTAGTTGGAGGGGGGGCGGAAGGAGAAGGGACAATGGCTGCCATCGGAGAGGAGGCCAGACCCTGGAACAATCTCTGTTGGGCCGCCAATACACAGTGAATGCTGTCCAGAAATGCATTGCATTGCTGCATCTGGGATGCCAGCCCCTGGATGGCATTCACAATGGTTGACTGCCCTACAGATATGGATCTCAGGAGATCAATAGCCTCCTCACTGGGGGCAGCAGGGCTCACTGGAACAGGGCCTGAGGTGCCTGGGGTGAAGGAGATGCCCACCCTCCTAGCTGAGCGGGCACGGGCAACTCAGTGAGGAGTTACTGAGAGGGTGAAACAGGTACGGGGGTGGTGGCTGTACCTGTAGCTGGGGTGGTCCCAGAAGTGTCCACCACCACCAGGGAGCTACCATCGGAGGAGGTAACAGAGTCAGGGGGTCATTCCAACCCTGGCGGTCGGTGTTAAAGCGGCGGCCAACCCGCAAACAGGCAGGCGGCCCAAAAAATTGAATTCTGACCCTGGCGGGAACCGCCAACACAGACCGCCACTTTAACACTCCGACCGCCACGGCGGGACAAACAAACAGCGCGGCGGTCACCGCCAACAGACAGGCGGGAGACAATGTACCGCCCACCCTATCACAACTCACCAATCCGCCACCTTTTCCGGGGCGGGAGCCCCACTGATAAAAACACGGCGGAAACAGACTACGAACGGGAAAACGCTCACCCTACACACTCCACGAGGAATCTGGACAGCATGGAACCAGAACTACACATCCTACCAGCAATTGTCTACCTGCTCCTCTACCAGGAGCACGAACGCCGGCGCCGAAGACAACGGTGAGTACTGCACCTACGACACAGGGGAGGGGGAGGAGAAAAGAATACGGGCACACACATACGCGACACCCCCCCCCACCCAACTACCTACACACCAATGCAGAGCAACAACTCAGAGTGACACCCCCCAAACCCCCCGGAAGAATGCAAAGACAAAATAATATGTTATTGGAATTCAAATATATTGTAAGGCTAAGTAAATAAGTAAGTCGAACATCCCATAACTATATACACATATGTAAATTGTCCCGTCAAAATTGGCTTTCTGTTATTGTACGTGGACCAATGGTCCTCAACACATGGGCAAAGCCCACACATGAGACCCGAATCCATTGGAGAGAACACTGCAGGGGCATCAGATAGGAAAACTACAGGCACCTCAGTGGGAAGGGAAGGGGGGGCACCTCTGCCACATGAGTCCACGACACCAGATCCACAAGGGGCCTCCATGGCCACTGTTCAATTCTGGGGAGTGCAAAGCCACAGTATCTCAAGTCCAGACAGGGGGTGGCTTGCCCACTGTGCCATCCTGGGGAGTGCAAAGCCACAGTCCCACAAGTCCCTACAGTGGGTGGCTTGCCCACTGTGCCATCCTGGGGAGTGCAAAGCCACAGTCTCACAAGTCCCTACAGTGGGTGGCTTGCCCACTGTGCCATCCTGGGGAGTGCAAAGCCACATTCTCACAAGTCCCTACAGTGGGTGGCTTGCCCACTGTGCCATCCTGGGGAGTGCAAAGCCACAGTATCTCAAGTCCCTACAGTGGGTGGCTTGCCCACTGTGCCATCCTGGGGAGTGCAAAGCCACAGTCTCTCAAGTGGATGACAGACTCCAGCGGTACTGGAGGAGTCTTGGTGCCCAGAGTGTATTGTGCAGCCCTGTCCGACACTGATCCGGGCCTGCCCCTTCTGCCAATGTGTCAGCGGTGCTTGAGTTGAAGGGCCCAGCGGAGCGGTGCAGAGACGGCGGTGCCCAGCGGAGCGGTGCTTGAGTTGAAGGGCCCAGCGGAGCGGTGCTTGAGAGGAAGGGCCCAGCGGAGCGGTGCTTGAGTTGAAGGGCCCAGCGGAGCGGTGCAGAGACGGCGGTGCCCTGTTCGGCGGTGCTTGTCTTGAAGGGCCCTGTTCAGCGGTTCTTGAGACGGCGGTGCCCTGTTCAGCGGTGCTTGTCTTGAAGGGCCCTGTTCAGCGGTTCTTGAGACGGCGGTGCCCTGTTCAGCGGTGCTTGTCTTGAAGGGCCCTGTTCAGTGGTTCTTGAGACGGCGGTGCCCTGTTCAGCGGTGCCTGTCTTGAAGGGCCCTGTTCAGCGGTTCTTCACATGTGTCTCCAGGGCACCAGATCCGGCCAATATATGGTTTTCACTCGCCATCCGACTTCTCGCTTGCGGGGCCCTCCTGTGCTGGTGTACCGTGCCCGTGGGTGTACTCCTTCACCCCCGGAATGGGGCTGGTGGGGCCCTCCTGGGCAGCTCGCCTGCTGCCGGACTTGTCGGCTGTGCTGCCCTTGCCATCCTTGCCTGATCCTCTGTGGCCCTTGCCTCCCTTTGGAGATGTGCCAGGTGGCACCCCACTTCCTGACGGTGATAGGGTGGTGCCTGTGGAGGCTGCCGTCTCTGTCCTCTCGCGCCGGCCCTTGCCTTTTTTGGATTTTCTCCCAGGGGGTGGGCTGGCTGTCCCTTTGCTGCTGGCCGATGTAGCTGCCCTCGAAGGTGGTGGACTCCAATATCCCTGGACTATGGTCCTTGTAGGTCCAGGGGTTGTGGTGGCTGAGGTGCTGATTGGACTTTTACGAGATGGAGGGGGTGGGTCAGGTGATGGAAAGAGGTTAATTTTGGAGAGGAAAAACTTTTTAGGCGCAATGGGGGAAGGGTAGGTGCAGTGGATATGGGAGTGGAGGAAGAGGATGTGGTTGTAGGAGAGTCAAGTGTGCTGTCTTTGGGTGCAGGTGCTTGTGACGGAGGCTGTCGTGAGGTGGATGGCTGTTTGGTGGGTGGCTGCCTGCGTTTGTGTGGTTTGGAAGAGGGGGTGACAGACACACTGGGAGAGGACACAGGGGACGTGTAAATGGCAGTGGGGGTGGTGACTGCACGTGTGCGGAGTGTTCTGGTGGGTGTGCTGGTGATGGACGTAGTGGCTGATGAAGTGGTGCATGCAAGTGTGAGTGGAGACGTCACAGGGAGGGAGGAGGGAGACGAGGAGGAGGGGGACACAGAGGAGGCAGTGGCTGTTGGCATGTCTGCATGTGGATGTTGCTTGTGTGAATGCTTGTGGGATGTGTGGTGCTTATGTTTGGATGAGCTGACCTTGGGTGTTGAGGTGTGTGCAGGCTGGTCTGTAGGTGTGTCTGGGATAGGCAGAGGAACAGGGGAGTGGGACTGGGTGGAGGGAGTTGGAGGAGGGAGGCAAGAGACAGGGACAATGGCTGCCGTCAGTGCTGAGGCCAGAGCGTTGAACGATCGCTGATGGGCAGCCTGGCCCGAATGAATGCCCTCCAGGTATGCATTGCTCCGATGCACCTCCCTTTCCACCCCCTGGATGGCATTCAAAAGGGTAGACTGCCCAACAATGAGCGTCCGGAGGAGGTCAATGACCTCCTCTCTGAGGGCAGCAGGGGTAACTGGGGCAGGGCCTGAGGTGCCTGGGGCGAAGGAGATGCCCGCCTTGGTGTGCGAGCGGGCACGGGCGAACGCTGAGGGGCTGCTTGGAGGGCGGAGCTGGTGCGCTGGGTGGCGGCGGTACCTGTTGTTGTGGTGGGCACGGATGTTGCCGCCACCACAAGGGAGCTCCCTTCTGAGGACGTGTCGGTGTCGCTGATGTCTCCACGTGTCCCCGTTGTGGAGCCCCCCTCGCCCTCCGTCTCACTGGTGAAATCAGAGTCCGTTGCATGGCCCTCCGGGGCCATGTGAGATGCAGCTCCCTCGTGCTCCAATGCCACTTCTCCTCCACCAGATGATGCTAATGCACACATGAACAGGAAGAGCAGACCAAAAAAGGGGGGGGGAGAAATAAAGACATGTTGAGTGCATGCATTGGCAACACAGTTGGCGGAGAGGACAGACACAGAAGCCCCCTGCACTACACCGCGCACTTGGGGTACACTACTCAATCAGTGAGACTTGGCCTACAAGCCAATGGACGACATCTGCACGCATAGGTGACACAAGGCCATGGATAGCTGTACTTGGCACCCTACAGAGGTGGAGGGCGGGGGCACAGGGCCATGCCTTACGGAGGGGACTAGCCTACAGAAATCACCCTGGCCTAGGGATACCAACATCCCTCCTCCCCCACCCAGACACCTCCACTGCGCGCTAAGATAGCAGAATGTGCTTGTACTCACCCTCTTGTGTCTGCTGTGAGGTCCTCACGTGCCCATCCAAATCTGGGTAGGCCACCAACAGGATCCGAGACATCAGGGGGGTCAATTGACGAGTGGCACCCCTCCTACGTTGGGAGGCCATCCCCAGCAGAGCCTCCGCGGTCTTTCTGCTCCCGCGGCGGATGTCCTCCCACCTCTTGCGGCAGTGGGTGCCTCGTCTGTTGTGGACCCCCAGGGCCTGGACGTCCTTGGCGATGGCATGCCAAATGTCGACTTTCTGATGGGCGCTGACCTATGTGACACGTACAGGGAGAGAAAATAATATATCATCATTTTCTGCATGCTCGATGTGAGTGTCCCCCCATCCCCACCCTTGCCATGTGGCACATGCTCTCATCTGTCATTTGATGCATGCCTCATACGCTCCCCTCCGCACCATTGTTCATTCACCCCACTCAAACCAGGCATTGCCCACAAAGCATGGTCCCAGTGTACTAACCTGTTGGTCTGAAGGACCGTAGAGTAGCGCATACTGGGGGAGGACCCCATCCACGAGTTTCTCCAATTCTTCAGAAGTGAAGGCTGGGGCCCTTTCCCCAGTCGCAGCAGCCATTGTCTCTTCCAGACCGAGGTCACAGCAGCACTTGCAGTATAGGTCCTCTCCTGTGGATGATCAGGTCTCGAGTGATTAAGCTGATAGAAAATGGCGGTCACGCCCGCGGCGGTGCGTACCGCGGCGGTGCGTACCGCGACCGCAGGCGCACTTTGTCATTGGCTCCTGAAACCCATAGGGTTCTATGTTAACCAATGCGGCTTTGCACCGCGGTCTTCGACCGCCTACCGCCACGGTGTGCCACGCCAGCGCATTGACCTCACATCCCATTGTCACTCTTCACAAGTCAGGCAGCCGCCATTTCAAGGGCCCACATGGCTTAATTTCTACTGCGTCACACAGGCCTAGGCCTTGCATTGCCACTCATACAAGCCATTCAATACATAGCGAATCGTGTACTGTGCAAGCTGTGGGAACGTACCTGTGGTTTGCTTGACTCTGTGCTCCATGTTGTCCTTCCTAGGCACCGTCCGCTGGGACTTGCGAGGAGATGGAGGAATGTCCCCGTGTACAGACCGCTGGTGGACCTGACGACAATGGAAGAAAGACATGTCATACTGACATACAGACTTGACCGAGCCACTATACAGGAACTGTGTGCCCAGCTGGAGCCAGACTTGATGTCACCCATTCGCCAACCCACAGGGATTCCCCCTCTGGTGCAGGTTCTGTCAGTACTCCATTTTTTGGCAAGTGGATCATTCCAAACAACAGTGGCCATTTCATCAGGGATGTCTCAGCCTATGTTTTCTAAGGTTTTGTCCAGAGTGTTGTCTGCCCTGATGAAATACATGCGGAGCTACATTGTTTTCCCTGAGGTAGGCAATTTGGCTACAGTGAAGGGTGATTTCTATGCCCTTGGACATATTCCCAACATCATGGTGCCATTGATGGGACCCATGTGGCTTTGGTTCCCCCCAGTGAAAGTGAACAGGTGTACAGGAACAGAAAAAGTTATCATTCGATGAATGTCCAGGTGGTCTGTTTGGCTGACCAGTACATCTCCCATGTAAATGCCAAGTTCCCTGGGTCAGTGCATGATGCGTACATCATGCGAAATAGCAGCATCCCTTATGTGATGGAACAGCTACAGAGACACTGTGGCCCATATTTATACTTTTTGACGCAAAACTGCGCTAACGCAGTTTTGCGTCAAAAAAATTAGCGCCGGCTAACGCCATTCTGAAGCACCATGCGGGCGCCGTATTTATTGAATGACGTTAGCCGGCGTTAGCCGCCGGCGCCGTCTGGTGTGCGTTAAAAAAAACGACATACACCAGGCAGCGCCGGCGTAGGGGGATATGGGGCTTGGGCATCAAGAAATGGGGCAAGTAAGGTTGAGGCAATTTTTTCGCCTCAACCCGATTTGCGCCATTTTTTTTCACTCCCAACCCCCATTGAAATGACTCCTGTCTTAGCAAAGACAGGAGTCATGCCCCCTTTCCCAATGGCCATGCCCAGGGGACTTCTGTCCCCTGGGCATGGTCATTGGGCATAGTGGCTTGTAGGGGGGCACAAATCAGGCCCCCCTATGCCACAAAAAAAAAAAAAAAAAAAACTTACCTGAACTTACCTTAATGTCCCTGGGATGGGTCCCTCCAGCCTTGGGTGTCCTCCTGGGGTGGGCAAGGGTGACAGGGGGTGTCCCTGGGGGCATGGGAGGGCACCTCTGGGCTCCTTCAGAGCCCACAGGTCCCTTAACGCCTGCCTTTTGCAGGCGCTAAAAAACGGCGCAAAAGCGGCCGTACGTCATTTTTTTTGACCCGCCCACTCCCGGGCGTGAATTTTGCCCGGGAGTATAAATCCGACGCACATGCCTCGGAGTCGATTTTTTAGACGGGAACGCCTACCTTGCATATAATTAACGCAAAGTAGGTGTCCACGCTAAAAAATGACGCTAACTCCATGGACTTTGGCGCTAGACGCGTCTAACGCCAAAGTATAAATATGGAGTTAGTTTTGCGTCGGAATTGCGTCAAAAAAAACGACGCAATTCCGGCGCAAACGGAGTATAAATATGCCCCTGTGTGTTGCTAATTGGTGACTCTGGTTACCCCAACCTGTCGTGGCTACTGACCCCAGTGAGGAATCCCCGGACCAGGGCAGAGGAATGGTACAATGAGGCCCATGGGCGGACTAGGAGCGTGATCGAGCGGACCTTTGGCCTCCTGAAGGCCAGGTTTAGGTGCATGCATATGACAGGTGGATCCCTAATGTACTCACCGAAGAAGGTGTGCCAGATTATCATGGCCTGATGTATGCTTCACAACCTGGATTTGCGACGCCAGGTGCCTTTCCTGCAGGAGGATGGTCCAGAGGGTGGTGTTGTGGCAGCTGTGGAGCCTGTGGAGAGTGAAGAGGAGGAAGACGACGGCGACGACACAGACAACAGGGACACAGTGATACAACAGTATTTTCAATAACACACAGGTACGAATCCAAACTGCCATTTTACATGTACTTACAGTCTCCTGCCTCTCTACTGTCTGAGTTTACCCCCAGTTTATGTTAACTGAGTTGTGACTTTCCCTTCCGTTTTCAGAGATGTGGGCCCCACTGCGTGACCTCTGCTTTGTTTGCCCATGGACTACAGCTGTGTGACAGTGGTATGTTGTCATCACAATGTAACTGAACATTTGGCACCGTTATGTCTAATACATTTGTTCAAAATACAAGCAGACTCCAGATAATTTTAGTGCAATAAGTGATTTTATTTAAGTGCTAAATTTAGGGACATGCTTGAAAATCGGTGATGGGTGATGGTGGAGTAATGTCCATGGCAGAGTCCAGATTTTCAGTCTCACAGGTGCATTGTCCATAAGCCTGTGGAAGGATGGAGCAGGGGCAGTTTAAGGTTGGACAGGGTGACAATGTGGGACAGTGGGATGACATAAGGGGGTATCCTTTGCTGGTGGGGTTCTTGCCATCCTACTCTGTCTTCTTGCGAGATCTCAGGCCCCGCTTGAGGGGTGGTTCTTCCTCTGCAGAAGGTGGGGTTCTGGTGGCCTGTTGTTGTGTGGGGGCCTCCTGTCCACTAGCACCGGCGGAGGTGGTAGCCTGTTCTTGGCCCATGCTAGTGACAGGGGACCTTTGTGGTGCCACATGGTCCCGCAATGTGGTGACAATCTGGTTAAGAGCCACGACGATGGTCCCCATTGCGGAACTAATGGTTTGGAGTTCTTCCCTGAACCCCATGTACTGTTCCTCCTGCAGTACCTGGATCTCCTGGAACCTGGCCAGTACCGTAGCCATCGTCTCCTGGGAGTGGTGGTATGCTCCCATGATGGAGGAGAGGGCCTCGTGGAGAGTGGGTTCCCTGGGCCTGTCCCCCCCCTGTCGCACAGCAGCCCTCCCAGTTCCCCTGTTTCCCTGGGCCTCTGTCCCCCAGACCGTGTGCCCACTACCACTGCCCCCAGGTCCCTGCTGTTGTTGGGGTGGTGGGTCAACCTGGGTGCCCTGTAGTGGTGGACACACCGCTGATTGACGTGTCCTGGAGACAGAGGCATGGGCCCGCTGGGTGGGAGCTGTGCTGGTGTTCCCAGAGGGGGGTAGGTCTGCTGTGGCCTGTGGCTGTGTGAGGGGAACCGACTGTCCCGAGGTCCCCGATGGGCCGGGCTGGTCATCTGGGTCCAGGGAGACAGAGCTGCTATCATCACTGGGGGCCTCTTCTGGGGGTGGGATGGACATTTCTGGACCCTCCTGGGCAGTGTGGTGGCGTTCGGGTCCTGCAGGGGTATAAGAGTATGGTTATTGCTTCTGTGTGTGCCATAGTGTGCAATGGGTGGGTGGCCGTGTACCCCAGTGCTGGCATTCCCTTGTGGGGGCTGTTGTGACGGTGGCTTGTGGGGGAGATGGGTATGTGCAGTGGGCATGCTTTGGTGATGGGTGTCCATGCTTTGTGGACGCATGCAGGGCTAGGTGTTTGGATGGGTGGGTTGTGATGGTGAGCCATTTGCAAGGAGTTGGTGTGATGGGGGTGGGGGTGAGGGTGGGGGTATGATTTGGCATGCAGGTGGGCTGGGGGGAATGAAGTAGTGAAGATTTGACTTACCAGAGTCCATTCCTCCAGCTACTCCTGCGAGGCCCTCAGGATGCAGGATGTGCAAGACTTGCTCCTCCCATGCTGTAAATTCTGGGGGAGTAGATGGAGGTCCGCCGCCAATCTTCTGCACCACGATGTTGTGCCTTGATACCATGGAACGCACCTTCCCCCGTAGGTCGTTCCACCGCTTCCTGATATCGTCCCGATTTCGTGGATGCTGTCCCACAGCGTTGACCCTGTCCACTATTCTTTGCCATAGCTCCATCTTCCTGGCAATGGTGGTGTGCTGCACCTGTGTCCCGAAGAGCTGGGGCTCTACCCGAACTATTTCCTCCACCATGACCCTGAGTTCTGCGTCAGAAAACCTGGGGTGTCTTTGGGGTGCCATGGGGTGGTGTGGATGGGGTGTGGGGTGGTGTATGGGTTGTAGAGTGTGGTGAGTGTGGTGGTGTGTGGTGTTTTGTGCGTGGATATTGTGTGGGTGATGTTGGGATTTGCCTCTGTGTGATGGTGTACTCTATTCTGTGCTGTCTCTCTCTGGCCTTCAGTCGCAATTGTGGTCGTAAGGGTTTGTGGGTGATGTGGGTGTGTGTTTTATATTGTAATGGGTGTGTGGGAGTGGTGTGTGTACGTGTATCAGGTGTGTGTATTTTGAATTGTCCAATGTGGCTGTGTTTTGTAAAGGTGTGTGTATTTTGAGCGCAGCGGTGTGTACCGCCAATGGAATACCACGGTTGAAAGACCGCTGCAGGGATTTGTGGGTCGGAATGGCATGGGCGTATTTCTGTTGGTGTGACGGTGGAGGTTTGGTCATCGCCAGTTTTTCGCTGGCCGTTGGTGTGGCGGACTTTTGTTGTTGTCGGGTTTTTGGCGGTTTGCCAGTTGCGGGTCAGAATGACCGTGGCGGTTTACCGCGGCGGTGTTATGGCGGTATTCTGACCGGCGGTAAGCGCCTTTTACCGTCGAGGTCAGAATGACCCCCTCAGTGTTGTTACCTACTGTCTCTTCCATTGTGCTCCCCTCGCCCTCCATCCCACTGGTCCCCTCGGTGTTGGTGGAGTCTGCCTCCTGGGTCCTGTGGGATGCAGCTCCCTCTGTCGCCGGGGCCCCTGCTCATCCAACAGATGATGCTAATGCACACATGGACTGGATGCCAGAAGATAAAAGGGGCAGAGAGAGAAAGGGGGCACTGGGTCAATTACAGCACCAACACCTCAGATGGCATACACATTACAGTCACCCACAGGGATCAGGATTGAGCACCATGCATCGCACTGGCATTACATTTGCGGGTTACCGCAGCAAGATGAGAGCAAAACACCGCCAACTGCACCCCTCCTGGGAGTCATTCAGCCCTGTCTGTCATGGAATGCAACCTAGCCACGTTACCAGATTTAGCAATAAAACCATTATCCTTGACCTGGATCACGCTGCGTTCTCTGAGCTGACATTAAGGAGCACCCACTAACTGACACACACCACCAGGTTCCCATGCCACCTACCAATCATAGTTGTAACGCACATTGTACTCATCCCCTTGTGGCTGCTGTGATGCCCTCAAGTGCCCATCCAGCTCTGGTATGCAGGCAATCAGGGGGGTCAGGTTCCGACTGGCACCCTGCCCTCCTTGGGAGGCCATCCCCAGCTAGGCCTCTGCGGTCTTCCGGTACAGCGTCTCAGGTCCTCCCACCTCTTCCTACAGTGGGTGCTCTGCCTGCTGTAGACCACTAGGGTCCGCACATCCTTGGCGATAGCATGCCACAATCCCTTCTGATGGGCGCTGACCTGCAGAGGAAACACAGACAGGAGGACACCATTAACCAGACAATCCAGCCTGCTGCACCATAATGTACATCAACACCAGATATAAACCCCCACAAATGGCATGATGCTTGCACACACATCTCCATGCAACCTTGTCACATGCCTCGTGCCCAAGGTGTACTCACCTGTTGGTCTGGAGGCCCATACAGCTGCTCATACTGGGGTAGGACCCCATCCACAAAGCGCTCCAACTCCTCCGAAGTGAAGGCAGGGGTCCTTCCCCCGGTCACACGGACTATGGCAGGATCCAGACACAAGTAACAGCAGCACACACAGTGTAGGTGTTTTCCTGTGGAAAGTCAGGAAACAAGTGAGGTTATAGGCTGAAAATGGCGTTCATGTATGCGGCGGTGTACACCATCACCGCTGACGGTGATCCCCGTTGGCCACTGTACTCGATGGAGCCCCATGTTATCCAATGAGGAATAGCACGGCGGTGCAAGACCGCTTTCCGCCGTGACACCCATCGACGGCGGAGTTACCTCACTTCCACCTTTCCCTATGTACAGGACAGTCAGTCGCCATTTTATGGAGGTGGACAATATTCAGATAATCGAGAACTGCGTAACTTTGTATAATTTGCACATACATTGGAATTACCAATGTCCCATAACATTACAGCTCTATGTACACTGAGTGGGTGGTTCCATTGTTCAAATTGTGACAGCCTGCTCACTCTTGTGTCCCTAAGATATCTACCACTGCGGAGGAATCAGAGGAGGAGACAAGACCCCATGCACAGACCCCTTGTGGACTTGGCTACAATGGAAGAAAAGCACATAATACTAACCTGTAGACTGGACAGGGCCACAATCACAGGGCTGTGTGCTCCTTAGGAGCCTGATATCTGCTATCCACCGTCCCACTGGGATCCGCCCTCTTGTTCAGGTTCTATCTGTGCTCCATTTCCTGGCAACTGGCTCTTTCCAAGTGACAGTAGGCTTGGCAGCAGGAATGTCACAGCCAATGTTCTCAATCATGCTGGCAAGGGTTTTGTCTGCCCTGGTGAACACATGTGCAGCTACATTGCTTTCCCCCAGTTTGAAGATTTGGCCAATGCGAAGGCTGGATTCTATGCAATTGGACATATACCAAACATTATTGGGGCTATTGACGGTACACATGTTGAGTTTGTCCCCCCACCAGAATGAACAAGTGTTCAGGAATCGGAAGAGTTTCCACTCACTCAGTGTGCAAGTGGTGTGCCTGGCTGACCAGCACATCTACCATGTCACTGCCAAGTATCCTGGGTTGGTGCATGACGCCTTCGTCCTGAGGAATAGCAGCATCTCAAATGTAATGGCACAACTACAGAGGCACAGGGTGTGGGTAATTGGTGAGCCTGCCTCCCCACCCAATATATGTCAGTGTATGCCTTCTGGTGTTGAACCTATGTTATTGTGTAAGGGTAATTTTTGTCCCTCAATACTTGCAGCTGACTCTGGCTACCCAAACCTATTGTGGCTCCTGACCCCTGCGAGGAATGCCAGGACGGATGCTGAGAATCGTTATAGTGATGCACATGGGTGAACCAGGAGAATTATTGAAAGGGCCTTTCACCTCCTGAAGGCCAGGCTCAGATGCCTCCTTCTGACAGGTGGATCTCTGTGCTACTCTCCTGAGAAGGTCTGCCAGGTAGTAGTGACATGCTGCATGTTGCACAACCAGGCCCTCAGTCAACATGTGCCTTATATGCAGGAGGAGGAGACTGGAAATGCCCCTGTGGCAGCAGTAGACCCTGAGGACAGGATAAGGATGTGGACAACAGAACATCAGTTATACGTCAATACTTCCAATGACACACAGGTGAGACAGTGGAACTAACCATTCCTCTGATTACTGATGTTTACTGTGTGGCTGTAGCAGGATGGCATTCACTTCCTTTGCATCTCTACTTACTGTCACCTATGGCTTCTCATTTTGCAGATCTTGATGATATGACAACAATGTACTGATGTGATGATTACAGACAGATACAGGTCATAAAATGTATGCTATCACATTGTTCAGATCATTTGCACATGATGTGACTGTTTCCATATATGCACATTTTCATCACAAAAAACACTTTCACTTAGGTTGTGTTCAAGGATGTTTATTGTTGTGCAAAATATTGATGGAAAAGTGCACTGGAATGGGTGATGGTTGAGGAAAGTCCAGTGTATTGTTCCAGTCTGTTTGTAGCACAGGTCCAGTGTCCAAAGGGCCATTGGAAGGGGAGCAAAGGCAGTTCAAAGTGGACAAGGTGACAAGGTGGGACACAAGGGGGACATTCCTGGCGGTGGTCTTGGTCTTGCCTGGTGTCTCTGGCTTCTGTCTGGGTAGCAGGGAACGTTTGCGGGATGGTTCACCTTCTGCAGGAGGAGGGGTCCTGGTGGCCTGTGGGTCCTGTGACAGGGCCTCCTGCCCACTAGCTGCAGCGGAGGTGGTGTGCTGGTCAGTAGACTGGCTATTGGTAGGGGCCCGCTGGTGTGCTGTCTGTTCTCTCATGATGTTGGCCATATCTGCCAGCACTTCTGCTATAGAGATCATGGTGGTGTTGAGGGACTGCAAATCCTCCCTGATCTCCTGAGGGTGTATCTCCGGCATCCGCTTGTTCTCCTGCATGTTGGTAAGGATCTGGCCCATCCTGTCCTGGTATTGCTGGTGAGCCCCCAGGACATTAGTGAGTGCCTCCTGGAGAGTTGGTTCCCTGGGCATGTCCTCCCTCTGCCGCACAGTGGTCCTCCGAGTGCCCCTGTTCCCCGAAGGGTGTGCCCACTGTCACTGACCCCAGGTCCCTGATTGTCTTGGGTGTGAGGTGTGGACTGGGGTCCCTGTACAGGTGGGCACACTGCTGATTGACGTGTCCTGGGGACAGAGGTGTGTGGACATTGGGTGGGTGCTGTTGTGTTCGATACTGATGGGAGAGGCTCTGTGGTGGACTGTGAGTGGGCTGGAGTGTCCCTGATGGGCCAGGTAGTTCATCCAGATCCAGAAGTATTATTATTATCAAAGGATCGCAATAAGAAACTATTTGCAATGCAGTAGAGCAGCATAACTTTTGTATGTTCTGTATGTTATTTAAAATTTGAAGTATTGGTTTTAACTAGCACATGAATTAAGTGTGTTTTGCAGTAATTTCTCTGTGTCTATAATGACGAGCACAGAGAGATTTCGTAGGACAGTATTTATATGTCGGCACGATGGCGGAACAAACAGGTTGAAAAAGGTGTTCTCGTCGAAACATGTTCTGGTGTTTCCATTGGATTGTAATAAAGATAATTCACTTGCACACTGAGTGCCTGGAGTCCTTTTCATAACAAGAGGAGATTTTTATGTATTGGTGGCACATACGAGGAAGCACCACAGAGGCACCGCTGGCATTCAGGAGCGGACCAGGAATGCCAAAGTACAACAAGGTTATATATTTATACTAACAAAAAAAACACTCTCACATTGACTTTCACAATAAGATAGACAATCCCACACCCAGTTACACACTCTCACAAACAGACACTCTCACACCTACTTTTGCACCCAGACAGACACTCTCCCACCCACAGTCACACCCAGACACACATTCTGACACTGGCAATCACACCCAAATAAACACTCTCCCACCTAGATAACCACTATCACACCCACTCACACCCAGATACTTACTTTCACACCTGGACAGACACTCTCACACCCAGTCTTGTACCCAGACAGATGCTCTCACACCGACAATCACAACCAAGCACACACTCTGCCACCTGCTCTCACACCCAGATAAACACTCTCACACTCACGCTCATGCCCCGATAGACACTCCCACAATCACTCTCGTACCCAGGTATACATTCTCACCCCCAGACAGTCACTCTCATTCCCAGACAGACATTCTCACACCCACTCTCACACTCAGAGAACCTCTATGACACCTATTCTCACAGCCAGATATTGTCACATCCAGACTTTACACTTCACACCAACTCTCACATCCAGACAGACACTCTCACACCCACTTCCACACCCATGTACACATTGTCACACCCACTGTCACTCACAGATACACACTGTCACACCCACTTTAACTGCCAGACACTCTCACACCCACTCTCACACTCAGAGACACTCGTTGACACCCACTCTCACAGCCAGACACTGTCACATATACTTTCACATCCAAATATTCCATTTCACACCCACTCTCTGACCCAGACACACTCCTACGCCCACTGTCACCCTCAGACAGACACTTTCACACCCTCTCTCACACCCAGGTACATACTGTCACACCCACTGTCACTCTCAGATAGATCCTCTCACACACACTCTCAAACCCAGGCAAAAACTCATACACCCACTCATCCACCCAGATATTCTTTCAGCTACTCTTGTATGCATTCACACACTCTAATGCACACTCTCACATTCACATAGATATTGATTCAGTCTTTGGAGCAGTGACCAGAGAGGCAGAGTTGTGGCTGCCATTTGTTTCTAACAGGTAAGGGTCTGGGGTCCAAAATGTGGACAGTAATCCGTGCGAAAGTTTCAGGGTAGGAGTTCCCTGACTGCAGGGTTTGACATACATGTGGCACAATAGGAAAAAATGGGTAGATAATGCCAAAAATATATATTTTGTTTTTGTTTTGAGATCTGCAGGTAGATCCACAGATCCTAATGAGGTTTGTCATTTTAAGGGGATCATTTACAAGCCCCTTGCACTGCTGTAGTGCCATTTTTTTCTGATGAGATAGTGGCACAGAACAGTCCCCCATCCCACAACGTATTTTCAAACTGGCACAATAGTGCCATTGTGCCAGTTTGTAAACCCTTGGTCCACATTATACCTGCACCAGGTGTAATGTATGCAAGGGAGGCATTCCCCCACAAAGAGGCCCTTAGGAATGGAGCAGTAAAATCTACAAGATTTGGCTGTGTCATTCTAGCATCATTTTTTAACACCTGCTCAGGGCAGGCATTAAAGTGATGCTGTGCTTTGTTCAATGGCCCTCCCGGCACTTTGTTGGACTAGTGTCAAAAGTTTTGTTCATAGACGAGCAAAGCGTCACAACTGTGTCAGAAATTCTAAAGCAGCTGTGCTAACGAGTGCAATGGTGCGCGGTATTGTAAATACAGTGCTACCATGAGCTGGTTA
Organism: Pleurodeles waltl; assembly: GCF_031143425.1. Lineage (NCBI taxonomy): Eukaryota > Metazoa > Chordata > Amphibia > Caudata > Salamandridae > Pleurodeles > Pleurodeles waltl. Next base: position 358,039,849 of record NC_090438.1, read on the forward strand.
GGGGGGCACAGGGAGGTGAAAGCAAACTGGCGCATCATGAGCAATGCGCCAGTTTGTAGTAAATGAGGGCCTAAATATTTGAAAATAAATAAATATGTGCATTGTAAGAGGATTGGGTCTGAAAAGAGTCTTTGTGCTTATAATGTGTAGGTGATCACTACACATTAAACAAGATACAGTCTCTCAAGTTCTTGCGGGAGCACCTTTTTGCCTTTGTCTGTTCGGTGAACTCTATTATTTCTGTATATACCATCCATATTAAATCATAAATTAATGTGCTATATAGAGCATATGTTATGGTCTCTGAGGAATGCAGAAACAGTTGTATTAATATGTTTCCTGGATTTGTCTATTTGGGGATAGAATTCAGTCGACCAGTACCGCTTCTGCCTTTGGCAAATTTTAGAAAAAACAAAGGCAGTGTGTGGGAAAAGTGTATATCATTTTCCAAAGGTATCTTTCATTAGGATTTGGAAACTGACCCCTTTAATTGTACCCAGGTCATTGCTACCACAGTGCATAATCCTAGGGTCTGGATGTTGGCAATCCTTAATGGTTTCAACCAAAGGGAGCAATTGATGCCACTTTAACCCTTTCTGGCCAACCCATGTAACATCCACATTAGAGAAACCCAGGTTCCTGTCAATACCACTTTTTCTTGCACTCTCTCTGGTTCAAAACACAAAGCTGTGTCCCACAATACACACTCAGAGCATTTTGGAGGGAATCTGGAGTAGCTCCCAGGAGAAGATTTGCAGTTGTATGAGGCACATTTGAAATGAGATGCAGTTACCATGGAGGGTACTAGTTAGACTTTGAAAGAAGACATTTGATTGGCTATTGTACATAAGTTTGCTCATGAAGGTAGGTAGTGAGATTGTGTGAAAAGTACATAAATGCTAGATTGGGTTTAGAGAAATCGTAAAACAGTATTACTGCCTATGATATGTTTATTGTTTCAAAAAGTCAACCACACCTGCTAAACTTGGTTTAAATGTAAGCATGGTGTGCTCGGAAGCTGTTATGAACTTGTGACCTTCTGCTGCAGCAGAATGTTGCAGACTATGTTACCATGGAAGCAGACCTACAGCAGCATGAGGGGGAAGAGTGTAAAAAGTCTACCCTGTCACTTATTAGTCACAAATCTAGTGGGAATAATGCATAAAAAATATTGGCCCTCATTACAACCCTGGTGGTCGGGGTTAAAGCGGCGGTAATACCGCCAAAGGGCCGGCGGGAAAAAAATGGAATGACGACCATGACGGAAACCGCCAACATAGACAGCCACTTTAACACTCAGACCGCCACGGAGGTAGAAACAAACACCGCAGCGGTAACCGCCAACAGACAGGCGGAGGACAAAGTACCACCCACTGTATTACAAGAGGCCTATCCACCACCTTTTCCGGGGCAGAACCAACGCTATCAAAAGCACGGCAGAAACAGTACACAGAAGGGAAACCACTCACCTCTCAACACCCAATGAGGAACCAGGAAGCCATGGAGCCTGAACTACAGCTCCTGCGTATGCTCCTCTTCCTCCTGCTCTGTCAGGAGCAGGACAGACGCCGTTGACGACCACGGTCAGTACTGCACCTATAACGCAGTGGAGGGGGGAGAGAAAAGAGAGTGACACACACACGCAACACTCAATACCCACACCCCCACCCTCACCCACAACACCATACACACAAATACATTCAGCAACATTACATATACACCCCCTCACCCCCTGGAAGAACGCAAGGACAAAAGTAAATGATTGTAACGAGTGTAATCATGAAAAATCTGATATTCAAAAATTATAATTCAGTATATACAAATATGAACACCAACTACACAAGTCCGGATAGTGTACCTATCATTGTCCGTGGACCACTGGACCCAGAATGCATGGGTGAAGCCCACACTAGATACCTGACTGGAAACGGAGAGAACACTGCTGGGGCATAAGGTCGAAAATATACAGGCAACTCAGGGGGAGGTGGAGGAGGGGCACCTCAGCCAGATGAACGCACAGCGCCACTGCTGCACGAGGGGGCTCCATGCCCATTGCTGTATCCTGGGGAGTGCAAAGCCACAGTCTCTCAAGTCTCTCCAGTGGGTGGTTTTCCCACTGCTTTATCCTGGGGAGTGCAAAGCCACAGTCTCTCAAGTCTCTGCAGTGGGTGGTTTGCCCACTGCTTTATTCTGGGGAGTGCAAAGCCACAGTCTCTCAAGTCTCTCAAGTGGGTGGTTTGCCCACTGCTTTATCCTGGGGAGTGCAAAGCCACAGTCTCTCAAGTCTCTCCAGTGGGTGGTTTGCCCACTGCTTTATCGTGGGGAGTGCAAAGCTACAGTCTCTCAAGTCTCTCAAGTGGGTGGTTTGCCCACTGCTTTATCCTGGGGAGTTCAAAGCCACAGTCTCTCAAGTGGATGTCAATCTCCACTGGTTCAGGAGGGGGCCTGGTGCCCAGAGTGCTTCATCCTGCCAAGGACTGAGGTAGTGGATGTCAATCTCTACTGGTTCTGGAGGGGGCCTGGTGCCCAGAGTGATACATTCTGCCAAGGACTGAGGTAGTGGATGTATCTCTCCACTGGTTCTGGAGGGGGCATGGTGCCCAGAGTGCTTCATCCTGCCAAGGACTGAGGTAGTGGATGTCAATCTCCACTGGTTCTGGAGGGGGCCTGGTGCCCAGAGTGCTTCATCCTGCCAAGGACTGAGGTAGTGGATGTCAGTCTCCACTGGTTCTGGAGGGGGCCTGGTGCCCAGAGTTCTTCATCCTGCCAAGGACTGAGGTAGTGGATGTATCTCTCCACTGGTTCTGAAGGGGGCATGGTGCCCAGAGTGCTTCATACTGCCACGGACTGAGGTAGTGGATGTCAATCTCCACTGGTTCTGGAGGGGGCCTGGTGCCCAGAGTGCTTCATCCTGCCAAGGACTGAGGTAGTGGATGTCAATCTCCACTGGTTCTGGAGGGGGCCTGGTGCCCAGAGTGCTTCATCCTGCCGAGGACTGAGGTAGTGGTTGTAACTCTCCACTGGTTCTGGAGGGGGCATGGTGCCCAGAGTGCTCCACGTGCAGTGTGGCCAGTACAATTCCCTCACCTGGTTGTGTGTGCCACGAGATAGCCGAGGTACAAGTACCATGGTACGCCATGGAGGCAGCGACATACCCCACACTGCTGCGGCTTCGCATTCCACCTGCAGGTGCAAACAGTGATGGAAGTCATGCCTCATGGAAGCTGGCCAAGGTCCAGGAAGTCTCCTCCAGCCTCGGACGACTGACCACTGGGGATGGTAGCCATGTCAGTGGTGGTGCCACTGTCCGAGCATGTCTGGGGGCTGGTGGCGGTGCTTGCGGCGGTGTCAGTGGCGGCGGGGCTGGAGGTGGTGCATGCGTCAGCACCTGCTGAGGTACACAGCAGAACGTCTCCTGCAGCCTCGGACGGCTGCCCACTGGGGAAGACGCTGGGGACTGTCACTGAGGCTGTAGACGTGCCGGTGGCTGTGCAGGGGGCTGTGCAGGTGGCGGTGCAGGTGGCAGTGCAGGTGACGGTGCAGGTGGCGGGGCAGCTTGCAGTGTTCGCAACCGTACAAGTTGGTGTGGTTGTGGACAGAAGGTGTGACACTGGTCCTTCAGTCGGTGCCACTGTGCCCTCTCCTGACCTGCTCTTGTGCTTTTGTCCCTTCCCCACCTTTGATGGTGCCGCAGTTGTCTCGCCACTATCCCCTTTTGTTTTTTCTGAGCCCTTGGTGGCTGGTAGGTGTGGCTTCTCCCTCTGGGATGTGGGCACCTTTTTCACCTTGGCAGGTGGCGGAATGTCCTTGGCCTCGCTACGTGGGGTACTGGCAGCCCTGATGGGTGGCGCACTCGATGACCCCGCATTTGCTGGCACCACTGTGCCTGGGGATTTGGTGGCTGAGTTGCTGGGCTGGGACCTGGAAAGCCTGGCCCTAGGGGAAGGACGGTGGGAGGAGGTGTAGGGAAGAGGTCAATGTCAGCCAGGAAGAGTTTTTTAGACACTGGGATGGGAAGATGGAGGGGGTTTGGGAGTGGAGGAAGAGGTGGTGGTTGTTGGAGGTGTATGTCTGCTGAATTTGGGTGAAGGTGCATGGGCCGGAGGCTGTTGTGAGGTGGATGGCTGTTGGGTGGGTGTGTGCCTGCGTTTGTGTACTTTGGGAGGAGGGCTCACAGACACACTGGGAGAGGACACAGGGGACGTGTGCATGGTAGTGGGGGTGGTAATTGCACATGAGCGGTGTGTGGTGATGGGCGTGCTGGTGATGGAGATAGTGGCTGAGGATGTAGTGCATGCAGGTGTGAGTGGAGATGAGACAAGGAGGGAGGAGGAGGACATGGAGGAGTGGGTCACAGTGGAGGCAGTGGATGTTGCTGTGTCTGCATGGGGATGGTGCTTGTGTGAGTGCCTGTGGGATATGTGGTGCTGATGTTTGCTATGTCCACTCTTGTGTGTTGATGAGTGTGCATGCTGGTCTGATGGTATGCTTGGGATAGGCTGAGGTACAGGGGATTGGGTCTGTGTGGAGGAAGTTGGAGTGGGGAGGCTGGACACAGGGACAATGGCTGCCATCAGTGCTGAGGCCTGAGCCTGAAATGTTCTCTGTTGGGCCGCCTGCACAGAATGAATACCTTACAGGTATGCATTTGTTTGTTGCAAATGCCTCTCAACACCCTGGATGGCATTCAAAATGGTAGATTGCCCAAAAGTGAGGGATCCCAGGAGGTCAATAGCCTCCTCACTGAGGGCAGCAGGGTTGACTGGGGCAGGGCCTGAGGTGCCTGGGTCGAAAGAGATGCCCACCCTCCTGGGTGAGTGGGCATGGGACACACGCAGAGGGGCTGCTGGGAGGGTGGTGCTGGTAGAGGGGTGGTGGCTGTACCAGTTGATGCGGTGGGCACAGAGGTGCCCGCCACCACAAGGGAGCTCCGATCACAGGAGGAGTCGCTGTCACTGGTGTATGCTCCTGTCCCCGCCGTGGAGCTCCCCTCGCCCTCCGTCCCACTGGTGGCTTCAGACTCCGTTGCTTCACCCTCTAGAGCCAAGTGGGTTGCAGCTCCCTCCTGCTCCGGTGCCACTACTCCTCCGCCTGATGATGCTATTGCACACAAGAACAGGAAGACCACAAAAAGGGGGGGAAGGACAGAAGAAAAACATGTTCAGTGCATGCAACACCACTACCGTTGGTGGACACGACACACAGGGAGCAGCCCTCAGCACTACGCCATGAACTAACAGTTCCTAGAAAATCTACCTGACCATGGGGTACGAGGCCTAAGCCCAATTGCTGCACACCTGGAAGTCACAGGAGCCTGACTAGGTGTAGATGGCTCTTACCACTAGTGGGGTTGGGGTGCCACATAGCCTGCCTCACAAGGGACCTTGCCTACCAAGTTCACCCTGGCCTAGGGGAACCAACTGCCCACCTCCCAATGCAGAATTGCACCGCGGTCTTCGACCGCCCACCACGACGGTGTACAATGCCAGCGCAGTTACCTCATGTCCCCTTGTCCCACCTTAGAGGTCAGGCAGCCGCCATTTCAGGGGGCCACATGGGACGGATGAAAACTGCGTCACACCTGTCTAGGCTGGGAATACAGACAGATAACAGCACATTGCGGATTACTAACGTTCCTGCAATAAAACAAATTTTGATACCTCAGTGTTGGATGACTCTCTGCTCGCTGTTCTCCATAAGGCATGTCTGCTGGGGCAGGTGATGAGATGGCGGCATCCTCTGGTGTACAGACCCCTGGTGGACCTGTCGACAATAGAAGAGAGACACATCATAATCACATACAGACTTGATTGTGCAACAATCCAGGAATTGTGTGCCCAGTTGGAGCCAGACCTGATGTCAGCTATCCGCCATACCACAGGGATACCCCCTCTAGTGCAGGTCCTGTCTGTACTTAATTTCCTGGCCAGTGGGTCTTTTCAAACAACAGTGGCCATGGCATCAGGGATGTCCCAGCCAATGTTCTCTTCCGTGTTGTCCATAGTGTTATCTGCCCTGCTGAAACATATGCGCAGCTACATCATTTTCCCTCAGGTGGAGGATTTGCCCACAGTGAAAGGTGACTTCTATGCCCTCGGACATATCCCCAACATCATTGGTGCCATTGATGGTACACATGTGGCATTTGTCCCCACCGCAGGAATGAACAGGTGTACAGAAACCGGAAAAGCTACCATTTGATGAATGTGCAGATGGTGTGTTTGGCAGACCAGTACATCTCTCATGTGAATGCCAAGTATCCTGGCTCTATGCATGATGCTTACATTTTGAGGAATAGGAGCATCTCTTATGTGATGGGCCAACTCCTGAGGCACCGTGTATGGCTAATAGGTGAGGCTAATGTCCCAATACTGTTGACACAGGTGTCTGGGTATGGGGTTGTCCCTAAGGGTTAGTGTGTGTCTAACAGTTGTCCCTCGACATTTGCAGGTGACTCTGGTTACCCCAACCTCTCATGGCTACTGACCCCAGTGAGGAATGCCAGGACAAGGGCAGAGGAACGCTACAATGAGGCCCATGGGCGAACTAGGAGGGTTATAGAGAAGACCTACGGCCTCCTGAAGGCCAGATTCTGGTGCCTTCATCTGACAGGTGGTTCCCTATACTACTCACAGAAGAAGGTGTGCCAGATAATCGTGGCCTGCTGTATGCTGCACAACCTGGCTGCGACGCCAGGTGCCTTTTCTGCAGGAGGATGGGCCAGATGGTGGTCTTGTGGCAGCTGTGGAGCCTGTGGACAGTGAAGAAGAGGAGGCAGAAAAAGAGGATATCCACAACCGAAACAACATCATCTTGCAATACTTCCAGTGAGACACAGGTAAGAAGATGTCACTGCTTCCCACATCTCATACTATTGTTGGAGCTAGCATAAGTCTGTCATTTTCACTCAGTGTATGGACACTGACTTGTCACTTTGACTTTCCATTTCAGAGATCTGATTGAAGTTTAACTTGAAAGGGAGATTGTGATTGGTTCTCTCTTTCAGTAACTTTGAAAGCAAAGTTGAAAAGCTTGCCATTTAGTTAGCCTTGTGTGAGAGTGGATTACCATTCTTGTGTTTGGTTTTGTGCATTCTTCATTAAGAAGAAATTCTAGCTATTACTGAAAGACAGATATATACTCCACAAGCACACTTATCAGGTATGTGTAGCAAAATGCAGTTTATTTTAAAAGGTATTACTAAAGAAATGAGGGCATACTAGGTGAATGAGGGTGAGCAGTATTTTGATAAAATGCCAAAATGAATATAAAGAGAAGGTTTGTTATTAATATAGTGCCATTATACAACTAATCCAAGAAATAACTAAAGGCTTCAGTTGGAATTAGAAAAGGTACTTGATGAGTGTTTCCCTTTTTTTTTAGTATAATAAACTGACCCTTAAGCTATGTTGCAGAAAAGGATACAGAGTACAGTGATTAGTGATTAAAATATTAAACATGTTCTACTGAGTTTTAAAAACTTAGATGTGTATGTCACACTGATATGCACATTTATATATGCAATGTCTAACTTATAGTGAGAGTCACATATGTATTTAGAGAGGAAAGAGGCTCTCTGACACCCATGTAGACATGACTGAGGCATACCACTGCAAAGCCGAAGTGTGAAGGTTTACTATCAGCTTCAGTTGGTATTAGAAAACCTGCTTAACAAGACTTAAACTGTCTTTTTATTACAAAAAATGCAAAACACAGCTAGGCTGGAAGTAGTACATAGAGGAGGGCGCTGTGTTCTTAAAAGTAAAAGATAAAACATATATTTTTAGGATTTAGGGGGTCATTTCGACCCCGGCGGTCTTTTGACAAGACCGCTGAGGGACCGCCGTGCTGAAGACCGCCAGTGGTGGCGGTTTTCCGCTCAGCGTATTATGACTGCTGGCAGCCCTCCGGCCTTTTTCGGACGGAGAGCCGCCAGGAGCCATACTGGCGGGCGGCGGGGAAGTGGAGGTTGCTCCACCTCCACCGCCACGTCAACAGAACACCGCCCACCGAATCACGTCCTGTGATTCGGCGTGGCGGTGTTCTGTTGACGGTGTGGTGGCGGCGGAGCAGCCCCCATGGATCCCCTCCCCTCCCGGAGGATCAACGAACCAGGTAAGTTGATAGTCTGTTAGGGGAGGGGGGCAGGGGGGTGTTGTGTGCGTGCATGGGGGTGTGCGTGTGTGTATGTAGAGGGGGTGTGTGAGTGTGTGTATGCATGCGGGGGTGTTGTATGTTTGGAAATGAGTGCGTGTCTGTATGTATGTCTGTATGGATGTGTGCGTGTATGTCTGATTGTGGGTGTGTGCGTATGACTGTGTGTGTGGCTGTTGGCATGTATCTTGGTGTGTGTGCGGGTATGTGTGTTGGTGGTGCCTGCGTGCGTGTCAGGTGTGTATGTGTAATGTAATGTTGGTGGTAGGGGTGGGGAGGGGGGTCCTGCCACCTTTGGGGGTGGCAGGGGTGGTGGGGGGTGTAGGGGAAGGACTCGGGGTGGGGGTGGGGGATGGGGGAGACCCCTATCAGTGCCAGGGAAGGAATTCCCTGGCACTGATAGTGCTCACCGCCATGGATTTCATGGCGGTTCCAAACCCCATGAAATCCATGGCGGTCAGCCGGGTCTTGATACCGCCGGCGGTATTGTGACGACCGCCGGGCTGTAGACCCAGGTCTCCAGCCCGGCGGTCGTCTCCGCCCTGGAGGTCGGATCAGTGGCGGATGACCATGGCGGTAACCGCCATGGTCATAATTCCAAACTTTTTACCGCCAGCCTGTTGGCAGTAAGACCGCCGCTTCTCCGCTAACCGCCAGGGTTGCAATGAGGGCCTTAGTGACTTAAACATGCAGTTGCACACCCCTATGTTGAGTTATATATGCTCTCTCTCACCTATATTGCCTATATTGTAACACACGTACCTAATTACAAAAGCATTAAGCCACACTCACACTCACAGTCAGTCAGTAAGTATTTGTGCTGCAGTACGAGACCTACAGTCACTGTAATTTGTACTAATCTACTCACATAACATACTTTCTTATTCAAACAAGTTGTCCTTTAAATATGGTTTGGGCTATTAATGATGAGCCTGAGTAGACAGATTTATTCTTAGCTCAACGTGGCATTAGGAAACATGCTGAACAAAGTTTATAGTCCCCTTTTACCAGGGAAAATGCAACCCTTTAGGTGGGTATAGGTAGGCCATAGAGGAGAGTGCTTTGGTATTAAAAGGTAAAACATGTCCTTCTCAGTTTCACTGAGCAAGATGTCAACTTACAGGCTCCCATGTCCAGTTATACATTCAGTCTAGTACACATACTGCTACTCATATACCTAAATACAAAAGCTTAGAGTTAATCAAAATACGCAGTCAAACACTGATAGAGCCACTTAATCATTCATGCACATGTCCAGATCGCAGGTATGTATTCTGCAGTATGATACATAGTTAGCAACTGATACAGTCACTCCAGTATGTAGTCAAGTACTCTGATAACCTAGTTGCTCTTTCAGACAAGTAGTCCTTTAAATATAGTTTAGTTGTACTAATGGTGAATCTAAGTGCACATACTGAGGCACAGTGCAATGGATACCCGACATACCCAGGCACATTGATGCATACAGTGACACACCCAGGCACACACTGATGCATACACTGACATACACAAATGAACACTCATGCATGCACTGACATACCAAGGGACACACTAATAGAAACACTGACACACCGCAGTACACACTGACATATACACCGAGACACCTAAGCACACACTGATACATACACTGATACACCCAGGTACCCGCGCATACATGCACTAACACATCCAGACACAGACTGATACATATGCTGGCACATTCACATTATTCATATACTCACTTACACATATATTTAGAGACTCACAGAGTAAGTAAAAGAACCATTTACATAACAGGATATAGACAAGTACTAACATAACTTAGTCACCTATCCAGATAGGGATTACTTTAAACATGGCACAGGGCTGCTATTGTACAGTATAAGTGGTCAGATTTGCTGTCAACTCAACTTGCTATTAGAAAACCTTTTTAAAGAGTCTTGTTCTGTAATGCTAAATATATTTGTTTTCCAGATATCTACTTCTGGTTACATAAGAAAGATTCACAAAACATAACAGAACACAAACAAGAAAAAAACAGAAACAACAGTACTACCTGGTTAAAACTGAGAGCAAAGAAAATAATTCAGAAGAACAGTCACAGGTAAGAGTACTAAGGATTTTTTGGAAAACATATGCTGTAAAATGCTAAATGAGGAAAATACATCAATTAAAAAGAGAATCTTGAAATGTACTAAAAAAGAGGAAGAACTACATAGTGTTCAAATTAGCAATTCTAATAAGAAAACAGAGAGTTCGCGACAAAAACAGTTTAAGGAATTAAGAGTAAAAATATTTCAAAACAGAATAGTTCAAAATTTGCAGAAGTATAAGAGAAGTGCTGTTCCGAAACAAAAGCAACACATTGAGAGTATAATTAAGAAAGCATTTGTTGTGAAGAGAAAGCTTTTTACACTAGATAAAACAATGATGTGCATGATGAAAAGAGCATTAAGAAAAAGACTTATTAACTAAATTAATTTTTGCAACATTTTTAAAGGCGAATGGATGCAGACATCTAGTACAGAATCATTTTTTTATAAAGAGAGTTATTTATAAGAGAATACATTAGTTCACTCAGTTGACACTACTGGTTGTTGCGATGAAGTAAAAGACAATGCACCCATTGAAAAAGAAGAGATAGTTCCTAGGACTGCAGAGGAAGATGTAGCTGGAGAGGTACAAGGAAGGTGTAAACAGGCCCCTGTGTACAAATGGAAGTGTAGCAGTATTTGTAGCATCTGTCAGGAATAAAAAAAGTATAGTATTGCAAGGATTTGATTCATGCAAGGTTAGGAAATATACCAACGTACAAGGTCATTCACTGGCATGTCTTCCAAAGAAAGTGTAAACGTACTTTTCATCACTGTAGAATGTTAGCTGTGCATCATTAAAAAATGAGAAATTTAGTAAGAAGACTTTATTGTGTGAAAACTCCAGCTTTATGTAGAGGACATTTTAATTGAGCTCTGTTACATGGTACTGTGGCAGAGGTTGAGGAACTTTGTGAAGTCATTCAGTTAAGTTTCTTTGGTCCTGAAGAAGAACATATAGAAACCAGTGGTGTACAGTAACAGGACACAGAGATTTGTACTGAAAAAATTAGAAAAGAGATAGACAAGTTTAATGCAGTATCTCCGGTAAAACATGAATATGTTTGTAATTGTCATCACTGCACTGACTACAAAACCAAAACTTCTAATGTAGTACTTTTTTCTAAAACTGAGCTAAATAACAATGATGAGTGGCAGGAATTTGGTGCATATCCATTTGAAGAAGAATGCTTTGATTTAGACACAGAGCAAACAAAATGTCAGTATTGTTATGACAAATTAAAAGAAAATAAGTTGCAAGCTAGAACAATTCATCATAGATTAGAGTTGGTACCAATGCCACAAGAACTTGATCAATTAAATGTGTATGAATCAATTCTAATACATGCATTTCAAGCAATCGTTTGAAAGGAGCCAAAGACCGGGAAACTGCCACCAACAGAACTACAGAAAATACTTAAAGGGAGAGTTGTGTATTTATCTTTAGGTTTTAAAAAAATGTTGACACTGTGGGTGTTGAGAAACATGTAGCGTAACCATTCATTATCCTAGTAAATGGAGTGACCACAAAAAGTAAAACAATCTGGCAATAGTGGATGTGAATATAGTAAAAAAACACACACACACATTATACTTGAAAGGTAATAATGTTTTGTACAAAAAATCTTGACATTATTCGAGATGTAAGTTGTATTGATGATAAAGCACTTCAATCAAGTGGACAAATAGAAAAAGCGGATAAGCAGTAGTCAGAAAAAATATATGAGCACTATAGTATTCATTCAGTTTATTCAAAAGACGCTGTTGGGGATGCCATTGATGCCATTGATATTTTCTAAATGAAACAGTGAGTGTGCGGGAAAAAGGTTTAGGCCCATATTTAAGAGGGCCTAGTGGCTCCTTGCACCACATTAGCATTATTTGTGTACGCTAATGTGGCCCAATGAGGCCAAGATCGCCACACCAGATTTACAAAGTGGCTCAATGCATGCATTGGCCACTTTGTACCCCTTTGCACCACATGCAACAAAGGGGGTGTGTCGGTGTACGAGTGAGAAGGTGTGTGTATTGGGCTGCATGCGAGTGGGGGTGCATGTGTGTAAGTCTGCAAGTGAGTGGGGGTGTCTGTGTGCAAGATTGCAAATGAGTGGGGGTGTCTGTCTGCAAGCCTGAAAGTGAGTGGAAGTGTCTGTGTGCAAGTGTGCGGATGTGGGGAGGGGATGTGTGCATGTGTGCAGATGAGGGGAGAGTGTGTGCATGTATGCATATGCGGACCGGGAGTGTGTGCGTGCGTGGAAGGGTTGGGGGTGTGTATGAATGTAGAGGGGGTGTGGTGTAAATGATTGCAGAGGGTGTGCATATGTGTGAGTTCGAGTGGGGCTGTGTGTATGTCAGTGTGAGAGTGGGTAGGGGTGTTTGTATGGTTGTGTGCGGTTGGGTGGGGGGGTGCTTGCAAGTGTGTGGACGGGTTGGGGATGTCTGCATGTGTGTGGTTATGTGTCCCGGTGACACGAATGGGGATTCCTTTTGACGGGTACATCACTGCCAGGGTTTTTGCTGCCTCCTAATACAGCTGGCAGCCTTAGGCCTGCCGCCGGCCTGGGGCAGCTCACCGCCGGACGTGGCAGTCCGACCGGCGGGACTGGCAACATTGTGGCCATTTGGCTTAGGCCAAACCGCACAACTCGTAATGCAGCCGTCTTTACCACTGGGTCCGCGGTGGTTAGACCGCCACCGCGAGTTTGGCAGTCTCATGACCACCAAACTCCTAATGAGGCCCTGAGTGTCTAATATTCCCAAACTACCTGAAAATGTCAAATGAAGAAATTGAACAAGAGGAAACAATTGCTACTGGGATAGCAAAGGATAAATCACAAAGCAGACAGAGTTCTGGACTTCTAAGTCAAGATCACCTTGAACAGCCATTAATGAAAAAGTTGTCATAGCGATGAATGAGATGGAGTCAGCAATGCAACAAGCAACAGAAGAAAATGTTGACTAGGAGAACTTAGTACGACAACTGAATGATGAGCAGAAAGAAATATATATGGAAGTCAAAGGAAAAATAGAGCATGGATTCCTTCACAAAAACAATCAATTTAAATGTTCAAGTTTTAAGCCAATTAGTCAGTGGACTAGCTGGTACTGCAAAAAGTTTTTAATCCAAGTTCTAACCAGTTATCTACAGATGACTATGGACTCCATTTTGTTGTGTGTAGCAACAGCCCCTACGGGAGTAGCTGTGCACAACATAAAAGGAATTACCTTGTATTGTGTACTTATTCTACCAGTTGAACACAATAACAAATAGGAATACCAAAAGGTATCTGGTGAAGCTTATCATGAAGTGACAAGAGTCTTGAAGAAATTGAAACTTTTAATCATTAATGAGTCGAGCATGGTCTCAAACTTAATGCTTGCCTTTGTGCATTTGATAACGCAACAGATATTGAAGACAAAGTATGATGTACTATTCAGAGGAAAGCATGCAACTTTTTGGGTGATTTATTGCAACTTACCCCATGAAAGGACAGCCTGTGTTTAAGACACTCTTACATGAAGAAACACATAATTCTTTAAAAAGCATTGGAAATGTAAACATTTGGTTGAATTTCCAGTACAAAGAAGTAAACAGAAACATGCAACAAGCATCTGATATGCAATATGGAAATATTTTGAAGGATATTAGAGTAGGAATACTGTCAAAAGAAAGAAAACGTTGCTTGCAAATCCAACTTAGAAAGAACATAGGGCCAGATGTATCAAGCCTTTTTGCATTCGCAAATGGTGCGAATGTAAAAGTGCCTTTCAGTATGTATGAAAGGCATTGGCAATGCAATTTTAATGAATCGCTAAAATAGCGATTCCTTAAAATTGCCAGCTCATTTAGAGAATCGCAAATTGTGATTCTCTAAATAAGAAATCGCAAATAAGGAATCCTTATTTGCGATTTCTTAAGCACATGTATGAAGCTTTTCCTTAATGCGAATTGGGCATTAAGGAATCGCAATTACCACCAACATGTGCAAATTTAGAAAAAACATAAAAAATGCATTTTTAAAATTGACATGTAACTCACACATTGGCATGTGTGTGCCTTACATGTCCTGAAGTATTTTTTGAGGGTGTAGCAGAGTGGGCCCTGGGCCCCCAGCACCCTCGGGTTTTGTATTTCCTAAATTGAGAACTCCAGATGGAATTCGCAATATGGGAAATGCAACAAATTCGCAAATATGGGCCTACAGGCCCAAAGCTGCGAATGGGGTCTGTATTGCAATTTGCGATTCGGTAACAGCGTTTGCGATTTTTAAGTAATCGCTATTACCGAATCACAAATATGATACATACCATTTTGCGAATCAGAAATAGCGATTTCTTAAAAATTTCTATTACCGAATCGCAAAAGGGTTAGATGATACATCTTGCCCATATTTCCTTCGTAAAAATCTGCAGCACAGCTAATGCTTGAATTTATTCAACAGCAAATCTCCATTGTGTGTCTAACGCCTAATCTTCAAGAATTTACCTCTTTAAATGAACCATTACTACAACTGGTGAAAGAAGAAATATTGAAATTGACATCAATTGATAAAAGTGAACAACAAGGACTGGCAATACTGTTTTTTTTTTTAACCTCTTTGTTGGCATTTTTAAACATTTAGGCATTAAATTGGTTCATCTGTCTGTTTAGTATGCAAAACATCATAGGAAGCATTTTCTTGTATGTATTAGAAACATACATCATGTTATTGTCACAGAAATTCGCAATCCCTCTTGGTTCTTAATTCCTAAGCATTGTCAATGTATTGCATCATTACCAGTCTATTTAACATTTCTACTAAGACCTCGTGGCCTATGTACTTAATCATCAACTAATTGCACAACTGTAAACTAAAAAAAGAACTAAAAAGAAAAAGAAAAGAAAAATATCATAGAAAGGCGGGCAGGAATTGTTAAGTCCGTCTATTCTTCTGTAGGTATAAGTTAGAGGTCGAAAGTCAGAGGGGGCCATGTCGTGTTACTTATTCCTACTGGTAAAGCTACCAAGGTAAACTCAGTATTTCCATCCTCAAGGAATAGATATGTTTAAGGGCCCAGGGTCCAGGTTGCCTGATATTATATCCCTCTCGTGGTCAGTCTGCCAGTACTCATGTTTCCCTCTCCTCCTCTATCTGGGCCTGGTTTGTCGCTCATCCTATATAATTTTTCCTCAGCAAGTTTGTCTCTATAGCTTATGTCTCTAGTTGGAGCTCTCCCCTGTGTCAGATTTGGTCACTACAGTTGGGTTCATCCACAATTCAATTATCTCATCCCAAAGATGTGCTAGAGGGTGCCTCCTAACCCCCCTAGCATCTTCTTTCCGAAGTGCCTACCCTTTCACTCCTGCACATTTCATGAGATCTTCTTCAAGTGCAATAAAACTGGAACCTCTGGCCTATTCCTAGGCCATCATAATACATTTCCTCACCAAAGTCAGTGCTAGATCTATGAATCAGGACCCAACTCTGCCATTCTCAGTCCTGAGGAATTTACCAATCAGACATACCTGCAAGGTACAGGGAAGGATGCAATCAAGTGTGTGGTGTAGTTTTTTTTATTATTGCCCTCCAGTAGTTCTGCAATAAATGGCACTCCCACAACATGTGACAGAATTCAGCGTCAATCATTCCACATCTCGGGCACCCCTGAGACTCACCACTATATATCACTTGTCCCATATGTGGTGTCATGTAAGTCATGTGTAGGAAGTTAAATTGAATATACTGAAGTCTAGTGTTACGGGAGACACTCTTGGGGTAGGACATCATACTGCTCTATTCTTTATCTGGTATCTCTTTTTCTAATATCCCTTCCATCTTTCTCTCAGTCTTGTTAGGGATGTATGCTCCATGTCACTCAAATGCTCTATCTAACCAGGTAATCACCCTCCTTGCTGACCCCAATGAAATAATAAGTTGGAGCACCTTGTATGTAGGGGTTCTTGGCGACCGCATTGCATCAAGTCTGAGAAAGAATGGACTACAGCGCTGTAGGAGAGAAACTGGGAGTCCGGTAGACTGCGAGTGTCAATGAGATCTCCCAGTGGAATAAGCCCACCTTCTTGAAAACAACCGCCAACAGTCACCAGACCCGCAGCTGACCAACTCCGGAATCCCGCTGCCGTAAGATAAGTAACTGGTGTGCCATGTGGGAGACCCACTATATGAAGCCCTGGTGCATATGTCACCGACCTATGAGCCCTCACCTGGCTCTCCCGGTGTTTAGTGCCACCTTCACCAATATCTTTGGGTGGGGGATTGGCACGTCTGCCCTTAACAACCGCGGTAACAACCTGTCTTGATAAGGGGCTAAACCCTGTTTCTCCAACCCACCCCGCTGAGTCCCTCCCATCAATCTGGTATTCAATTATAGTTGGGCGGCTAAGTAATACGACTCATAAACCTGTGCTTCCAGTCCCCCTTCCATTTGGGGAAATTTTCAGGGTTGGGAAGGATACTCTGTCTTTTTCCATCCATTACAATGTCTCTAACTAATGCATCCACCTGATGAAACCATCCTACCGGAATAGTAATCTGTATATTCGCAATCAAAGAAAGTAGGAAGAGAATTACCACCAAATTTCTTGCCACTGTACAAGCCATCAGGGACATTTTCAGGGATCTCCAAAAGACGACATTGCTTCTGATGGAACAAAGTGTTCTACCAAGATTACCCTCATAGAGATCTTCGATGGTGTGATAAATTTGAATACCAAGGTATTGAAAGGAGGAGAACTCCCAACTGATTCCCAGAGGTAGAGGTTGGGGGGGTGATTATCCTTTACACAGAAGAAAAGGCAGGTATTCGTGTGGTTCAGCCTCAAACCTGATACTCTCCCAAACTCCTCCAGCCTTTTAACAGCATCTATTACCCCTCTTCCATTGTTTTCTAGGTATAGTAGCAGATCGTCCGCATATAGTGAAATATTATGGCAGTGGCCATCCACTAGTAGACCAGATTGTGTCCCCTCTGTTCGAAACCAGGCTGCCAATGGTTCTATGGCAAGCACAAATAATAAAGGGGAAAAGGAGCAGCCCTGCCTAATCCCTCTAAAGATGACATACTCAGGGGACACAGTAACCTCCGTTCATACTCTGGAATGGTAAAAGCGTCACCCACTTTAACTATTCCTCCCCCAGGCACTTCTGTTGCATCACCTTGGTCAGGAAAATCCAACAGATAGAATCCACTGCTTTTTCGAGGTCTACCGACATAAGTGTGATTCTATTTGCTAGGACCTTGCTAATGACTTTAAAGTATGTATTCAACATAGAAAAAGGGCAGTATGCTGAAGTCAGTGCCCCCAAATTAGTTGTCTTGGGCAATGGGACCGCTAGTGCACTCCTAGTCGATTCAGGCAATTTGATGCTTTCCAATGACTGAGTATATAGGGTTATCAGTTTAGGGATCAGTGTATCCATATATGTCAAATAAAATTCCCCCGGAAGGCAGTCAGGCCCCAGTGTTTTACCCTTGGCCATTTCCTTGATGACTTGACATAGCCTCAGTTCAGTAGTAGCTCCCCTTAGTGTCTCAGACACCCCTTGTGGAAGAGTTGGTAAGGGGAGTCTGTCCTGAAGTGCTTGCTGGTCAACGTCCTGTATTAACTCTGATCAACCCATAACGTTTCATAATATGTTTGAAATTCATCATTAATTAACTCTGGGGAGTAGATATGTTCTCCAGTCCCTTTATTTGAATGTGTGATGGGGGTGCCTCTTCATTCTGGGAGGATCAACCAAGCCAATGGGTGACCACATTTTCCCTCCTCTTCATGAGTTCAGTCCACATATGCTTTATGATTAATGTTTTGTAACCTATCTAATGCTGCACTATGTTGTTAGTGTACTTCCCGTAGTTGCCTCTCCATTTGGGGGGCGGGCCTCTGAGTCGTCTCTCATTCATGTAT
Source organism: Pleurodeles waltl (assembly GCF_031143425.1). NCBI lineage: Eukaryota > Metazoa > Chordata > Amphibia > Caudata > Salamandridae > Pleurodeles > Pleurodeles waltl. Next base: position 358,057,984 of record NC_090438.1, read on the forward strand.
ATTAGCTTTGAGGGACTGCAATTCCTCCTGTAGTGCCCTACGTACCGCCACAGTTTGTCCCATACAATGTCATCTTACCACAACCTTAAAGGCCTCCCATCCACCAAGACAGAAGAGGTAGGCCCCTGATTAACTACAAAATAATCTGCTATGGTCCTTCCCAATCAGTCCCTGTAACAATTGTCTTCAAGTGTTGCAGGTTGTAGCCTCCGTAGTGGAATTGCCGGTCTGGGCGAAAATGGTGAAAACCCCAGAACAAGAGGGCTGTGGTCTATCCTTGTGTTTAAATCGTGTGTATGTGAGTGGTAGGAGTAGTCACGTTTGTTTCTGTGTTGGAGCCTCCACAAATCCAAGAGGTCTCATTGCTGTAGCCACTCCTTGAACCCTACTGCCAATCTCCAGGACTGAGCCCCCACAATGGCGGAGTAGAGCGGTCCAGTTGGATATTGTTTACACAGTTAAAATCCCACCAATCAGCAGATTTCCCCTTAGCATCGAGCCCACCTGTGCCGTCAGGTTATGCAAAAACCAAGTTGGTCCTAATTCGAGGCATAGACACTACGCAGGGTGACCTCCCTTCATGACAGCCTGCCTGTGACTAGCACATATCTCCCCTCCTTATCAATGAGCTTGTGCAGGGGTTCAAAATGGACTCCCGGTTTGACCCAAAGCAGCATCCCTCTTGCATAGGTGGAATAAGAGGTAGCATAAAGGTGGTCTCGCCATCTCTGCTGTACCCTAGCTATTTCTACCCCCCTTCAGATGCATCTCCTGCATCAGCGCTATGTGAACACCTCTGCGCTGTAAGTACTGGTAGAATTTATAACATTTGGCTGACGATCCCGGGGCCCGGACATTCCAAGTTATACATGTAATATGTTGTGCCATGGTAGCTATGTAAGTACAGGCAGGTCAAGTTGTCCTGGTCTCCCCTCCTCCCCAGCCTCCTATCACTCCCATTGATATATATCCTGCCTTGTGAAAACATTAACCAAAACCCCTTAAGGAACTCCCAAACCTCAGGGCCAAACAGCAACGGCCTTCCACCCAAACAAGTCAACTTCTACGAGTTAAATCATGTTTTCTGAGTTGTTTCCATATGCTCCTTCAGAAGGCATGGTGGAGGGGGGAGCTTCTAGCAGTCTAAAGCAAAAAATGCCATTCCTGCCCAACAAGTACAATAGTAGTCAGCTTCTGATGTGCCCCTATCCGTAGAGACTAACCATGTTTCCACAATTATTTATTGTGTTTTTAGGCCCTTCCGTCTGAGTCATCCTTCATCTGGCATTATCAATCTGTTTGAGGGGGTTCAAGCCTGTTAGCTTCGAGCCAGTGAGTGGTGAACAAATCTGAACAGTCGTGTTAATAGGTAGTTTATTTATGCAGTAAGTTATATAAGTTCGTCCACAGATTGAGGGGTTTCCACTGGCAGTCTCTCATTCTCGGGGTAAAACTTATCAGGCTCAGAGTCCGAAACTGATCCACCTGCATCAGTCCCTGAGTGGAATCCCGTGCGTTGCTGTCTTGCAATGTCTGCTGCTGCATTGATTGCTGCCTCTCTCTAAGTGTGGCTTTGCGATTGGGTGGGTTTCAATCGCTGTTCCTTATTTCGAATTCACCAGCGTTTTCCAGTAGGTCTCTGGATTTTGTCTCGCTGTTTATGCTTCTTCCCTCTCCAGGTGGTCCCAAACTTGTGCACCTCCAGCCAGTCCCATGCCTCATACGGGTCCTCACAAAAATACCTTTCTATGTCTATTGCGACCTTCCGCATCTTCCGCACGAAATTCCGGTCCACGCATTCAGTCGGTCAGTTCTGCGGCTTGGTGCGTAAGTGCTTCATGAGCTGGACGTATGTCTGCCATATTGCGTTCCATCTCCTGCACTCTGTCCACCAGCTTCGGTGTTTAGCCCGCAGTAACCCCAGACCTACTGAAACTGCCCCAATATCTTGTTGCAGAGTGGTTTTAGTGTCTACAATCGCTGCTAAGATTTTATCAATTTAAGAATGCATAGTAGAGGAGATGGCCTTGTGTTCTACTGTCTGTTAAGACAGCATCTTTGGCATGTTCACATCGTCCTCAACCGTCTTAGAGGATCTCACTCAAGGTTTCCCCATTGTGCACCAATTCAATTCAGCCACTTAGGGCCTTATTTATACTTTTTGGTGCAAAACTGCACTAAGGCAGTTTTGCCCCAAAACGTTTTGCACCGGCTTGCACCATTTTTTAGCACCAGCTGGGCACCATATTTATGGAATGGTGCAAGCCGGTGCAAAGGGTAGGCTAGCTTTAAAAAAAATTACGTTAGGCAGTTTTGAGTCAAAATAAATTATTCTGACCAGATTAGCATAATTTTTTGACGCTAAGGGGCATATTTATACTCTGTTTGCACTGAATTAGCGTCATTTTGTTTTTACTCTAATTCAGTGCAAAACTAACTCCATATTTATACTTTGGTGCTAGACCCGTCTAGCACCAAATTTATGGAGTTAAAGTCATTTTTTGGAAGTGGAAACCTACCTTGCCTTAATGAGATGCAAGGTAGGCGTTCCCGTGCAAAAAAATGACTCTATGGCCTTAACACCATATTTATACTCCCATGTAAAAATGGTGCAAGGGAGGGAGGAGGGGTCAAAAAATGGGGCAAAGTTTGCTTTGCCCCATTTTTTAAGACCTGGGTCAGGGCAGGTGTTAGGGGACCTGTGGCCCTATTTCCATGGTGGAACACCATGGAATAAGCCCAGAGTTGCCCTCCCTAGGCCCTAGGGGCACCCCCACCCACACTAGAGGGACTGCCAGGATGGGGGACCCCATCCCAGGTAAGTACAGGTAAGTGCATTTTATTTTTGAAAGTGCCATAGGGGGCCCTGAAATGGGCCCCCATACATGGCACCGGGTGCAATGGCCATGCCCAGGGGACCCCTGTCCTCTGTGCTGGCCACTGGGGTGGTGGGCATGACTCCTGCCTTTTCTAAGGCAGGAGTCATGTGGCATGGTAGGTTTAGCACCATAAAATGACGCTAATCTGGTTAGAGTCATTTCTTTTTTTACTCTAACCTGCCTAGAGCCATTTTTTGGTGCTAAACCCTCTTCTTCTATACTGCCAGCCCCACCCAACTAAAGTAATTTTTTTTAACTCTAGCCTACCCTTTGCACCGTCTTGCTCCATTCCATAAATATGGTGCCCGGCTGGTGCACAGAAATGGTGCAAGCCGGTGGTAAACTTTTTGGTGCAAAACTGAGTTAGTGCAGTTTTGCAGCAAAAAGTATAAATAAGGGCCAATATTTTGGAAGTTTGCGCCACTTTTGTGTCATAAAATGACGTTAATGCAGTGCAAAAAAAGTTTAAATCAGGGCCTTGGTGTTAGATGGGTCTAGCACCAAAGTATAAATATGGAGTTAGTTTTGCACCGAATTAGAGTTAAAAAAAAAGACACTAATTCGGTGCAAACAGAGTATAAATATGCCGCAGAGTATAAATATGCCCCTAAATATGGCGTTAAGGCCATTGAGTCATTTTTTGCACGGGAACACCTACCTTGCATCTCATTAAGGCAAAGTAGGTCTCCACTTTCAAAAAATGACTTTAACTCCATAAATTTGGTGCTAGAGGGGTTTAGCACCAAAGTATAAATATGGAGTTAGTTTTGCACCGAATTAGAGTAAAAAAAAATGACACTAATTCGGTGCAAACAGAGTATAAATATGCCCCTTAATGTCCAGGTCAGTTAATCACTCACTTGTCTTCATCCAGTCTGAGCTTTTTAATAGGCAGTTTGTTGTAGCCCTATTCAGTGATCTGATAATTAAGGTCTGGGACAGTGGCAGTGCCGCAATCAATGGAGGAGCCAGACAGCCCACCCAATTCACTTTGCCCTGGGAAATCCAAAGTATTTAGAGGAGGGGGTGGTAAAAGGTCAGCATTCACTCCTCCCGTCTGCCTAATGGTACAGAATGTCCTGGGCCCAAGCACCACTGCAGTGCCACTGTGGTGCCATCCTGCTCACGTGGATTTCAATGCCATAATATTGTCATTTGTCTTTCCATCCCCCAGGCATGGCCCTTCGGTTTCTATCTGCCATCTGCTCCTCACCTCATAGGGTCACTGTTCACCTCTTTCTGACAGCTCATCTTGGGGGAAACTCATCTCCTTCACAGTGGTCCAATGGGATTGGGAGGCACATGAACAGGTCTCTAGACCACCCAACCAGGCCCTGCACCTCACCCTTTCCTTGCAGGCTCTCCTGGCAGCAGTGTACGGTGGCCGACACAATCCATCTGCATCCGGTTCCATCCTTAGCCTTTCCCTCCCCCGGGCCACCAGACATCCACCAGGTCCGGACTAGCTGTTCCGTACTCCCAGCATGTGAGGTGCAAGAGCCGGCCACCCGGGGCTGCTCCGTGACCGGTCCGCCCCTCCACCTCTCGCCTTTCCCGAGAAGACAAAGAGCGCCGAACGGGAAAGGCAAGAGGTGGAGGAGGGGAGCGGTCACGGAGCAACCCCGGGCAGCAGTCTCTTACGTCTCACGCGATTGTGAGTAAACCTTTCGCGATCAGTGCTGTTTCTCTTCTCAGGATGCCCCCAGATCCCAAACTCCTCCCCAGTGGGCTGTGCTGGCAGAGGGCACTCCGGATGACTCTATACTCAGGGGAAATGCTTGGGTACATATGGAGCGCTGGTTTCATGTGTCCGCCATTGCTGGCTGCTAGGCCACGCACCCAAGGAGTGGCATTATTGTTGACTGAAAAACTACAATCAAAACTGAGGCCATAATTACGAGTTTGGCTGGCAGAAAAGGCTGGCCGCCAAACTCCCGTGGCCAGTTTGGTCTTCTTCCTGCTGGCCTTATTGGCGTTTCCTGCTGGGTTAGTGGGCGGAAACACAGTTTCTGCCCACTGGCCCAGCGGGAAACACACAACAACATTGACACTGGCTCATAATAGAGCTTGCGGCAATGCTGTTGTGTGTAGGTTGCACCAGCACCCATTGTGCAAATCAATGCAAAGCAGACAGTAATCTGTGCGATGGGCCTGGCCAGTGGGGCCCCCACACTGCCTATGCCAAGTGCCTGTTTTAGCAACACAAAAGGATGATGGACAGAGTGCTGAACAATGCAAACACTCACTCCCAGTCACAGATCTGGGTTTAATCCATCATTCTTTTGCTCACCATGCCACCCCAGTTTGGACCCAGCCATATGCAAATCAGTCCTGACCCTGTTCCCTCATGGGAACAGTCCAGCACGAACTGCCAAGCCAGGTCCTCCCTGGACCGGAAACAAACATCCTGGGACCGGTTTCAGGGTTTCACCCTTCATCAGCCAGGCTAGCTTGAATCCAGTGGCACAGTGAGCAAGGGACCCACGTCTGGGCATACCCTTCCCACTTAGGGCAACTTTAGCAACACACAAGGATGATGGACGGAGTGCTGAACAATGCAAACACTCACCCCCAGTCATAGATCTGGGTTTAATCCATCGTTCTTTTGCTCACCATGCCACCCCAGTTTGGACCCAGCCATATGCAAATCAGTCCTGACCCTGTTCCCTCATGGGAACAGTCCAGCACGAACTGCCAAGCCAGGTCCTCCCTAAACTGGAAACAAGCATCCTGGGACCGGTTTCAGGGTTTCACCCTCCATCAGCCAGGCTAGCTTGAATCCAGTGGCACAGTGAGCAAGGGACCCACGTCTGGGCATACCCTTCCCACTTAGGGCAACTTTAGCAACACAAAAGGATGTGCCAAGGTTATACCAAGTGCCTGGGCAGTGTGGAGCCCCCCTGGGGCCCATGGCACCCCATCTCTGCCATCCTTTACATGGGGTAAAACCAACATGTCAACGTTGGCAGAGAGAGGGTTCGTAATCCCCAGGGCCATGCTGCTTGCAGTGCTGCTTGCAGTGCTGCCCTAGTGGATTGGAACCGCTGGAACTGCCAGGCCGTCGAGCAGCTGAAGAGTGGTGGTTTTAGCTGTCCAATCATGGCAGTAATGCCACTGTTGTAATAGCGCCGTCGGACCACTGCTTTGGCGGCGGTCCGATCGATACCATGACCCTGACGGTCTACAAACCATCAGGATCATAATGAATGCCTTAATTCTTTGGAGAAGTCTGTTTCCAAAACTGTGGGATTAGAAAAGTATTCACATGTTTATAGGAACTGTAGGGTGATTTTGCGGGGCAATTTCAATGTTGAAGAAGGATTAGGTAATGGAGCCACGGGTAAATTAATTACTTTCATTTTGTATCCAAACAGAAATGACGTTGAATACCTAGCAAATAAATTTGATGAACTTGAAGGTGTAAAACAGATAGCAAAGTCTGTAGTCAGTTTCTTGCTTGTAAATGCAGTTTCCAATATCTCTAGCCTATGCTGTAACAATACATAAGTCTCAAGGTTTAAGTGTAGATGCAGCATTTATTAACATTGGTAGCATCATATTCATGTAAGGTATGTCATATGTAGCATTGTCCCGGATTAGTACTGTCTGTGGTTTGTATCTGAAAGAATTTGATGACAGTAAAGTAAATGCTGATTTGAGTTGTGTGATAGAGTCAAACCATTTGAGAAGCCTGTATGACCCTCATTTAGGACAGTAGCCAGTTTACAAAAGTCTAGAATGACACTGAAATGAAAGATTTCAAAGGATCATAGTAACGTTCCTGAGAAAAAGAGGGAAAACGAGAAGAAAGAAGTATTGGAGAAAAATATACTAAAAATACTGATTAAATTGTTGGTTATCAGTTCTCAAACCTCTCTGGAGCCATCTGCTATGCCAATGTAGCTCCTAATGCACCTCATCCACACTCTTTAGCTTGTTAGAACGCTTGTGCAGTGACAGAACAAAAACATTTTCTGCATCTTTTATGAGAGATCTTGCGGATCTGTGCACTTGGTATGTATACTTCACTCAAAAAAGTGATGGCCCATATTTAAACTTAAGTTGCGCCAAATTTTAATCATTTTTTTTACGCAAATTCAGTGCAAGCCAAACTTCATATTTATATTTTGACGTTAGACTCGTCTAATGTCAAAATATACGAGTTTACAGCACTTTTTGGATGTGTGCACCTACCTTGCATCAATGAGAAGCAAGATAGGCATTCCCATCGAAAAAAATGGTGCTATCCCCATAGCCCCATATTTGTACCCCCATGCTACAATGACGCATGGGTGGGAGGAGGGGTTAAATAGTGGTGCTAAACTTGCTTTGCACCATTATTTAATCCCTGGGTCAGACAAGGCGTTAAGGGACCTGTGGACCCATTTCCATGGTTAGACAGCTTGGAATGGGTCCACAGGTGCCCTACCCAAGCCGCAAGAACACCCCCACCAGAGGGACACCGGATAATGGGGGACCCCATCCCAGGTAAGTCCAGGTAAGTATTTACATTTTTTTTTTTGCTATCAGGGGCCCTAACTTGGGGCCCCCTGCATGGCACAGGATGCAGTGGCCATGCCCAGGGGATACTTGTCCCCTCTGCTGGCCACTCGGGTGGTGGGCATGACTCCTCTCTTTCCTAAGACATGAGTCATGTTTTTGGTGGTTGTGTGCCAGGAAACGGCGCTAGTATGGTTAGAGGCATTTTTTGTGCCTCTAACCAGGCTAGCGTCATTTTCTGATGCAGAAACCCCTCCTTACCTACCACCACCCCCACCCAGCTAGTGTCTTCTTCTAAGACGCTAGCCCAAGTTTAGCGCCAGTTTGTGCCATTCAATAAATATGGCTCCCAGCTGGCATTGTTAAATGACGCAAGCCGGCGCTAACCTTTTTGCCGCAAAACTGCGTTAGTGCAGTTTTGCAGCAAAAAGCATAAATATTGGCCTCTGTATTTTATAAGAAGAGTTGGTACCTATTGATGACCTATTGGACTAAGTTACGCATGGCATCATTATTGTGAAAAGTGTTCCTTTTCTTCAAAAACAGGAACATATTCATAGCAAGTTATCTGCTTAATTCTACCAGACCGTAAAACTGTCAGTTTTGAGAAATTGTTTAAAGATGCATCACAGAATAATACATGCACAAAATGTAACTCAGAGCTTCTGTCAACTTTAAATATAAGAATAACTGGCAAGTATATCATCCTCATGCTACAGCGATGCACTGCAGATGGAACTACATTGGAAACACCAATTACAATTTTTAAAGCTGGAAAAATCTTTAACTAGGGTAAAACATATAGCTGTATAACTATCACTTTTCATGAAGGAGTAAGTATTAGGGCCCTCATTATGAACACGGCGGTAAACACTGCACCGCCGGCGGTGGCGGTAACAACCGCCAACAGACGTGCGGTCTGTACCGCCAAATAATGAACCATCTGAAACTCAGGCACCCTGAAAACCACTCACCGCCAGCAGAGGAGTACCGACAACGACAGCAGAGCCAGCCCACAGGCCGACGGAAAAGCACTATCCGCCCATCAAATAATGAAGCACAAGACAGCCGTCTGTTCCGGGGCGGGAACCACCACCACGCAAAGCCAGGCAGACACAAACCAAATATAAGGAAACACTCACCGGAGGCATGCACAACACGCCGAAGCAGACATAGATAGAGAGCTGCAGATCATGCCAGCCCTGCTCCTTGCCATATACCTCCACAACCGAGACCGCCGACGAAGACGACGACGGTAAGTACCGCAACCTACTAAACAAGGGAAGAAAGGGCGCAGTTACATACCCAATGGACTCCACCCACCCTGTAACACTCACCCAACCCTTCACAGCAGCACAAGCCATACAAGCCACAGCAAGAGGTGCTTACACGACACAAGGCAAATCCAACCTGACCAAAGTACATACATGTGCCCCACATCCACAAACAATGAAACGAGAGACCACGGCTCCAGAGTGTGCCTCCATAAACACAGACCACACAATAACCTTTATTGTGCTCACTGAGCAACCGAAATGCATATAAGGCCAATGGCCAGTCCTGCATAAAACAAGTCTGATGGGCCACAATGGCTCCCACCTGACTCCTACAAGTGCTATGGTACTCCACCTCATAGGGGCAACAATGGGGCATCCAGGCACCTTAGTTAACAGAGGCAGGGTTGGTGGGGGTGGGGATTTACGATGGGGGTGGGGCTTAGATTTGCGTTCGGAAGGTGGAGGGGGTTTTGGTTTGCCCTTGGAAGGTGGGGGAGTGGGCTTGGACTGGGGGGTGGCAGGTGGAACAGGTTCAGCACGGGGCTTCTTCCTCTCTGGGGAAGGGGCACGGGAATGTGAAGGGGGGACAGAGGCGGGCTGTGACATGGAAGGAGTGTACAGGGCAAGGAGGTGAGCACGTTTAGGGACGAGAGGGGGTGGGCCAGTGGGTTGGAAGAGGACAACACGGGAGAGGAAAAGTTTCTTAGGTGCAATTGGGGTGGACCTGGAGGAAGGTGTGGGAGTGGAGGAAGAGGGAGTGGTCGTAAGTGGTTTAGGTGTGCATGATGTGGGTGCACGTGACTGAACAGTATGCTCAGGTGTGGTGGATGTGTGATGGGTGGATGTTTTGGTATATTTCAGTGTCTTGGGAGGAGGCGGGGTGGACAAAGTGGGACAAGACAGACTGGCAGTGTGAATGTATGTTGTCTGGGTGTCTGCAAGTCTGGTGAGTATGCTGCATGTGTCAACTAAAGTAGTTGTGGTGAGTGCAGGTGTGGTGTCTGGGGTGCATGAATGGATGTGTACTATTGTGGTGACTGCAGGAATAGGATCAGCAACAGTGAATGAAGGTGCAGTGCCTAGGGGTGTGCATGTACTGGGGACAGACAGGGAGGCGGAAGAGGTGGACACACTGGGGGAAGTGGATGTTGCTGTGTGTGCATGTGTATGCTGGCTGTGTGTAAGCTTGTGGTGGGAGGTGTGGTGCTTGTGTTTTGAAGTGTGCTTCTTGTGTGTTGAGGTGAGTGTCTGCGTGTCAGAATGTGAGCTTTGGACGGGTAAAGGGAGTGGGGTGCTGGAAGGGGTAGAGGAGTTTGGAGGGGGGACGGAACGACCAGGGACATTGGCTGCCATCCAAGAGGAGGCCAGAGCCTGAAAAGATCTCTGTAGGCCAGACACTGCACTGTGAATGCCATCCAGATAGGCATTGGTCTGCTACATCTCTGATGCTAACCCCTGGGTGGTATTGACAATGGTTGTCTGCCCTACAGAGATGGTTCTCAGGAGGTCAATAGCCTCTTCCATGAGGGCAGCAGGGCTGACTGGGGCAGGGGAGGAGGTGCCTGGGGCGAAGGAGACACCCCCCCTTCTGGGTGAGCGGGCACGGGCAAATCGGTGGGGAGCAAATGGGAGGGCAGTGATGGTATGTGGGTGGCTGAAGATGACACAGTTGTGATGGGCCCACTAGGGTCTGCCACCACCAGGGAGCTCCCATCTGAGGAGGTATCGGAGTCACTACCTCCAGTGGTAGTTGCCTCCCCCGTGGTACTCCCCTCGCCCTCCAACCCACTGGTCTCCTTGGCGTCGGACAACTCTGCCTCCGAGGGTCCGTGGACCACTGCATCCCCACTTGCCGGTGCCTCAGTTCCCTCACCAGATGATGCTGATGTACACAGACAACACAAGAGAACTGGGATGGTGGACAAAACAAGAGAGATTTTGTAAATAGCTGATTGGAGGTACAATAGTGGTTCACACGTAAACCCACCCAGAAATCCCTCCAACAGGTAGCACCTACCGCTATACCCATGGCTATGCCCATGACTAGTGGCCAGAACCCTGCTCTACAGCCATTCCCCAAATAACTGAAGGACCTGACATGTAGTAGACCTGACCAAAACACCCCTACTCTCCACTGGGGTCATGATGTAGATGGACATCAATCATAGTCCCTGCAACTAGGCAGCATAAATCCTAATGCAGCCATCCATCAAGGGTTAAAAATATGGTATATGTACTCACCCCCTTGTGACTGCTGTGCAGCCTTCAAGCGCCCATCCAGGTCCGGGTGCACCACCACCAGGATGCGTTGCGTAAGGGGGGTCAGTGCCCAAAGGGCACCTCTTCCCCGGTGGGAGGACTTCCCCAGCTGGGCCTCGCAGATCTTTTGCACCCAGCACCACAGGTCCTCCCACCCACTTCCTGCAGTGGGTGCTCTGCAGGTTGTAGACCCCCAGGGTCTGCATCTCCTTGGCGATGGCATGCCAAAGTCCTCTCTTCTAGTGGGCGCTTACCTATAAGGGACACACAGAAATGTAACACAGAGGTCAGACACTGGCCAATCATATACAGCTGGCTATACGTCCACTATGGGATGGACAGTTCAAACCGACTAACAGCACACACACACGCAGCATGTCAGGAACCCTTGACCATCCAGTGTCAGAGGTGCACACATGTATGCAGCCAACACCAACCACTACACACATCCATGGCCCCCAATCCTCCTACTCACCTGTACCTCTGGCCGTGCATAGAGCTTGGCGTACAGGGGCAGGACCCCGTCCACGAGCCTCTCCAATTCCTCTTGGGTGAATGCCGGGGCCCTTTCTCCTGCAACACGTGCCACTTCAAAGACCAGATGCAACAACAACAGAAGATGGACGGAATGCAGAACAAATCAAACATTCATCCCCAGTCACTTCCATGACCAGAGGCAGGACACAGCAGTACACTCAGTGGAGTACCTGCTTGCACGAGATCAGGGAGTCAAGTGAATTTAGGCTGACGAAGTCGCATACGCACCGCGGCGGTGTGCACCGTCACCGCCGGCGGCGATCATGATACGCTAGGACTCCTTATTGACATCCATGTTAAGCAATGAATTTGCGCACGGCGGTAAACATCGTCTTACGCTGTTACGTCAACCGCTAGCGGTATGAGGTCACTTCCACAACGACAGTTCTAGATTACAGGGGGCAGACATTTTGGCCAAAACTACGCAGTTGTAAAACTCTCATATGCACAATGCAGGCCCTATTGTTCCCCAAACACCCATAGGCATGTGACAAATAACATTCTCTCACCTGACCAGCTCTGATCTATCATTGTGGTCATGTTGCTGTAATGTCACACACACTATGCATTAGTGTCGACGACAATCATACCAGCAGTGCTGAATGAATAACAATGTGTGCAGATGTATGTGTATTCCTCACATGTGTTTTCTACTCCTCCTAGGTACAGACCCTTGTGGCGTGGAAGGGCCCCATCAGTGTACAGACCACTTGTTGATTTGCGGACCATGGTGGAACATCACATCATTATAAATTACAGACTCAATCGTGTAACTATTCTTGAAGTTTGTTCATTACTGGATCCTGCACTGACACTGGCAAATCGTAATCAGCATGCCATCCCTACTGAAGTGCAGGTACACTCCATTTCCTGTCCACCGGCTCATTTCAAGTGACAGTGGGCATGGGTGCAGGTTTTTCACAGCCAGTGTTTAGCATTATACTGTCAAGATTCCTGAATGCATTTGTACGACACCTGCAGTCCTATGTGAGGTTTCCCTGAAGTGCTGACCTTTCTGCCATCAAGTCGGACTTCTATGCCTTTGCCAACATAGCCCATGTGATAGGTGCCATCAATGGCACTCACACTAGCTATCATCCCCCCAAGAGTCAGTGAACAGGTGTACAGAAACAGTAAGAACTTTCATTCCATGAACATTCAATTGGTGTGTACTGCAGACCAGTACATCACACATGTGAATGTCATGTTCCCTGGTTCAGTCCATGATTCATTTGTGCTGAGGAACAGGAGTGTGCCACACAAGATGGAACAACTACAAGAGGACAGAGGGTGGATCATACGTAGGTGTTTCTGTCACTTATTGCCACCTAGCAGACAGCCAGGCTCTGAGGCTTGTTAATCAAAGTTCTGTTTTGCACCTTTTTCTAGGTGATTCTGGCTATCCAAACTTGTGTTAGCTCCTGACACCAGTAAGGAATCCTGGAACAGATGCAGAGAGGATTTACAATGAGGCCCATGGACGTACTAGAAGGGTGATAGAGCACACAATAGGTCTCCTGAAGGCTAGATTTCATTGTCTACATTTATCTGGTGGTTCCCTGGCCTATGGGCCTGAAAAGGTGTGTAGAATAGTGGTGGCCTGCTGCATGCTGCACAACGTGGCTGTGAGAAATTCTATCTCCCTCTTGGAGGAGGAGGGTGCTGTATATCCAGACCAGCTTCCTCAGAAAGGGGATGAGAGTGATGGTGATGATGAGGGAGGGGGAGATGTAAATTCCAGGACACAACTGATACAACTCTACTTCCAGCAACTATGTGGGACAATTGGATGAGATTGGTGTCTGTGCATCATACTGTCAGTGTGCCTTGTCATCTAGGGGGGTGTTGGGTCAATACTAATTGCCACTGTGACCAGGTCTGCATAGGACAGATTACAATTTAGTCTAATATTTCAACACATATGTCAGCACAACAACATGTAAGGCATGTGGTGCTTTTCATGCTACTCAGATACCAATAAAGGAGTTATCAACCAGTTGCATCCATACTTCACTTTGTTCAAACTTAATGACAGGGGACATTGTCATAGGTAAAAATGTGTTTTATTTGGTACAGGGATTAAATCGTGCTGATTACAGTGATGGGAGTGGGCTAATGGTGGTGGTCCAATGTGGCAACATGGTTGCAGCATTGTTGGCAGTAGTAGTAGGTCCATCCAGGCTTACATGAGTTTGTAGTATCTGTAGCACTCTTTGGTTGTGGATTAAGTGGGACACTTGGAGGACCGTTCTTGGCAGAGTAACTTCTTAGAGGGGGCCTTGTCCTTGGCAGGAGTTCCTGGAGTTCCTGTCCCATATCTTGGCCTGAGGGTCCGTTTGGGCGCCTGCTGTTGGCCTGTAGGGGTTGTGATGGATGTCCCCTGTGTGCCCTCGGAGGATGGTTCATGTGAAGTTGCTGCTGATGCTCTTGTTGTCCGGTCTGTATCCTGTGCTGTAGTAGGGGCATCCTGTTCTGTGTGGGCCTCAGGCTGTGTTTGGACAAGCTGCAGCAGCGCACCTGCTATGCTGGTCATTGTGGCATTGTGCAGTCTCTACTGCTCCATGGCCTCTTGGTGCTGTGCTTGCTGCATCCTCTGACTCTGCTCCAGGGTGGATACTATCTGTCCTGGGTATGTTGATATGCTCCCAGGACCTCTGAAATCATGTCATGGGCTGCAGCATCCATCCTGTGGCCTCCCCCCTGGACCACTGATGCCCTCCCACTGGGCCTAGCCCCCTGTGCCTGTGTCCCCTGCACAGGTCTGGTGGTACCACTTGTACTGGGGCCATCGTCTTCCTGCCTGTTGGTAGGGGGTGACTGTGGCCTCTGTACCTGTGTTCAACGAGTCTGTGGCCTGGATACACAGGTGTGTAGACGGTTGCCCTGGGCTGATGTTATTGCCTGGGTGATAGGGGTGTCACTGGTATCCTGGGTGGGGCTACTGGATGGTGACAGTCCAGGGCTGTGTGAGGGGCCAGGCTGATCGTCAGTGTCCAGGGTTCCATCCCCAGTGTCCTGGAAGGTGCCTCTGTCTCCCTGTGGGGCACTGCCACTCCTTGTCCTGTCCATCAGGATGGCATGGGTGGTGGTGCCTGTTGGGAGGAATGGACATGTCTGTTTACATAACGATGGTTGGATGGGGTGCACAGGCCTAGGTGGGTTTGTGCACGTTGCACACTTTGGGGCCATGCAGGATGCTTTGGTGAGTTTAGCATTGCTTTTAGCTTAGGATGTGGATGCTGTAGAGCCTTGTGTTTCCTTGCAGGGGTGGGTGGCTGTGCACAGGGAGAGGGATGTGGGCCTGTTAATGGGTTGGTGGGCATGCAGGGGGACTGGATTAGGTACCTGTGGGCTGGGGCGTGGCCAAGATGGCGGCCGGAGCGGACGCTTGAACAAGAGCTCTGCGGTGCCCTACACCCACGCCTGCGATGTGAGGAGGCTCCCATACGTGGCAGGGGTACTCCAGAACGTCAAAACTACAAGTGCGACCACATGAGAGCGATGCGACCCGCGCCTGTGCTGGAGGGGCCTGGGCCGCGGACGCTGGGGAGGAGGTGAGCGCTAATCGCCACCGAGCGCGGGCCTCCTGGGTCCCTGTCTGGGCCTATCTCCGCCGCAGCAGTGAATCGGACTGGGCCTTCGTGGCGCGGGCACCCGGGCCCTCGTGGTGAGATGCAGAGTGGGCTGCGGCTCATCTGAACTCGCCTGTGCCAGAGGGGCCTGGGCTACGCACGCCAGAGGGGAGATAGGCGCTGATCGCTGCCTAGCGCGGGCCTCCCGGGTCTCTGACCGGCCCTGCCTTCGCCGTGGCGGTGAATTGGGCTGGGCCTTCTTGCCGCGGGCACTCGGGCCGGGGCTCCCGAGGTGGGATGCCTAGTGGGCCGGAGCTTAATTTGAACGCGCTGGCCCAGAGGCGGTGGCTAGCCCCTGCGATTACTTGAGCTCGGCCCGCCGCGTTGCTCCATCTGGTGGACCGAGCTGGATCAGAAGCTGAGTGGGACCAGGCAGGCAGGAGTCCGTGAAAAATAGCGCGCAGGCGGCGACGGGGACGGATTCGGGGGCACTTGAAAAAAAAATTAAAAATTAATAAAAATAAACAAAGGGGAGATACAAACATGATATAAAAACAGGGAGAAGGCAATCACAATTGCCATTAGCATGGACTGTGGAAACCACATGGAGTCGGTGGTAAACTGAAAACAATAAACACACTAGCGCAAAGTGATCAAGAACCCAAGAACGAAAGCAAGCAAGGCCCTTTCAGTCCCCCAGGGGCACACCACATTGAAATATGAAAGGGCTATAAAGAAAACATATGAGTCGACAGAGCTTTCTTTAACTGCTCTACCTTCGTCAACGCACCGCACTAGATCTCAAAGGACAACCTGAAACTCCTCAGGCACCTGAAGGGTGAAATAAGTAGTGAGGAAACTGAACACAAAGGCGAACCAATAGACAGGAGGTTCAACTGGACATCACAAATCACCTCCACAACTGAAATCGGGTAAATCACTAACCCAACAGACATAAAAGACTAAACGAAGCACATTTTTGCAATGGTTACCTAGAACCCTGATAACATTGGTTGAGAGCTCTCCAACCCCCCCTCCGGCAAAACAAGCTTACACCAAAACATTACAGCGGAACAAGAGTCTCCTCAGTAATCTCGCCAAATCGAGACACGGAACGTTAATAAACAAGATTTCTGGAGCTTTTGGGGGAGGTACAACCACAGAAGCACACACAGCTCCCCTGGTAGCTTGCAACTGCAAAGTCACTCAGGCGTGAGTAACTCTAAATTACCAGCGCGCTCTGCGTCCCTCTGGCAATCCCGACCAAAACAAGCCTCAGCGAGTAGATCAGCAGTGACTATTGCCATAGGACACAATGGTCAAGCCAAAACAGCCCAAACCAGGGAACCCATGGACAGTGGCATCCCACCCGCTGCGAGTGACTCCGACACGCAAATCACAACACTTCTTCAGGTGAGTGAAACGCTGCGTACCCACTCCCTGCAATTCGATAAACTCTTGCAAGCAATAATAGATACCAAGGGCCAGATGTAGGTAGGCTTTTGCACCTCGCAAACGGCAAAAAACGCCGTTTGCGAGGTGCAAAAGCCCTCAAGCGATGCAGAAACACATTTTGCGAGTCGGAACCGACTCGCAAAATATGTTTCCGACTCGCAAATAGGAAGGGGTGTTCCCTTCCTATTTGCGACTCGCACCGCGATTTAAGTTGATTTGTGACCGCGAAAGCGGTCGCAAATCAACTCGCAGTTACCATCCACTTGAAGTGGATGGTAACTCATTCGCAAAGGGGTAGGGGTCCCCACGGGACCCCTTCCCCTTTGTGAATGCTCACAAAATTATTTTTTCAGAGCAGGCAGTGGTCCTATGGACCACTGCCTACTCTGAAAAAAAACCGAAACAAAAGGTTTCGGTATTTTTTTCTATTTGCAGCTCGTTTTCCTTTAAGGAAAACGGGCTGCAAAGAGAGAAAAAAAAACTGCTTTATTTAAAAGCAGTCACGGAGATGGTGGTCTGCTGTCTCCAGCAGGCCACCATCCCCGTGAGTGCCTAGACTCGCTATGGGGTCGCAAACTGCGACCCACCTCATAAATATTTATGAGGTGGGTCTTTGCGACCCCATAGCGAGTTGCAGAAGGTGTCTGAGACACCTTTCTGCATTCCAAATTGCGACTTGCAATTTGCGAGTCGCAGGGACTCGCAAATTGCAAGTCGCAATTTGGAATCTTTCTACATCTGGCCCCTAGTCCTCAATTGAGGGTAAAATCGATGCTGTGGTCATGGAGGTCACACTACTCCGTGCAGACCATCGCAACAACACAGAATTGGCACTAAAAACTGTCCAACCGGAGGTCGCAAGTATGAGAACTAAAATTCAACAAATGGAAATGGAACTGATGCAACTACAACGCATGGCCGAGGACGCGGAGGGTCGCTACAGACGTAATATCATCAGATTCCTGGGAATACCAGAACAAACAGAATCACCCAATGCTGAGGAATTCTTAGAGAATTCTTAGAGAACTGGCTGAAAAACATAATGAAAATACAGGACACCACCAAAGCACCAGTGATAGAAAGAGCACACATAGGCCCTCATTCTAAGTCTGGCGGGCGGCGGAGGCCGCCCGTCAGACTTCCTCCCTCCAGAATACCGCACCGCGGTCGTTAGACTGCTGCGGCTATTCTTAGTTTTACACTGGGCTGGCGGGCGACCGCCAAAAGGCCACCCACCAGCCCAGTGTAAAACCCCCTTCCCACGAGGACGCCGGCTCAGAATTGAGCCGGCGGAGTGGGAAGGTGCGACGGGTGCAGTGGCACCCGTCGCGTATTTCAGTGTCTGCAATGCAGACACTGAAATACGAAGTGGGTCCCTCTTACGGGGGCCCCTGCAGTGCCCATGCCATTGGCATGGGCACTGCAGGGGCCCCCAGGGGCCCCACGACAACCCATACCGTCATCCTGTTCCTGGCGGGAGAACCGCCAGGAACAGGATGGCGGTATGGGCTGTCAGAATCCCCCGTGGCGGCGCAGCAAGCTGCGCCGCCACGGGGGATTCCCAGGGCAGCGGAAAACCGGCGGGAGACCGACGGTTTTCCGCATCTGACCGCGGCCAAACCGCCGCGGTCAGAATGCCCTGCGGGGCACCGCCAGCCTGTTGGCGGTGCTCCCGCCGACCCTGGCCCCGGCGGTCAAGGACCGCCGGGGTCAGAATCACCCCCATAATTCCTGGTAGACCTCCGCGGCCGGGCGCTCCACCTCGACCTCTGATAGCGGGGTTCCTAAATTACAGAGACAGAGTTCTAGTCCTCCAATACTTCAGAACTTCAGGCACAGTCAGTCTAGAAAACAGCAATGTAACTGCCTATCCAGACTACACAATGGAAGTACAGTGTAAAAGAGCATCATGTGTCAAAATTAAACAACTACTGCGTGAACACAAAATCGCTTATTCACTTATGTTCCCTGCTCGCCTCCGAATAATAATGGATGAAAAGACTCTCATGTTCCCTACTCCGGAGGATGCATGGACATGGATACATGCCAAGGGCCTGGTTGAACCATCCAATGATGACACAGAAAAAGAGGAATGGATCACTCCCTGCTCCAAGAGAAAGAAAAATGAAAAACACAACGGCGCGCCCAACAAAGTCACAGATAGCGGGCGACCATGTGAAAACCTCAACAGAAACTATTACATTTGCACGATCGCTATCAGACACTAAAAGCAAAGCAGACATAAATTACAGCGGGTCACTACGTAGTGGCTCCAGCTCCTCCCTCTCTCAATTGCTGGGTGGCCCGACCTCACTCCGTGCCTGGCAGGCGAAATATGAGGACTCGCACAAGTTGTCCTGAGTGAGCTCGTTTGCCCTGAAACAATCGGGGGTCGAGTTCTCTCCCCCCCAAAGTATGCGGAAACGGACAAATATGGTCATTCCACGATAACACTCGATCCGGCGCTGATTCTGTAAGTCACGGGAAACCAGTGTTGGATACAACAATCACATCCAGGGCTACGCAGGGAAAAAAGCATCATGGAGGTGGGTTGATAAGGTGCCCGACCTCCATTAACCCACATCCCCCACCACCTGAACGGTACCCGAATGGAACTGAACTGTGCATACTCTAGTTTAGGCACCAGTTGTGCCACACCGTTTAAAGTTGGGCATTGCCCAAAATATCCTTTTTTGTTGATTTTCTTACTCTTTTCTTGCTCTGCTGGGGCCTATCCCACTTTCCCAAGGTCGTTATTATTCTGCTTGGGGATCGGGGTGTGGGGGGGTTATGGAGGCACGCACTTGAGGGAGAGTTTTGGTGGCAGTGGGGAGATTGGAGCTGTGGCTCTTCGGGCGAGACTGATGGGAAGAGATAATACCACACAATATAATGCACAAGGAGCCTATATATAACATACTAACTTGGAATGTGAAAGGTATGGCGGGAATGTCTAAACGCAATAGGATATACGCATACTTAAAACGCCATCACATACACATAGCCATACTGCAAGAAACGCATGTTACACCGAAAGATATCAAACAGGTAGAGAGGAAATGGGCGGGACTAATATATGGTTCAGGGACATCGACTTTTGCAATTGGAGTACTGATTTGGATAGCCCAAGGGGTCCCATAAACAGTAAAATGCAGCACAATGGATAAAGAAGGCAGGTTTATACAATTAGAAGGCTCGCTGGATGGCGAAACGCTATTGATTAATGTGATATGTGTCCCGAATGTCAAACAGGGCAAATTCCTACGAAATACGATCTCACACCTATCAAACGACTTAACTTCACCCAGTATTTGGGGAGGGGACATGAAGTGTGTCTCACAAGTAGATATGGATAGATCAGACCCCCCATTAGAAGCCGCCCCAGTTAGGAAAAATTCACAGATGCTACAATCATGGGTAACAGACCGTCGCCTGATAGACATATGGAGACACATGCATCCTCAAGTAAGGGAATACTCGTACCACTCCCCCGTACATTTACTACATACCCGTATAGATTTAATACTTAGCTCGCAGGATCTGACGCACAGAATCACAGGCGCAGAATACACTGCAAAGGTAATCTCAGACCATTGTCCACTTATTGTTCACATTAGATGGGGCAGGCCACGCGCTTGCATTCCAACCTGGCGTCTCCAACCACGATTACTGCAAGATCCCCCGTTCCGAAAAGAAATAGCTACGCACATTGCCTCTTATTTTAAGCTAAATAACGGGACAACGACCTCCAGAGCAAATGAATGGGATACACAAAAGGTGGTTATAAGGGGCACATGTACCAATGACAGTGGGAATACGACAAACACTGATGCAAGAGCTCCGCCAGTTGGAACAGGACGTTCGCATTGCAGAGTGCAAACAGGCAGAGGGAACAATTGCTGAGGCGGAGCTCACTAGACTACATACAGAATGGAACGATGCGGATCGGCGCCTAAGACAATACGGCTACCGCCATTACTTGGCCCGTACACATGCGGAAGGTGATAGATCAGGTAGACTTCTGGCATGGCTGCTAAAGAATGAACAACGGAATTCCCCTATAGGGGCCATCCGCAGTGACACATGGATAATAGTAAAAACCCAAGCGGAAATAAATAGCGCCTTCAGAGAGTATTACAGCACATTATACAAGGCTCCATCCCCTCCCTTAACAGAACAGGTAAATGAGTTCTTCCGTGGGATAAAATTAAATCGCCTAACTGTCACACAGGTGGGGTATCTAGAAAAACCAATAGATCTCACAGAGATACAACAGGCTTTGCAACAACTAGCACATGGCAAAGCACCAGGCAGCTTTGGCATTCCCATAGAGTATTAAAGCACATTCTCAGCACAAACATTAACCCCATACCTATAAATGCTATCTGAGGCCTTAAAGCGCGGTCAATTACCTGACACCCTACGCGAGGCACTGATAGCAGTATTACCTAAACCAGGTTGTGATCCATTAGATGCTCGCTCATACAGGCCACTGTCGTTGCTGAACACAGACTGTAAATTGCTCTGTAAAATCTTAGCAAACCGCCTGCTCCCATGGTTGCCGGACCTCGTCCATCAAGACCAGTCCGGTTTCATACCTGGCCGCAATACTTTCATCAACATACGGAATCTACTACGTCTAATGGCAAATACCCCAGAGGGCAAATACAAACAAGTAGCAGTATCACTAGATATTGAAAAAGCGTTTGTCACGCTGGGATGGCCCTTCCTGATAGAAACTCTTAACCGAACGGTACTCGGAAGGACATATATTAGCTGGGTCAGGGTTTTATATTCTACACCAACAGCAAGAGTCAAGACAGGCGACATGATATCCGAGAAGTTCAGTATTGAAAGAGGCATCAGACAGGGTTGCCCATTATCCCCACTACTATTCGCTCTCGCCATTGAACCATTAGCTGCCCAGCTACGTACATTAGCACCGGTGTGGGGCATTCTGGACAGACACATACATCGTATAGTGTCAATGTATGCGGATGACACATTAATATTCCTACGAAATCACTCAGAATCTCTACCTGACTTATTGGGACTGCTGCACCAATTCGGATCGGTATCCGGATTAAAAGTGAACTGGTCAAAATCTTGCCTATTCCCTATGAGACCGGTATCGGAAATACACCGTTTAACCTCCAATCCGGGGGACCTGAAATGGTGTTACACCACTTTTAAATATTTGGGAATAAATGTGTATCACGATCCCCAGGAACATAAAGACGGAAACCTGGGACAAGTGATTAGATCCGTTAGGGGCTCTCTGTCTTTCTGGTGCTCCCTTCCACTTTCCCCCATGGGAAGAGTGGCCATAGCAAAGATGATAATATTACCGTGTCTACTGTACTTTTTCATGGCGCTTCCATTGGTACTTCCCACCTCCTTTTTCAAACCACTGAACAGCATACTAACAGATTTAATATGGGGCAATGGCCGCCGGCGAGTGACGCTAACGAAAACACATCAACCACTTACACTAGGAGGGCTTGGGGCACCAAGATTTGAATTATATTATGCATCCGCCCAGTTGCAATGGGTGTTTAAATGGCTTGGAAAAACTATGAGTGAAGAAACGCAGATGGTACTCAAGGACCTAGGTCACACTAATATATTATAATATCTGATGCACCGAAATGGCTCAACGCCCACACAAAACATTTGACTGAATATAGCTTACTGGATCTGGGGGCGATTTGCACTAGCTGGGGACAAAAAAACGCAGTACTCCCCTAAGATCCCACTATTGGCCATTACGAACATTGAAAAGATAACAGCAGAGGTAGACCTGAACACATGGCCCGAGAAGGGCATACAAACAGTGGGTCATATTTACGGCGAAGGGCACCTCCTAACATATGAGGCACTGGCTAATGCTCATAACCTGGGACAAGGAAGCATCATAGCATTCGGCGCAGTACGACACTTAGCACGTTCAATCTGGAATTGTGAGCATAGGGCCCCTATACTACACAATCTGTTAGTTAGCGTAGTAGCCCCAATAAATGTATAGAGAATATAGAGAATCCTGACAACACATATCGAACATGGGCAGGAACTAGCAAAAAATAGATGGGATCAGGTACTCTCAGAACCGCTCGCTTAGCAAGCATGGTAACAAGGCTATGAAAATGATCTATGAAATGTCACATATCCCCCGATTCCGCTATACCCAGTTCAATTATGTACACCAAGCATATTTATCACCTCACCGATTGGCAAGCATGTTTCCCCAAACGCCACAGAGGTGCCCCAGATGTGGTATCACAGAAGCCACCTTCTTTCATATGACATGGGAATGCCCTCCAATTCTGCATACATGGAATGATAAAATAACTTTGTTAACTGAGTGGACCGATACCCCACTGTCCCCCAAACCGGAGCTATGCCTACTAGGAATAGGGGTAAGATCTAAAAGACTGAAGCAGACACACAGATGCATAGCATTAGCACTAGTGATGTGTAGACGCCTGATAGCCATGCATTGGAAAGCACCTAGTGCGGCAAGCATCTATCAGTGGCAAACCGAGCTGCTACGCTGGGCAAAAGCAGAAGCACAAACACTGCAATCACTCCAGGACAAAGGGGTCCAGGTCAAGGGCGTAGAAACCTGGAACTCCTTTGTGATAACCTTGGAAAGCAAAGACGATAAACTACCCCCCTGAATAAATGAAACTGATGGGCAATATGTAACAATTCACAGAACATACTTGAAATGTTGGCACAGTTAGCTATCCCAGAAGACGCGGTAAGGATGCAATCCAGTAAGCAATAATTGAAATAATAGGAACTGCAGGAATACAAGATGGGGGGCACAGTGGAACACAGACGCTCTTTGACAATAAATTAAATCAAAGGAGGGAAGGTACATAAGCACTTCAACTACCGTGGAAAGCCCTATTGTTGCGGCCTCACCCCATCTGCACGTCTGTTCCTCCTACACCTCCCCCTGAACATGTGCGACCACTGAGCCGCCCTCCCTTGTCCCGATCCGAAACCATAATGAGAGCATGCCATACTGCTCCAGGTACAGTCAAGGGGTCTGTTGACGTGTGGTGCGGGCGGCACCCACCTTCCCCTCTTCCCCCGCGTACATTCACCTAGATCTCGACCTCAACTCCTCTCTCCTTTCTCTCTATTCTTAGTCCTTTTTCCATTAATCTTTATGTTATGTTCCATTATAGTACTCCCTGAGAACATAGGGGGGTCATTCTGACCCTGGCGGTAATTACCGCCATGGCGGGGGTCGGCGGTAGCACCGCCAACAGGCTGGCGGTGCACCGCTGGGCATTCTGACCGCGGCGG
This sequence comes from Pleurodeles waltl, assembly GCF_031143425.1. Lineage (NCBI taxonomy): Eukaryota > Metazoa > Chordata > Amphibia > Caudata > Salamandridae > Pleurodeles > Pleurodeles waltl. The sequence goes on from NC_090438.1 coordinate 358,081,780, forward strand.
TTCAGCCGCGGCCAGAAACGGAAAGTCGGCGGTGTACCGCCGACTTCCCGCTGCCCTTGAGAATCCTCCATGGCGGCGGAGCGCGCTCCGCCGCCATGGGGATTCTGACACCCCCTACCGCCATCCGGTTCCTGGCGGTTCTCCCGCCAGGAACAGGATGGCGGTAGGGGGTGCCGCGGGGCCCCTGGGGGCCCCTGCAGTGCCCATGCCAATGGCATGGGCACTGCAGGGGCCCCCGTAAGAGGGCCCACGGAGAATTTCAGTGTCTGCTTTGCAGACACTGAAATTCGCGACGGGTGCAACTGCACCCGTCGCACCTTCCCACTCCGCCGGCTCCATTCTGAGCCGGTGTCCTCCTGGGAAGGGTGTTTCCCGCTGGGCTGGCGGGCGGACTTTCGGCGGTCGCCCGCCGGCCCAGTGGGAAAGCCAGAATGACCGCCGCGGTCTTTTGACCGCGGAGCGGTCTTTCGGCGGGAACCGCTTGGCGGGCGGCGACCGCCGTCCGCCGCGGTCAGAATCACCCCCATAATGTTTCCAAATATTCCTCACCTAAATGTACAAACAGTAATTACATTGCTAAAAACGCAAGTACAAATTAGGATTTAACATTGCAGCATGAAAATAATCGTATAATCATGCAATCTTGGAATACAATTGTAATTTTATTTTTCCTTTTTCTGTTGGAATAATAATAATAAAAATATATTTAAACAAAAAAAAGGTACTTGTGGGCTGGGTGGGGTAGTGGTCCTGGTGGGTGTTGGAGGGGTGGAGTGGTGCATGCATTACAGGTGTGATGGATCTAGGGGAATTGTAGATGACTTACCCGAGTCCATTTTTCCAGTGAATCCAGTGAGGCCCTCAGGGTGCAGGATTGCCAGTACCTTTTCCTCCCAGTCAGTGTAGTCGGGTGGTGTTGGTAGAGGTCCTCCACCAGTCTTCTGGACTGCAATGTGGTGCCTGGATGCCATGGCCCTGATCTTCCCCCGCAGGTCATTCCATCTCTTGCGGATGTCGTACCTGGTGCGTTGATGGTGTCCTACTGCATTGACCCTGTTTACTATCGTCTGCCAGAGCTCCATCTTCCTGGCGATGGGTGTGTGCTGCACTTGTGCCCCGAATAGTTGTGGTTCAACCATCAGGATCTCGTCCACCATGGTCCTTAGCTCCCTTTTTGTGAAGCGTGGGTGTTTGGGGGGGGTGCCATGGTGAGTGTTGTGAATGGTGTCTTGTGTGGATCTAGGTGAGGGTGCTCTTTGTGGTTGGGTGTAAGTATCATGGATTGTGGCGTTTGGTGTCTGCTTCTGGTGTTCTCTGTCTTCGTTGGCCTGCTTCCGGTGCAAATGATTGTAGGGTGTGTCTGTGAGTGTTTTATGGTGTTATGGATGTGTGTCAGGTGTGTGTGTTTCTAACTTATCCAATGTGTGTACTTCTTTATGTTGGGTGCACTTGCCGCCCTGGTCGGTCTGCACCGCCAATGGTCGTTCGGCTTCCACTGACAGCCGCTGTGATTTGTGCTTCATTATTTGATGGGCGATGGTGTGCTCGGCGGTGGTGGTGTGGGAGGTCCAGCATTTCTACCGCCATCGTCCCGGCGGTGACTGGTGGCAGGCTGATTTTTGTCGGATTCGGATTTTGGCATCATTATATGGCGGTTTTCTATTCACCGCCAATGGCGGTCTTCTGTTTGCCGTCGCCACAGCAGTCGATGGTGTTTACCACCAGGTTCATAATGAGGGCCTAAATCTGTACACTACACCACCTACTTAAAAAATACAAGTGGATGGACAGAGTGTAATGATAGCAACTTTACATTCAAGCAAAGATTACCCTATAAACTACCAAATTCTTACCTTCTCTTTCTTTAACCAAAATTCTAAGGAGGAGTATTACTGAAAAAATTGAATAATACACTTCTGAAACATCTAAAATAACAAGTTAAGACATCCTAGAGCCTACCAATGGTGAAGTCTTCTTAATGGATTCTAAATCTTGAAATGGTCTCACTCAAGCAAGGAAAGAAGAGAGATAGCACAAAATTTAAAACACAGATCACAAACTACAAACCCGGACACAGATTGTAGGGGGCTGGCGTGGCTTATAGTGGGTACCTTGTGGTACTTACACCTTGTGCCAGGTCCAGTTATCCCTTATTAGTAGATTAGTAGTGTTCTATCAGCTTAGGCTCATAGAGGTAGCTATAGCAGAGCAGCTTAGGCTGAACTAGGAGACATGCAAAGCTCCTACTATACCACTTATATCATATAGCACTATATCACAAGAAACACAATACTCAGAGTTACTAAAAATAAAGGAACTTTATTTTAGTGACAATATGCCAAAAGTATCTCAAAGGATATACTCTCTCAGGAGGTAAGTAAAATACACAAAATATACACACAAACCAAAATCAGGTAAGCAAACAGTTAGAAAAGTAATGCAAACACTGTAGAATACAATAGGATGCAATAGGCCTAGGAGTAAAGTTACCCTACTTCCCCAGAAACACACAAAAGTCATGACAGGAGATTCTGCAAAGGCAACAACTGACTGCAAAGCACTGAAGATGGGTTCCTAGACCTGAGGACCTGTAAAGGAAGGGGACCAAGTCCAAGAGTCACGCAAGTGCCCGGGGGAGGGGAGGGGGGCAGGTGCCCACTAAACCCCGGATGAAGGTGCAAAAGGGCTGAAGATTCTGCAACAACAGAAGATGCCAGGAACTTCTCCTTTGCACAGAAGATGTCCCACAGCGTGTTGGAGGAAGTAGAGTTTTTTCCACACAGAAAGACTGTAAACAAGCCTTACTAGCTGCAAGAGTCGCGTTTAAAGAAAATGGGTGCTGCCCGGGCCCAGGAAGAACCAGGAGGTCGTCCATTGGAGAAGGAGACAGAGGTGGTGCTCAGCAGCCCAGAGAGCCCACGCAGAAGCAGGCAGCACCCACAGAAGCACTTGAACAGGGGTGCAAGAAATCTGAGCATGGCGGTTGTCTCAACACTACAAAGGAGGGTCTCACAAAGTTGGTGGTTAACTCAGCAAGTTGAGCAATGCAGGATGGAGTGGTGGGGACCTGGGCTATGCTGTGCACAAAGAATTCCTTGCAAGAGTGCACAGAAGCCCTAGCAGCTGCAGTTTACGCAGTACAGAGGATTACTGTCTGGCGTGGGGAGGCAAGGACTTACCTCCACCAAATTTGGACAGAAGGACAACTGGACTGTCGGGGTCACTTGGATCCAGCTCCTGTGTTCTAGGGACCTCCCTCGTCGAGATGAGAGGGGACCCAGAGGACTGGTGAAGCAGAAGTTTGGTGCCTGCGTTAGCAGGGGGAAGATTCTGTCAACCCACAGGAGATTTCTTCTTGGCTTCCAGTGCAGGGTGAAGGCAGACAGCCCTCAGAGCATGCACCACCAGGAAACAGTTGAGAAAGCCGGCAGGATTAGGTGCTTCAATGATGCTGGTAGACTTCTTGCTACTTTGTTGCAGTTTTGCAGGCGTCCTGGAGCAGTCAGCGGTCGATCCTTGGCAGAAGTCAAAGAGAGAGATGCAGAGGAACTCTGGTGAGCTCTTGCATTCTTTATCTGAAGAGAACCCCACAGGAGAGACCCTAAATAGCCCTCAGAGGAGGATTGGCTACCTAACCAGGTAAGCACCTATCAGGAGGGGTCTCTGACTTCACCTGCTGGCACTGGCCTCTCAGAGGCCTCCATTGTGCCCTCACACCTCTGCATTCAAGATGGCAGAGGTCTGGGCCACACTGGAGGAGCTCTGGTCACCACCCGTGGGGTGGTGATGGACAGGAGAGTGGTCACTCCCCTTTCTGTTGTCCAGTTTCGTGCTAGAGCAGGGGCTTGGGGATCCCTGAACGGGTGTAGACTGGCTTATGCAAGGAGGGCACCATCTGTGCCCTTCAAAGCATTTCTAGAGGCTGGGGGAGGCTACTCCTCCCCAGCCCTTAACACCTATTTCCAAAGGGAGAGGGTGTAACACCCTCTCTCAGAGGAAATCCTTTGTTCTGCCTTCCAGGGACTGGGCTGCCCAGACCCCAGGAGGGCAGAAGCCTGTCTGTGGGTTGGCAGCAGTGGTAGCTGCAGTGAAAACCCCAGAGAGCTAGTTTGGCAGTAGCCGGGGTCCATGCTGGAGCCCCGGGGATGCATGGGATTGTCACCCAATACCAGATTTGGCATGGGGGACAATTCCATGATCTTAGACATGTTACATGGCCATGTTCGGAGTTACCATTGTGAAGCTACATATAGGTATTGACCTATATGTAGTGCACACGTGTAATGGTGTCCCCGCACTCACAAAGTCCGGGCAAATTTCCCTGAACTATGTGGGGGCACCTTGGCTAGTGCCAGGGTGCCCTCTCACTTAGTAACTTTGCACCTAACCTTCACCAAGTGAGGGTTAGACATATAGGTGACTTATAAGTTACTTAATGCAGTGTAAACTGGCTGTGAAATAATGTGGACATTATTTCACTCAGGCTGCAGTAGCAGTCCTGTGTAAGAATTGTCTTAGCTCCCTATGGATGGCAAAAGAAATGCTGTAGCCCATAGGGATCTCCTGAAACCCCAATACCCTGGGTACCTAGGTACCATATACTAGGAAATTATAAGGGTGGTCCAGTGTGCCAATCAGAATTGGTAAAAGTGGTCACTAGCCTGCAGTGACAATTTTAAAAGCAGAGAGAGCATAAGCACTGAGATTCTGGTTAGCAGAGTCTCAGTGACACAGTTAGGCACCACACAGGGAACACATATAGGCCACAAACTATGAGCACTGGGGTCCTGGCTAGCAGGATCCCAGTGACACAGGCAAAAACAAACTGACACACAAGTAAAAATTGGGGTAACATGCCAGGCAAGATGGTACTTTCCAACACAACCCCCCCAACCAAGGGACAATAAGGCTAACCTTGCCCAGATGAGTCTTCATTGTCCAAGGGGAAATATCTGGAGAGTCCACCTGCATTGGAGTGGGTACTCCGAGGTCTATGTTCCACTGTACAGTCCATTCCCTGTAGGGAGATAGACCACCACAAAAATGTAGGGTTTTCACCTTTCATTTGTTTTAGCCATAATAGAGGTTTGTGGTCTGTCTGAACAATGAAGTGAGTACCAAACAGGTATGGTCTCAACTTTTTAAGTGCCCAGACCACAGCAAAGGCCTCCCTCTCTATGGCAGACCAAAGCTTTTCTCTAGGGTTCAACCTCCTGCTGATGAAAGCAACAGGTTGATCCTGACCCTCAGTATTAAGCTGTGATAGCAAGGGCTTTTTAGGACAGGTGCGGAGCACATGGCCTGTTTGAGCTCATCAAAAGCTTTTTGACCGCTAGCTGTCCAGAATACCTTTTTAGGCATCTTCTTACTAGTGAGGTCATTAAGAGGAGCTGCAATGGAGCCATACTTCTTGATGAACCTCCTATAGTACCCTGTCAGGCCTAGAAAGGCTCTCATCTGGGTTTGAGTTTAGGGGGAGCCCATTCCATACCATCTGGCCCAGATAAACCACTTTCCCCTGCCCTATCTGGCACTTTGAAGCCTTGATAGTGAGGCCTGCGTTTTGCATGGCCTCCAAAACGTTTCACAGGTGGACAAGGTGCTCATCCCAGGTGGACCTAAAGACAGCTATATCATCTAGATGTGCTGCACTAAAAGCTTCCAAAACCTTGCAGGACTGTGTTCACCAATCTCTGAAAAGTGGCAGGTGCATTCTTCCAACCAAAGGGCATCACAGTGAAATGATAGTGCCCTCATATGGTAGAAAATTCAGTTTTAGGTTTATCATCTCCTGATAATTTAATCTGCCAATTCCCTGCAGTTAAATCAAAAGTGTTTAGATACTTGGCAGAAGCCAGTGTATCTATAAGCTCATCTGCCCTGGGTATAGGGTGAGCATCTGTCTTGGTTACTTGATTGAGACCTCTATAGTCAACACAAAACCTCATCTCTCTTTTACCATCCTTACTGTGATGTTTTGGGATAAGCACCACTGGGCTAGCCCATGGGCTTTCTGAAGGCTCAATCACTCCTAAGTCCAACATCTTCTGTACCTCTTGTTTAATGCAATCCCTGACATGGCCAGGCTTCCTATAAATCTTACTTTTGACAAGTAAACTGTCTCCAATATTGATTGTGTGCTCACACCAGGTAGTTGTACCTGGTACCAGTGAGAAGAGGTCAGAAAATTGTCCTAGGAGATTAATGCAGTTGTCATTCTGCTCACCAGTAAGGCAATCTGCTAGCACCACTCCCTCCACTAAGCCATCAACTTCAGTGATGGAGGGGAGATCAGGGAGAGGGTCACTCTCTTCTTCTTGTCCCTCATCAGTTGCCATGAGCGAGGTTAGATCAGCCCTGTCATAGTAGGTATTGAACCTGGCCCTTTTACAGGGTCATTCCCCAGACTTTTTGCTTTTGCCTCCTTATTTTTGTGACCTTTGTTGGCTGACGTTTTGACTCTGAGCACTTTTTCACTGCTAACCAGTGCTAAAGTGCATGTGCTCTCTCTTACAAATTTGGTATGATTGGATTCTACCTGATTGGCATATTTAATTTACCTATAAGTCCCTTGTAAAGTGGTATCCCTATACACAGGGCCTGTGAATTAAATGCTACTAGTGGGCCTGCAGCGCTGCTTGCGCCACCCACTGAAGTAGCCTGTCAAACCTATCTAAGGCCTGCTAGCGCAGAGCCTGTGTGCGCAGTTTCCTGCCACAGGGACCTGGCATCTAAATTTACTTGCCAGGCCCAGAACTCCCCTTTTACTACATGTAAGTCACCCCTAAGGTACGCCCTAGCTAGCCCTTTGGGCAGGGTGCCATGTGTGTAGAAGGCAGGACATGTGCCATGTTGCGTGGCCTGTCCTGGTAGTGACAAACAGCCTAACTTGGTGTCTCATTGCTGTGAGTGCTGCCCTCTCATAGGATTGCATTGGGAATGCCCTGCCTTAGGTGTAAGGGGTATTGTCTGACTTATGAGGGGTAGCGTAGGCATGTTTGGTATGGTTGTGACAGTGGTAAGAAATGCTACTTACTGGTGTAGGTGTATTTTTTATTACTATCACAGAAATGCCACGTCTAGAAAGTGCGCATTTATCTGTGGTTATAACTTTGGTGTTTTGCAGCTTGTCTCCAATCAACGTCTGGGCAGACTGACAGTTGGGGCTTTGTGCATGCTTCTCAGACAGCCTGAACACAAGGAGGGTGGAGGTGACACAGAGGTGCATCTACATATTGTAAAGCCTTCCTGGGCTGAGAGAAGGGAGAGGCGGGGCACACCTGCATTTGTAAAGACTGTGCCCTGGCCTCACACAATAGGGTTGTTAACCCCCCACTGATGTTTGGAGCCTTACTGAAAGGAGAGAGGGGGCACTCCCAGAACCAGTTGTAACTGGTTGGAACCTCCTCTCCCTACCATTGAAAAACACTTTAAGAACTGACTATAAGTACAGGGGAATTTTCCCCACAATTTGAACACTCTTGGAACTGAAACTGGACACAGAACGCTGATGAATGGACTCACCGGGAAACCACCTTGGACTGCTGTTGCTGTGCTGACCTGTGACCTGCCTGGTCATTAGAAGGATCTACCACCATCTGCACCCCTTGTGCTGGCCTGTAGCTGGATCCTCCAGCTCTGTGCTTTTTCTTGTTGTTCCCAGGGGCAGGGTGTTGTGGCCCCTGACCCCTGCCACGATCTCCCCAGCCTTGCCTGTAGCGCTTCGGAAAAGCGCTCTCTCGTTACTACTGGAAAGAAGGTCACCGCAGCAGCCCGGGCTTTAAATGTGCCCTAGCGCTTGGAAAAGCACGTTATTCCTACTAAAGAAACATCACCGCCGCAGCCCAGGCTGCTGATTTAACCTAGCGCTATGTGAAGCGCTTTCTTGGAAGCCCCTCGCATTTCCCCACGGCGTCTCTGCCGTTTTAAATCACTGCCGCAGCCCGGGTTGCTGGGTGCCATTATCGCGAGGTCCGCGCTAACCTAAAGTGCCCCCGGGGCACGAGAATTCATCGACTGGAGCAGACGCGCTCCTGACGGCGCCCCCAGGGCACGGTCCGCTCTCAGGAGCGTCCCCGGGCACCCGCTGCCTCCAGCTTCGCGTGGAGCCTCCCGGCGGCCCGGGAACAGCTCCTGGTCCTCCCGCACCACATCGGGTTCGGCGAGTATTGTCCCGGACCCCCGAAGGGGTCCGAGTGCCTCCCAAACGCAGTAGCAGGACTCGGGGAGGGCGCAGGAAGCACCCCCTCCCCGGTCGCTGCACCAGTAGTGGGACGCTCCTAGTTTCGGGCATCTCTTGTTGTGCTTACCCAAATCGGGAAGGGAGACCTCGGTTGAGGTCCCTTCCCGCATTTATTCGGCGATTGTTGTTGGGCCACGCCCGACCCCCACCCCACGGACAGGGTGTGAGGAGGCCGAGGCAGGCCCCCACCACGAGGGAGGCCCCCCTGTTTTGCACATAGGAGTGCAGGGGGCCCCAGTGTTCATCTCCAGGAACTGGAAGTGCCTTTTTCCACCAGCCAACAGGTACTCTCTAGAGACTCTAGGCTCTAGGAGCCTAATATAGGTGTACAGATGTTTGCTATTTCATACCTGTTTACTGGTGGTACATATATGTGCTAATGTTCCTTTTCTAGGCATGTCCAGCTGATATGTATGTATATGACTTGTGGTATATTCTCTAATGTTCCTTTCATGGGTATTTAGGAATTGTTCATGACAAGTGCATATACCTTTTTACTCTAATTCCTGACTACTGCTTATGTTGCAGAATCCTGAGTACTTACGTGTTCTAATGTGACAACTGCTTATTCTTGCAGAGTATTAGTAATTTGTGTAACCTTCTGACAACTGCTAAGGTAGCAGGGTATTACTTATGTGTAATGTTGGTCTAATTATGTTTTGTGCAATACAGATTATTTTTACATAGCTCAGTGATGTGTTTACTTTGTGGTGTACATTTTGCGTCACGTGTCTTCTGTGTTGTGCGATCGCTTTACACATTGCCTCCAGGTTAAGCCTGACTGCTCGTGCCAAGCTACCAAGGGGGTGAGCAGGGGTTATCTTGGACGTGTAACTCCCAAGCCCTGACTAGAGTGGGTAGGTTCTGCCTGGCTGAGGTGCATACCCTAGCCAACCAGAAACCCCATTTCTAACCGTAGGGTTTTAGGTGGTTAACATGGAGAACCCTAAGGGGACTCCTGGCAGTGCCCAGGTCTACCAAGTAGGTAACCTCACCCTTTTTCTCGACAATGAGATGGGGTCCACTCCATTTGTCCTGGAGTGCTCTTGGGGTCACAGGCTCCAATGCCCACACCTTCTGTCCTGGGTGGTAGTGGGTAAGGACAGCCTTCTGGTCATGCCATTGCTTTTGCAGCTCTTGGCTGGCCTGAAGGTTTTTACTGGCCTTTTTCAAATACTCAGCCATTCTGGATCTTAGGCCAAGTACATAGTCCACAATGTCTTGTTTAGGAGCTTTTAAAGGTTGTTCCCAACCCTCCTTAACAAGTGCAAGGGGACCTCTCACAGGGTGCCCAAAGAGGAGATCAAAGGGGTTAAAGCCCACTCCTTTTTGGGGTACCTCCCTGTAAGGAAAAAGGAGGCATGGTAACAGGACATTCCATCTCCTTCTGAGTTTTTCAGGGATTCCCATAATCATACCTTTGAGAGCTTTATTAAACCTCTCAACCAGACAATTTGTTTGTGGATGATAAGGAGTTGTGAACTTGTACGTTACTCCACACTCCTTCTACATAGCTTTGTGGTATGCAGACATGAAGTTACTACCTCTGTCTGACACCACTTTCTTAGGGAAGCCCACCCTGGAAAAGATTCCCAGGACGGCCTTTGCCACTGCAGGAGCTGTAGTGGTCCTTAAGGGAATTGCTTCAGGATACTGAGTGGCATGGTCCACTACCACAAGGACAAACCTATTGCCTGAAGCTGTTGGAGAGTCAAGAGGGCCAACTATGTCAACCCCTACCCTTTCAAAGGGCACCCCAACCACAGGAAGTAGAATTAAGGGGGCCTGTGGGGTGCCACCAGTCTTGCCACTGGCTTGGCAGGTCACACAAGAGCGACAAAACTCTTTAGTGTCCTCTGACATATGAGGCCAATGAAACAAGGGAACAAGCCTTTCCCAAGTTTTGCTCTGGCCCAAATGCCCAGCCAAAGGAATGTCATGTGCCAAGGTTAGAAGAAACTCCCTATACTGCAAAGGGATGACCAATCTCCTGGTGTTGCTTCTCAGGGAAGTCGTGGTCACTCAGGTCGCATCCAGTTCTATCATTCACAATTCAGTCTCATATATAAATGACAAAAGAAGCAGAATAAGTTTTAATGACTGGTTTAATAAAACAACTGCATTTTAGATAGCAAAGCGTGAGCTGCAATAACCAGGATGACACAACATGACAATATTAAAATGGTGACGAGGAGAGTGAAGCATAAGAATAACGCTATCATATTGTCACTAGGATTTATGGACTATTTCCTATCTAAGTCATAATCTGAGCACAGAATATTAAGCTCTAAATCTGCCTTTGAGGTTCCCCCAGGAGGACATCAACCCTCATACCTGAGCAAGACCTGTAGTCTGCGTTAGCATCTGCAGCAAAACATTCAGCAATCAGCATACAGTTGTGGTTCCCTGGCTGGAATCTCTCTCTCAGTGTGTAATGGGACTAGGAAGTATTTTTATAATAACACAGCTGATATTCTTAGAAAATGTCCCTTTGTAAAGCTGTATATTTTCTACGAATGTTGGAGACTGAACTTCTATCACGTTCACTGGCAATGTACCAAACTGTAGCCTTGACTGAAGCACAAAGTGATCAAGAATGTCTTGTTTGAGAACACAGTGCTGGGCTAAGCAAAACAGTTAGATAGATGAAAATAAAAGAAGTCCGTAAAACTGGTTATTGTAAAAATAACAATGCAAAGCCGAATAAAATATATCTAGGGCAAAGTGCACAGCGACCTAGTGTGTTAAACTAACGTGCATGGAGCTATAACTAAAATGGCTACACAACACCCTCCCCTTGTCGGTTGAAAGTTGTTCAAAGCCAAAACTAAAATTTCATCACTAAAAACTCAACCTAAGATATATATAAAAACCAGGTCAATTTTGACAAGTTAAAAGGACACACAAGCATACTACGTGGCAATTTAAAACATGAGTATGTGACTTATAACCGAATTCAAAAGACATGTCAATTTAGAAAAGTTCCAAACGAAGTACGAGCCATGGAGAACAGGAGATCTTCCACTTCGGCAGGTGTCATAACCGGAAAGTCCACGCAAAAAATGATCAAGGAGCAAGTCTGTTCCATAGCCCCAGTGTTAACCAAGGCGGCATCCCGTGGAGTGCCCATTGATGAGTTGTCGGTAACTTCCTCCAGGAAGGGTAACTCATAATTAGCTTCACGTAGCAAACGCAACCTCAGTGTGCATGTCTGGTAATGAACCCTCAGCGAGAACATCACCAGATCAGCATCTATTGCTAGGGGGCGCTGCTGTGAAAGACAAACTTCCAGTGCATGTTCTAAAGAGCACCAGAGACACCGAAACATGGGCTGCACACAATACAGAACTGGCCTGAATGACAAAGACCAGTCTCACTCCAATTGCTCCAGGAGTGTTGCTCCAAAATGCTGCATCATACGCTAACAACACAGCTGCGCTGATGGGAGTGCCGTCATTTCTCCTCGTTGCAGCGGGACAGCCATTGTGCATAAACAACAGCAACAGCAAGATGCCAGCCAATAAAGCCAAAGTTATCGGAAATCCCCAAAAAATACTACCGAAAATTGAGTGGATAGCTGAAGGTATCAAACCGAATATGTAGGAAAAGGTGTGAACGAAACCAGAACCAACAGCTTTGAAAAAATGTGTGATTCCAGTCATGCTGGACGCATTAAATATTCGTTCCACGAGTTCACCAAAGTGTCTCGGAAAGTTTGTATTTAAGAGGCACTGTATTTCCGCTGATGAGCTTGCCACTTGAAGTGCGTAGGTCTCATGCACAGATGTAAGGGCCACATGCTTTTGAAGCAGTAAAACCTTGAGTTTACTCAACTTGTCAAAATTCACATTTGAAGTAGCAATGTAAGGCCAAAGATCAGATACCTCCTTAAATTTAGTGGGGGGAAACAGTACATTCCCGCAGCATGTAACGACCTTTGAGACTGAAACAATGTAAACTATTCCGGCCCGCATGCCACAATAGCCTTCACTATTGAGAAGGACATAGCTGCTGTTTGAAAGCACCTGGAACGTGGGCCTAATCAAAGGGACTGGGACGCCCTTAAGATAACAAGCCAAGTTTGCAGCCGAGGCGTTACACGCCCCATGCAAGGACAGCTGTTTACAAATCATCAAATGGCTAACTGAAGTCTTGCATTCACTACCGATAAGAAAGACCTCTTTCATGCCATTCAAGCATTTGTACGAGAAAGGAAGCTCCCACACCTCATAGATGTAACTATTTCCTAGCTTTTCATATCTGCCTACCGGAATGTGTTTTAAACAGGAGGTGAAATGTAGTGTGGAAATAGGCAGATTACTAACCCCATGTATTAACCACTCAGCCAATGGTATTTTGGCCACGGTAAAAGGCAACTTTTCTAATTTCTCAATGTTAAGCATAACATAAATCACTTCCTTCTTAGCCATTAGTTGTTGTTGTCGCATTAGATTAAAAGAAGAAAATATCTCCCTTGCACTGACGTGCTGCCATGGAACGCGACCCTCCTTCAATGTTTGAAGCGTCCAACCCAACTGCAGAATGGACCTGATCTGACTCTGTCCATGGTGTAAGGAAGACATATCGGATTGCATAATGTCTATAGCAGAAGAGACAATATTATTAATGGTATATATCCGGTCTGACAAAGTGTTAATCCCATTATCCACAACAGCTAATGCCTTTTTAAAATTTTCCTGGTCTATTTGCCTTAACCGGGCTGCAGCATCTTGTTGGGAAAGTTATCAAATCTCATTGTATGCTGCATATAAAAAATGCTTCTTACGAGGTATTCTAGGGCCTGACAAGAAATCTTGTAAGTCAGCGGAGTTAGACAGGAGATTGAGGTGTTCTCTAACCGCGTTCAGTGAGGATGATTTTAGCCACTGTTGGCATAATTTTTCCACACTATGGGGGTCATTCCAACCCTGGCGGTCCATGACCGCCAGGGCCGGGGACCGCGGGAGCATCGCCAACAGGCTGGCGGCGCTTCCTGGGCCATTCTGACTGCGGCAGTAAAGCCGCGGTCAGAAAAGGGCAACCGGCGGTTTCCCGCCGGTTTACCCCTGGCCCAGGGAATCCTTCATGGCGGCGCTGCTTGCAGCGCCGCCATGGGGATTCCGACCCCCTTCCCGCCATCCTGTTCCTGGCGGTTTGTACTGCCGGGAACAGGATGGCGGGAACGGGTGTCGTGGGGCCCCTGAGGGCCCCTGCACTGCCCATGCCTCTGGCATGGGCAGTGCAGGGGCCCCCTAACAGGGCCCCCTAATGATTTTCAGTGTCTGCTTTGCAGACACTGAAAATCGCGACGGGTGCCACTGCACCCGTCGCACCCCTACAACTCCGCCGGCTCCATTCGGAGCCGGCGGAGTTGTTGAGGGGGGTTTCCCGCTGGGCCGGCGGGCGGCCTTCTGGCGGTGCAGTGCGGTCATTCAGCGGTGAAGGCATAGCGGGCGGCGACCGCCGCCCGCCGTGGTCAGAATGACCGCCTATATGTTGTAATTATATCTGCATGCTCTGGTGATATATAGCGAGGGTCTGGCCTTCTCGTCCTAAAACCCCCCAAGGAGTTAATAAAACATTGATTACACCCATTTGTATCTACTGGCCACAATAACCACCCGCCAGGATGTGTCAGTAAAGCATTAAACGTACCATTCTGGACCCACTCATCGAGCTCATCTTCAGTTGCATTCGTATATTTTTGCCATTTGTAAAATTTTGTGGGGGCAGGTATACTGGGCATGTTTAATTCTCTGATTGTTGCTAAGCCTAAACAACTCGTTTGTTGCACTGCTTCATTTAAAAAGATCATTTGTACAGGAATGAGGCATGCTCTAAACAATGTGTCTTTTCCCTTCATTTGCCAATTTTTTTGTTCCTCAGACACTTTTCAGATCAATTGATTTGGACCAATATTCATAGCCTTCTATCGATAACCGGGAAACAAAGGATTTTGAATATATAAATTTTGTATTGGTCAATAACATGTGTATATCCTTAGTAGGTGGTACCTTAAAATACTATGACTCAGCATTCTTTTGATTGTGCCCAGAAAAATATGCAAGCTTTTCAGAATGTTTTGGAACTCCCTTGCGGTGGAGTTGGGCAATGTTCCCATTGCGTGTAATTAAATACAATTTTGGGACTGCTCGCTCTATGTATGAAATAGTGCCCATAGTAATTATAGCAAAACATATCACCATAATTTTCTTTAAATTGGTAAACATCTTTGTTTTCAAAGACAGTATAATATTGCAATTCAGTCATCATAGAATCAACTGTTTTCACATCCCAATCATCAGAAACAATGCCTGGTATCACTATATCATTCATTGATAATTTGAACACATACGGTATTTGAATAACTTCCGTGGGCCCATATATATCACACATTACTTTGTCCCAAACAATCCCATCAGGAATTGGCACTGCGGAAGTGTTCACAAAGGATAAGTCTCTTCGGACTTTATGTGATGAAAAATGTGGTTTCAAAACCTCTTCCACCAGTTCAACTGTTGATCTTTCAGGTAAAAAATGACCATGTATAAACAAGAAAAAGGTAATGACAAAACCAATCCAAAGTAGAAATGCTAGGGCAGTCATAAAGAGCCATAGATAATTCCATGGAAAGATAAAATACGTTTCTTTAAGCCAGTTTGTAAGCTTACGTGTACTTGCCAAATAAAGATGTTGAAGAGGCGAATGAGTCTGAGAAATCATAGTTGAAGTCGGCAAAATAACCAGAGGCAGTTCGTGCAAATGGCGGAGTCGTTGTCAGTGGTGGAGTTGGTGTTTCCTGCAGTGGCACACTATAGACAGCACCATCCGTTTGGCTTGAAGTCGAGTTGACTTGGTCAAATGTTTCTAAATTAGTTGACGTTAGTGGAACTAATGCTAGATCATCTTCCATCCTCCCCATGCTCGGAGAGGTGTTGGTGTTGGTGTAAGCAACTTGTAGAGGAACTTCTTCACCAGTAGTGAGAGGGATTCGGGAACTACTGGATGTTTCTCTTGGTCGGCTGTGCAGGATCGGCCACATGGTGAAGTTTGACATTGTCAATAGAGACAAAACGATTTTCTTTGGCACCTGCCAACGGTGGTAGAATAACAGTTCTGGTACCGTGTATCCCTAATACAGGGACTGGTGCTCGATAAGAAGGGCCAAATTAATTTTTCACTGCAACTTTTTCACATACAAGATCCCCAACTCTGGGAATCCAGCCGGTAGATGTTACAGGCACATCCTTAATTCCTGGGGAGGCGGCACTTTTTGGAAGAATTATCATCACAGAACTGTTGCAATTCCTGTAAGACAGTGACACGCTCATTTATGTCAAAATGTGTTTCTGCTGCCTCTACGCCAGGGCCATCAAGATCCGGAACATACATTCGAGTTACGAACATGCACTCATATGAAGTACGACCCATACAGGTGATTAAGCCAACTACGACCCATTCCTAAGACTCAGGCTGTTCAGGATTGCTTTAAATCACGGTTTAATTGCTCTAAGACACTATTTCCCTCTGGATGAAATGGAGACGAGTACTGGAGTTGGACCCCCAACGAAGCCATGGCGTCCCTGAATGCCCTTGAGGCGAAAGCAGGGCCCTGGTCCGAATGGAAAGCTGCAACTGCATATGTACCTATGAAGATTCGCAAATCTTTAATAACAGTCCGAGCGTCAACCGAGCGTTGCGGCCACACCCATACAACTCTGGAGCATGAATCAACAGCAACTAAAATATATGTGTATGCACTATCAGGTGTTAAGGGACCACAGTGGTCCAAGTACACACATTGTGTGCCCTGGTCCGAACGGAAACCCACAACTGCAGATGTACTGATAAAGATTTGCAAACCTTTAATAACAATCCGAGCGTCTGCCGAGCTTTGCAGCCACAGCCAAACAAATCTGGAGCATGAATCAACAGCGACTAAAATATATTTGTATGCACTATCAGGTGTTAAGGGACCACAGTGGTCCAAGTACACACATTGTAATGGTTTGTTTTTAATTAAGAGGGGTGTCTGTGGCGGGTGCTTGGCAGTGGAAACTTTGATTTGTTGACAGATGTCACAACAAAGGACATACTGCTTAGTCTCTTTGTAGAGACCTGGCCATCAATAATGGGCCTGCAGGATGGAAATTGTAGCTGCCACACCAGCATGGGCAGATGCTACCCCCTCATGCGCTGCTTTAATCAATTGTGATCTTATGTCTTTGTTGGGGATGTCTCGAACACCTACGCCTGGTATCTTAGCCTCAGCATTCAGCATACCTCCCTTACGATAGTGATATTTGCTAGGCAATCCTTTAGGATAGGGCGTACGATCAGCCGTAGCTGTCACGGCAGCCCAGATGTCTACGTCCGTTTGTGTACTCAAGCGAGTCACTGCAGCTACAGCGGCCACAGCCACTGCTGACTTTGCGACTTCATCACCCAGTGTATTTCCAGCTACGTGTATTCCAATGCGCTGGTGTCCAAGTGTGTGTACAACATGGACATTCGGTAGCGTCTCTTTCAGGTCAGCTACTTTCCCCCACAGTAGCCTGTGTTTAATGGTGTTGCCTTTAGAATCTCTGAACCCATTCTGGCGCCAATAATGCAGGTATCCATTAAAGGACTGGACACAGTAATATGAATCACAAACAATCAGCGTAAGCTGTGCAGGATCCGTGTGTTCCAGTGCCATAAGCAGAGCTTTCAGCTCTGCTAATTGTGCTGTACAATCCCCTCGAGTCTGTGTAAAGGTATGTAGAGGACAAAATGTATCGCCCTCCATATAGCCACTTACGACCCCGCAAGCAGCAGAATATTGATGTTTAGTTCCAATTGCAGTTTGTGCAGAGCCATCGGTGTACATGACTCTATGATACTGATCAATAGGCAAAGTATTTGTTGGAACTGAATATTCTATTTCATATTGTAGAAATTCCTGAGTTTGTAGCTTTGGGTCAAAAATGTAGTCTACATCAGTGGCTGTCAGAGATGTAGCCCATTGTATCCAACGTGGATGTAATGCTTTTGTGTTTGGAACTCTGGCTTTTGTAACAACCTCTAGGGCTGGGATTGGAGAAATGACAATAATGCGTTTTCCTTGGGCAAGAGGTCTTTCTTTAATGACAGCCATCTGTACAGCAGTGAGAATTTTCTCTGTGGGAGCAAAGCGTTGTTCTGCTGCTGAGTACAAATGCGATTTGTATGCAATTGGGACTGTCTCACCTTCATTAAACATCACATAGGTGAAACCGATGGGCCCAGCTATTACTCTGATGACCAAATGTGTTTTGTTGTCCCTTGTGTGTAAATGTTGTGCTGCAAGCATGTCTGTCTGCAACTCTCGAAGAATGCGTGTATGTTCGATTGTCCAGAATTTACTTGAAAATTTGGGACGTATTAAGTCATATAAAGGTTTTAGAATGTAGGTTCTGCCAAAATTTTAGAAACCCAATAATGATAGGAGTTTTTTAATCGTATTTAGTGGTTGTAACTGTGCACACTTCTCTAAGAATTGTGGCACTAGGCTCTTCCCTTCACTTGACAGCTCATATCCTAGGAACAGGACACTGAGGAAGGCTATTTTTGTTTTTCTATAGTTAAATTTGTAGCCAAATTCGGCAAACCCTACAACAATGCAGGCTACCCGTCTTAAATGTTGTAGTAGTTCATCATCCATGAGGTATATATCATCTACATAGGACAATGCTTCAGGGTCAATCTCGTGCAATATAGCAGTGACACGAGCTGCCAACAGTACTGGGCTGTTCTTATACCCCTGAGGTAAACAACAGAATTGTTTCTGGGAGCCTAGTGCTCTGAAACTTGTTAAGTCTCTACTCTCAGGCGCTATATTCTGGCAGAAAAACCCATTGCAAATGTCAAGTGTTGTTTTGTATTTTTTATGCACTATGTTGCTCATTAGTGCTGTGCTATGAGAATTTTGGATAGCATAGGTACGCGTATGACTGTTTAAATGTCTATAGTCTAAGACTATTCTGTATGAATGGTCTGGTTTAGCTACAGGGAATAATGGGTTATTCATTGGTGAGACACAGGGTTCATTCACACCCTGGTACTCTAATTCCGTTAGTATTTCTCCCACTGGTGCTTTTGCTTCATGTTTTATAGGATACTGTGGTTGTGGCTGAGGTTCGTTTTTAATTGGGATTACATGGTAGGGGGATTCTTTATCCCATCCCACGTGATTTCTGTATAATGCAGGTACTTGTGACAAAGCCCATTCAATGGAATAGGATTCAATGAGGTCCTCTGGAACAAGGGGCGAGAAAGAAGGCTTAATGACATCTTCTCCATATGGGCAGGTACGGACAAAGTCAGGCGGCCAATCTTGTTTGGCCAACAAGACATCATATACTTATACTATGCGATCCCAAAAGATTGCATCTATTGTGCGTTCAATGTCTCCTTCTAACTGTAGCGTTACTTTGTACACCCTATGAGGCGTGGAGACACGCATGTCCGCAGTTTCTACTTGTATAAAGTCATCAATTGCTTTCACCTCCAGATGCTCTAGAAGATTCTGCTGAACTATTGTGACCTCTGCCGTGCTGTCTAGCAAGGCTAGAGCCCAATTCTTATTCTTCAAGAGAACCCTCTTCCTGTGTCAGACTGCGACTGCTGCCACCTTTTTCTTTTTAAATTGTTTTTTTGTTGGGCGAGTTTCTCTTCCTTTTTAACAGAAACCTCCGAAGAGTGTTGTGATTCCTGTCTCAGTTTCACAAACTCTGTTCTTCGCTCTCACCACCTACCTCTATTGATATCTATCAGGCGTTTTTATATTATCTCTGTTTCTGAGATTATACCTATTTTGTGGGGTCTCCATATGCAGAGATTCTCCCCTCTCTTTCATAGGAGTTTGTTGCTTTTTATCCCAGCGTTTCTGATTACTCTCAGGTGCTTGCATAGTTGTATCTTTGTTCAATTTACCCTGAAATTGTGGTTTTTGTGATCTGGCCCATAAGCTCTCTCGATCAACACTTGAATAGGCCTCTGCTATTATTTTAGGCAGCTCTTGTTCTTGATCCTGCTGTGTAACATCACGAAGCCACATGCGCACTGCAAGTGCGACTGCTTCCCCTTTAAGGTTACTTTAAATGATTGAGGACACTGTGGCAAAATTGCCCATCAATTGCATCCCCAAATCTAGGGCCAGGGAAGCCCCATATTCGTCTTGAATTTGTTTCAACACTTCCGGTAAGTTGGCAAGTGTTGGTGTACCGTGTGCGGTTGTATAGAGCGCGGCAAATACCGTGCCCCAAGTATTAAAGTTTTCTACTGTAGGGACCATACCAAAAGGCAAGCACATCATTAATATTCTATGTTTATCCTGAGGTCCCGAATGGGGAAACACTGCCTCGAGCGTATTAATTTTCTGTGCTAACCAAAACGGAGTTTCCTCTCATTTGGCGGGTACTTCACCCATAATCGAATGCACTGTCGCAGGATTTATACCTGGCGTTACTGCATGTGGATGTGCTTGAGCAGCACATGCTGGGTTTGTATTTAGTGTTTGCATCACAAATTGTACTAATCGTCTATATATTGCTATTAATTCAATATATAAGCGACGAACCTCAGCTACTGCTAAATTTGCTACCGCAGGGCGTGGTGTATAGGTCGCCAATAAAGGCCAGGTAGGACCGTCATTACTTAGTAGACCTAACCTTACTGGTAATATTATGTGGGGTAGGGCACCATCAAGCCAATTATTATGTTCTTGATAAGATAGAGGTATCTCTAAATATGCGTTTGCTCTGTATTGTCCAGGCGCATTGGCAGGTGTATATTGGTGAAATGTATTTGTGTTCCCATCAACTGCTGGAAATGTGACCCAAGAGTAAAAAAGTTCTGTTCTATAAGCTGCATGGGCGTCCACCACGAATGTGACTGGACCTCCCTGGGCTGTTAGGCCATTCATTAATAAATGTGCTGTTAGAGGTTGTCTCATGTTAACAGCTATTTGTACCTGTTGAGGATTCGCCATGATAGTAACACTATGAGTTCAGAGAAGGCACACCAAAATGGGGTTTCCTTTTAAAGTTCAAGCTTGAACAACCGCCAGTTGTAGTAGGAGTACCTACACAGCTGTGGTGGAAGACCTCAATACCACGGACGTCTCTGCATACAGCATTGAGGTGTCATTATATATAATGAGACAGAGATACTCCGGAGGACCCGAAAATTAGAGCCTGACCAAACGTTGGCGGCGCCATGTCGCGTAGGCTCTCATTATTCTAATGAGACTACTGGATTTTGAGCAACAAGATCGTCCACAGTGTGGGAGACTGAGTCTGGCCCACTGTGGGTGACACCTGTCGCTCTAAATCCGGGTTTTGCTCTGGCTAACTAGCAGTGCCTCATCTCTACCAGAGGATAGGGATGATTGGGCAGCCGAGCGCATGACATATTAGGCTTCTCAGGGAAGTCGTGGTCACTCAGGTCACATCCGGTTCTCTCATTCACAATTTAGTCTCATATAAAAAGGACAAAAGAAGCAGTATAAGTTTTAAAGACTTGTTTAATAAAACAACTGCATTTTAGATAGCAAAGCGTGAGCTGCAATAACCAGGATGACACAACATGACAATATTAAAATGGTGACGAGAAGAGTGAAGCATAAGAATACCGCTATCATATTGTTACTAGGATTTATGGACTATTTCCAATCTAAGTCATAACCTGAGCACAGCATGTCTCTAAGTCTGCCTTTCAGGTTCCCCCAGGAGGACATCAACCCTCGTACCTGAGCAAAGGACTGTAGTCTGCGTTAGCATCTGCAGCGAAGCATTCAGCAATCAGCATACATTTGTGGTTCCCTGGCTAGAATCTCCCTCTTAGCGTGTAATGGGACTCAGAAGTATAATAACACAGCTGATATTCTAAGAAAATGTCCCTACGTAAGGCTGTATATTTTCTACAAATGTTGGAGACTAAACTTCTACCATGTTCACTGGCAATGTACCAAACTGTAGCCTTGACTGAAGCACAAAGTGATCAAGAATGTCTTGTTTGAGAACACAGTGCTGGGCTAAGCAAAAACAGTTACATAGATGAAAATAAAACAAGACCGTAAAACTGGTTATTGTAAAAATAACAATGCGAAGCCAAATAAAATATATCTAGGGCAAAGTGCACAGCGGCCTAGTGTGTTAAACTAACGTGCATGGAGCTATAACTAAAATGGCTACACAACACTGGCAGCTTCAGGTTTAGGGTCCCTTGACTCAGTATACAGGAGGTTGTCTTCCTAATACACCTTGTGGCTATCACTGACATCCCCATTCTGCTGTTTGACAGCTTGCTGTCTCAAACCCTCTAGTGTGGGACAGGTCTGCTGTGCCACACTCAGCTCTTCCCTAGCAAGCCACCCTGCACCCAAAAAGCTCAGCAGTGTCTGCCGCTAGCTCCTCTGGTGTAGGTTCTGCACAGGGAGAGGATTCCTCTTCCTCAAAAGGGGAATCTTCTGGAGAGGGATGGATAGTGGGCAAGGATTTACCGTTAATACCCCTAGCTTTTGGGAGCACTTGGTCCATTGTTCCAGGATCCAAGTATCCCTGTCCTTTTTGCTTTTTGGCCTGAACCCTTGTCAAAGCAAAAATATTCCCAGGAATGCCCAGCATTGCTGCATGAGCCTCCAACTCCACTTCAGCCCAAGCTGATGTCTCCAAATCATTGGCAAGTAAGCAACTTACAGGCAATTCAGTGGCTACCACAACCTTCTTTAGACCAGTAACCCCTCCCCCCCCAATTGAGATTCACAACAGCCATGGGGTGGCTAAGTATGTTATTGTGAGCAACAGTCACTTGGTACTGCTGACCAAGTAGGTGTTGATCAGGGTGAACCAGTTTGTCTATCACCATAGTTACACTGGCTCCTGTGTCCCTGTAGGCTTCACCCTCAACACCGTTTATTAGGGGAAGTTGCTTGTACTTACCCATATTAAGGGGGCAAGCAACCAAGGTGGCAAAGTCAATGCCACCATCTGAGACTAAAACAGCCTGTGTGGTCTCCCTAACAAGACCAACCCCAACTACACTACCAATGGTGAGCCCAGCTACACTCTTAGTTTGGCTATTTGTAGTAAACTTCCCACCACCACTGCTATTACTAGGGGCACTAGAGGTTGCAGTTGGGGTTGTGGTAGTGGGAGTGTAGGAAAGAACCATCTTGCCTGGCATGTTACCCCCATTTTTTACTTGTATGTATATTTGTTTTTGCCTGTGTCACTGGGATCCTGCTAGCCGGGACACCAGTGCTCATAAGTTGTACCCTGTGTGTGTTCCCTGTGTGGTGCCTAACTGTATCACTGATGCTCTGCTAACCAGAACCTCAGTGTTTATGCTCTCTCCACTTTTAAAATTGTCACTGCAGGCTAGTGACTAATTTTACCAATTCTGATTGGCACACTGGAACACCCTTATAATTCCCTAGTATATGGTATCTAGGTACCCAGGGTATTGGAGTTCCAGGAGATCCCTATGGGCTGCAGCATTTCTTTTGCCACCCAGAGGGAGCTCAGACAATTCTTACACAGGACTGCCACTGTAGCCTGAGTGAAATAAGGTCCACGTTATTTCACGGCCATTTTACACTGCACTTAAGTAACTTATAAGTCACCTATATGTCTGACCCTCACTTAGTGAAGGTTAGGTGCAAAGTTACTAAGTGTGAGGGCACCCTGGCACTAGCCAAGGTGCCCCCAAATTGTTCAGGGCAATTTCCCGGACTTTGTGAGTGCAGAGACACCATTACACGTGTGAATTACATGCTGGTCAATACCTTTGTGTAGCTTCACAATGTTAACTCTGACCATGGCCATGTAACATGTCTAAGATCATGGAATTGACCCCCCAAGCCAAATCTGGTATTGGGGTGCCAATCCCATGCATCCCCGGGGCTCCAACATGGACCCCGGCTACTGCCAAACTAGCTCTCTGAGGTTTTCTCTGCAGCTACCACTGCTGCCAACCCTCAGACAGGTTTCTGTCCCCCTGGGGCCTGGGTAGCCCAGTCCCAGGAAGGCAGAACAAAGGATTTCCTCTGAGAGAGGGTGTTACACCCTCTCCCTTTGGAAATAGGTGTTAAGGGCATGAGAGGAGTAGCCTCTCCTGGCCTCTGGAAATGCTTTGAAGGGCACAGATGGTGCCCTCCTTGCATAAACCAGTCTACACCAGTTCAGGGATCCCCCAGCCCCTGCTCTGGCGTGAAACTGGACAAAGGAAAGGGGAGTGACCACTCTCCTGTCCATCACTACCCCAGGGGTGGTGCCTAGAGCTCCTCCAGTGTGTCCCAGACCTCTGCCATCTTGAATGCAGAGGTGTGAGGGCACAATGGAGACCTCTGAGTGGACAGTGCCAGCAGGTGATGTCAGAGACACCTCCTGATAGGCTCTTACCTGGTTAGGTAGCCAATTCTCCTCTGAGGGCTATTTAGGGTCTCACCTGTGTGTTTCTCTTCAGATACCGAATGCAAGAGCTCACCAGAGTTCCTCTGCACTTGTCTCTTTGACTTCTGCCAAGGATCGACCGCTGACTGCTCCAGGACACCTGCAAAACTGCAACAAAGTAGCAAGAAGTCTACCAGCATCATTGAAGCACCTAATCCTGCCGGCTTTCTCAACTGTTTCCTGGTGGTGCATGCTCTGAGGGCTGTCTGCCTTCACCCTGCACTGGAAGCCAAGAAGAAATCTCCTGTGGGTCGACGGAATCTTCCCCCTGCTAACGCAGGCACCAAACTTCTGCATCACCGGTCCTCTGGGTCCCCTCTCATCTACATAAGCATGGTCCCTGGAACACAGGAGCTGGATCCAAGTGACCCCGACAGTCCAGTGGTCCTTCTGTCCAAATTTGGTGGAGGTAAGTCCTTGCATCCCCACCCCAGACAGTAATCCTGTGTTCTGCGTGATCTGCAGCTGCTAGGGCTTCTGTGCACTTTTGCAAGATTTCCTTTGTGCACAGCATAGCCCAGGTCCCCAGCACTCTGTCCTGCATTGCTCAACTTGTTGAGTTGACCACCGACTTCGGGGGATCCTCTTTAGCAGTGCTGAGATGACCGCCGTGCTCAGATTTCTTGAACACCTGTTCAGGTAGTACTGCAGGTGCTGCCTGCTTCTGCGTGGGCTCTCTCTCTTCCTGAGCGGCCCCTCTATCTCCTCTTTGAAGGGGCAACCTCCTGGTCCTGCATGGGCCCTGGCAGCACCCAAAACCTTTAACAGCGACTCTTGCAATTAGCAAGGCTTGTTTATTGTCCTTCTGCGTGGAAACAACTCTGCATCCTCCAGCACGCCATGGGACATCTTCTGACTAAAGATGAAGTTCCTGGCACCTTCCGTTGTTGCAGAATCTTTGGCTTCTTCCACCCGGAGGCAGCCCTTTTGCACCTTCATCCAGGGTTTAGTGGGCTCCTGTCCACCCGGACACTTGCGTGACTCTTGGACTTGGTCCCCTTCCTTTGCAGGTCCTCAGGTTCAGGAATCCATCTTCAGTGCTTTGCAGTCAGTTGTTGTCTTTGCAGAACTCCCTATCTCGACTTTACTGTCTTTCTGGGGTAGAAGGGTAACTTTACTCCTACTTTTCAGGGTCTTGGGGTGGGGTATCTTGGACACCCTTAAGGTTTTCTTTCACTCCCATTGACCCTCTACACACTACACTACGCCTGGGGTCCATACGTGGTTCGCATTCCACTTTTGGAGTATATGGTTTGTGTTGCCCTTAGGCCTGTTGTCTCCTATTGCATTCTATTGTGTTCTACAGTGGTTGGACTACTTTTCTACGTGTTTTACTTACCTTATTTTGGTTTGTGTGTATATGTTGCGTATTTTGCTTAATTCCTAAGGGAGTATATTCTCTGAGATACTTTTGGCATATTGTCACCAAAATAAAGTACCTTTATTTCTAGTAACTCTGAGTATTGTGTTTTCTTGTGATATAGTGCTATATGATATAAGTGGTATAGTAGGAACTTTGCATGTCTCCTAGTTCAGCCTAAGCTGCTCTGCTATACCTACCTCTATCAGCCTAAGCTGCTAGAACACTACTAATCTACTAACAAGGGACAACTGGACCTGGCACATGGTGTAAGTACCACAAGGTACCCGCTATAAGCCAGGCCAGCCTCCTACAGGGAGCCTTAGTGTTTTTCTTTGGACAAGTGGAATCAGTTGCCCAATGGCCTTTTACTTTACATAAATAACACCATGGTTTCTTTTGATTGTGGGAAGAGGATTTGGACCCACCACCCCCAGAGGATTTTTGTGGGCCTGATCAAGACTCAGAATGTTTTTTATCTTTGTCCCCACCCTTGTCAGAAGACTTACCATCCTTCTCCTTGCCATCCTTGTCACCCCCTGTATGAACTTTTCTGTTCACTCTTGTTCTGACCCATTTGTCTGCCTTTGTTCCCAATTCTTGGGGAGAGTTCAGATCTGAGTCTACCAAGTACTGGTGCAACACATCAGACACACAATTGTTCAAAATATGCTCTCTCAGGATTAGATTGTACAGGCTTTCATAGTCAGTCACCTTATTGCCATGTAACCAACCCTCCAAGGCGTTCACTGAACAGTCTACAGTCTGTCCAGTCTTTAGAGGACTCTTTTCTGGTGTCTCTGAACTTAATCATGTATTGTTCAGTGGTTAAGCCAAATCCATCCAAGAATGCACCTTTCAAAACTTTGTAATTATTAGCATCACTTTCTCTGACAGTAAGGAGCCTATCCCTACCCTTACCAGTGAAAGATAGCCACAAGATAGCAGCCCACTGCCTTTGGGGGACCATCTGTACCATACAGGCCCCCTCAAGTGCAGCAAACCACTTGTTAATGTCATCCCCCTCCTTGTAAAGGGGGACTATCTTATGCAGGATTCTGGAATCTTGTTCTTATACAGGATTACTATCAAAAACACTGCTGCTGCCACCACGGGGAAAAAAACCCAACCTCTGTCATTCCCTCTCTACATCCAGAGATTCCCCATCTAAGTCCAGCTGCTGCTGTTTTAGCTTCAGCCTGGCCTCTTCCAACCTCAGCTTTCTGAGTTCCCTTTCCATCAGGCTATCCTCAGGGTGGGAGGCTTGGGAATTGTGAGACACAGGAGAAATGTGGGAATTGACAGAGTGTGACCTGTCCCTAACTGGCTGGACTCTAGTAACCTTGCCTTTAGCAGTGAATGGTGCCCTACTAGTGTGTGACCCCCTCCCACTACTAGTGTCACTGGATGGCTTGTTAGCTGGTAAGTCTTTGGAAGAACCCTCTGCAGCATCCTCAGGGGAATCCTCTGACTCTGGCTGGGTACCCCCCTCCTCTACCTCCTGATCCTGGGATGGGCCAGAAGGGTTCTGGTCACTTTCTGGGAGAAGGCTTAGGAGAAGATCTTTTGTAGGATTCTTACCAATACTTAAACTTCTTTCAATGCAGAGACCCCTCAAACCTTTAAAGTTTAAACTACCATAGGTTGCCTGGACAACTGTGTGGGTAAATTCTAATGCAGACATGATTGTTAGAAAGGGTTTAGGATAGAGAGAAAAAAGTTTAGAAACTTTTAGAGAAAAGAGAAAATCTTTTTAAAAGTTTTCAAAACTTTTGAAAACTTTTCTAAAACTTTTTAGAATGTTTAAAGAAAGAAAGTTAAACTGTTTAGGTTAAGTGTGTATACTCTGAAGTATTTGGTATATGTTTTTCTTATGAAAAGCTCCAATGACAAAGTGGTAAAGCAGTTACAAGTTCTTATCCCACCGCTGCACCACCAATGTAGGAGGCTGGCCTGGCTTATAGTGGGTACCTGATGGTACTTTCACCTTGTGGCAGGTCCAGTAATCCCTTATCAGTAGATAAGTAGTGTTCTAGCAGCCTAAGCTGATAGAGGTAGCTATAGCAGAGCAGCTTAGGCTGAACTAGGAGACATGCAAAGCTCCTACCATACCACTTATATCACATAGCACTATATCACAAGAAACACAATACTCAGAGTTACTAAAAATAAAGGGACTTTATTTTAGTGACAATATGCCAGAAGTGTCTCAGAGGATATACTCCCTCAGGAGGTAAGTAAAATATACAAAATATACACACAAACCAAACTCAGGTAAGTAAACAGTTAGAAAAGTAGTGCAAACACTATAGAATACAAGAGGCTGCAATAGGCCTAGGGGCAACACAAACCATATACTCTAAAAGTGGAATGCAAACCACGAATGGACCCCAGGCCTAGTGTAGTGTGTAAAGGGTCACTGGGAGTGTAAGAAAAACTAAGGCCCATATTTATACTTTTTTTGCGCCGCATTTGCGTCATTTTTTGACGCAAAATCGGCGCAAACTTACAAAATACAATTGTATTTTGTAATTTTCCGCCGATTTTGCGTCAAAAAGCGGCGCAAATGCGACGCTAAAAAGTATAAATATGGGCCTAAGGGTGTCCAAGGTTCTGCACCACAAGACCCTGAAAAGTAGGAGTAAAGTAACCCTACTTCCCCAGAAACACACAAAAGTCGAGATAGGAGATTCTGCAAAGGCAACAACTGACTGCAAAGCACTGAAGATTGATTCCTGGACCTGAGGACCTGTAAAGGAAGTGGACCAAGTCCAAGAGTCACACAAGTGTCCGGGGGGCAGGAGCCCACTAAACCCCGGATGAAGGTGCAAAAGGGCTGCCTCCGGGTGGAAGAAGCTGAAGATTCTGCAACAACAGAACATACCAGGAACTTCTCCTTTGCACAGAAGATGTCCCACGGTGTGCTGGAGGATGCAGAGTTGTTTCCACACAAAAAGACCATAAACAAGCCTTGCTAGCTGCAAGAGTCGCTGTTGAAGAAAATGGGTGCTGCCCGGGCCCAGGAAGAACCAGGAGGTCGCCCCTTGGAGGAGGAGACAGAGGGGGCGCTCAGCAGCACAGAGAGCTCATGCAGAACCAGGCAGCACCCGCAGAAGCACTTGAACAGGGGTTCAAGAAATCTGAGCACGGCAGTCGTCTCAACACTACAAAGGAGGGTCCATGAAGTCACTGATCAATTCAGCGACTTGAGCAATGCAGGGTCGAGCGCTGGGGACCTTGGCTATGCTGTGCACGAAGGATTCTTTGCAAGAGTGCACAGAAGCCCTAGCAACTGCAGTTCATGCAGTACACAGGATTACTGTCTGGCATGAGCAGGCAAGGACTTACCTCCACCAAATTTGGACAGAAGGACCACTGGACTGTCAGGGTCACTTGGATCCAGCTCCTGTGTTCCAGGGACCAGGCTCGTCAAGATGAGAGGGGATCCAGAGGACCAGTGATGCAGAAGTTTGGTGCCTGCGTTAGCAGAGGGAAGATTCCGTCGACCCATGGGAGATTTCTTCTTGGCTTCCAGTGCAGGGTGAAGGCAGACAGCTCTCAGAGCATGCACCACCCGGAAACTGTCGAGAATGCCGCAGGATTAGACGCTACAATGTTGCTGGTAGTCACCTTGGTACTTTGTTGCGGTTTTGCAGGCGTCCTGGAGCAGTCAGCGGTCGATCCTTGGCAGAAGTCGAAGAGAGAGATGCAGAGGAACTCTGGTGAGCTCTTGCATTCGTTATCTGAAGAGAAACCCTCTATGGACCACTGCCTACTCTGAAAAAAACAAAACTAAATGGTTTCGGTATTTTTTCTTTTTGCAGCTCGTTTTCCTCTAAGGAAGACGGGCTGCAAAAAGAAAAAAAAAACTGCTTTATTTAAAAGCAGTCACAGACATGGTGGTCTGCTGTTTCCAGCAGGCCACCATCCCTGTGAGTGCCTAGACTCGCTATGGGGTCGCAAACTGCGACACACCTCATTAATATTCATGAGGTGGGTCTTTGCGACCCCATAACGAGTCTCAGAAGGTGTCTGAGACACCTTTCTACATTTCATTTTGCGAGTTGCAAATTGCGAGTCGCTAGTACTTGAAATTTGCAACTCGCAAAATGAAACCTACCTACATCTGGCCCTAAATTCTCTGAGATTCTTTTTGCATATTGTCACTAAAATAAAGTACCTTTATTTTTAGTAACTCTGAGTATTGTGTTTTCTTATGATATAGTACTAAGTGATATAAGTGGTATAGTAGGAGCTTTGCATGTCTCCTAGTTCAGCCTAAGATGCTCTGCTATAGCTACCTCTATCAGCCTAAACTGATAGAACACCTCTAATCTACTAATAAGGGATAACTGGACCTGTCACAAGGTGTAAGTACCACAAGGTACCCACTATAAGCCAGGCCAGCCTCCTACATTGGTGGTGCAGCAGTGGGATAAGTACTTGTAACTGCTTTACCACTTTGTCATTGGTGCTTTTCATGAGAAAAACATATACCAAATACTTCAAGATATACACATTGAACTAAACAGTTTAACTTTCCTCCTCTAAAACTTTTAACAAAGTTTCTGAAAAGTTTCTGGAAACTTTTAAAAGTTTTCAAAAGTTTGAAAATGTGTTTTTCGCTGTTCTTTTAAAAGTTCCAAAACCTTTTCTCTCTCTGTCCTAAACCCTTTCTATCATGTCTGCAGTAGAGCTTACTCACCCAGTTGTTCAGGCAACATATGAGAGTTTAAACTTTAAAAGTTTGAGGGGTCTCTGCATAGAAAGAGGTTTAAGCATTGGCAAGCATCCTACCAAAGACATTCTCTTTAGCCTTCTCCTAGGAAATTACCAGAACCAGTCTGGCCCATCCCAGGAGCATGAGGTAGAAGAGGGGGATACCCAGCCAGACTTAGAGGAGTCCCCTGAGGATGCTGGGGAGTGTTCCTCTAAAGACCTGCCAGCTAACATGCCACCTAGTGACACTGGTAGTGGGAGGGAGTCACACATTAGTAGGGCACCTTTCACTCCTAAAGGCTAGGTTACTAGGGTCCAGACAGTTAGGGACAGGTCTCTCTCTGCCAATTCCCATATTTCCCCTGTGTCTCACAATTCCCAAGCCTCCCACCCTGAGGATAACTTAATGGAAAGGGAACTCAGAAAGCTGAGTTTGGAAGAGGCCAGGCTGAGGCTTAAACAGCAGCAGCTGGCCTTAGACAGGGAATCTCTGGATATGGAAAGGGAAAGGCAGAGGTTGGGGTTAGTTCCCCATGGTGGCAGCAGCAGTGTTTTTGACAGTAATCCTGTTAGAGAACAAGATTCCAGAAACCTGCACAAGATAGTCCACCCTTACAAGGAGGGGGATGACATTAACAAGTGGTTTGCTGCACTTGAGAGGGCCTGTATGGTACAGTTGGTCCCTCAAAGGCAGTGGGCTTCTATCTTGTGGCTATCCTTCACTGGTAAGGGTAGGGATAGGCTCCTTACTGTCAGAGAAAGTGATGCTAATGACTACAAGGTTTTGAAGGATGCACTCTTGGATGGATTTGGCTTAACTGCGAACAATACAGGATAAAGTTCAGAGACACCAGAAAAGAGTCCTCTCAAGACGGGACAGACTTTGTAGACTGTTCAGTGAAGGCCTTGGAGGGTTGGTTACATGGCAGTAATGTCCTAATTCTAAGAGAGCATATTTTGAACAATTGTGTGTCTGATTTGTTGCACCAGTACTTGGTAGACTCAGATCTGACCTCTCCCACATGAATTGGGAAAGAAGGCGGACAAATGGGTCAGAACAAGAGTGAACAGAAAAGTTCATACAGGAGGTGACAAGGATGGCAAGAAGAAAGATGGTGAGAAATCTCAGGATAAGCATGGGGATAAGGGTAAAACTAAAGATTCTTCTTCAAATCCTAAAACACTCTTCAGGGGGTGGGGATAAATCATCTTCTTCCTCTTCTTCACAACCCACATGCATTAAAAAGCCTTGGTGCTATGTGTGTAAAAATAAAGGCCATAGGCCAGGGGATAAGTCCTGCCCAGGTAAACACCCTGAGCCTACCACCACTAATACATCAAACTCTAGTGCCCCTAGCAGTAGTGGTAATAGTAGTGGTACTGCTGGCAACAGTCAAAATAAGGGTGTAGTTGGGTTCACTTATGGGTCCATCATAGAAACTGGGGTAGTCAGTCCCAAGACAGTTTCTGTCACACCTGGTGGCATTGGCCTTGCCACACTGGCTGCTTGTCACCTTACAATGGATAAGTACAGGCAGACAGTTTCAATAAATGGTGTTGAGGCTCAGGCCTACAGGTACACACAGGCGCCAGTATCACTTTGAAGACTGAAAACCTAGTGTTTCCTGCACAACACATCATTGGACAACAGTACTAGATTATTGATGTCCATAACTAAGGGGGTCATTCTAACCCTGGCGGTCTAAAATGACGGGGGCACCGCCAACAGGCTGGCGGTGCCCCGCAGGGCATTCTGACCTCGGCGGTTCGGCCGCGGTCAGAAGTGGAAAACGCCGGTCTCCCGCCGGTTTTCCGCTGCCCTTTTGAATCCTCCATGGCGGCGCAGCTCGCTGCGCCGCCATGGGGATTCACACACCCCATACCGCCATCCTGTTCCTGGCGGTTCGCCCGCCAGGAACAGGATGGCGGTATGGGGTGTCGTGGGGCCCCTGGGGGCCCCTGCAGTGCCCATGCCAATGGCATGGGCACTGCAGGGGCCCCCGTAAGAGGGCCCCACAAAGAATTTCACTGTCTGCATTGCAGACAGTGAAATTTGCGACGGGTGCCACTGCACCCGTCGCACCTTCCCACTCCGCCGGCTCCATTCGGAGCCGGCGTCCTCGTGGGAATGTTGTTTTACACTGGGCTGGCGGGCGGCCTTTTGGCGGTCGCCCGCCAGCCCAGTGTAAAACCCAGAATCACCGCAGCGGTCTTCCGACCGCGGAGCGGTATTCTGGAGGGGGAACTCTGGCGGGCGGCCTCCGCCGCCCGCCAGAGTTAGAATCACCCCCTAAGTTCCTTCCCTTAGCTATAATTCAGTTTAGTTGGGGTGGAGTTACTGGCCCTAAGCAGGTGGTAGTATCACCTAGCTTACCTGTAGACTGTGTCTTAGGTAATGACCTAGAGGCCTCGGGTTGGGCTGAGGTAGAGTTCAATGTTCATGCAGCCATGCTGGGTATCCCTGAGGAATTGCTTCTCCTCATTTCAGCTGCAATGAAAAACCAAAGGAGAGAAAAAGGCCTGAAAACTCAGGATCCTTCTCCAACAACAGGTGAAAAGGGCATCAAAGTATCCCCTACCCACCCTGCCATTCAGGATACCAGTCCTGTGGTGGGAGAAACCTCTTCTGGGGTGGCATCTGTACCAAGGGAATCATCAGCTCACACAGCTGTACTCCCTGAGGTGGAAGTACCTCTCTGTGGGATAACTAATATTGGTGAGAAAAAGTGCACCATTTTAGTTAACAGGGAGCATCCCTCCAACCCTCCCAGAGAAACTTTAGTGCAACAACCCTGCACTGCCTCACAACACTTAGGACATCAGCCCTACCCTAGTGTGGAGCTCATAGGACAGCATCCCTGCCCTGCTCCAACTCAAGCGAAACAGCAACCCTGTTATCTCTTACAGCCATATAGACAACGGTTTTGTCTAAAGCTATGGCTTTATTGAGACAGCACCCCTGTCTGGCATTCTCATCACTTGATATAGGTCCAGTGGACAATTCCCACTGCTCTAAACTAAAACATACTAATAGGAACTCTGAGAATATAACTTCACATTGTTGGCTAGCTAAAAAACTTCAAACAGGGTGGTTTACCACCCCACAGGGAAGTAACCATATAGTGGATGATAAAGGAGTAACCAATCTATTGCAGAGCTACTCTCCAATTATCACCACTTAGACAATAAAGCTCAACTGGCCAAGGTTAGCCTTATTGTCCTTCGTTTGGGGGGGGGTTGTGTAGGAAGGTAGCCTCTTTCTAGCCTTGTTACCCACACTTTTGGCCTGTTTGTGAGTATATGTCAGGGTGTTTCTACTGTCTCACTGAGATCCTGCTAACCAGGGCCCAGTGCTCATAGTGAAAACCCTATGTTGTCAGTATGTTTGATATGTGTCACTGGGATCCTGCTAGCCAGGACCCCAGTGCTCATAGGTTTGTGGCCTGTATGTGTTCAATGTGTGGTGACTAACTGTATCACTGAGGCTCAGCTAACCAGAACCTCAGTGTTTATACTCTCTCTGCTTTTAAAATTGTCACTGCAGGCTAGTGACTAATTTTACCAATTCTCATTGGCACACTGGAACACCCTTATAATTCCCTAATATATGGTACCTAGGTACCCAGGTTATTGGGGTTCCAGGAGATCCCTATGGGCTGCATCATTTCTTTTACCAGCCATAGTGAGCTCAGACAATTCTTACACAGGATTGCCACTGCAGCATGAGTGAATGTGGCAGTGGGTATAGCGATATGTAGTAAGACGGTACTCAGTTTGAGGGGTGAATAAACGTGGTTTTATTGTGGAGTACTTATAATTTATAATATTCAATGTTTATGATCTTTTTGGCTGGTGACCTCTGCTGTCCTCTTCTCCCTCAGGGTTCCTGGTGACTGAAGATGGTTCCCCGACGGTGTTTTCAGGAAGACCGGAAAAAGAGGAACAAAAGACCAGTAAATAGAGGTTTTGTGAACTTAAAGGTATTCTTTTCGTGCAGAAAGGAGGTAGAGAGAGAGAGAGAGAGAGAGAGAGAGAGAGAGAGGGGGAGAGATGGGGGGAGAGAGAGAGTGAGTAGTGTATGAGGGTCCTCTCCCAAGGGAAAGAAATAAAGGAAGTAGAAATGAATATGTAGGCTATGGCGTCCAGTGAATACACCTCTGTGGGTTTTAGTGTCCTAATTCTTCTATATACAATAGACCTTTTCTGTCTCCTTGCTCAGTAGTGGTGTTTTTGTGCCCTTCTCCCTTTTCAAACTCCCACCTCCCTTCCTCCCCCCCTTCTCGTCTCCACCACCCTCCTCCCTTCCCACCATATAACTAAATTTGTCCTTTTGGCAGGACCGTACCTGCTTCAGCCACATCCCTCCAGGGACATGGCGGCATTCAGGTTTCTTTGGACTGTCCTGTCCCGTAGCGGGGTCGTCCCGATCTTTACTCTGCTGTTTCTTCACAAAAACTTGGTCGTGGGTCAACCTTTCGCCTTCACTGACTTCTTCTCCCCTCTGCTCGTCTTCTCCTCCTTCGGCGTCTTCCGATTCCAACACGCACCGCGCGTAGTCCTTACTTTATGTTTAAGCTGTCGGTAACCCGGATATCCGGGTTTCCGGCTCTGGCGATTTTGTCCTCCTCACTGCCTCTCACAGGTACGTTTTCGGGAATCCGGCCATCCGGATTCTCGATACCCTTGATTTTGTTCACGCAGGGATCATCGGAGCGCCGTTCCGCTCCGGATTCGGTGTGAGATGTAGTCGGGAAGTCCGTCTCCCGGCTACAGTGAAATAACGTCCACGTTATTTCACAGCCATTTTACACTGCACTTAAGTAAATTATGAGTCACCTATATGTATAACCTTCACTTAGTGAAGGTTAGGTGCAAAGTTACTTAGTGTGAGGGCACCCTGGCACTAGCCAAGGTGACCCCACATTGTTCAGGGCAAATTCCCCGGACTCTGTGAGTGCGGGGACACCATTACACGTGTGCACTACATATAGGTCAATACCTATAAGTAGCGTCACCATGGTAACTCCGAACATGGCCATATAACATGTCTAGGATCATGGAATTGTCACCCCAATACCATTCTGGTATTGGGGTGACAATTCCATGCATTCCCGGGTCTCCAGCATAGAGCCCGGGTACTGCCCAACTAACTTTCCGGGGTTTTCTCTGCAGCTACCGCTGCTGCCAACCCTCAGACATGTTTCTGCCCCCCTGGGGCCTGGGAAGCCTGGTCCCTGGAAGGCAGAACAAAGGATTTCCTCTTAGAGAGGGCCCAGAGCTCCTCCAGTGTGTCCCAGACCTCTGCCATCTTAGATGCAGAGGTGTGAGGGCACAATGGACAGCTCTGAGTGGCCAGTGCCAGCAGGTGACGTCAGAGACCCCTCCTGATAGGTGCTTACCTTTCTCTGTAGCCAATCCTTCTCTGAGGGCTATTTAAGGTCTCTCCTGTGGGTATCTCACCAGATAGCAAATGCAAGAGCTCACCAGAGTTCCTCTGCACTTCCCTCTTCGACTTCTGCCAAGGATCGACCGCTGACTGCTCCAGGACGCCTGCATAACCGCAACAAAGTAGCAAGAAGACTACCAGCAACATTGTAGCACCTCATCCTGCCGGCTTTCTCGACTTTTTCCTAGTGGTGCATGCTCTGAGGGCTGCCTGCCTTCACCCTGCACTGGAAGCCAAGAAGAAACCTCCTGTGGGTCGACGGAATCTTCCCCCTGCTAACGCAGGCACCAAACTTCTGCATCACCGGTCCTCTGGGTCCCTTCTCATCTTGACGAGCGTGGTCCCTGGAACACAGGAGCTGGGTCCAAGTGTCTTTGACAGTCCAGTGGCCCTTCTGTCCAAATTTGGTAAGTCCTTGCCTCCCCACGCCAGACAGTAATCCTGTGTACTGCGTGAACTGCAGCTGCTAGGGCGTCTGTGCACTCTTGCAAGATTTCCCTCCTGCACAGCCTAGCCCAGGTGCCCAGCACTCCGTCCTGCATTGACCAACTCACTGAGTTGGACTCCGACTTCGTGGGACTCCCTTTTGTTGTGCTGTGTCGACCGCAGTCCTCAGATCTTCTAAGCGCCTGCTCAGGTGCTTGTGCGGGTGCTGCCTGCTTCTGCATGGGCTCTCCATATTGCTGAGTGCCCCCTCTGTCTCCTGCTCCAAGGGGCGACCTCCTGGTTCTTCCTGGGCCCTGGCAGCACCCAAAACCTTTAAATCTGACTCTTGCAGCTAACAAGGCTTGTTTGCAGTAGTTCTGCGTGGAAACAACTCTGTATCCTCCAGCACTCCGTGGGACATCTTCTGACCAAAGGAGAAGTTCCTAGAACCTTCCGTTGTTGCAGAATCTTCATCTTCTTCCACCCAGAGACAGCCCTTTTGCACTTTCATCTGGGGTTTAGTGGGCTCCTGCCCCCCCTGGACACTTGCATGACTCTTGGACTTGGTCCCCTTCCTTTGCAGGTCCTCAGATCCAGGAATCCGTCTTCAGTGCTTTGCAGTCAGCTGTTGTCCTTGCAGAATCCCCTATCTCAACTTTACTGTCTTTCTGGGATAGTAGGGTAACTTTACTACTACTTTTAAGGGTCTTGGGGTGGGGTATCTTGGACACTCTTAGTGTTTTCTTACACTCCGAGTGACCCTCTACACACTATACTAGGCCTGGGGTCCATTCATGGTTTGCATTCCACTTTTGGAGTATATGGTTTGTGTTGCCCCTAGGCCTATTTCTCCCTATTGTATTCTATTGTGTTCTACACTGGTTGCACTACTTTTCTAACTGTTTACTTACCTGATTTGGTTTGTGTGTGTATATTTTATGTATATTACTTACCTCCTAAGGGAGTATATCCTCTGAGATACTTTTGGCATATTGTCACTAAAATAAAGTACCTTTATTTTTAGTAACTCTGAGTATTGTGTTTTCTTATGATATAGTACTAAGTGATTTAAGTGGTATAGTAGGAGCTTTGCATGTCTCCTAGTTCAGCCTAAGCTGCTCTGCTATAGCTACCTCTATCAGCCTAAGTTGCTAGAACACCTCTAATCTACAAATAAGGGATAACTGGACCTGGCACAAGGTGTAAGTACCTCAAGGTACCCACTATCAGCCAGGCCAGCCTCCTACACATGTTTCATTATATGCTCCCCAACCACAACCACACACAGCACACAAACAAATCCCGATGCCTGGGACAATACTATTTTGTCCCCACGTGATACCCCATATTCCTTGTGTATTTTCACTAAATAACATAGACACAGCTCTTTTTTTAATAAATGGAATAGTTCTAACAAGAACCTTTTTAAAAAAGTTTTCACAAAACAAACTGGCTCTAAAAGGAATTAGCCCAACAACAAACAAAGAAGCAACGTGCTTCACTTTCTAGAAATAATAAACATTATTTCAAAATTCTAAAAAAAAAGTAGCAATGGTGTCGCGAAAAAGCAGTGAACAGGTCTGCAAAGGATTACACCTTCGAACAAAGGAGGACATGGCAATTTGCACAATTAGTCACTGTCCCTCCTAACTCATGCCCTAAGGTAACTGTAACTCGCTTCCCCGCCATGCACAGTTTTTTCGTACTTTTTTTTTACTGCAAACATTACATTGATATTATCAGTGTTGCTGTCAAAGATGTCAAGCGTGCTGTAATTTGTGGGGTAATTAGAAATGCATGGCAAGTGCAGGAGTTATAATTACCTCAGGGCACAAGTTATAGTTACTTGAGATAACTCCAACTATAACAGGTGAAATGCTATGGTTTTGTACGTTTAAAATGTGAGCCTAACTATAACGTCCCTGTAACCTTTGTTTTTTCAGTGAATTTCAATGGTTTTTTTTAATTCTATTTCCTAATTATAATGTCCCTGTAACCTTTAGTTTTTCCAATGAATTTCTATTGTTTTGTT
Organism: Pleurodeles waltl; assembly: GCF_031143425.1. Classification (NCBI taxonomy): domain Eukaryota; kingdom Metazoa; phylum Chordata; class Amphibia; order Caudata; family Salamandridae; genus Pleurodeles; species Pleurodeles waltl. Next base: position 358,119,478 of record NC_090438.1, read on the forward strand.
AATGTATATTAATTTATATTACTTCAGAGTCCAACCCCTAAGAGGACCCAAACCTGCACTGCAAGGCCGGGCCTGCAGCCACACCATGCGGCCAACCCCCCTAACCTCACGACCCTGTGCTGCGCATACCCATTTAGCCATGTGTGGCGAGAGTTGGCCGCAGCCTGTCTCTCTGGGTGTGATAATCAGTGTGAAAGGATGTATCTGGGGGTGAGAGTGACTGTGGGAGTCTCTGTCTGGGTGTGAGAGTACACACATCAGTGTCTTAGTGGGTGCATCAGGGTCTTTGCAGGTCTGCGAGTGGGTGCAGGAGGGTGTCAGTGGGTATCTGAGAGTCTAAGTGGGTCTTTGAGTGACTGCATGAGTCTCTGAATGGGTCTGAGAGTGGGTGCGTGAGGGTCTGAGTGGGGCTGTGAGTGGGTGCACAAGGGTCTGAGTGGGTCTGTGAGTCGGTGCGTGAGTATTTGAGTGGGTGTATGAGTGGGTTCAGAAGGATCTGAGTGTGTGTCTGAGTGGGAGAAGAGACTGAAAGAGAGTGAGGGGGAGAGAGTTAGAGAATTTTTAAAGATTTAATGGATGATATACTTAGAATGAGATATTTCTGGACAAATTGAAAAGAAAAATGTATTTGTCAATTACAAGGATTGAGATCACCTTTCAGTATAAACCTTCAACTTTTGAAGTTTAAAAGAGGTACATTATCACAGACACACTTGAAGTAGAACCCTCAATTGCCAATGTGAGAGTTTGTGACTTTAACCATTGGGCCACAGTTGACTCCTTGTGGGACTGTTACCAGACATATCTATGACATGCAACACACAAATGTGCAAGGAAAGAAATGTGAATGTTCAATTACTAGGAAGATTTAACAGTTAAAATAATAATAAATAAACAAACACACTGCTAAGCGATACTAGGATTTGAACCTTCAGTTTATTGAGTGACAGTACAAGAACTTGATTATTAGGCCAGAAGTGACCATGTTCTGTTCTGCATCCAAATGTAATTATAACATTTGACAATTGCAATGACAATCTCTCTCTCTCTCTCTTTCTCTCTCTCCTTTCCATTCCATTATGGAAAAAGAGAGAGAGAGAGAGATAAAGACAGAGAGAGAGAGAGAGAGAGAGAGAGAGAGAGAGAGAGAGAGAGAGAGAGAGAGAGAGAGAGAGAAAGAGAAAGAGAGATAGTGACAGGATGCCGGGGGAAAGCCTGAAGGCCCTCATGGTCCTAGCCAGCTCCCCACATCTTGCATAAGCCGGCATTTCTCACAGAAGCAGGGAGCTGCTTTAAATAGCAGCTCCTTGCTTGCAGAAACAATATTTTCATCTGTCTTCCCCACAAGAATATTTGCATGCAGGGAAGACAGATGAAAACTCTGCTGTCTGACAGGGGGAGCTGTTTGACAGCTCCCCCTGTCAGAAAGCAAACAGCTATGTCCTGGGGGTGGGCACCCCGGAATATACCTTGACCTGACCCTGGGGGGTGGTGGTCCCCAGGACCTGGGGGTCAGAAACGGACACCCTTCATACTTTCAATTATAACCACAGGGAGGTGGTGGTCCCTGGGGCTGCAGAGGGGGAGAGGGATGCGTGCCTCTGCATAATATTTCTGTAAAGCTCCAGGGAGGTGGCAGTCCCAAAGAGGTATAGAGGGGCAAGTGGATCCCTTGCATGACATTTTTTTATAGCCCCGTCATTACCTCTTGCAGTCGCCGATAGGTGGAAATAGTTTGGACCATGTTTCAATAGAATAAGCGTTTTTTGACTTGCCTATATCGTTGGCATTGTTTGATGAATCTTCATGAAATTCGGCAAAAAAGTGCCCTGGTGATTCCTGTTACACGTGGAAAGTTTCGGGGTGATCTGTCAAGTGGGGACAGAAAAAAAGGGGGGTAGAAATGTGTGTGTTTCCCATGTTTATTCCCATAGGACCTTTGAACATGAATAGACCCTGAACCACTGGATGGAATTACACCAAATATGCCACAAAGGGAGGTTTCAGTATACAGATTACACTTTCACTTATTTGGTGTAAATCCAAATTTGTGTATCTGGGCAGATCCTAAGCACAGATCTCATGGTGTGACCTGAATAGTTGTCAGCACTTTAACCAGGAAGTACTGGCATCCATCCTGGGACCAATATACATTACAGCACCCCATTGAAATGCATTGTAGTGAATGGCAGGTTTTGATGGTCACAAAAAGGAGAACATATAAAGGGTGATAACAAATTTTAGTTACAATAAAAATCATTTGTTGATGGTAGCATACTAAATTTAAGAACTGTGGTGTATTCGAAGGTGATTTTGCCCTGATTGGATTTCATGAATCATGTTCGAGAGAAAACTGTTTTCTCATGATTTTTCAATAGAGGTTATGAGAGGTGCTGCAGAAGCTAAAATGAGCACCTGGCTCCAGCTGGCTCCCCATCTCCTCCTGGTAATAATCATTGCTCTTGCACACAGGGAACAGCTAAACACGCTAAACTCCCTGTGTGCAAGAGCAATAGTTCTATCACTTTCCATGCCCACATCTGAGATTAAACCTCTGCTTCCAGCGGGTAGGAGCATTTTTTCTACTAATTCAGAGCAAACGGCTATGTTCCAAGGGGGTGGGCACCCCAGGACTTAGCAAGAGCAGGCTCTGGAGGGTGGTGGTCCCCAGGGCCATTATTGGCTCCACGAGGGTGGCCATTCAGGCCCCTTCCAATGTTTCAATTTAGCCCAGTGGAAATGGTGGTCCTTGGGGTCCCTGATAAACCCCATTTATCATTTTATTTTGTAGCTCCGTGGAGGGGGCAGTCCCTAGACCAGGGAGGTCCACAGGATCCCCCCTTTAATAGTTATATTATTATGCCTTGGGGAGATGGTGGTCTCAGGGTTACAGGAGGTCCACATGACCACCTGCATAGTATTATCTTTAAACCCCAGGGAGGTGCACACCATGTTGGAAAGTGGGTTATTGGTAAGGCAGGTTTTAGACCTGGCATACTTGCCATGGTTTTCCCTGTCTCCTGCCTCTGCTTCCTTTATTTTTGACTTGTGCTGGACTTTGTTTTTGCTGGTTTTTGGTACTCTGGGCACTTTACCACTGCTGACAAGGGCTAAAGTGCAAGTGTTCCCTGTATAAATTGTGATTATGATTGGTTATCCCTGATTGGCATATTTGATTTACTAGTAAGACCCTAGTAAAGTGCACCAGAGGTGTCCAGGGCCTGTAAGTCAAATGCTACTAGTGGACCTGCAGCACTGATTCTGCCACCCACATGAGTAGCCCTGTAAACATGTCTCAGACCTGCCACTGCAGTATCTGTGTGTGCAGTCATACACTGCCAATTCGACCTGACAAGTGTACTCATTTGCCAGGCCCAAACTGTTGCTTTAACTACATGTAAGTCATCCCTAAGGTAGGCCTTAGGTAGCCCCACGGGCAGGCTGCAGTGCATTTAAGAGATAGGACATGCACTGGTGTATTGTACATGTCCTGATATTAAAAAACTGCCAGATTCGTTTTTCAATATTGCAAGGCCTATTTCTCCTATAGGTTAACACGGGGACTGCCTTTAAATACCCTTGAAGTGCAGTTTCCAAAGGGGAGCAGATAGAGATGTGGAGTTTGTGGTCTCTGAACTCACAATTTAAAAATACATCTTTTGGTAGGGTTGTTTTTTAGATTGTCTGTTTGAAGTTGCCACTTTTAGAAAGTGGGAATTTCCTTGCTTAATCATTCTCTGCCTCTGCCTGCCTGTGGAATCCACATGTGGGTCAGACTGACAGTTGGGCTGTTTGGGAATTCCCTCTAGACAGTAACACAAAGAGAGCTGAGCTGCATCCTGTATATCCTGATGAGCCTTCCTGAGCTAGAGTGGGAGGGAGGAGGTGCCACCTGCAGTTGAAGGGGCTGTGCCTGTCCTCACACAATACTGACTCCTACCCCTTAGAGTGTGTTTGGAGCCAGGCCTGGCCAAGGCAAGATCTTGTGAACAACATAGACTTTTCTTTGAAGTTTGCCTACTTCAAAGGCAGAAATGAGTATAAGTAGTCAACCCAAAACCCCAGACTATTAGAACACTTCTGGATCAAAAGGAACTTCTGCCTAGGAGAAAAGCTGAAGAGCTGGAGGAGGAGTACTGCCCTTTTGTTGTTTGTGCTTTGCTGGGCTGGCCTTCAGTTGCTGCTTCTGCCTTAAAGAGGACAAAGACTGGACTTTGCAGTGTATCCTGCTTGTGACGATTCTCCAAGGGCTTGGACTGAGCTTGCCTCCTGTCAAGAAGTCTCAGGGACATCAAAGACTTCATCTACCAGCACCTGGGTTCTTGCTGAGACCCCCTGACTTGTCAAGTGGTGCCACATCCAGTCCCTAGGCCCCTAGAAGGAGAAGCTGGCAGAACCAGAGTGAAAATCCACGCACCGCAGCTGTTGAAAAAGTGACACGGTGCTGTTGAAATTGACGCATCGCAAGCTCAGCATAGATTCATTGCTGCCATGTGTCTTGATTTGTCACACATCATCCCTGCGCGTCAAAACCTTCAACATCAAACATCACTGCACAGGCCAAAGGCTGTTTGTCCGGAAATCAACACATCCCTTCCCTGTGAAGAAAGAATCGACACATCGCTTACCCAGCGGAGAAAGAATAGACGCACGTCCTCACTTGAGAGTAAAGAATCGACACATCGCTTGCTTTTCAGATGTACGCTCGCCCGTGCAGCTTTATTTTTGAAGCGTACCAGGTACTTTGTGCTAAAACAATGCATCTATTGATTTCTATGCATTAAGCCTCTTTTTACTTTAACAATTCATATCTTTGTTGCGTATGTTGGATTTTTGACATTTTGGTCTTGTTTGATTTAGAAAAGTATTGACTATGTTTCTAAACTGGTGTGGTGTTTTTACTCTGTTACTGTGTGTGTTTGTACAAATACTTTACACATTGCTTCTGAGCTGAGCCTGACTGCTTGTGTCAAGCTACCATTGGGGTGAGCAGGGGTATCTGAGCTGTGTATTTCCCTTACTCTCCCTTGAGTGAGGGTCCCTACTTGAAAAGGGTGAAAACTGACTGCAAACTAGAGACCCCATTTCTAATAGCAGGTAGGTATCTACTCTTAGCAATAGGCCACAAACCCCCACTGGGTCCAGTCAGGGTCTCAATAAATTAATCCTTGCTCAACCTTTGGTAGCTTGCCCCACAAGCAGTTAGGTTTAACTTAGGAGACAGGTGTGCATAGCAGTTAATATCACCAAAGCAGTTAATAAGTAAAATAAAACACACCATAAAAATCCAACACCAATTTATAAAAATAGAAAATATTTTTATCTTTGAAATTACACCAAAACAACAAAAATCCAATTTCGGGAACAGGACATATGAATTTTTAAAGATGAAATGTAAAAAAATGCCTTCTAGTGCCTAAAAATCAAAAGTACCAACCGGGGACATCTGGTTGCTCTCGACCAGAACAAAGTCAAAATTTGAGGCTGACCACGATGGAGCCCTACTTGGATACACTGCATGGGAGGTATCGGTCAAACTTTTACCTTCGCACCAAGAACCTTTTCTGGAGTTTTTCTTCCCCAAAGTTGGACAGTTCACCTCAGCAAACTGATTTAGATGCAACATCATTAGATTGCCTTTCCTGGAGCCCGGGTCAAATCCTGGAAGTCTGGGGCACCAGAGCTTTTCAGCTGGACAAACATGAATTTCAGGCTCAGTCGCGGTTGACTGTGGCCGGCTTGACTCTTGATGTCGAGTCAGTCCACTTATGGAGCTTTTTCCAAATTTGCTCCAAACTTCTCTAAACTTCTGGATCTTGTTCCAGAAGTACTTTCAGGGTCCTCAAAGTGTCCACAAATGTGTTCCAAGGTTCCAGAAGCTCTGAGCTGCTCCTTGGGAGTTGGGACTTCAGTTCCAAGAATGCACCTGATCAGAATCCTTAAATGGCCACTGGTCACTTATAAGCTGGGCTATTCTTGTGGGACTTGATGCAGGGGGCCCTGGTAAGCTGCTTTGTAAATGTAGCATACAGGGAGTTGTTTGAAGAAAATGTATACATATGTATACCTATATCATGCTCCGCTGGAAGGCTGTTGTTGAAAGAGCAGGTGTTGGTCTTGTGCCTCCTATTAAGCTCTAAAATGTTGCTTCCTTTCCGACCCTGTGGGGATGCTCCACTGTGTTGGAGGAGCATGCCAGCCATTTACATATAAATTATGAGGAATAAAAGCCCTCAATCAGGAAGACTCCCTATCATCAATGAATTAGGAAAGGCCCTGGCTGTCCCAGGGAGGGAAACTAGACTACATAATGATTTATTTTTAATGCACTTTTTTGATTGCGGGACTGACTAAGAAAAACAGCATTCAACCACTAGTTTAATATTTATTTAACGTTCAATCTAAAGTTAGATTTTTAGTAACTCTTTAGAAAAGGTATTCTTCATATTATTACCTTTTTCATGCCGGAAGCTCTGAGAGTCTTTTTTCTGTATCAATACACAAACGTTCCTATGTGAATTACCATGGGAAAACAACACTCTGGGAACACCCCACCCTTTTTCTTATCCCCCCATTCATGGATCATCCAAAAACCTTTGTGAAGATTCATCAGACTGCACCAAAGTTGGTAACAAACGAAAACATGATCTTCTTGTGATTAATTATAACACTAGTGAGCACCACAGTGTTAGATATACACACACACTGCCCTGTACTGAACACTTTGAAAATATCTGACCTTTTTATGTGCAATGAATCAGACACGTGTAGGAAAGGATCTACTGTGATTCAGCCTATACAGAAATCTTCCATGGAGAGTCCACTCCTCCTAGACACCCAAGGGCCTTTAGATGTTGAAGGCCCAACACGCATAGCCTTCACTCTGTACTGAAAGCTTTGCAGATAGCCAATCTCTTGTGTGCAAAACCATGGGTGGGTAATTACCTGGTACATATATTTCTTTCATGCAGAGCCAAATTTTTCCATACACTCAAGGCCCCTTACGAGAGTTAGCACCTACTGTGCACAACCTTAACCCTGCATAAAAGCTTTTACAGATAGCTGACCTTTTGTGGGTAAACAACAAGACATCGGACAGTACGTCTGGGCTTTACATATGTCTCCATGTGTTAACAGTATTTACAGAGGAGCTAGGTTGCTGAAGGACATGTTAGTCCATAGCAACATTAGAAAAAGCAAGAGGAAGAATGATTGCAGAAAAGGGAAGATTTTTTACATGCGGCCATTGCATGGCTTGCAGAGGTAGCAAGGATGTATATCGCTACAAAACAAGCTTTGGCAGGATGCACTAAACACATGACATATGCATTCAACTTCTATATTTGTTGGAATGCCCAGGCGGTTTGAGATACAGTAGCAGTACAATTTTTCCTCTCAGGAAAAGGGTGTTAGAATATTGCAGGGCTATAACTCATAAGACTATGACATATCCTTGGATAGGCATTTTAGTGAGAGATACAACAGTAATCCAGATCAATTGTTGTTCTTTATCATCAACAGATAGGACCATCCAATAATGGGGGAATCAGAGAAGAAAAACTCAGATGTTTGGAGTCATATTACATCATACCTGTAGGCACCTAACTGCATTTGGTACTCAACAAGACAGACTCAGAGAGTTGGTTTGAAATCACTTATTGGTCTACTTATAATGGGAAATTGTTTTTTTACCTATTGATTTTTTGTTAATTCATTGGAAAAAGAATCATGACGTTCACATTCGGCAATCAGCAAACCACAACCTTCCTGAAACCATTGAGGTAATAGGATATTATTAACATCACCTTTCCCAATGTGTTTTAATACACATTCCCCTCCTCCCCCTGCCATTTTTATGTAATCTTAATATTGGATTAATCAATGTTGATGCACACAGTAATACATTTATATACACAAACAAAGTGGCATAACCATTATTGGATTCCCCCATCATGAACTCTTCCTCAACTCCAGCATTTAGGTAGTAGATCAGGCATGCTCTGAGACCTAAGCCTGAGGTTAATAGCTGACAGGTCACAGGCGGAGTAACACTTAGCTGGCAGGCAAATGCAGGAAAACGTAGATCAGATCCCACAGATGGGCACAGCAACACCACAATGACCCCAGGAGATTGACCTCAGTAAAACACACATGGCTACAGGGATGAAGACATTCAGAAAAACATCATAAAGTTAGATGCTGCATATAGTTAGGAATTCTTAGCCAATCAGAACACAGGACACACAGCACACGCAGCAACCATGTGCCCCTCAAGCTGGACATCTGGAGTCATACTTGCTGGCCTATATTGTGTCTGCGCCAGGTCAAGGCCAACCTGTATTTACTATCTGGAGATTATATTTAAGATTCCATGACAGCTGGTCACATTTTTACTAAGAAAGGAATGTTTTTTACTGTTTTATTGTACTCTGAGGAATGTATAAAAACCTGTTTCAATCCGATGTATGTTGAGAGACCGTCCTCAGACCATGGCTCTTTAACTGCTCTCCCAGCTGTAAAGTTTAATTGAACAAACCGATCTTGATTTGCCAGACTCCAATTGTCTTTTGTTTTTTAAGGTAAATTCTCGTTTGAGCAACAATCTCATTAGGAAATTGGTCAAAACAATTACATTTGAAGAAGGGCATGACCAAACTGGAGTAGGATTGTATCTGTCCCATGAGCATATCCATGAATATGCTATTCTAGGTATTTGAAGGATGGAAACAGTGATAATAAATGCAGCCCACAAGGGCCTTATCACTGTATAACGCTTGGACAATGGCAACATTTGAAATATGATGGAACAGATTTTTTAGTACTATGTAGTATGTATACAATATATTATATATTTTTGTAAAATATCATTTTATATTAAGTATTTGTTTGTCATGTATTGTGGATTGTTTTTTTACTCTGTATTGGCATGCTGAAATAGGAAAGAGCCTTTTCTTTCTTTCTGTGTGTTTCATATATCAGTTTCTACGGGTGGTTGTGCACGTTGAACTACCAAAGGGAGAAATGCTGTGTTTTGAGGATGCACAGTGTTGTCATTATTGATGTCATTTCAGTTGTTGCAGTGATTTGATTTGATTGATGTGATTTAAGTAGGGGCTGAGAAAATGAGGGTGTCCCAAAATAAATTTTCTACATTCATTTTTTCCATTGGAAAATTAAGCAGAGCTACAGCCCAAACGGCTGAACGGAATTACACCAAATTTGGCAGAAATCTAGATCTTTATCCAGAAAGCATGCCCTTTGTTATTTGATGTTAATCCATTTAGCAATTTTGGGGAATATAAAAAAAATAATAAATTGAATAAAAGAAAAAAATATATATTTCATGTCACAGCAAACCAGCTGAGGTGACAGATTTCCAGACGAGAACTGATTGGCTGCCACTCAGCTTCAGTTAAGTCCCACAAAAAAAGTAAAAAAGAAAAGTGGGAGGCCCCCCCCAAGCCTTGTTCTTAGGGTCCAGAAAGCATTTCTTTTAACTGTTGCCGCAAGGTCACAAAATGCATGCATTTGCAGCAAAAATGAAATAAAAACTAACACGGCCACTAATGTTTCTGTTTAATTAAGCCCCCGGGTGGCCTTCATCCTGTGGGCATGCTGTGCTTTTTTTTTTAAATGAAGAGGGTGCATCAAGCCCCCCTTCAAGGGCTTATTTATGTCCCAGGGACTGGCACTTCCCTGGGGCTTAAAGTAGATAGTATGGGGGGCACGTCCACCACCACCCTGGGGCAGAAAACATTAATTGTAATAGGGGATGCAGGAAAACTGGGCTGATTGCAGAAGCCCCCACACTTTTTGCCCACATATATTTATTTAGCTGATGCAGGTGTTTTCTGACTCTGACTGTGGCCTGGGCACTGCTAACCAGTCCCAGGGCCAGTGCTCTTTGTAAAATGGTATATGCAAATTAGGCATAATTATAATTGCCTCTGACAACCTACCTATAATTCTCTAGTATATGGTAGGGCATGTAGGTTTAGAGACTCCAGGGTAGATAGGTCACCCCTGGGTTCACTGATGTGGTTCCTGGTGTCATTTTCAAGGCAGGCCTGCATTGTTGGCTGCTTTTAAGTGAAGTACTTCCAAAGTCCTAAACTACCCTATTTTTACATAAAAGCCACCCCCAAGGTCTACCATGAGTGTACCCAGGGTTGGGTGCAGTGTACATATAAGCAGGGAAGATGTTTTATAATCCCTGGTGAGGGAAAACATTCAAATTAATTTTCCCCATTGTAGTCAATTGGTCCTATAGGCTAACATAGAGAGACTTTATTTTAAAATATTGAAGTGTTATTTTTAATAGAGATGAGCTAAATATAGCAAGTTTGGTGCCAAATTAAGGGGGTTATTCTAACTTTGGCGGAGTGTTAATCCGTCCCAAAAGTGACGGTAAAGTGACGGATATACCACCAGCCGTATTACGAGTGCCATAGGATATAATGGACTCGTAATACGGCTGGTGGTAAATCCGTCACTTTTCCGTCACTTTTGGGACGGATTCACACCTCCTCCAAAGTTAGAATAACCCCCTAAATGTTATAATAAATCCAACAACTTGCCAATGTTGAATTTAATATAACTAGCACAGGGAAAGAGTTTTAGAACTCTTTCTGAAATGCACCAAATTTAGCCCTGTAGTGCCCTTTCCTGAATAGTCAGCCTCTGGCAGCCTGACACATACAAAAACAACAAGTGATGGACGGAATGCTGAACATTGTCAAATATTCACCCCCAGTCACAGATCTGGGTTTAATCCATCGTTTTTTGCTGCCCATGCCATTCCAGTTTGGACCCAGCCATATGCAAATCAGTCTTGACCCTGTTCCCCATGGGAACAGTCCAGCCCGAACTGCTAGGCCAGGTCTTCCCTGGACTGGAAACAAGCATCCTAGGACCGGTTTCGGGGTTTCACCCCTCATCAGCAAGGCTAGCTTGAATCCAGTGGCATGGGAAGCACGGGACCCACGTCTGGGCATACCCTTCCCACTTAGGGCGACAAATGCAAAAACAACAAGTGATGGATGGAATGCTGAACATTGTCAAACATTCACCCCCAGTCACAGATCTGGGTTTAATCCATCGTTTTTTTGCTGCCCATGCCATTCCAGTTTGGACCCAAACTGGGGTGGCATGGTGAGCAAAAAAACGATGGATTAAACCCAGATCTGTGACTGGGGGTGAGTGTCTGACAATGTTCAGCCTTCCGTCCATCACTTGTTGTTTTTGCTTTGTCGCCCTAAGTGGGAAGGGTATACCCAGACGTGGGTCCCGTGCTTCCCATGCCACTGGATTCAAGCTAGCCTGGCTGATGAGGGGTGGAACCCCGAAACCGGTCCCAGGATACTTGTTTCCAGTCCAGTGAGGACCTGGCTTGGCAGTTCGGGCTGGACTGTTCCCATGAGGAACAGGGTCAAGACTGATTTGATTATGGCTGGGTCCAAACTGGGGTGGCATGGTGAGCAAAAAAACGATGGATTAAACCCAGATCTGTGACTGGGGGTGAGTGTCTGACAATGTTCAGCCTTCCGTCCATCACTTGTTGTTTTTGCTTTGTTGCCCTAAGTGGGAAGGGTATACCCAGACGTGGGTCCCGTGCTTCCCATGCCACTGGATTCAAGCTAGCCTGGCTGATGAGGGGTGGAACCCAGAAACCGGTCCCCGGATGCTTGTTTCCGGTCCAGTAAGGACCTGGCTTGGCAGTTCGGGCTGGACTGTTCCCATGAGGAACAGGGTCAAGACTGATTTGCATATGGCTGGGTCCAAACTGGGGTGGCATGGTGAGCAAAAAAACGATGGATTAAACCCAGATCTGTGACTGGGGGTGAGTGTCTGACAATGTTCAGCCTTCCGTCCATCACTTGTTGTTTTTGCTTTGTCGCCCTAAGTGGGAAGGCTATACCCAGACGTGGGTCCCGTGCTTCCCATGCCACTGGATTCAAGCTAGCCTGGCTGATGAGGGGTGGAACCCCGAAACCGGTCCCAGGATGCTTGTTTCCGGTCCAGTGAGGACCTGGCTTGGCAGTTCGGGCTGGACTGTTCCCATGAGGAACAGGGTCAAGACTGATTTGCATATGGCTGGGTCCAAACTGGGGTGGCATGGTGAGCAAAAAAACGATGGATTAAACCCAGATCTGTGACTGGGGGTGAGTGTCTGACAATGTTCAGCCTTCCGTCCATCACTTGTTGTTTTTGATTTGCCGCCCTAAGTGGGAAGGGTATACCCAGACGTGGGTCCCGTGCTTCACATGCCACTGGATTCAAGCTAGCCTGGCTGATGAGGGGTGGAACCCCGAAACCGGTCCCAGGATGCTTGTTTCCGGTCCAGTGAGGACCTGGCTTGGCAGTTCGGGCTGGACTGTTCCCATGAGGAACAGGGTCAAGACTGATTTGCATATGGCTGGGTCCAAACTGGGGTGGCATGGTGAGCAAAAAAACGATGGATTAAACCCAGATCTGTGACTGGGGGTGAGTGTCTGACAATGTTCAGCCTTCCGTCCATCACTTGTTGTTTTTGCTTTGTCGCCCTAAGTGGGAAGGGTATACCCAGACGTGGGTCCCGTGCCTCCCATGCCACTGGATTCAAGCTAGCCTGGCTGATGAGGGGTGGAACCCCGAAACCGGTCCCAGGATGCTTGTTTCCGGTCCAGTGAGGACCTGGCTTGGCAGTTCGGGCTGGACTGTTCCCATGAGGAACAGGGTCAAGACTGATTTGCATATGGCTGGGTCCAAACTGGGGTGGCATGGTGAGCAAAAAAACGATGGATTAAACCCAGATCTGTGACTGGGGGTGAGTGTCTGACAATGTTCAGCCTTCTGTCCATCACTTGTTGTTTTTGCTTTGTCGCCCTAAGTGGGAAGGGTATACCCAGACGTGGGTCCCGTGCTTCCCATGCCACTGGATTCAAGCTAGCCTGGCTGATGAGGGGTGGAACCTCGAAACCGGTCCCAGGATGCTTGTTTCCGGTCCAGTGAGGACCTGGCTTGGCAGTTCGGGCTGGACTGTTCCCATGAGGAACAGGGTCAAGACTGATTTGCATATGGCTGGGTCCAAACTGGGGTGGCATGGTGAGCAAAAAAACGATGGATTAAACCCAGATCTGTGACTGGGGGTGAGTGTCTGACAATGTTCAGCCTTCCGTCCATCACTTGTTGTTTTTGCTTTGTCGCCCTAAGTGGGAAGGGTATACCCAGACGTGGGTCCCGTGCTTCCCATGCCACTGGATTCAAGCTAGCCTGGCTGATGAGGGGTGGAACCCCGAAACCGGTCCCAGGATGTTTGTTTCCAGTCCAGTGAGGACCTGGCTTGGCAGTTCGGGCTGGACTGTTCCCATGAGGAACAGGGTCAAGACTGATTTGCATATGGCTGGGTCCAAACTGGGGTGGCATGGTGAGCAAAAAAACGATAGATTAAACCCAGATCTGTGACTGGGGGTGAGTGTCTGACAATGTTCAGCCTTCCGTCCATCACTTGTTGTTTTAGCCTGACACAAACTACCTTCATGAGGTGTGAAGTGATATGGGATGAAACAATGGAAGCATTTGGTAGGCAGAGAACAGGTACAGCAGATGGCAGAACCGGATGGAGGAAGAGTAGACAAACTGGTCTTCAAAGGAGGGAAAGCCAATTGGGACAGAAACTGGACCTCCCCCATTTCCTGCAGCCCCAGACAGCTAGGAGCCCCCTGATTAGATTAGGAGAAGGGCTGGAAAGGGGTGTGTTAAGGGAAACTCAGCCACACCAGTGGGTGGACTCATCCAGATCTAAACTCTAAGACTAAGGCCCGTATTTATACTCCGTTTGCGCCGAATTAGCGTCGTTTTTTTCGACGCAAATTCGGCGCAAAACTAACGCCATATTTATACTTTGGCGTTAGACGCGTCTAGCGCCAAAGTATGGGCAAAGAGCGTCATTTTTTAGCGTGAACGCCTTCCTTGCGTTAATGAGATGCAAGGAAGGCGTTCCCGTCTAAAAAAATGACGGCGACGCAAATGCGTCGTATTTATACTCCCGGGCAAAAATCACGCCCGGGAGGTGGCGGGACAAAAAACCCTGCATTTGCGCCACTTTTTAACGCCTGGGTCAGGGTAGGCGTTAAGGGGCCTGTGGGCTCAAAATGAGCCCAAAGGTGCCCTCCCCTGCCCCCAGGGACCCCCCCCTGACACCCCTGCCCACCCCAGGAGGACACCCAAGGATGGAGGGACCCACCCCAGGGACATTCAGGTAAGTTCACGTAAGTATAATTTTTTATATTTTCCAATTTTTTTTGGGTGGCATAGGGGGGCCTTATTTGTGCCCCCCTACATGCCACTATGCCCAATGACCATGCCCAGGGGACATAAGTCCCCTGGGCATGGCCATTGGGCAAGGGGGCATGACTCCTGTCTTTACTAAGACAGGAGTCATTTAAATGGCGTCTGGGCGTCGAAAAAATGGCGCAAATCGGGTTAAGATGATTTTTTAGCGTCAACCCGACTTGCGCCATTTTAAGACGCCTTGCGCCATTTTCCCCCTACGCCGGCGCTGCCTGGTCTACGTGGTTTTTTTCCACGCACACCAGGCAGCGCCGGTCTGCTTGCGCCGGCTAACGCCATTCCATAAATACGGCGCCCGCATGGCGCTTCGGAATGGCGTTAGACGGCGCTACACTTTTTTACGCTAAACTGCGTTAGCGCAGTTTAGCGTCAAAAAGTATAAATATGGGCCTAAGTATTTGCTACCTTGGATTTTTGAAGAATGTTGCTTCCTGGGATTGTTTTTTGGGACACTTCCCAAAAAGTGGTCATTTAAGAGGGTGGTGATCTGCACTCTATTGGTCAGGAGCACCCTCTCTGCTTCCCATCCCAGGATCAAGGATAAATATGGCAGTTGCCCCACAATTCAGATCTCTGCTGGAAGAAGATACTGGAGAAAAAGGACTGCTCTGTTGGACCCCTGGAGAACTGCACTCAGAAAGACTGCACCAGCTGCACAATTTGGGCTTCATCAAGAAAAAGGACGTTGCCTTGCTTCTGCAACTCCAGGAGTTGACTTCCTCTAAGCTACAGTTACAAAAGAGCTGACCAGAGTACCCTGCATCAAGTACCACAAAAAAAACCAGCTGACCAGCGTCAAATGGCAATTTGAGGATTCTGACCAGGTGCATTCTGGGAAATGTAGTCCCAACTCAGAACTTCTGGAACATTGGATCAAGTTGTGGATACCTCAAGAACCCAAAAGGGCCTCTGGAAGAAGATCCAGAAGTTTGGAGATGTTTGCAGCAACTGTTGTAAAAATCTCCAAAAGTTGAAGAGGTGCATTGTGGGTGTTGTAGTCCCAGACCCCAAAGGTAAACCAGAGCTTCTGAACCCTTGGCTGGTGCTTTGGACCACTTTCTGGAATCAAGAAACACTTCTGAAGGTAAGTGTAACAGTGCTACATAGTGAGTGGCCTGAACTCTGGACTTTGTCCCTATCCAGTGCAACCTTTTTTTAACCCATTGAGGTCTATTTGATCCGAAGTGCTAGATTTACCTTTAATCTTTAAAAAAACATATCTCTGGTTGCCTACACTGGGCATTTGTTGTTTGTATGTCATTTTAAAGATATACATATTGCCTGTTTTTATAAATTGGTGTTGGATTTTTATTCTGTGATGTGTTTTACTTATTCACTGTTTTCTTGATATGAAATGCTTTATATATCTGTCTTCTTAGTCAAGCCTAACTGCTCATGGGCTAAGCTACCAAGGGTAGAGCAAGGAATAATTTAATGAGACCTTGACTGGACCTAGGAGATGTTTATGGCCTATTGCTAAGTGTAGGTACCTACCTGCTCTTAGCAATAATCCACTTTCCAACACAGAGTGAGAGCACAAAGTTGTTGCCCACCATGTAAGAGATCACACTACTTCCTGTCATGGACAAATTTATACTGTGGGTGGGGTGAATGGAAATGATGCACACAAGAGGGCCATGAGTGTTTGAAGGAAGAATAAATGGTATGTCAGCCTGGTGGGCCCCTGGAAGTGTAGTACAATGTAATTGTTGTTAAGCACATTGACCTGGCACTTTGCCTGAATGGTGAGCAATTGCGTAGCAAGGAGGTGAGTTGTGAAGTATGTACTGCAAGGTGGCTTGAGAAATAGCCAGACACTGCTGTGTCTGATAATGTCAAACTGGTTTCACAGCTGTTAAGGAATGCAGTAGAAGAGTGCATTGGTATACTACATCCTACGTGTAACTTGGACTAGGGTGAAGATGTAGGAGGTGCCAGGAGAGAGACATAAAAGCAAATGTCATGATCAAGGATGTGTGATATTCCTAATAGTTACACAGAAGAGATCCTAAAGTAATATAATTATGCATGTACTAACAATATGCAGAAACTCATGCCCAGCCTCCTTCTACTTTAGTATCATACCTATGCCACTCAAGGAAGTAGAAGCTCAGTACAAGACCTTAGATGTCAGTATGCATGAAATGCAAGTAATAAGTATTTGGGGTCCTGAATCAAATGATAAATGGTGTTGAAAGGCACACTGGTCTACATAGGGTCAATATGTACCTCTGCCCCTGGGTGTCCCTCAAAAATATTGAGTGTGAGTGTAACCACCCATGACATCAATGGTGCAATATACATACATATCACTAATCAGGAACCAGAGCACAGACCTGGGAACAAGGCTACACATCCCCAGGGTAACAGGAAATGTGAGATGTATGTTTTTCAAACTTAGCATGTAGTTGCACATATTCACATGCATGAAGTGCCAGATTTAGCAAGTATTCAATGCCAAGAATGATTAAGGTTATCCAGGCAGGTGGGGGCCACATGCATGATTTCTAACCAGCTAACAATGACCTACTAGTACAATTGTGCAAGGGTGACAGTGCAAGTGGCAAGTACCAGTGTGTGTCCCAGCACAGCCAGGAATGGGTAATCTGGAGTGGCAGAACCATCCCTACTATACATAATGTATCTCTTACCCACAGTGCAACAGTAGGTGACTATCTGTGTTGGGCTGCACATCAATTTACAAAATGAAGAATGCTCACAGTGCCTAAAGAATGGCAAGGAGTCCTTAAGTGACTTAATAGTGAGATAGACTGACTCTTCTCCACAGGCCTCTCACAACTTAACACATATCTAGAAACACTGCAGGGAATTGCTACATCATATACTCAACTAGTTCTAAGAAATGAAGACAAGTCCTAAGCATGAAATAATTATAAAGTTGTGAAAGTAGAAAAATAGTTATATTAAAAAAAGTCATCCTAACTAGATAAAAGTGCATATCCTACACAGACTTGCACTATCTAAACTAAGCCTAAACTAACTTAACCTATCTATCCCACACTAACTTACACAGTCTATACTAAGCCTAACCTACCTTAACATACCTATCCTACACCAACTAACCTTAACACTACGTTACGGTACTTTAAGGTATCATAATCTATTCTAAACATTTAACACAAAGGACATGTTAAACATCATCCTCCAGCCCCCTTAACACACATATATTGGCACAATACTAAAATCAACTACACCTGAACATAAACTACTTACACATGTGAAGCTAAACAAATAAATTTGTTTTGGTATTTGTATTTTTTATTTATTTTATCATATACTTAACATCAAACCCCATTCATTAAACACATTTAAAAAATGTGTAAAATAACGAAAAACGCCTATGTATAAAAGCAACTAAAAGAGAAACCCTACCTACACTAAACCTATCCTAGTCACTAACTAACTTTATGCTTCACTAACTATTAAAATATCACCGAAATAATACCCACAAAGAACCAATATAGTCCAAAAACAATGTCACAGGAGCTGGGAGATCTGCACCATATCTTCCTCACTTGTGTCCTAATGTGTACGCAGACTGTCCTTCTCTCTCTGTATTTCATCCAGCCTCCCTGTTATCTTCCTCAGTTCATGCAGGATGTAGTATTTGAACAGGGATCCACTCTGTTACTTAGGCCTCCTGGCCTATGTGGTTGTCGTCTGGGTAGCTGCAGGTGTAACCACAAGTACCTGGGCAAGGGTGGCCTGTTACCAGCTTGCACCTGCTAAAATTGGGTTTTGGAGATGGTTTTTGCTGCTGATGGTCTAGTGTTTGAAGGACCATTCCATGACCCCGTAGCCTTGGCAAGTGTGTAGATCTTCTCCATTTTCTGACAATCCTTCACAACACATATGTTTTGACATCTTCTGCTGTCATGTTATCTAGGGTGATAATGTAACATTTTTTAGTACAAGCTATACATATACTAATGTGTGTGAAAATAGGCTGAAAATGCAATGCAATCAAATGAGCCTGGCCAGACCAACTCCAGAAACAGAGATGGATATATGTACAATATACTGTCACTACATGGACACCCCCTTCTTGAGTGAGCAAAAGAGATACTGGTGCCATCTGTGTAGGTGTGCATTACGTAAAAATGGTCACAATGACATTACACAATATCATACTAAACAACTATTCACACGCATGGTGATGTTCAGATTTTATTTTGGACACATGTTCCAGATTTTGTAAATTAGGTTGAGGGATTGCATCATGAGAGTGGGCTTAGACTTTTACATCAACAAAGAGGTTAAGGGGATACAGTCCAGGCAGTGTGCCTCTACATTGCATACCCCATCTGGAGTCACACAAGGCAGCATGCATTGCTGTCTTCACTTACTCTTTGCCAGGTAGTCTATACATGGATAATGGAGTTGTCATTTATCTCCTGAAAAACATGACTGAATTACATTTCAATTGTGTACCCTCAGGCAAATGTACAAATGTGACATGGTTCACACATGTAGCCCAAAAACATGATGAGTCATACTTAAATATGTTTCTGTACACACATCATCCCAAGCTTGTATTTGGCTCCACACATCATGACTTTGACAATACTTCTCAGTAGTGTGTGTGTGCATGCTGGAGCAGAAATCTGACCAAGTACTTTGTTGCATATATTGCAAGCACCCTTGAACCATGGCTCTGAGGGAGGTTTAAGTACCCCATAGTCTGGAGTACAGCAGCCATACCCCGTGATAAGCCAAGAAATTGAAGATCTAGGAACAACATGATGATGTACAAACACATAAAAAGACACACACGTAGCCATGTTATTTGTTCTTTGTCATAGATTAATCAACAGTGTATTTGTTAACATATTACACATCATCTGTATGGTTGTCAAACACAATTTGACATATGCAACAGAACCCTTGCTAGATATGCTTAGCAACACACATTTCACTGTGCTCACACATATGCTGAAACTTGGTTGTAAAGCTAAGTGCCATTTGTTTGTGCAAAAATATGTTTCTGTTGAATACATGCAGGTTCTGCACCAGGTGATGGTTAGTGTGCTCAAAGTCACATGACAATAGATGTGCATGCCTTAACAAAAATGTTAAGATGCTCACATCCTGTGTTCCTCCTTACACATACTCTACATTCACAATGGAAATGTTCCTTGTTCCTTCCAAATTAACCTGTGGGCAGGTTCTGTTGTGTTTCACACACTGACAACAGACTGATAGTAGGTGATCATTACCTCTTAAAACACATCACAATGTTACATGTCACTTATATCACGCACAGACTTAAACATTCTACATACATTACTCATGACACTTACCAATAGCATTGGGTGCCTGGGATGCGTCCACCTCTCCCGCGATGAATGTTCTATGTCCACTTATAAAACATGAATTGGGACATAGCATTGTAACAGTGCTTAACATAGGCTTACATGTACATCTTATAAACTGTGTTATCACAGTGTTTCAGATTTACATAACAGCTTAGACAAAAGTATCTGAATATGACAAGATTATTGGGTACAGCTAGTCAGTATGCAGGCCTGAGTTGGCTGGGTGATGTAGTTCCGATGTATCCATCATCGTCACATGCCTGAAGCATGCCTCAGGCATGTGATGTATTTAGTTATGTCAGGCTCCATTGTACCATGACACGTGGGTGACAAGATTGCCCCTCAGAGTAATGTAAAGTGATGTAATGCTAGAATAAGACAGGTATACACTGTATGTAACATTACTGAAGGCACATGAGCATTTACTGGCACTGGTGGACAGAGTGCCGACTAGTTGCATGCCTTCTCAGCAGGTATGATGTTTTGGTGTTGCCCTGAAAAAAACACAGTTCTGCATATGTGTATATTTGTGAGGCAGATTAATCGGTGTACATGTGTAGCACAATGCTGCACACATGGAAGACTGCACTTATATGGCCTTTGACATAGATCGGCTGCTTCCCCTTCATCAGTTTGCAGTCTGCAAATTTGGAAGCAGCCCTGCACATTCATATATGTCACATAAGAAAAATCACATGATTCCAAGCATTTACATTTAGAACTGACACCCAGTAACCATTGAACATATCCTTGTGCAGGGTATGGCAATGAAGCAGTTCGCACTGTGCTTTCTTATCACTTGCTAAATGTCGGCACTCTGAGACACACAAATGCCCAAATGTATGGGAATTTTGTGCAGGGCAGCACAGCAAGTTTTTGTGGGTTCATTTTAGTTCTTGGCTTGGACACACTTTTTATTCATTTTATTATATTTAGCATGGCTTGCTTTTAGCAAATTTGTTTGTATATTCTAATCAATTGTCTTTCTTCAAAAGCATTGTTGTTAGTTCCTTTGTTTGCCATTTCATCCTGTGCCCCTGCTCAAGGCTGTATATGATTGTTTAACTAGTATTATCAGTCCAAGAGTTACAGAGCCAACCTTCTAGACCTAGACATGTGATCACATCCGGCCTGTTCCCAAATCACAACATGTTTTGTTTTTAAAAACACCATACAGGCCAAAGGAGGACAGAGGAGAGATTCCAGACAGCCATCTTACGCTGTGTGCCACTTCATAAACAGCTGCACTGATCTTGGTCTTGTCTCTTTTGCCTACAGAGAGGACTGCCAAGAGAATAACAGGCAGACCCTTGTTTTTCAGGCATGGTGTCGGGGGCTCCTTCTATAGGCTTGTACTGGCAGAAGAGCTAACACTACTATGTTCTCAGATTAGATGCTAGAAGTGTAGGTAGAATTCTTTAGAGTAAAGATTATGTCAGGATGCAGGAACTGTTTATATGTTTTACTCTAACAGTTACAATCATTAGTGTGTCACGTTTCATGTTCCTAATAATTGCAGCTCATGCTTTTTATCATAGAATGCTGTGAAACCTATCCTGCATTTGTTTGTCTGCCGTTACTTGTGTGAGACTTGTGCAAATGAGAGAAATGGGTGAGATCTGTTCCACTATGACTTACCTGAAGGATCAAAGTGTCATGTTTCAGGATGTGATAAATCACCTTTACTTTCTAGGTGTTGGTGAGGTGCTGCTAACTAACCAAGAAGGTCAAGTCGACTACTTCCAGTTGGTGTGGAGCTGACTCAGTCACCCACCCATCGTGGCTCTGCTGCCCAAACCCAAGCAGTCTTACCCCCATGATAAGAATCCTATGATGAAGTCACCTTGCTGTGCTGCCATGCATCAAAGTGAAAAGGCAGGAATTCCCCCTGCACTGGCACCTTTTCAGCAGCCTAGTGTCAATGCAGGCACCCTTGCACTGTGGTGCAAGGGTGTCTGCATTGCGTGCAGGATTGTTTTTGTGCAGGAAGGGGCACCTGCCTCTACAACCAATCCTGGGAGGATTTTCCCTCTTTCCATGTGTGCTGCACAATGCATCATACACAGTAGAGGAAAAGACTAGAAGAAATAAAGATATTTCTACTCGTTATGCCTCCCTTGGGGGGTTATAATGTTAGCATGCATCTCTAAGTTTTACATGGCCTTGTAAATTTGGGGATGTCTCAAAATCCATAGGTGTTGCATGGGATCACCCACCGCAACGCCCATGCAATGTCTTCCTGATGCAGAGTAAGGCAACTCATTGATTTGCACTGCCTTGCCTAACTTCAAATCTATGAGGACATTCAAAGCCATGCAAAGTGGCTTTGCATGGCCTCATTGATATGGTTGAGAGGTTTGCGCCACCACTGTGTCACTAAAAGTGATACAACAGCAGTACAAGCTTCTCATAAATATACCCCAAGTTCCCTTACTTTCCTTCCATCCCTGTTATCATCACATTTTGATATACATCTTGCATGTTGCAATAAGTAAAATGAACTAGGCAAATGATGTACAGTCCATGTTTATGTTCATCATTACTGAAATAGCTATATCACAAAAATCAGAAGGAACTAACATACATACCTACATGCCTGCCAATCTCCAGTCCAAGGAGGTCAATTAGTTGGGCTTCCCATGCCACCGTGTCAGCCCACCTATCCTTCATCTGTACACAGGTCTGATCTACCTGGAAGATTTTCTTGTGATGCCAGCACACACACTGACATCAAACTTTTTTGTCTTTTGCAGGGTAGCTCTGGCTTACCCTACCCCCAGCCACCACCATTGTGGGTAGGTGGTGCATGATCAGCCAGATCAGTACTCCCAGCACCGGCTGGTTGAAGTTTTTTCGCCCCTCCCTGACATGTCCCTATCCCTCCCACAGACACTATACAAAACAATAATCTGCCTAACAATTATAACTACCTCTACAATAAAATATACCCAAAAAACAAACTTTCAACAAAACAGAGACAATAAATAGACACAACTATACAAGAGGACGGAAAGGTAAGACAAAGACATGATATAGAGACAGAGTACAAATTTACAACACCCAACAACTGCCATTCTCACAACCATTCTCCAAATACCTCCAGCACTCAGTACAGACTAACAGAGAGTAAGAGAAAGCAAAAGTAAGTTCACACTTTCTAGTATGCAGCCTGCCACACTCATTGCATTATTTACTAGGTGTGTGTTGTGGGTACACAAACACATCCAAGAGCTTGATTAGAGTAAGGTGCTGTTGCTTGCAACATTCAGACTTATTTGGGTACATTCATTATATCCTTTAATATCAGGTTTGTAATAACCAATGCTTCTTAATTGTCTCAGTTATTATAACCAATGCCTGTTGATTGCACACATTGTTTTCTACCTGCTAAACGTGTGCTAACTGTAACTGCCAAAACATGTGCTCTTCACAATGTGATCTGTATTGAACATGTGCCCCAGGAGGATGGTTGCTCATTTCTTTGACAAGCAACCAACTGCCTTTCCACCTGCTCTGATTGCAACTGCCACAGCATGTGTTCTTCACAATGTAATCTGTATTAAACATATGCCCCAGGAGTAGGAGGATTGCTCATTTCCTTATCAAGTGATCAACTGCAAAAAAGCACGTGTGCACATTTGCTTATTTAAGGATGCTTGGGAGTCTGAAGCCCTGCTTGGCTTCGTGCATGTTCCTCTGCTCACCTGTTTCCAGTCAAGTCAAGTTCCTTGTCCTCCATCCTGCTTCTAGAGGAGTTCCAGTGCGAGTCAAGTTCCTTGTCCTCCAGCCTGCTTCTAGTCGAGTTCCAGTGTTCCTCGTTCTCTGACCAGTTTCCAAACAAATTCCAGCATTTCTCTTCCTCCAGACAGCCTCCAGTCCAGTTCGGGTGAGCCTCGCCCTCTGGTCGACTTCCTGTAGAGTCCCTGTTCTCCTCTTCCATTTTTTGCCTAGGATCCCATATTTCCTGTAAAAGAGAAAAAAATATGAAAGGTGAAAAAACCCAGTTTGGGTTCTTCTGAAATTTTCAAGCAAGTAGCTTCATTTCAAGGTAAAGAAAGATTGATTGCTTAAATTAAACAAAACTGAGTTCTGTCTTTTAAATAATTTATGATAATAAGAACTATCGTGATTTATCATTTGGGTGAATATCCAAGATATCTCTAAACAGACATTGAGGAAAGACGTATTTCCAGTAACTAGCTCTTCCCTGAGAATTAGGAGATCAGAAATAGAACAAGTTTATCAAAACTCTTACTGTCAAGAGATTATGCCAGAACATAAAGATGCCCTTTATTCAACTTGATTGTTTTTGAGTTTGGACATTGCTTCAGAGACTCTGAAAGTATTGTAAAAAGAGGAAAAGACTTGTTCAGCCTGATAGAAACGTATGCACAATGTGTGAACAATAACTGACATTTTGCAATAGTTTATGCAAATTCAATGTGTTAATGAAGTAACTCTTTTGCGGTCCAGAATCCTAAAAACCAAGAACACAGTATTTTGAGAAATCAGAAGTCCTGACACCCAACACAACATGCAGTCCATGGTCCAGCAGTCCGATTATGCAGTCCACGATGCAGAAACTGTCATTTTCTCTTTTTCTCTTCCCAAAATCCCCTACCCCTTAAGGACTCTAAAGTGGGCAATGTACTCTTCATTGTGGTCATGTTAGTCTTCACCCGGACTGGGGAACTGCCATCGTCCCATCTAAGCGCCTGGAATTCAGGCGAGTGACTTGCACAGAACAGTGTGTTCCTGCCAGTTTTTGATGAATGTGTAATTTTTTCTGACACATCCGTACTGAAATTGCCATTGAGTGATGAACGCACAGTGCAGTGGCACTTCTGCAGCTTTATACACACATTAGCCTTAATGCGTGGCTTACGACTGGTGCAAGTAGTGCAATGCTCAGTGCAAGGGGTGTTGTGTGGTTTCTGACTAATACTAGTGGCCTAATTTGTATGATCTAATGTACAGGACTGTGAAAATCAGAAGATCACAGCTTTTACACATTTCCATTCATCCTAGAGTTATAGCAGACAAGTTAAAAGTTTGGTTATGTGTGACATTTCACGGATCATAGTGTGTTTATGTATGACATAATGCGTTCTTAAGTGTTACATCTAACGTAATTATTGTAATTTATTGAGACATTTACTAAATGATCTTCCTTTTGTGGTTTGAAATAGGCTTGGGGTACTTAGATACTTGCGGTGATGCTGCAGTTATGCAATGTATGTGTTAAAACATTCAGTATTGCATGCTACTTGGCACAGCTTTGGATCGGGTGGCACCACTTGACAGGTCTGTGTGACCGAATGGTGTCCAGGTGGTGAAGCTTGCTGGGTGTGATTGGTTAATTCCCCTTCCAACTCATAACTGTTGGGCCAGCACATGGTCTGTGCATTCCTCTTCACCCAGCCTGGAAAACAGCGGGCAAATTGGCAGCACAGCAAGGCTGGAATCAGGAACATTTGGATCATACTTAAATTAAAATGCCAGAGCTGTTACCAGGAAACACATCTGAATGTTCCCCAGTCATGTGAAGAATGTTCCTGGGGCCTATGTGCCACTGTATTGTATTCCCTATTCTGCCCAATAACATTATTCATTCAATCTGTCAGGAATTCTGCCATGAGATGTGTTACAGATAAAACAGACTTTAGGAAGCCCAGAGACAGGCTGGCTCACCCATATTACAGTGTATGTGACATCTAGCTTGCAGATTTACTGGTTATTTCAAAAACATATGTTGTATTTCCAATATAGCACCTGTGATAGTCAGGCAGCCATTCATGTGTAGACAAGGTGAGGCAAGGTCAGTGTTGGGAAGGACAAGTCTGCACTCAGGGCTATGGGGGTGATTCTGACCCCGGCGGTTCACTACCGCCGGGGCCAGGGTCGGCGGGAGCACCGCCAACAGGCTGGTGGTGCCCCGCAGGGCATTCTGACCGCGGCGGTTTTGCCGCGGTCAGACGTGGAAAACCGGCGGTCTCCTGCCGGTTTTCCGCTGCCCTGGGAATCCCCCATGGCGGCGCAGCTTGCTGCGCCGCCATGGGGGATTCTGACAGCCCATACCGCCATCCTGTTCCTGGCGGTTCTCCCGCCAGGAACAGGATGGCGGTATGGGTTGTCGTGGGGCCCCTGGGGGCCCCTGCAGTGCCCATGCCAATGGCATGGGCACTGCAGGGGCCCCCGTTAGAGGGCCCCACTTTGTATTTCAGTGTCCGCATTGCAGACACTGAAATACGCGACGGGTGCCACTGCACCCGTCGCACCTTCCCACTCCGCCGGCTCAATTCTGAGCCGGCGTCCTAGTGGGAAGGGTTTTTGCACTGGGCTGGCGGGTGGCCTTTTGGCGGTCGCCCGCCAGCCCAGTGCAAAAGCTAAAATACCCTCAGCGGTCTTGCGACCGCGGAGCGGTATTTTGGAGGGGGGAAGTCTGGCGGGCGACCTCCGCCGCCCGCCAAACTTAGAATGACCCCCTATATGTCTAAACCATATGTGGGGGGCTGGAACAATGCACCATAGTAGATGTGCTATGGATATCTGTTTACATATTTTTTTAGCAAAACAAGGCCAACTTGTGTAGCCCTGAGAAGTGTCATTAATCACGAGTAACACAATATATAGAAAATCACTGCACTGGCTCACTATGTGCCAGTGCGAGGCTCGTTGCATGGGGGTACCCATGCACACCCAATGGTTAAATATACATTCTTACATTCTCAAACATAGCAAACCAGCTAAACTGTGAAATGTGCCAGTAAATAATATAGGAGTGACATTACAAGGACATAGACCTACAAATCTTCTCTGCACTTCATTTCTCTCTGTGTGCTGCATTTTGCAGCAGACATAGATGGTGGAATTTGGCTCACAGGATATTTTTGTTGGCAGGAAGACGCACCCTCATACACACATGTATTCCTGCATGCGATATTTGCACCCCTGCCACATGGTGCAAGTGTGCCTGCATAGGCACAAAGCAGCCAAAACAGGACCGGCACAGGGAATAAGGCATGATTGTTTTTTATTCAGTTATAGCACATTACTTGCAATGTCCTTTCACACACAGCTGTGCAGTAAGGAGATTATTTGTACTGCATTGTTTGGCTAAGCACATTCTATGACCCTCTGTTTACAATCACAGGACGTTATAGGAACTCTACTATGATCCACATATGTCAGACATAGTAAACATCATGATGTACAACACACACTCAGTCAGCGCACAGTGTTTGGATCTACACTCTCTTGGACTTGTCTTTGAGTGTCAAAAGGTGAACATGCTCTTGTAACATACACGCTCTCAAAATGTGCACACTGTTCCACTTTGCAAGATTTCTGTTGTGTACGTCTTGCACAGGTACATGTATCCTATACATGGTGTTACCGTGCACATATGTTTTATTAGACATGATGTTGGGCAGGGATAAGTGTGACACACAACAATAATCCTTTGGAATGGGTGAGTAAGCCATTAGGCCTCACTGCACTGAACAAGGGACACATGGTCAGGTACACTACTGATATTCAATAAACATCATTCTGCAATCACACATGGGCTCTGCCTCACTCCTATCATAAGCACTTGTAGCACATCTACTCTGAGGGCCGGTGTTTGTGTTGGCCTACTGGTCTAAGAAGACACATTCCCTGACTCAGGCCTAAGTAATCGCACATACTCAAATGCCATCTCCCCACTGGAATGATACACTTGTACACTCAGGGCAGGGGTGAACCACTCTAGGCATGGAGAGTTAAGTGTTTAATCTAATTCCTCGATCACACCATGTTCAATGAAGGTGTGTGTGTCACCATACGGTTTTGACAGACTATTCACATGGACATATCACTCACTTGACGTCTCTATATTCTGGTGTTGTGATGTTTGCTAAACGCATTTCCATTGTCATACTTCTTTTGGTAATTACTCACAATGCAAAGTCATCTGCTCATATTGTTGTGTTACAGGACTTTAACTCATAACATGACTGTGCAAGGCCTGTGTGTTGTGTATATTGCCAACTGTGGCCTGAAGTGGTATACATGTCAATTTAACCAGAAATGGAGTCACATGTGTAGCGTTTTGGGGTTCCCCAGACATGCATGTATGTATTCTGTAGTAAGAAAATGTCATCTTGTACACATCATACTTTGCCTTTGTGCATGACAACTATCATTCATGATCTGTGAAGGTATGTGCTACAACATTAGCTCCTGCAAAGTACATGCTACCACTGTGCATGCTACCATAATGCTGAGACACATTACATTGAGTGGATTGTCACACGTATGGACATAGTGGATGGTTTCTGTTCCAACATTCATTGAGTACCACCTGAAACACACTTTGCTTTGAATACAGCAAGATTGTTAGCTGTGCAGCACTGCTCCAGTGCATGAGGACAGGAGTAATAATGTTGGATGTGGATGTGTGGCATGCCTGCCCTGTCCCTTTAATGCAGTGCATTGCTCACATTGAATTTCTGTATAAGAGGATAGATTAATGACAGCCTTGGTCTCATGTTCTCCGGGGTCTGATGATACGATTGCTACATGTTGAGGCCTAATTCAAGTTGAGGCGATGTGAGTGACTTGATGTTCACAGCGACAGTGACATAAACAATGGGTACAAGCATTTATTTACATTTTGCACAATTCATTCCTATCTTGAATTTTGTAAATGAAAATATACATAAGGAACTTCTGCACAATGTGGTCTCATCGCCACCTATCAGCCATTATGGCTGAAGCACTCCTCCTTCATCTTCCTCCTCCATTGGTTCCTGCTCCTCATGGTTTACCTCTCACTTGACTTTTGTCCATACACATATTTTGAGTAGGATGGCACATACAAGGATGATCTTGCACACCATAGGGGGTGAGTATAGCAATCTCCCCCTCGGCGTGTCCAGGTATCGAAACCAGGACTTCAGCACATCAAACATGCATTCCCCAATGTCTCTAGTTTTTTTTAACAATGCCTGGTTGTACTGCTGTTCTGGCTCAGCCTGGGGATGTGCAATTGGGGTAATGACCCATGGATGCAGACTATGGCCCTCATTATGAACACGGCGCTAAACACCGCACCGCCGGCTGAGCGGTATAAACTGCCAACAGAGGAGCGGTCCAGACCGCCAAATAATGAACCAACTGAAACACATGCATCCTGAATACAACCCACCACCAGCAGAGGAGTGCCGACAACGACAGCAGAGCCCGTCCACAGGCCGACGGAAAGTCCCAACCCGCCCATCAAATAATGAACCACTAGACCGCCGTCAGTTCCGGTGTGCACGTTTAGGGATGAGACAGGGTGGGACAGTAAGTTGGAATAGGTCAGCACGGGAAAGGAAAAGTTTCTTTGGTGCAATTGGGTTGGGCCTGGAGGAAGGCGTGGGAGTGGAGGTAGAAGGTGTGGTCGTAAGTGGTGTAGGTGTGCGTGTTGTGGGTGCAGGTGACTGGACAGTATGCTGAGGTGTGGTGGATGTGTGATGGGTGGGTGTTTTGGTGCGTTTGTGTGTTTTTGGAGGAAGGGGGTGGACACAGTGGGACAAGACAGGCTGCCATGTATGTTGTTTGGGTGTCTGCAAGTCTGGTGAGTGTGCTGCATGTGTCAACTAAAGTAGTTGTGCTGAGTGCAGGTGTGGTGTCTGGGGTGCATGCAATCAATCAATCAATCAAGGCATTTATAGAGCGCGCTACTCACCCTTGAGAGTCTCAAGGCGCTAGGGGGGGGTTACTGCTGCTCAAAGAGCCAGGTCTTGAGGCGCCTTCTGAAAGCGAGGTGGTCCTGGGTAGTTCTTAGGTGAACAGGGAGGGAGTTCCATGTCTTGGCTGCCAGGTAGGAGAAGGATTTACCTCCAGCGGTGGTTCTGCAGATACGAGGGACGGTGGCGAGAGTGAGGCTGGCTGAGCGGAGCTGACGGGTGGGCGTGTAGAACGAGAGGCGTCTGTTGAGGTAATCGGGCCCTTTTTGTGGAGGGCTTTGCGTGCGTGGGTGAGGAGCCTGAAGGTGATCCTTTTGTTGACAGGGAGCCAGTGCAGGTGTTTCAGGTGGGCGGATATGTGGCTGTGGCGTGGTATGTCGAGGATGAGGCGTGCGGAGGCGTTCTGTATGCGCTAAAGACGATTCTGTAGCTTTGCGGTGGTTCCTGCGTATAGGGTGTTTCCGTAGTCCAGGCGGCTTGTGACGAGGGCGTGGGTAACAGTTTTTCTGGTTTCGGCGGGGATCCAGCAGAAGATTTTTCAGAGCATGCGAAGGGTGTGGAAGCAAGAAGACGAGACGGCGTTGACTTGCTTGGTCATGGTGAGGAGGGGGTCCAGGATGAAACCGAGGTTGTGTGCGTGGTCTGAAGGGGTTGGTGCGGTGCCCAGGGCCGTGGGCCACCAAGAGTCGTTCCAGGCAGACGGGGAGTGTCCGAGGATGAGGACCTCCGTCTTGTCTGAGTTCCCCTTCAGGCGGCTGAGCTTCATCCATTCTGCGACGTCTTTCATTCCATCCTGCAGGTTGGCTTTGGCAGTGGCTGGGTCTTTGGTGAGGGAGAGTATCAGCTGGGTGTCGTCGGCGTAGGAGATGATGCTGATGTTGTGTTTGCGAGCAATGTTGGCGAGGGGGCTCATGTAGATATTGAAGAGGGTAGGGCTGAGCTTAGAGCCTTGTGGAATGCCGCAGATGATGTCGGTGGGTTCTGAGCGGAAGGGCGGGAGGTAGACTCTTTGGGTACGGTCAGAGAGGAACAAGATGATCCAGTCCAGGGCCTGACCCTGGATTCCAGTGGAGCGGAGGCGGGTTATTAGGGTGCGGTGGCACACGGTGTCGAAGGCTGCTGAGAGGTCCA
Source organism: Pleurodeles waltl (assembly GCF_031143425.1). Classification (NCBI taxonomy): domain Eukaryota; kingdom Metazoa; phylum Chordata; class Amphibia; order Caudata; family Salamandridae; genus Pleurodeles; species Pleurodeles waltl. The sequence continues at coordinate 358,149,992 of NC_090438.1, forward strand.
GGAGGATGAGGGCGGTTGTTTCTCCGTTGTCCATCAGGGTTCTGATGTCGTCGGTGATTGCAATGAGGGCGGTTTCCGTGCTGTGGTTGGCACGGAAACCTTTTTGGGAGGGGTCGATCAGGTTGTTATCTTCAAGGAAGTTGGTCAGTTGCTTGTTGAAGGCCTTCTCGATGACCTTGGCCGGGAAGGGGAGAAGAGAGATGGGGCAGACGTTTTTCAGGTCGTTGGGGTCAGCCGTGGGTTTTTTCAGGAGAGCGTTGACTTCCGCTTGTTTCCAGCTCTTGGGAAAGGTGGCAGATGCGAACATGCATGGATGTGTGCTATTGTGGTGACTGCAGGAATAGTGTCAGCAACAGTGTGTGAAGGTGCAGTGCCTGGGGGTGTGTATGTAGAGGGGACAGACAGGGAGGCGGAAGAGGTGGGCACATTGGAGGAAGTGGATGTTGCTGTGTGTGCATGTGTATGTTGGCTGTGTGAATGCTTGTGGTGGGAGGTGTGGTGCTTGTGTTTTGAAGTGTGCTTCTTGTGTGTTGAGGTATGTGCCTGCGTGTCAGAATGTGTGCTTTGGACAGATGAAGGGAGTGGGGTGCTGGAAGAGGTATAGGGGGTTGGAGGGGGGACGGAATGAGCAGGGACACTGGCTGCCATCAAAGAGGAGGCCAGAGCCTGAAAAGATCTCTGTAGACCAGACACGGCACCATGAATGCCATCCAGATAGGCATTGGTCTGCTGCATCTCTGATGCTTGCCCCTGGATGGCATTAACAATGGATGTCTGCCCTACAGAGATGGTTCTCAGGAGGTCAATAGCCTCCTCCGTGAGGGCAGGGGAAGAGGTGCCTGGGGCAAAGGAGACGCCCACCCTTCTGGGTGAGAGGGTAAAGAAGATGGAACAACTACAAGAGGACAGAGGGTGGATCATAGGTGTTTCTGTCACTTATTGCCACCCTGCAGACAGACAGCCTGTTTGCCTCTGAGGCTTGTCATTTTAAGTTGTGTTTTTCTAGGTGATTCTGGCTATCCCAACTTGCGTTGGCTCCTGACACCGGTGGGGAATCCTGGAACAGATGCAGAGAGGAATTACATTGAGGCTCATGAACGTACTAGGAGGGTGATAGAGCGCACAATAGGTCCCCTGATGGCTAGATTTTGTTGTCTACATATCTCTGGTGGTTCCCTGGCCTATGGGCCTGAAAAAGTGTGTAGAATAGTGGTGGCCTGCTGCATGCTGAACAACGTGGCTGTGAGAAATTCTATCCCTCTCTTGGAGGAGGAGGGTGCTATATATCCAGACCAGCTTCCTCAGAGAAGGGACGAGAGTGATGGTGATGATGAGAAAGGGGAAGATGTGAATTCCAGGACCCAACTGGTACAACTCTACTTCCAGTAACTATGTGGGACAATTGGATGAGATTGGTGTCTGTGCATCATACTGTCAGTGTGCCTTGTCATCTGGGGGGGGGGGTGGAATATACCAATTGCCACTGTGTCCAGGTCTGCATAGGACAGAATACAATTCAGTGTATTTTTTCTAAACATATTTAGGCACAACAACATGTGAGGCGAGTGGTGCATTTCATGGTACGCAGGTAAAAATAAAGGAGTTATCAACCATTTGCGTCCATACTTCACTTTGTTCACACATAATGACAGGGAACATTGTAACAGGTGTGATATCTGTTTTATTTGGTGCAGAGATAAAATTATGCAAATTACAGTGATGGCAGTGGGTCAATGGTGGTTATCCAAAATGGCAACATGGTGGCAGCATTGTTGTCAGAATTGGTAGGTCCATCAATGCTTACATGAGTTTTTATTTATTGGTAGCACTGTTTGGTGGTTGATTGAGTGGGATAGTTGGTGGACAGTTTTTGCAGAGTCACTTCTTAGAAGGGGCCTTGCTCTTGGCAGGTGTTCCTGTCCCATATCTTGACCTGATTGTCCATTTGGGTGCCTGTTGTTGGGCTGTAGAGGATGAGATGGATGTCCCCTGTGTTTCCTCAGAGGGAAGTACATGTGAAGTTGCTGCTGATGCTGTTATTGTCCTGTCTGTCTCCTGTGCTGTAGTGGGGGCTTCCTGTTCTGTCTGGGCCTCACGCTGTGTTTGGACAAGCTGCTGCAGCGCACCTGCTATGCTAGCCATTGTGGCATTTTGCAGTTTCCACGGCTCCATGGCCTCTTGGTGGTGTGCTTGCTGTATCCTCTGGCTCTGCTCCAGGGCGTATACTATCTGGGCCAATCTGTCCTGGGTATGATGGTAGGCTCCCAGGACCTCAGAGATCACGTCCTGAGCTGCAGCATCCATCCTGTGGCCTCTCCCTTGGGCCAGTGATGCCCTCCCACTGGGCCTAGCCCCCTGTGCCTGTGTCTCCTGCACAGGTCTGGCGGTACCACTTGTACTGAGGCCATCATCTTCCTGCCTGTTGGTAGGGGGTGCTGTGGCCTCTGTACCTGTGTTCAACCAGTCTGTGGCCTGGATACACAGGTGTGGGAAAGGTTGCCCTGGGCTGATGTTATTGGCTGGGTGGTAGGGCTGTCAGTGGTATCCTTGGTGGGGCTGCTGGATGGTGACAGTCCAGGACTGTATGAGGGGCCAGCCTGCTCATCAGTGTCCAGGCTTCCATCCCCAGTGTCCTGTGAGGTGCCTCTGTCTCCCTGGGGGGCACTGCCACTCCTTATCCTGTCCATCAGGGTGGCATGGGTGGTGGTGCCTTTTGGGGGAAATGGACATGTCTGTTACATTTGCATGGTCGGATGGGGGGCAGGCGCCTGGGCGGGTTTGTGCAGCTTACACACTTTGGGGCCATGCAGGACGCTTTAGTGGAGTTAGCATTGCTTTTAGCTTAGGATGTGGAGGTGCATTGTGTTTCCTTGCAGGGGTGGGTGGCTGTGCACAGGGGGAGGGATGTGGGCCTGTTAGTGGGTTTGTGGGCATGCAGGGGTAGTGGATTCAGTGCCTGTGGGCTGGGTGGGGTAGTGGTCCTGGTGGGTGTTAGAGAGGTGGGGTGGTGCATGCATTACAGGTGTGATGGATATGGGGTAAATGTAGATGACTTACCCAAGTCCATTCCTCCAGTGAGTCCAGTGAGGCCCTCAGGGTGCAGGATGTCCAGTACCTTTTCCTCCCAGTCAGTGTAGTCGGGTGGTGTTGGTGGAGGTCCTTCACGAGTCTTCTGGACTGCAATGTGGTGCCGGGATGCCATGGCCCTGACCTTCCCCCGCACGTCATTCCATCTCTTGCGGATGTCATCCCTGGTGCGTGGATGGTGTCCCACTGCATTGACCCTGTTGACAATCGTCTGCCATAGCTCCATCTTCCTGGCGATCGGTGTGTGCTGCACCTGAGCCCCGAATAGTTGTGGCTTGACCTTCAGGATCTCGCCCACCATGGTCCTTAGCTCCCTTTCTGTGAAGTGTGGGTGTTTGGGGGGTTCTGGTGTGGATCTGGATGAGGGTGCTCTTCTGTGGCTGGGTGTAAGTATCATAGATTGTGGTGTTCGGTGTCTGCTTCTGGTGATCTCTGTCTTTGTTGGCCTACTTTCGTTGCAAAGGATTGTGAGGTGTTTCTGTGAGTGTTTTATGATGTTGTGGATGTGTGTCAGGTGTGTGGGTTTCTAACTTATTCAATATGTGCACTTCTTACTGTTGTGTCCACTTGCCGCCCGTGGCGGTCTGCACCGCCAATGGTCGTTCGGCTTCCACTGACCGCCAAGGTGATTTGTGCATCATTATTTGGAGGGTGGGATGTGGGTGTGCTCGGCGGTAGCGGGGTGGGAGGTCCAGCGTTTCTGCCGACAAGGACCTGGCAGAGACTGGTGGTCTGGTGATTTTTGCTGGAATCAGATTTTTGGTTCATTATATGGCGGTCTTCTGTTCACCATCGCCACTGCAGCCAGCGGTGTTTACCGCCGTGTTCAGAAGTGGAGAAGTGTGGCTCAATGGTTAGAGCGGCAGACCCTGAAGCAGAGATCTGGCTCAAGACCAGGGTTCAAGTCCCGCTTCGGCAGGTCTTGGGCTCAATTCCCCTTGACCAGATAATTCTCGCCTCGGTGCCTAATCTAATTCATGGGTCCCACTCTGCAACTCTGGGCAATAGCTTGCTTAATCTCCACAACGGCCCCAACAGCGCTTGGATGCCTGGCTTCACCCTGGGGGTGCTCAGGAGTGGGCGCCTCACAGGGAAAAGCCAGGAGGGGTTCCATAGCGGTATGAGTACAGCGCCTTGAGACCCTAACGGGTGAGTAGTGCGCTATACAAGTGCTAATTTACATTTTACAATTTACATTTACATAATGACCTCCAATATCTTTGGTCAGCTGAAATTAGAAAAACAATAACACTGGCAATGATTAAGCTGATTGTTACAGCCACATACCCGTCCGTGTGTTTTGTGTACTGAATGACATACACATTTCTTAGAGTATTTGACAATATTTACCTATACACTTTGCCATTGTATTACACATGTCTCGTCCGGTTCTCTGTGTCATAGCAAAAGATGAGCATGCTCTGATACTTTGGACATTACAAGTAGACATTCATCTTTGGTCAATAGGTTACTGTGATGGATCTTTTGAGAGGTTCTTGACAACTGTATGTTATGTGCACTCACTGCATGTGCAAAGTGACAGAATATTGATCTGATTGTTGCCCTTTTGGTCATCCCTAGGTAGGTCAACATGTTTGACACTCACACATACATATGTCCTAGTGGAACCATTCATGTTATTGATGCCCTACATAACAATGACACGGCCTTTCAATTGTTCACTTACTTTGGCATTAGAATTTGGTGCGTACATGTGGTGCCTTTCTAACATGTTAAATGGATAGGTGTGTAATTTATTGTCAGCCTTCAGCTGTTTGCTTTTCATCACAGAATTTGTACTGGTGCACTTGGATTGACAGATAGGTATTGCAATGTGAGGCATCTCTACGTAGAACACAGTGATGTTGTTACAAGTATCTGTCTGCCAGAGGCCTGGAGACAATACTTTGGTTTTCACATGTATGTGTATGACTGTAACTTATAGGTGATTATGTACTTCTATGCCATGACTCTTTTAGCATTGCTACGGTGAATTAATTATGAGATTGGTATCCTGAGTACATTGTGATGCCTTGTCCAGGCTGCATTGAATTCTATGTTCATGACTGATGTATGACATGATTGCCAGCACTGTGTTAGACTTTGTGAGTTTCACGTTGCTGGATTCATATGTTTTGCAACTTACAGCACAAAACAGTGAGCCATCACATTGGTTACATATGTCAATGCTGCTTTAAACCTATTTGTGTGTATGTTGATTGTCAGTATGGCTGAGACATGTTTGTTTTGTATTGTTGGTGTCACGATGTTATCCAGTATTAACATTTACACGTCAGGGGCCTAGATTGACATAGCATGCCACACATAGCCTTTACAAGTACTTCTTCCTGTGTTGCTTCTGAAACATAAGTCAACATACAAGTATAATGCAATGTGTGACACACATTTCCAAAGTGCTTATTACACTATTGAAATTGTTGACCTTGCATTGATACCAAGAGTAGGCAGGCCCTTGAGAAGACACTCAACTCACACTTATCTCTTGTATTGCTTTTGTGTTCATATTGGATTATCTGGCATACCACATGGTTTTTATTGTGATTTGTTGCCCGTGCAGATGATGTGGTTCCATCCATTCACACAGTGTGAAATGACACATTATTACCCACTGATTATCTGTAGATACTGCCACCGACAGATTAGTAAAGGCATGTCAATGTGGTAAATCATTGGCTACACGTTGCAGTACAGTTTCCAATATGTGCACATGACACAAGGGCCCGGATATTTGGGAAAGGGGCACTGTGGAGTGCAGCAAGTCATCTATCTGTGCTGCACTGCATCACTGAGAAAGGGCAGTAGTGCACAGTATTTACGCCATACAGTGCATTCCTGTCCTTTCAAGCTGCACTGGCATACAATGGGCTGCCTAGCACAAACACAGGCACACTTGCACCATGGTGCTAGGGTGCCTGCATTGCACGCAGGATTGTTTTTGTGCAGGAGAGGGCACCCTCCTGCACATAATGAACCTTAAAAGGCCTGGTTGTCTATGTATGTGTGCCACAGTATGCAGCACACATAGAAAGTGTGAGTATCTTGGATGACTTAATTTATTTATCCTTGTTACACACCACCTGGGGGACCAATTGATTTGATGAGTTTCCACGTTTATCTGGTGTGCTATAGATGACATGTCTCAGAAACCATGAGATAGACTCCCAAACAACACCCATGGAGTCCCTGGCACACAGTGATACACTGGAGCTACTATTAAATAGGTCCTGGGAAAGGGAGGGGCACCAGTGTCAGTTGGCAGGGGTAAAGGGTGTGGGAGAGCGGGAGCAGGTATGGACTGTGGAAGGTGGAAAAGAGCAGAAAAAGTAGGGTACAGATAAGAAAAACTGGCACAAATACAAGGGTTACAATAAGGCGGAGAAGCACAAATGGAGTGAAAACAGTGAAAACAAGCATTTGTAATGCAATGGGTCTCGCGTTTGCTCGAGTTAAAGCTATTAACATTGTAAACTCCTAACCGGACACTTTCACATAACTAACCAGTATTTTCTTGCCACATAAACTGAAAATGAAAATGAAAAGTAAACCAGTTTCACATAAGCGACCCGGTGGCTGCCATGAGCGCAATGCAGAAACACAAAAGGAAACAGAAGTAAGCTTGCACTGAAACTTATCGGCAAAAGTGCAATTATCCATGTAACAGGCAAAAGTGCAATAATCCATGTAACCGGCAAAAGTGCAAATATCCATGTAACAGGGTCGATGTCATGCAAAGTGCTTGACTACTGCCCAGCAAGTTCACGCTGCCTTTGAAATAAAGAGAAAAAGTAGCCAGAAACCACACTGAAAACATGAAGCCTTGTATGATTTCTGTAGTTGGCCGGTGCACTCAAGGCGGGCTAAACATCGGAAAATGCATGACGTATTCATGCCTTTCACTAATTAAATCAAGCAAATTTTAAAAGGCAAGCCACAAACAAACCAAACTGATGGGCGTGGTTAAAAGCCCACAGAGAGATTACATCAGGGACAGAGCGCTTTGGCTCTCAACCCTTAAACGGAAAAAGCGTTACAGCAGATTTCTGGCACAAAAACAGATTGAGAAAACAGGCAAGAAATGCACAAAACAAAGGGTGACAACAAATACATGATACAGAACAGAGTGAAAGAAATAAACAAAAGAGACAAAAAGCAAACGGTCACACAATAGAATGGCACATGCCTTTGACCTTATTAATTTAGATGCTAGCAAAAACAGCTTGATTAAGTTGAGTAATAGCAAAGCAAATTGTCACTATTTAGTTTGATATGTTTGCTATGTAGGTGGTCAGTTCTCAAAAATATATTTAATCAGTGCTTAAAAAGTATTAAATCAGCGATATGTGACACAATAGTGAGCTGTATTATTACCTTACGAGTTTCGCTCGCTTTTCAGCTAAAATGAAAGCATGATCTATGTTAGCCGACTACTTAGGTGATTTTATGGTATTGTTTGAATTCTAGAATGCAGAATACGTTATTGCTACGCGCCATTTTTGTAAACCGTGTATATTGTGTGCGTATACTAATCACTTATATGTAACCTAACATGCTTTTGGTGTTCTGACACTTTAGTTCTTTATGCTTCAGATTGCAGTTTGGCGTCTAGCTTTGCTAAGATGAGGCTGGTGTAGATGGCCACTTTTCTTTTACTTCATAACAGTAGAAACCACCTTTCATGTGTAATCGTCTTTCTCAACAGGAGGTAAATGATCTGTTTACCCTTGCAGAAGCCAGACAGATACTTCTGCATTACCAAAAGTCTTTTGAAATGCAAAGTGAGGGGTGAGATGAGCTGTAGAAGCTAATGACTGCCATGTTAAGAATTTAGCTTCACAAAACCCCAATCCCAAAATCGCAGCGTGAGGTCAGACAGTGAAAGAAACATGATTTGATGAGCTTGCTTTGTTTGTGAGTGTGTATGATATTTTAAAAGGTTTCGGGGGAGAGTGCATTCATGAACAATTGGCGTTACAAGGCTTTGCAGGATGAATGACTTCACCGTCACTGCACTCGGGGTGCGCTGGAGCACCTCCAGAAGCGTTTTTAAGAGGCACAGAACAATACAAGAAAAGAAACATTTGAAACGCCGCAATATAGCGTTAATGCAAGGACGAAAAAGACCCCTGCTCCCAGGGGAGAGAAATGCCAAACTGGATTATGATGTAGAAAATTGTTCCTTTAGTAAGCAGGGCCAAACCAATTCGGTTTTTTACATATACGACAGCCTACACTGAAAAATATCCATACTAGACTTGTGATATGATTATCAAAAGAAAAAAATCGTTTTCAGTTAAGTGGTAATAGTTTTCTAAAAATATACTTTAAACTGCACTTAGTGAGGTACTTTTTTATGTAGGTATATGCTTTCAGAACTAAAAACGAAAAGGAAAGACTGAAGTATGGGAAGAAATGCCAAACATGCTGGAGACAGTCGTTGGTGTCTAGTGTATGACTGTGTCTAACAAGAAGAATGGTTCAGAATTCTGCCTTTGTACACTGTGGGGGGCATATGCACAAACTGTATTTTGTAGTACGTTTAGTAGAACTACAATAGCACACTTCACAAACCTTTGAGTGTAAATCTCTAATTCCACCTCTCCAATCTTTTCTAAAGGGATATCCACATCATGTAAATTTACTACTTAATAGTAAATGTAGGAGGTATCGGGGAATGGTTGGAGAAAGGGGTATAGTTACTGCAAAATGAGAGGGGTTTATATAGACATAACAAGAGGTTCAGAGAGGGACAGGGAGGGGCTTAGGGAGGAACACGCCCACACCGACCAACAAATAAGGTCATTGCTATTCCCAAACTGCAATTCTAAAGTTACTGCAGCCAAAAAAGAATAAAAAACAATAGTAAATTACTCCAGCTCAGAGCTGGAGTGAGTCCAGCATGACAGATGGTGAACGACTGGTACTCTAATACCCTCCCATACAAAATAATGATGTTAGGCACTTAAAATAAACCCCCATAGAAAAAAATGTTAAATTAAATTAAATTATTTAAAATAGTGAAGAATAAATAAGAAATAAAAATCAATATAATTTAATGTTGAACATATATAAAAATAAAGCTCATTTATTAATAAAATACTATAATAATCTTTGAATTTATGAATTATCGGAATAGCTTTTATTAAAATATAATTAATTTACTTTTACATAATTCTCTTCATCACTTTCAATGCTTATTAATGCATAATATAAATATTTTCATACTTTATTTTTTAATGGGAACTACAGAAAATAATTGTATTTTATTTTACATACTTAAATTAATTATCAATTTAATTCAAGGCTAAGTAAATATTGGTGTAGCTTTTTTATTTTGGTCTATATTTAATATGAGTATAACATTGTTTTAAATTACAATTTCAGAAAACATAGTTATAATAATTTATTGTAAAGTTTAATAGGCGTTTTACAGTTTTTCCTGCCCTTGCCATAGGAAGACCACCACTCCGACAGTGGAGTCATAATTTTTCAGAATTTCTGGAGCAGTGTCCCCTAGTCCATTTTAAGGCTTTCAGGAGCTAATGGGCTGGCACAAAGGGCCTCATTACGAGGCTGGGAATTTTAAGACCACCAGGAATGCCACTGCCATGTCAATCAGACCACCACATTAAGGTTACCTTCAATATGCCAATCATTTGGCTTATAAAGACTTCATGGTCTTGATGATGAAGATGTGACTACCAGGATGGGAGCCCTGATGTTAAGCACGCACCTTTGGCAAAAAGGGGACAAGGATAGCAAGCTGTCAAACTAAAAATGTATCCCAGAGTGTGTCATACTCAACAGTGGTGAATGGACTTCTGTGAAACTGGTCATTTTTGATATGGCCTGAGGTGTCAATGATTGGTCAGCAGTTAACTTGAGATTTGGTCCCACACACACTTTCTGAGAGGTAAAAAGGACAGAGGCATAGGAAGCTGAACATTCCCATCCATGTATCTCAATGATGAGGTGCTTCCAAACATAGCATTTGTTTGTTTGTTGACCATCCTTCTATACTATTTGTGAAACATAATCCCTTAAGCATGCTTCTTTCAATTTGCATCATCTCTTTGCATTTTGTGATGCTGCACAAAACATGAGAGCACTGGTTGATGTGCCTCAAAAAGAGAATGACAATGTGCATAAGGATAGAGTTGAAAGTTGTTCGTAAAACAATTACTAGATGTAATAAATCTAGCGTGCACTGGTTACCTGACAAATGCATTGTGTGTGTGTGTGTGTGTGTGTGTATATATAAAGGGAACATATTAATGTGTTGCATGGACCACAGGATGCTATTCAATAGGGTATATGAGGATGTATATTGGGGCAGTACTTCGATGTGTAGCTGGTGGTAACAGAGTGAGTTCCTTGCAACTGATGAATCAGTACGTGAGTCAAGCCTCCTAAATGACTTTAGACAAAGCAGTGCATTTACTTTTGTTTCGTTATGTGGTAAAATTGGCATAGGTCATGAGAAAGGACTGAATCCAGCAACTAAGTTCAACTTCTGTGCTAAATGTATGTTACACTATATCTACTGAGCAGATGTTAACTATTAGCATCCACCTTTTGTGAACATAAACATAATCCCTTAAGCATGCTTCTTTCAATTTGCATCATCTCTTTGCATTTTGTGATGCTGCACAAAACATGAGAGTACTGGTTGATGTGCCTCAAAAAGAGAATGACAATGTGCATAAGGATAGAGTTGAAAGTTGTTCCTAAAACAATTACTAGGTGTAATAAATCTAGGGTGCACTGGTTACCTGACAAATGCATTGTGTGTGTGTGTATATAAAGGGCACATATTACCACATGACCACAGGATGCTATTCAATAGGGTATATAACGATGTATATTGGGGCAGTACCTCGATGTGTAGCTGGTGGTAACAGAGTGAGTTCCTTGCAACTGATGAATTAGTATGTGAATCAAGCCTCCTAAATGACATTAGACAAAGCAGTGCATTTACTTTTGTTTCGTTATGTGATAAAATTAGCATAGGTCATGAGAAAGGGCTGAATCCAGCAACTAAGTTCAACTTCTGTGCTAAATGTATGTTACAATATATCTACTGAGCAGATGTTAACTATTAGCATCCACCTTTATTGCATCACAAGCGAGAGTCTACCCAAGTTCCCAACTGTGTGTTTATTAATAGACTTCGTCCACTGGATTCAGTAGAGCTCCAATTTATCTGCAGTTGCTATTATCCAAAGCTTAAAATCACACTTACGCATGTCAGAAGGCTATGTGTGGCCTAAGTCAAAAAACTAAAGCCGGGTCCCTTATATGATGAGGACCTATTTCAAAATTTTATAAACGATGTCTTGATAGGAAAGAGAAAACAGTGCAGATCCAGCATCTGGTTACATTTAATGGCCTTATTGGTGTTAACCACTTAATCATTAATACATAGAGAAGAATTCTGTTACATACTATAAGTTAATGTAACACAAGCATATGGCCCTCATAAATCATGGGGCCTGGGAATAATGACCCCATAATACCTAATTATGACAGGCCCTGTCACACTCAGCAGTTTCAACTTCTAGAGCAAAGCTGAACAAATTACTGCTTGAATGGGACTGAGATCATAGGCTTGTGGCAGTGAGCACATTCCATTCTCTGGATTTGGCACCTCACCGCTTACACTGCTCTTTAATTAAAGTTATCTGGTTGCTTTCTGTTTTTCAAGGTGAATTGGTAATCTCTCCTTAAGGGAAACTTTAAAACAATATATAATTTGTGTGTGGTTGCACCGAGCCTTATTCTTGAATTGAGTTCTTACAAAAAGCAGAAGACTCCCCAGTTCACCTGCTGACTATGGATAAAGAAACTGAATTTATGTTGCAACAACGCATGCTGGAACCACGTATGCCTAAACAACGTGGTCGGAACAACGACTGCGGTGTTACCACCAATGCCATTACCACGAATGCCTTAACAACGATTTTTCATTGTACAGGCATTCCTGGTAAAGACATTAGTGAACGGCATGCGTGGTTCCAGCATGCGACCCCCATGGCCCCCACCCCTAAAAATTACCACGACCGCCCACAGCTCGCCCCTAAAACCTCCCACCCCTGCCCCTAAAATTACCCCAACCCCCACCTCACCCCTGAAACCTAAAACCATCCCAACCCCGTCCCTAAAATTACTGCGACCTCCCACCCCTGCCCCTAAAACGTAAAACCACTCCAACCCCCACCCCGCCCCTAAAGCTAAAACCACCCCAACCCCCCTCCCCACCTCTAAAACCACCCCAACCCCCCACCCGCCCCTAAAATTACAGCGAACCCCCACCCCGCCCCTGAAACCTAAAGCCATCCCAACCCCGTCCCTAAAATTACCACGACCTCCTACCCCGCCCCTAAAACGTAAAACCACCCCAACCCCCACCTCTGCCCCTTAAACCTAAAACCACCCCAACCCCCTCCCCGCCTCTAAAACCACCCCAACCCCCCACCTCGCCCTTAAAATTACAGCGACCCCCCCCACCCAGCCCCTGAAACCTAAAACCATCCCAATCCCACCCCTAAAATGACCGTGAAATCCCACCACGCCCCTAAAACCTAAAACCACCCCAAAGCCCACCCCTGCCTCTTAAACCTAAAACCACCCCAACCCCCCACCCGCCCCTAAAACCACCCCAACTCCCACCCCAGCCCTAAAATTACAGCGACCCCCCACCCCGCCCATGAAACCTAAAACCATCCCAATCCCACCCCTAAAATGACCGTGAAATCCCACCACGCCCCTAAAACCTAAAACCACCCCAAAGCCCACCCCTGCCTCTTAAACCTAAAACCACCCCAACCCCCCACCCACCCCTAAAACCACCCCAACCCCCACCCCACCCCTGAAACCTAAACTACCCCCTCCCCGCCCCTAAAAATAAAAGTGCTCCGACCCCCATGCCCACTCTCACCCCCACGCCCACACCAAACCTAAACCACCCCCCAAAAATTAAAAATACCCAGACCCCCACCCCTAAAACAAAAAATGCCCCGACCCCCCTCCCTGCCCCTAAATAACCCAAACATCCACCCCCAAAAACAAAAAATACCCCGACCCCCCACCCCACCCTTAAAACTAAAAATGCCCCGACCTCTCCTCCCCACCCCTAAACCACCCACACCCCAAAAACTAAAAATACCCCCACCCTGCCCCTAAAACCTAAACTACCCCAACCCCCAGCCCCAAAATTAAAAATACCCCAGACCCCCAAACCTGTCCCTAAAACTAAAAATACTCCGACCCCCTGCCCCTAAACCTAAACCACCGCCACCCCCAAAAATGAAAAATACCCGACCCCCCCATCCTCGCCCCTAAAACTAAAAATGCCCCGACCCCCTTCCACCACCCCTAAACCACCCGACCCCCACACCCAAAAACCGAAAATACCCCGACCCCCCACCCCGCCCCTAAAACTAAAAATGCCCCGTGCCCCCTCCCCACCCTTAAACCACCCTGACCCCCCAAAAACAAAAAATACCCAGACCCCCCACCCTCAAACCTAAAAATGACCGACCTCTAGTCAGGACAAAGGAGAGACAACCCTGGTTAACCCCCGCTCAACCCCTTGGTAGCTTGGCACGAACAGGCAAGCTTGATTCAGAATCAATATGTAAAGTATTTGTACCAACACACACAGTAATATAGTGAACCACTACAAAATGACACAAAAGAGGTTTAGAAAAATAGAAAATATTTTATCTAAATAAACAAGACCAAATATGATAAAAATCCACATTACACCCTTAAAAATATGACTTTAGCACTTAAAAACACAAAAATAGTGCATAGAGGCACAAATGCTGCAATTTGGCGTCTTTTCCTACTATGCGATGCCACCGGGGCCATTTAATGTGTCGTACGACCCCCAGGTACAGTATCTTGGTAAAACAAGTAGAAAACAGGCCAGTGCATGGAGTCGGGGAGCGAGGTGCCGCTGGATCCGATGCGGTGTCGGGTCCGGTGCTACAGGGCGGAAGAGCTAAGGTGTCGTGAGGAGGGGTCAGGTCCTTACTGCAGAGCAGTGGAAGTGAGGCGGCGTCAGTTGTGAGATGTTGGTTCCTTGGTTCCAGCAAAGTCACGATGCTGCAGGATGACCTCACGATGACGTCACAGGGCAACAGGTGCTGTGATGGCATTGGATGTCACGAACGTCAGACTTACAAAACTCCGATCTCAACGTGGTCGTGTGGGATCATCGGCTGGGGTGACAGGAGGCCTGCGGAATCGTTGGGGTTGTCTCACTTCTGCGAGGTCCACGGCTTCAGGGGAGGCGACGTTGTGGTTTCAATGGAGCGGTGTCCTTAGCGAATTAGTACGGCGTCGTTTAGTGTCGTTAGACAGGATTTCGCTAGAAATTCACTTCGAGGGACCCAGGAACTGCAATAGCACATTCTACTACAAGCCCCTGCAGATACCTCTCAAGCAGGAATGCACAACAAAGTCCAGTCTTCGTCCCCTTTTCACTGGCAGAAGCAGCAACTGCAGGATAGCCAAACAAAGCACAGTCCCAGGCCAGGGCAACACTCCTCCTTAGCTCTTCTCCTTTGGCAGAGGTTCCTCTTGAATCAAGAATTAATCTAATTTTCAGGGGTTTTGAGTCCAATTTTTATACCCCTTTCTGCCTTTGAAGTTGGTAAACTTCAAACGGAAGTCTCTCTTATTTGCAAGATCCTGCCATGCCCAGGCCAGGCACCAGACGCAAACCAGGTGGTTGGAGACTGCATTGTGAGAGGGCAGGCACATCCCATTCAGGTGTGAGGGACCACTCCTCCCTCCACTCTAGCACAGATGAATCATCAGGATATGCAGGCTACACTCCAGATCCCTTTGTCTCACTGCCTAGAGGGGATTTACAAACAGCCCAGCTGTCAAACTGATACACACAGGGAATCCACAAACAAGAAGAGTCACAGAATGGTTAAAGCAAGAAAATACCTGCTTTCTAAAAGTGGCATTATCAAACTAATAATCTAAAAACCAACTTTACTAAAAGATGTATTTTTAAATTGTTAGATCAGAGACACCAAACTCCATATTTATATCTACTTCCAAAGGGAATTCACACTTTAAAGTTATTTAAAGGCAGCCTCCATGTTAACCTATGAGAGAGATTAGTCTTGCAACAGTGAAAAATGAATTTAACAGTATTTCACTGTTAGGACATGTAAAACACATCAATACATGTCCCACCTTTAACATACACTGCACCCTGCCCATGTGGCTACCTAGGGCTTACCTTAGGGGTGCCTTACATGTATAAGAAGGGATGGTGTAGGCCTGGCAAGTGGGTACACTTGCCAAGTTGAATTGGCAGTTTAAAACTGCACCTACAGATCGTGCAGTGGCAGGTCTGAGCCATGTTTACAGAGCTACTAATGTGGGTGGCACAACAAGTGCTGCAGGCCCACTAGTAGCATGTGATTTACAGGCCTTGGGCACCTCTGGTGCACTTTACTAGGTACTTACTTAAATCAAATATGCCAATCATGGAAAACCAATTACACATACATTTTACTTGCACTTTAGCATTGGTTAGCAGTGGGGAAGTGTCCAGAGTATCAAAAACAGAAAAAACTGTCCAGAGTCCAACACACAACAACAACCTTGGAAGCAGAATCACAAAGTTAGGGGAGACCATGCCAAGAATGCTAAGTCTAACAATTCACCAATGGTGAGGTTCATAGCAAGAATGTACTGGAAAACGCAAGTCCAAATTCATGGTTAGCACTTTGTATTCTTTCAATGAAAATGTGGAAAAGAAGGTTGAAAGTGCTAAATTAGATTATTACATTTGGAATTCAGTTGAAGTCAAATAATACAGACAATGAATGAAAGGGGTATTTTGAAGAGGAACAGAGAATGGGATTTACCAGCGATATGATTGAACATATCCCAATCAATCAAACTGTACATATAAAGCATGGGTAATCACCCGTGAGGGTATCCAGGCACTGGGCTGAGGATCTCCACCAAAGAGCCAGGTCTTGAGTTCCTTCCTGAAGACTATCAATGAGGGTGCTGTTTGAAGGTGGGGGAGAAAGGCATTTCATGATTTGGCGGTGAGGTGGGAGAAGGATCGACCTCTGGTCTGGCAGCAGTGGTTGAATGATGTCTGTGTGAGGGTGAGGTGAGCGGAGGTTCCTGGACAGTTGGGGGAAATTGAGGCAGTGGTTCATGTATGTCTGTCCTTGGTCATAGATGGCTTTGCAGGCATGAGCCAGGAGCTTGAAGTGGCATCTCTTCATGATGGGGAGCCAGTGGAGGTCTTTCAGGTGCTGGGAGATGTGGGTCCTTTTGGGCAGGTTAAGGATCAGCCTGGCCACTGCATACTAGACTGTCTGGAATCTTCTAATGAGTTCTCCGGAGGTGGCTGCATGGAGTGTGTTGCCGTAGTCCAGATGCCTGGTGATGAGGGCCTGCACCACTATTTTCCTGGTGCTGGTGGGTAGCCAATAAAAAATTCTGCGTAGCATGTGAAGCTTGTGGAAGCAGGCTGAGGCAACAGTGTTGACCTCACGTTTTATGGAGAGGTCGCTGTTAAAGATGATGCCAAGGTTGCGGGGATGAGCCTTCGAAGTGGGACCAAGTTCTGATGGCCCCAGGAGTCAGTCCAGAAGGAGGTGTGCCTGCCAAAGATCAGCACTTCGGTTTTGTCCATGTTCAGCTTCAGGCAGTTGTCTTTCATTCAGGATGAAGCGTTCTTAATGCAGTTGTGAAAGCTCGTTTTTGTCACAGCGGGGACTGCTGACAGTTAGAGGATGAGCTGGGTGTCATCGGCATAGGAGATGATGTTGATGTTGTGGGTTCTGACGATATCTGCTAGTGGCATCATATAGATGATGAAGAGGGTTGGACTGATGGATGAGCCCTGTGGGACACTGCTAATGACGTGCTTGGACTGTGAGGTGAAGGGAGGGAGACAAACTCTTTGTCTGTTCCCAGTGAGGAAGGACACCATCCACCTAAGAGTGTCATACTTGATGCCGATCTGGTGCAGAGAGTTGATGAGCTTGTGGTGAGAGATGGTGTTGAAGGCAGTGGAGAGGTCGAGAAGGATCAGGGCAGCTGTTTCTCCTCTGTCGAGTAGGTTACGGATATGATCTATTGCGGCAATCAAGGCTGTTTTGGTGCTGTGGTTGGCTCTAAATCCAGATTGCGAGGGGGATGGAAGGTTGCTTCTGTCAAGGTGCTCGGTGAGTTGGACGTTGATGACCTTCTCTAGGACTTTGGAGGAGAATGGGAGCTACAAGATGGGGTGATAGTTCTGGAGGTTGTAGGAGTCTGGGGAGGGTTTCTTGAAGATGGCTCAGACCTCTGAGTGTTTCCAGGCATCAGGGAAGGTGGCTGTGGAGATGGAGGAGTTGAGGATGATGGTGAGCTGGTGGCTGATATTATCACTTTGAGGTTGAAGAGTCAATGGGGTCATGGGTCGGTGGGTGCTCCTGAGTGGATGGAGTTCAACAATGCCTTGGTGTTCGATGTGCTGAGCTGTTCCCATATGGTGAGATGGTGGTCGGCTGCTGTTCTCATGGGGTTGGGGATGCAGTGAAGGTTAGTGGCTTGGGCTTCAAAGTTTCTGTAAATGGTGGCTATCTTGTTGTGGAAGTGGTCTGCATGGGCACTACAGAGTTCCTGGGAAGGCAGAGTTGAGTTTTATGTGGCTGTTGGGCAGATGAAATCTCTGACAATGGTGTAGAGTTCTTTGGTGTGGTTGGTGCTGGCCTCGATGTGGTGTGTAAGGGCATTATTTTTTGTGTGGTTTTGAGTAGGTGGTGGTAATTATTGAGGGCTGACTTCAAAATGGCTCTATCACTGTCTTTTTGCTGCAGCTGCATTTTCTTTCCAGTTGTTTGCATCTGCATTTTTCTATATTGAGTTCAGAGGTGTACAAGCTGACTTGTTTGGTGGGTACATGCGTCCTTACTGGTTTAGTAGGGGCAGGTGATCCAAGTGTTGAAGTTCTCTACTGAGTGGTTCAGGTTGGTGGAGGTGATGGGCTAGGAAAGGCTGAGGGCGTTGGTCCATTGGTGCTGGGTGACCCTGCCCCAGCTGCGGAAGGGGTCGGTGAGGCGGTTGGGGTGGGACAGGTGGATGCAGTGATGATAAAGTGTGCAATGGAATGTACTACATATACCATATATGCAATAATCTGGAATTGGTAAGCTGGGCATAGGAAAGATGAGACTTGAGGACAAGACAAAAGGTTGAGTTCAAGTAGTAAAAATGCATATAGTGATGAAGGCCACTGATTCAAGTAAGTTAAGAGCACTGTATCAAAACCAGTCTTGGCCAGGTGGTCAACACATATATCACTAACAGGCATCGATGTAGTCAAAGGCCAACAGGGAAGAATGCAGACCAAAGTTATATGACAAGGTTGGTTGTAGCTTGTGTACACTAAAAGACATATGTGAAAGACAGTGGTATGAGTACTGAGTAGATGGTGACCTGCAAATCAAGCCAGTCAGAACTCCTCCAGAAATGCAAAGTAAAGTATGTGGAAAATGTCAGGCTCCAGACAGCAAAGCAGTGCACATTAACTTCAACCATTGTTTAACTATCATGTGAGAGCCTCAATGGGTGACTTCTGGGTGGAGGTGTCCACAATAGGGTGACAGAGATCTCCATGTTAGATTTTTGTGTCAGCAGGAGCCCCGTACTGGCCAGACCGTCTAGTTTCTTCCTGCAGATTGTACCGCATTATATTTCTTTAGCACTTATCGTCTTTATGATGGTGTTAACGCGTCCCTTTATGATAATTTATTACACATCAGGACTCGTTTTAGGCCAATGAATCTTTTGACCCAGTTGAGAGACACCTTAGGACGAGATAGCTAATCAATATGTCAATCAATACGTCAATAATGTCATCAATATTTATCACAACAATACATTTCACTTTAGACAAAGTCATTAATCAATTCAAAACACTACCATGACCTTGCAGTCATGAATAACCACAGCAGCTTAGTAGAATTTTATGAGTTTTATTCCCTATTGGTTACAATTCTAAAAGCAGATGCGTTAATCTCAAAACCAGGAAACATAATAGCATAGTCACAATATGGCAACTTGAATAAGATTTCATAAAGGCGAGAATCACAAACATCAAAACATATCACGGCGTGAACATAGATCAGTTTAGCAGCAATAAAACGTCAGTTCAACAAAGCATAGATTCAGTCGTTTGTCTATTTGCGTCAATTTAGTGAACACCTGTCCTAACCACTGATTAGCATTAGCATGTTGGGCTTCATGCAAAACAATTTGGAACACCAATTTGAAAAACATCTAACTATGGTCTCTGTCAAAAGTAAGCAGTTGGTACGTAGAAAGGAAAAGCAAACAGACAAATCACAAATGCATTGTCATAATTACCCTCCAAGGTTTAGGTCAGCGCACAGGTTCAGTCTTCGTCTTCAGGACATCAGTCCAAACGCCATCAGTCAGAACTCAGCTCCGGGGCAAAATGGGGCACTTCCCTCATAAGGAGGTAAAGTGTAAAATGGGCAATCTAAGGAAAAGGATGGTTTAAGTAAACCAAAGCAAGTCACCAAACAGAGTGACAAAGTTTCTGGATAAAATCAATAGCATTCCCTAACCCACCTAAATGGCTCCCTGTGTCATTGGTTTTTATCCCTTTTTCGTTGTACATTCCCCCAAAATTTCATTGGTCGTTGGGTATACCCTACTATCTTTATCCATTGGGAAAACAAATTATGTCATTAATCTTTCACCCCATATTATTTTACAGATATTTTATTGGTCCTCATAATTGACGTCTTCGGAGGTGGCACGTCCGGTATGATTTCATCCTTCTGTAATTCTTTGCACATCTTTTGGTCAGTAACTTAATTGTCTTCACCGGTTTGAATGACCTTGTACATTACATTAATCTACACTGTTTCATTTCGTTTTCATATTTTCTACCAGCAATGCGGAATTCATGGGAAAGGGTCTAGTATGGTTACATTTCAGCTTCCAGTTTGAAGAAAAACAAGAGGTCATGTCCTTTTGCGAGTCAGCACACTGCAAGATAGGAAAAATACATTTAATGTGAGAGCCAAGCAGCTAAGCTTCGGCTCATACTAACTTTAGGCCTACAAGGATTTCAGCACAAATTCAATAACGCAATTATCAATAGTTAGTATAAAACGTATTTGGTACAATATTTTATAATCACTTTAGTCACCATTATTAGTTCACATATACATTGGCGGCCACTCCCCGTGGTCACATTTCAAGTGCACGTTTAAGCAAAATTCACTATTACAGTTTCTATACGGCAATATCACACATTAATTCATAAACATTTCATGTTAATATAGATTCTATAAGCTACGCTCTCTCAGTCCCTCCTCTGATGACGTTCGTCATCACACAAACCTTTCCCTTTTCGACCTTTTAATTTTTCACCTTGCGCATAATGCGCATTTCAACATCTTGTCCTTTGTGTGAACTTTCCCAAATTTCATTGAACATTTTCTCCCTTTCACTTTCCTCATTCTTTTTATTTCTCTTTGTCCAATTTATTTTAATGTTGTCATTAATTTTGCATGCTCCCCATAAACCTAATAAACAGGCCAGAACAATTAATAGACCCCCTAGTATTTTTGCAAGTACCCCATTCCAAATATTGGTAAACCAGCTCCCTACTCTGGCAATTCCTTTTCCCACTTTCTCCCACACTCCAGGTTCTTTCAAATCCTTCAAATCTGCACTATCTCTAGTTAGGTTAGTAAGCATTCCTCTAATCTTTTTACTATTATCAGGTATGTACGAGCAACAATGACGCTCGTTGAGCATCTTGCAGACTCTGCCGCTCTTTGCTAAAAGAATGTCTAAAGCAAGCCGATTTAGAAGAGTCATAGCTCTTTCCGCAGCAAGTTCAGTATCCATCAGGAGTATAGCCCCTGTAAAATTTGTCAGCATGTTATCCACAATAGTAGACAACTTTCGAATCTTTATGGAGTTTAAGATAACCCCTACTGAAAGAATTATGGCTCCAAATATGTCACCAACAACAGCAGCCGCTGTTTCTCGTTTTTGTCTAGCATGTTGTAATTCAGATGCTTTAGGTATTTGCTTTAAGTCATCAATCTGGTAAATCTTTGGGAAAACTATCCCCAAATAACATGTCCCATACCATCCCTTAGGGAGACGGTAATAAGCATTAAGTCCACAGATATAATAGATCCCAGGGATCGCTGGATCCTGTCCATTTAACATGAATGTCCATTTACTCTGAAACAAAAACACATGCCTGCATTCACTCTTTCCCACAAATAAAGTGTCATGTTCAGATTTTGGCCTATATATACACAGCCTTCCTACATGTAATGCATCTATAGCTAATTTGCCTTGTGTCTTTATTGTAGTGTAAGCATAATCATTTGCATATGTGCGTTTTTCTAGCCCCTTTTCTAATCTCTCTTTCAATGCTTTGCGTCTATCATCACTGTGATTTAAGAAGCTTTTCTCTACAGGTGTTAATAAGCAAGTCAAATTATTACGGTGTGCATAAGCTGTCCCAAATGTAAGTGTCGGTTCAAAGAAACCTCTAACTATTTTTATACTATGCTCCTTAGCTAATTTGTTCAGAAACTCAATCACTGGCACAAAAGAAAACACCACATCTAAATTTGAATAAAAGTATTGCACATGCTCTTGATTATAGAATCTTGTTAGCAGCAAACTACAGCTTATTCCGTACATTAGTGGCAAGCTATGGTAGGTGACCCCTTCTTGCACTGATGAAGGAATCTTTGTGCACACATAACAATTTCTCGCATCCATGGTTTCAACATACTCATTCAGCAAGCGATAGAAAACGTTAGTGGAAAGTTCCCCTTTCGAATTAGTCCCCTCATGCAAGTGTTTTGTATCTTGCTCAAACTTTTCCCACAGTGTTAGTGTTGTAGTTTCAAGTTTTGAAGCGTTGTTAGTTGCTTTCTTATCCAACCACGGCATTCCCACAATCACACCTACAATTATTATTGCACACACAATACCTAATATAAGGCTCAACCAACCACACACTTTACCCTTCTTGCTACTACCTCTATTATAAGCCATGGTCTGTAAAGAATCAGACAGTACTGTAGAATAATTCAAACAAACAATCAACTTGAGGACGATTTAAAAGCTCTTTTTTTTTTTCTTATGCAAGGTCTCTCTTTGCGTGTATTTACAGCGTTTCACTCACCCCAGGACCCTTTTGTCAAATTAGGTTAGCAGCTTGTCATAATTGGTTTTTCAAAGTCAAATCAGGTTTCAAGTGTCACATCCGGTAGTTTATAAGTCTCTTTCTCAGCTCTTCAGCTTTCCATTTCAATATTTTTAACACAGTCTCTTTATCTGATTGTTTTCAGGTACCATAGTATTGGCCTGGTACTTCTCGATCAAAGCAGAACGCTAAGAATTCTTGTTGCCATTCAGATGTCGTTGCATATGCCCATTCAGGACCTGCGTACCTTCTATTTGCGGTTCTCTTTCTTTTCAACCTACGTTCACTTTGTAATTCTCCTTCACTCAGATCTTCTATTCTTGTGGTATCGGTTTCTTCCGTTATTGTTTCACCTGGCACAACTCTTTCTCTGTCGACTTGTTTCCTTGGCCAGTTATCACCCTTATGCGTTTTCTTCCTGTTCTTCCTGTTTGTCCTTTCAGGACGCTGAACAGCACCCTCCTCTTGTGCTATGGTGTTTTCTCTTGACAGACCTGCAACTAGTTCAGGGGATGCCGGCGTGCTTTGATCTCTCTCTACTATTTCCCCTTCTTCTTCTTCTGGGTCCATAACAGGTTCAAGCTCTAACCCGTATCCGTCTACTTCTGGGAGAACCTCTCCTTGACTTAGTTATCCTGTTGCCTCTACTGAGATAGGCTCACTTTCTCCTCTCTCAAGCTCATTTACTGTTTGAGGGACTGAGCCGTCCTCAGTGGGCTCTCCTGCAGTATCAGTTCCCCCTTGGCCGTCCTCTGGCCCTGAAACTTCCTTCTCTGGAATTGCTGAGTCAGAAACTTCAAGTTCTTCATCAGTCGGACATGTTACCTTCTTTGTGTGACTGGCATGTATCCAGTTTGGAACGCCTACACATTTTACAGCAGTGGTTTTTGTCAGTATTACTTGATATGGTCCCTTCCAGCGCGGCTCCAAACACGACTTTCTCACGTGCTTCTTGACAACCACCCAGTCACCGGCTTGTAGATTGTGACCTGGATCACTGATCGGTGGCAATGTGTTGAACTCCACCTGGTGGGAATAAGAGCGAATCATATCAGCCAAACCTTTGCAGTAGTCCAACACCATATAATCCGTGATATTCACAAGAGCATTTGCAGGTACTGCGGGCAATCTCATAGCTCTGCCCATCAATATCTCGTGGGGTGATAGTCCTGTCTTCTTATCTGGGGTGTTTCTCATTGACATCAGCACTAAGGGCAATGCATCTGGCCATTTCATATTGGTAGCTGCGCACATTTTTGCTATTCTCGACTTCAAGGTACCATTCATCTGTTCTACTAGTCCTGATGCTTCAAGGCGGTAACTACAATGCAGCTTTTGTTCAATGTCCAATGCAGCACACAAGAGCTTAATCACCTCATTGTCGAAATGTCTGCCCCTATCTGATTCTAAAGAGACCGGAAAACCGAACCTAGGTATTAGCTCTCTAAGCAATAACTTTGCAACTGTGAGGCTGTCATTCCTACGTGTGGGGTAAGCTTCAATCCAATGACTGAAAACACACACAATCACCAACACTTACTTCAACCCTCCACACATTGGCATTTCAATAAAATCCATTTGCATTTTGCCAAATGGACCTCCAGCTCTCCCTATGTTGCTCATAGTTACCACAGTTCCTTTTCCGGCATTCATCTGTTGACAGATGATGCACCTGTGACAGGTAACCTCTGCAGCATGTCTGAATTTCTGGTTAAACCAGTCAATTTTGAATAATCTGATCATTGCATCTCTCCCAAGATGTGCCTGTCCATGATAAAGCCTTGCAAATTGTGACAAGAGACTGTTTGGCAAAACCAGTTTTACCTCCTCTGAGACCCACAAGTCATCAGCTCTTTGTACGCATTGCATTCTCTGCCAAGAGCGTTTTTCCACTATGCTTGTACGGCTCTGCAGTGATTTTAGCTCATCTAATGTGTCAACAACTCTTAATGCAAAATTCAAACATGTTTCATTTTCAGTCTGTGGTAACAACTCCCACTGATCCTTGAACGATATGCAGTTCAATGCGCAAAACCTTGCGACTTGATCTGCATAGCCGTTTCCCATTGACACAAAGTCTTGTGACTTAACATGAGCATTGCATTTCACCACGGCAATTTCAAGAGGTAACTGAATTGCATGTAACAAATCCTTAATTTGTTCACCATTTTTAACTGGAGAACCAGAAGAGGTCATGAAACCCCTCTGTGACCACAATTGACCAAAATCATGTACAATTCTGAATCCATATCTGCTGTCAGTATAGATAGTGACTTTCAGATTTTCAGCTGCATGGCATGCCTTAGTAAGGGCAATCAACTCAGCCACTTGAGTGGAATACACTCTCTCGAGCCAGGAAGCTTCAATGATACCAGCTATGGTACACACAGCAAAACCGGCTCTTAGTATTCCTACTGAGTCTCTTAAACAATTAGTATTCCAACTGAGTCTCTTAAACAAGATCCATCAACAAACATAATGCAGTCATTTTCTTTTAACTGCGTATCTTGTATGTCAGGTCGGGCATGGTACATAGTTCTGTTACCTCAAGACAATCATGTTCCACTTCCTCTTCATTATTAATTTCAGTATTTTCAACAGGAAGTAGAGTTGCTGGGTTCAATACAGTACATCGCTTCCAGGAGACGTTTGGTGACTCCAAAATAATAGTCTCATATCGGGTAAGTCGGGCATTTGTCATGTGCTGGGTTTTGGTTCGAGTCAACAAAATTTCAACTGAATGTGGAACCATTTCTGTTAAGGGATGTCCCATTACTATGCCTTCACACTGTGTGAGGCTCTGACCAACTGCTGCAACTGCATGCAGAAAACCCGGTAAGGCTGCTCCGACGGGGTCCAGAGTAGCTGAAAAATATGCTACAGGGCGGTTTGCACCTCCATGGACCTGTGTCAAGACAGACAAAGAACAAGCATCACGTTCATGACAAAACAGTAGAAACGGCTTCGTGTAATCAGGCATACCTAAAGCTGGTGCCCTGCACATGCACTCTCTCAACTCCATGAATGACTCGAGCCCTTCCTTAGACAAAGCTATGGTATACGGTTCATCCTTAGTTTCTTTACCTGTCAGTTTTATCAATGGTTTTGAGATAATTGAAAAGTTGGGTATCCACTGGCGACAGTAGCCCACCATTCCCAAAAACCTCCTGACATCTCTCGTTGTTGTCGGGGGTTCATCTGTAGTGCGGCTGTCACTCTTTCTTTTGATATTCTCCTGGACCCTTTCTGAATCAGGTGTCCTAAGTATTTCACCTCTTTTTGACAATATTGCAGCTTCTTTGGGGACACTTTGTGTCCGTTCTTTCCCAAATGGTTCAACAAGGCAATTGTGTCATACATACAGTGATCTTTTGTGCTGGATGCGATCAGCAAGTCGTCAATGTACTATACTAGAGTCGAACTAAAAAGCAATTCTAGCTACTCCAAATCCTTCTTCAATTTCCGATTGAAGATGGACTGTGATTCAGAAAACCCATGAGGAATTCTGCACCAACTGTACACCTTTGTCCAGGAATTTGAAACTGAAGAGAAATTGTCTATCCTCATGAAGAGGCACCGAAAAGAATGCTTGTGACAAGTCTACCACTGTGAACCACTCTGCGTCGCATGGGACCTGGAACATGATTACTGCTGGGTTCTGCACTATGGGGCAACATTTTACCACAATATCATTTATTTTCCTTAAGTCCTGTACAATTCGAACTTTCCCACAAGGCTTTTTCAGACCCATTATTGGTGAATTACATGGGCTGCCCAATACCTCCTTCAAAACTCATTGTTTTACAAAGGCCGCAATTATCTGCGTCACCTGAATGAGGATATCTTGTGTCATGTAGTACTGCGGTACCTGGGGAAACACTGCATTGGGCTTAACCTGTACTTTGACCAGTTCTACTCCTTTTATCAGTCCCACTTCCTTTCCTGTTAGGTCCCACACTTTCTCTGTTACTGTTCCCTGTAACTCAGCTGGTAAATCAGTCACTGTAAGCATCGGGAATAAAGTTATCAAAGGGTAGTCTTCATTTGCAGTCTCTGTTTCTGATTCTGTAAATTGCCCATCATCGCCCTCATCATCACTGTTTGTCTGCACCTCAATTCCATCATTGGAACAAGTAATCGAACATTTTGTTTTGCACAGTAAGTCTCTTCCCAGTAGGGACACGGGACTTGAATCACAAACCACAAACTTATGCAGTCCCTGGAAGTTGCCAATCTCAACTTGCACCGGATCTGTAATCGGATTTTTCAAGTACTGGTTTGCTACTCCTACCACTCTTATGGTACACCCTAAAAGTGGTATTTTCGGAACCTCTGCACTTCTGACTGTAGAGCGTGTAGCTCCGGTATCAACCAAGAATGAAACCTTGTGACCCATCACCTTTCCCTCTACATAGGGTCCCATCTGTTCTACTTCTAAGGATGCTGCAAGCCTGCACTCCTCACTGTCTGAACTGTCATCCGACCATGCCTCATTCATTCCATCTTCACCACGCAATGGGAATTGAAGTACTGTGTTATTTTGGCTCACTACCTGACCTGTGACCTGCTGAGGAAGCATCACCTCTTGCTGTCCCATTGGAGCCAAGGGTAATTGCATTTGCTGTCTAGGTACCATGGGAACCTGCTGTTGTGCTTGCTGCATTTGTGCTGGTTGCATACGTGGCATCTGAATTTGCTGCATGGGCTGTAGCCCCTGCATCTGAACCATGTTATTCTGGAAGTTTTGATGTTGACCTCTCATTTTTGGGCCTTTCATATTTTGAAATGTACCGACATCAGTGCTTTGTTGAACAACACCATCATGCACCACATTGGGGCATTCCCGCTTCCAATGCCCCATGCCCCCGCGCGTGTGACATGGTGACATTTTTTTTTCATCCCCTACCACGGGCTATTTCAGACCTACCCCACCACGAACTACCTGTTCAGGTTGGCCATATTTTTTTCACCTCGAGCACCTCACTTACTGCGTGTGCTCCGACCCTGACGAATGCCCCTGACCCACCAGCACTTAGTGAGGGCAGAAACATGTTGGTCATACATATTTCTTTTTAGACTCTAAGAGACATTATCCTCTAATGAGCCTCCTGTTCCCCCATGTTCTTAACCTTACCAGCATACACCCTCATTAAAACTAGTAGTAGCAACTGGTGATTTGCTTGGTAATTTTATTTTTCACCCCATCTGGATCTTGGTAATTATCCAGTAAGTCTTATTTCAGCACTCCCTCTGGTTCTTTTAACCAAGAGGTTGAGTCCGCCCAAATAGTATCATCTTACTTGGGTGGGGCTAGGTGGTCAAATGACGAAGCAAGACACTATTATGTGTGTGAGACCACCTAGTCCGTAAGGGAACTCCCCCTTCCACCTGTAGAACTACATAGCACCCCCTCACTTGGACATTCTCCCACCAGGACTTCCCCACTTCAGAATCTAAAGCGATTCTAACACGGTATACTGAGGGAATCAATCCAGGTCCACCCTCAGTTCCTACTACCCCATACCTCTAGTGATGATACAGTTTTCTTTGGGAGGTGGTGTGGGGTAGCAACACTCCCAGTGCTCTCCTTTTGTGTGGTATCAATATTTATCACAACAATACATTTCACTTTAGTCAAAGTCATTAATCAATTCAAAACACTACCATGACCTTGCAGTCATGAATAACCACACCAGCTTAGTAGAATGTTATGAGTTTTATTCCCTATTGGTTACAATTTTAAAAGCAGATGCGTTAATCTCAAAACCAGGAAACATAATAGCACAGTCACCATATGGCAACTTTGATAAGATTTCATTAAGGCGAGAATCACAAACATCAAAACATAACACGGCGTGAACATAGATCAGTTTAGCAGAGTGTCAATAATATGTCAGTTCAACAAAGCATAGATTCAGTCGTTTGTCTATTTGCGTCAATTTAGTGAACACCTGTCCTAACCACTGATTAGCATTAGCATGTTGGGCTTCATGCAAAACAATTTGGAACACCAATTTGAAAAACATCTAACTATGGTCTCTGTCAAAAGTAAGCAGTTGGTACCTAGAAAGGAAAAGCAAACAGACAAATCACAAATGCATTGTCATAATTACCCTCCAAGGTTTAGGTCAGCGCACAGGTTCAGTCTTCGTCTTCAGGACATCAGTCCAAACGCCATCAGTCAGAACTCAGCTCCGGGGCAAAATGGGGCACTTCCCTCATAAGGAGGTAAAGTGTAAAATGGGCAATCTAAGGAAAAGGATGGTTTAAGTAAACCAAAGCAAGTCACCAAACAGAGTGACAACGTTTCTGGATAAAATCAGTAGCATTCCCTAACCCACCTAAATGGCTCCCCGTGTCATGGGTTTTATCCCTTTTTTGTTGTACATTCCCCCAAAATTTCATTGGTCGTTGGTTATACCCCACTATCTTTATCCAATGGGAAAACAAATTATGTCATTAATCTTTCACCCCATATTATTTTACAGATATTTTATTGGTCCTCATAATTGACGTCTTCGGAGGTGGCACGTCCGGTATGATTTCATCCTTCTGTAATTCTTTGCACATCTTTTGGTCAGTAACTTAATTGTCTTCACCGGTTTGAATGACCTTGTACATTACATTAATCTACACTGTTTCATTTCGTTTTCATATTTTCTACCAGCAATGCGGAATTCATGGGAAAGGGTCTAGTATGGTTACATTTCAGCTTCCAGTTTGAAGAAAAACAAGAGGTCATGTCCTTTTGCGAGTCAGCACACTGCAAGATAGGAAAAATACATTTAATGTGAGAGCCAAGCAGCTAAGCTTCGGCTCATACTAACTTTAGGCCTACAAGGATTTCAGCACAAATTCAATAACGCAATTATCAATAGTTAGTATAAAACGTATTTGGTACAATATTTTATAATCACTTTAGTCACCATTATTAGTTCACGTATACATTGGCGGCCACTCCCCGTGGTCACATTTCAAGTGCACGTTTAAGCAAAATTCACTATTACAGTTTCTATACGGCAATATCACACATTAATTCATAAACATTTCATGTTAATATAGATTCTATAAGCTACGCTCTCTCAATGGCTAAAGTGTTCTGTGAAAGGTGCAATACGTAGCTTCTCCATTTGTTTTGCATGGTTGGTATTGTTTTAGAATGATTTATGTGGGAAGAATTTTGGTGCTATACCGGAGCCTCTCAAATGTGCTTCAAAGTTTTGCAGCTGTGCTAAAGCATGTCGTATAGTAGAAAGATGTGTGAATGATTGAATGCCTTTTGCACATACCTACCATAACTACAGTATCATGTTTACTATTAATTGGTCTCCTGCTGAATAGGCATGTTGCTGTTCAAAAATATTATAAAATACTGACAAAGCCAATAGATTTCGCTCAGATGAGACCTATTCTATATGCCAATGCTTGCTTCTCATGCATCCTCACAGGCACATTGATATTTTGACTGAAAAAAACCTTATTTCTTTCAAGCTGATTAAACGTTATGAGGGCACAAAAGGACATAGATGATTCAAAGAACATGGAAAACTGTGATCAAATAATTAAAAATATAAAATTGATGTTTTGCATTCATGATGCTAGGTCTTTTTTATTCTCATCTTAAAATTGTTTTTATTATTCTAATTATGTATTTAAAGTGTTGAAATGGCGATGTAATACAGTCAACTAATATTTGGGGAACTACATTTCAACCTATTCTATGAGGATCTTCCATGAGTTAATTGATGGATAGTTTTAGATTTTGTCTAAGAGATTGGAAGCATCCCTTAATTAACTTGCAGTTTTTAATTTGATTAACATTGTGCTGAGTGACAATATTGCCTAAATTATCCATGCGTGGTTTTGACTGAATTGGTATCATAAAATAGATTCAGTGACCTTCATACTCTTATCACAAGTGGTTAGCTCCCTACAGATATGCTGTTTGGAAAAATGGTGCGGAAAAACAAGAACATTTACCACAGGCTTTATAAAAGTAGAAAGCAACAACAAAATTCTACATTGTATGCAAGAGAATCATTAAATGTGTTGCAGATCGTGTGTCTTTTTACAAAGCTTGCACAGTGCTTAGGCTTCAAACAATGCATCTGGAGGGAACAATTTCCTTAATTATATAATGAAACACCCCTGTTAATATGGTCTGAGCCTTGTTAGTTTACGCCACAGACAGAAGGTCCAGAATATGTTGCACATGTTAATCTCTGTCAGAGCTGGCATTACCAACCTCGTGTGTGCTGTGTTTGTCTATCCAGGCCTGCTCTGCAGTTTGAGGAATCCCTATTTTCTTGAATATTTTGCCCTTGAGGAAGAGATGATAACACCCGATTGTATGCCTTTTGAATCACATTGGAGCACTTCATTCATGGGAAGCTATTTATACGCGACATCTCCTGTCTGATTATCTGCCCACATCATTGGAGCTTAGGGTGAGATGTGATGAGCCTTGCAGGAAAAATTAAATAAAATGTAAACAGTAAATGCAGAGATTCTGCAACATAGCTAAATATAAATTGCACTACAGGCAATTATGCAAGTTTTACTGGATACATTAAAAAGACATTAAATGCACAGCTGTTTTAAGTGTCTTTTAAGCTGATAAATTAACTGTCTAATAAATTGTAAGATTTGTCAGCTAATAATGCTACTTTATCTGCCTTAACATATGCCTTCCTAGTTCATGGAGCATTATTGTAAGTGCCAAAAGGAGATAATGCGCATTTTACAGTGTTATGTCTTACGTGGAATGGATCATTGGCCATGAAGAAGTGTGTTAATAAATCTCCGAGGCATTGTTAATTGCACTCAATGAAGTGTCACTGTTAAAACACAAAAGATGTGATAGAAAAAGCTGAACATAATGTCTTTCGGTTTTACAATTAACAGTTCACTAGGCAAATCGACCAAAAAGACCATAATTTGTTGAAGCCTTATTAACTTACATTTTCGTAGTCAAGGTTATAATTGTAAATGGCTTTAAGCTATCTTTTAATGCTCAACAAGGAGGGCAACCTTGTAAGAGAAAAATAACTTTGTTTCTCTCACAATATCACATACCTCTTCCTGCATGTTGCACTTATGTATTTGAAGTACGCCACTCTCTGAATGTGGGAATAGCATATGTCTAAGTCTAGCTATAAATGTTCATATAGAGAAACGCCAAAAGGAGCAAACTGTTGAATTACACTGCAGCTTAACAGGTGTAATGCTCCATGACATGCAACTAATAAATTGAACACCATCACAAAAGTAATATACCCCGATAGAAAGGACGAGAATAGAAGTCCTAAAATGTTCCAACAGTTGCAAATAAATGCATTTCAACCAACCAAAATACAAACAAAATCTATGTGTCACAATAATAAAAATGTAGGTACATTAGTTATCACACATTTACAAGTATTAGTGGAGAATTAGTAGAAAATGTGATATGGAAAAACATAATGAGATTGTTCTATAGTTAGGAACAATGATAAAAAGCTCTATCATTACAAAATAGGTACTATAGGTGTCAATGTAATTCAGAAACCGGGCGGCATAGCAAATACTACTGAAACTAAAATGTCAACATTCACTAAACAAAGGCTACTAATGAGGTGGTAGCTAGTTACACCGTTGGTATTTAGGTCAGTTACACGATCCCAAGTTAGAGTTTGAGCACTGTTTAGTGATGATAATGAAGAGATTTGCAGGCAGAAGGAACTGATTCGAGTCTACCTTTAGAGATTGAAGTAATATATGGTATACAAAATCAAGGAAGCTATGATCAAGAAGTTTGATCGGATTCTTAGAAAGTACACTGGGAAATACAGACACAGTGCCAAACAGACTCACCACATTGGGGGGGTGGCTCATTTACAAGGTCCTTGCACCACCAGAGCATCACTTTTAGCGATGCTGTGGTGCCACTGTGCCCTGCTCCATATCTACAAGGTGGTGTTAAGCCATTTTATGTGGCTTAATGCTGCCTTGTAAATATGGTCTGCCCCGATGAAGTTCTCTGCAGCAAAGGGCATGCAATGGGTGTTGCTCTGGGCGTACCCACACAACCCCTTTGCTTTTTCACACTGCCCAAGGTTTAAAATAAATCATAAACCTGAGGCAGCACCAAAAACTAATGCCACCCTAGGTATGACATTAGAGTGGTGCAATGAGGAGAAATACTCATTTTTTTGCTCTTTCTATGTGTGCTGAATTCTGCAGTACAGATAGAATGAGCAAATCACCATTATTGACAGTATTCTTGAAATTACAGTGCATCTCTGTATTTCGGAAATGACAATGCTCTGCGCACCATTATTGATTGAGGCACAGCACTGCGATATTTCTTACTAAATGACACCTCTAAAGTGGGTTAACATTACTTTTAAGCTGCATAATGGCCAGTGTAAAGGTAGGAATTTAAAAAAGAAAGATGAATTCCACCTGAAGGCACAGGAGCACAACATGAGAAATTGCCTTGCAGAACGACATCAACATCTGATTGATACAATGCTCTTATCCCCCAAAATAAGTTATTGACTATACTGACTAGTGGGTTAGCTTTAGACTGCCCAGAATGGACAGGGCACATAAAAGACTGTCATTGTCCCAATGAGTCAGGAAATGTAAATAAAGAAAGACAGACAAAAAAGCTTTCCAACATGTCTAACATTTAAAAAATATTTTGGGGCAAACAAATTGAGGGAGATATCAGAGGGAGGGTTTAAGGGATACGCTCATTGATACTTCCAGACTCCAGTGTGTGTATATCATGTCTGGCCTGGAAATTTGTAATGCTATCTGTATTTAACCAGCAGCTCCATCTTGACCACTGACTCCATTTTGTGCTTAGCTTAGCTTCAAACACCATCACATTGGGGGTGCAGGTATTTTTCAGTGCACAGCTTGTTACTTTGTTTTTCACTCTTTTCTCACCAAGGACGGGAACATAACCTGAAGGAGTGGTAGAGATAGGGATGTACCAGCTGAGAATGTTATGATAGACCAGGATACAGCTCAGTCTTGGAAGTACACCTTGGGATCTGGCCAGTTTTTAGCGTGTTCTTTCAAAACTGATTTGATATGTCCAGTGTTTGAACAACCACTTACTCGACAGGAGGGGAGTTTGTAGAACCTTCCTCTTACATTTGGTTAAAATATATAAGGTGGGGAAGCTTGGAAACTTGAGGAAGAAGGAACTCATCTTGGAAGGGACGCCTTGCTCAGAAAATAAATCCGATCGTGGTTTATTCTCCCTTCCTTTTCGGTTGTCCCGGGCTCCACAGCCTGAAGTTGGCAGGCAAAGGGATGAAGTCTGTGTCAAGCCCCATGGTAATGCATTATTAATTCTTATTTTTTGCTTTGTGGAGTGCATGCATAAATACATAGTCACTATATATATATATATATATATATATATATATATAATATTCATTGTTGGTATGTTACATTTTCTTTGGTTTTGTGATCATTATTATTTTACTGCTTTTATTATTTTTAGAATTGCACGTGTGTTGCTGCATTTGAAATGAAAGCTCACGTTCTTCTTTGCGTTCATGAAACTTAGCAAGTGCCTTAATAAATTAATCACTCAGACTAAGAGTGTTGCAATCTTTGCATTCCTTACATGTCATTTCCTCCGAGTCTGAAGCAAAGCAGAACAAATTGGCGCAGTCAGCAGAATGAGGGAGGAAGGTTAAAAAGTGGGATATTTAAAAGTGAAAAATGTTTGGCAAGAAGTCAATAGCAGCCTCACAGGCAGTTTCCCAAGTCTGATGAGAGATTCTAGGGTGGATTAAATTACTTTATGATGTCCTTGCAAAAGAATGGGGTTTTGGGGTTGGTTTGTGGGGGAGCTGGGATGATTGTCTTAATAAAGCTGAGCCAAATAATGTTTTATTAAGTTTAGAAAAAGTACCTTTTGAACGGGGTTTGTGATGTATCTATTTTAGGCAGAAGAGGGTGAATTTTATTATCTGTTTATAGACAAATGCATGACAAATGTGAGCTGCTGGAACATGAAAACCAGCAATTAGAGAGGCAACTAGTCGACGTCAAATATAATGTAACCATGCTGTCCTGTCAGAATAAGTTATTACAAAATAAGACTGATACTTATCAGTCTATTGCCAAGAAAGCAGCTATTACAGTCGCTCAAAACAGGAATAAAAAACGCAGAGTTAAAATCAATCAAAAGAAAGTTAATTTAGCCATTGCTAAAGCAGGATTAGACTGCTACCCTGAAAAATTAGACATGAATATTTGGGAAAGTACTGATTTTTCAAAATCTAGTGATGAAGAGGTTAAAAAAAGGTCGTGGTCAGTTTGAGACAGACGAGCCAAAAATGGTTCGAGCACAGCCAATATTTAGATGAAAAATACAGGGCACCCCACCGAGCCTGGGCGGTAGCTAAATGCATTCCCTAGAAGATTACACCCAGCAATAAGTCAATGATATTATAGACAGATTCAAACAGAAATCTGGGGAAGCACTGCTTATGTGGATGGTGAGGATGTCTGACATGGGTGCTTCTGGAGTGGCACTAGATGAGGGAGATTCACAGACATTTTGTACTGTTAGCTCTGACCCCATAATGCAAGAACAATTAAGAAGTTATGGGAATCAAGGAGCAACTAATTTGTTGCAATTGGCAGTTATGGGATGTAGCCAAAAATATCAAACTGAATCAGATTGGCCACCAAATGATAAGCTGTGGTACACATTGAGAGATGCTATGCAAAAAATTAAAGAAGAAAGTATGAAAATTGCTATTCTTTGTTACATGCTCCCTTAACAATTTCAGTACAAAATAAAATCATTCCCCTTGCTCCTCTAATTTACAAGCAAGCAATAATGACTCTCCTAATTAATCAGATTGAGCAAGTATTGAAAGATGTGCTGGAGGCAGTTAGTAAGTTGGGGGAGCTGGGAGACTGGAATAATCCAGAAAAAGCCTTGAGGTCTGAGGGTCACTCAGATTACAATAGAATGTCTAGGAGAGACATGTTTATGGCATTACTGAAGGATGGTGTCAACAAGGAGCAGATTGATGTGATAAATACCAGAAAGAAGGTAGCAGAAGAGTTAACAAGGAAGATAATAATCGTGTGACTCAGAGTCAGCCACGGATGCAGGAGGATGGAAAAGAGAGGGACAAAAATGTTTCTTCACAAGGAAAGAGGAGGAAGATTTGGACAGTGAGTGGTGCTGAGAGCAGGGAAGGAAGAGAATCTGCTTGCAGATATGAAAATATATATCCAGACCTGACTAGGGCAAACGTTGACAGGTTTAAATCAGATTAGAAAACAGGCCAAGCTCCAGGACAGGGGAGGGCTCATAAAGATAACAGACCCCATGTTGATTTAGAAACACACTGGAAACACAAAAATGTTTAAGGGTCAGGCCATTAGTAGAAACCGGAGCGAAGGCTCTTTAATTCATGTAACTAAAAAAAGTTTACTGGTCAGTACTACACCATCACAGGGTTGAGTGGAAAACGAACCCCTGCTGTGCAGACTCCTGTTCAAATGAAAATAGGAATAACACCAAAAGAGAATATAATAGTCTCACAATCTGTCACTGGCGGTTGGCAGAGCACCTGGATGAAGTATCTGTTATTCCAAAGGTGCAATTGAGCAATTACACTGATGATGTGATGAGAGAGAAAGAAGAACAGGTGCAGACTCAGTTGGAGCGGGTTGTGGAACTCTTGCAGACTAAAGGGTGAATGATTAATCCAGACAAGAAACAGGGAGCCTCTCAAAATGTGACATTTCTAGGAATTCGGTAGAATCAGGCACATAGAGAAGTGTTGCTGCAGGCAAATACATTTTTTTTAGAGCTTGCCACTCTCCGCACTAAACATGAGACACAGCAATTCCTTGGACTGTTTGGTTTTTGGAGCCACACATCCCTCACTTGAGTCAGAATTTGGCCCCTTTGTACAAAGAGATACAAAAGAAATATGATTTGGAATAGGGGGAACAGCAGCAGTATGTGTTAGACTTGGCAAAGGACTTGGCAACTGGCTTTAGACTTGTGGACAGTACAGGAAGGAGACATGGAGTTGCATGTAACTGCTCAGGACAATATACAAACTGGAGCATGTGGCAAAAGCAGGGAAGAACGAGCATACCCCTGGGTGTCTGGACGAAAAAGCTACCTGATGCTGGAAAGCGACATACTCCTTTTCAGAAACAGTTACTTGCTTGTTACTGGGCTCCAGAGGATACTGGACAAATTACCCTAGGTCATAATATGATTCTGAGATCCGAGATTCCAATAATGCAGTGGGTAGTTCCCCTAAACTCCGTGCATAGGACATGCACAAGAAGCTCGTATCATACATTGGAAATGGTACATGTAGGATAGGGCCAGAGTGGGACTAGCAGGGACAGTTGCTCTACATGTACAGGTGTCACACCCCCTATGCAAGATGAGGAGATGGTGCAGTAGGTCACACAAATAAAAGAGTCACCAGTGAGATGGGGTGAGTCATTTGAATCCTTGTCCCCTGAGGATAGGAAGTATGTATGTTTTACTGATGGTTCAGCCAAGTATGTGGGGGCTAAGAGACATTGAAAAGCAGTGTCTTATAACCCAATCACCAAAAAGATGTTCACTACTAGTGGAGAAGGGACGAGTAGTCAATATGCAGAATTGTATGCTGTGTATCAGGCACTGAAACAAGAATTACCTGGGACTTGTCACATTTACACTAATTCTTGGTCTATCCCCAATGGGTAAGCCACCTAACTTCCCACATGGCATGCACAAATCTGGCAAATACATTCTAAGGATGTGTGGGGCAGAGTTGTGGTAAGAACTTTGGGAAATGCTAGAGCAAAGTACAGTTACTGTGTCGTGCAGATGCCCACTGTCCACTGATTCACTAGAATGATGGTTCAATTCCCCTGAAAATGACAAAGCCAAAATCTCAGAGGCAGAAGTGGTGACACAGGATTCTGACTTGGCTGGGATGGCTTAGTGGGCACACCAAAAATGTGGACATCTGGGAGAGAAAGCCACTTACAGGTGGGCAGAGATTAGAGGCATGCATATTCCCCTAGACTTGATAAAAACTGTGATCATGCAATGTCCTACTTGTCAACACACACAACAGAGATCTCCTTAAAACATGTTAGATTGGCGTGTACCCAAATGGCATATTTAATTTGATTTTAACTCTGTTGTGAAGTCATTCTACATCTACCCAGGGCCTGTACATTAAATGCTAGTAGTGGAACTTCAGCATTGATTGAGCCATCCAATTAAGTAGCACTTTAAACATGTCTCAGGCCTGGCATTACATCCTGTGTGTATGCAGTTTTAAACTGCTATGTGGACCTGGCAAAATAACCCTTTTGCCAGTTGTAAACCTTATTTTTTAATACATATAAATCACCCTTAGGGTAGGCCCAGGACAGCCCAGATGGCAAGGTGTAGTGGATTTAAAAAGCTGGACATGCACTTTTAAGTTTTGCATATCCTGGAAGTAAACAACTCCTAAATTCGTTTTTCACCACTGCAAGGCTTACCTCTTCCATAGGACATCACTGGAGTTACCTTATGACTTTTATTTAGCTGTAATATCCAAATTGGAGTATATAACCAACTTATGGTTGGTGTCTTCGGAATCATAATGACAAATCTTCTCTCATGATAAAGTCAGATTTTGAATTACAATTTTGAAAATGCCACTTTTAGAAAGTTGACATTTTTCTGTCTTAGCCATTTAGTGCCTGGCGACTGCCTCTAGTTTCATGACTGGGTATAGCTGACAGCTAAGCTTTGTGTATTCTTCCTAGACTGCCACAAAATAGGAAGCCTAGGTGTGCTTGGATGGGCCATCACTGACTGATGGGAGAGAGGAACTGGGCACAGCCCCATGTACACCTAAATAGGCTGTGTCTTGTCTCCATTCAAAGGGCTGTATACCCCATGTAGTTAGTCTGGAGCTAAGGCAAGGAAGGCAGGGTGCCTTGCAACTTCAAGGGGAAAATCTTTAAATGCTTCTCCCCACTTCAAATGCACAACTGTGTAGAAGTACTGCACCTCAGACATCACCACTTCAGTGCACTTTAGGACATGTGAATACGCTCTGGGTGAGGACTATTGTGCTGCTATAAGGACTTTCACTCTGCTGTAGTGCTGCTGTGAAAGAATTGTTGCCTTGCTCTGCTGACCTACTGCCTGCTGCCCTCTTGCCTGGGTGAGGAGGGACTGGAACTGCAACTTCACCCTTGAACCCAGGACACCAGAGTGACTCAAAGGGCTAGACTGCTGGCCTCCTGGTCTAAGCCTCAAGGACATGAAAGGCTCACCAACACCCTGCACTAGTCACTGGACCCAGCTGCAGCAAATTACTGACTCCGAAGTATGCCTCTCAGGTTCTAGACCCTTGGTGTGGCTCAAGGGAACTGAATGCAAGCTTTTGGGTTTTCTTTGTCACCGCAAACAGGCCCCTTCACACTGGGACTTTGCCAATTGCACCACAATTGAATGCAAAGCTCTGGCAACTGTCTCTTCATTATAAAACATTGAATACTAGTAAGAGACCGTCTGCACGAAGATCCAGCAACAACCGCTCAGACATCGGTCGGCTCTTTAAGCTATACCAACAGCCTCCCACAACACTCTCCCTGATCCTTGTAGCCCTCTTCCATGCAAATGGGACTCCTGCCACAAGTTTGAGAGGGTAAACTTCAGTGGAGCCAACCTGGTGGCTGTAGACGGCCCATACTCTATTGCAGTTGTCCTGCTGTGCCTCAATCAAGTCAAGTTGCTGTGCAAATCAAGAGGTAAACTATTTCATGGTTCCCAGTTTGAGTGCTCACAGTACAGGGATCCCATGACACCACACATGAAAGACCCCAATTGTTACAAGTTGGGCCCAGTAAATTTTGATTGCCCTGGGACTCTCAAGCACTATATCTCACACAATTACTTTTGCTATTTTAATTTGCAACATTTTCTTTAACCTTTCCCTTTCTTGGGATATAAATCTACTATGGGTCACCAAGTATGCTTCCTCTAACCAACATTACTTCTTGGAGATGTGCACTCATATCTGCCCATTTCCATTATTTACTATTATGCTCACATACTCATTCCTGAATACACAACTTGTTACTTGTCTTTATAACTAAAAGGCATTGTTGCTCCTAACTACCAACCTTAAATTGTAAACAAATTGTTGTTTATGGATGAATCAAGTCTGAAAATGTTGTCTGACAGCAAAGCCCTCTCGCATATAGGGTTAATACAATGCTGCCTATTCCCACCAATATGTTCACAGCTATATATTCTTAGCAGATAGCAGTTGCAAATGGGATAGTCACCTAGCAAAGTTCATGCATTTTTGTTGATGGCAAGTGTAGGAGGCTGGCCTGGCTTGTAGTGGGTACCAAGGGGTACTTACACTCTGTACCAGGTCCAGTTATCCCTTATTAGTGTAGAAGAGGTGTTTCTAGCAGCTTAGGCTGGTAGAAGGTAGCTATAGCAGAGCAGCTTAGGCTGAACTAGGAGACATGCAAAGCTCCTACTATACCACTGGTGTCATATGCACAATATCATAAGAAAACACAATACACAGATATACTAAAAATAAAGGTACTTTATTTTTATGACAATATGCTAAAAGTATCTCAGTGAGTACCCTCAGTATGAGGATGCCAAATATACACAAGATATATGTACACAATACCAAAAATATGCAGTAATAGCAAAAGGAAGTAATGCAAGCAATGTAAAGTTACAGTAGATTGCAATAGGAGCACATAGGTATGGGGGCAACACAAACCATATACTCCAAAAGTGGAATGCGAACCACGAATGGACCCCAAACCTATGTGAGCTTGTAGAGGGTCGCTGGGACTGTAAGAAAACAGTGAGGGTTAGAAAAATAGCCCACCCCAAGACCCTGAAAAGTAGGTGTAAAGTGCACCTATATTCCCGAGAGAGCACAGAAGTTGTGATAGGGGAATTCTGCAAGGAAGACCAACACCAGCAATGCAACTAAAGTGGATATCCAGACGAGAGTACCAGTGGAACAAGGGGACCAAGTCCAAGAGTCGCGACAAAGTCGGGATTGGGCAGATGCCCAGGAAATGCCAGCTGAGGGTGCAAAGAAGCTGCCACCGGATGGTAGAAGCTGTGGATTCTGCAAGAACGAAGAGGGCTAGAAACTTTCACTTAGGAGGATGAATGTCCCATGTCGTGAAGAAGCTTGCAGAGGTGTTCCCACGCAGAAAGACTGCAAACAAGCCTTGCTAGCTGCAAGGGTCGTGTTTAGGGTTTTTGGATGCTGCTGTGGCCCAGGAGGGACCAGGATGTCGCCACTTGCGAGAAGAGACAGAGGGGGCGTCCAGCAAGACAGGGAGCCCTCACAGAAGCAGGCATCACCCGCAGAAGTGCCGGAACAGGCACTATGAAGAGGAGTGAGCCGGAGCTCACCCGAAGTCACAAAAGGAGATCCCACGACGCCGGAGGACAACTCAGGAGGTTGTGCACTGCAGGTTAGAGTGCTGGGGACCCAGGCTTGGCTGTGCACAAAGGAAATCCTGGAAGAGTGCACAGGAGCCGGAGCAGCTGCAAATCACGCGGTATCCAGCAATGCAGTCTAGCGTGGGGAGGCAAGGACTTACCTCCACCAAACTTGGACTGAAGAGTCACTGGACTGTGGGAGTCACTTGGACAGAGTTGCTGAGTTCCAGGGACCACGCTCGTCGTGCTGAGAGGGGACCCAGAGGACCGGTGATGCAGTCTTTTGTTGCCTGCGGTTGCAGGGGGAAGATTCCGTCGACCCACGGGAGATTTCTTCAGAGCTCCTAGTGCAGAGAGAAGGCAGGCTACCCCCACAGCATGCACCACCAGGAAAACAGTCGAGAAGGCGGCAGGACCAGTGATACAAGGTTGCAGTAGTAGTCTTTGCTACTTTGTTGCGGTTTTGCAGGCGTCCTGAGCAGTCAGCGGTCGATCCTTTGGCAGAAGGTGAAGAGAGAGATGCAGAGGAACTCTGATGAGCTCTTGCATTCGTTATCTAAAGAATTCCCCAAAGCAGAGACCCTAAATAGCCAGAAAAGGAGGTTTGGCTACCTGGGAAGGAGGATAGGCTAGCAACACAGGTAAGAGCCTATCACGAGGAGTATCTGACATCACCTGCTGACACTGGCCACTCAGAGCAGTCCAGTGTGCCAGCAGCACCTCTGTTTCCAAGATGGCAGAGGTCTGGAGCACACTGGAGGAGCTCTGGGCACCTCCCCTGGGAGGTGCAGGTCAGGGGAGTGGTCACTCCCCTTTCCTTTGTCCAGTTTCGCGCCAGAGCAGGGCTGGGGGATCCCTGAACCGGTGTAGACTGGCTTATGCAGAGATGGGCACCATCTGTGCCCATCAAAGCATTTCCAGAGGCTGGGGGAGGCTACTCCTCCCCAGCCCTGACACCTATTTCCAAAGGGAGAGGGTGTAACACCCTCTCTCTGAGGAAGTCCTTTGTTCTGCCTTCCTGGGCCAAGCCTGGCTGGACCCCAGGAGGGCATAAACCTGTCTGAGGGGTTGGCAGCAGCTGCAGTGAAACCCCGGGAAAGGTAGTTTGGCAGTACCCGGGTCTGAGCTAGAGACTCGGGGGATCATGGAATTGTCTCCCTGATCCTAGACATGTTACATGGCCATTTTCGGGTTACCATTGTGACGCTATACATAGGTAGTGACCTATGTATAGTGCACGCGTGTAATGGTGTCCCCGCACTCACAAAGTCCGGGGAATTTGCCCTGAACGATGTGGGGGCACCTTGGCTAGTGCTAGGGTGCCCACACACTAAGTAACTTAGCACCCAACCTTTACCAGGTAAAGGTTAGACATATACAGTAGGTGACTTATAAGTTACTTAAGTGCAGTGGTAAATGGCTGTGAAATAACGTGGACGTTATTTCACTCAGGCTGCAGTGGCAGGCCTGTGTAAGAATTGTCAGAGCTCCCTATGGGTGGCAAAAGAAATGCTGCAGCCCATAGGGATCTCCTAGAACCACAATTCCCTGGATACCTCAGTACCATATACTAGGGAATTATAAGGGTGTTCCAGTATGCCAATGTGAATTGGTGAAATTGGTCACTAGCCTGTTAGTGACAATTTGGAAAGCAAAGAGAGAGCATAACCACTGAGGTTCTGGTTAGCAGCGCCTCAGTGAGACAGTTAGTCATCACACAGGGAACACATATAGGGCACACTTATGAGCACTGGGGCCCTGGCTGGCAGGGTCCCAGTGACACATACACTAAAACAACATATATACATTGAAATATGGGGGTAACATGCCAGGCAAGATGGTACTTTCCTACAGCAAGCTAAACGTTACTACCGGGCCAGCAACTCTTTCTTCCTTAAACCAAATTTACATTAGTAATATTAGCAGAATATTGTCATTGTTGACTTAGCATTTTGAGAGCCAGAGGTGAAAAGGGCAAGGCATATCTTAAACTCAAGTCTGTAAAGACGGAGCTTGTGCTCATCATCTGCCACAGCGAACAAGAACGAGCGGATGGTTGGATCTCAGACCTTGAAGGCTCCTATCCATGATTTTCAACAATTCTAGCTCCAGAGCAATACTCATCATCAGATCCCTCACCTTCTGGCCATGCATTGCAAAAAAACACATTATCCAGCCTTTATTATTTTATCAAGCACTGCACAGTGAAGGCCTTTCTCTTTAAGCAGACTTCAGGTCAAATATCTGAACTATGGCTAGGTCACATTGATGCAGGCAGCCCCTTAACCACCATTGTCCCAGATTCCAAAGCATCACCCCAAAAGAGCACCATGCATGCTACCTATGGACTAATCAAAGGGAAAGAAAGTCAGATAAAATCTCACCCAAACATTTCAAACTTGACTGGCTCCTTCTAAATGCCTGCGTTGCTTTCAAATGCTACTGTACAGAGAACTCATCTAGCTTTTTCTAAAGGTCCACATTGTCTTCAAATACTACTGGGTAATCTAGGATGCTTAGAAATAAAGCAGCCTCACAGTACCTGCAGTCAAAATCAAGATCAGATGTGGTAGTGCAATACCCAGGACGTCAACATCACCCAACTCAAGGCAAGGTCAGGCATTAAAGAGAAGACTAGATGCAAGGTCTTTCCCTGCTATGTGTCTAGGATAAGAAAAGCCTTCTCCAGAAGATTCTTCAAGATCCATCCAATGTTTACTTTAAAAAACTGAATTACTACCTTGTCAAGCAAAACCTATATCATCCCTACCATAAGGCCACAGTTGTATATGTTCTGGACCCCCGCATTTGTTTAACACTCCTATGGCTTTTAGTTACGTTGGAGCTTTGTAACAGCTATACATACATACATACATACATATTCTCCTTTAAAGGAAGTGATCACCCCCAAAATGACTAAAGAAGCACAGCACCATATGACAAGTGTGCTTATAAGGGGAAACATGTATTTTAAAACAATTGATT
Organism: Pleurodeles waltl; assembly: GCF_031143425.1. Lineage (NCBI taxonomy): Eukaryota > Metazoa > Chordata > Amphibia > Caudata > Salamandridae > Pleurodeles > Pleurodeles waltl. Next base: position 358,193,818 of record NC_090438.1, read on the forward strand.
CAATATATTAAAATATTTCAGGAGAATGTTGTCTTCAATAATTAACTCAAAATTTTATGGAATCACAGTTTCGAATTGCTCATATTTTATACTTCAGAAGATCTGTAAGTAGCGAACTATAGGGTTTGATTGGGAGTAAGACTTGTGGTATTCAAAACCTCTATTGAGGCAGATTTCCTGCTTTGACATGCCTTTTGCAGAAATACCCTCCAGATTTAGGCATCATCAGCAGTTCGGTGGGGATCATTCTGTGGAAAGTGCTCATGCAAATGTAGTGAAAGCTGCTTCAGCCTAAATATAATTCGTGTTGCTGACACGTAATGGCGTTATATTCTGTATTTCAGAAACAACCACCCAAAGCATAGGTTTAAATGGCCGAGACGCACTGGGAGCTTTCTCCCTACATTTGGGAACAACTGATGATTTGTGTGCCTGGGATTGCTAAACCTCACTGTGAAAGTATGGATTGCAGATCTGGTCTAAACTAGTCAGACATTCAGGAATAATAATCTTTATGAGTAAGGCATAATGTAAAATGTCAAGCATTGAACTACCATGATCAAACGTTATCCACTGACATATTTTGGGTTTACTCCGTATGGCAGGTCCTCACCTTTGATTTTATTGAGCTTGAAGGCTCAAGAAGGTAGATGGCGTAAAATAATACCAAGGAAAATCATCATAGGTGGGAAAGTGACACACAGCACAAAACTGTAAATATCTGTAGGAATTAGGCGTTGAAGTAATGCTGAGATTGAGAATCCCTGCAGGGCAGTACAGGAAGGTCACTGACATCAGAGCTCAGAGTTCTTGAAAGGTACATCCTGCCGGGAAATGAGTAAAACAATTTCAGAGATGAAAAGGTGCTTTAGTCCTGGTAAACCCACCAACAAAAATAATGTAACCATTTGGCACTGGTTAACGTAACACGGAACCTAGCATTCACATCACGTCAAAGCCATGTTGTTTGTACTTACCCACATATAATCACCGAGCCTATTCATGTTTACACGCTTATGACATTTTTCATAGAATTCTACTCACTCGCACTCATGGCAAAGTAAAATGCAACTTGTTATATTCATGAGGTAACAGAGAAATAAAATCATGAGCGTTCACTGTAAGTGTAAAGAAACGTCGAGAAGGCATCAAGGGAAATCGATGGCATGATTGATATTAAAATATGGGTACTTCCATATGTTTCCTCCTCTCTATTGAGGTAGCATTATTTCCAAATATCTGAATGGCCTCGCAAATTGCTTTTTCATGAAGTGAAAGAAGTAATTTGCCGCTGGGTGTATTGCATTACCACTTCTAATTACATGCATATGCTCCACTTTGCTCCTTCAAAGGACACATTTCACTCACCCCTCACACATTCTGTTTACCACAAAAATTTTAGAGAACTGATATTGCATAAGTAGATTTGCAACGTTAAAACTGTCACACTTAAAGTCGCAATGTTAAATATCGTATTACATTTACTTCACAGGCATGCACCATAAACATGTGTAGAAAATGCGTGCCAGAGAATCAATTTCAACTGTTACAGGGTTGCCAAAGACCATGAGGTGGGGCATATTTGCAATCAAATGGTATTGGTTTGTCAGGGACACCTACAACAATTAATTTTTCTCCTCCTTTTGCTTATCACCATGTTTAAGCTGGGGATCTGCCACAAACAACATTTAAAAAATGAGGAAATATGCATGCTAAGTAGGATCAACTTTTTTCTCAAGCCTCTTCTAATTTTTTATACACAATTGCAAATTTCGGACCATAACATAGCCAATATTTGAAACAAAAGCAGTTTGTTGACTTTGTTGTTTATCTTTCATAGGCGTAAAATTGTAAAATTACATTAGACTTTCAGGTATAAGACACGCATGTTTTAGAAACCCCATTTTTTTAATATCTGGTATTAGCCAATATCTTTTGGTTCTGTTAAAATGTTGTATAGATATCACATGTACCAAAAAGGATTTTTATCCAGCCCTCTTCATCCACTTGTATGTTCAACTTTGATTCACATTTTGCTTCTGTTCATCACAGCTTACAACATGGCCAGAGGGCTAGACCCCTGTTTTGGTTAAACTTTATATACAAAAGCAGTCAAAGTTTGCGGGCTAAGAGATTACATATGCACCCAAAAACTGCCATCTAGTAAAACTTTTGTACAGCCTTATTACAAATATTTTTAATGACAATAGCCGGTGAGAGTGCATAAGTGCTCAAGTTTTCCCGCATTTTAATGTTCTTTGTAAAAATATAAAGGTTTTACATGAACATGAAAAAAACCGTTATTGGCAATAGGATGTCATCCATCACTAAACCTACCGGCTTAGTCAAAGCGTGTTTTACAATTGACAATAGAAAATCAGAAGAAAAATTACAGGCAAGTGTTAAATAGTTCATCCAAAAGGGACAATAACCTAAAAATGTTGAGGCTGTGAATAATATAAAATACGATTTGTTTGCAAACAAGAGCATCTGTGATTTTCATTTTCGGTAAATTCTGCATGACGTGGCCATGACTGACAAACGAAGGGCCTTACCAGGCAAAAGAGGGGTCTAAACTAAGAGTCGAATTACCCACACTGCATAAACCAAAGGATCGTGGAGCTGCAATAGTTATCTATTTATTTCGAAGATTCCTTTGCTTTTGCAAAACATTGGGGAAGCGACTACTTAGTCATTTGCAGGAATGCATGGAAACACAGTATCTCATGAGAGTGGCAGGCTAAGTTGAGACCTAAAAGGAACAGAAAATCATCAGTATCATGTGTTCAAAATAAATTTATGGACTTTTGCCCAGCGTTCCCAAGAAATGCCTATAATATTATGATGATGTAGACTGATTGCAAGGCTGCTGCGGTCTTGGAACAGGGCGTTCAGACGCTAGCTGCAAAGAAAAACAACTAAGAAAAGAACAGATATGCAATAAACAAAAGCAATAAATAGGGAAGGATGCTGGAAAGATTTGGTCCATGATGCCCGGGAAAAAAACAAATAATTTTTTCAGAGGAGAATGCTATTTTCAGTAGAACATAATGTGGGAGGGGTGATTTCAATCTCTTTTCTATAGGGACAGAGAAAGATTGCTCTCCTAGGCAAATATGGAGTGCGACCAGAAAATTGAAGGTGAAGTAAGAGTGGTAACCTATGATAACAGGACTAATGCAGTTTATATACATATTGGGCCTCAGTTATGAGGAAGTGGTGCAGGGTGGCACCAAAATTGGCAGCTCCACCCTGCGTCACTTCAGAAATGCAGGGAAGCACCTTATTTACAAAAATACAGTGCACCCCTGGGATTCCCCTACTGCTGGTGCTAAATGTATCTGCCTAGCACTGACTTCCCCAGTAATGAACAAGTGGGTGGGTAGGAAGGGTTTGTATCACCAGGCCTGGCCTCCCGAGAGCAACTCCCTGCTGCTGCCAGCCAGTAGGGAAAAGAGAGCTGGCAGCCTCGCTACTCACTAGTGCTGGGGCAGATCCTCCATAAATCAGCCAAGCTTAGGACTTGGGTTCTTCCAGCTGTAGGATGCAGCTACATGGTCCTGTTGATGTAGAGATCCTTAAGGGTGCATAGACACAGGGCCTGACTTCCATGCAGGGCAGTTTTTTCAGATCCCTCAGGGTCCAGCACTGCCCTATGTCTCCCACAGGCAATGTGGCATGGCTCTTAGCCAGGCCTCAGGGTTAGTGCTGATCATTGCCCTCTGGCCGTGAGACTAGTACTCGGGAAGGGGGCTTACATTGGGCAGAGAGGGGCCTTGCAGCCATTGGAAGCATCTGCAGGCCCTCCAGTTGTATCTCTCTAGTGAAGCAGAGCTTCACAGAGTTTTAGGGAAACTTCTCAGGAAGGGTCTGCCATCTTGGCTTCTTCAGCCATGCCCCCTTTGATGCAGAATACTGATAATAGCCCAAATACTCCTGCTCGAGTAATTAAGAGTAATATAGCGGTAAATCTTTCTGCAACAGCACATTTGCACTCACTCCTCATGTTCTTCTGCATTTAGCACTGTTTCTGAAAGCAAAATGCATTCTCACATCCATTCTGATGTGAGGGTGCATTTTGCATTAAGAAAATAGAGCTAACTGCTGGAAATAAGTTAGGGAAAATCCTACACCAAGAACACATGAACACTACTTCTCAGTGCTTAATGCATTCTTGCACTCATTTGGGAGGTGAAGTGACATTTTGCTTTAAGAAAACAGCAATAAGCAATGGGAGTACATTAGGGGAAAATCCTCCTCCAAGAGCACATTAAGCAAGTGAAAGTGTCTGCTCACTATTCATGTTCTGTTGCATTTAGCGCTATTTCTTAGCAAAAAATGCATTCTCATACCCATTTTGGATGTGAGGGGGTATTTGTGTGCTACAAAATCATGCTAAATGCAGACTTACTCTTCTTGCACAGTTATGCGTAATCTTGCAGAATTCTTAGGTAAGTCTGTATAATTACACCAAACTGAATTCCACAAGTTAAACTCTAGCTCTGAGGCCAAGGCTAGAGCCACGAGTTAACTTTTGTCCTCTGCCAATATCAAAATGTTGTTGAAGTAAATTATTTCAAATAGCAGAAAGGTTACAGTGTTAATTGTTTTTGAACATTCTTAGTACTGTGGCAATCCAAAATGGAAATTATATTAACACCCAATATTGCACTCTTCAAGAAAACAAAAGCTCATTGTGTGCTTTGAATGCCAGGACTAGAAAATAGAAATCATTTACAATAAATTTCACCATCCAGCTACACTGGAAAATGATGTCTTTGAGTAAGCACACACCCTCCATTTTTCTGTGGTTGTAGACCAAAAGCCATTAAAGGTTCTTCAAATGTTAGACTCAAAGTCGCTCAATGTTTTTTTTTTTACAATAAATATTGTGTTGATGAATCCTAAATCTGTAAGGAAAGATAACTTTGTTAGTGATGTCATCAATGATTCCTCTGGGATGTTATCAGCACATCAGTGATATCATCAATTATATCATTTTTATTGTCTTGAATGATGTAATATCTAATAAGGTGTTCAAGGTGAGAGCACAATTTATCGTTTGTTTATTGAATTATAGCTGGTGAATTACAGTGTTTTTTAAGCTCTGTTTTATAAATATAAGTGCACTTTAACTATGTTTCACTGTTGTTTTTTCAGTGAGCGTCTGAGAGTTTAACTATAACTTGCACCCCCATCAAGCACTGCTGATGACCTCCCCTATTATGTGAACTGCACAAGCAGTGTATGCTTCACTCATGCATATTTTATTGAAATGAATAAAAGCGATGTCTGAGAACTCATAGAAAATCTGTCCTTATTTAATTTCCCAGCAGCACTAACCATAAGTAGAAACCCTAATTTTCTTTATGTACTACAGTATCCTCTGTAGGAAATTCCTTTCAGTTTACAGCTTTGGTTCAATCACAATGGTGTTCAGTTTTATCATAAATGCAGAATGGTCGTACTCTAGTGCACTGGAGTTGCTCATTAGAGCTTTGTGGTGAAGCAGCAGTTTATCACTACAGAGCAGGTTGTCAGGTTGCTGCTGATGTTATAAGTACATGTTTCAGTCTGTATGTAAGAATGTTTTACTGGCATGTAAGAGGAATATATCTGGGAAATCATAGAAAATGTGTCATCATTTTAGCTTTCAAGAGCATTAACCATAATGTCTATGAAATAAATGAACTCCTTCATTTTGTTAGTTTCTAAAGGAAAAAATGTAAGCCTTACAACTATGAGTTCATCAAAATAATGGGCAGATGTGCCACACTTTTGTAATCAATACAGAATGTTATCACTCTAGTTGTTCATTAGAACACCATGTTAATGCTGCAGTTGAAGGCTGGAAAATCAATCAATAGGATGTTGCTGTTATTGGAAGTACATGTTCTACTAAGAATATCAGACTATTTCTCTCATGTTTGAACTTACAGAACATGTGATTTCTTTTTAGCTTCTGGGGTACCTTCCCTAACCTTTCTGAGAAAAACATGAGAGAAAACAGTTTCCTTTCAAACATGGTATATCAAATTGAAGTAGAGGGTCCACATTTTACATAGGGTAAAAGTGCCTGGGAACTGCACCAGAATTCCTAGAATAAGCACAACACCATCAACAAATAATTTAAATTGTTACTAAAACTGTTATAACCTTCATATGTGCTCATTTTGTTGGCCCTCAAAAACTGGCTTTCAATACATTGCATTTCAATGGAGATCAGTTCTACGAGTACTGTAATGGCAGCCGCAACATGTTGTCCAAGTTGTGGCCAGCCTAACAAAGTGGACTCCATTTTGTCCCACCACCATGATTTTTTAGACATAGGGATCATGTGTGTGTCCTGCAATGGCTGCCACAAAACATTGTTCATTTCAATTCCTCTCAATGTTTGATGCCAACCAAAATTCAAATACTTATTTCTATAGTCAAACTGAAAACCTGTTACAGAGTACCATGCTCCACTCCACGAGTTCATAAATAGGAGTTCATAAATATTAAATATATGTACTTAACCATACGCTTCCAACAAAAGACTGCTAATATAAAGACTGCAAATCAATATTGTTACATCCAACCCAATGTGTAAGAAACATAATAATTAAAAATAAAATATCACATCCATTATAATAAGACTAAAATATTTCTTAATATCCCAATTCTGGATAGGGACTCGGACCCCTAGAAAGGTTGTGATTTCTGTAGTCAAAATGTTGCCTTCAAAATCCTTTCACATTTCATATTTATAATATATATAATTGTCCCAAAAAGTACCATTGGTTTCATCGAAGGCACAAAGCCTCATAGATATATCATGCTAGTGTTACACTTTGCCACGTGCAAGGTCCATTGTGCTAAACAGGTAGATATCCAATGCCTGTCTCACTCACCTGTTTATACAATCCACATTGGCCATAGCAGGTTATTCAACACTTTATAATAACTACAAATAGTGATCATTCCACCATTGTCTGATGAATATTATTTATTATCTCTCCCTAACATTGTGAAGATCACCGATATAATAGTACTTGTTCCTGGCCCCCACTGAATCAAAAAAATATTTCTTCTCTCAACTTAAAACTTCAGCTATGAGGACCTTCTGTCTGGTTCTTTTTCAATCATATTGAAATATCCCATCATTTAATACATCAATAAAGACGAGACTAGTGTGAGAGAATTCTCATTAATATTTCTACATATTTAATTATTTTCATGAACTTGCCACGAATTAGCGGAGAAAACATTAAACAACAGTGTAAAATTATCTGTCTATATTTAAACTACTGTCTACAGCACATAGTGTTTCTATGCTTCACATTTCTTTCAGAGAAGTAGAGGAGATGGAGACAACACACAGAGTCAGAGAAAGACTTAAAAGCATGTTGCCACCTGCAAGACCAGCAGGTGTGGCGAAGGAGCGTCGGCCTTCTGGCTAAGCCAGCAGCTGAAAAATAAAATTATAGTTTACTATCGATTTATTTTTCACCTGCTGGCTTGGCTAGCAGCATGTGCAGGGAGGGTAGGCGTGGCCATAGAAGGGGGGAAAGGGGAGGGGGTGGAATGCACCTAAGTGAGCATGTGTGTTTGGCCATCTGTTCTAGGCCAGCCAAACACACATGCACACTTAAGTTTCACCAACCCTGCTGTGTGCCAGATAAGATGTACTGAGGATGTGTATTGTATATATGATTAAGAAGGCATGCTCAGAACATACATGAGGCTATAATTTTAGCTCTGTAGATAACCAAAGCAACTGAAAATTAATGCTGTTAGCAACATAGAAGCCCACTACCAATCAAGATATTTCAAGAAATTTACATAGTTAAAGTTTCTCTAGGATTGTGGTAAGATGAGCAGGAGATACGTCTAAAGTTGGTAAATTGTTATATACTGGAGATCATACGCTGGCCGATTTAGGAATCTGAGCATTCTGAATCTCAATGTGTTGGAATATTAATTCATTGGGAACGTGGTTTCAAACTTTAACAAGAGGAGTGTATATATCTTGAACATGGGAGGCATTATTTATGTAATTTGTTCATTTGCATGCATTCAATGAGTATAGTTCTAAATGGTTAGCTATATTTTATGGTACATGGGCAAGCAACAGAAGTTATGATGATATATTTCTATGCATACGTATTCTGGCATGAAATATTGCTGAGAATATGGATTTTTTTTTTTTCCCTTTGGAACAGACTATAAGAATGGCATGTGAAGTGCAATAGTTGTATTAAGGAATAACATAAGAAATAATTAAGAAGATATTGGATGTTTACTTGCACTGATAATAAAGTTTGTATAACAATTTTTATTTTGTTTTCAGCCCTGAAGAAGCAGCCAAGTTCTCCGCAAAACACATGTTAGCCTAAGTTTGTTTTGGATGATGACTATTAGAAATGAACACTGATCATGAAGTAGTAATGTTCAATTGACATGTTGTAACCATCTTTTATACTATTTTAATAATAAATGAGTAGTCACTCATATATTATCTCAAGAGTATTAGATGAATGTAATGCGTTGACAATAGCTCCATACAATCACTAATTGTTTAACATTAATCTGTTTTCTTTTAGTGTCTATATTTTTTTTTCACAAAGCTAAGATCTTTTTTACCATACTTAGCTATAACATCACTTTAACCTTCAGTATTTCAGTGAGCTTATGAGTTTTATTTAAAATAAGGAAAGATCATAGTATCACACCTAACAATAACATCTTTTTAACCCTGAAATTCTGTTTTTTTTAAATCATATTCATCTAACATAGGGGGTGGGGGTTTCTCCCAGGGCCACCACAAGCAGGTGACCACCATGACCAACATTAGTCCTGTCGACAAACGTTTATAACGTACTCAATATTGGTGGACAACTATGACCGATTAGGAGCACAAGCATTTTACAAACAATTACACCCATTTGCAGGAAAGAGGCAGTACAAAATTAGGAAGTGAAGTTGGATGATACTTACCTGCCACCATGTATATTATAAAACAAAACTACACAGTCATTGGATGATGTCATCATTGATGTCACCAGTGATGTAATCAGTGGTGTCATTTGAAATGTCATCAGTGATGTCATAAATGTTGTCATAGAACATGTCATGAGTGCTGTAAAATGTGAATTCATAACAGTGCATGACAGGAGCACAAGTTACGGTTAGCTCCTTTAAATATAACTGGTGAATTTCTGGGGTTGTTATTAAATCAAAACATTATGTTGACATTGATATTTTCACCGAACTATACTGTTACCAAAGCCCTTGGTTTTTTCAGTCAATTTCTAAGGTATTGTAGAAACTAAAAATATGTTATTATCATATCTAACTACATCATTTTTATCATTTGTTTTTTTAGTGAATTTCTAAGTTTTTTTAAATATAAATTAAGATAGAATTACAATTTCTAACTACAACGTCACTTTAACCGTTGTATTTTTCATTGAATGTTTAAGTTTTTTAAAAATGTAAAGTAATATTTTATTATCACACGGAAAGCCAAACCCCACCATCCACCTCAAGCCCTGCAATCAGGCCCTGTGGACAACAGCCCACAAGAAGTCAACTACTCACTGGGGTTTGAGGGTTGCACTACCCCCTACCCAAACCACTTTTGGCCCTTGGGACCCTGGGACCTATTTATTATAAAATAGGAGAGGGAGTGTGTTCAGCCCCTCTCTCCAAGGCCCAGGGGATGGGGTCCACAGGGTCTAATACGTCTCTGGGAAGGGGGCTACTTGCCTCCCCCTCTAATATTAGAATTCAGCCCTGGACAATGGGGTCCCAGGGTCCTATAAAGGCTTGGGGAGGAGTGCCAGATGGTCACCTCTCCATAATTGTGATAATCAGCCCCAGGAAGATGGGGTCTTTGGGGCCTTTTAAGGATTGGAAAAGGGGGGTCAGGTTCCCACCTCCACTTTAATTAAAATATTGCTCCAGAGGATGGGATTCCCAGGACCTCTTAACGCTCAGGGATAGGACCATGCTCCCCACTCCCCACAATAAAATTTGGACACAGGAGATGCGGTACCTGGGCCTTATAATGCCCAGGGAGCGGGGACCCATGCTCTCTTCCCCTCCAATTATAAAAGGCCTTAGGATATGGTCCTATGGGCCCATTTGGGCTTAAGAAGTGGGTAACATGAAACCTGCTAATGTTATTGTATTTGGCCCCGGATGATATGTTCTCCATGGCCTTTTAAGGCTCTGGGAGGGGGAACATGCATCCCCTAGCAATATATGTTTATTGACCCTGGGGGATGGGGTCCCTGGGGTAAATAGTGGCTTGAAGGTTGTGGTGTGTACACTCCTAATGGGCCCAGGGACTGTGTAACACCCTTCAGTGGTGTGGGTGTGGCTGGTTGCTGGGTGATGAACACAGGGCCTGGCCCTAGCATGGCATGGAGTTGCTTGATTGCAAAGGGTTGGCTGCAGAATTTGACACCAGGCCATGGCTTGCAACGGACCCCCCGTCTGCTCTTTGCGCAGCAGGGATTGGCTTTACATATGGTAATACAATGTTACTTTATGTTAAAAAAAACTAGAAATCCACACAAAAAACAGAGGTTAACGTCAAGTTATAGTTAGGTGTGATAAAAAGATCTGATTTTGTTTAAATAAAACTAAGAAATGTATAGAAAAAACAAAGGTTTAAGTGAAGTTATAGTTAGATGAATATGTCTATGTCAATATGAACTAAAAAAAACGGACTCCTCAGATTTAGTTTGTATAGCTTACTATAACTTGCAAACTTTACGAATGCAGAGTCTCGGCACACAAAAAGACTTATCGTTTTGATGAGCAGGGACTCACTTGTTTTTTCACTTCTCCTTCATTTTTTTCCTGTGAACAGATGTTCACAAAATTGACAGCTCAAATGTCACTTAGCTAATTGATTAATTTGAATGATAGGTTTGTCCTAAACCCATCATTTAAAAACAAAAACAAATGAAATTTACTAGCCAAATGAAACTGGCATAAGTATACTTTGTGTTTCAGGTGTCATCTGTGATATAATATGTGAAGTCATAAGCAGAGCAACAAAGCAGTGCAGTGCAAGTTATACTTATGTCAGTTATGTATGGCAAATTTCAATGTTTATCTTTTTGTTTTTTAAGCAGTAGTGCCTTTGCAGTGAATTTCTAAGGTTTTTTTAAGGTAGGTTAAACTTTTATTGCCTTCCCAACACAAAACCCCACATTAACTTTTGTTTTTTTTCAGGGATTACCTTTTTTAACCTAAAGTAATATCTTATTAAGATACGTATGCCTGATCCAGGCCCTGTGTACCACCCCACTTCCCCCGGGTGTCCAACCACAACTCCCACCAATGATCCTCCCAAAAACATTATTGAAAAGTATTGTGGAGACTCATCAAAAAGTACCAAAGGTATTACCAAAACAAAAAACGCTCTTCCTACAGAAACTCTGACTCACCTGTAACTACACAGTTGCTACTACCAGTACTTATTACATATAGAACTGTATTGGGATGTTTGGACTAAATGTGGATAGAGATAAAGATAAAAAATAAAACCGTGTAATGCAAAAAGATCTTGATACAAAAATATTGTTGTCAAGAATACTTTTTTTACTGTAAGCAATATTGTTTTTAAGAATATGATTGTTTCTAAAATTGTTCTCAGTAATATAGTTGTAAATAATATCATTTTTAATTACTTAAATATGATTTAGTTCCTATATTAATTTTGGGTTACAATTGTTGGTGTAATTGTTATTGATTGTATTAAGTATAGTTTGTAATTTTAAGTGATTTAAAAAATATTCTTAAATTCTTAATAGTGATTTATAGTGTTGTTATGCTTTACCTACTGTTGCTTAGACTGTAGTGAATAGAATATAGTATCATTTTTTGTTTGATTAATTAAAATCATTACAATATGCAAAATAGAAGAAATGCAAGGAACCGATTAAAAAAAATAAAAAAAGCTTGTAAGTTTATAAATAGCATGTGCACTTCAGCTGGCAGCAGTGACCGGATCCAGAACAGAAGTACTTTTGCAAAGTGCCAGCAGCATCTAAAGTCCAGCACTGCTCACCGTTCAGATATGCCCTTTGGCCAGCTCGGATTGTAAAAGAGTTACTGTGCAAGGTGCTAAAACCAAGCTTGTCTTACCACATACCTGTGCCTTTTTTGCCCAAGTCGGGTAGTAATGAATCAGTATGCAAGATGCTAAAACATTTCCTTATGCATACCCAACATTAAAAAATAGAAAAGTGTTAGCACTTTAAAACATGTGAACAGTTTTTCTCATTTCTTTGCTTGGTGTGATTTTTATGAGAATGCTTTCACTTTAGGTATTGAGCCAGAAAACAGTACAAGAGTATGGGCAGTGAATGGCTATTACATTTGTAAGCTAAAGCCTTTTTTTTAAATAACACTGATCCAACATTAATTATAAATAAAAACATTTCAAAACTAATGAACATATTTATGGCGTGGCTTGCATCGCTCTTGCACCACGCAAATTGAGATTTATGAAGGCTTGCAAAGCCACCTTGCATCGCCCTGCGTTGCTTCATAACGCTTCATTAATGTAATGCAGTGCAAATAGATATGTTGCATTGCTCTGCATCAGGGATGCGTTTCCATGAATGTTGTGTGGGTGTTCCCATGCAACATCCATGGATTTTGATGCATTCCTAGATTTACAAAAACTTGTAAACCTGGGAATGTGGCAAAAAGATTTTCCTCCATAGGAGAGGCATAATGAAGAGAAATATGTTTATTTCTTCTAGTTTTTTCCTCTTTCTTTGTGGGCTGCATCACACATAGAAAGGAGAAAAAAGCTCATAGGATTTTTTTTGTGCAGGAAGATGACCCTTCCTGCACAAAAGCAATCCTGCCTGCAATGCAGGCATCCTTGCAGAATGGTGCAAGGGTGCCTGCGTTGGCGCTAGGCTGCCAAAGAGGCATCAGCAATAGGGGAAAGGACAGAAATGCACTGTATTGGATAAATACGGCGCATTAATTCCCTTTCCCTGTGGTTCAGAGCAGTGCAGCAAAGTGACTTTCTGAGCTGCCCTGTGCCACAAAGCCCATAAATATGGTCCTGTGTAAAAGGTGATTAACCAATATCAGTGCAAGGTACAGGATAGGGTTTCTCTGGAAAGCTTATGCTTGAGCTATTGATGCAGAGAGCAGAGCAGAAGCAGAAGCAGTCAAAAGGATCTTAATATTTGGACTGGCAGGCTTCGCTCCTGCTGGAAGCTGTGATCTAGTCCAAGGAAACAGTGCTTTTGCAAGAAGGTGTCAGCAGCATCTAGCGTCCGTCTTAATCTTAAAAAACAGAACTCTTTACATCAGCAAGCAACAGTAAAGGATGGTTGCCTTCAAATGAAGCAAGTTGAAAAGTTAGATTAGTCCATAGTGCTTGGGCTTGAGCTTTAGATCTTGAGTATATTTGGGTCTGGTTGGTCCCTGAAGGGAAAGGAGTGCAAAGAAGTGGGTAGAAGTATGAATGTACAGTCCCAGAGTGACAACAAGTTGTTAGCTAGTTTCTTCTGCTTTTGTTGATGAAGCAAAGATCTACTGGAGACATGTTCAGATCTCATCAAGAGTGCTGAAGGGGTTGTTAGCTGGTGTGGGTTAGTTGTATTCAATCCGGTGGGGTGCCTATCTTAGGCCTCTTCCAACTCCGTGGAGATTTTTCACTGTTCCATAGTTAAGCAGTGGAGTATTGTTTACTTGCACGAGCACACTCCTGACTGATTTCAGGCAGGGCACAACAGACATTAGGCTTCATCTCAGGGTAGACTTGAAAAGGCATATCATGTGAATTGCATTTTCTTTTGGGTTACCACACAGCGTGCAGGCCAAGTTCCCTTCTGCCATTGACCAGGCTGTGGCATGTGAATTTGAAGGCAGAATCCCTAGCCAGTACCTTAAGTATTGGCTTTTATCCTACTGTTGAATACTACTCCCAAATATTGCTGTGGTTTCAAGGATTTGTAGCTGTTTAATACCTTTCAGGTGTGTGATCCTTTCTCCAAGGTTGCCCTGTCCTCTAGAGATAACAGTATTTTGGATGATTTGTTGACAGCTCCTCATTTCATAACTTGCTGCAGCGGACAATAACTCTGCCACACCAAACAGGTTGATTGTTTTATTGAGATAGTCTCTGGCAGGTGAAGAGGATCTGTTGATTCCTTCCTGCTATGAAGTGTAATTTCTGGTACTCTCCTCTACAGTTTTTAGCCTGTAACGGATGGTGGCAAAAGCTGCTTGCCTGGTGATTGACTGTTTGACTTAACCAAACTCTAGCCTGATCTGGGTACGTGATGTGTAGCTAGAGAGTTGGAAGGTTTGCCTGTATATTCTTACAATGCCGGTGTCCAGGATTTTGGAATCTCTGACCCATAAGGCTTCACTTCTGTAGGCCAGGGTATGCATGACTTTTGCCCTGGCAATTTCAAAAATTGGGCTATACAATGGGCCGTTTAGGTTTCTGAATAGGGCCCTTAACCCTTCTGCCCTGGAGATCTCCTTTCTTTTAATTTCCTCCTTCTGCAAGTGGAAGGTTCTGTTACTGTCAAAAGGAGGCTGAGGTATTTATATTTGCTTGTTTCATCAACCTTGATGGAGTAAAGGAACCAGCAAGCTTTTCCTTCTGCTCTTATGGAGCAGTTCATGGATTTTGTTTTCTTGGTTTTTATTGTAAGGCTGTTTCTGGCAGAGATACTTTGGGGGTCTTAAGAAGGTACTGCATGCCATCCTTCATCCAACTGATCAACACCAGGCCATCAGCATACAGCAGATTTGAGAGGGGTAGTGAGCCAAACTTCGGGCTTGGAACTTGACGAAGGTCAAAGCTGGGGAGAGGTCTGCCAAAATAAATTGATGAGTGAAGGCCAAGACGCAGCCCTGCTTGAGCCTGCAATTTGTTGGGAAGGTCCTGTTTAGTTTAGCTCCGCTCCCCAGCTTGATTCTCACCCAGGTGTCAGGTGTCAGAGTAAAGATCTGAGATTAGGAGCGCTGGGGGTATAAGCCAGCTTCCTAGTTTCCTCCAGAGCCTATTTTGGTTTAAACATTCAAAAGCAGCTTTACAATTGATGTAGCAGAGGTAAAGAGGAAGCCTTGCAGCATTTGAGGAACCAAACAATAATACAAGACTATAATATTTGTTGCAGTTCGAATTTGTTTAGTAAACCCAGTGTGGTTAATCAGATTAATTGAGTTTGTAGTGGCCCAATCAAGGAGATGTTCTAATGAAATGCCCACATAATATTTTGCCTCATTGTCTGTGAGGGCTATGAATGTATAAATCTTTGCTTTTAATTTGTCGCCTCCTTTGAAAATTTGCAATAAGAAGAAGCCTTTCCGGTGTTGTGCCTCCTAATAGGGCATGATCGGATAATGGGGTCATGTGCTCAGCCCATTTTGTCAGATCAGTCTTGTACATGGTCTGGGGGATCCCAATTGGACCTGGTGCTCTGGTAGTTCTGCCTCTAGTTATCTGCCAATGTATTGCATTTGCTTCAATAATTGGTGCACTGTCTGTGTCTTTAGGCTCTACGGCTGGTATGCCATGTCCCTCTGATGAGGTGTCACCTTCAGCCTTTGAAGGTACTGGTTTGTCAGTAAGTGGGTTGAAGTGAATGTACAGAAAGGTAGCCCACGCTTCCTCAGAAAGGCTAAATTCTTAGTGAGGCTTGAACACATTGGAGTTGTTTTGCTTGATGTCCCAGATTATTTTGGGCCCAAAGGTGTCTGTGTTTTGCCTCTTTGTGCTCCAGACCACCCACTTTACCTCCCATTTTGGGTGCTTCAGTTCAGCTATGATGATTTTGTTGTGTAGAGACCACTAGACTGCACATAGGGCCTCATTGAGTTTGCTCTTCAACAGTTTTGTTTGCCCATTCTTCTGGTGGTTTTGGTCATTCAGCAAGTGAACTGCTAGTAGGGCCCTTTTTGGATGAATTTTTGATGCATTCTGCTTGGAAAAAGAATCTGTGAAAGCTTCCCAGTTCTCCCTTGGAGAATTCCTATTGACTGAAGTGTTTTTTAGTCGGTATTCTGCTTTTTACACCAGTAAGTCAATTGTTACTGTAGACCATTTAACTATCTTTACGTCAGTCATATACATTGATCCTTCAGGTTCTTTCGTGTATCTATTTTTGCTCATAACGAAGACAAATTCCAACTCCTGGAGCAGGTGGTCACTCTCAGATGTTAGGCCCATTTTGAAAGAGTAGATTAATTGTAGCAAGGGACCAGCGAGTAATCTATGAGGTAGTTTCTGCTGGAAGAGTGAAAAGACAGAGCTGAGGGATTATCACCTTTGAAACACCCGTTGAGGACCCATACAACTTGATGGTCTTGTTTTCTAAACAGGTGAAGGCCCCTTGTGTCCCTCCTCCTTAAGTTGACTAAAGCTTGTTTGGGGATCTCCCATTGACGCTCCTGGTCCTCTATGATTTAATTACTCATTGGGTGACCTAACAATTTCATGCTGAAGTCACGTGTCACTATAAGAATATTGCTTGGAGGAGATGCCCCAACATTAAAAATATTTTTGATCAGTTTTTTTAATGTCTCTGTGCGGTCTTTGTGACTAGATGGTGTGTAGATATTTATTAGTGCCACTGTAGTGTTTCTCACCCCATTGCAATTAATATGTGTAGTATTTGAAGGTTATCAGAGCTGTTTTTTGCTCCTGGCTTGTGGCTTTGATTGCTGTTGACATTTAGATTCCAAGACATCCTTTGCTACACCCAAATTTAGCTTCCTTGGTGGCCGGGACTGCATTGTTGGGTGAAACTCGAGAATCAGACCGGTTCCTGAGTGTGCAGCTCCTGTAAGGCGATCATTGAGAAGGTTTGGAGGTAGGTTTTGGTCATCTAGATTCCCCGCCGGGTTGTGTATGTTCCATGAGCAAAAGCAAAATATAGATGCATTATAATCCGACTACATACTGATTCACTTCAAGGAGAGTGTCTGGGTAATGGACCTTGTGATTCACCACTTTCATTAGTCAGATTCTCTTTCCTACGTAGAGTCTTTATGGAATTAGTTGGGTCTAATCCACATTCTTTTTCTACTCTTGATTGCAATGCACCTTTTGTGTTTTTGAGGGCTGAGTAGGGAATTTGTGGAGCTCTAGTTTTCTCTGTCTAACAGTCTTTGGTCCTCCTCCGCAGGTGCGGGTACCTGTGTCCTTGATATGATTCCACAACTATTCCCCAGTCCATAAATTGTTTACTCTCACATAGAACCTTCTGTGTCATGTCAGATGATCCCCAGATGGCCTTGGTTGATTCACTCTGATAGCCAGGTGCCAGACTGATGAACTGAATGGATTGAATGCTGACAGAAGTGACCCAAATGAGTTTTGGGATCTGATTTAGCAGTTTAATGATGTTGCCTTGATTGAGGATCTAATTGTTTCCCATTGAGCACCATCCCAGACGAAGGAGGGTTACACTTGAACCCCTTTAGTGAGGATTGGCACAGGATCCGGTATGCCCCTGTCCACCACCAGATTGGGTTCCGGTATGCCCCTGTCCACCACCAGATTGGGTTCAAACCGCCATGAAAAGGCTAGCGGGAGGGGGACTCGCAATCCCCTGGGCAGCGCTGCCAAATTTTGAGTAAATCCATTTGACAGTTCCAGCTGCTTTCACATTCAATAATTGCAAAAACCCCATAGACATTGGATGGGTAAAAGGTGTTTTGGGACCTCATTTTTCACAGCCCCCATTTGATGAATCACAACAGAACTTACCAGACAGCAGCTGAACTAGTTATCATAAGAGTTTAAAAATGTTTCAAAGATATATATATATATATGTATGTTGAAAAATGGGTTATTGGTAAGGGCAGGTAAGTACCTACACTTATCAATAGGCCACTAACCTCCACTTAGGTCCAGTTAGGTCTCAGTAAATTAAACCCAGCTCAACCCTTGGTAGCTTGGCAACGAGCGACAAGGCTTAATTTAGGAGACAAAGCGTAAACCATTCAAATATCACAAAACAGTAATTAAATAAAACAGCGGAACAGTTTTAAAATCCAAAATCAATTTATAAAAATATATTATATTTTTATCTTTAAAATGACACCAAAACAAATAAAATCGGATAATGGGAACCGGAGATATGAATTTTTAAAGCATTATTGTTTTCTTGCACCTAGAGACAAAAAGCGCCAATCTGGTCATCTGGTCGCACCTCGACCGGGACAAAGTCAAAGTTTAAGGCCGACCGCAATGGAGCCCGGCACAGCTGCAGTTCGCGGGAGGCCTCGGTCAAAAGTTTACCTTCGCACTTAGTCGTTTTTCTGAAGATTTTCTTCAGTGGGACCAACCTGCCAGTCCAATCCGACCTCCTGGAACTTCTCTGGATACACGTTGCGGGAATCCTTGGTGGCGATTTTTACCTTCGGACGTAGTCGTTTTTTCGAGGTGAAAATCCTTTGACCGGGGTAAACCTGGATCTTGATCCAACGTCCTTGGAGCCCTCCTCGGATACGCTGACTGGGAGGTCCGGTCAACTTTGTACGTACGGACTTAGGACCTCATTACAACATTGGCGGTAAAAGCCGCTTACCGCGGTGCAGAAGATCGCTAACACACCGCTGAACAACATGGGAGGAGCAACTCTTGGCTATAATGCATCCTGAGGGCCTCGCAGGAGTAGCTGGAGGAATGGACTCTGGTAAGACAAATCTTTCCTACCTTATCCCCCACATACCCCCACCCTCACCCTCACCCCATCACTCCAACTCCTCACACATGTCCCAATATCACAAACCACACATCCCAAACCCAAGCCCTGCATGCAACACCAAAGCATGGACACCCATCACCAAAGCATGGCCACTGCACATACCCATACACCCCTCTAAACCATTATCACACAAGGTCCTACACAGGAATGCAAGCACTAGGGTACACGGTCATCCACCCATTGCACACCATGGCACACACAGATGCAATAATCATGCTTTTACACCCCTGCAGTACCCCTACCCAACGTCACCAGACAGGAGCGTCCAGATATGTCCCCTCCACCCACAGAAGAGGCCCACAGTGATGACAGCAGCTCTGTCCAACAGGATCTAGATGACCAGCCCGGCCCATCTGGGACCACGGGACAGCTGGTTCCCCTCACACTGGCACAAGCCACTACCGACCTTTCCCCCTCTGGAAATACCAGCACAGCACCCACCCAGCAGGCCCATACCTCTGTCCCCAGGACAGGTCAATCAGCAGTGTGTCTGCCACTACAGGGAACCCAGGCTAACCCACCACCCCAACAACACCAGGGACCTGGGGGCAGTGGGCACACGGTTCAGGGGACAGAGGCCCAGGAACACAGGGGAACTGGGAGGGCTGCTGTGCGACAGGGGGAGGACAGGCCCAGGGAACCCACTTTCCACGAGGCCCTCTCCAACATCATGGGAGCCTACCACCATTCCCAGGAGACGATGACAACGGTACTGGCCAAGTTTCAGGAGACCCAGCAGCTGCAGGAGGAACAGTATTTGGGCTTCAGAGAGGAACTCAAATCCATCAATTCCACCCTGGGCACCATTGTAGGGGTGCTGAAGGAACTCGTCAACACCAGGAGGGACACTGTGGCACAACAAGGGGCCCCTGACACTAGCCTGGACGATGAACTGCCCACCACCTCCGCCGGCGCTAGGGGACAGGAGGCACCGCCACAGGACCACCACACCAGCATCCCACCCCCTGCAGAGGGAGAACAACCCCGCAAACCGTCCCTGAGATCCAGGACAAAGACAGAGAATGATGCCAAGACCCCCGCCAATAAATTAGACCACCCTGATTGTCATCCTTTTGTCCCACCTTGTCACCCTGTCCATTCTTAAAGTGCCCCAGCTCCACTTCCTATGCCCCTTTGGACAATGCACCTGTGAGACTAATAGACTGGACTCTGCCATGGACATTCCTCCACCATCACCCCTCACCATTTTACAACCCCCTCCAATATTGAGCACTTAAATAAACACCCTTAAAGCACAAAACAATCAGGAGTCTGTCTGTGATTTCAAAATTGTGTATTAGCAATTACAATGGCAAAATGCTCATTCAAATGTAATGTCAACATACCTATGTCACACAGCTATAGTCCATGAGGAAACAAAGCAGATGTCACACAGTGGGACCCACATCTGTGAAATCGTAAGGGAAAGTGACAACTCAGTGACCATACACTAGGTGAAAATGACAGACAGTAGAGAGGTAGTACATTTAAATCAGATGTAGCAGGCAGTGGTGTCTTCTTACCTGTGTCTCACTGGAAGTATTCCAGGCTCACCGTGTTCCTGTTGTCGATGTCCTCTTCTTCTGCTTCCTCTCCTTCACTGTCCACAGGCTCCACAGCTGCCACAACACCTCCATCCGGACCATCCTCCTGCAGAAAAGGCACCTGTCGTTGCAAAGCCAAGTTGTGAAGCATACAGCAGGCCACGATGATCTGGCATACCTTCTTTGGTGAGTAGAATAGGGAACCACCTGTCATATGGAGGCACCGGAACCTGGCCTTCAGGAGGCCGAAGGTCCGCTCTATAATCCTCCTAGTCTGCCCATGGGCCTCATTGTAGCATTCCTCTGCCCTTGTTCTGGGATTCCTCACTGGGGTCAGTAGCCATGACAGGTTGGGGTAACCAGAGTCACCTGCAAAAGGCGATGGACAACTGTTAGACACACACAAACTCATAGGGACATCCACAGACAACTATTCCCACTGTATTGGGTCCATGTGCTCACCTAATAGCCACACCCGGTGCCTCTGGAGTTGCCCCATCACATAAGGGATGCTGCTATTCCGCAGGATGTAAGCCTCATGCACTGAGCCAGGGAATTTGGCATTAACATGGGAGATGTACTGGTCTGCCAAACACACCATCTGCACATTCATGGAATGGTAACTCTTCCGGTTTCTGTACACCTGTTCACTCCTGCGGGGGGTACCAAGGCCACATGTGTCCCATCAATGGCACCTATGATGTTGAGGATATGTCCCAGGGCATAGAAATCACCTTTCACTATAGGCAAATCCTCCACCTGAGGGAAAACGATGTAGATCCGCATGTGTTTCAACAGGGCAGACAAAACTCTGGACAGCACGTTGGAAAACATAGGCTGGAACATCACTGATGCTATGGCCACTGTAGTTTGAAAAGACCCACTTGCTAGAAAATGGAGTACTGACAGCACCTGCACTTGAGGGGGGATTCCTGTGGGATGGCGGATAACTGACTGGGCACACCGTTTATGGATTGTGGCTCGATCAAGCCTGTAGGTGATGATCACATGTCGCTCCTCCATTGTCGACAGGTCCACCAGCGGTCTGTACACCGGAGGATCCCGCCATCTCCTCACATGCCCCAGCGGACAGTGCCTATGGAGGAGAACAGCAAGCAGAGAGTCAAACAACTCTGAGGTACATAGACACAGCATACTCTGAAAATATTAGCAATTAGAAATTAGCCTGTATGAGTGTTTAGGCAAGGCCTACATATGTGTGACGCAGTCAAAAATAATGCCATGTGGGCCCATGAAATGGCGACTGCCTGACCTGTAAAGTGGGACAAGGGGATGTGAGGTAACTGCGCTGGCGTTGTACACCGTTGCGGTAGGCGGTCAAAGACCGCGGCGCAATCCTGCATTGGTTAACATTGGACCCTATGGGTCCCAGGAGCAACGATGTACGCCGGCAGTGACGGTACGCACCCCTGCGGACGCGACCACCATTTTCTCTCTGTTTAATCACTTGATACCTGATCTTCGACAGGAGAGGACCTACACTGCAAGTGTTGCTGTGACCTCACTCTGGAAGAGACAATGGCTCTTGTGTCTGGGGAAAGGGCCCTGCCTTCAGCACGGAGGAGTTGGAGAAACTTGTGGATGGGGTCCTCCCCCAGTACACACTACTCTACGGTCCTCCAGACAAACAGGTAAGTACACTGTGAGCATTCTGTATGGGCAATGCCTGTGTGGAGTGGTGTGGATGAAAGATTGGGGGGGGTGAGAATGAGGCGTGCATGAAAATACGGTGAGTGCATGTGCGTCATGGCAAGGGTAGGGATGCGGGCCAATGACTGTGATGGTGCGGGCGCTAATATCTTCTCCTTTTCCCCGTACTATTCCTGTAGGTCAGCGCCCATCAGAAGAAGGACATTTGGTGTGCCATCGCCAAGGAAGTCCGGACCCTGGGGGTCTACCACAGACGGAGAACCCACTGCCGGAAAAGATGGGAGGACATTCGCCACTGGAGTAAGAAGACGGCAGAAGCCCAGCTGGGGATGGCCTCCCAAAGTGGGAGGGGTGCCTGTCGCACCATGAAGCCCTGATGTTCAGGATCCTGGCGGTGGTGTACCCGGATTTGGATGGGCGCTTGAGGGCATCACAGCAGCAACAAGGGGGTGAGTACACTCTCATTCTGCTGATTCAGCACGCATTGTAGGTGTCTGGGTGGGGGAGGTGGGCTGTGGGTTCCCCTAGGCCAGGGCGAGTTTAGTAGGCAAGAACCCTACTTAAGGCAGGCCCTGTGGCACCCCACCCCACCAGTGTACAGTGCCAACTACACTTAGTCAGGCTCCTGTGACATCCATGTGTGCAGAAATCGTCCATAGCCTCTTAACCCATGTCCTTGGGATAGAATAGTGGACTCTAAGTGCGCGGCGTAGTGCAGGGGGCTTCTGTGTCTGTCGTGGCCGCCAACAGTAGCGGTATTGCATGCACTCAACATGTCTTTCTTCTGTCTTACCCCCCCTTGTTTGTGTTCTCCCTGTTCATGTGTGCTTTAGCATCATCAGGTGGAGGAGCAGTGGCACCGGAGCAGGAGTGCATCCCACATGGCAATGGAGTGGGAAACTACGGAGTCTGAAGTCACCAGTGGGACAGAGGGCGAGGGGAGCTCCACGGGGGGACAGGAGCTGACACAAGCAATACGGACTCCTCCTCTGATGGGAGCACCCTTGCAGTGGTGGGCCCACCTGTGCCCCACGCACCTACAGGTACAACCGCCAGCCCCCCCACCAGCACCGCCCTCCCAGCAGCCCCTCAGCTTTTGCCCGTGCCCGCTCACCCAGGAGGGTGGGCATCACCTTCATCCCAGCCACCTCAGGCCCTGCCCCAGTCACCCCTGCTGCCCTCAGTGAAGAGGCCATTGACCTCCTCAGGTCCCTCACTATTGGGCAGTCTACCATTTTGTTTGCCATCCAGGGTGTAGAGAGGCAGTTGCAACAAACCAATGCATACCTGGAGGGCATTCACTCTGGTCAGGCAGCCCTTTAGCGAGCATTTCAGACTCTGGCCTCAGCACTGAAGGCAGCCACTGTCCCTGTCTCTAGCCTCCCCCCTCCAACTTCCTCCACCCAGACCCACACCCCTGTACCTCAGCCTATGCCAAGGACACCATCAGATCAGCATGCACACACCTCAACACACAAGGGAAGCTCTGGCAAACATAAGCACCACACATCCCACAGGCACTCACGCAAGCATCAGACCCATGCAGACACACCAACGTCCACTGCCTCCACTGTGTCCCCCTCCTCCTAGTCTCCCTCCTCCCTCCCTGTCTTGTCTCCACTCAAACCTGCATGCACTAAATCCTCAGCCACTACGTCCATCACCAGCACACCCACCACCACACCCTGCTCATGTGCAGTGACCACCCCACTACCATTCACATGTCCCCTGTGTCCTCTCCCAGTGTGTCTGTGAGACCACCTCCCAAGGTACACAAACGCAGCCACACACCCACCCAACAGCCATCCACCTCACGACAGCCTCCAGCCCATGGACCCAAAGTCAGCAAGCGTACACCTCCTACAACCACAACCTCTTCCTCCACTCCAAAACCCCTCCAGCTACCCATCCCAGTGTTCCTAAGAAACTTTTCCTGGCCAACCTTGACCTCTTTCTCTCACCTCCCCCACCCCTTCAGTTCCTAGGGTCCGACTCTCCAGGTCCCAACCTAGCACCTCAGCCATAACATCGGCGGGACCAGTGGTGCCAGTAGTCACCGGATTATAGAGTGCACCAGGCAGCAGGGCAGGCAGTGTGGCAAGGAGCCAGAGTGCGGACAGTCCCCCACCTGTCAAGCATAAAAAGTTGCAAGTGCCCGGTGGGAGAGGGGAAAGAAATCAGCCACCAAAGCCGCTCCCAGGGGTACAGTTGGGAGTGTGGAGACAGCTGCGACACCATCCAAACTGGGGAAGGGGCACATTAAAAACGGCAAGTCTGGGAAGATCAGCACGGCGGACAAGACCGTCAGAAGCCCCGCTGCCCAGGTCAAGACCGTCAGCAGCCCGCTGCCCAAGACAGGGCCACCAGCAGCAGCGCTGCCCGAGAGAGGACCGCCAGCAGCAGCGCTGCCCGAGAGAGGACCGCCAGCAGCAGCCCCGCTGCCCAGGACAAGACCGCCAGCAGCCACGCTGCCCAAGAGAGGAACGCCAGCAGCAGCCCCGCTGCCAAGACAGGACCGCCAGCATCCCCTCTGCCCAAGGGAGGACCGCCAGCAGCAGCCCCGCTGCCCAGGACAAGACCGCCAGCAGCCCCGCTGACCAAGAGAAGACCGCCAGCAGCAGCCACGCTGCCCAAGACAGGACCGCCAGCAGCAGCCCGCTGCCCAAGAGAGGACCGCCAGCAGCAGCCCCGCTGCCCAGGACAAGACCACCAGCAGTCCCGCTGCCCAAGAGAGGACCGCCAGCAGCAGCCCCGCTACCCAAGACAGGACCGCAAGCAGCCCCACTGCCCAAGACAAGACTGCCAGCACCACCGCAGGACAGTGAGCAACAATGATTACTATGCTACTGAGGCCGCCACGGGCAGGATGAAGCATTCTGGGCACCAAGCCCCCTCCAGAACCAGTGGAGATTCACATCCACCACCTCAGTCCTTGGCAGGATGAAGCACCCTGGGCACAAAGCCCCCTCCAGAACCACATCCACTACCTTAGTCCTTGGCAGGATGAAGCACTCTGGGCACAAAGCCCCCTCCAGAACCAGTGGAAAAAGGCATCCACTACCTCAGTCCTTGGCAGGAAGAAGCACTCTGGGCACAAAGCCCCCTCCAGAACCAGTGGAGATTCACATCCACTACCTCAGTCCTTGGCAGGATGAAGCACTCTGGGCACAAAGCCCCCTCCAGAACCAGTGGAGATTCACATCCACTACCTCAGTCCTTGGCAGGATGAAGCACTCTGGGCACAAAGCCCCCTCCAGAACCAGTGGAGAAAAGCATCCACTACCTCAGTCCTTGGCAGGAAGAAGCCCTCTGGGCACAAAGCCCCCTCCAGAACCAGTGGAGATTCACATCCACTACCTTAGTCCTTGGCAGGATGAAACACTCTGGGCACAAGCCCCCTACAGAACCAGTGGAGGTTGTTATCCACTTGAGAGACTGTGGCTTTGCACTCCCCAGGATTGAACAGTGGGCACCCCACCCACTGGAGAGACTTGAGAGACTCTGGCTTTGCTCTCCCCAGGATAAAGCAGTGGGCAAACCACCCACTGTAGAGACTTGAGAGACTGTGGCTTTGCACTCCCCAGGATAAAGCAGTGGGCAAACCACCCACTGTAGAGACTTGAGAGACTGTGGCTTTGCACTCCCCAGGATTGAACAGTGGGCAAACCACCCACTGTAGAGACTTGAGAGACTGTGGCTTTGCACTCCCCAGGATTGAACAGTGGGCAAACCACCCACTGTAGAGACTTGAGAGACTGTGGCTTTGTCGTCCCCAGGATTGAACAGTGGGCAACCCACCCACTGTAGAGACTTGAGAGACTGTGGCTTTGCACTCCCCTGGTTACATCAATGGGCATGGAGCCCCCTCGTGGATCTGGCGTCGTGCACTCATCCGGCTGAGGTGCCCCCCCTTCCCTTTCCCCCTGAGGTGCCTGTTTTATTTCTATCTGATGCCCCTGTAGTGTTCTCTCTGTCTTGTTCGGGTACTGAGTGTGGGCCTCGCCCATGCCTTTTGGACCTAGTGGTCCACGGACTATGATGGTGGAATCCCTTGGACTTGTGTTCTTGGTGTGTATAATTGTTCATAGTGTAAATGTGTATATATGTAAATATTTTTGATTCATGTATTTGAATATATTACAATCATTCGACTCATTTCCTTCTGTACTTGCATTCTTCCAGGGAGGGTTGGGGGGTGTAACTGTGATGTATCAATATGTATTGGTGTGTGTGTTGTCGTGGGTGAGGGTGGGGGTGGGTGGGTTGCGTATTGCGTGTGTGTGTCACTGTTTTTTCCCTCCCATGTGTCGTAGGTGCAGTGCTCACTGTGGTCTTCGCCGCCGGCGTTCATGCTCCTGGTAGAGGAGCAGGAAGATAAAGGCAGGTAGAATTTGGAGTTCCGGCTCCATGGCATCCTGGTTCCTCGTGGGGTGTGTAGAGGTGAGCGTTTTCCCTTCCAAGTCCTGTTTCTGCCGTGTTTTTGTTCACGGTGAATCTGCCCGGGAAAAGGTGGCGGATTGGCCTCTCATGATACTGTTGGGGGTACATTGTGTTCTGCCTGTCTGTTGGTGGTTACCGCCGCCGTGTTTGTTTGTACCGCCGTGGCGGTCGGAGTGTTAAAGTGGCTGTCTATGTTGGCGGTTTCCGCCACGGTCGTAATTCCATTTTTTTTCCGCCGGCCTGTTAGCGGTTTTACCGTCGCTTTAACATCGACCACCAGGGTTGTAATGACCACCTTAGCCTCTTTTCTGGAGATTTTCTTCACCGGGACGAACCTGAAAATCAGACTGGGTCGTGGTTGAGGCAAGCCGGCTAGAGTTGCCGTGGCGGGTCGGTCCCCCTATGGAGCTATTTTTCAAAAGTTCTCCAAACTTCTCCAAACTTCTGGATCTTCTCCCAGATGTTCCTTTAATGTTCTTTTTGAGTCCACAGCTCACCCCAAGGTTCCAGAAGCTCTGAGATGCTCCTTGGGGGTGTGGACTACAAACTCCCAGAATGCACCTGGCGCAAGCTCCTTTTGGCCACTGGACAGTGGTCAGCTGGTTGATTTCTTCAGGAGTTGGTTCACGGGACTCTGATTAGCAATTTTTTACCTGTAGCAAACAGGAAGTCCCTCCTTGAACCAGTTGAAGCCAGGCAAAGTCCTTCTTGTGGTGAAGCCCAAGTGTGCAGCTGGTGCAGTCCTTCAGAGTGCAGGGTCCAGGTGCAGGCCAGGGGTCCAGCAGGGCAGTCCTTCTTCTTCTGTAGTTCTTCCCGGTGGTGTGGGAGACTAAGGTGGTCATTCTGACCCTGGCGGTCTTTGACCGCCAGGGCGGAGGACCGCGGGAGCACCGCCGACAGGCCGGCGGTGCTCCAATGGGGATTCCGACCGCGGCGGTAAAGCCGCGGTCGGACCGGCACCACTGGCGGGCTCCCGCCAGTGTACCGCCGCCCCATTGAATCCTCCACGGCGGCGCAGCTTGCTGCACCGCCGCGGGGATTCCGACCCCCCCTACCGCCATCCAGATCCCGGCGGTCGGACCGCCGGGATCCGGATGGCGGTAGGGGGGGTCGCGGGGCCCCTGGGGGCCCCTGCAGTGCCCATGCCACTGGCATGGGCATTGCAGGGGCCCCCGTAAGAGGGCCCCTACATGTATTTCACTGTCTGCTGCGCAGACAGTGAAATACGCGACGGGTGCAACTGCACCCGTCGCACAGCTTCCACTCCGCCGGCTCGATTCCGAGCCGGCTTCATCGTGGAAGCCTCTTTCCCGCTGGGCTGGCGGGCGGTCTGAAGGCGACCGCCCGCCAGCCCAGCGGGAAAGTCAGAATGACCGCCGCGGTCTTTCGACCGCGGAACGGTAATCTGACGGCGGGACTTTGGCGGGCGGCCTCCGCCGCCCGCCAAGGTCAGAATGAGGGCCTAAGTCTGCGGGTGACACCTGTAGCTCCAGTCCGGGTTTTGCTCCGGCCAACCAGCAGTGCCTCATCCCCATCAAAGGAAAGTGATGATTGGGCAGCCGAGCGCATGACATACTTGGCTTCTCAGGGAAGTCGTGGTCACTCAGGTCTCATCCGGTTCTCTCACTTATAATTCAGTCTCATATGTAAATGACAAACAGAAGCAGTATATGTCTCAATAATGTGCTTAATAAAACAACTGCATCATATATAGCATAGCGTGAGTTGCAATAACCAGGATGACACAACATGACAGTATTAAAATTGTGACGAGAAGAGTGGAGCATAAAACAATGCTATCATATTGTCACTATTTTCAATGGACTAATCCCTACCTAAGCTAGGATAGAGCACAGCATGTTAAGCTCTAATTCTGCCCTTCAGGTTCCCCTGGGGAGACATCAATCCCCATACCTGAGGCCCAAAGGCCTGCGGTCTGCGTTAGCATCTGTAGCGAAGCATTCGGCAATCAGCATACAGTCGTCGTTCCCTGGCTGGAATCTCCCTCTAACATGTAAAGGATAAGGAAGTGTTTTTATAATAACACAGCTGATATTCTGAGAAAGTGTCCCTAAGTAAGGATGTGTATTTTCTACGAATGTTGGAGACTAAACTTCTACCACGTTCACCGGCAATGTACCGTGCTGGAGCTTTGAAAGAAGCACAGAGTGATCAAGAATGTCTTGTTTGAGAACAGAGTGCTGGCCTAGGCAAAAACAGTTAGATAGACGGAAATAAAACAAGACAGTAAAAATGGTTATTGTAACAATAAGAAGGCGAAGCCGAATAAAATATATCTAGGTTAAAGTGCACAGTGGCCTTGTGTGTTAAAATAACGTGCATGGAGCTATAACTAAAATGGCTACACAACAGGAGGTTTGTAGATAAGAGTGACTGTATTTTGCTAGACGTCCTAGTAACTTGAATTTCAAAGGTTTCTATAGCAGAACTTAATGTTACCTTTTTTTGAAACAATAAGGTTTTGAGTCTTCTTAGCTTATTGAAATCTGCCTTCAAAGTTAGAATGGAAGGCCATAGTGAAGTATCAAGTACCTCATGTGTGGGAAGATAAAAGGACGTCATCCCAGCATTTCCAGAGTTGTGAAACCGAAAGTATATAGGGGTTCCCAGCTTTCATTCCGCAACAGTCCTGATCATTTAACATTAAGGCCCTCATTACAACCTTGGCAGGCGGCAATCCCGCCGGCCACATTACAACATCCCTGCGGGGCCAGCGGGGATGTCGCATGTAACATTGGAGCAGGCTCCTAATGGAGCCGGCGGTGTTGCAGCCGTGCAACGGGTGCAGCTGCACCCGTCGCGCTTTTCACTGTCTGAAAAGCACGGTGGGGCTGTGCCTAGGGGCCCCTGCACTGCCCATGCCAAGTGCATGGGCAGTGCAGGGGCCCCCAGGGGCCCTCGACTCCCCTTTCCACCAGCCTTTCCATGGCGTTCTCTAACGCCATGGACAGGCTAGTGGCAAGGGGAGTCATAATCCCCAGGGCAGCGCTGCAAGCAGCGCTCCCCTGGTGGATTAAAACCGCCGGGACAATGATGGCAGAAAACTGCCAGTCCCGGCGGTGCAACCGTGGCACTGCCGCTGCGGTCATAATATGGCAAATTGTACCGCCAGCCTGATGGCGGTACAATCGCAAAAACAACCCTGGCGGTTTTTGACTGCCAGGGTTGTAATGAGGGCCTAAATAACTACAAGTGGAAAAAACAATAAGAGTGGGTTAAATTGCAGAAACTTTAATTCCTTTTTCAAAACAGGCCAAATTTGGAGCAGATGCACTACAGAAGCCATGAATGGTGACATGTTTGCACACAAGTGATTGGCCAACAGAAAAGTCACATTCCTTTCCAGTAAGGAAGACCTGGCGGCCCAGTCATTCACAAAGATATTCAAAGGAGAGTGACCATATCTTGTGTAAGAAGCTCCCACGTAGTGCTTCGTATCTGCCCACGGGGACATTTTTCATGAAAGAAGTGAACTGGAATGTTGGAATTGGAAGGGGTATCACTCCATGTATTAACTACACCGCTGATGGCATTTCTTCAACGGTAAAGGGTAGCTTGTCTAAATTCTTGATATGTAACATTGTGTTTGTGGCATCTTTTTGAGCCATGAGTCATTGTTTATGGGTCAGATTAACTGGCAGAAATAGGTGACTCAAATTAAGGTATCGCCAATGTAGTTAGGCCTTTTTAAGGACTTGTAATGTCCAGCTAAATTGCATAATTGATCTAAGCTGACTTTGCCCAAAGTACAGTACAGACATATCATTTTCTATAATATCAAAAAACGATGATTCAATGTTATTCAAACTGTAAATTTGAGAAGACAATGTGTTAATGCTATTATCAACAACAGCAAGGTACTTTATCCAAATTATCTTGATCAATTTGTTTTAAACGTGTGGTGGCTTCCATCTGTGACAATATCCAAATTTCAATATAGGTTGCATAAATGAATCTTTTTGAATGTGGAGACCTAGGACTCAACAAGAAATCAGAGAGGTCCATGCCCTCCGAGACAAACATGCTTTTTTTACTGCAGACAGTGTGGAATGTTCTAACCACTCTTGACATAACTTCCTCACTGAATATGTGGTGACTATGTTTGAGTGTTGAGATGTGGAGTAATGAGGGTCCGATCTTGCCTTGAACCTATGTGTGGAATTCAGAAGGCAACCATGATAACTATTTGTGTCCTGAGACCACAATAACCAACCATTTGAACCTGCAAGTGTAGAGTTAAATGTACCACTTTGGACCATTTTCTTGAGATGTTCTTCAGTATAATTGAATATCTTGGCAATATTGGAACCATTCATGTCTTTATTTTTTGCAAATCCCAGGCATGTAATCTGTTGAACTTTATCATTCAGAAAAATAATTTCTGGAGGGATTAAATAGACTCTAAGCAAAGCGTCTCTTCTCTGAATCTGCCAAGGTTTGGTTCTCCAAATAGATTTCATATCTATGGTTTATTTCCAGTACTCATAGCCTTGTCCACCTAATGAGTTACCAAAGGAGTTTGTACATATGAGTTTGGTTTGTGTCAGCATATATTTTTCTGTTGGTGTGGGGACTAATTTAAAATATAAGGATGTCAGTTCAAATATATTGTGACTGGAGAAATATGTACATTTAGATTTTCTATTTTGGAGAACTGTCCTAGGGGGAGTTGGACAATGTTTCCACTGTGGATAATGAAAAATTTTGGGGCATATTTATACTCCGTTTGCGCCGGATTTGCGTCATTTTTTTTTACGCAAATTCGAAGCAAAACTAACTCCATATTTATACTCTGGCGTTAGACGCGTCTAGCGCCAAAGTCCATGGAGTTTGCGTCACTTTTTAGCGTGGACACCTACTTTGCGTTAATGATATGCAAGGTAGGCATTCCTGTCTAAAAAATTGACTCCGAGGCATGTGTGCCGTATTTACAATCCCAGGCAAAAATCACGCCCGGGAGTGGACGGGTCAAAAAAAATGACGTCCAGCCGCTTTTGCGTTGTTTTTTAGCTCCTGGTCAGGGCAGGCGTTAAGGGACCTGTGGGGTCGGAAGGAGCCCAGAGGTGCCCTCCCATGCCCCCAGGGACCCCCCCTGTCACCCTTGCCCACCCCAGGAGGACGCCTAAGGATGGAGGGACCCATCCCAGGGAACATAAGGTAAGTTCAGGTAAGTAATTTTTTATTATTTTTTGTGGGATAGGGGGGCCTGATTTGTGCCCCCCTACATGCCACTATGTCCAATGACCATGCCCAGGGGACAGAAGTCCCCTGGGCATGGCCATTGGGCAAGGTGGCATGACTCCTGTCTTTGCTAAGACAGGAGTCATTCCAATGGGGGTTGGGAGTCGAAAGCAATTGCGCAAATCGGGTTGAGGCGATAATTTTGCCTCAGCCTGACTTGCCCCATTTTTTGGCGCCCAAGCTCCATAATCCCCTACGCCGACGCTGCCTGGTTTACGTCATTTTTTTTCACGCACACCAGGCAGCGCCGCCGGCTAACGCCGTCTAACGTCATTGTATAAATACGGCGCCCGCATGGCGGTTCAGAATGGCGTTAGCCGGCGTTAACTTTTTCAACGCACAACTGCGTTGGTGTAGTTGTGCGTCGAAAAGTATAAATATGGCCCTTTATGTTTATTGTGAGGTCTATGTAAGTGGTGATGTCCATAATGGTTGTATCAAAACATGTCTTGGTAATTGGCAGATTTTAAATAAAGATTCTCATCTTCGAATACAGTATAGTATTCTAACTCAAAAAACTTTGCATTAACAGTATGAATATCCCAGTCATCGAAATATGACCCAGGTACAATGGCATCATCCTGTGTCTATTTTGAATACATATGGAATTTTCAGGATCATGTGGGGTCAAAGACATTGAATGCAACTTTATCCCAAACAATTCTATCCACTACTGGCACTGATGAAGTTTTCACACAGGACAAGTCTCTTGTCAGTTTATTGGAAGAAGAATGAAGTGTCAGCACCCCCTCAACCAGTTCTGTGGCAGATCATTCTGGGATATAGTGGTCGTTGATTAACAAAAAAAAGACAATTCAAAGAAAAAAAATCAAGGCTAGGTTAATCCAAAAGAATATCAAGATGGAAAGTGGAGTCTTTGAGACGGTGGAAGAGTCAAAAGAGTATGATGAAAAGTCATCCATACCCACAAAATAACCAAAACTAGTCTGCCCAAAAATTGTGGCTACTGATGGTATTAGAGAACTGGTAGATTCACCGAGGGGTGGATCAGTAGAAGCCAAATTATCAACATAAGATATTGCAGGAAGTACAATACTCACAACTGTATTTTGGCTGGTATGTGCAGCAGAAATTAGAAGTAATGAATGTGATAACAAGTCACCAATAGCTGGGGAGAAGCAGCTTCAGTTGTGTTGACATGCTGAAGAGAAATTTCCTGTATGGTAACAAGAGGAGTTAGGGAACGACCAAGGTCTCCTCACAGCCTACTATGTACTCTTGGCCACATGATGTAATGTGATGTGCTCAATGGAGACAAAACGATTGTCTTTGGAACCAACAAGCGGTTGCTTCATTACAGATCTTGTACCTTGTATGCCAAGGACTTATTCCGGAGAATGGTATGTGGGGCCGTACTCCTACTTCACTGCGACCTTCTCTCTGATGAGGTCCCTGGAAGGCTCTGGTTTTCATTGATTCCAGCAGAGGCAGACGTCTTCAGCTGGTCACTTGTGTGCCAGTCACGGAAGTGTTGCAAATCCTGTAAGACAGCACAAAGATCATTTAGGTCAAAGGACATGGCAGCCGCCACATTCTCTGGATCATCAATATCTGGAACATGCATATCTATGCCAAAGAGGACCTAGTGTGGAGTCTGCCCCTCAAGAGATCATTTTGGGAGATTGTTCAATGCACACTGAACACCATAGAGGCGGTGGATCCAACTGAGCCTAATACTCTGACTGTCAAGGACTGCTTTAACTCACGGTTCATTCTTTCCACAACAGAGTTGCCCCGTGGTGAAGAATTATGACCATTTATCCCTAACAAAGCCATGGAGTCCCCGTAAGCTTTGGAAGCAAAAGCAGGGCCCCGGTCCAAGTAGAAAATACAGTTTGTATAGGTCCTGACAAAGACTTGCAGATAGATCGTTAATGACAGTTCGAGCATTAGTTGAACGCTGTGGCCACACCCACAGGAATCTAGAGCAAGAATCAACACAAGAAGGATACATGTGAACACACCATCTGAATTAAGAGGACCTGCATGTTCCAAATTAATGCAGCTGAAAGGTTTGTTTGAAATTAACAGGTGTGTCAGCGGTGGGCATGCTACTATGGAGCACCTAATCTGTTGACAAATGTCACAACAAAGGGCATATGCCACCAATAATGCTGCTGTAACAGTGAAATTGTAGCAGCCACACCAGCATGAGTAGAAGCAACACCTTCATGTGCAGCTTTCAGTAAAGCTATCTTGCGGTCTAAGTGGGGAAGAGTAGACAAACTCTAGGGGCCAATTGTCATCCGCTGAGAGAATGTCATAGGAGAATGTAAGATTGTCCCAAAAAATCATACAAGTGTTCCTTGGAATGTCACCCTCAATTTGAATGGCTAAAATATAGAGTTGATCGGAAGGGCAACGCACCTATCCGCGGTTTCAAATGTTACATATTGATCAGTTGCTTTCAATGCAAGAAACATTTAGAGTGTCCAACGGACTATGGTGACCGCTGCCCCACTGTCGAGGAGAGTCACTGCCCATGTCCCATTCAGGAGAAGGGTTTGGGGCATATTTCCCTGTTATAGCCACCACTGTTTTCTTTTGAAACAAGGTTTGTTGATATTCGCATCAGACAAGTGTTGTGAGTCCTTTCTCGGTTTCATGTGGTCCTGCTGTGTGCAATCCAACCTTCCTCCTCTCCTATACTTTCTGTCAGATGAGCCCTGGAAGGAGCGAGAAGGATGAGTATCAGTGTCCTGATATCTCTCTGGGGTTTAAATCCGTGTACGATCACACAAATTATATTTTCTGTCAGAGGTCTCCAGTGGAGAACCTCCACAAAATGTAGCCTTTCATTTAGGTTTATTTTGGTCTCATTGTTTTTTAACAAGCTCCGGGATCTGTTTGGTAGTGTCCTTACTTGCGCTAGATTTGCCGAGCTGTGCTTTAGGTGGTCTAGTCCCCAAATTATTGCAACCAAGTGAAAAATAAACTTCAGCTATAATAGTTGGCAGCTCATATGCCCGGTCGGCAGCGGCGACAGTGGTGAGCCTCTGACCTATGGTCTAAGTTGCAGCTTCGCCTTTGATGTTAGATAGAATTATCTCAGGAAACTTTCCATTAATTTCATACCCAAATCAAGACCTGGTATGGCCCCATACTCATCCTGCACTTGTCTGGTAACATCACCAAAGGCGCATGCCGTGCATTAGATTACAGACAGCTGCAAAGATTGTTCCCCATGTGTTACAGTCCATTATCTGGGGTGCCATCCCATGTGGTAAACACATTGTTAATATTCTATGCTTGTCTTGTGGTGCCGTAAGGGGAAACATAGCCTCAATTTGGTCTATGTTTTTGGTAATCGAAAAAGGAATTTCCTCATGAACTGTGGGTAATTCACCCATAATTGCATTGATAATCACAGGACTAATTATTGGAGCAGCAGGCAACTGTGGTACACCCAATGCTGCCACTTGCGCAGAAGCAGCCTTCAAAGTGTGCATAACAAAGTGAGCTAGGCATTGATAGAGTCGAACACGGTTAGTGTATAGCTTTTGAAGATCAGCAACAGTCAAGTTAGGTAAATCAAGAAAAGGTGTGTAACCAGCTAAGGCTGGCCAAGTGGTCCCTTCTTTACTAAGGAGTCCCATGTGTACTGGGGCAGGTACATGTTCTAGGGTGCCTCAGAACCAATTATTATGTTCCCAATGTGTACGTGATATCTCCAAGAGTGTATATGCTCTATATGCATTAGGTGGTGCAATATTAGTGTATTCCACAGTCGGAAAGTTGACCCAAGAAGATAAATGTATATTCTGTAACCGTGTGTCTCAACCAAGAGAATAAAATCACTGCTAGCATTAGTGAGACTGTGAATTGTAACATGTTGATATACAGCTGGCCTGCAGTTTACTGCAATCTGAATGGGTTGTGGCTGATTCACCATTTTAAAACATAAGCAGTAACAAAGCGACAACACCAAAAATGGGTAATCATTTTGAAAGTCTGAGCTCAAACATCCACCTGTACTAAAATATACTATGGAAGGTAAAACCCACACATCACAGACATCTCTGATGTAGGTGTGAGGGTACTATGGATACAAAGGAGCACTACTCAGGTGACGCATTATGTAAGTACCAGATGCAACATTGGTGGGCCATGTCACAGGGACTCTGCTTTTGCAGAACTGTGCTGTGGGCCACATAATGTCAGAATACAGGGGCTGTGCCACTTCTGCCAAATCAGTGCTGTCATACCAAAATACCTAGTTAACTCACAATGCCTTTCTTGCACTCCTTACTTCAGAGAGTGGCAAGCAATTGTGGCAACTCGAAAAGCATGACACACTAGCCTCCTTTCAGGGAACCATGCTGAAACAGGTCAGTCCTTTTCATACATTATCTCAGTCATACAAATCAGTAGCAACAGTAAAAAAGACACAATGAAAGTACACAATATATTTATTGCAACTAACGTAGTCCTTTGTGAAGCAAATTAGATGTGATTACAATACTGGCAAGAATTATAAAAATCAGAGTAGCCGTTAGAAAACTGTATAACACAAACAGTGCCACCAAAATGCAAATCTAGCAGCCTCAGCTTATAATGTTATCATTTGTGATCTCTGGTAGCAGCAACCCCTATACCTCCCTTTGTGCAATCAAGTAGTCCTCACAGAGGAGTGTAAACCCAGTTTACACCGGCTGCATGCCCCAGAGGGCATCTGTTCCACAGATGTGCCAGCTCTGCAACTTTCCTCCTCTCTGAGGCTAAACACTATGGGACCTAATTTATAACATTAGCTTGATACAGTGGAAGGCTACTGTGTTATATCTATAGGAGCTTGGGAACGATTGCAGGTGGGACAGAAAACAACACCTGGCACTTGTGTACGGTGAGCAGTCAGAGAATGTACAGACAGAATCTCAGAAAGCATGGCTGCACAATAAGTGACATTACAGTGTGTTTAAAACAATGACATGAAAGAAAGATGTGCAGTGTGCAACCATGCAAACCAAATACATTATAATTTCTAGAGTGCTAAGAGATGAGGCATATCTTTAGTGAGTCTATGAATGGGCCTCATAACAGTTACATTGTCTCACATTGAACCTTTGTGGTATTACATGCAGGATCTGGCTCATATTCTTGCACTTTTATTCAATTCCTTCCTTTAAATTACTGTTTACAGATCTGCCTTCTGACTATCATTATTCTTCCAAAAACTATTACTTTGAAGTATTCATACTATACTGCTTTGGTGAAATATTTTGTTTTGGTTTTAGTGTAAAATAAGTCCAGTTTAGTTTTAGATTGGAATAACATACCTTTGTGTTTGGTACCAATTTCTTATCTGTCTATAGTGCCCAGAAATTGCTCAGGAATTACAGTCCACTGTACAAATAAACTTGTTTTGTGATGTTATGCTATAGCTTCTGATATCAAAGCTGCTTTAACCCCAATGCGAGTCTGGGAAAAGCTAAAGACTTACCTATTGAGTGAACACTAACATCTCACAATAGAAACTTTCCTTTGACCTGTGTCAATGATTAAGGAAATACCCCAGAACTCTATTGCTGCATATTTGCAATATACATGTAACTTTAAATAGATAAATACATGTTAATATTAGTTTTTCCATTTGGAAAGCATTTTACATTAAAAAAGATTTCCAAAGTTAGCTCTTTGCTGCATTTTATCTCTCTGACATACACATTTCTCTTAAGAGTAGTTTGTTAGGGTACAGCCAACATAAAATATATTTGTATTCATCTAACCCAGTGGTCTCCAAACTTTTTAATGCCGTGCCCCCCCCCCGGTTGAAGAATAAAAATCATTGGACCCCCCTTCAGAATTTTTCACAATTATTTTATAAAGATGCCAATGTTTAAATATGTCAAGATCTATTTAAACATTGCTGTAAAGTACTGTTACATTTTTAAAAATGCAATAGCATGCTTTTGCTCAAAACAAAGGCCTGTTATCTGTATAATGCTTCTTTTGGCTAGAGTCTGGCGCCCCCCCCTGGGACCACTTGAGGCCCCCCTAGGGGGGCCCGCCCCCAAGTTTGAAGACCTCTGACTAACCTCTGTTGCTTTTAGTTATGATTTGCTGTGTTGGAAAGAAAATGGGATAAGCCAGGTTATATTAAGACTAAAGACTTCCTGCATTATTGAAATATAGCAAACAGATGCCTTCCTCTAGTGACACGCACTGCTTATTGTGGCACAAACACTGATACAATGAAGATGTTAACAGACTTCACAAATTCATGAGAGCAATATGTGAGGTGCCAATTTAATTTTGCCTCAGGTTTATGCAACAGAACAAAATCAAAGCCAGTAACTGCTTAGTGACAGTATACAAATATGGCTTACCTAGAACTTGCTCTACAATTATTGCTTGAAGAGTTGTGATTTAAAATGGAGGCCTTCACTACTGTGGCGCTGGCCTGACTGAGTGTCCATGCCTCACACAGACATTGGGGAATGTAGAATATTAATATCGAGCCTATTTAGCTCCAAATTGTATCATTTTGCTGGATAAAACAACCTAATGTAGCAATATACACAATTATATCAGGATAATAAAAGCACCTTTTGGCCCTTGCATACGGAAGGTTCAAAATGTTAATCACCAGGATCTGTGACACTAATTGCATTGTTATTTAAAGATCCACATGTGTTGAATAGTTTCAGTATTAAGAACATGCAGCCTTTCTCTGAAGTAAATGCCATTCTTTAACCAAAGGCGTTATGAATAAGCGCAGAAATCCATCCTTATCCTAATAGCTCAAGTCCTTATTGCATATCTAGCTGCATGTAGATCATAATATCTTTGTATAACGGACACAATAGAAGAATAGTTCTTCAACTTGAATCAGCTGGAGGCCAAGCTAAGTCCATGAATTTGTAAATAAGGCGTTTTTACAGTTTTGAGTCAGAAAGTGGCTAGAAATCACAAAGCACCAATTGAAAGTCAATATTTGTGGTAGACCAAAATCTATGCATGTTCACCATGATGGGATGTTGTTTGCTTAAGCCAAATGGGTCACAACAGTGAAGATTTTTACTTGGAAATTCAAGTGTTTCAAGGCAGGGTTTTGAAGTTGTCTAGATACCTTCAAGTTCATAGAAATTGGCACTGAGCTCAGCAGAAGCTCTCAGCTTTAGAACTAAAAGTTACAATTAGTATGTAGCAGGTTTGTATAGCCAACAAGGTCAATTGACCACTCCGGTAACTTTGTAAACTCAACCCACTCCCATGTTTTACTTTTTGACATTGTCACTTTGTTTATTATCAAAATCCTCCAGGAGGGCAAGGCTAGATCCTGTAGCCATCAGCCTTCCATGTGGGTGGATATTGTTACTGTTTGACCCCAACAAAATCTTTTCTTTCTGGTAAAACTCAAATATTGACAAACCTGGAAGCCTTGTGTTCTCATACTAGACTCTCAATTCTTCAGCCGGGGTATTTTCAGAGCAGAGTCCTTCTGACTTCTGTGTCCCTGTAATGCAAACAGGAGGCAAACCACTAGACCTTTGGAAAGCAGTTCCAGTCATCCTTAAATAATCATGGGTGCCAGTAGTCCCTCAGTCATTCTTTCACAGCAGCTAGAAACCATGTTTATACTATGCAATATCTAGTGATTGGAGAATGTCTGCGCGGAGTCCTGGATACTTTCCGATGATAACTCATTCTCCCTGAGTGCCTCGTCTCCCAACTTACTGCAAAAATTCCCAGAGCCTCTTATTGAAATAACATAACCCTCCCTCTTGTGGAAGAGCCTGGTGCTTTGTCACACAGATGCCTATTGACATGACAAAACCTTGCCTTTCCTAGTGCTAAATCTGTTCTTCCCTCCTTTTGGAAATCTGACAGAAAGTCTGGATTTAGCTAGGAAATTAATTGTTTTAGTAGCTAGGAACTTCATTTGGGATCTACACATCAAAAAAGCTGTTAAGACACACGTTTGTGCCACCTTTTTTTATGCTGCCAATGGCACCCCAAAAAACACATACCTGCTATATCATCATTTTTGACACAGCCTCAGTCTTCTTGATTATATAGGCAACTAAAGGGTCTGCCAAGAAGCCACTCTCTTGAGTAGGGCACTTGGGCAAACTGGGGCTAAGCCAGTTTGTTTTCAGACAGCACAAAGTACACACTTTACAGGTTGCTTCTCCACAAAATTTATCAAAAAATCTACTTTGACCATTGAATGACATTTTTAATAAGAAATAGAAAATAATGTTTAATTACATCTCTTCTATTTGTTCATGCTAAATTACAATTCCGATTTTAATCCATAATCACACTAATTTGAAGAAAATATAGTTTTACCTACGACAGCATTCTGTAACTGTCCTTTGTAGGAGCAAACTTTTCCTTAATAGTTAAAATGTCGCAATTTTATATTTTAAGCATCTAACCCAATTGACCTTGTCTGAGCTTTTTACATCAAAAGGGCCCATGGAAGAATTGGGGCTATGTGTGAGTGTTTAAAGATAAGAGCTCTAAACACAGATTACAGCAAACTCTGAGAAAACCACATTGGAAAATCCACACAAAAAATTCACACTAGATAATCCATACACAGGATAGAATTTCAAGATGCAAACCATTAAGATTTATTTAAAAGACTAGGGCTCATATTTATACTTTTTTAGCGCCGCATTTGCGCCCCTTTTTGATGCAAAAACGGCACTAACTTACAAAATACAATTGTATTTTGCAGGTTTGTGCAGCTTTTGCGTAAAAAAATGACGCAAATGCGGCGCTAAAAAAGTATAAATATGGGCCTAGGAATCATTACAGAACGCAAAAGGTGTTTATTACTCAAATCAAATGAAAATGCTCAAAATTCAAATACATGGAAATTGTCTTTGGCA
Organism: Pleurodeles waltl; assembly: GCF_031143425.1. Taxonomy (NCBI): domain Eukaryota; kingdom Metazoa; phylum Chordata; class Amphibia; order Caudata; family Salamandridae; genus Pleurodeles; species Pleurodeles waltl. The sequence goes on from NC_090438.1 coordinate 358,234,351, forward strand.
ACTGAAACTAATTCCTAATCCAGTAAATAGCTTGTACGGAACAAGGTCTAGCACAAGTAGATTGGAAACACAGAGCATTAGCCATATTGATTGGTCAGTGAAGAAGAAGGAACCTGAAAATTATTCTAACTGCAAACTTATAAACAGACCCGCGTTCTTTCTTTTGAAGACTATTCCCACATTTACTGAAGCAGAGCTGCCCCAAAGGTGCTAGTTGTTATACTTGGCATCCTTGGCATGGTATCCCTTCAAATCGTTTTGGATTAACTATTTAATTTTGCTGCACTTGTTTTTGTTTGCATTAAAACGCTGTGCAGTTATCCTCTGATAACCAGTCCTAAAGTGCTTGTGCTATCTCCTTCAAAGATGGGAAAAGTGGACTAAACCTAATCGACACATTTGATTTACATGTAAAAGTCTTTAGTAAAAGGTACTATATGTACCCCGGGCCTGTAAATTAAATGGTACTAATGGGCAACAATTTTCATTGTGCCACCCACTAAAGTAGTCTTTTTAAACATGCCTCAAACCTGTCACTGCAGGATGTAATGAAGCCTCCCCCTCATTGCCCCCTCCTAAGTGAACATAGCTTTTTGTGTCAGGACATGAAAATTTGAAATTCAATATCACTAGTTCTACTGATTTGATTATTTGTTTTTCTGGAATCCCTGTAGTAATTTACTCTATTTTTATTATTTGGCTTGTGAATTATTTTGTGTTGTGGTTTCACTTTAATGCTGTTTTTGTGCTGCATATATACCTTACACACACTGCTTTTGTACCATTCTACCAGACAGTTAAGCACAGGTTAAATTAGTAACTTTTTTGATTTACCTGACAAGGATTGTAGTTGTTGCACAAGGGGGGTTTCCACACCTCACAACCAAAAACACAATTTATCACACTAGTCAAATCTTGGGTTCATAAGCACCCTTCCTAATGGGGAAAATATTGTTGTAGGTGTGTCTACTTCTTTCTCCCTCCACTTATGAAGCTGGAACTTCAGAGTCTGTCAATGATGTCACTTATGAAGTCACCAGAGGTGACTGTGTAAGGAAAAGGAACCTTGGGAGTAAAGTCACTTCATTTGTGATGTGGATCAACCAACTGAGATGCAAGTAGTACCATCTCTGGAGATCTCCAGAGATGGCATTTACTAGGGGAGTGTAATTTGCGTCAAACAGCCCTTGGTGTATGCTGAGATGGTGGACACTCCTATCTTTAATTGTAGCCTTCTCACCACTGCTGGACATAAGAGAGCTACCATTTAAATTTGCATTTACAATGGAGTAGTTTTTTGTGATTCTCTCCTATGCTGGGTTGGAGCAGATGGTGATAGACCATTTTTCAACAAATCGATTGCTTAATTTTGCAAATCGAAATCCAGCAGAAATGTGTTGGAGAATCATGAACTTTTCTTGTATGTTGCCTGTCTTTACCTAGTTCTTCTACTTTGCATGAGTTCTCATCATCAATTTTCTTCCCTTTATTATGGGAGAAATGCTCAATAATGCCATCACCTGCTAAGGTCTGAAAGCCCAATTTTCTAATACTGAGAGTCTTACTTAGCCTACTGAGGTTGATAAAATAAGCACAATTAAATTGGGTAATAAAATACTAAGAGTGGGTGATAAATTATGCTTCGCCGGTGAAGTTGGAGAGTTTTGGCCACTCCGCATTACACCTGCAATGTGGTGTTACAGCCAAACTCCACTTACCGCGCATGGTGTTTTTTTTTTTTCACGTGTGCTGGTCCTCAATGGTAAGTTGGTAAGCATGAGCAAGAATTGGCATCCCCTAGCACTAATTTCAGGCACTAGGAGAGCACCCAGCAAGAATTCCCTAACGCAGTAGGTCGCAGGTGGTTGCAATCATTCAGGTTGAGAAAGCTACCGCTCTAGTAGAAAATATACTCGTGCAGCAGCAGCAAAACCAAGTCGAGCAGCAGCGTGCTGTGGTTTACTGTGTGCTGTCCTTCACAATGTTAATTGCAGCACGGACCAAGCTCTTGGTGCCAAAACATCAGACCGGCAGCTTGATGTGCCGATTTCCGCCCTTCGCTGAGCTCCACAGAATTCTGAAGTGAAACTCTGTGAGTTCCGTCTACCCCTACAAAATACCCCATTAATTTCAGAGGCTAGAGGCAATGTTGCATATAGTGAGTGATATAAAAAGTATTGGTTGTGATTTGCACATTGTTTGAGAAATTAGATCATGGGCTTTTCAATATACTTAAATTCAAATTATTCATTAACCGAGAGCTTGTAAAAGGCCTGGCGTTTTAATATTTTTGTTTTCGTAATGAAATCTTGCCTCTAAGTTTGCACTGAGCATTGACCTGAAAAAAAAAAAAATTAAATGCATGGGCGAAAGGTGGTTTAAGAAGAAACAGCAGTAACAGAAATGCAACAAATGGTGAGAAAGACAAGAAAGAAAGGAAGAACGAAAGAATGAAAGAGAAAGAGGCAGAAACTAAGAAGAAAGTAAAAAAGAAGGAGAAGAAATAGAAAAGAAGAGAAGAAATAGAAAGGGAGAGCGGGTAGCAGGAGTAAGGAACAAAGGGCAGATGGAACGAAGGAAGGCAGGAACAGTAGTGATTCAGGTACATTAATTCAGGTCACTGGATTTCATGAAAGCAACTGAGGCCATTTCCCCTTTGAGGATGCAGAGTAAAGGAGAGTATCTAAAATTAAGCCTCTCAAATTCCGGGATTTAATTTCCCTTCAGTGCTATTGGGTTTGGCTCATTTCTTTACTTTGATATGCAAATTGGCAGATTGCTTTCCAACAGGGGACCTTGGATCCGGTCCAAACCACACAAATGGAGATGCCATGTCAAGTCAGAAAGGGAGCTGAGTAGCCGGGTCCTCGGACTTCAGTGAACGATTTGGCTTAAAATAGGAGCTCTCTGTTAATGGTTTATGCTTCCAGGATAAATGTTTATATATTTACTTTGTTAGTCATCCCGGTTAGCCAATAGATGGAAAACAACAGGCGTGCTGTTCCCTTTCTGGTCAATGTGTTACTAATCCTTTACACTCTCAAAAAGGTTTTGTTTTGCTGCCCTTGACATATTCCATAACTCAGTGATACGAACTGCATTAATCTGCTTTTCCAAGAGTCAGTCAAATAAGTGAATACATTTTAAAAAGATATGGGAGAGTAAGGAATCTAATGGGCTGTAAACTGCTTGGACGTCAACGCACGACGCAATTACGTCGAACACTTGCACGTTTGCACTAGCCCTTGATTTTTTAATTCACCAGCAAACTGAAGTCCCCTGAGTCTGATTAGGTATATGTGGCTCTCTCTGCAAATGTTTCCTTGATGATCACTCTCAAAGTGAAGAGTCTAAGGCCCATATTTATACTTTTTGACGCACAACTGCGCCAACGCAGTTGTGCGTCAAAAATGTTACCGCCGGCTAACGCCATTCCAAAGCGCCATGCGGGCGCCTTATTTATTGAATGACGTTAGCCGGCGCTGCGGACTGGTGTGCGTAAAAAAAAATTACTCACACCAGGCAGCGCCGGCGTAGGGGAAAATGGAGGTTGGGCGTCAAAAAATGGGGCAAGTCAGGTCTGAGGCAAAATTCAGGCCTCAACCCGATTTGCGCCATTTTTTTTTACGCCCAACCTCCATTGACATGACTCCTGTCTTAGCAAAGAGAGGAGTCATGCCCCCTTGCCCAATGGCCATGCCCAGGGGACTTATGTCCCCTGGGCATGGTCATTGGGCATAGTGGCATGTAGGGGGGCCCAAATCAGGACCCCCTATGCCACAAAAAAAAACGAAAAAAAAATCTTACCCCAACTTACCCTTAACTTCCCTGGGATGGGTCCCTCCATCCTGGGTTGTCCTCCTGGGGTGGGCAAGGGTGGCAGGGGGTGTCCCTGGGGGCATGGGAGGGCACCTCTGGGCTCCTTCTGAGCCCACAGGTCCCTTAACGCCTGCCCTGACCCAGGCGTTAAAAAACGGCGCCCATCAGGCTGGGCGCCGTTTTTTAAGGCCTGCCCCCTCCTGTGCGTCAAAATGACGTCAGAGTATAAATATGGGGCACAGGCCTTAAAGTCATTTTTTGGAAGGGAACGCCTACCTTGCATATAATTAACGCAAGGCTGGTTCCCCCTTCCAAAAAATGACGCACATGGTGGAACTTTGACGCCCGCGGGGTCGGACGTCAAAGTATAAATATGGGGCAGGGTTTGCGCCGATTATGCGTCAAAAATCTTGACGCACATTCGGCACAAACAGAGTATAAATATGCCCCTAAATGTGTTTGGGGCAGTGGCCGCAGAGACTACTTTGCAGAGGCTTAATACTGGTTAGAAGTGATGTTTCCAGCCGAAAGGTCTTGAAAACAATGTGCCTGAGTTAAATGTGAACCATTGTTTGCTGACTTTTATGTTTCAAATCAAATCATAAATATTTATAAAGCGCGCTACTCACCCGTGCGGGTCTCAAGGCGCTATGTTTAGGCTCCCGGGCAAAATATCGACTATTACTGAAATAATGACAATGACACAGATTGAAAAAATATTTTTTGCCACCCATAAAGAGGCACGTACGACCCATATTTACTTGATTTACAAATAGTTTACCATTGTTATTTAGACCATCATTCCAAGTGCAGTGTAATTCCTAATTCGGAAACAAACTTTGGCTTTCGCGATTCTGAATTTTGCAGGAGTTTCTACACATATGCAATTTTACTTAATAGGTTTGGGCAGGAACAATTTGTTGAACATTGTCTAAGGAAAAATGGTGGGAAACAGGCAAAATATAGCAGTATCTGGTAATCAGAAGTAATCAAACGTCAATTGCAAATGCTAGGCCTCTTTCTGACCTGCAGAAGTTCGAATAGGTTGATAGATACTCTTGAAACTGGTAAATCCCACATCCTGCGGAATCTGTATGCGGGGTGCAGTATTAACACTTATATTTCAGGGTCACTTGGCATGAGAGCCAAAGTAGCGCTACCAACAACTAAATTACAATGAGTTCATGCAAAACTTAGAACACAAGTTTCTCTCTCTTATAAAATGTCTATCAAACATGGCTTGTGTAGAAAAATAGTCGCTCATTTTTTGGTGCGCAACCGATGCTGTTTTTTGACTCTGTGCACTGAGACTATGCTAACCATGCCCCAGCCCATGGTCTCCGACCCTTAAAACATGTCAGAATTGGATATGCTTCTAATTAGCATATCTACCTTGCCTATAAATCCTGAATATTTGGTACAATATGTATCCAGGCCGTGTACATTACATGTCACTAGTGGACTGCAGCACATATTTTAACTCCACTAAAGCGACTAAGCAAAACATGATTAAAGGTCTGCCACCAGTAACCTTGCTGTGCAGGTTTAAACTGCAAATTCAACATGTCAAAATAACCCCTTTGATAAACCTAAACCAGCCGCATGAAATTTTAATGTCACATCTGAATAGGCTCAAAGGGCCAGATGTACCAAGAAGGCCTTTTGCGATTCGGAAATAGCGAATTTTAAGAAATCGCTATTCCTGATTCGCAAAATGCAATGTATCACATTTGCGATTCGGTAATAGCGATTTCTTAAAAATCGCAAATGCTATTACCGAATCACAAATTGCTATACCGGCCCCATTCGCACCTATGGGCCTGTAGGCCCATATTTGCAATTGTTTTGCATTTCCAAAATTGCGATTTCTTAACTGGAAATCGCAATTTTGGAAATGCAAAACCCCAGGGTGCTGGGGGCCTAAGGCCCCCTCTGCTGCAGCCCAAAAGGTTTTTTAGGACATATAAGGTGCTCACATGCCAAAAGGGCATGTGTGCTTTACATGTACATTTTAAAAATGCATTTTAAATGCATTTTTAAAATTTGCACATGGTTACCACCAAGTTCAACTTGGTGGTAAATGGTGATTCCTTAATGCCCAATTCGCATTAAGGAATTGCTTCTTACATGTGCTTAGAAATCGCAAATAATGAATCCTTATTTGCGATTTCTTATTTAGAGAGTCGCAATTTGCAACTCTCTAAACAGGGATGCAATTTTAAGGAATCGCTATTTTAGCGATTCCTTAAAATTGCTTTCAGAATGCCTTTAATACACTCTGAAATGGCTTTTTGCATTCGCAAACGGGCATTCGCACTGTTTGCGAATGCAAAAAGCTTTCATACATCTGGCCCTAAATGCCCTGTGAGGCATGAAGTATACTTTTTAAAAGTACGATTTTAAACATCCTTAAAATGACAATGCCCTAAAAGCTATTTTCACTGTACCAGGGTTAGCTTAAAGGTAATGTTGATAAAGTTATCTGAGCCAAGAAACCAGATATAAAATTAATTCTAGGACACTTTAAAATGTGTGTAACAAATCCAAGTCATTAGTAATGTCAGATTTGTATCAAACATTTTACAAAAGTTAGTTTTAAAAAGTACCCTTTTACGTACCTAAAGCCTCTAGAAGTCCATTTGCATGAGCTTCCATCTGCCACTCAAGAACTGGATAGCTCGTTCATGAGGTGTAAATTTGCTCCTGGAGCTGAGAAATAGGGCTTTGGTGTTGGGAAAGTGTTCTATTCCTCTGACAGGATAACCATCTGGGCAGTGTCCAGGAACGTAATTATTTTCAAGGGGCAAAACATGTAACAGGCAGTTGTAACCCTCGGTTTTGCTTCTAGCCAGCAAGGCACTAATCCCAGTGGAGCTGCCCTGAGAAACAGTTTTGAGTGACAACAGAGAAGTTATGGCCATTTCCCTGGCCACTGCTCTTGGGTGGGTGCTAGGGCTCTGCACAGGGGAAGAAGAGGTCTGTCGTCTATGTTTTAGGGAGAGAGGGGCAATGTCAGATTGTTTGCAGTACGGCACACAGGAACTGCTGCAAACGTGGGAAAGGTTAGGCAGGCAAACGTTTTACCTTTGGGTTAGAGAAGGGGGAGAAGTCACCACCAACCCACAAGCTAGTGCCAGGAATAAACGTGGCACCCATGAGCACTCTCTTCAGAACACTCCTGAACCTGTGAAAGGCAGAAGGCCTGCACCTTCTTTTGCGGGCTATGAGGAGAACCCTAAGGGCTGCACCCGCTCCTATTTGCATCCAGGACTAAAAGGGGGACTTAAAGGGTCCACTGTTAGACCTCCTGTTCAGCTATATGGACACAAAAGCTGCAGGAATTTCACTTTCTTGAAGGAGGCCCAACTGACCAGTTTTAGGTGGACCTGCCCTGGCCGCTGCTGGTAGCTTCTGTGGAGTCAGTACTGACCTTCCAAGTCCTGTTTCTGAGGTTCTGGTGCCCTTTGCAGGTGTCAGAATATATTCCTCCTGCCTAAGCCTAAAACCTGCGACTTAGAAACGTTTTCAGGACCTTTTGCCTGGAGAATCAACAGAAAACCAGCACAAACTTGCCAATATTAGCCATGAAGGTGCATTACCAATGAGCCGAAGATTCAAGTTGCTCCTGCTTAGAGCTTTTCTGCAACAGCAAATCTGTTTCAGTGGAATGTTTTAGGATAAGTATTAGATCTCGTGGAGCCCTGTTTGGTTGTAGCTTTCAGCCTTGCCCCATGGGAGTAATCCGAGCTCCAAAAAGGGGACTAAACCCAAAAGGTAGAAATCTTCACCTCCTGAAGACACTACATCTAATATGTTCGTATGGGACCTTCCGTGGGTGCAAATTTGGAATTTCAGAGCTTTCCTGAGAAAAGTCACCCCCTTCAGTGTGACTTCATAAGAAGGCTATCAGCCTCATCAAATCATCTCGACCACAGCCTGCTGCCTTGCCCTGTTGATGAGTTTTGACCTCCATTTCAGTAACCTAGGGCTGGATCATGACTTGGTGGATGGGATATTTAATCACCAAAGTAACTTGTAAAACGGCAGGCAGGATATCTGTCACACTTGTGACAGAATATCCCATCTGCCAAACTCATAATCAAGCCCTAAGTCAGAAGGTAAAACTTCACACTGGGACAAACCTTATCACTGTATCTGACCCACTCTCCATCACAGTCAGCCTTAACTGAAGTCTAATGTTTTTATTTTGCTATTATTATTTGAAAACTTAAAACTTTGTATCTCCTGTTCCCCTTGTTGGATTTTTGTCATTTTGGAATCCTTTTGTCCATTATATTAGCCTCTATATTTATAAATTGGAACGGGATTTTTATTGTGATGTGTTCTTAAAAATCTTTATCTGTTTTGGTACTACTAAATACTTTTTCTAAAGTTAATCTTGTCTGCTCTGTGTCATGAACATCAGGGGTTGAGCTCAGGTTTATATTACTGAAAACTTTACTGGACCAGATTATTGCCATTATTACTTGTGTGAACTACCATCCACGTCAACTAAAATCATTTTTTTCACAACATGAAAAAGTGCAAACAATGCAGTCGGAGCAGAAATCTCTCCATATGTATTTCACAAGACAGAATGCAATTTAGACTGATAGATGAAATAGAGATGGTTCAGATCATTTCAGGACATATCAGTCATACCAGGACGTGTCAAAAAATGCAAACTGTATGGGCAAAAAAAGAAATATTTTACATTAATCTTTTGAAGCATATTTCAATGCATATTTCATCTTGAAAGTAAGGACGTTATTCTGTACCGTTACTCTATATTTACTCCCAGACATATATTTTTTCATTCCACATGTATTATACAGTACCATAGGATATAACTTTGTTCATTATCATCTGAAGCATGCAAGATTAGCACTGCACTGCCTAGGTTGATTACATCTATATCTTTGCTGGTGCTTCTTCATAATAGTGCCTGGTTCTTGGGTGGTCTTCGCCCGGCTAGAATTTTACAAAGGTATTTCTAAATGACTTCAAAAAATTAAATTTTAAAATGTCTAAAATCAGGCAGCATGGCATATGCTCAACTGAAGATGCCATGATTAAATCATGCCAGACGTCAAAACAATTTGCTTGATTTGTAGCAAAGAAAGGTCATAGTTCAGTAAGTTAACCTGGTCCATAAATTGGGGGATTGGGAAAATCATTCTATGGTTTTTAACCTTTACCAGCCATGTGGGAGCCTGAGGTTATGTGAAGACAATCTTCTCTGCTCCTGGCCTCAGTGATAACATAAATTCAGGGGCAGATCATTTTATGAGCAGGAATATTTACTGTGGAGCAACCATCCTACAAATGTAAAACTCAAAAAATATTTTCAGAAGTTGTATGCAGCAATAATAAACCACCTCTTCTATGCATCCTACAACTACAACACTACATTTGGCCCATACACTTCAAGGCTATTCTATGCACCTCACCCTTGTCACATGCCCAATGGCAGATCCACCATATACTCAAAGCTTTACCGGAGTATGTCTTTCCTTGCCCTTCTCTGGGCTTTTCAAAGTTTAAACACACTGTCCGCTTGGAGTATCAATTTCATATTGGAACACTGGGCGTAGCAGCTTCCAGTTTTAGTCTACTCCTTTAAAAGTAGTTTTCATTTTATCCAACCCACAGCCCTTTGCAGTAGCTCAAATATTAAAGTGAATACGTATCAGTTGCCTTCTTCAATAGAGTCATTTGTTGAGACATCTTTAAGAATGTTAAGATTATGCTTTCTTTAATGATGGCTTCTACTTCAAGGGCTGCAGTGGTCATAGATGTAACAATAAATAGATATCTACTTAAAAAAACGTCATGCACTAGCTTCTGAAACTCATGGCAATCAGTCAGCACTTCCTCAATAAGAAGTAGCTATTAAAGAACTGTTAAATAACGTCCTTGGAAGCCCAGATAGAGAATAATAGACGTGTATTTCTTTTGTCATCCAAAATGTGGAGCATTCCAAGGTTATTTTTATATGTCTCGGCTGTAACAAGGAATTTCCCATCACTCCATTTTTCTGTGTCACAATTAAGCATTGCCATTGCTACTGCACATAGCAGAATTTAACTTAACAATATTTTAGAGATTAATCATAATTTTAGTTGCATAATGAACCCCATGGCAAATACATAATGCTGCTCAAACATTATCAGTTGAGCAGCAGATGAAAATATATATAATTCCTGGTCTAGAAATTCTAACTCTTGAGCATTGACTTGACTGAAACTTTGGCACGGGGTATACTTTGAATTTCAGATAAATCCCACACTTTTGTAAATAACAGAAAGTGGTATTCTATACCCGAGCAACAGTGTGTCAAAGGAAAATGTTCATTAGGTCCAAAAACACATAAGTTGGCCCTAGGTCCTCAAGGCAGGAAAAAGAGGGAGATGAGCATGGAGCACCCATTATGCATATTTAGAATATATTTTGCTTCTTTTTTATGTGAGGGACATAAGAATAGCACGACATACATGCATCACATACAAAAGAGAGAATGCATTTATCATTTTAACTGGTCAGCAAACCTAAACACTGGCTTATAAATTGTGCAATATTCCATCTTGTACAGGCTTGCAAGATGCACAACTGAACAATATGTTGACATAAGAGAATATCTCAAATGTATCCAATATTTTCTTTCTTATGGGAAATGGTTTTGTATCAATTTCTCCAGGACACATGGTCAAAAAGCATGATTTAGCTGTTAGAGGCTCATTTAGAGCCTGGTGAATGCGGGATGTCTATAAAGAAACCACTAAAGGTCCGTTCTGCTGTTAATTTTGGAAATTCAGCATTACTCATTGATGCAGAATTACTGATAATAACACAATTACTTGTGCTCATGTAATTAAGAGTAATTTGGGGGAAAACAAGCCAACTCGCTTTGAAGGTGATGTCAAAGCTTCTTCCAAGTGGAAGCAAACTGCTATCTCCTGAGGGTGGTCACCCTGGGAGATAGAAATCTGGCCCTAGGGTGTGGCAGCCCATTTCTTTGTATGTTTGCCACAGGGAGGTGAGGTTCTTCTGGGCACCCTGCAGTACCCCCCCGCTTTTAAATAAAAGCATTTTGCCCCTGGGAGGTGATGGTCCCCTGGGTGTGGAGGCTGCTTACCCCCACCCGCATTTCAATGTTATAATTGCCCTAGGGAGGTGGGAGTCCCCAGGTATTCAGAAACCAAAGGAGGGGGGCCGTGTGCCCCCTCCTTATTTTTAACATGCCCGTGAGACCTGACCCACTCAGGGGATTCATTTAAACAAACATGGGAGCCCGCACTTGTTTTTATTTTTTATTTTTACCAAAACCCCGGATCCACTGTGAATCCCATTGAAGAAAAGAAATGTAAATGCTTTTTTACTCTAAAGGGGTCCCTTTTCTTTTTTTATTCTTTTTTTCTTGGACTCAGCTGAAGTCGAATCCCAAGGTGGCTGCCAACATTTCGTTGTTGAAGTGTTGGCAGCCAAACAGATCTCAGTATGACATCAGGAGGGTTCGTGGAGCCTCCGTGTCCCTATATATACTGATTTGTTTTTTCTTTAATCTCTCAGAAACTACTGAACAGATTTGCACCAAATAACAAAAAGGTCGCTTTCTGGACCAAGAGCTACGATTGTGGGACTCTCCCTTATTCTCAATCCCTACTTGATGGATCACCTCAAACTTTACAGATATACATTGAAGTTAGTGTTGTATTTTTTTGCAACATTTCTTCAAGATCCATCAAATGGCACCAAAGTCATTAGCAAAACAAAAAAAATATTATTCTATATAAACTAGGTCCTAACTATAACTACCTAGTGACTGCCACTGCCAGCAGATTTTATATATATATATATATATATATATATATATATATATATATATATAACTACATATGTCAAATTTTCCTCTTTGTTTAAGGAAAGCCAAGACACCTCCAAAGTGCTGTCAATATAAATAAAGATTTATTTGGAAGAAAAGACTCCCCTTCTTCCAAATAAATCTTTATTTATATTGACAGCACTTTGGAGGTGTCCCGGCATTCCTTAAACAAAGTGGAAAATTTGACATATTTATGGGCACTCCGGAGCCCAGCGGAGACAGCTGTGCCATTGCTTCCGCATTCCAGACTTTGGGGGTCATTACAACCCTGGCGGACGGTGTTAAAGGTGCGGTAATACCGCAAACAGGCCGGCGGACAAAAAAAAGGAATCATGACCGTGGCTGAAACCGCCAACAAAGACAGCCACTTTAACACTCCGCCCGCCACGGCGGTACAGACAAGCAGCGCGGCGGTCACCGCCAACAGACAAGCGGAAGACAATGTACCGCCCATAGTATCACAACCCGCCAATCCGCCACCTTTTCCGGGGCGGATTCACCGTGGATAAAAACACGGCGGAAACAGTTTCTGCAATGGGAAAACGCTCACCTTAACACATCCCACGAGAAAGGAGGACACCATGGAGCCGGAATTACAAATCCTACCTGCCCTTGTATTCCTACTCATCTACGAAGACCAGCGGCGGCGGCGGTGAAGACAATGTTGAGTACTGCACCTACGACATAGGGGAGGCAATAGTCAGGGGGACACACACACAACACCCCCACCCCCACCCTCGCATATTACAACACACACCAATGCATTTACAAACATCACAGTAACAAGCCCCAACCCCCCCGGAAGAATGCAAAGACAAAACGAAATCAGTTCAAACATTGTAATGTATCAAAATACATGTGTCAAATATATACAGATATATATAAACTCATACAAAGGTATATACATTACGAGAAGTAGTGCAGATATGCGCATCTCAATGTCCGTGCACCACTAGGCCAAAAATGCATGGGCGAGGCCCACACAAGATACCTGTCCACAAACGGAGAGAACACTGCCGGGGCATCAGAGAGAAAGCCACAGTCTCTCAAGTCTCTACAGTGGGTGGGTTGCCCACTGTTCAATCCTGGGGAGTGCAAAGCCACAGTCTCTCAAGTGGATGACAGTCTCCACTGGTTCTGGAGGGGTCTATGTGCCCAGAGTGCTTCATCCTGTGAAGGACAGAGGTAGTGGATGGATCTCTCCACTGGTTCTGGAGGGGGAATGGTGCCTAGACTGGATTAGTCTCACTGTGACAGTTCCTGTCCCGTCACTGTCCCTGCTGCACATGGGATAACGATGCTTGATGTGGCGGTCTTTTCCTTCTTCAGCGGTGCATGCCCTGTTCAGCGGTGCTTTGCCATGGCGGTCTCTGGACTGTTCAGCGGTGCTTGCCCTGTTCAGCGGAGCTTTGCCATGGTGGTCTCTGGACTGTTCAGCGGTGCTTGCCCTGTTCAGCGGTGCATGCCCTGTTCAGCGGTGCTTTGCCATGGCGGTCTCTGGACTGTTCAGCGGTGCTTGCCCTGTTCAGCGGTGCTTTGCCATGGCGGTCTTTGGACTGTTCAGTGGTGCTTTGCCATGGCGGTCTCTGACCTGTGCATTGGTGTGTGGCATGACGGTCCCTCATTGCCCAGCGGCGCTGGGCTGCCGGGGCCCTCCTGGGCACTGACTCTGGCGGTGGTCTCCTGACCAGTGACGATACTTGTGCCCTCCTGGGCAATGACTCTGGCGGTGGTCTCCTGACCAGTGACAATACTTGGGCCCTCCTGGGCAATGACTCTGGCGGTGGTCTCCTGACCAGCGACGATACTTGTGCCCTCCTGGGCAATGCCTATGGCGGTGGTCTCCTGACCAGTGATGACGGTGCTGGCGGTGGCGTCCCGGCCGCCGGGAAGGATGCCACCCTTCTCCGCCGTGATGCTCACACCAGGCTGTGCAGACTTCTTCTGGCCCTTCCCACCTTTGGAGGAGTCACAGCTGACTCTGCAATCCCCCTGGGACCCATGTGAGTTGTTTTGCCTCCAAGAGTCTTCGCCCGGTCCCGTCGGCCACTTTCCAACTTCAGAGCGTTTACAGGGGTGGACTGGCAGTGCCTTGGCTCCTTGTCACACTGCCTGCCCTGGTGGCCGGTGCACTCCACACACCTGTAACACGCACCACTAGTACTGGAGGCTTTTTGGCTGAGGCGCTACGACGGGACTGATGAATTGGAGGGGTGGGGGTGAGGGTGGGGGCAAAAAGGTCAACTTTGAAAAGGGACAGTTTCTGACGAACACTGGGATGGGTAGCTGGAGGGGGTCTGGGAGTGGAGGAAGAGGAGATGGTTGTAGGAGGTGTCACTTTAGGTGTTTTGGGTGCAGGTACTGGAGGCTGTCGTGAGGTGGATGAATGTTGGGTGTGTGGGTGCCCGCGTTTGTGTACTTTGGGAGGGGGCGTCACAGACACACTGGAAGAGGACACAGGGGACGTGTAAATGGGAGTGGAGGTGGTGAGTGCAGGTGAGCGGGGTGTGGTGCTGGGTGTTCTGGTGCAAGTCCTGGTGCCTGTAGATGTAGTGCATGCAGGTGAGAGTGTAGACGAGACTGGGAGGGAGGAGGCAGACGACAAGGAGGGGGACACAGTGGAGGCAGTGGATGTTGCTTTGTCTGCATGTGTGTGATGCTTGTGTGTGTGCCTGTGGGTTGTGTGGTGCCTATGTTTGCCTGAGCTACTTTTGTGTGTTGAGGTGTATGCGTGCTTGTCTGATGGTGTGCTTGGGACAGGCTGGGGTACAGGGGATTGGGTCTGGGTGAAGGAAGTTGGAAGGGGTAGGCTAGAGACAGGGACAATGGCTGCCATCAGTGCTGAGGCCAGAGATTGCAGGGTTCGATGATGGGCAGCCTGACCAGAATGAATGCCCTCCAGGTATGCATTAGTGTGTTGCAACTTCCTTTCTACACCCTGGATGGCATTCACAATGGTAGACTGCCCAACAGTGAGTGACCTGAGGAGGTCAATGGCCTCCTCACTGAGGGCAGCAGGGGTGACAGGGGCAGGGCCTGAGGTGCCTGGGGCGAAGGTGATGCCCACCTTCCTGGGTGAGCAGGCACGGGGCGAACGCTGAGGGGCTGCTGGGAGGACGGTGCTGGTAGGGGAGGTGGCGGCTGTACCTGTAGAAGTGGGGGGCACAGGTGGTGCTGCCACCACAAGGGAGCTCCCATCGGCGGACGAGTTCGTGTCGCTGGTTGGTGATCCGGTGACTGACGTGTAGCTCACCTCACCCTCCGTCCCACTGGTGCATTCTGAGTCCGTGGTGTGGCCCTCCATGGCCATGTGGGATGCATCTCCCTCATGCCCCGGTGCCACTCTACCTCCGCCTGATGATGCTGATGCACAAAAGAATAGGGAGAGCAGAAAAAGGGGGAGGGGACGACAGGAGAAAGATAGGTTGAGTGTATGGCTTACCGCACCCGTTGGCAGACAATACAGACACAGCAGCCCCCTGCACTACTCCGTGCTCTTGGCCTCTACAGAAGCAAATCCTGGGATCTGGCCTACATGCCTATGGTGGACATCTGCACACATGGATGCCACAGGGGCATCTATACCTGTACTTGGCCCACTACTGAGGTGGGGTGGAGTGCCACATGCCCTGCATTACGGAGGGGCCTAGCCTATGTATTTCTGCCTGGCCTAGATACACCCACAGCCCTCCTCCCTCAGCCAGCCCCTCAACTGCGCGCCAAGTACCCAGAATGAGGTTGTACTCACCCCCTTGTGTCTGCTGTGATGCCCTCAAGTGCCCATCCAACTCAGGGTAGGCCACTGCCAGGATCCGGAACATAAGGGGGGTCATGGTGCGACAGGCACCCCTCCCACGTTGGGAGGCCATCCCCAGCTGAGCCTCTGCCGTCTTCTTGCTCCAGCGGCGAATGTCCTCCCATCTTTTCCGGCAGTGGGTGCCCCGTCTCTGGTGGAACCCCAGGGTCCGGACTTCCTTGGCGATGGCATGCCAAATGTCCTCCTTCTGGTGGACGCTGACCTACATGACATGCACAAGGGAAGAAGAGAAGTCATTACCAACTGCACCGTCGATGTAAGTGTCCCCCTCTCTACCCTTGCCATGTGGCATATGCATTCATATGCATTCATGTTCCCTGAACTCTGCCCCCTTCCCTCTTACAACCAGCCCGCTCCACCCAGGCCTAGCCCATACAACGTGCTCCCTGTGTACTTACCTGTTGGTCTGGATGACCGTAGAGTAGCGTGTACTGGGGGAGGACCCCGTCTACTAGTTTCTCCAACTCCTGAGCAGTGAAGGCAGGGGCCCTTTACCCAGACGCAGCAGCCATCGTCGCTTCCAGACCGAGATCACAGCAGTACTTGCAGTGTAGGTCCTCTCCTGTCGAAGGTCAGGTATTGAGTGATTGAACAGATAGAAAATGGCGGTGACGTCCGCGGCGGTGCGTATCATCAACGCCGGTGCACTTGTTCATTGGCTCCTGGGACCCATAGGGTCCAATGTTAATCAATGCAGCATTGCGCAGTGGTCTACGACCACCTACCACGACGGTGTGCAACGCCAGCGCAGTTACCTCACAATACCATTGACCCAGTTAAGAGGTCAGACAGCCGCCATTTTAGGGGCCCACATGGCTTCATTTACTTCTGTGTCACACATAGCTAGGCCTACACTCAACACACATACAGGAAGGGTTTTGTGTTTGGTGTCGTGTTCTGTGTATCTGTGGGTACATACCTGGAAATTTGTTGATTCTGTGGTCGCTGTTGTCCTTCCTAGGCACCGTCAGCTGGGACAATTGAGAAGATGGCGGAATCCTCCGGTGTACCGACCGCTGGTGGACCTGTTGACAATGAAGGAGCGACATTTACTCGTCACCTACAGGTTTGACTGTGCCACTATCCAGGAACTATGTACCCAGTTGGAGCCAGACCTGATGTCACCAATCCGCCATTACACTGGAATCCCCCATGACGTGCCGGTGCTGTCAGTGCTCCATTTCCTTGCAAGTGGGTCTTTTCAGACAACAGTGGCCATGGCATCAGGGATGTCCCAGCCTATGTTTTCCAACGTGTTGTCCAGAGTGTTGGCTGCCCTGCTGAAACACGTAAGGAGATACATCATTTTCCCTGAGGTGGAAGATTTGGCTACAGTCAAAGGTGACTTCTATGCCCTTGGACATATCCCCAACATCATAGGTGCTATTGATGGGACCCATGTAGCTCTGGTCCCCCCCCCACAGGAGTGAACAGGTGTACAGGAACCGGAAGAGTTATCATTCCATGAATGTACAGATGGTATGTTTGGCCGACCAGTACATCTCCCAGGTAAATGCTATGTTCCCTGGCTCAGTGCATGACGCCTACATCGTGCGGAATAGCAGCGTCCCTTATATGATGGGTCAACTCCAGAGACACCGTGTGTGACTATTAGGGGACTCTGGTTACCCCAACCTGTCATGGCTATTGACCCCAGTGAGGAATCCCAGGACCAGGGCAGAGGAACGCTACAATGAGGCCCATGGGCGGACTAGGAGGGTGATCGAACGCACCTTCGGCCTCCTGAAGGCGAGGTTCAGGTGCCTCCATATGACAGGTGGTTCCCTATTCTACTCACCAAGGAAGGTGTGCCAGATCATCATCGCCTGTTCGATGCTTCACAATCTTGCTTTGCGACGCCAGGTTCCTTTTCTGCAGGAGGATGGTCCAGATGACGGTGTTGTGGCAGCTGTGGAGCCTGTGGAGCCTGTGGACAGTGATGAGGAGGAAGCTGAGGAAGAAGACATCGACAACAGGGAGTCAGTCATACAGCAATATTTCCAGTGACACACAGGTGAGAACATTTTAATTTTTACCATTACATTCACTGTCACACGTCTTCCTCTATCCTGTGTGTAATTTCATTGCATTATTTGGTAACTGAGTTGTACCTTTCCATTACGGTTTCACAGGTGTGGTCACCAACTTGTGTCATCTGCTTGCATCCTTCAAGGACTTGTGATGTGTGACATAGGTATGTTGGCTTTACAACTAGAAATGCATTTTGACACTGTCATTGATAATACATTTGACCAAATCACAGACTGACTCCAGATTGTTTTGTGGTTCAAGGGTGTTTATTTAAGTGCCCAAAAATGGAGGGGGGTTGTAATATGGTGCTGAGGGATGGTGGAGGAATGTCCATGGCAGAGTCCAGTCCATTGGTCACACAGGTGCACTGGCCATATGGGCAAAGGAAGTGCAGCTGGGC
Source organism: Pleurodeles waltl (assembly GCF_031143425.1). Taxonomy (NCBI): domain Eukaryota; kingdom Metazoa; phylum Chordata; class Amphibia; order Caudata; family Salamandridae; genus Pleurodeles; species Pleurodeles waltl. The sequence continues at coordinate 358,252,300 of NC_090438.1, forward strand.
CAGTTAAAGTATGGACAGGGTAACAAAGTGGGACAGTGGGAGGACAATCAGGGTGGTCTCATTTCCTGGCCAGGGTCTTGCCATCTTGCTCTGTCCTGTTCCTGGATCTCAGGGACCGCTTGCGTGGTGGTTGTCCATGTGCAGGGGGTGGGGTGCTGGTGTGGTGGTCCTGTGGCGGGGCGTCCTGCCCACTAGCGCTGGCGGAGGTGGTGGGCAGTTCATCGTCCAGGCTAGTGTCAGGGGCCCCTTGGAGTGCCACGGTGTCCCTCAAGGTCTGCTGTATGTCCTTCAGCACCCCTACGATGGTGCCCAGAGCGTAGCTGATGGTCCTGAGCTCCTCCCTGAACCCCAAATGCTGCTCCTCCTGCAGGCGCTGGGTGTCCTGAAACTTGGCCAGGACCGTCGCCATCGTCTCCTGGGAGTGGTGGTATTGTCCCATGATGGAGGAGAGGGCCTTGTGGAGAGTGGGTTCCCTTGGCCTGTCCGCCCCCTGTTGCACAGCAGCCCTCCCAGTTCCCCTGTGTTCCTGTGCCTCCGTCCCCTGGACCGTGTGCCCACTACCACTGCCCCCAGGTCCCTGTTGTTGTTGGGGTGGTGGGTTATCCTGGGTTCCCTGTAGTGGTGGACACACCGCTGATTGACCTGTCCTGGGTACGGAGGTATGGGCCCGCTGGGTGGGTGCTGTGCTGGTGTTACCAGAGGGTGGAAGGTCAGAGTTGGCCTGTGCCTGTGCAAGGGGAACCGACTGTCCCGAGGCCCACGATGGTCCGGGCTGGTCATCAGGATCCAGTAGGGCAGAGCTGCTATCGTCACTGTGGGCCTCTTCTGTGGGTGGAGTGGAGATGTCTGGACTCTCCGGTGTAGTGACGTTCTTCGTGATCCTGCAGGGGCATAGGTGCATGATTATTGCGTGTCTGTGTGTCATGGTGTGCAATGGGGGGCTCACTGTGTACACCAGTTCAAGAATTCCTGTGGGGGGGCTTGTGTGATGATGGTTGGGGGGTGTTCTGGGTATGTGCAGTGAGCATGCTTTGGTGAGGGGTGACCATGCTTAGTTGTGTCATGGAGGGCTTGGTATTGAGATGGGTGGTTTGTGTTATTGGTACATTAGTGAAGATTTGGGGTGATAGGGGAGGGGGTGAGGGTGGGGGGGTGTGATAGCATGCAGGTAGGGTGGGGGATATGATAGTTAAGATTTGACTTACCAGTGTCCATTCCTCCACCGACTCCTCCGAGGCCCTCTGGATGCATGATGGTCAAGACTTGCTCCTCCCATGTTGTTAGTTGTTGGGGAGGAGGTGGGGGTCCGCCGCCAGTCCGCTGAACCGCGATGTTGTGCCTGGAGACCGCTGAACGCACCTTCCCCCGTAGATCGTTCCACCTCTTCCTGATGTCCTCCCGATTTCTTGGATGCTGTCCCACAGCGTTGACCCTGTCCACTATTCTGCGCCATAGCTCCATCTTCCTGGCTATGGATGTGTGCTGCACCTGTGAGCTAAATAGCTGTGGCTCTACCTGTAGAATTTCCTCCACCATGACCCGGAGCTCCTCCTCGGAAAACCTGGGGTGTCTTTGGCGTGACATGGGGTGGTGTGTGTGATGTGTCGGGCGGTGTCAGTGTTGATGTGTGTGGTGATGTGTAGTGGTGTGTGGTGTTTGGTGCGTGGATGTTGTGTGGGTGATGGTGTTGTGTGCCTCTGTGTGGTGGGGTTGTCTATTCTGTGCTCTCTCTCTGGCCTTTGTCAATCAGTTTTGGTCATAGGGGTTTGTGGGTGATGTGGGTGTGTGTTTTATATTGTGTTGGGTGTGTGGGAGTGTTGTTTGTATGTGTATCAGGTGTGTGTATTTGGAATTGTCCAATGTGGCGGTGTTTTGGAGATGTGTGTGTATTTTGAGCGCGGCGGTGTGTACCGCCAATGGAATACCGCGGTTGAAAGACCGCCATGTGGATTCGTGTGTCGTAATAGCATGTGCGTGTTTCTGTTGGCGTGGAGGTGGAGGTTTTGTTTTCGCCAGTTTAACACTGACCTTTGGTGTGGCGGACTTGTGTGGGTGTCTGAATTTCGGCGGATTCCGAGATGTGTGTCATAATAGCTGTGGCGGAATTCCGCGGCAGCAGCGGTTTATTGGCGGTCTTCTGCGCGGCGGTAAGCGCCTTTTACCGCCAATGTTGTAATGACCCCCTTTGTGTCAAATATATATATATATATATATAGATAGATAGATAGATAGATAGATAGATAGATAGATAGATAGATAGATAGATAGATAGATTTCATTTCAAACAGATCTCCTTCTGGACACTACACACAATACGCATATCGCAATTCCTAAAAAAGAAGACAGCAAAGGCCACATTCATCTTACGAAGTGAAAAAAGACTTTTTATTGTGGCAACACCCAACGCGTTTTGGAAAGCTCAGTTTCCTTGTTCATGGGTTAACAAAATAACGTTCCTCCACCATATTTAAAGCACAGTGCTCTATTGTGTTCAAACAATGGACTGTCCGTACCAGACTTCCTTAACCCCATTGGTGTGGGCGACAGCAACTGGCCAACGCCGCCCTACCTCCCTGGTGCAGGCCACGACCAGTGGCCGACACCAGGGAGCAGATTAAAAAAATCCTCTGGTGCCATGCACTAGAGGATTTTTTTGTTATTACCCTGGGAGACGTGGAAGAACTTCTGTGTCTTCCCCGCCCCCTCGCACCTCTGTGACGTCAGTGTGCCTCTTTTTTTCCCCCACCGGAGCAACGGAGGATCAGGTAAGCGTCCTCTCTCCACTGTGGTGGGGAAAACAATGCCAAAACGGCTTCCCCAGATGCCAGGGAGGCATCGATGGAAAGGAGAGAGTCTCCCCTTTCCATCGATGCCTTCCAGGCACCGTTTTCTGGCCATAGATCACAGAGCAGCTGCGATCCATGGCCAGTTAACAGCCGTAGACACCAGGGATCTTGTTTGGGAGAGCTGGTCCCGTGTAAGGGACCGCCCCCCCCCCATGGGGCAGTAAAATTTGATTAAAATATGTCGGGGTTCTTCTGGGGGTGATAATGTCCCCACAGAATATGAATAAACATAAAAAAATATGGTGGGGTCGGCCCTTCCTATATGAGCCGACCCCTGGGGGGTAATATGTTAATTAGTTTTCGATCGCCCCCCCAGGAAATATTTAATAGAAAAAAAAGAAAATGTTGGGGTCAGCCCTTGGGCTGACCCCTATTGGGGCATTTTTTTTTTCATGCATGTGTGCATTGCAACAGGGTCATGATTGGCCCCAGGGAAAGCACACGTATAATAAAAAGAGATGTTATCTAGAGAGTCAGTTTCCCTCTCTCTCTCTCTGTATATATATATATATATATATATATATATGTATATACTTTTTTTTTCAAGAGACAAAACTCTATAGATATGTATGTATATAGTTATATATATATATAGATATATATATAAAATTATATATATATATATAATTTTTTTACATGTGTTGTTTGTCCCCAGGGAAACCACACACACACACACATATATATATATATATATATATATATATCAAAGACACTCCTCCCAAATCGTAGTCAAAGGAGAACACCGGCACTCTGTACTGCTGCACCCTCGTAATTTATTTGCAGACAAAAAACACGATACCGAGGTAATAAACAGAAGAACGGGCAACGCGTTTCAACCTCTACGGTCTTCTTCATAGCCCACCTTCATTCAAAAAGTGAATAATCAAACTACTTCCCCTCCCCCTTCCCTATTTCATATCCTGTTTGCTAATAAACAAAGAAAAAATACTATGGATACTTTGGTTTAACAGTCCTAATTTTAGAAAAAATCTTATTTATAAAACCA